>NC_135307.1:64271086-69271086 GCF_048772815.1 Callospermophilus lateralis | reverse complement strand
AAAAAATAAAGTACAGAACTTAGATGTTTAAAAGAACCATCTATGCTCTCTGTTATCCTTCCCACCTCATGGAAATCCATTCTCTAGCACACATCTTCTATCCAAGGGCACTAAAGTATAAAAACCAAGTTAATTTATAATTAAAGATATTTTATAGTTTGTTTTTTATTAATTTTTCAATTTGTTTTAATTAGTTATACATGACAGTAGAATGCATTTATGCACTTAGATATACATACATGAGATATAATTCTCATTTTCTGAGGGTACATGTTGCAGAATCGTATTGGTCATGCAGTCACATATATACATAAAGTAATAATGTCTGTTTATTTCCACCATTTTTCCTATCCCCACATCTTCTCCCCGTCCCTCCCATCACTTCCCTCTACCTAATCTAAGGTAAGCTATTCTTCTCTAGTGCCCCTCACCTTATGAATTAGTATCTGCATATTAGAGAAAACATCCAGCCTTTGATTTTTTGGGATTGGTTTATTTTGCTTAGCATAATATTTTCCCAACTTCATCCATTTACTGGCAAACGCCATAATTTCACTCTTCTTTAAAACTGAGTAATATTCCATTGAGTATCTATACCACATCTTCTTAATCCATTCATCTATTGAAGGACCTAGGTTGATTCCATACTTAGGGTTAGGGAGATCTTTCCATCTTCCAAAGTTTTCTTCAATTTCTTTCTTTAGTATTCTGTAGTTTTCATTGTAGAGATCTTTCACCTCTTTTGTTAGATTGATTCCCAGTTGTTTTTGTTTGTTTGTTTGTTTGTTTGTTTCTGAGGCTATTGTGAATGGGGTAGTTTTCCTAATTTCTCTTTCTGTGGATTCATCGCTGATGTATAGGAATGCATTTGATTTATGGGTTTTGATTTTATATCCTGTTACTTTGCTGAATTCGTTTATTAGTTCTAGAAGTTTTCTGGTGGAATTTTTTGGGTCTTCTAGATATAGAATCATGTCATCAGCTACTAGTGATAGTTTGATTTGTTCTTTACCTATTTGTATTTCTTTAATTTCTTTCTTTTGTCTAATTGCTCTGGCTAGAGTTTTAAGGATGATGTTGAATAGAAGTTGTGAAAGAGGACATCCTTATCTTATTTTAGATTTTAGAGGGAATGCTTTCAATTTTTCTCCATTTAGAATGATGCAGGCCTTGGGTTTAGCATATATAGCTTTTACAGTGTTGAGGTATGTCCCTATTATCCCTAGTTTTTCTAGTGTTTTGAACATGAAGGTGTGCTGTATTTTGTCAAATGCTTTTTCTGCATCTATTGAGATGATCATATGATTTTTGTTTTTAAGTCTATTAATATGATGAATTACATTTATTGATTTCTGTATGTTGAACCAACCTTGCATCCCTGGGATGAACCCCACTTGATCATGGTGTACTATCTTTTTAACATGTTTTTGTATGCAATTTGCCAGAATTTATTGAGAATTTTTGCAAATTACATATAGGGGGAAACCAATTCAGATCTCAACTGATTTCTCAACCCAGACCCTCAAAGCTAGGAGGACCTGTAATAATATATTTCAACCTCTGAAAGAAAACAGATGCCAACCAAGAACTTTATATTCAGCAAAATTAAGTTTCAGATTTGAAGATGAAATTAAGACCTTCTATGATAAAGAAAAATTAAAAGAATTCACAACTAGAAAGCCTACACTACAGAGCATTCTCAACAAAATATTCCATGAGGCTGAAGTGAAAAAAAGAAAGTGAAAACCAGCAAAGAGAGGATCTACACTAAAGGGACATTCAACCAAATGAGAAACTAGACAAATCAAAAATCAGAAATAAGTCAAAATAATAGGGAATACAAATCATATCTCAATAGTAACCTTGAATGTTAACAGCCTAAATTCATCAATCAAAAGACATAGATTGGCAGATTGGATTAAAAAGCAAGACCCAACAATATGCTGTCTTCAAGAGACTCACCTCATGGGCAAAGACATCCACAGACTGAAGGTGAAAGGATGGGAAAAAACTTATCCCTCATATAGACTGTGTAAACAAGCAGGGGTTTCCATTCTCATCTCAAATAAAGTAGACTTCAAACCAAAGTTAACACTTCATACTTCTTAAGGGAAGTATATATAAGCAGAACATAACAATTATAAATATGTATGCCCCAAACAATAAAGCATCTATGTACATCAAACAAACCCTTCTCAACAGCAAGAGTCAAATAGATCACAATACAATAATACCAGGCAACTTTAAAACACCTCTCGAACTATTGACAGATCTTCCAAACAAAAACTAAATAAGGAAACTATAGAAATAAATAATATAATCAATAGTTTAGACTTAACAGACATATAGAATATTTCATCTACCAAAGAGCAAATATACTTTCTTCTCAGCAGCATGTGGCTCCTTCCCTAAAATAGACCATATCTTATGCCACAAAGCAATTCTTAGTAAATACAAGAAAACAGAGATAATACTCTGCATTATATCAGAATGCAATGGAATAAAATTAGAAATCAATGAGAAAATAAAAAATGCAAGACATTGTAACACATGGAGACTAAATAATACACTATCGAATGATGAATAGATAGTAGAAGAAATCAAGGATAAAATAAATTCTTAGAGGTAAATGAGAACACTAATACATCAAAATCTGTGGGACACTATGAAGGTAGTACTAAGAGGAAAGTTTATAATTTATTTTTTATAGGAAATATGGTCATATGGATTAAATTTCAGTGTGTACCATTCACCAAGTATATGGTGAGACATCTCCCTCCCACCCTTTACCCTTAGCAATGGAAGTCCTTATCCTTGGAGAAAACTAAGTTCTGTTTTCTCATAGACAAATTCAAATATATAAGTACACAATATGTTCTTTGGTAAAAAATATATAAAAAATTTATACCAAGAGTAGCATATTATGCAAACTGTCCTGCATATTGATATTTTCATTTAACAATATACCTTGAAGATATCCTGTGTTCATTCATAAAGAGCTACTTGATTCTTTGTTATAACAGCATTTTACTCTATTGTATGAAGGAAAAATGCCTTATTGAATAGTTTCCCTATAAGTGGACATTTATATTGCTCTTTATATTTTGATTTTACAACAATGCTACAATTAAGGTTTTGTATGTATATGTGTGTGTCCAAATTTCTACTTCTAGAATGGGAAATACTGGGTTCAAGGACATGAGAATTTGAATTTTGATAGAAATTGCATAACTTTCCCTCTTAGTGATTCTTCCAATTTAATTTCAAGCCCTCTCAGTAATATAGAAAGTACCTGTTTCTTCACACCTTTGCTAATATATTATGTTATTGACCTTTTTAAAAAATATCTACTGTGATAGGTATCTCATTATGGCTTTAATTTGCATTTCTCAAATTATGAGTGAGATTGAAAATCTTTCATATATTTAAGGGCAATTTGTATCTCTGTCTTGTAAATGATTCACATCCTTAGTTCTTTTCGTCCAGGATGTTATTGATCTCTTTTGGACTGATTTGCAAGAGTGTTTTTATACAGTAGGGTAATTAGTTATTTGTCTATAATCTTGATTGTACATATTTTCCCCTTGTTGTTTGTCTTTCAGCTTTATCTTGGTGTTGTAGAAATCCTTTTATTTTAATGGACTTTGTGTTTCTAATTAGAACTTTCCCAATCTAAAATTGAAAAATACACACACACACACACACACACACACACACACACACTCCTTTCCTGACTTCTTTTTACATATTTATGATTTGTTATGTACTTTTAAATCTTTGGTCTACCTGAAATTTATACTGGTTTAAAAGCTTTAGGTTTGGCTGCAATTAATTTTTTTTTCCAGATGGTTAACTAGTTATCTCTAACACTATTTATTAAATAATCTTTCTTTGCCTGATGAATTTGAAATACAGTCTTTAAAATACCTGTATTTTAAAGTAGTCAAATATTATAATTTATAATAAAAGTTTATCCCTTCTAAGAACTGACTAAAAAATATTTATATATCTTAATTTGCTAATTTTTGTCTTTTACCATCACATGGAAAATAATCACGTTTTTATTATTTTTTTCACTTCTTTCTTTTTGCTTTTAAAGTACTAAACTCTCCAGGCAAGTTCTTCCTCTAAACCCCTCTCACATTCTTAGCATAGCATTTCTGGTTTCCCACAAAGATATTACCCATACTTGTAGGATTATTTGTGCTTTTTTTTTTTTTTAAGAAGAGATTTCAGATTTTCCCCATCCAATGGTTATTGGTGTGAGGCTAGAGTCTCTAGTTCTTAGCATAGGGTCCAGGTTGATGCATACACAGGTGGCTGCTGAAGCCCAGAGAGGGGGGTTTTACAAGGAAAAAATATGTACCAGAGCAATGGAGGCTGAATATAATATTACAAAATAAAAAGAGTGAAGGAGGAACTAGAGGAGGAACTATAGAAGTACTGGAAGAATTAAAGGTACAGAAGGGAGAACAGACCAAAATTAGTCAGACTCGGTACGCCTTGATTTAGAATAATTGAAGAAAATGAGAAAAAGCAGATTCCTAAGAAAATAGCAAAGAGCAACCAAAGGACAGTATTCCTGAAGTTTAACCTTAAAGAAGATAAACATTTCTAAGAGCTGATTGACCTCTTTCAAGAAAAATATGACAGTGGGAAAAAAAAGAATATGTAAAAACAAAGAACTGAAAAACTTATCAGATGAAATCAAAGATGTAATCATAAATTAAAAATAAATAAATAAAATGGAGAGTCTCTGTGGGTGAGCCAAATAATACAGACAGATCCAGAGGTTGACAAGAAGACGGGGAAGGGACTATGGATTTGGTGATAGAGAGATCATCTCTTTTGAGCAAATTATTTGCTTTATTGAAGTCCATCGACCCTTCCCATCCCAACTGCTTCCTCTTCTGGGTGGATGGAAGTGCTTGTGGTTGGAACAGCACTCCCACCTAGAATAATTAGAAAGAGCAAATAAAATACAGATATTATCTAGTTGAAGGTAACTGGGATCTTCAGAGGCAAAGAAAACAGGAATGGCTAAGACTGCAGGAGGAAGAACCTGAGCAGAAGGAGCTCATTTCTCTAGTCACTTTACCCTTGGGACTACTGCAGGAGGCTGAGAATCCTGGGGCAAGGTGCAGTGTAAAGTCTGGCAGAAAGTTGCTAAGGAGGAGGGAAAGAGAATGAGAGTTCAGGTGGAAGACTTGGAAGGCCGCAATTTATAGCCTGTTTCCACCTGAGGTCAAAGACTGTGGCTCTTCAGACTAGGAGTTTTCAAAGGCAATGGCAAAACCTAGCTTTGAAAAGCAAAGTGCAGTTTTTCTGCAGTCTCTTAGGTCTAAGGTTAGAGTTTAGTACAAGCTGGAGGAGAGGCTTTGCAAAATATAATAGGATTTTTGTTGAAAATCCAGGAGGTCAGAAATGAGCCAGTGGAAGACGGAGACTTAGCAGAGCTAAAATTCAACCTGGGCTGGGATACTTACTAATTGGATTAACAGGATCAAACACCATTCTGTCTGTACCACAAGGGGAGGGTGTATGTACCCTCTCCAAAGGAAGAAATCCACAGTCTCTACAATTTTGTATATACCACTCCTGTCATACAATTAAAATTTGTTAACTACACCAAAAAAAATAGGCTCATGTGACTGAGAAACCAAGGATAGACAGTGTAGAAATAAATAAGTGATCCAGATGTTGAAGTTCATTGACAAGGACTGACAGTAACTGGAATTGTATGGTTTTGGTTTTTTTTTTTTTTTTTTTGGTTTTTAAAATATGTTTTAAGTTGTAGCTGGTATAATATCTTTATTTATTTATTTTTATGTGGTGCTGAGGATCAAACCCAGTACCTCACTCATGAGAGGCAAGTGCTCTACCACTGAGCTGCAGACCCAGCCCCTGGCATTGTATGTTAAAGAGGAAAAGATGGACCACATCATTGAAAAACTGGAATCAAATTCTGCCTCTTCCAGAAAGTTTCCATCCTCCCTTTCTAGAATTCCTCTTTTCCTCCCCCATATAATCCTGAAAGTTTATCTGTAATTATTATTACACTTGCCACCATATAAATTAGTATAGTGTAATAATTAAAAGCCAGGAGGTTGTAAAGCTACATTGGGATCAAATTCAAGAAATGCGATTTGTTAATTTTGTGATGTGGGCAAAGTCATTTATCTCTTGAGCCTCAGGTTCCTTGTCTATAAAATGGAGTTGTTAAAATAATTAATTGGGAAATAATTAGGCTGAACCAGTTTCATTGCCCTGAGTTCCTATGTAAGCAAACTAAAACCTAGCTTGGTGTAAGTGGTAAGTGAAACTTAAGTTTAACCAGAAACCTCCAACTAATCTCTAACTAGGGACTTTTCACAGGACTGATCTGAATAAGGCTACTGCTCTACTTTAACCAATCAAATGTGTTCTTTGTCTTGCTTTTGCCTTTACCCTATAAAAATGCTTGCCCAGCGCCCCACCAGTAGAGCCCCAAGCTGCCCAAATTTGGCCTGAATTTTTCAATTCATGAATCACTGCTCAAACACACTGTAATTTTTTTTCTTACAGTAATAAGAACTGAACTTATGGTCATGCTACTAATGAGCTACATCCCCAACCCTTTTTACTTTGAGACAGGGTCTCTAAATTGCTAAGGCTGGCCTCAAATTGGTGTCTTCCTGCCTTAGCTTCTCAAGTAGTTGGGATCATACATATGTATCACTGTACCCAGTTTATTTAATTTTTTAAAAAATATTTATTTCTTAGTTGTAATTGGGCACAATACCTTTATTTTATTTGTTTATTTTTATGTGGTGCTGGAGAGCGAACTCAGGCCCTCGCACATGCTAGGCGAGGCTCCACCGCTGAGCCACAACCCCAGCCCCAGTTTATTTAAATTTTTAATGTGTCAAACTTTATCTTTAAACAGAGTTGATAATGGTGATTTCTTCAGAAGGTTGTTTTGAGCAATTCAAATATACTCACAGTAACTCAGCTGCAATGAAAATACATTTAAATTTTAGCTATCTGCTCTAGTTTTCTTCACTAACTCCATCTGCTGAGTAGTATAGAAAGAATGCTATTTTTTCCAAGTCACCCATTTTATACTGATTTAATATATTGAATATTTCTTTAGGAATATAAGTTCTTTGGGGATAAAGATTAAGACTTTAAGAGATCTTTGCTTTTCTCCTTTCAAATTGGCATCTAAATACATAACAAATGGTCTATGAGTCAATGACCTGTGGCAACAGAGGAGAGATGGGGTTCTTCAACCCACCCAGGTCTCTGGGGCCTTTCTGATCTTTGCAATGGAGTCACTGTACAATTCTGCTCCTTGGACTGGTAAGCAGTGATCTGTACTTGGTCCCATCTGGCTGTTTGGGCTCAATGGCTGGGTGCCACTGAATCCTAGAGCCCAGCATTCCTCTAATCTCATAAACTCCCTTCCCATTCATGGCTACCTCAGGTTTTGGGGGCACCACCAATCTTCTTAGCATCTTTCTGGGGTGTGCAAAAATTATAACTGCCCAGGATGGGTGTCCTCGTTATATGCTCCCCTAGTTCTCTGCTCCTGTCCTTTATAATGCTTTGCTAAATTGGTAACCTTACATATATATGTGGCTATGCATACATATATATATACACATCTACATATGTGTGTATATATATGTACACACACACATATATGTGTGTGTGCGTGCGTGTGTGTATGTGAACATACATTTAATGCTTCTACCTATGTAGCATTGCAATCTTTGTGGTGATGGGGACTCTGTGAAGTTTTGCTCATCCTTGGACTCCCAGTGTCTCACTCAATCAATACTGCTAAATAAGCAAGTGAAAAAAAACCCTAACTTCAAGGCCCTAAAATTTAAGAACATAGTTGATCTTGCCTTAAGTCTCTTCTCATCTACACTAGTTTTCTACCCAACTCCATTCTGCATGCATTCTTTGCTATCAGAACATTGATTTTGTTTTATTAGAAAAATTCCCAGCTCAGGAACTGAATCATGAATTCATCTAAACTAAGCATGGCTGTCCCATTCCTTTTGCCAGCAATGGATAAGAGTAGTTATGCCACATTGTTCTGGCTAATGAATTAGAAAAATCCTCCAGGGGATTTCTGGTATAGATCTTTGTGCTTGATGCAAAGAAAACAGAACTCTCTAGCCTTCTCTGCCCCAATCCCTCATTTTTTTACATGTGGTAGAGTGAGCATCTTGCCACCATGATGGAAAAACCTGAAGAAATGTCAAAATGTCCTCAGTGAACTGTTCTACCAACCCTGGAACTACCTCAGATTTTTTGTTATATGAAACCATAAATGCCTTTATTGTTTAGGCTACTGTTATATGAGTTTTATATTGCCAAGAGCAATTTTTCTTCTCTGACACTCTTTGGAATAAATCCAGTTCACATGCATTCTATAACCTAAAACTGGGTCAGAGGTTTTATTTTTCCCCTCATATAAGTTACAGTCAACTGTGAGATACAAATCTCACTAATATCTTGGGCTATATATCTGATATGACTTTAGGTAACACCTCTGAAGCACTCAGAAAAAAGAGTATCTAAGTGGTCATACTTGGTAACCAGGGGATGGGGAGGCAGAACTAAAGAGGTAGAGTAGTGAGGGCTAAGGTTAGGAAAGCGAAGAGAAACCAAGAGACTATAAAAACTCAAGGGGAAGCCAGGGGCGGTGGTGCATGCCTGTAGTACTAGCAGCTCAGGAGGCTAAGACAGGAGAATCGTGAGTTCAAAGCCAGCCTCAGCAAAAGTGAGGTGCTAAGCAACTCAGTGAGACCCTGTCTCTAAATAAAATACAAAATAGGGCTGGGGATGTGGCTCAGTGGTCAAGTGCCCCTGAGTTCAATCCCCCGTACACACACACAAAACAAACAAACAAACAAACAAACAAAAAAACCTCAAGGGGAAAGCAAGACCAGGG
The DNA here is from genome assembly GCF_048772815.1 of Callospermophilus lateralis. Lineage (NCBI taxonomy): Eukaryota > Metazoa > Chordata > Mammalia > Rodentia > Sciuridae > Callospermophilus > Callospermophilus lateralis. The sequence continues at coordinate 69,262,139 of NC_135307.1, read as the reverse complement.
TGGAGGAAAAATCCAAGGCAACAACAAAGAGATCTAGAGGAACTAAAAAAAGGAGATTTTAAATTCTTAATTATTTAGGAAGCAATCGAACAAAAATGCACCAGGATCTTTTGGGGGGATTGATTTGAGTAATGAACATAAACAAATACCTGAATAAATGGAGTGATACATCAATTATGTGGGACAATTTAATAATTTAAGAATATAAGTTCTCCCCAAATAAAACTATTCATCCAATGTGGTTCCAGTAAAATGCCCTCCATCAATTTCTGGGACTTTCAGAAACCAATTTAAAAACTTACATGGAGGAATAAACATTCACAAAGAGCTGATTTTTTTTTTAAAGTAAGCAAAAAAGGGATTTGACTTATTAGAGATTAGGAATCATTACAAAATTATGATTTTTAAAGAGAAAAAGAAAAAGAGAGAAATTAGCCAAAGAAACAGAATGAAGGACCCAGAAATAGACCTCACTAACCATGGAAACTTGGCCTGGGACAAAGTGCATGGCAAATCTCTGGAGAGGCAATAGATTTATCAGTGAATAGCATTTTGAAAATTGACCCTATTCAGCCCCACCTGACAATCTAAAAAGAAACACCAAATAAATTAAAGGCCTAAATGTTAAATGTAAAATTCTATAGTAATAGAGGAAAGTATGTGTGACTATTTCTGTGACTTTCAAAGGGGGGGGTTCTTTTTTTAATTTAATTTTTTTATTTTTTAGTTTTGGGTGGACACACCATCTTTTTATTTTATTTTTATGTGGTGCTGAGGATCAAACCTAGCGCCCCTTGCATGCCAGGCGAGCGTGCTACTGCTTGAGCCACATCCCCAGCCCAAAAGGGGGGTGTTTCTTTAAAAAAAACAAAAAAACTCCCAAACATAAAAACCATAATGAGAAGAAAATTTGATAGCACTTTCTCCAGAACAAGATTTAAGATTCATTCTAACAAACATATCATAGACAAAGTCAGCAGGTGCACAATTGATGAGGAAATGTTACTAACCCAAAACCAAAGGAGCGAAGAAATCTTAAATCCTAGAAAATATCAATAAAAAGAGAGGAGACAACAGGAAAACATGCAAAGTCTATAAGGAAAACCTTTAAGTGGCCAAAAAGCATACAAAGAGATGCTCAACATTACTAGCAATCAGAGAAATGTAAATTGAAACAACATTGGGAGATCACTTCACAGCAAGTTAGACACACTCAGGTAAAGCAAAGACGTACTCCTAGTACAGAGTAAACTGCTGGCCGTTGTGCAAAGCAGTCAGGCCTGAGAAATCAAGGATACAGTCTTGGCTCTGAGTATGTGCCCAAGGAAACATTCATGTGCAGATCCTAACAATACACGGACAGGGTGTCCATCATGGTGTGTGGCATGTGTGGATGAGCAAGGACCTGGAAACAACCTGGCATTTGCTAATACAGCAGTGATTTACTTCAGCATGAACATAAACAAGATGGGTCAGTGGTCAAATCATAAGCAGTGAAGGATGTTTACATAAAGCAACATGGAAGGTTGACCAAAGTTTAATGATGACAGTGCTATGCAAACTGAATGATTAGCATGATTAGCTCTATTCCATTCTCTGAGGTCCAAATGAAATAAAGTGTCAACTCATACAGTCAGTGGTAAAAGAACTCCGGTGGTTCTCAATTGTTTACATGAATGAGATTAATCTCATGCATCAGGGATTCTGAACCCACGTTTTAAATATGCACCCTAGATAATATCTCCCGTAAATGGATCACGGGGCACACTTGGGGATACCTTGCAAGAAGTAAAATCAAGCTGCCAGGAGGGTCACAGGCAATGAGCTGCAGGGGCCATGGCAGTAGAACATCTGCCTAGCACCAGCAGCAAGGAAATGACAGTCAAGCAGCTGGCCCTGTCAGCATCCACTGCCTTTCTTCCCCTCCCTCTTGGTGAGCCCATCTCAGCGGGCCTGGCCAAGAGGGTTTTGGGTGATAGAAATTGACAACCACCGTCTGGGTAGTGCATCTGTAGACAGGAAGCCACTAAAGTTCCCTTCTTTGCAAGGATGGTGCTGGGTGTGGTGCCTCCAGGGGTCCTGAGCATGACGTGATCACCCTGACTCATAGTTGGCTTCCCGGTCAGGATATGGGGTTGGAGGAAGTGGGCTATGAAAAGAGTGAGAGTGACATATATGAGATGTTGTCAGATGCAGATGCTCCAGTCTGACCTGATGAGAGAAGAACGGTTGAACTGTCTCTCAGCAGATCTGTTGGGCTCTTTCAGGGTGCAGATGGTCCAGGATTTGAGCCATGGAATTCTGTCATCCCTCCAGCGTCTGCTTTGCCCTTGTCTCTTGTGGTCCCTGTTTCTGGTCTGTGCTTCAACAGCTGGACTCTTCTGTGGCATATTGTGTACCATGTGGAGGAGATTTTTAATAGTGACTGCTATTATTGTAGGCAGATGGGACATGGACTTAAGCTTGCCTTTGGGATGTCTGATGGCATACTTAGCCCCATTTCCCCAACCACAGAAGTCTATTACCTTGTGAATGGAATACAACCACCCCAGTCAAGAACGGATTCTGGGCTCCCTTCTACCATTATTTATCCAGGCACTGTTCCCCTAACAGCCCAAAGCACCAGTAGAAGACTGGATTCACTCTCCCCTTCCTAATATGCAGAATGGCCTGGTTTCCTAAGGACAAGGAAGGTTTTTCAGATTTATACAAACAGACTGAGCATATTTGTGGGTATCCAGGTAACAAACCCAGTTTGAAACTCCTTTTGACAGGGTAATTCATAGCCCCAGACAGAAATGCTAATGTGAACACAGACACTCCAAGGATACAGCTACAGTGGAAAAGATTAAGAAATAATCCCAAATATAGCTTTCTCTAGAAATCATCATCTGATTCTCCAACCGGCCTCTTCCCCCTCCACAATGTGAATGTTTTTTGTGTGAAGGAAAAGAGAAGGAAGAGGAGAATTCAGAGATGCAGATATCTCAGCCTTATTAAAAACAAGTAAAGGGTATTTTTCTTTCCTTAGGAACTCCATGTCAGCTATTTGATGCTAATTGTATGTGATGTGTAAGTAAGGGTCTGCGAATCTGAGGATCCCCATGTGCATCCACAGAACTGTGTCTCCCTGCATCTACTTTAATGAGACCCAGGGCAGTTGCAGTTCCCATTGTGCTGAGCGTCCTGGGCAGGCTGAGAGAGCCATTCTTCTCTCTCAGTAATGTGTTTGCTTAAGCATGAACATTAATGTCAGAAGCGCTTAGCGCAAAGTGCCCTTTCGGGGGCGAAGCAGTCATTGCCAAGTCTGTGTGTCTGGGAATTCGTTATGTCTATTCATCTTGGGGTTAGGGTTAGGTAAATCTTGTATTTTCTAATGCAACTGAAAAGGTACAAAACAAAACCACTATTTATAAAATTATCTTTTGGGAGCGAGTCCAGCTGTGAAAATTTCCCTGCCTTGCACAGAGAATTCCTTCCTAGAGATCCAAATAGTGGCTCTTCTTATATCTTCTTACCCTCATCAGCTTGTCTTCTGAAATGGGTGAATGAAAGTTGTTTTACACCCAACCTTGCACAAAGCTAATGTGTCTAATTAGCGGAAGATGTGCTTATAGGATGGGAATCTGATTTTAATCAGCAGTGTCCGATTTTTTAGTGATGAGGGCACATCCATGGGCAGACAGTTTTTTCTTGTCTTTCTCACAGTGGCAAGGAATGTAAACTAACTGATAACTCTCCTGCCCCTGTTTCCAGTTTGGCCAAAGGCATTCATTTCTCAGGCTCAGCAGACAACTAACTGGGCCACATGAACCTGGACTCACAACATTCCTGCTTGTCATGAACACTCCCATAAGAAAGAGCTAGAGCTAAGATACCTCTAAGAAGCCATCTTGCTTTATCTTATTGATCTTTTGGACAGATAATATATGGACCTGGTACATATCTGTGTCCATCTGCTGTATCCTCCTTCCCAGTACAGTATCTCTGTAGTCAATGTATATTGCCAGCTCCCTGAAGAAAGGTTCATACAGTGGGAAAGGCAATAGGAGATAAGAATTTTAAAATAATAAAACTGACTCTAAGTTGCTGCTTATGATCATCAAGTGCTGACAATTTAAACAATGTCAATGAGAAAATCCACCTCCTCACAAGCTCTAAACAATTGCTGCCATTGCTGTAGCCCCACCCAGGAGGGCTCAGACACAGACTTTCCTTTGGAAAGTAAGTCGTCAGGTTGGAATCATACAAACTCCCTCCTGAGAACATTTCATGTCTCCAGCCTTTGGGAGTCTTCACATTCTTGCATTTAAACAGATTGGAAAGCAGTAGTGATAGCACATGATTGTCTAGACAAAGAAACAGAATGTGAGTTATTTCTATTTGACCACGAAGAGTGTATGTGTTTAAAATGTAAAACAATGAAACAGATTGCAAACTGTATGGTGTGATATTTTTGTTATGTGCAAATTTGGGTTCATACATGAAATATTTTACAGAACTTGAATATCTTTAAAATTAAATTGTATGCTTTGTAAAAATTGTTCGGGGTTGAAAACTAAAGGCCTTGAGAGCGAGTGCTTCCTTCAGGTTTGTGTCTCACCCTATTCCTGGCTGTGCCTACTACTATGGAAGCCAAAAAAAAAAAAGAAAGAAAAAAAAAAAAAAAAAGCACAAATGCTTGCTTTCTCTGAGTTGTAGCAACTAGAGCTCTGCCATGTGACCTAAACTTGGCCCACCAGGGACAGCAGAATTTCACCTCAAATTCTGTATCTGGAGTAAGTGACGATATGATGATATTTTGGAATGCACTTTTGTGGGAATGTTCAGGAGTGATAACCAGTGTCCAACAGCAGCGATGTTTGACAGACCCTATATCATCATTCAGGCTGTGTCCTGCCACCTTGGTTTCTGTTTGTCAATCCTGATTCTAGGTGCTTGTAGTTGATTCTTTGAGCTCCTAGATATCTTTCTAGTGAATTTCTCTTCTGCTTACGCTAACCAGAATTAGTGTCTATTATTTGCAGCTAAGAACTTGTACTGACATTCCTAATTCAGAAGAATATTTTGGGAATTAATTTAAATTTTTTTTATTTGTAGATGAGCATAATATTTTTATTTTATTTATTTTTATGTGGTGCTGAGAATCAAACCCAGTGCCTCACACATGCTAGACAAGTACTCTACCACTGAGCTATAACCCCAGCCCTTAAGGATGAATTTTGAAGCCACAAAAATTATATATCATAGACAAAGCAAGAGCCCTAGACATGTTGCTCAGTGGCCTTACTAGAAATGTCAAAGCATATCTCATAACTTGTTAAAGCAAGCCTCACACACTAACCTGTCCCTGACCACCCTGGTCAGATCTTACAAGATCCAGCAAGACAAAAACCAGGGCATCTCTTTGTTTAAAGAGATTTTCATAGAGTTGACTCCATTTAAAACAAACTAATAGTAAGCAAAATCCAATTTGGAAACTTCTAGTAAGACTTATGGTTGAGGAAAAAAAAATCAGAAATAATGGAGAAACAGAAGGTAGCTCATCAACAAAAGTGAAAGCCAAGTTAAAAATGTCTCATCCAAACATTTATTTTTGTTAATTGCTTGCTCTGAAAGGTCTTATATAAAAGGAATGGGAAGTTCATCAGCAAGCTGCAGATAAACATTAATTTCATCACATGCCAAAGGAATGAATAAATTAGTGTAAGAATTCAATGCAAACTCTACTCATTTCTGGTCCCCATTCTTGGGAAGGTTAAGGAACAAAGTGTATCTAAAGCACCTAAATACAGTGCCTGGCCCATAGCACAGAACTAGGCAATCTCCCTTCACTTAGTCTTTATTTAGTAAGTACCTGTTAAGGGACAAGGACTATTTGAGGCACTGGAAAGCTACTCTTATTTTCACTGTTCTTGTTTTCCTTCTGCTGTTTTGCTAAGAGGTGATGAGCTAGTCTTTCCAAATACCAAGATGAACAGTTGCAGTACCAACTTCCTCAACACCTCTCCTACCTACCCTTCCCTCCCACACTAGCACACACAGACACATTCAGCTCTAACTCGGGGACTCAGGTGCAGATTAGGAAAGGAAGCTTCTTTATCAGTCCCATCAAAACACCTGCTTCTGCAAGGCTGCCTCTACTCTTCTGACTCATCTAGGTCTGTTCATGGTAGGTCCTCTGAGCAGCTCATGTGCTTGTTTTACTGTGCTCACTACTGAGTAACATTCACAATGCAACAACTGCCTGCCTTTTCCCTGACTCCATCAGGTCTCTCTCTCTCTCTCTCTCTCTCTCTCTCTCTCTCTCTCTCTCTCTCTCTGTCTAGCCTCGTACTTAGCCTGGCATTCAAAATATGTTTTCTTGAATAAGTGGAAGAAAGCTCTTGAAACCCCACATCTTTTATAGGTCCTTCTGGAATTCAGGCTCTTCATATCCTGCCTCCATCCCCACACCATGCAAACTCTCTCTTCTCTAAACCTTAAAAATGTCCTAAGATTTGCAATAAATATACACAACATGGGCTTAATAAATGTAATTTGAGTGTCAGCTTGAGGTTCATTTAGGGAGGCCTAGCTAAATGGGCAACCCAATCCAATTAATATTCTGGCACTCCAACAGATATTTGTTTAAATATTTAAATTTTCTTAGAAGGGAGGCAAAAAGATTCATGACCCTCTTCTTCTTGTCTCTTACAGTTCAGCTCTGGTCCCAAACAGGCTTACTCAACCACCAAAAAAAAAAAAAAAAAAATCTAGAGTTAATTGAATCCACCACTTTTAGAGGGCAGTTTAGGAACCATCAGCTTTTCTTTGAACATTCTCCTTGAAAGTTGCATTGCCCTGGCCCAAGCAATTTATTAAATCATCCCTTCTAAATACACACACACACACACACACACACACACACACACACACACGGTGTTCTCCCTGAGAGGGCTCCTGGTGGACACAATTTTCTTCAGAGATGTTTCAAAACCCATTTTAGATTGACACTTCATTACATTCCCATCTGGCTCACCCTTTAGTTTAGCTCCAGGTTCACTATACCAGTTGTTTGGGGTTCATAGTAAAGAATTTACATGTTAGTACAATATGTTCATGCCACATCCAAAAGTCTCAATCTTAGAAAAAAAAATGCAAAATGTTAAAAAATTCTGTTGGCTTTAAAATTTGCTTGGTGGTATCTTTGGGAGGAGCAATGAGAGATTATTGGATCATTAAGGAGTCCTCCAGAGAATATGTATGTGTGTGCCTGTGTGTGCACATAGGGATTTTTTTTTCCAAGGGAATTGGCCTATGTGATTGTGAAAGCTGATTGGGCAAGTTCCAAATCCATAGGGTAGGACAGACTGGGAACCCAGGCAGGGCCTGAAGCTGTATCCAAGGCAAAATTTCTTCTTCAAAAAATCTTCAATTATGCTCTTAAGCCCTTTTAACCAATTGAATCAGGTCAACCCAGTTTATCTAAAATAATTTCATTTCCATAAAGTTACCTGATCATAGATGTTTATCACATCTATTAGATACATTTCAGCAACATACATCAGTGTTTGAATAATTGGGTACTATTTAGCTCACCAAATTAACACAGAAAACTGTTATTTTTTTCCTGTTATAAAAGCAATGATAGGAAAAATAGAATGAAAAAAGTATGCCTATAATTCTGTCACTCAAAGGCAACTGCTGATAACACTTTGCTGTATTCATGCCTTCCAGAGGTGTTTTTTTTAGCAATTTATAATAGCAGAAAAAAATGAAATAAACTAAATGTTTGGCAATGGAGAAATGGTTATGAGAATTATGGCATATGCAGGAGATGAAATTATGTAGCCTTAATTATAAAAACTGAGTCAACCTGAAAACTTGCTTCTAGTAAAAAAAAGAACAGTACAAAATCATATTTATACTGTGATTACAACTATGCAAAAATAGCATACCCATGGGAACCTGAAAGACAAGGAAGATAATGTCACAAATGGGGCTCCTGTCATATCCCTCAGGACTTATCATCTTGTATCCTTGGCCAGCACCTAAGACTGCTGGCAACACCCACAACACTGCCTAAGGGCTTTCTCTGTCCTCTGCAGGTCATTCTGCCCCAGTAAGAACAAAATAAAATTACTAGAGAATGAATATCCTCCTGGGAGCAACCCCCCACCAAAGACTGCTGAAGGTGGCTGGGTATATATTGGTCCTTTGGGCAACACACCCTAGAGCAGGTGTTCTACTTGATTCCCAATGTCCTACCTGCTCACCTTACCATCCCACTCTTTCCTGATAGTCTGGGCAGAATCTTTTTGGATTAAGATATAGAGTCAAGTTTTTGCTTCTTGCTTTTTTACAGTGAGGGGGGAGAAAACAGTAAGCATGTGTAGAAACTCAGCCATTAAAACCCACTAAGGATATACAGAGATTGAAAGAGAGGGAGGGTCAGGAACTCTGTGGAGTGAAGAATTGGTCCGAAGAATTGGTCAGGAAACCCTTCCTGGCATGTGAGGAAGGAAGAGACCTTTGTCATGCACAGGCTAGTAGAAAGACATCCAGGATCTACCTAAGTCGGAGCTTTTATGGCAAGGGCAGGGATAGGAGCAGGCACTGGTGAAGCTTTGAGGTCAGGCTATATTTAGTCTGGACTCAGGAGTGTAATGGCTGTGTGTGGGAGGGCTCAGAGGTCATGTGTGGAAATGACTATCACTGCAGAAGGCTGGATATTGTGAAGAACAAAGGGGATGTTGAGGAATCAACAAAGTGGTTGTAACCAGCCAGAGGTATTTGGCAGCCAAAACAGAGATCAAGTCAGTTCTGCATCATTGCTTACCAGCATAATGCCTCAAATTCTTGAAACTGGCCCAAGGAAGTCTTTCCTCTACAGTATTTATAAAAATGTTAGTCAAAGTGTGCTGTTGTCATATCTCATTTTAAAATAGGGCAAAGGATTGATAAATGCTATTGTTCTAACTTTGCTCCCAGGCAAAAAGGAGGCCCAGGGCTCTAACTCAGACCAGACTGGGCTCCAGGAGCCTGGCTGGGTCCAGCGAGGACAGGCTGGCTGGGAGAGAAGGGGGCTGGAGATAGAATCTAGAAGACCCATGAGCTGTTCACACAAAGGCAGATTCTCACATGTCTGGGTGGCTTAGGTGGTAGCAAACTCGACAGAGACTCAAAGTCCCTTTCTTACCTCTGACTCAATTTATTGTCTTATGTAAGTGCCCAAGACACTTTCTCCTTATAAACTAGCCCCTGCAGAAGCTTGTAAAACTTTTGAGGTACATGAGTTAAAATTCCACTCCCACACTAAGTGCACCATTTGTGAAAAGCGAATCACAACAATTTCCAGCTTGTCTAGAAAGTGCTTTCAGATGTTAATGATCTAAACGTTTGCTTCCCACCCAAAGATGAAACTGAAGAACTCATTTAAAGACATGCAACTTCAGGGCTTGGGGTTGTGGCTCAGGGGTAGAGTGCTCGCATAGTGTAGGTGAGGCACTGGGTTCAATCCTCAGCACCACATAAAAATAAATAAAAATAAAGGCATTGTGTCCACCTACAACTAAAAAATAAATGAATAAAAAATAATAAAGATATGCAAATTCAATTCAAAAATCCCTAGTCACTTTTGAGAGATTACTAAGTACTACCTTATGTGAATTGTTATTTTATTCTCACAAAAACCCATTTCACAAATGGGAAAGGTGGGCTGGGGCTATAGCTCAGTGGCAGAGTGCTTGCCTAGCATGTGTGAGGCACTGGGTTTGATCCTTAGCACCACATTTTAAAAAATAAAATAAAGGCATTCTGTCCATCTACAACTACATAATTTTTTTTTTAATGGGAAAACTGATGCTAAGCTCAAGTAATTTGCCCCAAGGGATGTTAAACAAAGCAGTTTGAAATAGTTAGCTTAACTGCTGAGACTATCTACTGCACTTTCTCTCCAGGAGACAGAAGAATGATTTTATTAGAGGTGTTACCGCTGATCACTCATAAAGGAAGACAGGTAAAGGTAACAAGAGTGACCCTGGTCCACAATGATTTCTTCAGCACATCCTTGAGATGGGAGAGTCCAAAGACCAACACACAGCAGCAAGACCCTCACTGTGCTTGTCTGTGAATCTCCGCAGCATCTGTTGTTTTAGCAAAGCGCTCCCCTAAGGATCTGAAGTTCCTCTCAGAGAGTGCTAGGTACATGAAGAAAGTAGATAGAACACCGCAACTCTGCAATACACTGAGAAGCGTCCTCAGGTCACCTTTGAGTTTGTGTTTTATAGAGGTCTGTAATGTCATAAAAGAAGCTCCATCCTCCTGCCGAAGACTCCTCAGTGATCAGACCTGTGGTTTCAGATCTCCAAAGTCTCCTCCCCTGCTGCCCTCCTGGGGCACCTGAGGAACTTCAATCCCGGTCTCTCCACTTGTCTCCTGTGGTCTCATGCCATCCCTCATCAAGAGGTCAAGTCTCCTCCTTGGCTTCTCTAGAATCTGTGCAGGCCCTGATGACTTGTGTGACTAATAGGAAGTAACAGAAGTGACATTCTCTGACTCTCCGATCGAGGTCAAAAAAAAAAAAAAATCTTGCTGCTTCCACCTGGATCTCTTGGAAGTGAGTGGTGAGGTGGTGAGTGTGATTATTCTGAGACTACTGTTCTGTGAGAGGCACTGGAGGAGAGAGAGGCCAAGGAGGACCAAGGCACTATGTGTGCAGAAGGAGCCCCACCTCAGAAGTAGATCCTCAAGTCTCAGCTTCCACACTGACACCACAGGGCTCAGAGCCCGGCAGCCTGGAGGAGACCTTCTTAAATTTCTGATCCACACAGCATTCAGGCAAAATACAATGATTTTTTTAAGCCATTCAGTGTTGGAATTGTTTTTTTTTTTTTTTTTAACGTCACAATAGTTAAACTGAAACAAGCTTTTAAACATTCTTGAGTTTTTCTCAGTTTAAGAAACAATGATAAGAAGTGAAAAACACTACGCTGTCCTCCTCTAGCTCCTACCCCATCTCTTCCCTTTGTTCATACTTAAATTTCTTGAGTAGTCTTCAACAAATTCCTGTACCTTCTCACCACCAGCTCACTCCTCCATCCACTTCAATCAACCTTCCAGCCTCTTCTAGAACTGCAAAGAATCCTAGCAGCCTTCTTAGTGCTAACCCCTTTGTCCTCGTGTTCCTTAGCCTCTCTGTAGTTTCTGACTGTCTACTTCCCTTTGGGAGCACCCTTGTCCCCTGGGCTTCTTTACCACAGCTTCCTTCTCCTTCATCTGATGGCATCTTAAAGAGATTGTGTTCCCTAGTGTTCTGCTTTTAGTCCTCTTCTCATGCTATATACTCTTGCTTATTGGACCATGTGTCTTACAGTCAAATTTATAGAAATGGAAAGTAGAACAATGCTTATCAGAGTCAGGGAGAAGGGGCCAAGGCAATTGTCATTTATTGGGCATAGAGTTTCAGTTTGGCAAGATAAAAATGTTCTGGAGATTTGTTTCACCATGTGAATAGACTTAACATGATAAAACTGTACTTAAAATGGTTAAAATGTGAGATGTTATGAATTTTTTACTCCAACAAAAATGCAACATAAATGATAACCTTTTGATATATTAACCAGTTGTATATTAATATTTTTAAATATTCTTTATATTTAAAATGTCAATAAATATCCATTTCTTCAAAACAGGGATGAAATGATGTGCCTTGAAGGGGTAGCCGAAACCTTGAGTGACACAGCATTCTGTATAGTCCTGCAGTTCCTAGAATCATAGAGCTAGAGAGACACAAAAATGATCTGGTTCTATTCCATTTTGTCTCACAAAATCCATAGAGTTACAGAGTCCAGACTGTATTCCTGATGACAGCTGGTCCTACTGATTCCCTTGCCTTCCTAGTTTATCCACCAGGTTTTCTTCTTCCTCACATTGTCTTTGAAGGAGGGGGTAGTGGAGAGGCAGGAGCAGAAGAAAGACCCCTGAACATGATAGGAGAAAACTTGAAGTGCCAATGCTTCAAGGACGTTTCTCTCAAAAACAGTATCGGTTACCTTCTGAAATTGAGGTAGAATAGTGGTTGTGGAAAATTTATACCAACTGACATTTTCTTGCACTGAGGTCATGTAATCATTGTTTTGTGTTTTTACTTTGAAGAGCAGGAAAATGCCAAAAAAAAAAAAAAAAAAAAAAAAAAAGTTGGAAAACACAAAACGGGCATGCTTCTGCAAAGTCCTCCGTTTGTTGTGGATGGATTTAGAAGAATATCAAACACTCAAATGATCCAAAGCACTTCTCGCCAGAACCTTTTACTGGCAATACCCTGGGACCTAAGTCATCAGCAGACCAAAATGCATAAGCAAAGGATTCAGAACTCCACACAAAGGGAGAATTTTATGGCTGCAGCAGAGCTCTGTGGGAAGCTATAAAATTTTACCAAAAACATTTCAAGACTATTTTGGGTCCACCATCTTTTAAGTAGCATGAGATAAAGTCAAGTTAACAAAAAGCATGGTTTTTTACCACTAAGGACTAATTCTCTTAGAATATGTGTAGCTGTCCATCAGAAAAATAGCAGATAACTAAAATGAAAGGCAAAGGTCAAGAACATGAACGAGGGGAGCACATGGTTAGCTATGGCTACCTTTATCTATAAAAGCCACAAGACTGCTGCTCACATACCTGCTCCCTTCTTGGGATAAACAGAATCCATCCCCAGTTTAACACGGTTCAACAGCATCAGTTTTCTCTGCTTTGCAAACAAGGAGAATCTTAGGTTTGTACAATACCCCATGGCTTTAATAGCTGAAAGGTGGAGACATGTACATAAATGTTGCCTGCCAACACTGGGACTCACACTTCCTTTCTCATTAAGGCTGGGAATGAGTCATTGCTCTTAGGTAAAGGAGGGAAAGGTTCTCTGCCAGTACATCCATGCAACTATTTTGAATCAAACTGTTCCCAGACACAAGATTTGTGAATACTTATACATCTGAGCTGTTCTCCCTCTTACTTTGCTCTGCCTCACTTCCAAGAACTCTCCTGGCACATGTCAGATAAAAGTCTGGAAAGGATATTAACATGATTTCTAAATTTTTTTAAAGAAAAGATACTGAAAATAGTGTAAGTGGTTCAACTCTTCTCATACAATTATGAACTAAAATACAATTTTGCACTGTCTTTTTTTTTAGTTGTTGATGGACCTTATTTTATTCATTTATTTATATGCAATGGTGAGATTAAAACCCAGTGCCTCACACATGTGAGGCAAGTGCTCTACCACTAAGCCACAACCCCAGTCCTTGAACTGTCTTTTTTTATTATTAATTTTTATTCTTGGTTGTTCAAAACATTACATAGTTCTTGATGTATCATATTTCACACTTTGATTCAAGTGGGATATGAACTCCCATTTTTACCCCGTATACAGATTGCAGAATCACATCAGTTACACATCCATTGATTTACATATTGCCATACTAGTGTCTGTTGTATTCTGCTGCCTTTCCTATCCTCTACTATCCCCCCTTCCCCCTCCCCTCCCCTCTTCTCTCTCTACCCCCTCTACTGTAATTCATTTCTCCCCCTTATATTTTTTTCCCTTTCCCCTCACTTCCTCTTGTATGTAATTTTGTATACCCCTGAGGGTCTCCTTCCATTTCCATGCAATTTCCCTTCTCGCTCCCTTTCCCTCCCACCTCTCATCCCTGTTTAATGTTAATCTTCTCATGCTCTTCGTCCCTACTCTGCCTTGAACTGTCTTTTAAAAACATAATGAATATCTACTTTGTTTTAGAAACTTTACTAAGTGCTTTAGGTACATTTTCCAATTTAATTGTCATATTAAAGAAAACCAAAGACAAAGGACTTAGGAGCTTTTCCAGATTCACACAGCTAACCAAGGGGGAGCCAGGGCTCAAAACAAGGCCTAATGACAAGGCACATATTTTTAACTATACAGAAGTGTTCTGTATGGATTTTAAAGGAAATTCCATATACATGATAAATCAAGAAATTTTACTTAGCCAGTGTAACATTTGACTGACACCAACAAATACAGATACTAACATGTATCTGGTTTTCTTTTAAAGCATCTCTGCCAATGGAGTATTACCATCCTCTTCAACACTTAGTATTTAATCCTACTCATGTGTCATACAACTTCCTGCGATGATGATTAATTTTGTGTGTCAACTTGGCTGGGCCATGGTGCCCAGATATGTGATCAAACATTATTCTGAATGTTTCTGTAAGAGGTTTGTTTTTTTTTTTTTTTTTTTTGGATGAGATTAACATTTTAATCAGTGGACTTTGAGTAAAGCAGATTGCCCTCCATAATGTGGGTGGGATTCTTCTAATCAGCTAAAAACCTTAGTAGAAAAAAAGACTGAGCTCCCCCAAGCAGGAGGGAATTCTGCCAGCAGATGCCTTCCAACTTGAATTGCAGATTTTGGACTTGCCAGCTTCCATAGTTGCATGAGCCAGTTCCTTAAAATACATCCTACTGGTTCTGTTTGTCTGGAGAACCCTGTATAATGCTTCTTCAAATTCCACAAATCATAAAATGCATCTGAAAAAAACACAGGCCAATATGAGATATATTATTGATCCTGAGAATCCTCAAAAACCAATGGTTTGGAACTTATTAAAAATAAAAGGTCTGGGCCCCACTTAAGACTGACTCTGCAGGAGGAAAACATGAACAACACGAACGTGTAGGTTTTTATTAAGCCCCACAATGGTTGTGACAACAATTATTGATTAAAATATAACTGCTTTATAAGAAACTAAAAATACTGCATACCAGTCAGAATAGGCAAGGTTTTGCCATGGTTAAAAAAAAAAAAAAAAAAAAAAAAAAAGCCAGAAATCTGGGTTAAAGGGAGAGTCTTTAGCTCATGATAGTTGTCCTTTGTGTGTTAGGTCCTGGTAGGGAACAGATGACATACTCAAATAAGTAATTAATAAGTAATTAAGGTGAGCTTATTAAAGGGAAGTGAGAATAAGGTTGAGGGAAATCAACAGCAATGGCATTACCTAAAAAGAGCAGGTTGCACCTAGCAGGAATTGGAGATCTTTGGAGAGGTATGCAGCCATCCCATCGAGAGTTGTATGGGAGAAAGCAAGAGGATCACTATCCCAGATTCACACTACTTTGCCTTCTGATTTCTGGCCAGTAGCTCTCATTAGTGAAACCCAACCAGAAGCCAGAGGACAAAAGAACTTATTATTACAGTCCATAAAAGGCAGTCTCCACAGCACAAATGATCATGGGGGGTGGGGGGATAGACCCTGTAGGAACAAATAAGAAATATCTAATGTACTCTGGAACGTCATCACCATTTGAAACACTGCCAGTCAACATGGCAGAAGGAAAGAAAGAAAGGCAAAAAACGAATTGGCTTTTGAAACTTCATCCCAGAAGTGAGTGGCCACAAATGCTTATGTTTCATTGATCCATGCCAATCACATAACCAAGCCTGACTACAAAGGGTGGGGAGAATATAATCCTCCTCCAGGGAGGGAAAGTGAGTATTGGTAACAGTAAACAATCTACTAGTGGATGACTGGGAGCCAGGGAAGAGGAAGAATGGCTTTTTACTTTTCTTTTTAATTTTGCAATTTCTGATTATATTACCTTCTCAAAACAATAAACAATAGTAAAAATAACAAAATGAAACTACTGTGGGTCACTATAGTCAACATTTGTCCTTTTTGGCTGCCCAGTATCTGAACCACTCATCTTATGAGGAAGTATTAAATCTCCCATTGTATAAACTGAATGTGTCAGACACATCTTTTTCCCTCCTCTCTTGCTGCTAGAACATTGGCTATATCTAGAGTTCTGCCAACCAGCTGCCCTTGCCCCAGGTTTTAAACTGGAAACTAGACATTCAAAGAGGGAACTGAACCTATTTCTTCCTGCTGATGGATGGTGGCAGTGGATGGCACCTACATTCAATTCCCAGAGTCAGCAGGAAGGGCAACAACACCATGATCCATTCCTGACAACGCCAGGAACGCCATCTGCAATGTCCACCAACCAGCAGGGGTGGCAGTGTGTGCTTGTAGAACTGGTTCCACAGGATGATTTTCAGCACAGTTTGACTATGTATCCTCTAAATTTGATTCCTACCCTTTTGGAGAGTGTAGGGACTCTCCATTATCCTTTTTATTTAACTTCATTTCCTGCCTTACTTAGCCAGAGTTTGTTGTTTGCTGCTGAGAATCTTGATTGGTGCAATTCCTAGCTTTTGGACTGTTGGTTGCAGGAAAGTGTAACTAGATGAAACACCCTTTAACTTTCTTTCTTTTTTTTTTTTTTTTTTTTAATGTGAGGATTGGATAAATAAGCAAATCACTGTTCAACTGTCCTTTAGCCATTCCCCACATAGCAATCTTTTCTGAATTGGCAGCTTCCCATTGCCTAGAATGAGAGCTTCAAGGCCAGCCTAGGCTTCAGACCATTTTAAGTGCCTGAAAATTAAAGAGAGCTTGACACAGTTTGGATATTAATATATTAATACTTTCTTAGGGTTTTCTCTTGATTAACTAAGATATTATGAAAAAATGAGACCTACCAGGTCTAGTAGAGCAAAAGCTACAGACTCTTTAGAGGCTGTGTCTGACAGAGATTACTAGATCTCTGTTTCCTCGTATTAATCAGAGGATTGCTTAAATCCTTCATCTCTGATACTCTGCTTCTAAATTGGTAAAGCCCAGAGGGAATACTGTCCCAAATTGGGTAAAGCAGCTCAAAAAGGCGCCAGCCAGATAGAGTCAGACTGAATTACCCTGTATTTAACTTCTCTGTACTTAAGACTCTTTCCCTAAAATGCATGTTTAGAGATAGTGCTGTATGACCAGAAAGAGAGGTGATCAGTTGTCCTGTGATGGTTCCCATCAGTACATTTGTCTACAAGTCACAACCTTTCTCCTATTGCTTTACATTTCCATAAGCTTAAGAGCTAAGCCTAATGACCCTATAGCAGAAGAAACAACTCATCAACCAGGAAGATTATCTGATTCTGCCTGTCCTCAAGATGACTGGTGTGAAGAGGAGGCTACCCATCAGTCCTCCCAGCAATGGGCAGATGGAGGAAAAGAGATTTTGAGGCACAGACAGATTGTCAAGCACCAGTGAAAAAATACAGTGCATGACTTCAGTAGAAAAATCTGTGTTCTTATTCAATTAGATAGATCACCCACCCTCTGCCTTATCCATGCTTTTTAAATGAAATATATAATCTCTCTATTAAAAATCCTGGAAAGAGTTCAAAATTGAATCCCTTCCAGCTAATGTAATTTAAGTGCTTTGTAGAAACCTTTTGATCACATTTCCCCGCAACTGTACACAGCTGTGGAATAGTAAGGCTTTATTAGAGTTCAAAACAACCTCTCGCTGCTGACTTGGCCTTCTAAAAATTGTGGGCTGTGGTCAAGCCTACCAAAGAGAAGAAATTCAAATGTGGAGAAAATCATCCTCCTTGCCAAAGATGGTACCTTTTGCAAATGGTGAATTGGGCAGAGTTTATCTTCCATGTTCCAATTTCTTTTATCTTGGTTTTTCTTTCCCCCAAACACTCAGATAACCATCTCTCCATTATCACAATTTGTTTTCAAAAGAGGATTGATAAACATAGCATATAGCATATAGCTATATGATAAACATAGCATATAGCCTCTTTCTATATAATCTTCAACCAACTGCAACCTGCCTCAGTGCCTCTTTCCAACTCAGCCCTCACTATCCCATTCTGAAACTTTTCTTACTGTGAGGTTACCAATAAACTCCTAAATGTCAAATCTGATGTACATCCTTCCATCCAATACTTACTCAACTCCTATAGCAGAGAAACACTGAAAGTTGCTGTTTTTACCCATTTTTTGCTCTCAGGACTCTTTGTTTACCCAACCATCAGGGATGAATCATGTTTGACCTAAGCCCGTCATGACAACCATGATCACTTACAGCCACTGATCTAGGTATGGGAATGAACCCCATCTGTGGGGCATCAGAAGAAATCTGATGGGATCCCATGGAGAAATTTTTCCTCCCTGAAAAAGAATGAGACACATAAGGAGAAAGCCTTACTCTTTCAACTCTCCTTGATTTCTGCTTGGAATGTTCTCTGAGGCAAACCTTTTGCTTGGAGTATCCAGCCTGTGGCTCTGGGGTAGAAATTTTAGTCATACTGAAATTTTTGACAGGTGGCAGAGCAGAGGGATGTAAAGTGCCTGGATTCTCCATGACATTGTTGGGTCACGAACCCACAAAGAGACCATCTATCTCAAACTTCTTGACAAGTCTTTTATAATGCTCTAACCCAATTTTGAGTTATTTGCAGCCTGATCTATTTTAAATTAATATGATCTGTCTGTAACACTTGACATTTTAGACTACTGTTCCTTTAAGAGTTTTGGGTCTCATTGATGAACTTTTCTGCCTTCACATGGATCTTAAGCGTAGTTTTCTTCCTAAAGATTAGCTTTTGTGCCTCTTCTCTGCTAATCCCACATAGTTTCTGCTTTAATTATCATCCACACTCTGACAAGGCCTTCAGACCTCTCTCACAGGGTCTTTTTCAAGATGTTTCCATGTGCAAACCTGTTCCTCCACCTACATTCCTCATCTCAGTCAATACTTGATGCTGCTGTGACTAAAAGATACAATAATAACTGTAGAGAAAGAAAAGTTTATTTAAGTGTTCATGGGTTCAGAGGTCCAAAAACAGCTAGCTCCACTTCTTGGGGGTCAAGGTGAGGCCAAACATCATGGCGGAAGGAAGCAACTCACATGGTGATCAGAAGCAAAGACACCAAGCCCTCCACTTTTGAGAAACAAATGTATACCCCAAAGCCACACCCCCAATGAACCAGTTCCTCCAGCCATACCCCACCTGCCTCCAGTTACCACTCAGTTAATCCCATTAGGGATTGATCCACTGATTAGGTTAAGGCTATAATCCAATCATTTCTCCTCCAAACCTCTTGCATTTTCTCATACATGAGCTTTTGGGGGACAACACATCAAAAGCATAACAATACTAGAGACTCAGTCACTGCAGACAAAAATACAGGCGTCACTCTAATCTTTCTTTTGCTCTTCCTCCCCTCATCTAGTCTTCATACCACTGAATTGATTACAAAGTCATGCTCCTGAATATTTTTCAGAATCCCTTAATCCTGTCTACTCTCACTACCACCTCATTGGTTCACACTTCCTCATGTTTTGTTAAAACCATTGCAAAACCATTTTCACTGACTCATTTTCTATTCTGGCCTCCTTCATGCAACCCTAAGTAGGGCCTCTTCTTTACTTCATCTTTCATCAGCTGCATAAGTTAAAATTCAAGGCCCTTCATCCTTTAACCTCAAAGCACTCTTACGAATTCAGATTCTCTGGGGTCAAGGATGAGGGACTTATTTGGCCTGCAAAGCCCACTTTCTACACTTACCTCCATGTTATCCATCTGATGTACTTCCATATATCTTCAGCTAAGATATTATTTCAGTTACAAAGAGTCTTATCTTGATCCTTACCACTCTCCTTTCCTTCTCTCATCCTCCAAGAAAGAGTTAGATACTCTCCTGGAGTATCTTGTCTATTCCTCTGCCATAGCATGTATCAACCAATTCTGGAGTTCCTGAATACTTTGTCCAATCTCCATTTGACTCTGAGCACCTTGAGGACAGGAATTATCTTGTTTTTACTCTAATGTAAACTGCAAACAGATAGTAAAAATAAATGTTTAATAAAGGAAGAATTAGATGAATTAATGAATGAACTATGTTCTAATTCTTATAACATTTGTGTTTACAAAAATTAAACCACAAAACAATGAAGCCATAAGAAGGAATTTCTAATTATTTAATGTAACATCTCAGGGTCCAGTTAGGAAGCACTTTTTCAATGTTGGTGTATCACACTACACCGACAGCTATGAATCCACAAAACATTCCTGTCTTACCTCCTGGATAAATTTCTTCCCAGAAAAGTGACAAAAATTTTAGCCTTACAACAAGGTATTTCAAAGTCTATATGTGGTCCAAAATTAATTATCATCTTTTAGAGAACATTCTATAGTATTCTCCATGAGGTAATGTGCTCCCTTAAGGAAATTGTATAAAAAGTGTAGTTCATAAAAGATGAATTCAGAAATTTTATGGTATGAATTTAGTATATTGTAGACAAGAGGGATGACTTTATTCATGCTGTATATCGAAGATCGATTATAAGTAAACTACCCATAATTGTTAGACATAGCATAGACATTGTGTTTAACATAATGTTTAAAACGTGGTAGTCATTGATTTCAGTATGTGTTGTACTGGCTTTTCTTCATTTGCCTGATTCATATTTATTCTCTTCCCTCCTCTACCTGTGTGCCCCAAGAGGCTGACTGCTGTGGGTTGCATCAATTAGGCTCCTTGGCTCTCTTGTGTCTGGTTGACTTTGGCCAATGAGTGTCACCAGCAAAAGATGAGAAGGGAGGAGAGAAGATGCTTCTGCCCTGCTGTGCCTGGTTTGGCAAAGAGGCATGGCTGCATTCCTCAGTTAACTGCCGCAGTTCCTGTTTGGTGAACCTCTCCAGGTTTCTGTTACCTCCCCTCCTTTTGCTTCTTAGACCTAAAGATCATAGGGAGATAATAACTCTGCTGTTGCTAGTTTAGGGGGTTTCAATGTCCATTTTTGGTTTCCTTCAATACTACCTTCACTCTTCTATATATTCCCTTCATTAAACTCTCTCCAAATATCCAGTTTGAGTGCCACTTGTTTCCTGATGGGAGCCGGGGAAATACACATGTTTTAGAATAGTATTTAAGGAGAGGATAAAAGCTTCAATCTATTTACACAATCACAACTCTCGACTTTGTTTGCTGCAGCTGCATATACCTGTGGGCACAAAATGGTTCCAATTATAGTAACAGAACAATGTTTTGGAAAGGCCATGTGCAGAATTTTGCCTCTCTCTCTCCCTCCCCAATTCCAACATAAGGTTCTCAATCACCTAGGAGGAGGGCATTCACATGCTTGAGAACTAAAATCCCCTGGCCTCTAGTTAAATAAAACTGGATTAAAGTCCTTCTCTCCCAGGGCAGCTGCCAATCTATAAAGCACATTTAGTTATCAATGTGATAGTAAAACATGGCAGAAAATGTGACAAACCAAAGAAAGCAGTGTTAGGCAGAAATCATTTCATCTTGATCTCTTGCTATGTGACACTTGCTCTGTTATTTACCTTCTCTGTTTCACTTTCTCATCTTCAAAATGAGGGCAATACTCGATTATTCTCATAGGACTGTTGCAAATTGCTTATTAATTGTAATCTTAATTCTGACTTGGAGCTGTATCTGACAGCTGATCTCTGTTTTTTCATATTAATTAGAGGCTTGTTTAAATCCCCTATTAATATTCATGGAAAAATAAAAATGGTTTATTCTCATTTTATCAGGTTTTGATGAGGATATATGTGCTCATGGTCTTTCTATTGTGTACATATAATGTAATCTTGTGAATAAAATAGATGTGCTTCAAGGGACATCATAACTTTCAGAAGTTCTACCACTTAAATAAATTTGAGCTTCACAGATAAAGAAAGTGCAGAAAATCTCAAGTTCCAAAATACAGTTTCATCTCTATTCTGTTTCTTACCAACTTTGCAATCTCAGATAAGTTCCCTAATCTTTCAGTCTCAAATTTTTAATCTGTGAAATGGGACTACTTATGTTTGGATGACTTCTAGGATTTTACAATTCTCAAATGAATGTTTTTGAATTATGAAGCCATACAATGTAAAATGATTATTATTGTTGTCATTGGTATTCTCTCTAATCAAAATCTAATTTTTCAAGGTTTTTCTTCCTTAGGGCTCTATGAGAAAGACATTAACTGTGCTCACCAACACCCAGTTCCATGTAGATACAGAAAGACTGTACTACTTAGCCATCTTGCACAGAGCCACCCGACTGTTGTAGCCAAAGAAAGGTGAAGCAAGGCTGAACCACACATAATTCTCCTGTCCCTCATTGCCTCCCGTGGATCCCAATACATCTACATGTTTCAGATCGTACAGCAACAGGGTTGTAACTAATCCATTCTAACTTGTAATAGGTAAGCTGAGAGGCACCCTTCTGGGTTACTTTACTTGCATTTCAATTAAAACCTCTGCAGACAAAATGTCATAATACAAGTAAATTATTCAAATGGTAGAAATGTCAGCTCCTATATTGCAAACCCATGGGGAATATTTCTTAAGAATAAAATATCCATCACCCCTCTCATTCTCATTTATTGTGTGTTTGCTTACTTTTGTGCAGAACCAGTCTTGGGGGTTTTGCTAGAATCCTAAATGACCAAATGAGCTAACATTAGGGTTGATAAATGAAGAGGAATAAATGAAGGATATGCAGTTTAATTTGAGTTTCAGATAAATAATGAACACCTTTTTAAATATACATATGTCCTATGCAATATTTGGGACATATTTATACTAAAAGAATTATTCATTGTTTACCCAAAAGTCAGATTTAACATGATGCCTGTGTAATACTTGAGGCATTACTTATACATTATTTTTCTGAAATTTTAATTTAACTGAGCATCCTATATTTTATCTGGCAACTCCAGTGACATGGTGCCTTAGTCAACAGGGCAGTTATTGCTGCTTATACTTAATTGCTATTAAACTTGAAAGGGCAAGCATAAATTAGAGGATTACTCTAAGCAATATTCCATTTGACCTAGCTTTGAGCTAAGAGCTATAAAAGATTTATTAAGAAAGTATTGGTTACCATATTTGTCAAACACTTCTTATGCACTCCCATATCCTCTTTGCCTCACCTCTGTTTAGGGCCTAAGGACACTGTTTCTTCTTGAGCCATTTCTGTGGTACCAACTCAACTCTGTGTGGGATTCCATTGATTTTGCAAAGGAGCAAACTGACAGTGGCTTACCTGGTGTCTGTAATATGTGCATCTCACCATCCACCTAGTAGCTCCTATTGCTTCTAAAATGTAATGTTATGAGGCTCATTTCTACCCACACAAGGAGCAAAATTTGCATCAGTGGAAGACAGGAGTTGGTGAATACAGTTTTTTCCTTTCCACCCCTAGTACTGGCTGTCCCAAAATGTAGCCGTTCATATGACTTTTTGCATGATAGTCTTGGAGATTAAAGAGTCAGTTGCAATTGATACTAAGTAATGCCCATATTTACCTTGGAATCTGCTTTCAGGAAAACCCAAGCTAAGATATCATATGAACATCTAGCAATGAAGCAGTCTGCATAGTAGAAATAAGGATTTGGAGTCAAGGGTCTTGGGCTCCGATTTAGATTGTGTTCTTCACTTGCTGACTGAATGGCCATATAGAAAATTTAGCGTCTATCATTTGCAGATTCTTCATCTGTAAAGTGGTCAGAATTTGTACTTCGTAGAGGGTTCTTTTCACTCAGTGAGAAAAAAAAATTTAACATGATGAATAATACATAAAAAAGCACATTTATAGCTATATTGGTAAATTTTTTTTATCTTAGCCACTGTAAATGATTTATATCCTTATCAATAACCCCAGGGTTTGGGAACCATGTCATCTCCCCTTTACAAGCTGAGGTACTAAACCAAGTTACTTGATCAAGGTTACAAAATGTTGAGCCAGACTGAAACTAGGCAACCTGACTCCAAATCTATGCCCTTACTCATCACATGATGTTCTTTATCCAATGAACAAAACAGAGCCTAGCACAATATCCATTCTTTCCCTTCTCCCTTGTAACAGAACCCTCGGCTCTCTTGGAGTAGCAATGTGTCCAGCTAAATGACTGAAGCTCCCAGAACTCCCTTGCAGTTAAGGGTGATCATGTAACTAAGTTCCAACAAACACATTTAAATGGAACTGTTAGGTGATACTCCTGGGGAGTTCCCTTAAAATAGAGGGAGGCAGGTGCTTCTCTTGTTCCTCCTTTCTTCTGATTGGAGTGTAGACATGAAGGCTGGAGTGCAGGTAGCTATTATGGACCAAAAGGACATAATAACAATAATAACAATGACAGAGCAGGGAGACTTGGAACTGTACGTAAACCATAGTTAGCCTATCTCAGATCTTCTTATGGTCTAAGAGAATTGTCCTTCCTAAAAAAAAAAAAAAAATATATATATATATATATATATATATATATGTGTGTGTGTGTGTGTGTGTGTGTGTGTGTGTGTGTGTACGTGTATATATATATATATATATATATATATTTAGTTTTAAGTGGACACGATATCTTTATTTTAGGTTTATGTGGTGCTGAGGATCAAACCCAGTGTCTCATGCATGCTAGGCAAGTACTCTACCACTGAGCCACAACCCCAGCCCGCCCTTCTACTTGTTTCAGCCAATTTACTTTGTTTTTACATTTGTGTGTATGTGTTTTGTTTCATTATTACTATCTATGAAGCCAAATTTAGTCCTAACTGATGCAGAATTTGACAAAAGTTTTGGCTGCAAGCCTATCCATTTATATTATAAATCATCAAGTAGCTTATATTTTAGTTGTAATTATTACAGGTAATATTGATGAAGTAGGTATCCTCATGACCTATAAGCCCTACCTAAGCAAAACTTTGGTTGGAAGTCAGGAAGAAATATGAGCATACTTATTCCAAGAATCAAAACTGGTTGATACACATATTGCAAAACAGCTGCTATCACATAAATCTAATTCCATCTTTTCAGCTATGGCTCATCTTTCCCCAGGCAATATGCATGTAAATAAATTCCTATTTTCCATCAAGATATGGCAAAGGAAAGAATGTATTCATTTACCAAGGTGAACTCTGAAGTGTTGAACAAAATCTATAACCATGATTATGTTTTAGCAGCAGACCATACTGGAAAAGACCTAAAAACAGAAACATTAACAAAGTTGTCAACATTTATTTCTGACTATTAGCCTATTTGGCAAAGAATTAGAAATTAACATTATGATCTCTTCTAATAATTGTGTCAAGTATAGTTGTTTTTTTTTTTTTTACAAACTTACTGTTTGTAATCATTCCTAGTTACAGTATCAGTATAGTTATTTCAGCCTGATGAACAATGTTCATGTTGTCAAAAAAATAAAAATAAAAACAGATGAGTCTTGAATAATGAGAATATTTTTAAAAAGCAGTCAAGCAGAATTTATGCATGTAAATGCCCACTCTGGTCTATTTATTAATTCTACCTTTTTCATTTCAATATGATTACTATAAGCCACATTTAAAAACAAATGTCCACTTTTTTAAAATAAGAGAAATAGAAGTCACCACATATTTGAGCTAAATTAATAACTACAAAAAATAGGCAATGAATCAAATTTGGAGTTATTTCATAACTTTGACAAAAAATAGCAACGTGTTGGGGGGCTATTTATAAAAACATATTGTATTCCTTGTCTGATAAAAGGAAGTAAATAAGACTTCTAAAACAAAACATTTTTAACCTAAATGCAAGGATGAATTACTATGTTGTCCTTAGAAACTGAACACAGTTTTTTCAACTAAAATATTATGAAATTATAAAGTGTTCTAGAAATTTTTTTTCTGTATTGACCCTCTATAGGGAGCCTGAAGGTATAAAATTAAATTATAACTCATAGAGGCATTTTATTGGAAAGATTGTCTGAAACTGTATAACATATTTATTTTTTCAGTAATCTTATTCTGTGGTTCCACCAAAACAGATGCATATATATGCTCACAAGTGTAATAAATTGCTACTAAAAATTCCACAGTTATGGATAATTAATTCCTTCTGCATTCATTTTTTCCTCTTTCTCTCCCATTCAAGAAAATACATCTGAATGGAAATTAAGGGAACACTATAATGGATATTTGGGGGAAAAAGCAAATTATTGGCAAACTTCAGCCATCTAACTAGTATTATCAAATTACTTGCAACATGGGCTCTTTTCCAAAATGGGTCTTTTCCTTTATTCCATTTGAATGATCTCTCTCAACTTTGATGTTGAATTATTTTAAATGGGTATGTTTGATTAAGTAACAAACCTGTACTAAATAGAATGATTTACCATTAATGAGGTTCAAAAATGTTAACAATTTAATTTCTTAGTACAAATCTTATATTTTTCTTATAAAAGAAAACAGAAAAGTATTGCCTCTGACGAACTCCATACCTTGATTATGTTCTTGTCTTAAACTTGACCTGACCCTTTATAATAGAAAGGGTCTATTAAAATAGACCCTTTATAATCCATTATTGAGTGGATAACAGCTTTGTAGGATCTTCAACTTGGATTTTGAAGAAATTAAGGTGCAAAGATTGGCCTATCAATAGTTCCTATTTCACCAAAGCCAGAAGGGGTGGAGAAGTGACTTAGATATAATATGATTTTGCCCATATAGTATCACAAACTAAAAAATTCTAAATCCATGGCTTTCCCATGATTTCTTTCTTCCTGATATTTTTGCAGTGGTGACATATATGAAATAATTTACCCTCCCATCAGACTGGGGAGGATAAAGAGGGAGTAATGCCCTCTTCTTTACTAGAAAAACAAATGACAGGAATAGGACTCCTTGTATTACACAGAAGTTACAAAATTGTCTATAAATATAATTTTGGCATTTAAACTTTATATTTTATCTGTATACAGCATGCTTCATTAAGTAAGGTCATTGAAAATACAGTCCTGAAATGCCTTTCCATTTATGTAATTCTGAAGAGTTTCCCAAAGTACATGCGGGTGTAGACACTCTGGCTGAGATGCTGCTCTATTGCAACACAGGGAGAAAACTTAGATAACTTATAAGAGTACGCAGATAACATCCTTTGATGGTCCCTTTCAAATATTACATGTCTAAAAGGCATTTCCTCACCCTGAAAAGTCTGAAGATGCCATTATTGACTGAAAGCAGATCTAGCCAGACTCTTGAGACAGCAGAAATAAAGGAAGATGCCTTCAGAGTTGGCCATAGTCATTCTTTTTCATTGTTGGTCTAAGTTGTTGGAAGACCCAGGAAACATTAGGCTAGTGTTTTTTCCCATAGAAAGACTAACATACTTTACAACTAGTACTTTGTTGACAGTGTATCATTCTGTGCCAATATGGAAAACAGAATTTTTACAGGAAAAAAAATAAGAATAGGCACTAACAATTTGATTGCCTTGATTGTAAAAGAACTTCACCACGTCTACTAAAAGATATCTAATTTTGCATAATATCATTGCATGATAGATTAGGCAGAATGGGTTAAGAAAAATAATGTACCAAAAATTGACATGATAAATTAACCTAGCACCTAACATCAAGCACAAGGAAGACCCAAGGAACTTAAAAAGCTATTGATGGAAAGAAATAACAAGTGAATGAATAAATGATCTATTTGGTAAAGTTGTTTCATGTTTCAATTAATTGAAGAAGAGCATCTACCAAATGAGAGATTTCAGTTTTGTTATTCTTTGGCCATAATGCTCTTTCTGCAAACTTGGTTCATTTGCTTCTATTTGGAAACAAACAAACAAAACAAAAGAAAAAAAAAGAAAATAGAACAAAATCCTCAGCAGAAACTTGTCTTCCCTTTTGATCTAACTGGAAGGCATGGATCTTATTATTTTGCATAATGGAAACAAGCTATTTAAATATACATTGGAAAGAAGAGTTGGGAAACTTAAACACATTCCTACTTTCTACAATTTAGGGCTAAAGATTCATGTAATAAATGACCTTGGTAGTGATACCATCCATAGACATAGAAGAAGCATTAACAGACTGTGACTGGAAACAGTTTAGTCCCCTGTTTATGAAGTAAGATAGATGAGAGAATTAATATGCTCTGTAAAGTACTTCTATTACTCTTACCTATTTTTACATGAAATAAAAGAGGACAGAGCAAAGTCAGTAGTAGAATTGACACCATAATTTCTTTGTTCCTCATACAAGTACTAAACTGAAAAAATTTACCCCATAATTTGAAAAGACAAGTGTGCTTCTGAGAGCTATCCAACAAACCAGCAGTATATAATTTGAGAGATAAATGGTTCCCCTTTCCCATCAAAGGAACAGTAAACCCCCAATTATATGAAGAACTTCAGCCTAAGGCTCCATATTTTAGATGAATCTGTCTTCTATATTACTCAGGCATCAGAGGCCCAGAACCTTGGCAAACATTACTGACAAGGACCTGTTTACATAGACACCTATTCTCCAGGCCTCTCTGGATTCCTGGGTTAGCACAGAGATTACTTTTACCATTCCTGTATGGTGGCCTCTTATTTAGGGGGACACTCCCAGATTATGTCTGACGTTCTGGCCCAATTATTACCAGCACTCCTTTTTATTCTCACAATGGTCTCAGTTTAGACAACACATTATATGGTTACCCCCAATTCTTATCCACCTACCATGAAAGTCACTCTTCTGAGGGTTTTCCATAAACACTGAAATCTGGCTCCATCCCGGTCATCCTAGATTTTAAAACATCTTCAGTACTAGAGATCAACTAAAAAGCAGATAGGACAGTACACATCAGCTATGCATGTGACTATGAGTAGGTCACATAAGTTTTCTGGGGGGTCAGTTTCCTTGAATTAAATAAGGACATTAAAGCAAATGATATTTTTTTAAACAATAGATGTCATCTTGGCTGAAATCAGCAAGTTTTATTCCTCTACTCTTTTCTCCTGTTCACCCACCCATATGAGCCCGACTTCTATGATAAAAGGAAGTCTTGGTCAGTGGGCTCTGCTTCCAGCATTACACACTAGAAGGTTCGATGTCCTGTCATGGTCTGTCTATTCAAAGTACCTCTTGAAGTCTAATAAACTCAACCCTTGTGAAGTGGCTGTGAATTATTTATCACCATTTTAAAGTTCAAATAAGTGTGTCCTATGCTGCCAGAGAAGCTCGGACCAGCTTGAGGGAGGCAGAGCCACTAGACTGCTCTGTACCAAAAAACTCCAATCTGTCATCCCAGTTTGTTCCCATGCATCATGTCTGAGAACAATAATGTTCTCTTCAAATGCCTGAAAGACTTGATTTCATTTCTGAGAAATACAGATACATAAATAGACACATGTCAGGGCTGGGGTTGTGGCTCAGTGATAGAGTACTTGCCTAGCACATGTGAGGCACTAGGTTCAATCCTTGGTACCACAGGAAAAAAATAAAATAAAGATATATGTTACCACTTACGATTCTATTGAAACAAGTGCATATCTTAACCAACTCAACCTTCCACCTGACAAACACCATCTGTACTCTGCCTTTTCTAAAAAGTACTTGAGTTTGCTTTCATCTCCTCACTGATAACTACAATCTTGTTAGTTTACTTATTAATTTGCTTTGTGCTCCAATAATTTCTGATTAATTACTTAGGGCAACTGCCAGGTCAAAGATCAAGCAAGAAAGAAGTCATTATCTTTGCAAGCCAAAATCATGCAAAAACTGAAGTTATAAAAGGGGGTGTGGAGAAGAATTGAAAGAAAACAGAGGAGTATACTTTGTAGAGAATACAAAACAGATGCTAGATATAAAAAAAAATGAAGAAACTGAGATCAAGAAATAAAGTCTTTCTAGCTCTATCAGGGAGGACAGTTCTTATTGTACTTCATTTGCATTTGGATTCTCCTATATCCATTCAATCAACCCTCTTTTTTATTTTATTAATTTTATTCTTATTGTGCTTTACATTGATATATAATAGTGGGGTTCATTTTGACATATTCCTAAATGCATATAACATACTTTGCTCCACTTCAGTCCCCAGTACTTCCTCTTTCTCTCCCCTTTTCTCTCCCCCTTTTCGTTGACATTCTGAGTGGGTCTCTATTCCTTGGAACCAAATAGTTTATTGAAACCTGTAAAGATCTCTGCTAATTAAACTTTTAGTGTACCTCCAGTCTAGGTGAGCATTAGGTAACAGGCCCAATAGCAATTAGATGGTCCATTCAACTTTGGACAACATGAAGATTTACACGAGTGCTGTTTACCAAGATGTGGGTGAGATATAATGGAGTATTGGGAACAGTGCAGTAACCCAAGGTCCGTACTTTTAGAGAGGTTACCACACCTGACCCTGAAAGGATAAAGGGAAGGAATACGAGTAGACTAGAATAGAGTAGAACTCAAAATAAATGATTCTGTGCAAAGAAATACCTTGAGAAAGAAAATTACTTAGGTCAAGGAAGGAAGCCAGCTTGAGGCAACCTGACAGGAAGGAAGTCCAGGCAAATGCATCCTGACCTCAGTCTCCCTCCTTCAGTGTCATCCTGAGGTTCTCCTTTGGCCTAGCCCTTCTGGAAGCCAGGGTGCAAAGAAACCTATCTATTCATCCACACCATCCACTTCCCAGGCCGTGCTCAAGTTAAAGTCTGTTACATTTGCAGTTGTTCTGATAAATTTCAGGCTGCAGCTTTCTAAGAAAGGGTAAAATTTCCTGCCCCAAAGGAGAAAGATGACTATCTTTCTGGAAGGTGAGATGCAGGCCCTGCCTAGCCAAATGCAAATACCTCAGAATGCCCACAGCACCCCTGGCCTCCCTGCCTTCTAAGTGAGTGCTAGGGCTGCAAGGAGGAGCCTTCCTGAAAAAAAGGGAGCAATGGGCAGTAATGAGAAGTGGCAGCAGAGTGTGAAATCCTGCCAATGGCCAGCGGCAACAGGAAACAAGGCCAAAAATAGCCTCAGCTGAATCCCAGCTTCAGGACAGGGATGGAAGTGGTGCTTTTACCAAGAGACTTCCTTTGGTGCCGTTTAGAGGACTGATGGACATGGCAGTGTTGTGCTGTTATTTTTATCCCAAATATCCATCTC
This sequence comes from Callospermophilus lateralis, assembly GCF_048772815.1. Classification (NCBI taxonomy): domain Eukaryota; kingdom Metazoa; phylum Chordata; class Mammalia; order Rodentia; family Sciuridae; genus Callospermophilus; species Callospermophilus lateralis. The sequence goes on along the minus strand of NC_135307.1, from coordinate 69,231,358 downwards.
CCAAGAGACCCTGAGCCGCAGTGCCCTTCTCGGTCACCAAGGAAAGCAGGACGTTTCTGGAAGGGCTGGGAAAGCTATGTGAAAGGGCATATACAGTCCAAGATTTGGGATGAATCTGCATGTGAAACACCAAGAGAAAAGGCTGACTGGCTCTCAAAGCTACTTTTGTTTCTCCTTGTGGAGAATAAAATTATTCCTTTTCCATTTTATCAACAGGACTGGGTAATGTAAATTACCATATTCTCCATTCTCAAGTAGACGCTATGAAAACTAACATGGCTGCCTCCAGAGTTCCCTAAGGAGTGAACACATTTTCCTTCCCTTTGGCAGCTTCTCACAACCTCTTCGCCAAAATCATGAAACATTCCATCGAACATTGATATTCATGCTATTTCCCTTACAAAAAAAGTATCACAGCCCTCAAACATGACCACCAATTCCAGAGCTTAAATTCCGAATTGATGTAATTCAATAGACTGGTACTGAATATCTTCTCTGCGCAAGGCACGAAGAACACTGGGTTTAGAATGGCCTGGCTTTCAGGGGAATGGACCCATAAACAAAGAATGGCAATATAAGGTAATTAGTAAGTAAGACTTTATATCTTATGAAAAGGAAGGTCATTGCCTAAGAGAATGGGTGATCAAAACTTCAGTGGGCAAGGAGTCTTCCTGAAGTAAATGGAATATGAACTTGGCTTTGCAAAAATGACTAGGAGATTGTGAGATGGCTAAGTGCAGGAAGGTCATTTCAAGTAAAGGGAACAGGATGCTCAAAGATCAAGAGACCCAAATAAGCAAGCTGTGTTAGGAACTAGAAGTGAGTTGGTACAGAGGAACAGTGGCATCACTGCCATCAAGCTGAGTTGGGTATCACCTGTGTATGGAGTGGTGCCAGAAGGCAGGTGCCATCAAGTGAATGCTGTCTTTCATGGGCACCATGGAAAGAAAGAGAAGTGCTGTGAAAGGCTGCAGAGAGACAGTAAAGGGTTTGAGGCAGGGTAAAGTGGTCCGCCATGCATTTAGCAAGATTCCCCTGACAGTATTTTGAAGAATTGTTTATATTGAAGAGTAGGGCTATTCTGTGTTCATTTCCTAGGGCTGCTATAACAAATTAAGACAAATTGGGTGACTTAAAAACAACAGAAATCTTCTCAGAGTTCTGAAGCCCAGAAGTCCAAAATCAAGTTGTCCGTAGGGCCACACTGCCTCTGGAGGCTCAGGAGAGAATCCATCCCTGCCTCTTTCAGTATCTGGTGGCTGTTGGCAACCCTGGGCTTCCTTGGCTTTTAGCCACGTCATGTCAATCTTTGCCTCCATCTTTCCATTGCCTTTTCCTCTACATGTTAGTCTTCTCTCTTCTGTCTTTTATAAGCACACTTGTCATAGCAGTATAGGCCCAGCTGGGGAATACAGAGATGATCTCATCTCAAGATTCTTAATTACATCTGCAAAGACTTTTTCCAAATAAGATAACATTCACAAATTCCAAATATTTGGATATAGAGTTATATTTTGAGGGCAGGGCACTGCTCAACTCACTGTAAGAAAAAATCTCATGCCTCCACCTGTGTTCAGTAGACAGCTGCATTAAGATTTCAGGCAATACGGCCCTTTCTCATTTATGCACTACCGGACTAGAGATGTGGACCCATTTAGGAGGTATCAGTGACTATGAGGGTGACTTTGTGATATGAGTATGGGGACTAGAATTAGAATGGTCAAGACTCAGTAGTGATCTTGGAAGACAAGTGAGAAAGATGAAGGTGTGCCGCAGTCCGGCTGCAGCAAAATATCCGGGGGGTGAAGAGCAACTTGTGTATGTTGATACAGCAGGAGTGGAAGCCGTTTATTGTAGAATAAGAGCGGTATTTATACATTTTACACAGCTTATCTAATTAGCATAAAATAGACACAGCAGTCAACCAATAAGGAATCTCTACACTTAATGGCTCCCTTTTGTTACTTCACAAACCACTCCCTCTGGCATTTTGCCAGGCGCCATCCAGACTTGTTTACAGACTCTAACATTTCTCTGGCAAAATAACAGGTGCCAATCTGACTTGTTTACAGACCTTAACAAAGGTGAACGTCATCACTCCCTAGTATCCTTATAGTCTCAGGGATAGGAACACAGGGAGAAAGTGTAATAATATCCAAGGAATCTCAAAAGTTAGAGGGAATAATGAAATATTCCTTACATGTGATTCAGGATTCCCTTTTCCCCATCATCTTCAGGTGATTATAAAACTTCAGTTTAAACAATTGGCTTTGTAGTGTCTAGTTTCCTTGCTGTGTGTTTTCTTCACCAGCTGATAAACTGAATGAGAGAAGAAAACATGTTTGTTGGGTCCCCCAGAACCTAATGAAGTGCCTGGTATATCGAAGATGGATTTTCTTTTCTTTCTTTTTCTTTTTTCTTTTCTTTTCTTTTCTTTTTTTTTTTTTTTTTTTTTTTTTTTTTGTGGTGGTGGTTCCTGGTTTTTAAACCACATTATTATGTGTACAACAAAAAGTTGTACATATTTAATGTACCCAACTCGATGAGTTTAGAGATAAGTGTACACCCATGTAAATATGTGTTTTTGAATAAACAATTGAGTGAATAAGCAACTCCAGTGAAAGGAAGATGTGGGAACTAGTTAAGAATTAGAAAGGCCAGGATTTACCAAAGTTATTACAGCAGTTACTCTCCCATTTGGGGAAGCTCTAATTGTAAGTTATTCTTTGTACAGTTGCTTATTTTGTTCCCTAAAGTCACTTACATTGAGTCAGAATCTTCCTCTACATAAAAATTTCTTTCAAATATTTTCAAAAGAACTATGTCTCCCCATCCCTGGCTAAAGCTCTTCATTTCCTTTAACCGCAGGGCCTATTTTAGTCCTCTTTTAGAATTTCTACACAGTTCTAGCTATTCTCTTTTCTTTCTCAACAAACATTTATGCATCTCCACTGGGAGCTCTGTACCAGAGAACGTGGATTCAGAAGCAGAAAAAAACAGTCAAGCACCCCACTAACAGCTTGTCAGTGTCTCACTGAAGTTATTAAACTTAGCAATCCTCGGAACTAAGAGCAGCTGCCCCTTTCATTGTACTGGGATGTGCTTTACTAGCACTTTATATCTAAGTAAGAGTCTATTCTCTTCCACTTGGTTCTTTGCAGTACTAGACATGGTGTTCCTGGTTGTTTGTACAACCATGAGACATGGATTAAGTGTGACTTCTTTTTCTTTTTAGTGTAAGAGCATATGTAACATTCAAAGTATGCTCAACCCAACCACCTCCAGTCTTCCATTCCTTCCAAAGACAATGCGTGGCTACACTCTGGACTAATGGTAACACAATGACCAAAACGGAGCCCCAATAATCCAAAGGGCTGGGATTTTATTTTGTTTCTCAGACATCTGTGAAAAACAGATGCTCTGACAAGTCAGGGATAGGAATTGGTTTCTTTGGGGGCTCCAGTTAAACCATGTATTCAGTGAAGCACATCAGGGTCATTTGCATAGAAGAGCCAGCATTGATTGTCTTCTTTCTTATTCATCTCTAATTTTATACATTTTCTTCTTTTTTTAAAATAATGACATAAATCCACTACAAAACAAAAATAATCCAACCAAATTAATGGGAATTTTTTTTCATTACAAATATCTATTTAATTAATTTGTTCACGAATGGACTCTCCTAAGCTTCAGAAAGGATAGTCTCCTTTAAGGGAACACAGATGTTTGACTTAAAATTCCATATTTGTGACATTTCAATATTGGTATCCTCATTTTTTTTTTAACTAATGAAATTGTAAGAAAACAAAATCTGCTTGTCCTACAGCATTTTGGCTGCAATCCAAAAACCTTTCCATTAAAATGAAATAATATGTTCTGCAAATCTAAATTGCAGAGGAATTAAGCATACTTACCAAATAGTTATCTGTGAAACAAAATGAAAATATAAGCTTTAGGGGAACAGTATCAGGAAGTAGACATTAGGATGAGGTTCTAAGAAATGTTCATCTGTCTCTGTTGTGGGGGTCCAGTTTTGATATATTTAGATGAAAATTTAAAACTTCATACCTCATTTTTAAACGACACATTTATTTGACTCATAAAGCATAGTTGAAGTGAATTGATTAAGATTGATTGCAATTGTAAGGCTGTGGCTATCGCTCAGTGGCAGAGCGCTTGCCAAACATATGTGAAGCATTGGGTTCAATCCTTAACACCACATAAAAATAAACAAATAAAATAAAGGCATACTGTCCATCTACAATATTAAAAAAAATTAAAGATTGATTGAATTTATATACCATTAATTTGGTCAATTATAGCCAATATTTTGGAGAAATATCCAATAGGCAATGGTCAGAAAGTGGGCAAGAAAGTAAGAAAAATTGGGGGAAGATGTGTGGGAACCTATCAAAGTGTGTGCAGGAAAAACTGCTCAAAATTTTTTGGTTGTTTTAATTTGCCTGAATCTTCAACTTTAAATTTAAAATACTTGGTCAGTCAGATTGCTTGCTCTTTAATGCTTTAATTCTCCAAATACCGCTGAGTTTTTTGTTCCCTTGTGTCAAATCAAATGTCAGCTACATAGTAAATGCTGAATACTTATAGAATGAATGAACTAAGTAAACTACTGAATAAAAAAGTGCTGCCTCTCTTGTTGTTTTCTGATAGGAGTATATGTTAGTAAATACTTGTGTGTTCTTTCACCCATATTCAGGTACAAAGTTTGGAACTCCCCCCAGTGGAAAAGTATTCTTTACATGATAATTGTAAACACAAAACACTTGACGAATCAGAACATTTTTTTACCTGCTCAATGGCATTAAGTCACAATTAACATTTTGTTAAAATATTTCTATTTTATAAAGATATTTTATCTTTAAAACTTGATTGTGGCTAGAATGTAATTTTACCTATAAATGGTTTCCAAACTATGCTGTGGTCCCAATAAATTGAATAATTTATTATTATGACTGATATCAATCATTGAAAGTCATTTGAAAATCTGATGTTCCTCAACTAGTCACGTCTCACACATATATTAATCCAAGTCAGACAGGTTACAGCAAAGGTGTACTTGTGTGTGCATGTGTGTATGCATGTGTGCATATGTGCATGCATATGTGTTTGTGTGAGAAAGCATTATGGATTTTTTTTGTTTGCTTATTTTCCTGACACAATATTAATCTTTGCCTGTCAGTCCTGGAGGATTTTGACACTTTTGCTGTTTAGATAACAAACTAAATGGTTATAGGAAGTCAGCTTGACTATATAAAAGAAACTCTAGTATATGCTGAAATAACATCCTTCTTGAAAATTTCTCAGTAACTGCCAGCATGCTCAAGGTCTGCCAGGGTATGATTAACCTTCTTAGGTCAGTTCTCACCATTGTACAATATATGTAAAAATACAGGAGCTAATACATGATGTCACAGAGACAAAAGCTCTGCAGGTAAAAACTAGCATAAAGCAGATAAGCATTCTCTGGCTTGGAAACAGAGTGCTAAACCCTCTTAAAATAATTAAACCTTACCCTGAAAACACTATGTACCAGATGTGAACTGCCCAAACTTGTTTTTGAACAGATCCATTTTATATCCATAGAGTTTGAAGCACTAACTCATGTTCATATGGTTCAATTCATGGATCATTAAACTATTTCAGTGGGCTTAGCCCATTCATTGATCTAAGAGCCTAGTGTTAAAATCAAGTCTGTTGTCCTTTACATTCCAGTTAAAGATGAGGAAAACTATTGCTGCCAGTGGTTGTTGGATCATCCTATTTGATTAAAAACAGAAACAAACCATGCCATGTCTATGCATAAAAATTACCAGAGCCTTTTCTAAACAGACTGGTTAGATCTATTGCTTCGATGTCAATGAGGCCCACATATTGGCTTAGGTAGCAGGAAAATGAGGTCAGGGTATAATCTCATCTCTAGTGGACAAAGCATAGAAACAATAATTGAAAGACCTACATTCTAATATTGGCTGATCCTTCCAAAAGTGATGTAGCTTACACAAAGAAGGGAACCCCTCTCAGCCCTCATTAGATCCTCTCAACATGTACAGGTAAGTTGACATAGGTGCTGTTTGTATCTCTTTTTACAGGTGAAAGAATTTAGATATTTCCCAGGATTAGGCCACAGGTTAGGGTCAGAGACAGGATTCTCTTTCCCAAGGGTTGGCTCCTTTACAGCTATTTTAGAGTTATAATAATAAATGTGAAAGAATTTTGAAAAGTATAAAGAACTATTATTCTTACACAGGAAAGACACTCAGTGTGTATTTTTACATGCTGAAAACTGGAAAGGGTGTGGAAGAAATAGTGAAAACACTCAAGGTAATGGCTGCCAATGATTGGAGGAGTGGTCCCCACCTAATTTTGGCTGTTTTGCCCAGCCAAACAGGGCAGATAAGCTCAACATAGTTTCATCATATGATTCAGCGATTGCACTCCTAGGTATTTACCCAACTGATTTGAGAATTTATGTCCCCACAAAAAGCTACACATGAATGTTTATAGCAGCCATACTTGAAATTGCCAAAAACTGGAAGCAACTAAGTTTGAATAAGTGAATGGATGAGGAGACTGTGGTAGATCCAAACAATGAAATATTAGTCGGTGATAAAGAGAAATGAGCTTTCAAGTCACAAAGACATGAATCTTAAGTTAATAACAATGACAACATGAAGAGGCCAGTCTGAAAAGCTAAATACCATATGATTTCAATTATGTGTCATTCTGGAAAAGCAAAATATGGAGGCAGTAAAAAGATTGGTGATTTCCAAGGGCCTAGGGAAAAAGGAGAAGGCATTAAATAGAGTAAACACAGGGGATTCTTGAGAGTGGTGAAATTATTCTGAATAATCCTGTAATTGTGGATACCTGATACTACAGAACTTTACAGCATGAATGAACTTTAATGCATGCAAATTTGAAAAATCATTTAGGAGGTTTGGAGATCCTGGGAAGGAATGCTGGAAGAGACAAAATTATCTCAATGTATTAAGAATGTATGAAACAAATGCCCTGAAGAAGGTGGGAGGAAGAAATGCTAACCTAAGTAATTTTGGAAATGAGTAGAATCTGTAAGGCTCAGGGCAAAGGCCAATCGTACATAAAATCGTACTCTAGTTGATCCAGTGGTTTGCCATGGGGTTTCAGGTTTATGATTTCAATACTGTCCTAATTGCAAACTGGAATTGAACAATTAAGTAAATGCTTGATGGGTGATGGGAGCCAGAGTGTTCATGGTGTAAGAGATCACAGAAAAGCAACAGGAATATGCTGCAGAGGGGTCCAAGTAGTAATGAATTAGAGTTGGAGCTATCAGTAAGAACTCACATTTTGCTTGAGGTAAATGCATATGTTCTCATATAGTAATATTTATAGAGCTGAGTGTGGTGGCACATGTCCAATCCCAGCAATACGGGAGGCTGAGACAGGAGGATCATGAGTTCAAAGACAGCCTCAGCAATGTCAAGGCACTAAGAAACTCAGTGAGACGCTGTCTCTAAATAAAATACAAAATAGGGCTGGGATGTGGCTCAGTGGTGGAGTGCCCCTGAGTTCAATCCCCAGTACCCCCCCAAAAAATATATTTATACATAAACATATATACAGAGGCTAATATACGCATGTATATCTCCTTGTTCTATCAGCTGAGAAACCTAGAAAGCAATAATATCCAAGTGGCAAGAACTCCTAGTGCTTGGATCTTGATTCTAATACTGTTCTCCAGTGAAGGGAACCAGAGCTCCTTGGTGAAATTGTTAATTCTAGGATTGGATCAGCATATACACAAGATGATCCTGGAGCTTCTTGTAGTACCAGAAATTAAGGAAGTGTTACACATACACACATACACACACACACACTGACAGGAAGATGTCAAAAAAATACAGGAATCAACTGAAAGAACTCCTGATGACCAAAACTGGGATACTTTATGCAATAAAATAATGCATAAAACAAGCACTTCTGAGTCCATGCTAATACAAATCAATGATTGAATACGTAGTGGGGGAGAAGAGTACAGTATAAAAATGGTTTCAATTTACAATGAAGAAACATGATAAACTACTTCAACCAAGTGATCAAGGTCAATATCAATAGTAACAAGTCATGTTGATAGAATACACCTTTGACACAGTGTGATGACAATGGCTTATTTTATTCATTTATTTTGGTGCTAGTTGTTGAACTCAGGGCCACTTTATCACTGAGCTACATCCCCAGCCCTTTTTATTTTTTATTTTGAGATGTGGTCTGGCTAAGTTGCCGAGGGACTTGCTTGCTGAGTCTGTCTTTGAATTAGTGATCCTCCTGCCTCAGCCTCCTGAGCAGATGGGATTAGAGGTGTATGCCACTGCACCCAGCCTTGTTTATCTTTGTAGTTGTCTCCCAAGCCCATAACCCATGCTAATCATAAAAAATAAAAATAAAAAAAACATGAGATGAATCCCAGTAAAGGAGCATTCTACAAAATTCTTGACTAGTATTCCTTAAAAGCAAGATAAATCTGAGGTATTATCTTGACCAAAATGATGCTGAACCCTTCAACAGATGAATGGATAAAGAAAATATGATACATATACACATGGAATATTACTCAGCCATGAAGAATAATGAAATTATGGCATTTGTCAGTAAATGAATGGAACTGGAGACAATCATGTTAAGTAAAATAAACTAATCCCCCCAAAACAAAGGCCAAATGTTCTTTCTAATATTCGGATGCTGATTCACAATAAGTTGGGGTGAGGGAGGAGTGGAGGTTCACCAGACTGGATAGGGGAATGGGGGAATGTAGTAGGGGTGGAAATGAGAAAGACAATAGAATAAATGGAACATAACTTTCCTATGTTCATATATGAATACATGACCAGGGTAACTCCACATCATGTACAACCAAAAAAATGGGAAATTATACTCCATGTATGTATAATATGTTAAAATACATTCTAATGTCATGTATAACTAAAAATAATAAAAAGATCTCATATTAATATTTTTTAAAATGATGCTGAAGAGATATGACAACCAAATATATGTAGCAACCAGGATGGGATGCCAGAATAGAAAAAAGATATTAGATAAGTACTAAGGAAATTTGAATACAGTAGGACCTTAATTAATAATACTATATCTATATTGGTTTGTTAATGATAACAAATGTGACATACTAATTTATTAATATAGGAAAAACTGGGTATAAAATGTATAGGAACTTTCTGTACTGTCTTTACAGTTTTTATGTAAATATAAAACTTCTTTAAAAATAAAGTATATTTTTTAAAAACAGGGCAGCTGGGTGTGGCAGCACATGCCTATAATCCAGCTACTGGGGAGGCTGAAGCAGAGGATCACAAGTTACTTCTGCAACTTAACAAGCCCCCGACTCAAAATATAAAAGGTAAACTAAAAGGAGTGGGAATACACAGCTCACTGATAGATCCCAATGAGTGTAGATCTTAGTACTAGATCCCAGTACTAGAAAAAAAACAAAAACAGGGCAGATTTGAGTTTACCTAAAAGTTAGCATTCTTGAAAAATATTGCTTCTCATCAGCTCTGTAAATTATGCTTTCATTTGGAGACAAAATGTGCAATCAGATACATTCCAGTAAAAGTGAATTTATCTCCTTAGATGTAACAGTGATTTTACTCACAGAGACTCTTTTTAGATGAACATAGATATTGGGAAGGGGATTTTTAAATTGCAGAAGTACATTTAATTTACTGATTAAATAACAAGCCCAGATACTTGCCAAGGACAAGGAAGGACACACAGTAGTTACAACTTATGTAGCTCTCCAAAGGATTGTGATAATTAAAAATTTAATTTAATGCTAGACTGGAGCACCCTTTTCCTAGAAATGGCTTATTAGATGATTTGCAACAAAATCAAACATCAACAAATATAAAAATAAAGGCAAAGAAGTCAGATTTTTAAAAAAAGAATATGACTGCATAATTCCATGTATACAAATTAAAAATGCAAAATGCATCTGTGGTTTCAGAAGTCAGTTCAGGATAGTTGCTGCCCTTGTGTGGGGACAGTGACTGAGAGGGAGTAGTCAGTAGACTTCTTGAATGTGATATTCTTTTTCTTGAAATGAGTACTAGTTACTTGGGTGTGTTTGGTTATGAAAATTATAGAGCTATACAATCAAGTAATATGCACTTTTACCATATATAGTATACCTCAATATAAAATTCTTAAAGACTCTCTCTTGGTCCTGTCTCCCCATGAAGCCAGCACCCCATTTGTCTCTCTCTCTTTAAAGGAAATGTTTTTGAACGAATTGTCTTTGCTCACTGTGTCTGGTCTCTGCATTCTCTCTTGATCCCAACCCAGCAAGTTTTTTACCCTGGATTCTACAAAGCTGCTCCCATAAAGATCAATGACATTTTCCATGCAGCTAGATCCAATGATCAACTTGTCTCATTTTAATTATCAGCAGTGTTCCATAGATGGCCACTCTCTCCCGGTGCTCACCTGTTAATCTCATTTCTAGGGAATTTATGACTTTAAATACCAGGTATATACTGATGCTTCCCAAATTTATATCTTTAGTCCACATCTCTCCTTGGTGCAGGAGATTTGTACATCTAATTGCACACTCAATGTGTCCACTCGGATGTCCTATGGACATCTCAAACCTAATATATGCCAAAGTGACCTCCCAATGGCCCACAAACCTGCTCCGCCCACATTCTTCTCATGAATCTTCTCAGCTCTACTCCATCCTTCCAGTTGTGTGGCTTCCAAGCCTTGAAGTAAACCTAGACTCCTCTTTTTCTCATATACTACACCTAGTCTGTTAACCACAACTCTTGATTCTACTTTGAAAATAGCTCCAGAATTTGCCCAATTCTTACCATGTCCACTGCTGCCTTTCTGGTCCGAACCGCCATTATCTCATGCCTGGATTAATTCAACAGCCTCCTCCCTGTCCCTCACTCCCTATCCACTACCTCTGCCCCTGCTGTCCCCTAGTCCTTTCCTTACAAAGAGGGAACCTAGTTAACAGTCTTTCAGATCATGTTGTTTGTCTGCTCCTGATGCCTTCTCTTGCACTCAGAATAAAAGGCAAATTTCCAAACTCTGAACTTTAAAACCCTGTATGATCCGACTTCATGCTGGTTCCTGAACCTCATCTTTCACAGCTCTCAACTCTTGTGCTCTGCCTCAGATACACTGGGATTTTTATAGTTCCTTGGACACTCCAGGCATCTCCTGGGCTCAGACATTCATTTGTACTTCTCTAGAATGTCTACACACACACACACACACACACACACACACACACACAATTTTGTTCATTTCCTTCAGGTCTTTACTTAAATGTCATCATTTTCAAAGAGGACTTCCATCAAAAATTCTATACATCCCTTCTTTATCATCTTTCTCAAAATATTTTTTTCCTGGGGCTGGGGATGTGGCTCAAGTGGTAGCGCGCTCGCCTGGCATGCGTGCGGCCCGGGTTCGATCCTCAGCACCACATACAAACAAAGATGTTGTGTCCGCCGAGAACTAAGATAAACAAATATTAAAAAAATTCTCTCTCTCTCTCTCTCTCTCTCTCTCTCTCTCTCTCTCTCTCTCTCTCTTTCTCTCATCTCTCTCTCTTTAAAAAAAAAAATATATATATATATATATTTTTTCCTCCCTGGCAATTTTCACGTGTGTGTGTGTGTGCGCGCGCGCATGTGTGTGTGTTGCTGAGTGATTGATTGCCTTTCTCCTCAACTAAATCATAAGCTCTATGAAGAGATCATTTTCCTCTTGCCCTTTATTCCCCTGGCCCTTGGTGCTCTTAGAACACGTCCAGTTCAACGTCCATCTGCTTGTGCCATTTCAACAATTGTCACAAATGAAACCACTCTTCTTGGACAACATTCCCTGAGAGTCTTTGTTTTCTCTCAAAGGAGGGATCATTTATTTTTGTGATTAAATCCAATTTACCACTGGTTTCTCCAGAACCATTTGTACATCTTTCATGATTCTGAGGAATTTGCTCTTGGGCTGTGAACACGGGGAGCTGAGTCAGAGGGTGATTCTTCATCTACCTGCAGCCACTAGTGCTGCCTGCTCACAGGATCTTCATGCTTGTCCACTGGAAGGCTCCAGATCTGGTTCCTCAGTGTGCCCTAAGATTGCATCCTGACATGTCAAAGCCATGCTCATGCCATCTGTTCAGTTACATAACTTGAGATCTGGAACAATTTTCAGTGTAGGATTTGCTGCCCGAATAGAATCATTTTCAGAAAGGAGATTAAGCTTTTTTTTTTTTTTTTTTTTTTTTTTTTTGCTGGCAAAAGGAGAAATTACCAGAAAAGCTATCATTTTACTTAGTATAAATAAACCTTTCTCCAAAATACATAAATGAAATGACAAATTTGCTTCACTAGTATTCTCCTACATTAAAAATATACATTAGGGTTATAATTAAATTTTTAAGGGCAAAATAAATCCTTAATGGGGAAAATGAAATTATTAACTTAAAAGGTCTTATTTGAATCATTTTAATCATTGCAATATAATGTTCCAAGTCGAATTTGGGGGCTGGGAGAGAAAAAAGTGCTGATTGCTGCAGACTTGACAAGCTTGGAAGCATTGTAGAATGGCCTATTTTTCCCCCCATAGGAGAGGAAAATATCTGACCCACTGCCAATCAGAATGAAGCCCTGGTTCATTTTTTTAACATTATCCTTGTGACCCATAGTTACCTTGTCTAACCAAAGAAAACCATTTATGAAATAGCTGCCTGGAATTAAGGATTTAAATTGCAACTTTATAGGCCAGATTTTCTCTCACCAATTTACTTGTTTAAACAGTGCTTGATTCTGTGAACTTATTTTTATTAGCTCTCTGGTATCATGTGCTGAGAATTTATGTTAAACAGCCCTAATTTTTCTACATGGAACTAACTAACATGATTATTTTCTCTGATTACAAAAACAAAATTTTCTAATCTTTGATTTGAGAATAAAATCAACCAATACAGAAAAGTGTAACAAAGTAAATTTTAAAAATCACCATAACACTCACTATCTAAAGAGAAAATGGCTAAGGTGTTTTTATACTCTTCTGTATTTTTTGCATATACACATATTTTTTACAAAAACTGATTCTACTACATATATCATTACTATCACTAAGAAGAGGAGAATAGATTGCACTTTGCAGTTGTTTATAAATGAAAGAGAACCCAGCCATTCAGAGAGGAAGAGGATCAAGATAAAGAAGAAAGCTTGTTAGATAGACTGGAGTGGAAGTTAACCCAGACTGAATGAATGAATGAATGAATGAATGAATGAATGGCAGCCGTTTTAATGACTGTAGTCAACTCTGACCTATAAGGGAAAGCAGGATTTAAGGCCAGTGAGAGATGGAGCTCTGCATGGAACATGGAATTCTTACCATGTCCAGCAGTGGACATGGTAAAAATTGGGCAAATTCTGGAGAGAGTTTCAAAGTAGAATCAAGAGTCCTGGTTAACAGACTAAGTGTGGTATATAAGAAAAAAAGAGGAGTCTAGGATTACTCCAAGTCTTGGAGTGAAGGAAAAAAAAAAAAAACCTATCTAATGGAAAGGAATCCCAAGTCCAGAGGTTCTGAGGAAGGAGTGAATCTGGTGGATTGATAGAACAGCATGGAGGTCCCAGGAGCCAGCACGCGATGATGCGGGGAGGGACGGGAGGGACAGGAAATGTTGCTGAGGCCAATTTTCCCTTTTCTAATTTTCTTTCAATCCTTCCATTTGTCTCAAGAAAAAAGTTTCAGTTGATGCTAACACATATTTAATAATCTTCTGATATTTACTACCCTACCCTTGAATACAAAAGATAGCAGATTTGGGGATCACAGTCTTAAGCCGATAACATTTAATTAAAACAAAATAAAATTGTTTGGTTTTTATTTTCATTATTTTCACAGTTGCTATTTATATATGACAAGTGATGCTGGATTCCCATCAAGATAAGCATGTTTAAGTTTGAAATTAAATCAATTTGAAGAAAAATATGACCTAGGGATAGGGTGAAGCTCAGTTGTAATACACGTGCTTAGCAGGTATAAGGCTCTGGGTTCAATCCACAGCATTGGAAAAAGAAAATCAAATGACATAAGGAACACATAAGTGGTACTGAAGCAGCAAAAGTCTCAAAAAGTGATTGGTAAATGACCAAAACTTACGACTCATGTTTCTAGCCCATCTCACCTGCCCATGAGCTCCCTAAACATGGATCCAAATCCACTTCTGCTTTCTGAGATGATTTCTGCCTCATTAATCTAGGTATGGAATAATTCAGATGTACTAGTCAGTGATACTACTGCCAAGTTAAATAGCAGCTTCAATTTCAGATTCCCTTTGGAAGAAATATCATGTATCATGATTAGTGGAAGAGCCGATCAGAGAGCTATATTCTGCAAGGCAGATGAAGTTTAAATTCCTCAATATGGTTTATTCAAATTTTTTTCTGAAATTCTTCCTAATGATATTTAAGCAAGGAGATGAACAGAAGATGCTATATATTACTGATGTTTTCTGGAAAGAAGAAATAAAGTCTGAACACAGCTATTTCAACTATAGACTCAGAACAATGACTAGCAAATTAAATGGTCTAATATTCTCTCCACCCAGGTGTAAATATCTAGCTTCTCTTTCTTTGTGTGTGTGTGTGTGGGGGGGGGGGTGTTACCAGGGATTGAATTCAAGGTCACTCAACAACTGAGCCACTTCCCCAAGCTTTTTTGTATTTTATTTAGAGACAGGGTCTCTCTGAGTTCCTTAAAGCGTCAATATTGCTAAGGCTGGCTTTGAACTCACCAATCCTCCTGCCTCAGCCTCTGGAGCTACTGGGATTACAGGTGTGTGCCACTGCACCCAGGTAGCTTCTCTTTTAATGCTTTCTATAAGAATGAGTCAGGAAAATGCTGTCCCTACTTTCAAGTAGGAGAAAACCCTACTTGTGCTAAATTTTAAATTATTAAAGAACAGTTTATATAATCTTAATAATCAGAGGAGAAGCAAGCCACTCATTTAAGTTACTGGTATCATTTTTGAAAGTCCTGTGACAATACATACAAGATGATTTTTTTAAATTTCCTCCTACATACACAGAGTGGGGAAAAAGCCCTGGAGTAGATATCAGAAAGACACAGGTTCTAGCTGCAATTCTGTCAACTACCACAGTACCTATGAACCTTGAAGAGCTCACTTAATTTCTTTGGGCTGTTTTTTCAACCCACGATAAAAGTAACAGACTAGATAGATTCCCTTGAATATAAAAATGCACTGTTCACTATAACAACAACAATAACAAATAACAATAACCAGAGCGAATAAATTGGCCCTAAATAAATCGTTTATCTGAGTTAAAAGTATAAAAGATTTTCTGAATGACCAAACAACTGAAGTGAAAAAAAAACCCACAAGCACAAAAGATATGCTTTTCAAAAGGGCATAATTGTAGGGAAGTGCTAAATTCCATTTAGACACTGAAAAGCCATGAAAGGATTCAAGCAGACATGAGGAAAAAGCACACAGAAGTTGTGATATAGCCATCAGCATGCCCAACTTGTTGGACCAGAGGAGGAATAAAGTTGCTATATATTAAATGACTTGTCATTTCCACTCCTAAAATAGACACACTGTCTGGATCACTGTGACATGAATTAAATGTTGGATTGTTCCTTAACTGGCATCGATACATGGTTGTTTGACAGGAGTTATAAAAGCTCCATTCCTGAACTATTTTTTGGAAAGATAGAGAAGGCACAATAGCCAGCAAATAGGCAAGATTAATTGAGCCACACGTATATTTTTTCATAATAATGTGCACATATGTCATTGTTTATGTATTGTTTGATCTGACAACAATTTTACAATTTCAGCATGATCACTTTCATTGAGTTTATCCTGGCAAGTCTTTCTCTTTTCTATTCCTTTAGGTGGGGCCTGGACATTGACATAGTAATCTGAGCCAGATATATTCAACTGAGAGAGAGAGAGTTGGAAAAAGCCATAAATAAAGTAAAACCTTGGCCACAGTTGTTGAAGACTGGCACAGCACTAACTAGTTGATTTACATATCTGAGGATGGATTAAGTGGATTTCTGTTTTATTTTATTTTATTATTATTATTTTGTATCAAGATGCCACAGAAAGCTTTAGTAATTGATACAGTTAAAAGCAGAAAGGGCTGTTTTCTTATTTATTTTTAAAGACTATATGTCTTTGTATTTCAATGAATACTTAGGAGAATATTTAAAATTGGATTCCTTTGAACTATTCTCACAGACATTTGCTTAGAAGACAGCTGGATAATAGAAAGAACCGTCATGGGTGGAGGTGAAATGTCGTAACTTACAGGAAGTAATTTATCTTTCTGGTGGGGTATCAGGATATGGCGATGACTAGACTGGTTGCTCAAATTATTTCCTAGCAACAACGTCAAAAAAACCCATGCTGAACCTGAAACCATCTTGCATTTGAAAACCTATGTAGATTTTTCAAGCTCACATTTTCAAAGAGATTAGAAATCAATGCCTATATAGGATTTCAAATACTGTCTACCACCGTTGCTGTAGGCTAAAACCCATGCAGGTCACTGAAAAACCTGTCAGGCTATTTGTTTAAGGAAAATCAGGTGGAAGAGGGTAGAAAGAAACAAGATCTCTGTTACACAAGGAAGTGAATTTGTGCAAAGGACATTCAAACACATCTATGAAATTTAAAGGGGGGGGGAAGGTAAAAATATAAATGTAGAGTCCTCGGGATACCTAAAGCTCGGGACACATATTAGTGATTTTCAAGTTGAATACAAATACTCTGAGAAACAAAAGAAAATATATTTTTGCCAAGTTGCATGCTTTCCACATCCAAAGCCAAAACCACAAATACATGTGAGTAATATGCAGGTTGCGAAGCATCTACAATAAAACCCACACAAATTTGTACACCAGAATTGTTGGGGCACTTGCAGATGTTATTTTAAAATTTGTGACTCTGTGATCTCTGAAATGCAAAGCTAAACCATAAAAATATGATTGACCATGTATATTAATTTCCTTGAATTCTTTCTCAGAATTGGCCTGTTTTGACCCTTTCTGAGTGAAGAGACTATGTACCAAACATTAAAACATATCCTTTCACCCTGAACTGCAGTATGCATGCATATATATTTGTATGTACATAGATACAGATAATTTTAAAAGCAAATAAGATTGTAGAATTCCCCAGCATTGTGTCAAAGCACCTCAGCAACATTCTCTGCATTAGATTCTGGACTAGCCTGAATGTGGCTTTCATGTTTCATTTTCCTTTTTTCCAGAAGAATAAAGTACAGTTATTACAGTAAGTGAATGGATATTGCTCGTATTCAACAAACAGGATGTCTGCACTCTATGCAGAAAAGATTTCAGAATGACAAGGCATGCAAATTAGAGAATGCTTATGCTTTCAGAACAGAATACTTGGACATTCTAAAGTGTCTGTAGACCGTAGGCTGGAAAAAAAAAAAAAAGAGGTATGGTGCAGTTGGTGATGGTGAGGGTGCATTTGTGTGTGCAGAGCATCACCCCCCAGCAGGACAAAGGAAAGCCATGCATCAATGAACAGAATAAAGTCCTCTCCAAATGGAAGATAGAAATCAGAATCTTGGAGGATGGTTGCCTCAGCACCCTCTGGAGGGGTAGCTGGCACACACCCAACTAAAAACAAGGTAACATGACAGAACAATTTCATGAAGAGGACCCACAGTGGTCTGCACTGCCTTCACTCCATTTGGTAATGGGACTGACTAGAGTGTACCGTTCAGGTAGACCCGGGTGGTTCAGCACCCCCACCCCGCCCTTCTGGTTATGTGGTGACTGGATGTGCTCATATACTTCTGGGGTGGACGGCATGGAGTGACTCACCTTACTGAGTCATGCCAAACTTGTTGGGCATGTAACATTAGTGCTTTAATTAAAGTGCCCTTAGGAGTATTTGGAAGCAAGGACACACCCTCTCCCTTCTTTGCTCTGTGTCCAAGTGTCAGGGACACAGGACATGATTCCATACTAAATGTGATTAATAGGAGCCAGTCTTCATAAGTTTTTGTTTATTTGTTGCTTGTTTATTTGTTTTCAGTTTAAGAATGGAAAACTTGATCCCTTTCTTATAGATTTAACAGAGCAAAAGGCATTTTCCTGATTTTTCTATCTGTAAAAAGAATATACTGAGAGAGAACAAAGGGTAAGAAAATGGTCATATTCCCCCGCCCCCACCTCCCAAATAAGGGAAAGTGGCAGATATTTCTGCCTTTGAATGATGCTACAGATGACAGAGTCTAAGAAAGTTCCAGTGATTAAGACCTTGAACTTGTAAAGAACTTCAGAGTTGACCAAACACTTTCACATCAATAATTTCATTTTTGCCTCATGGTTTTCCCATGAGATGAATCAGAGTAGTTCTGTTTATATGTGTTGATCCTTGTTAAAAAATCAAATGCACTGGTGTGTGTGTATGTGTGTGTGATGTCCATTATACAAGTAATTTTCACTGTTCCCCACCAGTATATATATAGGAAATCTACATAGGAAATTTTCTGATAGAGGCCATCCTCTAACCCCTACAAATGTACATCCTGCCCTACCCCAAAATATAGGAAAGAATAATGTTCAAAAGAAAGTGGGTGTTCACACCTTGTTTTAATTTTTCTGAAACAGGAAGCAGGCACAACAGCAGGGGAAAAGGGAACCTAACTCCTTCCCCTTTCATTTTCTCCAAGGCTGAGATGCAAAGCAAGAATGCAAAATACTTTAACCCCAGTCAATTACCACAAGAAAGAAAACACATAATTAACAGTATCAGAACCAGGACTAGGGTTGTAGCTCTAGGTAGGTAGGTAGAGTGCTCGCCTAGCACTTGTGAGGCCCTGGGTTCGATCCTCAGCACCACATAAAAATAAATAAATAAGGGGTTGGGGTTGTGGCTTAGCAGGATAGCACTCGCTTAGCATGTGCGAGACGCTGGTTCAATCCTCAGCACCACATAAAAATAAATAAAATAAAGGTATTGTGTCCAACTACAACTAAAATACTAAATATTGTGGAAAAAAAATATATCAGAACCAAGTTAAAGAAAACAATTTTCTAAGCCTTTTCAAAAGCAATGTTCAACATATGATATGCACGTGTGTGTTCTGAGTGACATAGAATGAGGTTCTTGACCTTGTTTTTTTCTTTGTTTCAGAGTTAAAAGTTATTTTTAACTACCCTAATCTCCAAAACAAACTCTCTCTTAGGTTTTGGACAAGTGTCTCACAGAAGAATTCTTTTTTCATTCATTCAGTGATATAGTCTCACTTTAATGTTATAAATGCTGCTGTCCATTTTGCCAATTATCATATATATATAAATTATCTCATAAATATATATAAATATAATATATATGTATATACATATATATTTTTTATTGTAAGCAACCTTGATGATGCTTGGATTCTATTTTGTATAGTCTCACTCTCTCTCTCTTTATCTCTCAATCTGTTGTCCCTGCTTCCATTTCTTGCTGCAGGATACAAGAGGAAGTGCTTCTGATGGGTTTTCTTTCTTTCTTTCTTTCTTTCTTTCTTTCTTTCTTTCTTTCTTTCTTTCTTTTTCTTTTTTCGAAAGAGAGAGAGAGAGAGAAGTTTTTAATATTTATTTTTTAGTTTTTCAGTGGACACAACATCTTTATTTTATTTGTATGTGGTGCTGAGGATCGAACCCAGCGCCCCGCGTGTGCCAGGTGAGCGCGTTACCACTTGAGCCACATCCCCAGCCCTCTAGTGGGTTTTCAACCATGAGCAGACAGAACAAACTGAAGCTGTCACTGGCCGTGTTGCTTCCCTCTGCACCACAAATTCTGTGGAGCCCCTGGAGCCCAGCAGGGCCGTCTCCCTGGTAAGAGAAGCACAGCATCCATAACTCATAGGGTCAGACCTGTCTTCTCCTTTGGGCTAAGAACAGCCAACATTTGTGCTTCATGATGCCTGTTCACAGCATCTGCTTTACTCAGCCACAGCTCAAAGTTGGTAATAAGGACCTTGGCTGAGGCTACATCTGCAGATCATTGCCAGGGAAATTCACTGTTTATCCAAGATTAAGGGAGTCAGGGGAATGTTTAACCCACTTAAACAAACCTGCTATCTTCAGTTCCTTTAGCAATGCACTTCATATATACAGATGTATACACAACGGCAATGATTTCTAATTCTTCTTATCTACTTGATAAACAACTTAACAACTGGGACAACTTACTGCTGTCCATTTCTTTGCCTGCTGACAGACTTGTAGATAATAAAACTATGTAAGTTAATGAATATTAAGTGATTCCGATTGGGCACTCCCCAGGTTCTCTGAGCTCCATTTTATTGTAAAAATGTATCCAACAATTAGTATTACCTAAATATAATGTTTAGGGTTAATTCATTGAGTTCTTCATTGAATAAACAGTATTGGGCACCTACTGTGTATCAGGAACTGAGGACCCTGGGAAAGTAGACAGAGACAAGTTTCTATACTCAGAGATCTCTCAGGCCAGCACAAGACACACAGGAGGAGACAGTTGCCTTCTGGGGGAGCAAGTGCTGTGACAAGTGCTTCAGTTCACTGTCTGGATAACTCTCAGCCCAATACTGAGAGTGTGACTTTCTTCAACATACTCAGCTGCTCTTTGGATATTTCCACTTGGATGTTCTTCAGAAAAACTAAAAGAAGTCTGAACATTCAAAACAGAATTAAATACTGCACAGCGGAGAAAAAAGATGAGAAGCCACAAGGGAGACTTGGAAGGAGTCCTGATTATAGCTGCAGCAGGAAGCCACTGTCACCCTCGGCATGGAAGGACAAAGGAAAGCAGCTGTGTCATTAGAACACAAGACACAGGGTTACTGGAGGAGGCTGGAGCCAGTCTATCCTGAGGGAGCTGGGGCTACAGAAAAGAGACATCCGCTGCAGACACTGCCTGAGGTAGAAAGGGAAGGAGTAATATCTGGCTTTTCCTGTCCTCTAGTCCTCTAATCCCTCATCAGTGCCTCTCATTGCCCAAAGTATGCCAAAATCTTATCAACATGGAGGCCTGGGAATTAGAGTCAGCGAGGTAGCTCCAAGTAACACACAAGGAGGAAGAAAAGAACAAAGAAAATATGAACAAGCAAGCCTGGAACAAGTACAGCCTCAAATCACTCCCAACTTTCAAAACTGAACTTCTCACAGAGCCTACTCTGATCCCCAGGAACCTCTTCATCTGCCTGTTGCCTACCCTACAGATTGCTGCCAACGTATGCTCAAGTCAGAAATTTGGATATCACCCTTGATTTCCTTCCATCCTCATTCTATTTTTTTTTTCTTTTTCTTTTTGGTACTGGGGATTGAACCCATGGGCACTTTACCACTGAACCATGACCCAATCCTTTTTATTTTATTTTTTTTTATTTTTGAGACAGGGTCTCGCTAAGTTGCTTTGGGCCTTGCTAAGGCCTCAAACTAATGATCTTTCTGAATCACTGGGATTACCACACCCAACTTCCATCCTCATCTGACAGTCAACCACCAAGTTCTGTGACCTCTGTCTCCTTACTTTCTCTAAACAGTCTGCTGCTCTCTATCCCAACCACACATCCTTCTTTTGAGTCACCTTAACCTCTGTTGTTGTTCACAATATCAGTTTCTTAGCTGATCTCCTATACCACACTTACTGCCTACTCTCCTTCCTTCATTTTACCCAAGGTGATCTTTATAAAGCACAAATCTAATTGCATCAAATTCTTGCTTAATGTCTTTCTTCCATGGAGTACCTATGTTGAGTCCTCAGGAAAAAAAAAAAATCTAAACTCCTTTTCATATGAGGCCCTTCTAAACCGGCCCCTTCTTCTTCAGCCTTGTTCATTTGCTCATTCATTAATTCTCTCATTCAGTAAGTGTTCATCAAGTGCCTACTCTGTGTCAGGTATGAGACAAGCATGGGGGACATTCACTACTCTGAAGGAGCCAAGTGGTCACTACTCACAGCATGAACCATATCCTCTCACTCCTTAGCCTTCCCAGCCACTCTCTCTTGTACCCATTCCTGGCTCCTAGCTTAGTCCCATTCTTCCCTCATATCTTAGATGAATCTTCCTCCAAACAGCCATCCCCTACTCTTCAAGTTTGGACTTGTATCTCCAGAACACCTTCCCCATGCTTCTTTCATGAGGTAACTACATTTTATTATAATTGTTCCATTTACTGTCTAACTCCCCAGGTCATGTGTAAATTTCTTGAGGGCAGGAGTTTTATTGTACTCACGGTTAGATTGCCAGTGCTGGATATATTTATTAAATAAATCAGTTAATTGGCTAATAAGTCCAAGGTGCTATAGGAAAGTATTTTGTGAAACACATCTCACCCAGGCCTAGGAATAGCAAAACAATAGAAAGGAGATGTGTGTGTGTGTGTGTGTGTGTGTGTGTGTGTGTGTGTGTGTCTTATCTTAGAAGTCAGTACCTAAACTAGACTTTGAAGGACAACTTGGAAACATTTTGGGTAGTTAGGAGAGCAATTAGGTTTAAAGGTCAGAAAAACATGCAATGAAGAGAGAGCTAGCATGATGAACTCAGGAATTTTCCAGGAACTTTGGTTAATGGAGCCTGGTTCATAAAGTTTCAGAGGACGGATAGTGAAAGATAAAGATATTAAACAAGGAATTTTTTTGTAGTGCTGGGGATTGAACCCAGGGTCTTGCACAAGGAAGGCACCCTACCAATGAGCTATTTCCCCAGCCCTTAAATAAGTGCTTGAAATGTGCACACTTGCATTTACAAACGGCCCTCTGGCAGCAGTATAGTAAGGCTGGCTGAATGAAGAGCAGCTGAGACAAAAAATGATCAGGGCCTGAACTTGGACTCTGTGAAAACATACTCAAGAATTAGAATTGGTAGGACTTGATAAGGTAAAGAGAAAAATAAAGGTTAATCTAGAATGATGAGTTCAATGTCACTATGGGTTTGAGAGTTCTCTGGGCCATCAAGGTAGAAATATCCGTTTGGACTAGACAGGACTGAACTCAGAAATGGTCTAAACTGGATATGTGGGACAAGAGTGTCCTTGGGACTGATTGGGTAAAGTTAGAAAAGGGCAAATTTATGTTTGTTGAACAAATCTTCCAACTTTGAACTTTGTTTTTGTTTGTTTGTTTAGTTGTAGATGGACACAATACCTTTATTTTATTTGTTTTTATTTTTATGTGGTGCTGGGGATCAAACCCAGTGCCTCATACATGCTAGGCTAGCGCTGTACTTCCAAGCCACAACCCCAGCTCTGATCTTTGTTATTTATTTATTTTTTTTAGGTGTAGATGGATACAACACAATGCCTTTATTTTTATGTGGTGCTGAGGATCAACCCCAGGTCCCACCTGTGCTAGGCAAGCGCTCTACCGCTGAGCCATAATCCCAGCCCCTGATCTTTGTTATTTTTTTATAACAAAATATTGAGGGGAAAAAATGAGAAGAGACTGAAGATGGAATATGAAGTAACCAAAACAAGGAAGAAAATGAAAAAGCAACTCAAGAGAGAGATGGAAAACCAGCCAAGGATAGTGGTATCCTAGAAATTAAGAGAGGTGTTTCAAGAAGGAGGAAGAAGTTAATGATTGATGCCAGATTCCACAGAGTGGAATGAGATGAGAATTCTAAACATCTATTGAATGGAGTATTTTAAACCCAAGTAAAGGAAGTTTCCTGAAGTGATGAGAATAGAAGATAGTGGGAATAAGTAATGATCAGCAAATGGAAAAGTGAAGGTAATTCCTCTAAGAAAACTTGGTTGTAAAGAAGGACAATATCTGAGCCAGGTGAGGTGGTGCATGCCTCTAATCCCAGCAACTTAGGAGACTGAGGCAGGAGGATCGTGAGTTCAAAGCCAGCTTCAGCAAAAGTGAGGTACTAAGCAACTCAGTCAGACCCTTTCTCTAAATAAAATACAAAATAGGGCTGGGGATGTGGCTCAGTGGTCTAGTGCCCCTGAGTTCAATTCCTGGTAGTACCTCGCCCTCCAAAAAAAGTGACAGCTCAAGGAAACTGAACAACTAAAAGTCTATGTTTAAGGTGAGCAGCATTTGAGCCTATTTGAACTAAAAAGGGGGAAATAATCAGAGTGGAGGTTGATGATAAAGGTGAGAAAGGAGAGAAGTGATAGTTCCAGATCCCTGAAGAAAAAGGAGGTGATGAAATCCAAATGCAAGAGCAGAGATTAGCTGCTTACAGGAGAGACATCTCTTCCTAGAAAGAGATAGGATGGGAGTAGATGCAGGTAAGTTTGTCAAGGGGAATACAGAAAGTCAAGTGAGGTCTTGTCCAAGTGCATCTATTTGTGAAATGTTGGCGAGGACAATTACTGATAGGGATGGGGAAAGGACAGCCCAAACAGCAATTGGCTAACCATTTGTATATATACTGTAAATGTTTACCAATTTTTATGAATTAGAGAAACATAGGGTAAAATACAATTGATGTTGTACTGAACTATATACAACATAATTTAATCTTCAAATTTCATTGCCTAAGGATTACAGATATTCCTCATTTTGTGATGAGGTTATATCCTGATAACCCCACCAAATATTGAAAACATCATGTGTCCCAAACACATTTCATACACCTAACCTCCCAAACATTATACTTCGTAGCATAGTTCTCTGGAGAGCATCGACTTTTTTCTTCTTGTGATTGTGTGACCAACTGAGAAGATTGTACCACATTTCAATATCAGGGAAAGATACAAATTCAAAATTCAAAGTATGGTTCCTACTGAATGTACATTACTTTCTCACAGTTGGAAAGTTGAGAAATTCTAAGTCAAGCCAATATAAGTCAGGGACCACCTGTATTTTTATAAATACCGACCATAATTACAGTATAATCTGCTTGAAGAAGTGTAGAAGGAAGAGAGGAAGTGTTGGTTGTAGAAGCTTCTGGCTGACTGTTAAGACTTTCACTATAAGCAGATAACCTCCTCTATAATAGGAAAAAAAAAGTGGTTTTCTCTTATCATATTCTCAGCACCACTTATAACAACAGACATATAGGAAAAACACCAGCTGTCTTTCTTCACTGTACTCACACTTAACACAGAACACTCCTGAGACCAAATTGTGTGGGGTTTCTCCTGTACCAACCAACTTTGGGCAGCTGGGTGTCCTACAATTTAACTCTATTCTGACATTATCTACCTGGAAGAAGCATAAGATGCCACAGGTTTAGGGGTTCGTCTCACAGGACTGCCCCCTACTTTAATCACAAATAATAGGCCCCCAGGTTGTGTCAGCTTCTGTCTGACTGGGCCACAAATAGATGTTCCTTTGACTCCCTCCTCAGGTTCGATAACTTGCTGGAGTAGCTCACAGAACCCAGGAAAATAGTTTATTTACTATTTCCTGTTTATTACAAAGGATATTTTAAATAATACAAATAAACTACTTGATGCAGAGAAACTTAAGGGAAAGTTCAGAAGTGCCCCGTGCCAGAGCTTCTGTCCCCATGTATGGGGGCCAATCCTCCCAGGATGTGGATGTGTTCACGGATCTGGAAGCTCTGTGGATTCCATAGTTTGGGGGACTTTATGGAGGCTTAATCACATCAACATGATCAATTATAAGCCCAATCTTTAGCTTCTCTCATTCTTGGAGGATAAGGCAGAGGTGGTGCTGAAAATTCCACATTTCTAGGGATGACTTGGTATTTTTGGTGACCAAGCCCCATCCAAGAGTCACTTTAGTAGCATAGAAGATCCTCCTGTCATCCAGAAAATTCCAAGAAATTAATAATTCCATGTCCAAAGCTGGAGTCAAAGACCAAATATTAGAATAAAAGATATATCTAATACCCTAATCACTCAGGAAATTATAAGGGAGCTCTGTGCCAAGATCCAGGGAAGAGACCAAATATATGTTTTTTCTTGTGTCTCACCAGCCTAAGCTTTTAAATGCTCATCTGTAAACCAAGGTAGTTGAATCATCATCAGATGGCTCTCGATTCTTATGATTAATATAGTGGTGTGGGGGAGGGCGGTTAGTACACCTATACCATGTGATGGAAAGTTGGGTCCCAGAGCAGTACTATTGAAGATGTGTTCTCAAGGGGTATTCAAAAAATGTCTTGAGGACTGGGGTTGTGGCTCAGCGGTAGAGCACTCACCTAGCCCATGCAAGGCCCTGGGTTTGATCCTCAGTACCACATAAAAAAATAAAATAAATGTATTGTGTCCAACTACAACTAAAAATATATATATATTTAAAAAAAATTCTTGAATTAACACAGCTTCTACTTAGCATGCCACAAAATTCCCCTGGGCTCAGAATCTATCCCTGGGCATATGACCTTCAATAATCTTCTTTCCAAATAACATAATAGAGCTGAAGTAAGATTGAGCTTAAGACAGTCTTTTCAATAAATTTGTTTCTTTGTTATGGGTAACTATAAGATAAAAAGTTGAAAAACTCATTTTATTGAAAAAAAAGGGAAAACCTATAAGACTTAAATTTAGAAATTAAGTATTTATGATGACTATACCTTCAGACTACTAAAAGTGTAGGAAGATCTCATTTTTTATGAGACTTTAACAAAAATGCTTTTCTTACAATCATAATAACCAATGCTTATTTTTTTAAAAATTACAATGATTGATACATACTGATTGTAAAAATTGATGGGATTCACTGTGATTTTCCATACATGCATGCATCGGGCATAATTGTGTTCAAATACCCTTCTTCTACTCTCTGTCCCCTCCTCTCTCCCTTCAATGTCCTTCCAACTTCCTAAAAAGTCCCTCTTAGTTTCTCTTTGTGCCCCCTCTCCCTTGCCCTTTTCTGTCTCTAGTGACCATTATTCCCTTCCTTCCCTCAATAATTTTATATATGGCCTCCAACAACTGGGGAGAGGGAAAGCCAGAACAAAATGCATTTGCGACTGAGACTTCAACTAATCCATCAGGAAGCTCTGGATCCAGTTTGATCCCTCTGATCTCTCACAAACTGAGAGAGCGTGCCATTGCACCTACACATCAGCTAAGCATTGGTTGCAGGCCACTCTTGAGAGGGAGTACAGAATCTGGCAAGATAATTTCCTAGTGGAGGGCAATGTCCAGAAAGACACAGTTGCACCTTATAAGTTGGTATTCTCAGTAGCTAGTGCATAGTAGCTATATGCCATCCCTATAGAAGGCTGGCTGGAGCACCATGGAATCCACTGAAGTCTATCCTGCACATCACAGGCCCACTTGTTTCTGACATGTTTGATACTTCTAGGATTAACTTTTCCATAAGTTTTTTTTTTTGAAACCTCCTAGTTTCTGGGCAACTTAGAAAATTTTGTGGAATGAAATATAACCTCTGCTGCTGCAACTGATTTTAGGGTCATAGCAGATACTCATTATCCTCCACCATCTACTTTTATTTAACACCTCTTTTGGTCTAGGAAACTGGCCTGGTAGGATAACTCAGACCCTCATCCCTGAGGAATCTGGGCCTCCAGTTACCATTGCCCTCCTCAGGTGGTGGCTATTGATGGTGTCCATTTACCTATAACCGAAGTGCGTGGAAAAACCAAGACAGTCCCCTGTGGATCACAAAACACATTCTTCCCTGTTCCCACTATGAAGCAATAGCCCTGCCTCCTCCTCACGATGACAGGCAATTATTCTTGTCAGGATAGTGAGTATTTTTCTCACTTACTTAGTCACTTAGCAAATGAAGCCCAAAGTGACTAGGTGGTACCTGAAGCTTAAAATGCAGTGAAATCTTTATTATGCCTTGGGAAGCAGGAATGGTCTCCAGACCCACAAAACTCAAAGCAAGAATGGATAGTGTAGATTTCTGAGGTGGGTCACTGGAAGTGATGATAAAAAAAAAAAGGTGTGTGTGGGGGGGGACATTTATATTCCTTGATTCCAAAACCCTTGTATTTTTTCTACCAGGAATACATATAACATTGTTTTGGGAGATGGTATTGTCAGATGGAACCTCAAATGAATCTTTAAGATGCTATTCGACCACCCTGTTAGGTGAATGGATGATATGATATATGATAGAACCAGTGGACCAAGGTCATGTTCCATAGCTGCACTCCTTTGCTGAAACATAGGGTATGTAGAAGAATCCAGCTCATGGGCAGCACCAGCTACATGACTACTTAATGGGTGATGACTCAAGATCAGATGCTCTGTCTTTAATATGACCCAATAGTCTGCAGACCTGCTTCTGGGTGGCTTGTAGTTCTTTGCAACAGAAAGTGTGGCCTTGTGCCAGAACTCCCAGAAGTCTATGTTGTGGTTTTCCTTTCAGGACTTGCCATAAACTCCAATGACTTTTTTTCACCACCAATATCTCTAATACATGCATTTTGAATGATAGTAATATTGCCCACAAAAGGGAAAAAAATAAACTCTTGGGTGGGAAAAAAAAGGCTCTGAAGTACTGTAATGGTTTGTGATTTTCTAAAGCACAGCCCATTCTGATAAATATATATTTCCTTATTAGTATTAGTATTTTATGTCTCTTACTAGATTTTCTTGGACATCACATGAACAATATTGACATTAACCTCATGAAAAATACACAAAAATACATAAGATCAGTTTTAGAAAACTATGACAAATAGATGACTGTGATTGGCAGGCTTCCCCTTGATCACTGTTCTATATTGGAGTTATATAGTGAGCAGTTGCCTTTGGCTATCATGTACAGTTGTCTGTGTTTAATATTCTGTGTTTTTGTGTGTGACTTGGATTTTGACAATACTAAAAATAGTTTTTATGTTATTTAAGCCCAAAATGGTCATTTAACCCATCATTAGTTATGTCAAGTGCTAAAAAAATACTGTTGAAAATGTCTTAGTGAATATTACCCTATGGTTTATTAAAATTCTATTTAACTGAAGAACAGTCTGTGTCTTATATTTTAATAGTTCTTTTCTGAATTAGGCCATTAAACCATTATGACTTATGGATCTTTTGAGAGGGAAATATCCTGATAAGGTATGAATATGTAAAAAATGTTTCAAGAATCTCACACAGAATTTTAAGCCTTGTAACCCTGCTACTTCACTAGTTAAGAAGAACACACAAATGATGATAGTCTTAGAAAATTTCAGAAATCATTGCAAAATTTGGTCATATTCATATAGTTGCTGACACTGTGATATAAATGTAGACTCCATAATTTCAAGTTATGAATCAAAATCCAGTGTTGTTTTAAAATCAATGATGCAATTCAAAGATGTGTCTGTAAGTCATCGAACAACATTAAAAAGCAGTTCACTTTGAGTTGAGTTTTGTGCATGGTGAGAGATAGGGTCTTAATTTCATTTTGCTGCATATGGATTTCCAGTTTTCCCAGCACCATCTGTTGAAGAGGGTATCTTTTCTCCAATGTACGTTTTTGGCACCTTTGTCTAGTATGAGATAACTATATTTCTGTTGGATTGTCTCTGAGTCCTCTATTCTCTACCATTGGTCTATAAGCCTATTTTGGTGCCAATACCATGCCATTTTTGTTACTATTGCTCTATAGTATAGTTTAAGGTCTGGTATACTGATGCCACCTGCATCACTCTTCTTGCTAAGGAATGCTTTGACTATTCTGGGTCTCTTATTTTTCCAGATGAATTTCATGATTGCTTTTTCTATTTCTACAAGGAATGTCATTGGGATTTTGATTGGAATTGCATGAAATCCGTATAGTGTTTTTGGTAGTATGGTCATTTTGACAATATTAATTTTGTCTATCCAAGAACAAGGGAGATCTTTGCATCTTCTAAGGTCTTCTTTAATTTCTTTCTTTAGCATTCTGTAGTTTTCATCATAGAGGTCTTTTACCTCTTTCATTAAGTTGATTTCCAAGTATTTTATTTTATTTTTGAGGCTGTTGGAAATGGGGTAGTTTTCCTAGTTTCTATTTCAGAGGATTTGTCACTGAGGTACAGATATGCCTTTGATTTATGGTGTTGATTTTATATCCAGCTTCTTTGCTGAATTCATTTATTAGACCAGAGACCCTGTGCCTAATAGAAGAAAAAGTATGCCCAAATCTTCATCATGTCAGATTAGGCTCTGACTTCCTTAACAGTTCTCCTCTAGCACAAGAAATAAAATCAAGAATCAATAAATGGGATGGATTCAAACTGAAAAGCTTCTTCTCAGCAAAAGAAATAATCAGTGAGGTGAAGAAAGAGTCTACAAAATGGGAGCAAATTTTTACCACACACACATCAGATAGAGCACTAATCTTGAGAATATATAAAGAACTCAAAAACCTGAACTCCAAAAAAAAAATAACCAAATAATCCAATCAATAAATGGGTTAAGAAACTGAACAGACACTTCTCAGAAGATGATATACAATTGATCAACAAATATATGAAAAAAAAAAGTTCAATATCTCTAGCAATCAGAAAAATGCAAATCAAAACTACTCTAAGATTTCATCTCACTCCAGTCAGAATGGCAGCTGTTAAGAATACAAACAACAATAAGTGTTGGCAAGGATGTGGGGGAAAAGGCACACTCATACATTGCTGGTAGGACTGCAAATTAGTGCAACCAATGTGGCCAACAGTATGGAGATTCCTTGAATAGCTTGGAATGGAACCACCATTTGACCCAGTATCCACATCTTGGTCTATACCCAAAGGACTTAAAAACAGCATACTTCAGTGATGCAGCCATATCAATGTTTATAGCAGCACAGTTCATAATAGCTAAATTGTGGAACCAACCTAGATGCCCTTCAGTAGATAGATGGATAAAGAAACTGTGGTATATATATATATATATATATATATATATATATATATATATATATATATATATACACTATGGAATATTAATCAGCATTAAAAGAGAATAAAATCATGGCATTTGCAGTTAAATGGATGGAGTTGGAGAATATCATGCTAAGCAAAGTAAGCCAATCCCAAAAAACCAAAGGCTGAATGTTTTCTTTGATATGTGAATGCTGATCCATAATGGGTGGGGGGCGGGCAGGGAATGGGAGGAATGGAGGAACTTTAGATAGGGCAAAGGGGAGGGAGGGGAAGAGAGGGGGCATGGGGTAGGAAAGATGGTGGAATGAGATGGACATCATTACCCTAAGTACATGTATGAAGACACAAATGGTGTGACTTTACATTGTGTACAACCCGAGAAATGAAAAAATGTGCTCTATATGTGTACTATGAATTGAAATGCATTCTGTTGTCATGTATAACAAATTAGAATAAATAAATACTTTTTAAAAATGCAGTTCACTGTTTCATTAAAAATGAAAAATTTGCCAGGTGCCATGGCATATGCCTGCAATCCTAGTGACTCAGGAGGCTGAAGCAGGAGGATCACAACTTCAAGATCAATCTCAGAAAGTTAAAAAGACTATCTCAAAATAAAAAATAAAAGGGCTGAAGATATAGCTCAGTGGTAGAATGCTTCTGGGTTCATTCCCTGGTATTGAAGGGAAAAATATCCATTCAGATTAAGTAAATAGTCATGGACAACAAAATCCTTCTAATGGCAACTGTTTGTTTCTAAAGAATTAGTTTCAGGCATGTGCCATTGCACCCAGCAAATTCTTCATTTTTAATGAGCCAATGAACTCTTTCCAATGTTATCTGATGACTCACAGGCCCATCTTTTGAGTTGCATAATTACTTATAGATTTTTGATTTATCACTATTGAAATTGCAAAATAGTAATTGCAAATTTCAAGAAAGAAAATTTGTAAATTCTTTAGAAACTATATTATAATATCTATTTTTCTGCTTTAAATTCCAGTTTGATGAAACCTAAGTATTTCTTATTTATATTAGGTGTCATGGGCTTCTAATGAAGTAAAATTCCATAGTTAAAAGACACAGCTAACCTAAATATACTGTATCTTAAAGTTCTTGCAATAAATTGTAATGTGTATTAATATTGACAAGTTGCAGAAAAATGTTATCCCAGCCTTTATCTCTTTTGCATTATAACTATAAATAAAATAAAATCACATGGCAAATATGATGGCCTTTTAAGAAATTTTGTGTTGATAAGAAACAGTATATGATGCTTTTTCTCCATACAGAAATCAAATGATTTTCTGTAGAAAATTGTCAACAAGATTTGTAAGCCTTCTTGATATGATAATTCATTTTTTTTTCAAAAAGTGAAGGAGACATACATTTAAGAAAAAGATTTGCCAACATAAAATACAGTTTATGATTTTCATTTTTCATACATTTGATGAAATACCATTTTAACTTCCAGCAAAAGTAATTTTGATAAAAATGAATATCAGCAGCCTTCAATAGAGAACTGGAACTATTTTAAAGCAATTTAATGAGAAAATGATATCATGTATACAGAAGT
Organism: Callospermophilus lateralis; assembly: GCF_048772815.1. NCBI lineage: Eukaryota > Metazoa > Chordata > Mammalia > Rodentia > Sciuridae > Callospermophilus > Callospermophilus lateralis. Next base: position 69,198,943 of record NC_135307.1, on the reverse strand, counting down.
AAGCTGTAATCAATGGATCACTCATTGAGAATAATTCAGATATTATTCACATAATCTAAATATTCAAACATCTAATCAGAAAACATGCTAGAGTAGCATGGCTAAAGCACCCCAATCCAGAAAACAGTACTCATTGTTTTGTAACCCCAAATGACATTTTGCTAGAAGTCCCCACCTGTTTAGGCAGGAACTCCAATTCCCAAAATATTTCTGAGAATCTCAGAGGAATGTCTCACATGCATTAATTAATTGGTCTAAGTCATTCATTTTCTTGTGTCTGGAATCTGCCATGCTGAGTCTCTGCTGCAGTTAAATGCCAGCTGGAGACCTGTTTAAATGCTATTACTTGATACTGTTTCATGGATGCCCCACACCAGATACAAATGCTTGCCTACCCATGTTCTCAACTTTCGCAACACTGTAACAGTTCAACAACACCAAACCAAAGTGAGAAGGAAAAGTTTTCTCCCCTTTAAATGACCCTACTTAGGGGTTGCACAGCAACCTTTCTTTAAACCTTAATGTATTTTAAAACAAAAGCCCCAAATGCAGAACTATTTGCTTCAGTCCCTTAACTTTTACTTCTAAATTCAATTCATGCCAGGACTTTCCCCTATTGGAAAAATTGCCTTTGAGATTCAACGGTCCTTTTATTATGATTTGCTGCTTTTGGATTCTTCAGAATCTATGGGTGCCTAGATATGACTGAGATTCAATAATTAATATAATTCTAGTTATTTTCCCAGAAACCTGATCAGCATCTGCATAAATCAAATCAAATGGAATAGATGCAAATAAAATTAGGTTTAAAGGAATTTGTCTAAATCTGTCCATAGCTGCAGTAGAACTTCAGGTTTGGCCAAATTAGAGCCCTATTATAGTCTCATGATAATTGGGCAACTTAAAAAAAAAAAAAGACATATATATTTAGGCCAGGTGTGGTGGCATACGCCCGTAATCCCAACTACTCAGGAGACTGAGGTAGAAGGATTCCAAGTAAGGTCAGCCTGGGCAACTTAGAGAGATCCTGTACCAAAATAAAATAAAAAGGGCTGGGGATGTAGTCCAGAGGTAGAGTACCCCTAGGGTGTGTGTGTGTGTGTGTGTGTGTGTGTGTGTGTGTTTACAAGGGGAAAAAAACTAAAACAGATATCCTGGAGATATGGTTTTTAGTATTTGTCACTAGTATTCCATGTGATCTCATACTCTGAACCTAGTTCTTAGTGCACTATATTAACTAGTTTTGCAAGGTAGTTTTGAAAATCAAACAGAGTGATAGATGTAAAAGTGCTTTGAGAATATTAAATGTTCTATTCACATGTGAATGATTCTTATTTTTGTTATGTTTTACAAATGAGACCCTGAATATAGTTATCTAGTTATGACATTCACTGTGTGTTTCTAAGTCTTAGTCTTCTAAGGACTGTGTGAGAAAAATTATTTTAAAGGAGTTCATCAGAAAGGACTTAGAGGTCATCTAGTCCAAATCCTATATTTTTCAGATGAGGAAACTGAGATTCAAAGGAGGAAGGATCATCTAGATTGTGGTGATGGTACAGATTGTACAGAATGGAGCAAATGGTACAGGATGAACAGGAACTCCAGATCTTGGTCCATATGTATCACTCATTTCATCACACCTAGAAGAGAGTTTTCAAGGACATGACTTCTCCTGTTTCAGAGATTATTCCACACAGCACAGTTTTCCAAGATGCATATGCTTTAGGCCTCCAAGTAAGTTATGTAATAGTTATTCACATAATTCCTCCTTTCCAGAGTTTCTGTATATCAGTATTCATGAAGCCCAGTTTTTTTAAAAAGCAACAAAATGATATTTATTTGTCAAGCTCCTTTTCTGTAATGGGCACTTTTTGAGATACTGAAGATAAAAAAAATTAACTAGACAGACAAATAACATAATAGAACTTATATTCTACTGAAATACTAGACATGAAAGTACTATATGTATGCTAAAAGTAATCTATTCTTTGAAGCTAATGGGATACACAACTAGTGTTCTTTTTGGCAGTGTATTTCTTTAACTGGAAGACCTTATTGGAATATTTCTTCTCCTTCCTGAAGTAATATTCAAGCTTCATGTTTCCCAGAGCCATTTTTCACATTCTTAAGCAATTTAAGAGTATTTTATCTACAGAGGCCCACATACTATAGGAAAACCACCTGTATGTCTCAGGTGTCTGCCTCATGCTCAATGACACAAGTGTTTTGCTGGTAACTCAGTGGCATTCATTCTCTAAACATGGAGCAGCCCTTGGCTGAGCAGAAAGGAGGATGGAACAAGCTTTTAACATCTGTGTCTGGTCATTTCATTCTGCCTCCAAATTTTGGAGCAGTGATTCATTCAGCTATTTTATTCTCTATTTTATTTTCCTCCTTCTTACCTGCTGATACTCGGCTATACATATTCCTCTGGGAACGAGACCCATAAAACTCTGAAAAGGGGAGCTGAGATCCAGGAGTCAATGGGCCATAGAGAGAACTAAGATGGATAGTTAAAGACTATGATGTAGACAAAAATCTGGGTGATCAATCAACTGATAGTTGAAATGTAGCCTGGTAGGGATCATACCAAAGAAAGGAAAAAAATTATAATAGTGGGATAGCAAAAGTGGAGAAGACTTTTATAGTATCATTTCTAATCAACTTAGAAGAGGTATAATTGATATACAATATTTTTCACTTTATGTGAGTTTGATGTGTTTTGAGGTATACATACATTTATGCATCTACTACTATACCAGTATTATAGTGTTTTAGGAAACTGTCCTATATTCTTACTGCATACTTTTTCTCAGCTATTTCCTCCTACAGATCCCAGCATAGCAAAGCTCTGGAATTTGTCTTTGATCCAACAGAAAGTATCAATGAAGTGCCAATATCAATGAGACCTTGAAGCAAACTCTTGTCCCTGAACCTAGTTACCAGAGATCTTGCTAATAAGATGTGAAATGGGACTTGGAGAATTCCCATGCAACAAGAATAAGAGATGGTCTGCTGCCTGGTCACGTGAGGGATGTGGAAAGGTCAACTCAAGGATCCAGACTTTTTCTGTCAAAGACAAAAACTTTTAGGAACACACTGGATGATCTTTTTTTAAAAAATAATATTTACTTATTTTCTTAGTCATAGTTGGACACAATACCTTTATTTTATTTATATGTGGTGCTGAGGATCAAACCCAGGGCCTTGCACATGCTAGGCAACCACCCTACTGCTGAGCCACAACCCCAGCCCCTGGATGATCTTTCTTTTGTCCCTTATGACCCCAAAAGAGTGGGCAAAAGGTGCAATGTGGAGGTAGTCAGCACTTAGAAGGTATTAGTTAAGGTAAAGATGAAGAATGCTTATAATTCCCAAGATTCATCCAAAATTTGGCACATAGTACATGTTTAATATTATGATCCTTGATAATAAGATAATCCTGTGAAGCTTTGGCTTACTTGGTGCTACTGTTTAATTTACACTTTCACAAGAGAGAAGCTAACCTGTCTTTGCAAGTCCAGGTATAAAATTAATCAACTTCTTGTGACTGACTCTGGTTCTTTACAGGCAAGTTCTGACATACTTAACCAAAGGAAACTTTATAAGTTTTCCAATATAGGAGCCAAACGGCTAATGTTTCTGCATTGCCCATGAAAAAAAATCAAAGGGAAAACATTATCCACCCAAAATTTGGAAAATATGAATTGTCAATGACTTAGGGCACATGGAAAAAAAAAGCAAAGTTAAGATAAATATTAAGAAGTGTAAGATCCCCCATTTGTTTCTACTTTAATTTTTCTGTTACAGTTTTCCACTTAAATGGTTATTTTTTAAATCCCCAGATAAAAACAGTACAACTTATAGTGGAAATTAATATCTAGAGGAAAGTATATAAATTTCTTGCTCACTGGCAGGTCTGATGTTTGGTTACTGTTTTTCTTCTGATAGAAATCACAGTTGTTGGGGCTGGGGTTGTGGCTCAGTAGTAGAGCGCTCGCCTAGCATGTGCAAGGCCCTGGGTTTGATCCTCAGCACCACATAAAAATAAATAAATGAAAAATAAAGGTATTGTGTTAAAAAAAGAAAAGAAAAAAAAGAAACCACGGTTGTTTTGGAGAGAATGATTACGTTACATACTATTATATAAAAGTAAGAACTTCTGTCTAAAGATTTAGTTTGAGATTTTCTTACCTATGCTGCATTACCCAACTGCTTATGCTATACTATGAAAATAAATAAATACATTTTCTTTGTAGCATTGAAACAAATTGGGTAGAAATGTATAGAAATCCTGGAAGTTTCACTACCCAGCAAGAGCTTCTTCTTTAGCAGTTTTGAGCCAGAAGTTCAGCAGACTGTATATAGAACTTTAAGTTGCTTCTCATTTAGAGACATGGACATATTTGAATTTTGCCTCAAATAAAGAATAATTTTATAACACAAATTTGTGTCACAGCCATAATATGTTAAATTTCTAGCAGATAAATTTTTTAAAAAAATTTATTTTAGTTGTTAATGGACCTTTATTTTTAATTTATTTATTTCTTGAACACAGTGCCTCACACATACTAGACAAGTGCTCTACCATTGAGCTATAACCCCAGCCCATAGCAGGTGAATTTTTTTTTTTTTTTTTTGGAAATAAAAGCTTTATTTTAAATTTAAAGAAATATTTAAAACAAGCAATATTTTTACAAATTACCATCAAGGACTTAAAACATAATTTAGGAATGAATTCTTAATTAGAAATGATGATATCCGTAGAATACTCTGGTGTTGGCCAATATGAAGTTTACTTCAAACTAGTTTTTTACATATGTTTAACATTAATCATCCTAATGTCATGGGTAGAACTTTGTGGTAATTGAACAGTTTGGTAACATACTCCTCATATTCACCAAGTACGTTCCGCCTGACTCTTCAGAGCATTCACGATCTTGGGGTGACAGTGCCCTTGGTTGACAGCACTGTAAGCACTCAGGAAGTCAAAATATTTTCTTCCTTCTACATCCCACACATAAATACCTTTCCCTTTCTCCAGGGCGACAGGTAAAGGGTGGTAATTGTGTGCACCATATTTAGATTCCCGTTCAAAAATATAATCTGAGGATGGAGGTCCTTGGACTGTCTTTTTAGTTGCAACAGATGTGGCAGAAGCCACTGAAGAATGAACTCCACGGTGAAGCACGGCAACAGCCTGCAGATGCGCTAGTTTGGAAAACATTATGTCCTCCAAGTAGGAAAACCACAGACCTGACTGTGCCTGGGAGGCCGGAGCCAGACAAGGGGCAGCCGAGCGGGTCTAGCACAGCAGGTGAATTCTTAAAACTCACACTACATTACATAATTCTTAAATGGATAGTATACTTTTTGTTTTTCACGTTCATAAAAGACAGATAAATCTAAGCTGGTTTGAGCTAGATTTTGAAATTGTAGTCATTTACAATGAAGAGACAGCGTTCTTATGGTTTAAAAAAATGATGTAATACGTAAAATCAGAGTAGTCACTTTACAGATAGTATGGATAAAGGAAAGGAGGGAACCTAATTTTTTAACTAGGTAGAAAGAAATTTTCCCTATTTGTAATTCATTTAAGGTTAATAGCTTTTACAAACAGATAAGGAAATTGATATAATGTAGTTTGCCCAAAGCAAACTATAATATCAAAGTTGGCCTTTCTGTAAAAGTTTGTCTTTTCAACTGTAAATTGTCTCTCTTGTTTAAGCTGCCTAGAGGTGCTTAATTTTATTTGCAATCAAATTTAAACAATCCTTGTTCATAACTATTAAGGTGTAACATTAACTTAAAAATTCTTGTGGGTTTGCAGTCTGCTTCATCATACATGTGCTCATTTTATCATAAGACATTTAAAATATTATGTGTATATATGAACTTATAAGAGATAACCTCCAATAATATTATCACACTTAATAAATTCAGCTGGTAGACAAAGGGTATACTACTGTACTATTGTGTCTTTTGTACATAAAGGAAAGGACAGGAAACACATTTCTTTTGGTATAGTCATTGAATCTCTCTAGACTGATGAACAAACATAGTTGACCCTTGAACAACACAGGTTTGAACTGTGCTGGCCTGACTACATGCAGATTTTTTTTTTTTCTAGATTTGTGACACTTTGAAAACACTCTCAAGTCTCATAGCCAGGAAATATTGAAAAAATTAATAAAAAGGTATGTCATGAATGCATAAAATATATGTAGGTATGTAGGTAAGTTCTAGTTTATAATTTGCTGCCATAAAGTAGGTACAAATCTATTATTAAAACTTCATATTTGTTAACATTTATGTGATAAACAATTACAGACTGTATGGCTCCATTTGCAGGGGAGGGAAACAGAAAACAAATGTAAAGATACAGTATAAGAGCATAACTGCATAAAAATCAACTGTAGCTCCTACTATACTACTGTAATCCTTTCGTGCCACCTCTAGTTGCTATTGCAGTGAGCCCAGGTGTGAGTGTTCACTTAAAATACCCAAAGAGGCTAATCATTTCTGCATGAGTACATCATTTCTCCAGTAAATTATATATTGCAGTAAAATGTGATCTCTCTTTGTTCTTCAGCGTTTTCACCATGTGTAATACATATAATATACAAAAATATGTTAATCTATTATTCATGTTATTGGTCAACAGGTTATTAGTAGTTAATCTTGGGGGGAATAAATTTTCTACAGAAAATTTCAACTGGGGGAGGTGGGTATAGAGACCCTAACCCCTGCATTGTTTGAGGACCCAATGTAATTGATCATAACAGGTTCCTCTGAAGAGAAGGAAGAGGCAATGGAGGTCAGGAGAACTTTTCTATATCTGCTCATTTGCTTGATTTGAAATGTTGTTAACCAAATGCAATAACATATACACATGCAGTTATATTATTCCATTTTAACTTGTTCTAACATTGGCACTCCAGGAAGATGAACTATTTTTTCTCCATGACCCCACCTTTCATAGCTGGGACCATTGCCTACACACATTTATCATAGTTTGAGTAGCATGACGGAGTGCCATAGTCTATAATTCTGTTTCCACTGCTTCCTAGCTTTCTGCTTGGTATTTTTGTCCCTTTCCACTATTAACTTACTGATAACAAATGTGTTCACCACAACTCCCACTTTATATAACTTTCATCATTCCTAAATGAAAAAGAAAATCTAAAATAAATAGCACAGAACTTAGAATGTATTCTATCAGTCACTAAAGAAATTCTTGTTCTCATGTGCAGGGTATCAATCCCAGATTACTGGATTGCTGAGATTAAAACTGTTCCTGCCCATGAGGAGCTCACACTTTACAATAGCACACAAACCCACAGATTAAAATAATATTATGTTTCTCCCATAGCAGAATGGATACTCAATATATATTGAATTAAAAAATGATAATAATGATATCTTCTAAAAAAGCCAACATATTGTTGTGGTCTGGAAAGTAGGGGAAGTAGATTCTTAAACATCTTCCATCTACTTATTAGTGAACTCACCCTTCTACAGCCAAGCTAGCTACTCTTTAGCTATTGAGGTTGGTGGTTTTAATCATTTAAAATTAATTTTATGGTGAAGAAAGATGTTAAAATTGTATAGGTGTATGTGTTGGGAGGGAGTATTACCATTAATTTTCAAAGATGAGATTCTATTCCCTTTTCCCTTATGTCTTTCGTTTCTACAAATGGAAAATCTTACAGAGCTGTGCCTTTTGAGAATTTTCCAACTGATTTTGATGTTGAAAAATACCTAAATATCACTTTCCTTTCTAAAGAAATATATCCTACAAATTTGTGACTATTGCTTTATTCAGAAAGATTTGAAAACCTGACTTTGGAAGGTTATTTCTTTCTCTCTTTTTTCCTTTCAATTAATGGGCTATTTCTTAAGCTTCCAGAAAATTTGAACAGAAAGTAGTTTTTATGAACCCCTTTTTCCTCCTGCATCCTTAAATTCACTATTATCAACATCTAGAAATAGTTTGGTACATTTGTTACAACTGATTAGCTACAGCCCACGGACTTCACTCTTGTGTAGTGTATTTTGTTATGGGCTATTTGTCCACCACTGGAGTATCAAACAGAATAGTGACTCTGCCCTAAACATCCCCTATGCTCCACCTATGCACCCCTCCTTTCTCCCCCTCCATTCCTGGCAACTGCTTATCTTTCACTATCTCCATAGTTTAGCCCTCTCCGGAATGTCATATGGTTGGAATCATACAACATGCAACCTTTCAGATTGGCTTTCTTCAATCAGGAACATGCATTCACGATTCATTCATGTCCTGGACTGGGGTTGTAACTCAGTGGTAGAGCATGTGTGAAGCACAGGGTTCAATTTGCAGTATGGCTTATAAATAAATAAAGATCTATTGACAACTTAAAAAATATTTTTCTGAATATTTATTTTTTAGAAATAGTTGGACACAATACCTTTATTTTATTTATTTATTTTTATATGGTGCTGAGGATCGAACCCAGGGCCTCACACGTGCTAGATGAGCACTCTACTGCTCAGCCCTTAAAAAATATATATATATTTTAAAAATTCATTCATGTCTTTAGGTGATTTGATAGCTCATTTCTTTTTATTGCTGAGTAATATATCATTGTTCAGATGAATTAGTTTGTTTATCCAATTACCTACTAATGAATTTTGGTTGCTTACAAATTTTAGTAAATATGAATAAAGCTTCCATAAACATTTTTGTGCATGTAATCTTTCAACACCCAGGAGCACAATTACTGTATCAGATGGTAAAACTATGTTTAGCTTTGCAATAAACTGACAAAGTGTCTTCCAAAATAACTGTACCATTTTATATTCTGATCAGCAATGATTGAGAGTTCCTATTGCTCCACATCCTCACTGACACATGGTGTTATCTTTGTTTCAGAGTTTTTTCACTTTAACGGTATTTCATTTTTGCTTAAATCTGTAATTCCCTAATGACATGTGATGTTGACCTGCTTTTATAGTTATGTTTGTCATCTATACATCTTCTTTAGTAAAGTTTGTTCAAATCTTATGCCCGCCTTTTTATCAGATTATTTCCTTAATGTTGAGTTTTAAGAATTCTTTAGGTTTTTTAAAATTTTTATTTTTTATTTGTTCTTTTTAGTTATATATGACAGGAGAATGTATTTTGACATATTGTACATACATGAAGTTGAACTTCCCATTTTTGTAGTGTATGACTTCTTTGTATGTCTCGGATACAAGTCATTTATCAGAAATATATTTTACAAATGTTTTATCCCAATATGTGGCTTGTTTTTTTGTTTTCTCAGCAATGTAGTTTTCAGGGGGAAAATTTTTTTAAATGCATTGTCAAACAGCAAGGTTACCTGGAATTTATCTTGTCTTATTTTCCAGAAATTTTATAACATGACATTTTACATCTAGGTCTAGGAACCATTTTGAGCTAATTTTTGTAAGATGTGTAATAAGGTCAGAGTCTGAATAATAATTCCCCTCCTCCTCCTCCTCCTCTTCCTCCTTATTTTTTTTCTTTTGCATGTAAGTGTCCTGTTGATCCAGCACCACTTGTTGAAATGTCTATTCTTTCTCCATTAAATTGCATGGGTCTGCTTTTGGGTTCTGGCCTGTTCCTTTGCCAATATCGCAGTGTCTTCATTACTGTAGTTTTATGTTCGGTCTTGTTGTTCAGTGACGTCAGTCCTCTGGTTTTGTTCTTTTCCATATTAACTGGTCTGGTTTTTGCCTTTCCATATAAACTTTGGAATCAATATGTTCATTGATTGATTCCCACAGAGTTAGCAGCTTGGGTTTTTATTTGGATAGCACTGAATCTGTAGATCAATTGCAGGGAAGAATGGCATCTTAATAATACTGTATTTTCCTACCCATGAATGTGAAATAGCTTTCCCTTTATTTAGATTACCTTTAATTTCTTTTTGAGCTAATTTTTGTAATTTCCCTAATATAGTCCTCATACACATTTTATTAGATTTCTCTCCCCCACATCCACTGCTTTGGTGTTAATTATATTGTGTTTTTAACTCAAATTCCAATTGTTAATTGCTGTGTATGGGAAAGAGATGACTTACCTATCTATTTTAACCTTATATCCTATAACCTTGCTATAGTGGCTTGTTTAGGGAATTTTTCTTTTCTTCTTTCTTTCTTTCTTTCTTTTTTTTTTTTTTTTGTCAATTCTTTGGAATTTTCTTTGCTGCCCTTGTCCTTCAATTCTTTTTCGTATCCTACTCTTTTTCTGTTTCCTTGGTTTTATCTGTGTATTCTACATTTATTTCACTTCTTTTAACATACCCATTATACCATAAATTTTTTCATTATTTGCCTGGAGTTTGTAATATAGCTTTATGACTAATTCAAGTCCAATTTTAAATCTTATATTGCCTCACTGGTTGTGCAAGTACCTTGCAATAGTTTTTCCAGTTCCTCCCTTCTGTCCTTTTCAACACTGATGTCCATAAGCTAGAATCCATATTGCATTTTTACTATTATTTTTCTAAATAAATTGCTGCATGTTTGAATAATTAAGAGTAAACAAATTAAATGTTTTATTTACCCATAATGTGTTCCTGCTATAATGTCTTTTCTTTCTTCAAGTTTCAAGTTTCTGATCAATATTGTGGTTTTTTTTCTCTGTAAAGACTCTTTTAACATTTCTCATAAGGCAGGTCTTTTGGTAATAAATTTCTTCTGATTTATTTGTCTAAGTCTTCCAGACTTCCTTTTGAATAAGTGAGGATACTGTTACTCTTTTAGAGGATAATTTCACTGAATACAGAATTTTAGATTGGTGAGGGGTTTGTCCAATATTTTAACTATTTAATTCCACTCTCTTCCTGCTTGCATAGTTTCGGAAAAGCAGTTTGAAGCAATTCTTATCCTTCCTTCTCCATAAGATGTTTCCTCTAATACTCTCCTGTTTCTGTCCCCCTTCTTTCAAGATTTTCTGTCTTTAATTTTTCCACAGTTTGAACAACACACTGTGCCTCTGTGTAGATTCTTTGGTATTCATCCTGGTTGGTTTCTCTGAGATTTTTGGAATTGTGGTTTGGTATTTTTCATTAATTTTGGGAAAATTTCAATCATTGTTTCTTCAAGTATTTCTTTTTCTCTTTTCTCCTCTGATATTCCCATCATAGTTAGGTTGCCCTTTTTGCCACTGTCCGACACCCACAGTTCTTGAGTATTCTGTTATTTTTCACTATTTATTTATTTGCATTTCAGTTTTGGAAGTTTGCATTGACGTGTCTTCAAGCTCACTCATTCTTTCATGAGCTGTGTCCTGTCTGTTCATGAGTCCATTAAAGGAATTCTTTATTTCTGTTCTGTTGTTTCTTATTTCTAGCACTTCCTTTTTATTCTTTCTTAGAGCTTTTGTGTCTGTGCTTACAGTACCCATCTGGTCTTGTATGCTGTCCACTTTTTTCATTAGAGTCCTTGGTATATTAATTGGTTGTTTTAAATTCATGGTCTTATAATTCTTAACTCTCTGATTCTGGTTCTAGTGTTTGATTTGCTCTTCAGACTGGTTACTGGTGAAGTTGTTGGAAATGAGGTTGCTGGATCAAATAAAAACTCTAATTTTAAGGCATTTGTACCATTTTATATTCCCACTAATACTGTATAAGGGTCTCTGTTTCTCATATCCTCCCAAGCACATATTTCTGAAATTTTGGGTGTGTGCAGGGTTTATGTGAGTTCATTTGCTATGCTTTGTTTTGTTTTTGGCAATAGTCATCCTGATGGATACATTGAAGTGATTGTGTTTTTAGGGTTTGTTAATAATCAACAAAATTGAAGTGACTAAAAATGTTTGCCAATGGAAGTTTTAACAGAAATGATGTTAAGCACCTCTAAAATGTGAATTAAATTTTTCTGGTGAATTAGAAAGATTTGGTCTACCATTCCTTTTTCAGAAAAATTACGTAGTGTAATACATGGTGTATACCTCTATTGTTCTATTGTTGATAAAGTCCCATTTGGGGCTAGGGCTGTAGCTCAGTGGTAAAGTACTTGCCTTGCATATGAGGGGCACTGCATTGGATCCTCAGCACCACATAAAAGTAAGTAAAGATACTGTGTGTTTATCTACAACTAAACAAATATTTTTTTAAAAGTCCTATTTACTTAGTAACTTTGGTTTCAAAAATTTAGGACAGAAATTGAAATGACATTTTTATATATTTAAAAAACTATCCTCAAGATGTTGTCTTTTAGTTCTTCTGGTGATTTCAACTGTTGTTATGAATATTTCTTTAAAATTTCATTGGGTCATAATATTAAAGATCATTTTAAGATATGATTTTGAAAATATACTGTCTTGTAAATGGGAAAATCTATTTTTTCATCTTTTACTGTTTCTTGTTGAAAGCCAGACATGTAGTATCAGGTAAGAGGAACACAGTGGGGCTGGGATTGTGGCTCAGCGGTAGAGTACTCATCTAGCATGTGGGAGGCCTTGGGTTCGATCTTCAGCACCATATAAAAATAAATAAACAAAATAAAGGTATTGTATACAACTAAAAAATAAATATAAAAAATGGGAACGGTACATGGGTAGATCTTTTTTAAAAAAAGAGGAACATAGTGAATAGGTCTTTATTAGGAGGCTTCATCTTTATCAGACTAGGAGTAGGCTATTAACTGTTTTCTGGGCAGACTAAATATTCCTGAGTGTCCTTGTTTTTGTTTCCCATGTTGTCTTTGAATGCTCTAAGGCTCTTAAAATAGTGCCTGCGGCATGAGTTCTTTTAGCTGTAATGTTGGGTTAATATACAGGAGCTCATCTAATGTGGTGGTCAGGTGGGGGCAGCAGTAGCGTTCTGTGATTAGATCTCTGTTAGAAAGCAGAAGATGGAAAAGAAAAAGAAAGAAGGCTAGAACTGGCTGGAGTTGGATCATTACCTTTCTTTAGATTGGTTAGGCTTTGGTAAACCCCAAAGTTGCTAGGCTCTGATAAATAGTTTCCCTTGAGGGCAGATCTTGTTGAGAAGACAGAAGGGGGTAGGGGGTGGGGGGCAGGTATTTTAAAAGGGCTTTCCCCTTTTCCTTGTCAAAAACAAGATTCTTCTCAGATCCTTACAAAAGGAATTGGATGCTCCTAGAGGTAAATTCAGGAAAGTAAAAATATAAATAAATAAATAATTGGTAAAATGTGTTGAGGGCCTTTAGGCCGAATCCATTTGAAGTTTTTAATTCTCCATAGTCCACATGGAGCCTCCAGCAATTCCTCAATTACAGGTTAAAGTGTTTCTACAGTTATTGGCTCTAGTTGTGACACTGGCTTGTACTCCCAGCAAACTGTGATCCTCTAGTATCTGCCAGTTTGTCTCTTCATTTTTCAGGGTAACAGCTTCCCCAATTCTCTGGTGGATCTAAGAAGAGTTGTAGATATTCTGTGCATTTAGTTTTATTCCTTGTTGTGAGGATGGGACTGACAGTATCCAGCCTCTTTGCATGTAGAATTAGAAACTGGAAATCCCTGGGCATTCCTTTGCAAATTCATGGTGGGGATGCTTATTATAATTGAAAAGTGCTAGTGTCAAATTTCCAGTCTATTCATAATCTCCATACACTCAGACAAATTTTATACATATTTATATATATTTATTTTGATTCTTGAAAGGATAAAAATTTTAGTGCCTACTATTTTCTAAGTACTTTCTTTCCAAATAGTACACTTTTTTTTTGGTAGTTGTTCATGTTATGAATAGGTTGAAGAAAGTGGTGAAAATAAGAGCAATAATAAGAAGCCAAGAATCACTTATTGAACACTAGGTCCTCTTATACAGTTTAATATGCTTTAAATTGTGCACATCTAACATAGTGCACTTTTAAAAGACTCAATGCGCCACAGTTCTTGGTAGTAATCCAAAATTAAAGTGTTGCCTCCTTCTGAATCACTGTCCAATTCTTAGTAAATATGGGTGAAAGGTCAATGGAGTCATTTGCCAGTAAGCCTGTAGACTACTTAGAAAGTTCTGCAAAGTGAGTTGGAATGAACCTTGAACATTTACAAAGATTAAAAGTGATTAAATAACACTGTTCATCAAGATATACTTATATAGTAATAGTAATAATCTATGTACATTTATTAATAGATAGTTGCGAAGAGATGATTTAAAATGTTATAAGAAGTTTTGCTTTTTAAGATTATTATAAGATGAATTGAATGGGAGGCTACTATTTGGCTCCTTTATTTTTATTTTATTATTATTTTTTTATTAGTTGCTTAAGACAATACAATGGTGGCTCCTTTAAATAATATAAAAACTACTTGTTGAATTAAACTGCTTTCCATGTTCATATCTGTAATTATATAAAATATTATACTTTATACATTTTTGGAAAGGAAAATTGAACTTTAGAGTAAGTTTAATATTCAAAAAATGTTTTGATTGAATTATCATTCTGCTAAAACTTTTGAAAGGATGACAAAAATTTTAAGTGATTTATTTTTGCTATTACAATATGCTCATTTTTTGATGTCACAAACATTATATATTACATTGGCCAGAGATTTTTGCTTACAAATATTAAGAGAAGGGAAATGACTAAAGATCTCTGCAACTATATTCATATCTGAAGATGGGAACTCCCTGAGCACTTCCAATGAAAACAGATAATATATGTGAATCTGCGTTCTTGAATAATTAAAACTGACTAAATGTAGCAGAAGCCCAAGTGATCACTGCTACCTGAGGCACAAATTTGGGGATAATAAGAATAATGAAAATGAGACCACCTACATTTATTGATTGTTTCCTCTGTGTCACATGTTGTTCTAAGTGCTTTATATATATTATCACATTTAATCATACCTAATTCTGTAGCATAAATATTATTTTCCCATTTTACAAATGAGTAAACAGAGGCAGGGAGAATTTAAATGATATGCTAATATCAGAGACTGTATTCAAGCTCACTCTGGATTCTGGAGCCATTGTTCTTTTTAAAAAATATTTATTTTTTAGTTGTAGTTGGACACAATACCTTTATTTTATTCATTTATTTTATGTGGTGCTGAGGATCAAACCCAGTCCTCCCAAGTGCTAGGTGAGGGTTCTACTGCCACCCCCCCCCAGCTATTGTTCTTAATATCACATTTTCAGAATATTACACTAAAATGTTCCCAATACATGGAGTTATTCTTTCTATAATTTATTAAAAACAAAACACAAGTAATAATTTTTGGTCCTTGCCACTTTTCAGAAATTTCCAAGGGTTCCTTTGAAGAATGTATGTCATTTGGTGTTAGAGTTTTAAAAACAAAAATACAAGTAAGATCACTCTGTAAACATCTTTATAGGTCTTCTGACCAGTTAAAAAGCAGTGCTATATGGATTGGTTGTTGTCTTATCAGAGTTGAATGTTACATAGGCCATTGTTTTTATATGGGAATGTAATTTAAATCCACTACAGGTAGCCACATTAATATACAACCCAAAGTTAGATTATAATAATACACTAATAAAGATGAGAAGTAAACTAATCTAGTGTCAAGCAAAGTTATATGTACAGTGCTTCTTTGTGGAAACAATACATTTTTAAAAAAGTAAAAAGACTGACAATCCTAAAATGTATGATTCCAAAAAATTATTAAGTTTTGTTCAGTATCTTGTGAAGGCATGTTAGCAAACAGGCAATACCCCCTTATCAAGTAAACTGGTTGGGTAGTCCCTTTCCCCTCTGTCCTCTACACAATTAACTTAATTCAAAGAGGCAAGTCTCAAACTTAACATAGTCTTCCCTCTTTTCGAATGCATTAAAGATTATCTTTGGCTCTTTTAAGAGGGACAAGAATACAAAATAAAAGTCTATCTAAACTATTTCCCTGAAATTCAATTTTATGTTGTAAATTTATTAGGCTAAAACCATTTATTTGTAAATGTTCAAAATAGTTTCAGATTTTAAGGGAATAGTTTAAGATTTTAAGGGAAACCTGTAACTTTATTTTAGAGGGATTTAGAGCAAGAGGCATTTGTTTGTTTTATATTTTAATTTGTATTTGCTCAGTAATCAATCTTCATTACAGAAAAACTTAATGGACTTCAGGAATTCCCCAGTGTTCTACAGCAGAGTGAGCTGGTTGACACAGGCCCGCGCTTGGGTATCTTAGCAAGGAATTACTCCCCCATAACACATCTGTGCAAAGACACCAGAAGGCTTGCTGCCACGACACAAAGTCTGCTTTTTTTTTTTTTTTTTCAATTGGAAATTCAGAAGAGCTGGGCGGGCAATTCTGTCCAGCATTGGCGCTGAGAAAGAGAGCGGGAAGCTTATATTACCGCACTGAGAGCAGGAAAATGTGATGCAGGCTTGGGACTTGGCAACCGAATCCCTTCTCAGCAGCGCCTCCCAAAGCCAACCACTGTTTTCCCTAGAAGAAGGCACAGAGTCCCCAGACTCCGGCTCAGCCGCACCTCTAACCCCTTTCTCTCTCCTTCCCAGCTGCACACAGACAAGCACGTGAACGGGGCAGAGCGTCCCAGCTGTGCCTCAGCTGACCGCCTCCTGATTGGCTGAGGGCAACGTGGGCTGGGGTGGGAACTGGCCGCCTGCACCGCTAGCCATTGGCTCTCGGAGAACCCGCCTCCCCCTCAGGTGAGGCGGGCCTGCGGGAGCGCGCGCCGGGCTCGGCGGGCGGGCGCGCTCCTCGGCCTCCGCTCCCCTCCCCGCGCGCCCGAGCGCGCCTCCGCCCTTGCCCGCCCCCTGCCGCTGCCTCAGCTCCTCAGTGCACAGAGCCGCCTCGTCTGAGGGGACGCGAGGACCGTCTTCGTCGCTGTTTCGGCCAGCGCGTTGGGCCAGGCCTTGACAAGCAGCAGGAGGAGAGGCTGAGCCGGACCTGGATCCCTGTGATTGCCGCCTGCTCCTCCCACCTCTGGTCTCACGAGGGGTTTCCCGCCTCGCGCCCCCCCACCTCTGGACTTGCGCTTCTTTTCTCTCCGCGTGTGGAGGGAGTCAGTGCTTAGGCCGGAGCGAGCCTGGGGGCCGCCGGCCGTGAAGGCATCGCGGGGACCGATTCACCATGGAGGGCGCCGGAGGCGCGAACGACAAGAAAAAGTAAGCCCCTTCTCTCGGCCGGCCGCCTTCTCCGCTGGCGCCACGGGCCGCCCTGGGCTCCCCGGCCCGCCTCGGCGTTCCTGGGGGGCAGGCCTTTTTGTTTCTGCTTCTCCCCTCCCCTCTCTTTCCCCCAACCTCGCGGGCCGGGCTCCCCCGCTGTCCACGTCGCCATCTTGTCGTGGGGGGTGGGAGACGCCTGGAAAGTGCTTTTCAGGGGCTGGGGTCCGAGCTCTGCTTGCCCCCACTCCCGGCCGCGGGGGCCTTGCGCCGCCCACCCTGCCGCCTCCGAAACCCAGCTTGCTCTGTGCCCCGTCCGGAGGGGACTTTACCTAGCCTGAAAACCCCGGGAAGAGAAATGAGCCGTGGCTCGGTCGCCGTTTGCACCCCGAGCTTCCGCTCCTTCCCGCCCCCATCCTCTCCAGTTCCATTGAAAACTCGGCCCCGGGGCGGACCCTGCGCGCCGGCGTAGGCTTCCCTGTGGGGTCGGGGCCTTGGTTCCCGACCGAGGGGTTCGCGTGGTCGCCGACGATCTAGTCCAGCCGCGGAGGGTGTCTTTGCCTTTGTGCATTAGGGATTTATTGCGATGGCTTTAAGATGCTAACTTTTTAGTTTGCACGTGCAGGTTTTGTTTCGTTTTGTTTTAATTGCGTTGAAGAACTTGCCTAGTCTCAGTCACAGTAAGGGAGGGGAATTTGGGAAAATAGCAACATTTTAAACATAACTCCACAATTGGATACTTAACATTTGTATCACCTGTCACGAGAGTTCAGATATTATAAATGAATATAAGCCTCATTCATTCTTGAAAATATTGTAGTGAAAATGTTTAAACTTAAGCAAACAATTTTAATGAGATTGAAAAAATAGTATATGATTAGAGCAAACGAAATACAGAAGTAAAATGTCGTAATTTTTTTTTTTTACGACTGTCTTGTTTTTCCTGAAACTGAAGTATATATCTTCAATACACATCCTAAGTAAGTAATCATTCTGTAGAACTTAATGAGGTTTGAGTCTAAGGAGCACATTACAGAAGGATTAAGAATTGTGCTTCCAGTTAGTGGTATTAAGAGCGATCCCCCGCCCCTTACACACAGTTTTGTCTACTTAAGAATTTTAACCTTGAGGAAATCATTTTAAGGAATTCAAGATTTATAGTGAGAGTTGTGGTTAGTACACTGGCTTTACTGTTAAGTCCTTCCACTCTTCTGGGAGAGATTAACTTCTCTTATCAGTATCAGCAGAAGATAAACTTGTTTATATTCTTGCTGTTTTGTAGATTGCATGTCTTGGTCCTTATTCAATGAAGGTTTCAAGTTATCATTTTATGCACACCAAAGAAAACCCTTAGAAAATTAAAAAGTGAACAAACAGTTCTAGATGTAATTCAAGTTACCAGAATTGCAGTTAATATCGCAGAAGTGATTACAATGCTTTTGATGAAATGACGAGACTGCTGTATTGTAAACCAAAGGCAGATTACTTCTATGTAGTGGCAATTCTCCTTAGTATATGCTGAGTTCCTTTTAGCACAATGCATTGTTATACACCAGTCATTTCCCTTTTTATATGCAATATTGTATTCATTTCTTTGCCATTCATCAGTTAAGAATATTAAGAACAGGCTTGAAAGGAATGAATGAATGAATTAGCTGCTGTGCATCAGCCCCAGTTCTAAATTAGTTTTTTCAGATTTTCCTCAGACTCGTCTGTTATTTTAAAATTTCTCATTTGAAAATTTAGCAACCTCAGATCAGATGACCAGATGGGATTATATGTCTTAATATAGAAGTCCCTAATGTAACTAAAAAAACAGTAACAGTATGTGGTGATGATTACTCTCAACCTTTAGATGCTGCTTATTAAAGCTGTCCTTTTGTAACTAAGGTTTTTTGAAAGATAAGAAATTGAGGGGTGGGGAATTTCTTCTTGCCACTTACCCTATTTAAATTAGTTATCAAAGTTGGGATGGGAAAACAATTTTGTGTTTTAAAGAAGGCTCAGAAAACTCAAAACCTGGGGAAATTGAAAGAAATCAGAATAGAGAATATGTACTAGATTTAACATGGAGCATTTCATGTTGGGGCTGCACTTATTTAATAGCACATGCTTATAGATTTTTAGATTTCAAAGGAATGTCAAGAGGTTCATTGTTCTGTTTCAGGCTTCAGGCCAAACTCTCTCAGAGTTTTCCAAAACAAATAGTTATTGGATCATTAAAGTAAAATCTCTGAGAATAGCCATTTCTGAATTTCCTTTTTTAACTTTATCCATCAAAAGTTGAGAAGCTTTTTCATTTGTTAGTAAACTTTTTTCTTGTTACAATTTCACTTTGATTTTCCTTTTGTTTGAAGAATCTGCATGTCTGGTGGTTTAGACCTTAGGATATGGAGACAGATACCTCTAGTTAAGCATCCCAGCCTTTCCCACTTGTGAGTTTGGGCATGTTAGTGAATACTTCTGAAACATGTTTCCTCCTTTTGAAATGATGATGATGATGATAACTGTTTTAGCAGTTATTGTGAAGATCAAATGAAGTAATTTATTTTAAGCACTTAGTATGACAATGCCTGGAATAGAAATAAGTGATACCTATTAATGTTCTACTTTTCACTTCAACAACACTTAAAACTTATTTTTGCAGAACATTTCAAATATTTCTTTTAGTTTCTTTTCTGTCTTCATCTTTTCTATAGCTCTTAACAATGAAAAAGCTAACATTGGATTCTTGTTAAAGCAGTACATCCCTGGGCCATGTTGGTATCTAGCATCAGTTCTTTTTCCTGAGCATCTGATCTATTCTAGGCGTCCTCTTAACACCAATGTTTTCTCCAAAAAATGGGCTTCTTTGAATTTACTCTGAACTAATAGAGTCAGACATTTACAGCATGACATATACTAGTCATGCTGTTTATTTCATCAAGATATGTGCAAGGTGTTACAGTTTTAGAACTGATATTAACTTAAAGCATTTTTTGTTCTGATGTCAAAGTTTAGATAATTTTATAAATATTAATTTTTGTTAAAGATGATGTGACAAAATACTGCCAGTGAAGCACCTAGATGGTAGAAAAACTGTCCATTGTTTTTTAATTTCTCCAGAGTTAAGACCATTGACTTCCTTCTCAAGGCAAGGCTTCAAGTTTATATTTTTTATTTGATTTTTGTGGCTTAGTTTGTATGAAATCTATATTGGTGCCCTCTTCTACTGGTATGTGTTTATCGAACTATCCAGTCGTTTTAATGTTGCGCTTCATTCCTGTTATCCACTGCAAAGCACCTTGTGCAGTTTAGAGAAGGTCCAGTCTTTCTACCTGTTAACTTCCATTGTCTTTGTGACTCTAATGGTGTCTGGGCTCAGTTTAGATTTTGTGGTTATGTTCTGTTGTCATATGTCAAGAATGATGTGTAGGAGGTTAAGATGGGTTAGTCTCTGATCTTTCTTTTATTTTAAGAACTCAAAATAGTTTATGATCCTTGGTGGTGGAGTAAAATGTTTCCATGCATGGATGTTCAAGATTAAAGTTATAAATTACTGTGCTTTTACATAAATGTCTCCCCTTAAATGCAATTTTTAATAAAGTAGATACTTGAAATACCCTGTCCCTTTCTTAATTAAGATTTTTGAAACAGTCTGTTTCTCAACTAGGTGCAAATAATTTATTATTAAATGTGTCTTTGGATTGGTTTCCTGTCAAGAAATTAATTTTAATTTACAGGAAGAAAGTTTGTTTCTTTTCACTTTAGGACTAGTTATTCAGTTGGGGGATTTTACCCAACCTTCTGTGGCTTGTGATGTATGTGTTTTGTGATTTGTTCTGTAGGATTACAAAGAATTTGAAAGTAAGACAAGCCGGTATTCTTGTTGATCAGTATTTTTGGTAAAAGTATAGTAAGAATGTTTAAATTAACCACTGTTTTTGGAATTTAAAAAATAATTTATACACCTCTGTCTCTTCAAAGATCAAAATAACTATTTGTGGTGGGTGTGTGGTTCAGTGGAAAGTGCTTGCCTGGCGTGCAGGAGGCCCCAGGTTCCACCCCTAGCACTACAAAACATAAAATAATTGGAGTTCAATAAGGTTGATGAGTAAATCAACCATTCTTCTTCTTCTTCTTCTTTTTTTTTCTTTTTTCCTTTTTGTGGTGCTGGGGATTGCACCCAGGGCCTTGTGCATGCCAGGCAAGTATTCTACCAAATGAGCTAAGCATTTTACCAACCCTAAATCAACCATTCTTTAAAAAAAAAAAAAATAAAATAACTATTTGTGCATTGAGTTTGATATTGATGTTTTCTGCAATCAAAGTTAATAAGCCACAGCTATTTGCCAGAAATAATTCTTTTAGAAGATTTTAATATATAAAATTTATAACTTATTAAACACAAACCTGGTATGGTTGTACATGCCTGAAATCACAGCTACTTGGAAGGCTGAGGCAGGAGGATCTCAAATTAGAGGTCAGCCTCTGAAACTTGGCTCAAAAATGGGGAGGAGAAAAAAAAAAAGAGGTAGTGGGTTGTGTAGCTTGAATGGTAGTGTACACTGAGCTTAATACCCCGTATACAAATAAATAAGTAAATAAAAATAAAAGTTAAGTGATTAACCCATGAGTTCCCCTGCTATAGCTCTTGAAGTGATGGTGTTGCTTTTTTTAAATTAAAAACACATTAGTGCAAAATTTCTCATCCTAATCATTACTAAGTGTACAATCAATAGGATTAAGTATATTCACATTGTTGTATGATCAATCTCCAAAACGTTTGCATCTTGTTAAACAAATTGTTTATACACATGGAACAACTTCCATTTTCCTCCTCCTTGGAGTCCCTGGCAGCCACTTTCTGTTTCTGCAGATTTGACTATTCTAGATACCTCATACAATTTATATCTTTTTGTGATTGGCATATTACACTTAGGACAGTCCTCAAGGTTTATCCTTGTAGCATGTGTCATAATATCCCCTTTTAAAGACTGAATTATGCTTCATTTATATGTACCATATGGTTTATTCATTACCAAATATTTGGGTTGTTTTTACTTCTTGGCTATTGTGATGTTATGAGCTGTGAGTGTGTAAATATCTCTTTAAGGTTCTATTTCTTTTTAAATTTGTTTTGCTGTTGTTGATGAACCTTTATTTTATTTATTTGTATGTGATGTTGAGAATTGAACCCAGTGCCTCTCATGTGTTAGGCAATTGCTCTACTACTGAGCTACAATCCCAGCTCCCGAGGTCCTATTTTCAATTCTTTTGGATATATTTCTGGTGAGGTTGCTGGACCATATAACGACTCTATTTTTAATATTTTTAAGCAGTTGCACCAGTTTATATTGTGATAGTGCACAAGGGTTTCTGTTTTTCCATATCATCCCCAGCACTTATTTTCTGATTTTTGGGGTGTGTGGTTGCAGGGGTTTTGTTGGTTCATTTATTATGTTTTGTTTTGTTTATCCTGATGGATATATTGAAATCATTGTGTTTTTAGGGTTTGTTAATAATCAGCAAACTTGACGATAACTTTAAAAAAATGCTTGCCAGTGAAAACTTTAACAGAAACGATATTAAGCACCTCTATAGTAGGAATTAAATTTTTCTGGTGACTTAGGTTTGATCAACCAGGACTTTTTCAGAAAAATTACATTGTATAAAGTAGTGCATGATGTACACCTATTGTTCTTTTGTGGATAAAGTCCATTTACTTAGTAACTTTGTTTTCAAATATTTAAGACAAATTTAAGCAACATTTTTACAAATTATCCTCAGATGTTATCTTTTAGTTCTGGTAATTTCAACAATCATTATATGAGTTTTTCTTCATTTTTAAGTTTCATTAGATCATAATATTAAGCATAAAGATTAATTCAGGATATGATTTTGGAAATGTATTGTCTTGTAAATGGGAAAATTCAGTGATGGAACATAAGTTACTCTTTCTTCACTTAGTTGTTTTAAAAGTAACAATGTGTTTAGGCATATTAATATGAAAATGTCTATCAATACAGTAGT
Source organism: Callospermophilus lateralis (assembly GCF_048772815.1). Taxonomy (NCBI): domain Eukaryota; kingdom Metazoa; phylum Chordata; class Mammalia; order Rodentia; family Sciuridae; genus Callospermophilus; species Callospermophilus lateralis. The sequence goes on along the minus strand of NC_135307.1, from coordinate 69,175,858 downwards.
CTTTACTCAGTTACACATGTTCTCTCTTTCCTCCATTTTTCTAATAGTCTGTGAGAATATATTTTTCCAAGTGGAAAACACTATAGTAAAATTAAATGTAAGGTTTAAAGTAAAAAACTTAAAGTCTTTAAGGGTTGGAATATATTTCTGTACTTTTGAATCTTTTCTTGTAGATTTAAATGCAAAGCAAATTTCTTTAAATTGATCCCTTTTTCCACAATAAAATCAGATACATGTTTCCATGGGCAAAATCCCAAATAGACTGAAATTTGAAATTTGTGATATAAAAGGGAATACTGGCACACAGTGAACTCTTAGTATTTGAATGAACAAATGAATAAATGGATAAACAAAGAATGCACAAAAATATTTTTGAAGGATGCTTTTTTTTTTTCTTTTAAAGTATTCATTACCTTTTGCTCTGTATCTACCTTTTCATAGGAATTTTTCTCAGGTTCGAGAATCTGTCTGCTACTTTAGAACAGTCTTCAATCTTGAATTTTAAGTTTTGTTTGTTTGTTTTTGGTACCTAAGACTGAACCCAGGGGCACTTAACCACTGAGCCACATCCCCAGCTCTTTTTTGTATTTTATTTAGAGACAAGGTCTCACTGAGTTGCTTAGAGCCTCGCCAAGTCGCTGGAGCTAGCTGTAAACTCTTGTTCCTCCTGCTTTAACCTCCTGAGCTGCTGGGATTACAGGCATGTGCCATCTGCACACAGCTTGAATTTTAATTTTTTGTCATCCATTTGATATTTTCAGTACTTATTAGAACCAGGCTGGAGAACATATTTCCTTAATAAATATAGCTATGTAACATGTACTTGGTTGCCTTGAAAGTAACTCAGTATCCTTCTTTGAAGTTATGTTAAGAGTGACTGTGTGTATATCCTTAAAACAATTATATAACATGTAATAAATGAAATATAAATGATAGCTATTGTTCTACAGGTGCTTGGTGCTGGTAATATAACATGACTATAATGGAAATGTTCTTCAAAAAATGCATAATCTACTGCAAGAATCATAATGGAGCAGATTGTTTAAGTACAACCTTAGTGTCAGAGAGTTTGAATTAATAGTTCTTGTGCCCTGTTTACAACCTTAAGGAAGGTATCTGGTTCAGTTCTATTATAGTAAAATGATAAAATTCCAGAATCTCATAGAGAATTTAGATACACTTCAGGTTTAGCCTTTATGTTTCATATAACCTGACTGCAGTGCAGCCCTTCTTAGAGAATATTGTTCACACATGAGTGAATGTACACATACCCTTGTTTGTAGTGTTATAAAAATAGTTTAACATTGCCCTATTAATACAAAAAGTTTTTCTTTTTAAAAATTATACAAATGATACATGTATCTGTTCTCATTGTAAAAAGTATTTAACTATAAATACATATAGAGTAAAAATTAAAAGTCCCCTTCACCACTACCACCACAGTCACCACTACTGCCTTGATCAAAGAATTATTCTTAATAATTTAGTATGTCTCTAGTAGATCCTTTCATTTATAGAATTTATTATACATAATTTGGAACATAATTTGTTCTGTCTAGCTCAAGTGTTTTACATTTTTCATTTATCATTTTTCCTTTAACATTATGTCTTGGCTGCCTTTTGTTGCTAGTATAATAATTACTTTTTCTCTTTATAGCTGAACATCTCTTAGTGTGGATATATCATAATTTGTATAGTCAATCCCAATTGATGAACATTTGGGATCTAATCTATCTAATTCAGGGGCTCTCTACCACAGAACTACATTCCCAGTCCTCTTTATCTTTTATTTTGAGACAGAATCTTGCCAAGTTGAAGATGGCTTCAAACTTGTAATTCTTTTGCCTCAGCCTCTGGAATCTGGAATTATAGGTGTCTGTTTCTGGCAGTATGTTTCGAATGTATTGCCATTATGAGCAAGGCACAGTGAACATAGCTGGGAATGTGTGTGTGTGTGCGCGTGCGTGTGTGTATGTATGTATAATTTTATCTATTCAAAATCACAACAAAACATTGGGAAAATATAAATGTAAATACAGAAAAAAATATGCTTTTAATTCTATCACTTAGTGATAACCAGTTAACTTTTCCCATATTCCATTTTTTTAGTGTGCATGTTTTCATTAGCTAAAATTATACTATTTGATATACTTTTATATCCTTTCTCACTTTTTATGAGTATTTTTTGCATTTTAAAAGTTTTCCAATATCAGTTTGATCCACTGAAGCTTAGAGGCATACAGAGGCTTCATGACTAAAAGCACTGGTGTCAGTAAAATGACTGCATTTGAACCTAGTTCTGTTTCTAGCTAGTTTTGGCCTACCTTCTCTGTATTATATAACGTCTCTGTGTCTTAGTTTTTTTTTATCTATAACTGTCTTAAAGTTAGCAAAAGTAAAGTGTTTAAAATAATGCTTAGTCAATATTTGTATGATGGTGTTTGCCACTGGTTCCTTTGGTATTATTAACCTTGTATTAGACACTGTTTTTAAAATTTGTGTTAGTAAAATTGCTGTGAAGATCTTAGTTCATAATCAGGAATGCAAAGACTTTAAATTTAAATATTAAGGCTTTTGATAGCTAATTTTGGATGACTGCCTAATGATTCTTTAATCTTATAAGGCATTTGGTTGTGAATGTTAATAATCATAGGATATCAAGACTGGCTTGCCAAAGAATGAGAAGTTTTAAATTAAAATTCTCCTAAGAACTATGTAATAGAGGCTAACATCATCAGCATTATTCTGAAGTTTATATAGCCTTTAAGAATTTTGGGATTGGGGATGTAGCTCAGTGGGAGAGTGATCCTCTAATATGCTTGAGGCCCTGTGTTAGATCACCAGCACTGCAAAAAAGTTTTTGTTAAGACAGTTATTAATAGTCAGTATTTTGATCCACCAAATCTCCCCCTTTCTAAATCAATATTTGGCAGTTTTGAGAATATCTTTTTGAAGAACATTTGAGTGCTTTTTTGGGTGGGTGGGGGGTTACTGGGGATTGAACTGAGCTACTTCCCCAGCCCTATTTTGTCTTTTATTTAGAGACAGAGCCTCACTGAGTTGCTAGTGCTCATCATTGCTGAGGTTGGCTTTGAACTCATTATCCTCCTGTCTCAGCCTTCTGACTGTCTGGGATTACAGGCAGGTGCCACTGTGCCTGGCCAGTTGAGTGGTTTTTAGTAGTGCAAATGAACATCATTTAGTGTCTATGATTTTGAGTTTCGAAGTGTTTTTTTAATATAAATTTATTTTTTAGTTGTAGTTGGACACAATACCTTTATTTTATTTATTTATTTTTATGTGGTGCCAAGGATCGAATCCAAGGCCTTGCACATGCTAGGTGAGTGCTCTACCACTAAGCTACAACCCCAGCCCGAGTTTCCAAGGCTTAACAGTTATATAATGTTGTAGTTATAATTTGAAGCATAAACAATGATCTCTAGCTAGAGATCAAATTTATTACTGACAATGATTGTAAATTAGTTGGTAGATGTAATCCAAGATGGTAATAAGCTCAAAAATCCCTGAGTCTTAAAAATCTGTTAAATACATACCATAACATAAATCTTGTATTGAATGCCGTGAAGAGCACAATTATTTTTCAGATCTATGATATAGGTATCTTAAGTTTGGTGATGAAGAAGTGTATCCTCAACAATTTTTCATTTGTTTTTTTCTGTTTTGATATTCCCATGCAAAGTCAGTGAGCCCACATCCTCTCCAGGATTCTTGGAATGAACCACAGGATATTTATATCAGGCCTACAAAGTGTTTCTCACAACCTTTAAGCTGTCTTGTCCAGACTGACCCATCTGTTCTTTCAGCCATTTCACTCCTATGTCCTAGCCTTTTCTTGCTTCACCTTAATTTTTCTTCGTGTTTCACTTCACCTGTATCTTCTCCTTTTTATTCAGTTGTCTTTTCTGAGATATGATTGATTAAAAAGTTAAAGAATAATTCTCCTTTGACTTTCCTTGATATAGGTATGAAAATTCCATTACTTTCTACTTTCTTCACAAAATATACTTAAACCCTAGTGAAAGATATGAATAAGAATAGGCATGACACCACTGTCTTCTCCCATGCTTATAGCAGACATAGCATCACTCTTTTTCCATGGATAACATCATTTGCTTCATGATTTTATTCATAAAGTATTTCAGGGGGCTGGGGATGTGGCTCAAGCGGTAGCGCTCTCGCCTGGCATGCGTACGGCCTGGGTTCCATCCTCAGCACCACATACAAACAAAGATGTTGTGTCCGCCAAATACTAAAACAATAAATATTAAAATTCTCTCTCTCTCCCTCCTTCTCACTCTTTCTCACTCTTTCTTTAAAAAAAAAAAAGTATTTCAGGCAGTTAAACCTTGTCATATCTATTATCATTCTTGCCATACTGTGATACTAAAACTAATTTTAAAAGAAATCTTTTGATGTTAGGTACAGGTGTATTCTGTTTTAATAAAACCTGCTACAAAGTTTGGAATTGATTGATTATTCTTATTGTTTTATAATGGCATTTGAATAGGAATTCCCTGGATATATTAAAAATAATTTGATTTGGCTAACCTATTTTTTAAAACATTTAATGTACTTTGAAAGTTTTTGGTGGATGGAAAAAACTTGAGAATGACAGGAATTCAGAAAGAAATATAATTACCTATAATTTCACTACCTAGAAAAGAGTGTTGTCCGTATTTTGGTGACTATTTCTATCTTATTTCTACATATACATATATGTGTGTTTCAATAACTGTGGGCTTAGGGTTATTTATTGTGTTTTTTAAAAAATATTTTTTAGTTGTCAATGGACTTTTAACTTGTTTATTTATATGCAGTGCTAAGAATTGAACCCGGTGCCTCACATATACTAGGCAAGTGCTCTACCACTGAGCCACAATCTCAGCCTCTGTTAACTCTGCTTTTAAAAAAAAAATACATCTAATTTTTTTCCAGTCTAAAAAGCATGAAAAGATTCTTAGAATTTTGTAGGATTGTGATGAGGATTAAATTAGATAATAGTGTATGTGGTTAGTATACTATATGGCTCTTAGTAGTCTTTAGATATTGAATATAATCTATTTACCCATTATTACCTTTATATTTAAGTCTGGTCTCAAAGTAGGAAAAGATATTATGAATACATCACAATGACAGATTCTTTCTAAGACTCTGTTTTTTACTATTTTTCTCAGATTTCTGCAGTTTGTTCAAGAAATAAAGAATATGACTAAGGAAATAATTTACGTGGAATTGTTGAAGGGTTATCTAAAAATGTTTGACTTACTATATGTAGTGAGCATTTAAGTACTATTATATTGCCATTATATATTATAAAATTTTTTGTTTGTTTACCACACTGGGGATTGAACCTGGTGTACTTTACCACTGAGCTACATTCCCAGTCCTTTTTATTTTTTGAGACAGGGTCTGGCTGAGTTGACCAGGCTGGCCTCTTAACTTGTGATCCTCCTGTGTCAGTCTCCTGAGTTGCTGGGATTAGTCTGTGTCACCACCGTGCCCAGCTTTGTAGTAGTTTTAAAGGCTGAATGATATTGCATTATGTAAATGTCCTATCATTCCCCTTTTTGGGACATAAATTGAATCTAATATTTCCCTTATTAACAGTTTTATGATGAATAGCATATAGTTGATGGTTATTTCTTAATTCTAAAAAATAAAGTCACTGGGTTAAAAATTGTGTAAATTTTAAAGCTTTCACTACTATTGCTTGTTTATCTTCTGGAAAGTTTGAACTATTGTACATGCTCTAGTAGTACTTGAGTATCATCTTGAACTCTATCATTAATGTTCTTTTTGAATTTCAAAATGGAAGCTTGGTAAGTATATTAGGATTCTTTTTATTGTAAGTAACAAAGCACAACTCAGAATACTTTAAAGCGGGGAAATGCAGTTACTGGCTCACACAGCCTAACTTTGCTATAAGAAACAGTTAAATACAGAATTCTAAATGATGTTCTCAGATCCCTGCCTTTGTCTTAAATATTACTTTGCTTATATATCTTTGCTCTCTGCATGCTAGCTAGCATCTTTGTATTGCTGACAGGCAATACAAAATAATATCTCTATGGAATGAAAGATAGTAAGTGGCTTCTCTACATCTGTACCCATACAGTTTATGATTTAAAAAAAAAAATGAAAAGAAACTCCCTTTGTCTTCTAGTGTGCTTGTATCAGTTTCCTGGAAGAATACCAATTTACCCTGCCTGGACTATTGTTAACTATGTGATTGGGGTTTCCTGATTACTTGTTAATATCTTATTATATATTATTTGGCTGTCATGTAGATTTTCACTTCACACAGAGGACTCTTGATCAATGCTGTTATTTTAATAATGGTCTGTGGGGTTTTTGCATATCACCTGAAATTATATTCTATAGAGCTTCTTCAAGCATAGTCATTCTGAAATTGTTCTTGCCATAACTTTTGGGAAGCTTAAATTCTCTTCTATGGAATAGTGTTTTCATTTCATCTCCTTAAGAAAAAGATAGTAAAAGCTAAGATCAGATCTTGGGCTGTACTACTTGTGCCACTTTCTCACTGTGTGCCCTTGCACAAGTTGCATCATCTCTCTAGGTCTCACTTTCCTCATCTATAAATTGGGATGATAAGAATAATTTTCTTATAAGATTGTGATGAGGGTAAAACAAGATATTAACCCATGTGAAATACTCAGAACAGTTCCTGGAGAAGGTAAGGATTTCATATAAAGAAACTATATTCATATTATTATAGTATCTGTTAAGTAGTTTTCAGAGGAGTTTCACTCCCTTGAACTCTGATGAAACTGTTTGGAATCACTCAAGCCTTCCTTGGGATAATCCAATACAGGCTATTCCTTTGGGCCAAGCCACCAGTGAACCTATGTTGAAAAAACAGAACAAGATGAATGGATAAAGAAAATGTGGTATTATGTACACAATGGAATATTACTAAGCTTTTAAGAAGAATGAAATTATGGCATTTGCAGGTAAATGGATGGAGCTGGAGAATATCATGCTAAGCAAAATAAGCTAATCTCAAATAAACAAAAGTCAAATGTTTTCTCTGATATGCAGATTCCAGTTCACAATGGGGGTAGCACTAGGGAAAAATCAAGGTATTTTGGATTAGGCAGAGGGGAGTGAAGGGAGGGGAGGGGATAATAGGGTAAGAAGGATAGTAAAATGAATTGGACATTATTACCCAATGTACATAAGTGATTACAGGAGTGGTGTGATTCTATAACATGTACAACCAGAAGAATGAGAAGTTATACTCCATTTATGTATGATGTGTCAAAATGCATTCTGTTGTCATGTATAACTAATTAGAAGAAACAAAAAACATATTTAAGGTTACTTATGATCAAACCTGCACCAATTTAATTTAATCTGCAAAGGATAGATATTTATTGAAAAAAAATTTAAGGGAAAAAGTAGCATTGACTCAACAATAGTTAATGCTGCTTTTCCTTTAAGTGTTCATCACAGCTCTAGCACCTTGGCTACTATAGCCTTTAACAGATTGTTGTGCATTATTTATTCAACAGATCTTTGTGTATCCAATTTATTGAGCTTGGCACTTTTGATGGTTCAGGCCACAGTTGAATATTCAGCTTTTTGTGTTGAGTCGTCTAGAGCATGTTCCAGTTTTTAAATTTTTTAGTATAATGCAATTTCAAAGCTGAAGTTCATGTAAAATATTGACTTAGACATAAGTTTAATCACTTAAGTATCAACTATTATAGGAGTATTATCTATAGTCACGTTTACTAATTTGTCCAGTCTATTTTTAGAATTTCTGAGAAATACAGAAAGCCCTCTATTCATTTTGGGCAGCTATAAATGTTAGAAAGTTCTTTATTCCAGTATTTCTCAATTCTGACTAATATTTAGATGTCTTCTAAAGCAAAATAATCCTTGTGAACCTTTGATATGTGCCCAGTGACCTCAGTCTGAATATACTACATTAAAAAAAATGTAACCCTATTCTTTTTAGTGATCATTTGGTGCAGGTTTGATCATAAGTAACCTTAAATGAAGCCTTGTAGCTGGAATACAGAAGTATGTAGAGATGATGTAGGTGATCCAGAATATGCTTTTTTTTTTTTTTTTTTTTTTACATTGTCACCAAAATGAAAACAGTTTTAAAATTCTCAGTGCCTTCAATACTGCTTTAACATTATTGAATAAACTCCTGCCATGTTGTAATTCCCACTTATTACTCTCTGGAGTTGCATAAATCACTAGATCTATGACATCCTTTTCTGAAGGTAGCTATCACTTTTCTTTCTTCTCAAGGAAAAAATTTCCCAAACTTCTTTTATCTTTTAATATAAAAGTATTCATTTACATATCTAATTTATGGAAAGGCATAGACCATATTTTAAAATGTAGCTTCATGTTTTCAGGTGGAATCTGAGTCCTGCCATTTACTGATCATGTTTAAAGACTAGGAAACAGGCCAGGTACATGGTGGTGTATGCCTGTAATCCTAGCAGCTGGGGAGGCTGAGGCAGGAGGATTCTGAGTTCAAAGCCAGCCTCAGCAAAAGTGAGGTGCTAAGCAACTGAGACCCTGTCTCTAAATAAAATACAAAATAGGGCTGGGAATGTGGCTCAGTTGTTGAATTCCATTGAGTTCAATCCCTGGTACCCATCCCAACCCCCTAAGAAAAAGACTGGGAAACAGGATCCCAGGGTTACTTGGGAAATTTTATTTGGTAACATAGGTTAGGATGGATTAATGTAGGTCAAAAACAGAGACTCTTGCTTCAGGAGAATGTTTCCTGTGTCACCATTTCCAGACTCTTCATCATGGTCAAGGATTAGAACTAAATGGAAAAGTTTTTTTTTTTTTTAGTATGATTTCTATGTATGTGCTTTTGTTCCAATCCATGTGATTTTTTTCATTTTTTTTTTTTAGGTACTTAATTACTATAAACTTATACATTCTCCTTCCTATTCAAGCAAATGAATTATTTCAAGGACATGTTCTTTTGAATATACACAAAGTTTAATGTCACTGACCTTCTTAATTACTTACTTAGACCATGTAAGACAGGAAACAAAACTATTTACAAGCTGAAGAGGAAGTACAATTGTTGGCCATCTGTATCTTTTGGTTACACATCTACAAAATCAACTAATCTTAGCTAAAATATTCAGGAAAAAGCAATTGCATCTGTACTGTACTATATATGTGCAGATTTTTTTCTTGCTGTTATTATTCCCTAATCAATACAATACTAGAAATGATTTAAATGATACAAGAATATACACAGTTACATGGAAATACTGTGCCCTTTTATGAGACTTGAGCATCCATGGATTTTAGTATCTGGGAGGGGTTTCTAGAACAAGACTACTAAGAATACTGGAACACTCCTGTACTACAAAGGGAAAAGAGTTAAGAGTAGGTGATAGGATTTGGGAAAGCCAGTAACCCAGCTGTCATCCAAAGATGGTGATATCTTAACTCTGATGTTTGTGGCATTCATTAAGTAGGGTCTTAAAAGGTGATTTTTCAAAAAATTGTTTCAGAGAAATGGCGGCAGGGGTGGGGTGGAGGTCCGAACAATTATCGTGTTCTTCAATTGATCATGTTTGAACTATACTGATATTTTTGAGGCAAAGTTGCCTTGTATTTCATTAAATCACTCATTTTTGCTGTTTTTGTCAATGGTTTTACCTCTAGCATCTTATTCCCAGCAACTGCTCTTTACTAAACAAAGTATTGCATGGTATGTGTATTTAGCTATAGTCAAAAATAAATTTTCCTCATTGTTTACAATATTTGCTGCCTTCCTTGATTAAACTTCTGCAATAAGACCTAGTGGTTCTCCAATTTCTGTGGCATAAGAAAGAAATCAACCGAGTATCTAATGTGTGTTCAAGTTTTATTTGCAAAATGAATGTTTTTTTCATTTTAGATTATTTTACTAACTTATGCTATAAACAAAATCTGTTTTGATCCGGAATTGGTATTGAACCTCTAAACAAGTCTTTGAGCCCCAACTAAATATATGGTAGTATGTTAGATAAATAAAAGAAAAAGTGTGTGTGTGTGTGTGTGTGTGTGTGTGTGTGTGTGTGGTTTATACTCGAAGATGGAGGATAGCAAACTTTAGCTTACATCACAATTCCCTGGAGGAGTGCCTGGAGTTTTTTTTTTGTTGTTGTTGTTGTTGTTTTGTGGTACTAGGGATTGAACACAGGACCTCACTCATGCTAGGCAAGCACTTTACTACTGAATTCCCTATCCCCACCTAGACCTTTTTATCTTTTGAGACAAGAGTAGCTAAGTTGCCTAGACTGGCCTCAAACTTAATATCCTCCAGCTTCATCCTCCCAAGTAGAGTAATTGGGGATTTACAGGTATGTGCCATCTACCTGCTCCACAGAGGAATTCTTAAAGCACAGATTGCTGGATTATTCTGGGGGCTGTTATAGAAAAAGACTACAAAGTGCAAAGAAACAAGGAGATGAAAGAAAGATTTTCTTACTCAAACTTATATCAGGTATGCTTACTTTTATTTAAAAGTGCAATATCCAGGTAATCACAGTAAATTCGAATATTATGCCTTGTTGGTAGTACTGACATAGCTATGCTGGTTAATTGTGATTGTAATATATGGAGCACAAAAGCACTGATGAGCACAGATCAGAGATTCCCCAAAAAGAATGCATAAAGGGCAGTTAGCTTTTCTTTGCCTAAAATCAAAGCCATATACCAGATTATGGCCAAATACCAAAGTTAAAGTCAGACTTTCACACATCTCTGCTGAGGACACAAAGATGAATGAGGCAGTTTCCTATCCCCAAGAAACTATAAGGGTTGTTGAGGAAGACAATATAGCCAAATAACTGACATGCTCAATTCAACTGGGAGAGAGTGAGTTTTGAAAGACAACCCCAGAAACAAAAATGAGTAGACTCTTGAAAGTTTCTTGTGTAAATTTACTAAGCCATGTATTGAGAAGAGTACCACAGGAAGATGGTAGAGTGAGCAAGCCAGAAAGGAATGAAATAGGGTGTTCTTGAGTAACTGCAGTGTGGCAAATGATGAAGAGATACACAGGAATTAGGTAAGGGTGCTTCCTTTTTAAGATAATTAGATTTTGTCCTTGTGCATATTGGTAGGATTTTAAGCAGGATATAATATCAGATTTTTTATTTTTTATTAATGATGGTGATTTGAAGGCAGTCATGGTTAGTAACAATGATCATTCAATGGTTCCCAAAGGTCACTATGTATCACATGCATCTTGGGAATTTTTAAAAACCCAAATTTTGGGACTCTGCCTCATATATACTGAATCTGAATTTATAAAGGAAGGACCTACAGATTTGAAATATGTACTATCTCCAAGTAATTATGATGCTGCCAGACTAGCATTTGTGAATATAGCATTAGGAGGCTGTCTAATAGACTAAGTAGGGGATCATCTTAGTTCCCCAAGAGCTGTTCTGCTTGTTACTATATGGTGCATGGTACTACATATGTGCTTTAGCCTTTATTCTTTAGTTTGGCCTAATATAAGTTAGAACTTTGTAAAAATGGGTAAAATCATAATAAGGAAGTTGTTGTAACTGCCGCACATATGCAGTATCATGCATATGTGCAATTTAGAGTAGAATTGTATATCTTACTGTTTGGTACCAAATTGAATGTTTCCTGAAACATGCAAAAAATCTAGTTTTCCCAAGTAGGAGCATTCAGCCAGGTTAGTCAATAGTCCTGTGTGAATAGCAACACAATGCTTAGTCAAGGGAGAACAGTTAACTGGATTCTCTTATGGAAATGTGAGATTTTATACCAAGAAGTGATTGTGTGTTAATTTGTTTAGAGGTATTCTGTTTTTCAAATCCCTTCATATGTGCTGTGAAATATAAACCAAGAACTGGTAAATCTTTATTTTGTTTTCCTGTGAAAAATGATGGAACTGAAAATGTCAGCATTAGAACTTGAGCGTTACCTTTCAGTATTTATGCCATGATCATACTAAATTCTAGAGGCAGATCTTTTCTTTTCTTTCTTTTCTTTTTTTTTTTAATATTTTTTAGTTGTCAATGACCTTTATTTTCTTTATTTATATGTGGTGCTGAAAATTGAATCCAATGCCTCACACATGCAAGGCAAGCTTTCTACCACTGAGCCATAACCCCAACCCCAGATCTTTTCTTACTTAAAAACCAGTCTCAGGAATGTAGCTCAATGGTAGAACCCTTACCTAGCATTTGCAAGGCCCTGGATTCAGTCCCCAGTACCATAAAAACAAAAAAACAAACCAACAAAATTTTCAGAAAGCACATCTCCCCTTAGAAGAATGCAAATTATGTGCATTAGTTTAAAATGTAGATCTAAATGTTTTTAATATTAAAAAAAGACTTCAGTCCCACTTGAATCAAAGTGTGAAATATGATATATCAAGAACTATGTAATGTTTTGAACAACCAACAATAAAAATTAATTAAAAAATAAATAAATAAAATAAAATATTTTAAAAGTTTAAAAAAAAAGACTTCAGCCTTTATTCTAAAGTTTGGTCTAATATAAGTTAGAACTTTGTAAAAGCAGATAAAATCATAATAAGGAAGTTGTTGTAACTGCCACACTGATCAACAAGTAAAAAACAATAGTGAACTAAAATTTTCAAATAGCTGTTCTGTACAGATACAAGTCCAGTGGAGTCTACAGCATAGATTAAATTACAGTCCTCTTGTTCTCTCCCCTCAGTGGTTGGCTGGTACATATTTAAAGGTTGCTTTGAAGAGCTGGTAGACAGTGAAGCAGAGAGCACTGATCACCATTGCAGTAGGTGCCTTTCAATTAAGATTTTGGCTTTACAAGCATCCTCAAAAAAGGCTTGGTAATGAATCCCTCTGAATAGCTTAGGGTCAAGTTTTAAATTCCAGAGCCAACCCCAATAACTTCTTTATGCCTTTAGATTTGTGAGGTTGACAAATTTTAAACTTTGTAATAATAGCCTACACTTATGAATACATGTCTTGGTAATTAGAGTTGAGTTTTTGAGAGGCAGCATAGTCCAAAAGAAACTATAGCTAGACTGCTCAAGTTAAAATCAAATCTTACCATTTATTAACTGTGTAATCTTGGGTAAGCTATTTAACCAGGATCCTTATCTGTAACATGGTGATGATAATGAGAATTAAGCAAGTTAATAGGTAAAAAATGTTTAAAAAACCACCATGTACATAGTAAGCATTGTAGTATGTGTTTGAATTAAAGGTACAGGCAAAAATGCCAACTAAAGAAGCAGCATGAAAAACTTTTTTGTATTTTTCTTAAGCCTGAGTCTTTAAAAAGTGTAGGTCAATTAAAATAGAGATGGGTTGGCAAAAATTAATAAATAGAAAGATCCAACTTGTACTCTGAACAAAGCCAGAGTTTTTCATCAAGTAGAACTGAGGGATATTTTTCAAAAATTTTATACATTAACTTTAATAGAAATAAGTCTGATCATTTGCTAATGTTTTAAATGCTTATGGTTTATCTTCAGTATGGTTTTGTATGGGAGGTGGGGTATTGATCCCCCGGGTATTTAACCACTAAGCTACATCCCGAGAGAGAGAGAGAGAGAGAGAGAGAGAGAGAGAGAGAGAGAGAGAGAGAGATATAATATACATGTCTTTTTAAACAGAGTCTTACTAAGTTACTTAAGGTCTGCCTTGCTAAATTGCTGAGGCTGGCTTTGAATTCGCTATCCTCTTGCCTCAGCCTCCTCAGTTGCTGGGATTACAGGCATGTGCACTATGCATATTAAGCAAAAATACTACCACTGGGCTTCAGTTCTTAAAGTCACTTATCTTTATAATCAGGAATACTTAAAGGGTTTTGGGGTGCAATTAGTAATAGTAGTATAAATAGATGACTTAATGCCTGCAGTTATTTTGTGTAGTAATCTCAAATAATAGGCATTCTTTTTAAAACAAGTGTTTATTCACAAACTTTACATACAAACTTAATAAAATGGCCTTAAAATGATTTTTCTAAATATATTTTCTATACAAAATTTCAAGGCATAATTATTGACATGTACAATACTTTTTAAATTTTATTTTATTTTTTGTGGTACTAGGGATTGAATCCAAGGACTTATGCATACTAAGCAAGAATACTACCACTGGGCTACGTCCCCACCCCTTGACCATACTCTTAACAGACAAATCAGTAATGGACTTTGATCTATACTTCAAAACAACATAGATGTAATTGATAATTCATTTGCATGCTGAAAATATGCTTAGTTCCTTCTAGTATACACACCTTTTATTGTGTGATCTAAAGAATCATCTTTGTGGGACCCAGATCCCTGACAAATAATTCTTGATCAGTGCTGTAATTCTGTGGTATATGACTGATATAGTGGGCCTTCCTGTGAGTAGACAAGAAATTGGGCAGTTCAGATGCTAAAACTCTAAGAACTTTGAAAGCTTTAGCTTAAAAAATAGAGAATTTTTTTTTTTTTTAAGAGCTCCCACTCACATGGGAAGAACATCATACATATTTCTCCTTTAAACCTTTTATTATAGGGCTGGAGGTGTAGCTTAGTGGTAGAGTGCCTGCATGCTTAGCAAGTGTTTGAGACCTTGGCTGGGTTCAATCCCGAGCACCTGGTTGGAGGTAGGGCTGTGGGGGTGTCATTTATTAGGTCCCCTGGTTTCGACTGGTGCCTTGTAGAGTTTTTCAGCTCATATCACATTACTTGTTTTCTTGAAACTATTTTCTTCCAAAATTCAGGCTCATGCTCAAAATTTTTTTTCTTACAGTCTACATGTACTAGCTTAAATGTTTTAACCAACAGTGTTGTCCTTTAAATGTTTTAACCAACCTCACATTTCTAATGGATTTGCCTTGAAGATTATTGCCATACCTTATACAAGTATTTCAAAAGGTGAAATATATATATTCATATATATATATATGACATATATCACCATTGTTGATACTTTTAAATGCATGTAACATTTATTATAAGGATTTCAATTTTTTACCATGTCTTTCATTTGGGTAGTTATTTGTTAGTGGCTTAGATTAGTTGAGTACTTCAGAAAAAGGAAGCCAGTGAGTTTGATTCAAGTTGTTTGTAAGATTCTGAAACCTGAACCAATTATTGCATTTAATATTCAGTTTTATCCTAAAGTTGATCAATACTCTTTTTGATGATTTTACTTAAACTGATAGTAATGCTTCCCATAGCTATCACTTTCTCTCACCTACCAATTGAAGAGGGGGGAAATTGTGAAGGAAACAGCATTTGTTTAGTTGGTATGGATCTAACCAAAGAGTTTAGGGGGAAAAAGAAAAAAAAAACAACTATTGTACAATTTATTTTAAAATTTATTTGAAAACATTTAGTCAGTGAGAACAATGAAGCAGTTCTAATGCACCTAGAAAATAACAGTAGCAGGCTGTTGACACTGTTGCATTTTCATGGAGTCTCAGGGTTTAATTTTTATTGTAGAGAACTGAGAAAACCATGCTTCATAAAGATAATTAGTTACAAATGATAGCTTGAACTGAAAAATTTTATCAGTTACTATAATCAATGTTTACATTTTTATTAAATCATAATAGTCACATAAACACAAACTTTAAAACGATAGTATCACTATTGTCAAAATAAAACTGTTAGGTATTTTCATGTTGTACAACATAACTGAGAAAACTGCTTGTTACTTGAGAAGTTGTTTTATGATTGTACCTTTTAGCTTTGAAGATCTTTTAAAAGGAAGAGAGACTTGAGGTAGAGACAATTATGTACTTCATTCATAGGTTATGAGGAGGATTAAGTGAAATAAGCCTGTTACACTGCTGAATGCTCAGTAAATTTCAAGGGCTGTTTTCAACATTTAGTAAATAATTGACTAACAGGATTGAGTTGAAGGGCAAAGAAGATCAGCTGAGTATTTAAAACAGGCAGCATTTTATATTAAGAGAAAATTGTGAAAGAACAGATTTGCTTTTAAAATACCTGCTTTTAAATTATTTGCTACAGAATTGCTGATTTTGACCTGCAGAATCTGTTTCCTCATTTGTAAAATACGGATACTATTTAATCTATTAGGCACCTATTTTGGGGCAGTGTTTTGTACATAGTAGGCTTTAATAACAATAGCCATTAAAGAAGCTGCCAAGAAAAGAACCAGATTTAGACTTAACTTCAACTCCATCAATAAGATGGAGCTAAGTAGTTAAGCAAAGGAAGTCAATTTGTGTGATCTGACTTTTGAAAATCTGGCTGAATTTATTCTTGGAAGAATTCCCTAAAGATTTATCATTATATTAACACCTTCATTATCTTCATCAACCTATTATCCCTTTAAATTTTGGTATTGTGCCACATGTTTATTTTCCTCCATCCTCCTGCATTTTTTTTGTTTTATTGATTTTATTTTTTTTAAATACACGACAGCAGAATGCATTACAATTCTTATTACACATATAGAATACAATTTTCATATCTTTGTGTATGGAGTATGTTCACACCAAATCATGCTTTTTATACATGTACTTTGTTTTCCTTCATTTATTTTGTACCCATTACTCCAGTAATAGATAAAAGGCTGCTAAGGAAGTAGGCAACCTGGAAAAAGTAGCTTATTATAGCTTAATATGAATTTCTATAGCTTACTGTTGGTGTTCCTCATTTGGTAGATAGGGTAGAAGAGTAGAACAATATTGGGGTCAAAAGAAAGTTACATTAAAAATCCATGTATCTACTTAACAACTCCTGTCCTGAAGTTCTTATGTACAACTTTAGGTTGTTTTTCCAGAATTAATCATGGTTTCTTTTTGTTTAGACTACATATGAAAGACTATGAAGTACACACTTAGATATGTAGGTCTCTTGAAGTTTTTAGCTAAAATAAAAACGTCTCCAATTTGACATGCTAAAGAGGAAACACCTGCTTTGGCAAAGTTTAAACCTTAATCTTGGTCTTGAGAGTTCCTTATGTTTACAGTGATCCAAAATATGTAGAGTCATCTTGTATAAGAATGCATTAATCTACTAGACAAATCTCTTAAAATTTAATTACATGGCATCTTCTAATCCTGTTGTAAGAAAAATGTAAAATTAATTTCATTCAAGCTAAGGCATATTAGCTTATATACATTTTTTGTCTCTTTTTTGTTGTTTTTGTTGTTAAGTAGGATAAGTTCTGAACGCCGAAAAGAAAAGTCTAGAGATGCAGCCAGATCTCGACGAAGCAAAGAGTCTGAAGTTTTTTATGAACTTGCTCATCAGTTGCCACTTCCCCATAACGTGAGCTCACATCTTGATAAGGCTTCTGTTATGAGGCTTACCATCAGTTATTTGCGTGTGAGGAAACTTCTGGATGCTGGTGAGTTGCTTTAAAAAGGATATATAACAGGCCTGAAAATTAGAAATTAGAATTAGAAATTATTATTAGCAGGTGATCACTGATGTTTTTTTTTTTATGCCCCTGGATATAAAATTTATATTTACCTCTGCCTCTCTTTTCTTGTTTACCTACCTTCTAAAATATGGTCTTTCTTTTTGTTTTTTGGTTTGGCTGTATTATTTCAAATAATTATGAAAAACAGCTTGCAAAATCTTAGTCCTCTCAGCCTTTATTGTTCTGTATTAAAATGAAAGCAATGGGGAAAAATTAAAATACACAGAAAAAGCAGGTACTGTAGATTTTTTTAATGTATTGTTTCAGTTCTAGATGGACACAATAACTTCATTCCATTTATTTATGTGGTGCTGAGAATCGAACCCAGTGCCTCACATGTGCTAAGCAAGTGCTCCACCACTGAGCCCCAGTCCCAGCCTAGATACTGTAGATATTAAGAAAAGTATCTGGGAGAAAACTTTATAATAACTTCTAAACATTATATCATTTAAGTCATAACTTTTTAAATTATTTTCCTCCTCTTCACACCTTTTCAGGTGACCTGGATATTGAAGATGAAATGAAGGCACAGATGAACTGCTTTTATTTGAAAGCCCTGGATGGCTTTGTTATGGTGCTCACAGATGATGGCGACATGATTTACATTTCTGATAACGTGAACAAATACATGGGATTAACTCAGGTAAAATGTCCACATATTAAAAGCCCTTTGGATGTTTTTATGATTTTATGATGTAGATCTAATTTTTAAAAATATGTTTACAGTTTGAACTAACTGGACACAGTGTGTTTGATTTTACTCATCCGTGTGACCATGAGGAAATGAGAGAAATGCTTACACACAGAAATGGTGAGAAGAACAGTCTATTGTTTGATTTAATGTGACAAGAGGTTTTACTTAATCAGATATGTTACTAATTTTTAAATGTCATTATTGGTACTCATCTAAGGCAAAAATGTTCTTTCACATTTAGTAAAATGCTAACACTGTTCTTTGATAAAACTGTTCTACTTTTTTAAGGAATTTCATAGAAATACCTTTTTTTGTTGGGTGGGGGTACTGGTGATTGAACTCAGGAGCCCTTGACCACTGACTTATATCCCCAACCCTATTTTGTATATTATTTAGAGACAGGATCTCACTGAGTTGCTTAGTACTTCTCTTTTGCTGAGGGTTCCTTTGAACTTGGGATCCTACTACCTCAGCTTCCCAAGCTGCTGAGATCACATGTGTGCCATAGCACCTGACTACAATTATTTTTAAAACTGACCTAACTTCCTAAATAATTATACAGACACATACACATGAATAGTAAAATGTATAAATTAAATTAAAATGAAGACCAAGAAAGTTATAAATTAAAATAAAACAAAACATGGCAATAAGAAGTGAAAATGACAGATAACAGGATTTTACAGTTATTAAAGCTAAGGTGCCAGTTTAGATCCAGGTTTTTTTGAGACCCAAGAAGAAAAAAGGATAAAGTTGACTTAGAGTTTTAAGAGCACAATAACTACTTTGATTTCTCAGAATTTTTAAAAAATAATTTGATGTAGTTCAATTACAAAGTTTTGTAATCATGAATGCTCACACATTAAAAAAAGACATAAAACTTTAACTCTTGTGATTTGTTAACAATAACAAAATATTCCAAGGTTTTTGAAAAGTACCTTTTGAATTACAAAAATTTAATAATTAAAGTTTTTTTCCCATTTGTGCCTTCCTCAGCCAAGTATACTCATTTGATCAATTCTACTTTTCATGACTGAAAGTTACCACAATGAAAATTTATTATACTTTGCTGCCCTCTAATTTAAATAAGTTTCTCCACTTCTGTTTTAAACAACTTCAAGTTTGTAGTACTTTCTTGAATAATATTTAAGGTTTCCTTTTTCATCCCATTTATTATAATAATAGCTAACCTCTATTGAGAGAATACTCTGTGGACACTTCAGTGACCAAGACACTGTCATCTTCATTTTATAGCTTGAAGTTCTTTGTTCCTCATAACCCTGTGAAGTTACTGTTGGTTTCCATTTTACTGAGGAAACTGGGGGTACCTAGTTACTGAGTAACTTGTCCAGTATTACTTGGGTAGCAAATTGCAGAGCTTGGGTTGAACTCTGGGAGACTACTTCAGTCCATGCTTCAGTCCATGCTTGTTAGCACTTATGAGCTTTTTTAGTATTCTTGAATTCTAACTACAATCTTCTGCTTTTTTTTCATCATTTATAGGTGCCCTGTTTTGCTTTTTAATTTCATTTTGTGTTTTTACTATGAAAATGGGAAACAAATGCACAATTTTTAGGTTTCTGTGTAAAGAACAAGTGAACTTAGAATTCTGTGTAAAAAATAAGTAAATATGCTCTAAGCAAGGTCCTAAATGGGTTTTCAATGAGTTAAATAGTTTTTAGGCTTGAGGTTTATATTGACTGCTTGGGGCTTCCTGCCACTAGACCATAAATGGATACTAGGCAGTCTTGTTTTGATTTAGCAATCATGTTAATGTGTTGTTTGACATCAGATTAGTCACTTAAATGTGTTTTGCATCAAATGTACTTTTTTCAGGCACACAAATATTTTTTCAAATCAATCGTAATGTGTTAATAAGCAATGCAGATTTTCACTTATTTGAGTGCTCTTGCAAAGCATTATATTTTAATGATACTTAAGAGCCTGTAGTGTGTTTACACAAATAGTCCGATTATTCATTGAATTCTAAAAAACTTTTAGAATTCATAAAGTAAAAAATATGACTTCATTTTTTAGATAGCTGAAAATATAGTTCTTTTTTTGTGGGGGGGTTGGTAACCAGGGATTCAACTCAGGGGTACTCAACCACTGAGCCACATCCTCAGCCCTAGTTTGTATTTTTATTTAGAGACAGGGTCTTACTGAATTGCTTAAAGGGCTTCGCTAAGTTGCTAAGGCTGGCTGTGAACTCTCCATCCTCCTGCCTCACCCTATCAAAGCCCTTAGTTTCCAAAGAGCAGTTTAATTTGAACTTAGATTATGAAGGACTGCAAATACCTCGAGGAGTTTACCCACAAATCTCTACTGCACCTTTCATAACCATCATCACCTGCCTCCATAATACACCTATATCATCATTAAGACCAGTATGATTTTGTGGCATTATTTTAAAATCAATTCTTAATGCTTCTAGGGAAGGCAAATTCAGTCCTAGAACTCATCTTCCTTAAAAGTCTAGCATTTCTAGCAAAGCATACCTAAATTTAAACTTACTCTTTTGTTTCTTTTCCAATTGACAATGTTCTTCAATATACTAACCTTTAAATTTCTAGATATTTTTTTAAAAAATTATCTCATCGGTGTTTACAGATTGTACTTCTTCATTTGCTTTTTGCCAACCTTCTTTTTAGTCCTACTACTGCTACTGGCTGAATCCCTCAATACTATCACTCTATCAAATTATATATTTTGAACTCCTCATTTGGGTATCAGAGTCCCTCCATAGTAATAACCCTAACCTTTCCTTCTAATTTTGTCTGACTACTCTTCTACATGTACCTTATCCTACAGACACACTGTACTGTGTACTATTTCCTGAACATGTGCTATTTTTCCTTTCTGTGCTTTTCATTCTCTTCCTTCTTCTGTAATACCCTTTTAACCCATCTCTACTTACTGAAGTTCTAATGTCTCTTTTTCTGAGAAAGCCTTCTTGGTTCTCCCTGATGAGAATTTACCTTCTGATCTATTTCTCTTAAAAGCATTCTTAAAAAGTCTTGAGTACTAATTCTGTATTGTATTGTTGTTGACCTTACGAGAGCTACTGCATGCTTAACTTCTTCAGGAAAAGGAATGTGTCTGATTATTCATCTTTGTATCACCTGCAATATATAGTTCAAGTTCTGAATAATGAGTATTTTTGTATTTGTTTTGAACCAGACTGACCAATGAATATAAGAAATCAAAATATTATTTGCTTAATCACCTGAGTGTAATCTCATTATTTAGTTGTGATGTTTGGAACGGGAGTAAATAGACTTGAATTTATTTATTTCTATAATCCCCCCCACCCCCACCCACCAGTGCTGGGTATAGAACCCAGAGCCTCAGACATAGTAGGCAAGCCTCTACCTCTTAGCTATATTTCAAACCCCTATTTCTGTAACCTAGTTATTCAATCTGGGTTTTTTCCCCAAAGTAACACAGTAGAAATAATTTCTTGCCTGCTTTCCAGGATAATTTAAGAATAAAATAATATATGTAAAAATGCTTTTTTGCCATTAAAAAAACTTGTTTTAAAAGTTCTATAAATACATTGTTACTTATTGAGCTATCACATTTGGTTATATGAAGAGTTTGCTGAGGTTCTTTTTTTGAGCATGCTTAGCACTGATAGCATATATGTTGATAGGGCAAACTCATATCATTTTCCTGTTTCCTTGTAATTTGACCAAATTTACTGGCTTGAATGATTACCTATTATCCCAATATGCCGTCCTCCTGCCAAGTGAGGGAATCACTTAAGTATTATAAATACTCGTACTGAGCGGAGCCTGTCAGTTCTCTACGCATATGTTAGAGTGGGAAGGCTATGAATATGTTCATGCTGAGTCTCACTTTTATTGTAACAAATGCATATGTTTTGTTATGTTTTAAAACTTTATTTCATGTTTTCATTAGGCCCTGTGAAAAAGGGTAAAGAACAAAACACACAGCGAAGCTTTTTTCTCAGAATGAAGTGTACCCTGACTAGCCGGGGAAGAACTATGAACATAAAGTCTGCAACATGGAAGGTAAATCATTTTTTTGACTTAGGACCGATTATGTGCTTGATTTATAAATAAATTCATACATCTAGACATTGCTAGAATTAAAACAGCTTCACAGTTGTGAGGGAAAATTTATAGTTATTCCTTGAATTTACTATTTGCATTTTCAAATAATGAGTGTATAATTCTCAAAAACCTAAAACAATGTAATTTTACAACTTGAGGCACAGACTAAATTATGTGTTTTAAGATTTGTGTACCAAGCTAACTGGATCAGTTGGCTTGGTAAATAGTCAGTGTTAGAATCCTGATAGAGATTAATTTTCTACTCATTGTATCGCTTCTTTGCTCAGTGTTGAAACACAGTCATCAAGGCAGAAGCAGCCAGCAACCACAATAATCAGATTAAATGAAGAAACAAACACCAGGCTTATACAGGGTATTACTATCATTATTATGAGAGTAATGTAGGGTACTTAGGAAATATGTCATGGGGAACATGCTTTATTAATTTTCAAAAAATACATTTAATCCACTAATGACAGTAAATTTAATTAAAGCTTATTTACCATGTCAGACTCAGCTATTTATCTCTGTGTTTTTATTCTCTCTAGCATTACAACTTAGAAAAAAAAAAATGTTCTATTTTTCTTCTTCCTACCCAGGTACTTCACTGTACAGGCCATATTCATGTATATGATACCAACAGTAACCAATCTCAGTGTGGATACAAGAAACCACCAATGACATGCCTGGTATTGATTTGTGAACCCATTCCTCATCCATCAAATATTGAAATTCCTTTAGACAGCAAGACTTTTCTCAGTCGACACAGTCTGGATATGAAATTTTCTTATTGTGATGAAAGGTAAATTAGACATAAAATATTACTTGATATTTTTAACTTGTCTAAGGTTTTTTAAATATTCACTGAAGACTCAATGGCATATTATGTGTTTTCAGTAAGATTAATGGAATGATATATCCTGGAACCTACTATGTACACCTTACCAGGTGCTATTCAAAAATTATTTGATGATGTCATTTTCTTTAAGGACTCTTATTATTTAAACAGAGAAAATAAATGTCAAAGTAGCATGTTTTAAGGAAGATAACTTGTGGTTATAGACTAGATAGGCCTCATCTTACATCTTTTTCAAGAACCATCAATCCTGCTTGTGCTTTCTATCCCCATTTCCCAAATTTATTTCTGTAACTACTTCTTTGTAATTGCCAACTTGATATTTCTGTCTGGCTAGCAATTTCTCTGTATTGTAAATGTTTTTGTTACTGAACTGTACCACTGTTGTTCTCACACAACATAAAAAAATAAAAACAATTCTTTTCTTCCTATAATGTCCATCATTGTTAACGTACCACCCATAGGATGTTTTAATGACTAATGCCTTTGCCCTTTCCCATTCTGCACTAAAAAAAAATTTTTGCACTTTCTAACACATTCTCACTTTCTACATCTTTCCTTCGGCATTTAAGAAGAAACTATACTGTTCTTGTACACAACTGTCATAACATTTATTTTATGGTTTTATTACTTGTCCCATTATTTACTTAAGGTTATATAACAGTGTTAAAAACTGATTCTGTAGCCAGATTACTAAATTCTCTGGTGCCTATATCAAAAGGATCTTAAACAAACTAATTCTTTTCTTTGAACATTAATTTCTTAATCTTTAATAACACCTACTTTATGGGATTAACTTGAAGATCTTATGAGAAAACCAACTTTAAGCACTTAATACAAGTAGACAAAAATCGCCCATCCTTTGGACAAAGAAATGTTGATAAAGCACTTGCTTTGAAATCACATAATCTTGCATTCAGACCTGGCTTATAGCTCCGGTACTTAGCTGTTGTAAGACTCAGATTCCTTATCTATAAAAATAAGGGTCATACCTCAAAAAGCTGCTGTGAGGACTAAAGGAGTTTGTTGAGTGTCAAGTACGAATAGGGAATACCTCACCATAGCTATCCAACTTTAAGAAAATGAAAATACAAAAGCTAAAAAACTATTTCATGGTGTTTATTGGCAGTGTTAATACGAATATATGATGGAATAGTGATGTCCACCCTACTTTTGAGGAATTTTTTTTTAACTTGAAGTATAGGGGTAGCTGAGGAGAAGGGAAAGAAATGGAGTAAAAATGAGAAAGGAGCGGCATTTATCTCTGGGTCTTTCAGAAAATTAGCATGATGATCATGACAGAGAAATTAAGACCAAAGCATCTAGCCTAAAGATCTAAGAGAGGGAAATGATTGTTTTCTGGTCAAAGCTCTTTCCAGCAACTGTAACCCTTGAGCCAAGACATGGAAAAATATTTGTCCAATTTTAAGAAAAATCTAACACATTAAAGTAATCCACTTGTAATTACTCAGTACATTTATTTGAACGTCTACTATGTTCATGCCACAAAATAGAAATAAATATGAACAAATCCTAGAGTGAATTTGTAGAGCAACTGCTTTAGTTCACAGGTTTCCCCTATCCATTAAAAATACTTTTTGATCAAACTTTCTAGATCTTTCCTCCCCTATAAAATTAAATTTATCTTGTTTCTTCCTATATGAATAAAGTTGACCTTCAAGGAAAACTATCAACTGTTTATATTTTGACTTCTTGACATCCCTTAGTAGTAAACATACCTCAGATTGAGAAGTACTAACATCTGATTAAATAAAAACTTCCTTTAAATAATATACATGACTCTTATCAAAGTGATCCTCTTGCCGCCTTCTCCAGCATCATCTCTTTTCACTTGCTCCCACTAACCAACCACACCTACATGTACACCTTGTTAAGCATTTTCCTTTGCTTGTACTGTACCTTCTTCCTAAAGTGGCTTTGCCTTCTCTTTGACTCTCTTTTATACAAACTCTCTCACAAGAAGCTGTCCCTCACCCTGACCATTTCTCCTCATGATAGAGGTAGTTCCTCTGATTCCTAGAACAGATACACATCATTGCATTTAATCTTGTTTCACAAGTTGTATGATAAGTGCACCAGAAGATAAGTCATACTTAGAACAATGCCAGGAGCAAAGGTATATAGATTTGCATCGTGAAAAAGTATTTAAATTCCATGAGAATTTTATTTAAATGTGTAATATACATAAGAGCAATTAAAACTGTTTTTAGGTTTGGGGTTATAGCGCAGTGGTAGAACACTGGTTAGTATATCAAAGGTCCTGGATATGATCCACAAATAAATAGTTTAAGGACAGTATTTGTTTTTGTAATGCTGCCACCTAGTGTTGATGTGTTTGGGAATATCTTTGTGAATAATTAAGGTTTTTCTTTTTCTTTCTTTCTTTTTTTTTTTTAATGTAAAAGTAATGATGTAATGACTATAAGCAAGACAAAGCAATAGAATTGTGCTTCTTTTGCAGACTGGGGACAATGAAATGTTTAGCTACAATTTTCCGTACAAACATGAAACAATATTCATATAGAATAAACACCCTCCAAGATAACTGATGGGTGATGAACAAATACACCAAGTTTGACCAAAGCAAAATACAAACTGAAAAGTATTGGGATTGTTCATGTTTTAAATTTAACATGCTTGTTTTATTTAAAAAATACCTATAGAAACTCATCATAAATTGCTTGTATTTCCAGACATTACAGAGAAGGCATACTCCATTATTAACTGTTGTTAAAGTAATGTTTAAGTTTGAAATTATTCTTACAACACATATTAAAATAACTTTAGATAAAATGCCTTCTTCCAACAATTAGCTGGTTTATTTAAAAATTTGTTTTGACTTTTCTCCAATAACACGTGTTTGCTTTGGTTTTGATAAATAAGGTTTCTATTTACTTTTTTTTTTTTTAGAGAGGGAGGGAGGGAGGAAAGAGAGAATTTCAATATTTATTTTTCAGTTTTTGGCGTACACAACATCTTTGTTTGTATGTGGTGCTGAGGATCGAACCCGGGCCGCACGCACGCCAGGCGTGTGCTACGCTTGAGCCACATCCCCAGCCCCTCTATTTACTTTTGAACAAGCTATTATAGCAGGTCTTGCCTTAGAGCAGTATTAGTTTTATACCTTAATAACAAAGTTGTATTGCCTGTGTCCTTTCTGTAATTAGGTGTTTTTGGACACAGTGTAATATAGAATTTTTGTTTGCTCCTCAGTAAAAAAGTCCTTTGAAATCAAGGCTGAGAAATCTAAACATGTTTTGGTCCCAGAAAGGCTTTGGAAGAGAATATTTCTGTTTAATATGGTGTTAATAAGAGCACAGCCTTCTCTTTCTCATAACGTGGGTTCTCATGAAGTGTTCCAAACTGGATACAGAGAATAAAATCTAATCTTTATTCTAAAGGAATTTCTAGGAAACCAGATGGAATAACTAGATTAGTTTTCCACCCATTTTCAATTTGATATCATTGTTTCATCTGAAATTATTCCTAAAAGTTCATATAACTAATTTTAGAAACTAAATAATAAAGCATCTTCTAAAGCCTTCTTAATATCTGTTCCTTCACTTCCCATTTAGTGTAGGTACTCTGTAGATAAATGTCAGCGACTACCTTTATAAATTTTATCATTTAGCAGTATTTCATATCTATATATGTATACTTTGCAATGTGGGTACAATAAAATGTGATGAAAATAGGTAACAAGTTTGGGTGAAGGGAATAACTAATGGTCAAATAGAGGACTTACAGAAATGCATGATGTTGTACTTAATAACTGTAGGATTTCTTTCTTTTTTATATACTTATTTTTTAGTTGTAGTTTTACACAATACCTTTACTTCATTTATTTTTATGTGGTGCTGAGGATCAAACCCAGCACCTTGCACATGCTAGGCAAGCACTCTACAGCTGAGCCACAACCCCAGCCCAATAACCATAGGATTTCTAAAGGTGAGATATAAATTTATTTTAAGCAATGGGCAGTCTTTACTATTGAAAACTCACTTGTCCATAAGGCTAATGAACATCAGTTACTTTGGAGAAGCAAAAAATAATTTTTAATTAGTCCTTGTTCTTTTTTGTTGTTGTTAACTTACATTTTTTACTAACAGAATTACTGAATTGATGGGATATGAGCCAGAGGAACTTTTGGGCCGCTCAATTTATGAATATTATCATGCTTTGGACTCTGATCATCTGACCAAAACTCATCACGATAGTAAGTACAATAAAGGGGAAACTCATGCATATTCTAATTATTTAATCTTCTCTGTCTATACATCTAATTTTCTGGTCTTTCTAGACTAAATTGTTAACATACCTCTTCATAAGGATTTTGGTCATTAAATCTTTGAGATTTATTACAATGAATACCAATAAAAGAATCATTTAGTAATATATAAAACATTTAGCATTTTAAATACAAAGACTTTTTAAAAAAAAAACTTTTATTTATTTTTATGTGGTGCTGAGGATCAAACCCAGGGCCTTGCACATTTGAGGCTAGTGCTCTAATGCTGAGCCATAACCCCAGCCCCACAAAGACTTTTAAAACAACCAGATATTATAGAATATTTAACAGCATCCTTTTCAGAATCCATACTTAAATAATTGGATCAGTGATTGGCATACCGAAGGCATTCAGAAAATACTTATTCAATGAATGTGAAGGTGTTCAACATCATGTACATGTGATAATAAGTACTCTTGATAATAAGATGATTCTTAATTTTATTCAAATGAATGTTATTTAAGATCCAAACTTAAGTTAAACTTTGGAATTTCTCACCTGCCTATTTAATCTATATCTAAACATGACTTCCCAATGTGATTAGGAAGGCCCAAAAGTCACTTAAAAAGTGTGATTAGCCTTGAATTACAGAGCCCAAGTCCATCTGCATTCAGGGCCTGAATACTCATAATAGCATCAATATGATTTATTCACTGCTTTCTTTCTTTTTTTTTTTTAATAGATCTTTATTTATGTGGTGCTGAGGATGGAACCCAGTGCCTCATATATGCAAGGCAAGCGCTCTACCGCTGAGCCACAACTCCAGCCCCTTATTCACTGCTTTTTTCCAAATAAGTTAATTTTACATTGCATGAATTGCCAAAAGCCTACATTATGGCATCAGTTTATATTCAGATATGCTAAGTGCAGTTTTTTGAAGTCTGATTGTCTAGAAATTAGTGCAGGAATTTAAGGAAATGGTAGTACTGCTTTCTTGTAATATCAAGCAGTGATCATTCTCTAGTCTGACACTTTCAACATAAATCAAAGTAATTTCAGCCACTGTTCTCTCTTGGCTTTTTGTTTTATTTATAGTAAAGATTGACGGGAGGGGAGGCATGTTTTCAGCTATCCTGGGGCTTTCTCCTTCAATTTAAATAGTTAACAACTGATACCACTAAAGTAAACATTTCTCCCCTTTTCTAAAACGGTGATCTACATTCAACATCTGTTCATTTGATTGAAAATTCAAAGCTATTTCCTCTGTATCATTCTTTTTCTTTTTCATTCCTAGTGTTTACTAAAGGACAAGTCACCACAGGACAGTATAGGATGCTTGCCAAAAGAGGTGGATATGTCTGGGTAGAAACTCAAGCAACTGTTATATATAACACCAAGAACTCTCAACCACAATGCATTGTATGTGTAAATTATGTTGTAAGGTAAGCTGGCAAAGAAACATTTTGGGGAGACCAAGTAGTTAAGTTTTGGGACACTCTTTTTAAAAAAATAGTTTTTTGTTGTTGTTGCTGTTGTTGTCAATGGACTTTCATTATTTTTTATTTTTTTATATGTAGTGCTGAGAATTGAACCCACTGCCTCACATGTGCTAGGCAAGTGCTGTACCACTGAGCTACAACCCTAGCCCCTTTGGGCACTTTTTATAGGAAGAGGAAATTGTAAATATTAATTTTATTTTCACTTTTCTATAGATTTATGATTTTCATGTCAAATAGTTCACAGTGATTCCACTGAATACTATCAGTAGTTGTCTATCCACACTTTGACTCCTATTTTTTAATAAGACCTTGAAAAAAAAATACTTGATCTATGGATTAGTTTGCTTTAGTCTTTCAACTCTAGGCATATACTATCTACACATACAGCTCAAGGCAGCTGTTATTTGTGTAGGGAGAATACTGGTCTTATGTCATAGCTCTGCCACTCATTAGATCTGTGACCTTGGAGAAGTCTCATTTCTCCTAATTCCATCCATGTAGGTAAGATAATACCTGAAAAGATTTTAACAAAGACTATATGAAAGTCTGGGTGAGGCTGCTATAAAAGGCTATAAAGTGACATGTGGCTTTTGTTATATTCTTGAACCCCTCTCTTAGTTCATTAGTTCGTAACTATATGGACATCTTAAATTAATCTTGTATTTGCTTTATGCCAGTAGAATCTACCCCATTTAGTCTGTTTTCCATATTATCACAACATTCTAGTTCATCTACCTGACTGAGCTTGCTATGTAGATATCATTTTCTCACTGTTCTTTTTTAAAGATTTTAAATAGTTTATTATTTGAGCAAACAGTAATTCAGGAATTGGAAAGGACCAAACTCAAAGGGGGCTTGGGCTCTATTGATGTACCATAAAGGATAGACTTTTAATAGTGAATTTTGGAGTAATACATCTTTACAATTTTTTTTTAAAGATCCCTTTATTACTCCCAAGATAAACTCCTGTTTACTTGCATGGCATCATTTCTTGTTATCATACTGCCTTGCTTCCATAGATTGAGCTCTTCCTCCAAAATCTCTGATCTTCCTCTTAGGAAGATTTTGGTTATTTGTTTTTATTTTTTCCACTTGTGACACTATCCTTCAGTGTTTCTTTCAATTTTGTGTCAAAGAATTCTTGTGGGGGCTGGGGTTGTGGCTCAGTTGTAGAGCGCATAGCGCGCTTGCCTATAGGCACTAGGTTCTATTCTCAGCACCACATACAAATAAATAAAATAAAGGTCCATCAACAACTAAAAAAATATCTTAAAAAAAAAGAATTCTTGTGAACTGGGGTTGTAACTCAGTGGTACAGTACTTGCCTAGCATATGTGAAGCACTGGGTTCGATCCTTAGCACCACAATAAAAATAAATAAAAGTATTGTGTCACCCTTATTGTTTCAAGTTATCATTTAATCATTTAAGAATTACTAATCTCTTTTTTTGACAGTGGTATTATTCAGCACGACTTGATTTTCTCCCTTCAACAAACCGAATGTGTTCTCAAACCAGTTGAGTCTTCAGATATGAAAATGACTCAGCTCTTCACCAAAGTTGAATCAGAGGATACAAGTAGCCTCTTTGATAAACTTAAGAAGGAACCTGATGCTTTAACTTTGCTAGCCCCAGCTGCTGGAGACACAATCATATCTTTAGATTTTGGCAGCAATGGTGAGTAGTTAGTTTATAAACTATGTTTGTTGCTATACGCTCCATTTCAACTGTACTTTACTCTGACATTTTTTGTTAGTCGTCATTTGGATACTGCTTATGTTTTGTTTTTAATAGTCTTCTTGAAATTATTCACTGAAATATTTTTACTCTTATGATTTCTTTGCATTCCTGCTTTTAAGTATTTTGGAGAATTTTGCTCCTAAATGTCCTTAAGGTATTTTTTCTTTCTGTTTTAATTTTCTCTAGCTACTCTATTTCTATATACTGCTGTCAGATTTTCTGCACTATTTAGTAGAGCCATATTGCAGTCAATGTAGTTGAATTAAAGGATAAATAAGAAGTCATACCATAAGAGTAAACACTGAAAATGGGAACTAGATTATTGTAATTTCAAACCAGGTTAAAATTCAATGTATAGAAAGGTTGGAAATGCAGGTCTATCCTATATAGATTAGCAGAAGGTGCCAGTAGTAGACTAAAAAGATAAGTCAAGACTTATGATTATACCATATCTGTAACCTTTCCAATTAAGAAAAACATGGTTTACATATTGTCACCCAAGTGAATTACACAAATCTTGTAAAAAGGAACAACCTTCTATGGGTTAAAATTTTTATATTCTTTAGGTTGACTCATTTTTTCCCCCCTTCAGACACAGAAACTGAAGACCAACAACTTGAAGAAGTTCCACTGTATAATGATGTAATGTTCCCCTCATCCAGTGAAAAATTACAAAATATAAATCTGGCCATGTCTCCATTACCTGCCTCTGAAACTCCAAAGCCACTTCGAAGTAGTGCTGACCCAGCACTCAATCAAGAAGTTGCATTAAAATTAGAGCCAAATCCAGAGTCACTGGAACTTTCTTTTACCATGCCCCAGATTCAAGATCAACCAGCCAGTCCTTCTGATGGAAGCACTAGACAGAGTTCACCTGAGGTAGGTGCCATGATAAGAATAACTTTCAGATTTTAAAATTCAGGTATATATTTTTTAATTTGATTTACACTTATAATTTGGACATGTCACTTTATATATTAATCTTTTGGGGGAGAAGCAGTTTTTTTTGTTTGTTTGTTTTTAATGTGGTACTGAGGATTAGAACCTTGTACATGTGAGGCAAGCACTCTACCAACTGAACTATATCCCCAGCCTCTTATGTGTTAATCTTAACACTCTAAAATTATTTATAAGCTATCAGCCTAATGTAGAATTCAACACGTTTTAGGCTCAGAGACAGGAATATGAGAAAGAACTGGCTTCGTATAAACCTGAATGTAAAACTTAGGTTGTTTACATATCCACAGAGAATACAACTACTTATGTGTACTCCAGGTAGCTCTAGCCTATACCTGTCACCTCTTTGAACTAGAAAACTCTCCAGTGGCAAAAAGCTTAGCAGAGTTTAAATGGGAAAGAGTTTTACAAGTTCTGTGCCCTATCACTATTTTGTAATTCTGGATAAGTATAGCATGAAAATACAAAGTCTTACAGATTATATATTTAGTGATTTTCAATCTGATTTCTTGATATTAATAGTCCTAAAACTCAATAAAAGAACCTCCACTTACTAAAACTATGATCAGGAGTAGGGCAACTTTGATCTGAATGGTATGTGAGGCACAAATAAGTCAATAAGTGGTAAATAATCCTACAACAAATACTTATTAATCAAAATTGGCATTCTAAGAGTAGGAGATGTGAAATCTCAGTCTTTTGGAAAATATATCCTTTGCTCTGATTGCTTAGTTGAGTACCACAAAAAATGTTTGATTATTTTGTCTTTGACAAAAATGAACTAATAAAAAAAATGCTATAATGGGGGAAAGTAAAATTTTATACTTACAATGCACAACTATGGTTTTTGGTTAAAATTCTTGCCTAGAACTTAAAAAATGGTAATATATCCATTAAGGTGTATGCAGGTAAAAGAATTTGTTTCTGTCTTCACCCCTTAAAGTAGCTGTAGGGGCTGGGGATGTGGCTCAAGCGGTAGCGCGCTCACCTGGCATGCGTGCGGCCCGGGTTCGATCCTCAGCACCACATACAAACAAAAATGTTGTGTCCGCCGATAACTAAAAAATAAAAATATTTTAAAAAATTAAAAAAAAATAAAGTAGTTGTAAGATTTTTAAGTAGATCACCACAGGAGTGTGCCTTCTCTGTACAGAGGCAGGTTCTAGTGAACACATCATCTGTTTAATTGGCCAATTAGCTACCATTATGGGTTAGGTATGCTTTATTCTTTAGAATAATAGATGAGTGCATCTTTTAATCTTAATTTTACAAATGATGTCATAGTGTGGAATACGTGTATTGGCAAAATTCGTTCCAGTACAAGCTCAAGCATGTAACTTTTTACAATCTATGTGTTTTCGGAGGTCTGAGGTGGAAATTGTAGGCTAGCATAACAGATGGAGGCTTCTTCAGGGAAACATAAACACATTTAATTCCTTTTACAGCCTAACAGTCCCAGTGAATACTGTTTTGACGTGGATAGTGATATGGTCAATGTATTCAAGTTGGAATTGGTAGAGAAACTTTTTGCTGAAGACACAGAAGCAAAGAATCCATTTTCAACTCAGGTATATGGATTTGTTTATTTTGTAATGAGTTTAATTAATTTGTAGTCTAAAGTGACTAAACTTATTTTTCTTTTACAAGGTATGACCATTGTAAAAATTCACATATTTGTTGTTTTAAAGGACACTGATTTAGACTTGGAGATGTTGGCCCCCTATATCCCAATGGATGATGATTTCCAGTTACGTTCCTTCGATCAGCTGTCACCATTAGAAAGCAGTTCTTCAAGCCCTCAAAGTGTGAGCACAATTTCAGTATTCCAGCAGACTCAAATTCAAGAACCTACTATTAATACCACCACTGCCACCACTGATGAATTAAAAACAGTGATAAAAGATGATATGGAAGACATTAAAATACTGATTACATCTTCGACTCCCACCAATGCACCTAAAGAAACTACTAGTGCCACAACATCATCATATAATGATACTCAAAGTCGAACCGCCTCACCAAACAGAGCAGGAAAAGGAGTCATAGAACAGACAGAAAAATCTCATCCAAGAAGCCCTAATGTGGTATCTGTCACTTTGAGTCAAAGGTATTTATATGTAACATTGAAGTTATAGTTCTTCTGTTATATTAAAGTTATATTTCTTTTATTATATTATAAATGTGTGATGTTACATGATTTGTAAACAGAGCACTTGCATGGCATATATGAGGCTCTGGGTTAGTATTGAATAAAAGTTGTTCTTACTTTTCATTGGATATTTGTACAACATTAGCTATATTATAGGTTAAATTTTTTTTTTTTTTTAAGGCGGGGTGGGAGGCCTGTACCAAGAATCCTACAGTGACTTTAGCATTGCTTCTATGGAATGAAGCAATGTTTGAGCAAATATGTGACTATAATCCAATTTTTAAGTTATAGCTAGGTGTGGTGATGCACACCTGTAATCCCAGCCATTCAAGAGTGGGAGTATTGCAAGTTCAAGCCTAGCCTTAGCAACTTAGGGAGGCCCCAAGCAACTAAGAGAGACTGTGTCTCACAATAAAATGGGCTAGGGATATGGCTCAGTGGTAAAGCACCCCTGGGTTCAATCCCCAGTACCAAAAATTTTTCTCTATGTAATTTGTAATTGGATTTGACGTTTTAAATTTTTTTTTTTTTTTAAAGAGAGAGAGAGGAGAGGGAATTTTAATATTTATTTTTTAGTTCTCAGCGGACACAACATCTTTGTTTTGTATGTGGTGCTGAGGCTCGAACCCGGGCCACACGCATGCCAGGCGAGTGTGCTACTGCTTGAGCCACATCTCCAGCCCCGACATGTTTTAAATTCAAAGCTATAATTAGAGGAAAGAGGTTTTAGGTAGTCAGTATAGAGAAGAAAAGTGATTGCTTTACTATGTCTAGACTGAACCAGCTGTCAACAGCAATAGGAAAGAACTACCATAACCAGAGTGTATGCCCTTCTTACCCTGTCCTGCATCCTACCTTGACCTACAATGCCAGGAAAAAAATCTGGGGGCTTTAGATTTAAATTCACAAATAGTTTACAAATTACTATACCAATGACTGACTTCCAACCCTGAGCTCCACTAGGGCAATGTCAGTGTCTTGGGCATTTGAGCGATAGTAATACTTAGCTCAGTTTCTGACAGATAGTTCTTGCTTGCTGGAGTGATAAAATGGATATAATAATATAAATGATAATAACCTGTTGTTTACTGCATACTATCAGCTATAGAAGATGGGATATTCAATTTTCTGATCAACTATTCCTTGGATTTTTAGTTGTCAAAACCAAATCTAGGGGTTGGGGTTATAGTTCAAGTGGCAGAGCTCTTGCCTCGAACATGTGAGGCACTGGATTCAATCCTCAACACCACATAAAAATAAATAAAGTATGGGCTGGGATTGTGGCTCAGTGGTAGAGCGCTCGTCTCGCACAGGTGGGACCCGGGTTCCATCCCCAGCACCACATAAAAATAAAGGCATTATGTTGTGTCCATCTACACCTAAAAAATAAATATTTTTTAAAAATAAAGTAAACATTAAAAAAATCTAATATCTGATCACTTAGTTCTATAACATTAGCTCCAAAATCATGGGTACACTTGTAACTTTCAAGTTTATATGGAGGCTTTTTTCTCCCTCCTTGTTAGGTAATTATTTACAAAATCAAAGTGCTATACTAAACCAGAATATTCGTAGTTTTAGAGTGAGAATTAAAGATAAATTACTAAAAGTACTACTACTAAGTACTTACATGATGACTGTTATGTTTCATGAATACAATATATTCATAAGAGTTTTAAAACCTGCCTGTCTATAGACTAGAGATTTTATACAATTTTTAACAGAACAAAATACATATAGAAAGGGAGTTAGAGTGATATTGCTTACCTATCCGCATTCTCAACTATCTGGACAGACCAAGGAGCCATTATGATATATATTATGAGAGGGAGGGGTTCTAAAAAAGCCAAAATAAATGTAACCCACATATTTGGCTCTTTATTACAATTCTTCACCACTTAATATTAGTTTTACATACAGGTAGCACTGGTTTGATAACCAAATCAATACTAAGGGCAAAATCAACAATAATGAGAAGGCCAATGGAGGAAAGAGTGGATCTAGAGACCTGGAGTGTACTTCCATTTGTGCAACTAATTAACAGTGGGACTCTGACCAAGTTACCTAAAAGGCTTCAGGTTTCTTAATTATAAAATGGGTATGACAATACCTGTTATACATACCTTAGAACTGGAGCAAGTTTAAAATGAAGTAATGAATATGAAATATTTTAATAACTGAAACACTAGACAAGTGTGAAATCAATCTTACATTACAGTAATCCTGAGAATATTGGTGTATTCTTAATTAAGTGGAAAAAAGGCTAGTTTCTAACTCTTTTATCTACAATAATGTCAACTGAGTTTTGTTTGGTTCTACTTTATAAAATAGGGTTATAAGAGCTGGGGATGTGGCTCAAGCGGTAGCAAGCTCCCCTGGCATGGTTGCGGCCCGGGTTTGATCCTTAGCACCACATACAAACAAAGATATTGTCTCTGCCGAAAACTAAAATGTAAATAAAATATTAAAAAAAGAGCTGGGGATGTAGTCCAGTTGGTAAGCACTTGCCTAATGTGTGAGGCTCTGGGTTCAATTCCCAGTGTGGCACCCCTCCTCCAATTTTCTTTTTTTAAGAAATAAAATATGGTTACATACGGTTTGGAAAATTTTCTGTTGTAAAAAGTGAGCTTCTGAGTGAGGGGTATAGCTCAGTGATCTTGTATTATGCACAAGGCCCTGGGTTACATCCCTAACTTTTGCTTTTAAAGTGATAAATGTTAGCAGTCAGGAAAGTTCCATTATGTACACAACATTATATTCCTTAATGTTGGCAACTAGGGCATATTATGCATTTTGTTTAAAAGAGCTTGATAGATATTTTATCTAGAACATTTTCTTTTCCAGAAATACAGTTCCTGAGGAAGAATTAAATCCAAAGATATTAGCTTTGCAGAATGCTCAGAGAAAGCGAAAAATGGAACATGATGGTTCACTTTTTCAAGCAGTAGGAATTGTAAGTGTGAGAGTAACATGTTGCTTTTATATTCTAGCTAATGTGCTACTTTCAAGTTATATATAGGCAATTTAAGAAGTGATACATTGGGCTTTCTTATTTGATACACACTAATTTTTAAAAATACAGTTAATGAATGCATTATTGGAGTAAAAATTCTAAACAATACAGATACATTCTGAGTAAGAAATGAAGTTCTCATATTTCTCCACTCTAGATATCACCTCTGATCTCATTTTCTTTGTGTTATTCTCCCTTATTAGTAAAACCACTGTGTAATAATGAATAGCAAATGGCTTTACCATAGTTATTATTAGGAGAAAGAATAAAAATAATATAGGGCAGTATTTAAGAAACCTGCCTATATATTGCTATTAAACTTAAATGCATTTCAAAGTCTAATTGTAAAAAAAAAAAAAATTTCAACATAATAAACTTGAAACAACTTACTCTTTTTAGGGCACACTATTACAGCAACCAGATGATCGTGCAACTACTACATCACTTTCTTGGAAACGTGTAAAAGGATGCAAATCTAGTGAACAGAATGGAATGGAGCAAAAGACAATTATTTTAATACCCTCTGGTTAGTTTGTTTTGCCCTCAAACATCACAAGGACAATTATAATAAATGAAATTTTTTTTACCAGGAGCTTTACTCTAAGTGAGAGTGATTTAGATTCCTTAGCAAGATGGAAAAAGTAAAGTGTAATAGCATTTATTCTACTGACTGTATTTAGGGTAGATACATCAAGATGGAACTTTCACTCTGTAGTAATTCTTTCTGATGTATCTAGCTTTATGTGCTATCAATATTGATAGAAGAAGAAGCTTATGAATTCTTTTACCAAACTGATTTATCACTTTTCTATGCCCTCATTGTCTCCCGTAAATATTTCTGATGTGGGACTGGGGTTGTGGCTCAGCGGTGGAGTGCTTGTCTGGCATGTGCAGGGTCCTAGGTTCAATCCTTGGCACCACATAAAAATAAATAAAATGAGGGTATTGTGTCCAATTACAACTAAAAAATAAATATTTAAAAAAAAATTTCTGATCTAGCACCAATAATACTTGACTGCATTTATTTGTTTACATTGCTGTGGTTTTGGCCAAAAGACTAAAAACCCATCCAGAAGTTTGTTTTGTTTTCCCCAAAACCTAATGCATAGTGGAAGTTTAATAAATTTAATGAATACTTGTGTATTTCTTTCTTTTTTAGATTTAGCATGTAGACTGCTGGGGCAATCAATGGATGAGAGTGGATTACCACAGCTGACCAGTTATGATTGTGAAGTTAACGCTCCTATACAAGGCAGCAGAAACCTACTGCAGGGTGAAGAATTACTCAGAGCTTTGGATCAAGTTAACTGAGCTTTTTCATGATTTCATTCCTTTTTGTTTCTTTTTCTTTTTTCTTTTTTTTTTTTTTAAATTTTTTGGACACTGGTGGCTCATTACCTAAAGCAGTCTATTTATATTTTCTATATCTAATTTTAGAAGCCTGGCTACAATACTGCACAAACTCAGATAGTTCAATTTTGATCCCCTTTCTACTTAATTTACATTAATGCTTTTTTAATATGTTCTCTAATGCTAGATCACAGACGGCACATTTTCACACATCTTTGGTGTTTGAACCATTGCATTGTAGTAGCATCATTTAAAAATGCACCTTTTTATTTATTTATTTTTGGCTAGGGAGTTTGTCCCTTATTGATTTATTTTTAATAAGATGCCAATATAATTTTTTTAAGAAGGCAGTAACCTTTCATCATGATCACAAACAGCTGAAACATTTTTACTCATTTTTCACATTTTACATAAACAATAATGCTTTGCCAGCAGTACATGGTAGCCACAATTGCACAATATATTTTCTTAAAAAGTACCAGCAGTTTCTCATGCAATATATCCTGCATTTATAAAACTAGTTTTTAAGAAGAAATTTTTTTTGGCCTATAAAATTGTTAAACCTGGAACTTGACATTGTTAATCTTATAATAATGATTCTTAAATACTGTATGGTTTATTATTTAAATGGGTAAAGCCATTTACATGATATAGAAAGATATGCATATATCTGGAAGGTATGTGGCATTTATTTGGATAAAATTCTCAGTTCAGAGAAATCATCTGATGTTTCTGTAGTTACTTTCCCAGCTCAAAAGAAAACAATACCCTATGTAGTTGTGGAAGTTTATGCTAATATTGTGTAATTGATATTAAACTTAAATGTTCTACCCACTCTGTTGGTATAAAGATTTTGAGCAGACTGTAAACAAACAAAAAAATCATGCATTGTTAGTAAAATTGCCTAGTATGTTAATTTGCTCAAAATATGATGTTTGGTTTTATGCACTTTGTCGCTATTAACATCCTTCTTTTTTCATATAGATTTCAATGATTGAGTAATTTAGAAGCATTATTTTAGGAATATATAGTTGTTGTAGTAAACATCTTGTTTTTTTCTATGTACATTGTATAAATTTTTCATTCCTTTGCTCTTTGTGGTTGGGTCTAACACTAACTGTATTGTTTTGTTATATCAAATAAACATCTTCTGTGGACCAGGCCCCCTTTGATTAGCTTTTATGTTTAAATAGTATTTGCATCATCTCCAGCTCATGAAATTGTTTCCTAACAATTTAAGTACTTTATGAAAATTACATTGTACGCTTCTGCATTTATCTCATTGCCATTATCTTAATGTATGCTGTGTCCCTAAATGTCATGTTAACTAATAACCATAGTATTACATTGTAAAGAGTATGTTTTTAGAAAAGAAACCTGCCGTTTGTAAATTTATGAGCCTATTAAAATGTAAAACACAAAATTTTAATATTTTTAGTATAAATGAAATGAGTGAAGCAAATCATGGACATTGTAATCATACACTATTATAAAGGTTAGTGGTTCCTCTAAAGATTTCTAATCTATTCCCATTAACAGATGAAAAAGTTTAGACCGCAAATGATGAATGATTTGCTCAAGCCATAAAAGTAATAAATGTAGACCAAAGATTTAGGTTAGGGCTTCTGAATATAATGTTAAACATACAACAAACATTATAAATAGCTTTCTTTCTGCTATGCTTTTCTTGTATAAAACAGCTATTTCTTTTACAGTTTCTTTTAAAAAAAAAAAACATAAGTATAGAAAGATATGAAAATAAGAGACAAAAATCACTGTTAATCTCTGCACCTAAAGGTAACAGAAAGTGCACACATGTGTGTGTTGCTGGGGATTGAACCCAGGCACAAATACAAAACAAGTCTCTACCATTGAGCTATACACTTAGTCCCCCAAATTTATTTATATTGATAAATTACATGGGCTGTGCCAGAGCCCTAGGTTCTTTATCTTGAGGTATGTATCCTGAACAAGATGAACTAGCTATAGATCTCTCAAATAGCTGTTCTTAGAATGGGACAACAAC
This sequence comes from Callospermophilus lateralis, assembly GCF_048772815.1. Classification (NCBI taxonomy): domain Eukaryota; kingdom Metazoa; phylum Chordata; class Mammalia; order Rodentia; family Sciuridae; genus Callospermophilus; species Callospermophilus lateralis. The sequence continues at coordinate 69,135,804 of NC_135307.1, read as the reverse complement.
TACATGAAAATTTAGGAACAAAAGTTCACAATACTGATATTAAATCCAGAACCTTGGGGACATAGGTATAATTCACCCCAAATACTATGACCCAACGTACTTCTCATTTAGTAACAAATATTACCAGAGGTGACACTTTAGAATAAAGTAGTTGCTTAATATTCCCAGATCACAAAATTTTAGAATTATGCTTATTGATTAAGAAAATTAGTTTCAGCTGAAAACTAGAAGTTCATAATTTTCAAATGTAAATAAATGGGATTACTACACAACAGGCCAGAAGTCTGGGAAAATGACCTGTGAGGACAATGATTTAGGAGGGAAAGCCTAGTTAAAGAACAGGTGAGCTAGAAGAAAAGTACCAAGTGCTCAGTTACTCAGAAAAAAAGTCACCTGGAGTGCTTAGAAATATGTAAACACAACTAGCACTTCCTTCCCAGCATTGTATCCCATCAGGAATTCCTTTATAATGCCTTCATCCAAAGAGTATAACCCAACTGTCATTTTATCCTTATATTCCTCTCTCCTCCCTATATGTCTATGCTTCCTATCTCTTTTCTGGTGCAATGAATGAATGAATGACTTTAGTATTACTTTCATCCTGAGGAAAGTGTGGCAGAAGGGATTAGCATATTTTGTTCATCTGTTACTGTTAAGTGTAGAACTGAAACTAGTTACTGAGCAAGCCTACCACTGCCAGGTACAGTGCTCATAGATTAAAATGACTCTAACATCTGTTGAATACACTAGACTTTGTGCTAAGCATTGTGCTTGTTATCTCACACTCTTCACAAATCCCTATGAATTAGTACTTGTATCTCACTTTGTACATTTGAAAGTCTTGGGAAAGTTGGCCCAATGTTCAAAGCTGCTGAGCAGGCCATCAGTGATTCCAAAGCCCATGGTGCTAACCACCATGCAGAAAGTACTAGTCACTCCAGTAGAACAAATCCTTGTCCCCCATTTTCAACTGTTCAAATAGTAAATGGGAGAAAATAAAGGGAGTGTATAAAACTGAAGGCCATTTGTCACTTGGAATTGAGGTCACCCAGGACATTGAGGGATGTCCTAAAAGGAGTGGCATGACATATGTAAAATAAAATTATTTCAAAGAGTTATTTAGTGGGTTTGGGGTCTGAACTAAAGATTCAGATTCCAGATTATAGAGACATTATTAACTCACTGGTAAACAAGGTGTAGTGTGTGGGAAAGCATTTGAACTATAAAAGGCTGTGGACTTAATGGCATAACAGACATGTTCATTTTCATTTACGCTTGTATAACCTCAAAACCCTTCCAATCTTGATTTCCTCATGTAAACCTCCAAGAGGTTTGAAAGATAAATTTAGTTACCAGCTTTGCAGAAACGAACATTCTAAAAGGTAAGAATTTTAATGTAGCAATGTCAAAAACAAGTTACAAAGAATACGAAATATTTTTTTTAACTTTATAATTTGATTAGATAAAACCTTTGCATACATGTTGCTAGCGGGAGCCAAGGAAAATGTAAAGAAGAAAAACCTTATTGGGGTGTTTTAAGTTTGCCACTAACCTCTTTGCTCATTTCTTCCCTTTAAAAAGCGCTGAACCTGTTATCCATATTATTTCGCGTTTAAAGCAATGTGTAGAATCTAATTCGACATAATTTCCTGTCGGATACAAGCTACACTTGACCACAACCTTACTATCATCGCCTTCTGGAGTTTGTTGTGTTCACACCTTCCAGAGGTTTGGACATAATGTTTATTCTTACCTTTAATTGATGGTTTTTATCCAGGATGGTGCCAGACACCCGATCTCCGTGTACTATTTTAATTTCCTTCTCGGCTCCATTCTGGGACGGAGAGAAAGGCAGGTGCCTGAGAGCGGCTGTGGCCTGAACCTCGGCGAGGAAAACACCAAGCACGCGGAAGGAACGCGGCTCGCTCCTGCTCCCGGCGCCGCCGGTACTACTACATGATGAGGATGCGAAACGCTAGCCGCCCGGAGAAACTTCCGCAAGCCCCGCCCTCCGCCCTGCCGGCCACGCCCCGGTACGTGCTCGGGCGCAACACCCCGTCGTGGGCCCCCGCCCGGGCCGCGGCCCCTGGGCCCCAGGGCTCCGGTCCACACGCGGCGGCCGCGTGTGCTGGGCGCGGCTGCGCCAGCGGCTCCCGCCTACGTGTGCGAGCGCATGTGCGAGGATCTGCGGGCGGGGAGGGGGCGCAGCGGCCCGCCTTTGTCTTCGGTGACCCGAGAGAGCCCTTCCCTCAACCTTGCCTTTGACAGTTACGTCCCGAATTCCCAGGCGGAAGCTTTGGGATGTGAATCTATCCTTTGAATAGGAAAATTTCTGAGGTCTCTGAATACTCTAGGCCTTAGTTAACTCTACTATGGCTAGAACTGTACTTTAAGTTAGTCCTCATATAATCTGAAATAGAGTTGTTTAAATATACCCCCTTTAATGTCCATGAACACTCAATTCATTTTAAATAAAGCACTTTGAGATATGACTAATAAATAAATGTATGGAACTGTAGCTGCCCCAGGGGGTGAGTTTTTTTGTTGGGTTGTTTTTTTTGCTTGGTTTTTTAATTTTGCTGCGCGTCAGTTATTGAGGGTCTTTTGTGCTAAAGGTTAGGTGAATTTATAGCATACAAAAAGTTGGGGCCTTAAATTTAATCTCTATAGTTTTGGTATGTTGAGTCCACTGTTAATTATAAAGTGAAAAAGCCTAATGTTGTTTAGAAAAAGTATCCTCACCTCTGCTAATCCATAGCTCACCATATTTTATATTTTAAGCTGCTTCTTTCAGGAAACGTAATTGTGGTTTTTCAAATAGAATTTCATAGAAAATGAGGACCGTTTTTAAAAATCGTGGTTGAGGGCTGGGGATATAGCTAAGTTGATAGCTTGCTTGCCTTCCAGGCACAAGGCCCTGAGTTCAATCCCCAGCACCATTAAAAAAAAAAAAAAAAAAAAAAAATTAAATTAAATAAATAAATAATTGTGGTTGAGGTATTTCAAATGCTCTTTGCTAATGAAAACAGATCTATAGCATGTATTTAGACAGGTATCATTTAAGGAGAGTGCTATAGTTCTTTTGGTCCTGTGTTTGCTTAAATCATTACAGATGGACAGTTCTCCACAGAGAACAGGCTGGGTGGGACCTGTAATGTTCATCAAAATGGTCATGTCTTTTAAAAAGCTGAGAACTGTTACATATGTAGCCTGACAAGTAGACTAGGATTCTATAAAGTCGGTTCTATCTTTAGAGATCTTTGAAATATTAAGACGTTAAAAAGCACTATATTATGCAGGATTCCTTTACAGATATTTTGGGATAATATTATTTGCTCTTTGGGATGGATTTTTAAAACATGGCTTTACATATAATGCTATGACAAAAATCTTTTATAGGTATACTACATGAGCTGTGGCATAAACCGTTATAAACTCCTAATTTCCTGTAGAATATTTACAGGGAAGCCTAATAGAGTCTTACAAGAGAAAATTAGGAGATAGCACGGCCTGAATAGGTGCTTTGCATCAGTCCATGCTGCTTCTTAGAGCCTCCTGAATGGCAAACATTTGTCACCTTTATGAACTTACTTATCACTACATCTTTCATTCTCTCACCTCTTTTTTTTTTAACTGTATGATAATTTATGGTTGTCTTATCTCCCCTATTAAACTTAGTTTCTTTGAAACACAGGTTTCCATCTGATTCATCTTTTTTTTTTCCAAAAGCCTTCCACTCTGCTTATACAAGAATAATTAACATAATCGAAGGTAAAAGAGGATTTAATGTGTGACATGAGGACTAGATAATTATGACCAGAGAACAGAATGGGCAAAACAGGATTATTTTCTATCTTTTCTAGTGGAATTCATTTATTCAGTGATTAGGGCTGAGAAAATGCAAGATATAATAAATATTGTAGCCAGGTACTATGGCGAACACCTCTAACCCTAGCTACTCAGGAGGCTGAGGCAGGAGGATCCAAAGTCCAAGGTTGACTTAGTAAGACCTAGTCTCAAAATTAAAAAAAAAAAAAAGGCTGGGGGGAGTAGCTCTGTGCTAGAGTGCCCTTGGGTTCACTCCCCAGTACTGCAAAAACAATAATAATAAGTAAATATTGTGGAATGTGGTTCCGGTCATCGAGAGTGGTTAATTGCCATTCTATGAGGTACTTGAACATTTAACTGTAATTGTGCAACTACAGTTCAAGGCTAAATAAAATTTATATTGGTCATTTAAGCCATCATAAACTGAACTGGGAATGTAGGTCAGTGTTAAGAGCACTTGCCTAACATGTACCAGGCCCTAAGTTCAATCCCTGGTTCCAAAAAGAAAAATGAAAAAAAAAAAGATGTTTTAAACCACTATTTCCTTTTCTGACCTATCTGTAGCTTGACAATCTGTATCATCAGCCCAGACTGCTTTCTTCAGGTGCCTCACATTTGTCCTGTCTAAAGCTAACTCCTGGTGCTTACTTAAGCAGCACATAGATTAAAACTGAAATGATACAGAGAAGACTAGCACAAGGATGATATACAAATTCATGAAGTGTTCCATATTTTTTAAAAGAACAACTAACCCCTTATCTATCTTCCAAATGGCTCCTCATCCTGCATCCCCTGCTCAATGAATGGCACCACTCAGTCTCAGAAACCAGAACTGTAGAGGTCAATTGTCACTACTGCCTCACCCACCAAATCCAGTTTGGCACAGTCCTTTACCTGGCTTAAATTTTCGTTGTGGGAACTTGAACGTACACAAAAGTAAAGGGAATAATGCCAAAAATTCTCCAATTTAGGTTCCCTCAGAAGTAGACTCTGACATAAAACTGCAGGTGATTTTTGGGGGGAATGCTTTTGGGATAAGCACATGTGAAAGAGAAAAGATTAGAAACAGGCAGAGAGAGAGGCAGGAAGCTGACACACAGTCCCAGTAGCTGCCTTCACCAGCCACTTGGGAAGCTCTGGAGTTGGTCCTCAAGAGTTGTCTCAAGCTACTGGGAGGGTCTGGCCTTTACACTGGTCAAACCAGTCATTGGATTCAGGCTTCCCCCCCGGAAGGAGATGTGACCTTTCCTCAGCTTAGCAATTCCCAGAGAACTAACAGCTGAAGACCATCTGCTACATAACATAGCCGGGAAAGTAAATATGTCATTCCTGAGACATCTGGTATCTCATCACAGTGTCACCCACAGTACCAACTTCTACAATTACTAACTCAGGCAGGATCTTTTTTTCACGTATACCTCCACACATCCCTCCCCTGCCACCATGATTTTGAGTGAAATCCAGAGAAATCATATAATTTTATTTGGAAATAATTCAATATGAATCTCTAAAAAAACCTATTCTTTTTGGACAACCACAATATAACATCTAAAACTATAACAATAATTTCCTTAATTTCATCAAAATATTCAGTCAGTGACAGTCTTTTGGGTTCTGTTTCTGTATGTTCTTTATAATTTGTCACTTCTCCACACTACCTCATCAGTTTTGGCCTGGTTTTCCTCTACCTCCCCCCCTTATCTGCCCCATCCCTGCCACATCTCATTGTTGCCAAATTAATCTTTCAAAACAAAACTATGATGATGTTATTTCTATATTTAGCATTCCCTCAAGGAGAATAGTCTAATGAATATAAAATAGTCATTGTCCTTGGGGACTAAGTGCCAGAGGACATTACTTCTTACATAATTCATTCTTCTTTCTTTGTGATGCTTTATAGGAAGGATGATTACTTTCCTTAACAGGAGAAACAATGATTTTTAAAATTTAGTAGCTATTGATTATTTTCAGGTGGGAGTTTGAATGCTTGTGTAGTTGACATTAAGGCCCAAATTGCAAAACTGTGAGGAGTTTGTGATTTATATGTATGTATATGTACTGATAGAAACACCAGCAAACAGGCCGTTTATTATTCACATAACATATTAATGCCAGTTCCCATGGGCTACATGATGATGGCCACATATTCACCTGGATATGCAGTAGGGTTTTTCAGTACAGGAGAGGAACACTGCAACTATGAGACTTGGAGTTTGTATGTTGTGGCTGGGACACCTGCCAATACCTGTAGAGAAAATTGCTATGAAATGTAAACAAATTTTCTCTGGGGAGGAAGAGGAAGGGAAGGCCTTTATCTTTCTTTCTTTTTTTTTTTTTTTTTAATTATTCTGGAATGTAAATAAATGGCTCCAAGGGAGATAGGTCTCTAAATCTCTTCAGCATTCTCTGTCTTAGGATAGTGAATCATCCTTCACTGAAAAGACTCACACTTAGCAGACAGACATCCAGGGAGAAAATTTACCGGTACAGGTCCAGGCTTTGAGATCTCTTATCTATTGTTCCAAACACTGCCAACTTCTTTTTCTTGCCTCCCTTCCCCCAGTGATGGAACCTCCTAATATGTTCTCTAATTTTTTTGGTGTGTCTTTGTACTTGCTTTTTCTGTATTTCTACAGCATCCTTCCTATCTCATCTCCATATCCTTAATAGTTTCCCTCTTTTCAGAACTCAGTTCTACTTTAGAAAGCTTATTCTCTTAAGGACTGGATTAGGAGATTCTCCTAGGTGTTCCCATGTTGCATTGTGCTTAACTCTTTCATAGTATTTATCACACTAATATTAAGTATAATTTTATAATCTGCTTAAGGTGAGTGGATGGTGAGCAACTTGATGACAAAAGTAATGCCTTTAAATGCATCTTCAGCAAATTGGCAGTGTAAGAAGTTCCATGGATACACTGCTCAATGAAACAACTATAACTAGTGAAAATGTTTAAGGAATAATTTAGAGTTCTCGGAATTATCTGAAGCCAATGAAGAAACATTTATTCAAAAGAATCTACTAAATCTTGGTAAAGTAGCAATGGTGAATGGTACTTAAGCCTTGATTTGCTGCCCACTGCCCTTACCATGAGAAATTCCACTCAGGTGAGTGGAGCCCTTTCCCCCAAGATCCAGTAAAGGGATATAGTATTTCCCCGGGGCGGGGAGGCGGGCAGTTTGCCAGGATTTTTTTTTTTTTTTTTTTTTTTGTCTTGGTACTAGGGATTGAACACAGGGCGCTTAACTACTGGGCCACATCCCCAGCTCCTTAGTATATTTTATTTTGAGACAGGGTCTCACTAAGAGGAGCCCTAAACCAAGTTGCAAAGAATGGCTTTGAACTTGCAATCCTCCTGCCTCTGCCTCCTAACCCTTTGGCATTATAGGAGTGTATCACTGTACCCTGCAGGATTTTTTTATTTTGCTTTGCTCTAAATTGCAGAGACTGAATTCTGTGTTGCACGTTGCCAAGAGATTGGAGATAAATGGGATTCCCAAGTTGGCCTTACCCCAGCTCACACATATGATGGGAGTTTCATTCCAGGGTAGGTGGGCTGAAAATAACAGAAGCCACAGCCCCCTCCCAGAGCTCTGCCCATAAACCAGGAGAGTGACTCTGAGTGAAGGCCACCATCTGTATCCTCAGTTCTGAAACAGTGGCTAAGAGATTTTGCCCAGAAGGAGAGGCACCTGTAAGAACAGAGAACTCTGAAGCTCTCCCCAGAACTGACTTTATTTGGAATAGAATATGGAGAAATTCAACTCTAAAAGAGATCTTGAAAACAATGGATGCTTGAGTAGTAAGCAAGTAAGAGGAGGCTGGTAGCTCCCTGAGAGAGAGAAACAATAAAATCTGCAGGCCAACTAGTTTGCCAGAGAGAGCCAGGGAATAGGCAACTAAGAAGAGCAGCCCTGGGAATAGATCATACCCCAAGACAGCTCAAAATTACCTCTGCAAAGGCTCCTACATTTAATTGGTTTAGACTGTGGTGCAATTTATGCCCCAGGGCATTGTCAAAAGCAATACAGCAATTAGCTAGTAATTAGAGAAGAGTAACAGCTGGGTGTGATACCAATGCACAGGGCAGAGGGTTTAATGAAGAGATCAGGAAGAAAAGATAAAGAGCATGTAAAAATCACTATCACCCCAGGGTGATTGTGTGCATGGTCCCACTACCAATTCTAAGGAGCAACTTTGCATTTGCCAAGTTATGAGACAAATGAACTCATTAAAATAGTCCTGCCAAGTCACTAAACATGCAAACAAAAAAGAAGTTACAGGGGTAAGCCCATTAATATCCAAAATTAAAACAATAAGTTACCTAAAATGTTAAGTTTTTAACAAAATAATTGTGAGACATGGGGGGAAAGCAGGAAGTTTCTATTCATAGACAAAAAAGATAGAAAGAAATTATCTGGAGGGTCCAGATAGCCAATTTAACAAAGAATTTAAAGCAGTCATTAAAAATATATTCAAAGAAGCAAAGGAGATCTTCTTTTCATATTTAAAGATGAAAAGGAATGTATTATGACAATGTCTTGTCAACTACAAATAAAAATAGATAGAAATTATTTTAAAAGACCCAGCTAGAAACTATAGAGTTGAAAAGTAAAATAACTGATTCAGTCACTAGACTCTTCATTAAGGACCTGCTGTGTACCAAGCACTCTAAAAGTGTGGTAGTACTGTAACAGACACATAACCAAGCTTCCATGTTTATATTTGACATAGTACATAAAGTCTTAGCCAGAAGGAATAAGAGGAGAATAAGAAATAAAAGGAATAAAATTTAACGCACACCTGTAATCTCAGTGATTCCGGAGGAATGAGGCAGGAGGAAGGCAAGTTACAGACCAGCCTTGAAAAATTAGTGAGAATCTCAGAAAATTAGAAAGATCTTGTCTTAAAAAAAAAAAAAAAAAAAGTGTCCCTGGTTTCAATCCCTACTGCCAAAATAAAAGGAATAGGGATTAGAAAAATAAATTATTATTATTATTATTCACAGATTCTGTTATCTACACAGAAAATCTTTAAGAATCTTCAGAAAAGCTATTAGAATTAACAAGAGTTTAACAAGGAGCTGACTGACATTAGATCAAGATGTAAAGTTCAATTATTTTGGGGGGTGGAGGTGGCTACTGGGGATTGAACTCAGGGCTGAGAACAGCCCTATTTTGTATTTTATTTAGAGACAAGGTCTCACTGAGTTGCTTAGCACATCACCATGAGGCTGGTTTTGAACTCGAAATCCTCCTGTCTCAGGCTCCTGAACCGCAGGGATTATAGGCATGAGCCACCGTGCCTGGCTCAATTGTATTTTTATATAATGGATTTAAGCAATTAGAAAATGTAAGGAAGTAAATGATACCAAATACAATAACCACAAAAAGGCATAATGTACATAGGGAAAATCCAGCAAAAGACAAGTAAAAAGTTCATAGAGAAAAGATGTAAAATTTTGTTAAATATTCTAAAGGTGAAATGTTTACAGATAGGCATTCTCAATATGATCAAGATGTTATTCCTTCCCAGACTGACTTATATATTAATGCAACCCCCTAATAGTGCCATTAGTACATTAATAATGTACTAATGTACTAATGGCACTATTAGGTAAATGTAACAAGTCAAATTTAAAACTTGCCTGAAAGTAAAATCTAAGAATAGTTGAGATCCTCCTGAAGAATACCAAGATAAGAGAAATGTCCTTCCTAAATATGAATTTTTTAAAAAAGCTCTGGTATCTAGACTATGTTATTCATGTAGCGCAATCTAAATGGGGCCTTGAAAGTAGATAGTAACCCCCGGAAACAGATTCACACTGGTATGCTTACTGGAGGCCTCTTCTTGTGCTGGACTTTACTATTTTAAAATGGTAAAATGGTTACGGGATTCCAGGGAAGGGAAACAGGTGATCCGAATGGTGCAGTTGAGAGTGGTAAGGAGGCTCAGAATAGTAACTATTTACTAACAGTAATGGAAATGGTCATTACTGTTATTGTATTTTAATAAAAGATACAGAGCCATACAGTTATGCACTAGCTGCAGTCACCCATATACACTCGATATTTGAAAGAAGTGACTTTCAAGCATTGGGAAAGGATGCACCATTCAATAACAGGTGATAGAACATTACACACATGGTAAATACGTGTACATATAGATATTGTACATATGGAAAAATGGAATTGAATCCTTAGTTCATACTATACTGAAAAATCATTTGTATATAGATCACAGTAGATTAAAAGTGAAAACTTTAAATACTTTTAGACTTCTGGAATAAAACTGTAGCAGAAAAGTCTGCAGTACAATAATGATTTGTGTACCTCTTCCATAGATTGGAGCTGTCACTGGGAAGAGGTTGCTCAGTTAGGTACTAAATTTCTCACCCCCATTTGCTCTTACTTGGGTCCATGTGACCTGAATTCCAGCCAATGCAATGGGGACTGAAATGGCGTATATATGTACTTCTCAAACTAACCATGGTAATGTGCCATCCTTTCACCCATTCAATCACGGACTGCTACAATAAAATAAATTTCCAGAAAAAAATGGAACGTAAATCATACCAAGCTGGGCACACACCTGTAATCCCAGCTACTTGGGGGAGGTTAAAGCAGGAGGATGACAAGTTTGAGGCAAGCCTGGGCAACTCACTGTGACCCTGTCTCAAAAATAAAATATAAAAGAGGGGAGCATGCTGGTAGGATAGCTTAGTGGTAGAGCATCTCTGGGTTCAATCCTCAGTACTCAGGCACGCATAAGTCATACCAAATACAAACCCATTTTTTATTATTATATTCAACAGACATGGTATTATTTTAGCCATTTATCATAAAAAGTTTACAGTCTATGGGCTGGGCTATAGCTCAGTGGTAAAGCCTTGCCTTGCCTGTGTGAGGCACTGGGTTCAATCCTCAGCACCACATAAACATAAAAGATACGTGTGTTCATCTACAACTAAAAAAAATTTAAATATTATTAAAAAAAAATTTTACAGTCTTGGGGCTGAGGATGTGGCTCAAGTCGTAGCCTGTCAGCCTAGCATGAGTGAGGCACTGGGTTCGATTCTCAGCACCACATAAAAATGAAAAAATAAAGATATTGATTGTGTCCACCTAAAAAAAAAAAAACCTAAAAAATAAATACAAAAAAATTTTACAGTCTCACTTTCTATACTTTCCTGAGATGGAGAGGTATTAAACAGTTTGCAGACCAACAGGGATCAGCAGACCACCCTTTGTGCACCACTTCCAGGCCTGGCCCAGAAAAATCTACAGTGGATAAATGTATATTAACACATTGGAATATCAGGTGAAAAATGAATGAACTACAGCTATGAATAACAACATGAATGAATATTACAAATAATATTGTTTAGAAAGCAATTCAAAGAATTGGGTGGGGTGGTGCACAACTGTAATTCCAGCAACTCAGGAGGCAGAGACAGGAGGATGGCAAGTTTGAGGGCCAGCCTCAAGAAATTTAGGGAGACTTTGTTTCAAAAGAAAAAAAAAAAGCAATTCAAAGAACATGTATTATAAATTGCAATACCCTTTTCCCAAGAACTATATTACTTAGAGGTACATACACAGGTGATAAAATATATACAAAAGAATAAGAAACGAAGTGAAGGGTAGATGTTAATAAGGTGGGGCAAAGTCAGGTGAACCGGTTAGAGGAATTCAAGATTGATATGAGGGTGTTGATAATGTTCTAGTTCCTAAATAGGAAAGGTGCACAGAGATTTGTTTTACTATTATGCATACTTTATACACCACATAAGTTTTCTGTTTACATAAAATATTTAAAAAATCTAAAAGGAGTAATTATCAGGAACGTTAGTGAGTTGATCCTTCATCTACAGCCAGTAAGTCCAGTGCTTTCTATGCTATTACATCAGGATACTTCTAAGAATAACAGCATGACTTGCAATCAAAGAAATATTCTAAAGCACAAAATATTACTTTATAGCTAGCTCCTGGGAAAAGCTAAGAGGTATAGTGTACATAGAGAGTCAATTCAGTCAAACAATAAGTAGATACTCTAATTCGGTTCTAGATTGTGGCATGGTGTGTGTGTGTGTTGGTTGGAAGGGCTGTTTACAAGAGGGTATGAGATAGAGCTCCTCCTCTCAAGTGCTTGTAGACTACCAGGTTTATGAGAGCCACAAATTAAGCACAACATTAAGTGGGCAGACTATAAAGGAGCTCAACAATGAGAGGGAAAATGAATTGAGCCCATTTCCTTGTAAACGCCCTTCTTTAAATCCTCTTCCCAGGTGTAGTGGGGTTGAGCTTGTTGACTTTTGTCACTCCAGGGTTACTTTTAAAGAAGAGGGACAGACGGCCCTCTAACGTAGTTCTCAGCCAATAGGCCTTGATGCATGCGCAATAAGCACACCAACGCTACTATAGGCCCGGATGAAGGCGGAGCTGAAGGTGCCGGATAGTGCGACACGGAGAGCGCGTGCGTCACGTCGCAGGGGGCGGGGTTTCATGACCCGGTTTCCGCAGCGCCCGCCGCAGGCTGGTGTGTCCGTGGTACGCGGGCTGTGTAGGCATGGGGACTCCTCAGGGCCTGCAGACCGATTGTGAGGCGCTGCTCAGTCGCTTCCAGGAGACTGACAGCGTTCGCTTCGAGGACTTCACGGAACTTTGGAGGAACATGAAGTTCGGGACCATCTTCTGGTGGGTGTTTCTCCACTGAAAATTGCTTCCTTCCAGTTTGTAGCTCCGCACGTGGAAATGGTTAAGAGAGCAGTCCCCAAAGTGGTCTCCATCTCTCCTGGGCCTTCGTCGGTGTTCGCACTTTCTTTGGGCGGTTTCATAAGGCCTCGATTGCATCTTTTTTTTTTTTTAATTTATTTTTTAGTTTTAGGTGGACACAATATCTTTATCTTTTTTTTAATGTGCCTTACACATGCTAGGCGAGCACGCTACCACTTGAGCCACATACCCAGCCCCTCGATTGCATCCTTTTGATGCCTCTTCTCGAATATACGTTTCTGGCTAGTCTCCTTCTAAACTCTTCAGCTGCACCGCCTCCACCCTGACCCAGGCCATTATCTTGACTTCCCCCAGTCTGGTTCTTCTAGAGCCCCATGTTAAAAAAAACAGAATAGTCACACGAGCAAGGATAAAATCCTGCACGATTGAATTAATTTTTCATGCAGCAACCAACAGTGTCTTTTTAAAGTGCAAAATTGATCACATCACTTCCCTGCTCACCACTCTGCAGTGTTTGTTACTGGTTGTCTTTGGGATAAAATTCAAATTCTCTCTAACATGGCAGGCAATTCTCGGTGACTGGCCTCTGCCTATATCTCCAGCCTCCTCTTCCAGCCCCTTCCATACACTATCTTGTTCCAGCGATTGCCCTTGGCGTTTTCTAAGCCTAGAGTTTACCCTCTACTTCCACTTGTTTGTCCCCTTTATTATTCACCCATTTTATGTCCAGTTGCCAATTCCTTGGGGGATATCTTTCTCCCTTCTATACTAAGCGGGTGTTCATGCTCTAGCCCCTCTCCCCTGGTTATTTTATCTCACTGATTATCACATCTTATTGTGTAGATGAAGAACCAGTATAGGATATGTTAAGAGTGCAGACAGACCATAGAGCCCAGCTATGTGAATTTGAATGCCGAGTGCCCTAACTGGGATTTGGGATAAGTTATTTGCTTGAGCTTCCTTATTTGTAAAATAGAGGCAATAGTAGTCCTGAGGATTAAATGAGCTAAGAAATATCAAATGTTTCCAAGAGCTCACTAAAGTTCATTGTTATTACTTTTCAATTTTCCCTCCACTAGATTGAGCTTTGAGGACAGTGAATGGATAAGTTTCGTGTTACCATTAGCACAGCACATATAATATTGAAAAGGCTAAATAATTGAATGAATGAAACCTATGACTTAACTGTGTCTTGCTGAGTAAAATATAAACGTTCTCTTTTCTCTCTGTTGGTGTAAACTACCTGTGTAGTTTGTAAATTACAGGAGATGAAGGATGACGCCCTATTTATTATACAGCTGATGAAAAGAGAACTAATTTAAAAAAATACTAAATGTAATTCATTTATAGCATAATTTACTTACTTCATAGAACAACTCTGAAAGCAGATATAATTATCCTTGTTTTATGGGTGAAGAAATTGAGGTTTAAGGAGGTTGAAGTAATTTCCTCCACATTGCAGTTAGAAGGTGGTAGAGCAGATATTGAAACCTATATGTCTCCCCGTTTCTTTCTTTGTTTTTGTTTTTGCAGTATTGGAGACCGAACCCAGGGCCTCTCACATGGTAGCCTCATACTACTGAGCTTTTTATTTTGTTTTTAGAGCAAAGTCTCCCTAAGTTGCCCTGATTGGCCTCATCAACTAGTCATCTTTTGCTGAAGCCTCCCAAGTAACTTAGATTACATGTGTGCAGTGTGTTTGCATTGCCTGGTTCTAAAATCAATGATTTTTCATGTACTACTTTTGGGGAAAAAAGGCATTTCAGGGAAAGTTTTCTAGGGTTACCCCAATTTTTAGCTAATAGAAAAATATCTGAGGAGCCAGTCGATTACCTTCCCTACTTTTTTTTTAAATTTTTTTTTTTAGTTGTAGATGGACACAATATTTTCATTTTTATTTGTTTTTATTTTTAATGTGGTGCTGGGGATCGAACCCAGGGCCTCATGCGTGTGAGGCAAGCACTGTACTACTGAGCTACAACCCCAGACCCCTTCCCTACTTTTAATCAGCTATAATATAGCCTCTGCTTACTGGCTGCATGGATAATTTTTGTTTATGCTGCTGTTATAGAATGAAAATTTCTACATATCCTTATTTGCATTTTGTGTCAATTACTTGTGTCTATTAAATAATACACTTTGAGACATTTAGCTGAGGTATTAAAAATTAGGCACTAATCTCCTCGTTTCAGGGTTTATATAGAATCCATAATATGTTTAAAATATGCCTTCCTTCATTGCTTTATCCAAAGTTGTAAGGATATTACATTAATTTTTGGCAAAGTAATGAACTTGCTGGCTTTTAAAAAAAAAAAAATTAAAAATTTTGGTTAACTTGGCACAATTTTGAATAGTGTATTAATTATGCCATGTAGGTGCACGGAAATGTATTTCCTGTATTATTACATTGATTTCTAAGAGAGATGTATTCTCTGTTGGATGTTTGGACAAAGCTTTTGAGAGTTGAAATCTGCTCTTATATCCCTGCTCTTCTTTCCTATCATTGGCTTTGCAGTGCTCTGGAGAATGGTAGGGTGGGTTACACTGTATTGTTTCTCTTTTTCATGTAGGCTTCCCAAGTATAGTGGAGATTAAATGCAAATCTCTGATATATTAGATTGCACACAGTTTTTGGTTTTGTAACATGACCATTGTTTTAAATATTAGATGTTTTAAATGTTTCTCTAGTACTAATTTGAATCCCCTTCTTTGCTCTCCAATTTGGCAAGTAAAGTTGGTGCTTTTGGGAACTGTATTTTGTTTATGGTGTGCCTCACAAGCGGAAAGTTAGCTCTTTGTGCTTGATTCTTGAAAGGATTAGCCTTTGAATCTTCATCCAATTAGTCACAACTATTGTTTAAGTATATACCTGTTTCTGGTTTTTGTTCATCTTTTACTTTCTTAATAAATCATAATATATTTTCTTTATGTTTCCTAGTGGTAAAATGAGAAATTTAGAAAAGAACACATTTACAAAGGAAGCTTTAGCTTTGGCTTGGCGATATTTTTTACCTCCATACACCTTCCAGATAAGAGTTGGTGCTTTGTATCTGCTATATGGATTATATAATACCCAGCTATGTCAGCCAAAACAAAAGGTAATACTTGGTAAGTTGTTTTTTCACAGCAAAAATTTGACACAATGTTTTTATAATAAACTGACTTAAATAGAAATGGTAGTGTTTTAAAATTATAATACATTTATGAAAAAAGACTTAAATTTATTACAATTTTTACTCTTTCTGATTGCAGATCAGAGTTGCCCTAAAGGATTGGGATGAAGTTTTAAAGTTTCAGCAAGATTTGATAAATGCACAACATTTTGATGCAGCTTATATTTTTAGGAAGTTACGACTAGACAAAGCATTTCACTTTACAGCAATGCCTAAATTGGTATGTTGCCTAAAATAACTTTTGTTTTTTAAATGAGAAGTTATACTTTATTGTCCATTAAGCACCTCACTTTCCATAAAGATGGAATGACTATTAATAATATTCAAAAGTTGTAGCCTACTTAAAAATAGAGGAAAATGTTTTCTGATTATGTTTTTTTCCTGCAAACAAAAGGTTTTGAATGTAGTATGTTTCTGAATGATATGTATCAAGTAAATTGTTATAAAAGGAAATGAAAAAGTTTAGTAGTCTTTGGAAAATAGGTATTTAACAAATATACACATAGAGCTGCTTTTGTTTTATTCATGCTTATTGATAGACAAGTTTTTATTGCTAGTTTATATTTGAATACTTTAAAAATATCCTTTAAAATGCATCCATTTTAGAAGACATTTCTTGTATAGCTTTCATATAGAATGAAGAAGAAAATTCAACGAGCTGAAGTTACAGAAGAATTTAAGGATCCAGATGATCGTGTAATGAAACTTATCACTTCTGATGTATTAGAGGTAAATTTGATTTTATATCCTTGAAATTAAAAAAAATGTTTTATTGCTGATTATACATTGAGGTTATAACTCCATCTACTGGATATTGACAAATTTTCTTTTAACCAATCATAGAATGCTCTTACTCTCTCTAAAGTATCAGAAATAGAACACCCTAAATGTATCAGGATTTGTAAGTCTTGAAGCATAAGAAAGAGAAAGATGTAGAATACTGTTAGACTCAGAATCTGTGGATTCATATACTAAAACAACCATTTGGGTTTTTTGTTATATTGAAAAACAAGAATTTAAAGTAACTTTATCTCTATCTATCTATCTGTCTATCTATTTGTGTGCTGGGGATTGAACTCAGGGGCAATCAACTAAGTTACATCCCCACTCCTATCTTGTATTTTATTTAGACAGGGTCTTACTGAGTTGTTCAGCACCTCATTGCTGAGGCTGGCTTTGAACTTGAAATTCTCCTATCTCAGCTGGCTCTAATTTTTTTAACAATAGGAATTTATTTCCTAAATTCCTTTTTATAATATTTAAAAACCTATCATTAAAACAGGCTATTTTGACAAATATTTAAAATCAGGATTTATGGATATGCCTTATGGTTTTAAAGTAGTTTTATCATCTAATATATTTTGATATTTTATTAGAATTGTACACAATTTAAAAAATCCCTTTTTGCACAGATGAATAATGGTACTCTAGACTTTTTTTAAAAAAATATTTTTTTAGTTGTAGATGGACACAATATCTTTATTTTACTTATTTATTTTTATGTGGTGCTGAGGCTTGAACCTAGTGCCTCATACATATGTGTGAGGCAGGCACTGTGCTACTAAGCCACAATCCCAGCCTCTCACAGACTTTTATATGAATAGAAAAGCATTGCCTGAGGTTAAAATAAAATTCCATTATAGGGTTGGTTATAGCCTTTTCTAATCAATGAATTTCAAAAGAACATATACAGTGGAGATTGGAAGGGGAGACCTTGGTCATGGTTTTTAATCTCTTTGAGCCTTAGTTTCCCCTGAATTAATATAAGGATTACTATCTTTCCCTTTTCTTTTTTTCTTTCTGTTTTTTGAGACAAGGTCTGATTATATTGTCTAGGCTGGCCTTGAAATCCTGGCTTAAGTGATTCTCCTGCCTCAGCCTCCTGAGTTGTTGGGACTACAGGCATACACCACCAGACCTGGTTGGGATTGCTGTCTTTATTTCTCCTCACTATGAGAACTGAGATAAGCTGATGGCTGAATACTTTGGCATATGGGATATAGACCCTTAATAAAGGATCTGTTTTTCCCTGTCTTATTCACTGTCTTCCTAAATCAGCAGTAAAAGAGGGGTCATATTTTTGATTTACTTTGTCTGGATTCCCCACAGAGCATCAGCCTGTCACATTACATCTATGATGTTTGTAAATGTTTACTAAATATCTGAAGTAATGGAGTTAAGGTTCATATTCATTTCTGAATCAATACAGTGCCTGTTGGTTGGATAGTAGGACCTGATCTGAACTGGAACTGGGGAAAGAAATTCATCATTTTTAGCAAACATCTGATCATTTGAAGTAAGATTAAAAAAAAACTAGGTTCCTTCTCTCTAGCAGCTTGGTGAGAAAGAAGTATGAGAAAATAAATGCAATAAAAGTACTTCAAGTCAGGCATGGTGATGCATACCTGTAATCCCAGTGACTTGGGTGGCTGAAGCAGGAGGATTGCAAGTTCAAGGCCCACCTCAGCAACTTAGCAAGGCCCTAAGGAACTTAGTGAGACCCTATCTCAAAATAGAAAATAAAAAAGAGTTGGGGATATTGGTCAGTGGTTAAGCACCCCTGGGTTAAATCCCTAATACTCCCCCAAAAAGTACTTTGTATAATCGATGGAATTTATATGTTCTCTTTTTGGTAGAGAGGCATCATTGAAAATTTTTAGAGATTAGATTTAGTGTCTGGACAGTGCTCTATTGCAGATCCTGCTTATCTGAGGACTTACCACTACTGAACAGTTTACAATTTCTTGAACAGCTAGCTGTCCATTCCACCAAAATCCACTAGAAATTAATTGAATTGAGTAGTCTAAGTAGTCTTAATAGGCTGTTCAGATGTTAAGTGTTAATTCTCTGCTGATCTTATAGCCAAGTTCCTGTGCCAGGATTTATATGGTGTCTTAAGTCTGGCTACAGTGTGCTATCTGTCTCCCTATCCCATAGGCCTATTTGGCTGGAAGTTTCTTAAAGCGGAAGATTTGATTAATAAATGATGTCTTACATGGTGACATAAGTCACCCTTTATTTATTTTAGTTCTTATTACTCAAGTAATGATGAAACTTAAGGGAATGGGATAGAATTCTTTGAAGGGGTGGGCGAGTGCATTACGAGGAATTTCTAGCCAAGAATGAAGGACTGTGTATATGTTCTTGGTGTCATACTTATGATGTAAAATATCTTGGTTTTCTGGGTTGATATATAATGATATGTTGTATTACAATAATTTTCATTATAAGTTAGAATATAATTCTTTGCTCCCCTAATTAGTCTTTTCCCAATGTTTCCCCATAACAATGTGCCTTGAGTTGAATTCAGTAAACCCATACCACTGGAAAACAGTCTCTTTGTTAATGATAAAGTTGTACTATTTTTCTTACGTGATTATGTTATTTTCATAGTACCTGTAGCTTATTGTTTCCTGTGAACTCACAGTCATTTTGTAAAGTGAGTGTGTTTGCATTGGTTTTGCCTTTAAGATTGTCCTCAAGGTGGGCATGATGGTGCATTTGTATAATTCTAGTGACTTGGGAGGCTAAGGCAAGAGGATTACAAGTTTGAGGCCAGCTTCAGTATCTAAGTGAGGCCTTAAGCAACTTAGTAAAACCCTATCTCAAAATAAAAAATAAAAAGTTCTGGGGATGTGGCTTAGTGGTAAAGCCCCTCTGAGTTCAATCCTCAGTACCCACCCCCACCAAATAAATTGAAATAAAAAACTCATCTTTTTACTTTTAGGAAATGCTGAATGTTCATGATCATTATCAGAACATGAAACATATAATTTCAGCTGATAAGTCCAAGCCAGATAAAGCCCTCAGCTTGATAAAGGATGATTTTTTGGATAATATTAAAAACATAGTTTTGGAGCATCAGCAGTGGCATAAAGACAGAAAGGTAAGCAGTTGCATGTTTGATCACTTACTGTACATTGTACATGAATATTAGACATGGTGGTATGTTGAGAGGCAGCCTGGTTTAGTGGGTACTTTCCTGTATAGTGAAGGTTTCTACTTAAGGTTTTGTTAGTCATTAGCCATGTGGCATCATTTGCCCTTACAAATGGAATATACCCAACACACAAACACACATGGACACATACATATATATATATACACACACACACAGGAATAAGTATTCTTGTTATACAATGACTTAATCTTTGTAATTTGGGCTAGGGTTGTGGCTCAGCAGTAGTGCAAGGACCTGGGTTCAATCCTCAGCACCACATAAAAATAAATAAATAAAGTAAAGGTTTTGTGTCCAATAACAACTAAAAAATAAATATAAACAAAATTAATCTGTAATTTGGCATTTTTCTAGAGGTTACATACTGACAGCCTTTGGGCCAAATCTGACATATAGATATGTTTTGTTTGGCATAGTATTGATTTCAACATTGTTGTAAAATTTTGAATTAGTGACCAATATGTAAGTATTTGTAGACTTCACCTAAGATTCCAGAAAACCAACTTCACTTATAAATCAGAATTTGTAAGTGGTCTCACTCTCCTACATAGTAGCAGATCCTGAACCTGAGTGGTGACTTTCTGCTGTGTCTTATCCATTTTCAAGTCTCATCAATAAATTTTTAGTTTGATTTTTCGGATTCAACAGTATTAATCTTGCCTGTATTCCACATTGACCTTACTCTGGAAACCTAAGTGCCAGACTTGCCAAATTTATCTTTGAAACTATGATTCCATTTTATTTTAATAAATACTTCCAGGAAAAAATAAAAAATAGAACCAATTTCTGGTTACTTTACTGTTGAATAAAGTATTCAGGTATTTTATTGATGAATACTAGAACTGTTATGAAACCTAATTGTGATCTTAGAGTTTGGTAGTGATCTATGTTGCAGTACTGTGAGATGATCTTTTGGTTTTTTAGTAATTAAAATAATCAAGTGGGGCTGGGGATGTGGCTCAAGTGGTAGCACGCTCACCTAGCATGCGTGAGGCACTGGGTTCGATTCTCAGCACCATGTAAAAACAAAATAAAGATACGGTGTCCACCTAAAACTAAAAAATAAATTAAAAAAAAAATAAGCATCCTAGTTGCATGTACGGATATGCCACAATGAAGCCTGTTCTATACAATTAAAATAGCACTAAAAGTGAAGTAATTGATCCTCACTGTTGTAAAATTAATTTGTAACTAATTAAATTGTAAATATGTTTATATGTTTATATAAATAACTTTTTTTTGCTCTTTTAGGATCCTTCTTTAAAATCAAAAAATAAAGATGGAGAAGAAAAGAAGGAAGAAAAGTCACAAGAATCAGAGGTCAGACAACTGCCATATTATTGTTTATGGGGCAGCAATTTGATTAGCTTTTTTTACTTTTGTGTGGCTATAATTTTATATATTGAACATTATGGCCTTTGGTCAGCATTATAATAATATCAGAAAATTCTGAATCATAGATTCTATCTATGAAAAGTTAGTGTGTTCTTTACTAGAAATCTTATAAAGCCACATCAGGTATAAGTAGGTAGTAAGGATAACAGTTTTTAATGGTAATGATGGTGGTTGAAAGTGCCTTTAAGGGGCTGGGGATGTGGCTCAAGTGGTAGCGCGCCCGCTTGCCATGCGTGGGGCCCAGGTTCGATCCTCAGAACCATATACAAACAAAGATGTTGTGTCCGCCGAAAACTAAAAAATAAATATTAATATTAAAAAAAAAAGAAGAAAGTGCCTTAAGAGGGATAGGGTAAAACTTTTACTTTTTTTCTGTCACTTGTCAACCTTTCAACCAGTATGGAACCTAAGCTACTGTATGCTGTTTCCTGTCTCTAGAGTTTTCACCTGTCTTAGTAGATGAGACAAGGAGCCATCTTTGAAATAGGCAAATGAGGAAAAATGGCTGTCAAGGGCTCTGCCGTGTCAGTAAGGCTTTTATTCACATTATCCTCCTGGAGACCTGAATGAAATGAACAAAGGACTGGTGATATAGCTTAGTTGGTAGAGTGCTTGCCTAGCATGCACAAGGCCCTGGGTTCAGTCCCCAGCACCACCAAAAAAAAAAAAAAAGAAAGAAATGAAGAATAACTGTGAGGATGATATTATGGCATCTGCTACGTCTATTATCTATTGAACGTGTTTGTACTCAATTGAGCCTAGTAAGCATTAGTTTCCTTTACCCTACCTTTGCTATTAAATCTTATTTCTGATAGAAAATACTTGAGTATTCATAGTTTCACCTAACATTTGTGTGTTTTAACTTTGTTTTTTCCTTGTTATTTATTTTTCTTCCAGAGATGTGAAAGGGCAGAAGCATTAGCAAGAATAAAATCAAAAGCCTTTTCAGTTGTTGTTCAGGTAAGTTATTTCTTTAATAAAGTAATTTGAAAATTGCATGTTTTTAAAATTATATTTTGATTTTTCTTTTTTTTATTTAATTGAATTTATTTTTTTTAAATACACGATAGTGGAATGCATTATAATTCTTATTACACATATAGAGCACAGTTTTTCATAAAGTATGTTCATGCCAATTCATGTCTTTATACATGTACTTTGTGTTTTTTTGCATTACAATTCTTATTACATATATATTTACCACAATTTCTCATATCTCTGTTTGTATATAAAGTAGGTTGACACCCAATTTGTGTCTTTATACGTGTACTTTGGTTAATGATGTCCATTACATTCCACCATCTTTGCTAATCCCCTGCCTCCTCTCTTTCCCTACCTCTCCTCTTCCCTATCTAGAATTCATCTATTCCTCCCATGCTCCCCCTCCCTACCCCACTATGAGTCAGCCTCCTTATATCAGAGAAAACATTCGGCATTTGTTTTTTTGGGATTGGTTAACTTCACTTAGCATTATCTTCTCCAACGCCATCCATTTACCTGCAAGTGCCATGATTTTATTCTCTGTTCTTGCTGAGTAAAATTCCATTGTGTATGTATGCCACATTTTTTTTTATCCATTCATCCACTAAAGGGCATCTAGGTTGGCTCCATAGTTTAGCTATTGTGAATTGTGCTGCTATAAACATTGATGTGTCTGTGTCCCTGTAGTATGCTGTTTTTAAGTCCTTTGGGTATAGTCCGAGGGATAGCTGGGTCAAATGGTGGTTCCATTCCCAGATTTCCAAGGAATCTCCATTACTGCTTTCCGTATTAGCTGCACAATTTGCAGTCCCACCAGCAATGTATGAGAGTACCTTTTTCCCCACAATCTTGCCAACACTTATTATTGTGTGTCTTCATAATAGCTGCCACTCTGACTGAAGTGAGATGATATCTTAGAGTAGTTTTGATTTGGATTTCTCTGATTGCTAGAGATGATGAACATTTTTTCATATATTTGTTGATTGATTGTATATCCTCTTCTGAGAAGTGTCTGTTCAGGTCCTTGGCCCATTTGTTGATTGGGTTAAAGGAGTAGGAAATGATGGAGCAGGAAACTGTTGGGTTACATATATGATTGTTGGGTTTTTATTTGACTTTTAAGCTGTACATGTTACTTTAATTAAAAGTCTATATATAGATATATTCATATTTAATTCATATATAACTCAACAATCACATATATAACCCAACAGTTTTCTGTTCCATCATTTCCTGCTCCTGTAGGAAATGACCTTGAGAGGCAACTATCTTCAGCTTGTTCTCTTCTTATTATTTCTGATCCTGAAAGTTTTGGGGGTTTTCTCTCCCTGAAGTTTGGAAGCTCCATCGTGATGTAACTTGGTATAGCTCTTTTGCATTCATTGTCTTTGTCACTCACGGTAGCTGTCCTTTCAATCTAATAATCTTGGGTTCTGAGGAACTTTTGTAATTCTTTGATGATATTTTTTACATCATTTTCTTTCCTTGAACATTTCTATTTTCAATCTCTTTCTATTATCAATTTTTTTAACATTATCTTCTGAACCATAAATTGATTTTTCTATTGATACATATTTTCATTATTAAGAATTTTTCTTATTCTCTGTATCTCTTTTTACTTTAAAAAATAATTTCCCCCACCTCAGGATGCAGTATCATTTTCTCTTTAAGGATGTTATCTAGTTTTTTGATGTTGCCTATTTCCTTTGAATTTCTTTTTTGTATATTTTGATCTCCATCTTTGATTTTACTGGCTTTTTTCCAAAAGATCAAAGACCCTCAGATACCTGTTCATATTCAAAAGTGGTTAATAGGAAACGTTTTAACCCCATATGTCTTTTGTTTTTTGAGTCTTGTCATTTTTACCAGAGAATAATCTTTTGTTCCTTTGTCTTGGGGTGGGTGGGAAATTTCAAGGTTCTGCAGAGAGTCGCCCAGAAGGCTCCTCATGCCTTATACAAGTTGCTTTCAAGCTCCCTGTTTTCACAGAGGTCTTATTCCCTTAGCTATACTATTTCCTTAAGTCTATAGACTAGTAAGCATTAATTTCCTTTACCCTACCTTCTGTCTTAAATCTTATTTCTTTTTTATGGGAGGAGGCTGGGGAATGGGACATTATTCCCTTTTAGGTTTTTAGGACATCCACTCATTTTTTTAGTTTCATTTCTGCTGATTCCAATTTCTGACCCATTTGGATGAGCTTGCTGATTTTTACTAACTTCCTCAGTGCAGGCAAGTAGGTTTTAGCCTTCTTCATTTTGTTAAGTCAGTTATTGCTGTCTTTTCACTTTCCATCTTTCAAATTTTTATTCTGTTAATAGTTGTATTTTTTTTAATAGTTTTATTTTATTTTTATGTGTTACTGAGGATTGAACCCAGTGCCTCACACATGCTAGGCAAGCACTCCACCACTGAACTATAACCCCAGCCCTAATATGTATATTGTTTCCTGTTGTCTCTGTTATTGTGAGTTTATGCAATTTTATTCTTTTACTGTTACTTTAGTGTGGTTTCAAGAGGGAGTATTGATAAGTATATGTGTTTAATTTCATGTATTTTTCTCATGAATCTAAAATGTGTTTATTTTATGGGAAAGTATTATCATTTCCTAATTGTAGAAGTCAAAGGTAATAAAGTAAAAATGAAATGGGACTCTAGATTGGTTATATGTTATTTATTTGATACAACACAATAAGTTGAGTATGAAATATTATTAATTGAAGACACCAAGGCCAATATAATTTAATTATTTCTAATTCTTTTTAACCAGAACTCTTTTCATATATATATATTTTATTGCTACCTGATGTTTAATGTATGTCTCTCTGACATTGTCAAATAAATTTTTACATCATTAAATAATTAAATGGTATTCTCCATAGATTGTTACTAAGTGTGTCATTGCATGGTTGTAGGATTCCCCCCCTCCTTTGAGGTAAAGAGTTGATTGCTTTTTAAGAATTGTTAATATCTATACTGCATATACAATTAACTGAAACTTTTTTGCTTAAGCAAATAAGGGAATTCATTGATAAAACTACAAAGATATTGTTAGGACCAAGCCTCCATTTCTGACCTTGAATATTGCTGTCATTGTCTCTAAATGCTATTTGTGGCAGCTCTAATGTTGCATGGGCCCAGCTTCAGGTTCAAAAGAAAGGGAATTTTCCCTTTCGAATGGTTAAGCAGTTCTAAAATAGAATTACATAATCTATTATACAGCTCAAATGCCCATTCCTGAACAAATAAATAACAGTGGCCATGGGGACGTGAAACTCATTTTGGCAGCTCTAGGCCACACCTAGAGCCAGGCATGAAGTAGATCCACTGAAAACTCATAGTGGTACCCACGATAAAGGAGAAATAGGTTATTAGAAATAGGATCAGGCCAGGCGTGACGGCGCATGCCTGTAATCCCAGTAGCTTGGGAAGCAGAGGTAGGAGGATCATGAGTTCAAAGCCAGCCTCAGCAATTTAGGGAGATCCTAAGTAACTCAGCAAGATGTTGTCTCTAAATAATATATAAAAAAGGGTTGGGGATGTGGCTCAGTGGTTGAGTGCCCGTGTACCAAAAAAAAGAAAGAAAGAAAATTAAAACAGTATGTGCCTCTCTGTCTGCATTTCCTAATCAATCCAGTAGTCAGAACAATTGTATTTTAATCCAGTGTGAGTAAATGATGATTATATCTGCAGGAAACATTATGATAAAGGTAAAAGACTATGTATATGGCACAAGTAATTTTATTATTAAGTCAGTGTGATAGTTAATACTTTACTTTCTTATAAATCTTTCCTTGTCTTTACGTATTTCTCCTTTCCTCTAAATTATCTGTCAGTTGTATTCATTTTTGTAGTTCATTGTGGTTAATTTGATTTCTAAATTTAAAGGCATCCAAGTCAAGACGGCATCGTCAAGTCAAACTTGACTCTTCTGACTCTGATTCTGCATCTGGTCAAGTACAAACTGAAACAAC
The DNA here is from genome assembly GCF_048772815.1 of Callospermophilus lateralis. Taxonomy (NCBI): domain Eukaryota; kingdom Metazoa; phylum Chordata; class Mammalia; order Rodentia; family Sciuridae; genus Callospermophilus; species Callospermophilus lateralis. The sequence goes on along the minus strand of NC_135307.1, from coordinate 69,109,760 downwards.
TAAGAAAAAGAAAACCAGAGGAACACTGAAGTCAGCAGGAAGGAAGATGTCGTCCAGAAACAAAGGTACCTCTTAAGTCTTACCAAGATTCACCAAGACAGAATGGGTCTTATTCATAATTTCCCTATACCTGTGTTTCTTTATTAAGATGGATAAAACTTGTTTGAGAACATTATGGGATTTAAAATTAAAAATAAATTAATTCTCTTAGATTCTTTTTATTTTTATTTTATTTTATTTTTTAGTTGTTGGCAGACCTCTCGAACCCAGTGCTTCACACACGCTGGGCAAGCACTTCATTGCTGAGCTTCAGCCTTAGCCCCTCTTAGATTCTTGGGATCTCGTTGCTGAAGAGACCTGAGGAGTTATATTTATTTTTCATAGATGATGAATTTAGGCCCATATAGATTAAATAGCTTGTCAAAGTGATATAGCTAGATAGTTTTAGAATCAGTGAAGAATTATACAGTGCATGCTTTGTTAATGATTTTTTTTTTTTTTGGTGTATATCAAATTTGTGTGTAGAATAAGCTAATGATAATGCGTTCCATAAACTATTTTTCTATGGTTATATTAATTAAGCTGTCTCTGCTTTTCTTTTGAAATACTGAATCTGTAAAATTACCTTTGCTGTTTGGTTCTTAAATAACAATATATTTAATAGTTTGATTTTTTTTAATTGTATAAGTAAATGTATTATACATAAAGTTGATTAACAGGCTTGGGGAGGAAGTGAAAGCATTAGAAATATTAATGTATATTAATATGTATATAAATATTTAATGCTCACTGTAAATATTTAATGCTATCAAACACATTTCTAGCTACCTCAGGCTACTTCAGGAGTATATGAAGATAATATACAGTCTTTTAATGTGTTTTTTTTCTTCCTATAATGTGACAGTAGAGGGAGAATTAAAGTTTAAATACCTTTGCTGTATTTCAGACATGATTAAGTGCTATAATAGTTGCTTGAAATACACTGAGAATTCAGAGGCTATACCCTGTTTGTTTAGAATGATTAAAATATTCCTAAAGAAAATTTTTTATTTTTCACAAAGCTAGCAAATACATAGGAGAATATGTAGAGCAAATTCACTTATTGAGTTACACATATCAAAAAGGATCTGAGCTGGGCACGGTGGCACAGGCCTGTAATCCCAGCTGCTCGGTAGGCTGAGGCAGGAGGATTGTAAGTTCAAAGCCAGCCTCAACAATAGTGATACGCTAAGCAACTCAGTGAGACCCTGTCTCTAAATAAAATACAAAACAGGGTTGGTGCTATGCCTCAGTGGTCAAGTGCCCCTGAGTTCAATCCCTAGTATTCAAAAAAGAAAAGGATCTCAGATACAAAAAACTTACTGTAGTGTACTTTCCCCATGATACTTCAAACATCTTGCAATTGATTAGAATCTGTTAATATAATTTATTATATAAATATTTTAAAGGGGAAAATGTGGATTAATTTTAGTAGTTATCAAAGAGGACAATGGATAATATCCAGCATCTACTTTTGATTTAAAACAAAACAAAACAAAAAAAATCTCTAGATCAGCAGGTCAGCAAACTGTTTCTATAGCTTGGTAACAAATCATATAGTCTGTCACTACTGCTCAACTGCCATTATAATGTGAAAATAGCTACAGACAATTCAAAAACAAATGAATATTTCATGTTCCAATAAAACTGTATTTACATAGGAGGTGATGGGCTGGATTTGGTTTGGGGATCATAGCACATCAACTCTTATTATAGATAAAAGAACTAGAAAGTTATTTATTTTTTAAATATTTTAAATTGTAGATGGACACAGTGTCTTATTTATTTATTTTCATGTGGTCCTGAGGCTCGAACCCAATGCCTCAGTGCCTCACACATGCTAGGCAAGCACTCTACCACTGAGCCATAACCCCAGCCCCACTTATTTAATTTTTGAAGTGTGTGTTTGTGTGCGCATGCATATGCACACTTGTGTTTGTGTGATAAACTATAAGCCACTTCATGTTTACTAGTAAACATGTATTAGTTTTATCTGCAATTGCTTTTAAAGAGCTAGTCAATTTAATTAGACAGGAGAGTGAAAGAAGGTATTTTTTCAGTCAGCTGTTTCACTGCTGTGACTAAAAGATCTGATCAGAACAACTGGAGAGGAGGAAAGGTTTATTTGGGGGCTCGTGGTTTCAAGGGTCTCAGTCCATAGATAGCCAGCTCCATTCCTTGGGACTCGGTGAGGCAGGGCATTGTGGCGTAAGAGTATGGTGGAGGGAAGCAGCTTACATGGTGATCAGAAAGTAGAGACTCTACTTGTCAGATACAAATATATACCCCAAAGCCTTGCCCTAATTCTCACCTCCTCCAGCCACACCCTACCACTCCAGTTACCACCGGGTTAAATTCTGTCAGGGGATTAATTCACTGATTGGGTTAAGACTCTCACAGCCCAGTCATTTCTCCTCTGAACCTTCTTGCATTATCTCACATATGAGCTTTTGGGAGACACCTCACATCCAAACCTTAACAAATATGGAATCAAAGAAGCTACAAATTTTCCATGATATGCAAATGAATGATTTTATGTCTAAAAAATTTGCAAAGAGAATTTGCTGGGGGGAAAAAAAAGGAACAAAAAATATTTTGGGATACCACTGCAAACCTTAGAGAGATGAAAGGTTAATAAGAAAAAATTTTGAATTTTATTCCAGTAAGTTAGATAGCTAAATAAAATGGAAAAATTGTTTCCAAAATTAACATAAGAAGAAACAGAAAATCTGAATAGTCCTATGTCTACTAAAGAAATTAAACTCCTAGATGGCTGTACTGGGCATTTTAGCAAGTATTTAAGAAAGAAAAATATCAGTCCTTTTAGAAAATAGAAGCAGGACTACTTTCCAGCTTAATAACATTACAAGAAAACTAAAGACAAATTAATATCCTTCATGAGCATACCTATAAAAAAAAAGTCCTGAAAAAATATTAGCAAGTTGAATCCAATAATATATTAAAAGGTCAATGATATTATGAGCAACTAGCATTTATCCCAGGAATATAAGGTTGGTTTGATACAAACCAATGTAATTCATCACTAGCCAAATAAAATACGATAATATAATCCTCTCAAGAGATGTAGACAAAATATTTGATAAAATCCAGCACGTACACAAGATAACCCTGAGCGAATTAGAACTAGAAGAACACTTACTTGGTCTGATTAAGGACTTCTTTGAAAACCTCTGGCTAATAACATCATACTTATTGGTAAAACAATGGTTTTCCCCCAAAATTCTTAGAATAAGCAAGGATGCCTGCTTTTAGTATTGCTATTAAACATTATGCTGGAAGTCCTAACCAGTGTAGTAAGGTAAGAAACAAAAAATTATGGCCATTCAGATTGGAAAGGAAGAAATACTATGCTTGTTTTCAAATAAAATTAACTTTTCCATAGAAAACCCTAAAATCTATAAAATAGCTATAAGAACTAATAATCAGTGAATTAATTATTTTTTCAGTGCTGGGGCTTGAACCTAGGGCCTGAACCTAGGGCCTTGTGCATGTGAAACAAGGGTTCTAACACTAAGCTATACCCCTAACCCTGAATAATTGAATTTAGCAAGGTTATAAGGTAACCTTGTTAATATTTCTCTGTGATAACAAATGTATCATTAAAAATTGAAATTTTTTGAAAAAAGTGTAATAGCATCTGAAATACAAATTACTTTGGTATATAGGTGATAAAATATGTGTAGAATATGTATGCTGAAAACTACAAAATTATTGATGAATGAAATTAAAGAAGACCTAAATTGAATGGAGACATTTGTGGTCTTTATGAATTGCAGACACAATATTAGGATGTGAGCTAATCCTCAGTTTTTCTGTACAGTCAATAAAATCCCTATGAAAAATTCCAATAGTTATTTTGTATAAATTAACAAGCTGATTTTTAATTATATATTATAATGAAGAGGAATTAGAGCAGTCAAAACAGTTTGAAAAATAACTGTAAGTCTTTGGAAAGTGAGATAGTATACTACCTCTGAGACAAATATATGCACATAGGTCAGTGGAACAGAGGTATAGAATAGTTTATACCTATATCCAAAAAAAGTCCTTGACTCGTCTCATATATAAAAAGTAATTCAAAATGGATCATAGACCTAAATGTAAAAGTCAAAATTACATAACTTGTGGAAGAAAATATAGGAGAAAAAAAAGTTTGTGTTCTCAGATTAGACAAAGAGTTTTTTTATATTTGACATGAAAAACAAGGCATAACTGGGCATGGCGTTGCATTCTTGTAATCCCAGCTACTGGGAGACTGAGGCAGAAGGATTGCAAGTTTGAGGCCAGCCTGGGCAACTTAGCCAGATCCTGTCTCAAAAGGTCTGGGGATGTAGCTCAGAGCACTTGCCTAGCATATGTGAGGCCCTGGGTTTAATTCCCCAGTAACACACACTCAACAAACCCACAAGGCATAAGAGAAAATATTGATAACTTCCTCAAAATTAAAATTCTTGTCTTTATAAGTCATTAAGAAAATGAAGAGGCAAGTCACTGGAAGAAGATATTTGCAAAATACAGCCCTAAGTCTTACATCCAGAATGCATAAAGAACTCTCAAACTCAATAATAAATAACTATCCACTTAAATTTGTAAAATATTTCATTAAAGAAAATTTATGTGTATGGCATATAAGCACATGAAAAGATGCTCCACATCTTTAGTTAGTAGGGAAATGTAAACTAAAACCACAATGACATTCCTACAAAACAAAACATAAAGCAATCATAATAGCTGGGGAGGGTTCCAAACAAGTGGAATCTTCGCACAATTCTTGTAAGAATCCAGAATGGTATAGTTGCTTTAGAAAACTGCCAATTTTTAATAAAGTTAAACATATTTACCCATCCCTTAGTATTTACCCAGTTGAAATGAATGTTTTTGTTTGCACAAAAATGTGTTCACAAAAGTTTACTTTGGCTTTATTCATAATGGCAAAAACTGCAAGTAGGTTAAATACCCTTCTGCTAGGAGTTGAATAAACTGTGGTATGTCCATCTATACAATGAAATACTACTCAGCAGCACAAGGACTACTATTGTTTTTAACAATATGGATGAGTGTTGTATGCATTTGTTAAGTGAAAGAAGCCAGTCAAAAGAGTACATATTCTATAATTCTATTTGTATGACAGTCTGGAAAAGGTAAATCTATAAAGACAGAAAATAGGTCAGTGGTTGCTAGGGACTAGGGAAATAGGTCACAAGGGAATTTGTTGGAATGATGGAAGTGTTCTGTACTTTGATGGATGTAGTGGTTGCACAATTACAGTTATCTAAACTCCTACATCTGTATGTTAAAATCATGAAATATATTGTACGTTGATACTTTAATAAACCTGGACCAACAAACAAAACAAACCCAGAGGCAAGGAAAATTTTTTTTATTATATTTTGAAAAATGAATTTCTTGTATATTAACATTTTTTTTTCCTAAAATCAAAGATACTTAGGTTTAAAAACCTGCATAAGCACTTTTTACTAGCAGTGAACCTTAGTACAAGCACAGCAGGGATGTGAGCTGCTTATCAAATTGCTTCTTTTTTTTTTTTTTTTTAAAGAGAGAATGAGAGAGGGAGAGAGAGAGAGAGAGAGAGAATTTTTTAATATTTATTTTTTAGTATTCGGCGGACACAACATCTCTGTTTGTACGTGGTGCTGAGGATCAAACCCGGGCCGCACGCATGGCAGGCGAGCGCGCTACCGCTTGAGCCACATCCCCAGCCCCAAATTGCTTCTTAAACACCTGAAAAACTTTTTTTTTTTTTTCTGTTGCTGAGGAACAAGTGCAAGATGGGAAAGAAATTTAAATGAAAGTTCCTTTGACAGGTATAATCTATGAAATATCAGTTACTTTACCAGCTAACCATATTTTATTGCTTAATGTAGTTACTGAAAACATGGTTTTATAAACTCTGAAATTAGCATACATATAGATTCTGTAACACATCTGAAAATTTTTAATTGAATTTATTTAGGGTGTCAGCAAGAATTTAACCCATGAGAAAGAATGAAAGTATAATTAAATGTGACCTGAATTCAGATGTTTGATTGTAGCTTACGTATTCCAGCTAATATGCTTTGTAGCTCTTGTAAAAACTCTGAAGAAAAGGAAAGGTAAATACCTGGATAAAGATCTAAATGTGTCAAAGTTTCTCTTTAAAGTAGAAAAAAAATTTTTTTTTTAAACCCATACCTTGCTCGTGCTGGGCAAGTACTCTACCATTAAGCTACCTCTCAGTCCTTTTAAATTTATTTTTAAGTAGGTCTGGCTAAGTTGCCCAGCCTGGCCTTGAGCTTGTGACCCTCTTGCTTCAGCCTCCCAAGTAGCCGAGATTATAGATATGCATTAGTTTATGGTCAGCCTAGTCCAGCTCTAGGCTCAATGTGAAACAGAACATCAGAGATTATAGATATGCATTATCATACCCAGTGGAAAATCTGTTTTTGATTTCAGAGTTATTTCAAAAAGAAGAGCTTTATATTCCATAAAAAGCAAAAGATATTTAAAACTATTTGCAGCATGTTTGATAATTTTAATTTTCTAATTTTAGGGGCTAGGGGTTGAGTGCTTACCTCACATGTGTGAGGCACTGGGTTCGATCCTCAGCACCACATAAAAATAAATAAATAAAGATATTGTGTTTATCTACAACTAAAAATATAAAAATTTAAAAAATAAATAAAATTTCTAATTTTAGAAGAGCTCTTAGAAATTGATAAGAATAAGACCCGGTAGAAAAATGGGCTTAGGACATGAATAGGCAATTCAGAAACAAAATGAAATGTAATTGTATACATGAAGAGTGTTATTGTTTGCATATGACATGTCCTCCAAAAAGCTCCTGTGTTAATACAGGAATATTCAGAGGTAAAATAATTAGATTGTGAGAACTGTGATATAGTCAGTCTATCCTAGTTTGGATGGACTAGTGGGTGGTGACTGTAGGTAGGTGGGGCATGGCTAGAAGAGGTAGGTCAGTGGGGATTTGCCCTGGAAGAGTTCATCCTCCCCGCAGCTCCTTCCTACCTCTCCTTTTTCGGCTTCCTTGTTGCCATGAATGGAGCAGTGCTCCTCTACCACACCCACTTCTCCCTTGATATTCTGTTTCACATTGGGCCTGGAGCTGGACTAGGCTGACCATAAACTAAACCTCTGGAACTGTGAGCTAAAATAAACTTTCCCTCCTCTAAGTTATTCTTGTCAGGTATTTTAGTCATAATGACACAAAGCTGACTAACACAGATATTTAATTTTGTTAATCATTGAAGTATAAATTAAAACATGATTTTGATATTATTTGATAGGTCAGCAAAGATTTAAGATAACTGAATACCCATGATAATGAAGGTGTGAGGACATAAAAATTACTGAATTTAAGTGGGAGAGTAAATTGGCACATCCTTTTAAGACAGCAATTTGAAATCATCTGTCATTGTGCATGCCATTTAACTAAGAAATTCAATTTCTAGGAATTCATTCTGTTCAAATGGCAAATGCATAAAGACATTCATTGTAGGATTATTTGAAATGGCAAAGACTATAAACAACTCAAATGTATAATATTTAAAAATTTGGGTAGATAAAATTATTGTCAATCCTATATAGGAGTACTTCACAGTTATTAAAAAGGTAGAGAAAGTGCATAGATTAAGACAAGCAGAGGGATCAGCATGAAAAAAAAAAGACAAAGCACCTGGGACATAGAGTGAGGGTTTCATTTTGGTTGGATAAAAAAGATGTCTTCACTATTAATAATGCTGGAAAAATGTGTTGGATTGTATTGTGACTTGGCCTTAAGTGTGCAATGAAGAAGTTTAAAATTAATTTTGTAGCTGAAGGGTCTTCTAAAACTTTTGAAAGAAAGTGGAGCCAGAAGGGGTTTTCCTTAAAAAAGATCAATCTGGGAGTAGTATGGTAGGTAGGAGATAACAGGCTGAAAAAAGGAATGTGTAGAAGGCTGACATAATAGTTCAGGTTTGGGAATAATGACTATCTAACCAGGTGGTTGTAGGAATTTGCAGAGAGGCTAATAGCTGTTAGAGCAAACATGAGGGCTGAAGGAAAGGGATGAGACAAGAATGCTGCATGCCTAAGCAGTTGGGAGAAAGTTGGAGAAACATGGATAGTATGATGAGCATTTCATTTTGAGGAGAATTTGCCTCAGGCTGTCTTGCCAGATTTGGTTCCTGTAATAGCTGTCTGGCACATAAATAGGTGCCTACTATATTGATTGAATTTATTTGTATTATTTCAGTTTCAATTGTACTTGTTCATCATTCCTAGAATGTAACATGTGTGTTGTCTGAGGACATCAGTAATAGTAATGATAGGATGGTAAAGATGATGACAACCGTGATTATGTAACTCTTGCCCCCTACTAACATTTTTCTCACAGGTTCAGGGTCACACGGCTAATAACTAGCAAAACCGAGACTTGTATGAGTCTACCTGAATCCAGACCTGAGTTGTTAATTGTGCTACCTCTCAGGTAATTGAATATGTGGATCTGCAACTCAAATTAGACATTCTCTTAAATTAAGTTCATTCTTAGTTGTATTCTAGCTGCATGTCCAATAGCCATTTGATCTATAACTGATGGTTGCATTCCACAGAGAGTAGCTTTGATCATGGTATAAAACTATCTATCTGACACTTTCTGGGGAATTAGTTTTGTGGATACTGGAGGTTAATAATTTAAATGTCAAAAGTTACTTTAAAAATTTTAAGAGCTAGGGTTGTAGCTCAAAGGTAGAGCGCTTGCCTCGCATGTATGAGGCCCTGGGTTCGGTTTCTCCACCACTAAAAACAAACAAACAAAAATAAAGATATTGTGTTCGTCTACAACTTAAAAAATATTTTAAAAAATTTTAATTACTTTAAAAAGTTATTTTTGATACCTTTGTAAAATATATTGTTTTCTTTTGATATTTCTTGTTTCCTAGGGTTCATTTATCATTTTCGTATGTAGGAAAATAATCAAAAATGTATTTTATGCTCTCATTTCTAGGTCACTATGTCCTGAACATAATTTAATTTCTCCTGATGGTTTGTGGTTATTATCATGAACATATTATTTTTCTGAGTTTTATAATACAGTAATTCTATCAAGAAGTATTTTAACTATGTGGGGCAATGTATTTTATACTAAATGGCTTAATGCTGCAGTATTTCATACTTAGGCCTTATTTTTATTAAATGGTTTTCTGTGACCTATACTATAACTGGGTCTCTTTTTATTCTCAGTGTGCAGCCATAAAGCAATTTTTTGCTGCCTCTATACTTTTAATGGCCTAGGAAACTGGTTAACCATTCATTTCAGTTTTAATCCAATAAATGTAATGAGTTCTAAGTAAAGGTCTGAGGAATACACTTGTGAGTAGGTGAACCTTGAGGTAAACATCCTGAAGTTTTGTATGATTCTTGGTTTCTGGCTGCCCTCTAGGTAGGTAAAACACTGTATTTGTTATGAGTTTTTTAGAGAACACTGATTGATTTAACAGAGATAGATCTCTAAAACCTTATTAATCCTCCACTGACAAGGTGATGCTTTGCTTCTCAGCTGTCATTTTTAACTTGAAATCCTTCCCTTGACATTGTTGGATAGATTCTTTTAGGTAAATATGGATTTTTAAAAACATTGACAATATAAATGAAGATGGCTAAAAGATTGTGAAGAACAATATTAGTAATTTTGGGCAGGTAGTACTAATTATTGTTTTGTGAACAACTGAAAAAATTTATGGGTTCAAATTCTTAAAAAAAAGATATAAGCTGTGGAAAGAGGTTTCCTAGAAATTTATCTGTCAGCTTAATGACCAAATAAAAAGTCATTTTGTATAATACTTAATACTTGCAGGGCTGAAATTATAGCTCAGTTAGTAGAGTGCTTGACTCGTATGCACAAGGCCTTGGTTTCAATCCCTAGCACCACAAAACAAACAAACAACAAAAACCCCCCAATACTTAGTACTTTCAAATAAAGGGTAAATCCTATTTTAATGACTTAGTGATAAATTGAGATTTCATTAAGTTTGAATCATGTTTTAAAATGGAAGCATATTAGCTCTGTGTGTTGGTGCATATCTGTAATCCCAGCAACTTGGGTGGCTGAGGCAGGAGGATTGAAAGTTCAAGGCCAGCCTCAGCAGTTTAAGCAACCTATGGTCTTAAGTGGAGTCTTAAGTGTGACCCTGTCTCAAAATAAAAAACAAAAGGGCTAGGGATGTAGCTCAATGACAGAGAGCCCCTGGATTCCATCCCCAGTACAAAACAAAAACAAAATGGAAGCATATTACTATAGGTTACTCAACTTTACCTTGGAGCAGTCTCCATTTCACAAAATCTATACCCCATTAAAATCCCAGCCCTGGGCTGGGGCTGTAGCTCAGTGGTAAAGCGCCTGCCTCACATGTGTGAGGTCCTGGGTTTAATCCTCAGCACCACATAAAAATAAATAAAGATACTTTGTGTTTACCTACAACTAAAAAAAAAAAAAAATTAGAAAAAAACCTAAAACCCAGCCCTTTTTATATGCGTCAGAGTGGAAAGCTTAAACTCATGTTTCTAAATTTCTTGCCTCCTGGATTAACAGGTATTAACATATCTGTAGTATGAAATATCATACTGTATCCTTATTTACTCATTCAGTAAATGTTTATTGAGGCCCTACTATGCCAGGTACTTCCATATGCCGTGATATTGGGCAAACATCAATAATAAATACATCATGTAAGCAAAACAGAATCTATCCTGTGGTACTTACATTCTAGTGGGACACTGCAGACTGTGACGAAATGGATTAATAAACAATGTATGAAGTGGTCCAGGTTTTGTGGAAAACAACTGGCAAAAATGTGTTTGGGGGTTGCTTCAGAGACATGAAAATTGGGTGTTAAATGGCACCTGATATGACAGTAGTATTTGATTAATTAGGCTGTTAAAATCTTTAAGCACAAAAGTTTATGTAGAAAATATCTAGTTTTTTTAAAAAAAATGGAAAGTCAATGGTAAATTATGACTGGAGAAATATATCTTGCAGAACATATGTATTGGAAGAAGAAAATGTGTCTTCAAAAATAAGGCTAGGGGCTGAGGATATAGCTCAGTTGGTAGAGTGCTGGTCTTGCATGCACAAGGCCCTGGGTTCAGTCCCCAGCACCACCAAAAATAAATAAATAAGGCTAGCTGGGGATGTAGCTCAGTGGTAGAATGCATGCTCATTGTGCACAAGGCCTTGGGTTCAGTCTTGAACACACACAACCTGCAAAACTAACAACAGAAGGCTGTTCAACTTTAACATTAATTTGTGATTAACAAATTAAATAAAATTGATGTGACCCATCAAAAAATGGATGCACACATCAAAGAATTACCACGTGACCTATGTGGTAATTCTTTGATGCGTGCACATGTTTGTTTGTGATAAAGATCAAATGAGTCATCTGTTTTTGGCTAATTTTGTTTCTTCTCTTTTTCTCTGTTCTCTTTAGTGGAAGAATTATAGACTATTTTTAAAGCATATATATGGATATGGTCATTCTTTAAAAAATATGTATTCTAGAATGCATATTTCTGTTTACCATTATAATTTCAGTTTTGGGTTCAGACCAAAACTGAAACCATTCTAGTATTTATGTTCCTGGAATAACATTATTTGTGTACAATTTTCTTACAGATTAATGTTCTTTGTTTTCATATAAAATCATTTTTCCAAATATTTCTAAATGTTTACAGGTAATGTGAAGAATGTACATAAGGAAGAAAAGTCTTTAAGTCTGAGTATGCCTGTAATTACAGAAGAGGAAGAGGAGACAGAAGATTTTAGTGAAACAGGTACAGATGAAATTTTGTCAAACTAATGAAGGAAATATGCTCACAGATCATCAAGGTTTAGAATTCTTGGAAAACATGACAGTTGGCTGTGTGTTCTTGTGATTCTTCTGTCTTGGCTCTTGAGGAATTTCAGTATTAATCATTCCATTAATATGACACTTTGAAATATAGTAAATGAATGAACACAGATATCTGTTAGGATCCATCAGTTTCATCTTGTTAGAGAAAACTGTGCCAGACCTCTGCTCTGTCATCTGGACAGAGTTTTCTTGGCTTGCTGTACTTTTCATCCTCGTTCCACTCTCTTCTAGGAAACTGTTTCTTTTTTGTCCTAATTTTTTTTCCTTTCCCTGCCATTCCTTTTGTGTTTTTCCTTGGTGGAATACACAGTCTTTCCTAATTTTCATGTTTTTCTGTCTTCTATTAAAGATGGGTGATACTTTAAAGCTATTGATTATGACGTCTGCTATAGTAGCCAGAAAGACGTATGATGCTAGTGTTTTGGGTTATATTTTCAGGTGTAATTGAAATGAAATTTAAGCCTTAGACATTTAATCCCTCATAGCATTGGCCTAGACATGTTTCAAATATGGCACCCTAGGTCAACGCTAATTATAGGGAGGGCAAACCTCTATGAAACATCTTCAAAGTAACCTACTAAATATTAAGTAGCATTTAGGATGACTAAGATCCATTATCTCAATAGATTGGCATCTCAATGAGATTGAGATATTACTGTCTCAATGGAGTCAGTGAGTTTTAAACTGCAGTATTACTTTGAAGAAGAAAATTCATGTGCATGTCAGACTTCAGATTTTTGCATCTCTGCTGTGAGGGCATTCTTGCATTCTACCAGTTAAATGGCCATATAGTTTAAGTGTATATTATTAATTACTATCATTTAAGTGTCAGTTTTTTTCTTTAGAACTGACTAACTTCTTAACTTTATGTCTTTAGAGTTCACTGTACCCAAGAGGAAAAGAAAACACTGAATGAAGAGCCTGATGTAAAGTTTTACATTTTGAGCTTTCTGACAGAAGAAAAGGTTTATATTTTGTGAACAGGAAGACTACCAGTATTGAAAATAATTCTTCTGGGAAGCAGTAATTCCTTTGAAATGGGAATATCTTATCACAGTTTAAGAGTTGGACTAGGAATTTACTTTGAAATTTAATTTTTAATGTTCTGTTATAAAATCTATATAAGTAGAGATAAAACTTGCATTTAGAATATAATAGAAATAATCCTGTTATTTGCAGATTATTGCCATTTCCTATAACTTTTTGTGATAGCCTACTGTCTCACAATTCTGATAATATTAACTTATTTGAATTTTTTATTGGAATATGAATATTTATTACATATAAGTGAATTTTGTATCTATTATATGGTAATAGATTTGTATGTGATGTATATTTACTAGTTTTTCTATTGTATGGTTAAGTTCAATAAAAATTTTGCCTTATTTGCTTTATTTTTAACACAACACTTATGAAGTTCAGTATAAAATATGAAGCTCAATAGCTTATGTGATTTAATAACTTAAGTTCACAACTCATTTTCTAATTCTACAATTAATTTTTTTTGGTTGGGGTGTACTGGAGATTATTGAATCCAGGGGGCTGAACAACTGAGCCACATCCCCAAGCTTTTTAAATATTTTATTTAGAGGTGGGTCTCACTGAGTTACTAAGTTCCTTGCTAATTTACTGAAGCTGGCTTTGAACTCTCAATCTTCCTGTCTCAGCCTCCCAAATTGCTGGGATTACAGACCTAATTACATATTCTTTAGTGCTTGTTTTAAAGCCCTCCTTAGTCTAATAAATACGTGTATGCATTCATCTATGTTTGTGTATATGTGGTATATATGTACATTTGTGTCCATATAGATATAAAGAGTAGTCAATAAACTATTTAATCATAATACTTAAGTATTATTTCTAATAAAACCTTTAGGAGTCATATAAAGTTCAGAATGTATCTCTGGTACAGAATATTTGGTAATCACAGAAAATGTTTCTATAGCTTCATGAATGGACCACTCTTAATTTCTTATTGCAGACATTTAAATAGAGATTGCTTGAGCTATGATATTTGATTGCTGCCAGTAGCAGATCATTTCCATACCATGTGATTGGTTCAACCTGACTTCTGTTGATTATGCTTCATGTTTTCCACATTGTAAGTTAGGAATTAAAGTCTTGGTTGAAGAATAAATCCAAATCTGTGAGTGTTCTGTGGAGTGAAAATGTATATCTTATATTATATAATCTTTTTGCATTAACATACTAATGCTGACCCTAATAAAACTTGTGTTTATTATTAAAGTTCATGCTATTGGGGCTGGGGATGTGGCTCAAGCGATAGAGCACTTGCCTGGCATGCATGTGGCCTGGGTTCGATCCTCAGCACCACATACAAACAAAGATGTTGTGTCCTCTGAAAACTAAAAAATAAATATTAAAAAATTCTCTCTCTCTCTCTCTCTCTCTCTCTCTCTCTCTCTCTCTCTTCTTTAAAAAAAATAATCAAAAAATTTATGTTATCATATTAGTTACTAAAAGCAGGTGTTTCCCTTAACTGACATCAGATGTGTCTGGTAATAGTTGGGGCTGTTTTCATGATCTGGACATGGGCAGAGCTTCTGGGATTCTTAAGATTGGAACATCCAGTGTGGTTGTACTATTGGGCACTTTATACCTGGTTATTTGCTAGAACTTGTCTGATCATAAATATTTTTTAAATGTACATCCATTTTGATATAATTACACAAACATGGAATATATCCTTTCCTAGTTAGGCTCCCATTCTTGTCATTTACCAGTATTGTCCAGCTAATGCACTGAGTTGCAATCTCTTTTACAGTAGTACTTATAAAATACAGGATGTCATTTCACTTGTACAACAAAGAAACTTTAGGATGGGATGTGCTTTGCTCACATTTATGAAGTTAGTAAGTAATGTGTTGGATATAAACCTAGAGTTGAGTCCTATAATTTCTTATCTTTTTATATAAGCCAACAGAAATGGAAATCCAGAGGAGTGCTTTTGACTCTTAAGTAGTAAAACTAAAAAATGTCTTAAACAGTAAGGAAAGTTTAAGACTATTGAGTCCTAATACTAGGTGGCTTTGCTTATATTGTTGCCTCGTCATTTCCATGATAGTGTATATCCAGGTTTTTATATATATATATATATATTTTTTTTTTTTTTTTTTTAAAGAATATTTTTAGCTGTAGGTGGACACAATACCTTTATTTACTTGTTTATTTTTTTAAATGTGGTGCTGAGTCTCGGAACTCAGTGCCTCACGTGTGAGGCAAGTGCTCTATCACTGAGCCACAACCTCAGTCTCTGGGTTTAGATTTTTAAGGAAAGCTGCATGTAAGAGTATGGAACAATTTCACCAGCCAACATCCCAGATGCTAGTCAAGGGCCAGCCTTGGAAGTCGACGGAAATCTAAGGCCTTCTAAGGACGGAAATCTTAGGCCTGCTGTGTGAACTTTATTTACAGGTTTATTTGTCACTGTTTCCAACAATGTTTCATTTACCTGTTTATATCTCATTTCACCTGTATTGGTTTTCTTTTTTATTGGGGGATGGGGTACCAGGGATTGAACTCAGGGGCATTCAACCACTGAGCCACATCCCCAGCCCTGTTTTGTATTTTATTTAGAAACAGGTCTCATTGAGTTGCTTAATGCCTCATTTTTTGCTGAAGCTGGCTTTGAACTCGCCATCCTCCTGTCTCAGTCTCCCAAGCTGCTGGGATTACAGGCATGCACCACCATGCCCGGCACTGTATTGGTATTTCTGTTGGATGAATCTGCAGGGTTAAACTGTACATATAAAATTTTGTTAATTGCCAAATTTTTCTCTAAAAGAACGGTCAGTCTGCATTCCTATAGTATTTGCAAATTACTCCATACCCCCATTTTCAATTTTTATGATTGTCAATTGAATACACTTTGAAGCTTAGCAGAACTATAGGTAAGAGTAACAAAATTGTGTTAAGTTATTACATGGTATATCCAACAGTGCAGTGGTTAAGCTAAAGAATTTTGTTGTGTATACTTTGAAGATAAGGTATGATTCACTTGATAGATTTACTTTAAGTGTGAATGAAAGTGGAGTTTATTGAACAGTAAATAAGACATTTATATAACAATGTTATCAAAATTAAAAGGTGATATTCAAATATTGCTTACCTATTAAGCTATTTTTAAATTACGAACTTGATTATAATAAAGTAAGTGCATTAAGTCATAAGTACATGATCTCAGTATTATTTATTTGTTTATTTATTGGTATCAGTGATTGAACTAGGAGTGCTTAACCACTGAGCCACATCTCCAGCCCTTTAAATTTTTTTTAATTTGAGACAGGGTCTGACTAAGTTGCTTAGGCCTCACTTAATTGATGAAATTGTCCTTGAACTTTTGATCTTCCTACCTTATCCTCCTGAACCATTAAGCTTACAGGTGTGTGCCATTGTATCCAGCTCAACATTAAATATTTATTGAGTTAGGGTTTGTGGGGGGAGAGGTTTGTGGCAGTATATGTCATCATAATTTTTATTTTAAAACTATATACCACTGTACTTTCAGAAATCCCAATATGTGGGGCTGGGTATGTAGCTCAGTGGTTGATCTCTTTCCTACTATGCACAAGGACCTGGGTTGGACTCAATATTAAAAAAAAAAAAAAATAGTTTCTTGAAAAAAACTCTTGGAAATTTCAGTACTCCATGAAAATTCATAGTGTGTTGTCTTTGTTTTCTTTTATAGTACTATTATGAGTTCTATAATCCCATATGAGTTTATAACCCATCCCTCTTAGTACCTTAAAGGTTTTCTGACTGTAAATGGATATATTCAGTGAGGGACAATTCCTAGTTTAAAGAGTTTGTCCCCCGGGACAGACACAGTTGTGCCATTTGTGAGCCAAAGGGAAGATAATGAAATAACTGGGCAAAAAGACTGTCTTTTTCAGAGATCTTCCAGAATAGTGCTATAATAGGCATTATGATAGCATTAAAAGCTTTAAATGGTACAGAACGATTTTGCTGGCTTATTTAGGAATATTAAGAACGGTGTAGGTGCACTGAAAATGCAGATGTGAATGCCAACCTTCAAAACAATTACAGCTGGAATATAAGCTTTAAAAAAGTAGTCGGATGTCAGTTAAACCATTATTAGTGCTTAACAAGACTGTTGAGGCAATTTTCTTAAGTCATAATAATTGAAAGCTTATATATATTTACACAGATCCTCAAGTTGATGAGAAACCAAATTCCTATGGTTTGATTGACAGCTGGAAGAGACCCCGGTTTCCTTTTCCAAGTCATTAGGTACAGTATATATCCTCTTCCCAAAAATCTACTTTGGTTATGATGAAAAGATAACACACACACACACAGAGGGAGAGAGAGAAAATCTTTGTGTTGTCTTCAAAAATGAACTGGGGTGAAAATTACTTTCATTTTGATATAAAGAACCTGAAAAAATAAGCATCCTTACTAAATGCCTTCCTCACTTAGCCTTGATTCTTGAATTAAAGTACAATTTGAAGAATGCTTGCTTTTTAAATGGCATTGAGAGAACTCTGTGGGTGCTTAACTATTCACATTTCCATTTATCTTTTGATAAATGGAACAATTGTGTAGTAATTTTCATTGCGTTTTTCTTATTCCCCATATTAAAGTAAATGTCAAAGCCTAGACTTCAGGTTGTATAATCCCTTTTTATGTGGCACTATCTATGCCTGAATTATTTATTCTAATGTGCTGTATATTGCAAGTCTGGATTTTTATTTTTTTAAGACAAATTTGAACAAGCTCTTTCAGGTTGCAAGGAACAAACGCACACTCACATTACCTTAAGTGTTGGAGGCTTATTGTAAGAATACAGAGTCAAGTAAGGAAATGGCCTCTTCAAAGTCATGGCTTCTTGGAGAGTTGGAAAATAATTTCATCATCTAGTGAGAACTAGAACTACATGACTGAGCTGTGTCCTCATTTTCAAAGTGGTTGTGCAGTGTTGTGTGGTCACAATATGTACCTTATTCATGTGTTCTCCAACTTCTCTGCTTACTTCCTGCTCTGCTACTTCCGCTATCCTCTACTGTCCCCGAAAGAGGGTCTGATTGATTCTGTTCATTATAATCCCAAACAGAGCCACCTAGGTGGGCAGAGATTATTCTACTGGGTCATTCTGCTACTGGCCTCCCTTATGTCTAGTCAAATGGTTGGCTTCCCTTAACTAGGGCATATATCCCTGGTACAATAAGTTGTGGCCTATGTACCACAGGGTACCACAAATTATATGGAAGGACCCATCTCTGGCAACTTAGAAGAGGTTGTGAACAGGACAGAACTTAGAATCTCAGGGATTTCTCAGTGCAATCATGGATTTGACTAAAATCATACTGATGTTATACCTTATTGTCAATATTGCAACTTCATGTTTAATCAGGTAGTGGCAAAAATATTCACTTGACAAATAGCAACATTGCATGGTGGTAAAGAACATCGAGTTTGGAGCCATATTACTTTTTATTAAATCACAATGTGCATCTGTGATTTAATAAAATTATCTGTAATAAGTTAGGGATCTATAACCTTAACTATAGTTACATTTTATCTCTTTCCATCCTTTCAGATGTTGTCATATAGTACCTCAATATTATAAACCCCATCATATAGTCTTATTCTTTAATAATATATAAGAATCTCCACTTATAACCTAATTTACTCCCTTTATTCCTTTGTGCAAACCTGTGCTTTCATCTGGAAAAATTTTCTTTTAACCTGAAAAAAATTCTTTTATTATTAATCTCTTTAAACTCAGCTCTGTAGATACCATTTTGTTCAGATTTTGTTTGTCTCCAAATGTCTACTTCACCATTTTTTAATGATTTTTTTTCTGGATTTAGAATTCTAGGTAGACAGCTTTTTCCCCCCTAACATATTAAAGATTGTTTCATTGTCTTAAGCCTTCATTGTTTCTGATGAGAAGTTAGTTCTTATCCATGTAGTGTATAGTTTCCTATATATGTGCCCTTTTTCTCTGATGGCTATTTTTTGGGATGGGGGTGTTAGATATTGAACCTGGAGCCTGGTGCATGAGCTATACTTCTCTGGGTGATTTTAAGTTTTTTTTTTTGTTTTTTTGTTTTTTAGCATTTTGATATGATGTGCTTACTATGCTTTATCTTTCCAGTGTATCATATGTGTTTTTCTACACTGGTCACAGTTCTCTTCCTAGGACTGCAATTACATGTCTGTTAACTCTTAGTACTGTCCCAGGGATTGTCACCCACCCCCAATAATTTTTCTCTTTGGGCCTTAGACTGGATGATTTATTTTATTTATTTATTTATTCTAATTTTTTATATATGACAACAGAATGCATTTCAATTTATAGTATACAAATGGAGCATAATTTTTCATTTCTATGGTTGTACACAAAGAAGAATCATATCATTTATGTCTTCATATATGTACTTAGGGTAATGATATCCATCTCATTCCACCATCTTTCCTACCTCCATGCCCCCGCCATTCCCTTCCCTCCCATTTTCCCTCTCCAGAGTTCCTCCATTCCTCCCATGTTCCCTGCCCCCCCATTATGGATCAGCCTCCACTTGTCACAGAAAACATTCAGCCTTTGTTTTTTTGGAATTGGCTAACTTCACTTAGCATGACATTCTTTAACTCCATCCATTTACCTTCAAATGCCATGATTTTATTCTCTTTTAATGCTGACTAATATTCCATTGTGTATATATACCAAAGTTTTCTTTATCCATTCATCTATTGAAGGGCTAGATTGGATGATTTCTCATAATTTATCTTCAAGTTTAAAATCTTCAAGTTGATGATCCTTTTCTTCTATATTTAATCTCTGTTAATCCCATCCTATAGCTTTTAATTTTAGATGAATCATGTAATGTTTTGGATATGAGGTATCCTCCAAAAGCTTATGTGTGAGGCAATACAGAAATACTTAATGACAAAATTATTAGATTGTGGGAACTGTAATCAGTAGATTAATCTATCTGTTGTATTAAGAATTCAAATGGACTACCTGAGTTGTAACTGTGGGGCATGGCTAGAAGTAGGTTACTGGGGCCATGCCACCAGGGATTATATCTTGTCCCTGGCTCCCCCGCCCTCTGTTTCACAATTACCATGAACTGAGCAGCTTTCCTCTGCCACACTCTTCCACCATGATGTTCTGCCTCATCTCAGGACTAGAGCAACAAAGTTGGCTAACCATGGACTGAACCTTTGAAACCATGAGCCTAAAAAAACTTCTTCCTCTAAGTTACTCTCATCAGTTCTTTTGGGCACATCAATGAAAAGCTGACTAATACCAATTTCAATTCATAGGATACAAATGGAGCATAATTTTACATTTCTCTGACACATACCAATTTTCAGTTC
The DNA here is from genome assembly GCF_048772815.1 of Callospermophilus lateralis. Lineage (NCBI taxonomy): Eukaryota > Metazoa > Chordata > Mammalia > Rodentia > Sciuridae > Callospermophilus > Callospermophilus lateralis. The sequence continues at coordinate 69,089,421 of NC_135307.1, read as the reverse complement.
TAAGATTTCCTCCTAGTTCCTTTTAATATCTTTGTCGAAGTGGCTCATTTACTTACCTAGTCTATCCATTTTTCTATATATTATATGTATTTATACCATAGATCATAGTATAGATACTACAGATTTGTACTATAGATACTGTAGATTTTGTTATCATGATAATAGACACCTGAGATAACTAATTTATGAAGTAAAAAAGGTTTATTTTGACTGACAGTTTTAGACATTTCATTCCATTATCAGTTGGACCTATTGTTTTGTGCCTCTGTGACATATCATGGCAGTCATGATAAGAGTGTGTGGCAGAGCTGAGGTTATTGCTCAGTGGTAGAGTGTTCTCCTAGCACACATGAGGCACTGGGTTCAATCCTCAGCACCACATAAAAATAAATAAAGGTATTCTGTCCATCTACAGCTAAAATAATTTTTTTAAAAGTTAATTAAAGCCTTTATATAATTATATTTTCCATAGGCTGACGTTAAATACTGTATTGCTGTAGTAATTAATTGGGCCATGCTAACATTAGATGACTACTTTTAGAAAAGAACTGCTCATCAGAGCTGTTGAACCTGAACTGCTTGTGGTATACGTGATTTTAAAGAAAGGAATTTTGCTAAAGTTTCATAAACTGTTAACTCTTCTACTGTTGATAAATGTTTGAATGGTTGGTTTATCTCTAGTTTTGCATTGAATGATTAGTAAATTGCCTCTTTTACCAACTGTACACATAATTTTTATTGCCTTTTGTTAACTGAATGTGTTCTTTTTATGAACCTTAACTAGTTGCCCATAAAATTTACTTTTGTAGTGACTTTTGTGTTGCTTTTAAAAACCAAATACCCTGTCCTTTATGAGAGACTATGTTAGGAAAGACATCCTGTTTGTAATTAAATATGAACCAACCAATCAAAAGGTACAGTTTGTTTATGTTAGTTACCATAGACATATAATAAAATATTACATTGCTAAGAAAATCACCCATATACATGTTGGACCAGTAAATAATTCTGTTACCCTTCTTTCTAAAAAATACCTTAAATTTGCCAATGTGATGTGTTCACAAACTATACTCTACAGACTTAGGACTAAATCTTTTTATAATGTTTCTAGATCTCCATAATTGGGACTTAATTGCTTCAAAGAAGAAAATGAGAAATGAGAATGACTCCTCAAGGGCTGTAAAGTCAGAATCTCATTGTTCTTTGTAGATTTATATATTTTTTCTGATGTCAACTTTCAATAAAATGAAGAAAGTAGCTCTAGCAACTTCTATGGTCTGAGTGGCTACAGGAAATGTAGCCTGAGTGGCTACAGTCTTTTAGGAAGGTCTCCTTAGGCCCTGAAATTTTGGTACCAAGAAGGGTGATGGGCTAGAACATGGCTCCATCCACTTGGTTTTTAATTTCATATGTCCACCTATTTTTTTTTTTATGTTTTCTTGTCTTTGATCAGTTTTTCAACTTCATTATTAGTATTTCAGGCACAATCAGTTTATATTCTCTACCTGACCATTTCAGTTTTGAAGTTCAGTAGGTCAATCTTTTATTTGTTGTTCTTAACCTTAACTTCTGGTAATTCGTGTCCTTGGTGAATTTAGTAATTTTTATTGAGAGTTCAAATTTCCTTGAACTGAGTCCTGTGGGCCTCATTTGGGATGTTTTTCCTTTAGAGGAAATTTATGATTGCTTCTGCGGTGATCCCAGAATACTGTTGTGCTGGCATTTCTGAAAACCTTCAAGTCCTGGGTTCTCAGGTTAAGCTCCAAGATTGGTCTCTTGATTGCAGGAGTAATCAGGTCAGCTCTACTTCTCTGGTCTCCACTCTTCTTGTTTACAACTTACTGTCTCTTGCTCTGGTTTCATCTCATTGTTTTCTTTTTCTCCTTGGAAATTCTTATATTTTCTAGTGAGCATACAAATGCACTGAAAATAATTTTTGCAGTAATTTTTTTGTGGTGCTGGGGATTGAATTCATTGTCTTGTGTGCATACTAGGCAAATACCCCACCACCAAGCCACATTCCTAGCCTGATTGTTCTTTTTAAGCATAATGAAGAACAGAGAAATGGAATGGTCCATTGAGAGGTGGAACATGAGATCAAGAGGTCAAGATGTTTCAACATTTAGAACATAGAATCACAGAGATTGATACAAGAAATGAGTTACGAAAGCCACAATTTTTTTTTCTAACTTACATTAATATCACAAACTAGCGTTTTAAAACCTATTTGCATGTTCCCTCACTCTTATCCAGTGCTATTCTCTTGTGTCAAATGGAAAAAATCCTCAGAGGTAAAGTAGATGTTTTATTTTCTGACAGCCATAAATCCTTCCCTAACTAGTAGGAGTTATTCTTTAAATAAAATGTGGCTTTGAAAAAATTGTATCCTGTTATTTTAGCTAAGAAAAATCCAATCTTTGCCAAAGAATTGAAATTACTTAGCCTGGAAAAAAGAAAGTAGTTATGTGGTCCCCTAATTCTTGGAGCTTCTTATTAGTGCTGTGGTCTGAATGTTTGTATCCCCCAAATTCATGTGTTACAACCTAATTGCTAAGATAATAGTTTAAGAGATGGAGACTTCTGAGCTGATTAGATCATGAGGGAGGGTGGAGCCTTCATGAATGGGATTAGTGCCTTGTGAAAGAGACCCCAGGGAGATCTTTCACCATTCCTACCATGCAAATTTACAGGGAGGAATAGGCCATTGCTCTTGGATTCTATTGTTTATAATCACCCTGTTTATGGCATTTTATTATAGCAATCTGAATGAACTAAGTCAAGTATTTTACAGGACTTAATTATGGAATTGTGAAAACAGAATATAGTCCTTTATCTTTATGAAGGATAAAAAGATAAAATGGGCGGGAGGGGGGGGGGTTGTGTTGTGGCTCAGTGGTAGAACACTTGCCTGGCATGTGTGAGGCCCTGGGTTCGATTCTCAGCACCGTATGTAAATAATATATAAATAATATAAAGGTTTATTGACAACTAAAAATATGTTTTAAAAAAAAGACGAAATGGACTTTCATTTTTATAAGACCAGTGCTCTGACCACTGAGTTTTGGAGCCCAATTACTGTTGGACTTTGATTTTTAAATGGCTGCCTTTAATATTGAAAAAAAAAAAAAAAAACTGTTAATACTAAATTTGCTTCCTAGAAGTTGAATCCTCAGTGTTTCTGTCCATGGTCGAGAAGACTGAAACAGGAACTCCTAAGTCTGAAATTCCAGGTGCTGTTGTTATCCTGTAACCCACTGCTCTTACCAGGGCCAGAGGTTTTCCAATATTAGCATCTCTTAGAACACCTGGGAGCATGTTTAATATGCAGATTTAGAGTCCTATTACCAGCTTCCAAGCCAGTATATAGTTGTTAAGGTCTAAAAATCTCATTTCTAACAAGTTCTGGAGGTGATTCTGGACTAAGTGGTCTGAGGCCAATATGTGGTTAAAATTGGCCTAGGCTTGCCTTTTCAAAAGTAGCAAAAACCTCCTATATTGCATTTCTTTGTCCCTGCATATTCCCTCCTTCAAGAATACTTGACCGCAGGGTAAATATCTTGCTTGAGATTTTTAACTATTATTTCTAAAATTATTGGTCTTTTTGAGGGGTGGTTTTGTTTATAGAACTGGGGATCAAATCTGGAGCCTTACATATGCTAGACAAGTGTTCTACCCTCTACCACAGGGCTGTACTCCTAGCTTCCCTCCCTTTTATTCTTTCAGTGCTGGGGATTGAACCCAGGCCTTTGAGCATGCTTGACAAGTGCTCTACTATTGAGATACACCCCCAGCCTCTAACTGTATGGCTTTATGTGTTTGTGTGTGTGTGTGTGTGTGTATTGGGGGTGTACTGGGACTCAAACCCAGGACCTCATGCATGCTAGGCAAGTGTTCTACTACTGAACTACCTCCTTAGCTCGCTCGCGTGTGTGTGTGTGTGTGTGTGTGTGTGTTTAAATGAGGACTATTTTTTGAATGACTGCTAAAATGTGCTTTTTATTTTATTTTTTTAAAGGCTGCACTTAACTCACTATTAAGGAAAAAAAATCAATGCATTATTCACACATACGAGTTCTGAACAGCAGGAACATCACTATGACCTGTTATTTGTCTTTCTCATCTCCCGACTCTTCCCTAAAACTAGTTCCCCCTTTTCCTCATTTAAATTCCCGCTTATGGGCTGGGGATGTGCTCAAGCGGTAGAGCGCTCGCCTGGCATGCGTGCAGCCCAGGTTCCATCCTCAACACCACATACAAACAAAGATGTTGTCTCTGCCAAATACTAAAAAATAAATGTTAAAATTCTCTCTCTCTCACTCTCTCTAAAAATAAATAAATAAATAAATAAATAAATTCCCACTTATATCTCTTAAAGACATGTCCTATCTGTACATGTATAGATCATTTAAGGGCATCCTGCATGAGGAGACAGACAACCATGAATTCTTAGTTTTCTGGGTTTAGGCCACAGAGTCTCTGCAGTATCTTGGAATGTTACTGCAGGGTCAGGACCCAGACCCTGCCTTCCACCTTCTACACTAGAATTTCACCTGATTAGTCCTGTCCTACTTCTGTCCATTCCCCATGTGATTTGCAAGGGTTAAACCAGAATATAATATTATTTATTTTCTTCTGGCTATTTTTAAAACCCATATGTCTTTATTGCCATAATTTATGTCATATATGAATACAAATATATGAATCCAGAGGCTTGGGACATATACACAGACACCATTGCAAAGAAATGCAAACACCTAATGAAAATCAAAGATAAATTTTATAAAACAATCAATCAAAACTCCTGCTTCAGTGGCAGATAAAAGGCTCAGTAACTCACACACAAATCATTATTAAAATAACTTCTTTATTTTCATCTACTGTAACAAAGAGACAGGCAATAACTATTTTGACCAGAAATAGTTCCCACAGTGACGTAGACCCACTGAGCTGCAGCCCTTTACCCTCTCTTGCTCTCATATTATGTTTATAGCCAGAATGTTGACAGAGTCAACCGGATGTGGTCATAGGTCAAAGGCAAGAGAGCTGACATGGTGACTTCCATGCAGTGTATGTGAGAGTATGTGCCTTATTCTGGAAGTGAACTCAAGCAAGATGGATGATGACATCTAAATTACAATTATGGCCAATAAGGACTCAAAAGAGCCTTGTAATAATCAAATAACATTAGGGAAAACGTTCGAAATGCAATTGCTTGGTCCTGTTCTTCCTCTGTCCTGCCTCCCATTATGTATACAGCCCTGAGAGAGAACATTCTCCCAGATCATCTGAGCATGTCCTACTTGTAAAGGTCTCCAGGCTCTGGGCCCCTCAGCATTCTCCCTGTCCCTCCTCATTCCCACTGTGGCTTTTCCCATCCATCAAGCCCTCTTGAGCCCTGTGGCTGGCTATTTGGGGATATAGTGACTTGGAATTTTCAAGTCCTATTTGAATCCATTACTGGCTCTCAAATGGTTGCCTTGTATCCTCTGTGCCTGGGGCCTAATCCCTCACTATTGACTAGAATTTCTTTTCATCTACTGATCCTTTTCATTCTCTCTCATCTTAATAGGCAATCTGAGTTCTAAGTTCTAAGGTCTAAGTTTCCTAAGGTCTCAGCCTCATTTCTGTACACCCTCTGTTTTAGTCAGCTTTTTCACTGCTGTGAGTAAAAGACCTGACCAGAACAATTGTAGAGCAGGAAAAGTTTATTTGAGAGCTCAGAGGTTCACAGGCGTTAGTCCATAGAAAGCCGGCCCCATTCCTTGGGGCTCAAGGTAAGGAAAACATGGCAAAAGAGTGTGGCAGAAGGAAAGCAGCTCACATGGTGATCAGAAGCAGAGAACGAGGTCTCCACTTGCCAGATACAGATATATACCCCCAAATCATGCCCCCCAATGAACCATTTCCTCCAGCCATACCCCATCTTGCTCCAGTTACCACTCAGTTAATCCCATAAGGGATTAATTCACAGATTAGATTAAGGCTATAGCCCAATCATTTCTCCTTCAAACCTCCTTGCATTGTCTCACATTTGAGCTTTTGCAGGATACCTCACATTCAAACCATAACCACCATCAGACTCCCTCTTCCAACCATGAAGTCTTTTCATATCATTCTCTTTCCTGAAAACAGCTCATTTTTCCCAACGTGAAACTCTTGCCTGTGTGAGCTATGTTAGTTACTATTACCCAATACCTATTCCCACCTTTCTTTATATTTTAGATCTTTCCTTTCCAATGTCTCTTTCTTTTTCCCTGTGTAAGTGTACTAGCATTCTAGCTTGATATTGACATGTTTTTTTAATTCTTGTTATGTAATTTAATTTACCAGGTGCAATTCCTGTCTAACTAGATTTTAATGTTTAAGGGCTTAGGTTGTTTGAAGAAACAAAAGACCCCCAAATCTTGGCTTTTTGATTTCAAAAGCTGAGATTCAAGTACAAGCCATATAGATTTGCAGAAATGAAATACAAGATGTTTTTTTTTAGAGTCTGTTTTCCAGTCCCTTAGGATATGGATTTCCTTAGCTATGGAGGGATTGTCACAGTCATAAAGGAGCAAAACCAGTTGAGCTTCTCTTGGGTTGTGAGAAGACAATGGCAGACATTGAGGGAGCATCCAACAGCCATTCCTACCCACTTCTGTGCTGGCAGAATCCACCCTGTGTCATCAAAGCTGAAACTTGCTTCCCATTGGAGAGGGGCGGGAGGGGAAGGTAGGTGTCATTGAGTGCTTTTACAAAGATTTTCTTCTTTGATAAATTGAGGAGGACTAGGAGGGATATCCTTATTTCCCCCACTCCCAGCATGCTTTTGGAATGTTGTCATGTGAAATTTCACTGTGATGGGATTGCAGACACAACCACTATAAAAATCAGTATGGAGGTTCCTCAGAGACTAAGAATGGAGCCACCATATGACCCAGTTATATCACTTCTTAGTATCTATCCAAAAAAATTAAAGTCAACATATGATAGTGATACATGTATACTCGTGTTTACAGTAGACATTGAGGGAGCATCCAACAATAGTTAAATTATGGAACCAGTCTAGGTGTCCATCAACAGATGAGTGGAGAAAGAAAATGTGATATAGAAGAATGAAATTATATCATTTGCAGGAAAATGGATGAAACCTGAGAGAATTATGTTAACTGAAATAAAACTTAGAAAGTCTAGGGGTCATATGTTTTCTTTCATATATGGAAGCTAGAAAAAAGGAGGGGAAAAGAGGTTTGGATGTTTACGAGTCTCATGAAAATAGAATATAGACTAGTAGATCAAAGAAGGGGGGACCAAGAAGCAGGAGGAAAAGAGAGAAGGGGGTAGTATTAGGGACCAAATTATGTGCATGTACCAATATGTAACAATTAATCCCACTATTATGAATAATTATAATGCACACAAACTTAAAAACAAAGATGAGGTCTTGTGCTACTGCTGCCTTGTTGTGATCATGAGGAGATACGCTGCTGACAAGAAGATGGTGCAGAAAGACAGGAAGAGTATGAGTTCCCACTGACATTGTTGAAATACTAAACCAACTATGGGACTACTTAATTTTGGATTTTTTATTATGTGAGATAATAATGAATTCTGCCACTGTTGTGCAGATACAGGTAGCTGAAAGCATCTTATACCTCTTCCTAGGAATTTCTAGGAACAAGGGAGATAATGGAACTTCCAGATAGTTTTGGGGAAATTGAGACTTAAGAGGACTCTTTTCTTATATCATATTATACATCTTATTGACCAACCATGCAGAGGTCCCCTTCACAACATGGTAGAAGAATAAGAGAGAAATGGTTGCATGGTTTATGAAGCAGAGAACACTTGAGGCTTCTTCACAGTTCCCTTGTTTCCTCAGAATGGAATGGGCAAATAGTAAAATATTTCTCCTCAAGAGCAGTGGGAATATTAAGGAAAATAAGTGAAACCTGGAGGGACTTTGGTGTAAATGACAGGGCAGAGCAGTGATAACTTGAGAACATCCAGGACAGAGGGGCTCCAATGTCCAGACATAAAGTTACATTCCAGTGAGAACAGATGGTGCCTGATACCTATTATCATCCTTGAGGCTACCTATTCTTTCCTCCAAACTTGGATGTGACCCCAAAAAAAGTGGAGAGGGGAAAACTGAATTACCTGAGAAAACCCCTAAAGTGAATAAAATCAAGCTTCCTAACAATAGGTGCAACGGGGACACTTAAGTCGGAAAGTTAATTTGGTTATAGAAAAGTGAAAATTTTTTCTTTTGTATACTTGAATATTTGAACAGAAATAGCTTTCTTGCTGAACAGTCCTCTTTCTTAGAGGGGAAACAACAAAACAAAGAAACCCAACAACCCATCTCACTTCAATCCTGTTCTTCCTTCTCAAAGTTCTCTCCCCTTTCATTCTTCACTGCCATATGTATATATGTATATATATATATATTTTTTTTTTAATTTTTTTTAGAGAATTATTTGTACTTGGGGCCTCCACCTCTTTGAAATCTACTTTTTTTTTTTTTTTTAACCCCATGTGACATCTGGTTCCACAGGAATAAACCTGCTATCCAATAGGTAACCATTCAGAAAACTTATTACTAAGTATATATTCTTGAGGTGTTCTTCTTTTTCTAATATGGAAAAGTAGTTTCAATTAATGAATAAAGAGCTTCACAAGTAGCCCAGCGTGGTGGTGCATGCCTGTAATCCCAGGCTCCAGAGGCTGAGGCTAGGAGGATCATGAATTCAAAGCCAGCCTCAGAAAAAGTGAGGCGCTAAGCAACTCAGTGAAACCCTGTCTCTAAATAAAATACAAAATAGGTTTGGGGATGTGGCTCAGTGGTTAAGTGACCCTGAGTTCAATCCCCAGTACCCAAAACAAACAAACAAAACTTCACAAGTGTTTCACTGATCCTTTGAATGAGCCTGAACTCAATTGTCCCCCTTTAAACCACTTTAATTTCTTGCTTTGTGAGATTCAAATAGGTTCAAAATTCTGAGATCCTACATAATGCTTTCCTCCAGCCCATTTCAAGTTTTTTGCCTTTTAGGGGCCTACCACAGAAGGTTACAGGAAACAAAACCCAGAACTCTCTGGTTCTTAACCTAGAAGTGAGCTTAAGATTTAGCTGTGTTAAAACTGATTAAAACATGATGGAAGTCCCATTGCAGGTGCAATGAATTTATGGAGCCTAGTCAGAATATTGTCTTCCTCATCTGAGCTCTGTGGATTGATCAGGAAGGACTCCTGGGTAGCTCTCTGGTAGCTTCCTGAGTCTCCTTAGTCAAACAGCAGCTACTTCTGACTTTGCTTTACCCCCGAATCTTCTCTGTGTCTAGCCCAGAGCTGGGATGATGCCTACCAGGATCCTTGCAGATTGGGTTGAATGTCCATCTCTGAATGCATCAAGCGGATTGTGTTTGTAAGAAATAAGTAGCACTCCATGTACTTTGGGATATGCGTTTGAGCCATTTGATGCTTTGTGTAGGGATATGGTGATGGGGCTTCTTATGTACTAATGTCTCCTAATATACTAAAAATCCATCAGAAATTGGTTTTTGGCCTTCACGAAGATGTACAGGATACAGGTTTTACAGGTAGCTTCAGTTCAGAGTCCTTCTGAACCAGGATGGCCTGTGAAGCACTACAGAGTCTGCTTTCTCCCCCCCCCACCCCTTCAAGATGGCCCTCTTACACTAGTCAGCTGGCAGGGCTGGGTTCTGGCCCATGATTATCCAACAATCAGGTGGTTCACTATTTGTGAGCCAATCAGTTAGTCAGTCATATATTCACTCATTAATTCATGCGGGTAGCCAGTTATAAAGCCAACCATTCACCCACCTTCTAGATATCTTGAGAGCCTACCATGTGTCAGGTATTATTTTCACTTGGGACTTAAAACACAGGGTGACACGAGGAGCACTGCACCCTTGCAGCCTACCAGGATGGTGGTGAGCGGTTTTTCAAGCGTTCTGTTGCCCTGGAGGGTTAGTGTCCTGCACCTGGGTGAACCTTGTCTCCCACCCCCAACTTGTTTCCTGCTTTGCTCCTTTCAGTCCGGGCTGAGCATTGACTCTTGGATTTCAGCCCCGCTGGTAAGAAGCTCAAGATATGGGCCAGGCAGAAAACGGAGACAAGAAAACAAGTATGTAGCAGGGGAATATAGTGGGAAAGGTAGCCAGATGAGGCGATCCTAGCCAGAGCTTTTCCAAGTTGGTGCCTTCATTGTTTTGGGGGTAGGGAAGGAAAGGAAGGGCAGATGCTGCGAGGCTGGGAGGGGTAGGTCCAGCCGCTGGAGCCGGGGCTGGGCGGATTTTACCCCCAGGGCTGGGCTCTCGGGGCGCGGGCGGTGTGGCAGGCGGCAGCTGCTGGGCGCGGGGCGGCGCGGCGGGGGCGCGCGGCGGGAGGGGCTGTGCGCTGCGCGGCCCCCGAGCGCGCGGGGCCTGCCGAGGAGCGCGCGCCGGCCAGGCTCCGCGCCTGGTACCCCAGCCGCTGGCGGCCGCCGGGCAGCCCCTCGCCCAACCATGGCGACTGACAGTAAGTGCGTTCCGGCCTCAGAGGCCGTGGGAGGCCGCGGCCAGGGTGGGAAGTTGTCTTTCAGACGCCTGCCTTTGTGCCGGGCTCGCGGGAGCAGCAGCCGGGTACTCCTCTCCTCCCGGCGGGCCCTTGCCCCCGCGCTCATCACCCTTTGCTCCCAGGCAGGACTAGAGAGGGCGGGAGGGATGTGGTGGAAGGGCGTGCGCCAGGCGCCAAGGCGGAGGGGACACTCGATGCCATGGGGTAGCGGGGCCTGCCATCTCAGCCATTCGGGGGCACTGCCCCCAGGCCCGGAGCCAGTCTTCAGGGATCCCTGCCACGAAGACACTGCGAGTTTTTGGAGCTGTGAGTTCAAGGTTCGCCTTGAGTTCTGGGTTGGGTTTGTGCACCCGCCTTCTGGGGATCAGGATGGCTTGCAATGCCGCAACCCCTCCAGGGTTATGTTCCCCTCTGGGCAGCGGAGGGCCAGCTAGAGACCATGTCTGGCTACCATGGACAGTGAATGAGAAGCTCGCGGAGACTTCAGGTTGAAAATCAGAATGGAAGTGTTGGAAGGAGCTGGTCGGCCTGTCTTTGGCTTCTTGGAACCACTGCTTTTTTGGCTTATGCTTTAGGTTAGGTTCACGTCTATGAAAACTGATTAAGTTAGATGTAGCTGAAGCTAGATGTGTTAGTAAAGCCTCAAAGGAAGTTCAGGGGAAAACCATTGAGTCACACCTGTCCCATACCCAGCTCAGGCCTATCACATTTTAAGGGCGCATGAGAGACCATTTGAAAGGTGTTTTGAGACATGAGATGGAGCAGAGATGGGAAGATGAGGGTCAAAATTTCTGCAGTTAATTATTTTTCTTTAAAATTATTAATCAGCCAAGAACATAGTGCAAAGAGCATGGGTTTTGTAGTTGAAACGTATGTATTTTATATCCAGAATACACTAGCGATGGGATCATGGCACTGTCCACAATTTCTCTACTGAAAACCCTGACAGCTGTCATATCTCAGGTGATGGTAACACAATGGGCTCTCCCTACCTAGCAGTTGCTCTCCCTCTCCCCATTTGCCATCATGTTTCTTGTGTGAAGACGCCAACATGCTCTCTCCACTTTCAGGTTTAAAAGTATATAACAGGTTTTTACAATATAATCAGCTAATATGGCCAAGCTTCCCTTTTTCTCAGTTCTGCTCATGTATAGAAAGAGTGGTCTGGCATTTTTTTCCTAGGAAAAGAAATTTTGGATTTGAACTTTTATTAACTAATTAAAACACAACAAACAAGTAGATAATTAAACGTGGCCTTATTCATATATTTCTTAGAAACAATAAGTGGTAAAGGGACTCAAACAGGCAGTTCATGCATTCCATGAATGCAATGGACAGTTTTTTTTTTTTTTTTTTTTTTTTTTTTTAAGTTTTGGGTAAAGATGATGCATTTGGTATCCTAGAAAAAAATTTGCCATGCTTTTTTCTCAATTTATTGAGATAAATGTTACTTCTACTTCCTTATATGGTATGTTCAACTCTACGAAAGAATCAAACTTTATGCCATTAATTTTTGCTTATGAAAAAATTATGATATTTGATCAGCTTAGCTCTTGAGGTGATTTGGGGCCAATATTATGTTTACTCTCAGCTGAAATGGAATTAGAAATCAGATAGATTTCCAGAGTTTAGAGAATAGTTAATATTTGTTCTTATTTATAAGTAATAGGAAAGACTTACCATTTGTCCCTGTGGAAATGAAGAGAAGGCAAGTATTTTCAGCGAGTATTTTTAAAAATATCCCCCAAATCTTGAATGTATCTTCAGTTTAAAGTTCCACAACCTTCTATAGTTAGAATAGAGGTGATTCTATAGTGTAGAGCCTATGATTCCTTCTAGATACAGAGTTTTTTTAGTTAGCTCTATGGCTGGTGAAGTAACTCAGTGGTAGAATAGTTGCCTGGCATGTGTGAGGTCTGTGTTCTATCCCCAGCACAGGGAGAAATAAAAAAATAAAATAAAAAGAAAGTTAGCTTTGTTTTCCAGCCCTGGCTGCACATTAGACATATTCCCTAAGAGCTTTAAAATATACATGGACATCAGTATTTTTTTTAAATAGTCTCAGACTTTCACAGGCATGCAAATCACCTGAAGGGCTTGTTAAAAGAACTTGCTGTACCCCACCCCGAGAATTCCTGATTCAGTAAGTCTGAGTTATGGTCTGATAGTTTATATTTCTAATAGCTTCCAGTGATATGAAGCTACAGTGCTCCTAGTGCTTCTTACCTCTGCAGGTGAGGGAATAGTAGATGACAGGTAGGTAGGGGTATACAGAGAGGTGATAATTTCTTCTGAAGTCTTGTCATCAGACGGTGTGTATATATGGCCTTTTTATGATAAATCAAACCTGGGTTCAGTATTGCCTAAGGACTACAACTGATTGCTTTTTTTTTTTTCTATTTTCTTCTCTCTCCCCAAATTTCCCCTTGAGGGAAAAATTGGCTTAAAGCCAGGCAAATTCAAATTCTCTATTCCATTCCTTTCCTGATGGAATCCAGAAGGACTTTCTTTATGAAGGTGTTCTGTAAGTGTATATCAAACACAGAGATTTTGTAAAAAATAGTTTCCTATAAACTTATAATGTTCACAAAGAAGAATGTTGTCTACAGAAAATGTCTTTATGTCTGGACAGCAGGATGTCTAAGGGCAGGTTCCAGAAGAGAAATGAACTCCGGAGGCTTAGTGTGGTTTTCAGTAAGTCACCATGAGGTGTTAAGCAACTTTGTTCCAATGTGTAATGTGTTGTGGTAGTACTTAGGTATTTGAACTATGCTTTATGATTTCCTTAGTAGCAAGTGTTCCAGATAAGTCTTTGTTTCCAGATAGTAGTGAAGAATTTTTCTCTTTTTCTTCCATTTATGGCATTTGTTGAATTATTAATACTCCTTTTTATGGGTCTTTGTTTTTTAAATCACTTGAGTCTGCTTGTAAGAATTAAATTCTCAGGAACAGTCAGGGATGTTAGGCAATGTTGGAAATAACTAACTATATTATGTCTCAGAAATCTTGAGCAATTCTTGAGTGGTTGTGTCTTGGGGCTGTTGCTGATGAACATTTGGTATTACCAGGGAGACATCTGGTTGCCTATGGTTGTTCCTAGTCTACTGGTTGATCTTGTGTCATTTTTTTTTTTTTTTTTTTTTGCCTGATCCATCCACAAATGGATTGTTGCTACCCCACAGGCAGTATCCACTAGTAGCCATTCTATCCCTCCTATTTTCTAGTTGACAACCCGAAGTTTCTTTTTTCCCCATCCTCCCTACTTCATCAGCAATCTTTGTACTTGATCCTGGAGAATGGAAGGAAGAGAGCCAAGGAGGGAAAAATCAAATGTAGAACCTCGGCAGGAAATGATGGGGACCCACTGCCAAATATTTGCTTGAGATATTCAGGATGTAGGATGTCTCAGACTTTTACAGGCACACAAATCACCTGAAGGCTGTAATTTAGTCATTACCATGATTTAGGATTATGGATTGATTGAAGGAAAATTGCTTGAATTTGAGCAAAAATGGACTGAAATTCTTGAAATTTTTTCTAGTAATTATTTAAAAAGTTTACAAATGATGCTAAGTAAAATATACAGAAAAGAAAGTTAGAAAATGATAATTTACATTAAAATGACATTACTCACAAAGAAGTGATATAATTCACAGAAAATATCCTTATGTCCTTATAACCATAACAATAGTATTGAGTCGAGAAATAATCATCCATGGAGCACTGTGAATACAATACCACTTATACCAAAAATGTATAGCCTGGTTCTAACCTTGAGAAAATATCAGAAATATCAGGTGAAAAATGCTACCAAGGATATTTGAATATGTGTTCTGTTTGGACATTAGCATTGTGTCAAGGTCAGATTTCATAAATTTGAAAGGGAATGCCTTTCTTCTTAGGGGAAACGGGTATGGTCAGGATGAGGGGGCATATGTCTGCAACTAAATCTCAAATGCGTTAGGAAAAGACATATGCACGTCTGTATGTCATATGAAAAAGAGATAAAGAAAATGTGGCCAAATGTTAACATTTGGTGAATCTAGGAGTTCCTTGTACTATTCTTGCAACTCCTCTGCAAAAAAAATTTTTTTTGGAGGAAAAAATGCTTATAAATGACAGAATTGAGATGTAAGCCAGTATTCTAGGCGTTATGGTCTAATATTATTGAGTTGACTTTTTGGAAGAATATTGTTGAAGGACCCCCATTTGTAGATTCCTCATTCTGGTTTGGGATGATAATATTCACAAAGCTTTATGAAAATGTCATATGGACACAAAAGAAAACAGTCTAATGAACCCTGAAGTACCAGAATCTGCTCAACTGTAAGAGGTGTCAGCATTTCACCACTCTTGTTGCATCTCTCTCCAGCACCCTCCTAATTTTCTGGAGAATGTATTTTGAAAGTGTCTTTATCACATTATATTAACCACTGTCTCTTCAGCATGTCTTGTGCACACTTACCCCCATAACTGCTAGGCTGTTATCCCACTGAAGAAAAGGACCCTACAAGAAGAGATGATAGAATTCAGATATTATTAGTGTCGTTGACTACCAATCAGTGTTCTGAGAAGTGTATTGATTTGATACATATGGGTTATACTCTTGCTTTAAGTTTGAAAAGCTGACTCAGCCTGGGAAATTATAAACGGTGTAGAAGAAAAGAGAAGCTGCTTGTTCTCGTTTTGTTTTCCAAATTCTTCCTCCTGTTTTTTTAAACCAAAAATTAAATTCTGGAGAAAAACATAAAGATGTGTCTGGGGACAGTATTCTGGACTGATTTACTCAGTTGGGATTATCCTATTGAAACATTCTGGAAGTATGCCAGAATAAACACTTTCATACTATTTGAGTAGAATTCCACTTTATGAATTTTCTGATTGGCATCTCTGAATTGGTGAAACTTTTTCTCAACTGACTTGACTTTCTAATTGTATGTATAATTTGGTCTACCTAGCAATGGGTTAGATCTCTTGGGAGGAGTAGATTTGGATGACATTTGTTGTTTTAGGTCACTAGGCTATCATTTAGTCATTACCATGATTTAGGATTATGGATTGATTAAAGGGATGCAAATGATGGTAAAATCCATTAACAGGTATTTCTAGTGTATTAGGGAGATACCTGAAGTACATATTACAAATAAAATTCTTAAGTGCAGTTGTCTTTCATTAAGGATTATCCACACCTGACTTTTTTATATTTTTAATTTATTTCTTTAATTTTTAAAAAATTTTAATTTGTTATGTGTGACAACAGAAATACATTACAATTCATATTACACATATAGGGCACAATTTTTCATATCTCTGGTTGCACACAAAGTGGAGTCACATCCTTCATGTCTTCACACATGTACTTAGGGTAGTGATGACCATTGCATTCCACCATCTTTCCTGCCCCTATGCTCTTCCCTTTCACTCTCTTCCCTTTTCCCCTTTGCCCTATCTAGAGTTCATTTAATCCTCCCACCCCCAGCATATTATGAATCGGCATCCTTAAATCAGAGAAATCATTCGGCATTTTGTTTTTTTTTGGATTGGCTAATTTCACTTAGCATTATACTCACCGGCTCCATCAATTTACCTGAAAATGCCATGATTTTATGCTCTTTTAATACTCTGAATAATATTCCATTATGTATATATACATCACATTTTCTTTATCCATTCATCTATTGAAGGTCATCTAGGTTGGTTCCATAGTTTAGCTATTGTGAATTGTGTTGCTATAAACATTGATGTGACAAGAATTAAATTCTGTATGTTGTTCTTAAGTCCTTTGGGTAACACATCTGATTTTGGGTAGTTTACATTTATGGATGAATACCATTCCTTTAGAATATATTTTCTTTTATTACCAGACTAAAAGATCCTTCTGGATTCTAATTTTAGAAATGCAGTAAGTCACATTTATAGTTTGACTCACAATGGAGTGGAGGTTAAGAGATATACAATGATTTTACCTACCTTAACATGAAAATTCCCCTTGTTTATTACACCATAAGCATAATCTATTATCAGTCTCAATTAGGTATTCAATTGCCTTAGCTCAGACATTTCAGAAGACTGGTTAACAGTGTGATATGATAGAATGAAGTTCAGGCTTGGTTTCAGAGGTGCCTGAGTTTTGATGTCTGGCATTACTACTCAGTGGTTGGGTGATGGGATCAGGTAGATTGACTTAAGTGAGGCTTTGGCTTTGGCTTATTCCATTTTGAGTAATTGCAAGAAGCAAATGAGATGGTACAGAGTAATGCTACGAAGAACACAGCCATTAATTCAGAAAACTGGTGAGGGGCAATGGGGGATGAAGAAAAGACAGACAGACATATATAGAGAAAAAGCTGGGGCCAAGTGGGACATCATCTCCTGATGGAAGATGAATGACCCAGAGCTAGCTCTGCACATTTATGGAAGATGAATGACCCAGAGCTAGCTCTGCACATTTATTATATAGATTTAATCAAAAGGTTATTTGTGGGAAAGTTTTAGCAAAACAGGCAATCTGAAGGATGCAGGACTGGCAAGACATTAGAATTATCATGTTATGTTCAGAAATCTTTATGCCCAGGAGTTGGTGCCTGAGCTCAAATTCCTTACTGATAAATTGTACAGAGCCTCCTCAGTCAGGCATCACCATAGCAACTGGGCCATCTTGACCTGCACCTTTGCACAGGAAGTTCCCAGTGCAAATGCTGCCATGTGGCAATCAGAAACCATGGTTCAAGTCACTGCTCTCCACAGAATAGGTATTCAATAAATGTCTGTCTCTTCACCTGATGCTTTCTGTAATTTATAGCTCATATCACAAGAACAATCTGACCTTCAGAAACAGGGTGCCCAGTCACTGACATTTTTCTGTGTGAAGAATATAAAATTAAGTACACATGTTCTGTTAAAAATGTAAGACTCTAGGGAAGAGAATCTAGGACAAATCACCCAAAGGTGCAGAACTCAGATTTTAAATAGAAGTATTAATCATGATGTTTTTATCCCCAGTGCTAATTGTTTTGGGCAAGTGTGTTTGCAGCATCTATCATAAGCATATGAATTTGTGGTACATGTGTGCACACTTAACTTTTATTTAGTGACCTTGGGAGAATTCAGTCATAGGCTTTTGAGGGACTAGCACAGCTGCCTCTTTATTGAAGATCCAAGAGGATTCTGAAGATTTCTTTGCTAATTTGCATTTGGTGATTTCTTTAGACTTTGTGGCCTAGCCTTCTCTTGGATGTGACTCATGGATAGGTGTTACACTGGATAGGTGTGTTGCCCCTTCAGTGACCTTGGAAAGCTTGAGGGTATTGATAGTTGTTCCATTATTGTGTTTTAAAAGACCTTAATCTTCTAGTAATGCCCACATTGCCTGCCTGGTGTCCCCACTGGTCCTGACCTCAGTCACCTTGACTTTATTTCTGAGAGTAGCCCATCTTTTAGACTGTGGCTCTGTTGGGGGCCTGCTGTTGCCTGTCTCGACATTCCCCATTTCTCTTCTTTTCAATGTGCTACCTCTCTGTATCTGCCAATCTGATTTCTCCTTTAGTTTTACTATTTCTTGGAGTTTTGGCTGAGACACATGGACTTTATTAATCTAAGATTTGTAGCATCCTCAGCAGCTTAGCTGCCTTCAGCCAGCTTACTCCTGATTCTCCAACAGGGAGGAGGGAGACTATAACTCTTCACCCGATCTCCTACCATCTTTCTCCTTAGATTTTTTAAAAGTATATTGCAGTGTCTTTCCTAACTGGTCCATTAGAATAAAATCAATTCTTAAGATTTTAGTGGTAACAATTCCAATCATAATGAAGTCATGTTTTTTCCTACAGTGCTATTTTTTTTTTACTCCTCTGTATTTGTTATCTCTTGTTGCAAAACAAATCACTAAGTGCATAGAAGCTTAAAACAACACAGTTTGTTATCTCATAGCTCTATACATCTGAGGTCTTGACTTCTGGGGGTCAGGGTGTCAAACAGGGTGTCAGCAAGGACTGTGTTCTCATCTGAAGGTTCAACTGGAGATCTACTTCCACTCCCACAAGGGGTTGGTAAGATTCAGGTCTTTGTGGACTGATAAACTGAGGGCTTCAATTTTATACTGGCTATTGGCTAGTGGCCTCCCTCAATTCCTTTCTATGTGAACCTCCCCAGTATGGTCATTTGCTTCATCAAAGTCAGCAGGGTCATCTTCTAGGAAGCTCATAAATGATAAAAATCATGGAAGTGAGTGCCAAAGATTCATACCTGGGCTGTTAATTCAGAAACCAGACAGGGGGAGATGGGGGATGAAGAAGAGACAAACTCTGATGGAGTTTGACTGACTGACCAAGAGCTAGCTCGGCACATTTATCATATAGTTTTCATCAAAAGGTTATTTGTGGGAAAATTTCAGCAAAGCAGGCAATCTGAAGGATGAAGGACTGGAGAGACATTAATGTCATCTTGTTTTGCTCAGAATTCTCTATTTTTGAGAGTTGGTGTCTGAACTCAAGGCCTTGACTGATAAATGCTACATACCCTCTCTGTGCTGGCATCACCATAGCAATTGGGCCATCTTGATCTGCACTTTTGCACAGGCATCTCCTAGCACAAGGCAGCCATAAGAGGGTTAGAGGCCATGATTTAAATCACAGCCCTCCATGATTCCATCATCTTTGCTGTGTTTTGTTGGTTAGAAGCAAGTCATAGTTATGACTCTTGATTTTAGATGACATTGGGATAGTAAAGCCTGAAATCCTTGCTTAGGTCAGAAAGGAAATTATTTTTCTTTTATATTTTTTATGGAAGCAAATGGATTTTTTAAGGTACACTGCTAATGTGTGAGGCAGTTTATAGGGATAGGATATTAGTTGTAGTTTTAAGGCTCTGTATGCTTGCATCATATACTATTAATGATTTAATCCAGTTATGACTATTTTCTTATTAAGAAAGTGACAGATATCTGGAAACTGGACAGTTCCTGACTGTCTCATAATATTGTTCTGAGTGACAACGAATTACTGATAAATTCTCCTTTTTATAAATTATTGATTTAGAGTTTAGAATATGAAACCAGTTTTAAGAGTTTGCTTAATGGAAAATACTGATTTTTATTGTATGTCTCTGTCTTGAAATTTTGAGCACTGATTTTTGGTTGATACTTGTCACCCAAGAGCTATTCTATGGTAAGAGGCATAACCAATATCATCAGCTGCTTATAATCAAGGTAAGACTATCCTACTCTTGTAGAATCCTGGAGACAAAAATTTTCATTTTTATCGATAAAATTAGCTTACATAAAAATGTATAGGAAGGCTACTGAAATTATTTCATTAAAAGCATCCTTTTATTTCTTTTTGAAATTATTATCAACTCTCTCAATCAGTTTATCTATCACTCATTTTATCCATACCTCTTAATTATTTAATTTATATGCACCTTGAGAGGAAGATCTACTTTTTAGTGATATTTCCTCTATTTTGTTGTCTGTTGCAGCAGCATGGTGGTATAGATACAGTAACAGCACAAATGTTCAGCAAGTTCTGTTTATCTGCTCTGAGGCACCTTTCCACCCTGGATCTCATTGTTGTTTTTCAGTGATCCTCAAGATGTGGCTCTTTGGATCTTGGGGACCCTATGAACCCAGAGGCTGGTGGTCCCTGATACTTTTTACATGGTCTGTGAGGCCAAAACGGTTTCCATAATAATAAGATTATGTTTATCTTTTTAATCTCATTTTCTTAAGTGTACATAAAAGTTTGCAGAAGGCACATGAGGGGCTATAATAACACCCTGCAGTCAATAGAATGTATGCTTATGTGTTCTTCTGTTTTAAACATATCACAGTTTACATTTGAAATATGGTACAGATTAATAAATAAAATTCAAAATTCTAAAGTGCTTTGGGGTCTTTACATTTTTGAAATATATAAGGTCCTAACTAAGACCATAAATTTGAGAACACTGTATTGCTTTGTCAAATGTTATTCTGGAGCAAATCCTCTGTTAATATCTTGAACAGCTGGGTATGATCCTTGGTTATCCATTCACATTTGAGAGTAAGGCACTGGTTATTAATTTTTTTTTAGTTGTGGATGGACACAATACCTTTACATATTTATTTTATATATTTATTTTTATGTGGTGCTGAGAATCCAACCCAGTGTCTCACATGTGCTAGGCAAGTGCCTCTACCACTGAGCACTGATAATTATTTGTAAGGGCTGCTTTATCTGCTGTATTGCTTTCAGGTGATTATTCAGAAATCTATTTCATTGTGGGCACCCAGTTTTTGGTATTTATAGATATTTTTCTGGTTCCAGTAATTTTTTTTTTAACAGAAGAGTATTTCAATTCCCTGTTTCTGGTTCTCTCTGAGAAAAGCTGTGTACATAAGCCTACCTGTTGTCATTTTGTGAGTTCAGGCAGTGAAGAGGCCTGGCTGTCTTCTCTTATTTGAGCTCTCTATGAAGACCCTATTTTCAGTACAGAGCCTCATTTTGCCACAAGGTGATGCCTGGTTCCCAAACCCAGAGCCTCTGCTTTAGTTTTTCCCAAGATTAAACAGAGTGCCCCACATCAGTGCATTGATCAGCTCAGGTTACTATAACTGTTTTAGTGAGTGCTTGCATCATTTTGACCAAAATACCCAACAAGAACAACGTAGAGGGGAGAAAGTTTATTTGTGGCTCATGGATTCAGAGGTCTCCATCCACAGGCAGCACATAATGGGGAAAGGACATGGCAGGGAACACTACTCTACTCATGGCAGCCAAGAAGCGGAGACAGTGGGGAAGGGGCCGCAGGGAAGTTGGACCCCTTCAGGACATGCCTAGTAACCTGCCTCCATCAGCCCCGACTCACTTGCCTACAGTTACCACCAGTCAGTCCATTCAAATTAGGATGGACCGATTAGGTTATGGATCTCACAATTCAATCGTTTCACCTCCGAACATTCCTGCATGAATACTGGAATTTTGGGGGGATACCTCATATGCAAACCATAATAATAACAGAATAATATTATATGAGTGGCTTAAACATATAGAAGTTTATTCACATTTCTGAAGGTTAGAAGTCCAAGGTTGAGTACCAGCAGAGTTAGTGTCTGGGATGTTTCTCTTCCTTGCTTGCAGACAGCCACCTTCCTCTGTGTCCTCCCAACATGGAAGGAGAAACCTTTGCCATTTCTTCCTCTTCATATAAGCCACCAGTACTATTGGGTTAGGGTCCCATGCTTATGACCTTATTTAACATTAATTACCACCTTAAAGACCCTGTCTTCAAATATAGTCTCACTCTGAGATCCTGGGACTTAGGACTTCAACATTTGAATTTTGGGGTACACAGTTCAGTCCATAACATTGAAGAAGGGAATGTTCTTTGGCTTTATAGAGATTTCCCTCTCTATCTTTTCAAACAATTCTCCTGTTTTAAATCCTCCTTTCTGCTCTTCTTCTGAGGTGACAGGTGACTTCAATTATGGAGCCATTCTGGAATTCTACAGCAGGAATTGGCTTGCTTGTTGTGTTATCTCCCTCCATAGGTACCTTGAAGAGAAAGACAAGTGAGTCTTAGTTTTTGCTATATCCTTCCCATTTCTAAAAATGTTTTAATCTTTCTGATCTGCTCTTGTTCCTCCCTTGCACTTTTTCCTCCTTAAATCATTTTCTCTAAGGAATGCAGGGATGGAGATAAAATCATGTGTTCCATCTGCCATTTTATACTGGAAATGAGTCATGGGTAGATATTCTAATGTTAACCAAATTTGCATTTCTGGGACAAGACCTATTGGTCATGACATTTTTTGTTATTACTCTCACTTTCTTTTGGGTTATTTATGTGCTTCTTAGTGTTCTATTTCAAGTTATATGTTGCTATATCTTGTATTTTTCAAGTGTTTGCAAATATGAATTATGATATACACACTTTTCATAGTCTAACTTAGCATCAAGATTTAACCCCTTCAGTGGAATACAGGAACCTTAACACTATATGAATCCCTTTCCCCTTCCCCTTGTATTTTTAGTTATCTTATAAATTATATGCACATTCTTTTATGGACTGAATTGTGTACTTCCAGAACTGTTGAAGTATGAATTCTAGTACTTCAGAATAAGATCTGGAGATAAAGTCTTTGAGGAAGTAATTCAGTTAAAATTTACATAAAATGAGTTTATTAGTATGGGCCCTAATCCAATATGACTGGTGTCTTTAAAAGAGGAAATCTGGACTCAGATGTAGAAGAAAGATAATGTAAAGACCCAGAAGAAGATGGTCATCCACAAATAAGGAGACGTGTCAGAAGAAGATGGTCATCTGCAAACAAGGGAAGAGTTCAGAAGAAGATGGTCATCAGCAAACAAGGAGAGAGGTCTCAGAAGCTGTCCCTGCTGGTACCTTGGTCTTGGACTTCCAGCCTCCAGAATGTGAGAAAATAAATTCATGTTGCTTAATGGACCAAGGTCTTTGTTATGGTAGCCCTAGCAAACTAACATTATAACTTTTTAAATTTTTTTTAAAAATATTTATTTTTTAGGTAGAGATGGACACAACACAATGCCTTTATTTTTATGTGGTGCTGAGGATCGAACCCGGTCCTGCCAGTACTAGGCAAGTGCTCTACCGCTGAGCCACAATCCCAGCCCCAATATGCATAACTTTTGCATATTTTAAAGAGCTCAAATGGAGAAGAATGGTCTATAAGGTTTACTCAAATACTTATTATCTTTGTGACTCTTCTTTCATTCCTGAGAATCTGAATTTCTCTCAGATTTCTTTCCCTTAGGTCTGAGGAAGTCCTTTAGTAATTCTTTTATAGTTGAAATGCTTTGTCTTCCTTCATCTGAAAATACCTTGACTTCCCTCTCATTCCTGGGGGACATTTTCACTGATAGAGAATTTTGACTTGAGAGTTCCATTATTTTAATTATTTTTTTGGGTACTGGGGATTGAATTCAGGGGCACTGAGCTGCTGAGCCACATCCCCAGCCCTATTTTGTATTTTATTTAGAGACAGGGTGTAACTGAGTTGCTTAGCACCTTGCTTTTGCTGAGGCTGGCTTTGAACTCACCATCCTCCTGCCTCAGCCTCCTGAGCTGCTGGGATTATAGGCATGTGCCACCATGCCCAGCGAAGAGTTCCATTTATTTTATCACTTGAAAAATGTTCCAGTTGCTTCTGGATTTCATGATCTCAGGTGACAAATCCACTGTCATTTGAATTATTTTTCTATTATTGATTGAATGTAATCATGTCTCTCTGGCTGCATTTATGATTTTTAAAAATTGTCTTAAAAATTTATATATATATATATATATATATATATATATATATATATATATATATATATAATTTTTTATTAATTACATGGTAGTAGAATGTATTTTGACATATTACACATATATGGAGTATAACTTCCCATTCTTCTGGCTGTACATAATGTAGAATTACATTGGTTGTGTAATCAAATATGCACATAGGAATTAATGTCCAACTCATTCTACTGTCTTTCCTATTTCCATTCCCCTCTCTTGCCTTCATTCCCCCATGTCTAATCCAAAGTACTTCTATTGTTCTAACCCTACTCCTCCTCATTGTGAGTTAGCATCCACATAGCAGAGAAAACATTCGAACTTTGGTTTTTTGGGATTGGCTTATTTCACTTAGCATGATACTCTTCAGTTCCATCCATTTACTGGTACCTGCCATAATTTCATTGTCTTAGTTTTTAGAAATTTAATTATGGTATATCTGGGTATGGAATTCTTTGGGTTTATCATGTTTAGAATTTGTGTAGCTTCTTAAATCTTTAGAGTTAAGTCTTTCTCCAAATTTGGATTTTTTTCCTCTATTATTTCTTCAAATAGTTTTTCAGTTCTGAATTTTGCTCCTCTCCTGGGATTCTGATGACACAAATGTTAGATTTTTGTTATTTTTCCACAGCCCCCAACTTGCTGTTCATCTCTTCATCCCATTTTTTCCCTCTATGTTCTTCAGATTGGGCAATTCATTGATTTGTTTTAAAGGTCACTGATCTGTCATCTCCATTCTGTACTGAGCCCAGTCAGTGAGTTTTAAAATTATTACAGTTATTGTGTTTTTCAGTTCTAATGTTTCCATTTGGTTCTTCTTTATATCTTTAATATTTTTCTGAGACTTATTATTTTTCCCATTTGTTTCAAAAGGATTTATAATTTCCCACTGAAGCATTTTTTATGATAACTGCTTTGAAATCCTTGTCATATAATTCTAGCATCTCTGTCCTCTTGGTTTTGTGTCAGTGAATTGACTAGTTCTTATTTGAGTTGACAAATTTTTCTCTGTACTTTTTGTGGTGAATAGTTTCTTATTGTAGCCTAGATATTTTGAATATTACAAAATGAGACTGGTTCTTATTCAAACTACACTTTTGGAGGTAGTCAGTCTATTTAGATTTAATATTCTTGTCCTTACTAATGTGGGCTGTGGCTTAAATGTCAATTTAGCTTTTGTTGCCTTTGCAGTACTACAAACATTGCCTTGATTGTGTGTGTTACCCACAGGTAATTTGAAACTGGGTGGTATTTTTCATGATAGTTCAGTTCCCCAACTTTCCTTTATTGATTCAGGTTGATTTCATGCATAGACCAATTATGGGTAATTCCTAGAGTAGAGTGGATATATTCAAAAGTGTTCTGTCCTGGACAGCTATTCTCTTCCTCCCATTTGTTACCTCGAGAGAATGGTTCTCAACTGGGAATGATTTTATTCCTTTAAGTGATCTTTGGCAATGTGTGAGAAAATTCTGTGTCACTACTATGGCAGTTGCTACTGGCATCTAGTGGATAGAGCATGGGTATGCTGTTAAACATCTTGCACAGAGAACAGGTCCCTACAACAAAGAATAACCTGGCCCCAAATATCAATAGTGCCAAGACTAAGGAGCCCTGAGCTACAGAGAGTGGATTTTTAAAAAATTTATTCCATCTTTTCCAGAAATGAAAGTCCTTTCAGCATTTTAATATATTATTATTATTATTATTATTATTATTATTATTATTATTTTTTAGGTTTTGGCATCTTTTACTGATGAGAAATATAACTTGTAATTTATTTTTAGGTAAATTGTCTTTCTTCTCTGGTTGATTTTTAAGATTTTCTCTTTTATTTTCATCGCAACCGTTATATGTGTAGGTGTACATTTGTTTTCATTTAGACATTTTTGGCTTTCATTCCCACCTCTCTCTTTAATTCTGGGAAGTTCTTAATCATTGTCTTTGTAAGCATTAATGCTCCCCCATTCTTCATGCACAGATGTGTAAGATTCCCTCCCTCCTCCTTAGATTGCTTTAGATTGACATTTGTTGAAGCTTCTCTTTCTGTCGCTCATTGATTCATATTCATGTTCCTTTTTCCGTCCACCCCCACTTTCCCTTCTCCTTGCCTCCTCTCTCATAATTTATTCAGATTTGTCTTCTGCTTCAGTAATTCTCTTTAAAGTCAGATCTAGTGTGCCGTTTAACCCATTGAAAGTTTTTCGTTCCATTGGTAATAATTTTCATTTATAAATGTTTTATTTGGTTACTTAAAAAAACTATCCTTTTTCCAAAGCATTTTATTCTTTCATTATGGTTTCTAAATTATTTTTAAGTGTGACTTTTTTAACCATTAGATTTGACAATTGTTGCCAATTTTGGGGTGTCAGTTTTGGGCTTTGCTGATTTACCTTCCTGATGATTTGTTTTCTCATGTGATCTATGCTGTTTGATTTTGCTAGTTCATCTTCAGGATCCCTGAGCTGTGAGTCTTTAAGGAGAGATTCCCTTTTTTTATTTGGTGGTGCTGGGGATTGAACCCAGGCCCTTGTGCATGCAAGGCAAGCACTGTACCAACTGAGCTCTCTCCCCAGCCCTCCATTTGTTTTTACCGGATCCCTAGGAATTGGATCCTGGAGCCTAGGATTACTGGATTACTTTATTTTTATATATATATATATATTTTAACCATTCAACTTGGAGTTCTTAAAAATTTCATAAGAAAAAACTTAGATTCCTTATTCTGCACATCTAGGATTTCTGTTTCTCATGGGTAATTTTTTTTTTTTTTTTTCCAATACTGGAAATTGAACCGAGGAGCACTCTATCTCTGAGTTACTTCCTGAGTGCCTTTTTAAATTTTTTTTTGACAGTTTTTCACTAAGTTACTGAGGCTGGGCTATAACTTGTGATTCTCCTGCCTCCAGAAGGAACAGTGGAAAATTCAACCCTCCAGAAATTCAATATATGATTTGTATGAAGGATGTAGGAGTAAAGAACTTGGGCTAACACAGACTAGTAATATATGTTATGTCTGAGGTGACAGATATGCTGATTACCCTGATCTTATAAATCCTCATCTTTATCCCCATTTAACACATGAAGATTTTGAGGTTTAGGGAAATTGTCACAAATGAAAATGTCATTTGCTATAACAAAACATTTTCAATGGAGGCAGTGTGCTGATTTATATTTTTACAGATGGCAAGGAAAAAAGTTAATAACCAGCTCTTTGAGTAGCACTGACTAGTACAGTGTACTATCTTGACCTGCCTTTTCCTGAGTACACTGTATATATAATTTATCAATCACATTTTAATAGTCTTTAGGCTTTTTTAAACTGTCAAAAATATTGCCATTAATATTCTTGAATTTACCTTTTTATACTGTCCTCTTAGGTGTGGAACTGTTGAGTCAAAGGATTTCATATTTCTGTGTTGCCAAATGTTTCTTCAGAAAGTTGCTCTGATTTGTATTTAGATCAGTAGTGCATTGATAACAAAATTCAGCATAAAACTTTCCTATAGAAATAAATTTCAAACTATAGATAATCTAACAAAAACCTTCTCTACCTGGAGCTCAGACATTTGTCCTCACTTTTACAACTTCTGTATGTTCCAGGTGAATAAGACCCTCGGGCAGGGCCTCACACATGCTAGATAAATGCTCTATCCCTGAGCAATGACCCTGGTCCACACCCGGTGTTTTAATGACCCCTTCAGGTTAAGTCTTTTGTTTACAGAAGTTTGAGAACCATTGGGTAGAAGAAGCTTACCTTTATGTAATACAGAGGTCATCCTTTCTTTCATTTTATTTTTTATGGTATTAAAAACATACGCACATGCTGCAGATGATAAGCAGCCTTACGAAAAGAAAGCTGCCAAGCTGAAGGAAAAATACGAAAAGGATATTGCTGCCTACTGAGCTAAAGGAAAACCTGATGCAGCAAAAAAGGGAGTTGTCAAGGCTGAAAAAAGCAAGAAAAAGAAGGAAGAGGAGGAAGATGAGGAAGATGAAGAGGATGAGGGGAGGAGGAAG
Source organism: Callospermophilus lateralis (assembly GCF_048772815.1). NCBI lineage: Eukaryota > Metazoa > Chordata > Mammalia > Rodentia > Sciuridae > Callospermophilus > Callospermophilus lateralis. The sequence goes on along the minus strand of NC_135307.1, from coordinate 69,061,545 downwards.
ATGAAGAAGATGAAGAAGATGAAGAAGAAGATGATGATGAATAAGTTTGTTCTAGTGCAGTTTTTTTTTCTTGTCTATAAAGCATTTAACCCCCCTGTACACAACTCACTCCTTTTAAAGAAAAAAATTGAAATGTAAGGCTGTGTAAGATTTGTTTTTAAACTGTACAGTGTCTTTTTTTGTATAGTTAACACACTACCGAATGTGTCTTTAGACAGCCCTGTCCTGGTGGTATTTTCAATAGCCACTAACCTTGCCTGGTACAGTGTGGGGGTTGTAAATTGGCATGGAAATTTAAAGCAGGTTCTTGTTGGTGCACAGCACAAATTAGTTATATATGGGGACGGTAGTTTTTCATCTTCAGTTGTCTCTGATACAGCTTATACGAAATAATTGTTGTTCTGTTAACTGAATTCCACTCTGTAATTGCAAAAAAAAAAAAAATGCAGCTGTTTTGTTGACATTCTGAATACTTCTAAGTAAGTACAGTTTTTTAAATTAAAAAAAACATACGCACATATATTTTAAATATGTATGTTTATCTGGCAGATAGTAATTGTACATATATATGGGGTACAGTGTGTCTTTTTAATACCTGTATATAATGTGTAATCATAAGATCAGGGTCATTGGTATATCTGTCACCTCAGACATGTATTACTGGTCTGTGTTAGCCCAAGTTCTTTACTCCCACATCCTTCATATAAATCATACATTGAATTTCTGGAGGGTTGAATTTTCTACTTCTTTTTCCTGCTTCTAAGTATCTCTTGATGGCTCTACTTTACTGCTATGGCTGCTCTAGTCACATAATGATTATTTAAATAAGGAACTGAGTCTATTTTTCTTAATTTATATAAAATCAATCCATTCATGTTAAAGACATTTGAATATGTAGAAACCAATTGTAGGGATGGAATAAGCTTGTATCTTAGTAACAAAAAGAACTTAAATTTGAGTATTAGACATGCCCATTCTAAAATCCTTTGGCCATTCCAGTACATTCCTTCACCATTCCCTCATTTTCCTTTGTTTTCTAGGCGCACTTCTCATTGATTTTATTTCTTCTGTAGAGAAATTTAGCTATTCTATTTGTTTTCTTGTGTTCTGTTGTAATAATTAGGTTTTTTTTTTTTTTAATTGCAGACAATAGAACCCACTCAGCTACCTTAAAAAAAAAAAACACCCCCAAAATCAGATTTAACTATAGGGTGTATGGCAGCTTCTAGAATTGATAGCTCTGGAGGGAAATAAACTTGTTAGCCACTCAATCATAGGTAACAGACATCTCCATTTATTTATGTTTAATTTCTTTCATTAGGATTTTCTAGACATCTTTGGATAAACTTTTTTCTTTCTTCAGGTTAAAATCTAGCTTTTAATTTTCTCTGATGAACTCAGGCTACATTTCCTGTTTGCTTTCTATGGATTTTCATCTCCCCACCATCCCTTCCAGAAGGCATGCTAACCCTTACTGGAGCCAGGGAAGTGATCTGAGGTGTAAGGTGACATGTAAATGGAGTGCTGTTTTCCTTGACTGAAGCAGTTGAGCCTGCATTTGACGAAATATTTGACATTGATTTTACCTTTCCTTCTTCCTCTTCAGAGGTTCTTCCTGGACTTGGGACTGAGGAGGTTTCAAATTAGACCTTTGTTTAGTGATAACTGTGCTGACAGTCAGGCCTACCCATAGGTGTTGGTCCTAATGGAATTGTGCATATCCTCCTCTAAGGATGTGAGGCTGATCTTCCAGCAGGGGGCTAAATATCTATAAACTGCCCAGGTCTCACCAAGGCTCTTGGAGGGCCTGCCTCTGTACAACAGGCTCTTTAATAATAGGGGAATCACTCAGTAGGAAAGAGCTCTAGAAACAGGCTTTCCCCTATGTTAACTGTCATCTGGATTCTCAACAAACCCTAGATTTCAGAACAGTCATGCGCTGGTGATAGTTTCTGGTGTGCAGAGTCACCCTGCCACCTTGTGGCCATGCTCAAGAACTGTACTCCACCCCGCTGTCCACTTCCATTCTACAGACCTGTGTCCTGCAAAGCTGGAATTGGTCACTCTGATTTATTTCTGCCATTGGTTCTTTGAATTAATGTGATTTGGAGAGCTATGTCTCATATCAATCCAAAAGAAAACTTTCTAATAACTTTAAACAAATATACCTGAAAGAAATTTCATCACCTGTGCAATAACATAATTTTAGCATATTAGATAACGTGTGTTCAAATCAAGGCTGAGCCCATGTTATATTCCAATGCTATTTCAGGGATGCTGTGAGAGGTCCCTCAGTTTTACTTGGGATGGAGTGAGAAATATGTGATGGGTCTTAATTTTGTATCACAATTTTGTTTTAGGTCACATTCATTTATTACTGTGAATTAAAATAATTTAGAATAAATTAATTAAAATGATTTAGCTCCTTGAGTGGAGGGGAAAGTTGATCTCTATCATTATTGCTAAGGTACCCTTTCCAACTCCATAGGATAAGGTAAGAATCTCCGGCCAATGCAGTGCAGCGCCCCATACATTTTGGGCAGGACCCAGTCCACTTGCAACAGCTGGCTCCATTATGCCATTGCATTTTCTGATATTGCTGTAGCTGAAGACTGGATCCCCAGCATCTAATCTGATGGATGTATTTACACACTGTATTAGTAGGCTTTTTATTGCAGTGGTTAAAATACCTGAAAAGAAGGACTTAAAGGAGGAAAAGCTTCTTTTGGCTCATGGTTTCAGAAGTTCAGTCCATGGTTGGTCAGCTCCATTGCTTTGGGCCTTAGGAGAGGCAGGACATCATGGAGAAGGGTATGGTGGAGGAGCACTGATAGCAAAAGGGGAACAGGGGCTGCCGACAAGAAGAATCCTCCCATCACGACACACCCCTAGTGACCCAACTCCTCCGCCACGCCTCACCTGCCTACAGTTATCACCCAAATAGTTCATTTAAATCAGGATGGATGGACGAATTAGGTCACAGATCTTATAACCCAATCATTTCACCCCTGAATGTTCTTGCATTAACACTGGCACTTGTGAAGATACCTCATATCCAAACCATAACACACTGACCATTCAGGATACACTGCATGGTGTCTGTCCACTGCAGACTTTTTGGAATACTCCTCCAACCCTGATCTATCCAGGTGTGGGTGGAAATGGGCCCTGAGTTTCAAACAGAGCACAATCCCTCAAATTCATTCCTCTCCTGATATTGAGAAACATTCCAGTCCTTTCAACTTTTGTACAGGTTCTCTTTCACAAATCACTCGCTGGGTGAGTAATTTTGTGCATATACAAAACCATGAAAAATCTAGTGTGACTCTTGCCAAGGAGTCCAGAACTCTAAACATAAAATTGTCTACCTTGTTGGGAGGGAAATGGAAAAATGCTGATAGTAGCATTAGGAATAAGAAGAAAGCACAAACGAGTGTCTCAAGAAATCATTTGTATCTGGTATAGGCAACAGGCCTACAGACTCTGCAGGGCAAAATCATTTCTGTACTTGGGTCAGTCCTAGCAGTTGGAAAGGTATTATTTATTGAGTTTCTACCACAGTCTAAGCACTGCACTGGGTTCTTATACCATGATGACATCAAAGTCCTAGTTATGTAATGGTAATCAGATACTAAGCACAGGAGAAGGTTACATCCAGAGTTCCAGGGAAGCTGGTATCATCTGAATAGGTTCCTCAAAATTCATTAGTGCAGTAGTGTTGGGAGGTGGGGCCTAATGGGAAGTGTGTAGGATTAAGGCTGCTATAAAGGGGCTTCTGGGAGTGGATTTACTCTCTTCTGCTCATGTGCCATATGAGAATACAGTACTTGTTCTATTTTTGCCCTTCTACATTTCTGTTCCTTATAAATCACCAAGTCTGTGGCATTTTATTATAGCAACCCAAATTGGACTAAGAAGTGTTAATAAACATCTTCTAGGTCAGGAGACAGGCCACAGGGACTGACATCTGAGCTGAGCCTGGAAACCCTAGGAAGTACCTGCTTGGGGGCACAGTAAATTCCAGGCAGAGGGAACAGCAGGAGCCTAAGTCTGGAGGAACGAAAGTGTGCTGTCAGTTCTGAGGACACTTTGTGGTTCAGTGCAGTACACGTGTAGGAATTATTTGGGGAAGTGAGTAGAAGTGAACTGGGTTGGAGCCTAATCACAGAGGATGTCAGTAACTACTAACAAAATTGTAATCCATTAGGCCAGCAAATCACAGTCTGTTTTCTATTGCGTTGTTTCCATGGTCTGTCTTAGAGAAATATGCAACCCTCTCCTGTGCTTAGTATCTGATTACCATTACATAACTAATTGTATTTCTATGTTTTTAATTTCTTATCAAGAAACTGTTATTAAGCTGAGAATACTGTGGAGGGGAAATGGGGAGAAGGAAGAGGAAGAAGGGTGAGTAATGAGGGGGAGAAGAGAAAGGGAGAAGCAAAGATGAGTTAGCTGTCACTGGATTAAGCCAAGAAGAGGTGCTCAGAGGCTGAGTTGAGGCAAGCATGGGAAACATCTGGATATGAGACAAGGGCTTAAATATTTTTGATTAGATATAGGGAACAAGGGAGAAAGGAAAGGTGATGGAGTTTTTGAGTTTAAACAGCTGGATGAAAATGGTATTGTCTGAGAGAGGGTGAGAGAAGAAGTAGATTTGGAGGCCAAGATATGCAGCTAATTTGGGGTACAGTTAAGATGCATGAGAAGCAATAGAAATTGCATCTAGCATCAGTGAATAGGCTTTAGAGGAGCCTGAAAAGCGAGTAAGATCTCTCAGGGAGAAGGGAGAAGAGTAAGAAAAAGGGTAGAGGCAAAGCTCTGGGGACACCAATCCATGTTCATTAGCAGGTAAATTATGAGAGTGTCACCAGTGAGACCAGCAAAGAGCAGCCTGAGTTAAGAGCAAACCCTGGGAAGGGCAAGGTCGTAAAAGGCAAAGGAAGATGAGTTTAATGCTGAGAGGTGGAGAGATCCAAAAGGGTAAGGGGCAAGTAAAGTTCTTCAAAGCAGCTGTGACCTTTGAGTTAGTTTTGGCTGTGTGGTTGTAATTAAGGTATAAAGGGAGGCAAGAGAGAGTGCTCATTAAGTACAGGTTGGCCTGTGAGGAAATTTCTAGAAGGTAAGGGCATGGAGAGGGCAGCTTAGCATTCCATTGAAAGATTATTTGAGGTTGGAAGACTTATTTATAGGTGTTGGGGAAAAGCCAGTGGATGGGGAGAGATTAAAGATGTGAAAAGCAAGAGATAATGAACAGTCATGTCAGGGAGAGGAAGGCAAATTGGATTAGGCTAAACCTGTCATTTGGAACAGGTTTTGGAGACCAGAGACTGAATTGGCTTGTGTGGGAATCTACAGGGTAGAAATCCCCTGGTCAAAGATGGCCAGTGTAGGAAGTAACCAAGGTCTCCAGGTTTACCTGGCGATAGCAGCATGCCTCCCAGAGCCATTGGGATGCTTTTGGAGGAAGCAATGTTTAGTTAAGTTAAAAACAATCCCACAGAGCTTCCACTGTTAGCAGTTGCTTGTTGACTTTTTGTTGGCTTTTTGTCCCAAATAAACAGATATAAGATGTCCGAAAAGTTGATGTGTGTGTGCGTGGCTGTGCTAGGGCTCCAACCCAGAGCTCATGAATTCTAACACACAGCTGTGTCTCAGCCTTTTGTTCATGAAGCTGCTTGGCAGCTCCCAGACTAACTGGGTCTGACTGTAGGGAAAAGGAATGATCCTGTCCCTGCTTTCATACTCATTCACATGTGGTTAGAAGCAATGAGGAACCCTAGATTAGTCACTTTTTTAAAAAAAGTTTTTTTTTTTTTTTTTTTTTTAAAGAAGATCCGAATGTGATTAATTTGAAATTCTTTAATTGATTATCTTTAAAATGAAAAGATCTATTTAGGCATAATCTATTTATTATAGACATCATTTTCTTATGCCTATCCAGTAGACTGTAGGCATTGGAAGAATGGGATGCTCTTACATTTATCCCTTTCACCTTCAATGTCAGATGCATTTCACAAAAACCTTTGTAGTCTATGTGTTGATGATAATTAGCAAATGGGAATGTTCTGATGATTGATTACTTTTTAAAAAAAATTTTTTAGATGTTGATAGACCTTTATTTTGTTCATTTCTTTATATGCGGTGCTGAGACTCAAACCCAGTGCCTCACACATGCGAGGCAAGTGCTCTACCAGGAAGCCACAACCCCAGCCTGATTGATACTCTTGAGGCCAACCTATGTCTTTTTGAGTTTTGACTTTGTAACAGGGTAACGGAGATGAACTGTTATGAAAATAACCGTTGCTCTGAAGAATTATTTAAAAATGCGAGGTATCTTTTTTGCTTGAGAGAAACTTAATTAGGACATTTTAAAAGCCAAAGAGGTACCTTAAACTCAGAGCTTATTACCTGTTACACTACTGATGACCTAGAATGTGGAGTTTGACTTTTTGTTGGCTTTTTGTCCCAAATAAACAGATGTAAGATGTCAGAAAAGTTGATGTGTGTGTGTGTGTGTGTGTGTGTGTGTGTGTGTGTGTGTGTGGCTGTGCTAGGGCTCCAACCCACAGCTCATGAATTCTAAGACAGGCCCTACCTCTGAGCTAGCCCAAAGTCATTTTTGACCCTTGAGTTGGTTAAGACCCTTTAGAGGCTGGGAATCTTCTCTGCTGCTATATTCAGGGTCAGGTTTTAATCCACACTAGGAAGCTTCCTGCTGTAGTCTGAATGTTTCTCTCCCCCTCTTGCTAATTCATATGTTGAAACCCCCCTCCCCCATGGAGGGCAGGGCCTTCAGGAGGTGATGAGGTCATGAGGGAGGAGCCCTTTTGAGTGGAAATGGTGCCCTTATGAAAGAGGTCCAGGGAAGTCTGTCCCTCCTGCCATGTGAGGACACAAGAGGCACTGTTTAAGAGCCAGCCCCTCACCAGACATTGAAACCCTCTGGCACCTTAATCTTGGGCTTCTCAGCCTTTGGAGTTGTGGGAAGCTCCAAAGTCAATTTCTATTGTTTATGAGACATCTTAGCTCGTGATATTTTGTTAACGCATCCTGAATGGACTAGCATAACTACACTTGGCACACGTGGAAATTCAGATATAGAGAACAAACGAGTTCTTTAGGAGTTTTCCAGAGAAATAGTAGTAGTAGCACCATTTGTTCTTAGGGGTCTTTCAGCTTGTGATTACCTTCAAAATTATTAGTATTCCTCATGGGCCTCTTACCAAGGACATAAAATTTGATTTTTGATCTTATGTCTAATTGAGGTTCCCACACACACACACAATGTTTTTTTTTTTTTTTTTTTTCCCCAGAGATGTATTTGCAAGATTGAAAGTATTAGTATTCATCATACAATTTTAATATTGAATTCCAAATCACACCACTGTGGATTATGATGTTAACAAATCAAGTCATTATCTTATACACAGCCCAATTTTGCCCTTGTTTTTCCCCAAGAGTGTCTAATTTGTTGAATAAAAACAACAAAATGCTCTCTAATAATTTTTGTAATCTGTTTTGGCATTTCATAATTTTTTATTATACCATGAACACACACACACACACACACACACACACACACACCAAACAAAAAAGCCCAAGAAAACCCCAAAACATTGGCCTGTACCTTTGTCAGGGAGACGTTGTTAAATAGTAAGCTGACTGGCCTCTGCTCTCACCTTTCCTTATTTCACATGTTCAGTGTGTATGGTGCTGCTGCTTTGGTTTGCCAACCCAAACCAAATGAATCCCTTTAGCTTCCTTTGACCTATTTGAATAAGGAGAAGAAGGAACCCAAATTTGATTGCCTCCCTAGAAACATATGCAACACTTTTGGTTATTATAGCATATGTATGTGTGTGCAGACACTTATACAGAGCAGTGGTTTTCTCTATTGTGTTTTTCTCCACACATCTATAGAATTTGTAAACACTGTTTATTTTTTTTGGTCCATTTGCATAGCCCATGACATGTACAGCAAATACCTCCCCGCTTCCACCCCACTTATGGGATCTTTTGTTCATCTCATAGTTGACAATTTTAGCAGCTTGCCTCTTAAGTTAGGATCCTGTCTTGGAATTTCATCTCACTATACTTTTATTGGAAATGGGGGAAGCAAGGTTGTATGAGTGCTTTATTTGCAGGATCCAGAGAAATTTATTGTTAGTATCCAGAAAATGTTCTTCTTTTTATTTTTGTTATCAACTATAATATTTTTGTTATCAGCTACAAAGTGAAAAGAAAAACCAAAAAACCAACCAAGTCCTTCAAGTCAAGAAGTGACACAGGTAGATGGCATGTTTGAATTGCCAGACTCTTTCTTTTTAAATCTCAAACACTTTAATTGCTACTCATTACACTCACAGTAAAAATCAAGTTTTTTTTTTGTTAATCTGCAGATCTCTTCATAATTTCTCACACAATTTTCCCCAGTTACCTCTTGAACTCTGTACCTATTATTTTTTTTCTTTTCTTTTTTAAAATTATTTTTAGTTGTTGATGGACCTTTATTTTATTTATTTATATGTGGTGCTGAGAATCGAACACAGTGCCTCACACATGTGAGGCAAGCACTCTACCACTGAGCCACGACCCCAGCCCATTTTTTTTCTTTTTTGTTCTGATTAGTTATACATGATATTGGAATGCATTTTGAAACATCATACATACATGGAGTGTAACTTCTTATTCTTCTGGTTATATATGATGCAGAATTACTTTGGATGTATAATCTGTACATAGGGTAATAATGTCTGACTCATTCCACTGTCCTTCCCAACCCCATACCCACTCTTCTCCCTTCATTCTCCTCTAATTCAAAGTGCCTCTATTCTGCCTAGCACCCCCCCACCCCACCCCTGGTATATCATAGAAAACATTCCACCTTTAGTTCTTTGGGATTGGCTTATTTCACTTAGCATGGTTTTCTCCAGCTCCATCTATTTATGTGCAAATGCCATAATTTCATTGTTCTTTAAGGCTGAGTGGTATTCCGTGTTTTCTTTATCCATTCATCTGTTGAAGGGCACCTAGGTTGGTTCCATAGTTTAGCTGTTGTGAATTGATCTGGTTTAAACATTGATGTGACTGTGTCACTGCTGCTTTTAAGTCCTTTGGATATAAACTGAAGATTGAGATAGCTAGGTCAATGGTAGTTTCATTCCAGGTTTTCTGAGGAAATTTCCATAGTGGATGCCTCAATTTGTAGCACCACCAGCAATGTATGAGTGTACCTTTCCCCTCACATCCTCACCAACATTTATTGTTGCTTGTATTCTTGATAATTGCCATTCTGACTGGAATGAGGTGAAATCTCAGTGTGGTTTTAATTTGCATTTCTCTAATTGCTAGAGACGTTGAACATTTTTTCATACATTTGTTAATCAATTGTATTTCTTCTTCTGTGAAGTGTCTGTTCAGATTCTTAGCCAATTTACTGATTTTTTTGGGGGGGGGTCTTAAGTTTTTTGAGTTCTTTATATATCCTAGAGATTAATGCTCTATCTGAGGTGCATGTGGTAAAAATTTTCTCCCATTCTGTCGGCTTTCTCTTCACGTTACTGATTATTTCCTTTGCTGTGAAGAAGCTTTTTAGTTTGATCCTATCCCATTTATTGATTCTTAATTTTACTTCTTGTGCTTTAGGGGTCTTGTTAAAGAAGTCAGTTCCTAAGTCGACAAGGTAGAGATTGGGGCTTACTGTTTCTTCTATTACCTAATAGAAGGTGCAGGGTCACTGTTCTAGAGCTTAAGTCCTTGATCCACTTTGAGTTTTGGGCAGGATGAGAGATAGGGGTTTAATTTCATTTTGCTACATATGGATTTGCAGTTTTTCCAGCACCATTTGTTGAAGAGGCTATCTTTTCCCCAATGTATGTTTTTGGCACCTTTGGCCAGATTCTTTTCAATGCATGTGAGTCCAAGGTAATTTCCTAAGGAAAGTTAAAGGAACAAACTTATCTGAGGTCTTTTGGTGGATTAATTAGACTGTAATTTTGCATGGAACTACAGATGTGTATGTGGTTATAGTAGAACGATTACTAGAAACTATTATGCAAAATAACTTACCATAATAGTAAAGTGGGTATTTTGTTATTTGTTTAATTATAACTCCTAGGTGAGTTGCTTTTATTTTTTAGCCTTTTGGGAGCAGAATTCAACAGACTTAGAGAAAGAGATCCAGCCCTTTGGTAATAAACCTGAGTGGTTTGAGTAAACCTAGAACTGACACAGCTTAAATAAAAAGGCTCTCATAACTTATGTTTCAAATAAACACATTAAATTTTGTATCTTTCCACTCACATGTTATTTCTCAAGTCCTTGAAAGAATATAAAGAGGAGGAGCCAGGATATGACTGGTGTGGTTGTGGGTGGTAAGGAGGCCAGCGTACCTGGAGCAGGAAGTGAGGGAGAGTCCGAGGAGGTGAGGGTGAGAGGTGATGGGGAGCCAGATGGGATAAGTCCCAAAGCCAGTAAAGACTTTGGATTTTATTTTAAGTGAGGTGCAAAGCTATGAAGGAGTTTGGTAAAGGAAGTAATGTGATCTAACATACATTTTAATGAGATTGTTCTGGTGGCTGTTTTGAGCAGATGGGTAAAGGGTGGTAGGTACTGGTTAGGTGGAATGTAGAAAAAGATGATGGTAGCTGAGGAATATTGGTGCAAATGGTGAGATGGGCAGATTGGCCAGAGACACATTCATCCTTAATACGATATTTTATACATACACAAATACACATAGTATTACAGCATTTTGAGGCTAGAACTGACAGCATGTATGGATAGGTTGAATGTGGTATATGGGAAAAAGGGAGAGATTTAGGATCACTGTAAAGTTTTTACACTAGTGAGTGGGAGCAGAGAGAGATATAGTCTTGGAAAGATTATGGAAGAAATAGGTTTGGGCAGATGAGGGTTGGAGGAGGGGAATGGAGATTAGGAGTTTAGTTTTAGAAACATCAAGTCTGAGATGTCTGTTAAACATCCCAGTGGAGATACTGAATAAGGACTTTAGTGTTGGAGTCTGGAGTCGCAGGAAAGGTTTTGTACTCAATTTAGACATACAGCAGCCAATAGCATTTGGATGATATTTAAACCCACGGTACTGGCTGATGTTACTGAAGAGTGATCATGGGCCTGGAAGAGAAGTGACCAAGGAGGCCAAGGAGGAGGAAATAGGAGAGGTGAGAAGGAGCAATCAGCAAGATACAAGGATAAATGGATAGTTAATATCCTAGAAGCCAAGAAAAAGCAATTTCAAAGAAGAGAATGGTCAACCATGTCAAATGTGGTTGATAAGTAAAGGTTGCCTTAGGTTAGGATCTTCTAGTTTCCTTGGTTTTTGTTTTTCTGGTGCTGGGGATTGAACTCAGTACTTTGTGTGTGTTAGGCAAGTGCTCTGCACTAAGCTACATCCCCAGCCCCTGGGGTCCTCTAAAGGCACGGTCTGTGGACAAGGTCTTAGGTACAGTTATTTGTTTGGGAGGTGATTCCAGAGATAGACATAAGACAGCAGGGAAGAGAGACCGCACAGGAGGAACACCAAGGAAGGGCATGCTGTTGAGGTGTTGCTTCATTCAGATTGTCAGGGGAGCCTGAGACATAGCTGAAGGATGCAGAATGTCACCCAGAATGATCTGTTCAAAAAATTGGAAACTGGGTCATGCATCTGAACCTCATTGGTTGAGTTTTTTTGGCAGGGGGCATTGTTAATTCCTCTCCAGGCTTCGTAGGCTCCTGTGGAAGAAAACCTTGAGACAGAACGTAGAGAGAAGTGAGGTGGTTGCTTGATAAGGAAAGCCATCAACGTGGGGAACTGACCGAAAGCAGAGGTGGGCCCAGGGAATGCAAAGTGGACCATGTGGAGTCGGCTTCAAGCACCGACAGTTACCATCAGCTCTTACAAATTTGATGTTGTTGGTGACCTTGAAAAACAGTTTAAAAGGGTGGAGAGGCAAACCATATCTAAGTTGGCTAAGGAAAGAAAAGATATTGGAGGAAGTGTATAGACAGCCCTGAAGGATGAAGGAGAATGGAATAATGAGGCTGGAGGAGAACTGGGAGGAAGAGAGACTTTTTTTTTTTTTTTGAGATGGGAGAAATAATAGCATGTATACTGATGGGAATGACTAATGGAAAAGGAAAACTCTTTGACACAGGGGAGAAAGAACTGATGGCCAGTGTCCTCGAGCAGATGAGGGGTGGAATTGAGTAGATGAGTACATAAATGGAGGATTTGGCCTTAGATGGAAACCCGGATTCTTCATCTATAGTAAAGGAAAAGAAAGAGTATATGAAGGTTGGTCCTTCTGATTGTATTTCATTCCTTCTTGGTGAAAGAGGAACTAAGAGGACCAACCAAGAATAAGAGGGAGCTGGTGCTGACATTGTAGGGAGAGAGGATGAGGTATGAGAGTCTTCTAGGATTGCGTTGCAGGATGTGCCAGTTGGTGAGGCCTTGGTTACTGCCCCAGCAGGAGATGAGATTGGAGAGCGAGAGCCTTCAGAGACTCTCATAGCACTTGACTTTGCTATAGCAGTTTTTACTGCATTTTATAAAGGTATTGGTCTATAATGGATTGGAAATAAAAACATTTAGTCTTTCACCTGTTTGAGAGGTACTGGGATGGGAAAGAGTAGACTGGGAAACTGTAGGAGGAAGCACTGAGGATCCACCTCAGGCTTCTGCATGAATTTCATGTGAGGCCGCTCAGCTCAGACTTTTCCTCCAGCCTTGTTCACTGGTGTTGATAGAGGCAGGGTTGTTAGAGAGAGGTGGGTTAGCTGAGTGGGAGGATGCAGTGAGTTTAGGGATGTGCGCAGAGACCAGCTGTGACATTTTAAACTGGAGAAAGAAAGAACAAATCATGAAGCAAGTGAGAAGCTTTGAAAATTATCAATATTCATGGAATACAGGAGCCAGGAAAAGCAAGGGTTGCTAGAGTTGGAGTGAACTAGAAATATAGAAAGTAATAATCAGAGAGTGGAATTCTTGATAATGAGATTCATCACAACTCTGCTCACAATAGCAAGAAGTGGGAAAGAACCCAAATAAACTATTTTGCATGTATTTAATGAATTATTTTTGAAGCCACTAGAAGTCATGTTGTTGTTCTACTTCTTTACAGACACAGAAATGTTCAGGATATGTTAAGTGAATAAAGTAGGTTACAAAACAATCTGCACAATTAAGTTGTAAAATTTACAAAGATAATTTTCTTTTGGCAAAAGTACACTTTACTGTATAGAAGTCAACTATGGTAATATCCATGTGACTGAATCAGAGATACATTTACTTTCTGTTTGATAGTATTATACTTTATTGTTACATTATTTATTAAATAATAAACAATATGGTCTATCAAAGTATAAATGAAAATGCAATAAAATTCACTCATTTTAAATGCACACCATTCTGTAAGTTCTAAAAAAATATAGACAGGTTGTTTAACCACAAACACACTGATAACTAGAACATGTCCCTAACCTCACAAAATTTTCTCCTGATCCTGTAGAGTAAGTCTACTTCCCTGTGCCCTGGGACACTAGAAACCAGCCATCTGCTTTCTGTCACTATTGTTTTGCCTTTTCTAAAATTTCACATAGTCGATATCTACCATTCCATCTCTGTGTGCTGTTTTGTGTGTCTGGCTTCTTTCCCACTTAACATAATGTTTTAGAGAGCCATCAATAGACACTTTATTGAAAAAATGATATATACACATAATGGAGTTTTGTTCAGCATAAGAAAGAACGAAATTATGTCATTTGCAGGAAAAGGAATGGAGCTTGAGAGCATTATGTTAGGTGAAAAAAGCCAGACTCAGAAAGTCAAGGGTGGTGTGCTTTCTGTCATATGTGGAAGCTAGAAGAAAAAGGGGGAAAGGGAGTGAGGGCATGGAGGATCTCCTGAAATTAGAAGGGAGATCAGTAGAGTAGGAAAAAAGAGACCAGGGGGAAGGAGGAGGGGAGCAAAAGGGAAATGTTTGGGTCTGAAATTAACTGAAGTATGTTATGAGTCTGTATGAATAAGTCACAACGAATCCCACTATTATATACAGTTATGATGTGCCAATAGAAATGAATTTAAAAATTGGCTTTTTTTTTTTAAGAGAAGTTTTAGGTTCTCAGAAAAACAGAGCAGCAGATAGAAAGATTTCCCACATGCTTCCTGCCCTTGCACAGACACAGCCTCCTCCATTGCCGACTTCCCCCACCAGAGTGCTGCGTTTGTTATGGTCCATGAACCTGCGCTGATACCACATCATGACCCAGAGTCCAGGTGTTGTACATTCTGTGGGGTTAGGCATATGTATGATATGGGTCCCCTGCTGTTGTGCTCAGCATGTTTCACTGCCCCAAGCACCCTTCATGCTCTGCCTGCTCAGTCCCTTTCTCCCCTAACCTCTGACAACCGCTGATATTTTTAAAAAATATTTAATTTTTAGTTTTTTACGTGGACACAATATCTTTATTTTTTATTTTATTTTTTATGTGGTGTTGAGGATCAAACCTAGCACTCCGCACATGCCAGGCGAGCACTCTACCACCTGAGCCACATCCCCAGCCCAACTGCTGATATTTTTATTATCTCCATAATTTTGTCTTTTGCAGAATATCATATAGTGAGAATCATAGCCGTTTTAGGTTGACTTCTTTTACATAATAATGTGCATTTAAGTTTCCTCCAGGTCTTTTCGTGGTCTAATGTTTATTTCTTTTTTATCACCGAAATAATAGTCCATTGTCTGAATGTACCATAGTTACCACATCAACTACTGATGGGTTCCTTGTTGCTTTCAGATTTTGTCAGTTATTAACAACGCTGCTCTAAGTCTCCATGTGTAGCTTTTTGTGTGGTTATAAATTTCAACTCTTTTGGGTAAATACAAAGTACATGATTGCTGCATCATATGGTTAGAGTATTTTCTTGAAATAAACTACCAAACTGTCCTCCAGTGTGCCATTAGGCATTCCCTCAAAAAATGAATGAGAGAGTACCTGTTGCTCCACATTCGAGCCAGCATTTGGTGTCATTAGGGGCTGGCTATTCTAAGAGCTGAGTAAATATCTTATTTTAATTTTAGTTTGCCATTCTCTGCTGATATATGATGTGAGGCATAGTTTTATATGCTTATTTGCCATCTGTATATCTTCTTGATCCATTTGTGAAGGTCTTTGTCCCATGCTTTGGTGAATTTATTATCTCTAAAGTCTTCTGATGGAACTATTTGAATCTTCTTAGTATCATATCATCTACAAAGAGAAATAATTGGACTTCTTCCTTTCCTACTTTTTTTAAAAAATTACTTTTATTTCCTTCTCTTGCCTAATTGCTCTGGCTAGAATTTCTAGTACTGTTTTGAATAGGAATGGTGAGAGTGGACATCCTCGTATTGGTCTGTGTTTTAGAGAAATGCTTTCAGTTTTTCCCCATTTACTACAATGTTGCCTTTGATTTGTTGTAGACAGTCTTTACAATGTTGACATTAATTTCGTCTATCCTTAGTTTCTTCAGTTTTTATCATGAATGGGTGTGAATTTTGTTGAAGCCTTTCTTTACACCTATTGAGATGATTATGTGGTTTTTGTTCTTAATTCTGGTGTAGGGTGGTTTATATTTATTGATTTGCATATGTGTTTTTAAAGATTTTTTTGTTTTGTTTAATATCTTTATATTTATTTATTTATTTTTATGTGGTGCTGAGGATCGAACCCAGGGCCTCAGGCAGGCTAGGCGAGTGCTGTACCACTATCCACGACCTAGCCCCTTGATTTGCAAATGTTAAACCATCCTAGCATCTCTGGAATGAAACCAAGTTGGTCATGATGCACGATCTTCTTAATATGTTGTTGAATATGACTTGCTAATATTTTGTTAAGAATCTTTGCATCTAAGTTCATCAGGGATATTGGTATGTATTGGTATTTTTTAATGTGTGCTTATTTGGTTTTAGTATGAGGGTGATACTGTCTTCATAGAATGAATTTGGAAGTGTTCCACTACTTTATTTTTTTATATTTATTTTTTAGTTGTAGTTGGACATAATATCTTTATTTATTTTTATGTGGTGCTGAGAATTGAACCCAGGGTCTCGCATGTGCCAGGTGAGTGCTCTACCGCTGAGCTACAACCCTGGCCCTGTTCCACTACTTTCTATTGCATGGAATCATTTCTAGAGCATTGGCGTTACTTCTTTAAAGGTCTGGTAGAATTCAGTTGAGAATCCATCTGCTTCTGGGCTTTCCATTGTTGAAAGACTTTTTGTTACTGCTTCCACCTCATTGCTTCTTCTTGTTACGTTTAGGTTTTCTGTGTCCTCTTGGTTCAGTTTTGGTAAGTGTTTAGAAAAAAATGTATCTATTTATTTTATATTTTCCAATTTATTAAAGTATAGGTTTTCTTTTTAAAAATATTTTTAGTTGTAGATGGACACAATGCCTTTATTTTATTTATTTATTTTTATGTGGTGCTGAGGATTGAACTCAGTGCCTCACATGTACCAGTAAGTGCTCTACCACTAAGCCACAATCCCAGCCCATAGTATAGGTTTTCAAACTAGTTCCTAAGGGTCCTCTGGATTTCTGTGGTGATTTCTCCTTTTTTATCTGTAACTTTATTAATTTGGGTCTTCACTCTTTTTCTTTTGGTTACTTTTCAATCTTGCGTATCTTTTCACAGAATTAACTCTTCGTTAATCCTTTGTATTTTTTAGTCTCTATTGATTTTGGCTGTCATCTTATTTATTTCCTTCTGATCTTACCTATTTTCTTCTAAGAACTAATTTGTTCTTATTTTTCTAGGGCCTTGAGATGGATCATAAGTTATCTATTTGGAGTCTACTATGGTGTAGATATAAGGTGTCCTTCCAAAACTTATGTGTGAGACAATGCAAGAATTTTCAGAGGTTAAATGATCAGATTATCAGAGGTGTAATCTAATCAATGGATTATTCTAGTAATATGGATTAACTGGATGGGAACTATAGGCATGGAGGATGTAGCTGGAGGAAATAGGTCACTGTTAACCCCTTGGGGTTTATATTTTGTACCTGGTGAGGGGAACTCTCTCTGCTTTCTGGTTCTGCCATGCCCTTTACCTTGATGTTCTGCCTCATCTTGGGCTCAGAGCAGTGGAGTTAGCCATTTATAGACTGAGACCTTTGAAACTGTGAGCTCCAAATAAACTTTTCCTCCTCTTTTAAGTTGTTCTTGTCAAGTATTTTGGTCATAGCAATATAAAACTAACTAAAACAGGGTCTTTCTGATTTTCTTTTTTTTTTTTTTAAACTTAAAGTACTTTTATCAGAAAAAAGCTAAAATAATAATCAAATTATTTTCAAATTATGCAGTAGGAAGGAAAAAATAAGAATAGGAGTAAAAATATATGAAATATTTAGAGAAGAAATAATACAGCTAAAATTCAATAAAAATAAACAAGTCTAATCAAGAAAAAAGCAAGAACACAAAAATTAATATCAATGGAAAAGGAGCTATCAAAATAACCCTACAGATGCTAAAAATATATTAAGGTAATATTAAAATTGTATGCCAACACATGTGATAGCTTACATAACATGGTTGTATTACAGAAGGATCTGTGTGCTGCTAAGAAGAAAGTATATTCAGTCATTGATGGATGAAATATTCTATATATGTCTGTTAAGTCTAAATTATTGTTTTTTTTTTTTTTTTTTTTTTTTTTACTTCTAGTTTCTTTATTTAGTTTTTGGTTGGAGGATCTATCCAGTACTGACAGAGGCATGTTAAAGTCACCCAGTATTATTGTGTTGTGGTCTATTTGATTCTTGAAGTTTAGAAGGATTTGTTTGATTATATATATATATATATATATATATATATATATATATATATATATATATTATAGATGCTCCGTTATTTAGGCCATAAATGTTTATGATTGTTATGTCTGGGTGATGTATAAGTCCCTTAAGCAGTATGAAATGTCCTTCTTCATCCCTTCTGATTAACTTTGGCTTAAAGTCCACTTTATCTAATATGAGGATAGAAACCCCTGCTTGTTCATGTGATTCATGTGAGTGATATGTTTTTTTTCCCATCCTTTCACCTTCAGTTTCTGGATGTCTTTTGCCTATGAGGTGAGTCTCTTGGAGACAGCATATTGTTGGGTCTTGTTTTTTAATCCAGTCTGCCAATTTGTGTCTTTTGATTGATGAGTTTAGGACATATTAATGTCCTAACATTAGTTCCAGGTTGTTATTGAGATATGATTTCATTTGTTTTTTTTTTTCATAATTTTTATCTATCTATCTATTTATTTATTTATTTATTTTTTAGTTACACATGACAGTACAATGATCTTGACATTTCATACATTTGACTCAAATGGGGTATAATTTCTCATTTTTCTGATTGTACAGGTTGCAGAATCATGTTGTCATTTGGTTTTATTTCTAGTTTTCAATTTGAATTGTTTTCTCCTTTGACTGACTGTCCTTTAGTGTAGTTTCTTCCTTCGCTGGTTTTCATTTTTTTTTTTCCATTTCATCTTTATGGAGTATTTTGTTGAGACTGTTCTGTAGTGCAGGCTTTCTGGTTGCAAATTCATTTAACTTTTGTTTGTATAGAAGGTTTTTTATATCATCTTCAAATCTGAAGCTTAATTTTACTGGATAAAAGAAAAAGCTTGGTATGTTATTCCAGGACCTCCTAGTTAAGAGTCTGTGTTGAGATCTGAATTGGTTTCCCCTTATATCTAATCTGATATTTTTCTTTCTCAGCCTTTAAAATTCTATTCTTATTCCATATGTTAGGCGTTTTCACTATAATATGCCTTGGTGTGGGTCTTTTGTAATTTTGTACATTTGGTGTCCTGTAAGCTTCTTGTATTTTTTCCATTTCATTCTTTAGGTTGGGAAATTTTCTGATATTATTGAAAAGCTTGTGCATTCCTCTGGTTTGTATCTCTACATCTTCATCTATGTCAATAAATCTTAAATTTGGTCTTTTCATGTTATCCAATAGTTCTTGAAAGTTCTGTTCATGGTTTCTTAACATCTTCTCTCCACGGTCAACTCTATTTTCTCTTCTTCTTTTTTTCCCAGAATCTCTGCCTTTTTATTGAGGTGATCTTTCACTTCCTATATTTTCTCTCTGATTTCATTTCTTATACCATCATTTACTTCACAGTTCTGTCTAACTATATACATTCTAAACTCCTTCCCTGACATATCTTTCACTGTTGTGTCGATGGATTCTGTTAGTGGAGTATCTTTTTTTTTTTTTATTATTAGTTGCTCAAGACAAGACAAAGATCTTGACATATCATACATTTGATTCAAATGGAGTATGAATTCTCATTTTTCCATGTGTACAGATTGCAGGATCACATTGGTTATACAGCCACGTATATACATACAGCAATACTAGTGTCTGTTGTATTCTGCTGTCCTCCCTATCCCCCCTCCCCTCCCCTCCCCTCTCATCACCTCTCTCTACCCAGGCTACTGTGACACCTTTTTCTCTCTCTTTTTTTCTTCCCCCTCACACCATCATATATGTATTTTGTATAATGATGAGGTTCTCCTTCCATCTTCTGTGCCATTCCCCTTCTCCTTCCCATTCCCTCCCACCTCTCGTCCCTTTTTAGTGGTAATCTTCTTCTCATGCTCTTCCTCCCTATTCTGTTTTGAGTCACCCCCTTATATCAGAGAAGACATTCGGCATTTGTTTTTTAGGGATTAGCTAACTTCGCTTAGCATAATCTGCTCTAATGCCATTCATTTCCCTGAAAATGCCATGATCTTGTTATTTTTTGGTGCTGAGTAATATTCCATTGTGTATAAATGCCACATTCCCCCCCCCCGTTGGCTATTTCAATATTAATTAAAGATAAATAAAATTTAAAATCTAGTCTTCACTCTCACTACCCACATTTCAAGTGTTTAATAGCCACATGTGGCTAGTGGCTACATTATTGGATAGTGAAGGTCTAGATCATTATCTCTCTTTTTTTTTGTATAGTATTTATTTATTTTTATTTATTTTTTAAAAATTTTTATTGTTGGTTGTTCAAAACATTACATAGTTCTTGACATATCATATTTCACACTTTGATTCAAGTGGGTTATGAACTCCCATTTTTACCCCGTGTACAGATTGCAGAATCACATCGGTTACACATTCACTGATTTACATATCGCCATACTAGTGTCTGTTGTATTCTGCTGCCTTTCCTATCCTACTATCCCCCCTCCCCTCCCCTCCCCTCTTCTCTCTCTACCCCATCTACTGTAATTCATTTCTCCCCCTTGTTTTTTTTTCCCCTTTCCCCTCACTTCCTCTTGTATGTAATTTTGTATACCCCTGAGGGTCTCCTTCCATTTCCATGCAATTTCCCTTCTCCCTCCCTTTCCCTCCCACCTCTCGTCTCTATTTAATGTTAATCTTCTTCTCATGCTCTTCCTCCCTACTCTGTTCTTAGTTACTCTCCTTATATCAAAGAAGACATTTGGCATTTGTTTTTTAGGGATTGGCTAGCTTCATTTAGCATAATCTGCTCTAATGCCATCCATTTCCCTGCAAATTCCATGATTTTGTCAGTTTTTAATGCAGAGTAATACTCCATTGTGTATAAATGCCACATTTTTTTTTATCCATTCATCTTTTGAAGGGCATCTAGGTTGGTTCCACAGTCTTGCTATTGTGAATTGTGCTGCTATGAACATCGATGTAGCAGTGTTCCTGTAGCATGCTCTTTTTAGGTCTTTAGGGAATAGACTGAGAAAGGGAATAGCTGAGTCAAATGGTGGTTCCATTCCCAGCTTTCCAAGAAATCTCCATACTGCTTTCCAAATTGGCCGCACCAATTTGCAGCCCTACCAGCAATGTACAAGTGTACCCTTTTCCCCACATCCTTGCCAGCACTTGTTGTTGTTTGACTTCATAATGGCTGCCAATCTTACTGGAGTGAGATGGTATCTTAGGGTGGTTTTGATTTGCATTTCTCTGACTGCTAGAGATGGTGAGCATTTTTTCATGTACTTGTTGATTGATTGTATGTCCTCTTCTGAGAAGTGTCTGTTCAGGTCCTTGGCCCATTTGTTGATTGGGTTATTTGTTTTCTTATTATTTAATTTTTTGAGTTTTTTGTATACTCTGGATGTTAGGGCTCTATCTGAGGTGTGAGGAGTAAAGATTTGTTCCCAGGATGTAGGCTCCCTATTTACCTCTCTTATTGTTTCTCTTGCTGAGAAAAAACTTTTTAGTTTGAGTAAGTCCCATTTGTTGATTCTAGTTATTAACTCTTGTGCTATGGGTGTCCTATTGAGGAATTTGGAGCCCGACCCCACAGTATGTAGATCGTAGCCAACTTTTTCTTCTATCAGACGCAGTGTCTCTGATTTGATATCAAGCTTCTTGATCCATTTTGAGTTAACTTTTGTGCATGGCGAGAGAAAGGGATTCAGTTTCATTTTGTTGCATATGGATTTCCAGTTTTCCCAGCACCATTTGTTGAAGATGCTATCCTTCCTCCATTGCATGCTTTTAGCCCCTTTATCAAATATAAGATAGTTGTAGTTTTGTGGATTGGTTTCTGTGTCCTCTATTCTGTACCATTGGTCCACCCGCCTGTTTTGGTACCAGTACCATGCTGTTTTTGTTACTATTGCTCTGTAGTATAGTTTGAAGTTTGGTATCGCTATACCGCCTGATTCACACTTCCTGCTTAGAGCTGTTTTTGCTATTCTGGGTCTTTTATTTTTCCATATGAATTTCATGATTGCTTTATCTATTTCTACAAGAAATGCCGTTGGGATTTTGATTGGCATTGCATTAAACCTATAGAGAACTTTTGGTAATATCATCATTTTGATGATGTTAGTTCTGCCTATCCATGAACAGGGTATATTTTTCCATCTTCTAAGATCTTCTTCTATTTCTCTCTTTAGGGTTCTGTAGTTTTCATTGTATAAGTCTTTCACCTCTTTTGTTAGGTTGATTCCCAAGTATTTTATTTTTTTTGAGGATATTGTGAATGGAGTGGTTGTCCTCATTTCCATTTCAGAAGATTTGTCGCTGATATACAGGAATGCCTTTGATTTATGCGTGTTGATTTTATATCCTGCCATTTTGCTGAATTCATTTATTAGCTCTAATAGTCTTTCTGATTTTCTTATGTGGGCACTCATAACTCTAAACTTTACTTAGAACACTTAAGAGGTTCTTATATATTATATCACTAGTCTTGTTTGAGTCTAAGAATTTAAAAAATTTTCCACTGGTTTCTTCTATCATCCATTTATTAATCAAAAGTGTATTGTTTAATCTTTATGTGTTTTATAGTTTATGTAGTTTTCCTTGGTGTTGATATCTAATTTCAATTCATTATGATCTGATAAGATGCAAGAATTCTATGTATTTTTTTTTTTTTGTATTTTCTGAGTTTCTTTGTGACCTAAAGGATGGTCTGTTTTGGAGAAGTTTCATGATCAGCTGATAATAAAGTGAATTCAAATGTTGTTGGATGAAATATTTTATAGATGTTTGTTAAATTCATTTGATTCATAATATTTTTTAGGTCTGAAGAGTCTTTACTGAGTTTGTTTGGATGATCTATTTGTGAAAGAGGTATGTTGAAGTCACCCAGTATTATCATATTGGGGTCTGTTTGAGTCTTTAAGTCAAGTAGTGTCTGTTTTATGTAATTAGATGCACCAATGCATTGTACGTTAACATTTACTATTATATCTTCTTGTTGGACTGTTTCCTTTACCAGCACATAGTGATGTTTGCCTGTTCTTATTAATTTTGGCTTGAAGTATGCTTTGTTCAATATGAGGGTAACTATTCCTGCTTGTTTACAGGATCATTTGCATGATAAATAAATTCTACCTTCATTTTTAGCCTGTGGCTTTCTTTGCTTGTAAGGCAAATTTCTTACAAAAATAGTTGGGTTGTGTTTTTTAATCCATTATTCTAGTCTATGTCTTTTAATTGAAGAGCTGAGTGTTATTATAGAGAAATGTTTATTAATTTCTATCACTTTTATTTATTCCTGATGTTTAATATGGCCCTATTTCTTATTTGTTTAGCTACTCTTCAAATGAACTTTTCCATTTGTGAGCCTTGGAATTGTTTTTTATTTCTTCTATGTGTGATATTTCTCTTGTACAGTACTGGTTGTCCCCAAGTCCCTTCTCCCTCTACATACCCCCTCTCTTCTTGGATGCCATGAACTGAGCACCTGTTAACTGTCATGCCTATCTGCTATTATATTCTTCCTTATCTCAAGCCCAATGCAATTGAACCAGCTGACCATGGACTGAGAATTATCAAATGGTGAGCCAAAAAAATCTTCCTCTCTGCATTGTTTTTCTCAGATTATTTTTCACAGTAATGAAAAATGACTACACATTGAATTGCTGTCTACTTTTTCTATCAATTATTGATTTTAGGACAATGAAATATTTAACTATGGTTATTAATTTGTTTATTTAGTCTTCTAATTCAGTTTTTAGTTTCTGCATTTTCAAGTTTTTTATTATCTGGATAAACATTCAGGATTGTTATGTACTTTTGACAAATTGGTCCCTTTATCATCACAAAATTATCCTTTTTGTCTTGGTGATGTTCCTTATTTACTTTGATCTTAACATAGCCACTCAGTTTGCTTTTGATCAGTGTTAATATGATTTATCCTTTCACTATCTTTTTTCCTTGTAATCATTCTGTCTTTTTATTTAAAGTGATTTTCTTATAGTTAGCATAAATAGTTGAGTTGTACAATTTACAATCTTAAATTGTAAGATTTATATAATCTTACATCTGTTCTTGGTGAGTTTAGACAATTTCTATTTAAGGTTGTTATTGCCATGGTAGGATTTCAACCCCTCATCTTACTATTTTTTTTTCTATTTGTCTTGTCTATCCTTTTTATTTGTTTTCTACCTTAGGATATTTACATGATTTTATTTTATTTTTTCCCCATTGCTTATTAGTAAAACCTTTTTTGTTGATATAGTGGTTTCTCTAGAGTTTGTAACTTTATGTAGCCCCCCTTTCAAATAATATTATAGTGCTTCCCATGCAGTAGAAGAGTTTTGCGACTGTACACCTTTGCTTCCTCTCTCTTGGCCTTTGTGCTTTTGTTATGATACACTTTACTGCTACATACATTATGTGCCCAATTACTAAGGACTGAATGTTTGTGTCTCTCCAAAATTCACATGCTGGGGTCTTATTTCCAATATGATGGCATTTTGGAGCGGGGCCTTTGGGAGATAATTAGGTCATGAAGGTTGAGCATTGCTGAATGAAATTAATGCCCTTGTAAGAAGAGACCCAAGAGAGTTTGCTTCCTCTCTTTCCTCTGTGCCATCTCGGGATACAAGGAGAATATGGCCATTCACCATTTAGAAAGTGAGCCCTAACCACATGCTGAATCCACAGTGCTGTGATCTCAGACTTCCTTAGCCTTCACAAGCAATAAGAAATAAATGTTTTTAATGTGTCCATTCACTAGTATTAGTTATTGAATCCAAGTTGACTAAGACACCAAGTAATGCATTTTTATATTTGTTTTGAAAACCTTTGAAGTAAATTAAAACTTAGAAAAAAAATTTATCTATCCATTTTTTAAACATTTCTGATGTTCTTCATCTCTTTTTATAGATACAAATTTCCATTTGGTATTGTTTGACTCCTACTGAAGGACTTTCTCAGCACATGCAGTGATGCTCATGACATATTATTTCAGCTTTTGTACTTCTGAAATGTTTATTATATTTTCATTTTGAAGGATGTTTTTGATAGGTATAGAATTTTAACTTGCCAGATTTTTTGTCCCACTGTCTCCTGGCTTGCATTATTTCTGAAGATAACTATATTGTCATTCTTATCTTTGTTCCTTGGTATGTAATGAAATGTGATGCAGTTTTTTACTTCTTGCTTTTTTGTTTTTCTCTTTACCACTATTTTTTTTTTTTTAGTAACCTGGTGGTAATGTTACCTTGTACACCTTGATTTGGTGTTCTTCTTATTTTTTTTTCTTGTTTGGAGTATATTGGATCATGAGGGCTGTGGCCTTATCAGTGGTAATACATAGAAGAATAATTTGGGAGATGGTGGAAGCTTTAGGAGTTAGGACCTAGTTGAAGAGAGTGGGTACTTGGTTCTATGTCCTTGGGGACTACATGCTATTCCTGGCCCCTGACTTCCTCTCTTTCTGCTTCCTGGCCATCATGAAGTAAACAGTTGTGTTCCACCCACCACACTCTTCCACCATGGTGTATTGCCTCACCTCAGACCTATAGGAATGGAACCAGCCAACCATGGACTGAAACTGTGAGCCAAAATAAATCTTTTCTATTTTAAGTTGTTTTTCTTAGGCATTTTGTCACAGTGACAAATATCTTATGAAACACTGAATATGGAATTTCATATTCTGATTTTTAATCCATTTATAAACATTTTATGCATTGTTTTATAGTATTCATGATGCATAATGAATAACCTAATGCATAATCATAAACTTTTCTCTTATTTTTGGATGTCTGAGTTATTTACAATTTTTTCTTTCACACAATATGTCTTCATACCAATAGCTCTCTTGTCAAAATTTAACAATTCTTGAACAGATCAATCTTGATTTGAAACCTGTAAGAGATTTCCCTGCCTTAGTTCACCTGAAATTAACCAGATCGTAGCAATTATGACTCTTCACTGTGTCTGCCCTGTATGTTTCTATTTCTTCTTCAGAGGAAAAAATTTCTTGCTCACTATTTCCTATGTGGACTAGGTTTAATATTCACAATAGAAGTGCCTAATGTCAGTTAATGAACTATTTCCTATTTTTGACCTCTAATTTGTTATTCATAATGATATAAAAAGACAGGATTATGTGTTAGGATCACTTAAAAGGAAGATCCTTCCCTACCCTCTGGCCTTTCTAGGAAACTATGGACAGACTCTAGTTGTTTATAGAGGTATGAAAACAAGGTCAATAAGTTTCTCTTAATTTTCTTATGTACTATGACATTTCAGACATGATTAGTGAGGGGACAGTGTTGTAAGTAAAGCAGAATACATTGTGCAGTCAGAAATTACATTGGTCAGTACTCAGAAAACTGTGACTGAATTTGGGGGTAAAAGCTACTGAAGTGGTTTATGAGCTGTACAGAGGATGGTGGATATGAATTCTAATTGCACAGCATTTTACAAGGTTATTTTATTCATTTTGACAAGTGTCCCTTTTTACAGACACTGCTGTGGAAAACATTAACTGCAGGACAGGAAACCATGACCAGGAAATATATACAAAATGCATTTTTACAGCAGTTGAGGTACAGAGAATATTTCTTCTTGGCGTGTTTACACTTTCATGCCCAGGTGTTATTGTGCTTCAAAGATAAATCTTTATGCTTTTAATTTACAGTTTAACTAAATTAAAATCCACCCAAATGAGAATCTTTGGGATCATAAAGTAGTAGAAGTCCCTAATCTCTTTTACTCAATAGTATCCAAACTGAAAGTTCAATTGGTCTTTGTATTAAATTGATTAGTTTTATAGAATTTAACATTTTCTGAACCAATGAGGTAAGGTACAATTGTTTTTGTATGTTCTAATACTTGACACATAAGAAACTTTCTATTTGGCTTGAGCCATGTGTCCAATAAATGGTGAAATGTATTGTCACTTTAGAGTCTAGTTATTCTAAATATAAAATCAAAAGAAAAAAATTGAGATGAGTCCCCCAAAATGGAGAACACATTGAGCTTTTAATTTTTGTCCTAGGACATTTTTAATAGGAGTACAAGTAGTACCTGAGTATTGGAAAACCTTGCTATGCAAAGTGCAGCCATGGCCAGGCAGAGTGGGCATCGTCTGGGTGCTTGTCAGAGCTATAGAATCCCAGACCTTCTAAATTAGTGTCTGCATTCTAACTCCATGCCCCCCAGATTTAGGAGCAGATTTAAGTCTGAGAAGCATTGCCCCAAAATATGAGGCACCTGTAAATCGCCTGATGTGGCGCTACTGAGCACATGTCATGATGCTTTGTTCCCCAAAAAAGTGTCTGCATCAGCCTGCATCTCCCTCCTATGACTTTGCTATATGTGCCGTTGGTTACATTTCCAGTCAAAAGAGAGGAATGAGGGAATTTTCAGGAATCAGAGGCATTTCTATGGATTGGTTATGCATTGAAATAAAGACTGAAGACTCTGGAATTGGGGAGGAGGTGAAAATTTTTGAAAGGGAATACAACTCCAGTCATATAGGTTTTCATGTGATTACAACATTAAAAAAAAAAAAACAACAACTTGTTTCTGATGTGGTGTTCTTGGTTGTAGCAATAAAAACAGTGTTGATTGATTGCAACAGCAAATGAGTTGCTTAAAAGGATGTTGCCTAGTTCACAGGGTTCTGGGATGGCTGGAGAGCCAGACTATAGAGTGAGAAAGCCAGGAACAGTGGCTAAATAAGCCTGCAGAGCTAGTCAGGTGGACACTTCTGATACTGTAGAGTATTAGAGGCTGTAGCTTGCACCCCTGTCCTTTTTGCCACTGAACTGTGCAAGCCTGTACCAGCCCTTGCACCATCTCTCTTTCCCAGAGGCAGTGCTGGGTGATCTCTGTGCTCTTGGGTGGGTACCTCTGATTGGTGGTACTTAGATCATGTGGTTTTATTTCAGTTGCCAGGGGAGCTGGGGAAGCACGTCTTTGGCTTTTTCATGGTCATTATGGTAGGTGAGGACTGCCTCTTCAGGTTGGGGAATTCTCCAAACATTGGAAGAGGGTTTTGAAGCAGGTGGTTTAGAAGAGTGCCAGATGCTTTATAGAGTTGCCTCTCTGTGTGTGTGTATGTGTGTGTGTGTATGTGTATGTATAAATATACATGTGTTTTAGTGTGTGTGTGTTTAGTTACTAGGGGTTTGTTTCAGTAGGGCACCTTTCTGATTTTAGCATGGTCATCAGTAATAGGAAAATAGGATTAATTGTGCAGAATTTTGCTTTTTCATTAAAAGTGCTGCTGGGCATGGTGGTTCATGCCTGTAAACCCAACAACTTGGGAGGCTGAGGCAGGAGAATCACAAGTTCAAGGCCAGCCTCTTAGGAAGGAAGGCTTTAAGCAACTTAGTGAGATCCTGTCTCTAAATAAAATATAGAAAAGGGCTGGGAAAGTAGTTCAGTGGTTAAGCACCCCTGGGTTCAATCCCTGGTATTAAAAAAAAAAGTGCTAACAGACATAAATCACAAGTACCGATAATTCTTTTGTGTAGCATTTAAGGAGGAGAAAACTTGATATATTCTATGAGATTAAAAAGCTTCTTTGTGCCCACTCAGAAATATGCAGTCAATTGCATTCACTTTTCTAAATGAGAACCATGTTTTGTGAAACCCTGACCATATAATCAAGATAACGAAAGATTTTTAATTTGCCTGAGTGACTCAGTAGTGGAGTACACACTTTGACTTGTGTTCTGATGGGAGGTTGAGAAATTATCACTGCCTCGTTGTACATGAGACACAAAGCAGAAAACAAAATCAGCATGCACTGTGTCATATTTGTACTGAGAAAACACCGAGGAACAGCTGTGACTCTTTCAAATGACTCCATTTGTTTGATAATTGCTGGGTAAAAATAGTGCCACTACCGGCTATTTCAGGATGACAGATGGCGTTCTAGATTATGTTCTTTTCCTTGTACCCAAAAAGAACAGGACCAAGTCTTTCAGAAAATGATTGTCTCTGTGTGTGAGATAGCATCAGGGAAGGGGGGCAGCCCACCATTTCAAGCTTCTGTTGTGCAGGTAGGTAGGAAGCAGGGGCTGAGCTGTAAAGGAAGTAGGGAATTGAATGATTCCAGCCTGCACCATGATGGGGAATAAAGGCTTCTGTCTGTTGCTTAGGAACAGAAATATCTCATGCTTCTGTTACAGCAAGAGAAACCAGGTCGTTTGCTTTTAGAGTTCACGCAGCAGTTATCCAACCAGAGCTGAAGGGAGCCCTCTTTTCTCCTTGGCTCCTGGCTTGCAAGAGTGGTTTTCTTGATTAGACGTCTTAGCTTCTTTCCACTCAGTAAACTTGTCTGTTGCTCTTAATGTATCATCTCAAAACACTGCCAATCAAAAGTCCATTACTTAGGGGAAAAACGATAGATTTTCTTAGGGGGTAGGGGCTAGTCCTTGGGTTTTTTTTTTTCCCTACCAGAAGGCTGGGGAGTGCCTGGGTGAGTGGAGCATTGCCCTCAGCCTTTTGTGTGGATGGCTTGTGATGGTTGACAGCTGGTTGGCATTCCCATCTGCCCCTCAGGGAGAAAGTTGTCATCCACACTCCCAAGGTCCCACAGTTCGGTGTAGATTCAGGAGGGAGGCAGAAACAGTGATCTTTTGTGAGGTACGAGGGCCCCACTTCCAGGTACTAAGGTAGGACCATGGTTTGCCACCTGACCTGTGTATATGAATCTCTTAGGGGGCTTTAAGAACATAAACTGCCTGAGACTTACCCCCAGAAATTTGGATTCATTAGATCTGAGGTATATATATATGAGACCTTGTGAACCCTGAGGGTTTAGAAGTTTTCTAGCTAATTAGAGCTCATAAATCAGTTCTAATATTACCTTAGCCCTTCTAGAAAATATTATAGTCCCAGATCCAGGCTGGGGACAGAAATGCTTGGGCCCAAAGTTCATGGGCATCCTTATTCCTATCTAGAGTGAAATGCTTGCCCCTTGCTCTTCTCCCTGGGTATCTCTGTGTCCCACAGGTCACACGGTTCCTGGAAGGGTACACTTCTTGGTCTTCAGTGTCCATGGGAACATTGACTCTATCAGGAGCCCTCAGAGGACTGAAACTTGTGGTTAGGGAGAATCACAGTGGAGACATTTAGGGGCTGACTAGACAATGGGAACTGGTAACCAGAGCTCTGATCCCTGGGTTTTCCACCAGGTACCATGATAAGAGCAAACATTCTATACACAGAGGCCATATCATAAATATATCAGTCCTGAGCAAGGCCCTGAGATAACTGGACACTGCACAAGTCTACTCAGTGTTCTCCAGGGGTCTGAGGAAAATGAAATAGTTTAAGTATATGATAATATGCAGGGGAAAGTGGTTTAGAAAGGGAATGAGAGATAGTTCCCATTTATCTCCTCTTTTTATCTTCATGAAGGAAGTCAGTGATTATTATCACCAGGAAAATGAAGGTGATTATAAAATCTTTCAAACACTCTCAGAACAGCAGTAGGGTGAATGCTGAACTTTTCTCCTAGAAAGCCACAAGCCAAAGACTCTTTTTTCTCCTTTTTGCTCTATTATATAAATGTCCATTTGTGGGAACACCAGAGTTGATCCAGAAATCTCATTTTGAAGAGAGCTGAGATACAGACTTGTCATCGTGCGTGTGAAAGGAAACACAAATTTGCATGATTCTTCTCAAATGCAGGGATGTGACTAAAGCCTAATGGGTCTAATTTTCACTTGTTCCTGGCCATGAGCTCAATCTCTGTGGCTACATGGTCACACTTGGAACAAACTTAACATCTCTCATACTGGCTTGCCAAACCCCTAAGGCTTTGATTTGAGAAAAAAGAAATCCAAGACATTTCAAATAGATTGACATCAGAACTTGGGCTTTTAAAGTAATTTGAATTTTCAATCCTTTTTTCAATCCCCACCTACCTCCCTTCATATCAGCTCAGAATCCAAAATAAATTCATAGCTCTTCCTCGTCTGGTGGTGGGAACTAGAAAGAGTCAAAGTGAACATGAGAAAGAATTTAACCCACCTGCAGCTGGAGGATCACAGTTGTTCCATGGGAGGGGCTCAGAGATGCAGTCTGGCAACTGTCTAGCCATTTATCTAGAAGCTGTATCTATGCCGCAGGCACACTTACTTTTTCATGCTTATGGAGGATGATGAGAGTGTTGGCTCAGAACCTAGACCACCCCTTATTGCTCCACCATTAACTCCAACAACTTTTCACAGACAGAATCTGGCACTACTGCCCACCATTTCCTGCTAGTAAGTTGCTCTCTTTGGTTTCATTTATCCTGATAGATTCAGTGTGATAGATTCCTTCTAAGGAAGAGGTTAGCTATGTCTCACTTTGGAATACCACCTAAGCAGCAGCACAACTTTATTGTTTAGATTCCCCATCATAAGCATTCAAGCAGCTAAATGTTACAAGTGAAAGATGCATAATTGTGCTCACTGATCTCTAGTTGCATGACATAAACTAAAATTTAGCCCTTGACACTGCCTGTCCCCCAATGAGCAGCTCCATGGTCTGAAAGGGCGGGGAAACAGCCCAATGAGCATCACCGCAGAGGAGCCAATCAGTTGGCAGCTAGAAGTTGCTGGGGCCGCTGTGAGCCAATCATCAGCTGGCAGCTGGAAGTTTGCTGGGGCCCCTTTGGCTGTGGCTCTCAACACCTGGCAATCTTATTACTCCTCCTTTGTATATTTATTCTTTTGCTTATCAGAAAAATGACACTGTCATCTCTTTCCTAGATCCCTAAACTCTTTCCCCCTTCACCTTCAGCTGATGATGTTGCTTCACGATCTGAGAAAATAAAAGTAGTAATGTGGACCAAATAACCATCATCAGATCTTAGAAGCCACTTGTATTTTTATCTACACTCTATTTCCTATTTGCCTCTGCAGATGAAGTGTGTTTGCTTCCATCAGAGGCTGTTTCTGTTTGTTTTCTTCCAGTGCTCTCACAGATTATCCTCAGTACCCAGGACTCATCCTCATTGCCCAGTTCAATGATGGTTTGCATTAATTGAACTGACATAATTATGAATAAATAATTCTCCCTGAGTGAGTTAAGATGGGTCCCTTAGTCATATAACCAGGTTCCATATATGGGTGGTTTTTGTCTAGACTTTCTGGTGAGATCTCTATGCTGACATCTAACTTCCTTAGTTCTCCTAGGTGGTTACCCACTTCTACAGTAACTCTTGACATATGGCCCAGCAAGCAGTTCTTTCTTTATTTCTAAGTACAATTGCTTTTTCTTCACCCTTTACTATTTCATGTGCATTTTAGGATCACTTTGTAAAGTTTTATAAAATCCTGTTTGGGTTTTGATGGGAGTTTCATTGAGTCTTTAGATCAATTTAGAGAGAATTGATATTATTACAAAATCCAGTCTTCCTACTCATTGCTCCATTTATTTCTTCCTTAATGTCTTGCAGTAAAATTTCTTAATTTCTGTATCCAGAACATATATTTAAAAAATTTTACTAGATATTTACAGTTTTTGCTTTTCTTATAAATAGTGTACTTTAAAAATTGTCCTCTAATTTTTGGTCTTATGATATGGCTAATGCAAAGCCCTGTCTCTCTGGTTTTCTCCCTTTCTACTGCAATACTCCCAATAACACACACGCCTTTTCCAAGTCAATCTATTCCCTCCATCTCCATTTTCATCCTCCTGATATTCTATCATGTCAAATACTGCAGTAGCTTCTGAATTTTTTTTCTGAACTCTTCTGAATACTGATATTGTTTCCTTCCAATTGGTTCTCTACATAGTAGCAAAAGAGATTTTTTAAAAAGCACAAATGTAATTAAATCACCTTCATATTGCAGACATTGTGCCATATATTATCCCTCAAATTTATAAAAATAGAATTTATAATTTTTTTATTTTAATAGAATAGGATGAGCAAGATAATACAAGATTGCACTATTAAGAACAAATGACATAAGTCATTGTATTTGATTGTAATATCCTGTTTTTAAATCTTCAAAGCATCCTTTGGATTTAACTATATTATACCTCTCACAAATACTGACCCACCAGGTACCTTCCTCTTTCTGTATCTACCTTTTCTTCACATTGAAATCTGATGATTCTTTTTTCAGTGTTGCTTCACGAAAAGGGAAGATTTTCACTGATATTAGAAGGAAATGTATAACCAAAACCAGTTATTTGAGGTGATGAGCTACTTGGCGATTCATTAACAAAAAGTCTTATAAAAACATTAAAAAAGAACTTAGGCTCGCTTTGTTAATATTAAGGATTATTAGAAGTGATTGAAATTCAATTTATTATTGACATGCTTTTTTCTTAAACATAGATTTTTGGCTTGTTAAGGAAATAAATTCTGTAGTTACTAAAGGACTCTGTTTCAATCAATAATGTTTGGATATCCCACAATGGAAAACTAAAAGCTAGATTTTAAGTATTAAGCAATTTCTCTTCTCCATTGGCTGGTGCTTAAATAGTTGCTTGCAGGAAAGCCTGACCAATTCAAGGACAAAGTTGACAAGTTCTTTGTTTTTGATGATGTGCACTGTTTTTAGATTTGAGAGCAACAAGGTGTGACTACTGTCCTGCTTCCAGAATTAGCAGGAGTAGCAAGACAAGATTAATAGGTCGGTTCATTATGTCTAAGGAGTTGACTGGGCTTTTTTTTTTTTTTTCACAGAAAATAATTGCTTTTCTGGAGTGTAAAAAGCTTTTGCTCATGCAGTGTCAAGATCTGTTACGCTGATTGGGGGATGAAGTCACTTTTCCCACTGTTTGTAGGGCAGAAAGTCAATAAATGTGATCAGCATCTTTGTACAACATTGAAGTCTCCAGCAGATTTCTCTCTCTTGGGGCCCACTAAAAACCAAAGGGCTATAGGAAATAAAGGCAAAATGTCCTCTTTTGACATAGGGCCATAAACATAATGGAATGATTTCTCTCCTGAAAGATTTGAGCAAAATAATCTCCACTGATTTATTTGATTGGGCCATAGCCAGCTTTCTCTCCTTCATAGGTGTTGTTGTATCAGAAATATTATTAGAATTTCTTTATTTGTCTAATATTGTATAATTAAATATTTTATTTCAAATGGACACAAGGAGATAGCAGAGTGGACAGTAAGGCTGTGGGCTCTTGAACCAGACAATTGGATTTGAAACTTGACTCACTAGTTTTCTATTGTGTGATGTTGGGTGAGTAACCCACCTTCTCTCTGTTTCAGTTTCTTTATCTATAAAATGGGGGAAGAGAACTACCTCTTATGGAGTGTTTTGGGAGGTTATATTTACTATATTTATTTATGAAAAGTGTGTGGCTGATGGTATATTACTAGTATTGTAATTGTTATTGATGTTACAGGTGACTAGCTGAAAGTAAGGATGGGTCTTTGCACACGTTTCCAGATTATGTTTAATAAATGATTACGTGGGGACTTGAGAAAGCAAGCAGACATTTGGGGGAAAATATGGCATCTTGTTTTTGGGTGTCTTAATAGAAAGACTGATTTTATTTCTACCGATTTTTTTTCTAAGAAGCCATAATGATTGGGAGGAAATGAGTAGCTCTCTATACAACATCACATTTTAAATGTTTTTATTAGTGCATTGTAGTTGTACATAAAGATGGGGTTTGTTAGACATATTCGTACATGCATGGAATATGATTTGCTCCATTTCAATCTCCAATACTTCCACTTTCCCTCCCATCTTCCCTCCCTTATCCTCTACTCTATTGGTCCTCCTTCTATTTATTTATTCTTTTGAAATTGGTGCTTTGTTTATATACATAAAGGTGGAATTTACTGTGGTATATTCATATATGTACATAGGCTAATTTGGTCACTTTCATTCCATGGTACTCTCTTTACCTGTTCCTTCTCCTCTCTCCCTGAATCTCCTTCCTTTTCTCCACTGATCTCGCCTCTATTTTCATAGGCTCCTCCCTTTTTGTTTTTCCTTATTTAGCTGTAGCTTTTGCACATAAGAGGAAACATTTGACCTTTAACTTTCTGAGACTGGCTTATATCACTTAGCATGTTGTTTTCCATTTCTCTCCATTTACCAGTAAATGCCATAATTTCATTCTTCTTTATGGCTGAGTAAAACTCCATTGTGTGTATGTGTGTGTGTGTGTGTGTGTGTGTGTGTGTGTATGTATATTTATATATATATCACATTTTCTTAATCCATTCATCTGTTGACAGGTACCTGGGCTAGTTCTATAACTTGGCTATTGTGAATTGTGCTGCTATAAACATTGATATGATTCTGTTACCATTGTATGCTGATTAAATTCTTTTGGATAAATACTGTCAGGTCAGGTGAGGCGGGCAGCGACCAAAGGAGGCAGATTTAAAAGGGCCGCTGAACAGGATTTATTGAGATATTACTCCCGGGCAGAACTTGATCAGACCCACAGAAGGGACAGGGGAAGGGTCTGAGGAGAAACTGCGTGGAAGCTCAACTGGACTGGACTTTAATGGGGCTTACAGCAGGAAGGGAGGGGCTTGGGACAGGAAAAGGTGTTTCTAGGGTTCCTTGCCCCCTTGGAGTTGGTCAGGGGAGTTGGCTGAACTCCAGGATTGGCCAGGGGGTTCTGCTGATTGACAGGCATTTCTGCCGGCATCTTATTGATGTTCTTTTCCAGCTCAGGCTGCTTTGTCCTAAGTCGCCACCACCGTCCTAACAAATACTAAGGAGTGGGATAGCTGGGTCTTATGGTGGGTCCATTTCTAGTCTTTTTAGGAATCTCCATACTGCTTTCCAAAGTGTTTGTACTAATTTGCACTCCCACCAACATTATACGAGTGTACCTTTCCCCCAACATTCTCATCAGCATCACACAGGCTCCACTGTCCAACATATAGGTATAGGCACTTTTTCTTGATGATTGCCATTTTGAGATGAGATGAAATATCAGTGTGTTTTGATTTGCATTTCCTTGATTGCTAGGGATGTTGAACATTTTCATACATCTGTTGGCCATTTATATTTCTTCTTTTGAAAAATGTCTATTAAGTTCTTTTGCCCTTTTATACAGAAGACCCCCCAAAACTCCCCAGAAGACTTCTAGAGCTGATAAATAAATTCAGCAAGGCAGCAGGATATAAGATAAACATACAAAAATCAAAGGCTTTCCTATACTCCAATGAGGAATCTGCTAAGAAAAGAAATCAGGAAAACTATTCTGTTCACAATAAACTAAAAAAAAAAGTGGGGAATATATCTAAACAAGGAGGTGAAAGACTTCTACAATGGAAACTGTAGAATACTGAAGAACGAAACTGAAGACCTTAGAAGATGAAAATACCTCCCATGTTCTTGGATGGACAAAATTAATATTATCAAAATGGCCATATTACCAAAAACGATATACAGATTCAATGCAATTCCCATCAAAATACCAATGTCAGTCTTCATAGAAGTAGAAAAAAGTATTCTAAAATTTAATGGAAGAATAAAAGAAAGCCAAAGCACTACTGAGCAAGAATTATGCTGGAGGCATCATAATACCTGATCTCAAATTATACTACAGAGCTATAGTAACAAAAACAGGAGGGTATTGAAATAAAAAAAGATGTGAAGACCAATGGAATGGAATAGAAGACAGAGAAAAACCCACATAGATATAGTCACCCAGTAATTGATAAAGGGCCAAAAATATATATTGGAGAAAAGATAGCCTTTTCATCAAATGGTGCTGAGAAAACTGGGTATTCATATTTAGAAGAATGAAACTATATCCCTATTTTTCACCCTGCACAAAAGTCAACTCAAAATATTTCAAAGACCCAGGAATTAGACCAGGCACTTTGCAACTGCTAGAAGAAAACACAGACTCCACTGTCTAAAATATAGGTGTAGGCACTGACTTCCTTAAGACCCCTAGAGGTCAACACATAAAACCAATAAATCAGTAAGTATGACAGCATCACATTCCGAAGCTCCTGCACATTAAATTAAACAAGAGTGTGAAGAGAGAGGCTGTGTTATGGTTTGGATGAGAGGTGTCCCCCAAAAACTCATGTGTGAAATGAAGGTTTGGAGGAGAAATGATTGGGTCATAGCCTTAACCTAATCAGTGAGTTAATTCCTGATGGGATTAACTAGGTGGTACCTGGGGGCAGGTGAGGTGTGGCTAGAGAAAGTGGTTCACTGGGGCATGGCTATGGGGTATATATTTTGTATCTGGAGAGGGGAATCTCTCTCTATTTTCTGATCATCATGTGAGCTGCTTCCCTCTGCCACACTCTTCTGCCATGATGTAGTAAGGTTAGGCAGGTTTAGCCTGTGAAATGAGCTGAACAAGCTAAAGGAAACCTTACAAGGAGCTCTAGGAAATGGAATAGGCCTTCTATGGATTAAAACCTCTGAAACTGTGAGCCCTCTGTGAGTTTTTTAGGAAACTTTTCTTTCCTAAAATTGTTCTTGTCAGATTAAAAACAAATTTTTTTTTTTTAGTTGTTGATGAACCTTTATTTTATTTATTTATATGTGGTGATAAGAATCGAACCCAGTGCCTCATATGTGCTAGGCAAGCTCTCTACCACTGAGCCACAACCCCAGCCCTTTGTCAGATTTTTTTAGTCACAGCAGTACAAAAAACCAAACCAAACCAAAACAAAACAAACAACAACAACAACAACAACAACAAAAAACTGACTAAAACAGCCTATACAATGGGAGAAGATCTTTGTCAGTTACTCCTCTGACAGGGGATTAATATCCAGAATATATAAAGAACTCAAAAACTTAACACCAAAACAACAACAACAACAACAAAAACCAAATAACCCAATCAATAAATGGGCAAAAGAATATCACATCTTTTAGTCCTTTTTCATATTTGTGTTTTTGCCTTTATTGGTATAAGTACTTAGGATCATTTTCACCCTAGGAGATCCAGGGAGCCATCCTGGTGGTCAGATACCCAGGGTTAGGGATCCTAACTGACTTAGCAGGATTTCTGCTCAAACTGGATTCAGTAAGGACAGAGAGGGCAGGCCTAGTCAAGTGGAGTATTCGGAAGAGCCTGATAAAGACTTTGTCAAGGAGACAGTCTTCATTACAGTCACCAGGACATACAACTGAGGCTAGCCATTGGTGAATGAGAATAAATAGCTAACAGGTAAAGAAAGATCTAGAAGAGGCAGGATTGTGCTCCACTGTGGGTTGGGAAGAGCTTGGGCAAGACTTTTTGAACTCCCTCACCTTTAGGTTCAGATGTTGTAAGGCTGGGTGGGTACCTTTGGTGAAAGTTAACAGAGTAAGAGAAGTAGGGGGCTTTGTATCCATGGGAGTTTGGTGTAGGGTTTGGGGGAAGGATGACCACCGTTGATAAAAGGGTGGGCCAAGGTGGGTCCTGGAGCTGTGGTTGTGG
The DNA here is from genome assembly GCF_048772815.1 of Callospermophilus lateralis. Taxonomy (NCBI): domain Eukaryota; kingdom Metazoa; phylum Chordata; class Mammalia; order Rodentia; family Sciuridae; genus Callospermophilus; species Callospermophilus lateralis. Next base: position 69,023,421 of record NC_135307.1, on the reverse strand, counting down.
GACAGGCCCCTGGGAATGGCAGAGGGTGCTGTGGGTTTCCTTTCAGATTGTTCATCTCATTTCACAGGCTAAACAGAGGGGCAAGAATTCGGTCTTACTGTCCTGTCCAAAGTGGGCCTCAGGAATGGAGTTCCAAATATAGGAAATATGCTGGTTCTAAATCTAGATAGGAGTGCCCTTTTTTTTTTTTTTAATGACAAAAACTCTCCCCAAAACAAAAAAAACCCAAACTTAACATTCTAGAAAAAAATACAGTTTTTGCTTCTTTTGAGAAAAAAAAGCCAGGCTCTTTGTCTACAACATCCTTTTATATGAATCCAGATTTTTATAGAGTCTTGAAATTCATTGAAATGTGAAAAAAACTGAGGCCACCATTGACAGGAATTGTGTATGTTAGTAAATTATGCATAAGAGTAGCAGAAAAAAGCCAAGCCTTTGGGATTGCACTGAACGGTTTCCTAGCCATGGTGCTGAGAGTGAATGAGGAGGGCGGGTTTTGTGCATGTGGGGCGGGGACTGGTGAAGGAGGAAAATTAGCGCGGCTGGGTTGATTTTTTTTTTTTTTTTTCCTTCTGAGAAAGACTTTGTGCCCAGATGTCATACATATCATTTTTCCTGAATGGGGATGAAATATGCTGGGAAATAAATATAAGTCTCTGGAGTGCAGAGACTTGGGTCCCGGCACTTCACTAATAAGAAAGGACCTAACGTTTGCCCCCAACTTGTGTAACCGCTCACTTGGCTTTTGGCTATGTTACTTTCCTCCTCCTGCCTTTTAAAATTCCATTAATCACTTCATTTTTTTTTTTTTTCTGGCTTTAGAAAAAACCAGAGTGGTTTACTCCCTGGTGGGAACTGCATCCTTCTGCCCCCCACCCCCATGCACACAAGCGCTCTCTTCCTCTCCTGCTTTTGCTCTTTGTGGCAAGCACATAATCACTTTTTTTTTTCCCCTTGCAAATTCGAGCACTGATTCTCTCTTTTCAAGCCAATTGTCTCTTGCTGCTGCTCTTGAGAATGTGACCGCAGGGAGATTCAGAACAATGAATATCAGCACACTGTTGACTCACGTTGGATGATTTGAGCAGCAGCAGCTTGAGCTGGTGGCCTGTGGGATCACATTAATGTGCCTAGTGGCTGCCATTGCAATGCTGAGAGCACACCTGGGGCTGAAGGGACCAACATCGGGACTCTTACAGAATCCTAAATGATCATGTGAAAAACAGAAACAAGGCAGGTTGCTTGGAGAAAGAGGGATAAAGACAGAACGACTATTAGGATAGGGAACAAGATGAAAGGAGAAAGAGACAAAAAGAATCAAGCCAGAAAACATAATAGAATGCAATTCCAGACTAGGATAATACCCACCAAGTCAGTGGGGAAGAGTAAGGGTAGGCTGATAGAGAAGCTCTGAATATTGGAAATTCTCATTTTGATGGAGCGTAGTCAGTTAGTTCCTGCCAACTGTGTCACACAATGAAGTGTCCTTGTTTTGACACGTACAGGTTGCTCTCATCTATTTTTAAGGTTGTTTTAGAAAATGTGCAGTAGCCCAAGCCAGTTGACTCTGGATGCTGCTAATGAGAATGTGTCATTAGGGAGATTCAGAACAATGAATTCCAGCTCACTGTTGACTCATGTTGGATGATTTGAGCAACAGCAGTTTGAGCTGGTGGCCTGGGTCAGGGTCTCAGTTAAAATGAATGAATGCAAAAGGGAATTTGTTGATTCACGCTATAGAGAAGTCCAGGGTAAGGCCGATGAGGTGCTACTGGACCTGAGAACTCAGGAGAGAGGGTGTCACTTCCCTGGCTCCCTCCTTTTCTCTTCTCTCTCCTTCCTTTTCTCTTTCCTTTCCTCTCTGTCTGCATCTTTGTCCTTCCCTTCTCCTCATGCTCCTGTGTCCTCATCGTCAGGCCTCTCCCCTTCCTTCCTCCCTTCCCTCACTTTGGTTTTCCTCCCTGACTTTCCCTTGGCCTCTCTGACTCTGCCCTCATCCAGTCTTTCCCTCTACCTGTTTCTTTTTCCCTCCCTGTAATTACTGCCTAATCCCATATTCTCTCTGCCTCTACCTACCATGCTCTTTCTCTCCTGCCCCCTGCTTCCTCTCCATCCCATCCCTGGTCCTTGGCATCTCACACCTCTCTCTGTTCTCTTCTGATCCCTGTCTTCATTTCCCCTTTTACTCTGCATTCCAGTTTCTGTCCCCTTCTCTGTCCCCCTTTCCTCCCTCTCCCTGCCTTCTCATGGCTCTTCTCATGACTTTACTCTGGGCCAGGCTCTCTTCCATGGTGACTGCTCTGTTGCTTCAGACTTGTCTAACCCACTGTAGCCACACCAGCACAAACGAGTTTCTCTTTCACAATAATTTCAGCAAAAAGACCCAGGATTCCTTCTCAATTAGATGACTGAGGGACCAAAATAGGCTGAGAGGTCTTGGAGTTGAGGAGGGTTAGTGACATCTTTTCTGAACCTTGTGGACTAAAGTTCAAGAAGTTCAAGGTCCTGGAGAAGAGGAATGTGGTGCTGGACTTAGCAGAAAGGGAAAGGGAGGCAAAAAAAAAAAATAAGACACCATTAGTATTCCTATTGGACAGGCTGCTGGTTCCTGGCTGCTATAGAAAATGACCCCCAAATCTCAATAGAATACAAAAGAAAGTGTTTTCTTTTTCCCCTTCCTCACTTTATCATAGTCCAGTGAAGAGAGGGCCATGTTTTTTGTTAACTTTTTGTCCCTGTGACCAGAAGACATGACAAGAACACCATAGATGAGAAAAAATTCATTTGGGGTTCACAGCTTCAGAGATCTTAGTCCATAGATGGTTGACTCCATTGCTGTGGGGCCAAGGTGAGGCAGCACGTCATAGGGGAAGGCCCAGTAGAGGAAAGCTATTTAGCTCATTGGAGGGTGGGGATCAGGAAGCAGAGGGGTAAGGGTGGAGCACAGGGCCAATGCACCCTTGTAGGGCACGCCCCCAGTGACTTTCCTCCAACCACACCCCACCCACCTACAGTTACCACTCAGTTCATTCAAACTAGGCTGGACTGATTAAGTATAACTGATTAGTTATACCTGTCACAACCTAATAATTTTTACCTCTGAATACTCTTGCATTAACAGGAGCTTTGGATGGATATCTCATATATGAACCAAAACAAGCTGCTTTCCATAAGACTTCCCTCAATGTGGTGGCTGAGGGGTGCAGCTGATTTATAATATGGTCCTGCTATTCTGGGTCCTTTACTTCCAAATGCATGATTGGGAGGGAAAGAATATAAAACAGGGTTTAGTGTCCACACTCAGGTAGTATAAAGAGAACAAGCCCTTGCTCCAATCTAACTTGGAAGGGATGCTGGGAAATTTGGTGGTGGTACATTCCCAGAAAGAACATGAACATGGTGTGTGGTGTGCATAGTGCTGTTATTCCCAGAGTCAGGCTGTTGGGATGCGTGACTGGAAGGCAAATAGCTGGAGTTGAATGGATATAAAGTTAATGTGGGACATTTATGAAATATACATGGATGTTTCCCTCTGAAATGCCTTCCATCCTTTCTTTGGATCTAGACTTTGTCCCGAAATTCTGCTTTTTCATGAAGGCTTCCAATATGGCACTGTATAAGAACTTGAATTTTGAAACAAAAAATAAAATTTGCCACAGCTTCTCCATTTTCCAGGGTTAACCTTGGGTAAATTAACCTTTCTGAGATATTGTTTCTGCCTCTTATATCCTGTGCACGAAACTATCATTAATAAGAATTCAAATTTAAAAATCACTTGAGTGGTTGTGACGTTTTCTTTTTTTAGCTGTAATTTTACTTAGCAACTCGGCGAAGCTCAGCAAGTCGGTGCTACATCTGGGCGTGGGCTGCACTGGAGGCTTCCATTCCCCATCCACTAGAGTCTTTCGATTACAGAGCTAACAAGAAGTTCAGGGATCACCTATTCCAACTTCCCCATTTTACAGAAGGGGAAACTGAGGCTCGGAGAGGATACTTGATTGTGCACATAGTTGCAGAGCTGGTTAATGGCAGAGCTAGAGGTAGAGCACATATCTCTTGATCCCACAGCTAACATCACGTGGCCAGTGTGGTCTTTCCCTTTTTCTAATCTGCTTAGTTCAACAGATCAATACCTGGCAGCCTGAAGTGAAGGTGGCTTAGATCTACTCCACGTCTTAAAGACAAGCTTGCTCATTTCAGTAGGTTGCAGGTGCTCCCCCATCGTTTGCCCCACCACCCCCAAATGAAGTGTAGCTATTATTCTGTGTTCTAACTCTAGAGATTTTCCTATCTATAGAAACTGTTGGTTTTACAAGAGATGGCTGCTGCAGCTCAATGAGAGGTGATAAAGACATAGGTAATTGCTGTAGAATAATACTGCTGCCAAGAAGATGATTGAACTCCCACACAGAAGGTGAACAGATGGTATATTTATTGAAATTCATAGGCTGTGAGATGGAATAATTTAACTGATGGCTGGGCACCCACATTTCAGATCGAGGGAGGCTTGCTGAAGGATGAGTGGGCCACTAGGTGGCGTGATGATCTAGGGCCCAGCTTTGCTCAGAGAAGGAAGCCTAGATCCTGGGTAAACTGAAGAATCATTTCAGTGCATTTGCTGTTTGGGACTGCACATCTTCCCTGTAGCTAAGTAGGAAACCATTATATTCTTAAAACTTAACATCATTTTAATTAAAAAATAAATATATATCACTAAGGACTTGTACCTGGAGGAAAAACAGGGTATTTAATCACCAAAGAGATTGGGCCATAGCTAGTGTATGTGTTGGTGGGGTGTGTGTGGGGCGTGTCTGGACCAGGAGTAGCTGTGGTCTTCAGTGCTCTTTCATGTCATTGGTCCATCTGGGCCTAATGAATGTCCTCCCTGCTGGCTGCCTGCTGTCTTAGCCTTGACTGCAGCTTGCAGTACAGAATGGCAGAAACAACACAGGCTCTAGAGACCTCATTCTGGACTTTGATACAGTTAATAACATTATGTCAGAGAAAGAATAAAGGAATCCATTCTGAGCTCATGTGTCAAGATGGAGGAATTCATAAGAGAGAAAAAGTGACTTGGGAAGTCAGCTCCTGATGGCTTCTTACCCTTATCTCTATTGACTTAGTAACTTGTTTTTAAAGGTTCCTCTCCTAGTGGATAACCCCTCCAGTTTCCAAATCCGGGGCTCTAAAATGTGTTGTCTCTGACTGTGGACGCCCACACCCTTCTGACTTCGTGCGGGAACCATTTCCTGCTTATATTTAATATCATAAATATGCACATGCATTCACTCAACAATATCCAGTGTTCTTTTTTGTACCTAAGTTTTCTCATCTGTAAAATGGGGATAAGTGATCTGTCTTGCTGCTTTGTCAGAAGGGTTAGATAAGCATTTTATGTAAAATGCTTACAGCCTAGCAAATAGGAAGCACTCAACAAATACTAGCTTTGATTACTAGTACTACTACCACCTCCACTGTCTACTATTGTATCACTACTAGTTCCTGCCTGTATCCTACTGCTACTGCCTTCTACTACTGTCTATTACTGCTTCTATATTATTATTATTATTATCACTACTTTTTTAGTACTAATAACTGAATTAACTTAAGGTAAATTCACCCCCTTTTGCATTTTTAGGTAAATATTAGTTAATTCAGAAAATTCTCCTTTCTACTACTTCTCAGAGGATGAGTTGACCTCTTGAGGGCTTACATCCAACCCTGCATTGCAGGTGGGGACACTGTGGTTCATGAGTATACTAGGGTGCCTTGTCATTGCTGCATTATGTTCTTTGTTACTGTCTTCACACATCTCTGAGACCTCCACTGACCTCTGTTGAGCCATTCCTGGACCTGGTGGGATGGGGGTTGGGATGGATAGACACCACTGAGAAATTCCTGAGTATTTCCTGGCCCCATGCTTTTTGAGGCTCAGCTAGGTCTTCTTGTCCCAACCCTCATTCATTCATAGATTTAGTAATGTAGTAGCATGGTTGTTTATTATAATGTATTAGGTACTGCAAACACTCACATTGCTATACTTTCACGTGACTGACAGTATAATAGGTTAGTTTACACCAGTATCATCACAAAGATGTGAGTAATGCACAGTGCTACAGCATCACCACAGCGAAGACGTCACTAGGCAGTAGGAAAATTTCAGCTGTTATGGCCTTAGGGGACCAATGTAGGATAAACAGTCCGGCATTGACTGAAAGCTCATTATGTGGTGTATGATTGTAGTTTGTTTTATGCACTTTACATGTTCACCTTTTGATTTTGCATTATTTATAAGAAAATATATGAACTGTAGCCCTCTCTTCCCATATCACATACTTAACAATGGTTGATGAATAAAGTATCCTTTATCACCTGGGAATAAGTCATTGCTGGAACAAAAATTCATCCTATCAGGCTTGATGATCTAAGAGAGAGGTCAACAAACTATGGCCTGTGGGCCAAATCCTGCCTATTGCCGGTTTTATATAGCTTGAGAGCAAAGAATAGTTTTTACAGTTTCAAATGGTTGAGAGAAATCAAAAGAGAAGTATTTTATGACACATGGGGATTATGTGAAATTCAAGTTCGAATGTCTATAAATAAAGTTTTATTGGAACACAGCCATGTTCATTCGTTTACGTGTTGTCTGTGGCTGCTTTCAGACTATATTGGCAAAGTCGGGTAGTTGCAAAACAGACCATATGGCTTGCAAAACTGAAAATATTTACTGTTTGACCCTTTACAGAAAGAAGTTTGCCCTTGCTTTAGAATGTGGATTCCATGTGAAGTGAAAAGGGACTCAAGGGGAGGTCTGTCTATTTAGAATTTTCTCTCCTGTCTACAGGTAGGAGCCAGCAGCTCACTGTGGGGGCGTTGATCTGAAGGAAAGCAGGCAGGGAAGTGGTGCTTTCATTAGTTCCACCCTCATCCACAGTTCTTAAAGCCTGCTGTTATTTTATGCCACCTGCATAACCTGATTTGCATCTTCAATGACTATCTAGCTACCACTTGGACTTTTTTGAGAATATGGAGAGTGGCTTTTAGGAAGCCATCTGTAGATGAAAAATAAATAGCAGCTCACAGTCCTGGAATGTGTGATTGAGGGAGCCAGTGCACAGCGAGAGTCAAACAGCTGATTTGCTTCCCAAGTCAAGAAGCTACTAAAGAGACGTCAGTATTTACAAGATGAGCCAGGCGAGCGGAAGCCATCTGGGAGACAAAGGGAAAATAAAAGCCCTTGAAACCCCTAGGCACACACGGCCAGGGACTGGGCCAGAACTTGTCCTCTTATCCTGAATCCCCTGCCCTCTGGTGCTCCTGGGTCTTCTTTTCTCTGAGAGCCTGGCCCGCTGGCTTGCAAATCACGGACCCCCACTCTCTTGGCGCTGCGCTTGCGGCACCAATGGCTTTTCCCGTGCATTCTCAATTAAGGAGGGTTTTAACATCCGAACTCAAGCCCCATTTTTACAATGCTTTTGCCTTAATGATGTCAGAAGTTAATAATACGATTAATCTTCTTGTTCTTTTCTTCCTTTCTCTAACTCTCCCTACCTGCCATTTACCCCCAGAGGAGTTGTCAGAAGAAAATTGCAGAAAATGTGCCAATTCTAGCTTCTAAATGCAGAAATTAAAGAGGGAAACAAAGATTGAGGAAATACATGTGAAAAATCAGAGCAATTCTCTGAAGAGATTGAATATCCTGTATTTGAAATGCTTGGGCCTGGTAGGATGGGGTTGGGCTGGATGGATACCAGTATTTCAGAGCTTTTGAAATGTTTTCATAGAATTTTACTGACTGTGTATCCATAATTTGAAAATTAAAGTCTGAAATCAGAAACTCCTTGGGCTCTAAAACGATACTCAAAAAATTCCAAATTTTAGAACATGTTGGAATTTTTTTTTTTGTGTGGGGGGGATTAGGGATGCTCAACTTGTAATTCAAGTTCTTCCCTGTCTTTCTTCATTTCCATCTCCACCCCACTTTTCCTTGAGTAGATACCAACTCTCTGATCCAAGAAAGGAGAGTCAAGGTAGAAAAGGATAAGAGATTTCTCTCACTCTGTGTGTTTCCTGGTCTTCCTGCTTCCCACCTAAGCTGAGTCCTGAGGTTGCTGGGATATGATCCTCTCTATTCCATTTCATGTAGGAATATGAGAATAGAAAGGATCCACATCTGGAATCCTAGGTGACACTCAGAGATGGCCGATCTCATGGAGGAAATTCTGTTGCCATCCTAGTGCTGTTGTACAGTGGACCCAGCAGCTGGCTGTGTCTAGGCAAGCCCTAAAGATCTGCATAGATACCCATTGGGACTTCAGGGCATATAAGAGTTCCCAACTCCCTTCAGAGGGGTACAAATACCAATTGAGTGTATGCTTAAGACCTGAAAGGGACTTTCAGCCTGTGCAGGGGGATGTGTTGGAGCTGTGACATGGATAGTCTCTGCACAGGGTGGACAAATATCCAGCTCCAGGGACACTTTCAATAAAGTATTGCCTATTGTCAGCGTTGAGCAGGGAATGAGATGATTCTATTCTGAGGAGGCCAGTGCAGGACCCTATTTCCACCACTGCAGAGGTGGCCTTTGTGTAGAATTTAGGGACAAATCCAGAGAAGAGAGGGACAATTAATTTTTTTCTATATAACTGAGTTTTATTTTTCATATGGGGGCAGAAAAGAAGTTAAACATTGAGTTATAAGAAATAAATCATGTTTCTTGAATTCCAGCTTTTGGGATTATAAAATTTGTACCCAATACAATTAAATTTATTAAATACTTTATATCAAATACTGTACAAATTATTTTCATGCATTTTTGTGTTTAATTCTTTTAAAACTTTGTGAGGCAGGTATTACTAATCCCATCCTACAGAGGAATTAAGCCTCTCCAAGTTGTATTAATTAGCCTAAGGTTACCCAGTCAGAGTGGGGAGAGTTAGGACTTTGGCCCTGGGCAGCAGGACTCTGTAGCCCCACTTGCTCCATATACCCTCATACCAGAGGGTCAGATGGAACCCAAGGATAGAGCTTTGAAATCTACTTTGCTCATATCTGTTAGTGGGACAATTCTTTCCTTTAACAATAAAACCTTTCTGGGTCCCTTTTCATGTGCCAGGTGCTTTGCTAGGCATGGGATACAAAATGAATAATATTCACTTCCCTCCAGGGATGTAACAATCTGCCTACATTTGTTCCTAACACATGGAAGGTGCTCAGTATGGGCTGGTTGAGTGAATAAATTTGAAAGATACAAAGTATTAGTAAGGGAAAGAATGCCTTTGTCTGATTTCAGGTGTAGGATTGGGAGTGTTACAATCATGTGCGTAGAGAACTTAAAAGAATCAGAAAAGGCATCTGGTGGAAATAGAGATTTGACTTCAGATTTGACTTCACTGCTTTGGGCAGTGCCAGAAGGTTGGTTAGAAACTATCCCTATCTGAACAAAGCACCAGGGAGCAATTGCGTTCAGAGCAAAGAGAAAAATGGGCTGATCTGGGAAAGTTCCTTTTGTTCTTAGCATCAAGTGATGAGGTATTGAGGAGGGAAATCAGGCAGTGAATCTGCAGGATGGAACCATATTCAGAAGGGAGAATTTATTTCCTCCAAAGCATCCTTTCTTGGTGTCCATAAAACTAAAAGAGATTAATGAAATGATTGACTGTATGTGCAAAATCCAGTTCACATTATAACTTGTTATCACATCACACTCTGTGGAATAGAAGATACGTAAGAAGGCTTCAGTTTCTGTAAGGGAAAGGGGAAAGAGCTGGTGCCATCATACCTTCAGTTGGCCACAGGCGGTAAATTTGGCTGCCAGGCAGTGAACATCATCTTCTGGGATGATATTTTCTTGTTGAGACCTCTATTCAGAAAACAAATGGTCACAAAGTTTCATTTGTTGGAGTTGTATTAGTAGTTAGAGATCTTTGGTGGTTTGTAATAGGCACTGGCTCTTGTTAATTGAAGTAAAATTTGCATACTGGAGCAATATGGGAGAGTCCACAGGATGGAGGAAACAGCTCAGAGCAGGCAGGAGTCAGGTGGTGCTGATGGTCTTGAGGCAGAAATTGTGCACAGCCTGCTCTAGGCAGCCCTGCTGGCTCAGTTAACTCTACCTAATGAAGTACTTTTATCACTCTCCTCCCAGCTGGATTCCAGAGAGGGAGATGGACCTGTTTGGCCTGACTTGGGCTGTGTGCCTGTTCCCTGGCCAGGGGAAGGCAGAGCCTCTTGATTTAAGTTCCAAAGAGTGATCCAATGAGAAGAGGCAATTTCCCGAGGAAGCAAAAGGGATCAGCTTCCTGAAGCTCTGTTGACTGTGACACAGGTTCCTTGGGCTTGTCTCTAAAAGAACTTTGTGATCTTCAGACTTACTGTGATAGCTTCTCTTACTGATCCTGACCCCTTCATGCCCTTCAGTTGAGCTCAGTCTACCCTGCTCTTTCTGGCCAGTATGCCTGAGTGCTCTCCATTCTGATATCAGGTTCTCCATCCCAGGAATGAATCTCTTCCTCCTGTGTGCACTCATAAAATTGATTCTGGAAATGTATGTACAATCATCATTTTCCTGGCCCAAGAATTCCCTGTGTAGATTTCACTGAAGCTATGGCACATACAAACAAAATACTTGTGCCAGGCCCTTTCTTGAGCATTTGCTGCGTATGTACTGATTTACTCCTCCCACCATCATACGTTGTTAGTACCTCCATTTTACAGGTGAGAAAACTGCCAAGGTCAGACTTGTCCAAGGTCAAATAGCTGGTAAGTGGCTGGTGTGCCTCTTAAATTTAAACTGCATCTGGCAGCAGTGTGTGCCTTTTACTAGTCTTGACTCTTTCATGGCTCCTACACCCTGTGCACCCATCAGAGTCCTGCCTTTTCACTTAGTAATGATCTCCTGTTATCCCCACGCTTTGACTGAGTCCTGCATGATCTGTTTGAGTAGCATGTTAACTGGTCTTTATTCTTCAAATGTATTTGGAATACTGCTGCCAGAGAGATCTTATCACAAAATGAAACATGATCATTTTGTTCGTCTGCTTATCATTATTTAATGGCTTCCTTTACTACTGTACCAACATAATTTGGGTCTAATTTTACTTTCCAATTGCATCACCCTCCCCATACTCTTGTCCCCACAGTCATCTACCTCCATTCATCCTTTGTGTATAGCTCGGGAAAGTGCCTGGGGCATACAAAGTGCTTTATAATTTGGCAGCTCTGCCAAATTGCTTGCCATTCTCTCAACAGGCCATATCTTTTCATCCTTGGCACAGTCTAAAAGACCTTTATGTTTTGACTCTCCCCATGTGCCTGGTAAAAGTCTTATTTATATTCCAAGACACTGTGCAAATCTCCTGTGGGAAGCCCTCTCCACCATCACAGGTACAGTTGAGTGATTTCCTCTTCTGTGTTTCCATCTTAGTCTGTTCCTAATTATATTCTAGCTCATGGAATATTCGTTTCCTAGGGCTGCCATATCAAAATACCACAATCTGGGTGGCTTAAAGCAATGGAAATTTATTATCTTGTAGTTCTGGAGGCTAGAAGTTCAAAATCAAGGTGTCACAGGGCCATGCTACCTCTGAAACCTGGCTTCTGGTGGTTTGCTGACAATCTTTGGCCTGTTAACTACACAGGGCCATTGAGTGTTCTCTCTCTGTGTCTCTAACTTCACATGGGGGACATTTCATTATAAGGACAACTTTCATATTAGAGTAGAATATATACCCTGATCCAGTATGACTTCATATTAACTACTTATATTTGCAATGACCATATATCCAAATAAGGTTACATTTTGAGGTACTGGGAGCTAGGACGTTAGCATATCTTTTTTTGGGGTGGCAAGGGTGGGGATGTGGGGGAGGGGAATACACACACTCGAACCTAAATACCTGGCTATTTTGTAACCATTTGTAAATGTGACTATGGATCACACCTAACTGTGCATCTTTGTGCCACTTGGTCTGTTCCATGGTGGGTCTTCATTGAATGTATGGTAAATGTTCATCTACCCTCATGAAATAGTAAATTACAAAAGGAAAAAGGAGGGTTGCATTTCTTCATTAGTTTATACATGAAGAAGAAAGTAGACGAGGATTTCTTCTCAATATCGTGCAAATTCCATGAGATCAGTGACTCCCTGTTCAATTGACCAGCATAGGACATGCCTGGAATACAGAAAGTGCTTAATAAATGTTTACTAACTGTTCATTTATTTTTGAGTTGGGTGGGAATTGTTGAATGGGTGAATGAAGATTACAGAAAGTAGATTATAGGTAATTTTAGAATTATCCATGCGGGTATTTTCCCTGGACTGGTCTGTCTTGTAGTTGTTTAGCTAAATTCACAAACTTTAACAAATAGTACTGACTCTTTTTTTAAAAAAGTATTTTTTAGTTTTAGATGGACACAATACCTTTATTTTGTTTATTTAGTTTTTTTTTTTTTTATGTGATGCTGGGAATGGAACCCAGCGCCTCACGCATGCTAGGCAAGTGTTGTACCACTGAGCCACAACCCCAGCCCAAAGAGTACTGACTCTTGCTAACTGTTGGCTAGAAGGTAGAAGCCTGATATAAAGGTTAACACTGCTGGGGTACTGAAAGTATTGCGATTTTTTTTTTTTTTTTTGCAGTAGGGGTGGCACTGTAGATCAGCATCCTACTGAAAACTTTGTGAGTTTCCTCATGTCCTTCAAGGGATCAACTACGTATTGGCAAAATACTTCCTTGGCTAATACTTTGTTGGCCTGCTTTTCAGTCTGTTCCTGTAAATATTCAACTATAGGTGGATGAACCCCAGTTTTTTTCTTGTGTACAGCTCAAACTGTATGTTTGTGTTGATCCTATCCACTCCCTGGCATTAACTGAAAACATCTGGGTACCATGTCAGTGAGTATTGCTTATCCTTGGCTTTTCCCTGGGTCTCCCACTGTGGTGGAGTTTTGGATTCCTCCAGTTATGCCATAGGACACACTTGATTTTGGACTACCAACTCTGAGGAAGTAAAATTGCTTCATTTGCTTCATTTCCTGCTACCCTGGAATCCTTTGCTTTAGGCATGGGGCTAAGCTCCCCTGCCCAGCTTCCTGTCAGACTTCCTCAGAAACAGCTCAGTGCAAAGTGATATGCAGCTCTGGAATTCCCTGGACTGCAGAGGCCTGGAGTAGAGTCTGTTTGTACATTTTCATGATGTTATGAGATTGTGATGTTTAGGTCAAACTTTTATGAAAGGCCTTGAAGTGCTGATTTGAGTCTCAAATCTTACAGTGTATGGAGCTGCCTTTTATCTCTGGATTAAGAACACAAGCAGCCGCCTTGCTTCCTTTCAGAGGGACTGGTTGAAGTTGGTCTCTTTTACTGTAATGTACCCTTTCCCATTTGTTGTGTGGTCATGGAGTGACTGACCAGACACCATGAACCCATAGTTGTAATACTTTCTGATAAAGGGGAGCTCCTGATAAATCTGTGGCCTCTTTGAACATGGACTCTCTGCACATTATTGCACTGGTGCATGAATAGCTGGAACAGGGCATGTCTCTGGCAATCCTCACCGACATGTTGCCTTCTTCTCATGGGGCCTCTAAAGATGGACTATCTAAGGCTTTGGCCCACTTTTGTCACATGTATTATATTTATGAATTTTCCCTTTGTCTTTCCTATATTTTATTACTATAATTAGCAGCTCCTAATCATAATTCACTTGAACCTGCAGGACCACTGGGAGGTTAGAAACACTGCAATTATTAAAAGAGGGAGATCATTAAAATTCACTCAAAGGAAATGAAGGAATAATCATGAACACATTTTCTTAGGTGGCCTAAAACTCGTGATGCTATCTAATTGCTTCTGTAATAGTTGGGGTCAGAGTAGGGTATCATGTACTTATCACTCACTTTGAAAACCTCTGCCATACTTTTCTTCCTTGTTCTTTCAACAACCTAAAATCAAGGACCTACCAGCACTGATTTATGTCCCAGGCCTTAAAAGATGAGATAAAACCCATCACTATTCTCAGATGTCTGAAATTTCAACCAAAAAAAAAAATTTTAAAGTCATGATTTCTGCTAACAAATATTGCTTGGAAAGCTTTAAACTGTTATCAAGTATTGACTACTTTATGTGGTTGGAGTGTTGTGGGTAGGGATGTAACCATCCTCCAAAGTTCATGCTCTCTCACAGTGTAGACTGTTGCTGAGAAGTGGCTGCTAGGCAAGAACTACATTTACCAGCCCTTCTTGCATCTAACTGGGACCATATGACTGACTTCTGACCAGTGAAATGGCAATGATATGATGACCTGCTTTCAGGCACAGTTTATGATGTCTTGTGTGTAATTTCCGATTTTCCCTCCTCCTGTTCACATGCTGGGTCTTGTTGGAAGTTGGGTCAAAGATGGCGGGATCTCCATCAGTCTCACCCCTGAATCACTAGGTGGAGCCCATTCCCTCCACCCACACCTTCTGCTACAGTTGGACTTTTCTTGTGCTAAGTCATTGAAAATTGAGTTTGTCTATCACCGAAGCTAGTGCTATTCCTAACTAACAAAGTGGTAAGACACTTTCTTAAAAATCTGTCTTGATAGAGAATTTGAGACGGCTAAGTGCCTCAGGGAAGAGAGGGTAGGAGTTGTGTGAAAAATTTAAAAGTTTTAGAATGGCAAGCAGTGGGCTAAAAAGTAAATATCCTTACTTAATTATCTTTGTTAGCACTCTGTACTGCTTGTACTGTATTGGTTAAAAGGGAATTCTAAGTTAACAGGGAAGATTATTTTCCCACTCTTTAGTTTTCTAGTGTAAAGCTTTCCTTCTCTTGTTTTCACAGCTTGGAGCAAATATTTGTAAACCATCTCCTTTATGCCTAGCGCTGTTCTAAGCAGTAGAATACATATTTTAGTTTCTCCTAATCCCAGCTCCTAGGTCAAAATCTCAAGCTATAAAAATAAGCAATAAATAACTCAGGATGGGTAATTCATCATCCATATATTCTCCATCCACCCATTCATCCTCCATCCATCAGCCATCTGTCATTTATCCATCCACCCATCCATCCATCCATCCATCCATCCGGTATATGCCAGGACCTCTGCAAAACTTTGAGACACACAGTACCTCTTGTCTCATGGAATTCACATTCTAGAAATCACAAGTAATTTTAGAAGAGAATTAGTATTTTAAATGCCTATCTTCCATACTCTGTGCTTGAAGTTGTGATTGATATCAAAGTTCATCAAATTTCTGCTCTAAAAGCCTGGTTGAGGCGGAGACAAGTCAGAATCCCCCCTTTGTCCTTACAACTCGGAGAACTGCATTAAGGGGAGGTGAACCAAACTAAATGATGCAGTTCCCTCAATAACTTCATGTTTCATGGAAACTTGAATCCATGTGCATTGTTCACATGACTTCTAAATATTTGATCATTTTATTTTTGGTTAGAGCTTTGGGTATTTTCAGTAAAACACCTGCTTGTGTTTCCTGAGGGAGACTGTACATTAACAATGGATGAAATTCTTATGAGTGATTGTTATCAATAAAAATTTACTTCATTTATAAAGGAAATCTTCATTAGTTAAATTTTACTATGTAACACTTTACCCCACAATCTGGCAGCTTAAAGCAATACTACTTATTTCACAGTTTCTGGTAACAGGAATTTAGGAATGACTTAGCTGTATGGTTCTGGCTCAGGGTCTCTCCTGAGACTGCAGATAGAATGTCATCTGGGATTGGAGGATGGCTGTTGGCTGGAGGTCACAGTTCCTTGCCATAAGGCTTCTCCACCTGGGCTATTCATGATATAGCTGCTACCGATCCCCATAATGTGCCATCCAAAGAGAGCAAGGCCAAAGCCAACGCATCTTTTATGATCTACCTCAGGAATGGCTGCTTTCAGTTCTTCTATATTCAGTTATCACACAGATAACCCAGACACAATGTGGGGAGAGACTGCAGAAGATAATGAGTACCAAGAGGTGGAGATCACTGAGGGCTGCCTTAAAGGCTGATTGGCTCCCAAAGTATCCTTCCTCAATAACTTTTTTTTTTTTTGCACTTTTAGAAGTACTATTGAATGGTTGTTCAAAACATTACATAGTTCTTGATATATCATATTTCAACCAACAATAAAAATTAATTAAAAAAATAAAAAAAAGAAGTACTATTGAATGAATGAGTATATGATCAAATTCTGCAAAGAGAAGAAGGCAGCCTTAGGGCTTTGGGGTGGGGGTAAGAGGTTTTGTAAAACCAAAACTTATATGACAATACACGTACTTCCATCTAAGCACAAATGACATATCCTTTGCATACGGTCCTAACTTTGTGATATATAGCCTTTGTTAACCATTTAATATGGTGTCCCACCTGCCTAAGGTGGTGTGACAAGGCCTGCCTTTGATCTTTAAGGGCTGTGGCTTACCTGTCTTTCATTTCTTCCCAATTTCTCCACCAGTATGGTGACTGCAAAATCAATATGGGTATATCAGGTTTAGCAGCTTAGGAAAATTGCAAGATGTTCCTTTAGTCTGAAGCTCTGTAGAGAAAATAAGACCAAACTGAGGAAAA
Organism: Callospermophilus lateralis; assembly: GCF_048772815.1. Taxonomy (NCBI): domain Eukaryota; kingdom Metazoa; phylum Chordata; class Mammalia; order Rodentia; family Sciuridae; genus Callospermophilus; species Callospermophilus lateralis. The sequence continues at coordinate 69,006,854 of NC_135307.1, read as the reverse complement.
GCAAGTGCATGCCATGGAGTACACCAGTGATCTACAGACCTGCTTGATCTACATATTACCTGTCATGACAAAGGTTCTCAGCCTTCCCCAGACCTATTGATCTGGATCTTTGAAGAGAGTCCAATTTTTTAAAATAAATTAAAAAAAAAAACCAACAAAAACAGTTCAGGCAACTTTTAGATCCTAGAAATGCTAGGTTAGATCACACTGGGAAAAAACATCAAATGAGATTCTAACTTATAGGGGTTCAAGTATAAGTACCTGGTAATGTGAAATGAGGGAGCATGAGAATGCTTGGGAGAGGTGAAGAACACAATTTTAATAAGTCAGTGTAGCTTCATCATTTTTTTCTCTATGAACATTTGCTCCAAAGTGAGCAGGGGTGGGAGGAGGTCCTGACTGTGCTGATCTCTTGGTAGTCTGGGCTCCAGAGTGCCTTCTGGGCTGTGTCTCTCCCTGGTTGAAATCTAGTACTTAGAGATACAGGATTTTGGGGTAAGCGTTCCTGAAACTCAAACTTCTGCATCTGATGCACAACCAAGAAGCAGCAACCCATTTTAAGTACTAGAATCAAAATGAGCCATATGGATATTTTTGTATTTACAGAGTAATAGAAGGGATGTTTAAAGTAATAGACTATATGCAATTTTGATTTCATATGCTAACTTAAAAACTCTACAAGAGCTACTACTTCATTGTATATACAATATATACTATTTGCTTAGCTTCTTTGGGCCACCATAACTTATTACAAACTTGGTAGCTTAGAACAACAGGAATTCATTCTATGTTTATGGAGTCCGAGATCAAGATGTTGTCAGGGCCATGCTCCCTCTGGAGGTTCTAGGGGAGAATCTCTCTTTGTCTCTTCTGAGAGCTGCAGACTTTCCATGGCAGGGAGCTGCATAACTACATAACTTCATTCTCTAACTTGGTCTTCACATGTTTTGCCTTCTTCTTCCTGTATCTCTCTTCTCTGTACATCTTGAAAGGATACTTGTCTGGATTTAGGGACCACCTGGATAATCCAGGGTGATCTTATCTCAAGATGCTTAATTTAATTACCTTTGCAAAGACCTCTTCCTTCTTTCTTCCCCATGTAATGACATAGTCACAGATTCTGAGGATTAGGGCATCCACATATCTGTTGAGGGGTCATCATTCAACCCACTACACTACTCTCCCATAAAACTGAAAGCAAAGTATATATAATTAGAGTATTTGGAGTTAACAATTTTTCTATACCAGAATATTTGTGGCACTTTTTTTTTTTTTTTTTCTATACTAGGGATTGAACTCAGGGGCACTTGACCACTGAGCCACATCCCCAGCCCTATTTTGTATTTTATTTAGAGACAGGGTCTCATGAGTTGTTTAGCACCTCGATGTTGCTGAGACTGGCTTTAAACTCAAGATTCTCCTGTCTCAGCCTCCTGAGCTGCTGAAAATTTGTGGCACTTTTAATTAAGAATGGCTAAGGCAATATTTTAGTGATGTCCTTTTATTTGTTCGTTTCTGTGGGTTTTTTCTTCTAAGCTCCCTCTGTATCATTTTTGGATGTATCTTGGCTATGTTCACAATTTCTGCTGAGCCATATTTCATGCTGGTTTTATTGCATTTGAAATAGGGGCTGCTGTACAGACTCCTGTTTCTGTTTATTTCCACTTACAGTTTAGTCTTAACAGAAAATTTCTTTTCTTTTTTCTTTCTTTCTTTTTTTTTTTTTTTAATTGGTACCAGGGATTGAACACAGAGGCATTTAACCACTGAGCCACATCTCCAGCCTTTTATTTTTTATTTTGAGACAGGAACTTGCTAAGTTGCTGAGGCCGGTCTCGAACTTGCGATCTTCCTATCTCAGCCTCCTGAACTGCTGAGATTATAGGTGTGCACCGTTGCACCTGCCTTAACAGAAAATTTCTGCCCCCTATTTGCTGAGTTTGTTTCCATCATGACAGCTGTTTCCTACTCGCTATCATTTGTATCCATGTAAATACAGGCACATCCAACTCTATATTACTTCTCAAATATGACATCATGTTATCTTAATGCTTTCGGTAAAATGTCCATTGCCTTTAATATATTCCAAAACTTGAGGCTAGCTTTGGTGAGGTAAGGTAATAAACTTCCATATCAAGTATTAAACTGAAAAGTTGTGCAAAGTCCTCTGTACTTCATTCTCAGATGTTATCCTGAGCTGCTGCTTGTTTTTTGGCAACACATGCACTTTTATTGTGATTTTGTTATTCAACAGTTTCTTGCCTCCTGACTTAACTATGCATGTAACACTTTGAACTTATCCACCTCAATTTTTTTTTTGAGTAAAATTCATAAGGTAGACAAGTCTACAGGGCAAACTAGCTATTCCTGAAATGAGTGCACAGGTCAGAAATTAAAAGACTGCCCATGGTCTGAAACCTAACTGGGTTTGAAGATCTGCCTCAGAATCAGGTGCTTTCTAGAGTAGGTTAAAGCCCTTATATATATTTTTTTGGGTGTGTGTGTGTGTTACTAAGGATTGAACTCAGGGGCAGTTAGCCACTGAGCGACATCCTCAGCCCAATTTTGTATTTTATTTAGAGGCAAGGTCTCACTAAGTTGTTTAGCACCTTGCTTTTGCTGGCTTTGAACTCACAATCCTCCTGCCTCAGCCTCCTGAGCTGCTGCGATTACAGGCATGTGCCACCTCGCCTGGCTAAGGCTCTTACTTTTAACAGAAACTCAGCCCTGATATAAGTGCTTGTGGATACTTCAGGTTTAGAAGTTATAGTTTGACCGATTTTGAGGGGCATTCACATTGTTAGAGTTCCAGATTTTTGGAAAAGATTTGGAAAAAAGGTGGTCTTCCAAGCCCATCTTCATTTAGCCAGATAATTCTTGTTTTCAGTTGAAATATCTACAAAAGAAGGTGCCAGTGGATTTGCATCATTGAAATGAAAGAGCCAAGACAGATGAATAAGCGGCTCAGAGGAGCTGTGCCCTGTGTGTTTCAGAAAAAACTGAATACACAGCCGCTTAAAAAATTGAAAGCATTAAAATCAATATTTAAGAGGTTCATTTAACCATAACAAAAACACCTTAGCAACAGACTCTTTTTTTTTTATAGTGCTTGCAAAGGAAGTGGGGCTCTCTGAGCTGGGATTGGCTGCTCAGTGCAGTGAACCTGTGAAAAAGAACCCGATGTTCCATTGAACTGGAAGCAAAATTATGTTGCCAAGGAAACCAGCCCCTTTGTGCTTCTCAGGTGAAAGGATGTTTGATCTTTAGAAAAACAAAAACAGAGGCTTACATGAGGAATATTATCTGCAGTGCCCAAAAAGTGTGGCTAGAGGAAAACAAATGTATTATTGCTGCAATTTAAATGATTACAGAGACAGAAAATGGTTGGGAAGGCATTTGATATATACCTTACAAAGGATGCTGGCAAAAATTCAATTGTAAATTTATTAATGTCAGGGCTGGTTGTGGGGGGTAATGTGTCTTCAAGCTGTAATGCCATTTCATAACTAATTTTGATCAGCTCAGCTAGTTAACATTTGGTATTACTTCTCTGGATTCATGTTCTGTGCTAGGAGACTAAAGATTTATCAAACCTTTCTTCAGTTTGTAAAGTCTTTTCTAAGCCCTGAGAAACAGAATTATGCATGAAAAAAGGGGAACATGCGGGCTTCTTTAAAACTGGAGGGAGAGCATAGGATTACTCCACTCCTTTTCATTTTGCTTAGGGCTGTCACATTGGCAACATCTCACAGAAGTGTGACATTCTGCATACTTAGGACCAACTAGTCACTTGCTGGGTACAATTTCTAAAGAGTCAGATTGTTACCCTGTGTTTGGGAAGCTCTTTGAATTATTGAGTTAAGACAAGGTTTATGGCCTTTATGCTTGCTGTCTAGCAGAGAGTGTTGAATAATGAACTACATTTTTAATCAAAGATTTCCTTTTACTCTAATCCTTTATTTCCCAGTGGACCTAACCTGATTTACTATGCTGAGTGCTCTACAAGGAGTCTGTGTAACCTTGGTTTTCTCCTGAGAGAAGATACACATTGACTGGGGAAGCAGCAAGAAAAATAATAGTTTAGACTTTTGAAAATACTTGGATCTTGGCTTATCCATCCATTTATTCATCTTTTCATCCATCAAACATTTTATTCCCAAGTATACAAAGCAGGAGAGGAGCTGCAAAGACGGATTCATAAGACTTAGTCCCCCATCATCATAATTAATAGGATCAGACAGAAACAGGGTGAAGTAAAACTACAACAGAGCTCTAGGAATAGTGTGTGGGATGTGGTTGGCACTCAAGATAAATTTGTTAAATGAATGAAGATATAAAGTGCAGTAGAAACAGGAGGTAGGGAGTGATGAATTCTCTTAGGGAATCTGAAATCTTGGTCTTTGCTTATTGCATCTAGATCTTGGTTCAATGTGACATTCATTAAAAATTTTCCTTTCTCTGCATTCACCCTCTGGACAGCTCAACTATATCTTTATCTCCTGGGCTCAATATATTTTCTTAGCATTTGTCACTTAGCATTAGCATATGTTTATATACTATCTTGCTTGTTTCAACAATTGTACTACACTCATGAATGCAGGGGTCTTGTCTGACTTGCTTCTATATCCCCAGAGTCTTAGTGCTCAGCACAGAATGCTTGCACATCAAATATATTTGTTGAAAGAAAGTATTTATAATGGGTTCTGGAAATACGAGTTTGCCATCACGAAAACATAGAGATTATGGTCTATAAACTTGAAGAAATTGGTGGACTGGCCAAAAAATTTTTAAAAGAACTTTTTTTCCTTAAATCTTTTAAGATCGCCCTTGAAAAAATAATTATTGTCACATACGACTTTAAAAGTAAGGTGGCATGGAATTCTGACACATACTATATGTTAGGTGATATCCAATGATTGCCATTTTCATGCTTTGAAATTAAAGGAAATTTACCTTGCTATTATGATTATGGACATTGAACTTCATTTTCACTGGGCTTAGTCTCAACAGAACATGACAAAGAGAAGAAAATAAGATTTTCCTTTATGGGTGGTAGTGGTATTTTGTTTTGTTTTTATTTTATTTTTATTTTTCCACAAAGGAAGATTAGAGGTAAAACTGAAGGGAGGAACTTGCATGTGTCTGTTGAAAGATGCCAGGCAAAGTGGATCTTTTTTTTTTTAAAAAATAGTTTTTAGTTATAGATGCACACAATATCATTATTTTGCTTATTTATTTTTATATGGTGCTGAGGACCAAACCCAGTGCCTCACATGTGTGAGTTAAGCTCTCCATCCTGGAGCTACAACTCCAGCCCACGAGATGGATCTTTAGGAGAGACAGGGTCATTCAATTTAAAAGCTGAGGCCAAAGTTAGATTTGCTAGCACAACCTTGTCTGCAGACTTACAAAGGGAAAGAAGCCACACACAATTGGACAAACTCCAGATTCGCTGGCAACTCTCACATTTGAAGCAGATCTTGGAGAAATCAGGTCACATCTCTTTAGCATGCAAATGGATGAAATTCCTGGGTTCACTTGAGATAGCCTCTTCTGTTTTTATTTTTTTTTTAAATTTCAATAGTTTTTTTTTTAAATTGAGTTATGATATTTATGTTTTTGGAAAATTTAAAGGCTGTTGATGTCTTTGAAATGGTACCAGAAGTTAGAACTCATTTGGTGTGGAAGGGCTTTAATTTCTCTGTGGTTTTTTTTTTTTTTTTTTTTTTAATGTCACTTCAGAGATGAAGAAGCCTCATGACTTTTGAAGCTCAGGCCCAGGTAAAGTTTCTTTGCCAGGCAAAACTCCAACTGGAAGGAAAATCAATGGTCCCTGATCCCAGATGAAGCACAGATGAAACAGCTATTTTTTGCTGTTTTGGTGAAGCAAAGGCTCCACATGTTGCTGAATCATGCTGTCTGTGTGAAGGAACTCATTTTAGCAAACTCTTAGGACTCTCTATTTTTACTCCAGTGTTGACCTGAAATCCAGACTCATTTATCCAGTCAACATCTTCACTTGGGTATCCAGTAGGCATCTCTAACTGAACATGTCCAAGACAAACCCTGGACTCCTCCCTACCACCTGGTCCTCCCCCAGCATTTCCTGGTTGTATAAAGTGAACCATCTGTTTGCTGAGGCCAACAGCCTTAGAGTTATCCTTGACACTTTCATTTTCTTCATACCCTGTCTCTAGTCTGTCAGCCACACCTGTTGACTTGGCTCTGTACTTTCAAAAATATGTCAGTCGCTGTACTAACAACTATTATCTCCCTTTGAACTAATAAGGGAATTTCCTAACTTATTTCCTTTCTTCCATTCTTGCCCATTCTCACCTATTCTCCACACAGCAGAAAAATGAACCTTAGAAGTGATATATCAGACTTTTGTACCCTGTGGCTCAAAACTTGCTAATAGGACCCCATCACACCTAGAATCAGATCTAAATTCTTACCATAGCCTGTGGGTCATACATGATCTGACCCAATCTTATTTCCCCTAGTCTTCCCCTTGTTTTATAAGCTCCCATTATGTTCTAAATTTCTTAAATAGGACACCAAGAATACCCAGATGGTGAACAAAATATGTCTTTTTTTTGTGATAAAACTGGTGGATGAACATAGCTTTCAATCTTTAGCCAAGAGCTATACAGCAGTCAAGAGACTAAGGACCTGCCCTGTTCCCATGAACTAATATTCAAATAAGATATAACTTTTTTTTTTTAAAGCACATACATAACACCACACACACACACACACACACACACACACACACACACACATATACTAGCCATGAAATAGAACCCCAATATGGCATTTCCTCCTGCCAGAATTTTTTGAATTTCTACACCTCAAATTTTGAAACACCTAATTGAACTATAAAAAATTTAAAACTAATATTTTTAGAAAAATAAAAAATTCATTTGGAACCAATTGGCAGGGAAGAGTGAATTATTAATTTCTTTTTTTGAGTTTGTGTGCATACATTTATTAGATATACACTTTTATTTCCCAACCTCACCATAGTGGACAATTGTTTTAATCATTGCCACTCTAAAGCTTGTCTATATGGATTTCATTGCTGGAGAAACTCCTTCTGTACGTTGGCATCCAGTGGGACTCCTTGTCAACTGATCTTCCTGTGGACAGAAGTCTGCAGACTTCTGGAAACTCTGCAGAATTCATTTGAAGGTTGTTTTTACTCTGGAGACCTTTACATTAAAGCATGGATTATTAATCCTTTCTCTGCTGACATCAGTGCATCAAATGATGTAGCCTTTGCCAAAGATGATCTCATAGATTTGAGGACAAAGGAAATAATACAACATGAATTCAATGCAAATCTTGGAGCATTCTTGTATTTCTTGGTACAAGCTTGTCTGCCTGTCAAGGTGAAAGAGAGGAAATTTGATTCATTGCTGCTGTGTGTCTTTGTAAGTCACTTTTTTTTTTCAGGCCTAGTTGCTAACAAAATGAAAAGTTGCTTAAATATTAAAGATGACTTGATTTCTATTTCAGAGCCATTTCGTAATTTCAACTTCTTATTCAAGTCAAATGACTTCAAATCTTTTTGTTGAAATTTACAACTGAACAGATTTTTTTTTTAGGGACAAAATTTGGATTCATTCCAATCTTTGCTCAGGAAATACACATTAGTTCTTGTATGGAGAGTGAGTAAGAAATGTAACTCATTTATAAGACTGCTTTTATACTCTGCCTATGTGAAGGAAGCAAATCTCCAGTCCATAATGTTTGAGAAATTTTGTACATTTTCCTCTGGGGAGAGCTTATACTAGATTCTCAGAAGGGTTTGTGACCCCCCCACAAGTTAAGATCAGTGTCCTAGAGAGTTCCATCCTTGCACAGATGTCTATTCTGCTTACACAGTGTTCACTTCCCTCCTGGTCATTATACTCCATCTTCTTGACCATGCTTGGCACACAGCATGGGAGACTGTGACCCAGCTCTTTGTTTAAGGCCCATTGGCTTGTTTGTCCATGGGCCTGTCCATCCTCTCGACCACAGGGATTGGTTCAGAGACAAGGAGGTAACCCTAGTGGATCAGTAAGATTCGGTTCTGAGGATTTCTTGTGGAGCATATTAGGGAAGGAAACTATCTTCTCTTGTACTTGGAGCCGTAATGGTATAAACCTGGGGCTGCTCTTGTCACCATAAGGGGAAACTTTCACCACCTGAAAGTAAAGCCAGCACAACTTAAAGAGCCAAAGCGACAGCTTCCTGATATCATTGGAGATTCTGAATTGATTTCATCTTATTTTAGGTTTTGTGAAACAACTTTTGTTCGTCGAAAACTGCTTGAATTGTTTCTTTTCTTTCTTTCTGTTTTGCTACTTGCCAATAAGTGTCAGAGAAACTCTATAGAAGGCTTTTCTAGTTATAATCAAGCACAGAACTACACACTAGGATAATAATAAGGTGAGGAACTTTTTAGTCTGAGTAACCAAAACTTTGGCATTAAGGAAATTTTCTTATGGATACATATTGCCAGTCACTATAAACACTGTTAACAAAGATCAAGTTTATTCTGCTTTAAAGACACTTTTGTCTATTATCCAATGTCATTCTGATTGGAAGCACCAGAGGTCTCAGTAATATGGGCAGCATATGGCAGCCTGGAATTAGAGCACCCACCCAGAGAATTGTGGGAGTAGGAACTCCACCTAAAGGCCACTGCTGGTGACAACTGAGGAAAAGAGGATGAAGAGAGAGAACACAGAAGACGGGGGTAAAGGAAAAACAAAACCAAATATTCAGTGATGAGAGGACTGGGTAAATAAATTATGGTATATTCCTATGTTGAAAATACTTAGTAGCCTTTAAGAATTATCTTTTTAAATGTTTACTTATATTCATGGAAGAGTTCATAATATGTAGTTTGGCAAGAAAAGCATGATGTTTTATAAGAGTATGGTTCCACTTTTAAAAATAAAACACATGAATATGGATAGATATTAATGTAACATTCTCAAAGATGCATTTGAAAATACAAAAAGTGATTATCTCTAGGAGGGTGGGATTACAGATAATTTACCTTCTTTTTCTTTTGCTTTTTTGTGTTCTAGTTTTTCTGCAATGAATATGAATTTCTTGTGTAAAAAAAAAAAAAAACCAGAAGCAGAAGGTACCTCCTGAGAGCGAAAATTATTAGTATTGCAAGCATGTAGGCCAGACATTTCTAGGTGTCAGAGAAATGTAGAGGAGAGAATCCAGAGTTGGAAAAAAATATTTTTCTAACTTTTGGAAATAATATAAAGCTGAACTCAACATGTGGGAACAATTCCTAGAAGAAAAGGCAGGTCCTGGGGTGCAGTCCTCCATGTTCAGGTGACGATGGAGGGCCCCTCTCTTAGCCTTCCTTTGGCAGCAATTTCCAGTTCAATTCAGTAGGAAGGTATTTCCCCAATGGGAAAAACATATTAACTTTGCCAAAATACATACATTCCCTGAATAAATCAACCTGTCAGTACCCTAGAATGTGTTGATAAGCACGAGACAAGTAAACAGTAGAGGCTCAGAGAAGCATAGCTCTCTTTCCTACCCATTGTCCTAAGACATTTTCACCATTTTTCCTCTGCAACAGGCACCTGGTTCAGTTGGGTTTCCTGCTTTCAGTTTTTTTTTTTTATTGTTTTAAATGTTTTTTTGCTCTCAAGGGCAAGTTTTACTTTCTTCTTGCTAATGTAACAAATTGCCACAAACTTTTGGCATAAAAGCATACACATTTATTGTCATTGAGTTTGTGGATATGAAGTCTGAAATGCATCCCCTGGGATAAAATCAAGGTGTCTTAGGGCACAAGTGCATCCCTTTCTGGAGTTTCTGAGGGAGAATCTATTTGCTTGCCCTTTCTGGCTGCTAGAAGCTGTCTGCCTTTCTTGGCTTGTGGCTCTTGTTTGGTCTTCACAGCCAGCAATAGAGGTTGAGGTCTTCTCATAGTTATTTCACTGTTTCTCTGGTATGTTTTTTTTTATTCCCTCTTCCACTTCTAAGAACGCTTGTGATTTCATTGGACCCTTTTGGATAATACAGGATAATCCTTTTGGGTAATCTCCCTATTTTAAAATCACCTGATTAGCAGACTTAATTTCACTTCCTACCTTGATCCCCTTTGACATATAAACTGTCATGTTCACGGGTTCCAGGGATTATGGATTTTTAGCAGGGATTATCCATTCATCTACTGAAGGGCATCTAGGTTGGTTCCATGCATATGGGTGCACCATTCTGCTTTCCACAGACTGTCTCCCTTCCTCTCTTGATTTCTAAATGTTTCAGCTGAACTTGGTCATAATCTTCCTCTCTGTCCTCTGTCTCTTCTAAGATGATTTCATCCATTCCCTTGACTATATTTACCTGGTAATTTTCAAATTTGTGTCTCCAGATCTGAATACAAGTCTCTAGACTTGTATATCCAAGTCCCTACTTGGGTGTCCTATAGGCATTGTGAACAATTGAGAAGATGCCATGTCAAGACAGATGTGTTCTCTCTCTCTCTCTCTCTCTCTCTCTCTCTCTCTCTCTCTCTCTCTTTTATTTACATATGACAGCGGAATGCATTACAATTCATATTACACATATAGAGCACAATTGTTCATTTTTCTGGTTATATACAAAGCATATTCATACCAATTCATTGTCTTCATACATGTACTTTGGATAATGATGTTCATCTCATTCCACCATCATTTCTAACTCCATGCCCCCTCCCTTCCCCTCCCACCCCTCTGCCCTATCTAGTGTTTGTCTATTCCTCCCTTGTTCCCCCTCCCTGTCCCACTATGAATCAGCCTCTTTATATCAGAGAGAACATTCAGCATTTTTTTGGGGGGGGATTGGCTTACTTCACTTATTATTATCTTCTCCAATTCCATCCATTTACCTGAAAATGCCATGATTTTATTCTCTTTTATTTCTGAGTAATATTTCATTGTATATATATATGCCACATTTTTTTATCCATTCATCTACTAAAGGGCATCTAGGTTGGTTCCGCAGTTTAGCTACTGTGAATTGTGCTGCTATAAACATTGATGTGGCTGTGATCCTGGAGTATGCTGTTTTTAAGTCCTTTGGGTATAGTCCGAGGGATTAGCTGGGTCAAATGATGGTTAGTAACAAAACCAGCATGGTATTGGCACCAAAACAGACTGGTAGACAAATGGTACAGAATAGAAGACACAGAGACTAACCCACAAAATTGCAATTATCTTAGACAGAGGTGCCAAAAACATGGAGAAAAGATAGCCTCTTCAACAATGGTGCTGGGAAAACTGGAAATCCATATGCATAAAAATGAAATTAAACCCCTATCTCTCACCAGGCGCAAAACTCAACTTAAAGTGGATCAAGGACCTAGGAATAAAACCAGAGACCCTGCATCTAATAAAAGAAAAAGTAGGCCTTAATCTCCATCATGTGGGATTAGGCCCCAACTTCCTTAATAAGACTCCTGTGGCATAAGAATTAAAGTCAAGAATCAATAAATGGGATGGATTCAAGCTAAAAAGTTTTCTTCTCAGCAAAAGAAACAATCTGTGAGGTGAATAGAGGATGTACTTCTCGGAAGCAAATTTTTACCCCTCACACATTAGGATATATAAATCTCTAGGACATATAAAGAACTCAAAAATATTAACTCCAAAAAAAACCCCCAAATACCCCAATCAAAAAATGGGCCAAGGACCTGAACAGACACCTCTCAGAAGATGATATATAATCAATCAACAAATATATGAAAAAATGCTCATCATCTCTAGCAATTAGAGAAATGCAAATCAAAACTACTCTAATAAGATTTCATCTCATTCCAGTCAGAATGGCAGGTAATATGAGTACAAACAACAATAAGTGTTGGTGAGGATGTGGGGAAAAAGGTATACTCATACATTGCTGGTAGGACTGCAAATTGGTGCAGCCAATATCAAAAGCAGTTTGGAGATTCCTTGGAAAACTGGGAATGGAACCACCATTTGACCCAGCTATCTCCCTCTCTTTTTAAGACATGCTCTTGATTGCCCTGTCCCAGCCCAAAGTTTTGCATTCATTTGTTGAATTATATTCATTCTATTCAGCCATACAAATAGGTCTTTTTATGGGTTATTTACTGTATGTGCCAGACTCTTCTAACCTTTCATCTGTATAACATCCTCATGAAGTAGGTAATATTCTTGTTTCCATTTACAGATGAAGAGATTGAGATTCAGGAAGGTTAAGTAGTCATTCTGTTTGTAGAGAACTAAAGTGGTAGAACCAGATTTTGAACCCTTGTAGCCTGACTCTTTGCTCTTAACTATTAAACTAAACAGCTAATTAACCCCAGGCTTATTTCCAGTGAACTTCCAAACTCTGGTCTGACCAATGAGCCCCTCCATGTAGCTCAGGCCTCTATGCTCACTTCCAGCTTTGTAGTAAGCTAACTGTGGCATTTAAATCCATATTTGTTTCTTGCCTCCCTTGAGAGTATACTCTGACCTATTTGTCTTTGTTCCCTCGGCATCCAGCACAGAGTCTGACATACAAAGCATTGAAAAACTTTTTGTTTGAACCGAACACATGCTCTTCCTTTGCTTAATTATTTCCACATAATTCACGTTCCTATAGCAGTGGATTCTTTTAGAACCTGCTCCTGCCCAGGTGTCACTTTGCCTTTAGAGTCAGATCCAATATAATTTTGCTTTATTGCAAAGGCCACTAGCCACTTGTTCATTTGGATAGCTCTTGAGATTCTCCTCCAAGGAGCCTTGTGTAACTAGTCATGGGCCAGGAGACCATTTTCCCAGTCCATCTCTCTAGCAGGAAGCTCTGTGGTTCTGGCGTGTTTCTAACCTTTGCTCTGGAGGCAGTGTCAATATTTAGTTTAGTGTCTGCCCTATCTATGCATTCACTTTCAGTTCTCTGTGTAGCTGTCTGGATTCCATACAGGGGAGTGTCACTCAGGTTGTGAGTGGCTGCTCTGGGACCTGGTAGCTTTGTTGATTAGAATAAGAGGCTCAAGAACTGCAAAAGAACCATTCTGCGTGGCCATGTTCAGCATGGTATAACTTAAGACAGCAACTCTGCAAGTTGTCATTAGTTATATGGGGACCCAGCAAGAGAGCGTGAATGGGTACCAATCTGCCACCAGGGGCAGGGGACAACAATCTCAAAGCACTAATTCTAGTGGAAATGGATGAAAGAGTCAGAATGTGGTGGTTAAGGGAAAGGGCTTTGGAGCAGACAGATCTGGGGTAAAGCCGTAGCTTCAATCAAATATCAACAAGTACTTCTGTGAGTTTTCCCCTTGATTTACCGTGGGCTCAGCACTCTGATGTCTTAAATGAGAGCATCTGGCACCTCATTAATTAATAATCAATGCCCTGGTTTCAAAGAAAGAGCACACTTTGGGTCCCATGTAGTGACATAGGTAAAGAAGAAAGAAATGCTTTATAAATTTGTACTAGTGGTGAGAAAACAAATGTTAGGAAGAGGTACTCTAGTTACTTGTGACTATTCTTTCTGTTCTCCCAGCAGGCTGGAAGAGAATGGCTCTTGTGAATTTTTTTTTTTTTATTTACGTGGAACATGGTTACGGTAGCAAAAGAATATTCCAATTACTTGGGCCACAAATTATGGAACTATAACATCATCTCATTCATAGAGGTGAAATCTTTTTTTTTTTTTTTTGGTGGTGTTGGGATTGAAGTCAGGTACTTGTACATGCTAGGCAAGCACTCTACCAACTAAACTACATCCCCAGCCCAAAACTCATTCATAGAAAATATATCAATAGATAATTTTTGTGTGTGTGCTGGGGATTAAATCTAGGGCCTCACACATGCTAGGCAAGCGATCTACTAAATACATCAATAAAATGACAACTCTATCTTTTGTTGTTGTTGTTTGAATGATATGTGCATTGACCTATATCCATCTTGGTGATAAGTTGTATTGATGTCTACTGCTCTAATTTATTGTACAGAATCAAGCAACCATCCCAGGGTCCCCAAATCTCGTACTTCTTGACATCACCACTAGTTGACAATCCCTTCCTGTGATTTGGCTGGGAGTGTGGGAAGACATTGTGAGCCATTTGTTGTACAGCTGCGTCCTAATAGATACCCCAGTAAGATCCGAAAGAAAACTTTATCTGTAGCCTCTGTATTAGTTTCTTGTTACTACAATGAAATACCTGAGGCCACCAATTTGCAAGGGGAAAATGCTTATGTAGTCACAGTTTTGGAGGCTAAAAGGCATGGTGCCTGCTTCAGATCAGTATGGGTGAGGGCAGGGGATGGTGGATCATCATAATGGGGATGTATGTAGGATAAAACAGTCATATTGCCAGCCAGGAACAGAAAGAGAGAGGAGGGAATGAGCATCATTATCCTCTATGAGGGCATACCCCTAATGACCTCTTACTAGGACACATCTGAAGATTTCATCACCTCCCAATAGTGTCACCTTGGGGACTAAGTCTTTGATACTTGGACTTTTAGAGAACATTCAACATCCAAACCACAGCCGCCTCCAAACATCCTAATGAAGTTATTGAGACAGAGTACAGTTAAATGCCCATGCCTGACAAATGGAGATTAATTTTCAGCTTAAGTGTTTTAATGTCAAAACTTAATTATCTGGTATTTGGTATATTTTATTTTTTAAAGTTCTTGAAAATCATGCTGTCACTTCTTTGTGAAGATTCAAAACTTACACATATTAAAATTGACCTTCCTTCAAAATGATGTTGGCAAAAATAATTATACTATATTCTTACCACAATTAAAATATTATAGGACTGCTGTCAGTCTTTTTTTTTAAAGAAATGAATGCTTTTCCTTAAAATTTAAATCTCAGTCAAGCAAAGTTAATACTCATAGAGTGTTCTATATGAAAGACCACAGTCCACGTTGTATGCGGATGGAAGAAAAGGAATGTGAAGACACAGAAATTATTTTAACATGAAGAGTTAAGTGAGTCTTGCATATAAGGCAGTCCCTTCAAATGACCATTTTTGATGACTTTTGTCCTTTGGTTGAAGTATATGGAGGTAGTTAAAGTAAAGCACAGCAGGGCTTCTAGTGATCTGGGGGTCTTTGAGAACTTCAAACCAAGGTAAGTCCTCGGTGTCACTGTATATGGAATGTTTAAGTGTGGTAGGTAAGGCTTAGATCCTTTGCAAGAAATTGTAAAGCAAGGCTTGGAAACATCTTTGCAGTTTAACCCAAGTGTGAAGGGTTCAGTAGCAGCAGAAGTAGCCGGGTGTCATGAAAACAACTGCATAGTGTGTTAGGCATTCAGGACTAGGGTATTTCCTTTTCAGTAGTAAATCAAGTACCTAAATTTGACTTGTGCATCTATATATCCCCAATAATTCCATATGTAATTCTTTTAGGAAAATCTAGTTAGTGATATTGTCAATATTTTGCAACAACATAGTTCTCTTTCTCATACTATCATCCTTTCCTTTCTACATGTGGACTCTCTTGCTTATGAGATACCCAGTGGGAATATTCTTATTGTGTAAAATGGTGATTGTAATACCTACCTAACAAGAGTATCATATGGATTTCATAAATTCACTGTTACCAGTTAGGATTAAATTCAGCCACCAATGACAGAAATTGACAGAAACCTTGAATAAGTCAAAAGTTTATCCCTCAGCTAAGCAAAATCTGCAGGTAGGTAATCTTAGGCAATTGTGTTGGCTTCTTGATCATCATGGACCCAGGCTGCTTCTATCTTATTGTTTTACTACCCTCGACATACTTAAAGTTACCCATGAAACTTGCATTTGCATCTTATTTGCCAATCCTCACCTGGGTGGTCTCCTTTAGTTGTTAGAGGTGTTGGGAAATGCCATCCTTGTTCTGGTTCTGCCATGAGCCTGGCTAAAAGTTGGTGGTTCCATTGCAAAGGGAGAAGGAAAGAATAGGTAGTGGGAGGGGTGGGGGACTGGCATTGTCTGGCATCGTAGTCTAGAAGTGTCTCACATAAGATATTCTTCATTTGCTCTTTAAGTTCTTCTCCTTCGCTTTTTCTTCTCTCAGGTGTTTACACCTGGAGTTGGTCTCCATATTTGGATTAGAAAGTGTTAAGCCTGAAAAGAGTCTTTTTTTAAAAAAAAATATTTTTTTAGATGTTGATGGGCCTTTATTTTGTTCATCTATTTGAAGGCAGTGCTGAGAATTGAATCCAGTGCCTCACACATGTTGGGCAAGTGCCCTACCACTGAGCCACAACTCTAGCTCCCTGAAAAGAGTCTTTTTGGCAGTGAGGAAGAAGTTTCTAAGGGCAGTATTTGGTAACTTGCAATTGTGAAAGAAAATCTTGGCATGGATTAGTATCAAATCATGTGTTGTGCAAAGAGTGCTCAATGTGGTCACAAACTGTTGTATTAGCATTCACATTTAAGTAGCTAATTATATTCTCAGCATTTAAAATGTGGAAAACAAACACTTTCCAGGATTACTTCAGGAATGTCTTAGCACTGCTAGATCCATTGTAATTAAGATATAAAAAAGAAGGGATTCTTCTCCAGAGTTTTTAGGAGCATATAATTATAGTTTTCCTATGCACATATATTATGTGTTCCCTTGGGGAAATTTCATGGTCAGGCTTTAGTTTGGCTGTCTTTCATGGTATTGCCTTATTTTCTTCCAGCATTTCATGAGGCACTGATTATATTTCTCTCACTTTCCACCAAAAGTGAATGAGTCATAATCTCTCTCTGTGATGGTGAAGAATTATCTGAATGCCATGTGGGGCCAACACTGCACACCACTGGTGGTTTTTTTCAAAAGGAAAAGATTTAACATGAATGGAAAACTAGAATCTGGAAATTCTAGGACCAGCATCATGGTCTAGATTGTGTAAGGCCACAATATACTCTCTGAGGACAGGGCTGTCCCTCAATTCCGACTGTACCTCTTGAATGTGCTTGGTCCATGGTAGGCTGTCAACAAAAATATGTGGTCAAAATGAATGAATAAATGAATTGCCAAGAATAGTAGATGATGTGACTTAGCAGCCCATGTGTAAAAATATGGCATTTTGACTGACTGAGAGCTCCATAGGAGTCAACAGGCGACTTCCAAAGAAATTGAGATGCGAGGTACTAGAAAAAATTCACTTTCTTTGTGCCCAAATTAATGCTTAGAATGAAAGAATAGTATACGCTGTACCTGGTTGAACTTCACAGGAAATAGTATTTAGCGCTCCCTTGTGAAGTACAGTCAAATTAGCAGTGGAGTACAATTTATTCATGAAATCTGTTTGGAAGATACTTCAGAAGCCATTTATTCCTGCTGCTTTCTGGACTCTTGCATTGTTTCCGTACCACCCTTAATAAGTGAGAGCCCATTCTCTTTGCATTCCCAGTGATGGAGGAGCATAATTTCCATTTGTGGCATGCTCTCATTTTCAAAAACATTCTGTTTCTCTTCTTTGGAAAAACAATTATATGGCTAGGAGAATAAGAGTAGAAAAATCATGTCTAACCAAGGTCATCACCTTCCACTCTTTGAGGAGTGGTAATGCAAAAGAAGAATTTTCTGTATTGGCTAATGGGGAGATTTGTACTGAGGCATGGGCCAGGTATTACCTCTGAGGTGGAAATTCTTAACATGGAGTTTGAGGGCCTCAAAAGTCTTTTTGGATGAATTTTAAGGAGACATCAATACATTCTATGAATGATTTTATAAAATTTTGTTCATGCATTTTTTTTTCCCCATGGAAGAAAGTTCAGAACGTTCATCAGTTTCAAAGGGTGTTGTCAGCCCTGGAGATTAGAAGCACACTTGTAGTGTCTTCTATAATTGAGTTTCTGTGATTAAAAAAAATGTACAAAAATGCTGATTCTTTTATACTCATGGAAAATAGACTAATTAGATATTCTGTAACAATCTCTCAGTTGTAATGGTATGATTCCTCTTATATGAAGCAGAAGAGTTTAAAATCTGTTACAACTCGGCAACAACAATGGTGTTTCATCCCACATAACTTCACATTTTCAAATTTCACAGAGGAACAGCTCAGCTTTTGCTTCTGGCTTCACAGTTTTACCTCTGCAACATCCACTTTGCAAAAACATAGTGATTTTTTACCTTCTGTGATCCTCCTGGCTTAAATTCCCAGAGGCATGACTTCATCTCAGCCTGAAGCTCAATCGAGCTAGTCAGTGAAAAAAATGAGTGATTAATATTTGGGAAATAATGTATTTTTATCCCATGTTACAGTATTCACAGGAGACTAGTATTTTGTTTTCATCAGAATTCCAGCTGTGATCTTACATTGTTTTTTTTATTGTAATGTCTATAGCATACAGAAGAGCAAACCCTTTTATGATTAACCAAAATATTTATGGCCTGCGTCTGAATTTTGTCAGAACAGCAAATTATATCTGTCCCCTAAAGTTTGATAGCAGATGAATAATAATTAGTAGCACATTTATTGGGATTTTGTCCAGGAAGAATTAATAATGCCACCGAACAGGTAGTTATGTATTTGCAAAAAAAAAAAAAAATAATAAATAAATAAATTAAATGATTAAAGCTATCATGGTGAGTCAGACTAGCAGACCAGTTTCTCTACTTCCCCTTTAGCAAACAACATTCCTTTGGTGAGTCTTATGCTCATATAGTGAATAGATTTCCTTCACCCCTGCTAGGTGAGAACTGTAGTTTTACACAGTTGGTGTGCACATTCTAAACTCAAGGAGGGTAAAAAGTCATTTTGACCTAGAGGTAGAAAAAAAGAGTAACCTAGTGTTAGGAGGAGAAGAGGACATGGGTGTTTTTTTTTTCAGGAAATATTAGGTAGACTTGAAGTAATTATTGAATCAACTTTCAAGGGAATACCGTGCCTGGTTTAACTTGCTTTGCCGCTGACAATGTTCCAGCAGGTCTGGTGAGTTGATTGATCTTCTGATCAATTCTTGGGCTACCTTTGGTGTATTGAAGGGAGAGGACACTTTTAAAAAAATTGAAAATAGTGTAAGAACTGTAATAGATATAGATTTGATATTTATCCTATCAGAAATTTGTTATTTTAGGTTAATGTGAAACTTGTTTATTGTTGGAAGTTGAAACAAATCATGGATCTGTTTTATATGAGTTTACTTGATCATCATAGGAAATGAAAGGGTTTAAAAAGTGGAGCTGGGCAGGAGCTAGAGGTGGTAAGGAGAGAAGGGATGTTGACCAGAGCTTCAATAGGACTGATTTGCTTTTTCTACTGAAGAGATAAGAATGGACATTCAGGGTACCTAAGGGATGTGGGTGCTGGAAAGCTGTTTGCTGAGTAGCAACCGAGGGAAGAAAGCTTATAACCCAACTTAGGCTCTCCCGTGCACATGTCAAGTTTTAAATTAGTTTGGACCTTGGCATAGGGCTTTGAGCTGGGTAAGCCTATCAATGTATGACCTCCATTCTGTGTCTCTAAATACCTGGTTAGGAGAGGGTGCTTAGGAGGATTAGTGATCGACAGTCAGCAGAAATGCCATGGCAACAAGGTTGGCTTTTCTGGACAACTAATTCTTTTGTAACTAGGTGAGAAGCCCAGTCTTTGGGGGATTGGCAGGAACAGGTATTGGTAATTACATTTTGTTCTCATTTGCAAAGCTTGCTTCTTTGCTGTTAGATGGGATCATATCTGTAGATATTAGCTACTCCTCTGTTCAAAGGCACACGGGAGGTGTCTGATTTTTAAAAATTTTTTTTCTTAATAATCTGGGTTAAGAACTGAGTATCACTTCCTTCTGGGGCTAGAGCATAACACACAACTTGTGACCAGGAACATGATAATGAGGATAAGTACACAAACAGGGATGAAAGCACATCCCAAGCACTATCATTTGCAGGAAGAAAAGGTGATTTAGTAGACACGAGCCTGACACTTGCTGTGTGCATGGTCATTAGTGGCAAACTGTATGGCGGGGAGAAATTCACTTTGTATGGTGGAGAAAGAGCATTGCAAAACATCTGTGAAAACCCTCCCAACTAAGCCAATTTTTGCTCGTTCACCTTCCTGGCATTGGCTTAGTTCTTTTCTATCCATTTTGAGGTCCAACAGAAGAATGATCCAGGGACTACTAGGAAAAAAAAAAAAAGCTTCTGGCTGTTATTTATGTCATCAGTTCTAGCTCAGCTCAGTCCACTTCTCTAAAACGTGAGGTTCTGTGAAGTTTGCTAGTAAAGTCTGCTCACTGAAGCCTCAGGTGAGGTTGGAGGTTTGAGTTGTGGGCCGTGCAATAAAGAAAATGCTAGGTATTTAGAATTCATACAGGGAAATGGGCAGAAGCATAGAGAGGTATATATGTATTATGTAGGGAAAAGGCAAACTGGTCAGATATGGAGGAGAGAGTCAATAGGGGCCATGAAAGGGGGATCAGGCTGGGAGTCAAGTCTGCCATGGTGGGTCTGATGCTGCCTTCAGTGAAGTCTCCCCTGGCGCGTCACTGTTCCTTTCATTCCCCAGTGTCCTTCTATGTCCGAGAGTTTTAATTCACTGGAATCTCTCTCTTCTTTTTTTATTTTTATGATACCAGGGGTTGAACTCAGCAGATCTCTACCACTGAAACTTTATCCCTAGCCTTTTGTGAAATTTTAAAATTTGAGACAGGGTCTTGCTAAGTTACCCAGGCTGTCCTTGAACTTGCCAGTCTCCTGCCTCATCCTCCCAGTAGCTGGGATTCTAGGTGTGTACCTGGCATTAGGGACCTTCTGATGGTAACCACCACCAACATTCCTCTTTAAATGTTTCAGGGGAGAATATCTGCTTTGACAGTAATTGGGAAAAATCAAAACCGATACAACGAATAATACTGTTTTTCTCTTGCCTTTGGTCCTTGAATTTATGATAAAGGCATTTGAATATCTTAGTATGTTATTACTGCATGGCTAGAACACTCTGGACAGTGTATTGTGAGAAGGTTGTATTTGACTTCAAGTGATCAAATGGATATATATATATATATGTTTTGATGATGCTGGGGATCAAATGAATTTTCTTTATGTCTACTTCTATAAATATAGTGCCTTAGCTAAAGAGTTCCAAAATTAGTTATAAGAGTGATTAAAACTCTTAGTAACTTAAATGTGGCTTTAAATGTTGTTCAATTGCCTTTAAAAAAAACTGAAAAAGTAGTTAAGACTGCTGAAAACATACCTCAGCCTTAGTATAGTAACACAGTTCACCAAACTGATTTATATAAAAGATAGTTATATGGTGTGTTTGGCTTAGAGAACTTTAGAACTTATGGCAACATAAGGTAAATTTAGGAACCAGCTCACTTAATGCACCTTGAGAGCAATCCTTCCTGCCCATGTAGTACCCACTTCTAGGATTTCTAAATCTGTGGACATTGAGTACAAAATGATTATATCCATAAACACAGGCTTTTCTGGTCTTTTCCATGTGATTTATACTAGGCTAGATAGCTTGGCCTGCTCATCTCCTTGCATATCCATGAGCTTTTTACTGCTGTCTCCCCCCACCCTTTTTTTTTTTCCTCTAATTCAACTCTCCCTCCTGCTACCTGCTCACATAGCCAAATGCTCCTGGACAGGTCTACCCAGATGGCTCACAGGCACATATGTATATATAAAACGATTCTTTTCTTCCCCAAGTGTTCTCTGTCTCTGTGGTGGTAAGCTGTTACCTGGCATCCAGGCTCCAATTCACTTCCCATATCTGACCAGCCACTTAGTCCTGGAAGTTTCAATCTCTCATGGAACTGCCTTCCCGACCACATTTCCATTTCCATTTCTACTGCCACCCTTCATGCTTTCATCTGGATCTTTTAATGATTTTCTGTCATTAATGGGTCAAATAGTGCTTCCCCCATGTTCCATCCTAATCCCCAGGACTTATGACTCTGTTATGTTACATAGCAGGTGTAATTAAGGTTGCTAATCAACTGATTTAAATAGAGTGTCTGGGAGGATCCAGGTGAACTCAGTATCATCTCCACAGTGTTTTATACATGGAAGAGTGAACTGGAAGTGGAGGTCAGAGGGATGCAGTGTGAGAACAACTCTACCAGTTGTTGCTGTCTTTGAATGTGGAGGAAGAGACCACGAATCAAGGAATTGGAGCCTCTTCTAGGGACTGGAAAAGATAGGGAAAGGGATTTTCTCCTGATGTCACTAGAAAGGAATGCGGTTCTGCTGATGCCTTGATCTTAGCCTAGTGAGACCCATTTTGGAAGTCTGACCTATAAAACTATAAGATAATAAGTCTGTGCTTACGCCATTAAGTTTGTGATAAATTACAACAGCAATGATATAACATGAGTATGATGCTCTTCTTATGCCCACATCACCACCATCCCCTCATGTCATTTCCTCACCTTTAAGACCTTTCAGTGGCTTCCCTGCCTCTGCATGCTGTATCTACTAGACATCTCAATACTTTGTACATGGGAGGCTATGAATAAATGTTGATGAATAAACAGCCTATTTTCTAGGACTTTGGTTCAACTTAGTCCTTTTTTTTTTTTTTTTTTAAAGAGATGGATTAAACGACAATTGAGTACCTTATATATCCTTTTTTGGGAATAGAATGAAGCCAAAATGTATTTTGTTCCATATTTCTTTTCTTTCTTTCTTTTTTTACAAAGCTTATCTTACTTTCTAAATTACATAAAAGCATTTTATTATAGACAATTTTTGGAAGTAAAATACATGTATTTTATATAATTTTCAAATTTTTATTAGTGCATTGTAGTTATATCTAATAGTGAGGTTCATTTTTACATATTCATAAATGCATATAACACAGTTTGTTGCATTTCAATTCCTCTTCCCTCCTCTCCTCCCTTTGCCTGATCCCTACTTCTATTCTATTGGTCTTCCTTGTATTTATTTATTTTTTAAATTGGTGCATTATATTCCCAGTTCTTTCCCTTTCCCTCTCCTCTGCCTCCCGCTTGATCCTCTGCCTCTATTGATCTCCCTTCTGTTTTTATGAGATGCCCTTTATTTCTCTTGAACTTCTGCATATAAGAGAAAATAGTCGATCTTTGACTTTCTGAGACTGGCTTATTTCACTTAGTATGATGTTCTCTATTCCACCTACTTACCAGCCAATGCCATAATTTCTTCTTTACAGATAATTTTTGATAAATGAAAAAGTCCACAAAGACATGCAGAGATCATCTTTGTTATTATGTTGAAGTCACCTTTCTAGTAGTTTATATATTTTTATCTATATTCTAAAAGAAAAAAAGGATCAGGTTTTATGTAACGTCTTAGCACCTACTCTTCATGTAGTATACTATGAACATTTTCTTACAGCACTTTTCACGGCTGCCAGAGTTCTTTTATGTGGCTGGGCTAAAATGTATTGAACTTCAGTTTCTTGTTACTGAACTTTTAAAGTGTTTTTATTTTTCCCTTCTCATGAATAGCACTGCAGTTCATGTCTTTGCAGTATCCTTGTGCATGCCCAGTGAGTATTTCCTTAGAGTAAATCATGTGTGTATAGTAGCTGGGTCAAGGACTCTGGGATGTTTATGGCATTTGATATGGATCACAAAACTGCCTTCCAGGAAAATTTATCAGTTTGTAGTTTCACAAGCACTGCCCTTTTATTAAGGCAATTAAGTGATCTTCATACTCTTATCTTTTTTTTTTTATTTTGGTAGTCAGGATTATACCCATTGACACTTAACCACTGAGTCACATCCCCAGCCCTTTTGTGTATTTTATTTAGAGACAGGGTCTCACCGAGTTGCTTAGGGCCTTGCTTTTACTGAGGCTGGCTTTGAACTTGCAATCCTCCTGCCTCAGCCTCCCGAGCTGCTGGGATTATAGGTGTGCACCACCGCACCCAACTATTGCCATCTTTTTTGACTATTGAGAGGACTAGGGAGCCTGACATCAAATGTGATGGGGGTAGTTGTACACTGGAAGTGAATACTGCTTTCTACAGTTGTACACAAATAGCACTGGGCCAGCAGCCACCTCATCCTGTTGTTTTGTAACTGACATGCCTCTTCTCTCCCCAGAAAATCGGGACCATTGCTACTCAGAGAAGTTTGGGGATTGGCCTCCCTCTTCCTAGTACATCAAATGCTACAAAGTAAAGGTAGTAACATGGCCCTCTCCAGGTTTTATAGTGTCTAATTTCTGACAGGAGTCTAAGGAGGCTTGGTGTGGGGCACATCGATGCATTCTGTCCTCTCCCCTAGCCTGCCTCCCCATCTTGACTCCACACCTCATCTACTCATGAGGTTGCGCTCACATATGTAGGTGCTACATGGTATATGGTGGGGAGTGGGTCTCATCAGGGCCTGCTGAGAGGACCAGCCTGACCTCTCTGCTCACTCAATGTCAATAGCAAAAGCTTACTGCAGGTCCAGCATGGTTGTGACATGGTTGTAGTTAGTCTTGACTGTGGTTGTTTTAGGAAAAATGGCTCAGGTATATAAGACATCAGATTTATTCACTGTATTCTTTTTGGGCGGACTCATTTTTACCCTGTGAATTTAGGAAAGCCAGGCTAGTTGCCATGGCAACACAAAAGCTTTCAGGCACTTGTTTGTTTGTTATATTCCTTTGTCATTTTGGAGTGGTCTGTGGAGTCTCTTGAAAAAAGATGTGCTGCTTAGAGTCTGACAGCAAAATCACCATGCTGCCTGTCAGAGGAGAGTTGGGAGGAGGAGGAGGAACAGCCCAACACTCCTTTCCCCGCTGTCTGCTTTTACAAAGACTCTGACTTTGGGAAAAAGGCACAGGTATCTGGAGCAAGAGTTTTCACTCAGTGTCTCTCAAACTACAAAAGGAAACCAGTGAAAATTGGAACCACCAAACCCGACTTTTTCATCCTGTTTTCCAGCCCTCATCCTGGATTCACAGCCATCTGCTGCAGTGATGTGGTTTTCTCTTGAAAGTTCAAGGGTGCAAGGGCTGTCTAGTCAGCCCATGGACTCTGAAACAGAAGAGAGGCTGGAAAAACAAGGCCAAGTGGCCTGCTTGCAGACAGAGGTTGCAGGGCCTCCCCTTGCCTGGCCTCTGGTGCCTCTGCAATAGAATGGCTCAGCGTGGTTAGTGAGGGTCAGGACATGAGACGTTCTGAAGGGCTGCGTAGGTGGCTAAGTGTTTGAACATTACAAAAAAAAAAAAAAAAAAAAAAACAGAAACTTATTTTCTATTTAGGGAAAAAATAAGTGTCTTAAGTAGGAAAATTAGAAAATATGAAATAAGGAGGAAATTTAAAACTCACCCAAATTCTCCTCCCCTGGCCCTTGAAATTAACATTATAGTATAAATTTTAAAAGTGTGCATATATGTATATCTTTAAATATATGTGTATATGAATAAAAATGTATGAACACATATATTTATATATATTTCTATTGTTTCTGTGAAAATATGGAATTTTGCTGCATAATTTTTATTCAACTACATATATTTCCATGCCTATAACTTTAATGATGAAATCATTT
Organism: Callospermophilus lateralis; assembly: GCF_048772815.1. Lineage (NCBI taxonomy): Eukaryota > Metazoa > Chordata > Mammalia > Rodentia > Sciuridae > Callospermophilus > Callospermophilus lateralis. The sequence goes on along the minus strand of NC_135307.1, from coordinate 68,981,410 downwards.
AATGATGAAATATGAAATCTATTTATCATATCTTTTTATCATATAGATGTATTAGAGTTTGGTTCAACCCTTCCTTAATTTTGTCATTTAGGTTATTTCTGATTTTCTGTTTCTTCAAATAATTCTGTGCTTCCATTCTTATTCACTTTTATATAAATTACTTATTAAGTACCCAGAAAATCAGCAAGTGCTTGTTAAATGTTAATCATCTAAATTTTCCTTTTTGCTTTGAACCTCAGAAAAAACTCTATATAGACAGAAAGTATAGAATGCTTTATGTATGTATAAATCCTAAAGCTTAGATGTTAGCCTCAGCAAGGAGGCATTATTATGCAGAGAAAATAGCAGGAAGAAATGGTATGGTTTGGGAATACAGGACTGGGTGAAAGGTACTGTAAGATGTACTCTATTGCATAATACCCAGTACTAATGAGATGATCAAATAATTTGAGTATATTGAAATTTCCCTGTGATGACCCTAAAGCATCAAACACAACACAGGGGACAGAGACTAGCTTGGGACGGAGGCAGTCTTGGTTTTTGTGGTTATGCTAGGGATCTCAGGCAAGTCCTTAGTTTCCTTATTAGTAAGGTGATAGAATTGTTCTAGTTGACCTTTGAGGTTCCTCCGAGATCTTAAATTTAATTAATTGAAGTGGAGTCTGCCCTGTTTAATTCACTTGTAACCTGTGGTAAAACTGTGGACTCTTAATTTACTTCCTGGAGTTTAAAACTCAATGACCTAGACAGGTTACTGTCATTTTATTGTTATAAACTCAGTGCAATTTAGCGAAAGAATATTTTTGCTTGCTCATTCCTCCATCTGTTGTTAATTTTTCAAATTTATCTTTGCTGCATGTATGTAAAGTATACCATATGATGTTTTGATATACATATATAATTATATTGATTTACATACATACATTATATTTGATATACATAAAGTCGTGTACTTCTAGTAATCTCTACTATGTGCTGAATATACTTACTACAGGTGAGCAGTTTCAAATATTCAATCTTTTTTTCCTTCCTAATTTTACTTGAGGGAGCCTCTACTCCCCCTTGGAGATAGTTTGGGTGGCCCTGCCCCTCCAGGCTGAAGGCCAGCACAACCCCCTTTTTATTATAGCCAAGTCATACTAATAGTGGCTCCTATTAATTTCTCCCACCCAGAGGCCCAAACTGCTCTCATTCTGGCCCCTGTCTTGTTTCCTTTTCTTTCCAATCCATGGTCTTGCATATCTCTTTGGGTTTTCTTTTTTTTTTTTAGCCAAAGTCATATTGTATTGCCTGCGAAACAAAATCCTTAATTTTTCATTGCTGGTGCTGCTCGGTCCTGGATTTCCAGCTAGTCAGGACTTTGTGACCATTAGGAAAGTTCTTCCATCCCTCTTGGCCTCTATGTCCTGATCTATATCAGTGAGGATAATAAAACCAACCCAGCAAAGTTGTTGGGGATGAAACAGACCAAGCACTGTGTTGGCATATGGTCAGATCCCTTCAACCAGGAGTTCTGTTGTGAATTTAGATCTTCATCTGGAGGCATCGACTGTGGACTCTGAATCAATAGACTTAGAAGCATGTTTCTGATAATGATTGTGGTTGGTTGGTTCTTGATCTTGCTTTGCACCGTGGTAAGCACACAGCAGGGACTTCAGCACAACTTCTTTTGAATGACTTTTAACAACTATTAAACAAGGACATAGGAAAAAATTCTGTTGCACAGATTTTAGTAGCGCATTTTTTTAATAATCATCAATGTTTTAATACACTGAGCAAAAGGTACAAATCTTCTGACCCTTTTGGCCAAGGCTTGTAAATATTTAAACGGAGTGAACCTTTTATCTAGCTGTGCTGCTTTAAAGGAAATTGAGTTGTATAGGAATGTTTTAATTATCAGAATCTTCTTTAGGAAAAAACCTCTGAGACTTGAGATAAGTTTACATATTATTATATGAATCACAATTTGCTTTAAAAGCTTATCTAAATCCCATCTGTTTGATTGGAAAAAGGAACTCGGAATGAATCCATCTAATTTTCAGTTTTCTTCCTTGGAGAGAATTGTGATTGAAAGTCAGAGTGGGGTTATGTGCTGCCTTTTTTTTTCTTTTTTGATGGTTTCTAGAGGAAATTTTAGGGTTTCCATAGCAATGCATGAGGAGTCATCATTTTCTGCTGTGATTTCCCAGCAAAGGAAAGAGTATTAGTAACTCTGGGTTAGTAGAAATAAAAAAATTGACACTCGATCATTCTAAATTTGTCTGATTGATGGCAACAGAGCATTATTCTGTCAATTGAAGGTGACTGACTCCCAATGTCCAAGGCAGATGAGATTAATAATCACACTGTGATAATATCAGGTAAATACACTCCTTATTTTGAGTAGGCATGAGGCAAGGTCTTGCCAAATTGTCACAGAAATTCACCTGATTTTGTGTCTTAGAACCCAGTGATGCTGCTCCATCACCGTTTCTCTCCTTTGCCACACTCTTCTTGTCTCCTGTCCGCCCCTGGCCCACCCAGTCTCATCCTCAGTTTTCTTCCTGTTCTCACAGCTATGCTCCCTTGCAGGTTTGTCTCAGCAGCTGGAACCAGGGAGAGTGGGGTCATGTGCCTGGGCACCATCCTCAGCATCTTTTAATCACCCTCAGACTGCTGGTCCTGGTGTGTTCCTTCCTTGTAACAATTCAGTCTGCTTTCAGATCTTCTAAAAATAGCAGTGTTTGTACCTCATATTACAAAGTGTACCTGAGCATCTTTGTTTTGTTAAGTCTGAACAAATTGTTCTCATTGGTGAATTGAGAGGTACCAAAACAGCCTCCTCATGGGCTGCCTAGCGTAAAGCGTGAACTTGACTCAACAGACAACAAAGCCAGCAAGAGAGAGTGCCAGGAACATCCATTGCTCAGTGGACGCTGGGATGGAGCAGAGATTTCCCAGTGGGTGGTGACATCTTTGTGATTTCACTTGCAAGAGCTTCCAAGTTTACATTTGCCTTAAGTTGATTTTGCTTTGATGCAATATTCCATCATGATAGTTGGTTATCATTCATAATTGTTGGAGCCAGGCCAGTGTTAATGACAGCGAAGCCTAGAGGTGGTTTTTCTCTGCTTATTTAACAAGAATAAGTTCTAGAAAAGTCAAGGTGACTGTTTTTTGTTTTGTTTTGTTTTTTTGGGAGGGGTCTTAGGAGAAGACTAACTTCCTTAATTTGTTGATCATGATGGAAAGTCCCATGACACTGAGGGAAATACAAGTCATAAGGTCTTATCTGTCAGTTGTCACCTCCTACCTATGCCTAACCTTCTTTGCTCTTTTGATTAAAAGCACTGAAAATTTTGCTGACAAATCCTCTGATGACTTCAGAATCAATCAGGGTAATTGTCTAGACATGGTGACTTTCAGTTGTCAAGAAGGCCCCCTCTCTCTTCCCTGTAGCATGGAAAGAGCAGGTAGTGGTGGTTGTTTCAATGGCACACATCGAAGTCTGCTTTAGGTACCACACTTTTCAGATATAAGTGGCTTTTGGGTTTGTTGAGTCAGAACTGGAAAGGGAAGGATGGGACCTTCTTTCTGCTGCAGCTGTGGGAAACCCTATTGTCATATGTTTAAAATCCATCCATTCATCTGACACACTGATGGAATACCCACTTGCATTTGTTGTAGGGAGTACGCATGACACCTGAGGGTCCTGCCTTCAAGGAACTTATAGTCCAGAGAGGAACATCCATTAGAGCTTTCATCTGATCCCTTTTCTATTACCCCCACCCTGATATACTCAAGTGTTACAGAGAGGAAATTGAAGGGAGGAGACTGTACACGTTTAGACTGTAAGTTTAGTTTACTTTCTCAAGTAATTTTCTCAGATAAAGAAAATACAAGATGCTTAAACAAGACAGGATGGCCACAGGCTCTCTTTTCATTCCTTTTCCTCTTTGGCCTTCCCTGATGTTTATTGAATGGTACTGAATAGTATGCGTGACACTGTATTAGGATGAGCAGGGTACAAGGAATATTAGACACTTGCTTTGAAGGTTTTCTTAAAGTAAGAAACCTTTAATTGGGTGCAGTGGCACATGCCTGTAATTTCAGAGGCTCCGAATGCTGAGGGAGGAGGATCACAAATTCAAAAGCCAGCCTCAGCAACTTAGCAAGATTTTAGTGAGGCCCTACCAACTTGGTGAGACCCTGTTTCAAAATAAAAATTAAAAGGATTGTGGCTATGGCTCAGTGGTTGAGCAACCCTGGGTTAAATCCCTGGTACCAAAAAAAAAAAAAAAAAAAAAGTAGAAAAACTTTAGCTATTGAACAACTGTACAGTCTGCCAGGTATTAAGTAGCTGCATGTCAGTAGTATGGTAATGTTATATATTTCACTTTCAGCGTTGAGTGGGAAGAAGTCATATAAGAGGACACTTGGGGTAGCATTTAACTAGGAAAGCACTCTTGGGGTTGGATTATAGGCCTGGAGGCTTAGAAATGCATACATACCCCTCTGTCCAGGGGCAATGAGCTAGGCTGCTTACCTTGTTTAACTAAATGATTCCCATGGGAGCATAAGGGGATGAATTTGGAGAGGTTGCTTGGGTTGGACTCCATATACAGAGACAAGCAGAGAAATTTAGGTTTTATCTTGTAGCTAATGAGGAAATATTTTTACGAGTTGAGGATGTAAGCAGGCACAAGCAGTACTTGGTGAAGATGGATTTTGTGTGATGCTAGGAAGGATGAATTTAGAGGGCAGAAGGAACAGAGAAACAGAGGGAATCTAAAGGGATTTAGTGGTAATTTGTACGGGATATAAAAAAGACATGAGCTGTGAGGCTCACAGTGCTCTAAGACTTTTCTGCAGAAGCCTGGAGGGTCTTTAATCATTTTGTCCTCCTTTCCATGCTAGATGCATAAGCCCCTGTAAGCACTTCATCTCGGGCCAGGAAACATATATGTTTATTTATCGAGGTAGCAAGTGATTCTCTGTACTCCTGTATTCTAGGGAATGTACCTGTATTAGCCTGCTAGGGCTGCTATAACAAATACCACCGACTGCATAGCTTAAACAACAAATTTATTTTCTCATAGCTCTGAAGGGCGAGTCTGAGATCAAGGTTTCAGCAGTGCTGTTCTTATTCTTTCTTATTGTTCTAGTTAGTCACGACCCTCTGTCTCCACAAGATCTTTTCTTTGTTTTCAAGCATGCCTGTAGCCAAATTTCCAATTAGTTGTGTCGGATTTGGGCCTATTCTGAAGGCCTCATTTTAACTTATCTCCAAATATGGTTACGTTCTGAGGTATTGAGGGTGAGGACGTCAACAAATGAGTTTTGGTGAAAATGAAATTTGGACACAGGTCAGGCCATAACAGCATCTAAGGAGGAGGAAGATGAAGAGCTAAAGGAGGACAGAGCCCCTCATCCCAGGACCCTGCTCCCTAGACCTCATCCTTACTGATAAAGTGAGCCACCTCCAAAGAGAAAGCTCCCTGAGCCAGCTTCCTGTCATTCTTTTCTAGGAGAATTTAGGCTGATGTCATCTGGGGGCTTTTCAACTCCCAGTCTTAGAATTAACAGCCTTTTCCCTTTTTTTTTTCTTTTAAAATACTTCTCTGGCAACGCTAGTTTCTTACCATATTTATTACAGTCATCTGCTTATGGGCATGATAATTTTTTTTCATGATGGGAGGAAATCTCTGAATATGAACAGAATATGCAGAATAAACAGAAGCCTGAAGTTGCAATAGCACCTTTTATTGTTATTATCCTCCCTACAGGTTTAGCCCTTATTTTATAATTTAACCTTGACCTTTGAGGAGACATCCCCACGATTTCTAGTATTTTTCTGTTTCTATCCACTGACTCAGGTCCTAAAGTTCAATGTCCTTATGTCTTGATTACTAAATTCTTCACTCTCTGGATTTCAGGTTAAAACTGCTCTGTTCAGTCACGAAGGATGGATGGACAGTGACTATTGCAATCTAGATCCCCAAACCCCATGACGAGGTATAGTAGCAGAGTGACTAAAACTAGGGTCAAATGCCGGCTCCAGCTCTTACTCTCCTGCAACATTGGACACGTCATTCATTTTCCAAACCTCAGCTTTTCCTCATCTGGTAAATGATGATAATAATCATTCCAACTCCATAGGATCACTGTTAGATTTAAATGAGCGTGAAGGGCCTGGCACATAGTAAATGCCATGTAAGTATAAAATATAATAATTATTACTGTGCTTGCCTTTGTTCTGAGTAGTTTCCCTGGAGATTCACATCTTGCTTGGCTCCTTCTCTCTTTCCCCCTGCAGCAGGTTTTCCTTTAGTAACTGAAATAGGGGTGGGCAGGCTTCCCTGGAATGCTCCTCAGACCGTCTGTCCCCAGATCAGACCCAAAACCAGAATGGTTAAGAAGGTCTGAAAGTTTTGCTTGTCTGGGGGGAGAGGGGAAGGTCTGCTTGAATAGCTGTGGACAGGACTCTCTGTCCTCTTCCAGACTACAGTGAAAGGAGGGCCTTTTTGGGTCTTAGATATGACTGTAGTGTTTACCCCTTTCTATCTAAATGGGTCATCACTTTGGAGCTAGGAGTTACAATCCATGGGAAAGTTGGATAGGTCTGTCACAGGCGGGAGGAGTAGTCCCTGTTTCTGTGTTTTAGTTGGGATCTGTGCATGTTGAAGGTGAGAGGTTCCCTGCCTCTGAGGTTGAACAGACTTCTGATCATGGATGTCTTGTGCAAATACCAACCTTTTTGCTTGTGCCTCCGGTCTATCTGGAGCTGACCTCTGCTGGGGACCTTCCTGGTTGCTAACTCTTTCTCAGTGACCCATGGCGAGATCATCATAGGACTTCAAGTGCTTCCAGATTCACAGCTCCACCATCAAATTACCCACTCCTGTGGAAATCAGCAGTAATTCAGATTAGCACCCATGACCTCATTCCTTTGGCAGTTTTTGTCTTGGAGAAAGGGTGGCACTTTTGTTTTTTAATCTTCACTCAATCCTCCCATTCAAACTCCCCATCCACTGCATTCTGGGGCTCTTCCGGCAAGCCATAGTGACTTTTTGAGAAGGTCTTGATACTTCGTCCTTTTTCCATCATGATCCTGCCCACTGTGGGACAGAGCCTTCTGCTCAGCCCTTCTTACTGTATCTTCCTATGCCCCTGCCTTCGGCTTCAAAGCCCATTTCTTTCCCCCTTTATCCCATCAAACAGAATCTCTCAATGTGGCTCATTTTAGTATCACCTCCCCAGTCCGCATTTCTCTCCCACATGGACAGACCCCATTATCATTATCTATCACAGCTACAAATGTGCTCCTTTCCCCACATAAAATTCCCACGTAACTGCCTCAATGCAATAGGGGGCAGGACCTTAACTTCTAGTTCATGGGCAATTGAAATGATTTATCTTAAAGACAGGGTCTCAAGACAAGTCAGCAGGCACTTCGGAAAATATCTGTAGCCAGATGAAATTCTTCCAAGGGCAGAGAGATTCTTTGCTATTGCTAGGCAAGCCTTCCTTGGCACCATAAATATATATTCTCATTAATCACACTAATTTATTTACCAATATGAGAGCTGTTCAAAACATTGGCAGAATATATGGTATTCTTGCAATTTGACAGCGTATATGACATAAATTACAAGTTTCAGATATTGATCTTATTTTAGAGCCATTAATAAGATAAGACATTTCTTGTAGATAGATAGTGCAATTTTTAAAAACATTTTTCAGTTGTAGTTGACACAATACTTTTATTTCATTTATTTATTTGTTTTATATGTGGTGTTGAGAAACGAACCCAGTGCCTTGCACATGCTAGGCGAGTGCTCTACTACTGAGCCACAACCCCAGCCCACAATGTTTTTAAAATTAAGTTATTGGAGTGATTCATTTATGCTCTTTTTAAAAATATTTCCTTTTTCAAGTCTTGTTTTGTGTAGAATAAGTTTTCTGTGGATGAGCCTTCCTTGAAAATCTTTATTCCACTTCGTGAAGTTAGACATCAAGTCCCAGTCATGAGTAGATGTTCAATAAGCAGTTGAATTATTGAAGGAGTTGTTTCAGGTTGGTTTTCCATGTTGGAGTACAGGTGTATTCACTCTTTATCCTCTTCAGTGGAAGTATCCATGGTGTTATCAACATGGGACTCCACTAGGTTTAAATATGAAAGCTTGGATGGGAGAATGGCAGATAAGCTGATAAATTTATTTCTTTTTTTGCTTTTCTTTTCACAGTAGGATTCTGAAACAGACTTGGCAAGTGCTTAGATTGTTGCCATCCCATCAAAGATATGTATTGAATATTTTTGGTTTTGAAAAATATTAGTGCTTTCCTAACATTTTCTAGCAGTGGTAGTTGAAAGGAGAAATATAGGAGGAAAGAATGTCTTGAAATCTTCTAATTCATTCTGTAAAGTTTTGGTGGATTTGCTTGGGTTCTTGGATATTGTGACCCTCAATTTTTTTTTTTTCAAGATGCATGCCTCTCAGAATACTTGGATACTTAGTTTCTTCTCCCTTGGTCTTTATCAAATATAAATTAGTCTGAAAATGGAACTTATTAGGTAGTGTTTTCTCTTGATGGATCCTGTATATTCCTGCTCTGACACCCTGCAGAGCTGATAGGAATAGCAATTGTGCATTGAAAATATAGAGAAATAGGCACTGAAGGATATTCTTTCAAAGACTTTATTTCTGTTCTTTCAAGGTCAAAAGCTATTGAGGGATGGGTCCTATTCTGTGGGAAGGAGGAGAGCAAACAGTAAAATTGGCGGAGTCACAATCCTGTATTTTGAGGAATGAAGAACTTACAACTGTTTTGGGTAGAGAAAAACAATCTGGGAGGCACTGAGCTGTTTCTGGGGAATCTGAGGGGATTACACTCAGTGTCTTTGTGAGGGAAAAAGTCTAACTAGAAGATGTGGACAAAGAAGGAATGGGTTGCTTGGCAGAGAACTGAGTTCCCAGCCATCAGAAGGATTCAAGCAGATACTTCTAGTTGTCAATCAGGGCAGATCACACTGGGATCCTTTGTTTGGAGAGAGATTTGAGATCCTTGGTGAGGATGAGGGAAATTCTGCAAAGATTCTGTGATTCTACACAAGAGGATTTCAGGGAAAAGCAGCAGAGTGTGGTAAAATGAGCGCCATCAGAATGTACAGGGAAACTCAGGCGGTGATCTTGGCTCTGTTACCACATTGCTGTGTATTTTGGAAAGATCTGTTGGCTTCTCTGGACTTTGGTGATTTTTGTAAATGAAAGGATGAATCAGGTCCTCCAGGTCCTCTCTAAATTAACAGTTTAAAAATAGTTTTCTTAGCCTACACATTTGGTAGTTGACTGCAGGCCTGGAATCTCTGATAGACCTAAACCATAGGAAAGAGCAGAAAGGAAGAGCTATGTGCTTGTTAGAACCAACAAGAAGGACAAGCCATACATGGGGCTCATGTTCTTAAGGAATATTCCAGAAACTTTTATCTTTCCATACTCTAATTCAGTGACCATTTACTAATAGTGTTATTGTATAGAAACTAATTTAAAATAAAATACAATCTTGGAGGTTAGAATTTTTAGTTCAATTAAACCAACATATATTATGGGTCTGTTATGAGCAAGGTATCAGGAATGTGATGATGACTTAAGAGGGTCTCTTTGCTGGCTTCAGTGGACTTCAGTCTAGTGGTGACCTCAGCTGGATTAAACAAACACTAATGAAATGTAATGAGCACCATATAAGATGCAAGCCCTGTGCAAAAGGCACAGTCATCACGTCGTCCTGCTGGGACTAGGGTAGGCTTCCCAGAGGGCCCTTTGACTGATGGAAAAGTTGATTCCAGGGAAAGCAATTATTATGAGAAAATGCACAGAGCTGTGGAAGTACTTTGCTTGTTTAGAAAACAGTGAGTAACTGGTGAGGCTAAGGATTGGGTACCTGGGACGGGTGCTCAGTTAGCCAGACTGGAAAGTTGGGGTGGGAGAGTGCTGGTTTGGAAAGTGTCTTGAATATTATGATAATATTTTGAGCTTTAATCTTTAGTGGAGAGCCCTAGAAGCTTTTATGCATGACCAATGTGTGCTTTATGTTGCTAATTCTATTAGGGATTAGTAGAATGGATTAGTGTTTTAGAGTTGTGAGGGATTTGTTACTATCCAGCATGTGTGTATGTGTGTGTGTGTGTGTGTGTGTGTGTGTGTGTGTGTGTAGAGAGAGAGAGAGAGAGAGACAGACAGACAGACAGAAAGACACTGATTGACTCAGTATGCAGTTATGCTCATAAAATCATTTCTGTCTGAATCTTTCTATCCTATAAGGTTATCAGAATATTTTAGCCCCGGTAAGTCTTCTTCATCAGAGATCCACATTATATTTTGAATAAGTTAAAGCACTGAAAATTTGGGTGAAGCTTTTAATAAAATTACAAAGCAAATAATTGAAAGGGGAAGGCAATATAAAACAACCTCAATTTGGAGATTTGTGGTAGTCTAGCCTCAGAATGGTGAGGGTCCAACCAAAGCAAACTAAGAATGGAGTGGTGGAGATTTGGGGATTTTCATTGGACTTCTGAAGGATAATGAATTAAGTCCTAGTCTTGATGATACTAGGCTTGGAACACCTGCCAGACACTCTGGGAGAGAGATCATCAGATTAGAGTTTTGGCGTTTAGGTACATATCTGAAGCCCTTGGTGATAGCTGAAGCCATGAGAATACATACAATATCTAGAGAAATATTTGCGTTTTAGTCAGTTTTTTCAACCTGACAAGAACAATTTGAGGAGGAAAAGATTGTTTGGGGTTCATAGTTTCAGAGGTCTCATCCCATAGATAGAAGACTCTTTGGTCTGGGTTGCAGGTGAGGCAGAACATCAGGGCAGAAGGGCATGGTGGAGGAAAGCAGATGGGTACACGACACCAGGAAGCAGAGAGAGAGAGAGAGAGAGAGAGAGAGAACACGAACTATGTTCAACAAGGATAGAATATATACCCCTAATACATACCCCAGGGACCCAGCTCCTCCAGCCACACCCCACTTGCCTGCAGTTGCCACCCATTATTCCCTATCAGGGAGTTAATGCACTGATTAGGCTAAGGCTATAACCCAATCGTTTCACCTCTAAAACTTTCTTGCATTGTCTCACACATGAGCTTTTGGGGGACACCTCATATCAAAACCATAACAACTTGTGACAGCTGAGAGCAGATCAAACATGGAATCTGGAAGAACATAGTAACTCTCAAGGCTGGGCAGGAAAGTGGAGCTTTGAGAGAATATTTGAAATGAGAGGAAGAGAACCCTAAATCTGAAGATTCTGATGATAACTTAGGCAGATAGAAAGAAAAGGTGAAGAAAAAGAGGTGTGGAGTGGATTCTGGCTTTTTCCAGAGGTTTGGGTGTTCTGGTCTGGAAAGGCCATTTCTGGGATCTGAGTGAAAGAGCTCTTGAGAGAAAATAGCTGAGCCATCTATTCAGTGATGATCTACTCGGTAGATGGGTATCAAGGCAGCCTTGAGAACACCCGACTTTCCTTGGTCATATTCATTGCTTACCAGGCAAACTTTTGATCTGTAATTTCATCCAAAGGGATCCATTCCAGATACAAGGTTGGTTCTAGTTCCTTGGCCAGGAACAACCATTATGGTATAAAAATCGGTGTTCTGATTTATCACGTATATTATTGCTGGAAAAGCAAATAGGTATCATCCAGTTAAGTCACAGTGCTACCCTCAGGAACTTACATCACCTTGGTTATGAAATTAGGTAGTGTAGTACTGGACCAAAACTTTCCAACTCAGGGCCAAGTACCCTTTTGTGTCTCTTATGTTTCTCTGTCTTTCATCCTCTGGCTATTTGTTTAGAAAGAACCAGTTCTCAAGAGACCGAGCACCTCTGACTGAACTTTGAATATCATATTCTTCAATTGCAAAGCCCTAGAATAGATTTGGACTTTGGTCATCTCAGAGATTGCAGCAATAAGTGAGGCTCAGTTTGAACCTGTCCTGTATCTTTCATATTTTACATTAGAATGATCTTCATAAACCACACACAAAAAAATTAAGCTTCTGGAAACTGATCTGTCCACAGAGATACAAGTTCACCTTGAGGGTAGTTCTGTATCTGTAGAGAATACACTATGAGGAGACAAAGTTTTCTGGTTAATGTGACCAGCACATAGTGTGCTACGAAACGAGAGCTTTGTTTCACATGACTTTGGAACACAGTGCCTGCAAAGCACATGAACACCACCCTCTGTCCTCAAAGTCCCACTTTTACAGTCCTTTTCTACTTGGTGAATTAATAGACTTTCACAACTCTCTCTTGACCTAAATGTGTAAAGTGTTGCATGTTGTTTGAGCCATTTTGTTTTGCTCTTTCTGAATTTCTAAGGTCAAATATGATTAGCTCCCAATATCCACAGTCCCATCAGAAATCATTTCAAGGAGCAGTTCATGTCAAAGTCTATTTAAAAGTGTCATCTATTTACATCTCAAAAATTGTTTAAATCGTTAAAGTGGCCTTGATTCTGGAAGTGTCAATGAGGGAAGTTTGAGAGAGTCCTTAGGCTGTGTCAGGTACTTGTAGCTCAAGGCTGGGAATCAAATGGATCTGTCATTGCCATGTTTGAGGATCAGGACTCATGTCTGTCGTATGCAGCCAGACCTCTGGCTTTCACAGCTGCTGAGGTTTGGCCCTGGTAATCTTCCCCTGATGTGCAATGATAATCACCAAGTGAAAGCCTAGTACAGATGGCCTCCCATGCTTCAGTGCACAGCCCCTCTGGGTACAATGATGTGCAGCCGAGTGCTGTGGGCACGTAAGTGGGTGGAAATTTTCTAATGTGTCACAATAATAACAATGCAGAATCCTCTTGCTGTTCAGCTTCCCCTAGAACTTCAGCCCACGCAGCAGCCTACTTGGTTCATAGTCCTATGTGAATGCTAGACAATTAGCAGCTGATAATGAAAAATGCCATGGGAACCAGTGGGAAAATAATAGCTTACTCCCAGGATATAATGAAATGAAATTAGCACAGACAGTAAAACAGACAATTTATGGTGTCTTTTTTTTTTTTTTTTTGTAATTAAAAAGAATCAGTAAATACTTCTAGTAGGGAAATCAGAGAATCGATTAGAATCCCATCTGTTTTGGAAGAGGATTTTATTCAGACATTAACTCTGGAGAAGCTTCCCCATAGGAAGAAGCTTCTATTAAGGTACTAGGATAGGTTAAATAATGACTGTTTTATTCTGAATACCAGGACAATTTTGTTTAGTTGTTACCTAAATGGTTGTCATTTGGGCTGCGCTTTAGAAAGGGTTGCTAATGCTGGTTAAGTGATTTTACGGTAAGAGTTATTCACTTTTGCTCTTGGCTGAAATGTGAATGGATATTGATGTTCTCAACAAACAGATTCTTAGTAAACAAGGTGAACTTGTATCTCTGTGGACAGATAATTCTCTGACAAGAAAATGTGTTATCTATGAAATATGGGATTAAAAGGGACTTTAAATCATCTTCTATTTCTAGATGTCCCTTTTGCTGCTTGGGAAAGTCCTTGAACACTTAGTTCTTTGTGTTACTTTTGGGGGTCCAAATTTTCAGAGTTTTATAATAATCTTAAAAATATTTAATTGCTTTAGGCTGCAAGAAAAAAACTTTTAAATAGTATTGGATTAGTGAAAAACAATTCTGTTAAAGTTTCAGTCTCACTGTGTGGGCAGTCTTCTTTGAGTTGAAAAATAAAGAAGTTATAAACAAATCAAAATTACATTTCACTCCAAATGTTCTCCAAATGCATTTGTTTTGCAGAGTTGAAGAAAGTTGAATATCTTTCTTCCAAGATATTTTATCTGTCTGAAGTAGATCTGTCTCTCAACCTCTCTCATTTGCAAAAAATATTCTGTTTTTACTTGAAAGTTAATGTGCCCCATTGATTCAACAACTATGTCACCAAAATCCTATGAATATATATATCCTCTGAGGTTTCAACATGATATGCTTTTATTGGGCATATGCTCCCAATTTCATTACATAATTATATTAAGTTTAGTAATGCTCAAATAATGATATCCCCATGCTAATTGATTAAGTTTCTTTGGCAAAAGACATAAATTGTACAAGGCCCATATATTGCTCAATGAAATTCAGCAGCATGAGCGTGCCATTAAGCATCCAACAATCCAGAAATGTCAATTGAGGCTTTAATAAACTGGCAAAATCACCAAATTCCTTTTGTTTCTTTCCTGTCTTCCTCCCCATCTGGGAAAGTATAGGAAAAGGGAGAGAGTGGAAAATAACTGAAGTGTCTAGGGAAACTCAGAAAAGTGAAGACAGGGAGAAAGATTCCCACTGTTGCAGTTCAGCCATTATCATTATTAAGTGCAACTTCTGAGCTGAGTATTAAGGAAAGAAACAGCAAGCTTGCTGATAACTCTTGGCTTCTAGAAGTAAATGTGTGCATGTGCATGCAGGTGTTTTATGTGCACGCAGGTGTGCTGTGAAAATTTACATTTGAACCTGTAAAATGTTTAAACTGTGTAAAGCATATAAGTTGGGTTTCTTAGTTTTCAGAAGAAGATGGACACATTTCAACACAACTATATTGCTATATTAAAGATAGCACTCTATGCATACCCCCAAACGCTGTATTCTCAAGTGTTTTGAGAAATGATTGGTTGCTAGTGACTCCATATGTTGCTATGTTTTATTTTGGAACATGTTAAAATCTCACTTAGGTTTCATTAAGCCACTTTTTCCCCCCTATTTTTTTGAAAGGTCTATTTTTTCCTTCCAAAGAATTTGTTTGCACATGTAGTTACCATATACTTGTTAGCTATTACTAGGAGGAAAATTTAAGTGGAACTATCCATTTTCTTTGGTTGAAATATGTCTATTTTATAGTTCATAGTTCTAGAGATATTTAGAAAAATGATTGCTTATCTATGAAGGTTAAGGAAGTTATGCTGAAGTAACTCTGAATTTAGGATACTGTCAAAATAATATGCTTCTAAAAATCAAAGAGGTTTTTTTTTCTTTTTATTATTATTTTTCCTAAAAGCACCATATAGGAAAACAGGAATTAAAGCTCTCAGTGTAGCTTGTTTTGTTTTATTTTTAAGCGACTTATTTAACTTTATAGTTGTTTATATAAATAACCAAAATATAAATGAGTCAAATTGTACAGATATTGTAAGTCTGTGTTCTAAAGTAGCAGTACATGGGCACATTGGTGTTCAGCTCTGAAATGTTTCTCATTTCCTCCTTTTTGTGATTGCTAAGAAAGTCTGAACATAAACTACAGTTTCTATGATTATGATTGTATGAATGTAGAGAAATGGCCCCCAAAATTCTTTGTTGGGAAACATTAACTCTTGTGTAATACTTGCCAAGAAGTTTTGGGGGTCTCTGGGAATGGCTCTTGTACTGTAGACCAAGCCCTGGGCTCACATCATTTTTTTTTTCTCTCTCTTTCCTTCTCTGGATGCCCATAGTGATGTTTGAACATGTAGTTACTATGTCCTTGTTATAAGCTATTGTTGATGACATTCAAAGTTACTGACACTGCTACTGGAGCCAATTCTGGTCTCACTGTGTCCTGATGATTTCTTAGGTCTAGAGTCTCAGTTCTTACTCTCCCTGAGATTGCCTTTGAAGACATCTCCTGTTTGCAAAAGTTGCTAATACCAAATACTATTGCTTTTATTGTCATCTCCTTGTGTTTGGACCAAAGGAGTCTGGGTGTGACATGGTAACTCCTGTGTTGTACCCAGGTCACCTCTACTCTGACCTTGGTCACTGCCTTTCCTGGGCAGCTCTTGGGGTCCCTGGAGGAGGATGTTGATAGGCAAGCAATACCAAACCCTAAGGTGAACAAAGCTTAGGGTCATGTCAGGGAGTTTACTCTACAACAGTGCTTGAAAACATTATAGAAACAATGTCAAAATTATTATTCTTTTTAAGGGACAAATGGAATTGAGCTTATGTCACTGAAGACAGGACTTTGGATACTCAAGATGGGAGGAGTATACAAGTGTGTAGCATTTTAGATTTACCTCACTCTTTCCTCATGTTTTTACTGAGATTCCTCATGCTTCCCAGAGTGGTGCTGGGAAAGTTAATACCTGGAACATCATCATTTTACTCTTTAATTATTTCTACTCTTCCTCTTACCATTTTACTAATTTTTTTCATCTGCTTCTTAACTTATTGCTAGTTCCTGTTGTGAGTCAGATGGCTGCAAATGGTGAACCTTTTTTTTTTTTAACCTCCTCAATAATTGTGGAGTAAAATTTTATAAGCATTTAGTGACTGTGACACGCAGAGCCTTCTCTATTTATGTCATTGTATGCTATCTTCTCCTGGAGCCATGTTTGAAAACCAACACTTGGGGCTATCCAGTGACAGGTCAGAGATACAGCAAACCGGGAGGAAGTTTTCTATGTGAACCGTGTGACCGAACTTCACAGCCATCTGATTTCCAATTTAGTAATTACTGGAATAATTAGATGAGTTACTCTGCAGATGGTACTTAAGTTTTGTGACATATGTGTCCTTGTCATCTATAGCAGATGATAAATGTAATACTTGTTCTTCACTATAACATTTATTTTTATATATATTTATCACACACACACACACACACACACACACACACACACTCGGGATGCAAAATGTCTTTAAAGCTTCCCTGTCTAAAATCTCTAATTTTGTTTAGACCCAAATGAGACATCAAACCTGCCTTGGCTTATATTGATAGAGCTTTTGACTTGCTGTGTTCAATGTTGCACATTAATTATAGCACTCTGCTGACTATAGTTCTCATGACTTACAATATTTAAGCTTTATTTTCAAATCTAAATGTTGAATAATAAAATTATAGAATATAAATCTTTCATAAAATCACTTTCATGCAGAATCTAAGAAAGATTATGTTTTAAAAATCTGTTATTTCCTTTCATCTTTTAAAAAAATGATGTATTTGAGGGATGGGGAGGTGAAAAAAATAAAAATGATATATTTGAAATTTCAGATTTTTTTGAGATAAAATTCTTGTACAATAAAATTCATGCCCTTTTATACTATTTTCAAGGTTCACCCACGTGGTAGTGTGTATCATTACTTCATTTTTTTTGATTGTTACTATAAGAGGATGTAAAGAACCACTTCATTAAGATCTGATTGACATTAAAATGAGCCCCCATTTCCTCCTTCCCTCAGCTGTTGGTAAGCACCATTCTGATATCTGCTTCTGTGTGTTTGACTATTACAAATTCCATATCTATGTGAAATGATGCAGTATTTGTCTTTCCATATCTGCCTTAATTCACTTAGCATAGTGTCCTCAAGGTCCTTCCAAGTTGTCACAGTGGCAGGATTTTCTTTCTTCTGACACTAATATTCTATTGAGTTTATAGATCACATTTTCTGTTTTTCTTTTTTAGTTGGAGATGGACACAATACCCTTATTTTATTTATTTATTTTTTATGTGGTGCTGAGGACCAAACCCAGTGCCTCACACATGCTAGGCAAGTGGTGTACTACTAAGCTACAACCCCAGCCCAGATCACCTTTTCTTTACCTGTTCATGGACACTTAGGTTCATCCCACATCCTGGCTATTGGGCACAGTGCTGCAGTGAACATGGGATTGCAGGTATCATTTCATATGCCTTTGGATATGTATTAACAGATGGAATTGTTAGATCAAATGACAATTCTACTCTTAACGTTTTGAGGAAACTCCATGTTGATATTCATAGTGATTGTAGCAATTTATAGTCTCCTCAGCATTGTAAAAGGATTCTTTTCTCTGTGTCACCCCAACATTTAAAAAAAATCATTACTATTATTACTATTTGATAATAGACATCTTTACAGGTGTGAAGTGATATCCCTTTGTGGTTTGGATTTGTATTTGCTGATGATTAGTGATTTTGAGTTTATTTTTTTATACCTGTTGATCATTTGTATGTGGTCTCTGAAAAAATGTCTGTTGAGAGTCTTTGCCTATTTTATTTTAAAGTTTTTTTTTAATATTTATTTTTTAGGTGTAGATGGGCATAACACATTTTTATGTGGTGCTGAGGATCGAACCCTGGTTCCACCATAGCTGGGCAAGTGCTCTATCACTGAGCCACAATCCCAGCCCCTCTTTGCCTATTTTTAAATTGGGTTATTTGTTTTTTTGCTATTAAATCCTCGGAATTCCTTATATATTTTGAGTATTAACTCTTTATCAGACAATGGGTCTATAAATATTTTATCCTATCCTATAGGTTACCTTTTTGTTTTGTTAACTTTCGTTTCTGGACAGTAGTTTTTTTTACTTTCTGCTTGAATTTTGTCATCATCCTGTTTGTCTACTTTTACTTTTGTTTCCTGAGCTTTTTGGAATGATATCCATGAATTCATTTCCCCTGTCCAATGTCTGAATGCTTTTTTAATGTTTTCTTCTGAGAGTTTTATTGCTTCAGGTTTTCTATTTAAGTCTTTAATCCAGTTTGAGACTATTTTTACATATAGTATGAAATAAGGGTTCAATTTCATTCTGTACATGTGGATATTCAATTTTCCTAGCATTATTTGTAGGAGAGAGTACCCTTTCCCCATTGTGTATTTTTGGGATCCTTGTCAAAAATCATTTGATTAAATATGTGTTGTTTATTTTTCTGGACTCTATTCTGTTTCACTGGCTTTCATGACTTTTTCCATGCCAGTACCACACTATTTTGAGACCTATAACTTTGTAATATGTTTGATATCGGGGGTATGATACTGCAGACAAAATAGTTTAACTTCTTCAATCCGGATCAAGATGCTTTTTTCCCCTTGCTTAATTGCTGTGACTGGAGCTTTTAGTTTATTTTGGAGAGTTCTTTCTGAGAGGTAAGTATGGACATCCTTGCCTTATTCCTGATCCTAGAAGGAAAGTTATTGACTTCTCACTGTTTAAGTGAGTTTGTGAAATTTTCATAAGTGGTCTTTTTTGTATTTAGTAAATTCCTTCTATATCTAATATGTAGAGAGGTTTTTAAAATCATGAAACTGTCGAATTTTGTTAAATGTTTTTCTAATCTGTTTATATTATTATGAATTTTTTCTATCTTGCATTCTGTTAATGTGGTTTGTCTTATTGATTTGTGTGTATTGAACCATCCTTGCATCTCAGAAATAAATCCCAATTGGGCATGGTGTGTGATCCTTTTAATGTGCTGTTCAATTCAATTTGCAAGTATTTTGATGAGGATTTTTGCACTTAAATTTGTCAGGGAAACTGGCCTGTAGGTTCCTTTTCTTCTAGTGTCTGTTTGGTATTTGGTAATACTAGCCTCGTAAAACGAGTTTGGAAGTGCCCCCATCCTTCTGTTTTTTGGAAGAGTGTAAGAAGGATTTCTATTAGTTCTTTAAATGTTAGAATTCACTTTTGAAGCCATATGGTCCTGGGATTTTCTTGGATGAGAGTTTGATAATTCTTTCAGTATTCTAATTTGTTATTGGTCTGTTCAGGCTTTCTGCTTTTTCCTGATTCAATCTTAGTAGGTTATGTATTTCTAGGAACTTCTCCATTTCTTCTAGGTTGTCCAGTTTTTTTCATGTATAATTGTTCATAATAGTTCCTATGACCCTTCTTTTTTTTGGGCTCAGTTATAATGTTCCTTCTTTCACTTCTGCTTTTATTTATTTGAATTTTCTGTTTTTTCTTAGCTTATTTAAGGGTTTGTATTTCATTTGTCATTTCAGAAAAACAAGCCAGTTTTGTCAATTTCAAAAATTATTTCTATTTCCTATATCATTAATTTATTGTATAATAATTATTCCTTTACTTTTTGTTAATTTTGAGTTTGTTTTCCTTTTTCTATTTTTTTCAAATGTAAAGTTAGTTTCTTTATTTGAGATCTTTCTTCATTTTAAGGTAATCATTTATTGCTATAAACTTCTTTCAGTATTGCCTTTTCTGCATTCTGTAAATTTTAGTATGTTATGTTTTTATCTCCAGGTATTTTCTAATTTCTTTTTTGATTTATTCTTTGACCCAATAGTTTTTAAGAGTGTGTTATTTAATTGTCATATGCTTGTGAATTTACCTTTTTATCTATTGTTGATTTTCTGTTTCATTTCATTGTGACCAGAAAAGATACTTCTTAATTTTATAAAGACTTATTTTGTGACTTAATATATAATGCATGTTGGAGAATTGTCTGTGTACACTTAAAATGAGTGGGTATTCTGCTGCTGCTGAAATGTTCTGTAAACATCTGTTAGGTCGATTTGGCCTCTACTGTTGAGTTCTGCTATTTCCTTATTGATTTTCTGTCCAGATGATCTACCCATTATAGAGAGTGGGATATTATTATTGTAAAGTTGCCTGCTTTTCACTTCAGATTTGTCAATGTTTGCTTTCTATTTTAGGTACCTTGATATTGGGCACATGCATATATTTATAATTGTTATATATTCCTGTGGAATTGACTCTTTTATCATTATTTGATGCCCTTCTTTTTCTCCTGTGACCATTTTTGACTTAGTCTATTTTTCTTTCTGGTATGAGTATAGCCACCCTGTTCTCCTTTGATTACCATTTATATGGGATATCTTTATCTACCCCTTTCACTTTCATCTATATGTGTCCTTCAATCTAAGGTGAATCTTTTGTGTATAGTTAGGTCCTTGTTGTTGTTGTTGTTTTTTACTCAGTCCAGTCATTATCAGTGTACCTTCCAGGATTTCTACGTGGTTCTTTTTTTTAATGACGTCCAGTTCCTTATTGTAATTCTCATTTTGTTCATATAGTGTTTCCCTGATTTTTTTGTCTATTTTGTTACATTGTAGAATACGGAACTTATTTAACATAATTATTTTGAATTCCTTGTTAAGCAGTTCATAGATCTCCATTTCTTTAGGTTCAGATTATGGAGCTTTGTTGGTTTCCTTTCATTTTGTATGCCTGATTCTTTGTGATCCTTGTAGCCTTCTGTTGGTGTATGTGCATTTCAAGGAGAACTTACCTCTCCTGGTCTATACAGATGTGTTTGTGAAATAAATATTTTTCACCTGCGGAATCCCTGGACTGGCTGGATTTTCTCTGGAATAGTAGTTGAGTGGGGCTAGAGTTGAGTCATGGAGCTTCTTCTGGTTCTGCAGTTGATTCTATATTTGGCAGTCATGTTACTAGGGGCTTGGGTGGGTGTGGCTT
This sequence comes from Callospermophilus lateralis, assembly GCF_048772815.1. Lineage (NCBI taxonomy): Eukaryota > Metazoa > Chordata > Mammalia > Rodentia > Sciuridae > Callospermophilus > Callospermophilus lateralis. The sequence continues at coordinate 68,960,230 of NC_135307.1, read as the reverse complement.
TTGCCAGGCCCCTGGACAAGTGGAACTTCCTCTAGAATAGTGGACATACAGAGCTGGAACTAAGTCCTCATGGGGACTGAGCTGCCTCTGGGTCTGGTGCCAGGTCTGCATGATGGATTCCTATTGGGCATGGACCTGCCTTTTCAAAGTGATCTCTTAGTTTTGGTTTCCACTAGGGTGTCATGACCTGGGTCCCAAAGTTCCTAGGTAGGCCCTTGACCATGCATGATTGCCAAATTATTGTTTCTATGAAAGGAGGAGGGTTGAAGACATTCTATTCTGCTATCTTTTTATTAATTAATTAATTAATTAAATTTTTTTGGTTGTTGATAGACCTTTATTTTATATATGTATTTACATATGGTGCTGAGAATCGAACCCAGTGCCTCACACATGGCAAGCAAGTGCACTTCCGCTGAGCCCCAGCCCCAGCCCCCTATTCTGCTATCTTACAGATGTGACTCCTTCATATTTTTGTTGTTGAATAATACTCCATTATATGGACTTCATTTATCCATTTACCAGTTGATTGATATTTGAGATATTTTCATTTTTGGCTATTACGAACAATACTGTTATGAAAATTCATGCGCATATATTTGTGTGGACATATATTTTCAGTCCTCTTGGATGCACACCAAGGAGTAGAATTGCTAGGTTATATTTGGAATTTTAAATACTTTTTAGCAGGCAGTTTGCTTAACCTTGGTTAAGCAATTCTTACAATTCTTACAATATTTGCTGCTATCTTCTGACCCATTTCTGTGATACACTGCTCATTTAGAAAGTATATGAACTAACTTATAGTTTAAAATAGCTTACGGAAAGCAGTTCCTTAGACACCTCTTCAGACTTCCTACTATGTATCCAGGAACATATAGAAAAAGGTGAAATTAATCTATTATTGAAGGAACATGATCCATTGGTATAACAAAACTTATCAAATCAAGTTTTCTCTCCGATTTAGCTGTATTTGTATTTATTTCTAGTGTACACCACTACCCAGCCTGAAAGGAGGAAGAAAGACAATATCTTTGTCATTGTCTGCTAGAGACCGATATATTCAGAGCTTATAATATTGAGTATGATGTAGGGGTTAAGAGAACACTTTGACTTAGTTGAGAGAAAATATGTAGGGAATGTTAAGATTATGGAAAAAGGAAACAAATAAAAAGATAAAAGTGCATAGCTGAAGAAATATTAACCCAGTTTAAATACAAATGAGCAGTTAAAACAGAAGAAATTATCAGAGATAAAATTGAAGAAAACTTTTACAAGCTTTAAAAAGCTATGAATATGTTGGCAAAATCTGAGTTCTAGGAAAAAAAGCAATAAAAACCCACTAAAAGACATGTTTTTATAAAACTTTTATGAAGAAAAATGTTCTAGAAGTATGCAAATTGAAAATTAATGTTGCCCATACAGTAAGAAAAAGCAAGCTTCAGAATTACATTCAAGATACTTTAGCCCATTTTGCCCCATCATCCCAGATGGTGAATGCATATAAAAACTTATAGTATATAATTAGCAATATCAAATAATAATTATAATTATATAAATATATGTAAGCTTTATATTATGATTTCCAGTCTCTTCATGTACCTGTGTATATTTTGTTAAAATATTAGCAGAATTAAAAACTTCCAAATTAACAGATTAAAGGCTAAAAGACAATAGATTTATATAATTTATTTATTAATTATATTTATATAATTTTAAAGAAAAAAATACATTGGTACCTCTTGGAGAATTTTATACCCATCTGTAGTTAAGTCACTACAACATGAATTGTGATAAAAAAACTTCCTTTCTACAAATCAGAACTTAACTGAGATTTCATCTTATCCTAGTCAGAATGGCTATTATTAACCAAACAAAAAATAATAGATGTGTGTGTGTCGCGGAGGAAGAACTCTTACACACTGTAGGTGAGATTATAAATCAGTATAGTTAGTATGGAAAGCAGCTTGAAGTTTCCTCAAAAAACCAAAAGTAGAACTATCATATTATCCAGCTGTACCACTTTTGGGCACAGACCTGAAGGAAATGAAGTCACTGTATGTAAGTGATACCCGCACACCCATGTTCATTGAGACACTATTCACAATAGCCAGATTATGGAAGTAGCCTAGGTGCATGGATGGATAAAGCCATTCTGAATGATAAGAAAAATATAGTGTGTGTGTATATACACACACACACACACACACACACACACACACACACACAATAGAATATTACTCAGCCATAAATAAGAATGAAATAATTTTATTTGCAGGAAAATGGATGGAACTATAAATACTGCATATTTTCTTCCATATGTGGAAACTATAAGATGACCTGAAAGTTCAAGAGGAAATACTAGGTAGGAAGGTAAAAGAGAGTATAGTGGGAGGTGGGATAGATAAATTCAAAGTATAATATATGCAGTAAGGAAATGTCACAGTCAAACTCATTCATTTATGTAATTAACATCAGTCAATAATTTTTCAACTCAAAAAAGGTGGAGTTATTTTGACCAACATAGGGCCATTTCCTCAAGTTTTTCTGGAATTTTTGGCGATTATGTTGAACAACCATTTCATATTATCTCTAATGTGGGCTTTGTGAGTATTTTCATATTAAATTCATTAATATCACCATGTGACATTGCATCTGAATTATTGATGAAAGTAGTTCAGAAAAAAAATTGTAAAAAAAATAGCCAAAATGTTAATATTGATAAGTAGGTAGAGTTAGCATGATCTTTTTAAAACATTTTCTAATATTTGAAAATATTCTACTGTATGAATGAATTACTTATCTTTTCTGTAACTTATTTTAAAATACTTAAAATGTTTTGTTAAATAGAAATATTTTTAAGCTAATATTCTACTGTATGAATGAATTACTTTTCTATAACTTATTTTAAAATACTGAAAATGTTTTGTTAAATAGAAATATTTTTAAACTAAAAAAGGGTAAAGTTATTACAGACAATGTTCTATTTGCCAAGTGGTTGAAATGCATGGAAGAGTGGAAGGAATTGCAAAACATCTTAGTAGTGGTTGTCTAGTAACTATGCCACACAGATTACATTTCATGTGATGCCTCATTTAATCTTTGTTGTAACTTTATTTATTTCCACCCTTTTTAGTTTAGAAAACGGAAGCACAGAGAAGTTAACTAATTTTTCCAAGGCCATACAGATAGTTTGTTTTCAACTAGCCACTAGGACTGCTGAACCCATCTCTGTAGGTTTTGCTACCTTGTACTGCCTTATAAGGGTGACAGCATAATGATGAATATGTATATGCTTTTAAAATTTTTCATGGTAGGTATTAATTTTGGTGGGAAACCCTGTTATCATTTTTCACACTCTGAAACCATTCTTTTGCCTGCTTTTTTAAAAATTTATTTTTAGTTGTCAATGGACATAATATCTTTGTTTATTTATTTATTTTTAATGTGGTGCTGAGGATAGAACACAATGCCTTACACATACATGCAAGGCAAAGTGCTCTACAACTGAGCCACAACCTCAGCCCCCCAAAATTTATTCTTACATTGGATTGCCATTAGATTGATTCCTTAAGGTAGTAATCATTTATTTTATCATTTATCTTTACCTGGGGTTGGGTAGGGGTTTGATTCATCGTTCTTTATCTGAATGGCAAGGTGAAGTAAATAGTACACCTTCATATTATCAAAACTTCATGTTATTAAACTATATACTGCATCTGCCCAAGGATTAAAGCTGCTCTGAGGAGATTTATTTTTGTAGGCTTTCCCATCTACCTTGCTCCCATGAATCACTTATTGACTCTCATTCTGTAATTGATTTGTACAAGTTTATTTCTGGATCTCTTTACATAATGTTATCTTGGCTCAGATGTCACTTAACAGGAGTCTCCCCTGTCCAACCAGCTCTGGTCTCCTGTTGCATGTGCTCATAGCTGAACTAACTAGCTGGACTCTTTAAGGTGCACTGGGGGGCATTTGACCACAGTTGCTTAAAGCTCAATGTTTTTTGATGATAAGGAGGACAATGAGAAGGAGGAAAAAAATGAAATTTCACCTTCCAAAATTCTAAAACATTAGCCATCAAAAACTATAATTCTAATTTCTTATATGGATGGCATAACTAATCTCCTTTTTGCCATTAATCATCATCATCATATTGCATAATTGGATTTTCAAAAAATGTATCCAGGAAATGATTTTCCTTCAGTTGCTAATATTGATGGCAGTGTCCATCTGAGAGTTTGTCTCGAGTTGATTGTTCCGTGAGCTTCAGGCTGCTGTACTTTTCAGACTTGTGCTTGCAGTGTCGGTCAACTATTTCCAGCTCATTCCATTTGATGGATTTCACTCTAAAAGTTTGCGGGTGGGCTCCAGGTACAGGCAGAGGTGCGGTGCTCTGTCATCTGAGAAACCAGCCTAGCGGGATGTACCAGGCACCGATCCTTTTCCTCTCCCTGAACGCAGATTTAGAGATGTCAGCAAAAGTGTTTGTCTGTTTAATAAAAGTAAAAATTCCGAGTAGCTTTGATCATTTGTTAGGACTAAAAGTTGGGTCAATTTAATTGTGATGACTTTTTTTTCCCCTCTGTGTTCTCTTGCCAGTCACGCCTGAAGCCATTGGCTTCTTGTCTGCTGTTGGGGTCTTTATCGTTCTTCTGGCTGTCCTCTTCCTCTTCATCAATAAGAAGCTTGGTTTTGAAACCATAGGAGGTCTCCCATGCCTGGAGCAACGAGGGAAAAGAAAGCACTCCAAAGACAGGACTGGGGTCCACACAGGTCTGGGTAAGCCTTATTCTTCATCTTCTCCTGATCGGGGCAACTTGATGTGACTTGGGTCATGGGGAGATTGTCACCATTTCCAGGAGGGGCCCCACTAAGAACTTACACAAGCTGTTGAGTAGGCATATGATGAATGGACATTCCTAAAGGATACACTATCTTTATGAAAATAATGTTTTCCTTAGAGTTGGAAGAGCAGTAAGGAGAAGTCCAGGATAACAAAAGACCCCATTTCCTGTCTTCCTAGCTCTTTAATACATTCGTGATGAGTTTCCCTCTAATCTTTACAGAAATGAGTGTGTTTTGATTGATAACATAAATATCAGAGATGCATTTTAGCCTCATGATGTTAAAACAGTACTGACATCTGACTTCTGTTCCATATTTGAGATTTTTAGTACCCAGGACCCACTAGTAGGCTAACCAGTCACTTTTCCAAAGGAAGTTTTTTACTCTTTAATTCCACCAAGTTACTATACCATTATTTACTCACTGCTTTCAATTTGAAGAAGAAAAAAATCACATCAGGAGACAATTGACTTGTTGGTCCTAAGGGATGCATTCTATTTTCACTTGCTCAGGTGTAGTACTTAATGATACAGGATGTTATCACAGTGGTGGCCGTCATCACACAGAAGGTAGACAATGAAAGGCAGTATCCTTGCCTTACAGGTGACTTTGACTTCGCTCTTTTGTAGCGGGGTGGACTCTCACCTTCCTTTTTCACACCCCACAAGATATGGGCATGATGGAGCCAGGTGCAACCTTGCATCCTCCTTTAAGTGGGGCCAAGTTCTTAAGGAGAACATCATCTGTTCCTCCTGCCTCCTGGGTGTGTTTTAAGTGAGCCTGGACCAAGTAAAACATTTGACTCCTTGATAAGGCAGCGTTTATAGCCATGGACACTTTATCTTTTTCACTTTGTTGTAAAAGAAAAGCACATTATTTAGGAATAAAAACCTATTAGTCTTCTGTTGCTTCTTTAAAAATGACCGCAAAACTTGATAGCTTAACACTACAAATATATGTCTCATTATTTTTGAAGTTCAGGAATTTAGTTGGATGGTTCTAGATCAGAGCTTGAAGTTCAGGAATTTAGTTGGATGGTTCCAGATCAGAGTCTCTCGTGAGACTGCAATTAGAATGTCAGCTGAGGGCTGAAGTGTGGCTGGTAGAATCACTTCCAGGATGACAAAAGACCTTGTCAGGTCTTGTCCCCATGGAACTCCTCTACAGGGGAACTTGAATTCTTCGTGACATGGCAGCTGGCTTTCCCCTAGTGAGAGATCCTTGGAGAGCAAGGAGGAACCACTGTTCCTCCTATGACCTAGTCTGGGCTGTCACTTCTTTCACATTCTGTTCATTTGCTGAATGTAGCCCATTCTCAAGGGAAGGGGAGACTAGGTTCCACTTTTTAAGGGAAAAGGTATAAAAAATATACAAACTTTTTCCCCATATTTCTTATTGTTGCATTATAACTATACAAAATAATGGGATTTATTGTTCCATATTTGTACATGCACATGTTATATAACAATATAAATCAGTCAGTAGTGTTTATGTGAACATATTGTAAAACCACTATAGGTTAATAATAATGGGGAAGGGTGTAAATTGCATACTTGGCAATTGATTGGGCATTGTTACTGTTGTCTTAGTTTTTGAACTCCACTTAGGACATCGACTCATCTTCTGAAAATAAAATGGAATATTTTACATAGAGTTTGTCAGGTAAACTCTGGGATTTATGAAAAGTTTAGCCACTACTGTCCCACCTAAGTTATAGTTAATCTGAATGAGTGGACTTCTGCTTGGTGGTGGGGTGGAAAGAAGGTAGGATTCATAGTGATTTGCTTTCCTCCCTTCAGAGCTAATTGGCAATCATTATGTAAATTGGCAAACTATGGAACCATTCTGAACTTCAGTTTTTTTTTTCATATTTATCTGTACATTGGGATTATCAACACATCTCTGGAAGTGTTAATCTAAATTGAAGGAATTGATTTTGTAAAAATACTAGCATAGTGCCTCTGGTGGAAATCCTAGTATAACTTTAACCATAGCTGTGTAGCATAAATAAGTAATGGCTTCTAGGAATGACATTACACACTTAATTCATTGTATTCATTATTTAAATTGGGAGATTAAAGTTGGTGATGTTTTCTCCTTTGCAAACTATAATGAGTACAAAGAACTAAGGTTAGAGTGATTTAAAATATCTCCTTTTTGTCTTGTTTGACATGTTATTTGAGTACTTTAGAGACAATTATAAATTATACTTGCAAATAAGTTGAGGTTTAAAGATAATGTTGAAACAATAATAATAAAGCATGAGCTTGAAGCTGTTAGCTCAAAAACACAGAAAAATACATGCCCTCCAACTCAGAGTGTGGTCTTATGACAGGAGTTTTTAAAATGGTTTATTCATTAGACTCTCCAAATCTTAATGTCTAAAGCAAACACCTTCATTTTGACATTTCTCCTTTTAAAGGTGTAATTATCATTAATCAAAAGCCTTTGAAAAACATGCTTCTATTCCAGAATTTATCTAACCTTTGATATTCACCTTAATTATCATCCTCAGAACACGGATTTCTTGGTGAAGTTGGGGTGTTCTTAACATATTTTGACAAATGTTAAAGAAGGAAGGTAGGCAGCTTGGTGTGGTGGAGAGAAGCATGGTGCAGACAATTAGAGCTGAGCTCTGCCACTAATTGGCCATGATATTTTGGGAAACTCACTTCACCTTTCTGGGTCTTAAGTCCTCATTTGCAAATTGATGAGTCTGGACTAGGTTTCTCCCAATTTTCATTCTGTGATCCTGTTTGGTTCCTAGGGTTTCCATAGTAACTCCTTCTCTTGCTTTCATTCTGTGAATGGAAGAGCCCCTAATAAAAATGATTAAAAATCAACTATACCATTCTTCTCTTAGATTGAACCATATAAAATTGCCATTTTTGTAGATCAAAGAATTGGTGAATATTAGTAACCTAATTAATCATTATTATCTATGTGAGGTTCTGAGATATAAAATTTTATATATATATAAATGCTTATCTGGTGATATCAGAGGGGCAAGAGTAACTATTTTCTGAACCTATGTGCAAAAATAATTTACCTAAGGAAAAAATACCTTCCTTTAGGCTGTATATTTTTCAAAGCTCAAAAAATTTACACATAGCATTCTATCTGGAATTAGGTAAGGGGAGAAATCAGATGAAATGATGTCTTCCCAATAACACAGGTAGTAATAATGATAATTGGCAAGTATCATTGATTTAGCACTTAATATTGCCATATACCTGGTAAGTCTTTTACATGATTACTTGATTTCTTCTTTTTTTTTTTCATGACTTGATTTCTTTATTTTATTGCTTTAGGGGGAGGGTGGATTCCATTTGGAACGAAGAAACATTTATTCAGCTTTGAAATAGAAAATTGATTACAAGTAAAACTTTTATAGTGAGATAGTTTTTAGAGAAGTGTCTCTTAGAGAAATTTGTTTATTTCCCCTAAAGCTTTATGTGTCAAAGGCAAAATTTAGATGTCAGAGTAAAGAGCTTCATTTAAGAGGCACAATGCAGAAAGGATAAAGGATATGATATGAGGCAGAGAGGGAAGAAGAAAAGCCTTCTACTTCTAGAAAGGTCCAAGGATAACTTGGAAAGACAACAAGGAAAGAGAATTGGTGGACCCGAGACATTTTCTGGACTGACTGGACTCGGAGAGAGTGGCAGATGTGGGACCCCATCAGAGCAGTTGTAAAAAAAAATCAGAATCCAACATGGCCTGAGAAAGAGTCAGAAAGCAGAGTCCCCATGCTTTCTCATTTGGAACTGAGACAGGAGATTGCCTCACAGGTGTACCTGTGGGCCCAAGGTAGCGGCAGTGGTGTCAAACATAATGGTGGGGTTGAAGAAGACTTCTCTTCTGCAATTCTTGTGAATAGTTCATGAACACAGATGTTTTAGAAGTTTCTGTATGACACTATAGTATGCAGGAAAGACAGTGGTGAATAAGAGTCAATGTTTTGGCTGGGAAGCCATTGAGGGTAGCTTGGGATGGGATGGGTCTATGATAGACGGGTGTGGGGAATGTATACCCAAGGCTTCCTGGAGTCGGGTCTTGCTTCACAGGCATCCATCCTGTGCAGCGGCATGAAGCTCCACACTGAGAAGGGCCCTGCTTAATGCTGTGCTATTTCTGCCTTAAAAGACTTCCTGCTTTCAAGGTACTGCATTTTCCTTTTGCCCTGGGTCTTGCCAGTTATGTAGTCTGGGCTGCCTGGACCGATACTTCACAGGGAATGCTGTAAGGCAGAGGCTGATTCTTTTGGAGGTCAGCAGCCAGAAGGAAGGAATGGCACACCATGTTAAGTAAGCTTACCCTTTTGCCTAGATGCTCCTGGTTTAAGGGAACATAGCAGTAGGAGGGGAAGTCCCAAAGACTGAGGATTTATCCAAAATTAAATTGACTGAAATTATTTTGAGTGGGTGTGCTTGTCATCTTTTTGATCCTGTGACCAAAACACCTGACAAGAGCAACTCAGAGGAGGAAAATTTTATTTTGGCTCATGGTTCAGTGGTTCTGTCCATGGTCTGTTGACTCCATTGCTGTTGGCCCCACAGTGAGGTAGAACATTATGGTGGAAGGGCTGGTGGAGGAAAGCTACTCAGTTTGTGGAGAAGAGGGGTGGTGGTGGGAGAGAGAGAGAGAGAGAGAGAGAGAGAGAGAGAGAGAGAGAGGAGGGAGGGAGGGAGGGAGGGAGAGAGAGAGAGAGAGAGAGAGAGAGAGAGAGAGAGAGAGAGAAAGAGAAGCAGGAAAAGGGGATGCAGAGAAGATTAAACCCTCCCAGGGCATACCTCGCCAGTGACCTACTTCCTCTAGTCATACCACACCTGCCAACAGTTACCATCCAATTAGACCATTCAAACTGTTAATCCATGAAAGGAATTAATCCACCAATTAGGTTACAGTTCTGATAATCTAATCACTTTGCCTGTGAACATTCTGTGTTGCCTTCTGAGCTTTGAGAGCCAGGCACCTTGTATTCAAACCATAACAGCGGTCAAGTTAATGTTTAGCTTCTCACCACTGAGCATGGGAAGGGGGCTCCAGAGAGAGATGAGAACAGTAAGAGTAAATAAGGAGACAGCTTTTATACATTTAAACAAGCTGGATTTCAGCTGGTGCTCAGCAGTAAGGCTGTGCCAGCTGGAGCCCAGCAGTTAAGTTTGTAAAACGTGACAGTTTCTCCCTTCCAGTTGTTAGAAAGCCCCAGCTGACTGGTCCCACACTGGGAACACCCTCACCTCTTTACCTGCAACTAAATGGTTACCTTCTGGTCCGGCAGAAGCCTCTGACTTTCCCTAGCACTTCTTCTGCTTGGACCATAACGGCTGTTGCTGTTAAATATTTTTTATTTCATCTCTGCATTTAGGTTAGAGTATGTTCAAGTACAACTTTCTGATACAATTCAGTAAGTAGGTACTATCAGTATCTTCGTTTTATAGGTGAAGAAACTGACACTTAGAAAGATGAATTTTTTTCCCCCCAAGCTATTAACTGGCAATATTCAGACTCAAGTATGTGTAACTCTAGAGGTCAGGATCTAAATGCCCTGTTTTTGTGCTCGCCTGATCTTCCAAATTCAACCTATTACTTCATGGTTTTAAAAAGAAGAGGAACTTTTGGGATGAGAAAATTGGAAAGGTCTGGTGAATGTATGGTTTTCCTGTTGCTGCCATTACAAATTACCATAAACTTGGTGTTTTACCATAAATTTATTGTTGTATCCTTCTGGAGACCCAAAGTCTAAAGTCAAGGTGTCAGCAGGAGCATTCTTTTTCTGGAGGATCTAGGGAAGAATCTGTTCCATGTCCCTCTCTCCTAGCTTCTCATGCTGCCAATCATCCTTGGCATATATTGGCTTGTGGTTATAACACTCTAGTCTCTACCGCTGTCTTCCCATCACTGTATCCTGCTTGTTTTTGTCCTCTGTCACTCTGATAATCCAGATCTTCTCATCTTAGATGCTTAACTAATCTGCAAAGATCATTTTTTTTCCAAATAGAGTAACATGCATGCAATCTAGGGATTAGGAAATGGACATGTCTTTTGAGGGGCTAGCGTTTAGCCCACTGTAGCGGGGAGGGAAGGATGGAAACATTGCTTGGGAGTAGTTTTCAGCCTTGTGACACTAGGAGAGTTAGTGAAGAATTAGATGCAAGATTTTCTCTTCTCCAAGTGCGGTTAGAATTATTCTTACAAAGATGTAACAAAAGCTTGTCAGACATGTATGACATAAAGTATAATCAGCAGTCAACTGGAGCTCTGTTGAACTACTCTGTTGAACCATTGGGATTGGATCCCAATCCAGGGAAGCTTTTAAAAACTATTACTGCCCAAGGTCCACTAAAAATTAAAACAGAATGGGGAATTAAAGTGCAAGGTGAACTTATAGCTTTTAAAAAAACATGCTGGGTAATTTAAAAGTGTGTCAAGGGTGGAATACCCAGTTGGAAGAGGGTAGGTGCATCATTAAGTTCCCCTTTCAAGACACGAAAGGGAGTGCTTGAATAGACTGTGAACAGTGTTCCAGTCCACCTTTGCTCTTACCAGTTAGTTATCCATCTGGGGGTTCCCACCAAGTTCCCTCCTGCCAGGTTCAATTCCACATTGGTCAGCAAGCAAGGTGTTTCCTACATGATGTTATCCCTTCCCACCACTTCACAAGCATTATGACTTGACTTCCATGTGCTGTTCTCTTCTGCATAGATTAAAAATAATGTATTTAGAAAAGGGTCTATATATTCAAATTACAGCCAGCTTTAATTTAGATTCAAGATTCTGAGAGTTCTGCAAGTTTTTTTTTTTTTTTTTTTTTTTTTGGTGCATATGTATGTGAATTTTGCCAAAACAGGGGTCAGACTGCCCCATCTATGCATCTTCCAGTTCTGTCTTATATTGACAACCTTTCATTTTTTAATGCAAAAAAAGCAAAAGCAAAGACTTTTTAAAATAAAATATTACAAATTAGGATCTGAAACAGATATAAAAAAATATAGTGTGGTATAGCACATATGGGTGGTTTTATTTTTCTTTTTTAAAACTTTGGTTCCTTGAAATGGAGGACATGTAGCCATGTGTTCCTCTTACAAGGGTAAATAACTATCATCAGCTTCCTCATGATTCATATTTAGTATAGTTGATGAATTACATGTGGGCAGAGAAATAATTTCAAATAATCATGTAAAAGCAGTACAATCCATACTCTTCTTTACTGCTAGACTTTGCTTGCCTTCTCTAACATTTTCTTTTCTTTTACCTGTACTCAGCATCTACATTTCTTTCCCCTCAGCCCTTGTGCAGTGGATTGTTTTGGGGATGTACTACTCAGATGAATTATAAATGAATCAAAGCTGTTATAATAAAAAGGCTCAATGTTCTCATTATCCTTTTATTTTATAAATGTCTGAGTTTTTTTTTTTTTACAAACTTTGTGGGGTTTTTTTTGTTTGTTTTTAATGAGATGTACAAAATCTCTCCTTTGTGCTTTTTTTTTTTTTGGCACCAGGGATTAAACTCAGAGGCACTCAACCACTAATCCACATCCCCAGACCTATTTTGTATTTTATTTAGAGACAGGGTCTCAACTGGGTTGATAAGTGCCTTACTATTGCTGAGGCTGGCTTTGAACTCATGATCCTCTGCCTCAGTCTCCCCAGCCACTGGCATTATAGGCATGCACCACTGTGTCCGGCCTCTTTGTGCTTCTTATGTTACCCTCTCCCACTGGGGCAAATGTAAGTTAAGACCTAGCTTGAAGAGGAGGTACCTAGAGTGAGAAGCACATTGTTTGAAAGTTGCCAGGTATTTTCTCTTCTGATTTTAATACCTTAATTTATAAAGGACATACATTTCTCTCTGAGCTGTATTTGGCTGAATTCTTTGGAATTGTTATTTTTGTACATTGGAAGTTTCACATGGTTCAACCTAATAAATGAGATGAAAAATGGAAAACCAAGAACTGAAAAGGTTTGTTTGATCATCAGGAAAAGTTTTGGTGTATCTCATTGTTGTGTCCAGTGATGGCTATGGGTGCTTGATTGTAATATAAATAATTGAGAATTGATTGATTTTGATCTTATTTCAGTATTTTTGAAACACCTATGGGCTGGCAATTAGACATGCCTTTCCTAGTATGACTGACTGAACCTTGCTTCACTGGTGGGTGCAAATTCCAGAAGCCAAGCTTGATAGGCTTCTGCTCTGAGAATATCCACTCGTCTATTCATCATCATTTATTGGGATTCTTTGTCATGCTACACTCTGTGCTAAATGCTGGAATTACAATGGTGGAAAAGAGAGAGATTATCCCTTGTCTCTTGGAAATTCTTTTGATGAAGACAGGCCAAAACAGCTAAAAGAGGCAATTAAGTAAAATAATTTATAGATTGTTATGAATGCTACAAGGGCCTAAAATAAAGAATAATTGACAGGATGGGGAAATTTATTAAATTTAGATGCAATTGAAAACCTCTTGCTCATTCCTGGGTAGGATAACTGATGAACTTTGTTGTCATCATAGGAAGTTGTATTAGTAAAAGTTCTCTAGAGATACAGAACTGATGTAGTGTGATTGTGTGTGTGTGTGTGTAGAGTGGGGAAGGAAGGCAGAGAGTGAGGAAGAGGGATCACACATTGATTGATTGATTCTAAGGACTTAGCACAAATGATTACCGAACCTGACAAGTCCAAAACCCGCAGGGTGAGCTGGCAGTCTGGAGATCAGGGAGGAACTGATGTGGCAATTGAATTCTCAGGGAGTTCTATCTGCCGCAGAATTCCTTTTTGCTTGGATGTCAGTCTTGCTTCTATTAAGGCCTTCAACAGATTGGACAGGGCCGATCCACATTATAGAGAGCATTCTGCTTTACAGGAAGTCCATTGATTTAAATGTTTATTTATTTAAATATATAATTGACCAAAAACACCCACACGGAAACATCCCAAATAATCTTTGAACAATAGTTGGGCACTGTGGCTCAGTCAAGTTGACATGTGAAACTAACCATCACAGAAGTTTACCTTCTGTGTTTGTGTTTCTATTTCCTACAGTGTATGATGACAGGAAGGCAGAGGAATGGTCTTCATTAAAAAAAGAACAACACTTTTATTATGGAAATGTTCAAATATACAAGAAAGTGGAAAAAGAGTGGTATAATGAATCCATGTGCTCATCATCCACCTTCATCAATTATTAACAAAGATGATTCATTTCTAAATCATACCTTATTGTTTCCATTTTCTTTTTCTTTACCCGGGAGGTAACATTCCCTTACAATTTCCATCTTTACTATTTGTTTTCTTGCAACTTAGACTGCAGGTGATAGTCTCTTGCTCAGGAATTTGACCTTGTTATCCAGTCATCTAGTTGCTGGAGTTGGAGATATTTGATTTGAGGTTGGGAGGAAACAGAGAGTCATCCAACAGGTCTGAACACACTTAGAGTTGGGATGTGAGCAGCTCTGCTTTCTTATTTACTTAAGTGTGCATGGTGAGTTACCTTAGAAACAAACTCTTCTTGTGGTGTTTGATCTTTTTCTTTGATGTAGTATATTAATACTAGCAAATCTGAAGCACTGTATAAGTATGAATTACTGTGGAAATGTTTAACACATAAGCGTGAGAACTCCCTAAACAGCCATCACTATTTCAAAAGCTGCAGAAGATTTCCTTCATGATTTTCCACTTTACCAATGATTGCATAACATATGGGTGTATATAACTGACATACATAGTTGTATGTCTTAGCAGAAGCTCTGGACCCTTCCTGTTTTGGAAATGGTCACAGCATGGGATTTTATGACTGAGAGTTCTAGACCGTCCTTAGTAAACCTTGGTGTCCACATAGAAGCACACAGTGAATGTTTATAGCTTGGCTGATTGAAGTTCTTACTTCAGTCCTGCAGCACAAATCCCCAGGATGATCTGGGAGGCCTTAAACACACATCCTTTTGCTGAAAATAGTTTAGCTATCTCCCTACTTTGTGGATAGTTTTGAGGGTTTTTTGATGTGGTGGATATGAAAGATTATAGATGAGAAAATTTCTCATGAGTTTAAAGCTTGTGTGTTTGCACATGTTGAAGTGTGTTACTATTAACAACAGTTGTTTTCTCTGTATCTCTTCCAGAAAAATCTCTCCCAAAGATATATCCTATCTATAGGAGACCATAGGTGGTATTGGTTACATTTACCATAGGATATTGGGGTTTTGTGCTTTAAAAAAATCTGCAAGACAATAATGCTTATTAAAATTTAAAGACACACATGCCTTAAACCCACAATTTTTTAAAAAAATTAGTTATGAGTAGGTAGCAAGAAAAAGGGGTTACTGTTTGAAAAGAATATAGTAGTACAGATCACTGCTCCTACATTAAAGTGAGCGTCTGTGAGTTTACATGCTCAACTAGCTATTTGAGTAAGCAGTTTTAAACTAGTTATTGGAGTAATAGGTTTAAATCTCATACCTTTTTTAACCTGACAGATTAAAGAAAAAGAGAGAGCATGTCATGTCTATGGCTATACATTTCCTTGAAAATATTTACATTCTTCCAAAACCCACTTAGGAGCCAATGCCTTATTCATAATAACTCTCATAATAATGGAAGCTTACATATTCCAGGCCTCATGATTGAGGTTTAACGACAAGATGGCAGGTATTATTTGAAGTATGTGAATTTAGGAATTCCAAAAACATTTTAAACCTTATCTTCTTAGAGTTTCTCTACTCTGGATCCTGTAAGCAGTTCTTAATATTTAGGAACAACTAATGAAAGCTTTGTAGAATGATATTACTATTTGCTTCAAAACCACTTATCTCTTTTTGTTCTTCCCCAGCAGGATTTACAACAGAGTGTTAATTTATAATTGTCATTCTGCAAAAGTACAGGCCATTTGTTGAGACAGAGGGTGGTGGAGAAAACCTGTTTTGAGAATATTAACCCTCTGAATGCTTCTTTTTTAAGTCAATGTGAAGCAAAATTCAAATCATGACCTTATGAGACAGATTATAGAAGGTCTGGTGAGGAGCTCAATGCCTTTGCTTTTTAGCAGAAAGCTTTTTTAAAAGTTGGTCTTTGATTCTCAAATCCCTCCATCACCCTAAACAAGGAATGCTTGTTAAAGCTATTCCTGGTACCTCATCATCCTCTGTTAGAAAGATCTTTTTAAGTTTTTATTTTTCCTGTAGTTTGACTTTATAGCCAAAGCCCTAACTAGTATTAGTTTTAGGAACATTTTAGGGCAAGAATTCTATTTAGCATTTTCACAGAGAAGCTAAAACTATCTAAAATGCGTGTCCTATGTGGGACCATGCTTAGAAGAGGAAGCCAATGGGAAACGCCATTTTCATACCACTTGAGGAATTTTTTTTTTTTCCCGTAGCTGCTCTATTGTAGGACCTGAGTTTATACTAGATATGTTTTTGGAATGAAATATTAGTAGTTTACTGATAGAATCCCATTCATTATAAGTGATGTTAATAAATTCTAGTTGAACGTAAACTGAACTGTAACAGAAGAGTGCAGAGGTCTTTGCTATTCTCAGCAAGCAGGATCCCATGTCTTTCAATGAGCAATTGGAGGGATCTAAAGAAAAAGAGAGGAGAAAAGCAAGAAATAGGCATTGTTAGCCTAAAATAGAACTCTAACTAGCATTTTGGTTTAACTGAATAGATGCAATCTGTAAAACTATATATAATGCTATAAAATAGGTCATGCACGTATGTAGAATTAGTTAAGAAACATTTGGTTCACAATCATGCTTAGAAAACAGTGCATCCCAGTTCTTATGTAAAATTCTCTGCCAGCAGGAAGGGAAATATAAAAGCAGTGTTTTCCACGAGGGGCCACCTTGACTGAGCAGACCTGAGAGACACCATGTACCACTCACCTAACAGACTTATGTTTATAACCACAAAGATCCCATTAAGGCTGCTGTTTCTGATGGGATCTCAGGGGAATCTGATTATTAATGTTTACTAGACACAGAAGCATTGACATTGTCATCTTATTAGCATTCCTATTCCAAAAGCCCAGTCATCAAGGACCCCTGGAGACCTTGTTTTGATAACTGCTAATGAAGAAGCTAAAATGCACAGTAATAGTCTTTTTAGTAATGAAGAATTTTACTACCTGCTTAGTCTGAAGCTTGTGTAAACAGATGAAAGGGAAACATAGGAAAAATATTCAATAGTTCTTAGCATTGATGAATTCATTCATTCATAAATAGGAGGGGGCTAGTGTAAACAAGAATGTGAGGCTATATTCTAGGACCTAGAAGAAACATGTTTGATGGATTAGTAATTTGTGATGGAATGGTTTTCTGCCTACACATGAAAATTTCATTAGATGAAAATTCATATTTCCCTCATCACAAACCTAGTGGGAGCCAGATTAAAACTTGTTTTGCAATTATGGGTCATAGGGTATCTTTCAGAGACAGACTAAGATCCTCCTTTAGTGTGTTATCTTTAGGGAATATTGACAACTTACCCAGCACAGTTCTGTCATTTGCCAGGTGATGGAATGGAAATTCAAAGAATCAAACATCGTTCTTAAGGTCATAGCTAATTATGGGGGTGGAATTGGCCCATGTGCCTCATCTATTTAAGTGTTATTCTGTTGTCTCTCCTAAAGTCATAGTGAAAAAAAAAATAGGATAAGTGTAATTTGAGGGATTTGAGAAAGGTCAAAGAGCAACTTTAAAAAATTTTATCAAAATTTGATATGAAATGTAAAGGTTACTTCTATATTTTCTAGTAAAAGAAAACAAAAACAAACTATTGCTGGCTAAACAATATGACAATAATTAAAACAAAATATCAAGAAAATATTTCAGGGGCTGTTTGTTAAAGTTACTCTAATTATTTGTTTCTGACAAAAAACTTAAAAATATGAAATGTCTGATGTCTCTAGTAATATAATTACATTCTCATTCTGATGGAAAATACTGGATATTTTCCCTTGAGATGTAAAGGATTGCATATTATTATAACAATAGATACTTTCTAAGATTTGAGTTTGGAAAAAAAGTTTTTAGGCCCTAATTGAAAATGTAGTTTTAAAATATTATTACAAGTAGTATACATAAAAGACATAGTAACATGCAAAATGTGTCAGAAATGTTATATGAAAGGAGTAGTATGGTAAAATATGTATGTGTGTATATAGATGTATGTATTCAAAAGTATCTATTACCTATTCAGTGTTAGTCACTCCGATAGATGCTGATACACAGCAAAGACAGAAATTAAACAACTAACTTATCTCTTGGAACTTCTAGTTTAGTGCAGAAGACTGCTGTTAAAATAAATAATTGTATGAGTCATCAATAAACTACAATTACAATATGTGACAATAAGAATGAGTAAAAGGTGTTACGAGAGAATATTTCAGAGTGACATAGTTTATTTAGCCTGGTTTAAGGGGGTGGACTGTCAGACACACAGCATTTTGAGAAGTGAATGGTAAATTGAGACTTGAATGGGTGATGTTGGGATGTGGGAGAGGAATCATGGAGGGAAGAGAGCTTTTTCAGTCCATGAGAAGAGCCTGATGAGGTAAGGAGATGAAAGGAAGAGGTAAGATTCTAAAGCAGAGAGAACAAATGGAAATGAGAAAAGGCTGACCCACACATGACTTTAGAAGTCCTGTTGAGGATTTTTTTTTGGTGGGGGAGGATTTTAATCATTAGGTGTATTTAAAAATTACATTCATTAATATATATTAAATGTACACCTTGGTGGGCTTCATTGTGATATTTCCATTACAGGTATATATTGTATTGATGATGGGCAAAATACAAAGAACACTGGGAAGTCATTTTAAAACTAGATGAACATACATCTTAGAAAGACCAATGAGGTCATTCTGGGAAAATCAGGTTAAAGGGAAGGGGCACTGAAGAGGCTGTGGATGTGTGGGAGGGAATAATGGTGTCTTAAACTCAAGTGTTACCTATATAGGGGGCAAAAGGCCAATAGATTCATGAGTTACTTAGATGGAATATGGGTAGGCCTTGGTGATAAATTCTAGATAAAGGAGGAGTTGTCAAAGATAATTATTAGATTCCTATATATTATGATTACAACTCTGCAAATACAAGGATGTATAATAGAAGGAATGTGCACAAATAATTAGAGTTGAATTAAGGCACAAGGGATGTGAGTGATTTTTTTTTTTTGGTTTCTTTTTTCATTTTTTTAAACAAATTTTTATAAGGCTGGTATTACTTCTATAATTAACAAAAACTTTAACAAACACTGAATGATTGCTGACATTTAGAGTATGGCTTAACCTATCTCAAGAGAGCTGCAATTACATTGGTACCATAATTTCTCCCTTAAGTTTGAGCCTACTGTATTTTCAAGTGATACAAATGTTTCTCTCCTCTTGGGACAAAAATCAGCAGTCTGGCATATTTTCTCATCTGGGAGTAATTCCTGTTAATTGTGCCTGTGTTTTACTTTCCCCGATTTCATTGCGTTACCTCCTAATTATGTTGCTTTGTACTGTGGATGTTATTTGAGCTTTTAGAATCTCCTTTATTGGGAGAAAGTTGATATGTGCCAGTGGCCTTGGGACATAGGTGCCATCTTGTAGGGAGTCCATGGTGAGCACTTTAGCTAGGATTTACCTTAAGAGGTAAATGTTAATTAAATAGAATTAAATCCTTAGTTCTCTTGAAGCATTTTATTATTCAAGTTAAAAAAAAATGGGTTTCCTGTTCAAGAGCAGAGACAGTCTCTTGAGAAAATTGGGTTATTAAAGTCGTGTCAAATAGTCCCTCTAGAAATGGTGAGGACCTTATATGTTTATATTATAACTACTGGATTTTTGCAGAGCATGTTTAAATCTCTGCCTTGAATGTAATAGATACTCAAAAATACTAAGTAGGCTAATGAAACCTAAAGAATATTTAAAAGGCACTATTGCTATAATCACATAAACCCTAAACAATTTAAAACTTTTGTTAGGCCAGTCCTCGACTGTCTGAGATTGTTATGCTGAAACACAAAGCTGTTAAGTTTAAAATAAACAAATATATGTATTTACAATATATGTAAGTATATAATGTATATTAATATGTTATTTGGCTTAAGCAGGGTTTTAGAATATTTTTACCTTATTAAACTTGTTTTTGAAAAGTAATTGCAACCATATGTTTTAAAAGATTTTTGTTCAGTGAAGTGGGCTGTTATGGTGTAGCAGAAACAGAATGAGAAAAAACTCCCAAGTCAGACAGACCTTGATCTGAACTCAACACTCTCTACTTATTAGGAAAATTGCTCTACCTTTTTAATTTCTAGTGTCTTCACTGTCTCATTATCATTTTGTGAAGATCTGAGGTGAGGATAAAGCAACAATCTGAAATTCAACAAAGTAGAATTGTAATACCAATTCCAAACTTTATTGTAGATAAAACCTTGGGGCAAATCTCTTACCCTTCCCAGGCCTCAATTTTTCATCTGTAATGTGGAAAAGCTGTTATGTTTCATAAAGAGTGTTTATTTATAAATATTTTCAGGAAGTATTGTATACTGTAAAGTGTCTGGCAAATGTTAGATGCATTTATAATGTCATTTTTATGAGATATTAGAACATCAGAAAAGATTACAAGAATTTGACATATTTTTGCCCTTTAAAAATGTTACAAAATTTGGCTTAATAATGAGTGACTTACGTTGAGTTGATTTATACACTGGTGTCTCTTCTAGGGGCTTTAAAAACATTGCATTATCCTGGAGTGGTGGCACATGCCTATAATCTCAGTGACTTGGGAGGCTGAGGCAAGAGGATTGCAAATTCAAATCCAGCCTCAACAATTTAGTAAGACCTTATCTCAAAATGAAAAGGACTAGAGATATGGGTTAGTGGTTTAACATCCCTGGGTTCCATCCCTGGTACCAAAACAAAAACAAAAAAACACTGTAGCATGATTTAATGTCCATTTTGAATTGGAGATGGGGAGTAGTGATCCCACATCGTGGATGAGAGTGTTTGGAGACACCCAGGCAATGTGATTTGCCTACTGTGACACGTGACTGGGGGACAGATTGAAGACAGCCTTGTTTTGTGTGATTCCAAGTGCTCTTTCTTTCCTTCACACTCTTATTTTCCTCCTTGTCTACTGATGAACATATATTTCCATTGTATGATAGTTTCTCATTTTGCTTTCTGTTCATCAACCCCTAAAGTCCATTGGTAAAAGGTCTGCAGGTTTGCCCAAGGCCCAGCCATATACTGGGGCTGTAGTGTATCCATATTGTTGGAATAGAGTCCTCAGTGGTCCATTTTTTGATTTGTTAAGATGTCAACATTTAGAACAAATTTTGGACAAATGCTACAGAAGATATGTCATCTTGATGGCACATTTTCCTGCTCTACCCACATAACAAATTTGCTCTTAGCAGAAAACACCTGAGACTCTTTTGAATCGTGTTAAAGATGGATTGCAGCCCATTTTGTAGTTCTTATTTTGATTCCATGAATTATTAATCTTCCTAAACTTTTTCATTTATTTTAGGTAATGCAAAATGACTTTCTCCAAAAGGCAAGATAATGACAGACTTAATTAGCTTCATGACCACTCTAGTAAGTCAATAATAAATACCCAACACTTCATAGATGACAAAGGGAAGTTAACTGACAGCTGTGAGAAGACATTTGAAATAAACCTGGTGTTCTTGACTTTTACTTATGACTGTCCTATGCACTGAGAAAAACAGTGAGAAAAGATTATCTAAGGTGATTTTCTTCAGAAAATGCCAAACATCAATGCACTACAGATGAACTTGTATATAATTTTGACTTGGAATTTGGTTACCTGCGAACTACATTATTGGAAACATTTTCCTCTCCCTCAGAATGTGTCTCTCTTGGGAGCTTAATATCCTTTAAAGATCACACAGTTGTATAGGCATCCACTTTAGCTCCCACCAAGACAACGTAGATTTTTAAGGCATACCTTCTAGAAGCTGGTGTTTCTTCTTAGGTCATTATATGCACACTCTCTCTCTCTGCAAGCAGCTGTCATCAGGTAGAAAATGGGGCCAGAAATATTTATCTGACAGCCTTTTTGAGACTGTGAGCATTATTATTCTGGACATGGTTCACTTCTCTGTTCACTATTATATTCAGTGAGGATGATGAGAATATGGCTTAGGAATTTGATAGTTTGTCCCCTATAGAAACACAGCTCTTTAATGCTTTCTGCTTAATCATTTCCTATGTTTA
This sequence comes from Callospermophilus lateralis, assembly GCF_048772815.1. Taxonomy (NCBI): domain Eukaryota; kingdom Metazoa; phylum Chordata; class Mammalia; order Rodentia; family Sciuridae; genus Callospermophilus; species Callospermophilus lateralis. Next base: position 68,938,147 of record NC_135307.1, on the reverse strand, counting down.
AAATGTTCTTAATTCATTTAAACACTGTACGAATTAAAATAGATTCTAATGACAACAAGATTTTAAAAAATGTAGCTCTAGGAATATACTGATGAATTTCCTTTCATCTTGATCAATTACTGCTCTTTCTTGGATTGCTAGTTTATCCTGAGTACTTTGATAGGTCATAAACCTTCTCAGGTCATTTGTGATAGGAGCTTGTATCTTAGACACACAAACACACACACACACAACTTTGTTTTATACATCTCACAATAGTGAAGAATCATGAACTATTTTAACTCTAATAATGAGTTCTTTCAGTTGTAAGTCTATCAATATATTTTTCTAATTCAGAAGTTTAATTTTTTTCTTTTATATATATTTATATTCATATGAAACATTATATAGAAAGTATATATTTTGATAACATCAAATGTTAAATATCAACACACTTCAGAAGCCACTTTGGTTTAGAAAGTCACTTTGTAAGAAAGTTCCCAAAGAACTACAATACTAGATATCTATCTGTGTTGCACTGGTGTGCTCTCCCCATTAAGTTGAAATTTACCTATGCATAAAGGTATCTCCATGGCTACTCTGCCAGCACGGAGCCCCTTTGGCTTTAGGCTGATTTAGAATAATACAAATGGTTCCCTCTCTAAATAGGTAGTTTTTCAGGATCTAGCTCTAGGTGCTTTTCCTTTTTGAGCATTTTACAATATAACAGCTGGACACTTTTTCATATATGGATTGAGATTTGGCCTTGAAATCATTCTGGGACCATTTGATATTTGTTATTAAAAAAGTATAGAATCAGTCCCTGAAAAGGCAACCTTCTTTGGAATATCTACCACCTCACTATTACAGTGCTGTTTGGCCCACTTGGTAAATTCTAGGGCAGAGAAATTTATAGAGAGTTTATAGTTTTAGAGCAGAAAGCAACAGGTGGAGGTCATCTAGTGAGGGAACTCTAATTTACAGATGAATATCAATGAGGAAATCAGGGTTATTTAGCTGTCAGTATTTTCATTAGTAACTTCGTCCATCCATCCAACATGTTCAGAGTCCCTGATATGGATTCTGGAGTTGTAAAGTGTAAGAAGAGTCTTAACACATATGCACTCCCAGTCCATTAAAGAGTAAGCTTGACAAATATGTACCACATCAAGTGAAACTGTAGATCATAAAGGTGCATTCAAAGCAGTTGTAGATGAATTATTGACAGAGGAAATAGTAGTTGCATTTTAAGAAATGGGCAAATATTTACTATGTAGGTTAGGAGAGAGGCCTAACAGAAATCAGGAAAGAGCACAGCCACTTTGGAAGACACTGTGTGTTAGTGTGATTGGCACAGGAGACTTGATAGCAAGGAGAATAAGGAATGGTGGAGTGCTGGGTGGCAGTATCATTGGGGTCAGCCCATGCACACCTAGACATTCAGTTGGGAGAAAAGGTAGAGAGCTCTGTGGGTTTCTCAGAGAGAACCTTCTAAATCTGGGTTGCCCCAAAGCATAGTAACTTATACGACATGTTTGTGGGGAAAACAACCTTCCAAACTGTGGGCTGTGAAATGGGGTGGAACAAATGTTCTTTAGATTCTTTAGTGTTACTAAGCAGAATATTTATATGTCAACAGTTCTGAGTAGGATTTATTCAATAATCCAGCATTTTGGGGGGATACAGAGTTCAGTTCTCCTTTTACTGAAACATGGGTTCTAGGAAGATAGAGCCCTCAGGGTTATCTTATACCTGACATTGTACCCAGAAATTCATAGGCATTTAATCAATATTTGCCTATTGAATGAATCAGTCATACATGAATAGCTAACAAGACATTTTTGGGGAGAATATTAGCAGTCATTATCAAATGCAGTTGCCTGAGATCAAGAGGACAGAAACTTAAGGGCTTCTAGCAGATAAAATCAATCTGAAAGAAGTTCTTGCTATAAAAGAAATGAGGTAACTAATTTCAAGTACTGACTTTAGGCTCTGTAGTCATTAATGATTTTCATCTTGATCTTTAAAAGCAATAAGGTATACATACACATATAATGCATGCACTTATGTATATGTATATATATATGTTTGTATGCATGCAAAAATATGGGTATTTGCAGTATGATCATTATAATATGTTGTTGTTCTGTTGATATCCTGTTGCTGCTTCCTCAGACTATGAGTCTTGTGGGATGAAGTGTATTTCTGAAGTTTTACAAGTTGTAGAGGGCTGCCTTTGGGAGGTTGGAACATAGACAAAGGCAACAAGATGCCTGGGACATGTCTTCAGTAAGCTGGGTGATCCATTTGCCACCCTCAGTTTTGCAGTGATTGCATCCAAGAATAGATGTAATTTCTAGAGATTGCATAAAAATGTAAAGTCTTATTTTAAGATTTGCTTAAAGTTTTTTAATTCCAGAAAAAACATTTCTTTTGAAAGAATATAAACCTTTGTGTCACAAAGCAGAGATGCCTGTTAGTCAGCTTTCTGGGTTCTGCAAGTTTGTAGATGAAACTTTTCTTGTATTTTGCAATGCCATGCCCAGTTGGCCCTTAATAAAGATTCATTTATCCTTTTCACACTGATAAGCATGGTCTATATGGGATGAACTTTTCTCAGCTCCCATGAATAGAACCCAGTACTGCTAATGGAAGCTTTGTACATTTCTGTGGAGGTGAATAGGCTTTGATACAATCCACATTTAGACTTTCACAGTTATTTTTATTTAGCTGTCTTGAGATTTCAAGGATGATGTTTCTTTATCTCCAAATGCTGTTTGACATTGATTGTAGGTATTTGGTGATGGGTCTGAGGTTGTAACTTTAACAGGTGTAAGTATTTCTTTCCTCTGTTTCAGCTGAGAAGTTTTGAGAGTGAACTATTCACAACCATTAAGAGACCTCCAGTTTAATTTCTCATCATGCTTATTCTGTAGTTCACATTAAGTCCAGAGTACTGAGGACGGAACGAGTGGACTCTCTAGACACCAGATAGTTGGCCATGGTATTGACCATGGCATCTGAGGATTCCCAGAACTTCTTCCAGTCTTTTTCTTCCTGGATATCCCGAGTTTATGAAGCTCTCCAGCAAGCAGGGGAAACGTTATCAGCTCCTCTGGTGCATTTAAGCAAACAAGACTCTAAATTGAGTGACACATTAGACCAGGACTTAGATGATATTAAGATTCAGGAGACATTCTTTGAAGATGAAGAACAAGACAATGATTGGAGCCAAGAAGATGCAAATGGCTTGTTTATTGAAGAGGATCATTTATCATGTTGTAATACTGATTTGCAGGACTCTGTCCAAATTTCAAGCCCCAGACTTAGCCAACACGCAAAGGACTCATGTTCCATAATATCTCAGTGGCCCAATCAGACCCTGAATGACCCCAAGGCCCCACATGTGCTTTCTTCTATTGCTGAGGAAGAGCATCACCTTGAAAAGCAAAGATGTGGCCTTCAACACAGCTTTGACAGCCAGCTTCCTGGCACTTTAGAAAAAGTTAATGGAAAAAAGCAAGGTAAGCTAGCCAGTATCATTTTCTCTGAATTCTTCCAAAGGACTTTTCTATTTGTTTTATTTTGGCTGGTTTTTAGTTATATTGATTTTATTTTTCTCTCTCTTATACCTTACCTCATTCTGGCTTCTGACTGAGAGATAAAATCTGTAAGAACACTTTCAGTACATAAAACTTTGGAAGATCCATTTTGTGAGCTCCATATTGCAAACAATAGTTCTGAGCAATTGAAATGCTTAAAATGAATCCATGGATTCCATTTGAGAAGCCCCTTGTGCACATGTCATGCTTTTAAAAATATCTTTTAAAATGTTCTTTTTTTCCCCTCTGGGTTAGGAATTTCTAGATGTTACTATATTATTCAGTGTGAAATCCTGTGCAAAAAGCCATACTTGTTGCAGAATTTTTAGTTGATAACACTCCAAGAACACTTCTCACAGTGTTTCATTGAGATGTGATGTGAGATGACAGGAGATAGGAAATCTTTGAAATAGGAATAGCTTCCTTTTCTTTCAGCCTGTACGATAAGGACACATTTAATAAATGCTGCCTATGAAGCTTCATGCTGTCAGAGCTGAGCGCCTATTGGGCCTTCAATAAATGAATAATGAATTGATAACAATCTAATTAACTCTGTGAAAGTAGCTGTCCTCAGTTCTAGCAGGAATTTCTTATGCTTCTAATACTCTAACCTGAAGTAAGGACATTCTACTGGGTTAAGGACAGCTGCAATGATATGCATAGAAGGGGGTTGGGATGTGTTTATAATGTATAGCTCACACAGATTAGTAGGTAATTAATGGCATATATAAAATCCATTATTCCTTTATTATTGGAGGGAGCAGATTTTTCAAGGATATTTACTAGTCTCTTCATCCATTTTCAGTGTTCCTCTTAGCTTTATCTTTATAGAAAAGTATCTTATCCAAATACAGGAAATGTTATCCAAGGAAGCATAATTTCATATTCCTCTTATAATGCTTTTTTGATACCCTCACTCAGATTAAAGAATGAAATCCTAGAATGAACTGGTAAAAATGAGGCAGTCTGATATTCTTTCTGAATCTAATAATCTAAAGTCTTGCAATGTTGAGTCTTTTAAAATTATCTGTAGCGATTCATCTAGAAGTATTTGGACAAGTAGTCGAATTTCTTAGAGTTGAGTTGAATTTCTGTTCATATTTTCAAAAATTATTGCCCAAGTTGAAAAGTATTTGAAATTAATGTGTATCAGACTCAAAAATACTTAACACTGGTTTTGTTAATTTTTTAATATAATCTAATAGCAGGAAATCAACTTGTTTATTTATCCATTTAGGAGCTATTTATTCACTATATTGTAATCCTAAAGGCAAGAACCTTGCCCTAGCTTTGTCTCTGTATTCTTAGCTGTGAGTATAGTGTTAGGTATGTAGTAGGACATCAGCTAAAGATTAATGATGGAATAATGACAAGGAAAGCTAACAATGCTAAAAGGAACGTACTGCTGTTTTTCTTACTTTATAGTTGAGAAAAGGGACAGAGAGTTTTTTGAAACAAGATTCACACTTAGGAAGCTGCAGAGTTTAGGTAGTCTGATTTTAGAATTTACATGTAAACACACTTTTTCTTTTAAAAGGATAATAATTTACATATTATAAATTCATCTTTATTGTACAGTTCTGTACAATAAGGGATATTTGGGGATCTACAGTTTAATTTCTTTTCCAAAATTAATATCTATTATTTCTTTTTCTTGTCCAATTACTTTGAATAGGGCCTCTGTTATCATGTAAAAAAGAATGGTAACTACTGTCATGTATATTTAAAAAGAACAAATAAAAAAAGAGTGGTAAGATGTGGTAAGATTTATATTCCTGCTTTGATATTAAACTGGGTGTAAAAGCTCTCAGTCTTTTATAACTTAGTGGTTATGTTTCTGTAGCTGTCTGTTGTATGTTGAAGTTCCCTTCTGATCTAGCTTGCTGAGAGCTTTTGATCAAAAAAGAATGTTGAATTCTGTTAAATGTTGTTTTTCATCTCTGGGGATGATCACATGATTTTTCTTATTTAATATGTTGAGATGAATTACATTGATTAATTTTCGAATGTTGAACCAGCCTAGTACAGCTTGGATAAAATCCACTTGGTCTTGGTATATTATTATTCTCATTTATTTCTGAAATTGTTTTGCTAGTGTTTTGTTTAGAACTTTTTCATCTATTTTCATTAGGGATATTGATTTTTGTAGTCTTTTTCCTATTTCTTTATCTGGTTTGGTATCTGCATAATGCTGACATATAAAATGGGTTATGAAGTATTTACCTTTCTTATAATTCAGAAAAAATTGTTGAAAGTTATTATTTTAATTTTTTTTAGTTATAGATGGACACAATATCTTTATTTTATTTTTTTATTTATTTTTATGTGGTGCTGAGGATTGAACCCAGTGCTTTACACATGTGAGGCAAGCGTTCTACCACAGAGCTACAGCCCCAGCCTGAGAATCATTATTTTTTATGGCTTGCAAAAAAAAAAAAAAAAAAAAAAAAGAATTACAGTAGACTTCTCATATGAAAATTATACAAGTTATGAAATGGTGTCTTTTGTCCACTCCTAGAATTTTTCAGTAAAGACTTTTGAGCCTGGAATTTTCTTCATGGGAAAGTTTTGAAATGCAAATTCAATGTCTTTAATAAATATAAGATTATCTGAGTTATTTGGATTTTTTCTGTTAGTGCTTTTCAAGAGTTTTGTTTGTTTCTTCTATGAGCATACTACTTCCTTACTACCCTCTTTCTTTTTTTTTTTTTTTTTTAGTTTAATGGGGTTTGTTTTATTTTAAGTTTTAAACATAATTACTGAATAATTAAAGATACATGGCATTCTTATATATATTATATGTATACATGTTGGTGATTATACATCTATTTATCTGTATACATGTTGTATTCTAGTCTATAAATTAATTTGAATAAAATTTTTAATGTGTTTTGCTTAAATTAGTTGTTAGTTCCCTTCAAATCTGATTAGATAGAGCCAAACTTTTATCATAAACCTGTTAAGGACATACTCTGTTTTCCCTCTATTCTTTATATTTGCCATAATGTTTGGCACACTATGACTTCATAAGTGTGCCATCCTCCATCCTCATAATCATGTTCTGTTTAGGTATTGGTTGTATGGCATTTGCAGATAAATGGATGGAGTTGGAGAATATAATGCTAAGTGAAGTTAGCCAATTCCAAAAAACCAAATGCCGAATATCTTCTCTGATATAATGTGGCTGATTCATAGTGGGGGTTGGGAGGGGGAGCATGGGAGGATTAGACGAACTCTAGATAGGGCAAAGGGGAGGAAGGGGAAGGGAGGGGGCATGGGGGGACAAAAGATGGTGGAATATGATGGGTATCATTATTCTAACTACATGTATGAAGACATGAATGGTGTGAATATACTAAGTATATAACCAGAGATATGATAAATTTGCTTTATATGTATAATATGAATTGTAATGCATTCTGCTGTCATATATAACAAATTAGAATAAAAAATAAATTAAAAAAGAAGCATATTGTAATACAGACTGTTGTTTTAGTTTCCAACATCAGCTGGATACACAAGAGAGGCAGAAAGAGAGAGAGAGAGAAAGAGAAAGAGAGAGAGAAAGAGAAAATTACCTGTGCATAGCAACCTCTCGTGCATTAGACACTGTAGATCTAATAAAAGGAGTGAATAGATTATAGCACTGGGAATCCACTATTGGCATGATGTTGAATTCCAGGTAGGCATGCTGCATCTCAATAGATGACTTTTAGCCTATCTATTAGACATAAAACAATGCAAGTGAGGATTTCTGTAGCAAAACCGAGGCATCAGCCTCCTTGCCCCACCTCAGGGCACAGGCCCTCTCCTCTTGATAATGCTGTCTCAAGAAATCAGAAGAAACAGTATTACTGAAAAATTACTTTATGCAGTACAAAATGCAGAGACCCCAAAGCAAACACTATCGATAAAGCATTCTAGATCATAGTTTTATTGCCCTATTTTTCTAAAGATACTTAAGTGATTCCATTGCTTCTGGCTGTTCACAACAGTCACCATCAAAGTCATTATTTATCATTTAGCATATTATATGACTTGAACCTAAATTCCATAGTTTCTTATAAATCTCTATGCCAATTCTCTTTTTATCTCTCTCTAAAACATCTGCACCATGGCTTCATGGACTTACCTACTTCTCTTTTCCAGCACCATCACTTTTACACTCTACCCTGTCAGAGCATCCCCATATAGTCTCACCTAAACTCTCATTATCCTCTGCAAAATTTCTTCAGTAGCCTTACTACTCTCTTAATGTTTATGGTATTTATAGCGCAGTTCTCTCTTTTTTTCTTGATACTGGATTTTTGTTTGGGGATCTGTCTAGTAGAGATTGTCTATCTATTTTCTAAGGAATTGGTTCTTGTTTTTATAGATTTTTCTTTTTTCTTTTTTGCCTTTTGATTTCATTCACTTGGTTACTGAGAGTAGTATGCAAGTCTTGAACTCTACAAGTGAATTTGGCTATTTCCATTTTTCATTTCTGTTAGTTTTTGCTTCTTGTAGTTTGAAGCTTTCTTGTTAAATATTCACATTTTAGAAAAATATGTCTTCTTGGTGAATTGATATCTTTGTTACTTTGAGATGTACCATTTTATCTTTTATTATTTCTTGTCCTAAAGTACTTTTATGTCAGTGAGGCTGCCCTACTTTGCTTTAATCAGTGTGTTTATAGTGTGTTCTTTTCCACTATTTGACTTATACCTATTTTACATTTATGATGGATACCATGTGTATAGCATAGAATTAAGTCTCACTTTTTAATTCAAGATGACAATCTTTCATTTTTAATTGATGTGTTTTAACTGTATGTATTGATATTATTAAATTAAAATCTGCCATCTTGCTAGATTCTTTTCCTTTTATTCCACCTCTTCTTTGTATCTTTCATCTGAATTTTTCTGCTTTCTTTTGGATTTGGGGTTTTTATAATTCAGTTTTATGTCTATTAGGCTCATTTACGTCTGTGTAATGATCATCATAGGATTTCTTTTTCATTTTATAAATTTTATTTATTTTTTATTTATATATGACAGTGGAGTACATTATAATTCTTATTTTTGAACACAATTTTTCATATCTCTGGTTGAAGCAAAATCTATCCTGAAATAATGCACTATTTCAAACTAGTATGAAGATGTTTCAAGAGTGTGCTCTAGATTCTTCCTGTTGTAATTTGTTGCATTTATACCAGATGTTTTTCCTGTACACATTCAGCAAACATACAACACATTGATGCTGTTTTGCTTTGGGATATTTTTTATCTCTTAAAATGATGAAAGTAAGAAAACATCTTTATATTTATCTCATTTATATAATTTGAAGCACCTTTTATTTGACTTTTCTAACACATATATATGCCTCTACTAAATTATTATCTTGATTTTTTTAAAAAAATATTTGTCAATTACTTTTAAACAATGCTTCGACAGTTTTTTATTTATTTATCTTCATTTATTCAACTTGAAGCTGTCTTCATTTTAACATTTCTTATATATATGCTTGTATTGAATTATCTCAGATTTTGTTTGAAAAAATATTTCTCATTTATTTAAAAACCATTTAGCTAAGCATAGAGTTCTGGTTTATAGTTATTTTCTTCCAGGACTTTAAGATTGTTATTATAGCTGGGTATGGTGGCACACACCTCTAATCCCAGAGGCTTGAGAGGCTGAGGTGAGAGGATCAGAGGATCTCGAGTTCAAAGCCAGCCTCAGCAAAAGCGAGGCACTAAGCAATTTAGTGAGACCCCGTCTCTAAATAAAATAAAAAATAGGGCTGGGGATGTGGCTCAGGGGCTGAGTATCCCTGAGTTCAATCCCTAGTACTGCCCCCCACTCCCCAAGAGAAGATGGCTATTATACTGTTTTATGGCTTGCATAATTTTCATGTCTGCTATAATTCTTATTTTTATTTCTTTGCCTATAATATATATTTTTTAGCAGCATATTTATGGGGTATACATACGTGTGTGTGCACAAGCTTGCATATGAGTATATGCATATGTTCTAGTATTTGTTTTTGTTTTTTGTTTCCTAATTCTGTTGGGTATATCAATTTAGTGAAAAAGCCCTTTTGACAATTTTTGGTTATAATCTTTTAAAATATCTTTTTAAATTATAAAAACCCCAAATCCATTCTCTCTGGCTCTTCCTTCTGGTATTCCAATTCATGTGTAGGGAAGGTATGTAGTATCTCAGCCTGGAAATAGGCCAGCATTTCCTAACACTGGGCATTTAGTGTGAGTGGGTTGAGTTAATGTAGTCAGAATGTGAGTTGTGTTTGGTTTTGTTGTTATTGTTATCCTGAGTGCAATACAGGTTTTAAATTCTTCTATTACGACGCTGCCTTCAGAGTGGAGGCCTGTTTGCTGTAGAGTTTCATCAAAGTGGCTCCACCTTCAGCTTTGTCCTTGCCTGTGTCTCAGAGGGGCTTTCTATTTTTAGGCTTTTACTTTTTCCCAGGAGAAACCTACTGTGACTTGTTACTTACTGTTTGGTTGTGTGATGTGGTTGGATTAGGGATGAATTTTCTGCTGCTCTGGGGCAGCCTCAGCCTCAGGCAGGGGCTGTGTTCTTGTGTTTTGGGATTAGGGCCTTCTCAGTAATTGTACCCTCCCCCGTAGGTAGAGGATCTCTAAGGGTCTGATCCTTAGGACTTCTTCCTGCCCCTTTATCTGCAGAAGTTTTCATTGTGTTCCCCTGATCCACCTTAATGTGTCTTTGCCTGTGATCTGAGGACAAAAGGATTTGTTGTCCTTTCCAAAGTGGCTTAAAGCTTTTGTTCCATAGTGGAAATAGGAGAGAAGAATCTTAGCGGCACTTTTCTTTTTGATACATTTTTTTCCCCCTTCCTCATGACTAAACCATGAGAATAGCTTCCTCCATCCAGTCCTGCCCCCAATCTTCTTGTGAACCCCTCGTGAGTTCTGTGAAGAAGAGCGTCCAAGTAGCTTTGAATGTCCCTTGAGTGAGTTTGTTATTCCCATGGGTTATTTGACCATTAGAAATTACCTGAAAATATGAGCTTAAATTTTCTGATGAGCCTGTATGATACCAGCATCTGTCTGAGCAAGCAAGTATTTGTATCCTTCTGAAAACAGTTGTCTCTCCTTAATTTGGGGATTATTTGGTTGCTTTATGGCCTTGTAACTCCAACAGGTTAGTCATTTTACAAATGATCTAGATTTTGCTGTTGTTTAAAGAGGGGGTGCATTACTTCCAATTTTCTATATCTCAAGTGGAAGCTGGAATTTAGAACTTATGTACTTTTACACTCTTAAACTGAATTGAATTGAATATTCTTATTAAATTAGGTAGAATGTAAATTAGGACGGAGGGATAAAGGAATAAATAAGATATTGACATTCCATTAACGAGCTCTGTAATGCATAAGAGATACAAGTAGCTAGTTCTATTAAAGGGTTTGTGGAAAGTTGCAATTGGTATATGGCAACTTTTGAGATAATTTTACCCTGAGGTGCCAGGTAAAGTTCCACAGAGCAGATTCTATGGGAATGCACACTGGGAGGATGAGTCAGAATGTAATACATGAATAGAGGGAGAAAGACATTCCAGTGGGAGGAAATGGCATGAGTGCTGACATGTGGACTAGGGATGTGCCCTGAAGCTGGAGCTCAGGCTGCAGTTGAAAAGGTGTTTGTTTTCTGTGTTAGAGTTTACCTTTTATCCTATAAGCAGCTGAGAATCTCAAAAAAGTCTTTTAATGAAGAGTGATACCAAAAGGCTGTATTTTAGAAGAACAACTCTAGCATCAGTTTGGAGACTAAATTTAAGGGAAGAATATAGGATTGGGAGTTAATATCATAGCTTGTAAGAAGAAACCGGTTTAGAACAATATGAACCTAATGAAGAACAATACATGTCATTATTTTGTCGTTGCTCCACCAAAACAGCATCTCAGAAAAAATACTTTGACATGACTCTAGCATGCGATAGCATATCACCTTGTTACTGCTAAGTGGGGTAGGTCCAGGTTCCCTCTTAGCCTGCTTGACTCTTGAAGGGTGTGTTTCTTATTAAAAGAGGGTTAGTTTTATACCCTCATGTGGTTTCCACTGACTCTGAGGTGGGTGCAAACTAATAAAAGTCTCAGGTCTCCACTAGACCTCCTCAGACACCACCTAGGTTGGGATGGAGGGGTGACTCATTACTTCCAGGTGGGGTTGGAAGACTCAGCTCCCAACTTGGTCTCTGCTGACACTCCTGGGAGGGAGGATGCTTATTATTGGCCATGAGGATAGAAATTCTGGTTCCTACTTGGCCTTCTTCTGCATCCCCAGGGAGGGTCCTGGGGACCTCATTACAAATGTGCAAGGGTGGATGCTTAGGCCCCCTTTGTGATTTCTGTGGCTGTGGGTGAGAGGCCATAGTTTTCTGTGGTCTTTGGCTAGACTAGAGCAGTTGCTGTATAAAAATGTTCTGCCTTGCCGGACTGCACCTTTACCGGTTCTTTGGGGGAGAAGAACAAGCTTTTCTTGAGGCTTCTTTTGTTTGTAGCTACAGGAATTTGGGGGCTGCCAGCTGCAAGTCTGGGCTGCATGAGGTAAAGAATCCAGGGAACTCACCACCATCTTGTTCTTCAAGCATCAAGGTGCTAGCTGGTCTATCTTTCTCTCTGCACCTTTCTATCTTCTTTCCTTCATTTTATGTATGATGTTAGAGTTTTGGGAATAGGGAAATGTTATGCTTACTTTATCTTCCTAGAAATGATATTTACAGTCAATATCATGACTCTAAATCCCACTCATCTCTTTCAATTTCACAGAGACAATAAATGCAATAGAAAACGTTGAAGGTAGCATGCATGTGAGGGAGATGTGGGGAGGGACATTTTTTTGAGGCATTGTGTTATAGCCTTCCTTTATCAAATATGCACTGGCCACCTGCCGCACACAGAACACCGTGGGAACTGACAAGTATACATGAGAAAAGCCATAGGCCTCTCCCTCTGACTATTCAAAAACTTATATCATTTGTTTAATCTGTTCCAGAGGAAGCAACAATGTTTTTAATGCCCTGCCTCTTTGGTGGCAGTGGGAATTGGGATTGCAGCAAAGGCTTAGAATGAGACTGTCTCATTGGCCCAGTTCGCTCACAGCTTTATGGATCTAGGAGCTTTACTAAGTTGCCTCTAGGGAGCTTCCATTTCTCTCTCTCTCCCTGATGTGAAATAGCCCACTAATTCACTCCAAATGCCTTATAGCCATTGAACAAAAGCTCTTGTTCCTCTCTTTCGTCAAAATATCTGAACACCCTGGGGGCCCTTTCGAGACTAGGATATGTGACTGGACTCTCAGCTGTATGGATGTTAGAACACCTGTGGGGTTCTTAAATTTTAAAAAAATTTATTTCAACTGCAAGTTAACAGTCTTAGAGAATCCTCATGCACTCATTTCCCTCCTTTATACCAATGGGTAATACAGGCCTTCTATGTGGATTGCTTTGCAGTCTATTAAAGAGAAGAATTTGGAGATACATGAGGGAAAGGCAGCATTTTAATCAGTGATTTATGTGCACTTTTTAAAAAGCCTTGTCAAGCCTGCTTTTCCCATTTAATCTTGAATTCTTTTCATAACGTTTGTATCTTGATTTTATGTTCCTTAATGTGCCATATTTTTCTCCACAATAGATTTTAAGCTAAATTGGCCCAAAACAAGAGGGATGCTGAATGCTTTTTGTAACCATGGAAACATTTCTGGGCACTTACTGAGGACCTGGTTGCCAATAGTAATGTAACAGAGAAAATAGATACACTTCATTTAGCAGTTGCCGATGATTAAGAGACAGAGACTACTTATAGTGCCATCCCAAGATAGGCTTTTTGGTTTAAAGACCCAAATCCAAAACACTGACTTCTCAGTAGATAAGCAGCTATGACACCTTTGATATGTTATGGGAAGGAATTTTAATTGCTTCTTAAAATCATCTTTGTTTGCAGATTTTCACCTCAGACTTTTTCTTTTTCTTTCTTTCTTTTTTTTGAGGCTGTTTTTTAACCACATATATTTGTTTCCAAGAAATATGCTCACTATTTCCTGAAATAGCCTGCTAATGGAATTAATGTGTTTCAAGTACATTGGCATATAGAACTTGAGAAACAATCTTTGGCTAGATGGAATGTATTTAAGAAGTAGAACAGCAGGTTTTGAAATTGGGGTGATGCAATTTGACTTTTCAACCAGGTTACTCTGTGAGGATAATGTCACATGGAAAGGGAAAACCCTACAGTGCTCTTAGTTGCTTTATAGATTTCAGGTATATTGTTTTGTCGATATTCTTGGGATCGCTGGTGGTAGTTGAGACTACATGGTATCAGACAATATAATGCAGTTGGTCCATAAATCATGCAGGCTTTTAAAAAAATTCTATAGGGCATGTTACAGTGTGGGAAATACTGCTTCCTGACTTTCATTCCTTTGCAAATCTAGATCTTTGCTTTCCCATTGCATGAGTGCTCTAAGAGTGAGCCTATCCCTAGTTAAATTTATCTTCATTTATTAGTTTTGATTTGATTGCATTTGTAATCATTTCCCTTGGTTATTCAGAATTGTTTAGGGAAAAAGCTTAAATATTCTGATACAGTTTCAGAATCTGTTTTCTAAAAGCCTCATAAACTTAATTTCCTTGATATTTTGATTACATGCTTTGGAAAAGAAAAACAAGGAATTAAGGAATATGTAAGAAGTTGACATATGCTTTTCAGGTCCTTGACATTTAAGGCAAGGATATTATTATTGCCTTTGTTACTGACTTTTCAATTTTGGGTGCTTTTTTAAGAGAAAATTTTAGGGATGTAGCAAAATTTTATATGGACAGAAATGAAAAGATGCATTATGAAAATGATCAGTCTGGATTCAATGTTTACCTTAACTCCTTTGTGTTATTATGATAGAATACTGGGACATTTTAAAGGACAGCTTTAAAATGAGAAAATAAAGTCCTTTTTATATTTTCCATTCTTGCCATCATTAGGAATGGATTAGAAGAATTAGGCAGTTATACTCTAAATAAGCTTAAATCCCATTTTAACAATTCCCAAGAGATTGGAAATTATTCTTTAATAATGGAATCACTTGATATTAAAAAAAAGAAAGAAAGAAAAGAAAAGCTCAGAAGTTTTCCTTGCCCTTGAGAAGGTAATATAGCAGGGGAAGCATTTCAATTATCCAGCCTAAAAGAGGGGAGGGAATGAGCTAGGTAGGAGCCACAAACTTAATCAGATCTTTCTTATTGGTTTCTTCTTGCTAAGGACAGTTTTTTTTTTTTATTGGTTGTTCAAAACATTACAAAGTGCATGACATATCATCTTTCATACGTTTGATTTAAGTGGGTTATGAACTCCCTTTTTTACCCCAAATACAAGTTGCAGAATCACATCGGTTACACATCCACATTTTTACATACTGCCATATTAGTGACTGTTGTATTCTGCTACCTTTCCTGTCCCCTACTATCCCCCCTCCCCTTCCCTCCCATCTTCCCTCTCTATCCCATCTGCTGTTATTCAATTCTCTCCCTTGTTTTTTTTTTTCTTTTTCCCCTTTCCCCTCACAAACTCTTATATGTAATTTTGTGTAACAATGAGGGTCTCCTTCCATTTCCATACAGTTTCCCTTCTCTCTCTCTTTCCCTCCCACCACTCGTCTCTGTTTAATGTTAGTCTTTTGCTAAGGACAGTTTTTACCTGTGTGTTTTTGTGTTATTTATTTATTTTTAAATACCATGAAGATATTATCCTCTCCTCTTCCGTTGTCCTTTGTAAATCCCCTTTCTGTTTGCCTGGCACCCCTTTAAATTCACTACTGAGGAGGGAGAGTCTTGTTTCTGAAAAGGAGTCTTATAATGGGAAGAGTTTCTGAAATGTGACTTAAGTTTTTCTTTTCTTTGCCCTCCTGTTAATCATGCCAGGGGGAGGTCTAGGTCATTGCTAATGGAGTTTTGAGTACCATTTATTACCATTTATATTTCTTAGCTTTTAAGTTCATGAAATATTTCAAAAACCTAGAAAAAAATAGAGTAATTCACATATGTAGTCCAAAAACCTGCTCTTCAACTTTGCTAAATCTTAACATTTTTAATTCAGATTTATTTTAAAGAAGCCATCTAGGACAGACAGAACTGAGGTCCCCTGGGTCTTTCTCTTCATTACTCACTAGGGGTAAATAAAATCTATTTGGGGGTTATGATTCTTATTATGTTTTCGTTCTTTTGCTTGTAACATATGTATAAATAAACTACATTGAACACAATTTTGCATGTTTTAAAACTTTATATTAATGATATAAGATGGGAAATTGTATTCTGCAACTTGTTTTTTTTTTTTGCCACTTAATGTTATACAATGTTATGCAGATTTGGTTGATGTTAACTACTTAGTACTGGACTGTATTAATAAACATCCCATTTATCCATTCTTATTTTGATAAATATTTATCTCTAAATTTTCACTATTACACATAATTATGTAACATATCTATCCCTTTGAACATATATAATAGAGTTTGTTTACATGGAGTATATGAAGAAAGTCCTATTTCAAGTCTCTTTCTTAAACTAGGTCATTGTCATCCCTGGTTGAAGTTCTTTTTATAAATTTCCTTTCCCTCCTCTGCTTTTTCTTGAGATAGTTCAAATTGATTCTTTTCCGTTGTAGCCAAGAGACTAACAATCAATACTATATTTAAAGCATTTAAAAGAATTTAACTACTAGAACTTGTCTATGTTTTCCATAGCAAATTTAAATGATTAATACATTACTGAGAATGTGAGACAGTGACACCAACTATTAGGAGGTTAGAGGTCCCTTTTAAACTTTAATGAAAGTTATAAACCCACTTACCCAGAAAGATACATACAGGATATATAAAAAATATTATAATGAAATTTCATCTAAGTTTATAAGATTAAATTTATAAAATCTTAGTTTATATGGGGAAACTAGCAACAATATATTCAGGAGTTGCTGTAGTTTGGATCTGGAATGTTCCTCAAAGGTACCTGTGTGTTAAAAGCGTGTTCCCTTGCTTGGCACTCTTGGGAGGTAGTAGAGGTGGGATCTAGTGGGAGGTCTTAGGTCACTGAAGGGGATAGTCAGATCAAGCCCTTTTCTTCTTCCTCTTTTTCTGATCCTCCATGAGGTAAGCAAGTTTGCTCTGCCTGCCATAGGTTCCTCACCGTGATGTCACTCCTCACCACAGGCTCCAAACCACTGGGGCCAGACAACCATGAACTGAAACCTCTAAAACTGTGATTCAAAATAAACTTTCTCTTTATAAGTTGATTATTTCATGTATTCGTTCCAGTAACAGAAACCTAACAAACATAGGAGTCAACCACTATACCATTTTATTTGCCAATTTGACTTTTCTCCTGAGAAAATCAAATGGGAGAAATGCATTAGGATCGGTGATGGTTCCTTAGCTGTTACCTCTCAGCCCACATTCATTCTTCTATGTCCCGATGTGGATTTTGGAAATAGAATTCTGCAAATGAGAGTTTTCCTTTGTGAAAGGGCATTCTCCTTTGTTGTGCCAAAAAAAGAACAGTAAAGGGATGTTGAAAGACAAAGGAGAGAAGAGTGACATCCTGTTTTACTCATTGCCCCTATTCTTGGCACCCCAGCACAGCCCTTCATGCTGCTGGTCTCCAGCTTCTTTCAGCATTTCAGGGCTGAGAAAGCAGTCAAGATTATCATGAGCTCTTAGAACTAAGAGGTGAGGTGAATCCCTACAGATGTAAAGCACAGACATCTGAGGAGGGGCATCACCTGGCTGCTGCTGATAGACCAGGAGCTAGTCTTCAACTTCTTTCAGTATTCAAGAACCAACCTCGTTGAAAACCCAGCACAGATAAGAGGGCAAGACAGCCAGTGTCCCCTTCTTAGATGTCTGAGGCCTTATCTCTGTGAAGCTCTTCTTCTGAGTTCCACAGGAAGTTTCTGGGGCGGGGGAAAGAGAACAATTATGAAGCTGAAACTGTAAGCATTATCTTCTCAATCTGTAACCTCAGAGCCTATTTCAAAACTCAGTTTTTTTTTCAATATTTCAAGTTTTGCTAGGACTACCTAGTTTTATTGTTTTGATCCTGCAAAAAGCAGCCACTACTAAGCCTAGCTACTATAAGTTGATAAATTGTTCTCCAGTTTTTAGATCTATCACAATAAGCAGTTATTCTTGTTGGGAGTCTTCATTAATCAGATTTCAGTCATGAGACAAAATACCTGAGGAAAAAACAACTTAAAGGCCTACAGTTTCTGTCCATTGCTTTAGACCTGAGATGAGGCAGGACGTTATGGAAAAACTGGGGTAGAGGAAAGTGCCAACTTCATGACAGCCAGGAAACAGAGAGAGCAGATAAGGAGCTGGGAACAAGATATCCCCTTCCAAGGCACACCCCCAGTGACCCATTTCCTCGACTGGGCCTCACCTCCATTCTTTTTCAGTAATGCTATCAAGTTATCACAGTATTGATAGATTCATCCACCGATAAGATCAGAGCCCTCATGATTCACCCACTTCTCAGAAGCCTACCTCTGAACATTGCTGAACTGAGATCCACACCTTTAACTCTTGAGCCTTTGGGAGACAATCCATATCTAAACCACAACAGTCTCTGCTAGACCAGTTTTTGCCTGAGCCACTGTTTCTTATCCTCGATACTTAGCCATAAAATGGCACCGAGGCACTATTGCTTCTGCCCCCAGAACTATACTATTTGTACAACTGAACTGAACTCAAATTTTATTGAAATTTCTCAGTTTCTTATAAGCAAAGATGAAGAAGGGGGTGACCTTTTAAGTCATTGATAAATCTAGGAGCAAATGTGGTCTCATGGAATTTTTACCTAGAAGTTCATATGGTATCTTTGGGACCTGGTTTCTTTCCATTTATCCCCAGTCTCTTACCCTCTCCTTCCATTTGAGTTGGCTCCATCCTCAAGCTCCGTGCATAGTGAGATGGCTATTGGATGATCCAGGTTTATATTCTCTTGAGGTTAAACTACATTAGAGAAAAATATATGTACTTTGTGTATATTAAAAATAAATCACAAATCATGGATTTTGTGTTAATTTACTTGGTTTGACTTTGAATGATGTGACAAACATTAGCAATCACTGAAGTCAGGGAAATAGAATGAACTGATTGGCCAGATCCAAGTTATATGCCATTTCTTAACTTGGGTTGAGAGTAGAGGAAAGGTACTTTACCAGAAGAAAATCAGGATTTCAGAAGTTGGAAGAATAGATGTTGATGGCAGAAAACAACAGCTGTGTTAGAGGAGCAGTCTTTCTTGGCTATCTCAACTGCTTTTGCACTGAATGTTGATTACAATCCTGTTTCAAGGACAAGCCTGGATTTCTTGTGTTATCACATATGCCATGTCACCATAGGTGCCTGAAACACCTGCTTCTGTATGCTTATGGATGTGTGTCTGCCAATAATCTGGTAAAGCATATTTCACTTGATTCCATGCATCTGCTGTCACTGCTGATTTAGATCATAGCTTCTCTCTCTGAATGTTAGAAAATCTCCCTAGCTCATATTTTTAGACTGGGGTAACTGTATCTATGGCTATATAACATGTTACCACAAATGTAATGGCTTAAAAAAATGCACATTTGTTTTGCAGTTTTTGTGTATTAGGAGTCCAGGCATATGTTAACTGAAACTTTTGTTCAGGTTTCATAAGGGTATAGTCAAGGTACAGCTGGGTGGCATTCTTATCTGGAGGTTTGACTGGGGGAAAAAAAATCTACCTCCAAGATCTCTCAGGTTATTGGAAGAATTGATTTTTTTGCAGATATAGACTGAGGGCTCTAGTTGCTTGCTGACTATTGGTTGGAGGTCACCTTCAACTCCTAGAGGCTGCTTGCAGTACCTAGAGGCCACTGACACTTCCTTTTGCAAGATGATCACTTACTTCATCAAGCTAGAGTCTGATAGCAAAAGGAATTTCATATTATGTAGTATAGTTGTGCCATACTCCACTGATCAGAAGCCAATCATGAATCCCATCAAAGGGGAGGGGTGGTCTGCCTACCACATGTTCTAGATTGGCCATTTAAATAGTGAAATGGCATTAAAGGTGGAAGCGACTTAAATGCCTTTGTATTAGTTATTTGCTCTTATGTATTTCTTTTTAAAATGGACAACATGGTATTTTTATCTTAATAGGCAAACTGCTACTTTATTTTGGCTATCCCATTAGCATTACATCCAGGAATGATTCTGAAGAAGACTTTGGTTAGAAGCTAAATCCAGGGCCCCAAATTGATTTTTGAAACTGTAGAAAGTGTAAAGGGAAGGCAGGCTTTGCAGGAAAATTCACCACTGGCCTGTGCTTTCTCATGGAAAGTCTCCAAGATGAGGACCTTGCCAAGAGTTCTTATTGATTCAGTAGATCACTCTGGATAAGGGACTTCTCAATTACTAATATCAGTAATAATAAAGGCAACCGTGATAGGTATTCAATAAATTATAACCTTTAAATATGTGCTAGGTATTTTATGTACGTTGTGTTCTTAGATCATAATTTTTTGAAGTATGTCCAGGATGGTGATAAATTATAACTTCTACTTTTAAAGGAAAGGCCAGTAGTTTTAGGGAAGGTAAATAACTCATTCATTGTCCCTAACTGGTAGGGGGGAAAAAAAAAGGGATCCCAAATCACAGGTGTCGGACTCAAAGTCCCAAGGCATTTTCCTTATGGCAGCTGCTGTCCTCTGATGCGTTGAAGCCCTCCCTCCCACCATGCTTTTGTTACAAGAAGTCCAGCCCCAGAGTAGTAACTGGCAACAAAGAAATTTCTTGGGGTCGTATTTCTGTCCTTGAACTTAAATGTTCTTAAATTGAGTTTAAGGAATTCATGGGGAAATAACTGTATTTGTTATTTCTGTTTTCCTACCTCCTGCTTACTTATTCACTCATTGAAATTTGTCTTCAACTCTTCTATTCCAACGAACAGCCTCTTTTCAGGTTGCCAGTGGTCCTGAATTGCTTCATCATAAAATCAGACTCCCCACTCCCATTTTAATTGACTTATTTTGGCAGTAAAAACAGTCAAGTGTTCCTCTCCTGAAACTCATTCCTCACCTGGGTTCTGACTCCTCTTGTCCTCGTGTTCCCTTTGTCACATCTAGTTATTTCTTTTCATTCACCTTCTGCCAGTTTCCTAAATATTTTTTTTCCTTCCCTCTTATATACTTTTCCATGGCTTCTCCTGCAAATTTCTGCCACTCATCTGGTCCTCTGTCTTGAGCTCTGGGCTCAGGTATCCAACTTCCTTCGTGGGGTGATATCACACAGTTATAGTTCAACACGTTTAAAGTCTCACTAATCTTCTTCCTTTTTATATCTCATTTATGAAAACCCAGGCATCAAAGTCAGATGGAAGGCCATCTTCACTCCTTGTCCCTTACTGCTCCCCCATCCTAACTTGAGTTTGGTAAATGTAAACCAAATCCTATTGATTCTGTCTTATCTTGTAATAAGCAATTTCTCTCTAGCTCCTCCACTACCTTCATCCAGATATGCATCTTGTTCCGCTCTGCTTGTTGCAATAATGTCCTAACTGGTCTCTCTATTTTTATATTAGTTCCATTTCCTATCTATCCTCCAGTCAGGTTCCCCTCAGAATGTTTATTTTAAACTCCATATTATGTTTCATATCTTTCCATACAAAAAGCTTTCAGCATGATTTTCTTTGAAAGATACTTAGCTTCTTATGATTTGGACCCACTCTCCTCCAGTATCCTGAAATACTAAGTGCATTTCACACTTAAAACCTCCAGTTCCCTCTCCCGGTCCTTGTGGCTACCGAGTTAAATTGTAGAGAGTGTTAAGGGAACGCAGACTTTCCTCATCTTGCAAGAGTCATCTCAAGCAGTATCTTCTCTAGGAAGCTTCACTATCTCTTTTCTAGCCTCTATCACATTCCACACATTCTTCATCTTTGCCCTTTTCTGGCAGTTAACTGGCAGTTAACTTCTTCAGTGTTATGATACCATACTGAATTCTCAATAATAAAGATTTTATATTGCACTTAACTTTTTTTTTTTTTTTTTTTTTAAGTAAGTGTGCCCATGCCAAGTTGAATGGCAGGGGCTTGTGTTTTAAAACACAAATCTTTCCATTCCCCGCATTTAGTGCTGCATAAGTTTTCATGAATGAAAACAAAATTGAATGACTTAATGAACAAATGTAAACCTATCTTAGCTGTCACTGCTGGATCTCATCATCTTCAGCCTGTAAATATCCTACAAGTAATTATAGAATGTGGAAATTGGAAGAGTGTTGGCAATGACACTCTCCAAGGTTCTTAACATTTTTGACACTTTGTGTTTGCCTTAGGAAGACATAGGCAAAAATACAGTTTCTTAAGATTTGCCTTGACTTTCTCTATCCAGCATTTATGAGCACTTAAAAGACAAGTGCTATGATCTGAATGTTTTTGTACACCCAGCTCCCCCAACTCAGTCTGAAATCTAACTACCAGTGTGATGGTATTAAGAGTTAGCCTTTAGGGACTAGATTAGATCTGAGGCTTTGCCCAAATGAATGGTATTAGTGCCTTTGTAAAAGAAGCCCCAGAGGACTGCCTTGCCTTGTCCTCAGGGCAAGTTGGCCCTCACCAGATGAGATCTGGTGAGACTTGGTAATCTGCTGATGCCTTTACCTTGGACTTCCCAGGCTCCAGAACTGTGAGAAATAAATTTCTGTTGTTGATAAGCCAGCCAGTCTATGGTATTCACTTATAGAAACCTGGATGGATTAAATTACAAGGTAAAATGATTGTGAATCATGGCCTTTCCTCTTTGTTGTTGGTTCTCAGAGATGTAAGGCAAGACATGAGTCCTGCCTCTGAGATTAAGCCCTGGTTGTATAGGTGAGGCCACCACAGCATCACCACACAGAGCAGCTGTGAATGGGCCCACTTCAGGCAACTTAGCTGTAGTATAACCATTATGGTGTCTCCTGTGGAGCCATTCGATATGCTCTGGTGACATCTCTTGAGCATTCTTCAGGGACAAAAGATCAAGGGAGCAATGACTCCTCTTTGGCACTGAATCTATGGAAATGAAGTGAGGCTACTTCAGTTTTGATGGTGGACACAGCCCCAAGTCACTTTACAAGTGATTTCCCCTTGTTAAGAGGCTTTTAGCTAAGATGGGAGGGATGTTATATGTAGCAGAGGGAAGGCTATTCATTTTCAGTGTAGGAGATCTTTGTTCATCATCAACTGAGTCTTTGAAATATTCAATTATATTGTTACTTTAAAGTTATGTTGTGGAAGACAATGGAATTCCTGTCAAACTATAAGTAATTGGTTCATAAATATGTTTCAAACACCACTTTAATTTTAGCCACATTAACTTTGTCATGATTCCTAATGTGCCTGTGTGAGCTTCTCTGTAGATTGTAAACTCTTTAGAACAGGGATCATTTATTAACCATCCACCTATTCCATCACCACTGTATTTAGCACTGTGACTTTCATATGCTAGATTCATAATAACTGTTTTGCAAATTAAGTTAGTGGGAAGGTTAAACTTTGCTGAGTTTCTGGCATGTTAGGCAACATAGATGACTTATGAGGATGTGTCAAAAGAATTCTTGGTGGTGTGCTCTTTTGGCCAGCTGTGTATTAAGGAATTTTAAATTGTGAGGATTTAAGAAATTGTGGGAAGTGTTTTTCATCAAATAATAATAATTATTATGGGCTGTCCATCTAAAACTAAAATAAATAAATGAATAAATATAATAACTATTCATAATGCTTTAGTGATCCACAGTTCCATTGCAGGTGTATTAAATCAATACTTTCTCCTGCTTAATTGGCCATTTTCACTTGGTCTCCTTTGCCTGACCTTAAACATCTCCCTGACCTCTAAATGTTATCATGTGGCCATCAGCCTTAGGATAGGTCTCTTTTCCCAGTGTCCACCAAATCCCACCATCACTGATGTTATGTACTAACCTCCTGAATGATTTCTCTGTACCCATCATTCCTCTCATGTGGTCTGTTTTCAACACAGCACTCAGAATATGCCTTTAAAAACTTATGTTCCAGCATGTCATTCCTCTGCCATCATGAATTTCCATCTCATTTAGAATAAAAGCCAGAGCCCTTGCAGTAACTGCAAGGTCCTCAGTAATAGAGCTTTCTTGTCTCTCTGACCTCTGCTTGTTAGCTCTGCTTCAGCACCTCTGGCCCCCCTCTGCTCTTTTACTGGGCTTTAACACTAGCTGTTTACTCTGCCTGGAATGTTTGACCTCTAGAAATCTCCAGTCTTCCTCACACTTGTCAGGTCTTTCCTCGCATGTGCTTTTCTTGAATTCCCTGATCATGTGAATTTAAACTGAATTTGCCTCTCTCCTCCAGGCACCTACATCCCATCTCTGTGCCTTATTTTTTTAAAATTTTCATTCTTATAGGCCTGCTTGTCTATCTGCCTCCAGGAAGGCAGGATTTTCCATCCATTTCTTTTCCTGGTGTATCCCTGGCATCTACGAGTACCTGCTTCATGGCAATAAATAGTTGTGGAATAAATGAATGAATACCTTATAACATTTTTAGTGTACCTGCTTTCGAATGGTTCAGTCTGACAGCATTCACAAATGAATTGGCTAAGTTTGCCATGAGATGCTTTTAGATTTGCAATAAGTAGAACTAGAAGTTATTGAAATGTAAGGAGTGTGGCTTTATAATGTACTAGAAAGAAGGAGGCTAACACTTGAACAGAAGGAATAACATCGTAGCAATACAAAAGATTTAATTTTGAGGCTTAGATTTTAACAGACAACCAAGCAGAATTAGAATGTACCTATTTTTAAAAAGAATCTGGGAACATAGAAGAAAACACACAAATGGAGAAAATTTTTATTCTTTTCTTCAGGGAATGAATGATCCCCATTCTGAATTATCCCAGTTATTCATATGTGTGAAGACCATAATCTCTGGAGCCATCTGAATTCAAAAGTCACCAGTGCTACTTCTTTCTGAGCACCTTAGAGGCCTCTTTTTTTCTCATGGGGATAATAATACCTAGTTAAATGTGAGAATCTCTGCAAAACTAGGCACGGAATTGGCATGCAATGAATACATTTTCTTTTTTCACGTATTGCTACTCTTTTTGTTTTGTATTGTTTTTATGATCTTTCGCCAAATTAAAATTGGTCTAGATTCAGAGAAGATGCTTCTAGGTGTTTCTTTCTTCATGGGATACATTTGAAAATACCCCAAGTCTTCCGCTAAGTAGCTATGTAATCGGGCAGTAGCTGGAATGGGATCTAATTCATGGGAAAATTCTACCACTCTGCGACAAGGGGTCCCAGTGTGTGTGTGGGTGGGGTGGGCATTGGCCTGTTTTTCAGGGGTCCCTATGAATAAGAGATCCCTACCTTTCATTTAAAAGTGATGACAGGACACCCAGTTCTAGGTGGTGGCCTGACCATTATCCGGTCAAAGGCTGTTATTGCTGCCTGAAGCCTTGGAGACTTGCAGCAGTGGAAGAAGTCAAAGGGATTCTTTCTTTTTCAAATAAAGCCAGACTTTCACTTTATCCCCTAATTTATAAGAGATAACTTGGATTAGCAAAAGGATTTGTTTTTTTTCCTGGGTCAATTTGTATATTACATTTAATGGTTCCTGAAGAAATTTTCCTGATTTTTGTATAGAGAGCTCATATTGAATTCTGAACCTTTATTTTGTGGTTCCTTATTTTAATGAGTTGAAAAGAGCTTCAGAGAGACTAAGACCTTTAAAAAAACTCAATGATTTCATTTTCTTAAAGTGATTTTTTTAAACTTCCCTAATAGGTAAAAATAAATGAACATGCCACTTCACTTAAATTTTCTAAAGATTTCTTTTTCCTACTGGTCTCCTTTCGATTTTTTTTTTTTTGTTCTAATTAGTGTTACATTACAGTAAAATGCATTTTGACACACTGTACACAAATGGAGCACAACTTCTCCTTCCTTTGTCTGTACATGGCCAGAGTCACACCAGTTGTGTAATCACACATTATATATATATATAGGGTAATAAGGTCTCATTCTACTGTCCTTCCCATCCCCACAGCGCCCCCCCAACTCCCTTATGCACATAGATTTCCTTCCTTCCTTCCTTCCTTCCTTCCTTCCTTCCTTCCTCCCTCCCTCCCTCCCTCCCTCCCTCCCTCCCTTCCTTCTTTCCCTGAACCCTTATTTCTTAAGAGAGAAGCTACAGTCCTTCTATCTCCCCTATTCTGAACTTCATCCTTTATTCATCTAAGGTTATCCATAAATTTGCTCAGGAAATGTTGAAATTGGCAGGTTTAGTGTAAAAGTTTTCTATATTTTTCAAAGAAGGAAGAGGGGAGGAAATAATAGAGATTCCATTTCAACTCCCAGAAGAGCACCTGTGTTTTCCCCGACCCCCTCCACATTTGATTTCACATCCCTGGCTCTCTGTGGGAACCGCCGACCAGGGTCTCACTGGCTACAGGCTCAGTCCACTGGGACGCCATTTCTCTTAAATGCGGGGACTCTCCGAGAAGCTTAGCTAAATTTCCCTGAAGGATACAGGCGGGTGGAGAGCTCCCAGGATCAAGCTGGGCATTTCTGAGTTTTAAATTCCTAAGGGAGTTTGGATGGTTGGTTTCAGCACCAGCATTGCGCTGGTTAGGAAACCTCGTGTGGCCAGCGTTGGCGAGGGTCTCTCGGACCGCTTGACGGTGACCGTGTGCATGGAAACTGCATCCATGTGGCCAAAAGTCTCAGAATGCAACTAGTTTCAGGAAAAAGTATCTAGTGATGGTTAGCATTTATGGTAATCCCTTCTCATGGTTTTGTCCATTATTGGGGGCTTTGTCTTAATCCCCCTCAAAAGAACTCATCAATACTAAGCTATTGTCATGTGTTGTAAATCTTTTTTCCAAATATGCTTTCATTTAGAGTCAGCAGATCATGGGACTGGGAGGCGATTGTTCACTGTTTTTACCTACAGAATCACTACAGAAGATAGAGTAAAATCCCAGGTTAACTTTATACAAAGTCTCATTTCCCAAGGCATCACTCTGAAGCAGTAAGATTCCATGGTGAAAATAAGCCAAAGAAATTTAGATTTGAGTTCTGATCCAGTAATTTATTTCCTGTGTGACCACAGATGAGTTGCTTGCACCATCTACTCACCTTGTTCTTGTATTGAGCCAGTGCTATGGCAAGTTTCTAAAAGAGCATTAACCATGCAAAGTTTGGTCAGTTGAATACTTCAGCTACATTTTCTTCTAGCTTTTTGCTATTGTGAGGAGAGGATTGGGGAGTGTTTTTATGTGTTTATTTGTTTGTTTTGAAAGGAGAATTGAACCCAGAGGCACTTTACCACTGAGCTATATTCCCAGCTCTTTTAATTTTTTTTTTATTTCATGATGCGGTCTTACTAAGTTGCTTAGGGCATGGCTAAGTTGCTTAGACTGGCCTCAAACTTGCAGTCCACCTGCCTCAGCCTCCCAGGCTGCTGGGACTGTAGGCATGCACCACCATGCCCGCTGGTGGTTTTTTGTTTATGTTTTTTTCATTTAATTTTTTAATCCCTTAAGAGTTCATTTTGTTATATGGTATGAAGTGAAGTTCTAACTTATTTTTTCCAGTTGGCCATATTTTTCAAAATGCTATTTCTTTTTTTAAAAATTTATGTATTTATTTTATTTTTTATTAGCTACACATGGCATTACAATTCAAAATGATATTTCTTCAGCAATTTCTTTTTCTGCCTTGGTTTTTGTAAAGCTATGGAACTTCCTTTTTCCTTGAACAAATTATGTTTGTCAATCTGTTTCATAAATGCCATATCCAGTCCACTAGTTGTCAGTCAGTTCTGGTGTGTGGTCTGCTTACTTTTCTTTCTTCCTCCCCCCTCCCCCCTTTCCCCCTCCTCCTTGAAATGTAACTTACAGCCAACAAGTGAGTACAAACATCTTTATGGGTTGCTTGGAGAATGTTTATGAATTTCCTTCTTGAGGTCACTAGCACATCAAGTTAGAGACCCCAAATGGGTCCCTATACCTGCTCCCTAAGCAGTGTTTTAACTTCTGTCATCATAGATTAAGGAAATTTCTTTCTGTCCCTAGCCTTTGTTATGAATGAGGGATAAAATTTATTATTTACTTTTTCAGCAGTTATTGAAATAACTATATGATATTTTCCTTCTTTTTGTCTTCCTGGGTAGATTATTTATTGTTGATTTTTCAAAGGTTTAAACTAAATTTGCATTCTTGGAATAAATCCCACTTGGTTCTGATGTGTTATTCTTATTTATCAAAGGGTTTGAGGTTCAAGTGTCTTTGTTATGATTTCTGCATCTTTGTGCATGAAAGATATTGGTCTGTTATTTTCTTTTGTTTGAATGGCCTTTTCAGATTTTAGTATCAAGGTTATACTTGGCTTCATCATGTAATTTGGGCAGTGTTTACTTCTTTTTCTGTTTTCTTATTATGCAAAGTGAGTATTGTTTCTTCTTAAATTGGGAAGATTTCATCAATGAAGCCATCTGGAACTGGAGTTTTCTTTGTGAAAATAAATGAAATAATGATTAAATTTCTTTAAGAGCTAACAAGCAAGAAAGAATTACTTTCAACTTTTTTCTACCTTCCCATCTTTTCTAATGTATGAAATACATCAGAAATACATTTAAAACTATAAATGTCCTTTAAAACACTGCCAGAGCTACCCCCTGCAATGTTAATATGTTGTATTTTCCTTATAATTAAGTTTAATATAGTTTAATATTTGATCCAAGTTTTTTTTTTATTATTTTATCGATTTCTAGTTTAACTGCACTGTGGCTGGAAAATATACTTTGGCGATTTAATCTCTGGAATTTGATATTGATAATCATGATTTTTATGGCATCTATTTTAGTTTTAGTAAGCATCCCATATTAACTTAAAAATAGTGCATTGTGTTGGGGTTGTGGCTCAGTGGTGGAGTGCTTGCCTAGCATGTGTGAGGAACTGGGTTTGATTCTCAGCACCACATATAAATAAAGTAAAGGTTCATTGACAACTAAAAAAATAAAAAAAGTGCAAATCAAGTAGGTATATACATGTGTTTGCATTATATATGGAGAGATACACACATGAATATATAAACGTATATATATATATATATATACACACACACACACACACACACACATGCTTATAAACACATACTCAATACATTATATATGCATATACACATGCATATAAACACATACTCAACATTAGGGAAATTTGGTTAATTATGTTTAATTTTTAGCTTTGTGTATCAATTTTAGTGGGAAAGTGGTACAATCTTAAAGTATGATTATATATTTTTTTTATTTTTCTAATTTGAATTTATATTATTATTTTTCAATGTGTTGGGAATCAAACTCAGGGCCTTGTGCATACTTGGCAAGCATTTTACCACTGAACCACATTTTAGGACCTAAAATTATATATTTAGGATTTTTCATGTCTTCTTATTGAATTGACCATTTTATCATTATGAAATATCCTTGTTTTGGATGATAATTTTTGCCTTAAAATTTATTTTATTTGATATTAATGTGACTACTGTATTACCTTGATTATTATATACATAATAGAGTTTTTTTCCCCCCAGTTTTATCATGAAGTAGATCTCTTATAAATAGAGTTGGGTTTTCTTTGCTTTTATCTAGTATAAGTATCTAGTATAAATACTTATATTTTAAGTAAAATATTTATTCCACATACATTTAATGTATAACTGAAAAGCTATTAGAAGACAAGACAGACCAGCAAAAGTATTTGATTAATCTGAAAGTCAAGTGAGGAGATAAAGGAAAAATAACATACAGAAAGAGTGGGAAAAAAATAGCAAGATGACTTAAACCCAGTTATGACATCTTTAAAGGTATCATTGTGGTTTACATCAATTTTGATAAAATGTCTATAATAATTATTTTTTCTTCCATATTTAATGTATCCTGTTTTCTTTGATTACCGTCAAGATTTTTTTTAACCTTGTCCTTTTTTTTTTTTTTTTTAGCAGCTTGAATTTGAGATCTGTGTGTATGTAATCTGATTTGGGTTCTCTGAACTTCTTAAGTAGTTTACTATCAGTAGTTTTCTATCCTTTGTTAATTTTGGAAAACTCTTGGAAATATCTACAAATATTCTTGGTCTAGTCTCTATGATTCCATTAAAATTCCAATTTTGCATATGTTATAGTTTTAGATGTTGATAGTGGTTCTTGTGTGTTTGATTCATGGAAGAAATATTTTTAATTCTTTTTGTTCCTCTTTATGTCCCAGTAGAGGCAATTTTTATTGACTTGTTTTGAAATTTATAGATTCTTTCCTTGGCTGTGTTAAGTCTAATGCTGATTTCTTTCAAGGGATTCTTCATCTCACAGTATTTTTCATTTTTATTCATTGGGTTCTTTTTTAGTTTCCATCTCTAAAAATCTCACTTCATAGTGCAAATTATCTACCATTTTGGTTAGTCTTTAATGTACTCATTATTTTAACTTCCCTGTCTCATAGTTTCAACATCTGTGTGACATTTGAGTCTGGTTCTTTTGATTGCTTTATCTCTTGAAAGCATATTTACTTTGTGTGTTTGTCTGTTTTGTATATTCGTTTATGAAATCTAAACAACTTGTGATCTCTCTCTCTCCCTCTCTCTCTCTCTCT
The DNA here is from genome assembly GCF_048772815.1 of Callospermophilus lateralis. Taxonomy (NCBI): domain Eukaryota; kingdom Metazoa; phylum Chordata; class Mammalia; order Rodentia; family Sciuridae; genus Callospermophilus; species Callospermophilus lateralis. The sequence goes on along the minus strand of NC_135307.1, from coordinate 68,907,867 downwards.
TGAATGAATTAAGGTGAGTATTATTTATATTTTGAAATTGTCATGGCTTGTATTTTGCTAGGTCTTTAGTGTCATCAAAATAGCCAGGATTTGAGCTGGGTTTAGGTCTCATTATTGCTATGGTTAGCTTCTACGTACCACTGTCTCAATTCTTCTAGTGTTATCTTGGTTTGTAGAATAGGGCTTGTTTGTCAGAGGACATTGCTCCACTTTTAAATTAAATTGTCTCCTTTGGTTTGTACATCACAGGTCTGTCTCCAGGCTCTTGACCCACTCCATGCAGTAGACTCCTGTTCCTTGTGATTGACACTTGCTAATCTATGGGCAGAGTGTTGTGGTGTTCCCTGTTCTGGTGCAGGTTTGGTTTTAGAAAAGTTTTCTCCCTGGATTTCACAGGTGGGCCCTCTCAGTATTCTCCTACAGATGTAGGAGACATTCAGTCATCTGGACCCAGGAAGTATTCCTGCCCCTCTAAAGTGGTAGAGGTAGAATATTTTTTTTTTTTCTGTTCCCTTTCCCTAGCTGCAGACAAATTCATTTGTTAAAGCCAAGAGGATTTTCTGTCTTTCTCCCAGTGACTTATGTGTCTTGTTTCCTATGGAAGGTAGAGAAGGATCTGTGCAGCCTTACTGCCTTTTCCACCATGGCTGCTATTTCCTAAGTATGGGCTGAAAGGGAGACTTTCGGTATTCTTTCTCTCCACCTCCAGTCTTTCTAACTAGCATCCAGTGAGGATGGTTGAGAAGAGTCCATGAGTGTGGATTTCTACTGTGTAGGTAGCTCTTAAGTGTTATACTCTTAGGCTAACTCATACTTGGTTTTTAGCAGCCTGGCACTAATTTTAGCCTAGTTGTTGGTTTGTCAGGGGTCCAGTGTCTCTTTCAGGTAAGCAAGTTCTAGTGTCTATCTTTTGAAGATTCATGTCTTTTCTTAGATTTTGGGTTAATTGGTACCCTAGAAGACAAACTCGTTTCTAATATATTCAAGAAAAGTAATTTTTCAAATCTCTTTCCTGCCCCACTCTCTTCCTTGCAGAGTAGGTAGAAATTTCTTCTAATGGTAAGAATGTTATGATTACTTTGAAGAATCAATATTCTTGCCAGACATTATGGTATGTGCCTAGAGGATCACTTGAGCCCAGGAGCCCGAGACCAGCCTGGGCAACATAATGAAACTCTGTCTCAAAAACAAAACAAAACAAAAACAAAAACAAAACAAAAAACACAAACCAGGATTTTTGTATATTTAGCCAATGTTCTTCATTCCTTCTACATTTTTATAATTCCTTATGGAATCATTTTCCTTTAGCTCTAAAATTCTATTTAATACTTCTTGCAGTGACATTCTGTTGGTTGTGAATGTTTCAGCATTTTTGTTTTTGAAATGTTTTTATTTTTAAAGTTTATTTTCGCTAGATATAAAATTCTAGTTTGTTTTTAATTTCACACTTTAAATGTATCATTCCATTGTCTTCCAACTTTCATATTTGGTGTTGACTGTTTAGACTCCAGTCTTATTGTTGCTCTTTTGAATTTAGTATGTTGTTTTGCTCTGCTGATTTTATGTTATCTTTACTTTGTTTTTTTCTTGTGTTTTACCATGATATGTTTATGTGTGGTTTGCTTCTTATTTATCTTGCATATATGTTTGATGCATTCATCCATTTTGAAGATTTTTTTGGCCACTATTCCTTCACATTCTCTTTTCTCCTAGGATTTCTGTTGTACACAGATACATTTCTAAGCTATTTGTACTCTTTTTTTTTTTTTACAATGTTTTTTAAAAAATATGATTCAATGTTGGCAACTTCTTCTCCCCACTGTCTGATGTGCTATTGAGCACATTAGTTGAATTTTTAATTCTTTAAAAATAGATTCTAGAGCTCTATTTAAATATCTGGCCTTTCTTTTATGTTATTAAATGCATTAATCTTAATAATTTAAAGTCCTTGTGATAATTGCATTATTAGAATCACTTGTGCTTCTATTTCTATTGACTGATTGTTTCTTTGATTTGATTTGGTAAATCAAGTTTACCTTAGGAGAATTTGACCTCTGACTTATGTCTCCCCCTAAACATGATAAAATCTCTGCTTATCTTTTCAACCTCATTGCTGTTTGTTATACTTAAACCATATATACTGTTTAGGAACTGGCCGACAACATAAAAAAAAGTTTTACTCAGATTTTTGTAGGATGGGTATTCTAATAAAAGCTACTTCATCCTTTTTCTTAAAAATTGCATTGTCTTGATTCCTTGTAAAGCTTGTCCTAATTACTCACTTTTCAAACATAAGTATTCATTTTTAACCATGTATTATCTTGCCTGTTGGATTCTAAAGTTCATACAGGAGACTATTTTATCCAATTCTAATAAAATTGTTTTATTAATTCTACATAGAAATTAGGGACAGCAATAATGTCTTTAAAATATATGTATTTAAGAATCTGGAATATTTTTCTATTTTTTTTCTGTAGCTCTTTCCTAAGTCTCAGTAAAGTAGTTCCAAGTGTGAACAATACTTTTATGGTCATAATAATAATACAAACACCAACTTTTGATTTAACTAAAAATTTTACGTTTTCTATGGGGATGAAGGAGGAAGGCAGTGGGAGTAGTGTAAAATAGATCTTGATAAGTAAAAAACAGAAGTGTAGATATTCTTAGAAAAATGGGGGTAAATATGAGAAAGAATCAGTTCAATGAGTTTCAAGTGTTTGCCTCTGAGGAGCAGAATTGAGAGGTGGGGCAAGGGACTAATATTTTCTTATTCCTCATTACTATTCTTTCATATAAGAAAAGTGAGGTATATGTATTATCCTTAAAATAAAAGTTTCGGAAAATGAGGGTTTTTAAAAATTTAAGCAACTATTTTTTTAGAGCAGTCTTAGGCCTATTAATTGTAAAATTGATTAGAAAATACAGAGTTCCCATACACCTTCTGTTCTCGCCCCGCCCACTCCACCTTCCTCCACTATCAGCATCGTCCACTGGTGGTATGTTTGTCACCATCAGTGAGCCTGCCCTGTCCCAAGTTATTATTGCCCTAAGTGCACAGTTTACATTAGTGCTTGCTCTAGTGGGGTTTGACAAGTAAATAATGACATCTATCCATCATTAGAATAACATACATAATACTATTTTCATTGGCCTAAAAATTCCATAGTGCTGCGACTATTCATCCCTTCTTCCTTCCCCAGTCCTTAGCAACCACTGATCTTTTTACTGTATCCATAGTTTTCTCTTTTCCAAAATATCACATAATTGGAATCATATAGCATGTAGCCTTTTCAGATTGTTCTTCACTTAGTGATATATTTTAAGGTTTCTTCATGTCTTGATAATGGCTTGAGAAGTGATTTCTTTTGGTGCTATAAACGATTACATTGTCTGGATCTACCAGGTTATTTATCCATTAACCAACTGATGGGTATTAGTTGCTTCTAAATTTTGGCAATTGTGAATAAAGCTGCTTATAAATCTCCACGTACAGGTCTTTGTGTGCACATAAGTGTTCAGCTCCTTTGGGGTGAATATCAAGGAGCATGAATGCTGAATCATAGTAGAATCTTAGTTTTGTAAGAAATTGCCAAACTATCTTCCAAAGTGGCCGCACCATTCTGCTTTTCTGCCAACAGTGAATGAAAATTCTTGTTGTTCCACATTCTTGCCAGTACTCACCACTCTAATAGGTATGTAGTGGCATCTCATTGTTTTAATTTACAATTTTAATGACATGATGTTGAACATATTTTCATTTGCTTAATTTGCCATCTGTATGCCAGTGTGTGTTGTCTGTCTTGTATTTTGCCCACTTTTAAGGGTTGCTTGCTTATTGTTAAATTTTAAGAGTTCTTTGTATACTTTAGAAAACAGTCCTTTATCAGCTTTGTATTTTGAAGATATTTTCTCCTAGTCTGTGGCTTGACAAGTCTTTTGAAGAGCAGAAGCTTTTGATTTAATGAAATCCATCTTAACAATTATTTCTTTTATGGACTGTGCCATTGGCAGAATACTTATTTCATTTGTTAGGGTGCTTATGAAAATGATATCATATTTTTAAATTAATTGTTAGTATATTCTAATTTTATTGCTGGTACATAGGAAAGCAATTGACTTTTGAATATTAACCTTGTATTTGATAATCTTGCTGTAGTCACAGATCACCTTTTAAGAGATAACAATAAATTTTCCCTGTATCTTTCCATTGGATCAAATCATATGTGATGTATTATTTTAATTATTTATATCAAACTATCCTTGAATTTTTTTGTTCTCTGTATTGGAGATTGAACCCAGGGCTTTGTGCATATCTAGAATAAGTATTCTAACACTGAGCTACACCCATTGCCATTTTTTATTTTATTTTTGAGGCAGGATCTTTATGCTAAGTTGTCCAGACTGACCTCAAACTTATTATCCTCCTTCTGTAGTCTCCTGAGTAGTAAGGATTATAGGTGTGCCCCTGTACCAGGCTTATCCTTGAATTTTTGAGATAAACTTTATTTGATTATCTGTGATGACTTTCCATATTTGCTACACTTTGCTGTCTTCATAAAACAAATTGGGTAGCTTTTTCTCTTTTATATGCCTTAGAATAAATTATCATATGTTGTGTAGTATCTAAACCTTCCAAGTTTCTAGGAGTTCTTTCTTGCTATTCTTTTGTTTGATTAGCACACTGTTCCTTAAGTGTCACAGGGATTATGTGGGTGGGAGGAGTCTGCCTGACCCATGTATTTTCCTTGTCCAAGTGTATTTCAAACTGTTGTTTGTATTGTATGACCCATTGTCTTAGTTTGTTTGTGCTGCTATAACAAAGTACCTGCAATCAGGTGATTAATGAAGAGCAGAAATTAATTTTCACATTTCTGGAGTCTGGAAAGTCCATCATCAAGGTGCCACATCTGGTGTCTGATGAGGACCTTCTTACTGGCAGAAATTGAAAGAGCAGGAGAAGAAGCTCACTGATCTGTGCCTGAAGCCTTTTGCAAATCCTAATCGCCTTCATGAGAGAGTAACTCTCATGGCCCAGTCACCTTTTTCAAGACCCCACCTCTTTACTATCATACTGGCATTGCATTTTGAAGAGGGCACATCCAAACCATAGTGTCCATTTTCATTTCTCTTTCTTGTATTAGTTTCTAAGCTCTGTGGAAGCAGTATCGTATCTGTCTGGATTACTACTGTAACACCAGAGCCAGTGCATGTCTTGGCATGTCTTAGGAGCTCAGGTAGTGCTTGGGAAGAGATGGATAGCGGTTTTTCCTTCTAGTAATGTACTGGGTTTTCCTTGACGACCAAATATATCATAAATACTGTGACACTTGAAACTGAGCTCTCTTCTTTGCTTTTAAAGGATGAAGTTTGATGCACTTAATTATATTCTAGCTCTTAATTATATTCATATTTTCAGCTGCTTTTTTGTCTACTTGAACTGTCAGACTTTAAAGTATTTCTTCATGCATTTTTTAGACACTTAAATATTGTGTGATTCCCCAAAATCGTTCACCATGGTAATGTCTTTTTCATCATTTGTAAAACTGAATTCTCTGTCTGTTTAATGCTCTTTGCCTTAAATTTAATAATGTTTTTTTCTTTTCTTTTCAGAAATTAGGCTTGTTTTAGTCAGATTTTTTTCACTGCTGCGACTAAAAGGACCCAATCAGAACAACTGTAGAGGAGGAAAAGTTTATTTGAGGGCTTACAATTTCAGAGGTCTTAGTCGATGCATCTCCATTCCTCAGGGCTCCGGTGAGGAAAACATCTTGGTGGAAGAGTGTGGCAAAGAGAAACAGCTTACATGACAAGCAGGCAGAGAGAGGTCTCCACTTGCCAGATATAAATATATACCCCAAAGCCACGCCCCAGTTACCACCTCCTCCAGCATACCCTACACCACTTTAGTTAACATTCAGTTAATTCCTGTCGAGATTAATTTACTGATTAGGTTAAGGCTATACCCAGTCATTTCTCCTCCAAACCTTCTTGCATTGTCTCACACATGAGCTTTTGGAGGACATCACAGGCTATAATTTATTTAACTAGAAAAAAGGAAGCAAATCAAAACCACACTGAGATTTCATCTCATTCCAGTAAGAATGGCAGACATCAAGAATACAAAGAATAATAAATGCTGGAGAGGATATAGAGAAAGAGGAACACTTTACACTGTTGTTGGGACTGTAAATTAATACAACCATTATGGAAATTAGTATGGAGATTTCTCACAAGACTAAGAAGGAAACCATCATATGATCCAGGTATACCACTTCTCAGTATTTATTCTAAGAATTAAACCATAATATAATGACACATGCACACCTATGCTGATACCACCACAATCTGCAATAGCCAAACTCTATGGAACCAGCCTAGGTGTCTGTCAACAATTAGATAAAGAAAATGTGGTACTTGCGCACACACACACCATGGAGTTTTATTTAGTCATAAGGAAGAATAAAATTATATATATATATATTTTTGCTGGTAAATGGATGGAACTTAAAAACTCATTTTAGGCAAAATGAGTCAAACTCAAACTCAAGGACCATATGTTTTTCCTTATATGTAGAAGCTAAAGTGGGAGGGGGGTGTAAGGGTCTTTCTCTCTCTCTCTCCTCTCTCTCTCTCATCTCATGAAATTAAAAGACAAGTAGAGTAGAGGAAGGAGACCAGGTGGAGGAGAGAGAAGGGAAAGGGGAAGTACTGGGGAATGAAACTGACTAAATTTTACTGTTATATCGTGTGCATGTATGAATATGTAATAACAGATCTCACTGTTCTGTTTAATTGTAATGCACTGATAAAAGAGGAAAAAATAGGAAAGGTGGGGAAAAGTTCTCAGAGAACACATTGAGCTTCTTTTCTTGGTCATCCTCTAGCTTCTGTGGCTTTATCCATAAGATATGTTAGATGGCTTCACATCCCAATTCAGCCCTGACCGTGCTACACCTCTAGTGGCTGTGCTTTCCAAAATGAATGCAGACCTAGTAGTATCCGTGTGGTACCAGGAAACAGAAATGACTCTGACCATCTCAAAATTTGAGCTCAAGAAGGAGGTCTGTGATCTGGACTGGAGAGAGGTCCCTCATTCTCTGGTTGGTGGCTCTAAATCTGCACCTTCATTTGGCAGGAAATAGAAGGGTAGGAGAGGAGAGCAAACTCACAGGGTTTTTGCACAAAACTTTTTTTTTTTTTTTAATAAGATTGGTTGGCGCCAGTGTCTGATTGGCTGATAAAAATGTTTAATGTCATCCTTCTCTCACTATATTATTCTATCCTGTTTTTGAGACTGAAGCTCGAGGTGGCCATTCACTGTATGTCAATCTAGCCTTACATGCACTGCAGTAATACCCTCGGAGGTGTCACATCACTAATCACTGTCCTTTGGTGCCTGTGGTGACACAACCTTGCTTGTTTTATGTTATGTTGGGAGTTCATGCTCCTTGATCTTCCCATTGGATCAGATGTGGGTACCTGTCAGAAACACCCTTCAAAAGTCTCCCGTCAGCCTTACTTAATTCGGGTTCTTATGTTTTCCCTTTCCCTTTCCCCAAACAGCTTGAAAAGAGCCTTTTTATTTCAGAAAGATTTTTGAGCTTTGTATAGTCATCTCTGAAAAGTGGCCCATTTTTATCACATACTCCCTCACTGCTGAGGGTTGTGCCCAATGTGGGATTTGATTCCTTGGGAAGAAGAAACTTCTGAGTTTTATACATCAAAAGGAATTGCTGCCTGCATCCTTCCTGTCACTGAAGGCTGGATGTGCCATCTGAGCGTCTCTTCATTTCGGGGTCATCACTGTGGCCATCCTGGTGTGGCTGGGCTTTGGGAGGCAGGATTTTTGCTCAGTCGTGTTGTGCATGCAGTAAGCTGGGTAGTCATTTTTGTCTGGCCTCTGACTTAAGTTGGCTGTCTTACAGCCATTGAGTCAGAGCCTCAGTCACAGGGGTTCTACACTTTATGGGTTATAGTGAATGATGTGGTGGGGATGGTAATGATGATGATTAGGATCATGATCATTTCCTAAAAGCTTGCTCACTGTGTATCAAGCAGTTTTATGTGTTTTATGTGCATCAAATCACTTAATTCTCCCAGTAATTCTAGAAGTATTAACTCCATTTTACAAAAGAGGAAACTGAGGCACAGAGCACTTATACCCAGGGTCAGACAACTCATATTTGGCAGAGCAGGATTCTAATGCAGACAGCCTGGCTCTTAATCACAATATTATGCTCCCTGTATAAATAATTAACCACAAATTCTCTGTGTGTCAAAACTTTTATGCAAGTTAGAGAATTTTTAAAATGGATTTCCATGTTAATTGTAGTTGCCAAAGGAGGATTAAGAATTATTTCAAAGGACTGATCAAGGAGAAAAGGTTTTATGACTTAATGGGAAAAGTCTTCAAAACGTTAACATTCTGAAAGACAGAAGTTTTGTTATTCTGCGGTATGACTGGTGTTGAAATATTCTTTTCATTTTTCTTTGAAAACGATACTATTATTTTGGATTGAGGTTAAAGACCATTTTAAGAGGGAACTTTAAACTTAATATACAAATGTGAACTTGAAAGTACTAAGTATATAAACTTTATATTAAAGTAAAAATAATAAATAAAAAGCAGGAGAAACAATGGAATTTACCAGATATAATCAAAGACAAAAATACAATACTTCAATATCAAATTTTTGGAACTATTTTTTTAAAGTGGAAGTAGGACCGGGCTGTATCTTGCTAATAGAGCACTTGACCAATGTACACAATCCCTGGGCTTGATCCCGAGCACCAGGGAGAAGAAAAGAAAAAAGGAGGAAAAGTATGAGTAGCTGTCTCTATTCCTCTGCAAAATTCAGTCTGAAACCAGAGTTTCAAGCAGGGTGTGGTGCTTTGCACAGTTACCTTTTATCCAAGTGGTGCCCATAAAGGACCAGCTTGAGCATCACAATTAGGAATGAAGTGGTCCTTTTGGAGCAAAGTCTCAGGCCATTGTGCAGAGAAAGGAGACATAAGGAGCCTCACATTCTTCTGGTACTCGGGCAGCCATACTGCAGGATAGGAACAGTCGCTGAGCTTTTCCTCTGCACCTGTGTGAACAAACAGCCATGCCCACCGGTGGTTTCCTCTTGATTGTGAAGATTCTTGACGAGTGTATGGAGAGTACGTGGAACTCTAAAAATGATCTATTACACTTCCTTTCTGGAATTCTATTCCCAGAATAGCACAGTTCTTTGAAATCCTCATTTAAATGAGCTTCATGATTTGTGGAAGGTGAGAATACTCACACCTGCTTTGCAAATTGATAAACTGTGCCCTAAATTCCTAACAGGTGGTTTGCTTGAAATTGGGTAGTGAGTCAGCAGCGGGGCTATCAATAGAATCCAGCTGTTCTCTCACCCACTAACTCTCTGACCTCACTTTTCATGTTAGTCTAGTTGGAAAAAAAAAATTTAGTAGTAGGAGGAGCTTGATAACTTTATCTTGAGACCATTGCATCTGTGATTTGTGTGTGTGTGGTGTGTGTGTGTGTGTGTGTGTGTACACATCGATGTGTTTGTGTGTGCTTCCGTGTTTGCCTGTGTTTTCTGAAACATTTTTGCCAAGTGGTATCTTCTTCCCACTTCCCAGATGGTACTTTTGATTTTTTTTTTTTTTTTTTTTTTTTTTACTTTGGAAATTGCTCACAAATCAGGAGACTTTACTTGCCAGTTGACAGATTTTAACAGCAGCTGGTAGGTGACCACCACCACCATCCGTTCCTCCCACCGTCTTCCACGGTGAGCCATCATCGGATACTGCAGAAAAGTGGGTGGGTTGTTAACCTCTTGAGGAGGTTAGGACAGTAGCAAAGTTTAATCATTATTGGAAGGATTTGACATAAAGTCAAATTGAAATAGATCTTTCTACTCAGATTAGGGCCATTTTTGCCAATCTGACTCCTTTTTTAAAAATATCAGTTCCATTTTTAACAGAACAGTAGTTTTACTTTATATAGTGCTACACAGGGGGGAGTCAGTTTTAAAACTGTTATAAAGAACTGGCTTATTAAATATTGAAAATTTAACCACTGTAAAAAGCGATGAATCCTCTATATGGAAGTCCTTTTGGAATGTCTTCAAATGTTCTTGATTTACCTTAATTTGTTGGAAAGTAGAAGATGCATCAAGATGGTCTCCATACCATTTCAAGTCCTGTCTAGTCCTGCCCTCTAAATAGTGTTGATTACTCTCTCTTTCTCTTTCACACAATTAGAGTAGAATTACCAATTTCACTTTTTGCCCGGAGCAGAGGGCAGCTTTGATCAGTTGGTAAAACAGTATGGAAGTTCTCTTTTGGTTATTTGTTTATCACATTCAAAGGTGGCTCTCTTTCTTTCTCTGTTAGTAAAGACTGTATTATCACTGATTGGAGTTGCACATTGATAAAATAAAATGGATTTTTCAGACAGTGATTTTTTTGTGTACTTAAAAAATAAGGAGCTACAAAGAAACAAAATCAAGGCCATGATTTATCTGCTGCATTTAGTTATTAGGAAGCATCAGAAATACCATTTCACTTGATTTTAAGTTGAATAACACATGCTGTGGAGCCAGATGGTGGGATTGAAGCCTAGGTGGCTTTAGGCATGACAACTTATCTGTGCCTCAGTTTTCTTATCTATTGAGTGAGGGAAATAATAGTACCTGCCTAGTTACTATAGCATTATAATATATATTATGCATATTATATATATATATGTATTATAGCATTATAATATATAGCATTATATATATATTATAGCAATATAATATATATTATGCATCTGTGTGTGTGTGTGTGTGTGTGTGTATTCTATTAAAAGGTAAAAAGGTTGCAATACACAAAGGAACACAGGCCTCCTCCCCTCATTCAACACAGCTATGCCTTCTAAATTGACTCCTGTTTGGTTGGGTTCAGAGAAAGAAACTTGCCGATCTGGATTTCGAGTGAGCTAAACTGCATTAATTTGCAGGTCTATTCACATTTAGCACAAACACTATAGTTAGAAAAACACTGTGGAGCTGTTCAGAAACGGAGATGATGTTCACAGTATATTTTAAAGGTGGGAAAAAATAGTTCACCCTCATTTGAAAGGCAAATAGTTAACAATCCACATGAACAGGTAGTTGAACTTTAGGCCTTTTTTTACTTCTGCAAATCATGAAAGCAAGAAAGGCAAACAAACATAAACCTGGAGATAAGAAACTTGCTATTGTTTTAGGATTCAAAGTCATTTAGAAACAAGAATTCCCTTCATGTTACCGTTGAGGAAACAGAATCCTGGAGAATATAGTTTTGCTTGCTCTAAGTCACATGAATGGGGTGACAGGGACATATATGATGACTGATGCAATGACTCAGTAGAAATTCACCTCCCTGGGTAAATTAGAAAGTCTCGATAAAGTGGTGACTTCCAGTGGATTGATCCTTGGCACCAGGGGGACAGACCCAAGTGGAGTCCAAGTGTGTCACGAGTTTAGCCTAAAGAGGAATACTGTAGATTATCTTTATTTATTTGTTTTCTGAAAGACTGTTGGAACATGAGGAAGAGTCTATACAGGAAGGATGGACTTAATCTGAACCTTAAAGCAAGAGGTTGTAGACATTACAATCTAAAAAAGCAGCAGCACAATTTTCAAACTATAGAATTAGAAGAGAGTGCAATGGAATGCAGAATGGTGAGTGAATTGTCTTGACAATGACAAGGAAGGAGGTTGGTGGCTTTGGTGAGCAAAGCAGGAATGATGAAATAGTTGGCTCAGCAAGTGGGAAGAAAGGGAAGCACAGAAGTGGAAGGAAAGTAAAGATACAAACGAAGAATGGTGGAATCCCAAAAGAAAGGGTGAATGTTGTCCTTATTACTAGCAACTGAACATCTTTAATAAAATTCAGTATTCCACAGTAATGTAGGCTAGATAACTTATTTTCTTCATGATGGAAAAATTATTTAGTCTTTCTTGATTTAAATCCATTTCTCTGTAAAGATAATTAAAATAGCATACATCCTAGAGGTCTGTTAGTCTATGACATCTAAGAGAATCAAGAATCATGTAATTCAGGGCTGGGGATGTGGCTCAAGCGGTAATGCGCTCGCCTGGCATGCTCAGGGCGCTGGGTTCGATCCTCAGCACCACAAAAAAGAAAAATAAAGATGTTGTGTCCACTGAAAACTAAAAAATAAATATTAAAAAAAGAATCATGTAAGAATATTGATTCTTGCAAATTGTGACAGTTCAAATCTATTGTTTTCTAATAGTCATTGGCTTGGAATAATTCTCTTTACCCAGTATGTAAAAAAAAATAATTATTTGAGTTAACAAATATATTATTTTTTGCATTTATAAGAATGAATCCGTGTAAGTTAATGATACTGAATAATTATAATTGTCATTTAGCTCTAAATGCTTAATTTTGCAAGCAAAACTTATCCAGAAACTTCCAAATTTAGTTTAGAAAGCTCATTTAGGTAAATTTTAATGAATTTTTAAAAACTAATTTGATTGAAGGTGGAGGTTGGGGTGGTTGATGGTTGTTTAAGTAATAAAAGATTTTGGTGAACAACCGCTTTGTTTTAAACACATTTACCTAATGAAAGTGTCATTGCAATAGTTAAAAAGAAATTTTCATCTTTAATTATTTTGGATATCGACCCATCCGAATTAGTTTGTTTAATTCTGTAGTTTTAGAAATATATCAACTTAAATACAATGAAATATATTATCATAAATCACAGAATCAGCAGCATTTAGAAAATGTTTCATACAGTTAAAGATATCTTAAACTTAAGGAGAAATATATTTCTGAAATTCTATTTCAGGAAAATATATTGAAGGCTAAATATTTAATTTGATTGAAAAATATTAAGCCAAAAGCATCTCTCAAGAACATAGGTGAGTTGAAACTTATGTGCTATAAATGTTTTACAAAGCAAAGATAAAATGTTCATTTGGATTGTGGTATAAATGAAATAAACTGATTTTTTCCCATTGAAGGTTGAAGTGGAGATATATTGTATGACAAATAAATATACTAAGTATTAATCTTGGATATGACACTAGGGATATCTTTTCTCCCCTGCCCCAGTGCACTTTTTTTTTTTTTTGGTGGTTCTGGGGATTGAACCCAGGGCCTCATGCATGCTAGAAAAACACTGTACCATTGAGCCACATCCCTAGCCTCAGTACAAAGAAATTTAACAATCATATATCGACTGAATGGTTTCACAAGAATAAGTTCCTGAGTCAATCTTCACAAGAATAAGTTAAGGTGGGGAGGAGAGGGATTGGGTTAGTACCATGAAGAGAACTGAAAGATGTGAGAGATGTTCTATAATTCATGAATATGTAACTAATACCCAACTAAAAAACAAAACCTACACACAGCACATACAAAAATAAACTCAAGGTGGGTTGTAGACATACATGGAAAAGCTAAAACTGTGAAAATTTTGGAAGACACCTGGGAAAAAATTTTCATGACCTTGGTTTAGAGAAAAACAACACTAAAAACACAAATGACAAAAGAAAAAATAGTTGTATTGAATTTTAGCATTCAAATCTTCTGTGTTACAACTTATGACATCAAGTCAAGTGTAAAGACAACCTAAAGAATAGGAGAAAGAATTTGCAAATTTTGTATTTAGTAAGGGAAGTGTATGCAGAATATACATACACATTTTATCGTTGAGTTACAATTAGACAATAAAAAAGATAATAACCTAATTAAAAATGGAGAGAGGACTTGAATAGACAGTTTTCTAAAGAAGATATATAAATGATCAATAAGCACATGAAAAGATGTTCATCATTAGCCACCAGGGAAAAGCAAATTAAAATCATAGTGCACTGCCACCTCAAATCTACTAGTATAACTATAAAAAAAGGTTAGATAATAACAAGTATTGATGAGGATGTGGAGAATCAGAAACTTCAGAGACTGCTAATGGAAATGTAAAATGTTGCAGCCTCTTTGGCAAATAGTCTAGCATTTCCATTCCTAGGCATTTATCCAGGAGAAATGAAAACAGATGTCTACACAAAATCTGGTACATAAATGTTCATAGAAGCATTCTTCAAAATAGCTAAAAGTGAAAACAACCCAAATGTCCATCAACTGATGAATAAGTAAAAAGGGATGTGTCTGTATAGATATACAATGGAGTGTTATTTGACTATAGAAAGAATGAACTTCATTCTTTTTATTTTTTTATTTATTTTGGTACTGGGGATTGAACCCAGGGGCACTTAACCACTGAGACACATCCCCAGCCCTTTTTTATATTTTATTTAGAGACAGGGTCTTGCTGAATTGCTTAGGGCTTCACTAAGTTTCTGAGGCTAGTTTATGAACTCAAGATCCTCCTGCCTCAGCCTCCTGAGCTGCTGGAATTATAGGCATGTGCCACTGCACCCGGCTTAAACTTCATTATTTCTCTCTTTTGTAGTGTGGGTATATGTACTACTACTAATACACAGATGAGACTTGAGAACAAAATATTACAGATTTTGTTTTATATGAACATATTCACAATGTGCCATTCCTTATAGACAGAAATTAGATGGCTGGCTAGCTACTTACTGCTGGGGAGAATGAGGGAATGGGAAAGAGAGTTTCTTTTGAGGTGATAAAGTACTCTAAAATTTGGTTGCATAGCTCTGTATAGCATTGTACACTTAAATTGATGAATTGTATATTTTATGATTATATCTCAATAAAGCCATTTACAAACTTTCTGTACAAAATAAAAACTATCTCACACAGTCATTTTCTAGAGAATGGCAGAAGCTTTACTCTTCTGAGGTTAGTCTTGACTGGCCATCATACCCACACACCAAAATTTTCTTGGTTTGCCTTGCAACTTTGATGGGTATGACACATGTAGCTGTCTTCCAAAGTGGCCTAGAGTATTCACATGTGTGGGGTCTGTGCACTTTTCCTGGTGCACTGAGAGGGTGAGTTTTGAGTTTGGAGGGTCAAATCAAGGTACAAATTTGTTTCTGAAGTGTATGTTCCAACATGAGTCAGGTTTCAATGTGAAGGTTTTTTTACATATTATTTACACCGTAGCCCCACACCCAATGCATTTTGCATCACGATTGGTTTGAGCACATGTCCAAGAATTCAGTAGGAGGTAGGTCCCAGGCCAGGCTGCCCAATTCTTTAGTATCTTAGTTTTGAAAGCATGAATTGTTTCTATTTGCACTTTAAACTACTTTGATTTATCTTTGCATGTTTATATACCTTGTCCTAATTATTTTTGTCAGACTATTCTGCTCATCTCTTTATCATATAGCTTTTGGCAATTTTGAATCCATTTAATTTAGAGAAAACATGAAGATGAAGGAAGGATAAAATACAGTGGAAGATGTATATGTAATTTCATTGAAGAGACAAGAAGATATCAATTTGCAGGTTTAGGGAAAAGAATGAAAATAGATTAAAAGAGCTAAATTTGATGAACAGTGTTTTTCTGTTGAACACACAGCCCCTGCTTACCAGTAGGGTTGTGTTCAAAGTGTTGCTTTGAAAGCTATTTAGAAAATGATAGGCAATTTCCTATAAAAGGTAGGGCTAAATTCAGAGCTCAAAAGCCCATTTAATTCATGTGTATATGAGGAACAAGATGCTGAGTTCTATTAAGGTTAATGGAGTATATACTTGGTCATTCAACAGGTCCATGTTAAGTATCCAAACTGTACTAGTTATGGCGACAGGTGCTTTTTCCATGTAAGATGATTTTAGGGTTCCCAGTTTTCCATACTAAGACGGGGCCAATTAATGACTGCCGTCACTCAGTATTTGTTGAGTTGCCCTACACTATGCTAGCTGGACCTGAGGATGCAAGAAAGGCACCCTGTTCCCACCTTTAAGGAGCTGTCAGTCTGGGGGTGGGGCAGGCACAGTGAGCAGAGTTTTCAATTACTTTGGTAAATGCTGCTGTAGAGGAGAGTAGAGTGGAGGTGGAGGAAGAATAAGGAACAGAACCCAAGCTCAGGTTTGTTTTATAATGTGGGGTGAGGAATAGATTCTGAAGAAGTCAAAGCGGGAAGCATCGGGAAGAATGAGGGTCAAGGTGGAGGTGTGGGAGCAGAGATCATTCTGGGTACAGAGATGGAGATCTGAAAGAAGAGAAAAGATAACACAGAGGTAGGCTGTCCAGGAAGCAGAGCTGGGTGGCTGAGGAAGCAGGGATTAGGGCAGGTGTTGAAGTGTTTTGTGCAGATTGATAAGGGGACAGGGAGGGGGGAGCTGCTCTGCTGGGCATCATTGTGGGGGTGGCAGTGAAGCGCTGGCTGAGGTTTGTAGAGAACATGTGGACTGACAGAGTGCTCCCAGCCCTTCTCTGGGGAGCATCAGTGCCAAGAGATGACAGAAGAAATGAGTTGGCTGCAGAGGCTGAGGAGATAAGCAGGGAGAAGGCAGGGAAGACGGGAGGCTGTATTGCCACGGAAGTCCAGGGAGGAGTAATCAGTGGTATCAGATGCCACTGAGAGGACAGTAAGACGGGACTGGGAAAGCATCCATTGCATGTAGCCACAAGACACACGCCATTGCTTTTAAAATTTTTTATTTTTAATGTTTTTATTAGTGCTTTATAGTTATTTATAATAGTAGGGTTCTTTTTGACATGATCATACATGCACGGAATATAATTTCTTCCATTTTGGTCCCCAGTTCTTCCTCTTTCCCTCCCCTCCTACCTTCCCTTTTTCCCCTTTCTCTACTCACTGGTCTTCCTTCTATTTATTTATTGGTTTTAATTGTGTGTGTGTGTGTGTGTGTGTGTGTGTGTGTGTGTTACCGGAGATTTTACCCAGGAGCACTCTACCACCAAACTACATCCCCAGCCCTTTTTATTTTTTGGGGACAGGATCTTGCTATGTTGCTCAGGATGGTCTTGAACTTGTAATCTTCCTGCCTCAGGCTCTCAAGTTACTGGAATTACAGGCATGCACTAAACTGCATTCCACTTAATTGGTGACACACACACACACACACACACACACACACAGAGAGAGAGAGAGAGAGAGAGAGAGAGAGAGAGGGAGAGAGAGAGAGAGAGAATAGCCACTGTACAAGCATTATTTGGTAAATTTCTTTCTGCAATTTCTTCCCTTTCTATCTCTCCTTCCTCCCAATTTATCTCCTTCCTCTACTCCACTGATCTCTGTTCTGTTTCCATGTGACGTCCCCTGTTTTCTTATTGTGTTCTAGCTTTTGCATATGACAGAAAACATTTGACCCTTGAGTTTTTGAGTCTGGATTATTTCATTTAGCGTGATGTTCTTCAGTTCCATCCATTTTCATCTGCAAATGTCATAATTTCTTTCTTTTTTATGGCTGAGTAAAACTTATTTGTGTGTATATACCATATTTTCTTTATCCACTCATCTGTTGACTGGCACTTGGGTAGAGTCAGTAACTCGACTACTGTAAATTTCACTACTCTGTACATTGATGAGCCTGTTTCACTGTAGTATGCTGATATCAGTTCTTTTTGGTAAATACCTAGGAGTGAAGTAGTTGGGTCATATGGATGTTTCCTTCCTGGCAATACTGAGAAAGAAGGAAAATGTTGGAAGCATCACAAGATCTGATTTCAATTTATACTACAGAGCTGTAGTAACAAAAACAGCATGATATTGTCATCAAAACAGACCTGAAGACCAATAGAACAGAACAGAAGATGCAGAGACAAACTCACATAGATAACCCTCATTCTGTAATCAACAAATGTGCCAAAAACATGTTGGAGAAAAGATGGCCTTTTTAACAAATGATGCTAAGAAAATTGGATATCCATATGTAGCACAATGAAACTAGAACCCCATCTTTCACCCTTTGACAAAAGTCAAAGTGAAACGAAGATCAAGGATCCAGAAACTTTGCAATTATTAGAAGAAAACAGGGTCAACACTTGAACATATTGGTGCAGGCACTGACTTCCTTAACAACACCCTTAAGCTCAAAAAATAAAACCAGGAATCAATAAGTGGGACAGCATCAAATTAAAAAGCTTATTCACAGCAAAGGAAACAAGAGTGTGAAGAGAGAGCCTACAGAATGGGAGAAGACCTTTGCCAGTTACTCCTCTGATATATAAAGAACAAAAAGCTTAACACAAACCCCCTAATTATTCAATCAATAAATAGGCAAAACAACTAAACATGCATGTCTCAAAATAACAAATACAAATGGCCCACAAATATATGAAAAAATGTTCAACATTTCTAACCATCAGGGAAATGCGAATCAAAAGTGCACTGAGATTTCATCTCACTCCAGTTAGAATGGCAATCATCAACAATACAAATAATAATGAGTGCTGGTGAGAAGGTGGAGAAAATGTACATTGTTGGGAGTTCAAACTCCACAACTACTATGGAAAGCAGTGTGCAGATTCCATTGCATCTTGCTTTGCCTCTCAGTGACAGGTCTCAGATCCTCTGAGAATACTAGTCCCACAAGAAGTGAATATCAGGAGCGTGAACCTTTTGTCCCTTCAGCTTAGTTATGATAGGAGTCTTGTTCACAAAGTCTTTTGGTTTTTAAGTGGTTTTCTTGCCCACTGTGTTATCTCCAGACCCAAGATTCCTGTAGCTTAAATTATATTACATATCAATAAATCTTTTAGGGAAAGGGTTGCATGCTTTACTAAATACCAACATGTGGTTTCAGATGTTTGTTCTAGAAATAAATTACATGTAATTAGCTTTTATCTTAAATTGATTACTACTACTACTACTAGAGATTGAACCCAGGTATGCTTTTATTTTTGAATTTTAGTTTTTGAGACAGGGTCTTGTTAAGTTGCGTAAGGTCTCGATAAGTTGCTGAGCATGGCTTTGAATTTGGGATTCTTCTGCTTTTCAGCCTCCTAAGCCACTGGGGTTATGGGTGTGTGCTACTGCACCCAGCTTCAACATTATTTTTTTTTATTTTTTATTGGTTGTTCAAAACATTACAAAGCTCATGACATATCATCTTTCATACATTTGATTCAAGTGGGTTATGAACTCCCATTTTTACCCCCAATACAAGTTGCAGAATCACATCGGTTACACATCCACATTTTTACATAATACCATATTAATGACTGTTGTATTCTGCTACCTTTCCTAACCCCTACTATCCCACCTCCCTTCTCTCTCTTCCCTCTCTACCCCATCTGCTGTTGCTTAATTCTCTCCCTTGTTTTTTTTCCCCTTTCCCCTCACAAACTCTTATATGTAATTTTGTGTAACAATGAGGGTCTCCTTCCATTTCCCTACAGTTTCCCTTCTCTCTCCCTTTCTCTCCCCCCACTCGTCTCTGTTTAATGTTAATCTTTTCCTCATGCTCTTCTTCCCTGTTCTGTTCTTAGTTGCTCTCTTTATATCAAAGAAGACATTTGGCATTTGTTTTTTAAGGATTGGCTAGCTTCACTTAGCATAATCTGCTCTAATGCCATCCATTTCCCTGCAAAATCCATGATTTTGTTGTTTTTTAGTGCTGTGTAATACTCCATTGTGTATAAATGCCACATTTTTTTTTATCCATTCATCTATTGAAGGGTATCTAGGTTGATTCCAGAGTCTAGCTATTGTGAATTGTGCTGCTATGATCATTGATGTGGCAGTATCCCTATAGTATGTTCTTTTAAGGTCCTCAGGGAATAGACCGAGAAGGGCGATAGCTGGGTCAAATTGTGGTTCCATTCCCAGCTTTCCCAGGAATCTCCATACTGCTTTCCATATTGGCCACACCAATTTGCAGTCCCACCAGCAATGTACGAGTGTACCCTTTTCCCCACATCCTCACCAGCACTTATTGTTGTTTGACTTCATAATGGCTGCCAATCTTACTGGAGTGAGATAGTGTCTTAAGGTGGTTTTGATTTGCATTTCTCTGACTGCTAGAGATGGTGAGCATTTTTTCATGTACTTATTGATTGATTGTATGTCCTCCTCTGAGAAGTGTCTGTTCAGGTCCTTGGCCCATTTGTTGATAGGGTTATTTGTTATCTTATTGTCTAATTTTTTGAGTTCTTTGTATATTCTGGATATTAGGGCTCTATCTGAAGTATGAGGAGTAAAAATTTGTTCCCAGGATGTAGGCTCCCTATTTACCTCTCTTATTGTTTCTCTTGCTGAGAAAAAACTTTTTAGTTTAAGTAAGTCCCATTTGTTTATTCTTGTATTTAACTCTTGGGCTATGGGCATCCTATTAAGGAATTTGGAGCCCAACCCCACAATATGTAGATCGGAGCCAACTTTTTCTTCTATCAGGCTCAGAGTCTCTGATTTGATATCAAGCCCTTTGATCCATTTTGAATTAACTTTTGTGCATGGCGAGAGAAAGGGGTTCAGCTTCATTTTGTTGCATATGGATTTCCAGTTTTCCCAGCACCATTTGTTGAAGATGCTATCCTTCCTCCATTGCATGCTTTTAGCGCCTTTATCAAATATAAGAAAGTTGTAATTTTGTGGATTGGTCTCTGTGTCCTCTATTCTGTACCATTGGTCCACCTGCCTGTTTTGGTACCAGTACCATGCTGTTTTTGTTACTATTGCTCTGTAGTATAGTTTGAAATCTGGTATCACTATGCCTCCAGATTCACACTTCCTGCTTAGAATTGCTTTTGCTATTCTGGGTCTTTTGTTTTTCCATATGAATTTCATGATAGCTTTATCTATTTCTACAAGAAATGCCGTTGGGATTTTGATTGGCATTGCGTTGAACCTATAGAGAACTTTGGGTAATATCGCCATTTTGATGATGTTGGTTCTGCCTATCCATGAACAGGGTACATTTTTCCATCTTCTAAGATCTTCTTCTATCTCTCTCTTTAGGGTTCTGTAGTTTTCATTGTATAAATCTTTCACCTCTTTTGTTAGGTTGATTCCCAAGTATTTTATTTTTTTTTTTGAGGATATTGTAAATGGGGTGGTTTTCCTCATTTCCATTTCAGAAGTTTTGTTGCTGATATACAGGAATGCCTTTGATTTATGTGTGTTGATTTTATATCCTGCCACTTTGCTGAATTCATTTATTAGTTATAGTAGTTTCTTTGTAGACCCTTTTGGGTCTTCTAGGTATAGGATCATGTCGTCCGCAAATAGTGATATTTTAAGTTCTTCTTTTCCTATTTTTATGCCTTTAATTTCTTTTGTCTGTCTAATTGCTCTGGCTAGTATTTCAAGGACTAAATTAAATAGAAGTGGTGAGAGAGGGCATCCCTGTCTTGTTCCAGATTTTAGCGGGAATGCCTTCAGTTTTTCTCCATTTAGAATGATGCTAGCCTGAGGCTTAGCATATACAAGTGTAAAGACTCTTATTTTCAGTTCCATAACCCGAAACCAGATACCAAAACTGGAATTTTTTCATAAGGTCAGGGATGACTTGAAGTGAGATGAGCCTTCACTTACCTCTCATTGTGTATATTCATTTTAATTATTAATGTGCTTTATTACATGTTGTTGCTCTAGACTCTCCTGGAATGTTCAATAATATATGGTATGTGTACATATTTTAAAAACCCAGTATGATTAGATCCCTGAGACATCTCGTGCCGAGATGTCCAACAGTGGACTTGGCATATTTGAGTAACTAACCCATCTGAGCTGCTTCTGATATCTTCAGGGAGCCTGCCTTTGCTGATTTTTTTTTTTTGTGTGTGATCCTCCAGAACCGTTCTGTGCCATAGACTAGAGCACCAATGGTATTGCTTATTGGTCATCTGTAGTCAGATGAGGGAAGGCGTAGGATTCTGTTTCCCATTGTGTGTCTGACATCAGGCATGCACCCGGCATATCATAGGTGTGTAGTAAGCAGATGGACTTGTATTCAAGTGCATTTCCCTCCATTTTTTTTTCCCTTTTTCTACGTTGCTTTGGGGCTTTGTCATAGCTCTACTCTGCTGTGTCTAATCTAGGTGTAGGCACGGTTTTTATAGGGCCTATCTATATGGCCAGTAGCTTCATCTTTCTTACAGGTGTCTCTGCTCAGGGAATTTTGATGTTTGCAGAGCAGTTTACAGATTCTGACACCACCTCTGGCTTGTCAGGAGAGAGTGCGACGCCAATTTTCCAGCAAATTATTTCTTTTGTCCCAGACAATACCTGTATAAGACAAGGCAGGGATCATTATTCCCACTTATACATAAAAAAAAAAAAAAAGGCTAGTCACACAGATACCAAGGGGCAGAACCAGCACTATAACTTAGGTCTTTTCATTCTAAATCCTTGGCTCTTCACCGCGGCTCTTCTTCAGTGAAGGAATAAATTCCTGGATGCAAAGAGGAATTTGGTGGCGGTTCAGTCAGATAACGCTTTCAGCGTGTGGACATTGCTCCATCTTGGGGTTGTAAAGGCCTAAGGCAGATGCTGCCTCAAGAAACCCATGGTACTGCAGGGATGAGGTGTGGGAGGCTTGGTCAATGGGAACAAAATGCTGCGGAATCAGGGAACAGTTGGGATATGTAGGGCCATGTATTCTTCTAAGTTGAGAGAGTCCCGGAAGATCCGCTTACTCATGTTAGGTATACTGTGTGTGTGTGTTGGGTTACAGGGAACACCATGGGCTATGTGTGAGGGGGAAAGGATGTGTCATCTCATTGGGGAAATAAAATATTAAGTGAATAAAATGTTAATAAAGGTTAAAGTGGATATCAACATAGAACATACCACAAAGCCGTGCATATTATATACTAAATGAATTTCAATGTGCAAAAAAAAAAATGCACAGCATTTATCATAGGAGTTCAGAGCAGAGAGTTATACAAATATCCTTGGCCAGCATTTCACAATTCTATGTTGACATAAACCAATCTAGAATTAAGATCCCTTAACTCTAACCTATGATGCTCTTGGAACTTTACTATTATAACGGAATCCATCTGGTTGCAAACAACAGAAACCAATTACATACACATACACACATGCATTCACTAGAGTGTGTTGGCTTACATGATAAGAAATCCTGGGGTTGCAGGAGGTGAGGAAGATGAGCTCCAGTTCAATTTTATTTTTAAATCTGTTCTAATTAGTTGTACATGACAGTAGAAGGCATTTTGACACACTGTACTCAAGTGGAGCACAACTTCCTCTGGCTGAACATGGTGCAGAGTCATAGCAGTAATCATGTAATCATACATGTATATAGGGTAATAATGTCCATCTTATTCCACATCCTTCCCACCCCCACATCTCCTCCCCTCACTCCCCTCTGCACAATCCAAAGTTCCTTCATTCCTCACCCCGCCACAGCACAACTATGGATTATCATCAACTTATAAGAGAAAACATTTGGCCTTTGGTTTTTTGGGTTTGGCTTATTTTCCTTATCATGATATTCTCCAGCTTCATCCATTTACCTGCAAATGCCATAATTTCATTCCTCTTTAAGGCTGAGTAATATTTCGTTGTTATTGATGATGCTTTCTCTGTGTGGCTTCTCTCATAGGCAGTCTTTCCCCAGGTGATAATAGATATGAGCTTATGTTCTACAGTCTTATCAAACCTAGTTGTAGGAGTCGGGGAACTCTCAATATTTCCAGCAAAGTCATAAGGATAGCTCTCATTTGCCCACCTTAAAATGAAGGGATGTGGGATCAGTTTCACGTAAACCTGTTGGAATGAGATTTGGCAAGAAGTGTTTTCCGGACAGAAAACGTGAATGTTGTTCCTAAAAGAGAGAGAGAAAGATGCCACAAAGCCAAAATTAACATGCCTGCTAAAACACCTACATAAAACGTGGGACTTTAAACAAAAGTTATTTAAACATGAGATCCCGAGTCTTTCCGCATTTCTTTCTGTCTTTCTCTACCCCCATTTGATTAGGAGTTCTTCATTGCTTTATGTAGATCCAGATTTATAGCTGGTGTTTTTCTTCTGCTTGCAAGACTTGATTTTACATCTCTTGTTTTATAGGTTTGCCAGTGATGAAATCTTTCTGAGAAGTCTTTGTATTGCCTTCATTTTTGAAAGATATTTTCTCTGGGTATAGAATTCTGTCAACTTTTTTTTTTCCCCCGACACTTAAAAAATATTGCTCCTCTGTGAGATCTCACCATGAGAAATTTGCTGTCAGGCTTTTCAGTGTTTCTGCATTCCCTTCTGGCTACTGGGGAAAAAAACAACAGACTTTTTTAGAGCTGTGTTAGGTCTACAGAAATAATGCATAGAGTACCAAGAGTTTTCATGTGTTCTATGCCCTCCTGCCTCATTTCCCCTATTATGAGCATCTTGGATTGGTGTTACAGTGTATTGATTACAATTGATGAACAGGTGTTGATGCATTATTATGAACTTGTCCATAGTTAACATTATTCTTTGTAGTGTTTGTTGCTGTCTATTTTTAACTGTTTAATTTTTAAAATTAATGTATTAATTATACACAGTAGTGGGGGTCACTGTGATATTTCAGTACATGCATACAGTATGGACTGATCAAGCCTGCCTTTATCCATTCCTTACCCTCTCTTCCCAATTCTTGTAATTGCTATTCTGCATTCAGATCAATTTTTTCTTTTTAAAACTTTTACATGAGAGAGAACATAAACTTACACACACATAGGGAACTGTGGGTATGGATCAACATAATTTTTTTTCAGTTCTATGCATTTTGCTGCAAATGACAGGATTTTATTCTTCTTTGTGGCAGAATAATATTCCATTGTGTTTGTGTGTGTGTGTGTGTGTGTGTGTGTGTGTGTATGTGTGAGATATAACATTAAAAAAATCTACTCAGAGGAGGACATACAATCAATCAACAAATACATGAAAAAATGCTCACCATCTCTAGCAGTCAGAGAAATGCAAATCAAAACCACCCTAAGATACCATCTCACTCCAGTAAGATTGGCAGCCATTATGAAGTCAAACAACAACAAGTGCTGGCGAGGATGTGGGGAAAAGGGTACACTTGTACATTGCTGGTGGGACTGCAAATTGGTGCAGCCAATTTGGAAAGCAGTATGGAGATTCCTTGGAAAGCTGGGAATGGAACCACCATTTGACCCAGCTATTCCCCTTCTTGGACTATTCCCTAAAGACCCTAAAAGAGCGTAGTATAGGGATACTGCTACAACGATGTTCATAGCAGCACAGTTCACAATAGCTAGACTGTGGAACCAACCCAGATGCCCTTCAGTAGATGAATGGATAAAAAAATGTGGCATTTATACACAATGGAGTATTACTCTGCACTAAAAACTGACAAAATCATGGAATTTGCAGGGAAATGGATGGCACTAGATCAGATTATGCTAAGTGAAGCTAGCCAATCCCTTAAAAACAAATGCCAAATGTCATCTTTGATATAAGGAGAGCAACTAAGAACAGAATAGGAAGGAAGAGCATTAGGAGAAGATCACCATTAAACAGGGACGGGACGGGGGAGGGAAAGAGAGAGAGAAGGGAAATTGCATGGTAAAGGAAGGAGACCCTCATTGTTATACAAAATTACATATAAGAGGAAGTGAGGGGAAAGGGAAAAAAAACAAGGGGGAGAAATGAATTACAGTAGATGGGGTAGAGAGAGAATATGGGAGGGGAGGGGAGGAGAGGGGGGATAGTAGAGGATAGGAAAGGCAGCAGAATACAACAGACACTAGTATGGCAGTATGTAAAAAAGTGGATGTGTAACCGATGTAAATCTGCAATATGTATACGGGGTAAAAATGGGAGTTCATGATCCGTTTGAATCAAATGTATGAAATATGATATATTAAGAGCTTTGTAATGTTTTGAACAACCAATTAAAAAAATAAAAAAAATAAAAAAATCTATTCATCTGGTGATGGACACCTAGGCTGATTCCACATCTTGTGAATAATACCACAAAAAACATAGGCATGCAGGTAACCCTGTGGTATACTGACTTCATTTTCTTTTGGATATATACTGAGAAGGGGGACAGCTGGATCTCATGATAGTTCTATCTTTAGTCCTTCGGAGAAACTCCACCCAGTTTTCCATAACGATTGCACTAATTTACACTCCCACCAACAGTATATGAGAGTTCCTTTTTCTCCACATGCTCCGCAGAATTTTGTAAAATCTTTTTATAATAGCCATTCTAACTGGGTATTTATCTATTAAGGAGGTTAATGATATCTCGTTGTAGTTTTGATTTACATTTTCCTGATTACTAATGGTATTTAACATTTTAAAATATATTTGTTGGTCAGTTGTATTTCTTTGTTTTTTTTTTTTCTTTTTTCTTTCTTTTGAGAAATATCTATTCCGATCATTTACCCATTTTTAAATTGGATCACTTATTTCTTTGTTGTGATTTTTCTTTCTCATACATTCTGGATTTTAAGGAATTTGTTATGTAGTTTGGAATAATTTTCATCCTTTTTCTTGGGCTTATGCTATATTGAACTTCTCAAGTAGGTGGGTTTATAATTTTCATCAAATATAGAAAATTTGGGTTGTTCCTTAAGATTTTTTTCCTGTTCCTGCCTCTTCCAGAGTTTCCTCACACGTGTGTTGTGTTGCCTGCTATCATCCCACTGTTCACTGCTGCCCGATTCATGTTTCTAAGTGTCCTTTCTTTATGTTTGGATGGTTTTTATTTTACTATGTTTTCAGGCCCTCTAGTCTTTTCTTCTTGTGTTACCCCAAATCTGCCACCAATCCTGTTGTATTTTGCACTGTCTAGTATAGCTTTCATTTCTGTATGTTTCATTTGAATCTTTCATCTCTCAACTTGATCTTTCTAGACACCCAACCTCATTTCAAATTAGGGAGACCACCCATTTTACCCAGGGTCCTGTTCACTGAGCTGTGACCTGGAAATGTTCTGCAGGTAGTTAGTCAGCTTGTACGATCACAGGGTTTAGTTCTCATGTCTCAGGAATCCTTTTTTGCTCTTGTTGTTGTTGATGACTGATGTTCAGTATCTTGAGAGCCATTGTTTATGCTCAAGGTTTTACTTGTGACATGTAGAAGGGTCAGTTTGGTATTTGTTATTACATCATGATCAAAGGCTTATGTGCCTTTGATGAACTAAGTTTTAAAGACATACAGGTTTCTTTTGGATTTTTTTTTTCAAAGAAAGTTCTATTTTTGAAATTTTATTTCCTGCTTTTCAATTCAAGCACTCCATTTATTTTTCTTATGGCACTTTAAAAATCTTCAGTATAGCATCAAAAGGAAGAGATGAGAGCAAGTGTTCTCTTGAATTGTCTCTTGAAGGTCTGTGCTTGAGTGAGATGCTTAGTAGATTGTCTTCTTTAGGTTGAGAAAGTTTCCTTCCAATCCTGGTTTGTTAAAAAAAATTTAAATCAGGAACAAGTATTAAAATTATTTTAAAAGGATTTTCTATATCTACTGAAATTATTTGTCTTTTTATCTATTAAGGAGGTTAATTGTATTAAGGGACTTTCCTGATTTTCAAAAACTTATTTGCAGGCCTGCTATAAGCTTTTAGTCTTGATTTTTTAAATTTTAATACGTTATACATTTAGTTTGCTGATGTTTAGTTTAGGATATTTGCATGTGGGATCATAAGTGAAATTGATCTGCTGTTTAGATTACCTTTCTTAACTTTATACCATTCTGTAAAATTATAGTAAAAGTTACCCCCTTAAAACAGTTAGGTATTCTAGAAAAAGGGTAGTTAGCTGATTTTTTCAACCCTCAAAAAACACCTAAAACTATTTTTATGTGATGAATCTATTTTGGAATTTTTCCCCCTAAATTTTATTTGTAGTGGTTATTGGTACATATGTTTTCTATTTTTTTCTTCAACTTATTTAAGCTGATTATTTTCTCTTATGATTTTAAATGTCCACTATATCTGTAGTTGTCTCAATCACAGCAGTAATCTATCTTTGAAAGATGCAGTTTTTATCTTCTCCATTTTTAATGTTTTCTTGTTTCCTTTACATTTTCTTGTATCCTTTACATTCCTTTTTGATATTTTGCTTTGGTTTAAACCTTTAGTCAATAACATCTTGAACAGACCATTTGTCATAAGGATTTTTCAGTTTTCATCTTCATCTTGCTTCCTAATGTATGCATTAAATTAATTCATTAATTTCCCTGTTTTCTTCATTTCTTTGAGGTACTGGGGATCAGATCCAGGGCCTTAGGTATGCTGGGCAAGTGCTGTACCACTGAGTCACATTCCTGAATTCCCCATAACTCAATTCCCTTAATTTTATCTCATAAGTATATATGTGATATATTTATTCATTATTTTTCAGTTATAGATATTTTATCTTTCCAATTATGATTTCTTCTTTGACTCATCATCTATTTAAAAATGTGGTTTCTGGTTTCCAAAAGCATTTTGGTAATTTTTAGAGTCTTATTTCTAACGGCATAGAAATTAGAATGTGATTTTCCTGTATTTTTGAAGCTTCCTCTGTGGTCTAATAAGTGGCTAATTTTTGTCAGTCTTCTACATGTGCTTGAAATTACTGGGTATTCTTGTATTGTCTTCCATCCCTCATCATTCTATTTTGATCGTTCTTGCATATTATCTTCTGTGTTTTTATGGGCTGTTATGGACTGAATGCTAAATCTCTCCAATATTCATATTTTGACACCCTAATCCTGATGGCTTAGTGTTTCAGTGGGGCTTTGGGAGCAAATCAAATCATGGAGGTGGAGTCCTCATGAATGGTATTAGCATCTTTATAAGAAGAGGCCAGATAGCTAGATAGCTGTCTTCCTGCCATGTGAGCATGAAATGAAAAATGAACAGTCTATACTGGGCTTCACCAGAACTTGACCATTCTGACACTCTCAGAATCCCAGCCTCCAGAACTATAAAAAATAAATTTCTGATGCTCATAAGTCATGATACTTTAGTGTATAACAGCATGCACTAAGGCAGAGATTGATTCAGAGAACTGTGTGTGTGTGTGTGTGTGTTGCTTCTATTAAAAAATATCTAACAATGTGAAAACAATATGGACCTGGGTAATGGGTGGAGGAGAGGAGAATTTTGAAGTGCATGCTAGAAGTCAAGATTATCATAAAGAAACTTTTATAATTGTTTCTGGTAAGGTCTCAGAAAGAAAATAGGAGGACTTCTACCTTTTTAAAGAATACATAAGTAACCATGTATAGATGTTTGTAGAAATATAGACAGTAAAGTCCATTCTGATGAAGTCTCAGAAGAAAATGAAGAAGATATTGTTTGACTGGAGAAAAGGTGATCCTTATGATAAGATAACAAGGAACTTGGCTTCATTGTGTTCTTATGCTTGTGTTTTGTGGACAATGTAACTTGTGAACAATGTAATTGGTTATTGCACTGAGGAGATATCTAAGCAAGGGGTGGAAGGGAAGGCTTGGTTCCTCTTGGCTGCTTATAGTAAAATGAGAGGTAATGATCCAACGATGTAATTATTAAGCAAACAGATACTAGAACTTAAAGATTCAAAAGTACTTCAGCCTAGCCGTATTGTAAAAGTTGATAAGGATATTCAGAAGAGAACACTAAGGATGTGAACAAATGAACCTTTGATAAAGAGATTATTATAGTTGTGAATTCTGGATTTAGTCACCCAAGCAGGAAAACAGTCAGTGTGAACTGAAGGGAAAGGAGATGAAAAGGTTGTTGGACTCCTTGGATTTTGCAGAATGGAACTATACTGCCAGCCAAAGAAGATTATTTCTTGAGTCCTGAGATCTCATGGAATTTCCCTTGCAAGGTTGTGGACTTGCTGGGGACCTCATCCAATCAACTGAAGTCTGGATAGAAAAAACAACAACAACAAAACAAAACAACAAACAACAAACAAACAAACAAACAACCAATCAACCAGCCAACCAACAAACAACAAACAAAAACAAAAAACCCAAAGACCAGTAAGAGGAAACTTCACTTGTCTGACTTCTTGAGCTGGAACATCAGTGGCTTTCCTGGTTCTGGAGTATTTGGACTTTGTCTGAAACTATGCCAATGGCTCTCCTAGGTCTACTCGAGATCTTGGGATTTCTCAGCTTTCATAATTACATAAGCTAGTTCTTTATGGTAAATCCTTGTATACATATCCATGGGTTCTTTATCTAAGGACTCAACCAAACACAGACTGAAAATACTTCAAACAAAATTTTAGAAAGTTTCAAAATGAAAAACTTGAATTTTCAACTTTCTGAGCACTATGCTGAATCCACACAAAAGAAGGGCTGCATAGGCACACCTTGTGGAGCCTCCTGTCATTTCACAGATACTCATTCTCTCTCCCATGATCTTTGTTGTATATTGTTTGCCACACATTTCATTTTGGTACTGTGTAGTGAGACCTTTGATAGTTGTGTAGTCTGAATATGTATGGATTTTTTCTTGCCACTGTTCCCTAAACCATGCAGTATAACAACAATATTTTTTATCATTTGCATTGCATTAGATATTATAAGTAATCAAGGGGCAATTTAAAGTATGTGGGAGGGCTTATGTAGGTTTTATGCAAATATTATACCACTTTATATAAGGAATTTGAGCATCTGTGGATTTTGGTATTCAAGGGATCCTGGAATCAATCCCTTGCAGATATTGAGAGACAACTATGTCCTGTTTGTTCTGTTTCTCTGAGAATCCTGACTAATACAATATTGTACTGATTTTAAATTCCTTTTGTTCATTCATTAATGAAACTTTACTTTATTCCTAATAGTATAATAGATAGTAAGGGTACAGACTAGAGAAGAATGAGTTAAAGTTATAAATTTCTTGAAGATGTTAGGGGTTCACAACTGCATAGACTTATCTAGGAAAGTAATAGAAGATATATTCTGTATAATTGTTATAAACATTGTTGGACAGGAATGTTTCTATACCCAGGGAAAATTTCCAATTCAGTGGTACCAGACTTGTTTGGGTGATTGAATGCCTGAAAATCAAGGTGCTTTTTGTGGGACCCAAAGAAATTTTAATGTCTTTCTTCTCATCATGAATCAAGAACCATTTTACCAGTGGAAAATATAGCTAGATTATAGAAGCTATATAACAGTCACATCCATGAATATGCATGTCCATGACAAACAAGCTCAGGATAAAAGTATGATTAGCTGTTTCCTTAAGTTTCTTCCTTAATATTCATTTGTTTAATTACCCACTTGTGCTTATCAGCATGTGTGCTAGTAGACATCTGAGTCATAGAAGATTTATGGGGAAAACTGAACATTTAGAAAACCTTTTCCATTACTTTTTTCTGCAAATGAAGAAAAGTTATTCATTATCAGATTTTATCAGAGGCAGCTGCTATTCTGGTTTGTGCACACCAGCACTGAATATCTCATCTATGGATTACATGACTTGTTTGGGAACATAGCTTTTAATTTTCCTCTGGGGGAAAAAAAACCTGTTACTTAGCTAAGCGAGTATTTTCAGTTTATTTTTTCAGTTTCTGTGATATATTTGGATATATTTGCTGTAGAGTTGGTGTTGGGGAGACTTTGCAACTGCTTTATAGAAGTTATCTCTGGAGCTTGACTTGTCTCTATTGCCAGACAAAATAATAACTTGCGAATTCTCCTTGATTTGCAGCATTCGAGGGGAGGATGAGTGAATGAACCAAACAGCTAGAAAGTTAGGAGCTCACAGCACTTGTGAATCACAAGCGCTGTTCATTCTTTCTTAGCCTTGGTTACACATCCCAAGCCCCTCATTTTAGTATCTATGGCAGGAGGACTTTCAAAAATCTTCCTAATCCCAGCATTTGTTATTTTAAATGTCATCTCACTACCAGGTGCAGTGGCATTCAGCTATAATCACAGCAACTCGAAAGGCTGAGGCAAGGAGGATCACAAGTTTGAGGCCAGCCTCAGCAATTTAGTGAGACCCTAAGCAACTTAGACCCTGTCTCAAAACAAATAAAATTAAATAAATAAACAAATAAAAAGGACTGGGCAGGTGGCTCAGTGGTAAAGCATCCCTGGTTTCAATCCCCAGAACTACCCCAAACTCTCGACTCATGTTTGCTTGTAAGGATTCATTGGAATGTTAGAGAAAGAAAGGTCTAGAACAACCTTTCTGGTTTTGTTTTCTCTGCATGTTCAGGATTTTAATTATCAGGTCATCCCAGTTCTCAACAGAGTAAACTACAGTCTTGGTCATTAATTTTTATGTAAATGCCACCATAATAGAAAAACAACACAACACTTGGGTCCTATAAAGAAATTTCCCTGTTGGAGGTATACAAATTAGGAAGTGAAGTTTACATGGTTCAGGGAGGTTGACAGTTCATCATTTGCTCTTGTGCAGGTGAGACATATTGCAGTGATGAAACTGCATAATTGTCAAAACCAAATGTTCAGAAAACATTAGTACTTGGTGAGTCCTGGTGGTGAGAAGCAAGGGCCCAGTGTGTCCCTGTGCAGATACAGATTTGTTCCACTATCTGTGGTTTAGGTTTGTATGACACCCACAGTCAGAACCAACTACTCTACCCTTTAATACTTTCCTGATGCTTCTTCTCTTATCTTGGATGAGTCTGGCCTGGTGGGGAAGAGAAATAACCTTCAAAGAGGCTAGAGGAGCCCTGGATATAGGGTTCTCCACCCTTAGGTGAAGAACCAGCAACACAAATTCTTGCAAGGACAACTTGGAGCTCATATAGGCAAACATGTTTTCTTATGGTGGACTGACTATGGCATCAGGAGGGCCCAGCTTGTGGCAGCACCCTGTATTCAGGGTTAGGTTTGACTTGAATTGGTGCCTGGTTCAGGGACTAGAGTCCAGTGACTGAAGACATGCAGTGGGGTCATGTGAGATCCAAACTGGGCTGGGTTTCAGGGCTAATCTAGGAATTCAGAGTATAAATTGCACACCCAGAAGAACTTTCCAAGGATGCTGATGGAGAATTTCCATCAGGTGGGTCTTCAGGCCCTCAGACTTCTAGGTTTAGAGCAGGAAGACAAGTTCTGCCCCTCATTGACATATGGATTTGCGCCTTCTCGGCTCCACAAAAATGGCTCAATGCTGGGAAGATCTGAGACAGTAAGGGGAGGTCCTCGGTGTCTTGTAGTGGGTGAGAGATAGGGCTGCTTTGGAAGCTAACTTTGCTTCACTCTATTTTAAAAATTTTTCATTAAGGCCCACTTGAAATGTGATGAATAGCATATATTAACCTGTACAGTTTCATGAATTTTGACATACTTAAACAACTGTCACAGTCATGAAACCAAACATTTGTATCACTCCAACAATTTTTCTCATACCTCTTTGTAATCCATCTTTCTCTCTAGTCTTACTCCAGGCAACTCCTGATTTGTTTTTATTTTTTTGTCACTATGTATTATTTTTAATTTTCTAGGATAACATGTAAATACAGTCATACAATGTGTACTCTTGAGTTTTTTTCCTACCACTCAGCTTAATGCTTTTGAGCTTCATCCATATTGTTGAAGCTATAAATAGTGCATTTTTTTTTTCATTCTGAGTAGTACTCATTGTGCTGATATACTATGATTTATTTTTATGTTTGCCTGTTGCTGGCCTCTTGGGTTTCTTCCAGATTTGGAGTCTTGCAGTATTTGGTCTCATTTCTTTGCTAAGATTTTCCTTCTGTCTATTCATTTTGATAATTTTGCCTTCGATTCTTTGAGCATATATTAGAGGCTTTAAATATTTTGTCTTCTACATTCAACATCTGACTCATGCTGGGGATAGTTTAATTAATTGATTTTTTTCTGTTTGTGTACATTTTTATCTTCTCCTTGTGTGTCTAGAAATTTCTGACTGTACACTGGACATTATGGATGAAATGCAGAGTTATTGGAATCTTTCATCTTCCTCTTGAGAGTGTTGCTTTTTGTTCTAGCACACACTTTATTTCCCCTTCTATGAACATTCGAGTAGACTTGTGTTTTTGGTCCCCTGGGGAAAATATCTAGGAGAAGGGTGGCTTTGTCTTATAGTCAAATGTATGTTTAAATTTCTAAGGAACTTCCAAATAGTTTTTGAAAGTAGTTTTATCATCTCATATTCCTATCAGGAGTACCCAAGGGCTCCAGGTGCTTTACTTCCTTGCCTTTGATATGTGTGTATGTTTTTTCCCTTTGTGGAAGGCTTTGCCTTTGTCATTTCTTAGTGCCATTCAAAAGAGCAAAAGTTTTTAATTTTGATGAACTCCAACTTATAAATTGTTTTCTGTTGTGTTTCATACTTTTATATATCCTGAGGTTGCAAAAATTAGTTTTGCATTTTCCCCTAGGAGGTTTATGGTCTAAAGACTTAACGTAAGTTTATGATTGATTTATATATGCGTATGTGTATGTGTGTGTGTGTGTGTGTGTGTGTGTGTGTGTGTGTGTGTGAGAGAGAGAGAGAGAGAGAGAGAGAGGGAGAGAGAGGAGAAAAGAACAGAAGAGTTGGTGCTCCTTTTCCCCCACTGTAGACATATATACACTTAAACATTATTTGAACAGACTTTTATTTCTCTCATTGGATTACTTTGGCACCATTGTAAAAATCATTGCCCATACTCATATGGGGCCATTTATGGACTCTATTCTGTTCCATCAATTTATGAGTCTATCTTTTTGTCAATATGGTCTTGATTTAAGGTAGCTATGTCATCAGTCTTAAAATCAGGTAGATTATCCTTCATACTTTGTTCTTAAAATGATTCTGACTATTCTACTTTCTTTACATTTCCGTACACATTTTGGAGTGTACTTGTCAAATATGACAAAAAAGAGCTGTCTGGATTTTAGTGTGGATTGTGTTAAATTGATAGACTAATTTGGGGAAATTAGCATCTTAACAATATTGCATTTTCTGTTTTCTCTCAGTAATATTTTATTGCTTTTAATGTGAGGATCTTGAATACTCTTTGTTAAATCCATTTCAAAGTATGAATGCATTTTGATGTCATTCTAAACATAGTTTTTTAATTTTCAAAATGTTGCTAGAATACGTAAATTGAATTGATTTTTATATAACTATTTTGCTAAGTTCACGAAGTAGTTCCAACATTTGATATTAGCTGTAAGGTTTTCATAGATCCATATCCCACTTTTTTTATTTCAGATTGAGGAATATACCTAATATGCTAATTTTTATTGTTTTGTTTTTACCATAAATTTGCATCAAATTCTTTGAGCAACGTTTTCTACATGTATTGAGATTATTATTTGGTTTTCTCTTTAATTGTATTAATTTGGCAAATTGTATCAATTGATTTTAGTATCTTAAAATAACCATGCATTTCTAGGATAAACCTCATATCATCATAACATATGGTTCTCTAAGTGCATTACTGGATTACATTTCTTCATATTTTGCTAAGAAGTTTTTGTAAGCATGATCATAAGGAATGTTGGTATATAATTTTCTACACTTGTGATGTCTTTGTCAAAAGCTGTTTGTATTAATATTATGCTGACCTCATAAAATGCATTGTCTTGCTCTACTTTCTGCAAGAGTTGTATACAGATTGGTATTGTTTGACATTTATAGAATTCTGTATCCAACAAATGCAGAACCCTCTTTTCAAGTGCATATCAATGTGATTGACTATATGTTGGCTTATAACACAAATCTATATATTTATTGATTATTTTAGTTGCTAAGCTATGGAGAAGAACATGTTAAAAATCCTAACTTTTACTTTGAATTCTATTTCTTCTTTCAGTTGATTACTTTTTTCTTCATTTTTTCGAAGCCCTGTTAATAGGTGCATGTACCTGTTTTGTGTCTTCTTGATGAACTGCTCAGTTTATTGTTGTAAAACATATTTTTTTAATTCTCATAATACCCCTTATCTTGAAGTCTGCTTTGTTCAATATTAATGTAATGTCACTAACTTCCTTATGCCTATAGTTCACCTAACTTATATTTTTAATCCTTTCTCTTTTGGAGAATTGATTTTATTGGTTAGGATGGATCTGTTTCCCTTTTACTCCTAGTTTTACTTTTAAGATTGACCCTCTAGAGCTGTGAGGGAAAGGCTGGGGTGTTCACCAAGCCTCACCCCTTTAATTTGTTCATATTCAAACTCCAAGTCTTGTCTCCTTTAAGGCAGGCAACAAGCAGCTGACATGCCTGCTTACCTTTTTCAGCCTTCCAGATTTGCTTTTCCTGAGTTTCTTGGAGTCTCACCTTTGCACATTCATAGTTCAGGTTTCAGTCAGGGTTAAGCTAAGTTCATATGCAGATTTGGGTGTTCCTTCTCCATGGCTCCTTCCTTTCTGGGCTTTTGCCTTGAACTCTGTCCTCTGATACCTCAACTCAGCAAGGCTTCTGAGTCCTCCCTGAGCTCTCTCCTCTGTGTGTCCCAGACATAGGAATACTTTGAGTAGGAAAGTCATTTAGCCATGTGCTTACCCAGTAGATATGCTTTCTTTAAAAAATTAAATCCATCCAGTTATTGTGTGCTTTTACTCACTTTGTATGCCTTCACACCATTCACATAAACATGTTTTTGTTGTGAATTTGTAATTTTTATTTGTGGGAAGGTCAGTTTGAACTAATCTGGCATTGTCAGAATAGAAATTCTCAATACCGTAACTTACTTGGTATAGTGCTTTCTATGTTACTAATTTTAGTGATAGAGTTTCTATACGACTCACTCATATTTAATTACTACAGGTGCCATTTCTTTGTTCATATATGAAATGGAGTTATCAAAACATCTTACATAAGGTTCAGGGTGACACAAAACAGTGTGCACAGAACTAGCTGCTGATCCTTTCTCTGCCATTAATGACCTAACTGACTATTGGAAAAATCTCTTAGATAATTTCAGTCTTAATATGTAGTCTGTAGCAGGAGAGAGTAGAGTTGTATTAGTGCTTTTTTCAAACTTCTTTAAAATGTCAGACTCCAACTTTTTCCCCAGCAAAATTAAAAAATAAACCATATTAAAGCGAAATATCCATGATTGCAAAAGGTGCCGAACTGAACCTGTTCGGGGTGCATCAATCTGCATCCCTAACTTCTGTAGTGAGCATCCTTGAAGTTCATTCTGGGGACCCTTGGCCTCTACAGAGCATAGTCTGAAAAACAAATCAAGATTAGATGATTTATAAAATTCCTTTGTCAACCTGCTCTGGTCTAAGAATGGCTGAAATGTACTTTTAGAAAAGTAGCCATTTTTCAGGGATCTCAAAGAGGCAATTTCACCTCTGACCTCCCTTTTGCTTTTTCACTTGAACCAGCTTCTTGTCCTTGTTTCTTTCCCATTAAGCCATGGTGGGAAGATATTGGCCATTGGATATTTGAGAAATCTGATATTAGAGGAATTTCCTGCAATTGTAGTCAGAAGTGGCACCCAGGTTCTGCATCACTGAGCACAGCCCAGCCCTGCTGGTCACCACTTTCAGTCTATAAGACCTGAGCAATCCTTGCTTCCACCTGATTGTGCTTGTGTGGGCGGGAAGGAATTAATAAGCTTGGAGCTGCAGTGATTGTATATAAATTCTTGCTCCATCTGTAAAATAGCAGCAGAATGGCAGAAGAAACAAGGGCTGGGACAGTAGAAGATTAAGCGGATAGTATGGTTGTATTTCTCACCCTACCTCACAGTCCTGTGCCCAAACCTGGTGGAATGCTCTGTAGGAGTTAGCAGCACTGTCTGGAAATAGGCAGTGCCCACCTGCTCATTTTATTGCTTCTTTTAAGGTAAAAGTCGGGGAAGGAATCCAACTGGTCGTGCAGAGTGCACAACAACGATATTTTTTTTTTGGAGAATATTATATGTCAAGCAGGTGCTAAGTGCCTGTACCTAGTTTATCTCACTTAGTTCTCTCAAAACTGTTAAGAGGTAAGGATTATAGAAATTAGGATGCTGAAATTGATAAAGTAAAGGAACTTGCTTCAGTCCCAGACTACCAAGGAGAAGATTCCAGGGTC
This sequence comes from Callospermophilus lateralis, assembly GCF_048772815.1. Lineage (NCBI taxonomy): Eukaryota > Metazoa > Chordata > Mammalia > Rodentia > Sciuridae > Callospermophilus > Callospermophilus lateralis. Next base: position 68,870,046 of record NC_135307.1, on the reverse strand, counting down.
ACATTCTAGCAACTGGACTCCACATTCTACCCTCTAATCACTCTAGACTTGACTGGTGCCGCATCCAAATTACAGTTGCTGTTGTACTATGTCATTCCTTCTTGTCTCTTGCACATGGAAGATGAAGGTAGAATTTCCTCTGCTGCTTCATAAACTAGAAAATAATTCATGCAAATTAGAGAGAGGGACCTTCTCTTTCCATTGCAGTGAGGACGTAGTACTGGTGGATCATTGTCAAATTGCTCTCCGCCTGTCAATTCATGAGTTGCTTGCCCTGCAAGAAGCTCACAGTAGCACCTTGATAGCATGTGAATAAAGGGATGAAACTAGGTGGCCATGTATTGAAATGAATGCAGAAGTCTGACTTCTCTTTAATGGTAGACGTTTAGATGATACCTAAGATTTGTCTGAATTCTGTGATTGAGTGAAATGAATGTTTCAATTTCCCAACATATTCACTTCCATGACAATTGTGCAGTTTTTTTTCTGTTCTATTAGTAAGCTAATTGCTAGAGGAGTAAAGATTTTAATAGAAACTGCCACTGTACTTCCCAGGTATTTAGCTTAAAAGGAATCTGAACTTGATGTGCACATGGTACGCCAGAAAATACTATCTGATCTTGAAACAAGTGCCACAATTTAAACGAGACTTTGTAATTTTTTGAAGGTTAAGCCAAATGAAATGTAGATCAGCTATTTAGTTGTTGACACAGTTGCATTATAACAGATTCAAATAGATAAGAGCCAAAAATTTAATTTAAAAAAAAAAAGACTCAAAACCATTAGGAAGAAAGGCTGGAAAATTATATGGCAACACCATCAACTTGAAACACTGGAGCTCTGGAATTGGTCTTGGCTTGGTATGACTGTGGGCAAAATACTTTTTAGGATTTTGTTTCTCTATGAAAATTAAGGAATAGATACTCATGAAAATTCTTTCCAACCCAAACTATGAGACTTTATTTTCTTAGTGATAAAACACAATTTTATCAGTTTTGTTTATGGTTTAAGAAGTTTTGTCTCGAAGAAGCAAGGATTTTAGAGTAAGATGGCTTGGGCTATATCCTGGTCCACAACCTATGAACTATTATGACTATAGCAAATTATTAACTTCACTGTGCCTTTGTTTTTTCCATCCTTAGGATGGGTCTACTAGCAGTACTTATTTCAATGTTTTTTTGTGTGCAATAAATAAATGAACATACATTAAGTTCTACAACAATTCCTAGCACATGATAAATGCCATACAAGAGATTGCTTTTATTAACTATAATGCTGCTACTGTTGCTGCTCCGTGGCATTTGGAAGAGGTTACAGATTCCTTTTTTAGACTGGAGAATTCTCTGAGGTTCTTGGGCAGTGAGGCTTAGAATAGCACTGTATATATAGTCTCATGAGGAGCAACAGGCCAGTTATCCTGCAGCCTAGCCATATACATTCACACCACTTGCACTGATTGCTCTCCACTGTTCTTTTCTTCTTTGATCCATTACAAAGGAAGCAGCCTCCTAGAAGATTTCAGGGTAAGTGGCAAAGCTCCTTCTCACCTCATCAGGAAAATTAAGCTAGAGGTGGCTCGGTTTCCTGATGTAATGAGATCTGGTGATAGGTGTAGTGGTTAAGGATATACATTCAATGATCAAGTCCAAGCTTTGTTACTTTCTTAACTTTGTTTCCCTTATGGAAAGTACTCACCCATTCTCTCTTTCCTCTCTATACAATGGGGATAATAATAGTCCTTACTTTGTGGGTGGCCATGATGATTAAATGGGATTGTATATGCAAAGTCCCAAGAAGATACCTGGTATATATATTGAGTAATATGTTAAGAAAGCATGAGCAGAACTTCCAAGAAATATGGGATAACATGAAAAGACCAAATTTAAGATTCATTTGGATAGATGAAGGCTCAGAGATAGAAACCAAAGGAATGCCCAAACTTTTCAATGAAATAATATCAACAAACTTCCGAAACCTAAAGAGTAAAACAGAGAATCAAATACATCCCTTGTTTTTTCATGTTTTTACAGCTTTTTCTCTTGGGCTATTGAAGTTGTCAGTAATACAGATTTTCTTCCTCGCTTGTCCCAGTGTCTGTGATGATGCTTCTTCTATAGGTGCTGGGGCTCTAGGAGACAGTGGCTTAGCTACCCCTGGAATAAACCCATGTCTTTGTGTGGGTGACAGAAGGGCTGAGAGATTTGGGATGCAGCTTTGTTTTCTTGAGGGATCTATTTAATCTGTTGTTTAGTGGGACTTGAGATCCCTTTGGTTTTTTGGGGACTGGCTTATTTCACTTAGCACAATATTCTCCAGTTTCATCCATCTCCTGGTAAATGCTATAATTTCACTCTTCTTTATGGCTGACTCAATATTCCATTGTGTATATATGTCACATTTTTTTTATCCATTCATCTATGTAAGGGCACCTAGGTTGGTTCCATAGTTTAGCTATTGTGAATTGAGCTGTTGTAAACATTGATGTGGCTACATCACTGTAGTATGCTGATTTTAAGTTCTTTGGATATAAACCAAGGAGTGGTATAACTGGGTCAAATGGTGGTTCCATTCCAAGTTTTATGAGGAATATCCATACTGCTTTCCATAGTGGTTGTACCAATTTGCAGTCCCACCAACAATGTACCTTTCCCCCCCTACATTTTGCCAACATTTATTGTTACTTGTATTCTTGATAATTGCCATTCTGACTGGATAGTTCCTTTTGACACTTAGTTTTTCAGGTCCTACCTTGGTGATGGACACAGGCAATAAAACTGAGATGAGAAAGCTAGGTTTTCATAATCGTAGACCAGATGCTTAACTCTAAATATTGATCCTATGAGGCAGAAACTTTGAAGTCAGAGAATTTGGTGCTAAAAAAGATTTGGGGAGTGATCCATGAATAAGGAAATGGGCCCAAAGAGGTTAAAAGACTTAGCCACAGAAGCTATTTAAAATGAGTATGCATTGTGAGAGTTCTGATGATGACCTCCGGTTTTTCAGCTTAGTGAGCTCTGGAGATAGGCTACTTTGATTCAATTCTTGTTTCTACCAGTTTTGGGCAGTATGATCTTCAGCCCCTCATAGATTCCTCTCCCCCTAAATTTTCTTACTTGAAAAATGGAAATAATAATAATATAGATTTTGTGTGGATTAAATATGTACATGGCACTTAGTCCTGGGCATATAAAATCATTCAGTAAATGTTTGTTGTTATTACTATTCTTCCAAAGAACTTTAGGAATCTCAACTCTTAACCAAGGCAGAAAATAAATATTTTGACCAGGCTGGTGTTTAAAAGTAGTTTCTCTCACTAAAAAATATGATGTTTTATTTCTTCTTAGTTTCTGATTTGGAAGTGTTCCTTATAACTGATCTGCAAATTAACAACCATAGTCTTCTCTGGAATCACTATGTGACTTTTAGATGCAAGGAAGGGGTTAAAATTATTCTTTATTATCTATGGTTTTCTGTTCACAGTCAGCAAATACTTAACGAGCAATCTGCTGTGTGCCTGGTACAGAGATAGGGCCTGCGTGCATGGGGGAATCTTTGATGTGCCCCCTTATCTTCATGGTGTAGTCAGGATGGTGGGGCAATTAGAAGTTAGATAGATAATGTCCCCACAGTGGGGGGTGGATCATTTGCAAGGGAGAAGAGAGAAATATTTTACAGCACATGGAAGGAGCCCTGAACTTGATTTAAGGGATTAAGGAAGGATGTTCTGGAAAGAAGTCAATCTAGGCTGATATCTAGGCTGATGTGTCAAGTTATATTCTTAACCAGTCTGGATGGAAGCCCAGAGAAAAGTATCCCAGGCATAGGGGACAGCATGTTAATTGTTGCGTAGGTGCTCAGGCTTGGGACAAAACTGGGTTTTCATTACTACTACTACTACTACTACTACTACTACTACTAGTAGGTATTGAACTTAGGGGCACTCAGCCACTGAGCCACATCCTCAGCCCTATTTTGTATTTTATTTAGAGACAGGGTCTCAGTGAGTTGCTTAGCACCTCGCTTTTGCTGAGGCTGGCTTTAACTCATGGTCATCCTATCTCAGCCTCCCCTGCCATTGGGATTACAGGCGTGAGCCACAGCACCCGGCTCACCCATTTATTTAATATTTAACAAGTGTTTACTAAGCACTTACTCTGCAGCAGGTATTGTTTTATATAATGGGGAGACATCAGTTAACAAAACAGATAATAGCTTTTATTTTCAAGGAAGTACTGTTATGAGGAGAACTAGTTGAGGGAGAATGGCCAGGAAGCCTCTAGGATGAAGTGACAGTCAAGCTAAGACTGGAATGTGAAGGAGCCATCTGGGGGAGGCAGAGGGAACATCAAAGTTAAGGTAAAGGACATCTGCAAGAGGCAAGAGTGCCAGTGTGGGTGAAGTGTACAAATAATTCAAAGGGCATTTCATTAGCATGGCCAGGATCAAAAGGAAAAAATGACAAGGAAAAGAAATCCGAATACACTGTTGGTGGGGATGTAGATTGGTGCAGCCACTGGGGAAAACGGTGGGCAGATTCTTAAAGAAGTTAAAACCAGAACTACCATATGACCTAACAGTCTCTCTTCTGAGAGCTTCCCAGAAGAGACAAAAGTACCATCTTGTAAGGATATCTGTGTTGCCATGTTCATTGAACATTATCCATGGTAGCCAAGATATGGAAACGGCCTGGGTCTATAGGTGGGTGGAATGAATAAATTAAATATATATACACAAATACATATAGCATATGTGTGTGTGTGTATATATATATATATATATATATATATATATATATATGTACACACACACACACACACACACACACACACACACACACAATATTATTCAGCCTTAAAAACAAGATCCTGCCATTTGTTACAACATGAATGGATGCAGAAGACATCATGCTAAGCCAATAAGCCAGGAACAGAAAGAAAAGTATCCAAAAAATCTTATATATATGTAAAAGCATTTTGAAAGCATTTTTTCATTAGCTAACATAGCTGCTTTTCTGAGAGTAGTGACAACCACCTAACCCCTATCTTCCTGGAATTAGCTAAAACCTGTCTCTGGTCACAATTGGTAGTTGTGAACTTTTTTGAAGATAGTGATAGAAAAGGTAAATTTTTCTCTACTGGAGAAAGGAAAAATTCCACCACACTGAATAAATTACCTGTAAATTTTTAAAATCAGCAAGATTTTCATAGGCATAGCTGCAGACTAAATTTTAGGTCATCAAATGCCATGGAAACATTAATGTAGTTTTTATTGCTTGACTTTTTTTCTTGTTTGTTTTTACATCAGTGGATTTATTTCAATGATAAAAATGAATAGATTTATTTTAATGATAAGAAATGAAAATATGAAACATGTATTCCAGAGAGGATTTGCTTTTTTCCTTGCTTGTTGTCTATATATTTAGTCATTTTATTCTACCATAAACATATTTTCTAAGATCAAGTTTAATTGTACACAAATATTTCCACACTAAAAAAAGTGCTTTCAAAAGTGTTGAGCAGTGGGATTATAGATCCAATTCCAAGTAAAATCGGAACCACGAGTGAGCCATATACTAGGTAGATTGTCTCATGTTTCATCTTAAGTGAGATCATTCTAGACTCAGTATATATGAAATCTTTTTTATTATATATAAAACCTTTTTTTTCAAAAAAAGTCAAATTCAAAGAAACTGAGAATTAAACAATGGTTCCCAAGGATAGGGAGGGGCAGGGATGGCGAGATGTAGATCAAAGGATTCAAAGTAGCAGATGTGTAAGAATACACAGTCTGTAGATCTGATGTACACCACAAATACTCTAGTTAACAAAGCTGTATTAGAGATTTTTGTTAAATAAGTAGATTTTAACTCCTCTTGTCACACACAAAAAGTGTCTATGTGAGATAATATGTTAATTCACTTCAATATCACACCATTTTACTATCTATATGTATTCTGCATCATGTGAATCTCAAATATATCCATTGAAATTTATTTCTTAAAAATTCAAAGAATTGTAATGTATCCTACTGTCATATATAACAAATTAAAATTTAAAAAAAATCTGAAAGGGTATTTGGGTTGGGTTGGGTTGTTGATGCTGAGAAAGATTTAGAACATGGATAGTATAAATGAGTTAAAATAGACACAATGATTCTCTTTTCAAAACTTAGAAGCTATTGGAAAATTTTAGTTGCAAATATCTCTTCTCTGAATTGGAACTTGGCTCTGTGTGTTTTAATAAATGTGATAATATGAAGAATGTATTTCCCACAATACTGCACATCAGGCAGATGCACTTGTACAGGTCCTCTTCCTAGCTGTGGATACCTGTAAGCAACATAAACAATCAGCAGGGCTGCCCGGCTCAACCCCATGGCTCGTGATGTTGCCTACAGGTATCCCAGTGACTCTCCTGGGTTCTAGCCATCTCTGTTTCATCCCTTCGGATTCAATTTTCTGTTTCAGAAGTGCTTCAGATCCTTCCTATGCAGTTTGAATCTGCTTGATCCAGATTAGCTGTCTACACTCTTCTCCAGGTTCCCAGACTGTTTCTCTCTCTGTTGGATCACAGAGGCCACACAGACTCATGTCTCTTGTTTGCTCCCAGTTGACAGTATTGGGGATGATGAAGAGCCATCCACATCTTCTGACAGTGATGAGGACGTGATCAAACAATTTGAGATTTCTGTGTCCCGGTCCCAGAGTTTCCGTTCAAGAGCTTCTGAGAAAGGAAAACCTAAGGAATTGGAACAGAAACCCAAGTGTGGCCGTTTGCTCCCTACCCATGAAGAAGATAGCGCCGGAGTGTCTGCCTGCAAAGGTATCCTTTGCATCTTGTTTTTCCTTTATTTAGACCAGCAATGGCCAATGATAATATTTTTGAGTCATTTAAATATTATATTCTGTGTCTAAGAATCCAGAGAGGAAAAGAAAATGAAAAGGAAGCCAAAAGAACAAGGTGATATTTCTTAGTGCTTCCCTGAGCAAAGGTGAGGCATCTTTCTGATATTCTTATACCCAGAGCCCCACTGGGACAGAAAGTGTATTTAGTAAATATCTAGAGAGACCTTCACAGCATGCACCTTCTTGGTCTGGTCTCAGTGATTCGAGTTCTTTTCTTTCTTTCTTTTTGGGCATGTGGTCAGTGAAACCAACGGGCACGTCATAGTACACCTTCCTCATTTTCTCACTAGTTGGAGAAAACGGAGATCACAGAAATTGAGAGAAGATTAAAGAGAAGAAATTTTGATTTGGCAATGAAGACAGGACAGGCAACGAACAAGGGGGAGCTAGAATTAACAAATAGAACCATGTTATTTTTCAGCAGGAAAAACTTGCTGCCTATCACGTAGTTTCACTTACTGACAAATACCGACTGACATTTTATCGCTACTCTTTTTAGTTCAAGGTAAGCTAATAAATATAGGCCTGATATGACCAAACCACAATATGAACGGCTGCTGACCTCTGTCATTTCCTCACCGTCCTTCCCCGCCTTCTCCCACCTTATTTTTTCTCTTTCTCTTCTGTTACATCAGAGCATTCCTTTTTCTCTGTGGAGAGGGCAAATGTTAGCTAATGAAAGTTAATAGCTGTTGGTTCCCTGGGAGTTGCTTGTTTAATTCTAAAGCTAATGGCTCCATTTCCCAGAAGCCCAAGTGTCTGGGTTCTGATTTACACAAATGGCCCATGTTCTGAGAGTTGTGGCAACCACCTAACCCCCATCTTCCTGGAATTAGCAAAAACCGGTCTCTGGTCTCAATTGGTAGTTGTGAATATTTTTGAAGATAGTGATAGAAAAAAGAAATTTTTCTCTACTGGAGAAAGGAAAAATTCCACCACACTGAATAAATTACCTGTAAATTTTGAGGAAAATCAGCAGGATTTTCATAGGCATAGCTGCAGACCAAAGTTTAGATCATCAAATGCCATGGAAACATTAATGTAGTTTTTATTGCTTGACTTTTTTTCTTGTTCGTTTTTATATCAGTGGATTTATTTCAATGATAAGAAATGAAAATATGAAATATGTATTCCAGAGAGGATTTGCTTTTTTTCTTTGCTTGTTGTCTATATATTTAGCCATTTTATTCTATCATAAACATGTTTTCTGAGATCAAGTTAATTGTACACAAACATTTCCACACTAAAAAAAAAATGCTTTCAAAAGTGTTGGGCAGTGAGATTATAGGTTCAGTTCCAAGTAAAATCTGAACCAAGAATGAGCCATATACTAGGTAGATTGTCTCATGTTTCATCTTAAGTGAGATCATTCTAGACTCAGTAGTGAGGTTATTAGCACCACACTCCAGGCAAGTTCTCTCTTGTTCTCTGCATCTGATTCAGTGTTATTGCACATGGCTTGTCAGTACATTCCTGATTATGCCAAGGTGTGTTTGGTCTAAGTGGTTTGATTCAGAGTCCGAGTGTGAGGTCTTTAGGCATGAAAGGTGGGCTGTAGGATAATAGTCCAATTGCTTTTTTTTTAAATTCTGAAAATGTTTCATAAAAAGCTAGATAATATCTCTCTGGGTTCATCAAACTCAGCGCATTTATTCCTGGAATCTCATTTTTGATTGGGATGATGTTATCACAGTCCAACCAGAGAAATAAAACCAGTGGGAATACATATACCCTATATACATACACGTGTGTCTGTGTGGGTAGGTGTGTATATTTCAAGAGAATTATTACCAAGACTTACTTGGCTTATGTGATTATGGGGGCTAGCTAGGTGACAGAAATACATAGCTCCAAAATGCAAAGGGCAAGGTGTCAAGAAGGGAGGCTGAGACTCTCAGGTGAGATGAAGCTGCAGTTCTTAGAATTTGTCCTTCAGGGGTATTGCAGATATCCTACTGTTTTTCAACTGACCAGTTATAAATGATGTTGTAGTTATCTTACTGCTTTTCAACTGACTGATCTCCTGATTTAATTACACCTACAAAATTCCTTCCCATCAATACTTGGACTGGTGTTTGATTGAACCATTGGCCCCTATTGCCTTGCTAAGATGGCACATAGACCTGACCACCACAGATGGTAAGCAGAGTCTTCACACATGGATGATGATGGGCATACCAGAGAAAGCAATTGCAAAATAGGGTTTTATTCCATCAAAATGGGTTATAAACTAGACAAGTTGAAAAATATTCTGGTCAAACAAATAGAACTGGTGTGACATAATTATGTCCTATAATTTCTAGGAAACCAGGATACATTTCTCTGACAACAATGTAATTACTTTTTAATTTCAAGGAAGGGAAGTCTGCTTTATGGAAAGATGAATCACCTTTCCCCTTCCACCTCCTTGCAACTTGACATGAGCCCAGATTTGGTTTTCTAATTCATTTCTTGCTTGTCTGCCATAGAAAATGGTTTGTGACATTAATATAATTCTCCTGTGTTTTTTTTTCAATTATGAATAATGTTTCAAGGCTTTAATGTAGCTGCTGAAAATTCTCTCATTAGCGATCTAGGTATTATCACTATAGGAGTTAGAGTCATGAGACAATTTTATGGCAGTAATTTCTTGGCAAAGTTAGATTTTGTGCTGATATCCTACTGGGCGCTACACATATTGATAGATGACCCACTGTTTAATATGACATTTTATGTTCATGTATGTGAGGAATGGGTGTGCTAATTAGAGACTTAGAAGAAAATTCTGCTTCATGTTGTAGTTTTTTTTTTTTTTTTTTTTGCATGTGGAATTTCCCTTGCTATGTCATTTTTTTGTGACCTTTTAAAAGTGTGTTTGCCAAATAGCTGAAAGTGTGAATGTAGCATTTTTGCAGTGCCCTATGGAAATGTTTCCAAGGGCCTGAACTGAACAATTAAGAATAACTAGGCAGATAAGAAAAATTCTCAATGGCCTGCTATGGTTTTGCAAAACCCCAAATCAGTAGTCTGAGGTTGTACCCTCAGGCCCACCACTGTCTGAGGATAATTTTATGTGGTCTGCATAGGGCAACATTATATCCTGTAAGTTTGGTTTCTTAGTATATATGAGTCATATACCTTCCTGTCACTGACTCTCCATGTTGCTACACACCTGGCTGCTTCAAATATTTGTTACCTGCCTAGACTTCAGAGTTATTCAAAGGCTTAATGAGAACCTAATAAGGACCATGCAGTAAAGTGTATGGCTTTGTACCTTTAAGGAGCTTCTATTCCAGCTGAGGTTGTAAGGCTAACATGGGAAACAAGTGCTGTTATGCAGTGTGGGTGTAAGATTTGAGTCTGTGAGTCTACTCTGACATCCCACTCACTGTCCTGTCTATCTCTAATATGTTCTCATCCTGGGAACAGGACTATTGGATGGGACTAGAGACCAAACAGATAAGACATCTTAGCTACTTGTGTGTGCATGTGTGTAAACCAGGGTAAAATCTGTCACTTAGGCAGACTGTCAGTTTTTCTTTACCATCTGAGGGCATCTTAGATGTTGAGGGTGAGGAATGAGATGAATAGGGCTTGGAGAAGGTGCAGGGAAAGTGTAGGAGAGAAGGAGAAAGGGGGGAGGGAAAGTGAAACACTAAGGTCAGAACAAAGCACTGAGTCTGACGCAGTCAGGATAGTTCAGGAGTTGGTTGGGGCCTTGGATGGTCAAGCAGGAAAGGACAGGAAGGAGGATTTGAGGATCCCAGTTGAAACTGAGTCAGACGAAGCCAACTGGGGACAGTCAGATAAGAAAGGGCCTGTTGGCTGTCAGACAGATAGTTTCATGTGTCTACAGTGACCGTCTGATGGGTTTTATCTTTTTTTTTTTTTAACATAAGGAAATAAGGGTTCCGAGAGTTTGAATGTTGTTCAAGTTCTTAAGGCAGAGACAGAACTTAGATCCAGATTGTCAGAATCCAAGGCCAGTGTTCTTTCTACGGGTCATACAGAGAACTTTCACCTGAGAAAACTACAGAAACCTCTAGTGAATGTGGGAGAGAGAAAGAACAATGGGAGAGTCATGATCTCCGTGACCTTGACCCCATGATCTAACATGATCTCCACATTAATCACTATTTTTGCTTTCTAGAGCCATTCTTGAAGTTCTGTGTTTTTTAGTCCCAACAAAATGCTTGTGTCAAATTTATCCTTTTAATATAAATATCATTGTGTGTGTGTGTGTGTGTGTGTGTGAGAGAGAGAGAGAGAGAGAGAGAGAGAGAGAGAGAGAGTGTGTGTGTGTGTGTGTGTGTGTGTATGTGAGTGTTACTAAGGATTGAACACAGGGACACTTTACCACTGAGCTATACCCCCAGCCATTTTTATTTTTATTATGAGACAGGACCTCATTAAGTTGCCTAGACTGGCCTTGAATGTGATCTTTCTGCTCAGCCCCTGTAGTAGCTGGGATTACACGTGGGTACCCCTTGCAACTGGCTAAATACCCATTCTTGATACTCATATTATTGGGAAGTATCAAACCTACTTGAACCTCATGGAAAGATCTAATGGTCTTTTTTATTATATGGATCAAATTTATTCACTGCATGGGTAGAATTTTTTCTGCAGATGTTACTGGTGTGCATATTGTTTTTGTGGTCTTGATTATTGTGGTTGCAATGGCTTAATTTCTCTAGGTATGAAAAACAATGCATTTTGAAATACTTTTCTCTCTGCCAATTTAGATTTGGATAGAACCAGCCAACTGAGTTATTCTGAGATTCTGTCTTACAAAGATCATGCCATCTCGGCTACTTCACGGTCCCCAAGTGAGCGAGGAGACAACAGACATCATGGCACTTCTCACCAAGAGACCAGTGGGATTCGAAGCCTCAGTCGTCAGTCCACAGAGGGTAGCTTGGAGATGGAAACAGATTTTAATAACCGGGGATTTGAAGATTCCTATGCTACTGACAGCTCCTCAGTATGGAGTCCAGAGGTGAGTTATTTGTTTTCCATTCTTTGCTTTATCAGTCTATGTTCTTTGGGTTCCTCTCCCCATCTCTTTCTTCCTCCATTTTCTTCTCCTTACCCTCCCTCCACCAAGTTTTTTCCAGAAAGAAAGCATTGCCTTAAAAAACAAAGACCTAAAATACCCTTTTTTTAAAAAATAATTTTTTCTTTAGATAACCAAAATCCCTGAGCACACGAATAAAAGAATCACAAGTAAATTTGTTTCAAATGCAAAGAAAAGAATGCTAGATAAAAAAGGAAGAAGAATAGTGATAAAATGACCCCTTACAGGACTTATTTTTATACAAAGAAAACTTTTAGTTCTTTGGAGAGGTTGGTTTATTTTCTTCCTGGTTGCATACCCAAAATCTTTAGTTGTGATCATTTGAAATGGAAATTGAGAATTTCACTAAAATGAAGTAGGCCTCCAAATAAAATTATGCATGATATTACGATGAGGGTCTTGCTGCATGTGTTAGTATATTCGTTAGCTTTTAATTGAATTGGAGGTCTAGGAGATGACAGTCGTCTATAATGACCCTCTAGCCTTTGAATAAATCTATGATGAAAGATGCTTCTTCTGAATTTCTTTTTCAATTAAATCTGGTCCCTAATATGCCTAACCATCTAGAGATATGACCAGAGGGGATGATGGGAATAGCTGCCATTTATTGAAATGCTAGTTACTACACCCTAGTAAGAAGAATTTTACAAACATTTTTTTATCTTTCATAAATTACCAGTCATTCTTCATGAGCTAGATCCCCTCCAGTCCTAATTCCATGACACTGGAAGGTATTAAATAGTAGTTTTTAGTACCTAATATGAAATTGATTTTGATGAAATAGGTCATATAAGTATACAAAACATGAAGCTGTGAAGATAGAGGAAGAGAAGGGTGAATGGATTTTATTAGTCTCAATCTGAGAAAATAAACAGGATGAATCTCTTATTAGTACAGAAACACACACACACACACACACACACACACACACACACTCACTCTGAATGCTCAAGGAAACACAAAAGAAAATCATGTTCCAAAATCGTACTGCAGATATGCTGGGGAGTGTAGGGAGCACATAAGGAGGGGTGTGCGAGGGTGTGTGTGCACATGCCTCTGTACCTCTGTGTTGGCGTTTCTGCCAAGGACCAGGAGTGGTATCTCAGATGTATGGTTTGTACAGCTTATTAAAAGCTTGCTATAGAGGTACCCAAAGCATTGACCTCATCAGCTTTGTTAAAAAGAAGAAAGAAAGAGTCAGATCAAATTTCACACAGTAACATTTAAAGATATTCATTTTGGCTCCCTCACCACAAAAACAAAACAGAGCTCTTCACCTGCCTGTTTGTACTCTGCTTGGTAACTGTGCCATCAGGCTGGTAATCGCTTCTCCATGGAACCTCCCGCTGGCCTGCCCTGTGGAGCCTGAAGAGAAGATGTGTTGAGGGTACTAAATGTTCTCAGACTCCCCAAATACACAGACATCTCTGTGTGCTCCATTCAACCTCCTATCTATTTCAAGACCGAAGCTGTAATTTGGTGCTCCTACAGTAGAACTTCAAATCCAGCTCAGAGGCAGTTCCTGTAACTTGCCTGCTCTGCAGGCTTAGCTTGCCTCTTAAGAATTGATTTATTTGCCTCTTAGCTGCGTTAAGAACCCCATCTTTTCCCCATGTATCTGGCATCGGGAACGTGTTGTGGGTCTGTTTACTTTGGCCACACAGATGACATCAACACTATCTTACTAAAACAGAAAGCCTTTTCAGTTTGACAGAAAATCTTTAAACCTACCTGGGTTTTGACAGGTTGACGCAAGTATTCCCATCTTAAAGAAAAAACCCAGGATATTAGATCTCAAGGAATCATGTATTTTGTCTCTGAAGGAAACCGGTCCTGCCGTGTGATACCTGCCAGGCTGATGGATTTTCAAGCGCTGCTCTTCTCTGTTGGCAAAGGCCATTGACTTTTTTCTGCAGACTGAGGACTTGGCAGGGAAGACAATGAGAGGTGGTTGGCGATTTCCAGCACACAGGGAGGCAGGTGTCCCACTTTTCATCTCTGCTTTCCACTGATTAATTGGTTGGCCTTGAGAAGTTAATTAAAATCTGCCAAATGGGGATAAGAATGAAGAGATTTTACCTTGCAGGAAGGTCAAATGGATTAGTGGAATTAACAGTACCCACAGGAGGAGCTCCTTCAGTTGCCTGGTGATAGGCAGTGTGTGTTGAAATAATTAATTGCTTTGAAAATACCAACCTTTGCAAATCTCCATCTCACATCAACCCAGGAAGGGGCCACGAAGCCCAGTTTTCATGGGCCACAGCCTCAACAGGCCCACGCAGAATCTGGCCATTTTGCTTCACGCAGACTTCTTAGGATGGTTATGGAAGAGCTTTACCCAGGATACCTGTGGAACATAAAGGTGGAGTGAGCATTTACCCGAAGAGATAGCCTGAAAGAGAAATGGAAAGATCTTCATTAACTAGGATTTTTTTTTTACCTTAGCATTCAAGTTGATGATAAATCTAGGAACAACATGTTAACTAATATTAAGAACAGGCCTAAAGGGTGTGAAACTGACAGTGATATTTTCCAGCTCCCACCTTCTTCCCTCTTCATCTCGCACATCCACTGTACATACAGATAATTATGGCAAAAGGTTTTGGGAAGCTAAAGGAAGGCCACATGGTTTAGCAGAAGGTTTAAGATTTTGAGTATTGCATACTGGTTAAGGCAGGCCGTAGGCTCAGACTGGCAGAGGATGAGCCCTGGGTGATTCTGGCTGGGCACTAGACTTTGGCATGGGGGTGGGAGGTGTTAGTTATTAACCTTTCTTAACTATGATTTATTTCTCCATGACATGAAGCTATTTAGATACCTACTTCATTAAGTTGATGTGAATGTTTAAAAAGATAAAGTTTCTTAGGTTCTGCAATAAAGCAGAGCTTAGGACAAAGACTTTGGTAGGGCCTGCACTCCCAAGGAACCAGACTGAAGGATGACGGGGTAAGGCAGGGAAGATTCAGTATGACATCTTCCCCTGAGTTAGCTGCTGCTCACAGTAATTAATTGCTTTATCTTGTTGGGACTGCACTCTCGGAAGCTATATTAGCTGAACTGAGGATGTCTGACCCAGGGGGAAACTTTGTTGCATGGGACATTAACCCCAGCATACTTTTGGACTTTCCATGTGTGGTGTGAAGCAGGGTTATGCAGCTTTATAAGCCTTGGAATCAGCAGGTCAATAATGAAATCTGAGAACTATGTTTTATGAGCAGGAGATAAGAACTTCAGGGGTTGTGCCAGGCTGAAGCCACTTAGAGTCCAGAGACACTGTGCCTGCAGGAAAGATGGAATCAGAGGAGAGGCCAAGAAGATTTGAAGGGTTTAAGTGCTGGCTTTTTATGGTCTCTAAAGGATTGGATATGGTACCCAGCATAAGGAATGGCTTAGTAGATATTAGCCATTATTACTTATGTCTATACAAGCAATAGAGGGATGATTGAGAGTAGGCTAAAATAGGTGGGAATTTTAAGAAGAGACAAGGGAATTTGAGAAAAGATAGCAATTTGATTTTTGAGTTGGCCTAACTCCTTGGAGACTTGCTTCTAATATTATATATACACTAGTCAGTTGTATTCAGAGGTCTCTATAGCAACCATTTTCATCACTTGAAACTAAGTACCTCTGAATAGAAACGTTCATACATGATCGCATGCTCAAAGGAAAAGATATAAGAAGCTTCCCTTATTTTACAAGACATCTGAATTTTCTTGGCAGCCTAATTTTAATCTTAAAAGAGAAAGGCACTTGTGACATGTCTACAATTTGTCAAGTCCTCTCTTTTTTACAACATTCCTCTACAGTGGGTGTTATCCCCATTTTACTATTGAGGAACGTGCAGTGTGGAAAGGATGAAATAATTTGCTCAATGTCATAGAGCTGGTAAGTGGTAGCACTGGGATTCCTAGGGATGTTAGATTCCAGAGAACCATGTACTTTCCCTTGGACTCCTTGGGCAAGTTTCACTGCTGAATGTACATTTTGAGGTGTTTTATTATAATGTCTGAAATGAAGAGCGCTCTCAATTAGTGAAGTCTGGTGTCCAGTATAAATAAGAACTAACTTATGATAAGAAGCAGTTCAAAGTTTAGTTCCAGATAAAAGCTAGACCTTCAAAGAAAAATTAAAATTATATTGATATTCCTTATAATTTGTTGGTGGGGTGATTCATTATAGTAAATGACATTCAGCTCAGTTTCTCCTGGGTGAGCTCAAACCCATGTGACTACAGAAAATTGCTATCCAAGGGTGTGTTCCATAAAGAGAGGGGCTTGTTTAGAAATAGCACGAGTCCATTGGTGGGGATACATAGTATGGTGTCTGTTTGAAGCAGCTATTTTCATATGTATTAAAACCTCATAACCACACTCTATCAAGTAGGCATATTAATGTGTGGTTTTGGTTACAATACGCAGAAGCTGGGCTATTTGGCCAGGGTCAAAAAAGCTCATCAGTGATGGAGTCATTTTTTCAGTTCAAGTGTTCTGGCTTCAGGTCCAGTGTTGCTTTTTGCTAGGAGGCTACTATTCCTAACCTTTGCTATTCCAGTTGTGGTCTGAGGCCAGCATCCCTTGTAAATGTCTTTGAAGTGTAGAATCTCAGGCTTCACCCCAGACCTACAAAATCAGAATCCTTGGATTATTCAGGTCTACATTAAACTCTTAAGAAAATGAGCCCTAAACCTTTTCTCCTGTATAGATTAAAGATATACTGAAGGATCACCCTACCAGGAATCACATTAGATTTTATGTCTATAGCAGGTTCTGGGCTGCAGAGGATAGGCCCAAGCCCAACCAGTTCTCCTGAGAACTCAAGAAAAAGTTGCCTGTTGGCAATTGCATGGTTGACTTAATTTTCAACAACAGTGGACAGTTGTGCTTTCTGAGAGTCAGCATATCAGAAAACACTTTGCAAAATATAAAAGCTTTATTTATTAATTCCAAAAACATTCATAAAGGCTCACCATATGTCAGGCAGCATGCCCTCCAAGAATTCACAGTCTAAGGGAGAGAGATCAGAAAACAGACCTTTTTAACACAGAAGGTCATGCACTGACAGTCAAAAAGCTTGGGATTCTGAAGGAGCACCCAGGGCATGAACCTGTCCAAATGCAATTAGGCACATCATCATTTTCATTCCTGATCTTTTGTTCCATCCCCAACAGGAACAGGACAGGACCAGCTTGCAGGTGCCATCTGGGGTCTTGGATCCCATCTCCAAGTGTGGTGACCTAGATGTCATCTTTGAATATCGAGCTGCGACCCAGAAGCTCACAGTGACCATTGTGAGAGCACAGGGCCTCCCAGATAAGGACAGAAGTGGCGTCAACACCTGGCAAGTTCATGTAGTGCTGCTCCCCAGTAAGAAACAGAGGGGCAGGACGAGCATACAGAGGGGGCCCCACCCTGTCTTCAAGGAGAAGGTCACCTTTGCCAAGCTGGAATCCAGAGATGTGGCTTCCTGTGCTGTCCGCTTCCGACTGTACGCTGCCCGTAAGATGACCCGAGAGAGAATGATGGGGGAGAAGCTCTTCTATCTTAGCCACCTACAGCCAGAAGGGGAAATGAAAGTGACTCTGGTTCTAGAGCCAAGAAGCAATATAAGCGTGAGTATGTTAAATGGTGCTGCTAATGATGCGGTGTGTTCGAAGACCTGGGATTGTCAGCCCTTGATTTAGTATATTCAGCTTGTGAATGCAGAGACCTTAATTTAATTTTCCATTTGGCTCTTTTCATCTTTATAAGCCATGATTTGCACTTCATGGTATTATGGGTCTTTCATGCCTGTCTTCCTGATAACCTGATGGATGTATTCTCCGTTCATTTATGGAAATGACAGCAGCAGTGTGGTAAAGGGCATGGAAAAACCTGGAGAGGTGACTGGCTTTCTGGTTAGTGGATAAGTGGTCCTAGCCCTCCAGCCCCCAGTATGTATTACAGTGAATCTAAGAGATGGGACTTTCAAGGCAAGGTCCTAAACAAGGATGTGGGAGCATTGTAGAATACCAGCCCTGAACCCTAGCTACTTCTGAGACCTTCCATTTATCGGACTGGCCTCCTCCCACATACCTCATTCTGCTTTCTGCCCCAGGGTTTTAAGGGAAGACAATGTAGCTTGTGTGTCTACATGATGGGCAGCCTGTTTTTGCCCTGGGTTGTATATCATCTAGTATGAAGATCACCTTTTACAAAATCATGTAACAATATCGGGTAGCTATGGGCTGTTGGGCCAGTCAGCCACTCATTCAAAGACGTTTCCTGCCAAGTACCGTAGAGACAAAGCAAGGCACATGCACACACAAACTGAGCAGCTAGTGCTCCAGGGTCCAGTGCGGAGAGTGTTTATAGGCAGACCCAGGTTGGCAGGAGAGAGTGACAGAGGCTGCTGTTTGTTTAGAAGGGTCAGGGGAGGTTTCTTTGAGGTGGTGATAAAGCAAAGCTCCAGTGATTGAGGGAAAAAGGCTGGTGGCATGCAGAGGTGGAGGGTTTCAGGCATATGTAGTCTTGGGGAGGTGGAGAGAAGCTTGCTTTGTTGGAGGAAGAACAAAGGAACCAAAAAGGCTCTTTGACCACAGTGAGAAGAGATCTGTCCATTGGAATTTCACATGGTGTCTCCACAATGTCAAACTTGAAATCCTGATTTTTGCCTCCCTAAATCTATACCACCTGCCATCTTCCACATCTCAATTAGAAGCAATAGAATCCTTCCAGTTGCTAGGGCTAAAATCTTTTCCACTTGAAATCCTATGAGCTGAATTTTCAAATGCAACCAGATGCTGTTCCTCTGCTGGACCCTGCTCCTCTGCTGGATTACTGAAATAGCCTCTGGCTGATGCTCTTCTGATACTGCTTTTGCCCCCTATAGACTATTCCTGTCATGGAGGCCAGAATGATTCTGTTAAAACAAAACCCAGATCATATGTCGCTTCTACTCAAATCCCTCTTTTGTTTGAGCTTTGGTAACATATATCTGAAACCATGGAAATCAGAATCCTCAGGTCAGAAAGGACTCTGGACTATAAAACGGGTATATGTATGTTCACAGCCATGGTTCTCTGTACCAGGTCCTGGGCTCTGTGCTAGAGGCACAGATTGCATGGGGGAAAGGAGCCAATGTGAAAGATCTCTGAAGGTGAAAATTCTTTCCTTTTTCAGCCATTTATGGGGCATGATTATGTGCCATATATTAGGCTATGCATTGTGGACTAAGAGATTTAGAAGCCATGGTTTATGCACTAGGAACCGAGAAAGGGATACAGATTTTGGAACTTGATGGGCAAGGCAAGCTGTGCAGTGACAGGTGTCACAGTAGGAGCTTCTGTAGAAGCACAGGGGTGGGGGTGGCCCTCCCCCAAACAAAGCATATATTTTTGTTGCTGGATTTTTATCTTCTAGACAGCAGAGCCTGTGAGGCACCTGTCAAAACCACCTGGTCCTATAATTTACAATTGGTATTCCATGAAAGCTTGGGGCTCTTAGAAGTGCCCATGTTTGGGTAAAAAGGATATTTCCCTACTGATATGCAGAATATTTTATTCCTTTTGTTAGTTTTGCTTATTGGGTTCCTGATAAGAAGTTTTAGGAAATGATTTCAGACAGAAGAGAGTTTGAAGTGAAGTCCAACATGCTTATTTCCGGGGAGGAAATGTATTAGAGGTGCTGGCCAGCCTGCTGTAGCTGGGCTGGTGCCTACTCCTGCCCCTCAGTGAGAATCAGCATTCTCATCTACTTTATTGCCCTTCTCCTGATGCCCCTGGTGTATAAATCCAATGATCATAAGAAGCCCGCATGTGAATAAATGCACCAGGAAGCTTGGGCTCTCTTCTGGGCTTACCTATGCCTGTGAGGTCACTGAGATGCATAGTTCAAGTGTTGGCTTCTTTATCAAACAATTGTGAAAGTGCTCATTTTCTATGTAATTGATTTCCTTAGGAGGTAAAATTGAGCATTCGGTATATACCTAACAACCTTGAAAGTAGGACTAGGGGCCAAATATCCTATGTCGTGGTCAATGTCCAGTGGTCAATTCTTGAATAGTTGAGAGACAAAAATGCCTCTTGTATTGCTACATTCATCAGGGTGCAGAGAACAGAAGCAAATCCCAGGCCTGGAGTGGATGGGTTCCACGGAAACATTCAGGCGCAAATTACACAGGAGGGAATTTTGGTCTATATTAAATGTATTATTAGCTCTCCATGTATCTTAGAAGGTTTGATTTACACTAGTAATAACATCTTTGTCCGTTTTGTCTTTAGAGAGGAAATATTGAATGGAGACAGCTCTTGGAACAAATATGTCAGCTAGTAATGAAGGGGATCTCATCCGTGGCTGCACTCCCCGGGCACATTGTAATTCACACTGAGTGCGCCGTTAGTAATCTTTGGCAGTCATTGAGATCGGGTCACAATTTCACCAAACATAATATCGGCTTTCTCTAAAAGAGAGTAGTGCAGTGTGGGCCAATGGATTCTTTGTTGTTCTTCCCCTCCAGAGTGGAGAGTCGCCGCTCAGCCCATCTGCAGTTTCTCACAGTGATAGTGCTTCATCCACGCAGTCGCTGTCTCATGGAGGGGCGCCAGAGCTGTTGGTGGGGCTGTCCTACAATGCCACAACGGGGCGATTATCTGTGGAAATGATCAAAGGCAGCCATTTCCGAAACCTCGCTGTTAACCGAGCACCTGGTAAGTCGTGTGTCTGATCCCTCCAGCTCTGGTCCTCACGGAAGCAAGTGGAAGGCTGCATCTGCTTTCATCTCCATTCTTTAATTTTGGCAGTAAAAATGATCTTGGTAGGGCCTCACAAAGCAATACCTCTGGATTTCTGAATGGCTTTCTATTTAATTAGACTGAAGGCTTCTACCATATCTCGATGCAACTTGACACGAAATAGACTGGCCTGCGTGTTTATATTGTTGAAGGAGAAGGAATGATATGATGTCTTTTCAGCAACATCATAGGTATGAGCAATTCAAATCCGCCCACATGTCACAGGCCCTCAACTTTAAAGTGGCAGAGCTCTGATTTTGAAGGGAAGCAAATCTGGGATCGAATTCCGGCTCCACTACTTACCCACTAGCTTTGTTCTGATCTTGTATGATTTATCTCTTTTCTGAACCCCAGTTAATATATCTGGGAAAAAAGGCTAATAATCCCTTCCTCACAGGGTTATTTTTCGGTTTAAATTAACTTCTGTAATGTTAGGGTTTAGCACAGTGCCTAATATTTAGTGAGCACATAAGGAATGTTAATGGAAAAAGATGTGGAGGAGGCAGATCTGGGGAAATGCAAGACTATTTACTAGGGAAAATGACCATTTCTGAGGTCATTTAGGAATAAGGATGTAAGACATACTCTATGACTGTAGTCCAGGGTTCAGGAAGCCACATCAAATACCCACTGCTGCTGTCTCAACAGCCTCTCAACCTGGGAAGTTGTAGACTGAACATAGAAATAAGGCTGTTTAAAAAAAAAATTAGCTCACCATTTTATGATCTAGCTTGTTAGAAAAGAAAAACGAAAAACAGCGTAGACAGTTGGTTTCTGTCTCACTTTTGCCTTCTAAACCTCATGCAAAAACATCTCATCAGAGGATCCTAATTTTTATCTAGGATGCTAGCTGCAAGAGAGTCTGATAATGTTGAAATCTAGCATTTCACTCGTAGGAAGTTAAGCTAGTAGAGGGTAGAGCTGAGGGCAAAAGGCCTGCTGACCCCAGGCACCAAAGTCTTATTGAAAGAAGAATGAGATCAATAGAAATGCGGTATGCGGAAAGAGTCAGTAGGCTCTGGCCTCATGTGCAGCAGCAAGGTGCGTGCATAGAAAAGGGTCATTTCCTATAACTGAATCTGGGCTCTTTCTCCTTTTGCCCTTCACTGTGTTGCAGACCCCAAGACATTTGTTGTATGTGGGTATCTTTGTTAGGCAAGCTGTATTAAAGCCATTGGAGCAAGTTAGTAAGGAAAGCCCTAGCATTCTGGGTAACAGAAAAGCCCAGATGCATAACCCATATTCTGTGCTGATGCTCAGAGCCAGGTGAGACCTATTTAGAATGCATAATAGATGCTGATTATTAATTGCACAGCTAGAGTCTCTGCTAGATACAGTTTTGTTTTCCAATACAGCTCTGAATTTACTAAATGATCTGAATATACTACTTCTCCTTCAGAGATTTCGCCAATCTCTTTTCTTGTTCTCCTGAGCTCTGGTAAGGTATAAACAATTTTTTTTTTTTTTTTTTTTTTTTTTAGGAAGGTGATGGAGATGCAGGGAATGATGGAGATGTAGATCACACAGACATGACCTATTCAGGTCCATGCTGGGAAGCTTTGTTTTATGTGCTTGGTGGTAGTAGCCAATATAGAGGAAAAGAAATCAGTCAGAGGCTGCCAAACCAAGACGTGAATTCAGGCTCTCCTCCTTACTAGCTGTGATTTACTGAACTCTTCTGAATCTTAAATTCAAAATGGGAAATGGGGGTGTCATAATAATGTCTGCTTTATAGGTGGAATAATACACATGAAGTTGTGGTATTAAGGGTGGTACTATTGTGCACTTCTAAATTTTTATATAAAAGAAACATACCAAAGAGGAAATTCTTGTAACAAACATTTAAAACCGCATAGAAAAAAAAAAAAAGATCAGTCCTAATTTAGAAATTGGTTTAATTACAGAAGTTTAAGTCAGTGTGGCATTTAGTACACGATTTGTCATAGACATAGTGTTGCAATTTATCCTAAAATATAATTGACATACTCTATCTTTGCAACAAAAGTATTAGAAAACAATGCTGTTGTGAGGTTATTAATTAAAACAGAAACCCAGTAGTGAAAACAAAAGGTTTTTTGTCTGTGTAAAATGCTGGTACTTGAGGAAAAGCCAGTTTAATTAGGAGGGGATGAGAAAGTAGAAAGTTCCTTTGTGGAGCTTCTGAAAGGGACCTCTTGGTACTCTCAAGAGCTTTAGATGTTGACAGCTTCGGTTCTTCATTATGTCTCCTTCATTATGGTGCTAGCACTACTGTGACAGTTATCAGACAAGTTTAGGATACATTTTTAGTTCCCATATGGAAGAGAACACGAGTTTTATGAGGTAACTGAGCAGAGTTGGGAAAAAGAGGGGGAGAAGGAAAGTGAGGAGAGCCAGGAGATGAATGGCACTGAGTCGGGCCTAGGGGAGGAAGCATGCCAAGCGCCCTGGTCCCCATGTGGGGGCAGGGCAGGCAGCCCTGCCTGAGTCCCCAGGGGCTGCCTATGAGGGCAGAGGCATGCCCAGGAAATTAACGTGAGCAGGAGGCACAAATACTGTGTTTGTGGCTGTCAGCTCAGGTGGTGTTACTTCCCCCATAAAACAGGACATCAGTCCCACTTCCCAGAGTGATTATGGTCATGGAAAGAATGGTGCTTGGGTGAATGGGAGGGAAAATAGGTGGAACTCGACTCTAGAATATTGTTAATGTTTTACATCTTGCTGGAAACAGAGACAAAGGCTCATAATTAAAAGTGAGAATCTTTTGCCTCTGAATATATCATTAAACAAAAGATAGCTTTGAACTTGCCAACTGGACCCAGTCAGATGATTGTTTTGATATTTTAAACTTTTCTTCCTAAGCAAGATAGAGGAGTCAGACAAATAATAGATGAAATTCTTTTACTGGATTAGGGTCTTGGCACAAATAAGCTGTGGAAATAGTACTATATCCTCTGCCAACTTCTGAGGTGAGAACCTTGTGGAAGGTGAGACCCAGTGAGGTTGGCTTCACACTGATAGTAGGAGATTGTGGGAGCAATGAAAGGGATGTGAGTTCCCACCAGCACCAGTCAGACCAATCAGAATCTCTACTACCCTCAATGAATGGCTGAAACTAAAAAGGCTGATGAGGATGTGGAGAATGCGTTGGTGGTGGAAGTGAAAAATAGAACAACCACTCTGGGGAAAGACCTGAAAATTTCTTATACCAGAAGTTCCACTCTTAGGCATTAACCCATAAGTCAACAAACAAACAAACAACAACAACAAAAAAAACACACAAGAATGTTCATAGCAGCTTTATTCATGATGGCAAAAGTGAAAGAGAGTCCTCATGTCCATCCATAGGAGATTGACTGAGGAAACAAATTAAAATATATTTGTGTGATGGAATACTAATTAGCAATACAAAGAAAGAAAATTAAAGCAACATGGAAAAAATCACAAAAACTTACTGAATACCTAATGCATGAATCATTTGGTATGAAGTTCTATAACAGGCAGAACTAACCTAGAGTAGGAAGAAAAACAGAGGAATGTTCTGGGGTGAAAGGAACGTTGCATAGTTTGGCAAGGGGTCTGAATAGAGGCATGTATCTATCACTACTCACTGAATGGTACTCAGCTTTGTCAATTTTACTGTTTCTAAAATTCACCTTTAAAAAGAACCATAAAGAGATTCTAGATGGCCAGTGAGAGGAAGGGTACATTCATAGTTGCTCTCTGGCTTGGGATTCAAACAACAGGAGTACTGCTTCTCAACAAGGTGGGTGAAAGAGTGATTGACTAAAATTCAGTATTGGACAATCAGAATATCTTAGAGACCCAGAAATTTGGGCACAGTATACAGAGAAGAAAGAGAACACTGGAAGCCAAGCCAGTTGTGGTAGTGGTAGCAATACTAGTTTTTCAGAGAGGGAGGGATAACGGAGAGAGAAACACAGTGGATGAATGTCATGTGGAAAAACCTGAAATCGGAAAAACAATCTAAACTCAGCTGATCCAGAGCCTGAACTATGAAGTGGGTGCTTGAAAAGTGCTGTTTCTCAACTGGCTGCAGAGACCTTAAGGGGGAGCTATCTTGAGGCACCTATGCCGCTGCTGCAGAGCTGGGAGATCATAGCAATTGCCATACTCTCCAGGCAGGCCACCTATTGAACAGTCTAGGATGTGGCCAGCAGAACGTGAGTGAAAGTGAAAGAGGCACAGGAATTGTACCCAGAATGAGTCAAGTCAGAAAAGTGAAGGGGAACTCAACTACTTTTCCTTTGAATCTGGCAATTCATGTGATGAGCTGAAGTGGGTCAGGAATCTGGATAGGAGGGTGTGAATACACTCAGGGACACAGTCTGGGAAGGCTGTGTTTTGGGGCAGCAGAGTGTGTGGAGAATGGAGTCCCCTACCCCATAAGTAGAAGTCTTAGGAGGCTCCTGATATCTAGAACCACCCCCTAATAGATTGGCAAATGTCAGGCCCGAGGGGTGTGTTTATCCAGTCTTACCAGAGTAGATAACACCCAACAAAGCCTCTGAGGCCTGATTAGACCAAAGCCCCAGCCAACAGAGCTCTTCCTATAGAACTCTGCAGCAGCCCCAACCTGAGAGTTGCGTTGATCTGGTCTGTGAAGACAATACTTGGATTGACAATGCTTCCCATTCCTTCATACCTCACACTGGTGAGAAGGAAGCCGAGAACTCTTTCAGCCAGCTTCAGTCTTGAGCCACTCCAACTGGCAGCTCAGTGAGCAACACAAAAAGAGGCAAGGGTTTACAATCCCTAGCCCTTGCTTTCTCAGAAGAAATGGAAAGAATAACAGTTGGGCATAGAATGACCATCCATTCTTTTCAACTATTTGACCACCTCCATGGAGATGATTCCCTCATTTTTCATTAAGCATTGTTTTTTAATTTCTGTGTTCTTGTTGTGGTGCTTGGTTCATGGACATATGTACTTATATATTTTTTGTTTTTAATTTTTTACCCCATCTGCTATTATTTTATTTATTTATTTATTTATGTGGTGCTGAGAATCAAACCTATGCCTCACATGTGCTAGGCGAGCACTCTTCTACTGAGCCACAACCCAGCCCCTCATTTTAGCATTTTTTAAATGTAGTTGTTTTTCCTTGCCTTGCCTTTTGAGGGTTAGGGGTTTTGGTTTGTATGTTTCTCTTGTTTCTTTCTCTTTTCTTCTCCTTTGGCTAATAGCCAAATTCTCCTGTTCTCTCTTTCTCACTCCCTTTACTTTGTTTATTCTATTTTTCTCCTTCTCCCTTATAACCATCAATTGCTACATCTCTTTTGAATTCTTTGTGTTTACTTTTTGTGAAGTTATAAACTCTTTTCTACCTCTCTATCACATTTTCTTTTAACTGTATTTTTACAATCTTTTAGAAATAATAGGATTATATAATTCCTGACCCCACAATTAAAGCTGTTGCAATTATTACTGGATTAATAATTGTAATATTGCAATTATGTGGATGACATAGTTGACACCTGCTTGATTTGATGCCAGATGTAGTTTATGATTACTTATTGGTTTTGGTGTTGATAATTGCTTACCCCACCTTTTCTGTACTTTTTTTTTGTGTGATCATTAACATTATAGATGGCATAGTAGGAACCGTTATTTTTATTTTAATGCTATATATTGTCTGCATAAGTTGTTTTGCCTATTTTGTGAGATGCTGGGAACCTATATGAACACTAGAAGTTCACAGGGTAGAACCTCTGTTGCTGAACTAAACTCAGTAAAAAGACAGTGTGTACCTTTCTCACACACAAACTGATGACTCTCAATTTTCATCTAGACGTTAATACAAAGAACAGAAGAGACAATAACCCAAATGAATGACCATACCTCAAGTAGAAATGGCTAGAGGCGGACCCTCAGATGCCACTCTTGGATATCCACTGCCACAGAAAAAACATAATGAACACAAAGGTTGTAGATCCCATACCTACAAGGGGAATCTCAATCTAGATCACTCTAAGACACTCTGATAAGTGAAGACTGTGCCCTAAAAAGGCCCACACTTAAGAGAAAAACTCCAAATATATGCATAAAACCCAACACATAAATATAAGAAATAAGAAAAAGCAAGGTAGCACAATACCTCCTAAACTTAATAATTCACCAGCAACTTATCCCAAATATATTGAAGTGAATGAAATATCAGACAAAGAATTCAAAAGAATAATTATAAAAGTTATCAATGAATTCTAAGAAAACACAGAAAAATAACTGAGTGAATTAAGAAAGTCAATACAGTATATGAACGAGAAATTCAATACAGAGAGATATTGAAAAAGAACCAAACAGAAATCTTGGAAATAAAAGACATAATAAATCAAATAAAATATTCAGTTGAAAGTCTCTCTAATAGAATAGATTATGCTGAAGATAGAATTTCAGAGCCAGAAGATAATGTGGCCAGCCTAACACATTCAGATAGCATTAAAGGAAAGAAAATAGTAACCAGGATCAGAAAACAAAAAATCTGAAACAACATTAAGAGCCCAAACTTAAGGAACATTGGAATTTAGAAAGATTATGAGATGCAGGCTAATGGAGTGGATAATCTCTTCAGGGAAATAATAACAGAAAAATTTCCAAATCTTGAGAATGAGATAGACTTACAGATACAGAAAAATTCAGAACCTCAAATAGATAAGATCAAAAAGAGATCTTTTCATAACACATTATAATTAAAATACTTAACATACAGAACAAAATACAATTTTAAAAGCCTCAAGAGAAAAACATAAAGTCACATTTCAAGTCAAGCCAATCAGAATCACTTCCAGTTTTTCAGCACAAACTCTTTAAAACCAGGAGGGTTTGTAATGATGTGTTCCAAATCCTGAAAGAAAATAACTATCAATCAAGATTGCTATATCCAGTAAAGCTATATCCTTCAAAATTGAATAAGAAATAAAATCCTTCCAAGCTCAACAGAAACTAAAAAATGTACTACTATTAAACTCGCATTATAGAATTTACTTAAAGAAATATTCCGTATAGAAGAAATAAAAAACAAACCTCAGAGCTCACAAAAGAATTATCATTTGAAGACAAGATAAGCAAATGAGACACAGATCAAATTAAACATTATAAATAAATCAAAATGACAAGAATTAATAAACCTCTGTAATAAAACTGATGCAAATGGTCTCAACTCTCCAATTAAAAGACATAGGCTGGCAGAATTTATTTAAAAAATAAGACTCAACTATATGTTGTTTGCTAGAGATGCACTTTACAGGTGTCACAGACAGAAAGTAAAACCATGCAGATGGAGCCCCAAAATAAGTAGGAGTAGCTACTCTCATATCTGACAAAGCAGACTTCAAACTAAAATTAAACAGAAGAGACAAAGAAAGTCACTTCATCCTGGTAAAGGCAACAATCCGTCAAGAATATGGAGCAATTATAAATATTTATGTACCAAATGTGGATGCCTCAGATAGACTACAGTACAATAATACTGGATGCTTTTAAAACACCTTTTCACCAATAAATAGGTCATCCAGACACAAATTCAGAAAAGACTCTTCAGATATAAAAAATACAAATCAAATGGACTTAGCAGACATCTATAGAATATTTCCTCCAACAACAAACATACTTTCTTCTCAGTTTCTCACTATTTTAGGCTACAAAACAACTCTTAGAAAATATAAAAAATTGATATAATGCCTTGAATCTTATCTGTTCATAATGGAATGAAATTAGAAATTAACATCAAAAAGCCCTAAAGAAACTATATAAATACATGGAAATTGAACAGTACACATTTCAATAATGAATGAGTGATAGAAGAAATCAAGAGAGAAATTTAAAAATTCTTAGACTGAAATGAGAATGGTGAAACAGCATACCAGAACCTCTGAGACATAAGAGGTTATATTATGAAGGACATAAGAGGAAACAGCTTTCATAGAGGAAAGTTTAGAGCATGAGTGCCTACATAAGAAAATCAGCAAGATTCCAAGTAAACAACCTAATGATGGCCCTTGAAAAGGCACAACCCGAATCCAAAACCAGTGGAAGGAAGGAAATAATTAAGATCAGAATTGAAATCAATGAACTTGAGAATTAAAAATAAAGAAAGAAATATAAAAAAATCAATGAAACAAAGAATTGGTTCTTAGAAAAGCTAAACAAGACTGATAAACCTTTAGCCAAACCAAAAACAAAAAACAATAAGACCCGAATTAATGAAATTAGAGCTGAAAAAGGAGAGACTACTACAGGTTACAGAAATCCAGTGGGTCACTAGGGGCTATTTTGAAAATTTATATTCCATGAAATTGGAAAACCTAGAAGAAATAGATACATTTCTAGGAAGATACAATCTGCCAAAGCTGAACCAAGAGGACATAGAGAACCTAAACAGAATGATAACTAGCAATGAGATAAAAGCGGAAAGAAGGAAATTGAAGAAGGCCTCAGAAGATGAAAAGACCCGTCTGTGGATAGGCAGAATTAATATTGTTAGGATGGCCATACTATCAAAAGCAATGCAATTCCAATCTGCTAATGACATTCTTCTCAGAACTAGAAAAAAAAAAAAAAACAGTCCTAAAATTCAGTTTGAAGAATAAAAGACCCAGAATAGCCAAAGGTATTAAAAGCCAAAAAAGCAATGCTGATGGTATTGTTACACCTGACTTGAAAATTATACTGCAGAGCTACAGAAACAAAAACTATATGGTACTGGCATAAAAACGAACACATGCACCAGTGGTACAGAATAGAAGACACAGAGGCAAAACTCACACATGGAGTGATCTGATCCTTGACTAAATAAAACTAGACGCTTATTTCTCACCCTGTACAAAAATCATCTCAAAATGGATCAGACTTAAAAATTAGGCCCCAAACTATTCAATTTCTAGAAGAAAACATAGGGTCAACACTCCTGCATATAGGAACAGGCAATAACTTTCTCAATAAGACCCCTAAAACTCAGAAATAATGCCAAATGTTAATGAATGGAATAGCATCAATTTAAAAAGCTTCTGTACAGCAAAGGAAATGATTAGGAATGTAAAGAGAGAACCTAGAGAATGGGAGAAAAGAAATTGCTAGTTACTCTTCTAACAGAGAATATACAGGATATATTTTTTAAAAAACTCAATACTTAATATGAAAAAATTAAATAAACCAATTAATAAATGAATAAAATTGATACTTCTCAAATGAAGAAGTAAAAATAACCAACAAATATCTGAAAAAAAGTTCAATATCCTTAGCAATTAGGAAAATGCAAATCAGAACTACACCAAGATTTCATCTCACTCCAGTCAGAGTGGCAGTCTTTAAGAACATAAACCATAATGCTAGAGAGGATATGGAGTTAAAGGAACACTTTTACACTGTTGGTAGTATTATAAGTTAGTTCAACCACTTTGGAAATCGGTATGGATACTCCTCAAAAGACTAGAAATGGAACCACCAGATGTCCCAGTTATACCATGCCCCAGTACTTATCCTAAAGAATGAAAGTCATCAAACTATAGCAATAGATTGATACACATATTCATAGCCCCACAATAGCCAAACTATGGAACCTGCCTAGGTGTCCTCAATTGATGAATGGATAAAGAAAATGTTGTGTGTATGTGTGTGTGTGTGTGTATGAAAAATGAAATTTTGTCATTTGCAGGAAAATGGATGAAGCTAAAGACCATTATGTTAAGGGAAATAAACCAAACCCAGGAGGTCAAGGGTCATATGTTTTCTCTCATGTGGAAACTAGAGAGGAAAGAGGAAAATAAAGTTGTGGGAGAGTTTTTAATGAAAATCAAAGGGAGAGAAGTAGAGGAAAGGGAGGAGGGGAGGAAGGGGGAAAGTTCTGGGGAATGATATTGGTCATATTATATTGTTGTATTGTGTGCATGTATGAACATGAAACAACAAATCCCATCATTATGTACAAATACGATGCACCCACCAAAAAAAAAAAATGGAAAAAAAGAGCCACAAAATATTGAATTCTATTTAACAAAATGCATTCAGAAATGTTTATGGGTGGATAGTAATGCTTGCTACGGCTAAAATGGATTTCTGTATGGAGAGATGCAGTTGTGTGAGAAAGCAAATGGAGCAATAGAAAACAATTGAATACTCAGGTGGTGGGTATGTAGATCTCCACTTTTCAATTATTTCAAAATTTCCATATATTTGAAATTTTTAATTACAAAACATTGGGGAAAACAAGCCAATCTTTTCTGGAATAAGTCAGTTCAAGTGGGTTAAAAAACTAACAAGAAAAAATAAGTCTCAGCTATAGATAGGGGCTGAGACTGTCCATGGTTGGCAGTACATTTCTTTTTAATATTAAAATGACACTTCAAGGGCTGGGGTTGTGGCTTAACGGTAGGGCACTTGCCTAGCATGTGCAAGGCCCTGGGTTCAATCCTCAGTACCACATAAAAGTAAATAAATAAAGGTATTGTGTCCAACTACAAGTAAAAATTAAATATTCTTTTTTAAAAATGACACTTGAAGATTTAATTCTATTATTTTAGCTTTACCTTGGATTGGCTAGATGGGTAACAAGCAGCTGAAGCTGAGGGTACACTCTGTGGTGTTCTTCATAAGCCACATCATCTTCAGAGAAAGCAGAGAAAGCATGAGGCTGAGCATTTTTTTCTTTCCAACTTCAACCTTTTTCTCTGCTCATATAGTACAGATAAATAGATATGTTCATTTGTTACCTTTTGGTGGTGAAAATGCCCATGTTATAAAGTGTTGGGTTTTTTTTTTTGATCATGTAGATGGGTTAGGAAAGTTAAGTAGGCTACTTGAAAATTATTGAAACTAGCCCAGGGATCCTATTCATAAAAAATATGTTAAGTGGTATGACAAAAGGAAGTACTCTTAGCCCAAATCATATAGCAGTGTTTCAAGTATGTTTCCAATTATTTTCAAGGTAATATCCCATCCACTGCTTGTGGTCGGTGTTCAGAATATTATCATTTTTGCAGTTAAAATGGTATAGGCTTTGATGGCAAAGTTTCCAGGTCTGTGCATGGCTGATGGTCCAGGGGGAAAAGCAATGTGTGAAATATGGTAGAAATCTGAACTCTGGATGTGCATTTGCAAAACACCTTTGTAAAAGTTATCAACAAGAAATAGAAATATTTGGTAGTCTTTCAAATTTTACTTCGTGGGAAGGCAATTCATTAATGACTTAACAGCTCTATTCTGTTGTTATCCTAGGCCTACCACCCAATTACATGTGATTTAACCTCTCTGAATTTAATTTCTTCCTCTATGAAATGAGGTTAACAAGTGAATGTTATGGATCCACGTGCTATGTTTAAAAACAAGTTAGCTATTCTGTTGGCAGGGTCTCTTTCTGCATCTTCATCTGTGTGGTCTCCCTCTACATTGTGCTACTGTATTGTGTATATATGTGTACATGTACACATATAATGATCCTTGTCAAAAACTATCATTAAGATGTCCCCTCCAGTTCAAAACAAGAAGTTTCTCAGCTTCTCAGCATGTGCATGATTAGCCACACGTGATAATTACAACCCAAATGATAATACTTAGCAGCAGCAGCAGCAGCATATTAACCTTGTTAGGCACTCACAATAGCAGAGACTAAAGGAAAGAAAAACAAAAAAAGCAAGTCAAGCTGCCTTGGTTTAGTGTGAAGAACAAGTGGAATGCTGAGTGCACATTCTACCAATGAAGTACAACGGGAAAAAGGACTCAGTGAAAATGAACACATATAGGACACACGAGTGTCTTTAAAATCCTTTTAAAATATAGGGTAGTAGTAGCCACTGTATGTGCTCAGAATTATGGTCAGTTCATATGAAGATTTAGATGTGGCACTAGCTCATTGAGTGCCTATGTGATATTTCTTGTTCTACATTAACTCATTTAATTCTCATAGTGATAGTAGAGTTAAAAAATTTTAAAAGCAGGAGGAAAAAAAACAAGACAGTTAGCATGGTATGTGAATTATATCTGAAGAAAGATATTTTGAAAACACAGTTACCTACAGAGGAACGAAAGCAGATTGAGAGGATGGGCTCCTAACAGTACTGGCAGAAGCCAGAGGACAGTGGGACAATAATAGCGAAGTCTTGAGATAAAAACACTCAGTAATTTGTTCTCTGGAGGAAAGAAAAATAAAGATATTTTCTCCAAAGTTTTCACCTGCCACTGAAAGAACTAGTTAATTAGTAAATAGTGTATTTCAGCAGAAAGAAATTGAAATTAGAAGGGAGTAATAATATGTAAGAAGGAATAATGAACACAGAAATTGTCAAACATATAAATAAGTGTAAACCTACATGGGTTGTATTAAACAAAAAAAGGCACTGTAGTAAAAATGACCAATATTAGGAGAAAAAGTGGAATTAACATTCTAGCAGACAGAACACAAAGGTTGAGAAGGGAGATAGAAATCAGAGAATTTTAAGGTACTTAACGGGGTATAGAGACTATGATATATGATCAAGTGATTTTTGACGTGGATATCAATGCCATTTAATGAGAAAGGATGGTTAAAAAAAAAGTTAGTGGGAAAACTGGATACTGGATATCAACATACAGAAGAATTAAGTTGGCCCTGTACCTAACATATTCAAGAATCAATTTAAAAAAGATTGATGATTTAGTGGAAGACCTAAAATATAAAATTCTTTGAGGAAATGTGGAAAAATCTTCTTGTCATTTGATTTGGCAATGACTCTTTGGTCATGACACCAAAGGCACAAGAAAAAAAAAAAAACAGAACAAAACAAACAGACAAATTGGACTATATGAAAGTTAGGAAACTGCATCAAATGACAACCACAGGGTAACTAGGCAACCCACAGAATGGAAGATATATATCTGGAAAGGGATTAATATCCAGTATATATAGAGAACTCCTAAAACTCAAAAATGAAATACCAAAGAATCTGGTTTATAAAATGGGTAAAGTACTCAAATATATGTATTTCTCCAAAGGAGATAGAAAAATAGCCATCAGGAATATGAAAAGATACTCGGTATCATTAGTTACCAGGAAAATACAATGAACTTCCATTACACATTAGGGTAACTACTATTAAAAAAGAAAACCCACAAAATAGCAAGGGTTAGTGGGAATATGGAGAAATTAAAGCCTTTTTGCATTGCAGGTAGGAATGTAAAATGGTGCAGCACTGTGCAAAACAGTATGGCAGTTTCTCAAAACAAAGAAAGGAAAAGAAAATTATTATATGACTGCACAATTCTACTTTGTGGCTATGTAACCCAAAGAATTGAAAGCAAGATCTTGAGGAGATATTCTATTATCACATTCCCAGTAACATTTTTCACAATATTTAAACATGGAAGCATCCTCAATGTTCAAAGATGGATTAATGGATAAGCAAAAGATATATATATATATAAAATGGAATATTACTCAGCCTTAAAATGGAGGAAAATTCTGATATATTGTATGTATCAACCTTGAGGACATTATGCTAAGTGAAATAAGCAAGTCATAAAAAGATACTGCATAATTCTACTTATATGAGGATGTTTAGAATAGTAAAAATAATAAGAGACAGACAGAACAATGGTGATTGCCAAAGGTTGAAGGGAGAGGGAAATGGAGATTTAGTGTTTAATTTGTGTAGAGTTTCAGTTTTCACAAGCTGAAAAGAGATCTGGAGGTAGATAGTGGTAGGTTGCACAGCATTAGGAATCTACTTCATACTTAAAAATGGTGAAGATGGTAATTTTGTGTTACATGTATTATAACATGTTTTTTTTAAAAACTGGAAAGAAATTCATTGAAGATATATCAGAGGATATTATTGTAAAACAAAGTTGTGAATAACTCTTGTAAGAGCTAGTTGTTCAGATGCCATGTGTCAGGGGAAAAACTGAGAGATTAAGAGGCTGTATGTATGTGGGAGTAGGGGTATATAGAAAATCTTCACACTTCTGCTCAACTTTGTTATAAACTTAATACAGCTCTAAAATAGTCTTCTATATAGTCTTCTATAGTCTTCTAAAAATTAAGAGATTAGAAAAGAGAAAATCAGAGATTGATAAACTTTAGACATTAAATCAAGTGTACATGTTAATAATTTTAATCTAACTTTCAAACCAATAGAAGTGAGAATAAAGAAAATGCTATAAATCAAATAGAAAACAGCCAAAATGTTTCAATGGTATAACGAATGTGAAATAAACAGTAGAAACCAAAACAGTAACTATAAATGAAACTGTTAATAGTCATAATAAAGGGAACAAAAATTGCCATGTAAAAGATAGATATAATATTAATATTTCTCTCTTTCTTCTATTCTTTCCCCATTCCCTTTCCTTACCTCACATACAACTGCAGTTTATATTGGGCCCATCTAGCTTCACAGTATATATGGGGGGAAAAAAGAAAGTAATTACCAACAAATTGAGCTTAATTTGGGAATATAAGAATGATTCAATATTAGGAAATCTGTTAGTCTAATTCACATATTAACTGATTTATAAGAAAACACGATTATCTCAATTGATGCAAATGGAAGCTTTTGATAAAATGCACTATTCATTAATTATAAAAGTAACTTTAGCAGATGTGTAGTAGCAGATGTGCTAATGCGGACTAGCCTGTGATATTTCAACAGATAAACTCTGCAGTCTCAGTGGCCTAACATGGCAAAAGTTCTTTTGCATCACAGTCCAAAGTGAATCACGTAACTTTCCTCTTGGCTCTGACCAACGTATGCAGGCTTTCTCCATTTAATGGGCCAAAAAAATGTGGTCTTCAACCCATGGCCTCCCTCATTGCCCTGGAAGGAGAGGAGACAGCCTGGGAGATTTCTTGCTTGAGGAAGAGCAAGAAATGTAGTTCAATATAGCTATGACTGAAGATGACATCATTTCTCAAATTTCATTGTTCAAAACCCAGCCCAGTTCTGAACAATGGAATTTGAAAAGAGATGTCAAATAAGCAAAAGGTATACAAAAAGTGCAATAGTACTCAGCCTTAAAATGGAAGGAAATTCGACATACACGTTAAATCAATGTATGTTTTCCATGTGGCAAACATTATTGATTAAATGATCCATCATCTCTCTGGGGATCTGTAATTACATATGTGTCAGATATCAAGAGTCCAGGCCTACATGTCTTCCTTAAGCCTGATAATACTCATCATCATCATTTTATAATGTTTCTCAGTATCTAGTATGGATAATAACTCTTACCATCTTTTAAAAACTTAGTTATTTTAAGCTCTTGCTGGGAAAGTCCAAATCTGCTGGGAAGACCACACCCATAATTTGATATTTGATGTGAATTAAATATCACATTATTCACCTGGGGAGGTTTAGTAGGCCTTTGTTGTTCAAAGACTGAGTTTCTTACTGTTTGGAGGTTTAGAAACATTCAGCTTGCCAAACTATAAAAAGTTCTGAGTTTCTGTATTTTCTCTTTTTTTTCTTTACACAGGGGTCAGTTCTTTCCCAAGCGTAACCTTTCCCTCTTCATTCCAAATGAAGCCCATAATACTGAATACATGCTTCTAAATTCTGTTTTTTTCAATCTCTTTCCCTAGAGCAACAAACTCATTAGGCATGTGTTCTTCCTCCTGAGTTGTAGCAAATGGCAGTTTTACTCACACAACATGGATTGTAGATTTCTTCTGTTCTATTCTCTAATACTTGTTTCTTATTTTTTTAAGGATTTTTAAAAAATATATATTTTTTAGTTGTGGATAGACCTTTATTTTATTTTTTTATATATGGTGCTGAGAACCGAACCCAGTGCCTCACACGTGCCAGGCAAGTGCACTACTGCTAAGTCTCAGCCCCAGCCCTACTACTGGTTTCTTGATTACCTGAAACATAACTTCTAAGATAATTCTCATTCTTACTTCTTGGCCAAATATCATCATCATCATTCTTCTTCTTCTTATTATTATTATTATCACCATCATTGTTGTTGTTATTATTTTATGATGGCAACATTCCAGTTGAGATTACCAGTTATTACATCAGTAAGATTTTGTTAGTAAAATAGAAAATAATCTTGGTATATTATGCTGGGAGTTGTTTAACTATTGGAAAGCTGGAGAATAAAAATGTGGAAGACAATTTTCAGGAAATTAAAGCAGACATCACGGGAAAGATGTCCTTATACTCGGAGCTGTCTGTACACAGAAGAGGTGAGTCTCATGAGGATTTCTAAATGTCATGGACAGAGTTCCTCCATTGTCATCCACTAATGCCAGTGCACAATGCAGCTTGTTCTAGGGAGTTTGGGCTTCCCTTTTTTTTCCCACTTCCTGTATCATACAAGTAGCTTTCATTAGTGGAATCTAACTGGAAGCTTACAGGCAAAAGATTTAGGGGAATGTAGTTTTACAGATTTATGTCCCTTGAGTATAGGAAAGATCTTAGATAGGTGAAAGTGGTATTGAATATCAACTAATGTGGCATAGAAGGAAACTTACTCGTAGGCATTCTAGGTAGTTCCAGTAGAATAAGAACAAATAAAATTAAAACTTAAACAAAACTTCCTTTATTTGGTGAAAATCTGATTTTCTACATTAAAGGCATAAAAAAACCCACAAATTTGAATAATTCTTTAATACCAAATCACTTGTGCCCTCATATACCAACAATTAGAAAGTAGAGTTTTTATTACAAAAGCAACAAAATTTCCAGGATACCCAAAATAACATTAAACAAAGGGAAGTAAGGCAGTTGTAGGAGATAAATGGCAAAATTCTTGGGAAATTCAAAAGAAACTAAATAGATATACCATGTTCATTGATGAGAATCTACTTTATTGTGAAAACAACAGCTTTCTCCAAATTAAACCATCAGTCCAGTACAATCCCAATCAAAATTCCAATGGTGATTTTTTTTTGGTTTGTTTATTTTGTTTGGTTAGTATAGAACTTGAAAGCTAATTTTAAAATTCATATACAAGAACCAGTTAAACCAAGCAAGAGCTTAAAATAACTAAGATAGTTTTTAAAATATGGTAAAAGTTATTATCCATAGTAGATATCAAGACATAATATAAAATGATGATAATGAGTATTATCAGGCTTAAGAAAGACACTCAAGCCTGGATTCTTGACATCTGACAGATATGTAATTACAGATTACCCAGGAGATAATGGATTGTTTAATCAACAATGTTTGCCATATGGAAAAAATAATTAAATCTTTAACTCACATCACATGCAAAGGTCAATTCTAATGAACAACAAATTCTTAGAACTCAGAAGAAAATATGGGAGACTATTGAATTTCAGATAGTTTTTAAAAAAAAACTGTAATGAAAACATCAACTGAAAAAAACGTATAAACCTGATTCCATAAAAATCTAAAACATTTGTTCTACAAAAGTAACCATAAACTAAGCAAAAAGATAAGCCATAGAGTGGGAGAAAATAATAGTAATGGATATACTGGTATAGATTTTGCATCTAGAATTTGTAAAGAATGCAGTAACTCACTCTCATGTACACCCTGGAGAAATTCTTGAATATCAGTGAATATTGGTTCAATACAAAATAGAGAAAAATGTTTACTGAAATCTTCCAAAAATGATTTTTTTTTTTTTTTTTTGGTACTTGGGATTGAACCCAGGTCATTTAGCCATTGAGCTATATCCCCAGCCTTTTTTTATTTTGAGACAGGCTCTTATTAAGTTGCTTAGGACCTTGCTAAGTTGATGAGGCTATCTTTCAACTTGCAATTCTTCTGACTAGCTCCCTGAGCTGCTGGTATTACAGGCAGGCTCCACCATGCCCAAATCTCAGTTCTTGGCTGTTATAAGTGAATGTCCATTAATTAAGAGAATGGAAAGCAAACTGTGTCTTGATAATATATTGGAACAATATATACAGCAGATAAAATACATGAATCACAGGTATATATATATATACACACACATACATTGGGATAATAAAAATTAATCCTGAACCAAATTTCAGGAAGATATACACTATGATGTTAAATACTTTTAATGTATAAAACACTATTAAATATATTCTGGATATTTTTATTTACATCTGCAAAATTTGTACTGGTTTAAAAACATGCATAGAAATGATGAACTCCAAATCTAAGAGAAGTTGAACATGACCAAGGAAGGATACTCAAGGACTTTTCAATTGTAATACTTCTTAAAAATCAAACAAAAACAAGAAAATATCTATAGCAAATATGAAAAATTCTGGCTATCACAAGATGATGTGTGGATGCTGTTTTCTATTATCTATCTTAAAAATTTTTACAAGTATTAATAAATGAAAAGAGAAGGGAAAGTGAAATGACAAAATTTCTTTCCCTTGCCCTGCATCGCTATGAATCATGCTCCCTGCAAACCCTTCTCTGAAGATTTAGTCTCTAGTACAATTTAGAGAATACTATGCTGTGAATGGACAGACATTTTGTGTGGGCTGTATTAATCACCTCTGAATACCATGTTGACCCTTGGGACAACTGTCTTTTGAGTTCCAAATGATCACTTTTATGTCATGATAAATTGGAGATTATATGATTATATATGGTTTCAGCACATTGGCATCTTCTTTTAGCTCAAGACAATTGACCAATAAAGTAGCTGTCAGAATTATCAAGGGATTAGGACCCATTCAGCCTTTGATAATGGCTCGAAGTTACTAAAGATACTACAAAGCTTTCTGAATCATCATCAGAAAATAAAACATTGTTCAGTGTTATTTTGTAGCAACTATTATCAGTTTCCAAAGAATTAAAACAGAGGTCATTTAAACTGGATATTTATTTAACTGGATTCCTTCTCTGTCCATTCTTACTGATGTTTATCAGAGTAAGTCACTGAACCCCAAGAGATGCCCCATTATGCTCCCCCTACTTTTCTACACAAGCATTTCCTCAGCCTGGCCTCTGTTCTGGCCTTAAAAAGTCCGCACAGGTTGATGAAAGCTTCCCTTTTTGAACTAGAACAATCCTTGGGTCACGTCCTCAGACTGGATTGATTATAAAATTATTTTCTTTCATTGTCATGTGTGTATCACCCAATTTCAGCAATGGCAGTTCAATAGTAAGCAGCCTTTCTTTTAATTAGAAAATGTTCTTGTGACGGCATACAGCTTGAAATTGCTCTTTATAAAATGAGCATGTCTTTGTTTGCAAAATCCACTTTATTCTTGATGCTGTGACTGGCAGAAGAATTGCCAGAGCGTTGGTTGGTGACTGGATTGACTTTTCCTAGGAATCCTGTAGCTGTACAGCCAGGGAAATGCTAATTCACTCCCCCATTGTTGGTTTTGTGACAGCTCTTTCTGTAGAACAGTTTGAAGAGTGGAGAGCCCTGTTTCTGAGACAGAGAAGTGTTTTCACACCTGAAGTGTAATTTCACACCTTGTGTTTCTCAGCAGATAAGTGCATAAAATAACACATCAAACCGGAATAGAAAAAGATCAACATACAAAGAAAACTGCAGGTTGTAATTTGTTTCCTACTTTATAGTGCTCTTGGAGAGAACAGTAAATTACAGAGATCTGGGTTTACACTTTAAAAAGTTTGACTGGTCGTTAGGTGGGGAAATGAGCTGTAAACACTAATCAGCTAGCTGCCTATATGCAAAGAATGTACAAAATGATGGAATTCGGAAAACATCCTAACCTTTTGAAGTATTTAAAGTACGATATGCATCTGAGTTAGTAAAAACTGTAGTTAAGGGAAAAGTTTTTTAAAAAATGATAAATTCAATGATTTAATAAAATATAATTGAGATAATTTCCATTTAGGAGTTTTGGCAAAAGTAGACTATGTATGTTGATAAAATTTGGATGTTTTCTTTCCTTTCTATAAGCAACTAAAAATATGATTCTTGTCACTATTTTATAGCATCTCAGTGCAGGGGTTATAAAAGGACAGGTTTGACTTTGTTTTATACGTTTGAAAACTTGAGACTAAAAGAAGAAAGAAAGTTGATATTTCTGGATAGTCGTGAACATGCATCACAAAATATTTGTCAAAGGTTGAGCACATGTTAGGCACTGGGCTAGGCTTCAAGGGCATGATGGGAACAGGCATTTCCTCTCTACCACTGGGTAACTGACAGTCTTTGCAGACAAATAAGTGATCAGTGATGATACAGGCGATAGGCTAGGTTTTGGTGGAGGCTTCAAGAGGGTTATCTGAACTAGGTCTAGTGGGAGAAAGAAGTCAGCAAAGATTTCTGGAATAAAGTGATATCCAAGTGGAACTTAATTCATAGCACTTGTGGAAAGGTGGTTATCAGTTGGGATATGAGGGTGTGGAGAGAGTGCACCAAAGGGAAAGGGGAAGGAAGAGAGCAGGAAGGTTGGAGTAAATGAGGTGGTCCAAAGGATATGCAGACAACAGACAGTGAGAAGAGAAATGACTCTTTAACTCAGTCACAAAGCAGTATTTTGATGATGAAAAATACATAGATAAAAAATATATGTATATATGTGAAGAACTGGTCCACCAACACCATTACACACACATTACCTGTGCACCTATGTACAAACCCTGTGCAGGTAGAGGTTCTAATGAACATGAACAATGTGCTGGAAGGGAGTGCATGAAACATCAGGCATTCAATGTAGTAATCCCTGTCCTTAATAATTTATGTGAGCTGTGTTACTCCCAAAGCAAGGACTGGGCCCAAGAGTACGGATCAGTATATTGAAAGGAAAAATTTGCAGGCCATGTAAATATTAAACTAAACTAGCAAAACAGAAAACATTGGTGTTCTCTCGTTTCCCAACCCTACTTTTGTTTTATTTTGTTTTGTTTCCCATAGATACATATGGAAAACTCTTTCTTCTCAATTCTGTGGGCCAAGAGATGTCCCGATGCAAGACATCCATTCGCCGTGGTCAGCCCAATCCTGTTTATAAGGAGACGTTTGTTTTCCAGGTGGCGCTCTTTCAGCTCTCTGATGTCACATTGATGATTTCCATTTATAACAGGCGTACTATGAAGCGTAAAGAGATGATTGGCTGGATTGCTATGGGTCAGAACAGCAGTGGAGAGGAGGAGCAAGATCATTGGGAGGAAATGAAGGATACCAAAGGCCAGCAGATCTGCAGATGGCACACTTTGCTGGAATCCTAGGTGTGCCAGCTGGCATTTGTGGGCTATGTCTGCTTTGGTTACCTGCGTGGCTGGATGACACAAAGTCTAGTGTGTCCTGTGTCCTAGCAAGCTTTTCAGGCTTTCAAAGAGAGATTTACTAACCCTAGGACATTCTGAGTTTTGGGTTTCTTGAAGGTTTTATTTGAATTTAAATATTGTAATAGAAAACCACACACACAGTAATAGAAAACCACACACAAGTGTATGACATAGAAAATGTTACCATAGTTGAGACCACTGATGATGTGTTAATTTGTGTTAATACATTATTGAGTTTTGGTTCACACTGTGGGATGAAGCTTCCCCTACTGTCTCTGTTCACTTGGAGAGTAACCTGAGGTTGCAAAGGAGCTGTTAAATGTTACTATTTGCGATCACTTAGGTGTATGATCAGATTTTTCTCAGTGCAAAAAATTCCAAAATGCAGAAATGAATCAGATGCTGAGGCTCATAAGAAAATATAACTGTAATTCATAATCCTTTATTTCATGTTTTTCCCTTTGTCAAAAAAACCCATTTACCTTAAAAGTAAATATTATAAACTTCTACTTACAAAATAAATTTGTATTAATTAAATACCTCGTTCATCTCACTTACATATAATGGTTTCTATCAGACTTTATTTACATGAATCATTTTTGAAACTAGAAAAGAGTTTAAAAACTTATTGTTGGTAAGAGTAGTTTAGAATGTGTAAGATTTCAAACTTGTAATTTTCAAGGTTTTTATGCTGCCTTTCTCACCTAACAAATTCCTAAGAATGAGAAGAAAACCAAAAAAAAAAAAAAAAAAAAAAAAAAAAAACAACAACTATTGAAGTCATGGAGTTACAAATTTTTCTGAATCTGGTGTTCTTTTCAATTATATTTTTCTGTTGTCAGTCATATATACTCAGACATGCATTTTGAATGTACTCTTGCATGTAAACCATGCTCATTTTCTATCTTTAGAATGTGGTAAATTGTACACAGTGAGTCTTCAATAAATGTTGATTTGATTGGCTCTTGGAAATGAACATGTAAACACCTGAATGAAGAAATATTTTCAGCTTAGATGGAATGACATTAAGTTTTTCTTTGAGCATTTGAAGTGCCTATAAATGTCATTTTTTCATGGTATTTGCAGCAACATATATTAGTCATTACTTGCATTCTGGGCATGTGTTATTTAGAACACTGATTTTGTGTGGTTATGAGCATGAAATTTTTCTTCTAACTTTTTACATATTTATGCAGTGCATTGTTTATTTTCTTTATCCCTACCTCTGAGCTCTTAATTTCAATTACTTTCAACTGGCAGTAATACAAAAAGAGAAGGAATGTACATTTAACCCAGTGCCCAATGTGAAGCTTTTCTGAGCAATTGCTCAGTCACTTATTTTTAGCTTTTATGTTTCATTGTTGACTTTTTCCTGTCTGTGGGAACAGTGATAGCTAGTGATGGATGTATACAGTCAAAAACACACAACTCCTCCTCCGCTCTGCATTTTGACAGATTGAAAGCGTAGGCTGTAACACTTGAAGAACATATT
Organism: Callospermophilus lateralis; assembly: GCF_048772815.1. Classification (NCBI taxonomy): domain Eukaryota; kingdom Metazoa; phylum Chordata; class Mammalia; order Rodentia; family Sciuridae; genus Callospermophilus; species Callospermophilus lateralis. The sequence goes on along the minus strand of NC_135307.1, from coordinate 68,826,681 downwards.
TATTCCTTGCAGTGTGTAATGGTTATCCTGACAAGACCAGACTAGGGCAGAGGAGAACTCTACTATGATTTCAGGGTTCAGTGTTGGAGAGAAATGGTTTCCTATGGAAGAATGAGAATTTGCAGATTAAGTCTCTTATTTCATAATATGCTGCTCTGTTATGGGACTACGTAATGAAACCATGCTCCTTTGGGTTTTTACCCTACCTTTCTTTGGAAGACCTCAAAGTGCTTTTCCAGCATTATATCCATTAACTGCTGAGTGTGGCTCTGTCATTGAGTAGAACTGAGTGCGATTGATTAAGTCGTGGCACAAAGAATTGGCTTTTCACTTCCCTTACTCTCTTTATGCCTTGTGTTTAAAGGGAAGTAGAGCAGCCTCGTTATGCTTTCCTTCATGCAGTCGTATAATAGCAGCATTCACTTTAAAATTTACATGTGAAAAAAATCTGTATATATTGTACACACAGCCTTGGGTTTTTCCCCTCATATTTTCTTGCTTTACATGTTGCCTGCATCCCCTGCTTTGTGGTGCCTAGTAATCACCTGGACTTCATTTTCTGCTCCCTTGACCCACCCTGTGTTAAAGGTTTTCGGTTGGTATAGTAAAGATATCTTTGTGTGCTTGATCTGCTTTCCAATAGTGTTCATATGATGCAGTTTATAGGAATGTGCAGCGATTTAAGGGAAAGGATGCCTGAAAAGCATTTTTTATTTTTATAACTTTTCTATGTTGGTGCTATTCACCATATAGGATGCATGTACATCTTGAAAATACAGCAACGTTCACCCTCAGCTGATTGTATAAACATAAAATTCTTAAGACAAGATGCATTAAAATAGGAGGCTGATTTTTTTTTAAACCTTGATTTGAAATTCTAGTTTAGTAAGATCTTTTGATTTTGGGCACTTAAACTCCCTTATTTTCTTGGCAAAGTCTAGACACAAATGCATCTAACATGTTTTTCACTTGAGCTTTTACATCTACATTTGCTTTTCAAAAGAGTTATGAAAGATAATTAGTTGGTTCTGCAGTGAGAAAGCTGCTTTTGCCTATTTCATCTAGCTAATGATTAATATCTTGTGGGGAGATTTGACATGGAAGCAGCCCTGGTTTTTGTTGCATGAGTAGTTCTTTCAGAGATTTTTTTCCTGAAGAGCACACTTTATAAATAATATTGTTGAGAACAAATGATGTACCGGGTTTATAAAAATCTGCTTTGTAGCGTGCCTTCTTTCAAGGCAAGAGTTTACACTGAATTGGGAAATGTTGGTCTCACCAGTCATGGTGGTGGCTGTTGTACTCTCTGCTCCCCTCTGACTATTGTTGAATTTTTAAATGGACCATTCACCAGGCAGCCGAACACCTGCTCGCAGTTCCCTCGCCTTCACTGGCTCCCTGTGTGATGCACAGTTGTTTTGGACCCTGTTTTTGCTGATGCTGCATAACTGTCAGGGAGGTCTTGCCTTCCCTAAAATAAGAAGAATTTGTAATGCCTTTGGGTGTATTATCCTAAGCATTTCACCTGCACAAGGCCTGAGAAAGAATCCCCACCGTGTTTGCAAGGGGAAATGAGTATGGTGTTGCGTTGTCCTTCGCTTTAGACACTGTTAACTCCAACTCCCTTCCTTGACAGTTAAGTGATTGATCTCAAATATTCACCTTCTCCATAGTGCTAGGTGCTACAGGAAGTCTGAAACATATCTTTTGACAGTGTGTAGACCTCACGATATTTTACAAATTATTGTTACCTCCTGGTCAGTCACTGTGCTTTATATTGAGGCTACATTACATGATCTCACTGGAAAACCAAAACACTTTTCCTACCAAGTAAAGCATCATTTAAGTAGAAAACTACCATTAGGTTAAGTGAAAGTGCTTCTCTCTCCTAGCCACTAAATAGACAGAATTGACGGTTCAGTGTGGACATCAAACTGTGAATTCCCCCAAACCTAGATATCCTTTTGCAGCACAGAGGACTCAGTAGGGCAAGATCCAAAAAAATAAGTAGAGAAGAATTATTTGTAAGTGACATGAAACCAAATGGAGGCAAATTCTATTTTTTTTTTTAATAAAGAAATAGGAGCAGAAAACACATGTGGTAATCTCTCCTTACTTTAAATGAAACTGTTGTTTTAAAAAAAAAATTCCATTCTGTTTGAGCCAAGACAAAAGCAAAAAGCAAATGCTGGATAATCCTGAAATGGAAAGAGCATTTTAATTTGAAAAATGAATCATTTGTTTAAGCAAAGCTATGAACAGAAACAACAAAAAGATCACACAACATGGGTATGGGAGAATTGAAGAAATTAATAATCTGGGTACACTTAGCATCCACCAGCATATATTCAGGAAGAATAAATGAATAAACCAAAAGACACTCAAGATTAACAAGCAGTCATTTTCCTACAACTTGTGGAATTATGTAAAATACTTAAAGATAGGGGAAATGAAACTGGTCTAATGTTGTAAAGTTAGCATAGACTGTATGTCTTAGCCAGGGTTGGAATGAAACTCAGCTAACTGTGTGGCCTTAAGAAAAAAAATCAACTTGCCCATGGCCCAGTGTCTTTAACTGGAAAATGGAAATAACACCTACCTCATAAGGTTTTTAAAAGAGAGATCAATGAAATCACAGTTGTGCCTAGCAAAGAGCCTGGCACATAGTTAGTATTCAGCTTTTCCTCCTTAGAATCATGCTTGAAATAGAAAAAAAAAAAAAAAAAACCTTTAATATTTATTTCTTTTTCTAAGAGAAATAATTTTAACAACAGAGAAAAACTCAAAACAATTTTCAGATACTCTGAAGAGGGCTCAGGAAGCCAGGCTGGATTTGCAAAGAAAGTAGATGTTATCTGAAGATAAGCCTAGTTTATGGAAAAAATTGAGTCTTAAATAGACTTCAGCAGAGGTAAAATAGAATCGTTGTCTTTTATCCCCTTAGTTTGGAAAAGGTACAAAACCTCATGTGTACTTTCTTAATAAACCACACAAAAGGCCTCCCCCTGCCCACAGCTCTGATGTCCATACATGGACAGGGTACCTTGTTGACCTCATCAAAAATGCTGGTAAAGATGACAACTTGGCTACCTATTTCAATTTGATCTGAAAATGTAAAATGAAGTGTATAGCACTAAAAAGACAATCTTTTAAAAACAGACCCTTTTTAAACCGACATCTTATGTCTTATATCTATATAGGCGAAAAATTTTAAATGGTCTAATAATACAAGCTATTGAAATTCATCTAACTGCTATACTGGGAGGTTCTACTCAGAGCCAGTTATTACTGTTCCGCTTAAGAGCTAACAATAAAAGGAATTCTATCAGCTGACAATAATTCCTTTTTCAAGAGACTTTTAAGAGTGACTTGTTGAAAGTATGCTCAGTTGTTCTCAAGTGATTCAAACTTTTGAGTAAAGAGGAGTGTTTGTTTCCTGGGAAATTAGGATAACCTTTGTTGGCATTTGATCTGCAGAAGAAGTAAGGGACAAACTACCTCAAGCTTAGTGTCACTGGGTACCATGAACTGGCCTTGTGCTACTTGTGCTCCTAAGCTAATTGAATCTGGATGAGGACCTGTGAACCTGCTTTTCCCGAGTTCAGTCTTGAGTCTGGTCTTCTTAATTAAGGAGAGACATGAAGAGGTTGGAGAAGAATCACTTTGCTTAGGGATTTTAATTGGAAATAATTTAACATGTAGGGAAGTTAAAGGGATTGGCTGTGAAGTGACTTCTAATATCAATTCCAAGAGGAGGTGCATGTTTTCTCCTGACCACGGGGACAGGGTCAGAGCATCTTCCTACATGGAGTCAGAAGATTACTTATTAAATATAGGAAGAATTATAGGAAGGTTGTTTCTCATTAATTTAAGTGTACCCATTCCATTTCCTTTTGGCTAGTATTGTGTTGTTTGGGATAGCACAGAACTTAAAATCTTTCAGAGTACAGTGGCTCCACACTGAAGCCTTTAGTTATCATAAAAACAATCGTGCTTGCCAATATAAAATCATTAAATTGGTTTAATTATGTGCCATATAAATAGACTTTCTTGTTATGGAGTTTCAGAAGGAGGTGAGACATAGTAGCTGAACTTATCAGGAAAAGCTGCTAGAATGCCTTCGGCTTGCTTTGGTTGCATTAGAGGGTATTGCCCAGAGCATCAGGAAACAATCAACTTTGGAAGCCTTTTAAAAGAGGAAGATCTTCTTGCAGTGTTGGCTATGTCTACAGAAGAATGGGAGGGCACCCAGGAAGACAGCCTTTATGAAGTTCTTCAAAACTTTTTGTATTTTGTGTGAATACAAATAATAATCCATAAAAACAAAAACACTCCTAGCTCATGGTCGTTTCTTTTGGATAGTTTTTTGCCGCATTGCTTTTTCTCAGCTTCATAGGTTTTTCTCTGGGGAGTTCCTGTTCAGGTTTTGACTTCAGTGACTTTGGAGATGCCTTCAGGGTCTGGGTTAGTTTTTCCTTCTATGGTGCCTTCATGATTTTTGTTCCCTTTGGGTCACAAAGCTGTATCCTAGACACAGACAATAATCACTTATATTTATAGTCACTGTGAAACCTATGGAACAGCTTGAGCCTTTATAGAACAAACTCATAGGCAGTCCTGGAGGCCCATGGATATTCTTAGAAGAAATCCCTAGAATTGCTAACTGCTCTCCGTTGCTTACTATGCTGCCACCGGATATCTCAGTGGAAGTTTCTACTTCCTGCCGGTAAGTGGCAATATTCCCAATTACTTCCCAGATGACTAGAAGGTAGACTTCCCAATGGTCTCACCATATTTATGCATAATTTTTGTTGACTTCGTTTTCCCTTAAAGTATTTCTTGCTATTTTTCATAATTTTGGTTTATACAAAATATATTCACTCAAAAGACATTTATTAAGTATAATATGTTCCAGATTCTGGGGTGGTGGCTGGAGAATAGTGGGATGAGTAAAACAGTTTCAATCCAAAGATCATTTTTGTTTCTAAATATTTCCTCTTAAAAGATTCTGACAGGGATTCTAGGTAAACCATAAAATCTCTTTAGTATCCTTTAATTTTTGGCTGAATGCATTTCTGTAATGGTGTCTTTACCCTCCTGAGAGAGGATTTAGGCAAGGTGGAAGTTATTGCTCTCTCTGGTTAAGAAATAAAGATATTCTTTTTGTCAGTATGTGCTTCTCTTCAAGATAAAGGGCTATGTTTTGTATGGGAAGAGCTTGGTGTTCCACTTTGCAGTGAAATGAATTGCATCATGAAATAGCAGTTGCATAGTTAGTATTTTTGGATTTTGTAACTGAATGAAAAGCACTTGGAGACCCTAGAATTCTAGGCCAGCACAAGCAAATGTGACAGCTCTTCTAAGTGTCATGTTTTATGAGTGAAAGGTCCTGCTACCCTTTACTTTTTAAATGAGCCATAGCTGCAAGATAAAGGGGTGATAATGAGAATAGAGAACTCTGTTTCCTGTGTACCTCTCTGGTTTTGATTAAAACTTGTCATAGTATTTAAAAAAAAACTGGACACATTTGGGGCATCCTTATGAAATGGGTAAAATTCAACCTTGGGAATGTTCCTACCAGAAGGAGGAACCTATTTAATTGTTTTCTAATCTCAATTTTTATATCAGTCTGAATCTGATTCTCGATGCCTTCAACTTTACAACAGAAGGCATAAACTATAGTTTACCCAATGGATTGATTAGAAATTAATCAATCTTTGGTAGCCTAAAAATTTGCATTGATTGTAGACAGTTTTTTAGCATTGCCTAGTTGATGGACCCTAATAAAAAGTTTACATCACTTACTTCAACAAGATCTGTGTGTGTTTGAGAAAAGATATCAGAAAGTTTCCAGTGAAAACTTTGATCAGGTAAGGAACATATGCACTAAGAGAAAGATATGTCCATGTAAGTTGTTCTGTATAACATATGCACATTCTAGAGCCGCCACGTTTCTTTCTTAATACTGTCAAGTTCCTTGTACCTGGCATCTTGAGCAAATCTTGCTAATTTTGCCACATTTCCCTGTGAACTATGGTAATCCTTATTAATCTACAACTTTAACACATTATAATTCAGTCTTTTTATTATTCCACCATACTAATGCAGCCACAAATTAGATTTTAGTATGATGAAATACAAAGTCTTTCCCAGAAGTTTTAAATTTAATTTTATTGTGATTTTTTATTATTTTAAATTTGTTATGTTTGTTGGAATAAGATTTTACTTGCATTTTTAGATGAAAGCACAAAGGTTTTATGATCTTTTTTATTTTTTGAAAAACATTAATGCATTTTATTTTTTAGTTCAATTTTCGGGTCACAGCAAAATTAAGCAGAAAGTACAGAGTTCCCATGTACCCTGATCCCCACTCACACAGACTTTTAACTATTCTGTCCACTGCAGTGTTCCATCTGTTATAGTGAATGAACTTATATTGATACATAATTATTTGAAATGAATAATTTACCTTAGGGTTCATTAGGGTATTGCATATTCTATGGGTTTTGAAGAATGTATAATGATATGTACTTCTTGTATATCATGTAGAATATTTTCACTGCCCTAAAAATCCTCTAAGCTCTGTCGCTTCATTCCTCCCTCCTCACTAAGTCTGGCAACCATTTATCTTTTTCCTCTCTCCGTAGTTTTACCTTCTCCAGAGTGTTATATAGTTGGAATCAAATGACATGTAGAATTTTCAGATTGGCTCCTTTAACTTACTAACACGCATTTAAGTTTTCATGCTTTTTTATGCCTTGATAGTGCATTTCTTAATAATATTCCATTGTCTTGATGTATCACAGTTTATGACTTTTTACTTTTATTTCTAGTTCCAATTGGTAGGACAGATTTTAATGTTCTTAGGAAAGTAAATGGATTTCTTCATATGATCTATCAAATAAAATGTAGCAACCCAATCTGAAATCAATTTCACCTAGGTAATATGGGGTTTGTTTTACATTTGGAATGAAGATTTATGAAGAATATCACATTTTCTAATTTATGTTAACCAATATTTTTCTTTTCTCTCTTTTGGAATCTAAACAGAGAAATTTCTGAAATTTATGCAGATCTGCACCCAAATTTAGCAACTCTATAGTGTTTTCCTTTGTTAAGCAATAATTTAAACATATGTGACAAAAATGCTAATTGTTATTACTGACTAAGGAAAGAAAACCATCTTCTGTTACTAGTTTATATGACTTTACCTTTAACACTTCTGCCAACAGAAAGGAAGTTTTGCAATCATGCCCTGTAGTAGTCAATTGCACAAATTAAGAGTTATTTGTAAGCATCCAAATCACACTGCAGCTCTGATTTTTTTAATGGAAGGATGACCCATGGTAATGCAGAGGCTGAATGGACACGTAATTGGGTATTGGAATGATAACACTGATAATCACACTGGGTGAATGAGGAGGCCTGATTGGTGATCAATATCTGATGAATGTTTTGAGATTTTTTTTCCTCTATGCATCAACTGCCCTTTGCTTTGTAGCTTCAGCAACTTGTGGAACCTGGATTTGTTAATAAATAAATAAACCTGGTTATATATATGACCAGGTTCTGGATAGAAAAACACTTTGCAGAGTTTTTGAAGACTTACAAGGTTTTTGGAGACTGCAAGCTATTTTATTTTTATATTAAGGTCAGATCCACTTTTTATGTTGCTATATCAAAGTAATTGACACTTTTAGATCTCTGCCAGTAATTTGTCTGACTGCAAGTTACAGCTGGAATGATCTTTAGTCATTCTGCTCTGAGAAAATAAAAATAAAGTATTAGGTTCTATTTTTGTTGTTCAAAACTGACCACACAACAAATTGCAAATCTTTTCAGGTGGTTTGCCAATCTTTGCGTTGAATGCAGATCTTTCTTTAGAACAATTTAACTTCAAGTACAGGGAAAGTATCAAAATTGAATGGCTTTTTTTTTCTACCCCACCATGGGATTTGAATACAGTACACAGAAAAGTTCTTACATACACCCCCACCCACACACACACAAGAAAAAGGTCATTAAATGTCTGTTATCATTTTCTTTTGAAGACTCAGGCTTATCTCTTACTTCCCAAGTGACTTTCCTTACCCACAATCATTTTTTTCTTAACTATCCTTTTATTTTCTCCCAGAAAAATAGTAAAATTTTAAAACATCATTTTAGAGGTACATCCAAGATTTCATAGCGGTATTTTATTTGTATTCATAGTGCAAGATAAATCTGATTCTCAATTTTTTTCTTCGTCTTCAGATGGCATTGGAAACAGTTGTTCACATTCACACATTTATGTTTCACCATATGCATACTGTGTGCAGCTCTGTTGTTTTAAAATATTTTTTGGTTTTTCTTTATATCTCAACTTTTGATGGGTGTCCTTGAAGAACTTGCATGAAAAAATGTAAATGTGAATGATTCATTCATTTTGAACATATGTAACTATTTTAGGAGATTTTCAGGAGATTTTACCCTTATGTGGAACACAGTGTTCTTAGTAGGGAATGGGCTTTATGTTACTATTCTGCTCACATCTGGATGTTGCAGATGTATTGATGTTGTGAACCTGTGCTTTTTGTATATCATTTATATCATGTTTACTTTTTAAGTACGTTCCCTGTATGTACTGTGCTGTCCTGAGTTTTTGGTGGTTGTCAATAATGGTCAATAGTTTTATGTGTTTCACTTTTGGGGAGAATTTACTATAACATGGTTTAACGTGGTATCAGGTCTTCCTCTAGATTTCCAGATCACTAAAAGAACCCCTCCACAAACTGATAGTCCAAGTTATTTGTAAGCATCCAAATCACACTGCAGCTCTGTTGTAGTGGAGGGGTCACCCTAAACCTTTCCCTGTGTTTCATGGGCATTTTCCGAACTGGCCACTATCATATTTCCTTCTCTAAAGTTTTCCAGCAGAAAGTACCTAGGTATCCAATTGTTCAAGAGAGAGGGCACTCCCCTGAAGTGTTGGATCTTCATTTTAGAAACTTCTGAAATTCTTCAGAACATTCCACACAGGTGTCCTTGTGTTTCTCCTAGCGTGACTTCATTGACTTTGGTGTCTCTCATTGAAGAAGCATGAATGTATATCTGGCTGTTTCCAGAAGGGGCAGCTATAGAATGTAATGACCCCTTCCACTTCTAAGTTTACTTCTATCAATGATTAGTTAGTGTAAAGGAAAAGGTTGGGACTTTTTTTAATTGTTAAACTTTAGAACACCTTTTTACCTTTTGTAATGTTCAGGATTTCATAACAATGGTTGTAATGTATTACTGTTCCACTGTTCTGTCTTGTTTCAGCTAGGCAAATCAGTGAAATATTTAACTCTTGTGTTAGAAACACTCTTTGAAAATGTTAGAAAATATAACATTGTTTACCTGTGATAAAGAATAAGTTCATGATGAGAAGAATTATACTGTTTTTCTTGTATAAATAATGCTTAAAGGCAGATGTTCAGTCTCAGAGTGATGTTGAAAAGCATATTTTATGCTGCCTAAAAACTATTTCTGTATTAGATATTTAAATGCATGAGGATAAATTCTAATTGCTTTTTGTTTAAAACAGAACATAGAAGAAGCATTAGCCCCAGTTTGTACAAAATGTCTGCTGCAACTGAATTCATGATAGTTCAAAACTGAAAATCATTCCAATTTTGTAAAACTGCTGCTACTGGTTTTATCAATAAAGTTTTAGCAGATGGCTTATATGTACATGTGTGAAATTTTTATGTTAAAAAAGATACAGTTTTGCAGCATCAACATGCATATTTTATGAGTCTGAACGATATTACTTATTTTAGTATATTCAAAACCATTAGCTTCAAAACTATACTAACTGCAGATATGTATATTAGAACTATAAGCATTGCATTCATGATCCATATAACTTATTTAGGTTCAGGGTTCTGTAGGCTTTTACAGTTGGTTTTATACAAAACATATATTGCCTCAAATACTTGTTTAAAGTATTGCATTTAAAATAACAAGTAAGTAAGGAGCTATATAAATAGAAAGATACCTGAGTAACTAAATTGTTCTGGAAGAGGATTATGAGGAAGCAAAATGTAGGTGTTAATGTACAAAACACAGGTAATTTTTCATCAGAGGGGCCCTCCTCTAGAGCTCTTTCATCTCCTTGATAAGTCTACCAGACTTATATGCAGCAAGCTCAAACTGGAGGGAGTCAGGCTGTTATAATCACATACCTCTATAGCAATAAAAGCATGGCTGACACCCCCCACACAAATAAGAATCCATCTATGGATGTTTCATCTATCACCAATTTTACATGCTGTGCTAGTTGAGGTAAGTAATACTGCTGTTGTAATGAACAGCCCTAAATATCAGTGCATCAGCATGAAAAGGTTTCTTACTCTATTATCTGGGGTGGTTTTACCCATGCACCTTTCTCTGTGGCAACATCTTAGAGATGGAGTCTCCTTTTGTGACTTAGAAATTTCAGATATTTATGGGCTTTGAAGGAATATATCACCATGCAAACTGGGGGCAGGAAAATATGAGAATGAAATAATTTGCTTTCAAGGCCAGAATTAGAATGGGGATCCTCACTCCTGCTCAAACACTATTGGCCAGATTTAGTCACATGGCTCTTCCTATAGTTAAGAAGGTTGGAACTGTAGTTTTTGTACCCAGAAAAATGAAATAGTGTTGGTTAGAATCCTCTAGTCTGTGTCTAGTACACCTACATCTTCCTCTTTTTGAAAAAAACAATTTCTTATTTCCAATGTTGTGGTAGTACAATTGTTTACAGAAAGCTTGCTAATGGCCAGCTCATTTGTTGTTGAATTTCTTAATCTGTTGTAGTACTAGAACATTATAGTTGTTCACCCATAGTTGTGTTGGATTTAGAGCATGTCCAAGGGGACATGTTTGCAAATAAGATTATTTGAGTTCATATTCCCAAAGCCACAGGGCAAAGAGTTTTGTATGCTGAGGAAGGTTGAACATTTCTACATGTAGAGCATTTCTACATGTGTATGAGCACTAATGCATACATATGTGACAAACACACCAAAGCAAATAATATAAAACAATGCAGAGGGAACAGATTTTTCCGTATATTAATCTTGATCTGGAAAGCCTAAAACTTGACATATATTATAAGTGACTGTAGGTTGAGTATTTCCCAATGCTGTCTTCTGATATTGCTTTGAGGCTTACCCAGGCTTAAATGCTTAATTGAGATAGCCATGTCTGACTTTTGGTTCTTTTATTCTTTCGATTTTTTTGTCCTATATAATAGCAGCTAAAAAAATTATAAACATGTTGAGTAACATGTTATTGATGAATCAAATCACATTATATATTTTTCCAGAAAGATTCAAAAATATGGCTCAAGAGAAAACTGGGGTGGTGTTTCAAAGCTCTGATGAACTTTGATGTATATTCTACAACATAATAAAACATCTCATTCTTTTCAGCAGACAGATAAGGAGCAAGAGACAGGATTAGTATTTGTGGTCATTTTGAGGAAGGACAGATTCGATGGTGAGAAAATTAGAATTGAATAAATTTTAAGGCAAATTGTATGGCATTTTAATTTTTGATTTAAAATCCAAAATTGTCTAATTAAAGATTTGTTTTAATCGCTTAGTAGAATTGAAGAACTTATAAAATTGTATCTCCAGACATCCATGGTTCAATAAACATTGTTCTATTTCCAGTTTTGCAACCAAGCCATACTGTGAACTTGATATTACCTTGACCTTTCCTTCATTTCTTCCAACATCTATTCAATTTTTTGAGGTAGTCCCAGAAGAAAAGGGGGCTTGGAAATTATTCAGCCACTTTGATTAACAACAGCAAAGGTTTTCTGGTTTATTCTGATAAAGCACAATATGAGAAGACCTGCACTTGTCAGTCAAGTTTGCTAACTGCTCCCGGAATGGATTTGTTTGTTTGTTTTTGCTTTTTGGAAACACAGCATGTGATTATGAAGGGTGCTTTATAAAGAAAGATAACAGATTAGCTAAGAGGACTCATACTTAGAAGGCGTGGAGAAAAAGAGTATTGGAAAAATATTTAAGTGACTTTGAATTGAGTATTCACCAATGTCATTAAAACCCAGGTAGTGACTTTTATAAGATGCTTTGAGAATGAAAAGAAATTTTTGTATAAACACAATGTCTCGTGAAGGCCAGAAAACTCGTTTCTGTTGAATAGTCTTTTCCCCCTCCCCCATTCCACTTGAACAACAAAGACAGTCACCAGTGGCTGCCTTCATGGTTGTGTAAGTTCACTAAGTGACAGCTACACAGCTAAGGTGAGAACAGGGATGTGAAGCCAAACAGGATGAATTCACTATTGCCATGTGCTCTTGGTTCCCTTTGATGTACCAGACACTGTGTGCTACACACTAGGGACACACTGTTAACCAGGTAGAAATAGCTTAAAATGTGGTGTGATGAATATTGTGAAATGGAATCGGTAGTGTGATTTGGGAATGTAATTAGGGGACTAATGTAGTCGGTGGGAGGCTGTCAGGGGAAGCCGCTATGAGGAAGTGGTATTTAAGCTGCGACTTGAAGGCTGAGTGGGAGGAAGCCAGGTGAAAGGGAGGCACATTTAAGAAGAGACAGCAAGTACAAAATACCTGAGCCAAGCCAGGACCTTCTCCATTCAAGGAAACTGAAAAACATCCAGAATGACTGGACCTTGAAGAGCGAGGGGGAGTCTCTGCAGATGAACTGGACAGGAAGGCAAGGCTGACAGCACTGACAGCAGCTCCTCATATCCTCTATTGCAAGTGAGAAGGAAGTTGTAGTGGGGTAATGCTAGCTTCCACTGTCTCCTGGGTTGGAGGTGTGCGGGTCTCAAAGCCTCCTTTCTGACCTGATAGCTGAGAATTGATAGTTGATATTAATAAGCCCACTTTGGCTTATTATTTAGTTTTAGGTTGTCAACTTTTTAAACCTTAAGCCTGACAAAATGTGAACTCCCAGGTCTTCCATAGGCATCCAGTAGGTACTAGGTGCTCCTGAGAGCTGAGGGCCATTTTACTTATCCTCTTCAGCCCCCCCCTCCCCCCCAGAATGCTGGCATGATAAGAATCAGCATAACACTGCACAGCAACCACCCCTGGCTTCAAAGACAACAACTTCTCAATCCATTTCCACTTTTTATGTTCTAATCATAACTCTCCCCAATGCTGTTTAGCAACAAAATAAGAAGCAATAGAAAAACAATGCTTGAGTGAGATATCCAAGAGAATACACAATTTTGAGCAAATTTATATTAAAATGTAAATGATTGAGATATGCATACTTTCTCTAATTTTCCTTGTGAAAAGTACCTTTGTTTTGTGCATTTTAAAGAAGTTTTTATATTTGGTGGAGGTTTTATTTAGCTCTTGGATCAAAATGAAATCTTTCTAACTGTGTGAAGAAAGTATTTTCGATCACAGGAACATTTCTTCTTCTTCTTTTTTTTTTTTCCTTCTGAAATCTTTGGTACCATGCCACAACCACAGAGAGAGCCAAAAGGAGTTAGACTTTGCGCTGTTTTGCATGGGATTAGTTAGTATTTCCCTCTTCAAAATCTACCAACTGCTCAAATCCGGAGAGACACAAATCGGAACACGTGTCGGGAAGGGGGCACAGGAGCGTCCCAAGAGGCAAAAAGTCCTTTACTGCTCATCCTGCATCGCTGCATCCCTTCATTCGTCTCTCTCTCCTTTTCTCCCGCCCCACTTCTTTCACAAACACACTCACACACACAGTCTCTCCCCTATTGAGGTCTGCAAAATTCTACCTCTTCTTCAGCCCCAGAAAGTACCCACTGTCCGCAAAAGCAACCTCCCCGTATAAGATACTCATCTAGGGCCTACAGCGAGTGACCCTTCCCTGGGACGTGAGGCTCTTGTCCCCAGCCTAGGTTCCTGTCTCTCACCATCTCCAGCTCCCCTTCCCATTGTCCTGGACCCAATTTAGGCGAGCGCAGCCGGGATCCTTCGGTTCAGGGCTGTCCCTCCTTGTTACTGCTCTCCACCTTGCTCCCAGCAGCCCCCGCCAGCGCACCCGACCTACAGGAAAGTTGCTCCGGAGCTGTGGAGGGGCGTCATCGCCTCCTAGCAACGCTCCTAGCAACCGGATAACATCTGCTCCCTCTGGTCCAATGCGAGCCGAGAAGCGCTACGCGCCCGCCTTGCGTTGGGAACCCGGAGTGAGAGGCGCTTCACAGACTGGAGGGACCGACCTGCAGGAGCCAGGGTTGCCCGCCGAGCTGCAGTTGCCGTTGCTGCCGCTGTCGCGCCGCCGCCACTGCTGTCGCTGTTGCTGTCAGTGCGGGTCTGAAGCGTGCCAGCGCCGCAAAAGCACTAGTGAGCTCCGAACCCCGCGCCTTTGCGAAACAGGTGCATGCGCGATCTTCTGGTAAGTGGACCCAGCTCGTAAGGTATGTCAGGACTCCTGTAGCCAGGCACCCTTCAGAAAAGATTCATTACTGAGGGGAGACTAGGGACATGTTACGGGATCCCACTCCACCCTCCGGCCATTGAAAAGTGGCCAGCTGCTCATCCCAAATGACCTGATTTGATTTTTTTTTTTTTTAATCTTGGGATTGGTTCTTGAGGATTACCCTGCTCATCACTGTAAGGTAGTGTTCAGAAGTTTTTGATTCTCCTTGTTTTTCTTTGACTTCTCGGCCGACATGCAGTTAGGAGAACTGGAAGCAGCAAGCGCCCATAGGAAGCCTATGGTTCAGGCTCAAATGACAGTGTAGTCTGGACTAATTGAATCAACACGTTTGGAGAGCAACATTCTTTTTAGATCCTCCTCTGGAAAGGGTCCATTTGGCTAGGAGCAGCGTTCAGTGCTACTCAACCTCCTGAAAAGTAACCATAGTAACTCACCTCTCTTTTGATGGGATCCTCCTTATTGGCTGCCTATCTTCCTTTGGAAAGCTCATCTCTCTAAATATAGAAGATGATGAGATCTGTAAGCATACATCCATGTAGAAAAGGTGCAGCTGAACATGGCCCTTTAAAGAAAAACTGTTTTCAAAGAAGTAAGCATTTGGCTATTTCAAATCTTCCCAGAACAAGCATGTATTCCAGAGAAAGACAGTCTGTTTTGAGTTAACTGCTGCTTTGTTACTTTAGAGGGAATACTTCCTGAAATCATACAAAATCTGGCACTTGAAAACAAATGAAGGATATCTGAAGCTGATTTTCCTAAATTACCCTATTGATAATCTCCACAAAATAGTCCCCCAAGTAAATAACTGGTGATATCAATTATCAGTTGTTTCCAAATTTCTTAGGATACCCTAAATCTGGAGAACATTAAAGTGACTGTGTGTTTTAAGCCTTATCAATCTGTCTAGTCCAGATCAGCCCCACCTCAAACATCTTAGATAATGTCCTCCTAGTACTTGCTCGATCCTGACTTGATAACCAGCTCATATCAATGCAGTCCTGACTTGTCCGATGTTATTTGTGTCTATCTCCTTGTTTCAAGATTTCAGGTAACCATTCATGAGCCCCAGGCTGTGAGAAATGCTTGCTGTGCAAAGGGGAACTCTCACCAGATTTTCTGAAGCTGTCCTAGAAATATACTTTTCAGATTGAGTCAGCATTACCAGGTAATCACTGGCTTAAAAGAAATTACTGTTTAAATATGTATCCCGTGAAATAAATGCTAATGTAGCATTACCATAACTTACAAGATCAATAGAAGGGGATGTTTATATAGACGGTTGCTGGGTAGAAGTCAATAGAGGTTTTCTGTAAAAAGGACATTTGTGGGCTGGCAGATTTTCCTCTCTAAGACCCATGTGAATAGGGTGGGCCAAATTAGGTAGCCTGGCTCCGGGAACATGTCAAGTGTAAGCCTTCTGAATACCCTGGTGCATGACTGATTGGAGAAAATGAAGAGAACTCTCCAAGTTGCAAAAAAAGAGATTATGGTAATGTTTTAAGTTTAATTTGCATTAAGGTCATGATGATAGAAATCTATGAGTGCTAAGCACTTGAAACTCAATTTTTAAGACTGAATACAGTCTTTAAGTGAGTGTTTAGCTCTGTAACACTGAGTAACTTTTGCATGTACTCAGCTATCCATGTGCAGTTCCTGTAGATAACCAGCCTAGCAAATTGCTGTCAAATTCATAAAAATATACCATGCTGCATTTCTGCCTATGTCTTACCTCCCTTTAGGAAAACAAATAATTAAACAATTTTCCTCGAAACCGATTTGAAAATTTATTCTGGTCTCATGGTATAGGTTTATGAATATCATGAGACTGAAATTATTGACCTCTGTAGTTGGTTATTGAAATATCTATAGTTTAATAATAATATTAATAATAATAATACTAAAGATAACCATTCAAACCATCAAAATAGATTAGATTCACTAGATGTTAGCACCACCCACTCTTCTTCCATTATAATTACTATATTTTATGGTGACAAACAAATTCAAGGAGACCAATGAGATTTACTGTCATCTGCCATGAGATGTGTAGAGAGTTCTAGTCATGCCATTAATCTTAGGAAAGTTTGAGTAAAGTAGCCACAATTATTGGTTCATGTGTATGCATTAGTTCTGTGCATTAGTAATTTATGTACATCCTATCCCTTACGTAATATGCATAGAAGTTTAAAGTCATTTGGTGTCCTTTAATTTATGTAACCTAATCTACCCTCTCCTTGAGACTACTGTCTGATTCCAAAGGTCAAATAAAAGAGGTTCTTAAATTTTAATTTTGATTCTATTATGAGTGTTTAATATGTAGACTACATATTATGAAATTTTGGTGAACAGATCTATCTAAAAGTAATTAATCAGAAAAATGTTATCAGAGTGTTTAGTTTTAAATAATTAAAAATAAATAATATGTTAGCATTGTAACATAAACATTCAATCCTAGATACATTGGTGGCTCCACAGAGTGAGTGCGCACTGATAAATAAAAAAATGAACACTTCTTGTGAAAAAAAAATTCCAATTTGTATTTAAGGATGTAGTTACCCCCTTCATCAGTGCAAAGACTAGCTGTGCTTGTACATATTATAAATTGTAATGGGGGCATGTACTTGGGGGGTCTAACACTTTGATAAAGCTGGGATTGAGCAGGTTTATACTACAACCAAGTTCTAATTTCAGTCTTTTTTCATATGTCAGCTGTATTGGGAAGTTTTTAGGCAGGTATGAGCATTTAAATTTTATGTCATGAGACCTTCATAGGATTTACAAGATGCCATGAAACACACTGAAGAATTCAAAATGTGTACCAAGAGGATGAGGCCCTTGTCTCTCCACCTGGGATCTCTACTGATGACTCATGCCAGCTGGCTGTAACAGTCAAAACACTGACATCCCAACAATACTCTAAAGCCAAAGAATAAGCAGTTCAGATTGCTCTATTTGTCAAAGCAATATGCTTCAGGAACCCAGACAAAACTAAAATGAAATAACTCTCCCAGAAAGGAGAGGCAAGAGTAAATTGACCCAAACCACTCAGCACTGAAGCTAGGGAGGAAGAGGCATCAGAAGCATCCCTTCAGATTTTGGGAGGAGCAAATCCTTGACAATTCTTTTTTCCTGTTTCTTTTTTTTTTTTTTTTTGGTAAAAAAACAAGTTCATCTAAATAGCATTGATACATTAATGCTTTCCCTTTTTAGTTTAACACAATTAGTTTAAATGTTTTTCTCATTAAATTATCCAAATGGGCCAATACAGAGCCTTCCAGTTCACTGAAATATTTCTCAGTAGGATGGTGGAGGATAATGGAAATCACTATGGGTTTACTAGTGTTCTGTCCAGGATTTTAATATAGTCTCATATTTAGAAAATAAAATACTTGTTTTTTATATTATAAACTATAAAAAGCAAAATGTAATAAATCTTAATTGTTGAGCTACAAGAGTCTTCTAAATATCAGTGGTGCCTAGCTGGAGAGGAGAGATGAGTTTGTGGCTGGGAATTCTGTAGGGATGTTTAAGAGGATGTGTTAGTTTTTAAGTGCTTATAAAAAGGGACTAGAGATTAGGGGCATCTACAAAAGCTGGAGATGTTGCAAAGAGAGTCAGATCCAAGAGCCTGGAGGCATGATTCTGTCCCCAGGTGCTACTCGGTTTGCCACTTTATGTCTCAGTCTCCAGAGTTAATGTGAAGGATACCATCTATTAACTTAAGTGGTTGCTGAGCTTGAACACAATGCAATTAATTTAACAAAGCACAGGTGCTTAGAAGAAAGGCACCCTGTGAATGAAGACCACTTTCTGTCCAGAGCATCTCCACCTGGGAGTACCATATGAATGAGGACAGAGAACCACCCAACTCTAGAGTGAATTCCAATATGTTCTTAATGAGTAATGCTAATGATTAGTTACCAGCTCATGTTGTTCTAAAACCCTTCTGAGATACCACAAGCAACAATGGCCTAGAGAGATGTTTTTGTTGATGGATCTAAATGTGGATGGGTGGGTGGGGTTGTGATGGGGATATCAAAATGAAAGATGATCAGGATGATAGAGATCAGACACCTTCCAAAAGGCCACTATCATCCATAGGCTGGGGATTAAGATTCTCCTTTCTGAGTGTCAGTGCTGGGTTCCTAAGGAAGTTTAGCCTTTCTTCAAGAGATTATTGGTTAAGATATTTCTTGGAAGTAATTTCCAGAAGTGTGGTTGCAGGGCCAGTTTTCTCTCTGATTTACTCCTACTTTGTAAGGTAAAGGGTGGAGTCAAAGGAGCATGATCCCTCAAAACAAGAAATGCACTTCTAGAGGATAGTAAGTCAGAGAGTGCACTCAAGAAGCTTACTGCACTTGTTCTCCATCTCAGTAGCACTAGATTATTGGACAACTTGGCCTTGGTACAGGACCTAAGGTAATTTCATGATTGCCTGACTGGTCATGTCTCATTTTAATGGTGTTCTCTTTGGTTCAGGGAGCATTACCCGAGGAACAAGCTAGGTTTGCGGAACTGAGGCTGTTCTGTTTACTATTCCATGCCTGTATTTGGAGCAACGTCAAGGCACATGGAATCTTGTACCAGACAATGCTGCTGGTATTTGAGAAACCCATGTAACTCAGTGGCTGTCAAGTATCTCTAGAAGTTCCCAACATAGTCTTCCAGGAGCTGCAACTTGTTGCTGATGCTAAAGTGCCAGGAAAGTCAATATTTTGCTTGGGGTAAATCTGAAGAAACTGATTGCTCCATTGATCCAGAGCTAAAAATTGACACTGAGTTCTGCTATCATAGAGCATATTCTACAGAAAGGTGCTAGGCAGGAGGTTATGAAGAAAGGTATCTGATGAAATATTGTCAATGCTAAAGGTCTACAGAAGGCGCAGCATTGCAGCTTTGAACTTTGTACCCTTCTACCTTTGTGAATACACTCATGAATGTTCTATGCAACCTTTGCTCAACACTAAAGAGAGAACAAATCTCCTATGTATAACATAATGCCACTGAGCAGGATATGTAATTATGATTTCAAATGTGAGGTCCCTGCAAATATTAATGTATAACATTTACTAAGCAAAAATATGAGCATATGTGTTAGGCACTAAGTACTTTTAACATTACCTCACAATTCATATTCAAGTCAATGAATTTGATATTGTTGCCCCACTTAATAGATGAGAAAATTCAGGCTCTTTGGGGCCAAATATCCAGTCCACAGACACAAAGCAAATACATTATAAGGCTAGTATTTAAACTAAAGCCATGGGACAGCTCTAGAAGGTTTTGCTCAAGTGTTTTAAACCATGCAGCAGGACTGCAGAATGTGGCTAACACCGACAGATGGAGAACTCTTCCAAACAAAAGTGGTCAAGGCCCTCAGGAAGGATGTCCGATAGTTTTGCCACCAGTAGATCATTATTTAGATATATAGGGGCACTTAGACTTTTAAAGGCTTCTACCAGGCTAACACCAGACAAAGAGAAATCAATAAGAGAAAGTGCAACTGAAGCATATGATTTGTCTACAACCCAAGTCACTCGTTGATCTGAGATGGAATTCACCTTGTCTCTCCCCATTGATGAGTCTCCTGCCCTTCTGTCTGCAGTGAAGATGAGATAGAATGGTTTCAACTCTTGCTTTTTGTAATATGTTGATTAAAATGTTGGGGAGAAAATGAGAACCCTCCTAGAATTAAGAGACATTTAACACATCATTTCTTCACCATTTCTTGGAATTTCTACTTTTGGACAAAGAATGAATTACTCTGACAGGGGATCTTCTTCTTTTACTGTTGTCTGTTCTCTCAAAGTGTTTATAAATTAATTTGCTGATGATGTTTTCTTAATGTACTGTCCCTGGGCCGTGTACCAAATGAAATCACTTGTACAATAATAGAATTTTAGTTGTCTGGAGGCAGAAGCAGAACAAGGAAGAGTTTTTGAGCAATTGTTTGTAATCAAATTTTAAACATTTATTTACAGAAATATGTATACATTTCATGGCCAGAACTCTGATGGGGGGGGTAGTCATTCTGATCTGTGATTTTTAATTTGTTGCTCATTGAAGTTTTACACTATGAAATACACCAAGCCTGGCAAAGATGATTTGTGTGCCCAGAGGTCATGGCATTGAAAACAATTTTAGTATTCAAGCCAGCATTAGCTATTTCACCTTCAGAGATAAACTTAGTCTCAACCTAATTCAGTTTTATAATTTATATGCTGTTCTCAGAGCTCAACACAGAACATAAAGACATAAAATCACTTTACTCTTTTTATCTATCTCATTAGCTTTATCTAAATAACTGGCTAGATGGAGTTTAGCTTTTTAGTTGCAGGAGGATGATAAACATTTACACATGTTTAAGAGATCATAATAAACTAACTTTTTGGATATTCATATTAACATTAATTATTCAGATGATTATCTTGATGCTTCAAAAACCATTTATATTTTTTTCACCTAAAATGTATGATTAATGGCAATAAGCCAGAAACATTTTCTTGGAGCACTTATAGAACCTATTATATTTTTTCAGCTTATCCATTTGATATATCTTCTTGCAGTCCCTTAACTGTCTAAGGATAATCCAGTGTCTCCATAAGGCAGGATGGTGGAAAAGAATCTTCAGGTCAGAGCTAGGAGGCCATGACTTTGCTTCCATATGATAGATCTGTGCCCATTGGCACTAAGAAGAGGTGCAATTTGGTTGAGTGCTTACTATATGCTAGGCACAGTGCCAGTCACTTTCCATGAATTATTTCTGTGATCTTATGAGCCAGTGTATTTCTATTCCCATTTTACAAATGCCATTTGCAGAGAGTTTATGTAATTTGTTCAAGGTCACAATACAAAGAAGTGGCAGAGCTGGAATTCAAACTTGCTTTCACCTACTTCAAAACCCAGACTATAAACCACTGGACTCCTCGGCACCACAGTTTCCTCATCTGTACAACAAGGATCCTTGAACCAGATGACCAATAAATAATTTCCAGCTCTGAATTTTTTGAGATCTAATCTAGCAGGAGAACAGATGTAGGAACTCATGTTTGCTATATCTTTTAGCCTACAAGTCTAAAACCATCCTTCAAAATCTGATGCCCAAAACATTGCAAATAGCTAAACAGCTGGCAAAGAGGTAATTGCCAAACCGGTACCAGCTGTGAAAGCTATTCAGCATTTCCACAGCCTATGTGGGTGTTGTTTTAAGTAAGTGCAATAAACTAAGTGGCTAAGTATGTTGCTCACAGAAGAGTGAAGTCTCAAATGGAGATCTCCTGAGAATTTACTGTGTATTTTCAGGGACCAGTGTATACTGTATCATAGGTTATTGCTTAAATATAGCCAGACAGAATCTTTATAAACCTTGGAGTCATTTAATATATACTTTTAATTTGTTTATTTATTTTGTTTTGCTCTGTTAAACCAAAATATCTTCCCTGGAGGTTCACTTGGGAGCCAGAAAAATAAGTCTATTTGACATTTGGTTCTCCAAACTACAACCTGCCCTCCCTTGTATCATTCATTAAAAGCTTTTTAATTGGTCATAAATGCCGTAGACATTACATTACTCAGGAAGATAAAATGAGCAGACATTTAAAAAAGATATATATGAAAATAATGTTTGCTTATGGTAAAGTTACTCTTCTCATTTCCAAGTCTTTCCTCACTCTTCCCTTCACTGTAGTAATTCACTGGATGTTGCTTTTTTAAAAAATGGCGACTTGTCCAGCTATAATGCTAGTAACAGACATTGATGCTTCTTAATGTGAACCCAGGGATTCCCGTTGAAAAGTGACTTCATTCTTCACTGTTTAGTTAAGATGCAGTCTGGCTTTGTTCATGATGCTAAAGCATCTAAGTTGATGTAGGGAAGCGATGGCAACAACAAAAATCAATCAAGCCAAATGCTTGCCATTCTGATGTTAAGTCAATTGGTTGATTGATTTCAACTTGCTTTTGTGGCACTACTTTTTTTTTTTTTTGGTGGTGCTGGGGATTGGACCCAGGACCTTGTGCATGCAAGGCAAGCACTCTACCAACTGAGCCATATTTCCAGCCCCTTTTGTGGCACTACTATGACACATATTTAAGGATGTAACATGAAGCCTCTTAAAATGTGGGTCTCAGACCAGTACCACTAGCATCACCTGGAAATTTGTAAGAAATGCAAATTCTCCACTTCAGACTGACTAAAACTCTGGGGATGAAACCCAGCAATTTGTTTTAAGGAGCCACTACAGATGATTCTGATGCTAGCTGATATTTGGGAACCACTATTACATCTATTAGTTACACAGTTTAAAAAGAAGCATGAATAATTATCACAAGGGATAAACCAAACCATTGTCATCTAATTATTTGATTAAATCCCTTAAAAACACGCCTAAAAATGTAGTTTGCTAAAAAACACCTCCTTAGAAAACTGTTCAGTAATGTTTTCTTTCTTTTCTGTCCAATTTTATTCTTTTTTCCCTGAACTTTTGAGAGCAGTGAAAAATCTATGTAAACTAAAATTTGCTTATTAGTTTCAGGGACTGTGTACATAAAATAGCAACTATTATCATTGTTTCAATTGTGAATTATCATTACATAGTGATCTCTTTTTAGTGCAGATATAGAAGTAGTTTAAAATTCTGGATTCCCTTAACAAAACATACCAACTCTAACCTCAGGTTCTCTTGGGTTTATAATCCACAGTGATGCCAGTGAATTTTGGAATGCTTTAGGTGTGATTTTGTAGTTTTCCCTACTGGCTCAGGAAAACCATCCAGTTACGAGAAGTTGCAGGAAGCTTTATGTGGATGCCTCCAAGTTGGAGGAAAAACTAGAAAAGGCATGTTATTGAAGAGTATATTTTTAATACTTAGGCTTCAAAAAATTTAAAAGATTTAGAGGAAAAATATCAAATGTCTTACCAGAAATTTATTTAATCAACACATTAATACTACATGGAGTTATGGATACAAAGTGAGATAAATTATCTTTAAATAGGAGCTTTTTTTGTGGTCTGGTCCCCTGAGGTTGATTGAGTACTGAACTGGACTGAGTTTGCATTCATTCATTGCTTTGAATAGGAAGCTCCTTGTCTTTTTCTGGTTTCTCTTGCTTCCTTTCTGTGGCATCAGCGCCACCTAGAGGACATTATAGGAACTTTCTTTGAACAAACCGTTTCATTTCTGAAACTGTTTCATAATTCTGCAACTCTATACCTCCTTAAACAAGGCAGAATCCTCAATCTCTATAAATAGTAAATTAAAGGAGAAAACTAAGTTTTTCACTTTAGATATCATATCAAGGTCAGTGTTGCTAGTCATAGCATTACTTAAATCTCTCAATTACTTGGGATTGACATACATTAAGCCATGTGTTAGGACCATGATATACCATGACTATAATCTAGGGCTTTTTTTTTTTTTTTAACTTTCAACACACAGTTATTTCTTTAAACTGTAACAGGGTCACTGACTATTTTATGCCAATTTTCTTAAACAGCAACATGAAATGCCCTCTGTGGTTTAGGCAGTTTAAAAGAATGTTGAAAAACATTAGTTCCTCCCATTGTATTTTGTTGATCAGTTTCAACTTTGGGTGTGTTTTGATGTTCAAAAGCATGAGGTTGCCAGGCACGGTGGTGCATACCTGTAATCCCGGAGACTGAGGCAGGAGGATTGTGAGTTCAAAGCCAGCCAATTTAGTGAGGACCTAAGAAACTCAGTGAGACCCTGTCTCTAATAAAATATTAAAAAGGGATGGGGATGTGGCTCATTGGCTTAGTGCCCCTGGGTTCAATCCCTGGTAACAAACAAACAAACGAAACAAAACAAAA
This sequence comes from Callospermophilus lateralis, assembly GCF_048772815.1. Lineage (NCBI taxonomy): Eukaryota > Metazoa > Chordata > Mammalia > Rodentia > Sciuridae > Callospermophilus > Callospermophilus lateralis. The sequence continues at coordinate 68,802,417 of NC_135307.1, read as the reverse complement.
TTATGAGGTTAAATAAGTATTGGTATTTGATTTCTGAGAGGTTGCAAAAGGAAATAAACATTGATTTCCAACTTAGACCATCTCTTTGGTTCTAAAGGGTGGCCTTTTCCTCCCTACAGGCTTTTCAACCACATGGCAGTGGCCACTGACTCGATGTCTATGTGATTTTAGTGAGGAGAGGACAACAATTTCTGGGGTTACCAATTTCTTTTTATAAGTATGATTTATATGATGAAATATTCTTTGCCGTGGTAACATCTGACTTTTCTCCAATTATTTTGTTTAGCTTATCCAACAAAAGTATTAACATATTCATTAACAACGTCGAAAGTAGCCTACTTTAAGAGAAAATATGCAGAAGAAGAAGATTTACATCAAGATTACCATGGGTATTTTCCAAAAGTAAGTATCTATTACTCTTTTTTCTTTTTTCATTGTCTTGAATGTTGTCCATACCAAAAAGCTTGACTTGTCATTTTTCTACGTCTGGATTAAATGATTGACTTTGTTTTCCAGCACCTGATATTACCTGAGGACAGGACTTGCATTCTCAAACTTTCTCTGGAGAAGCTCAGGTTTCTAGAAGACCCGGAAACCTACTTAAGAAGGTCTGTGTTAATTAACAATTTGCTGAGGAAGATACATCTAGAGACGGAGAAAGAGAGCTATGAATACTTTAAAGAAGCTCCCTGTTATAAGACTGCTTATTCAGATACAAGAAAACGGCTGAAGTTTATGGTACAGGAATGCTGTTCTCAGTCTCTCTATTATGAAGAGCTGCATTCATATCATATTGTGCCTTATGCTTCGGAGAATGCCATTTATGGAATGGGATACACTAGCAGCCACTTGGAGCAAAATTCTCAGTTGCTTATTTATAAAATGAATTAAAGTAACTGTTAAGTTCATTGATACTTTGTTTCTAAATGCCTGAACTGTTTATAGTGAAGATGTTAATATAAGGCACTAATTACCAGTGCATTTGATGAAATGCATGCTGAACTGATTGGAGAGACCCATGGTTATTACTCAGCAGTCCTTAGTATCATCAAATTGAATTGAAAATATGTCCACTTATAAAGCATTGAATTAGTGCATTAGAAGCAAAGATTTTTTTTTTGAACATACGGTGTGTAGGAAGGGATTTATATCAACCTGTTATATAGATTAAAACTTTTAAGCCCCCTGGTTCTAAAGTCTGCCACTCTTTATAACAAGTAACAAAAAGTAACAGATTACATTGATAATGTTATGTCTCTGAGGATGAGAAGAGGGAGGGCTAGTTCTTTCTGAAATGCTTTGGCTTGCCAAGCATGTCCCAAATAATGACGTTATTCTCTTACCATCAGTGGCGATTCAAGTTGGGGCAAGCATTCCCTGCCACCTAACTGCTGAAAATAACAACTGGATTACTCCAAACTGATCCTTTTTATTATTATTATTATATATTTTTTTGGTTTCTTGATAGACTTTTTTCTTTAAAAGTAAAATTTAATAAAAAAGCATTGCAGGTGGGCTTATCTTTAGGGGTTGGTTAAAATTTGTGCTGGGCCTTCAAGAGTTAAAATTTTTATTCATGATGCTATTTTCTTTTTTATAGGCTGTGAAGCTCAGGAAAAGGGTAGGCAGGTAAAATGTGTTTTTTCATGGGTTGATATTTGCAGCAATTGGTGAGAACAACAGAAATTCTACATGATGTTATTTCTTCATCAAGCTAAGAGTGCATTTAAGGCTGCCAGGATCAAACTTTGCACTGCTTTTTGTATAATAGTCGATCATTCACTATTTGACAAAATGTTTCAGAATGCCTTTGGTGGTGAAGTTTAGATATTTTACAATTTGAAAAATCATTATTTAACAAGTTGGATAGATTCATGAAATTGTTTGAATTGATTCATACTATTCTGTGAGGTTTGGGTGAGATGTCTGATTTCCATGTCTGGGGTTTTTGTCCTACAGAGCATATTGTTTCAAGAATTGTCATTAAGTGATTAAGCAGATTGGAAAAACTAGGTGCCAAAGGTGTATTTAAGAAAATACCAAAGACTCAAAGATGAGTGTCAGGAAGACTATGATAACCAAGATAAGAATCTAAGGATTGTGCAGGAGGTAGAGGGACACTGTGAAAGTGTTTCAGGATGATTTGCTCACTAATGTGCTCTCAGAGCACCTTTTACATAATAATAATAATCAAGGACATTGCTTTAAGTGAAGGTATTACAAGCTTTTGGTAATCATATGCCTTTGCAATTTAAATATGGTGTCTTGTCAACATTGAATCTTCCTTAGCTGAAGATCAACTAGTAACCCGGACAGGCTTTTTCTATTCAAGACAATTTTGTTTTTAGTTTTGATTCAATACTTGGTTTCTCTAGTGAATCACCAAGATGATTGACGTGGATGCTTCTGGTGTATAGAATATGGGTGCCCTTAATTAGCCTGCATTGTCGAAGACCACATAGTCATAACACTGATACAAGTGTCAGCCTTACATTTAGTTGCTCAATCAAATTAGGAAAAATGCGTTAGAAGAAAGTGGAAAATTATAATCGTGGTCAGTTTTAAAATCAATTTAGTATGATGATGATGAGATACCTTTGAAATACATAAATAAATACTTAAATGTTAAGGACAAAATTTGGCACCAAAGTTTAAATTTTTTATTTTATTGCTTATCAAAGAACTTATTTCTCAGATACTTCTTTTAAAAACATATATATATTTTAAATGGGGCCATTCCAAGATTCCAAATTTGATAATTATATTATAATATAGTTTTTAAAATAGATTCACCTTTCTAATACTTTCAAAACTTTAAACACTTGGCTTGGTTTAGGACAGTGTCTCTAAGAAAAAGACACCAACGCTAGTAGATGTAGTGCATAAACAAAAGCCACATATTGAAATTAGCTGAGAATAGAAATACACTTTAAAACAGAGAAGAGGAGAGAAAAATTATCAGGAAAGTGTGAAATTATAATATTTGTTGTATGCCAGAAAACTTAAACAAAGCAAGAACTCTTGGGCAAAAAACCAGTAACAGATGTGAAAGTCTTTTTATTGGATGACATCATCAATTGAGCTCTCTAATCTGTATTCCTAGGTAGAAAAGGAACTGTCTTAGAAACCAGCAGTATTTGTGAATATGAATTTTTTTTTAAATTGTGTTGATTTCAAAACAGTTTATTTAAAAATACTTTTGGGGGCATTTAAAAATTTTTTTTCTAACAACTCATAGATAAGGAGTTTGACTAATTTTATCTTGATTTTAAAAATAGTAATTTATATTTAAACTCTGTAAACTTGTCTGAGTTAACCAATAGATCACTGTCATTTTACCATGACCAGCTGATAGGTAAGGAGACCCCTCTATAGGTTTGCTCCATTAATGAGAGATGCACAAGGTAGTAAATCATTACTTTTGCTTTAAACTTGGGCATCCTCTCTCTGATAACAAGAATCAGCCCTCGGCTCAGGAAGCTGAGGTGGGAAATCTAAGTGTGGGTGCCCAAGTACCCCCAAAGACCTAGTAAGAAGAAAATGAAAAAAGAAAAATTGAGAGAGAGAGAGAGAGAGAGAGAGAGAGAGAGAGAGAGAGAGAAGCAGATTAATAAGTGAAAGAGGAGGTTTATTTATTTTATTTTTTTTGTGTGTGTGTATGTGTGTGTGTTTATGAGGGGGGTTATTTGCTTGCTATATTCAGTTTTTCTTTCCTGTGTCCACTGTATACCCCAAACACCTGCTACCTGCAATGCATTGATCCTTTCTTTCAATTACCAATAATGCAGAAGCCTAGGTTCTATTCAGCATAGGTACTATATGAAGTGTAATATTATTGCAAAATGCTCCTGAAATTGCATTGGATGGATAAGCAAAGGAAAGCAGAAATAATTAATTCAGGAGAAAGACTAAATGGGGAGCCATATGTAAAAATGGATAAGCTCAAATGCATTGCCTGTTCTGAATGTACATCCCAAGATTTAACATATTCAGTGCAAGAAGACTTGAAAATAAATGCAATTCACAACCATTTATTGAGCAACTATTCTGAGCCAAGCACCATGCCAGGGCTGGGGACCCAGAATTGAGTGATATCCAGTCTCTTAGCTCAGTTCACTGATGAGGGAAGAATCCAGATGATTTAATTTTTGCCTTATAAGGTAAGAACTTTCTACTGGGAGCAGCACCTAGAATTCTTTTCCAATCTGGGATGGTTTTCAAACACGTATCTCCCAAGGTGTTGGCAGATGAAAAGATGCACAGGAAGAAGGGAAGTTCTACTGATCCAGATTAAGGAGTGGAAGGAGTATATAGATTTTCTTTGCAGTATATTTTATACTTGGAAGCATAATAGGAAGCCACTCTTGCATAGGGGGAGTATGGCTGGCTGTAGCTCATCCCTGGGAATCTCTGTGAGGATGGAAGGGAGACACAAGCAAACATGGAACAGTTCCATCTCCCTTCACCTCTTGAGCTCTCATGGTCAGTGCCAATCAGATTGCTGTTGATGTCAAGGAAAGCCCTAAGTGAAAAACAGAATCATTAAGTCATAGCCTGAGAGTTGTGTATGGTGTGTATAAAGTCAGAGAGGCAGCCTTCTCTAATGGGCCTCATGCTGGTGAACTGCTTGAAAGAACCTCAGGATTTCTTAACACCAGCTAGTGAAGCCATCTCCTTTCTATACCGCTCTAGCTTTCTCTGTGAATTACAGCCCAATCCCTAGTCTTTGCAGTACCCTCCTAGTGAAGGTTAAAGTTCTGTCCTTCATCCCCTCCTGGCCCTCTAGTGATGATACTGATTTGCTCAGAGGTTCTTGTTGAAAAGCAACACTTTGTGCTCCTGACTAGATCCTTTGGGAAAGGATTCCCAGAATGTTTTAAACTAGAATTAATTACATAAGCATAATTGTTATTGGATGGACACTTCTTTTAAAAATAACTGTAAACTTTAAATAATCATCTACTAAGGTAATCTTCATAATTCTACAATTCAATGTAATTGTTGTATGTTTACTAAAGAAAATATCTTATGTTGGAAATAATGAAAGATTGTATATAATCAATTCAAGTAGTTGACTATTTATGTAATATATGTCATTTAATTTACATGTTCTTATTCTCAAACTTTATCACGACACAATAGCAACATGGCAAGTGTCAATTTTTTTGTTTCTTTTAAAGGGGAGTGTGTCTAAAAGTTATTACATTCCTGGTTAAATATTTGGGACAAAATTTCCCTATTAAAGCAGTTCTGTCTTTCCTCAACAATTCCCCTGTAGTTCAGTGGATTAAAAACATCCTCTACATTAGTGCTTCTCAAATCCTCCTAAGCACCAGGGATCTTGTTGCAATACAGATTCCTTTTACTAGGTCTGCAACAGGGCCTGAGAGTCTTTACTCTGCACATTTTCCAGGTGATGCAGATTCTGCTATTGACCCCACATTAAGTAGCAAATCTCTAGATCATTTGAGGTAAATATTTATGCAAGCCTATATACTCAGACTTTCAAAGAATATATATTCATGTCCATTTTCCATAATAAAATTTTCTTTGAAGAAATAAAAGGCAAAAATAGTAAATAACATAAAGCCAAAAGACTGGTTTTCTAAATTTGCCACAAATATTACAGCACTGTAAAATATGTAGAAAATTATTTCTGGCATGAGTTTTATCCACACTTATTGAAGAAGAACATGGATTCAATGCAGTCAGGAAATGACATTTGGTAAAATTTCTCTTCCTGATCTTCCCCTTGATTTTACCCAGATAAGGGAGCTCCACTTGTCAACATTAAAGCAAAGAATGACAATCTCTTACTTGACCAAATACAAGAAAATCTTACAAAAACATTAATTATGAAATTCAAAAGTTTGGGTGGCTGCACGGACTGAAGATTGTAAACCTGAGGTTAAAAAATGGCGCCCAGTTCATTCACTTCTTGTCTTGAACTCTTTCTCAAGCTTTGTGCTCTGCAAGATCCTGCCCTTACTATGGACTTCCTGTTTCTCCTTGGTTATTGGGGTCTTGGTAAAGAGTGGAGGATCAGTGTAAAAGAGAGTCACATAAATTGTCTATTTGAGCATGCCAAGTGATTTTTGTCTGACTCTCTTTTGGTCATAAATTTTTGGTATGGCTATTGTGAAATATAGTGTCATAAATTTGTCATAAACCATTAATGAAAGAAGAGGAGCAGAAATTTAGTTCTGTGGGAATGCACTCAAATATGAAGCAGATGGTGTTCTACAACATTTATTTCGGAAAATGTGTATCTGTTACATAATCTAAAATATGTCTTTTTCACATTTAAAAATATTTGGGTCATGATTTAGAATTTTTATTGGATTGTTTTTTAAACTGAGAGGAAGAAGAAAGGTAACTGTATTTTAAAACATATTTGACATGTTACTAATAAAATTTTATTTCTGGTGAAATATAGGTGCCTTTGTTCAGTGGGGGAGGTGGGATCCTGAACACTTGGCAGCTGTTCTGTCTCTTCATTCCACAGGTCTCCTTTTAAAGGCATACGCTTGTATTTCTTTTAGCACTTTGTTTTCAATACAAAGTTTGTTAGGGGGTTGGAAGACATTCTTGGCTTCTTGGAACTGAAGCTGACCCTGAAATGGTTGTCAGGTAGCATGAGTCACCAAAAGCACAACAGGACTCACTCTGCTTAGGACTTATTCAAACATTATAAACTATAAAATCTCAGACTCAAGGATACTTCTTCTCCCTGTGGAAGCCAGCAGGTGTGCACATGGCTTCTCCTGGGATTCACCAGGTGATGTGGGCAGGTAAGATGCACCAGAAAGATACATTTCCTCTCTCTCTAGTGGAAGCTGATGTTAGTAGCTTTGCAAACCACTGACTGTGGAGTTGCCAACAAACCACTGACCCTGTGGAACACCAATGCCTAGTGTAAGGTGCTTCCAAGAAAACAGCATTTTTCTGTATACTTTCAACCAGATAATGTGATTAAGTGGGTGGCTACTGGAGCAACCCAAGAACAACTGACCCGTACATATGAAGAAACTTTCATGTGTATGTAAGTAGAAACATAAACACATATGGAAGAATACTTTTAAAGATGGTAACATAAAGAGTGAATTGATCTATTCCAGAAATAAATGAAAAACATTAGCTATCATGTGTGTCTCTCAAACAGCACCTGATGTGTATTTGGTATCAATATGTGATAATGTCCAAGAACTCTTAGTTTTTCATTTGTGTTGAAGACTTTTGGGACACACACACACACACACACACACACACACACACACAAAATCTACAAGTTGCAGGTGGATGGATTTCTTTATAACTGGGAGTAAAGACAACTAAGTTTTAACCTCCAAACAGAGCTCCACCACAAGAAAGGGTTTCTCATATCTCTGCTGTTCTATTTCTCCCACTCTTCTTTCCCACTTCACTCTAACAGGTGCCTGGATCATGCCTCTATTTCAGACCTGACTACTGTCACTGAAATTGATTAATAGTCAGGGCAAGCTCCGTAGCACACAGCTCTATAAAGCCTCGGTTGAATAAACACAGTCATTTCTTCATAATGTGGTGGTTTTCTTATAATTCATCCATGTTTCCATCTCCCAACAGTCATTTATCTGGAAGTTATTTTTTTTTTTACTGTTGCACCATGGATTTTATAATTAAGAATGTTTGTAAACAGGACCGTGTAGATGCAAGTTATATGAAATTAATATTATTCCTTTCACAATAAACAGAGGCATATAAAACTCTAATTATTAGTTTATGCATATAAGCAGAATACAGTACCATTATTATTGTCATAATATTTCTATACAGTACAACAATTATTGTTATACTATTTCTATAATTTATGAAGAAGCCAACTGTAGACATTTTGTCTGTTGTCTATTTACTGTTTCATCAGTTTGTGATACACAATGGGTCACAATTCTTTAATTATCAGATTAAAACTACTTCATCCTCACTTGACCCCTTGGCAGGAAGTCTCATCTTTTTCCTGGGAAAGTTTACTCCAGGGTGCTCCAGGGCCATAGCCAGCTTGCCACCAGAGTCTGCAGTGGCTCCAGAGGCATCACCATGGAAACCATGCTGCCCAGGGAAAGGTCCTTACTACTTGTGGGTGCTGTGATCAGGGAAACTGTCTCCTCATCCCGATTGCTCTATTTTTATAAAACTCACGTAGACTAAACTCCTTTTCGTGTCAAACTCCCCAAGGAAAATTTCTCCATTTATGTTAAATAATTAAGGAACATAAATAAACTAGAAACTGTTGTCTCTGTTTAGCTTTCAAAATGAGACGACTATGAAAACTCTTCACTCTGCTGTAGTTGATAGGCCATTAGGACCTGAAAAACAAATCTAAAACACTAAGTAGCTCACTGTCTCTGGTTTGAATTATGTACACTTTCCCGGATCCCTGCATAATCGAATGGCATTGAATTGATGCTGTCAGCAGAGATGGAGAGAGCTTTCTGCCTGAGGATAAGAAGCAGTCAGATTGCGGGGGAGGGGGTGGGCAGAATCATGGGAGCAACTTGGACGATAGGTACAAATGCACCAGAGACTTTAATATTAATTTCTATATTTAGAAGAAAAGAACCTTGGGTGCAAGTCCAAAACTTAGTGTTTTTTTCTTTTTTGAATTTTCTCTAAGGATGTGACTGCCTTACAGACAGATGGCTGAAGTGATCACTACTGTCATTTGCATATTGCACAAGTAATTTATTTTCATTGGTTTGGTTTCTTCTGAAGAAACTTTTATATATGGGTCTATAGCTTTATAAACTTGTTGCCCTAGAACAAAGGCCCAGTGATGGTCCTGGATATCTAATTAGACATCACCTGGGAGAATTTGGGTGATGTTTTCAGCTAACAATACTGGGAAAAGGCTCCTGAGGATGATGAGGATGCACACATTTTATGCTGAAATTGTAATATCAAAACACTCCAGAAGTGGTTCTAGCCCTCTCATATGGAGTGTTTTCTAAAACAACTCTTAAAACATTCCTAAGAGGTTGTAGGCTACTTGTGGACTTTTAACCCTACCTTCCCAACCAAGTTTATAAAGAGAAACATCTCGTTAAATCTCTTTTGCTTTATGGGTATTTCTTCCTGCCCAAATAATGAAAAGATATTTAAAAAATTCGGTTTCCTGGGCTTTTCCTTATCACTGCCAATGAGTCTCAGAGACTGGCTTCTTTAAGGTATCTATTTGTAGACCCATGGAACCAGTTGACTGTTGCCTGGGATACTGAGATTTTGAAGATACCACCCTAGCCCCAGTTGGCTAAAATGTGGCGGAATAAGAAAAATAGACACAAGAATCTAAATAAAAATAGGTGGGCACAAATTGCACAAGAAATACAGGATGATGATACGAAGAAAGAAGAGATACTATGTAGGTGGGGCGGAAACACAGGTATTAATGAAAAAAGCAGAGTTCAACAACTTCTTTGAAGAAAAGGAAAACATTTTAATGGGCAGAATGGACAGTTAGTGACCAAAGGGACAGAGTTGGGAAAACAGGGGCACAATCTGCAGTTTGGATTAGCTGAAATGCACAGTGTTTGGAGTTGAGCAATGAAAAATGAAGGATTTTGTGGAAAGCTTCAAATATAAGAGTGAGGTATTTGAATGCTCTTTCATAGGGAATTGGGAGCCATTGATTTTTTTGAAAGTAGCATTTTGGGAGTTTTAGTCTCGCAATAGTTTATTTGGATTGGATCAAGGAAACAAATGAGGGAACTGTGAGGTGATTAGGGTACTTGGTAGGAAAAAAAAGTAAAGCAGGGCATTGAAAAAGTAATAATGCAGAAACATGGTAATCATTTGGATCTGGCAGGCAAGGGAGAAAGTGATGGTAGGTAACTCTGAGGTGTGTACCAGTACATTGTCCAATATTGTAGCTAGTAGACACTTACAGCTATTCAGCTGGCCCAAGTTGAGATATTACATAAGTGTACATTTATGAACTTCTGAATTTCTAAGAGTGCTACAGTAAAGAATGTAAATATTGCATTATTTTATATTAATTACATGTTAAAATGCTAATATTTAGTATACATTGAGTTAAAAGAGAAATAAAATGTAATCTGTTTCTTAAAAAAATTTTAATATTCATATTAGAAAATTTAAAATTCATATACGTGTGGTTTGTTATATTTCTACTGGACCATGCATGTTTAGATTTTAAGCACCTGGGACTATAGTGCATTAGAAAAGGAAGACCAGGAAGGAGTAAGGGAGAAAGCTCATTAACTCAGAGTTTAACACCTTAGTTCATAGTGAGATATGAAAGTCTCACTTGTCACACTAAGCAATTGGAAATATACATCTGGCTTAGGAGAGGCTTGAGTGGAAGGAACAGATAGAAAGTCAAGTGCTCAATCTTCCAGAACTACTGAAATATAAAATCATTATATGATTTTGAGTCTATGGAAAAATCATTTCTTTTTATATACCTCTCATTATGGTTTAGATGTGATGTGTTGTCTCCCAAAAGCTCACATGTGAAACAATGCAAAAAGGTTTGGAGGAGAATTGATTGGGTTATAGTCTTAATGTAATCAATTAAACAATCCTTGATGGTGTTAACTGAGTGGTAATTGGAAGCAGGTAGGTTATGGCTGAGGGAGGTGGGAATTCAGGTGTGGCTTTGGGGATATATTTGTATATCTTGTTAGTGGAGTCTCTCTCTTTGCTTTCTGATCATGATGTGAGCTGCTTCCCTCTGCCACCCTCTTTCCCCATGAAGTTCAGCCTCACCTTGAGCCTGGAGAAATAGAGCCAGTCTTCTATGGACTAAGATCTCTGAAACATGAGCCCTTAAATAACATTTTCCTCCTTTAAAATTGTTCTGGCCAGGTCTTTTAGTCACATTCCTGAAATAGTTAACTAAACTACCTCTTAACATTTTATTATGGTGTATGTGGGCTTCTCTGACTTTCCATATGGGCCTTTCTCCTTACAAACTTGTCTCTATTTTCCATTGCCCATAGATGCAAATGACTTTCAAGTTTCTGGAGACTTGGGATGGAGTGGGGATGAGGGTACTGGGTACGGGATACTGCCACAATTATGATGAAACTGATCATTGTGTTTGGTATTCTGAACACTCAACAACCACCATATTTGTTTTGAAGTATTCAAAAGAGGAAATGAGCTGTCTGTGTTTTCTATGGTTTTATAATCTAATTTGTAAACATAAAACACCACTAGACAACAAGGTTTCTCCTTTGATTCCCATTTCAAGAATTATGTCCAGCAATTTAGATGCTCCAGACATTTTGAGTTCAATTCTAGTGTCATTTCTTCCATGAAAGTATTTTGGATTCCTCCAGTTAGATGCACCCCATAGCATTCTGCATCCATCTCATTGTCTGTCTAGTATTGGATTATTGGGTACATATCTCTCCTCTTTCCTAGTATGTTCTGGAGTCAGAGGTCACAGATTTTTTCTTCCCTGAAGTGCTTAATTAGTTCATTTAGTAAATGCTATGTTTAATGAATTCAAATTGAAGTAGCTACCATTTGTTAAACATTTACTATTGCAAGGCTTCTTAACAACCATGGGAGTTACATTTTATTATTTCCAAATTTATAGATGAGGAAACTGGGGTAAGAGGATTTAAGAAACATGTCCATTGCTATCCAACCAGTAAGAGGCAGAGGAAAAATTAGAACTCCTGAGGCCTGACTTTAGAGCCTTCAATGTAACTGTATGCTGTAGTGTTCAGGAAAATAAGTTTCAGAGCCAACCCAATTTCTACTCTTACTTTTACATGATGTGAAAGCTATAGAACTTTGGGGGAAGTTCTTTTCTAAGCTTATTTAGATTTTGGTTTTCTTATGTCTAAAATAGGGGAGACAATCTTACCCAATTCCAAGGTTATTTTAAGAATCACATTATTGCATGCACTACATTTAATATCATAAAAGTCCACACTTGAAAAATTTTAGCCCTGCAAAATAAATAACAATGGGAGATAAAAATGCCAATCCACTAATCCAATTCAGTAAATTTCTGTTACTAATGTATAAATAATGAGAAATCTTTAGTTTCTCCAGTAATTCTGGCTTCCTCACTCCTTCCAAAATGGCCCAGTAGAAAAATGGTTTCTAATGAGTAATTCTGATGCTTCTCAAGAGTATTTCTTTTTTTAATATTTATTTTTTAATTGTAGATGGACACAACACAATGCCTTTATTTTTATGTGGTGCTGAGAATCGAACCTGGGTCCTGCCCATGCTAGGCTAGTGCTCTATTGCTGAGCCACAATCCCAGCCCAAGAGTATTTCTTTTTTATGAAAAATGTTTTGTTAGAACTAATCTATGTGTTTTAATTAGCTGTGGTGAACTTCAAGATTAGAGGAGGTCTTTTCTGCCAAGGACATGCTGAAGACAACTAACATACATACACACTCGTGCCACAAATGAATGAAAAGCAATTATGCTGGGGCAGAAAGTAAAGCAGCGCTAGAACATTCCTACTTACATGCTTTCTAGGCCACATTCCCAGTAGCTACATGATGCCCTACACAACTACACAGCCAGAAATGCAGCCTTTTTAAGCACAAACTCCTTTCCTAACAACAAACTCCAATGAGAGAGGGAAAGTGACTCAAAGCCAGTGGCCAGAGGCCTACATAAAGGCCCTTCCTTGGGTTTGACAGTGTCTTCAAACGTGTGCAAGAGCCAGATGGCTATGCTTCACACACTTGCCATATCTACCAGTGAAGGGTCCAAGTTTTAATTTCCATGGAAATAATTCACCTTGAGAAGAGAAAAACACAGCCAGGCAAAAAGGCAGTGAGGCGGAACTTCAAAGCTATGTGTTTAAACGTACATATTAAGAGGATGCAGTATGGGCTATTTGTAGAAGAGCTTCTTCTATAGCCTTTGTTTTATTTTTTGTTGGTACTGGGGATTGAACCCAGGGCCTCACACATGCTTTACCACTGAGCTATATCCCTGGCCCTTCTCTAGTTTTTAGAAACATGGATTTATAGCAGATGGTAAGCAGATCAAACACTGGAGACTATTCCTTAGCAAACTCATTTTATAGAGAGAAAAGAACCCAAGACCTTACATGATTCAGGATTGAAAAAATTGGTCAGAAACTAGAAATTTCAGCTCTTTACCAGTTTTGAGTATTTTTAAATAACAACAATAATCTATTATTCTGCTGCCTCCGTAGTCTTGTAACATCATCATTATCAAATGTGTGGCAATGTAATAATTCAGCTTCGATATTATGTTACACACGTTTTATAGCCCTAATACTCTTTATTGTAACCATTGATTTTGTGTGTCTCCTTCTGTACAACTGCGAGGTCCCCACGAGAAAGATTATCTTTTGTTTTTCTCCAAACTAATGTTTCTTGAATAAATAAATATGAATAGATTTGAGCCTGCTTGTGAAATTCCCTTTACAGACCACGTCGTGCATGGTGAATCTCAGGTAGGCCCATTAGGATGGGAGTGAAAGTAGGTCCTTGGAACAAGGTATGCAGTTCCTGTTCACTGGATGTTGCAATCAAAGATAACTTATACGGCCAACGAATGGCAAACAGACCAATGAAACTACCAAGTAAAAGACCCATGGAGTAAACTGATGCTCAGACAGAGCAGGATGACAAGCACTTGCACTGCTCCAGGCCAAGATTAACAGATCTACTTCTTAATCTCTCCAGGAATCATCATGGAGAATGGCTGGTGCCAATGGCCTCAAACGGAGCAAATCTTCAAACAGGTGAATAAGAGAAATACTATGCCAAAATCTAATTAGTAAAAGAGGTGGGGGTATTATACACTAAATGTTGAGGACCTTGCAAGAGATCACATTGATGCATGGAAGGATTAAGACTCTGCTTTCATTCATAGCCAGGAAGACTTCTAAGAACAGGTAAGGTTTTAGGTGAAAGCCATTTAAATGAAAGAAGCAAAGTGATGGATCGTTCAACCTTACGTGGAAGGTAGGAATAGTCTAGTATATAATCAGGGGTTAATTTCATATGCAGGGCTCAGTTAAAGTTAGACTCTGGTATTGAACTTTTAACTGCTGAGGTTAAGAGTTCAGCATATTTAAAAAAGCAATACATTGGTAAGGGATTCTTTTTGCTAATTGAAACAGAACTCAATTGGTTTCGGAAAAAGGGGGAAAGCCCCAATCTGGGGTAATTCCAGATACTAAAAGGGGTATTGTGAAATTCTCCTTTCTCTCTCTAATGCCTGGTTCTGGTAACTGAAAACTGTTGTTCTGCTTAGGCTGTTTTGAAGACTTTGCTTTAAAAGTCAACGTTGGACAATTCCTTTGTTGTCCTTAGCTGTTTCTGTCCTTCCTCTGAAACACCGAATGCCTCAGCTCCAATGTGGAACAAGAATTTCTGAAAGTGAAAAATACATCTGGTAGTATTTCTGGAAATATTATCTTATTATATTGGTTTGTGACAGATTTGGGTTTCTGCTGACATTTGCAAACCCATATGGAACAGGAATGCTCTATTAGCAGTGATTAGCATTGTTCATAAAATATGAATACTTTCCAATGACTTCAACATAAATTAATAGTGTATTTAAAGTACCAAATCTCTCTTCATCCTCTTCCACCTGATGTCAGTTGAGGATAGATTTATAGTTTTCCTTTTGTCATATTAAATTGTCAACTTCAGTAGTTTTTTAGATAAGGGGTAATTGTAAAAATTTCTTAGCAGATGTGTAGGTGTCTAGATAAATAATAAATTTATGGAAACAATGCAGGATGGAAACTTCTGGGTTGAAATGTACGTGCCAAGAATTCCTTGACTTCCCAACTCCTCTTCCACTGTCAAAGACACTCTCACACCTTCTCACCCAAAAAATCCACTGCTTCCTGACATACGAAGACCAGGAAATCAAAATACCTTTACAACTTAATTGCAGCTTATCTATTGCCAGGTTGTGGTTTGTTTGTTATTATTTAAGAAAAAAATGATCTGAAATGATTGCTGACATCTTTTTTTTTTTTCCAACTGAAAGGGTAGTTCTTTATCTATTTCTCTCCCTTCCTGCCTTTGGCTTGGGGTCCTCTAGTCCTGGCTACTGTTTCTCCCCCTTCCTATTTCTGCCTTCCTTATTTGTACCTCTGTTTTCATAGGCACTGGTTACTGGAACTTCCAGAAGACAACAGAATGAGAAATTAGCATTTGGTAGGGAGATGGCAAACAGGTTGGCTGTATATTGCTGGAGGTGTAGCCTCAATATATAAAATTTGTGGTGGTAGAGACAAAAACCATAGTCCTAATACTTCTATGGTTCACACTATCAGATGATCATAGGGCAGGAATGGGGCATGATTAATGCTTTTGCTGAAATCCAGTGGAGACATAATATGGAACTTTCTCTAAACCGTGGATGCCCTATATATCAATATGCCCTTTGATTGCCAGGAGCTGTAGCAAAGCTAAGGCCACAGTCTCTCTGTGTTGGTAAACATTGGATGTGGACCTTTACTGGTTCTACCAGGAGTAAACTGAAAAACAAGAACAGCTGGGGTGTTGCTCAACATGTGAAACTATTTCTGAATACAAGAAATATTACATAATTGTTAAAAATCACAGGGACAGCAACCTTTACAAATGAGTAATCTCTAGTATTAGAAAACAGTTTAGAAAAAAGTGTCTACAGTAATGCATGTAAAGATGTGGCATGTATAAATCAGAAACAAAAAGCTTTAAGGGAAAAGGTTACAAAGAAAATGATCAGATAATTCAAAAGTCAATAGATAAAGGTAAAGATGGTAGTGGGTAGCATGAAGAAAGGTTACATCACAATTAACAATATAAAGCATAATTAAAATCAGAAACAGCAGGATTATAGAGTAGAAACAGAGTAGGATAAAATCAATAATGGAAGGAGTAATGTGAAAGTAAATTTAATGAATTCTCCCGTAATGTAGGGACTAAATAAATAAATAAATAGTTTTAAATATTGTACCAAAAAGAATGTTTTTAGGGGACATAAAATGAAGGGCAAAACATTATATTGAAGAGATTTATGAGGACTAAAAGGTTGGAACAGAAGCAATACTAAAAGAAACCATTGAAGAAAATATTTTGTAGCATACAGATTTAAAAATCACACCGAGAAACAGTTGAAAACTGTAAATTATGGAAATATATTTCAAATATAAAAATAATAAAAATATTCTAAGCATTCAGACATAAAATATATGAAGACATATAAAGGACTAAAATCAGCAAAACCTAATGCCAGGAGATAGAAATATATATATATGTGTGTGTGTGTATACTTATCCATGTATCTATACACATAAGTATGTGTGTATATATATGTGTACACACACACATGTGTATATGTATATACATGTATGTGTGTATATATAGTATATAATATAAATATTATACATATACATATTATATAATTATCAATTATATATTATCAATTTGAATTATTTTTTTTCATGCTTTTATTAGTGCATTATAGTTATATCTAATAGTTGGGTTCATGTTAACATAATCATACATGTATCAAATTTAATCTGCTCTGTTTCAGCCCCCAGTGCCTTCTCTTTCCCTCCTCTCCTCCTTGCTTCTATTCCCTTTCCTCTATTCTACTGGTATTCCTTTTATTTATTCATCTATCTTTAATTGGTGCTTTATAGGTATACAGAAAGATGGAATTCATTGTGGTATATACATGCATGCACATAGCACATATTATATAGTATGTATATATATATATATTATATACTATATATACACACAGAATGCAGATATATAATATATATATATATATATATATATATATATATATATATATATATATACACACACACACACACACACACACACACACACACATAAAAACCTGAGCTAGGTTGATGGTCAAGGTATAAAGAGGCGTGAACATATTTTCAGTTATGTAAAATATTAGAAAATGTCATCTTATTATCCTTTATGTTAATGATAATCATCCTAACATTCAGTGGCATCAGCCTCAGACATTTATTATTGCTTGTCTCTCTATAGCTCATCTGGGCAGTTCTATGGAGTGGGGCTTGACTCAGGTGATTATATATAGAATTAGGCTCACTGGCTTATCTGCAGCAAGCTAATGGGTAGGTTGAGAGTAGGGTGATTGGTGAGGTGAGACATCTGTGTTGAGGGAGCTACATACATTTTATTACTCAGCAGGTTATTGCCCCAGGTTTGCGCAAGTGGTGATTCCAGGAATCCAAGAATAAATGCATACGGGACCTTTTAAGGCCTAGACACATGACTCCATATTGATTTGGTCAGCCAATCACAAGGCTACAGAAGTAGGGAAATAGACTCTCCCTCTTGATGGGAGGAACTGCAAAAGCATATTTGAGAAGACATGAATACAGGGAAAGGGTAAAAATTGAGGATATTTTTGCAATAAATTCAAAATATTACTTGAAGAAGTGCTGTCTTAAACTTAAGACATCAAGAATGGGGATGCTAGTCTAGTATAACTGTATTTATGTGTGTTAGTCTCTGTGTTTTCTCTTCTGTAGCATTGGTCTGTGTGTCTGTTTTGGTGCCAATACCATGCCATTTTTGTTACTATAGTTCTGTAGTATAATTTAAGGTCATATTGTGATGTCTCCTGCTCACTTTTCTTGCTAAGGACTACTTTGGCTATTTTGGGTTTCTTGTTTTTCCAAATGAATTTCATGTTTGCTTTTTCTATTTCCATGGAAAACATCATTGGAAGACAGCCTCTTCAACAAATGGTGCTGGGAAAAGTTGAAATCCATATGTAGCAAAATGAAATTAAACCCTTATCTCTCACTCTGCACAAAACTCAACTCAAAGTAGATAAGGATTTAGGCATTTGAACCGAGACCCTACACCTCAAGACAAGGGAGTCTAAAAGCAGAAGATAGGTTAAACTATGGGTCTTCATCTTATCCCTTAGTTATATGGGCTTCAACCATCTCAAAAACCTTCCTAGGGCATTTATATGTGCTCCAAAAAACTATCTCACCCTTTCTCTTTTGAGCCAGTGAAAAATGACTCGTTGACATACCCAAGTCCAGGTCCAGGAGAGTTCTCAATCAGAGTGTAGCATTCCTGTATTTGCATAGCTCTCAGTAACTTGGATCAGATCTTCAGAGGGAATGATAGTAGGAGGCTGGTAATTGAGGAAAACCCCAAGGCTAATATATACCACATTTTATTAATCCATTCATCTATTAAAGGATACCTGGGGTTTTCCATAACTTTGCTATTGTGAGTTACATTGTCATAAATGTTGATGTGGCTGTATCATGATAGTATTCTGATTTTAGTTCTTCTGAATAAATACCAAGGAGTGGGATAGCTAGATCATATGGTAGTTCCATTCCTTGTCTTTTTGAGGAATCTCCTTACTGCTTTCCAGGGTGGTTGTACTAACGTGCAACCCCATTAACAATGTATGAGTGTATCTTTTCCCCCACGCATGTGTCAGCATTTATTATTTGTATTCCTGATAATTGCCAATCTGACTGGAGTAAAATGAAATCTCAACATAGTTTTGATTTGCATTTTCCTGATTGCTAAGGCAGTTGAACATTTTTTCATTTATCTGTTGGCCATTTGTATTTCTTCTTTAGAGAAGTGTCTGTTTAGTTCATTTGTCCATTTATTGATTGGGCAATTTGTTTTATTAGTGTTCAGTTTTTTGAGTTCTCTATATATTCTGGATATTAATACCATGTCAGAAGAGTAGCTGGCTGATTTTCTCCCATTCTGTAGGGTCTCCCCACGTGCTCTTAATTGTTTTCTTTGCTGTGCAGTGACATTTAATTTGATGCTGCCCCACTTATTGTTTTTTGGTTTTATTTCTTGGGCTTTCGGGGCCTTGTTAAGGAGGTCGGTACCTGTGTCAATATGCTGGAGTGTTGAGCCTACATTTTCTTCTAGCAGTTGCAAAGTTCTGGTCTAATTTATGTTTTTGATCCACTTTGATTTGATGTTTGTGTAGGGTAAAAGATAGGGATCTAGTTTTGCTCTTCTACATATGGGTAACCAATTTCCCCAGCACCATTTGTTAAAAGGTTACTTTTCCCCAGTGTAAATTTTTGAAATCTTTGTCAAGTATCAGATAACTGTAACTATGTATGTCTGTCTATGTGTATTTTATTTTATCCATTAATCTATTACATTCATTTTGGTGCCAATACCATAATTTTTTTTTTTTTTTTTTAGTTTAAGATCAGGTATTGTGATGCCTTCAGCACCACTTTTCTTGCTCAGGATTGCTTTACCTACTTTTGATCTTTTATTCTTTCAAATGAATTTTAGGACTTTTTTTCCTAGTTCTGTGAAGAATATCATTGGTATTTTGATGGGGATTTCATTGAATCTGAATATTGCTTTTGGTAATTAATGTTGAGAGATTTGCTCAAAACATAAAGTGAATTATAAATAAGAAAGAAATCTGTATACTTCTTTTGGTAGTATGGCTGTATAATAAAATTGCCAATATGCTACCAAAAGCAGTATACAGATTCAATGCAATCTCCATCAAAATACCAAATGCCATTCTTCAGAGAACTAATAAAAACAGATCTAAAATTCATTTGGAAAAATAAAAGACCCAGAATAGCTAAAGCAGTTTTAAGTCACAAAAAGCAATGTTAGAGCCATCACAACACCTGACTTCAAATTATACTACAGAACTATGGTAACAAAAATTGCATGATGCTGGCATAATACAGACACATGAACCAGTGATAGAGAACAGAAAACACAGAGACAAACCCACACAGATATAGTCATCTGATCCTTGACTAGGTGTTAAACACATGCTTGGAATAAATACAGTCTTTTTAATCTAATGGTTCTGGTAAAACTGGTTATCCATATGTAGAAGAATGAAACTGGACCCTTATCTCCCATTCTGCACAAAAATCAACTCAAAATGGACCAAAGACTTCAGAATTAGACCAGAAACTATGCAATTCCTGCCAGCCACTCTTCTGACAAGGGATTAATTTCCAGAGTATATAAAAAACTCAAAACACTTAAACAACTCGAGTAATCCAATTAATATATGGGCAAATGAACTAAACAGATACTCTCAAAAGAAAAAATACAAATGGCCAGATACAAACATGAAAAAATGTGAAATATCACTAGCAGTTACAGAAATGCGAATCAAAACTACACTGAGATTTCATTTCATTCAGCTAGAATGGCAGCCCAAACTAGTAGAACGCTAGAAGAATGGTAGATTTTAGTCAGTGTGTTACAGCAGTTGGAGGGGTAAGTTGAGCAAAGGGTAAGATTCTTCAAATCATATCAATTGAAAGTGGGGGAGATGTGGCTTTTAAAAGAAGTTTCCATTATCCAGAGGAGAAATGCTGGAAGGCAAAAAGACCAGGCTGAGTTTTAAAGAAGGGTCTCTGGTGTGGTTGGGCCATATATTGGAAATTTATAGAGAGATTTGCTCAAAACATAAAAATGACTTACAAATAAGAAAGAAAGTGCACCACCTTTGTCAGTTAATGGCTCTCTGGGTCTGCATGTTCAGCCAACATAATTTAGCAGCTCATCTGGGTGGACGAACTCCTGAGGTCCCTAAACTTTGAGGAAGGGAAGGTATCCCCTCCAAAAATCAAGTTGGAAACTTGATTCCCAATGCAACAGCACTGGGAGGTGGGACTCCGTGGGAGATGTTTAGGTCATGGGGGCTCCACCCTCACGAATGGATTAATGCTGCCACACAAAGGGCTTGTGGGAGGGGTTGTTTCCCTTGTGCTCTTCTGCCAGGTGAGGACAAAGTGCTCTTCCTCTCCAGAGGAGAGAAAGAAACAAGATGTCAATCCTGGAACTAGAGATTGAACTTGCCAGGGTTTTGATCTTGGACTTCTCAGCCTTCGGAACAGTGAGAAACAAATTTGTTGTTTATGAATCATTAGGTCCCAGTTATTCTGTTACAGTAACTCAGAACGGTATAAGACAGGCAGCTAGTGGGGAACATAGTTCCTCAGTTTGGAGGGCCTCAGCTCATCACTTGGGATGAAACCTCCCTCCTGCCAAGTGTCCTGATGTACCTGCCCTCTGCCCCACTGCAACTATAAGCCTCACAGCTCTTGCTACCTTTTCTGTCTTCTGCCTCTTGAATGAACGGAAAACCTTCTCCTTTCTTCCAGCTCAGAACCCCTTCATTTGATGACTTTGACGTGGAAGCAGAGATACTGAACTAGAAATACTTCATAGATAAATGGAAAGGTTCTGAACATCCCCAGAGATCCTGTATTTTGTGGAGTATTAAGCCCGGCTCTGGAAACCTGTGAATCTGATTGCCATTGAGACCCCAGCAGCTACACGACTGTTCAAGTTGTCTGGGGCCAACGAAACACAACTGGGCTCTATCCACTGTGGGTTTGTAGTAATTAACTCTGCTTGGTGTGTGAGACACAGAAACCGACACAGCCGATGAGGTGTAGGTGTGCACTGGAGGTTGTCCCTTTGGATACCAGTGTGAATGCCTGTAGAAATTCCCTTAGTGACCTCAGGGTTACCTTCAGGCTTTGGGTCATTTTGTTCATCAAGAAGCTGTAAGAGATTTGTAGGCTTTTAAGACATTTTTCCTGTGATAAATTTAAAAAAAAATGAAAAAAGAAAATTTTTAGTAGAAGACACCTATGCTATTTTTTCCTCCATCAGATGAAAAATTTCCCTTTGTTAAATGTACCCTCGACTTCATTATTCCCTTCCAACTTTCAAGAGTACAACAGAACATTCTCTGAGATGATGCAAAGGAGCAAATCTTTCACTAATGACTCCTTATACATCAGGGAACTGGATTGCTTGTCCATCTATTTATTTGTTTTAAATTCTGTAATAAGTACATAGCTTTTTTTTTAATGTATGGATCAGGTATATGGGCTACTTACCAATTAAATTATATATTTTTTCACATCCCAGAAGCAAGAAAATGTATTTTAAGGTAAAGGTTTTTTTTTTTTTTTTTTTTTTTTTTTTTTTTGGTAACTTCTGTTTGTTTGTAAAAGTAATGGAGTTTCATGGCAACATACATCAAAGAAAACAGTGAGGATATGAAACAAACTATTTTAAATACAGCAGTGTATGTGATTGCATTGTGAAGAGAAATCTCATCAATATCAACAACTGCTCTGGCAGAGCTATTTAGTTGTTTAGCTGATCAGTCTTGGGTTGTCAGGGCTCCAGAAATGAACAAGGCCACTTAGGACAGGTGACGGTGCAAGAATGTGTGTGTGTGTGTGTGTGTGTGTGTGTGTGTGTAACTGACTAGTTTGATCATGTTAGAAAACCCAAGACTCATCTCACTGGTAAATTTAATCAATTTCTCATTTATTCCTCTACATTAAAAGATGAATTATCAAAAAGCTTGAAATGAATATGATTTGTTTCCCCAGCATGCAACTGTGTGTCTAGCTCTTCTTGCTTGTGATTATAGCAAAACCATATTCCTTTGTTATTGACTTTTATTTTTATTTGTTCTAATTAGTATACATGACAGAGTGCACTTTGACACATCATACATAAATGGAGTATGACTTTTCATTCTTCTGGTTGTACATGATGTAGAATCACACCAGTCGCATAGTAATATATGTACATAGGGTAATAATGTCAGATTCATTCTAGTATCCTTCCTACCCCATACCCCTCTTCTCCCATCACTCCCCTCTACTTAATCCAAAGTAACTCTATTCTCCCTTAGTCCCCCTTCTCCCTTATTGTGAATTAGCATCCACATATCAGAGAAAACATTGGGCCTTTGTTTTATTGGGATTGGCATATTTTGCTTAGCATGATATTCTCCAGCTCCATCCATTTATGGGAAAATGCCATGATTTCATTCTTCTTTAAGGCTGTATTCCATCAACATATATGTCACATTTTCCTTATCCATTTATTTGTTGAAGGCCCCTAGGTTATTTCCATAGTTTAGCTATTTTGAGTTGAGCTCCTATAAATTGATGTGGCTGCATCACTAGAAACATCCTTTAGTAGAAAATATTTATTCCATTGGAGGTGTAAAAACATTACCTTTTTGTTGGACTTTAAAATGATTTTAATGTTTTGACATTATAAATAGTGCTGTTATCAATGTCATAAAGTCTTTTCAGATTTCTTATGCTAGATTTCTAGGTGATATTCATAAGCCTTGCTAAAGTTGACATGTGTTCTCAACTTATTTTTCATAATGCTTATATTGTAGCATCTGAAAGTATTCATATTCTTACAGCTCAGGAATAGTTTTTTTTAATCTTCCTATGAAAGATAATAAGTTATCACTGTTAAACTATGGAGCATTATTGGATAGGCACCCTTATGCATATGTGTGGAAGAATATGTCTATCTGTCTTTCTGTCTCTTTGCTCTGAGAAAGGAGATCTTCAGTGGGAATCTGGTAGACCCCAATTGTCTGTGACTTGCTTTTGATTTGTGTGTGTGTGTGTGTGTGTGTGTGTGTGTCTTTTTCATTCTCCTTCTTTCCCACACAGATTTTTCATTCCTTCTCATTAAGAAAGATAGGGTTGTGCAGGGAGTTGTGACCACAAGGATCCCTTCCTAATGGCAAGGAGTGGAACAGTTGCGGGCAGTGTGTCACGTGACAAGTAATAGCCCTGGGCCTGTGAGCCTTTGTGTGCACTGTCCCCTCTTCTGGGATCATTCTTCCCCTCCCCACGTGGCCTGGTGGACTTTACGCATCCTTCTAAGTTTATATGACATCTGTCCAGGAGACCCTTTTCTGTTCACTATGAAGCCCTCATGCTGTGTTGAGCTTCACCTGTCAATTTGGGCATTTTCTGTTGTTGAGGACAGAAACAAAAATCCAAATGGAAAACATTGTTCATGTGACACAAAAGTTGCAGAATAATAACTGGTTTCAGGTGAAATGGATGGGCCCTCCTCCCTGCTGCCCTTTCCTGCAGCATCTATCCCCACGTGGGGCAAGAGGTGCCACAGTTCCCACCTCCAATCTTAAGTTCAGTGGGACATCTCTGAGAGCACAAACCAGTTTGAGAGTTGTGTCTCGTGAATTCAGATTTGCCTCCTTTGGATCATGAATCCAGTGTAGAACCCATTCCTAAACACAGAGGAGCAAATGATCCCACTGGCTTAGCCTCAAGTTTTATGTCCTACCTTGAGCTTAGACCAGAAGTGAAGTGGAATAGATCCCAGCCAAAGATCAGGGACTGTTACGAAAGTAGGGTGACTGGCATTCAGGTATATTGTAATCCTTCAAGCTGTCCTTCTAAAGACCAGTTTTACCCAATAACCGTCTCGTGATCACAGGGACAGCACCTGCTTTGTTCATTAGAGCCAAGCTGCCAGCCTTGCTCATAATAAGCATTCTACAAATATCTGTTGAATGAATGAATAGGACCGGTTGATTATGTATCTCGATTTAATATCCTGCTCTTTTTAAGTAAACTCTTGTTTTTAATGGCACATTATAGTATATGCAAATAGTGGGATTCATGTTACTTATTCATACATGCACATAATATGACAATATCATTTGGTCAACATGATTCCCAAGCAACTTTCTGCTATTTTTGATAATTATGAAATTGTAGCAGTGTAGATATTATGATACTCTAAAATTATTTTTACAAATCATTAAAATTAAAGCAAAACAATCTTTGGCCGGGATTGTAGCTCAGTGATAGAGCGCTTGCCTAGCATGTGTGAAGCGCTGGGTTTGATCCTCAGCACCACATATAAATAAACAAAATAAAGGTCCATTGACAACTAAAAAAGCAAAACGATCTTTAAAAACTCCCCTATCCCTGCCACTTAAAATGTAGCAACCTGACTAAAAACTGGATCTGGGTTGCAGTGTGGAGCTACTGTCAATACAAAGAAGATTAGCAACCTTTCTAATACAGAAGGAAATCTGGAATCTCACTCAATATGATATCAAACACTATAATGACCATCAAAAAGAGCAAAATGCACCCTTGATAAGAATGAAGGGGGAGAATGTTTAGGCACCCCCTGCCCCTCAGGATTTGAAGCCTGATATAATCCAACCCATTCCTTTTAGCTCCCTGGACCATCTTACGGATCTCGTTGGTGTTTCCTCTCGGCGCTGAGGTGGTGCTGTGAGGCTGGAGAGGCTGCTTTCACAAACCTGCTCCCTCCAGGTAGAAAGGTTGCCTGTGACTCTTGACAGGATCATGTGTCAGTGATTGCAGGTTCACCTGTATGTTGATGAAACCGTGTGCTGGCGAGTAACTGTTAGTGAGAATGTCTCCTTTCTATATATGCAATAGGTTAAAATGGTGGACATATTTTCCCAAAGCTGTGGGGAGGAGGGATTTCCTTTGGATTTGGAATGGAAATGGAGGTCCACGCAGTCCAGAAAACAGCAGACAGGGCACACTGCTTAGGGCAGTGTGAGTGAGTCAGGACCGCAGCCACAGGGAGCTTTGGCTACACCAGATATATGCATGTATTGAAACAGGTGGATCTGAAGGGACCACCCAGGCCGGGACCCAGCTCATCTCTGCTGTAACCAAAGGGGCCTCTGTGTATGTCCATCACCTAAGGCTCTGGAACTGCTTTGGCATGGCTCTGTGTGTGTGTGTGTGTGTGCATGCTCACGCATGCATGTCTGTTTTTGAAAAACTCCTGGGTATGTGTGTGTATGTCTGTATGCATGCACATTGTGTGTGTGTGTGCACACGTGCAGGCCTGTGGATATGTGAGTCTATATGTATAAGCATGTTGTGTACATGCGTGTGTTCTCACTAGTGACAGACATTGAATTATCCTCCTATCGCATCATTTTGGGTACAGTTGAGAGCTCACAGTTTTGGTGAAGTCATTTATGCTTGTAAACTCTTATCTTACTACTGCTTTTCTTTTCGTTAGGAAAACACAACTCAGTGAGAGCATTTATGATAGAAAATGTGAAGAAAGTTAAGGAAAAAGAAGACAATAAAAACTGCTTTTATTTTGTTTTATTTTTAGTACTGGGGTTTGAACCCAAGTGTGCTTAACCACAGAGCAATATTCCCAGACCTTTTTATATTTTATTTTGAGATATGGTCTTGTTAGTTACCTAGGGCCTCACTAGGTGGCTGAGGCTGGCCTTGAATTTGTTATCCTCCTGCCTCAGCCTCCTGAGATGCTGGAATCACAGGCATGTGTCACCATGTCTGGTTAAAAACTGCTTTTAATCCATCACTCAGTGATAATTTCTATCCAAATTTTAAGATTATTTTATTCTCTCTCTCCCTCCTCCCCAATATTGGATGATACTGGATAGACAGTTTTGGTTTTTGAAGCTTGCTTTTACACTTATATACGATAATTGAACAGGTAAACACTTACGTATATTGTGAAAATGTATGTTTTCACAAATGTGTATTTTTAAGTCCTCAAATATTCTTCTATAATATTTTTGGTGATTGTGAAATGCTCCACAATTTCCTTAACAAATACCCCATTGTTGGTAATTATTATTTTCTCAGTTCTTTTGCTGTAATGAACATCATTCTGATGAGATATGTATAAATCTTTTTGTACATCCATTAGTTACTTTTGAAGACATCATTTCATAAGGTTTGTAATTTATAGACCTACAATGTCTCTACAGATTTCTAGTGCTTTGTTGGCCCAACTTGAGAAGAAATTCCTCTGAATACTTTTTTGTAAAGGCACGCTGCTAGCTCAAAGGTGGCCCAAAATGATAAGACTTTTCAGACTCCTCCAGAGGGCTGATTTGCCCTCTGTGGGCTCCTGGAATTTGGGATTCTGTCAGACTTTTTCGGGTGAGTTGCTGCAG
The DNA here is from genome assembly GCF_048772815.1 of Callospermophilus lateralis. Classification (NCBI taxonomy): domain Eukaryota; kingdom Metazoa; phylum Chordata; class Mammalia; order Rodentia; family Sciuridae; genus Callospermophilus; species Callospermophilus lateralis. The sequence continues at coordinate 68,775,611 of NC_135307.1, read as the reverse complement.
TACAAGCCATTCTACTCTAGATGGCGATGTTTTATCACATTAAAAGCCTGTCCTGCTGAGGACACTAACGGGTGATATTTTTTATAATGGAATGCCATCTACTAAAACTTCGAAGAAAGACAATAGGGAAGTGGTCATACAACTTTTGTCTGCAAAGCATTATTTATTTAAGGCGAAGAATCAATAAATTCTCTGTGGGTGTGAGTTCTTTTGTGACATGCCTCCTAGGAAAGGGGTCACTATACAAGGATGGACACAAGTTCCCATCACTAAGTTCTTGTCTTAACCTTTACCTTAGAACATTTACTCTTGATTTCCTGGGTCAGTTTGGCAACTACCCTCAAGTTCCTTCCTTATTCCCAGCTATGACTTTCCAGGGGCTTCTAGTGACTTTCTTTCTTTCTTTCTTTCTTTTTGGTACTGGGATTGAACCCAGGGATGCTTAACCACCGAGCCACAGCCCCATCCCTTTTTTATTTTGATCCAGGGTCTCACTAAGTTACCGAGGCTAGCCTTGAACTTGTGATCCTCCTGCCTCAGCCTCCTGAGTGTTTTTCTAATATCTGAGTCTTTGCTGATCTGGAGGTATGTGGATCTTCATTCTCCAAGGATAGGATAGCTTGTGTGCCCTGTAAATCACTCTCCCACCAGTCTCTTTGTGGCCAGTCCCTCTCCTGCATAAACAGAACAGGACCTGGATTTACACACGAAAGCTTCTGGGTGGATGATGACTGCTCTCCAGGACAGACCAAAGAGAGATGAGGAAGAACGTTTTCACAGTTTTGGGATGATCATCCCAAGAGATTTCTACTAAGACCTTATTCTTCTGTAAGCTCCTGTGAATCTTTCAAGACTCAGTTCAACTCAAATGTCTCACTCTCTGTGCAGCTTCTCTTGGTCCCTGTCGGTCCAGAGAAAGTAACTTCTTCCTCGGTGCTCCCCATCACAATCACTATTTCTTTTCTCAAAAATATTTATTGAATGCTGTCTTTGGACCATCTACCACAAGCAAGACAGACATACTTTCTGCTCTTTAACAATAGTTTTAATAAATATCATGCAGGATAAAATACAGGTATTTAAAATTCTTGCAAGATTTAAAATTTCTTAACAGAATTTAAAACAATCTGATTTTGGAAGCCAAGAAAGAAAAAGAAGAGGCATAAAATAGTAACTAATTAACTGGTGAGTGAAGGAGAGGGAATAATTCAGAGTAGCACTAAGAATCTGGCTTCAGCAAGTTGTTGAGTTTATTAACTGGAAGAGAAACAGATATGAATACAAGTTCATGAGGTCAACTTTGGACGAACAGCATTGAAATGGTGGGAAATATCCAAGTAGTATTGTCACATATTAGATCTGGGTACCAGAAAAGAGTCAGATAGGAGAATAGTTCTCAGAGTATGATCCCAAGACCAGCAGTGTCTCTTGGATGCTTATGCAAATTTTTGGGCTTCAATCCAGACCTACAGAGTCAGAGACTCTGGGAGTGAAGCCCACTATTTTAACAAGCTCCCTAGGTGACTCTCAGTCACGCCAAAGGTTGAGAACTACTAAAATGTATCTCCAACATTTTGAAGATTTGTAGAGGAGGATGAGTAAGCAGAGGAATGTGGGCATTGGTGCACATTCTAGGAGGATCATGGTGGGAAGGGTGAAGTCCTAGAAGCCAAATGAGAGAGAGAGATCAGTCATGTGGAAGGCTACTCAGAAGTCAAATCAAAGGAGGACTGAAATGAGCCCATTGGCTCCACATTTGGTGACTATGGCTATAGCAATTATGAGGACCCATTGAGGCAAGTTATGCTGACTAGTGTGGGCTAATTGGAAGATGAAGAAATGCAGGAGGCATATCTTTCTTTGATAAGTTTATCTTAGAACATAAAATGAAAGATAGAGGGTAGTGGGTAGATTTTTAAAACTTTATATATTTTTAGCATACATATATGAAAGTGTACACATCACAATTACATGGTTCAATTCAGACAAGGTGGTGACCAGACAAAATTGTTTGACCTCAAAAATGTAGAACAACAGAGAAAAATATTATTTTCCTATTGTACCACCCTCTTCTGCCTATAGCTGCACCAGCTGAAGCCTGCTCTCCCCAGGATGGTGAATAAAAACAGGTGCATTTGGTGGATGACTTCTACTTGGAGGACCTACCCAGGCCTGGGAATCTCGGCTGGTGCCCATCTGAGCCCTTCTCCTGAAGGATACCCATTCCTGCACCCTCCTCAGGAATCTGGTAAAACTCAGGATAGGGTGTAGCTCCATAAATAGATCTTAATTAACTTAAATTACTCACAGAAATAGCATTCTCTTTGCCAATGATTGGTTCAGCACCTCGGCTGTGGCCAATTAGAGACGTTTTCATAGAACAGGGGTGAACCAGTGAGAATGAAGGAGAAGGCTTTTATTCCACGGGCTGGGTGAATAGCATTCACTAGCCAAGAACCAAAGAGCTTGTTGCTGTTTTTGCTCTTTGTGGTCTTCTCTCAACAGTGAAGTGCAGCTAGCCTGAGAAGAAACCTGTACACAAAGGGCAAAGAATAGCGAGAGAATTGCAGAGAAATGGTGCCAGAGCCTTGATGGAACTTCACCTAGAGTCTTCACAGCCTCTTCCTGCTGTAGGAAATAAAGGTTATCTGGGGGGACAACAGCCAGTGTCTCATTAAGGGGTCCTTCTTCCTGCCCAGAATAATCCAAGCCACCCTAAAACTTACAATCTCAGATAATTAGTAAGTCACAAAGCACAAATACTCAGAAATATATTTATAGAATGTGAAGCCCCTGATAGATCTAGTCCACATGGGTTCTGGAACCAGACAAAGGGAAAATGGCTTTGGTGGTTTATTGAAGGGGGTGCATCAAAGGCAGGGATAAGGTTTCAAGGGCAGAGTCTTGCTTCCACATGTCTTGTAGTCACTAGGTTGATTGACATCTTGGCAGGTCACACCCATCTCAGGTGTTGTGTGGGATCTTCGGCAGAACTTGAGAGGGAAGTTCACCTGCATCAGGTGGTCAATCCCTGTGGCGGGGGTGCCATGGGAAGTTCCCAATGCCAGACTTATCAACCTCAGGAGGCTACTATGAGCAACAGTCCAAACACAGCCCACGGAGGGCTCTTGACAAAAAGTGAATATTTTGACCAATTTGGTTCAGATCTCTGTTCCTTAGAGCGAACGCATCCAGACACAGGTAGGAATCATTGTTCTTTTGAGTACCTAGATGAGGAAACTAAGATTCACAGAGGTGGAGTCACTTGCCAGCTAGTCATTTGAATCCACATCTGCCTTATTTCTAAGTCTGGGATATTGTCCCCAGTACAATAAGCCTTGGACTAAGCCTGAGCACACACTTACTCTCTAGGAAGATTTCTTTCTCAGGAGTTTGCTTGCTTCTCCATTCAAATAAACTCTGCTGGTCTTTATTATCAAGGCGCAGCAGGAAACAGATGGCATACGTAATTAAGGAAAGGGTAATAAGGGACCCTTTGTACAGGCTTGAACATGGTTAAGGGACAACAAGGCAAAGGAAGCTGCCCAGAGTTAGCAATAGATGATGGTCGTTTCTACCCCAAAGCCAGAATTAGGCAAGCAGTCAGTGTAGATAGGCAAATCCAGTCAGGTGGATCAAGGAGGCCAGTTTTGAGTGAGTCTAGCAAGTTGGAGACTGTCCCCCGAGGAATTGAAATGTTAATTCCTTCAAAGCCCTTCCTCTACCCTTATCAAGAACCTTCTGGTGCTCCAACCTGTTGCTAAGGTAACCTGTCCCAGGAATTGCCTCTCCCTAGAGGAAGCTATAAGGTGGTTAATTAATGTGTCCTGGGCAGCTCCATCCTGCCCTTCCCCCTTCAGCCCACCTGTTCCCCACCTTTTGTTCATTCCACTGAGCATTTCCTAGGCAGGAAGGAGAAAGATAAGGGGGAGAAGGGAGGAGAACAAAGGAAGCCTAGGGCATATAAAAAAGGCAGAACACCTGGCTTCTTGGGACACCAGGATACCATCTATGGCCCCCTTCTCCCCTCCCAGAGAAGCCTATCTTACCCCTATTTGAGTAAAGCCTGCTTTCTATGCTGGCCTTGACATGCTTCTCTAATGTTCAAGCTTCAACATGTGAAGAAGCAGAACTCATCACTGATAACCAACGGTATCACCCCTACATCCAAAGGGGCAAGGTAGGAGCATGGAGGTGGGGGAAATTAGTGGAAACTGGAAAGAGCCACAGTTCTGGATATGGGGAGGGTCACTCTCTGGAGATGTTCTTCTGTGGGGAATTGCAAACTGTAGCCAGACAGCAAGGGAACTGGGTCCCAAATATTGTGATTGCTTTATTTTCCTGCTCTTTAATCTCCTGCTGGTCTCTCTTGAGAAGTCAGTGGGCAAAGGGGCTTGGGCAATGCAGAGATGATACCTGGAAGAGTAAATGGAACTTCTCACTTCCTGCCAGCTTCCTAGACTTGCCCAGTGTTACAGATTGGTTAACGTGGAAAATGGACTCTGCAAAAAGATTAACTTGCAGGATATTAAATATGAAGCTATTTTGAACTTGACACCCATGAAAGGAAGGGAAGAAAGTAAAATTGGGCAGAGATAGTTGTAATGCTGTTTCTGTTTCAAAAAAGTCACCAACCAATCTGGGCCTTGAATGAGCCTTAAGAATTCTCCAGAGTTGTAGTTCAAGTATCTTATATCCCTATATTTTATCAGTCATTGCAGATAGACTCTTGGATTTTTTTTTTTTTTTTTCCCAGTGCAGGGAAAGTGTGCCGGGCAAGTGCTCTACTATTGAGCTATAACCTTTGGCTCCACCATCTTGGATTTCTGGCTGACTGCCCATTCAGTTCACTTCTTACGAATTTATTTTCTATGAACCATCTCCATGTCAGGTCCCCCCCACCTCTTGCTGCCATTTTGTCTTTGCCACTCATTGTAATATTTTCCTCCACCGGGTTTCTCATGGTTAAGAACTGACACATGGCCTTAACTGTTTTGAAATCTAGCATGTCCGTTGCTATTAGTGGGCTCTGGTGATCCCATTTCTGCATCTCTTACCCCCTGTCCTCCTGGAACAATCTTTTTTTTTTTTTTTTTTTTTTTTTTTAGATGTAGATGGACATAATGATTTTATTTTATTTTATTTATTTATTTTTAATGTGGTGCTGAGGATCAAACCCAGTGCTAGGTGAGCACTCTACCACTGAGCCACAACCCCAGTCTCTGGCACAAACTTTAAGCTTAAAATAAAAAAAAGTATCCTTATCTGGGAGGACTGGGCCAGTTCTACAGGTATAGGGTTTTAGCAGTCTGGCGATCCAAGGTTTTTGAGTCCATTAACCAACATGCCCCTACCCCATGTGTCCTACACTTTTCCAACTGATTATGGTAGAGCTGATTTTTCTTGGTTCAATGTTCCTATGTGAGGTTCACAGATTTTCCTTTTTCCCTGTGGAGGAGATTAGAACCTCTTTATTTACTGCCTGTTAAATTTACCTTTTGTCAATTTGTCTACACTTTTTGGATCTCTTTTCTACAGCTTCAATAGATGGCAATAGCCACCCAATTCTGCTGTCCTTATGATTACTATTTCCCCTATCTTTCCCCCAAATCCAGCTAATGAATTCAAAAAACTTCAACTACCCCTGTTACTTTGTGCCAAGGAAAGTGTGTGATGCCCCCAGCATCGGAGATAGGGTCCTCATTGCCAACAGATGCACAGGTGATGGGGTTTGAAATTCTCATCTTGGCATTTATTTTCTTACTCTCAATACTAGCTGTTCCAGATTGAGTTCCCCAGGAAGCTGATTGTAAGATAGAGGATATCACATAGGAGGCTTATTAGAGAGTGCTTTTAATAATGTCCCTGGGATTAATTCTTGTGGACAAAAAGGAAGCAGAAGGGGAAATCAAGAAAGAATAGAGAGCCCCAAATGACCTCACCTGACCCCACAGAGAGCTCTGAGGCTGACAAGTCCCTTGTAAGTTGTAGTAAGGGTATTGGGCCTTTACGGCCTCATGTTGATCAGCTTTGGGTATGGGTTGCCCTGGAAGGTAGTCTGACAAGGCAAGGAAGTTTTCTTTAGACCAAGGAATGTTGGCCACTATACTCCCAGTAGCTGAGGAAATAATAGGTCCCTCATTTTTTTTGGTACCAGGGATTGAACCCAGGAGTGCTAACCACTGAGCCACATCCCCAGCCCTTTTAATATTTTATTTTGAGACAGGGTCTCACCACATTGCTTAGGGCCTTGCTAAGTTTCTGAGGCTGGCTTTGAATGTGTGCTCTTCCTGCCTTAGCCTCCGGAGCTGCTGGGATTTCAGGCATATACCACAGTTCCCTGCAAGTATCTCATTCTTGAAGGGGTAGCAGCAGTTAGCCTAGCAGAAAAGCCCCCACATCTAAATGCTCTAAACTCTTTGGGTGAACAAGCTTAAGATGTGATTGTTGTAGGGACAAATGAGGCAAGGCACTGAAAATAGCAGGAAACAGTTTTATTTGGCTGCAGCCAGGCTCAGAGGGTACAGCTTTTGCTGTAATCAATCAATCCCCCTGAACCCTGAGTTCAGGGAGTTTCAGAATTTTATACCCAACATGTAAGGTGAGGGGCTCAGAAGTTCACAGTCTGCGGAAGTTCACATAAAAGCAGCTTTTTCTTTTACTGTTCTGGGCAAGTTAACCCTTCAAGGACAACACCTGAGAAGGGGAGAGCTTCTTCTCCCCTTTCTTCCCTCCCCTTGCCAGCTGTTACCATGGAGCTCAATTGTAACTTATCTTAAAAATGTAGACATCTCTGAGAAGCCCCAGCTCAAGGCCAGAGGCGTTGTTTGCACAGTTCTACAAAGTACTATACTGGATACCTTTGTGAAAAACTAGTAAGGGGGTGTCCAGCACCTGGAGTGCTGGTATCTTCTCGGCCAGTGGCCAAGTAAACAGGGCGACAGGAAAATAGGAAGTTTATTTACATTGAACTCTTTTGCAGAGACTCTTTTGCTGACAGTCCTAAATTAGTCTGGGTGAAGATTTCTGAAGAGGCCCAGTTAAGACTTTTCATTGGAGAAAGGGGGGGTGCCACTTCATGATGAGAAAAAAATGTCCCAGGAATATGAGCAACATGAAGGCACCAGTTATTGTCTGTTTTGTGTGTTCTGTTCTTAGCATCTGGCAAGTGCCTGACATAGTAGGACTCCAGAAATATTTGTTGAACAAATGATTGTCACTCTCAGATCTGTAGATTGACATGGTATGTAGTGTGTCTTCCCACTCCTTCAGTCACAAATATTTATTCTAAATAGGATGTTTGCAGTTTGCACTGCCCTAGTCTGACCATTAAATTTAGTCTACTAGATACTGATGGCAGTGAAACAGTATTTATCAACTAGTGTTAAAGTGGGAAAATAATCTGATCCTCCCTGGTTTATGAGACTTAAATGATTCAGTTACAATTTCAATCCTGATTCTCAGTTTTTTTTTTCTTAAAGCTTTCTGGGAAACATAAATTTCATTTGTATGCATGTGGCTGAGTTTTGTTTTACAGAGGTGATGAGGGACCCACAATGGAAAATCTAACATTTTGAGGCCTTAAAATATCTGGCCTCTTCAGAAAATATTTTGGGCAAACCAAATAATTGTACTTAATGTTAATTAATGAGAAGATAAATACACAGAATATAGTTACCTATCAGATATTGTTAAAATCACAAGGAACTGTAGTAAAAAGTAAAAAGCAAAAATTTCTTAGGAAACAATGTTTTAAAAAGTCCTTTTACAAAGTATATATCTTTTAAAAAGAAAACATACCTACTTATTCCCCTACTTTTCTCATTTATACAATGAATAGATGCTGTAGACAGAAATATACATGAGTGTCAATATACATTATAACAATATGGAATTTGCAGTTTAGGTAATCATGAAAATTGCATACATCTGTAGATATAAGTTTTTTGGAAAATTAACAGCCAGTTTCATCTTAGTCATCTTGTTTGCTTACACCTTTGTCTTATAGAGTTAAATGATAATAAAATTCATAAATGTCACAGCATTATTAAAGACTATACCTCCAGAAAATACTTTTAATAATTTAAGTAATAATAACATCAGATATTAAGTACAAAATACATTGTCCTACATAATGCTCACAGGCCTTCTGACTCTAATGTCCATATTACCCAAACATTGATTCCCAGCCTGTGTCCATGTTCCCTTCCCTTCCAGTATTGCATTAGCTATCATTAGTGCTGAGGGCCACAACCAAGTCAAGATGGAGCCTGGCAGTTTGCCAGGAGGAGTGGTTTGTGAAGTAACACCAGCGAGCCATTAAGATGATGAGGATTCCTTATTGGCTGATTGCTGTATCTAGATGATGTTAATTGAAACAAGCTGTGTATGATCAGTTAGGTATATGTACCTCTGCTGTCCTGCAGAGAAGCGGCTCCCGCTGTTTCAACCTTCACAAGTTGCTTGTCACCCCCCGGTTATTTTGCCCAGCCAGACTGCGGCAAGATGGTGGCCTGTATGGGGAGCCCCAGGATGCTTGGGGGTTAGTGACAAGGAAAGCTGCCCGTCCCTAGCAATAGATAGGACCGGAGCAAAGCTGCTCGTTCCTAGAAGCAGATAGGGCTAGAGGAAGGATGGCTATTTCAAGAAAATGGAGAAGATTGATACTGTGTGTTTTTGTCTTGTTCTGTCTTGGTGTGTTGTATTGAATTTGTTACAGAAATATGGGATCAGAAGTTGGGTGGAACCAAACAGAAAGGGTGTTAAGTAAATTGCTGAAGGAAGGAGGCACCCCAGTAAAACCAAGAACAGTTAGGGCATACGTTGATAAAAGCCCAGGAACTCTAGTCAGAAAGAGGAAGAAAGTTCAGAGGAGGAAGGAACATCAGGGAAGGAGTTGCAACAAAAGGCTACTACTAAATACTTTTCGGCCGGAGGGTGCATGAAGTGGTGCGGCGCAGTGGTTGCCGCATACACAAGCCAGTTGTGGTGCAGCAGAGACTTTCCAGCTGGCAGTGGCGGCGGCTGACACGGGCTCCCCTCCCCCCCACCCCCCTCCGCCCCCCCTCCGCCCCCCATGGGGCTGTCCGGGGACACTGCAGCTGGTGGCAGAGGACGCGCCCCGTGCCCCTGAAGTTTGGCCATTTCCAATGCCAATAACTAATGAGTCATCAGTTTTTTCCCTATTTGCTGCAGGTGCTGCCACGGGACTCCTCTATATTCCTGTGGATAAATGCAGGGTTAGCAATATCTTAAATCCATAACAGCTGATATCCAGAACTCATTTAGCTACAATGGTTCTCCCACACCTGGAGGCTAGTGAATAATGAGCACCATTGAGGCCTATTTCAAATGTAAAAAAACCTTGAGATAATGTACTAAATTGTTCAGAAGTTTGTTTTCTTAGTGCCTGCTGGAATGCTGCACGATTTTCTTTAGCCCTCATTGCCAGAGTTCCTGCCTTCATTCCAGTGCCGGTGAGGACAAGGGTGGAGGGATTTCCAGTGTTAATGAGAACCAAAGGAGACTTCAGAATTACAGCTACCATCATCACAGTTGTTGCGGTTTCTGCTGCTGCTACTACAGCTTCTGCGATAGTTGTCGCACAAACTGTACAAACTGATGCATCAATGAATGGTGTAGCTCAACAAGTGATACTCAATCAAAGAGTCGATTTACTTTAAGAGGAAATGGACATATTAATGAATTCCTCTGCTTTAAAACTGCTTGCAGAACTTGCCAAGACTGTGTGTCACTTATATGCATTATGAACTAATCTATGGATAATTGTAATAATACCAGGGTTTCTTTGCTGACGGTGTCATCGGTGGTACAATTTTTCCAAGGACTTCTTACTTGGAGCCGTCAATTGGCTTGGTATTGTGGCATTTTTGTAAAAGGGGGGAGATGTTGAGGGCCACAACCAAGTCAAGACTGCGGCACATTAGAACTAGTTTTTGTTTTTGTCTTTTATGTGCTGGAGATTGAACCCAGGGTTTTATGCAAAAACTCTACCTCTTAGTTACACCCCAGCTCAGGACTAGTGTTTCCACTGCATCAGCTCCCTGACACCACTGATGGTCACCACTGATAGCATTAGGTCATGAAAGAGCCTTCCTAGTCCAATGCTTTACTCGCTCAAACCAAGTATATTAATTTGAACCATTCTATTTCAATCAGCTTCTGTCATGGTGACCAAAAGACCAACTTAAAAGCAATTTAAGGGAGGAAAAGTTTATTTAGGGATCACAGTTTCAGAGGTACAGTCCATGGTCTGCCAACTTCATAGCCCTGGACTTGAGATGAGGCAGAACAACATGGCAGAGGGGCACTGCAGATTAAAGCAGCTCAGGACATGGCAATAGGAAGAGAGAGAGAGTGGAAGAGCGCATATGCGAGTGACCTTGCTCTCTGCTCACAAGGGACAAAATAAAAACCTTAAAAAGGCATGCCCACATTGGCCCACCTCCTCCAGACACTTACTACCTGCCTACAGTTACCACTCAGTTAATTCATATTACTGAACTAATCTAATCCACCGATTAGATTACAACTGTTATCATCCAGCCATTCTAACCTGGAACATTCTTGCATTGTCTAACATGGGGGTCATCTCATATCCAAACATGGCATATTTTATGAGGTTGATTATTGTCTTCCAAGATTTAGTCAAATAACAAGTAGAAAAATGTTGTGGGTGGTCACAGAATTTGTGGTTCCATGCGTATCTCTGCTATCCCATCTACACCTCTGGTTCATGGTTTTCCTTCTGCTCTAACATGGTCTACCTTGCCCTTGGCATTACATAGCTGACAAACTCTCCTCCCACTTCAGCTTTCAGTTCAAATACTCCTTCCTCTTTCTGTGATAGCTGATTTCTCCAGACTGATAGAGGCAATTACATCTGTATTTTTAGTTCTTGTTTACTTGTATGTATCTCCATCATAGAAATTGTTTTCTTTCTAAAATGGAATTATGTGTAGAGCTGAGTTACTCAATGGTGGGATTTGAGTCTTTTAATCCTCAACTTCCCAGCACTTGGCACAACAGATTGCATAATTGTTAAATGAGTGAATGCAAGAATAGAGAGAAGCTTGGAGAAATGCTGGGATGGAAAGGGATATTTAACCAAATCCAGGGCACATGGCTTAGTTAGTGCACACAGACTGTATGTGCCATAAAAATAAATACTTCTCTCCCCATTCCATCCATGTGTAGCATGTTCAAGAGACAAACATGTGATTTGCCTCTGTTATCTATGACCTCCCTAGCTGGCTCACTGAATTATTGTCACTGCAAGCTTATGAATATCGCCCCCCCCCCCAATGCAGAATTTGTTATTTACTGCCAACTGCTGAAGGCAGCAGAAAATTCCTTGTTTGCTTTCTATTGTCCTCTTCAAATATCTTCAGTTTCTTTTTCCTTCTACCCACATGCCCACCAGGAAAGGAAGCCTCTTTGACTGACCATATAGGTTCTTGAATTGTGTGTGGATCCCAAAGGAAAAGTTGGTATAGGTCTCTTTTAAAATCTCAGGTCTGGAATATTCACCAACTGAGTTTGATGAGATTACCCTTGCTAATATAAAATTTTCTGTAAATAAGAGGCAAAAATTGGGAGATGGCAAAGAACAACAATAAATAGACTTTTTTTTTTTTTTTTTAAGTGAAGTCATCTAGAATAGGATACATTAAGGGACTTTGGAGGGTTGCATTCTCACAATCAGTTTGGGGTCACTGTTAAGAATCCTACTAGGAAATAATGATACCCTGGCTATGCTAATTAATGAGGTCATTAAAATTTGCTAATCAATGAGATGGAGAGAGAAGTAAAAGTTCCTGTTTTTATTCAGTATCTTTTCTCTGTGTCCTCTGAAAGGGAAAATGCTGGATCTGAACTTCTCCCTTCATTTCCCGTGGTCTCAACCTCTAGCCACCTCACTATGATCAGTGGCACCCAAGCTCTGATATCTAGGTACTTCAGAGTGGTTTCTGAGGGGATTCATCTGTGACATGTAGGACAGTAATTCAGGAGATTAACTAGACTCTATTTAGGTCAGGAAGGAAATGCTAGCCTGGTATTTCCTCAGTGCTGTCACAGGTCAAGAATATTCACCAACTGAGTTTGATTGAGGCATTCATTAGTGGGTACTTTTGACCTTACACTATCAAATTGGAAATTCTTGCCTGGTCTAAATTGACGCTGAGCCTTTTCTTTTCCTACATTGTTTAAAATGAACATGATGTGGGGTGACCTGGCCTCTTAATGCCATACTATTTCTTCTTTCTGATAAAAAGGAGAACTTGGAATCTGGCATTTTCCTTCCATTTCCAGTCACCAGCTTCATTAGAAACATTGCTACAGTCATGAAAGTGTATTTTAATTTAAAATTTATCATAATAATAAATCCAGGATACAGAAATTGAGGGCAAATGTGATAAAGTTGTAGGTGACTGACAACTATTATATGGGGAATTTCAACAGAAATGACAATGAAAAACTTGTTTTTTTTTTTTTTTTTTGTCATGCTCCTTCAAATGAGCTAAGCAGGGGTTTATTTCCGTATTTTATATAAAAAGATGTATCTGAAAAAAATTTTAAGCCATTAATATCAAGTCTAAAGCTATGGAGTTGATTATTTGGTCCTACTTTTAATTTATTTTTTCTTTTGATGTCATTTTGATGACTAATTTCGATGATGCTCACTGGATCAGAAATCCATTATTTACTGAGTCATTAATATTTGTTTATCAGTCTGATCATCTAAAAATCGCATTTGAGGCATAAAAATAACTAAAGAAAGGCATGTATAACTTACCACGTACTAACACAGAAATTTACTTGTTTTAGTTAACATTTTGAGTTTAAAGGAAATACTTTTAAAATTTGGGATTTTATATAGAGCACAACAATGATACATTGAGATGAAAAGAGACCTTAGAATATTTATGTTCATTTTCTTCAACCGGTTTAGTAGGTTTGAATACACCCACAAAACATATTATACATCTCATGCAACTACAATTGCAAGGTGATTTTTTTTTCCATTTAGATTGATAAATCCCTTCCCTAGAGGAAATGACTTATTATTTTGGTATTGGGGATTGAACCCAGGAATCTAGGGGTGCTCTACCACTGAGTTATATCCCAAGCCCTTTTTATTTTATATTTTCAAACAGGGTCTTGCTATGTTGCCCATGCTGGCCTTGAACTTGGGATCCTCCTGAGTAGTCTGGAGTACAGGTGTGCGTGCGCTCACCTTGCCTGAGTCACTCCTGGTTTCCTGTACACCCCCTTCCTTTGTCATGGCCATTCTGCTCCGGCCTGGATTCTTTCCTGTTTTGCCTTCTGGTCTGAGATAACTCACATTTCAGCAGATAACTCAAGTGGATCTGGGCAGGCAGAACAATTCCAGAGCATTCTAAATTCTGGAATTCTGTCTGTAATTGTTTGCAATTTAAATGTAATTCAGTTTTTACCAACAGTATTCCTCTTTCCATGTGGGATGTAAAGTTGGGGATTTCAAAGTGCTGCCTGATTTTATAAAATGCTCACTCTAGCTATTGCTTTCAATCTAAGTGCTGCAGAGATGGACAGACTTTATAAAGCCTCCATTATTTTTGGAAGTGCGGGATGACTTTTCACTAGAGTGCATCTAGAACAATCTCTCCTGCTGCTGACAACCTGATGCTGTAGTTTATTTTTATTTTACTTTATTAGCTTATCTAACTGACATAAATAGTTGAAACAGCCCATTTGCTACGGCTTGGGCTTTTTTCTGTTTATTCAGTTTGTGCATCAGGCTTGTGATTCATAAACTCTCACAAAAGAAATCTCCTAAGAGGCAAGAGGTAGACAATTCTAGACTACAGACTGAGCTGCATGGACAACCATAGCAGGTTCCAAAAGCCACTTGGCCACTAGTTAATATGTTTATGAAATTAGTTAATATGATTATGAAATCATATTATCAATTCTCAATAGAAATTTTATTTTATTCTCTGATTTTAGGTAACTGGCAGAAGAGACAGTATGGGAGCACACAAATACACAGGTGCACACACACGCACGATTCAGTGAGTGCTTACTATATAGCAGACACTGCTCTACTTTACATCTTTTAATTCCTCCAATTGTTTATTCCTGCTGCAATAATAATGGAATATTTTTATAATGCTCCCTTACACTTATGAATGTCCTCCCTTCTAAGTGAATGTCCTCCCCTCAAGTATCATGACCATTATTTTATAAGAAAGGAAATAGGCACAGAGAAGTTAAGCAATTTGCTGAGGACTACACGATTCCTAATGAAAAAAAAAAAAAAACAGGATTGGATTCCAGGCAGCCATGATTTAATGCCTTAATGACTGCTATAATCATCTGTTCAATTCAGTTTGGGGAGCTGGATTATGGAGGCATCAGCAACCTTCTCCACATCAGCAATTGAGGTAAAAGTTCCAGTTGATACCTCTTGGCACTTCGAACTTTAACTAGTTCACATGCTTTATGTTAACTCTTTGCACTCCTTCTTCTGGCTCTCTCCTCCACCAAGTCCTTTAATACAAAGATATTTAAAAAGGGTTTGATGTTATAATTTTGAAAAAAAACAAAACCTTTCTTATGAAATTGATTTCTCCCTGCTATTCTGAGACTACTGGGGAAGAGGAGCAAAGGTTAGAAGTCATAAAAAAAAAAAAAGTAGAGCAGAAGTAGGGATAAAGTCAACCTCTCCTTTATAAATTTCTGTAGGATCAGCTCCCGTGTGCCACATTCAGTGTTTTCTAACCAAAGCAGACAGAAATTGCTGGAATATGCATCTTCCGTGGGAGGTGCCAAACCATTTGAGCATATCAAGGGTTAAGCTCTTTTTTCTGGAAGACACAAGATCTCTGCCCTCAATCTCCCTCAATTTTCTGCCCTTTGTCCTCTGGTCCAATACATTTAAATTCATAAGGCAGAAGTTTCATCCTAATCATGTTTTTATCTCTTTCCTGGATTAGGGTGTAGAAGGTTCTAAGTAAATGCTTGTTGAATACATGCTTGAAATGATGGTTGTGGTCCACCTCTGGCACTGTTAAGGCTGGGTTCCTGGTGACCTGAAGCTTGGTTGAGCCAAGCTGCAGTCCTCTTGTGAGTAAAGACTAGTGAGTACCAGCAGGGGGCAGCAAAATTTCACTTTTGCTCCTCCTGCGCTGGAGCTAAACCTACCAGGATAAAAGTTTCTCTTAGCCAAATTGTGGGGCTCACAGGACACCCTGCCTTTTCCATCTGATGCCTTATGGATGTAGTTTGCTAAGATAGCCACCTCCATCAGCATCTATCTTAACTAGCACCTCCTCCAGAAGAAATTAGATTTCCGTAGAAAGAGCCAATCTGCTTTGCCAATTGTTCCAGTAATGGTGGCCACTAGAGATGCTGTGGGTACAGAGGGTCGGGGAACAATCTGAACAAAGCCTCCATTGGGAAAGCATTCCTTCTCAAGATGTGCTCTTTGCCTCAACTTCCCATTAAAAACTGCTCTTCAGAGAAGGCAACTGGGAAATGTAGGGTCCACATTCCAGTGGACCAGAACAGTCTATTTTATGTCTGATCTGCCAACATACTTATTAATAGTGCCCTCTTGCACAAAGTATTCTTGTTGGATGGTAAATGTGGCCATAGTGTCCTACTGTCTCCAGCGAGGGCATCACCTAAGTGGGGAAAGGAACCCAGAGTTCTGAAGCAATTGCTAGTATCTGGGACTTGAGAGGTGAGTGAAGAGAGGTCTGGGCAGGAAGGTTGGATTCCTGAACAGAGGAGAACTTTGAGGTTTGGGAAAACTGTTTTTTTTTTTTTTTTTTTTCCCTTGTCTTACAAAATGGGATGGTTTTGTGGCACAGTTGTGCATGAGGCAGTATGTTTGCCCAATCCTCCAGTATGCCCCACAGTCCCCCTTTTCCCCTTTCCTGAGTTAGCCAAGGTAGATACATTTCAAATCTGAAGAAATGTGTTTTCTAATGGGTGGGATTTTGGCATCAAGTGACTTTGTAGGCAAGGACTTTACCCAAATTAAATAGACCATGTAGAATATTCCCCTTGTGAATTGACCGCAGACACTGGAGGGGGGTAGCAGTGTGTGCAGAGTCATGGAGATAGGATTTTTTTTTTTTTCTTTTCCAGGAGCTTGAGTTAGCTGCAGGGCCCTGAAACATCCAGTCATGTGTGAAGGGTGACGTTCTAAGAGGTGGCGGAGCATTGCAGTTAAGAGGATCCATTTTGAAGATGGAAAAGAGTGAGCTGGATTCAGGCTGCCACTTATTCACTGTGTGAATATGGGTAAATAACTCTGCTTCCTAGTGTCCTAGTTTCTAAAATGGGTCTAGTAATGCCTCCAATCTCAGCCCGGTGCTTTATACGGGGTGCCTATTGACCAAATTGCGGTTGTCATGGCTGATTCTATAGGAAAACTAAAGTAAACTAATGTGATTATTATTATTATTTTTCTGTGTATGTGAATCAAAAGGGTCTTTACACCTATTTACAAAATTTTCATATTTTGAGGATACATATTGTAGTCCTTAATTATTTCCATGATTAATATTAAAAACAGAGTTCTAGACCTGGGAATCAGAACTTGGGCATTGATCCTGGCATTAAGTAGTTGAATATCAAGTTTTACAAGTTACTTAGCTTCTCTAGACTCAGTCCTTTGCTGGCAGAGAAGAGGGTAGGGTCTGACAATTCCCTCTGTATCTTTTGGCACTCACAGCCTGTGGTTTCCTTTGATCAGCCTCTGCTGGGGGCAGTGTTGCTCTGGCTGGCTGGGTGAGTCCATTGGAGCTGGGGTTTGGGAGGCTGAGATTATAAGCTTGATTTCTCTGTTGCTCATTTAGTTTTCTTATGTTTTAAGATGATCTTTCTGATTTCTGATTTGTATTCTATGAGCCCAAACAAGGGCACTTCCACAAATGAGGGGTATTCAGCAATATCACCATGACTATTAGAATGATTAAAAAAGGGGTCATCTGGGGTTGGCCAACTTGCCCAGGTGTGAAAGAGTGCTGTCTCCCAGGGACCTCTTCCCTCCTCCTGCAATCCCTGTCTGCTTCACACTAATTTGCTAAACTAAGTAACATGGGAATTTGAATGACTCTTAGGATTCTGATTTGGCTTAAAATATCTCAATAATGGTGAGGCACTTACTAATTGAAAGAAGAAAAATATGTCAGAGATAAGACTGATGACCATTTGGGAAGTTCATTTTTTAAGCAAAGAAATAAAAATAAAAAAGGCTTCAGCTTTTGGATGTTACCAGCACACAAAGATGGTAAACCAGGGCCTCAGATCCTGGCGGTTCAAAGTGGATGGTCTTTAACTAGCGCTAGAATCTAATAATTGAACAGATTCTTTCTGTAGACAGGAAGTAGTTTGCCCCAGGTATTGTTTCTTTGCTGTGGGGTTGACCTTTAGAGTTCTGCAAGATGGACCTAAAGCTCATTAAACATGGGTATTTAATGAGCTCCCAGTCTTCTATGAAATGCTGTTTGCTACTGAAAAATTCATCTTCCTCTGATTATGGTTTTCCTCTTTTAATGATAAAAACAGTAAACTGAGATCAAAAGGTGAGATTAATGAACCCCAAAGTTGGGGTGTGTGATGGATCCATCTGACCCAAATGACATATGGAAGGTGTGGGAGGAAGCTTCACATCTGGGGAGATATTTTTATTCTTAAATAGGGCCAGAAGGAAATCTTGAGAGGCTCCAAGCTTCGAAAAGATTATTGAACTTGTCATGTAATTAAAAAATACAAGGAAAAAGTTCAAAATCAAAATTTAAGTAAAAGATACTTAAGTAAAGTATATAGTTATGATTTCCTATAAGTCTATTTTGATAATTTTTGAGTGTCAAATATATTTAAAAAATTTTTCTTAAATTGACAGCCAAAAACTTAAAGTAATTAGTGTCCCCCTGCCCTGCCTTTGCCATTGCTAATAACTATTCTTAACCTGCATAGGGTAATCCAGCGTTTCCCACCCTTACAGTGGTGTTTCTTCAACGTGGTCTTAAGTCATCTGCCTCAGGTCATGTGGGAGGCTTGATGACTAGAGTACCCAGTGCACTTTGGGCCTTTTGCAGGTCTAACTCATTGGATTCTCCGGGGTTGGAATCTGCTGCTTAATGAGCTCCCCAGGCGATTCTTTTACAAACAGAAATAAAGCTTAAGCCCACTTAGAATGTTCTAGTGCAGAAATTCTATACCCTCATAACCATTGGGGTGCTTCTCAAAAAACTATACAGTCTCTCACAGATTTTGCCAATTCAAATGGTCTTAGAAAGATCTCTGGGATATCTAGACAGAACAAAGTTCCATTGTGATTTTATTGAGAACCATATGCTAGACTGGTGCAGTTTAAATAAATAGAATGCCAGCCACAACTGTATTCAATTTTTTCTAGTAGCCACATTAAAAAAAGTAAAATGAAGTAGGTGAAGTTCATTTCAAAAGTATATATTTTTTTAGATCAATGTATCCAAAACTTTAACATATAATCAGTGTAAACTTACCAAGCTACTTTACACTCTATTTTATGCATTAGAAATTTTTCTGATGTTACCTCATTGAAGAGAATGTGCATTCCTTTGGTTTGAAACTCTGTGCCTTCCTCTATCCCAATAACTCTTAGATTTGGTCTTTTGATGCTGTGCCATAATTCTTGGATGTTCTGTTCATGGTTTCTTATTATCTTCACTGTGTGATCAACTTTATTTTTCAGTTTGTATACTTTGTCTTCATTATCTGACATTCTTTCTTCCAAGTGATCTAGTCTGTGGTTATGCTTTCTATTGAGTTTTAAAATTTGATTTATTGTATCCTTAATTTCAAGGATTTCTGACTTTTTTTTTTTTAGAGTTTTTATCTCTCTCTTGAAGTAATCTTTTGCTACCTGTATTTGCTCTCTTATCTCTTTGTTGGAGTGATCAATTTTTGCCTGTATTTGCTCATTTAGGTCATTCTTTAATTCACAGATCATTTTAATTATGAACCTTCTGACCCCTTCTCTGACATTTCATCAACTGCACTGTCCATGGGTTCTATTATTATAGTATCCTGGTTTATTTGGGGCACTTTCCTCTCTTGTTTTTTCATGTTGTCTATGTGTCTTCCTTTCTTGCAGTGTGGATCTGGGATATTACAGTTTCTACACTATATTCTTGTAGTACCTGTGCAGATTGTCTGTACCTCACCTTGATGTTGGGCTTTCAGGCCCTGCTGGTGTCTCTCAATGTATGCTTCTGCATCGAAAGGTGGTGTGGCAGTAGCCGAGGTAACTTGAGATGATAGTTGAGGTGCTCCAAGATGGAAGCAATGTCTTAAAGAGATGGGGCCAAAAGGGTGGGCCTCACACTCCCTTTGTGATGCCTGCTCTGAGAGCAGCTGCTTCTAGGCCCTGTTGTCAAAAAGCTAGGGGCTACTGCGTGGGGAGGGCTATGGTGATGACTGCAGTGTCCCAAGATGGAAGTGGGTTACATTTAGGCTCCCAGGTTGGGGGTGGGCAAACTCGGACCTACCCTGGACCTGGGTCCTGTGCAAGGCAGTGTGGACGGATCAGCAGTCTGCTGGTTGAAAGAGGTGGTCCTGTGCTGGAGGCTGAGCTCTGGTGGGTGCCTGCTGGTGAAGGGGTGGACCCAGGCCTACTGTGAGCCGGGGCCTCTCGCATAGGCCCGTATGGGTGGATCTGGGGCACGGGGCTTGAACTCTTGAGTTAGTCAGCTGGTCGAAGTGGCGGTCTTGTTTTACATTGTATTTTAATATGAGATCTTTGAAATCTTGTGTGTAGTTTGCATTTGTAGCACATCTTGGTTTGAGCCACATGTGGCAGATGTTTAACAGATTGCATAATATAACTCTAGCAGTCTTCCTTAATTTGAAACTGGGATCCTTTCAAACAAGTTATTTTGTCTGCAATCTCAGAGTCAACTTTAATTTCTGAATGTCCTTCTTAAAAAAAAATTATTCCTTCATGAACTGGTTATCATTCTCTCCTCCTTTCCTTTCCCACTGCTCCTATCTTAGTTCAGAATTCCCTTACCCAACCCCGTCATGTCATCCTAAGCTAGTAGGAAATTTCTCTCCACCCCTACTTTCTCTTCAATCTGTCTTGTCTGATTCATGTTCCACTGTTCTTACAGCCTAATTTTCATCATGACATACTCTTCAGGATTTTTATCACTTCCAGAATGTAAACAGAAGTGAAAGTTGGAAAACAGTTTGTTTGCCATTCATTAATACCCACTGTATTGATATAATATATTAAACTTTTACAGAACAAATTCATGCTTTGAGTGTCCAATCACTCTTTGAAGCATTTATGATTGTACCCATTGGACTGATGATAAAGCAAGGTTCATAAAGGGTAGCCTAAGATAAAACAGGCAGTGAGAGGTAGAGCTGGTTTCAAATCCAGGTGTCTGACTCCACATCCCAAGCTCTGCTCCATTACTCTCTGTTCATCTAATTCTGCATTCTAAAATACAAGCAAAAAAAATCTCCAAGTGCTCATCCCCGAAAGAGCTGGTGTTAACTGGTACGCCTTTAATAATGGAATTATTAGGAGCATTAGGAGCTGTCCATTTCACTGTGGATAGCTGATTTTTAGAGTCCCCTCAAATTTCACACACTGTATATAGCCTGCTTCTCAATGTTCTCTACAATCTGGTTCAAACCTCCATTTTTAACCAGATCTTTCACTTCTTCTCAACCACATTATATTTTGATCCACATTTTGCCATTTCCCTGGACATCTCATTCCCTTTGGCTTCTTGCTTCTTCCCCTTAGCACAGAATTCCACCCATTCTCCAAAGGCCAGTTGCAAGCCAGCCCTGCCTCTCTGCAGGAAAACTTCCCTCCTCTGAATCTGGTACCATCCTGACTCCTCCCAGTTATTGGTCACAGACTGTCTGCTCTTGGATTCATTCTATAGCTAAATACCTAATTCTAGTGTCAATGATAGAAATCCCTTTTGAGGGAGACCTGGGATAATATCTTGACAGGTTAATGATATACCCTTACTGTTAGATATTGTTGGTGTGACTACATTTTCTCCCTAAAGAAGGATGCCCCAAATTGTGCTTGAATCACTGATATGCTGATACACAGGTGGTTTCTTTCCATGAGCATGAATAGAAGCATGACTGGTGAAGGTGTCTGAGGAGACTGGGATCTGATGCAGGTGTTGGTGTTGGATACCTGCCCAGGTCAGTTGGTGTGCTCCACAGCAAGTGCCTTACTCAAGGCAGCTGGCTGGATGGTTGTCACAGGGTGAGAAGACCAGATTTGGTGAGATCAGTGGGCAATATGTGAGCTTTGGGAATAGCTTCCTCTGTCCTTGAGAATCATCAGCATGGAAGTTCAAAACAGGCTCTGCCCTGTCTCATCAGGCAGAGTGCAGAAGCAGTGAGATTTGTTATACCCGAGTGGACAACTGGTTCACACAACACACAGTGCCTCTGAAATAGCCAACTCTTTTTTTCTTTGGAGGAAAGTGGGTATCACTAAAACAGGAAAAAAAATACCAGGGTATACAGAACCTCTTTTATTAGCCCTCTATGTTCTCCTCCCCTTCATGTAATTTAACCATATTAAATTAATAAGCCTACATTCCATGAGGAAAGCATTGAAAAAGAGTATCATGTACCTTTCTCCAGGAGCTCATCAAAAAGTGTCCATGGAGACAGAGCCACCCAAACACCCCCCAGAGCAATGGCATGAGGAGGGAAGAGGGATCTGGGGAGAGTTCAGGTTGAGGTGGTCAAGAATTTGTAAATGTGAAAGCTGAATCTTAGAAGGTTCCATGGAGACTCAATTACTTTCCAAGTGACTTATTTTAGTTTTAGAGGGGAACCCGGGAGATAGAAGGTGATAGGAAGTAGCTTATTTTGTTTGGAGACAGAAGGGAGAGCACAGATGCTTGTGACTTGACCACCTTGGCTTGGCTTGGCTCGGGCTGCCCACCTCATAGAGTAAGAGATAAGGGGAACTGTGTAGGTCACTGGAGGGCTCTGTGTGAATCACAGGTATAGGAGCATATTCTTTGGGGTAAAGAATTTTGCCCTCTTTGAATGTCTCCTTTGCACAAGGAACATTTCCTTATACCACTGGGCACCAAACCTATCACTTGACCCCAGTGACATACAGTGTAACCCACCAATATTCTGCAGTCACTGTTGTTAATAGTGCTGATCTCTTCTGACATTCCAAACTATGGATCTATCTACTGTTTAATTCTTTAGGAAAGTGCTCTTGTGTGTCAGCGTCCGTGTGAGTGGTTGGGAGTAGAATCTTAGAGAGTGGGATGAAAGGCCAGGCATTTTCAGTGTTTAAGCATCTAGAAATCCTCTACCCTACACACTCAGAAACTTCAAAATTGTGCAGGTTTCCAGATAGCACAATTGTGTTTCTAATTTGACAAATCCTTCATGACCTTAGATAAACCCTATGGACTAGAAATTTTTCCTCTTATATTATGTAGGCTGAAAATTCTAAACCGAAAGTCCTCTCTTGTATTCAACTCCACTAGATGCCCCTCCAAAAACAAAGAACTGATCTTCTGAACTCCGTAACACTTTCTGCAGACTCACAGTGTGGACAAGCCCACTTAGGTTCTAGAGGTGATACAGTTGTTCCATCAATCCATTCAGTCTGATGAGGCAAGTTTTTGTCTGATTTCTTTCTTGGTCCCCTGTAATACCTGATACTGTTTCTTTGTGTACAGGAGAAGCTGCAGTGAAGTTCGTTGAAAGAGGTGGGGGAAATGAGCTTTAATCCTGACACTGCTCATCTCTGGTGAAATAACTGTGCATCCATCTGTTCATTTGCATTGTACATATTCTCTTACCAGTAAGACCTGTTAGTAGTGTTCACCTGAGCTATGAAATTTAGAATTCTAGGTGATGACTTTTGTGCTTGTCCAAATTTGTTTTTAGATTCTGTTAACATGAAAATAATGAATAAATACTGCAGCTGTATTAAAAATAAGCATGAGGAAGAAAGATATTTTGGTGTGTGATTTGAGAGTGCAGGCTTTGGAGTTAAGATTCCTGGGTTTAGAATCTGGTATCACTGACTTGGTGTGCAGCTTCTCCATTTCTCAGTCATTCACCTTTTCTCATCTAGAAAACAGGAAGAATAATGGTATTGATCTCACAGAGTGGTTGTGAGAATTAATTTGGGCATGGTGTCTTCAACAGTCTAGCATATGATGCATCCAACAAATGGTTACAACTGCAAT
This sequence comes from Callospermophilus lateralis, assembly GCF_048772815.1. Lineage (NCBI taxonomy): Eukaryota > Metazoa > Chordata > Mammalia > Rodentia > Sciuridae > Callospermophilus > Callospermophilus lateralis. Next base: position 68,752,341 of record NC_135307.1, on the reverse strand, counting down.
TATGATGATTTCTGCAAAAACCTGAGATCTAAGCCATGCAAAGCCAAAATCTTAGGAGAAGCCACTACTTGAAGATGGAGAGTGGCATTTAGTTAGGATGCACATGGAGTCACCTGTCTTGCGGGCAATTCTGTGGCATGCTCATTAGTGTTTTCCAGTTGGTTAGTATGCTTTCCCTTTCAACAGGAAGGTAGATGCTTCAAACTCCCAGGAATTGTATCACCATGTGTGACTAGGCTCCTATGCCTTGGTGGCACTGGCTCATTTGCATGTCTACAAACAAAATGTCTTGTGCTGAATACTTTCTGCATTCCATATTTCCCTCCACTCTATTCCCCCTGGGTTTTACCCCAGGAGACTGACCTCTAAGGATTCCCTGTCTCTCCTGTTTTCTATGTTCTGATTTGGTTCTGCCAAAGGGAGGCAGTGGGGGAAAGCAGGAAAAGAGACAGGGTACAGTATTTCTGTCTCCACCTCCTTCCTGCTAGGCTGCTGAATGCCGCAGCCGCTCCGCCCATGTGCCCATGTTCTTCTCCTACAGCTTGTTGCTGGGTTCCTGTGGTTGCTCTTTTTTTTTGCACCTTTAGACCCAAAGCACTGCTTGGTGTTTCTAGTTGGAGGCATTGTTTCTGTTGCTTGTTTCCTTAACTCTTGCCACATCTTTGTATCGAAAGCTGTTCACATACCCTGTGTGAGCACAGTTTTCTAACTAGGACACATTGAGGAGGCTGATCCTCCCTTCCCTACTAACTGGAGAGAAGAGAATTTTTAACCTGAGCGTACAATCTTGAAGTACAGTTTCTGTTCTTCCAAAAATATACAAATTTATTAGATGACTAAATACTATTCTCTCCAGTGTAAAATTTCAAAAGGTAAAGAAGAAACAAAATGCACTGGGGGTAAATACAAGTTTCATCATGACTCTTAGAACATTCTGGGTTATAAAGAAATTTCTCATCATTAATTTCTTTTCTTTTTTTTAAATTTTGAGATAGAGTCTTGCTAAGTTGCTGAGGCAGGCTTTGACTTGAGATCCTCCTGCCTCAGCCTCCTAAGTCACTGGAATAATAGGTGTGTACCACTGCACCTAGGCTCATTGTGTAATATAAATATCCAATGCCTATTGGACAAAAGGGTCAGAAATAAAATGCTTGGGTTGGATTGTTGCCAGCTGGTGGTGCTCATGAAAAAATTAAAGTGTTCATGGTCAGGGATCAAGGGCAAGGTTGCGGGTGGGGCCATGGCTGTGGCTTAACACTAGCCAGTGTCTCAAGTACTCTAGACCTGGCTATTTTTGAGAGGTTCTTTGTAGAAACCTCCTCTTGGTGATTGAGAAAACCTGAACACTTGTGAGCACTAATGACATACAATTTAGCAGAGGGTAATACATAGCATTGGTACCCACAGCAAATAAGGCAAGTGTAAGAGATTTACTCTGGCTCATCTCTAAAACATAAGGAAACATAAATCCTTCAGTCATATGCTTTTACGAGAACCACTCTCCTTGATGGATTAGTTTATGTAAAAAGCTCCACTGAAGAAAAGCACAGAAATCTCTGCCTTCGTTGGATGATTTTATTGTTAGAATTTTATTACTTGGGCTTCTGGGCCGGAGGGGTGAACTGACCCACACAGGATGTATTTCTGAGGTGGAAGTCACATACATGTGGTTTATTTAATTTGTAAGACTTTACAATTTGGGGTCTGGATTTCAAACCCTGAGGTTTATGATTTTTTTTTTTCCACCCTCTGTGTTTGTGGATCTCTTTGGACTCCTCCCCTAGAATTAGCATCATGGTTCCCATGGCAACTAATGTACCTGGAAAAGGGAAAGAAAGGAAAGAGGCTAAATAAAAAATGATGGTGCTGCATCTGAAGAACTGGAATTAATTATGAATTGAGACACAGGGTCATGAGGGAAGTGGTTGGGGAGGGGGAATTAAGCACATAAGGTCTTTGGTGTGACTGGACCACTGCTCTGATACTTTCTGTTTACTCAGTTGCCCCTAAATCACTGCTGGTTGTCTCCTCCCTTACTCCTCTAACCTTTGACAGAGAACATGATCAGAATCAGGACTGTGTGTAGTCCAGGAGGACCTTGCCTCGTCGGGATGCAGTTTTATGGGAGCTCTCCAGAGTCCCACAGGGCCTTCATTCCTGTGATCCTGTTTTAGTCTATTTCAACTGCTGTAACAGCATGCCATAGGCTGGGTGGCATAAACAGAAGAAATTTATTTCTCATGTTCCCGGAGGCTGGCAGGTTGGAGATCACGGTGCTCCATGATTGATTTGGTTCCTGGTGAAGGACCTCATGCTGGTTTGTGGATAGCTGTTTAGCTATCTTTCTTGCTGAGTCTTCACATGGTGGATCAATCTGATTTCCTTCTCCTTTTAATCAGGGCAATGATCCTATCATGAGGCCCCTATTGTCGTAACCTAAACTAATCCTAAATAACTTCCCAAAGTCTCACTTCATAACGTCATCACGTTGGCTTCAACATCTGAACTATACAAGAACACAAAGATTGGTTCGTGGTGTCTATTCCTGGGCCCACCAAATTCATGTCCTTCTCATTTTAAAAATACGTTCATTTAACCCCAAAAGTGGCCCAAAAGTCTTTACTCTTTTCAGCATCAACTCTAAAATCTAACATTCAAGGTCTTATCTAAGTATCATTTAAATCAAATATGGGTGAGACTACAGGTATGATTCTTGTAAGGCAAAATTCTTTTCCAACTAAGAAATTGTGAAACCTGACAAGTTATGTGTTTCCAAAATACAAGGACAGGACCAACATTCCTATTTTAAAAGGGAGAAAGAAGAAAGAAGGAAGGGACGACAGGTCCCAATTTAGTCCTAAGCCTGGCAAACCAAGCTCCAGGAGATCTTAAGACTTGAAAATAATCTTCTTGGGCCCAATTCCCTGCCCTCCGGACCTCTCAGGGGGAGTCTTGCCTTCTGGACCCACTGGGGCTAAGTTAGACTTGAGTGATGTTCCTGTGAGTCCTCTTTCTGCCTAAGCTCTGACCTTGGGTTCTGTCTTTGACCCACTTAGTCCAGTTTTAATAAGAATCCTGCTGAATCAAATCCAGTGTGAATCTCCCACCACTGGATGCTGATCATACTTGATGATAGTTGATCAAATTTCTCATGAATCCCACCTTTTATATCTTATCACCCTGGCCTGCCTGCAGTAAGAATCCTGTTAAGCAGTTTGGCCAGAATTCCCCTAAATTTGATGTGATCTCCTAGTAATCCACTGACTTCATCCCTGCCCCCTGCCCCCTGCCCCCACCTTTTAGATATAACTCTCCACTTGTCCTTGTATTGGATTTAAGTATGATCTCTTCCTCCACTGGAAAACCCCCATTGCAGCTGTCCCCATTAAATCAGGACATTAACAATTATTCAACTTTTTTCCTTTATTAGTTGTGGTGCCTACAACTCGGCCTCTGGTTCATCATTGGATGCCTAGACCTCTCACTCAGGACTCCAAGTTTGCTTCCAAGCCTTAGTGTTCCCTCCTGGCTGACTTATCAGGGATCATTGGTGAGTCCAACTCCAAGCCAGTGCTCTGGAAGACAGTCCACTGGTCCACAGTAGGCACAGATTTTGATTCTTCCAATGAAGGGTACTCCCTGGGTTGGAAGTCTTTGCTGGCTCTTTGTTTTGAGTGAGATTCAATATTGAAATTTTGGAGTCATAAATTGTTTTGCTAGATCTATGAGAGATCTTTTCATTCTTTTTGCTTAATGCTGCTCCCCCCACCCCCGCCCGGAAACTTCTCAGTTGCTGAATAGCCTTCTTCTCAAATGCTTGCTAAAATTAAAACTTTTTAAAGCAAACTGAAGACCTCTTCATGCTGACTTCTTTCAGACATCCCCCTTCCCTTTTCCCACTCCACCCCCTGCTTTTGGGCCTTGTGCATGTGAGGCAAACACTCTACCAACTGAGCTATATTCCTAGTCCCTTACCTTCCCCTTTTACCACCTTTGATCTTTAGCAACTTTGCATCCTTTTATGACCCCCTCAAGCCCCACCTCCTCCACCTCTCCTTCTACCTTTCCCTTCCTACTCCAGTTCCTCATGCCGCAGTCTCTGGCTGGGCACGAATCACGAGTCTCCACACAGCTTGTAGATTCAAACAGCAATTCTTTATTCCCGATCTCACACCGGCCGTCTACAAACACGTACTGGGGGAATCCACGTTCTCTGCCCAAATCCACTTCTCCCAAATCCACTATTCTGCCCAAATCCACTCCGCATGGGCTTCTGTCTCCCAAAATATACTGTCTGACCCTAAGAACTCAAGAGGAACTCAGCAGCAGGATACGCCCTATTCTAAAGGGGGAACACCCTAATCTCCTATTATGCTAAACTGCCCTATTCTAAAGGGGGAACACCCTAATCTCCTATTATGCTAAACCGCCCTGGTCCTTGAGCAAGGTCACCTTTCAGAAGTCCTTCCACTAGACAGCATGGGAGTAAGCTGGCAAGGAGATTGTCATACCTACTTGGCTGATGGCTCCCAGCATCCTCAGCCCCCTGTAGTTCCTAGAACTTTAGGCTCCTTGCCCGTTAGATGCTATCAAGGAACCCTGGAACACCCTCGAACAACCACATGATGCTGATAAGGAAAAAGACTAATTAGAAACAACCTAGATATTCTATATACCTGATGTTTGGACACACCCAGGCAGGTGCTGGATACCCTCGCAGTCTCTTACGAAACTGTAGTCCAGAGGCTTTGTAAGATTACACGTGAGGGCATAAATAAATAAATAATAAAAAGGAATCTTTAAAATCTCCTGCATAAATATTGGTAAAAAGTATTTATCCTCATGTTGAGTAGGCATCCTAAATTTCCATCTGTTGAAAACACAATTTGGGCAAAAGTATAAAATGGAGCAAAAAATGTGAAACAACTTTTGTTTAAGTCTTATGTAACTCAACTGTTAGAATGAACTCTATTATTTTTATGCCTGATCATAGCTAAAATTAGAAAAAAAAATAAAACCTTAGGTCTTTATTTTCACCTGTATGCTTGTGGGTGTATGCATGGATAGTATATATGTGATATTTCCTTACCTCCATATAATATTACATAATTCATTTATAAAAATCTCAAAATAATTTTATCCTAATTGGATCAGAAATAAATATGTGATCATGTAAAATTAAATCTTGCCAAATTCCTACAAGTATAGAAACCAAATTCAAATGTTTTTCCAATTCACATGGGTTGAATAAGTCTTGATAAGACTAAGAACATTATTGATTTAATAAAATTGGATGCATATTCTGAGCTATCAGCATTAAATATATATGAGCATACGTTTTAATGAATTATTAATCAAAAAAGGCTAAAAATAGTTAACATGCAAATAACTTGAGATGATAGTTAGCTTTGTATAATGTTATACCTGGCTAAAAATAAGTTTCCAAAATATTGTTGATAACTTGCAAATTTTGATTTATGCTAAGTTAAGTAATGGAAATGATCTACATTTTAATGAATATCTAGTATGATAAATTACTGAGTAAACATCATTAAGTTTAAGTTTGCTTTTGGGTTGTTTATATATGATATAGTGAGTCTAAATATATTTGAGTCTTTTAATAGACATGTTATTTTTTGCCACACTAGGAATTTATATTATAAACAGCTTATGCTTAAAAAATTGTGAGGTTGAAATCATTATGAGTTTGAGATGTACAACAGAAAGCTAATCAATGTGGACAATCCCTGATCACTTGCTTCCTAGTTTTCAGTTCATAATAATTTACTTACTAGTTTTCTCTTTAAAAGCAATCTCACTAATGTTTAAAAATAGTAATCAATATATGAAATAAAACAGAATAATAAGTGAAACAATGTGTGAACAAAATGTACAAGGACAGCAGGATATATTTTTGATAAGAAAAGCTTTCTAGTATGAAGGCTATGTGAAGGATAGTTTTTGTTAAGAAAAAAAAGAATCATTTTATGGTAGAGTGACAGGTTGTTCCAGAATGGAAAAAAAAAGAGAAAAAAAAAAAGTAGTCAAAAGAAAAACCAACCCTGTAGGTTTGTCGAAAAACAATTTTGTGAGTGGTCAAATTGGAAAGGAGTGAATGAGTTTACCTACAAGGTTTTTTGTTGTTGTTGTTTTTTTAAAATGAAACTTGATATAAAAGTACACTGATGCAAAAGTAGCATTTCAGTTTTTGTCAAAATGGCAAAATTTCCTGGATTGTTGATGTTCTCTTATTAAGAAATTTTAAAAGGACTTTTTTTTTTTTTTACCTTATAATATATCTAAGAAACAAAGATTCCTTATCAGAACATTTTCCTGTGCTTTGTGTTCACCCTTATCATGCCTTGATTATGTAAGAGAGAAACTTTTCACTTTTATAAGAGGTTGGATTTCTTTTCTTTTAAAATACTTTTGGCAATTGTGTACTCTCAGAATCAAATTTCAAATCCTAAACGAAATTATCTCATCCTCACACTGATCTCGAGGGCTTCTAGAGGGCTCCTGGAAAATCTCATAGGATTTCTTCTTTCACCTTGTAAAAAGAGAGAGGGTGAAATAATTTGGTTTATTTGTTGCGTTGAATTTCATGAAAAGGCATTGAGATAAAGACATATTTAAACTTCTCTAGGATAAAACTTATTAATATGAATATTTCAGAGATTGAAATTCCAAGAAATTTGTTGATATCCTTGATGTGTGTGATATGTCTTAGAATATTGTCATCAGTCATAATTTGTTATTATTTTTAAATATGTGACACAGAAATATCCTCATTCCCTGTCAATTGTGCCACTTTTATGATGAACTCTCATTAGAATCATTTGAAAGAAGTTTCAGTTTCACAGCCAAGTGAGAAACGAATACAGAAATTTCCCTTACGCCCTTTATTCCCACACAGGTATACATAGCTTTCCCCATTATCCATATGTCCTTACCAAAGTAGGACATTTATTACAACTGATGAACCCACACTGACACCTCATAGTCACTCAGTGTCCGTAGTTCCTATTCGGATCATTCACCCTTTTCTTTTTCCAGTACTGGGAATTGAACCCAGAGGTGCTCTATCACTGAGATACATCCCTTTCCTTTCCATTATTTTTATTTTGAGACAGAGTTGCTGAAGCCAACCTTGAACTTGTGATCCTCCAGTCTTAGTGTAGGGTTTCCCTCTCTTGATGTCGTGTGTTTGTGGATTGACCCAAACTAACTACAAACAGCCAGCATTGTAGTATCATACAGAGTATTTTTGTTGCGCTAAAAATCCTCCGTGCTCTATCTCTACATCTTTATCGCCAACCCACCCACTGCCAACCACTGATCTTTATTGTCTCCATTGTTTTATCCTTTTCAGAATGTCATATAGTTGGGATTACACCGTATGCAGTCTTTTTACATTACTTTTTTTTTTTTTTTTTGATACCAGGGATTGAACTCAGGAGTACTCAACCACTGAGCCACATCCCCAGCCCTATTTTGTATTTTATTTAGAGACAGGGTCTCACTGAGTTGCTTAGCGCCTCACCATTGCTGAGGCTGGCTTTGAACTCCCGATCCTTCTGCCTCAGCCTCCCAAGCCACTGGGATTATAGGAATGAGCTACCACGCCCAGGTACTTTTTTTTAATTCAGTAATTGGCATTTTCCTGATGACACATATAGGGTATATTTTTCATACACTATTTCCATTTGTATATCTTACTTGGTAGCATGTCTGTTAAGAACTGTGGCCCATTTTTAAATTGGTTTGTCTGTTTTCTCACTGAGTTTTAAGTCTTTTGTGTATTTTGGATAACAATTCTTGATAAGATATGTCTTTTGCAAATGTTTTCTCCCAGTCTGTGACTTGTCATTCTCTTGACATTATATTTTATGGTACAGAAATTTTTAATTTTTCTGAAATGCAACTTTTCAAGTATTTCTAACATGAATCATGTGTTTCATGTTGTATCCAAAAGTCACCATACTTAAGATCATATAGGTTTTCTTTGTTATCATGTCTACAAGTTTTATAGTTTTGCACTTTAGATTTAGGCCTGTGATCCATTGTCAGTTAATTTTTATGAAGAATGTAATATCTATACCTAAACTGCAGCGGTGTTTTTTTGGGGGGAGGGGGTAATTTGATGTCTAGTATTTCAGCATCATTTGTTAATAAAAGATTTTAAACATTTGTTAAAAGATTTCTTTGTTCCATTGTGGCGCTTTTGTCAAAGATTAGTTGACTATATTTATTTGGGTATATTTCTGGGCTCTCTATTCTGTTTCACTAATCTATTTGTTTTTTCTTTCACCAATGCAGCACTGTCTTTATTACTGTAGTTTTACAGTAATTCTTGAAGTTGGGTAGTATCTTTATTCAATCTTTGTTGCTCTCTTTCAATGTCATGTCAACTATTCTGTTGTTGTTGTTGTTGTTTTTACTCAGCATATAAACTTTCCAGTTTGTTAATACAGAAAAAGTGACTCTCTAGAATTTTGATTGAATTGCATTTAATCTATAGATCAAGTTGAGAAGAATCGACATCTTGACAATAGTGAGTCTTCCTATCTGTGAACATGGAATGTATCTCCCTTTATTATTTCTCTCTTGATTTATTTCATTGGAGTTTTGTGGTTTTCCGCATACAGACCTTATTAGATTTATGATTAAGTACTTCATGTATTGGGTGCTAATGTAAATGGTTCTGTATTATTAATTTCAAGTTGCATTTGTTTATTGTTATATAAGAGAAAGATTTTTGTATATTAGCTATTTAATCTTCAACCTTGCCATAATTGCTCATTTGTTATAGGACTGTTAGTTGTTGTAGATCCTTTTGGATATTTTACATAGTGAACCATGTCATCTTTGAACAAAGACAGCTCTATTACTCTTTTCCAAATCTGGATACCTTTTATTTCCTTTTCTTGTCTTACTGCATTCGCTAGGACTTCCAGTGTGATGTTAAAAAGTTACGATGAGACAAGACATCCTTTCTTTGTTCAGATCTTAATAGGAAAGTTTCTAATTTCTCACCATTTAGTTAGTATAAGTTTTTTTTTCTTTAGATATTTTTTCATCAAGTTAACAATTCACCTCTCTTCTTAATTTACTGATACTGAGTTTTTTTTAAGCATGTATGGATGTTAATTTTGTTAAATGCTTTTTTTAGAGAGAGAGAGAGAGGAGAGAGAGAGAGAGAGAGAGAGAGAGAGAGAGAGAGAGAGAGAGAGAGAGAGAATTTTTTAATATTTAGTTCTAGTTTTCGGCGGACACAACATCTTTGTTTGTATGTGGTGCTGAGGATTGAACCCGAGCTGCATGCATGCCAGGCGAGCGCTACTGCTTGAGCCACATCCCCAGCCCCATTAAATGCTTTTTAAAAATTAATATGATCATGTGATGTTTGTTTTCTGGCCTATTTATAGTATATTAATATAACATTAATTTATTTTTAATATTAAGCCTGTGTATCTGTTAAATTCCACTTGGTCATGGTGCATGATTATTTTTGTACATTGTTCAATTCAATTTGATAATATTTTGTTGAGGATTTTTGCATCTATGCTCAAGAGAGAAATTGTTCTTTCTTGCACTGTGTTTTTCTGGCTTTGGCATCATTTGCTGCCCTGATAGAATGAATTAATAAGTATTTTCTTTGCTTCTAGCTTCTCAAAAAGATTTTAGAGAATTTAGTTAATTTCTTCCTCAAATGTTTGTTCTAGTTCACCAATGAATCCATCTTGTCCTTGTGCTTTCTGTTTGGGAAGTTCACTAATTATTGATTTACTTTCTTTAATAAATAGGAGCCTATTAAGATTGTTTACTTCTTCTCATGTGAGTTTTATCAGATTGTCTTTCAAAAATTGATCTGTTTCATCTCAGTTGTTGAATTTGTGGGCATAAAGTTGTTCATTATGTTCTTTTATTATTCATTTAATGTCTATGGGTTGGTTTCTCAGCCTTGAGATACTTTTGCAAGTCTAATCTGGGATTCCTTATGAAAAGTTCTAGAAAAGTAGACATAAAAAGGTCCTAACTGGTCAATTACTATTCTTGTTGTATTTATATAAATAATCAGGCCAAGTTTAATGAGACTATACTTATGAAAAAATATTTTTGTTTCTATTAACTTTTATCAAAATGGGCTGAGTGAGAGACATTTTATCTTTACATGGAAATCTATAACCCATCCTTATAAGTGTTCATTATCTTTGAGCTTATTTTCATCTTTTGATGAACTATTTTCTACATATAAGCTGAATTAGATCAATTCTTCTACCATCTGGCCACAACTTTCCAAACCGACATTACAGTTTTTCTTCCACACACCTTTCACGGTGCCATTGATAACTGAAACCTGATTTATTTGGTTCTTATTGAACTATCTAAAGAAGCTATGTGGACTGCAGTTGGGTGCTTTCATTCTCTGCCACAAAAATAACCATGCATGACTGTGACACTGATATCTATGTTATAACCAAAGACATTCAAACTTCCAACCTGGAAACTCAACAAATTGCTACTGAAATTCCCACTCCACCATATAAAGATAATTCAAGCCTTATTTCTAGAAATTTTCTTGACTGGCTGCCCTACTACTAAATCTCAACAAATGATCCAGCTAGTCCTTATTGAATAAAGGTGATCAAATAAGAAATGGGTTTATATTTTTTCAAAGGAAATAAGAATGTCTCTTTTTTCTTTGAACAAGAAGAGGGATTGACAGAATCCTTGACTAAACTTGGGTTAGGCTCCTCCCCTTTCTGGCTAGGCTCCAACACTGGGCTCTGTTCTTGGCCCACTTAGTCCACTTTTACCAAGAATTCTGCTGAACCAATTCATTGAAGACACCCACACTTGGTATCTAATCACCCTCGATGGTGTCTGATCAAATTTACCACATTTCCCAGCTGTATATCTTGCCCCTCTGGCCTGCCTTCAGTAAGAATCCTGTCAAGTGGCTTACTCAGAATCCCTCAGGCCTTGATGTTTTCTCTTAATAATCTGCAGATCACCTACCCTTCTTCTGGCTATAAATCTCTACTTAATTCCATTGTATGTGAAATTGAGCCTGATCTCTCTTCCTTCTTCCAAAATCCACACTTCAGATTCACTTTTCAATATAGTCTTCCTATTGTCTATAACAATTGCCATGAATTCCTGCCCCCCCCATAGGTCTGACTTGCTGCCTTCCAAATACACTGGGGTGCAGGTCCTATTCCTGAAGCTCCACCAGCATGAGGTTGCACTCTCAAGGTTATACCAGTTAGAAATTCTGCGTCTAGGGTTTTACTGGGTGGGGGTCATACTCCCAAAGCTCTTAGTTTCTCTGCTCCTTTAGCTTTGGGTAGAGGCAGTCTGACCTGTTGAAAACTAGGAGCCCCTTCAAAATAGAGGAGGCAGTCCTTATTCTCTCTGAATTGCCTTCAGCATCATTTTTCCTTGCTTTGAAGAACAGCACACATTTGCAACTGAAGGGCTTGATGGCGTCTGACCATATTTTTTTCTTTCATTCTGTCCAGTCTCTAATCCTCTTCAGTTTGAACTGGCAGCATTCTTGTTGGAGTGGCTAGTTGTCTGTGATTTATACCCACTCTAATATCCAGATTAAATGGCCATTCAGTTACATCCTTAGTGTACTCATTGAACATGCTTTCTCATTTTAAAATATGATGAGGTTTAGAATTTTCTAAATAAGTTCTAGTTCCTTTTTGCTTAGCATTTTACCTTTAATTCATTTCTGTTTTTTATTTTTTTAAACATTTTGCTGTAAGTTGTCAGGAGGAACCAAGTATTTCTTAACACTTTGCTTAGAAACCTCTTTAGCTAAATATCCAGTTTTATTGTTCACAAGTTTTGCCTTATACCGAACCTTAGGGCATGAACTCAATTCAGCCAAGTCCTTGCTATTTATAACACGGATCACCTTTCCCCAGTCTCCAATCTCACATTTCTGAGAGAAACCTCATCAGAATGTCCTTTCCCATCTATATTTCTACCAACATTCTCTTTATGATTATTAATATAGTCTCTGATAGAGGATTTCTTCCTAGCTCTCTCTTCTTCTTTTTTTTTTTTTAAGAGAGAGAGAGACGGAGAGAGAGAGAATTTTAATATTTATTCTTTAGTATTTGGCGGACACAACATCTTTGTCTGTATGTGGTGCTGAGGATTGAACCCGGGCTGCACGAATGCCAGACGAGCGCGCTACCGCTTGTAGCTCTCTCTTCTTAACCCTCACCAGAATTGCCTTTTAAAAACTCCTTCATGCCAGTTTGGATTGTTTTGATCCTACCCATCAAAAATTCACTCAATCTCTGCTACTCACCCAGCTGCAAGACTAATTCCACATTTTTAGGTATTTGTCACAGCAGCACCCTGACTTCTTAGTAATCAATTCTTTCTGAGTTCAGGCTGCTATAACAAATTACCATAGACTGGGTGACTTAAAGAGCAAACACTTATTTCTTATGGTTCTGGAAGCAGAAAGTCTGAAATCAGAGTGCCTGAATAAGGCCCTTTTCCTATTGTACTCTGACATGAAATTTCCATGGTGAGTTTGTGTATAGAGTGATCTCATGTTCATCCTCTTTTTATAAGGACATTGATCCCATTATGGGGTCTCCACCTCATGACCTAATCTTACTCTACCTTCTAACAGTTCTAGCTCCATCTACCAGCACATCGAGATTAGGGCTTTAACATAAAATTCTGGGGGGGATGTGAATATCTGGTTTAAAACAGTTACTTTCCAAACAGGATATCTAGACTTTTGCTGTTATTTCCATATTTGTCTTGTTAAAATTTATTTTGTCTTATGCATAGAGAGCAAAAAAAAAAAGGGTTTGTTTTATTCAGAGTAAGGTTTAGATATTTCTTATTAAGAACTTAGCCAGCTTCTTTCTTCCTCTATCTTATGTCAAGTATGTGTGACAGCCAGAAAATAAGAAATGACCACGGCTGGTCTATCAAGTAAGGACGTCAAAAGGAAAATCAACCATTAACTAATAGCACACTTCATAAATTTTATTTTTTTACCAAAAATGTTGGATAGACTAAGATTTTAAAAAAATGAGTTCTTCTAATCATTCTTTCAAACCTTACCCAATACACCATACACCACACACATAAATTTATATTCCTCTGATTTTTTTCACTTCACTGTGAGCCTGGGAAACTTCAACATGAATCAACAGTAGGAAAAATTATTCTGTTTGAGATTTTCTACTCCATCATAATTTCTTTACCCTGGTTTTGCTTAAAATAGTTGACTTTGTTTCAGCCTGTTTTGAAAATGTCATATTTGGGGGAAAATCCAAAATAGAAATTTAGTTTTATTTAGTACCATTAACCCTTATTTATTAATACAGTGCCTGGCACCTAGAACAAACTCAAAAAAAATTCTTATTGAATAAATGAATGAAGGAAAGGTCTGTCCATTTTCTTTTTCCCAACTTTGCCTATTTTGCCCTGTGGTGATATAGTCCTCTGATTAACCTGTGGTTTCCTTCTGTGACCATTTCAATCTTTGCAAAGCATCTAAGAAGTGAATTTCTCCTAGTGTTGAGAGTCATGCCGTTGTTGTGCTAATACATTCTTCTGTCTGATTCCAGCCTTGCTGTAGGTAAATATCCACACTACACCACTACCTCTGCTTGGCTCACATCCAGATTTGGGCTCCAAATTTGGCAGCTATTCCAAGTCTTGTTTATTTATATTTTGTCCCAGATGACTCAAGTTTTAAAATGAATAATCCATTAGAGTAATGGATATGAGCAAATTGCATGATATGGATAAATACTAAGCTATCTTCTAGCTCACTATGAATCCATAGAGAAGAGAATTATAAATAATGTCATCACATTGCTCTTATTTGAATGTTTAATTACTCAGCTTTTACAAATGATTTAGCATTTAGTTAGTTTTCAGATTTTTCTTCTTTAGGTTAATAATGATGGTAAACTGCTCTAAAATGTTTTAGCCTAGTTTTTATTTTGCTCACATTTTTTGATATAACTTCAGGGGAGTTTAAAGCACTTAGTAGGTGGTAATATCTCAGAGAAGAAGCAAAAACAAACAAACAAAAAACCTCACTGAAATATAAAGTTGTGAAGTTGATGGAAACCAGAGGATATTGAGTTCAGTGGTCCCCAAGTTCCTGTGTGTTGGCAACAGCCTCCTCTGAGGATTACTAAAGGCCAGTCTGATTACCTAATTGCTAACCTTGATCAACACACCATCATAAAGATGAGGCAACTTAGGCACAGAAAGGTAAACGGCCTCCTGTTAGCCAACTTTATAGAGCTGGTTGGGAGAGGAATAGAATTGAAATTTGAATAAACACTATGGCGAACAGCCCTGTACTTGGGCTTCTATCAAGAAGGATCGTTTTCTATATACTCCTGGTCTTTTAGTCAGCTTTCTTGCTGCTGTGATTAAAAAGAACTGACCAGAATAATTGTAGAGGAGGAAAAGTTTATTTGGGGGCTCACAGTTTCAGAGGTCTCAGTCTATAGACAGCTTGCTTCATTCCCCCCCGCTTGAGGTGAGGCAGAACATCATAGTGGAAGAGTGTGGTTGGGGAAGGCAGCTCACAGGATGATCAAAAAGCATAGAGAGAGGTTTCCACTTGTCAAATACATAAAGCCACACCCCCAATGCCCACCTTTCCCAGCCACACCCTACCTGCCTTCAGTTACCACTCAGTTAATCCAATCAGGGGATTAATTCACTTATTGGGCTAAGGCTTTCATAACCCAATTGTTTCTTCTCTAAATCTTCTTACTTGAGCTTTTGGGGAACACATCAGATCCAAACCATAACATCTTGTCTCTCCCTCTGCTCTCCTCACATGCTCCATCTATTATCTGATTGGTAAATTGAGAATAAGAGTTGCATATGTCCAAGCTGGTCCCTGTCCTTCTTGTTTTTGTTCTCTGTGGGTACCGCCCACCCACAGGGAGCAGGTTATCTGATATGTACTTCCCTGCTATAGAGTAATTGGGGCACCCCCAATGCACAGAACTGCACTTTTAGAGCTCCCTGTGTCTGGCTGTGCAGAGCTGTTATATTTGGGGGTTTGATTTTAGGGAGCCCAATTTTAGTTCACACCTAAGCCATATTCTGCAATAGCTTTGTCAAAAGTAAATCTGGTATTTTGATTTTCATCTTTTCTACTTGTTGGGCACTCCAGATTTTGAACACAGTCAAGGAAGAAGAATACTATTGATTGGATTCCCACAAACTCTGAGATAAACCAGCTAGCTCATGGAAGGACAGTAAAACTCTGCTTGTTGACTAATGATAGAACCCCAGAAATGGGTCTCCAAAAGCCAGCATCAGAAATCAGTCAGAGACAGGTTTGGTTATTTCCCCCAACCCAATTTCTTTGCCTTTGGGCAACTGCATGTGTCACCAACATGCTAGAAGAGATTCTTGCTTTGAAAGCCCAGGACTCACCAAATCTTTAACTACCAGAGAATGCTGTAACATGTAATCAAAAGTCAATTCAGGGTGGGTATTCAAAAAAAATTTTTTTTTAAATCAGTTCTTTCTGTCTTGGGTTTGTTCTTGTCTTAAGCTGAGAGTTGCTATGGATTTCATTTCCTTCAGTTGTAACCCTTGCCCAATGGATTTATAGAGATTGTTGCTCACATGCCCTACACAGTTTGTCCACAGTGATACTGAACTCTGCCTAGGAAACAAGCTATTCAATTATTGATGCCACACAACCTTTTATACCTTTCTGGTTAAAAGAAAATCAGTCATACAAACTAGAAAGTAGACTTATTTCAAATAAAAATTCTAGCAAATGAATCAGAATTGGAAAAAAGGTAAAGCATCATGTCTTTCAGTTACATATAAGGTGGATTTAGAGCTATTTCTCATTAAGAGGCTCCTCCATTTGTCTTTTAAAAGTTTTCCAACTCTAACAATTAAACATTTCAATTACTCTTTTGTTATTTTCTGTGACCAAGGAAGCAATAATGTATACACTAGGGAAAAATTTGAAAACATGCATCAGCAAAAATCAAAATGATCAGTAATCCCACCACCCAGAAATAATCACCGATTACATCTTTATGCATTTGTCTAGACTTCTTGCCATGTATTTACATACTTACTTTGAAGGGCTTATTCTGTGCAGACTGTTTTGTAGCTTGTTTTTTTTTTTTTTTTCTGTGACCTAATTTTAATGCTTATCCTGATAGACAACCTCAAGCACATTTCTCCGTATCAAGATACAGCTGGAAGTAGGCAGCCGCAGAATTAATGTTTCTTGAAAGAGGCTCAGCCTCTGGTGTTTAAGGAAGCCCACTCACAGTGTGTGCAGTGACAGGGAAGCTAAGCCTCTGGATCAGAATCACCAAAGCAAATACCAATTTGGACAAGATAGATAAAGGGATGTTATTAGGCGGGCTGCCGCCTTAGAGATAATTAAATCGTTCCAGAGGTTAATCTAGCCAACCAACATAATACCTGGAGATGGAAGACTTTTCTTTCATTGTTACTGAATAGCTGTCAAACACAGTGATGAGGAGGAGGAGGAAAATGGGGGATGTTGGAGTTTACTGATCTGTGTGATCAGGTTCAGTGACAGGGTTGGCATTACTCTGGAACTTCTGTGTCAGCGAGTGAGATCTCTAAGTGCACACCCATTGCTTGCTTCCTGCAGCCCTGGTGGCCAGCATGGCTGTGGTACAAGGTGAAAGCTCACAGGTATGGCTGCTTCAGAATTCAGCCTAAATTGCAGCCACATTAAAGTTACGAATACTTCCACGGTCTGACTGTATACTCCTCAAATTCATATGTCCAAACCCAACCTCCAATCCAATAGTATCTAGGGCTAGGGATCTGGAGGAGGTGATTAGTTCATATTGGAGGAGCCTTTGTGAGTGGGATTAGTACCTGTGTTAGTCTGTTTTCTTTTGCTATAACAAAATACCTAAGACATGTAAGGAAGCTGTTAAGGTTTAGATATCAGGTGTCCCCCAAAACCTCATGTGTGAAACAATGCCAGAAAGTTCAGAGTTGAAATGATTGGGTTAGGAGAGCTTTGACCAAATCAGTGCATTAATAACTGGGTGGTAACTGAAGGCAGGCAGGGTGTGGCTGGAGGAGGTGGGTCATTTGGGGGGTGCCTTTGGGGTCTATTTTTGTCCCTGGAGAGTGGAGGACTCTGTTTTTCCTCTCTCTGATTCCTGGTGTGTGTCTTGAGCAGCTTTCTTCCGCCATGATGTTCTGACATACCTTGGGACCCCAAAGAATGGTGTAGGCCATCAATGGATTAAGATCTATGAAACCATGAGCCCACAAGTAAACTTTTCCTCCTCTAATTGTTCTTGGCAGGTCTTTTGGTCACAGCAATGAAAAAAATGACTAAAACAGAAGCTTATTAGGTTCACCATTCTGGTGACCGGAGGGTTCAAAATGTGTGGTGTTGGTATCCTGGCGAGGGTATTCTGACTGCATCACAACATGGCAAAGAAGAAGAAAGGGAACCAGCTACATGAAGAGGGGGCCAAGCACATGTGGTGGCCTCCCTCAGATGAGACTTGATTCACTCCTGTGAGGAAGCATTCATTCCCCCTTCATGAGGTTGTAGCCCTCATGACCTACTGACCTTCCGCTGGGCTCACTAAAATTCCTGGCACCTCAGCATTGTCACACTGGGAACTGAGCTCTCAGCTCATGAACCTCTGGGGGCCAAACCATATCCAAACAATAGCAGTGCCCTTCTCAAAGAGACCCAAGGGAGCTTGTTTGCCTCTCCATCAAGAGAGGGTGCCATGGATGAGGAAGCAGGCCCTTACCAGACACCAGCCCAGGCCTTGAACTGGAGCTTTCCAGCTCCAGGACTATGAGAAATAAAGTTCTGTGGTTTATACTTACCCAGACTTAGATATTTTGCTACAGTGGCCTGAATGGACAAGACAAATATGCAACACAATCCAAGGTAAGGGGTATTTTCATGAATGGTCTTTGATAGTTTCCTTATCCTTAAGCTACCAATATAATAAAAGGAAGAACACGTAATGGTTTTGTGGAAATGATATCAGTTACATTTTTCCCGACTCATTACGGGGGAATAGAAAAAGCAACTAGAAGTTTGGCTAAAATTAATTTTATTCTTTGAAATAAAATTTTTAAAATAAAAGATTTTAAAATGTTACTTTGTATTGCATCAAGAAAGAAATTCAGACAATTTAAATTGATATTTTAGCTATGATTATAATATGTCCATACAGTAAAAATTCAAACAGCGTGGGAAGGCATAAAATGTAATTTTTCTTCCCTTTCCTTACTGATCATCTGTCATACCTTCTACTTTTGTTTCTCATGACTCTGAAAAAAAGAAAGAAACTATACTATTTACATCTTTTGAAAAACTTTGGTAATACTACATTAGGTGGTTCCACTTAACTCTTACCAGTATAATTTTATCAAATATTGCATCCTATTAAGTGTACTTTTTTGGGGATGCAAATTGGATACCCCTTCTCCTCACTCTGCCTCCCCTCACTACATTTTGACATGCTCTATGCCTCTGCTTTATGATGACATCTTGGGCAAATTTATAGTTTTGGTCTTTGGGTTGTAAGAACAGTTTTCACAACCAAGATCTGCTTTCATGTGCTAAAATTCCTCCTACATCTAGGTGAAAACTTGAGCTTCACGTCCAATCTATCGCTGCTTTTCCTACTTCCCACCTTGGGCTCTACTCAAAGCTAGGACCCTAAAGAGGCAGAAGGCATGATCTCATCTTCAATTTTCTTATTTTCTCTAGCTCCCATGTCAGTCCTTATAAGGAGAGAGGAGATTGGATGAATGGGAAAAATATTTTTACTCATTGATTTTTACCATCAAGTTTCTCTCTTTGCTGATACTGGCTGGAGGAAGCTCGGTGTCGGGTGTCTGAATGTTCATTGGAGATGCATGTGTGGGCGTTTTCACAACACAGTTCCCTGATGAACATTCTGTTTAGATTGCTTGTGTCCCTGTCCCTTGCCCTATCTTGCCTCCTTCCCTGCATAGTAATTCTTTTCAAGGATTTAGCTTTCTCTGTCTCTCTCAATGGTGTCTAATACTTATTTTAGTTCTTTTAGCTACTCTTGATGAGGTGGTGGTCTCTGCAAAAGTTTTAGTTCTGCAGAAATGTGTTTCACAGCTTTGTAGAATATTTTTGCTACTACCTTCAGTAATGGGTCTTTAGAAAAATTATTAGACCATAAGACAAGTGCCATTCAAGTATCTGGTTTAATATTGTTTGATGTCAGATACACTGGAGTTTCTGAGTTCTCCCACATACCAGCTTGGGCAAGTTATTTCCTCTTTCCAAGGCTTTGTTTTCTCATTCATAAAACAGGAATAATAATTCATAAGCCTTCTCTGGGGGTTGCAACACAGTGCTTGATACAATGTGGTTAACATTGTGATTTTAATGAAAAACTTTGTGATGGGAATTGCCAAGATTAAGCAAATGTTATCAAGTTGATTTATAAGAATATATGTTCTGGGCATAGGGTATACAGCTATAATACCAGCTACTTGGGAGACTGAGGCAGAAGGTTGGCGAGTTTGAGACTAGCTTGGGCAATTTAATGAAACCCTATATCAAAATTAAAAAATTAAAAGGGCTGGGAATGTAGTTGGGTAGTCAAGTGCTCCTGGGTTCAATGCCAGTACTAAAAATAAATAAATAAATAAATAAACAAATAAATATGTTTGGACAAAAATAAACAAAGTAATGGTATCAGATCTCATAGTAACTGAGCTCCAGGGAATTCTCTAGGTTCCTCTGTCAGCAGGTGATATTAAGAGGAAATAATAGAGTTTTTCTCTCAGGAGTGAGGGAGCACCTTATAAAACAGAATATGGTTTTCTTTTTAATTGTTGCTCTCATGTAATGAAAACTCTTAAAGTTGGAGTGAATGACTGGCCTTAGGCTGTGATAAAAATGGCTTTTATGTGTATTTATATAAGGAAAACAATGTGATCGAATTTGATGTGAAAGAGAAGAAAATAGAGGGCTAGCAAAGATTCAGACAGCAGGGAGTCTTCTTTGCTCAGATTTCACACAGTGTCTCAGGTCCACATTTTAAGTGTTCAGCTGGAGATGACTTCATTGCCAGCTCTAATCCCAAATGTCTATCTTTATTCTAAGAGGTCTTCCTGTTTGGAAAGCAAAGGAAATCCCGCTACCTCTGGAAAAAAACACTTGAACAGACTATACACAGAGTTATTAACTCTTCAGTTTATCTTCCAGAAGATGAAAACACCGCTCAAGTGAACATCGAAAGTGCTCATCTGCCATGTGCCTGAAAGATTAGAGACACTCTGCAAGCAGCAGTTAGAATAAAAGAAAGACTAAAAGAGATTATCCTCAATAAAGCTTTCCTTGATCCCACCTTTCCTGCCCCACCTCCCCCACTTCCCCAAGATGTACCTCTCCTGCTTCTGAGATTTGCAGTAATTTGTCCTCCTCTCAAGGTACTTAATTACAGTCCATCTAGCATATTTATTTGGACTTTTTCTAGGCTCTTGAAAGCAGATATTCGTCTTATTTATTTATTTATTTATTTATTTTTTGTTGTAACCTGTATGGTCCAGGTCTCACCAGCATAGGAAAAAAAAAAAAAGTCAGAGTTTTGTTTTCCCACAGCTCAAAACTTTGTGTTTTATTATCTTGTGTCTATGACAAAATTAAAATTCAGTGACTTAAATTATTCTGTGCAGCTTTAGAAAGAAACATAAGAAAGGAAAGGAGCATCCTTAAACTGAGAACATTACAGCTGAAGTCTTTTTTTTTTTTTTTTTAAAGAGAGAGTGAGAGAATTTTTTAATATTTACTTTTTAGTTTTCGGTGGACACACATCTTTGTTTGTATGTGGTGCTGAGGATCGAACCCGGGCCGCACGCATGCCAGGCGAGTGTGCTACCGCTTGAGCCACATCCCCAGCCCACAGCTGAAGTCTTTTTGATAGCGAGTGCCATTTTTGCTTTTGAAAGAAGTGACTGTGTCTGGAGGTAAGATTCTACCACAAGGTCCACCAGACCACTTTCCTCGGCTGGAGTTTAGTGGGGGTGCCTGTCCTTTGCATCCACAAGAATGGCTTCAAATCCAAGCATCCCAATGTTCCTCCCTGTGTTCGCCAATGAATTCGTCCCGTGCACAGTTTTGGAGAATTTACAAGGGGTGATCTCTCAGTCCATTCCTCTCCATCCCTCAGGGGATGCGCTGTACCCTGGCAGTAATCTTTGCACCAAAGGGAGGTATGGATCTTACTTTCCCCAAGCAATACAAGACGTCCACCCTCCGTGACTGATAAGGCATCATGGAGTAGATGTGGTGAATTCTTAGTCAGTGAGCTGGGGTCTGGATGCCACATGCTACCTGTGTCTGCTATTCAGTCCCTGAAAGGGATGATATGAAGCTCAGCGAGATGTGTTTCTGCCTGTAGGTTTAAGGTGGTTGTGTCTCTGCCATCAGGTGTGTGTGTTTGTCTATATCATTGTTTGTTTATATCATTCCATTTGGTTTTCAACCCCTGGAAGATCATTCTCTTTTTTCAAATTATATTTTTATGTTAATAGACATAAAAATGGACCTTTGAGGGCATAGAGTTCTGTGAATATTAAAATGTGTAGATTCGTACACATTTTGATGTGTGTGTGATTGTGATGCAGGGTAGCTGCATCACCCCCATATCCCTACCCCCACCCCTCCTGCTGTTTCAATGTAGTCAACCTTCCTCCCTCCTATTCCTTGACAACTATTGATCTGTTTTCTGTTATACAGTTGTTCTTTATCTAGAATGCTATAAACAGAATTATGCAGTGTGCACATTTTTGAAACTGGCTTCTTTCATTCAGCTTAGCACCTTTAAGATTCATTCATCCATCCATGTTGTCATATGTCAACATCCATTCCTTTCTCTTGCTGAGTAGTGTTCCATTGGGAACAGGTATAACCCAACATATTTATCCATTTAACCATTGGCAGGCATTAGTGAACAGTTATGTGGACACTTTATTGTGAACATATAAGTGTTTATTTTTCTTTAGAATGAATACTAGGAGTAGACTGCTGGTTTACATTGTATATAGATATATAATTTTATATGAAAATATTGAACTTTTCTAGAAGGTCTGTAGCATTTTGTGTTTCCCCAAGCAATGCAAGACAGTTACAATATCTCTGTATCTTTAACAGCACAGGGTATTGTCAGTATTTTTCATTTTCATCATTCTAATTAGTGAATAGTGGCATCTCATCATGATTTTAATTTGATTTCCCAGAATTGCTACTGATCTTGGACATTTTCCTTGTAGGCTTATTTGCCTTTTGTATATGATCTTTGGTGAAGCTTGCTACCTATTTTTACCTTGGGTTGATTTCTTACCATGAAGCTTTGAGACTTCTTTGTATATTAGCATACAGATCCTTTGTTAAATGTGATTTGCAAATTCCCCCCTCCCCCAACCAGGTGATATCTTGTCTTTTAAGTCTCTTGATTGTCATTGTAGAAGAAAAGGTTTTGTTTCACTGGAGTTCAATTTATTGTTTGATTTTTTTCAGGATAACATTTTTTGGGATTGCATCTAAAAATCTCTTTTCCTAAACCAAGATTATTAGAATATTCTCTGTTTTCTTCTAAAAGTTTTGTAATTATATGTTTTGGATTTACATATATGGTCCATTTGTTTTAATATTTCATAAAGGGTGATATTTAGGTCAAGGTTTAGTCTATGTTTTTGTATATAGATTATCAACTATGTTGTAACAAGTTTTTGAAAAGACTCTTTTCTCCATTAAATTTATTTTGCACTTATTAAAATAAACTGGTTTTATCTCTGCAGTTTTATTTCTAGACTCTATTTTGTTGACCCATGTAGTTCATCAATATTATGCTGCCGTGATTACTGTAGTCTTATTGCGTAATCTTAAAATTGAGTAGTGTGATTCCTCCAATTTTATTCTTTTTCAAAATTGTGTTTTTCTCACCTTTCCATTTTAGAATCATCTGGACTAATTCCATGTCATAAATCCTGCTGGGGATTTTATTGTAGTTGCACTAAATTTATCCATTCACTATGGGGAAAAAGAATTGAGATCTTTACTATGCTGAGTCTCCCAATTCATAATGTGGCATTTTGATCGATTTACTTAGTTCTTTGACTTATTTCATATGTATTTTATTATTTTTAGCACATATTTTTTTGTCCATTTTTTTTAGATTTATACCAAAGTACTAGATATTTTTGGAGCCATTGTAAATATGATTATTTTAAATTTCTCTTTCCAATTGTTCATTGCTACTTATATTAACTTTATATTGCTGCTGTAACAACTTACCACACATCAAAGGACTTCAAACATACATTTTTTTTATCTTCTATTCTGTAGGACATCAGTCCAGCTCAGATCTCAGTGGGCCAAAATGACTCTGTCAGCAGGACTGTGCTTCTTATCTATCTGTTCTAGGGGAGAGTCCCTGCCTTGTTCAGATTCTAGAGTTCAACCCCATTCCTTAGCTAATGGCCTCTTTATTCTATCTTCAAAACTAGCCATGGCTGGTCAAGTTTTCCCATCATCCATCTGAGTTTGATGACAGCTGGAAAATGTCCTCCAGTTTTAGGAGATCATGTCATTATATTGGGCTTACTTCGATAATCTAAAATACTCTTCCTATCTCAATGTATGTAACCTTGATCATATTCTGGAAGTTCTCTTTACTCTGTAAAGTAACATATTTTCGGACTCCACATCTGGCAACATTGCCGTAGATGTCTTTGGAAGGCTGTTGGTCTACCCAGCATAGGGGATGACAGACATGTAGTTGATATGTGTTGCATTGACTTGCATCTTGTGATTTTGTTAAATATATATTTTTAGTTGTGTTTTTCCCCCTTTAGATATATGAGGTTTTTTTTTCTTCCCCTTTTGGTATCAGGGATTGAATCCAGGGGGTGCTTAGCCATTGAGCCACATCCCCAGTGCTTTTTAGACATTTTTAAAAAATTTGAGACAGGGTCTCACTAAGTCCTTAGGACTACTCCAAGTTGCTGAGGTGGCTTTGACTTGCAATCCTCCTGCCTCAGTTTCCTGAGCCCCTGGAATTACAGAGGTACACCATCTTGCCCTGCTAGATATCTGAGATTTTTTTTTAAAAGAGAGAGGGAGAGAGAGAGAGAGAGAGAGAGAGAGAGAGAGAGAGAGAGAGAGAGAGAGAGAGAGAGACATTTTTTTAATAATTTTTTTTTGTAGTTATCGGCAGGCACAACATCTTTGTTTGTATGTGGTGCTGAGGATCGAACCTGGGCCGCACGCATGCCAGGCAAGCGTGCTACTGCTTGAGCCACAACCCCAGCCCCATATCTGAGATTTTGTACATAGATAGTCACCTCATTTGTCGGTGGGGAGAATTTTATTTCTTCATTTTTATTTTGTAGGACACCTCCCTATTTTCCTCTTTATCTCTCTTATCTTTTCTTCTTTTTTCCCCTTTAGCCTCTCTTTGCTTATTACATCTCAATGTAATGTTGAATAATGTGAACATTATTATTTTCTTGATCTTAGAGAAAGCATTCAGTATTTCATCATTAAGGGTAATAATGTTAGATTTGGGTCTTTATAGCTTAGCTTGAGAGTTTTGTTTTTTAAATCATAAATGAATGCTAAATTTTGTCAAATGGGTTTTCTGCACCAAATAATAGGATTACTTGATTCTTCTTTAGACTTTTAATGTAATGGATTATCCTGATCTTGAGTTTTTTGTACTGGGCCAGGCCTCATTTCCAGAACAAATCTCACTTGGTCATGATATGGTATTGACTTTATATATAGTTGGACTAAATTTAACTTATATTTTGAGAAATTTTCAAATTTATTTTTTCTTATTTTAATTTTTGAGGATTTTTACAATTATGTTTTCGAGGGACATTGAATGATAATTTTCTTTTTTATACTGTCCTTGGTTTGGGTAGCAGAAGTGTCCTGGCTCAAAATGTTGTTGGGAAGTATTGCTTCTTTTTATATTTTCTGGAAGAATTCATATAGAATTTGTATTTATTCTTTCTTAAATGTTTGTTAGAATTCTTCAGTAAAATCATAAGGTTTGAAATTACTTTTGTGGAAGATTTTAAAATTATGGATTCAATTTCTTTAATAGTTTTAAGACTTTTCAGATTATAATGAAATCATATAATTTTGGTAATTTCTGGCTCTTGAAGAATTGTAAATTGCATCATATTCTCTGATCTTTTAATGTTTGTGGGCTCTGTAATGATATTATCTCTTCTATCCTCCTTGATATTAGCATTTGTGCTTTTTCTTTCTTTCTTTTTTTTGGTCAGTCTTGCTATAGGTCCATCAATTTTATTAATATTTTCAAAGAACTAGTTTTTAGAGCCATTGGTTTCATCTTTTATATTTCCTGTTTTAACTGTCATTGATTTTGCTATAACTTTTATTATTTTTCTCTGTTTTCTTTAGATTAGTTTTTCCAGTTATTTGTAGTGGGGCTTTGGATTATTTTGATACTTTTTGTATGGACATTTAATGTTGTAAGATCATCTGTAGGTTTATTGTATAATAAAATATGCAGTTTAGCTACTTGGCTTTCACTCAGCATAGCACTTTTAAGATTCATTCATCCATGTTGTCATATGTCAACATCCATTCCTTTCTCTTGCTGAGTAGCATTCCATTGGGTATGGGTATAATGCAACATATTTATCCATTCAACCATTGGCATGCTTCCCATGAAGTTTGATAGATTGTAGTTCAGGTGTTGTTCAATTCAAAATATTTTCTAATTTCTCTTGAGACTTTCTCATTAATCCACTGATTTAGACATGAGTTATTTAATTCCTGTTCGTTTGGAAGTATTCCTGTATTTTTCTTGTTTGTAGTTTGATTCCACGGACCTCAGATAATATATTTTATATTCTTTCCAGTTTATTAAGGTTTATTATTCAATGACTCGTGATGTGGTCTCCCTTGGTAAATTGCCTGAGTGCCCTTGACAAGAATGTACATCTTTCTCCTGTTGGGGAAATGTTTTGTAAGTTCCAATTAGGTTTAACTGGTTGGTGGCGTTTCTAGTTCTTAAGTGTCCCTGTGATTTTCTGTCTGCTAGTGGTGTCTGAGAGGAGGTTGTAGTTTCCACCTCAAAACTGGGGTCTATCTGTTTCTTCATTTTTGTCAGGTATTTGCTTCATGTATTTTGAAGCTTTGTCGTCGGGTATGTACACATTAAGGATTTCTCTGTCTTCTTGGGAATTGACTCTTTGTCATCTAATATGCTTTTTCCTTGCCTCTGAAATCTACTTTGATATTCAAATAACTACTCCAATTCTCTTTACATTATTGTTTTCGTGAGATATTTTTCCATCCTTTAACTTGTAATTTGCCTTTATCATTACATTTAAAGTGCATTTTTAAGAGTATATAATTTGGCTCATTTCATAAAAATTTCCTTCAGACAATTTGTCTTTCAACTAGTTTGTTTGAATAGTTTGTATTGAATACAATTCTTGACATGTTTGGATTTTGGTCTACTGTTTTATTGTTGGTCTCTCTTTTTTCCCCTTTAAGTTTTTTTTTCTGCTTTCTTTTGGATTATACAAGTTAGTTTTTAGCATTGGATTTTAATTTATTACATTTTAGACAAAACATACATATATAGTATTTTATCCATAGTTTAAAACAGAGACTTGACTTTTCATAATATACCTAGAATCGGTATATTACCACTTGAAGTGAAATGTAGAGACTCTACCAAGACATAGGGTCCTTGAACATTCCCACTTTATGTTGTAGTTTTCTTATGAATCATATTAACCAATGATGACAGCCCAGTAAGCGGTATTTTAATCGTCCTTTTCAACTATCAAATATATTTTACCAAATTCAAGAAGAAAGGTCAGTAGAGGAGAGGTAAAGGAACAGGGGGAAGAAGGAAGGAAAAGTGAAGCACTGGGGGCTGAATGAGAGCAGTTTATATTCCAGGCTTGTATGATTATGTCAAAATGAACCCTAATATTATGTGTAGCTAAAAATGAACTAATAAAAAGAAAATTTTTGAGAATAGCTTTACATTTAAATAGTGATTTGTCATTTCTTTTTTTGCTTTATTTCTCACATTCCCCCTTCCATCTATCATCTCACTTGGGCTGAAGGATTTCCTTTAGCAGTTCTTTTGGAGCAGGTCTGCTGGCAACGAGTTCCTTCATTTTTCTTCAATTGAGAAACCGTTTATTTTACCTTCATTTCCAAAGGACATTTTGGCTGGATATATAATCCTGGGTTGACAGTTTTTTAAGCACCTTTATGTTGTTCTTTCTGGTAAGAAATCCATACTTATTTAGGTTTAATTTGTTGTTTCTTATAGGTAATAGAATTTTTTTTTTTTTTTTTTTGCTGTTTTTTCTTTTGTCTTCAGAAGTTAGTTTGTTTTTTTGTACTGGGCATTGAACTCAGGGCACTTAACCACTGAGCCACATCCCCAGCCCTATTTTGTATTTTATGTAGAGACAGGGTCTCCCTGAGTTGCTTAGCACACCGCTGTTGCTGACTGACTTTGAACTCTTCATCCTCCTGCCTCAGCCACCCAAGATGCTGGGTTACAGGCATGAGCCACTGTGCCCTGCTAGAAGTTTTATTATAATGTTGTTTGGGTGGGAGTTTCTTTGGGTATATCTTTTTTGGGGATTTGCTGAATGTTAATCCTTTCCGTATTGCATCACCAAGTCCCTGAAACTTTGTTAACTATTTTCAATTGTTTTCCTTTCTGTTGTTCTGATTGGTTGATTTCTATTGATCATATTTTCTAAATCTTCTGTTATTCTCATTCTGCTAGTGAACCCATCCAATGACATTGAACAAATTTTAATGTTATATTTTTTTTAAGTTTATTTGTTATGTGTTTTATTTTATTGATTACATATTCTCTTTCCATTCACTTTATGAGTTTTTGCTGCTACATTTGGAACTTTTTTATAACTGCTGCCATATAGCCTTTGTTGTATACTTATAATACCATTGAAATCTCAGGGACAGCATCTGTTGATTAACTTCTCCCATGAGTTGAGATTTTCCTAGTTTTTCATGTACCAAGGCAATCTGGATTGTATCCAAGAGATTTTTGAATATATGTGATGAGACTTTGGGTCTTATGTAAGTCCCAAGGAAATGTTGGTATTTCTGACTTAGTATGCAGTCAACCTAGCTGATCTCAGTTAAACCCATGGCTTGTGGTTTAAGTGGCAGTTCTAGTTTCAAATGCTGTGCCATGTTATTCTGATATATCCCATGTACTTGCCACCCAGAGCCTAGTCTTGGACTCAGTTGGTGGTTACTTTATCCAGTTATTAGAGTTTTCCTTATGTTTTTAAGGATCAGATCCACCCACATTCACTCAGGAGTAAGACCAGGAGTCCATAATTTGATGGAGTCACTTTCTTATTCTTCTCCCCCTCCGTAATCTCTTTGGTGCTTTTAAAACCTGGTACAGTCCTTTGTGTCTTCTGTCCAGGAAGCTGAGGCTTTCACTTAACTTGTTCTGCCACATCTTCTCTTGGGAAAATGCAGAGAGAAAAAAATACAATAGAAGCAATAGAGGTTTACCCAACTCTCTTGGGATTACAGCGTATCTGATCCGCCTGGAAGATTTCTGTGCTGCAGAGTTGTAGGCATCTGCACACACCCCTAAGCTTCCGGAGCTGTCACTGCGGCCACTGCTGCA
The DNA here is from genome assembly GCF_048772815.1 of Callospermophilus lateralis. NCBI lineage: Eukaryota > Metazoa > Chordata > Mammalia > Rodentia > Sciuridae > Callospermophilus > Callospermophilus lateralis. The sequence goes on along the minus strand of NC_135307.1, from coordinate 68,723,590 downwards.
GGACTGCCTGGGGACTGGAGTGTCAGAGAACAGGGAAAATAAAACAGGACTCTCCCTCACTCTCTGAGAGTTAGGAAACCCCTTTCCTATCCTCCAGGCAGATTGGAGAACTTCCTCCAGAGCTGTTTCTGTGTGTCCATGTCCGCTTCTGGGGTTTGGGTCACTGTAAGTCCAGAGTGAGGAACGATGAAGGGAAAATGGGTAACCTCACTGCTCTTTCACTGGTACTTCAAACGCTGGTGTTCTGTTCCAGTCTACTAGTTACTGTTCACTTTTCAGAGTCTTCAGGTAGTTGCTTTGTGCATTTTGTACAGGTTTTATAGCACCATACAGGGGACGAGACAGAGGGAAGTAAACATACTGCATCACACCCAGAGTCACATTCCAGACTTGTACTTCAGTCATGCAAAAAAAAAAAAAAAAAAAAAAGATAGAAATAATGTGAGGAACACATGGGCATACACTAAGAAAGAAAATATTCTGAATATTGAGACTCATAAAACTTGTTATATTTTTAATACTTATGTGAGTTTCTACATCAAAAGGGGGGCATCCTCTGAAGTATTTCACTATTCTTTTTCTTTTTTAAAAACAGGTGTTTTGAGGCATGCCACTTACCATATAATTCACCAGGTTGAAGTGTACAAGTTGGTGGGTTTCAGCTCATTCACAGATGTGGGTGACCATCACCACAGTCAACTTGAAAATGTTTCAGGATCCCCCAATATCATGTACTCTTTAGCTATCTCTTTATTCTTCCAGCCTCTCCACAGCACTAATAAGACACTAACCTGCTTTCTGTCTCTACGAATTGGCATATTCAGGTCTTTCATGTGATTAACTCATATGCTATATAGACCTTTGTGGCTGACTTCTTTCATTTATCTTACAATTTTAATATTTCATCTGAGTTGTTGCATGTATCCATACTACTTTGCCTTTTCTATTGAAGAATGTTTTCCTAGATGGGTAGATCATACTTTGTGTACTCATACATTGATTGGTGAACATTTAGGTTGTTTCCACCATTGGCTATTTTGAATAGAGCTTCTCTCAGCATTTTCATAGGAGTTTTTGTGTAGACATATATATCCTCATTTCTCTTTGGAATATACCTAGGAGTAGGATTGCTGGATCATAAGATAATTCTATGTTTAGTAGTTTGGGGGAAGTGCCACCCTATCTCCCAAAGCAGTTGCACCATTTTACATTCCCATCAGTGATGTATATGAATTTCAATTTCTTCTCACCTTCATCAACATTTGTTATTATCTGACATTTTTCTACTAGTCATACCAGTTGATTCTCACTTTGCCAATGACTAACAGTGTCAGCATCTTGTCATGTGCTTAATGGCCATTTGGATATATTCTTTAAAGAAATGTCTATTCAAATCCTTTCCCCATTTTTAATTGGTTGGCCTTTTTGTTATTTAGTTGCATTATTTCTTTATATAGTCTACACATACATCCCTTATCAGATATGATATTTGAAATGTTTTTCCACTCTGAATTTTTCCCCTGTCTTGATGCTGTTCTTTGTAGCATGAAGGTTTTTTAATTTTGACCAAGTTCAGTTTATCTGTTTTCCCTTTTGTTGCTTATGCTTTTGTGGTCATATCTAAGAATCTGTTGCTAAATCGAAGGTCATAGAGATTTAGACCCATATTATCTTCTAAGAGTTATAAAGCTTTAGCTCTTCCATTTAGTTCTTCAATTCATTTTAAGTTAATTTTTTATGTGGTTTGAGATAAAGGCCCAGATTCATTCTTTCGCATGTGGCAATACAGATGTCCTTTGGCATTTGTTAAAGAGATTATTCTTTCCCCATTGCATGGTTTTGGCACTGTATCAAAAGTCAATTGACAATAGATGTATGGTTTGATTTCGGAATCTGATTCCATTTCATTGATCTACGTGTCTTTCTGTTATTCCCAAGAGTTTGCTTATTTGTTGACTTACATGGGCTAATGGAAAAATGTCCCTTTGGTTTACCTGCACTGGCCTCTGTTTTGCTGCCCTGCTGCACACTGGGTTGTGACATGTTCTGCTAAGGTGGCAGTTCCTGTGATCATAGCTGTCTTTCACAGGGACTGTGCTTTTCACCCTGACATCATAGCCTTAAGCCTTATAGTTACTACCTTTTTCAGACTCAGTCTCAGGTCTTTTACAGCCTTCCTTTCCTTTCTTCCTTCTTTAGGATACTTCCCAGGTGAACATCCCTTTCTATTTTATGGGCAATACCCCATCTCCAAACACAGGGTATGGCTTGGTCCTGAAGCCCTGTGACATCAATCCCTAAATAATCTGACAATTTGTTCCTCCCTTTACACAATTTTCTAAGAAACACCTTTTTCTCTTTTGTCTTTGGTAAATATTTTTAGAAAACCATCCTTTCATGAAGGACATCCTGGGATAATGTTGTACAGTAGTGTGGAGTCGTGATCTTCAGATTCAAGATCACATCAATCAGCTTGGCTCAGGATGGAGAGGCAGTTTTCTTACCAGTTCCTCTGTTAATATGACAGCTGGATGGAACATCTTGGATTGTCCCTCCCATGTTGGTCTGTTGTTTATATGTGCTCTTTTTATAAGGCCATAGTTCTACCAGTAAAAGTCAGCTTTCTAACAGTTGGCTCCTTGGTACTTAACTGGAAGAAACAAAATGTCCAACAGATCTCACCTTCTTATTTCAGCTCCTAGTTTTGCATTCAGGCATGATTATCGCAGCTTGCACTTTTTGTTGCCACAATGAGCTAAGCAGTAGCTCATAAGATTTCTCCCTTGAGTCTCTTAGTTTGGCTGCATACTGAGTGAGGCTCTTCAAATATTTACTTCCTCAGCTTTTGAATGCAGAATATTAAGATAGTCAATACTCCTGTCCAAATATATATATATATATATATATATATATATATATATATATATATATATATATATATGTAAAAGGTGTTAGGTTTTGAAGTTAATACTTCTATCCCAAGTTGCATTTCAGGAGTGAGGCAGGGCTATAACAGATTATCACTAACCTTATCCACAGCACCTTCTGCATCACTTCTTTGTTTTTGCAGGCGGTGGGGCTTACTAGGGACTGAACCCAGGGGCACTGAACCACTGAGCCAGTTTCCCAGTCCTTTTTATTTTCTTTATTTTGAGACAGGATCTTGTAAAATTTGCCTAGCGCCTCACTAAATTCTGGAGCCATATCTTTGAACTTGCAATACTCCTGTCTTAGGTTCCTGAACTGCTGGGATTATAGGAATTTGTGCCCACAACTAGCCCTTCTGCACCATATTTAACATTTGGTTCACTGGAGGTTGGGGCTTCCTAGAAGTTAGCCTAGATGTTAAACCGCAGCCAATCAAAATACCACAAGAAGCAACCGTCTCTTAAAACCCCTTTCCTTCTCAGAGAATATTCTGCTAGGAAATATGTTTCTCCGGTATCATTTCTCCCGTGATACCTGGATGATTTTGAGTAAATGTGATCTCTGCTCGGATAAATTTATGCATGCATGGCAAAACAATCTGTCCTACCAACATACTTTCAGTTTCTGTTACCCAGTCCCAGCGACCACATATTTATAACCACTAATTCTTGGGGCTTTCCAGATTAGTTCCCCAATAAGCTTCCTGATAGACAAAGTTTTGCTGTGAAAACTCTGTAATTATTTGTTTTAGCACCCACTCCCTGAAAAAATATTGGAGTGTGCACTCAGGAGTAAAACCAAGATTGACAGTGGGCTCTGTAGCACCCAGCATGATGTTCCATTCATTGTTTTCATTGTTCCCCATCCTTGGAGGTTTCAAATCTGGGCTCTTGGGCTTGCCCTGGTACCTCCCCCTTACTCGACTCCCACATTCTGGGTCCCACTCTTGACAAATGAATCTTTCTGTTTCTACTTTCTCTATCTTCAAGAGTCTAAGTCCTGTTTTTCCTCCAGTGTCAGTTCAGATCCCTCACATCTTTGTTTTTCTATGAACAAGCCCATGCTCTGTGCATGTCTCTGTAGAAATCTCACAAAGGAGAATGTCCACCACCAGAACTAGTTTTACCCCTCTAGCATGCTTTATGCTTAACACAAATCCAGTTAACATCATTTCCCTTAAGAAAATAGACAAACTAAGTGTCTGAACCACAGTACTACTTCTATATTCCCATGATAGTTTTTTTTTTCCTCCAGTAAATAATAAATTCCTCTGGAGAGTGGGTTCATCTTTCAGATCCCTGAAAAAGCTTGCTCAAGCAGCATTAATGCTGAGATACTTAATGTTTATTGTCTCGTGTGAATATCAGTAATGAAGATAAGAGTTTACATAAAATATCCCAAATTAGCTTAGAAATCACGATTCTGGGTAGTTACTGAAGAACTGGATATGCTTAGTAAAGTAAATTTGTTCAGCAAGTATTTGTTAAACCCATGAAACGCCAAAAGCAGAAATAATTTCCGATGGCATAGTTAAATAGAGTGCTAGTCGCATTTCCACATTGAAGTCTGATAGCTATATTTTGTGGACTTTCAATTTATGACCAATCCTCAGACTATTAGCTTTTTGAATTTTTCTATAGCTGTTTGAACCAGAGGATGAGATGCTGCCTTTGGGGGTATTATTAGAAGGTTTTGTTTTTGTTAATATTCAGAGCTCTCTGGAGGGAAGAGACAGTTTCTTGGTAAATGACATATTTTGTCATTCTCCTTAGGGCTTGTGCTTTGTGGTACATTTTTAAAAAAAACTATTTGTACTAATCAGTATTAACAATTAGGCAAGTAAAATTATTAATCTTTGCACAGTGTTCACATAGGAACTGTGAAAATTTTAGGGGTAAACAGAATTATTTATTTCTATTTAATTGAGTGTTAGACTTTTCAGCAAATTTTGTAGCTCTCCCTTTTGCCTTGTTGATGGGTAGAATATTTGTGGTTCTTTAAAATTATACTATTTTATATATTATGTTAATGCCAGAGATTCCTGATATTGATAATTTTCCTGTTTGATAGAGAGGATTGGAGGTTGACATAGTGACTTCAAAACATTCTTAAATCTTTTAGATAGTAAAATTCTGAAGTTCTGTATAGCTCTTTTAGATATCAAGAAGAACTTCTCTCTAATTTTAACAGGGAGTTCAATGTGTAATCAATCCAAATAGATGTTGGTTGAATAGGAGAAATTTTATAATTTTGAACAGCTTATCCTCTCAGCTTGTATTTGAAATTCAATACCAAAAACTTGGGATAGTTCAAAATTTGTGGCTTATAATTTTCCAGTAAAGCATAAAGGGCTGTAGCATTTTAAAAAATGGAATGAAAAAGGATACCTCTTCTTTCATTTGGTCAATAATTCCAACCTTCTGGAAAAGTCAATTGATTTAAAACCTAAATTTAGTCCTCTATGCAGTATGTAAGATTTATGAGTGAGTTTTACTGTCAGCAAAATGTGTGTTCTTCCCCATTGACATTACAACCCTCCTCTGTTTTTGGATACCATGCATGCAAACAAAATGAAAACACAATTTTATCAAGCCTTTAAAATTGAGCAATGTAGACACACAAAAGTGTGTTTTATAGATAATGATAATTATCCTGAACTATGTGAGAACCTTCCAATGAATCTGCTTTTCAGGGGTATTGTTCTCCAGGAAATCTAACAGAAAAAGTGGACTAAGGGGGTGAAGGAGTAGTGGGAGGAGAAAAATAATTGCAAATTTGTTGCTTTTTGTGGGGTGGGGTGAGGTAGGTGTGTGAAGCATAGGGACAAAAAAAGAAACTTGATAAATATTTCTTACAGTGTCTCCAACAAAATTCAACTATTGATTGTTGAGTTTTCTCAAGAGGGATGAATAAAGTTGATTAGATTGATGAAAGAGCAAACATTTGGAGGAAGCCAAAGTCTATTTGAATTCCAGCTTAGCCACTGGGTACTAGTGTGACTCAGGTTTGGGTTTTTAGACATCTTGAGTCTCAGTTTCTATTATATAAAAGGAAGATGAACTCATCCCCCACCTCCTGCCTCCAAAATCGCTCTCATAGGCCCTATTCTGGTTGGACACCGCCATTCTCCCCTTGGGCCAAGACTCCCTGTCCTTCTTACTCCTTAAATCTAATTGGCCACTATGAACTCCTGGCCCCTGCTGCTGTTGTCAGCATTCCCCACAGTCACCTGTGCTTGGGCTTCTGCCATGCTCCAGTCACTCTACCTTTGGCAGCTCAGATTTGCCTCTGCAGGTAACCCTCTCCATACCTTATCCCCTCCCTTCTCTGGCTGGGTTACACGTTCATGAACAGCTCTTACGGTTTACTTTGTTCTCATCCGGGTCTTTGTCACTGTCAAGCTTTGGTCTTAGCTAGGTGTCTGGAACACGAAAGCCCAGTAGACGTATTTTGAACAAGCGAATGAATGAATCACAACTATTTTGTGTAGTGGTTGTAAAGGTAATCTATGGAAAAAACAGAAATGAAATACATAATATGCATTAATATGATTACTACTATTTTTAGCCTGAAAAAGTATGTAAATGGGGCCGGGCACTGTGGTGCATGCCTGTAATCCCAGCGGCTTGGGAGGCTGAGGCAAGAGGATTGTGTGTTCAAAGCCAACCTCAGCAAAAATGACTCCCTAAGCAACTTAGTGAGATCCTGTCTCTAAATAAAATACAAAATAGGGCTAGGGATTACCCAAGTAGCCCTGAGTTCAATCTTCAGTACCCCAAAAACGAAAAAGGAAAAAAATATGTACATGTTCAGCATATTTCCATTATAGCTTCATGCTAGTTATCAAATATATATTAATCCAAATATCAATGCCATTAGTTAGTCAATCAGTTTCTAAACTGGGATCATCAAGTTAGTTGTTTCTGGTTCTTAGGAATAGATCTCACTAACTCAGATAAGAAAGGGGAGGCAGAAGTAAAAGGGATGCTGAAGATATGAATAAACCCAGGATAAGGAAAAACAATTTAAATGGATCTGGGCTGAGACAATTCCAAATCATAACTTTGGAAGGGTTTCACCAGCAGGAACCCAAGCTAAGTTCACAACCACTCTTTATATTGTGTTTGTGTGTGTGTGTCTGTAGGCGTACATACGAATAAATAGACTCATAGTTTAGAACAATGCGTATGGTATATTTCACAAGGTAAAACAGTCTTCGGCTGTAAATTTTCCCATTAATTAAAACCCCAGAGGATGGGCACCCATTCCAGGCTCCATGAACTTTAATACAGGATCAATGGACATGTGCAGCCAGTATTCTGATTCTCAGAGAGGAAGGACTGGCTGAGTGTTGTCTTTTAGAGTCTGCTGCCTAGATAAGGTGATGATGGGCACGTGGAGTTTAAATTACCTAAAATATATACATCTAATAATCCTACAATAGCTTCTGTGTTTGAAAATTGTTAAGCATTTAATATCCCCATATATAAATTCCCCTATTCAAGTTAGAAAGAAGAAATCTGAACAGCTTAGGAAAAAGAATGTTCAGACACTGTGCCTTGACCAGAAACAACATTTTAGAAGATGCCAACAGGTATTGAACATGTATGTTAACAAAAATGATGTGTGCACTGATCACAGAGTGAGTAATAATAAACTTTTAAGAGAATCAAGAAGGTTACACAAAGATGTATGCATTGTTATTGAAAATGGGCAGAATTACTACATTCCTTGTAGTAGTTGCTCTTCCTTTGAAGTCAATCTTGGCATGAACTCATCATCAGGAACAACACAACAACAACAACAACAACAAAAAAAAACTGAGAACAATCTTGAAGAATTAGTGCAACTTAAATTTTATGTTTTGGAAAACATTAAGGGGGATTTTTTTCTTTCATAACACCCATCTAAACAGCTCAATGTTTCTCTTCTTTCCCCTGTTATCCCAATGTTCCACTCTGCCCGTAATCTCTTCTTCTTTTCCCCCAAATGTGTCCCTCATTTCTACAGGACAGGCTTTGGTCTTTCTTCTTTTTTCTTCCTTACCTTTGTCCCCTAACTGCTGATCTTCCTGGAGAATAGTTTCTGATGTTTTCGGTGTAAATCAATTAAGCTTGTTTCGGTTTTTTCTACTACCTCATGTTCTCTCCTACTTGATTCTGCATAACAAATGTCCACAGATGGAGTGAACAGTGAAATATATCTCCTCATGGATGGGAACAGGCATTGGGAGACTATAGATACTCATAATTTTTCTTGTTTCACAATCTTTGGGAAAATTTTGAAAGTCTTAGGCCAGAATGTTTTAATTGGGATTACATTTTTCTTATGAGTTCTTTATTTCTTAAAATCTTTATATTGAAGCTGTGTGTTTTTCTAAGAAGATGCATATTGTCTTCAAAACAGTGTAGTACTAGGATAAAAGCAGATACATTGGTCAATGGAATAGGACAGAAAGCACAGAAGTAAACCTAAGTATTTATGGACGGTTGATATTCAACAAAGAGATAAAGAAGGCACATGGGAAAAGGCAATCTCTTTAATATATGGTATTGGGAGAACTGGATATCTACATGCAGAAGAGTGTAATTGAACCTTTATCTCAAAATGGATGGAGGGCTTAAATGTAAGACCTAAAACTATTCAGCTAGAAGAAGACATAGGGGGCAAGCCCTACAACATTGGCCTTGGCAATAATTTCTTGAGATAAGACTCCAAAAGCACAGAAAATCAAAGCAAATACAGATAAAAGGGATTGCATCAAAATAAAAAGCTTCTGCACCTCAAGGCAACCACAGAGGGAAGAAACAACCCCTGGATTATCAGACAATTTCTGCAAGCCACCCTCTGATCAAAGCATAATTTCTAAAATAAAGAAGGAAATTAGACAATAGGAAAAAGAAAACAAATGGGAAAGTAGGCAAAGAATTTGAAGAAACATTTCTGAAAAGAAGAAATATGAATGGCCAATTGATAAATAAAAATGCTCAACATCTCTGATCATCAGGAAAATGCAAACTAAAGCCATATGGAGATCATGTCGTATCTATCAGAATGGCTATTGTATAAAAAGATGAATGTTAATAACTTGGCAAGGATGTGATAAAAAGGGCATCCTTGAACAGTGTTGAGGATGTAAAGTAGTACAGTTATTTTGGGATGTTCCTCAAAAAACCCCAAATAAAACTTACCAGCACCCCCACTTCTGGGTATATATTCAAGGAGATTGAAATTGGTGTGTTGAAGAAATCCCTCCCATTTTCATTGCAGTATTATTTACAATAACCAAAATGTGGGAGCAAACAAAATGTCCATCAAAGGATAAGTGGATAAATAAAATGTGGAATACACACCTCAGGAAATACTATATAGCAAAAAAAGGAAGGAAATTCTATCATCTATGATAAAATGAATGGAATGAATGGGACTGAAGTGCATATGATAAGTAAAAAAGCCAGGCATGGAAAAACCCCATGCAATCTCATCTAATTTGAGGAATCTAAAAATGTGGATCTCACACAACAGAGAATAGGTTCTCAGGCCTGGGTAGGGGGGGTGAAGAGGGGCAAAGACACCGGGAAAAGAAGATGTTGATCAAAGAATACAAAATCTCAGACTAGAAGAACAAATTTTAGTTTTGCATTGCAATCCATGGTGACCACAGTTGTTAATATGGTATTGTGTATTTTAGAGTGCTGTTTAAGAAAAGATATTTAATGTTCTCATCACAAAAATGTGATGCTAAGTTGGTGAAGTGATGGATATATAAATTACTTTGGATTTTTCTACAATGTGTATATAAATCAAAACATTACATTGTATTCCATAAATATCCATAACTATTCTATGTCAATTAAAAATAAGAGAACTAGGGGCTGGGATTGTGGCTCAGTGGCAGAGCGCTCACCTAGCACAGGCGGGATCCGGGTTTGATCCTCAGCACCACATAAAAATAAAGGCATGTGTTCTGTCCACTACACCTAATAAATAAATAAATATTTTTTAAAAATAAAAAAATAAGAGAACTAGAATAAAACCAAGTAAAACCAACAGAGTTAAATAAAATTGGTAGGTTCAATATAATTTCATTCATTCCTCTCGTCTAACAGTGAATCCTAGAGACGTATATGAAGACCCACATTCTTGAAATATCATATCATTGTTAAGCAGTCAGTTAGAATGAACCTGGAGAAGAGATATAGGATCAGTACCTTGATTACCTAAAAAAAAAATATGTTTCTATCAGTTAAAGGCAGAATAAAAAGAAATGATCTTATAATTTTTACTAGAGAATTAAACTAGATATGAGAAATCTTTTTTACTAAAGGTCTTTATTTAACAATCTAATGTAGATATTTTTTCTAGCCCTCTTATGAAATCCTCTTGCTCACTTTTTTCTTCATTTCTAGGCTAGAATAGACCCACATTACTTCAGGTAGATGTGAAGGTCCTCTTGAAGATCCACAGGGAGATCCCAAGGCTCCCCATTCCTACGCTTTATCAGTGTCTGATGTTTTACTAGCAGGAATGTAGATGCATACGAGGTTTTCTGTGTTTCATGGAGATGAGAGGCAGCTGTGTGGTGACTGTCCTTCATGACACTTCACCCTTTTGCATCCTGGAGATCAAGTCACTGCAGCTCGTCTACGATCTTTCCTCTAGGGATCTCTACCTTCCTCCTCAGTACCTTCATATCTGCCTTGGGATTCTCTGAATATCTCCACCAACTGAGGTAGTGGAAGCTGGCTCTTTTGCTTGTGTGTGTGTACATGTATATGCACATCGCATAATTATAGCAAATATTCATTGTTTATCTGAAGATCAAATTTAACTTACTTTTATTAGAATTTAGAGTAAAAGAGATGCTTGCTATATCATAGAAGAAGACTTAGCTGAACGTGTCTTGTTTTGTAGAAAGCAGAACTTGTAAGTAATGAACATTGATATTCCATGGAGGAGATTTCTAAGTATTGTTGAAGACAGAGCGTGGTTTCTTCTTACTTGCTTATAGTAAAATGTGACAGAAAAGAGACAGATTGAAGGAAGTACTCCAAATAGAAAGGAACAAGTACTTAATAATTTGGGAACTTCTCAGCATATTTAGATTGCAAGGATGCTACAAGTAAGAGATTTAATATCAGGAAACATTAAGTCTTCTGGAGAGGAATATAAGGGTATGGCTGGAAAATCTTTCATTAATTCTTTGTAAAGATCAAAAGGCTGAAATATTCCATCATAGAGAGATGAAATTATACACGTGTCTCAGGGATCTCCAAAACCATCTCAGAAAAAAAAAAACCTGCAGATGAGATGATCTAGAAGAACCTTAAAAGGAGTGTCTTGTCTAATGGAGCGAATCCTGGAGACATATATGACAGTCCCACAACATTCTTGGGATACAATATCACCACACACATTGTCAGCTTGGACTAAAAGAGAACCAGGAAGAAATAAAAGACAGCTGTCAAACTCCAGAAGTTCCTTGTGCAGGAAACAAGCTTATAAATTGCTCAGTCATAAAGGTAGGGAGGAAGTTTGGATCAGATGACTGAACTGTTGGCATAGAACTCAAGAGTCTCATTTGCAGAAGGTGGAGCTGAAGGCCCAGCAGGAATCGCCCCTATGTCTCCAGAGCTGCAAGACATAGAGATGATTCCAAGGACTTGAAACCGAGGGAATTTTTCCCAGTTGGATCTCAGTATTGCTTGGGACCAGTGTTTCTTTTCTTCTTTGTATTCCTCCCCCAACCTTTGAATAGAAGCGACTACATCTGTTATCATACGTCTGTCCCATCATTGTATTTTGGGATCACTTGTTTTGTAGTTTCACAGGTCCACAGATGGAGAGGAATTTTTGCCCCAGATGGATCATACCAAGATTATCATCCATATATGATTTATAGAATGAAACTTAGGAATTTTGATGATATTCAGATGAGATTTTTGAATTGCATTGATGCTATAATGGGTTGAAACTTTTGGAGATATTGGGACTGAGTGAATGTATTTTTTTACAAGTGGAATAGGTAGGAAATATTGGATGGCCAGAGAATAGACTATAATTGGCTAAATAATGACCCTTGCAGTTGTTCATGTCTCAGTCCTCAGAATGTGTGAATATTTTGACTTATATGGAAACAGGGACTATGCAGGTGTGATTAATCATCTTGAAATGAGATTGTTTTGTATTGTCCAGATGGACTGATATCATCACCTTTGTAACAGGAAGAATGCAAAGAGAGAAACAGAGTTCAGCAGAGAAGATGCTATTCTGCTGGGTTTAAAGGTAGAGCAAGTTGTCCTGAGCCTAGGGATACAAGGTAGAATATAAGACAGGGAAACATTCTCTCCTAGGTTCCCCAAATCCCCAAATTCCCATTTTATACTTCTAACTTTCAGAGCTCTGAGGCAATAAATTTGTGTTGTTTGGGGCCACTATGTTTTTAGTGCTTTGCCACTGTCACAATAGGAACTTGACATAGCCAGTATTCTGTCTTTAATGTAGCAACCCTAGTTCTTCTTTCATTAGATACCTATCATGGACCACAGGTTTCCTATGCACTGGCACACTTAATAGATTTCAAAATCTTGTGAAGTTGTGACACTTTTCAGATGGAAAAAAAATGAAAATCAGAGCTGATAGTAGCAGAATTTAATTTGAACCCAGGTCTAAGAGACTGTAAAATCCCTTCTTCTCTTTTTCCTTTCTTCCTTCTTCCCTTACTCCTCCCCTCTCCCCTTCTACTCATTATTTACCAGGACAGTTTTGAACATGAAGAATCCATTTCTGGGGCAAAGTCGATTTGATCCAACAAGTTGCCTTTCCCTATGTATAGAGATAACCTCTGTTTATGGACTTATTTTTTTCCCATCCAAAGTATAGCCTAATATAAATGAATGAGCTTCTGAATAAATAAACTTACTACTGCAGTCAAAAGGAATATTCAAAAGACTATACTTTATAGCTCAAATACACTTTCTTCAATGCCAAAATGGTCTGCTTACTCTGGCCAGGCAAAGGGAAGAGTCCAGGTGTCATAAATTTCAAAAAATGAGCCCAAACAGTGAGTTTCTTTAGATGATTAAATAAGATAATAAGGCACAAAAGCTCTGCAGTCAGGTGGACAGAGAAGCACATTGCCTGTTTTGATTAGCAGCTTGCTTGTCTGTTTTTTCTTTGAATGAATGAACATCCTAATAGCTCAGGAGGAAGCTGCAAACTCAGATCTCTGGTAACCAAACTGGTGGTGGGGATGGCCAACTGCACATATTGCAATCTCTTCATTTTCAACCTGAAATAATTCTACCACCCTCTATGTCCCAATCTCCTCTGAAAATACCACAGAGAGTTTCCTGCAGACTGAAGATATTATCTGTTCTTCTAGCTGTCAGTTGACCAGCAAAGAACATCTGGCAGAGCAGCTGGAAGGTGTCACGTGCAATATGGTTGGGGGCCAGGAATAGCTTACCGGACACCAAGGGAAAGGGGTAAATTGCATACTAGACTTTTCCACAGAGCAAATTTGCTAGGAACTCATTATCATTTTTCAAAGGCAAGCAGCTTCCCATTTTTTTGCTGGTTCCTTACACTGTATCAGTTAATTATGGAAAGCTCTGAGCACAGGGCTTATGATTAAGTGCTCCATGAATGCTAGTTATTCTTACCTTTTTTTTTTTTTTTGCTGTGTTATTTACAACAGGACTGTTCCCTCAGCACCGATTGTGGTCACTGAATATTCCAGAGTCCAATTGTGTGGCTGAATTGTGAGCTTTTCTGGGTAGTCAGGAGATAGAGTTAATGGGTCAATTAGTATTTATGCTGTTCAAGTGATTTAGACAGCACATTTTTAAAAATGTTTCAATTGCATTTTTTACTTCTTTTTTATTTGTTCTTTATAGTTTTACATGACAGTAGAATGTTTTTTGACATATCACGCATACACTGAGTATAACTTCCCCTTTTTGTGGTTGTACACGATGTGGAGTTACACTGGTCATGTATTCATATATGAACACAGGAAAATTATGTCCAATCCATTCTACTGTCTTTCCCATTCCTATTCCCCCTCCCTTACCTGGGTTCAAATTAAGTTTCCCTAGATGATTAAATAAGATAATAAGGCAAAAAAAAAAAAAAAAACCCTCCAAAACAATCTAATTTGGGGCTCTCTTGTTTTGTAGTTTCCCTTTTCCTTACCCCCACTCCACCCTGTCTAATCAGTAAACCTCCCCTCCCCCACTCCTCCACCCACCTATTGTGAGTCAGTATCCACATATCAGAGAGAACATTCTGCATTTGGTTTTTTGGGATTGGCTTATTTAATTTAGCATGATAGTCTCCAGTTCCATCCATTTACCAGCAAATGCCTTAATTTCATTCTTTATAGCTGAGTAATATTCCTTTGTGTATATGTACCACATTTTATTTATCCATTTATCTGTTGAAGGGCACCTAGGTTGGTTCCATAGCTTAGCTATTTTGAATTGAGCTGCTATAAACATTGATGTGGCTGCATCACTGTAGTATGCTGATTTTAAGTCCTCTGGGTATTTGCCAAGAAGTGGGATAACTGGGTCAAATGGTGGTTCAATTCCAAGTTTTCTGAGGAATCTCCATATTGCTTTCCAGAGTGGTTGTACCAATTTGAAGTTCCAAGAGCAATTATAAATATATCTTTCCCCCACATCCTCACAAACACTTATGGTTACTTGTATTCTTGATAATTGCCATTCTGGCTGGAGTGAGATGGAATTTCAGTGTAGTTTTAATTTGCATTTCTCTCAATGCTGGAGATGTTGAACCTTTTCCTTATTTTTGTTGACTGATCATATTTCTTCTTCTTTAAAGTGTCTGTTCAGTTCCTTTGCCCATTTATTGATTGGGTTATTTATTTATTTATTTTTTGGTGTTAAGTTTTTTGAGTTCTTTGTATACCCTAGAGATTAATATTCTATCTGATGTACAAGTGGTAAAGATTGTCTCCCATTCTGTGGGCTCTCTCTTCACATTTTTAATTGTTTCCTTTTAGACAGCACATCTTTGTATGGAATGATGAGTTCTGTCTCGTGGAAGTCCAAGGTAGAGCAAAGAGGAATTGTTACTGGCCAGTGTGTTGGTTCTACTTTGAACAGTCGACCTCTAGATGGTAGACCACCAGGACAGCCCCTGTAATGACAAGGTCAGTTCCCTTTTTTGCTTCACTGTAACTGGGAAACTATTAGTGAGAGTGGAAAGAGTTAACTTTTTCATCCAAATCAAGTAATTAGAAGAACCACAGCAGCCCAGGAGATGTGGGGATAATTATGAAGCTAATGTTTTCTTTTCTATTGGAAACGTCTGGATAAATGGTAGTGATGGGATTTCCTTTCAGCCTGTGCTTTCCACAGATTCAGTGTGTTTACTTGAGACTGCATTATTTGCTAAAGGCAAAATAAAGGATGACTTTTTTTTTTCCTTTTTAGGGAAATGGTTTTGAACTTGGTGTAATGACATTGGGCATATTACTGCTACCTATTAAGAATAGGTACAAAGAAAATTACAACTTAACAGAAAGAACCAATCTCCACACTTTCAAGTTTTGGGGGGTGCCTGAGAATTGTAGTGGGGGAGGGAGATGGGAGTCATTATGTGTATATGAGGTGTTTGTCTAAAATGCATATTCCTGGGTTCCACTGCAGAAAATTTAACTTTATAGGTTCAGAATAAGACATTAGAAATTTGCACTTGAGATACAATGAGCTTGGGGCCAAGATGATGAGCCCCATGATGAAGAAGCTTGTTTTACATGGATAGAATTTGATACTAGGATATGAAATACTATGAAAAGTGCCCCCCTGTTCCTTAAGAAACATCATTGATTAAATGTTACATTGAGTAAGAACCCCTTGGCCCCAGTTGTGAAGTGGAGTGCTTAAAAGATAGTATATCCCAGTGGTTATCACAGGGTCTGGGTTCAGTTCCTGTGCCCTCTGTAGATCAGTGCCTCAGTGTCCTTATCTGTAGAGTGAACGTGATCATTGCATCTACTTTACAGTGTTAATCTGGATTAGTGATGCTAGCTAACAATTATAGAGGTTATACTAATATAGAGAAAAATTGTGTGGAATACTTTACATAAATTAGTGTTCATTTAATACAAGAACTCTTAGTAGGTGTGTGTTTTTCTCACTAGGTGAATGAGGTTAACTGTTTTTGCACAAAGTCCTGTGATTAGAGAATGGCAAGGTTGGGGCTCAGAGCCAAGCTGACAGACTCCATGGCCCAGCTTTGTCACCTCCCTTGGTGTACTTCAAAAAAAATTGTGTTAGCTTCTCTCCTTCTTCCTCTCTCTTTCCCTCTATCTTTTAACTCCAGATGAGCCAGGCTTAGTTCTTATTAAGGGTCATTTAGTTAACTGAGTGGTGTTTTCTGCTTGCATAGTCAGGCCCAGGATCGAAGATGGGACAGAGTAGGGGTGTGGTCTCCAAACAGGTAGCTTTCAGCCCAGCTCTGAACATATCTATGTGTGCTCCAAAGTGACAGCTGTCAGAGAGGAGGGACAAAGTGGCTCTGGCTCAGCTTAACCATCTCCATCGATGGGCTTAGGTTTTCTGGAAGGAGAGGGGCTATGCATCTTCCCACTGCCTGTGCCCACCTGAGCAGGGAAAGGCAAAGCTCTTGCTAGCTGCCTGCATGGTCTTTCCTGGGGTCTTCTTAGAAGGGTTTAACAATAGAAATTCATGTTTTTCATGCTCCTGGAGGGTAAAAGTCCAATATCAAAGTAGTGGCAGGGCTGATTTCTTTGAGGCTTCTCTTCTTGGCTTTCGGATGGCCATCTTATCCCTTTGTCTTCACATGGTCTTTCCTCTGTGTGTGTCTGTGTCCCAATCTCCTTGTATAAGGATGTGGTGAGGTTGGATCAGGGCTCATACTTATGAACTCTTTTAACCTCAAGTACCTTTCCAAGGGTTCTGTCTTCAAATTCATTCTGAGGTGCTGGGTGTTAAGACATCAAAGTATGAATGTTTGGAAGACACAATTCAGTTCATCACAGGCGCATGATGACAGCTGCAGTAGCTACCAATTATCGAATGTGCCAGGTCTGTATTCAGCACTTTGCATATATTGTCACATTCAATCCTCGCAGTAACTCTCCAATTCTCTTTAGGACCAGCTCCCTGCTGGATCCACTGGCATGAACACATTCTCTTTACCACAGGTCCCTTTTCACTTGTGCAGGGACTGACTATTGCATGCTTGGTGATAAGTTGTCATAAAGCTGCCCTTTGGCTGCTGCTTCCGTGCCTGGTCTTTGATGAGGCTGCGGCTTCCGGACTTGGCTCCTTCTCTCATCCTATCTCATTCCTCAGTAGCATTGCCCTGCTGGGTGAGAGGTTTCTCTTCAAACACTCATTGGAAAGAGCAGAACTCAGCTTGCTGAGCCCAGCTGAGAGTGTGTGTAGGGGGTTGTGCTTCTGCTTGCCCGCTTTTCTGTCACCGGATTGCTCTGGGAGTAGTGATGCTCTTAATTAAACCAAGATCTGAGGTGCTTAAAATGCAAAATTCACAGGCAAGCTGGCTGATGCCTGAGGCTGAGAAAAAATGCTCTTTACTTGCAGAACTCTAGATGTGTCACATTAAAAACTCCTTTATTCCCATAGGGCTAGCTCATGGGCTGGAAGACTTGGACCCAATGAGGTGAGGGAGCATATTCAGAGGCCGACTCCTCTGCATCTCTCTCACACCATAAGGAGCTTTAGCGTTGCCTTGGTGAGGAGAAAACACAGGGGTTCCATCTGTGGACCTCCTCCTACCATGTGAGAGTAGCCCCAGGTGTATGAAAGGATGAATGAGCTTCTAGAGGAATCCGCAAGCAAGAAAATTCTGGTTCTTATCAAGGAGACCGAGAACCCAGATGTGAGCCCAGAGATCTCAAGTAGGTCGGGGGGGGGGGGGGTTGTAGGCTGCTTGGGAAAACCTGAGAACTGGGTGAAAAAATTAGTACTTACCTTCTGTTGCTCAACATGCAGGTATTCCAAGTGCCATTTGACCTCACCATTCAGGACATGTGACAAAGGACTGTGGACATCTCAGTGTGGTCCTATCATGGTAACTCTTCTAGTCCACATCCCACTGAAGCCCACTTTGCAGCTGGCAGGTGTCTGCAAGTGTCCACAGCACCTCTGCCCTTGCTCCTGGGGTCTGCTGCATGTATGTTTCCTCATCTGCCGCTAGTTAGACTCTTCAGAGCTACTTAAATAACCTCATTCATGCTCTTAGCTCCCTCGAACTCCAGGACCCTCCTTGGTCTTTCTGAGATGGAGACTGCTTTGTTGTGTATCTAGAGCAAGATCTCCAAGGTAAGTGAGGTCTGTAGGGAAAAAGCAAGACTTGTGGGTGCAACAGTAGGGGAACTCCACCTCTCAGCTCTCTATTTGCTCCTGCTCAACCCAATTGGACTGGCTTTGGCATGGTCTCTGTTTACATCTAGGGTGTTTTTATATCTACTTAGATAAAGGTGTACCTACTGAGTTGGCTAATTATTTAAAAAAAAAAAAGACACCCACTTTGTACAGACCAGCTAGAAGGTAGGGCCCATTCTAGTGGGCTGTGTTGACAGTTGCTTGGCTTAGAGACAGGAGTTGAATTTCTACTCATGCCCCCTTGAAATGCATGTCCTTGTGCAGGGCACGTCCTGCTCCACAGTTCAAGGCAACCCTGGATCTTGGTCTGCATGCAGAGGGAGGGATTATGCACCCTTTGTTTCTTTCCCTCTGCCCTATCTATGTCCTGAATTCCCTTAGCTCCCTCCATTTTCAGCCTCCTGTGCCTTTTGTGCACCTCAGGCCACCCCCCCCGCACTGCATCACCTTGAAAGTTGTGACTGCTGAGTGACTTTGCTAGTTGGATGATCAGAAGTGATGGGGATGCAGATCTTTTGTTTTTACTGTTCCAAGAACCTGACCATGTGAACAGGAGCAAACCATCAATAGCGTCTCAATGACAGTGTTCAGACTATTTGGGAGACTATGGTTTTCTGATCCGGGGGTTAGGGACTGACACCATTCTGCATGCACAGGATAGAACACTGGAACTGCTGGCCAGGTCTGAGTAATTTCAGCCCTGAGCTTGATCTAACCATGTGCTGCTGACATGCCTGATCACTGTGCCTCCTCTTTGCTGTGTCATTGTCCCTATTCATGATGGTCTGGCCTATAACCTTTGACCCCACTTATCCAAATAACTCAAAACAAAACAAAACAAAGCAAAAAGCAGATACAGGATGGTGAAGTACCTCTCTCACTAAAACTGTTTCTGAGTGGATTCTGCTCATTATTCCCAATGCCCTGCTTCTCCAGCAGTTCCCTCCTGGCCTGGTGATACTGCCAGCCTAGATAACCTATGAAGCAGGTCATATGTACCTTTTGGGCCTTCCTTACCTTGGCAATAGTTGTTTTTTCCTGCACTCTGCGACTCTCCTCCTTTGACACCAGTCTCGGTCTTTTTCATATTCTTACCCATGGGTGAACTAACCTCTAACAGGGATTACTGGGTAAACCAAGTGTTTACAGATAATGACTTAAGGTTATAGTTAATGACCTAAAACTCATGGTGTGCTGGCATTTTAAAATGAGGACTTGCCCAAAATAAGTGAGGTTATAATCATTGAAAGGGAGGTGGTGTTCTTCTGGCACTTTCCAAAATCAGGATGCCTTCAGTCCTTAGGTTAGGCCTACTTTTCGGTTCTTAAAAACAAGCAGTGAAGTGGAAATTTCGAGAAACCTAGAGACCTAGAGGCCAGCCAGTTTGTATCTAATGACATTTTATTCTCTGTACAGAGCACTCTTTTTATAGAATGTTGGTCTCTGCATTATCTTTTTTCTCATGATTGGAGTAGAACTTGTCCTTCTGAATGCTAGTGGCCAGGGTGGGTGAGCAAGGTGTGCCAATTGCAGCTGCTGTTCGCTGCCCTCTTGTCTGTCCACGTACTCCCCTGAGGTGGAGACTGCTGGCCCCAAGGACTGTGCTGTTCTGATCTCATCTTAAAAGTTTTAACCATGATGTCCTTTCTGATCTTTTGTAGCACTATAGCAGGCTGGCATGGCTTTGAACGGAGATTTCTTGCAGAAAACTTAAAAGCACGCTAAATCTTCCTTTTACCTTTTGACAATGATATGTGAGATTTGTCTTTTTGAAGTGATGCATTAACCAGGTCTTGATGAGCATTACTTGGCTTGAGAACTACACTTAAGGGTCACCATCTATTATTTCTATCTCCCAAGCAAGAATAATAATTCACTCAATGTTGGAGTTTCAATGTTTGGAGTTGGGTTGAGGAAGATCATGTAAAAGGAAATTATCAACTCAAGTTCTCCTAGAATGAATAAATTCCCTTTGATTTGGAAGAGAGACTTTGCCAAGTTTTCTTTATTTAACAATATATACATACTTTGTTCATTAAATTGAAAGTCTGCTGTATCCCAAGTCATACACTTCAGGCTGAGTTCACAAAGATGGAGGTAATGCAGTTTCTCTAGATAGAGATTGTACTTTACTGCAAAAGAATCCATACTCTGGATGTCTGTGCTTTGTCTTTCTCAGGTGTAAAATGGGGAGAATGGTTAAACTGCACTATAAAATTGCTATGAGTGTTACATAAGCTACTATTTATTGCAAAGCAATTGGGATACAACCTGGCAGGTAGTAAATGCTCTCTAAGTGGTTCATAGAAATTAATATGATAAGGACATGGATGAAGAATGTGCATATACCCATGGGTGTGAATAATGCAATCCAGAAACCCAACCACAGATGACAGGTCTGGGGAGACTGTCATGGGTATGGTTTCATCTGGAGCGTGAATGGTGAATAAGGATTCGGGATTGTTTTAGTCAGCTTTTTTGCTGCTGCAACTGAAAGTTCTGAGCAGAACAATTTTAAAGGAGGAAGAGTTTATTTGAGGGCTCACGGTTTCAGAGGTCTTAGTCCATAGAAAGCTGGCTCCATTCCTTGGGGCTTGGAGATGTGGCTGAACATCATGGTGGAATGTGTGGCAGAGGGAAGCGGCTCACATCATGATCAGAAAGCAGACAGAGAGACAGAGTCCACTCTCCAGATACAAATATATACCCAAAGCCACACCCCAATTCTCACCTCCTCCATCCATACCCTATCACCTCAGTTACCACTCAGTTAATCCCTATCAGAGGATTAAATCACTGATTGGGTTAAGACTCTCACAACCCAATCACTTCTCCTCCAAACCTTCTTGTATTGCCTCACATGTGAGCCTTTGGGGGGTACTTCACATCTAAACCACAACAAGGAGGTAGAGAAGAAGCTGAGGGCATTTACAGAAACAGAAAGGCACAGCTCTGTGTATCTTATACAGCCCAGCCGGAACCTTCTGGGCAGAAGTCTTCCCTGACTGTCCAGTGGTGATTGGGCCCCATCTGCCCTGTACTTGGTACCTGCCACTTCCTCATCATTGTCTCATCACCATGTAACTGTTTTCCTCTAATATTCACTCAACGGCATTTGTTGAGTGCTGACTTTGCGTCTGGACTTCTGCCAAGCCCACTGCTCCCAGAAACTCCTAGAAAAATGATGTGGTCTCCTCTCCTGCACCAGGGGTTCCTGTAGAACACTGCCGACTCATTCTAGGAGTTAAAAATTATCAACAAAAGAATTTAGGTATCTATTCACGAGGTATCATTTTATCCCTGGGGTTTTGATAACTAAGGAATTGTCCTTAACTGTGAGAAACTCAGGGATGTAGGGCTTTTTGTAAGAGAATGACTGGGTAAAAGAAAAAAAAGATAGTTCTTGTATTCATCACTTTTGTGATTTCTGTTTATTTACTCAAACCTGTGTATAACTGACTTTTGTTAAAAAAATAAAAAGTTCAGAGCATCTCAAAGGAGAAAGAATAATTGAATATTACTCATATCAGTTTGGGATATTTCCCCCCAAGGATCTGTCAGTTTGTTTAACTGAACAAACACATGTGTAGCTGTTTGGAGCTGTGGGAGCTCATTTGTTTTTGAAGTCCATGCAGAATTTACTTTGCCTCTATATCTGTTCCCTCACTGGGATCATGTTTTAGTCAGTTTTTTTTGTTGTTGTTTGTTTGTTTTTTCAACTGCTGTGACCAGAAGACTTGAAGAGAACAATTTGAGAGTCTATGTTAGGGCTTATGGTTTCACAGATCTTAGTTCACAGATGGCCCACTCCATTCTTTGGGACCTGAGGGGATGCAGAACATCATGGTGAAAGTGTGTGGCAGAGGAAAGCAGCTGGGGACATCACACCAGGAAGAGGGGAGAAAAGAGAGAGAGAGAGAGAGAGAGAGAGAGAGAGAGAGAGAGAGAGAGAGAAGGTGAGCTCTGCTCACTAGAACAAAATATATACCACAAAGGCCCATCCCCAGTGATCTAACTCCTCCAGCCACATCCTACTTGCCTACAGTTACCACCCTATCAGGGAATTAATGCATGTTCTTCTGACTTACTCCTCTTTGTTCCACTGTGAGCCTCCGTCACCATCTGTTCCCCACAACTTCCATATCTGGGGTCATGGGCAGGTAGTGACTTGGCTTCTGTAACTTTGGGATCTCAGGAACTAGAAAATTCTGGGAGAGATCCATACCATCTAACTCTCCCCAGTTTGTAACATCCTGGTGGTTTGGAAACTATCAAACTATGGAGGGAAATGTCAAATGAATGAATCCTAATATTGATTCATTCATTCACTAAATATTCCTTAGGCCAGATGTGGTGCAAACTATTGGCAATGGAGCCATAGTTGCTGGCCTCAGAGTGTTTACCCTTTAGTGGGGAGACGCATGTAAATAGGCAGAATATGGTAGAAATGTGTTGCATGTAAAAGAAGAGAAGATCCTAGGTGCCAGAGATGGGGCCAGCAAAGAGCTTAGGGAAGGTGACTAGAAGTGGGGCTGATGTAACAGTCCAGTCCTGAAGGGCATTGGCCTGACAAGGTAAGTTGGGCATGCCTGGCCTAGGAAATGGTACCTGCAGAAAGCTACAGAAGCTTGAATGTGTGACCTCATCATGAAAATGGATGGAATTCTGTGGAGTTCAGGGTTAGGGTTCCTGAGGGGAGCAACAACAAAGGTGCCAAAGAGGTCATGAAGGGCCTTGGCCGCTGTGCTCAGTTACAAAGAATCCTGGAAGAATTCAGCAGTGACAAGAGTGGGGATCACATGGCATGTGATTAGATGTATAATTTCTAAAGCTTCCTGACAGCGAGGTAGGGCATATGGGGTGGTATGTATGGGAAATTGGACGTGAGAAATGCTAGAGGCAAGACATTTCCTGTAAGGATAGGATTTTAATAATTTCCCTAGGAAGTTAAAAGGATGTACAGTAGGCAGCAGTGTTAAGAGTGGGGAGAAGAAAATGGCAGGAGAGATGTCTATGCTTTCCATATAGAATCGACAGAGTTCAGGGATGGGGCATAGGAAAGAGGAAGGGGCCTCTGAGGACTCCCCGGTTTCTAACTTGTTGAGTCATATTTGGTGGTGTTAGGGTTTGGATCTGAGATGTCCTCCAAAAGTTCATGCAGGAATATTCCAACGTGAGATAATTGGGTTATAAGAGCTGTGACCTAATAAGTCCATCCTAGTTTGAATGGACTGACTGGGCATTAACTGTAGGCAGGTGGGTGTGGCTGGGGAGTTGGGTCACTGGGGACATTTCTGGAAAGAAGCATCTTCCCTGTAGGGCCCTTCCCTCTCTCTCTCTCTCTCTCTCTCTCTCTCTGCTTCTTAGCTGCCTTGAGAGAAGCATCTTCTTTCCACCAGGTCCTTCTCCCATGATGTGCTGCTTCACCTTGGACCCAGAACAATAGAGTTGACCATATATGGACTGAGATCTCTGAAACCAGGAGTCCCAAACAGACTTTTTGTTTTTGTTGGGTGTTTTGGTCACAACAAGGAAAAGCTGACTAAGGTGATATTCACAGTGAGAGAATGGAGAGGCGGAAAAACTGTTTTAGAAGGAAATAAAGTTTCAGTTTGGGATGTACTAGTTTGAAATATCAGTGGGATATGCATGGAGAAATGTTTATAATCCCCTGAATAAATTGACTCAGAGGAGGGTGAAGAGGACTGAGAACCAGCTCATATTGTTGCCTTGACATGTGGTGCCATCAATCAGGGACCCTGTGGAGATGAGATGTAAATGGTTTGTGTGTATAAATTCATATGATTTTTTGTTTACATTTACGAGGTATAAATAAATATATGGGAAATAAGGGGAAAAAAGTATTTTGTTGGGCAACTTGTTTGAGTTTGGGTTCATAATATGTGGGCTGAGGTCGCCAATAACCCCTCAAGGTCCCTTCCCCATGCAGTGGTTCTGTGAGACCTGGATGAACAAAGGGAGGCATTTTGAAGCGAGGCTCTATTTCACAATTACAACTGTAGGACAACAGAGAAATCAGACTTTGAGCTGAGCTAGCAGCTTTGCCCTCCCCTCCCATTTAAGCTTTCATTGAATTTGGAAATCATATCTTTCTTTATCTGGGTCAAGGACTTGAGAAGAAAAGGCTAAGTGAGCTCAGTTCAAAACAGCATGTTCAGATGTTTGCATTAATCCCCTTCAGCCACTCACCCAAAGAAAGTAGAAAGGAAGAAAAGACAAAAATAAAGTTTTTCTGAACAGATGGTGACCTGCCCCTCCTCTATTTACTTTCAATATAAATATTGCAATTATTTGGAACCCAACCAGGTCTCTTGGTAAGTAGGTAACTGGCACTCACTATTTTCGATGTCATAGCTATTGAATCCCCCTTCCCTCAGAACCAACACTCCTTGGGAAAATAATCAAATATTCTTGGTATTTTGATTTCTTTCAGTTGGTCACAACCTGGTCAAGGTACTATAAGTACATCAACCATTTAAAAGTATATAAAGCAAGCGGGACCATTTGATTAATTAATAATAGCATAGGGTAAAAATATTCATTTTCAAGGGAAAATTCAGATAAGAATATAGGAAAATTTCTCCCATAACAGTAATCAGCCATCTAAATTTAAACAAAACTGAAGGTGGATATAAAAGTGCATTCAATTACAAAAACTTTTTTTTTTTTTGCTACAACTTTGATGCTGCAAGGTATTTGATAATTTTCCCCCCACCATTATGATCTAGTCAGTGGCAACATACATTGACATAATAGTTTTGTAAATAACAAAAAAGTAGGCTTCAAGAGGCATAAAAATGGTCTCCCTTTTTGATTCAGCAATCCTACTCCTCTGAAATTTATTTTAAGAAAATAGTTTAATAGAAAAGTAACACCTACATACTTGAAAATTTCATTGTAGTGTTCTTTATAAAGAACAAATAGAAAACATTAAAAAGGGCCCAAGTGAATCTAAATTTGGTTTAGCCAATTGTGGGACTTGTCCCAAAATGATGTTAAAATTATTAAAATTTGTAATCTTTAAGACTATATAGAAACAGGGAAACAGTTTAATGAATACTCAGGAAGGAAAAAATGCAGAACATGAAATGAATGTATCATGAAATGAATTGCTCCTCAATATAGAATTGCTACATCCTGATAAACCCATCATAAACTGAAAATGTCAGAAATCAAAAATGCATTAAATACATCTTCCCTTCAGAACACGACAGTCTTCACCAGCCATCTGGGCATTCTCAGCCCTGTCATATTGACATAAATTAACCATTGACCTCCTGGACAAATATTTCAGTAAAAACTAACACAAAAGGCTTATAGATATTATTATACAAATGCATATTAAATAGCAGAAGAAATTTAATGAATTTGCATAGATATTATAGCAGTGTCTCCATTGCTTTTGAGCCATGGATTATACTAGGAACAGATCTAGCTCTAGAATGTTCCAGGCATGGTCTAATCTCCATCTCAGGTCAGATGGTGGACTCTCTTTTTGTTAAACAAATATTCTGCTAGAGTATAAATTGGCAGGGTTTTCATTTTTAGTTTATTCTAGTTCTGGCCTTAAGTGCTTAGATGTAAGGAAACTTTGGGATTTTTCCCTTCTCTGTTCTTTTTTCTCTCTCCTCTCCCCACTCTCTTCTCTCTTTCTCCTTTCCCTACCTTGTTACCTCCCTTTTATTTTTCTTCCTTCCTTAAACATATTTTAAAAAATGAGATAATAATAATGAACTTCTAGGCTTTCAACCTTCAGAGTGGACGTGGAGATGCTCTTCTGCCTGCAGACACAGGAGCTTCTTTCTTCCAAAACCCGTAAGGGGGTCATAATACTGTAAAGAAATAGAGATTTGCAGTCATCTAGGCAGACCCTGAAGCCTGTTTCTATAGCCAAATATCCTTAGAAACCTTAATATTGGAGTCTTGCTTATTTTAAAAATTGGGTTAATAATGAAACATTATAGGATTATGTGGGAGATCTAAAAGGATGATTTTTATGAAAGACCTTAACCCAGGCATGTAGTAGGCTATTATAATAGTTTTTTTATCCACATATGAAATACTGCAGGTCATGGAGCACTCGTGCTTTCTAAAGCAGTCCATACCCTGCTGTATAATTTCCTAGGATTGCTATAATAAAGAACCACAGACTGGGTGGCTTATATAATAGAATTTACTCACCGTTCTGGAGGCTGCACATCAGAGATCAAGGTTGATTTCTTCTGGGGCTTCTCTCCTTGGCTTGTACATGGCTTTCTCTCCCCATCCGTGCATCATTTACTTCTTTTATCTGCACACGCAGTTTTCTCTTTTTATGTGCATCTCAGTCCTGTTGGACTGAGGGTCACCTAATTTAAATTTATTTTTAAAATTTTTTTATTGGTTTTATTTTTAAAAAATACATGCCAGCAGAATGCATCACAATTCTTATTACACATGTAGAACAAATTTTCATACCTCTGTTTGTATATGACTTGATTTAAATTTAATTACCTCTTTAAAGACCCTATCTCCAAGGCTTGAATTCTGAGGTACTAAGAGTTTAGATGTCAATGTGTGAATGTTGAGGGGGACATAATTCAGCCTATGTCCTCTTCACATTGGATTTCAGAGCAATGTTCTGAGGAAAAACTGCTGAGATCCTTGATAAACCCATGTTAACAGTACTTCATCCTTCACAATTATCTATGTTGATTGATTATTTTTCTGAAAGTTTTGTCAGTTACAGCAAAAGCATTCACACTGAAAAGGAATGCAGGGAGAGTTGATGTGTGTTCAGTGAATATGCTATTGAGTAGGCTATCCATTCTTTTAATTTTTACTGACACAAATAGGTCTGTCTACACACATCCCGTGAGCCTGCACCATTGTTTCAGGCTGGGCTCTAGATCAGAAGAACAAATTGGATTTGTCCCTGGGAGGTGAGTCAAGACAGAAGGAATGAGAGAGTGGGAGCAAGACTCAGAAAGAGATAATTCTGCAACAATGTAGTTGTGCAAGAGAGAAATAACAGAAGATATTACACCAAATTTAAATAATGACTAGCCTAATATTAGAATTGCTGTTGGAAATTTTTCTGTGAGAGTAAGGCTGAGAGATAGGGGTTAGGATTGGGGAAATACAGTTCAGCCACCCCTTAGCTATATCTTAAAATAAACCTCACCTTGAGTATCAGCTTGCTTATTATGAGGGTGAAAGTCTAAACTTTAGGAAAACTGAAAATTGGACTGTTTTCCATATCTAGTAAACAAATTGATCCCCTACATTTATAGAGAGATGGTAAATACTTATACATTCATCTTAAATTTACAGAGAGAACAATTTTAGATGCAAGATCTTGTCATTTTGAAGCCATACATCAAATACTAAAGTGATGAAATACTGAAAAAAATACTACAAATACTAAAACATATGAAACATAAATATGAAAAGGCACTGGAGATATTGGGATATGGTAGAGCAAGAGTTCTAGAAGGCACAATAATAAAGTTAACATTGAGCCAGACTTGATGGTGCATGCATGTAATCCCAGATGCTTGGGAGGCTGAGGCAGGAGAATCACAAGTTCAAGTCCAGCCTCAGCAACTTAGTCCCTGAGCAACTTAGCATATTAAATAGCAGAAGAAATTTAACGAATTTGCATAGATATTATAGCAGTGTCTCCATTGCTTTTGAGCCATGGATTATACTAGGAACAGATCTAGATCTAGAATGTCTGTCTCAAAGTAAAAAATAAAAAGGGCTGGGGTTGTGGCTCGGTAGTTAAATGCCCCTGGGTTCGATCCCCAGGGGTTGAAACAAACCAACAAAAACCCTCTCAACATTGAATTCAAATCTTGCATTCCCTAATTAAGCCAAATTGTGGAGACAACTTTGACAGTGGGCTTTAGGTGGGTAAGATATTGAGAGGATCTGGTCCAGAGATATCAGGTGTTAGATATTGTTGGCAGTCTTCTGGGGAGCACTAAGGAGGTGTAGCCTCTAGGAAAGACTCAAAAGGGAGTGAGACAGAGTCAGCTCCAATGGGATCAAAAGACAGAACAGTGGAATCACCAGGAACAAAGATCTCTGTGGGTGTTTGCAGGGGAAGAAGGAGTAGGTGTCTTCAATAGCCACTGTCCCCAGTGGCTTTGATGAAGATGGTAGGCATGGGTAAGGATTCAATGTGAATGAGTTTTCAAGAGCTCTGTTTGACGACATCATTGAATGGGGCCTGCCAATCATTTCTTCTGAGTCTTAGAAAATTCTGAGGAATTGTGGATGTCCCTGGAAACAGTAGTTATTTACAAAGCCTACAATTATCAGTAAGCAATTGTTCTCTATAAAGCCATCTGCTCCAACTGGAAATGTCCTTAATCTCACCTCTTGAATTGATCTCTTCCTGAGTTGCAGCCAGAGATGCCAAGTTGCTCTTTTTACCTTTCAAGAGAAGTTCCAGGTAGGAAAATTGGTTTCTATTTTAGTTCAGGATCTGGAAATAGGCAGATAAATGGGATGGTACAGGAGGAGGTTGGGTTGAGGAAGTATCTGCCCCTGGCTGGCTTCTCCATTTGATTGCGATGGGCATTGGGTTTCATTCCTATGAAATGGCGCTAACACTGTATTTGTTTAATCATGGTACTCTGAAGTTGACTGGATGTTTGCAAACTATTTTAAGCACCTTGGAAAAGTGGCATTATTTGTGTACAAAATATTGCTAAATGTGTCTCATATAATTCAGAGAAAGGTTCAGCTGACTTTTCTTTCTTTGGTTTGCTGATTTAGAAGTTTTTTCTTCAAAGTAGAAATAATTCCTTTGCTTAAATGTAGCTCTGGGCACAGTTACAAATTTTCAGCATGTTTTTGGCTCCTAATACTCTACATCAGCTATTTAGCAATATGGCATTTTTGTTGATTTTTTTTCCTAATGCAAAATGTTATATGTTAAATGATCTTCCTGCTTATAAAAGATGGTTACCGTTAATAATGCTGCTAATACTGGAACTTAAAATAGCTTTGCTTATATCTAAGTAGATGGGAAGGTGGAGCTAACACTGTGTATTTTAATAAATATTAGTTGAATGGAAGCAAGCAATTGAGTAGGGCATTTTATCTCTTGACCCTGGGGATATTAAGTTCCCTGTTTGCATCCATATCTGGTAATGTACTGAGTTAGTTCCTAATAACATTAATGTACAATTTATATACCATTATACAAACTATAGGGCACAGCAACATCTCTCCCTAATTCCCTATTCCTTCCTTACATAGATATTAAGTACCAATTATATGCCAGGAACTTACTGGCATCATTCTTTCAATGCCTGCTGTTCTCATGAGATGCAAATGATTATTGATTTTTAAAATAGTGACACTTGGAATTCATGGTTCAATCACTTTTCTGGAGTCAATCATTACTGAACATTTACTGTGTATTACACTCATAGTATTCTACAGAAGCAGATATCAGATATTAATCTTAAGATTTGTAAACTGAATAGAGAGCTATGAAAATGTCATGAATATATCCATGAAAATGTCCACTGTTGGATAGATAAGTGTAGCACAAACAATGTGGTGTAAAAGATGTACTGACTATTCCATTCTAATAATTCTTTTTTTAAAAAAATTATTTATTTTTAAATTGCTTTTATTTTTTAAATACATGACAGCGGAATGTATCACAATTCTAATAATTATTTGAAGATGAAAAAATCTGATTTCTTACTTCAGGATCCAGGGTGCAGGTTTTGCTTATTTTGAGATAAAATAACATACCTTCAACATTTTTATTTGCCTCTGCATTTATACAATTTTCCTATACTTCTTCCTCATTAAATATCTCTCTCCATCAAATTTGAAATACTTCACCTCAAATAATTTATCAAGGTCATTCTTCATTTGATATCCAGTTCTGGATATTACATGAAGTACACTCAATAGATACTATTCCTGTTCTCTAAATATTAACATTTCTTTCATAATCAACTACTAAAATGTGATTTTTTAAAATCCCATGAAATAATGTTGAGGATATGAAAATGTAGTCCTTCTCACAATATATATATATACACACACACATTTATATCAAAATATGTATTAAAGTTGGATAAAATGCAGTGATGTTTGCTTCTTGTGGAAGAAAATAAAAAGTGTTTGCCTTCAAATAGCATTTAATTAATTTGGGAAAATCAGGTCCTGCACATTTTGGTGGCTAAATCATTCTGATGTCAAAATAATTATACGTAGTTTTAAGATAAGAAATGTTTCAAGGCAGGGCAATGTGTTCCTCAAAATAGTCACACAGGGATGGGGATATAGCTCAGTTGGTAGAGAGCTAGCCTCAAATGCACAAGGCCCTGGGATCAATCCCCAGCACCACAAAACAAAAACAACAACAACAAAAAATAGTGGTGACAACGAGAGTTCAGAACTGAGCTAGATGCCCCACGAGCTGTCACTATGAATCATCAGTGAGAGATGAGAGTTCAGATTCTCAAAGGATATGTCCAAAGAACAGGTGAAATTGGGGAACACCTTCCAGCTACAGTGAGTGGTGTGAGCAGAGCTGAGCAAGCCTAGTGTTGTGGCCAAGTTGAGAGAAACTTTCAGGTGAAAGTTTGGAGGGAAAGATAAAATGGCAGGTGAGAACCAGGTAGAGAGGGGACTCATATACTTAAGAGGAAAATATTGTCTTTATTTTTTCAATGCTGGAAAACCCTAGTAATGATTATGACTCATTATGAATGATTATGATCAGTCACTGGCTACAAAGTGCAGAAGTTTAATAATTGATGTTTTTTAAAGAGAAACGCATGAAATAACAGCTACTTATTCAGCTTTTCATCTTTGTGTTTCAAAAAGGTACCGTACAGTGTATGTTCCAGAATAAGTCATTTGCAGTCAGTACCCAGTCTCATTATTTGTGTTCAGGGATAGTTCATATTTTACTATGTCCTTTTTTAAGTTAGCACAATAGATCTAAAGAGAAAGTTGATCCAAAGTCTGTGCAAGAGGTTCGTAAGTCATCCAAGAAGAAATAGTCATTCACTGGCTTCTCTTAATTTAAAGATAAGCCCATGACATTACTTTGACATTGACACTGATAAGGACCAATATTGTTAAGAAGAGCCGAGTGTCCCAGAATTGATCTGTTTAAAGATGTTTCACGAGTTTGTCAACTCATTAATTTATTCACCTCATTCATTTATTTATGCACAAGTCAACTATTTATGGTATGTTTCAGGCCCTATAAACATATCATGACTGGGCTTTTGCCTACATATTAATGAAGGAGTTGTGATTCAGTACCTCAAAATAATTATTTAAGAGATAACTACTAAATATAGAGTTTATCCTTGGAAATATTAATATGCACATTCTAGTGAAGTAGTGGAGGGAAGATTATAGTGACTTCTGAGACTCTTGAGAAAGATTGCTGGGAGCCATGCTTTCTCTGTTTTGTGGCATGGCTGGCTGGATGCCAGCATCTTGTGTTCATCTTTGAATCCCTAGCAGGTAGCTCACGGACACAGTAGAGGCATGCTGGATGTTTATCAAACTGAACGAATATGAGAGGTATGTGAACTGTCTGGAAAGATTGGATATTCTTGCTCAGGAGCCCTCTACACATGTTAAACACTGCAATGCACAAAACAAAAAGCAAGCCTAGATCAGGTTCTGAACTGAAGGATACAGATGATGTTATAGAAATTGGGACTGAATGCCAGGAACCCTTTACTTCCCTCTATTCTGAAATCCAAATCAGGTAGTACAGATGTTTTCTAAAAGGATAAAGTTTATGTTTAAGTATCCAACCAAATAAAAGGCTCTTTAATTCTAAGACATCTGACATGAGTCCTGAATTCTCTTTCATCCCACTTCCTGTAACCCACTCTCTGCCCTGCCTACCTTGCACCTTAGAAATACTAGCTGTGGATAAGGGCAGCTGTGATAACAGCCTCTGTTTGGCAGTTGGGCTGGTGCACCACTGGGGCTGGAGGGAGGTGGAAATGTCTCCGCCATGACCATGAACATCATTGCTCTGTGGAAGGGAATGTGTGCAGAGCTGGTCAGTTCTCAGGACCCTAAGTATTCTCACCTACTTACTACCAGTTTGGTATGTAATTTGATATTGAGTATATCACTACCTGAAGACCCTTCTTGACTTGAATTTGAGGTGGAACAAGAGAGTGAGAATTGAGACAGAAATTTCTGAATTGATGTCTGTGGGTCTGGGATGACAGGGGTCATGCAGAGATCAGGTGTGTTCTAGCACAAAGGTGATTCATCAACAAGAGATAAATAAACTGAGGGCTAAAGTGACCCAGATGGGAAGAAAGACTTCTCTACACAAACTTGCAGACATCAGATGACCTAGTAGTTTCTGAGTCTTGTCTCTCCACAAGTTGCCTCCTCTGGGTGTTCAGTGAACAAATAGTATGCCTCTATTTCCAAGGTAGGATGGGCTCTGTCTCTCTTACTGTTTGCTTTGTAGTCTCCACCTTCCATTTTGTGTTCCCTTGGCTTTTTAAATGTAGAGTCCCCACAGGAGCATGGTGGGTATCCTGTCTATCCACTTTCCCTAGAACAAGTGTACAACACAGAACCTACTAGCACAGAATGCCTTCTCTCAGCTCCAGCCACTTTTTTTTTTCAAATTGTAGAGCCTTTACCAAGTTTAGGACATCAAAACTTGTTTTATAAAGTAACTTCTGAGGTCCCCATTGTTTAGGCTATCCTTCTGCCATACTCATTCTCTATATTCCAGCCAAGGGATGCCAATAAAAAGAAGGGATTCAAAGAGAGACTTTTGATCTCGATCCTCATCTTTCAAATAGAGAAACCCACTTGTCTTTTATTCCACTCCCCTAACTAGGCAGACATAAGTAAGGAACAGTGAAGAGGGACACCTATTCACCATAAGTTGAGGTGCTTGAAGAAAAACGCCTCCCAATTAAAGCAAATCTAAATTGAACTTAGTTTCTTAGAATTGGTATATAGGTTTGCTAGGGATGCCATAATAAAATGCCAGAGACTGGGTGGCTTAACAGCAAAATTTTATCTTTTCATAGTTCTAGAGGCTGGAAGTTAAGATCCAGGCACTGGGAAGTTTAGTTTCTACTGAGGTCTATGTCCTTGGCTGGAACAGCCCTGGTGTCTCTTCTTCTTATAGAGACACCAGTCATACTGTATTAGGGGACCATCACTATCACCTCATTTAACTTTAATTTTCTCTTTAAAGGCCCTCTACCAGTGCTGTCACATTCAAACATACTGGGAATTTAGGGTTTCAATATGTGAATCCAGGGTAGGAGGGTAATTGGGAACAAATCCATAATAGCTGGATTCATATAGTTTGTTTTGTTCACTTTTGACAATGACCCAAAAGGAAACCATCAAAACCACATTATTTCCATACGTTAATACTTACGAACTTTTGTTGAGGTTCTCAAAATAAAAAGAGCTATTACTCATTTTTAATTCACCCCAACTATAAATTATAGACCACTAGTAAAATCTCATCATTTTTAAAACAAAGAATCAGAGACGGCTTCTCTTACATACCATCCCACTTAAATCCTCCTAAGTGCTTCTTGCAAACTGACCTCCTTTTACCCTTCACATAAAACTCTTAACTATGGAACGGGCAGCTAAACACCTTTGATTTGTCATTGATACCACAAAGCCTAACCTATGAAGTACATTGTTAAACAAATAAGTCTAGGCCTAGAGAAAATTGGTCCAAAAACCACACAAGCCCAGACTGTTAACTAAAATGGAAGAATACAGTGTTGGTCTAGGTTGTTAAAAATTAGTGTAATTACACATTTCAGATATTGGAAACCTTATGTAGAATAGCAAAGATATCAGTTACTAACAAAGCTTCTAGAGGCTGATGGATGACATGAAATATATTTGTAAATGCTAAGTAAATTATTTTGATAAAATTGTTTTTCACAAATTTCTCCTAATTCTGACAGAGATGGTCTTCCTTATTATAATTACATATATCTTAAGTTTCAATGAATCTTTTAAAATTCTTGTCTGTTATTTTTCAAGGATATTATGAGTTATTCTTTGTATTGTGCATTTTTTATCAAATATTTGAGTACTGTACATCATTCAATAATGTATCAAAACACTGAGCTGTGATATCTGGTTATTGAACATTTTTTCTAGAATGCCACTGGTAAGTGACAACTTATTATTTTTGCAGACAGCAAAGGCCCTCATCTTTTTGATTCAGATGATATGATGTTCATTGTGAAAACATAATGGAAAGGATACTATATTTATTTCTGTAACTCCATGGATACAGTCCTTTTGAATTCTAGATTGTAGTCTTTTACTCAAAAATATATAATAGGTTAATTCAAGAAATATACTCTAATTTAAACTCAGTATTCAGGATTTGCTATTCATGAAGTACATAACCTGATTTAAAAAAAATCAATGAATTTGATCATATCTTGGAACCTCATTTCATTCTCTCTGGTGTTGTCATAGCAACAAGGAAACCAGGGTGCTATGGGGAGCTATGATTTCAGACTTCTGCAGTTATTCCTGTGTGTGGTTCAGAGAGAGAAAATAATATCATAGTGTTTAATCCGAAAATTGTATTTAATGTGAATTACAGTAGTATAGTGGTCATGAAGGACTCCGTTTCTATAAAGTGCCCACCTTTGCCTCTGTACCTAGTAAGCTGGGTTCAGGTTATATCCTGTTTATGTTCCACTTCAGTGATTGGTAGAATTCTTTTTTTTTATATGAACAGTATCCCATTAGAATCATTTATTGGGTCTTGAAATAAATAGGATGGATAATATAAGATTAAAATAACCAGATTTATTAAATGGCTCATCAACTATTTACATTACATGTAACATTTTGTACAAATATGAGTCTAGCTTTGATGTGAGCAGCTTGCGGTCTTAGTCCACATTGGTAAGAACTCTGAACCAGACCTTCGATGACTTGCCGTCCAGTTATGGGATAAGATAGTTTCCCCATCCTGCAGGCAAATCCTGATAACTGCTTTTTTCTTACCCTTTTACTTGTTCCTTTACCTCCCTAAGTACCCTCCCCTCACTTGTTCTCTTCCTCCCTCTGATCCTATCCTTCCCTCCCTTCCTCCCTCCCTCCCTTCCTTCCTCCCTCCCTCCCTCCCTTCCTTCCTCCCTCCCTCCCTTCCTTTCTACCTCCCTCCCTTCCTTCCTTTCCTCCTTCCTTCATTTTTCTATTCAGATGCTTTATTTTACATATTTATTACCTTGAATTGACTTCTTGCCCTGTATGCCCCCAATTCCAGGCTGCTTCCACTCTTCTAAAGAGGCTTAGTTAGCTTTTTCCTCTATCTCCATCTTCCTCCTCTCCCACCATCCTCTTCTCCTTTCCCTTCAGGCAACAGGACACAAACCCATTAAAAAGCCACTTGCTTTTTAATGTCAGGTCTCTGCTCAAAGTACATATAATTCTTATGAAATATGGTAAAGAATCTCAATAAATGCAGCAATATTAAATATAAAGGTGGAAGCAGAGGGGCTGTGAAAAATTATACCTCATAGGAATTAGCAGAAATCATGAAGGTTTGGGTCATTATGAAGTGGAAACTGGGCAGTCTTCTGAGTAAATCATATCTAGATTCCTAAGTGACAAGGGAGCTCTGACAAATATCTGTGTTATATGCATTTAAGACAGAAAAAAGAACAGATATTTAAGCATATTTTTAACAAAGTTATACCAGAGCATCAAAAGCTACACTTATATGAATACATCTTTATAAACATTTATAATATTTAAAAGTTTGCCTATCTGAATTGCCCATGGTTCAAAAGAAAAATAGATACTTATATTGATGCCCTGAGAGCATCTTTCCCAAAGAAGGCAAATTTGGAGTTCAAAGCTACCTTCCTTCTTTCTTTCCTTCCTTGCCCCCTTCCTTTCTGCCTTCCTGCCTTCATTTTTCTCTTCAAATGCTTTATTTTGCTATTGAAAAATATGTTATTGTTAATTAGATGGACAGAAGAAAAAAGAAATTAAAAAAATTTCTTGCTAAGTGATGTTGGTATTTGTGAGTTAAATTTCAGATCTAGCTCAAGACATGGAAAGGAGTCACACTTTGGGGTCACAAGCGTGCAGGCCTATCCCTGTCATTACCCTAAGCATCGATTGGTAGGATTTGTCTCCTTGTTTCCCACATTAAATAATCATAGTCCATTGGTTTGTCTTTTCAACAGTGAAGTCTTGTGTATTTACTGAACGTGTGCTGTGTGCCTGCAGTGAGTGGCACACCTGACATGATGCCACAGGAGATTCAGATACCATTCAGGTGACCCAGACTACAAAATGCACTGAGTGCCAGATGTTTTCACTAAACACAGATGGATGTGCGAAATTTAAGTTGACTGAAGGGCTTGGATGCATGCTAAATTCAAGCCCATGCTCTCAGTGAGTTTAAACATCAGGCACACATTAAAAATGTCAGCATTTCCAATGGGCACCTGCAAACTCAATAGCTTTTCACCACCAAAAGAATTAAGGCAACTTCCAAAATAAATGTACCTCATTCTGGTCAGCCCAGGTTCCAGCTGTGCTGGTGTGGAGTTGGGGACAGAGGCTTTAATTCTCCACTCTCAGTTCATATACATGTATGAGGACTCACTATTACAGAATAAGATTGAATGTCTTTCCATATGTTTAAGAACATCTTAAAATATTTTTTTGTTTTTTTGTTTTTGGATTGTGTATGATTCTTCACCGATTTTTACTATTAGGATTTTGGTCTTTTCCTCCACAGAATTTCAGGAATTCCATCTATATTTATGTTATTTTGTTTTTGTGATGTATGTTATAAAGTTCTTTCCTCATGTATGGTCTTTTGGCTTATTTTTTAACTTTGCAAAAGTATATATTTTTTAATTTTTGGCAAATTATACAATTATGGCCACATTTATCAATTTTTAATTTTCTCTGAATTAAAGCTAGGAAACTTTTCCCTATCCCCAGGAATTACAGGAATTCATCCAAGTTTTCTTCTGGTATTTTTGTGAACTAAATTTTTTTTTTGCATTTAAATATCTGACCCATTTGGAATTATTCTGTGTATGAAATGAAGTATGGATTTAATTTTATTTTTTCATAGTATCAGTAAACCCAACACTGCTTGTTAAAATTTCCATCCTTGCACCAGTGTTTTGAGTAGTTACCACCATCAAATATATTAAATATGCATTTTGTTCCATGTCTGGACTTCTAATTTTTCCTCACTGGTGTTAGCGACTCATACACTAGTGGCACACTATTGTAATCATAGAGCTATTTTAGTGTGTTTTATGTCTGATAGGCTGTGTTAATATTAGTTTTTTTTTCAATTGGATTGTTCTGGATAGTCCACATAAAATTTGTATTTAATTGTTTAGTATAGGTGCATTAGAAAGCTTGCTGGAATTTCCATGGGATGGCATTAAATTTATAACTTAGAATTGATTTCTTTATAATGTTGACATATTGTCCAAGAACTGGAGATACCTTTACATTGCTCAAGTCTAATAATAGGTCTTAAAAGTGCTAAGTTTTCACTGTTAAATTTGTACATTTCTTATTAAATTTATTCCTAAGCATTTAATTTCCTTGATGCTATTATAAATGAAATTTTCTTTGTCCTTATATACTGATTATCTTTTGTGTTTATGAAAACTAATAGTTGCTGATGTTAATTTTATATTCTATTTATTGAATTTTT
This sequence comes from Callospermophilus lateralis, assembly GCF_048772815.1. Taxonomy (NCBI): domain Eukaryota; kingdom Metazoa; phylum Chordata; class Mammalia; order Rodentia; family Sciuridae; genus Callospermophilus; species Callospermophilus lateralis. The sequence goes on along the minus strand of NC_135307.1, from coordinate 68,685,517 downwards.
TATTGTCTGAGCTTTATCATTGCCTATCTGGGTATATAATCCTATATGCTGCAAGTAGTAGTAGTTTCCTTTTCTTTTTCAATTTTTATGTCTCTTATTGATTTTTCTCATTGATTGTATTGTCCTCTAGTGAACGTTAAATAGTAATGGAGTTAGGGGACATCCACTAATATTCTTAATTGCCATTTTAAGAAAGCATACATCAATTCCTGTTTTGTTGGGTGATTTTTGCAAGAATAAATAGTAAACTTTGTTAAACTTTTTAAATCTATGGAAACAAAAGTTTTTCTTTTTAGATGTATTGTTTCATAGTAATCTAGTTCTGAAAATTGAGTTGACTTTACATTTCTGGAATAAAACCTTTAATCCAGGGTATTTATTGTTGACATGTTTTGCACTGGATTATGATTGATAATGATTTTACTTAGAGCTTTAATTTATACAATACTTACCACACTTAATTATCAATGTTATTCTTGCTCCATAAGAAGAATCAGAAATATTTCCTTTACATTCCATATTCTAGAAGCTACCTAATTTTTTATACATTTGGTAGAGCTCCCCTGTGAAACCATCAAGGCCTGGGGCTTTTTTGTACTACAGTTCTTGTTTTGCTGTTTTCTTCTATGGAAATTTGTCTACATTTTCGACCACTGATGAGATCATTTTTATAACCTATATTTTACTGACAAAATTTCTTTCATCTAACTTTTCAGATTTATTTGTTTAGATCTCTGACAATCAGTCTTCAAAAACATTTCTTCTGTTTCAATGCCCACTTCTCTTTATTATTTATTTATTAATATGGTTTTTTTTAGTTGTAGAAGGACATAATATCTTTATTTATTTTTATGTGGTACTGAGGATTGAACCCCGTGCCTCAAACGTGCAAGGCAGGTGCTCTGAGCTACAGCCCCAGCCTCTTTTGTTTATTTTTTACCTTTGTGCTTTCCCTTATTTTTTTATGATTTAATAGTGACACATGTACATTCATTTTTTAAAGTAAATTTTTGATTTATTAAACATACTATTTCTGTATTACTATTTATTTTTACTTTTATATTTAGTATTTCCTTCTTTGTGAGTTGTTTTTGTTTTCTTCACTGTCTGCTTTCTAGTTTTTGTTTCTTTGTTTTTGATATGAGAATTAAATGAGTGTAATTCTTTCCTTTTGATTGATGGAAGTATTTGATTGAATTTGCCCATTTTCTGTTTTAAAGGTAATTCACAGACATTGCTAGATAGAATTTTTGTTATTTTAGAAAGATACTTTGTAATTTGGGTTTCTTATTTTCTTTATATCCAAGAATTGTTTAATAGGTTTTAATATTTTTATTATCTAGCAGAGAGGTCATTTTTCTTTACTTTTTTTTGTTTATAATTTTTAACTAATTGCATTTTACTTAGTCTTTTTAGCATTTCTGATTTTTATGAAATTTATTGCTTTTTGTGATATAGTGTATGACCAGTTTTTATGAATTTGACAAGATGGTGTGTTATCTATTATCAGGGCATGAATTTTATACATATTAATAAGATTCATATTATCAGTTATTTGTTTAAATCATATCCTTCCTTTTTGTCCACTTGATTTTTTTCATACTGGGAGTGGTATGTTAGTATCCAGTTTTTACTGTATCTCTATGTTTCCTTAAAATTGTTGCTATTTTGACTTTATAAAGGTGATTTCTATGTTGTTTCAGACATAAATATATACAGCAGTCTTATTTTTAACTAAATTAAGGCCTTTGTGTTGAATTTTTTTATTTAAAAATACTTGTTTGACTTTTATTTATTTATTTTATTCTATGATGAGAATTTCTGTCTCTGTTTTCTTGTTTTTGTTTTGTTAGGCCTTTACCCATCCTTTTGGTTTTAGCTTTTCTGACCCTTTTTGTTTGGGGTATGTTTTTATACACAGCAAAGAATTTGAATTTGTTTTGTGAGACAGATTGAGAATCATTTCTTGTTTACTGAATGTGTTAAATATTAACAATTAACAAATAGTTAATAAACTTTTAATTAAATATTTAGAATATAGTTTTAGATTTATAGAAATGTTGCAAAGAGTTCCCATATAGCATATAACTATGTCCCTTAATCATCATTTTACAGTAGCATGGTGCATTTGTCATAATTAGTGAACTAATAATATAGATGTATTAGTGCTAAGAAAGGGTCACACTTTATCTAAAGTTATTTAGTTTTGCAGAATGTGCTTTCTCTGTTTCAGGATACCATGCAGAATTCCACATAAATTTTATGTCTCCTTGGGTGCCTTCTGGCTTTGTGACAGTTTTTCAGATTTACCTTGTCTCATGACACATTTATGAAGAGTGCTTATCAATTATTTTTCAGAATTTACCTGAACAGGAATTCATGTGATTCTTATCTTACAATGAAAGGAGGGCTGTGGGTTTGGAGGAAGAACACAAAGATGAAATGCCTTTCAAATCAAAATCACTGATGTGATTTTCATGAAGAGTATAAACCATCAACATGACTTACCACAGTTGATGTTGATCTTGATACATGATTGAGGTAGGGTTTTTAAGGTCACTGTCCTGTAAATTTATTTTCCTCCCCCCATTTTTCCATACTGCACCCTTTGGAAGAATGTAACTATGTGCAACATAGTTGGAGTGAGGAGTTATCATCCCTTCCTTTCGGGTGGAGTAGCTACATAAATTATTTGGAATCATTCTATATGGAAAGTCTCTTTGCCCTGATTAATTTATGTGTGCAATCACTTATTTGTATCTTGGTATTCTCACAGATATTTATTTTATGCTTTTGCTTATGAAATAATATTACTTACTTTATTTTGTTGCTCAAATTCTTTCAGATTTGGCTACTGGAAAATTTCCAGTTGGCTTTTGTGTTCCTTTGACATGTCTTTAATTTATTATTATTTCTAGCATATTCTTACTTTTTGCCACCACATTATGCTTTAGATTTATCTTGTGTATTTTTCTGTTCTGATTCTGGATCGGAAGAGACTCAGTTCTTTGTGTTGGAAGATATTAGAATCAAAATCTGGACACTAGGTGCACTCATTGCTGCTGAGAGTCATTGTTTCTAGGTCCTCTCAGCTGATAGAGCAAGGAAATGTAATTGTGTATCCTATTGGATATGTACATATTTATAAATATTTTTATATTTAATCATCTATCTATATTAAGCAGAACATGAACACATACTGATACCTCCAACTCTAATCAGTTATTACATGGATCATTGTAACCTCTTCCCTTGCTTATTTGTAACCTACTACTCCAACAATAGCTTTTTTATACAAAATCAGTAAACTATATTTTCAGCAGAGTTTGGATGGGAATCTAACTCAGTTCACTTTGGACTGTGAAGAGGACATCTTGAGTGTTTTACAGTTAGGACAGATTTTTAGCTTTCTAGTTCTTTAGCTTTCTAGTTCTTTAATACTATCATTTTTTGATAGTCTAATGCTTATTGCTCTTTTTATTGTTTTTTTTAGATACATTAGAGTCCATTTTGATATAATTATACAAGCATGGAATATATCTTATTCTAATTAGGACCCCATTCTTGCAGATGGACAGGATGTTGAGATTCACTGTGGAGCATTCATATATGTACGTAGGAAAGTTATGTCAGATTTGTTCCACTGTCTTTCCTTAATTGTTCAATTTCATTATATATGAGTAGTGACTTTGGGATTATTAATATGTACCTCTGTGGTAAATAACTTTGTTAGTCAGAGTACATACTTCTGTGCAGTTTTTTTTTAGTTCAGTCTTACAGATTCCACCTCTTTCCAAATTTATTTGGGTTGGAACCTTTTTGCTTGCCTGGTACTTCTTTCAGTGAAATGGTTTCACACATTTCTAATCATTTAGATTGTTTTGTCATATCATGCATTCCATCACATGATTTCTGACCCAATTTATTATTACTTTTTGGGGAGATTACCTGGGATTGAACTCAGGGGCCTTCAACCACTAGCCACATCCCCAGCCCTATTTTGTATTTGATAGAGACAGGGTCTCATTGAGTTGCTTAGCACCTTGCTTTTGCTGAGGCTGGCTTTGAACTCGAGATCCTCCTACCTCAGCCTCTCGAGCTACTGGGATTACGGGTGTGTGCCACCGAGCCCAGCCTAAATTAGTTTTTAATATTTGCATGTAATACGGTTCATTCTTTCATGTAGAAAATTCTTTGGGTATCAGTTAATGTATAATGTCATTTATCTACTGTTACAATATAATATAGTCTTACCATACTAAAAAATTACTTAATTAATCTACCCTCTTCCCTCAACAACTGAAACCAGTGATCTGTTTGCCATGTCTGGGGTTTCTTTTTGCTATTTCCATTATGCAGTGCAATTATACTCATGTAATACCCTTTTCAGACTGACTTTTCCTATATATCCTTTGGATATATTCATTTAAGGGTTTGGCAACTCATTGATTGCTGGAAAATATTCTGTTGTATGGGTATTTGACAATTTATCGATTCTCTTTTCTTGAACATTTTGGTTGCTTCCTAGTTTTGAGAATCATGAGCACAGCATTCATGTGCAGATAAATGTACAGAAGTATGATTGCTGGATCATGTGGTAAGATTATGGTTAGCTTTGTAAGAAACTGCCAGAATATCTTTTTAAGTGACTGTGACACTTTGTATTGTCTTATTCTCTTGGTTGGGTTCTCCAGTTAGATGCCAAATAAGAGAGGTGATCAGGGACATCTTTGTCTTTTTTCATAATTTTAAAGAGAATATTCCTGAAGGTGGTAGTAGACTGCTTTTGGTTACACCTATGAGATTAAGTATTAAGTATGGACTAAGTATTCTTAGGATAGGTAGATTTTTAAACTAATTTAATTTCTTTGAGATATATTCAAGTTTTTGATTGTTTCTTCAGTTTTTATCTTTTTATATTTTTTCAAGGAAATTGTTTTATTTAGTTTTACTTTTTAATATAAAATTATTAGAATATTCATATCTTTTTAAAATTTTAAAAATGTGGTCATTGTCTAGTTGTGACTTTTGGTGGCTGGATCAATATTTTCAGAAGTATGTTTAGAATTTTCAGAAATATATTTAGTTTATTTGGTTATTCATGGTAACAAGTAATTTTTCATTTGGAACTTTGTTTTCTTCTGTTATTATCTTTATTATCATTTCCTCTCTTTTACTTTATTTTGATGTATTTTTTAACACTAGTTCATTGAGTAGAATGCTTGGCTCATTAATTCTGTCTTTGGTTTTTCTCTCACGTATGCATTTGAGGGTATAAATTTCTCTTGAATGCTTTATCCACAGCCCACAGATTTTTATATTGTTTTCACTATAATTTATAACACTCCTAAATATTTTACATTATTCATTATGACACGCATTTATAAACATTTATTTGAACTTGCTAAATATATAGGTATACTTTTGCTCTATTTTGATATTGCTTTCTGATTTCATTAAAACTAGTCAGTGATTGTGAACTTTAGGAGAGTATTCTTGATTTTGTTAATCCTACTTTTGTGGTCTGAAACAAGATTAATACAATTAAAATTTTATTTTCATGTAAAAAGTATACATTTGCTATTTTGGTCATGTAGGGTTATATACATCCATCAAGTTTTTTTTTTGCTTCCTTAGTATGATTTTGAGATAAGCATGTTAAAAATTATCATGTATTTAAAAAATAAAACCAATAAATAAATAATTAAATAAAATATTTCAGAATTTAAAAAAATTTGCCAATTCCAGTTACTTAATTAGTGTCAATTAATATCTGTTTATATTTTCTAACCTATTTACTCATTCTTCTTTATATCCTATCCATTTTGATTTGGTTTCAATTTTATTCTTTGTATAGTGCATTCTTTATTTTCTTCTAGAGAGAACATGTGAGTGGTAAGTATTTCCTGAATTTCTCCTTTATTTGAAGGCAACTACCTCATTTTCAGCCTCAAATGATGATCTACGTGCACATAGCATTATAAGTTGTTAACCACTTCCTTCCAAAATTTGAAAATATTATTAAGTTTTTCCCTGCTATTTAAAAAAAAGTTGCTTTTAATTTACTTTTCAGGTGATCTGTTTTCTCTCTGAATGCATTTAATATTTCATCTTTTCACTCTAGATTCTGCAGTTATTTCCAATGTCATTGTGTGAGTTCATTATTTATGCTTCTTAGAAATTAGAGAATTTCTTAAATCTACAAATTCATTCCTGTCTTTCATTTGGGAAAATTTTCATCCATTCCCTTCTTAAATATTGTCTTTGTTCTATTATCTTTATTCTTTCTTCCTTGAATGTCTACTAAATGTTCATGGCCATTATTTTATTCTACAAGGCTTTTAGTTTCCCATTCAGTTTCTCATTTTCATGTTTTTCTGTTCTGCATCCTCAAATTTCATTGAATGATCTTTTTAAAACACCAGCAAGTTCACAGAGTTCCTCTGTTTATCACCTCTGAGGTATCTAATACACATGGATTACATTTCTTACCGTGGCCTATGTATTAGCCTACTTGGTCACCGGTAACAAAATACTGCACCATGGACGTGCTGGTTTAAACAACAGAAATTTATTTCTCACAGTTTTTCAAGCTAGATGTCCAAGATCAAGGTCTGTCAGGGATAATCTCTTATAAGGACTTCTTTTGGCTTATAGATGGTTGCCTTCTCTGTATATTTATATGGCCTTTCCTTGATGAGTAGAAAAAGAGAGAGAGACAGTCAGTCATGGGGAGAGAAAGAGAGAGGAGAGATCTTGTGTGCTTCTTATAAAGTCACTTCTTATAACCTCATCTCACTCCCAATAATATGCTGGAATGCCTACCATTGCTATTTCAATGGTAGTACAATAGGATTGTACTAGAACCCTGCCCTTAAAACCTCATTTAGCTTTGACTCCTGAGGTCCTGTTTAAGTCAGTTTTTTCATTACTGGGACTGAAAGACCTGATCAGAACAACTACGGAGGAGGAAAGGTTTATTTAGGGGCTCACAGTTTCAGAGGTCTCAGTCCATAAGTGTCTGGCTGCATTCCTTGGGTCTCAAGATGAGGCAGAACATCATGGCCAAAGATTGTGGCAAAGGGAAGCAGCCCACATAATGATCAGGCAGTCCACAAAGACTCCATTCTCTAGATACAAAATATATACCTCATACCCATGCTCCCAATGAACCACTTCCTTTAGGCACACCCCACCTGCCTCTAGTCACCACCCAATTAATCCCATCAGGGTTGACCCACTGATTAGATTAAGGCTATATCCCAATTATTTCTCCTCCAAACCTTCTTGCATTGTCTCACATGTGAGCTTTTGGGGGATACCACATCTAAACCATAACAGGTCTTATCTTCAAGTACAGTCATGCTGGGGACAAGGATCCAACATATGAAAGGGGGGGCGGGACACTATTCATTCTAGAACAGGGAACAAGGCTTGACACAATCTTGCCCGTACCTACTTTTGTGTCTACATTTTCTCTCACTTTCCCCTCTATCAACTCACCCCACTACTGGGCTTTTTTTCCCTATACCTTGGAGATGCTCAGTGCATTCCTGCACCAGTGTCTGTACACTTGCATGTAATATGGCCTGGGATTCCTAGAACTCACCATTATTTGAGGATCATGCTGACAGTTCCTCCTCATAGAGCATTTCCCTGACCACCTCAGTGTGCACTTTTTCTTCTCTCTGGGTTTCCAGCATATTTGATTACTCTTCTGAAACTCAAGGGATTCTTTACATTTTCAGATTTGATGAGATTCAGACTCTATTTTCCTTCTACTCTTGGCAGCTAGACAAATTCAAGCAGGGGACAAATTCAAGTGTACTGGACTTCGAATTGGAAAACAGGGGAACAAAGAAGCAGGCACTGTGAGATGTATTCCTGTGGAGGTGTTGGCAGTTAGATGCTGTCTACAGAAATAGCAATGGTAGGCATTCCAGCACATTACTGGGAGTGAGATGAGGTTATGCTAGCTGCCCAGGGGAGGTGGTGCCCTGGGTCTCAGCAGACCAATCCTAAGTTGTGACTGGGGACATTGCTTTTTGTTTTATACCTCTAATCCTGGCCCATTCTGAGATTCTGAGAATTATTTAGTATCTGTTAGTAAGTTCCTCTCTGTATTAAACTAGAATTAGTATCTATTGTTTGTAGTAAAGAAGCCTGAATGATATGCCACCCTTCAAAAAGAGCCCCCTTTCCTTCCTCTCCTTTTAGTAAACAATGCTTTTGAAACATGCTATGAACTCATTATAGTGCTAAGCATTTTTCATGGGCCATTTCAATTAATTTCTTTAAGATAGGAACAGAATTATTCTTTTAACCACTCATTTTGGGCCTCTATGGAATGTATACATGATTAATGTTGGTGCTCATAGTACATTATCTAGTAACTTGAACTGAGTAGGCAGTCAATAGAAACTGATAACATAGTAAAAATATTGTCTAGATTTGCATTTCTCTAATTGCTAGTGATGATGAACATTTTTTCATATATTTGTTGATTGATTGTATATCATCTTCTGAGAAGTGTCTGTTCAGGTTCTTGGCCCTTTTATTGATTGGGTTATTTGTGGTTTTTTTTTTTTTTTTTTTGTGATTAGCTTTTGGAGCTCGAGATTAGTGCTCTATTTGATGTGTAAGGGGTAAAGATTTTCTCCCAAGATGTAGGCTGTCTATTCACCTCAGAGATTGTTTCTTTTGCTGAGAAGAAACATTTTAGTTTGAGTCCATCCCACTTATTGATTCTTGATTTTAATTCTTGCACTACAGGAGTCTTATTAAGGAAGTTGGGGCTTAGTCCCACACCATGGAGATTAGGGCCTACTTTTTCTTCTATTAGATGCAGGGTAAGATTTCATCTCACTCCAGTCAGAATGGCAGCTATTATGAAGACAAACAACAGTAAGTGTTGGCAAGGATGTGGGGAAAAAAGCACACTCATATGCTGCTGGTGGAACTGCAAATTGGTACAGCCAATATGGAAAGCAGTATGGAGATTTTGAAATTGGGAAAGGAACCATCATTTGACCCAGCTATCCCTCTCCTTGTGGAAACAATCTAGATGCCCTTCAATAGATGAATGGATAAAAAACACTCAATGGAATATTACTCATCAATAAAAGAGAATAGAATCATGTTATTTGCAGGTAAATGGAGGGAGTTAGAGAAGATAATGCTAAGTGAAGTTAGCCAATCCCCGAAAACTGAATGTCGAATGTTTTCTCTGATAAGAAGGCTGATTCATAGTGGGATAGGGAGTGGGAGCATGGGAGGAAGAGACAAACTCTAGATAGGGAAGAGGGTAGAAGGGGAAGGGAGGGGGCATGGGGTTAGAAATGATGGTGGAATGTGATGGACATTATTATTGAAAGTACAGGTATGAAGACACGAATTGGTGTGAATATACTTTGTATACAACCAGAGATATGAAAAATTGTGCTCTATATGTGTAATAAGAATTGTAATGCATTCCACTGTCACATATAAATAAAAAATTAATTAAAAGAATTGTGTAGAGGCTTTGTCTTAGTCCCTTGGGATGGGACAAAGTACCATAGACTAGATATTTAAACAACAAAAATTTGTTTTCTCATCATTCTGGATGTGAGATCATGACACCAATATGGTGAGGACTTTCTTCCAGCTCACATAGAAGGAGGGGAGTGGGGATAGATAGGAGAGAGAATGAGAAAGAGAAAGAGAGAGAGAGAGAAAGAGAGAGAGAGAGAGAGAGAGAGAGAGAGAGAGAGAGAGAGAGAGAGATAATATGAATGAATGAGAAAGAGCTATCAAGCACACTTTTCTGATATTTCTTCTTATAGGGGCACTAATCCTAGTAGACTAGGACCTCACCCCCTGACTTCATTACCTCCCAAAGGTCCCATCTCCAAATACCATCATGTGGGGCTTCATTCTAGAGGAGTACTCAAATATTCCATTCACAAGAGACTTTGAACACATGGGCATATTGTGGCTTTTCCCTTTGGATGGAGATGGTAGGAAGTTAATCTATGAGCTGAGACAGAAAATGGTCTTCAGGGGAAGAGGTCTTCTGTTTGGGGAGGTACAAAATGTGAGGACATGACCATTACCTTGGTTAAATATCTGAAAGGATGTGCACATTAGTGGAAACCCAAAACAAAAATGATCTTAATCTTCTTTCTGTTACTCAAATTACTAAAGTAAACTTTATTTTTTTTTCTTTTTTTTATTGGTTGTTCAAAACATTACAAAGCTCTTGACATATCATATTTCATACATTAGATTCAAGTGGGTTATGAACTCCCATTTTTACCCCGTATACAGATTGCAGAATCACATCGGTTACACATCCACAATTTTACATAATGCCCTATTAGTAACTGTTGTATTCTGCCGACTTTATTAAAAATGAATTGCCTGCAGAAAAATGCTGCTTTTTTTCTGCCTTTCCTTGTAAGTCTCAATTTATTTTTGGTTTGCTTACTAGATAATTTTTAGAGGGGTTTTCAGATATACTAATCAAGGATTGAAACTTGCTTGGGGACAATAAAAGGAAATGGAGGAAGAATGAAACATTTATCTTTGTGAATTTTTTACTCTTCAACCTCCTTGCCCCTCCTGTGGGTTTTGTTCCTCTCTTCTACTTGAAGATTTAGAATAGATATTCTCTGATCTATTATTATTTGAGCTTATTGCTTAGATTTATTCCTGCCTCTGGATTTAATGTAGGGAATTGGAGAAGGAAAATGAGTGAAATCGGGATTCGTATCACCTGGTTCTGTGTTAATGTGGCAGGATTCTGGAGTGTGGAGCCACCACTGAAGGGGGAAGCAGTCTCTCCTCACTGAATGTGTTGTATTCTGGCAGCAGCTCAGCCAGGTCAGTGTCTCTCTTCCAGCTACCCCTTGACAGTGCATCACACTGCACGCTGGCAGAGAAATGGGATTTCAAAGACAAGAGTTGGAAAATGTTGACACATTCACTTTTATGTAGTGGTTAAGAGAATGGGGTTTACAGATTGACCATATTTCAGAACCAGCTAAGCTCCTTACTAATTGTGAATAATTTTTTTCCCAGATTTTCTTCAATAGAGGGGAAATAATTCCTTGTAGGGCTCTTGTGAAGACTAGGTATGATAACGTATTATTAAGTTGCCATGAAGCACTTACTCAAAATATTTTCTTTGAGTGGATGAAGGAACAGATGGACACCTGTAAAGTGCTCATTAACCTACTTCATACTTATTTCTCACAGTTCTAGAGGCCAGAAGGTATAAAATGAAGATTCAGGTTCTGGTGAGAGAATTAATTCCATCATGGGGGCCCCAACCTCCTGACCTCATCAAATCTTAATTACCTTCTAAAGAGCCCCTCCAAGTACCATTCCATGGAAAATTAAGGCTTTTCTATATGAATATGAAGAGGGGTTGGTGGAGATGCAAACATTTATTCCTTTGTCCCTCTTACTACCCCTTTTTTATGCCCCTCCACCATTTTATAACCCCTACCTCCCTCTCATCCTGGTATTATATTATCATTTATTAAATAGAACAATATAACTTTCATGGCTTCTTTCTTTATTCTCTACATCTATCACTAAATGAATCTCTCTATCCATTAAAGAGGAGAGGGATAAGATTGCAAATACTTTCAGTTTAATGTATTTCCCTAATGCACAGAAAGTTTTCCAATGGAATTATAAATGAAGTTCTATTTGCAGGAAACATTTAGCTGGAGGGAAAACAACAAATGCATATATTTTCAAAGTGTGAGGGAGATTTCATCTTTTCAGACTCCTGCCAAGTTGTCACTGTCTCTCTGTGGCAGTGTCACCAAATTTGTCAATAAGCACAATTAGAGAACATGGCAGTGGGGTTCTTATAAGATGATAAACTGTCATTTTTTGTGTGTGTATAATGTCGGAACAATTAAAAATTTACACAGGATTTCAAGGACCAAAGAATATATTTATATATGTGTATACATACAAACACACTTACCCGTATGTATACATATGTATACCACACCTCACTGTTTTGAACTGAAATGTGTTGCTCCAAAATTCATATGTGAATCCCTGCCTTCCAATGTGACTATATGTAGAGATAGGGCCCATAAAGTAAGGTTATGAAAGTAAGGCCTTAATCCAATAGGAGTAATGTCCTTATAAGAAAAGTGACCTCTCTCTTTTCCTCTATGGGTATACATGGAAAAAATGCCACGTGAAGATACACTGAGAAGGTAGTCATCTACAAACCAAGAAGTCTCCCTGGAAGTCAGTCCTGTCAGCACCTTCATTATAGACTTCTAGCTTCCAGATTGTGAGAAAACAAGTTTCTGTGGCTTACATCACCTGGTCTGTGGTGTTTTGTTATGGCAATTCTAGGAGACTAATATAGCCACAAATCTCAAAACCTCAGTGATGGCCACATGTATTCTAGATTGGCACCAGTGGTAGTAGGGAAGATCAAGGATTTATCAATGAAAGCTCCCAGAACATGGAGGAATCATTACACTTGCCCCTTTATGGGCAAAAACATGACCTTTGAAATCAGCTTTTATAAATATATAATTATATTCTCATGAAATACTGCTGTTGGATGCATGTGTGTAAGGAGCTATAACATTGCAGCTGCTACTTTAGGAGATAAACAGTCCTACAGTTGCCTGGACTTTAAAACTATCCTTATGCCTGCTTCTGGATATACTTTGAGATCTTATAACTCTTTCTCTAGCCCCTATTTGATAGAATCTTGCTGTTAGATGATATTGGCTTTGATCAAGGAATGTGTTGTCTTAGCAGCTCTTAAACCTGACCTCCCAGCCAGGTCTTCATGTTTCTAGGCAGGCCTCTGGGTGGCTAAAGTGTAGGTGTGGTCCCAATGCTATCCAGAGGTGACACTTAGGGTTTACTGAATTCAGGAATTCCTGGGCAGACATTCTCAAGAGGGTCCTCATCCATCTTTTGTTTTTTTTGTGGACTGGGATAAGGGAAGGAGAGTCTGTTATTTCACATTGAGGAGGCTTGTTATGGACTGAATATTTGTGTCATGTCAAAATTTTTAGGTTGAAGCCCTTATCTCCAATGTAATGACATTAGCATTTGGGGCCTTTGGGAGGTAATTGGACCATGAGGGTGGGGCTTTCATAGATGGGATTTGTGCTCCTCTAAGACCCAGCATGGAGAACTTGATTGCTGTCTGCCCTGCACCACATGAGGCCATCTGCAAACCTGGGAGCCAGTCATCACTGTACACTGAATCTGCTGGCATCTAGATCTTGTACTTTCCAGCCTCTAAAAGTGTGAAAAATAAATGTTGGCTTTTAGAACTCTCCAGTCTGTGGTATTTTGTTGCAGGAGCCCAGGAATGCTAAGTTTGAGCTCAAGTAAGAAAATAGGAGTTCCAAAGACATCAGCTTCAAGTTCAGGAATTTGCTTATACTCTTTAATAGTGAATCACTGACCTGTTGGTCTTCCATGGTATATTTTCAACTCAAGTACCAGATCCTTCATCCCTTTTTAACCCCTTCCCTTTCTTCTCAAGTTGGGACTCAGCATTAAGAGAACTGAGGACTTAGAAAAGGTCTGACTTTTTAGGTTGATCTTATAATTTGACCACTGATTTACTCATTCAAAAACTGTGTTGAACATCAATAAGCAGCAGGTATTGTTTTAGGCACTAGCGATGTATTATAATGAGAATGTGATAAAATGTTGACCAGGGAAAAAAGGATAGAGAGTATCCTGGGGAAGGGGGTGGGTTGCATTTTATAACTGGTGGTTACGGTAGGTCTCTTTCAGAAGGTGACATTTGAGCAAAGACTTGGAGAAGGTGGGGAAAATGGCCGTGTGTCTGTCTTGGGGAACAGCACTCTGAGCACAGGAAACATTAGAACAAAGCTTCTCGGGCAGCAACGTATCTTCCATGTGTGTATGTAGTAATAAGGCCATTGCAACTGGAGTGGAATGCGTGAGGTGGGGAGAGAAGGGAAAGAGATTGGAGAAGTGAGGGACTAGGGGGAAGGTAATGGACTCAATCACATATGTCAGTGCATGGAGATCCTTATAGAGACATTAGCTTTTTGTGTATGACAATCACATATTGAACAGATTAACCCTTGTTTTCAAGTTGCCTTCTCTAAATTTGTGCTTTCAATGTCCATGGACCAGCCCACTGAAATCACCCCAAAGATGTTTGGAAATGCAGAATCTAAGGTTCCACCCTAGATCTACAAACAGAATCTGTTTTTTAACTCAATTCACCAGGGATGGGTATGTATATTGAGAAATTATGGGTTAAAATCTGTTTTATCCTTATATAAGTAACAATGACATCCATACCTTAAAATTATGAAAATGTGTCATTTTTGGAAAATATACTCTGGGGTAGGAGTTACAGGGTCCTCCTGCCCTGGACACATCACTGTTTGTGAGATTCTGTTGCACACTTGTGTCAGACTTGTGTTTCTTCCTTTTTTTGTGGAATTTTGGCCAGGAGGCACACACTTAGACATAGAAAAGATTTTTCTAGTTTCTTTTCTACCAATGTGTGGCCCAATAATTAATTCTCACCAATGAAATGTGGGAAGTGATGTGGGCTTCTTTTGAGCCAAGGAAAAGGATAAGACTACTCTCTTTTCCCCATCCATCACAAAAATGCAGCAAACTTGGACACTACAGTGGGATGAAGACTCAAGATGAAAGCTGACTGGCTCCTTGATCATCACAGCATTCACACCAATCTACTATGAGAAATAATTGTTCATTATGTTATGTCATTGAGAATTTGGCATTGATTTATGAGAATGGCTAGAATTATCCTAACACAAATTACTTCCAAATATAGGGGCCATCAGAAGTACCTGGAGGACTTGATAAATTACTCAATGCTTGGTTCTACTTTTGGAATTTTGCATTCTATAAGTCTGGGGTGGTGCCTGCAAGCTTGTATTTCTGATTAGCTTCCTGGTGATGCAGAAAACCACACTTTGAAAACCACTCCCCTAATAAAATATCCATAGGAGGATAGAAAACCTACTGGTGTCAAGGAATGTATCACTGACCCAAGGTGAAATTAAAATTAAGTCAATTTAGCCCTAACAGGGACCATTCAGTGCTACTGTATTTGGTGGTTTTACCAGAGGCTGACATGTTCAGTACAAAAATGGATATGGAAGGGAGAATAGAAATTTATTAAGCTTAACTTTGGAGGAATAATTTAACTGATACTGGCATCTCTGCTTTTTTAATTACTCCACCTTTCATTCTGCACTTTCTATGCCCTAAAAGAGAAAGCAGTTGATTTATGACCCCCATAAAGCTTTTAGCCTAGGGTGGCCTTGTTTGCGTTGGCAGGAACACTGCTGAGCCTCCCAATGACAGTGAGAAGCCAGAGGATCCTCTGTCTCTCAGAGGAGGTGAGGGACATGCAGAGTCTTAATCTGACATTTAACAAACCATCTCAATGTTTCACTGTCATTTAAGAATGTAGTGTAATTTTAAAGGATCTTTTTGCTATCTCCCTTGGAGTATCTGGGTTAGGTTGAAATGAATTAATTTCTTCACTTAGAAAAACTTGCTTGAGTTTTGGAAGGAATTAGTATAGATCTTTCCAAATTGGACTTAGTCCTTTTAAGGTGCCTCACATAAATTCAAGCTTTGGAATCTTCAGAGAAATTTGTGACTTTATAGCTGCCTTTTTATCCAAAGTGCTATTATTAAATTATCATTCTGGATCACTTCACTGACAGTTCCTCTTCTTAAAATAGAGATCAGCTATATTCCTGGACACTGGCATCAAAAAGCTAACTTTGAAATTCCAGTTTCCAAATGGTTTCTTGTTTTTAACGACTATTTTCTACTTTCTAAATTCTCTGGATTTGTTTTAGAAGACATGGCACATGTTCTTTCTCAAAATATCTTTTTGTGCTCAATATCTGTGCATAATAAGTGCCGTTTTCATTTCCTTCTCTGTTGCTGGTTAGTGCCAGGGCTTCCTTTTCCTACCTGGGGTGTTTTTTCAGCTCTAAATATTCCCATCACAGTAATGTCATGTATGGAAGGGGCTTAATTTGAACCTGGCAATGCCTTCAGCAGCCCTCAGACACAACCTAGGGAGGATGTACCTTAGGGGATACTAAAGAGTAGAACCCCACTTCTGCTTTTCTCCCTCTCTCAGACATTCATTCGCCTCTTACCCTATGACAACTTCTGGGGACTCATCAGTGAACAAGGTGGGAAAAATCATGGACCTTATATTCTAGTGGAGGACAGAGACAATGAAGAATTGAATCAAATAGAACTGAGTATTCAGAAGAAGATTAGGTAGGGTACACTGGTAGAGACTGCTATAGTTTGGACATGTAATGTTCCCCAACCATGTGTTGAAGCCTTGTACTATTAAGAAGTGGTAAAAACCTTAAGAGGGGGTGGTGGGAGGCTGGTGGCAGATTTTTAAGTCATTGAGGGCACGCCCTTGAAGTGAATAATGGGATCCTGTCCCTACTTTCTTTTTTGCACTCAGCCATGAGGTGAGCTGGCCTCCTCTGTCATGTGCTCCTATCATGAAATACTGTGCAGCCGCTGGACCAAAGCAACAAGACCAAGGTCATGGATTCAATTCTCCTAAATCGTGAGCCACAAATAAATTTTTTTCACTTTATAAGCTGGTTATCTCAGGTATTTGTTACAGTAATGGAAAGCTAACACAGAGAGGTGTAGAATAAGATGGCCTACTTGATCTAGAGGGGTAAGGGAAGTTTTAGCTGAAGAAGTATATCTGAACTGACCCCTGATAAATGAGCCATATGAGCATTCTGAAGGAAATTTGTTCTAAACAGAAAGAAGAATAAGAGTGAGAGTCATGAGTTAGGAACCATTTTGTCATACTTACAGAACAAGGAGGCCATTGTGGCTAGACTGCAGTCAACAAGTCAGGGGAAGAGCATGTCGGATGACATTAGATTTGATGAAAGCCATATAACGTGGACTCCATAAATTAGCAAATTTATTTGAGTCATCATTTCAGTTGAAATGTTGATAGCTACAAGGACCGAATACTTTCCCCCCAATTTTTTTTTTGATTGTGTGACCAGTTTAATTAGCTGTGTAATTTCCTAAATGGTGAGTGGGTGCTTCAAAAGAAAAAGCCTCCTTTTAGTTCTGGTACCCTCTTTCTGAGTGCTCCTGCCTCCCTGTCCTTGTATCGGGCACCAGGGGGAGGCCAGCCTAGCAGCAGGGCCGTGAACAGTGCTGCATTGGGAAGCTGTTCAGTTGATCTTTATTGGAGCTCTAGAGTTTTGACTGATGGAAACTGACAGGGACTTTCCAGGTATAGAAAAATGAGTGAGAATTTCCTGAGGAGACATTTCTAGTCATCAAATTCAAAATATTTTATATTTTTGCTGTTCTAGAAAATGCTTCCATTGAAAATGGAATATCATTTCAATTCCAAAATGAGCTAATTTGGAGTTTTGGAACTAACTTGGAAATGTGAATTTACTATGGAAAAGGGTATATTGAAAGGAACATGGAAGTTAGTGTCAGAGAAGTTTATTGTGTTCTTTCTTAGCAAGTATTTTAGCCCTGTGTGCAGGGGGTTAAGTCTTGGCTCTCCTATTTACCAGTTGATCTCTTAGGTAAAATAACAAGACTTCTCAGTAGCCCTGTTCTTTACCTGTAAAATGGTAAGATGTTGTTGAAAGGATTAAATTAGATAATTCAAACAATAGCAAACTGTCGAGTTCACAGCAACTATTAGTTATTATTGCCATTTTGGGTGCTTATATGTGCAATGTACCATTAGGCATTCGTATTTTTAATTCTCTAATTAAAAATTTATCAGAGTACTTAATACACAAAGTTTTGGAAGTCAAAGAACCGAGAGTCATGTATCAATAACAAAAATAAAAGCCCCTTGTCCCATCCCTTTACACATGATCCCACTCCTGAGAGGCAACCACTTTACCTTATTTCTTTTGGTTATTATTTCCATATATCTAAGTATCATACTAGTTTTTTTATTCAGACATTTTATACCTTATCCCCAACTTTTATTTTGGTGGTTCTCCATGTCCTTCTCTCCCTTCTACCCCAGCACTTTGGATATATCCCAACAGTTCTATCAATACTAGAACTGTACCTTAATAGAATGTACGTTGTCATCTCCTGCTGAGTCATACAGTAAACCACACATGATCTCTTCCTCTTTTGTTTTTAACAGGTTTTCCCCCTCCTGAAGCGTGTGGTCTCTCTCAATAGAAATGCAAAACCCCACAGAATTAGGTTTTATAAAAGAACAAACAAACCAGCTAATCTATCAGGTTTCTACCTTTTCCCCTTTAGGACCAAACATCTGGCAGCTCTGTCTTTTCTTTTAACCCTGGCCTAGCTTTTCTCTTGACTCACCCCAGGGGTCTCCATTTGCCTTTGTTTCCTGGACCCAATGTCTGTCTTTGCTTTGGTTAAGTATACCCTGTTGTTACTTCCTGAGAAAGTGCAAGGGGATGAAGTTTCAAGATGCTCCCTGAAATTATCTTTATTCTACCTTCACAAATGATCCGTCTCTTGGCTAGGCAGAAAATCTTCTCTACCCAGAAATAATTATTCTCAGAATATTTCTAAAATGTTTATTAAAAACTTAATATCCACACATTCATGCTCACACTTTAAATCAGTGCATCAGTGAGAGGAAATCATGTGCTTTTTCTTGTGGGTTCTTGTTTCCTCTTTTCCTCTGCTTGAAGACCTGGCTCTTGCCTATTTTTTTTTTTTTAAGTGTTTTTTTCCATTGTCTTCTGACTCCTGTGTTATTCTTATGGAGCACTATTGACATTTTTTATTCTACTTTCTTGATATGTAGTCTGTGATTTACTTTGCAAATCTTCTCCCCTGATGTCCTGAAATTCAGTGATAGTGTAGCTTGGCATGGTTTTAGTTGGCTCCCTGTCAAGTCATTGTGCTACACTATCTTGGTGGGCCCCATTTATCTGGAAATTAATGTTCTTTGGTTCTAGGAAATTTTTCCTGTACCTGGTCTTTGATAATTTCTCTCGTCTGTTTTGTTTTCTTCTTAGAACTACGTAAATTAGTGGTGGTATCCTGGGAACTCCTTCCCATTTTTCTTATGTTTCTCTATTGTCTTTCTGTTCTTTTTGTCCTTTTTGGGAGAAATCTTTATTTTTTAATCTATCCACTGAATTTAAGTATTTTCTTATTCTCTGTTGATTTTTTTTAAAGCGTATTTTTTAGGGTATGGGATCAATAGCTTTTCATCTCTTAGTTCACTACATTAAAAAAATCATCATCTGCTTTGTCTATTGTCTGTGTTTTTTGCACTCTGTGGATTTTCTTGCTTTTCATCTTTTCACAAGAGAGTTTCCTTAAATAGCTAATGATTGTGGTTGTTATCTTATTTAAAAATAAAGTAGTCTAAATTTAAAAATATTGTAAATTCCCAATATCAGTGATGATACAGAGAAATAGGAATTGTAACAGATTACTTTGGAGATAGTGAATTAGTACAAAGAAAATTACTTTGCATATAAAGTTGGAATATGCATGTCCTGTGCCTCCCTGTTTCATTAAAACCCCAAGGAGGATGCTTGCACATGTGCATGGTGACACATACAGAAGTCTCCGAAGCACCAATTTTCATGATTCATAGAAAATAGAAGCAAATCAATAGAATGTATAAAGATTTGCACTCACAGTGAAACATAATACAGCAGTGAAAAATAATGGGCTACCATTTCATAGAACAACATGGATAAATCTCACAAATGTAATGCTGAAAAAGGCCATGGAACAACAAAAAAAAAACCCCACAGAGTTGAAGTCTCTTGATGGTAGAGTGGACATGGTAAATTGGAATATTGTCATCTAAGAATATTATATAGCAATAAAATAAATTTCAGTTGCTTTCAAATTTATAGGTCAATTGCTCAGAATGAAAAATATAAATGCACATATATATTTGCATATCTGTATGCATATATGTCTGTGTGTGTGTATATATATATATATATATATATATATATATATATATATAGCCATTTAGGTAAGGTCCAAAATGGGCAAAACTAAACTATGATGTTAGAAGACAGAAGGTTGTAATCTTCAAGGAGCAAGAGGGAGTTGTTAACTGGAAAAGCCATCATAAAGGGGCAATTTCTGGGATGCTTTGTTTTGTTTCTTGTATAGTATCTGCATAGGCTTTCACTACATGATCTACAATTGAATAAATTTCATTTGTTTTAGATGCTATTTTGTATGCATGTTTTATTTTACAACAAAAAAGTTCTTAAAGAAGAACAAGGAACTAAAAAAGGTAGTTGCAAATTCTACAGACATGGTTGCAGCTGGACAACGTGTAGATTTCACTGAAGATCTAACGACAAAGGATCTAGAACTTTCTTGAGGGAGCCCCTGCATGTCAATATCTGTCAGTCTTTATTTTTTCCCAAGAGCTATTCATTTGTCCCAGAGAAGAATCTACCCATTACTCGCTGACACAGAATCTGCTTGTCTGTCAGCCTCCCTAAAGCAGGATATGGGAACAAGTTGAGGGGCTGGTCATTCGGTAGGACCATTTTAACCCAAACTGCCCATTTCAGCACAGAACCTCCCCTATTTCTTGCCTCCCTGTTTGGAATGTGTATGTTTCAATTTCTCCACCAAATACATCCTGTTTGTGGACAGGGAAGATGCCTGGGGATATAACTTCTCCTTATACATATTCTCAAGCAAATACCTCCTTGTTTTCAGCCTTGGCTTCTTTTTCCTTTGGGGAGAATGAGCTTCCAGCATTCCTCCAGCTTATCTGCTGTTTCTATCCCTGTGTGCATTTGGCATTCAGAGGGCTTGGATCATCTATCCCATGCTGTTTTCATCTGTCAGACCTGTGTTGGTTTTTGTCTCCACTTTCACGTTTTGCTCCTTCTGCACTGATGACTGTCGTGGGTTGAGTTGTACATCTCACCCTATCCTGACAAATTCATATACTGATGTCTTCATTCTCAGTACCTCAGGATGTGACCTTATTTGTAAGCAGGGTGTTTACCAAAACAATGAAGTAAAATGATGTCATTAGGGTGAACCCTAACCTAATGTGACTGGGGTCCTCATCAAAAAGAAACACGTGGACACAAAGACATGGAGCAGCGGGAGATGATGTGAAGAGACGGGGAGAGGATAGCTGTCTATAAACCAAGGAGGGGGCCCCCGAGCGAGCAGATCCTTCCCTACAGTCCTCAGAAGGAGCCAACCCTTCTGACACCTCCATTTTGGACTTGTAGTTTCCAGAGCCGTGAGCAGTCAATTTCTGTTGTTAAACCCACCCAGTTTTTGGAACTCTGTTACAACAGCCTAACTAATACAATGACTTAGATTATTTTTTAATTGTTATAGTGGCAATTTAGGAAAGAGCAGACAAAAACTTCATAAAGCCTGAAGTTGTGCTAAGCATTTTACTTGTATGAGTGTAGGTACCACTATTTTGGATGAAACTTCTGTAAAGGTGAGAGTGAGAATCTGAATTGAGGTGTGCTTGAGCCACTGAATGTCTTGATTGCTACACTAGGGCATCTTGGAACTTCAGTTTCCTCATCTTTAAAGTAAAAAAAAATCTGTGAGATTGTTTTGCCCATTTTCAGCTCTATCAGTCTTAATTATACTTACTGCTCAATATAGAAGAGAAGGAAGAAGAATGATATTTGTTTTCTTACTATGCGTTTTTCTTACATAGCCTAGTTTTGATTCTCCAAATAATCCCATTGAAGATGGTGCAATTGTTACCCTTTTAGAGAACTCAACCCAGAAAGTTGAATAATTTGTCCTAGATTGTAAAGTCAGTAAGTGCAGGGCATAGAGGTCATGTGAAAAGGTGGATGTCACCTTTATCACACTCTGAGTTCTACAAGAAGACACCCAAACCACAGGATAGAAAATGAACCAGATGCAGAGGTTCCCCAGAGGACTGGTTGCTTCCTTACTTTATATGACCTCCAGGGACACAGCTGTTGATTTGTAATGGTTCCCTGATAGAGAAGCTTCAGTCATAGGTTCTTTGATACTTAATATATCATGTTCAGAGTAGCAGCATCCACCTCATATGGAGGTAAAGTTACCGACTTCTTTCTAGACTTCCTGAAAGAGCATCTTCATTCTAACAAGGTCCTCCAGGTGATGTAGAAGCACAAGAAAGCTTTAGAAACACTTAGGATGGCTCATTAGGTGGATAGAGGGCTCAAGCAATATTGTCAGTTCTCTGTAATTTCCTGTTTCTGTAGATCTATCCCTGACATTTCTCGCTCTCTTTTACCCAATTACTTTAGTGATTTACAGGGATAACTTTGCATGGTTCCACTTTAAAAAGGTCCCTTATAAGAGTACCCTCTGCACTGCAGACCTATCTAGTCACCCAGGTTCACTGCATCCCCTCATCTTTTTGAACAATGCATTTCCTTTAATGTCATTAAGCATCATGAGTAACTTGGCATCTCCCTTTTTATTTGCCACTTATCCTGAATGTAAAAGTTCCCATCTCCTTAAACTCAACTATTCCCCATTGATGGAACTCTTATGGAAAAATAACCCAAGATTCTCCACCATGAGGAATTTTAAAAATTCTTCTTCACAAACTTCAGCAGATCTTGATATCCTTAAGCTCTCACTTATTTTCTCCAGGTTGTGGAATGGGGTATCTGAATCATGGATGTTTCTTGAAATATTTAGGACTGCAAATCATTGAGCATTGATCTAATTCCTTTACCAGACTGTGAGATGGGATGGGGTCATCTTCAGCTTTCACTTCCTGGTAAATATTTTCTGATCGAATGACTCTAAGTAGATAGTATCATATACATGTGTTCTCTCCAATAATTCCCCAGTGTCCTCAATGCCAGTAGCATCCAGGGCCACATGGGTTTGCTTATCTTGTTAGGCGAGGAAGTCTGTGTGGAGTGACAGAACAGAAGTAAACTGAATGTATTTCATGAGCTCAGTCTCTTTTGTATCAGAGGTAGCTGGATTCTGAGAGACAGGAGAAGCTATATTTGTTGTGGCTTCTTACCTGGATCTGTTGTCTGGGAAGGTTACACATATTCAGAACGCACTTTAGAATCTTGCGATGTTTAAAAGCCATCACCTTATATTTCAGTCTGTAGAATAAGAGACAATATTATCTGAGTTAAGAACAAAAATGTCTACAAAGGGGCTTCAGGGGTGGTAAAAGGCCCATGTCCCTTAATAAAGATATAAGTTTTAGTTCCACATCCACTAGCCCCAGCCCCTTCCAATAGCAGTACTTAATTAGTGGGATTAACACACTATATTTAAAATTCCCTGTCACACAATTTTTCCAAGTCTGATTTTGTGTGGTTGAAAGTTCTGTAGGTAAGGAGATGGAGCCCAGGGGGATGGAGGGAGGGGCAGGGATTGACAATTTCCGAGGCTTTGGTATTATTTGAAGAAAGGATCAGATATTTGCAAAAATATCTTTATGTTTTACTTTCGTTCTCTTCTCCAAATCTTGTTTTTTAAAAATTACATTTTAGAATTCAGTCCAAATAAAAAAGCAAAAATCCTTTCTACTTGAAACTAATGTAATGAAATCTGGCCCAATTTTCACCAAAGTAAAACACCAGAGGCAGGATGTGGAGAGGACAGAAATAGAATCCACTTACAGAAGTCCTGGTCTTGGGGTCTTTGTGGGGATATTTGATACTTTGATCCCAGTGTTTAAGCACAATTGTAAGTCTGTTGCTTCCACATCCATCATCACAGCCTCTCCATCTGGATCTTTTTCAGGACCTCTGCTTCTAAAGACTTCCACCCTCCACTACCTCCCTTTTCTGAATCCTGACTTCGTCTCCTCCACTGTTGCTTTCCCCACTGTGGCACAGCTTGGCCTCACCATGAATTTAAATAAGAGAATCAATTTTAACTTTTTTTTTTTTTTCAAAACACACCCATATTTCTTGCTGAGCTAAAATTTCACATTTCCAACTGGAAATGTATCTCCTACAAGAAAACTCTTGACACTTTCGCCTGTGGTAGAATTGTGAATTTTATGCATTTGCCATAGGCAAAGTTGCTGTTTCTGCCAAGCCTAAACATCTCTATTTTTTCCTCCTCAAAGACCAATATTCATGATACTTTTTAAGTAAAAAAATAACCTTGTAATTTTTGTTCACAAAGTATTGAAAAATTTTTCTTAAACAGCAAAAAGTTTTGGAAGACCCTTTTCAAATGTCCTTATTCTTACTTTCTGATACACAAGGCAATGGGCAGATAAGTTCCCTTCTAAATATTTACTGAACCCTCTACTCTGGTCAATGCAATGGTTTCCATAGAATCTTACTTCTTAAATTTTTATCAGTGAATGATGGTTCTGTTTTGAAGAATGGCTCATGAATTTTCTGGCATTCTCTTCCTACCTAATTCATTGTCTTTTTTTTGGAATTGTGAAAAATGTAGTACTTTGATCTGGTGAGTTTAGATGTAGTTAAATTATGGTTGGGTCTTTGGGAATTAGGTTTTTAACCCTAGTCTTGGTGTTTGTCTAAGAGCACACTGGCATACACAGCAGGAGGTCAAGCCATAGACTATTGCTGGTACCTATAAGTTGTCACATGCCTTTCAAAAATTTCCATTCTTGGACATTCTTATTATTTAGCATTGGTTTTACTTGAAATTTTGGTTCAGCTTTCTATTGAAGCAGCATAGCCATAGCCTCTTTCTAACCCCAACCAAATATTTCTCTGCCTAATCTAACAGTAATTCCAAGTAATAAAAAGTTTACAATTCAAACATCATTGCAAGTGGAACCATAATTTTGATCACTATCACTTATTGAGATTACCCTGCAAGGCTATTTTAAAGTCATTCCTTTAATTTTCATAGCAACTCTCTGTAGTAGAGAAACAAACTGAGGTCTATAATGGGTAACTAACTTGCTCTTAATCATAGGTTGAGGCATGGCAGAACTGGGGTTCAAACATAGGCCTTCTGCTGCCAGTGCCCATGGTTTTCAATGGTGACAAAATTTTCTCTATGGTACAGATAACTTATATTCCAGATATTTCTGAAATAGTTTTATAGGCATTCTGAATAGAGAGCAAAAGAAAAGAATGAGACAACTGTGAATCAAAGGGAATGAGAGGCATAATCAAGGAGGAAAATGTCCAGGATAGAAACATTTGCCGGTCAGCTCTGTTCACCAGGATTGGTCCTGCACATAAAGCCAAGTGTTGTCTCTTGTTAAGAACAATTGCCAATTATCTATGTGAATGGGAAAATGGCATAAAAAGTTCAAAATTCCATAGAAGTGATTATGTGCCCCTACTCTATTTCCTTTCCTAGCACCTTTCCAAGCATAGGTCCTGCTTTCTAGAAGAAACATAATTAAAAAAATATATATACTTCTGTTAAAAGTATATTTAATGCAATGCCTTAATGGCATGGTAAAGTCAAAAATGAGAAATACCAGAGTGGTAGCTGATTTTCAGAACTGCTTTATCATGCTTGTTAATATAAATTCTCGTGGTGTTGATGTCTTAAAAATGATTTATAGCTGATTATAACTCATTAGTGGAAATTTGTCTAAGAACTGTCTTTGTGTTTTGTATTTCTTCACAGGGTGAGATCCAGTGGTGGTTCTGATTTTCATTCCTGGGTGTAAAATGGGTCCATCCTAATCTTTTTTTCTGTTTTGTTAGCCTTTACTTCTATGCAGTTCTTTCTGTATTTTCCACCTCCAATTCAGTGTTTGCGAGTTTCCTGTCTCTGAGCAGCAATGCTCTCATTAAAATTGCTATTTGACATAGCCATTCTCTGCTGTTATTCTCGGAAGCTGTTTGAACAATATTTGTGCAGCTTTACCTTGTGTTTTCCAATCAAGAGAGGCTAGGGAATATACTAATGAGCTTTCCACAAAATTCCAGAGAACATGCTCAGGTAGAGATCATGTAGTTTGAATTTCTATCTTCACTTTTTTTTTTCTTTTTGAAACAAGCCCATTAGCCAGACTACTATGTCAATGTGAGTACCATCAATGTCAACAATATTCTTCCCTTGCTTTGTGGATTTTATTTTCAAATATTTTGCCAGAGGCAATTAAGGCAGAGTTTTCTTTTGGGGACACTGAAGAGTTCTAGCCAAAATCTTGAGTACTGGGCACAGAGTTTCTAACTAAATTTATTCCTAATGAAAAGCAACAACTAGGCATACAAAATGCTTCGGAGGGAAATGCCAGAAACATAACCATTGGACAGAGTATAGGAGAACTCATCCACCAGACTGGAGGTGTTTCAGATCTTCCTGCACCTGTGTGCTCATTGATGGGTAGAATAGAAAAAACTGAGAGACTTAGAACAAGGACCAAGGTTGAGGGAGGAGATGCATGACCACAGATACTGAGACGGGGAATAGGAGAGGACCAACTACTGTGGTTTTAGAGGACTAACTTCAGAACCAACCATGAGAGTCATTAGAAGAAAAGTAAAATATCAGCATTACTACGGGTAATGCTAGATTGGGTAAGTTGCCTTGGACATGACGTTACAATTAGCTTCTTACCATGATTAGCATTCTGAACCTAAATCAGAGTCAGATTTACAAAACTGGTCATGGGTACTACTAGATAACTGCTAGCCTTCCTTATAAAGGCAGAACTTGGCCCTGCAAGATTGCCCTGTGCAGGAGAGGCTTGCTCCCCAAGGGAGAGGGAGTGGAAGGAGCCTAGAGTGGGCATGCCCTGAGTCATTTCCTGATTCACCAATCACACCCATTTCTCCTTTTCACAGGGAGTAAGGAATGAAGAGAAATGTAAGGAATGTTGTTCTACCAAAGGCTTCTGCTCAAGGAGATATAAGCCAGTTTGTAATTCCCCTTCAAGGCTTATCATGATATAATAACGCCTTTTAACTTTTACTTGTGCAGCCAAACTTTGTGGCGTGGTCCAGCCCACACTGTTCTTTTCAAGATTTTCACATGCCTACTATCTCTAGTCTTTCCCAGACCTCCAGTCTCATGTCGCCCACTTCCCCGCACAAGTTGGTGTGCCAGACATACCAAGTGACTCGCAGAGCTAGAAGGACCTGTTTCCATGGTTAGGAACACTCTTCCCATCCCCACTTGTCCCAGGAACTTCCGCTTAGTCTGCCCACCTCACTTGTTCCTGCTGGTGTTTTGGTGCTAGGCTTCATTCCCCTCTCCTCTGGAGAACCATCTCTAACCTGCATCAGGTTAGAGTTTCCATTGTTCCTAACTACCACAAAGTGTCTACCCAGTTGTATTTCTCTACTTCTTCCTCACTGATGAGTAGAAACCATCCAGGCACAGCTAAAATATTTGTCTTCCAAACCTTTCCTGTTGGGGGCAACTGACCCACTTCTGGCCTCTGCAATGTGGAAATTTTCTAGATAGAGTTTCTGGTGATACATTTTTAAAAGGGGAAGATGTGGCTGGTGTACTTTTCTTTAAGTTTGCCCCTTTCTTCTTTTTTCCCTGAGCATGAATATCTGAAGGGTGTTATTTATGCCATGAAGTGACCATGAAGATGAAAGTCACATCCAAAGGATGATGGAGTCAAAGATAAAATAACCTCGGCTTCCTGGTGCCATAATTAAGCCATGAAATCAGTCCTGGACTGACTAATCCCTAGGCTTCTTGTTAAATGAGAAGAACTCTTTCCTCTCCAAGCCACCATTCATTGGTGCAGCCAATGTGTTTCTGATCAATAATGTACCTATCACTGGGTTCTGGATGACTGCATAGGCTTTGGTCTCCATAACTGTTGGGTGAATAATTTAAGGTCAGAGACTGTACTTTATTGGTTTATTTTCTCAGCATGAAGCGTGCTCCCAGGACACAGCAGGAGCTCAAAAACATCTTTTTTGAATCTATGAGATTTGTAGTGTTACTGACAAAGCTAATTTTCTCTATGTTGATAATCATTACTTTAATTATTATAATACTTCTATTTATAAAACGCGCAATTCAAGTAATGGAGAATAATTCAGTGCAATAAGATGAGAATTTAAAGTCCTAAGATTGGCTTTCCTTTTTGAAATCAACAAACTGGTGCTTTTTTTGAGGAACTTTGAAAAAATTTAACTTTATATAGGTTATTGATCATAGACTATCACTGTCCCCCCCCCCAACAAAAACAAAAACAAAATGAAACAACTAAGCAAATGAATTTTCTGTATGATGGATGGTGCTACACACGTTCATGGGCCATATCTTAGATGGTTTTTCTCCATCAAAACGAGCAAACTTGAGGCATTCTTATTTCAGTGACTTCTTTCTAGTTAGTAACACACATAGCCTCAGGAGTCCTTCACACTCCAGACACCAGTTGTCTCATAAATGGTCAGGCAGGGACCTACTTGGTGGGTTCAGTGTGGTTGCTATGCAGTCTCTTCCTTTCAAGTTCACTCTTAGGGCATAGAGAGCATCAGTAACCTGCAGACCTCAGGGTGTTGACCTCGATGGTGAGGGCCTGAGCAGAGTTCAGGTGACAAGTGCTACTCCAGTTCCACAAAGGCATTTTCAGCATCAACTACTCAGTAGTCAGCGTTCCAGGGTTCGTACCCTAAGAAAGTACATATGCAAAGACCTGGATGTAGTAACAGAGACCCCGACATAAGAAATTGTCATCTCGACAAAGATCCCAGCACACCTGGGATAAGAATATTCAAGAAACACACAGGTTGAATCAATATAGAGACAAGTACCCTAGCCATGGTCCATGAGGGACGACGAGTGGCAGTCTGATTGTTCTACACTCTTTTACATCATCTTATATGAAGTGCATATAATTAGCCTTATAATTCTCATTAGTGAATGATATATTACATTCTCAACAACATTTGGTTATATTGTTTTTTTTTCAGTTTTATTATTTTATTTTATTTTTTATGTTATTATCTTTTTTTGGTTAATTCTTTTTTTTTAATTGGTTATTCAAAACATTACAAATATTGCAGAATTACATCGGTTACACATCCACATTTTTACATAATGCCATAATAGTAACTGTTGTATTCTGCTATCTTTCCTATCCTCTACTATCCCCCCTCCCCTCCCCTCCCATCTTCTCTCTCTACCCCATCTACTGTAATTCATTTCTCTCCTTATTTTTCTCCCATTCCCCTCACAACCTCTTATATGTAATTTTGTATAACAATGAGGGTCTCCTTCCATTTCCATGCAATTTCCCTTTTCTCTCCCTTTCCCTCCCACCTCATGACTCTGTTAAATGTTAATCTTTTCCTCCTGCTCTTCCACCCTGCTCTGTTCTTAGTTGCTCTCATTATATCAAAGAAGACATTTGGTATTTGTTTTTTAGGGATTGGCTAGCTTCACTTAGCATAATCTGCTCTAATGCCATCCATTTCCCTGCAAATTCCATGATTTTGTCATTTCTTAGTGCTGCGTAGTACTCCATTGTGTATAAATGCCACATTTTTTTTATCCATTCATCTATTGAGGGGCATCGGGGTTGGTTCCACAGTCTAGTTATTGTGAATTGTGCTGCTATGAACATCGATGTGGCAGTATCCCTGTAGTACGCTCTTTTAAGGTCTTCAGGGAATAGTCCGAGAAGGGCAATAGCTGGGTCAAATGGTGGTTCCATTCCCAGCTTTCCCAGGAATCTCCATACTGCTTTCCATATTGGCTGCACCAATTTGCAGTCCCACCAGCAATGTACGAGTGTACCCTTTTCCCCCACATCCTCGCCAGCACTTGTTGTTGTTTGACTTCCTAATGGCTGCCAATCTTACTGGAGTGAGATGGTATCTTAGGGTGGTTTTGATTTGCATTTCTCTGACTGCTAGAGATGGTGAGCATTTTTTCATGTACTTGTTGATTGATTGTATGTCCTCCTCAGAGAAGTGTCTGTTCAGGTCTTTGGCCCATTTGTTGATTGGGTTATTTGTTTTCTTATTGTTTAATTTTTTGAGTTCTTTGTATACTCTGGTTATATTGTTAAAAAGTCTGTTAAAAGTCATTCTAAGTTCTTTACATAAACCAAAAATCAAGTGTCTCCTGTATGATAATTAA
The DNA here is from genome assembly GCF_048772815.1 of Callospermophilus lateralis. Lineage (NCBI taxonomy): Eukaryota > Metazoa > Chordata > Mammalia > Rodentia > Sciuridae > Callospermophilus > Callospermophilus lateralis. The sequence goes on along the minus strand of NC_135307.1, from coordinate 68,655,466 downwards.
TGACAAAATCATGTAAAGAGTGCATCTTGTATAAACATGTCATTCATATGTGTGTGTGTGTGTGTGTGTGTGTGTGTTTGTGTGTAAACTATTACTTATTTTTCTTCTCACCATCACTTGATGAATTGGCCCTAACACATTTTACAATGCATAATAACATAATGAATTAGTGCAATAATCTGAAAATGTCTAGAAATCTTAAACTTGTTGAAAGATTTCTTGCAAGAATATTCGAAACATAATTCATTCCTGTATTCAGGAGAACTAGAATTTATTACCCAACAGAGTAAACAAAAGTAAGGGACAATGTTGGATAGTAATCTTTTCTGAGGTGTTTTGCTTATTATTACTTCCCCTTGGCCATGTGTGATGGATCACATTTTATGCATTTGGTTATTAATGGGTCAGAGGAAGAAAAAACTGCATCATGTGTATGTGGATACAAATGGGCTGTATGTTCAGTCAATGTATAATCACTATTCCTTTCTTATACACTACATCAATAAATATCAGTTATAGATCCTGATTATTTTGTCTTTCTGCTGGGAAATAGTCATTATTCTAGAAGACTGGAAGGTATCTTAGTCTGTTCTTTGCTGTCTTAACAATATACCCCAATCTGGGTAATTTATAATGAAAGGAAGTTTATTTGGCTCATTGTTCTAGAGAATGCGAAGCCCAAGAACATGCTGCCAGCATTCGCCTAGCATCTGATGAGGGCCTTCTTGCTGCATCATATCATGGTGAGTTAGGAGCAGGTGTGCTAGCTCAGGCCTCTCTTCCTCTTCTTAGAGAGCCACGAATTCCAACATGGGATTACTACTGTCATGATCTCATCTAACCCTAACTGCCTTCCACAGGCCCCACCTCCAAACACCATCTACATGTGAATTTGGGGAGAATGTTTCAACCCAGGTACTTTTGTGGGACACCTTCAAATCATAGCATGCCTGATAATTTTAAGTTTAGAGTTTAAAATCTACAAGATGGTTATTTTATACTGAGTTAGAAAAATAATTATTTTTGCATGAAGAGTCATGCAAATAATAAAACAGATTTTCCCTTGTTGGTTCTATTGACTTTTAGAAGACATAATAGAGCATTCAGACCCACCCATCCATTGGCTCATTCTTTCAAAAGACATGGCTTTGCAAGCAGGCCACTCACGTGTCTCATACAATGTCTGCCTGGGTTCTCTCACAGCTCCTACCTTTCTGGAAGGTGGCCCAGGGCTGCAGAGCTCTTGCTTTACAGCTTGCTCAGGAGTTCATCTCTCTGCACTTAGTAATTCTCTCAATTGCTTTAACTCCCTTTAGACCATTTGAAACCTCCACTTTGGCAAATTCCTTCTTTATTTTTATTCCTGTGCCTTCAGGGTGGCTTATGATGTCTTAATTAACATTTTTATCTAGTCACTACTGTGACTGCTTTCCAGGGCAATGGTAGGAGGGAAGCTTTATAAATAAAGTGATTATTCCCTCAAAATCAGAGCAGGCAGGATTTAGCCTCCCCGTGTGGGTCTGCTGCTTCCTTAGAGGCATCCCCCATCTGAAATCTACAGGATTGTGCACTTCCTTGCACGTGTGTGTGTAGGAGGGGTCAAATCACACAACCTGTTTACTTGAGTTGGTTGACATTGTTGGGATGCTGGTGGGTGGCATCACAGCTGCTGTTTGGAAGCTGCCTCAGCAGGAAAGAAGCTGCACTAAACATTAGGAACAAACTGTACCAAAGCGGGGTGTCAGGGATAGTGCAATTGAGAAATCTACTCAGCAGCAGAAATAGTAGCCACAGACCCTGGACTCCTTTGGAGTGCCTGGAGCTAGTGTGGCACCATGATTTTTTAAAAAATTTCTGCCACATCAGGTTTTCAAATGCTATAAAGTAAAGGAGATGCAGAGAGGTCAGAGATTCTTGGCTTCTCCATTCTCCAACAAAGGCGCTACGTCTTCCATGCATAGCAACAGAGGTGATAAGCTTGACAGGGCTCAGGGGCTATAAGTTGGATGTGGAAGCTGCATTTTGAGAGATCACTGTATTTCTTTGTAGTCTAGAGCTGTGAAAATAATCTCAGCATCAGCAATCATTACTTACAGGAGGGAGGAGATGTGTCATTGAGTGTTAGCTACATAATTGAGTTTGGGTTTTAATTACAAAGAAGGGTCATGGGGCAGGGAAGTAACTGTCACTGCAGTGCCCCTTTCTCCAATGAGTTCTGCCATTTTTGGCAAACACCGCATCCAGTACAAAGGCTCTGGCTGAGTTATTAATCATGTTTGTCGGGCAAGCTACAATAATCTGCTGCTGCATGCAAAGCCAAGTACAAAGTTGCCGGCAGGATGTGATGATAAAACACTTGATACCTCTCACTCTCAGACTCTGCTCCTGCTAATGATTAATTTTTCTCATCTCCACTTAATTAAAGGGGGTAAAATGAAAGGAAGTGATTTCAGTGCTGTCTCATGCTCCTGGTTGTCATGTTCTTGATTACAAGGAAAGAGACAACATGAAAAGTTGTTTGGATGTAGGGCACATGGCTGCAGGATGCTGGAAGAAGAACCCAGGGCTTCTACAGACCAGGGGAGGGACACTCCAGAGCTGGACTCTCCTCTAGCCAAACACTCCAACCCTTCCCCTGTCATCTCTATCCCTTTTTGTCTGTTTTCAAGGTGGGGGGGGGAGGTCTGCTAATCTGTCATATTCATTTTCTGTTAATTAAGTTGGAAGAGAGCACCTATTCATCCACTGGCCATCAGGGTTGGCTCTTATGGTAGAGTCCACGTGCATACCTGCCCTAATATGCAGTTGATTTACAGCAAACTGCTACAACTTCTACAATATCAAAGACTGAATAATGGTCATCAATTATGTTACTCTGAAGCACTGAATATTTGAGAGGTCCTTTTGACCTTGCCAGAAAGGTACTAATTCCTGTGAAATGGCTTCAAATGATCTATTGGGTAAAGTGCTTCTTTCATCAAAAGCAAAATGTGCTCTTTTGAAAACGAATTCTGTGGGTGTTAAGGGCTAAATGATTTTTTAAAAAAATAATTAAATTAAATAATTAAATAGGGGGAGGGTAAAATGGAAGGAAGTTATTTCAGTGCTGGCTTATGCTCCCACTTGCCATGTTCCAAATAGCTTTTTTTTAAAGTTAGAGAAAACTGAATAAAATAAGATTTGTGAATGTTTAATGTTCTAAATAGTTTTTTTAAAGTCTAGTCTCCAAAATAGAGACTCATGGTATGAAGCATTTTTGAAGCTGAGAAGTATCTCACAAGACAAGGTGTATTTTATAGTATATACTTTGAATAAAACTATTCTGTGAATGTCCTGGCATCTTAGAACATATTTCCTCTTGTTTCTTATGATCTAAGAATTTTCCTTCTTTCCGGAGTTAAAAATTCTACCCTTGTTTCTTACCTTCACCTAAAGTTGAAATGACCTGGAATATAGTTTTTGGATCGTATCATCTGAAAAATGTGACCATGGACATTTGACATTTTTTTTTTCTGGCTGTTGAGGATCTGAATCCCCTTCTTGATTTTAAGGAGTCCCCCACTGCATAGCTACTAGTGGAGGTCAGGAAACCTCCCGTTGTCCCCTGGCAGCAAAGTATGAGCCTATGACTGGAGCTTGGGCAACAGGATATTTCTACATAGGAAGGGTGAATCTCAAGCATGTGACACAGAGAAGAAGGGCCTGCAGGCCTGGAACAGGAACTGCCTCCAGGAGTAGTGATCCTGTGGAAATAGGCAAGGATTGACTGTGTTTAGTGATCTCTGATCTCTGGTTTCTTATTTCTTCTTTCTTTTTTTTCAGCTTAATTTGCAGTTGCTTTTTTTTTCTTGGTTCTTTTTAGTTATACATGATAGTAGAATCTATTTTGATATATTTATACAAGCGTGAAGTATATCTTATTCTAATTAGGATCCCAGTCTTATGGATGTACACAACATTGAGATTCACATTGGTGTGTTCATATAGGTACACAGGAAAGTTATGTCAGATTCATTCTACTATCTTTCCTATTCCTATCCCCCACCCTTCCCTTCATTCTCTTTGTCTAATCCATTGAACTTCTATTCTCCCCACCCTCTTTATTGTGGGTTAGCATCACATGTAAGAGACTTTGGTTTGGGGGGATTGGCTTATTTCACTTAGCATGATAGTCTCTAGGTCCTTCCATTTACCTGACAAATGTCACAAATTCATTCTTCTTTATGTCTAACATTCCATTGTGTATATACACCACATTGTCTTTATCCATTTGTCTGTTGATGGGCATCTAGGTTGGTTCCATAACTGAGCGATAGTGAATTGTACTGCTATAAACATTAATGTGGCTACATCACTGTAATATGCTGATTTTAACTTTTTTGGATATGTACAGAGGAGTAGGATAACTGAGTCAAATGGTGGTTTCATTCCAAGTTTTCTGAGAATGTTCATATTGCTTTCCATAGTGGTTGCACCAATTTGCAGTTCCACCAGCAATGTATAAGTGTACGCCTTTTCCCCACATCCTTGCCAACAGTTTCTATTACTACTGAACCATCCTGAATCTTATGCCTGTATCCTTTCAATAAATACCTTTTTTTAAATTTAGACATCAGAATTGATTTCTTTGGTACATAAGCAAAAACTGACAGGTCAAGAACTCAAACTAGTTGTAGGTACTTAAAGTCTCTGCTCTTGACAAGCACAGTAGGAAAGCTACATTTCCCTTGATAGCCTGTGTTGTGCAAAGAGAATAAGTCTCTCTGAGCTCTCTTAGCAGGAATGTTTACCAGGAGAGTATAATTAGGTGGTTACTCTTATTTTTTCTTTCCCTGAGTCTTGAAACGCAAATAGAGAAGACCAACAATGCTCATGGGATACTCTAGTTCTCAATTTAGCAAAGAATCTATACATTTGAAAAAAATAGATAATATGCCATGTACAGATAGTGTGCATTCACATTCAGGATGGAAGCCATAGAGCAGAGTGACTTAAGCCAGGAGACCTGTATGCCTGTCTCTTCGTTATTCTTCATTATTTTAGCTTGCTGTGTCAAGAACATCAGCACTTTTACAGTCAAACAAAAGATGTAACTGACACAGTAGATCTTTAGGCAAACTAAAGTTCAATTTACAGAAAATGAGATTAAATTTATAAATTAAAAATTTTTTTTGTTACTGATTATTTATTCAGTTTATTTTTTATTGGTAGTTCAAAACCTTACAAAGCTCTTGACATATCATATTTCATACATTAGCATACATTAGCTTCAAGTGAGTTATGAACTCCCATTTTTATCCCAAGTACAGATTGCAGAATCACATCGGTTACACATCCACATTTTTACATACTGCCATACTAGTAACTGTTGTATTCTGCTACCTTTCCTATCCTCTACTATCCCCCCTCCCCTCCCCTCCCCTCCCCTCCCATCTTCTCTCTCTACCCCATCTACTGTAATTCATTTCTCACCTTGTTTATTTTCCCATTCCACTCACAACCTCTTATATGTAATTTAGTATAACAATGAGGGTCTCCCTCCATTTCCATGCAATTCCCCTTTTCTCTCCCTTTCCCTCCCACCTCATGTCTCTGTTTAATGTTAATCTTTTCTTCCTGCTCTTCCTCCCTGCTCTATTCTTAGTTGCTCTCATTATATCAAAGAAGACATTTGGTATTTGTTTTTTAGGGATTGGCTAGCTTCACTAAGCATAATCTGCTCTAGTGCCACCCATTTCCCTGCAAATTCCATGATTTTGTCATTTTTTAGTGCTGCGTAATACTCCATGGTGTATAGATGCCACATTTTTTTAATCCATTCATCCATTGAAGGGCATCTGGGTTGGTTCATAAATTAAAAATTAATGGTGCATCATTTCTAAAACGAGAGAGAAGCCAGGTAATGGTTTTCCAAACTGAATCCTGCAAAGATTTGGGGTTAGGTTTAAGGGGCAGCTTGTGGGTATGGGTGGGAGGTTGGATTTGCAGCAGTTTCAGGTCAACCCCACAATTTCAAACAGGGCAGTTTTTCATATTGTACTACATGTAGATACAAGAGTTCTTCATAAGGCTTTAGACATTACAAAACTAATGGATTGGGTGATTACTAAGGGTAGTTCCATGTTGTAGTGTTGCAAATCAGTATCAGAGAAGCATTCCCAATGACATGCCTTCAACTACTTTTGTGGGTCGGGTGGGGATTGAACACAGGTCTTCACATACCTGCTACGCAATCCTTAAACTACAAATTATTTCCATTCTGTCTATTGTCCTCTTTACTCTGCTTATGCATGGAAAATCCTTACTTTCAGAAGTTCCAAGACATGTCTTCACCATATTCACATCTGTCTTGTGGAGCATGAGGCTTTAGGTTGTATGCTTTCTGAATATAATCATACATTTAAAAGGGAAGTTCAAAAAATATATTTAAATTCATTATTGTGCAATAGTTATAAAGCACACTCAAGTGCTTGGTGATAAGTTGGCACTTCCCAAACCTGGAACAGGAGGACTCACACCTGTAGGACACGGACATTGGATTGGCAGCCATTCTCCTCTGACCTGATGTCATTAGCTTCCTTTCCTCCTGCCTCTGGACCCACTCACTGCCTCCCTGCCCCACCACTAGGGAGGAACAGTGTAGCATGAAGGGAGCAAAGTAGAGAACTCAAAATAACATTAAGATAAGATGCCTAAAAATAGAAAGTTTTGAAATGTATTTTCTACCCAAAACAAATTTCTAATTCTGCATGTTTCATTGGATATGCTTATTACAAATCCTCATGTCTTGGTACAGTTGTTAGAGATCAGTTGCCCCATAGTCATTTTTTTTTTAAATTGAAAATCAGTGCATCTTTGACCACACATACTCTGGGTTTTGCTTTAGTGCACAGTCTCCTTCAAGCCGACTTCAGTTCTCATTATGAATACTTCAGCTATGTGGTCCTTAGTCTTGATGCAAACCCTTCTAGCAGAATTTATCTTGCTTCCTTGTGGGTCTTGGTCATCTTCTCTAGGCTGCACGTTCTCTGAAGGCAGGGACTATGCTACCAGGACTATGCTACAACATCTAGCGCAGGGTTGCCCAGTACCTACACCCCAGTATGTGTAGTATATGTGCTTCATACTTGCTGAATATTTGCTTCTTCCATCTCTAATTTCCAGAAACCCACATTGGAAATAAAAAACAAGGTTAGGACTAGGCCTTCCATGTATTATACAGTCTCTGACATTTGTTAATTGTTTTTGTTGTGTTCAATGCCAAATGTCATTGTCTTCGTTGAAAACATTAGAAAATGAGGTTTGGTGTCAGCTATGGAAAGACCTCTCTGTTAGTTTCTGCATGGTGATGTTCAACCTTTCTTCAAATGTACCAGACAGCACATTCTTTGCTTTGTATTCTCCCCTTTAAGGACTCAAAACAAAACAAAACAAACAAACAAACAAACAGAACCCCTTAGACTGGTTATCTGTTTCCTGGTCCTCTCATGACATAGAGAGTTCTGGAGAAGGTAAATGACTTATGTCAGATCACACAGAGAAGATAGACGAACAGGGGCTTCAATCCAGATCTAGTGACTTAACTTTTCTTTCCCTCTGCTGAAGCCTATAGAGAATTTTTGGCCCAGGGTTCTTTCAAAAGTATTTCACAGGTAATGCTAATTGGTTGTTCTCCGGGGAAAATCTAGTTGGCTGAGCATCATTAGTTAGGCTGGTGCAGAAGGCTGAGTTTAGCCAGTATCTTAATTAATATATATCATACTAGTTGCACTTTCGTTTTACACATTAATTTTTTAAAATTTTATTGTGTGGTTAGCCCAAGAGGAAAAACTCCTTCTCCTCCTTCTGTTGGGATATAATAAAGAGCAAAGAACACTTTCCAAGTTAAAGGAAACCATGGAAATATGTCCCCAAAGAGATTTTATAGGACCTGATTCATGGCCCACATGTGCCTCTTTTAATCCTGAGTCATAGTTAATAGATATTAATGTTTCAATTTTTAAAAACCAGAAACACTTTTGTATTTTTATTTAAAGTGTTTTACTTTTAATGCTCACTTCTCTAATTTTTTTTAACTACATTTTTTTTAAAGCAGCTATTGCCTGTGGAGAAATTTAGTATGGGCCAGGGAGTGCAGAGAATAATATTATATTTCAGTATTGATGCTCTTTGAATGTGACAGGATCCCTTAGTTAATTTTTTTTAATTTATGAGGAAAAAAAGAAAGTAATCACTCTAAAAATCTAAGCTTACCAGTTTCTTACCATACCCTGAAGGTTTTCATTAAGTCCAGAATCAATTGGGGCAGCCACTTCATGATTTGTGCACTATATTTGAGTTGTACAAGGAGGCAAGAGAAGCTGTTGTTTGATTTTATTAAAGCAGTATCTTTATTCACTTAGCAGCTAACCTAACAATGTGATTTTCATCAATTTAGGATGAACAGTACTTATCTGCAGTGGTTCTCAGTGATGTATGTTACTTGGAGTTAGTTCATGAGGGGATAGAGGATGGGACTTGGATTTTCTAGTATATACAAATCCTAAACCTCAGATTACTATTGCCTTGGCCACAATTTATTGGAACCGACTACCAATTCCACCAAGGCAATGTTTTGTTCTCTCATGTTAAGCTTTTACCTAGAATAGCGTGTGACCAAGAGTACAGTGTAAATTTCAATAGAATCATACTGATGGACATTCTCATCTGAAATATGTTTTCCTTTCCCGCTGTACCTGGACAAAATGTAACCAATTTTGAGGCTCAGTTTTAATCCTTCTTTTGTGAAGGATGCCACATGTGGTACAGATATTTGCTCCTAATGAATTCATCTTTTTCTGAACTCAACTAGTAGTACCTCAAGTCATATTTTAGGCACTTCTTGTAAGTTTGGTTGATTTACTATTCAATTCTTGTATTTATATTAAACTTTACAGGCTATTTGTTTTATTTCAACATCACATAGCACTTTCCCCCTAGGACACAATTTCTTGGCAAATGGAAAAATCAATAAAATGTTTGGTGGTGATGTTTTTCATCCATCTGTAAAGTCATTCTTTAAATATTCACCCAGTGATTGTATTCTAAGTAAGTATCAGCTTAGTTTCTTTTTTAATTGCTCAGATTTATTTAAGAAACTCTGTAAAAAATAACCAAAGCATGGTGTTTCACCATGAAGCATCTCTGGTTAAACCTTTTGAGTTAAAATGCAGTGGTTTCAGAATTTTCCTTACTAGCATCTTTCTTACCTAATGAAGATGCAAAGTAGAATGGAGCCCTCCTTTGTGCACAAGTAGGCAATGAGGTAATTCTCCAGTTAGCAACAACAACAGTAAGAAAAAAACAAAGTGAATCACCCTTGCCAAGTAGGAAGAGATTACAGATTCCCATGAAGACAAAGGGAGTACTAAATATAGATGTATCCCATTGAGCTGCTGCATTAGAAAGGAGAGAAAACAATTTTTGCATGAGCAAGAGGGAATTAAGTATGGGTACAAGGTTGCCAAGCCAAGATACTTGTATACAGCCTTGTTTTCCGTGATCAGTCTTCCTGACAGAATCCTGTCTTCTTTCTCATATATTTTCAAGCTACTGTAGGCTATTTTGGGAAAATATTTTCACAAAATATCTAAACCTTATGTTTGCTCACAGGCTACAAAGTCTAGGTTCTAAGAGATTTTTATCTCACACAAGAATTTTTAATCTAACTGGCACCTCTGCTTCTCATGAATCCTGAAGAACAGATGGAATTGTGAACCCAATTTTGACTGAGATTAAATTCAGCCTTACGAATCATTTTCAAAGTTTCCTATCAACATTCCACTGGTTTCTGATGTTTTTGTTTGAGGAGATGGCTTCCCTCAGGAAAAACTGAAAGAGAAAATTACAAAGGTGAGAATCTGCTTTGAATAAAGAGGTTCCACCAAATGAATTCAGTCACTTACTAAAATGATAATATACACTAAGAATGTCATGATACAATAAAACACTACACAGAAGATGGTAATGTTTTCACTGGCATTAGTAGGTTTCCTGAGAACGCAAAGCTAAATGCATGTTGACCATCTTGCTCTAATGAGCATCCTACCTGTGGCTTTCTGCTTATGTCAAGGGATAGTGGTTCCTTCGTTCTTAACCAAGAAATGTTGGTTAGTCAGATCTCAGCAGTCAAATCCAGTAGGGTTTCTCCATTGTATGAAAACACAACTGACATGTAATCTGTAGCACTCAAGGTATCAGGATCTGAGTTATGATTCTTTACTATCAATCGACACTGAGAAATTATGGGACAAAAAGTTTTTATGGAGGGCTGGGTTTGTGGCTCAGTGGTAGAGCACTTGCCTCGCATGTGTGAGGCACTAGGTTCAATTCTTAGCACTGCATACAAATAAATAAAATAAAGGTCCATTGACCACTAAGCAATATTTTTAAAAAAAGGTTTTATGGAAATATTTTCTTCCTAAATGTTGAAACCCAGCTACTAATTTTTCCCAGATCTTATGACTGACCTGACCATTCATTTGTAGTTCCTTTCAAAAATACCAGTCATTTGATTTATTTAGATCTCAGTATAGCTGCTTGGGGAAGTTGACAAGTGAATCTTATTAGACTAATATCTAATATTGTTCTTTTATATATGCACATAAATCCACTTTCATAAATCTTGGAGACTTGAAAAAACTTTATGGTAAAATATATATATATATTACCTGGAAGCAATCCTAGAGAACATTCAGTACCATCATTCCATTTTATAATTAACAGTTTATACTGTCATCCCTTGGTATTCCTAGGAGATTGCTCTGGAACCCCTTCCTCCCATGGATATCAAGGTGCTCCACTCTTTATATGAAATGGAGCCCTCGTTTGTGCACAAGTAGGCAATGAGGTAATTCTACAGTTAGCAACAACACAAAGGTAAGGAAAAAACAAAGTGAATCATCCTTATAACCGATATATAGCCTCCCGCACACTTTAAATCATGTTTAGATTACAATATCTAATAAATCATTTTTAGATTACTTATAATATCTAGTGCAATGTAAGAACCATGTAAAGAGTTGTTTGATACTGAGTGCTTGCTTTGGCAGCACATATACTAAAATTGGAACAATACAGAGAAGATTAGTATGGCTCTTGAACAAGGATGACATGCACATTTGCGAAGGATTACATATTTAAAAAAAATTAAATATAGTTGTTATACTGGATTATTTGGAGAATAACAAGAAGAAAATGCCTGTACATGTTCAATATAGATGAATTTTTTTCTGAATATTTTCTATCCATGGTTAAATCCAGGGATACAGAACTTGCAGATATGGGAGGCTGACTATTTATGTAACAATTTCAGGTCATATTTTTATTTACATTATTTCATTTGAGGTAGATGGAGAAGATGTAATTCTCATTTTGTACCAAAAAAAGCATATTTAGGCTTCATGGCCTTAAAAACACTTGGAAGACCACAGATTAGTGTCAGATCTAACTTTAGAACCAGGGTCTCTTGCCCTGTAGGCCAGTTCTCTTCCTACAGATACATTGCCCTCTTGTAACCAGTAAAATACATCTCTGGCCTTTAGTTCAAAGACCAGATTACAGCCAATCCACCTACTTATCCTCGGGTTCTGTGTCAGAGTTTCCAACTTGTGAAAGCTTAATATCCCTCGCTGAAGAAAAATATCATAAATTCCAAACTAAAGTATAGGCTTTTCTGTAAGTCCTTTCTTGATCCCTAGAAAAAGACCAACACTTTTTCTGTCATACATTTCAGTCAAGAAGAAAACCCATCTCCTCTGAACCACCTTTGAAGCCTCCCTTTTTGTAGAGTATATGGATTTCTTCATTAATTCATTAAACATTTGTGACCTGAATAATACATATTAGCTCTCTGTCTTATTCAAATCATTCTATTTAGACTATTTATTTGCTAACATACTCCTCCAATAGATATGCTTAGATATTTGGTAAATATATTACTCAATTTCTCAAAGACTATAAAACAAATACATGTAGAATAACAATGAAGTCAGTTCCTTCAACATCTCTTATCTCTTAAAAGTTCTGATGACAGAAACCATATCTTCAGTTTGTTTTTCTCCATCTTTCATAGTATTAGAAAAGTATCTTGCACATAGTAGGTGCTCTCAACAAACATCAATTAATGTGGAATATATTAACCCTTCCTAAGGAGATATTAGTGAACAAATCTGATTCTGAGTGTAACTGCCATCTCAGAAGTTCTCTACCAGGAATAATTTTACCTCCCAGGAGATGATGGCAATAGTCGCAGCTATTTTTGGCTCCTAAACTTAGGGGTGGAGTTGAGGGAGTGGGGGTTGCCATTGGCATCTACTGTTCAGAGGCCAGGGATGCTGTAAATATCTGTCAATACACAGGGTAGCCCCTATGTAGCAGCAGAGTATTATCTGGCCCAGAAAGTGTCCAGATTGAGAAATTTTGGCTAATGCAAGTCTCTCCCTTAAATCCTCATAGCTGTATTTTATCTTACATGATATTTCAAGGACATTTTCAAGGTTAGTTTTGCACTGGTAGTTTACTTCATGGTTAATCTGAAAGTGAACATAGCCACCAAAGTCATATATACCTGTGCACTATTAGATCACCATTGCCTTTTAATGATAATTTTGGGAGTGTATCTGTGATGTGCAATGAAGATTTGAGAAAACTTCACAAGAAGATGAATTATTTAAATATTATTGCTAGAATTTGTACTGTTTACTCACATGATTATACTCTGGAAGCTTGGATGAGGAAGATAAGACATTGATTGGCTGGTTAAATATTACTCTGTGGGACCATTATTATTATTTATTTATTATTTTTTTCAGGGCTGGGAATCAAACCCAGAGCCTTGTATGTACTAGGTAAGTCCACCACTGAACTACATTCTGGCCCCATATTCTTTTCCCATTTATAGACCACCCAAATTATTTGGATTGAGAATATACACAGCTGAATAAATTGAAGGAATTAACATTGAGGTGTAAGTAGGAAATGGTAATTTTAATGTGAACTTAATGTAACTGGGATCCACTTTTGTATTCTGAGTATGCTCACAACAGGAAGTGTAGAATGCAGAAGTACTTTAGCATGAGCCTATTTGACTGAGGGACTTCGGAAGAAGAGAGAATAAGATACACATGGTTGGTCTGTAGATAAGGTGAGTATGTAATTTGTCACCTAAACACAGCAGCTTTGAATATGGGACATTAATGGTTAATCCAGGACAACAGGCACAAGCAAAAGACTGGGATAAGTCAGGATACATAATCACACTAATCATGAATAATGCCCAGATTTGGAGAGAAAAAAAAGGAGGAATATACAATATCATCAAGGTAATGCACTGAAAAAGTTTTCTAAAAAAAAGTCTTTAGTGTAGAGACTCACCCAACATAAGCAGATAGAATAGTTTGTGTGTTAGAGGCTTTTGCGATAAAACTGATTTATCTGAGAGAACAGACAGCTTTGAAACAACCTTATTGGTGCCTTGGCATAAATAGTGGATTTTAAACAATAAATGTTACCACAAGAATCTGGTGCAAGGGTAAGTGGGGTGCATTGTGTGCATGGTATTTGAGGGAACCATTCAGAACAAGGTGAAGGGCTCCCTGGAGATTTGGGAAGAGCTACTAGGATAAGAGTAAATGAAAGTTAAAGGAAGTCAGGTCTAGTTAAAGCTCCGTGAGCAGGACTAGAGCAAATGTGTTTACTCATTACTTCTTAATTCTTATCCTGATGGATAACTTGTAGGGAAACCCTGGTTAAAGTGGGAAGATGATAAGATCAAGAAAATGTGAATTTTGTGTACCCCAGATGAGCTGACCAGTCTGGGACTTTTGGAGAATTTCTATTTGGAAATGCAAAGGTCATTTTAGGGCAGATGCAGAGGCTAAGGCAGGTGGCCACAGGGTTCTGTGGCCCAGAAGGCATGGAGGCCGTTTCAGAAGACAGGCATAACAGAGCAAGTTTCAGATGCCAGGGAGTGGATCAGTTTTAGGATGAAACATAAGCATGAACTAATCTGAAAGGGCAAATGTATTCCTAAAGTAGGTTTCCCAGCACTGAATACTTGGAACCTTCCAACATGTAGGGTCGCTGTAGTAATGGCTGAGATGCGTCATATACCCGATTCAGCTGCTTCTTGGAAGCACCCCATTGTTTTGTGATCTGTGCCTTTAATCATTGCATTGGGGGCCCTCTTCACCTCCCTGTTTCTCTGTGATTTAGTGACTTTTAATACTTTCCCAAGGTAGGCCTTTGCACCGGGGACTGTCCTGATATCCAGGAAGTGTCGGCTCTGTCTGTCTGAGCTCCTTCTTTACCTTACCCAGAGGTTCTACATGTTGGTACACTTGACTTTTAAGCTCACATTTTCCTACATCAGTTGCAAATGAGCTAGCCAACAGGTACTGGCTTTTCTGTTTTTGAAATGGTACTATTTTTAGCCTATGAAGAAAGCTTTGAGCAAGATTTGATTATTCCATTTGCACTGGTTACTTTATGAAAAACGAAAAGGGAAAGATGAAGATGAACAAGAAACAGTTTGTATAAAATGTATTTGAGTGAGGGTTGAAATTTATTAAGTGTGCTAGCAGATAGTGGCAGAGCTGAAGCCACACTGGCTTGCTCATCAACCTGATATACTGTAAATAAGAACACAATTGAAAAAAAAACATGTAGAATTCAGTATGAATTTAAGGTTATGTTGTTGGTGTATTTTATTTGAAAACACCTCCATGACCCTTGCATTAAGTGATACTAGCTTATTAATAGGGTCCTTTAAGTGAAATAAGTTTGAGAAAATGCTGAATTAAAGCAAGAATGTAAGATTTTCATTTCAGAACTTGAATATGTTAATACACATGGTTGATTCTTCAAGGGGGGAATGGATATTAAATATTTCCCAAATATACTTGACCATAACTTACTCTCTTTGGTGGATCATATGCTGAGGTTGCAGTTCAGTGAAACAATTTTGAGAGGTATTTCACCAGAACCTGCTCTCTGGTAAAGAATTTATTTTTCTGGCATCTCAAATATGCAAATATCTTCATAGTGTATAGTTTTTCTTAAAATTTGTAATAATTTTCCCCATATATAGTATGTAGTTTTTTCCCCAAATATGCAAATATCTTTATATTAGGAAATTTCACCTCTTCAGGTTTTAGAAAAATTTTAAAGTTTGGCTAAGAAACATCACTTTATTTGATTTGATTTTCTTTTAAAATTTATTGTCACATGATCAGTTTTTTTGGAAGGGAAAGCAAAGGAAGATTCTTGTAAACTTAGAAGCCAAGTCAATATCTTTTTGTTGTTGTTCTAATCTGTTATATATAATAGTAGAATGCATTTTGACACATCATACATAAATGGAATATAAATTCTCATTGTTCTGGTACATAATGTAAGTTACATAGGTCATGTAATCATATATGCACGTAGGGTAATGATGTCCAATTCATTCTACCATCATTTCTACCCCCATTCCTCCTCCCCTTCCTTCACTCCTATCTAATCCAAAGCACCACTATTCTTCCTGCCCCCTCCCTTATTGTGAATTAGTGTCTGCATATCAGAGAAAACATTCAGCATTTGGTTCTTTGGCATTGGCTTATATCACTTAGCATGATATTCTCCAGTTCTATCCATATACTGGCAAATGCCATAATTTCATTCTTCTTTATGGCTGAATAATATTCCATTATGTATACATACCACGAGATTTCTTTATCCATTCATCTGTTGAAGGGCACCTGGGTTGGTTCTGTAGTTTAGCTATTGTGAATTGAGCTGCTATAAACATTGACGTGTCTGTCTCACTGTAGTGTGCTGATTTTAAGTCCTTTTGATATAAATAGAGAAGTGGAATAACTGGGTCAAATGGTGGTTCTAATCTAAGTTTTCTGAGGAATTTCCATGCTGCTTTCCAGAGTGGTTGCACCAATTAGCAGTCCCACCAGCAATGTATATATGTACCTTTCCCCCCACATCCTCACCAACATTTATTGTTGCTTGTATTCTTGATAATTGCCATTCTGACTAAAATGAGATGAAATTTCAGTGTACTCTTCATTTGCATTTCTCGAATTGCTAAGGAGGTTAAATATTATTTCATATATTTGTTGACCAATTGAATTTCTTCTTCTGTGAAGTGTCTGTTGAGTTCCTTTTCCATTTATTGAATGGGTTATTTTTTCATATTAAGTTTTTTGAGTTCTTTATATATCCTGGAGATTAATGATCTATCTGATGGGTAGGTGGCAAAGATTTTCTCCCATTCTGTAGGTTCTCTCTTCACATTATTGATTGTTTCCTTTGATGAAAAGAAGCTTTTTACATTGTTTTCATTCCATTTCTTGATTCTTGATGTTACTTCTGGTGCTTGTTAAGGAAGTTAGGTCCGAAGCCAACATAATGAAGATTGGGGCCTACTTTTTCTTCTGGGAGGCATAGAGTCTCTGTTTTAGTGCCTAAGTCCTTGATCTATTTTGAGTTTATTTTTGTGTAGGTGGAGGGATATGGGTTTAATTTTGTTTTGCTACATATGGATTTCCAGTTTTCCCAGCACCATTTGTTTAAGAGGCTATCTTTTCTCCAATGTGTATTGTTGGTGCCTTTGTCTAGTATGAGATAGCTGTATTTATGTGGGTTTGACTATGTGTCTTCTATTCTATATTATTGGTCTACATGTCTGTTTTGGTGTCAACACCATGCTGTTTTTGTTACTGTGGCTCTGTAGTATAACTTAAGACCTGGTATTGTAATGCCTCCTGTTTCACTTTTCTTACTAAGGATTTCTTTGGCTATTCTGGGTCTATTATTTTTCCAAATGGATTTCATGACTGCTTATTCTATTTCTATGAAGAATGTCATCGTAATTCAAGGAATTTTATTAAATCTATATAAGCTTTTGGTAGTATGGCCATTTTGACAATGTTAATTCTGCCTATACAAGAGCATGGGAGATCTTTCGTTCTTCTTCAATTTCTTTCTTTAGTGTTCTGTAGTTTTCATTGTAGAGGTCTTTTCACCTATTTTGTTAGATTGATTCTCAAATATTCTTTTTTTTTGAAGCTATTATGGATGGAATAGTTTTCCTAATTTCTCTTGCAGTGGATTCATCACTGATATTTAGGAACACATTTGATGTATAGATGTTAATTTTATGTTCTGCTACTTTGCTGAATTCAAGACGTTTTCTGGTGGATTTTTTTGGTTCTCCTAAATATAGAATCATGTTTTTGGAAAATAGTGATAGTTTTGAGTTCTTCTTTTCCTATTTGTGACCCTTTATTTATTTATTTTTCTTTCTAATTGCTCTGGCTAGTGTTTCAAGGATGATGTTGAATAAAAATGGTGAAAGAGGGCATCTCTGTCTTGTTCCAGTTCTTAGTGGAAATGCTTTCAATTTTTCTCCATTTAAAATACTATTGACCTTGGGTTTAGCTTATATAGATTTTACAATGTTGAGTTATATTGCTAGTATCCCTAGTTTTTCTAGTGTTTTGAACATGAAGGGGTATGCATTTTGTCAGATTTTTTTTGTATCTATTGAGATGATCATTTGATTCTTGTCTCTAAGTCTATTGATGTCATGAATCATGTTTATTGATTTCTAGCTATTGAACCAACTTTGCATCCCTGAGATGAACCAACTTGATCATGGTACAATCTTTTAAATATGTTTTTGTATGTGATTTGCCAGAATTTTATTGAGAAATTTTGCATCTGTTTTCATCAAGGATATTGGTCTGAAGTTTTCTTTCCTTGATATATCTGGTTTTGGTATCAGGGTGATATTTGCCTCATCGAATGAGTTTAGATGAGTTTTCTATTTCATGGAGTAATTTGAGGAGTATTGGTGTTTGCCGCAGTCCGGCTGCAGCAAACTAACCGGGGGTGGGGGTGGGGGTGATGAATAACTTGTGTACGTTGATACAGCAGGAGTAGGAGCCGTTTATTGTAGGACGGGAGCGGTATGTATACATTTTACACAGCTTATCTAATTAGCATAAAATAGATACAGCAGTCAACCAATAAGGAATCTCCACACTTAATGGCTCGCTTTTGTTACTTCACAAACCACTCCCTCTGGCATTTTGCCAGGCACCATACAGACTTGTTTACAGACTCTAACATTTCTCTGGCAAAATAACAGGTGCCAATCTGACTTGTTTACAGACCTTAACAGGTGTTAATTCTTCTTTGAAGTACTTGTAGAACTTGGCTGAGAATCTGTATGGTGCTGTTTTTTTTTTTGATTTGTAGGCTTTTAATGATGTCTTCAATTTCATTGTTTGAAATTGATCTATTTAAATTGTGTATGTCCTCCTGATTCAGTTTGTGTAGGTCATTATAGAGAGAAAGTTGTTTATGTCTTCAAGATTTTCTATTTTATTAGAGTATAAAGTTCTCAAATAGTTTCTGATTATCTCCTGTATTTCAGTAGTGTCCATAATGATATTTCCTTTTTCATCATGAATTTTAGTAATTTGAGTTTTCTCTTTTTCTCTTTGTTAGCATGGCTAAGAATTTATCAATTTTTTATTTTTTCAAGAAACCAACTTTTTGTCAATTTTTTGAATAGTTTATTTTGTATGAATTTCATTGATTTCAGCTCCAATTTTAATTATTTCCTGTCTCCTACTGCTTTTGGTGTGATCTGTTCTTCTTTTTCTAGGACTTTGAGATATAATGGTAGGTCATTGTTCATTGACTCTCTATTCTTTTAATGAATGAACTCAATGCAATGAACTTTTCTCTTAGCACTGCCTTTGTAGTATGATTTTGATATGTTGTATCAGTATACTCATTTACCCTAAGTATTTTTTATTCCCTCCCAGATTTCTTCTGCTATCCATTCATCATTCAATAGCATACTATTCAGTCTCCAGGCATTGTAGTAGCTTCTATTTTTTTGTTTTAATGTTGATTTCTAATTTCATTCTATTATGATCTGATAGAATGCAGGGTACTATCTCCATTTTTTAAATATTTACTAAGAGTTGCTTTGTGGCATTAGATATGGTCTATATTAGAGAAGGATCCATGTGCTGCTATGAAGAAAATGTAATCCCTCATTGATGAGTGAAATAGTCTACATATTTCTGTTGAGTCTAAATTATTGATTGTAATAATGAATTCTATATTTTCTTTGTTTAGTTTCTGTTTGGATGGTCTATACAGTAGTGAGAGAGGTGTGTTAATGTCACCTGGTATTATTGTGCTGTGGTCTATTTGATTCTTGAAATTGAGATGGGTTTGCTTGATGTATGGATATGCTCCATTGTTTGGAGCATAAATATTTATGATTGTTATGTCTTGTTGATGTATAATTCCCTTAAGCAGTATAAAATGTCCTTCTGTGTCCCTTCTGATTAATTTTGGATTGAAGTCCACTTTATCTGATATAAGGATGGAAACCCCTGCTTGTTTATGTGATCCATGTGAGTTATATGTTTTTTCCCATACTTTCACCTTCAGTCTGTGATGTCTTTGCCTATGAGGTGAGTCTTGTGGAGGCAGCATATTTTTGGGTATTGTTTTTTAATCTAATCTGCTAGTCTATGTCTTTTGATTATTGAATGTAGAACATTAGTGTTTAAGGCTATTATTGAGATATGATTTGTATTCCCAGATGTTGTTTCATTTCTGGTTTTAATTTGAATTAGCTTCTCCTTTGATTGGCTATTCCTTTAGTATAATTACTCCCTTTGTTGATTTTTACTTTTTTTAAAATTTCATCTTCATGGAATATTTTATTGAGAATATTCTTTAGTGCAGGCTTTTGAGTTGTGAATTCTTCTAAATTTTGTTTACCGTGGAAGGTTTTTTATTTCATCTTCAAATATGAAGCTAGATTTTGCTAGATATAGGATTTTTGTTTAGCATCCATTTTTTCCCCCTTAGAGCTTGGAATATGTTATTCCAGGACCTCCTAGCTTTGAGGGTCTGGGTTGAGAAATCAGCTGAGATCTGTATTGGTTTCCCCCTATAAGTAATCTGATTTTTTTTTCTCATAGTCTTTAAAATTATATCTTTATTCTGTATGCTAGGCATTTTCATTATAATGTGCCTTGATGTGGGTCTGTTGTAATCTGTGCATTTGGGGTTCTGTAAGCCTCTTGTATTTGATTTTTTCATTTCATTCTTTATATTTGGGAAATTTTCTGGCATTATTTTATTGAAAAGATTGTGAATTCCTTTGGTTTGTATCTCTGTGCTTTCGTCTATCCCAATATATCTTAAATTTGGTCTTTTCATGTTATCTCATAATTCTTGGAAGTTCTATTCATAACTCCCTTTCTTCTCTGCATGGTCAACTCTATTTTCGAGATTCTGTATTTTGTCTTCATTGCCTGTGATTCTGTCTTCCAAGTGGTCCAGACTGTTGGTGATGTGTTCTATTGAATTTTTAATTTGGTTTATTGACTCTTTCTTTTGAGGATTTCTGCTTGGGTTTTTTTTTTTTTTTTTTTTTTTTTTGCAGAATCTCTGCCCCTGTATTGAATTGATCTTTCACTTCCTGTATTTTCTCTCTGATTTCATTCCTCATGCCATCTTTTACTTTGCAGACAAGTTAAACCATGTACATTCTAAACTCCTTCTCTGACATTTCTTCTATTTTAGTGTCGAAGGATTCTGTTATTGGAGTATCTTGGTTTGTTTGGGGTGATTTGTTCCCTGGCTTTTTCATGTTGTTTGTGTGTCAACCCATCTTATAATGTGGATGTGAGGCACTAGATTTTCTGTTCCAAGGACTAATCATGTCCCTGAAAGTTTCCAGTAACTCACTGTTTAGGGAGAGACAAATAGTAACAAGTAACCAGTGAAGACAATATATAGCATTAAACCAAATATTTCCTACCATGATGTCCATAATGTTAATTATCACAATAACCAGAAATGATATGATCAATTATTGCCTACAGTAAAAATAGCAAGTTGGCAATGGGTGTGTGTGTTTCAATAAAACTTTATTTACAAAGACATATTATGGGCTGGATTCAGCCCATACATTGCAATGTGCTGATCTCTGTTCAAAGCCACATTCTGAGGTTAAGATCTAAGGTTATGTTGTTTAGTGGTAAAACTGGGATTCAAATGTAGGCTTGTCTGGTGGAAAAGCTCATGTTCTTTCTACCCTGCAACCTTTCCCTTAGATAAGAGGGTAGAAGTCAGATAACTAGAAAGAAAGAGGAAAGAGTTACATCCAATATGAGGAAAGAAATAATCAAAGACTCATAGTTCATGGCCCATTTTGGTGATAATGAATAGATGAGCTTAATAGAGAAGGGGCCACTGCAGGAGTGAAGCAGAAGGAGTGGTTGGGAGGAAAAGTCTGTGTTCAAGTTTATGATTGGCTGTGAGTGACAGAAATCTGACTAACCAGGGCTTAAAATGTGTAGGTTGGGTAATGGATAGGTATTTAGCAATGTTTCCTAAAGTATAAATACTTAGACTATGAAACTATTAGCTTTGCATATTATTTATGTAATTGATGGAAAAGAAAGAAAACTCTGCTGTTGTGAGAGTGATGGATTAGATCCAGGACTATCAAAATAAGAGAATACAACTGTGAGTATACTGAAATTATTAATGAGGACTTAAGGTAGGTGGTAAATTGAAGGCTAGATCAGGAGTTTTATGATGCTAGAAATCATGTCTATGCCCTCTCTCAAACATAAAAGGTAATATTTAAAATATGATGAATGATTAAGTACAAAGAAAGAGAGAGTCAAGGATGTCTTGATGAACGGACAGGATAGAAATTTGAAGCTGTTTGAAGGTTTCACACAACACAAGCAAATACTGATTAAATCCCACTCCAGGCAAGCTCAGCTCTGTGACAGAGCCTGTGCTGGGACCTTCGCCACCTCTCTTGTAACTTGCATTCGCCTTCTCTTAGATGTCCAAATTTTCTTTGACCTGCCTTGCCAGCATCTAATCCCTGAAAACCTTTACTTGCAGGAGTTAGTGCTAGTTAATTATGGCTTCCCTTTATACCTCAGGGCATCATCAGTAATGAGAAAAGAACCAGTTACCTGTTTCTATGTAGCTCTTCCCTCAAATCAGTCCTCGTTCCTTCTAATGTTAGAATAGTTTTTATTTTTGCCAGGCAATCTTGTAATCCCAGCAGCTTAGGAAGCTGAAGCAAGAGGATTGGGGGTTCAAAGACAGCCTCAGCAACAGTGAAGTGCTAAGCAACTCAGTGAGACCCTGTTTCTAACTAAAATACAAAAAAAGCAAAAAAAAAAAAAAAAAAAAAAAAAAGCTGGGGCTGTGACTCAGTGATTGATTGCTCCTGAGTTAAAGCCCTGGTACAACCCTACCACCACCAAATAAAAAAACAAGTAGTTTTTATTTTAATCAAAGGCTTAAAAACTCTTAGTTTTAATGAAGATATATCCATATGTGATTCTCATTATTCATGAGAAAAAGGAAAAAATGCATATCATCCCTTAGAAGAAGACAAAATATGCATTTCCTTGAAATTCTTTATGTACTCATTTAACAAATGTGTATTGATTACCTGTTGAGTGTCAGACACAATGCAGGGCATAGGAGATCCATTAGGGGCACAATAAAGACAGAGCCCACATATTTGCAGATTTAAAAACATGGCCCAAGAACTGGACTCAGTCTTGTCCTCAATAAAGCTTTCCATTCTATTCAAATACTTGAATTAACCACCAGAAGTCCTGTAAATGCTAGGGTGAAGATTACAAGAGGATATATTCTCTTTTTCATAGGCTTTCTTTTAGGTCAAGTTTTACAATGTTTTAACATTTATTTAGCATCACTGGCCTAGAGGTGGTACAGAAAATGGAACATAATCATACTTTTTGCCTCATGGGCTTACAATCTATTAAATATTACTCTCTCTCTCTCCTGCTGAAAGTTTAATGTCCCAAAGCCAAGTATAACAACAAGGTCATTTAAAAATGTTTTAATCAAGACATGTAATTTAAAATTGCTTACTCTTTCTCAGGACATTAATCTTATGTATGTATTTACCCCTGGGGGCTAGCCAGATACTCTTGAAAGAGTTCTCTAAGGTATAAATTTCAATGAAAATTTGCACATAAACAGTAATCTCCATACAACTCACTTCTTCTTTTTCTCAAGCATGACTACAAAAAAAAAATGAATTTCTTCTCACCAACAAAGATCAAAGTGACCAATGAATTGGAATTTGGATTTTTACCTTGACATTTTAAGATTCAAATCTTTTGTATAAGGATAGACTCTTGCAAAGGTGGGTGGGTGACAGTTCTCATTCTTAGAACAGTGTCCTTACTAAAGAGAGACTAGCTCTTAGCAGATTGACTGACTTTTTGTTAAGAGTGAAATCACTCCATTTCCTTCTCTTTGTCCTCCCCAAGACTGACCCTTAGTCTCCATCAGCTTCCTTCCTGGGATTTCACCTTCTTCAGCCTCTTTTATGGGACATCTCAGTTGTCAGATGAATTAGTGTCTCCATCTATGAGAAGTGGAATGAAGAAAATCATGCAATGCTATTTTCCATTTTTTTGGAATACATTTCATATCTCTTTTTTCTTGGATCTTGGATGTTTGTACAGTGCATCTGCAGATTGTTAAAGGATGTTACCATTTGCTCTCTCCAATGACTCAGCTAGGTGCATAGGGGCAGCTCTACTCCTTCTATGAGAAACTCAAGACTCAGGATATTTATGAGTCACTGAAATGTACATGTTAAGAATCAGGACAGGAGCCTAGGATTTTTGTTAAGGCAAATAAATTATTTAGTTATAAAAATGGAGCGTTGTTGGTTTTAAAAATGTTCACTTACTCAAATTCCCTAATTTCCTATATCACAGGAAAAGCTATTTTAATTTTGCTATATACCTTTCCATATATTCACATAAAAATGCTTATCAATGTTGAACATACACATGTAACTTAAAACATTTAAAATGGCATACTATTACAAATATTATTTTGTTGTATACTTTTATATACATAATAAAAAATTACTAATTCTCTGTCAGACCATTCAGAGAACCATCTTCCATTTTAACCACTACAAAATATTTTGTACATGATTATAGCAATTTATTTAGCCAGACCCTTATTAAAGAACATTAATACATTTCCTAAATGTTGCAACAAAACAGTGCTGGAGCAAGTGGGCCTTCTGTGATGTCTATGGGGAAAAGAGTGATAATTAATGAAGGGTGGTTTCCAAAAAGTATAAATATATACACATTTGAAATTTTTTTTTAAAAATTTTTAAATTTTTTTTATTGTTGGTTGTTCAAAACATTACATAGTTCTTGATATATCATATTTCACACTTTGATTCAAGTGGGTTATGAACTCCCATTTTTACCCCATATACAAATTGCAGAATCACATCAGTTACACTTCCATTGATTTATATATTGCCATACTAGGGTCTGTTGTATTCTGCTGCCTTCCCTATCCTTTACTATCCCCCTCCCCTCCCCTCCCCTCCCCTCTTCTCTCTCTACCCCCTCTACTGCAGTTCATATCTCCCCCTTGTATTATTTTTCCCTTTCCCCTCGCTACCTCTTGTATGTAATTTTGTATAACCCTGAGGGTCTCCTTCCATTTCCATGCAATTTCCCTTCTCCCTCCCTTTCCCTCCCACCTCTCGTCCCTGTTTAATGTTAATCTTCTTCTCATGCTCTTCATCCCTACTCTGTTCTTAGTTACTCTCCTTATATCAAAGAAGACATTTGGCATTTGTTTTTTAGGGATTGGCTGGCTTCACTTAGCATAATCTGCTCTAATGCCATCCATTTCCCTCCAAATTCTATGATTTTGTCATTTCTTAATGCAGAGTAATACTCCATTGTGTATAAATGCCACATTTTTTTTATCCATTCGTCTATTGAAGGGCATCTAGGTTGGTTCCACAGTCTCGCTATTGTGAATTGTGCTGCTATGAGCATGGATGTAGCAGTGTCCCTATAGTGTGCTCTTTTAAGGTCTTTAGGGAATAGTAGGGGAATAGCTGGATCAAATGGTGGTTCCATTCCGAGCTTTCCAAGAAATCTCCATACTGCTTTCCAAATTGACCGCACCAATTTGCAGTCCCACCAGCAATGTACAAGAGTACCCTTTTCCCAACATCCTCGCCAGCACTTGTTGTTGTTTGACTTCATAATGGCTGCCAATCTTACTGGAGTGAGATGGTATCTTAGGGTGGTTTTGATTTGCATTTCTCTGACTGCTAGGGATGGTGAGCATTTTTTCATGTACTTGTTGATTGATTGTATGTCCTCCTCTGAGAAGTGTCTGTTCATGTCTTTGGCCCATTTGTTGATTGGGTTATTTGTTATCTTGTTGTCTAATTTTTTGAGTTCTTTGTATACTCTGGATATTAGGGCTCTATCTGAAGTGTGAGGAGTAAAGATTTGTTCCCAGGATGTAGGCTCCCTATTTACCTCTCTTATTGTTTCTTTTGCTGAGAAAAAACTTTTTAGTTTGAATAAGTCCCATTTGTTGATTCTAGTTATTAACTGTTGTGCTATGGGTGTCCTATTGAGGAATTTGGAGCCCGACCCCACAGTATGTAGATCGTAGCCGACTTTTTCTTCTATCAGACGCCGTGTCTCTGATTTGATATCAAGCTCCTTGATCCATTTTGAGTTAACTTTTGTGCATGGCGAGAGAAAGGGATTCAGTTTCATTTTGTTGCATATGGATTTCCAGTTTTCCCAGCACCATTTGTTGAAGATGCTATCCTTCCTCCATTGCATGCTTTTAGCCCCTTTATCAAATATAAGATAGTTGTAGTTTTGTGGATTGGTTTCTGTGTCCTCTATTCTGTACCATTGGTCCACCCGCCTGTTTTGGTACCAGTGCCATGCTGTTTTTGTTACTATTGCTCTGTAGTATAGTTTGAAGTCTGGTATCGCTATACCGCCTGATTCACCCTTCCTGCTTAGCATTGTTTTTGCTATTCTGGGTCTTTTATTTTTCCACATGAATTTCATGATTGCTTTCTCTATTTCTATAAGAAATGCCATTGGGATTTTGATTGGCATTGCATTAAACCTATAGAGAACTTTTGGTAATATCGTCATTTTGATGATGTTAGTTCTGCCTATCCATGAACAGGGTATATTTTTCCATCTTCTAAGATCTTCTTCTATTTCTCTCTTTAGATCTTCTTCTATTTCTCTCTTTTTTCTTCTGTAGTTTTCATTGTATAAGTCTTTCACCTCTTTTGTTAGGTTGATTCCTAAGTATTTTATTTTTTGGGGGGATATTGTGAATGGAGTGGTTGTCCTCATTTCCATTTCAGAGGATTTGTCGCTGATATACAGGAATGCCTTTGATTTATACGTGTTGATTTTATATCCTGCCACTTTGCTGAATTCATTTATTAGCTCTAATAGTTTCTTTGTAGACCCTTTTGGGTCTGCTAGGTATAGAATCATGTCATCTGCAAATAGTGATAATTTAAGTTCTTCTTTTCCTATTTTTATGCCTTTAATTTCTTTCGTTTGTCTAATTGCTCTGGCCAGTGTTTCGAGAACTATGTTGAACAGAAGTGGTGAGAGAGGGCATCCCTGTCTTGTTCCAGATTTTAGAGGGAATGCCTTCAATTTTTCTCCATTCAGAATGATGCTAGCCTGAGGCTTAGCATAGATTGCTTTTACAATGTTGAGGTAAGTTCCTGTTATCCCTAGTTTTTCTAGCGTTTTGAACATAAAGGGATGCTGTACTTTGTCGAATGCTTTTTCTGCATCTATCGAGATGATCATATGGTTCTTATTTTTAAGTCTATTGATGTCGTGAATAACATTAATTGATTTCCGTATATTGAACCAGCCTTGCATCCCAGGGATGAATCCTACTTGATCATGGTGCACAATTTTTTTGATATGTTTTTGAATCCGATTTGCCAGAATTTTATTGAGGATTTTTGCATCTAGGTTCATTAGAGATATTGGTCTGTAGTTTTCTTTCTTTGAAGTGTCTTTGTCTGGTTTAGGAATCAGGGTGATGTTGGCCTCGTAGAATGAATTTGGAAGTTCTCCCTCTTTTTCTATTTCCTGAAATAGCTTGAAAAGTCACATTTGAAATTTTAATTGATTTTTCTGTGGCTCTAGCCAAACACCTAAACAGTTAATATTACCACTGAGAGTAGAGAGGTCTAATTTCTTCATACCCTCGTCAACATTGAATGTGATCAGTTTCTACTTTTATCCTTGCTAATTATTTCTTAGAATTTATTTAGTTGTCATATTTTATGTTTGTTAGTTGCATAATTAATTTGTTGTTAATCTTCCTTATTTTTTAGTAAATACGTTTAAGTCCATGCAGTTTACTCTGAACATCATTTAAGGGACACTCACAGATTTTAAGACTACAGGTTGACGTATTTTCATTATTCTACCATAGTCTATAATTCCTATATTGATTTCACCTTTAAAATAACTTATGTAAAAGTTTCAGTTTTTAATTGTATAGATCTTTTATGTTCAATTTTGATATTTTTGAATATTCTTATATCCCAGTGAAAAAATATAGCTTTTAGTTTGAGAATTAATTCCTTTTTTAACTAACACATGGTCAATTTCAGTAGATATAAAAAAAATTAGAAAAGAGCATAATCTCTATTTTGTGGACAAGAAAATCAAACTAGTGGAATTGATTAAGGTTGATTTAAGTCTCCCTCCATTTTGAGAATTTGTTATTTCTGTGTTCCCAACACATTTTATTTTACGTATGTCAATGCAATGTTGTCGGATGCATGATGTTTAATTATATATCTTCTTTTTCAATGGGAAACGAACCTTTGTATTTTAGATAATTTTAAACTTGTTATAATGATTTTTTTAAACCTCAAATAGACCATGTATGTTTTTATTTTACCACTACTTTCCCCTCCACCCCACCACCTTTTAAAAAATTTTCCTATTATTTTTTGGTAGTTATAACTTTGCCTATAAACATTTCACACTCATGAAAATTTTTTCATGTTATTTTGATGTGTCTTTCATAAATAACATGTAACTAATTTTAAAACCCAGTGCAAGAACTACTGCCTTTGAATAATAGGGTCTTTTAACATGATCACATATGATAACTATATCATTAATTCCTAATACCTATTTATATATATATATTTTAAAAATTCTTGTATTTTTGCCTTCTTTCCTCTTTAGCTATAATGATAGGTTTTTCTCTATCCTTTCCCCCTTTTAATATTCAACACATTATATCTGCTTTCTCTTTTAATGGTTACCTTTCCATTTTTTAACAAGCATTTAAAAGATTGTTTTACAAATATAGATAACCGATGAAGTTATTTAATCTCTCACAAGGAGGACAGAATTCTTGGTGCCTTTGTACTTTTCTTACCCCCACCCCCTGTATATTTTTTTTTCCTAGAAAATATTAGAATTTTTAAACTCTAATTATTTTTTATTGTTATATTATGCTATATAAGTTGCCTTTGGTTTCACAACTATTTTCAGCAGCTGTTTGGAATTACTTGTATATTTTATTGCTTAAAAAATTGTTTGTGTAGTTTTTCATTTGGCTGGTACACATCCTCAATAATTCTTTCAGAAACATCCATGGGTGATTACTGTTTTGAATTCTTCTTTCTAAAATGTTTTTATTTTTGCTCCTACTCTTAAATGCTTTATGGATTCTTACAAATTACCATTCTACTTACTGTTAAAACAAAAGACACTTATTTTTTCCTGTAAGTTAGGAACCTGAGTGCAATTTCACAGCTTATCTTTGACTTAAAGTTACTGAAGAGGTTGTGGCAAAGCCACAGTTTTATCTGTGGTCAGTCTAAAAATCTCTCTAAAGGAAGGACCCAGTGCCAAACGTACTTAGGTGATTATTGGTAAGATTTGGTCCCATGCAGGCTCTTGGCTACCACCTCCCTTTCCTCCCTTCTGCATAGGCCTTTCCATAGGACATCTCATGGATTGAAAGCTGACTTCCTGAGAGGGAGGGGGCAGCAGAGGAAAAGAGTGTCTCCACCATAGAAGACAAAGTCTTTGAATTATCGCATCTGGGAAGTGACATTCTACTGCTTCTACAGTATTCTCTGTGCTTGAAGTGAGCCACTAAATCCAGCTCACACATAAGTGGAAGAGACCAAAGAAGGGCATGAGTGCCAGGAGGTTCAGGTCATTAGAGGCTGCTGGTAACTTGAGGTTTGGCATTACTTTCCCTTAGAACTTGGAAGACTTACTACTTTGAAGGCTTAGCGTCACTAGCATGCATTTGTTCCCAACAAAATGAATTACATTATAGGTAACCCATTTTTCTCTAGAAGAGCTTAATTTGCATTTTATATCTGAAGTTTCTCTGTGATATTTCTAATTTTCATAGTTTCTCATTATTCACAATCATTTCTGAATATGCCCTTGACATTTTAAAGGTGCAAATTTTCTTTTATTTTAAAGATGTTTCCTTATTATTCTTATTTTTTTCTTGTGATTGATTTCTGGGAAATCTTAAAATGGAAAAGTATAAAAAGTAATTAAAATAGAGTATATTAAATGTCTATTAAATCTAGAGTAATTAAAAGTATTAGAACTTCTGTATTTATCTTCTATATCTTTTTTCTGTTCTTTCATATTTTTCATTTGTCTGCTCCTGGAATCACTTTTTTTGGAGGGGGCGGTGGTGGTGTTACGGGGATTGAACTCAGGGGCACTCGACCACTGAGCCACATCCCCAGCCCTATTTTGTATTTTATTTAGAGGCAGGGTCTTACTGAATTGCTTATCTCCTCACTGTTGCTGAGGCTGGCTTTGAACTCTTGATCCTCCTGCCTCAGCCTCCTGAGCTGCTGGAATTACAGGCGTGTGCCACTGCGCGAGGCTCATGGAATCATATTTTGAGAAACTATTTCAACTCAGTTTTCTGGTTCATTACTTTGACTCTCAATTAACTGTGCCTATTTTGCTGTTTTGTGCATCTGTTTTATTTTCTTAATTTGAAAATGTTTGAAATAAAAAATGCTGTGAACACAGAGACTCACAGAAACCCATCTCTATGGTTCTCTTAGAAGCAATGGTTCAGGAATCACTAATTCAGTTTCCGTGGACATTTTATAAAACATAAGCCATAGCAAATAGTGAGAAATGACTGTACTCCATGGGGCTTTGTTTTTGAAAGGAGGAAGGAGAAACTGGTTGTGAAGTGACATAAAGGACACCTACCTGCCTTCTGTCCCTGAAGCCTTTCTGGGGATGGTGTCATCAGACATCATGTCCTTAGGGGATTTACAGATTTCCCTTAAGGTAAGGGGGTGAAGGGTATGTTCAGAGATAAGCTTGAGGTTATAGGAGAGTTTATTTTAGATCAGGAGCAGCAGGGGGCACTGTGGAAGAGTTTGGAGGGAGCAGATGGAGATGGTCATTGGATCTGACCTTCAGGGCATGCGGGCTGCCTTGTAGTTGAGAGTGGGTGGAAGGCCCATGATAACTCAGCTTGATAGCTCATCAGAAAAAGGTGGGTTTCAACATTTCCTGCTGAGGTTGATCAACAGGAGCTGAGGTGTTTGTTTTAGATGTTGCAGCTTATCTAGTATTATGCCTGAAAATTTTCGTTTTTTGAAGTTCTCTTTCTCGACAGGGAGGGGTATGAACTTTTTCTCCCCTGTAGTGTTTTCCTATCAGTCTTACCTCATGTTGTTTATAACTGCCTGCAACTCATGTTTTGGTCAGTCTGGTAATGGAATGACTGCACCAGTTTTCCAAAGCTAATATTTTTTATTGATTTTATTTTTATACTTACATTCCTTCTGTCCTTTGTGTGTAGTTCTTTGAGAAGAAAAGTGTACAGAGCCCCAGATGAACTTTCTACTGTTTTGGAGTCTCCTTTTAATACTATTTTTTAAAAGTTGCAACATCAAGAGAAAAAAAAATATATTGTTAAGGTATTTTAAACATTGGGAGAAGTGGGGTTTTCTGCCTTTTCTGGTACTTGTGGTATTGATATGGGAACATACCTTTTAAATAGTTTTTAAATTCTTTTTTTTAATTTAGATGGACACAATCCATTTTATTTATTTATTTTTATGTGGTGATGAGGATCAAACCCCGTGTCTCATACATTCTAGGCAAGTGCTCTACCACTAAGCCGCAACCCCAGCCCATACCTTTTAAATATTAACGTCATTATAAAATGGCAATATTTAAGTGTATCAGATGCTCTTCCTTTGGCAATAGAGATAAAGGGGTATTAGCATCACATTTAATATTTGTTCTGCTGCCTTCTGACCATCAGTTTACTCAGAATGCTCAAAATCATTCCAATCAAAATCATTCCAATCAGTTCTCTCAATAAGGGAAGCTTCTTTAGTAGGCTTACTACAATACTAAGGAGAAACGAAATGCCTACTACTGTCCTTTCATTGAAAGAAAATTAGTATTTAATCTCAGGGAAGTTCTACCACTCTTTTTTTCTGCTATGAAACTACCTCTTTAAACCTCTCTCTCTCTCTCTCTTTTTTTTTTAGCCATCATTTTCCTATTTTTTAAACAGAACTCTCCTTGTGAGGAGCCGCTGCTGAGGCAAAGTACTTTTAGAGAAAGGTATTTGACTTCCAACAGGGAAGAGGATATGAGGAAGTTATATAAACCAGAAGTACATATAACAAGCATAAGGCAAATTATTTACACACAACTGTTTTTCAGGAATCTTCTAGAATAAGTGACAGTTTTTTTTTTCCCTAAATCATTTTCCCTGGTATTTAACACTAGAAAAAAATGTTTGGTAATATTTTAAATCTCAAGTTCAAAATTTGTTTTGTTTTGTTTAGAACAGAAAAATTCAGTTTCTGTCCTGTGGAATTACTTATATCTCAGATCTGAAAGTACATTTCTGCATTTGCTTTAGTATTATTCTATGCAAGAAGTTCAGTGTCACCAGAATTCTCATTGTCTTTACTTCCAAAAGTAATCAACATAGGAAAATATATAGAAGAAGAAAATCACAATTCTATTCTTCATATTTAGCCAGATTCTGTTTCATGAGAGATCTTGTTTGAATGTTTGTGTCCTCCTGCCCTCAAATTCATTGATTAAATTCCTAAAGGTGATTAAACTACCTAAAGGTGATGTATTAGGAAAATGGCTTTTGGGAGGTGATTCATCAGGAGAGTTGCTCTCTCCTGAATGGGATTAGTGTACTTATAAACGAGATACCTGAGAGACCCTGGTCCCTTCCACCATGGAGGACACAAAGTCCTGGTGCCTTCCATGAGCCAGAAAATGGGTCCTCCCCAGACACAGAATCTGCTCCGCCTTGATCTTAGACCTCCAGCCTCCAGAACTGTGAGAAATAAATTTCTGTTGTTTATGAGCTCCTCACTTTATGATACAGTTTTATATCCTAAAGAGACTGGGACAGATTTATTTATTTTTAAATATAGGAAAAGTATCACCAAAACATGTGCATCTACCATATTGATTTTAGTTTGATTTCTGCTTTCATCATGTATGTGTTTCCTTTTGCATTATTAAATTATTCTTTGAAATTATTCATTTTAAAATTTTCTATGGCAAAATTAAAATCATTTTTTTCACAGTTCCAAAAGATAGCTACTCAAGTAGAATATGAACTGGGAAGATTGATAGTTTGCATTCTCACCTTGTTTCAATTTTGATAGGGAAATATTCAATTTTTTACCATTAAATTTCATATTAGCTATGGATTCTTGTAGTTGTCTATTGGTACCCTTGATCAGGATGAAGAAATAGTTTTTCCTTTTTAATTTCTAGATTTCTCTCACTTTATCATGAATGGTTCTTTCATTTGACTGTGTCAAATGTTTTTCTGTGTAGTCTACTGGTTCCATTGTTCCTGGGTATGTGATGAGGGAGCATATGATAGCAGAAAGATGTGGTGGAGAAAAGCTGCTCACTTTGAGGGGGACCAGAAAGAAAAGGGTAAAAGGGAAAGAGAACCATGAACTGGGAACAAAGTATACCCTGCAAGAATATGATTCCAGTCATCCATCTCTTCTAACTAGGTCCCACCTAAAGTTTCCACCATGTTCCAATGACATTACCAGCTGGGACCAAGCCTTCAACATGTGAGCCTTTGGGTTACATTCTACATCCAAACTATAACACTTATCCAAAATATAGCACATGAACAAAAGTTCTTTGGGGTCTTAAATGATTTTTTATTATTTATTTATTTATTTATTTTGGTGCTGGGGACTGAACCCAGGGCCTTGTGCTTGAGAGATAAGCACTCTACCAACTGAGCCCCTTAAATTATTTTTTAAAAATGTTTCTGTCATCATTATAATTCCTTACTGTGTGATTTGATTTTAATTTTCATTTTCCTAGTTTTTAAGGTGGAGGTCTAAATGTTAACTTAAAATCTCTTTTCAAAAACTTTTCTAATATATGCATTTAAAATGATGAATTTTTTCCCCCTGCTTCTCCTTTTTCTGGGGTTCCAATTATGCATGTGTTAGATTCTTGAATCTTGCCCCATGTCACTGAGACTGTCATTTTTTTTTTCTCATAGCTTTTTTTGTACATATATTTCAGTTTTCACAGTTCTTTTTGCTCCATTTTCAAGTCAGCCTATATTTACTTCACTAGAACTAATCAGGACTAAATCTATCAGTGAATATTATATTTAAGATATTCAGACTTTTAGTTCTATGGTCCCACTATTTATAGTTTTTGCATTGTTCCTCATGTACATGTTTTTCTTTATATTCGTCTTCATATTTATGATACTTCTTTCATGTTTTGTTCTTGGTCTTGTAGCTGATTGTTTTGCTAATTTTGTTATCTTGGTTTGGTTTTCTTATTTCTGTTGTGTAGCCTTACCTGGGGTCTATACTTAGTGCCCTGGTGTTTAATGAGGCCTCTCACTTAGGTTGGCCAGAGTTCAACCCTGTGGAAACTCTGATATTTCTTTAATATACAGTTTAATTCTAATTGTCTTTCTTTGGTAGTGGTTCTTTGTCAGGCCTTATTTTTGTTATCTTATGTATTCACTGTTTGTTAGGGTTTTGCTGAAGTCTGGAAGGGGTTTCCTATTTCTGGAGCTGTACTTTTGCATTGTTCTCTTTTCTCTGGTATGTTCCTTTGCAAGTTACAGCCCCCACAGCTCTAACTCTCTCCTCAGTAAGCTCTGTGCTTTTCCATCCCTGATGAGTATCATACAGCTTTTGGGAAAGGTAAGTTGACTATACAGCTCACCTGTTGCTTACCCTTCTATTAGGGATTGTTTTAGTCAGCATTTTTGCTGCTGTGACTAAAGGATCCAACCAGCACAATTATAGAGGAGGAAGAGTTTATTTGAGGGCCCATGGTCCATAGAGGACCAGCTCCATTCCTCAGGGCTCAAGCTGAGGATAAACATCATGGTGGGAGAGTGCGGCAGAGGGAAGTAGCTCACATCACAGTGATCTGGACACAGAGAGAGACATTCCACTCACCAGATACAAATATATACCCAAAGCCACGTCCCAATTCTCACCTCCTCTAGCCACTTCAGTTACTACTCAGTTAATCCCTATCAAGGAATTAAATCACTCATTGGGTTAAGACTCATTTCTCCTCTGAACCTTCTTACATTGTTTCAGATGTCAGTTTTTGGGGGACATCTCACATCCAAACCATAATAGGGATTATAGTCCTATACCAAGTGATGCTCATTGTCTGAGGTACATTTATCAAGTATTTTCCCTGAATTCTTGTTTCTAATGGCAAGAAGACTAGTCTAGTACATATAATGCCATCACAAACTATAGTATAAGGCTTCATTTACTTTTTAAACTAATTTGGTAACAAATATTTGAAGTTAATTTCATGTTTAAAGAATTTTGCTTTTCACATCAATATATTAATAGCAGACCCTCATAATCTTCATTTTAATAGTTTTAATTGGTTTTATTAGGGGAAATTAATCAAAGGGGTTATAAGAAACAAGTCACATATATTTGAAATTGTTTTATTTTTCAATAATATATTTGATTTTTCTGAGCTGTGAGTTTACCCCAGCACTCTACTTACACATCTTGAGGATAGAACTTATCATGGTCTATTTAAGAAGTCTTATTGTGGGTTAGCTTGACTGCTTCTAAACCATTGCCTAGGTTTCATTTTATCCTCTTTTCATGGTAGGACCAGCAGTGACCTGAAATATATTATCACAGTGATGACAGAAGCCCAAGAGAGCACAAGTCAAGCTACACAGATAGTTCTTATGGCATGTACAAGGTCAGAGCAAGTTGTATGGCTAAGTCCAAGGAGACCATATGACTCAATAGGCAGGGAAGTATATTCTGTCTTGATGGGAGAAGCAGTCAACTGACATAGCACAAGGCTGAGGACTCATAAGCTCATAACAGGGTGAGAAGGAGGGCTTGGAAACAATGAGATAGTCGACCACAGTGTCATGCCCTCTGAGCTCATAGAATAATTTTTTAACATTCTTAACACAGAGACTTCAGAGAACATTCATTGTTAGGACAGAAAAAAAAAAAAAAGCTGGGGTGTAAGAATAGTTCAAGAATAGTACCCATGAAAGATCTGTCAATTATGGAGAAAAAAATGGAGAAAGTATAGTAGATCGAATTTTCATAAATCTTTTTAATTTTTTTTCTCAGTTGGCTGGATTACATTTTCTATAAATGTTATAAAGAGTATGTGAAATATTTTCTGACATCTTTTTGTTGTCGTAATACAGAAAGACAATTTATTTAGATATATAAAATTTTAAAACAACTAGTACAAGGAATGATCTAAATCAATCAATTATTCCATCTATCTATATTATTATGAATTTTAGTTTATTGTTTGAAACTTAGGATGCTTAGTGAAATAATGAAAATAGGAGTCTCTTTGAAATACTGATGGTGGCAGATATCAAGAAAGATGTTCTGGTTTATATACTCTCCAGGAAATTCATAGTAAGAGTTTTGTTCAATATTGATCATGAGAAAAATCTAATTAAGTGGAGGAAAGATTATTTAAATTAAAAGAAATAAATGGGATAAATGTGTTTAAATTTCAGGGGTGACACTGAAATGATAATTAGGTAACTTTACAATGTTCCCATTTATGCAACTATAAATGAGGAACAGGCCCAGGGTACAGTGGAACTTATTCATCCATATGGGTCTAACTGACACTGAACTCAGTGGGAATTTTTTTTTTTTTTTTTAGGTCAGTGTTATAATGAGAAAACTCACATACAAAGAAGGATACAGTGATCAGATATGGGTTAATATATATTGTAAATCAGTCTTCTGAAAGAGCTAGGGAATGGTCTGGTATCACAAAGAGGTCTGATATCCCAGCACTGCAGCCTGAGCTATTACAGTACTTCTGAACCCGGTGGAACAAAGATGCTATTTTGAACTTGTGGTGGCCCTTCCATTGAGCATCACTGGATATATACATAACCTAGTGATGGAAGGGCCACAATCTTACCCAGCAGTCTTCTAGTTATCTGCTGTATTATTAGAGCTTACATCCACTTCAGTTGATTCAAGTGCCTACCTTCAAAATCATCCTTAAATATTTGACCCTATGTTCTACACACAGGTGTGGAATGGGTTGTTAGGAAATTAGGTGTAATAATTTCTTGAGCTCTTCAGACATGTGCCATCTCCAAATAACATGATCCTCTTGTTTAAGTAAATTTCAGCATTGCGTTTGTACTCTCATTCCTCATCCACCTCTGGAGTATGGTTCTAAGTATGAAATCCAAGCACTAGAAAATGACAGAGCTCAATTCCCAGGTTGGAGTGCCTTTTGTCACTTGGGTTGGATTACTAGACATTTAGACAGAGACCCAAATCACTCTGTCAATCATTATCTAGGAGAGTTGAGAATACAAAATGTAATGGAACCAGGAGAAGTGAGTGTCTACAAGAATAATCTTTTTCTTTCTTCCTCTTTAAATTTTGTTTTTCTTTTCTGGTAGAACAAATCAGCAGGAAAATAATGTGTGGGAGTTAAAGGGATGACGGATTTTTCTGTCAACATCCTTTGTATTTAGATGATATATGTTGCTATTTTTTTCTGGTCTGTGTCTATTCACAAATTTGATTGGAGATGAAGTTTCCTAGTCTCAAATACTAACTCCTCTTGGGAAATATTTCTAAGATCATTGTAACAAGGTTGATTTCCAGGGCTAGAAATTAGAGAGTGGGAGTCAAAAATTCAGGAATATAAGTTACTGAAAAAGCTATAGCTTTAATTGTTTTTTGTTAATATTTCCTCTGAGAGATAAATTGCAACCGACAGAAAAATTTCAGAGCAGGAAAAACACTAGCGCTCATTTAAAATAAAGATTTCTCCCCAAACTACCAGTCTGGGATAGAAATGAAATGGGCATCATAATTTCTTCAACAGAAACATCTGTTAAGTATTTACTTGACTGTGGGAGAACAGAGAAAATGATCATATTTTATGTTTAATGCAAACTGGAGAAAGTAAATACTGTAGATCTGTTGCTGGGGAATCTATTGGCGAGATTAACAAGATGGCAAATTATGTTTTCTCCATTTGCACAGAACTTAAATTGAGAAGTTATAAATAACATTCTAGTAGCTACATAAATCCTTAACTGTTTACTTGGGAGTGTAATGGCCCCGTGTGCAGAAGCCTGCCTCTATACACTCTCCCATAGCCAGCAGCAACATCAATCTGCCGTATTGGCAGTCAGGTTGAGTAGCATGGGATCGATTTTTATCATTTAGATCATAAAGTGACTTTAATGTTTAGGTGAAATAGTCAGATATTTAGCTTTGGGATCCAGTTGAGAGACAACACCACCCAAAGTGATGAATTTCCGAGATGGCTCTTCATTCTTACCAAGGACAAGAAAATCATTGCAGAGGAAATAAGACTCAACATTTGCCAGATGTTCAAATCAATATTTTTTCTCTCACTCTCAATGTACTTCCTCACCAGTACCAGGAAAAAAGAGAACCAACATCCCACAAATGTGGAAAAGTTATAAACAATACTTGACACCCAAATTGTAATATTGCTGTAGAATTCAACTGCTGGGGTAACATTGGTGAGTGTCTTACCTTTTAGATTTATTTTTTTTCAACAGCCTAATATTCCCATAGTGAAAAGTCATGGAATTTTCCAAAGTGTTTTCTTTATATCTTTTTATTTGTCTTATAAAGTGCTCATTCAAATCTTATGTGTGGTTATTTTTGCTAGCTAGTCTCCATTGGATCTGATGTCACAAATTCAGAAGTGAGCAAGGTTTTGCTTCAATTTACATGATTGTGTCACCAGCAGGAAATCTCAGGCCAGTGTATTCCCCACAATGATTTAAGGAGTTTATTTTGTGGTACTGGGGATTTAGCCCAGGGCACTGTGTCATTGAGGGACATCTCCAGCCTTTTGTATTTTTTGTTTTGAGACAGAGTATTGCTAAGTTGTTTAGGACTTCAATAAGTAGCTAAGACTGGCCTCACACCTGTGATTCACCTGCATCAGCCTTCTGAGATGCTGGGATTATAGACATGTGCCACCACACCTAGCAACTCAAGGAGTTTTAACACTAGCACTGCCTTCTGCACATATTAGGCCCAATTTGCACTGTGCAAAGTATCACCTAATACTTATGATTTAATGCCCTGGGTCTGAGGTCATGGAATTTTTAATCAAGAAATACTAGGTTCAGGGCTGGAGATGTGGCTCAAGCAGTAGCGCGCTCACCTGGCATGCGTGCGGCCCGGGTTCGATCCTCAGCACCACATACAGACAAAGATGTTGTGTCCGCCAAATACTAAAAAAATAAATATTAAAAAAATTCTCTCTCTCTCCCTCTCTCTCATTCTCTCTCACTCTTTCTTTAAAAAAAAAAAGAAAGAAATATTAGGTTCAGAGAATTGCTCATGACTTGTCCACTGTAGTGACTTGGAGGTACATATATGTAGGGATGGACCTGAAATTAGATTTAGGCAGTCAAGTCCAAGTGCTTGCCCTTAGCCTTTTCTTCTGTTGCATTAACTGAGCCCAATATTCCCTGTCTGTATCTCACAGTATTGCCAGAGAGAGTGAGGCATGTAGGGGCTGTTATGATTCTTTTGTTGATGTTTCCTACTGTTTCATCCAGATGATATACTTCCATTTTAATAT
Source organism: Callospermophilus lateralis (assembly GCF_048772815.1). NCBI lineage: Eukaryota > Metazoa > Chordata > Mammalia > Rodentia > Sciuridae > Callospermophilus > Callospermophilus lateralis. The sequence goes on along the minus strand of NC_135307.1, from coordinate 68,616,323 downwards.
AAATACTTGGAGTGATTCTGGCTACATCTTTTCTCTTCTTCTCTCCTCTATTCTCTCTCTCAAACCTATGCATGTGCTTACATTTTTCTGGTCCTGAAAGATGTGATGTGGCCCTCTTCTGCTGCACCAATTCTAGTTCCCAGGACCCTTTGCCCTTTCTTCCCCACCATGGTTCTCATAAGACAAGTCCCCCACGCTCTTTACTTCTGTGATCGATTCTTTCCTTTTATGGGAAACACTGTGCAGAGCGTGACTAATGATCAGATTTAATTGTCTCTTCTCAGTCCTTATTCTTCTTGACCTTTCTACTGCATAATTTAAATCCCTTCATTCTTTTGGAAATTCTTTTTTTTTTTTCAAAACGTTCTATTATTGTGGTTTCTGCCTTCTAAAGCAGGGGTTGGGAAACTGTGATCTATAGGCTGAATTCATCCCTTTGTTTATTCTTGCTGTATATAAACTTTTTTTGGAACATAGCCACATTTATGGAACATCTAAGGTGCTTTCACACCACAACAGCAGACAGTAGTTGTGAGAGAATGGCTATAGAATAGCAAAGCCAAAAATATTTACCTTCTGGCCATTTACAGAATAAGGTTGCCAACCACTGCTCATGATTATTTGAGATTTTTTTTCTCTCTACACATTTCCTTGTTCCTAAATGCACACAGACCAGGAAAGACCGTTTCTGGATCTTTTCTTTTTCTGAACCATGACCAGCAGAAATCTATTTTCTTAATTCCACCTTCTCTCTCCTTGCAGTCAACATCCTAATCTTTTTCTAGTCCCAGGGGCTCTGGACCTGTGTCACATTTTCATCTGCCTGAAGGATATCACCTGGTGGTGTTCTCCTAACACCTGACACTGAACATACATTACCCTCTCCATGAAGAAGACACCCCTCCTGATTTCTTAGTCCACTAGTGCCTGTTAATGATTCTATTGGCCATGCATTTGTACAACACATAATAGTTCACAAAGCACATTCACATCTGGTATCTGGTATCTTTTTTCCATACCATTATTTAGTCTTCTACTCTCGGCTCTTGCATTTTCCCTAGATTCTCACATTCCTTATATTGCTAAGTTCATTGAATTTGACATTGCATTATTCTTATGCACCCCTGCTTTTCTTGAGTCCCATTCTCTGAGGTCAAACCTTTCAAAGTCTCATCTGCAATGGCAGCCTTTGTCTCTCCACAGGGCTTCACTCAGCACCTCAGGACTAATCTTTTCAGAAAGGGCCGTCAGGATCAGATCTCTCCCCAGGTCAGCAAGCTTCAGTTTCTATCTTATCAAATTGAATGCCACACTGGTCAGCCCGCTGTCCATGTGAACTCACCTGACCCTATCAGCCTAATCTCTGTGTTTCTCTGGATGGACTTTGTCTTCCTGCCCAACTGGACTATCTGTTTTTCCCCAAACACACCCCATGGGTGCCAGTTCTGCAACTCTGACCACCCACTTCTCCCTGTCTGGAATGGCCCTCCCTGACCTTTTCAGATCCAATTCACTTAAGGTAGTTCTGAATATAAGCTACTCCTTGAACATTTTACTGACCTCCCCAAACAAATGAGATCTTTTCCTGGTTTGAATCCCAATAGCCCTGGGATTACTATTCCATAGACCACTGCATTTTTTTTTTCTTTTAAGTATTTGTGTATTTATTTCTCCTATTAGGCTCCAGGACCTACAGTTGGGGATCAGATCTCACTTATCAAGAAGCTCCATTTTAACTTAGAAAGATAACATGGATAATTCCAAAGGAAGCGACCTTAGATATTTTTGGAACAATGTTCAAAAATAGAAATGAATAAAATATAGATCCAAATACATTTTCAGGAAAAAAAGTTCTTTTTACAAAAACCTATGCTGAACAATGCCAGTCATCTCAAAGCTAACTTTCAAATTTTATTCACTGCTGTGTGAATACAATCTCTAGGGCTGCAGAATAAAACCATGCTCTTTCAGAATGATCTCATGTATTTAGCGATGTTTAGGCCGCCCTGATCTGCCAGAATTGTAGTCAAATGTCTAGAGCTTGAGATGCTTAAGTCCCAGAGGTGGACTTGAAGAAGGGATATCCCATCCACAAACATGGGTTTTCACCCTAGGTCCCCTCCGTCTGCATGACATCAGTCTCAGTGCTCTCAAACTTAGGTTTTTATCCTGCTTTCAGTTTGCTCCTACCTGTACATTTATCTGTGCTTTTGAAAGCTGAAAATAGAAATATTACTTTAAAAAATGATTTTTCCAGGATGATATGCTTCACTTAATTGGATAAACATAAATCACATGCCTTTATACTTCCAATTAATTACGATAACCTTCACTTATTCATTTTTTAAAGGGATATTTATTTAAAATGAATACAGGGGTAAGAAGTAATGGCAGGAGGATAGATCCCTGCAAAAGAAAGGCCAGACCCTCTCTACCCCTGGTCATAGGTGGTACATTCATCACATGGTTATGTCAAATCTTGTCTTTCTAGTCACACCTTGTCCTTTACCCAACTATGCTCTCAGGAGGAGAGATGATCACCTTTTGGCCCGAAGCTCGAACACTACTCAATTTCCTTTTCCTCTTTTTCAAAAATTTTTTTCAATTTAATTTTATTTCTAATTGAGAAGTGAAAATAATATATAACAACAGGGTACAACAATGTGATGTTTTAATGCATGGATACATTGTGCAATAATCAAATCTGGACTCATTCTCACATCTACCACCTCATGTCTGTATCATTTCTCTCATCAGTTTTGAACTATGTTAGGTACTATTATCAACTCAGGTCACTGTGTGTGCAGTGGAACACCAGAACCTACTCCTCCTGTCCAGATGAATCTTTGTACCCTTTGACCAACACTTTCCTCGTCCTCCCACACCTCCATCTCAGCCTTGGGTAACCACTATTCTACTCTCTACGCATTTCCATGAGTCTGGAATTTTTAGACTCTACTTATAAGTGAACTCAGACAGCATTTGTTTTTCTGTACCCGTCTTATTTCACTTAGCACAAAATCCTCATCCATGTTTTTACAAATGATAGAATTTCCTTCTTTTGGCAAGGCTGAGTAGAATTCCATCATGTATATACCAACTGTAACATATCCATTGGTTCATTGACGGGGCCTTTTGGTTGTCTCCATATCTTGGCTGCTGTTACTACAGCCACAATGAACATGAGTTCACATACTCTTAGTGGATGGAAGGAAGTTACTCTGGAGGTTTGAGTTGGCAAAAATAATTAGGATGGGAGTAGAATAAGTAGAGACATCTTCTCCACTTCTGCATATTACTGAAGAAACCTGATCTTGCCCAGCAGTCTCTGCACCCACACCCTGTAGATTTCCTGCATATGCCACTATTGCACTACAGGGTTACAGCTGCCTTAGTGGCGCTCATATGTTGATATGCCTTTGGATTGCTCCTCCCTAGCGCATTCAGGTCACACACCTGACACTCAGAGTGTCTGGAACCTACATCTGGAGAAAGAAAGAGAAGCTGGGAGGAAATTAGGGTAGACACCAGCTGTGAGGGCTCTGGGTACAGAGTTTTCTTTTGAAAGTTGGGCTAAACTATAGCCACATGGATCTATGGGAACCCACCTCCACTTGGGAAAGCCACCCTTAGGCAGCTGCCTCTCTCATTAGTCCTTTCTCATTAATCTCACTGTCAGTGCCCTCATCTCACATTTAGGCGTGAAAGATGGAATTGTGACTTTAAAAAGAAAACAAAGGGCTGGGGTTGTGGCTCAGAGGTCGAGTGCTCGCCCGCCTAGCGTGTGTGAGGCATCCTCAGCACCACATAAACATAAAATAAAGATATCGTGTCTACCTATAACTAAAAAGTGAATATTAAAACAAAACAAAGCTGGTACTACTGAACAGAGTGCACAAACAAGATGTCCAAAGTTCCAGGTAGTGTTCCAGAAACTTTATACGTGTAATCTAATGAATTAGCCCTAAGTTTCCATTTTATAGATGAATAAATAGAGGCGGAAATATGGTGGAGATTTGTTTTAAACTTCAACTTATTCTAGTATTTTGGAGAGAGAACTTAACATTGGGAAATGAGAAGGTCTTGCAACTGCTCTCCGGTCTTGATGCTGGGATGGTAACTTCATCGATACAGACATTCAGAGCCAGCCTTTAAGCAGGTCTCATTAGCGACCTAATTGAGCATTTGAGCATCCCCTGAGCTTGATGGTTCCTATCCCTTGTTCAATAGTCTAATTGGAAATAGCTGAACTTGGCTGAGTCAGCCGTCCTATTTCTCTTACAGAATTACTCCAAAATGTTTAGTTTTAAGTTTAATGTGGGCAAAACAATGTTTCTTTCTCCACAATGGTGCCACCCACAGGATGTGAACAGCATGGAAGGGTGCCCTCTCAGAAGGGCTTTATAGGTCAGGTCTACACTCATGACATGGTGGAGGAGCATAGTCTATAGTGGCTGCAGGGACATCAAATCAGTGTTTGGATGTGATAAAAAGAATGGCTTTCAAACCCAAGGACACAATGAATTTTGTGATGACTGTGTAGGATGGTAATGAAAGGAGGTGGTACCACTATGGTCATCAAGCTAGGAAATACAGAGATAATAAGTGTATAAAGGCAAAACAAAACAAAATAAAACAAAAACCCAAAACCCAATCAATAAATGGGAAAAGGAACTGGACATTTCTCAACTTATCAAAAGAAGAGATACAAGTGGTCAACAATATATGAAGACATGTTCAACACCTCTAGCAATTAGAGAAATGCAAATCATAACTAGACTAAGATTTCATCTCACTCCACTCAGAATGGCAATTATCAAGAGTATAAGCAACAATAAATGTTGGTGGGGATGTGGGGACAACAGTACATGCATATATTTCTGGTGGGACTGTAAATTGGTATAAGCAACTCTGAAACACATATGGAGAGTCTTCAAAAAAAAAAAAATAGGAATGGAACCACCATTTGACCCAGTCATCCTACTCCTCAGTATATTTCCAAAGGATTTAAAATCAGCATGCTACAGTGATATAGTGACATTAATGTTTATAGCAGCAACATTCTCAATAACTAAGCTATGGAGCCAAACTGGGTGACCTTCAACAGAGGAATAGATAAAGACAATGTGGTACATATACACAACGGATTATTAAAAGGAATGACTCTATGACATTTGATAGTGAATGGATGGATCTGGAGACTGTCATGCTAAGTGAAATAAGCCAACTCCAAAAAACCAAAGGTCAAATGTTTTCACTGATATGTGGAAGCTAACCACTACAGGACAACTGGGGTTGGAGGAAAATTCAGTGGATTAGACAAAGGGGAATGAAGGGAAGAGAGGGAGGATAGGAAAAGGAGAGACAGTGAAATGAACTTAACCTAATTTTCTTTGGTACATATATGATTATACCACAGTGAATCTCAACATCATGTATATCCACAAGACTGGCGTCCTAATTTGAATAAGATATAGTCCATGCTTGTGTAATATCAAAATGGATTCTACTTTCATGTATAATTGAAAGAACTAATAAAAAATAAAGTCACCATGAAAAGGAAAAAATAAAATAAACAATTAAAAAAGTTTTTTTAAAGGGTATAAAGGTAGAAAAGAAAATATCAAAAGAAGTAAAGGGTGCCTCAGGGTTTAGCATTTTTTCAAATGCAAAGAGCAAGCTTATTTTGGAATATTTTTAACTACTGAAAGGGGTGGCAGAAATATAAGTAGAGTAAGATAATTAGTAAAAAGGTTGAGAAGAAAGAATTTAAAGTCTAACTCTATAAGAAGTGGATGTATTTTATAAATAACCTTGGATCTCTGTGTTGGGGCTGTTTCTAGTGTGCAAGATTCCTTCACACACTTGACTATTTGATTTTCTCAGCTAATTTGTCAGATAAGAATAGAGGAAAATCTTAGTTCCATTTTAAATGTAAAATGTAAATGTGAAATGGAAAGATTGGGGCTGAGGGAGGGTGGAATGATTTGCTCTAAGTCATACAGCTATTTTTACAATACTTGAGGCACTGTGGTTCACTAGCTATTTTTTTTTCAAAAAATTGAGGAATCCTATTTTCTATTTCTAATAATGAAGCCAATTTCCCTCCCCCAATGGAAATTCATACTGATGTTTGAGAGGCTAAAGAGAATTAGGACAAATTTTAAAGGTATGATCAAATGTAAAAATAAAGATTAGCTGGACTAAGGTTAAAGTATTCGAAACCCCATAACCCAAAATAACACTGTATGTTTGTTCACTGTAGTTTCTTTCATGGTACAGGAAAATAATGTATGGAAGTGTCAGCTTAGTTACATTTATTTTGTTTCCAAATGGTGTCTTTTAGCCTTGTAAAAGTCTTACAGTAAGTAGATTATAATGACATTACAATTGTTTGGAGGGTTTTGTGTGTGTGTGTGTGTGTGTGTGTGTGTGTAAGGACAGTACAGTCTAAAGCTTATTAAATAGGTGTTTTTTTTTTTCCTGACCTGGACATTTTCTTCATTTTATTGTCTTATGTTTCTGTAGGCATATCTACCAAAGGGGAGTAGCAGCTTCATTTCAAAACTGGCTAGAGATTGAGACAGTTAGTAGAACTGGGACAAGTCAAGACTGAGCAGGGATTTCAGGACTCCACATAGGGAATTCAGGAGTATGGGGAGCTGTGGAGATTCAGATGCTCACAGTCACAACTGCATGCTCTGCCCCTTCCCAACCTTTGGCCATAGCATATTCTATAGGCTCCTATAGGGAACAATTCCCAGATGACATTAATTACCGTGTTATATGTGAGACAATGCAAGAAGGTTCAGAGGAGAAATGATTGGGTTGAGAGTGTCTTAACCCAATCAGTGAATTAATCCGCTGACGGGGATTGAGGGAGTGGTAACTGACTGGTAGGGTGGGGCTAGAGGAGGTGGGAATTGGGGGTGTAACTTTAGGGTGTATATTTGTATCTGGCAAGTGGAGTCTCTCTGCTGCCTAACTATCATGTGAGCTTTTTCCATTTGCCACACTCTTCTGCCATGATGTCCTGCCTCACCTTGAGCCCCGAGGAATGGAGCCAGCCACTTATGGACTGAGACCTCTGAACCCTTGAGCCCCTAAATACACCTTTCCTCCTCTATAATTGTTCTGGTTGTGTCTTTCAGTCACAGCAGCGAAAAAGCTAACTAAAACATACCTTAAAATAAAGTGCTAGAATGTGACAGATCTCCTGCTGTCACAATTATCCCAAAATTTCCCAAAAGTGAGGGGAATTGAGTGCTGAAATGTAACACAGCAGGAACAAGAGTCAAGGATTCGGTGGCATGATTTAGAGTGAGGACTGAGCCATGTTATTGGGCTGCAGTCTACATAAGAAACTCTAAGCACATCTGCCATGCCTTTTGGTAAATGACATCTTTTGCTCCCTTGTTATTGTTGAACTCAAGGCAAGTAAAATAGATAACAGTCAGAATAGTGTTACATTTTTGGTAGTACTGATAAGCTTCATCCTATCTGCACATATTTAAAAGGAACTCATGAAAACTTTTTCGAATGTAGAAGTGACTCTCAATTTGACACAACCTCCAGAAACCTCTGTTCCACCAAGGAACATTTCCTTTTCCCCTGCAGAGAGCATTATCATTTTGGCCTCATATTTCTGTCTTCACGTTTAATTCTGATGCTGATTCCACTGGGCGGATTCTGAGTCCAATTCTGTGTTCTGTTTGTAGCCTGAATATGTTTGGCACTCACTGGTGTTGTTATTGCTAATGATAAGCATGATGGGGATCTGTTTGGACAGGGATTCTCAGCTGTTGTCTGCTCAGAAATATCCAATTAATGAGCTAAGGAACGATAGTGCAAGAGATGTGGGTCTGACACAGTCACCACTTGCAGAGAGGAATATGTGAGTACGACTGAAGACTGAAGAAGCCTACTGGAGGTGGCTTTTCTGGAGGTTGGCAGCTAATGCAGCTTGGGACTTTGCCAAGTTAGGGTCAGAAATTGGAAAATTTCCCATCTGCATCTTCAAAGGTGGCCTGTCTTATTCAGTTCTTCTTCCTATTCATTTAGATGACAGTATTTTTAAACAATAAGTGTGGGATAGGAGTTTCATCATGATAGCAAGTTTTCTTCAGGTTGGTGTCTGTGACAATAGTACATGATTTTTGTCAGACTGGCACAAAACATCTCAATTCCTAGGAGAGATGAATTAAAATAATGGGATGTCATGAAATCAGAACACCTGTGGTTGGGCTTCTCCTGTCCTGGTTGGAGGTCTCATGGCAATCTTCAAACAAATCATTACAAGCCCCCCCCCCCCACGAGCTGTCCATGGTCCTGAGCTGAGAATTACTTATGCAGAAGTGCATAAATAAACCAAGATGCACCTGGACACACAATGGTAGGGTCTGTTAAAGGGGAACATAGACTTACTGCAAGAACTCTCTGGGGTCAAAGTAAGTGAAATACCACTGGATTTTAATTCAAAGTATAAAATATCCACGAATCTGTACAGTCATTAACAAATGATTTAAAAATATATATAAATGAAAGAAAAATAGGCAAAATACCCCTACAGAAAGATTACAAATAATTACATATATATTCTTCCCACAGGTGGTAGAGTATAACTCCATGTTTATTAAGTACAGACTGTACATAGTGAATTCCTTCCCAAGATTATAGAATGGGAATGGAAAAAAGGATACTTTTATAGTAGAGAAGCTTGATAAATACTACCTTCACCATATAATCAAGGCTAACATCAAGACTGATTTGTCTTTCTGGTATTATGTGTCCTTGATTTTATATAATGACAATGGTAGTATCTCACTACAGTCTTCCAAGAACCCACAAAACCAGTCTAATCATGAGAAAATACCAGATAAATCTGAAATGTGGGAAATTCTCCAAACTACTGAATAGTATGCTCACTATGTGTAGGAGAAACTGTCACAACCAAGAGAAACCTAAGGAGATATGACAATATAATGTCGTGTTCTGGATGGGGTCTTGGGATAGAAACAAGAAATTAGGTAAAACCTAAGCATATCTGAATTAGGTATGAGCTAACTAGGAACATATCCATATTGTGTCATTGATTTGATGAATGTACTATGTTTCTGTTAAATGTTAATAATGGAAAATTGAATTAGAGTATTGGGAACCCTTCTTACTACGTTCAGTTTTTTAATTCTAAAGCTATTCTAAAGTGAAAAGTTTATTTAAAAAATCAAAACTGAGAAAGTCAAAATGGCGTGATATCTTTTGTAAAATGTCCTATTGTAGAAATGATACTTAGTATTACATTTACTTAGTATTACATTTACTCTTTTTTAAGTGTACAATGGATTATTGCTGACTATAGGTACAAAGTTTCTAAATCCTTCACCTTGCTTGCCTGGAATTTTATTCCTGTTTATTAATACCTCCTCATTCTGCACCCCCACAGCATTTGATGATAACATTCCATTCTAATCCTGTGAATTTGGCCTTTTTAGATACCTCACATAAATGGAATCATGCAATATTAGTCTTCCTGTGACTGGCTTATTTCATTCAACATAATTTCCTTGAGATTCATCAATGTTGTCACATGTTGCAGAATTTTCTTTTTAAAGGCTGAATAATATTCCATATTATATTAATTATCAATGGCATTGAAATGAACATAGGAGTATTAATATTATTTGAGATATTTATTTCTATTATTTTGCATAAACCAGGATGGGATTACTGATTCATATGATAGTTCTATTTTTAATTTTTTGAGAACCTGCCATACTGTTTCCCACAGTGGTTCACTATTAAGCATTCCCAGACACAGTGCACAAGGGTTTCCTATTCTCCATGTCCTCACCAACAGAGTGTGTGTATGTACGTGTGTGTGTGTGTGTGTGTGTGTGTGTGTGTGTGTATGTGTGTATTTCTATTATAATACCCACCCTAACAGATATGGGGCAAGGCACCCTGAAAGGGAAGTAGTATCTACTAGCACTACTATTATGGAGTACCAGGGCAATAACTAATTGTTCATGATATAAGATCGGTACTAAGGCTTTACATTAGCTGTGTTATATGTTGGAATCTTTATTAGTCTCTTTTTGGTGTCAAGTAGTTGGCTCATTGCACAATGAAGGTTGTTGAATTCAATTACAGTTACCTCTGTTAGAACCAACAGATTGTCATAGTTGACTGTTTTTCTGGGAGGAAGGGACACTAGCAAAGTCCCAGGGTTTTTGTTTTATTTTGTTTTGGTAACTTGTCCATATAAGTGCAAGGAGGTTATTCTATTTGTTATAATTATATAATAATAGCTTTATCTGGCTATAACTCCCTATGGTTTCTTTTGATACAACTAGAATTACTCAGACACCTTTTTAATTTGGGTCTGGTGACGAAAGAGATACACAGTAGTTGATAAGTTGGCAGTGATTAATATATGGAATATTTGAGAAAAGCATTAGGATGAGTATATTCTGATCTACCCTTTATAATAAGTAGGAAAGAGGAAAAGAGTCACTTGGTGTGTAACAACCAGACATCTATAAAATTAGAAGAACTTTTATTAGCAAGCAGATGAAAAAGGAAGAACTATCAGGAATCTTAATCTGATACCTTGGGCAGAAGTTGTCCACTAACTGAGGCCATCTTGTTGCAAAGTCTTCTGTTTACTTCCAAATATCAGGTGCTTCCAGAGGATCTCGGAGTATCCTGAATTCGAGGTCTTCTGTTGGAGTAGGAGGACAGTTGTGTGGAATTCCGAGTTGTTATTTAATTGCGAAACATGAATGTAAAGAATGCCTCTCTGGAGCTTTACTATTGCATTGTTGTTAAAGGTGCTAACAGTATTTCTAACAAGTTTTATTATGCTTGAGTTTGGGACCCCCAAAAGACTATCAGAGACCAAGGTTGATGTAAGCAGCAAAGAGGTGTTTATTGCGAGCTAGCTCCGTCCTCTGCGCACACAGCAACTGGTGACGCTGAGAGGCCCGAGCCCAGGGTTTGCAGCAGTTTTATACACTCTTTGGGGAAGGCAGGGACTTCACATACATCATAGCATCTCTTAGCAAACCATCACACACCACAGGAAAATCATAAAACAACTCTAAAACATGATTAGCACATTCACTGGCGGGAGCAAGTTGGGTAGGGGTGATTGGTTAGTACAAGAGGGGGATTTGTTTGAACTGATTGGTTGAAGCCACGAAGGGAGTACATGCTGAACTACATGGTTTCCCAACATGTTATCAACCACCATAAACTACTGGGGGGTCATCTGGCATCCCAGGTATTTCCCTGCCTCATGCTGATTGATGGTTGCTAGGGGGTTGCTATGGATCCCCACCTAGCCTGACTGAGTCAGGGACACCTGGCGCAGCAGATCTCTCCTGTTATTTGCAGACAAATAACTCAGCAGGATGGGTATGTGCTTAGGAGTGCTCTGTGGGTCTTTCCAAGGACAAGGGCCACACCCCCTTCCTTGGATAGGCTTTGCTCTGAGGTAGAGGCTGGTTTCTCAAAAATGGAGTCACATCTGTCTCTCAGTTTTCAGAGCAGTTTTTCTCTGATGTCTCTTCAAATAGATGGAATCACCTATTTGAAGATCATTTAGAGGCTGTTCAGGAAGATTGGCAATAGGTTTAGTGCATGTGTTTGTTCCCTGTAACTTTTTTGCCATGTCTGTGTGAAGAAGAGGAGTCCAGTAACAGGCAAATTCTTAAATGTTTGATGTATTCTATGACATCACATTTCAAGTTCTGTTTTGATATCTTTGAGCCCCACAGGGCCCAACAGCCTATGCATGGTTCACCAGCTCTTGCCAGATATGCCTTTCATGTGGTGGAAAAGGCTCCCCACTCTGTAGACACCCTATCAGCTGGACAGACTACAGTCCACCCAGTCCTCAACCAAATGAATTTTACTCCCTTGCCAGTCTGTGAGGTTATTCACATGAGCCTGTGGAAGCAAAAGACAGTCAGTGTAGATAGGTAATTGGAAGCCGGTTTGTGTCCAGGAAATTGAGACCGCCCCCTGGGAGACGGGAATGTTAATGCCTCCAGATCCCTTTGATGACCAAGATTGCCTGCCTACACTGCCTCTCCCAGAAGGTTGTTAATGAAGCACCCCCTGAGCAGACCGAGAGCTGCTGATTAATGCCCCCTGGGCTGCTGCTCCCTTCCTTCCTGATCACTCCATGGTGGCCCTTCCAGCCCACCTGCTTTTCCTAGTCATATATGTAGGCAGAAAGGAGAGAGATAAGGGGGAAGAAGACAAAGAAAACCTAAAATGTATCAAAGGGGCAGGATGCTCCCACTTCTTGGGATACCAGGACACCAGTTATGGCTCCCTTCTCCCTCCCAGGAGAAGTCTGTGTTACTATTTTTAAATAAAACTTGCTTTCTATGCTTGCCTTGGCATGCTTCTCTAATGTTCAAACTTCAACATTTGAAGAAGCAGAACTCACCAGTGGTAACCAGCGCTGTCACTGTCACAACCTCCTGCAGGAACCAAGGGTCACCTGATCCTCTCATCACTATAAAGCCTCTTACATAATCTGCAGAAAATCTCATCTTTCCAGGGCCCAGTGATACCGGTATTGGAGGAAGACTCTCTTTCACCAGTGGGGTGAACAACAGGAGGTGATGAGAACACTTGGTTCCTCCAGTTACCAATTCATAGCTGGATAACTGTGTGTCCCTGAGGGCTATTAGGGGTACAGGAGGACCTTTGGCAAGGCTTCTGGGAGTTTGGCAGAAGTTAATTTAAGGATGCCATTATTTCTTTCAACCTTTCTAGAAGGCTGCAGTTGACAAGGTGGGTGTGAATGAGAAGTAGAACATTAGTCCTTTTATGGGAATTCTGGTCAAGGATTAGCATTTGTCACTTGATGTAAAAGATGGTAAGCTCTAAGTTGGAAACAAAATCAGTCAGATTTTTAGAGACTGTAGGATTTATAACTCTTGGGCAAGAAATAGATAGAGAATAACTAAAACGTATTCTGGAGGATGGGAGCTGTATAAATCTATCTGATGTCCAAAGGGCAATTTTTGTTTCTGTTCCAACAGTTTTAAAACTGTCAAATTCTAAAGTTTCCTCTGCAGTGCTGATTTAAGATAACAACCCATTTGTTTGGCCTGTGATGAGTTGTTTCCTGAAGAAAATTATCTAGCAGCCATTGAAATCGGCGTCTGGGCCATCTTGGGAGACTCAGAGATTCTCCAAATGAAGGGAACAGCCATTCCCCTCGCCCCCATTCTTCCTTTTCAGAGCCAAGTGTTTATATACTACAAACGTCCATTTTGAATCCCTCCAGAGATTAAGTCTTTGAGGATTTGGTTAGAATTACAACCTTGTTTGATTTGCGTTTTTAGCACAACAATCTGCTAGAGTATTTCTTTGAAGTTCTATATAATTTCTTTTTTGCATGGGCTGCAACTTTTATAATAGTCAGCTTTCTAGGAAGTAAGAGTGCAACTAAAAGCTGGTTAACTTGTTCAATTTGGGTGTCAGGGAGGCTCAAATCCTTTTTAATTTCCAAAGTCTTCCACAATCCTGTGCTACTATGAAAAGCTACCTCTTTCTTTTCTGTGCATGTTTGCTACTGTGTTTAGCTAGTTGACAAACTCTAGTTAGTGAATGACTTCCCCTCAGGTGTATGTCTGCATTTTAAAGGACAACTTAGTTCAGAGAAAGTATTTCCTTCTTGAAAACCTCCAATTTTGAGTTTTGAGGCATGCTCCCACAATAAATTATTAGGTGAGTGTGTTAAAATGCAAGTCTAATAAACCTAAGCCACAGATGTTTCTTAATGTCAGTGAGTATAGGGACAGGAGAGTGGCAGCTTTCAGTTGTGAAGAGTATGTGCAAGAGTAACAGAATCTCACGGGAAGTTAATTGGCTACATGACGGTATTGTGCAGTGTCTGCACTGTGGGAGGAGCTGCTGGAAAACCCAGAGCTAGTTCAACAGAAGCATCTGCAAGTTATAGAGCAGCTTCAAGGGCATGAAGACCTTGCACCTGGATTAAATCTGAGAATGCAATAAGTGCTGAGTTTTTGGATGGTTCTCCTGAGCTAAACCCCCAAGAGCTTGTCCATATGGCTCAAGCACACATGTACAAAAGGGCTTTTAGTAGTTAGGGATGCCTAGGGAAGAAGCATGTTGAAAAGCCTTTGGCAAGTGATAGAAGTCCCTTCATGTTTGGCTCCCAGAGTACAGGGTTTCTTACTGAGGGCTGACTTAGTGAATTTATAAAGAGGGGTCACAATCTCAGAAAAATTTGGCCTCACCATCTGCAAAACCCTATGATACCTAAAAATCCTCTTAAGTATCATTTTGTGAGGGGTCTTGGGAGAGTTTGGGTAGTCTTTAGTATAGGAGGAGAGCATGACTTTCCCATTGTAGATAAATCATTCCCAAGTAGTATGTTGAGTTTTGATGAAATTGTAATTTATCTTTTGAAGCAATATTCTTTTTCTGCTAAGTCTCAGAATAAGTAAATGGCATCATTTTTTACACGCTCCTCTTTTCTCTGAACAAGTGGGAGATCCACAACATATTGTATCAGAACTGAATTACAAGGGAAATTTACATCTTCTAGTTCAATTGAAGACCTGGGAAAAATGAGAGGTAGAATTAATGGGGCATGACCATCCAGGTATATTGTTATCCTCTCTAGATTATAAAAAAAAGACATATGGCACACTGAGCAAAGATCAGCCAATGGCTGTGAAGCAAGTGACATCAGGTGGAATGGATAGGAGGGCATACGAGTTAGGTACTACAGTGGATGGAGGGATAATTTTTCTATGGTATTGAGATCTTGGCAGTCTCCTATTGGTTTATTTACTGGTAGGGAGTTCTACAAGGCCTATGCCTTGTGTGAGAAGGCCTTCAACTAAGAGGTGAATCCTCCTTTGCTTCTGGCTTCAAAAAGTATTGGGAAAATTTAGGTAACAATTTTTGTTGGATCTATCCACATTTTAACAGGTTCTGCTTTAATTAGTTTTTTCTGTGTGTTATAGTTTGGATTTGGAGTGTCATCCAGAGTGTCATCTGGAGTGTCATCCTTCTCCTTCTCTGCTTTCTGGCTGCCACAAGGTAATCAGCTTTGCTCTGTCTCACCCTTCCACCCTTCCACTGCCTCACCACAAGCCCAGGATGAGTGGAACCTGCTGACCATACCTGAAACCTCTGAAACTGAGCCAAAACAAATCACTCTTCCTGTAATGTTCTTTTTCAAGTTTTATATCACAATGATGAAAAGCTGACTAACACACTGTGTCAGTGGAAATTTTAGGTCATAAAGTGAGATATAGTGCCAAAACTTTTATTCTACGTGTGCATTAGATAATAGAGAAGGCAAAAGTGTTCTCAGAGTAGACACAATTTGATTAAGAAGGAGCCTCCATCAATAATCCACCTGGTGTGCATTTAATATTACAAATACATTTGCTAAATAAGTATCTCCCTATTATAATTGCAGGTATAAGTGTCACAAGGTAGGAAGGGATTTATTCTCAGTCAAGGATTCTGAGGTTAGAGTTAAGGGCTAGGAGGTATGGATAATCGGTGGGTTATTTGAAACACCTACCACTTGTTTGGCATGTTTGCTCCTGGGAAGAGATTGAACAAAGGTGTCAGGATTCAAGCAGAAAGAAAAGCACCTGTATCTACCAGAAATAAATACGGTTGAACATCTGTATTTATGGTTAACTCATTTTGAGTGTTTGGTGAAAGGCAGGATATGGGCCATAATTTTCCTTCCTTGAAGTACCTTCATTGATCGCCACTGAGGGTTTTTGTTGTCTTGTTCTTTTGTCAGATGCAACAATCTCTTTTCCAGTGTCCCTTCTGTATACAATATATACAAGTATCCCTGTCAACATGTGTTTGGCTGAGAATGGAACCACCTAGCTGTTTGATCTGCAGGGCTGGAAGGTTATTTTGTGTTCTAAAGCCCTTTCAAAATGCTCTGCCAGGTGTTGCATGGGAGGCACCATACTGAACAAATACAAATGAGCAAATATAAAGCATAAAAGATGCCATCTCTATGTTCTGGGAAACTCATAACTAATAGACACATTCTAAAGCTTAATTTGGACTCATATTTCTTTAGAAATTAGCTTTCTAAATAATCAAGGAAATGCAGAATGGATAAATTTGGACTTTGTGTTACACTGAGCTTAAAAGGCCCATTGATCAGGAGATATTTGATAAAAATGAACATGTGCTTCCTATCAAACACCTTATTAGAAACATACAATGTGCACCTCAATGAATAAGTTTTATTTATATTTTAACAAGGCATTTCATGCCTTGGGCCTTCTCTTATTATAGCAGTTTGTATCCAGGGATGATTTTGCTTTCCAGGGGACATTTGGCAACATCTAGGGTCATTTTCTATTAACACAAGTAGGGTGTTTTGGCTACTGACATATGGAAGCCAGGAGGAAAGAATTCTGCAATGCACAGGACTCCCTCTCCCTCAAAGAGTTATCTATCACCCCAATTATTCATAGTGTGATTGAAATGGTGAGATTGAAAAGGAGATGGATTTAGAAAAGGTGATGGATTTAGAAAAGATGATGGATTTTTGAAAGCAAATTCCTCCATCACCCATTTTCCAATGCCAGAAGAATAGCTTGTGAGTTACTTTAATCACATGCAATTGAAAATGGAGACTGGGCTGAGTGGGCCAAAGGGATCAGGGGTGGTATGGTGTGGGAAGATGGAGTCTTCAGTGCTAATTTATTAACAGAGAGATTTAATTCTTTGAACTGGAGAACAGATATTCAGTAAGACCCAGGTTACCATGGTAGCAAAAGCCTTCAATCACTTCTGATGAATTTCTAGCAATTAGGATAAAGGGTGAGCCTTCACTTAAATCTCTTGTCAAGATGGAGAGAAATAGCATCAAGAGAAACATTCTAAGGAACAGAGTCTAATGCAGTTAATTTGAAAAGTTGGAGTTTGTTTCAGTCCCATGCCTGGTTTAGAAATGGCAGTGCTGTGACTGTATACTGTGAGAGTCCTCTTTCCATATGCTGATGATAAAATGATTACCGTTGGCATCTCCCAACCATCTGCTCCTGGAATTTCAGACAGCTAAGGTGAAATTGGCTTCAAGTTGTATCAAGGATACTAGAAACTATCTTTTTTTTTTTTTCTTTTTCATTCTATTAGTGTGCTGATCATGTTTATTTTTAGCAGCTGGAACAGTAGCAAATATTCATGCTAAAATTTCAAGGCCTATTTGCTGTCTATATTTATAACAGACTGTCAAATCCTGATATGTGCTTATATCTTCAGTATTGTGGGTAAGGCTATTTCTGTTTTAAAATGTTTTATGTATCATTCAAATTTTGCAACAGCTTCAGAAATAAAACACCACACTATCAATATGTATTTAATCAAATATATTCATTTTTTAAAATTACATTCATTTCAATATTTATATGCTGTTCACACAAATACTGATATAATACAATTTGGTACTATTTTTTTAAAATATTTTTTTTTAAAGAAAGAGTGAGAGAGAGGGAGAGAGAGAGAGAATTTTAATATTTATTTTTTAGTATTTGGCGGACACAACATCTTTGTGTGTGGTGCTGAGGATCGAACCCGGGCCGCACGCATGCCAGGCGAGTGCGCCACCGCTTGAGCCACATCCCCAGCCCTTGGTACTATTCTTTTGTACATACTTATTATGGTTTGGATGTGAAATAAACCCCAAAAGCTCATGTGTGAGACAATGAAAGAAGGTTTGGAGAGAAATGATTGGGTTATAGCCTTTACCTAATCAGTGAGTTAATCTCTGATAGAATTAATTGAGTGGTAACTGGAGGCAGGTGGGGTGGTGTTAGAGGAAGTGGTTCATTGGGGGCGTGACTTTGGGGTATATATTTGTGTCTGGTAAGTGGAATATCTTTCTCTGCTTTCTGATCACCATGCAAGCTGTTTCCCTCTGCCACACTCTTCCACCATGATGTTCAGCCTTACGTTGAGCCCCAAAGAATGGAGCAGGCCTCCCATGGACTAAGACCTCTGAAACCATGAGCCCTCCAATAAACCTTTCCTCCTCTACAGTTGTGTTTATTGGGTCTTTTAATCACAGTGGCAAAATAGCTGACTAAAACAATACTTATAAGACATTGTTCTTTTTCCTTAGTTTTCAAAATTATTTTATACCTGAGGTTTTTCAAAGTACAATTCTAAATTCTTTAGAGGAAATGCAATCTTGTTTGGAGAGCATGCTTTTTGCTGGAAGTTTAGCTGACTGGCTTGCCTCTCTGGAATGAGGGTGAGTTCTGTCGTGGACCTCTGATCTCTAGAACCACTAAGCTCTGTGCATCCCGACAGGACTTGGGAGGACCAGAGAGAGGATCTTGGCCTACTGACTGTTCTCATAAATATATTTTTGGAAATTTCTACAATTTCTTAAATAAACATGTATTGGATTACTCTTGTGTCAGACCCTGTGCTATCTATGAATACAGAGACAAACCATGATGTAAGTCAGGGGCCAAAGAGGGTGCTCTGGGAAAACACAGAAGATCTAACTTGGTCTCAGGAGATTAGGATTAGCAGAGGTGAATGTTGATGGGGAGCTGCAGGCCCTACCTGGGCTTTTCTCTGTTTTCTAATTATACCACTGAAAAACAAATAAAAAGCACTTTGGGGTTTTAATTTTGTTACATTTTTATCACCTGAAAATTTCAATTTCTGCCATTTTGGCCTCTTCAGTTTCTGGTTTACTTATTTATCTATTTATTTTAGTTTGTATATTGGTCATTTTTTAATTTGTTCTAATTAGTTATACATGACAGCACAATGCATTTGACACATTGCACACAAGTGGAGAACATTTTCTCATTTCTCTGGCTGTACAGGATGCAAAGTCATACTGGTTGTGCAATCATACATGTACATAGGGTAATAATGTTTGTCCCATTCCACCATCCTTCCAACCCCCACACCACCTCACTTGCCCTCACTCCCCTTTGCCCGATCCAGAGTTCCTCCATTCTTCCCTAGCCAACACTCTTAGTGCCCCCTTTGTGGATCAGCATCCTCATATCACAGAAAACATCAGGCATTTGGGTTTTTGGGTTTGGTTTATTTCACTTAGCATGATATTCTCCAGTTCCATCCATTTACTGCAAATGCCATTATTTTATTCTTCTTTAAGGCTGAGTAATGTTCAATTGTGTATATATACCACATTTTCTTTATCCATCCATCTGTTGAAGGGCACCTAGGTTGGTTCCATAGTTTAGTTATTGCGAATTGAGCTGCTATAAATATTGACACGACTGTGTCAATGTAGTATTCTGAGTCTAAGTCTTTGGGTATAAACCTAGGAGTGGAATAATTGGATTAAATTGTGGTTCCATTCCAACTTCTCTGAGGAATCTCCATAATGCTTTCCATATGGTTGCATCAATTTGTAGTCCCACCAGCAATGTATGAGTGTACCTTTTCCCTCAAATCCTTGCCAACACTTATTGTTGCCTATATTCTGATAATTGCTATACTAAATGGAGTGAGATAAAATCTTAGAGTAGTTTTGATTTTCATTTTCCTAATTGCTAGAGATGTTGAACATTTTTTTTTCATATATTTGTTGATCAATTATATCTCTTCTTCCATGAAGTGTTTGTTCTGTTCCTTAGCCCATTTATTGATTAGGCTATTATTATTACTATTTTTTGGTGTTTTTTGATTTTTTTACATATCCTGGTGATTAGTGCTGTATCTGAGGTGTGGTGTGTTAAAGATTTTCTCCCATTCAGTAGGATCTCTCTTCATGTTATTGATTGTTTCTTTTGTTGAGAAGAAGCTTTTTAGTTTGGATCCATCCCATTTGCTGATTCTTGATTTTACTTCTTATACTTTTGGAGTTTTGTTAAGGAAGTCAGGTCCTAAGCCAACAGAATCAAGATTTGGGCTACTTTTTCTTCTTTCAGGCATGGAGCCTCTGTTTGAGCACCTAAGTCTTTGATTCACTTTGAGTTGAGTTTTGTGCAGAATGAGAATATAGGTTCAATATCATTTTGCTGCATATGGATTTCCAGTTTTCCCAGCACAATTCGTTGAAGAGGCTATCTTTTATCTAATGTATGCTTTTGGCACCTTTGTCTAGTATGAGATAACTGTATTTATGTGGGTCAGGGTTAGGGATGTTATAAAAAATTACCATGGACTGAATGGCTTATGACCAACAATTTTTTTTTATCACAGTTCTGGAGGCTACTAGTCTGAGATGAGGGTACTGGCAGGTCAGGTTCTAGTGAAAGCCCTTTTTGTGATTTGGATATGAGGTTTCCCCCAAGAGGTCATGTGTAAGACAATGCAAGAATATTCAGAAGTGAAATGATTAGATTTTAAGGGTTATGACCTAATCAGTGAATTGATCCACTTGAATGGATTACCTGGGTAATAACTATAGGCAGGCAGGGTATGGCTGAAGGAAATAGGTCACTGGGAACATGCCTTTGGGGTGTAAATTTTGTCCCTGGTGAGCAGAGTGTTCTGTCTGCTTCCTGGCTATCATGAACCAAGCAGCTTTCCTCTGCCATGCCCTTCCACCATGATGTCCTGGCTCACCTGGGGCCCAGAGCTACAGTCAGTCAGTCATGGCCTCTGAAACAATGAGCCAAAATAAACTTTTGCTCCTCCAAGTCATTCTTGTTGGATATGTTGGTCACAGGGACACAAGCTGACTGAAGCAGCCCTCCTCCAGGTTGCAGACTGTCATTTTTCCCTGCATCCTCACATGAAATAAAGTCAGAGGGTTCTCTAGGGTTCCTTATATAAGGACATTAGTTCCATTCATAAGGGCTTTGCCCTGGTGACCTGATTATCTCCTGAAGGCCCTTCCCCCTTATACTATCACACTGGGGCATGAGATTCCAACATATAAATCTGGGAGTTACAAAAACATCTAGTCCATAACAACTATTTTAGAATATGTGAAGATTGTACCTCTGCATACCATATTTTAAACATATTCCTGAAAGTTCTCTTAATACAACCTCCTTATAAAAACACTTTCCTGCAACTGGAACATTTACATACAGATATTGTGAATATTTGGTGTTGTAATTCATTAATGCATCTCCCTAAGGCTCTAGACAGATGCGCCTGGTGCCCTAGCTATTGCCCCTGGACCTAGTTCTCATTTCAGCCACAGCACCTGTTTAGATGAACTTCATGCTGATGGCATCATTTCTCTAGGGCTTAGCGTATTGTCACACTTTCTGCTGCAGAACCTTCCCCAAAGCCTGGGGAGTCTCATTTCTCCTTCCCTATCTTGTTCTTCCAGGACGTACACCATTCTTTCCCGAAGTCATTTCTCCCTTTCCCCACAAATTACCCTCACTCAAGTCCTACCTACCCTCAGGCTCCACGAAACCAAAACTGAACTGGCTTCGGTTCTCAACTTGGAATTCCCTCACTGATGTACTTGTATGAAAACAATGAAATTATAAAGTGTTTGTTTGCTTGCTTTTTTAATGTAATTAAGATTCAGAATTTCTCTTAGTTTCAGCCTGGTCTTATACAAATTTATGTAGTTATGTAAATTATTAATATGTTTTGCTTTGACACTTACTGGAATTTATAGGAAGAAAAGCTGTTTTTTGTTTGTTGTTTGTTTTTTTCCTTACCCCATTGCAGACTTTTTCTTTCTACTTGGCTGGAGACATGGAACTGATTTTAGGGCTTTTATGAACTAAATAATCTTGGTTTTCAAAAAATAAATGGAAATGGCAGTTGACACTGTGGTCATTAAATTTGACAGTTTATAATAAGTTATTCTCAGATGGACCAGCTGCCCTTCCTGAGATACTGTTCCACTCATTTGTTGCTATGGAAAATACTTATGAAAAATGACTCAAAGTGGATGTTCTGACATCATTCTCTAGGAGCAGATATGAAATCTCTCTGAAGTTCAGACTATGGCACTGATAACACATTTGAAATTTCTAAGCCTCTTTTCTTACATATGCTTATGTTAGTTTTTTTTTGTCACTGTGACACATTCTTGATAAAAAGTAATTTAGAGAAGGAAAGATTTATTTGGGGTTATAGTGTCAAGATGTATTCAGTCCCTAGTTGACTGGCTCAACTATGCTTTGGGCCTAAAATGAGGCAGAGCTTCTTGGCAGAAGGCCACAACAGAGGAAAGCTGTCAGCTCCTGGCAGCAAGAAAGCAGAGAAAGACTAGGTAGGTGACCAGGACCAGGGACAAGAATAATAACCTTCCAGAGCATATCCCTACTGACGTCCAACCATACCGCACTGTCTAGAGATTCCACCCCCTTTTAGTAAACCATTCAGCTATCATTGGATTAATCCACCCTTGGGATCAGACCTCTGGGGAGCCAATCATCACTCAAAAGCCTCACTCATGAACTTAGCTGCTTGGAGATCAAGCCTTCATCACACGAGCCTTTGGGGGACATTACAGAACCCAACTCTTATTGGTCTTTAAGGTAAAAGCAGGCATAGATGAGAAGTTTCTCATATGGATGTAATACGTTATTTTTGACAAGAGACATCTTTGAACCTCAAAAGAATTCAATGGCATAAATTAGATGACATTTCTTTGCTGTTCACATCTCTACAGGGCCCTTTCTTTTTACCTGCTTCCCATATAATTTAACAGCCAGCGTCTCCCAATCCAACCATAAAGTCGGGTTAGACTAGTTAGCACAACAAATGACTTGTGATGTGTTTATGGCATACTCTTAAATGTGTTTGAAGTCTGTTAAATGTTGAGCCCTACAGTCTCATTCAGATGACTTCATTGTAAGCAAGATGTGACTAAAATTTTACAGAATTTCATCGCAGGCATTTTATCGATATAAAGTTCTCATCTGTCATGAATCATGATTCAGTTGCTCAACAAAACTGGGTATGTGAGAGGGAATAGTTCTATTTAAAAAAAAGTAGAAACTCATATACACAAAGGGCAGGCAAGAGAAACACTAGTTACCTGTTAGAGTCTGTAAACAAGTCAGGATGGCGCCTGAAAAATGTTAGAGTCTGTAAACAAGTCTGCAACGTACACAAGTTGTTCGTCACCCCCTGGTTATTTTGCCCAGCCAGCCGGGCTGCAGCAGTTACCCACTTCACATTCCCCACCTCCTCATGTTCTCACCGTGAGGAGCGCTGTAGCCAGGGCTTTGTGGGTCCTGCTCTATGTGTCTGTTCCATGGGATTAAACTTTCCTCTTCCTGAAAACCCTCAGACACTGTTTGGAAGTATTGTAGCAGCCTTGCTGGAGAGTCAGTAGGCTGCTTGATGTAAAGCATGTGGATTTTGGGGTTCTGTGGTTTATAGAAGTAGACTCTAGCCACCCAGAGAGATCTGAAGCCCATGGGAAATCCCAATCACCTTTCTGGAAGAAGGAAGACTCAGAGCTGAGTTTGAATAGGAGCAGGGAAAATCCAGACCTGTTTAGCTCTTGGTCTAGGACATTCGGCAATCTCTCATGGGGTGATCATGGACAATTCTGTTTTATCAGCACAGCTAGATGGAAAAAAGAAAAATGATGTGCCACAAGCGTGAGAGGTCCTTTCACCTTCCACATAGTGAAGAGGGAAAAGGACACCAGTTAGCTAACTAGGTCATCTGAACTAATCTTGCTAATCCCTATGGTGACAATTTTCAAAACTACCTCATTGTAACTCTCCTCCAACACTCCTCCTCAACCAATGTCTAGGGTCTGCAGTTTTCTTTGATATTAATGTGGACACATCAGCTTTTCTAGTTAGTATATGCATATTTTTTTCTGCCCTTTTACTTTTGACCTACCTGTGCCTTAGTGTATTTCTTACAAAACGTGTTTGGTTGAGTCTTTCTTTTTCAATCTAATCTGACAAGGTTTTTCTTGTATATTGAGGACATTTGCATTTAAAATAATTATTGGTTTATTTGGCTTAAAATATACCCTATTTATTCTCTTATTTTTCCCTTTTTTCCTTCTTCTTGGGATAACTGAGCATTTTCTCTTTTTCTTCCATTTTCTCTCTTTGATGAACTTGTGATTTTACCACTTTGTGAAATACTTTTCACAGTTGCCCTAAGGTTTACAATATATTTTTAGAATTTAATCTGAATCTTCAAATAACATTATATTCCTTCACTTATATTGTTAAGAATTTTCAACAATATATACCCAATTCATTCTTCCATCTTTCATTCTATTGTTATCAGGTAATATTTTCACATGTTATAATTATATAATATGTTGTTACAAATCTTAGACATATCTTAGAGAAATTTTACTTTATAATAATTTTTATTGTATATTCATTTATTTTTATTTTCAAATGTTGTTTTTTTCTTTGAAGATCCATATTTCGGACTGATCCAAGTTCTGATCCAAATTCTGCTGAAGAATTTATTTTAACATTTTTTTATAGAGTAGCTCTCTTACCAATAAATTCTAGTTCTTGTTTTGCTGAGAAAGCTTTTCTTTTTTTATTAATTTTTAAAATTTATTTTAATTAATTATACATGACTGTAGAATGCATTTATGCACTTTGATATATCATACATAGATGGAATTTAATTTCTCATTTTTCTGAGTGTACATGTTGCAGAATCATATTGGTCATGTAGTCACATATATACATAAAGCAATAATGTCTGTTTCATTCTACTATCTTTCCTATCCACACTTGCTCTCCCCTGCCCTCCCATCACTTCCCCTTTTCTAATCTAAGGTAATGCGATTGTTCTCTAGTGCCCCCTACCCCCATTGTGAATTAGCATATTGGAGAAAACATTCAGTCTTTGGTTTTGTGGGATTGGCTTATTTCACTTAGCCTGATATTCTCCAGCTCCATCCATTTACCAGCAAATGCCATGATTTCAATCTCTTTAAGGATGAGTAATATTCCATTGTATATATATAACACATTTTCTTTATCCATTCTTCTGTTGTAGGGGTACCTAAGTTGGTTCCATAGTTTAGCTATTGTGAAGTGAGCTGCTATAAACATGGATGTGCCGGCATTACTGTAGTATGCTGATTTTAACTCCTTTGGGTATAAACCAAGGAGTGGGATAGCTGGGCCAAATGGTGGTTCCAAGGAAGCTTTTCTTTTTCCTATCTTTTTGAAATGTATTTTTGCTAGTCTAAAATTGTTGGTTGCCAAATTTTTTTCCTTTGTCACTTTAAAGAAACACTTTATTGTCCACTTGATTTCATGATTTCTTACAGCATCCTCTATTCCTCAGGAAATGTCTTTGTCCTAAGGTCGCCTTCAAGGTTTTCTCTTTTTAAAAAAAATATTTAATGAATTTGAATATTTCTTTATTTGCATTTAGTATTATTGCAGCTTTTCAGATTTTGATTTGATATATGTCTTTGTTTTTGGAAAATGAGTGACCATTTATTTCTTCACATATGTATACTGCCAGGTGTGGCGGCACAAGCCTGTAATCCTAGCAGCTTGGGAGGCTGAGGCAGGAGGATCAGGGGTTCAAAGCCAGACTTTACAAAAGTGAGGTGCTAAGCAACTCGGTGAGACCCTGTCTCTAAATAAAATACAAAATAGGGCTGAGGATGTGGCTCAGTGGCTAAGTACCTCTGAGTTCAATCCCTGGCTATGCCCCCCAACCCCCACATTATCCCCCCCCAGATATGTATTCTGTCGTATTTTTCTTCACTTTCTGTGAGATTCTAGTTAAATGTAAAAGGTTTTGATCCTGTCCCATAATCCTTGACTGTGCTGTTCTTTTTTAAGCTGTTTTTCTCCCACTTTTTATTTCAGTTTGAGTAGTTTCTATTGACCTACCATCTAGCTCACTGATTACCTTCCTTGGGTGTGTTGAGTCTACTTGTAAGCCTTTCAAAGTACCATTCTTTCTTTTTTACTCCCTCTTTTAATTTCCATTCATTTTATTCAATTCTGTTAAAATTATCATCACTCTGCTTAAATTACCACGTGATACATTACATTTTTTGTATCTTTCCCATGAGAGCCTTCAACATACTAATCGTGGTTATCTTAAACCCTCTACATTTGTGTCATTTTTGAGACTTGTTCTGGTGACTGCTTTGTCTCTTAGTGGTATGATATTTTTGCCTTTCTGTGCCTCATTTGTTTTGTTGAAAGCCAAATTCTATAGTGCGTAGATAATAAGGTGTATGTTTTTCCCGCAGGTGAGTGCACCTTTCCTTCAGCTAGACCTTAATGTGGAGGTCTGTGTTAATCTAGATGGGAATTAGGCTGAGTTGGATGAGTTTTATTGCTATGGTTACCAACGACTTCACAGTTACTAGTGCT
Organism: Callospermophilus lateralis; assembly: GCF_048772815.1. Taxonomy (NCBI): domain Eukaryota; kingdom Metazoa; phylum Chordata; class Mammalia; order Rodentia; family Sciuridae; genus Callospermophilus; species Callospermophilus lateralis. The sequence continues at coordinate 68,590,026 of NC_135307.1, read as the reverse complement.
TACGTTGTGTGTAACTTGTGGGCTAGTTTGTAAGAGATTGTTTTTCCAGTTTCCTCTCTCCCTTTGGGCTCTGCCCCAGAGAGAATCTTTCTCTTGTTGTTTTTTCTGTATGTATCCCACTGTTACTTGTTCTTGACAGTTGCCAGCCTGCTGGAAGAGGGTACAGGGGGAGGGCCCTCTGATGTTTTGAGTAAGCTTCTGTCTTCTGCAGTCACAGTGGCTCTGAGTTTCAGGGATTTTGTCCTCAGGAATTTTCTTGACCTCTTCCAAATTTAATCCTGAGCCTAGTGTGCATTCTTGCCTTCTCCTCAGGGGTGGAGATTTCTCTTTTTCCCTTCTCTTCCCCAAGTCCAGTGGGCTTCCATCAGTGGCCTAATGCTATTCTTTCCTGTCCTTCCCCCTGTATTAAGACTTTAGTTCCACAGGAGAGAGGGAAGAAATTGGTACTGCTGTTTTCCCCAGTAGAAACTAGGAGAGTTTTTCTGAGAATTCTCCCATCTTCTTTTTTTTTTTTCTCACTTTATTTATTTATTTATTTTTCCTTTAAAAAAAATTTTTTTTTATTAGTTGCTCAAGACAATACAATGATCTTGACATATCATACATTTGATTCAAATGGGGTATGAATTCTCATTTTTCCACGTGTACAGATTGCAGGATCACATTGGTTATACAGCCACGTTTATACATATAGCAATACTAGTGTCTGTTGTATTCTGCTCCCCTCCCATCACCTCTCTCTACCCAATCTACTGTGACACATTTTTTTTTTCCTCCCCCTCACACCATCATATATGTATCTTGTATAATGATGAGGGTCTCCTTCCATCTTCCGTGCAATTCCCCTTATCCCTCCCATTCCCTCCCACCTCTCTTCCCTGTTTAGTGGTAAAATCTTCTTCTCATGCTCTTCCTCCCTACTCTGTTTTGATTCACACCCCTCATTTGTTTTTTAAGGATTGGCTGACTTCACTTAGCATAATCTGTTCTAATGCCATCCATTTCCTAGCAAATGCCATGATCTTGTTATTTTTTTAGTGCTGAGTAATATTCCATTGGGTATAAATGCCACATTTTTTTATCCATTCATCTATTGAAGGGCATCTAGATTGGTTCCAAAGTCTAGCTATTGTGAATTGTGCTGCTATGAAGATTGATGTAGCTGTGTCCCTGTAGTATGCTCTTTTAAGGTCTTTTGGGTATAGTCTGAGAAGGAGAATAGCTGGGTCAAATGGTGGTTCCATTCCCAGCTTCCCAAGGAATCTCCATACTGATTTCCAAATTGGCTGCACCAATTTGCAGTCCCACCAGCAATGTACAAGTGTACCTTTTTCCCACATCCTCGCCAGCACTTGTTATTGTTTGACTTCATAACGGCTGCTATTCTTACTGGAGTGAGATGGTATCTTAGAGTAGTTTTAATTTGCATTTCTCTGATTGCTAGAGATGGTGAGAATCTCAATAACACAATTAATAACCTAGACTTAACTGACATATATAGAATATATCAACCATCATCAAGCGGATATACTTTTTTCTCAGCAGCACATGGATCCTTCTCAAAACTAGACCATATATTATGCCATAGGGCAACTCTTAGCAATTATAAAGGAGTAGAGATATTACCATGCATCTTATCTGATCATAATGGAATGAAATCATCAATAAAAGAAGGAAGAAAAAATCCTACATCACTTGGAGAATGAACAATATGTTACTGAATGATCAGTGGGTTACAGAAGATATCAAGGAGGAAATTAAAAATTCTTAGAGATAAATGAAAACACAGACACAACATATTGGAATCTATGGGACTCAATAAAAGCAGTTCTAAGAGAAAAATAAATTGCTTGGAGTTCATTCCTCAAATAAAGGAAAAAACCAACAAATAAATGATCTCACACTTCATCTCAAAGCCCTAGAAAAAGAAGAGCAAAACAATAGCAAATGCAGTAGAAGGCAAGAAATAATTAAAATCAGAGGTGAAATCAATGAAATCAAAATAAAAGAAACAATTGAAAAAATTGACAAAATTAAAAGTTGGTTCTTTGAAAAAATAAATAAGATCAACAGACCCTTAGCCATGCTAATGAAGAGAAGACGAGAGAGAACTCAAATTACTAGCATTCGGGATGAAAAAGGCAATATCACAACAGACACTACAGAAATACAGAAGATAATTAGAAGTTATTTTGAAACCTTATATTCCAATAAAATAGAAGATAGTGAAGGCATCGATAAATTTCTTAAGTCATATGATCTGCCAGATTGAGTCAGGAGGATATACATAACTTAAACAGACCAATATCAATTGAGGAAATAGAAGAAGCCATCAAAAGACTACCAACTAAGAAAAGCCCAGGACCAGATGGGTATACAGCAGAGTTTTACAAAACCTTTAAAGAAGAACTAATACCAATACTTTTCAAGCTATTTCAGGAAATAGAAAAAGAGAAAGTACTTCCAAATGCATTCTACGAGGCCAACATCACCCTGATTCCTAAACCAGACAAAGACACTTCAAAGAAAGAAAACTACAATATCTCTAATGAACATAGATGCAAAAATCCTCAATAAAATTCTGGCAAATAGGATACAAAAACATATCAAAAAATCGTGCACCATGATCAAGTAGGATTCATCCCTGGGATGCAAGGCTGGTTCAATATACGGAAATCAATAAATGTTATTCACCACATTGATAGACTTAAAGATAAGAACCATATGATCATCTTGATAGACACAGAAAAAGCATTCGACAAAATACAGCATCCCTTTATGTTCAAAACACTAGAAAAATTAGGTATAACAGGAACTTACCTCAACATTGTGAAAGTTATTTATGCTAAGCCTCAGGTTAGCATCATTCTAAACAGAGAGAAATTGAAGGCATTCCCTCTAAAATCTGGAACAAGACAGGGATGCCCTCTCTCACCACTTTTATTCAACATAGTTCTCGAAACATTGGCCAGAGCAATTAGACAAAAGAAATTAAAGGCATAAAGATAGGAAAAGAAGAACTTAAATTAGCACTATTTGCAGATGATATGATTCTAGACCTAGGAGACCCAAAAGGGTCTACAAAGAAACTACTAGTGCTAATAAATGAATTCAACAAAGTGGCAGGATATAAAATTAACGTGCATAAATCAAAGGCATTCCTGTATATCAGTGACAAATCCTCTGAAATAGAAATGAGGACAACCATCCCATTCACAATATCCTCAAAAAAAAAAAAAATAAATAAATAAATAAATAAAATACTTGGGAATCAACCTAACAAAAGAGGTAAAAAACCTATACAATGAAAACTACAGAATCCTAAAGAGAGAAATTGAAGAAGTCCTTAGAAGATGGAAAGATATACCTTGTTCATGGATAGGCAGAATTAATATCATTAAAATGGCCATATTTCCAAAAGTACTCTATAGGTTTAATGCAATGTCAATCAAAATCTCAATGGCATTCCTCACAGAAATAGAAAAAGCAATCATGAAATTCATCTGGAAAAATAAAAGACCCAGAATAGCTAAAGCAATTCTAAGCAGGAAGTGTGAAACAGGTGGTATAGCGATACCAGATTTTAAACTATACTACAGAGCAATAGTAACAAAAATAGCATGGTACTGGTACCAAAACAGGCGGGTAGACCAATGGTACAGAATAGAGGACACAGAGACCAATCCACAAAATTACAACTACCTTATATTAGACAAAGGTGCTAAAAGCATGCAATGGAAAAAAGATAGCATCTTCAACAAATGGTGCTGGGAGAACTGGAAATCCATATGCAACAAAATGAAATTGAATTCCTTTCTCTCACCATGCAGAAAAGTTAACTCAAAATGGATCAAGGAGCTAGGAATCAAACCAGAGACTCTGCATCTAATAGAAGAAAAAGTTGGACCTAATCTCTATCTCGTGGGGTCGGGCTTCAAATTCCTTAACAGGTCACCTATAGCACAAGAGTTAAAATCAAGAATCAACAAATGGGACTTACTCAAACTAAAAACTTTTTCTCAGCAAGAGGAACAATAAGAGAGGTAAATAGGGAGCTTACATCCTGGGAACAAATTTTTACCCCTCACATTTCAGATAGAGCCCTAATATCCAGAGTATACAAAGAACTCAAAAAGTTAAACAACAACAAAAACAACAACAACAACAAAAAACCCCACAAATAACCCAATCAACAAATGGGCCAAGGATCTGAACAGAGAATTCTCCCATATTCTCATTTGAACATGTGGTGGGGTTCACGGAGGCTAAGTCTGCAAGGAAGTGCTAATCCTCCTGGATTTGCAGCCCCCATGACTGTGTAGTTGCACCCTAGCCTACAATTGCTCTTTAGTAATTCATTAAAGTTTTTTTTTTTTTTTTTTAAGAAAGAGTGAGAGACAGAGTGAGAGAGAGAATTTTTTAATATTTTTTTTTTTTCAGTTTTCGGCGGGCACAACATCTTTGTTTTGTATGTGGTGCTGAGGATTGAACCCAGGCTGCACGCATGCCAGGCGAGTGCGCTACTGCTTGAGCCACATCCCCAGCCCTTCATTAAAGTTTTAACTGACCCAGTGGCTCAGGAGGTTGTGATAGGAGGATTGCAAGTTCAAGGCCAGCCTCAGAAACTTAGGGAGGCCCTAAACAAATTAGTGAGACCCTGTTTCAAAATAAAATAAAAGTCTGGGGATGTGACTCCATGGTAAAGTGCTTCTGAGTTAAATCCCCAGAAACCCCTACTCTCCTGCAACAACAACAAAAAATTTAACTGAATTCTTCTCTCTGGCTTTATTGGTGTTTGGGCATATCTATACTAGGTGAAGCTGATGCTCTGGTCCTGCTTCTCCTGCCAGTGCCTGCCTTTCTTCAGGTTCATGGTTAGTTTTTGGTCTGTGGCATCAGTTCTCTAATACGATCCTCCCAAAAGTTGTTCATGATCAGCTTGACTTTCTGTTTATTTCCAATGTAGCAGCAACAGTCTTTCCAGCTGTTCACATCTCTGTGCTGAGACTGGGTTCACCAGTGTGTGCTGGAAAGTAGACTTTAAAGTTTTTCTGAATTCCTGCATTGGACTTGACACATTACTTCTCCTCAAGTTGATCTATAGATTTAGAGGATTTTGCTATCAAAATTCTAGTAAGTATTTTTAGATGTAGACTCTTATAATACAGAATTACATGGAAAGACAAAAGACTTAGAAGACCTTTTTTTAAAAAAAAAAATAGAATAGAAAGAATCATTCCAACCCATGTGAAGTCTTATTATGCAGTTACATCAATCAAGAGATTGTAGTATTGGCAGGGGAATAGACTCTAGATCAATGGAACAGAACAGAGAACCCAGAAATAGGTCTACATTATTATGCCTGATGGATTTTTTTCAAAAACACAAAAGCAACTCAACAGAGGAAGGAGGGCTTTTTCAGCAAATGTTTCTGGAACAATTGAGTACCCATAGGCAAAAAAATAAAAAAAATAAATAAATAAAAAATTGCTTCCTAATTATAACACCTTACACAGAAATTAACTCAAAGTTAATGGACTTCAATATATAATTTTGTATTAAATTTTATAGAAAAAATAGACATATAGACATGCTTCAGGGGTTAAGACCAGTCAAAAATCACCTAGGGACACCAAAAGCACTTTCAAAAATTTAAGGAAATGTACCCAAAGATCTATTAAGAAAAAAACCAACAAATTGTATCACATGCAAATTAAAAAAAAATTGATCTATGAAAAAAACTGTGAAGAGGATGAAAAGACAAATAACACACTCAAAAAAAAAAAAACATTTTCAAACTACATTTCCATGAAAGATTGTATCTAGAATATAAAGAACTCTCAAAACTAAACAATAAAGAAACACAATTCAATTATAAAATGGGCAGAAAACATGAGCAGACATATCACCAAAGAGAGCATGCGGGGACAGATAAACACTGAGAAGGTTTGCATTGTTATTCAATAGAGAAATACAAACTAAACCACAATGAGGTATCACTATATACTAGTTAGAATGGTTGAAAGCAAAAATAGTAATGGCACCCAGTGCTAGCAGCAATTTGAGGAATTGGATCATTCATGTATTACTCATTCAGATGTAAAATGGTATAGTCATTCTGGAAAATAGTTTGAAAGATTTTCATAAAACTAAACAAGCATTTACCATATGAATGACTCAGCAATTGTACTCTTGGGCATCTATCTCAGAGAAATGACAATGTGTGTTCCTGCATAAACCTGTATTTGAATGTTCATAGCAACTTTATTCATAGTGGCTCAAACCAGAAATAACCTCCATGTCCTTCAATTGGTGAATGCTTAATCTTGGGTACCTCCACATCACAGAATTGTTGGCAGAAACAACAAGGAATGGATTATTGATATAGGCAACAACCTGGATGGATTTCTAGGGCATCATACTGAATAAGAAAGTTAATCTCAGGGGATGACATGTTCCATGATTCCATTTATATACTATCATTGAAATTGAAATATTGTAGAGATAGAGAATATGCTGGTGGTTGCCAGATATTAGGAATGGGAGTGGGAAGATAAAACAATAGCAAGATGAAGGCTTGTGGAAATGGGAAAATTCTTTATCTTGATTATGGTGGTGTTTATATGAAACTACACATTTGACAAATGTGTAGAGTTCTACATGCATGCACATGTGTACATAGAAGGAGAGAGAGATTGGGCACATGTAAAACTGTTGAAACATGAATAAGATCAATGGATTGTATTACCAATATCAATATCCCAGTTTTTTATTTTGCATAGTAGCTATTGAAGATGCTGTATTGAGAGAACTTGCTTCAAGTCACCCCCAAATCCTGATGAAGGTCCATGGGAACTTGCTGACATTTTTGTTTGTTTGTTTGTTTTTGTACCTTTCTGTGGGTATGTAGTTATTTCAAAGTAAAAAAAAAAAGTTAAGACTAGATCCCCCCAAATCATATGGGTTATTATTTTCCAATCCATTAAGTGTTATATAAATTTAATCATGAAATAAATAATAGATAATTTGCCTTGAAAAACTAGAATTAGCTTGAAAAGCTAGACTATATGATGGGCTTTTTACAGTGTAAATACACATCTAAAAATGTGCATCCAGGAAAATTACATGAATAATCAGAAGATGTAGGAAATTCAAAAGAAATATTCATGAAGACTAATTGGTAGATCTGAGTACTTCAGCAAAGGTGTCTTGTGTATGGTAGCCAAATTAAAAAACTATTCTGAAATCTACCCTGGGATTATAAATGTGTTAAGCAATTTGGAAACTAAGCAGCTAGTTATAGAAAAATAAAGACTGATTAAGACAAAAGCAAACATTTAAAATTTATGAATATTAGATAAACTATCATTCAATTAAATACTTGATTTGATATTTCTGATAAACTCTAAATAATATTCTCTCTTATTGATTATTGGTTTTATCTCTTGAGCTTTATGGGTCTTGTTAAGAAAGTTAGTGCCAGTGCCAATATGTTACAATGTTGAGCCTATATTTTCTTCTAGCAGTTTCAAAGTTTCTTCTAATTTCTATGTCTTTGATCTACTTTGAGTTGACTTTTCTGTAAGGTAACAGATAGGACCTAGTTTCATTCTTGTACATATGGATATCCTGTTTTCCCAACTATTTGTTAACAAGGCTATTTTTTCTCCAACATATGTTTTTGACACCTTTGTTAAGGATCAGATGACTGTTTCTATGTGGATTTGTCTCTGTCTTCTATTCCATTGGTCTTCATGTCTTTTGATGCCAATACCATGCTATTTTGTTACTATAGCTCTGGGGCATAATTTGAGATCAGGGATTGTGATGCCTCCTGCATCACTCTTCTTGCTCAGGATTGCTTTGGCTATTATGGGTCTTTCATTCTCCCAAATGAATTTTAGGACTGCTTTTTTCTAGTTCTGTGAAGAATATTATTGATATTTTGATGGGGAATCACATTGAATCTGTATATTGCAATTGGTGTATAGCCATTTTGACAATTTATGTTCTTTATTCTAAGGTCTTCTTCAATTTATTTCTTCAGTGTTCTGTAGTTTTCATTGTAGAGGTCATTCACCTCCTTGATTAGATTTACTCCTGTGTATTTTGTTTCATTTTTTGAGGTTATTGTAAATGAGATAATTTTCCTGATTTCTTTCTCAGCAGACTCACTGTTGGAGTACAGGAAAGAGACTGATTTATGTTTTTTGATCTTATATCCTGTTATTTTTCTGAATTTGCTTATCAGCTCTAGATATCTTCTGGGAATTCTTAAAAGGAGAAATACAAATGGTTAACAAATATATAAACAAAGTTCAACACCCCTAGCAATCAAGGAAGTATGATCAAAACTATATTGAGATTCAGTCTCACTTCAGTTGGAATGGAAATCATCAAGAATACAAATAATAATAAATGCTGATGAAGATGTGGAGAAAAATAATACACAAATACTTTGTTGGTAGGACTGCAAATTTGTGCAACCACTTTGGAAAGCAGTATGAAAAGACAGAGAATTGGAAGTACCATATGACCCAGCCATCCCAATCCTTGGTAGTTATCCTAAAGAAATAAAATCAGCATACAATGGGAATGCAGCCACATCAATGTTTATAGCAGCACAGTTTACAATAGCCACATTATTGAACCAGCCCAGGTGCCAGTCAACAGATGAATAGATAAAGAAAATGTGCTATGTGTACACAGTAAAGTTTTACTCACCATTAAGAACAATGAAATTTTGGCATTTGCTAGTGAATGGATGACACTGGAGAACATCATACTCCGTGAAGTAGGCCAGACTCAAAATCAAGGGCTGAATATTTTCTCTCATATGAGGAAACTAGACCAAAATAATAACACAATGGAGGAGAGGGAACCCCATAAAAATTGAAGGTAGATCAGTAGAGGAGGGGGATAGATTGTATGGAAGAAGGATGAGAAAAGGACGAAGCTGTTGGATTAAATTGACCAAATTATGCAATGCACTTACATGAATATACCAGAGTAAATTTCACTTTATCAATTTAAGAAACTGTAAAAAAATAGTTTAACTATAAATAAATAGAAGGGAGGAGGGGAGAGAAAGAGGAAGTACTGAGGACTGAACTGGAACAAATTATATTCCATACTTGTATGACTATGTCAAAATGAACCCCCATATCATGTACAAATATAAAGAAATACTAGAAACAGAAAAATTTTAAAAATTCTCTCTCCAGATAGACTGAACATTTCTTGGGAGGTCCATAGTTTTTATATATAATTTACATGCTCTAAAATGTTCAAACACATACTTATTAAGAACTTACTAAATAACAAATACTTTTTATTCATTTTAAAATGTAATTATAAAAAGGTCTCTAAAGTTGCCATGAGTATCCCTATTATTCAGAAAAGATAATTGAGGCTCAGAGAGGTTAGATTCCTGTCAAGTGTCACATAACTCATAAGCAGTAGATCCAGATTTCAAATTCTACTCTGATTCCAATGGTAATGATCTTGTTACTACAACACTGCTTTTTTTTTTCTTTTCCTTATCCTACAGAACCCTTCACAGTGCTTATAAGGTAGGAAGCACCCAATGGTACATGTTCATTAATAAGTACTGTGAGTTTCATCTTCAAATACAATTGGTTCCATAATATGAGTTTTCTGGCCTCCAGATTATATGTATAGCAACAATGGAGTACATGTGTATCAAGCTGTTTTCTCAAAGTATGTCAATGCTGTAGTCTGTGAGTCAACTGTGACTGCAGCATTCTGGGGTATTTCTGCAGAAGCCAACTCACTAATAACCAATGCAGATTGAAAAATTTTTCATTTTTTTTTTAACCAGGGCATTCTTCGGGATTCTTTTTGGTCATGGTTTTCCCTGTGAAGAGTTTTCCTGCAAGCTTTGGCAGTTTAGTAGCATATGAACTCATCCAATGTCTTGTTGAAAATAATTGAGAACTCACAATGGCAGCCAAATCGCTAGCTAAGTTTGTCTGTTTCCTGTCTGCAAAGGCCAATATTGAGTGACTGAGACACAGCAGAGCAGGGAAGTATAAGGTAAGTGATGACCATAGTAGAGAAGGGTCTCTGCTGGGTTTCCACTTGGGCGTAATGACAATCTCACAACTGAACTGACTGTGTGTTCAAAGTAATCACTGTGGCAGACTCCCACTAACTGACTGATTGAATTTATTTCAGCAAGATTGCTTAACTGTCTGTGTCAAAGTATACTCCTGCTCCCTAACTACCACTTTCCCCAAATACAGATATACCTATGGGTGCCGACTGACAGTTGACCATTCACTGCATGCAGTATCTGGTATTTGTGTACTTCTGAACAACACATTTAGCACAAGCCTGTTTCTTCCTTCCCTTTAAGAGTGTTGCATATTCATGGTTTTAAATGAGGACCAATTAGTTCAAAAAGGCTGAGGATTAAAACACACACACACACAGCCATTCAGTTCAGCAGATATTTTTATGTTATATTATGATATTTTTATGATATTTTATGTTTTATGTTAAACATAAAGGTGTCCAAGGGATCCATGTGGATATTGGACTCATGGAGTTTATTTCCTCCTCACCAAGGTATACTTTCTCACTTTTCCTGGTTTTCCTTCTGTTTTCCCCTAGGATTGATGCTTAGAGGCAAGACTCTCTGAAGAACAGGTAGGCTCTTAATAAGGAGGCTGATTGCCCAGTCCATCTATTTGGAATTAAAGCAGATGTGGATCTCCAAGGCAAATACCTCATTTATAAGCTCTTTGGTCCTAGCCAAGAGTCTTCAGCCTCCTAAGTTTTAGTCTCCTTGTACATAAAGATAATGATGCTAATTTAAAAATAGCTCAAAGAGTAAAAGTGTACAATTGAAATGCTTAGCCCAGAGCACAATGCATATAGTAAGTATTCAATAAATGTTAGTGATTATTAGCTCAAATGATTGCTTCCTGTGTGCTTCAGCACAATCTGACATCTGAGCAAAGTCCATTTTGGATGCTCTCACTGCCTCTGCACTGCATAGCCCAGCCTTCCTCCAAAATTCCCTACTGTGCCGGCTGTGAACCACGTACAGGCAGCGATTACATAAAATAGGTGTGAATTGTTCAATATTTATGCGATTTAACTAACAGCCACCTCTTCTGAAGCACATTAGCTCTCACACAGTTTGAAGCAAAAATAATTGATGGGGGTGAAGAATCAAATGATTCTCTCATTTCATCCTTAATTAAATATTAAAGACAAAGCCTGACTGATGGCAAGAGATGACTGCTTTTGGCCTGGGCCTCTGATGTTAAAACAGGAGAAGAAAAAGAAGACAAAATCAAAGGTCTGAAAAATGGTGCTGATTAGGAAGTCAAATCTGCATTTCAAGGGTCTGTGAACATCCAGATCTCAATGATTAGGGGGATGGAGAAGTGCTACTTTTATTTTACATTTAATCTTGCTGAATAAATACTTACAGTTTGGAATTATTTCAATTTTTAATAGCTTTATTGTTGCATAGTTAATATGCAATAAGCTGCACATATATAAATTGCACAGTTTGCTAAGTTTGGACATGCATACACCCTTGCAACCATCCCCACACTCAAGATTATGAACATACACAGAACCAGGCCGTGCTTCCTCTGCCCCTTGGTAATGCTGCCTTTCTTCCCTCTCTCTTATCTTCAGGCATCCATGAACCTATTTTCCTGACAAATGTTTAAATGCTTTAGAATTTTATATAAATGAAATAATAAATGATATACATCTGGATTTTAAAAAATGTAACATAATTGTTTTGAGAGTCAATGCTGTGGATTGTATCTCAATAGTTCATTTCTTCTTATTGCTATCTAGAATCCCTTTCTCTAGATATGCTATAATTTATCTATTTATATTTACCTATTGATGGATATTTGGACATTTCCCGTTTCTGGTTATTACAAATATAGCTTTTTTGAACATTCGTACTCAAGTTTTATAATGGACATATGCCTTAATTCACATAAAGTAAATTCTAAGGAGTGGAATGGCTAAACCATATGGCAAGTGTATTAAGTTGTAATGCGCAACGTTTCTAAGTTGAATGTAGAATTTTATATTAGCACTAGCAAGGTTTGAGAGTTGTAGTTTTTCCACCTCCTCAGAAAAATGTGTAAGATTGGTATTTTTAATTTTAACTCTTCTGATAGGTGTGTAGTGGCATCTCATTGTGGTTTTAATTTACATTGCCCTGTGGCTAATGACAGTGTACATCTTTTCATATGCTCATGGGTCATTCTTATAGCCTTCTCTGATGAAGTGCCTGGTCATATCTCTTGCTCATAATATCATTGAGTGATCTTCTTCAAAATTTTAGAGTTCTGTGCATTTCTATCATATATGTAATTCCAAGTATTCCTCCTATGGTGTATTGTCTTTTTGTTCTCTGAACGGTCTTCCTCACAGAATAATTTTTTTTAGGATGAATGAAGTCCAACTGATTGGTTTTTTAATGGATAATGCATTTGTTGCTCTGTCTAAATAGCCATCACCAAACCCATGGTCACTTTTTTTATCCTGTGTTTTCATCTAGAAATTTTACTTTTTAAGAAATAAATTTTATTGTGTATATTTTAGGTTACAACCTAATGTTAGAAGATACCTACTTGGTAAAATGGTTACTATCTAGACATTTTACAAAAATTTATGTTTAGAGATGGTACATTTTGAGGTGATTTGCTTGAGTATGAGGTACATATCCAGGTTTTGTTTTGTTATATAATATGTCTGTTGCAGTATAATTGGTTGAAAAGACAATCTTTTCAGGTAAGACTAACCTTAACTGAATTGCCTTAACATCTTGGCCAGTTGTCAATAAGCTGATGATGTGTGGGTCTATTTATGGGCCCTCTGCTCTTTCCTGTTGATTTTTTATTTTCAACTTTTCACCAACACCACACTCTCTTGATTCCTGCAGATTCTTTATATTAAGTCTTAACATTGGACATGGTGAATCCTCCCATGTTTTTCTTTTCTTTTTTCTTGTAATTGTTTTGGCCATTATAGTTTCTTTGCTTTTCCAAATAGATTTTAGAATCAGTTTGTTGATATCTACAGAAAACTCTGTAAGGATTTTGGCCAGGATTGCATTTAATGTATTTTAAGTTGGGTAGAATTCATGTAATAATATAATTGAACCATCTAGTCTATGAAAATCATATAGATCTTCATGTATTTGGAAAATCCTTTGTTTCCTTTATCAGTGATTTGTAGTGCTCAGCATACAAATCATGTACATATTTTATTAGATTTATACTTATGTGCTTTGTTTTATTTGGTCCTTTTATACTGAATATTAATTTATACCACTTGACATTTTTGATAATTTAAAATTCATCCCAATATTTCTTTTTGGCACTATATATTGTTTTTATAATAATCTTGTATCCTGTATTCTGTATTTTATTAAATTTACTTATTTAGGCAAATAAGTAAATTTACACATTTTAGAAGCTTTCATGTAGTTTCAGATTTTCTAAGTAGAAAAATCAAATTGTCCTTAAATAAAGAAACTTTGATTTCTTTTTAATATGTATGCATTTTGTTTATTTTTCTTCTTTTGCTGCCTGAGCTAGGATTTCTATTATGGTATTAAAAAATACTGGTGGGAACAAACATTTCATCCTTTCCTTAATGTTAGGGGAGAACATTTCATATGATGTTATCTGTAGGTTTTTAATCGTTATTGGTTTCTAGGCTAAAGAGACACAGTTTTATTCCTGTTTTGCTAAGAGGTTGTATCAAGAAAGAATATTAACTTTTGAGAAATGCTTTTACTGCATTTATTGATATGGGTTTTCTTACTTAGTGTGTTACTATAGTGAATTATTTTGAATATGAATTATTGATCTAAGCTTACATTCCTAGAAGATCACCCACTTGGTCATGATGTATTATCATTTTCATATAATGCTGTTTTGAATTTGCTTATATTTTGTGAAGGATAATCCTGTGTATATGCCATATTGGTTGATAGTTTTATTTTCTTGTCATTGGTTTTTATTTGGGGTAATGTTAACCTGATAAAATGATTCATAAGTGGTCCTTTCTCTTCTATTTTCTGAAAGAGATTTGTAGGGTTGATATTATTTTTTGCTTAAATACTTGGAAAAATGTGTTGAAATCCAATGGCACCTATAGTTTTCTCTTTTAGAACATATATAATCACATTTATTATGTCTGTATATGACTATAGATTATTTCTGTCCCAGTGAATTCTTATAAACTACAAATGATCTGTGTTGCTTATATTATTGACTCTATAGTATAGAGTTGTTTGTAGTAATGCTTTGTTATTTTAATTTCTGTGAGAAAGATCATAATTTCACTCTATCTTTCTCTCATTCATTCCTGTTCCTGGTAATTTCTGTTATTTAACCTGACTAGAGATTTATCAAATTTGTTGAGTATTTTAACAAATCAACTTTTATTTCATTGGTTTTCTTTTTGATTTTTTGATATATTTTCTAAGCTTCATTATCTCCTTCTTTCTACTTGATTTAGGTTTAATTTTCCCTTTATTCTCTAACTTCTTGAAGTATGAGTTTAGGTTACTGATTTTAGACCTTCTTTTCTAATCTATGAAATAGTAGAAATTTCTTTCTGTATACATATACACTCTTAGCTGCATCACACAAATTTTGTTATGTTGCATATTTATTTCCATTTGGTTCAAAATATATTCTAAAAATTTCCTAGAGTCTTCTGCTTTGAACTATGAGTTCCCTGGAAATGTGTTGTTTCCAAGTATTGGGGGGAATCTCCAAGTATCTTTCTCACTGATTTCTAGTTTAATTCCATTATGGAATGTATACTCTGCCCCTGTTCTACTCCACTTTCTGTTACAGGTAAGTAGGTCTCTTTGCCTGACAATTTTGTTCACATATTTTCTATCTTAAATAATTTTCTTTGTACTTAATCTGTCAGTTACTGAGACAGAAGATTTTGCTTCTGCAAGTATGATTTTGGATTTGTCTCTCAGTTTTGTAAGTTTTTGTTTCATTTGTTTTGAAGTACTATTTTGTAAATACACATTTACACTTTTCATATATATTATGTCTATGCACACACATATGATCTATCCCATATTATTTCTGATGATATTTCTTTCTTCTGAAATTTAGTATGTTTTATGTATTTTCCATTCCAACTTCCATTTTTTTGGCGTTCAAATGGTACATTTTCTCATTTCTGCATTTTTAAACTACTTATAAAAGCAAAATTTAATGAATCTTGCTCTTTTAAAATCAAAACCAACAATTATTTTAAGTCACCAGTTTAGAAAATTTATATTTGGTCTAATTACTGATATACTGATAAGTAGATATACTTATCTCCACTATTAGATTATTTTATTTTTGCCTCTTTTGAAAAATTATTTTAATAATTATATGGATTATGGCATAAACATTTATTATCACAGTTTACCTTTAGATAATCATGTGCTTCTTCGTGTATAAGGGAAGAAGAATGAACTTTTAATTAATTTATATTATCTTTTTGGCATTATTATTATTTTATTTTTATGTATGTTATAAATCTGAAATATGTTGAAATTTTTCCTTTTATTTAACTAATCAATAATTTTTTAAAACATTTTAATGTGAGGAAGTAATATGGTTTTTATATGCACCTTCATTTTAATTATTGTTAGAGCTCTTTATTTCTTTTTGTAGGTCCAGATTCCTACCCCAAATAATTTCATTCTGGAAAAAATTTTTTATTGAAAATATTAAAGGGTTAATCACAGGGTATGAAATTTCCTGTATTTGCTTCTTAAAAAAATTTTATTTCAGTCATTTTTTAAAAGACATTTTCACTAGACATAGGATAATCTGCTCATTTCTACAGTACTTTGAAGAAATCACTCCTTTGTCTTCTGGCTTGCATAGTGTTTCATAATAAGTCTGCTGTAGTTCTTTTTTTTTATAATGTCTTTTATTGCCTCTATATTCAAGATTTTTGCTTTAGCTTTGCTTTCAGAAGTTCTAATATAATATTTTTTTGTTTATTGTTTTTGGCCTTTAAGCTTCTTGAACCTGTCAGTTTATATATATTTAAACTTATGATTATTGCTTTAATAATCTTTACTGTTTCTTCCTAACATTTCAGTTACACATATTATATTTTATTATATCATCCAACATCTCTTAGATAATCTCAGCTTTAAAAATGTACACTTTTTTCCTCTGTGTTCCAGTTTGACTAATTTTGATTATTGTATCTTCAGGTTCACAGATTCATTCTTTTGTTGTGTCAATTCTACTGCAAAGCCCATGAAAAGAATATATCAGTTTTGTTTTCAACATGACCACCATCATCATGATCATCACCACCATCATTTCTATTCTACTCTTTTTATAGTGTCACCTTTCTGATGAAATTTCACGTCTGTTCCTGTATTTCATACACTACTTACATTAGAACACTTAGTATATTAAATACAGTGATTTCAAATTCACCATCCTGTAGTTTTATCATCTGGGTCATCTCTGAGTCTTTTTCTATAGATTGTTGGTTTTTTTAACTTCGTTTTTTAGTTGTAGGTAGACACAACACCTTTATTTTGTTTTTATGTGATGCTGAGGATTGAACCCAGTGCCTCACATGGGGCAGATGAGCGCTCTACCACTGAGCCCCAGTCCCAGCCCTAGATTTTGGGGTTTTGACATATTTTCTTTTCTTTCTCCTTTTGTTTGTCTCATTTATAACTGAATATTGGCTGTCTATGTATAAAGTAGAGACATGGATAAACAGTTTCATGGGTATGGATAAACTATACCCTTCTGTTTTGGGGTTGAATATATCAAATCAGGAGTGCATTGTATTTAGGATTGGCTCTTGATATGTTTCCTTCAGTTAAGACTGGATTTGAAGTCTATTCACTTTACTGTGTACTTTGGTTTAGAGCTTGGGTGGAGAAGGGTCTTCTCAATGTGGCATTCCACTTTCAGCACTGTGAAGGGAATCAGCCTCTATGTTTTTCCTATCCTCCCCATGGAAGGCTCCTTTTGCTTATTACTTTATGATGGTTAGTCTGGTGGTGCCATAAGAGGATTCCCTATTTGCACTGTTAAGCTTCCATCATAGGCATGTCTAGTGTGTCTCAGGAGTGGGATTTCCTCATTTACCATGGAAGCCAAATTCTGCCTCATATCTTTGGTATGTCTGGTATGGGTGAAAATTTTCTGTCCTTCCCTTGTTAGGAGACCAATAATGTTATTTATATAAGATCATGGGCACAAGATTTCCTTTAATGCATCCCTTACTAGTAGTTTTTTACTTTAATCTTCCTTGCAGTGTACCTTTGGATAACAGAGTTTGATACTCTCTTTAGTGGCTTATGATCTTATTTTCAGGGGAAAATATTGAGTGCACTTCACGCCTTTCTCACAGTGGCTCTTGCTCTCCTTATGGAGATCTTCATGACACAGGGAGCCTTTCTGCCTCTAATATTTCTTGTGTATATAGCAACACACAGGCAGAAAGTCTGAGTGCCTGTACTGTCTTTATATCTGGATAGCAGAAAAGGTGTACTTTCACAAGCTTACTGTCAGCCTTTATCAATTTATTGACATTTTTGTTCATTTTCCCTACCTGTTTGCTTGGCACCCAGAATCTAGTGCACAGTGCTCTCTGTAGATGGGCCAGTGCTCACACCATATCTTTTCCTGGAGGAATGTGCTTTTCTTCCAGTCTAGTTTGTACTTCAACTTCGGTTCCCTGTGGGTTCAAGAAAAGTTATGATTTTATAATTTAACCAGATGTGCTTCAGGTGGGTATAACATTCTTTTCAGATTTCTCCATGTGATAGTGAAGTATTATCTCTGAAAATTTTTAAGTTAGTGCTGGCAAAATAATAGGGTTTTATGGGTCGCACTTTCTATTGGCAATAATAACAAATGACACTTAGTGAGTTCATGAGGGGTATAAGGAACTTTGTTTTGCATTAATTATATCACTCAATATCCTCCCTTTAAAACCTCTGAGGTAGGGAATGTCTTATTGCCATTTGCAGATTGGATTATTATTTCTCAGAAGTATGGAGTAACTTGCCTGTTGTTACATAATAATTAGGTAGTCCCAGACTTTGAATCCAAGTTAGTCCTATTATTCTGCTTTAGAATTCAACAACTGCCTAAGATATTGAGAAGTAATAAATGACAAGCTATTAATTCATGGTGAACATATAGAACACAATTTTTTTTTGCAAACCTCAAGGGAACCAAGAATCTATTTTAAGACTCTAACAGAAGCTCTCCATTATTATTTATTAAGGCGTGGAGTGGTAGGAAAGGTTGGTATCAAGCAATATTAGAAAATTGTCTCATTTTTTTTCATTAAATAGAATAGGATGTGATAAGTACTGCTTTGACCAAGGAGATAAATATATTACTCATTATATTGGATACAATAAACAGCATTAGAACAGGAGAATCATTCCAGGTCATCTTCATCCCTTCTAATTATTAAACTGTGGGGTTTAGCATTACCTAGACACTATGAATAGCAGGGGGCTCTTATTATTATTATAATGTGCTATCATGTTTTCCTTTTTAAAAAATCAAATTGTGTTCTCTTATAAATGAACTAGTTATGACATCAGTAGAGTTCCTCAAGGCTAATGCTAATGTCTGTGACTTTGTCCTCATTGAACACATCGTTCTTTTTTTTTTTTTTTTTGTACACTTTGTATTTTAACTCTGATGTTTTGCTTTGGCAAATGCATAGTTGGGGTTGTGTTCAAGTGACTAGAAATATTAGAGTTCTTCTTCCAAAGGCTAATGAAATTGTTTCAAGCCAACTGTGCTTGAGCAAATATTTTCTTAAAGTAAAAACTACCACAAGTTCATATCAAGACTTATGCTGCTACACAAACTCTTTTCTTTTCTCTTCCTTATTTTTGGAATCATGAAACCTCTGGTTAGTTTGGTTAAAATATTGGAGTATGTTTTTTTCCTTTTTTGCAGAGATGGAATGCTATAATTACAAAAGAATTGAATTTGAATTTGAATTTACAACACTTGACTTCTCAATTTGTTGCAATGGAAGTAAAAAAGTTCTTAATATTTTCTGTACATCCACATGGTCCAAAGGTATTAAGCAATACTCATTTTTTTTTTAAAGCAGGAAAAGTCAATTTTGTGGATATGGAACATTTAAAGAAAGAGGTAATGGAACTAATGCCTGCACCACACTTGACCTTTAGTTTCAAAAGGACACTCCCAGAGTCTGGGTGATCCCCTTGGGTTGAAGTTCATTGGCACTTGACTTCCGATAGTAGTGGATCTTTTAAAAATATGAACAAATTCAGGCCAGAGAGATGAGTAACACACCATGGAGTCATGCCAACAAATCATGTCGATTCTTAAGTAACCCAACTCCAAGATCCTGATCATTGATCTCTGCTTGAAGTTGGGCTGGATTCAGAGAGCAAATTGAGACAAATTTCTAATATTGTTTAGTACTCACCTTTCCTATCACTTCCACCCCTTATTGAGTACAGTAAAAGTGGTGCTATTTAATTTTTGATGCTAAATCTAAAGAAGTTTTGCAACTTCTTCCATAGTCTCTTGGAATACTTGCCTTCCTGATACTCCATGCTTTTTCGTGGAACCCATCTGCCATTTCCTGAGAAATCCAAGCATCACAGAGAGAATACTGGTAGGTCCTGTGATTGCAAGTCTCAGCAGGGACTATCCTTTGCAGTGGCCTTGCCAGCACAAATAAGTGAGGAAACTCCAGGTGATGCCTGTTCCCCGCTGCTTCATCCATCCCGAGGTATATAATTCTTCCACTCGCAGCTCTGAGCATTATGAAGCAGAGGCAAATCATCCCTATTATTCCCTGTCCAAATAATTTTAGAATCTATGAGGAAAAAAATAGTAGTTGTTTTCTGTCACTAAGTTTGGGATGATGGATTGTTCAGTAATCACAAAAAGAATTTTGTGCAAATTCCTAAATGATAGACTTTGGTCAAACTGATGCTTCAGTTCAGAGACTAATCAGCCCACTTAAGTGATATGATTGTTAAAAAGTCTGTGGAGCCTATAATGCCAGCAGCTCAAGAGGCTGGAGTAGGAGGATCACAGGTTTGAAGCCAGACTCAGCAACTTAGTGAGGCTCTAAGCAACTTAGAGAGATCCTGTTTCAATAAAATAGGGGGGTGGGGTGGTGGGGGAGACTGGCGATATGGCTCAGTGGTTAAGCACCTTTGGGATCAGTCCCTCATACCAAAAAAAGGTTGATTCTGTCTCCTCATTTCATTCTAATATCTTAATATTTTTTCTTTTCTTAGTGCTATAGAAAGCCCTCATTTTCTCACTAAGACTACTGGAATAAGTTATGGGTTGAACAGACCTCAACCCTTAATCTTCCTCCAATGTAGTCCATCCTGAACCTTCTTCTTAAAGATCCCTTCCTTAAGAAGTTCTTAGCTTTTCTTCTTGCTCTGAAGTCTTTAGTGGTTTCCCCTTCATGTTGCAGCGTCTAACAGAAAAAACTCAAATGTACCCTACTTAAACTTAACGAATTCTAAACTTTTCCTTTCTTCTTTCATTTGGTCCTAAAGTATTTGAACAGTGCTTAAGGTCATTTCTAATACCCCAATAAAAGATAAATATAGCACTCCCTCTCTGGTCATATGAAAGAACTCAGTAATGGGATTGCTGGATCATATGTTAGTTCTATTTTAACTTTTTTGATTGTTTTCCATAATGGTTGTGCTAATTTGCATTCTCAATAGCGGTGTGTAAGGATTCCTTTTCCTCTACATTCACACTAACACTTGTTATCTTTGTCTTTTTCACGGTGGATATTCTAACAGGTGTGTGCTGATATTTCATAATAACTGTAGTTAATAATTTTATATTTGTGAAAAATGCTAACAGAATGGATAAGTGTTCCCAATACAAAAATAAGTATGTGATGTGTAAGTTAACTAGCTAGATTAATTATCTAGAATATACTTTCCATCATCACATAGTCAGTTCATACAATTTTATGTTAATTTAAAAAACAAAAGAAAAAAGACAAAAATTATATTGATAAGAAATAGTTAAAAAATAAGAGTAATATGAAGAACCAGAGACATTAAAATAGAGTTGAAAAATAGATTCATTACTAAAACTCAGCAGGAAAGCTTTTGTGTGTGTGTGTGTGTGTGTGTGTGTTTTGTACATGTGTGACTAATTAGAATAGAATAGATTAGTTTCCCCCCCTTTTTTTTTTGATACTGTACAGAAATAGAATTACACTGCAGCCACTCTTATATATGCTTTATTTTGCTAAACTTTGGGTGTATAAGATCCATGTATATTCTTCGCATGACTGTAGATCATTTAGTTTTACTCCTATTAGTAAACTACTGTTATCAGGCCAGATCCTGACAGCTTCCTGTTTTTTAAACAATCCTCACTCATTTACATATTATCTAGGACAACTTTCATGCTACAACAGTAGAAGTGAAGTAATTAGGAGCAATAGTCACTGTATGACCTCCAAACCCACAATATTTACTATCTGACATTTTAGAGAAAAAAGCTTGCTGACCTTGCTACACAGTATTCTGTTATATGCCATTATATATTCCATGTGTACCACACTATTGCTCAATTTTTTTTTATCCAGTTTACTTTTGTTGGGTGAAGTTCCACAATCAGACACTGACAAACCAGAGATTGGCAAAGTCTAACATTGACTTTTACTAATAATTGTAAATATATGAGTGATTGAGGGATTCAGGAGGTGATGAATAGGTCTGGTACGTCCCTTCTCATGTTCCAGATCCTTCCCTTCTCTTGCCATTATAATAAATGAGGTCTCTAAGTAAGATTTCCAGGTCACCTCTTACAGCAGGGCATCTTATAATGTCTCCTCACATACTTAAGAACATTATACAGCTTCTGGAAAGTTCTCTAAGGAGCCATGCCTCATGAGTCCATATATCTCAAATGCCTTTACCTGAAGGAATACTAAGTCAGGAGTAACCTCTTAAGAATGTTCAACAGATAGTTAATACCATTTATATTAATTATTATATATGGTGTTATAATACCATTTATAGCAAATACAATTAATATTTGCCCATATTCTTAATTATAATGTTTATGATAGTGAACCAAGTCATCTTTATTCTAACCCAGGAATCATCTCTGTATTAATGGGAAGAAGAAAAAGATCACAGATAAACTCCTTTAACTCTTTCATCTCCATGTTAAATTTCTGAATTTTTAAAATGCATGGAACACTGACTCATTAAATTGAAAAATTGATTTAAAAATTTTAACTTTAAAGCCATATCTAATTTTTAAGGCCATGTAAAACTTTTAAAATAATCATGAGTGAAAAGTAACATGAAAGAAATTCAAAACACCTATATTCATATAGTATTTCCTGAAGAAAAATCAATCTGAGATGGATATGAACAAAGAAATGAGAGAAAATTTTACTCAAACTGAAAAAATGAGATTTTTTAGACTAAAAGGGCTGACTACATACAACTTGATAGAATCTGGGGAAAGTTTTCTAGTTCAAGGATAAATAAAACATTTAAGACTTTCAGTTATGAATATAAAGAAGTAGGATTAGGGACCTCAGAAATCTTTTTTCTGTAAATATCTGGAAATGTTTCATGAGGTGTTCTATTTTTTTTTTTTTTATGTGTGACTAAGTTTACATGAAAGAATAGGACATTAAAAGGTACAGAAAAGGAGTTAGAGCCAAAAGAAACTAGTAAACTAACTTTGCAGGTATCTTGAAAGGATCTGGGGGATTATTGAATTCAAAAACAAACATTGTAATCAGAAAAGAGGCTTTGGGCTTCTGCTAGTTAGAGACACATAAAACAGTGAAAGATGAGTAACATGAATTTTTGAAGAACTTTCTTATATTTAAGAGGATGAGAAAAATATGATCATCTGCTTATTTTCCAGTGGGGAAAATTCTTCCATGAGAAAAGGAAACAAGAAGTTGGTATTTACCTAAGTTTATATTGAAAAACTCCACTTATATGAAAGGAAATTATGAGGCCAAGCAATTCATTTACAAACTGGTTCTAGGCTGAGGATAATTTTGAAATATCTGGAAAATGAAAAGATGGGGGTAATCTGGAAATAAAAAGAGACAGAGTAAGGAAGAAGATAACATGAAGGGGGGAAATGAGCAGATTCAAAAAGAAATCAAACTGAACTTAAAGGGAAAAAAAAATCACCGAATTTAATTATTTGAGGGGCTGGGGTTGTGGCTCAGTGGTAGAGTGCTTGCCTAGCCCATGTGAGGTACTGGGTTCCATCTCAGCACCACATGAAAATAGATAAGTAAAATAAATTTATTATGTCTTTTAAAAATTATAAAGAAATTACAAATATAATTAAATATAATAGAAGATAACAAGTAAAGAATATGCCCTAGGAATAAGAAAAGGAAAGACTAGGAAGCAAGAAACAGCATCTCTCATGTTTATTTAAATATCTCATAATTTAAAGCAAAATAAGGGAACATCGTCTCTAAGGATCCAGAAACATGTTACCTACAAGATAAAAGATTTGAGTGACCTAAGTAATTATGAAGCATCAGCTATGCAATTTTGAGAAAAAGACTTTATATTCTACTGTTAATATTACTGGAACATAAAGGCATTTTAAAATATGCAAGGACTCAGCATAAATGCCTCTTATTCTTTAGGAGTCCAGTGCTTAACCACTCTAGCAAAATAAAAATAAAATCTTAAGAATTAAGTAACAGAACTACATAAAAGGATAGTCAGATTATTTTTATATTACCATGAAAACGTATAAGATAAATAAAAACTTCCCTCCACACATATGTATACATAAAAAATAATTGGAATTGAATAGCCAAGATAATTTTGGAAATACCTGGGGAATTGTGGAGTGATGAAGGAAATTTTCATGTTAAATTTCTCATCTCATATATAGATTTGTAGGAGAGGAAGCAATTGGTACAGTTTAACCTCTTTATTTCACTCTAATTTGTTCATTTTATTAAAAGATTTTACATTCATGTTTATGTATTTCATTACATATTTTTGTTTTTCTTTAACATCTGGGAAATTTTAACATTTTTATTTAAAAAATATTAGTAGAAAAATAGAGGAACAATTTGTTTTTGAAGTACCAGTTCAATGTGAGCAGGCTGGAGAGACTACTATCGTTATCAGAATGAAATTGAAGAGGAGAAGAATATCCAACTAAGATTGGTAGAAAATGCTTCTTTGTAACACACTCTACCTCTTCAGGGAAACCTTCGGTGACGTCCTGTTATTTTTTTCAGTATTATCAGTTTTATTTTAAAAATGTAGCACAGTTTAGGCCTGGGAGATACATGCTTTTAGTTTACCTGAAAGACACTAATAGCAAGTACTGAAAGATTTCTAAAAATCAACTAACATATGTCCTCATCTAAAATCATTTCCATTACGTCCTTTCTAAGGCCCAGGCAATTGCCAGGTGCTTGGATCACTGTAGGGCAGGGTGTCTCAACCCTTCTCACACCTCTGTACACAGAAAATATTATTTTTATGACCTGCTGGGTAAACCTCAGACGTAGTAAAGAAAAGCTCCACAGGACCCATATAATGAATTATCCATGTTCACAGGTAATTTTTCAGGGAGTCTCGGTGGGTGTCTGGTCTGTATCGATTCAGAAGTGTGATCTTGGGCAGGTAAGTCACCTGAACATTGGATGGGACAGGTAATATGACTCTTCCTATGTCCCCTCAAATTTAAAGTTTGAATGACTTAAGTCAGATTTCAATTGCTGTAAGGCTACCATATTGCCACCATTTTATATGTTGTACACATTTTCCATAGTTCCTCATTTTTATTTGAAAAGAGAATAGATCACAGATTTCTGCAGATGGGAGGGATAACAAAGATCCTCTTAGAGAAAGGTTACCCAGCGCTATCCAGACCTAAGTATTTCATGGGGGGATAGATCCAAGTTGAGGTTCAAGTCCCTTCCTTATACGAACAGAATCCTGATCTTTTCATTATGCTAACACTACAGATTTTAGAGTTATGGGTTTTGCTACTTCCATAATAAATAAACAAATGGTATCAAATAGCACTCAAGAACCATCATTTGGGAGGTGAGTCAAATCAGTGTGCATGTTGCACTCACAGACTCTGCTTAAATTTTGATGTGAAATTGCAGACCTGGAGATGATAAATCTATTTTTTTGTTTTGGGAGCAGCTTAGGAAAAATAATTTACAGGCCTTTGATTAGAAAAAGCATATGTAACTATTTGACAGTTTTAAAATACCACATGTTCCTTTCCCAAAGGAATGTGCTGGTACCGGTGGAGCTGAAGTGGTTTCAGTTGTTTTAGGCTAGAATTTATTAGAGCTAGAAATTCAAAGGCTACTCAAATTGCTAGTCAGCCATTGTAGAGAACAGATTTCCCCCAGGTTAAAATTCAAAATATACTTTAAGAAAACACATTGTAAAAGGAGTCTGCATCTAAGGGTGGTCCTGCAAGGAACTTAACTGATAAACCTGGTTAATAGTAATAGCTCAGGCTCTCTCAGGCTTTCCTGCAATTAACATCTATCTCTCTCTCTCTCTCTCTCTCTCTCTCTCTCTCTCTCTCTCTCTCTCTTCCTCCCTCCTTCCCTCCCCCCTCTCTCCCTCTCTCTTTTGATTTGCAAACAACAGGTCTGTTAAATTTTGTTGTTTTTGTGGTCACCTCACAGAGGTGGATGGACTCCCACCCGCACCCTCAATTTAGTTCAGATGTTAGACTCTATGGCACACATTACTGCAAGACACCATGAAATAGTTTATTAGGCATATAACAAAGATTTCTGGGGAGAAGACAGCAGGTTCTCAAACAGTTCCAAAAATATCTTAAAAGTGCAGGGGTAAGAAACTGGCTTGGTTTTTGCTGTGGTTAGGATGTCGAGTTCCTGCATGTAGAACACAGCTTGGTTGGTGAAACTTCCCACCAGGGCCAAACAAGGAAGCCCCTGGGCATTCTTGCCAGTTTGCCTAGACATGGGCAGCTGAAGAGGGATTGGTTTGTTTCACACCACAATAGTCTCCAGTTCCATTCATTTATCAGCAAATGCCATAATTTCATTTTTCTTTATGGCTGAGTAATGTTCCATTGTGTATATGTGCCACAATTTCTTTAGCCATTCATCTGTTGAAAGGCACCTAGGTTGGTTCCATAGCTTAGCTATTGTGAATTGAGCTGCTATAAACATTGATATGGCTGTGTCATTGTAGTATGCTGACTTAAATTCCTTTGGATATGTACTGGGGAGTGGGATAACTGGGTCAAATGGTGGTTCCATTCCAAATCTTTTGAGGAATCTCTATACTGCTTTCCAGAGTGGTTTCACTAATTTTCAGTGCCTAGTGTGGGTATTAAGCCTTGCCAGGTTCAGAGAAGGGACAACCATTCTCCTATAAATGACATGCTTCCTTTTTTCTCTTTATAAATCCTTTTTACTGATGACAGTGTGTGGAAAGCAGGGGTGTGGTAAACATTCTGGAAATGTAGTGATTATGTCTAAAGAGTTTAAGACATGGTTAGAACTTGTGTCTTTCTGCCTTTATGCTATAAAATTCAACAGGTATGTTTAGTATGATCAGAAAAGAAATGATTATTCACAGGCTTCGCATACTCTGGGAAAGATTTGCATTTATTGACATTATCAGTGAAATATAGTGACAGCCTTTGGGAAAGTCATTGGAAGTTCATGTCCATGGGTAGGTAGCATGATAAAATGAGGTCATCTCATGAATAATGTAAATATCAGCATTAAGGAAATATGCACTTTTAGAGATATGTCCAGATGCAAGAGAATCTCTACAAATAATTTCTGAGGAGCCCTGGCATTTTGAAATATCACTGATATCTTTTTTTTCCTGTGGTGGGAGATATAAAATTAGTTTAGAATAGCACATTGAACAATAAAGAACATGAAGAAATGGTTCCTGGATCTGAATAAAAAGAGATTCTGTTACTAGAATGAATCTCCATATGTACCAACTGTGTGATAAGCAAACACGTACACCCGCCTTTTCTCTACCTGGAATCCTAGTGCGACTCTCTATACCATGTGTGAGCTCTGCAAGCATGTTTGCCTGGGGTCCCATGCAGTCTAGGAATGACTCAAGATAGTTAAAGTTAGCACGTAAATATGCCTCAGAAACTGCTATTGTTAACACAAAAAGATGAAGGAGTATGAAGGGACGCCACCTACTCCTCCTCAGAAAATTATATAAAGTGAGAAGTTAAAAGAAAAAAAATTAGAAAAAATTCTTCATATTCCTGCAGTGGCAGCACAGGAGCCCAGTGTGAAATGGGCATTGGATAAAAGTTAGCAGGATGCTCCCGTGCATGGATCCAGCTGGCTGTGTGTCAGAAGTGACACAAGACTAATTTATACAGGTTTTCCAGGGTATCCATTTCTCTAGCGTCAGGCTGAGAGAACATTAGAATGTAGATTTGTCTTCTACCACTATATTTCTAATCTATTGCGTTCATATAGTATAGTTTTATAATGTTCATGAAAAATAATTCTATATCCATTGACTAGGGCATTGTCATAATTTTAAACATCAAGTTGTTTTGTCCCAGAAGTTTGTGCTTTGAAACATACTATATAAGTAAGTTGGTTCCTGGGCTGAAAATAAGAATTTTAGAAATTAATGAGATACTCTGTTTAATAGTAAATAAAAATGGTCTAAGACATATTGATGATACCTTTTTTCTTTTGGTTCTTTGTTCTCTGGAATATTTTCTAATATTTTTATTCATTTACATGTAAAATTAATATCCAGAAAGTCAACATTTAAAATGAGAAGAATCTGCTTGGCTATAATATTATTAAAATAAGTGCAGATTAAAGAAATAGAAAAACACTTTATTATGGTTATTACTCCAAATAAAATTCATTAGGCCAGGATATTACTCAGAATTAAAAACTTGCAATAAAATTTAAATCCTACCTAGGAATCATTCACATGGAAATACAAATATTTTAGTTAATCAAATACAGAAGTAAGACTTGAGCAATAGCACTGTGATCCTAGTTTAAAAAGTTAATGTTTGCTTTATTTAAATGATACAATCTTCGGTGGTCAATAGTACATTGTTAAAGTTAGATAACAGACATAAATTCTGGTGTCTTGTGGTAGCAGAGTGATTATAGTAACAGTAAGGCCTGTATATATCAAATTAGAAGAGGGAGTATTTTGAATGTAACTTCCATAAAGAAATTATAAGGGTTCAAAGGACAGAAAAAAAGTTCGCAGTCTGGCTGGGCACAATTCAGGAGCCACTTGTCAAAAGAAACTAACTTTATTTTTAGAACCACACAAGATAAACAAAACAGCTCCTCAGGAAAAAACCCTCAGAGCCCAACTGCCACCACCGGCTTCCCACAAGCCACACACCCCAACAACCTCTTCCTCCCACAATCCTCCTGCTCTTGAGGCCCATTGGCTGGGTCGCATGGGCAGAGCCAAAAAAGTCCCCCAATGAGCAGCTCTGTGGTCTGAAAGGGCAGGGAAACAGCCCAATGAGCATCACCGCAGAGGAGCCAATCAGCTAGATGTTGCTAGATGTTGCTGGGGCCACTGTGAGCCAATCATCAGCTGGTAGTCTGAAAGGGCAGGGAAACAGCTCAATGAGCATCTCCACAGAGGAGCCAATCAGCTAGGTGTTGCTGGGGCTGCTGTGAGCCAATCATCAGCTGGCAGTCTGAAAGTTTGCTGGAGCCCCTTCGGCTGTGGCTCTCAACAAAAGTGACAGAAAAAAAGTTAAAAGCCAGAAAACCATCTGATTCCTTGACCTTTTAAAAGAAATAATTAAAATATATATAACCTAATGGTACATGTCAGTAATGGTACTAAAACTAATCCCTGAAAGACCGTCTTACTATATATTTATAAGAATTAAAATGCTGTTATTATTCTTGTCATATGTATTTATTACATTAAAATTAGGGGAAAATGCTCAAACAAAACTAAATTTAAACCAGCCAAATCTACCGTAATATAACCCTCTGATCTTGTACCTAGATAGATACAATTGGATGAATAAATATATATTTATCATGTATGCTAAATTTACATACAATTGTATAATCTGTGTTTTCATTCATTACATCACTGACATCTTTCCATGTAAATTATATATATCACCCTTAAATCCATTATTATCTTCATAGAATTGAATTATATGGGTATACTATAATTCATTTATGTCCTTGTTCTGGGAAATTTTGGTTGTTTACTAACAACTCCTTGATAAAGATTTTTGAACCTTTATCTCCATTTTCTTCTTCATATTTTCTTAGGATAAATTCATTGATGGTAATAATTGGGTTAAGCAGTAAAACCACTTCAGAGACTGTTAACAGTCATTACTATTTCATCCTTAGAAATTCCATTTACTGTGCTTTTATTCAGCTAAAGAATAGCTAAAGATGTGTTGTATGATTAAGTAATCATTTTGTTTTACTGACTTGCATCATTAAATACTTTATACTCTGTTTTTTATTGTGTTTAATGATAGTGACTTCTAAACTTAAGTGTTTTTATTAGTATTTATGTTTATTATTGTTATCTAAATACAAACACACATTCACACAAAAGGAATGAAACTGCAGTAAATCCTTTGTTAAAGCAACTATTTCTTTTGAAAAATAATGTGCTTTGATGATTTTGATTTATAAATGGCAATATTTACCTTAGGATATTTTTGTAGAAAAAATTTTAATGACATTCTGTTTTTCCAAGTGACTTTGTAACAATTAATGTTTGGATTTTTCACTCAGGAAAAATCTTGATGATAATATCAGCTTTTATCAGGGCTTGTGTATAAGTATCACATTTCTGCTTTTTTTAAAAAAATGTTTACAATATGCTGCCCTTATCTTGACCATTTCCCCCTCTGACTTATCATCCCACAAAGCATCCATCAAAGGCTTAATCCTGCAAAGTGTTGCTCTATTGGAACTTAACATTGGTTATTTTCTACCCAGCATGTCGAATTGTTCACATCCCATAAGACTGGTATATTCTCTCAATGATAAGACAGAAGTTTTAAGCTTATGTAGGCAAGACTTCTGATACTACTTATCATCTGCACCTTACCAACAGGTGCAGAACAAGGGAAGGGTTCAAGATGATTCTTCCCCTTTCTTTGTACTGACAAAGGCACCGTCCTTAACTAAACTGTAGTCAGGCTCCTGTGAGCCCTCTTCTCTACTGGACTTGAACTCTGGGCATCTGTGCCCACTCTTGAGTCCAGGTTTGACGAGTGTTCCACTAAGTCATTTTACCCAGAATTTACCCCCTCTCCTGATTTTGTTTGCTCTTCCTAATTTTCCATCCACTGACTCCTGATTTATAGCTCCTTGGCTATAAATCCTCACTTGTCCCAGGGGACTGTGCTGCAGTCCCTTGGCTATAAATCCTCACTTGTCCCAAGGGACTGTGCTGCAGTCCCTTCCCTCCTATTGCAATAGCTAACTGCACACAATCTATTTTTCTGCTGTACTTTTGCTGTCAGGCTCTGGTTCCTTTAACAGCACTCACAAAAATGAGTCAACACACACAGTTGTGCACAGACACACAACTGCACAGGCCCTACCTCATGCAGGAGGAATCCAAATGCCCCTTCAATGATACAATTATGCTTTCACTGTCTTTGTCCTTTATGAGTTGTTCTTTTTGAAGCACATACAAAAAATCTACATATAAATCAT
Organism: Callospermophilus lateralis; assembly: GCF_048772815.1. Lineage (NCBI taxonomy): Eukaryota > Metazoa > Chordata > Mammalia > Rodentia > Sciuridae > Callospermophilus > Callospermophilus lateralis. The sequence continues at coordinate 68,559,252 of NC_135307.1, read as the reverse complement.
GATATTAATTGTACAAAGTAGTAGATGTAAGTAAAATGAGTTAATAGACACACATAAATATAATTTTTGCATTATTTCCCCTTTGGATTTGAATTTTATTAAAAACATTGCCAAAGAATAAGAGCTCAAAAGATTATTAAATACAGGCCTGACTTAAAGGAAGAAAGAGGTAAAAAAATCAATGTAAGTTTTCACCAAAATTAATTATTTAAACATTGCCCCCCCTGCCACACACACACATAAACTGTTAAACACTAAAGTTTTATCTTTCATTTAAACTTATTTACAAATACTTAGAAATATATTTAAACTTTGATTAAGGAAATAAAAAATATGTGGAAGTCCATTAAATCACTAAATAATGCAAAAGCATTGTAGATTACATAATAGCATATGATTGACTTCTGTGAATTTTGAATAATGCATTCCAACTTTGCATACAGAAGTTATTAAACATGTGTTAAATTTTCATTTGTTCTGGTGACAGCAAAGGTGGTTACCAGTTCATGAGCACATGCTCGGTAATTTCCTGAAGGATGCACTTCTAATTACAACACTGCGTCAAATCAGGTGGCTTGTGGTCCCAAGGTGCTCCTGCTCTGCTGGTGGCATCAGCTTGAATTACTTCATTTGCAAATGTAAGGCTGCTGTTTTATTAATTGAAACTGCTCCTGTGTTAAACTAAGAGAGAGAGAGAGAGATAAGAAAAAGCTATACTGAGTCACAAAAGAAAGACTTTCACATGACAAATTATTTTGACATAGTGAAGAATAGAAGAATCAAGGTATACTGTGAAAAATCTTTGGTAGCCTCTCTTGTACTGACTCCATCACAGCAATGCTGCACACAAACATAACACTTTCAGGCACATTATTCATTTTTAATACTTAAAGAGCAAATCAACAGAAAATATTTTTCCCCTTTAACATAATGAATACTAGAGATTTTAGAGAGGAAAACTTATCAGGGTTAGAATAAGCCCCTTCCTTTGTTTTCTCCTTTAAACATAACCAGCACATATGGTCAGCCCTGAGCAAAGTGGCATGTTGAGTGCTCAGAGAGAGAAATCACTTTGTTTCTATTACACAGTGACTGACAAATAAACAACTCACATTTCGTGGCTGATTGCCCTTTTGATGTATAAAAGATACAGATTTTACAATGAAAACTCCCCAATTTTTTCCCCTGATTCAACATTGTGTTTATGATAGCCCTCTAGGCATCTTAATTGTCTTCATTTATTCTTTCCTCTATTTAGTATTGTGCTTTTATATATAAAAATGCTGGGAATAAGTGTCTAATTTGTAGCAACTATTTTGAGCATGCCTCACTGATTTCATCATCTTATTAAGGTCAGCATTCTAGAGCCAAAGAGAGAGAGCAGATGAATGTGGAAGAAAATATCAATTAACTTTAGATAGAATAGTAAGTAAATTAAAAAAAAAAACAACTCCCTGCATATGACATTTAGCAGTTATTACATCCTGCATAGAATCTCAATTGCTTATCCCAGCTCCATTGCTTAGTAGCATTTTGAACTTGGAAAACATACTGAAACCTCTATGCTGCAAGTTTTTTTCATCTATAGGATGAGGATAATAATTTTGACATCACATGGTTATTGTATTAAAAGAAATAATACAAGTAAGCCAGAAATGTAAGCATTCTATAAATGTTAGCTTTTGTTTCATACCCTGAGTAAAAGGGACCTTCTGTTATTATTTTTTAAAGTACATCGGTATAGGGAACTGGTAGAAAACTTTTGCTTGTGTAATTATATTCAGCTGGGTTCTCTGGAGAAATAGAATCATGAAGAGAGGTTCACATATGCATGTGCACACATATGCACACACAATGGTGAATTTTATGCATGAACTTGACCTGGCAGAGGATGCCTGAAGAGCTGCTGGAGGATTATTTCTGGATGTGTCTGTGAGAGAATTTCTGGAAGAGGTTAGCATTTGATTCTTTGAATACAAGATCACCCTTACAAGGGTGGTCCAGCATTATCCAATCTGTTGAGAACTGGGACAAAACAAAAAGGCAGTGCACAGGAAGCATTTATTTTGTTCACTTGAATTTGAACATTTATATTCTCTGGACCTCAGGCATAAGTGCTTCTAAGTCTCAGGCCTTTAGACTAAATGATACCACTGGCTCTCCAACTTGTGGATTGCAGGACTTTTCAGCTTCTCTAACCACACATATACTTATATACCCTAATTACACTTGTATTAGAGTTCTCAAGAGAAATAGAACCAAGAGGAGATAAGTAGGTAGGAGCTGGATCACACAACTGTGGAGGCCAAGAAGTTCCATGATCTTCAGTCCGCAAGCTGGAGACCCAGGAAACCTAAAGAGATAGTTTCACAATTGAATCTAAACACCAGAAAAGCTGCTTAGGATGTAAGTTTTAGTTCAAGTCCAAAAACAGTTACACCCAGGACAAGGTTCAACCAGATACCTGGTTATCCTGTGGCCTACACAAGTTGTCACTTAAAATTAACCATTACAGTAATTATTCATGGTATTTGTCTAGGGGCTGTGTTAGCATATTGAGGCCATTGTTATATTTAATTCAAGTTTTTATTTACCTTAGAATGTACAGGATTTCATTGGCCTAGAAGTCCTCAAAGCATTTGGCCAAGCAGATTTGTCTTTGGAATTTGTTGGTATCACTTACTGAAGTTGGTCTGTAGTAAGAGAATGTTGTCCACAAGGAAGAAAAGATGAGAAGCTGAAAGAGAAGAGGCCTTGCGGATGGCCAATCCCTGGTCCTCTAGGAAAGTTTGAGTTTCTTTCTGTAACTTACAACCAATGGGGTGCTAACAGAAAGGATGATGTTAAATGCAAATGTGGTTTTTATCCCAGGATTTTAGGAAATTTAACTTATTATATATGCTTTGGTACATTTTGGGGGCTGAAATTTATCATTTTACTGCATTCTCTTGTGCTCCTGACCTTGTAAAGGCAATAAATCTGGTCCATTGTTCACACACATTCTGCTTTCTACATTTGATCTTAAAATTCTATAGCTGACATGTCAATCAAAAACTATTTAAATGATTTAGTAATAACATTTTATAACTCTACTTGCTGTCTCTTTCACCTTCTTTTCTCTCTTTCCTTCTCTCCTGCCAATCATAAGTCTACTCCTGACTAAATATAGAAAAGGAATCTGAAGTAAAGTAATTCTAATTTAAATTTCATGGAGAAGGCTGAGCATCCACAAGTAGTGCACTTTTGGCAATGGCATGCCTATTGGAGTGTACTGAATCATTGTCCTTGGAAAGATTGTAATAAATTCTTTATGCAGATAAAATAAGATGACTACTTTTGACTGACTGCTTTGGTGAGGAAAACAGTTACAAATGCCAAAACCAATATGCAACCAGGTACTAGGTAAAAAAAAAGAAGAAGAATATGAGCAAAATTACACATTGCAGTCCTTCTGAAATCAGCATAGAATGGAGTGAATTTTTTTAAAAGTCCCTGCTTGTCAGATAGAATATCTACCATAAGCAAGGTGTCACATGATGTGGAACACTGAACCTGCCTGAGAATTCACTCCATCTCTTTCCATAGGGTAGACTGGACTAGACTCCAGGCAAAAAAGATCAGAGAAATGAACATGCTTCTAAATATCAGAGGCAAATGCTCCTTCCTCCACTTTGTTAACTGCTTCCCAGTAATACAAGAGTCTCAAGAGGACAGGGGCTTCCCAATTTTAGGAAAGGAAGAGGAAACATGAGATTTTTCAAATAAGAAGTAAAAGGGGACTATTTTGAATGGAATAGAAGATGGAGTTGGCACATTTAACCCTTAACAGAAAATGAAGATGGTGTCAGGGAGATGGGGGGCAAGGGAGTTGCCTAGACCACTTCCACAGCCAGTTTCTGCACAGGTCATAAAAACTTAGCAAAAGGCTTCAGTCTTTCCAACTCCAAGGAAACAATGGTATTCTGACGGAGAGAGAAGGGGGGAGAAGGGATAAACATAATGCATCCTGTTTTCTTCTGAAGGCCCTACTGTTATGTGGAAGCATTAGTTTAGTTTTAATGGGAGTGGCAGCAAGCCTGTGGGCCACAGGATATCACAGATGTGGTCCCTGAAGGGTCATCTGACCACCACCCAGCTGACCACATGACATGTGGAGAGTTGGTCTTTGTGGGACGTGGATCTCTGCAGTGCAGGTCCTAGCTGCAGGCTCAGATGCTCTTCTAGTCAGAATATGTTTCTGGATTTAGGAAACAAGAGATGACTAGGACCACAGTGGCCTAGCTGGTGAGGAGTAGCATACATTTTCTTAGCCCTCAGGTCAAGAATAGATCAATGTGTCAGTCGTTCAAGAATTGGAATTCTCTTTTCCTAATGAAGAAGTACAATAAAGGGAATTATGTATGAGTCAGTGTCAGGGCACAAGTCACAGCCTTGGGAGTCGTACACCTCTGATCTGAGGCCTCTCTCTCTCTCTCTCTCTCTCCTTTTTCTTTTGATAAAATTCAAAATAGCACTAAAGGACAGAAAGAAGTTGAAGAGCAGATTAAGGTGTTGGTACGGAGACCACTAGAGCACATAAATGGTCAGTTCAAAGTTCAAAAACCTGACAAACAAGAAAAGCAGTCTTTGTTTAAAATCATGACAAGAAGGAAACTTCTCTTTGGGATCTTTAGTACTGTAGAATCCCTGTTGTAATTCCTCTTTCATTATCTTAAAATTCTTAAGAAGCATAAATCTGAAGATTAATGAGAGTTGGGACAATAAATTCATTTATCCAGAGGCAATTTATTTTCCCACTGAGGACTAAAGAACAGAATTTTTTAAGTAGAAGAGAAAAAATAGATTGAAACTCTCCACATTTCATTCTTAAAAAATAGAATAAAATGCCCAAGTAGCTAACATTGTTTTTATAAAGCTTATGGAAAATTCACATCTTGGTTCAAACACTCAAAAAAATTAACACCCAAAACCAAATAACTCAATCAATAAATGGGCAAAGGACTCGAACAGACACTTCACAGAAGAAGAAATACAATTATTCAACAAATATATGAAAAAACGTTCAACATCTCTAGCAATTAGAGAAATGCAGATAAAAACTAAGATTTCATCTCACATACAAGCAACAATAGTGTTGGTGAGGACTCGGGGGTGGGAGGGATGTACACTCATACTTTGCTGGTGGGACTGCAAATTGGTGCAATCACTCTGGAAAGCAGTTTGGAGATTCCTCAGAAAACTGGGAATGGAACCATTTGACCCAGTTATTCCATTCTTGGTTTATATCCAAAGGACTTAAAATCAGCATGCTACAGAGACACAGTCACATCAATGTTTATAGCAGCTCAATTCACAATAGCCAAACTATAGAACCAACCTAGGTGACCTTCAACAGAAAAATGGATAAAGAAAATGTGGTATATATACACAATGGAGTATTACTCAGCCTTAAAGAAGAATGAAATGACATTTGTCAGTAAATGGATGGACATGGAAAATATCATGCTAAGAAAAATAAGCCAATCCCCCAAACCAAAGGCTAAATGTTTTCTCTGATATGAGGATGCTAATTCACAACAAGGAGTAGGGTGTGTGCTATGGAAGAATAGAGGTACTTTGGACTAGGCATAGGGGAGTGAGGGGAGGGGACGGGGTGTGGGGATAGGAAGGGGAATAGGATGAATTGGAAATTATTACCTTATGTACAAATATGATTACATGACTGATGTGATTCTACTTCATGTGCAACCAGAAGAATAAAAAGTTATACTCCATTTATGTATGATGTGTAAAAATGTATCCAACTGTCATGTAAAGCTAAAAAAAAATTTAAAAACTTGAAATACAAATATCTCCCAACTCAGAGCCAAAGAAGGTGCAATATCACTTCTTAGAGGAAGGGTTATGGTGACTGTTTCTCTTCACAGTGGGGAGTCTGGTTTCTGCTGGAACCCAGGGGATTACTCCTGAATCAACCTCTGTCCATCACTACTGTGTCAACTAATCAAAGATAGCATGAGGCATGAGAACAGATGCAATCATTTTCAATACTAGGAAGTAATGCAAGGAATTATTTTATTACTAATTTTTCTTTTTTTGGTGGGGGGAGAAAAAGTGATAAAAATGCTTACTTAAGAGAAGAGAGTGGGCTGGGGATGTGGCTCAAGCGGTAGCGTGCTCGCCTGGCATGCGTGCAGCCCGGGTTCGATCCTCAGCACCACATACAAACAAAGATGTTGTGTCCGCCGAAAACTAAAAAAATAAATATTAAAATTCTCTCTCTCTCTCTCTCTCTTTAAAAAAAAGAGAAGAGAGTAAATAAATAAAGAGTAAATAACTAAAGGATAAGAATTTTCAAGAAATAATAACATAACTGGTCTTAAAACATATAAAACCAGGTCACTGAATTTAGGGAGAAAATATTCAGATATTAGACATTTCTATTAGCTGAGAGTTTTCTTCAGGTAATTGGAGACCAAATGTTTATGTAAGAATGTTACTGTGTATAGTTGGCTTGTGGTATATGTGAATAGTCCTAACTTAACTGTATATTTAACCATCATCTTGGAGAATGGTTTTGATAATTCTTCTGAAATCATTCTATTATTGATGGAAGTTAGCACTTAAAGAGCTAATCTAGGCATGATAATAGGAAGATATATGACTAAAGCAGTCAAGAGTCTGGTACCTAGGTAATCAAAAGCATGGAAACAATATCATTTACATAATATGCCTTATCAAAGCTAATTTCCATCTGTGGGTGCTAGCATTTTGATATATTTAAAAAGGATTCATGATAAGCTTATTATCTCTTAAAATAAGGCCCCAGAGTGCTGAATATTAGTTCCAAAGTGGTGGGTTTGAATCAACTACTATTGAAGAAGACAATGGGGGGTGGTGCTTCTAGAGATAAATATATTGTCATCTATCAAAGTAGCTACAGACCTTAAAGGAGGAGAAATGAGAGAGAAAAATTAAGCTCAAAATACGGTCGGTTGAGAACAATAAGTGCTGAGGTCAATATCTCACATACCTAGTTTCTGAAAACATTAGGAACATCAATGATGCTAAATCACTAAGAACACTTTACGATCAGAATGCAACAATTATCATGAAGACATGTAAGTAAATGCAGAGTAGAATTGCACTCAAATTATGATAAAAATAAGTTGGCACATAATGGTTTGCAGGTTATTTAGAAGAAATGAACCAATTAGGTGGAAACCACAAATTACTAAGTTAGTGAGAAGAATTTAACTAATTGCATGAAAATCATAAACTACCAAAATTGAGCCAGACTAAAGGTATAACTTGAATTGTCCTATAACAAGTAAAGAAACTGAATATGTTTAAAGACTGCTTCAAAAGAAATCTCCAGACTCAGATGGTTTCATTGAGAAAGTTTTGTAAAGATTTAAGGACTATTTAGCCACACTTTTCCATAATTTCTCCCAGAAAAACAGGAACATTTAACACACTTTATGTGATAAATTCTATTCCAATGTCAGAATCATACAAACACATCACAAAGATAGAAAACAATGTCTTGTGAATTTAAACTAAGAATCCTCAACCAAATATTAGAAATATAGTGTGTATAAAAGATTAGTATCATGACAAAGAGGAATTTACTTCAGTAAGCTGGATGGTTCAGTTTTAGAGTCAGTTAGTGTAATCTACCATATCAAAAGGCTAAAGACAAAAAGAATCACATGATTGTATACAGTGTTAGAAGAATTATTTAACAAAATGCAACATCATTCATGATAAAATTTTCAGAAAACTGGGAATGGAGGGGGAACTTCTCATAAAAAGCATATACTCCAAAACCACAGGAAACATCACAGTTAAAGGTAAAAAACTAAAATTTCTTTCTTAAGATTAAGAATAAAACAATAATATCTGCTCTCACTGTTTTTATTAAACATGATACTAGAATTTCAAGATAATGCAAAAATTGTAGAAAGATATATAAAAGGAGCAAAGATTTAAAAAGGCCATATAAAATTGTTTATTTGCAGTGTCATGATTACATAGAATATCCTGAAGAATTCACAAAAAAAGAACTTCTATAATTAATAAATGAGTTCAGTATGGTCAAAAGATGAAAGATCAACACCCAAAACTAATGTGTTTATATATACTAAAAAATGCATTAAAATGTACTATTAATGGAAATCAAAATAGAAACTATACTACTTACAATTTCTCTAAATAAAATACTTAAGTATATATCTATTGACTATGTATAAAAGCTACACATGGAATTACAAAATGATGAAATAATCAAAGATTATTTGGAATAGTTTTCTGTATTCATGGGTTGTAAGACATAATGTAATAAATAGGCCAATTTTTACCAAATTGACTTAAGGGTTGAGGCACTTGTTTTTACCACTCTAAAAAGTTTTACTGGTTATAGACAATGTTATTCTAAGATTCGTATGGGAAGGGAAAGGTCTAGAATAGCTAACACAGTGTTGAAAAAGAAGAATAAAGTAGAATAATCACTGCCAAATGTCATAGCTTGTTATATAACCACACTAATCAACAGTGTGGTGTTGGTGGAGGAATAGACTCAGATCATGAAACAGAACAGAGAACCCAGAAATAGACAAGCATAATTATGACCAATTACTGCTTTGATGTCTTTTTTTCTCCACAAAGATACAAAAGGACTAGGGAAAAGTTAGCCTTTATAACACATGTGCTAAAGTAATTGGATACCCATAGTAAAAAGAAACCAAAGAACCACACACAATAACAATAATAATCCAAAAATCCATAACCCCCCGACCACCACTACCAACAACAACAACAAAAGGATTATTGTGACTCACAGCTTCAGAGGTTTCAGCCCATGGATGCTTGGTCCTTTTGCTTTGGGCCTGCGATGGCACAATACATCTTGGTAGGAATGCTTGAGAGAGGAGGTCTGTTTACTTCATAGTAACAGGAAACAGAAAGAGGCTGGGGTCCCAATATCCCCTTTAAGAGCACAATCCCCAGTGGCCTATTTCCTTCCAATAGACCCCGCCTCCTAAAAGTTCTACCATCTCTCAACAGCACTACAGACTGAGGGCCAAGGCTTCAACATATGGCCCTTGAGGGACATTCAAGATCCAAATAGAGCAGTCTAGATGAAGAGGTTTTGTACCTGACACCAAAAACATAGATCCATAAAGGAAAAAGGTAAAAAAAAATCAGATCTCATCAAAAGTAAAAGCCTTTGGTCTTTGAAACAAACTGTTAAAAGATGACTATTCTAGTATCTTGAAGTGCTCCCTTTTGTTTTCTTCTAGAAGTTTCATGTCTTACAATTAGTCCTTTGATCCATTGGAAGTTGATTTTTGTACAGGATGAGAGACAGAAATCAAGTTTTAATCTTCTGTATGTGGTTATCAGCACCATTTAAAAGGAAGCTCTCCTGTCTCCACTATTTCTGGCACCTTTGAAGAGAATCAGATGGCTATAGATGGCTAATCCAACTTTTAAAATACTGGAAAAATGATCTAAATAGATGTTTCTCAAAATAAGAAATGCAAGTGGCCAACAAATATACGAAAATAATGTTCAACATAGCTAGACATCTGGTAAATGAAAATCAAAACTGCAAAGAGATATCATCTCACCCCAAGCAGAGTGCCTACCATAAAAATATAAAAATAAAGGCCCATGGGAATATAGAGATAAAAGAACTCTTAGGTATTGTTGGTGGGAATCCTCAAAACAATAATAGATCTATTTAGATTTAGCTATCCCACTTTGGGGTATATATCCAAAGAAAATGAAATCAGCATAAAAAAGAGATACCCAGATAAAGAAAATGTTGTTTATCTACATAATGGAGTATTATTTTTGCCATAAAGAAGAATGAAATCTTGTCATTTGCATAAAAATGTTTGGAACTAGAGAACATTATGTTAAGAGAAATAAGCCCCACACAGAAACAAGGTCCAGGATGATCTCTCTCTCTCATATGTGGGAGTTAAGAAAAAGTGTCTAAATAGTGTCTAAATGCACAATGAATATGTTAAAAAAGAAAATCTCGAGAGATCATATGCTATATTCTTCTATTCATATAAAATTATTAAAATAATATTATAGAAACGGAGAACCAATTAGTGGTTGCCAGGGTTTAGGGATATGAACAGGGTGGTAGGTGGGGTTTATATAAATACTAAGAGATAGGGTAGCATTGTAGTGGGGGCAACACTGCCGCAGTCTGGCTGGGCACAAAATCATGAGCCACTCAAGCAAGAACAAACTTTATTTCCAAAACTCCCGAGAACGCCACACACGCGGCCTTCTCCCGGGACACACCATACCAACTGGAAATCCCTCCTCCGGAAATCCCTCCTCCCCCACTTCCCCAACCAATGGGAACTCTCCGGGAATCCCTGCAGGAACTCCAAAGTAGCAGGCCAAGGCGGACAGCAGGGATCTAATATCCAATTGAATACACATCTTAACATAACCATTATCATCTCAATGGCTTGCTGATGTCACCTCTCAACCAAAAGCTATGGCTTTCAGCACAACACAAAGCTATATATATATGATAAAATTACATAGAGTCACACATCCACTGATGAGTGTACACACAGAAACTAGGACATGTAAAATGTGAAATATGAATAAGATAGGTGGGTTTTTACCAGTATCAATTTTCTACTTTTGATAACTCTGCATAATGCTCCCACTGGGTGGGGGAGACTGAGTGAACAAGAGGACTTCTTTGAATAATTTTTAGGCAACTTCTTGTGAACCTGTAATCATTTAAAAATAATTATAATTAGAAATAATAATATTACTTAGAAATTATAAATTAAGAATTTATCAGAGATTATGTGGATTACTTTCCAATCCGTGAAAAAAACATTGCATAGTGTTTAAATCAGAGACAAATAGACAATATAATCTAGTAGATTATTTGCCTTTAGATAATGAGAACCCAAAATGTAATTGGGTGTTTTGGTCTAAGCAGTCATGTAGCCTATTTGCAGTGAGAAAAAAATGACATTTTTGTTAAAAGGCATAGGAAATTAAAAAGAAACATTTTTGAAAGGTAAATGAACAGAGGTAAGTGACTCAGCTTACAAGGACACCTCAGTCTTCTGCACGGCTAGTGAAACTAAAATTGTTTTTGAATCTAACTTTGGGATAATAAAGATGTTAAATATTTTGTATATTAATAAGCATAACAGAACTGATTAAAAACAAAATTTAAAAATATTTTTAAATGTGCTCATTTTTAAGTATTAGGCAAAATACAACTCCATTTCATACTTTTGATAATCTCTAATGTTATCTCTCAAGGCAGAATGCAGGTTTCTTGAGGTGAATCTCTAGCTTTTTTATATACATACTTTATATGATAAAAGAAATTCAAACTGGTACCTAGGACCATAATAAAAAACAAATAATTTTTGTGTATTCTTGAATATAATGTTAAATGATCTTAAAATACTATCATTGCTTTTCCTGTTGTACATATAAGAGAACTAAGACTCAGTGAGGTTACGTTCCTTACCTAGTGTCACACAGTTCTATTGTCATGTATAACTAAGAAGAACCAATTAAAACAAATCCTTTCTTCTAAAAAAAGAAAAAGAATAAGTAGTAGGTCCAGGATTAAAATACTAATGGGACTCCACAAAATAGCCTTTTTCTTTCTTTCATTTCCTACAGTGCCCTTTTATAGGGTCTCTAAGAGAGAAGTTTCCCAATCATACTTGGATAATGACCATTTCTCATGATATGAAGTTCAGCTTCAAGTATAATTGATTCAAAAATGTGAATTCCTCTCCGTGGCTCACACCTACTGCCATGGTAACAATGGGATACATATGTATTAGGTTATTTTCTCTAAGCATGTCAGTGCTGTAGTGTGAGTCTAGCGATGATCACCATATCCTGGGACGTTCTTGCAGGAGCCAGCTCAGTAACAACCATTGCAAATCAGAACTCATTCTCCCAGAGGCAAATATGAACCAACAGGATCCTTCTTGGACATGACTTTGCTAATGCCAATTGCCTGGTTTGTTATTATGCTATGATTATACAAGATGTTAACTTTGGAGGAGGCTAAGCTGAGAATGCACTCAATTTTCTCGTACATTTCCCTGCAACTTTCATAGATCCTATAGTTATTTCAAAATAAAAGTTACAAAGCAATGAAAAATTGCACACTACACATAACTGAATGCAGGTCAGTTATCCAAATATATTATTACCTGCTAACTGTGGCACTAGATTGTGTGTTTTAGTTTCACATAAATGTTACAGATAACAAATGCCTCCAGGAAATGGAAGTGAACATTGAGAGGTTACTGTTATGAAGGACCCAGCTTCATGAAAAGTTGAGATATTTAAGTCAAATTTTCAAGATGTGTGTCCATTAAAAAAAAATTAGGCATAGTGGTGCACATGCAGGAATCACATACACTTGGGAGGCTAAGGTAGCCAAATCACAGGTTCAAGGTCAATCTAGGTAATTTAGTGAGATCCAGTCTCAAAGGACTGGGGATATAACTCAATAACTCAGTGGTAAGGTGCTTGCCTAGCATGCACTGTGCCCTGTGTTCAATTCCCAGTATAGTGAAGAAAAGAAAAGTTATAACTTTTCTTGGTAGGCTAGGTATAAAAAGAAGACAGGAATGATTAGATAGGAATGGGAACAAATAAAAGGAAGAGGAAATTAGTGTGGCAGGTAGGATACAAATGGACCAGTGAGATCCTGGATACATGGAGAGACCTGTAGGACTCTACCTATTTCTGATCCTGTCTATGAGAACTTATGGGACTATGGGAAGGACCCAATGCAAACTTGCAGTAGGGAACCCCCATCCCCAGTTCTATATTGAAAAGGAAAAATAATAAAATTACAATATTTATTACTTCTTAGGTTTGAATCCCAGTTTGCTCTTTACTGAGTAACTTATATGAGATTTGAACTTTCTAAGCCTCAGTTTTCTCATTTGTAAATCTGGAGTGGTAGTATTTCCTCAAAGACTTAATAATAATGACTTAACATGCAATCAGTGACTGGTGATATCATTGATGATGATGATCATGGTGACTGTAGTGATTACTTTCTTTCTCTCCAATAAACATTCTTATTTATGATAGGGATTCAGAATTGAGTGTTTTCCCTATAAAGAATTATATCTGCCATAGAGTATGAATCATGGCTAAAGTCTTGGGCTTAATATGGTTGTCCCTCCTTCCTTGGACCAGCCACACTTCGACCCCTCTTTCCCAGATAGTGCCTTCCATTGCACTCAGCTCTTGTCCTACTTCTGACTTTCTTGATTTCTGCTAGGGAAGTGAATATACTAACACTTTGGCAGACATACCAAGGTATAATTACTACTTTTAAACAAGGCATTGATTGGTAATCAGGAGTTCTTGTATCATAAAACCACAAGCTAAATCTCATAATAAGAATTTGACATACTTAAAAGACATTTGGTGCTTATATCAGTTAGGATTATTTTCCTTGCTATTATTAATAAAAACTGACCTATTTTTTTTAAAAAAAGAATTTATTATTAGAGTATTGGGTAGCTCACTGTATCACCAATAATATTGGAGAACCAGGGTCAGGGAACAGGCAGATATGAAAGGAGGTATGCGGCAGTCAGAACCTCTGCAAGACTGTACTGGACCATCAGTCCAGCGAGGCCACTGATGCCCTCACAGATATCCCTTGCTGACAGCTACTGTGTCACTACTCCTGGAAGCCATGGCAGACATTGCTTCCACTGAGCATCTGTACCCACCCATGACAACAGAAAATAATTTCCCACCACACTGTCACTGTTCCTCTGAGTTATGAACTCCATATTTTAAATCCCAGCAGGATGTATCAGGGTCTGAGACCATGTCTAATACTCAAGCACTAGCTTCAAAGGAGGGCTGGCAATGTAGTAGCTTTTTCAGCTTCTAGTATGAGAAGTGGCCTCTGCCTTCCAGAAGATTTATAAGATGGAGAATTCCCTACGCTTAACATGGGGAAGATGGTAATACGCAGGGAAGTTAAAAAAAAAAAAGTGGTAAATTTCCACCTAGGAAGGAAGGAAGGGGAGGTCAATGGAGGATGTGTGACTCTTAAAATCACAGCATAGTCGAGGTTGCTCTTACTTTATCTATGTGAAAAATATACTTCTTTCTCTACCTTATTCCTGTGTTACAATATTCCTGTTAGAAGCGTCATTATGACCTTGATTGCACAGTTGATAAATTAGATTCATGTTTTTTACTGGGTGTTGAAAGTTAGATTTTCAGTTCTCGTTCTGGCTTTTATTTCACTGGTATTTGTGTAAAATGATAGATGAGGGGCAATTAAAACAGGAGCTGATGGATGGATTGCTGGGTATAAAGCATCTGGGCTCAGATACTAGCCCTGTCACCATCCAGTTGTGTGATTGGTAGCATCATTTAACCTTTCTGGACCTCAGTTTTCTTCTTTTTTAGATGAGAATATTAGCACCCAATTTGAAAACTGACCCTTAGGTTAGACGATTATGTGTTTTGAATTACCTGGTAGGATGCCTACCACAAAATAAAATGCTAATACTAAAAATACTAAATAATTAACTAATCATATCTTTGTTATTGTCTTCCTTTCCTAAAGAATCATTAGCTACAAGGCTATCAGTGCATCTGTAATGCCTAAAACTCTTTTCACTTCCTTGTTTTTCCTTCATTTCCACATCTTCTCATTGTTTGCTGTTGTAGGTACTGAACTTTGTTTGATTAGCTACAACAGTTGTAGTTAACCATCCAGAAGTTTGTTCTTGTTGGACAAGGGCAAAGCCATATCCATAGCACCTGGGAAATATCCCTTGTTAGAAAATTTAAAAATAAAAAATGAAAGTAATTGAGAATAAGGAAGAGATACAGCAAAACAGCAATAAGGCTGCTGGACTGGATTAGTAATACATTATTATTCAAGCTGATAAATCCTGATAATGCTTTATCTAAAGGAATGCATTATACGAATCTTTGCACATTCGTAACGTACAACTGCAGTATATTTTCTTAAAAGCACAGAGTGATACAAAGTTAACACATAGGTCCACAGAAGCACCAGTTGAGTATAGGCATCAGAATTCTCTGAGGATGACTCTGCCCATTAAGATAACTTCAGGGCATACTGTTTCATCATGTAGATTCTAATTTAGAAAAATTTAAAAATCTTATGGTGTTAGATAGCTTTTTTGCTCTGATCAAAATACCTAATGAGAACAACTTAGAGGAGGAAAAGTTTATTTGGGGCACATGGTTTCAGAGTTTCAGTCAATGTTGGCTAATCATTGCTCTTGGCCCAAAATAAAAAAGAACATCATGGTGGAGGAGCAAGACAGAGGACTGGTGCTCAGCTCATGATGGCCAGGGAGCAGAGAAAGAGAGTAAACAAAGGGCTTGGGATGTATAAATCTCAAAGGCACACCCACAGTGACATACTTCCTCTAGCCACACCCTACCTGCCTATAGTTACCCCCCAATTAGTCAATTTATTTTAGGATGTGCTGAGTAGGTTAGCACTGTCATAATCTAATAATTTCATCTCTGAGCATTTCTGCATTTTCTCACATGAGCCAATTGGGGACAGCTCATACCTAAATAACACATTTCCTTTATTTTTGATACTAGCATATAGGAACACCATGACAATTTAGAATACACTTGTGACTTGGATAAATTAACAGGAAACAGAATTATTTGCTTCCGAACACTCACAGGATGCCTTCTAGGTCTTAGAAAATTTGTTAATCAAAGTCATATTGATGCTACTATTGCCAACCCAAAGAATCACTTCTTAGCATGAATTTAAGAATTTTTATTCTTAATTATCATCCGTGTCTCTATTTAAGAGACAAAGAACTCAAATACAGAAAGTCTGTGCAAATGTGTTTGTGCGTGAGTTCTACTTTCCAGTCGTAACAAGGTCTCTGACTCAACGTGAAAACTGGAGTTTCTTAGGGCCCAAGATTTAATTTAACAAATAATTTTCTTTCTTAATAGGACTGTAAAGCAAATCCTAATTAATGTGCTAATAGCTGCTCCCTGTTTACAGAGTATTATCCCAGGTCTTGAACTGTAACAAATATACATGAAAATTAATGTTCGCAGAGCAGAGGGAGAATACATTTCACATTTCATTTCTAGACCTCTGCCTGTGAGACATTTCAATCAGAGAGATGGCACAAGAATGTAAAAAGTTATTTTCTTGAGGTCTGAGTTATTTGTTGTAAAATAACTTGCTATTTTCTAGACTATAGCATAACTTAGATGTAATCTCCATTTCCTCTTGGAATTAACTAATCTTGGTATCTTACTCATTAAGGACCATGGAGGTCAACTAATCCAGTCCATATCCTATGTTTTAGCCCTCAACAAATGGTTGTTTAATTGTTAATTGTATATATATATATACAATTAACAATTAAACAACCATATATATATATATATATATATATATATATATATATATATATATATATATAGTTGGGGTTCTCACTAGCTCTTAAAGCAAACTCCTTTGACAGTCTAAATAGTAATGTTTTATTTTAAATTATTTTCTGAAAATTTAGTATTCATTCCGAAGCCACTTAGAATTATAGTGTTTCCATAAGAGTCCTTTAACTTCAAGTTGAAATCAGTAAACATGCCTGTTCTATAATGTTAAACCACATATTCTCTCATTCTTCAAATGTTATTGATATAATCTATTCTCCTAGAATTAAAGTATCATGGGCCTTGCATTTCCACCAATGTTAGATTAGGTAACTAACCAAACTTGCCACTGAACATTTTTGGGGGGACAAAATTAAGACATCTTCCAAAATACATGAAGATGTTAACAACATGGCTGAAACAAAGGCTGTGAACATGGAGAGATCAGAGAAGTACTTGCATAGCTTTTGCCCTGGGCTCACTTGTCTTTGTATAGGAGAAAGTCAAGACTCTTGGCCATAATTCTGATAACTTCAAAGGTATGGGGGACAAAACACAGTCTCTGGGAACCATCAGAAAATGAAAGCTCTGACAAATGTCCTCATTTGATCCTGAAGAATTTGCCATTAAAAGTAACAGTGGACTGGGAACAAGCAAGGACTAAGGGTAGTAGAGTGTCCCTCTTACCTTCTGAATGACCTAGAAAATCTAAATATCTAAATTTGTACTGAAGTCCTCCTAATTGCTAAGTGCCCACAAAATCTGACAGAAATGAATGAAAAATATTTCCTAGAAGAAAATATTATTGTCTTAGAACTCAAATTCTTTTTACAAATGAGTTTTCAAATACAGATTTCAATGACTAAATTATAAATGATGAGGTACAGGGGGAGACAAAGCAACAGGAGTAAGAAACATAGAAAAGAAAAATAGACACCAGAAACATGGAGATTAGAGACCCCGGAATTATCAGACATAGACTGTAAAACCAGTGCCCTTATTCTGTACTAAGTAGATAAAAGCAAAGTTTAAAAAATTTGACAGGGAACTAGAAACTATAAAAAGTGTCATATTTTAAAAGGGAGTAAAAATAAATTCTAGAAGTGTAAAAACAGTGAGAAGGGAGAACATTATTATAGCTATATCCCTTCTGTTCAAGAGGTAGAGAAAAGCATAAACATGTTAAAGAAAGATGTGAAATAACAGACTCATAGACCTTCTAGAGATGAAATATCCATGTTTTGACTTTTGGTTCCCAAACTTATGTGTTATTACTGCTTGGGGGACATGGTATCATGAAAAGGTCTCTAACTTAATACTTAGGCTACATCCTAAAGTAAGAACCCCTTTCTTTACAAGTGTTGCCTTTGATTTTCATCTTTGCTTTAAGAAGTCCAGTTCTGTGGTTTATGCAGTTTACTGCTACAGAATAGTGTGATATGTGATGTAAAGAGTAGACCCTATAATGGAGATGACGTATCATCATCTTTCCATAGTGATCTTCCTGTATCTTCTTAAAGTGGGCCCCCTGATTGGATGCTGTGCTCAATGAGATGAATTGACTGTGAATCAGGCATTTTGTAAACCCCCAGTGGGGGTACTGACTGAGGCTTCATGGGCAGGAAAGAAAGACATATACTGGAGTACTTACCTATTCCTGTTAATATTGACCCTTGGTCTTTCTAGGATAGAAGAGAATCAATGTAGTCACCTTGTCAGTATATTGACTGTCTTCTTCAGAAATTCTGCCATATTGGAGGATTAGTATTGGTCTCTATTATCAATAGGTAGATTCTTTAGAGGCATGACAAACAGGACCTGCTTTGGTAAATGAGATTCCTTACTGTTTGCTCCATACATAGACACTTTCTCTGCTGTCATGGCTACTACTTGCATATGCCAGTAATGCCAGTAATGCCAGTTCTAAGCTGGTCAGTAGGCCAATACATTTTGTCCACGTGAGTTTTCAGAACCTCTTCCATGGTGGGTGCTTTCTGATAGAAGCTAATAAATTTGTCCTACTTTCATCTGTTCTTCTACATGTTTTCTAATGCATTACTACTTGTTTTCAATTATCTAACCCTTTCCTTTTCAGATTTTTGAACATTCAGCCAGGCTATTGATCACAGACCATAAATCTGTATCTATTCCCACCTTGGGCCACTGTTTCCATACAAAGTGGATGACTATGTGTGCACTGTTTATTATTCTTCCCATTAAAGAGATTTTTTAAATATGCATTCTCTTTCAAGACCACCACTGAATTTGGCTAGCATATAGCCCCAGATGATTTTTAACATGTAACAACTTAACCAACTAGTTACAATCTAAGCTTGGACTTTTTCTCTTCTTCCTTTAGCTGGTCATGTGGGAAAATCTCTCCCAACCAATTTAGTCAATATATGAGCTGGGGAAAGGAGTATTAATGCCTCTGTGTCAGGTGATATGGAGATTTAGATACCTGTTCATGCATCTTCTTTGTGTCCTCCTTGGGTTCAGTCTCAGGTATATTTTTCCATCTTAGGAAAGATGGTTGCTAGGACTACCCCATTTCATGAGCCAGACTCATGGTCCTTCAGCGTTCCAATCAAGTTCTTCATCTCTTGCATGCCAATCTAGCATACCAGGAATTTCAGAAGGTATTTAATTCTCTGGCTTCCTCTATAATCCTAATGACTTTGGTGAGTATTTTCTAAATCTTCCCATAGTATAAGATGTCTTGGGTCTTTCGGGGTCACACAATTTATGCAGTCCTGCAGGGCTATGCTCCTCAATCTCTTTATTCTTCACTGTCTGACAGGGCAACTCAGTCATCTCCACTTCACTTAGCATTGACCATTGCCTTTTCCATGTTTCTAACAGCTACCTTAATAATGTTTGCTTGATCCTCTGGAGGCCCTGCCCCAGGGAATCTCCTGAGAAAATGCCTTTCAAAGTCAATGAATTCTTGCTTGTCCCATCTTATGTTCTAAATGTGTTGATCAAATACCCTCAAAACCAGGTCCTAGTAATACTCCTTCCAGTTCTTCCTCTGGCTTATAGTTCTCTCCCCTTCCCTTATGTCCAATGCAGCCAGTCCAGTTACGCTTGAATTTAATCAGATTATCGGCCTGGCTGTCAGGAGAATAGTTGAAAGTAAATACATGAGAGGGACATCTGTTACTTTGCAGAAAGAGGCTGATGTAAGAGCTTCTAATGGAATAGGAATTACTCTTACTAGGGAAGGGTCCTGTGGATTCATGGCATTCTATGGAGCCAAATTCCTCAAGGATATTATCTACTTATTCCCATGTTATGGTTCTGGATCTGGAATGTGCCTAATTAAAGGTTTGGTCCCTAATGAAACAATGTTCAGAGACGGGGGTCTTTGGAAAGTGATTGTATCACGAAGGATCTGACGTCCTCTGTGGATTAATTCATTGATAGCTGAGTGGTCTACTGGAATATGGTAAAAACTGTGGGCAGTTGGAGCATGGTTGGAAGTAGGTCTCTGGAGGGGTGCTGTCAGGAACTAGATATTCTTCCTTCCTCTTTCTCTCTCTGTTCTTCCCAGTTGTCCCGAGCTGAACAGCCTTCCTCAACCATGATGTTCTTCCTCACCTCAGGCCCAGAGCAATCAGTCCAGCGAACCACAGACTGAAACCTCTGAAACCATGAGCCAAAATTCATATGCAATTGCTTAAATATTTTGTTGTTATTTGTCTGTAAATATTTTATTGTAATTTGTCTTCTTTCTGTTTAAAGTGCATAGGTATTCTTTTACAGTATCTTTATTGATCATGAATTTTAATTCCCTCCACATAATGCTATTTTTAACATTTTGGAATGGACAGTATTCTCTTAGAGAAGAAAAAAGTCTGATTTTTGTCTCTCTATTCATTAACTGGCATCTATCGTACTCCCATTCCTGGGTGTGTCTGTTCTAAATAATGATAAATGGCCATATGACATTGTGGCATTGTAGTTTCTCCATAGACAGATAGGTAGGCACATACAGAGGAGTTTGCTTTATGTTTCTAAAAAGCAATGGATCTTTGAGAGATGAGAAAGAAGAATGTAAATATGATAATTTGATTTGGCTCTTATAATTTCAAGTCTTCTTTTTGGGAAACTCTTCACAATACTCACATAGGCTTGTAAACTGTCATGAAGTCAATGTCAGATTAAAATACAAGAAATTCCATTTAGTGTTCAGACAGCGGGGATTGGAATGACTAGAAAAGACCAGGAAATAAATAAAAAAAAATTATACAAAGTGGGTGAAAACCCCCAAACCTAGAGTATCCTAGTTGATAAATGTTCCTTGTCCAAGGAAACATTTAACTGTATAAAATATACCATAATATAATATTCATTATGGATGGCTGGATCCAAGAGCAGAGGTGCAATTACATTTTCCTCAGAATATATTTGTATGTATAATTTAATATAGAAAGCAAAGCTGGGTGATTTGAATTCTACTGAAAACTTTAAAATATCAGAAAATATGCTGGTCAAATGTAACCATATGTTACATTTCACATTTTAGTTTTAACTAGTCTTTGCTTTACTTCTACAATGTTGCTTATCTCAAGGTTTAAGAGTTTGAAAATGAATTTTCAGATACTAATTGCTTATGAACATTTATTAGTTTTTAAAAATAGTTCTTGTGCATGGTTGGGCTGGTTGAATTATTTGACAGATATTTCTGTATTGGTTTCTATAAGGATGTTGACCACTTTCATATTTAAAGCTTAATACTTAGAGAAAAAATAAAAATAGAATCTGGACCTGTGGCTACTGAGATACTATGAGAATCAGGCATTCTCAAATGAAGGTGACTAATTCAAGAGACTGGTGCTTCCAGATTGCTGAGATGTTCCTCACGCTCCATTGAGATGATCATCATTCTCATAGTGTTGTGTACTACTCCTCCCTTCTCTATTGGCAGATTTTAAAACATGTTACCCCAGTTTTTAAAATGAAATCCTTGAGAACAGTATAACTTGCTTCAATTCCTCATATCACCCAAGAGGACAACTGTGTAGACTGAGTGAAGTATCCTCCCAATGGAACCACATGAAGTCATGGCCAAATGGAAGATAAAAATAGCTAAAGTCAATGCCAGTAAATTATCATAAATTGTTTGCACAGCTTGTGAGCTAAATCCTTAGTGGATAAGGCCCATGTTATGCGCCTATCCTACACAACTTCTGGTTGATTCAAAATTGTTTTTAATGTGAGCCATGAATATTGGATATTTTTAGAAGCATTTCTATCTGTTCCAACAAGACCAAAGTCACCTATTCAATCTACATAGAAGTGGCAAAAAGAACTTTCCTTGTGCTCTATCCTCACCCTAAAACATAGCATCTCCCCAATGTGGATTCCCTGACGTAAGGAGGCTAGGAGAAGAAGCTTTCATTCCTCCGTGGGAGACAGACTTTAAGGGAACACTTCCTATTTGTGTCATCTTCTTCAACAAAAACAGCAAAATGCAGTGATGTGACTTGGGCCTGCTTCATTAGGTGGCATTTGTTTAAAAAATCAACATAAATCAATTTCCATTTAAAAATGCTTTATGTGTATTTTAGGTTTCTGTTGGGTGATCTGTGCTGTTTTATATTTAATCTTTGCTGACCTATAACTCATATGTAGTTAATATGTAGTTAATTTTGTAGAAAATAAACTTACTTTAAAAGGTGACAAGAAATCATTTTTGTTGGACTAGAAAGTCAGAGAGCCAGCAGTGAATTTATCCCGGCAGCAGAGATTGGAAGGGGTGGGGATTAGCATATTATACTAAAAGGGCATGCTCCACTTTCTTCGACTTGGAGACTTGTTGCCAAGCAATACCAACCACAGCCGAGTAAAAGATATGAAAACATAATTCAGTTTCAGAAACAATAAAAGCCCTTGCATTTTCAAAGGAGGTTGCAATAATACATAATTTTTAGACCAAAACCACTCTGGAGCTCACACGAGGCCTGCAGAGCAGCAGCAAATTATTCATATTTATGAAGGGGTTGTGTGAGATTAGCAAGAACTTGATATAAAATTGGGTTAAGCCTCACTGCCATCCATCACTCCCCTAGTGCAGGACAATAACCATAAGCACAATAACATTACAAGGAACCACACATACACAAGAGATTTATTTCACCAATATAATGCTATTAGATCAAAACTGGATTTAAAGTTCATACTTTGTAGGTGGGATATTTCATTCACATAAAATTGTTACTAAAGTTAACAGGCATTTTCCACTGAAAAGAAAAATCTGAAAGACATCAAATATGTCTAATATTTCAACTTTACATACTCAACTATATTTCTTTGGAACCACAATTTTTTTTTTTTGGGCAGGTAACTTGAAATTACTAGAATTCTAAGTAATTTGGGGGACCTGATTTTTTTATGGAAATGTGTACTTAGTCAGAGCAATCAGTAATTTGGGAGGCCAGCCTGTGGATTCCTTTTAATGCATTTATAATATAAATGATAGTGAAGGGAGATGAGTTTGTAAGGAGAGATTCATTCCTAAGGGAGGACGTATCAATAGTGCTAGTGATGTGGGGTCTATTTTAATTGTGTTTAGAAAATATGAGGCATATAGTAGACACAAAGCCTTTTTCATTTGGTTCTGTTGCTCAGATTTAAAAATGAACCTTTCCTAGATTGCTGGATTTGGGTGTCCTTACTACATAGCAGTGATCCATTTATGATTTTATATATGCTATACATGTTGCTTGTAAACTCATCTGAATGTAAACCCAAACTTTCTTAGGATTATTGTTTAGGCTATCTTGAATATCAGAGAACTATTGTCTGAATTATTCTAGAAATTTCTAATAAGTGTCTTACCTCTATCATATAATAATCTGGGGATGGGGGGTGGGGAGAGTACCAGAGTTTGAACCCAGGGACACTTAACCACGGAGCCACATCCCCATCCCTTTTTATTTTGAGATTGGGTCTTGCTAAGTTTCTGAGGCTGGCTTTAAACTCACAGTCTTCCTGCCCCAGCCTCCCAAGATGCTGGGATTACAGGTGTATGCCACCATGACTCATTTACCAGATAATAATCTAATGAAGTATTTATCTGTATTTTTTTAGTTCTCATTCATGCCTAAATGACTTTACCATTTGTCTATGGGGAGATACTTCTATCACCCTATTAAAATAGATAATTTCATTTTAAAGAAATATTCATGATGATTACTAGGTTGGTCTGCACTGTACCTATCACCCAGACTAAGTAGAGTTTTCTGAGTTGGAGATAGAGATATATATATATATATATATATATATATATATATATATATATATAGAGAGAGAGAGAGAGAGAGAGAGAGAGAGAGAGGGGATATGTGTTGGGAGAAGAAACAAGAGTTCACACTGGGTTTCACACTGAAGTTGGTCCTCACCCACTTGGGACAGTAGTTCTGGTGGAACACCTATCAGCTGGGGATCTGAAAGTGGTGGAGAGCTGTCTCGTCAGGCTCACTGGATCTCTAGTGAAGGGCAGCCTCACTGAGGTCTGCTCTACCTTGAGACAAGAACAGTCACATGGCTGCCATGAAGAGCCACACTATACTGGTATATCTGAGTCTCTTACTGTTTCAGAAAGAGGCAGATAAGAAATGAAGTCTTTCCTGCACTCCTGGAAAGAGCACAGAAGGACTCTGACATAAATAGCTGCTCTAGGACTCCAGTTGTTGGATCACGGAGGGAGCAGAGTGGTATCCCTGATAGGTGGCCTCATGACCACATTCTGTGGTGGGACCTGGAAGGATCCTTCAGGGTAGAGGCCAATGACTAAAATCTACCAACATGTCCATACTCCCAGCAGGTGCCAACCCAAAGATGAGAGAAATGATTCCTCTGCCATTGAAGGGTGCAGAATAGCCCTTTCATGGAGCAGTTGCCTCTTGGTAGCATGTCTGTATAGAATGGAAATAGGTTACTTCTTCACCAATGATTGTTCTCAGCTTCAATAGGCCAAGTAATTCCTGCTCCAAGACAAAGACTTTTAAGGCATGTTGAGAACATTGCTTAACTTCTTGGTCCAGCAATTTTAAAATTTAATCTAATATTCTATTTTTAAATGTTTTGTTTTCATGAGTTATATATAATAGTAGAATGCATTTATGCACTTTGATATATCATACATAGATGGGATATAATTTTTCATTTTTCTGAGTATATATGTTATACAATCACATTGGTTATGAAGTCACATATATACATAAAGTAATGTCTGTTTTGTCCTACTATCCTTCCAATCCCCACATCTCCTCTCCTCCCCACCCTTCCTCTCCCTTCACTTCCCTCTACCTAGTTTAAGGTAACTCTATTTTTCTCTAGTGCCCTGCCCCTTATTATGAATTAGCATCCACATATTAGAGAGAACATTCAACCTTTGGTTTTTTGGGATTGGCTTATTTCACTTAGCATGATTTTCTCTAACTCCATCCGTTTACTGGCAAATGCCATAATTTCATTCTTCTTAAAAGCTGAGTAATATTCCATTGAATATATATACTACATTTTCTTTATCCATTCATCTATTGAAGGACACCTAGTTTAGTGCCGTAGTTTAGCTATTGTGAATTGAGCTGCTATAAATATTGACGTGGCTGCATTACTGTAGTATGCTCATTTTAAGTCTTTTGGGTACAAATGGAGGAGTAGGATAGCTGGGTCAAATGGTGGTTCACATTCTAAGTCTCCTGAGGAATCTCCATACTGTTTTCCATAGTGATTGGACCAAATTGCAGTCCCACCAGCAATGTATGAGTGTACTGTTTTCCCTATATCCTCACCAACATTTATTGTTGCCTATATTTTTGATGATCGCCATTCTGACAGGAGTGAGATAAAATCTTAGTGTAGTTTGATTTGCATTTCTCTAATTGCCAGAGATGTTGAACACTTTTTCATATATTCATTGATGGATTGTATTTCTTCTTCTGTGAAGTGTCTATTCAGTTCCTTAGCCCATTTATTGATTGGGTTATTTGTTTTTTGGTGTTAAGTTTTTTGAATTCTTTATATATCCTAGAGATTAATACTTTATTGGAGGTGCATGTGGTAAAAATTTTCTCCCAATTTCTAGGCTCTCTCCCACATAATTGATAGTTTCCTTTGCTGAGAAGAAGATTTTTAATTTGAATTCATTCAATTTATTGATCCTTGATTTTACTTGTTGCACTTTAGGGGTCTTGTTAAGGAAGTCGGATCCTAGGTTGATATGTTGAAGATTCAGACCTACTTTTTTTTCTATTAGATGCAGGGCCTCTGTTCTAGTACTTAAGTCTTTAATCCACTTTGAGTTGATTTTTGTGCAGGGTGAGAGATAGAGGTTTAATTTCGTTTTGCTACATATAAATTTGCGGTTTTTGCCAGCACCCATTTGTTGAATAAGTGCTTTTCTCCAGTGAATGTTTTTGGCACCTTTGCCTAGTATGAGATAACTGTTTTTATGTGGGTTTGTCTCTAATGTCCTCTATTATGTACCATTGGTCTACAATTCTATTTTGGTGCCAATACCATGTCATTTTTATTTCTACAGCTTTGTAGTATAGTTTAAGGTCTGGTGTCTGGTATTGTGATGCCTCTTGCTTTACTTTTCTTGCTAAGGATTGCTTTGGCTATTCTGGGTCTCTTATTTTTCCAAATAAATTTGGAAATTTTTCCTTTATAAATCAAATGCAAGAGGCTTACAGAAACCCAAATGTACAAAATTACAGCAGACCCACACTAAGACATATTATACTGAGAATGACTAACACTAACACAGAGAATAAAGATAAAATCTTAAATGCCATGAGAAAAAAGAATCAAATTATGTATAGGGTAAAACCAATTTGGATCTCTAATGAAGAGAAAAAGAAAGAAAACTCAAATTACTAAAATATAAGTTGAAGAAGGAAATATCCCAATGGACATGTCTGAAATACAGAAGATACTTAGAAACTATTTTGAAAATTTATACTCCAGTAAAATAGAAAATATAGAAGACACCAACAAATTTCTAGAGACATATGACTTATCCAAACTTAATGCAGAGGATATACACGATTTGAACAGATCAATTGCAAGTAATGAAATAGAAAATGCCATCAAAAGCCTGCCAACCAAGAAAAGCCCAGGACCAGTCAAATTCTCAGCTGAGTTCTACAAGACTTTTCAAAGAAAAATTAATACCAGTACTCCTCAAAGTAGTCAATGAAACAGAAAAGGAGGGAATGGTTCCAAACTCATTCTATAAGGCTAATATCACCTTGATACCAAAATCAGATAAAGACACATCAAGGAAAGAAAACTTAAGACCAATATCCCTGATGAACATAGACGCAAAAAACTCTCAATAAAATTCTAGCAAATCACATACAAAAACAAAATAAAAAGATAGTGCATCACGATCAAGTGGGATTCATTGCAGGGATGTAGGGTTGGTTCAACATACGTAAATCAATAAACGTAATTCATCATATTAATAGACATAAAAATAAGAATTATATGATCATCTCAAGAGATGCAGAATGAGCTTTCGACAAAATATAGCACCCCTTCATGTTCAAAACCCTAGAAAAACTAGGGTTAGTAGGAATACACCTCAACATTATAAAAGCTATATATGCTAAAACCAAGACCAACATTATTCTAAGTGAAGAAAAATTGAAAGCATTCCCTGTGAAAACTGGGACAAGAATGTCCTCTTTCACCACTTCTATTCAACATCATCCTTGAAACTCCAGCTCGAGCCATTAGACAGAAGAAAGAGATTAAAGAATACAAATAGGTAAAGAAGAACTCAAACTATCACTGTTTGCTGATGACACAATTCTATATCTAGATGATCCAGAAAAATTCCACCAGAAAACTTCTAGAAGTAATATCCTACTTAAAGCTTCCTGTTCCCTACCACTTTAGGCCAAACTTTTCTCAACGAGGAGAGGTGTAATCTTACTCTTCTTTACACCAGTGATGGTTAATGTGGACGATCAACTTGAATGGATGAAGAGACTCGTGTGTGTCAATGAGGATGTTTCCAGAGATTATTGACATGTGGGACAGCAATAGGCCCACCTGAATATGGACAGTACAGCCCAATGGACTGGGGGCCTGGACAGAAGACAGCAGAGGAAGCCAACACAGGCACAAGAGCCATGTTATTCTCTCAGGTAGGTGCTTGGATCGCTGCTGGGATCTCCTGAGAACACCGACTCCAGCTCCTTGACTCCTCCAAAGCAGACACTGACTGCAACTCTCCAGGGAGTCCAGGCCCCCATTCCCTGACTGAGGCTGTGTCAGTGGGGCGTCTTCTTCTGAGGCTTCAGCTTCTTGGACTGAACAGCTACTGGTTTCTCTAGCTCTCCTGGCTGCAGATGGCCAGTATGGGACTATGTGACTTCTAATCCTGTAAACCCATCTAATACATCCCCTTCTATAAGTAGAGAAATATATGTATATATTCAGTTATGCATATCTGTGTATGTACATAACATCTAGGGTGGCTAGCTCATTCTCTCTCTCCTTCATTTTTCTTCACGCTTTTCTTTCCTTCTGATGCCTTCCTTTCTTCATCCTTCCTTCCCCCTCCTTTATGTCTTCATCTCTTCCTCCTTTGTTATTTTTCCTGTTCTTTTCTGCTTTCCTTCTCTTGACCCTTTCCCCTTTCTTTGGTAATTTTCTTTCCTTCTCTTCCTGTTCATTAGTCTTTCTTCCCTCTGTTCTTCCTTTCTGTCAACAACCTTTGACTGTTAGGCATCACAAAGGCAATGCTGTGTCCTGTCTTGCTGACAGTCCTCATTATGCCTGCTGCACCAAATAAGAGCACCCCATTCACCTTTCTTTTGATCAAAGGTAAACGATGTTGGATGACTCATTGCCCATTCATACCAAAAACGATGCATAGTGTACAGGAATCCTTCAACTCCTGTGCAAGTCGTTACTGAAGATAATCACCCTCCTCATTTCCAACACTGTTCTCATTTTAAAAGTTTTGTAAATACATTGATTTTTGGAATCCATTAATGTTGCTGAAAGCAACTGGATTTTGTTTTCATTATGGCATAATATTCCATTTAATTGTAGTACCCTTTTTTAACAATACATTTTACTGTGGAGGGCAGTTGGATGGTTTCTATTTTAGTCTATTGTGAACAATGCTTCTGTGAACACTGGTATGTGTGGCTCTTGGTATTTATATTTCTTTAGGGTAAACAAAAGAGAAGAGTTGTTCATACAGGGTGTAGACTCAATGTTGTTTCTCAAAGTGGCTGCTGGTATATAATAATAAGCTGATTTTTTAAAGACTTTTATATTTTTATTTAGTTCTCAAAATGACCCTTTGTAAATTTTCTCAAATTTATAGATGAAAAACTGAGACTTAGAAATATTTCATATTGTACAGAAGATTATACAGCTATTAGTGGGAAGGGCACATAAACAGGGTGACTCTATTGAAAGACATATTCTTTTTTTGCTTCCTTCTTCCTATCCTAAACTTGAATGTGATGGCTAGAGTTTTAGCAGCTATTTTGTACCAGGAGGAGCCTATTAGAATGGAACTATTTCTCAAAATCAAAAAGCCACCTAAAACTAAGAAAAACTATCTGCAAATCACACATCTGACAAGGGTTTGATATCTAAAATGTATAAAAAAAACACCTACAGCTCAATAGCAGAAAAAGAAATAACATGATTTAAAAATGGGCAAAGGACCTGAACATACCTTTCCCCAAAGAAGACATAAAAGGCCAACAGCTGTATAAAAATGTGCTCGACTTCACGAATAATTAGTCAATACAGATGAAGCCTCAGTGATATGTCACCTCATACCCATCAGCATGGCTATTATCCAAAAAGGAGAGGAATCTTAGCCGAGAACATGAAGAGAGGAGTCCCTGTTATGTTCCACACTGTTGGTGGGAATATAAACTGGTGCAGCCATCATGGAAACAATGTAAAGAAATAAAAGAAAATGATTAAAGACATAAAAAATATGATTACCACACAACCCAGCAGTCACCCTCTGGGCATAGACACAAAGGAGATAGAATCACCACTTGTGAAGAAAATCTGCACTCCCATGTTCATTGCAACATCATCCCCAATAATCAAGATATTAAAATAGCCTAGGTGTTGTCAGTGGGCAAATGGTTAAGGAAAGCATGTGTGCAGAGTGGATGTAATGAAAGATTACTCAGACTTAAAGAAGGAGATTCTGCCATTTGCAGCAACACAGATGGAACTAGAGGATGTTTTATTAAATGAAATAATCCAGACAGAAAGAAAAATATTGTAGAATCTAACTTGTATATGGAACGGAAAAAGGCCCAATATATACAGTGGTAGAGAACAAAACACTGATGATCATGAGCAGGGGGCAGGAAAAATGAGATACAGGTGAAAAGGTACAAAAGAGCAGGTACATAAGATGAACAAGTTCAGAGAGATAATTTATAATATGAAGAGTATTACTAATAGAGTTGTAGTATATTTGGGATTTTATGTACATATTTTAACTGCTCTTATCACAAAAATAGTAACTCTGTGAGATGATGGATATGTCAATTTCCTTTACTATAACAATCATTTTTCTCTTTATATGTATTCTATGACATCATGTTGTAAACCTCAAGTGTACACAGTCATCTTTAGTAAAACAAAAATACGTAATAGTCACACATTTCCAAATAAATGCCCAGACATCATAAATGGCAAAAAACACACCAAGGTCTACAATCAAGGGATATCAACACAGGAGAGCTGCTGCCTTCTTCAACATCTCAGCTCTCAGAGTTGCTGTGGGAAAGCTCTAACCCAACACTCTCTCAATCTGGTTCTGACCCATTTGAGAAACTTGGTCCTATACTGTTCACTTTCCTGGATGATCTGTTCCCTCCCAGCCCTGTATGATATCTGATATTGTACAGAGGATCGTCTTGAAACATGCAGAGGAAAATTCAGGCTGTAGGGACTAAGTTCAGACAACTAACTTAGATGGAAAAAAAAATCTGCAACTAACAATTCCTAAGTGTTCTGGAAATCTTCTCCTTTTGGTCAGTCTTCCATCTGACCTTTGCTTTGAATGTGAATTCTGGAAAATTAGGTCACGCTACTTTTTGAACTCAGATTTTCAGCTTTTCCACAACTGCATTAGTTTATTTGCTGATTTTTCATTCAACTATTTTCTCAAACTACTTTCTGACAAGAATAGTAGATGCAGCATTAAAAAAATGTAGAGTTACTTATGTGGGAACTGAAAATTTTACTGTAAGTTTGTGATGTTGAGTCATGGTGTGAAAACTGATGAGTTACTAGGCAAACATTTGCTATTCCTCCCTCCCCAACATACAATACTTCATCTTATATCGTGTCTGATACGCTGAGTCTTCCAGTGACTGAGTCTCCACTTTTGGCTTTGGGCATCAGTTAAAGATTCCAGCCCACACTGGAGTGAAATCCATCAGCATCATAATTGGCCCCTTCAGTTAGGCAAAGGACATTTGTAACTGCAAGCACACATGTCTTAGCAACATTGAGGCCTCCTAAATACCTACTGTTATTTATGTATCTCCTGTTAACACAGTAAAAAAAAAAAATGTGATTACTAAGAACTTTCATAATATTTGCCTAAAACCTGTTACAGAAATAGCAAATCCAATGATGCTAAATGCCCCACAAATTCCAACAAATGCTGCTGCAGGCACAATAAAAAGTTGGTCAGCATTCTCAAGTTGTTCCAGTGAAAGAGATTTTTCAAATCTACTGACCTTCATTAGAGCAGATTATGCTAAGTGAAGCTAGCCAATCCTTAAAAAACAAAAGCCAAATGTCTTCTTTGATTTAAGGAGAGCAACTAAGATCTGAACAGGGGGAAAGAGCATGAGAAAAAGATTAATATTAAACTGAGACGAATGAAGGGAGGGAAAGGGAGAGGGAAGGGAAATTGCATGGAAACGGAAGGAAAACCACATCGTTATAGGAAATCACATATATGAGGTTGTGAGGGGAAAGGTGGGGAGGGAGAGAATGGAACAACAACAGACGAGGTAGAGAGGGAAGATGGGAGGGGAGAGGAGGGGGGATAGTAGGGGATAGGAAAGATAGCAGAATACAATAGTCACTAATATGGCATTATGTAAACATTGTGAATGTATAACTGATGTGATTCTGCAATTTGTATTTGGGGTAAAAATGGAAAAGCATAACTCACATGAATCAAATGTATGAAAGATAAAAAAAAATTAAAAAATTAAAAAAAAAAATCTACCACCCTTGTGCTCCGTTTATTTTTCCTGTTAAGGCTTCTAATAATGTGGTTTCAAATATTTGGAAAACTTTGATAGGAAAATGTGAGAGACGATATTATAAATATGCTACCTTGCGTCCCTTTGGTCCTAGTAGAACACAATCTTTAAGTGTACTTATTATAGGTGATTCTTCAGTTATATTTAATGAAAAAGTCTCTGATTGGTTCAAAAGTGCACAGATGTTCTTTCATCACAAACTGACCATGAAAATTCTGTTTCTTCTGATTTTCTACCATGAAAAATACCTTCTCATGGGTAGCAAGTTCAAGGCCAATCACAGAAATATTCAGAGTGGTCATAAGTATTGTTTTAACTAAAAGCAGATGTTTCCAGATGGAGACAAAAATCACTTTCAAATACCTGACTTGCTTCCATTGCCAATCTAAGGACAGAGAAGAAGAAAAAGTTAGGAAAACCAGTTTTCCCTGCCATACACTCACATAATAGAACCAGTCCAGTAACTACCTAACGACAGAGTACAACTTTATTCACAAAGACAATATTTCCAGGTGGCTATTACAGAACAAAATAGACTCAGGAAAAGAAATATCATCCAGAGCACAGAGATAATAAGTTCCCCTGTTGATCTAATAACTATTATTTCACAACAGTGTTTCTAGAGGCCAATAACCAAAGGTCCAGAATGAGATGGCATCAACATAAGAGAAAAACACCAAGAAAGAAATGCCAAGAAAGATTTTTAAAGCAAACACTAATAAGGTATCGTATCTGAAGAATGCTCCTGAATTTATAAAGATGTTTGGTTTTATTAAAGATTGAAGCATGTACCTCCCTCAAATTCCTGATCTTCTAGGCTCTGGAAGAGTTTTCATTCCTTAAGCAGTTTGGTGAAGAGTAATATTTACAAAGAGGCTGAGTTTATGGTGAAGGAAAAAGAAAGAAAATAGAGTTTTGATAAGAAAAGCAAAAACCATTAAGAAGGTGGGTCACACAAACAAAAGGGAAACGGGGCTTGTTTATAACACAGTCATAAATGGGGGAACTAATCACAGTTCCCAGATTCTTAGCAGTATTTTACCTGCTTCGGATGGAGCACAGCATAACGTTTTCAAAAGTTGCAGCAAAAACAGAAGGAAAAGGAATTGAGAACTGTGTCCATAAGAAGAGGAGAAAATGCGGCTTGTGAACAGTTATTCTTTTAACAAAAATTATACCTAAGATACTTTCCCAGTGATACCATAAGAATTAGAAGAAATTATTCACAGACGTACTATAATAGTCACTCCAAAAATTAATTAAACTACATAAGAGAAGTTTAATTACCTGTTAAGGCAGGTAGCATATATAGCATAGATACACTGGACAAAGGGGTAATTCTCGTCCTGGATGGGATGGTATGAGATTTCATCATACTACAAAGACTCGTAAATATTTTTAAATGTATAAATTATTTCTTTGGGGGTGTTCTATTTAATGTTTTTGGTAAGTATTTGACAATGGGTAACTAAAGCTACAGAAAGCAAAGCCTCGGATACGGAGGACCACTGTAAGTTAAGTATGCAAAGTGTCTTTGTGTATGAAATTTGTGTTTTCATCAGTTGATGATAAAACTTTATTTCAAAAATACAGAAGAGGCTGATTCACATATGATGTGTGATTAATCTATTTGGGATATCTGAAACACTGACTTAGATAACCTTCCTTGTAAGGAAAAGTTTTATGTTTTTCTATTATTTAACTCAAATTCCCCAAGTTTAAATATTGTACAGGCATTTTTTTTTATTGTGACATCTTCAGTTGAATGGCTCAAGTGTTACTCTAACAATACTTATTGTGTACTACTGAAATTCTACAATCAAAAAAGAGGAAATCAGCTGTGAGCCTAGCTTTACCACTGGGTTTGTACATGTACTCACCTGTTCTTACCCACAAAATGGTGATACCTTCTCCCAATTAAAATATATTGAAATGGTGAACCCTTCAAAAAAATAATTTTAAAACATCCACAAAGGATTCAGAATCAGAGTATGTCTTTGTCCTCTAGCTTTCCAATTTTGCTTTGATTAGTCAGACATTACAGGTAATGTTCACATACATGGTTTAAATCCTTATTGATTGTATCATTCTGTTTTCTCTTGCTGTAACAAAATATTGGAGAATGTGTACTTTTTAAAAATAGATTTATGTAGCTCACAATTCTGCAGGCTGAAATATCAGGCGACCCTATCCATTTGAGCTGTAGGAAGAACCTTATGGTAAGTGGCATCACCATGGTGGGAGACCATACAGAAGAGACTACATAGTAAGACATGAAACCAAAAGATTCAGTTATTTATAACTAGTCTTTTTTTTATGTTTAGGAACTTTTCTTGTATACATAAACTGTTAAAAGCATTTTACCAGAAAATGATGTTGTATTTTGTTAAATGTTCTTCTGCTTTCTGGTCAACTGAGAGAATCATGTGGTTTTTAACCTTCATTCTGTCAAAATAACATCACAGGTGATAGTTTTGCATATACTGAACCAGCCCTACCTTCCTGAGATAAATCCCACTTGGTCATGCTGTATCATCTTTTCAATGGGTTGTTGAATTCAGCGTTCTAAATTTTATTGAGGTCTGTTGTATCAGTGTTCATTGCCTGTAGCTTTCTTATCTTTCAGTTTCTTTGGCATCAGTATCAAGATGATACTGGCCTCATGTGTTCAGAAGTATTTCCAATAGCTCTTTTTTAGAGAAGAGTCCAAGAAGTATTGATAATAATTCTTGGAATATTTGGTAGAATTCATCTCTGGATGAATCTTGAATTTGATCTTCTACCAGGATGCTATATGACTTTCTCACAACACTGGGCTGCAACAGCAAGCTGAAGCTCCCAGTCAACCACATGTTCAAAGGGTAAATACTCAATGCTCTGCATGCACTGTGCTGCTACTCTTTGATATTTGGTTGGTTTGGATGTATTAAAAGTGCTACAGTTTGGATATGGTTTGTCCCCCAAGGGTTCATGTGTTAGAAGCTTGGTCTTCAGTGTAGTGACATTCACAGGTGACAGAACCTATAAGAGGCAGGGCTTAGTGGGAGGTCACCAGATCACTGGGGTTCCTACTCTTAGAAGGGATTAAATTAGTTCTTGTGGGACTTTGGGTAGTTCTCATGAGAGGTATTTTATAAAACAGAAGCAGTGGTAGCACGTGTGAGGCTGGGTTCTTTGGTTTCCTGTTTTACCATGTAATGTTTTCCTCTTGCCTATGCTCCTGCCACAGTCCTGTCTGCTAGGATGCCATCTTCCACGAGGTCCTCACCAGAGCAAGCCAGTGGGTAACAGAGCAAGCAAGATTCTGGACCTCTAAAACTGTAAACTAAATAAACCTCTTTTCTTCCTCAAGTACCCAGCATCAGGTATTTTGATTGGCAATGAAAAACAGAGCAGTACAAAATGTACTTTCAATGTATGTTGTATTCACTTACAACAGCCTAATCAGGAAATAATTACATTGCAACTCAAGAATCTTCTCTATAGCCACCTCTGCATTCTGGTTACCATTTGTATGTGAGGTCTTCTTTTATCTCTTCGCTCCCATCCTATGTATTTCCTAGAGGCTGAAATGGGTCTCTTTTTGGCCCATGGATGGAATTTTCCTAGTCCATTTAGTCACTTTAGTCACTCTGTCTTTTGATTAGAGAGTTTACTCCATTTACATTCAAGGTTGTTAATAGGTAAGACTCATGCCACTTTATAATTTTTTCAGGTTCTTTGTAGATTCTTTTCTTTTTCTTCCTCTCTAGTTTTCTATTTTGTGATCTGGTGATTTTCTGTAGCATTGAGCTTTGATTCCTCTTTCTTGCTTTTGTATTTGCTGTGGGTTTGGGCTTTATGTTTATCTTGAGATACCTAGCACATCTTATGTTGATAATAGACCATGTTAAGATGCAAACAACTTATCATTGGTCACATACAAATACTCTAGACTTTTATTCTCCTCTAATTTATATTTTTCCCAATTTTCATATTTTCCTATTCTGTATTCCTTAACAACCTTTTGTAACTATAGTTTTTTAAAACAGTTTGACTTTTAACCTTCATACTAAACATTGGAAAGATTTACACACTACCATTACAGTAATGAAATATATTAATTTGATTATGAATTTACCTCTACCATTGAGTTTTATACATTTATATCACCCACTTTTGGTTAAAGCAGTTCCTTTTACTTCAATAAAAATTTCTCAAGTTCATTCACTGCCATTTTAAGGAAATAATAAAGGTAAATGCATAGAGTGCATCCCAACATCTCTTCCCTACACTTCTGCAGTCACCTCTCAACTGGCCTCCCTCTCTCCACCATTACTATACCCACTGTGCTTTTTAAATTATAGAAGG
Source organism: Callospermophilus lateralis (assembly GCF_048772815.1). Taxonomy (NCBI): domain Eukaryota; kingdom Metazoa; phylum Chordata; class Mammalia; order Rodentia; family Sciuridae; genus Callospermophilus; species Callospermophilus lateralis. The sequence continues at coordinate 68,523,136 of NC_135307.1, read as the reverse complement.
TATGCTACTTTGTGTGTGACTCTGTGTGTGTGTGTATATGTGTATGAATACATGTGTATATGTGGACAAATCTGATTATACCACTTCTCTGCTTAAAGCTTATTATTAATTAATTTTTATTGTGATAAGTATACTTAACGTGAGACCAAGCTTCTTAGTAAAATATTAAGTGCACGATACAGTATTTTGAACTTGCTGTTCAGGAGGTATAAAATTTCAGTTATGAAGATGTGCAAGATGAATACATTTTAATATTTGCTGTACAATATGCTGAGATCTTAAATAGTAACATGGGTCACTCTGGTTTGGCTTTGTGTTCCAGGCTTCCAGGCACACCAATCTTTTTTCTTTTGTTTTTCTCCTTAAGCAAGCCTAGTTCTCTTGGTTCTGCTTTGACTCCAGGGCTTCACAATCTCATCCTCTTTCTTCAAAACCTTTAGGATAAAATACTGTAAAGATATAGTGAAGTTCTGTAGAGTAGAAGAAGGAGACGAAGAGGGAGAGAGGAGGGATGGGAAAAGGGAGGGAGTGTGACATGAATTTTTAAAAATCGTGCTATATGCATATCTAAATATACCACGGGGAATTTCACCTTTATAAGTATAAAGAACCAATAAAAAATAAATGGATTAGTGAAAGGAAGATCAGTAGTATAGAGAAAGGAGAATGGGGGGAGAGAGGGAGGAAAGAAAGGGGGAGCATGAACTGAAATCGTATTCCAAAAATGTATGGATTTGTCCAGATGAACCAACCCAACTATGTATAACTGTAATGCTATCATAATAATAATAACAACAACAACAACAATAAAACTTCTGCCCCTACTATCTCCTGCTCTTCCATCTAAATGAGAGCTCAATTCAAGTTTCATTTTCCCAGAGACCCTTCTCTGAGTCTCCATTCTGGATTCAGCCTCTACCCTAACACAGATCCTTACAGCTATTTGCTTCAGTAAGTTTAGGGTTAGTCACATCTAAGACAAAGATACAAGTAACAATGGCTTGAGTAAGATAGAGTTTTATTCTTCCCTTACATAAAAGAAGTCAAAAGTAAGTAGATAAAGGCAGATACCATAGCTTCATAGTCACCAAAGACCTATTCTCCTTCTTTTGTTCTGTTCCATCATCCTTAACACATGACATTTGTCTTCCGGGTCAACACATTATCACAAGGTGACCCCTTCTCTGGCTTTCTGTTTCTTCCAGGTAATAGGAAGGAGAAAAGTTAAAAGCTTCCCAACTATATCACCTTCTCGTCATCTTATCTGATGACCTTCTTCTTACTTCAGCTATCCCTCTCCACAGGAGATGCAAACCAATGTGTGTGCTTCTTTTAAATGAATATATCGATGCTATAATAGAGGAGGGACATGTTCTACTGGAAAAAGTAAAAGATGGACAGACAACAGGCAACTTGCAAGCTGTGTCATGGAAGCCACACTCTTCAGTTATATATTGTTGTAATCACTCAATGTCTGTTTCTCCCTTCATATGCAGCTGATAGAGGGGCAGTGATTATGCCTATTTTGGACGTATCTATTATATAATGTTGAATTGTCCTTAATACAGACTCTCATGATATGTTCTTAAATTTTAAATCATATAAAGCAACTTGTTGGGTGGTTCCCTAAACCGGACAACATGGCCTACATGGGATTTAGGCAATGCAGATGCAAACATTTTTTTTTCTTTTAATTAAAGACTCTAACAGGAAATTTATGTAAAGGCATTTCATAGTTCAAGTGATGTGTGCTCTAAATTTCTAGTCTTTGTAAAGAATCTGACCCACCCTCAGCTGCGTTGGCATTCCAAGTCCATCTTACATTAATATTCATATTGGGTTTCAAGAATGACATTTTGCTAAGTTTAGAATCTGCAATAACTCTTGAGCTAAAAAAAAATTTTTAATTAAGCGCTAAATTTTGTGGACCCAGCTCATTTACCCTTGGCAGAATGTAACTTCCAACAAAGCAGCTTATAAAGTTGATATTGCTTATAAAAGCCAAAAGAGTTCCAAGGACAGAATATGAGTCCAAGAAGAAAACATCCCAATGGTGATCTTCAGATCTGCTGAAGTCTCAGATGTGTAACCACAGATGTTCTTTACACCAAAATGCAGTTTTAAAAGCCAGAAAGAAAGAGGACACAAGTCAAGCATATTCTGTAATTGAAAAAATTTTAGGTATACTTGGGAAGAATTGGAGTGAGGGTAAGCATAAAATACTAGACAAGAATCAGAGTACAGAATCCTAACATTGTGTACAACATTCTACTAAAAAGATTGGGTGGTGAGAATGTCAATATTATATTCATTGTTCTGTATCAAAATGATTTGCTTTAATTTATGTAAATAGCTTACTAATTAAAGAGAGCCTAAGGGTTACTACCCAAATACTCATGAAGAGAGAGGATGACAGGTGAATGGCATACTCTCGGTCAATAAGTAACTGCTGACCTGATGGTTATTTTTATCCAACTCATCTTAAAATCCTTGAGTCATTTTGGGCAACATAAAGAGACCTAGCATCAGCAGAGTCTGAAATAGGAATGTTGATGAAAAAGAAAAGAACAAAATGAAATAAAATAATGTCTTTCCCCAAGAAACTCATGTTCAGCAAGTATTGTTTGTGTGCTCCCTATTCTCTAAATATTAGACATTGTGTTAGATGCTGAGAATATAGTGGTAGATAAAAGATGCATGGTTCCTGCCCTCAGGACTTTAAATAGTTGAAGGATGAGACCCTTAGAGAAATTTTTAAAAGTCTATAAACACCTGATTCATAGCTCAAATGTTTTATTGATTAGCCCAGTTATATTTAAAACTTGAAAATGATGATGATAATGATGAAACAGACTCCAATTAATTGAAATGGAATCTACTTCTCTATTGTCCTAGAAAGGTGGGTTTAAAAACTAAACACTTCATTCATTAAAGAGCCCAATAGTCTGGCCTATTGGTGTGTGCCTGAGGATACAAATGCTTGTCCTTGTTGGGCTATGTCATAGGGATTCTATGAATTCCAATTAATGATGCCATTATTGGATGCATACGCTGTGTTCATGGATCTTAAAGAGTTCATTACTGAATAAGTGAAGCAGACTGACAGGACCTCAGGCTGAGCTGCCATGCTGGGAACATGCATCTGCCAATCCCACAGAGATGCTGTGGACAAGAGGTTTTTTTGTTCTAAGTAGGGATTTCCAACATTGTCTAACTTGCTTTATTTTCTGTTGACAAAAGCTGCTATATTTCACTTCTTTATTAAAGTCATAAAGATGAACAATTTGTGTTTGCTGTGGGTGCTTTATTCAGTCATATTCAGACCCACACTGTTCCATAAAAAGGACTATATGAACCGCACTTATCTCCCAGGATGCTGTGTTTTCCAGGGAGGCTGCCAGTCCTACCCTATGATCAAGAGAAGCCATAACATTCATCACCCCATAATTACCACAGAAGACTAGAATACTGTTGCTTTTTATTTTTCAGATGAACCAGTGGGCAGCAGATATGTCTGATGTTGAACCACAATGCAATACAACATAGGTTATCTAGGATAAGGTTTGAAGCTCTACCAGTCCTGGAGAAATTGTAATTCTTGCCTAGAAGAAGGGGATAGAATGATTTCTCCCTTTTTTATCAGAATGGAAGGAAGCTAAATAAAGTGCTTTCTAAAAATAAAATTCAAAATATCATTCTGTAATAAAAATTAAAAGGATATAAAGAAGTGCTTGGCTTATTGCTTCAGCTGTCAAAATCTGCCACATTGTACAAAATTTACAATTTGAATAGAAAGGAATGCATCTCTTAGTTTTCAAGGACATCTTTCTCATCCATGCAAAACTGCTTTTAATAGTTTTAAATGCTATCTTTAATAATATGGTTGGCTGAGGTCATGGAAGACTGAATAATATTTTAGTGTAACATCATGCCACATTTTATTTATCTATTCATCAATTAATGACCTTTTAAGTTGTTCCCATATTTTGACTGTTGTGAATAATGTTGTTATTAAGATTCAAACACAACTTATTGTGTGCATGTTAAGTGTTTAGTTTTCATGATTATACCCAGGAGTAGAATTCCCAAATCTTGTAGTGGCTCTATATTTAGGATTTGAAGACATTCCACTGGTGTTAATAGCCACTGCACCATTTCTCACTCCCACAAGTAATGAATGAGGTTCCAGTTTCTCTACATCTTTGACAGTGCTAGTTTAAAAAAAAAATTTTAGCTCCATCAGTGAATATGATGTGCTATCTCATTTTGGTTTGATTTTATTTTTGTATGATTAGCAAGGTTGAGTATATTTTTATGTGCCTATTGGCCACTTTTATATCTTCTTTGGAGAAATGTCTCTTCAAATGTGTTGCCTATCTTCTAATTGGGCTATTTGTCATTTTATTACTGGGTTGTAAAAGTTTTTTATGTGTTCGGATAAAAGTCCCTTGTCAGGAACATGATTTATATTTTATCCGATTCTGCCAGTGCCTTGTGCTTTCTTCATGGTTTTCTTTGATAAACAAAAGTTTTAATTTTGATGAAGTCCAATATGTATGGGGTTTTTTTATTATTACTTTTGCTTTTGGTGGAATAACTGGGAAACCATCATCTAATTCAAGGCCATGGAGATTTTCTCAGTTTACTTCTAGGAGTTTTGCACTTTTTTGTTCTTACACTTAAATTTGTCATGCAGCTTGGATGTAAGAGTGCTTCGACATCTGTCACCACATCCATCACCAGCATCCATTAGGCTGATTTGGCTGTTCCCTTCCTCCCTCATGGCTCCCTGTTTGTCCTTCCTGAAAGTGCACGCTCCTCAAAGAGGAGAACCTTCCCCAATAGAGAAGAGTCATTCATCTCAGTCAAGGGCATGTAAGTTAGCTGTGGTCCCCACTAGAACCTCCAAATATGCTCTCAAATTTTGTTATTCGTCTTGAGTCAGTTTTTTTTTTGTTTTTTTTTTTTGTTTTGTTTTCATGAGATGTGAGGTGGGTGTGTAGATCCACTCTTATATGTGTGCATATAGTTGTTTCAGCATATTTTTTTTAGTCTTTTTTTATTGGTTGTTCAAAACCTTACAAAGCTCTTGACATATCATATTTCATACATTAGCATACATTAGCTTCAAGTGAGTTATGAACTCCCATTTTTACCCCAAATACAGATTGCAGAATCACATCGGTTACACATCCACATTTTTGAAGAGATTATCCTTTCTTTATTGAGTAGCAGTGACAATCCTGTCAAAAACCACTGGATAGAAATAGGTGCATTTATTTCTAGACCTTTATTTCTATCCCTTTGATCTATGTCTGTCTTTATATCTGTACCACACTGCCTTGATTACTGTAGCAATGAAGTAACTCAGAAACTGGAAAATGTTCTGTAAACAAGCAAAATAACCAATTCAAAATCCCATCTGAGATTTTGATAATGATTATATATATATATATATAATCACTATTATATTGAATCTGCTGATTCAACAAAATATAGGTACTTTGTAAGTGTCAAAAGATTCAAAGGACAACTTTCACCTTTAGCAAAGGTATAGCTTCTTTCCCAGACTCCTTTGCTGTAGGTGGCCTCCAGAGTCTCTGATGTAGCTACCTAATAGCAAAGAAAGGAATTATTCTCTGGCTTATCTCCAGTAAATACAATTATACCACCAATGAGGGGTGGACCACCTCTGAAAAGGGCAAGGAATCTATTCCCATCTCATTGCCCTTATTCCTGTGTTCTTCCACATTTTATAACTTTGCAAAAATTCTATTTTGGTTTTTAGTCCTTGGGCAGTGTTGGAGTGTATGGATTAAAATGTTCAAAAGTTGGTTCAGTTATATAAAGCTCAGATGCAAGTTGTTTATTCAAGTCATTCTTTTACTAGAACATGCTTCCTTAGAAAATTACTTCTGTAAAATCATTGTGACTTCTGTACTCAGGTAACTATATTGTAGTTGAAGAGACATTATCTAGAATTATATAGATAACTACTAAAATATTTTGAATTAACTAAACTAAGGGGAAGGGTGTTTCCTTGTGTAATAAATAAGTGAAGACAGGCAAACTTCAGAAGTACTAGTTGAAAATAAACTGGAGACCTAAATTGTCACGTGATCCAATGGGATATCTGAAATGTTTGGTGCCGTAACTGTATGATATAAAAAAGTGTGTTGTTCTTATATTCATTGAAAACCTGAAATGAGGTTCCCTTTAGTATAAAATTGAAAGAAAGTCCAGAAACTGAACACATCTAAGGGCTTGAGTTTTTTGTGCAGTTTAAATGGATAGTGATCTATTGTGTTTTATATTACAAAATTATTTAATAAAATGAAGGTCTCCATACCAATTCTTAGTATTCTATTAGTGTGACATAACTGCCCATATGACTTTGTCACAGGGTTAATTCATCCCATAACACTGTAACATAAAATCATTTTTAAAGACACTGAAGTATTTCATGCTATCTATTATTAAATATAACTAGGATAAGAGAAATTCAAATTCATTTGTTGACACATGCTTCATAAATCCAAGATTCACATTAAAAATGGATATATTTAAATTCATATATTTTAAAATCAGGGAGTCTTATATTTCTTAAACATTTTTTCTTTGGCATATTACTGTAATTCATCTTCCTCTAATGAAGGAAAATTGAGCAATGGGTTCTAGAGATGATTTAGTTGGTCTTTTAGTGCACTAGGTAGTGTCAGCATGGAACATTCTTGCACCTCAGCTCTGAGGGAGCTCATCCCCCCAAGGAGTGCAAGTCCTTGATGATGCCCCTCCTCTTTTTACTCAATAGGAGGCATAAGAATCCTAGATTGACTTTGATGAAAGTCACTAAAAGAAGGCCACTTCCCCACAGCCTTCTCTACCATACTCACTCAGGAGGCCATTGCTGCCTAACTAGATCACAAACCCAAGCTCAGCCACATGACACCATTCTCCTATCTTCCCCTTGTCCAAGCAATTTCACCACGGAAGTCTTATGATTCAACATTGCTCCCCACTTCAGCTTTTTGAGAATTTATCTTCTTTGAGAATTGGAGAGAGTAGTTGTGGGTAGATATGATGGCCTTGGTGTCATCACAGGATAATAGAACAAAAAAGCAATGACTTCAAAACTAGACAGTTTGGAATTCAAATCAGGCCCTGCCACACTGCTTTATTGTATGGATAAAATTTTCCATATATTCTGAGCCAATTAAAAAAAAAGTAATCAAAATATAAATAATAACGTTGTTTCTACAAGATCATTCTTAGGAAGTTATGAAATTACAAAGATCACAACATAAGGTAAGAAATAGGTGTTCAGTACCTTCCAGTTCCCTTTCCATACACTCTCTGTCAATACAAACTTAGAGGTAACAACTCTGCAGAAGGGCCGTGGTTGCTGTAGACTAAATGTTTGTATATTAAAACCTAATCCCCCTTGTGATGATATTTGGAGTTGTGGCCTTTGGAAAGTGATTTTAAGTCAGGAGGTGGAGCCCTGGTGAATGGGATTAGTACTCCTATAAAAGAAGACCCAAAGAGTTCTCTTATGTTCTTCTACCTTGAGAAATGACTGTGAAAAGGCAGCTGTCTATGGACCAAGAACCAAACTTTCATTAAAACTTCACCATGCTGGTGCCCTAATCTTGGACTTTTCAGCCTCCAGAACTGTGAGAAGTAAGTTCCCATTGTTTGGAAGACCCTTAGTACATCATATTTTTTATTTGATTTGTTTGTTTTGTAGCAGTCAAATGGACTAAGATAGCTGCTAAAAGCAATTGCTCAGAAATCTTCATGTCCCATGACACTTGGACACATACTAACAAGAAGTTCATTTATTTATGTAAAAATACTTCAATGAAGCTAACTTCAAAAGAGGGAGTAAATGAAAATATGCTCAATTCAGAATGGATTTAGAACTTTCTGGCTGTCTTCTTGTAATCACTAATGTATATACACCATCCTTTTACAAGCATCCCTGATCTCTCAGGCAGAAATTAAAGAGTGATTTATTTATAAAGAATAGGGAAAAAAGAAAAAAAAACTCTCTTCAGCTGCTTAAACTCAGAATACCTTATAGCTATATTAATGGAATCGTATTTTTAATTTTTATTTATTTGTTCTTTTTAGATACACTTGACAGTAGAGTATATTTTGACATATTATATATGCATGGAGAATAACTTATTCTAATTAGGATCCTATTCTTGTGGTTGTACATGATGTGGAAAAATGAATGTTTCTGTGACCTAAAAGATATCCAGTGTTGAATTACTGGCTCCTAGTTATTCCTTTCTCACTTCTCTGTAGTCTTCACAGAGGTACCTGAGAATGAATAAGGTGATTACATCAATACATTTTGATAGTTGGTCACCATGCTGGCAAAGTTGTAGTACATTGGTGAGGTTAAAGCAAATGTATCTATAATATCTCAAGTGATCTTTTCATTAGCCATGATTGCCTGTTTCTTGAAGAACATTTCAATAATATCAGTCCTCATAATGTACATGCATTCTGTAAGCATACTATATTTTTTTCATCCTGATAATATTTTTGTCTATATTTTTTCTCTAAATAATGGAAAGTAATGCTTACTCCTTGTTGTGATACTCAATCTGGCCATTTGATCTCTCCCTTTAGGTTTCTGTTTTGTGTATACACTTATCTTTTCTTTGGCATAATAATCTTTTTCTAGTAGTTACAAATTTTTCCATACATCTTCAATTTTATAATGTTTTCTTGTATTTAAAAAATGTTATATTACATTTGCTGAAGAGATTTTTTTTCCTAATGGGAATTGTAAACCAGAGGATTCATTTATACCAACATTTAGATTTTTTTCTTTATTTTTCCTGCCTAGAGGTACTTCATGATTTATTTTGTTCCCTTTCTGGTTATAGAATTTAAAGATACAATAGATAAAATACATTCCAATGCATTTTCCCCTCTACTTTCCGTTTCTTTATAAGAGTTTGTATTTGTTTTTATATTATTAATCCAGGGAAAAATCATTTCTGCTTTTGATTATCCAAGCCTTGTATATCAGTAACTTTAACATTCCTCTGACAAAATATATCTTAGATAGGTTTCACATGTTTGTGCCTGTGTGTGTATGTCTCCTATATTTTGGATCATTCAGTAACTGGACGTTTGGGGTTGAAGAGGCAATTACTGATCTTTGCTGGTAAAAGCAATTACCAAGATGTCAATGCAGGCTAGTGTCTGCTGCTTTCGATGGAAAGCTGTCTGACCGTGTGAGTTGGGTATTTGAACAGCACCTTTCTCCAGTTTCTGGCAACACCATTACCATCATTCATTAAGATAAAGCTTAGATCATATCTCTTTCATGAAACCTTCTTGTCATAGCCAAATTCCTTTATTTTCTTCTGCTGCATTTCCATATCTCCTAGTATATTTATCCCTTATGGTGCCCAGCCTGATCTAAATTATAATACATTTATTTGTGAATATGTTGAGTTGCCCCACTAGATTATGAAATTTCTTCAGCAAGTCGCCATCTCTGATCTATCATATGATTCTTCACAGCATCTGATTTACTACCTTGTACATACTTGGCACTTCATAAATGTCACTGAATGATTCAGTAGATGATCGAAGCATTTTAGGTAGAGTTTTTACTTGACGATTGGGTATTTATAAAGTTTTTAACAATAAAATGCTGAGTCTTGGAGTGGATCTAGGCAGTAACCCTTGACTCCTTCACAGCCAACAAATGAAGTAGTGAAAGTAGAGCTGACCGGAGAGGTAGATGACAAAATAGGCACTCTAAAACTTGATCTTGGAGAGCTTGAAACTTGGAAGGATTTGGAATATGTTCACCAAAACAGAAAATAAGGGAAGAGTTTCTCGACCCTGAACCTTGACCAGGGAGTGGTGGTGTGTGTTGGGGAGGGATAACAAAGAGAAAAAGAGGGAGAGGAAAAGCCATAAGCTTACTTCCCTTAAAATTGGAAACAAAAGCAGACGGAGTTATAAAACAGAAGAGGAGCATCAGAGACAGTGAAGGAGATCACACAGTTCAGCTGTAATGGTGGGCGGAAAACTGTGCCTGGCGGAGTAGTCATTTTATAGAGTTCACCGCTAGCCAGCCTCCCTAGAAGAAAATAAATAAGTCAATACAGCTTCTCATCCCCTACAGGTACTAACAAACCACAAGGAATGACCCTGAAGTGGGCTGCCTCTGCAATCCATCTAGAAGTCACTTGTAGAGGGATCTCTGCTAGCTGAAGGTGACCGAAGGCCCATTCCCCTCACTGAGGACAAGGAGAGTGGGGTAGAGCTGACTTGAGAGGAGGTCACTCCTGGGAAGTGCTGGCCCCAACCCAGGGATCCCTTCAGCCTCCACAGGAGCTCAGGTGAAGCTGGGCCAGTTGACACCCTACTTCCATCACAGAGACAGGTAAAACCCTGGTGAGCTCCACCAACCAGGGTGGAGGCTTCTGTGCCACAGATGGCTCCCAGAGAATCTGTGCTCACAGCCTCCACAGTGGCAGACAGCTTCCAAGCGCTTAGTAGGTCTACAAAGAAGACCCTGTGTAGAGGAGCAGGTGCTCAGCAATTCACAGCCACCACCCACAGGTGCTCAGATGAAGAAAGGCCAGCTGACATTTTATCTCAGTCAAATGCGGGAGAATCAGGGATAGAAGAACTTAACCTCATGATTATAAACGCTATATATCACAAGCGCAAAGCCAACATTATACTGAATGGAGAAAAACTAAAAGCATTTCCTCTAAAAATCAGGAAAAAAATGAGGATGTCTACTCTCACAACTCCTATTCAATATAGTTCTTTAAAATTCAAGTCAGAGCAATCAGGCAAGGGAAGGAAACTCTGATTAATTAAATTAAAGGAAATTAAAGAAAAACAATTAGGAAAAGAAGTCAAATTACCTCTGCTGTTGATGACATGATTCTATAGGTAGAAGATCAAAAATTAAAAAATAAAAATAAAACCCTCTACCAGAAGTCCAGAGAGCTAATGAATTCAGCAAAGTAGCACAATACAAAATTAACATTCAAGGATCAATAGATTTCCTATACTGCAATGATGAATCTGCTAAGAAAGAAATCAGGAAACCTCTCGAATTCACAGTAACATTGAGAATAAATACTTGGGAATAAATCTATCCAAGGAGGTAAAAATCTCTACAATGAAAACTATAAGAATGCTGAATAAAGAAATCGAAAAAGATCTTAGAAATTAAAAGATGGAAAGACATTCCATGTTCTTGCATAGGCAGAATTAATATTGTTAAATGGTCATGCTCCCCAAAGCAACATACAGATTCAATGCAATCCCCATCAAAATACCAATGACACTCTTTACATAACTGGAAAAAGACAATCCTAAAATTTACCTGGAAGAATAAAAGACCCAGAATAAATACAGCAATCCTGAGAAAGAAGAGCGATGATGTAAAAGGCATCACAATACCCAATCCCGAACTCTACTACAGAGCTATAGTAACAAAAACAACATGGCATTGGCATAAATCACAGACATGAAGACCAGTGGAATAATATGGAAGGCACAGAGACCAATTGTATTGATACAGTCATCAGACACAAAAGGTGTCAGAAACATATATTGGAGAAAAGATAGCCATTTTAATAAATGGTGCTGGGAAAACTGGATATCCATATATAGAAGAATGAAATTCAATCTCTATATTTTACCTTGCATAAAATTCAACTCATACTAGATCAAACACCTAGGAATTAGACCAGAAACTTTACAACTATTAGAAGAAAATATAGGCTTAGCACTATAACATATTGGCACAGGCACCAGTTTACTTAACAAGAAAGACGCCTAATTCTCAAGAAATAAAACCAAGAATCAATGAGTGGGATGTCATCAAATTAAAAAGCTTCTGCACAACAAAGTGAACAAGATCATGAAGAGAAAAACCTACAAAATGGGAGAAAATCTTTACTTGCTATACCTCTCACAGGGTATTAATAGCCAGAATATATAAAGAACTCACAAAACTTAACACAAAAAACCCCCACTAATAACCCAATTAATAAATGGACAAAACAATTACACAGACACTTCTCAAAAGAAGAAATATGAATGACCCACAAGTATATGAAAAATGTTGAACAACTCTATCAATTAGGGTAATGCAAATCAAAACTACATTGAGATTTCATCTCACTCCAGAGAGAATGGCAAACATTAGGAATACAGATACTAATGAATGCTGATGAGGATGTGGGGGAAAAGGTACACTCATACAGTGTTGGTGAGACTGAAAATTAGTACAACCACACCAGAAAGCAGTATGGATATTCCTCAAAAGAGTATGAATGGACCCACCATATGACCTGGATATCCCACTCTTTGTCACTTATCCTGAAGAACTAAAATCAGCCTACTTTACTTATACAAGCACATCAATGTTCATAACAGCACAATTCTTAATAGCAAGTTGCACAACCAGCCCAGGGGGCCCATCAACAGTTGAATGCATTTAAACAAATGTGGTAGACACACAATGGAGTTTTACTCAGCTATAAAGAAGAATGAAATTATGGGATTTGCTGGTGAGTGGGTAGAACTAGAAAGCATCAGGCTAAGTGAAATAAGACAATCTCAGAAAGTCAAGGGTCAAGTGTTCCCAGTCATATGCAGAAGGAAGAGCAAAATAAGAAAGAACAGCAGGGGAAACAATCAAGAAGGAAGGCAGATAACTGGAGTCCAGAAAGGGGGTAGATGAGGAGGGAGGAGGAACAGGAAAAGGTCAGAACTGTGGAATGAAATGACCAAATGATCTTATGTACATTTATGAATATACCCCAGTGAATTCCACATTGATTTATATCTATAAAGCAAAAATTTTGAAGAAAACCAGTAGAGGAAGGGGCACAGTAGGAGGGAAGACAAGAAGGAAGGAGTAAGACCTGAGAACTGAAATAAATCAAATTATATTCCATGCATGTATGATTATGTCAAAATAGACCCCACTGTAAGGTATAGCTTTAGGGTACTAATAAAGACATTTAAAAGATGCTGACATCCCACACTACCTTGTAGCAATTATTCAAACACTTATCCATTGTCCAGGTAAATATAACCTACATAAGCACTAGATTGATTGTTCATGGACCATTGTCTGTCCTGTTTAAAAAAGCTTTTTTCTGATTCTGAAAGCTATGATGATGTGATAGAATTTTACGATATCCTGAAGAATGTCACAGTTGTTTACAAAAATATATCATGTAAAAAGACTTTGTAAAAAAATATATCTCTTCCCCAATATTTGTCATCCATGTAATTAAGAATCTTTCACAGTTATGAAGCCTTGTACAATTAGAACTGCCAAACTGCTTAGTTCTGGGTGGATCTGTGTATATCATTACTTATGTTAAAAATTTCATCTGAGCTGGGCACGGTGGCACATGTCTGTAATCCCAGTGCCTCTGGAGGCTGAGGCAGGAGGATCGGCAAATTCAAAGCTGGCCTTAGCAACTTAGTAAGCCTCTAAGTAACTCAGTGAAATAAAATATTTAATAGGTCTGGGAATATGGCTCAGTGGTTAAGCACCTCTGAGTTCATCCCAGGTACAAAAAAAAAAAAAAAAAAGAGAGAAAGAAAGAAAAAAATCCCGCTGGAGTTGTGTGCTATATATTACTTGCTTTACAATCAAGAGATTCCCCATTCATTATACCTTCTGTTTTCATCAGCTTTTTCATTGCTGTGACCAAAAGACCCCAAAAGAACAATTTTAAAGGAGGAAAAGTTTACTTGTGGCTCACAGCTTCAGAGATCTCAGTCCATAGGTGGCCAATTCCATTGCTCTGGGTCCCAGGTGAGACAGCACCGCCAGGTGGAAGTGCATGGTAGAGGAAAAGCTGCTCAGGACAGGGCAATAAGGAAGCAAGAGAGAGTCACAGATAAAATGTAAGCTCCCACATGAGCTTTGGGTGGGCATCTCATATCTAAACCATACATTGTATTTCTTGTGCATAAAACAACTTACATTTGACTCTCAGCCATCTGCAAACTCTGGGAAGTGTATTTCTTGGCTTTGCAGTTCTCCTTTAAGAATTGATATCCTCTTGCAATTCCAGTGAGTCAGAGTCTCCAGTGAGTTAGAAAAAAAGGTAATTTAGATCAATACTCAACAAAATGACTAAGACAGAATCCTAGGTTTGCTTTCTTAGTCTTAATAGGAACAACTGTTTATTCATTTATACTTGATGCTTGAGGACCTACTAGATACAGGAAAAGGTGCTACATGCTGGAAATAATAAATCATACTCTTCCTGCTTTAAGAAATGTAATGCCTAAGTATTAAAGCCAAATAAATCATGTGTTACATGTGCTATTGTGCAAGTGGACAGAGACTGCCCTGGAAACATGCCTGAGTGAACTTCTTGAGGCATGAATAGTAGAAGAAAGTCTTCTGAAGAAGTTTCATTCACTTAATAAATGGTGTCACCAAATGTAAGACTTCTTCCTGCAAAGAAGTATGGATTTTTATCCTAAGGGAAATGTGGAACTCTTAATGACATTGAAGCTTTATGTGGCACGATCATTTTGGTATTTGAGAAAGATCATTCTGAATAGGGCATGAAAATCTGATCAAGGTTGAAATATCCTTGGAGACATGGATAGTCCTTCAGCTGAAGGATGAGAATGACTCTGGTGAAGATGTAGATCCATAAGAGGAGGTGATTGGGAATGAGGTGAGAAAAAGAAGAACAAAGAATTAAGTCCAGTTTTCCCGATCTTTTGCCAAGAAGATTAACATCACAAGAACATTTTAGGCAATGAATTTTTTTTATTTTAATTTGTCCTAATTCATTATACATGACAGTAGAATGCATTTTGACACATTATACATAAATGGAGTATGACTTCTCATTCTTAGGTTTGTACATGATGTAGAGTCATATAGGTAATGCAATCATATATTCATATAGGGTAATGATATCTGACTTATTCTACCATCATTTCTACCCCCATACTCTCTCCCCTCCCTTTACTCCCCTCTGTCTAATCCAAAATGCTTCTGATTTTACCAACAACCCCTGTTATTATGAATTAGTGTCCACATATCAGAGAAAACATTTGGCCTTTGATTATTTGGGATTGCTATTTCACTTAGCATGATATTCTCAAGTTTCATCTATTTACTTGCAAATGCCATAACTTTGTTCTTCTTTAAGGCTGAATAATATTCCACTGTGTATATATAAGCATATATCACAATTTCTTTATCCATTCACCTTTTGAAAGGCATGTAGTTTGGTTCCATAGTCTGGCTATTGTGAACTGAGCTTCTATAAACATTGATGTGGCTATGTTACCGTAGTATGCTGATTTTAAGTACTTGGGTCTAAACCTATGAGTGGGATAACTGGGTCAAATGGTGGTTCTATTCCTACTTTTTTTTTCTTTTAGGAATCTCCATATTGCTTTCCATAGTATTGCACCAACTTGTAGTTCCACCAGCAACATATGAGCGTACCTTTTTCCCTAAATCCTCACCAACATTTATTGTTGCTTGTATTCTTGATAATTGCCATTCTGACTGGAGTGAGATGAAATCTCAGTGTAGTTTTGATTTGCATTTCTCTAATTGCCAGAGATGTTGAACATTTTTTCCATATATTTGTTGATGGATTGTATTTCTTTTTCTGCAAAGCATCTGTGTTCAGTTTTTAGGTAGTAAGTTAAATGGCTTAATTCTAGATACATTGATTTTGAAATGCCAGTAAAACCTTCCTAATGGAAATCTCAATTGGCATTTGAGTGTATGGCTAGGGATAAATATCTGAGATTCAGCAATATAGAGACATGATATGATAGATACTACCAACTAATCATTAAAAAATTGTTTCCATTTCTTCCTGATAAGCAACCATACTACATTTTCTGCTTATTTTACACCAAATGAGGCTGTGTAACTAGATCTGACCTGTAGGATGTTAGGGAATTGAAATATGTCATTCCTGAACTAAGATTTCAAAACAGGTAGTTGAGCCTTCCTGTTATCTTTGTGCTTCTCCTGGATGGGAACAGACGATGGCAAGGCCTTAGGAGATACTTGATTGACAAGCTTGAAGAATCTTGAATTCCTGAAAATCTAGATAGAAATAGAACCACCTCCACATCAATAATACTCTCCTTCTTAAATAGGAGTGTGGAGTCTAAACCTTAAGTTTTGTGGTCTATTTGTTATGACACTGTAGCCTACATTAATAAAGAGAGGGAGTAACCAAAGCAATAGAAGTTGGTAAGATGTAGAGAAAGAAGCTGCCAAGAAAATGCCTAAGTATAGTGGACGGAAAAATGAACATTTCAGGGTGACATAAGGAGCAACTAGAGACAGAGAAGAAAGTCAGAAGAGCATTGATTTAAAGAAATCAAGGAAAAGTGCTTCCTTTGTGCTCAAGAGTTGAGATGGAGGAGCGAAGGAAGGCTGCATTGGTCCACAGGTAAGAAAAGGGAGAAAGAAATTGCTGGTGGTTATTGACTATGAGGAGTAGGATGAATAAAGAAAGAAAATATAGAAATAGAAAAGAAATAGGGATATAAAAAAATGTCAGGACTGTCTAAAGAACTGGTGTAGTATACAGAACAGAGTAAAAGGAATCAATATATGGTACTTCCGCAGTGGTGCTTTGGATTCTAGATGCATGGCAGTTGTAGGTGACAATAAGTTCTAGAGTTCATCCATAAGAGAAGAGAGGTAAAATGGTGCACCACTAAGATGAAAGAGGAGGAAATGAGGAGGCCATGGCCTTGGATGGGTACTCTCCTTGTAAACCGAGTTCATCCATTTGACTTGGGCTAGAGCATAAAGACCATAGTCCTCAGTTCATCAGATTATCATAGTCGATAAGACAGTACCTCAGAAAATTTGTAAATTTATATCACATGCTAATATGCTTCTGGGGAAGTTCCTTTTCTATATATCAGTATTTTTTCTGTAAAATAAGGTTAATAATGGTACTTATCTCAAAGGCAAAAGTCCTTAGAATGATATCTGGCATAGAGTAAGTTCTAAAATCTTAGCTATTGCCATTTTAATTTATATTATTCAAATGTATTTGGATTTACCAAGATGCCATTGCTTAAGTAAATGTAATCACAGGAAGCCACAAACATAGCTCAGTTCCTCCTTGTAGAAGGAGGGTGGGAAGTGTGGGTTAGTTAATAAATTCTGAGAGCAAACATATGCCTCTTAGCAACAAATAATGGCTTACATTTAGCTTTATGGGAAAACCTCTAATTTAGATACACAGATACCATGCATCTGTTGTATTCTCAGTTTGAGTGCAGATTTATTCCTCTGGTCCTGGGCAGTCAACAAGGATTCTCTCAGAGCCTCCTTTGATTCCGTTTTTATCATCAGTAACAGAAGTAACTATTCTCTTTGGTTTGGGGTTTATTATCGCTAAGTGAGAAACTGGATCATGAGTCAGTAACAGGAAGGGCTCATGAGTTCTTTAACTCTCCACAGGCAGGGTGTGACTCAGTTGGGTTAAACCTCTGCCAGGCTTAGATTCTTATTATTGCACATTAACTAGCCTGCGGTGTATTTGGCCCAACACAATCAAACAGTGAATTAGGAGCTAAGAGTAAAAAATATCTTCAGCAATTCCAAAGTAATTGAAATGACATAGGTAGACAACACTACCTTTCCACCTGCTGACTCAAATTTATCTAATTCCCCTGACTTCATATCACCGCTGAATTCCAGTCTAAATGTTTGACATTCTTTCCTTGTTACCAATTTATAAAAAATGAGGACATTATATCTGACAAAATAGAATTACTATTTATTTTTTTGAAAAATATGATTTAAGAAAAACTTAATACTTGGCATTCTCAGAGATACTAAGAATAAAGATAACAAAAAGTGTATCCAAGGGATTACAGAAAATTTATTTTGGAAAAATACTCTCTGGAAGATATAAGGGAACATTATCAGGTTATCCTCTAAGAGACACTCAAATGAGAACAATTGCTTATTGACAACTCTGACTTTTGAATCTTATGTCTAAAGTTATTTTTATGACTTGGAATGGGGGTGCAACTGTTCATGACCCAAACATAATTGTGTGTATGTATCCATTGACTGAATTCTAGACCGTTCTCACTTTTATGCAAAATACATTTTAAACATCCATACTATTAGTGGAATGTAAGAAAATCGCCTTATGATCTGTGTGTGTTGGAGGAGTTAATGTAGGAAAGGAAGAAATAAAGATGGGTTGGGGATATTTCATATCTAGAAAAATGGAATAAAGATTCTTAATTTTACCATTTTAGATACAATTATAAAATATATATTTCCAGTCCAGTATTGCGTACATGTTGTCTAAATTTTGTTACTGTTTAAGGTCCAGTGTGTCTTCAAGTGAAGCTGAAGTTTCACTTCTGTGTACACAATGACTTGACAATCTTTCCCTCACCTATAACAAGTTATGGTATCCAGAGTTTTAATTTCCCATATCAATGACTTTAATTTTCTACTCATTTTATGAACTAATAAGATCCAACTGCAAGCTATTCATATCATTACACAACTCTAGCTGAATGAACAAAATGGAGATCACCACTTTGAACTATTTGGAGAAAGCCCTTGCCATAATAGAAGGACGGTAGTGTTTGTTTTGTCACCAAGGGTAAAGGCGAAGATGTGGCATGTGAAAGCAATTTCATAAATAGATCATAAGCAAGCACAGACTATTTGAAAGTTAATGTAAAAGCACAGTTCGGAAAAAACTATCTCACCATCCCTTTTCTTTTGAGTAACTCATGTATTTATGAGTGACATGTTTATACGCTTACATTTGTTTTGTTTAGTATTTCTCACATCCTTCCTATGAATCTTAAATCTTTCTTATTGCTCTACTTCCATTCTGGAACCCCTATCAAGTGGAATCAGGGATTCTGGCTCTGTGCCTACCTTAGTCCTTTTGCCTCTGCCCCATGAGACAGGCAAGTCAATGATGGCTTTTTCTGTGCCTGTGTGTTCACTATTTTGCTGGAGTATGATCCATGTTCTTCGGAATTTGGGCCTTTATTCATTTTTTATCATTATTTAGATCTGCCATCGATTCCTTAACTTTTCCCCCCTTCTTTAGATTTAGTTCCTTTTGCAGCTGTTTTTTTTCACCCTGAGCATAGTTTTTATGGGGTATATTCTAGACCTCTCTGCTAGAATTATAATTAGTATCATCTAAATTCATGACTGTAATTACTACGTGAACCTCAAAACAGATCTGTTGACTCTTCCCTTTCACTCCATTGGATGTGACCTCTGAACTCTTTGGCTGGGAGATGTTAAAAGTCCCCTATTGCCTGTGTAAACTTCTATCCTGATTTGCTCAGAGCAAAAGTTTTTCCAAGGGAGCAGATGTTTCAGAGATTCATCTTTATGATGGACTATACACAGGTATTTAAACAAAATTATATTTATCTTTTACACAAGTGGACCACCCCAAATTTTATGTAATAGCCTACGCAGCCTAATTTAATTTAGAAAGCGTGGATTTAATCCAAAGCAGATAGTTTTCAACACAAATATTCATATAACCAAAAGAAAGCCAACTATGCAAGCACTTATTTTGATAAAAAAAAACTCCAATGATAATGGCATCTGTAAGAAATAATTGTTCCATAATTTGAAGCTCTACTGTCATTAGGAAAGAGTGGTCCTTGACAGAGAGAAGAGAAAGGATTCAAAAAGGTTGGGCAGCAAAGTGTGGTGACTAAGAGAATGGACACTGGAGTCCAACGGAGTGAGTCAAGTCAAGTGCCAAGCCTTTAGCTAGATGCATAAACTTTGGGGAAAGTTTTGTTATCTCAAAACTATTCTTTTCTCATCTAAATCTCATGGGATCTCTGTGAGTATTTACTAAAATAAAAGACATAAATTGTTTCAAACCACGACAAGTGCACAGTAACTGTTCAGTTAATAATAAAAGTCCATGGCATTTTCTGAGTACTCAATCTGGGGCAGATAATATTCTATGCCATGGACATATTTTAATTCAGTTAGTCCTCACAATGATCCTACAAAATTAGAACTGTGATTCTTATATTAGAAATACAGCCTTTTAGGCCCAGAGTAACTCGTCTATATGGTAAAACTGGAATTTGAATCTCAGCCTATAGCTCCAGCCCACAGTCTTAACTCCTTCACAATACCTACTCTTAAATGTGTTAACTGTCGATTTGAGGATTTCTATTTCTGGAAAATGAATTATCTGCGTTCTGGGTTCTAAGTTCATTTAAGTTTGGGGATCTGCATGGAACAGCATCGTCATCATTGACTCTCACTTTTCTCTTACCTCTTTTATTCATTGACTTCTTTTCTCTCCTTGTTATCCACACACATCACACCTAGTTACTACACACAGGATTCTTGTTTGAGGTGCAGCTACAGAATGAGACCGAAAGTGCCTCGTTTCGGATAGGAAACACACCCACTGCCAGTGCTACCCTATACTGGGAGCACATCGTAGTCCCCACGATCCTTACAGATAAATGCTTATGTAACCAATGGCCCCAGTTTATTTTAAATACGATGTCTGAAGCTTTGAATGAATGCAGAAAAGCTATATCAATACTTTACTTGATATATTGCCTGATGAGGTTCCTAGAGATTCTACCTTTTTCTAATTACTGCTCTGGTTAAACAATAAAGAACAAATTGATCTTTATGCACTAGCATGAATATGAATTCAGTCATGCCTAGAATACTGTCCCAACCCTGGCTCTTATTCTATCCCT
This sequence comes from Callospermophilus lateralis, assembly GCF_048772815.1. Taxonomy (NCBI): domain Eukaryota; kingdom Metazoa; phylum Chordata; class Mammalia; order Rodentia; family Sciuridae; genus Callospermophilus; species Callospermophilus lateralis. Next base: position 68,502,352 of record NC_135307.1, on the reverse strand, counting down.
TCGCTGCCAAAGGAATCCAAAAAGCAGATACTCCAGGAATCTGACAATCTAAATTATGCAAGTCTCCCAGTATGCCCTGCCGGCACAATGAGGCCACTGTAGCTGGGGCTGTGCTCTCTGATGCTCACGTATTAGACTGACTTTCAATTCCAGAAAAGTCAGTTATGTATAAAGAATGATTCAGCTGAAAGGAACGCATTTTCACTGATACAGCACTTTAGATTGACTCAGCCAGAGTCTGTAAGTCTTCACTCCAGAACTGCTAGCACCTCTATCTTAGCAACACAGATTTTTTTTCTCTTGTTTTTCGATGTCTCAAATTGAGAACTTTGATTAGGGCCAGAGATATCAATCATCATGTGTGTTGAACAATATGAATTTAATATTTTTAAGGTATTTTAGAGAGTTTCCACGTGAGATGCTATTTTAACAGTGTGGGTAGGTTTGGGATTTTAGGATTTTTTTAATGAGGATAGTTTTTTGTTTTGTTTTAATTAAACCAAGGGACAGAAAAACAATATATTTTTCCTGCTAGATGAAGGAGGGAGGCATTTCTTCTAGATGAAGGTATAGATGCAGGACTACAAGCAATTTTAATTTAGAAAGTCACTGAAGAAATTTGAGATGCCCACTCCCTTTTTAATTAAGCACCTTATCTTCTAAATATCACTTATCCTATTTTGTATGTAGTAAAAGAAATATTCAGCAATATTAAAGGTCAAGGTATATGTATGTGTGTATGTGTGTATGTGTGTATGTGTGTGTGTGTGTGTGTGTGTGAGTGTGTATGCAAAATGAGTCACATTAAATCAATAGTGCCTTTCCCTATTGGAATACAAATTATAGGGCTTATTATTAAATAGCTAGTAATCCTGAAAATTCTATAAAATGAGAGAATGATTTTCCTATTCTTTATCCCAAAATTAGTGGACACAGTATTACTCAGGGAGAAAATGTGTAGCCGGATTGTACAAAATATAAATTGAAGTCATTACCCTAAAAGAGAAGCCATGGGAAAACAACTTCTCATCCAGAATTTTTAAATAATAGAAAATGGAGCCAATTCTAGTCCTGGTACACAAATGTCTTAGAAATCATTATCCATGTGAATAGACATGCGGGAGGTGGGGGGAGATCAGGAGACTGTAAACCTGGCCTTAGATTCCATGTATGCAAGTTAGTAATAACCTCATTAAGACATATGAAATTTACATGAGCTTGACTAATCTAGAGGAAATATTTGTGATTTGGATAAATCAGAATTGAAATTCACCATTTGGTATTAGAGACTGAAACCAAAGTGACTTTTACTAGTATCAAAACTGGTCTTTCAAGAGCTTAAATTAAAAGGAGTCTAAAATATTGAGCATGAAGTCATTAATTTCCACAGTTAAGACTCTCATAGATACAGAACTTGGGAGCCAAGAGAATTACAAAATTACCATGTCCATATCTGTTTCTTCAGTTTGATCCTTGAGACTAGACAGTCCTGGAAATAATCTCAAGTGTATAAATACCATCTATTAGGGAAATTACCTAATCTCCTTAAGCCTCAGTTTTTCTTATCTGCACAGGAAGGGAAGTGATCCAGCGTTCCTCTGTACTCACTCTGCCAACTGTGAGAAGTAAATGATATTATGAAATTAGGATGCTAGCCTTAGCATAGCCTCTATGATGTAGTAAGTGTCTACACTTGTTAACCCTATCATACTCCCCCTCCCACCTTTACCTATACTAGATACAACCTTTTCTCTTAGGAAATGGCAGAAACCAGGCCTGGGATTCACTCTCAGCTTCTTTTCTGACCGTTAGTTGTTCTGATTATTTGGTACTTCCGCTGTGCTGGAGAATATTTTAAATATTCTCCCAAAGCAGAAAAAAAGAAATGTTTTGATTCTTATAACAGTACAGAGAGGAGAGGAGTAGAATTCTGGAGGCTTTGAATGATTATTACCTGGCTCCCTCTCCCCTCCTCAGTCACTTCTCTCTTCCTGTAGTGGTGCTCAGGCCCACCATTGACTCACCCAGGTTGACACCATCACAACATTCAAAGTGGTTTCACAACTACATTAGAAAGACATTTGCTATCAATATGAGGGCAGAGCTGACTTCATTAGACAGGTTTGATTGATAGGCTGATCCCTGTGGAGGCTGGAGAGTTGGTCAGTACACTGGGTCAATCTGCACCTCTATCAAAGCCACGAGGAATGAAGAAGGGATACCAATGCTACCAAAGGGTTTAAGTGAGGTTGGGAAGAAAACAACTGAAACTCATAAACAAGACAGATGTTCACCATACTAGCCTACCCTAGAACAGGTGAGTTATTCCTTGTGAAATGACCTGGACTATCTTTAAAATCAGAGGAAGATGCTTGAATTCATAATTTTGTGCCTTGGGTTCACATGGATTTTATGCTTTAAGCACTAATATCATCTCAAGAATTTATTAGGTCAAGATGTGATAGTAGAAGCAAATGTGACTCCATTTTGTTTGATGACTTCATCCTGTAAAACAACCTCGCCAAGTAGAAGGGTCATGACTGGGGCAAGATGTTCTTTTCCTTTTGCTATAGAAACCTTTAAGAACACAAAACTACCTAATGGGGTATTGTTTCTGTAACTAGGGTAACGGGGCTCTGTTTCTGTAACTGGGGTGACTGGGCTAACTGTGATTGGTTAGGCTTCCCTCCGCTTGACTGCACTGTCCCGCTTCTGTAACCTGGCTTGCTTGCATTGGCTAGACCCCCGGAACATCCCTTTTGCGGTTTTCAGGCTTATAAGGAGTGCCCTTGCAATTGTTCGGGGCTGATCAGGGGAACAGCTTTATGTTCTGGTCAGCCACCACTGGTGTGCTTCAATAAAGGCTTGATTCGATTATACGTGAGTGGTCTGGAAGTCAGCTTATGAAACCCTGGGACGAAGCTTTAACTATAACAAGGAGAATATGTTGAAGTTTGACTCAATAAATTTTGGACATAAAAATTCAGTGGACATTTCAAATTCAAGGTTACAGTAGTTTTCTATGTGAGTAAAGAGCACATTGGCACATTGTTGTTAAGTAGCCTAAAATTATAGCAAAGAATGATAAATCAATTCATATTTCTATTTTTACAAATGTTACATTTAGCATTTTAATAGAAAAAAATGGTAATTAGGAGGTTGGAATGCACGTTTTATTTTAGCTTATTCTTACCTGCTGAGAAATGTGTTGTGTTCATAACACAAATTACAATTACAAAGATATGCAGACTGGGAACCACAACAAGCAGATCAGAGCACACCTATAAAATGATTTAAAGTCTATACAAGTTTTGTGGGCACAGGTAGTCATATTGGCTCAAGAAAACAGAAGACCAAGACATAGAGCACTCAAGCATTATAGTGCACATTTCAGCCATTTCTTTAGTAAAAGAAAAAAGAAGAGCATAGGATTGATTAAATTCTATTTTAAGACTCTTTGTTGTTGTTGTTCTGGCACAATTTGGGAGTTTTTGGGACCAATCAAGAGTCCATTGAAATGGAGAAACATTGAGAAAGAAAACAGGGAATATCTGTGTATTAGACATGTCTCCATCACTATCACAAAATACCTGAGGTAGATAATTTACAAAGAGAAAAGTTTGAGTTTGTTGAAAGCACCATGTCAGGGTAGGAGTACATAGTGGAGGAAACAGCTCACCTTATGAATGGGGATACAGAGTGTGAGGTGGGTAGGCACCAGGATTGATAATATGGTTTTGATATGAGGTTTCTCCATAAAGTTCATGTATGAGACAATGCAAGAAAGTTCAGAAGTGAAGCAACTGGATTATGAAATCCTTAAACTAATCAGGGTACTGTTTCCCTGATAAGGATTAATTGGTAACTGTAGACAGAAAGAGGTGGGTCATTGCAGGCAGGCCTTTGGGGTATATATTTTGTGCTTGTTGAGCAGAGCTCTCACTCTCCCTGCTTCCTGGTGCCATATCCTGAGCTGCTTTCCTCTGTCAATCACTTCCCCCATGATAGTCTGCCTTACCTCAGGCCCAGAGAAATGGACCTGATGGTCTAAGGACTGAGACCTCTGAAACCACGAGCCTCAAACAAACTTTTACTTCTCTAAAATTATTCTTATTGGGTCTTTTGGTGACAGCAGCAAAAAAAGCTGACTGCAACATCTCCAATGCCTGAAGAACCTCCCAATAGCCCCCTCCTAAGGTCCACAGCACCTCCTAATACCACTACTCTGGATATCAGGACGTATCCACCTTGGCCTGTGGGGGAGATTCAACTTCCAAATTATAGCAAGCTGACCACATCCACCCATGAGTTCCCAAATCATTGCCTTTTCTTCTCCATATTTCATGTGTAATTTAAACATAGCGTAAATACTCCAAATATGTAATGCACCAGGATGGATAATACATTTTAGTACATAATGTTTTAAACATTGCATAGTTTTTCTATTTTGTATTGAAGAATTATTTTTTTTCCTGCATAAATCATAACACCTTTTGAGGGCATAGTTTATTCACATAGGTGTGTGTGCTCTGGAGCACCTAACAATATATGATTTTCATAGCAATTTATTATGGAATGGCCATTGAATTAATCTATACAAAGATTTTTGAAGAATTAATGCTATTGATCAGTTGCAAAGAAAGAATACTGATGCTAGAAGTATCATGAATACTAATGTATAAAGACTCCCAAAAGAAGTCATCTAGAATGTATTTAAAAATTATTTGGGCTAGATGAGAGGCATTTGCTTAAACAGATGGAATATTTACCATGAACTAGAGTCACAATACTAAATAGTGGTTAATACTACCAATATACCTGGGCTTTTGTGTGTATGTCTATTTTATTTTTCCAAGGATCACTTTAATGGCAAATGAAGTGATGCAGTGACAGACATCACAAATGTTCTATTTATTTAAACATTCAGAGAAATGAATGGAAACTAGCCTCTTAATGACTTAATTATCACAATGTTAAAACTTAATTACTGATAAACCCAATATTGACTTAAAGTTCCCATTTATTATATCACTATTTCTATTAGGAAAAAATGTAACATACCCAAATCTGTCTCGGTGTTTCAATGAAGAATTGTATTTGGTCGGATTCCATAAGAATATAAAACATTGCTAACCTTCTTCTGTTACTCCTATACATGTGCACCCTGAAGCGGGCAAAGATGGAAGCTAGAAAAAGGAAGGTGTAAAACATGTGAAAACCTATAGCCTTGTAAAATATTAAGTTCTGTATCTGCCACCTAAAGTATGGGGGAAATTGTAAACAGGACATCAGAATAATGGAAGACTTATATTTCTTGTAATTTCACTGATTTGTGATTTATGAGGTGAAGTTTACCTGGTGTTTAAAGTCAAAGAAAAAATTACAGGAAAAATAATAAATTCTGATGTGCTGCAGTAGAATTGCATAATTGTGTACTGGTGTAGCTACATGGCTTACAGCATTCACATCATGGAAACCATAGCAACGGTAGCAGCCTCCTCTGTAGCACTGAAAATGCAAGTCCCTGGTGCCACACAGCTCCATTAGAACCAATGTACAAGATGACTCATTTTATTTTTTTAAATAGATATATAAAATTTTTTAAATAACCATAGATTGAAGGTAATAATGTTCCTCATTACATTTCCATCAGTATTATTCTACACTATCAGCATTTGTTTGAGACTCATTGGATTCAGACTGTGTTGCATGCCCATTTCAACACCTCTGCAGATTCCTCTCATGCCCCTGGGTCCTGGATCCAGATATTATGCAGAGTTAGTAGAAGTTTGCAATATTATTCAATTGTGATGTCTTTGTTAGTGTCATCATTATCAACTTCATCATCATTATTATTTATACTTTTATCCTTTTATTATTTATTGAGCTTGACAATCTCCTTTGGTCTTCAAATTGGCTGTAATCAAAGAAGAATGTTTCTAACAGAGATGGGAGAAGAATATTGCGACCGAGGATTCCAATTGAAAAGGCCCCAATGTTTAAATTCATTGCAGGTAACACAATGCACAGAAATTCATGAAATCCTAATGTGGTTTATTGGTTAATTAGAGATGGAATATCTCCTTTGAGAGAAGTTAGTTTTACTAGCTGATTCATTGGCTTATGAAGAAATACATTTTTTAAAAAAAAATTAGCATTTTTTTATAATATTACCAGTGTCTGGAAAATCCACTTTTTGCCTTTCCTCATTCACCAACCCTTATGCTAATCACACATTCCTGCTACCTCCTCTACATAGGCACCCTCAACTCCAGCCCTCCTCCTCTTTCCCCAATTCTAGGCTTCCATTTGTCATAGATTTTGTGATTATGAAATAATTTATATTCTATAAGTTTTTGCTATTAGACTGAAAGGTCCTTCAGGGTAACAATCTTGTTTGCTTTTTCTTTTCAGCTTCTAACCAGTACTGATCCTGACATTAAATAAATAAATCTTAAATATATATTATATATATTATATTTATTTATGTTTAATATATATTATATATATATATATATATTTATTTGTGCTCAGTAAATATCTACTCAATTGGATGGAAATCAGCAGGACTATTCTGAACTAGTCAGAGCCCCAGGATTGCAAATTTTGTTGGAGATGGATCTAGAATTGTGGTTTCCAAATACCTGTTTTCAGTCTCAGGCTGAGTTGATAGGAAATACTTGGAGATATTTTTAGAAAGACAGATTTCTGGGTCCTATATTCAGACATTCTAATTTAGAAGGTTGGAAATATTTATAGAAATATGTTATTTTAAAAGGTATTTTAACTTTTATTTCCTTTGAAATGATATTGGTGAAACAGATGTCCTGACGATTCGTTCATTCAGAATGTCCTAAATATTCTATATTCAAACTTAAAATCAAATAGATATATTTAGCTAAAGTTAAGCTGGGTGGGAGGTTGGCCAGTGGGAACTATTTTGGGAAACCCAAGTACCCTCATCTAAACTTCCTCCTCTCCTGAAACAGTTCAGAATAAAAGGAACTAGAACAGAGATGGTTGTTATCAATAGAGATTTACTTAACTCTTTCTCAGAACACTGTTATTTATTCTGAATAGTTCATGCCATTTCAAATTTTGATTTCAAAAGTTCCTAAATCAAATAGGATATTTAATGTTTAAATATCAGTGATTCTTTAATTTACTTAAATTTAAATTTATTAAATTTACAATAAAAATTCCTATTTATAATTTATCTTAACCAACTTATTATCATTCAGATTTTTACTTATGTAAGTAAATTTTTTTAGAAATTATCTCATTTAACAGTTTTTATCTGAGATCATTTTCTGTCTTCCTGATAAACAATTTAAAAATTTCAGTTTGGTTCTGCTGATAAAACATAATCCTGCTTGTTGGTTGCTTGGTTCTGAAATATCTCTATTTTGTGTCATTATTTAAGGGTGAAATTCCATTAAGTAGAGAATTCTAACTTGTCAGTTACTTTTTATCATATAGAAGGTAACTTTTAATTGTCTCCTACCTGGTAGAAAGCAGTCAGCTGTCACTCCTCTGAGGCAGCTCACTTTTGTTTGGGTTGCATTTAGGATTTATCATAGTCTTGAGTTTTCTTATATCTTAGCATGTGTTGTTTTTTTTTTTTTTTAAACACACACACACATACACACACAACTTTAAATACAGGAATACCTTGGAGATATTGTGGGTTTGGCATTGAAGTGAGTCACATGAATTTTTTGGGTTTTCAGTGTATAAAAAAGTTAGTTGTGCTTTATATGTATAATATGAATTGTAATGCAGTCTGCTGTCATATATAACAAATTAGAGTGAAAAAAGAAAAAAGTTAGATTTATACTATACTGTAGTCTATTAAATATGCAGTGGCATTGTGTCTTAAACAATGTAACACCTTACTTAAAAATACTGAATTGCTAAAAAATGCTAATGATCATCTGAGCTTTTGGAAAAACAGTGCCAACAGACTTGCTTGATGTCATCAACCTCCAATTTATATAATGTAGCATCTGCAAATCTCAAAGTGAAGCACAAAAAGAGAAAGTAAGCCTGTATATCCTTATTGCATCTGTGAACTATTGAATTCATCAGCTATTGGAAAATCCTAGCCATTCCTTCTGTATTTTCTCCCTCTTCTACTCTGGGACTCTATTAAAATTATTACAGACTTCTTGTATATGTGAGTTATTATTTATTATTTTTTTATTTTTCATCTTTTATTTCAATCCTTAAGCTTGGATAGTTTTCTTTTAATATGTCTTTGAATTTCCAAATCTCTCGATATCTTGCCATATTTGTTGTTAATCCTATCCATTTGGTCTTAATTGCAATTAATTCATTTCTATAATTTCTACTTCATTCTTTTTCAGTGCTTTAATGATATTTTTAATATTTTCCCATTCCTTGCTAATTTTTTGCATGTCTATATTCTCTGAGATAAATGGGATTGTTGTGGTTGTTGTTTTTCAGTCTGTCTAAAAATTCTATTCTGGAGTTCCTAAGTATCTTTATTCTGGCTAATCACCATATGTGATTTGTAGTATGTTGGGACACCGTAAATATCGTCACCATCTGTTATTTATAATACTTTCTGAATACCTTATGAGAGAAACATTTTCAGAAATAATTTTGAGTCTAAGATGATGTTTGCTTCTTTGAGGGAGAATTTTGCCCTTTTTTACAAGTTGTCTAAGGGTAGTAGTAGCAAGTTCAGGACTGAGAGTTGAGAGTCTTTTTGTTCAGCAGGATAAGCAACCAAAGCATAATCTGAGCCACCATTTCTGAAAAGAGCTCTGCAGGATACCAATCCAGAGCAGGACTGTCACACTGATGTCTCTGCCTTTGCAGGGCACAAAGCTACAAACATCATTCCTTCTGCCCTGAATGAACATCTACAGTTAAGATTCTGAGTGAGAAAACGGTCTCAGGAAAAAGCGCCAGTTTGGGGGGTTCATGGGAGGTGGAGGGTATTATACACTAAGGTTATTCTCTCCTCTCTCATAGGCTCAGGGCTCAAATGTAGCTCTCTTTGTCTTTGATCCTTAATCAGAACCTTTTCCTGAGCTGCCTTTTTGCACAAGCATGTGCCCTAAGGAAGAAACAGTTAGGGCTCATCTGTGAGCTGTACTCTTCTTCCTCTTCTGAGCCTGGCCATTTGTCAGTTTCTCCATTGATCTCTGATCTTTTTAGAAGATAATTTTCATCAAGCCTCTTTAGTTGTCATCACCAGGAGAACACATGCTATTTCCTGAGTCTGTCAAGTCTGGATGCTTTGATGTTGTATTATTATTTATTAATGGCTATTTTACATTTTATGTTGGTTCATGGTTTATCTTTTTCTTATTTTTTCTGGTTTGATCAAATTGCTGCTGATATCCTTTTCTATTTCTAAATTTGATCATTTCTTTACATTTTCCATTGTATTATTGTGTTCTTATTATTAGAACCCATTATCAAACATATTTTTGTACTTACATGAAATCAAGATTTTTCGAACTATTCCCAGCATTTTTCTCCTAATAGATTGAAACTTCTTGAATATCTTTACCTCACATTTTCCTTTCCTCTGATGAAAATGAAACCTTAGGGATTCTTTTACTTGGCTGCCTTTTCTAACTACCACTAACTCTCTCTCCAAATGCTAAATCTCTGCTGATATAACTGAGTAGCATTAAGAGAAATTTACAGTGGGTCTCTTAAATTTAAAAAATTCTTATTCAGCACGAGGCTACACATTCCTATACAGTTGGCTTTCTTACATATGTATTAATTTAACTTTACAAGTATCACAGTGCTCTTTGCTTAACACTGTGCGTCCATTGTTAAGATCACAGTACTAGCTACTTGGGAGGCTGAGGCAGAAGGATGCAAGTTTGAGGTTAGACTCAGAAACTTGGCTAGATCATTAGCAACTCAGTGAGACCCTGGGTCAAAAAAATAGAAATCACTGAGGATGCACCTTAGTGTTTAAGTACCCCTGGGTCTAATCTTCAGTACTAATAGGGAGTAGGGAGAAAAGACCCCTATTCTGAAGTCTTGCTTTTTGAGTATTTTGCTCAGGTGGGTTATATATTTTATACATTTTTCTAATGTTTGCATATCTGTGACTATCTTTTGTTCACATTGATTTGTTCACTCTGTTATATTTGGTGTTGGGAATAAGCATTTGCTTAAATCCTGGTTATTAAAAACATACAATAAACATAATAAAGTTGTAGTTATCAAACAAACAATAGTGATGCAATCTCATTTCTAGAAAATTAGATATTCATTTTATAGTAGGAAGTGGGTATACTTGTGCAGCACTTACAAAACATATCTTTTTTAAATATTTTTTTTAGCTGTAAATGGGACACAATACCTTTATTTTATTTATTTATTTTTATGTGTTAGGGATTAAACCCAGTACTTCACACATGTGAGGCAAACGCTCTACCACTGAGCCACAACCCCAGCCCCAAAATAGATCTTAAAGTATACAATAATCAAGTACTAATAAGAAATATGACACCCTATGACTTTTAAACTTGGTAAATTAACATTGTTATCAAAAAGTTTGTTAGAATTCCTCTTTATTTGTAGTATTTAGAAATCTTAAAGAATAATGTCAGCAAGATGGCAGAATAAGTATTTCCATTGCTCAAACCCCGACAAAAACACCAATTTAACAACTATCTGTAGACAAAATTAACTTTATGAAATCTCTGGAATTCAAGAAAGGTTAAAGCATTCCTGTGGAGTACACACATAAGATGACATGGAAAAAGCAAATATAAGTTTTAATTTCCCCATATCAGCCATATTCCAAGTTGGCTCAGTAAAAGCATAAAGAGAGAGCACAGGAGCCCTAAGTTCTCACGGTGGAATATACAGCAAATGAATGTCCAACTTCTCCAGCCTTTCAGAAGCTGACTTTGCTGTGCCTCACCCAGAACACTGAAGGAATCAACATGGCTAGATTACCTACAGGTAATGGAGAACATAGGAAAGGGGTGGGATATTCAACAAACATCATGTAGACCTTAACAGCCACGCCATGATCCCCAGCAGTGGACTCACCCATATATCCTAGTGGAATGGACAGCCACCCACAGACTCCAGTGGGCAGACCTGACCCCTAAACTTTGCCAACTGACTGACCCAGAATCTCTAGGCAGTTTGACTCATAAAGAGTTTTCCCTGTTGAAGCTACTCAATTAAAACTGAAAAGAGAATGCACAGATACCAATTCAAGGATACCGGTATCATAAAGAATTGGGGAAACATTACACCACCAAAGGAACAAAATAAACTCTCATAACTAACCTGAAACAAATCCAATAGCACTTTAGAGCTAGGAAATGCCTGGAAATTGATGGAAAATAATCATCTTGAGACTCACTTATTTGCAAGTATTGAAAATCCTGGCATTCCAGAGATAAATTCCACTTGATCCTGGTAAACAATTCTTTAAATATGCTGTCAGATTTGGTTTATACATTACTTTGTTAAGAATTTTTTTCATCTGTGCTCAGTATAGATATTGGCCTACATAATATCCATGAACTAAAATCAATATCCAACTCTGAATCTATGAAACCCTAATATAATTTTCCTTTTTTAAGTTATTCAAGTATTTTTGTCACAGCAATGCAAAAGCTAACTAAACATTATCTAAGGATGGACTGGCAATAAAAATCACTAATACAAAGGGGTTTAAGAAATTGATGGTCCATCTGAGCTGTCTTACACTCCAGTGGTCAGGTGAGGGAATGGGTAAGGTAGATATGCAAGATTGGTAAATGGCAATGTCTTAATTATAAGTAGGAATATCCTGACTGAAATAAGAGCAGCAGGGTCTATTCCAGGAAGACATAGTTGATAGAAATAAGGAACAGGCTCTTCTACCTACTGAGTGAAGACCCAGTTCAATTTGGGTATTATATTGGGGAAGTGAGATTTGGGATAAAGGATAACCTCACACAGGAAGATTAGCTCTGATTAGAGCCTGCAGTTTTGTAAATGAAAGTCTCTGGTTCTTAATATGATTGGTCTAGAGGTGAAAATACCTTATTTGCCTGCCAACTTATAGGAATGGAGGGCCTCCTAGGCCATAAAGAACAGATTTTCTATGCCCTGTGTTATAAGTTGAATTGTACCCCCTCAAAAAATATGTGTGTGTGTGTGTGTGTATGTATGTATGTGTGTGTGTATATATATATATATATATATATATATATATATATATATATATATATATCCTAACTCCTAGTATCTCAGAAAAGGACCTTATTTGTAAATATAGTTGTTGCAAATGAAATTAACTTAGGATGCACATGTAATTAACTTAGGATCATAGTAAGATATAGTGGGCTTCAAATCTTTCTAGAAAGCCATGAAAAACAGACAGGAGAACACCATGTAATGGCAAATGCAAAGATCAGTACTATGCAGCTAGGAATGCCAACAGTCTCCTGCAGAGCATCAGAAGCTAGGAAGAGAGAAGATTACCCTACAGTAATCAGAGGGATCATGGATCTGCCAATATCGTGATTTCAGGCTTCTAGCCTTCACAGCCACAAAATAAAAAGTTTCTGTTTGTGGTACTTTGTTATAGCAGATCTATAAAACACATACATCTTGGAGTGAATACATACACATTCAAAGTGAATCTAAGGGAAAGACACTGGTATGGTTCAATGGACTTGAGTAGGCAGGAGGACAAATGGAGGCTTTTCTTCCAAAAACTCATAAATAATAACCAATGTCTTTGTCTGCATACTTATCTCTTCCCTTCACTGTAGCTCTGCCAAATACTGAATTGATCTCTCATGTGTTCCAAAATGATTGCACTTGAAGTTAGGGCTCACATTTGCATTATGTCCCATTGGTCTAGCTGAGACAGGGGCAAATATTTTTTAATAATATAAGCAGCTCCAACCATTTCTGGCTATAGACTTTTACTTGTGTCTCTCCTACTTCTCTCTAATAGCCAGGGTGTGTTTTTGTTTGTTATTGTTGTTCTTAATATAAGCATTCTTTGTGCTTCAAAAAAGTGGGCTCAGGGCTAGGGCTGGGGCTGGGGCTCAGTGGTAGCGCATTTGACTGGCATGTGTGAGGCACTGGGTTAGATTCTCAGCACCATGTGTAAATAAAATAAAGGTCTATCAACAACTAAAAAAAAACTATATATATTTTAAAAAGTGGGCTCATTCATTGAGTTAAAGACTCACTCATTTTCTTCTTGTTTATGGAAATACAGTTTACATATAGTAAAATTCACCATTTAAAGAGTACAGGTCTGTAAAATGTAATCAACTTTTACAGTTATATATCACCACAATCAAAATAATGTTGGAATAACTTTTGGTTATAGCTAGCAGCTATGAGCAGCTCGGAGTGTTTGAAGAATCCAAGCTCATTCAGGCCTGATAAAAACGCCTGCAAGATGGGGTGCTCTGCTCTAGTGAGCCATTAGTGAAACACATCCTTAGCACTTGTGGTTAGTATTGCCAAGCTATCAGGCCAGGAAACCAATAGCCAGAAGCTTCAGGGCATGAAACTCTTAACTTAGAAAGCCCCATACCCTAGGGACAAAGACCCTTCCTGATGATAGCAATATTTAGAGTGTCCTCATAGTGCCCTTACATTAGGCATAAGATGATTGGCTTAAGTATATTATCTTGCTTATGTATGATTGATGGGCACGCCCCACCCGAACCCTATAACAGTTGTATGTATTCCAAAAATAAATGGAGCTACTGGACGTCAGCTAGGTCACCACCAGCCAGTTCTCACCAGCTCCCACTGTCTGTGTGTTAACTCCTCCGCTGTCTATACCCCCCACCCCTCCCCCCACCCTTCCCCCACCCCTCCCCCACCCCTCCCCCACCCCTCCTCCCCCCTCGTCCCCCCCACCTCCACCCCTCTCCCCCTCCTCCACCCCTCCCCCCACCGCTCCCCCGGCGGCGACTGAGGTAGCCCAGTGACTAATTGACCACACCAGTGACAAGAACAAAAGCACCTTAGTGTTCCTTTTTCCCCTTCCTACCAGTTCCAGAAAGTATCCCTTAATGTTCCTTATTTCCCCTCCTACCAGTTCCAGAAAGCTCTTGAATACCACTGATCTGAGTTTTTCTCTGTAGTTTTGCCTTCTCTAAAATGTCCTATCAATGAAATCATACATTATGCAGATTTTTGAATTGTTTTCTTTCACTTAACACGATGCTTTTAAAATTCATCCATGATGCTGCATGCATCTATGAACATTTTTATTATTGAGGAGTAATCTATTGTGTGTATATGTCATAAATTGTTTATCAGTTTACAAACTGATGGACATTTGGGTTATTTGTGATTATGACTAAAGCCATTGTATAATTCATGGATGTTTCATGTGGACATATATCTTCATTGCTCTAGGTAAACACTAGGATGAAGACTGTTATACCTTATAAGAAGTGTATGTTTAAATATTAGAAATTGTCAAACTGTATTCAAAGTGACAGTATCATATTGAATTTCTGTTAGCAATGTATGAGAGTTTTAGTTGGTCTTTATCATCACCAGCATTTGGTATGTTAGGTATTTTTCTTTCTAATTGTGTTATTAGATTTCATGGTAGCTTTTTTTGTGGTTTTAGTTTTAAAATTATCTAGAGATGTTTAGCTCATCTGTATGTTTTATTATTTAAATCTCTTCTTTGGTGTAGTATTATTCAATTAGTTTTCTCATTTGTTTGTTGTTTTTTTTCCCTGTCATTGAATTTCCAGAATTCTTCATACATTGATATAACTTCTTTATCAGATATGTGTTTGGTTTTCCCCAAATCTTTGGAATATTTATTCAAAGAACGTGTTTAAAATTATGATGATGCCCAATTTAAAATATTTTTTCTATTGTGGATTGTCTTTTAAGACTCTTAAGAAATCTTTACTTAACCCTATGTAACACTTTCTCATTTTTTCATTCTAGAATTATTATAGCATTTGGTTTTACAATGAGGTTCCTGTCAAGCTGGTGTTGATTTTTGAACATGGTGTGAGGTAATTATTGAGATTCAGTGTTCTGCATATGGATATTCTATTATTCAACACTATTCATTGAAAACTACAATTTTTCAATTAAATTACCACTGTACCTTTGTGGAAATCAATTGACATATATGGGTAAGGTCATTGCTAAACTCTTAATTCCATTCCATTGATTAATATAGCCATTCTTTTGCAAATGCTGAACTTTACTTTCTCAATTACTTTAGCTTTATAGTACGTCATGCAATCAAGTAGTATGAAATCTAAAAGTTCTTTTTCAAAAATTGTTTTGGCTTTTTTAGATTTTTTTCCCATTGTCAGTTGCTGCCAAAACTGTTGCTGGGGTTAGGATTAAGACTGTTTAGAACTGACATTGTGACTATTTTTTATCTTCCAATCAATGAGTAAATATCTGTCGATATGTCATCTATTTCTCTCACAATGATTTATAGTTATTTATCATGTAAATCTTACACTTTTTAAAGGTTTATTCCTAAGTTTTTCATATTTTGTGGTGCTACTATAACTGATGCTCTTTTCAAATTTAGTTCCCAGTTCTTCATTGCTGATGTATGGAAATAAAATTGATTTTTAAATTATTAACTTTATATCCAGAAAACTCATGAAATTACCTATTAGATTAAATAGATTTTTCACAGATTACTATGCCTTTATCTTTGCAGACAGTGTTATCATTTGTGAATTAAAAGTTATTTTTTCCTTTTCAATTCCTTTTCAATTTTTTTCTCTTGCTTTATTTCACTGGCCAGAACTCCCAGTATGATGTTGAATAGAAAGGGTGAAAGCAAGCATCTTGATTTGTTTCCTGATACAAATGTGATAGCATTCATTATATAACCATTAGTATGATACTATTTGTAGGATTTTCTGTAGATTCCCTTTATCATAATGAGGAATTTAAAAAATATTTTGAGTCCATTGAGAAAATTTATCAAGTATTAAATTTCTGTCAAATGTTATTTTTCTGTGTCTTTTAAAATGTTCCTATCAATTTGCTTTTTATTTTATTAACATGGGCATTAATAGTAATTGGTTTTTGAATGTTAAAGCAGTCCTGCATTCCTGGAAAAAAATCTCATATGATCATAGCGTATAAATAGTCTGAATGATGCTGGATTTGTTTAGCATTTCCTAGAGTTTGGGCATTTATATTAATGAGATATTCATTTCAAAGTTTTTTTTTTTTAACTTGTTTCTGTCTGGACTTGACATTAGACTAATGAGTTGGAGAGTATTCTGTTCTCCCTATTTTCCAAATAATTTGTGTAAGATGAGTATATTTTTTTAAATGATGTGATATCAGTAGTTCTATCAACTATTGACAGAGGATTATTAAAGTTCTCAACTATAATTGTGGAATTTTCTGTTTCTCCTTTATTTCTGTTTTTGCTTCCTCTGTGTCTTAATAAATTGTTCCCTTCATTAGTATGTAATGTCTCTATTTACTTCTGGCAATAGTCTGTACTCTGAAGCCTCTATCATTTGATATTAATACAGGAAATCAAATTTATTTGTATTGGTAAAGATTTTTAGCATGCTTTTTATCCTTTCATATTTAAACCATCCATATAATTTAAAACCATATTTATGGTTTACTTTTAAATCATTTAGGTAGGTAGCACATGGTCGAGAGTCTTGACTTTTAACCTTGTCTGAAAATATTTTAATTCATGTGTTTTAACTATATGTACTTAATGTAAGTATTGAAGTGTTTGCATTTGCTTTTTAAATTTTTTAGTTGTTTTCTATTGAGTTGTACCATTGAGTTGCTGTTGCTTTTTCCCATTTTCTGCCTGCTTTTAGATTAATATAACATTTTGGTTGTTCTACTTTATCTCCACTATTTGAATCTTCTTTGAAGTTGATTCTAGTTTTTTCCCATGTTATGACATACTCTAACTTATTACTGTCTACATTAACAATGTACACTATGAGCATTCATAATAGTACACTTATATTTCCAATTCCTCCATCTCTTTCAACTATTTTTCATAAATTGTACTTTTATATTGGTTTTGTACTCTGTAATACATTATTATTATTATTGCTTTAGATAGTTACCTTTTAAAATCAGAATTTTTATTATTATTATTATTATTTTTTGTACTGGGGATTGAACCCTGTAGCACTTAGCCACTGAGCCAGCTCTCTTTTTTATTATTTTATTTTTAATTTTGAGACAGGGTTTCACTAAGTTGCTTCAGGGCCTTGCTAAGTTGCAAGGCTGGCTTTGAACTTGTGATCCTCCAGCCTCAGCCTCCTGATCTGCTGGGCTTACAGGCATGTGCTAACCATGCTCAGTAGAAAAAAATTGGTATTTTATACTAACATTCATTCTTAGTATTTCCTGACTTTCTGTGTAGATTCACGTTTATGAGTGTCACTATATTCTTTCTGCCTGAGGAACTTCAGGATTTCTTGTAGTATAAATGTTAGCAATGATTTCTCTTTGGTTTTATCTGAAAACCACTTTCATTCAATCTTTATTTTTGAGAGTGTTTTCACTGAGTGTAGATTTCTGGGTTAATGGCTCCTGTTTTAACACCAGCTTGTCATCAAGGGTATTCCAGGTAGTTTTCTGACCTGACACCGACTCTTCATTCCGAGCACCCAGGCTGGCTTTTTAAGAGCAGTCTGTATGTGGCGTTGGGCTCTTCTCTTGTCAACTGTCTTTTTCTCTTATACTTATACTCTGGTGAGACAGTTCGTGGGTCCAGTTTTATCCTTGGAAGGGCTTGCTCTTTTTTGAATTTCAGGATCATTGGATTCCTTGTGACATTATCTCTTTGATGACTTCAGGGAAGGACTGTGTTCTTTCTCACAGATTTCCTCCCTGTTAGTCTGGGAGCACGTTCTTTGCAACTTTATGCATCCTGAGTGCACCCCAAAGTTCGATTCACTGATTTTAACCTTGGTCCCAAACTGTTCTCTTCATCGTCCTAAGAGCAACAAAAGCAAACTGCTGTGTCATATGTGTAGGAATGGAATGTCCTCTGTTCCTCTGGGGCTCTAGTTGCCCCCTTCTGCATTCTGACCATTCTCCACTGGGTTCCCTTTCTTTATTGCCCCTTCCATCATTCCCTCGTGTCTTCTTCTCCCCAGTGTCATTTTCATTTTTATTTCTGTCTTCTTCTTTTCATATTCTTGCATTCTTCCAGTGATTTGCATACTTTGTCCTGCTAGGTTTCCCTCTGTTTTACCCCAATATTCTCACTCATCACGTGCTACCCTTGGAAGTGGGAACTATCCAGTTTGGGCAGGAGTGTTTTTCCACATACTTCACCCTCAATCAGACAATGCGCACCTCTTCAATGTCAGGCAATTCCGTTTTCAAGACAGCTAACGTTATATACATGTCACTTAATACGACCCAATACAGTAATATTTCATTACTGTAACTCATTACTCTCCCCACAGGGACTGATAATGTTCAGGTCTGTCATGACTCCTCACCTAAGTTCTATTAAGACAGCAAATCAGAAAAATTGGTAAAAATTGAATCTTATGACTCTTCATTTATAAAAATGCATACACTTTACCATTTACCTTTTAGACCAACTACCAACTATAATATAATTGATATATATTGCATAAGAGTGATAATAATCTCATCATGGGAGTTTTATACTTTAGCAGCTTGATTTCCCATAATTCATCTTCTCTCTTATCTATAATCAACCAGGGAACCATATCATTATTTTAAATATCAGTTTCGTCAAGTCTCAGCACTTGAATAATTTATTTCCATTCTCAATAGGGTTGTTTCACATTGATCCATTTTTCTCTTTTCTAGTTTTTATTTTTATTTTCTTTAATATTTCCTCTATATCCTAAATCCATTATGCCTTCTCTATGAGACTGTTTCTTTAAATGTTTCTTTTTACTTCTATTTAACATTCTGAAAGTATGCCATGAAGCCCTTAGACAAATTTCCCCAAAAGTTATAAAAACAAAATGAAATAAAGTAATTTTAAAGTGAGCAAATAATATTATGATTATATCTTTCTACTTCCTTAACAAGGTTATATATGGAAATGATAAAAATCCCTATGCTGCTCATCAACACAAGGAAACCATGATTTGTTTGTTTCCATAATATTTTATAACTTTTAAATTAGTTGTCAACATCTAAATATTTGGAGACCTTAAATACAAATCTGGACTTGCATAGTTTTTTTTTTTTTGTTGTTGTTGTTGTTGTTGTTTTGTTTTGTTTTGTTTTTGTGGTGCTGAAGATCAAACCTGGGCCTTTGCACATGCAAACACTATCACAGAGCCACATCCCTAGCATTTTAACATAGCGACAAATTGGCTGTGTATGCATAAAGCTCCTCCACCCAACCATCAGATAGTGCTTCTCACTTTTCACTGTAGAATCCACACATTACCTGGCAGACTCCCAAATCATTAGAATTTGTAGCTATCACCTGAAAGATTGGCCTCCAAAGGAGGCAAACTATTTCAATTGATAAAGAATCAATTAAAACAAGTCTTCAGGTACTAATAATTTAAAAGATGAGACCAGCTTTGCCTAAACTTACCTAAGGCTTGCTTTCATCATATGTAAGTTTTCACTAAACATTATACTTACAACGATCTTTCATTATCATCCAAACTGGAATTTTATGAGAGAAAATAGGGACACTATCAATAGTTTGTTAGAACCATAATTATATAATAGTACTGTTCTTGTTAAATTTTGACATGGTCATGATGATATTCATCCGTGAGCTCACACATATTTATGACTCCATCTTCTCCCTTTAACAAATTTACAGCTAGTTATAGCTTCAATTTAAAATGTTTACTCAATTGTTAAATAAATGTTATATTCTAGACTTCCTTTTAGTTCTGGGGAAAAGGTGAGAAACAGATACATTTCCATCCTCATAGAACTTGTATTCTGTTCATGAATAAATGAAGATGTGATGCAGTATCATAGGAATAAAATCTCTGAATGAAAATGAGAAAGGGGAAGGGCTAGAAAGTGATGTGTTAGTTCTGTTTCACACAAGGTTGTTAGGGTTGGTAGGAAAATCCTCACTGAGGAGGTTAAGTTGGAATAGAGGCCGTGGAAAAATGAATGGTGCAGATGTCTTGGGGAAAGCTTTTGGAGGAAAGATCAAAAGTGAATGTCCTGCGAATGCTTGGCATCTTCAAAGAATATCAAGTACTTCAACAAGGATCCCACACACAGCTAAATGAAATGAGTGTTAAAGAATGAAGCCAAAGAATGAATTGTATCAAATAAATACAAGCTTATGAGAATGGACCTTGGGCTATTTCCTTTTGCGATTTCTCCCCATCCTGACCATAAAATGAAGAAAGGATGGTTAGGTCAAGACACCACTGTATTGTGCTTTTGTATTATGTCAGCAATTTGGGCATTGGTTCCCTGAAGTTGGCTTCTGAGTCTGAATTCTGGACCTCATGCCTTCTCTGACATTGATTTGTGCTCCAGACAACTGAAACACTTTTGGACCTGTGACTTCTTTCAGATGATGGGTGTCTGTGTTAGTCATCTTTGCATTACTGTAACAAATACCTGAGATAAATCAACTTAAAGAGAAAAAAATTATTTGTTTCATGGTTTCAGAGATTTCAGTCCATGGTTACTTGACTCTGTTACTTTAGGCCTGAGGCAGCAAAGCATTATGACAGGAGTGCTCGGTGAAGACCTACTTATTTTGTGATGGCCTGGAAGCAAAGAAACATGAAGGGGCCTGGGTCTCAGAATCCACTTTAAAGACACACCTCCAATAATGTAACCTTCCTCCGGTAGGGCCCATCTTCTAAAGGTTCCACCATCTG
The DNA here is from genome assembly GCF_048772815.1 of Callospermophilus lateralis. Taxonomy (NCBI): domain Eukaryota; kingdom Metazoa; phylum Chordata; class Mammalia; order Rodentia; family Sciuridae; genus Callospermophilus; species Callospermophilus lateralis. Next base: position 68,481,512 of record NC_135307.1, on the reverse strand, counting down.
CCAATAGTGCCATAGGCTGGAAATCAAGTCTTCAACACATTGTCCTTTGAGAGACATTCAAAATCCAAATTAAAGCAGTTGCTACTAATAGGCCATCTGAACTCTGAATTAAATCTTTGACCTTCTAATTTATAATTGGTTCTTCTGGTCATTGCATTCTGCCGTGTTCTGACCTTGTTTCCAAGCTGCTTGACCTCTGGTTGAATATGACCTTGTCCCTCAGTTTCTTCAAACTTCAGCTTTCCTCCTCCATATCATGAAGTAGGCTCAGTGTAAACAGGTTAGCAATGCTAGGAGCATGGAATTAGCAAACCACCAGAAGTAAGCATCTGAACCCTTCAGCCCATTGCATTTTGTGCTGCAATTTATATCATTTGCCTCAATCTGGTGAGAAAGGGTACTCAGAGAAATGTTAAGCAAAGCGACTTCAGTACTCAGATTGTGGTAGTAAGGGACAGTAGAAACCTGGCATTCATGGTGAGCCTGTCCACCAGGGCTCAGAAAAGCTGCCAAACTTTTCTGGAATTTTGTCTATTCTTGTCCTACTTGTACTGCAGCTGAGGAAGCCTGAAGAAGTCTACCTTTGGTTTTATACTGCAAGGAAGCAAGATTTGCAAAGCTAAAGTATTGAAGGACAGAAAAGAGCCTGGGCTTTTACAGCCAGTTCCTTCTTATCTCAGGATGCTACATTGCCAGCACAGTTATTTTTGAGAATTACAAGTGTAAAAAGGAGTGAGAACTCTGTCAGTCCAATGCCACCCTGAGAACTTTCCTGCATACATTACCCAATTTTCTTGATACTTAACTTGAAATAACATTTCTACACCTACTATTTGGCTGTTATCCTAATTCTATATTTCAATATCTGGTTTCGCAAACTCCCTATTGTGTAATTGACTTCATGGATGTGGTTAATTAAGTAAAGAAAATTTAATGTCTTCAAGACACCTACTCCTAATATTGTGCCTGAATGCATTGCCTGCTGAGGTTATGAAAGCTTCTTGCCAATACGCATCACATCACAGCCAAAGATTTTAAAAATTTTCCTTCTTCATACAGAAATGGAGAATATAATTTGGCTTTTATGACATATTCTACCATTCAGAAGAAAATGTGTTAGATCAACATTATATGTTGCCCTCATGCCACAAGAAGTGTTTCTCAACCATTCTCATGTCATGGCCTTTGCAGAAAGAAATACTTGTAGTTTATATGGGGCAAATGAATGGAATTGCTCAAGGGAATTAATGTCTCAACACATCTGTAAGCCATCTAAAGCACAACCAGTTGGGAGTTCTTTCATGAGGCAGAATTAGCTCAATTATTCCTAAAATTCAATCACAAATATTTCTGGATATATTATAATAAAAATGACACCCATAGCTTTATTTCACTTACATTTCTGAAACATTAAAGACCGAAAAGAGAAGAAAATGTAACATTCATGCATTTAAAATTTGTTTTCACCACTGTGAAACAAAATAACTTCCTCACATGGTACTGATGTGAACAATAATTTATTTCAAAATTCAATCATCTCTCTGAGCTTTGAAAACGTGCTATATTTTCCTATCTCTTTTATTTTTCTCAAATAGTATCGAACCTAAGATTTTTCATAACATAAACTCCATTTCAGAACACTTTCTTTCCCAGTTTTATACCACCAAAATAGGAACATGTGTTTCATTTTCATTTCAACAAACACCTACTTCTATATCCTCTATGTTCTAAATCCTAAGGAACTAAAGACGAGGAAGACACAGTCCCTTCTCTATGCTGTTCACAGTCTAGATGAGGAAAGTAGACAGGAAATCATAAATTATAATGTGTGTGCTACTTACAGTATCAGAAGTGCATGTAAGGAACTGGGAAATAAAAAGGAAGGAGGGGTGATCAATTATAGTCAGATGGTAGGAGCTAAGGCTAGTGAGATACTAAACCCACACACATCTGGGAGAGGCAAAGCACTGAAGTAAATTTCTAGAATATTTTCAAATTCTGCATTTTCAAAAGGAAGTATCAAATCCTTAGTGCTCAAATTCATGAAACTTGTTATTAATAATCCCAGATGTTTTTCCATACCTATTCTAGGTGAAAGTGTCATGGCTTTTATATTTCATATTTTTTTCAGTGTAGAATATAATTCTCAATGCAAAGTGGGTAACATGTGCATCTATGATTAGGAGAGGAATGCTGATCATTTCCTTTACTCTCAATAGGACTATTTATTCAAAGGCATTGATGTGCTATCACAGACAACAGTGGTCTTCTTCATGGTTTTATAGAAGTGAACTTACTGCTATTGGTACTGACATAGGTTCACCCATTTCAGAAACTTAGCATTATAGAAACATCAATTACATGCCTGAACAAAAATGTTTTTATACCTCTTAGGCAGCCTCCTTTGCATTTAACTTAACTCATGCCCTTGCCTCACTGCAGGCGGCATGAATGAGTGCATTGGCAGCAATGCTGAGGGTGCCCTAAATTAGTTTGCTGCTTTTATCCACGCTGATATAAATGATTCCTTTAAGTCACTGGAAGGAATGTTAATTTTAGTGGCCTGGTAAACTTCCAGACTGGGTAATTGTGGTTTAATTTCCACCTATCGAATACCTCCTAGCAATTTAAAGTGTAAATATTGTAAACCTGTTGTCTCATTTTTCTCCTAAAGCCATTTGGTATGATATTAAAAGATCCATAAAAGAACTGCCACATCTAGTTCTGATGTGCATCATTTTTCATAATACTTGCAAGGGTTAAATTACCTTTTTTGCTTTCATTATTTTTACAGTTATTCATAAATAATCTGTGATTTTTTTAAAATATATAGGCAATTGCAATAAACTGAAAACTAATTTGATGATGACTACAAGGGAAAAGTGAAACATCTCAAGTTGTATTTTCTATTCCTTATCTTTCTTCTCCTTATACATGTTCTTACAGGTGAATGTCTTCCATGACCATGGTTTCAACAGAAGCCAAGAATTCTGTCTTATATTTCAGGTCTCTAGATTTTGGTCCTTAACATACATCATCACCTGCAGGTCTTTGAGACATCTTGATCCCTAGTTCGGACAGTGTTCCATTATCGGTGCCCTCTTCTCACCTTGTCTTCTTTCCCCATATTCCCTCCACCCATTCAGGTTGCCAAATCAGAAACCTCTGAGCCACCACAGATTGATTGAGTCCTCTTCCTCTCCATTTCTTCAATGTATGACCATTTTTAATGTCACAAGACTTCTATTATGCAGGCATTTTTTTTCATTCATCTCCTTTCCATTCTTGCCACTATAACTCTGGTTCTGGTGCTGAGCATCCCTCTGTAGATTATTGGAATGATTCCTACATAAAGCGTTCTATTCCAAGTTTTAGGCCACTTTATTCTCATGCTCGCAATGCCAGGAACAACCATGTGTTCAGCAGATGGTCTCAAGTGAAGGGTGCAAGTTGTGTTTTGAAGTAAAAGATTTTATGGCTTTCAGTAATATAAAAATCTTGGGATTCATTAGATCAACCAAAGTTTCGTAACGGAAACTTTGGTCAGCTGGTAAACATCAGTATTTAGGAGGGAATGTCAAAAGGAGAAGAAAAAATTAAAGACTGTGGAAATGTTAGAAATCCAACTTTTCTATCATATTAAAGTTTGGGATTACAGTTTGCCCCATGCCTGATAATAACTAGGTTAGCTTTTCCCCACTTAGAGCTTGGATGTATTCACCCAAGATTAGCTCACTCATCTGTTCTTCCAGGTAACCACTTGCTCTAAAACATATTAGAAGTTATTAGATAAAATGAAATCTTCTACAACTACCTGTTCCTAGAAGCCTCTTATTATTGCCTGGTCTTTTTGTAATTTGTCCCACTTGATAATTTAGCCTCGCCAATGCTGCCAGTTCAGATCATGTGGTTTTCAGCTGGCAAAGTGGATAGTTAAGGAAAGCAGTGTGATTGCCAGGTGTATGTGTTCACTTAATGAAAGCCTGAAAGAGAAAACATCTGTGCAATACAGTATTCAGTCTCATGAGGAAACTGTGAAAGTGCTACCACTAAAGCTATTGTAGAGGAAAACAGAACTACAATTGTCTGACATACTTAAGTTAGACATCTTTCTCTTTAAGATCATAAGGAGGGTTGTTAAATGTAACACCTCACATTACAGTTAGCAGAAGATTAGGGAAGTGAACATTATTATTACAGTTAATCATTTGAACCAAACTTCTGAATTCCCTTAGTATTTAAGAGCTACACGTCATACTCTATGCTACTAAACATTAACACACTTAATTTGTAAAGTAGTTAAACTGAACAGCAGCTCCTAATCAGCACTATTTCTATAAGAGAACCATTTCTCTCTCTCCTTAAATGATGCATACTTTAATAAGAGAAACCAATAGTGTGTGGACACATTGTTTTGCAAGAAAGCAGATCTTTCAAAAAAGCAATAAGCAATGTGTTCCTGGCTCTAATGCCTGTTTCACATTAAGGAATCTGGCTAAAACAAAAAGGCCCTTCAAAATAATCAGTTGTGATATTGCTAGAACTTTTTCTACTAGGAACATAAAGGAAGAAACTATTAATAATGTTGAAATGATATAGGAAAAAGACATGTGCAATAAATTATTTTAAAGTTAGTATAAATCTAATAAGATCTTGGCAATACACAAGGACCTAAGCACTTAAGGAAATCATTTCAGTGTCAACTAAAATGTCTGTACAGAGTTACCCTAAGTCAAAACTCTTTGCCTTTAACCTGACTGATCAATTCTAGTTGAAACATTTCTAGTTCTGTGTTGATTGAAATGTCTGACTTAGAGGAGTAGAAACAACTTTCAAGATAGGTCAATCAATTGCATGTTTCAAAGCACCGAACTTTCAAATTTCATTCTAATAACAGCAACTCGAGCACTATTAATCTTCACGTTGTGTGCGGCTGCCATGATTCTACAACATTCTTTTCTTTTTCAGTTTTTTTTTTTATGGTGGAAAAATTTGCATAACTGCATTTCCTATCTTAACCATTTTTAAGTGTATAGATCAGGGTTACTACAGCCAAAATGTCACCACCATTACTAACAGCATCTCCATAACCTTTTCATCTTATCAAATTGAAAGTCTATACCCATTAAACAACAACTCTCCTTTCTTCCTTTACCCTGCCCCAGGCAACCCTCATTCTACTCTTTTTCTATATAATTTTGAGTATTCTATCTCATATAAGTGGAATCATATAGCATTTGTCTTTTTGTGACTGTCTTATTTCACTTAGCATAATGTCTTCAAATTCCATCCACATTTTAGCACAAATCAGAATTTCCTTCTTTTTTTAAGGCTGAATGGCAGTCTTTTCTATGTCTATGCCACATTTCACTTATTTATGCATTCATTAATGTACACTTGGGATGCTTCCATGGTTTACCTGTTGTGAATAAAACTGTCATGGGCATGAGTGTAGAAATATTTCTTCAAGACTCTGCTTTCAAAACTTTTGAATAAATACTCAGAAGTGGAATTGCTGGATCATATGGTGATCCTATTTTTAATTTTCTTATGTAACTGCTACTGTTTTCCATAATATCTGTACCACTTTACATTCCTCCCAACAAGGCACAAGGATTCTAATTACATCATAAAACTTATTTTCTGAATAGTAACCATCCTAATGGGTATGAGATGCTATTCCATTACATTTTTTTCTTTTTCAGTGCTGAAGGTCAAACCTAGGACCTTGTTCATGTTAGGCAGGTGCTTTCCACTGAGGGATGCCCACTGCCCTACTTAAACTTTTGATTTGCATTTCTCTAATGACAAATGATGATAATCTTTAGATATGTTTACTGGCCATTTGTATATCTTCTCTAGAGAAATGTCTGTTTAAGTCCTTTTCTCATTTTTAAATTAGGTTGTATCATTTAGCTATTTTGAGTTATGGGAAATTCTCTTTGTATTTGGAAAATTAGTCCCTTATTAGATATGTAATTTATGAGTAATTTATCCCATACTATGGGTTTCCTTTTTACTCTATTATTATCTTTTGATACTCCAAATTATAAAATTTTCCTGAGTTCTAGTTTATTTTTCTTTTGTTACCTGTGCCTTTGGTGTCCTGTCTAGGAAAGTATTGCCAATTCCAACATGGCTTATATTTTCTTCTGTGAGTTAGTTTGGGGTCTTATGGTTAGGTGTGTCATCCATTTGAGTTAGCTTTTGAGTTAGCTTTTGTTTATGATTTTAGGTTAGAATCCACCTTCATTCCTTTGAATGTGGATCTCCAGTTTTCCCAACACTGGTCTTAGCAACCTCATCCAGAATCATTGAACTTTAGAGATGAGGGTTTATTTCTGAGCTCTCTATTCTGTTCTATTGATCCGTATGTCTGTCTTTATGCTAATGCCACATTGTTTTGATTACTGTAGCTTTGTAGTAAGTTCTGATATCAGGAAGTATGAGTCTCATGAGTTTGTTCTCCTTTTTCAAGTTTGTTATTATTTTTTCAAGTTTATTTTTATTTTTTGTTTAGTTTATTCTGAGTTCTTTTAAATTTCCTATAAATTTTAGGATCTGTTTTTCTATTTCTGCAAGAAAACATCTTTGGAATTTTGATAGGAGGTATATTGGGTCAATAGATTGGTTTGGGTAATGTTGATATTTTAACAATATTAAGTCTTCCTATCCATGGAAGAGAACTGTTTCTGTTTCTCTTTGGTTTCTTCCAGCAGTGTTTTATAGTTTTCACTGGGAAAGACTTCTACCTCCTTGGTTAATTCCTAAATATTTTATTATTTTTGATGCTAATAAAAATAGAATTGTTTTCAGAATTTCCTTTTGGGATTTTTTATTTTCAGTATACTTTACTACTATACAACTAATTTTTGGCTTGACTTGGACTCTATTACTTTGCCAAATTCATCTATTAGTTCTAATAGTTTATTAGGTGGTGGCTTTAGGTTTTTCTACATATAAAATTAGGTCATCTGTAGAAAGAGATGATTTTATTTCTTCCTTTCTGGTATATATATATATATATATATATATATATATATATATATATATATATATATATATACACACACACACATACATACATATACATATACATACATTTTTGCATTAATGATGTCACTGGCTAGAAATTCAGTACTTTGTTGAAGAGAAGTTGCAAAAATGTGCATCCTTCCTTTGATCCTGATCTTAGAGGAAAAGCTGTCAACTTTTCACCATGGGTACGATGTTAGCAGTGGGTTTGTCACATATGACCTGTATCATATTAGATTCCTATATACCTAATTATCGAGAGTATTTATCAGGAAAGTATGTTGAAGTTCATTGAATGTTTTTCTGTATCTATTGAGATGATTATATTTTTTACCTTTTATTCTATTAATGTATTACACTGACAGAATTCAGTATGAACCATTCTTGAATTCAGCAAATAAATCCCATTAGTCATGGTGTACAACCCTTTACATTCAATGCTGAATTAATTTTGCTGAAAATTTTTGAGGACTTCTGCATAAGTGTACTTTTCTCTTTTTGTAGGGACTTTGGCTTTGGTATAAGGGTAATCCTGGCCTTATACATGCATTAGGAAGTGTTTTCTCCTATTTAAATTTTTGGGAATGCTTTAGATGAAAACATATTCCTTTTAGAAGTGTCAGAATTCACTAGTGAAGCCTTTCATGCTGTTTTACATTGTCATGAGATTTTGATTACTAATGCAATGTCCTTGAAGATTGTTGGTCTGTTCTGTTCATATTTTCTATTTCTTTATGATTTTGGTGTATGTCTAGAACTTTACCAATTCCTCCTAGGATTTCAATTTGTTGGTTTAAGTTGTTTATTGTCGTCTCTTATGATCCTTTGTATTTTTATGTTATCCATTGTAATGAGTAGAGAGGACTTTCATTTCTGATTCTACTAACTTGAGTTTTCTCTTTTTCTGCTGGTCATTTAGCTTCAATTTTATTGAACTGTCAAAGAACCAACTTGTGTTTCATTGATTTTCTCTATTTTTATGTTCTCTAATTTTCCTTATTTCCTTCAATTCTTGTAGAACTTTTTCTCCCTTCAAATTTGTCAAGTTTTGCCCCATATATTTAAATGGTTTGCCATTAGGGCCTAAATAATTGTAATTATTGTATCTTCTCACTGTATTGAAACTTATTAATGTATAAGATATAATGTGCTTCATTTTCTCCTTTAATCATTTATATTTAAATAAAAATTCTATTTAAGACTTTAATTCTAAATCTCTTTTGTCTCTTATTAGTATAGCAGCATAGCTGTATTAATAGATACACTTTGGGTTATTATTTTCATGAAACATCTTTTTCATCCTTTCACCTTTCGTCAATTGGTGTGTTGGATCTAAACTGAGTCACCTGTTAGATTGAATCATGTCTTATTATCTGTTCTGTCAAATGCTGCATTTTGATTGGAATGTATAATTATTGATACTTAGGGTAATTACTGATAAGAAGGAACAAATTTTTTCACTTTGCTTTTTTTTTTCTACATGCCTTCTAACCTTTCTTCCCTATTTTTCTTGTGTTTCTGTGTTCTTTTATTATTAGTTTTTTTTTCCAGTGAAATGTCTAAATTCAATTCTTATTTTTCTTCTATGTATACCTCATGTCTTGTTGTGGTTACCAAGGAGACTACATTTGATATCCTAAAGTTATAACCTTTTATTTTGAATCTATATCAGCTTAACTACAATAACATACAAAAATGCTGTTCCTTCATGGCTCCTTTTCAGTGGTCACAAAATTACTTCTTTATACAGTGGGTGCTCCAAAGATTTAATAAGTATTTTAAATGTATTATGCTCTTAAATTGTGTGGAAAATGAAATCTGGAGTTACAGAATCAAAGTTCTAGCAATACTAGATTTTAGACTAAATTTTTCAAAAAATCTATTAGTCTCTGAAACCACGTCGCAAACAAAAAGTGGAATTATAAGCTATTGGTGTAAGAAATAATGTTAGATTTTATAACTGTTCATATATTTTATTTACCTTTTTGGTGATCTTTATTTCTTCATATAGCTTTTAGTTACTGTCTACTTTTTTTTTTAACCAAGTTTGATTCTTTAGAGCATTATGCAATGGTAACATTATCTTTTAACTCTTTTTTATCTTAGAATGTCTTAATTTCTGCTTCACTTTGAGGAACAGTTTTTCCAGATACAGGATCTTCAACTGATAGTGATTTTTTTTTTCAGCTTTGACTATTTCAGCCCATTGCCTTTTGAATTACAAAATTTCTGATGAAAATTAATTTTATTGAAAATCCTTCACATGTGATAAGTTTCTTCTTAACTTTTCAAATTCTTGCTTTGATTTTGTCTTTCAAAAGTATGATTAGAATGTGTCTTGGTGCAGGTTTTGGGAAAAATATAAATTAATACAGTTATTACGAAAAACTGTATGGAGGTTTCTCAAAAATCTAAAAATAGAATTACCATATGAGCCAGCTTTCTTCTGGGCATATAGTCTAATAATTTGAAATCAGCATGTTGAGTAATATCTGCATTTCAATATTTGTAGAAGCATAAAGTAGAATAGTGGTTACCAGAGGCTGGGGTATGAATGAAGAGAATGGGCAGATATTGGACATAAGCTACAAAATTAAACTAGGAGGAAGAAATGACGAGGATTTGGGGTGATGGTTATGTTAATTAGCTTGATTCAATCAATCCACACTGTATGCCTGCATCATTATATCACTTAACATCACCAGATGCATATGTGTGACACGTTTTCAAAAGATTTTATTAGTATACTATAATTACACATAATAATACAGTTCATTTTTCATATTCATTAATACATATAACATAGTTTGCTCCATTATGATCCTCTCCTCCCTCCCCTCACCCTATTTCCTTTGCTCTATTCTATTATTGGTCTTTTATTTGTTTGTCAATTGGTGCATCATAATTATATATAAAATTGGGATGCACTGTGATGCATTTATACATGTACCTAGCATAATTTGGTCCACTTCATTCCCCAGTTCTTTTTCATTTCATCTTCTCCTCCCTCTCCCTTAGAATCCTGCTTCTACTCTATTGAATGTCAGTCTGTTTTCACAAGATCCCCCTTCTTAATCCTTTTTCTTTAGCTTCTGCATATGAGAGAACACATATGACCCTTGAATTTCTGAGTCTGGCTTATTTCATCAGTTCCATTCATTTACCAGAAAATGACATAATTTCATTCTTTATGGGTGAGTAAAACTCTGTTGTGTCAATATACCACGTTTTCTTTATCCATTCATCTATTGACAGGCACATAGATGGGTTCCAAAACTTGGTTATGGAGGATTGTGTTGCTATGCATGTATCACTGTAATATGCTGATTTTAGTTCTTTTTTCACTTCCTCCCCTCTTCAGTACTGGGGATTTCACTACCACTGAACTACATCCCCAGCCCTTTCATTTTTATTTTGATACAGGGTCCCACTGAGTTCCCAAAGCAGGCCTCATACTTGTGATCCTTCTCACAATCTGCCTCAAACTCCCAAATCACTGGGATTAATGTGCACCACTATGAATCAGAAAAGGATTTTTAAATCTTGATCTAATATATCTGCCTTCCAGTCTTTTTCAGGACAATATATATTGACTTATTTTCTCTTTTAAGTGTTCCAGATTTTCTTGTTTCTTTGTATGCCCTATGTTCCCAGCATGCTTTCCTTTTACAGTGGTGTTAAAAGTTGATAAAATCTAATATATTCATTATGGTTATTTTTGTTGTTGTTGTTGATAAGTGGATTTTTGAGTCTAATGACATTAATTATCTCTGCAAATCATATTCCACATCTTTCCAGGCATTTCTTTTTTTACACTGTTTTTATTTGTTTATCTTTTTTATTATTGTAAATCATCTCTGTAATCAGGATTAACTTGAGGTATGAACTTAAGGTCCTCTCAGATAGTTCCCTGAGCCTTTCTATAGGGATGTGAGGTCAGATTCTAATTTTTCCCACACAAGCAATTCTTTTGAATGTCCTACTCCTTAATTTCTGGCTTGCAATAAGAGGGCAAGTACACTAATTCTTTCTCTTCACCTCTGTGGTCAGAAGCAGCAATCAGTGCCTGGAGCACAGATTTCCAATAGTTTGAATATGGGCTCCTTACCCCCACCCCACCCCCCAACTCCACATACACACCCTATCTCAAGGGAGCTGTTTGCAAGTTGCTGAGGAAGATAGGCAGAGTTGCCTGTGATATGGCTGAGAAGTGGGAACGGGGAGCTATGGCTTTGCTAAGCGCTGATGTTGATAGAAATTTATCCCCCAAGCTTTCCTCTGGAAGCTTTAGGCCTTCAATAGTTGTAGCAGATGGATTCTGCCAATGCTCTTGTTGTTCAGGTGGGGTGAACAATTTCTGGAGCTTCCTACCTAACCACCTTCCTACCTATCTTCCCGGCATCCTTTCCTTTCACAGTGTTGTTAAAAGTTGATATGATCTAATTTATTCATTATGGAAAGTCTTTCATTCATTAACTGGAAAAGGACATTCATACATTCATTTGGACACTGAAAATCCTTCTAGAGAGTGAATAATTATAAGGACTGCACTTCAAAATAAGATTGAAAGGCAGTTAGTTGAATACTAGCCAGTGATAAGATACCAAGACATTTTCCTACTCCAACTGGTATTTAGTTAATGTGCTCAGCTTCAAACCTGAATATGTGGTCCTTTGGGGACATCATGTTGCCCACACAGATATTGAAATTTCTGTCCTGTTTGTCCTCTTCTGTTTATGAAAATTTTTTCCTGCCTAGTCTGTGTATCCCCGTAGATGCTTCGACATGTGCCTTCAGGCTGTATCTGGAAGATTCTTTTATTGCTTCTAGGCCTCTACATCAACTTCATAATTCTTCTCTGATTCCAGAGACTCCTCCATAGAACCAGGTACCCCAGAAATCCTCAGAGCCACAATTCCATTATTAACAGCCCTTCATTCAAATGAGAAAGTTTAAGGCACCTCTTGTGAAGTATATATTTTCTTAACTTAGGTTGTTTTTTTGTAAACAGAGGAATGCACTTTAAAGTCTAGGTAAAACCCATGGGGTCCCATTTAATTTTGTGGTTTAGGCTGACTAGAAATTTCCTTTTGAAGACCAGAAGTAGGAATCCTATGGGTAACCCATGTGTCTTATTCTCCTAGGATTGTTGAAAGATGTGCTGTTTATAATAAATGAAACAATATTTCAAATATTCAGATTCTTTCCAAATTTTCTCTAAGTACTAGAAGAGTCAGAGATACTGCCTAAGAGAGTGGCCTGGGTACAGGATGCTGGTAATAAGGCAGGTCAAGAGACAGGATTCTCAGTTAATAGGCCTCGCAGGACAGCTTGCTGGTAATAAGACTAAGCAACAGGGTGAGGACAGATTAAGGCAGGGGTGATTTAAGAGTTAACTGAAGTATGGGGGGATAGGGTCAAAGCCAAAGCTAAACTGAAAGCAGTAGAAAATTACAGGGCAAAGATCAAGGCAAGAAGAAGCAGTAAATCAGATTTAGACACAGAGAGCTCTGTTTACTAATTCAGAATCTCAGGAAGAGAGAACTCAGTGCCCTGAATTGCTTTTCTTGGAGGTAAATTCCTCAGACCATACCCTGAACCTGCCTGAGAATTTTAACCTTAACTTTAGGTTTATCAAAGGAACTTCACCACCTTTTAGAAACTGATGATTAAAGTAGGTGGGTCTTTTTTGGATAGCACTTATTTTCAGAGAGGTAAGATACAGCTGTTATTTCAACAGAAAATTTTGAGTTTTGATCATTTTCATGTCAAATGAAATCAAGAACAAAAGTCAAAACAGCTTGTATTGTGAGGAAGTAGTATATCCTATCCATGGGCAATACATGTGATGGAGAATCTTCTCCATGTTCAGAATTAAGTACCTGGAAAAGACCATAACCCTGACAATTTACAATCTCTTGGTTAAATATGTATTTTGTTGCCATATGATTGAAGGTCTACATTTATTGCCCAGAACTTGACTTGCCATACTCTAGGCTTTTGAGAAGTTACATTTTTCTCAATACTTCAGCTTCAACACAGGCACTTCAATGGACAGTCAAGATGAGTACTCAAAAATGCCTGTCAGAGAGAAAACAGGTGACTCATTGCAACAAATATCAATTACAGATGTCCATGGAGCATAGTGTGCATAAATCTTCAGTGGCAGGTGATGGAGAGAGAAAGGTTCTTTTGAGAGGTGCTCAGAGAGCCTGGGCATTTTTTTTTTTTTGACATGTTGAAACTTTGGAAAATAATTGAAACAGGCATCAAATCACTAATACAGCATTAGTCCTTGTTGGGTAGTGTCAATTCTATTGAATTCTAAATAGGAAATTGTTGAGAAGATTAGCCTGCAAGGTAAGCAGATTTTACTTGCAGAGAAATGCTTAGAAAGTCTTGAAATTCTGCCCTAGTTAATAGCAGCTATCTAGAGAGGGTTGCTCATTTAAAGGAAGGCTTCATGCAGTATGAATGAGAGTCCACGTCACAAAGAGCAATAAACACAGCAGAGAAATAAAAACAATTCAGATTGAATTGGAAGATTAATAGTAAAATAGAATAACAGGTTTAACAAAAGGAAGAGACACATTTGAATATATCCCTTTTTCATAATCTCTTAGGGACCTGACATTTTATTTTTTTTCTCCAAAGTCTAATGACTCTTCACTTTGAAAACAGAAACAAGCCTCTTATAAAACAGATCTCTCTTGTTTGCAGGTAATCACTTCGGAATGTCTCCCGATGGCTCTCAAGTTGTTTACTCCTGGAGCCAGTTACCTGCTACAAATATATAGATAAGAAGAAGAATACAGATTTCTCCATATTAATATACAAAATATGGGGCATTGGGGGTTTTAACTCATGGACTGGAGACGCAGTAATCTAGCTATGGTTTATTTGGCAAGTCTATAGTTAAAGATGCATTAAAGGATACAAAAGCTCTTAGGCTGGATAAGTACCAGAAATCTTGCTTGCCTTTCATTATCTGGGTTTCCAAGGTGATGGAAGTATAGGGAGAATTAGGAAGAGACTGGAAGGGAAAAGGTAATATGTGATTAATCATCTTTATACAAAAACAATTTTTAGGGTATTATCTAGCTCTCTTAGTGTCAGGCATTTCCCAGGCCAAATTGGCATCTTTCTTAAATTATGCCAATGCCTTAGAAAATTTCAGATGCTGCAAGTACTGGGAAGATAAGCTCTAATAACCGTAACAAAATTTTTAAGTATCAGAATATTTTGGAGGAACTAATTTCGCAGTTTTATATCCCAGATTTGACCTCTGGTTGGTGAGCATCAGAAGGCAGAAGAGATGATTAGAGTTAAGAAAGAAGCCAGGCATCGTGGCACATGTCTGTAATCCCAGCAGCTTGGGAGGATAGGGCAGAAGGATCACGAGTCCACGTCACAAAGAGCAATAAGGCCAACCTCAGCAACTTAGACAGACCCTGAGCAACTCAGCAAGAAACTATCTCTAAATTTTTTAAAAAATATATATAAATATATATATTTATATAAGTATATTATATATATATATATATATATATATATATATATATATATATATATATAAATGGCTCAGTGTTTAAGTGCTCATAGGTTCAATTTCCAGTATTAAGAGAGAGAGAGAGAGAGAGAGAGAGAGAGAGAGAGAGTGTTAAGAAAGAAATGGAAAAATTGTGAAGGAAAGAACTTCTTTTCAAATGCTCGTAAGCAGGTAACTCTCCTCTTTAGAACTATGAAAGCAATATTTTTCCTGTTTTTGTCAAGAATGGGAGAAGATTCAGAGTCTCTCCAAGTGTATGACAGGAAAGGAAAAAAATAGAAGACACATTATCTCATATAGCAGGGAGATTTATAAACTTAAGTCAATATATTAGCAAGCAGAAATAGAAATAGAACTTTTAAAATAGTTTGTCTCCAAAAAGTCTAAACCCTAAGTGTTTGTAGACAGAAACAAATTTGTCCTTGTGTTGGCATATATTTTCAAATGCAAGGAAGTTATGAATCTCATTTGGACTTCTCTAGATTCAGAGGAAAATAGGTACCAAAACAAGAGTAATGAGAGAAAGTAATTCTTTTTACCCAGTTAATACAAGGATATATCAGTGCCATCATGAAGAGAGATTTGTGATTAACCCTGAATTCCTACACTGTATAATTATTGTATGAGTGTGTGTGTGTGTGTGTGTGTGTGTGTGTCCAGAAAATTTCCGTATTCTCCATCAGTGTGTTCATGGTTGATTCTATCATAAAAGTTCAGTTTTATCTTTAAGTGAAAACAGTCCCTCAAGAAAAGTCTAAACTTTATACACCTAGATAAAATTGCCGTGGAAAATTCTATTGCTGAGAATTGACAGGCAAAATAAGCATGGCTCCTTGCAATGATAATATCCAAATACATCCCGAGGGAAATATGATGATGAGTGATTTAATTGTTCAGGAATAAAGAATTGTAATAAATTAACTCATGAGTTTACAGAAACCTTGAAGAGTAATCTGGGCCACAGTTCCTTGAAGAGTCACATTATTTACAGTGAATGAAATAAAATGCCTTCTGTGTGATGTAAAATGTGTGTGGGGGGGTATGTTACTTGCACACTTTCTTTTGTGTTCCAGCCACTTTTTCATATTCTACTGTGCTCAGGTAACCTCCTGAGTGTGGGGCAGAGAACATGAATAAATGCAAGAGTTTACATTGTAAACATCAGATATTTGAAAACATATTCCTGTGTTTTATCCTTCAGATCACTCCTGACATCAAGGCAATGACTACAAAGAAAAGTAGGGTTGAGGCTTATATTAAGTGGTTGTTTTTAGAAGGTATGTTAAATACAGCACAGATTCAATTAGGACACATCTTGTATCATGGAAGACTTTGAAATAAACAATAACAATGTACGGATCTAAAAGAGATGCCAAAATCACTACATATCGCAACATGAATTTTGAGAAAAGGTGAGATTGTGACCTTGAGTGGTGGCCTTGCCCAGAATAAGCACTGAGGTTAGAGTATCAGCTACTGAAAATGGAATCTTACCACTGCTTCTTTTTGCTCGGGTCTAAGTGTCTGAGCCAGCACCATTCATGCTATACATTTACTTCTCAGATGCCTAAACAAGAATGACAGGTCTAATTTTATTGTCCTTACTCTAGCAAAATACCACTGTCATCTGTAAGGACAATATGATCAAGTCTCTGGGCTGAAGAATGCATTTCCTCAGCCATCATGTCCCTAAGGCTTCTAAATGAAATGGAAATTTAAACTTTACTTTTACAAAAAAAAAAAAAAAAAGTCATTGTGTTGCATTTCTAAAAATAAGTTTTGTTCAGGAAGAGTTTTCTGTAATGCTAGAGGGAAGCACTGTAGCTGATGTTTATAGATAGTGGCGATGGAGTCTTCTGATTGAGGTGTAGTCAACAGTTCGGCCTTAACTCTACTCACGGGGAAAATAAAGGTCAGGATGGATGATCTGCCGTCTAGTGAGGAAAACCAAGCTCCAGAGATGGAAGGGGTGTGTTGCTACGAGGTAATACTCAAGATTCCTCCAGGGACCAGACTGGCGATGCACATTAAGAAGCACCAGCTATTGTAATTTAAGAGAGTTCTGGGACAGTAGGACACATCAAATGTATTCATATTCTACTGTACTCCTGTAAGCTGTATTACAGGGGCCAGGATTGGCTCACCAGGTTGTGATTCTGTATCTAAAAATCTAGAGCAGAGAAAAATGGTCTCACTAATTGGTATTGTTTCCTTCCCAAAGAATTGGGGACTAAAGAGAGGCAAGCATTCATATTATGGTATTATGAGGCTCAACAATTCTGATTTTTGTTTTATTTTATTGCTTCTATTTTCTTCACCTGATGTGATTCATTAAGACTTTCTGAGTCAAAGACAAACCATTCCTGGGAATGTATTCCCTGTTTTCACCAAAACAAAGGAACAACCAAAGCTCAGAACTGCCCCTGCAGCGCACCAAAGAAACCTTGTCATCTCCTGTTGTCGCCTAGGGCCTCCCTTTCCATCCTTCTTCCCCAGATTTCACACTGGAGAAAAATGTTGCATCATTGTTGGTAAACAGCAATGATCGGTTATGAAACCCTCAGAGAATTACTTTTCCTAGCTATACTCCTGTTCTCTTTAAATAAGTAAAATACAAATAATCATATCTTCTACAAGTTTCCTTACAAAATCTATGTATAGAGAGAATTGTTAGATGAAAAATTTTCAAAAAGAAAAATAATTTTATTGTTTTGAATTTACTAACCACAAGTTATGATTTTTTTAAAGTAGGCTAAATTTTCATTTAACTCTCTTATTTGTCTATGTGTGCATATATATTCTAATATTATCTCCTTTCATGATTTAGAAATATATCATATAAACTTAGAAATACATTTCCTTTCATGATTTAGGAATATATCATAATTTTTTTTCACAAGAATAGGTATATCCATAAATACATATGTAAAAGACAACAATATTTCTTACTCTAAGTGTTCTCCCAGTACCACACGACAGGGTATGTGAACAGGTAGTTGAATCTGTTTTCTTCTAAGATCACTTTTATCAAGTGTACAAAAGAGATACAGCAAAAGTCCATCCATTACAACAGAAGAACCACATCATTCTTTTCCCAGAGAAATCTTTTTAATGTATTGTACTGGTTAAAAAAGCTAAATTTGAGAAAGAAGATTATTATTAATCAAAAATAAAATCACATTATTCAAATGTAATGTTCAATAAGTTAAGAGACCTGAATTGAAAGAATATTTTGAACATAAAAAGGAATGAAATCAGAATGGTAGGAATAGGTATTCTGCAGGGAAAAAAAAAGAATATCTTTTTCCTGCTTGAAATCAATCAAGAAAATTATGATTTTTATTCCATTGATAGAATAGAACCAATTCTATTGTTGATAGAAGGCTTTCATCATGTCAACAGGAGAACAACTTTTTGAGAGAGAATAGGACCATTTTGTTCTATTAGAGAATAACGGAAAATAATATCCTTCTTCACCTCCTGGGAATTCAGTGGTCTATCTCCTCAGTTGGAAGATGCTTTTCCTTTTTTTTAGAATGAAGAGAAGAAAGTCCTTCTATGTTGTATGTCTTTAAATTGTTTTATATCCTTTAATGACCCAATGAATAGTAAAAAAAATATATATATCTTAATATAAGGCTTTTCCAACTGGCATCTTTCAAGAGTACTCAAGAAATCCTCTGAAGAATGCTTCTACAAACAACATGAACGGTTACTTGTTAACCGGAGCTCACTTCGTAGCAGTGACACTGTCTAATGTTGTGGATCAGAAGCGTCTGTAACTGTAGTTTTATTCATTCACTCACTCAACACTTTTTGAATAACTACTGTATGCCTGCACTAGGCATGTGTTTGCAAACAAAACTCCTGTTCTCTCAGAGCTCCCAATTCAGTATAATAAGCAAGGAGATTGGCTGGTATTTACCATACTGTATAGTGTTATATAGAAAATGTAATAGAATAAAATAACTGAAGGAGATGGCAGGGGCTGTTGTGACGAGTATAGAAGAGAAGACTTCTCTAATAAAACACATTTGAACTGAGAACTGGAGGAAATGATGGAGTAGGCCATCTCAGAAGGCAATGCACTGGAAAGAAAGAAGAGCAAGTTCCAGTAGTCACAGATCTGAAGACAGGAATGGGCTTTCCATTTTCCAAACAAAAAGTCACTGTAGATGGACTAAAGAGAAAGAAATGGTGGTCGCCCAAGTTGCCTTGGGTTAGACCATGAAGTCTCTGGAGGGACATATCAACAACCTTATCTTAATATGAGCTGGATAGAAAACACTGCAGCATTTTAAACAGACAGATGATACAATCTAGTTCATATTTAACAGTAATAATTTGGGAAAAAATGTAAAAAACAGAATGTAGGGGTCTAGGAGTTTGAGCAGAAAAGACCAGCTGGGAGATTCTTTCAGCAATCTGGGTGAGAATGGATGATAATTGAACTAGGAGGGAACTGTGTGAGAAGATAAAGCTGCATAGACTCACTGATGAATTGGATATGTGAAAAAAAAAATCCAGTCAATGATGGTGCTAAGGTTTTTGCAAAAATAATCAGAAGAAAGATGTGATTTTGAAAATCAGTAGGAACTGGGGTGAAATATGAATTTGGTTTTAGAAGTATTAAGTCTAAGATGCCTTCTCTACATGTAAAATTTGAGTAGGTATTTGGGTGTACAATTTTGGAGGACTGGAATTATAAATTAGAAATAAAATATGAGAGTTAAAGAAATAGCCTGGAAAATGAGTATGCCTGGCAAGCTATCCTAGGACTAAGAGGCAAGGCATTGCATCTCAACAGGTTGAGAATATGAGGATGGTTCAGCAAAGGAGACTAAAAAAGAGAGTTGGTTGTCAAAGGAAAACCAAGAGCTAGGTCCTGGTAGCAAAGTGGAAAAAAACAACATGTTTCAAAGAAAACTAGTAAGCAAATGATAACTATATCCATTTGGTAAAGTAGAATGAAATGCGAGCACTTTCAGGGAAGAGGTGGGAATAAAGGCCTGAAAGAGTGGAATGAAGAGAGAATGAGTTTTGCTTCCAGCCAAAATGAAGTAAGGTTTACTGTCTCACTAAAAAGAATCAAAGGACAAAAAAAAAAAGAGAGAGAGAGAAAAACATATGAGACAATGTTTGACATTGGATCTGAGGCAAGGCAGGACAGTGACCCCCCAAAACTATGGAAACCAACAGGTGCTTCAGTTTGCAGGAGTTTTCAGACTGTAGCACCACAAAGAGAGTGAGACAAGGCAGAGCCTGGCACTAGGGTAACCAACTTGTCCCAGTTTGTCTGGGACTTTACCAGTTTATAGGAAAAAACCCTGAATCCCACAGTCCTTTTCCACGTGCATCCTGAGATAACAAAAACTTTTGGTCATCTTCTCTAAAAGAATTTAAAATAAAATAGAAAAGCCACAGTTCATGGGGAAAGAAGACTGAAGGGGAGAGAACAGTCTATAGAACTTTAGAGTTTGAGGAACATCATCTACAGGTTTTCAGCTGCATGTGGATTAGCATGTGCCTGTGTAGAGACTCTGGTGCTGGAGAAAAAACCAACCTGAAGGGTTAGGGAATAAGTACACGGTGCTCTAGAAGGGCCAAGAGTGGTGCCTATTTCCACCAGCTGACAGGAAAACACCACGCTTCAGGGCACTGGGGGAGGCTATCAGAAATGTCTTGACTCATTGGTAGGAAAAATAACATGAGAATAGGCCTGAGACCAAACAAGTCTTAAAAGTAGGGCCTGAAAATGCCAGAATAACTGTGTTCCAGAATGAAGTTCAAGGTTTATAAGAATGCAAAAATATATGCAAATGCACCCACAGCCGTAAAATTCTTAATTTCTGATTGGATGTCATTTATTATCAGACACGGATCAAGCATATAAATTCAATTAGGAGGAAACAGGCTCAGAACTGATACAACTCTTAGAATAAGCGATAAAAATGTTAAGATAGTTATTATAACTGAATCTCAGATGTTCAAAATAGTTAAGTATAGGCAGGTAATATTTAAAAAGATGCAAGTCAAACTTCTAAAGATAGAAACAATAATATGTATTTAAAAACATGGAATTATTTGAAAGCAGATTAGATTACAGAAGGAAAGATTAGTGAACTGGAAGACTTCACAAGAGAAACTATCCAACAGGGAACACAGAAAGGAGAAAAAAGAATTTAAAATCCTAAAAAGAATTATTTTAGCAGTATCAGCTGAGCATTCAGAGTAGGTGTATGAGACAGGACAGACATGTAATTGAGAAAAAAAGAATCATTTGTCTTAGAGAGTACACGTCCCTGTGATCGCATCCTAGAAGGAAGGTTGAAATAGACACCTTGAATAAATGTGGGTGTTTCATTTTAAGAAATACAAAGAAGAGATCTTATTTTATACTTAATTATTTATTTAGATATTTAAGTCCATTCCCTATACTTTTTCGATGGTGAACATTGATGACTTACAAAACTATAGCCATACTTTTCCAGAAAGAATAAATATATTGCTGAATTAACATTAGTGCAATCATCTTTTATCAATTACAAAATAAAACTAATATTTCTACACATTTCAAATGGAATATAAAACATAAATTCTCAATTATTACCAGAAGACCTACTTTTTTGGCAAAAGAATCTGGAAGGAGAAAGAAGAAATTCACACTTCCAACAAAAATGATAGTTGATAAACAATATCCAATACTTATAAAAATAACAAGTTTTCAAAATTTGATGTTTGAGCGTTATTTTACTCAGAACAAATTATCTCTACCTTTTAAAAATATTTGCTAAAGAGTGTATTCCACATTTTATGTCCAAGAAAACAAATTTATTTTTAATTTACTAATCCCTCCTATTTATGTTTCAGTTCCTCCCTATAAATTTGTATCCGTAAGTACAAACATTAAATGAACTATAAAGCTTTTTTGTCTGAAGCATGAAAAACATGTGCTTCTATACAATGCAGATTTTCACAATGGAGGTTTCCTGTAACAACACAAAATGAGATTTCTATAAAGATGTTACATAACCACAGTATTTGGTAAGAACCCAACAAAAACTCAATGGTTGTGCAAACCTCATATATACTGAATATGGGATATGAAAACATAAAGTAAGCAGGTAAATAATCACACAGAACCTGCTTTCAGTGTTTCAAATGCCTGAAAGATAAACCACATAAGTTATAGAGTGTTCACATTCATAGTTCCTAGAATTTTAGTTCTGTGTGATAGTAAATCTATGCAAGTATTATTTTTACATATCTTATACTTTGTTAGGATTCTATCATGAAACTACATTTAAAAATTCAATGCTGCTTGGTTTGGTGGCAATGCCTATAATCCCAGTGGCTCAGGAGACTGAAACAGGAGGATTGTGAGTTCAAAGCCAGCTAGAGCATCAGTGAGATGCTAAGCAACTCAGTGAGACCCTGTCTCTAAATAAAATACAAAATAGGGATGGAGATGTGGCTCAGTGGTTGAGTGCCCCTGAGTTCAATCCCTGGTAACCACTCCCCCCTGCAAAAAATCCAGTGCTACATGATATCAGGAAATATCAATTAGTATAAAATGAAAAGATTGATTAACATATAATTGATATACAAAATCAATTGGAAGATTATTGGACTCATTTGCCTAGCTACCATGTTTAGTGTGTAATTTGATGAGTTGAGACATGCATATACCTGTGATATTAGCACCATTCTCAAGGTAACAAATATATCTACCACCTCCAAAAAATTTCCTTGTGTGTTGTGTTAAGAATACTTCACATGAGACCTACCCTATTTAAAATACACCATACAATATTGTTAACTATAGGCACTCTGTGGTAGAGCAGATCTTGTATAACTGAACCTTTATACCCATGGAACATCAATTTCCTCCTCTCCCAAGTTTTGTGCTTCTGTGAGTTTGACTATATCAGATGCTTCATATATATGTGATCATAATGTATATGTCACCGAGACTAGCTTCTTTCACTTAGCATAGTGTTATCCAGGTTTATCCATGTTTTGCCAATGGTAGGATTTCCCTCTTTTTAAGACAGGATAAGATTTCACCGTATGTATTTGCCACAATTTCTTATCTATTGGCCATTGATGTGCGTTTCTTCCATATCTTTACTATTGTGACTAAAGTGACAATGAATATGGGCTTTCTACACTCTGATTTCAATTCCTTAGGATATATACCCCAAATTAGGATTTCTGAATCACATAGTAGAAGAAAACACAGGGAATAAATATATTGAAAATGCTGAACAGCAAGAATTTTTTGTTAAGTATTCAAATATGCACAAAGATTGTAAAACAATTATGTGAAACACATGACCTGGTAAAACTGTTTTTCAAGACTCCTATGGAAGCTTATTGGACTCATTTGCCTAGCTACCATGATGATTAATATGAATGAAAAATTAGGTCCTATCTCAAGTTCCATTTCCAAGGTAAATAGCATCAGGAAGCCCAGTCTCATTGACCACAACAGTTTTTTGTTTTTGTTTTTGTTTTTGGTGCTGGGGATCTAATGCAAGGACACTTTACCACTGAGTCATATCCCCAGTCGTTTTTTGTTGTTGTTGTTGTTGTTGTTTTTTTTTTTTGAGACAGCATCTCACTAAGTTATGAGAGTCTTGCTAAGTTGCTGAAACTGGCCTAACACTTATGATCCTCCTGCCTCCCCCTCCCCAGCCTCTGGGATTACAGGCATAAACTACAGGGCCTGGCCACAATAGTTATTTCTACAGTTACTAGAGTCTTTGAAACACAATCACATTTTAGGGTGATACTTTTCTAAAGACTGTTGTTGTTAAAAGGATCACAACATGTTTGTCTTATGAACTGTATCACATCCTCATACTTCATTTTACCTTGATTTAATAGTATGGCAACAAACTCTGAAGCTCTATCAAGATGCATAACATAACAGTAACACAGCAACCAGCCTCTTCATAACTGAAGGCTTAACAAGTCATTGTTAATTGATTGATTTTTTTTTCTCCACAAATACAGTGCTCCAATACATTTTTCACCGATGACTCCAATTTTGGTAACTCCCTACTACATAAGTTCTTCTATAAAGTAAAATATCAAATGGTAACAAGAAATATATTCTTGTATGTAACTTTCCAAAGGAGCTTTGTAGTTTTTTTAAGCCATGTTAATTTTGTTAAAAATATACCCAGAATATTTATGAAAGAATTTTAAAAATCGAGTGCAGAAATGATGTAAGCAAACTGGAGTATACTCCACTTGAAATTGAGTGCTTTATGTTATCAAATTAAGAGAACAGGTGATGAAGTAATCCTCCTAACAAGAGGAAGCAATCCTTCAATGCAGTAATACCGAAGCCATAGAAAGGAAACACACCGGGGCTTACCCCATCCATGTTGGAAATCTTCTAAAACGTTCTGCATATTTCAATTCCATACTCTGTGGAATATGTTCACTCATCAACGATTGTGGTCTAATCCTATTCTTAGCCCCTGTGCAGTAACAACACAGCCAGGGACCAGGCACCAGGCCCTCCCCTGCAGTGAGCAGTCTTGTGAACACCATTATCTCAAGCAGTTCCCCAGCAGCAGAAGCCAATATGCATGTTGAAGCTCAAAGGGGTTAGTTTTTATTACAAGAAATAATATCTGAGACCGGAAGAAATTCAAAACCATTTCACTGAAGAAATATTTTATGAACTGAACTACTTAGACAAGAGAAGAGACTTGATCAATGGAGGTGGGAGGTCTCGTGTGTTTTGTCGGAAGAAGTATAAGGATGTGCATAGGGTTGGACAGGACTGTTAGTTGCCTTTCAGGTTTACGATAATCTCTGTTTCCAAGGGGTAGACCAGCACCTTCTGGCTGAAAACTCTTTAATAATTTGCCTTTATTTCAGAATAACACCCAGATGTCTTAGCATGCCATTCAGGTTATTCTTTCTGGTCTTCATTGGCCACATATCCCCTCCTCATTTACCTTAGGCTCTAACAATTCAGCATTTTGGCTATAACTCCCATAAGTCTAATTTCCTATCACTGTCATTTTGTTATTAAGGGCTGGTAAGATGAAATGCCTGTTTCTCACTCAGATCTAAACTCTTTGCAACATATCTAGCTTCCTTCCTGCTAGTGGGAATGTCATGATGATGTATGGCTAGTTTTAGAGACCATCTTAAGAGTGACAGAGCCATTTTCTTGTACTATCAGTATCAGTTAAAATATATATATAACAGAATCTGCCTGCAACTTCAGAGCTCACTGCCCCCACTTATGAACTCCCAGGAGAAAACGCTAGCCCCCGTGTCACTCTGTGTGCTTTCATGGATTACCACATTCCTGCTGGAAACTTATGCTCCAAAGGCTGCTGTCAGCAAGGCAGGGCCTCTAGCCCATGGAAACCTTATTTTTAGAAGCACTGCATCCTCTCCATTCTAAAAATAGTCCCTGACAGTTCTCGTCATCTAAAACCTTCTTGGGTCACTTCATATAGGTGTGTATCTTTCGGTTTAAAGGATTTGACTAGGAAATTTTGCCATAGGTGTACATTTTAAGGAGTTGAAGATAAATGAGATGCCTTGTATGATATTTTGATATCTGTGGATGTAAACTTCTCTCTCTCTCCCCATGTATATGGAGAATATGTATATTCTCATGCACAGTAGAATAATAATAAAGAAAAAAGAAAATAGGGAACTTAGTCAAATTAACAAACACAAAATTACCCATCAAGCAGTCAGATTGGTAAGGGAAAAAAGGATTCTCATGTTGAAGGACCCATGATCTGGGTGGGTGGCTTTCCAAACTCTTCCTTGTGTCTTTTCCATGGAAATTCTGTCCATTATTCTAGTTTATTTAAGAAGGTAGGAAAAAACACACATTTTTTTTTCCTCTATAGGGTCATGTGGACAGCTTTCTAAAGCTAACATGAATGTCAGCATGTGTAAGTAATCTCTCCTTTTCCATTTTGCTCTTCCTCTTCAGTCTTTATCTTTCTCTGACCTCATCTTCATCATCTTCTTTGAAGTGACATTTAGATTTACCGTTGGAGCTGAAGGGCCTCTTCTTTGAGCCTGCTCCCAATATTCAGTCTGTTCAATGGCACACAGCTCAGGTAGTGGAGGATTCCAGAAATCTGCCTTTTCCTCACTATGCCCAAAGGTGGCATCTATGTGGGTGGCATACCCAGTTTTGTTGACATCTCCACCTCTCCCTGTTAGTGTGACTTCTCGTCACCAACACTGACACTCTCAAGTCACATACAGCACAGTGAGTCTTCCTACTCCTCTGAAACTGTACCATGAGGAGTGCTCCTCCTTGGTCTCTTCCCATTTCTCCCTCAGGACCTACTTCACCTTCTATCACACCATTTTGAAATGGGTCAAACCCATTTTAGAAATCGTAATCATTGTGCCATATTGAAATGGAAGTGCCCACCTCCTGCTTCCCTTGGAAGAAGGTGGCTACCCCACAACCCCTCCAGAGCTGCATCTCTTTTCGTCTCAGTTCTACTGAGAACCCATCATACTTGTGTCTATTTAGCTCTGGAGGAGTGGGTGGATCAATATGGGATTGTTGAAAGTAATGAATTTTGGAAATTCTAGGATATGCAGTTTATATACTATAGAAATTTTATTATCAATCATGATTTTATCAACCCTTTTATAACCTTTGCTTTCTCCTTTGCAATATACAAGCTAATACAAAAATCACTTCTCTAAGCCTATTTATCACTTTCTAGTATTTCAGTTCCAATGTAGTTGAAATTCAGGACACTTCTATTGGGACCCTACTTGTAAATATTTTAAAATATTTTCCATCACAAACTTCTAAATTACTATCTCTGAGACCTAGAAACCTGGGAGTCACATATTTATATCTTCAAATGAGGAATTTTCAAAGAAGTACACTAAATGTTTGCATGGAGAAGTATGTGCATAAAAAATATATATTAAGATTGGTACAGAGCCACAAAGATACAGAAAGGATATACAGCATAACCTTGAAACAAAACGGAGAGGGAAGACCATAAAGTTTCTAATGAGCAATGTGTTGAAAATGAAACATAATTGAATAATTAGTGTTTCGAATTTAAAGCATGCATAATGTAACTAATACTCTCTTAATTAAATAGGCTGTTATTGCTTTTTAATTTTATTGGTCAACAAGTAAAAGGTCCACATTTGTTTGATTCATGCCCATTTGGGCTGTTCATTGCCATGTAACAAATCAACCCTAGACTCAGTGGCTTAAAATATTAGCAATCATATTTCTCCTGGTTTTGGAGGTTAGAAACTTGGGAGGGACCAGACTGGGCAGTTTTCACCTAGGATCTCTTATGAAGTTGCTATTAGACAATGTTTGGAACTGGAACAATGGAGAGTTGGAATATCTAGTAGGAATTAGCCACTCTCTCTCTCCCTCTCTTTCTCTCTCTCATACACACACACACACACACACACACACACACACACACACACTTGGCAGTTCACAATCTCCATTTCCTCTGTCCATTTGTCCACGTGATTTAACTTGGGCTGCCTCAGAACCCTGGTGACCTTGGGGCAGAGGAACTGCCTAAATGGTAGCTCAGGGTTACAACGTGAAAGCACTGGTGATCAACGCAGACACTTTTCATGATGTAGCCTCAGTAGTCACATGAAGGGAAGGCATATATACACCCGCCTCTCAACAGGAGGAGGGTCAAATTATTCAGGGCTGTTATAAAACTTCATCCTCTGCACTCTGGTTACAAATTATTTGCATTATTTTCACCATCAAAATGCAACCACTCTTTCCTAATGGCCTCCATAGGTTGGATTTCATTACAGTAATCAGGCTCAGGTTTGGGGTTCAGGATATTATGATACAGGAACACAAGGTTCCCTGGGTTAGTTCCTCGGATACATCTTCTTAGGTGTGGTTCCTCTGCAGTTTAAGATGTGTGAAATAAAAAGTTCTTTGCCTTCACACATTAAGCCATTCCACAAGGGACGCATATTTCAAAACATCATGTACAAAATAAATACATTTGATTTTTGTCAATTAAAAAAAATAAATTTAAAGGTATTAGGACAAATGCTACAGGCAAGACTAATTACAAACAGGGGAAATGGGAGGCTCAAAGTTCCCTGAGAAAAGATACTTTTGAGATCCAGTTGGACACACATTTCTAGTTCTTTCATTGGGCACTAACATTGCTCCCTGGAACTGATTCCCTAGAAAATCTTGGCTCTGTCTTGTGGGATTCAATCGCTTGAATCGTCATCCTTCCTTTCCCCAAAATAAGAACTCAGGTGATCAATTGAGTCATTTTTCCAAGACTGTTGCCTGCCTGTAGAAATCTGAGGATCCAAGTGTTTTTTTTTTGTATTTGGTACTGTTTGTGTCCCATCTTGTCCATGAGGATACAAGTATTCTTAAAATGATGTGGGCTTTTTAAAAAAAAATTTAGTTATTGATGGACTTTTTAAAAATTTATTTATATGTGGTGCTGGGAATCAAACTGAGTGCCTCACAAATGCAGGCAAGTGCTCTACCACTGAGGCACACCCCCAGCCCCAATGTGGGTCTTTTTTTTTTTTTGTATGCCAATCCAGAATTTATCCCAACAGACCAAGATCAAACTCTCAGATCTTTTCAAAGTAAACGTTCTTTCTTCCTTGAGTCCCCAAGAGTCTTCTATGGGAAAACATTCATAAGATTCTTATAGAGCTTATTGTTTAATAGGGAATGCCTGTCTTATTGTTTAATAGGGAGGGCATGGTCTTAAAATCTTCAGAGGGCTTCTGTGTGAAAGGGTCAGTATGGCTTCAAACGCATTTCTTCTGAGGTCTTTAGGGACGTTTATAGGTCCACCTTAGGTGTGATCTATGCCCTGAAGTCATTTCTTAATTTGAACGTTCCATTATTTTTGTCATCTGGAAAGACAAGAAATAAGAAATGATTTATTCTGTAACCCATCAGACCATGAATCATTTTACTTTCCTTTAAATTTTTCTTGAAAACTAAATATCTGCTTTCTGTACTTCATCTGTCTATATTTGTACCTTATTATATAGGACTACAAGAAAAAAAAAAACTTACAGGTCCAACATATCCATGGCCAGAGCAACAAGTTCATAAAATACATTTTTATTTTCAATATTAACATAAGTAGGAGTTTTAATAAACATAATGCCACCACGTGCAATGAATCTCCTATCCTCTAGCTTCAAATGCCATTTTTCTCTATTTCCTTTAAGCCCTCAGTACAATCTCCTGGGGCCTGTCCAGCTTCCATTAACAGTCTCCTCAAGTTCACTCTCTGTTCACTATTTAGGCCCAAAGCCAACACCAGCTGTTTTAGGTCTATGTTCCAGATACACTCCACTTCAAGATACAAAATTTTATTCTGGTTATCTGTTGCTGCATGAAAAATTAAACACATTGATTTCATCAGCTTTTTTGTTGCCTTGACCTGACAAAAACAATTTAAAGGAGGAAAAGTTTATTTGGGGGCTCATGGTTTCAAAGGTCTCAGTCCATAGGGGGCTGACCCCATTGCTCTGGGCAGAACATCATGGTGAGGCAGAACATCATGGCAAAGAGTGTACGGGAGGAAATCAGCTGAGGACATAGAACCAAGAAGCAGAGAGAGAGAGCTCCTGCCATGACAAAATATAAACCGCCAAATCACACTCCCAGTGACCCACCACCCCTAGGAACAACCTACCTGCCTATATTACCATCCACCTAATCCCTATCAGGGGATTAATGCACTGATTGGGTAAAGCTCTCATAACCCAATCATTCCACCTTTAAATTTGCTTGCATTGTCTCACACATGAGCTTTTGGGGGACACCTCATCTCTAAACTATAACACACATAATGCCTTTACAGAGCAACCAGTCATTTTGCTATATTATTCAATTCCTGTGGCTCAGTAATTCCAGGAGGGTATAGCAGTTTAGTTCTGCCTTTGCATATTTAAGAAGTTTCACTTGGACCATTGCTGGAGATGAAAGATCAGGGTGTTGGAGCAGTAACTGCCATCCTTTTGTCCCTCTCTATATAGAGAGTTATAGAACTTTTTATTATAATCTTTTTGCATGGGGTGGTTAGGCCTTCCCCAAGGCGTGGCTATCTCAGGGCTCTTGCACAAATGTTCCAGTGACCAAGGAAGTAGCTTTATTTTCTTTCCTGTTGTGTCCTCACAAGTCATGTAGAAATATGTCAAGGGGAGGGAACAGACACTACCTACCTCTCAGTGGATTTGGGCTGATGCTTTAAAATTGCCTCAATAATTTTGGCTTTTTAAAAATTTGTGTTAGTTGGTTATACATGACAGTAGAATGCATTTTTGTACCTTGAAATATCATACATAGATGGGATATAATTTCTCATTTTTCTGAGTGTACATGTTGTAGAATCATATTGGTCATGTAGTCACATATATACATACAGTAATAATGTCTGTTTCATTCTACTATCTTTTCTATGCCCACAGACCCACCCTTCCCCTCCTATTACTTCCCTCTATCTAATCTAAGGTAATGCTATTCTTCCCAAAACCCCCACCTTATTGTGAATTAGCATCTACATATTAGAGAAAACATTTGGCCTTTGGTTTTGTGGGATTGGCTTATTTTGCTAATCATAGGTTTTCTACCATGAGACCTCTTGCAGAAATTTTCTTTAGAAATTCAATTCTCACTTTCAATGGAAGAACTGTAGTATCAATTTTAATAGCTATATTATGGATTTTGAAGCATCAGTTAACATGGCAATCTCCCCTTTGACCCCCCTGCCCTCTTGAAACAGTTTAGACCAGACCCCAATGACCCAATTTACTTATACATAGCCTTTTCTCTGGTCTACATTGTACCCATTTCTGATCATTAGCTATTAAAACAAAGCAATTTAAAATCAATTACACTCAAAGATAAGAGTTTTGAGTAAGCATCCCTGACCTTCGGGTCTAAAGATCACTCTCATTGTGCAATTGACTTCTTTATCCCCATAAAGGACCTAAAATTGAAGGCATTTCACCTTATCACTCAAGACAAATATCTGCTTGGAGTTATGCACTCATTTAAAATAAGTGAAAGGGGAAATTGTCACCTTTTCGGTATTAACAGGCTATCAATTCTGGTAAGTGAAATTTTCCACGATCTCTTTCTTCTGCCTAAGAGAATACACAAAATTGACATCCAGATACAAACATTTATAACAAGGGTAGGTCATCAAGGCAAAATTTTGGTTTTATGCTCTAGTCATTTTTATTTTAAAAGCTGACCAGAGCTTCAGGCTGTTGTATAAAAACAAAGAGTTCAGTAGTTGAAATACTGCATAGTCCCTAAAAAAAAAATAATTCTGTATATTGCATACCATTGCATAAAACTTTTGGGTCACATGTGCAGTATAACTTAATTAAATTAATTTTTATTGATCAAAACATTCTGAATCTAAAATATGCTTACTCATTGTAATCGAATCCTTCAGCTCATATAGTCCACAACATTGTATGGTTTGACCTCTGATCACAATATTTTCTATTATCACCCAGAAGGCATTGATGAATCTTTTTTTTTTTTCCAGGGGGGAGTGGTGATTGAACCCAGGGATGCTCAACTTCTGAGTTAATCCCCAACCCCCTTTTTAAATATTTTATGTAGAGACAGGGTCTTACAGAGTTGCTTAAGGCCTCACTAGGTTGCTGATGCTGACTTGAACTCATGGTCTTTCTGCCTTGTCCTCCAGAGCCACTAGGATTACAGGTGTTCACCACCCTGCCCAGCTTTATCCCTTCAATAAGTGTAAAGATCTCTTTCTTCCTTTCAGAAAAGATGAGAGGTCACACAAACTTTGGATATTGACTGTTTTCCAGAAAGTTCTGGAGACAAACCCCCCAAAATGATTGTTTTTAAATGTCAGAAATAAAAACTTTTAAGGCAGTTAGTTTACAAGCAAAATTTGATTTAAAAAGAAAAATATATATCATTCCATTGAATAATCTCCTGCATTTCCACATACCTCCATAGCTTTCTATTATCTTCCTTGATAATCTTCAATATTAATTACACATGTCAAGGAAATTCCCCAGGGCACTTATTTGGAAGTCTTAAAATTAACATGAGGCTTTAAGAGCTTCTGTTAAGGTAATAATTATATTTAGTACTAGATAAAGCCAAACTAACTGATGATATAATAATTTGTATATAAAAAATTGTACATATATATCTGTTCACACCCACTTTTTTTTTCATATGTAAGAAATTCTCCAAAAATTTACATATGATATTTGTCTACTGGTCCTCAAAAGGGAATTTAAAAATGAGGCATATCTAAGTTTATTTTATTTGAAAGTGTACAGAGCAGGGTTATATCATAGAATTAGAATCAGAATTGCTTGAAGTTATGCAGAATGTGTGATTCCTTCTAGGGGCTGGACTTTATGCAACATTGAGAGCTACAGCAGTCTATAAAAACTGTTGCTTCCATATCTATTGTTGAGCTTGACTGGTCAGCCAGACTGGAAATCACAAAGGAAAACTGGATGTGGATGAGAGGAGGTATAAAGAAGCACTTACAAGAATGGACTAAGGCACAATGAACAACTGGAACCTTTAAAAAATATTTGGAACTAGGGTCTGACTCTTGCTGTATCCAATACCAATACCATAGCCCTATAAGAGAAGCTGGTGCCTCCAACCTGTGGTTGCATATTCGCTTTACAGGAGCTGACATCTTGGTGCACTGTACCAGTCTTCATAGCTGCCTCATTCCTGTCTTCTAAATCTTACACAAAATATCCTGTAGCCTATATAAACCCAAAATCCTGCAAGGAAGGAAGTTATAAAACATACTATAGCCCCTGTAGCTATAGTCAAGTTGGCCTAGTCCAGAGCTCACGGGAGATACATGGTAGAACCCAGGTCTTCTGACTGAATCAGGGACTAATGTCCAGCATTGGCCACAGAGGAAGATAAGTCCAGAAGACAAACAATAAGATGCAATGCACTTGAGCTGTGATGATATCCATGGTGATATAATAAGGTCAACCACTCTTGCTCAACAAGCAGGAAGAATCTGGTAATTTGGTTTATGCACAAGGCACATTTTGATAGAAACTTAACATTTCCTTTGACCTTCACTGTCATTCATTATTTATGCCATTGTTTGAAGCAACTGCTCTCTTTAGGCAGTTCTTGCTAAGTAAATATGATCTCGAACATAGTCATAAAGACTAGATTAATTGCCTAATTATCATCATTTGCTTTGCTTCAGTGAAAGTAATTATATTCCCATGTTGAGCCATTGGATCCCTGACGATATGAAAATCCAGTGCCTGCCCCAAGAATAAGGTACTATTAAATATTCAGGGATTTTGTTTCCCCTACATTTATGATTTGTTTAGCTAATTAGAAAGATGGTAAATGACAAATGTAAGTTTTTTGAAAACGAACGCATTATAAAATTTTTACTTTTGCTCAGATTCATGATACCATTCTTCCTGTTTCTTTTTTTCCCCATCACCCATTTAATTGGGACTTGAGCCTTAGGCTCCATAGCTGAGACTAAAGTTTGCATGTTGCATTGTCTCCTGACTGCTGTATGTGGAGCCTAGAGGAGCTACACAAGACAGCGTATTGTGGGGGAAAAGGAAGCCAGGCTCAAGCAATTCATCTAGATGAGTTCAATGGGATAGAGAAAAAATTTAAAATTCAGGCTAATAGAACTAAGGACATGACTGGAGGAGGATTAAAGCAGATGAAAAAAAAAATAGGGATAAAGGTAGAAATGAAAGGCATGTCCCAAAATTTTTAAAGCAGATTTCATATTCTGGTGTGTGGAATTGCCATGAATTTGAAGGTCCACATGGGCTCTTTAGAGGGAAATCACATTTTAACCCTGAAGAGACCTAGAATAAAACCAATCACAAATGGTGGCAATTATTATATAGAGCCTGTGGCTTAAAGAAGTTGAAGAATCAGAGCCAAGTCTCATAGGGACTGAAATACAAGGGCCAAAGCCTTGCAGCTCCCTCTAGTGATCAATGAAGCTTTCAGGCCTGTCCCAGGTCCATCATGACCACCACATAGAGTCCGTTCTTCCCTACTGCTGCAGTTCTAAGATCATTCTGGAATTAGAAAGTACTTGATCAGTACATAAATGCGGTATCTTTTCTTTTCCACCATGTCTACCACTGCATAAGAGAACAAGCAAGCAAGGCTGCGTCACAGGAAGTCATTTGGGGGTCAGTCACAACTACTCTGTGTTTGCTCATGAGGTGCAGGAGAGCCCTGACATGAATGACGGGGGTTTGACACCTGCTCTTGTGGCCGGGCGTATTTGCTTTTAGAATAACACTTGCTACTCTTTATTTTCAAGGCAAGCCTAAGATTTCCTCTTCAACTAGTTTTTTTTTTTCTTTTCTTCTTCTTCTTCTTCTTTTTTACCTCGTTCTGGAAACACATACCAGGTACATAAAACTGTCAGAATACTATATCAGAGCCTCCAGAGGCTCCCCTGGGAATTAAGAGGAACTATGAAAAATAATAGAATTTTTAAAGTATTCTTCTATGGAAAGAAAAAGTTATATTTTATTCTGAAATCATCTGAACATGTCATCAGGGTTTCCCTTTATTTATTCACTGCTAGAATACAGACAGGACTGAATTGGTAGGTGGACTAACCAAAGTCTATTTGCAAGGAGTATGAAAATTTAAGGGAAGTCATTTTCAAGAGAAGAATGATGAGCTAACCAGGTTTGGTTTTTTTAGTTGTTGAAGCGCATAGTGACAGGTTCAGTGTGATAGATATGATTGAATTTTTCCCTGTTCTTTCCATAATTCTTTGCCAACCATGTAGGGGAAAGTATGTGATTAAAAACTGAAACAGTTTTAATATATTTCATGATGTTTTAGGATCCCTTCATTGTCTTGTAACATAGAAAGAGGCTGGTTGAGGCTGGCCTGGTGACCCTTTTCATGGATCCCTGAAGGTGTGACATGATGTGTTACTCAGTTTTTTGGTGATAGTACCAGGCACAAAGCGGTACATATAGGAGCAATAGTGAGATCCATTAGGAGCAGATTTCCATTTGTGCATTCCTGAAAAATTCTCCCCAGGGACATCTGTAAATACTTGGTTTTGAAGATGAAAAATTATTTTTAAAGAGCCTGGATATCTTGCATCAGAAGGTGTGAGAAAATAACAAATTTGAGTTGTTACTGTATGTGTGAGTCTTTATCCACCCAGATATTAATGAGGCTTAGGGCATTTGGTTATTAAAATAGCTAGAAACCGCTAGTTTCCTATGGATAATGGAACAAATTATTACAAAATGGGTGGCTTAAAACAACACACATTTATTTTTAAACAGTTTTGGAAGCTAGAAATCCAAAATCGGGGTGTTGGCAGGTTTGGTTTCCTCTGGAGGCCCTGAGGGGAATCTGACCAGGTGGCCTTCCTAGCTACTGGTATTGGCCAGCCATCTGTCTGCTGGCTTGTGGTCATACACCACTCCAGTCTTCACCGCAGTCTTTATGTGGCTTTCACCTCTCAGTATAAATGTCTGTATCATTGGATTTAAGACCTCCTTAGGTATAATCTCTGTTGAACTAATTACATCTGAAAAACCCCTATTTACAAATATGGTCATATTCTAAGGATCTGATGAATATGAATTTTGAGTGCCCATTATTCAACCCACTACAGAAACTGCAACATCTACTAGGATTTTCTCATCATCATTTTCTCTCTCTCTCTTCTCTCTCTTCTCTTCTCTTCTCTCTCTCTCTCTCTTCCTCTCACCTACCCTCTATCAAAGTTCTCCCTCCCCTTTTAAAAATAAAGAGGTAACATGACTGCTGTCTTGTTGACATGTGCACAGTGAAGTCAGACTTGGATTCAGTCAGCTGTGTATTATGGACGATGACTTGTATTTTCAAGTCTGTCAGAATGTGTATATATATATAAAACTCCTAACTTAAGCAGCAACCCTGAGTCCTCAGAGGAAATAAATGTCCTTTTCAAGTCACAATTGAAACAGAAACCACCAAAGTCATTTTTAAACTTTATAAGATAGATTGGTTATAGGAAATTCTTTGGGGTGTGTGTGTGTGTGTGTGTGTGTGTGTGTGTGTGTGAATGGGAATGGAATCCAGGGCCTCATACATGCTAGGCAAGTTCTTCACCACTGAGCTACATCTTCAGTCAGCCCTTTTTAAATTTTATTTTGAGACAGGGTCTCACAAAGTTGTCTAGACTGGCCTCCAACTTGCAATTATCCTGTGTCAGCTTCCCAAGTCATTGGAATGATGGGTGTGTGCCACCATGCCCAACTTGAAATTCTTTTTTCAATTAACTATTCCTAATGACATTCCCTTTGGTGCCCATTTTAAAGCCAGAATGTCTTTTATGCAGAATTCTATTCTTATGCTCAATTTAGGATGACTATATAAGACTATTCATTAAAAGACAGGAAAACAAAACATCTAAAATAATGCAGAATTCAGGAGAAGAATCCAGGAGAGTTGTCTAAGTCAATTGTTTGGAAGAACAATGGCTAGTGAAAGTCAATCAAGACAATATAAGACAGAATATCACAAGATAAAAGATAGCTGAGATTCTAAAACACCTGCTTTCAATTGGCTTAGTTTTCCAATTCAGTGTGAGGATGGAAAGGAGATATCTATATAAATGAATTTTTACTTTAGATACTTAGAATCATCTTGTATTCTCTAGCCTTAAAAGAAATGGCAAAGGACCAAACCCATCTTTGCTAGCACTTCCATCTGCAGTATGAATATTCTGCTCCATTTCCAACTCCTTGAGCTACTTGATATTATTCATATCTACACTTTGTACTGTTTTCTATGAATTTCCTTTTGTATAATTGATCAGAAACTAAAATTACCTGGGTTTGTTATTCATGCAAAGATGTTACTTGTTTAGTATAAGGATGTTTTTAAATTTTTTATTCTCTAGAACAGTTTCATAAATTCTCCACTTAACATAAAACCATATGAGAAAATGAAAAGTCTTTAAATAAATGATGGCTGATGAGGTCATTTGGGATACCATAATTTTTGCTGTTTTTCAAACATGGACATCACTTTATAGTTAGCTTTAAAGGTTTTAGTTCTCATAATAGGCTGAGTTCATTGAGGACAAAATTTGTGCCTTATTTATATTTGGGCTCAGGTTTTGGCATTGTGCATAACATAATTTTAAAAGCACTCAATGAGTGCTACTCTAAGTCCCAAACCATGTTAAGACTAGACACTGTTTTCACAAAGAGAACATTTTATTTGTGTCCCCAGGGAGAAATTTTGGACTATTTTCTACGTCTTTCCAGGAGGCCCATGGTGGAACATTCTCAGGAGGCTTTTCACCCCTTTTGTTCCTGAGGCCCTGCTTGGTAGTGACCCACTCTGTGTCTAAAAATAATTAAAAGCATCTCACACAAGGTAGAAAGATTATGTAGGTGAAAGCTCAGATTTCCATTCTACAAAGTCAAAGAAAGTCCTTAACATTAATATAGGTTTCTATATGCCATCATTCTAATTCTACTTGGAGCTTTGAAGTGATTGTAAATATAGTTTATTATGTTATTTTACTTCTACTGTAGTTTTCTTATGCTGTTGCCATAGTTATTATACACTTACGTGTGTT
Organism: Callospermophilus lateralis; assembly: GCF_048772815.1. Classification (NCBI taxonomy): domain Eukaryota; kingdom Metazoa; phylum Chordata; class Mammalia; order Rodentia; family Sciuridae; genus Callospermophilus; species Callospermophilus lateralis. The sequence goes on along the minus strand of NC_135307.1, from coordinate 68,444,270 downwards.
ATGGCTTTAAAAGTTCCAGCTATTTGCAATCATTTAAGGAATTACCATCAGTTCACTATTGTGTTACTAGTTTAAATGCCAACTGATAGGAACATAGATCTGCTGCACAGGAAAAAAATCTTTATTCTGGTAATTTCCTTTCATAGCTACTCCTGTACCTAAAACCTAGAATTCAGCACTTAACTCATTTCCTGGCATTCAAAACAAAATATATAAGAAGAGGAAGAACTCCTGTATACAGTGTTCTTCTGTAATTTACAAGAAAATTTTACCTTTGTTGGTATGAAAACCAGTCACCAGAGGAAGAAAATTATGTTTTGGGCAGGCGAAGGGAACATTAGCTTCAGGACCTAGTGAAGCCTGGTTTTATGTCTTCCTCTCTTGCCTCCAGAATTAACTGAAGCAAAGTCCTAGAGCTAGACTACAATGGGGGACATGAAATATGCTCCTCTAATCTAGAGCCTTTTGAGGAATAATGCTCTATCAAGAGTTTTTTTTTATAAAAATATATTAAAATAAAATAAATTTAAAAATGCTTCAGAAGTTCTAATGTTTCTGATGGTCCTATGGACAATAGCATTTAAAGGCCATAGCATGAGTACATATTTATTGCTACTATAAACTTACACTCAAACTTCATATATTACAAAATCAACTCTCCCAAGAGGAAAAGAACAACGGCTACACCCACCATCTAATTTTTAATTAGTCATGATCTATCAGAGGACTATGATTCTATTAACTCTAATGTGACCATTATAAGAAATTATAGCAGTTTCCATTACAATTATTGGCAATGTTATAGTGTTAGCAGGGTGATAATGGTTCAAGTTAAGCTCATCCTCATAAAATCTGCATGTTTCCTAAGAACATAGAATTGACTAGAACTGTCACTTTTAATGGGAATATGATGGAAAGTTGTGTTTTGATATAATATAATACAGTATTATTACCACTAATGAACTCTAGTTCTAGGTAGGAACAAATAAATGCAAAATAAAACACATTAAAAACCTACAGGGACAGCCCACACTTCTCTTCAACTTCCTAGTGGAACATTCAAAGGGTAAAATTTATTAGTAGCATATTCAGAGGATCAGAGTGTTCTCCATGTACCATGATTTTATAGTCACTACTAATAGTTACTTAAGATTCAGTTTTTGATTTTAACTAGAGGGAAATGTATACAACCAGAACAGCTCAAAGCCATGTCAAGAAATAACCATTCTTGAAATAGTATGTCCTGGCCTTCGTAAGTGTAGCATTTTGGCTTAATTGACATTCTGGCAGTGGATCTTGGAAGGGGAGCTCTAAAGTATTGATAACATCTGAAGAAGTATATGTAAAGGAGAGGTCAATATGCTGGTTATTAAAAAAAATATTTACAGTGATTGGAAGCAGGTTTTTTAAAGATGTCAAAGAATCCAAGAACTAAGATGCCCTTTCATAGATCACCTCACTCATCCCAAAGCCCAAGGATAACATCACAACTCAATATAGACATTATTTTAGAAAGTGAATATTCCAATAAATTCCTTATTATCCCACTGAAAGTTTCGATGGGTTTTGGATCTGGGAAATTATTTCACCTAATCAAGAATCTGAAGGCCTAAGCTCAATTCCTTTTGTTTTAAAATTGTTATTCAGTATAATAAGGAGATAACTCAGACTAAGAGCAAGATTTGGCTCTTCTATCTCCATATGAAAATGAATACATGAATATGTTTGAAAGTGGTTCTGCTGAAAATAGCTCCTCAAACCAGAGCTCTTCACCCTTCACTCTTATCAGACCTGCACAGCCTGTGTGCCTACTGCGTTTTCCTTCTCCAGACCTTGATCATCATTGGTAACAGAATCACCACACAATAGGATCCAGTTCAGGAGAGAAGGGTCATCTTTAAACAAACCTGAGCATTATTGTCTCTCTTAGCATTATTTCTTTGGATATATTAATACTATCTTCCTGGATAGCTTCCTGAAAGATGTTAATTGACATTTTTCCCCATTATCAATATTACTAGCATATTCTTTTGGCCTCAACTTCTTTCCACAAGTTGAAACATGAGTTGCCAATCAATTGTCCTAGCATTTGAAATTTTCTACTTCAAAACTTATTCACTGTTCTTTCTTTTTCTTTTGAAGTAAAACTGACATACATTAAAATGTACATGAGTTGACTTAAGTGTACAAATTTAAGCATTTTGGAAATGGTATGTACCTTTCAAAACTTAAAACATTATCATTACTTTGGAACATTCTCTCATGCTCTTCCCAGCTAATTTCTCTCTACCAAAAAAGCAACTTTTCTGATTTACCATAGATGAATTTCGCCTGTCCTACACTCTCATACAAATGCAGTAACACAGGATGCAGTACTTATGTCTGAATGCTTTCTTTTCACAAAATGCTTGTGAGATTTTGCACGTTGTTACATGCAAAACACGTTGTTATGTGTTTTTCTTTGTGAATGAGAAGTGTTCCATTTTTTTGATTACATAAAATTTAACTATTTGATAAATAATTACATGGTTTCCAGTTTAATTGCTACTATGAGTAAAACTGCTGTGAATATCCTTATATGAATATTTATGGTGTTATGTTTATATTTTTCTTAGGTAAATCCCTTCAGTAAAATTGTTATATTATAGAGAAGGTGTTTATTTAACTTTATTTAAGCTGCCAAGCTGTTTTCCCAACTTCTTTTACTATTTTACTATTCATTTATGAGAGTTACCATTGTTCTCTAGTTTAATAAAAACTTGGTACTAACAGCTTTTTCAATGTTGGCCTTTCTAGTAGATTTGAAATGGTGTCTCATTATGGCTGTAATATCTGATTTCTTGAAAACTGATAGTGTTGTGTATGCTTGCATATGCTTATAATATCATCTTTTGTACTGGATCTACTCAAGTCTGATATATATTATTAAGATTTTGGGCTGGGGATGTGGTTCAAGAGGTAACATGCTGGCATGCACAGCGTGCTGGGTTTGATCCTCAGCACCACATACAAATCAAAAAATAAAGATGTTGTGTCCACCGAAAACTGAAAAATAAATATTAAAAAAAACACAACACACACTCTCTCTCTCTGTCTTAAAAAAAAAAAAAAAAAAGATTGAATTGTTGTAAGGCTGGGCATTGTGGCTCATTCCTGTAATCTCAGTGACTCAGGAGGATTGCAAGTTCGAAGCCAGCTTCAACAACTTAGCAATACTCTCTCCAAATAAAATAAAAAGTGCTGGGAATGTAGCTCAGAGGTAGAACACTCCTGGGTTCAATCCACAGTAACTATAAACAAACAAAAAATGATTTGATTGTTGTCTATTACTTATTTGTAGCAATTCCTTGAATATTTTGATTATAAATTTTTGTCAGATACATGTTACTCAAATATTTGCCTGTAAAGTTTATTAAATTTTTATTTTGATAAGCAGAAGTATAAATTTTGGTTAAGCACACTTTGTTTTTTTGTAATGACTCCTTCCAGTGTTCTGCTTAAGAATGTTTGTTAAACCATATGCACAAAGATAGTCTCCTGGTTTCTTCTAGAAGTTATATAACATTATCTTTCATTTTTAGGTCCTTTCTTTTCTATAAAACATTTCTGTATATGGTAGAACATAGTGTTGAAGTTTACTTTAGTTTTGTATTCAGAACTGACACATTCAAAGTCACTTACTGAATATAGTTGAATTTTCATTGAATTGCTTTGATGGATTTGTCCAAAATCAGTTAGTAAAACAAAACAAAGCAAAGCAAATCAAAACAAAAACAAAAACAAACAACAACAACAACAACAAAAAAAAACCCTAGGCATGACATAACAAGAAAAGGAAGACTCTGAATGGTGAAAAGGGTGGACAGTCCATTGATAGGCACTTATGTTGATTTTACATCTTGGCTATAGTGAATATTTCTAGAAAAAGAAACATATGAGTACAGATGTCTCTTTCACACACTGATTTCATTTCCTTTGGATATATATGCACAGTGGGACTGATGGCTTATAAGGTAGTTCTATTTTTAATTTTGCAAGAAAACTTAATACTATTTTTTTATAATGGTTATACTAATTTACATTCCCACCAGAAGTGTGGCAAGAGTCCCATCTTCTCCACACCAACACTTGCCTTCTTTTGTCTTTTTTATGATAGCCACTCCAACAGGTGGAAATTGGTATTTCATTGTAGTTTTCATTTGCATTTCCCTGATGATTACTGACATTGAGTATTTTAAAAAAATACCTGCTAACCATTTATATTTTTAAAAAGTTCTATTCAAGTCTTTTGCTCATTTTTAAATATAATGATCTGTTTTCTCAGCTTTGAGTTGAATTATTTACATATTTCAAATATCATTCCCTTATCAGATGTATGGTTTGCAAATATTTTCTGTGGTTCCCTGGGTTATCTTTGCACTCTTGTTTCCTCCCTATGCAGAAACATTTTGGTTGGATATAATCTCATTTAACACTTTTCCTTTTGTTGCCATCTTGTCCAAAAAACCATTGTCCCTGCCATGGTGGTAAAGATTTTCACCTATGTTTTCGTCTAATAGTTTTGTGTCTTACATTTAAATCTTTAATATATTTTGAGTTGATAAGGGTCTAATTTCATTTTTTTTTTTGCACATGAATATCCAATTTTCTTAACACCATTGCTTCCAGTTCCCTCTCCATTGCATATTTGTGGCACATTTGTTAAAACATTAGTTGGAGGGGACTGGGGTTGTGGCTCAGCGGTACAGTGCTCGCCTAGCACATGTGAGGCTCTGGGTTCAATCCTCAGCACCACATGAAAATAAATAAATTAAATAAAGGTATTGTGTCCAACTACAACTAAAAATTAAATACTAAAAAAACACATTGGTTGGCTATAGATAAATGTATGCATTTCTGAGCCCTCTCTTCTGTTTCACTGGTCTGTGTGCCTGGTTGTAAGCCAGCACCATACTGATTTGGATAATATAGCTTTAGTAAATTTTGAAACCATATAGTTTTGTCTTTTACACTCAGGATTGCTTTGGTTTAGAGGGTCTTTCATGGTTCCATAGAAATTTTTGGATTATTTTTCTTATTTTTTTTCCTTCCTACCTTTCTTTTTTCTTTTTTGTCTTCAATACCGGGGATTGAATCCAGGGCCTCATGCACACCTGGCAAGCACTTGTTCACTGTACTATAATCCTAGCCCTTTTTATATTGTCCAGGCTGGCCTCAGACTTTTGATCCTCCTGCCTGAGCCTCCTGGGTAACTGGAATTACAAATGAGAACCACCCTGACTGGCTGTTTTTACTATTTCTGTGAAGAATGTCATTGGTATTTTGATAGGGATTACATTGAACCTCTAGATTGTTTGGCGCAGTATCAATATCATAATATTAATTCTTTCAATCCATGAAAATGAGATAACTGTCAATTTATTTGTGTATTCAATTTCTTTCATCAATCTTTTATCGTTTTCAGTATATAAATCTATCTTCTCCTTGGTTAAATTCATTCCTAAGTATTATATGTTTTATAGCTATTGTACATGGCATTTAAAAAAATTTTCTTTTGCATATAGTTTCTGTTAATGTATAGAAACACCACTGATTTTTTTGTGTTAAATTTGTATCCTGAAACTTTACTGAATCCATTTATTAGTTCTAAAAGTTTGGGGGCATAGCCTTTAGAGTTTCTTTGTATAAGATCATGTCATCCACAAACAGGGACAATTTAACTTCCTCTTATACAATTTAGATTCCTTTCGCTCCTTGCTCTGGCTTTGACCTCCGGTACTACATTAAATTGAAGTGGTAAAAGTAATCATTTTTATGTTTGGCTGGATCTTATAGGAAAAACTTAATTTTTCTCTTTAGTGTGTGATATTAGCTATGGGTTTAACATTTATATGGCCCTATTGTGTTGAAGTACATTCCTTCTATACCTAATTTGTTGAGTTTTTGATTATGCAAGGTTGTTGAATTTTGTCAAGCTTCTTTATTTATCTATTGAAATGATCATATGACTTTGTTCCTTTATGCTGTTAATATGATATATCACATATATATATTATTGATTTATATAGGTTGAGCCATTTTTACATCTCTGGGATAAAGCATGGTAAATGATCTTTTCAAATGTGCTGCTTTCTTGGCTTGGCAGGATTTTGTTGAGGATTTATACATCTGTGTCCATCAGGGTTATAGGTCTACAGTTTTGTTTTGTAGTGGCCTTGCCTGGCTTTGGCACATAACAACATGAGCCACATAAAGTGGGTTGGAAAGTGTTATTTTTTTTTTAACATTTGGAAAAGTTTGAGAAAAAGTAATAGTTCTTACTCAGATGCTTGGTAGAACGTACTGTGGAATTTCAGCCTCTGGGCTTTTCTGGGATGGGAGACTTCTTACAGTTTCGATCTCCTTCCATTTTTGGTCTGTCTCAGTCTTTCTATTCATTTACAATTCAGTTTTAGAATGCTGTAGGTGACAAGGAATATATCCACGTCTTCTAGGTCATGTAATCTGTTGCCATATAATTGTTCGTAAGAGCCTGTTATGATTCTTTGTTTTCTACCAGTGATACTGCCTTATTTTTCATTTATGGTTTTACTGACGAGTCTTTAAACACTTTGTTTAATCTGGGTAGAGGTTTGATGGTTTTACCTTTTCAAAGAACTGCCTTTTAGTTTTGTTCATCTTCTCTGTTGTTTTTCTACTTTGTTATTTCCTTCATTCCACTAACTTTGAATTTAAATTGTTCTTTTTTTTTTTTAGCTCATTGAGGTACAAAATTAGGTTATTTGAGGTCTTTCTTCTTCTTTTTTTTATATAGGCTTTAATGGATATAAACTTTCCTCTTAGAACTGCTCATGTGGTACCCCAGAGATTTAGGGATATTATGCTTTCATTTCTGTTTGTGTCAATAAGTTTTTAAATTTCTCCTTTTTCTCTAGACTTATTGGTTGGTTGAGGAATGTATTTTTGATTATTTTATATTTTTGAAGTTCCTCCTGATATTAATATCTAGTTTTATGTCATTATGGTCAGAAAACATACTTTATATGATTTTAGTCTTTTTTACATTAAGATTTGCCTTGTGGCCTACATATGATATGTCATGAAGAATGTTCCATGTTTGGTTGAGAAAAATGTGTTTTCTGCTGCCATTTGGATGAAATGTTCTATGTGTCATAGCCATTTAAATCTAATGTTTCCTTTGTAATTTTCTGTCTGAATGAGCTGTTCATTTCTGAAAGTAGGATGTTGAAGTACTTTACTGTTTCTGAATTGAAGTCTTTCTTTCCTATTAGTATTTGCTTTATCTATTAGGTGCTCCAATGTTGGGTGCATATGTACTTACAAGTTTTATATCCTTTTGCTGAATTAGCCCATTTGTTATTATATAATGGTTTTCTTAGTTGTTTTTTTTATAGTTTTTGACTTAAAAGTCTATTTTATCTGGTCTAAGTATAATTACTCCTTTTCTTTTCTTGTTTTCTTTTGCATGGACTATCTTTTTCCATCCCTAGACTTTCAGTCTATGTGTTAAGTGAGTCTCTTGTAGGCAGCATACAGTTGGGTCTTTTTTTTTAATCCATTCATTCATTCTATATCTTTTGATTAACGAATTTATATTCAAGATTATTATTGATAGGCAAGAACATCTGCCATTTTGTTAATTGTTTTCTAAATTCTTTTATCTTCTTCAGTTGGTATCTGCTTTCTAGTTAAGTGATTCTCTAGTGGTATGTTTTCAATTCTGTTTTCCCCTATGTGAATCTATTATGCATTTTTACTTTGTGGTTATTTTACTATGAGATTTACAACAAATATCTTCTAGTTATAATAGGTTATTTTAAATTGCTAACAGTTTAACTTTGATTTAAAAAGAAAAAAAAAAACAACTACGAATAAAGCTTTTACACTTTCATTCCACTCTATCCCCCAATTTTGCATTTGTATAAATTTGTTATAATTTATATTTTCTTATATATTCCTTAACACATTATTGCAGGTATGATTAAGTGGTTGTGTCTTTTCACCTGCATACTAACTACATAAGTTATTTACACAACACAATTACGTTATTAGAGTTTGGTGAATTTGACTGTGTACTTTTAACAGTGAGTTTTTGCTTTCTGATGTTCTTGTGTTACTAATGAGCATCTTTTTATTTCAGCTTATAGAATTTCCTCCCCCATTTCTTATAACCCAGGTCTGGTGGTGGGAAACTCCATAAGTTTCTGTTGTTGTTGCTGTAGAAAAGTCTTTCTTGTTGGTTTCTGAAAGTTCTGAGGGTCAGCTGCTGAAAAACAGTATTTTATCCTTGCTTCCCAATAATGAACTTTTCCTCCTCTAGGTTGTTCTTATCAGATGTTTTGTTCTCATCCATGAAAAGCTGGTAACACAGTGGGTTTACATTAAATAATCTCCATTGTAAGGTGTTTAGAGTGGAAACAATCTGATTACGATATTAGGGGTAGGGCCTTTGGGAGGTGATCAAGATTAGATAAGGTAATTAGGGTGGCTCTCAGTTGATTGAATACTGGTAATGTTTTCAGAAGAGGAAGAGATTCCCAAAGAGATACAGATACACATGTGCTCCCTGTCTCTTGACATATACTACCCTGTCCCATCTCAGGACTCTGCCAGCAAGACCCTCACCATACATGGCCCCTTGACTTTGTACCTCCCAAACCATAAGCCAAAACAAATCTTTTTTTTTTTTTTTTAACAACATACCCAGTCGGTGATATTGTATTATTATCAAAAGAAAATACTAGTACACGTGGATACTCACATCTTTTCTCCAGATTCAAGAGTTTTCTACTACTAATTCTTTAAGTAAACTTTCTGCTTTTCTTTCTTTTCTCCTTCCTGAACTTTTATGATTAGAATATTTGCTCTTTTGATGCTGTTCCATCATTCCCATAGCTTTCTTCATTCGTCTTAATTATTTTCTCCTCTAAATCTGTATTTTCCATATAAGCTATCTTTAAATTCACAGATTGTTTATCCTCCTTGATAATTTCTACTGTTGATATTCTGTTGCATTTTTCATTTCACTCATTTTAGTTTTTCATGTCCAATATTTTATGTATTTTTATCATTTCACTTTCCCTATTAAATTTCTCATTATGGCTACTTATAGTTTTTCTTATTTTTTTTTAAATTTTTATTGTTGGTTGTCAAAACATTACATAGTTCTTGATATATCATATTTCACACTTTGATTCAAGTGGGTTATGAACTCCCATTTTTATCCCGTAAACAGATTGCAGAATCACATCGGTTACACATTCATTGATTTACATATTGCCATACTAGTGTCTGTTGTATTCTGCTGCCTTTCCTATCCTCTACTATCCCCCCTCCCCCCTCCCCTCCCCTCTTCTCTCTCTACCCCCTCTACTGTAATTCATTTCTCCCCCTTGTATTTTTTTTCCTTTTCCCCTCACTTCCTCTTGTATGTAATTTTGTATACCACTGAGGGTCTCCTTCCATTTCCATGCAATTTCCCTTCTCTCTCGCTTTCCCTCCCACCTCTCATCCCTGTTTAATGTTAATCTTCTTCTCATGCTCTTCCTCCCTACTCTGTTCTTAGTTACTCTCCTTATATCAAAGAAGACATTTGGCATTTGTTTTTAAGGGATTGGCTAGCTTCACTTAGAATAATCTGCTCTAATGCCATCCATTTCCCTGCAAATTCTATGATTTTGTCATTTTTTAATGTAGAGTAATACTCCATTGTGTATAAATGCCACATTTTTTTATCCATTCGTCTATTGAAGGGCATCTAGGTTGGTTCCACAGTCTTACTATTGTGAATTGGGTTGCTATGAACATCGATGTAGCACTGTCCCTGTAGTATGCTCTTTATAGGTCTTTAGGGAATAAACCAAGAAGGGGAATAGCTGGGTCAAATGGTGGTCCCATTCCCAGCTTTCCAAATTAGCCGCACCAATTTGCAGTCCCACCAGCAATGTACAAGAGTACCCTTTTCCCCACATCCTCGCCAGCACTTGTTGTTGTTTGACTTCATAATGGCTGCCAATCTTACTGGAGTGAGATGGTATCTTAGGGTGGTTTTGATTTGCATTTCTCTGACTGCTAGAGATGGTGAGCATTTTTTCATGTACTTGTTGATTGATTGTATGTCCTCCTCTGAGAAGTGTCTGTTCAGGTCCTTGGCCCATTTGTTGATTGGGTTATTTGTTATCTTATTGTCTAATATTTTGAGTTCTTTGTATACTCTGGATATTAGGGCTCTGTCTGAAGTGTGAGGAGTAAAGATTTGTTCCCAGAATGCAGGTTCCCTATTTACCTCTCTTATTGTTTCTTTTGCTGACAAAAAAACTTTTTAGTTTGAGTAAGTCCCATTTGTTGATTCTAGTTATTAACTCTTGTGCTATGGGTGTCCTATTGAGGAATTTGGAGCCGGACCCCACAGTATGTAGATCATAGCCAACTTTTTCTTCTATCAGACACCGTGTCTCTGATTTGATGTCAAGCTCCTTGATCCATTTTGAGTTACCTTTAGTGCATGGCGAGAGAAAGGGATTCAGTTTCATTTTGTTGCAAATGGATTTCCAGTTTTCCCAGCACCATTTGTTGAAGATGCTATCCTTCCTCCATTGCATGCTTTTAGCCCCTTTGTCAAATATATTATAGTTGCAGTTTTGTGGATTGGTTTCTGTGTCCTCTATTCTATACCATTGGTCCACCCCCCTGTTTTGGTACCAGTACCATGCTGTTTTTGTTACTATTGCTCTGTAGTACAGTTTGAAGTCTGGTATCACTATACCGCCTGATTCACACTTCCTGCTTAGCATTGTTTTTGCTATTCTGGGTCTTTTATTTTTCCATATGAATTTCATGATTGCTTTCTCTATTTCTACAAGAAATGCCATTGGGATTTTGATTCGCATTGCATTAAACCTATAGAGAACTTTTGGTAATATCGCCATTTTGATGATGTTAGTTCTGCCTATCCATGAACAGGGTATATTTTTCCATCTTCTAAGATCTTCTTGTATTTCTCTCTTTAGGGTTCTGTAGTTTTCATTGTATAAGTCTTTCACCTCTTTTGTTAGGTTGATTCCCAAGTATTTTTTTTTTTTTGAGGATATTGTGAATGGAGTGGTTGTCCACATTTCCATTTCAGAGGATTTGTCGCTGATATACAGGATTGCCTTCGATTTATGCGTGATGATTTTATATCCTGACACTTTGCTGAATCCATTTATTAGCTCTAATAGTTTCTTTGTAGACCCTTTTGGGTCTGCTAGGTGTAGAATCATGTCATCTGAAAATAGTGATAATTTAAGTTCTTCTTTTCCTATTTTTATGCCTTTAATTTCTTTCATCTGTCTAATTGCTCTGGCCAGTGTTTCTAGAAGTATGTTGAACAGAAGTGGTGAGAGAGGGCATCCCTGTCTTGTTCCAGATTTTAGAGGGAATGCCTTCAATTTTTCTCTGTTCAGAATGATGATGGCCTGAGGCTTAGCATAGGTTGCTTTTACAATATTGAGGTATGTTCCTGTTATCCCTAGTTTTTCTAGAGTTTTGAACATAAAGGGATGCTGTACTTTGTCGAATGCTTTTTCTGCATCTATCGAGATGATCATATGATTCTTATTTTTAAGCCTATTGATGTGGTGAATAACATTTATTGATTTCCATATATAAAACCAGCCTTGCATCCCAGAGATGAATCCTACCTGATCATGGTGCACAATTTTTTTGATATGTTTTTGTATCCGATTTGCCAGAATTTTGTTGAGGATTTTTGCATCTAGGTTCATTAGAGATATTGGTCTGTAGTTTTCTTTCTTTGAAGTGTCTTTGTCTGGTTTAAGAATCAGGGTGATGTTGGCCTTGTAGAATGAATTGGGAAGTTCTCCCTCTTTTTCTATTTCCTGAAATAGCTTGGAAAGTATTGGTATTAGTTCCTCTTTAAAGGTTTTGTAAAACTCTGCTGTATACCCATCCGGTCCTGGGCTTTTCTTAGTTGGTAGTCTTTTGATGGTTTCTTCTATTTCCTAAATTGATATTGGTCTGTTTAGGTTGTCTATATCCTCCTGACTCAATCTGGGCAGATCATATGACTTAAGAAAGTTATCGATGCCTTCACTATCTTGTATTTTATCAGAGTGTAAGGATTCAAAATAATTTCTGGTTATCTTCTGTATTTCTGAAGTGTCTGTTGTGATATTGCCTTTTTCATCCCGTATGCTAGTAATTTGAGTTCTCTCTCTTCTTCTCTTCATTAGCGTGGCTAAGGGTCTGTCGATTTTATTTATTTTTTCAAAGAACCAACTTTTAGTTTTGTTAATTTTTTTAATTGTTTCTTTTGTTTTGATTTCATTAATTTCAGCTCTGATTGTAATGATTTCTTGCCTTCTACTTCTTTTGCTGTTGTTTTGCTCTTCTTTTTATAGGATTTTGAGATGAAGTATGAGATCATTTATTTGTTGTTTTTTTCTTTTTTTAAGGAATGAACTCCAAGCAATGAATTTTCCTCTTAGAACTGCTTTCAATGTGTCCCATAGATTCCGATATGTTGTGTCTGTGTTTTCATTTATCTCTAAGAATTTTTTAATTTCCTCTTTGGTGTCTTCTATAACCCATTGATCATTCAGTAACCTATTGTTCATTCTCCAAGTGATGCATGATTTTTCCTTACTTCTTTTATTGTTGATTTTCAGTTTCATTTCATTATGATCAGATAAGTTGCATGGTATTATCTCTACTCCTATATATTGTCTAAGAGTTGCCCTGTGACATAATATATGATCTATTTTTGAGAAGGATCCATGTGCTGCTGAGAAAAAAGTGTAACTGCTTGATGTTGGGTGGTATATTCTATATATGTCAATTAAGTCTAGGTTATTAATTGTGTTATTGAGTTCTATAGTTTCCTTATTCAACTTTTGTTTGGAAGATCTGTCCAGTGGTGAGAGAGGTGTGTTTAAGTCTCCCATGATTATTGTATGATGGTCTATTAGACTCTTGAACTTGAGAAGAGTTTGTTTGATGAATGTAGCTGCACCATTGTTTGGGGCATATATATTTATGATAGTTATGTCTTGTTGGTGTATGGTTACCTTGAGCAGTATGTAGTGTCCCTCTTTATCCCTTTTGATTAACTTTGGCTTGAAATCTATTTTATTTGATATGAGTATGGACACTCCTGCTTGTTTCCGAAGTCCATATGAGTGATATGATTTTTCCCAACCTTTCACCTTTAGTCGATGTATGTTTTTTCCTATCAAATGCGTCTCCTGAAGGCAGCATATTGTTGGGTCTTGTTTTGTGATCCATTCTACTAGCCTGTGTCTCTTAATTGGTGAGTTTAAGCCATTAACATTTAGGGTTATTATTGAGATATGGGTTGTTCTTCCAGCCATATTTGTTTATTTATGTTACTAAACATGGTTTGTTTTCCTCTTTATTTTCCCCCCTTTACTGTACTACCTCCCGCTGTTGGTTTTCATTAATATTTTCCATTTCCTCTTCCTGTAATTTTTTGCCGAGGATGTTTTGAAGAGATGGTTTTCTAGCTGCAAATTCTTTTAACTTTTGTTTATTGTGGAAGGTTTTAATTTCATCTTCCATCCTGAAGCTTAATTTCGCTGGATACACAATTCTTGGTTGGAACCCATTTTCTTTCAGTGTTTGAAATATGTTATTCCAGGATCTTCTAGCTTTCAGAGTCTGTGTTGAAAGATCAGCTGTTATCCTGATTGGTTTACCCCTAAATGTAATCTGCTTCCTTTCTCTTGTAGCTTTTAAAATTCTCCCCTTATTCTGTATATTGGGCATCTTCATTATAATGTGTCTAGGTGTGGATCTCTTATGATTTTGCACATCCGGTGTCCTGTAGGCTTCTAGGATTTGGGATTCTGTCTCATTCTTCAAGTCTGGGAAGTTTTCTCGTATTATTCATTGAATAGATTGTTCATTCCTTTGGTTTGGACCTCTATACCTTCCTGTATCCCAATGACTCTTAAGTTTGGTCTCTTTATGTTATCCCATATTTCTTGGATGTTCTGCTCATGGTTTCTTAACAGTCTTGCAGAGCTGTCTATGTTCGTTTCAAGTTGAAATACTTTGTCTTCATTGTCTGATGTTCTATCTTCTAAGTGTTCTACTCTGCTGGTAGTATTCTCAATTGAGTTTTTAAGTTGGTTTATTGCTTCCTGCATTTCTAGGATTTCTGTTTGTTTGTTTTTTATAACCTCTATCTCCCTGTATAGTTGATCTTTTGCTTCTTGGATTTGTTTATGTAATTCATTGTCGAAGTGATCTTTCATTGTCTGATTTTGCTGTCTAATGTCTTCCTTGAGACTCCAGATCATCTGAAGCATGTAAATCCTGAATTCTTTATCTGACATTCCATCTGCTGCAGCTATTACCTCTTCTAAAGTTGAGTTGACCTGCATTGCTTGTGGTCCTTTCTTTCCTTGTCTTTTCATACTGCTCGCGTTTCTTTCTGCTTGGTGAAACTGTTGTGTTATTGAATTTTCCCCCTATATATTTATATTGCTCTTGTATAGTTGAAAAGTCTCCCTTGCAGGGGCAGGCGGCAGCTGTGCTCCTCCTCCAATTGGGGTGATCTGTCTACCACGCTGACGGGCCACTGGGCCTGTTCTGCCGGTCATTCGCAGGTCTGCCTACCTTGCAGCACGGGCAGCGGTTCTGCTCTGCCCTTACTCTAATTGGGGTGACGTGTCTACCACACCAGCGGGTCGTTGGGCCTGTTCCGGGCGCGGGCGGCGGCTCTGTTCTGCCCCTACTCCAATTGGGGTGACGCGTCTACCATGCCGGCATGCCGCTGGGCCTGTTCTGGGTGCGGGCGGTGGCTCTGCTCTACCCCGCCCCTACTCCAATTGGGGTGACGTGACTACCACGCCAGCGGGTCGCTGGGCCTGTTCCGGGTGCGGGCGGCCGCTCTGCTCTGCCCCTACTCCAATTGTGGTGACGTGTCTACCATGCCGGCAGGCCCCTGGGCCTGTTCTGGGTGCCAGTTTTTCTTATTTTTTTGAATTATTAGAAAGTTCACGCACTTCCTTAACAGTTATTTGTATTCTTTTTCATGTACTTCATGTACTTCATCTCCTTCTCTTTAGGGTCATTTTCTTGGGACTTATTTTATCTGTTTGGTGATACCATGTTTCTCTCATTGTTCTTGATCCTCATGATCATGTATCTCTATCTGAGCAGATGAAGAAGTAGAGTATTATTCCAGGCTTCACAGACTGGCTTTGTCTGGAAAATCTTGAGGTAGGCATGGCCCTATTGCAGGTGTAATACTGGGGTGGGCCCAGGAAGGAACAGGGAAGATGCAATCCATGCTGTGCTATATCATACTTGAAGCCAATGGCTTCTCAGGCCTGAATACTGGTGAGAGATGACTGGAACCTAAGGCTGTTGATGTCAGCTAACAGATCAATAGGGCTGTAAGGTCCCATCTGGCTCTGGAAAGTCTAAAGGCTTAGTCGACAGGTATTGACCTGCAATATGGAGCCATGGGATTTGCCCAGTGTGAGGCTATAACAGGACAGGACAGGTACAGGGATCCAGGACAAAATTCAGTGCTAATTTTCCTTTCTTGCAACCAGAAAATCTCTCTCCATTTTGGGCTTCCTGAGTTGGAGGAAGGGCTATATGGATAATATAAAACTGCCCTTCCTACCTCTTACGATGCTACACCCAAGTACTATGGGCTCTCATCTGGTTTCCCTGGCTCTTGGAAGGTTATTTTCATGTGTGGACAGTTGTTCAAATTTATCTTTTTGGGGGGTAATGATTACTAGAGACTTCTCTGCCATCGTGCTCTGTATCATGATATATAACATGTTTTTAAAAATCTGTTCTTTTTAGATATG
This sequence comes from Callospermophilus lateralis, assembly GCF_048772815.1. Taxonomy (NCBI): domain Eukaryota; kingdom Metazoa; phylum Chordata; class Mammalia; order Rodentia; family Sciuridae; genus Callospermophilus; species Callospermophilus lateralis. The sequence goes on along the minus strand of NC_135307.1, from coordinate 68,428,398 downwards.
CCTGGCTGTGTGTTTTAATATATTACACGTATATGCAATATAATTAACCCTAATTGGCATCCCATTCTCGCATGTTCTAATTTTCTATTTGTATATATTCTTGGATGAAGAGTCTTCTCAAGTTTTTTTCTATTTTTAAAATTTGCTTGTTTCTTGTTGAAAATCGGGAGGCAACTTATATATTCTTGGTACAAATGTTTTCTTAGATATGTTATTTTTTCAAATATTTATTCTAGTTGGAAGCTTGTCTTTTTATTCCCATAGCAGTGCACTTTACAATGCACAACAATTTAAGTTCAATTTGTAAAATTTCTTGTTCTTTTATGGATTTTTTTTATATCATACCTTGACCTAAATTTCAAGAATCCAGATTTCTCTTTCAAAAGTTTCATGTTGTAACTTTTCATTTAAGTTCTATAATCCTTTTGAGGATTCTGTCTTGTTTTTCGTATAAGAGGCGAGGTTTGAATCAAGATTACTTTTGTTGCATATGGGTGTCAAATTGTTCTAACACCATTTGTTGAAGTCTATTCATTCCCTAGAGAATTTATTTTGTACTCATGTTAAAAATAAATTGGTGAGTGAACTATATTCTTCTGAATTGTATGTTTTAAAATTGTTAAAATGGTGAATTTTATTAGGTATAAACACAAAGAAAATTGACTAGTTATACTTGTGAGGATGCATTTATGGATTTTATATTCAACTGATCTACTTGTGGGTCTGTTCCATTGAAACATGGACACACATGTCAACTAATACCACATTGTCTTCATTAGTTAGCTTTTTATGTTTTTAAATTGAGTAATGTGATTCTATTTTTTTGAAATTATTTTACCTTTCAAATTTCCTTGCTTTTCCTCATAAATATCAGAATCATCTTTTCTCATGTATATTTACAAAAGTTTCCCTTAGTATTTGTTAAATTTATATTATTTTGACAAAAATGACATCTTAACTGTTTTGAGAAATTCAATCCAAGTTAAGGCATACCGTCTTATTCTATCATCTTTGATTTGTTTCATCTGTGTTTCATAGTGTTATGCATAGAGAACCTGCTCATGTTTTGTTAGATATATTTCCATTTTGGAGTTTAATTCAATATTTTAAATTTTTACCTTGTAAGTGAATATTGAAATTTGTGTGATGACCTTGTATCCTACAAGGGTCCTAAACTCATATTGGTTCTACTGTTTTGTAAACTCTCTGGGAAGTTCCAATTAGATAATTTTGTGACCTGTGAAGAGAAACATGTATTTCTTCCTTTCCAATATATGCCATTTATCAGGGCCAGTCCTCTCAGTTCACATCTATTTTTGCTGTTGTCTGGTGACATAAGCCCAGCACCCAAGTTCACATCAATGGATATTTTCAGCACCACCATTTCCAGGCTCCAGAAATGTGGGAATAAACTTCTCTTGTTATAGCACCCTGAGGGGACTAATGTAACATTTTAAAATTTATCTACCAAGATTATGGTCCAACAGCATGATCTGGAGGCCAAGAGGCATGAGATAATTTTAGTGATAACCAGACTCACTGGTTTGAAGACAGAGCTGGCTGTTAGGTCTCTTTCTTCTGCATTTACCAACTTGACATTGCCTTTCCTACCACCTTGGGAATTTCTCTGAACTACACGGATAACTGTTATAATTAATACAAAGAGTTTTTAAAACTCATTCTTTTCAGTTAAATACACAGAGTTTTAAAAGACCTCAGATGGTTAACTGCATTGATGTAGTTCATCCTGCATTGATAAAGCCATATCCTTACTATTTTTTGTCCATTTTCATGTCAAATTTTGGAAATGGTATGTTAAAATCACATTTTATACCAATGAATTTATTAAACATTGCCTTCCTGATAATAATGTTATTTGATATGTAAATATGTATTTTAGATATTCTTTCAATAAATATTTGTTGAGTGTCTCATATATTACAGACATCATTCTATTGTTAGGCATATACAGGTGGGAAAAAAGAAAAAATGAGTACCTTCATAGAGTCTAAACTCCAGAGAGATGTATGGAAAACAATCAAACACACAAAATAATGTATGCTATAAATTCAGGAATAGTCACTCTCGGAAGCAAAAAGAATAGATTTAAGGTGCAGATGATTACACAAGGTTGGGTAGAGGCTATTTTATAGGCTAACTCAGAGAAGACATCTCTGAAAACAGACTACTTGAGCCAATGACTGAATGTAATGAAAAATCAATTCATGTGAAAAATTAGGGGATAAGCATTCCAAGAAGAGGAAGAAGTAAATTAAAAGTCTTTTGATAAGAACAAGCTTGTTACAATTTATAAACAGAAAAACCCATGGATTGGAATAGGAGGCATGGGGGGTGGGGGATAAACCAGACAAAACCCTGATCCTTCAGTGCCTTTTAGACAATGAGATGCTTCTGGTTTGTTTCTACATTGTGTTCCCATAGGCAGATTTTCAGTAATAAACTAATTTGGTACAAATAGGTTTTTAAATGGTCAGTTACTTCTCTGTGGAGAACAGACTATACAAGGACAAAAGAAAAGATAGGGATTTGGATTCAGATTGAGACCATATTTGATACTGATGATAATGATAAAAATTGCATACCGGACAATAACCTAAGTGCTTTAGATGCATGTGCCTATTTAATTTTTATTAGTAAAATTCAGTGCTGCAAGAGATCATCTTCACTCTAGATACAAGAAGAAAGCAGCAGAAGTTAAATAAATGACATTAGAGCATACCTTTAGGAAGTGACAGACCTAGTTTGAATCAAGTATGAGTGACCTCAAAAACTTTAGTGCCTTCTACACTTTGCCTTTAGGTCAGTCACAGAAGCAGTGTCATTAGTGCATTTCCAGTTTTTCATATTTCTCATTTTCTCTATAATATTTATCTAAGTATCTTATTTCAGTACTGATTTCAAAGGAAGGAAACTTATCTAACCAAAATTTACATCTGTGGCCATTCGGAATTTTAAGTATTTGCTGGGAAGAGAGAGACCAAGTGTGAAATGTTTAATTAGAGCAGATGAATACTAGACTTCCATAACTGTGTGGTACCTAATAAGGTACATGATATAATCTGTGAGAAGTATTGGGTAACTTGGAGTCTGCATCATAAGTGGCAAATCAGCAACATAGAAAATTCAAGATTCTTTAGGCTCAGTTTGTATCTTATCTGAATTACTAATTAAAACCAGACAGGGTGTCTATATTTGTGTGATGATGCATAAAGAAAAGTAATTTTGTAGTTGTCTTTTAAGAGCAAATGCACCATTATGGGAAAATGCATAGATTAGCATCCTTCTTGGCATATTCCAAAAATGATCCTATTTATATGAAAGAACTGCAAATGCACAAGATGTACAGAGCATTACTTTGGCAAGAGGATCAATCCTGTTCTCTGCTGTATGGCTGTGAGTCAAACTTCCTTATTGTTTCTATAGTTTTGGAATTGCTCTTTCACTTAGCAGTCTTTTCTGAAATACTTGCCTTTTTTGTTCAGAGCTTTTTCAGTGCCCCCAAGAAATTATCAGCAGGAGCAAGAAACCCAGTTCTGGAAGAAGTATTAAATAGTTCAAGAGTTATTTGAGAAAAAGACAACACAGTGGTTTTAGCCTTGCTTGTATTGGAGCTTCTTAAAAAGTTCAAGAAAATAATTCCATTTTGTTAGATTCAGTGTAAATTTCTTATTATCAAATATGTAGGTATGCATGTATATGTTGTACATACACATGCATGTAAGATATGGCTTAAGGACAGAGTCTTCCTCCTATGTATATACCCATGAAGAGAAAACCTTACATGTAAAAGACTGTTAATTATTGTGTGGCAATATAAGTTTATACAAGACATGGGGACTTCCATCTACATTTTGACAGATGAAGCACCATAGAACAAGTTCTGTAACATAAGAATTATCTGAATGTCATAGAAATGTTACAGAATGTTTTAGAAAGAAAATTTAAATGAAGAACATATGATCTATATTGGATGTAGCTTCACAATAAAAGACATACAATAAGTAGAATAAAGAGAGCAGGAACTAAAGTCATCAAAAATAAGAGTAACAGCATAAAGATAAGGAACTCAGATCTAGAAAAATTAATGTAAAAAAGATATGGAACTTGCAACACATATAAAAGATTTTTTCATAAAAGATAAAGAACAAGAAAATTATCTGGTAATGAATCAGTTGGGAAAACTAGAATTATATCTAACATTGAAAATATGAGAGTTTAAATACTCTCTTAGGAATGGAAAGAGGTAGAAAATTTTATCTTTGGAGCAAAAATAATATAAAACTTTCAGAAAGCACTCACTATTATCCATCCATCTTATGGGGCACATACTGGGAAGGGCTTACATGTTGACTCTGTGAGTTGGAAAACAAGAAAGTTCTTAGAAGGTCTGGGCACAACCCAAGAAATAATAAATGTTAATAATATAAGCTGTATTAAAATAAATAATTGTGACTAGTTACTGAATGCATTCAGGCAGACCTTAAATGACTATATTTTGGAGATATCATTGAAGGTGATTCCTTTTCAAAAGCAAAAGCTGGAACAAGTAGATTACATCTAAGTTTCATTTCAAATCTGAGACATTATTTTTCTGTCATGTTTAATTTCCTTTTTCTGATTCTACTCCTTTAAGTTATAAAAAATTCATTTATTTCTGTTTGTTTCTTGTAGACATATCAGATGCAAAATCTATCACTACACCTGTATCTATTACTGCATATTATTTACTGCAGGAAAAATTCATGATCAAGGAAACAAAGAGTGGGAAACAAATGTTCTTTCAGAATATAACACCTCATTACATATGCAACGTGTATCAAAAGTTTCATGCCAATGTAACATCTTTTTCTTATTACAGAATAAAAATATGTTTATTGTAGCAAACTTAGTAGATTCAGATGAAATGTAAATCATCAGCCAAGGAAAAAAAGCATTCCACCACACCCCTCCCCTTTTTTCCCTTTTGCTTTCTGAAACAGAAGATTAACATTATAGGAAATATTCTGGAATGCTGCTTAGAACATATTTTCTAGTGGTCAGAATCTATGTATTTTAAAAGGTCACAAACTGGATGTGGTTTTCATTCTTCTCACACTCCCAAACAAAAGGCAGAAATTGGCATTGGATCCAGACTCTATGAAACCCAACTGTCCCCTTCTCCCTTCTGTTTCGTCGTTAGAACATAGAAGGCTCCAATATGCACCTTAAGCTTAGAGATGGAGGAAAATGAAGAGTTCAGTGGACACTGAGTTTAGAAGTAATGCTTTAGATCTCTATCTTGGGTCACTAGCATATGGGGATTTCAGATACAGAGCTGAATGTCCAATTTGTTGTTCCTTGGAGAACTTGTATAGAAAAGTAACTGAAATATGGAGCAGATGTCCAATATTCCTTGATTATCTGATCAAATATCATTTACAAGCATGATAATCTAGTTTCTAACAGTTCCTCCTACATGTAGACATATCTTGTAACAATTTATGCAAAGCCTTTATATCTTTCTTTCATGATATGAGTCCAGGAAGGCTTTGATGTTGTTGCTAATTAATCTTCCAGAGTATGCAGTACTGTAATAATTAGTTGTAATTTAATATAATAATCATATCCTATGGTATTAAGTCTATTTCATAACATTATTTTAAAGTTTCGTTGTGTCTATGCCTATTTATATTTGGCAGACATTGTTAGTATCACATAACAGCTGTTCTTTTTCCTTCCCCTGATAATGTAATCCTGATTTAGAGGGTTGGGTTGCATTTGCCCTAGGAAATAAGAAGGTCCAATTTAACCATGGAACTTCTGTGTTAGATACCTACTTACCCTACCTCCTCCCAGCCAGAATCTGCCATGTGATCTACTTTGGGTAAATAAGAGGGAAGCACAAGTCTAATGGGATAAGAAAACTTTTGAGAAATGCTACTGCTCCTCCATTTACTATCTACCATCCAGGCTACTTGGATCTGTGGCTATAACTTCATAGCCAAAAGAAATAAGATTAAGATAATGCCATCCACATGAAGATGACAGAGGACAGAAAGAGGCTATGACATCTAAGAGATCACAGACCTCTCACAACCAGACCAGGAATAGACTATTTTGAGACTCCTAAGAGAGTTTGCTGTGTCTAACAACCAAATACAACGTACAATGTTTCAAGCCTTTCCCTTTTATAAGCAGAACTTGGGCAAACATTTATATAGCTAAGTTTTTAGGATGAATTCCTGAAGAAGGAATTATTAATTTATATGAGATACAAAATACATTGAGTACATATTGCCAAACTGCCCTCAAGAAAAGATAGAACTAATCTAGGATTCAATAAACACTAGAGAAACTCTTTTTGAAAATTGTACCAAGAAATGTTAATTTCCCTGAAAAAGAGCCTACCTATTTCTCAGCAACTTCAACTTGGCAAGTCCAGCAAAATTCTAAGAAAAAGCAGAAGATTGTGAAAGATGTCTTTGATATATAAATGCATAAAGAAATCATCTGTGTTTCCAGACTGATGTACACCTGGTAGAACCATCAAATGACAAGACTGAGTTTCAGAATTTAAGTATCTCAATTGGCCCGTGCAGGAACAGTTCCTAGGTAGCACAGCATCTCTCTTTAGCTAATGTGCTTGACTCCTAAGTCCTATGCCTGGAGAGGCTGAAAAGCTAAAAGTCTCCTCTGCCCATCTGCCTTCCCTAGTAAGGGTCATTCCAAGGAGTTATAAAGCAGACATCAGCAACAGCATATTAAGTACAGTAAAATGGTAGGGAAACATACGGCAGGCTGATTACTGCAATAGAGCTCAAATTAATGACACCACAGAACCCCATTAGTTAGCTGAGAGGTGAAAGAAAGGTTAAAGGTATGGAGTGTCTTTTATTTATCTCTGTTTATAACTCTGTTTAACAAGTCAATTCTTCAGTGTATTCCACTGTGATTAATCCTACCTTTAAACGTATATGCTAAGATATGTTGAAAGTAAACTATCATTTCTCCTAATGAACAATTATTTCCATCTTCTTTTGGGGTCATAGAACAGTAAATATAAATGCCATTCCCAAATATCTATCCATTCTAATAAGAATGACAAATTCATTCCTAACTGCTCTCTTTAATAAAATGAGCCTATTTGCTTCTAACTATATGTTCATTTCAGTATGTCTTATATATGGGATGTGATGTTAATGAAAGGAGGGGTAGAAGAAGGCCTAGGATCTGGGACGAGTATGATGACACATTATTTGTTTTGTTTAGTCTATTGACATAGGTAGGGAAGACAACCACATGAGACTTATGTCATAGTAAAGCCAAGAAAAGAAAAAACACCCTTGTATTCTAAAATAATTAAACATATCTTTGTGGTTAGAAGAAACACACTAAGGTCTCATACGTTCCCAGTAATATCAACATGGTCTTTGACCTTGAGATACTTACAGATGAACAGAGAGGAGAATTCAGGCATAGAAGCAACTTTAACAAGGAGGCCCACACAAGGAAAATGTCATGTACATATCGAAATCATGCTATCACAAGCCGAGGGGCTGTCAGATGGAAGGAGAGAGGACTGGAACAGATCCTTCTGAGAAAGCATGGCTCTGCTGACACCATACTTCATAGTTTGGGCCTCCAGAACTGTGAGACAATGAATTTCTGTTGTTCTTAGCCACCTAGTTTGTGGTACTTTGTTACAAAAAACCTGGGAAACCAATATAACCGTGTCCTCCATGATACTTTCACCATTTAAAACTCCTTTGTTAGTTTATTCTTTTACATTCTATCTGTCCCACAGATTATTTCTGAAAGCAGGGACTGTAGCACCCCATCCTGGTTCTCAAACCATATTCATATAGTTCTTAAGGAAATATTAGTGATTAGAATGTAGAGAATTTATTGATTGATTGAACAAAGGTTTACATATTGCTATGCTCCAGGGACTGCTGTAAGTAGTGCGAACATTGTGGGAAATAGGCTAACGTGGTTCCTCCACCCATAGACTTTACATTCTGCAAGAGGAAGAGATGAATGAAAAGGCATAAACAAAGAATAAAAACAGTGATATGATAGGAACTGGAACGTTGGGACAAATTTCAGTGGATTGTTCAAGAAGGTTAATGAGAAATAAACTAAGAATATTTGAGAAGCAGGTGGATGAGGTAATAGGTGTACAAATGAGAATAAAAGGGGACATTTGGAAACTGATGGTCAGATTTTGGATTTTATCCTAAGAATCCTTAGATGGTTCTGAATTATTTTTTTGGAAAATCACCTTAGCTACTGTGTGAATAGACTGTGGAGAGGCAAGGAAGACACAGAAAGGTTAGCTGGGGGTTGTGGCAGGAGCCCACATATAGGTTGTAGTTTTGTCTAGGGTCATAGCAGAAGGGATGAGAAAGATGCATGTTTTCAACATATTTTGGAAATGCAGCTATTAAGACTAGAGATGCTTGAAAATAAGAAATCAGTACTAATTCTTAGGTTTCTCCATGACCTCTTACCAATTAAAGCAAAACCGTATACTTTAGATGATGGTTCTTTAACTGAGAAGAGTTTATTTGATGCTTAAGTAGAAGACGGGCAGGACGGGGTGGGGTCAGATGATCTTTAAGCTCTTTTACAACCTTGAGCACCTGTAGTCCTAATGTTCAGCCAGAGCAGCTTCACTGTTGTTGATCTGTCTATGTCAAAACTGAGCTTACACAGTGAAAGGGAGGCTGGGGATAGGATGGGGGCTTCCTCCATAACCCACACATATTATTTATGAATATTCCAATATCACATAACAACACTCTAAAACTCATCATCACATTCTGGATACACATTGGTAGGTATCACCTCGTGTTCTAGGCTTCATGCTAGATGCTTTACATACGTTAGCACATAATCCTCACAAAAATTATCCTTCTCTTGTAAATCAAGCAACTGTGTCTTAGAGAACAATAATATGGCCCAAATTCTGGAGCTAGGAAATGACATAACCAGAATTTTAACTCAGATCTAACTGCCAAATCTGTTCTATCCTTTCTTGTACTTCCTCTCCTCTGGCTTGTAAAGACCTTAAATGAAAAGTAAATTAGGGCTGTAAGAATTAATGAGCTAAAATAATTTTTTTGGTCTTAATATATTTGAAATTTGTTTTGTATAAAATAGTAAAAATTTGTTTTAGTGTGTGAATGTATACATACTACATCTGAATGTGTACTTGTATATAAAACAGTATATGGGTATCTAAGGTAAATATATATGTGGCATACATGTGTGTGTACACACACACCCCCACACACACTTAGGGCAGAAACAAAACATCTCAGTAAAATTCGTAAAGTTCTCTTGCTGTGGGTGACTTGGTGAATTTAAGGCCTAACCAAGCATTCTTGCATCAACTCTTTCAGTTTACTGGAAAAGTTTCCTTGAAGCCAAAATGAGAGTGTTCTTTTAAAAAGAAGAAGTGGGATGCCATTTTTATTGCTTGCTCTATGTTCCCATTCGCTAGGTACTCAGAGAAATAAATCAAAGTGACAATGAGTCAAAATGAAAATCAGGTTTTGCTAGCATTTTCATTCAGAGAAGAATTCTTCAAAAAGCTGAAAATGGAAGGAAAAAAAATGAAAGTCGTTCTTATGGCTAATGAAATGTTTCCTTGCTGTCAAATGGAATATGGTGGGAAGAAAAATGACTTAGACTTACCCAAAGATTCAAACTACGGAGCATTTTCAACTGGGTAATTAGGCTGCTATGAGATGTCACAAACCGTGAGCGTTAAAATGAACTGGCTGTGGAAGGCACGCTCTGGATTAAATGGTACCTGAATGGTGAGGGTACACTCTGCAGGCCTCACTAATCTATATATGAGAAGATGCTCCTGCTGCCTCTAACTAAAGCTTGTCCCATGCACCTGCAGGCGGTTTTATTCCTCCCCACCCCATACATCTGATTTTTTAAATAAGATTGAAAGATGACAGCTGTGAGGAAACAAAGCCATTCTCTGGAGAGTAGCTGCCTTCTGGGATAAGAAAAATAGTTCTTGGAAGCCAGCCCTGAAGTACTTTATTAGTTAGGTGTGAAAGGAGAGCAGGCTTTCCTGGAACCTCATCTGAAAACGTTCCCTTTAATCCTGTGTTTGGCAATATAATTCCTCACTTTTTACAAAAGAAAAAATGAATCTCTGTGATCATATATACTTTGGGACATTTTTTTAAACAAGTATTTATTGAGTAATCACTAAAATATTATTAGTGGTCATGCTACTATTGCATCTAAAAAACTATATAACTTTGTATAAGTTTTGATGTGCCTTAACAACAACAACAACAAAAAATCAACATTTAGCATTTAGCATCTACACATATATGCATAGATTGTTGTTACTGTTGAGGACTATTTTTTGGTGTTCACGATTATGAAAAATCTCTCCAAAAATTACATTTCAAATTGAACTATATTGATCAAACTCATATTTGTATAAAACATGTATTATGAAGGAATTTAATAACATATTCTTCCTCTCTTGAAAGGAACTGAGAATCTAGTGGAGAAAAAAGACATAAAATCTGGTGAAGAAAACACATTAAAATTCAAAACTGTACATATACAATTATACTTACTTGGCAAAAGTGTTCTATAAGCACAAAATATAAATTAAATGCAATATTGGTAATTAGGAACCATTAAGGGGATCATAGGTGAACCCAGATCTGGATTCAGATGTAGTAAAGAAATTAGGAAAGAAAGATGAATAGTTCCACAGAAGGACCAATATGAACAGTGAAAGGCACAGAGATCATAAAATTGGGGAGATGACAATAATGACTGGGGTGGAATAGGGGAGGTTTTAGAAAAAGGTAAAACTGATGTTAGTAGTACCAAATACATGCTGAATAATATGAACTTCATTTTTGTAGAAAATCTGGAAACAGTAGCAATGATTGGGAAATAATGGGTCATGATCACAATGAAGCTTTAGGAAGATAATGCTGTGGCTGTGCTGAGATGGAAAGATAGATGAGTTTGGGCCTGTTGTAATAGTTGTAAGAAATAACAGCATAATAGGTAAGAACAGAGGAGACTTCATATTAAGGCAGTGGCAGTAGGGATAAGGTAATGCTCTATGTTCCTATTCTTTGGGTGCTTAGAGGAATAAATCAAAGTTACAGTGAGTTGAAATAAACAGTTCAATTCAGGAACACTGAATAGATTTAGGATTCATTGTTAATAGTTTTTCAGATATTAATGCGAAAACTTCTTAGTAATTATTGTAAATTCTGATCTGGAATCAAGAGAAGCTGGGGTTGGATAGATCTGAGAGTCCTCTACATCAAGCTCATGAGTTTCATTTATATTTGTGGATGAAGGTACCCAGGGAAAGAAAATGTAGCCATCCTAGGGAGAGAACCTGAGAAGTCACAAGTATTTGATAGTTGGCTCAGAAGTGAATCCATTAAGGGAACAGATACAGGGATAGGCAGTGTTAGGACTTGAATATGAGGTATCCCCCCAAAAGCTCATATTAGACAATGTAGAAATGTTCAGAGATGAAAGATTAGATTATGAGAACTATAATTTGATTAATGGATTAATCCATTTGATGGACTAATCACCAGTATCGTATCGACTACTGTGTCATAACTCTAGGCAGGTGAAGTGTGGCTTGGGGCATAGCCTTGGGGATTTTCTTTTGTCCCTGACTCCTCATTCATTCATTCACTCTTCCTCTCTCCCTCTCCTTCCTGATGGCCACAAGCTGAGCAGTTTTCTTCCATCACACTCTTCTATTGGGATGTTCTGTCTCACTTCAGGCCCAGAGTAAGAGTTGGCTGACCATGTTCTGAACCTTGAAACTGTGAGCCCCCAATAAACTTCTCTTCCTCTAAATTGATCTTGCCAGGTATTTTAGTCACAGCAGTACAAAGCTAACACAGGCATGGAGAAGCAAAAGTGACAAATAATGGTCCAAGGTGTGAGCAAGCCAAGTCTACTGATTGCAAAAATTACCTGTTGGTTCTGGTGATACACAGTCCTTGATGAATACTAGCAACGAAGATTCAGAGACAATGTAACAGCCAAATCCAAGCTGCTGTAAGTTGGTGCATAAAGTCTGAGGAAGGAGAATGAACAGAGATGATGTTCTATAATATTGAGTATTTCGGATAAGAAGGTACATCAAGTGAGAAGCATAATCAAGCTGATGTTTTTTTAGGAGAAAACATGCAAAAAATTGTCCATGAAAGGCAAAGTAACCCTGCAAAAAAGAGAGTAAAATATGAGAGGACTTCAGATGGGTAAAAGAAAACACATAGGTGGACTATGGTTCCTTTGGCAAAGCAGAAAGAATGTCTTAAAATTCAAATTTTCAGGTAGATGAGACAAACACCAACAAAATTAAGTCTACTGGGAAATATAGTTGTTGGAGGTGATGGCCACATCCAAGGGTAACCCAGTTGGAAGCAGACTATGAGCATAGAAGATGAAGCAGACTATAAGCATAGAAGAGAGAAAGATGAATGAGATTTTGGTAAAGAAACTTAGTTGTTGAATTCATTCAAAATGAAAGCAGAGCACATGACATGGGGAGAGGAGAAAAATTTGGTAAATAAGGGGAGTTATCATCTCTAACAGGCTGAACATTGTGTATGTATACACAGTTACACATAAATACACACACATATATTTTTCTACCTGTAAAATTTTAACATTGATTTTTATTCTTTATTCTTTTTTTCAGAGGATATAATATATAGGAATATATCTTGAAGGCACTAAAATCAAATTATTATAATGAGAATTAGTTTAACTGATGAAGATGAAAGTTAATGAATAAGAATAAGAGAAGTCTAATAGTTCCAGCATATGGTATTTCTGTAACTGTCAAAACACTTTCACATACTACCTAATTAGGTACTATTCAGACAGGAATTATTTTCTTTAATCAACAGACTTATATTCTGTTGATGAAGAAAGCTGCTTTGAACAAGATAGATCCTGACCCACAGAACTTTCTGGTAAAATTCACATATCACATTACCTTTCTATTTAGATAAAAACTTTAAATGATTTTTCTCTATACACAATAAAATATGGAATAAGAATTTATCTTCAGCACTCACATTTTATATGTATAACAGTGTATATTAATTTATTGTAAACAAGGATTTTTTAAAAAAAAAATAAAACTTCCATGTCTATTATGTGCTCCTGTGAATTCAAGGCAATCTTTTATTACAGGAACATTATCTCACTTTCCAGCTTCCTTACAGCCAGGCTGCATGAGGAAGACTTCAGACTGGAAAAATAAAAGGCAGACTATACAGGCATTACTGGAGAGAAAAGAAACTGCACTATGGTACTATTAATTATTTAGCTGAAACCTGCAGTTCAGATATATAAGAAGCTTTTGACATACTCCACGTCAGGCAGTCGAGAGAAAGTAGCAACATAGAAATTTGCTTTTTGCCTGAGGCATGTTTTAATCTGGGGCTCAATGATTCAGTCCTTACTTGGATAACTGAAACAACAACTTTTATTTCAGAAGTTGGCTTGTGAAGACTTTGGGGTTAGCATTTTTGAAGAATGGAAGAACCACTTGCCACAGTATGTGTTGTCTTATTTGGCTTAGAATTGTGCACACATGGGGAAAGATAGACTTTTATTAGATTTTGACATGTTTCTATTCTCATTTTGTCATCAGCCAAGAAAGCAATAAAAATAGCATTCTTCTAAAATAGATGTTAAACTATCAACCCAGAATTTCATCATGGCTTCTTTCAGCAAGGCTAATATTAAGGGACAGTTCCTGTAGCATCTCACTGGAAATTTATTTTTTGGCAGGTTATTTAGGATCTGACAAAGAGGGGGGCAATGAGCATCAGAGCTTTGTGCAGCTTCTAGGGACCCCATTTTTTAAGACTGTTTTCCCCCCACAATTCTCCTTCAGCCATGCAATGTAAGAATCTTGCCATATCATTTGGGAGGTTAAGCTGAGAGCTTCCTGGGGTAATTGGGGTCACCTTCATGTGGGCAGTAGTTGATCTCAGGCAATTTCACTTTTTAAAAAATCTTTCCTTTTCCTTTTCTCTGATGATATATTCAGAGATGACAGTGAAGTCAGAATAAAATGTTCTACTTTTTAGCTGGTGGTGAGTACACAAATATTTGGTTTTAAAATTATTTGTACCATGAAAGTACATATAATGAGAGAGAGAGAGAGAGAGAGAGAGAGAGAGAGAGAGAGAGAGAGAATAGCTCATTTCAAACTCTTTTGAATTTTTTTTAATTAGAAGTAATATAACTCTCTAAAGTAATATTCTTCCCTCATTGTACTTCCTTTGTTTTTCTCTAGTTCTGGGGCTTGTGAGAGAAGCAACAATGAACACTGTCTCCTAAAATCAACTCTTTTCAAAGGAGAAGGATTATGGACTGAAGAACTGGCTTGTAGCAAACTATGTTTTATGACTTAAACTGAAAGGGTATTTTATATAATTCTACTCTCTCTTTTTTTTTAAAAAAAAATTTCTTATTGTCTTACAGTATTTTAGAGACCTTACTTTTGAAATTCTGCAGACCCGTGGAGCTTCAGAATCTGGATATTCAGCTTCGGGAGACCTAACATTCAAAATGCATTAGATTGAAGTCAGATGGAAAAACACTTGGGGTTTTCCTCCCTGATCCATTTGTCTGTTAAGGCATTATCTCTTAATCAAAACAGCCTTCCAAAAATGACAGTTTTCACAGAGGCTCTCCTATTGTTTTCTCTAGGTATGAGAAGAAAAGTGAATGATGATGGAAGGCAACCAAAATGGAAGAAGGAAAGAATGAAAATAGTGTGAGCAAGGATTAAAATGGGCAAGACCCAAAGTGAGGGAGCGTCTTCAAACACATAGTAACCACCTCAGAGTACCTTTCCTGCCATCTAAAGATTTTCAACTTAGAGGAGAGAGATACTTCTTGCTATACTTCTTCTCAGTGAAGAACAGAAGTATAGCAAAAGATAATAATGAGACATGTCTCTTATTCACAGAATATGTGCTAGAATGGCAATGATTTTGTAACAAGGAAGGGGATGCCCAGGAGAACTGTTTTGTTCCAGTTTGTTTAGAGGGTAAAATAGTTTATCGGAGAATGAGATCAGTCTTTTGTTGAGAAAGTCTTGAATCAGCTTCTTTTCAAAAGCAGAATTACCAATCTCAGCCCTCTGTCCCACCCTCTACAACCCCCACTTCTCTATTCTTTTCAGAACAATGTACCATCTCCCCAACTTCCTCCTCATTCTCAGCAGATAGCCTCAGCTCATAAATCATGTGAAAAATTGAAGCTATCAGATAAAACCTCATCAGCTCTTTTGGACAAACCAGTAAACTTACCTACATCTTTACTTATCTTTTCCCTTTTCTTATGTCATTAGATGAACCCCCATATCTAAATCTAACTCGTCCACTGGTACTTTGGTTCTGATTCTTTCCTGTATACTTAGAAACTACACCTTACTGACCTGTCTCTCTGGTATTTATCCTTCAGAAAGTCACTTAAAACATCTTCAGGTTTCACAGGTTTACCTTTTTAAAAATCTTCCTTCTATTGTTACAATTATCTTCTCTCCTTTCCACAAACTCTTTAAAAGAAATAGATTTTTTTCTGTCTCATTTTCTTATTTTGAATAATTTCTCAATCTCTCCCCCTATCAATGCACCAAAGATTTTTTAAAGGTTGCAGATGACCTCCATATACCTTGAAAGATCAGTTTAAAGAATTCCTCCAAATCCATTCCATTTGGCCACTGTCCCCTAGTCTTTGGCCATCATCATCTCTTGCTAGGAAGGTTGCAACCCCCCAACTAATTTTCTCTTTTAAAGTTTACCTTGACAACCTCCCTACAACAATTCATTTCCTGAATTGTAGCATATTATATCAAAATTATGTCACATTCTTTACCCATTTAAAGCATTTCAATGGCTGCCTGTTGATCTTAGGACAAAGACCCAAATCCTTAACAAGTTCAGAAGGGTTTTTTGGTTTGGTCAGTGGCCCCCTCTTTAGCATGGTGCCAATTTGTTGTTTTTAGTCTTTTCTCTAGTCTTTCCTTAGTTATTCAGTAAACAAGTTCTTTCCTACCACAAGTCTGTAATACGTTTGGCTAAAACCACTTTCTCAACAGTCTCACCTCATTAATTCCCACTCTCCCTTCAGATCTCACCTACAGTCTTTGTTTCTTTACAACACAGTTTAGACCAAGTCTTGTGTAATAAGGCCTCAGAGAGTAATGTTCTCTTCTTTAGACAATCAGAATTTCAAAGTATTTAGCTAGTGAGATTTTTTAAATATCAAGCTCTCTTCTTCTTCCTATGAGCTCTATGAAAGCATAAACTGAATGTCCTTTTGTTCACAATTGCATTTCCATTTATTTCTACCAACTAAGTGCATAGGATATAGGAGACATTTAAGAATTTTCTAAATAAATAAAACTGGGTAAGGTGATCATTATCCCCTTTTCCTTCATTTTGGATACATGATGATATGAGAGAGTCCAGGGAATAGAGAGGAGACTAGAGAAGATAAGGTAACACTGAGATTATAACATCTTTTTAAAGGTTTTCTGGGATGGATTTGACCCTATATTAGTGATTTCTGACTTTTCTGTGATGTGGTGCTGAGAACCTGAGCATCTATGACCTTGAGGTGATGAATGAACCATAACACTAGTTACTTTCCCATGCAATTTCCCCATTGAGTTTTTTTATAGCCCATTTCACAAAATTCTGAATTTTGAATCTCCATTCTGAACCAGATGTTCAGAATGTTCCCCACTGAGGAAAAGACTTCCATTGCCGACTCCTAATTTTTGCTCACTTTGACTTATGCCTGTCCTATCTTTACACAGAATTCTGAGTCCTCTCTTCCATCAATCAGTCCCCTTCTGGTGGAACTACAGAGGGTAAGTTTGGGGAGGTCATGCCTTTTAAGTTGTTTCTTACAACTGGATTTCTCCCTAACCCACTTAGCAACAAACTGAGGGAGAACATATACACAAGTATACACAAGAAAAAATTTAAAAGTCAACAACAACATAGTTTTCTATGTAGATTCATAATTATGTGAGCTCTGTATATTATAGTTCTTTAAGTGAGCTTCATTGCTTTTCTCTATAAATTGTTTTATAATTTATCAGGTTTCTATAATAATATAATATTCCATCTTATAGTTAATACACATATTTAGACTTTTTAAAAAATGTTATCACTTTGTGCAACAGATATAAGTTTCCTCAAAGAAAAAAAAAGCTCCACTTTTACCCGATTTTTAGTTGTAAAGTTTTGTATTCAATGCTAACATAGTTAAGATATAGTATATGCCATTATTTTGTATCCAAAGAGAGGCTCAAAGAGATGAATTCATAAAATGAGTCAGTAGAAAACTCAGAATTTCTTCCTCCTGTAAATTAGTTTTTCCCTTCTTTCTTCTTATTTTAAGTCAAAGAGATGACTATGAACTTCTGAGAGCTTGTTAATGTATTATTCATGAAAGAAGCCCCCCAAAAGAGTTGCTTGGTGCATCTTTTGGAATCTAACGATACATGTCCTTACATCTAAGGAATAAAGCAATGAATAGAAATCTTGTCAACAAGCGTAAGAAGGTATGTCATTATCAGTTTGAGGATTCTTTTTTTTTATTTACTACAAATATGTTTCTACAATTGCTGATCCAGTAATGCATCAGATATAAACTAATTTCATTTGCTCACAAATTCAAGTATTCAGGATCATCACAAAATAATGCAGAAGCAAAAAAAGTGTCATCCTGTTCTGTTATTTTTATTGTGTGATGTATATGAACTGAATTAAAATAATTGTAAGTGAAACTTCTATACATAAATAAGATCTCATAGCTGCATAACTGAATTTACAACCTTTGTATAAAATTTCTCCAAAACACTGAGTTTTAAAAATTGAGAACACAGAAGTTAATTTTTGGTCAAACTTATAGGAAGGTATTTTTTGAACCAATGGTATCATGCTTATAGGGATAAAAATTTTACTTTGTCAAATAAAAGTATACTGGTGAGGGTAAGTGTGTTATAGACCCTCCCTCACCCTGAGGGCTCTAATGTGGCCACCATGCTGCACAAGTATCTCTTCAAGCTACACAATGCAGCAGTATTGTCATCCACCTTAATATTTCCCTGTCTAAGATAAATTTCTTTCTGATAGGGGTCCTAGCAATTTCCTTAGAATTTAGCCCTTTCTTTGTAATTCAGTTACATTGTCTAATAAAGCTTGATCCAATATTCAATTACTAAAAATATTCAAAAATGTTGAAAGAACATTACTGTGAAAATCATATACCCAACATCTGGATTCTATAGTGCCAATTATATACTATTCTTTATTACATATCTCTTCCTCGTTTGTTCCTCTATCAATATACAAAGTCATTTAATTTTTGATGAGTTTCAAAGGACATCTCCAAGCATTGGTACAGTTATCCCATAATACTTTATTGTTTCTACATTAACTAAAGTTCCACCTTGGTTCACATTTCTCTCTCTTCTGAGTAAAATTTGCATACAGCATGATGAATGCTTTTTTAATTTTATAAACAGCATGTCCCAACCTCTTATCCCTGTTGAGTTACCATTCACACTAGAAAATTTCCTCATACCTCTCCTTAGGCAATTCTGGTTCCCAGAGGAAAGTTCTGTTCTAGTATAATTTTCAGCAGTTATTTGTTTTGTCCATTCTAGAACTTCAGATAAATTCAATCATACAATTTATATTCTTCATAATATCTCTTCATACTTTTTTGAGATTTATCCATGTAGTTCTGAGTCAATAATTTGTCTCTCACTGCTGAATATAAACCCATTGAATGAATACATCAGTTATTCATCTCCTAGTGGTAAATACTTGAATCCTCCCCAGTATTTGACTCTATGATAGAATATTATGAATGAATGTTCTTATACAAAATATTTTTTTACCTTTCATCCATTCCAGTGAGTATGTAGAAGCCTCATTTTGATTTTAATCTTCACTTCCCTGATAAGAACTAATAGTGTAGAACATTTTCTTATTTATATACATGCTTGTGTTGATAAGTTTGTTTAAAGTTTTGCCCAAATTTTGTTTTTAATTATTGCTATGGATTATCAGAGTTTTATACATACATACACACACACACACACACACACACACACACACAACACACACACCATGTCTTGAGTATTTATAGGTTTATTCTTCCAACTTTTAAAAGTATTGTTTTAGCTATTTTAGTTTATTTTCCCTTTCATTTAAATATTAGAATCAGTTTTATTTATAGCTGAAACAATTCTTGCTGGGATTTAAATTGGAATTATATTAATTTATAGTTAATTTGGAGAAAATTCATGTATCTAAATATTGAGTTTTCCAATATATAAACTCAGTATTTCTCAATTTAGTTTACTGATTTTTTAACACATCTTACATAATATTTGCATATTATCTCATTCCACCATCTTTCCTGCCCCCATGTCCCCTCCCCCCTTCCTCCCCTTTGTCCCATCAAAGTTTTTCCATTTTCCCCATGTCACACCCCCCCATTATGGATCAGCATCCACTTATCAGAGAGAACATTCAGCCTTCAGGTTTTTGGAGATTGGCTTACTTCACTTAGCATGATATTCTCCAACTCTATCCATTTACCTTCAAATGCCATGATTTTATTCTCTTGTAAAGCTGAATAATATTCCATTGTTTATATACCACAGTTTCTTTATTCATTCATCTATTGAAGAGCATCTAGTTTGCTTCCACAGTTAAGCTATTGTGAATTGAGCTGCTATAAATACTGATGTGGCTGCACTACTACAGTATGCTGATTTTAAGTCCTTTGGAGTGGGATAGCTGGGTCAAATGGTGGTTCCATTCCGAGTTTTCCAAGAAAAATCTGTACTGCTTTCCAGATTGGTTGCACCAATTTGCAGTCCCAACAGCAATGAATGAGTGTACCTTTTCCCCCACATTCTCATCAACATTTATTGTTGTCTGTATTCTTGATAACTGCAATTCTGATTGGCATGAGATGTAATCTTAGAGTAGTTTTGATTTTCATTTCTCTAATTACTAAAGATGTTGAACATTTTTTAAGTTTTGGGAGTCTTTAGACTATGACATTCTATGTAGATTGTCATGTCATCTACTAGTCATAGTCGTGTTTATCTTTTCCTTTACATTCCACATGTCTTTTGTTTCCATTTCTGTCCCATTGCACTGGCTAGCCCTTCCAGTTCCATGTTAAATCAAGGTGGTAAGAATGGTCAGTCTTGCCTTTTTCCTGATCAGATGGGTAGTCATTCTGCTACCATTAAATATGATGTTAGACATAGGGGCTTTGGGGTAGTCATCAGTTTAAAGAGGTTTCTTTTTCAGTTTGAAGAGTTTTGGGCATAAATGTTTCTGCATTTAATAATATGATCATGAGTTTTTTTCTCTTTATTAGACTATTAGAATGTAGATTACATCAATTGAAATTTACATATCAAAGCAAATTTACTTTCCTCAAAACAAACTTCAAAATTGTATTTTATTTTATTGTTTGATTATTTGCTAAAATATTATTGGTTCTTTTTAGTATACATGATAGTAGAATCCATTTTGATATAATTATACAAGCATGGAATACATCTTATTCTAATTAAATTTTGTGAATTTAATTAAATTTTGTGATCATATTTATGAAAGATATTGAACTACAGCTTCCATTTTACTCTTCCTTGCCTGCTTTAGATGTTGACAGCTCCCTAAAATTGGTTAAAAAGTATTAATTATTATTCTGTTTTCTAAAAGTTTGTGTAGAGCTGGAGTTGTGTATTGTTTTCACGTTGGTTAAAAAAAAACTCGACAGTGAAACAATCTGGGTGTGGTAATTTCTTTTTGGAAGGATTTTAACTACTAATTAAATAATTTGCACTATGCAGATTACCTACTTCAATTTGAACTACTTTTAGAAGTTTATAAGTTTTTAAGAAATGGCCCAATTCATTTATTTGACTTTATATGTGTAGAATATTTCCTTATCCTTTTAACGTTTTAGAAAGTGTAGTGATAATTATTTCATTCTTATTAGTGAAATTTTGCATTTGTTCTTCTTCCATCCCTTTTTTCTTTTAATAACTTCTTGAAAAATTAATAATTTCATTTATCATTTGAAAGAACCAAATTTTGGTTTGGCTGTTTTAAATGTTTTTATATTTTCCATTTCATGATCTCTGATCTTAATTTTATTATTCCCTTTTTTCTGTTGAATGAATTTATTTTGCTCTTTTTTTTTCTTGATTCATGCAGGGAACCTTAGATATGTAAGGCTAATTAATGCTTCCCAACCAATTTTATGGAAAGGGTAGGCTAATTTCTTTTCTTTACACTTTAAGGAGTTTTAAAAATAGCACAAATATTGAAAACTTACATGGCCAAAAAACACACGAAAAATAAATTGCTATGTGGCTTTTTATAGAAAATGTTTAGCAAAGCTGGTTTAGATTATTTTGAAACTTATCTTCTTTTTTAATATAAATATTTAGCCCTATAAATTTTCTTTTCAGCATTCATTTAACAGCACTTGCTAGATATAAATTGGATTTTCATTTTTGAAGTAAAATACAAATTTTAATTTTCCTTAAGACAGTCTTTTACCCATGATTAACTACAATAAGTTGTTTAAATTATATACAATCTCCTGTTTTTGTTAATAACTCCTATGTAATTCCATTAAAATCAGAGAACATACATCTGTGATTTATATGTTTTAAAATTTTTAGTTGATTTTCTGAGATCTACTTTGGTAGATACCACATAGGCACTTAAAAAGAATATACATTCTGGGCTGGGATTGTGGCTCAGCGGTACAGCGCTCTCCTAGCCCATGTGGGACTCGGGTTCATTTCTCAGCACCACATTAAATAAAGGCATTGTGTTGTGTCCATCTATGAAAAAAAAATTCTCTATCTCTCTCTCTAAAAAAAAAAAAAAGATCTATTTGATCTAGCTGGTAGATGATGTAGAGTTTTTCAATATCTTTAGTTATTTTCTGCCTAGTAATTCTATAGATTATCAAGAGAGGGAATTCTGTTACTCAATTATAATTATAGATTTATGATTGCCATTTTCACTTTTGTCAGGTTTTATAGACATCATATGCTTTGTGTATTTTTGGTAATCTTTTACTTGGTATGTGATATTTAGCCTTGCTTTGTGTTCTTGGTGAATTGACATGCTTGTCCCTGTTTATCTTTGATCTGAAGTCCACTAATATGTTGCTAACAATACCACTGAAGCTCTCTTTTGATTATTTATACATAGTCTGTTTTTTTTTCAATGCTTTCTCATGTTTTCCGTATTTACAGCACCATATGTAGGTGGGTTTCATGATTGATTGGATATGTGATAAGAGGAAAAGTGGGCTTCCAAAGAACAGTAAATAAATATAGCTTTGAGTAAATAAAATTTTGAATGTCAATGAGATCCAAGTGGCGGTCATAATTCAAAGATCTGTGTAATAAAAATCTCTACAAAGATGTGAAATAATGGCAAGTAGAAGCATTTGTATAAAATTATGGATAGCTGTTGTAAAAACAGAAATTCCAAGTAATGACTAAATGATGAGTCAAGAAATAAGTGGATGTTTGTTTTCATGCCCAAAGGGCATTGAATTACAAAAGAAATATAATTTAAAAGATATCCTTCAATGCAGCATGTAAAACATCACAATATATAAAAATTCATTACGTTAGTGAAACATTAAGAATATAAGACCCCAACAGAGTAAAATAGTCTAATAGACAAAAGTTGAAACAGATAATTCATATAAATGGAAATATAGTAAACAAATGTTTGAAACAATTTCCACTTCATGACAAATGGAAATTCAAGTAAATTAGTAAAATTCTGATGTTTAATACTCTTGAGCTTAAATTAGCAAATATTTATAAAATATTGTGATTTTTCCAAGTTGTGAAATGTGATAATGGATGCTCAACTATTCAGATAAATATTTCTAAAATGCAATTTAAAAATATGTATCAAAAGCCTTAAAAATGTCCATTTCTAGAATTATACATCTATAACCACACCATAAAAAAATATTAATAAATAGTTTGGGGAAGTGACCCTAAATGTAAAGTTAAAATTTACAAACAAAGCAATGTTTATGTAACATGTATCATGTACAATATGAGACAAGTCCACTAACATTTGCATGTGGTCATTTGGTGATTATGTATATAGCATAAAATCATTCCTTTAAGTGTTTCTATGTTTTCTAGGTCCCATCCAATCACGTTGCATATGAAAGTACTTTTTCATTGCTGAGTGATCTCTTTTGTGAACACATCATAAATGAGGAGTCATCTGCAGAGTGCAGCTAGCTGCCAGCCCCCAGCTGCAGTGCCTTTATATCCTGCCCAGGGCTTAAGCAATTGTTGCTCCTCCTGGATTATCTGCTCTTCCAGATAATTACTGAGCACAATTTATATTCTAGGGCTGAGCTTTTTCACACTTGTGAGACCCACATTATGTTCTTGAAGGCTTCCATTTTATTCCATCTCTTTTATTTCTCTACCTTTTACAGGTTTTTCCCCCAATACACTCTTCTAACACATTGTTTTGGCATCTGCTTCCAAGAAGATTTAAAAAAAAAAAACTAATTCATTTACCTATTGATGGGCATTTCAATGGATTCTCTTTTTGGCTATTAGAAAATTGCTTTAAGGGCTGGGGTTGTGGTTCAGTGGTAGAGTGGTTGCCTAGCATGTGTGAGACACTAGGTTCAATTCTCAGCACCACATATAAATAAATAAAGGCCCATCAACAACTAATAAAATATTTTTTAAAAAAAGAAAAGAAAATTGCTTTAAATATGTGTACAAATTTCTTGGGTCCATGCTTTTAATTTTCCTTTCACTTGGATAAATATTTAGAGTGAAATTGCTAGGGTGTGAGATATGTGTGTTTATCTTTATTAGAAACTACCCAAATGCTTTCCAAATTATACCCTTTTCACTAGTGATGATTTCTGTTATTGTCCCACATTCCCCAAAACAATTGATATTGTCATTTCTAAAAATTCCTTCTAGTGAGTCCTCATAGGTCTTTCATTGTGGTCTTAATTTGTATTTCCCTGATGACTAATTATACTGAACATTTTTTACTGTGTTTAATGACCATTCATATATCTTATTTTGTGAACTGTTAAAATTCCAGGCCCATTATGTTATTCTAACTGTTTTTCTGCTTTTCATTGTGGAAGTCTTCTATATATTCTATCAAGAAGTCCTTTCTTGAAAATATGAATATTGTGAACACTTTTTTCCTTTTTTCTTTGTCATTGGGTTTTTTTTTTTTTTTTAAGGGAGAATGAGAGATGGAGGGGGAGAGAGAGGGAGGGAGGGAGAGAGAGAGAGAGAGAGAGAGAATTTTTTTAATATTTATTTTTTCGTTTTCGGTGGACACAACATCTTTGTTTGTATGTGGTGCTGAGGATCGAACCCAGGCCGCACGCATGCCAGGCGAGTGCGCTACCGCTTGAGCCACATCCCCAGCCCTGTCATTGGTTTTTGAAAGAAGGTTTTTAACTTGATTTAAAAAAATAAATCTTATAGGATTTTCCTCTGTATGGTTAGTGTTTTTGTGTCTGTGTTCCACAATTTTCCTCTATTTCATCAAAACCTCTTGATTTTACCCTTTATATTTAGTCTGTGATTCATGATCTATTTAATATTAAAATGATGAATATATCTCAGACTAATATAAAGGGTAACAATTTAAAACATCCAGATTGTTTTCTAACACAGGTAGCCAGTTTATGCCAAATAAATAAGTTCTCTATTTGTTTGCATGTTTGGTCACATTTTCAATAAAATATTGGACATCAGTCTATTTCTGAACATTCTATTCTGTCTTGTAGATTCAAAAGTCTACCTTTATGCCAGTTACACAGTACCTTAATTATAGTTGTATTGGAAGACTTAAAATCAATTTTTCTCTTCTTTTCAAAAGGTTTTGGTTATTATTCTAGTTAATTTCAATTCCAAAATTCAATTATCAGTTTGCACAATATAAGCCTGTTGGGTTTTTGATTAGGATTTTGTTAAATCTAAACTTTGAGTCTTCTAATCCATAAACACATTTATCTCCATGTATTTATACATTATTTAGAGCTTTGTATTTTATATGCAGAATATGATAAATCTAGGTGTATTTTTTTTATGTGTACCTTTGAGTTAACTCATATTCTTGGAACTGAAGTTGTATTTTTCATCAAACCGAAGAAATTCTTGAAGAATTTTTGCTCTTTTTTTCTCCTTCTTTGTGACTTCTATAACAGATATTACAGATATTATTTTTCCACAAGTCTCTGACTCTCTATTTTTTCTTTGTGTTCTCTGTTCTTCATATTGGATAATCTGTATTAGCCTGTCTTATTTTTATACATTTTATGACTCTTTTTTCTAAAATCGCCAATCTCTTCATGCCCCTCCATGATTTTTTTTCACAGTAATCATTATAGTTTTCAGCTCAAGAATTTTTATTTGATTTTTTATACTTTCTTTGTGATAAATCCCTATTTAATATTATATTTCTCCTACTTCTTTGAGCATATTTATAAAGGTTTTATAAAAATCTTTATTTAACCAAACATCTGCATCATCTATGGGTCAGTTTCTACTGCCTATTTTTACCCTTGGTGTAGTTCACAATTCCCTATTTCTTTGCACTTGCAATTTCAAAGGACACATTTAAGAAACTAATTTCTGTTTATTTTATTTTATTTTCTGTTAACTTTGATTCTTATTCTAGTTTTCCATTCAATTCTTGGCTAAATACCTTGAGTTTATATATGCTTGGTCTTCTATTGTGTTAGTGGAGATCTCTGAAAACACATTGTATTTCCCCAGTCAGAATTTGTTAGGACTCAACTTTAAACTCTTCTGTTTCCCCTGTGTATCTGGACAAGATATAGTTTCAGGCTTCCTGAGAATAGCTATTGGATTAGACAAAGGAGAATGAAGAGAAGGGAAGGAGATTGGGAAGAGGAAAGACAGAAGAATGAACTGAACATAACTCTCCTATGTTCATATATGAATTCACAACCAGTGTAACTCTACATCACATTCAACCACAAAAATGGGATCCTAATAAGAATAAGTTAGGCTCGGTATGTATAATATGTCAGAAAACATTCTACTGTCATGTATATCTATAAATAACAAATAAAAATAGAAAAAAAGAACAGCTATATAACAGTTCTTGTTTTACCTTTTTTTTTTTTTAAGTGGAAGTTTTTAAGTGGAAGTTTTGTGATGTCTCAGCTGAATGTTCACCATGGTTACAAGTTTCTATCCTCTAGGTAGCCTCAATTCCATAGCAGCCTCTCTCTAGTAACCCCATATTAGCATGCTCTTCTGCGGCATAGACCATCTAATTCCTGAGAATGCACCAGAAAGTCTTCTGTGCAACCAAATTATTTCCAGTATGTTTTTCCTGCATATTCTACTGACTAAATTGCAAGGAGTTTTCAACACTAGACTCCTCAGCTCCACATGCTTGCTATGTCCCACTGTGCTGTGGTCAAAATGTTATTCCCAGGAAGATAGCCATTCTGATAATAGATCTCACCTTTGGAGTCCCAGCCCTTAAAAATTACAGTCTCATACTACCTGTTGTGCAGTGCCTGAATAAAGTGTCTTCATTTGTCTTGTTCATTTTATGATTGGTTATAAGAAGAATAGTGGAAGTTTCCCCTTTGATTTTTACTTGAGTTAATGTATAAATGTTAATTTACTTATCTGATTTGACTTGATAGTATAAATATTATACTACAATCAAACCAAAAAGGGCATTTTTTATAGTATCCTCAAACATTTGATTTAATAGCATTTAACCTAAAATGCTATTTTAGGTTTGACTACTATATATATTAATATTTCTAGGCCAATTCTACTTAGTAGAAATTTCTACAGTAATGGAAACGATCTATTATCTGTGCTTCCTTATAAAGCAGCTCCTGGCCACATAAAGCTACTTAGCATTTAAATGTGGTTAGTTCAATTGATGAACTGGGTTTTTAAATATTATTCAATTTAAATGTAAATAGTCCCATGAAACTAGCTACCTATTGGACACTAGAAAGTTAAATCCATTTACAATTAAGGCATTATTAATAGATAAGGACTTGCTGACATTTTGTTTATTTTTAAAAAATATTCAAGTTTTAGTTGTAGTTGCACACAATATCTTTATTTTATTTATTTTTTTGTTATGCTGAGAATCAAACCCAGGGCCTCACGTATGCTAGACAAATGCTCTGCCACTGAGCCACAACCCCAGCCCTTTGTTTATTGTTTTCTTGTTGTTTTGTGTATCTTTTTTGTCCTCCCCTCTTGCTGTCTTCCTTTTTGATTAGCTGATTTTACCCACCAGTATGATCATTTCCATGTGTGTATACACACGTGTGTGTTTATATATCTAGTTTTTGTTTTTTTTTACTTTCTACTACAAGGCTTTCAAAAACATAGTTATAGCAGGTTTTTTAAGCTGATACAAACTTAAATTTGCAAAATAAAAATCCTCCTGTCTATACTTGACTCCTTACTACATTAAAATTTTTTAATGTCAGACTGACATATTTATGTTGTATATTCCTCAACAAATCATTGTTTTTAATATTTTTGCCTTTTATCTTTCATACTAAAGGTATTTTCTGCACATCACTATCACAGTAGGTTATTCAAAATTTAACTGTGTACTTACTTTTCCAGTGAGTTTTAATTATTTTTTAATATTTATTTTTTAGTTGTAGATGGATACAATGTCTTTATTTATTTATTTTTATGTGTTGCTGATGATTGAACCTAGTGCCTCACAAGTGCCAGTTAAGTGCTCTGCCATTGAGCCACAACTCTAGCCCTCAGAGTTTTAATTTTTAAATGTTTTTATTCTTACTCGTTAGTGTGATTTTTCTTTCAACTTGAAGAACTCCCTTTAATACTACTTATAAAACAGTTCTAGTAGTAATAATCTCCTTTTGTTTGTTTGTTTGTTTAGGAAGTCTTTTTCTCTCCTTTATTCTGAAGGTCAGCTTTGCTTGTTTTTGCTTGTTACAGTTTTCTTGTTGGACACTGTTTTTCCTCCAGCTTTGATGACATCATTCCAGACCTATAAGAAGCACTCTGATGAGATGTGTGATTTGCTTTTTTTCTTGCTAATTTTACAATTTTCTTTTTGCCTTTAACAGTAGAAATAAATATGTCTAGGTTAGTCTTGTTTGTATTGGATGTTCTTATTGGATATGTATTACCTTCTTGTGCCTGGATATTTAAATCTTTCTTCAGGTTTGGAGAACTTTCTCCTACTATTTCTTTACTAGGTAGGTGTTCTATCCCCCTATCTTTATCTTTTCCTTCTATTACTCTGATGACTCAAATATTAACACTTGATGCTGGGTTGGATATGAGATGTCCTCCAAAAACTCCGGTGTTAATGCCGGAAGTAAAACCATTATATTATGAGAGTGGTAACATAGTGGGTGGGTTAATCAGTTTGATGGATTAATAATTTTAAAGGTAACTGTAGGCAAGTGGGGCATGGCTAGAGGAGGTGGGTTACGAGGGCATGTGCTGGAAGAGTTCATTTCCCTGTGACTCCTTCCCCTCTTCTCTCTGCTTCCCAACTGCTTTTCCTCTACCACTTACCCTTCTACCATGATGTTCTGCCTTTTGAGCCCAGAGCAATGGAGTCGGATGACCATGAACTGAATCTCTGAAACTGAAAATAACTTTCCTTCCTCAAATTGTTCTCTGGTATTTTGGTCACAGTGATGAAATGCCAACTAACACAGATGCTTTCTTATAAATTGTCTATGCTTTTTTCATTATTTTTCCTCCTCAGCTATGCATTGCAAATAACCTGTATTCTACTTCAGATTCTTCCTTTTGTTTTCATCAATCTGCTATTGATGCTCTGGATTGCACTTTTCATTCCATTCACTATATTTTTCAGGTTTTCTGCTTGATTATTAATATTACTATTTCAATTTCTTTATTAAATTTTTCATTCCGGCCAATTATTATTTTTCTCATTTTGTTGAATTATTTATGTTACCTTGATGTTTACTGAGCTTCCCTTTTAGTTCTTAGGCAAATCATTCATTCATATCCCTCTGAGTTCATACAGTTACTATATTTTTTCTCCTTAGTGATGTCATACTTCCTTGATTGTTCTTGATTCTTGTGGTTGCATGTCAATGTATATGCATTTGAAGAAGGAGGTGATTTGGATCTGGATAGACTGGCTTTGTCAGGAATGCTCTTTAGGAGGCCAGGTCTTTGGGCATAGTTCTGAAGCCTGAGACTCCTGGAGCATGTACTGTGCTGGGGTGGACCCCAGAGCCTTGGGCCATGGTGGCCAGCATGGTATACTGTTGGGGTGAACCTGAGATTGAGTCCACCTAACAGGCCTGGTGCTGTGGGATCCCATCAGTTACCTGAGTGGTTCTGCAAATTCAGGTTGTGGGTGCTAGCCTGAGTTCTGAGTCTGTGGGGGCCTTCTGGGTGCTGATACTAGTGTTTAAGACAAAATCCCATACACAGTTCCCCAACTGCTACCTGGGGTTGAGACAGGGATGACACAGGGCACAGAAAACTGTCATTTCTACCATCTTTTATGTTTCTGTACTTATTTTGCCTCAACCAGATAAAGTGATCGCTTACCTGCTTTCCTTAGCTCTTGTGAAGGTATGCTCATATATGAATAATTGTTCAAGCTGATGAATAATTGTTCAAGTTCTATTCTGCCATTTTGCTCTGCCCCCTCATATATCTAGTTTTTATATTTCATTTTACTTTCTATCAGGTATATATGAGCCATTTTTGAAAAAAAAAATATACATCATTTTTATTGGAGTGACTAGGTCAAAATTAAGAATTGTATGTTTATTTGTACATTGAATTATGACTTTGAGAAAAATAGGACTAAAAATGGTCTAGTATTAATAATTCCCTAATTGCATAAACTTAAAATACTATGAGGAAAACAGACTTTCATTGTTTCTTGCTAAACTCAATTTATCTAAATTATGATCCTCTCCTAATTTCAAATCTCCTGTTTAAGAGTCAAAATGCCAAAATACATCATCTTGATGAAACACAACAGATACTCATGTTTTAGGTTTTAAGAAATTGGAAAATTGTTTTTATTTATGAGACTTATTATTTACTTTAAAAAAACAAAAGCAAAATTCTGGATCAGACTCAAGGAAATAAGCTAAATTAGGAAAGGTAAGAAGAGTTGAGAGTTAAAATCAACATCTTGTTAGATGCAATATAGACAGCAGAAAAGCATACATGTATAAGTCATGGTGTTTGGGGTGAGCATATATCTGAGACTGACACAAAGTGAGAATATAAATAAAGCTAGCCAAAGAACCAACTCAAGTAACCAATATCAAGACGACTTGAACCGAAACAACTGCCTTACTTGATTAAGTATCTTACCTTTCCTAATTTAGCCTATTTCCTTGAATCTGATCCAGAATTTTGCTCTCATTGTTTAAACAGAGAGTGGCTGATGGATGATATGTCACAACTGTCGCTACCTACTAGAGAAACTTTGCATTAAAGATATACCAAAACAAAAAGGAAAGGGGTGCAAAAGATATTTCACACTAAGGGACACAAAAAGAGCAGGGCCAGCTATACTTATCAAATGGACTTCAAGTGGAACACTGGCAGAAATCTAATGAAGGTCATTATTTAATGCTAAAGTTCAATTCAGCAAGAGAATGTAATAGTTATACCTACATTCAACATCAGAGCTCCCCAAGAAGGTAAAGCAAGAATTAAAAAATATGAAGGGAGATAAAGACTGCAGTACAATAATAAGGGACTTCAACACCCCACTTTCAGCACCAGATCATCCAGACAGGAAATAGAAAAGGAAACATCAGATTTAAATTGTGCTCTAGGTGAAATGGATCTAATATAGACAGAACATCTCATCCAACAGCAGCTGAAAAAACAACAACAACACATTCTTCTCAATGTGCATGGGATATTTATTCTCCAGGATAGACCATAAAGAAAGCCAGAAGACAAGTCTTAATAAATATAAGGAGAGTGAAACACATCAAGTATCCATTCTGACCACAGTGATAGAAAACTAGAAATCAATAACAGAAGGAACTTTGGAACATTCATAAATATACAAAAACTAAACAACATTCTTCTAAACAGCCAAGGGGTCACCAGAGAATTTTAAAGAGAACTTTAAAAATTTATTGAGACCAAAGAAGAAACATAACATACCTCACCCTAAGGGATAGAGCAAAAGAAGTTATAAGAGGGAAGTTTATAGCAATAAATGCCTACATCAAAAAGAAGACCAATCCTAAATAAATGATCAAGCATCACACTGATACCACAAGGAACTAGAAAAATAAGAACAAAAACCAAAAGCTTAAAGGAAGGAAATAATCAATATCACAGCAGAAATGAATAAGCGCTAGAAAAACAATAGAAAATATTAGTAAAATTGAGAATTGTTTTTAAAAAATGATACCTAATTACACTTTTGGCTAAACTAGGGGGAAAAAAGAGAAGATATCAATTGATAGAATTAGAAATTTAAAAGAAAAGATAACAACTGATTAAACAAAAATCTAAAGAATAAGAAATTATTCTTGTCAATTACCAACAAAATGGATTAACTAAAGAAATAGACACATTCCTTTACACATACAACCTAAGAAGACTGAAATATGAAAAAAGAGGAAATCTGAACAGACCAATATGAATAAAGAGATTGAATCAGAAGCAAAAAGTCTTTCATCAAAAAAAAGCCCAGGACCTGATAGCTTTGCTGATGAAGTCTACCCAACATTTTAATACAAACTAACATTAATTCACTCTGCCAAAAAATTGAAGAGGAAAGAATATAACAAAGGACATATGAAAGAAGAAAACTAGTATCTCTGATGAACAAATATGCAAAATTCTCAACAAAATATTAGCAAACCAAATATAATACCTTAAAAAGATTACTAACAATAATCAAATGGATTTATCCTAGATACAAGGATGGCTCACAACATACTCCAATTCATAGATTTAATACGTTATAGTCACATAATTAAAGACAAAAAAATGATCATTTCAATAGATGCAAAAAAGGGCATTTGAAAAAAAAACCCAACATCTTTTCATAATAAAAGTCCTCATCAAATTAAGAATATCATGAATGTACTTCAACATAATGGAAGTCTTATGAAAAATCCATAGCTAATATCACAATTAATGGAGAAAATCTTTCAGCTTTTTCCTCTAAGATTAAGATGAATACCTACCCTCACCACTGAGATTCAATATAATATTGAATGCATAAGACAGAACAATCAAGCAAGAGAAAAATTGTCATCCAAATTGGGAAAGAAATTAATTTGTAGATGAAATTATCATATAATTATAAATCCTAAAGATTCTCTTACAAACTAATAAATCCAATAAAGTTGAAGAGTACAAAATAAAAATACATAAATCAATAGCATTTTGTGCAATAATAGCAAACTATGTGAAAAAGAATCAAGAAAATAATCCCACTTATAATAGCTATAAAAAATTAAAATATTTAGGACATTTTAACCAAAGAAAAGTAATATCTGCATACTAAAAATTTTTAAATATTTAATGAAGGAATTTCAAAGACATAGTAAATGCAAAGAAATTCTCTATTCATGGATTGTAAGAATTTATATTTTTAAGATGCCCACTCTATACAAAGTTGTCTACAGATTCAATGTGATCTCTGTCCAAATCTTAATGATATTCTTCACAAAAGCAAAAAAAAAAAAATCTAAAATTCACATGCAACCCCAAAAGACTCCAAATACCGTAATCAGACCTGAGTAAAAAGAACAAAGATCACTACTTGACTTCAAAATATACTACAAAACTCTAGTAACTCTTATTGTTTGAATCTAGAATGTTTCCCAAAAGTTCATGTGTTGAAGATTTGGTCCCCAGTGTAGCACAAAGGCTTAGCCTTGTCAGTGGATTAATCCACTTAATAAACTGATAATTTGAGTAGACTACTGGGAGGAATTGAAAAGTGTAGACAGATGAGGAATGATTAAAGGAAGTAGATTTCTAAGAGCATGCAACTGGGGATTATATCTTGGCCCCCTGGCCCCTTTCTCTCCCTGCTTCATAGCTGCCATGAGACGACAACTTTCCTTAGCCACATCCTTCTACCATGATGTTTCTGCCTTGGAGCCAGCCAATCAAGGACTTAAACCTCTATGAGCCCAAATAAATCTTTCTTCCTATAAGTTGTTTTTACCAGCTATATTGGTCACAGTGATAAAAAGTTAACACAGAAACCAAAACAACATGGTAGTAGCATAAGAACAGACACATAGACCAAAAGAACAGTAATAAAGAGCCCTGTAATAAAACTACTCAATGTATTTTTTGCCAAAGTGTTAAGAACATTAAGGTGAAAAGAATTAGCCTCTTCAATCAATTCTCTTGGGAAAACATAATATCTACATGGAAAAAATATAATTAGACCCCCTACTCACATCATAATATAAAAATCAATCCACAATGGATTAAATAATTAAATATAAGATGCAAAACTATGAAATTACGAGAAGAAAATGGGAAAATTCCAGGACATTGATCTACTTGATGAATAATGAATTTGGGGGAACCCCAAAACACAGGCAACAAAAGGAAAAATGGACAAATGGCTTTATATCAAACTAAAAAGCATCAACACAGCAAAGAAAAATGGAGTGAGGAGACAACCCAAAGGAGGAACTATTTGCAAGCTATTTGTCTGATAAGGAGTTAGTATCCAAACTATATAAGGAGCTCAATTTAATACCAAGGAAAGAAATCATTTGATTCCAAAATAGGAAAAAGGATGTCAATAGACATTTTCTATGGTACTTATTTATATGTTTTGCATAGAAGCATGCAAGTTATTTGAAATGAAAGTCCTGCCAGCTTACATATTTAATAGGTAGAAAACTACCTCAAAATATCAGAACTAATTGAGGAATTCAGCAAAGATTTAGGATATAAAATCAACATGCAAAAATCATGGCCATTGCTATGTAACAATAGCCAATTTTCTAAAATGGAAATCAAAGCAAAATAATTTAGGATGAGATAGGTACAAGAAAATAAAATGCCAAGGGATAAATTAACTAAAATGAGGAAAGATCTTTACAATGAAAATGATACGAACACCAATGAAAGAAGGTGAAGAGAACACACACACACACACACACACACACACACACCACATTTTGTGTTAATAGATTAGAAGAATCAATATCATTAATATGTCTATACTACCCACAGTGATCTATAGATTCAATGAAATCTCTATCAAAATACCAATGATATTAGTCACATAATTAGAAAACATAATCTTAAAATTTATATGGAACCACATGCACATGTAAAAGAAAAACAACCCTGAATAACTAAAGTCATATTGAGCAAGAAGAATATATCTCCTATGAGATATATTCCCTGGTTTCAAAATATACCACAAAACCATAGTAATCAAAATAGCATGGCATTGGCACACAAAGAGACACATAGACCAATGGAACGGAATAGAATCTAAAAGTAAACCCACATGTTTAGAGCCACCTGATTTTCAACAGATGCTAAGAACATGCAGAGGAGAAAGAGCAGAGTTTTCAATAAGTGGAGAAGGAAAATTGTATTTCCACATGTAGAAGAATGAAATCAGAATCCTATTAAAGACTTAAATGTAATAACTGAAACTGTGAAATTACTAGCAGAAAATACAGGAGAAATGCTTCAGAGCATTGGAATGGGCTAGGCAAGGACTTGGTTTTTTTATAGGTTCCCAGAAGCACAGGAAATAAGAAAAATAGAAAAATGGGATTACAACAAACTGAAAAGTTTCTGCACAGCAAAGGAAACAGTTGAGTAAAGATATAACCTGCAGAGTTGGGGGAAAATATTTGTAACTATGTATATAATGAGGGGTTGATATCCAGAATATGAAAGAAAATTTAAAACTCCAATAGCAAAAAAAAAAAACAATTCAAAAATGACCAATAGACATACATAGAACTTTCTCAACAGAAAGCACACAAATAGGAATAGGTATATGAAAAATGCTCACCATCAGTAATCATCAGGGCAATTCAAATCAAAATCACAATGATATCACCTCCTCCAGTAAAATGGCTATTATCCAAAAACCAAAAGCTAACTACTGGCAAAGATGTAGAGAAAAGGTATCATTTGTACATTATTGGTGTGTGGGAGTGTCAATCAGTATAGTTATTATATAAAACAGCATGAGGGTTTCTTGAAAAAATTTAAAATATCCACTTTTGGGTATTTATCCAAAGGAAATGAACTCAATATGTCCAAGAGACTCCTAAACTCCCAGGTTCATTGTGGCACTATTAGCAATAGTCAAGAAATGGAGACAACCAAGGTGCACATCACCTGATGAATGGATTAAGAAAATGTGGTGCATATACACTATGAAATAATAATCAGCTATAAAAAGTAAATAAAGACTGTCATTGGTGACAACATGGATGAACCTGGAGATCACTGTGTTAAATGAAATAAGCCAGGGTATCAAATGATGTCATTCTTTGGTAGATTCTAAAAACATTGCTCTCATAGAAGTCGAAAATAGAATTGTAGTCATCAGAGACTGGAGGGCGGATGGAGAGGGAGAACTGATCAGGGGTATTAACTTATAGTTACAGAGCAGTAAGAAGTGTTGGTGTACCAGTGGACAATAGAGTGATTATAGGGTGATAGATAATATACTAAACACTTCAAAAACCTAGAAGAATGAAGTTTTTTAATGTCTTTACAATAAAGAAATAATGAATACTTGAGAAGTTAGGCTATTCCAGATTTAAATATTATACAATGTATACATGTGATGAAACATCACATGATGCACCATAAAACATATTTAGGTTTCCATGTATCATTTAAAAATAAAAAAGAATGTGAGCAAATTTTTACCACACCCACATCAGATACAGCATTAATCTCTAGGATGTATAAAGAACTCAAGCATCTTAACACCAAAAGAAGAAATAACCCAATCAATAACTGGGCCAAGGAACTAACAGACACAAATTGGTACAGCCAATATGGAAAGCAGTATGAAGATTCCTTGGAAAACTGGGAATGGAACCACCATTTGACCCAGCTATCCCTCTCCTCGGTCTATACCCAAAGGACTTAAAAACAGCATACTACAGGGACACAGCCACATTAATGTTTATAGCAGCACAATTCACAATAGCTAAACTGTGGAACCAACCTAGATGCCCTTCAGTAGATGAATGGATAAAAAATTGTGATATATATATATATATATATATATATATATATATATATATATACACACACACACACACACACACACACACACACACACAATGGAATATTACTCAGTATTAAAAGAGAATAAAATCATGGAATTTGCAGGTAAATGGATGGAGTTGGAGAATATTATGTTAAGTGAAGTCAGCCAATCTCAAAAAACCAAATGCCAAATGTTTTCTCTGATATGAGGATGCTGATTCATAATGGGGATTGGGGGCATCATGGGAGGAATAGATGAACTTTAGATAGGTCAAAAGAGAGGGAAAAGAAAGAGGGGAAATAGAGGTAGGAAAGATGGTAGAATGAGACAGACATCACTACCCTAAGTACATGTATAAAGACATGAATGGTGTGACTGTACTTTGTGTTCAACCAGAGACATGAAAAATTGTGTTCTATTTATGTAATATGAATTGAATTGCATTCTTCTGTCATATATAACAAATTAAAATAAATAAAATAAAAATAGATAAGAAGTAGAAATCTGAATCCATCCCTGAATCATTAGTCTCTCTCATCCTATGATCTATTCCATTATAGATGTGGATTTAAGCTCCTTATGCTTCTCACCTTGGTTTCTTACTGGTTATTCCCACATAGAGGTCCTTTGCTATTGTGATGAATCAGGACAACATAACTGTGAAACACCCAAGATAGTAAAAGCCCTGGGGTCTTGGAATGGAATGACTGGTATTGGTGTTGATAGTCCTATCTGCACTCTTTCCAATAGTGTCATGGGCATTATACGACTTGGCCAAAGAGAACTGAATTGACCAAGTGAAGGGGATGGGAACAAGTGACGATACAGTGAGAATCATCACAGAGTCCATGGCCTGATTATGTACCTAGAAGATCCAAAAATTCCACCAGAAAACTTCTAGAACTAATAAATGAATTCAGCAAAGTAGCAGGATATAAAATCAACACCCAAGAATCAAAGGTATTTCTGTACATCAATGACAAATCCTCTGAAGAGAGAAACTAGGAAAACTACCTCATTTACAATTGCCTCAAAAAATTAAATACAATAAAATACCTGGGAATCAACTTAACGAAAGAGGTGAAAGACGTTTACAATGAAAATTACAGAACACTAAAGGAAGAAAGTAAAGAGGACCTTAGAAGATGGAAAGAACTTCCTTGTCCTTGGATAGGCAGAATTAATATTGTCAAAATGACCGTACTACCAATACCACTATACAGATTTAATGCAATTCCAATCAAAATCCCAATGACATTCCTTGTGAAATTCATCTGGAAAAATAAGAGACCCCAAATAGCTAAAGCAATCCTTAGCAAGAAGAGTGAAGTAGGTGGCATCACTACACCAGACATTAAACTATACTACAGAGTAACAGTAACAAAAACGCCATAGTATTGGCACCAAAATAAACTGGTAGACCAATGGTACAGAATAGAGGACACAGAGACTAACCCACATAAATACAGTTATCTCATATTAGACCAAGACGCCAAAAGGAAAGATAGCCTCTGCAACAAATGGTGCTGGGAAAACTGGAAATCCACATGCAGCAAAATGAAATGAAGCCTCTATCACTCACCACACACAAAACTCAAGTCAAAGTGGATTAAGGACCTCCTAATTAAACCAGAGACCCTGCACCTAATAGAAGAAAAAAAAGCAAGTTTCTTTTAACAGATGGTCTTCCAGATACAAGTGCACATGTTTCAAGTATAATTGTAAGGACTTATGCCTTCCCAAACATGTATTAGACATGACCACTGACAACAAATATTCCATTGTGGGGGTACAGATCCAAATTAAAAACATCATTTAAAATAACTCTGCGATTAGATTAATAGAAACAAAGGAATGACTGACATTTAATTCTTTTTTAGAATTGCACTGATAGGTAAAATTTAGATCAGAAAGCATCAGTCATAATGTCCCCAAGGACACAGAAAATAACATTTTTAACACTCAGTCACTTTATTTTCAAGGTGATGAGAAAATTCTTCCATATAGCAACCATCTAAACACAGTTCTTGATTTCCAAACCCTTGACCTCTCAACAAACCTGTGAAAAATAACTTAGTTGGAACTAGCAATGACTAAGATTGGATTAAGACACAAGAATGCCTTAAGCAGTGATTTGAAGAAAAAAAAAAAACATTGACTGAAAAATATCTTGGAAATGCAAGATGCTAATGATGATTATCTGAGACAGTTTGATAACTTAAGCTCATTATTTTGATTCATGAAAAGTATCTCTCAAACAGATTTCACATGATAGACACTCATACTAATAACCCTACAAAACAAAGTCCAGTCTAGTTTATTAACACCAGTTCAGAGTAGCACAACTTATTTGATTTGGTGTAAGCATTGGTCTGGTGTTAAACATTCATCAGTGTTTTGTTTATGTAATTTAATTTTATGCAAAGCAAACTTTCCATGCTCAATAAGCTGGTCCAAGCAATCACATTCATCTCTTGCTTCTATTGTGGGCTTTCAAACAATTATTTATTAATGCACTGACTCTAATTTTATAATTACATCAGATAAATGCAAAAGTTCCATATCTGTAGCTCCAATTCATTTTTAAAAACTTAACTCCTAAAGGCACAGACAATTAGATTAAAATTACTCTGAACTACTGATTCATGCTGTAGCAAGTCTGGTCAAGGTAAGGTTAAGATCCAGCTCCTTAATCTTTGCCTTTGATGGATGAATTCTGCTACCTTCCTTCCCTAAAAGAAATCTGAGAAGATTTCTCTTTTCTGACTAGACAATGAAATTAGAAATTGCTCAAAGAATACACAGACAGAAAATAAAAGCACATGCATGGCTTTAGGGAGAAAATCTTATTTATAACACAATGCAAGGTGTTGTCCTTTCTTTACCAAAATGATGTTTTGGACAACCTAGGGAGTTTTATAGTTATCTTCACAGTAATAAAGCTGATAATAAATTTACTGAACTGACCACTTAATTTCTCTCCTGTTGTGAATATTTTTCTATATTTGCAAGGTGACTGGTATTAACTGGCATACAGAGATACACCCTAGAGCAGTAGAACCGTGATTTTTAATCATATCTGTTGAATTTTATTTTACCTGTGTTTTCTAATACTCTTTAAAGCTCTTTTAGGTCAGTTCATTCTCACTATAATATCCTTTAAAATCCCTCTGATCATACCAATTATATTCATCTTTTTCATTATCTTTAATTTTTCTCAGGAATATTTATTCTGTTACTTCATATTGGACTTCTTTTATTCTGTTGATTTTCCTAACATATTTGATGGCCTTTGGTTTTTCATTTATAATTTTTGAAAGGTAACTTCCATGCATAGATAACAAAGTTTTTGAACAAATATTGTTTATGAATAAATATAATATTTCTGTTTTCAGTTTGGGTGATATGTTTTATTCCTCTTATATTTTAACATCTTAATATGAATTAAAAATCAAATAATCAAATCATAATTTGAAGCTTAAATCTATAGGAATAAAATAGTAACAGAAGGACTTCTAGACATTTTGTAACAAATGGTATGAGATTTGAAGTACCATGACTGAAAACATGAGAAAAAAGTCAACAGTGTTTCAGTGACTTGAGGGACTATAAGAAATAATCTGATGTTAGGTTATTGTAGTCCCAAAGGGAGTGTCAAGCAGAAAAAAATATTTGGAAGAAGATGACTGAAAAATTTCAAACTTGGTAAATTTTAAATATCCCAGAAGATGAGTAAACACCAAGCAAGAAAAAAACACATTTTAAGGCTGGGGATGTGGCTCAAGCAGTAGGGCACTCACCTGCATGTGCGGGGCGCTGGGTTCGATCCTCAGCACCATATAAAAATAAAATAAAGATGTTGTGTCCACCGAAAACTAAAAAATAAATATTAAAAAATTCTCTCTCTCTCTCTCTCTAAAAAAAACCACATTTTAAAAACCATACTAAAGTGTGTCATTATCAAATTACTAAACAAGCCATAAAGAGAAAAATTATAAAAATAGCCAGAAAAGAGAATTATTTCAAGTGATAACTTGAATCCACACAAAATAATAAAGTGTACTGGAAATGGTAAATAAGTAGATAAATATAGAAAGTATTTTGTTCTTTCCAAATTTCTTTAAAAGGTCACTAACTGAAACAAAAATTTAACCATGCCTTAGTTATATTAGAAATAAAAGGCATAAAAACAAGATCAGAAAGTATAGGAATAATAAATTGAAGCAACCATTAAATTTCTTTTTTAAAAATGTTAAGTTGTAGAACTTTATTTTATTTATTTATGTGGTGCTGAGGTTCAAACCCGGTGCCCCACACATGCTAGGCAAGTGCTTTACCACTGAGCCACAACCTCAGCCCTAAATTTCTTATTACTTGAGAAATGGCATATTATACTTTGAAAGTATACCAACATAAGTTGAATCTGCATATTGTAAATGCCAGATCAACAACTAAAATCAATGCCAAGAGTCAGAGACATGAACTTGGATTCCAGAAGATATTAACTTAATCTAAAGGAAGATAAGAAAAGATGGAACAAAGAATTAATAATATGACCCAAAGAGAAAACAGATATCAATAGACCTAAGTACAGCCATATAAATAATTGAATTAAAAGAAATATTTTAAGGACTCAAATTAAAAAGCAAAGATTCCCAGACAGGATCTAAAGGAGATCTAAATATGCTGACTACAAAAAACACTCTTTTTTTTTTTTTTTTTTTTTTTGGTGATGGTGGTGCTGGGGTTTGAACCCAGGGTCTCAGGTATACTAGGTAAGTGCTCTACTAATGAGCTACATCCCAGCCCTATAAGAAATACAGAAATAAATATAGAGTTTAAAAGTAAAGAATAGAAAAATATAATCTAAGGCAAACACATAAGAAAATTACAGTGTTTTAACATCAATAAAGATGATAGAATATGCAATATTACAAGAGACATGGGTAACATTTCATAATGATATAGAAAAAATTCATCAAAATTCAACAATTTTCCAAAGGTATATGTAACAAAATGTCCAAGTACCTGATACTTCAGATTGCTTACTGCCCAAACAGAGAGACCTAAAGGAAAAAAGAGATAATTCCATAATTATAGTTAGAGATTGTAATAGTTTTTTCTCAGTAGTAAGTAAAAGTAGATAGAAAAGTGACTTTGTTAATATCAGTTCATGTCTACTATCTCCGTGTAGATAGTAGATATGAGATAGTAGACATGAACTGATATTAACAAAGTCAAATTAATTGACATTGGCGATATAGTCCACACAATACCTACAGAATACACAATCTTAAAAAGTTTAACAACATAGAGCATTAGCTGCGCTATAAAACAAGATTCTTTCATTTGAAAGAACTGAAATAAAACAGTGTACATTCTTTTATAAAATACTTAGGGTAGAAATAAATGCCAAAAGTTTTCTCAGAAATCTTTTTATATTTGGAAAATAAACAACAAATTTCTAAATTGATCAAAAAGAAAGTAATAGATTATTTTGCAAATATGTTGGGAAGAATGATGATGAATTACATCCAATCAAAATTTGTGGAATGCAGCTAAAAAGTGATTTTTAGAATTTCCCTCAAAACCTAAAATTCTTATATTAGAAATGAATAAAGGGTTAAGTCAATGGTCTAAAACTATACCTTCAAAACCTTGAAAAACAAAGAGAAAACAAAACCTAAAGTGAGGAGAATTTATTATATTAGAGAGAACTAAAAAAAATAAGAAAAAATGAAATAGTGAAACCAAACTGATCTTTAAAAAGAATAATAAAATTGATAACACTCAAACTGAGCAGGAGAAGGAGGGAAGGAGAAAGAGAGAGAGAGACTGTTCCTAACTCATAATGGTTCAACTTGTGATTTTTTCTGACTTTGCAATGAGTTTATCTGGACATGACTTCATCATAAATTGAGGAGCATATGGTTTGATGATGGTTTGATGATACTTTCTATTTATGATTAATTTAATCAGAATGTAACCTGACCAGAAGTCAAGGAGCACTGTCCATTGAAAGAAAAATTTGTAGAAAATATTGTTCATCAACATGGATACAAAAATCATTAAAAAATATTAAGAAGTTGAATTCAGCACTGTATAAAAAAGAATATTTCATTATGATTGTTGGATTTCAAGAATGTGAAACACTTTAAAAAATTAATATAATTTACCCTATTAACATAACAAAGAAAAATTTAGAAAAGTTTTATCAACTCAATAGATACATAAATAATGCTTGTCAAAAGTAAATCTCACATACCCAGAAAACTAGGCATAGAAGGAAATAGTATCAGTTTGATAAAGGACATGATAAAATCCTATCAGTCTATAATAAAGGTCAAAAAATAAACCCTCTCCTTTAAGATGGAATGGGGCAAGCATGCATATTCTCACCATTTCTATTGAACATTGTATAATAAGTTTCTAGGTAATGTGATAAGTCAAGAAGAAGAAATAAAAAGACCTAAG
This sequence comes from Callospermophilus lateralis, assembly GCF_048772815.1. Classification (NCBI taxonomy): domain Eukaryota; kingdom Metazoa; phylum Chordata; class Mammalia; order Rodentia; family Sciuridae; genus Callospermophilus; species Callospermophilus lateralis. The sequence goes on along the minus strand of NC_135307.1, from coordinate 68,385,502 downwards.
AATAATGAAATATGGCCATCAATTTGCAGAAAACATGACCATGCATATTTTTTAAAAATCCTAAAGAATCTACAAAAATGTTACTAGAACAAATCATTTAATTGGGCAAGCTTTCAGGACACAAAGTCAATATAGAAAAATTAACATCTTATGTGTACCAGCAGAGAACAACTGAAAAGGAAAACTGAAAGAGAAACTGGTTGTGATCCCTGTCTCTGAAAAAACTTTTATCCTATAGAGACTTTTTAAAGGGGGACAACTAAATAAAAACTGGATAGCCAGAGGACTTTGTTTCCAAATCAACAAGTAAAAATGTTAGAAATCACTTCTATCTTCACAGTAAGAAAAATGCTGAGTGAACCAAAGATTAACAACCTTTCTTAAATCCCTCAGAGAACCAAGGCCACAGGATGCACTTGCACCCTGAAACCTGGAGACACAGATAGATGGATACAGGGATGAATGCTGTGTGCAGGAACAGAAGCAGCAGGAACACTGTAAACTGCGATTAACCAATGGCCAGTAGCTCTGTAGGCTAGCTTGAGAGCAAAAGCTCCCAGGGGACCTAGGCTTAGAGGGGTCCCCCGCTCTGTTGTGAGTTTTTCCTTCAGCAATTCTTGTGCTTCCAAGCAAGAGGGAAAAGTAATCAGTTTAAAATATGACCAGAGCTTTCTGTTCTCTTTAACCAGGACTGCTGAGGGGAAATAAAGGATTTGACCAGAGCCTAACTGACATGAGGGAGGAGAAATACCCAACTCCAGTTCCTTCTGACCTTTTGTGTGTGGGAAGTGAAATATCTAACGGATGACTGCAAGACCTAGTCACAGGAATATGAAATGTCTTGCCCAAGACAGACAGACAGACAGACAGACACACACACACACACACACACACACACACACACACACACCAATAGAGCTCCTGCTCAGTGACAGGGGTTTTCATCCTAAGCAATTCCAGGCTGCAGGTCCTATTTCAGGTATCTTTAAGAACTCATCTCCCAAAACAAAAACAAAACAGGGAAACAAAAAAAGAGGACCCAAGAGAGACTATTACCTTTGATTCCACAGCTACTACAAACAACCACCCCACACTGAAGACCTATCTTGCTACTCCATGAATTTGCCCAGGTGAATGGATAAACAAGTCATATTCCCACACAATGAAATGCTACTTAGCAGTAAAAAGAAACAAACTATGGTACACTGACAACAGGGATGAATAATATCAAAACATGCTAAAAAAAATAAGTTGGAGAAATGTGTACACGCAGCATGATGAGTTCATTTATATAGAACTCTAATCTGTACTGGCAGAAAGCAGATCAGCTGTGGTTTGGGGCTAGTGTAGGAGAATTTGTACAAGGAAACATAAATGAACTTTTATGGGGTAAGGAAGATGTTCAATGAACCTATTTATCAAAACTCACTAAACCATTCACTTAAAATAAATGCATTTTACCTTGTGTGAATGATACTTCAACAAAATTCATTGTAAGAACACTACTATGAACATTCTTAAGTGAGAGAAAACTGATAATGTAACTATAATTCACTTGGGAAAATTAAAAAGACAGTAAATGCTTAAAACAATGAATTACTGGTGCATTTAAGGTAATGCCATCATCACAGATTAAATTTCTATATAAATTAGAAATTTAATCTGTGATGATGGCATTGCCTTAAATTAGTGAGAAAAAAATGGACATTTATTATTGGTGTTTTGACAACAGGTAGCCATAAGGAAATTAATGGGACAGTATCCACAATTGATGTTTTGCTAGAATACATTTATGTATTTTACTAAGATAAAATCCAAATGTGTCAAAGAGTTAAATATTCATTTATATAAGAATGGAACAACAAAATTAAAAAAAATTATGGGAAAAGTATAGCATCAGAATGGCCAGTCTCACTCACAAAAAGAATCATAACAATTCAAGCTACACCAAATATGACATTTTCACTCATTTAACTGATACAGATCTAGAAGTTTGATAAGGACTATGTTCTAGAGAATAGAGGCAAGTGAGTATACCTGTATTTTCTGTTTTTTTTAATAAAATATCTTTATTCTAGTCTCATTCTTGCTTGTCTTTTTGACTCAGTATGAATCTGAATTATACTACAGTTTCCTCAAGATCATTTTCTCTGAAGAAACAAGTTTTCTGCCGCCAGAGGGAAGATAATGCAGCTTTCTAAATGGCTATTTCTTCCAGGTACATATTAAACTATAACTTAACTTGACAAATTTGGTGATCTCCAAATTTTCAAGAGTTAAAAAGAACAACATCAATTTATTATGTATAACATTTACTAAATCACCCTAAACCAAAATTAAATTATATTTCTGAAGAAACAGGATTGATATTCAATATAAAGTGTTGAATTAAATATTTTGATGTATAAACTTTCATATGAGCAATATATTATGCTTCACTTACTAAGTTAACTAAAACATTGCAACACTAACACCACACAATATATTTGAGTTGAACTTGAAATATTTTCCTGGATTAAAGAATGGCACTTAAAACAAGTCAATGACATATGTACAATGCCTATTCAGCCAAGAATCAAAGAAACAGAAATCTGAATTGATTTTTACATAAGCAGTCAACAGGATACAATTCAAAATTACTAAAAATACAAAATTAACTGTATTCGTTAGAGACTAAACACCTACAAACACTTGTTACAAAATCTGATCTGAAATATATCATTATCCTCATTTCACCTGGAAATGACTAACTGCCTCAATTTTTACTATAATATAGACTCTGATTGAACTTCCTTCCATTAATTCTTTGGCACCAAAATAAAGTGGTAGACCAGTGGTACAGAATAGAGGACACTGAGTCTAAACCACAAAATTGCAATTATCTTATATTAGACAAAGGCACCAAAAACATGCATTAGAGAAAAGATAGCTTCTTCAACAAATGGTGCTAGGAAAACTGGAAATCCATGTGCAACAAATTGAAATTAAACCCCTATCTCTCACCAGGCACAAAACTCAACTCAAAATGGATCAAAGACCTAGGAATAAAACCAGAGACCCTTCATCTAATAGAAGAAAAAGTAGGCCCTAATCTGCATCATGTGGGATTAGGCCCCAACTTCCCTAATAAGACTCCTATAGCACAATAATTAAAACCAATAATCAATAAATGGGATGGATTCAAACTAAAACGTTTCTTCTCAGCAAAAGAAACGATCTGTGAGGTGAATAGAGAGCAAATCTTGGGAGCAAATCTTTACCACTCACAATCAGATACAGCATTAATCTCTAGGGTATAGAAAGAACTTAAAAAAACTAAACACCAAAAAAACCAACAACCCAAACAATAAATGGACAAAGGACCTAACAGACACTTCTCAGCAGATGATATACAGTCAATCTACAAATATATGAAAAAATGTTCATCATCTCTAGCAATTAGAGAAATGCAAATCAAAACTAAGATTTCACCTCACTCCAGTCAGAATGGCAGCTATTAAGAATACTAACAACAATAAGCGTTGGCAAGGATGTGGGGGAAAAGTATACTCATACACTGCTGGTGGGAGTGCAAATTGGTGCAGCCAATATGGAAAGCAGTATGGTCTATCCCCAAAGGACTTAAAAACAACATATTACAAGGACACAGCCACATCAATGTTTACAGCAGCACAATTTACAATAGCTAAACTGTGGAGCCAACTTAGATGCCCTTTAGTAGATGAATAGATTTTTTTAAATGTGGCATATATACACAATGGAATATTACTCAGCAATAAAAGAGAATAAAATCATGGCATTTGCTGGTAAATGGATGGAGTTAGAGAAGATAATGCTAAGTGAAGTTAGCCAGTCCCAAAAGCCAAATGCTGAATGTTTTCTCTGATATAAGCAGGCCGATTCATAGTGGGGTAGGGAGGGGGAGCGTGGGAGGACTAGATGAACTCTAGATAGGGCAGAGGGGTGGGAGGGCAAAGGAGGGGGCATGGGGTTAGCAGTGATGGCGGAATGTGATGGACATCATTATCCAAAGTACATATATGAAGACATGAATTGGTGTGAATATACTTTATATACAACCAGAGTTATGAAAAATTTGTGCTGTATATGTGTAATATGAATTGTAGTGCTTTTCACTGTCATATATAAATTAAAAAAATTAATAAAAACAAAACAAAACAGATCCAACTATCTCATTATAAGAATAAGAACTGGCTCAGAAAAGAGGTGCTTCACGGGATACATAAGCACACATATATATAGATCACCAACGAATCACACAAGTAAGATGACTCTCACATCTAGCTAGAAACATTTTGCCACTCCCCAAAAATGATGTATTAAAATATGCACCAGGTAAAATGAGGTCTCTGTGAATTCAAAGTATTGACTATTCTGGAATATTCACATTAAATAAGTTTATAAAACCAAAAAGAACAAGAAAAAGGACTCTTCAGTTTGCTTCCTGCATGTTTGGAAGAAAAAAAAAGAAAAGAAATTACCCAGGATTCTTGCTAGATTCCTTACTAAACATTCTTTTTGATGGAATATTTGCGTGGCTCCTGAGAAATGCACTTATACTTAAGAAAATTTTAATTAATGAATGCCAAATACAAACAAATCTAGAAGGATTTGTTTCCCATGGTTGGTAACACTGAGGCTTTCTATATATTTTGGAAAGGCATGATTTCCCAATCATTTCTTAAATAACAGAATTACAGATCATCAGTTCTCCATCTCCATGGAATAAAGAATAATTTCTGGCAGGCAATTATGGAAGACCAGTGTTCAAATTCTCATCTGTTCTCTGACTTAAGACCTTCAATCTCCCTCTTTCAGTTCTTCATCTTTAAAATGGGGATAACAACTCTTGATTGAGAGAGTTGGTAGTAAAGCCAGGAGATAATGAATGTCAGGCGACTTTTAAAATGTAGTTGTGAGGGCTGGGGTTGTGTCTCTACACACGCGAGGCACTGGGTTCAAACCTCAGCACCACATAAAAATGAAATAAAGATATTTTTTAAAAATTGAAAAACAAAATATAGTTGTGCTTGAAAACAATGCTATTGATTTTTAAACTGCTATTTTCACTTTCATGTGGGGAGCCCATCTGAATGATTTTGCATTCTACTTCCCTGAGCTGGAGAGCCTCTGACCACCTGGACGTTGCCTGGTCCTTTTTTTTTTTTTTTTTTTTTAAAGAGAGAGAGACAGAGAGAGAGACAGAAAGAGAGACAGAGAGAGAGAGAGAATATTTTAATATTTATTTTTTAGTTTTTGGCAGACACAAAATCTTTGTTTCTATGTGGTGGTGAGGATTGAACCCAGGCCGCACGCATGCCAGGCGAGCGCGCTACCACTTGAGCCACATCCCCAGCCCGTGGTCCTGGAATTTTGAGGACAAGTCTTCAGACATAGGCAGGTCGCCCCATGGATTGAGCTACGCTCACCTGTTCCTTTGTGATATTACCCCTTTGCCCTGTTTGGGATAGAATGTTCCATGGAAACGCCCCTTGTGTGTCCCCTTCTCTTGCTCTGCCTTTGGGTGTGGCCTTCCTAGATGTCAGTCAACCTGCTGACAACAGACATCATGAAGCTAGACTCAGCCCCCTGAAACCTGACCCCTTGCCTCATTTGAATGGCTTCTCCTCAATAAAAGGGTTGAGCATGTGCTCTCTCTCACTCTTTCTGCGGACCCTTAAGGTCAGAGGAGCCATCACAGGACCCCAAAGAAAAAAATATCTCTGTCTCTTGTGTGGTTATTTCATGCTGCCCAGTTCCCCTGGAGTGACCCTGAGTGTTTTAGTAGCAAGGAATGCGACACTTTCATTTCAACATATTTCTTGTAAGAAGGTTTGGAGGCCTGTTTCCTTATATTTCCAAGGCCTTGCTCTTCTATTTTAATGCATATCCAGGCTATGCTGCTTTTATCGTATATAGTAAACAGGGAAATTTTATATCCAGAAACAACTATAAATAATCATTTCACTTATTTAAAGAATCAGGCAGGAGTCATACTTGCTTTTAATTACAGAAGACTTGCCCTAGGTTAGGCCATTTTAGGCTTCTCAGCTCCACATAATAAGTCTAGATAGTCTAGATTTCATTTTTGTGATTTCCACTTTAAATATGATCGCCAATGGCACTTAAAGTGGGAATAAGCACATCAAATTAAGTGCCAAGAGTGACAAATAAAGCAAACTTTATATTGTGAAAATATTCAAGTTGATTAAAGAAAGAGCATTATAAAAACACAATCTCTCATAAAACACCCTTAAAGGACTGCAGTAAAACTCCCAGGGCTTGAGGTGACAGGAAGCTGATTGACCGTGTGGTGCCCATCAGCACCCCAGACACGGTTGGCACATATATTCTTTTCAAGAAGCATACTTTGAAAAAAGAGTGTATCAAGGCTAACCCCTCTTGTATTTTGTAGCATTTTAACAACCTCCTCCTTAGACTCCATTCATTCAACTCCCATCACCTGAACAACAAACACACAAACTCAAATAAGCTTCAAGATCCTCATCAAAAGGGAGAGGCTGAGTTAAAATTATGCCTTGGTTTCCAGAGGAAAGTATTTGTCTTTGGGACCTAAATTGTGGTTATTACCTAAGAGGTCTTTTTTTTTTTTTTCCTTGAACTGGGGATTGAACCCAGGGGTGTATTACCACTGACCTATACCCCCAGCCTTTCTTTTTTATTTTGAGAGTGGGACTTGCTAAGTTGTTTAGGTCCTTGCAAAGTCGCTAAGACTGGCCTCAAATATGTAATCCTCCTGCCTTACTGGAATGACAGGTATGATTTAACAAGCTGATTCGATGCCACTTACACTAAGACAAAAAAGATGATGGGAATCTGATATGTTTAACCTGTGATTTGGAATTGGTGAACAGTGGAGAAAATAACTGTAAAATTAAGCCGTATCCTGAGAATCAAGATGTTGACCCATCCTTGATATACTGATTCTTTGACTGCAATTTCTTTAATGGATATATGTACACCCGCAGATGCCTACATTTCTTTATTTATTATACTTTTTATTCAGCTTCTTCTTGCATACCTATGATTCAGAAAAGCTTTACTTTCCCTTCTGCTGATCACTTAAGATTCTGTTCCAAATACTTCTTCGATTCTATGTAATCTTTTGCAGGATCTCTTTTATTCTCCATGCTACAATTTTAAATTACAAGCCAGTGATTCTCAAAATTCCATCCTTAGCCTAGAGATCTCTGATAAACTGTAATCTACAGACCTAAATATTCAGCCCAGCCGCCTAGTGGGTATCTTGGTTTGAATTTGCCTAAACCCTCCAGTTCATCGTTAGAGAATCTATTTACATCTACATTGGCTAATCTTCTCCCTTCCAGTCTCCTTGGGCAACACATGACAATGTCCTTTCCCCAGGTGCTCAAGTCTGAACCCAGAGCATTTTTCTGGATAGTTTTTTTCTTTCTCACTTCCTGCATGAAATCTTCCGGCTTCTCCTTCCCTACCTTCTTTGGATCTCTCAAATTAGCACACAGCTAGGTGGCCTTGTGGCCACCTATTCTATTAGGTCAACAGACATTTTTGTCTAGATCACTTCAGAGCCTCTCAATCACACCCTGCCTGCAATTTCATTGCCCCTCTAAGTTCTCTTCCACAAAAGCCATCATTAGTGGTCTTTTAGCACTACACACACAGTCTTAGCAGTCTCCTGCTTGAAATGCTTCAGTGGTTTTTCAATTGCCTTAAGGTTAAAACTCAAGCTCATTAGCATGACATTATAAAGATCCGGTCTCTGTCCACCTGTCTAAGCCCTGTCTGACTAGTTCCTACTAGCCCCTTGTGCTGCAGATATAACAGAGAACTGTATTTGCAATTCTAGGAAAATATTCTGCTTTTAATCACTCTCCTATCTTGTAAAAACTTTTCCACTGCCTAGAATATGCTTGACCTCTTTGGCCCCTGCCTGGCATTAACAAATCCATTCAAAAGCCATTTCCTTTGCAAAGTTGTCTCCGGACATGTTTGTTCTCACCTTTTAGCCTAGACTTCTTTAAGAGATTTCTTATGTTATGCCTTTCCTATTATCTCTTTTATTAGGAAGAAGCTCTACAGTAGCATTTCCATTCTCATCAATTGCAGACTTTTTATTAAGAACTGAATTCATGTGCCAGGTATTGGGCTAGAACCGAGAAAGATATGAACACTTTTACCTCTAGGAAGCGCCTGGGTCTAGTCTGTTCCCTTTACACACTGTGTATTTTGTTTTTTTCATGCCTATTTCCTTATACTATTGTTAAGCTCGAATTCAGGACCCCCAAAAGACCACCAGAGACTCAAGATTGATGTAAGCAGCAAAGAGGTGTTTATTGAGAGCTAGCTCGGTCCTCCGCACGCACACACAGCAACTGGTGATGCTGAGAGGCCCCGAGCCCAGGTTTTGCAGCAGTTTTATACATTCTTTGGAGAAGGCAGGGACCCCCCACATACATCATAGCATCTCTTAGCAAATTATCACACACCGTGGGAAAATCAAATAACAATTCTAAAACATGATTAGCACATTCACTGGCGGGAACAACTTGGGTAGGAGGGATTGATTACTACAAGAGGGGGATTCATTTAAACTGATTGGTTTAAACCATGAGGATGTCGCAAGGGGAGTACGTGCCAAACTGCAGGGCTTCTAGTTTAGATATTGGTCACCACACCTAGGTGGAAGCCATCTGGAATTTCAGATATATGGTTATCTTGGCCTATCTGCGGCTTTTCCGGCTTTTCCGAGAACTGAACTGTTGCCACAGAGCTTTTCTATAGGTTTTTTCTTGACTTTAGGATTACAATAAGTCAGAGGTTAAGTTTCAGAGCAAAATAAGATCCCAAGCAGAACGAAATCATGTCCCTTCCTTGGACAGGCTTTGCTCTGAGGTAGAGGCTGGTTTTTCACTATAAGCTTCTTGAGGCCAGGAAATTTTGATCTCCAGCTTTAGCTTTCACCTATATATGGAATATGATTTTAGAAACCTTAAAAATCCATGCAGCATTTTAAAAATAAGCATGTCTACATGAATCAAATGTATGAAATATGATATGTCAAGAGCTATGTAATGTTTTGAACAACTAATAATAAAAATTTTTTAAAAAGAAAAAAAAAGAGAAGGAAACTTGCTAGGCACTACATGGGGAGAATTTCAAGGGAAATATTTTAAAATTTTAAAATGGAAAAAGAAAATTGAAAGGTCTTATGGTCCAGCCTTTCCTTCTTGCAGGTGAACAGTTATAATACTATACAAAAAAAGTCTATTCTTCTATGAAACATGAGATTTAAGAATTAGAAAAGACCTATAAAGAGAACAGAGATGGTTTGTATTTCACCCACAGATGCTGATCGGCTGAACTATGTGGATTGTGTTGCTATCAGAGGTTTGTTAGGACTTAGGAGAGAAGTTTTGTGATGGATGGATTGCTAATGGATGCCCTCTGGTTCACTATTGTGAAATGTGGACACAAATAAAATCTTCAAGTGATGACATTAAAAAAAATAAGCATGTCTATCTGAAAATGGGAATTATATAAATATATAAAGATAGATAGATAGATAGATAGATAGATAGATAGATAGATTGATTGATTTGGTGGTGGGGAAAATTCTTCCTAACAGGCAGCTTCTGTCTCCCTTCTCCTCACACCTGTTAGAATTCTGGCAGGAGCCCAAGCAACTGTTCCCAGGCATTATTTATGGAATTCCTCTCCTCCATACATGTCCTGTTGGAGGGCATCAAGTGCCAACTTTTCTATTTAATCAGTCCTTATCTCTGACAACTTGGTTTTCTTATTTTGCATTCCAGTTGCTTTAATAGACACCCTAGAGCTTTTCTTATCAGCCCCCACTGGAGCACCCTTGACAGCTGTAAACCATTAGTCGTTGGGCTTGCCGGAGGCCTGCAAAGTCCTGTGCCATGATAGTATGATTAATCCAATTCAAGCAACAGCCATAATTCTGAATTTCTGATGGGGTTTTAATAGGGATGTGTGGAGGAGAAAGTATCTCAGAGCTACTAAAACTCATTTTTTTTTTCTTCTTCCAATCAATGCCAGAGTGAATTTGAGAAAGCATTCTTTTTGTTCTTAACAATCATAAAGAAAAAAAAATCTGCATTTTCATATTTCTTGCCTCACGAGGTAAATTTCAGATATTCTTTGGAAATGCTTTACATAAAACAAGTCTCCAAAATTTATGCCTGTCATTAGGTGTGTGAATTGTCTGTACATGGAAAAAGGGAAGTGAGGTGGGAAATGTTTCTGCACAGCCCATAAATGGCTCCCAGCTGTTTTTATAATGGTCTCTTCTCACCAAAGAGGTGACTATCAGTCACAGGCTTATGCAACAGTGTCCCTGGCATCCTGGGAGCCTAAGTGTACAGTGCTCCTAAAGTGTCTCTGAGGAGCAAACACTTCACTGCTGTGTTATGCTTTGGAAATTAAAAAAGGAGACGAGCAATGGAAGAAACAAAATATGTTATCTCAGGCAGTATTAGCAACTCAAACAACTGATTAAAATATGAAATAGACAATACAGTATTTCCTCTAAGCCTTGCTTCCACACCTGTATCAGTTTAATCCCTCTCCTATGGTCCTCATTTTATGGGCTGCTTCAAGGCAAATATTCTAAATATAACAGTGTAATCCTATGTTTGATTACTCAATTTTTTAAGATTACTGTATTTGCTATGTATAATGTATTGAGAAATTCTTAAGTGACTAGTTTGTGGGATGTTGAGCATCCAAAAACATTAAAAATAGACACCGCTCATGCTCTCAATGAATTTACAATGTAGAAAAAACCAGCATTAAATATTTCCCATTTGTATTTAATTATAATGGAGGACCCTATCATTGACCTAACTAACACCATGGTGATTCTCTCTGACCTAGTCTTCTCTGAGTTATTCTTTCCTCCGTTTATCTTAAATTTCAGGATCATAGATTTGATAAACATCTTGTGATGAAAAATGAAACTTCCCCCCAAGCAGTGGCAATTTCCATGGCTCTTACAAGAACCTGCACAATTAGTCCAGGATAAGGATCAAACAGACCAGGGCCTGACCATGATCCCAGCTGTGCAAAACACCCCAGAACCCTGCTGTTGTCCCTTTTCTATGTACCCCAGAGCTATTGTGAACACCTCTGAGACAGAACTAAGTCACTAGACCCTCAATCTTCCTGGTACAGACACTCTGAGAATAAATTTCTTTCCTGCTTCATCACAACTTTGTTCTACATTTTCTTTTTTCTTTCTTTTTTTTTTTTTTTTTTGCCAGACCTGGTCTGTTGGGAACCCTTAAGCAGGACTCTGGCGAGGACTCCAGTAACAATACTAACTAATAATGGGTATGAAATTAAAAATACAAAGCAGAATCAATTATTTAAGTTGCTACTACCACCAGAGATAATATATTTTGTTTCATCTGTTGTTTCCTTTTTAAATTTCTAAGCATGCTAATATAGCATGCTAAGCAGGTTTATATCCTCACCTCCAGCCTCAGCATAGATGTGCAGAGCAGTGGCCCGGAAATGATGTGAGCCAACAGTCGTGAAGTCACAGCATGAGCGGACCAGTCACATTTTGCTTGATTAGAATCCACTGGTATGCTGACCAGGAACTAGTGGGGAGCCCCTGTGGCCTGACAGCCATAGACAGCCCCTGCCTTGCTCCAAAGGATTGCCTATGATCGGCCACTTCCAGAGAGGCAAGTTTCAGTGTTGTCAAAGAAAAACATTTGTTACAAAGTAGGAAGGCTTCAAACTTAACTCTTCTAATTTCCTACAACTAGAATTATTTGTAATAATTTGTATTTGTAATTATTTGTCACTCTCTAGTTCCAAACACAATCACACTTCATCCAGCTGGAGCCTCATCACCCTCAGGAGGCAGAGTTTAGTGTTCTCATTTACAAGATAAGGGAAGCTGGGCCCAGAAATGTTAAGTGTCTTGCTCAAGGACACACTATACTACAGTCATGGGTTCAAATCCAGCTCTTCTGTATTGAAAGCACCTTTCCACTCTGGCAAAGTGCCTATTCTCCAAGATGTTCTTTGCTACAATTCCAGGTATAAATGTCTATATCCCAACCTCAGTGGCTTTTTGAGCACCTCAGAAACAACTCTCATCTCTCTGAAATTTAATTGTGGTGAGCAGAATGTGTGCTGGAAAAACAAATATGCTAAAAGTGCCAGTTAGAAGAAAAAAAATGCAAAGGGCCAGTGTTGCTTTCTTTATGAGATGAAAGTCTAGACAACTGAGAAGTACAAAGCACACATTATGATCTTGAATGAGACGCCCATTGGAAGCAATACACTAAGAGAAAGGAATGAGGAATATTTTTGTTAAAACAAAGAAGTCACTGTCTCGTTTTAAAAATTGAGTGTGTAAAGGTTTCAGGAGGATAGATCATTGTATCAAGGTGAGGGGAAAAAAACAGGATAAACATTGTTTTGAAGAAAAATGCAATTCTTCATTTTTTTTTCCCAATAGTTCATAGAAGGACGGGAATTGAAGCAGCCAAACAATGGTCTCAGTTAACTCGTGCTTCTGCCTGGCAACATGGACAGCAAGAAGGACTGTGAGCTAGACTTGAGAAAAGCTGTAGTCTGCACTTGGAAGTAGTGTGCCCCCTCCCCTTTCTGGCTTGTAGTGTGCATGCAGGGTGCTTCATTGTCTCAATTAGAATATGTTTCCTTTGAGGAATAGAGATAGTTCACATCTTCAAAATAGTGAAAGGTAAATGTATAGACAGAGAATTATATACTCAGCTAAAATTTTCCTCAAAAAATGAAGTCAAAATAAATGTTCTCATTAGATAAACAAAGCTGATAATTCTCCACTATTGGATATACATTAAAAGAAATCTAAAAAGGATTATTTGGGCAGAAGGAAAATGATCCTATAAAGAAGCAAATAAGAAAGATGGAACAATAACAAAAAGTAACTATAATGAAAGATACAAATAAATATTAATTATTTTCAATGATAATATTGTCTGAGTTTTAAAGTCTAAGTAAAACTGGAATATATCATAGGAAAAGCACAAATAATAGAAATTTATTCTGCAAAATAATATAAAGTCTTTGCATTGTTTGTAAAGGCAATAAAAATATTAATTTAAAGTAAATTCTAATAAGTCAGGATGTGTGTCATAATAATTGGGATACACAATTCAAGAGTATATTACAAACAAACAGGGAGAAATGCAATAATTCCCTTCCATATATGAATGGATAAAAAATGTGGCATATATACACAATGGAACATTACTCAACAATAAAAGAGAATAAAATCATGGCATTTGCAGGTAAATGGACGGAGTTATAGAAGATAATGCTAAGTGAAGTTAGCCAATCCCCCCAAACCAAATGCTGATATAAGGAGGCTGATTCATAGTAGGGTAGAGAGGGGAAGCATGGGAGGAATAGATGAATTCCAGATAGGGCAAAGGAGTGGGAAGGGAAGGGAGGAGGTATGTGGTTATAAATGACAGTGGAATGTGATGGACATTATTATCCATCCATGTATGAAGACACGAATTGGTGTGAATACACTTTGTATACAACCAGAGATATGAAACATTGTGCTCTGTATGTGTAATAAGAATTGTAATGCATTCTGCTGTCATACCTAAATAAAAAAAAATTCTTTAGCAGGCAAAAATAAATAAATAAATAAATAAATAAAACAATTATATTTGAAAAAAAAAAAGGAATAGAGGTAGTGCTCAAACCAAACTAGCGTACAGTTGTGCCCTCAGTCTGGGATGCTACAGAATCGAGGAAGAAAGGTGACCTTTGGAAGCAGACATCAGTAGTTAGCATACTGTCTTCTAGGCTTCTGACCTGACAGAGCCTGGGGTGCAGGAAGAATTGCATGATACAAAACGCAAAATCTGAACTCAGGCTGCCTGTGGTTGAATCTCGGCTCCACTACTTACCATCTGGATGTCTGAGAGGAAGCTCCTTAACTTCTGTTACCACATCTATGAAATGAAAAACGGAGGATTTTTTTCCCCTTATATTCTTGTTGCTTCACTTTTCTTTCTTCCTCTTTCTGTCCTCTTTCTCTTTATTCCTGGCATTCCACCACTTTCTTCTCTTAAGGACTCCTCCACTATTAATCTTTCTGCTATGGAAGAAGCCAAAGAGGCCAGATAGCCTCTTGACCCTCCACACTGTGGTTGAGATGCCAACCTGTGGACTTGAATTCTGCCTGCTGGGACTTGTGCCTCTGGAGGGAGTGGCACCCACATGAAAGGAAAGATGGAGACCCAACAAGGAGAGGAACACAACAGAGGCAGAGGGGCATCCAAAGCCACAGCTGACAGACAGGTGCTCCCACCCGTGATCCTATCTTCCTGTCCCATCCCTCGGGCTTCATGAAGACTCTTAGCTTCCTCATGTCCCTCTAACAAATGCCTTCACTAAGCTTCCCAAAGTCATTTCTACTGTTTGCATCTGAGAATGTTGACAGATGAAATGGAAAAAAAAATCATACTGTTGTAGGAATTAGAAAGGATAGTGCAGGCCGATCACCTCAAATGCAAAGTGGCATACAATGAGTATCACCAACTAGCCCTGCTGGTGACCTGAGCTGGGTTCACAAGAGCTGGCCGCACCAATAACTTAAGAAAACGGTGAAAGAAGCACACAACACACAGAAATACCTTTTGCTTGCAGGAACCAGGGACGGCTCTCGACCTTAAGGGTCCATTGGAAAGAGAGGACCACCTGAAAATCCTCTGTTTATTGGGGAGAAAGATGTTCGAGAAAGTTCAACCCAAATGAGGCAAGGGATTGGGTTTCAGGGGAGGGTGTAGCCCAGTCTCATTGGGTGACACCCACTCCCAGAGCATCAGTCCCCTGCAAGTGGAGGTGAGATCCACCTGTGTTTGTGCGCAGCAGAAACCAGTCCCACACCTCCATCGCTCAAGGCTAAGGGTCTGTGCTCACTCCCTTTTGGCAGCTCTGGACAAATGAGCATCGACCAAATATTAGCTTTTAGAATAATTATTAAAAACTTTGACCATTCTAGCTTTATAGATAATTTTGTATATAAAAGAAAAGTGAAGTGTTTTTTTCTGGGCATAATTGAAAATATGCTTCTGATTAAGAGAATGAACAGTGTAGTATAAGAAGTTTTGAAACTATAAAAAATTAGGAAATTAATGGAAAGAATTATTCCATTGACAAAAAAGTAGCAGCCACTATGGAGATAAGCCCCTTGAGTTCCCTTCAAGAAAGAATTCACAGTGAAGTTGCAAGGCATGAAGTCCTCCGGCAGCTTCCAGAGAGTGACATCTCTGGGCTATTCCTCAGCTTGTCAGCTGAGACCCAGGCAGCGCCAGTGAGTAACTGGGCACAAGCCTTGGCCTGGCCAAGTCTGGAATTTCTTCAATGGTCAGTCTTGCTGCAGAGCTCCCTATTGACTGGCAGAAGCTTTGTCACATCTATTTTGTAAATCCTTCCTGTCCAACCCTGCTCTCTGGTCTTTCCTTTCACAGGTATCAAATCTACAATTATCTGAAGGCTACTTCTGCCAGATCCTGCTTCTTCCCCTTTCTTTTACAGATATCATTTTCCCAACAAACCACCTAAACTAGATTTCATTATGTCTTCTTCCCAGAAGACTCAACTGGCATAAAGATATACTTAATTTTAGTCTTTTTGCACACACCCCAATTTCTGCGCATGTGTGTGATTTGGCTTAAATAACTGAGCTTCTACCATAGACCGAATCCTAACAACTTTGTGTTCGTTGTCTTCACATTAAATATTAGAATGCTGCTGCTTCAATGCATTTCTAAAACTAACCATTATTTTTACTTTTGTACATTATCTCATTTAATTCTCACAGTATCAATTCAAAATTAGCATTATTAATTGGATGTTTGTAGATAAAGAAAAAAATTCAGAGAAACCAAGTCACTCACCTGCAGGAGCAAAATAAACAGACTAGGAGGAGAGTCACCTCATCTGCCGTGACTTAATAATCCTAGTAAATGAACGCAAGAGATAATGCCGAAAAGCGGGCCAAGACTAGATTAGAGGTGCCCTACTATGGACTTGGGAGTTTGTTTTCTGTTTTCTTCTGAAGGCCATGAAGAATCACCAGACGATTGAAATCAAGAAGAAATATAAAAGTCCTATTGCAGAACTGTTTAACTTTTGAATCAAGTGGGTGATTCTGCTTCTGTCCCTAGCTGGCATTCCTGTGGTACAAGGGAGGAGATGGAAAGTGACTTACTAGGTTAGTTCCTAGGTATCTAGTCAAGTTTCAAGCTACTTTCCCTGACAACCCACATCACTACCTTTGTCTTATTTCCAAACCCCACTCCCCTCCCCTGAGCTCCCACCCCTGTACTTTCTCCTAGAATAACCCAAGTCCAAGTCCACACTCAGAGATTTTCTTCCAGGCCACGAGTCCTGCCTATCTCACTAAATGTCACCATTGCCCATGGCCCTATGTGACATTTAGGGAATACTTGGAAGATTGAAAGACATTTCCAAATGCAGGTATTTGTAATACAGGCCCACTACTGAGCCTGGATTGAGATTCAAAAACATCTAGGCTTAGCTCAAAGCATGGATGATGTCTATGCTGAGCCTGAGGGAACAGACAGGCTGACCTACAGGTGTCCGCTGTCCCTCTCCAGTCCTTCCTCTTAGATGGTGACCAGATTAATGAAGGAGAAGCTGAAGAAACCAGTTTCATGAGGTTATGGTGAGAGGCAAGTAATGGCACGTGACAGGATGTTTGGAAGAGGTCTCCTGAGATTTCACAGGCCCTGTGAGGAGGTCTTGGCTGTTTAATCAAGAGATAACAACATTGGAATGGAACTGAGAGTTCTCATCAAAGTAGGTAGACCATTTGGGAACCATTCATCCATACATGCAGCATCTCCTCCTCCCATCCCCTCTCCTGGGAACCACCCAGGATCCCTCGGTATCGATAGAACAGGGGCTAAGGAGTTGAAGAAGACAGGTTGCCACCAGCCAGTGAGATAGTGTGGCCTGGGGATATGTGGAACTTTTCAACCTTTAAGTGTCATTTACTAACTTTTTATTGCTATTCCTTCCCTATCCTTGTTCAGGATGTCAGTGCAGAGAGCATACCAAACATCTCTAACTTATGATGGGAAATAAGGAAGGCTTTCACTCTGTGAACATAACCTGATTTCCTCATCTTTTTTTAACTCTTTGGCCTTCATAAAAATGACTTGGTAATTAATCATGGTTTTTAAAATTATGATAGAGTAGGAACAATGTGTGGTTGTTTCCTCATAAACCTCATCCCCAGGACATATTGTATAATCCCACTCAAAGAAGGCAGTAAAGATTCATTACCCTCTGCCTGCTGGAGGCGGTTCCCTGGGCTCGCCCCTCCAGCCAGGCTGGCAGCTCAGCTGGTGACCTAGAGTGGGACAGGTTCTAACTTCCTCACCTGGTCACAAACTCCGTAGCAGCTCGGATTGCTGTTAGCAGAATTTGCCACTACAGTAGAAGACAGCCTGAGAACAAATTGCTAAGAGGAAAAAGGAAGGACCAAGACCACCACAGAGGAGTGAAGATGGAGTCCAGGTCCATGGATGGTTAGTGAGTCAAATTCATTTTGAGCTGAAGATTCCCCATGACCCAAATATCTTTTATTCCCTGAATGCTTGAGTCAAGTATGAATTTGTAATGAGGAAGACGATCTTCCCAAAATATTACTCTCTGAAAAAAGCATATACAAGAAGTATAAAGTCCCAGAACAGGCCCAGCGACCTGCCGGCGTGGTAGACACGTCACCCCAATTGGAGTAAGGGCACAGCAGAGCCGCCGCCCGAGCCTGCAAGGTAGGCACACCTGCGACCGACCAGCAGAACAGGCCCAGCGGCCGGTCACCGTGGTAGACGGAGGAGGAGCACAGCCGCCGCCCGCCCCTGCAAGGGAGACTTTTCAACTATACAAGAGCAATATAAATATATAGGGGGAAAATTTCAAAAACACAACAGTTTCACCAAGCAGAAAGACACAGGAGCAGTATGAAAAGACAAGGAAAGAAAGGACCACAAGCAATGCAGGTCAACTCAACTTTAGAAGAGGTAATAGCTGCAGAAGATGGAATGTCAGATAAAGGATTCAGGATATACATGCTTCAGATGATCTGGAGTCTCAAGGAAGACATTAGACAGCAAAATCAGACAATGAAAGATCACTTCGACAATGAATTACATAAACAAACCCAAGAAGCAAAAGATCAACTATACAGGGAGATAGAGGTTATAAAAAACAAACAAACAGAAATCCTAGAAATGCAGGAAGCAATAAACCAACTTAAAAACTCAATTGAGAATACTACCAGCAGAGTAGAACACTTAGAAGATAGAACATCAGACAATGAAGACAAAGTATTTCAACTTGAAAAGAACATAGACAGCTCAGCAAGACTGTTAAGAAACCATGAGCAGAACATCCAAGAAATATGGGATAACATAAAGAGACCAAACTTAAGAGTCATTGGGATACAAGAAGGTATAGAGGTCCAAACCAAAGGAATGAGCAATCTATTCAATGAAATAATATGAGAAAACTTCCCAGACTTGAAGAATGAGACAGAATCCCAAATCCTAGAAGCCTACAGGGCGCCGAATGTGCAAAATCATAAGAGATCCACACCTAGACACATTATAATGAAGATGCCCAAATACAGAATAAAGAGAGAATTTTAAAAGCTACAAGAGAAAGGAAGCAGATTACATTTAGGGGTAAACCAATCAGGATAACAGCTGATCTTTCAACACAGACTCTGAAAGCTAGAAGATCCTGGAATAACATATTTCAAACACTGAAAGAAAATGGGTTTCAATCAAGAATTGTGTATCCAGCGAAATTAAGCTTCAGGATGGAAGATGAAATAAAAACCTTCCACGATAAACAAAAGTTAAAAGAATTTGCAGCTAGAAAACCATCTCTTCAAAACATCCTTGGCAAAATATTACAGGAAGAGGAAATGGAAAATATCAATGAAAACCAACAGCAGGAGGTAGTACAGTAAAGGGAGGAAAAATAATCTAAGAGGAAAACAAACCATGTTTAGTAACATAAATAAACAAATATGGCTGGAAGAACAACCCATATCTCAATAATAACCCTGAATGTTAATGGCTTAAACTCACCAATTAAGAGACACAGGCTAGTAGAATGGATCACAAAACAAGACCCAACAATATGCTGCCTTCAGGAGAGGCATTTGATAGGAAAAGACATACATAGACTGAAGGTGAAAGGTTGGGAAAAATCATATCACTCATATGGACTTTAGAAACAAGCAGGAGTGTCCATACCCATATCAAATAAAATAGATTTCAAGCCAAAGTTAATCAAAAGGGATAAAGAGGGACACTACATACTGCTTAAGGGAACCATACACCAACAAGACATAACAATCATAAATATATATGCCCCAAACAATGGTGCAGCTATGTTCATCAAACAAACTCTTCTCAAGTTCAAGAGTCTAATAGACCACCATACAATAATCATGGGAGACTTCAATACACCTCTCTCACCACTGGACAGATCTTCCAAACAAAAGTTGAATAAGGAAACTATAGAACTCAATAACACAATTAATAACCTAGACTTAATTGACATATATAGAATATACCACCCAACATCAAGCAGTTACACTTTTTTCTTAGCAGCACATGGATCCTTCTCAAAAATAGATCATATATTATGTCACAGGGCAACTCTTAGACAATATAAAGGAGTAGAGATAATACCATGCACCTTATCTGATCATAATGGAATGAAATTGAAAATCAACGATAAAAGAAGTAAGGAAAAATCATGCATCATTTGGAGAATGAACAATAGGTTACTGAATGATCAATGGGTTATAGAAGACATCAAGGAAGAAATTAAAAAATTCTTAAGATAAATGAAAACACAGACACAACATATCGGAATCTATGGGACAGATTGAAAGCAGTTCTAAGAGGAAAATTCATTGCTTGGAGTTCATTCTTAAAAAAAGAAAAAACCAACAAATAAATGATCTAATACTTCATCTCAAAATCCTAGAAAAAGAAGAGTAAAACAACAGCAAAAGAAGTAGAAGGCAAGAAATAATTAAAATCAGAGCTGAAATTAATGAAATTGAAACAAAAGAAACAATTGAAAAAAATTGACAAAACTAAAAGTTGGTTCTTTGAAAAAATAAATAAAATTGACAGAACCTTAGCCATGCTAACAAAGAGAAGAAGAGAGAGAACTCAAATTACTAGCATACGGGATGAAAAAGGCAATATCACAACAGACACTTCAGAAATACAGAAGATAACCAGAAATTATTTTGAATCCCTATACTCCAATAAAATAGAAGATAGTGAAGGCATCGATAAACTTCTTAAGTCATATGATCTGCCCAGATTGAGTCAGGAGGATATAGACAACCTAAACAGACCAATATCAATTGAGGAAATAGAAGAAACCATCAAAAGACTACCAACTATGAAAAGCCCAGGACCGGATGGGTATACAGCAGAGTTTTACAAAACCTTTAAAGAGGAACTAATACCAATACTTTCCAAGCTATTTCAGGAAATAGAAAAAGAGGGAGAACTTCCCAATTCATTCTACGAGGCCAACATCACCCTGATTCCTAAACCAGACAAAGACACTTCAAAGAAAGAAAACTACAGACCAATATCTCTAATGAATCTAGATGCAAAAATCCTCAATAAAATTCTGGCAAATAGGATATAAAAACATATCAAAAAAATTGTGCACCATGATCAGGTAGGATTTATCCCTGGGATGCAAGGCTGGTTCAATATACGGAAATCAATAAATGTTATTCACCACATCAATAGACTTAAAAATAAGAACCATATGATCATCTCAATAGATGCAGAAAAAGCATTCGACAAAGTACAGCATTCCTTTATGTTCAAAACTCTAGAAAAACTAGGGATAACAGGAACATACCTCAATATTGTAAAAGCAATCTATGCTAAGCCTCAGGCTAGCATCATAATGAACGGAGAAAAATGAAGGCATTCCCTCTAAAATCTGGAAAAAGACAGGGATGCCCTCTCTCACCACTTCTGTTCAACATAGTTTTCGAAACACTGGCCATAGCAATTAGACAGACAAAAGAAATTAAAGGCATTAAAATAGGAAAAGAAGAACTCAAATTATCACTATTTGCAGATGACATGATTCTATACCTAGCAGACCCAAAAGGGTCTACAAAGAAACTATTAGAGCTAATAAATGAATTCAGCAAAGTGGCAGGATATAAAATCAACACGCATAAATCAAAGGCATTCCTGTAAATCAGCAGCAAATCCTCTGAAATGGAAATGAGGACAACCACTCCATTCACAATATCCTCAAAAAAAAAAAAAAAAAAAAAAACCTTGGGAATCAACCTAACAAAAGAGGTGAAAGACTTATACAATGAAAACTACAGAACCCTAAAGAGAGAAATAGAAGAAGATCTTAGAAGATGGAAAAATATACCCTGTTCATGGATAGGTAGAACTAACATCATCAAAATGGCGATATTACCAAAAGTTCTCTATAGGTTTAATGCAATGCCAATCAAAATCCCAATGGCATTTCTTGTAGAAATAGAAAAAGCAATCATGAAATTCATATGGAAAAATAAAAGACCCAGAATAGAAAAAACAATGCTAAGCAGGAAGTGTGAATCAGGCGGTATAGCGATACCAGACCTCAAACTATACTATAGAGCAATAGTAACAAAAACAGCATGGTACTGGTACCAAAACAGGGGGGTGGACCAATGGTACAGAATAGAGGACACAGAAACCAATCCACAAAACTACAACTATCTTATATTTGATAAAGGGGCTAAAAGCATGCAATGGAGGAAGGATAGCATCTTCAACAAATGGTGCTGGGAAAACTGGAAATCCATATGCAACAAAATGAAACTGAATCCCTTTCTCTCGCCATGCACAAAAGTTAACTCAAAATGGATCAAGGAGCTTGATATCAAATGAGAGACACTGCGTCTGATAGAAGAAAAAGTTGGCTACGATCTACATACTGTGGGGTCGGGCTCCAAATTCCTCAATAGGACACCCATAGCACAAGAGTTAATAACTAGAATCAACAAATGGGACTTATTCAAACTAAAAAGTTTTTTCTCAGCAAAAGAAACAATAAGAGAGGTAAGGAGGGAACCTACATCCTGGGAACAAATCTTTACTCCTCACACTTCAGACAGAGCCCTAATATCCAGAGTATACAAAGAACTCAAAAAATTAGACAATAAGATAACAAATAACCCAATCAGCAAATGGGCCAAGGACCTGAACAGACACTTCTCAGAGGAGGACATACAATCAATCAACAAGTACATGAAAAAATGCTCACCATCTCTAGCAGTCAGAGAAATGCAAATCAAAACCACCCTAAGATACCATCTCACTCCAGTAAGATTGGCAGCCATTAGAAAGTCAAACAACAACAAGTGCTGGCGAGGATGTGGGGAAAAGGGTACACTTGTACATTGCTGGTGGGACTGCAAATTGGTGCAGCTAATTTGGAAAGCAGTATGGAGATTTCTTGGAAAGCTGGGAATGGAACCACCATTTGACCCAGCTATTCCCCTTCTCAGTCTATTCCCTAAAGACCTAAAAAGAGCATACTACAGGACACTGCTACATCCATGTTCATAGCAGCACAATTCACAATAGCAAGACTGTGGAACCAACCTAGATGCCCTTCAATAGACAAATGGATAAAAAAAATGTGGCATTTATACACAATGGAGTATTACTCTGCATTAAAAAATGACAAAATCATAGAATTTGCAGGGAAATGGATGGCATTAGAGTAGATTATGCTAAGTGAAGCTAGCCAATCCCTTAAAAACAAATGCCAAATGTCTTCTTTGATATAAGGAGAGTAACTAAGAACAGAGTAGGGACGAAGAGCATGAGAAGAAGATTAACATTAAACAGGGATGAGAGGTGGGAGGGAAAGGGAGAGAGAAGGGAAATTGCATGGAAATGGAAGGAGACCCTCAGGGGTATACAAAATTACATACAAGAGGAAGTGAGGGGAAAGGGAAAAAAATACAAGGGGGAGAAATGAATTACAGTAGATGGGGTAGAGAGAGAAGAGGGAAGGGGAGGGGAGGGGAGGGGAGGGGGGATAGTAAAGGATAGGAAAGGCAGCAGAATACAACAGACACTAGTATGGCAATATGTAAATCAATGGATGTGTAACCGATGTGATTCTGCAATCTGTATATGGGGTAAAAAATGGGAGTTCATAACCCACTTGAATCAAAGTGTGAAATATGATATACAATAACTATGTAATGTTTTGAACAACCAACAATAAAAATTAAAAAAAAAAGATTCATTACCACCCCGAAAGACACTTGGGCAAAACATTCAACCAACGTAAAAGGAACAAAGAGAATAGGTGAGGCAGGAAGGAATTTCTTACAGGTGAATAAGGTAAATAAATGACAAACCTTTTCCCCAGTAAGTCCCTGACACCTCTTTTTACTTCTCTGTAACTAAATCCATCCATAAACCAAAGACTACCACAGTTCCTGAATGAACCATTCTCAAGCCTGAAAATATACCTATAAGCCTTGGTCCTCTGCTCAGCTAGCCCTCATAATGGTGTGTCAGATTGTATTTTCAAAAAATGGTCCTGTGATATTTCTGGTCTCACACATTCAGACACCTCTCTTTATCATAGACTTCAGGACGATATCAGCTTGGTCAAAAAAACCTAAAGGGTAAAACAGTTTGTGCTGGAATCTGGACCCAATGTAGACCTTGTTTTGCTGCAGGGCTCACCCCAAAGTGTCAGCTGTTTAGAAAATAAGGAAGACTGACACCATCAAATTGGTATGTACTGCTTCCAAAATTCAAAGAGATCACTGTGGCATTTTCTTAATCGTAGGCAACTTGTCTTTCACTTTGGAGAGAACATCTCAACAATTCTCAGACATCTGAACCTTCTTTAGACACTTTTGCAAAGAGACACCTGAAGTTTTGTGGTGTTCCTTCTCTACCCTCTGGCATATTCTTGTCTTATTAAGACTTTGAAGATGTTTGTCATGTCCTGCTTGCTCTTCATGTCCAGTCAGTATCATGAATAGTCTATGGAATGTCAGGTCAGTCAAAGTTTTCCACATTCTATTAAGACTGAGAGGAGGAGAGTTGATATGGCTCTGTTCCCAACAGGAGAAAAAGATGTGCCATATTAACACAAGAAAGCTGTGTGATTGTATTACCATAGGTAAAAAGACTTCCAAACAGTTGGTATTACTAATAGTTTGGTCTTTAAAAAAAAAAGAGAGAAAGCATTTAACTAATTAGTATGTATATCGGCTGTCAAGGTTGCCACATCTGGAATAGAAGCTGTACATTGAAATCTCCAGCTAAATGATTACTGTTAGTCCATCATTCTCCATAATCCATTTGGAAAACTGGGCAGTCCAGTGCAACAGGAATCATCACCCCTTCAACTCTCGTCTTCCATGAGAGCACTATTTTTGTAAATATTCCCACAGAAAAAGCTGTGGCTTTAGCTTCCATCCTGAAAAGGAGGAGAAATTCCAAAGCTTCTACAAAAACAAACTGACAAAAGGCACCACTTGTTATGATTTAGATATATGGTGTCCCCCAAAAGCTCATGTATGAGACAATGCTAGAAGGTTTATAGATAGAAAACTGGGTTATAAAAGCTTTAGCCCAATTGGTGAATTACCTGGGAAGTAACTGTTGGCCCCTAGAGTATGCTTGAAGGGGTAGGTCATTAGGGGTGTGCCTTTGGGGTATGTATTTTGTCTGTGACAAGGGGAGAGTCAGTCTCTCTCTCTCTCTCTCTCTCTCTCTCTCTCTCTCTCTCTCTCTCCTTCCTGGTGGCCATGTTCTGACCTGCTTTCCCCTGCCACACTGTTCTGCCATGATGTTTTCTCATCTGGAGCCCTGAGTAATGGAGCTAACTATCTATGGACTGAGAACTATAAAACCCTGAGCCCCTAAACAAACTTTTTCTCCTTCAAATTGTTCTTATCAAGTCTTTTGATCACAGCAGCACAAAAGCTAAAACACCACTGTACAGATCAGGAAGCAATGTGATGATTTTCACATTTGCTGAGTACGTCTATTCCAAGTCTTCATTTAAGAACAGAGGAAATAATCAGGATAGTTAGGCAGAATCATTAGGTCCATTGCAAAACAGACTACTCTAGTCAAACTCCATTTAACAGCTGATATCTGTGAGCTCCCACTAAGACCCTTGGAATCCATTCACATGTTTTCTAAATGTATGCTATTACAAATTTGCATTTTTCTACTTTTTAGTTCAAACTTAGTGTAATCATGGTTATAACTATTGCATTTCTTTCTGGAACTTTCTGTACTCTGACTCTATTTATGGGTCTAGAAGAAATTAGAAGTAGTGGGGTACCTCTAGGGGAGAATGGTATCTTCTTAAAAGGCACCTGCCTCAGGGACTCTTCAGACAAGTTAATCTCTTTAATAAAGGGAGAACTTCTACTGGCAGGGATGCTCAGGAGATGGAATGGTTCATGGTTCTCAGATTTACCCAAATGTTCTATTCTAATTAAGGTCCCAACTTACACATGAGAGAGCTGGAAAATGTGTAAACACTACTTATAATTTATAAGCTATAAATACAAATTCTGGTTTTCAGAATCCTCTCCTTGTTGAGACTAAAGGTTTTAATCCATGAGCTTATTATTTTCTTTGTGCAAGCTCTCCAATGCAGCCACAACTGATCAAATCATTTCCTCACAGTTAAGCCACCATTACCACTGTAATAATGAGGTTTATTATCCCATTTGACTCACAAGTCTTATCTTCTAAGGTAATCCTTCCTGGGTTTTGCAGATAATACATTAAGTAATTGTGAAAATAAAGCATGCCATGGGTCATCAGGATCATATCTTTTCACTGATAATAATCTCATCATTTTGTTTAAGTCCCATGAAATTTCTTATTTTGATAATCTTTCTCAGGATACCTCTATTGGTGCCAACTATCCATCAAGAACTGCATAGGAAAAAAATTTTTTTTTCAAGCAAAGAGAAATAGTTTAAATATATGAAAAGGGCTGGAAGAGAGAAGGAAGAAAAGATGTCACGATGAAATCAAGAAAATACTGCAGTAATAGAGCCCATTTGCATGTACTTTCTAATATGCAGGCACTAGAACTTCCAAAGACTACTATCCCTGCCAGAGCTGGAATGCATGAAGAGTTGGCTTGCTGCTGTAAATGTACAGCCATCTGGTCTCCATGACTCTTACAACCACCACCAGCTACTAGAGCAACTGCTTTTGCAAGCAGAGCCAGAATCAGAATTGTTCTTCTGTTCTCCCACATTCTACCAAGAGCTCCATTTTGGCTATATTTAACAAGAAGCCAGCTGACATAAGAGTCTAGTAAACATAGTTTTCAGGCACACACTTCCAGTAGTTTGAAGTGGGGTAGAGAAGAATAGGTATAAAAATTGTTTGGTAGAAAATAGATAAATAACCAAAGACAGTTAGATACAAAGATAGATTCTGAGATGTTGGTAGCATTGAGGAGTTTAATAGCTTTAGAATAGTCTTTAATGAAAAATAAAATTCCACTTTGTTTGAACAACTATGTTATTTGTATTCTTTGCGACTTTCATCTGATTACTTTATCAGCCTCAACAGAATTTGGTAAGAGGAAAGAGAATACTAGACCATGGAACTAACTTAGCAGGACGATGAGAGAGGGGACACGCATATTGCATACTGAAAACCAGTGACTTTGTTATGGTAGTGAAACATTTGGCCAGTTTTCACCTGCTGCACCTTGAAATACAAGCCACACAGCAAGATTACAGTGTTAAGGAAATGAGGGGGAAAAATCCAGATATTTTGCATATGTTGTTTATTATTGTTTTAGACAAGATTGTTTGTATAGAGAAATATGCACTTAGAGTGAACCAAACTTGAGATCAACATGAAAGGAGAAAATACATAACTGAGATAAATGCCATAAGAACTCCTGAGTGCTACTAAGAAATTGTCCTAAATTCTTTCACTTCCCTAATGGCTTTGAATTTTCATTTTTTTACTGGGCTTTCAACATGTCTGTTTCCTACTCCAACTTCAGTTGGTTCAAATTCCTTGTTAAAATCCACTGGGGAAATAATAAAGTAATCTGGACGTGTTTCCCCTGTTCATCCCACCAACCACTTACATATACCCTGCCTTTCCTTCTTTTACAAGACCTAGCACTCCTCCAACAGAGAACTCAATCTCATACTCTCTTGCAGTTGCTGTGTTTTACCTACATCAATTTTTACTCTCTTCAGGATCATTCCCAACGTTGAATTAGAATACTTTACTATACTGCATCTTAATAGAAAACTGCCTCAACTCCATATTCTGAGCCAACTACTACACATTTCTCTGGTTTCCTTTACAGCAAAACTCTAGAGTTGCTACCTCTACTTCATCTCTTCCCATAATAGCCATTTTGACAATATTAATTCTTGCTGTCCAAAAACATGGAGGTTTTCTTCCACCTTCTAAGATCTTCTTGAATTTTTCCTTAGTGTTCTGCTATTTTCATTATGGAGATCTTTTTACCTCTTTTGTTAGATTGGGATTTCCTTTTGTTGGTAAGCTTTTGATGGCGTCTTCATTTTCATTACTTGAAATAGATCTGTTTAAATTTTCTATGTGCTGTTGGCTCAATTTGGGTAGGTCATATATCTCTAGAAATTTTTTCATGTTTTCAAAATTTTCTAATTTAGTTGAGTATAAATTTTTAAAATAGTTTCTTATTATCTTCTGTACTTCAATAGTATCTGTGGTGATCTTTCCTTTATATCATATATTTTAATAATTTGAGTTTTTTCCCTCTTTTCTTTTATTTGGCTGAGGTTTTATCAATTTTGTTTATTTTTGCAGAGAAGCAACTTTTGATCTTGTTGATTTTTTAAAATTGATTTTTATGTCAATTTCATTGATTTCATCTCTGATTTTATTTTCTGTCTTCTACTGACACTGGTGTTGATTTGTTCTTCTTTTGCTAGGGCCTTAAGATGTATTGTTAAATTATTTATTTGGTGACCTTCTATTCTTTTGATGAATGAGCTCAATGCTATCAACTTCCTTCATAGAACTGCCTTTATAGTATCCCAGAGATTTTGATATGTTTTATCACTATTCACATTTACCCCTAAGTATTTTTTTATTTCATCACTGATTTATTCTAATATCCATTCATCATCCAATAGCATATTAATTAGTCTCCAGATATTAGATTACCTTCTATTTTATTTTATCATTGATTTCTAGTTTCATTTCATTATGATGTGATAGAATGCAAGGTATTATTCCTGATTTTTTTTATTTGTTGAGGGTTGTTTTGTGGCCTAAGATATGGCCTATTTTAGAAAATTATCATGTGCTGCTGAGAAGAAATGTATTCAGTCATTGATGGATGAGATATTCTATACATGTCTGTTAAGTATAAATTATTAAATACTCTTTTAGTTATATAGCTTCTTTATTTAGTTTTTGTTTGGAGAATCTACCTAGTGATGAGAGAGGTGAGTTAAAATCACATAGCATTGTTATTTTGTGGTCTGTTTGGTTCTTGAAATTGATAAGTGTTTGTTTGATGTACATAGATGGTCCCTTATTTGGGGCACAAATATCTACAATTGTTATTTCTTGGTGTATAATCCCCTTAAAGCAGTATGTAATGACCTTCTTTGTCTGTTCTGATTAACTATGGCTTGAAGTCCACTTTATCTGATATAAGGACAGAAACCCCTGCTTGTTTATGCAATCCATGTGATTGATATGTTTTTCCCATCCTTTTACCTTCAGTCAGTGGATGTTTTTGCCTATGAGGTGAGTCTTTTGGAGACAGCATATTTTTGGGTCTTGGTTTTAAATCCAATCTGTCAGCCTATGTCTTTTGACTGATGAGTTTGGCCATTTGCATTCAATGTTATTATTGGTAGACTATTTTAATTCTCTGTCATTTGGGTTTATTTCTAGTTTTTTATTTATGTTAACTTCTTTGACTAAATATTCTTCTAGTGTAGTTTTCTCCTCTGCTGATTTTCATAGTTATTTTCCATTTCTTTTTTAAGAATTATTTTATTGAGTATGTTTCATATTGTAGGCTTTCTAGTTGTGAATTCTTTTATTTATTGTGGAAGGTTTTTGTCTTCAATTCTGAAACTTAAAATTTTGCTGGGAATAATATTCTTGGTTGGCATCCATTTTCTATCAGAATCCATTATCCATTTTCTACATATCTTAGTATGTATTATTTTAAGACTTCCTAGTTTTAGGGTCTGGGTTGAGAAATCATCTGAAATCCAGGTTAGTTTACCTCTAAATGTGACCTGTCATTTTTCTGGGACAATGTTTAAAATTCTGCCTTTATTATGCATGTTAGACATTTTCACAATAATGTGTCTTTGTGTGGATCTGTTTTTATTTTGTATATTTGGGGTCCTGTATGCCTCTTGTATTTGATTTTCCCTTTCATTCTTTTTTTTTTTAATTAATTTTTATTGTAGGTTGTTCAAAACATTACATAGTTCTTGATATATCATATTTCACACTTTGATTCAAGTGGGATATGCGCTCCCATTTTTACCCCATATACAGATTGCAGAATCACATCATTTGCACAACAATTGATTTACATATTGCCATTCTGGTGTCTGTTGTATTCTGCTGCCTTTCCTATCCTCTACTATCCCCCCTCCCCCCTCCCCTCCCCTCTTCTCTCTCTACCCCCTCTACTGTAATTCATTTCTCCCCCTTATATTTTTCCTCCTTTCCCCTCACTTCCTCTTGTATGTAATTTTGTATACCCCTGAGGGTCTCCTTCCATTTACATGCAATTTCCCTTCTCTCTCCCTTTCCCTCCCACCTCTCATCCCTGTTTAATGTTAATCTTCTTCTCATGCTCTTCGTCCCTACTCTGTTCTTAGCTACTCTCCTTATATCAAAGAAGACATTTGGCATTTGTTTTTAAGGGATTGGCTGGCTTCACTTAGCATAATCTGCTCTAATGCCATCCATTTCCCTCCAAATTCTATGATTTTGTCATTTCTTAATGCAGAGTAATACTCCATTGTGTATAAATGCCACATTTTTTTTTATCCATTCGTCTATTGAAGGGCATCTAGGTTGGTTCCACAGTCTTGCTATTGTGAATTGTGCTGCTATGAACATGGATGTAGCAGTGTCCCTATAGTGTGCTCTTTTTAGGTCTTTAGGGAATAGACCGAGTAGGGGAATAGCTGGATCAAATGGTGGTTCCATTCCGAGCTTTCCAAGAAATCTCCATACTGCTTTCCAAATTGGCCGCACCAATTTGCAGTCCCACCAGCAATGTACAAGAGTACCCTTTTCCCCACATCCTCGCCAGCACTTGTTGCTGTTTGACTTCCTAATGTCTGCCAATCTTACTGGAGTGAGATGGTATCTTAGGGTGGTTTTGATTTGCATTTCTCTGACTGCTAGAGATGGTGAGCATTTTTTCATATACTTGTTGATTGATTGTATGTCCTCCTCTGAGAAATTTCTGTTCAGGTCCTTGGCCCATTTGTTGATTGGGTTATTCGTTATCTCATTGTCTAATTTTTTTAGTTCTTTGTATATTCTGGATATTAGGGCTCTGTCTGAAGTGTGAGGAGTAAAGATTTGTTCCCAGGACGTAGGCTCCCTATTTACCTCTCTTATTGTTTCTTTTGCTGAGAAAAAACTTTTTAGTTTGAGTAAGTCCCATTTGTTGATTCTAGTTATTAACTGTTGTGCTATGGGTGTCCTATTGAGGAATTTGGAGCCCGACCCCACAGTATGTAGATCATAGCCAACTTTTTCTTCTATCAGACGCCATGTCTCTGATTTGATATCAAGTTCCTTGATCCACTTTGAGTTAACTTTTGTGCATGGCGAGAGAAAGGGATTCAGTTTCATTTTGTTGCAAATGGATTTCCAGTTTTCCCAACACCATTTGTTGAAGATGCTATCCTTCTTCCATTGCATGCTTTTAGCCCCTTTATCGAATATAAGATAGTTGTAGTTTTGTGGGTTGGTTTCTGTGTCCTCTATTCTGTACCATTGGTCCACCCGCCTGTTTTGGTACCAGTACCATGCTGTTTTTGTTACTATTGCTCTGTAGTATAGTTTGAAGTCTGGTATAGCTATACCGCCTGATTCACACTTCCTGCTTAGCATTGTTTTTGCTATTCTGGGTCTTTTATTTTTCCATATGAATTTCATGATTGCTTTCTCTATTTCTACAAGAAATGCCGTTGGGATTTTGATTGGCATTGCATTAAACCTATAGAGAACTTTTGGTAATATCGCCATTTTGATGATGTTACTTCTACCTATCCATGAACAGGGTATATTTTTCCATCTTCTAAGATCTTCTTCTATTTCTCTCTTTAGGGTTCTGTAGTTTTCATTGTATAAGTCTTTCACCTCTTTTGTTAGGTTGATTCCCAAGTATTTTATTTTTTTTGAGGATATTGTGAATGGGGTGGTTGTCCTCATTACCATTTCAGATGATTTGTCGCTGATATACAGGAATGCCTTTGATTTATGCGTGTTGATTTTATAGCCTGCCACTTTGCTGAATTCATTTATTAGCTCTAATAGTTTCTTTGTAGACCCTTTTGGGTCTGCTAGGTATAGAATCATGTCATCTGCAAATAGTGATAATTTGAGTTCTTCTTTTCCTATTTTTATGGCTTTAATTTCTTTCGTCTGTCTAATTGCTCTGGCCAGTGATTCGAGAACTATGTTGAACAGAAGTGGTGAGAGAGGGCATCCCTGTCTTGTTCCAGATTTTAGAGGGAATGCCTTCAGTTTTTCTCCATTCAGAATGATGCTAGCCTGAGGCTTGGCATAGATTGCTTTTACAATATTGAGGTATGTTCCTGTTATCCCTATTTTTTCTAGAGTTTTGAACATAAAGGGATGCTGTACTTTGTCGAATGCTTTTTCCGCATCTATCGAGATGATCATATGGTTCTTATTTTTAAGCCTATTGATGTGGTGAATAACATTTATTGATTTCCGTATATTGAACCAGCCTTGCATCCCAGGGATAAATCCTACCTGATCATGGTGCACAATTTTTTTGATATGTTTTTGTATCCTGTTCGCCAGAAGTTTATTGAGGATTTTTGCATCTAGGTTCATTAGAGATATTGGTCTGTAGTTTTCTTTCTTTGAAGTGTCTTTGTCTGGTTTAGGAATCAGGGTGATGTTGGCCTCATAGAATGAATTTGGTAGTTCTCCCTCTTTTTCTATTTCCTGAAATAGCTTGAAAAGTATTGGTATTAGTTCCTCTTTAAAGGTTTTGTAAAACTCTGCTGTATACCCATCCGGTCCTGGGCTTTTCTTAGTTGGTAGTCTTTTGATGGTATCTTCTATTTCCTCAATTGATATTGGTCTGTTTAGGTTGTCAATATCCTCCTGACTCAATCTGGGCAAATCATATGACTTAAGAAATTTATCGATGCCTTCACTATCTTCTATTTTATTGGAGTATAAGGATTCAAAATAGTTTTTGATAATCTTCTGTATTTCTGAAGTGTCTGTTGTGATATTGCCTTTTTCATCCCGTATGCTGGTAATTTGAGTTCTCTCTCTTCTTCTCTTCGTTAGCGTGGCTAAGGGTCTGTCGATTTTATTTATTTTTTCAAAGAACCAACTTTTAGTTTTGTCAATTTTTTCAATTGTTTCTTTCGTTTCGATTTCATTAATTTCAGCTCTGATTTTAATTATTTCTTGTCTTCTACTTCTTTTGCTGTTGTTTTGCTCTTCTTTTTCTAGGATTTTGAGTTGAAGTATTAGATCATTTATTTGTTGGTTTTTTCTTTTTCTAAGGAATGAACTCCAAGCAATAAATTTTCCCCTTAGAACTGCTTTCAATGTGTCCCATAGATTCCGATATGTTGTGTCTGTGTTTTCATTTATCTCTAAGAATTTTTTAATTTCCTCCTTGATGTCTTCTATAACCCATTGATCATTCAGTAACCTATTGTTCATTCTCCAAGTGATGCATGATTTTTCCTTACTTCTTTTATCGTTAATTTTTAATTTCATTCCATTATGGTCAGATAAGATGCATGGTATTATCTCTACTCCTTTATATTGTCTAAGAGTTGCCCTGTGACATAATATATGATCTATTTTTGAGAAGGATCCATGTGCTGCTGAGAAAAAAGTGTAACTGCTTGATGTTGGGTGGTATATTCTATATATGTCAATTAAGTCTAGGTTATTAATTGTGTTATTGAGCTCTATAGTTTCCTTATTCAACTTTTGTTTGGAAGATCTGTCCAGTGGTGAGAGAGGTGTGTTGAAGTCTCCCATGATTATTGTATGGTGGTCTATTAGACTCTTGAACTTGAGAAGAGTTTGTTTGATGAACATAGCTACACCATTGTTTGGGGCATATATATTTATGATTGTTATGTCTTGTTGGTGTATGGTTCCCTTAAGAAGTATGTAGTGTCCCTCTTCATCCCTTTTGATTAACTTTGGCTTGAAATCTATTTTATTTGATATGAGTATGGAAACTCCTGCTTGTTTCCGAAGTCCATATGAGTGATATGATTTTTCCCAACCTTTCACCTTCAGTCTATGTATGTCTTTTCCTATCAAATGCCTCTCCTGAAGGCAGCATATTGTTGGGTCTTGTTTTGTGATCCATTCTACTAGCCTGTGTCTCTTAATTGGTGAGTTTAAGCCATTAACATTTAGGGTTATTATTGAGATATGGGTTGTTCTTCCAGCCATATTTGTTTATTTATGTTACTAAACATGGTTTGTTTTCCTCTTTGATTATTCCCCCCCCCCTTTACTGTACTACCTCCCGCTGTTGGTTTTCATTAATAGTTTCCATTTCCTCTTCCTGTAATATTTTGCCAAGGATGTTTTGAAGAGATGGTTTTCTAGCTGCAAATTCTTTTAACTTTTGTTTATCATGGAAGGTTTTAATTTCATCTTCCATCCTGAAGCTTAATTTCGCGGGATACACAATTCTTGGTTGGAACCCCTTTTCTTTCAGTGTTTGAAATATGTTATTCCAGGATCTTCTAGCTTTGAGAGTCTGTGTTGAAAGATCAGCTGTTATCCTGATTGGTTTACCCCTAAATGTAATCTGCTTCCTTTCTCTTGTAGCTTTTAAAATTCTCTCCTTATTCTGTATGTTGGGCATCTTCATTATAATGTGTCTAGGTGTGGATCTCTTATGATTTTGCACATTCGGCGTCCTGTAGGCTTCTAGGATTTGGGATTCTGTCTCATTCTTCAAGTCTGGGAAGTTTTCTCGTATTATTTCGTTGAATAGATTGCTCATTCCTTTGGTTTGGACCTCAGTACCTTCCTGTATCCCAATGACTCTTAAGTTTGGTCTCTTTATGTTATCCCATATTTCTTGAATGTTCTGCTCATGGTTTCTTAACAGCTTTGCTGAGCTGTCTATGTTCTTCTCCAGTTGAAATACTTTGTCTTCATTGTCTGATGTTCTATCTTCTAAGTGTTCTACTCTGCTGGTAGTATTCTCAATTGAGTTTTTAAGTTGGTTTATTGTTTCCTGCATTTCCAGGATTTCTGTTTGTTTGTTTTTTATAACCTCTATCTCCCTGTATAATTGATCTTTTGCTTCTTGGATTTGTTTATGTAATTGATTGTCAAAGTGGTCGAAGTGGTCTTTCATTGACTGATTTTGCTGTCTAATGTCTTCCTTGAGACTCCAGATCATCTGAAGCATGTATATCCTGAATTCTTTATCTGACATTCCATCTGCTGCAGAAATTACCTCTTCTAAAGTTGAGTTGACCTGCATTGCTTGTGGTCCTTCCTTTCCTTGTCTTTTCATATTGATCGCGTTTCTTTCTGCTTGGTGAAACTGTTGTGTTATTGATTTTTCCCCCTATATATTTATATTGCTCTTGTATAGCTGCAAAGTCTCCCTCGCAGGCTTTGGCGGTGGTTCTTCCCCTCCTCCAATTGAGGCAATGTGCCTACCACGCTGGGAGGCCGCTGTGCCTGTACTTTCGATGGGCCTGTTCTTTCGGTGGTCACAGGTCCGCCTACCTTGCAGGCGTGAGCAGCGGCTTTGCCCCTCCGCTGGCCACTAGGCCTGTTCTGTCTGTTGGTTGCAGGTCTGTCTACCTAAAAGGCGCTGGTGGCGGCTCTGCCCCTCCCCCAACGGGGCGATGTATCTGGCGGGCCACTGGGCCTGTTTTGTCAGTGGTCACGGTTCCGCCTACCTTGCACGTGCGTGGATCAGCTGTGTCCCTCCGAGAGTTGCTGGGCCTAACCTGCCAATGGGTGGCAAGTGCGCCTACCTTGCAGGCCCGGGGGTAGCTCTGCCGCTCCGCGGGTTGCTAGGCCTGATATGCTGGTGAGACGCAGGTTTGCCTACCTTGCAGGCGCCTGGCGGCTCTGCCCCTCCCGCAACCGGGGCGGGGCGATGTGTCTGGCCGTCCTCTGAGCCTGTTCTGTTGGTGGTCAGGGTACTGCCTACCTAGCAGGCTCGTGGGGCAGCTGTGCCCCTCTGCAGTTTGTTGGGCCTGACCTGCTGGTGTGTGGCAAGTGCGCCTTCCTTGCAGGCCCGGGGGTGGCTCTGCCGCTCCGCGGTTGCTGGGTCTGATCAGCTGGTGATTCGCAGGTCTGCGTAACTTGCAGGCGCCCGGCGGCTCTGCCCCTCCCCCAACCTGAGCGATGTGTCTGGCAGTCCACTGGGCCTGTTTTGTCGGTGGTCACAGTTCTGCCTACCTTGCACACGCGTGGAGCAGCTGTTTCATTAGTGCCTGGGCACACTCTCCTTGTTTGCCTCCCTCAGGCCCTTAGTTTGTAGAGCTTGGGGCTGAGCACCCCCAGCAAACTTGCTTACCTTCTGGTAGCCACGCCCCCGTATCTGATGCAAGAGACCTCAGTTGTCAGCACCGGTGGGAGCTGTAGCCGTGAGTCCCATGCCAAGGCGAGTCGGTGCAAGAGACCTCAGTTGTCAGCACTGGTGGGAGCGGTAGCTGGGAGTCCCGCGCTGCGCGGTTCCCACCGGCTCCTGTGCCAGCACCGCCGCGGCTCCCACCGGCTCCCGCGCCGCTGCTGCGGCTCCCGCCGGTTCCGGCCGGCTCCCGTGCCGCTGCCCCGGCTGCCGCCGGCTCCCTCGCCGCAGCCCCAGCTCCCGCCGGCTCCGTGCCGCCCTCGGTCTGGCTATTGCGCTCACAGGAGAGCTGGGAGGGGCCCTTAAGTTTTCCCCGCTGATCTATAGCTGAAAGAGCTGTGATCAGTCAAAAAAAAAAAAAAAAAAAAAACAGAGATGATGACGTCAGCTCTCCAAGATGGTGGCCGCTGGCTTCCTCTGTGGTCTGACCGATGTGGAGAACCGAATTGGATGGCTTCCTTCCCCGTCTCAAGCCCAGAATTCAGCTCTGAGTACAGTATTTGCACAGCTGGCGGGAGCCTGCAGAATCCGTAGCACTGTATCTTTGCATTGTTATCTTACTGTCGTTTCCCAGCGAGCACCGCAGACTCTGGCCGCAGGGTGATTTGCTGCATACGCAGCGTGACCCTCCGTGCGGACAAATCTCTTGCGTTTGAGCTCCAGTAGCAGGTCCTTATGCAATGGAAATCCTTCCTCTAGGTTTCGGAGCACCCCAGTTTTGCTGGAAATTCCTAACAAGCTAGCTTTTATCCATTCTACCTTGTCTTTTTCCTGCTCAGTGACGCAGTACACGGGAGTGCTGCACTCCTTTCGCAGCCATCTTTGAAAATCCCCCTTTCATTCTTAAAGTTTTGAAAGTTTTCTGAGATTGTTTTTATTGAAAAGATTATGCATTTCTTTAGTTTGGATTTTTGAGCCATCATCCATCTTAAATTTGGCCTTTTCATATTACCCCATACTTCCTGAAAATTCTGTTCATGGTCTCTCATCATCATTTCTTCATGGTCAACTTTACTCTCAAGATTATATATTTTGTTTTTGTTGCCTGAAATTCCATCTTCCAGGTGGTTTAGTCAGTTGGTGATGCTTTCCATTGAATTTTCAATTTGCTTTATTGATTCCTTCATTCAAGGATGTCTGTTTGATTATTTTAAGGATATCTACCTCATTATTGAAGTCATCTTTCACTCCTGTATTTTCTCTGATTTCACTCCTCACATTGTCTTTTACCTTGCATATCAGTTTAACTATGAACTTTCTAAATTGCTTTTTTGATATTTCATCCACTATGGTGTCAAGAGATTCTATTACTGAGATATTTTGGTTTGTTTGGAGAGGCTTGTTCCCTTATTTTTTCACATTGTTTGTGTGTCTACCCATCTATCATTATGAATCTGAGGTAGCAGAGTTTTTAATCCTACAAACTTAGAGTGTCCCAGAAGGTTTCTTTTACCTCACAGTTTATGGGGAGACAAATAATAACAATCACCACTGCAAACAACATACAGCACTAAAATATTTAGTGCCAACTATGATATCTACAATGTTATGTGAAACAATAGACAGAAATGATAATGATGAACAATTTGTTGGACCAGGACGCAAGAAAAACCACTGACTCCAATCAAAATCAAATTAAAGCTAGCTTATTATTTCGACCGGCTGGGATGCCTCTCCCTCCCAAAATCGCGGGAACAAGACAGCAACCCCAGCCTTCCTGCAGCCCAGCTTTATAGCCCAGAAAGTTACACAAAGGGGGGTCACAGATAACAGAATTCTGACAAGCATCACACTGATGGTAGTTTACATTTTTTGCTGGCCCCAACATCAGAATTTATGAGGAGCATTAGAGCCACAGAGAGGGTCATTGTCTGGCCAGGGAAGGCCAGGATTTATGAGGCGTCACTACAGTTTCAGAGAGGGCTGCTCTCTGGTCAGAAAGCCAGGCATGAGTGAGTTCAATGCACGGGCAGGCATTCCAAGCAGATTCAGAATTTGCAGTAATTTATGGTAAAACCGAAATTATCTTTTCATGGCTTTGTGGCGAGATGGCTCCCAATTTTAAGAAAAGATCAGGTTGGGTCTATCACAATTAACAACAGTAAAAGCAGTAAGTTTTCAGGAGGGTTTGGAATTTCAAAAGGTAAACTGGGAGAATGCAGAAGAGATATAGGATGTGATGATTATGGGGGAGAAGGAAAGAAATTAGAAGTGAAAAATTAAAGGAAGAGTAAAAGAACAATAGAATTTGGCTGTTAGCAAAAAAAAAAAAAAACAAAACAAAAGAAAAAGAATCAAGAGAAACAGACAAGTGACAAACAGTACAAAGAAAACCAAAATATACTAATCAAGAACCCTAGCCATCAAAAGACAGTCATGAAAAATAACTACCTTCAAAAAATGGTATAAATGAGAAAAGTGAGACATATATATATATATATATATATATATATATATATATATATATGTTAATGAACCATTCTGCACACAATTGAGAGAGAAAAAGGAGAGAGAGAGAAAGGGAGGAAGAAAGAAAATATAAAGTTTTTTGATTAAAACATTAAGGAATTATTTATATTGGAGAGGTCAGTGAGAATATGTCTGTTGTCTGTTCTGAAATGTCTTTCTTTTCATTTTATCTTCACACAGGCATAGTGGTTGCAGGCTGAATTTAAAAATCCTCAGCTTCCCTTCTTTTCAGAATGCGGTGGAACAGGTTATAGAGTGTTGTCTGCTCTACTCACAGAGTGGGATTTCCCTAGAGTTCTTTGAGAGCAGTTCCCAGAGGTGGAGTTCCTGAAGGCAGGGTTTAGGTCTAGGTAGGCCCCAGGTCCTTTGTTAAATGATAACTTAGCTGAAGATTTTAAATCAGTGCACCTCCAGGGCCCATGGCCCACCCTTCCTGGGCTCCCAGGCTCAGTCCCTAGGTGCACAGTCATTTCCACCGAGGCGATCAAATCCCAGCCTGCCCCAGCTGGTCCTGTGAACTGCCAGAATCAAAGGGAGAGAGGGGGTCAGGATCTCTCAGGTCTCTAAGACCCACATTCCCCTGGGTAAAGCACACATTGCAGCTGAATTTCTCCTGGTTTCCTAGGCACACTCTTGAGTTGTGTGGTGGGTTTCTGACAGGTCTGGTTTTCAGATCCAGAGAGGAATTCCCAGATCCTAGCTCCTGGACTTGCTCCCACAACTCTGGCTGCCATAGTGTAATGGAAAGATGTCTCCTGCCTCAGCTATCTATGAACAGCTGGGAGACACGCAGCATCTTCCTTGCATGAGGATGTAATTTAGAATGTCCTCTGGATCAGTCTGGCAGTGTCCCTGATCTCTGACTTCTCTCTAACAAGACATGCCAGTGTGCCACCTGAAATGTGGTTCCCTTAATCCCACTCCTCATTTTGCCTGCAGTGTATCAGCTCTAGCACTTGCCAGGACCGATAGTGGGCTTTCTTATTTTATTGTAACCAACCTTCTGAGTCCCTAAACTGTTCCGAGAGTCCAGTATTAAGTCCCAGTAAAATCCCTCTTTCATCCATCTCACTGAGAAGCTGTTTATCCACTTTCTCTTGGTCTCACACTACAGAGCAGCTTGGAAAGCAACCTGCTCTACTCTACTATCGCCCCCTTCAGTGTATTGAGACTCTCAAACTTAACATGTCCTCGAATGAACTTCTCAATTCAATCTGCCTCTTTAGTTTTTCCAGTCTCAAAATGAAAGCCCTTTGTTTCAGTCATTCAGACCAAAATCCTTGACTTCACTCTTTCACTCAATTTCATTCATGCTCTCTAGTGTACTTTTATGCAAATCTTACATGATAGTCCTTCTAAACATTTCTAGAATCTGACCAAATGAAATTAAAGACATTACAACTAATGTCACAAAAATAACTGCAATAGAGACCAATATGAATAATTACATGTCAAATTAGTCAATCTGTAAGAAAAAAAAATTTAAAAACACATAATCTTCCAAAACTGAACCAGGAACCATAAACCTCCCAACAAAGAAAAGCCCAGGACTGGATGGATTCACAGCAAATTCTACCAATCGTTTAAAAAACTAATTCTAAATATTCTCAAACTCTTCAAAGGAATCTAAATGAAAAGAACGCTTCCTAATATGTTTTATAAGATCAGGATTAGTTTTATATCAAAGCTTGAAGAAGACTTGACCAAAAAAAAGAATACTAGAGGCCAATAACCCCAATGAATATAGATACTAAAAATTCTTCACAAAATGCTGCCATGTGGAATAGATTTACCATTGAAACACAAGAATGGTTCAACATATGAGAATCAATTAATGTTATATACCACATTAATAATACTAGTCATTAAAATCACATGATTTATCTCTGGAGACATGGAAAATGCATTTGACAAAATTCTGCATCTTACATGATTAAAAACTCATTAAAAAAAAACAAGGAAAAGAAGGAAATGTCCTTAGCATAATAGGTATATAAAGCCCATAGCTAATGTCATACTCAGTAGGGTAAAAAAAATCTTCTCTAATTTAAGGAACAAGGCAAGGATGCCCACTGCCACCCTTCCATTTAACAGAGATATGTGCTTGTATATACACACACACACACACACACAGACATTGTTTAAGAACCATCTACTAATCATTTAATAGTTTTCAATTCTTAAGCACTTTAAAAAATCTACTTAAAGTGTTTTCAATGATATGAATGATTAAGTAGGCAGTATTCCATGATGCTTTCAATAATGAGTAAAGTATTTCTACATTTCTAAATATGCTTTCTCAAAACACTTTCTCCATAGCATGATTTTTAAGTGTTTTGTTGTTATTGTTGTTGTTGTTTGTTATGTACATGTCAGATGTATAATTTATCTTGAAGGTCCAAGTTATTCCTTCCAAAAAACATGTCCATCAACATAAAACTAACAGTCATTCATCCTTAAAAAAATTTGAAACCCTGAATTTTTATTTAAAAAATGTATAATTTATCTTTAAATTCTACAACTGGATCACACATCATCATGAGATTGCCAACAAACTTCTGTGAAATGCAAATGATTCTCCTGGTTATTTTCCATCTCATGTGAGTGTTTCAAAGATCCTACTGCACTGAGAAGTCTTTGTATTTTCAATTCAACCCTATTGGTAATACTGTGAATTCTAACTCATTGCAAATATATATTGCCTGTGAAAAGTACAGTAAATGAATTTCACATATGGTGCTATCTCTGTAATATTGCTCTGGAATTCTTTTCGTGTTGTGGTGAAAGAAACTACTCCATAACGTTTACTCTTACACACTCCTCCCTTTGAAATTATGTGTATTAAAGTGAAAAACATTGCTGGTAGTCATCAGCACTCAGTACTATTTCCTGAGCACACAGGAAACTATACTTCCCACCATCTTGCCATTAATAGAGCCATAAACTAGCTCTGCCCATTAAAATGTAAGTGGAAGTGTCCAGAGTCATTTCCTGCTCGAGGCAGTACAAGGCCCCTGGGAGAATCTCCAGCCCCTGTTTCTCCTACCACAGTGACCTGACAGCCTTTTCTGAGATAATGGAGCACGAAAGTGGAGCAAATTGGATCTCTAGGTCACTGCCTGGAAGATAGCTACCCTGAAGAGAAACCATTATACCCATGCCAAATCAATATAATAAGTCATTGTAATTTTGAATTAATTTGTTACCAAATCATTGCACAGTTTCCCCTGAGGGAAACATTAAGTAATTCATTTTATGGCGAGAATATGTAATCTCTGGTGTGGTTTTTTTTTTTAATGATTCACAAAATTATTATTCATACAGCCATTATTTCAAAATAATCTTTAAAAACACCTTATGCTGAGAAATTTTAAAAACACTTTTACTTTTAACTAACCTGTAACCGTGCTCCCATACTGGATAATGTATTCACATTCTCTTTTAATCTATAGCAGCAATGTTTCCCCTGGAGTCTCAAGTAGCATTTGCTGACAAAGAAATTAATTTTAGTTCATAACATATTATTTTCCATATGTCATTTCATCCAGTGATACTGTGGCAAAGAAACAGGTGTTTCCCAATGATATGTTTGTCTTTCCCTCTTAGGTTAGAAAATTTAAAAAAATGATTCTAAAATGTGTCAATAAATTCGCTGAAAATTTTAAAGTAATGGACTAAGAATCCCATGAATTTAAACATTGCTAAAATAATGGGAGAGGTTGCTTTTCATGTTCCAAATGCATGATGTTCATGTCTTTAAAAAATCCTGAGTATTTTTCAAACTATTAAGATGATGGCTTTATGCTAGTGTTACAAGATTCCATATACATGAAGTGAAAAACATCCTTAAAGATTTTTATTTCAGGATAATTTAAGTTTTTCTGTCAGGCTCTTAATTTTTTATATTGTCATTTTAAGCTCAGAATGTTTGTGATAACTAAAATCATTACATCGTGGTTTTTTTGCATCAATTTTATGACTAGTTCTTTATGTGAGGTTTCTGTTAGCTATAATTAGTTAACCCATTTGGTCCCAAATTTTCAATTCTGTGACTATTTCAATGAAATTGA
This sequence comes from Callospermophilus lateralis, assembly GCF_048772815.1. NCBI lineage: Eukaryota > Metazoa > Chordata > Mammalia > Rodentia > Sciuridae > Callospermophilus > Callospermophilus lateralis. The sequence continues at coordinate 68,342,924 of NC_135307.1, read as the reverse complement.
TACATCCATTATAATAGGTTGGAAACCATAACCTAGAATTTCCTATCTTTTATAAGTATTTAACATATATGGAAAAATATAATTTTTTCAAAAGCTCTAATCATTTACTCATTACTTTTATCAAAAGAATATATCTCTAAAAACATACTTATTATTTGAATAAGTGGTATATTTGTTGCTCCACTTAAGATTTTATAGGTGTTCCACATCTGGGACAATGGAACAAAAATGGGTTAATATAACCAAAGAATCCTTCTACCCAAGAGCATATAACTTTAAATACATGAAAATACACTGAGATTAAATAAATAAATGAAGGCACCATATCAAGTCTTCCACTTTGATGGAACTCCCACACGAGGGATACCACCTGTGGCAAAGAATAACCCTGAGAGCATTATTCTGCTACACTGATCCCTCAATTTGCTCTAACATTATGAACAGGAGTCAAAATAAACCAATTATAAGTCTTTCCTTCATCAAGTGTAGGCATGTGGCACTATTCTAGCCAATGGGGATAACCAGAAGGCTGTAGAGAAAGCCTTCCTTTGTAGGTAAAAACTTGCTAAGAGAAATACTTTCCCTTGGATTTTCTTTCTTTTTTTTTTCAGCTTGAAACAGGGAGACCATGCTTGAATCAGCAGCAACTATGTAGCCTCACACAGAGGACTCAAGCTCCCTGTCACAGAAGCTTCAGAAATAGAGTGACTTACAAACCAAGGTGCCCTTAATCCTATGGTGTAGTGCCACCATAGCTTGGATACAGTGAGCTTCATGGGAGGGAGAGAATTTCAGTGGAAGAAGAAACACTAGCAATGGGGAATTAAGAAATGACAAACTGGGTAGGACGGTAGCATTTTAGGAGAGTAAGGAGCTTCCACGGCACTGGACAAAAAAGGAGCAGATGTCTTCATGGCATTTGTAGAAGAAGAATATTGTAAGAAAGCATCTTTGGTGTTAAACATGATCACAAATAACCTTGTAGGATTAGATCAACTTTATAGGGTTGATCTGATTGTTGGAGAAGTAATGGTGGAAGTGAAAGTTCTTACATGCTCTGAAGACCATAGACTGGATGGAGAAAAGGAGGGTAACATTTTGGCAAGTTTTCTCTACCTGCATGAAAGATGAAATTCCATGTGTCTACCATCAGATCCACGGTTAGGAGACTGTTCATCTATAGGCATTAACATATGTATATATGTACATATGTTTTCACGAATAAGCTCAGCTTTGTTTCATTTTGTGCAAAAGATTTTCTTATTAAAAACAATATTAATAAGAATGTTATAGTTCTGCCCATAAAATATAATTAAAACTAATTGTCCTCAATGCCTAGAATTTACATTTTCAGGAGTTTTTTTCTACTGTACATATCTTGTACTTCAGAGAGACATGTGGTGATAGATTATTGTTGAGAATTTAATTGTATTTGTTGAATACAGTAGACGTTCACAGACAGTATTGGCAGGAAAGAAAAGTAGAGGATAGTTTGGGGGCGAGGCCATGAGCTAAATGGCCTGCAGCTGACCATGGAGTTCAGAATGGGGATTTTGGCAACTTCAATCTCTGGAATCAACATGCAAAAAACACAGTTCATGGAATAAATATTTTTAAAAAAACTACAACTGTACAGGAATTTTCAATTTTTGTGTCAAGGATTAAGCTTAAGTTTCAGTGCTGTACTGTGTATTCCTCACATATTCCACAATGTAATAAAATCTTATTTTTAATAAGCCTGCAGCAAACTCCTTCTGAATACCCCCTCTGTCTGAGCAGTGACAACAAGAAAACTGAAGTGCTATTCTTGCAAGTCAAGTCAGAAATGAGCAGAAATAGGGAGAACAGGCTCTCTGTAGAAAATTCCCTGGCATTAGTGGCACGAAGTTGGATGTTGAGTACTACTAATAGGAACACTGCTGCTGACCTAGATATCATGGCACACAGGTAGATTTTGAAAAAACATCCAGACTGCAAACCTCTTAGGAATTTGTAGCTGGTAGTTAGCACCTGGCGTTATACTCTGACACCTGCACCCGCTGGTCAGGATGTGCTGTCTGCAGCCTTTACCATTTTGTCAAACTCCTGGGTGCTGTGCCAGATGCCAAAATGGAATATAGAAGGGGAGAAAAAATTTTCCATAGCCTAATTGTGGCATTTTAAACCAGGTGTATCTACATGGATTTTGACCCGCAGAAAATTTGAAGAATTATTTTCCTCTTTGTTCCTGACTAAAGGTTTCTCACCTTACCACTATCAACATTTAGTCTGAGCCATTCTTTACAATAGGGGGCTTTCTGTAAATTGTAGGCTGTTTAGCCCTACCCAGCTTCTATGTCCTCAAGGCCAATAGCACCACTTTTTCCCCCAAGTTACATCAATTAAAAAATATATATCTATAGACATTGACAAATGTGCTGTGGGACAAAACTGCACCCCACCCCTACCCAGTGTGAAACTGCTCTCCTATTTAAAGATTAGACATACACTAAAATATTCCAAATGACACTGTAGTCCATGGTATCAAACAGAACACAGAGGTCACATTGAACAAGGCTCAAAATGGGCCATTCTATTTGATGGTATGAACTCCATGGGAGGTATAGTTCTAGACTACAATCAAGATTTGGAAGGAAAGCAGATGCACGAGAAGAGAAGTTGAATTTGGATACATTTTTGCATGTTGGCATAAAGAGACAGTGGGCTGGACAGATTGATATTTAACTTATGGACTTTTTCCCCTTTCAAGACAGACAGCTAAGCAGGTTTGGAGTCAGAAAAGAGTTAATGGAAAAGAAAGTAGAAACAGATATTAAAAAGGGATCTAAACGGGGGAAACAAGAGCCCATGAGGAGGAATGCTAGTAGAAGATGTCTGGAGAGGAGGCTAATAACAGAGGAGACAAAATAACGGAGCAGTGGGCTTTGGAATCCAGAACGAGGTTATGTGATGTTAAATTCGAGGTCCATCATTTATGAGATGTGTAACTTTGGGATTTTTGTTTCATCTGTTAGAACTTCTGTTTTCTCATCTGCAAAATGGGAATCATAATAATTTCCATCCTCTGAGGTTTCTGGCAAGTGAAAATGTGATAGCTGCTAACATAGGGCCTTTGACGTAGAGAGATAGTTAGACAGACAGACAGATGATAGATAATTATACAAAGGTTTTACAGAGCATCAGGGACCTCACAGGTCCCTAAAATGCTGCCATCCAACGTGACCATGAGGCTCCTTTGCAGTCCAGGTATAGTGGATATGAAGACGATATGAACATGGACCCGCAGGAGAAAGGAGAACACTCACAGACATAGGATGCTTAATAGTCAACAACTCCCTGAGTATGGGGTGTGAACAGGAGGAAGGCTAATGTGCCAGGAGCCTCAGCAAGTGAGACAGATGTCAGGGAAGCAGTAGTGGCAAAGGTGCGAGCTGTTTCCCATGTCCAGAGGTTTCACAGGAAAGCAGGAGGAATGCCAAGTGACTTTGATCCAGATGCTGTCCAGAGTCCAGGACACACTTTCTCTATGGGGGTAGGTTTTGTGCTGAAGACTCGTCCCTTAAAACAGCATCTTCTCATGTAATTGCTCAATAAACATGTGTTGAGTGACCAACTGAAGACTAGATAAGGGAAACCAGGAGCCTCTGCCTGACCCTTCTTTTCAACTCTTCTTTCAAATATTTTAACTCTTTACTGGAATTAAATTTTACCTTTTATGGCTACTTACATATTGTTAGTTCTGTTTTTCAAGAGAACCCTCACAAATATAAGTATTTTGCCCTGGTGTTATAATTACTATATATTTGAATTAGTCCTTTCATTAGATGACAATCTCTTGAGATAGTGACATTTTTATATTCACCGTTTCATACTGTCTTATTTCTGATAGCCAAGTATATAGACATTTGTGTAATTGAAACAAATTCAAAGGAGTGATAATGGAAAAAGGAACAAAGCTACAATGTCAGATTGGCTGGAGGGTCATAATTTGGTGCCATGCTTCTTCAAATGAAATCCATGGATAACCTAAAATAATATTTTATCAGTTACAAAGGAAAAATCATGTCTTTGAGGGTGATAAAGCAGAACTGAAAGCTATTGTGAAGACTGAGTTCTCAAATCAATGCTTCTGAGTTCCCAGGCTTTTTATTATTAATGTGGTTGCTAAATTATAAACAAACAAACAAATCAGGCTTTTGTTTGGGGGAAAAGAACCCTGGGCTGAATATCAGAAGAACAGATTCCAGCCCCAACTCTGCCAACAACATTTGGCAAATCACTGTAGACCACAATTTTGTTATTTATATAACAAGGGATTTGAATTTGATAATTTGAGTTTCCTCTCTGCTCTAAAATTCTATTTCTAAGTATGTTCGAAGAGAAAGAGAATAAAAAAAAATGTGAACAAGATTTAACAAATTTCAGGAAAGGTGAAAAAGATACATACATAATAGTGAAAACAATCTGTAGCAACTATTTCTTTTATATTTTCAACTCTATTTATAGTGTGACTCCTATATATCAGGCACCCTTCCAGGCACTTGAGATTCATCCATGCACAAGTCAAAATCCCTACCCTTGGTAAGCTTGCATTAAGAGTATGCATATATGCCACAATGGAATTGTACTTCATCAAGAAGATATCTCGTTCCAGTCATCCATTGCCTTTGAGCACTTTCATAGTTCTGTAAGTTGCAGAAAATAGCAATGCAAAACTGTCCTTATGCATGCTCTGTTCTGACTTGTCTAGTAGGGGCAGAGTACTCTATCTCAACTCTCTCTACCTGCCCCCTTGAAAAGTTAGCCGCCATTGGCATACCCATGTCAATATTCCTGATTTGTAAATTTGATCTACAGATCATCTTTTGAACTAGTTATGATATCTTCCTGGATGTTAATTAAGGGATAGAAAAGAATCTTTAAAATGTTCATCTTTATTTCTTTATGATGGTTGTGATTTTATCTTTTACTGAGAGTTACCTTTTCACCGTGACTGGTACCTGAAGGAAATAAACTAGGTTAATATGACAGAGGGCCATGGTGTGGGCTAAGGGGCTGAATGGCTTTCTTCTGTTCATCAGGAAAACTTACTAGAGGAGAGAACCATTGAACTGAGACCCATATGATAATAAGAGCACCCCTGAAAAGTCCTGAGGAAGAAGCAGCAAAAGGGGTAGGGGTCCTAAAGTGACAGTTTGTTTGGTATGCTCAGGGTACAAGAAGAAAACCAGCACTTGAAGCTGGCAAATGTGGAGTATGGGGAAGGTAACAACAAAGACATAGTCAAGTGTCAGATGTTCAGGTCCTCAAAGGCTATGATGGACCACTGATTTTTATTTTCAATGCAATTAAAAAGACAGGAAAAAAAAGGCCCAAACTCTACATTTGCAAGAAACACTTGACTAATTAACATGCATTGTTTTGGTTAGTCCTCACATTGATTCTATGGAGTAGGAATTATAATTTTTATCTACACTTCATAGATGAGGCTCAGAGGGTAAGTGGAAAACTAGTCACAACCAAGGTAACCATTGTTACACGTCAACATAAATAGGTATTTTTACTTTCCATTTGTACAGTGTTTGTGATTAAGTTGTGAATAAGTTCAATCAGACCAACAGTGTTTTCCTGAACCATGAAGTTTAGTAGATTTACTTTAAAGTTTCCTACTGTCTCCTTTAAGATTATTTCATTTAGGAATTTGTATTGATGGTATTATTGAATCAATGCTGGCTATGAAAACTGTAATAAATTTAGCCAACTTCTGCATTGTTATATGTATTATCTGTATAAACTGAGCCTGGAGTAGCTTACATATAGTCTTATAAACAACAGATGTTTAATTACTGGCTAATCAAAGAATGGCATGTGTCTCATTCTCCCTATATTAGTATTCATTACAAATGAAAGACATCTTAAATCACATTTGTGAGAATTTTTAGGCTAGGTTTTACAATAAGAATGACTTAGTCATTTTTTTCAATTAAGTGAATCTAATATAAACCTTATCATTCACATTGATAGTTCACGATTTAAAATTGAGAATATTTCCACGATCAGAGTAGTGATATTGCATTTTTGGGGAAAAGAAAAACTATGCGTGAATTCGCAAATAAAAGCCCACCCAATGAGGCATGCCCAAAAGACTTGTCAATATTTGTAAACTCTTTAGATTGTCTTCATTGGACACTTCCTAATTCCTTTCGAATGTGTTTGTTGTTGGCTAAAAATACAATTTACTTCATTCTTTCCTTTTCTAAACTAGTTTTCCACGGATCCGACATAGATGCTTTTCCATCTCATAATACAAATGATTTTGAAATTTGACAAGCAAGACAATAACAATTTGGACACATACTGAAGTGAACCACCAGCAGTTTCCCAGAAGAAATATAATGACTATTTTGTGTGGAGAGCATCTATCCCCAAGTCCCCTGAATCATCGAGCTTGGCCACATCCCAATTTTTCTCTCGGCAAAAATGGAGAAAAAGAAAAAACTGGGATGACTAGCTAAGCAAAACACAAGCTGCTTAAACATTAAAGAAGCACAAAGAAAGAACATTTCAGGAAGGGCAGTCAACTGGAAGTCTGGAGCCAAAAACAATCAGCTTGTTGGATCTGAAAAGTTTAGGAATTTGTACCTTACAAAGGAAAATAAAATTACACAAATCTCCTGTGTGTGTGTGTGTGTGTGTTGAGATTGTGTGTATGTGTGTATACATATATACACACACACATACATACATATATACTCACATGCACACACATTCATTATGCATTTTACATAAACTTTCAAACAGATGGTCATGTTTGAGCAGATCTCTTCAACGCCCACAGTGGCACTAGGAGAAACAAAACACTAAACATATTAAAATGTGTAAATATTTCTCCTACTGATTTCATTAGTTCAGAATCTCTTGTGTAGGTTTCTTTTCATAGATTTTGCACTTTCGGTTGGGCAGAGTGAATCTGAGGTTAGGAAGCATAATCTCTTCAGACTCTCAGGTCACCCAGTAAAGGAGTGCTTTTATTGCTTGCTCAAGCATAAAACAAGCTGCTTGTTTAGCCTAAGAGATCAAAATACCATCCTCAAAAAGCCATCAAATAGGGCACCTCATATTACATGTGCTCAGTTAATCTCTCTTGGAGAAAAAAAAATAAATGATGTTTTTCACAAATAAAGCAGTATATGATTAAAATAATAATAATAATAATAATAATAATAATAATAAGAAGAAGAAGAAGAAGAAGAAGAAGAAGAATTGCTCTTCTCACCAGAACCTAAAGATTTTAACTTTCATTCTACTCACATGGGCCATTAAAATATCTGTATGTTAATGTAGTATCAATAATAATTTTTAGGAAGAAAGTATTCTGATTTCAGTACCGTCTCTCATAGGAAATAAAAATCTCATAACTTAAAGTATCAAATAATGGTAGGAAAATATTATAAACTCAGTCAAAACACTTGCTGTAACTGGAATAGAAGGACAGATCAACAAATTTATTATTTTCACAGTTGCATGAAGAATGACAATGTAAACATCACTGTTTACCAACAGTCCTTTTAAAATGTTAGTACATTGATAAATTGTTAACTTTCTGGGTGCTTGTTAGTTACTCAATGCATCTTTATAGGGCCTGGCAACACCTGAGCTGAGCGCCTTGTTACATAAAATCTTTGAAGGTTAATGGAGCAGAAGGATGGATTCCAATTACATGGAGAGAAAAAAAGAAAGTAAAAAAGAAGAAAATACTAGCCTTTGAGAAGCACACACTAAAAAACAGTAATTTTAATTGGTTTGATATGTATTTTTGTTAAAAATGGCTAGAATAATAACTCATTATATTAAATTATGCAAACCTATCTATTCCAGGTTTAAATTGCTTTTATTTGTGATTTTAAATATAACTTAGTGCAGCACTCCTGCCATTCGCTGAAAACGCTTTTTGCTGTGAACTCTGTTCTAATCTAATTGGAACCCCATTTTCTCATTGGGTAACAAGGTAAAAACTTGCAGGCAAGCACTCAGACACAAAGACACCAGAGGGACAAACTGCCTTAGGTCTCCAGGATGCCAGCAAGCTGATGGCATCCTCTTGCTCCATTAATCATGATGAATCCCTGGCATGGGAAACCAGGGATTATTCTAGAAACTTATCTTAGAATCATTATTGTTCATCAATACTTTGCTCTGGTTCTTTGTTCTAAAATGTCCCCACTTTCAAAGGAAGCTACCTACATAGTTAACAGAATAGCCCATGCATCAGTAAATTTACCAGTGAAAAACTTATTGATAAAGTACAAATATCAAGACTGAATTTACAATTTAATTGCTTCCTATGAGTCAAATAAATGTAAAATCTGGCTTATGAATAATAAGGGGAGTTCGTAATGGAAGTGAGATATTGTAATCATATAGGCTTTAAATTTTTTCAAGCAATGTTACAGTTTATTCTATTTGATTCTTATATCAGCAAGGATATGATAGATTTTGTTTGGAAGATTTAAGGACAAATCATTGCAGAATATAATTTTTAACTGCAACAAAAGCATATTTTTTTTCTCATGTTACATAGTTTTCATGGGTCATTTGAGATCCTTGCTCTACATTATCCTCACTTGAGGACCTGGACTAGAGGGGATAAATCTTCCTCTAGCCATGCCACTCATGTGTCTAAAATTTAATTCTTCATTTCCCTTTACTGAACAACACCTTGTTTAAAAAGATAATGCTTTCCCTAACATTTTGGTATAAATTAATTGCTAAGAGACAAAGATAACTTCTGTTCAAGATGGATATGAAACATATCAAGAGACAAAAATTCTGACAGAAGGTTCTGGTGTGTTACATGGGAGGTAATAAGGTCTCCGTGACTCTTATAGTATGGGTGTGTATGTGAAGAATATGGGGTTGAGAGGTTCTCTCTACTAAAAGTCGGGAGAGTCTATATTTATGAATACACATATTTATATCTTTATATTTACTGTGAAAGAACCTCTGTAGACATTTTTCTTGCAGATAATCAGCTATAAAGGAATTAATTACATTCCCTTTTTAAGTTATAGAATTTCTCTGAGTGGTACAGAGCAAACTTAAAACCAATTAAGAATTAGATAGATGAAGTATTTAAACTTTTATTTATTTGTTTGTTTGTTTGTTTTGGTGAGGTACTGGGGATTGAACTCAGGGACTCAGGGGCACTAGACCACTGAGCCATATCCCCAGCCCTATTTTGTATTTTATTTAGAGATAGGGTCTCACTGAGGTGCTTAGTGCCTTACTTTTGCTGAGGCTGGCTTTGAACTCTCAATCCTCCTATCTCAGCCTCCTAAGCCATTAGAATTACAGGCGTGTGCCACTGTGACCAGTTTAGGTATTTTGTTGTTGCGTTTGTTTGTTTGTTTTTTTGTTTGTTTTTGCAGTGCCAAGGATGAAACCCAGGGACTTTTGCATGCTAGGCAAATACTTTGCCATTGAGCTACAGCCCCAGTCTAAAACACAAAAAGAGACCGAAACTTTCCTTGCAATTGTTGTGTTTTACTAGTCACAATTAACAAAGTAGTGAAGGTCAGTTTGTGATGCTTTCCTCAGAATTAGGACCATGAAAGAAAAGCCAACTGATGAGAGATATACCTCCACTGTACACATTGAAGAGTAGTACTCAGAAAGAATTGGAAATTGATACCAAAACCATACCATATATTATTTATATGGCATCCACATATACTTTCCACATTAACAAGGTGGTTTGGCATTTTTGACCATGAAACTTTGAATGGAGGCTTCATGAAGTCTTATTTCAATGTTGCATCTTTCTCTGTGAGCAAACTCATAATGTCTTGGCATATTTTTAATCTCTAATTTTTCATAATCTTTTTGGTTTAAAAGCTCAAATGGAAAGATACAAGCAGCTACAGGAAAAGCATCTATTATGATGAAAAATTTCTTTATTAAATTAAATAGAGGTAAAATATATCATAATTTGAAAGTATGAAGGATTTTTGTTTAAAATTTTTGTTAATTGTTGACTGCAGGCTGACCTTAAATATGGGATATTTCATATTAGTAAAACATTAACTTATAGGAAGCTTAAAGATGCTATAATGGTGTTATTTTTAAATTTACTATGATGTTTTATAGTAAAAGATATAAAAATGAGTCCTTACTTCCCTGTTATCTTGTTTTATTCTTATTTAAGAATTTATTTAAATCAATTCTCTTATCAGTTATGATTCAAATCTAAGTAACTTACTATGAACCTCTTAATTACAATTTTATATTTACAGTTTCTAAATTTGCAAAGCATTTTGTGCTAGAGTTTATAAAGAAATGATCTACTCTTATTGTTTTATTATTTAAGGAGAATTTTTATTATCAAAAAATACCCCCTCCCTGCAAATCTCATCCAAGAAGTACACCTCAGTAAATGTGGGTTTTAGGTCCCAACCCATGAACTTAACTGCCAGAGTCACCCACATGCTTCCCCAGGCACAAGGTCAGCCCACCTGGTTACTCCAGCAGCAATCCCACCCTCAGACCACACAAGACAACCCGTCCAAATGTTGCAAGGGCTGTCTGGTGAAGGGTTTCCTCAGACAACACTAGTCTGAAAAGACCAGAATGAGTTCTTCCGTTTTCAGATATATAGACATCAGTGTAAGCTCACAGTTTGTGAAAGAAAAGAAAAAGATAACTAAGTGGAAGATTTATTTAAAAAATAATAGCAGAAAATTTCCAAATTTGGAGAAGGATCTAAGTAGTAAAGTACTGAAAGTTCAAAAGTTTTCACTCAGGGAACCTGAAGAAGACTACACCAAGACATAGTTTGATTAAGGCGTCCAAACTCCATTCAGAATGACAGCTATTAAGAATACAAACAACAAGAAGTGTTGGAGAGGATGTGAGGCACACTCATACATTTCTGGTGGGACTGCAAATTGGTGCCGCCAATATAGAAAATAGTATGGAGAATCCTTGGAAAACTGGGAATGGAACCACAATTTGACCAGACTATCCCATTCCTCTGTCTATAACCAAAGGACTTAAAAATATCATACTGCAAGGACACAGCCACATCAATGTTTATAGCAGCACAATTCACAGTAGCTAAACTGTGAAGCCAACTTAGATGCCCTTCCGTAGATGAATGGATAAAGAAAATGTGGTGTATATACACCATGGAATATTGCTCAGCATTAAAAGTGAATAAAACCATGGCATTTGCAGGTAAATGGATGAAGTTGGGGAATATAATGCTAAATGAAGTTATCCAATCCCAAATGTAAAATGTTTTCTATGATTTAAGGATGCTGATTCATAATGTGATTGGCAGGGACATGGAAAGATTTGATGAACTCTAGATAGGGCAAAGGCGAGGGAGGGGAAGGGAGAAGGCAGTGGGGTAGGAAAGACAATGGATTGAGATGGACATCATTACCCTACGTACATGTATGAAGACACGAATGGTGTGACTCTACTTTGTGTACAGAGATATGAAAAATTGTGCTCTATATGTGTGCTATGAATTGCAATACATTCTGCTGTCATATATAATAAATCAAAATTTTAAAAAATCAAGGACAAAGAGGATTCTGAAAGTAGCAAGTGAAATTAAGCAAGTAGCAAAAGTTAAGTTTCAAAAATTTGGCTCAAATTTCTCAGCAGAGGTCTTCTAAGTCAGGAATGAGTAAGATGTCATATTCAAAGTGCTAAATGGGCACAATGGTACATGCCTGTGATCCCAGAGGCTTGCGGGGCTGAGGTTGGATGATCACAAGTTCAAAGCCAGCCTTAGAGAGACCCTAAGTAATTCAGCAAAACCCTGTTTATAAATAAAATATTTTTAAAACTGGGGAGAGGGACTGGGAAAGTGGCTCAGTGGTTAAGTGCCCCTGGATTCAATTCTCCTGCCAAAAAAAAAAAAAAAAAAGTGCTAAAAGGAAAGAAACTGCCAACCAAGAAGGAAATAGAGATGAAGATGTTTCCAGACAAGCAAAAGCTGAAAGAATATACCACCAAATACATCTTAGAAGAAATGCAACAGGAAGTTATTTAAGCTAAAAGTAAAAATCATTGATTAATAAGATGGAAATATTTGAAAGTACAAAGCAAAAATATTCAGAATACACTAATGTTGTAATGGTGGTGTGGAAATCACTTATATCTTTAGTGAAAGATTTTTTAAAAGCTATTAAAACTTAAAAATATAAATTATAAGAGCAAAAATAAAAATTGTGAGAAGGTAGAAGTCAAATTTTTTATATGCAAAAGAAGTTAGCATCCTAAAATAGTTCATCATAACTATAAAATATAATATGTATGCCTCATTCTAACCACTAACAAAAACTATAGCAGATACACAAGTGAGGAAAAGAAATTAAAAGGCAGCACTGCAGAAAGCTACCTAGTAACAAAAGTCCATGATGAGAGAGGGAGAGAGGCCAGAGGGAGCTACAAAGCAACCAGAAAACTAACCACATGGCAGAAGTCCTAATCCATAAACTAGGATGGAAAGGAATATAAATTACCCAATCAGGAAAAATGGAGGGGCTGAATGAAGAAAAAACTATAAACCAGCAATATGCTGTCAATAAGAGATCCTCTTAAGTTTGAAGGAAACACACAGACTGAAAATGAAGGGATGCAAAAGATATTCTATCTAAATGACACCCAAAAGGGTAGAAGTGGCTGTACTTAAATAAAATAGATATTGTGTAAGAAAAAGACTGTCACAAGAGACAAAAAAGGTCATTATTTAATGTGAAACGTGTCAATTCATCAAAAGGGCATAATAATTGTAAAAATATCTGCACTCAACATTGGAGCACCTAGATATATAAGCAAATATTAATGGAGGTAAAGGGGGAAATATGCCAGAGTGTGATAACAGAAGGGGACTTCAATACCCCACTCTCAACGGTGGACAGATCAACCAGATAGAAAATTAATCATAGTGGACTTGAACTGCACTTTAGGTCTATTGGACATGCAGATATATGTAGAACTTGCCATCTAAGAGTAGCAGATTGGAAATTATTCTCTAGGATACATGGAACATTCTTCTGGATATACTTCATATTATATCACAAAACAGGTCTTTAAAAAAATAGGAAGATTAGAATAATGTCTGACATTGTTTATAACCACAATGGTATAAAAACTAGAAATCACTAACAAGAAGAGAAATTGTGGTTAATGTATGAACTAAAGGTAAATAAAAATGAATAAAAGACATAAAGATCACACCATTAAGTACTCAGAAGACACCACAAGAAAAAAACTTCTTGACACTGTTCTTTCAGTAATATTTTTTAAAATTTTTATTTATTTAAATATTTATTTTTAGGTGTAGATGGACACAACACAATGCCCTTATTTTTATATGGTGCTGAGGATCAAACCCAGGTCCTGCCTGTGTTAGGTGAGCGCTCTACCGCTGAGCCACAATCCCAGCCTTCAGTAATATTTTTTGATATCACACCAAAAGCTCAGGTTACAAAACAAAAAACAAAAAAAGTGAGATTACACCAAACTAAAAACTTCAACATAGTGAAATAAACAATCAATAAAGCAAAATGGCAACTGGTGAATTGAGAAAAAAATCTGCAAACCACTTGTGTATTAAAGATTAATATCCAAAATGTATAAAGAATTCTAAGAACTCAATAACACACACACACACACACACACACACACACACCCCACAGTTAAAAATGGGCAAATAACCTAAACATTTTTTCAACAAAGATATTAAAATGGCCCATAGTTACATGAAAAAGTTATCAGCATTACTAATCATCAAAGAAAGAGGTAAATTAAAAATTTTCTGAGTTATCACTCCACAACAATTGGGTTGGCTTTTATGAAAAAGGCAATAGGTTTCAAAAGTCAGTGATGGCATAGAGAAAGGGTAACCCTTACAGGTTGTTGGTAGAACTTCAGAGTGGTATATCCATTGTAGAAAACAGCATAGATGTTTCTAAAGGAATTAAATATAGAATTCCCATATTATCCAAGTAATAGCTTTTCTGGATATATACCCAAAGGAAATGAAATCATCACTTTGTACAGATATCTTTGAACATGACATGTCCATTGTAGCATTTGTCACGGCTTCCAAGATATGAAAACACACTCGATTCTGTCCAACAGGTGACTAAACAAAACATGTTAATACTAGTCTCCCTTTAATAAGAAGGATATTGTATTATTTGCCACAAAACAGATGAACTGGAGGATATTTTGCAAATTGAAATAAGCCAGATACAGAAAGAAAACTATTACATGATCTTATTTATATGTTGTTATTCTTTGAATGAGTCTTAATCCCCAATGCAACGGCAGTAAGAGATGTGTTCTTTGAAAGGTGATTATGCCGTGAGGGCTTCACCCTCACAAATGGGACTAACACCCTTATCACAGAATTTAAGGTTGGAGGAATTGTCCTCTTCTGCTTCTATCTCTTCTGTCATGTGAGGATACAGTGTTCTTATCTTTGGGGGATGTAACAGTGAGGCTACATCTGGTGGAAACCAAATCCTTACCAGAGATTCAACCTGCCAACAATGTGATCCTAGTCTAAAAGCCCTAGACTTGTAAGAAATTAATTTCTACTGTTCACAAATTATCCAGTCTTACAGATTGTGTTATAGCAGACAAACACAGTAAGACATAAGGTTAAATCAGATTTCAAAAAGGAAATATAAACAGAATATACAGAGATAAAGCAAACAGTGGCTACCAGGGGTGGAGATGGAGAAAGAGACCAGGAAAGAGACTGTGAGGTTATACAGTTGAGAGTTTGAAAGTGACAGATGTGTAGAATGAGAAAGTCTAGAGATCTAATGGACAACAGGAGGGTGGTAGCTGATAAAATTACACTGCATTTGGGATTCCTGCTGGATGATGAGATTTTAGTTGCACCTGCCACAAAAACAAACGCATGGATAATTACGTGGTATAAGTATTAATTTGCTACACTATAGTAACCATATAATGAACTATATGTATCCCATAATCGCACAGTGTATCTTGAACATCGACAATGGAATTTATTTCAAGATAAAAATAATAGCTACAGAATTTTTTAAAGGGACATACAATGCAAAAAGATATAAATTATAATTTTAAATGCAGAAGGGGAGGTTGGCATAAAAGTGTGCAGATTTTTATGCAAAGAAACTTAAGTTGTTAGCTTAAAAGAGGCCGTTATATGAAATTCTGCCATGTGGTAATGACAAAGCAAAAACTCAAAGTAGATATACAAAAGATAAAAAGTGAGGTATCAGAGCAAAACACTAGAGAAAATGACTTAATAACAAAAAGACAGCAGGAGAAGAAAGAAGGAATAGAGGAGCTACAAAGAAACTAGAAACTATTTATAAAATGGCAATAAGTCTTTACCTATTAATAATTAACTTGAATAAAAATGTATTAAATTATACAAGCCAAAGACAGGGTGGCTGGATATATTTAAAGTGATGGGGACCTGGGAGGAGAAAGACTCACTTTTTCTGTGAGAACACAGACTCAAAGTGAAGAGATGGACAAAGATATCCCATTTAAATGAAAAAAAAAAAAAACCAGAATAGAAGCAGCCATAATTATATAAGGTAAAATCAACTTTAAGTAAAAAGCTAAAATTAAACAAGGTCATTATATAATGATAAAAGGGTGAATTCATCCAGAGAAAACAACAATTATACATATATATGCACCCAACATTAAAACTAAATATATAAAGTAAACATGAATAGATTGGAAGAAAGAGATCATTTGTAAAACAATAACAGTAGAGAACTTTTATACCACCTACAGTTACAACGGAGAGATCATCCTGATACAAAATCAATAAGAAAACACCTGGCTTAAACTACATAAGAGATGGGCCTGACAAATATATAGAACATCCCATTTAATGCCAGCAGAAATATCCACCTATTTTAAGTGCACACTAGGTCCTGCCCGTGCTAGATTATGGCATGGACCAAAATCAAGACTTGACATTTTGAAAGATTGAAATCCTGTCAAGTATCTTTTTTTGGCCACAATGGCACGAAGCTAGAAATCAATAAACTTTTTAAAAATTTTTAAAGAATTCTGAAAAAAAATTCACAAATACATGAACACTAAATAACAATGTTTCAACCAGTGGTTTAAGGAAGAAATCAAAAGAGATGTCAAAAACATCTCGGGAGACATTACAATGGAAACAATATATAAAATCTTGTAGGAGGCAGCAAAAGCAGTTCTACCATGGCAGTTCATGGTAATAAAAGCCTACATGAAAAAAGAGACCCCATTTGTCAGCAAATGGATGGATCTGGAGAATATCATGCTCAGTGAAATAAGCCAGTAATTTTCACTGATATGTAGAGGCTAAACCACAATAATTGGGTGGAGGTGGGGGTAGAGAAGAGAAGTTCAGTAGATTAGAAAAAGGGGAATGAAAGGAAGGGAGGGGGATAGGAATAGGAAAGACAGTAAAATGAATCTAATAATGCTTCTATGTACACATACGAAATTACCTAAATGAACCCCACCATCGTGCCCACCACACAATGTTGTTAGTCAGCCTTTTTACCTCTGTGACTAAAAGACCCAACCAGAACAATTTTAGAGAAGGAAAAGTTTATCTGGGGGCTCATGGTTTTAGAGGTCTCAGCCCATGCACTGCTGGTTTCATTCTGAGAGGCTTGAGTTGAGGAAGCACCCCATGGCAGAAGAGAAGGATGGAGGAGAGCAGTTCACATGATAATTAGGAAGCAGAGAGAGATTCCACTGCCAGATACAAAATTTAAACCCCAAGGCCATGCCCCCAGGGATCCACCTCCCCACCACAGCCATACCCCATCTGCTTTCAGTTACCACTGAATTAATCCCCATGGGGCATTAATTCATTGATTGGATTAAGGCTCTGATAATTCAATTATTTCTCCTCTAAATCTTCTGACATTGTCTCACATATGAGCTCTCGCGGCACACCTCACATCCAAACCATAACAGGGTCCTAAATAGAATAAGGTAACTCCAATGCTTGTATAATTTTATCAACTGGATTGCACTGTCATGTGTAACTAAGAAGAACTAATAAAATTTTTTAAAAGAAATCCCAAATGAATAACTTAATATTATACCTCAAGAAACTAGAAAGAGAACCAAACACAGGGCTAGAAGAAAGGAAATAATAAAGATAAAAAATAAGTGAAGTAGACTATGACATCAATAGGGAAGATTAACAAAAGTTGGTTTCTTGAAAAATTAAACAGAATCAACACACCCCTATTTAGATAAAGAAAAAAGAAGACTCAAAATCAGAGTTAAAAGAGGAGAAATTACACAGAAATACAAAGGATAAGGGGCTAGTATGAGCAATTATATATACATTGTATATACAACTATTTTGTCTCTGGCAATTTGAGTAACCTAGAAAGGAACGTAATGCTACTACACACAAAAAACTACCCAGGTGAATCATGAAGAAATGAAAATATGAACATATGAAATATGAAATTGAGCCAGTGTTGAAAATCTTCCAAGAGAAGCCTAGGACCTGATGTTTTCACTGCTGAATTCTGCCAAAATTTAAACATTCATTACTGGGCAGGAGGTATACCTCAGTGGTAGAGTGCATGCTTGGCATGCATGAAGTGCTGGGTTCAATCCCCAGTAGGGGAAGTACTTCCAAACCCATTTTGTGAGGCCAGATAATGCCGAATGCCAAAGCCATACAAGGATATTGCAAAATAAGAAAATGATTGATCCATTTATCTAAAGAACAGAGATATGAAAATTGCAACAAAATACTAGTAAGCTGGATTCAACAGCACATTAAGAGGATCATTCACTATGATTAGCTAAAATTTATCCCAGGGTTGCCAGTATCATTCAACATATGCAAATATATTAAAATGCTAGAACACACTAATAGACTGCAAAACAAGATCATACGATCATCTCAACAGACACATTTTCTCATGATAAAAACTATTAAGAAATTAGCTGTAACAAAAATGCACCTCAACACAGTAAAGGCCATACAAGACAAGCCCATAGCTAACATCATAGCCAATGGTGAAAATTGAAAGATTTCCCCCTAAGATCAGGAAAACCAAAGGATGCACGCTCTTACCACTTCTATTCAATATACCGCTGGAAGTCCTAGCCAGAGAAATCACACAAGGAAGAAACAAAAGCCATCCAAATTGCCAGTGAAGGAATTAAGTTGTCCCTGTTTGTGGACAACATGATTTTATATATAGAAAACCCCAAGTGCATCACCAATACACTGATAGAATTAGCAAGCAAATTCAGTAAGGTTGCAGTATACAAAATCAACATTAAAAAGGCAATGGTATTTCTAACTGCTAATAACAGACTATCCAAAACATATCAAGGAAGCAACACTAACAATCATTACAAAAGTTAAAAATAAGTACATAGGACTAATTTTAACTGAGGAGATGAAAGACCGGTATATTGAAAACTATGAACACATCAATGACAAAAAATCAGAGACATCCATAGCTCAAGAGTTAATAACAAGAATCAACAAATGGGACTTACTTACACTAAAAAGTTTTTTCTCAGCAAGAGAAACAATAAGAGAGGTAAATAGGGAGCCTACATCATGGGAACAAATTTTTACTCCTCACACTTCAGATAGAGCCCTAATATCCAGAGTATACAAAGAACTCAAAAAATTAAACAATAAGATAACAAATAACCCAATCAACAAATGGGCCAAGGACCTGAACAGACACTTCTCAGAGGAGGACATACAATCAATCAACAAGTACATGAAAAAATGCTCACCATCTCTAGCAGTCAGAGAAATGCAAATCAAAATCACCCTAAGATACCATCTCACTCCAGTAAGATTGGCAGCCATTATGAAGTCAAACAACAACAAGTGCTGGAGAGGATGTGGGGAAAAGGGTACTCTTGTACACTGCTGGTGGGTCTGCAAATTGGTGCGGCCAATTTGGAAAGCAGTATGGAGATTCCTGGGAAAGCTGGGAATGGATTCACCATTTGACCCAGCTATTGCCCTTCTCAGACTATTCCCTGAAGACCTTAAAAGAGCGTACTACAGGGATACTGCCACATCAATGATTATAGCGGCACAATTCACAATAGCTAGACTGTGGAACCAACCCAGATGCCCTTCAATAGATGAATGGATTAAAAAAATGTGGCATTTATATACAATGGAGTATTATGCAGCACTAAAGAATGACAAAATCATGAAATTTGCAGGGAAATGGATGGCATTAGAGCAGATTATGCTAAGTGAAGCTATCCAATCCCTAATAAACAAATGCCAAATGTCTTCTTTGATATAATGACAGCAACTAAGAACAGAGCAGGGAGGAAGAGCAGGAGGAAAAGATTAACATTAAACAGAGACATGAGGTGGGAGGGAAAGGGAGAGAAAAGGGAAATTGCATGGAAATAGAAGGAGATCCTCATTGTTATACAAAATTACATATAACAGGTTGTGAGGGGAATGGGAAGAAAAACAAGGAGAGAAATGAATTACGGTAGATGGGGTAGAGAGAGAAGATGGAGGGGAGGGGAGGGGTGATAGTAGAGGATAGGAAAGGTAGCAGAATACAACAGTTACTAATATGGCATTATGTAAAAATGTGGATGTGTAACCGATGTGATTCTGCAATCTGTATTTGGGGTAAAAATGGGAGTTCATAACCTACTTGAATCTAATGTATGAAATATGATATGTCAAGAGCTTTGTAATGTTTTGAACAACCAATAAAAAAAATCAGAGACACAAATAAATTGAAAAACATCCTATGTTCATGAATTGAACTGATATTGCTCATACCACCCAAAGCAATCTACAGATACATGGCAATTCCTATCAAAAAAATTTTTAAAATATATTTTTAGTCACACATGGACACAATATCTTTATTTCGTTTGTTTTTAATTTTATGTGGTGCTAAGGATCAAACCCCGGTGCCTCACATGTGCAAGGCAAGCACTCCGCCACTGAGCCACAACCCCAGCGCTCCTATCAAAATTTTAATGACATTTTCCACAGAAATAAAAAAAAGTAATCTTAAAATTTAGAAGCACAAAAGTCTCTGCTAGCTAAAGCAATACTGTGTAGAAAAAACAAAGCTGTAGGTATTATTCTACCTGACCTCAAATTAAGCTACAAAGCTATAATAACCCAAACAGTATAGTACTGGCATAAAAATACACATAGATCAAAGGAATTGGAAAAAAATTCATACTTTTGCATTCCATTGTTTTTTTGACAAGGGTGCCAAGAACACACAATGCAAAAGGATAGTCTGTTCAACAAATGGTATTGGACAATGGGGTGTCCACATGCAGAAAAATTAAATCAGACCTTTATCTAACTAGAGTTCTCACTAGAGATCTCACTAAAAAAAGAAATAAACTCAAAATAAGTAATAACGATTAGATGAGGTCATGAGAAGGGGCCCTCGTTGTCATTGCTGGCTTTCTAAAGGCTAGAATGATTGCCTTGTTTCATCATGTCAAGCCCTCCACAATGGTAGACACAGAAGGAAACCCTCATCAAATGCTGGAGCCACCATTTTGGACTGCCAAACCTCCAAAACTGTGAGCTAAGTAATTTTATTTCTTATAAATTGTTTAGTCTGCTGTATTCAGTTATACCAACAAAGACAACACTGAATTGGGGAATAATATTTTTTATATAACCTCAAAGCACAGACAACAAAACAAAAACAGACAAGTGGTTTTCTACATTAAATTAAAATGCACGACCAAGTAAACAGCCAACACAATGAAGACAGCCTATGGAATGGAATGGAAGGAAATTTTAGAAACCATACTTCTGACAAGTTATTCATTTCCAAAATGTATAAGAAACTCAATCTGACTTTTAAACAAAGGAGCTGAAAAGACATCTCTTAAAAGAAGATATACAAATAGTCCTTAGTCATGTGAAAAAGTGGTCAATATCACTAACCATCAGAGAAATAGAAATTAAAAACCAAAATGAGATATCACCTCCTTCCTATCAAAATGGCTATTAGCAAAAAGAGGAAAGATAAATGTTGGTAAGGATATGAAGAAAAGGGAACCCTGGGACTCCATTGGTGAGAATGTAAAGAAGTATAGTCATAAGGGAAAACAGCATGGTGGTTCCTCAAAAAAATTTTAACTGTAAATAATGTTACACTAAATATGGAAATACAGGTATTCACAACAGGTAAGCTATGGGATTAACCTAGCTAGCCATCAATGGGTGAACGAATAAACAAGGAAATCTAGTTATCATTCAGCCTAAAAAGAAGGAAATCTAGTTCTGGGAAGATGGCAGAGTAGAGGAGGTTTTTTCCCCCAAGCTGCATGAGAGATACCAAGAAAGCAGAAAAACAACTTCTCAGTGATGTGGGTGAAAGGGATTTTACTGGGCTTTAGTAACGGACTCTCAGAACAGTTTGGGGACTCAGAAGATTGGACATGATAAAATAAAAGAAGAAAATCCCCACTAGAGAGCTAACCCACCACCAAAGTAGTGGAGGAGACTCAGAGAACCCACATTTCCTGTGGCACCCTGGCCTGTCTTGGTGCAGAGAAATCAGAGATCAAGGACACTGTGGACTAATCCAGAGGGTATGCTATGCCGTATCCTCATGCAGGAAAGATGCAGTGCATCTCCTAGTTGTCTGTGGAGAACCAAAGCAGGAGCCATCTTTCCACTGTGCTGTGGCTGTGGGAGCAAGTCCAGGAGCCCAGACCTGGGAAATCCAAGCTGGGTCCAGAAACTAGGTTTGGAAGAAGCCTGACACAAAACTTAGAGAGTCCCTAAGAGATCAGGAGAAATTCAGGTACAGAAAGTGTTTTACCCAAAGGAATATGGGTCTCTGAGACCTCAGAGATCCTGGCTCCCTCTCCCCGCACTCTGAGTCTGGTGGCTCCCAGGACCAGATGGGGTAGGCTGGGGATTCAGGAGGGTGGGAGTGATTGTGTGCTTGGGGACTGAGCCTGGAAGACTGGAAAGGACAGGAGCCATGGGAGGCGGGGGGACAGACAAAGGACTGGCTCCTCTGCCACACAAGTGGAACCCAGGGCAGATTCCTGGGGTGCAGTCTCCCAGCATGGGCCAACAGCTCTAGGCCCTAGAGGTAGGCTGATTTAAAATCTTCAGGCCAACCTCCATTCAATGAAGCACCTGGGGCCTACCTAGACCTAACCCCTGCCTTAGGAACTCCACTTAGGGGAACTCCTCTCAAAGAACTCTAGGACACTCCACCCTAAGAGTGGAGCAGACAACACTCTTCAGCTCATTCCACAGCATACTACTGAAAAGGAAAGCTGAGAATTTTTGAACTCCAACTGGCAAGTTGATTAGCAACACAAAAATAGAAAGGACTTGCAGTCTGCAGTTACTAGTCTTGTACACAAATGTCTCTTTCAGTGCTTTTTTTTTTTCTTTTTAAGAAGAAAAAAGAGAAAGAAAGACATTTGGGAACAATGAACATACATTCTCATTGAAAATTTTGACCACTGCAATGAAAACAATTCCTTAATTTTCTATCAAGAATTTTTTTTTTTACAAAATGTTTTTGTTTTTAAGATTTTTATTTTTTTCTTTCCTCGTTCTTCTTTTTTTAATTGTGTGTTGACTGGTCCATGACATTTATACATATACATATTTGTCTCCCTTTTCACATTTCTAGCATTTTTTGTCCTCCTTTCTTTTGCTAACAGCGAAATTCTATCATTCTCTCTTTCACTCTTCCTTTAATTTTTTACTTCTACTTTCTCTCCTTCTCCCCCATAATCATCTCATCCTACATCTCTTCTGCATTCTCCTGGTTCACCTTTTAAAATTGCAAAGCCTTTTTGCAAACTTGCTGTTTTTACCATTGATAATTGCTTATCATGCCATGTCTGTTTATTGTGTCAATTAACATTGTAGATGTCATAGTAGGAACTAAGTAATTAGATTAATGCTATATATTGTTTGCATTGGATGATGTTATTATTTGTCTTCCTCTAAACCATGCAGTATTAGAAACCTTCTGGGACACTATAAATGCATTAGGTAGAAACTCTGCCACCCTAGATTCATAGTGATAAATGGATAGACACATAAATATGAAAAAAGGAAGGGAACAAACCTTCACAAACAAATCAAAATATCTCAATAACAGAATTCATTTGTACCACAATGGAGGAAATGTCAAAGAATGAATTTATAAAGTTCATAGTTAAACTTTTATGTGAGATAAAAGACAATGTAATGAGTTAAATCAGAAAGTACAGAAAGTGAGATTTCACTTCAATAACAAGATAAAGATTCTGAAAATAATCAAATGGAAAACCTCAAAGTGAAAAAAAATCAATGAAGCAAATTAAAAATTCAATGGAAAGCCTCACCAACATACTAGACAACTTGGAAGATAGAGGCCCAGGAAATAAAGATAAAACATATCACCTTGAAAATAAAATTAATCACAGAGAAAATATATTAAGATTCCATAACCAAAATTTTCAAGAAATATGGAAAAACATTTAAAAGGGGCCAAATTTAAGATTTAGCAGGATGGATGAAGGCTTTGAAATACAAACTAAAGGGGGGATCCAACATGGCGGCCGGCGAGGAAGCTGCACTTTCAATATCTCCACATTAACGGGATCAGAAACACCAATTAAAACAGCTACATTCTACCTACTGAGGATCTTCTAGCAAAATTCCGTTGAAAGGAGACCTGCCGAGAATTAGTAAGTTTATTAGACGTGACAGTTTGCCCCAGACAAGTGAAACTTGACTGGCAGCGCGGGCTCAGAGTCCAATCCCGCGGCCACCCGCCGCTTCTGCAAGCGGCAGGCGGCCCAGAGCAGCGCGGCAGAAGGGTCCCCGCCCAGCCAGCAGACAGCTCCAGCCATCCCGGCTACCCTGGCGGCCCTGCTTTCGCTCGGCGAACAGCCACCCCACCCGGCTGGTTCTTAGCCACGCCGCTGCAGCCACCCGGCTTTACAAGCACCCCCGGCGGCCCTGCTCGGCGAGAAGGGTCCCCGCCCTGCCGGCAGACAGCTCCCGCCATTCCGCTCTTGTTCTGCAAACAACCACCCCGCCCGCTTGGTTCTTAGCCACGAGGCTGCAGCCGCCCGGCTTTACAAGCGCCCCCGGCGACCCTGCTCGGTGAGAAGGGTCCCCGCCCTGCCGGCAGACAGCTCCCGCCATTCCGCTCTTGTTCTGCAAGCAGCCACCCCGCCCGCTTGGTTCTTAGCCACGAGGCTGCAGCCGCCCGGCTTTACAAGCGCCCCCGGCGACCCTGCTCGGCGAGAAGGGTCCCCGCCCTGCCGGCAGACAGCTCCCGCCATTCCGCTCTTGTTCTGCCAACAGCCACCCCGCCCGCTTGGTTCTTAGCCACGAGGCTGCAGCCGCCCGGCTTTACAAGCGCCCCCGGCGACCCTGCTCGGCGAGAAGGGTCCCTGCCCGGCCAACAGACAGTTTCCGCCATCCCGGCTACCCTGCCGGTCCCGCTCTTGCCCTGCAAACAGCCACCCCGCCTGCCTGGGTCTTAGACACGCGGCGGCAGCCACCCGGCTTTACAAGCGCCCCCGGCGACCCTGCTCGGCGAGAAGGGTCCCCGCCCTGCCGGCAGACAGCTCCCGCCATTCCGCTCTTGTTCTGCAAACAGCCAGCCCGCCCGCTTGGTTCTTAGCCACGAGGCTGCAGCCGCCCGGCTTTACAAGCGCCCCCGGAGACCCTCCTCGGTGAGAAGGGTCCCCGCCCTGCCGGCAGACAGCTCCCGCCATTCCGCTCTTGTTCTGCAAACAGCCACCCCGCCCGCTTGGTTCTTAGCCACGAGGCTGCAGCCGCCCGGCTTTACAAGCGCCCCCGGCGACCCTGCTAGGCGAGAAGGGTCCCTGCCCGGCCGGCAGACAGCTCCCACCATCCCGGCACTCCTGGCGGCCCGCCCGCTCTGCGAAGGGTTACCCCACCCGGCTCTTAGCCACGCGGGCGCCATCTGCCTGGCACTGAGGGAGCCCCCGGCGGCCCAGCGCAGCCAGAAGGGTCCCCGCCTGGCCCGACAGAAGGCACGTGCCCTTCCGGCTCTGCTAACGGCCCTGCCCACCCAGGAAAGGGCTCCCCACCTTGAGAGGATGGGAAGGAAATCTAACCAAGCCTCTATGAATTAGCGAACTGGGATCTAAAACCAGAGATTATATCAGACCAGAGACAAGCCAGTTCCACCTCTCCCTTCGGTCACTCCTGCAAGGAGCCAGGGGCCCGCCATAGCAGAGAGGGGAAGTCACCAAAGATCGGCCAAAGAGATTCCTTCCCAGCGGACTCTAAATTAGCAGGAGCGGCGAGGGAGCCGGTCGGCGCTGGCGGGAACTGTGGCAGCGGCACGGGAACCGGCGGGAGCTGAGGCGGCGCTGACGCAGGAGCCGGCGGGAGCCGCGCGGCGCGGGTCTCCCAGCTACAGCCCCCACCAGTGCTGACAACTGAGGTCTCTTGCACCAGATACGGGGGCGTGGCTACCAGAAGAAAGAAACGCGATCAGTATGAAAAGACAAGGAAAGAAAGGACCACAAGCAATGCAGGTCAACTCAACTTTAGAAGAGGTAATATCTGCAGCAGATGGAATGTCAGATAAAGAATTCAGGATATACATGCTTCAGATGATCTGGAGTCTCAAGGAAGACATTAGACAGCAAAATCAGACAATGAAAGACCACTTCGACCACTTCGACAATAAATTACACAAACAAATCCAAGAAGCAAAAGATCAATTATACAGGGAGATAGAGGTTATAAAAAACAAACAAACAGAAATCCTGGAAATGCAGGAAACAATAAACCAACTTAAAAACTCAATTGAGAATACTACCAGCAGAGTAGAACACTTAGAAGATAGAACATCAGACAATGAAGACAAAGTATTTCAACTGGAGAAGAACATAGACAGCTCAGCAAAGCTGTTAAGAAACCATGAGCAGAACATTCAAGAAATATGGGATAACATAAAGAGACCCAACTTAAGGGTCATGGGGATACAGGAAGGTATTGAGGTCCAAACCAAAGGAATGACCAATCTATTCAACGAAATAATACGAGAAAACTTCCCAGACTTGAAGAATGAGACAGAATCCCAAATCCTAGAAGCCTACAGGACGCCGAATGTGCAAAATCATAAGAGAGCCACACCTAGACACATTATAATGAAGATGCCCAACATACAGAATAAGGAGAGAATTTTAAAAGCTACAAGAGAAAGGAAGCAGATTACATTTAGGGGTAAACCAATCAGGATAACAGCTGATCTTTCAACACAGACTCTGAAAGCTAGAAGATCCTGGAATAACATATTTCAAACGTTGAAAGAAAAGGGGTTCCAACCAAGAATTGTGTATCCCGCGAAATTAAGCTTCAGGATGGAAGATGAAATTAAAACCTTCCATGATAAACAAAAGTTAAAAGAATTTGCAGCTAGAAAACCAGCTCTTCAAAACATCCTCGGCAAAATATTACAGGAAGAGGAAATGGAAAATATCAATGAAAACCAACAGCGGGAGGTAGTACAGTAAAGGTGGGGGGGAATAATGAAAGAGGAAAACAAACCATGTTTAGTAACATAAATAAACAAATATGGCTGGAAGAACAAACCATATCTCAATAATAACTCTAAATGTTAATGGCTTAAACTCACCAATTAAGAGACACAGGCTAGCAGAATGGATCACTAAACAAGACCCAACAATATGCTGCCTTCAGGAGACACATCTGATAGGAAAAGACATACATAGACTGAAGGTGAAAGGTTGGGAAAAATCATATCACTCATATGGACTTCGCAAACAAGCAGGAGTGTCCATACTCATTTCAAATAAAATAGATTTCAAGCCAAAGTTAATCAAAAGGGATGAAGAGGGACACTACATACTTCTCAAGGGAACCATACACCAACAAGACATAACAATCATAAATATATAGGCCCCAAACAATGGTGCAGCTATGTTCATCAAACAAACTCTTCTCAAGTTCAAGAGTCTAATAGACCACCATACAATAATCATGGGAGACTTCAACACACCTCTCTCACCACTGGACAGATCTTCCAAACAAAAGTTGAATAAGGAAACTATAGAGCTCAATAACACAATTAATAACCTAGACTTAATTGACATATATAGAATATACCACCCAACATCAAGCAGTTACACTTTTTTCTCAGCAGCACATGGATCCTTCTCAAAAATAGATCATATATTATGTCACAGGGCAACTATTAGACAATATAAAGGAGTAGAGATAATACCATGCATATTATCTGATCATAATGGAATGAAATTGAAAATCAACAATAAAAGAAGTAAGGAAAAATCATGCATCACTTGGAGAATGAACAATAGGTTACTGAATGATCAATGGGTTATAGAAGACATCAAGGAGGAAATTAAAAAATTCTTAGAGATAAATGAAAACACAGACACAACATATCGGAATCTATGGGACACATTGAAAGCAGTTCTAAGAGGAAAATTTATTGCTTGGAGTTCATTCCTTAAAAAAAGAAAAAACCAACAAATAAATGATCTAATACTTCAACTCAAAATCCTAGAAAAAGAAGAGCAAAACAACAGCAAAAGAAGTAGAAGACAAGAAATAATTAAAATCAGAGCTGAAATTAATGAAATCGAAACGAAAGAAACAATTGAAAAAATTGACAAAACTAAAAGTTGGTTCTTTGAAAAAATAAATAAAATCGACAGACCCTTAGCCACGCTAACAAAGAGAAGAAGAGAGAGAACTCAAATTACCAGCATACGGGATGAAAAAGGCAATATCACAACAGACACTTCAGAAATACAGAAGATTATCAGAAATTATTTTGAATCCTTATACTCCAATAAAATAGAAGATAGTGAAGGCATCGATAAATTTCTTAAGTCATATGATTTGCCCAGATTGAGCCAGGAGGATATTGACAACCTAAACAGACCAATATCAATTGAGGAAATAGAAGATACCATCAAAAGACTACCAACTAAGAAAAGCCCAGGACCGGATGGGTATACAGCAGAGTTTTTCAAAACCTTTAAAGAGGAATTAACACCAATACTTTTCAAGCTATTTAAGGAAATAGAAAAAGAGGGAGAACTTCCAAATTCATTCTATGAGGCCAACATCACCCTGATTCCTAAACCAGACAAAGACACTTCAAAGAAAGAAAACTACAGACCAATATCTCTAATGAACCTAGATGCAAAAATCCTCAATAAACTTCTGGCGAACCGGATACAAAAACATATCAAAAAAATTGTGCACCATGATCAGGTAGGATTTATCCCTGGGATGCAAGGTTGGTTCAATATACGGAAATCAATAAATGTTATTCACCACATCAACAGGCTTAAAAATAAGAACCATATGGTCATCTCGATAGATGCGGAAAAAGCATTCGACAAAGTACAGCATCCCTTTATGTTCAAAACTCTAGAAAAACTAGGGATAACAGGAACATACCTCAACATTGTAAAAGCAATCTATGCTAAGCCTCAGGCTAGCATCATTCTGAATGGAGAAAAACTGAAGGCGTTCCCTCTAAAATCTGGAACAAGACAGGGATGCCCTCTCTCACCACTTCTGTTCAACATAGTTCTCGAATCACTGGCCAGAGCAATTAGACAGACGAAAGAAATTAAAGGCATAAAAATAGGAAAAGAAGAACTCAAATTATCACTATTTGCAGATGACATGATTCTATACCTAGCAGACCCAAAAGGGTCTACAAAGAAACTATTAGAGCTAATAAATGAATTCAGCAAAGTGGCAGGCTATAAGATCAACACGCATAAATCAAAGGCATTCCTGTATATCAGCAACAAATCCTCTGAAATGGAAATGAGGACAACCACCCCATTCACAATATCCTCAAAGAAAATAAAATACTTGGGAATCAACCTAACAAAAGAGGTGAAAGACTTATACAATGAAAACTACAGAACCCTAAAGAGAGAAATAGAAGAAGATCTTAGAAGATGGAAAAATATACCCTGTTCATGGATAGGTAGAAGTAACATCATCAAAATGGCGATATTACCAAAAGTTCTCTATAGGTTTAATGCAATGCCAATCAAAATCCCAACGGCATTTCTTGTAGAAATAGAGAAAGCAATCATGAAATTCATATGGAAAAATAAAAGACCCAGAATAGCAAAAACAATTCTAAGCAGGAAATGTGAATCAGGCGGTATAGCTATACCAGACTTCAAACTATACTACAGAGCAATAGTAACAAAAACAGCATGGTACTGGTACCAAAACAGGCGGGTGGACCAATGGTACAGAATAGAGGACACAGAAACCAATCCACAAAACTACAACTATCTTATATTTGATAAAGGGGCTAAAAGCATGAAATGGAAGAAGGATAGCATCTTCAACAAATGGTGTTGGGAAAACTGGAAATCCATATGCAACAAAATGAAACTGAATCCCTTTCTCTCGCCATGCACAAAAGTTAACTCAAAGTGGATCAAGGAACTTAATATCAAATCAGAGACATGGCGTCTGATAGAAGAAAAAGTTGGCTATGATCTACATACTGTGGGGTCGGGCTCCAAATTCCTCAATAGGACACCCATAGCACAACAGTTAATAACTAGAATCAACAAATGGGACTTACTAAAACTAAAAAGTTTTTTCTCAGCAAAAGAAACAATAAGAGAGGTGAATAGGGAGCCTACGTCCTGGGAACAAATCTTTACTCCTCACACTTCAGACAGAGCCCTAATATCCAGAATATACAAAGAACTAAAAAAATTAGACAATGAGATAACGAATAACCCAATCAACAAATGGGCCAAGGACCTGAACAGAAATTTCTCAGAGGAGGACATACAATCAATCAACAAGTATATGAAAAAATGCTCACCATCTCTAGCAGTCAGAGAAATGCAAATCAAAACCACCCTAAGATACCATCTCACTCCAGTAAGATTGGCAGCCATTAGGAAGTCAAACAGCAACAAGTGCTGGCGAGGATGTGGAGAAAAGGGTACTCTTGTACATTGCTGGTGGGACTGCAAATTGGTGCGGCCAATTTGGAAAGCAGTATGGAGATTTCTTGGAAAGCTCGGAATGGAACCACCATTTGATCCAGCTATTCCACTACTCGGTCTATTCCCTAAAGACCTAAAAAGAGCACACTATAGGGACACTGCTACATCCATGTTCATAGCAGCACAATTCACAATAGCAAGACTGTGGAACCAACCTAGATGCCCTTCAATAGACGAATGGATAAAAAAAATGTGGCATTTATACACAATGGAGTATTACTCTGCATTAAGAAATGACAAAATCATAGAATTTGGAGGGAAATGGATGGCATTAGAGCAGATTATGCTAAGTGAAGCTAGCCAATCCCTTAAAAACAAATGCCAAATGTCTTCTTTGATATAAGGAGAGTTACTAAGAACAGAGTAGGGAAGAAGAGCATGAGAAGAAGATTAACATTAAACAGGGATGAGAGGTGGGAGGGAAAGGGAGAGAGAAGGGAAATTGCATGTAAATGGAAGGGGACCCTCAGGGGTATACAAAATTACATACAAGAGGAAGTGAGGGGAAAGGAGGGAAAATATAAGGGGGAGAAATGAATTACAGTAGAGGGGGTAGAGAAAGAAGAGGGGAGGGGAGGGGGGAGGGGGGATAGCGGAGGATGGGAAAGGCAGCAGAATACAACAGACTCCAGAATGGCAATATGTAAATCAATGTGCAACTGATGTGATTCTGCAATCTGTATATGGGGTAAAAATGGGAGTTCATATCCCACTTGAATCAAAGTGTGAATTATGATATATCAAAAACTATGTAATGTTTTGAACAACCTACAATAAAAATTAATTAAAAAAAAAAAAAAAGATTGAAAGACAGGAGAAGCAACACTTAAAACAATGGTGAAGTACTGCAAAATAATTTGAAAATATGAATCAAGACCCATAAGCATGTAAAAATTCAATTCAGGGAGAATTAAACAATTTCAGTTTAAAATAAAAAAAAAAAAAAAAAAAAAAAAAGAAATACAAACTAAAGGAATGAATGATCTTTTCAATGAAATAATCTCGGAAAAATTCTCAAACTTTAAGAATGAAGTGGAAAATCAAATATAAAGAGGCATACATGACTCCAAATATACAAATTTATACCAGACCCACACCAAGGCACATTATTGTCAAAAAACCAAGGCTGCTGGAGAAAAATGACAGGTCACATTTAGAGGTAAACCAACCCAGACCTCACCTGATTTCTCAATCCAAAACCTAAAAGCTAGGAGGTCTTGGAATAATATATACCAAGCTGTGAAAGAAAATGGATGCAACCAAGAATAATATACCCAGGCAAGTAAAACTTAAAGAATTAAGATGAGATAAAAATCTTCCATGATAAACAAAAGTTAAAAGAATTCACAACATGCAAGCCTTCAGTACAAAACATACTCAATAAAATAATTAATGAAGAAGAAATGAAAAATAAAGTGAAAACCAGCAGAGGGAGAAACTATACTAGAAAAACAGTCAATCAAAGGAGAAACTAATTAAAAACTTCAAATAAATCCAAAGGACATCTTCCTCTTAATAATATCATTGAATGTAAATGACCTAAACTCATCAATCAAAAGACACAGGATGGCAGACTGGAATAAAAAAAAAGACACAATAATATGCTGTCTCCAAAAGATTCACCTCATAGGCAATGACATCCACAGACTGAAAGTTAAAGGATGGGGAAAAAATCCATATCATTCACATAGATCTCTTAAAAAGGACGGGTTTCTACTCATATAAAATAAATAGACTTCAAGCCAAAGTTAATCAGAAGACACAAAGAAGGTCATTTCATACTGCTTAAGGGAATTATACAATAAGAAATAACAATCATAAGTATTTATTCCCCAAACAATGGAGCATCTACATTCATCAGCAAACCCTTCTCAATTTTAGGAATCAAATAGCCCACAACACAATAATAGGTTTTAACATACCTCTCTCATCATTAAATAGATCTTCAAAATAAAAACTAAATAAAGAAGCTATAGAATAAAAAATACAATAATTTAGACTATATATATAATATTTCATCCATCAGTGACTGAATATACTTTCGTCTTAGCAGCACATGAATCATTTTCTAAAATAGAAAAAAAGCAACTCTTAAATACTAAAAAATAGAAATACCACCTTGAATTCTTCTAACAGATCATAATAGAATGTAATTAGAAGTCAATGATAATATAAAAAAATAGAAGCTACTCTAATACATAAATATTATGCTATTGAATGAAGAAGGGATAATAGAAGAAATAAGGGATAAAATTTTAAAAATACATAGAGGTAAATGTGGATAGTGACACAACATATCTGAATCTTGGGACACAATGAGGAAAGTCCAAAGAAGAAAGTACATAGCATTGAGCTCATTCATTAAAATAACTGAAAGTTACCAATAAATAATCTAATATTACATTTCAAGGCTCTAGAAAAAGAGGAATAAATCAATGCTACAGTTACTGAAGTTGGGAAATAATTAAAATCAGAGCTGAAATCAATAAATTCGAAGTTCAAAAAGTAATTCACACAATCAACAAAACAAAAAGTTGGCTTTTTGATAAAAAATAAACAAAATTGATAATCAGACAACTAACCCAAAGAATGAGAGAAAAACCTCAGCTATTAAAATTTGTGATGAAAAAGAAAAGATCAGCACAATTACTACTGAAGTACAGAAGATAATCAGAAACAATTTTGAAAGTTTATACTCCAAAAAATTAGAAAATACTGAAGACATGGACAAATTTCTAGAGATATATGGCCTATCCAAATTGAACCAGGAGGATATAGAAAATTTAAACAGATCAATTTCAGTAATGAAATTAAAGAGGCTATCAAAAGCCTACTAACAAAGAAAAGCCTAGGACTGAGTTGTTGAAAATCCTCAAACTATTCTATGAAATAAAAAATGAGGGAACCCTTCCAAAATCATCATTAGTAGCACCCTGATACCAAAAGTAGAACAAAGACACATCAAAGAAAGTAACTTTAGGCCAATATCCTTGAAGAACAAAGATGCAAAAATATTACTAAAATTTTAGCAAATGGGATACAAAAAACACATTAACAACATACTACTACACTATGATCAATTAGGTTTCATCCCAGGGATACAAGGTAGATTCAAAACACAGAAATCAATAAATCTAATTCACCACATAAATAGACAAAGAAAAAAATCATATAATTTTCCCCATAGATGCATAAAAAGCATTGGACAAAATACAGCATTCATTCATGTTTAAAGTACTAGAAAAACCAGAAATAGTAGAAACGTACCTCCACATTGTAAAACCTATACGTGTTAAACTCAAAGCCAACATCATTCAGAGGAAAACTGGAAGCATTCCCTTTAAAAACTGAAGCAAGACAGGAATGCCCTCTTTCACCACTTCGTTTCGCATAGTCTTTGAAACTCTAGCCCAAGGCCAGAGCAATTATGCAAAAGAAATATATGAAAGGGATAAATATAGGAAAAGAAGAGCTCAAACTACATCTGTCTGCCAATGACATGATCCTATATTTAAAGACCAAAAACTCCACCAGAAAATTTCTAGAACTCAAATAAATTTACCAATGATGAATCAGCTAATAGAGAAATTAGGAACAATATCCAATTCACTATAGACTAAAAATAATAATAATAATAATAAAAACACTTGGGAATCAGTTCAACAAAAGACATGAAAGACCTCTACACTGAAAACTACAAAACACTAAAGAAAGAAATTGAAGAAGACCTTAGAAGGTGAAAGATTTCCCATGTTTTTGGATAGTCAAAATCAATATTGTCAAAATATCCATACTAATTAAATTGCTATACAGACTTAATGCAATTTCTATTAAAATTCCAATAACATTCTTCATAGAAATAGAAAAGGTAGTCATGATATTGGTTTGGAAAAGAGGAGGCCCAGAATAGCCAAAGCAATCCTTAGTGAGAAATGCAAAGCAGGGAACATCACAATACCAGACCTTAAATTATACTACAAAGTTTTAGTAACAAGAACAGCACGGCATTGGCACTGATATAGGCATGAAGATCAATGGAATAGAATAGAAGACAGAGACAACCCACATAAATATAGTTATCTCATACTAAACAAAGGCACCAAAAACATACATTGGAGAAAAGATGGCCTCTTCAACAAATGGTGATGGGAAAACTGGAAATCCATATATAGTTAAATAAAATTCCACTCCCTCTATTTCCTATCTCTCACCCTGCACAAAACTCAACTCAAAGTGGATCAAAGACCATATTATCAGACCAGAAATTCTGCACCTACTAGGGGAAAATGTAGGCCCAACACTCCAACATGTCAGATTAGGAACTGACTTCCTCAACAAAAATAAATTTGTAAGAAGTAAAATAAAATTTTAAAAAATCAATAAATGGGATGCTATCCATCTCAAAAGTTTCTTCATAGCAACATAAACACTCAAGAGCAGGAAGAGAGAAAGAGAGTACAAAAAAGGAGAAA
Organism: Callospermophilus lateralis; assembly: GCF_048772815.1. Lineage (NCBI taxonomy): Eukaryota > Metazoa > Chordata > Mammalia > Rodentia > Sciuridae > Callospermophilus > Callospermophilus lateralis. Next base: position 68,308,341 of record NC_135307.1, on the reverse strand, counting down.
ATCTTTGCCACTCACACTTCAGATAAGGTGTTAATTTCTAGGATATACAAAGAAACTCAAAAATCTTAACACCAAAACTAAATAACCCAATAAATAAATGGGCAAAGGAACTAAACAGACATATCTCAAAAGAAGAAATACAAATGATCAACAAAAATATGACAAAAGTTTTAACATCTTTAGCAATTAGGGAAATGCAAATTAAAACTACACCATGATTTCGTCAGAATGCCAATTATTAAAAATACAAGTAACAATGAATGTTGGTGAGGATGTAGGGAAAAGGGTATACTCCTACTTTTCTGGTGGGACTACAAATTACTGAAATCATTCTGGAAAACAGTATGGAGATTCCTCAAAAACCTAGGAATGGAACCACCCTTTGACCCCATTATCACACTCCTGGGTATGTATTTGAAGAAGTTAAAATCATACTACAGTAACACAGCCACATCAATGTTTATAGCAGAACAATTCATGATAGCTAAGCTATGGAACCAATCTAGGTCTCCTTCAACAGATGAATGAATAAAGAAACTATGGTGTGTATATACACAATGGAATATTATTCAGCCATAAAAAAGAATGACTTTATGACATTCATTGGCAAATGGATGAATCTGAATACTATTAGGCTAAATGAAATAAGCCAATCCCCAAAAACAAAAGGTTAAAAATTACTTAAAAAGTAGATTTTAAGTGTTCTTACCACAGAAAATGATATGTATGTGAAGTAACATATTAACTCAATTTAACCATTGCATACTTATATGTGTTTCAAAACATGTTGGGCATAAGTATATACAACTTTTATTCTTCAATAAAAAATAATTTAAATGCCATTCTCACAAGATATATACTTTTTAAAATATAAAATATATTTTAAAAATTCATTTATGTAATATGTGGGTGCTTTTTGACATTATGAAAAATCCCTTTCTGAATTCCTATATAAAAGTTAGGAAACACCTTACATCCTTTGCATTTTTGATACATTGCCCATAGAAATTGGAAGACCAACAAGATTTGCATTCTGGTTTTACTACTTACCAGCTCTCAGACCTAACCATACTCACCAGCTCAATTTTAAGACACATCAAAACTGATACCTGACCTGCTTTATGAGTTCCTTGTATTATTATGAAGATTAAAACAAATTTAAACTCATAAAAAATGAAAACTCTAAAGTGTTATAGAAGTTTGCACTATTAATATCACTGTTTAGCTATTTGATCTCTTTACCCTGTAGGGTAAAGAATTCACTTTAATTATAATCAGAATTAGAAATATCTAAATATTCAGTTTACTCTTATAGCCATTGAAAGCTTTAAAGATGATTAGCATCTGTTCCATGTACAGTACCTATTTTCTTGTTTCTGGTATGTTTTTACAGAGCGTATGAGACATAGTTAACTGTGTTAGAATGAAACAAAATCAATTTTTCTATTTATATGCAATGTACAAACTAAAATATATCATACTTCAGTAACAGTTTATTCTCCATTCTATAGTAACATTTAATTCTTTATAAAGATAAAGAAAGATTGAGTCAAGCTGGCCAAGAGGATTCAAATATGTTTTCAAATTGAAATGAGGGAGGTCTGATGACTGATACGGAGAGAAGATTCATGTCACTCTTCACCAGGCTACTTATGTGTGATGGGTTAATTTCAAACTTTTCAAGAAAAAAAAATATATCAAACCTTGGAAGAATGATCACTGATTTGAAATAGGAGAAAATTTTCTAAGGAATAAAACCAACAAGTTGAACATAAAGAACTTGTAGACTTTAAAAAAAAATAGATTTAAAAAAAAAATACCCAAATCTCAAAACTATGATACACCAAATGAACTGATAGGAAGAAAGATTACTATTCAAATAAAAATATTCGTAACTTTCTTCTTAAATCCTTATTATTGAATTAATAGAATACACTGACACTCTACGTTCCCTGGATTAGAGGGATCTTCCCAAATGTAATCTTCCATTTTGAATAAAAAGCAAGAGAAGCATTATAGTTATTTCTTTATTTGTAAAATAACTAACTATAACGTTTCTCTTGCTTTTTTTTTCCCTAAAACTTTTTGCTCCTGGGTGATGTTTCTTCCTTTACTAAAGCAACAAAATAATCATGATGCTTTCTATTTTTGATGGAAAGACATTATATTAAGGGCCTTTAATTTCTAATCCCACCAAGAAAATCAAGCTTATTGTTTGAAAGAAAAGAAAAAAAAAACCAGACTGCATTTTTCAAACACCTTCTCTCCATTTCCTGAAAACGTTATTAGGACAATTCCATAGTGCTGAGAGCCACAGGCGAGTCGGAATGGCCCCTGGCATTTTGCCAACAGTATTGGTTGAGAGGCGAGCCATTACTGTCCGCCTTGGCCGGCTACTTTGGAGTTCTTGCGCCTCTTTGGAGTTCTCACGGGGATTCCTGGAGAGTTCGAATTGGTTGGAGAAGTGCTGGAGGAGGGAGTTCTGGTTGGTGGTTCCTGGAGGAGCCGCGTGGGTGGTGTTCGGGAGAATTCCTGGGAGCTGTGTGGAGTGTGCTGGTGGAGTTCAGAAATAAAGTTTGTTCCTGCTTCAGTGGCTCGTGATTTGTGCCCAGCCAGACTGCGGCACCATAGGAAGACTATTATCACATGGATACTTTCAGCAAATAACTGAAATGTGGAAAATAGGAGCTATATTTTTACTACTGCGTGGAAGTCCAACTCTACATGAAAAGGTCTTTCAAAGAAAATAGTCTTAATTCTTATAGAAACATGAGGCTTATTATCACAGTCAAACTCTGAATATATGTGGTGTCAGCTGGACTTGAAAGCAGAGCCAGCCTGTCCTCTCCTCACACACCCACAGACAACTGTGCTCAATCCCCTCTGCATTCTCCTCCCTCAGTGCTTCCAGAAGCAATCCCACCTCCATGTTGACTGCTAGATGGTCAGGCACAGGACCTTCCATTCCTGACTTGCCCGGGCTGTTTTCTTCACCTGAAAACCCTTTCAATGTTTTCTATTAAAAATTCTACTCAAATTCCTTTAAGATCTGTTTTAAATTTATCCTGCCCTATTGCACCACGCCATCCCCCCACACACACCCCAAGCCCTAGTTCCTACTCTCAGGCCCTAATTTAAGCAGTAGCTGACTCTCTAAGGTTACACTTGATTAATGATTGTTTCTCAGAGTGTGCAGTATATTCTGATTTCACTTCTATTAAGTCATTTTATCTGCCACTGAAAATCCTTCCTCACTTTTCATGACTGAACTAGGAACTTGCTTTTTCTCACAGACCTACCATCACGATACCATTTTCTCTAACTGGAACTGAATTTCCATCATTCTTTTAACAAACAATAAAAGTGTCCTGGCTAAAAAAAATATTATTTTAGCAACATCCTTGGCACAGACAGCCAACGAGGTGTTTTGCACAGAGGAGATTCTGTTCTATATGTGGTATCAATCCAGAAAAGGATTATTCCAGAAATTTTCTTCTGCTCTCTCATGTTAGTAGCAGAGTCTCTGCTTTAGATAATTTGGCTATAGGAGAGTTTGAGGATAAGTATAAAATGGAGTTTGAAGAATGTGATGGCCAAATTCTGAGTGGCTGGAGTCACTGAAGGAGGCATTAGGCTAGAACAAGTTTTCAAATAGTGAATTATGCAGAAAATAATAGAGGACTGGAGGGAAGATGCCTACCACATGAACTGGAGAGAGTGGCAGAGGCAATGGGGTAAAGGTAGGCTATACTTATAAACATGGATTTCAAATTGGGTCCTGAAATGAATGTTTAAGAAGGAGAGACACTATCCATGACCTATGGTGAGCACATTGAGCACTCAGGGAATGTCATAGATGGATGCACAGGCTCTTCCCACAGTGAGCACACTGAGTACTCAGGGAATATCATAGGATGGATGCACAGGCTCTTCCCACAAGGGTCCTAATTCAAGTGTGCAGGGTGCAGCCAAGGAATCTGTACAGAGTCCCTGCTGAGGGGCTCTGGAACATATGATTCAAGAGCCATCCTTGGAAACACTGATAGCAACTATAAGGTTTTGCTTTCAAAACATGACTCAGATCCCAGCATCTTCTTGATGATTTCCAGCCTGGCCTATCCATGAATTTAATGTCATAGAAGGAGGAAAATATCTGATTGTTTTCGTGTACATATTGCTCACTATTCTTGCTGCCACCAGAGACCCAACTTAAAATAGAGGAAATAATCTTCAGCTTTGATAACATTCAAATCTTGAACCTTCACATCTGTTTCTTTGAGTGATACATGTTGTCAGCTGAACAGGATATAGTTTTTCTTTCAAATCATTTTAAGTTGTTGAAAGTCTAACACCATGCATGGTTTGGGGTAGGAAAGAATAATAGGTATCCCACCATAATTCATAAAACTTCTCACAAAAGCCAAACACACAAACACAATTCTTCAGCTTTCCAACTTTCAAACTCTATCCAAGAGCACAATTAAATCTCTGTAAAGTAATTTTCTCATGAAAAATGGCCAGTAAATGCTTCCCATAGATAATTTATTTTAGCATTATTGATTTTTTTCCTTCTAAAAAGCTGTATTGAAACAACAGCCATTAAGGCTTATAGAGCTTTGCAGCATCTGGTTATGATTGCAGACAATTGCTCCATTCCTTATTCTCAAGGCTGCAAATAATACCACTGAGAACACCTTCATTAGCCGCCTACTATTCCCCTTTCAGATGGCACCTGGGGAAAGTAGTGTAAAAGAGATAAAGAAATATCTGAAGCCAAAGCAATGGTTATTGTCTGTAAATTACTTATGTCATTTACCCATGGAGTCTGTTCCCTGGTGTTGTGTTAGAAAAATACTTTGCTTCTATGTTCATTACTTGAGATAGCTTTGCCCAGTGCATTCAGTGAACTGATTACATTCATTTTTAATTTAGAGACATACTAGCACATCATCTTCTACTTAAACAATTTTGCATAAGTGAACTTCATCAATAATATTATCCATTTTTTTTTTTTTTTTTTTTTTAGCTGAGAAAAGAAAAACCAGAAACTGAATCTGGCCAATTGAGGCCAAATGATCTTACTAAAGAGACTGCAGTAACTCAGGAAATTCTGGGAGCTAAGGAATGAGATTTGGGAAATGAACAGGAACATGGAAATATCGTGGGGGATTCCAGAACCACCGAAATCATTATGTGAGAAGAGTGTTTCCTCTACACCAGAGAGGAAGTATTCCTGGCTGCACCACCCCCTAGGAAGTGGGTTGGGTTGCTGTAAAAAAGGAATGCATTCAATATCTGACTTTTGTGTCACTCCTGTAAACTCAAAAAGCTAAGAGATATTTGGTCTTGTTGGCCAAGCCTAGATCTTGTGTCTCTGTCCTAGGTATGAGAGACACTGGAGACTAAATGGGCTTTCTGAATCTTCAGTAGGATACAGACTCGCTCTTCCATCCAGACCCATGGAGGAAACATAGGAAGTGGGGGTGAATAGTGGAAAGTAAAATAATCCTTTTTGTCCACTACACTCAGTGGAAAGACCCAACCTGAAGTTCTCATTATGGTTCTTTGGGAACTTGTTGACTCAGAATGCCTAGTTTTTATCATGGGCTATCCCATATCTGAAGGAGTAGAATTAATTATCAGTTCCATAACACAATACTAGTAGCTTTCAGGAATATAAACTGTTAGGGATTCTTTAGAAAATCAGATATTTATCGCCAAAAATAGTTTATAAACATACAAATATGTAGTTGAATAACATTCAATACATATAAAAATGTTTACCATTCTTCCATCCTTTCCATCAATAAATGCTTATTTAGTGAAGTACTGAGAACTCAGAGGTGAATTTGACTCTGTCCTTGCCCTGAGTGGACTTACATTATAGTAGAAGATGACATATGTGCAAAAGGATTATGAAACAGAATGGCTCGGGTGCTTTACAAAATTACATACAAATAAACTGTCTTAGAAAATGAAGAAGGGTTTTCCTGGGAAACTTAGGAAGATGCATTCCCAAGCACAAGAAGAGCAGCTGAGCGTGATTTGGAAATGAAAGAAAATGTCTATGTCGCAGAGAATGGGGGCAAGTGAGAGAAGGGAGAGGTGGGATCCTGAAATGACATGTATTTGGGGAAATAGAGTCCAAATTTGGAGAGTCTGTGCCTACTGGAGAATTTTGCGTTTGTCATACAGGTAATAGAAAATCTCTAAAGTTTTTTTTTTTTTAATCAGAAGAATACCATATTTTATTTTTTATCAGAAAAATCTTATTTTTTGCACTTTATGTTTGATGGAGTATTTTATGAGAGCTGCTGATAGGAAGAATGGATTGGAGAAGGAAAAATAATGCAGGGAAGTCTGATCGATTTTTTGGAAATACTTGAAGGAAAAAAGAGAGCCACTGTTAGTGACGTTGAAGTATTAATGGAAAATGGGAGAAAGTTGAGAAATGAAAAAAAAAAAGGCTTGGCAAGGCTTTCTCTCTAGCAGCACAAAGAGAATAACTGGAAGAGGATGCTAGGCTTTAGCAGACACACAAGATACCAGTAAAAGAAAAATAAAAGATTTGGCAAGAAAAAAAGAATGCCCAGTAAACTTAGATATATACAAGCTTGAGATTCAAGAGATACTTTAATTAGATATAGTACTATCAATTACCAGGATGGAGTATAGAAGATCACTCTGGGAGTATATGTACATAATAAAAGGCAATAGAGTTCTTTTGGATAAATACCAAGGAGTGGGATAGCTGGGCCATATGGTGGTTTCATTTCTAGTTTTATGAGAAACCTGCAATTGTATTAATTTGTACAAATTTGTAGCCCACCAACAATGTTTGAGGGTACATTTTCCCCCCATATTCTCACCAGAATTTATTATTTGTATTTTTTTTAAATCATACCTAAGAGTATAATTTCTCATTCTTCTGGTTGTACATGATGTAGAATTCCACTGGTCATGTAGTTGTATATGTACATAGGGTAATAATGTCTTATTCATTCTTCTGTCCTTCCTACCCCCATACCCCATTCCCTCCCTTCATTCCCCCTCTACCTAATATAAAGTAACCCTATTCCTCCCTAGTCCCCCCATTGTGAATTAGCATCTACATATCAGAGAAAACATGACCATCATTCTAAGTAGAGTGAGATGAGATCTCCATGTAGTTTTGATTTGCATTTCCGTGATTGCTAAGAACGTTGAACAGTTTTAACTATAATGTTATAATAACAAAAGTGTGGGTGGAAAGCAAAACTCATTAATAAAATTTTTGCCACCTGGGGGAAGAATAAAAGGCCAATATAGGAGCCCTGGGGCACACCAACATTTGAAGAATTGACAGAGAGGAGCCTACAGTGGGAATAAATGAGGAATGATTACAGAGGTAAGAAGAGCCCAAGGACAGTGATAACAAAGAATGTTGGGGGAGGAGAGACATAAAGAAAAATGACATGGTCAGTACCATATTAAACTGAAATTGTTTTAAGATTCTACGTGGCCATCTATAGCAGGAACAGTGCCTTTTTAAAACCTGTTAGCATAATTGCAGCCCTCTTCCTTTTCCCCACCCCCACTTTATGAATACTGTTCTTATTCCCAAGAAACAGAAACTAGACGGAGATAAAACCGATAGGCATGGAGATGTGCCGGTCTCTCCTTTTCTCTCACCAAGAGATAAGAGACAACCTACCAGCCACTGAGATGGGGACGTACTGGTTTCCCTGTTTTCTCCTTGAGAACACAAAGGGACATGCCAGTTTTCCTGTTCCCCTCTGAGAGATAGGAAAACTGCCCGTCTCTGTTCCCAAGAAACAAACTTGCCTTCCCTAAGATCAGGGGATGCTTACTAAGTCAGTCAAGACTACACCCACCCCTGGCACCTGGCCATGATTCTAGCCTATAAAAGGTAACATTCAAGGGGGAGATGCTGCTGCTGTCCCTCTCTTTGTGCAGAGCAGCCTTGTCAGGCTCCTGACAATAAGTCTGATTCTTATCCCAGGTGTGTGTTTGATCAGCCCTGTGCCACTTTTCTTTCAAAACCCAAACTTCCCAGCATCGAATTACAATCTATAACACATGACAGGTACTCATAAATGTTCTTAGCATTGAAGTGTCAAAGCATACTTGCTACCAGCATGCATAATGACATCATAATACCACTCAAAATTTTCCTCTAGAGGAAATCTACACAACAGCGAGTTCATCAGGAATATCCTGAGCTGAAACACTCATGGTGGTGTCTTGGCACCCATATTACCTTCAAATAAATTCTAGATTTGTCGTCAGCCGAAGATCATCGAGAAGTTACTCATCTCCTATCTGCCAATTAGGAAAGAAAACACAGATTTATAAAACACAAGGTGGAACAAAGAAGCCTCTGGCCAGAGACAGAGAGTGCAGATTAACTTGGGCTCCTTTGAGACCATGTAGAAGTCACTTCCAGAGTAATCGGTAATCAATAGCAAGCATTTTGCAAAGCGTCTAAGAGGGATCTGAAGTTTGTTTAGTACCATGGTTGATCAAGGTTGTGAAAGCAAACTTGGAATATTTGTTTATTTACACATATACAGAGACCTTATGCAGAGCTAGAACCCTGATAAGGTCACTGAAACTCCCAGGATAGATGTGGGGCAAACACAGCTTGGAACAATCAGGAAAATCTGTATAATTTATATAAGAGAGGTGCCAGTAAACTTTGGTTAAACTTTTTCACCAGTTCTTTCTTTGGAGAATTCATTTGCTAGTGAATATGAGAAATCTATTGCAGAAAAGCTGTCACTTGTAATATCTAATTATCCTTGTGCTAAACTAATAGAAGAATATGAAGTCTCCTCATTCCATCATATAGGACTTTATCAAATCTGGTTGTGCATCCTTCTTTGCATATAGAATGTACTTATAAATATATGATAGAGAAACAGAGATCCAAATATAGATGCAGATAGATACAGATACAGTTGTCTCTTGAATCCACTGGAGGTTATTCCAGGATTCCTGCAATACTAAAATCCACAGATGCTCAAATCCCCTATATGAAATGGGATACTATTTTCATGTAAGCTTTATACATCTTCCTATATACTTTAAGGCATCTCCAGATTACTTATCATACCTAATACAAGTTGCTATGCTGTATTATTTTGAAGAGGGGATAACAAGGAACACAGTTGGTATGTATTTTTAAAAAACTCTTCCCAAATATGTTTAATCCATCATTTGTTGAGTCTTTGGATGCAGAGCTCACAAGTTTGGAGGACTGACTACATAAAGACTGACTGTATTTCTAAATGTAGAAATGAATGAAGATAGACATATGAACAGATCCAGATAGACGTATGATTATAGAATGGTTGTGGATTGAGACATGGATGTTTCGACTAGGTAGGTGCCTCCTGACCACTCAGGAGGGACTCAGGTGTCTAGGGCAATTTAAAAAGGATAAATAGTACTGTCTGTTTATTTCACATCATGTATATGTACAAATAAAATGACATGATGTCTATTTGCTTCAAAATATTATCGGAGAGGATATGGATAGGGCACAGATAAAACAAAACTGGCATTTAGTAGGCTATCATTGAAACTAGAAAATGAATAAGGGGTACTTATACTAAATTATCCGTATTTATATTTGTTGACATGTTTTTTCCACAATTAAAAATTTTTAAAGTGAGTTTATTTATGCCTTTTACATATTAAAATTGTAGCATTTTCTAGCTGCTAAATTACATAGTAGAGATTAAGTCAGAGAACATCCAAGGAGGGGAATGGGACCTAAAGCAGATCATTGAAGGGTGAGTACAGTTTGGTCGGGCAGAGGAGTTGGAGGGCTTTTTAGGTAAGGGCAAACAATGGAAAAAGGAAAAGAGGAGATATTTGGTTGGATAATGAAAATACTTGTTTTGTAGTAACAGATGAGTGAAATAAATATTGAATTAGGGGGATAATTTTTTTTATTGTGAAAATCCTTGAATGCTAATGGACTCAATTTCACATAGGAACCCACTGATGATTTCCACAAAGAGGAATAATGTGAAAAAATCCAAATGAAAGAAGGTTCATCTGATATAAAATGATGGGACTTTAGTCCCAGAACTAATGTGATGGAGACCTAATGAGTGTAGTGATTGTGAAAGGAATGGGTAGAAAAGAAAAAGCATATAACTATTCAGTGACTGTCCAGAGTCAACCAAAGTTATGACCACTGCATCTTAATAAAGAGGACATTACAGATAAGCAAATCCAATTTCTTGTTTATAATAAAGTAACTTCAGCAAGAATTAGGGCATTGGTCTAAGTTTCAAAATATGACATGTTCAGATGTTTTAAAGATGTAGCTCCATCATTCTCCAAGTTGATGATTTAGAGAAACTTATCATCTTTCTTGCTCCATTTTTAGTTAAATAGAAAAACATCTGTAACCAACATTCTTGGTACATACTACATGTAGGAAAGTATCTACTCCGAATAACGCAAAAGTAAGTGTGAAAGGACAGGGCCACTCTGTGAAAAGATATACTGTGCGACAATAAAATAAAATAAAGATAACCTGCAACATACCCATACCAGAAGTTAATATTCATGAGACTCCATTCTCTGTTCATTGCATAAGAAGGTAAAGAGAGCATCTCATTCATCACTTAATGCATCTGAGTTCATTAAAACTGAGCATAAAAAGCAAGAGGTTAGATTTAAAAGCAACATTCAAATCCCCAACTGAATTTAGTTCAGTATTTATGGAAACTGAGTATATTTTATTCTCATAAGGAGCAGCTTAATGCAATTCAGAACCTGAACAAACACAATCCTACACAGAGGACAAAGTGTAAGAGTGACAAGATGCCAACACATTATGACAGCCACTGTGCCTCCTGACCTGGAACATTTATGCATTTTCTCAAAGTGCATAAAAAGCAAATTTTATCATTGCTTTCTGCACATCAACTTCACATCTTTAGGTTTTTATTGCCCATAATCCCATGGGTGCTGGTAAAACATCGAACTGGAGTTCATTAGTTAACATTTTAAAAGGACACAATTTTAAGACGCTCCCCCAGGTGCCCTGATTTCAGCAGTTTTGCTTCATATGCCAAGTAGCAGACAAATCACCAGTGCTGAAGCCAACACCACTATTATTATCCACAAGGAAATCCACCCACAAATCGAACCAGTGCCAACCAACCACTCCGAATCGCTGACAGCATCACGGGGCTTTCCAACTGTAGGGACAAGGAGAGCAGCTGCAATTCCCCTCACTAAATGCAGATGGTGAGACTGTGAGTGTCTTTGTGATGCTCTGAAAGATGGGTACTGATGGGAAAGCCAGTAAGAACTTCCCCAGACGTGCCCAGTGAGGAGCAGTTAGTTCCAGATATTAGGTACAAACTCATCTCAGTTCCCGCCTGCTCCTTTTCCTGTATTTTCTTTCTCAGATACTTCCATTATCATCTACCCAATGATCCAAGCTAGAAGCCTCCAAATTGGATTTTCTGTACATTTACCCATCCCACTTCTCCATGCAAAAGAGGGAATCTTAATTCCACCCCATCCTCTGTAGCCCCACGGCCATACTTCCTGTCCTAACACAATTCCTCTGAACTAATACTGGAGATCTTAATCAGGTTCATATTTGACCGCAAATAATTTCTAATATCTTTCTTTAATAAACGATTTGCTAACACATTATAGACTTGTTAAAGGAAGACTTAGAGGTTGTTACTTCAGAGAGTAGAAATAAAATGAGCAATTGGAATCATCTGTATGTGGCACTTAAACTCAGATTCAATATTGTGAGTTTAACCAAATATTGGCAGACATATATATTCTTTCGACATCACAAATATCAAGAAATGCTAACATTTTTTTTTTCAGAGAAAAGGATATTGAGACACTCGAGTAGCAGAAGTAGGATTTAAGGATTCTATTTTCCTGCTGACTTCATGTTGGTCAAGGATGTGTTTACCAGATTCTTCTATCTAGATGCACTTGCAAATGGGGCAAATGTTAAGTTCCTAAGGTAATCATCCTCGGAAAACTAAGATAACATCTTTGATTTTAAATTTGGACACTGGTACAAACAGAGGTCTATTTACTTCAATGCCAAAGATAGAAATTGTTTCTCCTGAACCTAAAGCCAATGTTCTGAGGAATTTAGTGAGAACCAGTCTGTGAGTGACAGTGTGGACTGGGGCTCTATTGATTGCCCCATACCTCTCCACTGTTTCCAGCCCTGTCAGGGGCAGGCCTATTGCTATGTGACAGTCACCTTGGAGACACAGCAAGAGCGGCTTCCTCTGGTGGCCTTTTCTTTAGTTCCTCACTTTGAAAGCCACTTACACTTGAATGTATTATTTAATGTGGTGAAAAATGCATTGCTCTTCCAGACCTTCAGAGTGCAAATAGGCTTAAAAAGGTCTGGAAACCTTTCTAAACCTTTCCAAAATGAAAATAACCCTGCCCTTGAAAGAGCCAGGCATAGCGTTCTTCTCAGGATTATCAGCAGTGAGCCTGGATGAGTAAAACAATTAAATGAACAGTTTTATGAATCTGGGTGGCATGATGCCCCTTCCCTCCTCCAGAGAGGCTTAAAAGGGCCTCAAATGTCATAAACCAATTATCCTCCCATCATGCTTGAAAGAAGTACAAAATTGCTGTAGCCGTAGCCTCAATGGTGGTGTTAAATCCTAAATACAAAATAACTGTGGAAAAGAAAAGTTAAATAAATTGATCCAGCTTTAAAGAACAAACGCTAAAAGACTTGACCAGGTGTCCAATTTCCTTACAAATGGAATAAACTGACCATGTTGATGGAATCTGAGATTGCCAATTAAATTAGGCCATTTAAAGGAGACCTAGAAAATTCATGTATGATTTTTCAACACGCCTTGTTCCCAATAGACTTAATCTCAGATGGGCAGAAACCAAGGCGTATGGTGTCTCCACATGAAGTCAGTTCAGCTAAGCCTTCACTACATTTCCCAGAGTTTCCTTCTCTGGTTCTGGGCTGACATTGACCATGAAAGAAATAGTTCATATATGTTGTGGATATTCTGGTTCAATTTGCTGGCTTCTGTCTGCTCACTTCTCTTTGAGTTTCTCCTACTCATGGGCCAGGTACATATTTAGGACCCTGAAACACAGGGTAAGCTTCTCCTTCAAGTCATATTATTTAAAATGTGGAGGCTTGAAGGTTATGACAGATCTCCCAGTTTCCAGTTCATCCTTTGGGTTCCAATTCAACCTCATGGACTCTAGTTTGCCTTTTCTCTACCTTATTTCACACCCTCCTTTCCTTCTCAACTCCTTGCTTGCTTTAGGCACAGCAACAAATGCAAAAGCAGCCACACAGGAACTGCTTTAAAATACCCTCACCCTTGAAGGAAGTACAAAATTGCTATAGACATAGCTTCAAATGTAGTGTTAAATCCCAGGCACAAAGGTAGTCATTTGGCAGTTAGCTCCAGATATTAGCTACAAAGTAATCCCATCTCCCACCTACTCAATTGTACAATATCCAGTCCCCTTATTCTATCTCATTCTTGATGGTTTGCTCCTGTGACCAAATCCTCACACCCGGGGCATGTGCCAGGGCCTGGGTCAGGCACATTGCTATTATTATCCAATTAAGCCTGCAAGAAGACCTCATTCTTAACTAAATTGGAAGGGCAAAATAGCTGAAGTGCTTATAGTTGCACAGGGTTGACACCAAATCCAAACTGTGTGTTATTATGTCTGCTTCACATAGTTTGATGAAGTCTTCGTGTCCCAAAAGCACATTAGCCATTGTTTTTATAAATGCTGGTGACAGGCAAATAATTCAGAGCCAAAAGCCAGACTCTAATGATAGGGTTAGAATGATTTAAGTTGAATAGACCAGGACAGAGGTGAGAAGCACATAGTCAAGGTAAAATTAAGGGACTGGACTCAATCTTTAGGTATCAAAGATTGTTTGTATATTTTTCCAGATAGTCAGACACACTGTCACAAGGCAGAAGATTTAAAATTGGCAAAAAATAATCCAAAAAAGAGCCAGAAGCACCAAGTTAAGAGGGCAACCAAAGTAGAAGGTCCAGAATTTTGGAAACCAGAACATTACATATTTTATGAGTACCTAATTTGTGAAAGATAACTATGGATGCCATGCAATTTAAAGGACAGAACAAAATGAAAAAAGAAAACTTGTAGTTGAGTACCAGGTTTCAGGGACTGTAAGGTACAGGAGAAATATTCAGAAGATGGGTTCAAGAATTCTCTTTTCTTTTTGAGGTGCAGACTTTGTGGGCAAATCAAGACCCCATTCTCAGTGGAGCCTCATCTAGGCCATCTCTGATCTTGATATTTTGGCACAAGAAGCAAGTCACCGGGACTCCCTTGCTGGAGGGCAGGGTTGGTCCCAGCAGTGCTGTACCCTAAGATCAAGTGATTGCTGAAGCCATCAGTAGTCAGAGAATGAGCAGGGATGGCAATTTGTGAAGGTTGAAAAAAAACACCTGTGCATGAATAGGCATATGAATTATAATAAATAATACCCCAAAGTGGATGTCTGGGTTACCTCAATTTTTTTTGTGTGTATATGTGTGTGTGTGTGTGTGTGTGTGTGTGTGTGTGTGTGGTATTTGTACATATATGACATTTATTATAAATACATATGCAAAGAAGCAACATTTACCTCATTTTCACAATTATTATAAAGGCTAAGTTCAGTGATTCCCTAAACTGCTTACACTGGAGTAAAATAATTTTTAGACATAATTTATGTAAGCATTTTTTCTTCTGTTCTTATAGAAATTCATTATACCACACAAGATGCACTTTTCCAGTTCCTTGAAACTTAATATTTTTGACACAAACAGGTTTATAAACATTTATACTGACTAAACTTGGCTTTGGGGTTCTCATGCTTCTGAAATTCACACGGTGGGGTTTTAAAACTAATGAGTCCACAGATATATATTCTGCCAACTCCCCCTTCTCCACAAATGCTTTTAAATATAAGCCCCTTGAGGACCTGCTATTTATAGCCTGTAAGGAAATGTTTGAAAAGCATACAGTAATGGCAGCCTTCTGGCTTTTTGAATTAGATCTCTTGGTTAATGTTAACTATTGCTATTAATACAGAACTTCAGACTCAGCAAACAAAAATTCTCATTTCTGAGATGTAATAATGTTCACAAAGGTATTCTACTTCGGAGATATTGGCTTAGGCCCCCTTTTGATAATCATTCATTTTAACAGTCTCAGTCTTATTGGATTATTACACTTACTTTTATTTGTTCACGTGTTCTAACCAGTAAGAAAATTATTAATATGATGTTCATGCGTGTTTCTTTCTTTAGATATTCTATTTGCTGTTCCCTTTCACTGGAGGTAACAGTTTTAAAATGAGTATGAGGTTATCAGACTTTTATCTATGCATGATTTTAATATATTCAATCTGGACTAGGAAAACCTCTCCTCTAGTTGAGCTATGGGCAGAGAGAAATTTTTCTAGGTTTCTTAGTTTTGGAAGTTGACACAGTAGAGAATTGGGAAAAGCCAGTTTCCAAAGGAAACATGGCTATAAATCACTTCATGTCCAGGATTATCCTCAGGTTGGCTGTTAGGTCAAACAGAACTCTAGTTTTCACAGAGAGTTGCTGAAAGAAACATTTATAAGAAAAATTCTGATCCCATGAAGACCATTTATATCACCATTTGAAAGAGGTGAATGAGAGGAGGTGAGAAAGAATGGCTGGCTGCTATGTACCCCAAACTACTCATTTGACCTAAAATACTTGCAGTTACTTACAAGGGCATAAAAGATGCTAATTCAAATTAAAGGGAATCTTCTACAAAGAGAGTGGTACCAAGGCCTGTGGTGGGATAAGTCCACTCCAGTTCATCAATTGGGGGAAAGGGGAAGGTTTCCCTTATTACTTCTCAACAACATCAGTAATGAATACCCTCAAAATGAGTTTTGATCTAAATTCTAAACAAATCCTGCAGTTACAGTTGTTTCCATTATATATACATATATAAAATTATACATATACAATACATATATAAAAATTATACATGTGTGTTTTCTATTTCTTACCATTCTCATTCAATGTAAACTGTAAAGTATAATACTTGTAAGTGAAAATTTCAGTTCATTTTACTAAATTTAAATAATTCCTTTAAAATAATTTTTCACTTTAAATATGACCTGTTATAAAACTTAAGAACCTGGAAATAATGTTTTTGATTATTATATGCTGCCATAAATATTCTTATCTTTCAGAGGAAGTAGGTGTTAAAGTATCTGCTCCAGGGGTCAATACCCTAAGCACTAAGCACACCACTGAATGAAATCAACCAGGTTCCGAGGGTAATGGCTTGCAGAGTGAATCAGGCACTCATTCCAGAGAAATAAAATTGAGCCAGCTAAGAAAGGGCCCCCAAAGGCATAGATATGGTCAGATCTTCACCTGGTGGGAACAAGTTATTACTTTTAATAGTTGGCCTGCTCCAAATGATCGGTAATTTGATTTTTACACAGGGAAGATTCAAGATTTCTTAAATAATAATACTAATTGCATTTCAATGCAGAGAAGATGCCAGAATTCTTCTATGCCTAGAAATCCCAGTTAGCATTCTAATTGAGAGCAATTTGCATGGCTGCTTTGTGAGGCTCATTCGGAGTGTTCAAAGATACCCTGAAACCAGGAGCAAGAAGTAGAGACCTGCCTGCTTGCCCTAACCCTCACTTGAAGGCTGATACAGAACCAAGGGATCTAGGTGATCTATGCCATCTTGGATTTTCATCTACTCCCCTTTCATTTCTATCTACAGCTTGATGTATTTTTTTCTTATGCCAGAATTTGTATTTAATAACTAAAAAGAACTAACCTTTAAAAAAATGTTTCCATTTGCTAAAAATTATTAGCCTTGGGGGAGGATATGAATAAGAATACATACCCTGCCACAAAAAGGATATGATCTATAAGTAGAACAAATGCAGGAATCAGGAACTTGTTTTTGTTTTTATTTTTCCTTTATTTAAACATAAGGAAACTATACATATAAAGCCATTGCTGGTTGCCTTGTGGACAAGTAAAGCAACCTATTCCCCGGGGATTCACGCTTTTCCAAATGAATGGAGGAAGCAGAGAGGGCTCCTAGAAATTATTTCCCCCTCGTATCTCACCCAAATCAGGAAGGGTCTCAAGTCTTGATTACAGGCCAAATGCTTTAGCCAACGCTATCCTTATCTCTCTCATTTTTAACTAATCAAATAAATTGATAGAAGGTAAATAAATATGTCAGCAAAGGTGAAAGAGTATGGTTTACACACCATGGAGATCATACTGACAGGTATTAAAAACCCACTGGGAGAACTCTACCTCTTCCCCACGTGCAGCAGTACAGCATACTTGCTGTTTTTAGGAGAATGTTTCTCTCTTGGTGACAATTAAAGGAGTTTTGTATGTTAACCTGCCTTTAGTCCAAATTAGGATAAATAATTGAACTGAACTGAACCTTTGTTCAGGTTTTATCCTTGTCACATTCAATCACTACTTGAATGACTATTATGAAGGAAAAAATGTGTGTATACACACACACACACACACACACACACACACACAATGGAACATTACTTAGCATCAAAAGAGAATAAAATCATGGCATTTGCAGGTAAATGGATGGAGGTGGAGAATATAATACTAAGTCAAGTTAGCCAATCCTCCAAAACCAAAGGCCAAATGTTTTCTTTGATATGAGGATGCTGATTCATATTGGCGATGGGGGTTCGGGGGGATCATGGGAGGATTGGAGAAACTTTAGGTAGGTCTTAAATAGGGCAATAGGGAGGAAGGAGAAGGGAGGGGGCAAAGGGGTAGGAATAACTGTGGAATGAGTTAGACATCATTACCCTAAGTACATGTATGAAGACACGAATGGTGTGAAAATACTTTGTGTACAACTAGTGACTTAAAAAATTGTGCTCTATATATGTAATATGAAATGAATTGCATTCTAACACCATGTATAACAAATTAGAATAAATAATTTAATTTAAAAAAAAGAAATCCTTTTCCGTATGTTTTTTCTTCAATTTCTCTCATTTCTTCTCATCTCTGGACATTAAGCCAGCTCGATAGGAGAAGCATCCTGTTATATTACAGATGATCCTTATGCAAGACTGGTGTCTCACCTAGAGTAAAACTCTCATGCCAAAAGGACATGTGGAGTTCACAGCTCACCATCCATTGCCTTCCTCTGAGCAATGTGAAATAACCCTTGATTTTATTCCTCTTCTCTCTCCTTCTGTTCTCCTTGTCACTGGCCTCAGATGGCTTCTTCCTACTTTCCTAATTTCTACATGTAAAATGTAGCATATACTTTCAAGGCTCTGGTATTTCATACCTGCCTATAATATTCTTAACTCTATTTTCTCCCTACTTGAAGATTTGCTATTTGTGATAATATATCTATACTTTTAGATTTTAATAACTTGCATAGATTGGATGCACAAATTCCTAATACCCAAAGATACTTTATCTCTACTAAACCAAGGTGAAGATGGGGGGGTTACTGTCCAGACAACATTTAGAATTCAAAAAGGAAAATAGAAAATTTCTTTTAAAGTAAAAAGTAAATTAGAGTATTTATAGCATGTTATGTACAACTTGTTGAGTATTTATGAGTATCTGTGAAGAGAAGATAATAACCTTAGCTAAATAAAGATACTGATCAAATTGTGACTCCATTCTGATCAGATAAAGTATCTGATCAAATTGTGACTCCATTCTTGAACTAGCTAGCAAACTTGGACTAGTTTCTAAATATATCAGTGCCTCAGTTTTCTCATTTATAAAACAGAATAAAGAATACTAGAATAATAAAGTTGTCCTAAGCATGAAATGGATTAATACTTGTAAAACACTTAGAATATCACCTCACTGAAAATATTACATTGATCCAGTTTGTCTGCCTCTCATAGAGATCATATGGGATATGTGATTATTTCTTTCAGTGAGGATCATTTAAGTCTTCATGGAGGAATGGGCTCAGATCAAATGGAGAGAGAGCATGTTAGCACTAAGACAACCAAGTGTATGGCCAGGCATGGTGAGGCATGCCTGTACTCAGGAGCCAGGAAGATCCCAAGTTCAAAGGCAGCCTCAGCAACTTAATGAGGTCCTGTCTCTAAATAAAATGTAAGATGGGGCTAGGGATGTGTCTTAGTGGTTAAGTTCCCCTGGATTCAATCCCCAGTATAATAATAATAATAATAATAATAGTATTTAAAACTTTATATAAGAGTTAGTGATAGCCTCAATCAGAATAATAACCCTGGCATCAAGTTAGAAACAGCTTTGGAACATGTAAAGGTGGTAACTGACTACATAGTGAAGTAAGGGATCAAAAAGAATAAAGGTAACAATGTATCAGCCTCCTCTTTTCCATGTAGGAAGACACAGAGCACTTTCAGGGAGTTCACAGGGAGAGGACTTTCAGCAAAGAGGCACCTGGAGTTTTAGGGGGCAGGAAAATGTGGTTGGGAAGAAAATGCTAAAATCAAGACAGTGGTTTAGTCAAGGGATCAAGGCTAGTATTCAGATGGAAGGAAAGAGAAAGTTGAAGCAAGATGGACCCTGGTCTGGGAGCACAAAAACTAGGACCTAAAGTCAGGGAGGAAATATTGGTTGCTCTGTCTCCCTGGACATAGGTTAGCATTTCTCACATACCTCATTCCAAGAACCAAAATTCATCCTAGATACCAGCAGGCCATAAAACTATAGAGGTTCAACTAAGGAGGAAAGAAGAACAAAGAGTCCAGGGGGACTGGAGATAATAGCTCAGTTGGTAGGGTGCTTGCCTCACATGCACAAGGTCCTGGGGTTTAATCCCTAGTACCACCAAAAATAAAAATAAAGAGTCAAGAAGAGAGGGCCATTTACTGCCTTAAAGTCCTGGAGTGGAATTAAGGAAGTCCTGTTCCGGGAGGAGAAGGAAGCTGTTTGCATGCACTTGGAGGCCACATTGTGGAGGGGTTCCAAGTGAAAACAGAGGACTGAAAGTACCAGTCACATCTTGTTTTGTGACTTCATTTAAGGTCAACCATGAAGAAAGAGACTAGAAATTCACAGAATAGAACAGCGAGGAAAAGCATCACAGGATGCTTAGACATCTGCATAGAGATGCACAGAGATTTGATAAATTGAACTGAGACATTTGAATTTAAGAGGAAATATAATAACTCACAGACATTTTCCAGACAAAGCAACAGACATGTGGTATGAAATCGCAGCCCAATCAAACTAAGCCAACTTTTTGCTTTGTTTGGTTTGGTTTTTAGAAGGGACATGAGAGAATGTCTCTGTTAACGTAGAATATACCAATGTATATCAACATGAATTTGTATGTGGAGACCAAGTGTTTGATTTTTCGTGTTATGGCTTTTTCTAATTTGGTCTTGAGGTCTCTGTCAGGAGTGGACATTAAGGGAGCCACTCTCCAGGAAAACATTAATGGGGGAAGCTGAGGTTAAGATGTGTCAGATGAGGCACAAAAATGAGACAAAACCAAGATGCATAAAACAGACAAAATGTATGAAATGTGTTACTTACAGATTGAAGAAAGAAAAGGAGTGCAGACAGGAGGCCGACAGGAAATGTGGAGGTAGCAGGAAGCTCCACCGGTAGGTGAGCAACAAGAGAGAGAAGACCTACTACAGGAACCTGTCCCCTCCGGGTTTCCCCTGAAGCTTGTGGATTGATTGCTTCAAAGAAAACACATGAGTTGTCTATTCCTCCCTTGCTCCCGCTTCCTATCCCACTATCAATCAGCCTCCTTATATCAAAGAAAACATTTGGCATTCGTTTTTTTGGGATTGGCTAGTATTATCTTCTCTGACTCCATCCATTTACCTGCAAATGCCATGATTTTATTCTCTTTTATTGCTGAGTAATGTTTCATTGTGTATATATGCCACTTTTTATATCTATTCATCTATTGAAGGGCATCTAGGAGCATGGGAGGAATAGACAAACTCTAGATAGGGCAGAGGGGTGGGAGGGGAAGGGAGGGGGCATAGGGTAATTAATGATGGTTGAATGTGATGATCATTATTAACCAAAGTACATGTATGAAGACATGAATTGGTGTGAGTATACAATGTATACAATCAGAGATATGAAAAATTGAGCTCTATATATGTAATAAGAGTTGTAATGCATTCTGCTGTTATATATAAATTTTTTAAAAAAGCAAGAAAGAAAACACCTGAGAAGAGGGAACTCATTTATATGACTCTAGTCTAAACCATTTGGTTCTGCCATGGTCTGCAGCTGTGGCTCGTGTTGGGTTTGGAGTCGATGGGATGAGCAGCAAGCAGGCTGCCTGGCATACCGCCACACAGGAGTGCTGGCTGTTTGAACTCCACCAAGAGCATCAGGGCACCACTGGGTTTCAAACAGCCTATGTCAGCTTAAAAATGGCTGCTGAGGCACCAGTTTAATATCAAGCAAATAGTGAGACTATACTTTCAGCTAATGATAGAAGAAAAGAGAGGTTATGCCAGAGGAGAAGAACCAAAGACACATTTGACTTAGTAAGAGTTGTTTCTGGGCTAGATCTAGAGTTGTTTCTGGGCTCAGATCTAAGTAGCTACCTGAACTGACAGAAGGTGGAGAATAGCTTTAGCTTTTGGCATTGCAGAAACCTGTAGGAACTGACATGGTGAGCAGTTGTGTCATCAGTAAATCCTATGTCCCCAATCTTCCTAAGGCCTAGTTCCTCACTCAGGTGTGAGGAATATTTTGCAACAGATTATTTTGGTTACACCTGCCTTCTTCAACATAAGTATTGTGAATACAGATTCTGAATAAGAAGTACTGGTAACCTCCAACCACAAAAATGTATTTGTGATTTATCAGATGTGAAATTATAGTGGACAACGGTTTTAGCCGCAAATCAAAAGATCAATGCCACAGGGGTGCAGTGTGGTAAGGCCTGCTGGTTGGCATCGATCTCCTGAGCCACAGTTGGCACACCGAGTTGATAATTACCATCAGTCCTACCTGCAAAGAAAGGACCACTGCACTCCTCTTTTGTGCTCATTGACAATAATTCCAAATTCATAGCTCCATAAATTACCCTTGAACTATAAATAATAGTAACAGCAATAATAGGTAAATAATAGTAAAGTCACATGCCCAACGTAGAGTCTGGGGGATTATCTACTTAGCAATGTTTATAGTTAATTGCAATCATGATAGTTATTTGAAAAGAAAAAAAAAAGCTATAGTTTTCAAAACAATCTATAACTCTGATAATATATTTCCCAAATGGATCAGATTACTGAAGAGTGTATATGAATTCCCCTGTGCAACACTTTTAAAATTTTCGAAGAAAGTTAATCAGATGAAGACACAAAGCATCTTTGAAACAATTTAAAGTCTTTAAACCAAATGCAATAAGCTTTCTACCAAAATAGATGAATAAATTACACTTAAAAAAACAGATATATTTCTCTGGTGTTTTGGAAAGTCTGTTTAAATTTCCAGACTCCAACTGTCTCATGCACACAAGAGGAAATCCTTTATTTTTGGCCCAGCATTGCTTACAAAAGGACCAATAAAATTTTATTGGTTGATTAATGAGACAAAATTATGGACCCAAAACACCATTAGATTATCATCTACTTTTTAGTGCAAAGAAAGATTTAACAGCTGCCATCCATACAAAACATCAAAAGATTACACAAACCTCCATTTGTAATCCATTCTAGTTCCTTTCATCTAAATGGTGAGTTAATCATTGAAGAAAAGCAAGAACTCTGTATGTACATCCAGGGTCTCTTGTACAATTCTTTCCTGGAAGACCTTGAAGGTATATAAAACAACCTCACAAACTCACAAGGAATTTCTCAGATCTGTCTGTCTCCCGTAGTCTTCTCCTCACTATCTGCAGATAATTTTGCTTCTCAATCTTGCCTCTGAAACAGCATGGCCCATCTAAAATGGGCCTTCTGCTCACCTCCTGCCTACTTTATAGCTGACCATCCTACAGCTGGGGAGGCTATGGTAAGATGGTGGAGGCACAAAGTTCTGCCAACTACTGGAAAGAAATCTGGCAGATGTGGTAACACTAAACGGCTCAAATTTCTTTAACCCAGTAATTTTAGTTTTAAGAAGTCATTAAGGGGCCAGGTGCAGTGGCACATGCTTGTAATGCCAGAGACTCAGAAGACTAAGGCAGGAGGATCACAAATTTGAGACCAGCCTCCTAAGGCCCTAAGCAACTTAATCGAGACCCTATCTCAAAATAAAAATGAGTAGGGATGTGGCTCAGTGATAAAGTGACCCTGGGTTTAATTCCCAGTATGGAAAAAAAATTCATTATGGGGAACTAATTCCAAGAAGAAGATTTTAACTTATCTAGATGGTCACTGAAGCCCTAATAACATAAGTGAGATACTGCCAACAATTAGAATGTTCAAAGTACTAATTAAATTTTTAATTACTGTCATGACCACATGACATGTAAGTATGTATCCATTAAAAAGAATTATTTCAAAGGGAATGTGCATAATACAATGACAACAGGAAAAATACAAATAGATTATTAGGCTATATATTAAAATTTTAATAGTACCTTTATTTGGTAGAATTGTGTGTTGTTTTTCATTGAATATTACTTGTATTTTCTTATTTTTTTCTAACAAGCATTCATTCTTTTATATTAAAAACAGCATTTCAAATATGTTTCTGTATTTAAGCCTTTTATTTAATTCACTTCTTTTAGAAGAAACTAAACCCCATCCCCCCGTGAATAGCTCTTTCCCCCTCTTTCACTTGTATTTTCTCTCTTGTTTGGATTTCCTATTTCGTTCTCTCCTACCCATCCTCCCTTTGCCTTAACAATATTTTCACATTTTTATGCCACACAAAAACAAACCAATCTCAAATATGTTTCTCTCCTGCCATTTAATCTACTCAACCTTATACCTTTCCTTCTTTTCCATACCAATTTCTATTTTTCTTTTAAACAAACAGGAGACATCACCTTGTCTCCATTTACCATCTCCTTACCTGGTAACCTCTTGCAATCTGGATTCTGCCGTGACTGCTGTCCTGAATCTGCTATGTCAAAGGTTCTGCCTTTCATATCTATTGACATGAACTGTTTTTTGTTTCCTGGGGTGTTTATGTCCTATTAACTAAGGTGCCCTCATATCAGGGCTGGTGGACTCCAGTCCATCACATCCCCTTGGTTTTCCTTCTTCCTCTGTCTTCTTTGCCAGCCTCTTATTTTTCTTTTGATCCCTTCAATCACTCTGAGTAACAAGCAATGATGATGATCATTATGATAGTGACCCACGTAAACTACCTACTCTAATCTAGGGACTGGTATTCAATCATCTTGTCTTCACAATCACCTAAGGAGCAGATGCTACCATCATGCCCATCATGAAACTGAGACATCATCAGGCTGATTAATCCATTTACATGACACCTTTAGTAAGTGGCCAAGGATGATTTGGACTCACCGTCTGGCTCTATAAATATCTGTAAACTTGGTCTGGCTTATCACTTTCAGCACCTTTCAGGAACCTCAAAATAGTTATTTCAAAATTTGGCTTATCAAAAAAAAAATGTCCAACCTGTTTCATCTCCTGACTTAGATTTAATAGTAATGCTACTCTTTCAATCACCGAGTCACCAACCTTTAAAGACTTCTGTTCAAGTCCTGTTCTCCCCTCATCTGTATGTTCCCAGTAGGGATTCCGTGCATTATTTCATTTGTCTCCATTTCTTATTGTCTCTAATTTACTCCACACGCTGCAGTAGAATTCATTGCCTGTCTCTTCCTTGCTTCCACTGTCAATGCCATTTTCTTAATGAACTGAGGATATACTTGTCATTCAGAAAGACATCTAAGTCTTTTTGTTCAAGCTTTTCTGAGTTTTATGTCCTCTTCTCTCATAAATGCCTGGTGTGGTCTGGTCATTACTCAAAATTTATCCCTCATTTTCACAGACCTATGTGGAATTCTATCCATTCTATTCCAGGGTCATCCCTCTATCCCTTGTCCTACAATCTTACTTTATAACTCCTTTTAGCACCTTAAACAGTGGTTAGTTTCCTTAACACTCACCTCTAATAAACGGGATGAGAGTATCTTATTCATTATTTAGCCCTGGCAGAATCGAAGCTTAGTATTTAAAAAAATGATTCTTAGTAAATATTTTTAGGTTCAGAGATAGATTTAAGGTAGGAATTTGGGGGGGAAATAGTCTGGAGATTAGTAGCTAATTTAGTAAAGAGCTTCATCCCTTTACCTCAGCTCTGTAAATCCATTAAGTGAATTACCTACCTGTGATTATACACTAAAGGAAAAGATGTTTTTACCAAGTTGCTTCCTAATTGATGCATTTAGTTCTTTCACATTCTACTTTGGAATATGCAGTATAAAGCAGCACCATGAACATTTTCTGAGAGTCTCTGCTGTGAATTGTGAACCATCTCCCAAATTCCATTCTTCTGTTTCTATTTAGCAAAAGTAACAGGATATTTAGCCAGCCATATTGCCACCTTGCTCAAGCTCAACATATTCTCAGTCACCCTTGTAACTAAGTAATGTTATGTCACTAATTCACCAACGAGAGGTGTGAGCTGAAGTGTTGTGTACTGCTTCCAGGAATCCCTTTCAAAGACTGAGCTCACTCTTCTTGTTTCTTTCCCTGACGTCTGCTGCTTGGAGTGCAGATGATATGGATGGAACTCTAGTAGCCATCTCTACAATTCAGATTTCTGCCTAGGTGAATCAGAAAACTAATAGAACCAGGAGTCCCTGAAAGTTCTAGCAAAGTAATACTAGCCCCATTTTGGATAAAAGGTGACAAAAAAAAAAAAACATAAGAGTAAAAAACCTTGCTTAAGGCTCCATTCTACTATACGTAGGTAAAGGAAGACTAGAACCCAGGGAACATTTCCCCCTCAAACTCTAGCTGAAATTTATTATATATTGCAAGAGTTATTGTAATCGATAAGCAAGGTAATCATAAAATGAATCTTTCTAGAATGTTAGTAGGATAGAATGGTCTCCTATGTCTAGGGTTAGAAAAAGCATTCTCAAAGTGACAAGGAGGATGAAGATAAAAACACTAAAATCTGAGTCCTGTTAAGCTACTATGATAAAGGGCTGCTCTTGACTCAAATGATGATTTTTAAATATTTTAGAATATTAAAGGTTTTTAAAATCATCAAATACAGATTTTCCACCTCTTACCTCTTTTTTAAGAATATGGTTCTTATCTTTAATAAGTAAATATTACATATATTACTAACAGAAACTACAGATTAACCACAACACTGTATGTTTCAACCTTGGTATCGAATTCTTTTTTTAATTTTTTAAAATTTAATTTGTTATATATGACAAGAGAATGCATTACAATTCATATTACACATATAGAACACGATTTTTCATAGGTGG
The DNA here is from genome assembly GCF_048772815.1 of Callospermophilus lateralis. Lineage (NCBI taxonomy): Eukaryota > Metazoa > Chordata > Mammalia > Rodentia > Sciuridae > Callospermophilus > Callospermophilus lateralis. Next base: position 68,281,872 of record NC_135307.1, on the reverse strand, counting down.
GGTGGCTCAGTGGTAGAGCACTTGCCTAGCACAAGTGAGGCACTGGGTTCGATCTTTAGCATCACATTAGGAAAAAGAAAAAAAAAAAAACCTAGCACCTATTACCTCTAGGAATCAACATACTTTGTGTGTTGATTATTTGGAAGATTACTATCTGTTAAGTGCATAGCTATAAATCAGTAATATAGGTGTATACAACTTGAAAATCACACACACACACACACACACACACAAGTTTTCATTTATCTTGAAATCATTTGCAAAGGAGAAATAGGATCAGAAGTTTTTCCCCCCATTTTTTTACATTAATGAGATTTTCAAGTAAGATAAAAGAATATGCCCAATGCAGAATGACTGCCATCACATTCTTAATAGTATTTTCGTATTCAACCTATATTTTCAACTATATTTGACTTACAATTCTCATCAAAATTTATCTCTACATGAGACAATGTAATTTCAAAGTCCTTTCATGTAATAGATGTCATCGTGGCTTATTCATTACAAATTACCTTTCAATCTAATAGTATTTAAACTGAGAAAAATTTTGAGCCTTTTAAATTCCTTTTCTCGGGAAATAAAAATCCTTATATCAAAAGACCTAATTTTGCAGAAGAAAGTAGTGTTAGCTCTATAATTTTTTTCAAGGATATGACTGTAATAAAGCAGGGGACTTTAGCCAAAGAAAATAACTAAAGCTCACCTGTGTTCTTGTATCAAACTCTTTCTGTGTAATTCTAACTATGGAAGTTGAAAATATTCTTGTAAAACTTGTTGTCATGACAACAAAATCCCTTAAGAAATGATACAAGTCTGCATATGAACAAAGTATTCATGACTAGATTTAACAGAAAGATGCTTTATAATCCATTTTCAGCTTGTCTTTTGTTTGCTTGTATTTTATAACATCTAACACAAACTCCACCCTACACATATCTTCAATGAATATGCTAAGTCTAGAAGCTATTTTTAGCTTTCTTTGGCCAACTCTTATTTATAGTGAGAAATAAAGATCATTTAAATTTGTCAGTCTTTGTAAATTATTTGGAAATATTTTACCTATCCTTAATTCATCTGAAAAATCTCCTTAATACATACTCTAACAGATTTATCTCTAAAGGAAAAGTTTAATAATCCTGGGCAAGAGGGTTTGTGAGAAAGTATAGAGAAAGTATAGATTTGTTGTTTAACAAAGATGATAAAATAAAAGGTGAAAAAGTAAAAATAATCAATTTAAATAACATTTTTTGCATACACACACACACACACACACACACACACACTCTTCAAAACTAGTTTCCTTCGAAAAGCTTTCTGTTCCTTGAATTTTTAAGATCTCAGACTCCAGACTCTGAAATGAGGATAAAATTCTAATATATTTCAAAAATGCAAAATATGGGTTTTACCTTCCAATTTGGGGGAAAATTATGAAAAATAATAGTTTGTAGATTTCTTTATCCAATATGTCATTTTACATTCATAACTTGTTCTTACACCAGACCTTATCATTTACTCTGGCATTTAAGGTCCTTCTTATTGTAAGTATAAATCATCTCACCTGTCCCTTCTCCCAATTGTATCAGAAGTTTAATGGAGGGGTTTGATACCTATCTGTACACTTTGACCTATCAAGTTAAACTCTCATTGTTACCTGAGCATAGTCATAGCCCACAGTGTTTTCTTTCATCTCTAACTGCTTTAACCAGCACATTTAGAGAAGAAACAGAAGGGTGGAGGGGGCATATAGATCAGAAAGGAAGTTGTAAAACTGTTCCTATTTGCAGATGACATGATTGTATAGATAGAATCTCCAAAGGTGCCACAAAAACACTTCTAGAGTTAATGAGTGAGTTCATTAAAGCCAAATAGTAGAGAGAAACTCACAAAAATCAATTATATTTCTACATATTAGCAATAACATGTGAAAACCAAATTAAGACTACATTACTATGTAAGATCACTCAAAAAGAGAGAAATATTAGGTATAAATCCAACAAAATATATAGAGAACTTATATCTTGAAAACTACACAATTCTGATTAAAGATATCAAAAGCTTAAATAAACACGGAGATATACTAATTATATTATGGATTGGGAGACTCGGCATAGCAAAGTTATCAATTCTTCCCCAAATTTATATAAAGGCTTAGTGATATTTTTGTAGATATAGGCAAAATTCTTTTAAAATTTACATGGGAAATGAAAGGAACCAGAATAGATTTTTTTTAAAAAAACTAAAAAAAAATTAGAATAAATTGCAAGAATTACTTTACCCAGTTTTAAGTCTTATTATATAGTTCCAGTTATCACAATCACATGGTATTGGCAGAGAGACACAAAAATTGGGACAGATTTATAAAGTCAGCTGATTTTCTTAGCAAAAATAATTCGTGGAGGAAGGATAAATTTTTCCACAAATGCTTTTAAATATCTAGACATCTATAGGCAAAGCAGTAAATCCCAATCTAAATACTACACTTTTTACAAAAACTAACTCAAAATGGATCATAGATTTAAATGTAAAACATAAAAATCTAAAATTTAGAACACAGAACACCTAAGATTACATGAGGAGTTTATAGGCATGGTGACAGAACACTATCCCTATTTAAAAATCTATAAATTGGACTTAATTACAATTAAATAATTAAATGACTCAGCTTTTTGAAAGATCCAGTAAATAGAATGAAAAAAGACTAAGGCTATAGCTCAGTGGTAGAACATTTGCCTAGCATGTGAAACTTGTTGAAAACAAGAAGAAGAAGAAAAAAAGATGAAAAGACAAACTATGATCTGGGAGAAAAAAATTACAAGTCAAACAAAAGACTCATATTTAAAATAAATACTTAACTAATTCTTAATTAGGACTCAACATTAAAAAAAAATGACAAATATATGAAGAGACATTTCCCTGAAAAGGATATAGCCATGGCAAATAAGGACATCAAAGGATGAAATTCAACAGTGCTAGTCATTAGAGAAATGTAAATTAAAGCTACCATGTAATACATTTCTACTAGAACAGCTCAAGTGATAAATAGTGAAAATACCAAACAATGTGGAGAATGAAGCTCTCATACGTTGTTAGTGGTACTGTAAAACGATGCAGTCACTCTGGGAAGGAATTTGTTTCTTAAAATACTACACCTATACTTACCACAGGACGAAGCAATTTGTATCCTGACCATTTAGCCCAGATGAATGAAACTGAAGTTGCTACAACAGTCTGTGTACAGTTGTTCATAGAAGCCTTAGTTGTAATAATCTGAAAATGCAAACAGCCAAAACGCTTGCAAATGGTGAAACAAATTATGATACATTCACACTGCAGAACAATGCAAAGAATAAACTATGACTATATGCAACAACTTGCATGGATCTTCAGGGCATTGAGCCGAATGGAAAATGCCAGTCTCAAAAGGTCACATATTTTGTGACTATTTATTTATTTGTTGATTTAGAGACAGAGTCTTGCTAAGTTGATTAGGGCCTCACTTAGCTGCTTAGACTGGCTTTGAACTTACAATCTCCTGCCTCAGCCTTCCCAGCCGCTGGATTACAGTTGGGTGCAATCTATAGGCCTGGAGAACAAATTTGCAGTTGTTAGGTCTTAGGGATGAGTGGGGCAGGGAGGAGGGAGCAACCATAAAATATCAGCACAAAGGAGATCTTAATGATGATGTTGTAATTGTATACTGTGACTGCAGTGGTGGTTAGACAAATCTACCCACGTGATACAATGACCAGCTACTATAAATATACTTTGTACCAATATCAAATTCCTAGTTGTGATCATAAACTATAATTAGTAAAACACAACCTTTGGGGTAAACTGAGTGAGGATACACAGGACCTCTCTGTACTACCTTATAAACTGCCTGTGTTTCTATAATTACTTCAAATTACTACAAAAAATAATTAATAAAAAATTAGTGCTAGAAAGTATTACAAATAATTTTTATACATTTTTTGAATTGAAAAGATGTCAAAAGGTTTTGCAGCCCTACACCCAAAAGGATACTACTAAATGATACAAATTTCATTTACTAATAGACAGTAATATTGGGATGGGATGACATTTGCAATATTTATGAACTTCTGGAATGGCAAAACACTTTCAAAAGTTAGAAAACAGAATGGTACATCTTTACTTCTATAGGCCACATTTTCAATCTTATTGCTATCCAAAAAATAAATATAGTTTCTTTAAACTTTAAATCTTTAACCAACTAAGAAAAGACGTTGAATCACTTGGGTCATATGGTAAATTAACACACCTATGCTCAGACAAAGTAATACATCAGGTATGGAAAATTACATATAGTTGTCCCTGTTTATCCTTTGGAGATTTGTTCCAACACCTGGCAGTAGATACCTGACACCATAGATAGTACTCAACCTATATATACTATGAGGTTTTCCTATATTTACCTACCTATATTAAAGTTTTAATTAGGCATAGGATAAGATTAATAACAATAACTATTAACAAAATAGAAAAATCATAACAATGCACTGTTATACAATAAAATGGCATAACTACTCTTGTGCTTTGGGGCCATTACTAAATAAAATAAAGACTGCTTGAGCTCAGCACTACAGTACTGCAGCAGTTGATCTGACAACCTGGACAGCTTCTAAATGAGTAATGGGGGTGGGGATAGTGTATGCAGTATAGATAGTAAAGAGATGATTCAGGACCCAGGTGTGTCGGATTAGGACAGCAAATTTCATCATGCTACTCAGAAGAGCACACAATTTAAAATGTTCATGTTATTTCTGGAATTTTCCTTTTAATGTTTTCAGACCAGAGGTAACTTCAGAAAGTGGAACCACAGATAGGGGAGGAATATTGAATATCACCCTCATGCCCTTCAGCTCCCTTGAACTGGGTAGGGTGCACTCTGGATAGACCATTAGCCACATTACTGAGGCTCAAGAGTAGGGTTTGTCCACCTTCTTTCCTCCTTGCAGTTCAACATCCCTGGAAATACAAGTTGGGGCATGATGTGTCTTCCATATTCCCATTTGGAGGATGATTCTTTCCACAGTCAATATTTTCTCTGCATCTCTACCCAATTCCTTCCATTTGTACTTAGTCCTTTGTATTATTTACATACCTGTCAGTCTCTTACTCCAAATTCCAAGCTCCTCCAAAGGAAAGATCTCTCTCTTATTTCCTTCTGTAATTCTCCCTTTATAGCCATATTGTTTTATACAATAAGTATCTAATGCATGTTTGTAAAATAAAGCACATACTATGGTGGTATGGTTATATATTAATAATGCCACGTATTCCATAAAGTTATTAGCATTATGCCAGAATATACAATGTTGGTCTATTCATTTTAGCCATATTGAACTCAAAGGAACACATTTGAAGAAACCTGAAAATACTGAACAAAGGACTGTGAGCCAAGCCAGTGAGGTATTAAGATATTCATTCAACATTTTATAGTGTTGACATTTAACAATGTTAAGATAACATTCAACATTTGTTTAGTCAATATATAATTACTGAATACATTCTACATACATGATTCTGCCAGAAGTTGAAGTAAAAAGGGAGCCCAGGAAATATAGCCTCAGCCTCCAAAGAACCAGGTCATGGAGTCAGGAGAATGGGAATGGGATTTCATTGTATAAATTAGTGAGGACTTGGTTTGCACTTTATAAGTACAGGACAAAAAAACATGAAGCACTTTCAACAGGCATCTTCTTTCTCATCTTTACTGTGGTTTGAGATGTTGCAGCAAAAAGTAAGTCAAAAGACTTCTTCATTTGGAGCAATACCAAACCCCTTTAAGTGTGAACAAGTATGCTCTTTTTCACACCTAAAATAGCTCAAGATAATTTGATAATTTCTTATCAAATTATTCTGGAAAATGACTCATAGCCAGGAATTCAAACAATAAAAATATTTTCCTTACAACTTTCTAGGAAAAAGTTTACAATACAAATCAACAAAGGTTGACTTTTAAATTCCATATAATTGCATTTCTTAAGCTTGTGAATCAAACTATAATTTTTCTAAACAGAATACAGTTATAAAACCATACATCATGCTTTATAAATTTAGAAGAATCTCTTTATTTTAGTTTTACTTAAAATACGCAACAATGAAAAGCACAGCCTACTGAAGGGAATAGTGAATAGAACCGCTAAGTGACTTTTCCAAAAAATAAACAAAGAGAGTTGAAAAAGTAATAGGTCCAGCCACAATAGCCTTGGATTACAAGGAGCAAAACTTTCCTAGATGTCTATTTTTAATTTTTAAGGTGCTTACCTTTGATGTTTCTTATAGTTTAACTTAGCATTTATTTAGGTAAATTCATCCTGAATTCCTTTTCAAAATCAGCCTTTGAGGTAATAATAAAGTATTTTTTTTCTTTTTTGGTACTGAGGATTGAACCCAAGGGCACTTTACTACTGAGCCACATCTCTAGTCCTTTTTATTTTTTATTTTCAGATAGGGTCTCACTTGGTTGCTGAAGGTCTTACTAAGTTGCTGAGGATGGTCTTGAACTTGCAGTCTTCCCCATCCTACAGAGTTGTTGGGATTACAGGCACGTACTACCATATTTAGTACATAGTCTAAGTGGGTTCCTGGAAATATTCAGACATATTAAGCAGTAAAATAGCTTTGTAATAGCAAGAGCATGGGTTCCTAACCTCTCTCCCTACTAATTTACTAAAATATCTGAAATGAACATAGTCTAATAGCTCAAAAATCAATTAATTGTTAACCCATGGAACTTAAAAGTACTTATAAGAGGCAAAAGAAAGATGAGAGATTTAACATTCTCTTAATGTGGTATATTCCAATAGACATTTTACCAAAGAAGATATGGAAATGATGCATTAAAATGCTTAATATTATTAGTCATTGGGAAAATGCACATTCAAATCACAATAAGATACCATTATAGAACCACTAAAATGTGCAAGAGAAACTGAAACCATCATGTATGCTGCCAAAAGAAATGTAAAATGGTACAGTAACTCTGGAGAACACTTCATTATTTTCTTAAAAAGTTAAAAATAAACTTACCAGAGGACCTAGTAATTCTACTTCTATGTATCTACCCATGGCAAATGAAAACATATGTCCACACAGAAGACTTGCATGTAATTGTTTAGAACAGTATTATTCTTAATACCAAAAAACTGGAAATAATCCAAATGTCCATCAGCTGGTGAATGGATAAACAAGGTGTTGTATAACTGCATATTGTGCTATTATTCAGCAATAAATTAAATTATTGACACATGCAACATGGATTAACCTCCAAAACATTTTTCAGTGAAAGAAGTTTACACATAAAAACCAATATATTATACAATTCTATTTAAATTTAACATTCCAGTGAAGGAAAATTTATAGAAACAGAAAGCAGATCAATGATTGCCTGGGACTTGGCATGCAGTGAAGATTGACTCAAAGTAGGTATGAGGGACCATTTTGGAGTAATGGAAAGGTTCTAGAACTGGGTTATGGTGATGGTTGAACAGCTATATAAATTCACTGAAAATCATAGAATTCTTCACTTACAATGAGTGAATTTATGCTTTTTAAATTATGCTTAATTAAAATTATTATTTGTTAAAAGGCAATAAGGTTTTGTAATGACAGGTTCTCCAATAGATCTCTGCACCTGGCATTAATGTTTCAATAACAGACAAAACTCATTTGTAAACAAACTATGAATCACCAGCAAGGCTAAGGGATATGAGATTCCTGGAGTCAAGAAATATTTCTAGACATTGCTTTATTTCACAAGGAAATGAGAGTGTTTGCTATTCAGTTAGTATTATTAATTGCCTCATAAGCTCATTTCACTCATATGAATGAGATGTATGTATACGTAATTATGTAGAAGTCATCACATTCAGGAAGATTTGCAATAATAGTGGTAATGGAAACATGAACGTGAGCAGGATCCTCAATGAATTGTGCATTGATGTACACAGGAGAGCCCATAGCTGCCTGGAACATAGACTCTCCTTCCAAAGATTCTTTAATGAATCAGTCAGAGCTGTGTACAACTAAGAAGGTAAAGAGAGCAAATGAGGAAAGGAATTTGGCTACAGTTAATCCATGGAGACTCTCTTTCAAATGACTATAATGAGTGCTGAGAAACATGTTATGCCAATATTTATTGATCCTTTACAATTTAAACTATAACAGACTTGGTTTGTTAAAAAAAAAAAGGCTGATTTGTAACTTGAGGGGTACTTACAAGAGTCATTTGATGGCTGAGCAAATTCTACCAAAATAAAAGTTAAAAACTTATCCTTTGTATTTCAATGTACAAATTTCACATTTAGGAAGCCAGTATAAATATATGAATAGTTAAGTAGAGGGGAGGGGAAGGGATGTGGAAATGGGAAGGAGAGTATAATGAGCAGATATTATTACCCTATATACATGTGTGATTGCACTACAGGTGTGACTCTGTACCACCACATACAGCCAGAGGAATGAGAAGTTGTGCCCCATTTGTGTATAATGTGTCAAAACACACTCTACTGTCATGGATAACTAATTAGAACAATTTTTTAAAAAGTTAAAAATATTCTGAAAGATCTATGCTGAGCTGGAAGGTGCACCATTGGATTGAGAGTTGTTTTTCTACCATGGCAGGGTGTGGTCTGCTCTATTCCATCAGGTGGGAAAGGACAGTGGGGTGTGGATGACATATACACTGAAAAGGCTGAAACCTGGGGGTGCCATGCCATAGCCCCAGCTGCTATTGTGGTGCTTGAGTTTATTTCTAAGAAGTTTCTCAGGGGTTTCTTTCTGAAGAAGACAACTAGATTCCATTTGTGGGTCAAATCATTCACATTATGAGTTTTATAATTTGAAAAAGGGAAACGAGTATGTCATAGGTAGTCGAAAGTAGGATGTTTCCACCTCAGTGCCTCAGACATCTAGGGCTGGATAATGCCTGATGGGGAGGGCTGTCCTGTTCCTTGTAGAATGTTGGGCATCATCCTGGTCTCTACACCATACCAGTAGCACTCTTCTCCCAATTAGATGACCCAAAATGCTCCCAGAAATTGCCAAATGAATGCTGGGAACAAAACTGCCCCCCCCCAATTGAGAATTATAGGTCTACATGGACAGTTCCAACCCTTTTGAGTGGGCAAAAAAATTGTGTAGAAACTTTGAAAAAGTATGTAAATATTTTTTTCACCATCAAGTTGTATAAATAAGTGCCTATCTGCTAATACATAGAAAATTCAAAGTATCTTGAATAGTGAAGACATTGTCAAAAATGTAAAATGTCATTAATTCCATTTTATTGCCTCAACAAACTCCAGCAGTAAGTTCAACAAATGAAGGAAATGTGTTTGCTCTAAGCAGTCAACGTAGATAAAAATGAGACTGAGTTCTACTTCATGGCTGATGCTCGTCTAAGCTAAATAAATCCCATTTATTATGAAGTCATAGCAACCTGCCAAAGAAAAAAAATCTCAAATTTATACAGATTTTATTACTACATTTGACAACAAATGTAATTAAACCATCAAAGTGAGGAGAGATACAATGTAACTTTTGAGGCCCATTATTAGTTGATGTACATTCAAATTCCCTCCAGTAAAGTGAATTAGCCTTCTGTTCCAGAAACCTCCTATTTATGCCACTGGTGAGGGAGGGATCCCCCATGCCAAAAAGTAGAAGGTGACCAAACACATAACAAAATGCTGGACAGATGAATTAGACAGAATTTACTGTCACATACACCTATAACCTGGAAGGTGAAGGACCTTGCACACCATGCAGGATGCACTGGGGTTGCACTCAGGAATAGAACAAGAAGGGGTCTTTGGAGGGAGGCTTTGTGGTAGCAAAAGACCTCTGGGTCTGACAGGAGGATAAACTGATTGTTTGAAAACCTTCGGGGACTAGCAGGGAAATGGACTTGTTAAGTGGAGGGCTGATGGAGTGTAGCTAGTCTGGCTGACAGAGGAACTAGCCAGGTGAGAAACTTTCTCTACTGGAGTGGAGAGAGCAGATTGCTGCCAGGACAGGAGAACCTGGGGTTAGGTCTTTGGAGCCTGGTGAAGCGCAAAGATACCAAGACAATGTTGACATGGGATTTGAGATCATATAATGCACGTTCTCAGATAGTTGGAAGTGTTTTATGATATTTCATTCATCTTGAATGCAAAAAGAAAACCAAATAGTAACCTATTGCCTGAGTTATCTGCTCATGTTTTTTTCCATCAAAAGTGTGTGTGGGGACTGGTGCTGTAGCTCAGTGGCAGAGAGCTTGTCTTGCACATGTGAGGCACTGGGTTCAATCCTGGGCACCACATAAAAGTAAACAAATAAAGGCATGTTGTCCATCTATAACTACAAAAAATAATTAAAAAGAAGTGTGTGTGTGTGTGTGTGTGTGTGTGTGTGTGTGTGTGTGTTTTGTTTTTATTTTTTATACTGGGAATTAAACCAAGAGGCACTTTACCACTGAGCCATATCTCCAGCCCATTTTATTTTTTATTTTTGAGTCAGTGCCTCACTAAGTTGCTTAAGGGCCTAGCTTAGTTGCTGAGACTGACCTCAAATTTGAGATCATCCTGCCTCAGCCTCACAAGTTGCTGAGATTACAGGCATGCACCACCATGCTCAGCTAAAATTGTATTTTAATCATTCCTTCTTGACTTTAATTTTAGCAACTGTCTGTGTGTAGTACGTACTTCTAAACACAGCAGGGAGCTACAAGGAAGAAGAAAACATAAATCTTTTAAGTAACATATCTATATCACCAAAGTGTTCCATGGGGATGTCAATCCTCCTGTGGGACTTTGCAACATGAGCCATCATGCAAAGAAAATACTAAGGTGATGCTGTGAATGGTAATACTCCATATCAGTGAATAAGGATAGCATGACAGAAGACAGAAATAAGCATTTGTCCTGCTTTCAGAACTGCAGCACAAGGTCAAAACCTGACATTCTCTCATCAGATGATGGCTTTCTGGGGAAGATCCTAGACTACTAGACAGTTCTCCAAAGGACAATATTAACATTTATTTCTATGAGTGCTGAGATAAAAATTGGGTATCTAATAAGGGTCTGAGAATCACTTAGAGGCAAAAAAAAAAAAAAAAAAAAAAAAAAAAAAACTTGATTTGGAGTCAGAGATCTGAGTTTGAAAATGTTTTCTGATACTTTCTTTCTAGGTTAGATTGGAAAAGGCTGTTTATCACTCAGAGCCTATGACTTTTCCCTCTAATGGGGTCACTGGGACTATTATACACAAAAATATCTAGGACTTTATCTGACAAATGGTAGATAATTCTTCCTGTCTATCCATCCAGGTATCCATCCACCAATTCATATTCCCCATACAAAATAGTGAGAATCTTGGTTCTATATCAAAATCAATTCACTAAAACAAGAAAGATAAGAATAAAAACACAACAGATGCAGTTCTGTGAGCATTACAGACAAACCTCCTGTCAGGATGTATGTGGAAGGGAGGCAGGTCTTGTGACACTGTAAGTACTAGAGGTAGTCCTGGTATCATGTCAGGAATACACACTTCAAATTGTCAGCTCCAGCATTAGGCCCTCATATGTACCTAGGCAGGTTAAGTCAGAATCCTAAACTAACACAATGTCTAGTGACCTCTCTAGTGCTTTGGCATGAAATTTGGGAATTTATTTTATAGCTCTGAATTTTAAATCAGGATGGAATCAAACAGCATCCAAATCCTAATCTGTGCAACAGAAATCTCATCAAATATTGTACTAATTCTGAAAGTGAAAAACTCAAATAATACTGCCCTCTGAAGAATTTTCATTTAATTTTAAGATTAATGAACTTAGCCCATATGTTAAAGTGTTTTTTAAAAATATTTCCTGAAGTGTGGCAGGGGAGAGGAGGGCATGGGTGGTGTTTGCATTCCACCTTATAGTTGACAGGCAAGTGCAAGTACTCCAGATTTTGGTTATGGACAAATTTTGAACTTGCCCAATTTTTCATATATATATGAAAATATATATGTACACACATATACGTATATGTTTATGTATATACATATATACGTATATGTGTAAGTGTGTGTGTATGAAAAACTTGAACTTCACTAGGCGCTGGGTGTCAAATGTGTTATTAATATTTATGGTTCCTTCTCAATAAGTTCTGTACTTCTCAGTAAGTTCTTGACTCCTGGGATAATCAATGGCAAATAGAGAAAATCTCAAGCTGTGTAAAGCCCATTATATTTTTCAAAGCACTGTCACTGCTATTATCTCATTTGGTCTCTCCCCAACCTACTTTAGGCTACACAAAGCATAAAGTACACAGAAGCAGAGAAAAGGGAGAGGAAAAAGAGGGCAATGGCCACTCTAGCACAGAAGCATCTAAACTGCTGCTGATATCCTAAAAGGCAAATTGCTCCCTGCCTTCCCTCCACTTTTGCCAGGGGGTGAAAGGGGATTGTTGGGTATCTTGCCTTAGTTCTCCCTTGTCTCTTCATATTCTCCATACAAAATAGTGAGAATCTTAGTTCTATATCAAAATCAATTCACTAAAATAAGAAAAATGAGAATAAAAACACAACAGATGCAGTTCTGTAAGCATTACAGACAAGCCCCCTGTCAGGATGTATGTGGAAGGGAGACAGGTCTTGTGACACTGTAAGGATTGGAAGGTAGTCCCAGTATCATGTCAGGAAGGGAGCCTCTTTGATCAGGCAGGGAGCCACAAACCTACCAGCTCAAGGTTACCTGCAGTGTTTCTTCTTCTAGCCCAGCTTTCAGCAGAGTGGAAAACTACAGGGAAGAGGAGAGAGTGTCTGCACTCTGCAGAGATCTGGGGCTCTGAAAATCTCCCTTCTTTCCTGTCTCAGATTGTTGAGAGTTGAGGGAAGGGTGTTAACAGCAGAGAACATGGACACTTATAGACCTGAAAGAGCTAAAATTCTGCCTTCCTTCTAAAACCCAGGTATTGTTCCTGGCATTCCTGGCAATCAGTGAATTGCTCACAGGGCATTAGCTCGAAGCCTTTCCAGAAAAATCTGACATTGGGCTTCAAACAGAATATTCAGCTGTGGAAGACAACCCATGCTTTGGGTGTAGCTGAAGGTGGGAGTAATGTTGGTTCAAGAGCCAAATAACACCAGATGACCAGAGGCTGGTACTTCTCCACTGGCCACTAATTGTATTAAGCACTATTATTTATAAACTGTGAACATAGATACACATGTCTCTTTCGTGGGAATAGTCCTAGAGAATTTTAAGAACCAAGGAAAATGTCATCTGCCCATACGTGTGTGCATATACACACTGAAAGAGTTAAGTCTGGGCACCTGAGAACAGAATCAAAACAGGAAGCTGTGTTTGGTGCACTCATGGGCCCACAGGAGACAAGAAGCCCAAAAGTTCCTGTTTCTACTCATCTCACAGTGATCTGAGGTGGTCAGCATCCAAACAATCTTTTTTCAGTATTCTTGAAGTCTGGGCCAACTATGTAGTCTTATCCAGATATAACACACTGATGATCCGTCTAGCTCTGATTCTAAAACTCTTAGTTGCACACTGAAGATCCTGAGTATAGGATGCTAAATAGCAATCTTAGTAACAAAAAGAAACAGACCTTTTATGAGATACTAATATTAATTTGCAAAAACTTAAATAAAGGACACATGCATCTTTATCTGAATCACATAATTGGACACATACCTATTAATCTGCAGCAACAGAGAAGGGACAAGCAGCATCTTCAATAACATCAACTAAAGTAATGTGAGAGTGTGTGTGTGTGTGTGTGTGTGTGTGTGTGTGTGTTACATTGTGGAAAACTCCAGAAGCATGAGACACAGTGGTAAAAAGATCAGACTCAGGGTCAACACAACTGGATTTTAGTGCCAACTCCTCCTTTAAGTATTCATATAACTTTCGGGGTTACTTACCTTGCCAGTTCTTGGTTTCTTTGTTTCTCAAAGTAGTTGTGGTGCTGGTTCACTTCCAATGTCCCTTTCAGCCATAAGAAGTTGATTCTGAGTCACTGGATTGGACACAACCTTATTTAATCAAATGAAAGCACATTGTGCTGATTCTTTAGATTAAACAAAATGTACTCGATATGGGAAAACTGTCTTCAACAATCTGACAAAGCAAAGCCTTTGCTGGTTGGGAGTGGAAGCACACTGCTATGAAAATGAGGCTTGGAAGGTTAAAATGTGTTCTATCCTTCATCACAATCCCAGGAGAAATATACCATAGGATAGAAAGTCTGGTATCATCCCGATTTATTGACATTTAGTGCTTGAATGTTCTCTCATGAATATCTGTATGCTTTATCATGTCTTGAGAACATGGTATCTTTCTCAACAGAGTTATTACCACAGAACTATAAGAAAAGATTGTAATTAATTGATGAATGGTAGATAGTATGTGTATAGAAGGAAACAAGAAGGAATTGAGGAACAAAAAGTGGAGAAAGCAGTTGCTAAAGAAAATCTGTGTAGAAAACACCCATCCACTCTGATTGCCTCTTTAGTTCTGTGTGATACCATTCCTTGGTTCCCATATTATTGATAGATGAGTCTGAAATTCCCCCCCGCCCATTATACACTAGTTATTCCATAGCAGAAAAGAAATTTTATGTAATTGCTTTCCAATTAAAATATAGTTTTGGAGAACAACTAAATATACCTGAATAACTCTTCCAAGTGATGTTAAAAATTAATTAAACTTATGTTTCCCTAATTAGAAAAAAATTGTAGTTCTTATGTTAAAATCTTACTATATTATTGAGCTTTTGCTTTTTAATAAGGGATAGTGAGGGCCAGGCACAGTGGTACACATCTGTAATCGCAGTGGCTTGGGAGGCTGAGGCAGGAGGATCATAAATTCAAAGCCACCCAGAGCAATTTAGAGAGGTCATAAGCAAGACACTGGCTCTAAATAAAATATATAAAGGGGTGGAGGACTCTAGGAATGTAGCTCAGTGGTTAAGCATCCCTGTGTTCAATCCCTAATACTAAATAATAATAATAATAATAATAATAATAATAGTGACAAAATCATTCATGATTTTTCTAAAAAGATAAAAAAAATTTTCATCTTTGTACATCTTGAAATAAACTCATAATGTCATGACATTAATAGAATTTAATATATTAATAGAATTAAGGAACAGTAAAAGAAATACCATTTTAAAATAAAAATTTCTCCAAAATTCTATTTAGATCTGGTCATTATCATTTATGGTGGAGAGAGACATTCTAAATCAAATTTCCTGCTAGGTTTAATATGTTAACTTCGGATATGATACTATTTCAATTTTCTTACTTATACAAGCCAGTATAATTTATCAGAGGAAAATATTTTAAAAGTAACATTGGCAAAGCTAAAATATCAAAAGACTTTTCCCTAAATCCATTCCTTCCTGTTTTTGTATTGTGGGGCTCTTCATGTATTCAACCAAGTTAAAAACAGCAATTTCCAAGAAAGACCCAATTCAAACAAGTTCCATAAAATGCACATTTTATTCTGTATCATGAAAAAATATCCACATTTAAATAAAGTGTGAAAAAATCAAAGTTAATCCTCCCTGATGAAATATAGCATATTTGTTGTGCTAAAACCCATAATTCTATTGGGTTAGAAACTTCCACCTGCCAATTCACTTTTTTAAATGACTATTTCTTGGGAACAAACCTTAAGTAAAGTGATAATCACTGTAAACTTCCCAACTGCAAAGAATTTTGATCACAAGTTTTCCAGAATTGAACCTAAAGTCACATATTTAAATTTTTTTCACACATCCTTTTAGCCATCAGGTGATAAGTCAACAGTACATACAAAATTTCAATATTACATGTTGCAATACCTTGTTTTAAGTAGAAAACAAGATCTGCTTAGCATGAATCAGATTTTGAAAATTGCATACAAGTAGTGCTTAGCATAATAGTATTAAAATATCTTGCATGAGGTTTTTCATTATTTCCTTGGTCCACACCTATATCAGTTATTTCCAGGGAATTAACCCTAAAGGAAGAGGCATTTTTAATATCCCCAAGTTCTCACAAATATGGTTGCAGTGGCAAAAGCATTTATGGATTTACAAAAATAAATTCCCATCGTAACATCAGCGTCACAGTCAGGAATTTATATTCTAGTATACAAAGTGAAGCAACTAGTGTAAACAAAGTGACAAAAACATAGAATAAAAAGAATCTGTAGTTTTCCCTATGTCATAAATATTCATATGGTAATTTGTGTTGTATGAGTACCAAGCATTTCTAGAAGTCATTGCTCTTTCAATAAATCAAAGGGAGGGTTTTAGGGGAGAAATGATTCTAAATTGGTTTCCAATTCTCAGTGTGATAGCCATCATTTGCAAAATCTGTTCCTAACAAAGTGTGTGTTCCTTCTTCCCTTTACTGTGAATAGGTCCTAAGATGGAAGGAGATTTCCTGAATAAAGATGTCAGTGCAGTGAACCAAAGGATGTGAGCAAACAGCACACGCCAACCTAACTGACAAAGATCATGAGAATCACAGCATGAAGACATGCCCGCAAGATCAAAAGGCAATTTGCAACACTAATTTTTCTAAAACTGAAATAGGTTAATCATGATTTTAAATGAAAGTACATTTGCATTTTGTGTAAGTTGATGATTCAGAGCTGGGACATAATATACCAACATTAGAGACTCAATGTCTACCCAACTTTCTTTGACGTGGAATTAAAAATGAACCTTTATTGTGATTTTTGCATGGTTTGTCAGCTAGCTCTCCTTCCTATTTGCTCACTCATGACCTCATTAAAAATCTTTCTATCATACTTTGGTTGTAAAACTTGATGAGGGGCCTGTGACACCAACAGCTTTGTGATCAACAATTATCTTTAGGTTTTTTTTTGGTCAGGAAGCCCAATTTCCTTAACTCATTGAGAGTCTGACCATGGAAAGAATTAGTTAAATGATCTGACAATAAAGATCAAATATTTGACAAGGAAATTTTTTATATCAGTTATTATGGTTACTCTTTATGCAGGCATCAGGGTGGATCTTTTGGCCTTATGATCATTCAACAACAGGCAGTGATTCTGCATAAATGACAGAGTGGTCAGATCATCCTGTCTTTACCCAATCAAGATGCAGCCCAAACAGGCAAGTGCTTAGGGACCTGGGCTTCCAGGTCAAAACTAGATACTCTAAATTTGTTGATGGTAGGGGAGCCCTCATTTATTTAAAACAATGATTTAGCAAGCTTTCAAACTTCTTCCTAATGTTTCATTAAAATCTTAGTGGTCATGACACATACTATATAAACTAACAAAAATTATTAAAAAGGCACAACACAGAGAAAAATCATTAAGAGGAAGCAACTGCTATTCTTTCCCCTTTCTCCCTGTTCCTCCCATAGTTATAACTATGACCACAGGTTGCATTTTTAGGTCAATTGTTCTTTGACCAAATGTCTTAACAATCAACACAAGTCCATGAACTCGTTTAAGTAAAAACACAGTGATTATGTAGAAGCCAGGGTGGAAGTGAGCCAACTATCAAAATCTGTAGACAGTGTCACTGGGGTCCTCCACAGTTCAGAAAAAAGCAGGATGTTTCTTTTCATGGCTACCTCTGACCCTGTTATTAACAAAGTGAAAACAAGAAGATTTGGACTGAGAATCCCAGAGTATAATGTAGTAATATCTCATTTGTTTATTTTTTTCCTCCTTATCTCAAGACATTTGCTTTAAAGATATCAAAGGGTAGAACAAATAAATGCCAGTTTAGAAATTAACATTTTTTTCATTAGAGAAAATTAATATCTCTTAAGCAAATATATGTACAACAAGCTCATTAAATTTGGAAATAAGAAAACAAATTGCCCTTCTAATCACAAATATTTCATTTGGAGGATGCATTTATTTTAATAGTGATTTGGACTAGAAGCCAACATCAGTATAACCAATAAAAAGATCTGAATAATCTATATTAAAATTCAGTGAGTCGAAAAAAATAAAATTTTAAAATCAAGCCTTTCTCGAGTCTCATCCAAATCTTAATATTAAAAATGAATTATAGAAAAAATCCGGATAATATCTTACTTTCCTTGACCATTATTCATTGCCTCTTTAGATTAAAGTTCAACTAGAAAAGAAAATATTGATACCAGTGATCATATGTCAAACTTATTTCTTACTTAGAACTACATTTGCCAATTTAATTCTACTGCTGACTTTCAACTTGAGAGAAGTGAAGGAAAATTCCATTGCTGGAACAGGACACGTTCTACTTATACAACTTACGATTTCAACTTCTGCCCTATGTTCTGATCTTCTATGAAAAAAGCAAATATTTGCATTAATATTATAGGGTACATTTATTTTAATTATTTTAACTTAAGGAAATTTTATAAGTCTTGGAAATTTTATAAGTCTTGAAAGACTGGAATTTATGATTACAATGTCATTTCTGTAAGATGAAGTTTTCTCTCCAAGGTCTGACTGCCTGTGTTACAATCTCAACTTTACTAGTTAGTGAGCAGTTAATTAGCTATTGCTATGCTGGACAAGTTCTGGAACCTATTTCTTCATAGAATTGATGCAAGAGTTACTTTTGTTAGTCTAAATAAAGTGCTTAGTATAGTGAGCACTCAGCATATATCTTACTGTTTGACTTCTAAGCCTAAGGATACAAAAGCCAAAAGATCCTTCTCAGTCTTCTCTCAGACCTTGCGTGCATCATCATCCTGGTTCCCAATCCAAATGGTCCTGACCCTAAGAAAACATGCACACACATTGGTCTCATCTTAAAAATCAAGAGATAAAAAATCTTGAGTTAGAACACAGACCAGTATTCTTACATTCGATACATAGAAGGCATAAGAAATTCTAGTTTTGTCCCCCTTCCCTACATAACTCAGAATTTTAGTTAGAATCTAGAACTATCTACATATTCTAGCACCATGTAAACAAGTATGATGATACAGATGTATAGCTATTTTCTCTTTACATAAATAATTTTTCAAATATTCCCAAATTCCATCATGCAGTTTAATAAAGGTAAATAAATACTCTATAAAGAATGAAAAAAATCTGCCAAACTCTATGTAGAAGGAAACGCTCTGTTTGTTTATGTGAGTTCCCAAGTGTTTTGAGATGTGGAGAGGGACAATAATGAAACTGTGGGAGAATTCCATACTGTTTCAGTGGCCTTTGGACTTTGGTGAGATACTTTCTGCCCTCACCAGATGGCTGAGAACCAACTGTTTTGCATAAAATACTTTGAAGATTAAAGTTATTAATAATAATTACCGTGAATACTGTTAAACAAATTGATTTGTTAGATTTAATTAGGTATCATCATTCAATTAATTTTTTTTTTTTGCTAATCCAAAGTGTTCTTTTTTCGAACACTTCTCATCTTCACAGATTTTATGACCCCCCAAATTGATTCTGACTATAATCTATGAAATATATTTTTGAAATTGTAGGGATTATGCCATCACTTTTTTTTATAAAAGAAATAACACAAAGAATATCATAAAGGTTTATCTTTACCATTTTCAAGGTATAAATGAGACCTATGGGCAGGGAAGAATTTTTCAAAGTCTTTCTTAAGTGATTTGAGGAGAAATGTAATGAGGATGGAAAATAAAACCATTGAAACTTAGAAAGTATTTTGTACTAATATAAAAATAGTCTTTTAAATATGTGAAACATACTAACTTACATTTTCAGGAAGAGAATTAAGAGCAAAGTCATTAGTCTTACTATCCAGTCTCTAGTTCTGGAAATATTCTTGATGAGAAAAATTGGGTGAAATCCAGGAGATAATATTTCATTGCAGATCTCAATTTCACAAGAAAGAGGTATAGAAAACCTAAACATGTGTTTATTTGAATAAGAGTGGTTCTATGACCTGTGAAAACTGCATTTTTTACAAGTTACTTATTATGTACTACAAATATAAGAAATCCTCTGCTTAAAGAAAAAATAATACTAAAGAATAAATATATGCAATATAGATATATTTGAATTCATTTCTTGTTCAAAACTTAGGATTGCATTAAGTTTAGTAATTCATATTATTTAAATATTTGAGTACTTTTTGATACTTGGAAAAATGCATGTGAATTTGTTCTTTCATTTTGCTTGGTGATGTGCCAACAAGAAAATATGCTTTAAATAAAGAAATATGGAAGCTATGTGTTTGTTTCTGTTCCAATGTTCCTGTTGTTTTTGCTCCCTACCCATGTTTTCGTGTTTTTCCAACAAATATCAGATCCAGACTTAGTTAACTCCTCTCATTGAGAAAGCTGCATATACTTGCACAGAACAACAGTAAAGTTAAGCTAAAACAGTTTAAAATTTTACAAAGCTTGCCACAGTTGCTCTGATTGCATCCATAAACCTTGTCAATGATCATGTTAACTTCTACGTGCATCACACTGCAACCTCCACAGTGCTCCTCTTTGTAGATTTGTTCCAAAGATCCATATACGAAGCCTGATTGGACTCCCACAATCCACGCAGCCTGGCACCAGTAACCTATTTAAAACCTGAATCCTTGATTTTTTTCTGATTGTGTAGCTCCCTGGACATTATTTCTCTGTGTTTTCTTAGACCAAGGTAAGGTAAGATGAATATTCTCTGTAGTGACAAATTGATCTTTATCAACTCTCTAAAAAAATACTAAATGCCATGCCATAGTCATAAAGATTTTGTAATGTAAGCTGCTAATATGTTTAGACTATAAGCACAGAGTTTATGTTGAAAGCTGACTGAAAATACTTATTTACATATGAAGAATACATATGTAAAGCAGCCACCAGTTGTAATGTCACAGGCCTTTGGTGGATCGAAATATAAATATTACTAATCATTTAGCAAATAAATAGGAAGGATAGAAGTGGATAGTAAAAATGTCAAGGCTAGTGATGACCAATGCCCTTAAACCCTCTTGAACTCTACTCAAAAATACAAAGCATTCATAACTAATATATTTTTTAACATGGGCAATTATGTGTGCTTTCAAAATATGCATAATTCTTAACTTGTAATATCCATTTTTAAGTTGTGGTTTGATGAAAATGATTAGCAAAACCTAATGAGAGATCTAAATATAAATATTGCTTCCAATGCATAAATATTTCCTTGTTGTTTCTATATCCTCTTATTTTCTTTACTCAAAAGGTCTTAGAAAATGTAGTGATAATAAGAAAAACTATGATGTATGTAGCAATAATAGTTTGAGTATAGGATACAGAGATATCTTTGCAGAATGAACAAATATTACAAAAATTAAAGACTATAAGTAGCTTCTTCCAATTACCAATATTAATAATCACATACCAGAAAAAATAATACTAAAGAATAAATATATGCAATATAGATATATTTGAATTCATTTCTTGTTCAAAACTTAGGATTGCATTAAGTTTAGTAATTCATATTATTTAAATATATGGGGTTGTGGCTCAGTGGTAGAGTACTCGCCTAGCATGCACAAGGCACTGGGTTCAATCCTCAGGACCACATAAATGTAAAATAAAGATATTGTGTCCACCTAAAACTTAAGAATAAATATTAAAAAAGTAATCACATAACGTTCTAAGTTAAAACATTGTTACTTAGTATACATCAAATTAGTAGTTTTCAATGCCATTCATATGGCTTTCCTTTATTTATCCTGTTCTTTTAAGTTCAAGATACACATTGGAAAACCTATTGGTCATTAGAAAGGATTTTTTTGTAGTTAAGAATTTTGTAAGAACATCTGTCCACGTAGAATCACTTATCTTGTGTAAATCACGGTTATATTTATATATGAAGACAAAAGATGAATACTTTGAATATTTAACAATTTGTATGCTTTTTTCACAAAATTGAAAATTTCTGCTGAACAATTTGATTAAATTAAATATGAAAAGCCATAAAATTTACTCCTCTTCCACCTTCAAAAACCTTCATTTTCTCCATATTTACTTGACTAATAATTCTAAATTCCCAGAAAATGTGCAAGTCTCATGCTCACATGTAACTGGCTGATAATTATTTAGCAACCTACAACTCTTACCAACAACCTCTATTCAGAAAAATTTCTTCCAAAGCCTAAAAGATGGAGGGCACATCATGGTTTATATCCTACAAAAAAAAAAAAAAAAAAAAGATAATTTGTCTTAACGTGAGTTTCATCTGAGAGAAAAATTACTTTCCATTGAGAAATAACAGCATCTTGATGTAAGAAGGGTTCTGTACTGAGCTTTGTTTTAGTATTCATTGGTGAGGAAGTTGAAATGCTGAGCACACTAAAAACAATTACCACGCCCAAAATTACCCTGCTAGATTGTGACAAAGCTAGATTCAGAATTCAAGAAAGACCCCAGATATCTGTCCTAGGGTGTTTTAAAAAAAATCTTTCTTCTCCTCTTCCCAGCAAGAATCACAAGTGAAACAGGCATATCTAATAAAGAAATATTAAAGCACAACATCCTCACAATTACAAAATATTCATATTTTAGAGTTATCCTTGTATGATACATACATTCTAGACAAATTTTCTCATCAATTACATGATTTAGAAAAAGAGAATCCAAGAAAATAACTCAAAAGAAAAATTTTACAAGAAAGTAGAATTCATTCGAAATAGGACAAATAATTTTACAAGTATCAGCCACTGCACACTTCAAAACAATCACTTTTCTGAAGACTATTTTTTTTTTATTTGAAAAAAGGGGGGTTGAAAAATTTGGTTATTTCAAATATAACATCAAAGGACCAGATCTCACAGGTGAATAAAATCCCTTTAAAGCTAAGGAGAAATGTGATTTGTATTTGGGTATCAATGAGTTTAATTTTCAAAACGACATGTTAGTTTTTTGTCATAATCAATATTCCTATTAAATTTCTGGGTTCTGTAGAAATGTATATTGGTCCTAGGGAGAATTTTCAACTCCAGGTTTCAAATGTTCTCTCTTGTGATCCACACTAAGTTGGTTGTTCGGTTTTTATCTTAATACTTAGAATATTTATACTCCTGTACTCATGTGAGATGAAACCAGTGTCATAATAATTTTTTTTTCCATTTTAACTGTTAAAGTAGGAGTCTATATTCAATCACCTTGCCTGAACAGTTTTAAGTACCATTCACATCAGTGTGGGATGCCAGAAGCTTTGGTATTGTCATTGACCTTTTGGATTTCTATTTGCCTTTTATTGTTAGTTCTTCATATACTGGATCACATATAATGCAACACTATCTTGATACACTGATGATAAAACTTGCTGTTATGATACAAAGTTCACATTTCCAATTTCATTTGACTTTTGCTGTTATGTTACAACCACCTGTGCAGGATACAGCATCTGATCTTCTATACTAATAGCATCATAGAAAAGTATTGAAGATGTGTATGCTGCTTTGGAAAAATGTTTGGATCTTAAATACATATCCATTTACTCTTATTAGTACATTGTTCAGAAGTATAATAGTAAAAATTTTACTCTGGATGCACCAAGAGCATCTATACAGTGTAGGAATAAAACATGCAGTGGTTTGGTCCCCCATAAAGCCTCAACTGTCCATATGCTGGTTGAGGCGATGCAGAACTTGATTGTATCATGATTATTGCATGTATTAAAGCAAGTGTTTACCATTTATTCAAATTGGAGTAAATGCTACTGTGAAGAATTGTGAAGCCTGGGAACCTAAAAACTATTCTATATACAATGTTTGCTGAATACATGCGGTCCTGCTGAAAACAGCAGAGTGCATTCAGCACCGCATCATGACATGCACACAGAGGACTGAGATGTCTGAAAAAGAATACCGTGATAACTGCACCATAAATAAACAGTTGATGCATTCCCCCTTACTGACAGCCTGGAGTAGCTCAAAACCACTGTTTCTTTCCCATCTATATGAAAATATATTTAGATAGAGAATACAACATGACTAATATTATAGGACAATTAAGTAAAACTGAGTCAATGTCAGAATGCAACAAATATTTGCATCCCTTTACAAAGGTGTAGCTGGAAACTTCAAATCATCCTGCTGTTTCACGGTCATTCTCTTACAGCTTTACATTGACTATTATTTTTGAAGCACGTGATTGAAGCTAACAATTTCTGTACTCAAATTGTTTATAGCACTCATTCACCTTTAAAAACTTTAGCTAAACTTGATTTAAACAAACAAAAAGTTACCCTGAAATTCAATGAACATCAGAGGTCAAGAAAAAAGTACTAGCCTTACTATGAAAAAAAAAAAAATCTCAATTTCAAGGCTGATTCCAAGACTGATCCCACAACAATAATTATTATTATTTGTGCCTATGGTAGGTAGATATTGTAGCATAGCATAGCATGGAAATATGTTCCCCTGAAAACTTCCATCATGGTAAATGCACAAAGAAAAAAAAAGATAGAAGCTATGGTATTTAACACATGTTTTGAGACTCCTAAACAGGCACACCTCAGGATTCATAAAGAAATTCAAACATAAATTTTAAAATAGCAACATTTTAAAATAAATTACTGTTTCACACTTCTCCAGTCTAATGATGATAACTTGTCCTTCAGTTCTAATAGATTTGACTGGGGACACTGGAAGATAATTACAAAAGCTCATAAAAAAATGGGTATAATAAACCAAAATATTTCTTTTGATTCTGCCATCATCTTATATGTCAACATATATGTACAGATGGTCCCATGATATACAAATTACTGATATATATTTTCAACTTGATACTCATTACTTAACTCCCCTGCTCCCAATATTAAATGCCATGCATGCACTAATTGAAAAGAATGCCTTTCTGAACATCTTCAAAAAATGTACTTCAGTTGAAAGAAACAATTCTCCTGGGTTCTTACAAAGGAATGTGTATTCTGTTTCAATGCATATCACTGGAAAGACTAACTATAGACAACACAACTCTTCTTTTTTAGCTGATAATAGGCACTTTCTAAGAAGAGGATTTGTGACCCCAAAGACAATGACATTCAGTCTTTAGTTACCCCCATTTGTAAGTGGATCTGCCTGAGCCATGGTAGTCTATTGTATCAACTCAGCAGGAATCCAGCAGTAAACTGTGTGCAAAAAGACTTTACAAAACTGGAACCAGGAAAAAATCATAGAAAAGCAGTTAACTGAGTTGAACAACTTAACATCTATCTCTCCATTGGTTGCTGGTTTCCACATTTCTTGTGTCATCTCTACAGTCAGAATCATGTGTCAGCAATCATGTGACATTCTTTTTTAGTTCCAGATACACAACAGAACATGTCTATCAGTGTACATTATTTTTTTAAATTCTGTATCATAATAGGTAAGTTTTTCATACACTTACATAATTTTTTTTGTATGTTATTTTGCTAAGGAACCTTTCAATCTCACACCCTTGAACAAGTTTTAAAAATACAAATGTAGAACATTCATCACCTTTGGAAAATTGGCATCTCTAACATGAATTATCAAAAGGCCCTTATACCCTGTGGTGCAGTATTTTTATAATAATATACACTATATGAGTAGTTGAGTGTTTATGGTATTGATAATGTCAGCTTACAAGATGGCGGCTGTTCTCCAAGACGGAGGCAGTAGGGATTTCCTTACATAAGAGCTAATGATTACTATCTAAGTATAACGTTTAAAAAGGAGAGGTATAGTTGAGTGAAAATGCAATTCATGCACAAAACCCATAGCAATAAGTTCTCAATACCCCACACTGCTATCCGACATAGGCAACAAAACAGTATTTAAATGGAGGGGAAAATAATCTAACACTAAGTTACAGAAAAATATCTATGGAAAGAGATCATAAAATGGTACTTCCTTGGCATTAATCTATAATTTAACTTAACTTAACATTGAAGAAATGATAGCTTGATATACTCAGCCTGAGATCGAATTTGTCATGGCAACATTGGCAGGTTGGACCCTGATTCTTCAAATATTACATTGCCTTAGTTAACAAAAAAATCGTACATTTTAAAATTACAGAATAGAGGATATAAATAAATGTCAATGTAAAGTGTGCATGCAGTCAACTGCATAATATACAAGCAATATCTATGTTTAATAATCATCTTCTTTGGCAGGCCAGAATCCAGCTGGACATGCAATATGTACATATCAAAATCCATATTGTGTTCATCATATTGAAAGCAAGTGAAAATATATATATATATATATGTATATACTGTATATACACACATATGTATATAGATGTATATACTGTTTTTAATATATTAACAAATATATATGTATATGTATATATTAAAAGTGGATTTCATCTTTGTCAGATTCAGGTGATTCAGGCCTTGAAACACTAAAAATATCCTGACAGGGTATTTGGGGAGGTACTTGGAGTGGCATTTGGGATTTGGGAGAAGAAGTCTGGGGTACGCTTTTTTCTGACAGTATTTTTAATATTTCTGCCACCTGCTTTTCCAGGGCAGTCATTCTGCAGCTTAGCAGCTGAATGTCCTCCTTGAGTTCATGTTTGACTTCCTGCAGCGTGGTTTGTAAGGCCTGCTCAGGGATAGGATAAAAGGGGTGCTTGGCATCAGCCTGAATGGGACTGTGCTCCAGAGGACTTCGGGCCTCACCAGCCTTATCCAAACGAAGGTCACTTTTTGTAATTCCACTGTCACAAGAATCCGTTTTCCGTAATGGGTTTTTGGTCACACTATTCTCTGAGTCGCTGCCCTTGGGGTCCTCAGACAATAGCCCCATGGACTCAGCTTTGGTGACATTATTCCAGTCTTCCTTCTTCTCCTCATGGGCCCCCATATTGTTCTTGAGCCGCAGCCACCCTTTCCCGTTTCCATTTTTCATTCTTATGGGGCTGTTGACTTTGAGACATTTTGGGTCAGCACCACCATTGGGCTTGAGTTCCATGGCATCGCGGTTGTTCTGCTTGAGGGATTCACTGGTTTTCACATAGGCCAGAGATGTCTGGATGGGAGTAATCTGTGACACGGTCACCACACTGGTGCCAGTGATGGAGGCTCCGTTCTGTAAGGAGCGGCTCTCCACCTGGAGCTGGCTCCTCTCGGGGTCACTCTGCGTGGAGCCCTGATTCCGCAGCTCCTTCTGCTGCTTGAACTTCTGGAAGAGCTTCCTGACTGGGTGGTCCACGGGGATGCTGAGAGTCACCTCGTTCTTCTGCCTGAGGCGTTCTTCCTCCTCCTTCTTCACATCACTGATTTTACGGAAGATGATCTGTGGAATGGG
Organism: Callospermophilus lateralis; assembly: GCF_048772815.1. Taxonomy (NCBI): domain Eukaryota; kingdom Metazoa; phylum Chordata; class Mammalia; order Rodentia; family Sciuridae; genus Callospermophilus; species Callospermophilus lateralis. Next base: position 68,254,654 of record NC_135307.1, on the reverse strand, counting down.
AGAGAGTCAAAGAGGTGAATTTATGATCCATGATGCTCTATGGACATGCCATGGTTTACCAAGCCTTGAACAAATGGGAAGATCCTTTCTCAAGGAGAAACACTACCTACTTACTCACTGTGCTCTATTTCCTTGTATATCAGTGGGGGGAATGTGACTGAAACAACTGAGCTGAGGCTTTGCTTCTTCTTTACAATGTAAGTATATGTTAGTATACATGTGTTTGAATATTTGTGTGTACACATATACAAGTAAACAAATATATATCCCTTAAGTTTCCCTGTAATACATCCCTATGTTTTGTATATTTTCACCTTTTATATAAATATAATTGAAACACCTTTTTAAATATCATCCTCTCTTTAGGAGTCAGACAGTAAAAGTTCTTAGCTACAAAAGTATTGAAATTCAGAGATTACCAACGTGATATCTGGGTTGGGCGGTGGTAAGGAATCAACTTATTTATGTGGCCTTAGATGTAGAACTAGGATCTATGAGGAAAAGTTTCTCTGAGGCAAGTACCAGTTCAATTAAAACTGCTATTAATTACATGAGCTGTCTCAAAAACATATGAACTCCTACCACAATAATATTCAAGCAAACCTAAGAATGCTGTCCGTGTGACATTTTTACCTGGATTGGAGGTTAGACTATTCAAATTCTGATTCTTCCTCTTTAAAACATAAAACTAAATATATAGTACATGTGAGGTTAGATGGCTATCCCCAAATACATAAACAAGACTTTATTCGAAGGGTACTTTGAAAATATTCGGAAAAACTTATGCAAAATCAAGAGAAATAAAAATACTGGCTATATGGAAATTTCTACCTATCTTTTCATTTAGAAGTGAACTTAGTAAGGGTGAGTTTTGTTTTATTTTATTTGCTCAGATTCCTGAAAAACAAAGAAAGTGCAGGTAAGGCTGAAAGGAAAATTCAACATGGAGTTATATTAGACAAAACAATTTCTGAATCAGACAATTTTATAACTCAAGCAAAATTACTTACCTCTTTCACCCTCTTCAAGTCATTGATTAAAACAGAAATAGATGTGAAGCACGCAATACCTACCCATAAAACACTCTCAGAATTTGTGGGTCCCCCCTCTGGTATTTCCATAAAATACCTCCTACTATCACCTTTCAAAGGTTCTGTACCTTCCAGGGTAACCAACTAACCAACCAAACAAACAAACAAATAAATAAATAACTGATTGATTTCTAGCCAGAAACTACTTGAAGAGTAAGGGAGATAGTAATCCTCCTTCTAAGTAGCAACATGTTTTTCTAAATTTTAGATTAATATACCAAATTCAGCTTATTAAGCATTAATGATTATATTTTAAAATAATTATTCTCTAAATTCAATAATTGTCTGTAAAGGCCAAAACGTATTTCCCTCTCTATTGGCACATGAAATCATATCTTTTCAAAAGATGTAATACTAATCTTGAAGTCTGACATCAAAGCACCCACAGTTTAATTAGAAATCTTTTAAGGGTTGACAATTTCTTATCCTTTCTAAGCAAACAAGAATATGGACTAAGTCTTCAAGATAACTAACACTCTGTGGACCACAGAGACCCAAACATGGAAGCACAGTTACTACTTTCCTATTTCATCTCCTGTCATCTGAAGAGGCATTCACTTTTTTCTATGAACTGACAAGAGAGACCTAACATAAAATGACTGGCCATGTCACCTTTCACCTTTCCAACTCACTTCTGAGCTTCCTTTTTTTTTTTTTTTTGAAAGCAGCTTTTACATTTGGAGTAAAGGAACCTATTTCAAACTATCAGAGGAGGAGAGCAGGTTCTTGGCACATAGGATAGTCAGATAAAATGCAGGACACCCATGCAATATTTGAGACATACTAAAAAAACATATAATACTTATGTGAAAAAGACATATTGTTACACTAACAATATCTGCTATCTGAATTTAATTTTAACTGGGACCCTTGCCTTTTTGTTGGCTAAATTTGACAACACTATTGGTATATAATAAACAAGAATATTACTCTCTGTAATGTTTACATGAATTGCTATGCAAACTTAACATATTTTAGAAACTCTAATGAGAGACTTAATATCCCTAATAACTGAGAAGTTATGGGCCTCTAAGGTGAGAGCCTTAGGTTTTATATTTTCAGTATAATGGCTAACAAATGCTTATAGTTCCTATGTACTTACCAAGTTCAGAGTGTTTGGTGAATTAAGATTGCAATATGCCCATGGAAAATACCAAGAAAAAGTCTTTTTCCAGATTACTTGACCAGAGCTGGCCACCCTTATCCCTCAACCAAGAACAAGAAAGGTATCTGGACTGCTAATATTGAGCTGAGAACAAAGACTCCACCAAAATTCCAGTACAAAGGGAGTCCTGGCACAGGGCAGACCCCCAGTCTACACCAGGGATCAAAGAAGACAGAATTAGACTAGTGAAAAGAAAAGAAGAAGAACCTGGAAAAGAGAAAAATATTATGATTTGGGACATTAGATGACAGAATCCTGTGTTGCCCACTTCCTTTTTCTTTATCTCTGATGCAGGGAAATAGATAGTGAATGAGGTGATATTAGACATAGCTCTAATGTTGATAAGTTCTGGGGACCTTATCAACATCAAGACTGGCCTTGACTTCTCTCAACTGGAGTTTACAGATCAACACAACCTACACATTCACTTTTTGGAGCCAGCAACACACAATGAAAAAAAAAAAAACATGCCTTCTTAGGAGGGCAAAAGTTCTCTGCCCTTAGTTCTTGTCTCTCACTTCCTAGTAGCCTGAATAGGCATTGGCCAGGATTCATGTGGTCTCAGGAAGGAACAGAAGGTAGCCATGTGTGACTTCAGCCCCACAGAAGCCAGATAAGGAAAAAGTATTCCATGAGGTGGGAGAGGCTATTGCACTCTCTAGAACACCAGTTGCTAGGGACTTTGAGACCATTAAATATATGTATAGAAATGGAGCCAGCAGGGTTTGACTGTCTCAGAAAGCCAATACTCCAAGGATCGACAACAAGCCATTTGAAATAGACTACCTCTCTCCTTTCCCTTAGCAGCAGACTCACTGTAGTCTTGAGCCTAGTGGAATCAGAAGCAGCTATGGAAGCAAAATTGGGAAGAGTGATATGGCAATGTCGCCTACCCATGATATATAATTTGAAGTGGAACAAACCTACCTAAAAGCAATAGCACTTGAATTTAATCAAACTCCTCCCTTAAAAATCTGGGTTTTTAAGCCAGTGGTATTTTTTTAAAAATTGTAGACTGGGTGGAGTTTACTAAATTAGATTAAATTTGTTTATTTGTTTATTATTTTTGACTTGGAGCAGATAATAATGACTTACTGAAAATCAGTTATAAAAAGTTTGGACACTCACACATGCATTCTTATTTATTAACTGTCATAACTACCGTATGAGATTGGCCTTATTCTCAGGATATACAGAGGAGAAAATGGAGGCAGAGTCTAAGTGGTTTGTCTTAGATCACACAACCTTATAAGTGACCTGCAAACAAATCCAAGGAGTTGGATTCTAAACAGTCTTAACCATTACACTCTGTTGCTCCTCAGGGTGACTTTAGTACTTCCTCCTGGGTTCTGTGAAAATATGGACAGCTGAGTGGGAGAAGTGATGCAGCAGCTTCACACCCAGCAGATAGCCCTGCCATGAAGACCATCCCTGAAAGCAGTCAATCAAACAGGCAGAAGTTCTGTGCTTGTTGGGTAAATAACAGCCTTAACTAAGAGCAGGGGAGAGAGCTTATGGGAAGCACTCTTCAGACTCTCTCTCTCAAAGGCAAAGCCAGTAGGTTTGCTTCACTCTATCTCTGGGCCAAATGCATGCCGCCATTTTGTAGCTCTGGTTCCCTTATGAGGTGGCCTTTTATTCCTTTTTTACTTCCTTCTACATATATTCAATGAACCTTTATGAAAAAGAAAGGGAAGGGGGAGTCAAAGAACAACTTTTTCTGTACTCTGACACCATGCTTGATCCACTCATACCTAGATTCATCTTTTTCTTTAATGAGAACAGGGATTTTTATGTGTTTTGTTAATTGCTGTACTCTAGTCTCTACAACATTGCCTACCACATTGAAAGCCCTCAATAAATAAATGTTACTCAGTAATTCAATAACTTCCTACATGCAACAAATGTATGTGTATGATAAGTCAATGAATACAGAGTTACAAACAATGAGCAGTTTCTTGTTCCTTTCCTATTTTCCATTCTCTAAATGATGAATCAAAATTTATCTGTAGTAATATTATTATCATCCACCGTGTCTACTATTTCCTCATTTGGAAGTAGACGGCTCCACTGTGACATCCTTAGCACCTAGCCCAGCACAAGTAGATAGTTAACAAATGCACGCTGACTCAAAGCACGTTTAAATTTTGACCCACAAGTCAGTTTTTAAAAGGTCTTAAATCATAATATTTAGTTTCATTGTAAGGATGCAACACCATCCATCAGAAACTCTATTTTTGACTTATGACAATACCAGATTTTCTTAATGAAAAGTAAGAGAATATAGACCTTGAAATTAAAACCATACAAAAATGAAGAGTTTATCATGTTTATGAGGTTTAAAAATTAATTGACTGAGGTGCTGCCATTAGTTGATGTTACAAGAAAAGTAAGTAGTTTTTTATTTTGTCTGAAGTTTTAAAAAATGCATTATTTAACAAACAAGAAAATAAAACAACAGGAGTGACTAATGTAAGTAACTTGCTGTATTTAAAAAAAAATACTATATGTAACAGACCCTCCCTCTAAATCTTCATAGTTTTGAAGATAACTTCATAAGCCCACACTCCAATTTTGAATAATATTGGGTTTTTATACCCAAGTAAACTACACTTCCATGGTAATTATTCTACATTATCATTATAACATTCTCAAATTAATTCTGTGGAATGTTTCCTTTTAAAAAGTGGGGTTTTTTTTTACCTTTAACTTTTTACCATGACTTTAATAAAATGGTTCCACTTAAGGATATAATGAAAAGAGTCATAAATTTTCTTTAGTAAAACCCAATTAAAATACTATTTTTATTTATTTAGATTTTTAAAACTGCATGCTGCTCATTGGCCATTGAAAGAAACTGTAGATTCTTCATAATCCATTTGAATCTTTTCATGGCATGACACTTTAATATGTCATACAAAAAATAAAGTATCCTACTAACTCAAGACACAAACCACAGAGATTAATCTTATACAATTATGGAATGGAAATGATGATGATTTTTCTTTAGAAAATGAACATTTTTAAAAACCCACAAGTAAGCAATTTTTAAAAAATGTTAAAGGATCTGAGTTCATAAGAGTTCAACCTGTTTGATTTAAATCATGTAAAAGAAAAAATATATGATTATCAACACAGTGTTAAAAGAAAACAGCTTTTAAAAAATCTAATCTTTGTTCTTTCCTCAGCATTAATAACTTAGATCCTTTGTACCTGATGTACTCTGTATCTGTCTTTTATCCAGTGGCAAATCAGATTGCTGTTGAACACCATGAAAATTAGGAACAAAATTTAAAAAGAAAAATCAGGAATCAGGTTATGGTTCCAGCTACACTATTATTGGTAACATGCATAATAGCCTGTCCTGTTTCTATGAGCAAAGAGGTTTATTTCATTTAAGCTTTTCTTCTCTGTGCTTCATTATGTTCTGCGGAACCCATGCTGGAAGGTTTAATTTATTTAAATGATAAAAGCTTCTTAAACTTAACAGGGAACATGGCCAACTGAGCATTCCATTTCAAAAGTAGGGCATTTGATCATAAAAGTGATATCAAAATTGAATAATTTGAATGTGTACTGAACTTTGAAATCCAATATAGGCATTTATTTAATGACATGGTTTTAGTATTATATAATTTGCAGAAAAATAGTGGTGGTTTCTCTGAAATGGGCCATCACTCTCCAGATCTGTGAATCTAAGGAATTGGCCAGGGATGTATTGGTTAGGAAGCTAGTGACTCTAGTTCATCTAACTTTCCTGGGTTCTAGCTGTGTTGGTTTCTTGATTATTACAGTTCCCATAAACCTAGTTATTAATTCTGCCTATAGTCTTTTCAATCCATTCTAACCTGGACTAATTAAACAAAGTATTATTCGCTAAACACTACCACATGCATATCAGAGGTGATGAGCTTGTAATAAAGTTTGCAATGATCACCTTTTACAGATGACCATTCCACAAATTCAGATGCAGGTAGGGTGACAAAAAATGTGTCTTGCTTTACTTTGGACACTCAGATCTATTAGCTCTACAAGGGCTTATCACTTATTGGAGAATTCTACTTACCCTCTGACACTCAACTCCTCTCTGCCTTTCTTTATGAAGCAGAATCAGTTCCATAATTTGCAGGGTCAAAGGCAACATGAAAATTCAGGGCCTCTAACATCATATGTTAATGGTTATTAAAGGTTAAATCCTGAAAGATTTCCCTCTAAGATCAGGAAAGACATAAGCATGTAAGATGTTGCCACTTCTATTCAGCATTATACTGGGGATTATATCCAGGGATACTATTAAGGAAAAAAAAAGATAAAAGGCATCAAGAATGGATAGCTGGGCATGGTGGCACATGCCTGTAATGCCAGTGGCTCAGGAGGTTGATGCAGGAGGATCCTGAGTTCAAAGCCAGCCTCAGCAAAAGCAAGGTGCTTAGCAACTCAGTGAGACCCTGTCTCTAAATACAAAATGGGGCTCAGTGGTCAAGCGCCCCTGAGTTTAATCCCTGGTAAGAGAGAGAAAGAGAGAGAGAAAGAGAGGGAGGGAGGGAGGGAGGGAGGGAGGGAGAGAGAGAGAGAGAGAGAGAGAGAGAGAGAGAGAGAGAGAATAGTAAGAATTAAAAATATCTCTAGAAAGGACAAGATCATGTATATAGAAATCCAAGAATCTATCAAAAAACTACTAAAGCTAATAAATAGTTTAGCAAGGATGTAGAATACAAGTTAACATAAAAAATCAGTTGCATTTGTATACACTAGCAAGGAGCTATCTGAAAATGAAGTTAATAAAAATAATTCCATTGACAATAGCATCAAATAGAATAAACTACTTAAAAATACATTTAACAAAAAAGTGCTGAACTTATACACAGAGAACTATAAAATATTGAAAATAAATTAAGGGAAATCTAAATAAATAGAAATATATCTCATGTTTATAAATTAGAAGACAATATCATCAACATGGCAATATTCCCAAAATTGATTTACAGATTAAATATAACCCCTATAAAAATTCCAACTGCCTATTTTTCAGAAATGGACTAGTAAAATTCAAAAGGAAATAGAAGGGATTCAATCAAAATAACATTGAAAAAGATGGATGACTGTTCTTCCCAGTTTTAAAATTTGTTACAAAGCTACAGTAATCAAGGTACTTGGTGCTGGCATAAAAAAAAAAATATATATATATATATATATATATATATATATATATATATATAAATGTAAAAGAATTGAGAGTCCTGAAATGAACTCATGACTCATGCAAATTATGGATATTTTTGGTTTGACTTTTTAAAAAATTAACAAATACAATTGTACATTTGTTTTCGGGGGGAGAGAGAAGGGTACCAGGGATTTAACTGAGGGACACTTGACCACCAAGCCATATCACCAGCCCCATTTTTTATTTTATTTAGAGACAGGTCTCACTGAATTGTTTAGTGCCTCGCTTTTACTGAGGCTGGCTTTGAACTCAGATCCTCCTGCCTCAGCCTCCCGAGTCACTGGGAGTGGAGTACCATGTGATATTTTGATACAGTATATACATTATGTAATGTTCAAACCAGGATAAATATATTGAAATAGGTGCCAAACCAATTCAATATGGGAGGAATAATCTTTTCAACAAATGGTACTGGAACAATTGCATATCCACAAACCAAATGCAAACATGGATACTCATCTCAGACCATTTCCAAACTTTAACATAAAATGTATCTCAACTCTAAATGTAAGAACTAAACTACAAAATTCTTAAAAGGAAAGGTGTTAATTTTAGTAACCCTGAATCAGAAAACACTTCTTCGATGGACATCTAATCCTAAAGACACTAAAGAACAAAGTAAATGAATAAACTTCATCAACATTAAATAAAGGACAATATCAAAGTGAAAATCCAACTCACAGAATGGGTGAAAATATTTGCAAATCATGTATCTGACATGGGTGTGGTATCTAGAACTATTATAATTCAACAATAAAAAGGCAAATAAAAGTGATTTTTAAATAGTCAACAGATTTGAATGAACATTTGTCCAAAGCAGACATACAGATGACCAATAGGCCCTTGAAAAATATTATCATTAGTCATTAGAGAAATGCAAATCTATTCACAGTCAACTTCATGTGCTTGGAACCTCATGATCAATTCTTTCCTAGATATGATTCTCAGGCTTTTAATGAACACATGTTCATGTTCATCCAGGTCCAAACTTGAGAATGGGGTCTTAACTATTTTGGGGGGCAACATAGCCAAATCCTGGTGCAATGGCCTTTCATTCATGAATTCTATTTTTTAAATTTTCACAAAAGCAAAACCAGACATGCAAGTGACTTTGCCCTGCCTATTTGGACCATTTCCCTTATTCCAATTGAAGAATTTGATTTTACTTAATCTAAGAAAGGCAACTAGAAGCCACATTAGTAATTAGTGCCACTTTCAACTTCAAAAGTCCCTCTGAAGGAGACAATGTTTAGAGGATCTAATGGAAGAGCAACAGTAGTCATTTGAAGCTTGGAGTTCCCAATCCTAGACAGGACTCTAACTGGCCATGTGGCCTTGTGTGCAAGTCCCACAATCTTTCCTGACTTTAGTTTAGTTTAATAATGTTAGAACAATGGAGCTTGACTTAGTTCTTTAGAGCTCTATCTTAAATATATAAGAGGCCAGTATCTGATATTACAACAACAACAAAAAAAATTTAAAAACCACAATTTATGCTCTTTAAATTATTCTAACATAATTTCTTGCTAGAAGATAACAGTTGTCCCATTATCTAGGTGTCCAACATTCCTTACACCAACTGCTGAGATTTCTATAACCTCTGTAACAATTATAGGTCTACTTTTATTTGTGTTTTCATTCTGCTTCTTCTGAAAGCAACTTCTCACATGCTGCGCTGAGAGAAGATAAAAATTTGCTGCTAATTACCGAGGTTTGTGCTTCCAAACATTGCTGGCCAGTAATTGAATTGCTGTGTCTAGAGTCAAGTAGTAGCTAATAACTTTGTCCCTACAGAGTTAGGCTGTAATTAGTTATTCCAGTCAAAGAAGAACAGGAGAAGCTATGCAGCCTATTTCTTTAATATTGCAATTGCCAGGAGCTGAAACTTAACAGTTTTCAAAGGCTCTAGCCTGTTTAGTGATTGAGCTATGCCACCAGTATGTGTACACACATACACACAGCAAAGCTGCCAAAGTGAAGTGAAGGGAAGTGAAGTTTGAGCGATTGTCACTGGAAAGTCTAAGAAAGAGATTTTAGCTCTGTACATCATTGGGACATGAATTGTGAAAATATAAGCATTAAAATTAAAATAAATGATAATATCACTGGCAGTTTCCTATATATTCTTATAATTGGTACCAAATCTAATATGTGTTAATTAATATATGCATCTGTGATTTATTCTATTGGAAAGTGTCTTTACACAGTTAAAAAGATGCCCCACTATCATATTTTATCTATCTTTAGTGAGTATACTGCCCTTAGGTGGAAACATCTTAAATTCCTTGCATTTCTGTAGTTAGAGAAACCGTCTCCTACTAACATAATCTACAGGAAATTTGAGAAGAGTCTTGGCCCTGTTTTCTTAGAAAGTACAGACTACATTAGTATAGTTGATATTTCACAGAGTTTGGCTCTGGAGTAAAAGACAATCTTTGAAAGGAGAACTGAATATTTTTAGTTGAAGATCACTTATAGAAGAATAGGAAAGTATGAGAGTTCATATTTTTGACAGTCACTTGGACTCCAGGCACATTCTACGCAAAGAAACCACAAAAAGAAATGACTTAAATAAATGTGCGGTATGCTTCATTTATGCTTTGGAAGGCAGACGATTGTCAAGATGGAAACTCTCTACTGATTGATTCATAGATTTAATGTAATCAAAATAAAAATCTGAACAGGATCTTTTTCTATAAACTAACAAGCTAATTCTACAATTTATGTGGAAATACAAAAGGCCTACAATAGCTAAAGTAATATTTATTAATAAGAATAAAAACTGGAAAATTTATAATGCATCCTATTTTACTATTTAAAAAACCCACAGCCATGAAGGTAGTCTATATTGGTACAACAGACAGATCAATGGACAGAATATGGCATTGAGAAATATACCTTCATATACCTGGGAAAACTGAGTTACTGGGAAAACAAAAGCTTTTTCAATATGGGTGTGAGATAAATTGGATATCTATGTCAAAAAATATGTATATCTTGACCTTTACCTCATGTTCTACACAAAACTCAACTCAATAAACTGTAAATTCAACTATGGTAGGTAAAAACTAAAAGTTTTTTAAAGAAAATATAGGATAAAATTTTCATGACTTTTTTTAGGATTAAAAAGATTTAAAAAAAAATCCACAAAAAGCAGTACCATATCAGGAGAATCAGTACATTAAAAGAAAGACTTTTTGTTCCTTGTGAGATACCAAGAAGAAAATCAAAAGGCAAGGCATATATATATTTGATACAGGACTCATACCAGAATCTGTAAAGAACTGTTACAACCCATGAAGAACAAACCCAAATAAATCCAATAGAAAAGGAGTACTTTACAAAAAGGGTTACGTAAATAGCCATGGGACACATGGGACAGTGCTCTTCCTAATTAGACATCAAGGGAGTACAGTTTAAAACCACAACATATTATCCCTACCACTCACCGGAATAATGAGAATGAAAAAAAAGAAAATAACAAGGGATATTGAGAAACAGAATTTCCATAATCTGCTGGGGTGTGCAAATTCATAGAACCATTTGGACAACTGCTTGATGAGTATGTAGAAAAGCTAAACATACTCTGTATTCAGAAATTTTTACCCTCAGGTATATACATATACCCCTTGCAAAAAAATGCACACATATAAATAAAAAGGAATGTACAAGGATGTTTGTAGCAACACTGTTCATAACGGGCCTGATTGCAAAGACAGATGTCTATCAAGAGTAAAGTAGCATTAACAATATTGTATTGAATATTTCAATAGCTAAAAGCAGAAGATTTTAAATGTTCTTCTGACAAAGAAATGATGAATATATAAGGAGATGACCATGTTAAATACCCTGATTTGGTTATTATTCAATGAATACATGTATTGCAATATCACACTGTACCCCATAGATGTGTGTGATTATTCTGTGTCAATTAAACACAAAATTTTAACGAGAGTAGAATAGATAAATAAATTGAAATATATTCGTTCAGTGAAAATCTCTACAACTAATGAATCACACGGCAATATGAATATCACCTGCAAAAAATACTGAGTGTAAGAAGTCAAATACAAATGTTTACATATTGCATAATTTCCCTTATATATCTCTAAAAATGAAAAAGAAAATAAAAACTATCTATAGCATTAAAAATTATAACAATAGCTAAGCCTTGGGTGGGGATACATAGATAATGCAAGAGAGTAGGAAATGGGCTTCTGACTTGCTTCTTGTTCTGTTCTTGAGTTTGATGTTGGCTACATGGGCGTGTTCAGTTTGTAAAACTTCACCAAGTCATGAGCTTCTGCGTTACATACACTTTTCTATATATGAGTTATATTTCTAAAATAGGTCTACTTAAATAGTACAGAAGCGCTTGTCCCATCCTCAAGGATTTTCACGTTAGTGGGAGCAGGCCCCTTCCTAAGTAGGTCACTGCACTGCCATGGGGTAATTCATTGTATTCTAATTCATAAAAGATGAACAGGAGCCCCAATCACATGCAGGAAAGCTTGAGGGTACTGAGGATGCAAGATGAATCAAATAAGATCATTGCTAACAGTCTGGTAAAGAACACAGGCCTGTAAACAGGCAACATCAACCTAATATGTAGGTGTGAACTATAAGAAGGCAAAAGCTAATTGTAATTTTGTGGGTTAGTCTCTGTGTCCTCTATTCTGTACCATTGGTCTACCAGTCTATTTTGGTGCCAATATCATGCTGTTTTTATTACAATTACTCTGTAATATAGTTTAAGGTCTGGTATAGTGATGCTACCTGCTTCACTCTTCCTGCTAAGGATTGCTTTAGCTATTCTGGGTCTCTTATTTTTCCAGATGAAATTCATGACTGCTTTTTCTATTTCTATGAGCAATGTCATTAGGATTTTGATTGAAATTGCATTAAATCTGTCTGGTACTTTTGGTAGTGTGGTCATTTTGATAATATTAATTCTGCCTATCCAAGAGCAAGGTAGAATTCTTCCATCTTCTAAGGTCTTCTTTGATTTCTTTAGCAGCACTATTCACAATAGCTAAACTGTGGAACTAACCTAGATGCCCTTTAGTAGATGAATGGATAAAAAAAAATGTGGCATACATACACAATGGAATATTACTCAGCAATAAAAGAGAATAAAATCATGGCATTTGCAGGTAAATGAATGGAGTTAGAGAAGATAATGCTAAGTCAAGTTAGCCAATCCCCCAAAAAATAAATGTCGAATGTTTTCTCTGATATAAGGAGGCTGATTCATAGTGGGGTAGGGAGGGGGAACATGGGAGGAATAGAGGAACTCTAGATAGGGCAGAGGGGTGGAAGGGGAAGAAATGGGGCATGGGGTTGGAAATGATGGTGGAACGTGATGCACATTATTATCCAAAGTACATGTATGAAGACACAAATTGGTGTCAACATACTCTATATACAACCAGAGATATGAAAAATTGTTCTCTATGTGTGTAATAAGAATTGTAATGCATTCCACTGTCATATATAAATTTCAAAAAGTTAATTTAAAAAAGAAGGCATAAGATGCTAAAGACTAGAGGCTCTTCGACTGACTAGCTTGACCATTGCTTTCTGTTCCCTGTAAGATGTACCGACTGATGGCGCACACCAGGTGTTGCAGACCATTACACTGTGAGCCTCTACTTCTGTTAGTTGAGCTGTTAGTTGAGTCAGTGCTATTTGTAGTTATCAGTAGTCTCTTGCTCCACTTTAAAGAAACCAAAGTTGGAAATCCAGAGGTTATATTATGGACTGTTTTTATAAGAAAGATTAACAACACTTTGAAGCACTAGTATTTGTACCTTTTAAAGGCTAAATTTGTAAGTTAAAATAAAAGATCTAATCGACATATTTATCTGTGCTTACTAAACTACATTGAGATGCTTTGAAAAGAACATAAGCTCTGGTGTTATATTGCCTGGGTTCAAATTGCCATCCATTTATTCTTTTTATTTTCTTTTTAATTTTTTTTAGTTGTTTATGGAGCTTTATTTTATTTATATGTGGTGCTGAGAATCGAACCCAGTGCCTCACACATGCTAGGCAAGCACTCTACCACTGAGCCACAACCCCAGTCGCCCATTTATTCTTTATCTCTGTGATTCTGGGCAAGTTATTTAACTTTTTGTGCCTCATTTTCTTTACTATTCATTTCTTTAGTTCTTCATTTCATTTGTATATGGAGGATAGTAATAGTGCCTTCTTTGTATGGCCATTATTGGGAACAAATACTCTGTGGTATCTAAAGAACCTTTAAGAGTGCTCAGAACACCATCCATCCTCTTGGTCAGTGTTAACTACCAATATTTCTGATCCCTATCACATCAGATAAGAGATGATAAGAGGTGTAGGAAAACAAAATGGATGTAGAGAGCAAGGTGTGACTAGTGATAGTCAATTGCATGAAGCCACAAATGTTGCCTGGCATGGGAATTTAGGGGAAAGCTTCATAAGCTTTGAACAATGTCCCTGGGTTGTAGGTAGGAAATTATTAAAAAGATAAAGAATGGAAGAAACTTCAGGCAGAGAGACACAGATAGTAGAAAAGTCAAGAAAACTAAAAGCATGGTACATTTAAAGAACCTCATGAGCTGGGCACAGTGGCGCATGCCAGTAATCCCAGCAGCTTGGGAAGCTGAGGCAGGAGGATTCTGAGTTCAAGGTCAGCCTCAGCAAAAACAAGGTGCTTAGCAACTCAATGAGACCCTGTCTCCTAATAAAATACAAAACAGGACTGGGATTTCACATCATGTATAATCAGAAGAATGAGAAATTATACTCCATCTATGAATGATGTATCAAATTGCATTCTACTGTCATGTGTAACTAATTAGAACAAATAAAAAATAGGACTGGGGATGTAGCTCAGTGGTCAAATGCCCCTGAGTTCAATCCCCAGTCCTGCCCCGCACAAAAAGAACCTTGTGTTATTCTCTATTCTTGGTGTCAAATATTCCCAGGACTAAGCGATGGAAAGTTAGTCTTAAAATCTAATTTTTTAAATTAATTAATTTATTTATTTAAATTAGGTATATGTGCCAGTAGGATGCATCTTGATTCATTGTACACAATTGCAGCACAACTTTTCATTTCTCTGGTTGTACACAATGTAGTGTTGTACCATATGTGCAGTCATACATGTACTTAGGTAATGATGTCCATTTTATTCCACCATCTTTCCTGCCCCCATTCCCCCTCCTCATCCCTTCCTACCATTTGCCCAAAGTTCCTCTATTTTTCCTATGCCTCAGCAATAAAAGAGAATAAAATCATGGCATTTGCAGGTAAATGAATGGAGTTAGAGAAGATAATCCCCTTACAGAATACTGCCCCTTAAATTACTTGTTTTAGACTGTTACATAAATGAGAATTAAAATTTTATTGTGTTGTGACATTTGGTTATGGTAACTTTCATTTCACACACACATTATGGATGAGCATCCACTTATCATAGAGAACATTCAGCCTTTGGTTTTTGGGGATTGGCTTACTTCACTTAGCATGATATTCTCCAACTCCATCCATTTACCTGCAAATGCCATTATTTTATTTTCTTTTAATGCTGAGTAATGTTCCATTGTGTATATACACCATACTTTCTTTATCCATTCATCTGTTGAATTTAATTGATCTTTCAAAATCTTCATTAGACATTGAATTCCATAAAAACAGTTACCATTTCTTCTTTATCCCTCGCATTCTCCTAGTTCACTTCCCCGTCACTGGTCTGTCTTCTGATTTCTAAATGTCAGAGTACTTGAGATTCCATCCCTTTAAGTGGCAGCTATATCTTGAAGAATCTCTTTTGTGTAGACACAGTCTGTTTCATAAAATCTAGCTTCAAATCCATATAATGTGTCCTCTAAACTTAATATATTGTAGAGACAGGGGTGCTATCCATAATTATTCCAGGACAACAGAAACAAATCAGGACTGCTCTAAGCAAAGAGAGGCGTTGGACACCACATCCATCCAGCTATTTACTAACATGTTCACTCAGGTGATCAGCATCTCAACCTTCACATGTCTCAAAACAGAATCTTGTATTTCTACACTTGTGAAACAGGCTTGCACCGTTCCTGGAAAGGACACGGCGCCTAGAAGAGATTTGCTACTCTCCCCTCTGAATTCTAGGTGTAGGAAGGAGGATATATAGTCTACCTCTTCACCAGAGATTACTATCTTACAACCAAACTGTTCCCTCATCTTCCCTTGCACAAGGTGGGATGACAGTTCTTCGCCACCCTAAAGATGGAAATTGTCACATGACTAAGCGCTCGCTAAAGAAACAGGCAGAAATGACGTACATCATGTCCAGGCCAATTCTATGATAATTTCCCAGTAGGACCCACTTTCCTGTAGTTAACCTTCTTGAGTTATACGCTCTGCTTTCTGTGTATACACTCCTAATGAAAGAATCCTCAGTCATACATACAAAACAGATGAGATAGCTTGAGACCAGAGCAGCCAGGGCACTGAAGAGCCAAAAGATGGAAGGCATCTGGGTCCCTGAATCCCCTTACAGAATACTGCCCCTTAAATTACTTGTTTTGGACTGTTACATAAATGAGAATTAAAATTTTATTGTGTTGTGACATTCGGTTATGGTAACTTTCATTTCCTTGACAAGGGAGCTGATGAATTTTCTATAAATTTTCAATTTGATTTCATCTTAGTCATGTTAATTTTAATAGAACTTAAGTCAAAGAAAAATTTATAATCTATACTTCTTTGCATTAAAAATAGGTCTTTTCTTTTTCTTTTCAGACTCGAAAAGATATACAGTTACTCAGAATATTTGCTTTAATATCTTAAAAAGAAAGTATAATTTTAGGACATAATAAATTATATGCAGGGACAAGAAAAATGTGGATAAAATATTATCTTCTGAGTCTTATTTTACTAAGGTCAAAATATTACTGATTAAAATAGAGTTATTTTAATTTCTATCATTGCCTTAGAAGTAGTGATTCCTACAGATCTGATTATTCTCCCTCCTTTGATGGTTACAGGGAAAAAGGATGCAAGAGAGAAAAATCAATAACTTTACAAGAAATAATGTCCACCATGGATCAATTACTACAATCAATAACATGCTAATCAATTTATACAACTTGGATTCCTCCTCTTTATTTTCCTTCTGTTACTCTTTACTATGGAAAGAAAAATCACTCCAAATCATCTTATCTTGTTTAATATCTGCAGAAGCACGAAACCTCTTTCCACATCTAACCAGGAACAATAACAAGGGAGTGTTTGTTCGTTAAATGAATTTGAGGAAGTAATAGACACGGAAATCTTCATTTCTACTGAGGTGACATTATGTACAATTAAAGTTTATATTTACTGGTAGGAGGATTTTTATTTGCCAAGCAAGTCCCTATATATCAAAAGCTGATAGACTAAAATTACAAAGGGATAATTTTCAGTTGGGTTATACTTAACTACATTCCAAACAAGAAATCAGGGTAGGTGAGAGAAGTAGCTGACATATGCTATTCTGTTTAACAATATTACCTTTCCATTGAATTTATTTGTAAAATCATAAAATTTGTAGAATTTTGAAAAAAATAATAACTGATAGTTTTCAAAAATAGCAACCACATGGATAAAAATAAAAGGAAATGAAGAGAAAATGTCATTGAATTCATTGTAATGCTCTTTCTTTTGAAATACAGTATTAATTTGTTAGCTATAAGCTGTATGGATTTAGCAAACCGTGTTCATGGTTTCCCCATGGATTATAGGCATATAGATGTAGTAAATTGTTTTGCTAAATTTAGAATCACATTTATATTCATTGGCCTTTTGTGATATTTGCTTTAACTTCTAGAAGAAATTTGCTGTAGTATGCATGAAAATGCTAATTATAATACATGTAGGTATTTTGCTATCTAAACATTATGAAATAATTCTAAGAATGTCACCATTGTAGGATTCAAGCATATTGTGAATATACTTTTTAAAAAGTAGCACCCAGAGAAGGAAAACAAAACAATCCCAAAACAATCCAATATCTAATACGGAATGGGAAGGATGATTGCCAATAGCCTCATTTCCTTTGGTTCTATGATCCTGCATTATCCTTTGAACTGGCCTTCCTGAGTCACACTCTCAGGTGGCTGCGCACACACTACTGAAGGAGAACATTCCTCAGCCAAACATCCCTACAGGGCACATGTCATAGCTCAGGATCTTAGACATCAAGAGGCTTTTGTTCAAATCCTTCAGCCCTTCTCAGTGACTCTTTCAAATAATTGTCTTCAAAACCCATCCAGATCCTTGCCCCTTACAATCAGCTGATAATCATGTCCTCTTAGTTGGGAAAACTGGAGCAAAGTGACCAGCGCTCTGAAATTCTTGCCCTTCCTGTCTGTCTCCTCTACCATCTACAGATTGAACGCACTAAGCCTCTCCTTCTCCTCACCTGAGAAAATGAAATTTTCTTCCTTTTGTTTAAAGTCAACCCCTTGTTCTTTTGCTCCTTATCCTTGCACCTAATTTTTTTTTTTTTTTTTTTTTTTGCCTCTGCTGTTAGCTCTCCAGTCCTAGAGAATGGTATTGGGATTGGGAGTGTCACAAAACTCAAAACTCAACCCTTTCATTTGACTCTTCAGCCACTTTAATATTTGCTTATTTTTCCACTCAAATTAACTTGCTGCTGAATATATTCCATTTGTTCCTCCAAAACCACTCTCCAGCCTTCTCTACCCTGTTCTCTACCTTGGAATGCTGACCCATATGTCTACAGCAAGGGCTTACTTATTGCCTTGCTTCTAGTTGGATGTGGCTAATGGCAGACACCAGAAGGTACAAGCAGGAAAGAGAGTGAGGACCAGGGTCGTGTTGATTAGAAACTCGTCTTGAAATATCACAGTTCCTATCAGGCAACCTTCTTGAGACAGTTTCAGTTTTTCTCCCTTCTCTGATCCTTTTAGGTCAATAAATGGTAATGACGTACTATAAGTAGCCCATGTGTGGTTCACATTCCTTGTGAAGAGAAATCCTAATGCTTGGTTATACTTCGTAAATAAGTATTTCATTTAATCTTCCTTATTCAAGAAGAGTCTGCCATTTTTCTCCCTGTTGAGTCTCAGTCTGATTCAATTTTCTTAAAAGTGTGGTTAATGTAATAATATGCCCTGCATGTTTCTGGCCTTCCAATATTTATATACTGAAACTCTGATCCCAAATGTGATGATATTTGAAGATGGGTCTTTGGAAAGTAATTTTGTCATGAGGGTAGGGCCCTCACGAATGGGATCAGTGGTTTATAAGAAGAAAGTTGAGCGAGCTTGTTTCTCTCTGTCTGCTCACTGCCATGTAAGGAAACAATGAGAAGACAGCAAGTTCTCTCTATAAACATGATCTGCTGGCACCTTGATATTGAATATCTCATCCTTCAGAACTATGTATTTTGAGAAATATGTATTTTCTTTTTAAACATATTTTCTGTTCAAGCCACTCAGTCTATAGTAATTTATCACAGCAGGCCAAACTAAGACACAGGGGTACTACTTCCTTTCTATTCAGTTACCAATCCATACAATTTAGCTTTTGCCCCTATACTAAAGCTATTTTTTTCCTCGCTAGCCGCTATTACCCATCCTCATATAGAGTCATCCAGTGTACATTCTTCCAGTGCACATTCCATACCTTAGTGGACATTATTGCTGCAGTTGACATTGCCAAGGATTCTATTCATCTAATAAACTTCTTTTCTAGGCATCGTACTTTCTTTTTCTTCCCTTATAGCTCATTCATGGGCTCTTCCTAGTATTATCCCTTCCAACATGGGTGGTCTACATAGCTCAGTACTTGTCCCGATATCTTTTAACATTATGTTTTTTCCTAAATGAGATGCTCCATTCTCAAGACATTTACCACACCCAACATGGTCCAGATCTCACTATCCAAATCTTTTAGATACAACCATCTATACATTCCAATGGCATTTTAAACACAGTATGTCAAAATAATTTTGTCCTATAATAAATATCCTATGAATTACTATCTTTATATTGTGTGCCTCAGAAATGCTCCTACTTAATTTTCACTCTTGGTCTGTGGCTCGATTTTTCCAATCAGAAATCTAAGTCATCCTATAATCCAATCTTTTACCCACTTATCTGCCTCCAGTCTTGATTTATAGACAATCACCCTTGATACTTCCACCAGAGAGAAATTTCTAAAGAGAAAATCTGATGATGCCCTTTCAGTGTTAAAGAACCTTCAGTGACTTTACTTTGAGCTCTTTCAAGGCACATGAGTACCTTTCTGCTCTGAGGCTTACCTGTATATCCTCAGTCTCAGCAGGCAGACCTCTCATACCTTGTGTTTTATGTGCTATTAACACCACACTGCTTATAGTGTCTAACCCAAGTCATGATATTTCATGCCACCATGCCTTTTAAAGTCTCTCAATTTCCAGAATGCCTTGGACTGGACTTTGTTGTTTGATTTTGTTCTTAGTGTTTTAGCAGAAGCACTATTCCTTTCCAGGAAGCCCCTCCTCTTGCCCTTATTTATCCCACAATCCCCTTCAACTGACATGTCTTCACCACTGTCCTCCTGCTTCTAAGTGTCCCTTGAACTCCTAGAATACCAAAATTTCTCAGAGAATTTAAAATGTTATATTGAAATTATCCATTAGCATCTCTTTCTTCTTCATGAAATTTTAAGTACTCTAAAGCAGAAAACGTGACTTAATCATCTTTTTAAAAGTGCATAGTATAGTTGCCTGAATCAAAGCAAATACTTAACATTGCATTTTATAATTAAAAGCAATTACTGTTAATAACAAGCTTCTTGTTACTTTTTAGCCTCAATGTCATTAGAAAAGGTACAGTGAAATATTTTAAAATCCATAAAAAATTAGTATTCTGATATATTATAGAACAATTTTTCCACTCTTGAACTGATACACTGTATATAGCAGTGATATACCAGTGTAAGGCCCTATACTAAGTATTCATTTTGAAATCAATACAAGTGTAGACAAGCCCCTGGAACAGGCTAGCCTAGGATTACATGTATTAAGACCAAGTAAGACATCGTAGCTATTGTATGTGTGAGAGCCAATGTCCAATTCCCATACCTGAGACCCTATTAGAGGTCTGCAGTAAATAAAGCTTAGTGACGTTCATTTTGGAAAGTGGAAGGCAATTTGTATAGGACAAGGACTTGTGGGGTCAAAAGTCAGAGTTGGTGCAATAAAATCAATGTAAACAATGTAAGGAGGTAACAGAAATGAGAGAGCTACAGCTATAGTCAGGAAGAGACTCAGTTGTGCTTAGGAGTGATCATGGCCTCAGTTGTGGGGCATAGCAGGCAGTGAAGAAGAGTAAGGCAAGGACACTTAAGGGCTTGTAAGATGCTCTGAAGACCTCTTAAACTAAAGACGCCTGACTTTCACTGTTAATGTCTTTTTGACACATTACTTAAGGGACATAGACTTGTTATCATTCAGACAAGTACTCTTGCTCCTGTGATCATGTGACCATGAAAATAGTTTTACTAAGAAAAAAAATAACCATAGCTACTGCATATTAGCACTTATAATAGCATGCACATAATCCAATTAATCAGTAACAATTGTAGACTCTACCTTCAAAATATATCCAGAATCTAAACACTCCTTACTATTTCCACTGATACCAATCTGATCTAAGTTGCTGGTATGGTGATATATTAAACTCCTGATCCATAGAATCCTGGAATGTGACTTCATCTGGAGATAAGGTGTTTAAAGAGGTAATCAAGTTAACAGAAGATCATTAGGATGGACTCTAATCCAATATGACTGGCATTTTTTTCCAAAAGGAGAATTCATGCACATGTGAAAATAATGTGGAGACACACAGTCACATGGATGTAGTGATACATCTACAAACCAAGGAACACCAAGAATTGGTAGCAAACAAAAGAATCTAGAAAAGGCAAAGGAGGATTTTCTTTTAGAAAATGTCAGACTGTAGCCCTGCCAAACCTCGATTTCTGGCTTTTAGCCTTTAGAAATGTGAGACAGTAAATTTCAGGTTTTTTGTTTTTGTTTTTTTAGGGTATACTCAGGGGCACTTGACCACTGAGCCTCATCCCCAACCCTATTTTGTATTTAGAGACAGGGCCTCACTGAGTTGTTTAGTTCCTCACTTTTGCTGAGGCTGGCCTTGAATTCTCGATCCTTCTGCTTCAGCCTCCAGAGCTGCTGGGATTACAGCTGTGCACTACCACAC
Organism: Callospermophilus lateralis; assembly: GCF_048772815.1. NCBI lineage: Eukaryota > Metazoa > Chordata > Mammalia > Rodentia > Sciuridae > Callospermophilus > Callospermophilus lateralis. The sequence goes on along the minus strand of NC_135307.1, from coordinate 68,232,931 downwards.
CCAGCATAAATTTCAAGTTTTAAGCCACCTAATTTTTGATGCTTTGCTATGACAGCCATAAAAAAATTAATGTACCTACTAACGCCTGGGTTTCTGCAATAGTAGCTTTACTAGTCTTTTATTCTGTACTTCTAAATCCCCCGCCACCTCTGAAATTTATTACCAACATACAAGATAGAAACAAGAGTAACCTTTTTAACAAGTAACTCAGTTCTTATTACTCTTCTACTAAAATCCTCTGATGGTTTCCCATCTTATTTATAGTAGAAACCAAAGTCCTGCCAGTAGATTCCAAGGCTTTCTACCTTTTGACTTACCTCCCTTTATCAACTATTTTGTTCATTATAGTACAGCCCCATTGACCTCATTTTTGTCCCTGAAGCATGCCAAGAAAACTTGATCCCAGGGATTTTGTTTCCTCTGCTTATTCCCATGGATACCTACAAGACTTGTTCCTTTACCTTCTTTAGGTTTTTCCTCAAGCATCATTTTTTTATGAAGTCTAATTATCCTAGATACAACTCTAACACTCCACAAATGTCCTAATTCCCTGTCCTGCTTCATGTTCCTTCATAACACTCACCACCATCTAATAAACAATATATTTCATTTATTATATTTCTTGCTTTTCCAGAGGCTCATCTCAACAAGGAATTCAATTTGTTTGCTTTTTCTCATTGATGTACTTTTGAGTGCCTACAACATATATGGATGCATAAGACATGTCATCTAGGTACAAAGTAGCAAAATGAATACCAACTGCTATTGGAGTAACAATTTCTGGGTTCCATACCTACAAACCACCCATGAGGGGATAATGCACAGGGGTAAGTGGCCTTAACTAAGTATCCTCTGAACCAGTTAACTCATCTACCGTAATGAAGAAAACAAGGTGTTCTTTATCTATCTCACTAGGTTGCTCTGAAGATTAACCTGAATGGGACATAAAAAAAGTACATCTGAATCTGAAGAGTGTTACATAAATATGAGCTATTATTAAAATAAATTTTTTCTATATCTCAAAGCCCTAGAAAAAGAACAAATCAGCAGCAAATGTAGTATAAGGCAAGAAATAATTAAAATCAGAGCTGAAATCAATGAAATCGAAACAAAAGAAACAATTGAAAAAATTGACAAAACTAAAAGTTGGTTCTTTGAAAAAATAAATAAGATTGACAGACCCTTAGCCATGCTAACAAAGAGGAGAGACCCAAATTACTAGCATACAGGATGAAAAAGGCAATATCACAACAGACACTACAGAAATTCAGAAGATAATTGGAAATTATTTTGAAACCTTATACTCTAATAAAATAGATAAATTTCTTAAGTCATATGATCTGCCCAGATTGAGTCAGGAAGATATACACAACTTAAACAGACAAATATCAAGTGAGGAAATAGAAGAAGTCATCAAAAGATTACCATCCAAGAAAAGCCCAGACAGATATACAGCCAAGTTTCACAAGAACTTTTAATACCAATACTCTACAATCTATTTCAGGAAATAGAAAAAGAGGGAGTACTTCCAAATTCATTCTATGAGACCAATATCACCCTGATTCCAAAACCAAACAAAGACACCTCAAAGAAAGAAAACTTCAGACCAATATCTCTAATGAACATAGATGCAAAAGTCCTCAATAAAATTCTGGAAAATCGGATACAAAAACATATCAAAAAGATCGTGCATCATGACCAAGTGGGATTCATCCCAGGGATGCAAGGATGGTTCAACATATGGAAATCAATAAATGTTATTCATCACATCAATAGACTTAAAGATAAGAACCATATGATCATCTCGATAGACACAGAAGAAGCATTTGACAAAATACAGCATCCCTTTATGTTCAAAACACTAGAAAAACTAGGGATAACAGGAATTTACCTGAAAATTATAAAGGCTAAGCCTCAGGCCAGCATCATTCTAAATGGAGAAAAACTGAAGGCATTCCCTCTAAAATCTGGAACAATACAAGGATGCCCTCTCTCACCACTTCTATTGAACATAGTTCTTGAAACATTGACCAGAGCAATTAGACAGATGAAAGAAATTAAAGGAATGACTATAGGAAAAGAAGAACTCAAATTAGCATGATTTGCTGACGATATGATTCTATACTTAGAAGACCCAAAAAACTCCACCAGGAAACTTCTAGAACTAGTAAATGAATTCAGGAAAGTGGCAGGATGTAAAATAAACACCCATAAATCAAAGGCATTTCTGTATAACAGTGACAAATCCTCCAAAAAGGAATTGAGGAAAACTACGTCATTCACAATATCATCAATAAAATAAAATAAAATAAAATACTTGGGAATCAATTTAACAAAAGAGGTGAAAGATCAATACAAAGAAAACTACAGAACCCTAAAGAGATAAATAGAAGAAGACCTTAGAAGATGGAAAGATCTACCTTGCTCATGGATAGGCAGAGTTAATATTATCAAAATGACCATACTACCAAAAGCACTATACAGATTCAATGCAATTCTGATCAAAATCCCAATGGCATTCCTCATAGAAACAGAAAAAGCAATCATGAAATTCATCTGGAATAATAAGAGACCCAGAATGGCTAAAGCAATTCTAAGAAGGAAGAGTGAAACAGGTAGTATCGCTATTCCAGATCTTAAACTGTACTACAGAGCAATAGTAACAAAACAGCATGGTACCGGCACCAAAACAGGTTGGTAGACCAATGGTACAGAATAGAGGACACAAAGACTAACCCACAAAATTACAACTATCTTATATTAGACAAAGGTGCCAAAAGCATGCACTGGAGAAAGGATAGCATCTTCAACAAATGGTGCTGGGAAAACTAGAAATCCATATGCAACAAAATGAAATTGAATCCCTATCTCTCTCCATGCACAAAAGATAACTCAAAATAGATCAAGGACCCAGGAATTAGACCAGAGACTCTGCATCTAATAGAAGAAAAAGTAGGCCCTAATCTTTGTCATGTGAGATTAGGCTCCAACTACCTTAATAAGACTCCTATAACACAAGAATTAAAACCAAGAATCAACAAATGGGATAGATTCAAACTAAAAAGTTTCTTCTCAGCAAAAGAAATAATCTGTGAGGTGAATAAAGAGCCTACATCCTGGGAACAAATTTTTACCCCTCACACATCAGACAGAGCTCTCATCTCTAGGGTATATAAAGAGCTCAACAAGATAAGCACCAAAAAAAACCCCAAATAATCCAATCAATAAATGGGCCAAAGACCTGAACAGACACTTCTCAGAAGAGGACATACAATCAATCAACAAATATACGAAAAAATGCTCATCATCTCTAGCAGTCAGAGAAATGCAAATCAAAACTACTCTAAGATACCATCTCACCCCAGTAAGAATGGCAGCCATTATGAAGACAAACAACAACAAGTGTTGGTGAGGATGCGGGGGAAAAGGCACATTCATACACTGCCGGTGGGACTGCAAATTAGTGCAGCCAATATGAAAAGCAGTATGGAGATTCCTTGGAAAGCTGGGAATGGAACCACCATTTGACCCAGCTATTCCTCTTCTCAGACTATACCCAAAGTACCTAAAAACAGCATACTACAGGGACGCAGCCACATCAATGTTTATAGCAGCACAATTCACAATAGCTAAACTGTGGAGCCAACCTAGATATCCTTCAGTGGATGAATGGATAAAAAAAAATGTGGCATTTATACAAAATGTAATATTACACAACACTAAAAAATAATAAGATCATGACATTTGCAGGGAAATGGATGGCATTAGAGAAGATTATGCTAAGTGAAGTTAGCCAATCCCCAAAAAACAAATGCTGAATGTTTTCTCTGATATAAGGGGGGTAACTCAAAATGGGGTTGGGAGGGAGAGCAAGGGAGGAAGATAATCTCTAGATAGGGAATAGGGGTGGGAGGGAAAGGGAGGGAGAATTGGAATAGCAAGGATAGTGGAAGGAGATGGTCATCATTATACAAAATTCATGTACAAACATGTGAGTTTGATGTCAATATACCTTATATACAAACAGAGATTTGATAAATTGTGGTATAAAGGTGTATTACAAATTGCAATGCAAAAAATTATGAGTGTAATGCACTCCTCTATTGTGATATACGTAAGAAATAATAAATAAATAGATAAAATAAATAAATAAATATTTTTTTCATAGTTTTGTAGAATAAAAATGATTCTGTATTTTAGGAGATTAGTAATAAAAGTTGACATTTTTAATTGTTCAGAAGTCAGGATTCCTGAAAAAAGATTCTGAAAGAAAAAAAAAAGTAAAAAGAATACCAGTCAACAAAAACTTAAAATTACCTTTAAAATAGAAGCTGTAAAATGCAATTTTCATTATTAACAGCTACTATCTGTTAAGAGTTACTTAATATACTTGTAGATATCAAAATACTTAAAATAACACAAGCCATTTAAGCTTTCTTGGTATCACAAAGAGTTCCTTGTAGTGATGAAATGCAATAGCATTGCCTGAAAGTATATCATAAAAATAAGAAAAATGAGGAAAAACCCTAAAGAAGCAAAGTGTTTTAAATTATTTTAAGACAGTTTCCTTAATTCACCTTGCCCAGTAAGATTTACATATGCTAAGAAAATATTCTGTGGATAGTATATGGTTTGTATTTATTCCCCTATCACATTCTACAATCATACTTGGGATATCAATGTAACATTCATCTGTTAAATAGAAAGCATTTCTTAAATACCTATGAAAGGTCAGGTACTGTACCCAATGAAGGTGCAATGATGAATTAAACAGTGTCTCTCTTACAGAAGTTTGCATTCTACTTCTATGATCACAAATTAGACTATGAGAGGCCCTTCAATAAAAGAAATGTGCAATAAAAACAATTCAGTGTGCAGGATGGAAATGTGAATTCTGAATGAGGAAACCTGGAAACGTTTTTAAAGATGATGCTATTTTAGCTGGGTCTTAAAGGACTTCAATGGGCAGAAAAGGAATAAGATGTAAGTACATGCCATGCACAGGGGTTAACTTGAACAGAAGCACTAAAAAATTTCAAGAACTTGGAGATTTGAGGGGCAAAGTGGATACTTAGGGATAATCCCTAATATGAGGAAATTAACAATGTCAAAGGTAAATTATACTATATTGTTTATAAATATAGTGGTACTCAACATTTCTCAATAAGTGTTCAATCTCTTTGAGGTCCTAATCTCATTTGAACTAAGAGTTCATTCCTTAGAGTCCAGAAAAAATACAGGAGGTGAAAGATCATTTAAATAAAGAGACAGATATTCTGTAAAAGAATCAAACAGATATCCTGGAGATAAAAGAATCAATAAATCAAATTTAAAATTCAATGGAAAGTATCACTAATAGATTAGAACTTGTGTAAGACAAATTTCTAGGCCTCAAAGGCAAAGTATATAAATTTGAGAACTGAGTAATGAACTAAAATGATAAGAGGCCATGATTAGAATATTCAGAAATCTGGGGCCACGTTAAGAGATCAAATATAAAGATTACTGGCATTGAGGAAAACAGTGAGATACAAACTAAGGGCATGCATAAACTTCTCAGTTTAAATAATATGAGAAAACTTTCCAAACCTCGAGAATGAGATAGAAATCCAAATACAGAGAACATTAAGAACCACACACAGACAAGATCAAAAAAGACCCTTTCCAAGACACATTATAATTAAAATGTCTACTATATAGAACAAAATAGAATTTAAAGCAGCAAGAGAAAACTGTCAGGTCACATTTAGAGATAAACCAATAACAATCACTGCTGATCTCAATCCAGATTTTAAAAGCCAGGAGGGCTTGGAATCATATATACTATGTTCTGAAAGATCACCAGCAAAGATTGCTTTATCCATCGAAGCTATCTTTTATGATTGAAAGTGAAATAAAAATCTTCCAAGATAAGCACAAACTAAAAGAATTCATGACCATTAAGCCAGCACTACAGAAAATACTTACCAAAATATTTCATGCTGGTGAAATACAAAGCAAATTTCAGAGACAGCAAATGAATCTCACTGGATGAGTAGCTTAGTAGAGTCAAGTATGAATATGATTACATGACTGGTGTAATTCTACATCATGTAAACCAGAAGTATGATGCATCAAAATGTATTCTACTGTCATGTATAACTAATTAGAACAAATTTTTTAAAAAAGAAATAAGTCAAAATGGCAGAGATTAATAATTATCTCTATAATAACACTGAATATAAATGGTCTCAATTCTCCAATTAAAAGTCATGGACTGGCAGAGTGGATTAAAAAACAGGACCTGAATATATGTTGTTTATAAGAGTCTTACAGGCAAAGACATTCATGCTAAAGGTGAAAGAATAGGAGGAGATATACTTTGCAAATAGAGACCCAAAGCAAGCAGGAAGTAGCTATTCTCATATCTGATAAAGCAGACTGCAAGCCAAAATTAATCAGAAGAAATGAGGAAAATCACTTTGTACTGGTAAAGGGGACTATCCAACAAGAAAATATAAGGACCGTAAATATTTATTCCCAGATGTTGTTACTTCTACTTGCATACAACAAATGCTATTTGACATAAAGTCTCAGATTACAGTACAAAAATACTGGGTGACTTCAACACATCTTTCACTAATAGGAGGGTCATCCAGGCATAAACTAAGAAAACTATTCAAACCTAAAAAATACAATTAATCAAATGGACCTAATAGACAGGTATAGCATATTTCATTCATTGACACTGAATTCACTTTCTTCTCAGCAACACACAGAACCTTCTTCAAAATGCATCACATTTAAGGAGACAAAGTAAGTCTTAGCAAAAGAAAATAAGATAATTCTTCATATATTATCAAATCAATAAAAAGAAATCATAAATCAATAACAGTATAAAAATAGAAACCATTTTAACACATGGAGAATGAATAATACACTTTTGATGGAATGTGTCATAAAAGAAATCAGGAGACAAATCAAAAGTTCTTAGAAATAATTGAGGACATAGATACAATAATATATATACCAAATATATATATCAAAATCTCTGAGACACTATGAAAGGCAGTTCCAAGATGAAAATTTATAGCATTGACTACCAATATTTTTTTAAAAAACCCAAACTAGATCTCATTACTCCACACAAAACTCATTTCAATATGTATTAAAGACCTAGAAATTAGGCCAGAAACCCTACAACTGCTAGAAGAAAATACAGGGTCAGCACCCCCAACAGATTGGTATAGACAGCCACTTCCTTAATTAGCCTGCTCAAGATAAAAAAATAAAACCAAGAAACAATCATTGGAATGGTATCAAATTAAGCGGTTCCATGCACTTGTAATCCTAGCTCCAAGAAAGGTTGAGGCAGGAGAATTGCAAGTTCAAGGCCAGCCTGTGCAAGTTAGTGGACCCTGCCTCAAGCTAAAAAGGGCTGGTATGCAGCTCTGTAGCAGCATGTTCGCCCAGTATGCATGAGCTCCTGTGTTCAATACTCAGGAAAGAAAGACAGAAAGGAAGGAAGGAAATAAAGACAGGGAAGCGGGCTGTTCAGTACTGCACATCTGATTTTTTTTAGTGCCAAGGAATCACTTCTGGATAATAGCAAGAATGGAATTAATATCTACTAGCATGCAAAGTTCACCCTTGTCTCTTTAGAGCAATACAAACTGATTAGCTGTGTGCAGCAATTTAAAACGGAGAACTCATGGGAAGCTTTTAATAGTCTCATTTCTGTCTTCCATTACTTAGTTAACTAAACTTAATCTGTTAATTTCCTGACATGCCTTATTTTTAAATAGAAGTCACTTCAACATACGCTCTGATTTCTTCCAAGTACAAAAAAAAAGTAAATGCTTATACATGTAAAAGATATCCCTCTTACAAAAAAAAGTCCCTCTTACATTTTTAAGGGCCACCATTATAATCTCAGAAGGTACTCATTGCTATATGAAGAAGGCTCCTAATGGAGTTTTCCAGCAAAACAAGTATGCTGACAGATTAAGAGGCTTGTACCTATTCCTTAAGCACTTTGTAAGGTAGTTAATGCTTCTCATGTAGGGGATACAGAAGGCCATACTGTATTTTCAGATGAGAGGATAATTGTCAATACAAGAGCCTGCTTCATCAAAGGGCTAGATTAGGATGGAAGAACTGGTGCTCAGGGAAAGCGCATGATAGTGTATTTGGGATGGTTTTTAACTCTGTAGTACTGGCTGTCTTCATGAAACACAAAATGGGAACTTAAAAGAACTTATAAATTGACTCTATATCAATACCCCTCAGGTAATTCTTAGGCACAGTTGTGTGATCACTGACCTAGATTTATGTTTTTCAACTCTGGCTGCACACAATAAACACCCAGGGAACTTAAAAAGAAAAGAAAAGAAAAAAAGCTTTGTGGATTAAAGCATGCAATGGAGGAAGGATAGCATCTTCAACAAATGGTGCTGGGAAAACTGGAAATCCATATGCAACAAAATGAAACTGAATCCCCTCCTCTCGCCATGCACAAAAGTTAACTCAAAATGGATCAAGGAGCTTGATATCAAATGAGAGACTCTGCGTCTGATTAGAAGAAAAAGTTGGCTCCGATCTACATATTGTGGGGTCGGGCTCCAAATTCCTTAATAGGACACCCATAGCACAAGAGTTAATAACAAGAATCAACAAATGGGACTTACTTAAACTAAAAAGTTTTTTCTCAGCAAAAGAAACAATAAGAGAGGTAAATAGGGAGCCTACATCATGGGAACAAATTTTTACTCCTCACACTTCAGATAGAGCCCTAATATCCAGAGTATACAAAGAACTCAAAAAATTAAACAATAAGATAACAAATAACCCAATCAACAAATGGGCCAAGGACCTGAACAGACACTTCTCAGAGGAGGACATACAATCAATCAACAAGTACATGAAAAAACGCTCACCATCTCTAGCAGTCAGAGAAATGCAAATCAAAATCACCCTAAGATACCATCTCACTCCAGTAAGATTGGCAGCCATTATGAAGTCAAACAACAACAAGTGCTGGCAAGGATGTGGGGAAAGGGTACTCTTGTACATTGCTGGTGGGTCTGCAAATTGGTGCGGCCAATTTGGAAAGCAGTATGGAGATTCCTGGGAAAGCTGGGAATGGAAACACCATTTGACCCAGCTATTGCTCTTCTCGAACTATTCCCTGAAGACCTTAAAAGAGCGTACTACAGGGATACTGCCACATCGATGTTCATAGCAGCACAACTCACAATAGCTAGACTGTGGAACCAACCCAGACGCCCTTCAATAGATGAATGGATAAAAAAAATGTGGCATTTATACACAATGGAGTATTATGCAGCACTAAAAAATGACAAAATCATGGAATTTGCAGGGAAATGGATGGCACTAGAGCAGATTATGCTAAGTGAAGCTAGCCAATCCCTAAAAAACAAATGCCAAATGTCATCTTTGATATAATGAGAGCAACTAAGAACAGAACAGGGAGGAAGAGCAGGAGGGAAAGATTAACATTAAACAGAGACATGAGGTGGGAGGGAAAGGGAGAGAAAAGGGAAATTGCATGGAAATGGAAGGAGACCCTCATTGTTATACAAAATTACATATAAGAGGTTGTGAGGGGAATGGGAAAAAAAAGGAGAGAAATGAATTACAGTAGATGGGGTAGAGAGAGAAGATGGGAGGGGAGGGGAGGGGGATAGTAGAGGATAGGAAAGGTAGCAGAATACAACAGTTACTAATATGGCATTATGTAAAAATGTGGATGTGTAACCGATGTGTATTTGGGGTAAAAATCTGTATTTGGGGTAAAAATGGGAGTTCATAACCCACTTGAATCTAATGTATGAAATATGATATGTCAAGAGCTTTGTAATGTTTTGAACAACCAATAAAAAAGATTAAATTTTAGAAAGCCTTTGAATTACAAAAAAAAAAAAAGAAAAAAAGCTATGCCCTATCTCAAACTAATTTAAATCAAAATCCTTAGGGATGAGGTCCATTATACATTTTTTTAAAGCTTCCTAGGTGATTCTAAAGAGAAGACTGTTTGGAAAACACTTGTATCAAGCACTCCAAGAGTCCCTGCCTTGACTTGTGATGGCAAAACCAGACCTGGTTGTGAAACGAAATTATAAAAATATTATGGTAAGAAAGCAATGCCTGGGGAAAGGGTCCCTCCCCTCTCTCAGCCTTTCTCCAGGAATCCTAGTTAATCGTGGGTCCCTACCTTTTGGATCATAAATAACTGCTGTAGGAGTCTGACTACTCCCTCTTGAAATGTAACAGGTGCCTGTCAAAGGAGCCCATTCTCCTTACCTATTTCTGTAAGTATGCTGTATGTGGAGACCCTGCACACGGCCCTCAGCTGTGAAGATTAGGATTTTTTTTTAAATGAGGAAAAAAGCCCCAATGATAGGATGGGTCTAAGATGATGGCAAATAACCTGTAAGTGTGAGAAACTGTGCATCAGGACTGCTGCTTGCTGCTTCTCAACCGGTCTATTTTCTACAACAGACCACCCATATGAAGTTCACTCATGTGTATCCAAACATAAACTATGCTTTCTCTCATAGGTGGACGACAGAGTTAAAACCATAGAAGAAAAGAAAGAGGAAGGGAGAGTGAAGAGAAAGGAAATCAGGTGGAGAAGAATGGAAGGGGAGAGTAAGGAGAGGTACCGGGGAATGAAATTTATCATGTTATGCTATAGGCATGTAGGACTGTGCATGATGAAATCGCTTCCATATAATTCATATGAACTCATAACAAAATAAATAAGCCACAGACTCTCTTTGTATGCTCACTCCTTCCTGCTGAGGCTAAGATGGATCTTACCACCCACATTCATAATCCTCAGATCTACTCCAACTGCGCCCCCAATCTGGGTGTTCTTATTCTCTAGTGACTGTGGTACTCACTACAAGTTTACAGAGTAACAAGAGTTTGAAAGGGAGAGCTCTTTTAGCAAGAAGACAAAGCTGGCTGCAGAGTTCCCAGGTGTAATTGAGCGCTGCTACTGGCGTAGTCAATTTCCAATACAAAAGCCATGAGACAGTCTCAGCCTTATTTGGAAAAGTTGGTTCATTCAAGAAATGATTGGGCAAAGGGAAGGGAGAGGAGGGAAGGAGGCATGGGGGCAGGAAAGATGGTGGAATGAGAGGGACATCATTACCCTAGGTACATGTATGATTGCACGTATGGTGAGGCACTACATTGTGTACAACCAGAAAAATGAAAAGTTGTGTAGCAAATGTGCGCAATGATTCAAAATGCATTCTGCTGGCATATATACCTAATTAAAACAGATAAATAAAATTTTAGAAAATTGAAAAAATAAGTGAAGAAATCAAAGTGAGTTTCTGGATGGCCATCCAAAGGTTTACCTCTATTTTAATTTTTTATTCTCTATTTTCATTGGCATTTTATAACTTCAGGGAACTAAAGAGAAAAGAAAGACTACTGAAGGAATCATTAGCAACTACAATCCTTCCTCGTTAACATTAACATGCATATAACTATTGATATCTTAAGAACTCTTTTGCTTCTATCTCACTTTCTTCTTCAAATAATTCTGTGAGTTCTGTAAGACATACCTACATAAGGCAAGAATTAATAAGCTTTGTGAAGTCTTGGTTTTGTTCCAGTACTATTACTTTATTGCTTAATATTTAGAGATCCGAAGAAGATACTTAACTTCCCTGGGTTTTGGTTTTCTCATTTATGAAATGGAGACAATGATATATTACCTGAGGGACACATAAGATATTACATTTAAAATCGATTTTTAAACTATGAGAACTTTGGAAGTTTCAGATACTGTTTTATTTTTATTCCCATTTTAAAGATGATCACATTGAGGTCCAAAAGGTCAAGATAGTTATTAAAGGTAAGAAATATGTAAGAAATGTTATCATGTTTAATATTTAGTTTTTCTAGTTCCTAGTCTGCCAGTTACCTTTATAATATTACAAATAGTCTCAGAATACTGCTCCATGGGCTTCCTAACATTAAATCAGGTTATAGATACACATGCGAGTGTGTGTGTGTGTGTGTGTGTGTGTGTGTGCATGAACCACCTATTACGTTTTGAGATATTAATGACAAAAAGAACTTTCCATATTTTGATCATGATTTTGGGAAAGGAAGCATAACTGTACTATTGTTTGGATGAGTGTACCCCAAAGGTCAAGGTGTTAAAGACTTGGTTCCCCTGACGGCTGATTATCGGGAAGTGATGGAACCTCTAAGAGGTAGGCCCTAGTGAGAGGTCTTTAATAAGTCACTGAGGACATGCCCCAAAGCAGATAGTGGGACCCTGACCCGTCCTCTGTCTCACTCTGCTTCCTGACTCATGAGATGAGCAGTTCGCTTTGCCACAAGCTTCCCAGTATTGCCTTTCAGTAGCCCCACCAAAGCCCCAAAGCAATGGTCCACCTTATTGTGGACTGGAAACTCCAGAACGATGAGCCAAAATAAATGTTTTATTTTTATAAGGTAATTGCCTCATGTATTTTATTATAGTAATGGGAAGTTGACTAAAGGAAATCATATACAGTTACAGATTTTTGAAATACTAAGTAGAAAAGCTAAATGAAAAATGTCTCAACTGGCACCAAACTCCACACCATGATCAGAAATCATGACCAGCCACTCACCAAACCAGTCAGTCAAGGGCTGTGAGAAAACCTCCTTTGATTTGAAATGGCTAAAATAGCAGGAACAATTTTTTCCATACCATATGGCCATTTCCAAGGGCTAGTGAATCTGAATCCATGAAAAAAAATCAAGTAAAATGTCATAACTTTCTAATTGAAAGACTATTTCTTGGGCAGAAGGAGTGAAATGAAGGGAGAAAGAAGGAAGTCAAATAAAGTAACCAGGGAGATTGTCAAGGGAACATCCAGAGTTTTTCAATTTAGAAGAGGCCCTCCACATTTTACTTGGACCTGGAGTCTAGCAGGGGAGGTTCCCTACCACCTCCCTCCCTGTAGGACTCTGACATTGCACAAATTGCCAGCAAGAATGAAGGCCAAATCTTCAGGCTTTTAACACACGAAAGTTATCTCGGTGACAAATGAACTTAGTGGCTGGTTACTCAGTGGGGATCATAAACTCATGAGGCAAAAAGTCTCCAGAAGTCCTCAGACCACCATGGTCAGGACCGTGTCAATCTAGACAAAGCAGCAGTCGTGTCACTTCTATAGCAGAATACACTGTCCTCTCACTGCAAAAGGTCATCATCCCAGAAAAAGCAGCCTTAAACTAGACCGGTATCAAGTGAAGCCTGACTTTCCAACAAGAGTAGTATTTTCTTCAGAATTCTTAACATGGTGCAGAATGTTCAAAAGCACTAAATCTATTAACTCAACAAGTATAAATTTAATATCTATATGATATATGCCTTGAAACTATCAAAGACCAATCACTTTTTCTTTCATTTTTATTTAAATACTCCTTCTTTGGAAGAGTGACATTGGTCAGGGGTCCAGGAGACTTATTGGGTATAGTTTGTGTGTGGGGTTGGGGAGATGGTGCAGGATGGAGGGGCAAGGGTATTCATCATAGAAGCCAATAAAAGTATAGACTGACTGGGTAGTAGCAGGTATTCTGCTTCCCACATGGATCATTTATTGGTCCATTTTCTGTTATTATAACAAAATACCTGAGGCACATGAAGTTTATAAAGAAAAGAGGTTTAGGTATCTTAAAGTCTTGGAGGTTCAAGAGTATGAACGGCAATGACATAGGCTAGCTTTGGTGAAGAGCTCATGGTAACTGGCATCACAAAGACACATATGTGAGGAAAGGTCAGACAGCATGACAGGTAGCCAGAGAATGACTAGGGACCTTTAAGAACTATGTTCATTAATTTCTTCTTGGGGTGCATCTCCAACTATCTAACAACCTCCCACTAGGTACCACCGAATACAGGTCCTACCCATCTTAACATCTCCACACGGAAGTCCACATCCAACCCAGAGAAGATCATATGTCCCAGCATGAGTATAATCACTAGGAATCTCTGGCTGGGGAAATTCTGCACAGTTGGAACTATTCACAATTCCTGCACAGTGGAATTCCTCCCTTCCTATCTCCCTATTGTCCCAATCTAAATAACTCACCCTGTAGCTGGACCATTTTCTCTGTCTCCTCTCTGTAAGAAAGAGGGGTTGATCCCAATCCTCTGTATTCTCTTAAGGGAAGATTGGTGCCTCCTAGGCAATAGCTTTTCAGCCATGCTATGCACATGTGGAGAGAACCCTAATCTCCTCATACCTGGTAACTAGGATTCAGTGTCTCTCAAGTGAAGCCCAGAAATCTGCAGCTTCAACAATCATCCCAAGCGATTCTGACATAGGCTGCTCATGATCTATGCCCTCCCTCAAAATATTCATGGCTCCATGGCTTCTCCTCCATCCTTCAGCCCATGATCATTTTGCTTGAAATTCTAGAACTAGAAATTGGGTAATCTTTAAAAGTAGACATAAATGTGTGTGATATATATGTACACACGTATACACATAAACATCACACACATTTATTTCCACTTTTAAAGATTAAAACACTCAGATGAGTCACTCACTTGTGTATTATATACTCATGTATGTTGTATTTTTATCTATGGGTATTTATTTAGATGTGTATTTAAACACTATACATGTTATGTATTTTATGCACTTGTATATAACACCTGAACATTAAAATCATTAAGTGCTGTAATTCCATTTGTACTTATTAGAGGAGAATGTTTACTCTCCCCTTATGTATCCATAAGGAGGTACTTCTACAAGGCTGATATTCTTAACAATTCCCTTGGTCTTTAACTTCTTTCTTCAAAGGGGTGACTATTCTGATTTTTGAGGCTAGACAAAAAAAAAAAAATTAGCTTAGTCACTTCCTCTTGGCTTTTGAAGCCAACTCCCTACAGAGTTGATACATTCCACTGTAACTATCTACTAAAGGGTTACCCAGCCAGACTGGTGCCTACATGGTAACTCGGCCTAATTCAGAGCTAAAATATTACAAAGATCACTAGATACAGCATCAAAGCTACATTTTCTTATAAGATTTATCAGAAATAACTGTCATATTCTGATATTACAATTGGTTCAAAACATGAGATGGCCCCAGGGGTTCTATACCTTTGACCCCTCAAATGTCTATAACTCCCTCCGTATATAATGGGAAGAATTAGCATAAACCTCGGAATTTCCAAGTATCAAAAGTCAGTGGGTATTGGAATACAGGCAAGATTAGAAGTTGTAGGAGTTGGGAAGAAAGCAATGTGAACTCACCAAATGAAAATTGTACATCACAATTTTTTCACAACTTGGCTTTGCTGCTGATTTTTATAGCCATTAGTTTCTCCTTCAACAAATTAAACAAGTTTGTCTTCTTTAACTCTTCCTTCCAGATATTATTTGTATTAAGGAACTATAAATCCATGTATGTGAAAACTATAATCAGTCCTTTTGCAAATAGAGAACACTCAGATGAGTCACTCACTTGCCAAAAAAAAAAAAAAAAATTAACATTAAAGCACAAACGCTTCTCCTGATGCTGAGTACAGTATTCACAGTCTTTGAGCTCAAGTAGTTTACAGTTAGGTGAGAAACATGGACCAAAAATTAGAAGTATTATATAAAAGTTAAGCAACACGCTGGGGGAACTAGTTCTCTAAGTTTATCAGGGCTTTGGTGCAAAAAGTGCCTCATGCCCAGGTGACACAGGGACCAAGCAGGGTACAGGGGTCATTTCCACTGCCAGATCAGCCACCCACCCTGGGGAGCACTTCACTGAGCTGTATTTTTGACTGGAGACTTTCTCTAATTCATGAGTTGCTCTTTTAAAATGACAGTTCTCTCATCCTATGTTTCTTTTAATTAATAACCCCATGGAATATTTTTCATTAAAAATGAATTTTACCTTTACTATGAAATGTCAGACATGAATAAAAGGAGCGACTTTTTCTTGCAGGAAATTAAAGAAAAAAAAAGATTTTAGTTCACCTTTTCTTTGACAAATTTAACAAGTAGAATGAGCTTGTTGAAGCAATATTTCTCTTTCTTCCCACATCAGTAGCCTCTTTATTATGTTCTTTTATCAGTAAATAAATGGAGTCAAATAATATTTTAAAAAATAAAGTCCTCCAATATTCTGTAACGGCAAAGGATGGGTAAATTTAAAACTTTGTGAAAGTAAAATGTGCCTTCCTTTTATTTCTAAAAGGAAATCCAGGGGCTGGGGTGCAGCTCAGTGGTAGAGAGTTTTCCTAGCACATGCAAGACCTGGGGCTTAATATCCACCACTGCAATAAATAAATAGCAAAATAAAAGTACAATTCAAATTTAGCTTGAAGTCATAAATAACAAAGTGAACTTAGCTCTCGGATCATAAAACTACTAGACGAATACTAAGCACATATTGGCAAAGCATTTTTCCATTTGTCCACTATTTCTGCCGAGTGCGTCCTATTAAGAAGAACACATTTACGTGATAACTCTCTTTCTGTAGCCATGGGGGCATAGTTATAAAGACACTATTTCAGGAGATGGCTTGGAGCTGAGATAGCCAAATGACAGACATAATTCAAGATGAGTTCAGAACATAAAGTGAAAGCTTTAGATGAAATTCAATTGGCTAATGCTTATCTTAGTATAGGCAGCAAAACAGCACAGGAGTTTGCTCATTAATGTAGATTACAGAAATGTAATCCATAAACTAAAGGTCCCAAGACCTGAATTGAACATTCTAATCTCTACCTGTTCTCTTAAGATGTATCATTAGCCAAATCTTTTCATCAAATGTGTGTGACCATAGTTGGAGATCTGACCCCAAATGGAGGTCATGCTGAATATGTGAAGGTTTGAAAGAAATGGAGGTAGATATTGCTTTGTGTTACCAGAAGATTAGGCATTTCCTTTGGGAAAATGCAAGATTATTCTGGGCAAGCATTTATGCAAATCTCAGCACATTCCATTATGGTCTATAGAATTTCTTACCACTAAATAATACATTTAGCTTTTAAGAGTGGGATTCTATATTCTAAAGAGATCAGACCTGGATGCATTTTTTACATTTTCCTTACTTTTTCACCAAAGACTGACAGACTTCAGTAATACTGAGATTACATCCTGACCTTTTCTTACTAATAGTACTTTGGGAGAGGATATTGACCACCAGTCAGGAACTGCTATTTATGAAATATATCGTTGCCATCACCATTATGATGACCATCATTGCCATCGTCAGTGCTAACCTTCACCAAGACCTTACAGGGAATGGTCTCTTTATATTGAATACTGCCAACAACTCTATGAGGTAGGTATTAGACCCTAAACTCCACAAGGGCAGGGAACACGTCTATTTTATTCCCTTCTAGGTATTTTATTTCTAGAAAAAATACCTAGCATTAGAGATGCTCCATGCATACTGATTAACCATTATTAATCTCATTTTGCAGATATATAAATTGAAGCATAGTGAGTAAACTTCAAGTGCCAAGATCATATACTTGTACCCAAAGCCAGCACTCCAGTCACTACAAGGAGGGAACTTGGTACATTCTCCAGGAAAGAGCATAGAGGGCCTTTGACTGTGGCTGAAATCAGAGTTGTTTCTATTTCTGAACTGAATGTAAGTTCTCCTTGCTACATGTTTAGAAGAAAGGAGGTGATGCATTGAGATATCCTCTCCACATCTGCTCCTTCAGCAGCACAACAACGAAAGATCCATTCCAAAATGAATGCCCAAGACTGGAAAAGAAAGAATTCCCCGGTACCTCTCAGAGACTCCTGAATGTCATCATGCCCCCTTACTGTTTTTGGACTAGTTTTAACCAATTGACATGTACTTGCTCATAGTAATTCCTTGGCAAGTCTAAATTTATTATTTTCAACTATTCAAATAAATATCTAATTTTTATAAAATGTAATCTCTGAAAATTCTTATTAAACATACATTCCAAATGATCCCCATGATTTTCAGAATTAAAAATATAATAAATCTCATACCTCTTTTTCCCCTTTTCCCCCTTTTCTTACTATTCACTTCCTAGTACTTACTTTCCCATGTGGGTCAAATTCTATCACCAGAAAAGGAAGCAGTGCATATTGCATTAAGTTTAATGAACTTTACAATATTATTACCCATTCAATCAACAAATGTCACTACATGGACCAGTGGGATATAAGGAATAAGAGACATGCCTCTTTAAGGGCTTATCAGTCAGTGTTTGGGGACAGAGCACCTGTTCAGCAGAACCTGCAAAGTAACACACAGTAAATACTAAGCAAATGCTATTGTGGAGTATGGACAAAGCGGAGGCCTTGTGTGGCTGGGACACATGCAGAGGAGGACAGAAAAAAAATGGACCACATTGATCCTTAAGGAGGGAGCTGAAGTCCTAGGATAAGGTGATTGTTTCTTTTATATAAAAGTCATTTAAAGGACACAGAGTTTTTTCTTGTAGAATATATTCTTTTCCAAGTTCTCTTATGTTAATCAAAAAAATCTTCAAAAATCTATTGTTCCATATTTTAAAGATGCTATCTCAAATTTTTAGTTTTGAGAACAAAAGTATTTTTTAATTTACTAAAGGAGAACGTTTGCCCTTGTTCCCAGTTAAAATAACCACTTTTGTTGCTATATGAATGGTTGAATTTTCTCTTTATGGTCACCCATATTAGTCTGATGTTATTTGGATAACATATTTAAAGCATCTCAGATCTTTTGGAGCCAAATTAATCAGCTGTATTTTTGACAAGTCAGAGTACACCTGAGGATTGAACATTCCCATGGATAGAAAGATAAACTACAGTAGCAGTTTTCAAATTGGGCACATTTTCCTCAAGAGGCTTAGAACAAAATGAAAGAAATGCTTGGGTAATCTGAAATTTTGTGGCATCAGTGTAGATTGATTTCTGCGGCATGGATATTGACTATGCAAAACAGAGAGACATGGATACATTTGTTTTACAAAGTTGGCTCAAAAATTACATGTTCAAATCTCATAGTCTATTCCGTGTAGTAAAATTGTTTTACCCTCCAAGAATAGGATATATTTCATATAATTACATTTTTGCAAGTCTTTTCAATTGTCAGGCTTGAATTGGTTGAATTTCTGAATTCTTAGAGACCCCCGCCCCAATACTACCTAAGCTTCATTAATGTTACTTACCTCCATAGAATTGCTGGCTCAAATTTTAAAATATCCCTCTAAAGAAATGTATCCAGTAAAATGGCTTGGGAACCCAACAACTGAATAGCTTTACCAAACTACCCAATCCAAATCTACTTTCACACTAGAGGAAAAAAGTCTGTATGAAGACCTTTGCAAACACTCTGGAAAAGATAGCTGGATTAGAATGAAGGGGACAAGCTCCAGTCAGGCACTTTTCTTTGCTTTTTGTCCCCATGTTTACTCCCAAAAACCCATAGAGAAATTCCTTCTAGTGTGTGATTTCAGCAACAAGCCACTTGGTGACTCGCAGGTGTAGACTGTTACTATAATAAGCTGAGGGTCAACCTCATTTGCAGGCTGGACCCTCTCTCTCCCACTCACTTTTTGCTGGCTCAGCTGACCCTTTGCTGTGGACTAGCACGCTCTATGATGACTAAGTGGGTCATTCAGCATCCTGGTTTATGAATTCTGAGCATTAAGAACATTATTTTGCTCAAGAGAAGGTCTATAACTTCCTGTCATGGGAAACAAACTTTCTAACTACATGTGCCATTTAATGTGCCTGAAATATCACGTATTCACGATCATATCTCAAGTATTGCTAATGTTCTGGTTAAAAGAAGGAAGCAAATTCCTGGTCAGGATCCAATGCCTCACATTTCCTGTGTGTGCTGCTATTAGGGGAAACTGGCTTCTTATGTGCAGAATTAGCAGCTTTAACACTGATGTCTCCATTCCAGATTGTGAGCTTCCGAAAGGACTGTGCCTCTGCTAAACTTCTACACATAACATCACTCTCTAGTGGATAAAACTTTAGACACAGATGAAACCCTAGTGAAATCAAATGTCAGCTTCTAAACGTGTTGGGTGAATGGACTGTAACCTGATTCAGAACGAAGAGGCAGAAAACGAATGATTTTCTCTAGGAGAAATTACTGTAGTCTCCTTGGGTCATGCGAGTGTCTCTGGCTATGTAGCAGAAGCGCTTGATTTGATTCCTTTGGAAAAAGCTCACTTGACTGGAATGCCAAAATCTATGAAATGCACCTCCCAGGTGGAAGAAAAGAAAGTGACAGTCAATGAAGTCAGAGCTAGTTTGGTCAGAACAGTCAACTATTAGGAAATCCAATCTAACTGCAGAGCAGCCCTATGTCCTCATTTGCAAAATATATATAATGTTCTAAAGTCCTCATATTCCAATGACATTCATATGTATTATTATAATATTTATTTTACTTCTTTTTGCAACAGTCTGACTGGATTCACTGTAAACATCTTGATTAATTCTTCTTTGAATAACTGAATGCTTCTAAAGTCTGTGCCCTTGTAAACTTTTAAAAGCTACTGCTCAAAAAACAGCATGGGAGATTTTCAAATACATGTCTGTCTGTTGAGCTCTATATTTTCTCAGGTACCTCAGAGGACAGAAAAAAAAAAAAACAGAATCACTGGATTCAGCTCAAAAAGTGAAGGGAAGAAATCCGCATAGTGACAAACTGCATGGCAAAATTCAGATGTTGGGATCAGGGAGGCAGGAACTCACTAAAGAACTCTGCCTAAAAAACAGGTCCCGAAAAAGATTCAAACTTGAAAAAGATTCAAACTTAATATTAGACACTGACATATTACATTATACTTTCTGCCATAGAGAAAATATCCACTGACTTTTTCATCCAGAAGAGAGAAGGAAAAAGAGACATAAGATTGAAAAAGTCTGAGTGATCTAAATTCAAATCAACACCAAAAATCATTAGGAAAGCAAATAGTATGCACATTTTGGTCTTAACATTAATAAAATCCTTGTTTTTTTAATTCAAATCCTTTTGAATTTTTCAAATCCTTTTGAATATTTTCCTCTAAATTAAGATAGTGTGACATGGTTTCAGTGGCCCCACATCAATATTGTTAAGAAAAAGAAGTAGACACTCTCATAATGAACACCCTTGTGTCTATAAATGATGTCCTAGAAAAAGCATCATTATAAGGTCAAATTCAGTCCTAAAATGAAAATGAATGCTTTCACTGAATTGTTGGATACATCAAGAATTCCTAAGAAAAATAATTTATAAAATGTCTACATTTGAATATTATATTAGTTAGATAACTTTTCAATCCATTAGAGACTTGTTATTTCCTTTATGTTTTCTACTAAAATACATCTTTTCCTGCAGTAAGAATAAATTCTAGTTTTGAAAAGAATTCTGGCATACAACAGAGAGTATGTTGTGGAGTGTGTTAGTAAATTACTGAATCTAGCCCCCTCTCTGAAACTTGGGAAACTCAGTCCTTAAATAATTTCTTGGGAGGCATATTGAAGAGTGAGGGATCTGTGAACCCCTGTCCTGTCCTGGCAACTAAATGTGGAAAAGTTTTTATTCTGTCTGGAAGCAGACCAACAGAGAGCCCTAAATAGAAGCAGCTTAAGGGCGCAAAAGACTCCATAATTAGGTCTCTGCTTCATCTAAATGCACATGACAAACTTCTAGAATTGCTGAAGGTCTGCCACTTGCTACCCCCATCACTGGAATAAGAGCCAGCTTGGAGGTGAAAAACCAAAGCTGGAGCCTCAGAGCAACTATCAGCTGTGTGGTCATGAGCGTGTCACCTCTCCTCTCTGAGCTCACTTCCCTTACAGTATTGATTTCAAGCTCCAATGAGATAATGCCTGTGGTGTATAAAGAGCAGAGCAGCAAGCTGAATCATTTTGCAGGTGAAGGTTCTACAAACCATAACAGGTGAGCAGAGCTACTGTCAGTAGGACTAGTAAAGCAAAGGGAATTTGCAATCCTGATGATCAGTTGATATAAGGAGAATTATAACTACTCTCCGCTCAAGATTCAAGTGTGGTATGCAGAGGCTTCAGAGGAAACTAAGAAAATGCCCTCTCGTCAAAGCCCTTTAGCATGGGGAAGGACTTCTGGCCATCACGGCTTCTTACGTTAGATGATCTTAACTCACTCCACACTGATGTCAAAACTGCTGCACTGTTCTGTAAGCAGTAGACAAGCTGCTGCAGGACTGCAGAACCTGCAGGCACAAATGATTAGAAGCAGCAGTCGGAAGTTAACTCTAATCGTGATTTAACACTAATTAGTAATGGTCATTTTCATAATCCTATTTCATGAGGCTCTTTGCCAGAGTTGTCAAGGGTATCATGTGTTTTTCTCTAGATGGCAGTGACTATTTCAGTCACTAATGGTAAAAACTGCTGGGCAGCCCTACAGACTCACATTTCACTCATTCACCACTTCGTTCATTCGATTTTATAGAATTTGCATTCTGGCCACTCACAATCAAAAAATTATAGAAAATACCAACTTTAAGCAATTCAGTCCTTTAGTTGGAAAAATAAAAATGCAAATAGGAAGCCAAAGTACCACAATTCGTGCTAGGAGAGAAGTAAAGCATAGGTATATGCACTATTTCAGAGTTGTATGGAAGCCACGTTATCCTTTTTCCTAAGTGTGGACAATGTTTTAGTCATACTTTTTGAAGAATCAGAAAAACCAGATTTGTGAAATAAAAGAGATCTTGTATCTTGTTGAGTTTATATATCATGGGAATGGAGGAGAACAGACAAAGTAGTAAAGCTGGGACACCCACTGTCACTTTCCTAGACCATTTCTCTAAAGATGCCTTGTCTGTAATGCTGAAATCCACACAATCTAAAACCCACACACACCAAGCTAGGACTTTAGGCAGGTTTAATGTCCAATTCCAGTATGTTTTTCATTCGTCAAAGGTAATCACTGCTGAAATGCTTCATTGTGCACAGAAGAGGGAAAAAATAAGACATTCTGGGCTGCTGGATTCACCATGATAAGAATGCTTTCAGGGAAGAAAACAATTCTGAGATTGTGCAAATGAAAAAATGCAGCCGAACCACTATTTCTTACCACTTAAAAATTACAGGCAGGATTGGTGCTGAGCTGCTCTGTGAGGCCAGCCGACTTGAGTTGACTCAAGAATAGCACCGACTGTGGAACAGGGGCCCAGCTTTAAGGATGAGAGGGATTCTACAAGTATCCCTACAATCTGTTTTTTTTCCATTTTATAATCTGAATTGGATCATTCCCTGGGGACATTTTTCTAAGTTTTAATGGGAATCCTTGCAAGAGTCTAGAAATGTTTCACTAGAATTGACAATTATGCACTGCCTATCTTAAAAACCAACATTGAACGCTGCTGCTGCACAACCAATAAAGCAGACCCACTTCAACTATATTTTGTTTTGTTTTGTTTGTACTTTGGGACTAAACCCAGGGCTGCTGAACCACCGAGCCACATCCCCTGCCTTTTTTTTTTTATTATTTTTTGTTTTGAAACACAGTCTTGTTAAGTTGCTGAGGGCCTTGCTAAATTGCTAAGACTGTTCCCGAATTTGCCTCAGCCTCCCTAGTCACTGGTTTTACAGGCATGCACCACCACATTTGACTCTCAGCTATATGTTTTGGTTTTAGAATATTTTTCAGTTATTCCTTCATATTTTATTTAAAAAAATAAAACAAGGTTGTTATTAACTGGATTTTGGTATCCCCCTAAAATTCATATATCAACAGTCTAGCTTCCAGTGTGGTTATATACTCCTCATGGAGCTTTCATGGAAATAATTAAGGTTATATAAGGTGATAACAATGGAATCCTGATCCTGCAGGGTTAGTATCTTTGTAAGAAGAGATACCAGAGAGTTTCCATGCACAAACACTGACAGAAAGGCCAGGAAAGCACACCGTTAAGAAGGTAAGCTTCTGTGACTCAGAGCCCTCACCAAACACCAGCCATACTGACACCTTACTTTTGGAATTTTCTAGCCTCCATAACTGTGAAAAACTAAATTTCTGTTGTTTAAGTACAAATCTCTGGGTTTTTTAAAAAAAAGCAGCCTAAACAAACTAATACAAGAGTTAAATGAATATTGTTTAGGGGTTCCAATTAGCCTGTGTTTTGAACTATGTGGTACAGAGAAGTACCACTTTGTTCAGTGCCAAGAAGTTTAATCTAACTGTAGAGCTAGAGCAAGATGGGTCTCTGAGGCATACAAATGGAGCATTTCTTTGAGATCACAACCTAAAGGGCAAGTGTTAGTTTGGCATTATTTTTGATTGATGTCCTTTGGGCTCCACTCCATGACAATTGTAAACGTATTAGACACTTTTTCTCTAGGGCCATTTGACTTGGTCATTTTGACTGCACCAGTGACAAATTCGTCAGAGCCATGGAATGAAAAAGCACGATCATTCTCTGGTCATGATCACTCAATGTGGAACCATAAAAGAGGTTTATATCTGCTAATATACCATAGCCATATTTAAAAGGGAGTCCACGTTAGTATACAACTTTAGCCTGTATTAACATTCTTTAATCTTATTTTCTTCCTTTTCAAATTTTAGTGAATATTCTTTTTCTTTGAGTTTTTGGAATTGACCGCATAGTCATCTTAATTCTCAGCCCTAACAATAGGTCATTCCCATACTTGTTAACTGTTGACAATCAAGTATCAGATTTTCCAGATTCTATAGGAAAACTCTTGGGGTTTTATTTCCTATCCTCCTTTCTCTCACCCAACTTTCTTTTTCTTTGTTCAACTAATATTTACAGTACTCACATTTGTAATACTATTTGAAGATAAATTTATCAATATTGCCATATCTTCTTATGTGAAAGTGCTAATGTCTTTTAGCAAAAGTGAAGAGAGTAAGTTTGTTTGATGTGAGAATTTCTCTATGCATTTACTAAGTGGTGCAGCAGCCTGCAGTTTTTAAAAGTATTGACATGATTGCAAATAGAAGAGCAGAATGCAACATTCTCTGCAAGGTATTATTTGTCACATGCATCAATATTTCCTGAATGAATCTGATATGAAAGGTACATGCTTTCACTCAAATGAGATCCTTCACAATGCAGGTAGCATATGGAGGCCACACTACGCCCACTGGTTCAGTTGGGAGAAATGTTCACAGACTCCAAACACCACTTAGAGCTTGTTTGTTTTGATGCTGATGTTAGTATTATCCTGAACCACAGTGTGAAGAGCATTAAAATCAATCTATAAATCCATGAATCACATGCAAACTCATATCTTTCTTATTTCCTATTAAAAATAGACAAAACCCATATTGAATTTTACTCACAACCTTCCACAAAGTGGCTTTTAATCTAGGTGAAACAGTAGTGATACTGCCAATATGGGATTCCAAAATCTTGGATTCCAGTCCCAGCTCTGCCACTAACTAAGTGGACATGAGCAAAACACTTAATTTTCTGGGTCTTAATGTTTTTTTATCTATATGAAAATAAATCGAAATAGGTGACCTCTGAGATCCCTGCTAATATTAGAAATGAAGTCCTCAGTGTCATCATCCCCTCCTGGACCTCTTCCTTCTCACCTCCTGAAATAATTGGATTCATCTCCTTCATGCCCCCTTTATACCTGATTGTAACCTTTTCGTGATGCCTATTTGGTAGGTTCCTGGAGAGCAAGAACTAGGCCTTTTCCCTCCATGACCCCAGAATCCTGTAGTAGAAGCTGGATGGATGTATATCGATGTATACACAGTGAGCCAGCCAATGTTTTTCTGCCCCATTTTAACAAAGTGTCTCATTCAAAGATGTACAGAAAATAGCAGATAAAATTCTTCACCCATCCTATTTAAATAGTCAATTTGTTGTAAAATATGTTCTTGCTATCTTGAAAGTGAAGAAAATATTCAGAAATAATTCAAAATTTCAGCCATGCTTAATGTAGCCATAAGTGCTAATGCAACATTTATTTTAAGCTTCAAGGAAATGGAATTCTCTTGACAGCCTCATGGACAAATATACCCACCAATTTTTAAATGGTTCATTTTCTTATACTCATAAAACATAATGTCTGTAGGTTTCTGCATCTTTTATGGAAAAAAGTTTCCAATAAAATCACAAATATATCTGCAGATTGGAGGACCTCAGAGAATATACTTTTCTTATTAACCTTTATAAATGGTGTATTGGTGGTCCCCAAGAGTACCTCCAGTCTGGATGATTCTCTAGGAGAACTCTGAGGATTTGACATAGAGTTATACTTGAGGCCATTACTGACTGCAACATAAGATACAAAGCAATCCTGGCAAAGGAGAAAGGCACATGGGAGAAGTGTGGAGGAAGCCAGGCACAAGCCTTTAGGGGCTCACTCCCCAATTCCTCCAGCAAGAGTTTTGAGAACACATATGAAAATGTAATGTTATCTACCA
Source organism: Callospermophilus lateralis (assembly GCF_048772815.1). NCBI lineage: Eukaryota > Metazoa > Chordata > Mammalia > Rodentia > Sciuridae > Callospermophilus > Callospermophilus lateralis. The sequence continues at coordinate 68,206,534 of NC_135307.1, read as the reverse complement.
CAGAAACTCATCAGGCACTCAGTGCCTATTTTATTAGAACAGGTCACCTACCCATTTTCCACCTGGCACTTATCAAAATTCCACACTTCTAGAGGGAAAGCAGTTGTTGCACATAAGTCATGATGTTTAAATAATCACTTAGGCATAGCGAGTTACGAGATTTATCATGAAATCCAACTTCCCACAAGATGGCTCCATAAGAAAGGCTCCATAAGGGCAACCATCGTGGTCACTTTTTACACAGATTGTGAATGCCACTGTGTAACCACCAGGCAGAGTAAGCAGAAGTATATCACTTATTAAGAGTCTACTGAAAGGCTGAGGATATAGCTCAGTTGATAGAGTGCTTTTCTCCCATATACAAGGCCCTGGGTTCAATCCCTAGCACCACCAAAAAGAAAAAAAAAATAGTCTACTGAAAATCCTTTAAAATTTAGTCATCACTTGTGCTAGGTATATTGTTTACCTTCTTTGACCCATACCTGAGGTCTGGTGCTCAATTGAGTAAACACCATTATGTCATTCCAGGAAATGGTATCTTGAGTTGTTTAAGTAAATAAATACATGAATAAAGTCAGCAAGTGTATCCACTTTGTTTCTCTCTCATGCCTTTTCTAAATATGTTTTAACTTACTGGAAACTATGGAATTATGTTCTTATTATTGAAAAAATATAGCAACCTTTGCTCAACTCAGTTTAGTTTCTGGCACTCACAGAGAGATCTTAACCTCCTCAAGTCTTGTGAAGCCCATGAACCTCTTCTCAGACCAGTTGTTTTAAAAGCACAAAATAAAATACACAGAATTGCAAAGGAAGCACATTATTTTGAACTTCAGTTATCAAAATATTTTGAATTAATTTAAAATATACATGTGTTTTATTAACACAGTAATATATCTAGCAGGCAGGTCTAATAACGAACATGATTTATAAATAATGATGAGTATAAACATTTCAAGGTATCTTTAATACATACAAGATAATCTGAAAATATGATGTATTTTGGCACTTCTAAATAACACTATAATTTGTTACCAATTCCATAACTTAGGGAAAAGCTAAATTTCAGTAGTAAACTAGATTAAATAAAGATATAGTATTTTTTTCTCATCAAATTTATAGTCTCCAGGTTAAAAAAAAAAAAATCTCAGGTTTAGGTCAACAACTTATTGGACCAATAGCCAGTAGACTTGTTGCTTGACTTCCTTCAATTTTTTTGAGCATAGAATTTTTTAAAACAAATTAGCCAAATTACCACACTAATATGATTTCACATAAAAATTCATACTTCTAGCTTCTCTGGGGAAAAAAAAATTGAAGACCAAGAAACACTCTGCTGGTATTTCCAGTAGTGTAAGAGCAAGCAGCAGCTGCCCCTTCTACAGTGTGAACTCACAGTCTCCACAGCATCGATAAGCCTCGCCTCCCTCCTGCTGGCTATCTGCCTGGCTCCTCTCCTTATGGTGTTGTCTGTTCATGATTGTCCTCTGGATGGTTGCAAGTAACAGAGATTCACTTTGTAATGAAGAAAGAATTGTCCTTGTATACCCATTGTCATCCCCATCTAATTTCCAGTTTCCAACTTTTCAGCAGTTTATGCACTTAAGACCCAAAGGTAGTTTACCTGTTTTGTCAACTATGTTTCACTAGAATACAACCATCTTCATTTATTAGCATATTCTTTTTGACTGTTGCTATGGGCCAAATTTTGTCCTCCTTCCCAAATTCATATGTTGAAGCTGTAACCCCCAAAGCGATGGGATATGGAGGTAAATAGGTTTTGATAAGGTCATGAAAGTAAAACACTTAAGACAGGATTGGTGCCTTTTTAAGAGACGCCAGAGAGTTTTCTTCCTCCTGTCTCATATGAGGACCTAGTGAGAAGGTAGTCATCGGCAAAGCAGAGACAGAGCCCTTACCAGGAACCAAACTGGATGGTAACTTGATCCTGGACTTGCCAGCCTCCAGAACTGAGGAAAATAAATTTCTGTTTTATAAGCCAACCAGTGTATGTATGGCATTTTGTCCTGGGTGACTAAGACAGCTGTGTTCACAGAGCAATGGCAAAGCTGAGGGATTGAGACTGGCCCACAGATTCTAAAATATTTACAAGGGTTCTTGACACAAAAAGTTTGCCAAACTCTGCTCTAGTTTATTTTGGATGTAATTACCACTTAGATCTCCAGAACTTTGATGTAGAGGAGTTTAAGAATAGTTAAGGGGAGCTACGTATTCATAGCAAGCATCTCATTTTTCCTTAATGGAGATGGAGTGCAGGCAGCTAAAGAACTGTCCCTCCTCTCTCAACAGCCACTGAAAACTGCACACTATACAAACCTCTCTCCACTGAGCCACTGTAAAGACTTAAATAGCTCGATCTGGAATCCACTGTGGCTGAAAACATGACTCACAGTTTGCTCCCCCATTTACATGGCTTTAATCAGCGGTTATGATAGTTAGGGTCAGCAGCATACCAAGGACATAATTTTGATTATACAATTCAAAACAAATATTCAGTACTATAACACTTTTTGCAATAAAAACAAGATATTTTTATTAATAGATCAATGGGAATAAAGTGAATGAGAAACAGTCAGAGAATCAGTCAGAGATAGATTCAAATCCAAACACCATCCCATAGTTATTTGGCAACTATGTGTCCCAGTCTCAGAACTTCGGCCTCTTCATAGATGAAATGGAGGCCACATTGCCTTGTTTGTGGGTTGCTGATATTTAATAAGATGATTGTATGCAAAATATGTTGAAGTTTAGGGGGCATATAAAATAAGCTCTCAAAAATGATAGTTAATATTACTGGTCCTTGGAAGATATTTTTTCACAGTTTCTCCTATTTTTATTTTGCTGAGAATAAAGTGACATTGATAATACGCCCTATACCCACAATTTTCCCACTTATTGAAATAATCCATCAAGAGCAGAAGGGCTGGAATTATTAAAAAGTGACACAGTTATACTAGGGAACAGGTTATTAAGGCACCATTTGATGTCACTTAGCACCTCTGTACCCAAGGAGACAGGCAGCTCAGTCCCAATTCCTATTAAAAAATAGCACAAATTTTCTGTCTCTACCTGGTTTCTCTCAGAGGCAGCCACACTGGCATGTGCACTCTGCCCTCATGACCAATGAAGAAAGAGAGTTTGTGTGTTTGTGTGTGAGAGAAGAAGAGGAGGTAGAGGTTTATGATTGACTCATTCATTTTTTTATTTTCTGTGGGTGATTTGTTTTAATTGTCCTTTTTTGCGACCTACCATTGCAAATATATTGGTTGGTCTTAATATTAATCCCTCTGACCCTAAGGTTCCTCTTGTAATTTGAGAGAAGTAAAACTGCCTGTTTTATTTTACGGGACTATTATAAACATCAAAGGAGATACAGGGTAAACAACGTGTTTTCAGGAGGGCAATGACAAATGAGATTTGTCTTGAAGATGGAATGACAAAAAATCGTGGTTTTGGTAATCTTGCAGGAAGGGAGAAGATTTCAAATCTGGCAGATTCTAGGTTGGACAGACTTAGGATATAGTTTCAGATTCCTAACAGGCTCCCTGTAGACCAGGAACTTGTCATTGCGAAAAGTAGATGGGAGTCCAAAGAGACTCTGCACTCCCTAATAAACAAGCAAGAAAGGTCCATATGTAGTTGTTGTCTGGCATCTCATCACTGCCTAAATGTTCAGTTATTTGTGCTTCACATCATATTCACACTTGAAGCTTCTTGAGTATAGGGAATCTGAAGTTAGTCTTTGTGTTCTCTAAGCTATTTACTTGTCTCAGGTTCTGCATGCTCAATCAATCACTATTAACAAAAGCATAAACTGAAACTATCACTCAAATATAGATCAGATATTGTAACACAGCCAGTACAAATACTACTCCTGCTGGTCTTGTCTCCTCTTGGAACCCTGAGTAGGAATCAAGTTGATTTAATGATGTTCATTTCTATGTTGCTACAGTATAGACATTAATTTGTCTCTTGACTTTTTTTTTCCTTCTATGTTAACTACAGAGAAGGTTTTATTTAAGAGATAGTGGAAAGAAAGGATTGTTATTTCAAAATACTTCAACATAAATAATCAATCATTTTAGATGAAATTCCTTAAGTGCAGCTATCCAAACATGTGTTTCCTTTTTGGCAATAAAAGAGCCCCAGTCAATGCCCGATGACCTATAAATCATAGCTAGGAGATTTCTTTATGCAAATTAAATTTGTGTCACACTCATCAATAAAAAAAGAAAATTATAATGAAGATTAAATTTGGAGCAGCAGTACAAAATAAAGGATTCCTATACGTACTTGTTGGATATGTCAGAGTGGCTAATTAATTTTTGAGATAGTGTTCTTTGAAAGGATTAATGGAGAGTAAGCTTTGTGAATTGATTATTAAATGAGAAGGATGGTTTAAGAGGGTTGGGAATGTAAAACAGGCAACCAGCTTGATTAACCTTACCAGCTTTAAAGGAGTCTATATAATAATGTAAAGGACACTGATATTGATTTTGTGGTTACATTATCAAGTCCAAGAACTGTCATTGTTAGTTTATGATTCATTTGTTTCTCCTCAAGGCTGTTTTTCATTTTACATCTGAAATAATAAAGACTCAAATATTCACTCATATAATAAGGGCATCAGTTTCCCTTAAAAACTGAACAAAATATATATAAAAAGGAAATGATATCACTTTATATTGATGGGAATGTACTGTTGCAAATGAATTAACTTCTCCATTGCTCAGCTCTAACGGAGTCCAGCATGTGAACCCTGTGGGTACTAATACAGGAAAGCAGATTTAAAAACATACCCGCTTCCTTAGATTGCAAGTAAGAGTGAGGTTCCTCGAGAAGGAGTTTGCAAAAGCCGTATAAAAGTCGAGGACTTTGAGCAAGGCTTCTCTCTTGATGATGTGCAGGTCACAGTACGTCAAGGCTCGGACGTTGGCACATGCATGAGCAAGGGTGGTTTCCTTCCAGAAGATGTCCCCAAACACATCACCTTTCCCTGGAAAACAGTGTAAGATACAAATTCAAGTCTCTACAGCAGTTCCTATCAAATTCGCTATTGACATTCCAGTTTCCCATGTGATAATGGTCTTTTAACATAATTTAGAGCTGGGGGTACAATCCCACCTATGTATATATAACAATATACAACACTTTCACAAAACAAGTAGAACAACATCACCCTGAATTGAGTTTTTGATGGGAACCTCGAGAGGCATGTATAATTGTTATCTAACAGAGAAGTAAAAAATTTCATTTTAACAAATAATTTCATTATCTTTTGCCACCTTAATTTTTCCTATTCTGAGCAGAAGCAACAAAGGTTGTCTCTAAGGGTTACCCTTTCTTCCACTCCTTCTAGTTAAGAAGACAATAAAATGTGATATGTAAAGGCTTGTATTACAGCCTTTATTAATCTGAAACTAATATTATTCAGTAACTAGGTATTGTGCTCCAAGCCAAATAAAACTTACCATGACCTAGTCCCCAAAGGATGCCCTTCTACTTAGCCAAATCTTATTCAGAGCTCCCCATACACAATTCTAAAGCTTAAGAAACTGATTTGGGATAAACATGGAGGAACAGATTTGTTATCCCACAAAATCTTTCATAAAGAATACAACACTATATTCAAATGTAGATGACTTTTAAATTTCTAAAATCACACAAATCACCTATTCATTTCAGAGTATCATCTACTGTTGGCCTAAACTAAAGCATTCACCATTCCAAAATTAAGAGGATATAGCTGTCCAAGCAAAGGGAACGAGGAAAAGTCAAATGTCCTTTTACAGTTTGAATAAGAGGTGTCTCCCCAAAACTCCTGTGTTAATGCAGGCATGTTGAGAGGTAAGATAATTAGATTATAAGAACTGTAACCTTATCAGTGGATTAACCCATTTGATGGATTAAGAATTTGAAGCACTACTGTTCTGGATGATAACTGTAGTCAGATAGAGTGTGGCTACTTGAAGTGAGTAAGTCTCTTGGGGATATGCCCTTGGGGATTATCTCCTGTCCCCCTTGTTCCTTCTTCACTCCCTCTGATCCTGGCCAGCACTGGAGAGCATTGGAGAGTCACTTCCTCTGTCATGCCCTTCTGCCAAGGTGCTCTGCCCTACCTCAGGCCAGAGCAATGGAGGCTGCCAATCACCGACTAAACCTCTGAAACCATGAGCCAAAATAAATTTTTCCTCTTGTTCTTGTCAGGTATTTTGGTCACAGCAATGAAAAGCAAGCTAACAGAGGTCCCCAAATACCTGTCTGCTGAGGGAGTTCCCCAACAGTTCCTGCCTCCTGAAGGGTATGTAGCCCATTACATTCTTTGTTTGATTTCTGTGGGGAAGTTTTAAAGTGGAAAAGACAGGAGGAATAAACCCAAGTGGAAAAAAAGTCTTCCTAGAGACACTCTGTAGATTGTTTTCTCTCTGTGCTCCAGTCATGGAGATGAGCCAATATTTGTTATCATCAAGCCAATTAAAATCAGAAATAATGGGGGGAGGAGAAAGATAAAATCCTTCAGAACAATCACACCCACAGAGAGGAAAGAGAGTGTAACCCAGAGAAATGAGAGGGAAAAATGAGAGAGACAGGGAGGTTGAGTGAAAGATGTCCCACATGGGCAGCTAGGAGGCAGAAAACCATGGGGCTTGGGACTCAACAGTAAGAGGTACTCGGGGGGGTAGAAGGAGGAAACACACGTACTATCAAGATGGTTAAAACTACCAGGTGATCATGTCATGAGCATAAAATAACCCAAAATAGGTGTTTATTTAATTTTGAGCAATTCATTTCTTTCTGGACCCTCCAAAGATTCCTTATAGTTAGTGACCCTGATGAAGGACACAATTAATTAATACCCACACATTTGTCCAAGGAGCATTAGAGATCTAGTATTCAATTCTAGTTCTCTAGAACTATACAGCATCAAGGTAATCTAAGGGAGATTTTACTATAGAAATTTAAAAGACAGACCCCACATCCTCTAACAAGGATGAATTTCAGAAATCTGTACATGGCATTCTCTTTGAAATAGAAATTCCAATTATAGGTATTTATTCTAATTGCATAATCAGAAATGCCAAATTTACTTACAAATATGTTCAGTGAAGTGACATTTAGTATAGTTCAATAAAATGAAGTAAGATAAAGGTCAAAAAATAAAGAAAATATGAAATATCAGCCACCAAATAGCATCAATTTTAAGAAGTGTTGGGGAGAAGGCTCACTTTATATAAAATAGTATCACACAATACATACAGTGTAATCTCATTTTATGTACCTTCCCCCAAAACACATACATACACACACACAGAGCACGGGAGCAAATTCATTACAATGGTAAAGTCTCTGTGCATTATGGGACAATGGGTAGGTCTGTCTTACAATTTGCATATATTAATTTGCAAAGATTAATAACTATTATATTATCATAGTACCTAATGCTACCCAAAAAAACAAGTTTTGAAAATATTGATTTGATTTACTTGTCTTTTCCATCTAATATCATTGTTACTCTTTCTAAACTATGCTTTTTTTTAACCTTTTTCTTTTTCCTAAAAGGGGTGGAAAAAGAAACATTTCTTTATAATCCATTTCTATTACCCTTTCTCAAATCACCAATTCTAATACAATCTCTGGTCCATGTATAATTGCTCATTATTTTTCAGCTATTTGATTCTCACGTATGGAACACTTTAATTATAATCAAAGCCTTTGACTCAGTAATTTCATTTCTGGAAATCAATCAAAAAAGTAGAACCATGGGCTGGGGATGTGGCTCAAGCAGTGGCGCGCTTGCCTGGCATGCGTGCGGCCCGGGTTTGATCCTCAGCACCACATACAAACAAAGATGTTTTATCTGCCAAATACTAAAAAATAAATATTAAAATCCTCTCTCTCTTTTCCTCTCTCTCACTCTCTATTTAAAAAAAAAAGTAGAACCAATATATGTAACATTCATGGTAATTCATGGTAATGTTAGTAATCATACCCTAGGTTGGAAAAAAAGAAAAAGAAACTATAGGTCCCCAAACAATGAAAATTGCAAAAAAAAAATATGTAAATGAAATATGATATGTCAAGAGCTTTGTAGGGTTTTGAACAACCAATAAAAAAAAAAAGTATCAATACAAAATTAAAACATGTTTTAAAATAGCATGCTTCTGTTATAATGTCAAATAAAAAATGATACAAAGGATTATATGACTATGGTTAAAGCTATAATGAAACTAAATTACTAAGACTAAAAGAATTGTCAATTAGGAAATACACCTTTTCTTTTTTTCTTAAGAATTTTGATAGATACAAAGTATATTTTGTTAGAATTATGTTGTTATATATAGTATGTTAGTACTAATTTGTCAATTGACAATAAATTGAAAGAAAAACCAAAAGAAATATGACTAAAAGAAAATATATTTAAATAATAATAGCAACTGACTTCAAGTGATATGTTTATTGATTTCCTTCTTTGTACTCCTAATGTTTTCCAAATTTTTCTATAATGAATCTGCATAAACTTTATTTTAAAATAGCAAATATTTTTCTTTACACATTTTAGTAACACTGAATTTATAAAATATTTGCATAGATAAGCAGAATAGCAAACAAATATTCATTGGTTTTTAAAAGTGAATCGTTAACAGGTTAAAGAAACTCAATGTATAAATGTAACTTCCCCTTACCAATATAGACCTTTTTAATTGTACAGGCAATCAATATATCCTTATGTATTTTACCTAACTGATAAAATTAAAATTCTTACCCCATCTCTAACAAAATTTTGAAATTTAAATTATCTATCTTTTGGTATCATGAGGAAATAAATCCATGCTATGGAAAAAACAATAATAAACTAGAACATTAGCTCATGATAAACTTTATCCCCAGCTTCTCTTCTAAAAACTTTATAGAAGCATAATGAAATTAACAGATGTGAATACTTCTAATCCTAACATCTGATTTAACTTTTCAAAATAAGCAATATTAATTTTTTTCTGGCATAAACTTTCCATTAGGGTATGTAATATATAAATTAGATATTAATCTGATCAGTCATTTCAAAATAGGTTTCTTCTATTCAACTTTCTGAGTCACCTAATAGGTTCTCAATTCACAAGAACTTTTATAACACTGCTGGGGAGATAGTTGTCTTGTAAGTCAATTAATTAGTTTAATGGTGCAGCAAAGGGGGCTAATGTCCTTCAAGGCATATTACCATTGTAAAAATGTGGGATTATGCATGATGGAATTTTGAATAGAGAAGCACCCTTTTTTTTCACTGCAAAGATTTTGCATACTTTCAGAACTAGGAACTCCTTTCATTTTCATGACTATAGAATATTTGATGTTGCTTTTTAGGTCAGCTCCTGCTGGGTGCAAGTAGTCTCAGCAATAAACATTTTAGAGCTTGAGCGAACTAACCTCCCTCAAAGGCCTAAAATAGTATAAAATCTCACACTCAACATGAAAGTTGTTGTTTGGTCTATTTATATTTTCTCGCTTCTTTGCATCAAGTCTTATGAAGTATTTCACTGCTAAGCCACAGGAAATGGGACTGTAAAATAGAAGTTAATGTTAAAGATTCATATAGTAGGAAAATGGAAATTTAAAGACATACCAGGGACAGAGTTATAGCATAATTTAAGGAATAATGCAGATTATGGTATGTTTGGGGATTATGATCCCCTATAGTGTTGATTTTACGCCAGCATTTGTTTTTTTTCTAATGTGAGACATGTTATTTTGTGAGCTAATGACATGAATAAAAATAAATATTTAAAATTTATTTATTCATCAGTGAGAATAGCTAACTAACGTACCCAACAGGTCCCTAACAAAAATATCACTTGAACTCTACTTAGAGGATTCCTGTGTTTATGTGGGTATAACAATAGCTATATTTGATGATTCTTCTGCACTGTGGACTTAATCAATGTACTGTATCTATTTGAGATTTATAAAATGATGCTATGAGGTACATACTGATAGTAAAATGGTTACTATAGTGAAGCAATTAACATAACTATCATCTCACATAATTACTGTGTATGTGTCTGTGTGTGTGCATGCCAAGAGCAGTTAAAGTCTACTTATTTAACAAATATCTCTAATACAATCCAATTTTATCAATTATAATTTTCATACTGTACATTAGATTGTTTAGACTTCTTCATTGTATATATGTGCTATTTTCTATTTGCTGACCTACATCTCCCATTTCCTTCCACTCTGGTAACCATCATTTTATATCTCTATATATTTGGCCTTTATTTGTTTGTTTACATTCCACATAAAAATGAAATCAGGCAATATTTTTCTTTATGTGTCTAGTTTATTCAACTTAGAAAATGTCCTCCAGGGAATAATATTCTATATTCCATGTCACCTATATAATGATACTTATACATGCATGCTATATATATTCCCACATTTTCTTTATCTATTCATCTATTAGCAGACACTTAGGTTGTTTCCATATCTTGGCTGTTGTAAATAATGCTGCAATGAACATGGACATGGGAGTAGATGTCTTTGTAAGGTGCTGATACACCTTTAGGAATACCAATGTTGTTTTCCAAAGTGGCTGCACAAATCCACATTTTCACCTAAGTGTACTGGGATTTGCTCTTCCCCACACCCTCACTATTTATTATGTATTGAATTTTTCATAAAAACTATCCTAATATTTTACAATAATTTTGTCTTCCATTTCCCTGTTAAGTAATGATGCTGAAAATCATCTCATGTGCCCATTGGCCATTCTGTCTTCTTTGGAGTAAAGTGTCTGCTCATGTCCTTTGCCAATTTTTAAATAGTGTTATTTGTTATTTTTGTTTCTTTGTTTTATTATTGAGATGTAAGACTTCATAAATTTTACATAGGAAATTTTTATCAGATATGTGGTTTGCAAACATATTTGCCTTTTCATTTTGTTGATTGCTTCCTTAGATGTATAGAAAACTTTTAGTGTGATACGGTCACATTTATTTATATTGCTTTTATAGTCTGAGCTTTTGGTATGATATCCAAATAATAATAGTCAAGACCAATGCCAAGACCATTTTGTCCTATGCTCTCTTCTGGGAATTTAATGATTTCAGGTCTTACATTTAGATTTTTTAATTCATTTTGACTTTAATGTGTAGTGTAAGATAAGGTCCAATTTCATTCTTTTACATTTGGAAATCTAGTTTTCTGGGACCATTTATTTAAGAAACCATCCTTTCCCCATTGGTTCCTCTAAATGTTCTTCTCAAACATTAGTTGACTATGTAGATTTGAATTTATTTCTGGATTCTTTACTCCATCTGTCTGTTTCTGGGGTTTTTCTTTCTTTGTTTGTTTTGTTTGTTTGTTTGTTTGTTTCTGTTGTTATTATCTCAGGTTTTTTTAATTTGTAATTTTTAAATTTTAATTTGTTATATATGACAGCAAAAATGCATTACAATTCATATTACACATATAGAGCACAATTTTTTAATATCTGGTTGTACACACAGTAGAATCACACCATTCATGTCTTCATACATATACTTACGGTAATGATGTCCAATTCATTCCACCATCTTCTATTTTTAATGCCAGTACCATGCTGTTTGATTATCGTAACTTTACAATACAATTTTAAACAGGAAGCGTGATGCCACCAACTTTGATATTTTTTTCTCACTATTGTTTTGGCTATTTAAGATTTTTTGTGGTGCCACACAAATTATAGGATTTTTTTTCTATTCTTGTGAAAATGCCATTGAGACTTTGATAGGGATTAAATTAAATCTGTATATTGCTTTGTGGACTATATACATTTTAACAGTATTAATTCTTCCAATTCTTTAACACATATATCTTTACATATTTGTCTTCTATCTCCTTCATCAAAGTTTTCATTACATAAATCTTTCACCTCCTTGGTTAAGTTTATTCCTATGGATTTTACATTTTATAATATCTTAAATAGGATGTTTTCATAGTTACTTTTTCAGGTAGGTCATTACTTATATATAGAAATGCTACTGATTTTTGTATGTTGACTTTGTATCTGGAAACCTTACTGAATTCATTTATTAGTTTTACCTGTTTTGTTGTATAATCTTCGGGGTTTCCTACATTTAGGATCATGGGAGTAATTTTACTTCTTCCTAATTTGGATGTCCTTCTTTCCTGCCCTTTCTTTCTGACTGCTCTTGCTAGTACTTTCAATACTATATTTAAAAGAAGTAGTCTGAGAATGTGCTTCACTGCCTTATATTATGTTAGTGGAAAAGCTTTCAGTTGTTTTCTATCCATTATGATGTTGTCACTACTAGATCTGCCTTATAGGAAAAGCTTACGGAGTTCTTCTACCAGAAAGGAAAGGATGAAAAATACAGTCGTGAAAACATTTGAAAGAATGAACTCAGGAGTGGAGATGAATACATAATCAAATTCAGAATAGTTCATCACTGTAGTGGTGGTGTGTAAATTTTTCAAATCTCTAGTATGAAGATTAAACTTTGAAATAGATGAAAACAACTTTATAATAAGTTATTAATGAATATATAATATAGAAGATGTAAATTTTAACAATAAAAATATAAATTTTGTATGTGGAGGGATAATATCTAGAGAATTTTTATGCAACTGAATTTGTTATCAGATTAAAATAATCTATTATAAAATATTTCATATAAGCCTCACGGTAACCACACAGCAAAAATATAGAGCAGATACACAATGGGAAAGAGAAGGAATCAAAACTTAGCACTTCAGAAGATCACTAAATCATAAAGGTAGAGAACAACAGAGGAAGCAATAAGCTACAAAATAACCAGAAAACAAATAGCAAAATAATAACACTGAATGTAAATTGATTAAACAATGCAATCAAAAGACATAGAGTGGCTGAATGGGATTAAAAAAAGAATAAACTTTAACTATATAATGTTTACCACCAATCCATTTTAGATTTTAAGGACACTCACTGGCTGAAAGTAAGGGGATGGAAGAAGATATTCCATGAAATATTGACCCAAGGAGAATAGAAGCAGCTATGCTTAAATCAGATAAAACAGACTTCAAGTCAAAACTGCTATAAGAGACAAAGAAGTTCATTATTTAATAATAAATCGCTCAATTTGTCAAGAAAACAGCAATTATAAATACATGTGCACCCAACAATGGAGCACTTAAATATATAAATATTCATGAATATTAATGAAGACGTGGACAGCAATATCACAATACTAGGGGACTTCAATACCTTACATTCAATAACAGGTAGATAAAATAGAAAATTACAAAGAAAATATTGGACGTGACTATGTTCACTTTGTTAGTCATTTGCAATAAGTAAACATTTCAGGTGGCTCTTATAAAAGATGAAATATAAAAACATATGCACAAAAAGTCATTCTCAACCTAACAAGATGTTTTTAAGCAATATTATTTAATATTATTTTAAATAGACTATTTTCAAACTACAGGTATCATAAAGTAATATTTTTAAGGGGGAAAAGAAAGAACAAAAGAGTAATCATTAAGAAATTATATATGTGTGTTAGAATAAAAGCTTTTAAAACATTTAAAAATTATGTCTTTCAGTCTTTTAGTGATATAAATCCAAAATCATTCTGTTGAAAACAGTTATAATGAATTAAAAACTAAAGGCATTTTGAACAAAATAATAGTTCATTTTTACTAGAAAGAAAATAACTGATTTAGCTCATATATTCTTATTTATACAAAGAATGAGAAAAACTCTCCTTCTTTTATTAAGTAGAAATAAAAAGAAGTATTAAGAGGTAGTGGTAGTTACCTTTAAGAAGATGGAAGAAATGATACTAAACAGACTGAGAATCACAAGTTGGGCACTATATTATGAATGTTAGTAGGATATTATAAAAAAAAAGAAATCCAAGCAAAAGACTAAATTGAAAATCAGTTACATCTTGAAACTATTGTTTTCTTTTGATAAGAAATAACTTGAAATTGAAGCCTATAATAATGTTCATATTATAATCAAGTCTTTAATTTTTGTATCTATCACATGAAACACACAATGATTATCCTGTTCACAACATTGAATTAATGCTTCTGACATCCTAGTCCTAACACTCACTCTAACCTACTGAGTGAGTAATCCCACTGCTGGGTATACATCCAAAAGAATTAAAATCAGAATCTCAAAGAGATATCTACACCTTCATGTTCATTATAGAAATATTCAAAATATGAAGATATAAATGCAACTTGTGTCCATCAATAGATGAATGGATAAAGAAAATGTGGTATATAGACATAATGGAATATTAATGAGTCTAAAAAGAAGGAAATTTCACCATTTGCAATGACACCGATGAACCTGGAAAGCAGTATATAGAGTGAAGTTACAAAAGTAACTTAAGTAAGTTACAGAAATGCAAGTTAGTCACAGAAGGACAAATACCATATGATATCACTCATATGAAGTTTCTACCATTGTTCAGCTCATATATGCAGAGAATACAATATTGCTTGCCAGGAAACAGAAATAGAAGAAATGGAAACTTGCTGTTCATTAGGCATAAAGTTTCAGTTATGCTAGATGAATAAATCATAGATATCCGCTATATGGCATAGAGCCTATAGTTGACAATTTGGTACTGTGAACTTTATAATTTATTAAGAAAGCAGATGTCATGTTAAGTATTCTTACCACATACACACAAAAAAAAATTAAAAGCACACAAGAAAACTCTGGAAGGTTTTGGATATGTCTATTACCTTAATGGCAGTGATGATATCATGAGTTTTGCATATGTCCAAAGTCACCAAATTATACCCAAGCCCTGCCCATGGAGATAATATTGACTCTTAAGGAAAGAACAAAGATGCCAGCAAAAAGGACTGACTCAAGTCCCGAGGCCTGTGTAGAGGGACTCTACCTGCAAACAATTTGTGGCCATGCTTGTTACCTTATACCATTCTTAAAAGATTAATGTCTGCTTTCATACTCACTTAATTGGGCTGTCAACCCTTCTATGACTCCAATGAAAGATGGAAGCAGAACTTAATATCTCCATCTTATGTTCTAGGGCTCATGAGATTCACATTCTCTTGAGCCCTAAATATCTCTTTAGTGGTCAACAAGTCACTTGGAGAAAGCCCACATTTTTAGATACTTAGTACCTGACTTAGCCAGCTTATATTTAGACCAGTTTCTCCAATAACATTTGGTGAAGGATTTTTGTAATACATACTGTTATGGTACAGTTCTTAGCAGTGTTATTAGAGAAATCTTTTTAAATAAAAGGAAACAAATTGATAAAGGTAATATAGGCTCTCGGGTTTTTGTTTCAGACTAAGCCAAACAATTGTACAATTTCAAAATACTATCCAAAAATTTCTGTTATCAAAGCATAATTTTTATGATTTGATGCTCAAAGCATGGATGTAGAATCAGAGATATGGACTCAAAACCCATGCCTACCTTACTTGGTGTGATCTAGGGTGAGTCACTTGATATTACGTCTCAGTTTCAACTGTAAGAAAACCACTATGCTTAGTGCTTAGCTCATTAGGTTAATAAAATGATTTGATGTAATGATGATTATAAAATAAAGAATATTATAATAAATAACTATTGATATTTTAAATCAGACTTCCAATGGTCCTGAGTATATATTTCAAAAGCACTTTAAAAGTTTTGGTAAGAAATATTAAAGTTGGGCTGGGGATGTGGCTCAAGTGGTAGCGCGCTCGCCTGGCATGCGTGCGGCCCGGGTTCGATCCTAAGCACCATGTACAAAAAAAAGATGTTGTGTCCACCAAAAAACTAAAAAATAAATAAATATTAAAATTCTGTCTCTCTCTCTTTAAAAAAAAAGAAATATTAAAGTCAAAATTCGTCATTAGACTTGATATTTTACTTAGGTATTGTTGAGGCTCATTTACTAACTACAAATATGATTTTTTTTCTTTAAGCCTTTTAATTTTAAAATGTTTATTTTCTAAAAAGATTAATTAGAATTTTTTAGAACAATCCATTTCTAGTTTCTGGAAAAAGCAAATGCCACTTTTAGGAATTACAGCTAAATCCTATTCAATAGGTGTCATTTAGTTTTCCTACCCATGGTTAATGACAAGGGTATCAATTAGATTATTTCTCAGTAATAGGGATCCCTGATAGAGAACAAGAAAGAAGAAACATTACAGTGTTTAAAGAGGCCTGAGATACATAGAATACCTTGACCCTTCCTGTTTTCTGTATTCAAAGTGCCCAAGTAACAGCAAGAAAATGTTTCCCCACCCCATAAAAGACCTAAGCTAAAGCTAGAAGTTTTCAGAAAACACATATTTACTATAAGCATCTAGACAAAAGAGAAACAGAAAGTAATCAGTGTTTCAACATAAAATACAGAGTAAATGGAAATTGTGTCAACAGAACACAACATAGGTGTTTTGGGTTTTTTTTGTTTTTCACTCTGTGATGGTACTAGGTATTGAACCCAGGGGTTTAATCACCTAGCAACATCCCCAGCCTTATTATTATTATTATTATTATTATTATTATTATTATTATTATTATTATTTTAGACAGTTCTCCCTAAGTTGCTTAGGGCCTCACTAAGTTGGTGAGGCTGGCTTTGAACTTTGCTGTTCTCTTGCCTCAACCTCCCAAATCACTGGGATTACAGTCACCACTGGTGCCACTATGCCCAGAGCAACATGGTATTTTTGATTGATAGGTACTCAGAATTGGGGGGGGGGGGAATAGAAAAAGAGTTCAATGACAGAGTAAAGTAGTCATTTGGTGCCCTGAGCAAACCTTTACTGAGAATCTGTTTAAGGGATCCTATCACAGAGGACAGTGAGAAAATAATGAGCAAAACATTTCAAATGCTCACTGCACAAGGGGAGGGCACACAGGTAACAGATAAAAACAGGATGCACGAATAGCCCGGTAAGACATCCACACTGGAGGTACCTCCCCCAGACTGGGATGAGAAAGGAGAGAGTAAATGATGAAGCAAGGGACAGACAACGAAACAGACTAGGAAAAGTGTTCTAAATAGAAGTGGCACTTGCAAAAGCAGTAAGAGTTTGATAGGATTCAGGCTGCTTCCTACAATCCAGTGTGGTAAGAACAGGATAGGTACAGGGAACGGCACAAAATATACTGGGAAGAACGGCAGAGGCCAGGGCCTAGCCGGTCTCACGGGCCAGTCAGGAGATACATTTTGATCTTAAGGTACTGAAAGCCATGGTAGGAATGCCAGTAGGGAGGTTGACATATAAAGGCAATTGTCATGGGAAGACATATCCAAGATAGGATTAAGAGATACCAAGGACAAAGACTTAGTTTTGAAGAGTACTGGGAAAGGGTTTGAAGTTGAGCCTAAACTACCAGAATTGTAAAGATTTGTATTTCATCAAAAATAATCTAAAGGCTGAGGAACTCTGAAAGTACACACTTTGAATCCCAAATAAATAATGTTATAAATGTTTCTCAGAATATTTAAAATACAAGAAGCTTGTATTTGAAGAGAAAAAAAAATTGCTTTACTCAATAAAAATGTCTGAATGAACAGTTTATCTATATAATATGTAGAAAAATCCTAAACATTTCACAGTTCAGTGTTTAAAAACACAAAAATGTGGACATACACAGAAAAACAATTTTTCAGAATTTGGGAAAAGCCTTTCTAAGGATTTAAAGTATGAATCATTTGATGTCTAATAGCAAGCATACAGGAAAAAATCTTAACCACAGCATAAAAGTCACATTTTCACAGATTCTCTAAATAGCAAAATATTATTCATTCACATTTCAGGTTGTTTTTTCTTTTTGGAATAAAAATAAGCAGACTTTGAATTTTGTGAACCATAATTTATAAGTTTTCTCAGATAATATACATATGTTTATAAGAGATGGATTTTAAATTACAAGTGCTAATTTAAATTGAATCTTGATCCAAGTGTTAAAGCCATCTTTCTAATATTTCTAAGTTTATTTAATTTGTCTTTCCTTTCCTCTCTTATTCCTCATTCCCTCAAATATATAAAAATGTTTGACCCCTCTACCAAAACACTTCATACACAAGCATAGTTGTTTTAGGAATCTGAAGTTACAAATAGGATCCTTAAGGTAGAGAGTATCTTAGTTTAAGAACTTTAATCCTGTGATTCTAATAATCAATGAAGAGAGAAAAGATGAAATGTGAATACAACAAAACAAATGTCTTAGGAGTAGGGTCTATTGTTAGTGGGGAAATGCTATTTTTATAGGCTCTGAAAGGTACAATATACTTGTCAAGACAGTTAGAAGTAACCTGGCTATTTTAACCATACCAATAAATCTGTTCGCATTAAGTAATTATAGAGTAGGAACTAAAAAGTAAGAAGGCATTAAAGAATATAAAATATTATGTATGCATCATGAACTTAATTTGGAATTCTTTGTGTTTCAGAAAATGTGGGAAGGTCAAAAAAAGGTGGAGGTGTAAGAACTGAAAGAGCTTCAAGTTGGCAAAAGACATGAACTGCAATTATACTCAAATGCCCTATTTAGAAAAAACATCTTGAAGCCATCCTCAAGTGTTAAAAGAAGGAGGTATTTGTTGACTACATTTTTAATCTTTCCGTTAATTAGTTATGCTTCAGAACTTATTCATTAAACTCCTTAGCACTTTTGACACACTAAAGAATTACGTACGTACCAAGAGACTGTAGAAAGGCAAGGATCCAAAAAAATAAAACTGCACCTGTTTTTGGATTCAGAGATTCTAATTAATTTTGAAATGACCTCCCTTCTCTACTTTTCAACTGGCAAATGCTTTGGTGTCGGAGACAGCAAGTCCTGCTAAGTAAAGATATAAAAACCTGATGAACTTATTCATTAAGGTAGAACCTAAAAATAGATGGATGAGTAGATGGAGAGAAAAATTACAGTATACACACTGCTCATACTTACTATTTTTCTTTACCAAAAAATAAGAGAAAGAAAAACTAAAAGAAAGAGTCACCAAACTGTCAGATGTGATACTAGTTAAACTAGTATTTCTCCTCCCCCTTCCTTAAAACAGTACTCAAACATTTTGAATATCAACCAAAAAAACAAAAACAAAACCCCAATCTAATTACCTCTCAGCTGAATTAGTCTTTCTTAGAGGCCTATGCAAAAAGAAGAAAGAAGGGTTCCAGAGAAATACCCATGCAATTTGACTCATGAATCCAAGACATGAAAATTTCTCTGAATCACAAGATTTTTGAAAACGAAGAATAAAAAAGCACACACTCCAAGAAATAGAATGTGGCAGATAGATGACAAGACTGGTCCAATACCCAGGGGCCCCGTGTTCATTTTTACTGTGTCATTGGGCAGAACCAGTTACCATTTTATTCTAAAATGAAAGGAAAATGCATTTTGTCTGTCTCACTGAGCAAATGATTCCATTTTAACAGACCCAGTCCAGAGGCACTGTACTCCGGGGTTTCTCCAACCTTCTTTCAGAAAAGGAATTACCAAGGTGCAGCTGTAATGAAGAAAATGGTGCAAAACAAACGACCATGTATCTACAAGCTGAGGTAATTTACGGTGACAGTACTCACTCTCATGCAGTATATTTGATGTCTGTTTTCCCACCGCTCCCCCCCATTGACATGAACATTCAGGAAAATAAAAGACATCTGTCTCTTATCCTCCTCTTTAAGCAAACAAGAATGGTTGCAGAATGGATATGCTTTGTTTTGCCACAAAGGATCATGTTGGTGATGTGTGCACTTCTTATGAAGCATTATCTATGCTTCCTTTATTCTCCAATTAACAAAGCACACAAGCACTAAGGAGCACTAAGCACACCCAGGATTCCAAAAACGCTGTGTTCTTTTTCTTGCGAATGCATTTTTTAAAAACAGCTCCTAGAAGAAGTTTAATTGTAACTATAATGTTTGTAAGCAGTGAAGAAAAGGTTTACAAACAATGCTATTCAGTCATTCGCAAGTCTGGTCCATTTTCTATCACTCGATTTTTACAGAAACTGTTTTCCTAGGAAAGATCATTTCTTCTCGATTCTGAATTCTGTCTTCTTCAAGTAATTGTGCCTTTTGAAATCAGTTTTTCATTTTTGTGTTGGACTTGAAATCAGTTTTCAGTTTTGCTTTTATAGTTTCTAAAAATCCATTGGTCAATCTTTTCCTTATGAGAATAAGTGGCATTCAAGCTACGGTAGGTTGACCTCAGTAGCTAAAAATCCAATAGTTTAAAGATTAAGCTCATTTTTCAAGAGACACAAACCATGAAAAATGTGATCAAAATGGAGTTGACATCCTGAAATTCTTATTTTACCTGAGAAAAAACAAGGGATAGTTCTTGTCTGACCTCATTTTGGCCTCCTTGCATACCTACGTGGATTTCATGAACCTGCATTAGATATTTGAGCAGAAAGTGATCTAAAAGTTCACTCAGCAATTTTTTACCAAGCTGTATCTTCTACCCTTTGCCCACATGTGTACACTTCTTATTTTGTCACATGCACCATTGATTCCTTTGTGTCGTTGTTAGCATAACTATTTCCTGGGTCTCTGAATTTTAGAATAAAGTTATTATTAGATAAATCATTTTCCTGGCTAATGAAGATGGATGGATAGAACAAGTTTTATAAACCTAAATGTCATTTACTTATTTTGTGCTCTCTATCACGTAAGGGATCAGACTCATTAACTTCCTCCTCCTTCATCTTACTACTTAGGTACACTGAGATGAGGCAGAAAGATAAAGAGTAAGATGATGTGTACTCGAGCTAACTTGTTTATTTATTAGCTGGGCAAGTCACTAAACTTTTCTGGGCCTTGATTGGCTCCTCTCTGTAGATAAGTCTATTACCCCTCTGAGACTAACTCCCTGAGTTACTAACTTGACGATCATTCCAAAATCCAGTTCACACTTACCAACATGGGATTATAAAGCACTTTGGGCTGTGAGCAGCTATAGCTTAAAGGTACTGTTCTACTATTGCCAAAGTTTAATCAAACCCTCTCACAGCCCATTAGGCTGTGACTGATACGAATGTTCTTTGCTGAAGCAGCATTCCTAGTTTTCACGGAGATTCATCACCTCATTAGTGACCCAATTCCCAAAATCACCAAACAAAGGAAATTTCTGTTTAAAAAAGCTGACAAGTGAAAATCTCTAAAACCATTCCACATTTACTACTACATTAGGAAAGTTCACAGTACCTAAAATAGCCACCACCTCGTCATCCTGGATGACTTCCAAGGATCCCGACACCACAAAGCAGAGGGCATCCACACTTTCTCCAGCGTGGTAAATGAGGTCCCCAGGAGCACAGTGAATGGTTTGGAACTCTACTGCCAAGGCTCGCAGACACCCATCGCTGGCCAATCGAAAAGCAGGATGTTCATTAAAAACCTTCCGGTTTAGATGAACACAGATATCAGCTCTCATGTCCTTGGGACAGATGGAGAGGACCTGAAGAAAGTGAGAGATGAGTAAGTGAGAGGTAAAGAGAAAGGGGCCATTTCAGGAAAAAAAAAATCCAACAAATATTTACTGACTATGATGATGTCTACTGCATGTTCTACTAATTCCTGGGAAGGCGAAATTAACAAGACACAGCTCCGGTCTCAAGGAGCTAATACTCTAGTGAAATGGGCTGATGTTCATGTGGGTTATTATAATACAACACTCCATAGTGAACGCTTCGAGAAGAGAATGGGTCTCCCCTTGACAAAAACGTAGTCTTGTGGTCAGAAAGGGCCCCAGAAAAAAGTTACTACCATTTCAACAAAGAGCCAATTAAAAAATGATATTAGCATTCATTTTAGTCTGACTGATATGGAACACCTATGTCATAACTAAACTGATATTGGATACTATGAACCATCCATTGTGGGTAGATTCATATTTGCTAACTATAATCAACCAAAGCACCCTGGGAATTCAACTTGCTAGCTGACACAGCTTTATTCTTGTGTTTTCTTCTGTCTAAAATATTTTCCTTTTACATACGTATACATATATATATACAGTCAAGGATGATAAAAGGCATTCACCAGCCTTCCATAGGGCTTAGGTAACTGGAAATGTCAGCATCAGCAGGGGACACATCATTTTGCCTAGGAAACTTTGCTCCTTCCTATCTTTGATTGCTGAAGGCAGTAGCAGAATTCAAGCTCTAGGCATCCTTTAGAAAAGGGACACATGGCAGAATCATTCTTAGAAAGTGAGGCATAGAGAGCTTTTATTGGCTTTTATTTCCAACAGGGCATTTAAACACCCTGGTTAAAATGGACAACCTCATCACATTTAATCAGAACATTACTGAGCTGGATGTGATTACAGAAGTCGCCACTACCCACTTCTGAGATATAGTTGTGAACTCATTTAGAGACCTTCCCTAACCCCCTTGGTAACCTACTCTTTATAATGTTTTTCTTTGATAGGATTTCAGTGGGAATAAAGATAGTGCTTATATCATAAGCTCATTACAAAAATTAAGTGAAAGGGCATGAATACACCCCGGTTTAGCCTGGCTAAAAGGTTAAAGAAATGCTAGCTTTCATCATCCCTTTGGAACACGTGTATTCCTATAGTTTATTATTGCTTTACTTTCTTCAAAAGAAACTTACTTGTTTCACTTTCCACCCCTGTCTAAAGCCTACATCTGGGAGATTTGATAAATTTCCAAATGGAATTAAGAAAATATTTTATCATGTATTTGAAGATATTACAAGCACTGTTTGAGATGATTTTTCTCAAGATGAAAGTGAAATTTGGTCTAGGAAAGCAAACAACTAAAATATATATATATTCAAAATACACATATACATACATATTACACTGAATAGTTTAATGGAAAATGGACTGCTATGTTTCTATCCATTTACCACATAGGACTTTTTTCATTGTTTTAGATTCATTTGGTTAAGAGTCATTTTCTGTTCTTTTAATACTTTCTTTTAGCATTCATATTACAATTGGAATTTTTAAATCCTTACAATATTCTCTGTTAAGTGGCATTTCAAAAGAGGATTTTTATTATATTTTAAATGCATCATCTCTTTTTTGTTTTGCTCCACTTACGACCCAAGCTCATTGATCATTGTGATGGATGGTATATACTTATGTCTGGAAGCCCTAGGTGGCAAGTCAAAACCAAGTGTTAAATAGGTCAACCAGTCACACCCAGTGGAAAGCTTCTTCCTCTACCCTACATAGAATATGTGCCTGACATGGTGTGTCTGCTATCAAAATGTAAGTACAGTATTATTTACCCTGGAAATGAAAGCACTAGTAACTTTCTTAAGCAAGGCAAAATTTAGTTTTATGTGATAGAATACAATTATCATTCAAAGTAGCTCTTAAACTTAGTCCAGTGGTCCCAGTTTCAGTGTATTCTGTCTTGACTGTCAGATCCAATTTCTTCTGCTCAGGTTCCCTAATGGGCACCTTACAGTTACCAACAAATACAATTACATGGCAGAAGAAAATATTCAGGTTAAAAGTGACTTTTGTTTGTCTCCAGAGTTGATTATTTCTCCCCTCTTCACATCAGGATATTAATAAATTAAATAGATTCTTAATTAAGAGAGGCAATAAGTTTTCCCTTTGGAAGAGCTATGACCAAATAAGGAACCATTATGTAGAACTTTGCAAACCAGCCCTGAACCAAAAAAAAAAAAAAAAAATGAATGCCACATTTTGAAAAATAAAAACTCTTTTTGATATTGATATTATTTATCATATTCATTAAAACCAAGGTCAAGTGGTATCACAGCAGATACCCCTCAGGCTCCAAAGGTCTAAACTCAACACTAAGATAAAACGAATTTGTAGTAAAACAAATATGATCATGTTATTGCTACTTTCTTAAAATATCTGATGCCTTGCTTTCCCACCAGGTAAAGCCAAAATTCTAACCAAGCACAGCAGGCTCTGTACCTCAGGAGCCTCCATCCCTACTCCCTCCCTCCAAGGCCACATTCCTCCAAGGCACCATCTTTGTCTCCACTCAACTTGCCATGCTCTCTCCTGACCCTCACACACGCTTTCCCCTTCGCAAGCACAACCTATCCTCTCTTTCTCTACCCAGTCTTCTCTGATATTTGTCAAAGCACATAGCATCCCTTTCTCAACCATAAATATAGTTTCTACACAGAACCATCACAAAATTTAGGAATATGTTAAAGACAAAAATGAGAGTCAGAGGTGTTGTGATTTGTTGTTATTTTTTAATACCATAAAATAGTAACATAATTATTACTAGAGATTTTACACATTTGTCTTTAGCTACAAAACATTTTTTTAGTATTTTGAAAAAACCATACCTTATGCCCAATATATAAGACAGATACAAGCAAAATCTATGCTGGAAGAATCCCTGCTGGGCATCCATTCATTCATTCAACTACAGTTATTGAGCACTGCTTTGTCTATGTGTGTTAATACTATTTAGTGCCTTATCCAATGCTCCATTTTTACAGATAAGGCAAATGTATCTTATAAATATTATGCGATCTTCTGAGGTCTTTTAAACAAATTACTAGCAAAAGTTCTTGGGTCCTATCTCTGAAGCCATATTCCCGAGTGAAGATCAACCAGCAATAAAATATAACATCTGACACATTTGGATGTTTTTGGTTCTCTATGTACTGCAAGAACATAAATACTGATTTCTAGAAACTACATAAGGTCAAATAATTCAAATCCATAGTTTATTTATAAGCTATTAATACCCCACTTCTACCACTGAATAGCCAAGATTTTGTTGGAAATTTGCTTTCCATTTCTACATACATTAATTTTAGCTTCAATAAATGTATTGCATATTTGAATGTGTTGATAAAGACATAAGAATTTGTTGCTAAGTCCTTTATATCCCATTATTATTTGCTAAGGGGAAGCCATCTAACTTGAAATGCAAGTTTCTGTGAATAAATGAAAAGGACTTGAGTTAGATATTTAGAGTGAACTTTTGATAAATGTTTTTCCCCTCTATCACCTTGATCCATTATGGTATTAGTAATGTTGCAAACCCGTAGAAAAAGAGGGAGTCTAAATATGATAACCAACACAGAAGCCAAGAAATAAAGTAAGATCCACTAAGGAAATATTGATTACAGAGAGTCAAAGACCCAGAGTTTTGTCCTTTCTCTTAGATACTTTGTGAATATATCTTAAAATGTACCCTAATATTCATTATATAAAATATGCAAAATATTTTATATATCTTGCATAACAACTTTTCTTATCCTCTAAGGTTTTATTTCATCCTTTGATCACTCAAAATGATATTATAATCAATCAAAATGTACATGCCATAAAACACTTAAAGATATAATTTCAATCATTCATTGCATATTGTTCCATCATAGTTATAGCACAATTTAATCATCACATTACATTTAACATCGATATGTCCTGCTTTCCTTTTCATAAATCAGGATACAACAAATACTCTGCTTATATCAGATCATCAAAGCACATATTTTTAGAAGTAAAATTATCGAGTAAAATATAAAGCATGTTTAAGGCTCTTGCAAAATTGCTTCTCAGAAAAAGGTGTACTAAATTTCTCTAACCAACTGTGAATGAGAGTATCTTATATGGTCTCAATAATCTCAGTCTTTAATCTCCCATATGGATTTGAAAGAGAAAAGGCAATTTCACCTGAAAGAAAAATAGAATTTCACAGGATAATAAGGTACAAGAGCTTCCACCTCAGTGGATTACTGCTCCTGCTCCTTAGTTCACAAACCTCTAATGTGCAAATGGCGATGAAGAAGACAAGTGTCTGGAGGGAGTGAATTAAGCATGGCTTTTCCTGAGGTCCCTTACTTCTAAGATAAATTATCTTATTGATTCTCTAGAAAATCCTCCGTTCAGAGTAGAGTGTCAGCTATTTTTAATAATAACTGATAAGTCAAAATGATTCCATTTTCTTTCATAGAACAAAGGATATAAACACATGAATGACATTTTGATAGGCAATGAAGCTACTCCTGACATTCTTCAAAATTCCTCTTTATTTTCATGCAATTAAGTCATGCACTGCTAATTAATCTCTCCTCAGGAATCCAAATGAATTGATATTAGTTAGTGAAAAATCAGTGGAAGGAGTCAAGCAAATGACTTTTCCACATAAAACATTTTTACAGTCCTTCCTAAATATAAGGAGCTCTAAGATGGTTAAAAAAAATGAAGTAGATCTTCACAGGAATTTCATTTTCACTCATTTTACAAGGAGAAAAGAAAGTTCATTTTTATTTGGAAAATAAAAAATAGAACCAGGAAGTCATACAGAACAAGGGGAGCTGCTGTCTGGATGTTAACCAGTCTCCAGGGGTGTCAAAACCTCCAAGGAATTAACCCTGGAACAGTGTAATGAAATGAAACCAAAACAAATTAACTTCCATTATTTAAAAGTAAAAAGTAATATTTAGCAACTGAAATCTGATATAATCAGTGAAGAATTATAGGTTAAAATCCAATGGTTTCACTTTAGAGATTAATTTCTTTGAAACAGGGTCCATTTACCAATGAAAGTCCTAAGAATATTGTTTCAAAAATATAGGGACTCAAACTTACCAAATTTTTTGGAATCTTGGTTTTGCAGTTAAGGAGTAAAAAGAAACAAACAATTGTTACCATCATTTGCTAACTTGTTTAAGCCACAGATATTTTTAGCTACTAACTTTCCAAAATCAGGGCTCTGGTCTTAGTCTCACATCTGTAATTTTTTATTTGCAGAATCTTTTACTGAGCATTTTTCTATACATCTAAAAATATTTTCTAAAATTATAAAGATATTTTTAATGTATTTGCACCCAGAAGAGTGTAAATGATATTTTTCCTACTGGCCATGATCTTTTTAGTCACCTGGGACAAGTAATGTTTCCAGCTTCTTTAAAAGAATGAGCTCCTTCATACACCATAATGGGAGTAATTGGGACTATCTTTAGAAAATGAGCTGGTTATAGTAACAAAAGTTGAAGCTATGTATACCCTTAGACCCAACAATCCCACTTCTAGGTATATGTGCAACAGAAACATCTATAAGCATGCACCAAACCCCATAGACTAGAGTGTTTATAGCAGTATTATTCACAGTAGCCCCACATTAAAAACTACTCTAAGAACAATAGCCATTTAAATATATAAATACATTGTGGAATGTTCACACAATGGACTGCCATTGAGAAGAGAGAATGAAAGAGGTGACTATATACAACGTAAATAGATGGATTTCAACAACATAGCTAACAAAAGAGCTTCAAACAAAAGTGTATATTGTTCATGATTCCATTTATTTAAAGTTCAAAAGCTGGCAAAACCAATTTATGGCACTGAAAATCAAGATATAAATTACTCCTGAAAGAAATAGCTGGTGAATTCCTGTAGAACACATGGGAAGAGCACCACTGGGATTCTGGAAATGAGGTTTGGGGGATGTGCACTTTGTGAAAACTTCTCAAGCTGTTAGTTTATAATACAATGTGTTCAACTTTCAGTATTATACAATATTTCAATTTCAAAAGTTTATTTTACAATTTTAAAAGTTAAATTTACAAAATGACATGTACGTATTCTTACTACACACAAATAAAGCTAACATGTGAGGTGATAGAAATGTTAATTAGTTTGGTATAGTAATCACCTCACAATGTATGTATTTATCAAACATCACATGGTACACCTTAAATACATTCAATTTTTATTTGTCAATTACCTTTCCATATAGGTAGAAAAGGTTTACTTTAAAAAACAAGCTACCTCAGATAGACAGATATTATCTAAAAAAAATAAGTGAAATGAAAAGTATAGCTACCAAATTAATATGGATAATTACTTCCAAAATGACTGTGCTTAAAAAATTTTTATGTATAAATCTACTATTCAACAGAACAAAGTGAAATTCCTAAATGTACATGTCAGCTGCTTTCCAAATTCTTTCTATAACACACACACACACACACACACACACACACACACACTCAAATATAGAAAGTAAAGGCAGTCAAAACTGGTTACAGAGTAGTAAATGAAGCAAAAGATATGTGGGTAGACTATATTTTTACTACATCTAATTCCCATTCCAAAATTTGAGATCTGATTCTATTAAAGAAAATAAAGATATTGTCATGTATGTACATATGCACATATATATTCACACATACATATATATACACATATGTGTGTATAGTCAGATTAATCATCAAGTGTATAAAAATAATAGCTAGGAAGTTATCTTGAAAAAGATTGGAAAATTATTAAGTAGTAGGAAAACTAAATTGAGAAAACAAAATACCAACATTTGAACAACTGAAATCATCACATTAAAACATTTTTTCACAATCTAGCACTCACACAGATGACAGAGAGATATGGCATATGTATGAGTGTGTGTGTATATATAACCTGTGCGTGTATAAAATGACTGTGTACTGTGTAATCAGAAAGCTTTCAAAGAGCACAAGCTCTTTCCCTCTTCAAATATGCTGACATTTACCAGAGTAGTCCCTGATCAATACATTTTTTACTGAGTTAAGCCTATTATGTTATTACTTATAGTTCAAAGACAAGAGCAATATTTGATTGAACTTTCTGGTAAATTGAACTTCTCACTTTTAGTAAAGTTTGCTTCTAGAATTTAGCTTCCTGAGACTAGAAAAGACAAAGGGAGTATAGTTATTTAAGTATTTATATAGACATGTATGCTCCCCAGAACATTCTAGGACAGTGATTCATGCATACATAGAAGATAAACAATATAAACAACATGTAGATTATAATAAATATGATAAACTTACAGCATTTATAGCAAATATAATTTTTAAAATTAATATAAAGAAGAGTTAAGCATCAGAATGAGAGAAGATACTTGTAACACATATATGTTATAAAGGAATCATGAAAAATCTATGGAAAATTCCTAAAAATTTATAGCAAAAAAAGGCAACACAATTTTTTTTTAAAAGGCAGACTTAAACAGTTCACAAAAAGATTATCTGCATGAGATTTTAAAAGATGTGGGAATGTCTTTATTACCTCTGCCTTGCAGGAGTAAAGAATCGTTGGCCAATTTTTTTTGAAGCAGTTCAAGCATGCCATTCTGCTCTTGAATAGCCAAGTTTCTACCAAGAATCTCCTGACAGATTTATGGGAGTTCCTCTCCCTAGAAGGAACCTATTTTTCTCTTACTGCTTTCAAGATTCTCTCTTTTTTTATTTTTTTTCCTATTGTATATATTTAGGTGTGCAACATGATATTTTGATATTCATATACATGAAATATATGTATATACATATATAGTAGCAAAATTGATACTATAGTTAATTAATAAAGTCACCCTTCTGTGTGGCAAAAACACCTCAAATCTACTCTTCTGTCAAAACTCCTACATATTATACAATATTACTAAAGACAGTCCTCATGTACATTAGACCTCTAGTTCCCACTACATGTCTGCTAATTTGTATTCTTTTTTTTTATTGGTTGTTCAAAACATTACAAAGCTCATGACATCATCTTTCATACATTTGACTCAAGTGGGTAATGAACTCCCATTTTTACCCCAAATACAAATTGCAGAATCACATCGGTTACACATTCACATTTTTTCATAATGGCATATTAGTGACTGTTGTATTCTGCTACCTTTCCTATCCCCTCCTATCCCCCCTCCCCTCTCCTCCCATCTTCCCTCTCTGCCTCATCTGCTGTTGTTCAATTCTCTCCCTTGTTTCCCCCCCACTTTCCCCTCACAACCTCTTATATGTAATTTTGTGTAACATTGAAGGTCTCCTACCTTTTCTATATGATTTCCCTTCTCCCTCCCTTTCTTTCCCCCCACTCGTCTCTGTTTAATGTTAATCTTTTCCTCATGCTCTTCCTCCCTGTTCTGTTCTTAGTTTCTCTCTTTATATCAAGGAAGACATTTGGCACTTGTTTTTTAAGGATTGCCTAGCTTCGCTTAGCATAATCTGCTACAATGCCATCCATTTCCCTGCAAATTCCATGATTTTGTCATTTTTTAGTGCTGCATAATACTCCATTGTGTATAAATGCCACTTTTTTTTATCCATTCATCTATTGAAGGGCATCTAGGTTGGTTCCACAGTCTAGCTATTGTGAATTGTGCTGCTATAATCATTGATGTGGCAGTATCCCTATAGTACACTCTTTTAAGATCCTCAGGGAATAGTCCGAGAAGGGCAATAGCTGGGTCAAATGGTGGATCCATTCCCGCTTTCCCAGGAATCTCCATACTGCTTTCCAAATTGGCCTCACCAATTTGCAGTCCCACCAGCAATGCACAAGTGTACCCTTTTCCCCACATCCTCGCCAGCACCTATTGTTGTTTGACTTCATAATGGCTGCCAATCTTATTGGAGTAAGATGGTATCTTAGGGTGATCTTGATTTGCATTTCTCTGACTGCTAGAGATGGTGAGCATTTTTTCATGTACTTGTTGATTGATTGTATGTCCTCCTCTGAGAAGTTTCTGTTCAGGTCCTTGGCCCATTTGTTGATTGGGTTATTTGTTATCTTATTGTTTAATTTTTTGAGTTCTTTGTATATTATGGGAAAATGTACCCTGTTCATGGATAGGCAGAACTAACATCATCAAAATGGCGATATTACCCAAAGTTCTCTACAGGTTTAATGCGATGCCAATCAAAATCCCAACAGCATTTCTTGTAGAAATTGATAAAGCAATCATGAAATTCATATGGAAAAACAAAAGACCCAGAATAGCAAAAGCAATTCTAAGCAGGAAGTGTGAATCTGGAGGTATAGCGATACCAGATTTCAAACTGTACTACAGAGCAATAGTAACAAAAACAGCATGGTACTGGTACCAAAACAGGCAGGTGGACCAATGGTACAGAATAGAGGACACAGAGACCAATCCACAAAATTACAACTTTCTTATATTTGATAAAGGGGCTAAAAGCATGCAATGGAGGGAGGATAGCATCTTCAACAAATGGGAAAACTGGAAATCCATATGCAACAAAATGAAACTGAATCCCTTTCTCTCGCCATGCACAAAAGTTAACTCAAAATGGATCAAGGAGCTTGATATCAAATCAGAGACATGGCGTCTGATAGAAGAAAAAGTTGGCTACGATCTACATACTGTGGGGTCGGGCTCCAAATTCCTTAATAGGACGCCCATAGCCCAAGAGTTAATAACAAGAATAAACAAATGGGACTTACTTAAACTAAAAAGTTTTTTCTCAGCAAGAGAAACAATAATTTGTATTCTTTACACTGCATCTCCCCATTTCCTCTCCCTACCACTCCTGTGCCCTGATGAGAACCATTTTATTCTCTACCTTTGTGTATTTTAAAATTTCACATGAAGTGAGATTATGGAGTATTTTTCTTTTTCTGTATGTCCTATATCATTTAGCATAATGTTCTCTGTATTTGTTTTTTTTTTATAATATCTTTATTTTGTTTTATGTGGTGCTAGGGATCAAACCCAGTGCCTCACACATGCCAGGCAAGCGCTCTACCACTGAGCCACAATCTCAGCCCCTGTATTTGATTTTTGACAGTTTGGTATGATGTATCTTGAGGACTTCTGTGGTTTAAACCTGATTAGAGATCTTTGAGCTTCATGTATGTTCATGGCCATTCTGGGGAGTGTTTGTCAATCTTTTTTAAAGCTTTCTTTCCATTTCTTCTCCATCTCTTCTCTTCCTGAAACTATCATAATGTATATATGGGTGGACCTGATGCTGTCCCCATAAAGTACGTGAGTTTTCTTTCCTATTTTTTCTTCTCCCCACCCCCTTTAACTAGATATTTTCAAATGACCTGTCTTGAGTTCACAGATTCCCTCTTCTTGGTTAAGTCTGCTATTTTCACTTTATATCACATCCTTCATTCATTGTATTCTCCTGCTTCAGAATCTGGTTCTTTTTGCAAACCTCTTTATTGAACTTCTTCTTTTGTTCATGCATTGTTTTTCTGGTTTCATAAACATGCACACGTGCACACACACACACACACACACACACACCATACAAATATTATTTGACCTTACCTTAAAAGGAGAAATTTTGCCATTTATGACAACACGCGATGAATTGAGGACATTGTGCTAAGGGAAATAAGTCAGACAGAGAAATACAAATGGCTTATGATCTGATTTATATGTGAAATCCAGTAAACTTAAACCAATAGAAACAGAGAGTAGGAAGGTGGAGGGCGGGGGCTATAGGTGGAGGAAAAGGAAAGATGTTGGTCTTTCAAAAGGTACAAACTTACAGTTGTACAGTGCATAAGTTTTAGAGGCCTAATGTATAGCCTACTGAATGCAGCTAATAATGTATTGTATATTTCAAATTTTATGAGAGTAATTTTAAGAGGTCTCACCACACACAACACAAAGGCAACTGTGGGGTGATGGGTATGTGAATCAGCTTTATTGTGGTGATCATTCCCCAACACACACACACATATCAAGACATGATATTTCACACCCTGACTACATATGATTTTATCAATTATTTCTCAGTAAAACTAAAAATTTAGCTGGGCATGACGGCATACACTTGTAATTCCAGCAGTTCAGAAGGCTAAGGCAGGAGGATAGTGAGTTTAAGGCCAGCCTCGGCAACTTAGTGAGGCCCTAAAGAACTCAGCAAGACCCTGTCTCTAAATAAAATGTGAAAAAAGGCTGGAGATGTGGCTCAGTGGGTAAGTATCCCTAGGTTCAATCCCCTTTACCAAAACCAACAACAATAACAACAAAAATCCTAACAATTAAAGTAAAATAAAATTTCTTTCTTTAAAACAAGATATTTTTTAAAAGAGGTCAAAACACATTAAGAATGGAAAATGCAATGCATTCTGCTGTCATATATACCTAATTGGAATAAATAAATAAGGAGTGGAAAATGCAAATCCAAAGTGCAATAGGATACAAGTACACACACATCACAATGGCTAGAATGTATGTTGATCAAGAATTCACCAAGGCTTCTAGAACACAAAGAGCAACGAGAACTCTTATGCAGTCTGATG
Organism: Callospermophilus lateralis; assembly: GCF_048772815.1. NCBI lineage: Eukaryota > Metazoa > Chordata > Mammalia > Rodentia > Sciuridae > Callospermophilus > Callospermophilus lateralis. The sequence goes on along the minus strand of NC_135307.1, from coordinate 68,173,494 downwards.
ACAATGTCAAGTGCTACAACCACTTTTCAAAACTATATGGCAACTTCCAATAAAACTACCAACCCTCCAACAGTATAACCATCAATGTCCCTCCTAGGCGTATATAGTAGAGAAGGGTATGGCTATGTTCTTAAAGAGACACATGTAAGAATTTCACAATATCTTTGTCACACTGTTTTAGTCAGTTTTTTTTTTTCACTGCTGTGACTAAAAGACTTTACTAGAACAATTTTAGAGGAGAAAAAGTTTATTTGGGGGCTTACAGTTTCAGAGGTCTCAATCCCTAGACAGCAGGCTCCATTCCTCAGGGCTTGAGGTAAGGAGGAACATGATGGCAGAAGAGTGTGACAGAGGGAAACAGCTCACATGACAATCAGCAAGCAGAGAGACTCTACTCATCAGATACAAAATTATACCCCAATGGCATGCCTACAGGGACCTACCTCCTCGAGACATACCCTACCTACCTTCAGTTACCACTCAGTTAATGCCATCAAGGGGTTTAATTCACTGATTGGGTTAAGGCTCTAAGAACCCAATAATTTTTCCTCTAAGCCTTCTTGCATTGCTTCACACATGAACTTTTGGGGGGACACCTCACATCAAAACCATAACACATACAAAGAATTAAATATCCCTACTCTGAAGATTCACAATCCAAAATGCTCCAAACTCTGAAACATTTTAAGTGCTGGTATGTTAAAAGTTTCAGGTTTTAGAGCATTTCAGATTAGGGATATTCAATTAATGAAGTCTGTACAAGTATTCCAAAATTTAAAATAAAATCTAGAATCTGAAACACTTCCAGTCCCAACCATTTCAGATAAGAGATACTCAACCTATAATAGCCTAAAATTAGAATGAACTCTAATGTCCATCAGACATAGAATAAACAAATAACCTTTAGTAGATTCATACAACTGGATACTACATACATAATGTATGATTCCACTTAAATGAAACTCAGTGGCAAAACAGTGACTATATGAATCAACCCCAATGTCTACCAACTGATGAACGGGTTTAAAAAAGTAGCAAATGCATGCAAAAATATATTATTCTGTAACACAAAAGAAAACTAAATAATAATATATTCCATAACATGGATAAACCTTGGAAACAGGCCAAGTTCAAGAAGCCAGTCACATAGTCACACAGATCACACAGTATATTATTCCACTAAAATGAAATGATCAAAATAAGTAAATTTATATGGACAGTAAACATAGTAGTCATCAGTGGTTCAGTAGAAAGGGTCACAGAAAATAACTGCTAAAGGGAATAAAATTTCTTTTGGGGGGTGATAAAAATGTTCTGGAATAAACAGTGACAGATACACACTCTTGCAAATATACTGAAAACCACCAAATTGTACCATTTAAAATGGTACATTACATGATGTGTGGATTAAATCTCAAATTTTTAAATGTGATTATTTCATGGGGAGCAGAAGTAACTGCCTGCACAAGGCAATAAAGGAGGCTTTAGACTGCATAAAAAATGTTTTTAATCTTAATTCTAGTAGCATTTACATGATATTTACATATGTAAAAATCATGTTATGTATACCTATGATATGTATACTTTATGTGGTGTGCATATTTGTATGTAGACTTCTCTGGCATATAAGAATATGTGAAAAATCATTCCTATGACATTCTCAAACCACTAAAAATACAAACAAGCCAATGTCAAAAGTGAGTAGCACCATCTATAGAGTAGAACATCTCAGAAGACATAAGTACCTCATTTCATTCCATAATTCTATATTTCTGGTGTCTATTATATGTGGAACATGTATAGGAGTTACATTAAAAAAACAGCTGTAAACAGCTTTCATGTGCAGGTTACCTATCAATTGAACCAGGAAAACAAGACAAACTATTATTCAAAGTTACAGGGAAAGGCTAATATGCTGCAGTGGGAATCCAGCTCAGAGCAGGGGATGAGAAATATTTGAGAAATAAGAAGCTGATCTACACAAGTCAAAGCAAAGTGGAAATAAGCTTATTTTGCAATTCTTTAAACTTTATGACTATAAAACTCCTATCTTCACTTTATATGGCAGAAACAGTATCTCTTAAATAACTGATATATCATAATGAATTTCTATTGCTAACTGTAGAGTCTAAAATTCTAATTATGATTGGATTAATGTCATTGATAGACTATAACAGCAAAACAAAACAGCAAACATTTCTAGTTATTGAGTTTACCTAGCACTGTAAATGCTGACATGGTGGTTAAAATGGTTTTAGGACCAACTTTTCTTTATTTGCATGATCCCATTAAGTAGCATAGGGACAACATTAAGAAATGCCTTCAATACTGATTAGTATTCTACAACATCCCAGATGCCAAATTATCATCTCTTTGAAATAGCATATTATATTGATGTTATTAAAAGGGGCTTTGGGGGAAAGAGTCCCAACTTGAATTTTTAGCTCATGCATTATTTACACTGATATTTGTCACCAATGTCTTCATAGCTGAGAAGCTAGACATGTCCGTAACACTATTTATTCAGAAATCAGACTTGTCACAATTTTCATCATCCAGAAAATAACCCTGAATACCAGAGTAAGTAAAATACAATGAGTAGGGGAAAGACTGCCACCAAGCATGCAGGATTCACTTGTAACAGAGTCCCTCATGCATCACTTAAAGCCTCAAGGAATCTGCTGGAGCCCCAGATCCTGCAAACATGCTCTGGTTTCTGCCCACAGCAGGACAAAGACAGCAGACTGATAGAAATGCTGCTGGTGGTGAGTGTGCTGACTGTCAGGAATAACAATAGATGACAGCCCAATGCCAAGGAAATGTTCAAAAGCTAAAATGTCATGATGAACACACAGAAATAAAAATTAAAACCACAATACCATTTATAATAATGCCAAAGGAAATGAAATACATAGTATAAATCTAAAAGAGCATGAACAGGATATATATCCTGAGCCCTACAAAGTGCTAATAAAAAAATCTAAATTTATAGAGAGATGTTGATGAATCAGAAGACCCAACATATATATGAATTCTCCCTACATTGATCTATAAATCTAATGCAATTCTCCACAAAACCTCTAAAGACTTCATGTAGACATAACAAGCTATTCTAAAACTCATATTTTAAGGCATGAGACCTAGAAAAGCTAAGACCATTGGGGAAAAAAATAATAAAAGAGAAATCCCTTTACTCAAGACTGTAAGACACAACCTAGCCATAGTCATGCAGATGTGGTGTTCACATAGGGATAGACATACAAAACACAGAAAGAGACCAACACAAACACACCTAACATTTTTTTGTTTTTGTTTTTGTTTTTTACAAAAGTGCAAAATCAATTCAGTGGAGAAAAGACAGTGTTTCAACAAATGATGTTGGAGAAATGAAACATCATTGATCAAAAAAAAAAACAAAACTCAACTTTAACTCCACATCTTGAAACATTAACTCAAAATGCATCATGAAGTATAACATGTAAAACTAAAAACTTTTCAGAAAAGACATAGGAATAAATATCAAAAACCTAAGGCCGACCAGAGTTCTTAAACTTGACACCAAAGGTAAAGTTCATAAAAAGAAAAATTGACAAGCTATACCTGGTCAAAATGAAAAACTTTTTTCTGTAAAAAGTGTCTGTGAACAGATTGAGAAGACAAACTACAAAGGGGAAAAAAATGTTTGCAAAGCATATATCCAACAAAGAACTTGAGACTAATACATACAAACTCTCAAAACACTTCTTAAAAATCCAACTATAAAATAGGCAAAAAGTACGAACAGATGTTTCACTGAAATAAATACACAAATTAAAATAAAAGCACATGAAAATTAGCTGTTAGGGAATACATATTAAACATAAAAATATGATCCCACTGCTCACTAAAATAAAACATAGTGATAACTCCTGTTGATTGTTAGGATATAAAGAAACTCAGTTTCTCATATGTTACTAATGAATATCCAAAATGGCACAGATACCCCAGAAAATGTGTGCTTATCATATGATCCAGCAATTGCACTCTCAGGCATTTTTCAGAGAAATAAAATTTAATGCTACACAGGATACTTCACACGAATGTTTCTAGCAGCTCTATTTGTAATAGCTCCAACCTAGAAACAACACAAGTTCCTTCCAATCAGTGAATGACTGAACACATTGTAGTACATTTACACCAGAGAATACTATGCAGTCATGTAAAGGAGCAAACTACTGACATATGCAACATCTTGTATAGAGCTCAAGGGAGTTGTACACAATAAAAACAGCCAATCTCACAAGTAACATGATTCCATGCATACAGCATTCTTGAAATGAAAAGTTTAAAGAGAACCGATTAGAGAGATGAGGGGAAGAGAGAAGTACATGTCAAACTGGATGAATCTGAAAAAGGCCAATAATTTGTATCAATGTCAATTTCCTCATTATGATGTTATTCAAGTTATATAAGATATTATTATTGGGGGGGAGCTAACAAATTGTATATAGAATCTCTCCAAATTGCATCTTACAAGGACAGGTGAATCTATGCTTATCTCAAAATAGAAATGAAAATAAAAAGCTAAGTTTCTCTTTGGGGACCATGTGAGGGAGGAATTACTAGCTCTTTAAGCACCAGAAACCTGAGAACATCCACCAATGAGCATCAGGGTATTACATATGGTGCTAGCAACACATTTTTAGGAAGCCTTACTTTGCAACAAAGCCAAAAATTCTTGAAAAGGCCCCTCAAGAGGAGAACTGTCTATAATCCCTGGATTTCCAATGTGCAAGCGTGGTAGGAAGATCTGCTCAATCTTACTGGAAACAACAGTAGTTTTCCCTGTGTTACAGGGCAGACCAACACCAAATACCTGACCGGAGCCATTGTTTGCCTCCAACACACAAACAAGGGCTTTCAACTCCCCACACTCCCCACCCCTCCACAAAACAAAAACTTCACTAGGAAATCAACTTACTTCTGTTATTTGCAACAGAATTTTCTATGAAATATTTCAGAGCACTGTGATTGAAAATGGCCCTTAGTGATGTTTTATGCCAGAATAAAATATTCATACTGTTAATTTTCCTTTTAATTACGAATTTATTTATATCAGGTGTACAAAACTCCATCTAATCTAATCAACAAGCTAATGTTATGGTTCAGATCTTAAATTTCCCCTAAAGGTCATAAGTAGAAAGCTTGGTCCCAGTTTGTAGCACTACTGGGACATGCTGGAACCTCTAGGAGTGGCACCCAGTAGAAGGAAGGAAGTCTGATCATTAGAGCATGCCCTAGAAGGGGATATTGGGACCTCTTGCTCCTGTTTGTTTCTCTCTCTCTCTCTCTCTCTCTCTCTCTCTCTCTCTCTCTCCCTCCCCTCCCCTCCCCTCCCCTCCCCTCCCCTCCCCTCCCCTCTCCTCTCCTCTCCTCTCCTCTCCTCTCCTCTCCCCTTACTCCGCCCACCTTCTGGCTGCCAAGAGCTGAGCAGGTTCATCCACCATGCACTTCTGCCATGATGTTCTACCTTACCACAGACCCAAGTGACCATGGACTGAAAACTTTTCTGAAACTGTGATCCAAAAGGCTAATTCACTGAGGAGAAAGAAGTATTAAAGAAAAGGAAGTAACTCCTTCCCCAAATGAGTCTACACAGGGTTTCAAAGCACAATAAAACAATTCCATTATAATAATCTTTTATTTTATTTGCTCTTGTACTCATTTATTTATTCACTCACAGATTCGCTGATTCATTCATTCATTGGCACCCAGGAACACTCAAAATATGCAATATCTTTTGTATAAAGATAATAAAAAATAAATAAAAAAAGTAAAGATGTTGTGTCCACCGAAAACTGAAAAATAAATATTAAAAAAAAGATATATTGTGCACATATATAAAATGTATGGTGCTGCTACCTTTCTATTTTTCTAGTTTATTGACCAAGTCAAATATTTTAACAAATAAATAGAATACTATTATATATCAATGAGATATGAGCAACATTTTAGGAAATGTGACTTAAAAGCTATCTTAATTCGGATGAATATTTTTAAAGTCACAAAATCTCATATTTTTGTGGAGCAAATTTTCCCCTCCCAAGGTTCAAACATAGCTCAGTAGGAATTTCAATGTTGTTTACTTAGATACAATTGGTTCAGACATTGAAAGAAAGGGAAAACAATACCAATAATTTAATTTTTTAAAAAACTGTACAATGCATATACTCTTATATTTATTTGGACAAAGATAAATAACAGGTCTATGTTTGGGTGACTACATTCCTCTTGCTCTTTGTATCACACAGCATTGCTTCTGGATGTAGGGAAAATCAACAGAAATTTATCCCGTGTCAACGTGGGTTGGGTGGAGGTGCCCTGACCACAGAACCTTGGTCTAATTCAGAATATTATCCAACATGATTCTCACACTCCCACCTGACCTTCTTGGAACCATTTCCTGAAAGATTCTCCTACAGGGAGCCTGGCCTCTGCCATCACACCTACTTTGCCTGACAACACTCTGACCAACAGTAAGACCACCTGTCCTGTACCCCAACTTCCCTAATGTGTTGGTATTCTCTCTGCTTCTCAAATTGACCCTCATGTGATCTTAATCAATGATATAATAAATGTAATCATTTTATGCACATGGCTTACCCCTTTTCAATTTTTTTGCTATTTCAGTGTAACTGGGTCAGAAAGCTGCATATCACCCTGACACATGGTACAGACTGTCATACAACACCTTGTTAGCACACTCAGAGACTGGTGATATGAACAACGAAGTCCTTATGGAATGAAACCCAACAATCCAACATCCAACAAACAGTCAAATTCACGGGCACACTATCAGCAGAAGTCCATCAACTTCATTCATGTCTGCAAGCCACTGACCACCCCAACTCTGTCTTCACATTTTAAATGTAAAAAATAGATCCCTGCCAGGAGTGGTGGTGCACATGTGTGATCCCAGCAGCTCAGAAGGCTAAGTCAGGAGAATTGCAAGTTAAAGCCAGCCTCAGCAAAAGGAGGCACTAAGCAACTCAGTGAGAACCTGTCCCTAAATAAAATACAAAATAGGGCTGGGGATATGGCTCAGTGGTAGAGTGCCCCTGAGGTCAATCCCTGGCACCCCCCCAAAAATAAATCCCTATTGTCCATCATAGTAAACACTTTTCAGTGTTAGTAAATTAATTAGTAAAATATATTTACTAATGTGGAATATATTTACTAATGATAAGTGATTCTTCCTCTGTCATATTACCTATGAAATTTCCATCTGATTTATCTCTCTTGGGTTAGATAATATCACACTATTCTGAACAGTTTCACTAAGATGATGAATATAAACTCAAAATGGGCACTCATCAATGTCTCCAATTTCTACAATATGTCACTGACATTTACACATTCCTATATGTCAATATGACTATTTTGTACATTTCTCTCCTTTCTTCAATCTTCCCACTCTGATTCAAACCCCTAAATCTCAACCAATTACTTTCTCTCATATTTTATTTAAAAACAAGAGGCTCTGGAAGAAATCCAGCTTGATAACCAATCTTGCAGCAGGCTAATCTTTCCACAGAGGACAGCTACAAAGCTGGATAAAATAAAATGCAAAGAGAAACCAAAAACAAAAGAGTATCTGAAGACATCAGATAGAAAGACACAGAGGATTTGATCAATCCCAGAGGGAAGAAAAATTCACCCAGGTGAGCTCAATATTCCTCTGTGGAATATATTCACTAATGATAAGTGATGCAGGCAGAGTCTGAGACGCTAAGTGGAAGTCTCAGTATTTCAGGGCTACCAAAACAACCAATTCTTGAGAATCTAAGATCTCAAAGAGATGGAAAGCTCAGACAGGAGAACAAAACAGTCTGAGCTGCTTCCTAAAGGCATTCGCTTACTTAAACATCACAGACCAAAGCTTATGAAACTAAACAGAGTTTAGGGAAATCTTATTGTGCTGAGAAAATAAAATGTGGAGCTCAAGAACTACAAAGGTAGAGGGGCATTAGTGAACCACATTTCGGATGACTCCTGAAATAATAAGAACAAATTATGTTCACTGACTTCGAAGAATTTTTTAAATGCCTCTAATCTCCTCCATCTGGGATTAATTTATCAACTGACCTACTGTTACCCCTGCTGCTTTCTAGATGGCAAATTAAAATCTCTCTGGATGAAATTAACATCAGCTAGAGTCTCGTCAGTATTTCATAACCATGATTTAATTAAAAAAAAATTATCAGGTGAAACAAAAGAAAGGACCAAGAAGAAAAAAAAAAGGCAATATGAATAGACCCATAGTCAGACGTTGTTCTGGGGAGGGAGACTATATTTCCAGATGTATCCATTCCTGAAAGATTTTCCTACAGGAGTGTTTTCAGGTTGCTCTACTGTACTGTGCTTTTTGTGGTGTTATGACATCAATTTTCTCTCCTTTTTTTTTTATACTGGGGATTGAACCCAGGGGTGCTTTACCACATCTCCAGAATTTTTAATTTTTTTTTATTTTGAGACACTGTCTCCCTAAGTTGCTTAGGGCCTCACTAAGTTGTTGAGGCTTGCCTTGAACTTGTGATCCTCTTGCCTCAGCCTCCAGACCATTAATTTCCTTTACTTTTAAGTGGCAGGCCTTTTTGACTGAATTTTATATTTTAACATCAAATAGTTCTTGCAGGATATACCTTCATGTTGATTAAAACAGATGCATTTTCCCAGGTATACAACGGGCATATAAGTAGTTGGGGTTTTTTGTTTTGTTGTGTTTTTCCATTTCAAGAGTGATTTCCTGAGTTATAGTTTAAAAATTAGTTCTGTCATATTTTATTTTGATGGGCACCAATTACACATATATTGGACTCATCTTCTCTATTACATGTTTGCTTCCCTTATACCTCTTTATTTATATTTCTTTTCTTCTTCTTCTTTTTAATCTTTTCACTTAATCCTCTACATTCATCCCTGTATCCCTTCTATAATATAGGGAAGAATGTGGTCATCTTATAATTGGGTCTTCAGTTTTCCTTTCCTTTTTTTTTTTTTTTTTTGACTTTGATCAGCATCTTATATTTTTGTTTCCATATTGATTTTTTTTTAAATTTCTGACTTATGAAGTTCTCTCATATCTTAAATTGTTGTAATTTGTGTGTTATATTAGTTTTCTGCATCAAAGCTCTCAGGAAGGGATGTGTTTTCAGGTTGAAAAGTTAGATGTCTATTTTCTGATTTCAAGTATTTTTACATAAGTTCTCTTTTTTCTGTTTATGATCATTTGTGTTGTATTTTTTATAACCAGTAATAACAGGTGATCCTCTGGGGTGGGTAAGAAAGGGGAGGCATTCCTGGAAAGAGAATTTTCACAGGCATCCTCCTCTGTCACTACAGTGAAGTGCAGTTTTTTTTTAACAGACAACACTATTTGTATCTGACTTCTGACATCTTGTTGGGTTCCTTATCTTCACAGGAATATCTTCCTTCTTCTGTTTCACCATTAGACTTCCAAGAAAAGCACTGCTCTTCCCCAAAGTATGTCCTCCTCAAACCTGTTTCTTCTCATCCCAGACACTCTCCAGTCACCTGACTGCACAGTGCATGTGCTCTTGCCTGCCAGGTCTCAGGCCTTTTCTCAGCATTTTCATTTAGGATAGCATTCTTCTTTCTGCCAGTGAACCCTGCCACCTGTCATAACCTCATCCTGACGACTCTTCTTCTTCGTCTCTTGTGTAATTCCCTCATGGATCTCAGCTCCAGTGTGGGTCCCAGAGCCTACACTGATGGTTTGGACATGTATTTCCTGTGGGCCAGTTCTGTCTCTTACCTACACTGTAACTGTACTCTGAGAGTGCCTTGATTTCTTCTAGCTAATCTGTAGTTTTGGGGAAAAGATTTCTGAGAAAATTTAGGCCACCTGAATTATTCTAATAATTCAGAGAAATCCAGAGGTCAGCATTGGGTTTTTAATTTGTATTTCCCTTATCATTAATAAAGCTAAGCACACTCATATGTTCATGGCCCATTTATATTCTTCTTTTTGAGAAATGCCTCTTTGCATCTGTAGTGTATTTTTCTGTATTTTATATTTTTTTATGTATGTTATCTTTATTTTCTTATTGATGTTCAGGAATTCTTTATGTATTCTATATCCTAGTACTTATTATATATGTATCAATAGCTCCTTCCAGATTATAGATTATTTTTTGTCACATATTTGGATGAGCATATACTATTAAATGGTAGAATTTATCAATCTTTGCTTCGTTTTTCCAAACTGTCATGTTTAAGAAAGTTGAAATGTTTAAAATTTTTCTACATATTCTTACTTTAAAGTAGTGGCAATAGCATTTAACATGATCTATACCATCTTAAGAAAGTTTTAAGTGAAAAATAAAGTACAACTAAAGGCACAATGTTGAACAGCAGATCTCTAGAATTTAATCATTTTGCATAACTGAAACTTTATATCCACTGAATAGGAAAAACTACCCATTTCCTTCTGTCCTTAGTCCCTGGCAACCACTTTTATAGTTTCTGTCTCTATGAATTTGATTATTTCACAGACTTCAAATTAGCGGTATCATACAGTGTTTATCCTTACGTGATTAGCATATGTTACTTAGAATTATGTAATCAAAGAGTCATCCATATTGATCAGACATGGCGGGATCTTCCTGTGATAGCTGAATGATATACCATTATATTTTTTTTTACCAAATTTTTAAATCCATTCATCCATTGATGGATATTTGTGTTATTTCCACATCATAATATTATGAATAATACAATGACCATGGTAGTACAGATATCTCCTTGAGATCCTGATTTAAACTATCTTGGATAAATATCTAGAAGTAGGATTTTTTATAGTTTTATTTTAATTTTTTGAGGAAACCCATACAGTTTTCTATAGTAACTACATCATTTTTATATTCTCAGGATACCAATTTCTCCACATTCTTGCAAATGCTTTCAAACTTGCTCTTTTGGTTAATTGGTTGGTTTTTGGTAATAGCCATCCTAACAAATGAGAGTTAATACATCATTATAATTTTTATTTGAATTTCCCTGGTGTTTGGACAACTTTTCATATACTTGATATACTGTAGGCAATTTGTGTGCCTTCTTTGCAAGTCCTGTGCTCATTTTTAATTGGATTATTTGCAAAGTTTGCTACTGAGTTGAAGGGGTTTCTTAAATATATACCAGCCCTCTGTCAGTTATATAAGTTACAAACATTTTCTCCCAAATATTTTCTCCCATTTCATAAGCTCTTTATCACTCCATTGCTTCCTTCACTGTGCAGAAGCTTTTGAGTTTAATGGAGTCCCACTCACTTTTCTACCTATGCTTTTGTTGCTTGGGCTTATGGTGTCATATCCAAGAAACTACCAGAAACACCAGCTTTCCCTCTGTGTTCTTCTACCAGTTTTACAGTTTGGAGTCAGTCTCACACTTAAGTCTTTAATCCACTTTAAGTTGACTGCTATCTATAGTATAAGAGTTCAATTTCATTCTTTTGAATGCGGATATCCCATTTTCCCAAAACTATACGTAGAAGAGACTACCCTTTCCCCATTGTGTGGTCTTCAGGCTTTTTCAAATATTAGTTGACCCCATGTACATGGATTTATTTCTGGGTTCTCTATGCCCTTTGGTTTATATGTCTGTCTTTAGGCTGGGACCATATTATTTTAGTTTTGTAGCTTTGTAGTACATTTTGGAATCAGGAAGTCTGATACCTCCAGTTTTGTTCTTTTTTCTCAAGATTGCTTTGACTGTTTGGGGTCCTCTGTGATTCCCTATGAATTTCAGGATTTTTTTTCTATTTCTGTGAACAAAAATGTCATTATTTTAAATACATAAGTTCTGCAGTCTGAAGTTGACTGATTGTGGTATGAAGGAGAGATTAAACTGAATATTTTTCCATACAAAGGTAACCATTAATGACAATAATGCTTAATTGAATGATCTCTCATGTCCCACAGATCTGTATTTGCTCATCTCTGTCCCACAATAAATCTTTATATATGTTTGGAGTTATTTTAGAATCATCATATGCATTATCATATGTCCATTGATCATTCTGTGATGGAATCACCCTGTCCTAATAACCTCACATTACTTTTTAACATGCTCCAATGAGACCCTTAATGAATCTACTGTTATCAAGCCCACCAGTAACCTCCATGTGGCAAAATTCAAAAGGAATTCTTCATCTTCTATGTTACTTATATTTTAAAAGACTTCCAGACAGTCGTTCATTCTCTATTTGGCTTTCATAAAATCAAATAATTCTACTTTTCACCTAATATCACCAGCCACTCTGTGTGTCCTCTCTGGCCTTTGCTCATCAGCTCCTCATCTAGATGGAGGAGTCCCTCAAGGCTTGATCTTTTCCCTTTCCTAGCTGTCATGTCATTCTGAGTCATCACAGCTAGGCTTTCAGGGCCTTTTATATATCAATGGCTTCCAAATTTACATGTCCTTCTGAACTCCAGGATTATAACCACAGACATAATGAATGCATATTTGTTGAGCACCTACCATTTACCAAGCATTATTCTAGGAAAATAATATTTTATGGTTTGTGAAATATACAGAATTCAAAATAACGTGTTCATAATTAAGGTTTTACTGGCACATGGCAATGTTCATTTATTTACATATTGTCTCTGGCTCTTTTCAAACTTTTCTTTGACAAAGTGGCGTACTCGAGGCAAAGACCATTCGGCCCACAAGGCCTAAAATACAGAATATCTGATCCTTTTTAGAAAAAGTTGTTTAACCCCTGGTCTCAACCAATATACTCTACTGCTTGCCAGCAAAAATCTCCACGTGAAAAAGTCCTTTTTACAATCAATGGCAGAAAAATAAGAAAGAAAGAAAAACATGTATCTTTGGATAAATGTGATTTTGCTCCCTTTAAAAGGCCAAGGCATTTCTCTTTTTAATTCAGCTGCCAAGAAAATCAAAGGCTCAATATGACCAAATTTAGTAACAGTGACAACTCCAGGGAACTGGACACCTCAATTGTGTTTAATCCTTTAATATATTAGATATGCATGTGTGTTTTATTATCTCATTTCATATTGATTTTAATTTTATGTGAAGACTATAATTTTGTGTAAAAGTCAATATAAATATGAACAAACATAAGGAAAAGTTATGTTTGGTGAATTATTTTAAGAGGTTTCCCTTAAATCATAAGAACAAAACTACCTTTCTCTGTGATGGCATAGGATTAAACAAGTACACATCTAAGTTCATATGGTGAATTCCTTCATGATAAAAATGTTGTCTTGGGCTGGGTTGTGGCTCAGCAGTAGAGTGCTCACCGAGCATAGGCGAGGCCCTGGGTTCGATCCTCAGCACCACATAAAAATAAATAAATAATTAAATAAGATCAAGGTATTAAAAAAATGTTGTCTTAAATAATGTTCATATTCATATACTTACACATGCTCTAAAGCAAACATGCAATACCATTTGAAAAGTTTTTCTGAAGATTCAGAAATAATAATAAGTTGTGCATAGGCAGGGTACGGGGCACACACCTATAATCCCAGCAGCCTGGGAGACTGAGGCAGGAGGATCACAAATTCAAAGCCAACCTCAGCAACTTAGCAAGGCCCCAAGCAACTCAGTGAGACCCTGTCTCTAAATGAAATTTTAAAAAAAAATTTTTTTTAAAGGCTGGGGATAAGGCTTAGTGATTAAGTGCCCCTGGGTTCAATCCCCAGTACCAGGGGAAAAATGTGCATAGAGGTGGAAGCCTTAGTCACTAGAAAACTTCCTTCTGTGAAATAACCCATGCCCTGACACTCACACTCTATGCAGAAACGCCAGTATAAGAAGTCAGTTTGGTTAAGTGATCACACAAGGTCACATGTTTTATTAATTAGAAAGTAAAGGTCATAACACTAAGATTTGGGTTTTCCTATCAGTTCTTCTGATATCCTATAGAATACCTTAAAAATAAAGTGTCAGGAAAGAAAAACTTCCACTAATTTGACAAGTGGGTTTTTTGTTTGTTTCCTTACTTGTTTTATTTTACCTGCATTTGAATCTTTTACAATAGCCCTCAAAAATCCAAATAAATGAAATTCTTTTTCTGTAGGTTTGTAGGGAGATTTCATTATAGGAACTTTATTAAAACAAATTAAAGATAAATTTAAAATCAGGAATATTAGATCTAGAATGCCCCTAAATGTAGAATACAGAACAAGGAGTTTGGGTGGACTATATGTGTTTTATAAAAGTGGGACAGGATTATTACGAGGCACAGTAAGATCCCATGGCTCTCTGAAATCTGTTCACTAAAATAGTGTTTTTAAGAGAACTCAGGTCCTCCAGGGAATTTAAAAAAACAAAATTTGGATATAGTTTTTGAAATGTCACATACCAATTATACAATTGAAAGCAGCTTTTCCTCAACACAGTATTAAAATACAACATTTTTTTTCAATATTAATCTAATATCCAGTCCAAGTTTGGCAGTGCAATCTCACTAAAATTCAAACCTTCATTATTTCTGGGCTGTAATTATATCAATTGGGTTCAGTAAAATTACACACCTTTTATAAATTAATAAAAACAGAAACAAAAATTATAACAATCATAGATATACTTGGATTTGGAATACTTGCAATAGTAATCATAGCGTGTTCATAAGGACTCAGAGATTTCAACAAATCCCAAAGCACAGGCATTTAGGAATAGTGCATTTACTTCACCGTTCTCAGTGCAGGTAGGAACCATTCCCCTCTGTGTTAAACAAGAAAAAGTCAAAAAGAAAAAAAAAGAAAAAAAGAATTTCCCCATGTTAACTCAAACGGCTACTCTTTCATTTAAAATTTTCTTAGGGAATTAGAAAATTTTAATGATTCATGGAATTATTTTTCTCTGTCTCTACCATTAGGTTGTAAATTTCATAAGAAGAAAAATGCTAGATTGTTTTGTTTTGTTTTGTTTTTTGGCTCACAGCTTTATCTCCAGTGCCTGACACAGTGTCTAGAACACACTAGATAAGCATAAGTCAGTGTTAATGTTGTAGGACCAGGTGTATGAACTGTGGAATCAGAAGTCTAAGAATCAGAATCAAACTTTGATGTAGTCATTTATTAGCCATCTTGGGTAATTTATTTATTTTTCAGAATCTCCTCCTTATCTTTAAAATGGGGACTTCATGATCCTGACATGGAGTAGGAATTTATCACACTAGGAAGGGCTTTGAGATGAGCATTCTCTAAGTGAGTGGTGCTCCCTTACCCTCTGACTCTTGGTCCACACTCTTCCAGGTGCCTCAGGTCTGGAAGCCAACATGCTCTCAGTGTATTCTTTAAAACAGTACCAGTAGATCCAAAAAAGTACAAGTTCATTTACTCAGTCCTGCTCAGCTGTGAGTCCTAGATGTCAACACTATCTTATAGTCACCATTGTCATTCCAGAGATGGAACATGTCTTGAATATAAGCAGGGCCTTAATGGAAATTTAATGTTGGATACCAGAACAGGCAAGTGGATCTTTACATTTCAACCTGTCCATCCATATCTATCTTTGTATTTGTGAATTTCTTTTCTAAACTTCCTATAAAGCCTCAGCTTTCAGTGCAAGAGAATTTTACCTTCTTTTAAGGAGAACTTTCCACGTTTCTTTTAATCATGCAATATTTTGTTTTCAAGTTAATAGCTATTATTAAACCAAAATCCTTCTAATCTAAAAGTTCAGTGATCATGATGTGTTACCATTAAAAGTAAAAAGGATTTGGAGCTTGAGGCATTGATTTGACTTGTTTCCTTATCATATGGAAGGATGCTACTCAGCTGTTAAGAGCATTTAAATAAATGAACTACTAATCATATGGTACTCTGTGATTTATCTAATTACATGTTATTAAGAAAATCCTAAAATCATATGAATACTGATTTAATGCTTTAGAAGACACTCTGAAGCAAAATAACTACCAGATTAAAGAGCGAAGTCTCTTCACATGTTCTGGCATTTTAAGTTGTACCAGTAGACAAGGGGGATCTTAATTGAAACAGCTGGGTAAAACTTGGTGGCGGGGCTGGGTTGCTTCCCTTCCAACGGTGATCAGTTCCCACTGGGAGGAATGCTTCTCATTAACTTCTCATTTATTGTCAAGATAAAATTTGAAATATTAAACAATTTTTAAACACCGTCTTCTGATTTTTCCTGGGTATCAAAAAAGAAACAACTATTCTATCTCACTAAGTGTTCCATATATGAACTTAAATTTTAATTTTAGAAATCCTGAACAATTATGAAAGAACATATATTTGGAGATTAGGTTTGATTGATCATCCAGGAACATGGCAACTAGTGGAGAGACTAGTGGACTCCTTACTAGTGTCTACTGAGACTCCTCACTTGCTAATGTTGTATCTTATCCATCCTCCCCCACCCACACTCTTTCTGGTTTATTCCAAAACCGTGAAGTCCCTGCACATTCACAGTGGAACCTCTAACTCAGCATCAGAAGAGCTATGTTCAAGATTTCTAATGGCATCTCATGTACCCACCATACCTCACCCAAACAGCCTGAACACATTTGCAGGGAGCCTCTGCTGCATGGCTTAAACTCTGAGGTTATGACAATGCGATTCCAGTCAAAAGTTAATGGGGCTTATTTTGTAGGGTATAGGATGATGATAAGTAGGGAAAGTTTACTTAGAAGAATAAACAAGTGAAAACAAGAAAAATTGAGGTATGATAAGAAGACACTTGTTTACCAGATATTGATATTCAGCATGGGGAAGAATGGTATGAAAACAGGTTCTGCAAAGCCAACTGGGTCCAACCTTAGTCTAGTTTCTGTGTTGGTAAATTGGGACAATTACATACATGTGTGTTGGAAAGAGCAAATATTACATATGCTGAGATTACTGGCCTACTGAATTCATAAAAAAGATTAATATCTAGGATTTATAATGTTATTTAGAAAAATTACATGAAAGTTATATTAATTACAGCTTATTTGATCTTTAAGAAAAAGAATATTAAAATAATATAGTATGTAATAAATATATCAGTGTTATTGATTAAAATTATATAAACGATAAAATGTGCTTATCCTTTTACATGGCAAACCCTACTCTTAGTGTTATAATGTAATAATTAATCATCTTAATTATCCAATAACAGAAAAATGATATAATATATTAGGATATCCTTAAAGTAGAACCCAAATGTTTATATAATACAGACTGAACATCTCTAATCCCATCACCCGAGATTCAAAATATTCCAAAACGCAAAAATTGTGGAATATGATCCTACAAGTGGAAAATTTCACACTTGGCCTCATGCAATGGGTTGCAATTCAAACACAGGGGCAGGCTGGGGTTGTGGCTCAGAGGCACTGGGTTCCATCCTCAGCACCACATAAAGTAAAATAAAGACTGTGTTTACCTAAAACTAAAAAAATAAATATTTTAAAAAAACAGGGGCACTAAAAATATTGCATAAAATTACTTTCAGGATGTGTATATAAGGTATATATGAAACAGATGAATTTCATGTTTAGATATGGATCCTATTCCCAGAAATCACATTATGCATATACAAAAATTCCAAAACACTTATGATTTTGAGCATTTCAGATAAAGGGTATTTAGCCAGTATATATTTATAATATACACAGATGTTCACAAAATCACAGAGAATAATTATGGCATGATATAGTTCAGTAAGTGGTAGGATTATTATTTTCTTCTTTTTGGATCTTATATCAAATTTTATATAACAGTCATGTGTTTCTATTAAATAAACATTGTTAGAAACAAAACAGTAATGTAATCATGGATGTCGTGTAGTTACCACACATCAATTTTTCAAAAAGTGTTGTGGTACTCAGTTCTAACATTTATTCACCCTTCAGAGAAGTGATAATAGAATGTACAAAGCTATCTGTTGGTCAGATCCTTCCCCACATAGTACCTGTGCCATCTGTGCCCTCATAATATATAGGAAGTAAGTCTGTGGATAAAGCCCTCCAAGGCACAAAACCCAGGTAGTGCTTCTAGAATATTCTCAAAAAATATCTGCTGATTAGTTTAATCACAT
The DNA here is from genome assembly GCF_048772815.1 of Callospermophilus lateralis. NCBI lineage: Eukaryota > Metazoa > Chordata > Mammalia > Rodentia > Sciuridae > Callospermophilus > Callospermophilus lateralis. The sequence continues at coordinate 68,155,416 of NC_135307.1, read as the reverse complement.
TGGGGTACAAACATGTCCCTGTATCACCACATATGTTATTATTGATTTTTCATTAAGATTTTTAACCAACATGATATTCAGTTGAAATTACCCTATGATACATAGAATGCACAGTTTGTGTACAGTTAATTAATGACTTAATAGTAGTTAATAAATTCACTAGATCTTTGTTGTTTTTTTTCTTTCTATTGATTTCCACTTTCAGACCAGTTACTTGATGATCAGTACTTAGGTAATTTGAATCTTAGGATAAAATTTATGAAAAGTTTTAGTTCATAGCGAGTTTTGTTACCCAATTTTTAGTGTTTTCTTTCCTACTACCTTCTGTGATCCACAGCCTCACAACCTGAATTATTCACCCTGCTTTTTAAAAATCTTATGTAACATCCTGTACTATATTTCAAGCATCATCACAACTTGGAATTATGTTTCTCCCTATAATTATTTAAGTCTTTCCTTCTCTATTGGACGCTGAGCAACATAAGAGCTGTGATCATGTTCACTTACCATCCAATAGCAATGACTACAAAATCCTACAATATCATGTCTTCCTTTTATATGAATGCAAATTTTAAAGAATGGGTATTTTCCCAAGCTTTATGAATTCTACCATAAAATAGATCCTTTCTTCATTGATGTCTCCTCTCAGAGATGACCCAGAAAAAATTTAAGGCCTCAAGAAAATTTAAGATCTAAAGAAATGATCAAGGATGTGAATATAACAAAACAAGAGAATGCCAAGGTCTCAAGCAAAGGTTCATAAAAAGCAAACCGAGAGGAAGCCATCAAGTTGCACAGCCATGTGGCCCAGTCCTGGATGCTAAAACCACACAGAGCAGGACCACAAAGCAGTATTGTGAGCAACTGGCAGAGAATAGACAGAGGAGCCTCTTTCTTACATAATGATGTGTCCTTTTAATTATTCCCTACATTTTTCTCCACCCTCTTGCTGCCTTCTGCTGTGCCAGACAGGGATGCCCATGGTTATTTGGCACTACTAGTAAAGGAGCTAAAAGTGGATTTTCAGTTCTTCATAGGATATAAAAGAATACAAAATCAAAAGCAATCAGCCTGTGCCAAAAAACAGGCATCTTTTAGTCATTATCATAAAAACCAAGAAAGAGATGGGAGAGTGGGTGGAGAGGAAAAAATTCACAAAGCCCTGGAAGAAAATTAGCACACTCACACAAATGATGATAACAAGAGCAATCACAGAAAGAGAAGCATCATTTTTTTAAAAAATGTTCAATTTATAAAATCCAATCATCCGCATAATCCAACCTTTATCTAAAAACTGCAAAAGTAGTAGGAAGCATTATGATCTCATTTGGATAGGTGTTTCAATAGCCATTACTACAGATTTACTCAAGTGGGAGTTTGAAAATAGATCAATCAAGGCTTCTCAGAACAAAATAATAGGTTGGGTACAAACACCTACTCATAGCATGATACCATCTGAATGTGGATTGATTCATAATTTAATTTTTTCCCAAAGTCTGACAAGTATTTATATATTTGTGTTCAATGTATATGTATGCAGAAATACTTTGTTCATCCCCATATACTACAATTGATGCTCTATTTTCATCTATGTTTAAAGATAACCATATTCCCCTAAATACCAAGAAAAGATTAAGAAAATGATGCCAAGGCCTGTTGAAGTCCTTGTAGCTTATGACCAGTAAAGAAAGAAATGTTTTACAACCAGAATGGACTAGCTCATTTACTACCTCCTATAACTGCTTACCCAGCCAATGAAGGTACATGGTAGTATCTCTATTACAGACATGAGCACAGAACAATGGAACCCAACCCTCGTGGTCTGGATAAAGCCTAGTTATGGAGCAAGTCCTCATAACCCTATGGTTGTGGTTTAGATATGAGGTATCCCCTAAAATCTTATGTGTGAGACAATGCAAGAATGTTCAGAGGTGAAATGATTAGATTAGGAGAGCTATAACCTGATCCATGGCCTAATCCACTGATATGGATGAACTAGGTAGTAACTATAGGCAGGTTGTGTGTGGTTGGAAGAAGTAAGTAATGGGGTTTATATTTTATCCCTGTTGAGTGGAAATCTCTTTGCTTCCTGATTTTCATGTCCTGAGCTGCTTTCTTCTACCATGTCATGACATTCTGGCTCATTTTAGGCTCAAAGCTATGGAGTCGGCCATATGTAGATTGAGACCTCTGAAACCATGAGTCAAAATAAACTTCTCCTCCTCAAATGTTCTTGTTAGGTCTTTTGATCACAGGGACACAGAAGCTAACTAAAACAACCAATCTGGACAATTCCTTCTTCTCATTCCTGTTTTGTATCCCTTCTTCAGAGGTTAATGGCCAAGTGATGAAACAATGAAATACAAATTAGCCTGCACCATTGCACTAAAGTAATTTCAACATGCTACAAAAAGAATGAGTTTAATATTATTCCTAGATAGAGGTTTGAGTCATTCAGCATTTAGTTATACAATGTCTCTTTATCATTTCTATAGAAAAATCATACCCCCCCAACAGCTGACAGGCAAAATGTTTAAATAATTTTATTAGCTAACAATAATATAAAGCTTGTGCTGGAAAATTCTTAAACTTTGTCACAGCCATGGCAAATTAATATATACATGTGACTGTTCCAAATTACCATTACAGAAAATATTAAAGTTCTCATTTGCTTGTAATATTTCTAATAAACTCCTGAGTGTTGTTTTATTTAAATTCTGATACATGGAAGAAAAATATAATTGTGGCTTCAAATAAATTTTACTGTCTCAGATAAGGGGTGCAGGTCACTAGAAAAGAGAAATGACAACAATACCTCTGAAAGCTCACTTCATATTATTGCAGCAGGTAATGACTGAGAAAGAAGCAGGCAGAGCTGCCACAGCAGTTGAGTTCTCTTAACATGATTAGATAATAATGGAAAAGTGAGGGGGCTGGGGTTGTGGCTCAGGGATAGAGCACTCTCCTTGCACGTGTGAGACCCTGGGTTCGATCTTCAGCACCACATAAAAATAAATAAGTGAAATAAAAGTATCGTGTCCAACTATGACTAAAAATAAATAAATAAATATTTTTAAAAATAATGAAAAAGTTAGTTTTCATGGATTGGGAGCTTAATGTTTCATATCACAGTCTGAAGAACAGCTTTCTATGGTACACCAGTTATCATGTTTCCTATTCCACAAGAGGTAATTAAAGACCATGGGGAAAACACTTCAATTGCCCAATACCAGCCTGGTTTAGTCCCATTAATGATTCTGAGACCTCATGATTTTTTAAAACTAGTATCTGTTTTATCAACTTCAAAGAGCCAGTTCGTTTTATTCGTAAAATTACAGTACATAGATATACTACCCAAATGTAGCTGGGAAATAATAATTGAATTATTTATAAAAATTTTTTATGTAGTTCTGTACAGAATCCATCGAATATATGTGAACTGTAAATGAAATGTGATATATAATAGTAGTTTAATCATTCAGACACAAATCTATAATCTTGGTGTCAAGACCTGCAAGTAAGAGCAACCCAGATTGGTTTTATTTTTATCTTCAAGTGACTATACTAACTTGACATATTTACCACAACACATTTCTTGATGGAACCCTCTTGGATGACTAGTGCTTTACTCCTGGGTTACCCCAGCAACCCTGTGAAGACTTTAAATATTAAAACAAGAAATTGATGCCCCATATGAAAACTTCATCCCTGTTTTTCACATTGAGGAGTACAAAGAAATACCTTCCAAATTTAAAAAGAAAACAAAACATAAAAGTAAATGGACAAAATGAAGATACTTTAGCTTGTAGAAAAAAAAATCACTTACTTATTTGGAAGAAATCACGTGCATCTGTAATGAATTTGGTTTAAAAATTCTAAGATTTTCAAATGTGCAAAAATCTCAGTTTGTTTAAATTTTGCCTGAATGTGTTGTAAAACTCTCCCAGAACATTCCATTTAGTAGCATCTTCCTTCTGATACTTTGTGCCTTTAAAAAACACAAAATGAAGACCAAGAAGGTTTTTTCCTATTGATTTTTTCCAAGCTATATGTTAGAAAAAGGCAGTAAGAACAGCAAATAAAATAATCAGGTTTTAGGCTTCATTCTATAAAATAAGCTGGGGGGAAAATCCAGTATGATGGGAAAAATTATACATTGTAGATGTTTTGCATCATCCCAAAAGCTGAAAATAACATCCTAGTCATTTATTTTATTAGAATTATTTTCTAGGAAAGTTATTTCCAACTGCAGAATAGATTTTTCTGAGCTTCAGCCATCATCCTTCCTGTTTTTTTTTCCCATAATCTTCTTTTACCCTTTCAAATCCTCACTCATTCCACCCATTTCTCTGTCTTTTAAGGCACAAAATGGGAACAAGTGGCAAAATCCAGGGGATAGATTTAGTTATTAAAGGCAAAAAGAATCTAAAGCAACTCTAGCAATTTGTCAAATAAAAAAAATTAATCTAGGCACTGTTATTTATTTTTAAAATTATGCCTAAAATAAAATTTCTTAATAGAAATATTAGTCTCCACATCTGTACAGATTTTAATGCCACTATAGTATTAGCGAACACATTATTTGTATAAGGCAAGTTTAGACTAAATTATATCACAGTGATTAATTTGCTTGTGGGTTAAACCTAAATTCAGAAATCTATGAAACTACATATGTGGAAAAGATGGAAAGAAATCTCAGTAATTGGAGTGAAAGTTTTTCTCTAATTTGCTTTAATGCATCATTAAATTCAATTGTATGTGGAACTGAAAAAAAATACAGTCATTTTAGAACACAAAAGAGAAGCATTAAAACAGACATTGAGCTTTATATACTATAATTCATTTTTCAGTTTATACTCATAATTAAATTATTTTAAAACGCCATTAATAAAATATCTGAAACCATCAACAAACTGTGCAATAAGAAACATGATAAGACAAAGAATTTAGCTTACTGAGGAACAGAGGAGCCTAACATCAAATGCTGAATAATTGTTAAAATTCAGATGTTCTCTACTAGAGTTATATCCTAAAGTCCATGCATAATTCTAAGATTATGACTACCAGAGAATTTTTATGATTGCTGTCATCAACCTTTCATTGTTTCCACACTTATACTTCAACAGTTTCAATCAATTTGGCTCTTATCAAACACCTACAGCACAAATGAATATATGATTGGTTAGAAAGAAAACTTTACTACAAAATTCATAAATATTGGGCTGTGGATGTGGCTCAAGCATTAGCACGCTCGCCTGGCATGCACGGGGCTCTGGGTTCGATCCTCAGCACCACATAAAAATAAAATAAAGATGTTATGTCCACCGAAATTTAAAAATAAATATTTAAAAATTCTCTCTCTCTCTCTCTCTAAAAAAACAAAATCCATATATGCTCATTGGATGCTATGTTGAGAAAAAACATAAGGGAACAAAGGAGGGAAGCACAGACCCATTGGGTGGCTATTATAATCTTGGGTCGTGCATGATGGTAACTTGGACCAGGCGATAGCAATGGAGTGGTGAGAAAGGACATGGAGACAAAAGGTTTAAATGCCAGGGGCTTGGTCCTAAGCAACTCAAAAGCAGAGTTTCCATGAATTTAACTAGGGGAAATGAAGAGGAGCTTTATTTTCGACAATTTTACTGGACCTGAGAAGGTGGCAGGACAGGTGAGACCGTAGTTCAGGGAACAGGTTCAAGATGAGTAAGTACATTTGGGTCTTGTTGTGTGTGTGTGTGTGTGTGTGTGTGTGTGTGTGTGTATATATGCACGCGCACGCACACACACACACACACATATATTTTAAAGATAGACTTTGTTCAGAGAGAGAGAGAGCGCGAGAGAGTGAGAGTGAGGGAGAGAGAGAGAGAGAGAGAGAGAGAATTTTTCAATATTTATTTTTTAGTTCTTGGCAGACACACAACTTTATTTTATTTTTATGTGGTGCTGAGGATGGAACCAGCTTCCCGCGCATGCCTGGCGAGCTTGCTACCACTTGAGCCACATCCCAGCCCTGTTGCATATATTTTTAAAGTCATGAGATTGGATAGTACCACTGCAAGAGTGAATGTAGAGAGAAAAGGGAAGAAACAAAAGGTATGAGCTCTAGAATAGCCCCAAATGCATACTCTGTAAAACTAAAAAATATTTAAAAATTCTCTCTCTCTCTAAAAAAAAAAAAAGAAAAGAAAAGGAAAAGAAAAAAAAAGAAAGAAAGAAATACTCCATCTTCTAGAGTCATATAATAAATACAGAGACAGTCACGCTAGCCTTTGCTAAGACTGGGCATTACCTTGGTCCATTTGACATTAAAATGGTTTCTTGATATTTTAATTTTTACTGTCACAAATGAAAATAAACACTTTCGTATGTTTATTAATGACCTGTATTTTTGTCTTTATAAATCATTTGTATCTTTTGCTCATTTTTTCTCCCCAAGTGATCTAATTCTTATTAATTTATAAAATCACTTTACATATTAAGATAATGAATCTTTCACTTGTGATATTTGCTGTAAATCCTTTATCTCATTTTTATTTTCCTGGTTTTCTAATGTGAGAGGTTTCACATTTTGTGAGTCAAACCTCTTTATCAGTTACATTGTTATGTATTACTTTAACATGTATAAAAATAAGTCAAATATATCTGCATATTTAACAGTTAATTGTTTCTTATTTTTTTTACATTTGACTTTTAGTTCTGATATTTATGTTAGCTATGAGGAAGATGTTTATAAATATAAGATTTGTAGTTCATTTTATAATCATATTACATAATATATCAACTACAGCTTTGCTGTTTTTCTTTTAATTTATATTCATGTCTCATCTAGAGTTAGGTCTAGTCTTAGATAATTATTCTCTTTGTTTTGTTTGCTAATTATTTTGTTTGTAACCTTAACATTTTATTATTGTAAAGTTATATATTATATATACCATTTACTTGTTCAATTACTGAATATCTAACAGACATGTAAGTCTTCTGCTCTGTTGTTAGTTGCCCACTAAATCAGAGAGTTGGATGTCAATTTTTTTCCCTTCTTGTTCCATATAGCATATAGTGTGCAGTCTGAAAATCATTTTTAAATTCAGTGTCATTGAGGGTGCAATTACTAGGAACTCCTACACCCCAACTGCAGGATCAAAGCAATGTCTTTTCTTTCTTCTCTCCATGTACAGTGCTATTACACTAGTTTTTATGCATCTGGGTGGAAATTTTCTTCATACATGAAATATAAAAATCAATAATCATGGAATATGTTTTATACACATATAATAAAACTTTTATATTTGTCACAGTTACTTAAATCTGCTTTTCTTATTGGTTAAAAAAAAAACAAAAAACCTTCTAAGTGTTTTGTGGTACCTGCTATCTAATCTCCCTCTAACCATGTTCGCTTCCCCTCCCCCACATCTTCTAGTACTCACTACTCTTAAATTCAAATTTGCCTCATTTCACTTAATATCATGTCCTCCAGTTTATTTTTTGCACATGACAAGATATAAATTTTTGTGAGTGGATAATATCCTGTATTATGTACATATGCTGCATCTTCTTTCTCATTCATCTGTGCATGTACACTTACAATGATTCCATGTCTTGGCTACTGTAGATAGTCTTGCAATAAACATGCATTGCAAGTATTTCTTTATTATATTGATTTGGTTTCATATCATATATATCCAGAAGTGGTTTATATATAATATCCTATGGTAGATCTGTTTTTAATTTTTTGAGGAAACTCCATAGTGCTCTCCATAACAGCTATGCTAATTTACATGCCCACCAACAGTGTATAAGATTTCCCTTTTCACCACATCTTTACTATCATTTGTTACTTTTTGATTTTTTTTGATAACAGCCATTCTCACCAGGGTGAGAAGATCTCTCCCTATAGGTTTGATTTGCATTCTCCTGATAGCTAATGACATTGAACATTTTTTCATATATTTATTGACCATTTGTATTTTTCTTCTGAGAAATGCCTATTCAGATCACAAATGCAATTAGACAGAAGGAATAAGTTCTACTGTTCCACACACAGTAGGGCAGTGAAAGTTCACAATAGCCCACTATATATATTTTATGAATAACTAGAAAAGAACATATTCATGGTTTTAAACACAAAGAAATGAAAATGCTGATCAATACACATTGTACAGATGTATTGAACTGTCACACTGTACCCCATAATCATGTATAATTATTAGGCATTAATTTTTTAAATAGGCAAAAAGAGAAAAAGAAAAATATAACCGTAAGGAATTACCACTCGAGATATTTTCTTCAAAAATATGTCATTTTAATTAGATTTTTATTTTACCTTTGATATTAGACTTAGAAATTGTTTTCTATCAGATAGCACAGGCACCTGCAGACACAGTCCATGTCAGTGCATGTCACTCTAACTACATGTGAATCAGACAGGTGAGCATGTCCTCAAAGGCAGGCATTTAGAGAAAATAGCTCCATTTCTGAATCACCCCAATATCTGAGAATACAGAGAACAAAATCTGCCTTGTAAGCACAGGCCCTAGGCCAAGTCCTTTTTTAATATGCAAAAGGTAATGATGACATCATTTCATTGATGTTTTCTGTTAGCTACCATGCGACCCTGTTGTGTTTTCTGGAAAGAAAAACATCTCACTAAGATAGTGATTAACAAGGCAGGGGTTGCCTCTGGATCTATTTAACTTAATGCAGACTTCAAAGGACCTCCTGCATTGGATGACTTTAACTCTATTTCTCTCATCCTCACCTTGATGAAGACCTTCTTTCTCCTCTGGAGACTTTTCATACATTGGCTCAGGTATATATTAATCAAATTTCATAGAAATGCTGCTCTTCCCTCTGTAGTCATGAATACTACTATATGGCCATTTAACTAGAAAATCTATATTGCATCTTGAAAGAGGTTGAAAGAAGATTAGATCAACAATTCCTCAATTCCTTCCTATAATTACCCCTGATTATCTCTCACATGCACTCTTTCTGAAGGTGCCTCTACCTCAACTGTTAAATCCATATCCACTCCCCAATCTTCCCCTCAACTATTTGATCCTAACAACACCTGCTCTAGCTTAAAACTACTTGTTTTACAAAATTCCCCTAACTAAACGTCTACTGTAGGCAAAGTGCTTTCTCTTTTGTGTTAAAAAAAAAAAAAAAAAAAAGCTCATTGCACAGGTCTTGGGGTGGCAGGGACACGGGTTAACCCCATGTAGTTTAAAAGCAACAACTCAAAAGTAATTTGAAGAAAATGGCCAGGAAGGTACTGTGCTAATTGTCTATCACATGTTAAAAAAATCAGTACCTAACAGGAAGTCTTCACTAAAATTTGTAAAGTTAAATAGCTCAAGTGGGCATCCTCTAAAATTACACACATATTGTAATTTTTGTATTTGTCATGCCCGATGTTTGATGTGAATCAGCTAGGTATAGGAAGTGAGAATTTTTAAAAATTATCTTGTTTTTTATAAGGAGAACTTTGGGTCCTTGTTTGCCCAAATATTAAGTCAACAGAAAAAATTAAAAGCAGTTCCATGAAAAGACAATTAAGAAATTACAGTTGTCAGATGATTGCATAGGAAGCCATCCCTTGTTTAAAGGGAGACTACCCTTGTAAACCAAAGTGGAAAATAAAAACTTTCAACTTACTTTATACAACATCTGCAAAGGAAAAAATAATAATTGGAGGGTAGCATGGACAAAACATCATTTTTTCTTTGTTTATAGCAGAGACATTAATAATTTTTAAATGGACAAAAAAGCCAAAGAAGAAATCAGAGTAAAATTTAGCAGGAGAAATGACAGCACTCTGAGAGTTTAAGAGGAATGAAGCAAATTACATTGAGTGGTAATAAGAGCATTTTAGTGAAATGGAATAATTAGTTGTTTTCAGGAAACAAATTCCATAAATTAAATATCATGACTAAAACGAATTAATGATTAATAGTTGAGTCCTCTGTTCTTTAAAGTTATCAAAATAAATATGATGAATTGAAATGTCACAAAACACAGAGTAACATTTACAAAGCAATCACACAAACAACCTGTGGATAGAAAAGTTACATTCATCAAAGATCCTATTAAATAGAAAATTAATAACAACAATAATAATAACTCATACCTTTTCTGTGTCAATTCCTTTTGACATGGACCATGTTGAAACAATATAATCCATGACTCGTTCACTAAGACCTTTTGGGACCTGATAGAGCTTCAGAAAGTCCCGAACATTATTCAGCATCTCGTGGTATCGGTTGGTGTTGGCATACATTTGCTGAAAAATTGTGGTGACATTTCCAAAAATAGTTGCATAAAGAAGAGCTGAAAAAGAAGAATGAAGGAAATAAAACAAATATCCCCCAAAATATTTGAGAGATGATTTTATAAATTTACATGGGTCGATGCCTAAAAAGAACACCTGGCACCTGGTGTTCACTTAGGAAATGTTACCTTCCATAAGATAAACATGATTTTATACGCATGTACCATACTGGTCAACCTAACAAATCATGAGGGTGGTTAAAATATATAATAATGAATCAGATGATCCAAAGTTATAATTTTACCTTAGAAATTCTAGCTTTAGGATTAAAGTTATCCTCCAGCCTCATCCTCCTGAAAAAAGCCTAATGCATTTAAATTGTTACAGGGACTGATGATCTAGCTTAGATATGCAGGCTTCTTCTTACTGCTGACTGCTTCCAGCTTTTGGAATATTTCTCTGGTTATAAATATTTTTGACAGCACATCAGAAATATATGGAGTGGAGACAAATTAAAATGCTCCATTTTTAGAATTTTTGGAAGATAATCAGAGTTAGAATTAAAAGCTAAAATAAAACTTTGGAGGTGCCTGGAGTTATGAAACTCATGTCAGTATGCCAGTGGCTATAAGTTTTTTGATCCCATCATTTTAAGAATAAAGACAGCTCTCTGAGCACTGTTATTTATCTCCTGGAAGCCATGAACGGGAATGACTGCTATCCCCTTCTAAATCCTTAATTTACCAAATCTGCTTTCTTCAAATCTGGTCAGGCTATGAATATGACTTTCTGTTTTAGAACTGTAAAAATTTTAAAAGTACTTGAGTTTAGCCAGAAGAGAACACACCTTCAGTCTCCGACTCTAGATGCAAGAGATCATTACCAGGAAGCTCTTTCGAAAAGGGGACAGTACTCTACCCTCCTAATAGTCAGTAACACAGTGTCTAATAACCACAGGCTTTGTGTAATAAAGCAGAATATCAGGTGGTGATCATTTATATCCTGCAGCCTCTAATCATTTGAAAACAACTCCTCTAAACGGAGTGTGGGAAAAAATAAAAATTTCATTTTGTAACTTCATGAACCAAATCCCATTTAATGAAACTAGTAGAAAATCAAGATAGCAAAGCAACTAATGATCCTTAATATACTATTTTGGATATATCATTTGTGTCTTCAGCAACAGTTGTTCTCCTCGGAGTATAACAGATTTTAATTTCACAAATGAAAGCTATTATTTTATAAACATTTAGTCTGTTTTCCTGCAGAAAGGTAGGAGTTTTGATTCCAGTACAGGACAACTTTTAAGATAGATGATATCTTTCTAAAACTAAGTAGAAATACAGCTTAAATTTCTCAACTGGGTCTTTAAATCTTTGAATATTCATATTTAAAAATTTTTAAAAAGTAATCACAGAACTAACATCACTATTCTATCATTGTTGCTAGTAATAAAGACTAAAGATGAACAGAAGCAATGGGAACAACTAAATGACAGAAGAACCATCTAAAAAAATGGAATTTCAAGTTTACAGAAAAGAGAAAAAAAAGGAGAGTTTATGTTTTTAAAATAATGAATACTTTAGGGGTTAATGAAATAATGCTTTAATTATAATGGGCACTATTACAAAACATCATTTTTTGTAATAGTGCCCCATTATTATAAATGGCTAATATCACAGAACTACCTATTTTGATATACTTTATTGTTAAGAACCCCAAGATGTTTGCAGGGTGCTATACCTTACTACTATACTTTCTACTATACACATACCTTACTACTGCCTTCTAGTTTAACAAATTTCCATACTACAGAGGAGCATGATGATAACAGAATAACATCTCCCAGAGAAGCATCACTTTGAAGCTATCCATCCACGCACAAAACTACCTTTGCCAGAACTAGCGAAACCAGGTAAGAAATTGCAAGCCCTGGATTTAGTATAATAATAGGAAAAGAAGCATTGAAGAATGCAGAAAGGAAAAATTTTCAGGGACTCCCCTCCTCCATCTTCAAGCAGTGGAGAGAGACTATGTGGAGAGACACTCCTCCAGTTGAGGGAAGGGGAAGAAATTACATCTAAGCCTTGGGTTTTGAATCCAGTACTAGAATTGCCAATGTGAAATCTAGCTCTTCAGAGCCCCAGAGCCCTTGGCCCCTGGCCAGTGCTCACAGGCATAGCCTCTGGACCTAGGTTAGTCTGGCAGCAAAGGACTGTTTCCACCATCCTCCCTCAGCTTCAGGAGCACTGTATGGGAGAAATACCCCCCTCTTATAGGGTAAGACAGGGAAGTAAGAAAAAGGCTTTGCCTTAGAACTCATGCCCAGCAGGTGAAATCCAAGTGGCAGGCAGACTCCAACCATCCCTAGACTCAGGAAAATACCTATAGACAAAGCCTCTGAGTTTGTCCTAGTGTGAGAGACCTCAGGTCATGGTGGGACATGTATTCTGGCCAACATCATCACTGGCAGATTGCAGTAGCCTCGAGCCACGAATACGCTGCAGTGGCACACAGGGCATAGCAGCATGGCCCTGGATCCTATGCTGCACTGGTCCTATAGACTCCAGGTTTAACACAAGCATGGTGACATCAATGACTACAGGACTGCCTACTCCATTCCTCACTCAATCCTAAGCAGCGCAACTTAGCCTTATCTGTTTTAGGAAGAAGAAGTAAGTAATTACTAAGTGGCAAAGGAGCCTATGGCCAGTGCCTGCCCAGTATCAGGCAGAACCTGTGGCATCTAACCATAGGCCAATGACAGTGAACAGGGTGTCTGGGCTCACGTTGGCTCTAGGGAGAGACTTGCGGGAATGAACTAACCTAATTAGACATTCCTTCAGTCCATTCTAAGCAACACAATGGTGAATGTGATCAACTTGGGCCTGAAGTGCCTCTAGTGCTGAAATAGTGAAAATGTGTCAACTATGTATTTCTGGGAAACCTGGGACATTGGTGCTGAAAGAGAATAAATAATCACAGGCTCAAATAAGCAGCCTGCTTAGAATTTCTAGAAAGACACGCACAAACAAAGCCAGTTAATGAAGACTAGAATAAATACCTAACCAACCCTTCTAATTGCAAACATTCTTGTCTGCCAACAAGCATCAAGAATTCCCAGAGAACTATGACCATGCTTAACAGACAAAACAAGGTGCCAATAACTGACCACAAAGCAACCGATGTGTATGAACTCTCAGAGAATTTAAAATAGATATTTTAAAGAAACTCAACAAATTTCAAGTAAATCCAGAAAAACAATTCCTTGAGCAGAAAAGTGCACTAATTGGAATAAAAAATGTGATTAATAGATCAAACAGATGAATCGGTAAGCTCAAGGGGAAAAAAACACTAAATTTGAAATACACAGATATACTGTTGGAGGAGAAAAAGAAAAAAGAATGAAGCAGAATTAAGAAAGACTGCAGGAACATCATAACCTTAAAAGAACAAATATTTGGGTTATTAAGGTTCAAAAGGTACTTAAAAAATGCAAAGGGGTAGAAAGCTTATTGAAAGAGATAATAACAGAAGACTTCCAAAATCTGAAAAAGATACAAATACATAGGTATATGAAGACTCAAGTCTGTCCCAAGACATATTATAACCAAGCTTTTAAAGGTAACATACAAACAGAGGATTCTCCCGAGCAGAAAGAAGACTAGAAAAAAATATGCAGAAGAGTGTTCCAACTGCCTAACAATAGACTTCTTACAGGGCAGAAGGTAATAGAATGGAATTTTCACATGCTGAGGGGGAAAAGAAACATGCTAACAAATACTGTTTGATTCAGATAGAAAACAGAGATAAAGATATTTCCAGACAAATAAGCTGAGAGATTATCACTGCCAGATGTGTCCCTCAAGGTATGACAAAGGAAAGGTATAAAACTCACTATAAAGGCAGATTCAGAATTATCTAATATTGTAAGCATGGTATATAAACCTTCTTGATCTTTAGTACAAAGACTGAAAACAAAACAATTAAAAATAATGACATTAATATGCTAAGAAGCCACATAGAAAGATGCAAAACAGAAGATCAAAAGTTCAAAATGTGGGGAAAATTAAGTGTATATGTACAGGTTCTTCAGTATCTTTTCTATTTTTTTCTTATCTTTATGATCAATGAATAAGTTGTTATTATTTCAAAATGTCTTGTTACAAATACAAGAGGTTTTTTTTAAGCCTATGGTAACAACAAAGCAGAAACCTATAACAGACCAAAAATAGTAAACAAGGAATCAAAACACATTATCCAGAGAAAAATCACTTAACAACAAAGGAAGACTATAAAAGAGGAAGAAAGAAACTAAAAAAAAAAAACAAAACTATAAACTGGTTATAAAATGTCAGTAGTAAGACCTTACTTACCAATAATTATGTTAAATTTAAATGGATTAAATTCCCCCAAGTAAGACATAGAGCAACTGAATGACAAAAAATCAATAGAAAAGTATGTGCTGTGACAAATTTCTTGATGTTTTATCTTTCTGAGTACATTAAATATGCACTCAAAAATATATGCTGCTTATATGGTCTATTTCCTCTCATCACTCAGATCTCTGCTCAAAACCCAACTCATCTTAGATGGCTCCCCTGACCACAGGGTCTAAACATTCCCTTCCGTCAATATCACACTCCACATCCTCTTATTAGAGTTTGCTTATTTTATTCATTACTTTAATTTACATTACATATTTATTTCTTTGTTATCCATCTTCCCTAGTAGGAACATAAATTCCAGGAAGGTAGGTGTGGACTTACTTCTATTGATCATCACTATATGTTCCCAAAACACAGTAGTTCCTGCAACACAGTAGTTGTTCAAATATTTTTCAAGTAAGCTTACATACCCCAAACTAAGAAACAGTTTTTCAGAAACATTCTTCTTTTACATAAAAATTTCACTATTGGGGATTCAAAAATACAGAAGGAGTATACATTATTAAAGCTGGTGCAGTAATAAAATATTTAGAAACTAAAGTAATACATGACCTCGCCATAGTAAGACAATAAATAAATTAGAAGGTCCATTGTTATTTATCAAACATAAATGACTATGATCTTGGGTTGGTGAATTTTACAGAGATCTGTCACATTATTTAACCTTTGAATAGAGATAATGTACACAGCCAATTCACATACGTCATATTAATAATTAGGAAGATTTTTGACAATTTCATAAGCCTCTTTTTATAAGCTTTTTTGTAATCTTTTGGACTTAAAAATGATGATTTCATAAGCTTTTCTTTTGGACTTAAAAATGATGATTTCATAAGCTTTTTTTTTTATGTACTGGAGTACATACCAGTAAAATCTCTTGTCCAAAAACTCATATTTTTCTCATTCACCACAAAGGAATTATTTTGAAGATAATTATGGTAGGTTAAAGATGCCTAAAGATTCTCAGTCATCTTTTCCATTGACAGGCACAATCTACATCCCTTCCCCTTAAATCTGGGCCTACCCCATGATTATTGAACCAATGAGATATAGTAACCATGATTATGTACCAGTATACAGGCTCAGGCCTTAAGAAACTAGAGACTTCCAGTTTCTCTTCATTTGAACACCTAGTTTGAACACCTTATTAGAACCTAGTTTCCATGTTGTGAGGAAGCCCTTGTATTCTTCTACATATGCCCTCATGGAAAGGAATAAAGGCCTCTGGCCAATAGTTTTTATTGAAATACCAGCTAAATCCTGATTGGCAGCTGAGCAATTTGAATATTGGTATGAGCATACATTTCTGATAACATTTAAGACTATGTAGGAAGTTCAACCATCACTCTTCTCTCTATCTGTATTCATGATATTTAATAATGACATTTAAAATATGAAAGAAAATATTCCATCAATTTGCGATTATATGTACAGCACACAGTTTGACAGCATCAGCTTACATTATTTGGCTAAGTCAACAAAAGAGTAGATTTTCCTGGCCCATTCAAGTCATCCCAGTTGATACCACATAACCTAGAAATAATTCATGTGTTTCTAGTCTTTCATAAATTGCAGATGCATATATGTAATAAATGGTAGGGTTTTCAAGCCACTAAGTTTTATTAATTATGCAACTATAATAACTTAAACCCTAATAAAGTAGAGTGATTCTCAGTTGGGTAGAGGACTTGGGAAAGCAAGGTAGTGAAATACCTATTGTTTTTAAAATATAAAAATTAAAGTCATAAATGAATGTTAAATGTTTTTAAAAAGATACAAGTTAAAAGATTGAGCAATGCTGTTATAACTAATGATAAATATCAATATTTGTTCAAGAACTATACAATTCTGTAAATATTCATTGAATATTTATAAATGCCAGTCACCAAAGTAACCTCAGGGACATATAATGATTAAAAAAAAAAAAAAGACAAACATAATCCTCAACTTCAAAGAGTACCTACTATTTCCTAAAGAAAAGTGCTAGTCTTTAATGATCTCAAGTCACATTCTTTGAAAGAAAGCTAATATTTTCTTTTTTACTGTTTACAAAAATTCACACACACAAAAAAAAAATTAGAGCCCTGTCAAGCATATAACTGAACTGTGGTTTATCTTAAAGAATTCACAGAGAAAACAACAATCTATGTTCAGATAATTAATTGCAACAGTTTCCACTTATGTGAGTTGTTCATCATAGTAGATAGAATAATAATATCTGGCTCTCTGAAGATATTATGTTCTTCAGTCATTTCATTTTGTTTGCTCATTAGGTCCATTCACCTCCTGAATAACAATCTTTCTTCTTTAAATTTTGTGCCTATTTAATAATAATATCCAACATAAATTTTTTCCTAATTATCTTCATTGTGTATGTCTTGGCAAGTGACCATTGGCCTTGGCTTGCACAGTCTAAAATATTGACATGGGACTGCATTACTAGTAACCCATAGGGCCATATAAGTGGTCCAACCATCATTTTCCTTTCTTTTGATATTCACTAATGTCCACCTTTAGTAATGATATTTAAGATGTGAAAGGAAAATGTTCCATCAATATGTGATTATCTGTGCAGCACACAGTTTGGTAAAACATTTGAAATAGTTCCAGTTGGCCTTAAAACAAAGTGAAGAACCTCCAGTTTGAAGTCACTCTCCTCTACTTCTAACAGCTCCTGGTTTCCCTGGATGCTCTTTTGCAATTATATTTTTATATTTTTCTTATATTTTTCTCATTCACCACAAAGGAATCATTTTGAAGATAATTATAGTAGGTTAAAGATGTCTAAAAATTCTCAGACACCTCTTCCATTGACAGTCACAATCCATAACCCTTCCCCTTGAATCTAGGCCTACCCCATGACCCATATATTAAGGCACACTTTTTCTTATCTTCATTTAATCTGTAACCCTACTCTACCCAGTATCCGCACTATGCCAGTTATACTGTTAGAAATGAATCTGGTTTCTACATGTTAAGTCTTAAATACTAAAAACTGCTAATTATATTATCCCTCTCAGGGATGCTAAAATTTTGAAAGAGGAATTTTAGGTAATTCAATGATTGCATTGAATTACTATTTGAATTAACTGTCAACTTGTGAGATGTTGGGACACAGAAGGGACCATTTTTAGAACTCACTAAATTTTAGCATAATGTTGGACATATTTCACCCAGCTTAGAGCTGATATCGTGATTATAACATCAACTAGGTTCCTCAAAATAGTCGCAACAATTACATGGCAATGGTTATTGATATTATTTCCTACATACCCTAAAGGCTGACTTAGTTTTAGGAAGATAATCATGGAGTTAGTAATGAATTACTAATGTTACAACACAGATTAAAGAAAGGATAAGAAGGGGTTGAATGGAAAGATTTGGAAGATTATGAATTCAAAAGAATTCTAGGAAATTAAAAGTAAAAACAAAAAAATTAAAACATCAAGCTAACTTGGGCAAGGTGACATGTGCCTGCCTAGCATTCAGTGGGGAGGCTGAAGTGGGAAGATCACTCAAACCCAGGGGTTCCAGACCAGTCTGAGAAAAACACATCTCAAAATAGCTTGGTCTCCACTTTATCCTTCTATGATAGTTATTTCTTTCATGCCAAGTAAATCCTGTTTTTTTTTTTTAAATTCTCTCTAATCTAGCACGATTCATTTAGATTTCTAATAAAATTAGTGTACGGATTCCTGCTTACACAGCTTTGAAAGTTTTTGTACCTTTGATAAAAACAAGTCAGACCATACAGAACAATGCCTCTGAAATGAGACACTCAACAAACACTGTTCTCATTATTTCAGACTCATTTCTCACGGGTTACACAACAGTCCCCAATGTGTCAACTGTCAGGCAACCTGAGACAATCAGAGATTTAAACTGTGTTATCTTTGATTCCACCTTAGTATCCATCCCTTCCCCTTCTCTTGTGTGCCTCTCACTACCCTCTGCTCCCTTCTGGCAGGGCCCACTCCATTGCTTATGCCATCACACTCACCTCTATATTAGTAGATGCCATTGCCCAGCTAATGAAAAGACTAACCTAGATATACCCACAAATAATTACTCTGGAGGGGGCTGAGCTGCCATAGGCACCCAGAAGCACCATTTCAAGTAAGCACATGGCCATCTACACCAAGAAGGAGGTCTCGAGAAAGTGCAGAGCAGGGGGCTGGGGTTGTGGCTCAGTGGTAGAGCACTCACCTAGCCTATGTGAGGCACTGGGTTCAATCCTCAGCACCACATAAAACTAAATAAACAAAATAGAGTTATTATGTCCATCTAGAACTAAAAGAAACACATTTTTAAAAAGGGAGCAGAGCAGGAGACCACTGTCAGTGTACACTCAGAGATTGCCAAAAGGACAAAGAGATATTTTTATTTTTGACAGTTTTCAAAAATCATAGTTACAAAAAAAAGACTAAAACTTCAGCTGAGTATAAATAACTAAAGGAAAATAAAATAGGTTTGCATGAAGTGATGCAGAAGTAGACAAGGGTCAATACAACTTTATGTACAAAAAAGAGCAGAACACCAACTTGGAAAAGACAGAATGACAGACATTGGGTTTTTGTTGTTGTTGTTTGTGTTTGAGTCAGCTTTTTCACTGCTGTAACAAAAAGGATCCAAACAAAACAACTGTAGAGGAGGGAAAGTTTATTTGAGAGCTCAAGATTTCAGCAGTCTCAATTCACAGACAGCAAGCTCCATTCCTCGGGGCTCAAGTTGAGGCTGAATATCATGGTAGAAGAGTATGACAGAGGGAAGCACTCACATGATGATCAGAGAGCAGAGAGAGAGAGAGGCTCCACTAGCCAGATACAAATATATACCCCAAAGCCACACCCCCAGGCCGCCCCTCCTTCAGCCACACCTGCCTTCAATTACTACTCAGTTAATCCCATCGAAGATTAACTCACTGATTGGGTTGAGGTTCTCATAACCAAGTCATTTCCCCTCTGAACCCTCTCACATTGTCTCACTTGTGAACTTTTGGGGAACACCTCCCATCCAAACCATATCGATTTGTTTGTTTTGGCAACTGAGGATATTTCGTTTGCCTTTCTTGTCTATTTCTAAATGTGCTCCTTTAATATATTCAAGAAATAAGTATAATATATTTTACAATTTATATAACTGATGGCATGTGCTTTTCGCACTTCTATTTTGTTTGTAATTATTTTCCTCTGTTAAACTAAAAAAAGGAACATTTCCTGTTCTATCATACACACACACACACACACACACACACACACAATAATGCAGTTATGGTCTCATCTGATGATTGATGATAATGACATGAGTTGTATCCTTTAAATATTTATAAATTCTTATATTGAGTCTTATTTTTAAAAAATGTTCAAAACAAAGTAAGAAAACTACAATGGCAAAAAAACTTCATCTACTTTACTAATCCAACATTTTGATACAGAGATATCCCTATATGTCTTTAAAATTAATGAAAAAATGAAAACATTTCCAGTTTTACCTGATTCTAAATCTAGCTTTTGCAGCTATAAAAAAAGAATGAAAAAAACTAATTTCTTTTATTATGGCTGTCACCTATTTATTTTGTACTGGATACACACTTGAATAGCTCCAGAATCTTTGCAACTATGATACCTATAACCCATGCTGGTTATCTTTAGCATCAGATTATAGAAAGCAGCAATAATTACAGAATACAGTTGCATTAGTTACTTTTTCTGTTTATCTATAAAGTTAGTGTTATTATTATGCTTACTTCCATATGAAAGCATTAATATAATAATTGGAATAATACTGAAATATCTTTTTGTCAAAACACATGTATTGCTGATCCAAGACCCAAAGACTGAAGTGGCTCTACCAACAACCTAAATAAACTATTGAGGGTCCAGAAAGTGGTCCATGTGGAATATCCAAAAGCTTTTTATGTCTTTGAGAAACAGTGTCATAACCTATTTTCTTATTGACCCTCAGTTTTGCTTCCAAATCTTTGTTCACACAGTTCTCTTCTGGTAGACTTCAAGAACTACAGATTCTTCCCATCTTGGTATGTATATCCTTTGAAGTGAGATTGCTTCTTCTACCAAGAGGTGGAATCTGTCTCCTGGAGTCTGGACTGGTTTTGTGACTTGTTTTGACCAATAAAATGTAGTAGAGATATTAGGCAACTTCCAGAGCTAGACCTTAAGAAGACTTGTATTTTTTGTCTCTACTCTCTTGGGATGTTGCTCCACGACAATCAACCCTGAAGAAGTGTAAGTTGTCCTGTTATTTTACTCAGCATAATGTCTTCCAATTCTATCCATATAGTCACAAATGAGAAGATTTTTTTCTTTTTATGGCCAAATAGTATTGTGTGTATAAATAGACACACACACACACAAAAAAAAAAAAAAACAAAACAAAACATATACATATGTCCTGCATTTTCTTTATCCATTCATCAGTTGATAGACACTTAGACACTTAGGTTGGTTCCATTTCTTGGCCATTGTGCATACTGCTTCCATAAAAACGAGAGTTTTATATGAAATCAATATGAAATCCCTCTGACATATTGATTTCATCTCTTTTGGATATATACCCCATAGTGGGATTTATGTATTACATGGAATTTAAATGTGAGACCTGAAACTGTGAAACTAGAAAACATGGGGATATGCTTCAGGATATTGGAATAGGAAATAATTTTTGTGTGTGTGTGTACTGGGAATTGAACTGAGGGCCACTCAACCACTGAGACACATCCCTAGTTCTATTTTGTATTTTATTTACAGACAGGGTCTCACTGAGCTGTTTAGGGCCTCGTTAAGTTGCTAAGGCTGGCTTTGAATTTACAATCCTCCTGCCTCAGCCTCCCAAGCTGGTATTACAGGCATTCGACACTGTGCCCAGCAGGAAAGAATTTTCTGACATGGCTCCAAAACACAGGAAACAAAAGCAAAAGTAGATAAATGGGATTACAGCAAACTACAAAGCTTCTGCACAACAAAGGACATGATCAACAGAGTGAACAAATAACCCATAGAATGGGAGAAAGTATTTGCAAACTAATCAACTGACAAGGGATTAACATACAGAATAGATAAGGAACTAAAAAAGATGAAATAGCAAAAAAATAAATAATTCAATTTAAAAATGGGCAATAGAACTAAGTAGACATTTCTAAAAAAGAAGACATACAAATAGCCATATAGGTCTTAAAAAATGTTCAACATCATTAATCATCAAGGAAACGCAAATCAAAACCACAATGAGGTTATCAACTCACAAAAAAAAAAAAGATATAAGACAGCAAGTGCTGAAAGGAACCTTCACACTATTGGTGGGAATGTCAACTGGTATTGCTACTATGAAAACCAGTATGGAGTTTATTCAAAAAATTAAACGTAGATCTGCTTTACATTATATGTGACTTGGGTCAGGTTAATTTCCTGAATTTCTTCCTTTATATTTTTATGGGGGATAAAATAGTAATTTAAGGAGGTCATATGGATGTGAAAAGACAATGCACATAGGTTTATATAAGCACTAACTAAAGATTTTCGATCACAATTATTAATATCAGGTTTCTTTTTTTTAAATAAATATCTGCATATACTTGACCTGCAAATTCCAGTTCTACTTCCCAGATTAGCCTTTGTTACCTTTTTTTTTTTTTTTTTTTTTAGAGAGAGAGAGAGAGAGAGAGAATTTTAATATTTATTTTTTAGTTTTCGGCGGACACAACATCTTTGTTTGTATGTGGTGCTGAGGATCGAACCCGGGCCACACGCATGCCAGACGAGTGCGCTGCCTCTTGAGCCACATCCCCAGCCCAGTATCAGGTTTCTTAATGCACTTCTGTTAATGTGACCCTGTATATGTATTAACATATCTTGCTGCACACATACTAACGTTCTTGAAAGAAAATATCTTTTAAACTCAATCAATATCATAGTCCTACACACATAATTTCTTGACACATGAAAGACAGAAGTTGAATTAAACTTAAAATACTCCTGTGTAGCAAAGAGCAAGTGCACAAGAACCATCCCAGCTCAAATATGAGAACACCATTAAAGTATTATTACGTGCCCATCTGAAGAGATGGAAAGTCCAAAGAAACAAAGAGATTAAGAAGAATAAAATGACAAACACTATAGCTTGGGTGACAACTATCTACTAATCTATTCCAAGAATATTAGAACCCAAGGACACCAGTAGGTAAGTCTTGATAGTTTATAAAAAAAATAAAAATAATAGCCATTCCTATTATAATGGTGTAGATAAAAATTCATCACAAATTAATTAAGAAAAAAATGCCTGTACCAAGCATAGATTAAAAGTTCAAGTGGGTGTACCGTTTGGCCCAATTATTCCATTTCTTGAAAATGAATTATAAAATGACTACACAAAGATGTTCACTCATATGTTTTTTACCGTTTGAGGAAAAAAAAATAAAAAGTTCCAAAATAAAACTGGGAATACAAATGGGAGCACAGTAATACAATGGAAAAATAGACTTTAAGATGATAATGGGGATCTCTAGTCATAAATAAGAAAATAATGGCACATTTTTGTTAGAAAAAAAGTTGTGCACATACATTTTATATGTGTCTGTAAATGTACAGGGGAGACTGATTTATGGGCATACAAAAAAACATAACTACAAGGACATTTGTAAAATGTTAACAGTTGTTATCCTTGGACACTAAGTTTTGTGTTTTTTTTAATTTTTATTTTTATTGGTCCTCTTTAGTTATACCTGACAATAGAATATATTCTGACATAATTATAAAAACATGGAATATAATTCATTCTATTTCAGTCCCCAGTATTTCCCCTCCCTTCTTCCTACCTTCCATTCCCTTCCTTCTTAAACTGCAGAGAATTTCTGTAGGTTTTTTTTTTTTTTGGAAAATAAACATGCACCACTTTTATTAACAAAAATAAGTTATTTATATATATTTTTAGAAAGTCTGAAGCTATAAATTTCTTTAAAGAGTAATTATTTCAATTCCTAGGTGACACATTAATAGAAGTGCATTAAGAAACCTGATAATAATTGTGATAGCAAACCTTTAGTTAGTGCTTATTACAAACCTATGTGCATTGTCTTTTCACATCCATATGACCTCCCTAAATTACTATTTTATCCCCAATAAAAATATAAAGGAAGAAATTCAGGAAATTAACCTGACCCAACTCAATTTCAACAACTACACAACCTAAAACTTATATCAGCTTTAAGATTGATTTTGCAAATAATATTCTGTCCTGCAACAGATCTCTTGTAGCCCTTATTGGTTGCTTTGAAATCATTGGTATAGACAAAAATTCTTAAGCACAAACAGCAGATCTCAAAGAATTAAGTACAGAGAGTAGAATGCAGACCAAGTGGAAAGAGTACACAGCCTTTAAAACATATGAACCAGTGGATGTTCTGGGCCCCTCTCTAAGCTGGGATGGGATATAGACAAGGAGATTTTAAATCTATTATTTAGATAGAGCAGCACAATTCACAATAGCCAAACTATGAAACCAGCCTAGGTTTCCATCAAGGGATGAATGGATATAGAAAATGTGGCAAATACACACAGTGGAGTTTTATTCAGCCATAAAGAACATAATTATAACATATATAGGAAAACAGATACAAGTGGAAATCATCATGTAGAGCAAAATAAAGCAGACTCAGAAAGTCAAGGGTGTGTTTATTCTTATGTGTGGACGCTAAAGAGAAAATAGTGGGGGGAAAAGGGAACCTCATAAAAATAGAATGGAGGCCAGTACAGGATTGGGGAAAGAGGAGAGAAAAGGAAAAGGGGAGATACTGGGGGATGAAACTGATCAAATTATGTTATGTGAAATATATTACAATGAACCGCACTGTTAAGTATAATTATAATGCACCAATAAAAATGACGTGCAAAACTATTAACGATTACTGCATTACCCAAAGCAACCATTTCGTGTAAAAGAAAATGCACTAATACTTCTGCAATACAAAAGGAAATTTTCAGTTTACTTTGCTTGTGCTAAGAAAGTTTATTGATTATAACAGACAATACTAATCAGATGTTGATCTTTATTTTGAAAGAATTCAAAATTCAAGAAAATTGGACATATACTTACTGATGGAATGGAAATTCCAATTAGTGAATCTTGGAGGGCAAAGAACCCAGAGAATGTGAACAGTGCAAATCCAACATTTATAGTGTCCCTATCACAACCCTCAAATTTTGTGTCATATAAATCATTGCTGCATCCATTGGCCTTCCATCCCAATCCAGTTTAGCTGTTCTGCCAACACTTTGTGAAGGCTGATTCCACCTTCGCTGGGTTCCTCCCTTCATTTTCTTAAATGAAATAAATATTAGGGCCAGTCCATGGAACTCAGTATGAACACGTCTCTCACCAACAAGCTTCACTGGTCCATGTGTCACCAGGCACAGCACAAGAGCCTGGTACCTACTGTAGCCAAAACACCTACTGTAGCCAAAGCACCTGTCATATGCCACCCTTCCTTGGGCTCCAGATGCAACCACAGCCATCCCACAACAGAGAGGGGAACAACAACCCCCCAGATGCCAGCATGTGCCTCACATTCATCACCCTCATGGCAGGAGACTCAGTGTCATGACTTCATTGAGCTCCCAGTCTTCCTCTGCATTTGCGATAGGCTTTCTGCCTCTGTGGCTGGGACTATATATGAGGTGCTAAAGAAGCAACTGAGGCCAAGTTAACAGAAGCACTTGTCTTCTGCAAAGTCAGGGTCAGCACTCAGAAGGCTTGGGTTTGGCCCTCAAGAAGATGGGAGAGACAACGTGAAGGTTGGAGCACATAGTAAGGAGAGACCTAGACACATGGCCTTGCCAGGGTTTTGGTTTCCTACAGCCTGAAAGCAGTGGAAAGCCCCAAGAGAGGACGGGGCAGCAAGGGAGACTTGCATTTTGTGAAGGTGGACCCGGAGAGTTCTGAAAAGGGGCTGAAGGTCGGGCGAGTGAGTGTGCAGGCCATGTTTTAGGTAAGGGTCCAGAGAGGGACAAACACCTTCTTTAAAGCACTGAAAAGAATAACTGGTCCAGGTCCAGAGACCCATTACATTATTGCTATTCAGTCCCACCTTCCCACTTCACTTCTACCCTGGAAATTACACTAAAAATCAAGTTTTCCAACCAGATGAACATTTCTTTGGACAGCTGGAGTGCAGGTTTTCATTTTGGAGCTGAGAAGACAGATGAACCATTGTAAATTTCATTCTGTGAACATTTCCTGGATGTGTGTACATTACAGCCCCTCTGCATGGTCGACTGCAGAACAAATTAAGTCTTTCAAAGGTGAAACTGAGTCAGCTTATCAGACAGACCTTCTGGTTCTGATGGTCTTCTTTCAAAATACCTTTTATACTCAGGACCCTACTTTCTCCTTTCTATTAACATTCCAGAATTTAATCTTCTTATCCTATGGCCAGGTTACCATAACAGCTTCCTAACTGTTCTCTGCCTCCGGGTCATTATAATACAGTCTACACATAATACATTGTTCAGAACATTTTTAAGAAGTCTGAGGAAATTCATGGTCATAATTTTTATAACCAAATTGCTTCAAGTATTAGTGAAAAAAATAAGAGTATGTAAAATGGCCCATTTCTATCCATAATGCCTAGAATTGCCTTTACCCACAGAAAGCACTAAGTGAATGTGTATTCAATGTCAAGGACCCCAAATTTTCTAAAACAATAGTTTCTGTAATTTTGTTTTCCTCTTTAAAAAATGCTTTAAGTGTATCCTCATTGCCTATAAAATTAAGGCAATGGGAAGTTTCTATCAAACTCAGTACTTCATATTTTCTCAAAAAATTAATTTATCAGTTCCCTTCCTAGACTCTGAGCCCCTGGAAAGAAGAAAACTACATCCTTAACTTCTTTACCAATCAAGTCACATTCTTCCCAGGAAACAAATAAAAGTTAATTTAGCCTTGCTATAAAAAAGAGATGTGAAGCTTTTCCTGACTATATAACAGAATATGAATACAACTGAGTCTCTCCAGCTGCCTGATGTGGTGCATGAATTATCTTACCACCTATTAAAAACTCATATACTGAATAACAAACAATTCATCAAGAGAGAGGAAATAACTTCTGAGTAAATTTATTCTCTGATCACTGAGACATCAATTCCCTTCATAAAACCAAATATAACCACAATAATTCTCAATAAAGTGGGTTATCAACAAAAGTTGCCAATGAACATAAATGAAATACAGCGTCGTTTGGGAAAATGCAAAACTAGTTTGTGTGAGCATAGATGTCTTAAATTGTATGCATGTGGTCAAAATATTTACAAACTTTATAATACTTAGTACACATTCATTGAGTGCTGTTATAGAAGATAAACAGAAGTGCAATTTTACATACCCGTTTTTATGTCTTAACCAATACTTAAAGCATTTTGGTTATAAAATTAAATGATTATAACTTTTCTCACACTCCTTAAAAAATGTTCTGAACAGATTATCAGAAATCCAACAAAATATCAACACAATAAGAAAGCTGATCATTAAATAACAACGCACTTGGCAAAATGCTCTGAAAAGGTCAATTGGGTCAAAGCTAAATGGGCTGACCTTATTTTCCAACTGAAACTGTTCTACATTAAAATGACTTAGTCTCCTCATTGCTAATTTAACATTGACCTTAACAACTTTCATCTCTCTTCTTTACAACACTGCTAACCCTTTTATTGTAGGACACACTACTCCTGTATTGGCTCTTGTCTCCTCCCTTTTCTAAGGTAATCTTAACATTAATCACCTCTTAAGATCCACAACACATAGTAGCTTTATGGTAGGACAATAGGAATAAGGAGAGCTGTCCAGGTTAAACCAGAGATAACACAGTCCACTCTACCCTTATTCCAATTCTTTTGGTGGCCCTTTCTCCCATTACAAGAGAAAAGGTCGATGGACTTCTGCTCATCATTATGCATTAGAACTCATTCACAGAATTTCAACCTACACCTGAATTGAAATGGCTTCCCTGTTTATATACACTACCTCTTATGTCACAAGTACCCACACAATCGCTTCCCTTGAATGAATGGATCCCTCACACTGCCTGATGCGATGCCTAAAAAGAGTCATGTCATTATCTTCAGGTCTAGAAAATTATTACTCTCCATATTTCTTTTTAGGTTCCTCTGAATGAGCATAAAATATAGAAACAAGGCTCTAAAATCTAAAACCACTATGTACTTTTGGTTTTGTTTGTTTAGGCTGTGACTGTATGCAGATTACAAACTCTGAGATTTTAAAATGAACAGTGAATTTTTTAAAATATATGAGATGAGAAAAGTATACAAAGAGAAGGCAAAAAAAATTGGAAAAGATATAAGAAATTTGATACGATGGAGGAGCCAAAATCTGCTGTCATCTATTGGAACACTATAATTCTCTGTGATGGTAACAGATGTTTCTCCAAAAAAGAAAACAAAAATTTCTGGATCAAATAAGCTTCATTAATATTGCATATTAATTCTCTCTCTTGGAGAGTCCCAATTCACATTAGCATATCACAATGCATATTAGCATATCAAAAGCTCTAAGAAGACTTGCAGTAAAGACACCGTTTTTCATACTTGTTTGTTCTTGGAACTCCTTTTGATCATTGGAAACCTACAAACATTTTGCAGATCTCAATGGAAAACTACTTTACAATCACTGCTGTAGACAAGAGGGAGCAGGTGCAGGCATTAAGGCATATGAGAGACTGTCGACACAATCCCAGGATACTGATAGTCCGGCACTGAGGAGTCCATTATTGTAAATCTAAAAGCAGGTGATTGTTATATCAACCAGTGTCATAGATTAAAGTAAAAAAAAGGGGGGGGGGGACAAGTAACACAAGATTATGCCTACCTACAGGAAAAGCTAGAATAGGAGGGCTAGGTAGTAAGGTCCAACATGAATTTGACAAAAAAATAACCCAGGCAGTGACAGAGAGCATGGCATAGGCAGTATACATGAGTTAGCAGGCATTGTTGCTATTTCCACCAAGGCTTGTTGGGTCTTCAGACACTTATATTCCTCAGTTACTATGCTTTGGGGGTATTAAAGTCGCATTCCATAACTTAATCTTAAGTCAGTGGTGAATAAGGGTAAAAACTAAAGGGTGAAAAATAAAAGTTCAATTTGCAGTTTTAGACAAATTGTATGAATGGGAAAGAGACTAAAGACAGATAAATAAGCTACCAGATTGTTCACCATCTCTAGGAAGAAAGAAATGATGAGAATCTGAATTGGAGCAGATGAAGACAGAAACAAACCAAAAGACACAAAGAAGAATCCACAGGACAGAATAACTGGACTTAGGTCAGAAGACTGGAACACAGTTACACTCCTTCAGACCTGGTTTCCTGAGGACCATCAATGGTATATTGGCATTCTGCATATTCAGTGTGTATTATCTTTTTGAAAATCATTTCCAATTCCTTTTGAAAATCACTTCAATGTGTACATTTAGCTTCTCTGTGTAAAGTGCAAATTTATTACAGGCAAGAAAATTTTCTATGAATTGTACATTTCCTAAGACCATTTTGTGCATTACTTGGAGCAATAAATTAACTGATGTAAAATTAACTGCTGTTAAGCAAGCACTGTAAGTTATTCCACATATGATGGGACATTTTTGCTGATTTATTTTAATGGTAAAATTCCACCCCGTGTATAACACAAGATTGGATATCTTAAGGAGCAATGCCCATGAGATTACAGTGCATGTGATCAAAATATTATCATCAAATTAGAGGAACAAATCCATGTGATATTGAGGAAGACATAAGAACACCATCATCTGGAAATTTTAAAAGCAGAATACATTGCTTTACTTACATTTACTATGTAAATGTACACTTACTATGATTTCAAGAAACTGAGTAAGCTGCCCACTAAAACTTCCCACCTCACCCTATTCATTAAGAGCTGGTCAAAAATGAAATTGCTAGAATGAATGGAGCCAGTACAAACCTGTTAGGATAACAAAAAATGGCTTTGGTTTAGTAGGCTTGAAACACTGTAAGTCCTGTTTGGATCAAACTGTCCTCACCTTTTCAATTTTTAAGACTGTGTACCCCATGAGACACTATGCACCCAACAAAATCCCTCATTATACTTTACCTAATCTCTTACTATCTACTGCATCACCAGGTTTTATTCTTTTCTAACAACATCTGGTACCAAATGTTCACCTTTTTCAATAAATTATTACTGCCAAGGTTTGACATGTGTGAAATAAAGCCATATCAGGTTCATTCTACTGGGCACATCATTGTGGCAGGAATGTCAACTATAATAAGTATGTGATGAAAAAGATCGTCAGGGCTCCTGTCAGGTAGTAGTAGTACCTAACCTGACAGTAGGTTAAAACTGAACATTTACATGAAGAGGTTGGGTGACTGAGGCTGACAGCTGTCATTAATACTGTGAAAAAGAAATATGCCACCTAAGTTTCCCAGCTGTCACAGCTTTCACATTCCCATTTAACCCTTCTAACAAACATGGGTGCTGGCATTCCTTTCCACTTAGAGATGAGAAATCTGTCTCCGCCCAATCTTTATTAGTCTGGGCACTCACCATCTCTCAGCTGAATTCCTGCCATCACCTCCTAATGAATGCTCTTGTCAACAGTCACATCCCAACTGAAAGAACTGGGCAATACCTAGACTTTTCCAGGGGAACAAAAAAAAAAAACCCTGAAAACACGGTGGTTTAACAATTGATGGTGAAGTTGCTCCCACCAACTTGACCTTCTCATCATGTGCTCCCCATGGTCATCACCAAAGGAGAGAGCATTAGATGGGCATGCAGACCATTTCCTCCCCATCTTTTTTTTTTTTTTTACCCTCCCCACAACAAGGGAAGCTGGAAAGGGGAAGAGAACACAAAACAGTCAATCGCTAAAAACAGCTTCTGCCACACCATGTTGATGGGGGTGGCAGTAAATCTGCTCCTACCACCACTCTACACTCTGTGGTGTCTGATCTCCACCTTCAGCTTCTCATACTTCACAGCCTGAAATTCAAGCTCCACAAACCCAGAACCGTTGGCTTCTTGTGCACTTCGCCCATTCTCCTGTTGGCTACTTTCCCCCCAAATCACAATTATGACCACTTCTAACAACATCCACAGCTACCATCCTTGCCCAACCTATCTTTTTCCTAAAATTCTTCAGTAACCTCCTAACTTGTTCTTTATCCATCGTAGCCTCCAGTAGTATATTCTCAACCCAGCAGCCAGCACTTTACTTTAAAATACAATCATATCATGTCACTGACCTGTTGAAAAGTTTCCTGGGGTTCCCTTCAAAGGCTGCAAGACCCAGTCCTGTCTTCATCTACCCCTCTCTTCCACCTTTCCATACCGTGGAGTCTCAGATGCTTTGTCCACTCAGTATACCCCTGCTTCAGAAGTCCCTGCATTTTCTGCTTCTAGAACATGCTTCCACGACTCCCTCCCTGATGTCATTCAAGTTTCTTAAATGTTACCATCCAAAACAGGAACTCCTTTATGCCTTTCTTTTAATCTGCCTTCTTTTTCTTTTACCTGATGTTGCAGTATTTTTTAAAAAAAAAATTTAGTTGTAGATGGACACAATACCTTTATTTATTTTTATGTGGTGCTGAGGATCAAACTCAGTGCCTCATGCATGCAAGGCAAGTGCTCTACCACTGAGCTACAACCCCAGCCTCTAATGTTGCATTCTGAATCTGCTTGCTGTCTGTAACACCTGACACCCTCTCCATATTGAGAGCTCTGTGAGATCCAGATGTTATCTGTCACATTCAATATAATATTCCTTGAGCTTAACACAATCAACACTGGATGAATGAAAGAATAATGGAGTGAGTGAATCCTGTCCCTCTAGGCCTACAGTGCACTTTCTCCAATGCCACTTGGTGGTTACTCTATCTTTAAGCTTCAGCTGAAAATCTACCCAAGCCTTCCACATTCTTCCCATCAGGACCTCTCAGTGCTCTTGGACTCTAGCAAAGTGTCTGACATGTTGCCATCATTCAATAATGTCACAGCAATTCATAAATTTCAAAAGTCATGAGGCCTTATGCTAAGTAATTAACAAGAGATGAAAACCCAACATTTATGGTTTTTAGGTCCCTTGCTACTGCTACTTGATGCCACAGCTGCTATAAAATGGACATTTTGTAGCTGAAATTCAGCGTTTTGAGTATATTTTCTTTTCTTTATAGTCCTTTCAACATTTTAATCAAAATACTTCAATAAAGTAATTTGTAAAATGCTCCTATTATGCTCAAAATTAAATAATTATAGATATACAATTTTTATCATCTATCATATACTTTTAAAAATACTTTCAACATGCTGAAACTTTCTGTCAAAATATATACCAAGTGGCACATTTGCTTAGAGCAAGCTACCTAAAATGCAGCCTTCCAAGGTTTCTTTGGCACATCTATTTACATGTAAACACTGCAGTAACACTGTAAGTATTTCACAGCATGGAGTGATTTTTTTTTTACTTGATTCATTAGAACTGCATATAAATAATTTCTTCCAAAACTTGATATTTTATTTTCAATATAAATATATGTCACTTCATTCAAAGGATCAAACTTTTACATGTAAGAGTAGGAAGTAATGATTTATCTGACTGGAAACTTATGTGTCCAAAGTAGCCGTGTGCTAATGGCATGGGAGAGGAGCAAAGTTAAGTCTTCTGACCAGTGGTGGGACCCACACCTAAGACTAACTATAGGTTAAGTGTTTCAGTGTCCCTTATCTAAAAGGCTTGGGAGTAGAAGTGTTTCTGATTTCAAAGTTTTCCAGGTTTTAGAAAATCGGTGTGTGTGTGTGTGTGTGTGTGTGTGTGTGTATGTGTGTATCATAGAAGGAGACCCAAGTCTAAATATGAAATTCTTTTATGTTTCATTTGCATTTTATGCATATCTTTTTGTTATATAACTTTATTTTATTTATTTATTTATATGCAGTGCTGAGGATCAAACCCAGCGCCTCACACGTGCTAGGCGAGTGATCTACCGCTGAGTCACAACTGCAGCCCCTTTTATGCATAACTTTAAAGGTAATTTTATATAATACTTTAGTGTGCCTTTGACTATGTACTGTGTCATGAGGTCAATTGCACAATTTTCCATTGTGGCATCATGTTGGCCCTCAAGAAGTTTCAGATTTTGGTGCACTATATATTTTGGATTTTTAGATTAGGGATGGTCAAACTATGTTGATTTTTTTAATTAAAAAGAATATTTGATTTTGCTCTATTTTTAAGAATCTATGTCTTTGTCTAACCCCCAGATTTTAAATATAAGCAGGAGAATAAGGATCTTTCAAAAAGTTAATGCATGGAAACACTTTATTTAATTATTTAGAAAATATAAAAATGACTTTAATCAAACTATTTTAATAAAATATTTTGTAAAATGTCCCTATTATGCTCACAATTAAATAATGATATACAATTATTATCATATATCACATACCTTTATGAATTCATTTAACCTTAAGATAACTCTCTGAGATAGATATGTTATCATTTCCCTTTTAGAAATAATGAAACTAAAGACACAGAGGTTAGGTTGCTTGTCCAAAGTCAAACAGCCAGTTAGTGGTAGACTCAAGACTCAAGTCCATGTAGTCTGAGCCCAGAGACTTCTTAATAAACACTTAAACTATTTTTTTAACCATTAATTAATCATTAGATCTTACTAGGACTCTTTGTTTTTATATATACTTCAGAGTAAACTATTTTCACTACAACTGAACACCAATTTATGAAGAAAATGGAGAAGGTAATGAAAAGTTAAACCTGGTGAGCTCTTATCTTCAGATTTTTTGATTGGCTTGTTAGATAGTATTCAATTTTGACCATCTTACATGTCCTAATGCCTTTGTTAGATGCTGAGATACAATGGTGAATGAGATCATATCCATGCCCAGGGAAAAAATTCTCAATTATAGCCAGATGAACATCTGTTCAATGCTGCAACTGCTAAATGGTGCTATATGAACTCACTGGAGAAGCACCAAACCCAACGATAGGGGCCCAAGAAAAGCTTCCAAAGGGGCAATTTATAAATATTTTCTAAAATTATTTGATGTGACTCTAATATAATGATAGATAAAATTCATATCAGACTATGTTATAATGATAGTGCAAATGGTTCCCCATCAGAACATGAGATCATAAATCTCTCCTTGTGAAAAACAAGGGAAGTTCACATCTAGGGTTTCATTTAGAGATCCGTCTAAATAATAGAGTTGGGTTGGAACATTGGACTTTAGTGCTGACTCTACCACAAATTACCTGTGTTAAGGATTCGGGGAACAAGGAAATAAAATGAGTGGAACACCTTAAGTACAACATGGGTTGCCATGACATACAGGATGATGAAGCTATATGTTTTAACGAGCACTGGTGCTTAGGGATGGGCTGTGCAAGTAGTGTGGTAGGAAAGGTTGGCTCCAGCTGGCTCTGAAAATGTATGTCAGAAGGAGACTCAGCACAACTGGAAGGTAACTTTGCTTGAACAACTTCAAATCTGAAACTGAGTCACTGTTTGTGTTTGTTTAAATTGTCTCCAGTTAATTGCTGCACTGCTTTAATTCCATTAAATTCCACAGAAACCATATGTATCATCTCTTCCTTCCTTCCACCTCTTGAATAGTGGATTTCTTCCCCTTAATGGGAACTTCCTCTTTCTCCTGTAAGCACATTCAAGTCTGTGACAGTTTGTGGGGGAAAAAAAAACTTTGAATTTTTAAAATAATTTCATCACCCATTCATTCACTCAACAAATATTCATTGGCTGCTCCTGTATGCCTGATGCTGTAGGGCCCACAATCAATACAGAGATGAGCAAAACAGTCTTAGCTCATGCATAATGCTGCTGATTTGGATCATCTTAATGTGTTACCAAAACCAAAACAAAACAAAATAATTCTCGATATATAATTCAACCTTTTCCCTAAAGCTGGCTCTGGCAAATGGAAGGATCCAGAATGAAAGCATTATATCTGAAGATTTCTGTGCCAAATAATAAAAGAAACAAAGGGAAATACAAAATTGTGTCTAAATCCCTATCTCTCACCCTGTACAAAAGTCAATTCAAAATGGATCAAAAACTTAAGTAGAAGACCTGAAACACTGAAACCGCTAGAAGAAAACAGGGGAAACACTTTGAGATTGAGGCACAGGCAAAAAACTTCTTGAAATAATAGAAAAAATTGATAAATGGGATTGTATCAAATTAAAAAGCTTTTGTACAGAAAAGGAAAAAATCCAGAGAGTTAAAGATACAGCCTACAGAATGAGGAAAACTAATAAAAAAAACTTTGCCAACTACTCTTCCAATAGAGGATTAACATTCAGGATGCATAAAGAACTCAAAACACAGCAAAGACAAAACAAACAAACAAAAAAACCCAATCAATAAACAGTCAGACACTGAACAGGCATGTCTCAAAAGAAGTACAAGTGACCAATAATTGCATGAAAAATGGTCAATATCTTTAGTCATTGGGAAATGCAAATCAAAATTACATTGAGATTCCATCTCACTTCAGTCAGAATGGCTATCATCAAGACTACAAAAGACAATAAATGCTGGAAAGAATTCAGGGAACAAGAAGCCCTTACACACTGTTGGTGAAAGTGCAAATGAATACAGCCTATATGGAAATCAGTATGAAGATTCCTCAAGGAACTAATATAGAACTACCATACGCCAGTGATACACTCCTGGAAGGAACCAGAAGGAATCAAAGTCAGGATGTTGTAGAGATAACTGCATACCCATGTTCATCACTATACAATTCAAGACAGCAGTAAATGCCCATCAATGGATGAATGGATAAAGAAAATGTAAGATTAAACACACACACATACACACACACACACACAAAAAAAAAAAAAACCACTGAAGTATTTTTCAGCCATAAAGAAGAATGAAATCATGCCATTGGCAGGAAAATGTATGGAACTGTAGATCACATTAGTGAAATAATCCAGATTCAGAAAGACAAGTATCACAGGTTTTCTCTCACATGTGAAATCTAGGGAAAGAAAGAAGACATAAAAATAGAAGGGAAACTATTAGAAAAGAGAAAATGGAAGTAATGAAAGAATGTAAATGATCAAAGTATTTTATATGCCACAATAAAACCCATTCTATAAAATTATTATGCACTAATTTAAAAAAGGAAAGGGAATGAGATTAAGCTAAAAAAATTATTAATGGCTAATGTTGATTGAGCCTATACTATGAACTGAATTCTTTACAAAGTACTTTACAAACAATTTTCCATTCAGTTCGTTAAGTATTTGCTTACTTGCAATAAACTGTATCCAACATAGCATGGAATCGTAAGTGTTTGCATGTTTTAAATGGATTTTGACATTAAATGGACTTCATGTTTGCATGTTTAAATTCTCAGGTACTTATACTTTCTGAAAAAGTGTTGTAATTTATGGATTTGATAAACACTTTAACACAGAGGAAAATACAATATCTCTTTAAATTTCAACTCAGCTCACAGCATACTGTGTAATAACATTGAATAAACAAGTTCAAGATTTTGAGATATATTACAGAAAAGTTTGAAGACCATACATTCTACTCACTGACAGAGGTAGTGATAGATGAAATCATGGTGTGGTGATGGAGAGAAAAATTGAGGAGGAGGAAGAGAAAATATAAATTTCTAACATGTCATGTTACTCTCCCATGGTGTAAACTCTTATTTTCTGTAAAGTTGTAAAGGAAAAGACTGTTTCAAAATAGTGATAATTTGAAGGTGTGGAGTATGCATGAAGGATAGTTCTTTCTATTGTTACCAATTTATATTTCTAAATTGTGGCTCTTGATGGGTAAAAAAAAGTACCGTTTGCAACTTTTAATAGTAATTGTTTCAATCATTAAGCAGACAAACTCATGTTCTAGCTGAAAGTGAAAATACACAAATCAGATTCAAGCACATATCAATATGTCACACATCCTCTGACATCCAGTAAAAATGAATCCACTGACTGGTTAGATCCCAGACATTACATTCAGGAAGGATGATTGCTTAATGATCCAATGCTTGGAATTTCATTAACTAGTGTCTGGTGGAACATAAGAAATCACTTTTTTTATTTTTCTGGGTAGGTTTGGAAGAGAAGAACAAGATAAAACTTCTTATTCATTTTTCATAAATGCCAAAAAATTCTTCTCAATATTTTCCCCAAATGAGAGGATTAGGTGGTAGAGTACAGAAGTAGCTAGAAATGATAGCAGCCCTTAGAATCTGTAAGCCACACAAGGTGACTGTCACCTATCTGCTGCTGTCAAACACAGTGATGCTCATACAGCTCAGCTAATGGCCTCTGCACCAAGGGCTCATCAGGTCTGCCTTCTCTATGTTTTATTATGAGCCCAGTCTCCCAACATGAGCATCTGGGGAGAGGGCTCAACATCCAGTAACTCTTAAGCATGCAAGAGGCCTGAAGGGCCTCAAACAAATGATGCAAATAATTTATATTTTAAAAAAAAAGAGACACAGAAGAAAGAACCAAGCACAGATGCAAGTTAACCTCCTGAACTTCCATTTCTGATTAAGAGAAGCTTTTGCTGGAGAATTAGTTTATTCTGTGTGTGTTCCCACAGAAGATTTGAACTTAAAAAAAAAAAAACTCAAAGTAAGAGCCACTGAATACTTTGTTTTTAAAAGTGTGTTTCTTATTTTTAAATGACTGGTGAGTGTAAGAGCACAGGATATCTGGATCCAAGTCTGAAAAGTACCGTACACTAGTTTATGACTTTGGTAAAGGTTTTTATATGTCTAAGTTTTAAGTCTAAGTTCTTTTGTTTATTCAGTCAAACAAAATCACAAATAATAACACCTAGCCCATATGATTTTGGGGAGAACTTAATAGCACGATTCCATATAAAATGTTTAGCACAGAGGCTAACAAGCATTAAGATAAGTAAGATATAGTTCTATAGTAAAGAGAGAGAGAGAGAGAGAGAGAGAGAGAAGAAGAAGAAGAAGAAGAAGAAGAGGAGGAGGAGGAGGAGGAGGAGGAGGAGGAGGAGGAGGAGAAGAGAAGAAAGAAAGAAAGAAAGAAAGAAAGAAAGAAAGAAAGAAAGAAAGAAAGAAAGAAAGATTGATTGTGAAATTGTGTCTGCACTCCCCAAACTGTTCCATGGAGAAACTAAATTTGATTTCAATATCATATTGCTAAAGTCATGAAAATACTTCCTAAGCACTTTTTTGACAAGAACATGATTGCAGAAAATCAGCCAAATCCAGCATCTCAAAATTTCAGCATATTTTTTGCTATATTGAATAAACTTCGAATTTTCTAGAACTATTAAAAAGTAAAACAAAAAGATTAAATAAAAATATCAATAAATACAATAAAATTAAATATTGAAAATATTCACTGAATATCAAGACAGAAAAAAGAGGAAATAAAGGCACAAAAACAAATAACAAAGTGGTAAATATCAACCCAAACATACTAATAGTACATTTAAAATAAATAGTTCAGATAGTCTAATTTAAAAACAGGTTATGTCAGGTTGGGGAAAAAAACACAAAATTTAACTTTCATGTTATCTATAAGAAATGTACCTTTAATATGAAGACAGAGCTAGTTTGAAATTTAAGGATGGTCATGTTTATAATAATCATAAGAAAACTAGATGGGCTAGACTTATGGAAATAGGCTTCAGTATAGTGAACAGTAAGGAGATTAAGAGGAATATTTCATGATAATAAATTAGTGAATTCATCAAAAACACATTAAAATTTCTAAATTCATATACACCTAAGAAGAGGTTCAAAATGTATAAAGTCAAAATTGAAAGAATTGAAAGTGAAAACAGGCAGTTCCACAGTTGATTTGAAGATACTAACTGTTCTCACTCTCTCTTGGGAATTCATAAAACAAATAGCAGATAATCGATAAAGGCACATAAAACCTGAGCACCACTATCAATCAACCTGACCTAATTGATGATAGTAGAACATTACTCCTAACAAAGGCAGAACACATATTATTTTCAGGTGGATTTGGTATATCGCCCAGATGAACAGGACACCAAGAAATGGAATGTGCCTCAATGAGTTCAAAATGAACTAAAATCCTGTAAAGTAACATCTCTGACCAAAAAAGAAAAAATTAATTAACCTAGGTAAAAACTCTTCAGTGTCATTCTCCTCCTGGTTCTTGATAATAAATCAGTATCTGAAAAGTTATCCAAATATTTAAAATTTAAAATATACTTTTAAGCAGTATAAGTATTGAGGAAGAAATCACAAAGGAAACTTTTAAATATTTTTAACTAAACAGTTTTAAAAATCAAAGATTTAAATGAAATGAAAGCAGTATTTCAATGAAAACCTATATATTAAAAATGAAGAAAGAACAAGAATAATGATTACTAAATCTACCTTAGGAATCTAGAAAAGGAAGTCTAAATTATATCTAAATTAAGTAGAAGGAAGGAAATAATGAGGTAAAAAGAGAATGAATTTTTTTAAAAAAAGAATAATCATGAAACCAACAGATAACCTTTCAAACAAAAGCAATAAAATTGACACACCTGTAATATATTAATCCATAATAAAAGATAAAAGACAAAAATTATCAATATCAGGAATGAAACTGGGAACTTTCATTAATAATAAATATTATAAACATCTTTTTCAATAAATCCAATAATTTTAGGTAAGATGGACAAATTCCTGAATGACACAATTTACCAAAACAAATTACCAAACTGCCACAAAAGTAAATGAAAAGTTAAACAGTACTCAAAAAAGTGTTTATTAAGTATCAACAGTGAACTATGAACCATCACAAATTTTTAGAATGATATTAAATGAATGATGCGTGATGCTCTTGGGGACAGGAAAGATGCAAGAAAGTGGACTCCAGGTGAGCAGATAAGTCGCAACTTCAACATTGTGTTCAATTGTTACTCTTTTTTTTTTTTTTGGTGATGTTGGGGATTGAACCCAGGGCCTTGTGCATGCAAGGCAAGCACTCTACCAACTGAGCTATATCCCCAGCCCTAATATTTATTTTTTTCCTCTTGTTGAATAATGACCAGCCACTGTCAATTCATTGGAGTACTTGTTCACTTGGAAACATCTGAGAAACATGGACCTATTAGATGAAAGGTAAGGTCCAGGATGTGTTTGTTCCCAGATCCAGAACTAACAAGGGTTCCACCACAGCACCAGCCAGCCACTCAGACATGGCTCAGTCCTTCTAGTCATTGGCACAGATGGGGAAATGTGATGCAAAACTCCATTTTGTAAAAACTGGACTAACCTAAATTTGTCACTTTTCAATTGGTAATACTGACATTTCACAGAAACACCTTTCAATAAAATGCTTATGCAATAAGGATCATTTAGACCACATAATAGATCACATTTTTCTACCCATCTGTGGCATGGAGGTAGTCAATAGTATCCTGACTTGAAGCTTAGTCTCCAAGAGCTTAAATTCTAAAAAAAAATAAATAAATAAAAATACATAAGAACTAAAAGAAATTAAATACACATTATTTACTTAAAGAGTTTTATGGAAGATTTCATCATTTACAAATAATTTCAGAGTATTTACTTTCAAAACCCTACCTTCAATGTAAGTAATGACTGAAAACGACTTTGATACTCCACTGTACCTCTAGCACCCTAAGAAATCTTACTTAAACACTTCAGAATCTTTTGAAGGCTTTCTGGAATCCACAGAAAACTCTTCAATGTCATTCTCCTCCTGGTTCTTGAAGGAAGACCAAAGATCTCTTTCAGTAAAACAATAATTTTCTCTAAGGAGAGCCAATGTGGATGGCAGAAATGGTGTTGAGTTGCATTCTGTCATGTCCATGCTCCAACAGCTGCACAACCTCTGGGACCTTAGTCAAGTCTCACAAGCAATGTGCCACATACTTGATAATCAGATCCATGCTTATCACATGACACTCATAACTGGACAATGTCCACAATCCTGAGGTTTATATAGCAGACTATAGAAAAGAGCCACATACTTTCACAATTTTAATCTATAGTGTAATACAGTCCTGCAGTAGCAGGATTACCTTTCTAGCCACATAGTACTCACTTCCTAACAAGGCTAGTAATATTCTTTTTCTTTTTTTAATGCAGTTTACTGTAATTGTTTTACCATTAGAATACATGCTGATCTTGCTCCCTGGGTGGATTTTAACTGAGCAGCATACCTCTTTGAAATCGGACACAGACTCAAATTCATAATCAATCAAGGTCTTTACCAATAAAGCAGGCAAATTTAGCTCCTATCGGTCAATTTAATTTGCATTCAGGCAACTAAGCTAAAAAATATTTAAAGTACCTTCTGCACACTAAAAGCCCTGAGCTGTGTTATACTTCCTTTTCACTGTGTGGTCCAAGACATTTTTCTAATCTCTCTGAAAGCTTTATCAACATCTTACAATGATAAGCTTCTAGAGTGAGATCCTAAGTCTCTAAACATCAGTTAAGCACAAAATTACTTTGAGGAATGGCAGTGGGGGCTGTTTAATGAGTTCATTAGTACCCCCTCTTCCAATGGTGCTGTACACATCAATCTGGGGGATACAGACTTGGATGCTTGCTTTCTGCTTTCAAGGGATGTTTCTTTTCCCATATCTGTATGGTCCATTTAACTGTTTTATCTAATCAGAATGACTTTTTCAGTAAGAATTGGATATATTTCCAAATTCAGGAAAATTCAATTATTCAGGAGGTATCTAAGAAAATTTAGCTGCCCGTTAGAAAACTAGTAAATGACTCAGTCCCTTGCAAAGCTCAGGGAAAGTAATGAGTTCGTCTGGGGAAAAAAAAAATAGAAATCTTTTGTCTGTATGAGTGAGTGTGCTTAACTAGGGACTACTGCCAGGTTCAGGAAAGAGCTAAGTCTGCTTTATTGGTGCTCATGGATTGTAAATTTAAAAATTGAAATTCCACAACACACTAACACTTGGATACTATGGATCAGTGTTATTTAATACTAGACTTACAAATGGCACAAAGAGAAAAATTGAAACTGAGCTAGTCTAAATGAAATAGTATTTGTAGAAATATAAAAACTTTGTTAAGAGTAATTCCAGCAGCTCAGGAGGCTGAGACAGGAGAATCACGAGTTCAAAGCCAGCCTCAGCAATGTCGAGGTACTAAGCAAGTGAGTGAGATCCTATCTCTAAATAAAATACAAAATAGGGCTGGGGAGGTGGCTCAGTGGTCAAGTGCCCCTGAGTTAAATCCCCAGTACCAAAAAAAAAAATTTGTTAGAGAAGAATCTATTAATAACACTGATGAATTCTGTGGAATGGACTGTTGGGATAGTTGGCAGGAAAGGAAAAGTTAACTTTTCACTTTATACTCTACTGTTCTTTTTCTCCACCATGAATATGTAGTATAATAATAAAAAACAATAATAATGATAAATGTCTCACAATAGATGCAAAGAAAAAAGTTGAAAGAGTGTGAGTTAAGAATCTTTAAGCTGCAGTGACTCCCACCTGTAATCCCAGCAGTTTAGGAGGCTGAGGCAGGAGGATCACAAGTTCAAAGCCAGCTTCAGCAACTTAGTGAGGCTCTAAGCAACTTAGAGAGACCCTGTCTCTAAATAAATTATTACAAAATGCTGGGGATGTGGCTTAGTGGTTAAGTGTCTCTGTGTTCAATCCCTGGTACTCAAAAAAAAAAAAAAAAAAGAATCTTTAAGCTATGGAGGCAAATGTCCCTTGCTCTCAATTTACATATTTTGCTCTAGAACAACCATATTAATATTTTGCACCTGACTTAAATACTTGCTCCCAATTTGCCCCAATCTATATCTTTACATCTGGATATTGAATCAGTCAGTTGTTTTGTCTTATTCATACACAGTACAAGTTGAGAGTCCCAAAGTATCTAACCTGATAGCCACAGCCCTATTTGCCACTTAGAGAACCACCACTACTACAGAAGGGATATTTTCCTTCAATTTCTGCCTTACATTTTAAAATATTGTCCTCATTGAAATTATAATAAATCTTGAAAATAACTCACAAAATCCTATTTAACTCACAATGCTTCTATAATATAATAGTAGCACTAAGTATGCCTAAATTCCACACTTAAGATCAGATCTCTCGGTCTGTGAT
Source organism: Callospermophilus lateralis (assembly GCF_048772815.1). NCBI lineage: Eukaryota > Metazoa > Chordata > Mammalia > Rodentia > Sciuridae > Callospermophilus > Callospermophilus lateralis. The sequence goes on along the minus strand of NC_135307.1, from coordinate 68,112,508 downwards.
CTGCATTCCAAACAACAGAATTAGAAATGAAAATTTTTAATTAAAAAAACAATAAACAAATGAAAATTACTAGGTATGACATTTACACAGGTATGTGTACAAATGGGACATTTATAAATATTCCAGCTATCTTTTAAAAAGGGAAATGGCAAACATAAAGGAATACAAAGCTACTTGATAAATTACTAAAGTGATGTTAGTAAAGTAGTTAGTAGGTGATGAAAAAAATCAAAAATTTAAAGCTTGGATTAATGCAAATTCAAAGTCCAGAAATTTTTCATTTGAATTTGGTAACACAAAATTGTATTAGTTTCTGCATGAAAGAACTGAATTCAGACACAAACTAAATGCTTTAAATAAAGCATTGAAAACAAAGGTACATAATTTATGAATCAGTTGCATAATTTACAGAATGCCAGTACACAAAAAATAATAATAATTTCAAATCCCTGGGATCTAAAAAAGAGATATTCTATGTTTTTTGTTTGTTTGTTTGTTTTTGTGGGGGGCTGGGAAGTGGTACCTGGGGCACTCAACAACTGAGCCACATCCCCAGACCTATTTTCTGTTTTATTTAGAGAAAGTGTCTCACTGAGTTGCTTAGCACCTCACTTCTGCTGAGGCTGGCTTTGAACTTGTGATCCTCCTGCCTCAGCCTCCTGAGCCACTGGGATTACAGGTGTGAGCCACCACACCCAAGGAAATATTCTAATTTAATTAATAAAAGTGAGGACCAATTATTGAAGAATAAAGGGATTATGATATTTCTATGCCTGATCTTAATACTCAGGAAAATTCAAATAATTTTTTAAAATATAACCAATCTTCACACAACTGATAACTAAATCTACCAGTTTGGCACCACATAATACTTGTCACCTCTCCATACCTCAATTTAATGATCTTTCCTTTGTATTTCATAACATCTAAATTCTTTTTTAACTCTGGAACAACTGTATCAATTAAAATTACTCTATATTCTATATTCTTAGAATACACTGTGTATAATAACTAATATTACCAATTTTTACTCTAGGCCAGATTCATAAATAATTATTAAAGAATTACATCTGAAAACACTCTCATAGAGAAACATATTTTTACATGATTAGACAAGGAAGGATTAGATAATGGAAAATTACCCTGCATATCACACCTGAAGACAAAACCTTTAAATATTTAAAGTACAAAAATATATTGAACAAATAGTGAAAGCAGTTCATTCATTACATATTTTCAAAACATCTTGAAGCACCGTCTCAGACACTGGGGACAAACAATGAAAAGACACAGCCTGTACCCTCAGAGAGTTAAGATTCCAGTGCGGTAACAAGCAGTTCAATAAGTCAGTACTTTAAACTATTGTAAGAGAACCTTCTGGAGGGGGTGGTGAATATCATTACCTAAGCATCCTTTTGTGTTTTGGTGTCATGGACTGAAGAAGCACAATTAAAATATAAAGATAGATGTAGTTTAAATTTGTAAACGGAGTTAATTGTTTACAAATCAATAAAATGTTGAAACTCTAACGAAAAAGAAATGTCAAGCAGACAGACATGGGACTATAAGCCCAAATCCCAAAGCACTTCTCTAATGCAATAATTTCTGCTTTGGATTCTGTGCTCCCAAGCTTGTCTGTATGCATATAAACAGCTCACAATTATTAGTCATGTTTGCTCATGCTGAACACTTCTCTCCTGGAAAATTTAACACCTGCAGAGAAAACACACACATACGCACGCACACATGCCAGACTATTACTCTCTGGGCATTTTCAGACAGCAACTTTGGTACCAATATGCCAAAACACCTCTAATTACCTAGTTGGCTTACTCTGGAACTTGTCAACCCAAAAGATAATCGCTAAGCATAAAGCAGTTTAACCAACTACTGTAATACCCGTAGCATGTAAGAAGTGGTGCTTTGATTTTTATATTGCACCATGTAGTCTTCACTTAGAACTAAAAGAAAGAAGAATTCTGCAGGATGCATAGACACAACCAGCTGCAAGCTCTCTTAATAGGACCAATGCTCTGGCACAACAGGGCTTCTCAATGAACCAGAAGTGAAGTGTGAGTGTGTTTGGAAGCCAACAATGATCGTGATATGAATTAAATTTTAAGATGACTGTTTCCCATTTGCTATAAGAAACTCTTCCTGCTGTCAAACTTGATTTGAAGCTTGAAAGAAATTGGTCATGAGTTCTTTGTCTGCAAAATGGCTTCATCAATCATGCTTTTAAGGGAAAATATGGTTCCTGTCAACAGGAACTTAATGCTAACATACACACATAGTTGGATGCACATTTCTTTCCAACAACTCAGCCTCTATGCAGAATAGTTTGAGTTCATGAGGATCCTTTGAAGGTATGTAAATTACTATATCTCTGCATATAACTAAGTTAAATAAAACTAAGGAAGGAACTAATATTACAGCAGTTAAGATTTTAGATGATATAGGGCAATAGTAGAAAATCTAGATAGGATAGAATTGGTGATGAGTGATAATAAAGGAAGATGTACTTTACTGGAGTAAATAATATTTCTAGACATAATAAAATACCAAGCAAATTGCCATATTTGGTTTATTTAATCCTATATCTCTGACAACAGCAGAAAGGGCATTTTAAGTGAGTATACACAATTAGCCCTTTTGCTCTTAATTTACCTTAAGTAAACTGTTATTGTACATCTTATTTAAATGAGAAGTTTATTTTACTATGATTATCACAATTCAATGTCAATATGTGAAGACTAATCAGTGAAATTTCCAGAAGCCATAAGAAAAAGGAAAGATAAAAATCTGCCTATTATCAATGCTTCAAAAATCATCTGGATGTACTCAATGAAAAGTGTGGGAATAAAGTCCCAAATTAAACCACAGTGCAGAACACATCAGATGAAATCATACTGAACATGATATAAGGCTTAAAAAAGTGGGACTCACTTCATCAAAATGCAAAAGCCTTGGCATTCAGATCAGAAGAGTATTCTAGTGTTGGCTTTGCCACTGAATAGTCCAACATAAAATTTTTGGAAATGCATCATTGTGTGTGTGTGTGTGTGTGTGTGTGTATTTGTGTGTCAAAATATTGTTTTAGTTAGCTTTTTCTTGCTGTGACCTGACAAGAACAACTGAGAGGAGGAAAAGTTTGTCTGAGACTCAGTTTCAAAGGTTCAATTCATGGTCAGCCAACTCCATTTCTATGGGTCTCAGGTGAGGGAGAACCTCATGGTGGAAGGGTATGGGTGAGGAAAGCTTCTCAGCTCGTAGCAGCCAGGAAAACACAATTCCCAGGGGCAGGCTCCCAGGAACCTACTTCCTCCTGCAATGATGTCCCACCTGCCCACAGTTACCACCCAGTAGTCCATTCACATTATTAACCCATCAAATGAATTAATCTACTGATTAGGTTACAATTTCATCATTTCACCTCTGAACACAGCTACACTGGCTACCACGTTTCCAACACAAGAGCTTCTCAGGAGACATTTTATACACAAACCATAACAAATATTTAGTAGTCTCATCACTTAAGAGGGCCCAGTTCTTTCTCCCTGAAACAAAAAGGAAATATAAGAAGATTTTTAGTCTCAGCTGTCTACGAAATTTTATCAGTCCTTCTACTAATCCTAACGTGTTTCTAGGAACACTTAATTTTTTTAAAGCTACGATTTTTTTCTTTAAACAAAAGAGAGACGCCACAGTAATTCTAGAAGAGTCTGAGGCTCAGGTGGTAACTTTTGCAGCTAGAGTATTTTATTAGATTTCTTGGGCTTTGTTGTACAAAGCACATACACTTCTTGCCTTGAAGAAAGAGAACAAACTTTAATTTATCTTCTAATTCCACCAGCTAAAACTAGAAAGACTGAAAAAATCCTGCACATATTAAAGAAGATGTGCTTATGATGTTATTCACTGTTGTAGAAGCTCCCGAGGAAAGAAAAAATTTAAACAGAAATTATAAGAACATGTGCTCCCTTTTGGGCTACATCTCTGAAGCTGAAATTTTGCCCTGTCACCCTGGGCAGAAAAGTCATTCAACCTTTTTGAGTGTCATTTGGATGCTTGTGTGAAATTCTAATGACCTAACCTGAAACAGGTGGTCTCTTCAGATCAGTTTCAGTTCCAAGACCTATACTATATTTTTATATCTCTGTGGTTTTTATGTTGGCAAATAATGTGATACCTATTCCTATAAGACTATTAAAACTCAGTCTTGTACAGTTTTTAAGGTTTCCCCTGTTTCAGTCAGATTTTTTTGCTGCTGTGACTAAAAAACTCAACAAGAATAATTTTAGAGGAGGAAAAGTTTATTTGAGGGCTCACGGCTTCAGAAGTCTCAGTCCATGGACTGCAGGCTCCATTCCACAGGGCTCAAAGTGAGGTAGAACATCATGGAAGAAGAGTGTGGCAGAGGGAAGCAGCTCACATGATGATAAGAGAGCAGAGACTCCACTCACCAGATACAAAATATGTGGCCCAAAGCCACACCCTCAATGACCCACCTCCTCCAGCCACACCTCATCCACCTTCAGCCCCACACCCAGTTAATCCCATCACGGGATGATTCACTGATTGGATTAAGGCTCTCATAGTCTGATCATTTCACTTCTAAACCTTCTTGCATTGTCTGATACATGAGCTTTTGGGGGACACCTCATATCCAAACTATAACACCCCCAGAGAACTATATTAGTTTATTTCTCAGTAACAGAAATGGTGCCACAACATATTAAAAGACAAGTGTTTATGTGTACCTTGACCCATATAACAGTGTCTTTGCTACTGCTGACTTCCTAAGATCACAGTATGTCTGTTACCCATCTGCATAATTCATTTGGATGTATACCTCTCTTCCCACAGACAAATCTGTGTGTGTGTGTGTGTATGTGTGTGTGTGTGTGTATACTGGGGAGTGAACCTAGGGGCACTTAACCACTAAGCCACATCTCCATTCCTTCCCACAGATAATTTTTAATGCCACAGAAAATATTAATGACCTCCACCCAATTAGAGAATATAAAGAATTGTGTCCACTTATCTAAGCATTTCCTGAAGTTGTTCTTTGATAAAACCTAAGAACTTCTTAGTCATGAAAATATCTAATTTGGGAGAGGCCAAAGTCATTTGGTGACAAATAAAACATCATTAAGCACCAACTACAAAATACCATAATGGGTGATAACACCCATCGAGGGTCATAGCACACAGTGGACTCTCATGGATCACAAGTGGCAGGACATGCATGAGCTCTGAGATTTCGTCTGGTATCACCTCACTCCATCCCTGATGAAATCCAAAGGTGAGAATTAGAAGGAAACCAAATGATAGAAACAAAAGTCAGAAAATTTTGTTCAGTACATATGTATTGCCACCTGTCAGGCACCATCCTAGGAAGTGAGAACAGTGTGCACAAAATGAAGGAAAACCCTCCCCTTGTGGAAGAGAGAATCAGAGAGAAGCCCAGTCAGAAAAGATAGAGACTGTACCAAAGGAATCTCAACTGCAAGGGAGCAGCATATTAGGAATGGCAAAGCCAGGTGACAGGAAGTCAGAGATACTCTGAGTTGGGAGAAGATGGTGCAAGGTCTAGGAGCAGTCAATGACCACAGCAACAGTTGGGTGGGGCTGAAGTTTCAGGTGCCAGCTCAGTTCCCATTGCTCTGCCTCTCTGAGGATCAGATCTCAGAGCAAAAGGACAGGGTAGATTCTAACCTCAGACACAACATTCTAGAAGTGAGACATAACATCTAGCTGTTAATGGGAGCTGTTAAGTGCCATATTCCACATGACAATAATTCTGTACAGTTACAAATTATCCTGCATAGTGCCAGTATATTTTAGTTGAATGCATAACTCATAGCTACACGTACTAAAGATGGTTGCTCTGAAAGGCATTAGAAAGCTAAGTAGAAAAATTACAAGTCTCAGGTCATAAAAATGTCATGGATCAACTAGTCATAAAATCAATGAGGCAACAAGAGTTGAAAGTACATATAGATAATTAATCATGTCCCTAATCCTATAGCCTTGTATTAATAACAAACACACACACACACACACACACACACACACACACACACCATGAAACATATACACACAAGATCTAAATATTAAAAGAAGAGATCAACATATCTGCATGCTGAGAAGTGTGTGAGTGGGAAGGGAGGAGTCCAGACTGTTGAGTAATAAAAATCAATCAAGGAATGCAAGTACTTCCTTTTATTTGCCTCTTGTGTGATTGCACATGTTTGTTCAACCACCTCATATAGATTTTCTTGAGCTTGAGTAGCAGCACCACAGAATCAAGTCAGGTTTCTTTATGTCAGAAAAGTATTCTGTATTTTCATCAGTACATTTAAACTGAGTATTCAAACTGCACCCCCTAGAACACCGGGAAGTTGAGGTTGATTACCAATGATTTCTATTGTACTAACATCCAGCGAGTTCTAGACAGCTTCTGTCTGACCATTTGCTACATTAAAAGCAAAAGGTTAATTGTAAGTCATTCTCTGTTCTCACTTTCTCCCTGTACCGAATGGTTGCTCCATCTGATGGCCTTAACTAAACGAATTCACCTCTGACTTCCATTAAATGCACTGAAATTAAACTCGCCAAGCCTCAATAAACTTTTCAGATATTTCAAAAGATAACTCCTCTTAATTTAATTTCTAAAACTCTGAATGAATACATTTCCTTCTCTTCTGCAGTTTGGAATCTATAGATAACCAACCCTATAATCTACAATAATGACAAGTCAGAAAGAGAGCAAAAGACCTTAAATTCAAAATGCTGAATTTAGTCATGGAAGGGAGTTTGACATTTGGCTTTTCTTTGGTTTTAGACTCAGTTAATAAAATTATAAATAATATATAGGTCCCATGCGTCAATTAACTCTTAATAAGCATTAAAGCTTTGTACATGTGAGATGGAAGTATTCTTTCCTATATCTGTTTTTGAGATACTTTAGTTTATTACTGTTAACTACAAATATTCCCTTTGTTACTATACTTTCTTCAGTCTTCTAGAAAATTATAGAAAGACACTTATAACCTAGTGCCTGGCAAATTTAACTCTTTGGCTATCAATACACATTAAGAAACCTATTAGTTAACAATAACATAATCAACATCATGACTTCAATAAAGTAAAACATTTCCTGAATAAGGATAGGGGCAGCCAGGCATGGTGGTACATGTCTGTAATCCCAGTGGCTTTGGAGGCTGAGGCAGGAGGATCGCAAGTTCAGTGCCAGCCTCAGCAAAATTGAGGTGCTAAACAACTCAGCAAAAGGTAAGGCAGTAGATAGAACCAATAGATATTGATCATCAACTTGCTTTATCACGACGGCTCAGTATTCTCCTTTAAGAGACTGCATCTCAAATTTTACTTATACTTTACTGATATCACAAGAAAGTGAAAATGACTAAAGAGAATGTATGAGTCTTGTGAGCAAACAGTCTGAGAAATAAATAGCAATAACTCCTAATTAGCATGACTTTTAGCCATAGGTTATAAATAATGAGTAACAGATGTCTGATTTGGGGTCCTTTTATTACATTATCTTTAGCAAATTCAGGCTTATTTTTAGGCTATTTTTGGATCAGATATTGTAAAGCAAGAAAAGTGTTTTTATCATTGGGAAAAAAAATGTTTCTTCTAGACAACCAAGTAGAAAAGATAAGACTGAAAAATTAACAAGGGTGTCTAACACATACTGAAGAAAGAAGCTTTTTATCTAAAAGATGCAGGGATCCCAGAAAAGAAAAGCATGGATAAAAAGAAAAGTGATGTGAATTTTGTCTTAGATCTATTGTGGCCTTGGGTGACCCAAAACAAGTTCAAAGAATACGACATATTAGTTCTGCTTCTACAGCATGTAAATATTATGAGTACTAATAGATGGCCATAAGTTGAGGGGAAAAAAGAAAGAATACAGTTAGGGAAAGAAAGGCAAGTGAAAAATGGAACCATATTAGTTTTACTGCTTTTCACATAGTGACAAAATCATAGTGCTAATTTTTGTGTTACCCATTGTCTACCTGTCTTCTTCCTACCCACTACTTCCCACACCAAACTAGCCTGATAATTTCCACTTGAATCAGTCCCATGGAAATGGACCATGGCAAACCAATACTAACCACAGAAGAAAAGAAAAACAATTCTAAATGTTTGGATTTGAATGTTAAAATTTCTCATTGAATGAAAACTCACGAGTATAACTTGATGCTGAGTCAATGAGCTATCAAGAATTTATTAAGTACCTGCTAAGTGCAAGGCACTGTCCCAGGCATTGTGGGCCAATGAGAAATAAATATTGTCAGATACTTGGTCTAAAGGACCTTAGAATATGTTAGGGACACAGACTAAAAAACATAATGCAACACATGATACAGAGTTAAATTCTAAGATTACATTTTAGAAAGTAGGAGGAAAAAAATAGTCACTATGACATATATTTTACTCACTGTAATATCTAATTTCTGGGGTTAAAAACTAAGTAGAGCTAAAAGAAGAGAACAAAACAGTGCCATAAAAGTTCAGGAGGGAATGAGTAGTTTTTATTCTAAAGCCTTTATATTGCCTTGGCAAATGGTAAAGATACTCATTAACAGTAGAACTTGTTAAGAGTTCACATTAAGATATCCAGGGAAATCACAAAAAGACACAGAGATTATAACTTCCAAAATAGTAAAGAGGGAAAAAAACACATTTCTAAAGAAAGCAGAAAGAAGAAAAACAAACTAAAAAATCATAAGTTGAAAGCACAAAGCAAGATTATAGAGATGAATTTAAATGTATTGGTAATTAAAATTAATGTAGGCAGACTAAAACCTGAGGTTAAAAACAAAGATTGAAAAGGGTAAATTTTTTAAGAATACAACTACGTACCCTTTTCCAGAGATTTTAAAAGACAATAAGAACATTTATCCATTCATCCACTGAAGGGCATCTAGATTGACTCCACAGTTTATCTATTGTGAACTGTACTGCTATAAACATTGATGTGACTGTGTCCCTGTAGTATGCAGTTTTTAAGTCCTTTGGGTATAGTCCAAGGAGAGGGATAGCTGGGTCAAATGGTGGTTCCATTCCCAGATTTCCAAGGAATCTCCATACTGTTTTCCATATTGATTGTACCAATTTGCAGTCCCACCAGCAATGTATGAGTGTATCTTTTTCCCCACATCCTCACCAACATTTATTGTGGTTTGTCTTCATAATAGATGCCACTCTGACTGGAGTGAGATGATATATCTTAGAGTAGTTTTGATTTGCATTTCTCTGATTGCTAGAGATGATGAGCATTTTTTCATATATTTGTTGATTGATTGAATATCCTCTTCTGAGAAGTGTCTGTTCAGGTTCTTGGCCCATTTGCTGATTGGGTTATTTGTTTTTTTGGTGCTTAGCTTTTTGAGTTCTTCATATATCCTAGAGATTAGTGCTCTATCTGATGTGTGAGGGGTAAAAATTTGCTCCCAGGATGTGGGCTCTCTGTTCACCTCACAGATTGTTTCTTTTCCTGAGAAGAAATTTTTTAGTTTGATTCCATCCCACTGGTTTTAATTCTTGTGCTATAGGAGTCTTATTAAAGAATTTGGGGCTTTAACTAAACTGTGAAGCCAAACTAGATGCCCTTCAGTGTATGAATGGATTAAAAAAATGTGGCATATATACACAATGGAATTTTACTCAGCATTAAAAGAGAATACAATCATGGCATTTGCAGGTAAATAGATGGTGTTGGAAAAGATAATTCTAAGTGAAGTTAGCCAATCCCAAAAAAACAAATGCTGAATGTTTTCTCTGATACAAAGAGGCTAACTCATAGTGGGGTAGGGAGGAGAAGCATGGGAAAATTAGATGTATTCTAGATAGGAAAGAGGAGTGGGAGGGGAAGGGAGGAAGCAGGGAATTAGCAAGGGTGGTAGAATGTGATGGACATCATTATCCAAAGTACATGTATGAAGACTCAAATTGGGTTTCAACATACTTTATATATAAACAGATATGAAAAATTGTGATATATATATATATATATATATATGAATTGTAATGAAAAAAGTACATATATAAAGGCATGAATTGGCATGAACATACTCTAAATACAAAGATATGAAAGATTGTACTCTATATGTCTAATAAGAACTGTAATGCATTCTGCTGTCATGTATTTAAAAAAATAAAATCAATAAAACTTAAAAAAAAGAACATTTAAAGGTTGAACATTAATGGCAATAAAAGGACATGCTGTCAAATAAAAAGCAAAATTAAAATGGTAGTAATAACAGACTAAACAGACCTTCATCTATAAATCAGACTTTCATCTACAAATCATTGCTAGACATGAATACATATATTGCAAGAGATACAATATAAAAATATTAGTAGTGATATTATGAATTATTGCTAGAGATATAGCAACTACCTTCCCTACCCCTATTTCCCCCATAGACAGTCCACTACCAAATCTCAGTCCATTCATGGTTTCTGCTTTGCTAAAATTCTTTTCTGAATGAAGATGCATCAAGAGTTTGTTATGAGAATTAAGTTTCTCTAGGAAAGGAAGGAATGGGCCCCAGTGCAGAGACTGTCCATTTAAAAATATTACTCTTATCAGATTGCAAGGAAAGCAGTTAAAGTGAATATAGAGGAAGGAGTCCGATGTCACCACCATTGTTTATACCTTTGAACTTCAGTTTCAAGAAAGAGTTTAGCTAGACAACATGTAAGATCCATTAGCTCATGCAGGATGCTGATGGTCAATAAGAGGTCAGAAAAAGTAACCTTGAAATAGCAGGAAATATGCCAGGGGTTCAGTGATAAGTAAGTAAGACTATTCTAGATTGGCAAAGATGAAACTAGACTGCATCATTCATATGGCACAAGGAGATAGCTAGAGAAAAAAAATTAATGAATGGATAGAAATAGATGAATGGTTGGTTCCATTCTTGGAGTTATCAGAGTTATATAGAATGTTTAGTTACTAAAGCTACAACAACTTTAAAAGTTGATCTGATGCCATCTGTAAATAATTTCACTATGAGGTAAACTGTACTTTTTTGATTTTCAGAAATTACTGATTTGGGGAAGATCACAGGGTATATTTCTTTAAATGAAAAGTATCACTCTTACATTACTTTCTTAAGGAACCAAAATATTATGGCCAAATTATGAGAATGTGATTTTCCCATGTCTGAAATTATGGCATTCCATAAAAATATTCCAAAACTACTCTTTGATGAATTGGTCACAAATGTAACCCACTCAAAAACTCAGATCATCTTCATGAAGAATGCAAGTAGGTCAAAAGTAATTGTTTCCATATTGGCACATAAATAACTTTAGCCTAAGTAGATTCTTTGTACATTGAGAATGACTTTGTCAGTTCATTTTCTCTTAATCATTATACAAGTATATAAGAACAGTGAAAATAATCCATCTTCCCTTAAAAAAAAATGCTTGGATACTGAATGTATAAAACTCATTCATTTTTGTTGAGCAACAAAAAGAAAAATGAAGGAAAGAAAATAGATGGTTTTGTTCCCTTTTGCCTCCAATTGAAATAGTTGAATTCATGAAGGTTAGAAGCATAAACCCATTCAGATGCAAGAGTAATTTGTATAATAATATGTATAAATCAGTTTTGTTCCATAAGTAAAGGGTCTCCACACTGAATGTAGCTGTCATGAATGGATTATATACTATTATGACAGAGCAAAAGCAGATGAAACACACAGTCACCTGAGACAATTAGATATCTCCCATCCAACCAAAATGATCTTCTCATCTTCAGCAGAATCACAAACACATTTCAATCTGATACCCCATGGACTCAATGGTAGCCTCATAAACCATACTTTTCCCTTATGTGGCAAAGCTGTCTTGGGTCATTCCCAACCCCCAACATATACACATATGCACATCAAAGAAATCAGCCTCTCATCAAAGTTAGAAATAACACATCTTTTAGACGTTTTCATTATTTTTCACCAATGATACACTGAGTCTTAAAAAACTACTAAATAATCACAAGGCTGTGTTTATGTAAAATAAAAAGTGCTGAATTCCAAGGTGAAGTGTACTTCTCAACTCATTTCCTCCCCACTACAAAACAAACGGAGGTCACATATTTGAAATTTGGTGATGCCCAACGTCTCTAAACCATATCACCAATACTAACACCTGGCTAACATGTTCAAGTCTGGATTTTTAGACAGAAGGAAGTTTAGAAGCAAATGCAACTCATTTTACAAATTACAAAGTAAAGAACAACCATTGATAAAATTCAAAATTTGTCCACTGTTGATTTAGATGCACTTCTGAGTATAACTTTATTTCTTTTTACAGAATTAAAGAGTTATAGGAACCATTGAAAAGTCGTAAAGCCAAATGCTCCAAGTTCAGAAGGAAATGTACTCATAGTAAGCTCAGGAAATAAAATCTACTTCCTTTCTAATGAAGTCCAAACAAGCAGTCACAATTTTCCTTCTTATCCTATTTTTAAATCTCTAAACTTTGTCAATTCATCAGATCCTCTGGAATACAATTAAGCCCATTTTGTTTTGTTTTGTTTTGTTTTAGCTTAAAATCAAAAGGAGAACACCTGGAAACATTTGCATAATGAGCCTACTACCGAAAATTACTAATAAGTATGAAAAGCAATGAGACACAGAGAAAAAGACGACAGGTTAGAATTACTCATGTCCTCCATGAAACCCAACATCATCCTGGACTCAACTCCATAGTGACTAAAAGAAAAAAAAGGTTTGGGTTCCATCTTATTCTCCCCTCCCTTGTGAAGATCTCCTTTTTTCTTTTCTCTTTCACTTTGGAAAAAAAAAAAATAGATATATATGACATGTTAGTTTAGAGTCTTGGACTTCCCCAGTCAAAAAATGTTAGAAAGTTCTGCTAACTGTGACCAATTGCTGTGAAAATCCCTATCAACTTTCCTGCTCCTCAGTACATGAATCCCAACTTCCTGTTCCTGCTCCAAGGAAGAAGTGTTGCTGAAGCTGGCCATCCAGGGTGAGTCGACAATATCTAGTTCTCAAGGCTTTGATCATTTTCACTTGCTATATCAAAAGGACCCACGGAGTGCTTTAAATAGGCTCTCAATGGCACCATCAAAGAGAAACACATTCAGTAACAATGATTGAAACTGGGCTGAGGGGGAGGCTGGAAGCAGGCCCTAGTCCCACTCACCCAGCATTCAGAATGTGGCAGGGCCGCTCCAGCAAGCTCCCTCTTGCGCGTGTGGGGGGAATTGCACCAGTACTCAAACAGCTAAGACACCTGACCTTTAAATAAAAACTCCTTTCACTGGCAATAACTATAGCTTTCTTTGGTCTCATGGGGTTTTCTTTTCCGTGCTTTAACATCTGGAATACATTCATTCATTCATGGGCTCATTCATTATCAGGAGTCCAGTAAGTGTCCAATACCATGCCAAGCCGTGGTTAGAAAATAATGAGCTAAACCTTCCCCGTTCCCTGTGGTCAGTGGAGTTTACAGTCTGTCTAGTAGGGAAGATAACACATAAGAGCCAGAATACAATGTGTATGACACTGTGTGTGTTCCCACACACAGACACATACACACTTGGTCCACTGAGATTTATAAAAGGCTAAACTGACCTAGACCAGGAGGTCAGCAAAGGTTTCTTTGATGAAACAGTGATTGAGCTGAGGTGGACAGGAAACACAGAAACCCATTCTATAACAAAATCCTTTTGTTCTCTTTTACACAAATCTATATTTCACCCGGCTCTACACTGTTCAAGTTTTCAAGAACAGTGAAAATAATCCATCTTCCCTTAAAAAAAAAAAAAAATGCTTGGATACTGACTGTGTAAAACTCATTCGTTTTTGTTGAGCAAAAAAAAAGAAAAATGAGTGAAAAAACATAGATGATTTTGTTCCCTTTTGCCTCCAATTGAAATAGGTGAATTCATAAAGATTAGAGACACAAACCCATTCAGATGCAAGAGTCATGTAACTTACCCATTATCAAAAAAAGGTCAATTCAAGAGTTTTGCTTTGTTTTAGCAAGAAAGTGTTTGTTTTCTTTGTCATATTCTATGGTGACATTCATATTAATTCTCATTCCACTTACCCCATGAATGGGCTACATACTTAAAAGGACAGTTTAGAGGTTTTAAGATGAATCCAATATTTAACCCACCTCAAATCATTCTCCAGTCCCTTACCTAAGGTATCTCAAAAACAAAACAAAACATTTTTCCTGTGCTACAAAATTGAAACCATCCTCTTGATTCTTCCTGGATTCAACAAGATACAGCTTGTATCTTCAACCCCTAATATTTTTCCAATCCCAAATCCTTCCTTTATTCTAATTATCCACATGTAGGAATCCTCTCATGGTCCTTCGAAACAGACAGTTTCTCTCTTTAGTTCTTTATTGAATTCTGCCGTCCTGATTTTTGTTAACACAACTTAACCAGCATGTTGGCTAGGCTGTGGAATCTCAGGAAAATGAGACAGGTTAATCAGGACCTGTGACAAAGATCCTGTTTTTCTTCCATGTGGAAACATAAAATATGGCCCAGTCATACCTTGAGTGTTTCAGGAGTGATTTCAGGGAAGCAAGATAGATCTTGTCCATTACTCCCCTGGTTTATGAGGCCTGTCACTCTATCAGAGAAGAAAATGAAATAAGTCTGCCATGATTTGTCTTCACACTGTTTTATATTTTATTGTGCATTTTTATTCTCTCCCACATGATGGTTTCAATGACAACTTCAGGCGGCAAGCATTGAGAGAAAGGGCAACTGCCAAGGTTACAATATAACAAGGGCCCTGAAGTCTAAGGTGATCAGTATCCTGGACAGGACACCAAGTATCGGTGATCCATCAATGCCTGCATGGTCTGGAAATAGAGTCAATTACCCAAACAAGGAATGTGAGCTACAAGTAAAAGCAAACAGAATCTCAATACTAGGTCATGTGTATTTGTCTGTCATTCCTTGTTTCTTCATGTACTTCCTGTGAAGTAGGAAGCACTACTCAAGCTTGGGTGAATGCCTAGAGTGGCAAGTGATAAGCAAAGAGAACAGCTGGCATCTGTGCTGGGCACCTGCCATGCAGAACAATAAGGAACCTAGTGGCTCAACTACTAGTCAGTGCTCTGCAGCTCAGATGGTACTTTGCAAGATGAGCAACTTCAGTTTTAATCAATTTTTGCATCACTGACCTAACAAGAGCAATATAAAGAAGGAAACATTTATTTTGTTCATGGTCTCAGAGGTTCAGTTCAGGATCAGCCAACTCCATAACTCTGGGCTGGAGATAAAGTAGAACATCTTAGTCAAATGACATGGCACAGGAAAACAGCTCATGACACAACAACCATGCAGCAAAGAGAGAGCATCACTCACCTGGGATAAAATATAAACCCAAAGTCATGCCCCCAGTGACCCACCTCCTCCAGCCACATCCTACATGCCTAGGTTATCATTCAATCAATCCATATTAGTGGATTAATCCTCTAATTGGGTTATAGCTCTCATAATCTAATTACTTTACCTCTGAACATTTTTGCATAGTCTCACATATGAGATTCTCAAATTCAAGCCTTAACAACTTCTACCACTCAACATGTTGGAAATATGTTGCCAAACATCTCCAGGGTTTTCTAGATATTCTACCACAAAAGACTTTATTTAAATTATTTTCCAATACAATTATGTTCACAGACTAAACAAACTCTTGGAGTTAATAGATTTCATATGTTTACACCTCAGTTTGTATGAAAGAGTCATACAGTACTTCATTTGACCTAAAAAGAGAAAAATATATTTGTTAAACATCAAAAATGTACTAACTATAAGGCTGCTTGCTATTCTTTGCACATTTCATCCTCACAAGGCAGCTATAATCTTCATATTACAGGTTAGGAAACTGGAACTCAGAGAGGCCGACTACTTAATTAATACTCAGGGAAGCTGAGCACAAATATAACAAATTCTGATTTCCAAGCACCTGCCTGACTCCTATTCACACACTTGCCTCTTGTTCACACACTGACTTAATAACACACATTGACTTGATAACACATTAACTTGATAATGCTTAGTCAAAATATCAGTTTTAGGGGGATATGGCTCACTCAGTAGAGTCTTGCCTTCTATGCACAAGATCCTGGGTTCAATCCCAGCACCACAAAAAAAAAAAAAATGTCAGTTTTAGAAAATGCTAGGGTCTCTCCTTTCCACATTAAATTCCTAACTTGTTGAAACCTTGGAGAATAAAACCTTAACCTTTCTCTTCTTCTCAGACCTTATATGTAAGTGGTCATAAAAATCCAGTTGGTTCTACTTCAAAATAGTAGATGTTAATTTATCTCCACTGCCATCTTCCAGATCTGTGTCTATAATTACCCTCCTGAATTACTACAAAGAGCTCTTTACGTGTTCCCCTCTTTTTGTTAGTTAGCTTCGCATTACTATAATGAAATACCTAAGATAAATAACTTACAAAAAGAAAATATCTGTTTTGGAAGTTCCAGTTCAAGACTGGACAAACTCATTGCTCTCCATCTCTCATGTGAAGGGTGAGGACAATAGCAATGGGGAGAATGTATAGCAAAGCCAACTGCGCATCTCATGGCTAGGAGGCAAAGAGGAGGACATAGACACCAGGTTCCCTAATCCCCTTTGAGAGCATGCCTCCAATGACCTAAAGACTCCCCAACAAGGCTAGGCTTCACCTCCCAAAGGTTCTACCACCTCCCCATAGCACCACCCTGGAAACCAACCCTTCTACCCATGTACTTTTGAGGGACATTCAACATTTAATCTATAAGACCTTTCTTCCCTTTTTTGTCTCCCTGCACCGTATAATCTATTAATCAAGAGCAAGCCTACATAATGTCATGTCATGCCTCAGAATCATGCAAAGTCAGACCATTAAACTCAGAGAACAGATTCCCTCCACACCTGATCCCTCTTACCTGCTCTGCTCTTTCTGTTTCCACTGTACTTTCCTAACCAAATATTCAATCCTCTCACTTATGATTTTTTTCTTTCCATAATTATAACATAAGCTCCATGGAGTCAGGAATTTTGAGGTGTTTTCTCACTGATGTAACCCTTCCTAGAACATTACCTGTAATCTAGACACAATATATTTGAACCAATGTATGACTAGGAATTGAAAAATAGTTCACTTAAGGAAAATATCAATAGAATTCACTAAACTAACATGCACACGAGTTTCATAATAGATGCTACAAATTTTATGTAGAAATATTCTTACTAAATTATAAATAGAAGAAAAGTTACAGAGTTCATTAAAGAAGTAGCATACATCATATTTTGTTGTTAAATTAGTAGCATTTTGTCTAAATTAAAGAAAGGGGGGAAATGCTCATTTCATAGTTCCCAATACAAAGTTTACTGAGCATCTTAGAAATGCAGTCAGATAATGAAAAAAAAAAAAGAAAGAAAGAAAAGAGGTATTCTGGGATGGAGGAGATGATCACTTGGGAGGACTGTTCATAGAAAACCAAATGGACTTTAAAACACTAGCACTAAGTTTAATAAAGTGACAAGATACAAAATCAACACACAGAAATCAGTAATTCTCCTATCCACCAGCAATAACTGGTGAGAAAGGTTATTTTAGAAAGAACACAAGAAAGAACACAAGAAAGATCAAAGGCTGCAAAATACTTGGGAACAAATCTAACAAAATATAATTGAGGGCCTGGGTTACAGATCAGTGGTAGAGCATTTGCCTATCATGTATGAGGCACTGGGTTCAGTTCTCAGCACCGCATATAAATAAATAAATAAAATAAAGGTCCATCAATAAACTAAAAAATATTTTTAAAAAATATATAATCAACATCTTTATGGAGACAACTACAAAATGTTTCTCCCTTGCTCACCATTTTTAAAAAATACATAATCAACATCTTTATGGAGACAACTACAAAATGTTTCTCCCTTGCTCACCATCCTAACCATACTGGGCTCCTGTGCTATTTCTTAAGACACAGCAGGCAGTCTCCTTCCTACCTCACAGACTTGCTTGCAGTATCCCTCTGGAAAGAGCTCTAGGTATTCAGATGGCTCACTTCCTCCCCTGATTCAAGTTTGCTCAAATGTTACTTCACCAGAGCAGACTCACCTAACCAGGGTACATGTGTATACATGCACACATGTATGTACCTATTGTCCTCTCACCCTGTACCCCACATTACTCTATCAAAATGGAATGTGTTATATATTTGCATCTTATTTATTTCCTCTCTTCCTCTCCTGAAATATAAAATATTACATAAGGGCTGGAGTTGTGGCTCAGTGGTAGAGTGCTTGCCTGGCATGTGTGAGACCCTGGGTTCGATCCTCAGAACCACATATAAATAAATAAATAAAAGTTAAAAAAAAATCCTTTGACAACTAAAATGTATTTTTAAAATAAATAAATAAAATAAAATAAGATAGTACCTAAGGGTAGGAGCATTGTGATCACTATTGTATCACCAACATCTAGAAAAGTGCCCTAAAAATAACTTGTCCCCAAAAATACTTATTAATAAAGGATATACAAAAACACATGAGTAAATGAAGGTATACTATATTCATGGAAGGGAAATGTTGATAGTGTAGGCAAGCCAATGATCTCAATTTAATTTATAAATCCAGTTGAATCTCCAGAGAAAAATAGCATGTGTTCATGAAACTTGACAAGATAATTTTGAAATTCATGTAAAAGAGTGAATGAACGGGAATAGCCAGAGCTTGGCACTATTCCCTACCAAATGTCAAATACATTACATAAAGAAATTAATAAGACATGACCCTGGGGGCTGGGGATGTGGCTCAAGCGGTAGCGCGCTCGCCTGGCATGCGTGTAGTCCGGGTTCGATCCTCAGCACCACATACAAACAAAGATGTTGTGTCTGCCGAAAACTAAAAAATAAATATTAAAAAAAAACTCTCTCTCTCTCTCTCTCTCTCTCTCTCTCACACACACTCTTTAAAAAACAAACAAACAAACAAACAAACATGACCCTGACTCTGAAATAAAGAACTTGATCATTAAATAGACTAGAAGATGCAGAAGTGGGTCTATTGTATATGAACATTTTCTATCAGGAAAAAGCAATATTTCAGATTACTGAAGGAAGACTTTCAACTAGTTAATTTTTTAAAACTAAAAACAAAAAATAAAGTGTTTTACATATATCAGATATACTAGTTACAAAATATAATTTGAGATTATTTTTACCTACCTACAAATATAACTCCAGATTAGTTTTACCAACCCTGACCTCCTATTAAGATTGTTGTAAGGGTTAAATGACACACTACTTGTGAAAGAATAAGAAATGTATTAAAATGATCTTCACATAACAAGCACTGAGTCAATTCTATATACATAATTACTGTACAATTTTATAGTAATAACTGAAAATTGGTTGATGACAACCATCAATCTTGTGTTTTAGTCTTGAAAATGTTTGCAGAATTAAATCAGAATTCAGTCCTCTACTTTCTCTTACCTCATATTTTTTTTACATCCTGCTCTATTTTGATTTCTTATAATAATTGACTCTAAATGAAATTCTTCATGCACAAATAGAACATGGTTAAATAAAGGATTAGTTGTTTTTATAAGCTATTGTAAGTGCGAAAAATAAAGCTTCAAATGTTTTGGTTTTTGTTTTCAGGTTTGGGGTTGGTTTTTTAAAAATATTTACAGGTAGAAAGATATATTCCCCTCCAAGTTTCACAGATTGGTATGTGTCTCTACTTCAGGCCAAACCCATGCTGAGAATATAAATTGCTGCAGAGAACATGATGTGTAAGGTTTTCTTCCCCTAAATTGAGTAGAATTACAATTGTATCTATGTTTACTAATAACATCTATCTGAAAATGACTTATAAATCAGTATTTAGTTAAAATGCTCTTCCTAAGGACAAAAAATGTAAGGGGCGATAGGGGAGAGTATTTGTCAAAATAAGTGAAGCCTCAGGATTAATTTAATGTGTCTTCCTGGTCTTGGATATAAAATGGGCCATGAAAAACCAAAAAAAACTTGGCATAAATCAAGAAAAGACCATAACTTGCAGTAAATTTGAAACTTATATTTGGAGAACAGGATTGGGCAACTGATTCAGAATTTTAGGTAATATAGCAATTGTCTGTCTCCCTAGTAGAGACTCTTTGTAAATTCAATTTATTACAGTGTTCAGGAGAAGCTGAAATTTAAGAACACTATAAAATCCAAGGTAAAATGGTTTTGGTGTACACTGGAAAACATTTTAGTTTCTTAATGATTCATAATTATTACCCAAAGTAACAGTTTGTCAAAGAATTTTATTCTCTTTCAAGCAACTATAGGGAAATAATATATCCCTGAGGTTAAAAAAGAAATTGTTCTTGGCTGTCTTTTCATAATATATTCCTGAACAGAGGAACAATAATGTTAGCCTGAAACCTCTCAAGCTAAAATCACTGTTTGTATAAAAAAATCTTCACTTCATCAAGTCTGACAAAATATCAATAAAGAAACAGATTCACAGAAATTCTGGTAATGGATGTAATCAGAGTGAAAAGGCTTAATCTTCAGAAGTAGATGAATATCACTCTAGTGTGTTCTTAAAAAAGTTATTATAAAAAATTACATTTGCTAACGATACACAAAGAGTTCTCAGACATTAACCATATTCCTTTTACAAAAATGAAAGTATTAACAACCACGTCAATTGAGTTACTTGCGGTGAGTCATCATTTATGCTGACCCAACATGGTCTGAGATAGTCTTGCTCATGGTTTAGATCTTCTGAAGGCCCCAATCCACCCCTGTAAATTGACAGAGACCCAATAAAGGCATAGAGATAAGAGAATACTATGAGAACTCTGTATCACACACATTTGATCAGTGACTGAGCAAATTAAGTAAGACTGAACTCCACAAGAGAGTGATAAACAGATGTTTTAAGTAATATAAAGTTTCATTACAAAGGTATGAAGGGGTACACTGAGGCTTTATACTATGTGATGAAAACTTTTATTGAATTTCCTTGGAATTTTCCACTGGAAGATAATGAAATGTTCCATGTCTTAATTTTGTTCTCTCCCCCTCTTCTCACATTTTCATGTATTCCGTATACACATAAGACATATTATGTGTATGTTTCTTTGAAGATATATAAGGGCTATGTGTGGAGAGGGATCTTGTGATGCCCAGACCTTTGTTGATGAAAGCAAGAAGCTTAGTTGCTATGATGATAAAACACTTTGGGATAAAGTCCTAGCCTCTTTACCAGGATTAAATAACAAGATTTAGGCTACTCAGCAGGTGCTGTCTTTGTCCTATCTGTTCCTTAAAGCATACGTCAAACATCGTTGCTTCAACAAAACAGATTCATGCCTACCTCAGTTCGTTCAACCCCTCTTGTGTAATAATATATAGCACCTTTTACTGCCGGGACATATTTTCCCCTTACACTACTGCAGCCACAATGAGCTCCTTATTTATTCCTCAGAAGTTAGCATGACAGACACAATCCCAACAAAGGGCTCTCCACTAGCTGTTTGCTCTGTCTAGAAGGTGCTTTTCACCAGATTATACACAGAGTGACTCTGTGGTCACTTTCAAGTCTTTCCTCAAACACTGTCTTTTCAATAGGCATATCTGATTCCCTCCCTAACTCCCTCCCTGACCCCTTTATTCCTGCATGTCATGTTCCATTCTATTTATCCTTTTTCAACCTGCTAATTATTATCATTTGTTGCTATATTACCAATTTCCATATTCTCTATGCCTTATTTTTTTGCCTCTCTCCTCCTTTTAGAACATGAGCTCCATGAGAGCAGGAACCTCTGTTTAGTTCACTGTTGTCTCCCAAGAGTGCAGAACAGCAGATGACACGTGGCAGGTGCTCAGTGAACCCTCCAAGTTCATGGCTTCCATATCAGCTGATCCAACCACCATGGATCAAAAATATATGAGACAAAATTGTGTCAGTACTGAACACATAAAGACTTTTTTCTTGTCATTATTCCTCAAACTGATGTAACGATATTACAAAGAACTTAATGTGTACACAGGAGGATGAGTGTAGGTTATATGCAGTATTATGCCAATTTATATCATTGCAAATTTTGGTATCTGAGGGGATCCTGGAACTAACTTCCTGCAGATACCAAGGGGTCATGGTGTAATATCTTTAACCTCATAATATTCTGCCTTTGTCTAAGATATGGAAACAAAACAGTAGAAAGTTCAAAAAGTGGTCCAAAGTAGCCCAACCAGGAGGTGCAGAGGCAGAATAACTACTACATAATACTAGGGCTTTGGACACAAGAAGAACATTATTACTATGTATGTATCATTTTCTCCATGAGGAGACATAGATGCTCAATGAACACAGGAAAAAGGAAAGAGAAGGAATGGGTCATAACCATTACCATTATCAATTGTTTTAATTTTTAGAAAATAAGCCTTGAGTGGGAAAAACAAGAGCACAATCAACAGTCTATTTTCCAACACTTTCAGCCTTAAGAAAGTCAAGTAGAAGAAGAATCTATCTGTCATAATAAACCTATACACTCCCAGTTCCCTCAATCCTCCTTTAGAAGAGTGACATCTCATATTATTACGTCAACCTGTGATTCTAGTCTAGAAACTGACATGAAGTTAATAACACTTTTAAAGATTGACAGTCTAGAAATTAGTGTCATGTTTTCACCCAATCTTTATTTGTATCATTTTGCACATTGAACATAAAGTTAGTACTGCACCTAAAATAAATATTTACTAGAAATTATCACAGAGCTGGTTTTGCCAATGTTTTCTTTATTTTCCATATCTTAAAAATTACTTTTAGGTAATGACCATCATGTCAAGTGAACTAGTTCTAAATGTGGTGGTGTTTGTGTGTTGAAATACGCAAGTATCCCTCATACTCTGGCAACTAACTCTATGCAGTATTGCCATTTGAGAACTCACAGAGCAAATACATTTTGATAAAACACTTGCAAAGGTGTGAATGTTTGTGACCCTCCAAATTCATGTCAAGATCCTAAACCCCAACATGATGGCATTAGGAGACGATGCCTTCTTGAAAATGGAGCCTTTGGGGCAGAGCTCCCATGAACTTGCTATCCTTATTTTTTAAACAAATAAATAAATAAAGTCCAAGGAGGTCAGGTGTTTGCCCTTCCACCACATGAAGATGCCACAAGAATGCATTATCTATGAGACAGCAAATCCTAACCCAACACTATCAATGCCTGGACCCTGGATTTCCTGGAACTGTGAGAAATAGATTTCTGTTGTTTATAAGCTACCTCGTCTTTGGTGATTTGTTATAGTAGCTGAAGTGGACTAAAACAGTGCTAATGAGAATATTCATATTTCCAAACATGCACACCTCACCATCTGAGCAGTGAGAACAGGTTAGAAGTGAATTTTCAAGCATGATTTATCAGGCACATTCCCACTGGATTTTGGACTTTACATTCTTTGAGTACAGGGTCTTTCTTTGCCTTTTTCACCTTGTACTTGCAGAGGGGAAACAATGCCTGGTACAGAACAGACACTCAGGAAATGTTCACAAAGTGAGAGTAAATGCACCACAGATCTCAACCAGAGATCTTCCTGTCCCAATCAAGCCAAGTGTGAAAAGTAACAATTTTTATACCTAATTGGCCCTATGACTTTGTAAGTGGCCACAAAGCTCATGTAGAGTTCCTACCAGCTATTTGTTCAGAATTAATGTGTTTCAGAGACAAACGCATATAAATAGAGTCAATCTTATATTAGACAAAGGCACCATAAACATACATTGGAGAAAAGATAGCCTCTTCAACAAATGGTGCTAGGAAAACTGGAAATCCATGTGTAGGAAAATGAAATGAAACCCCTATCTCATTCTGCACTCCACTCGAAGTAGATCAAGGACCTAGACATTAGACCAGAGACCCTGAACCTACTAAAAGAAAAAGTAGACCCAACTCTCCAACATGTCAGCTGAGGAACTGAAATCCTCAACAAGACAACTAAAGCGCAAGAAGAAAACTCAAGAATAAATAAATGGGGGTCATGGATATAGCTCAGTTGGTACAGTGTTTGCCTCACATGCACAAGGTCCTGGGTTTAATCCCATACATCACAAAAAAAAAAAAATCAATAAACGGGATCAACTAAAAACCTTCTTCACACCAAAAGAAACAATCTAGAAAGTGAAGAGAGAGCCTTCAGAATGGGAGAATATCTTTGCCACTTGCATCTCAGATAGAGCATTAATACCCAGGATATATAAAGAACTTAAAAAACTTAACACCAAAAAAATAATAATAAGATAATCAATAAATGGGCAAAGGAACTGAAAAGACACTTCATGAAAGAAGAAATATAATCAGACAATAAATATATGAAAAAACGTTCAACATCTCTAGCAATTAGAGAAATGCAAATTAAAACTACACTGAGATTCTATTTTACTCCAGTCGGAATGGCAATTATCAAGAATACAAGCAACAATAAATGTTGGCAAGGATTTGGGGGAAAATGTACATTCATACATTGCTAATGGGACTGCAAATCAGTGCAACCACTCTGAAAAGCAGTATGCAGATTCCTCAGAAAACCTGGAATGGAACTACCATTTGACCCACCTATCCTATTCCTTGGTAAATATCCAAGGGACTTAAAAATCAGCATACTACAGTGAACTGGCCATATCAATGTTTACAGCAGCTCAATTCACAACAGCTAAGCCATTGAACCAAACTTGGCACCTTTCAACAGATGAATGGATAAAGGAAATGTGGTATATATACACAATGTAATATTACTCAACCATAAAGGAGAATGAAATTATGGAATTTTCTGGTAAATGGATGGAACTGGAGACCATCATGCTAAATAAAATAAACCAGTCCTAAAAAAACAAAGGCTAAATGTTCTCCCTGATACAGATGCTAATGCACAATAAGGGGGACAGGGGAAAATAAAAGTTCATTGGATTAGACAAAGGGGAATGAAGGGAAGAGAGGAGGGATGGGAATAGGAAAGACAGTAGAATGAATCAGACATAACTGCCCTATGTTCATATATGAATACACAACCAGTGTAACTCCACATCACGTACAACCACAGAATGGGAGGTTATACTCCATATATGTATAGTATGTCAAAATATACTCTACTGTCATGTATATCTAAAAAGAAAAAATAAAAAAATTAATTTAAAAAAATGAATTAATGTGCTTTACTTTCCCATTTCCTTGAATTAATGCCATCAACTCAGTATATGAATCTGCACATTCTTCTAAGACTGTACCTTTCTATTTCTTAACAGTGGTGTTATCATATGGATCTTGAATATCCCCCAAAGGCCAGTGAGTTGAAGGCTTAGTCCCCAGACCATGGCGCTCTTGGGAGATGGTGGAACTTTCAGAAGGCGGGTCCTGTGGGAAGGAAGTGAGGTCACTGGAGCATGCTCTTGACCCTTCTTCTCTCTCTTTTTGCTGCCCTGCTTCCATGAAATTAGCAGTTCCTCCACCAACATGCTCACCATGATGTTCTGCCTCACCACCAGCCTAAAAGGAGCAGGGTCATGGACCATGGACTAAAACCATGAACCAAAATAAACCTTTCCTCCTTCTAAGTTGATTTATCTCAGGTATTTGTCACACAGAAAGGGAAAGCTAACTAGCATAAGTGAGGATTATATGCTTCAGCATGAACCACATTAATTAGAATATTTAAGGTCTGTAAGGTTCCAAAACTACTATCATTTGTAGAAGAAATCTGATGGATAAATGCCACAGTAAGAAATGGAGTTCTTATGGGCTATATGTTTTAATTCTCTCCAAGCAGAGTATTTAAGAGTTACAGATGCCATAAAAATGCACATATGATATTTAAACAAGAAAGTAAAAACAAAGGGGGATTTGTTTTTCTCCTGAGTTGCTTTAGAGGAAGAGCCTTGATTGCAGAACCCCAGTTTATGATGATATGAAAATTTAAGTGAATAGGGGAAAATATTATTCCAAGAAGCATTTCTAAAGGTTAGCTCTTTATGGAAAAACCCACATTTTGGTAACAAATTCTTTACAAAGTATTGAATTATTTTTATTGAACATTCACTTGTGTCAGGTTCTATGAAAACATTTTATGTTCTGTACCTCATTCCATCTTAATGACAACTTCAATGAGAGACAGATGTCATAACTCCCACATGATAAACAAGGAAATTGTGACTTTAAAATGAGCAACCTGCCCAAAGGCACCTGCATGGTTACTGGCCCACTCAGGATTCAAATCCAAGTGTGGCTGATGTCCATGTTCTTAACACGACCCTATCTGGTATAATTGGTTAACTAGAATAACAGTAATTAAAAAAAGAGCACAGATACAAAAATTCAAATTTATTAATGTATTTTTTATAACACTGTCAAACAATCAGCATCTTGTTAGGGTCACGGTGTTATTTTATTAGAAAGTACAAGCCTAATGTGAGAGGTAGTTAACGTCAAAGGAAAGACCCTAGCTTCTAGAAAATGAATAAAACCTTTTTGTTTTATCAGAACATTAAAACAATTAAGTTTATTGTACCACCCATGTGCTTTTCTGATGATAAAAGAAAAAACATTCCCACTTCCATATAACTCCTAAAAATCTCCAGGTCAGATAACACTAATGATGGGAATTGAGAACACAGACAGGCTCAGCACCTGGATGGCTGGATCTCAGAGGAGCAAAAAACACATCTCAACATGAGTCATGCCAGTATGTCTTGAGTGTGGCACAGGTGCAAATAAACGCAGAGACACAGAAAGCTGGCTTCTCATCTTTAAGAGCTCTCAGTTGGAACAAATGATTGATTTAATTCAACTGTAAAGGAAGGAATCCAGAGGAAGATAAAAATAGCAGAGCCCATGTTGTTATAGATGGGCAATTTCCTATGACTTGATCACTAAGAAGAGTCCTAGAAGATCTGAAAGCAATTTGTGTGAGAGGAAAACAGATTCATTTTCTAGAAATGCTAGAAATGATGCTAGACTATGAAATAGAAATACAAACCAATATAAAAATCACAGTTCATGCTACTGTTCAAGGCATATTTAAATGCTATGAGAGAGGACAGATTAGGAAACAGGGACACTTTGTTTTGTCATAGTGTTGGGTCCGCCTTACTACTGTTAAATAGCTTTAGGTTTCTAGATAGCTTCTTTGGTTCTGCCATGAATTTTCTTTTTTCTTTATTTTCTGATGAGACCAAACTCTATCTCATTCCAAGACCAGGAATCATGTGCTTCCTGTTCCCTGCTCAAATTTATCCTTGGAGGAGGACAAAAATGCCAACAATATTTTTCTTTTAGCATTAACTCAAATATAGTACTTTGACAAAAATACCAATGCATTCACACAAGTGCTAATAATTAATTAATGTGATATCAACTAAAATCCATTCATCTCTCTCTATTCTAACAGTAAAGTCTGACTTGAAGCCTGAAAAAGTATTCTGTGAATGAGAAATTTATCTGCACCAAAATCCAGTATAATACCAAGCATAAAATCCTTTCTAATTGTACATGTAAAATCCTGCTTAATACTTGCTCTATTTATTGGAAATGAGATGAGAAAAAGAATTTGCTCAATATGCTTGCCTGAAAATGGACGAAACATTCTGATGTGGTACTCTCTCATTGACCCATTTTCACAAATTCATTTAACTACTTGGACCTCATCCTCTTAATTCTTAAAATCCAAAGCATACGTCACATTATTCTTAATACCTTAACATTCCAATGGCTCTTTTCTTTTAACATCTAATTGCTTTTCCACTCATATTCCTTTCAAAAGACTGAACTGGAATCCGATTACGACAAGAAGGATCATAATAACAGTCAAGGATTCGCTCCTACTCTTTCTATCAAAAGGGGAATCCTCTTCAGCATGAGGCAGGCCATATAACCTTCCTCTTTCTTTGCTTTTCCATCTAGGTAAGGATCATAGTAAAAAGATGGCTTCAGCATCAAACTAAACTGTACTCTAATCCTTACTAGATGTGTGATTTGGGTGAGTTACTTATTTTCTTCTCCTCAGTTTCCTCATCTGAAAAATGTTAATAATAATGTTAAATTATGAACCAAATTAAATAAGAAAGTGTTTGTGAAAGCCCTTAGTAAATTTTAAGGTGATAGTCACACAAGCAATAATACCCTGGCTCTGTGCTCCATTAAAAATAAGTCATTTCTACAACATTAGGGTGAAGAAGGCAATTATCACAGATAGTCCAAAGCCAGAAATCAAAAAAGATTTGTCTGATCAGATGAAAATTTAAAATTCTTGTGTGGTAAATAACTAACCACTAAAACAAGGCTGAAGAGTTAACCACTACCTAGAAAAACTATTTGCAATATATAAGATAAATAAAAGGCCAGTATCCCTAATATTTGAAAACAAAACCATAAAATCAATAAAAAGAAACAGCACACTAGTAAAAATAATGTTCACAGCCCATCTGAGGCAATGAGAAAAATACATACAAATGGTCAATAAATAAATACATTCAACTCCACTAATCATGAAATATTAGAAATAAAAGGGACCAAATTAATGGTTTCAAGTAAATGAGAAATGGGCACACTCAAAAATATGTTGGCAAACTTAAGTCATTACAATCTTTCAGGTTTGGCACTATACATCCATATAAAAATATATATACATATAACTTTATACTAATAATCCCAATTTTAAGAATTGCTCCAAAGACATGTGAAAATCATGTTTATCCTAAAGTTGCTTACAATATTGACATTGGGAGCAAATTAAATGTTCTTCAATGTGGGGTTGCTTAAAGGATAACTATACAAAGAAGCACTGTATAGTTATTCAAAAACACGGTATTTATATTCATTGCCATACAAAGACATCCCAATACATTGTAAGCACATAAATAGAAGATAAAATAACACATGTAATATAGTCTCATATAAAGTGCTATACACATATGTGTACATGTGCATAGAGAAATGTCAAGACCCAAATAAGTCTAGGTAGTGAAGCTTTAGACCATTATGATTTTCATTTGTATTTTATGTATATTTCATTTTTCTTCAAAGTAGGTATTATTTTTATAACTAGAGAAAATGATGCAATTTTCAGCTTATTAGAAAACAAATATTGTAGTTACTTCCTCAGAGGGGATATTTTAATAATGATTTAACTGTTCTGTTTTCCTCTTTGTTTGACAAAGCTAGAAATGCTTTGTAAATTCTATGACCCACAAAAATAAAAGATATTAAAAAGACAGCAAAAGAAATTAAAGCATTGCTCAGATGATTAAACTGGTAATATCACACTGCAGACTAGAGCAAGTCTTCCTTACCACATTCCATGTTCTATTAGCTGGGTGGCTTTCAGCAAGTTACTGAATATCTCTGTGCTCAGTTTTTTTCTCCCTTATAAATATGGGTAATTATATCCCTGATCTCATAAGATCATTATGAAGATGAAATAAATCAATGTGGGTAAAACACTTAAATTCACAGTTAACATCCTAAAAAAAGCCAGCTATTTATTTTGTTGTGAAACAATGTACAGAATCTACTTGGCTTATCATGGAAGAATGATAAATGACCACTACTGTTATCATCGACCTACTCACCATGTGTCACCTAAGGACACCATGAAAGGATAATTTTCTTTGTCTCAGAGTCATATCATATCTATTGAACACAATTCAAATTAAATATAGCATCTCCAAACCCAGGGTAGAAAGAGAGGTCAGGAAGGCACACCAGACAGCCAAAGTCTCAGGATATCTGAGGTTGTCCAATTTTGGCAAGGTGATATCAATTACTTTGAGAAATCAATAAATTCCTATATAAAACTATTACTAATACCTTGCATTCCTATGGTGTCTGCCGGCTTCCAGGGAGGTTGCCCATTCACTCTGCTAATTGAATGGGGGACAGAGACTGTGTTCAATCAGCACTTTAGGACTCCCACTGGGGAGCATGGTGCAGGAATTGGAGGCCTAGGAAGACTGGTGGAAATAAATGAAAATAGAAGGCATCAGCTCTCTGATGGAGACAGGGGAGCCAGAATACTGATATGTCCACAATAGCAATGGGTCTGTACCTCCCAGAGAATATTCTACACCATCTCTGGACTCTTCTAGTAAAGTCTGCTGTAAAGAAAATAGGGGGATAAAAAAACAGAACCTCTCGGGAATGCTCATCTCCCTCACCCAGCCATGAGGACCAAGGAAAGCCCTCTGAAATCTTCAGCCTTCCAGAGCATCCTCACGACCACTAAATTCAGTGTCACTCTTAGTTTGTAAAAAATAAAATCTTGAAATAAACTGATTTATGTTATGTTCATTTTAAGAAATAAAAATTATAATGTTGAAAATAAGATTCATTCGATCATGAAATTTGGAATGCAAATAAATAATTTGAACATTATATTTTTTTAAGAGTTTCACTTTCCTTCCTTCCCTAAACTACTTCTAATGTTATGTGATTAGGAACTCAGACCTGGAATTATACAATAAAAAAAAAAAAATACTATCTCCAAATAAAAGTAAAATTTAAAAGACAGAGAGATATTCATTACCAAAACTCCCTAAGTCAGAGTTTGGTCAGGCATTAATTTATACATTTATGAAGGATTCTCCTTACACAAACAAATTATGCAAACTTCAAAAGAGCTCTTTGTTTCCATAAAGCAATTAAATGCATTAATTGTTCTGTGTTATCACTTAAAGGCAGCACAATTAATTTGTCATTCCTTCCAAAGCCTCCGTGCTTTTGTACGGCTATCTATCTTTAGCTATCTCAAAGTGCTTTCCCCAACACTGATTTTATTTTTATCCTTTGTTGTAGAGCTGCAAAACACATTCTGTGGCAGCCTGGAGAAGCTGACATTAGTTCAGAAACGAAAAATGGTCAAATAAGACTCAGCATGTTCCATAATTAAACACGGTTACAGGAACATAAGGATTCATTTTTCACTCTCTTTCTATCAAAAACCTATTCATTAATCCAAAGCAAAAATACAATTTGAAAACCCATAACTTCTCCAAATACAAGGATGATGAATTAAGCTCACTGTTTAAAACACAGGAAAGTTTTGTGTTTCATGACTTCGTAGGTGGAATCTCAAAACCCTGACCAAGTGGACAGTGTCTGATAGACCAGTAAGTGCAAGGAAGAAAATGCTTTGGCTCTCACCTAGAAATTGAGTGTGATGGAGAAAAGTCTGGACATGACCTCAGCCTGTGTTATCAAGTCTTGAGTCATCCGCATTCTGGGAAATCTCAACTAAGCCATATAATTTCCCAAGACCAGAAATGACCCACTTAAAGCCTCATATACTTCTGAACACAGGAAGAGCAGCCATCAATCTCCCAGTAAGCATAAGCCAGAGAACCATCTGAAACAGCTCTTCACCCATTTCAATAGCTGTTCTCAAGGCCTTGAAGAAATCAGAACTGTCCCGTCTCCCAAGGTCCACCAGCCTGGTGACTACCTGATGTCAGAATAAACAACAACAGGTCCTTTGGCCTGATAACCTCTGGATGAAGATGCCATGAGTAAAATATGTCTCAATTTGCTCCATTTCAACAGAGGGGCGGAATTTTGAGTATTCTGAGAATACTAACAATAATTCTTTGTGCTTTCAGGTTTAAAACATGCTTGTGATGTGTTCTTTCATTTGATTTTGTAGCAATTATGTCTAAAAGCAGGGTCAATTTCTGGCTTATTCTAGGATATAATGATGCAAATGATATAAATTTCGGATCCACCTTACATGAATAAGCTGTGTTTTAGAAGTTTGCTTCCAAGCACAATTCACAATAACCAAACTATGGAACCAGCCTAGGTGTACATCAATGGATAAATGAATGAAGAAAATGTAGTATATACACACATTGGAGATTTATTAAGCCATAAGGGAAAATTAAATCATGTCATATATAGGAAAATGGGTGGAAATTGAAACCATTATGTTAAGCAAAATAACTCAGAAGGTCAAGGATAATATGTTTTCTCTCATATGTGGAATCCGCCTGGGAGGAAAAAGAAAAAGAAGTGTGTGAGCGAGTGGATCTCATGAAAATATCTCAATAAAACATATAAATAATAAATCAACCAACCAATAAACAAAAAATTGGTTGGCCTGGTCTCTGTGGACATTTTATTGATTAACTAGAATTTAGCTCTATCAGCAAGAGAAAGGAAGAGAATACTACATAGATGACTATTTAACTAAAAGACATATGTCTTCCTAGCCCACTTCTAAGTTAATTAAAGCACACATTCATTTTAAACTGAAAATAAACCTCAAAAGGTTTAAAACAAACTAATGTATGGCATTAAACCATATGGTCTTTCTTTTGTATAACTACAGCTCACATACTTAACTTTTCATCTCAACGTTTCCTCCTCCTCCTCTCTGAAAATTCTCCAAAAATATGCTGTTTTCCTTTTTCTCTTGAGTATCATAATGAACAGTCTTTAACATCAGATTTATGTAAGCCTATGATATATATATTTACATATAATGTATAAAGCTATATAGAGGTATAAATATAAATACATATCCATTCTGTACTTCCCAGTAGGATACAAACAAAATATTAACCAACCCCCTCCTAACACCCCTGGAACATACGCATGGTTTTTTCCTATAACCTTAAATTCCCAATGAGTAGCCATTCTCCTTTATGATTATATGTCAGGCAAGATCCACAGACTGGATTGGTGGCCATGATGGCCTTATAGACATCATTCTATAATCTGCAGCTAGACTTCCAATTATGGATTTCGACAGACTACAAATACAAATGTTTGCGTGCTTTCTGATACAATATTAAGGGGGAAAAATGTGGTTTGGAACAATCAAAGAAGAGCCCTTGCAGATTCTGACATTTTGGGCCAATGCATAAACTAGAAGCATAGATAAGGTTTTCTTTTTATCAGCATAGATTTTGTAAGCTTTACAAATGACAGAAGTTATATACTGATGGATACTGAGTGAACAGCATACTGTAAACATCTCAAAACGTTTCAGGCATGAAATCCTACAAATAGACGTACAGAAGGGAAGCAGAAAAGGAAGAAAGAAAAGGAGAGAATCCAAGGAAGCCTAGAAGTGTCAGCTGGGCTCAGCTCTAAGGAACTGAAGGCATCAATGTGTGGAATCACGTTAACCAGAAGGGCACCTTCAGAGTTGTTCGGATAAATTCATGGAACTTTTGGATGGATTTTGTCACGAACCACTATACTGGAGTCCATTAAAGGAGTTGCCAGTATCATGAAGCCTAAATTTAGGGGTATTTTTCTATGCAGATGGTTCACTAGATTATTAAGAGATCTAAAATCCCCCCAAAGAACTAATGCTTGCAAAAATAAAAATGCTAAGAATAATGAATAGAAGAAAGGAAAAAAAAAAAAGAGCTCTGATGTCTCAATCTGTTTGGGTTGCTGCAACAAAAGCACTGAGTGACTCAGAGACATTCATGTTTTACAGTTCTGGAAGCTGAAAGTTCAGAGTCAGGTTCATGGTGAGAGTCCTGCTCTTCACTTGCAAATGGCTGCTTCTCACTCTGTCTGCATGTGGTGGGTAGAGAGCCCTGTTGTCTCTGTCTCTTTCTACAAGGACACCAGTTCTACTGCATCTGAGCTTTGCACCATCACCTCATTTAACCTCAATAACGTCCTTAAAGGCCCTATCTCCAATACAGTCACAGGAAGGCTAAGGGCCTCAACATGGTTTTCAAGGGGCACATTCAGCCCTCCACTTTCTTCTTTGGCTACCGTTCAATGTTAATGGATACCAAAGGGCACACAAGCCCTCATCTCCTGTTCTGCCTTGTGCTCCACTTTACACAAAATTATATTCAGGCTAGAATACAGATTATAGTAAGCACTGCTGAGAAAGGACATACGCCTCACAGGAGACAAATTTAAAAAGAAAACAAAAGTTCAACAACAACAACAAATTTTAAATGGGTAAAGGACTTGAATAAAGAACACATACAGACAATTATCACGAGAAAAGATGTCAACATCATTTACCACTAGGAAAATAAAAATCAAAACTGCAGCCAGGCATGGTGGCACATGCCTGTAATCCCAGCAGCTCTGGAGGCTGAGACAGGAGGACTTCGAGTTCAAAGCCAGCCTCAGCAAAAGCCAGGTGCTAAACAACTCAGTGAGACCCTGTCTCTAAATAAAATACAAAATAGGGCTGGGGATGTGGCTCAGTAGTCAAGTGCCCCTGAGTTTAATCCCCAGTACAAAAAAAAAAAAAAAAAACGAACTGCAATAAGGTACCACCTCATACCCCCTAGAATGGCTAATGCAAAAAAATAAATAAAGAAATAAAGAAGAAGAAGAAGATACCAAATGTTGGGAAGAATGTTAAGAAACTGGAATGGTTATGCACTGTTGATAACAGTATAAAATGGCAAAGCCACTCTAGAGAACAGTATAGCAGTTCCTTATATAATCCAGAAATTGCACTTCTGAGTATATATCCAAAATATCTCAAAGAAATATATGTATACCTGTTATGGTTTGGATGTGAGGTGTCCCCCAAAAAACTCATGTGTAAGACAATGAAAGAAAGTTTATTGGAAAAATTATTGGGTTATAGATAGTCTTAACTCAATCAGTGTATTAATCCCCTGGTGTGATTAGAATGGTAACTGGAGGTGGGCAGGATGTAGCTGGAGGAGGTGGGCAGTGGGTCGTGCCTTTAGGGTATATATTTGGTATCTGGGTATATATTTAGTATCTGGTGAGTGGACTCTCCTCTCTTGGCTGCCTGATCATCATTTCAACCACTTCCCTCCACCACAATCTTCCACCATGATGTTCTGCCTCACCTCAACCTGCCCCAGAAATGGAGCCAGCTGTCTATGGACTGAGACCTCTGAAACCGTGAGTCCCCAAATAAACTTTTCCTCCTCTACAATTGTTCTGGTGGCTCTTTTAGTCATAGCAGCATAAAAATCTGACTAAAACAATACCCATTTTATAGGAGCATTATTTATAATAGCTAAAAGGTGGAAGCAACTAAGTATTTAGGCAGAGATGAATGAATAAACATAATGTGGTAAATACATGCAAGGGAATATTATTTACCCTTAAAAATGGAGGAAATTCTGGCATGGCTATGATACAGATGAGCCTTGAGAATATGCTAAGTAGAATGAGTCAATCACAAAAAGACAAATGTTATATTATTTAATTTCTATGAGGGACCTCAAGTTGTCAAACTCATAGAAACAAAAATCAGAATGGAGGTTGTCTAAGCTGGGGGGAACAGGCTATTTTTATTTAATGGGTAATTATTATTTAATGGGTACAGACATCTAGTTATAGAAGATGAAGAGTTATGGAGATGAAGAAAGGTTATAGCTGCATAACATCAGGAGCACATGCTTAAGAACACTGAACCGCACACTTAAAAGTGGTTATGATGGCAAATTTTATGTTATGGGTATTTTGTCACAAAAAAAAATGGGAATAGAGGGAGAAAACAAAATCTCCAAGTGAGTTCATGTGATTTGGCTCCATCATGTCTCATCCCAAGATACTGCGGAGAAACGACCACAGACATAACTCTGCCACTGCCAGCTATATTTGAAGAAGACAGAATTGAGGGGCCAGGGGGACTAATAATGAGGCAAATCCAACTACACTTTTCAAATAAGAATATTAAAATAGGGTAAATTTCAACAGGAGACTGATGAACTAAGCAACACTGGACACAGTCTAGAATGGATAAGCATCCAGAAATGAAGAGTGATTCCTAAGACCCAGCACATGATCTTGCACAAGTCATGCTAAGATAATCCATCTCTTATTTAATAGTTATCACACTGCTCAGATTGACCTATACTTTGGTGAAATACTGGTCAAGCAAGGCCTTTCGTGATAGCCTGGAGGGGAGGTATTTAGGTAGGTGGAGTCTTACTTAGTCATATGACCTCACCAAAAGGCCGTGACTGACAATTAATGAACCCGAATGGAGGTTTCTAGAAGCAACAGCAAGTATTTCTTTAGCACTTACAATGTGCTTGGCACTGTTCTGAATTAACTTAGTTTTCACAGCAACCCTAGAAGCTAGGTAAACTATTACCCCATCTTATAGATGAGGTAACTAAGGCTCAGGGGGTTAGTAAGAGCTCTTGCCCCCAAGAATGCATCAGATCTTTCAAAGACACCAGTGATCCTTGAAGGCAAAATCCAAAATTCCCAGCTATAGTCCTTCCTGGCTTGTAAATAGAACGTCCCACAATTGCTCACTTGCTCTTCCTTCAAACACTCCCCTCGACAGGCCTACAACACCTCTCACTCCTAGGTTTCTCCCTGACTCACTGAATGCTCCTCCTCAGTCTATTTTCATTTTAAACTTAACACAACTCATTGAAATTTAATTCTTGCCTCCACCAATCCCTTCCCCACTAAAATTCTGCTTTCTCCAAATTCTTCCCTATCCCTAGAGATGTATAAACCAAACAGATCTTAGAGTCATCCTTGAATTCTTAGTTTAAAACCTACATCAGATTTGCCAGCAAATTCAGCTGGTTCTATCTTCAGGACATAAAGACAGTCTTGACACGTCTCACCACCACCATGGTGACCTCCTTGGTAACAATCCATCATCATCTGGCATATGGTTATGAAACATCTCTCCCATCCAAACTTGTCACCTAGACTTCACTTTCAGAGGAACCCTGCTAAAATATGTCAGATCCTGTCATTTTCTACTCAGAATCCTCTAGAAGTCCCCATCCACTGAATAAGGTGACCACTAGGACCTGGCATGTTCTGGTCCCATTTCCTTTCTGACCATGTCCCATACCATATTCTCCTTTCTTCACACTATTACAGATACTCTGGTTATTGAATGTATAACAGAGACACAGCCTTTGGACCATAATACTTTTCAAGTTTTCTCTTTACCACTAACCATGACGGCTTTTATTAGTTCATCTTCCCTACTCTAAATTACTGTAGACCAAGTTCTGACAGCAGAAAAATTCCAAGTACCACCAAGAAGACATTTTATTTTCATGCCTGTTCGGCTAGTAGACCCATGCTCTATAAACCTCTTCACTGTAACTCAAGCCAAAGATTTTAAAGGTGATGTTCACATAATGATGTTCACAAGAGACATCTTCACAGGAATCCCAGTGATTTTAACTGAAAAGCAAAGGTACATATGTTCTCATCCTGCACGGGCAGCCTCACTGAAGTATTCCAACCTGACAATATTTCAGCCCAAATATAAAGTGAAGAACATCTATAACAGCTTTATCAACAAAGCCCAAATAGCACTGTGCTGAATTCTTTATAGACCATAGAATGCTGTTGATTAAAGGAAGGATGATAGAAGAGGAAATTCAGACAGCATTAAGTTTAGCCAATATCACTGAGAGTAGTTTTTCTTCTCACTGTCAAAATATGTCAGTCATGCCATTTCTACTCGGAACTCTCTAGAAGTCCCTATCCACAGAATAAAGTGATCACTAGGGCCCTGCTGACCAATTCTAGTCCAAAGAATGTAACAGAATCCTGACTTTAAGAAACTGAATACGGGGGCTGGGGTTGTAGCTCAGTTGTAGAGCACTTGCCTTGCACATGTGAGGCACTGGGTTTGATCCTTAGCACCATATAAAAATAAATAAAGGTATTGTGTCCATCTACAACTAAAAAAATTTTAAAAAGAAAAAAAGAAAAGAAACTGAATAGATGTAGGTCCAGCTTCATCCATAATGCTAGAAAATTTCATGTCTTCCTTGAACTCTTAAAAGTAACCCTCTATGAAAAAAATCAGACCATCAACTAAATCTAGCTAATGAGAAACAGCGTGAGATCACTTTTAGAGTGCTAATCTGTATATTTAAGGGCTTGAAGAAAGATGTTTTGCTGGAGATGGGCTTGAGGAATGATGTATTATCAGGGAAAGGCTGGATCTAATGAACATGAAGAAAATGCCTCAGTTGAGGCTGTACATGACCACGAGGATCATCCAAAGACAGGAACTATGCTGAATAGCCAGAAGCAGAGTTACAGGTTTGTACATATTAGAGCAGCAAATTTCTGATGGGTTTAATAAGATATTTCCTTTTGGCAAGTAGCTTGAGATGAATGATGAACAACAGAGGGGATTTTTTTTATCAAGAAATGTACAAATCTAGATAATCAACAAATGATAGAGAAGCAAGAGCCAAAAAAACCTTGCAAAGAGACAGACAGACTCAGTCAAAGATAGAAGATTGACCACATGCAAGTACTTCTGCTTTTTCTCAAAACCCCACAAAATAACAAGCCCAAAGAGAACAGTCGAAAACACAGTAGCAACAAAATTTTGAAAACTGGAAAGCGTAGGAAAATGAGTGACTGACTTAGCAGATCCAAAAAAGCTAAATCTTAGGCCAGCAGAAGGGGAAGCCAAGAAGCAACCTGATTTACACTACCAAACCTGCAAATATCCCAAAGATCACCAGCACAAAGCACCTTGGAACGTGAGAGAGCAAAGGTGAGGTAGAATCCAGAGAATGCACTGAACATCTGTATAACAAGCAGATGGATGTTCATCCTACCCCCGCCCCAAAGCCCTCCCTAATTCCACAGAGACAATTTCCTTTTTCACACCTCATCAGAAGACTCAAGAGGGTTTCTGAAATGAAGGAACAGTAGAAAGTAGACATCCTCTACTGAAGTCGGAGGGTGTTATGAAAAGTTATGCAATGAATATTAAATCCTCATCACTGTTCTCCATTCAGCTTCCAGAAAATTAGATGCAAGGATTACAGTCTTCAGGCTGGACACTGGAAAATTCCTCTCTGAGTCAACTGGCAGCTCAACAGAAATAACCCCAAAATACTGATGTTAAAGATTCCCCACAAAATAACCCAATAGATCTCCCCAGACTAGGAATACCAGTCACAAGTCCAGGATCTCCAGACATCTGCAGAAAAACTTCAAAATGAGAAACAGACACGTAAACTCACAAACAAAACATTATTTTGAAGAAAACAGGGATTATGTGGGGATATGAAAACTGTACATAATCTATCTTATATCCTCAGCAAGAGAAGGTTCTTGTATTCATGAAATGAAACCAAGATGCTATAAGAAGGAAAAGAGAAAATACAAGAGCTCTTGGAAATTAATATTGGCTAACAAAAATAAAAA
Source organism: Callospermophilus lateralis (assembly GCF_048772815.1). Classification (NCBI taxonomy): domain Eukaryota; kingdom Metazoa; phylum Chordata; class Mammalia; order Rodentia; family Sciuridae; genus Callospermophilus; species Callospermophilus lateralis. Next base: position 68,073,284 of record NC_135307.1, on the reverse strand, counting down.
TGGATTAGAGGGTTTAAAAAAAATGAGCTACAGAAAAACTTCTAGATCATAGAGAAAGAGAAAATAGAACTGTAGAAAGTGGGTAAGAAAATCAGTCCAGGGAATCTGACATGCAAATATTAAGAGTTTCAAGCAGAGACAAAAACAAGGAAGAATTCTTCAATAAAATAACTGAAGAAAATAATTCAGGAGTGAAAAATCGGTGTTTCCAAATGATAGAACATGCCCATTGAGAGACTCAAAGAGTAGATTAAAACACACTAATAGAAAGAGACATTGTCATAGTATTTCATAACAGTAGGTACCAAAAGAAGATTCTTAGCGCTTCCAGAGAGGAGGGAGAAAGAAAAACATATTACTTTAAAATATCAGGCTCAAGTGGAATCGGTCTTCTGAGAAGTTCTACAAATTCAAAGGTAGGGTCAGAAGGATTGTAAGTTCAAGGTCAGCTTGGGCAACTTATTGAGATCCTGTCAAAAAATAAAAATAAAAAATAAAAAAGATGGCAAGGTAGCTCAGTGGTGGAGCACTTGTCCAGCATGCATAATGCCCTGGGTTTGATCTCCACTGCAGAAAGGAAGAAATTAAGAAGGAAGGAAAGGTCACTCAAAGACAAAACCAAAAGTTATCATAAAATTGTTTCTAATATTTAAATCTCTTCAGAGACTAACTATCACTTCAGTTATAAGGACAAATGAAAGATATTTTCACACATGCATACCAAGGCTCCCTGACTTAAAATGGGGCTACATCCAGATACCCCCAGCACACATTGAAAATATCTTAAGTCAGAAAAAAAAATCTTAAATTTGAAAATCAAAACATCTTAAGTCGGAGACTATCTGTAATCTCAAAACAAATTACCATTCTCTGAAGACTATTTTAGAAGTGTTACTTCAAAACTGATGTAGGAAACAATCCACAAGAGAAGGCAGAAATGCCCTGAACTTCATGGGTGAAGGAAAATACCAGGCTGAGCACTGTGGGTGTGTCCTGGAAAGCCTAGTCCAGAGGCTGGAGAACGTCAGGAGGCTTCAAGAGAGGTACACCCATGTTAACCACATAACGTGAGTATATTGAGATTACAGATACCCAATGGAGGAGAGTTCTATTTACAGATTAATAGAAGTACATGGAGACTAAGAAAGAACATTCATGACATTCATTCCCCTAGAGAAAACCAAATGTTGAACAGGAAAATAATCATAGTATATCACACGACTCGGTTTTAAAAAATATTTGCATAATCATGATAATGAAAACAGACTATTGATTCAATCAAAATTATGTTCTAAATACAGTGATAACAGAGAAAATTGGAAAAGTAGATACATCGTGGTTTAGAGACAGCGGAAAGGAAAGAATTATATTTCCAATCATTCAAAGATGTCAGTCTATTGGTAATGATTCAAACTAAGAATTCTCTCCAAAAATCATATCAGAACAAAAGAGAGAAATATCACCACAAATGAAGCTGATTTGAAAGTAATCACTGGGAAATGGAAAAAGGCATGTAGACCAGGAAATTTCATTTTTCAAAATAAACCTTGAAGTTCTATTTGGCTCCTTAAGCTATGCTCATGTGTTACTTTAATCTAAAAACATTTTTTTAAAAAAAAATCATGCAGATAAAATATGAATTACTGTGCAGATCAAATGAAAAAGAAGACATGTGAACCAAAGGATTAGAAAATATTTGGAATTCTCTTTTCTTCTTCCATAGGTCCTGTGTCCTTCCTGTTTATCTCAGCTGTTTTCTCTGGTATTGTCATATTACTAACTATCATCACAATCATCCTTTCTCTGCTAGAAACATCTGATGACAATTAGCAACTAGAGCCACGTAGCCAAGGATGACTGGGCTCAAATACTAGAAGCCACTGAAATCTCCCTTTGGGTGAATGGACACACTTCTTTCAAGAGACAAGTTTCTCCAAAATATATGTTTATGACTTTGTTGCTTTGGCAAACAACAGCAGAAAGGATATTTGCACTTCTAATGTAAGTTGAAACAGCCCTGACCTTACTTTTCCCTCTATAAAAGAGAATATCCAAACTTCATCTATATATTCTTCCTATGCTATGGACAATTGTTTCCAAAACATCTGTTATAGTTTAGTTATGAGTTATTCCCAAAAAATTCATATGTGAGATAATGCACAAATGTTCAGGGGCAAAATGATTAGATTATGAGATTTTTAAACTAATTAGTGGATTGGTCCATGAATGTGGATTACCTGGGTGGTAAGTGTAGGCAAGTATGGTGTGGCTGGAAGAAATAGGTAACTGGGGACAAGCCTTTGTCTCTGGTGAGTGGAACTCTCTGCTTGCTAGTTGCCTGAGCTGTTTTCTTCTGCCAAGCCCTTCCGCCCTGGTGTTCTGCCTCACCTTAGGCCTAGAGCTCGGGCGTCAGCAGATTATAGACTGAAACCATGAGCCAAAATAAATTTTTCCTCTTCTAAGTTGTTCTTGTCAGATTTTTTTGGTCACAATGATGGAAAAGCTGATTAAAATACCATTTTAAATTCTAAAGTAGTTCTTTCCTATCATCAACTAAAATAAGAAAAGAGAAAGACAAGACAAGATTGGCAGTATGGCAAATTCATTTATACCAGGACTCTGCCATAATCGAGGATGAAGAACAGAAAGAGAAACACACACACACACACACACACACACACACACACACACACACACAAATATTTTTAGTCTAATTCCTAGTTCTTTCTAATGGTCCCTCTGCTCTCCTCCCACTGAAACTGACAGTCCTTTTCCAAGAGCACTGAGGATATAGCCGAGAACAAAGAAAGCAGTTTAACTTTGAGTTTCAAATTAGACATTTTTAAAGCCAATAGCAAAACAATAATCTTGAAAGTATAGATTTCCATTGCAAATGTCAGGCCTATGAGAAAGCAAATGGCTTTTTGTTGTTGTTGTTGTTCTTTTTGCGTTTTGTTTTCACTGTTAAAATCTTACCTCTTTTCTCAGAAAGCATGAGAGGAATAGAGGAAGTGAAACCTGCAAGAATAGAAGGAACAATAGGAGGTGACGGTAGAAACCCAAAATAGGCTGAGGGGAAATCCAAATGCAGCCAAGAAGTATATTCTGCTTCCCAACCAGAACACTAAGAAGTAACAGACAGACCAGCCAGTGTAACCCCTGGACAGAAAGAGCAGTTTGAGAGGCGGATAAGGGCGAGGGAGCAGTCACAAATCAAACTCTGCTATAGAGAAATTGAATCAGCCACATGGTCAGAGGCTACTTGCTATCATTTAAAAATTTAAGCCCATCACTAAAGGACTCGGGTGGTTTTTTAGAGAACTAGTGTGGTTTTTGCCTTGCTCTGAGTTTACCACTTATCAAATAAGGATTCTCAAAACATACTCATTTCTTCAAAAAGAATTTAATGAGCACATACTGTGCTCCTGTTACACCAGAGATACAGTGTTGAACTGGAGAACAAGCTCCCTGCCTACATGGCTCCCATTTTAGTTGGAAGAGTCAAGCAGTAAGTATATTTAAAAAATTAAAGATTATAGTTACAGACTACAATAACAGGATAAAGAGATACAGAGTGACAAGGACTTTCTAGAAGGATTGGGGAGAGGAGTCTTATAACAGTGAACCAGAGAAAAAGTATTGTGAATTATCAATTTTCGTGATTATTTTTCCCACTTAGAGAGAAAGAGAGGCACTGGAAGAGTTGGCCTTATCACCTGAGCACCTTCCTGCCCTGCCTGTCAGGCAGCACCCTCTGCTCCAAATTTTTCTGCACCCTCCTCTGAAATCTCATCACCTGTTTTTGCTTCAACGTGACAGGGCACTACTGTGAAACCCAGTCCCTGCTGGTATGCTAACACAGGCTAGAGACACAGCTTGTAGAGAACAAATAGCCGTTTCAGAGAGTCAGGGTGGAGTCAAGAACACACAGAGCAGAATTTCTGATAGTGAACCATCAGACAACAGGGAAAATACAGGAGTCAGCTGGATCCCACCACATCACTGTTTGCAGAAGAAACTGTTCAGCCTATCGAGAGAGCTGTCCTGGATCTTTCAATAATTCATTTCCAATATCACAATTTTCAACATTTAGGAGAACAAGTAACATGACCAAGCAAAGCAGATTAGAAACAGCAAGAGAAATGGGAGGAAAACCAGGGAGAAAAACACCCAAGAAGCTAAAGGAGCTGTTTTAATGGATGAAAAAGTCTCTGAAATCTAATAAATGTCCTTGGAGCAGTGGAGCAGGGGAAGAAATCCATTTTCATTAAGAAATCCATCCAGATAAGGAAGTCAAGACCCATGTTTGGGGAAGAAAATAAAATTTTTTTTAATTGATAGATAAGAAGGTGAAGAAAATGCAGGGCCAAGCATTTTACTCACATAGGTATGTTTTTTTTGTTTTGTTTTGTTTTGTTTTGTTTTTTGTTTTTAGGATTGAAGACACATAGACACATTTATTTATTGGCAGAAAAAGAGCCAGTAAAGGGAAAGATGAGCACAAAACAAAGGGCAAAATGGGCAAAGAAAAAAAAAAGCAAGCTACAAAGCAAATCTACGTTCATATGCTGGGAAGCTCCCATGAACTCCAGGCTCATCCATGTAACCTTCACCTGACATGACAAATGACCCTCCCCCCACCCTGGCACAGCAGGTGCTACACCAAAGCCTTTTGCACCCTATTTCTGCATGTGCATGCTTGTGGGTGCTAGCTCTCTACCTACCTATCTCTCTCTCTCTCTCTCTCTCTCTCTCTCTCTCTCTCTCTCTCACACACACACACACACACACACACACACACATTTTATTGGTCTTAATCATACATCTGAAATCTAACCAATTCTAACTACCACCACCACCTCCCACCTGCCTGCCCTCTTCTATCCCTGACCCCTTACTGTCTAATTTACACAAAGCAGCAGATTGATCCTCATACAACATCCTAAGACAAATAACGCCTCTCTTGGACCCAAAATCCTTAGAAATCTCCTCCCCATTTGATTCAGAATAAAAGTCACTACTCTGGCCTTCAAGACCATATCAGGTTTGTCCCCCAGCCTATGCCTCTCCTAGCCCATCTTGGTAAGAAGTGATTCAAGGTTGTTTAAAACACACACACACACACACACACACACACACACACACACACACCTGTGACAGTTCCTATTCCTATAGGATACACATCTATTTCAGATAAGAAAAAGGCACAGGCTGTCAACTGAGATAAGGAAGGATGGCCACGGGTTTGGGAGAGGGGGAGACAGAAACAGAACAGCAGAAGCACAGCTGCTCAGCAAAACTTGAGAGGGTATCCGCCTAAGAGCAAAAGACAAGACTGTGAGCCATGCATTTTTAAAGTGGCGCCTTTGCCTGTGGCTGTGCAGATGACTCCTGCTACTGCTCAGAAATCCTGGAGCAGGAAAAGAGGCAGGCAGATTGGGGGGTGGAGGTGGGGTCTTTAGAGCATTGTGTAGCAAAGGGAGAAGGAATAAAGGATTGTGGAATATCAGTGTCTGGACAGGAAGAAGGGCTGTTGCTCCTTAGCCAGGCCCTCATCAGGAAAGGAAGTGGGGAAAATACACCTACTAGAGGGGTTTTGGGGGGCAGGGGATCATTTTCTAAGGAAACTAACAAGCAAACTCACAGGCAGCCTAGGGTAAAAGACATTCTCAAAGTCTGTTGCTCCCTGCCTTCTTTGCAGATGCCTAAGTAGAGGTACGTACTTTTAAATGTCCTTCCCTTACACTTATTTTAAATTGGTGAGGATCCCAAATTAGACCTCCACAGATTAAGACTTTCAGAGATTGTTAAAAATACATTCAACTTTAAAGAAGATGAGATCTAAAAGGGTAACTATGGAATTAGCTTCTAAAAGGGAGGCGACAGCTTCAAAGACAATTTTTGAAGCTTCCAGTATTTCCTGAGAGTCAACCTGGACAGAGTTCTCATTCCACAAAGATCACCTTACCTATGCACAGCCAGAAGGGAGCCTGTTGTACCTGGCACCTAACCTCCTAGGGAGGCCCTAATGCAGTCTTCAAAACTTATGTAAATATTAAAGAAATAGGTAAGAAGCAGTCACTTAGGAGCCAGGTTAGAAATTGCTCCCCAAAAAATCCCCTCTCTCAGCATAGCAAAGCAATTCTTAAATCTATGCATAAAGGCCCTCTGGTATGACATGCATTTCAACAAGTCCTAAATATATTTATATATGGATTTGTGAGTCAACCTTTGAAAAAATTCTACACATTTCATTTCCAGCAAAATTAAAATCATATGCCAATTGATCCTTGAGTCTACATATCTAAGAACCAATAAAGCTCCACAGTTTTTTCTCTAGCACAGCATCATTTCACCTACATGGACATTTTGTCCTGGGCAATATACTTATTTTTTAGGAATCAAAACTAAATTTCTTGGAAGAATAATCCTTTCATCATCGGAAAATAAAATTCTCCCCTAATTAAAATACCTGTTCTTAGAAAGTGAGATTTCATAAAAAGATTTCTCTGCAAGTCAATCTTATTTTCTATTTTATAACACAAAAGAAAAATCCCATGCATGTTATTCATCTAACAATCTAAACACATTTATTTACTTATTTATTCAACTTGAAAGTTGAATCACAAAAAAATCACTGGCAGTAAAAATTACTACATAAGCACAATCTACTTCTACTAGATTAACTGCTAATAATAAAAATATTCTCCTTCGTATAGGAGAAAAAAAAATCAGTTTGGACTCTATAAATTCCTCAAGTGCTGCCTCTTTCCTCTTCACTAGAAAAAGTCACCAATGATCTCTGAAGGTCAGCCAGATCTCTATTGACTTCCTGTCCTAGTACTCTTATGGTTCCCTCTTCCATCCTGGAGTTCGCTTTTTTTTTTTTTTTCAGCCCTTTTTTTTATATTTTAATAGAGACAGGGTCTTGCTGAGTTGCTTAGCTCCTCGCTATTGCTGAGGTTGGCTTCGAACTCATGATCTTTCTGCCTCAGCCTCCCGAGCCTCTGGGATTACAGGCGTGCATCACAGTGTCTAGCTTCTCTCGTTCTTTGTCAGCAACAAAGACATACTTTCTACCCTTCTGGGCTCTCTCCTTAGCCCCTCTGTGGCTCTCCTTCATCAAGTGTCCACCCTCAGACAGCTTCATTCTGACTATCCCCTACATTCCCTTGACAACTAATTACTTTCTATACACAGTGATTCCCACAGACATCCCTTCATGTCTCACATCTCTGAAACCCCAAATCACATTTCTAATTGCCTAGTAGACATCTCCAAGGAATAACTTCTAGGAAAAAGAACTACCGTTTTCCTCCAGTATTACCTGTGCCTTCTCTCCTGTCTTAGAAAAGTGTTCTGTCATCCATTCAGCTGAATTTGCAGAAATCTACAAGTCCGTTAGAACTCTTCTTCTACATTTGCCCACACATTCATTTATGCACTGAGTACAACTTAAGAAAAATGTTTCTGGAATTTGCATGCAATCTCTTGTTGGATATTCCAAATATCCACAATGTAGGGACTCTTCTCTCCATTTTCTAGATCACAGCTTAGATAATGGATGCAAGTTCTTAATAAGTGATGATAGAAAACTTAAACCCAGGGGTTGGAGTTATGGCTCAATGGTAGAAATCTTGCCTAGCAAGTGAGGCACTGGGTTCTATCCTCTACCATCACATAAAAATAAATAAATAAAATAAAGGCATTGTGCCCATCTACAACTAAAAAAAAAAAACTAATAAATAAATAAATAGAAACACTTGAACCCAGGTTTGTCTGGCTCCAGTCTATAGTCTTTTCACAAACCACAGTCCACATGTCAAATATGATCTGCCACCTGATCAGAGTTGTATAGAAACCCTGCCATGCTCAGCATAGCTATGCATGTTGTTTATGTGTTTTCAATGGCCATTTTAGCAATACAACAGCAGAGATGAGCAGTTGAAACAGAGACCTTAAGAGGTCCATGACGCCTAAGGTAGGTACTTTCTGACCCTTTACCAAAAAAAAAAAAAAAAAAAAAAATCGCTTGCCAACTCTATGCCACCCTCTACATACCTCCCACTCGGTCTGTTTTCCTGGCTTATTCCAACACCTTCCTAACTGGTTTCTTTGACTATAGCTATCATCTTCTCCAATCTACATTGTACAATGAAGAATCAAATTCTTCTTATTTATCTCACAGTCTTCAGGGTAAAAGGCAAATGCCTTATAAAATGATGAAAGGCCTTTTGACACATATGTTCCTTTCTTCCTCTCCAGCCACATCAACTTCCCACTTCAGCATGTTGCTCCCCAAAGAGGTCAAACTATCCCATTCTTATGTTTTCAAACATGTTCTCTTTTCTGGAAAATACCTAAGTCCTAGCTCTTTACACACTTATTTTTGTATTGTGAGCTCAAGAGTCACTTTCTTCCTAAACACCTTCCTAGATTCCCTCCGGCTGAGCTAGGTGGCTGTCGGGAGGTGCCCTGGATGCAGACGCCTTTAAGTCCTAATGCACTGGGTTCTGAACAATTATTGGCAGGTCATAGTAACTTGGGCATTACCCCAGCTGGGATAACAAGGTGTGGCTCCAGGAGTAGGCGTCACCTGCTGGGGTTGAGTCACACTCACCTGTTCTTTGTAAGAAGAATACCCCTTTTCCCTTTTTGGGATAGAATATTCCATGGAACAACCTCCCCCAATAAAGTCTGGGTTCGAGGCGTGCTCTCTTTCTTGCCTGTCTTGCCTCCTTGGTGGAAGCTGGGTCAGAGGAGCCGTCATGGAACTCAAAGGAAAGCATTTCTCTGTCTCCATGTGATTATTTCGTGCCAGTGCAGTGACCCAGACTGGTTTAGTCATGTGTTATGACAGGTGGCTTTATCATTCACTTATTCAACATATCCTCAATAAACACAGCTAACAGCTCAGAGACAATGCTTTGTGCTAAATATACAATGATGGACAGGACAAACAGACCTTGATCTTAGGAACCCAACTTCTTTATTTCCATTCACAGTATAAAGAATGAGATGGAGGTACTGGATGGATATGGAGAAAGAGAGAACAAGAAAAGGAGGACAGGGGAGGGAGGAGAGAGGAGATGGTTCTGTGATTTTCCTGACACTCCCACCATATCACAAGCTTGATGACTGCTGAGAACCAATGCCTACCAGACCACCTGGTACAACGCTGAATGAATTAAATAATTCTGAATGATGCGAGGACACAGTTCAGTTTCAGAGAACTAAGATTTCTGCAGAGTCCAGGCAAGTTAATAAGGCACTGAGAAAATGTCCTGTTATTTTATGGGGGGAAAAAACTCAACTTTTCCAGAATCTGAGAGGGCTTATGAAAATGTGACTATGCATAAAAAGAAACATAGATATAAAAGAACTTTCCTACAAAAGACAAATTCTGTTTTGAATAAGAAACAGGGAATAAAGTGCACATCACATAGTCGTCTTCTTCTTCTTCTTTTTTTTTTTTTTTTTTTGACTACTGGACTATACATCTGAAACTACTAAACCATAAAAAGTACCTATAACCCTGAACTTTGAGCTCCACAAAATGTTTTTCCTCATGGGATACTCAGCTCATTAAAGAAAAGAAAGATAAAAGAAAAGTCTTTCTTACAAGCTAGGGTAAAGCAGACACAAAGAATTGACCCAGTTTCCAAAATAAACATTAGGCTTAAAGCTCCCTCCATCTGGCTAAAACTAAAACCAGAAACGAAAATCGCATGTTCACACTCCATTTCCTACCTACACCACGAGAGCAAGGGCAAGAAAAACTTTAACATATAACTTAATACTCTCCCTGAGTTGATGTTAGTATCATATTAAGATTTGTAGAATTACTTTTTAGTACCAAAAAAGGGCAGCACCCCACTTTTAAGCCGGTCTGGGTATGCATGTAGATCAAGTACCCTTCCATGTCCCCACTGAGCAAGTCTACAGATGTCTCCCTTGAAGCTTCCTTTGCCCTGAGACAATGTCTTTCAGTCTTCTGAGCTGCCTAATTGCTCATGATATTAAAAAATAAAAAACCTTCTCAAAACAAAGCATATTTTCTAATCTCCATAATATTCTTTGACAATCTTCTCTCTCAATTCTTTACTAAACACTCTCTGTAGAAGAGATTTCTTATTCTCTATAAAGCAAGGTATGCCCTTTACATGAAAAATCCTAAAATCTTTGTGACCCCACCTCCTCTCCATCGTAACCTCTTCTCCAATAATCAGCCTCAATCTGTGGACCACAGTGTAACTGCATTAATAGACTCCTAAATGTATAGAATATTAACACTGGGGAAAAAATGATTTAAAAAAGCCTTTTGTTACAACTTCTGCTTTCACAACTGAACCCAGCCAGATTTGAAGACTCTCTAGGAAAATCCTTCATGACTTTGTCCCAAACTTATTCTATGTTCTCACAACTCCCCCACCCCCGCCCCATTCTTACCACTTTCTATTTATTTTCCTTTCTAATGGGTAGAAGTCAGGACAATGCTCATAACCTCAGATTGGCTTTTATCTGAATTCCACAGAGGACACCTAGTGAGTTCATCAACCTCAGAACATGATACTTGGCTCTGGTCTCCTCTACACGACGTTGAGTAACCAGTGTGTGACTAAATGCTTCTCAGTGGCCCTTAACCACCCACATGGAGATTCAAATTTCCCTTCATACATATTTCACTGACAGATGGTCCTGCTATACTTCTAAAACTGGTAAACCATTGGCCTGCTGGGTTATAAGCTATACCAGTCCATTCCAAAAAGTTTCTAGACAATGCAAGCTATCATCAATTACATCCTTTTTGAAAATTACAGATCAACATCAGAATGCCTGGGTTTCTTGTTTACCAATGAAATCTCAGCAATTTTCAAATTTATGATTTTTTAGCATTGCTTTGTTTTTGCTTTTCAAGTCTCGGTTTGCATAACATCACAGAACCTGCATCATAGTCTGAGTGTCATACAACATGTGTGTGAGGCTGCCTAAACAGACAGCAGAAGCTAAACAGACAGCAAGAAAAAGAGTAAACTATGCATTCAACCAAAATAAATACTTGAAGTTCAACACGGACGTATGCTGTCTACATATATTAATAATATACTTAATAGTATATTAAAACAAATACATATATGCATATGAGAAGACAGATTTGTTTGAACACTAAATTATTTATGGAAACAAGTAAGCCACAACTTATATTTTTATTTTATGTTTCTTTCTTTTAATAAAATTTTAATGAAATATGCAAATATTAAGTTCTTTATGATGGTTAGATTCCACTAAAATGAAAGCACTGTGATGATTTAGTAATAAAGAAGGAACTAAGTAATTGCTTTCTTGATGAGCCTTTAGAAAAGGATTCATAAAAATACATTAAGACAAGGGGCTAATCATATTAGAAAAATTCCATACTTGTATTCCTTTGTTTTATAACTATCAAAACAAAGTATCAGTGTACTAAGGTGGTTTCTGAATAGCAGAGAAATTAGTCAGTCTGCTAATTTTTGGAAAATGGAAAATTATTAGGGGCTCAATAATAAGATTATGTAAATGAAATGGATTAGAAAACATTTCACGAAGGAATCATTAAGTGTTTACTGAGCAAATTAGCAAAGAGATTACCCACATCTTGATCTAAAAAAAAAAGAAAGAAAAAAAATCTGTTATTTTCCACAACTTCTGCAGAACTGAATTGCAAAAATATTGTTTTACTAAAGCCCTTCAGTAGTGAATCCCATGAATGCCAGCAAATAGACAGGTTCACTTATGAATGGACAGATGCAGGAGAATTGGGAGGACACGCCTATGGGTGAGGGCAAAGGCTACTCCTTAGGTGGTAGAAGTCACTTGGCTCAGGAAACACCTGGACGGGGAAGACTGTATGGGTGTTGAGAAGAACCATTCTGAACAGAAGGATCCTCCACATTGGGCAGGCACAGAAACGAAGGGTTTCAGACTAAGAAATTCCTAGGTAGCAGGTAAGGGAAATATCCCCAGATCCTGCTGACACAGGAGGAATCCAGAGGGAACATCAGGAGACTGGGATTGGGATACCCAGTCATAATTATTTTTTTTTTTTGAAGATTTGTCTGATATAAACAAGAAGAACTCTGAGACTAAATAATTAGAGTCACGTGTGATTGCGCATCAGGCAGGAAAAAAAAAAGCCATAAAACAAAGAAGAGGGCTTATAAAGGGACTTACAAACTGGACTTGCTGCCGTTGAAATTTCTGAATTTTGCTGGAAAGCATGAAAAAATTTTAGATGGGATTCTCCAAAAAAAGAGTCTATCATTTACAAGTAGTGATTATTTTTTCCCCACAGACTATAAGCAGTTGGTGTCTCCATCAGCTTTTTGATAAATGGTTTTTCACAGTTATTGAGTTATAAGGTCTCAAGTCGTGCCTCTCAGGCGGCCAGCACACAGCGACTGGATTCCCAGCACAAATGAACGCACGAGCCTTCTGTTTCCTACACCCTCCTTTCTTTCCCTCCTTCCTCAACATATTACACACACACCTCTGAATTCCTGGCATTGGCTGACAGCACATATTGGGTTGTGAGAATACTAGTGGTTTGTTTTTGTTTGTTTTCCTTGGCATTATTATAAGAAAAAAATACTGAAATTATAAACAGCTACAATATGCCCATTTGGCTGATATTATGTACAGGCGTGTCTAATAAATTTTGGAATTATTCAAATTTACTATAACACTTCTTGCACCTACACAGATTTCTATAATCTTCTCGGTCAAGGGAAATATGCCATGAAATTATCAAGAACCCACAAAAAAAGAAGAAAACTCAGAGGTATCTTCCTAAAATCCTCTGGCTATAGAAACTGGTTTTCCGTTTTATGCCTCTGAATAACTCCAAAGTCAACAGGCAAGAAGACATCAGAATATAAGCAGAAAACTACTGCTCAGGCTTTGAAAGGAGATACAGAAAACCAGGGAAGAAAATGATCAGGTTTAAAGCTAGTTTTTCATTTTGAAATCAAGACAGGAACTTCAGAAAAGGAGAGAATTTTTCCCCCCCTGGTACTAGGGATTGAACCCAGAGGTGCTTTACACTGAGCTATATCTCCAGTTCTTTTCAATTTATTGTTTACTTGTTTTTGTTGTTGTTTATGAAACAGGATCTCCCTAAGCTAGTGAGGCTGGCCTCAAACTTGCAATCCTCCTGCCTCAGCCTCCTGAGTTGCCGGGATTACTAGTACATACCATAATGCTCAGCAATGAAATTGAGATCTAGCAAGTATAATCGCCCATTCGTGAAGTAGGGAAGAAATAGAACCAACTCTAAATCAAATGAAGTTTTGAAAATTCAACCGAATCTATGTGAAAATTTTCAACATAAGTAGATTATGAGGCTAGATAATAAAAAGTGATGGAAGAAAGGACTGTTGGTATTTCCACTAACTTCTTGGAAATTATATTAATGGGCCAACTGAGAGATGTAGGGTTGGGCAATTCAATGCAAGGAACTAGTGCACTCCCAAGGAAGATAATACAGGTGAGCACTCTCACAAAAGAATTGAGGCCAGGCTACCTGACAGGTATCTTCCTCAGATACCTATTTGGGGTGGATGCAAGGACAAGAGATCCTCATGATGACTAGCTGGGACAACTTCTTTTGTTTGAATAACAAACTGAGATTGAGAGGAGAGCTGTTAACAATTAAAATATTGAGAATGTAGAGGTAGGAAAAGACAATCAAGGGCCCCACTGTGTGGAGTTTACATTCTGATGGAAAGGAAAAAATAAAAACAGAGTAAACACAATTCCAATTCTTGATAGGAATAGTGAAGAAAGAGGGTCAAAGGTTAGAATATGGGTGATTGGGACTGGGATAATTTTTATAGTAAGTTAGCTTTGGGAGGAATTTCTGAAAAGGTGGAGACCTGTCTGAAATTGGGGGAAAGGAAAGGAGTGTTAGAAGCAGTGGGAAAGCAGATATGAAGACATTGACCCAGAACTGAGCATGATGACTTTGCAGTCAACATGAATTTAGGACAACAGGCCACAGCAGACTAGTGGGAAGTAAAGTGGGGGAAAAGCAGGCCAGGGCCTCATCAGAAAGGCCTTGAAAGACAGAGCAGGGACTCTGGATTTTATTTCATGTGCATTGGAGAGATGTGAGCAGAGAACAGTGTGACTTTATTTACTTTAAAAGGAACACTCTGGCTTCTAGGGAGAGATTGTGGGGCAGGAATAGAAACAGAAGGAACATATACAGGAGGTAACTTCAAAAGTCCAGGCCAGAAATGATGGTGAGTTGCCCTTAGGTGGTAAGCTAAAGAAGTACAGAGAAATAATCAAATGTATTTTGCAGGTCAAACCAAAGGACTTTGTCTAGAATGGATGGAACACACAAGAAAAACAGGAATCTTAGATGATTCCCAGCTCTGGAGCCTGTGGAATGAAGTGTATGACAGCGTTCTTCAACTCTACACAAATTTTTATTTTCCTCTGATTCTCTTATGAAAAACTATGTTAGTACATCCATTCTGCAAAATATAGTTTGGCAACTTCTTCAGAAAATAAATATACACTTAATTGTATTTGTGGGCATTCATTCCAGAGAATAATGAGCTTATAAAAACCAATACATGAGCCAGGCACAGTAGTGCACACCTATCATCCCAGCAGCTAAGGAGGCTGAGGCAGGAGGATCAGGAGTTCAAAGTCAGACTCAGCAAAAGCAAGGCTCTAAGCAATTCAGTGAGACCCTGTCTCTAAATAAAATACAGAATAGGCCTGGGGATGTGGCTCAGTGGTTGAGTGCTCCTGAGTTCAATCCCCAGTATTCCTCCACCAAAAAAAAAAAAAGAAAAAAAAAAAAAACCTATACATGAGTGTTTGTAGCAGCTTTGCTGGTAATAGTCCAAAAGCAGAAACAAACAAAATCTCCTTCAATAGATGAGTCATTAAACCTTGGTATACCCAAACCATAAAAAATACTACACAGAAATGAAAAGAAACAGATAACTGATATATTCAGTTTACATGAATCTCAATATCTTTATGCTGAATGGAGGGAGTCCATTTCAAATTTTTTTTAAAAAAATCACCTTTTATATGATTCCATTTATATAATATTCTCAAAAATCACAAAATTATAGAGCTGGATGGTTTGTATTCAGGAACCTTAGATGATTGAGGGAAGAGGTAGATCAAATGAAGGAGATCTTTGTGGTGACAGTTCTGTATATCTTGACTACAGTGGCAACTGCAGGAATCTACATATGTGCTAAAGCAACACAGAGCTATATGCTTACATTGTACTGATGTCAATTTTGACCCTGTGCTATAGTTATAGAAGATGAAAGGTGAAAAGGACAAAGGCCCCCTCTGTACTTATCTCTGCAACTTAAGTGAATCTATACTTCGAAATAGAAAGTTTTTATTGAAAAACCTAACTATGCCCAAGTGTAAGGCAAAATATATTGCACAAACATTAAAAGTAGATCGTAGTTAAGTATTATACCTGAAAAAATATCACCTTCACAATTTATGAAGTACATTTTTGCCAATATATCTTTGGCTATGTAGGTATCCGCTGAATTAATCATCAAGGTTTCTGTGTATATTAAAACAGTGTCCGCCTGAAAGCCTCTGGAACAATAGCGCTTGGAATTTTAACTCTCCCTCTAACTGCAGGCTTCCACCTGAAAATAGAACTTGTGCATTTTTGCTTCTGCATCTGGACACAGGAGGGCTAGAGTGATGGATGATAGACAGCAGCCAACACTGGTGTTCCCACAGATCTCAGACACTCTGAACTATGAAAGCTACCTGCTGAGACCCAAGCCACTCTCTTTCTCGAGACCAACCAATGCCCGACCAAACTCTAACATCTTTCCTATCAAAATTCAAGCCTCTATAATGTAGAATCTCAAAAACAGATGGCTTAGACCAAAGACCAATGGCCATGATCTAACAATGCTAATCACACCTTCAGTCCAAAAGTTGTCAAGTTCTCTAGGTATCAAAACTAGACTAGCCTAAATCATCCAAGTGAATTTGAAGGCATAGACAGTGGTGAAGTCTTCCTGGAGAGATTTTAGAACAGCTTCTTGGGTATGCATTTCCTTAATATTGTGGTCTTCTAATGTCATACAGTCTCAATTCAAATGTAGAGACTTTGGCTCCTTCAAAGGACATTCCACTTCCAAGAATACGATCAAGCCACTGCATACTCACGCATGAATGCTAAATTCTAGACACTTTTTCATTGCTGGGAGGGCTTATGTACTAATTCTTCCATTCTTTTAGTCATATATTGAAACTAGAGTGTTATAAACCCAGAGTTTCTAAATACAGAGATTAATAAAACTTTCTTTTACTAGTTTAAATTATAAAAGCAAACATAAAACTATATCCTGGGGTTGACTTCAATTCACAAACTCAGTTATTAACTGGAACATTTTCCAAACTGTGCATCTCACATCAGATTCTGCTTGCTTTTTTGGAAATGAATGCACTGCCAACAAAACTTCCAGAATGTGCCAGATGCCACCTGACTAGATGCTGGTCCTGATTCCTTCAAGAGAGCTCTGTCAGGTAGATCACTCTCAATAGAATTAAATCGTTCTGAATTTCGCATCACCTACCCAATACTGTTTTTCATGTGTTAATACATTCTAAAGAGTAAAATATGTTCTTTCACATTTTTATTTTGTGAGGCCACATAAAATTAAATCAATTGCAAATGATATAGATTAAAACACCTTTCTGAAGACAAAATAATTCATTTTAATCCCATTGGAGACTGGAGCCAGGAAAAATGCCAATACAGATCATTTATTAAAAATACAAAAATCAAGATACTCACAGCCAACCATCATCATGGCCACTGAAAACATCTTCTCCACATCTGTGGTAGGAGCTATGTTTCCAAATCCTATGGTTGTAAGGCTTGTCATGGTAAAATAGAGAGAGGACACGTACAGTGAGTCCTTGCTGGGTCCTCCTTCCCATATCCCTGCGCTGGTATTGTACCTGTAGGGAGTCCCGATGCTCAAGGCCAGCTGGTAGAGCCAACTGTCTATCTGGATGGTGTTGGTGACTTCGTCGATGACCTCGTAGTCGCCAATGCTATACCATATGCAGGCCAACCAGTGGGCAACGAGTCCGAACACACACACCAGGAGCACAAGGACTGCTGCCCCGTACTCTAGGTAATGGTCCAGTTTTCTGGCAACACGGCCCAGGCGTAAAAGACGCACCACTTTCAAAGAACTGAAGAGGCTGCTGATTCCCTGAATGAGAAATAAGAAATGACAGCTCACTTTCAGAAAACAAAAAGTTGGGGAAACAATACAGTGGGTCAATTTCAGGAACTTGATCTAAGCACAGACAGGATAGAGCTATGACTATACGTAAACAATAAAAAAAGGGCCAAAATGATAAACCTTTTTTAGAAGTGCAAATTACACCACAATCAGAAATACAATTTTTCAATATCACCAGATAAAACCATTTCCCATTAGCTAAGGAATGCCCAGTTTATTTTCATATATGGAGTATAAAATAACAAATGAGAAAAATGTCCAAATATGCTATATACAGAGTGTAGAAATAGGGCTGGGAATTTCAGGCCTTTTATTTTTATAAAGCTTGACTCTACTCTAAAAGTTTTTTTTTTTTATTATTTCATAATAGCTATGAACAACAGAACTTCTGAAGAAGGACACCAATCTTACTAGCAAGCAAACAAGAAATACTTCTGTGTACATGGGGAGAGTGAGCAAATACCATTGTCAATCCGACTACTTCTTGCCACAATCCTGATAAACACTAAATCTGAACAGAGCTGAACTTAGGATGGGTACACAGCCTGCTAATTTCTATCACTCTCTATCAATAGTTATAGAAAAGAATACCAAAAAGGAAGAGCAGCAAAAAAAAATACTCATAGTTTTGGAAAAGCTTAATGTACCAAATAAAGCATAATGCAAATGAAAAAAAAAAAAGCATAAGCTTGCTTTCTTCAAAAAAAAAGTAACTGTTATGGTTTAGATATTAGGTGTCCCTCAAAAGCTCATATATGAGACAATGCAAGAAGGTTTATAGGAAAAAATGATTGCATTATGAAAATCTTAACCTAATCAGTGTCTTGATACCCTGATGGGATTAACAGTGGTGATTATAGGCAGGTAGAGTATGGCTGGAAAAGGTGGGTCCCTAGGGGTATGCCACTGGGGTATATATTTTGTATTTGGTGAGTGGTGTCTCTCTCTGCCTTCTGATCATCAAGTGAGCTGCTTCTCCCTACCACACTCTTCGGCCATGATGTTCTGCCTCACCAAGGAATGGAGCTGGCTATCTATGGACTGAGACCTCTGAAGCTTTTTCTTGTTTACAATTGTTCTGGTTAGGTCTTTAGTCACTGCTTCGAAAAGCTGACTAAAACAGTAACAAAGCTTTTTTGTTTTGTTTTTAACACATGATAGACAAGGAGCTGGGGAGGGGGTATCAGGATAAATGTATTCCTGATACAGATCACAAAACATGCAGGGAGGGAAGTCAGAGCAGTGACCTGGGAAGCCTCTTGTCCTCGGCTCATCACCTACAATTCAAATCAGGTCCATGACCTCCTACTGCTAATTCTGTCTCCCAGAAGGTGAAGTTTAATTCTGACCAACACGGAGGGATTGGACGATGCAGTGGAAAGAGCTGACATTCACCAGGCTCCTCTTAGGCAATGGTCAAGTTCTTGATAGTTAAGAGGGAAAAGCTAAGAATACATTTGGCTTGTATTCTATCCTCTATAATATAGTATAGATTTGAAATATACCATAAGAATTTCAGAGTGAGAGAATACAGAGAAATAGAACAGGAGAACCCAAAGAAATGAAAGGGTAGCAGGGTCCCCCCTCCCGATTTTCTGTCTCAACCTCAGTCGTGCCTTGTTTCAGTTGAGCTCTCAAATGTCGAGTCATATGTGAAGCCTTAAGATAAATTTTCATTCCACTTGAACTTTTGGGGAGGGCGGATATTGAACATTTAGGTGGTTAAAAAGGGTAGGATTAATAAAATTTGGGAGACAAATTAGCAATATTCAGTGACATGAGACACTGCAAGGTAAGAAGATTTGAGACAGCTTAGAAGCTCTCAAAAATGGGCCTGTGTAATCATGAACATGAAAGACAAAAATAAGCATTTGTTGAGCATTTCTGTAGGCTGGGCTTCTAGTTGAGCCCTGGGGACATTAAGATAAATATATCTTGCTTCAGTTCTAAAGAAACCCATAATCAAAATGCATGAAAAACTCAAGAGTTCAATTTGAAAATAAAAATAACATTGCTGGAGATACTGTTTTCTAGGTAGCTTGAGTTTTTAAAGGAACTGTGGAATTTCTGTTTAAATACTGAATAGAAAAGTCATTTTTACCTGAATTGTTCTCTATAAAAACAAAGGAAGGGAAAACAAAAGAAATCTTCACCCTACTAGAATTAAAAAACAGTCACAACCAGAATGGAAATAATCAGAATCTACCAGAATTAAGCTCAAAGGATGAGAAGATACATTCCTCTGTTCTGTAGTAGGCAGATTTCTCCCTGAAGGGCACCGGCTCTAGAGGCCACTCACTAAAAAGCATATTTTCTATACTCACATTCAACATTACTTAAATATTATGAAATATTGTTTCAATGTTTTTATTAGTACATTATAGTTATGTAAGAATGGGATTACTTTTGACATATTCATATGTGCATGCAATATAACTTGCTCATTTCAATCTCAGTACTTCCACTTTCGCTCCCCTCCCCTCTCCCCACTTCTCTCTTTACTCTTCTTTCTATTATTACAAAATATTTTGTGAGCATCGTAAATTCTTTCTGCCATGGATTCTAAGACAACCCTTTCTCCTGGTTTTTAACCAATTCCCCAACTGGTTGTTAACCAATTCCTCAAAATCATTTTCTAGACTAACCTTCTCCACACTGCTATTGTGCTTAGAGTTCTCATCATGATTGCCCTATCCCTCTCTGGTCCACCCATTGCATATTCAGGTTTCTGCAATCTTCTATATAAGGATGATTCACAGGTCCACTTCTCAGCACAAAAAGTACTCTATCTTGATTTTCTTACATACAAGCCAAATGCCTGCAGCACATTTCCATATGGATGTCCCATAGGTATCCAAAAGGTAATAGGTCCCAAAGGGAATCTTCACTTCTCCCACCTGGGTTCTTTATCTCCTGTCTTATGAGTGACATCGTTATTCACCTCGCTGCTCAGACCTGAAGCTGAACTCAATGCCTCCTTTCTTCTGCCACATCCAGCTGGTTTTCAAGTCCTGACAATCTCACTACAAGTGCCTAAGTGCTCAAAATCTATCTATTTAATAAGTCTCTCAAAAATATTCCTTGTTTTCTGTTCCTACAGTCTTTTCTTGGTCACGATTCATGGTGTTTTTGTTTGGTTTTCATTTGTGTGATGGGAATAACCTTTGCATCAGCCGCCCTCTGTTCTCTCTACTGATCACACTGGCTGTCAGTCTAGTATTTTTTAAATGTATACCCATCTAATGATCTTGCTCTCTGAGCTAAAAATCTTTTCATATTAGCCCACTGCTTATGGGATCAAATATTAATTCCCAACTATGACATGCAAAGTCCATCAGGGCCTGGTACTTGCCCACTTGGCCAGCATCTCCCCCACCAATTCCTCCCTGGGCTTGCCATGGTGCTGCCAGGTTCAGCCATGTGTAGCTCATAGAAGACTCATGCTACATTATAGCTCACTCCCTCTGCTTAAGACACCCTTCCCTCACTTTCTTGGTGGCTTGGATCTTACTTATAGTGATAGCAAACACTACCTCTCTGTAAACTTTTCCCCACCTACCATTCTCACTGTGAGAAGTGGTTGTCCTTTCTTTGTGTTACACACAGTTTGAACATCTCTATTACAACAATTATTACTACGGTGCTTTATTACAAGTCTATTTGCATGCATCACATCCTAGGAAATTCGAAACTCGAGAAGTATATCTAATGTCAATTATGCAGCTGGCATATGGAACTAGGTTAAATAGTCAATAAGCAAGAGTTTAACTTTTGCAACATAAGCAAATTCAGTGGTGAATTGGGAATTTGGTCAATAATGAACTCAATGTGATTTAAAAGTATAATGTAGAAAAGAAATGGTCAATATAACTTTGGGTTATACTAAGAGAGTATGGCATTGAGTACGAAAGAGAATTTCTGTGTAACCTCTTCAATGACCAGGCCACATGTGTAAGAGACACATTGTATATATTCATCAGATAACTGTCACACACAAAAAAAAGAACTCAAAACTGTACTATACTAGAAAATATGGAAGGAACTGGAAAAAAGGAGAACGAGGCAAGGCATAACTTTATTCAGATACAAAGGGCATGAATGGTAAGTTCATTCTATATAATCCTAATGTGAGTAACCCGGCTCAGAGTTGGAGCTGCAGGGAGAGAGAGATACAGTAAAGATTTCGACAAGCCTGTGCCATACAACACCATGCAGTTAACCAACCAAAAAGCTAGATCATTCATTGCTACTTGGAAATGTCAGCAAGGTTATGATAACATTGAGTATTTACTGTTCGAAGTGTATTCTATGGCTCAACTAATCTAACCTTCAAAATTACTCTATGTGATGAATGTCACAAAAACATGGCCTAGAAAAGTTAAACTATTTTATCAAGTTCACTTAGCTATTATAAGGGGGATCCAAGATTCAGATGCAAGCAGTGGCTCCAGAATCTCTGCTTTCTGTGAAACTTGCTATACCTAAAGCCTATGCCCCTGCAATACTGGCTTAGCCTTGGGTCATTCTCTATGAATGAATGAAGGAGATTAAATGACTAAGCCCCCCTTCTCTCAACACTCAGTCACAAGAAAAGTCTCCAGAAGATGTCTATGGAGGCCCTAACAATTCTATGTAGTCTGCAGTTCTCTAACATGAAGCAACTCATTGCATTCTCAGAATAACAAACGATTCCTATCTTGATTGCTCATATGAGGACAGTGAAGCTCAGAATAGGAAAGCAACTCATCTAAAGTCACAGTTAGCAAAGAATGAAGTGTCACTCCAACTCAGTCCTCCAGATTCTTAATGCATTTTCCACAGCAACTAGCTGCTGCTCAGTCTTCCTACCCTTACCCCAATTCTAAGCTACATAATAACTTCAATATTAATCTTCCTAAAAGAAGATCACTGAGCTCATCTTCCAAAGGCTTCATCATGAATATAAAATTAAGTACAATCTCTTTGGTAGACCTTCAATGTCCACATCCTATCTCTGTCTCACTGCTGGGTCATTTTCTATTATACCTCTGTATAGCAACAGCACAACAATCAAACCAACTTCTTTTTGCTCCCAACATAACCCCAAATTGTCATTAGTGTTCCCTTCATCTTTTCTTTTTTTTTTCTTA
This sequence comes from Callospermophilus lateralis, assembly GCF_048772815.1. Classification (NCBI taxonomy): domain Eukaryota; kingdom Metazoa; phylum Chordata; class Mammalia; order Rodentia; family Sciuridae; genus Callospermophilus; species Callospermophilus lateralis. The sequence goes on along the minus strand of NC_135307.1, from coordinate 68,050,852 downwards.
GATGTTAATGAACCTTTATTTTTTCCATTTATTTGTAGGGCTCAGAATTGAACCCAGTGCCTCACACATGCTAGGCAAGCGCTCTACCACTGAGCCACAACCCCAGCGCTCCCTTCATCTTCTTGCCAAATCAGAAACTGTTATTCAAAAGTAACAATATACAAAAATAACTAACTTTACCTTATTAGAAAATTCTCATTCTTCATTACTTTGTATCAAAAAAATAATGCCATCATTAAAAATCAAAACACAAAATGAAACGATCTGATTTTTAAAATGTGGTAGATACCCAAAACTTGAAGCAATCCAAATGTCCACCTCCATCCAGTAGAATGGATAAGTGAGTTATAGTGCATTTACTTAATGGAATACTATCTCAAAGTTAAGTATGAACAGACTAGAATTAAACACAATAAGTCTAAAAAAGTATCATGTTTAGCAAATACAAGACACAAAAGAGCATATATTGTATGATTCCACTTATGACAAATTCAAAAAAAAGGGGTTGGAAGTAAGCACAGTGGCTTCCATTGCTGGAGAAAGGACTTTGACTATGAAGGGGAAGAGAAAGTTCTGTGGGTCCCAGTAACACTCTGTTTCCTAAGGTGGCTACTCATTACTAGCTGTGTTCATTTTGTGAAAATATTTTCAGCTTTACACTTAAGGTTAGTATACTCTTCTTTTAAGTATGTCACATTTCTCTGTTAGGTTAACATTTCACCACAATACATGATTCAGATTAATGATTTCTTACTCACAATATGATTAAGGGTTCATATCCAACACAAATCTCCCCAAAAGAGAGATTTTTTCCTTGTTTATGATTCACATAACTTTTACATTGAGCCACAAATTTTATTTAATTCATTGTTGGCAATTTTAGCTTCACTCATACAATAGTACTGGACATTTTTGATCCTCAAAAAATGTCCTCATTCTATACTGCCACCCTTTTGATAACAATTTCTTGATTCTCTACTTTCTGCCCGTCTTCTCTGTTCATTCATTTTCTGCCTCATTTCACTCTAAACTTTCCAATCCTTTTGTGCCCTCCTCTGCACTCCAGTGGCTTTCTGCCTCTTCCTAACCTCTGAGCTCTTAGTACACAAATCCCTGGGGTTTCTCTCATGGAAGAGAATATCAAACACCTCAAATGCATAATAGAACACAGCAGGGTTAATGGGGAACTTTCAGTCATCAGCCTTCCACCTTCCTAGCCAATTTCCTTCCTTGGCAAACCCTCCAGGCCATTGTAGCATAAGGAACAACATCCAGGAGACATCTCTTGTGCTATTAACTCTTTCGTAATTTTTGTGGATTTTCACACAATAAAGAGATATGAGATGTTACTGGCACAAAAATAATACCTGGCAATACAACTATCCAAAATGCAAATCAACTTTCTCAACTGATCATCACTAATAATAGTAGGCCAATAATTCAGCCAACATTCCTGACTGCCTTCTTCCCTCCCTTGTTTTATAAATAGAAAACAGATGATCAAAGAACTTTCTTGACCAAGGAACCATGATAGTTAAGTGGAAAATAGATCAGGAATATTGACTTCTAATATCTAGTGGCACAGTTTTTTCACCTACATCTTGCAACCTTACAACACAAGATGTTGCAGCTGATTATTTTAAAAGGTGTGGTCAGTTCTCTCCTTGTATTCATATCTCTTTGCAAAGTAACTTGCAACCCCTCCCCCCATCATGAGATAAGACCTGAGCCGAGCACTATGGTGCATGCCCATAATCTTAGTAGCTCAGGAGGCTGAGACAGGAAGATCAAGAATTCAAAGCCTTATTCAGCAATTTAGCAAGGTCCTAGGCAACTCTGCGAGACTCTGTCTCTAAATAAAATACAAAAATGGGCTGGGGATGTGGCTCAGTAGTTAAGCCTCCCTGGGTTTAATCCCTGGTACCAAAAAAAAAAAAAAAAGATAAGATTTGTTTCCATCTCCAGAATCTAGACTGCCTTATAACTTGTTTTGGTCAACAGAATGTGGTAAAAATGTTATTGTGCCAGATCTAAACCTAGACCACAACAGGCCTTGCCTATCTCCTAGTGGTCTTGAAACCCAAGCCAGACCGGTATGTGAACAGGACTAACAAGCCTCCTGGAGGATGAGAGAGCACAGAAGAAACCCTCTGAGTCATGCATTTCAGTCACCCTAGACCAGAAGTCCCAGCCAACTCAGCAGCTTACCACAGATGCATGAGTGAACTTAATTGAGATAAATCAAAAATGGCTCAAGTAAGCAGAACTACTCAACTAAACCACAGAATCATAACTTGCAAAACTGGTGGTCATTATTATCCACAAAATTTTGGTATAGTTTACTTTGCAGGCAAGAAAAACAGCGAATACAAATGTAGGACTAGTGTATATGTTATATGTTTACAAATAAAGAATTTCATCTTGTATGACTTAAGATGGGAGGGAATATAGATATCTAGTGATATAGAGGTTCCATTTTAATCAAAATCTTACCAAATAGGTAAGATGCATATATGTAAAACAGAATTTAATATACAATAGGTCTTATTTACCTTTTGTATTGGAATATGCACCACAATTGTGTTTTGCATAGATTTATGACAGTGAATACTCTATGAGAACAGAAAACTCAAAGTTATTACTTCAAATATCTTGTAAATATCTCTCAAATCCAAGCTCACTTAAAATCTTACTGTCACCTCAGTGATACCCATGTGAACAAACCTTTCAAGAAGCTGGCCTTGGTTAACATTCTTCATTGTCTCCTTCCTTTATTACGTAGCCCCAGATTTCAGTAATATCAACACCCCAAATTCCTCAGCATCTCTGAAATCTCATTATACCCTCCATCAAAATATAGATCCTGGCTCAATTATCAGCTCTATTTATGCTGTATTAAGAACTGCTCAAGAGCCTGGCTTGGGAAGCTGAGGCAGGAGAATCAGGAGTTCAAAGCCAGCCTCAGCAAAGTGAGGCACTAAGCAACTCAGTGAGACCCTGACTCTAAATAAAATACAAAATAGGGTTGGGGATGTAGTGGTTAAGGGAATTCTGAATTCAATCCTTAGTACCAAAAAAAAAAAAAAAAAAAAAAAAAACCTGCTCAAGAAAGTCATACAATAGAGTAGATTGTTTCCACTATAAATCCCCCATAATCAACCTCTAAGTATCTCTCAACTATCTGTGAATTATACTACCTTTCTTATGAAGTCACCATTTATTATATTTTAAACTTTCTCTACTCAAAACTCCAATCATGTGCCATTCATTCACAGATATTTAAACATTGCCTGTCCCTCTCATGAAATAACATGAGTTATCTTTTTAAGCAAATCAGAAACCAAGAGATCTCCTCGTCATTCCTGCTCTGACAGCCCCTACTCCTAATCTAACTTTAAATCTTAACCATTTTAACTTCTAATCATCTCTGAAATTTGTCTCCTTCTCCATCTCCACTATCAACACCTTAGATCGTGCTGTGAGCATCCATCTCCTATACCTATGAAAATTTCCTGTATTCAAGGTGTTTACCTGAACCCATTCAATCTGTTTGAACACTACAAAATAGTTAAGCTTTTCAGAATCACTCTCATTTTTAAATCATACGATCATTTTTCATTGTTCTAAAATCTATTTGGTGCACACAGACACCCATGGTTTGGCCCTTGCTTATCACTCTAGCTTCTGTTCTTCCCCATTCTTCCGTTCACTCTGCATCCAACTTCCAACTCTGAAGATGCCACACTCCGTCCAATGCAGGAACCATGGGCTGGGGATGGAGCTCAGTGGTAAAGCACTTGCTAGCTTACCTGAGGCCCTGGGTTCAATCCCCGCTATTACACACACACACACACACACACACACACACACACACACACACACATTGCTATTCATCCTAAATAGAATACTCTCCAATTCTTTCATATCCCTGTCCTTAGCTTACTCAGGTCTGTTAATACTTCAGAAGTCAACACAGTCATCACCTCCTCAGGGAACCTTCCCTTTCTGATCTAGATCAAGTCATTTCATTATATAATCTCAAAAGACCATGAACACTCCCTCCACATTTGTCTCTCTGTGATTGTGCAGGCACATCATATTTTGACCATTCTTCTATGTCCAGCACATTCTCCAGCACTCTATAACACACAGTTGGTACTCAAATGTTTATTGAAAGAATGAGGACGCTCATCGAAGAATAAAATAATCAATACATAAAACTCTTGTGATAATTTTTGACTCCTTCGGCACTGATACTGTAATAATAATTAAGAGCTGGATAATCTTCATGAATAGACCACATTGGACAACTGGATAGAAACCACGAAATAAGATCTGTTTCATAAGCATCGGGTTCTTTTTCTAAATAGATTTTACACATGAATGACTACATAGTCCATTTCCATTTCCTTTTGTAGATGGCAATTTAAAGACTGAAAGAAAATTGCAATCTACATTTGTTACCTGAACCTCTAACCCAGATAATAGCAATTCTATTGCTTCTCTCCTATTCAGAGCTCACTTTTCCAACTTATTCTACCAAGAGCTCCATTGGGAAATAATTCTAATTACTCCAAGCATTAGCTAGCATCCTTCAGCAAAGGATCTGAATTTAAATAATTTGTGCACAATACCTGTGTTATCCAATTTATATCCTTACTGAGTTACAGTGATATGTCTAGAGAGATGGATGGATGGATGGAGGGAGGGAGGGAGGGAGGGAGGGAGGGATAGATAGATAGTTACATAAAAAATGGGCATTTGTTTTTAGTAATAATCATAACGTACTAAATTTCTAAATGTCTCTTGTTGTGGAAAAGACTTTAATATCCATTACGTCTATAGTAAATATAAAGTTTAATCAAAATATGCAATATTATAAAAAGGTATATTGCCTAAAACCTTGACTTTTCCCCAAAAAACATTATGAAATATGTACAAGTAAACCAAGTTGGGGGATGCCTTAAATCTTTCCTTGATAACTTTCTATGGCCCACAAGATAAAGTCCAGACTCATTAATATAAACTGTCTTTGCCTACCTCTCCAGTCTCACTCTGTGCAGTCTGTTCATAGAGGACTTCTTTCCGTGCTTTAAAAATGCTATATTCTGGCAGGGCGTTGTGGCACACACCTGTAATCCCAGTGGTTCAGGAGCTGAGGCAGGAGGATTACAAGTTCAAAGCCAGCCTCAGCAAAAGAAAGGCGCTAAGCAGCTCAGTGAGACCCTGTATCTAAATAAAATACAAAATAGGGCTGGGGATGTGGCTCAGTGGTGAGTGCCCCTGAGTTCAATCCTGGGTACCAAAATTTAAAAAGTCATATTCTGGCAGGTACAGTGGTGCACGCCTATAATCCCAGCAACTTGGGAGGTGGAGGCAAGAGGATGGCAAATTCAAGATGAGCCTCAACTATTCAGCGAAGCCCTAAGAAATTTAGTAAGATCTCAAAAATAAAAATAAAACAGGGGGCTGGGAATGTAGCTTACTGATTAGACACCCCAGCTTATTTCACTTAGCGTTATGTTTTCCCGTTCCATTCACCAGCAAATATAACTTAATTCCATGCTTTTTTATGGCTGAGTAAAACTCCATTATATATTTATACCCCATTTTCTTAATCTATTCATCTAGTGATGGACATTTGGGATAATTTTATAATTTGGCTACTGTAAATTGTGTTGGCATAAACATTGATGTACCTGTATCATTTTAGTCTGCTGATTATAGTTCTTTTGGATAAATACTAAGGAGTGGGTTAGTTGGATCATATGGTGGTTCCATTCCTGGTCTTTTGAGGAATCTCCATACTGCCTTCCAAAGTGGTTGTACTTTGGTCTTTTTAGGAATCTCCATACTGCCCACCAACAAAGTATGAGTGTACCTTTGCTCTGCATCCTCACTAGCATTTATTATCTTTCATGTTCTTGATAATTGTCATTCTGACTGTGTTGAATTGAAACCATAGGGAAGGTTTAATTTGTATTTCTCTGATTGCTGGAAACACTCAACATTTTTTTCTTATTTTTGTTGGCCATTTGTTTTTCTTTTGAGAATTGTCTGTTTAGTTCTTTTACCCATTTATTAGTCAGATTATTTGGGGGTTTGATGCTAAGTTTTTTGAGTTCTTTATAGATTCTGAAAATTAATCCTCTGTCAGAGGAGTAGCTGACAACGATTTTCTTTTATTCTGAAAGATCTCTTCACACTCTTAATCATTTCCTTTGCTGTGTGGAAGCTTTTTGATTTTAGGCCATTCCACTTATTCTTGGTTTTATTTCTTGAGCCTTAGAGGTCTTATTAAGGAAATTGGTGTTGTGTGTACCACATGCTAGAGTGCCGAGTCTATGTTTTCTTCTAAGAATTGCAAAGTTTCTGGTCTAATTCTTAAATCTTTGATCCACTTTGATTTGACTTTTGTGCAGGGTAAGAGAGGGGGATCTAGTTTATGCTTCTATATATGGATCCCGGTATTTTTTTGATATGATGTGGCCACCAAAAGCTCTTGTTTGAGACAACGCAAGAAATTTTAGAGGTGAAGTGATTGGTTTATGATACTTTTAACCTACTCAATGTATTAACCCCCTGATATGAGTTAACTGAGTGGTGGTTGTAACCAGGTAGGGTGTGGCTAGAGAAGGTGGGTTACTGGAGCATGGCTTTGGAGTATACATTTTGTCCCTGATGAGGTTCCATATCCTGAGCTGCCTTCCTCCTCCACACCTTTATGCCATAATGTTCAGTCTCACCTCAAGCCCAAAACAACACAGCCAGCCATCTATGGACTGAGACCTCTGAAACCAGGAGCTCCAAATGAACTCCTCTAAAACTGTTTTTGTCAGATCTTTTGTTCACAGTAGTAAAAAAGTTGACTAAAGTATATACCCAGTTTCCCCATCACCATTCGTTAAAAAGGCTATTTTTTCTCCAAAATATATTTTTGGTACCTCTGTCAAATATCAAATGGCTGTGATTTGTGGGTTTGTCTCTGTGTTTTCTGTCCCATTGGTCTCATGTCTACATTGATGCCAACAGCATGCTTTTTTTGTTACTACAGCTCTGTAGCATAATTTGAGATCAGGTATTGTGATGCTTCCTTCATTACCCTTCCTGATCAGGATTGCTTTGGCTATTCTGGATCTCTTGTTTTTCCAAATGAATTTTAGGACTGTTTTTTTCTAGTTCTGGGAAGAATGTCATTGCTATTTTGGTGGTAATAACATTGAATCTGTGTAAAATTTGGGGCAGGATGGCTATTTTGATAATATAGATCCTGTCTATCCAAGAATGAGAGCTCTTTGCATCTTCTAAGGTCTTCTTCAATTTCTTTACCGTTCTATATTTTTCATTGTAAAAGTCCTTCACATCCTTCATTAGATTAATTCCCAAGTATTGTCATTAGGTCATTGTGAATGGGATAGTTTTCCTAATTTCTTTTTCAGCAGATTCATCACTGGACTATAGAAACATGATTAATTTATGTATGTTGATCTAGTATACTGCTATTTTGCTGAATCCATTTATGAGCTCTTGAAGTCTTCTGGTGGATGTTTTGGATCTTCTAACAGAAATAATTTGAGCTCTTCTTTTCCTATTTGTATCCCTTTAATTTCCTTCCTTACCTTACTGCTCTGGCTAGGGCTTCAAAACATATATTGAAAAGGAGTATAAGAGTAGACATTCTCATGTTGTTACTGATTTTAGAAGAAATGCTTCAGGCTTTCTCTATTCAGAGGTGGGCTTGGGGTTTTTCATATATAACCTTTATAATGTTGACATTATGTCCTTCTATCTCTAGTTTATCTAGTGCTTTTAACATGAATGGGTGCTGGATTGTATCAAAAGCCCTTTCTGCATCTATTGAGGTGATCATGTGATTCTTGTCCTTAATTCTACTTATGTGGTGAATTACATTTACTTATTTGCATATGTTGAACCAATATTGCATCCCTGGGATGAAACTCACTTGATCATAATGTATTATCTTCTTGAAGTACTTATGTTTTATATCTATGTTCATTAGTGATATTGGTCTGAAGTTTTCTCCTTGATGTGAAGCAACACCATATTGAGTATAAAATCCAACTAGTCTAAAAATGTGTATTATACTAAATTGATTGTCACCCACGCAAAAGACCACTTCATTAATGATGAATCCAAGACAAATTGCAACATCTGTAGAGTTGTGAACAAAAGCTTATGAGTAAGGTCTTTCTTAACTCAGGGTAATCTTGTGTACAAATGTAAAAGCAACTGTAAGATGGCTGATATTCTTTTTAACACATTGACCTAAATACAAAAAAAAAAAAAAAAATCATGGTGAAAACTAGTATCTTTAGGAAAAATGCACTCTAGAAAAATGATAGCAAAGTCCATATCTATGTCTGCAATTCTGACCACTTAGACATTCTGCTTCCCAAGACTCCCATAAACCCTGCTTTTCATCAGTAGACTCAAAAGGGTAGAAGACAGGAGTCACTGGTTATCAGTATAGCAATATCAGGCACCATGTTATGTGGGAGTTGACCTCTTAGCAGTCTATTTAACATTCCACAGAACTATGCTCCTTGAGTCCCATCTTTCCCGGGAGAATTCCAATGTGAGAAAGAGACTAAAGCCAATATGACTTTTAAAAGCCTTGAGAACTAAAATTGTACACCTCCCGTCCTGCTTTGTCTTAGCCTAAACACGGAGAACTGAAATCATCCCTTACTGTCTATATCAACATGACTTGATGCTACTTTGTTTTTTCCCTTACAATGATTTTATTTTTCTAGAACTTTCCTGCTCACATTCTGGTCTGATTTTTTATTACCTTTCATTCCCAGAACTTGTCAAAAACCCATTAACTCTTTGGTGGAAAATATCAGCAGAAAGCTTATACTAAAAGATTCTTTGAATGTTTTGGCTTTAAAATCCTTACCTTGTGACAGGGTCTGTAATCCAGTGACGTGTTTAGCATGCATAAAGCTTTGAATTCAATCCCCAGCACCAAAAAAATAAAGAAATAAATTTAAATAATCCTTACCCTGCTGTTTCCACCAATCATGGACCATTATACCATGAACCTTACCCAATCCTAATGAAGTCCACTTCCTCAACCTCTCCCTTCCTTTTAAAGACCACTTGCAAGTCTCCATAAATTCTGTTCCTGTTTTTCTGCTTGGAGGCATTGCCAAACCTTTTTGAGGTATGTTCTTCCTTACTTTGGTAAGCAATAAATTCAACTCAGCTTCGTCTTATTAACAGGTTATATTGATTGTGTTTAAAGGTGTGGCTTTTGAAAAACTCATGCCAAAAGATTCCACCTAATCCAATATCTTGAGTGACAATAAATCACTATAGTACAGGCATAAGTTTCAGAGTGCCACATGGGATATGCTCAGACATCAGTCAAAGAACTTTAAGCTTGGTACTCTCATCAGATTATGTATAGTCCAGTAAAAGTTCCTTGCCATCCAGATACAACTTACTGATAAGGGATCTTCTTTTAACATGAATGATACTGCCCACAAACATAGATGGTATACATCCTTCATCAGTTCCCAGGGTAATAAAGGAAAAAAGTTTGACCAAATGTCAAATTCACATGCAGAGATGAAAATGGTTTATTAACCTTTTACCAATGATGTATATAATAAGATGAAGAAATCCAATACAAAGATAAACATATTTCCATGAGTTTTCATGTGTTTATGTGAAAGAAGTAATATCACAGAATAAAATAAAACCTTATAATAAGGGAAATGGAATAGGGATGAACTCCACCAGAACTTGCTTTCACAACACAGTAACAAAACTATGACTTCCAAACATGAAGATAATTACTACACACATACATACATACACACACACACACACACATGCACACACAAACAATAAATAACTTACAGCTAAGATCAGTTAAAGGAAAATATTTTAGACAGTTAAAGCATACAGACTTCATGTATATTTCAACCTTCTTTGCCTTTGTATATTAAAATCACCCCCTGATGCTTAATAGGAAGCATTCATCATGAATGAAGATAAGTACAGACAAAAGTTTCTTCTTATGTAAACAAAAAAATCAAATAAAGGAGCCTGATTGCTCTCCTTATTGCTTGTTATTTCCTATTCTCTCAGAGCTAATTCCCTCAGTAAGGCAGTCTGCTTTGTCTCAGTGGAAAATTCATACAAAGGAATATGGTTCTGCAACATTGCTACATTTTTCAAACATAAGAAGAATGTCTATCATTAAATCTGTGTATTACCCAATGCTGATAACATCCTCTACCACCAATCCCCACCAGGAATAGAATTTAGAGGCTGAGATCATAACTACCATATTTCAATTTGGAATCTGAGTCTTATTCTTGCCCAGACCTTTTCCCCTTCTCAACCTTCACTCTGACCCCCTCTTCTGTTAATACCAAGTAATAGTTTATAAGCAAGTTTTTCCCTCAAACTAGAAGGTAGGTACGTTCCATCCAGAGTCTATATCTTGATCCACATTTATTTCTTCACAGTAGGAATTTACAATGGCCATTCCTAGTGGGAAGCCCCTGCATAGGGATCTAAATCCTAGGGTGAACACTAAACATATATGAAAAGATGGCAGAGCAACCCATATAACTAGAATATTTCTTACATATGAGCATAAAAGTATGTATGGGAAGGAACTTATGAGAGATGTGAACAGTCCTCTTATCCATGAGAAGTTAGGAGTACAGCTAAGGTTAGGCTATTAAAGATCTCCTTCTGGCCCTGTCTTTCCCATTATTTACAAGAAGTAGGTATATTTTGGAGACTTTGATAAGCCTTAATGGCCTCATTCACTTCAACAGAAATATTCATAGAATGGCAATTGAGTGCTAGGCGTTATGGTAGGTACTGCAAAAAAAAAAAAAAAAAAAGATGAGTTAGACAGGAGTCTGACTTGTGGAAGCATAATGTCTGCCTTTGATACAGTGCCTAACCTTCAGTTGCCTAAAGATCTCTGTTGGATTTCAATTCTTTAGTAGAAGTAAAGGATGAAAGAAGTATGAGTAAACCACTAATCTAATACTCAATAAAATGTAATTTTAAAAATTATTACAAAAATCACTATGCTTATTTTAAAAAGAACAGAAATCATGCAATGCCTGCTTTCAGATCACAATGGAGTTAAATCAGAAATCAATAACAGAATCCCTGGGAAAGTCTTCAACATTTAGAGGTTAAATAACATGCTTCTAAATGACACATTAGTCAAACAAAAGAATCTTGGGAAATTAAAAATATTTTGAACAATATGAAATTAAAATATAACTTAACAAAATTTGTGCTATAGTGAATGCAATGCTTGGAGAACATTTTGTAGTTTTTGAATGTACATACTGGAAAAGAAGAAAGATATTATATCAATTACTTAAACTTTCACCTTAGCAAGAAATAGAAGAGCAAATTAAATCCAAAAGTAGAATAAAACAAATAATAAAAATTGGAAAATAAGTCAATAAATCTGAAAATAGGAAGGCAATAAAAAAGTCAACAAAATTAATACAATTTGAAAAACTAATACAATTTTGAAAAAAATACAATTTATCTACCTTTAGCTAAGAAAAATAGAGAAGACACAAATTACTGATGTCAGAAATTAAAGAGAAGAATATCACTATGTAACTTAAAATCTTATGGATATTAACATGATAACTAAGGAATATTTTGAACCGATATATACTGACAAATTTGATAACCTAATGAAATGTATTAACTCCTTGAAAGAAACATCTGTTAAAAATCAAATAAAAATAAACAATCTAAATAGGACTTTATCTATTGAATAAATTGAGTCAATAATAACCTTTCAAAACAGAAAACATCAGGCCTATATAAGTTCAGTGAATTCTCCCACACATTTAAGGAAGAAATGATAGCAATTCTGTACAATCTCCTCCAGAAGGTAGGAACAGAGAGAAAACTTACTAACTCATTTCATGAGACAAGCATTAGCCTAATACCAAAGCCAAAGACATTACCAAAAAAAAAAAAAAAAATACTACAGACTAATCTCTCTCATAAACACAGATGCTAAATTTTCAACAATATATTAGAAAACAGAACAAAACAATGTACAAAAAAAAATTACACACCATGACCATGAATTCAAGATTGGTTCAACATTTGCAAATCAAATAATCAAGAAGCTAAAGAAGGAAAATTGCATGATCATATCAATATATGTTAGAAAAGCTTTGGACAAAATTCAATACCTATTCATGATAAAATTTCTTAGAAAAATAATAATGGAGAGAAATTTCAACTTGACAAAGAATATATACCAGAAAACCTATATTAAACATCCCACTTAATAGTGAGAAACTTAAAAGCTTTCCCACTAAGATCAAAAAAGAGGCAAGGATATTTTCCTCCCACCACTTTTCTTCAATATCATAATGGAAATTCGCTAATTCAATAAGTAAAGAAAAGGAAATAACAGATACCCTATGTGGATAGTAAAAAATAAAATGATCTTCATTCAACAATACATGATTCACAATGTAGACATGAGCTGGTGAATAAAAAAAAGGAGTAAATGCCTGTAATCCTAATTCTAATGACTCAGGAGGCTGAGGCAGGAGGATCATAAATTCAAGGCCCCCCTCAGCAACTAAATGAGGTGCTAAGCAACTTGGTGAAACCCTGTCTCAAAATTTTAAAAAAAATAATTAAAAAAAAGACAATTGCCTTCCTACATACCAGCAATGCACAAGGGGAATTTAAACACTAACACAATTTGTTAGCACTCCCCAAAATGAAAAATCTAAGTATAAACCTAACAAAATGTGTACAAGATCTATATGACAAAAAAACCCACAAAATTCTGATGAAAGCTATCAAAAAAAATAGATATTCCATGTTCACTGATAACAAGATTCAATATTGTCAAGGTGTCAGTTCCTCTGAATTTGAACTATAAATCCAACAAAGTTTCAATTCAAATCCTAGCAAGTTAGATAATGGATGTTAACAAACTGAATCTAAAATCTATATGAAGGGGCAAAAATATCAGAATAGCCAATACAACACTGAATGAGAACAACTTTAGAGGACTGACTGATGCTACCTGATTGAAACTTACTGTAAAGTTAGAGCAATGAAGACACGATGGTATTAGTGATGGATTAATTAACAAATTAATTTAATTAACAATTAATTAACACATTAATTAACAAATCGATTAATCAGCAGAATAGAGAACCTAGAAATAGAGCACCATAAATATAGTCAACTGATTTTTCACAAAGGAGCAAAGCAACACAATTGAGCAAACATCATCCTTCAACAAACAGCAATGGAACTGGATATCCACATGCAAAAAAAAAAAAAATGCATCTAGAAACAGACTTTTTACCTTCCACACACACAAAAAAAAATCTCAAAATGGATCACATACTTTAATGAAAACACAAAAATATTAAACTTTTAGTCCATTTTCTGTTGCTAACATAATACCATAGCCATATTATAAAGAAAAGAAATTTACTTGGGGCCCATGAATCTGGCCAAAGAAGCACATCTGATGGTGGCCCTCTTGATGGTAGAGTCCAGGGGCAGTGCAGGTACCACATGAGCCAGGGAGCACATGAAAGAAAATCAAATTGATTTTCATAAAAGACCCACTCCTGAGTTTACCCACCACAGTCTATTAATCTAGTCATCACACATAAATGGATTAACCTACTCATGGGGGCAGAGCTCTAATCACTTCTAAAATGTCACACCTGGATATACCTCTGAAGATCTCACAATGGGGATTAAATTTCAAACTGAGTTTCATGGGAGACAACATATTCTTAACCATAGTAATAAAAGAAATCTAGGTGATTTGGTTATGATGAAAACTTTTTAGATGTAATACCAAAGGCACAATCCATGAAAGAAATGGTTGATAAGCTGAACTTCAATAAAATTAAGCATTCTGATTTGTGAAAGACATTGTCAAGACATGCCACAGACTGGTAGAAAATATTTGTAAAAGACATATCTGATATATAGCTGTTATCCCAAATACACAAAGAACACTTAAAATTCAACAATGAGAAGATAAACAACCTAACTAATGAATGCATGAAAGATCCAAAAAGACATCTCACCCAAGAATATATTCAGATAACAAGTGAGCATAGGAAAAATGTTCAATATCATTATATTATTAGGGAATTGCAAATTAAAATGATATTCCACAACAGATCTATTAGAATGGCCAAAATCCAAAACACTATCAAATGCTGGCAACGGATGTGAACAACAGAAACTCTCAGGCATTAATGATGGAAATGCTAAATGGTTCAGCCTGTTTGAAAGACAATTTGGCAGTTTCATACAAAGCTAAACACATTCTTACCATATGATACAGCAATCATGTTTCTTGGTATTTACCCAAATGTGCTGAAAACTTATATCCACATATAAATCCTCACACAAATGTTTATAGCAGCTTTATTCATAATTGACAAAACTTGGAAGCACCCAAGATGTCTTTCAGTAGGTGAATGAATAAATAAATTGTGGTACATCAAACATATGTTATTCAGCACTGAAAAGAATGAGCTAACAAAACTCGAAAAGACATGGAGCAACCATAGATGCAAAGTACCAGGTGAAAGAAGCCAATTTGAAAAGCCTCCAAACTATCTGATTCCAACTATGTGACACCTGGGAAAGGAGACAGAGAAGCAATGGTTACTTGAGGATAGCAGGGAAGGACTGATAAGCAGAGCACACAGGAGTTGTCGGGAAGTGAAATTGTAATCTGTCTGATAATTCAACAGTGAATACCTGTCTTCATACATTGTCAAAATTCAGCACATGTACAAAACAAAGGGTGAACCGTCACCTTCGGGTGATGATGATGTATCCATATAGGTTCATCAGTTGTAACAAATGTACCATTCTGGTGTGGGATTTTGATAGCAGGTCAATCTGTATATGCAGGAATGTGAGGGGTATATGGGAAATCCCGGTATCTTCCCCTTGATTTTTCTGTCAACCTAAAACTGCTCTGAAAGTCTATTTTAAAATGCTTCATGCTCTTTACAGAGTTGAAGAAGACTGTAAAGAACAGAAAGTTGACATGGCTTCATCATGTAGGGAACAGTAAAAAGAGACATCAACCAATTCCAAGGAGGACTGAGCAGTGTTACAGTTTGAATGTGTTTGTCTCCCACAAAACTCCTGATGACACTTAATCCCCAATGCAACAGTATCAGGAAATGTGACCTGATAGAGGTGTTTAGGTCACAAGAGCTCCATCCTCACAGATGGATTCACGTCCCTATAAAAAGGTTCACTTTCCCGCCCTCTGCTATGTGAGAACTCTGTGAGAAGCCCCTCACCAGCTCCCTGATCTTGTACTTCCAGCCCTGAGAGTATACGAAATGATTTTCTGTTTTTTATAAATGACCCAGTCTGTGATATTTTTTTTTAAAGAGAGAGTGAGAGAGGAGAGAGAGAGAGAGAGAGAGAGAGAGAGAGAGAGAGAGAATTTTTTTTAATATTTATTTTTCAGTTTTCGGCAGACACAACATCTTTGTTTGTATGTGGTGCTGAGAATCGAACCCGGGCCGCACGCATGCCAGGCGAGCGCGCTACCGCTTGAGCCACATCCCCAGCCCCAGTCTGTGATATTTTGTTCCAGCAGTACAAAGCAGACTAAGAGAGTAAGATTAAGGCTAGAAAAATTAAACAGAAAAATTATGTAATTCTCACCTATACCACCCAAACATTATTTAGATTTCAATTTTAAAAGTAATGGTTTTAAATAATGATTCCAATCTACTACTTTTGGTAAAAGGTCTGAGAAGGCAAAAAGGACAAAAAGAGATTCTAGGCTGACAAGAGTCACTAAAATCTACAAGCATAATTCGCCTTTCTGACTTCTAATTCTCATTTTAGTGACTAGAGATGAAATTATAACATAAACATATAAAGTGAAATATACACGTGACAGCTTGACAAGCATAATTCATGAAAAAAATATAATCTATAAATTGCTTCCTAAAAGCTTTTCAAAAATTAAAGATATTTATATACTTCCACTTGGAAATTTCTGGTTCATTCGTTTTTTTTCTTGCTGAATCAACACACAAGAGATCTTTTTCCCAATTTCATTTTGTTCTGACCTAGTTTACCTTGTTTACCAGGTAGTAACAGCACTCCTCATCATCTAAATTCCCTGTGTATCAGGTTTCCTACACCCTCTATGCTGACCAATGTGTTCTCTGAAGCTGACCCATCATCCTCTCATATTCCTTGACTCAGCTACCCTTAAGCTCCCAGAAATCAAGCTCCCTACACCTTCTAAAATCTATACAATGCCTGCTCCAAAAAGCTCAGTTCTATTTGGATTCTTAGTGAGAGCATCTTTTCCCTCTGTTTATTTTTTCTAGGAAACTTGCATTCCTTCTTTTCAGACAGAAAGCTTTCTCTAATGGACCCTGTCTTTCCTGCCTCATGGTTTACTTTTTAAAAAATCACATAGCCAGTTCATGAATTCCTAAAAATCAAATTACCTTCAGAGAGTATGTTGATGGTCTTGAAAATAAAGAGCATTATTAGGTCCTCTCAGTCATTCTGCACATCATCAGCTTAGAGGATTAAATTGCAATTTTCAGACTCATATGCTCTCTTACTCCCAAGTCACCACTAGCGCAGTTCATTATGTTTAAGTTCCGTTTTATTCTTGTGACATTGTACAATTTACCAAAACCTTGCTAACACCGGATTGCTTCCTATCAGTGAGTCTCTGGGTACGCAGTACAATGAAGGCATACCAAGGAGATAGAAGATGCATTCTTCTCCACCACAGAATTTGTAAAGCAGTTATATAAATGAAATTATTAGAAATGAGATAATAATATCCCATCAGACTGGCAGAAATCTATATTTCATTAATGCCTCTTTTCCAATTTATTTCTTGTAACCATCTTGTGATATAAAAGACAAGCATTCCTTTTCCTTCTTCACAATATGGAAACTGAGAAAGAGAAACCATCCCAAAGTCTCACCACAAAACCTGCCCTTGAAAAAGCTAAGACCCCAGATCATCCACAATCTGCTACAGTGCTCTTGAACAACAAAGCAAAATAATGTTAACTATATTAATTGTATGCATGTCCATGAGTGAAGATGAAAAATGGTAAAGATATTAATTACAGCTGCTTAAGAATGATGCAGGAAGGCTACTGGAATACGAACCTGGATGCTACCTAATGGATACTAATGAGCCAATCTACAGAATCTAAACCAGAAAAACAGTGAAGAATGCAACTGAATATAGTATGAGCAAAGAATCTGATAAACACGCAGGTAAAACTAGATGGATATTGACAACTTTCTTGCTGTACCAAGCTAATATTTTTTTTTCATCTTTCATACATTTGATTCAAGTGAGTTATGCATTTCCATTTTTACCCCAAATACAAATTGCAGAATCACATCAGTTACACATTCACAATGTTTACATAATGCCATATTAGTGACTGTTGTATTCTGCTGTCTTTCCTATCCCCTACTATCCCCCCTCCTCTCCCCTCCCATCTTCCCTCTCTACCTCATCTGTTGTTGTTCCGTTCTCTCCCTCCCCCCCTTCCCCTCACAACCTCATATATGTGATTTCATATAACAATGAGGGTTTCCTTCCGTTTCCTTGCAATTTCCCTTCTCTCTCCCTTTCCCTCCCATCACTTGTCTCAGTTTAATGTTAATCTTTTCCTCATGCTCTTTCCCTCTGTTCAGTTCTTAGTTGCTCTCCTTAAATCAAAGAAGACATTTGGCATTTGTTTTTTAAGGATTGGCTAGCTTCACTTAGCATAATCTGCTCTAATGCCATCCATTTCCCTGCAAATTCCATGATTTTGTCATTTTTTAGTGCCGCATAATACTCCATTGTGTATAGATGCCACATTTTTTTTATCCATTCATCTATTGAAGGGCATCTAGGTTGGTTCCACAGTCTAGCTATTGTGAATTGTGCTGCTATGATCATTGATGTGGCAGTGTCCCTATAGTATGCTCTTTTGAGGTCCTCAGGGAATAGACCGAGAAGGGCGATAGCTGGGTCAAATGGTGGTTCCATTCCCAGCTTTCCCAGGAATCTCCATACTGCTTTCCATATTGGCCGCACCAATTTGCAGTCCCACCAGCAATGTACAAGTGTACCCTTTTCCCCACATCCTCGCCAGCACTTATTGTTGTTTGACTTCCTAATGGCTGCCAATCTTACTGGAGTGAGATGGTATCCTAGGGTGGTTTTGATTTGCATTTCTCTGACTGCTAGAGATGGTGAGCATTTTTTCATGTACTTATTGATTGATTGTATGTCCTCTTCTGAGAAGTGTCTGTTCAGGTCCTTGGCCCATTTGTTGATTGGGTTATTTGTTATCTTATTGTTTAATTTTTTGAGTTCTTTGTATATTCTGGAAATTAGGGCTCTATCTGAAGTGTGAGGAGTAAAGATTTGTTCCCAGGATGTAGGCTCCCTATTTACTTCTCTTATTGTTTCTCTTGCTGAGAAAAAACTTTTTAGTTTAAGTAAGTCCCATTTGTTTATTCTTGTTATTAACTCTTGGGCTATGAGCGTCCTATTAAGGAATTTGGAGCCTGACCCCACAATATGTAGATCGGAGCCAACTTTTTCTTCTATCAGATGCAGGGTCTCTGATTTGATATCAAGCTCCTTGATC
Source organism: Callospermophilus lateralis (assembly GCF_048772815.1). Classification (NCBI taxonomy): domain Eukaryota; kingdom Metazoa; phylum Chordata; class Mammalia; order Rodentia; family Sciuridae; genus Callospermophilus; species Callospermophilus lateralis. The sequence goes on along the minus strand of NC_135307.1, from coordinate 68,032,151 downwards.
CATTTTGAGTTAACTTTTGTGCATGGCGAGAGAAAGGGATTCAGTTTCATTTTGTTGCATATGGATTTCCAATTTTCCCAGCGCCATTTGTTGAAGATGCTATCCTTCCTCCATTGCATGTTTTTAGCCCCTTTATCAAATATAAGAAAGTTGTAATTTTGTGGATTGGTTTCTGTGTCCTCTATTCTGTACCATTGATCCACCTGCCTGTTTTGGTACCAGTACCACGCTGTTTTTGTTACTATTGCTTTGTAGTACAGTTTGAACTCTGGTATCGCTATACCTCCAGATTCACACTTCCTGCTTAGAATTGTTTTTGCTATTCTGGGTCTTTTGTTTTTCCATATGAATTTCATGATTGCTTTATCTATTTCTACAAGAAATGCTGTTCGGATTTTGATTGGCATCGCATTAAACCTGTAGAGAACTTTGGGTAATATCGCCATTTTGATAATGTTAGTTCTGCCTATCCATGAACAGGGTACATTTTTCCATCTTCTAAGATCTTCTTCTATCTCTCTCTTTAGGGTTCTATAGTTTTCATTGTATAAATCTTTCACCTCTTTTGTTAGGTTGATTCCCAAGTATTTTTTTTTTTGAGGATATTGTGAATGGAATGGTTTTCCTCATTTCCATTTCAGAAGTTTTGTTGCTGATATACAGGAATGCCTTTGATTTATGCGTGTTGATTTTATATCCTGCCACTTTGCCAAGCTAATATTTTAAATTTGACTACTTTTAACACTTTCCAGAGGGTAAATTTCAAAAAATCAAACATAGCTTTAAAAACTGGATGCAGACAAAATCTAAAATTACAACATGAACTACTTATGATTCCTTTTCCACAATTTTTAAACCAACAATTATATCTATTGTATCAGAATATGTCTCTTGGAGAAATCAATTTTAATACCATTAGAGTTGACTGAATGTAGAAGTTTTATAGAAAAACTCACCAAAGAAAATTTCAATCTACCTCCCAACACACACAGAATAACAAGAGCAATAGCAGTGAAGTAGAAAATCTTTCAACTGAGCAATCTAACATGGACATAGTAGAGTCTTCAGCAAAATTAATTTAGTAAGATTATCATTATGAAAGCATTTTAATAATAAAGATATTCTGTATTGACTCATAGTTCATATTGAGATTATATTCTAGATTGAAATTATTGGTTGAACCCTAATAGCTTGGTACAGCAACTTACAAATAACCCACCCTGTTTTAAAATAAATTATTCATTGAAATTCTGAGTGATTATAGATATGGCTTTGTTTTCTTAAACTTACAATCCTCCAGTCTCAACTTTCTGATATACAGATTTGTTAACATGGAAAATGTTCACAATATACTGATAAATCACTCACTTTTAAGTTAGAGGTTAAGAAACTATAAATGAAGTAGTCTTTTAAGATACTGTATATTTTAAGTACTTCTAATTGCTCTGACAACACTGAAGGAGCAGACCCTTCAAGGAGACCAGACATCAGAAGTCATCCAATAAGTTTCTCCCCACAAAAGTATTCTGATAAAACTTCAAACAAAAGCAGAAACCAAAATGGCAAAAATTCAAGAACTGCTCTCCCATGAAAATTTTCTCATCTTTATGTTAAATCCAGCACTGATACCATATGTATCTGGAGAGGATAAGTCAGTAAGACCTATGGATGCACAGAGTTTTTAAATGCTGCAGTTTTTTGGTTTTTTTTAATGTACATACATCGGGTTTTGGGTTGTTTTTGTACCAGGAATTGAACCTAGGGGCACTTAACCATTAAGCTACATCCCCAGCCCATATATATATATATATAAATGATGATATATATATATATATCATCATTTTTTTTTTGGTACCAGGGACTGAACTCAGGGACACTCAACCACTGAGCCACATCCCCAGCTCTATTTTGTATTTTATTTAGAAACAGGGTCTCACTGAGTTGCTGAGCACTTCACTGTTGCTGAGGCTGGCTTTGAACTCACAATCAGGACTCCTGCCTCAGCCTCCTGAGCTGCTGGGATAATAGGGGTGCACATCCACACCTGGCTATATACATCATCTTTTAACCCACTGTCTGATTTGTGAACCATATTTGATTCCAAATGCTACCATTCTGCTTCTCTCCCCACCTCCTCCAACCCCAAGCTCCAGACACAGCCACAGTAGATGAAAACCAAATATAACTTAGAGAAAGGTAACCTATAGGATGAAGATTGAAAGTGAGGGCTTAAAAGATGTTTGTCAGTAGAATTCTTTTATCCTGATTTTTTTTCTGAAACTTATGATCCACTAAATAAATAAAACCAAAACACTTACCTCATCCACGTTTTCAAAGGCATTGATGATGTCATAAGGTAAACAAGACAGCAGATCGATCACAAACCAAGTTTTCAGATAGTTCATCCTTATGAGCTTAGGGTCAGAAATGACCTCGCCACCGGGCCCCACAAAAGTTGTGTGGAAATTTAATACAATATCAACCAGAAAAATAACGTCCACCACACTGTCCAGTACCAGCCAGGCTATGTTGTTCTGCTTCGTTTTGAAAGAAACGTTGTAAGGAACCATAATGGCGGTGTAGAAGGTAAGAATTAAAATCACCCAGTCCCAAGTAGTTTTAAAAGCACAATAGTGTAAAATAATGTGTGGTGGCGTCTTTGGCGCTTCTTGTTTATACTGAGGAAGGATATCTGATCCCAGCTGAAGGACCTAAAAGGGAGAAAATGCATATGTGAATTAACTGGATGTCTCTGCACAATTTGTACTGAATTCAAACATACAATCAAATCACCACCTATTGGTCACCACTCTGGGTTTTAAGGACAGTCATGCTCCATAGTCCCATCTTCCTCTTCTGAGTTGTCCTAAAGTTTGTTCAATGGAAATCATTCCACGTCCAACCTCTCCACAAAAGTGGATCTGTCTGCTGTTCCATCTGTCCTACTCTCCAGTAGCCAAGACTAATCCCCAACGTTACTGGATTATATTCCTGGGAGTATTGCCTGCACACCCACTCTTCGAGCCAGCCTGGAATTGTATGGCTCTCACTGACTGCCCAACAGCTATTTGTGTGACTCACTATTATCCATTCTTCACACATATTTAGCACCCGAGGAAATACATGTTCAGTTCTGATAGCCTCAGAACCCCAGGGCACTGCTGGTGATCTTGCTGCTGAGTAACACTCAGCAAGGGCTCTGATGATTAGCAGCAGTATAATGTGTTGTGTTACACCCTATTTTGTTTTGTTTTTCCTTTTTTTCCCTTAAACCAGCACTTTAAAAATATTGTCTCTATAGTCAGATGCAAGTTCCCTTTAGCAAAAAAATAATAATACTTAAATACCCAGGTTTGCTCCTCCCTACCTTTCATTTATATGAATCTGGATTTACTCTGATTAAAGGAAGAAACAAAGAGCAAAAGCAGATGAAAGAGCAAGATGACAGGTTTGGGCACCCTTAGCCAAAGTTAACAAATATAGGACTTAGTGTTGGCTTCTTGAACCTGGAACATGGAAATTGCAATAAGGAGTTAAAGGCAGATCAAAAACCTTTGCTTCCTGCCATCAATGAAGCAAAGGACAGTATATGTGTTAAAGAGTTTGGTATAAGAAAATTTGTGAAATAATGTTTCCAACAGACTTTGTTCATCTTATTCAGTCAATTATTCAGTGTCTCTAGAAATAATCGAAACCAAGAGGTATTGAGTCCAAATTTTCAAATAATAAAATCATAAATGCATTAAAATTTAAATGTAGGAATAGATATAAACAAAAATACTCATTAGCATGTAGCTCTATGGTTTCTATTCCACAAAGCAAAACAAATGCAGAAGTATCTTTTGAAACTTGGGAGAGTGCCCTAGTTTCTCTCATACATAGAACTTACATAACTGAAAACCATATAACATCCATTCTAACTATTTTCAATGTGAAAAACACCACTGGTATTCTCTTCAGTCGTGCATAATAATTGTTATTTGGGGTTGGAAGATTAGAAGAACTGTTTTTAAGGATGCTTCGTGTTTTTACCTACATTTTCAGTACCCCAGGCATATTTTTCCCATAAGATCTTAAATTACTCACAGCAAATTATCCTCCCAGGAATGTAAGCCTCATGTTGAGTTGGACTATTACACATAAAGAATCATACATAATCACAATCTTCTCTTTCACCTTTCAACCACTGATCTATCAGCTCCAATTTCACTGTGTGAAACATGAAAATTTCCTTCACAGTCAATATTAGTATTTTACCAGCTGCATCTCCACAGACTATAGTCTGAGCACACAGAAATCAGAGTTGGAAAATAAGAACAAACTTAGCACCAAAGGACACTACCACCTCCCTGGGCACTGGGCCTTCTTGCTTTCCTGGATCCCATTTTGCCATTAAAAAATAAATTAAAATTATATTTTATAACTATAGGGGTTTACAGTGAATACACTAAAAATCATATATTCAACTTTTTATCTAAATGTTCATCTTTAGTTCTGTTGCTAATAGAAATCAAAACATTTTGTGAGTTCCTAAAAGTATTATGGGCCCTATTAGATACTGTGCCTATTATGTTGATGAATAAGCACCTGGAGACATATAAACCTTCTCCTGTGGAGACAGAAGGGGATCATCTCCGGTTCAGTGTGTCTAAGTCTGGCTACACATGAGAATCAGGTGAGGATATTTCAGAAAGCACAACAGGGGTTCACAACTAGACCCCACTCCAGAGAATGACTCAATTTGGTCTTGGGTAGGTTCTCAGAGAATCTATATTTTCAAAACCTTTCTAGGTGATGACAAGGTACAGCTCAAGGTAAAATCTTCTGTGTTTCTTTAGACATTCCCGACCCAGTCCTTTAGACAGTGATTATAGCAAATGTAAACTGTTCCCCAAATGCTAAAGAGAGAGAGAAGGATGGGGAGGACAAAGAGTAGGAGTAAGGGGTTAAAGAGATAAAGGAGGAGGAGAAGGACAACAACAACAAAACAAAGGTTTTGATCATCCTCATGTGCAAACCACTACTTTAATCATAGCTGTGCTGCTGGCTCTTCCAGCAGAGCAGAGCAGTAAGAACTCTTCCTCTTCATTGTTATTTCATTTGCACTTTCACAAGAAATAAGCCCTGGGGTTGGGGCGGATGAGGGGGGGAGGATGAAATAGATACATTCTTCCTCTCCTAGGCCCTGGAAGTGTGGATTTTCAGTAGTCAGGCTCTATCAAGGCACGGGTGAGGTGCCATTCACTCCAGGCAGCACACATGTGAACCAAGGGAAGGCAATCAGCAGGATGTAGTGCAGGTGGGAAATTAATTAACTGCTTACATAGAGTCTGGAATCTCTGAAACTCTTACCTTCAGAGATCAGGTGGAATTGAGATCAGATTTACTTGTCTTGGAAAAGGAAAGAAGCCTGAAATTCCAGAGCAAAACCAGACACTTGACGATACGAGTCTTTGAGTCTAATTGGAAAAGCAACATTCTTGTGCTTTGTTGGTGTTTTTTCAGGATCTGTGTTTGGAATTCTAAGACCACATACGGCAGACCACAGATTAAATCGCTATTGAAAACCTTGTTATTTCTGTGTGTTTTCTAAACCCAAGCCTAAAACCTGACAGAAAGCAATTTTGTAACAGAACTAATTTATGAATTAGGGATGACCAATTGAAAGTACTAATATCAAAAGGCAAAACAAATAAAAATCAGATGGGAAGAAATAGGAATGAAAGTTTTGTCTCAAAAGTGAAAAATAAAGATGATGAGATCTCAAGGGAAAGATACTTTCCACTCAAGGTAGGTTTTTTAAAATAACCCCCTATCTCTTGTTCTTGTCCTGCTCTGAAACAGAAAAAAAAAAAAATCTTTGAATGAAATGTAGTTAAGATTCAGAAGAATCATGACCATGACATTGAAGAGTCAAACACACTCCTCCTCCTCAGCCTAATTTCTAGAAAAAAGTGAACAACTCAAGGCAAAAGAGGAGGTAGCTTCAAAACCAAGCAGTACTTACAAACAGGCGATATTTAAAAAGAAGTTGCATATAATTGCTTTAAATTTTGTGCTGAATATCATCTTTTTAAATATTACAGATATTAATAAACATTTCATTATGCTATGTCTTACTTTAGTTTTAAAAAACATGTCTGTACCTCAAAGTATTAAAGTTACCCCAAGCTAACAGTGTTATTTAGAGCAGAAGACTATAATGAGTCTTTTAGTTAGCTATGGGCTAACAAAAACTGCACAGCTCTCTAAATTCTGGGAACATATTTTACTTCCTAACCCTCTAAAAACCAGATTTTATATTGACAACTAGATGGGAGAGTCGCCCTGGAGAGCTTCAGCTACTTTCTCTGGCAGAGGAAATTGATAAACATATGAATTTGACTTTATCTTTCTACTCTATGGTAGGTTACCTGAGTGCCTGCTACATGCTCAGCATAGCTTTGATACAGCAATTAGCATCTCAGCTCTTTCATACCAGTAAAATAAGTGATAATTACAGAAGACATCAGACAGGAAAGCTGTTAGCTGCCTGAGAGTCCTACCCTCATCCCTTTTCTGTCTGGTCTTCACACAGTCTCTCAGGGTGACACTGTCTCATCCTATGGCTTTAAATACATGTCTCTGAGGATGACAGCAAAGTCTACAACTCAAACCCAAATATCCCTCCAGAGCGCCAGACCCATATACCCCACTGCCCTTTAGGCATCTCCACTTAGATTTCCAATAGGAACTTCACACTTAACATGTCCAAAACTATCCTCGTTATTGCTTCCAAATCTTCTCTTCCTTCTTTTTGCATTTCTCATTTTATTAACCAACAGCTCTGTCTACCCAGAAGTCCTTGACTCATCCCCTTGTTTCACACTCAGTTCTACTCTATCTACAGATGTGCTGGGCTGAGAATGTAGCTCAGTGGTCGAGTGTGTGCCTAGCAAGCATGGGGCCCTGGGTTCAATCCCCCAGACCAAAAGAAAAAGGATGTTTTATTTGTCTGCAATCTGCCCACTTCTGCTACTACTACCTTGATTAGGGTCATGGTCATCCTAGTTAATTTACTACTAGGACTTTACTACTGAAACTGCTTTTCCTGCCTTCTCATTCTCCACAGAACCCTTAAGTCAAGAAAGGGATCTTAAACACTTTCGTACCTTGGATTCCTTAGGCAAGTTGGTAAAAGCTATGAAAGTTCTTAAATTACTATTTGTTAGAATGTTTTTAAATAAGTACAACAAAAGCATGGGATTACAAAAGTAGACAGTTGGGAGCAATCTCCATTTGAGAAATTTTTCTGAGGCACCTATGAGATCTTGTCATTTTCCTGGCATGAGACACCCACAGCCATCATGTTACTATGCGCCACCCTAAATAACCCTCCCTTCCCCACATGAACTGGACCACTGAAGTCATCACAGTCAAAGCTCTCAGACTCCCTCAGCTCATGCTGACCTCCCTCCTCTACTTGCCTAGTTCATACGTTTTTCCTTCAATGTTTACTCAGCCCAGGTGTCACCTCACTCAGGTAGCCTCCCCTAGCGTCCCAAATCTGGGTTAATGCTACCACATGCACTCTTGCTGTTTGTCATGGGCTTTTTTACATTGTGTTATCAGTCTACTCTGCTATCCCTTTACCTCTTTGATGACTGGGCCCTCATCTTATTTATCTTCACATCCTTTTCAGAGAGCCACATCCAGAACAAACTCTCAATAATCATTTGATGTCATTGGTGGGATAAAGGAATCCCTTATCCCATTTGCTCAAAAGAAACTGCACACTCCACAGGCATCAATCACTGAATGTACGAAACTACATTCCCATTTCAAAAGTTGAAAAGAATAAAAAGAAATATTTGGAATTTCTACACTTGTGCAAAAGAAAAACTAATTACCAGGTAAGTATTTATAATTTAATAGCCAGAAATAGTTCTACTGAGTCATGTGGGGGAAGACAAGACAACGTACCAACACTACCACCTTGGGAAGCCCAGTCAGTTTCACACTTACTTCAGCTAATCTTGAATGCTTGTGGACCACCTCTGTTTTATTCATTGGTGTAAGTTGCTGCAAAACACTTCGGCTATTTGTCAAAGCCCTTGTCAATCGGGCAAATTTTGTCCAACCTTAAAAAATAAGAAAAAAAAGGTGTCAATTTTTCATATAGAATGAATAAGGAATCCAATGCTCTTGTTAACATTCAAAGGATCTCACAACCATATAACACCAGAACAAATGAAAAATATCAATATAATGCTTTTTATTGACCTGGGCAACAACCAACTTATACTTGAAGTATGCCTACAAGGTAATGAGCAACTTTTATGTGTTACTTTTGTGTTTTGCTCATGTCTATCACATATCCAAGGCAAAGAGCAGTTCATGAAATTCTGTGCTCCCACTTTCATTGTGTGGATTTGTTGCTGGAAAATCAGTGCCTATTTCCAGTTCTCAGCATTTCCCAGTACTCCCTGCATCTAGGAACTAGGTACATATTCCAAGTTCTCACCAGTGGTAAACAGAAATGACATGTGTCACATCCCTGTCACAACTTAAGAAGCAAATGTGGCTTCTGCACACTTTCTCCTCCTTATGCCAGTTGCATGCAAATGATAAGCTCTCGGAGATGGCAAAGTCACTGAATCACTGCATGGGAGAAAGGCATATGCAAGTCAGGATCACTTGACTTGGACTGATACGAAGAAGAAAAACACTTCTTTTGTGTCAAATCAACCATTTTTTTCTTTTATTAACACTAATACAGTATTATTGTTATTTTATAGCAGCTAATAGTACCCTAATAAAAATGGTCCTACATATATTTGTGTGCACATAAACACACGTAAGCAGAAAAAGACCAATATTAACAAATCTCACTTATTATGCTTCATATTGCATATTTCCATTGTCCTTGTAACAGCAAAATGTTATTTCTCTCTTAAGAACAACAGTGATATCTAAAAATTATGTTTGAAATACGTAGAATTCTAATAATGCTTTCTGAAGGAGCAGTAGCTTCTGGGAGAAAGAAATGTGAATTTAATGGGAAAGAAATTTCATCTGGGGCCTCAAATTGCCATTATTAAAATCATTAATTCCAAGGAATGTCGATGAGATGCAAACAAACAGAATAAAACCAACCATACCCTGAATCTGCCTCAACTATTCCTCCTCTGGAATCCAGTAGCTCTCATCTACTAAATATCTCATTAAAACTATTTGATAACTTCTATGGTATTACCTATTGTTGAGACATTTGCCAAACAACTTAAAAATGAAAGACTCCTAGGGGTCTAAAGGAAAGTTTTTAAAGGCATTATGAAATTCAGACATGATAAAAGGTTAAGGAAGAAATTCTGGGCGTACACCAACCTAAAGTTACATTATACTTTACTACTATCCTTTATGCTGATTCTGATTTCATTTCTACTTTGAATTGCTCCCACCAATTCAGCTCCTTCTATGTATTTAATAATTAGGTTGGGAAAGAAGTAAACTATCACCAGTGATGGACAGGCCTGCTTTCTTCTTCACTGATGGACCTCATCCGAGTGACTAGAATCCAAAAAAAAGTTAAGTTTTGGAATTATATACAGCCCTAAGGCTCACCCTGTACAATGTGAAAGAGACACAAAGAGGCACCAGATGCCACCACCTCTCTAAAAACTCAATATTCATATAAAAACATGTAATTTCTCTCACCAACGCAGATGATTCTTCTCTTTGTCAGACCTATGTGTCTATTTGCCATTGGCTGCCTCTTACTAAGATGCTCTACAGATGTCCAAAAGTCAACATGTCCAAAATTCACCTCATCACCATCTTGTCCCCCAGCCCCAACTCTGCATCATTCACGCATTCCTGATCTTGATCTATTGCCTCATGATATCTCAAATTGCATAAATCAGAAACTTGAAATTCACCATCCGCTTCACTATTTCCCCCCCCCCCACACACACACACACACGCCCAACCACTTCTAAGCCTTATAGATTATAATTTGTCAATAAATATCTCTCAAATCTATTCCCTCCATCCTTATTATGTCACACAATACATCATCTTTTATCTGAATTAGGTGGCAAGGTCCACATCCACACTGCTGACTCACAAAGTTCTTCCTAAAGCACAAACCTGACCATTCACTTCTCCTATTTCAACCCTTTAGCAGCAGTCTGAAGCTCCTAGGATAACACTGTATATCTTTGGCATACAGATCATTTAGTTTCTGACCACAAAGATTTGCACCATGGTTATTTCCTGATGCTTCCTCACACTGTATTCCAGCCTTCCTAAAACAATAGCATATTATGTGACAATTAATCCAAAATAAAATCTACTAGAAATTCTCTGTCTACCCTATCATGTCCCATGTTTCCATGTTTTTACATGTTATAACCCTAAATGTCTTCTCCCTTCCCCATCTGTTTGGATAATCCTTACTGGGACCTTCAGATCAATTAAAGGATTATTTCTTTCTGGAAGCTTCTTCAATCCATCCATAAGTGAGAGGTACCTCCCTCTATACATTTGAGGCTGGGGCAAAAGGACAGTCAGTGTAGGTAATGAGTGATTGGGTCGGGAAGATAGGGGCTGATTCAAAGGAAATAAAATGCCAATCCCTCCAGAGCACTTGCCCTTCCTCCAGCCAAGGTCACCTGCCTCCAGGGAACCATGCCTCACAACAGGAGTTGTCAATGAGTACCCCTTGGGTGACTCCCTTCCTGACTTTTTGGGCAGCTCCTCTCCAGGCTTTTGGTCACTGGTCATGTAGGCAAGATAAGGGGAGGAGGAGGTATAAGAAGAAGGGGAACCTAAAATGTATAAAAGGGAGAGGAAACCCCCCCTCCCTCAGATACCAGCTCTGGATTCACTTCTTCCTCAGGTGAAGTCTGTGTCTGTTCTATCCTTTAAATAAAACTTCTTTTCTGTACTTGCCTTGGCGTTTCTGGGGTGTTCAGTCCTTAACACCAGCACAGCAGGGTCCCAGAATCTGATTCTCAATTCTGGTATCACCTCTGGTCTCACACTCACACCATACTTTACACACCACACGTGCCACTAACCACACCACTGCAGGTGCTGATTGACATTGTTACTTTTGCTAAACTACTATTCATCTCTCCATACTTCAGTACTTGATACAGAGCTACCATAAAGCAGGGCATAAAGAAGTAAATAAATAATTAGTTAAATTTTTATAACATTAAAATCAGATTAAAAATAAAGATCATTTTTGTTGTATTGTCATTGGGTTTTGCTATATTGGCTAAAAGTGGCAAGAGTATCCTCAGATGGCAGTAACTACATTAGCCATCAGCATATTAAAAAATTACATGAGGATAATTTCTCTGTCTTATATCAGTTGACTATTATAATTATATAGACTACTTCTAAAACCTTCCAAGACAATCTGAAGATCACAATTCTAAGATAGGTAATATTGTACCCCTTTGTACATCTGAGTTGGATTAAAAATGAAAATCATTTTTATTCCTATGTACAACAAAGCTTATCTAGAAAACATTTTGAAAATAAAAGAATAGATTAAAAGACTAAATTCAATGACACAAAGAATAATATGGAATCATTAAATGGTAGGTGCTCTCTCATTTCATATTATCATACAGAGAAGTACATGTATGAAAAGGAGAAACACATCAGTGGAATCTTATCATTATCTTCTGATTGTCTATTTCTAAATAAGGAAACAGTAGTTCCTCATTAAACACCCCCAAAAGCTTGTTCACATACGTCTGTGTGTATGTAACTTGATTAAAATATGTAATAGGTAATGATCATAAGTAATATTATCAAGGAATATTCCATCTTTTTACCTTATTTTATTTTCCTAAAGAAAAAATTTGAAGCAGTGAAAATAAAACACACGTATTTTTCCCTCCATAGATAAAAATAGGACTACCATTGAACTATAATAGAAAGTGAAAGAAAAATGCAATATTAATTCATCATTCTAAAAGTGTTTTCAGTCAGTTTACTCTGATTGAAGGTTAGTCTCACTTTAGACTATTCTGAACATAGAAGAAAAGGAAATTTACTAAGTAATTTGAGTTATCATATTCTTTCTGTTCCTGGTTACCAAGAATGGTGACTGGCACATAGTGGTCATTCAATATGTTTTGTTGAATGAATGAATGAAGAAATGAATAAAAAATCTAAATAGGAATTAGCACAGTACCTGCATTTTATGTATTAAATCAAAATATAAAGAAAGAAATATGCTCAACTTTTAGCAGGTGTTAGCATAATGTATAACCTAAGGATTGGACTGGGAAAGGCAGCGAGAGGGGAAGGTAGAAGTTGAGGCTGTGGGTCAGGCCGGGGGATGCTGGAAGTACTAACAACTGGCTTCTACCTTCAGAAAAATCAAGGACCAACTAGCAGGGGGAAAAAAGGCAACAACAAAGGGAGAACTAACTCAGACATACTGGTAGATTAAGGAGGAAAGATCTAGAAAGGATTCTTTCTTCCTGGAGAAATCAAAACCAAACGCAATTGTCAAAGGGAGAGATCATTGAGGAGTTTGCTATCAAAATGCACTAAAGATGGAGAAACAATGCAAAGCCAAGGGTTGCTCATTTCACATTTAAAGCAATGGACGCACTGGAAGATACTCAATAATCCTTTTGTCTACCTCTTTTCACTCTATCATATACCCAAATACTTCATAAATAAATAAATAAAATAGATCAGAAGCCATAAGAAACACAATAGCCTTCAATGTCCCTTCTCTTCCCTCCACCTCCACCTCAAGCCACAATGACAGCTGGTTCTTGCCTGCACCTTGATCTCAGAGAACTGAGGATTTGCTCCTTCCTTATCATGCATATGCTCCATGCTTGCACACTTGAGTTGCTTCTAGATTTTCACTATTATTAATAATGCCACACTGAATTTCCTTATGCTTATCCCTTTGTGCTCTTGAGCACATCTGGAATTGCTATGCTAGCAGTTAAGTGAGTTCATTTGATCTCTCACCAACCCCCATTGTACAGTCAAACTTTGAAAAAGTTGAGCAGCCACACTGTCTAGGTCAGAGAAAAAAGATGTATCAGCAGTTCTAATGTTTCCCAGTGATACATTTCCTGATCTCACCTTTATATAAACCTAACTGGTGTGACTGATTATTCAGCACAGTTTGCTGATGTTACTTAGATGTGGTCGATATGGGGTAATATGAACAGACAGCAGAATATGAAGAGCCTAATACTTGCTCTGTAAGTTGTTCATGGCATTATAAGAACATTTGTTCTCCTAAAAGCTCAGGATGCCAACTCCTTCTTAATAAAACATTAGTTTAGCTCTATTGGGTTGCAATTAACCTCTTTGTCATGCACTGCCTAATCTTAAAAATAAAAGGAAGTCACAGAGGCAGTTAAATCAATCTACTAGACTGCAACACAAGATTCTAATCTATAAGAAAAAAGCTTAGGTAAACAATTATGCTCCTGGCCACAGGGACTACATGGTATAATTACTCATATTTCATCTGTTGTCTCCTCTCTAAAGAAAACCATTGGCTTTCATAAGAAGGCTGCTACTTTTGCTGTTATTTTTATTCTACAGGAATTTTTTGTCTCAATTATTGGCAAGAAGATGCCATAACTATTTGGCACAGGGTAGTTCACACTGTAATTATCTTGGCAGTTTTGGAGTCTGTTTGAAAATACTGTACAGTATAAATGGGCAAAGATTTGGGCCATCTATTTTAGAACACATAGGATAATCAACAGAATGGATTTCTTGGCTGTGATTTTCCCCCCTGGGTATTATTATAAATAATGTATCAGATACCATTGACTGATTATCTGAAAATTTCCAAGACCGTAATATCAGGAACAAAAGATAACAAGAATAATTTGCCCCTTTGAATTATATTTAGTTAATTTCTTTGATTTAAACAGTACCACTCTATAAGATGAAGCACATGTGTTCCCAACCTGTGCTTAGTTTTTAATATTTTTTTAGTTGTCAATGGACCTGTATTTTATGTATTTATATGCAGTGCTAAGAACCAAACCCAAAGCCTCACACATGCTAGGCAAGTGCTCTACTACTGAGCCACAACCCCAGCCTGTGCTTAGTTTTTATAGGAAGAAAAGGGAGCAGGGGATTAAGGCAGCTACACCCCAAAACTAAGTTTTCAAAGGAAAGGGACAAGACAACATGGTGCAATAGAGAAAACAAGGGATTTGAAATCAGCCACAGGCTGAATGCCAGTCTCTTTAAGAGTAAAATAAAGATAATAATACTAATTTTCAAAATTACAGGAACGAGCAATAACAAATATAAAATTCCTGCCATTTATTAACTAACTACTCCTCAAAGCTGATATCTTCCCCTTCAGTAGGTTCTGCTACTGTCCATTATGGTATAATTCAAAGGTATTGTCCTCAGTTTTGATTAGAGAAAAAAAAAGCTAAATGTACAATAAAGGGAATTCAATATTCCTATAAAGATCATGAAAAGTAACTCTAGTGTCCAAGGCTGAGTCAAAGCAAGTTCACTGCCTCCAAGTTCAGTGCTCTAGACCCAGATCATTTGACATTATGGTGCTACCTTGAAATCTCAACTGCTACTTGCCAAGAGTTCCACGGTCTCCTTTATTTGACTTGAAAAGTTGAAAAATATTATCAGGTCAAGATTTCAAAACACAATTTCCTATCATGCTGGCTTCAGATGAAAGATACAGTAGGATGATAACTCAATGGCATAAATATTTCATTTCTTTTGAATTTTTCATATTAAATATACAGTTCACATGAATAATAGAAAGTAGCTCACATACACCATTCATAGTTATATTGGGCAATACTCCTCCAGTAATCTGTTACACATTTGGACAACGTGGAGGAATCTCAAAAATCTTTTTACAATAAGCTCTTCCTCTCAAAATTCTGGCACTGGAATTTTTATTTTTTATACTAATGCTTGTCACAATGGGGTTTGATTTTTCTTCAATAAATTTTAATGTACACGACTAATAAACTCCTAGTTTGAAAATCAAATGCTCTAAAGTTGTTGGGCTTATTCATATTTCTTTTATAAAATCATACTTCATTCAGAGACTGTACATTACAAAGTACTCTGTGATTCTGACATGGAGATGCAGAGAGATGTAGGTGGTGGCAGACCAAAGAAGGGACATTCATTTCAGAAGTAAATGTCAACCTTCCATATGAGCACCCCTTCCCCCAACCTCACTGTAAAATGCTGCCAACAACTTTCAAATTCCATTTATATATATATATATATATATATATATATATATGTGTGTGTGTGTGTGTGTGTGTGTGTGTGTGTGTGTGTGTGTGTAGTTGCTGATTCCACCATTAAGGTTCAAAAGGTTGAAGCAATGAGAAAATTCTGTACGTCTATACTTTTCTTGATCAGCTCCAACTGTATCATGAAAGCACTTAAATGATAACAGAAAACGATATTCATCAATACAAACACAAATGTATTGATGTGTGTATATATGTATACATAAATACAAATACACACACCTATACATGTTGGGGGGGCAGGGAGGGGGCACTAAAGCTTTTTACTCCAGTTGGTTGTCATTCATGTGTGAAGGCTACAAAAATACGTTTGAAGAATATGTTGGGCTCAGCAAAAGAGAGGCACTCAGCAACTCAGAGAGACCCTGCCTCTAAATAAAATATAAAAATAGGCTGGGTATGTGGCTCAGTGGTTGAGTGCCCCTGAGTTCAATCCCCACTAGCCACCCCACACACATACACAAAAATGAATACGTTGGGCCACAAATCAAATTATCAATCATTTTGTCTTTTATTTTAAAATATATCACTTTTCTGTATTCACTGTTACAGGGATTTCACAGACGTTCCTTCACAGGTGATCATATTGAGAAAGTTCCACTGTATTCCTACTTTTCTGATGGTTTTTATCATGAATGGATGGGTTTTGGAAGGCAGAGCCAATCTTGCATAGGAGGGATAAATCCCATTTGGTTGTCAAGTGTAATTTTTTATATTTTGTTCTATTCAGTTTTTCTTGAGTATTCTTAGATATATATTCATGAAAAACACTAGATCCAATTTTTGTTGAGAAATTTTTTACTACATTCATGAAAAACATTTCTTGTAATGACTTTTTTTCTGACTTGGGTATCAGAATGGTACTGGCCTCACAGAATGAGTTAAGAAAGTTTCTTCTGCTTCCACTTCTGGGAGAGATTTGAAGACTGGTATTATTTCTTCCCTAAATGTCTAGTGGGTTTTACTGATGAAACTATCTAGGAAATATTTCTTTGGTTTTGGAAGATTATTTAAAATTTATTGAAGTTTTAACAAATACAGAGCAATTAAGGTTGTCTATTTTTTCCTTCAGTGAGATTTTGTAGTCTATTCTTCAAGGAATTGGTCATTTCATCTAAACTACCATGGGATGGTCCATAATAATCCTACACTATGTTGTCATGTCCCAGGGATGAATAGTGATGGACCTTCTTTAATCTATGATATTGATAATTTGTTTCTTCTCCCTTTTTTTCTTGGTTAGCCTAGCTAGAGATTTATTACCTTTCATGATCTTTACAAAGAGCAACTTCGGATTTTGGTGATTTTTCTCTAAAGTTGTCCTGTTTTCTACTTCATTGATTTTTGCTCTAAGGTTTATTATATCTTGGTCTTTGGCTTTCTTGGTTTAAAATGCTCCTCTTTGTCTACTTTCCTATGATAAAAGCACGTTAATTTTTTAATTTTTTTAGTTGTTGATAAACCTTTATTTTATTTACTTCTTTATATGTGGTGCTCAGAATTGAACCCAGAGCCTCACACGTGCTAGGCAAGCACTCTAGCGCTAAGCTGTAACTCCAGCCCCAAAGCACTGTTTTTAGTGCATCCCACAACTTTGATACATTGTATTTCCATTAAGACTTTTTTGACCTATGGATTATTTAGAAATGTTTTCTTAATTTTAAAATATTTGGGGGATTTTTCACATGTCTTTCTGTTGTTGATTTTTAATTCCATGTGTTCTGAGAACATACCTTTTAAGATTTTTATTTGTTTAAATTGGTCAGAGTGTTTTATGACTCAGAATGTGGTCATTGATGAATGAACTATTCTTTGTCATACTTTGAAACTGGCACATTGTAAAATTTTTTCTTTTATAATGTGATGCTAACCAGAAAATGAGCAGATATAATATTAATATGTGAACTCATATGCAAGGAATAAACTGATGTGATTTTTGTTTTAGAATTATAGTTAGAAAGCTTAAAGCTTCTGTGCCAGTTCTCCTTTAAAAAAAAAAAAAGGCAATGTTTGCCAAATGCAAAAAGGAAGACATTTCATTTTTAGTCTCCTAAGAGATTATTAAAAATAACATAAAAACTAATTCTAAGAGTATTTGAAATTCTTCATTTACATGACACCAGTTTCTAATTTAAACATAATTGGAGAGAATAAATTACATGAAAAAGAGGTAAAAGCACACACACTCTAGGTTTCTGTAGCTGTCTCTCTGGATGTCACAGTCAATAGACTACTAATAGGGAGGTTTGCATTTGGCCAACCACTCTTGATGACAAAATTATACTTTACATAATCTAGCAACATCTACTCAAGAGAAAATGCAACAACTGAATAAATAAAAGCAAAGTAAACTGGAAAAGTCATCTAATAAAACTCTGTAATTGATTGGACAAAATTCAATTAACGTATCAACACAGCTCTAGTGGGGCTTCAGCCAAATCATCCCGAACTCTATACTCTTTCAGTTCTAAAGCTCATCATGGTACAAGATGCGGAAACTCCAATTATGCTGATTCTAAATTAATGATGCCTTATTTCTTCCTTATGTTCTATCAGGGGTTTTTGTTGTTGTTGTTGTTTTGGTTTGGTTTTTGTACGGTGGATTGAACTTAGGGGAACTCAGCCACTGAGCCCCATCCTCAGCCCTATTTTATATTTTATGTAGAGACAGGGTCTTACTGAGTTGCTCAGAGCCTTGCCATTGCTGAGGCTGGCTTTGAACTCCCCATCCTCCTGTCTCAGCCTCTAGAGTCAAATGTCTTATCTTAATCCCCCCTATTATGTTGGCTAACTAACTATCTATTTCAACTTTGGATAGCCATGCTATTTCATTCAGACAATGTGACTGAATAAAACTGATTCTGGGCAATTAATAGTGTGAATGTGCAGCAAAGGAGGGCCACACATACTAAAATTTTGTTTTCCAATGAAGTTTGTTAAAATAAGATGAAGGAGCTATTTAAGGAATAGACTACTTCTTAAGTGCAATTATTCTTTTGACTATTACCTTTTGTTGAATCATCCTCTATCGGCTGCTTGAACAACGTAATATCCTTGAACGTGCACAGGAACAGGACTACCTTCTCATGTTCATTTCTTATTGGTGCAATTTGCATGTAAAACCAAACAGGGGTCCCTGTAACAGAGAGAGACAGAAGGGACAATAATGTGACCCAGCCATACCAATGCTCTTCTGCCTTCCCTCTTCCTTCAGCTTCCAATTGGTCTGCCAGGAATTAGCACCAAAACAACAGTACGTTCAATGCTACGAAGAATCCCAAAACCTTTATTTTTATGTCAACTACCAGTCGTTCAAATTAAATAAACATTTTTCAACCCAAGATATCAAAATTCTAAAGTACAGCATAGAGTCTCACTTCGCAAAGCAAGCACGTGAAGGCAGTCTCACTACCTAGGTAAGGCCAGCGTCACCTGTGGGTCTAGGTCCCTAAACTACTGCTTGTTCTCTTTTTGATAGTCTCACCAAGTGTGATCACTCCTACATGCTTCTCTCCTCTTGTCATTTTGACAAGTGTTTCCAATTAACGGCAACAGCAATACCTGATGCTCTGATAAGTATTCCTCCCGGAGGAACATCTGAAATGCTGCTTCTATCCTACGACTCTCTCATCAGTCAGATAAAGTTATATTACACCTTCACTATTTTGATCGCATCCCCATATTAGAGAGGGATCATCAACAACACTTCATGCCTGATGTACTGGGCTCTACCTGAAGCCTTTAAGGCAATCTTAAAGGAATAAAAGACATGTTCCTAACCTTTGAGTCTCAGGGGTGTTCATCAGCCTCTGCTTCTTACCCACCTCACTCAATGTATGAGGCCATACACTGTCACCCTTTTCTTCAAAGAATGGCTACAGTAGATCCAGGGAGAGGGTTTCAGAGCATCAAAGCCTAGGATTTGAAGAAACCAGGACCTGGCATATAGCAGATAATAAACCTATGCATAAGAAATGCCTTTAAAGAATAATTATCCATTAAATGATAAAACACTGAAGGAATGCTCTATCAGAATCAAAGACACATTTTTCATCATATTTTCACCAAACCATAGTGCAATAAGGCCCCTCCAAATATTCTCTCTTAAAGATACAAAGATTTTTGAACAGTTTAGGAACTATGCAGGTACTAACAGTCTGCAGGTGAGAGTAGATAGCCTTAGCAACTCCAAGTGAAAACCAATTAGGAAGCACCTTCATATTCATATCCAAAAAAGTCACCCAATGCCACTGTAGAGGACAACTTGCTATTTAGACAAGATGAAGTAACTCAACTACCAAAAGAAGTCAGAGAATTAGAGAGAGTAGATTTCCATGGGAATATTCAGTTCTGGCAACCATGTCTTTTGTAACCCCAGCAGGGCTATGGAAGGACATGGCCCTTTCCAAAATAATTGCAGGATGAGACAGGGACCTTGAAAACAATCACATCATCTCCCACAGAGGCTTGTTCTTTGTCTTCTGTTTCTTATTTTACCCAGCGTGTCCAGGAACTGTGAGTGATGTGAACAGTTTTACAAATAACCAGACCCAGACATCGGTGTATACATGGCCTATGGCTGTTCCAACACAATGAGCTTGAGGCAGAGGGTCATAAACAAAGAGAAAAGGGCATAAAAATAAGTCGTTTTCCTAGGTCTGTTAGAAATCTGGACAGAAAGAGATGGTGTAACATTTCATGCCTTCCTATGAAAACAGCAACTTTTCAAATTCTAGCGGACAAGGGCTGTCTTAAAAGCTGTTTTCAGATATCAAGATAGTTTTCTTTTTTTCAACTTTGCTAGCCAGTCTTCCCCAAGTAGGCTGAATGTCTGCCAAGCAGCTGGTGAAATATGGTTTACATTCTAGATTTGAGGTTCCGGGATGGAGGGCCACTGAACACTCAGGGAAGGGCTTTGGTAGTGGTTACTCCACCTAATCCTGACCCTCATAGTTCTGCCTTTGTGTACACAGAGGGGCTATTTGAAATCATTACCCCAGAGCTACTATTTCTTTCCCCATAGTAGCAACAGCTAATCAGAGCACTGGACCTATAGAACAAAGACCACAAACTGAAATGTCAATCCTGAGACATATTAAATCAGATACCTCTATTTCCCCCACTTGCAAAATGGTGTTTACCCTAATTACATAATGGAAGTGTTGGGAGGACTTGGCATTCTGGCATTTCCAAAACAGTTTCTAGACATGAGAATTTCCCTATTTAACATTTTTAGAAGTCATAAGAATATACTTTTTGCAGTCATGGTCAAAAGCTGTTAGCTGACCTTTTACAAGGTTTTTTTTAAGCTGCTTTTAAATAGTATAACTCCATAATAACACATAGATGATG
Organism: Callospermophilus lateralis; assembly: GCF_048772815.1. Classification (NCBI taxonomy): domain Eukaryota; kingdom Metazoa; phylum Chordata; class Mammalia; order Rodentia; family Sciuridae; genus Callospermophilus; species Callospermophilus lateralis. The sequence continues at coordinate 68,011,500 of NC_135307.1, read as the reverse complement.
CCTACCCTTCATATTAAAGCAAAAATCAAAAGTAAAATTCAATGCAGATGGTATTTTTAGAAAAAAAGACAAGAGTTTGAATCCATGGTATTGTGGGTTCTACCTCCTAATGGCTATATAAATATATATATATATATAGTGTTTTTTTTTTCTTTTCACGCAGCCATCTGAAAAGAGCCAGACAGGCCTGAACTAGGTCAGATAATAATTTCAATTTATTAACATCAGGAAAAATATCTAAACTGCCCTGAAAGGAGACTTTTGGAACCAAGAATATTAAGCTATCACTAATGTGATTTAAAGTCAATAAACAAAACAGAAATTTTACTAAGGTATTTTTGAGAAACTCAGAAACTACAGACTTGGTTTTGATGTTAGAAAATCAAGCAAAGATTTGTTTGTTCTGTTTAAATGTCACAGTGCATAACCTTAGTACTATGGAGTGTCCTTAAGTGTTCTTTGCTGCACTTGGGCTACATGTCTAAGTCATTCAAAGGCTAACAAACCATTTCATGAAAAATGAAAGTGGTTTTGGCGTATGGTTCTCCCATGAATTAACAATGTGTATTTGGAACTTGTGAAAAAGACCCAGAAAGCACAGAGAAACTGCCTTTGCTCTTATAGAGAAAAAGAGCAGATCATTCAGAATGGATTGCAGTCTAAGTGATAAGCCAGATGACATTTGGCTGGGACTTCAAACAGATATATCTCTTTGGCCTTGATTCTAAAGATGAAGTGACTATTCATTTCAAGAAAGAAGGACAATTTAAGAAAGCAGCAAAAAGAGAAAAATGTAAGTGACCATATGAAAAAAATCACATTAGAAAGGGGACTTGATGGTTGAGCACACTCATTGCTTTTTCCTTTGGTTGGTTTTTTCCCCTCCAAACTCTAATACAGAGAGTCTATGGCATGAGATCTGTGATCACATACTGGACAGTTAACCACACACAAATCTCATCATTTATATTAATTATAACTATAGGATGTTTATATAAAATATTTTCCTAGCTGACACATATACAAAAAAGCCAAATTTTAGAGACAACCTATAGTGGGAAAAAATATTTATAAGCCAGAACATTTGATAAGGGTTAATATTCAAAACATAAGAAACTTCAACAATTGTATAGGAAGAAAACAAATAACTTCCATTTAAAAATGAAGAAAGGACCCAAGTAGAACTTTCTCAAAATAAGATACACAAATGGCCAATAGGTTGTGGAAAAAATATACTCAACATTACTAATCATTAGGAAAATGCAAATTAAGACCACAATAGATATCCATCCCACCTGTAAGAATTATTACTATCAAAAAGACAAAAGGTAAGTTTTAGCAAGGATAAGGAGAAAGGGGAACACTTATACACTGTTGTTATGAATGTAAATTAACACAGCCACTATGGAAAACTATGTGGAGGTTCCTAAAAAAATAAAAATAAAAATAAACTACCATATGATGTAGCAGTCCCATTTCTGAGTAGTAACCAAAAGGATTTGAAATCACTGTATCAAAGAGAAGTCTGCCTTCTCATGTGCATGGAAACACAATTCATAACAGCCCCTTACATTTACCAACCTAAATGTCCATCAACAGAAGAACTGATAAAGAAACTGGGATATACATACAAAATGGAATATTCGTCTGCCTTTAAAAGAAAGTTTGCTATTTGCAACAACATGGGATATACCAGGAAAATATTATGCTAAGTGAAATAAACCAGGCACAGAAAGACGGTACCACACATTCTCATTTTTAAGTGGAATTTAATTTAAAAAATCAAACTTCCAAAAAATCAGAGGAGAACAGTGAATAGCTAGCTGGTGAGTAATGAATAGAGTATGGATACCCCGAAAAAAGGGGTGATTAACTTCCTGTATGGAATGAAGTGAGAGGCTGGGATTTGAGGGACTGAGGAAAGGATGGCCAACAGTTACTAGGCCTCAGTTAACAAGAGAAGCATCTGTGTGTGAGATCTATTACTCCACACGGTGAATACAGTTAATAAAAGTGTACTGTGCACTTCAAAATCACCAAGAGGGTCAACTCCAAGTATTCTCACCACAAAAAAATTGAGTATTTTAGATGATTGATACGCTAATTAGATAGATTTAAATATTCTACAATGGAATTATAAATCATGACATCACTTTGTACTCCATAAATATGTACAAATATGACAATTTATAACAAAAATTTTAAAAATAAAATGCACCCTATTTTCTTCCATTCTTTAAAAGGTTGCTTTCCATTGGTAGAATCGTTTTAGAAATTCTGTTATCAAATTTCACCAGTAAATTGCCCTCCCTCCACCAAAACAAGAAGTGATAAAAGTTCACATTCTGTCTACATTATAGCTTAACTACTATCTACCAAAATATAAAGAGTTGGCTTATCTTATAAAAGAAATACCTACTGTTTTTTTTGTACAAAAGAACTTCAAAGCAGTTTGACTCGTAGTTGTCAAAAGTCTGCCTGACTTTCTCAATGGTCTTCTTGTCAGTCAATTCCCCATACATAAAACTGGAAAAGAAAAAAAAAAAAAAGCTTCAGTTTTGTGTTGCTTTTAAAATGCTACATAAAATCATACAGTCATCTTTGATTAGGCATTCAAATATGCCTACAAAACAGAAATGTTGCTCCCATACAATGAGCTAAAATATATAAAACATTACTTAGATAAATTTTATTGAACTTGAGGCTTACAACATAATGCTATAGGACACATATACACAGTAAAATGTTAACCCATGTTTTAATTATGATTTCTAAACTATTTGCTAACAGTTAACTTAAGAAGTTAGAAAGAGAGAGAGAGAGAGAGAGAGAGATAAATAAACACAAACAAACAAACAAACAAACAAATAAATAAATACTGGGGACAGGGAGTCCCTGCTTTACACAATTCCTCTGTGCATGGATTTTCATTACCACACGTTAGTTAAATAACACCAATTTCATAACAACAACATTCAAATTTCAGTTACCACACTATATTAACTGAGTAACTGGATAAGTACAAACTTCACTGCTAGTTACAAAACATGAGTACAGTCATTCCCCCTTCTCCATTGTTTGGCTTTTTGTGGTTTCAGTTACCTATGGTCAACATTGATACAAAAATATTAAATGACAAGTTCCAAAATAAACAATTTATAAGTTTAAAATTGTGTGCTATTCTGAGCAACAATATAAAATCTTTAACCTTCTTTCTCTCTCTTATCCAGGATGTGAATCATTCCCTTTTTCCAGGGTATCCATACTCTATATGCTACTCACCAGTTAGTTACTCTCTACTCATCTCAGTTATCAAATCAATTGTTGCAGTTTTGCAGTGTTTATTTTCTAGTACCCTTATTTTACCTACCAAGGGTCCCAAAGTGCAAGAGTAGTGACTCTGGCAATTCAGATAGGCCAGAAAAAAAGCATAAAGTGTTTCCTTTAAGTGCCAAGTTAAAAAAATTCCAATAGGATACAAAAAGATATTTTGATAGAAAGAACATTAAGAGAGAGGAAGAAAGAAAAATAAATAAATATAAAATAAAAAGAGGCTCTTAGACTTATGGGACATAAGGGGACTTATGAGACACCTGGAGATTTCAGAAAATAGAGATAAAGGAAAGGGTATAGAAAACCTAGTCAATGAAATAGCAAAAAACTTGCTAATCTTGTGAAAGACATAGACATCTAGGTCCAGAAATCCCAAAGGACCACAAACAGATTTGACCAAAAAATGTCTTTGCCATGGCATATTACAAACTGTCAAAGTTCAAGACAGCATTCTAAAAAGAACAAGATAAACTCATCATTAATAATCATGTCACATTTAAAGGTTATCTTTATTAGACTATTGCTAGATCTTTCAGAAGAAACCTTACAGACTAGAAGGGAATGTGATGCCAAATTTAAAGTTCAGAAAGAGAAAAAAATAATATTATATTCAATAAAGCTCTGAAGAAATGAAAAAGAATTAAAGACTTTCTAAGACAAACAAAAGTTGAGAAATCCTTACCACCACAATAGCCTTACAAATTATGCTTAATTATTATATATATTATATATAATATATGTGAATTATATTCCCTAATTAAAGGACATAGATTGGATGAATGGAATCTACATGTAGAAGTGAAAGACTCATGAAAATATATGAAAGTATAAAATCCACTAGAAGAGCAATTACACAAAAAAGAAGTGTCTGTTCAGGTCCTTGGGCCATGTATTGATCGGGTTATTTGGTTGTTTTTTTGTTTTTGTTTTTGTTTTTGTTTTGGTGTTTAGCTTTTTGAGTTCTTTATATACCCTAGTGATTAGTGATCTATCTGATGTGTGAGGGGTAAAAATTTGTCCCCAAGATATTCGCTCTCTATTCACCTCACAGATTGTTTATTTTGTTGAGAGGAAGCTTTTTAGTTTGAGCCCAACCCATTTATTGAATCTTGATTTTAATTCTTGTGCCACAGGAGTCTTATTAAGGAAGTTGGGACCTAATCCCACATGATGTAGATTAGGACCTACATTTTCTTCTATTAGACACAGGGTCTCTGGTTGCATTCCTAAGTCCTTGATCCATTTTGAGTTGAGTTTTGTGCATGGTGAAAGATAGGGGTTTAATTTCATTTTGTTGCATAAGGATTTCCAGTTTTCCCAGCACCATTTGTTGAAGAGGCCATCTTTTCTCCAAAGCATGTTCTTAGCACCTTTGTCTAATATAAGATAAGAACCTGAAGAGACACTTCTCAAAAGATGATGTATAATCAACAAATACATGAAAAAATGTTCATTATCACTAGCAATTAGAGAAATGCAAATCAAAACCACTCTAAGATTTCATCTCACTCTAGTTGGAATGGCAGCTATTATGAAGACAAACAACAATAAGTGTTGGTGAGGATATGGGGAAAAGGGTATACTCATACTCTGCTGGTGGGACTGCAAATTGGTGCAGCCAATATGGAAAGCAGTGTGGAGATTTCTTGGAAAACTGGGAATGGAACCATCTTTGACCCAGCTATCCATCTCCTCGGTCTATACCCAAAGGACTTAAAAAAACAGCATACTACAGGGACACAGCCACATTAATGTTTATAGCAGCACAATTCATGATAGCTAAACTGTGGAACCAATCTAGATGCCCTTCAATAGATGAATGGATTAAAAAAATATGGCATATATACACAATGGAATGTTACTCAGCAATAAAAGAGAATAAAATCATGGCATTTGCAGGTAAATAGATGAAGTTAGAGAAGATAATGCTAAGTGAAGTTAACCAATCCCCCCCCCCGCCAAAAAAAAACAAATGCCAAATGTTTTCTCTGATATAAGCAGGCTAATTTACAGTGGGATGGGTGGGGAGCATGGGAGGACTGATTAACTCTCGAAATTCTGTTCTGTTAAAATGTCCATATTATTCAGAGTGACTTATAGATTCAATGCAATCCTCATCAAAATACCAACAGCATTCTTCATGGAATAGAAAAATAGAAAAAAAATCCTAAAATTCATATGGAAGCACAAAAAAACACAAATAATAAAAGGGTTCTTGTGCAAAAAGAACAAAGCTGGGGCCATCATTGCTAATCCTGGATCTCAAGACATACCGCAGAGCTACAGTAACCCAGACAATGTGGTACTGGCCTAAAAACTGACACACAGACCAAGAATAGAGATCTCAGAAATCAATCTACCCATCGACAGTCAATGGCTCTACACAAAGATGCCAAAAATTATACACTCAAGAAAGGAAAACCTCTTCAATAAATGGTGCTGGAAAATTGAATAACCATATGTAGGAGAATTAATTGTCCCAGATCCACTCATAATATATCCATCATCTATACATAAACCCTGAAATTATGAAATTTCTAGGAGAAAACATTGGCGAAACACTTCAAGACACTGGTACAGGCAAGGATTTGGAAATGGTTTGGACTCCCAAGAGCAGAGGCAACAAAAAACAAAAACAGACCAATGGGATTCTATTAAACTAAGAAGCTTCCACACAGAAAAGGAAACAACAGAATGAGGAGAAAAACTACAGAATGGGAGAAAATATTTTCAAACTATTCATCTGACAAATCATTAATATCCATAATGTAAAAGGAACTCCAAAAACTCTACAACAAAAGAAACTATCCAATTAAAAATGAGCAAATGATCTGAATATGCATTTTTCAAAAGAAGAAATACAAATGGTCCACAACCATATGACAAAAACCATTCAACATCACTAGCCATCAGGTAAATGTAAATCAAAACCACAGGATATTATATTAAGTGTAATAATGAGACATCATCTTACCCCAATCAGAATGGCTATTATCAGAAAAGCAGAAAATAACAAATACTAGCAAGGATGCAGGAGAAGAGAACTCTTATACTCTGCTGGAGGGAACGTAAATTAATACAGCTATTATGGCTAACACTGTGGAATCTCCTCAAGAAACTAAAAATGTATCTAACATATGATCCAGCTATCCCACGTCGGAATATATATCCAAAGGAAATAAATTCAGCATAATAAAGAGACAACTGCATTCCCAAGTAAACTGCAGCATTATTCTCCATAGTCATAAAATGGAATCAATCTAGGTATCCATCAGTGGATGAATAGGTAAAGAAAAAATAGAAATATATATAAATGTATATATATAGTAATATTATTCAATCATTAAAAAAGAAATAAAATCCTGTCATATGAAGCAAAAATGGATGAAACCGGAAGACATTATACTAAATGAGATAAGTCAAACACAAAAAGAAAAATATCACATGTTCTCTCTCATATGTGGAAAATGAAAAAGTTGAGCTCAAAGTAGAATACTAATTGCTAGCAGCTGGGAAGAGGAGCAGATAAAGGGGGAAAGGAGTTGGATAATTGGTAACAAAAGAGAAGGCGTAAGTTCTAATACTCTATCTACAGTGCACCAGGTAGACTGGAGTTCACAGTGAACTACTACATATAGTATGAAGAACTAGAAGAGTGTAGCTCCAAGGCTCTAAACAAAGAAATACGGAGGCGGAAATGCTAATTACCCTCATCTTATCAGTACACATCACATACATAATATGTACTGAAATACCTCACTGTACCCCAGAAATAAGTGCAACTTTTATGTGTTAATTGAAAAGAAAAAATAAAATGTATAAAAAGCTTCCTAATACCTGGCAGTCCATTTTTATAAGACAGCCTCACAAACATCTGATCATCTATAAGACTGAACTCTCTAAAGGACTCGCACCTCTAAAACTCCATTCTTGATGCTTTCAAAATCAAGTTGTGCTTCTAGTTTGGGGTACATAGTGCTATGTTATATCATTCTAAAACAGCTAATGGCTGTCCAGACCATTTCTGTCACCAAGAATATGTGACACTGCTAGATAACAAAGTTTTTGAAGGGTCAAATGTTTATCTTTGTTATGGCTTTACTTCCATTTTTCAAGGAGCTACATGTTGACCAGAGACAGATGTAGGTGTGGTGGTGCCTGAAGCTGGGCAATTTTTAGCACCCTCTTCAAGAAAAGACTAGAAAATGATGCAATGCAATTGACACAGAGCCTTGAAAGATACCCACTCACATGAGAGGAAATAATGCTGTGTGCAGTAGCACATGCTTCTAATTCCAGCAGCTCGGAAGGCTGAAGCAGAAGGATCACAAGTTCAAAGCCAGCCTCAGCAACTTCCTGAGGCCCTTAACAACTTAGTGAGACTCAGTCTCAAAATTTAAAAAATTTTACAAAATGGACTGGCTATATGGCTCACTGGTTAAGCGTCCCTAGGTTCAATCCCTGGTACAAAAAAAAAAAAAAAAAAAGACAAGACACAAATAATACAACACAAGTCAGGTGCAATTAAAGGTCTGAAGAGAAGATCAAAATGAACAAGCAACTTTTCAAGTAAACTATGAAAACTTCATCTTCCTTAGTCATCCTTTCTGAGACTAAAATAGCCTGTCCTTGCAAAGTAAAAATGCTTAAGGAAAAAAAATCCCAATTATTTATAATTTGAAAACCTCTTTTAAGGCCCTTTATATATTTCTTACCTTGTTCCATTCAGACTTTTCATTCTGAGTTTATGATACTATGTCTTTTTAGTGACAGAATATAACTGAAGTGGCGAAACACGGCAGTTCAAGAATAAAAGGTATTTTTAAATGGACTATAAAGAAAGTCTGAAATGTACTATCCATCTTCTCAAAGCAAATGTTTCAGAGGTTAATTCAAACCCTGGAAAGTATTTCCACCCAAAATTATCTAAACCGTACAAAGTTGATGACTCCACATTCTCTGGGCCCGGCACATGTTTATTTGCTTGGCTGTGTTACATGTAAATGTTGAATGTCTGATTATAATTTCCCAAAGCACAACAGACTCAAGCACAACACAGTCTTGGGATGGTTAATGGAATTTAAGGGAGCCAAATTTTAAAACCAGTAATCACCAGACTTGAAAACCTATGTGTAATAATGTTATTGGTTTCATGCCTCTTATTGAATATACCCAATGAATATATATTGGGAATATAAAAAATATATAACTTCCACTTGCTATCTTACACTGAATGCCAAGTTCCCCTTTAGTAATTATAAATGCCTTCTACAACTTCAGTGTTATCTTATTGGAAGGAAAATAAAATTGGTTTCACAGAAGTAATCCATCTCTGCTATAATAGTGAGTAGCTATGATATAATTCCCTTGCCCTTGGAAAATTCAAACTGTAATTCATTAACAAGTCATATAACCTCTCTGACCCTCAGTCTCCTCATCAGCAAAATGATGATAATGTTAACACAACTCAAAGGGTGAAGATTAAAAGGATGACATGTGAAGTTAAAAAGTACAATGTAGTTTGTGTTCAATGGTTGGAACATTGCTGGAATGTGTCTTATAAGTGGGGTTAGAAGGACCTCCCCTACTAGTCCCAGCGCTATCCCTTTCCTTTCTCCCATTCTGGGACACAGATTGGATCCTGTTTGTTCACAGACTCATTATATCTCAAAGGGAGATGCCCAGAACCCCAGGCATCTCCCTTTGTGAGCCTACAAGATTTTTTGTGTTTTTTTTTCAAACAGACCTCCTGCCTCAACTTACTGCTTTATAATCATGCTATATCACTGACTGGTGGCAATGTTTGGTTTGTGTCCCAAAAAATTGGGGAATAGGTAGCTTTGACTTACAACAGGATTTTTTTTCAAAGAATCATATTCTTTCTGCTCCCATCTATTGTATTGTAGAAAAACTTTGTTAAGAACTGTATGTTTAAGAAGAGACAAGAAGGCTCTAAACTAAGCCCTTAGTACAAACAAGCTTCAACATATCTCACAGGAGGGATGTCTATAATGGTTGATGGACCACCAAGGAAGAAAAGAACTTTTACAACTCAAAAGAAATACAACCTAATCATGAGCTCTACCAAACTATCTTTCTTTGTTATTGAGTGATAATGTTCCTAGACCAAAACATCACAAATATTCAGTCACCATTCTTAAAGGTGCTATTATATGCCAGATGTAATTCACAAACTACCAAAAGTTTCCTCCAAAAACCAACACAGTTCATTTAATGCACTTGGGAAATGTGGTCTGTGGCTCAGAACAGGCTATAACAGTAGGATCATTACAAAGGCTAAAGGGAGGGGGACTGAGATCTCAGGTCAAAAAGATCAAAAATCAGGAAGTGGGCTGATGCTGTAGCTCAGTGGCAGAGCACTTGCCTAGCATGTGTGAGGCACTGGGTTTGATTCTTAGCACCACATAAAAATAAACAAATAAAATAAAAATCAGGAAGCCTGAGAAAAGGAGTTAAGGAAAAAGAATTAAAAACAAATAAGAACACAGCCTTCAAAATCTCAAAACTATAATTTTAGAATAATTCAAAGGCTTTACCAAAAGGCTTCACAACCCATTAATTCATATGGTCTTAAAAGGATTTAGATAGAGTCATAAATGGTAGATCAATAACATGTACTTAAGGAAAGCCATAGGTAGGACTGGGTGCCTCTAGCCTTAGGAGTCTGACATCGCTGAAGCACCCCCGCCTCCTGCACTTGTCCTCAGTGCCCCCATGAGGAGCAGAGCCCTCAGCCAAAGGGAAGCACACTGACTTTCATCCATCATGCATAATGTGCTCCTGTTGGCTGCTGAGTTAATCCTCCGTTAATAAAACTGCTTGTGAAATCCATCCCAGAAAGTATACCTTAGTATCTCTGTTTGGTTGTCTAATTTGATAGCTTAAGTAAGAGATTGTTAATAGCCTTCCAGAAAAAAGTAATTATATTTAAAAGTATGTAACTACTCCTTAATCCTCCCTTCCTACACACAAGATTGCTCTTCTCACCCTTCTATCCAAAAACAAAAAAACAAGGCAGCAAGGGTTTTTTTAAGTGTCAAGGTACTGACAGGTTAAAGGCTAAAGTGGATCTTACCTAACCTAACCTATCACAATACGTCTTGCATGTCAGAGTTTCTTAAGGGTCATCAGATAGGATCTTATACTTTGAAATGCCATTCCCTCAAAACCTATACTCTCCTTTAAACTTGCAATACTTCTTGTGTTCTCCAATAAACAGCAAAACAGTTCAAGGCTCGGAAATGCAATTCTTAGATGACAAAATGGAATAGATTTGTAAATCCTAGGCATTCTGATGAGTCATAGAATTTTTAAAATTTTGACTAAAACAAAAATGAGACAGTAGCTAGCATACATCAGATTTTTTAATTGAAATTTAGATACTATAATGGCATAGTGAGGATGTGGGAAAATCAGAATGCTCACTCATACTGTTGAGAGCAATAGCCCAGCACCTGACTTTAAAATTCTGCTTCTGGTCTACTATCCATCAATCCCATTTCTGGGCATGCAGACAAAAGAAAAAAAAAATTCTCACATGAGCCACAAAAAGATGTATATAGGATGTTTATCTCCATGTTGTCATGGGTAGCAAAGAGTCAGAAGTTGGATTGCATGAGCAGTAGGATGATAAATCAAAGAAAGGCCATAAAGATACCAGAGCTCCAGGCAACACTCATATATAATAGAACAGGTTGTGATACAGGAACATAAAGAAATCTCAAAAAACATAACGTTAAATGGAAAAAGAAAACATAAATATTTCTGCATAGCAAAGATGATGGGGGTCATGTAGATGAGCACGTGGAAAACAGCAGCATTTCAAGAACACACATATTTAATAAGTAAATGGAAGATGAAATAGGAAGACATCCAGTAAACACACTAAAATGAGCAGCTATGGAAGGGAAATTTTTGAAAAAGAAATGAAGATAGCATATTGATAATATTCTAACAAATTGAAAAGTATGTTCAATTTGATTCTGTCTGATAGAGGAGAAATTGGAAAAAAACAAGAAGAAAAACATAAGAAAACAAAAGAAATAAATCTTAGCCTCTTGACATTGTGAAAACACAAATTGTTATTTTTAAAAAATTTCCCCATAAAACAATTCACATTTGAATATTTTTTAAAAATGATTCTTTTTTAATTTTTTTTTCAGATGTACAGTGTCACCAGCCACATTTTTCCACATGAACTGGAGCTCACTGGTTGGTAGCTTCTTCTTCTTTTTTTTTTAATCATTTCAGTCATCTCTATAATTAATTCTGTTTAGACAAAAGCTTGATAATCTCACAGATTTGAGATTTTTAACACAATTTTTCATATCTCTGTATATAAAGTATATTCACACCAATTCATGTCTTCATACATGCACTTTGGATAATGATGTCCATCACATTCCACCATCCTTGCTAACCCCATGCCCCCTCTCTTCCTCTCCCCCCTCTCTGCCCTATCTAGAATTCCTCTATTCCTCCCATGCTCCTCCCTCCCCACTCCACTGTGAATCAGCCTCCTTATATCAGAGAAAACCTTCGGTATTTGTTTTTTGGGGATTGGCTAACTTCACTTAGCATTATCTTCTCCAAATCCATCCATTTACCTGCATATGCCATGATTTTATTCTCTTTTATTCCTGAGTAATATTCCATTGTGTATATATGTCACATTTTTTTTATCCATCTATTGAAGGGCATCTAGGTTGGTTCCACTGTTTGGCTATTGTGCATTGTGCTGCTGTAAATACTGATGTGGCTGTGTCCCTGTAGTATGCTGTTTTTAAGTCCTTTGGGTATAGACCGAGGAGAGGGATAGCTGGGTCAAATGGTGGTTCCATTCCAAGTTTTCCTGATTGGTAGCTTCTTATAATCTTGAGTTCATCTAAAATTTGTCATTATTAAAATCAGTGAAGGTCTCTAAATTATTCACAAGGCTATTTTCTCTGTCAAATGATTTATCTCCATATTCAGTAGAAATTCAGTGATTCCAAAAGACTATAATTTGTCATTATTAACACTGTGTCTCTAAATATGGATATAATTTTCTTATTTCCTTTCTGTTTTTTAAGTCTCATGTTCAAGGGCTTTATAGATTCATTTAAGAAATGGGGGAAAAAGCTGTATGTTAAACAAAACCTCAGAACTGTGACGCAGACACAGTTTTATAAACATTTTGGAGGTGGTTTTCTGGGTTTTTTTGGTTTTGAAGTTTCTCTCTCTCTTTTTTTTATAATATGTTTTTAGCTTTTTCTAGCATTATTATCCTTCCAACACATGGTTTAGAAAGTAGGACTTTGCCATAATGTGTTTTAACAAATCTCCCACAACTAGACATTTTGATTATTTCTAGGTCTTCACTCTTCTAAATAATGCTGCAGTAAACATAAAATGGGTGTAGTTTAATTTTAAAAGGGGGATGAGGAAGTTTAAAATGGGAATGCATTAAAATAAATCGTGCTTCCAAGAAAACCTGCCAGGGCTCAGATATCATTTGCTCATTTGTCAGATGCTAGACTTCATCGCTCTGTGTGGACCTTAAACTGGCTGCAATTTTCAGATTAGCAAAACACACTTGGCATTTTGTGCAAGCAAGTAAAAATAGTTCATGTTCGGAATATGATCATTTTGAAAATACAACTCTGATAGGTGAAGACTTAGGGGAAGGCTTGCACACTCTTTTTCACAGTGAAAAAAATCCAGCATAGTCCAACACTCTTCCCTCACTTAGCTCGGATGTCCTGGATGAAATGCAGGAAATGGAAGCTTGCTTTATAGAAGCACAGAAGAGCTGAGTTGGGGTTTATTGCAAAACAAGCCAATCTAATTCAACAAAAATGACACAATACACCGTCCTGTGTTCTACAGTGAATACAAAGTGAATAAGACCAGTTCCTGATTTCAAGGCACTTAATCTGGTAGTGGTGAAAGGAAAGGTTAAATAGCTCTTTTAGAGGTGAAAATATGTTAATATAACACGCCAGTCTTTTTTAAGGAATCCTTTTGTAGGAAAAATTACAGCTACAAAAGTGAACCCCTTTGGGAATTGGGCAAATACATGGGATACAGAAGGAATGGGAGCAGGATTTCATGGTATGTCCAGAAATGAACAGCAACCCTTGCCCAAAATTTACAACAAAACCAATAAAAATTCAAACCCAAGGGATAAGTTAAGGACTAAAGAGTGATGTCAACAGAAATACACACAAAGAACTAGGAGGAATCAAAGAAAAGAGAGACACCTATTGTTGGGGGGAAATCATAAATACCTTCAGGTACAAGATGGCATCTGAGACAGACTTGGTAAGAAAATGAGATGTCAGCAGGTATGGGAACATCAATGTTCCCTGGGACTCTCTATCATGCCTATTGCACAGGGTAAGGTCAACCACAAAATTTAACCTTTCCCTAACTTAAAAACTGCAGGAGATACAGGAAAGGGTGATGCATGACACAGACCTGCAATCTCCCAGAACATACAACACACCCCTAATGACAAAAGGCAATGCCTGCCCTATGGATAAAAAGTCCCAAAGACATCAGTGACACCAAAGGAATTTCTCAACCAAAGGCCACACTTTTCATCACTCCTGTTTACCAACTGCATACCTGCAAGTAAAGACTGCATATGGGAATGACTATAGTAGGGAGGACAGCTAGGCGAAGATACAGGAAGGAAGAGGAGGCTTGATCAGACTACTTCTCAAACCTGGATAAACATCAAGATAAACTAACTACTGACCCTATCCACCTGCTTTTGGTGAGTCTGATTCAATAGATTTAAGAGGTAGGGGAATCTATGTTTTGCAAAAGCTCTTTAAGGTTTAGTCAGGCTTAGATTCACCAGTATAATATGAAATCCCTGGCTTCATTTTAGATTCAGAATGAACATATAGATGTAAATGTAGATATATGTATATAGTTTCTCAGTATAAATGTGAAGATAAGAGATAAATCACTGTTTTGCTTAACATAGCTCAACCTCAGTTTTCTCATCTGAAAAACAGGATCAAACTAAAAAAAAAAAAATTTAGATCCTTCACAGTTCTAAAATAGTTTGATTTCAGAGCTTAATTGAGAGCTTAAAAGAAAACTTAAATCAAGGGAAAAAAAAAAAACACCCCATCTGGCCTTACTGAATTGTTGTGGAAAAGTTTTAGATTCTAAATTGCTTCTTATATACAGTTTTCTTTTTCCTGGTCTCCCTTTATCATAATACTCTCTTTAAACTTGCAGAAATGGCGTATGTATATATTTTAAATTGCCAGAAGTAATATAAATGTCAGAATTCTGTTTTACATAAGACAAAATAGCAACAGTAAAACATGCCAACATTACAAAGCACATGTGATTGACACAGGATACAAGCACTTCATTTTCATGTCCTTTAAACACTCATGGACTGTGTTCTCCTTGAATGGGGCTTGTTTATTATTTTTTCTTTTTACTTTATTGGTTGTTTTTAGTTACATATAACATTAGGATTCATTATGACATAATTATAAAAGCAAGGAATGTCATTTGCTCTAATTCAGTCCCCAGCACCTCCCCTTGCCCTGCCCTCGTCCCTTCCCTCTTCCTTTCCCTCAACTCCACTGATCTTGATTTTCTTTAAAACACTGTTAGTCCCTCCACAGGTGCTGAATCCTTCAGTGGTTCTCTGACGTGGGATACTTCTCTGAACCCTCAGCATCTTTACTAGCTCCCAGCTCATTGAAACTGATCAAAAAGTATTTGTTGAATGAATTGATTAATTCACAGATATGCAAAAATCTCTCTCTTTGCAAAAGTTAACAATGGCTCTTAAACTACATATTTCCATTGACAATCCAGTCTTATTAGTTTACTAATATCAGTTTTACCCTATAGATTGTATATGTGAGTCCAAATAAGGAGAAAGCTTTTAGTTACTTTCAGAAGAGTGTTCAATTTTAGAAAAGATTCCTAACTTCTTCCACGACATACCTGCAAGTGCTGCTTTTCTGCATGACGTCAGCTCGATGATACCCAGAGAGTTTACAAAAACCGTCATTACTGTAAACTACAGGCCAATCCACAATCTGGGCATTTCCCAGTAAGAAACTTGATTCTAAGGAAGAAAGAAACAAAGGAAGTTACTTAGCCTTATTTAACAATTTACTTCTTTCAAGTAATCAAAGAGGCAAATTCAAAAAGATGGCTGATTATAGTACAAGTAACCTAACCTATGAAATCAATATAGCATGATGATCAATGAGATCTGCAATACATACTAGATTTATACACAAACTAAAAATGCCATTTAAAGAAACTATAACTCTTTGCATTCAAGTACACCCTATGTTATGAAAACAATGTGTGATTACTACTATAATATTATTGACTATAATAATTACACTTAAAAATGGGTTCATTTATTAAGACCCTATGGGCACTTTTCCAAAAATACTTGAAAACAGAGGCAAATTGTGTGACCCCCTTCCAGAAATTCTTTTAATACAATTTTGAAATTACAGGACAAATCCTTTATATATTAGATTGATCTAGAGAAGTATAATTTTAAATAGTTCTAAGGGGCATTCTTTTCAGTAGAATGAATCAGACATTACTTTTCTGTAATCATATATGAATACACAATCAGTGTAATTTCACATCTCGTACAACCACAAGAATGGAAAGTTATACTCCATGTATGTATAATATATCAAAGTACATTCTATTGTCATGGATAGCTAAAAAGAACAAATTTTAAAAATTAAAAAATAAAGGGTCTTCTTTTAAAATAAAATTATTCAAAGATACTACTGTCTACCACATATTACACAGAATTTAGAAACTGCCAGTATTACATATAAGAAATATTTCTGTTTTATTTATATGGAAAAGTAGGTTTGCTTCAGGTACAAAATTAACACAAAAAACAAATATCTTTGTGTATGAACCTTGATTGAAAATCCAATCATTTCAGGCAGCAACTTTAAGCAGTCTTATAGATAACATGACAATAAATTAAAATTAATATTAAAATATTACCATAAAAATGAAAAATATTTTAAAATAAAAATCTTTAAAGAGTAAAAATTCTAAAATGAATATAGTACTCCAAACTTATCTCAAAACAAAAATCCCCCTTGGGCTCATATTCAGGGTAGTATACTAAAAATAAAAATGGGCTTATGAGTAGCAGTCTTGAAGTCCTGTCTCAAGTTAGTCTTCATAAAAATAATAATGCAATTCAACATTTGCTAAGTAATAGTTACTACTTAAAATGGATTGCTCTGGATTAGACAATGGAATAGAATAAAGATTAATAAAACATACCCTTGGCTCTCAACAAATTTACATGTTAAGAAAAATAAGTATATAACAACCAAATCCAACTTAGGAGAATAGATACTAAATCAATAAGCATAGAACAACATATGAGAAAAAACCTTTTGCGAACACTAGGAAAAAAAACAAAAGTGGGTAGAAACTGGGAAAAAAAATAAACACTGAAAAAATAGAGATATATCAGGTAAGACACTCATTTAACTGTGTCCATCCAAGAGGACTTTCCAGTTTGGACAGTTTATTGGGTGATACGGCCCCAGCAGAAATGTCTTTTAAGGCTAAGTAGTCAAAGGCCATAGACCTAACTACAAAAGTACAAACTAGGAAACTTCTAGAAGAAAACATAGGAGAAAATCTTGCAATATGGAGGGAGACAAAAATTTCTTATATAAGATTCATTTAGCAATCACCATAAAAAAAGATGCCAAATTAGGCTCCAATAAAATTAAAATCAACTAAGCATTCAAGGATACTGAAAAGAAAAGAAAATAGAAAACTACAGCCTGGGAGAAAATATTCACAATACACACATCCAATAAGAACTCCAATCCAGAATATATTTTTAAAAATTCCTACCAAAGATCAAACAACCTAATCGACAAAACAAGCAAATGACTTGAACAGATATTTCACTAAATAAGATATGCAGTAGTAGTAAGCACAAAATATGACTTCACGGTCATCAGGCACGAGGAGGGTAACAACTAAAATCACTGTGCTATACCACTGCTCAACCACCAGAGTACTTTCAAAGGCTAACACCACAAAACAAGCATGAGAATCTGAAGCAATTGGATGTCTTTATAAAATGCTCATGAAAATCTACAATGGTATGATTGCTTTGGAAAACAGTCTCTTGTACAGTTAAATATTCATCTATGACCCAGAAACTTCACCCCTAGATATTTATTCAAGTGAAATAAAAGCATATGTTAACAAAAAGACTTGCAGAAAAATGTTCACATCAGATTCATTCATAGGAGCCAACACATTGGAAACAATGCAAATGTTCATCAACAAGAGAACAGATTCCAAATTGTGCCATATTCATACAAGAAATAACACTTAGCTCTAAAGTGGAACAAACTTCTGATACAGTTAACAACATGCAGGAATCTCAAACACATTATGATCACCAAAAGAAGCCAAATACTTAAGTAGGTATACTGTATAATTTCATCCATATAAAACTTGAATACAGAGAAAGCTAATATAGTAAAAGGGATCAGAACAAGGATTTCTTTCTTTGTTTATGATAAATGCTTAAGGTAATGGATATGCTAATTACCCAGAACAACAATTTCTGAAGGAAATAAACAGGGGAAAGAGGCAAAAAAAAATAAAAATAAACAGGGAAAGAGGCAAAAAAAAAAAGAAAGAAACAGGAAAAGAGCCAAAAAAAAAAAAAAAAAAAAAAAAAAGAACATTCTGGGAGATTTCATTGTTCTCTATGATGGTGTAACTTGTACAGGTTAATGTATTTGTCATTGAACTGTATACTTGTAATCTGTGCATTTTACTGCATATAAATTTAAAAGAAAACCCAAGGAGGAGAGTGGATAATCCCTTTTGACCAGAGAATCAGGAGTTTTAGGAAAATAGTGATATCTGAGCTGAGGCTTAGCTATGAGAATGGTAATATTATCTCTCCATGGTACATACAGCAGTTACAGTGAAGATCAAAATGAGCCAATTGCTGCAAAAATCCTTCAGAAAGCATAAACTCCTCTATAAATATATCATATTTTCCTTTATATGTAGTATCAATTATAAATATGATCATCAAAAATGTCTTTCCTCTCTTATCCCAAGCCAGTTTATCCTCTCTAATCCATAAGATCTCCACTTCATGATCAGACATCTATGGCCCAGCACACAGCCACCCAGTCTCCCTGCTTTAACTCCTCCTGATTTTCACTCTCATTCTCAAATTGACCCCTGAAAGCCTCCTCCATCCTAGCCTCCTCAAGAATCCAAACAACTTACATCATCAAATCTCCAATTCCCTTCCAGAGTTACAGAGCCCTCTGAAATCTAGCCTCACCTTTCTACTAATGCAAACATATATCTCATTACTATTAAAGTCCATGTGTCACTGCAGTTATGCCCGTTTCTTCACTGTGTTCCCAAAACATGCTTACTCGTGATGCTCATTACTCAGTCAAAACACTTTCCCTCCACCTTTAGCCTACCAAACATGGTACTTTTCACTTGCGATCCTCCATACTTACACACCATTTCTTCCCCTTCTCAACCCGTTGACATCTACTTTTATTCAGATGTGAACTGGCATGACTTCAGGGCATCTTTCCTAACTAGGTCACATCCCTTGTTACATAATTATTTTTTTGGATATGATTTACCTCTTCTGGTACTCTTTAGCAACCCACTATTTTTCAGACTTTTTTTTTAACTGAAGCTCGATTGTAAGAAATAAATAATAAGGTGTAGACATACACAAAGTGTGTACAGGCATGAACACACATGAACATACAACTGAAAAATTTCTGAGGACAACACTTATACCATTTTCTGTTCTGTTTCAGTTTGAGGTGTGTAAGTCAAAACCCATTACATCAATTTCACACCTCAATGAAGGGTTGCAACTCATGGTTTTAAAAACATGTCTGAAGCAAACCTCCAAAGCTTTTCAGGCCTCACTCTCTCATAAGCAAACTTGTTTTTAAAGACAAGTGCTCGGTATAAATCAGGAGCTCTCAATGTTTCTAGTCAACTCTACAATTAAAAATCCTACCCTTCCTTCCCCATCACACCACTCTTAAGAGCTCTGCAATGTAAAAGCAGGGTCCAGCTCAGCAGCACCCAACTATCACTACCCATTTGTTGTCGATAACATCATTTCACTTATATGCCAATAAAAATAACTCTGCCCGATAACAGAATTAATAACAAAAGCAACCATGAGTAAATCATGTCCAAAAATATAATTATGTAACAAGGGATGTGACCTAGTCAAGAAAGATGCCCTGAAGTCATGCCAGTTCACATCTATATAAAAATAAATGTCAACAGGTTGGGAAGGGGAAGAAATGGTGTTTAGATATAGAGGATCGAATTGAAAAGTACCATGGTTGGCAGGCCAAAGGTGGAAGGAAAGTATTTTGACTGAGTAGTGGGCATCATGAGTAAGTATGTTTGGGGAACACACTGGACTTGGGACTGATGCTGTCCCTGCTACCTGCAACCCAGGAAACAACTCCCTCTCCCTTCTACTGATCACTCACAAACAATAAACCAGAAACTTACAAAGCCCAGACTACCAAAGGGAGAAGCAGCAACTAGAACACATGTTCCCTAAATTCTAATTCTTGCCTGAAAGATCTGCAAATTCAAACTGGGGAAACTGTGTCTCTTTTTTTGCTTTAGATAGAAAAATAGGAAAATTAGGCATGAAGGGGAAGACCTAAAGCAACTTCCTGCATGGAAGATTAATTCTCCTTATTGGCTTTAAGGCAGACTTGTGTCGGGGGAAAAAAATGAAAGTTTTTATCAAAAGTGGCTAGTGGAGATTTTCCACTATTTCAAAACCATTTTTAAAAAAATCTATTAGATCTTAACCAATAACACAGAATAAGAACAATTTAGATGTCTTCCAGGTATGTTCTATAGTATCTGTTTGCATATTCAATCAGACCTAGAAACTCAGCATTTTTTAAAACCAACTTAAAGTTCAAAAGAATAGAAACTTGCTTTCCATTCATCTTTATACTTCATGATTGAGTTCAGTAACTTAGACCATCAAAGAGTGACATCATTGGACCAGTCCTCCCCAGCCCCTACCATAAAGTTTTAATGATTGCTCTTTAATAATATGCACTCTGGGCCTAGGGAGGACAAATAAAAGAACTGTTTCTAACATTTCTGAATGTTTTATAAAACCATAGTACAGTAAACTAGCCATAATGCTAATATAAGAACTCATCAACTGATAAATGTTCATAATAATCAAAATACCACACAACCTGTCCCAAATAGTCTCTCCACTCTTGGATCCTCTCTCAGTGCTACCAAGAGAATAACTCAAAAACCTGGGGAGTTTTAATTAGGTCACTGGTTTTCTCATACACCAACTAGTGATAATGATAACTACCACTCTGGATAATTATGGAGGTTAAATAATTGATAATGTTAGCAAAGTTTTTACAAACTAACTATTGGAGCAAAAAGGCTTTATAAAATATTATTGTATGCAAAATTCTTTTCTAACTGTGTCATATATGCAGAGAAAGTTTGCAATGTGGGCAAGGCGTGTGTGTGTGAATGCATATATAAGAAAAAAAACATTTAAAAATTGAACCTACAAACCTACAAAATTATACTTATCAGTGAGAACTAAACTACAATAAAATATTTTAAAATGAGAAATACAAGAGACAGATTTTTTTAAATAAGACCAAATTAGATGGAAAATGCCAAAAACTAAAGGATCTATGACCTTCTTTTGTAAATTTGTCCATGTGTTAACTGAAATATTCTATGTATATATGAAATAGTCATATAGTTGTTCCATTCCCTGCAACCATAAAACTTCTTGTTTCAACAAATGAGAAATTTAATATTATTAATAAATATTAAGAACAAAATAACAAATTAATTAAAATTGCTTCTCAGAAAATTTTAATTTCCTTTAGATTTTAAAGATAGTGGAGAAAAGAAATCTGATTTCAGAGAAATAACTTCTCTGTAGAGCAAATGAGCTGCAATACTAGAAAGTGAGACAGCCCAGAAGTTTCAAAAACACGAATCCATTAAGGAAGCCACCCAGAATTCTCAGGGCCCTCACCCTGAGATGATGAAAACTAGTTTTAGTTTTTTCTCACTTTCTTAGTACGCATGGAGCCATGAATTCTGGAAAACCCAACCTTCCTTAATACCCAGGCTGCTCTGGTCCTTGAAGATGTTTACAAATATTTCATCTCCAAATGGTTCAAAAATACACTACAGTCCTGTATGGGGTGCCTGAGGATCAGGGCGTTATCCCTACCAGCAGGGAGGATTTCAGAAGCTGCAATTCCACACATCAGCAGATTCTTGAATGAATTCCTATAAGAGGTTTAGGCTTGATAAACATTATATTCTTTCAAGACCACCCAGTGTCCTCTAAGAGGTGGACCTGAAATAAAACAAGTACTTTTTCCTCAAGAGTTGGAAGGTTAAAAACCAACTCTTAGGCCACTGGTTCAAAATGGTCCCTTAAGGCCATCTGAAAAGTTAAAAAAATCAAAATTTTTTAAATATTTATTTATCTATTAGTTGTAGTTGCACACAATACCTTTATTTATACATAGTGCTGAGGATCAAATCCAGGGCCTCACACATGCTAGGCGAGCACTCTACCACTAAGCCATGACTCCAGCCCCCCAAAAATCAAATATAATATACAATGTTTTAGGAGACACACACACATACACACCTTTTAGAAGCAGAGAGAGGATGGTAGTTACCAGAGACTGGGAAAGAGAGATGGATAGGGAAAGGGGAGACACTGGTCAATGGGTATAAAGTTATTATCAGATTATTTCAGAGCAAGGTGACTACCGTTATTAATAATATATTACATATTCCAAAATTGCTAAAAGCGAGAATTTTAAATATTCTTACCACAAAGAAATGACTTTAGGGGACAGATATGCTAATTAGTCTAATGTGGTCATTCCACAATGCATACAAGTATAAGAACATCACATTGGACTCCAAAAGTATATACAATCATGACTTTTCAATTAAAAACAAAATGAATCTTTTAAAAATGGCCCCCATGAACAATTATTAGTGTTGATCAACCTTGGCTGCATATTTGCTTGAGAGGAGGGTGGGAAAGATTGGAGGAGGACACGGGAATCACCCACCCAAGACACCATACCTGTTTTAATTAGTCTGGATTGGAACCCAAGCATTAATATTTATTTTTAAATCTTCTCAGGTGGATCTAATGTACAGCCAGGGTGGAGAAGCACTAATCTAGTGCAATAATTCCTAAACGCTGGCAGCTGCAATAGAATCTTGTCACGAGTGTCAAAAATAGAGATTGCTAAATTCTAATGCAGATGCACTGAACTGACTCCCTCAGGATAGAATACAAAAATACAGCCATAGAGACAAGTCTCATGCTCAGTCAAGTTTGGGACACTTTGATCTGGTACCATACTACTCAAAATATTCATCGGGCATTACCCAGAAGTTTATTAACAATGCAGAACCCGAGACCCACCCAAGACCTTCTGAACCAAGACCTACACTTTAACAAGGTCCTCAGGTGATTCCCAAGCATGTGAAAGTATCCTCCTCGAGCAATCTTGCCTTCCTTTTTTACTGGTGGAAAAGCAAGCCAGGAAAGCTAAAGGACTGGCCTGGTGGACATAAGTCAAGAGTGTCCTATGTCATTAACATGGGGAAAACACGTTCGTGTCATTCCACAATTTCAGAATTTATTGGATAACAATAAATTCACAAGCTATACCACTTTTATCAATGGCAGTTCACTGAATACTTGTGGGTCACCTGGTAGTCATAAGCTGGGCAAACCCAGGTCGTTTCATTCCAATCTTAATTTCTATTATCTATAACACTCAAGTCCCACATACTTCACACAGTAATATATAAATAAGTCACAGAAAGACTAATAAAGGGTTTAATGGACTCAGGGCCACAGATGCTGAACCAAGAGTACAGGCAGAGAGAGGGAGACATGAATACAGAGCCAAAGAGTCACTGAAAGTGGCCAGAAAAAGATTTTAATGAAGCAGTTCTGCAGCATTGTCAAAGCAGAGGGTCCAGATAGATGGCAGTTTCAGTTTCAGAGTATCAGCTCAAGGTGTCAGCTTGGAGTCGGCAGTGTGTGATCATCACAGGCAGGAGAAACCACGCTTTGCTGAAGCCCGGTGGGGACAGGAGATCAGAGGTTTGTCACTGTGGTGATTTTTCTGGGCAAGGCCCATAGTGAGTGACCAGGTCATGGGGTCAAGGTGTCACTGTGTTCTGTCTCAGGGGGCTCCTCTTTTTATAGGACTCAAGTGAGGTGTTCTCATCAAATGAGGTTGTTAAGCTCCCAAGTCTGTGTGTTCCTGATATGAACTGGTATGTCCACTTATCTAGATATTCCTTGATTAAGTTTGATAAAATGGCACATGTAAGTTCTTTATCATTGTGTGCCTTGTGGTGGTGCCAGGCAGACAGAGGTTGTTTACTTGTATAAACAAGACGTGTTGTCATTCTAGCTTGGCACCTGGACTCAAAATAGAGTAGTTCATGGTAAACTACTGCTTTACAATATGGAGTATCTCAGGTTTAGGCACAGCCTAAAACCTGCTATTCTTTTCAAAGAGTGATCAAAGCAGAGCATGTCTCTCTCTCCACAATGTAGAAAAATATGACATTTGCCAGCAAATAGATGGATCTGAAGACTATCACGCCAAGTGAAATAAACCTGTCCCAAAAAGCCAAAGGTTGAATGTTTTCTCTCTGATTTGTGGAAGCTAACCCACAATAAGAGGGTTGGGGCGGGGAGTGAGAGGCAAAATAGAAGTTCAGTAGATTAGACAATGAGGAATGGAGGAAAGGGAGGATGGACAAGAAAAGAAAAGACAGTGGAATTAACCTGATATAATTTTCCTATGAACGTATACGAAAACAACACAGTGAATCCCGCCATCATGTACATCTATCTACAAGAATAGGGTACTAACTAGAATACAATATATTTCATGCTTGTATAATTATATCAAAATGGATTCTGCATCATGAATAACTAAAAAGAATCAATAAACTTTTTAAAAGAGGGAAATCCAATAGGGGGAAAGACAGAACTAAACTTCACCGTCTAAAACTTTCTATTCTATCACACTGTTTCAAAACTCCTGTCCAAATGTTTGTTTCGTTTAACTTTTAATATAAGGAGACACGTCTTTATACAATAATTTATTCAGACAACAGGAAAATAACCCTATCTAGATTAATAGCACTATACCAGCCCAGACCGCATGGGATCCAGGCTCACAGTAGGCCTGGGTCCACCCCTCCACCAGCAGGCACCCACCAGAGCTCAGCCTCCAACACAGGACCATCTCTTCCAACCAGCAGATTGACTTGGGAATCCAGACCTGGCCCAGATCCATCCACACCAACTTGCACATGACCCAGGTCCAGGGTAGGTCCAAGTTTGCCCCCCATCCAACCTGGGAGCCAAAGCCTAACCCACTTCCATCTTGGGACACTGCAGTCATCGCCATAGTCTTCCCCATGCAGTAGCCCATAACTTTTTGACGACAGGGCCTAGAAGCAGCTGCATATCAGAGCAGGCATCACAAAGGGAGTATGAGGCCAACTCTTTCAGCCTCTTCTCTATAAGACACTTCATCCATCTTGGGGCACCTTAACTATTATCTTGAGTTACCTTGGCTATTGCAGCCACCACCTTTAGATGCAGTGGCATACACTGAGGGACACCAACAGGGTATGGTAGCCCAACATCAAGGTGAGGTAAAGACAATCTACATGGGTACTACAAGAATATAGGAAACAAACTGTAATATCTCAGATCCACACTGCAAGAAAGGAAGACACACAGACAACATAAAAAAAACAAGGGAGGAAAGTGCCCCAAACAAACCAGGACACTAAATAACAGAACCTATGGACAGCGAAGTTGATGAAATATCTGAGAAGGAGTTCAGAAGGTTCATAATTAAAATTATCTGTGAATTAAAGAATGACCTAAATGAGCAAATACAGGTAAAAATTGATCATTTCAATAAAGAGATAAGAGAGAAAATACAGGTAGCAAAAAATTACTTCAAGAAAGATAGACACTCTGAAAAAAAAAGTCAGAAATCCTTGAAATGAAGGATACAATAAATAAATTTTAAAAAACCTCAATAGAAAGCATAACCAACAGACTAGATCACTTGAAAGAAAAGAATGTCAGACAATGAAGACAAAGTATACAATCTGGAAAATAAAGTTGATCAACATGAAGATGGTAAGAAACCATAAACAGAATATCCAAGAATTATGGGACATCATCAAAAAGACCAAATATAAGAGTTATTGGGATAGAGGAAGGCACAGAGTTTCAAACCAAAGGAATGCACAATCTCTTCAATAAGATAATATCAGAAAATCTCCCAAGCATGAAGAATGAATTGGAGAACCAAATACAAGAGGCTTACAAGGACACCAAATGTACAAAATTACAACAGATCTAAACCAAGACACATTATAATGAAAATGCCTAGCATACAGAATAAGGATAGAATCTTAAAATCCACAAGAGAGAGGAATCAGATCACATATAGGGGGTGACCAATTTGTATCTCAGGAGATTTTTCAACCCAGACCCTCAAAGCCAGGAGATGGTGGAACAACATATACCAAGCCCTGAAAGAAAATGGATGCCAACCAAGAATCTTATATCTGGCAAAACTAAGCTTTAGAGTTGATGATGAAATAAAACCTTCCATGATAAACAAAAGTTAGAAGAACAATCTATGAGGTGAATAGACAGCCTGCATCTTGGGAGCAAATTTTTACCCCTCACATATCAGATAGAGCACTAATCTCTAGGGTTTATAAAAACTCAATAAGCTAAACACCAAAAAACCAAATAACCCAATCAGTAAATGGGCCAAGGCCAAGGAACTGAACAGACACTTCTCAGAAGAGGATATACAATCAATCAACAAATATATGAAAAATGTTCACCATCACTAGCAATTAGAGAAATGCAAATCAAAACCACTCTAAGATTTCATCTCACTCCAGTCAGAATGGCAGCTATTATGAAGACAAACAACAATAAGTGTTGGCAAGGATGTGGGGGAAAAGGTACACTCATACACTGCTGGTGGAACTAAAAATTGGTGCCGCCAATATGGAAAGCAGTATGGAGATTTCTTAGAAAATTGAGAATGGAACCACCATTTAACCCAGCTATCCCTCTCCTCAGTCTATAACCAAAGGACTTAAAAACCAGCATACTACAGGGACACAGCCACATCAATGTTTATAGCAGTACAATTCATGATAGCTAAACTGTGGAACCAACTTAGATGCCCTTTAATAGACGAATGGATAGAAAAAAATGTGGCATATATACACAATGGAATATTACTCAGCAATAAAAGAGAATAAAATCATGGCATTTTCAGGTAAATGGATGGAATTAGAGAAGATAAATCTAAGCGAAGTTAGCCAATCCCAAAAAACCTTATGCCGAATGTTTTCTCTGATATAAGGAGGCCGATTCATAGTGGGGTAGGGAGGGGGAGCATGTGAGGAATAGACAAACTCTAGATAGGGCAGAGGGGTTGGAGTAGAAAGAAGGGAGCATGGGGTTGAAAATGATGGTGGAATGTGATGGTCATTATTATCCAAAGTACATGTATAAAGACACGAATTGGTGTGAATATACTCTGTATACAACCAGAGATATAAAAATTGTGCTCTATATGTATAATAAGAATTGTAATGCATTCCACTGTCAAATATAAATTTAAAAATTAATTAAAAATAGATTAATAACACTACATCCTAGTACCATTACTAAAAGAAACTCAAACCAAGAGATCAATAATCCTGACTGACAAAAATTGGGGGAAGAAGAGAGGTTATAGCCGGTCAATAAGAGCACCAAAAATCATTAAAATGTTTCTTTCCTTTCTACAGAAATTCTGGAGGACACACTGGTTTTGGTTTTATGGTTTTGGATTTTGTTTTTGTGAAATTATCCCCTTTTTGAATCTAGAACTTTCCAGACTTAAAAATGGGTGCAGGGAAGAGAAGTAAATGGAGAGAAGGTCAAATGTACAAACTTGCAGTAACATATGATGAATAAGTCTAGAGATCAAATAAACGTTCAGCTTTTGTAATACAGTTAATAATACTGTATTGTATACTGAAAGGAAACATTTGAGCTCTTACCACAAAGAAACTGTGGGAGATAGTTACTTGACTGTAACATTGTCATTTGCTTGACTGTAGTAATAATATCATTATGTATATGGACACCAAAATACTTTTATACACCTTGACTGTATACAGTAATTTAAAAAAAAAAAGATGACGAAGAAGAAGAAATACGTGAAAGAAGAAAACAGCAATGGAACACCTTTATTGGGGTCATACTCTGCTGTTTCTCCCTCTAAACGTTTTTATGCAAAGTATCCGATAGAGAAGTCTTTCAGAGTATTAACAGGAGTTTTCAGATATTTTAAGAAATGAGAAGACACCTAAATGAATTCTGCAGTACAAAGAAAGACAGAAGACACCGGGTGGAGGTGGGAAGGGAGAGGACTTCACAAAATGAAGAAAACACTTTCACTAATTGACAGCTTTGCCAAGGTCTAGGGCTCCCTCTGAAGAAAGCCAATTGGATTTTTGCTCTGATCGTATTCATGTAGTTGTCATTTTGGAGTCCTCCTCCTGGATATTGTCGCTGCCATTCTGAAAGCCCTCAAGGCCTGAGACACAACTCCTCCAGCAGAGACAAGGTGGGGTCAGAACCCAGAAGCCCACTCAGGGCTTTTTCCAGCTGCGTCTTGACACTGTAGGAGGACCAAGTACAGCACAGTCCCATGCAGTCACACCCAGGACTCTGCACAGTCCTGATTCAAAAAAGCTCAAGAGCAAACATTCCAAAAATTAGTGACCAAAAAGGAAAATTTGAAACTGAAAAGTAACACAAAAAACTCACATAGACTTCTGGAGGGGACTAGCTGAAGAGGCCTTTTCAAAAATCTGATTGCCATGCATTATGAAGTTAGATATGATTTAGGACTTTGATTTGATGTCAAGTTTACTTTGTTTCCCATCTGAAATAATTTCTTTAAAATTTGAAGCTACATGTTTCTAAACATAGGAAAAACAAGACTGTCCAAGGTAACTACCTGGCATGTGATATCTCCTTTCTGAACTCTGCAGGTAGAATACAGAAATCTGCCTGTACCCAGCAAAGTTAAGCTGGGTGTCCTTTGGCTGCAGTCTTTTCTTCTTCAAAGAAATGAAAAGGGAGCAAGATGACAAAGTGATGACGCAGGTGATCTTTAGAGCCTCACTCCAAATATGGCCTTCTTCCAATTCTCCCATCTCAAGGAAATCTTCCCTACCTCCAGCGATACCCAGATGCTGGAGCCAAAACCCTGGGAGTCATCTTTCACCTTCCTATCCA
Organism: Callospermophilus lateralis; assembly: GCF_048772815.1. NCBI lineage: Eukaryota > Metazoa > Chordata > Mammalia > Rodentia > Sciuridae > Callospermophilus > Callospermophilus lateralis. Next base: position 67,982,651 of record NC_135307.1, on the reverse strand, counting down.
TGCCATCTAATTCATTACTAAGTCCTTACGATCGTTCTACCAACAAAACATGTTGGACACATCCATTTCTATCCACCCCTACCACTGCTATCCCAGACAAGCCACCATCACTACCTTCTTGGACCTTCGGAATAGCCTCCTAGCTATTCTACTTTAGCTCCTTCTCCCTCCAGCCCTGAACAAGCAACCACTGTGACCTGCAGGTTTGTGCAGTATGTGTGGGATATAATGCAAAACTTCCTCCTGTCTTTTCTTCCTCTTTATATCCTCTGTAATCCAATTGTATGAGTCTTTTAAGTTTCATACACTGAGCCATTCATTTTCTCTTTTCCTCCTTAGCTTTACACACGTTTTGTTCTTTGCCTGAAATATGCTTCCCATTTATCTCATAACTTCTGACTTTGGGTACCGATTTAACACTACTTCCTTAGAAAGGCCTTCCTAACACTATTTTCCAATCAAAATTAGTCTCTGTTAACACATGATCACAGGACCCTCCCCTTTTCCTTCAAAATGCTTGCCCATGATTTCTAATTACATATTTGATGTGGGTTTGTTGAATACTTGTTTCACCTACCAGGCTAAGAGATTCATAAGGTCAAGAATCATGTCAGTTTGTTCATCACTATGTACCCACAAATGTTTGAAGATGTGACTAATCAAGTAAAAAATTTCTGACTCCTATTTAAAGTCACACCGTCAATAAACAACCATAAAGCAGTGCTTAGATACTGTCAAGAATGTGGATAAGGACTAAGCTAGGCATATAGAACTGACCACACAATAAAAGAATAATAATAGGTGTTCCCAAACAGAATTCCCTGCATTTTTGAATGGCATCTGGTAACTTGTGAATTTAAATTATGAATCTATATTATTTGTTTAAATTTGTCTTGTAGGTGAGTGATAGCTACAAATATATTTAAGTTTCACATAACAGTAATAGAGCAATCACTGAAGCATACATAGCACATTTTATTTGGGTTAAATAAAATCTTTGTGCTGATGGCTAAACAAAAGCATAAATAATTTATATGTCATGCCCACATTCAAAATGTTGATCGCTGGTTTGTGCATTGCCTGTTTCTATGTCAATAACTGAATACAGAGCTGGTTTCTTTCATATCCCTACAAAATACACCTTTACCCTACAATTCTATAGCCACACAAAAAGTGTACAGACATGCACTTTTGCCTTCCACAATGCGACTAATTATTATATAATAATATTGGCAACATTAAACAGACCATCACTGTGGGAGTTTGAAATATGCAAAAAATATCTGTTAATTTATTCAAACTTGTTCAGCTGTCATCAAAGATAAAAATATGCCTCCACTTTTCATCTCCTTCAAGATCAAAGGTACATTTTTAAGTTTCTGTGTTTCTTTGATGGCATTAACTTCATCTTCCTTCCATCCAGCCAAACTGGTTCAGAATGCATGAGCTCCTTTAACACATGTGCCTGAAATTCTAATAGCAGGGACAATAGAAACTTTGTTAAAATATTTTCTCCACAAAAAAAAAGTTCAAGAATTCAGTTTCTACTTTAATTGTTGTTTTGTTCATAAGAAGACAAATTTCTAAAATGTATATTGGCCAAAATTATTAGAAGCAAAATGTAATTCTAATAATGTTTAATAATGACCAATATGATTCATAGACTTCTAATACAATAGAAAATATTCACCATGATGTAGATAATGGCGAATTTTTACTGAATTTTGTTATGATGAAATTTCTTAAAATACCTAAAAAGCCTTCAGACATATGCTAGTTATATAATATTGAGGAATAAACGCAAAATAAGTCAAGATGTGTTTATCAGGAAAAAGGATATGACATATGTGTTGTTCAAGCATCATTTTAAATCCTGAAAATGACCAAATTTTCTTTTAGAAACCAACCACAATTTTTCTGAAAGCTTACCTTTTAAGGCAACCAAACACTAATGGCAAGACAACTGATAAAGAACTACAATTAAAAGACTAATGAAACCTGCACACACGGCACAAATGCAGAAGAGAAGCTTTTCCAAATGCATTGCAATCCAATAAATTTTCTAAATCTTTGTTCAATTTTTTTTCTACAATCTATGCAACAGAAGATAATTGTTCAAGAGAAAAATATGCTCCTACAGATTCCATTTCCTCCTTGGGCCAGTCTTCACTGGGCCAGTTACAAAAGGGGGCTAAAGGCCCTGCTTCCTTCTTCAGCTTCTTGAAGAACTGCTAGGTTTTGAGGTCACCATTGCTGATGCTTCTTTTGCTCTAAGCAGTAAGTTTTGTTTGGGGGTGGAGGGAGGTGGGCAGGATGAGTCATTTATTCATTTGGTTTGGTTTTTTCTCCAAGTTAGTAAACCATTGATAAAGTGAACCCAAATGCTTTTAAGTTTAACCTGTATTAGGAAAGTCTCAATTATTTATTACTTTACTTTCTTGAGGTTAAAACAAAAAGAAATAGAAAAAAAACTTCTCCTACCTTACCTTATGTAGAAAAATATGAAAAGGTGACTGTGTACTGAGCCCTTCCTCTGATGCAGTGCAGTGCAAGATCTGTGACATCTGTGGCTTCACCAAATCTCTCCAGCAACACTGTAAGGTAGGTGTGGATTCCTGGAGAGACTCTGTGTCACTGCAAGCAAGGGATAGGGCCAGGACAGGTATTTCTGAGCCTTGGAAGTGCCCTGCAGAGACCTAGGAAGATTACCAGCAACCTCAACTGTAGTTGCTCTTGTGGAGAAAGAGGTTGCTTTAGCAGCCAGGAGGAGAAATGTTCCACATTTCACTATTCACTCTTGGAGATCTTTGGTTTCTGAATTCAGCTAATGAGGCAACTCTTGTTGCTCTTTGGTCCATCATATTTATAATGCATTGGCTGCATATGAGGTCAGTTATGGTCAGTTTCATGCCCTGAGATGAGTCAGTATAGTGAATGGCACAATTTCACTTACTCTACAAACAGCACTTTCAGGAAATACAAGAGAAATAGATGGCAAAACTCTTACCCATAGGATTTAAATCAGGTTGGGGGTAAATCTAATGTTCTACTGAGTGGGAAATCAAAGGTGACCCTAAGGCTTTAATGATAAAAGACAAAAATATTAAAGATGCCCTTGACAGACATGAGAAAATACCAAAGAACATCCATCTGTTTGAGGCCAAAAGCAAACATTCAGTTCTGGGCATATGGAGTTTTAGATGACTTGGGAGAAGAACAAAAGAAATTCCATATACCACTGCAAACACAGGACTGGGGCATGAAGTTTAAATAATGCAGAGAAAGCTTGCTCTGAAAAGCATGGCAAAGCTTTAAGAAGAAAGGAAGGGAAAACCTCAGCGGCTGGCTGATCTTCAGGAGGTCAAGAAAAGAGAGGGAAAGGGAGGAGAGAGGAGAACTAGAAAAAATCCAATAAGAAGGGCAGGAGAGCATGTAGGCATGGAAGCTAACAGATGCACCTGTTAGAGGGCCAGGGAGTGCCATATTAAATCCTGCAGACACAAAAATATAGATAAAGAAAAAGGCCTCTGGATTTACAAGAATGCTCATTTATAATCTTCTAGGAAGCTTCAACATTAGGAACTAGATATAAATTAGCTGCCAAGTGGTATGGAAGGAAATGATGACTCAAAATTAAATGTATTAAACAACAAAATCGTAATAATAACTAATGACATGGATATGGTGCTTGTTATGTGCCAGATACTATTCCCTGCACTTTGCACATACTATGTTATGAATCCTCACTCTAACCTGCACCAGCTACATACTATTGTTACTTGTATTACACATGAGGACACCAGGTACAAGTAAAGTAAGTGAGTCACAGTTAGTGAACATCAGCCAGGACTCAAAAGCAGGCCTACCCTAACCAATGTGCATATTGCCTCTTAAGGAGAAACAGAATTCTGTCATTGTGTTTATTTTGCATTCTCAGTACTACATCAATGTCTGGCACACAGTGGGCACTCAACAAAATTTTGTTGCATTAATGAACAATTAACTATAAAAGACATGAGAGTCAGGCAAAGAGGTGGAAGTTGTTTTCAGGAGACTCACTCTGAAACTATTTAACATCCAATGTAGAATTGTTCTATTTTTACGATGCTGCAAATATATGAAAATAAACCCATTGTGCTTCCCTTACCCCAAACAAAAAAAGGTGCTGAAGACATCCAGAAAAGCCCACAGAAAAGGCTTCCAGAAGAAAAAAATCAGGAAAAAGGTTAACATTTCCCCTCAACCCAAGTGAGTTGATCAATTTTTAGTTTAATTCAGCAATTTGAGGCTGGACTGTAAGTGCTTTGACCCAAGGCAAAACTTTCAGAAGATACTTAAGAAGGCAAGGATTGATTCCCAGAGATATAATTTACCATCAACAACTACTAAATGCAAAGTTGTTAAAAATGTAATCAGAATCTACAAAACTGTAAACAGTTCTGTCTTATATAAAATAGTCCAGCATTTAAGCCCTTGGAGATTAAAACAAAAATGATTAGAAAATATTTCAGCTTCGCATCAAATTGGGATAGGAGACAGCAGTTATATATCATTATAGCTATAAGCTGCTATGATTGTACACTTAAACTCAGATCTCACATCTCTTCTCTCAAAGTCCATAAGACTTTGTGCTTACTGGTCGTATGTCTATGATTGGATCAGACCCAAAAAGAGAAAGAGAAACATTTTCAACAGAATTTCAAATAGCTTTTCAATCATTCTTCCTTTCTAAATTATCTTGCCCATTCATTTACTTATCTTTCTCCATTTGCAAACTTAACAAATCACAAAACTACCATCAAGATTGTATACCTGTATGTCACTTCATTAAGTAATCATATTCACATATAACCAAAAACTAAAATAATATATGGAATACTTATTTCTATGACAATAATTATCACTGCCTTCACTTGATCAAATATCTTTTAAGACTCAGCCTTTCCAATATTAACTTCTGTATTATATAAAATAAGAATATTTAAATGATTACTTGTAGTCATTCTTAAATTATGAAAGGTCATGTCAGGTATTATTAAGCTAAAATATTTAGGGGAACATGCTGAGAATTGTTCTAAAATTCTACTCTATTATTGGAAAATGAATATGTTTTATAAAAGTTCATTTCTTCAAGCCCATCAACCCCAATATTTTCCTTGACTTCAGTTTCCACAACAATAAATGCCACGGGTCTCAGGCTTGTTATTCATGTTTATCTGATTTCACAACATATCTCTTTCATTCAAAAAAGCACTCTATGGCATATTTTAACTTTTACCATTAAAACCAACTTTATATGGGACATTTCAAAGCATCTCTCAACATAGTTTCCAACCCTACCAAAAAAATAAATAAATCCCTAAAATCAAAATTCATTTGCTGGTTGATAGGAATTAATATATTTCCCAATCATATATCTTTTAGAGTTTAAAAACCTGGAGAACTTTGAAAATAATTTGTTTTGGCTTTGTATCTTACTTTTAAAATTTGAATGACATCAAAACACTAGAAAAACATAACATCCCAGGGAAGTAACTATAAATCTGTGAACTATCTTCCAATAAAACTAAAGCATTGCTGGGTACAGTGGCACACTCCTGTAATCCCAGTGGCTTGAGAGGCTGAAGCAGGAGGATCGAGAGTTCAAAGCCAGCCTCAGCAAAAGTGAGGCACTAAGCAACTCAGTGAGACCCTGTCTCTAAATAAAGTTCAAAATAGGGCTGGGGATGTAGCTCAGTGGTTGAGTGCCCTAAGTTCAATCCCCAGTACCAAAAAAAAAGAAAAAAACTAAAGCATTGTTATGAACTGATTCTGCCTCTCAAATTTAATATAAATTATATGAAGACATCTGGTAGAGGAAGAATTTGGTTGAAATAGGAAATATGTCATCATATTCCTAGTAGGGAGCATTATACCTAAGGCATTTTTCTGCAAAACTTTATATTTCATATATATTGCCATGACACTGATATCATATATTATAATAAAATTTTATCCACTAAAGTAAATGTTCTATTAGTCTAAAATATTTGTATTAATATCACATTCCTTTAGTCATATGATGTTGTTTGCCATCCAGTAAAGTAAATTTTAATAATTAAAAGAAAGAAGTACCTTACTTCATTGAACTTTTCTGTATTACATTTTAGATATTTTCTTCCGAGAACAACAATTAACTATACTGACTCCTAATTAGATTGTGTGGGGGTGGAGGGAAGGAGGGAGAAAAGGAAAGATACTGACTACTGGTTCACCTGTGCCAGAACCTACAGTGACCTCTTGTGGTACAGGATAACTACAGAACTTGGGTGAATATCACAACCTTTGCAGAGGCTCTGTATGGGGAATGTGGAAGCACTGATTCTCCAACCCAGGAAACGGCTACTCATCACAAGGAAAGTGAAAGGTAAACATTGACTAAACTAAAAGGTTTCTTCCTGGAAAATCTACTCAGTCCTCATCAATGAAAATAAACAAAATTACTCCCTTCTATTAAAAAATAGTGGTTTTACATGGGCTTTTTTAGTAGGTCAGTTAAAAGATAGCTAAGTAAATGTATTTCTTACACATCCTACTTCTGGAAGCAAGCAATAGATAGACAAAGAGGCAGATTTCTAGAGCAGACAACAGTGTCCAGGGGTTAGCAACCATGTAGTCAGCAATGCTCTTCATTCATTACATAATGCATTGTGGGCTGGAAAGCCGGCCACTACCCTCTGGCTTACTTACCAATATAATTTAGGAAGTGGTCAGTATAATTTCAATCTCTTTGCTATTTTAAATGTTAAAGTGGTATATTATAAGACCTGGGTAAACCAATGCTTCAAAAACACTATGTGGTTTTATCAATATTTCCTGAATACTGTCTTAGATGTTACAGAAAGCCTTTCAAGAAAAAAATCAAGAACCTTATAACAAAAAATCCATTTGCTTTCCACCATTTATTTTAAAATGGATGATACTTAAAAGTTATTATCCTTTTGTTTTGTTTTTAAATCACTAATTCTGTTTCCTCTCTTATAGGTTTAAGATCTCGGTTTTTACAAATATCAATTATAGCACAAAAACAATTTTTCTACAAGTAAAAGATGACTGTAAAAAACTGGCCGAGCAACCCAGCTACCTCTAGAACAATGGAAAATTGGGGAGATTGAGCTTCTCTTTTTGAAAGATGAGAGGTTCAGAAAACACTATCTTCTCTGTTTTTTTTTTTTATTTCCTGAGTCCTTTTTTCCTCCAACGAGAAAATTACTTCTAATTTTCATAAAATTAGAAAAACATCTAATTTTTCACAGTACTTAAAAATATGGAGAAACAGTCATTGATTTCTAATAAAAAGATGTTAATTTATAGTTAGAATTTTTCAGAATGGAAACCTAGTTTTCTGTCACCCAAGCGAATCACTTCTGCCTCTTCATTAAGGAATCAAAGACAACATATGACATAATCAGACTGAGGGCTACAATTTTTTTTTTTTTTTTGCCTTCTTGATCAAAAGGTCTACCTAAAAGTCCTAAAAACAATTCCTTTCTTTCAGGTATTTAACTTCTAACCACAAGTTTACTGCTCCCTACAGCCCAATTTATACTGATGAATAGCTTGCATAAATAATTAAAATTTACATAAGGGAAGAAATCCTAATTATGTTCCATAGATCTAGTAAGTACATACTTGAGGCAGGGACCTTGTAGGAGGCACTGCTCAGATGTAATGAACTCACACATTGTCCTCAAGCCCTTCCTTCCTAACAACTTATATTGATCCCAGTAACCAAAAATTTATCTAAACTTAACTATGGTTGATAACATTAATTTAATATTTCAAAATAAGTAGTACAGAGGAATTTGAATGTTCCCAACATAAAGAAATGATAAATGCCTGAGGTGACAGATATACCAATTACCCTGATCTGATCATTATACATTGTATACATATATTGAAATGTTACACTATACCCCATAAATGTGTAATTACTATGTCAATCAAAAATAAAAATACATTAAAAATTTTTTATCTAAACATTTCTATTGCCCCTTATACTTCTCTCCTTTCCAACTTCTGAAGTAAGAATGTGCTCTAATTTACTAGAATCACATGTAAGGAATTATTATAATTTCTTTTATTTGTCTAAAAATGATCTTAACTTGTCTTGAATCTTAAAACTAAAGAGAGGAATTCTCTACTAGTCTTATTTTGAGATTTGGCTACAAAGCATGTGTGTGTGGATATCCATCCTACTCAGTGGCTCTCATTATTTTATTTTATAGACTTTGAATCAACAGTAACAACTTGCAATCCTTTTCTGTAACAGAGTCCACTAAATAAAGAAAATAAAAATCCAATCTCAAGAGGTATAAAATAACAGCAAATAGGCAATAGTTGCTACTTGAGGGAAGGCAATACTACAGTTATCCTGGGAAATTGCAGCTGAGGAGTTTGAAACTTTATTGGGAAATTCTAAGGTTTAAAAAGCTATACTCAAATATGCCATACTTCTGGCTCCTTTGTTCTGCATCATCAAAAAGTTCTCTGATGGATTTCTAACTGACTGGGATTTCTGTTCATTAGCTACCCATGGGCAAAAATAAATGCCTAATGTTTTCTCTTTGTGCCCCTTTCCCTTTCATGTCTAACATCTCTTTCTTTCTCTCTGTCTCTCTGTCTCTCTCTCTCCCCCCCCCCGTGTGTGTGTGTGTGTGTGTGTGTGTGTGTTTGTGCACACACACACGTTTCTGTTTTTTCCTACATCTCTTTTTCCCTTTGTGTATATGAAAAACCACGAGTTAGTTTGCTTCCTGTGTGTCTTGTCTCTGTGTCTGGGTGGATGCCTGTTTATCTATTTGTTTCTATGTCGTGTGTGTGTGTGTGTGTGTGTGTGTGTGTGTTATTTTTTCTATGTTTATCTAACTCTCACTACAAGATCTGATCTTTTCATAAGAAGAAAAGGACATTGTACCAGGAAAAATAAAAAAAAAGCTTTTCATGGGGTACAGGTCAATATACAGTACAAGTCTCTGCTCAATTCTTAAACAGATTGGGAATTGGCTCTTTTACTTTCCTTTGTCACCAAAGCTCTGCCAAAATGTCACCTTCAATGTTGTTAAGTTATGGACTTACAAAATCTTCACTGTGGAAAACAAAACCTGATCCATCTATCAGAACCCTGAAGAAGTGTTCTGTTAATCTCAATTAAACAATCTCATAAAATAAATATTTCAATTTATCTGTCATATCATATAGAAATTACAACTATGGGATACTCCAACATGAATGTGTGGACTAGTACTGTAATTCTCTATTTCTGAAGAATTCCTGTGAAAGAAGTACCGAGACTTTTCAGCACTTATTAAATATAGGTGTGCACATACATTCAAGTTTCAAACACATTTCAAATGAAGCTAGGAGTTTCAAGTAGCGCTATTCAAAGTTAACCATAGGCAATTAGAGGTGGGATTTTAAAATGCCAAAACAGATAAATTTACACTCACACTTGGTGTTATCCATGTAAAGAAACATTAAACCAACAAAACAATTATGAGCATGAAGCGTAGAAAAGATAAAATATTCATCAAGTTGGCTGGTAGATGTAAAATGGAGGCAACTGAAGCAGATATTTCTGGACCATATAAGGTAAACCTTAATTTCATTCTATATTTAAAAGCAAAACATTATAAAAACTGGCTCATAATACCAGACTGTATAAGAAGCTTCAACCCAAGATATTATATTAGTAAACTTCAATCAAGGAATTTTCATCTTCATCCTCTCTACCAAGCAGAGTTACAGAGTCTGAGTTTTGTTTCCTAAGGCCTTCTCTAGAAAGTTCTCTCACAGACCAAATTATGTGGAGTTGAAATAACCCAAGAGGATGAGAAAGCTGAAATAATACTCATACGTCTTAAGTAACTGATTCCAATAACCTTTAAATCCCCCCAATGACTGGTTATTTTAATAGTAACATCCCCTCATATTCTAAATCTATGTATGGTATTAGCACAAGTAAGTAATGTACAAGTTTAGAAATTACATGCCAGTATTAATTTACATTTTACACTGTAAAAATTGAAAATTCATATGAAATCACACTAGAATACTAAAAATATTATAGGTATTAAAATGTATACAAGACTAGGTTATATTAGTTCATTTTTTCAACCCAATTTTAAGACAGCCTCTCTAGACTTCTATAACACTGAGCATTTAGCAAAGTGGAAAAAATAAAGTCACAAACCTCAGATTAAATACCAGTCAGAGATTTAAGGGAAACCTTATGAGACAGATAGTCCCCAAAACAGAGGAAATATTTGCAAGCCTAGTATTAGAGGAGATCCTAATCTAAGAATCAGTATAATCTCCGAAGTCAGAAAAAACATCATTGCATTTGATTATTTATTATCATTTAAGTGTGCCTCTGACTTGCCCACTAGGCAGGAGCTTCTTGAAAACAGGAGAAGTGTCTCAATCACTTTTTTTTTCCAAAGGACTCAAAGATTGTTGATTGTATAAGGCACCCAAATACATATTATTTCAATGAGTGAATGAATAAACAAGGAATTACAAAACTGCAGAGAGTATTTCCACTGCTTTGTTCCAAGGTCTACTGTAGTCCATATGCAGAACTGTCTTTCTCCTAGCAAGGGGTCTTCAAATAAAATAACAGGCCTCTGAAGGAAAAACTTTACAGAATACTCCATATATGTTGCTTATACGGTTAAAAATTATATAAAGGAATTAAAAACAAGTAGAAGATACAGATTTTAGTAAAAATGCAAAGTTTATAATAGGGTCTCAAACGTGAATTATACAGCTATTCCTATCCAGACTATCTTGTAGGAAGTACATGCCTAAGTGATATTTTAAAGACACTTTAAGACAAAACCTTCATATCAGTAGCCAGGTAGGATGGCATTTTTAAAAATCTCTTCTCCAATTGCATTTAAAGCACAGGAGCTACTGCTTCACGTCTACATTTCTCTGCGTAAGCCAAATGAAATATATCATATAGATCAATGCACAATGAAAAGAATAAAAAAAAAAAAGAAAGAAAGAAAGAAACTTTAAACACAAATTTGACCCTAGTAATTCCTTCCCATTTTTCAAGCACTCTTTTTTTAGGTTAAACTGCAACTACTCTCCCTAACACAGGATATCTTTCAGCTGTGCCAATTGTGACCAAAAGCCCTTCCAGAGACTTAAATCTGATTAAGTAGCCACTTTCGCAGCCATTCCCAATTCAAAGGAAATCCTTCCTCAGAGATTAACTCTTATAAATGTGGTCAGTTTCTGCAGGCTACTTGGGAATAAATATGAGAAGAGGATAGACAGAAAGACAACCTTCATTAAAGCGAAATTTCACTTCTATTCTCCGGATGTACCTATACTCTACCCACCCCACCCCCTTCCCTTGCTCCCGGGCTCTGGACAGGTGGGAGGCGGGGGAGTAAGGCTCCCAGGAAGGAGATCAACTAACTTTCTTCTGTCACCTCACTCCCACCCCGCGCCCACCAAAATCAGGTCCGACTAGTAACTGAAACCACCAGGAAAGACTCCCTGCATCCCCCTCCCCCCTTAAGAGAGGGATGGGACGGGGGGCGCGCGTGGGCGGGATGGAAGTGGGGGTGTTGTGAACTGCAACTCTCCTTACCACTGGAGCGCCTGACGATGTTCTCCAAAAATGTGTTCTGCGGTGCCACCAGCCCTCTCTTGCCCCCCGGCATCCTGGGTCTGGAGAGCGGCGGCCAGGATCCGCGGCGGGGGAGGGGGGGAAGCAGGAAGAGAAGGTGGAGGAAGAGGAGGAAAAGGTGGAGGAGATCGAGCCGAAAGAAGAGGGGGCGCGGCGGCGGCGGCGGGGTCCCCTGACTGTGTCTCCAGCCCGACCCGGATGAGCAGCTCTGGGGAGGAGGACCAGGCAGTTCATGGTAGTAGCGCTCCCCCGGCCGCCGCTGCCCAGACTGTGGCGGTGCCGCACACGGGGCTCGGGAACTGCAGGCTCCGCCGGGCACAGTGCGCCTGCGCCGCCCCCGCTGTCGCTGTCCCGCCGGTGCTGATGCTGAGGCTGCTGCTGAGGCTGCTGCCGCGGCGGCGGTCGCCTGGGCGCGGGCTCAGCATTTCTCCCACTGCCCCGCGCCCCGGGGCCAGGGGAGAGAAAGAACAAATTCAAGACCCTTCTTAGCCCAGATAGAGAACCCTGACTGCGCCGGCCTCTCCGGGTCTCCTAACCCACCCCGCTCGGGCAGCTGGATCACAGCTGCCCTGCGCTGCCCAACTTCTGTTGGGCGGTGCGCCTAGTCGTCGCTCCTCTCTTCCCGAAGATCGAGGCTAGCGCCCACTGTCCAATAGACGCTTTAGAATGGAAGAAGAGAGCGCCAGGAAGGGCAATGAGAACTTGGAGGGGTCACATCTCATTCTCCGGCCGGTATCGTAAGCCACCGCAGCTCCCACGAACGTGGCTCCAGCGGCAGAGGTACCGATGGACTCCCTAACCTGCCTAGGCTGAGCGCGGAGTAGCATCTAATTGGGCGGTGCACGGGGACGCAGAGCAGCCACCTGACGCTGCTACCGCCCCCCTCCGGGCTTCAGCGCCTGAAGCCTAGACAGAGGAGCTTTCTGCACCCAGAATACCCCGCAGCCCCGAACTGGAGCCAGATTGAGTCCCAGGGCAGAGGTGGTACCCGGAATGTCCCTCTGCCCCAGGCTGGGTCTGGCATACTGAAGAGCAAGGATCCTCACAGGGGAGCTTCCCCAAAAGGCTGCTGAGCGCCAGAGGCGAGCAGCAAGCCTTATTGCCGCCGCAAAGTTGCAGAAAGGGATTTCATTTGACGCAAGGAGTAAAGGAAGAGTGTGGATAATCCCCACCAAGCGAGACAGTGGGACAGGTGGCATTTGTGTGGGAAATCAGTGAAGGCTGTGAAGACGAAGCTGCGCAAGACTAGGGCAGGGGCAACCCGCTTTCCACCACCGCCGCCACCACCATCATACACGTTCAGAATCAGTGGAACCGGTAAAACGGTCCAAAAGCCAGGGATTGCCACGGAGAAGAGAAAATTGCATAAATGCGAATAGAATGGGGAGAAATGGAAAGAAAGGGGGATCCCAAGCCGTGGCACCTTCTTTTAGCTAAGCATTGGTCCTCAAAGCGGTCTGGTCCATACTGGCAACATCAGCATCACTTAAGAACTTGTTAAAAATGCAAAGTTCAGAGCTTTATCCCAGAGTTAGGCAGCAAGGAACTCTGGGAATGGAGTTTAACCAACTGTTGTTAAGGAGCCTTCCAGTAAACATGTTACACACACGCTCAAGTTTGAGAAGCCCAGCAAGACTTCCCCTCGGGTGTCTCCACCTGGACCTGTGGACTGTATAGGCAGGGTCAATAAGTGGAGGACACAAAGTACGCTGGAGCGGAGTCAGTGCTTTGTGACAGCAAAGTCTTGGGTGCCGAAAAACGAAAGGTTAATTGGATAGATGCGTCCACTTTTGCTGGGTTCAAAATATTAGCGCGAAGTGATCTTGGTCAGGTTGCCAGAAGCAGAAGGCATTTCCTGGGTTGTGGTTGGGGTAACATCTAAGACACCTGCCTTGGGGGGACTTTGTAGTCCTCAGGGGACTTTGTTACTCTCCCTTTTACTATCCTCCTCCCCACCCTGCGTGGGCCCATCTTTCTCCTTTATTCCTCCCTCCCTCTCCAGAGCACGCTGGGTAAGGACGAGCGCCAGTGGTCCAGAGACAGCGAAACAGTTAAATGCACAACCAGACTTTAACTTAAGGTCGTTTTTTTCCCCTCTCCTCTCTGAAATTTCCATCTGCCCAGCCAAATGTTGGGCATCTGAGCAAACCAGAAGGTTGACACGAAGCAAAAGTGGTTTGTTCTGCTAAGATCCTTTCTGGGGGGGGGGGGGGAATATATATATATATATATATATATACATATACACATACATATACATACATACACACATACATACACACACACACATATATATATGTATATACATATATATATATATATATATAGAGAGAGAGAGAGAGAGAGAGAGAGAGAGAGAGAGAGAGACTAGATGTAATAATACTAGACTATTCTAGCTTTCTCCTGAAGCTTCGCAGAAAAGGTGAGTGAATCCCCCTACAGCTAGGATGTCTTTTAAATACGTCGGAATGTTTTCAGTTAAATAACAAGAACTCAGTCACAGTTTGGATCTGCTATGTTTAGCTTGCCTCAGGAAAGAGGTTACATCTCCCTCACTGCAGTTTGGTAGGGTGTGCAACAGCCGTAGGGAAACTCAAAACCCACACATCCACCCCAGCCTAAACCACACAGTTGAATTTTTTCCCTCTAGTGGGTCTTAAACGACCTGTGTTAAATATCCTAGACTAATCAACCATTCATTGACTGAGGTAGTGAACAGACAGGCTTATATTTTTTAAATGTACATGTGTATTTTTTTCTCACAGATTGCTACCCTAGATTTCTAGCATGGTATGATAATTCTATCATCATCATTAACAGAGAATATTTCAAATCTATATGTTCTTTTGCACATCTTCAGCTGCCCACATCTCGCCTCTGGGTATTGATTTAAAATCCCAGCTTCCCAGCATTTCCCATCTAGTATAAATATCCCTGTTCCTAATCATTGCTCTGTGGGTGTATTAGCTCACACTTCCCAAAGAGGAAACTCTTGTGGACTCCATTAAGACACAGTCACACAATTACTGTAGAACATCCTCCTTTATTTCCATCTACAGATTTAATTACAATGACATTTGTCCTTTCTTCTTTGTCCTTAATAACTGCCCAGCATTGAAACTTTTTGATTATTTTAATAACTGTAAAAAAAAGCAATTGGTGGTTATAAAGTGTCAAATTATTGGATGACACACTTTTCTTAGTCTTGCAGTTTAAATTTTTCATTTTGTAAAGAAAGAAAGTGAGACATAGAAAGATGAAATGCCTTGTCCTAGATGACTCAGTGCACTGGAGCACTCAGGTAGAGACTACAATCGGGTCTCCTGACCCTGTAGCCAAAGCTCCTTGTAAGTAATAGAAAATAACCTGAATAGTGGGTTAGTTTGGCAACAATCATCAACATCCAGCCATCTCTATTGCCAGAACAGCTCCTGCAGCACAAGAAAGGAGAAGCTCCTGGCAACAACTTGCAACAGCTCCCAATCAAAACAGAGTTAAGGAAAATACAGCAGCAGCCGTATGGACTGCCTGACCCTAAGGATTGTGCTGGCAGATTGCCGTGAGTTGCCAATACAGCATTTTAAAAAGTGTTTTGCAAACAGAGTCCATATGTTGTGACCAAACCACAGGACTTAACAGGTGAGAGAGGAATTTAAAAGCCTCAATGTCATATAGAGGGCTTCTTTTTGTTTATTTTATTGCAAAAACAATCCATTTTAAAGTGAGATCATGTGTCCTTTTTTTTCTGTCTTGTGGTATGTTAATATATTAACTCTATGAAAACCAAGAGTTCCAATCCCTGGAAGTATTTTTAGACTCTGAAGACAACAGAATGAACTGCAATGAGTTGAACTGCAGGTGTGTTCCCCTTTAACAGAAACCAATAGAACAGTGAAGCTTTAGAAAATTGTTATATTAGGAATTTATGATCTGCAATTTGATGAATGATTTTTTTTATCAAACACTCCTCCTTTGAGGATTTTAAAATATAGACTAATGGTGAACATACTAATGTTTGCCAATATGCCCCTGCCTTTTCTTCCTCCTTGAAATTAGTTGTGGCCACGCAACTGGTGCTGATCAATGAAAGATGACTGGAGGTGATGGGTGTTACTTCCTGGTACAAGCATAGAAAAGCTATGACTCAGTTTCCCATTCTCCTCTTCCTCTGCCTCACTGACTAAGGAATGCCAAGCAGTACAAGGAGAACTGCTGCCCATATGAATTGCCTAGATCAAAATTATTTGACAGTAGCTATAATTATACATCCATTTTCAGAAAATCTGATTTAATGTTTGATCCCTTATGTACAAATGGCCCAACCACTACTCTCTGAGGGAATGATTTTTCTCCTTGTCCCTGCTCTCTTTTTTTAAGAAAATCCAGTACAGAGCCAGGGTACAATCCAATCGACAGATGCTGAATGGATGACGGATGGAGGAATGGAAGGAAGGGAAGAAGGAAAGGGTCAGAAGTCACTCTCCAGGGTTGGTCTCAGAAACAGCAGCATCAATCCATTCCACTTCCTTCTCCCCAAACCTCACTTTGTGCCTCCCTTCTAGAACACTAGCAGTGACATATACAAGCATTGCTGTGTACCTTTGAATGCACAAAGTCCTGCACTTAAACTTACACTTCCACCTCCACGCTTTCCCTTCACCCCATACAGGATCTGAGCTGGGAGCAAGCAAAACTAAAGAGGCTCAGCAAAATGGGGGCTCTGGACTCTGGACCCAGACTGCCTGGAATTCAATCTCATCTCTGCTACTTACATGACTTAGAACAAGTTATTAAACCTCAATTTCCCCTTCTGAAAAAAAATCAACATAAAATCACCTACTTAATAGGGCTGTTATGAGGATTAAATGAGCTCCTATTTGAAATCCATTAAAATAATATCTGGCATGCAATAAGTACTATATAAGGGTGTGAAAGTAAATACATAAGCCTGTTCTTTCCCTCTACTTGTATTTCAATAAAAGCCCTATGTAGGTGGTGCTCATTACTAATGTTCATCGATATCCAGCTTCCTTTTCTTCTTCCTTGAAATTAGTCGTGGCCATGCAACTGGTGTTGACCAATGAAAAATGACCAGAGATGATGGGTGTTACTTCCTGGTAAAAGCATATAAGAGCTATGACTCATTTCCCATGCTTCTCTTCCTCTGCCTCAATGACTAAGGAATGCCAAGCAATACAAGTAGGACTGCTGCCCATATGAGTGGCAGTAGACATTATATAAGCAGAAAACAAACTTTCATTGTATTAAGACACTGAGATTCTGCAGTTTGTTACTGTCCTATAACATAGCCTATTCTGGCTGATATAGTTTCTGAACTTTATTTGGACATAGAAGAACAATTAGAAGAACAAAAATTTTAGAAGAACAAAAAAATTTCTCCTTGACTGACCTCAAGAATCATCTGGGGAGCTGGGGAGTTCAAAAAAATCTCAAAGTTCAAGCCATAGTCCAGATCAACCAAAACAGAAGATGAGACACTGATGTCAGTTGTTGTTGTTGTTGTTGTTGTTTTCAAGTTCTCCATGTGGTTTCAATGTGCATCAGGATGGAGGGTCACTATCTAGGACAATGCTCATTCTAGGAGAATCCCTGGGATTTAGATATTGTGCCAAGAACCTCAGCTTCCAAGATGGTTATGAAGACTTAGCAAAACCCAACTCTAACATACCCAGTTCTTTCAGTATTTGTAGCTGCTGAGAATCTCAGGAAGAATCACAAAACCTCCAAGACTGATGAGCCGTAAATTCCAAACCTTCAAACTGAACCAGACCCTTTCCATGCACCCAGTTCTATACTCCTCGATCCACTGCATCTTCAGTTCTCTGCAGTAGCTTTCTCAGTGCTTGTGTCTCTTCACACTTCAGTTGTCACCCTCTCACCTCCCAATCTCAGAAGATGACTCACAGAGAACAGGTCATGCTGTCAATCCTTAGACTCTTGCCTTTGTTCTTTTTTCCTTCTTTTTTTTCTGAGCAAATAGGAAGCAACTATGGTCTCTGTCCCTCCACCTCTGCTCTGGATCCTACTCACCTGTACCTCTAGAGAGAACCCACTTTACTGACTGTCCCCTCTTTTTTCTCTTCAACTTTAAATATGCTTTACAAATGCTTTCATTGGGCTGGAGATATAGCTCAGTGGCAGAGCACTTGCCTAGCACATGCAAGGCCCTGGTTTCCATCCCTAGCATCACCAAAAAAAATGATTATAACTGGTTGTTTCTTTCTCTCTCCCCCACCCACTCTATTCCTGGACAATCTCAGAAGAGGAGTCTGTACAGGATGCTCCATTTCTTGCCTCCCAGTCACTCCTTAACCCACATGCACTGGTGTCCACTCCACTTGTTCCTGAAATTACCTCCCAAAAGAGCATTTTTTATTTGCCAAATCCAGTGAGGCAATTTTATTCTTCATTTTACTTTACCTGCCTATGACACTTGACCCTGATACCAATCCCTTCTTCTGGAAATCTTCTCCTACCTTAGACTGACTGGTTTTGAATGCTAATTATGAGACCTCAGCACCTGAACCTTTCTGTGCCAGGGTTTTCTTATCTATTAAAAAAGAAAATAATAGAGAGAGAGAGAGAGAGAGAGAGAGAGAGAGAGAGAGAAAGAGAGAGAGAGAATAGTAATAATGCCTCATATAGTTGATATAAGCATTAAATTAGATAGCACAGATGGACAATCCTGTGTCCATACTTACAAAACAGAAAAATCTGATATAAAGTATTTTTTTCATAAATTTGCCACAAATTTGTTTGCCAGGAAAACCTGATCTGAGCTGTCATATAGCCATCTATATTCTTTCTTTTTCCCACACACTGTGAATATTGACAGGTTTTCCTGCTGAGATATTGTTTGATAACCCTGAAAAAAGGAGATACAAATATACAGAAATCTATAAATTTCTGGATTCTAAAACACAGACTTCCTTCCTACAACTTAGAACCATATACCTATGTCCTGACTCACTCTCTCCCTGTGGCAATTCCACAGGAACCCCTCATTTAACATAATCAAAGCAAATGCATCAACTTGCAGCCTGCCCAAATTTTCTCCCTCAGAATTGCCCCCTCTATCCATGCCAGGTATTAAAGTCAGTAAATTCAATGCTTCTCCAACTCCACGTCCGATCCTGTCCATTCAACCTCACAAATACTTCTCTGCCTAGTATTCCCTATTCTCTCCCTCCATGGGTACCGCTGAAGGAAAGGCCCTATAATCTCTCCTGTGGTCTCCCCAGCAGCCTTCTCACTGGTCTCCCTGTGTCCTGTGTGCTCCTGTATCCTCCACCCCAGCTCCAAACTTCACCCAATCAATTCTTCACCCTGCGTGGGAGCGGAAGTGATCCTCCTAAAGCACAAATCTGTTTACATCTCTCCCCTGTTTCAACACCTCCAAGATTCTCTTTTCCCTCAGGTCCAAAGCCCTGACTCCATCTTTTTACATCCTTCCCTAACAACTCCTGCTTACCTGGGCCAGTTACTCCAATCCCACATCCTCACCCTTCCTTGCTGCCTATACGCCTTTTTATTTCTTCCACTTACAGCACCCTCTCTCCTCCTCCACTGATATCTTGTATTACCAGCCATACCCTTCAGATGATAGGAGAAATGTCACTTCCTCCAAGAGTCCTTGGATTCCCCAAAGACTTGGCAAAAATCATTTCCTGTGTCTAGTTCTAAGGCCACCCTGTGCTTCCTGATGCAACATTTGCTTCACTGCTGAAGAGAAAAGATTACAAATACAGTTAAAACTTTATGTACCTCCTTCACCAGAACTGCCACCGACCCCTATGGCATCTTCATGAGAATTAGGAAAAGGTACCTCTTACAGATGGTGATAGGCCCAAGTCAGAGCACACTGGTCTATGAGAAGATCAGGTTTCCGTTATCCGTTGTCTCTTTGCCACTTTCTGGGAATCCTCAGGGAGAAGGCGGGGTGGGGGGTGGGGTGGTCAGTTCTAGGTAAAAGAAAAAAAAGAAAAAGAAAAATCATGATGAAAGGAAAGTTTGTTTATGGGACAAGAAGTAGAAAATTTGTACTTAAAGTGAAAGAGATGCTTGGAGGCACAGTTAGGGGTTTGTCAGGCCAATTTGAGGAGTTTGTGCTTTATTTTGTGTGCAATGAAAGGCATGTTTTCAGTAGGAAGTGACATGGTATTTTAGGAAAATAAATCGGTATGAAATTAGAATACAAGATGTCTTAGGGAAAGAAAAGTCCAGGATTAGATAAACCAAATAACAAGCCATTACATATGATGAGTTGATATTTTTGAAACATCAAATGTTCCCTGACCCCCATATATATTATTGCCCTCTTGCTCTCACTGTATTCCCACTCCTCACCACAGCTCACCTCTTCCTGGTATTTGAATCTCAAAAGCCTACGCGTTAGACTAACAGAAATGCAATAAGAAAAGTATTATAAGAAAGGCTATGTACATTCTTACCAGGTGTGAGACATTGTTCTAAGTACTTTACATGTGTTTTTCCATTTAATTATAATAGAGTAAAATTGAATTTAATTCAACTCAACAAATTCTTATTATACATCTGTGCACCAGGCACCATAGCAGGTGTTTAAATTATCCCTATTAAGCCAAAAATAAAACTAGGGTAAAAAAAATGTTAAATAACTGGCACAAAGATGGTATCTGATATAACAAGAATTATGTACCAGAATTATGAAGGTATTCCACCTTCAGAGCCCAAGTTCTTACTCATTCTATTTAACCACTACACCACAGTGTCACTCAAAAGAGTAGGAAAATATCTAGTAAGAAACATCTTTCTCATATGCTCCACCTTCGTCCTGGATAAGGACATTTTCCCTGGTTTAAAGGAAGGGAGACACGGTGGAGAGGAAGGAGAGAGTCAGGAAGTTCTGCCCCATCTCAGTGTGGACCTCCAAACCTTGGATATCCAATGACAATAACCCAGATCTCAATTTTGGGGAGGCATAAACATTTAAACCATAGTAACACACTAAATAACAAAAAAAAAGGTCAAGGAAATGCTATTTTAGTATTCAAAACCTATTACCCTACTCAAGAAAGAAGTTGCTCATAGCATTGACAAATGTATAAATTTCTAACATATAACTTTTTTGTTTCATTTTCATCATTAAGATAAATGAAAATACTAATCCTTATTCAACAACATTTTTATCGCTTATGACCAGAGGTTGATGATAGATCCAGGAATCGGGCAAAAATTAGTGAAAATTTCCCATGAGAATCAAAGGACTAGATGAAATACACAAAAAGAGTTGACTATTTTAATATTATTTGAAAAGTATGTGTTATACATCTAACAGAATTTAAAATGAATTTAAATATACATGTGTATACATACATATGCATTTTTTTCCTGAAAGCCAGTTGTTTACATTGTTACCTACACACTACAGCCCAGATCCACCACTTCTAAATTTAGCTGTATCAATGTAAAAAGAAACTTCTCTATTTCTGTGTTGGTCAGCCTCTCATTACTGTAACAAATATCAAATCAACTTATAAAAAGAAATGTTTATTTTGGCTCATAGTTTTGAATGTTTCAGTCCATTATCAATTGGCCCGTTGCTTTTGGGCCTTTAGTCAATGCATCCTGGTGGGAGACTTGTAGGGTGGGGACAAAACTGCTCACCACAGGGAACAAAAAAAAAAAAAGACGGTGCTAGGGCATCCCATGTTCTTCTTCAAGGACATGCCCAAGAGGACTGAAAGACCTCCTACTAGGTCCCATCTCTGAAAGTTTCCATGAACTCCCAATAGCACCCAGCTAGGAACTTTAATACTGGGTCATTGAGGGACATCCAGATCCAAACTATAGGAGTTCTATCATCTAATCGTCAGTCCAGAGAATTCCCTGACTTCTCCTAACGTGGTCACATGTCTACACGTCAATGCTAACACCAGGAATAGTTTCAAAAGAGATGCAGCATCATCACTAGCTTAGTCTGGGGTACATACTCTATCCTGGTTGCTGGTAAATACCATATGGGTAGTCTCACAGACTTTGGAGGCAGGTACAGTTTCCCAAATGCAAGAGAGAATTAAGCAAGCAATAGCACCCATTATAGGATGTACTCAATGAATGGAAGCCACTGTGATCTCTGATTGTTTTTCTCCAGAAAAGAAACTAACAAAAATTTACTTACTCTGACATTTTAAGATTAAATAATCCTGAACTCATTTAAATTTATAGAGTTCTAACCCTGAGTTGTTTATGCATTCATTCTTTCTCTACTAACATATTTTAAGCTTCTGTTGTTTGAGGAGCTGGGTTAGCTGCTAGGGATCTTCTTCAGTTTACTCTAAATTTGATAAAATGGCAATTGAGTCTGATCACAAGCCCATCTGCTGTGTCACAAACATCCCATTCTGAATATGGTATCAATTCTTTAAAGAACAGTTTATGTTACCTCTTTGAGTAGATTAAACCAAACATGCTTTGGTTTAAACAAAGAGCAAACTAAGAAAAAGTCTCTAAACATCAACACTGTCTAGGAGGAATGAAGAAACATATGGAATCCCAGTAATTCTTCAAATTATGCATACCAAGGTGTCTGAGCTCCAGAGAGCAGCTTTATGCCTTCCAGAGAAGTTCTGTGGTCATGCAATTCCAATTGTATTATTGGAAAAAAATATATATCGTGTATTTTAAAAGTCATCCCAAAGAACTTTCTTATCACGAACAGCCATTGTGTTGCATATCATTTGGAGAATAAAGCCATTATAGCTTTAGAATTCATCTAAAAAATGTTTCCAATTTTAAGAATAACCTTCTCATGTGAATGTAATGACTAATGTCCACCCTATACCCATCTTTAGGGAAATAAGGCCAACATCTTCTCTGTCTATAGGGTTCCTTGAAAAAAAACTATGGCATGTTCACTTCCAAAGGTGAACAAATGGCTCTTATGCTAGAAAGGAATAGATCAAAGTGGCTTAGATGTATGAACCAGAGTTAGTTTAGAGAGAGAGAGAGAGAGAGAGAGAGAACTTTTGTTTAAAGGATATGTACAGGCCAAATGAAAACAGAAACTCAGAAAAGTCATCTCAGTTCACATTTAGAGAAAGAGAACAGCCTGAAAAAGCCCATGTGATTCCTTGGACATAGGCCAGAACCTGCGTCATCAGCTAGTGGGATGGAAAAGGGAACTAGGAACACAGAAACCACCAGTTCTGTGCTAGGTTCTGTACCAGGTGCTTGTCAGAGGCAATCTCTCATTCTAACAACTTTTCAATATAGACATTATTTACCACCAAATTACAGATGAGAAAACTGAGACTCAAATGAGTCAATTACTTACCTAAGGTCATGCAACTAATAAGTGGCAAAACCAACATTCAAATCCAGGCCTCTTCCCTAGAGTTGCCTCCAATGAAACTGAGCAGCAAGCAGTTCAAATCCCCAAATCCAAAATGACAGTGGTGAACTTGAGTCCAGTTTAGACTGTCATCCATACCTTGGGTGACACATGGCAGACATCTCTAAAGATTGGCAATATTTTCAGTTGGGCCAGTGGAACAGGTAGGGTGGGGTAGAAGAACAAGGAGAGGAGGACAATCTATCTGATCAGAGGCACAACCCAGCCAAGGCCATAGATGAGCTCAGGAACAAGTTCAGTTTCAGGAGAGGGGCTGGTAAGTCCTTAGGCAAAGAAACCACGAGTCCTAAGTTTGAACCCATATCAGAGGCAGAAGTCCAGTAGTTTGGAACAGGCTCTGGAAGAAGGGGATGAGACTGGGAGAAGGGAGACAAGACAGAATGGAAGAGGGGTAGAATGAAAGTTGTAGCTCAACAAACTGCAAGCACTTAGCAATTCATCTCAAAGTCACTAGACCTTGAGTTTAAAGTAGCAAGACCTCATCTGGTAGGGACATATCTCCTTAGGTACTAAGACTTCCTCAACCTCACAGTGGGGTTAAGCCTGCAGTTAAAGCTCTTTAACACTGCTATACAAGCATGGTTGTGTAAGAAAACCACAGAAAAAACAAAAATCACCAGATTGTTTTTTGAGAGCTTACTGTGTGCTTGGCTCCGTGCTACAGTTCAGAGGTGCATTGGTGACTGAGACAGACACAGCCCTGCCCTCTTGGAGCCACCTTCAAGTAGAGGAATTAAATAGTAAACAACAACAGCAATAAAAGTAAACATTTGCAAGACAAATAGTTCCAAGATGTCAGGTCAAGAGACTGAGAGCAAAGAAAAAATAAAGGTGGGGGCACAACTTAGACTAGATACTCAGTGCAAGTGTCTCTGTGGAGGGCAAAAATAGCAAAGTAGAAGGGAAAGGAGTCCAGAAGAAGAAGAAGCAGGCCAGCCAGGGGGAACCACTTGTGAAATCTCAGGTGAGATCACATAAATAAGTGCCTTATCATTCTGAATTTGTAGACCAAAGCAAGGACCTAGAACTTTCCTTGAAATCGAAGTATAAAGAGGAACCATTGGGGCATTTTAAGATGGGCTGTGGCATGATCTTTTAATTGGGAGAAGTCATTATTAATGTTATGAATAATCTATTAATGAAAAATTTCACTACAAATCGGTATTATTAAACATAAAACGGAAAACTGCATTCAAACATGTTCATTTTTCATTTTGATAGCTGTAAGCACCAGTAAATGTTGTTCACATAAATAACGAGACAGGAATGGAAGAAATCCTGTGATAGCAATATCAGTGAGTCTTTGTACAGCATGATGGCTTTTGCTGCTATGTGGAAGAAGCAGAGGGAAGACTGGGAGACCAGTGAGAAGGCTATGGCCATCATCTAGGCAAGGAACAAAATGGACAGCAGAGACAGAAAGAACAAGGTAGTTTGAAGATGCATCATGGGAGAAAAAAATAAAAATAGAGATTCTCCGATGGGATCTGAATGGATGTGGAAAGTTAAGACAAGCGAGGAAGCAGGGGATCCCACCTTCATTCCTACTGTAGCAACTCTAGCAACAGTTGCTATTTTTGATTCAAAAGGGAAAGACCAATAAGTGAAAGACAGGTTTCAGGACAGACATCAGAAGCCATATTTGGGACATTTTGGATTTGATACAGGCAAGCCGTGGGCATGGAGTCAATTTGGTGGTTGAGTCTAGAGCTCACAAGAAAGGTTCTGGTTTCTGGGAGCCGTCCAAAAGAAGTCTGCACAGAACCTCAAAAGATGACTGCATTGCCTCTGTATCCACAAGTTCTACAACTCCTCGCGTATCAAATAGAGCCTGGGGTTTTACATCTGTCTGTAATTAGTAAGTAAAGAGATTGGAAGTAAAAAGAGGAATGATGTGACAAGAACACCAACAAAGAGACCAACTCCTCACAGTACTGTTCACATTAGGAAAACACAAGAAATAATCTAATTACAAGAGGTGAGGCTAAATAAGTCAGTGTATACTCCTTAAATGAATTATAATTCAGCTATTTGAAATTGCTACTTTATGGGCTGGGTTTGTGGCTCAGAGGTAGAATGCTCACCTAGTATGCGTGAGGCACTGGGTTTGATCCTCAACACCATATAAAAATAAAATAAAAATATTGTGTCCACCTATAACTAAAAAATAAATATTTTTTAAAAAGGAAATTGATACTATAAATCTACATTTATTTTATTTTCTAAGTTGAAAAAATATCTGCAATCTATTATATGGGAGTAAGGATATTATAAAGAATATGCTATGTAAATCATGACTTTTTTGGTTAGGGAAAAATAAATTGATAACAATATTGATATGGCCACCCAGAAAAATCCTGAAGAAAAAAATATTTACACCAAAACTTGAATAGTCAATACTTTGGGTGGGGAACCTCTGGGTGAGTTTTACTTTTTTTTCCCCCCATACATTAATGCTTTATCAGATTATTTTTACAATTTTTACAATGCTTTACCAGATTACAGTTCTATATCTGTATGCTTTTACTTCCACTTTTATATAAAAAGAAAGAACAACAACAAACAAGTCATTTTTCTTGGGATGAACTAGACAAGCAATAGTCTGGAAACTTCAGGTGTCAGGCTGGCAGCCAGCTGCTCTGCTACTGCTGTGATCAAAACATAGTCGGTGTTTGTTCAGTTCAATTCAACAAACAGTTCCACACACCTCCAGGGCGGGCTCCAGTTAGGTGGAAGCAGATGGGTCCACCTCAGTCCCTGATCTCTATAAGCTCACAAGGAAACAACATGGCTTCATTGATAAAAGATTATATTAGTTTTCGAGGGCTATCATAACAATATGCCACAAACGGGTGGCTTAAACAACAAATATCTACATTCCTACAGTTCTGAAAGCTGCCAGCCCAGACTGAAGTCCAGCAGGTCTGGTTTGTGCTGAGGTCTCTGTGGCTCACAGATGTCCCCTTCTTGCTATGTCTTCACAGGGTTCTCATTCTGTTCACATCTGTGTCCTAACCTCTAGATAGAACTAGGGCTCACCCTCAGAACTTCTTCACAAACTAATCACTTCTTTAAATGTCCTGTCTCCCAACGAAGCTGCATTCTGAGGCATTAGGGGTTTAAGACCTCAACACCTAAGTTTCGGGGAGACACGATCTAGCCCATAACAACAACCCACGTGTTTTCTCTTTCAGTGGTAAGATTCCTGCTTATAGAAGTCTCAAATTTTCTTCCTAAAATCTGAACTGAATATTTAGAAATACCTTACAAAATAATTAGGGATAATCAGATAATGAAAACTATTCTGTCATCTTATAAAGAAGTTAGGTACTAGATGACACATTCACTTTTATTATTTACATTCAAGATATGGAAAAATTGACCAAAATATAGTGAAGAAAATGTTTTCATTCAGACACCTACATGACTTCAAAAAGGAACACTTGAAATGAAATTTCCAGAGAGTAAGTTCATGTTTATTAATGTAATAGAACTTTGTAATCTATTAGCAGCTCCTCAGATCACTTTGTCTTGTGTGTAACAAAGTGAATCCGACCTAAATAAACTTAGGAATTAAAATGCTACTCACAAAACTTAAAAAAATATTTTCCATATGTCATGTTTGTAAACCTCTTTTTGTTCAGGAATGCTCAAAATCCATTCTGCTTTAAACTGTATTCCATATGGAAGGAAACAGAAAGCACCTATAACTGGAAAAAAGGTGACTTCCCAAGGGACTTACTGGAGAAAACACCTAATATATGTCCATTATGACAAAAATTAAATGTAAGAAAATGACTCTATTCTAAATTAAAAACAAGCTCATTCTTTCTTGACAATAACCAAGATAATGCTAGCAACATTCCCTATTTAGTACACATGAAAAAAAAGAAAAGAAAAAGAATACCCCCTCCTACACCCTCTGCATTATCTTTTGTGCGACATTCTACCTGAACACTAAAAGAGATACTGTCAAAAATTCTCAGTGTTTACCACTGCAATGCCAGGTAATGGGGTAGATGGTCAACAGATGTGTATTGGACATAAGTTGGCTCTCTCTGAACTGCATTCCCTGTTGTCTCATGTCTTCTTAAAATTGTAACCAAAATTTCTTTGGCACCATCCCTCTCCCAATTTCAGCCACATTGTGTAGATTGCCTCCACCCTACTGCACCAGGAAAGGTGTCCCATGGAGCTTAAGGCAATCAACACTTGCTACCCACTCTATCCACCATGATTGATTTAAAGATGAGCACACTGGTTAGTCAGAACAAAGAAGATATTAAATGATTTTACTGAACATTATTGGGAAAGAGAAGCTATCTCTCTCCCCTAGTGGGTAGATTTTGAAGTATTAAAGCAGTCATTTTGATAGATAAAAATAAAAAAGCCTGGGGCTGAGGTTGTGGCTCAGTGGTAGAACACTTGCCAAGCATGTGTGAGGCACTGGGTTCGATTCTCAGCACCACATATAAATAGATGAACAAAACAAAGGTCCATCAACAACTAAAAAAAATTTTTTTAATTAAAAAATAAAGAGCCTGGTACTTTGTAGGTCACTAGATGGAGCTTCAAACTGAAGTACATGCATGCACACTTAGAATGTGTTAGGGTGACATATCATTCTCTTGAATGTTCAAGTTAGTTTGAATTTTGTTTTTTGTCAATTACAACCAAAAGATTGATAACTGGTTAAAGTGAAAAACATGCATGAACTAAGTGATAAACCAGACATCTAGCCCCAGCAAGTACACAAGGAGAAGACTGCTATAAACGCACCTTCTATTCGAGGTACACAAGATAAAATGCTGATAAAGCTAAATCTACCCCAAATTCCGTATTCCCACCTCTTCTCTTGATAAATTTCCAATCAACATATGGATGCATCATTTTGTAAATTCACAGTAGCAAATATATGACCCTAAAATGATTTTCTTTTCTCCCATCCTGTCACCAGTTCCTGTATTTGATTATTTTGACATAACTGAGTATATATTTTGCAAAGTAAGGAATGGAACTACTTTTATCTAGAATAAAAATAAGCCCTGTGTTAGAAACTTTACATATGTAATCTCATTAAACTGCATAAAAGCCCTGTGGGGAAGATTTTAACATCCTCATTTCATAAGTGATAAAAAGAAGGTTCAGAAAAGACATGTAGCTTGTGTAAGATTACACAGCAAATAGGTTGTAGCGCTGAGATGCCAGCTCAGATCTAATTACTAAACCTGTGTTTTTGAGTCATTTGTTTATTCATTTTAGTATCTTTTGCATGCCTCTGTGATAAGCAATGGAATGCAGAAGAGAACTATTATAAGACTCTCTCCCCAAGGAGTTGAAAACCTTGGGGAAAAGAAACACACGTATGTAGTCCAATTATCACAATGCACAAAAATTGCTTTTACAAAAGAACAGACAAAGTTTGATGGGAACATAGAAGATGGAACCTGAGTGTAAAAGAAAGACTTCAAAAAGCAGGATAATGGGGGCTGGGTATATAGCTCAATTGGTAGAGTGCTTGCCTCATATGCATAGGCCCTGGGTTCAATCCCCAGCACCACACACACACACACACACACACACACACACACACACACAACATAATACTAAGTAAAGAAGAAAAAAAATGGAAAAGCAGAAGCCGAAGCACTGAGGGAAAGGGAAGGAGAGAGGCATGGAGGGAGGGACCAGCCTGGAGCATCTAGACACCAATATTCACTATGATGGATGAATCAGGAAGGGTTTGGCAGGAAGGAGAAGAAAGAAATGAAATTGGAGAGGCCCACCACATGATGGAGAGAAGAGGTGGAGAAGTACTGATGCCAATTTGTATTTTTCCTCTTTTTAAGTAGGTATGGAGCCTGGGTTGAGCCTAAACTAGAGAGACTTTAATGTGTGTTATCATTTTTGCTACCATTACCCATCTGTCAGTAGGACAGGACAGTAATAGGTATTCTGAGTAGGGAGCATGGTGCCATGGAAGACACCAGACCTGAGCTCTAGGGTCTGTGCCAGAGTAGAAGGTCGCCAACAGGGAGAGCACATGCTTCTCTTTGCAAAGAAGAGAGAGCAAATGATCAGATTGTATGTGTTTTCTGCTTCAAAACTTGGAAAGCAAACTGCACAGTTTTGGAAAACATGGTTGGAGATGGAAGTTTTCAGGAATACTTAGCAATTACTGGAAATTTTCAAATGCAAGAGTTTCTGCCAACCATAAAAGTGTCTACCTCTGATGTATTAGGTGGCAAAATAATGATTCATTTAATTTAATTGCAATAGAAATAGTCAAATGTTAATTCACCCATGTAGTCAAAGCTTTTTTAAAAAAAATAAAATAAAATAATGGCATGGTAGAGAGGGCAGACTGCCTCTGGGGGTCCACAACCTCTAATACACCAGATCAGCTTCTCCTTGGTATACTTAAACCTAATGATGCAGCTTCCTCATATAGACAGTGACGACAGGAGATTTACAGAAAATAAAATTACTATTCTGCTCTGTTTGCTGCTTCCTCCGTTGAACAATAGCACGATATTTTCAGCCACCAACATTTAACGATGTTTATCTTGGTGGGATTATATTTTCTCAGAGATAGCAAAAATAAGTTACATGACTCATAAATGTCACCAGTACCTATTTTAAAATTAAGACAATGTAGTCCTAGAAAGTAATTTGATAAGAAAGTAGGAATGACAAAACATGAGCAGAGATAATAATATTTCATGTCAATAAACAGTTATCATTGGTCTCGTCTAAGAAGATGTCATTTCAGGTACTGTGTGAGCCACACTGTATGCTAGCTTAATTCATAACTCATGGTGTTATTTGCATGAATTATACAAAGACAAGTTCAATAAAAAAGTGCTTTTAAAACACAGAGTTTGGAGACGTTAGTACCAGTAGGTGGAGGGAGAAGTTTAGGGAGAGCCTCATGGAGAGATAAAAATGTGCTGGACCTCAAAAGATGGGCAAGATTTCAACACCTCAGGTACAGGGTGCAGGCAGTCAAGGGTGGACTCAGGGGACTAAGTTATTAAATCTCTGCACATTACCAAGGAAAGACTAACCCCTGGCCAGCTCCTGAGGAATAACCTCTAAGTCCTTGGAATGTCCTATTTGATAAGATTGTCTGTATATACCTGGGGCCTTGGGAATAAAAGGAAGTTCAGGCTAACAGTGTGATTTATGGTGAGGGCCTTGGGCCATGCTACAGCAAGGTGACCTCTGGATGAGGAGAGAGTAAACTCAGCCACACTGGTGCCCCATGCCAACCTGACTGACCCACAGTTAAAACACCCAGGCCCAGCTGGGCCTTCTTGGTTGCCAATGCTGTGAATAGGCCATCACTTAACAATCATGGGAGAAATAAGCACTGTTCATCCAACTCCATCCTTGATTGGCCTGGTCATTTGGCATCCTGTGTCAGGGGCCCCAAGATTGCACTCAGGCTAAAAATGGCTCACAAAACTCAGAAAAGCTGGGGCTGGGGATGTGGCTCAAGTCGTAGCGCGCTCGCCTGGCATGCGTGCGGCCCGGGTTCGATTCTCAGCACCACGTACAAACAAAGATGTTGTGTCCGCCGATAACTAAAAAATAAATATCAAAAAATTCTCTCTCTCTCTCTCTCTCTCTCTCCTCTCTCACTCTCTTTAAAAAAAAAAAAACTCAGAAAAGCTGGTATAGTCATGAAAAGATACAAATTAGAATCAAAAGAGAGAAAAGGTGTGTATGTTGAATGAAGGTGTGTCCCAAGGGCAGGATTTCAGCATTTCAAGTATGGGGTAAAAGGCAATATAGGATGAATGACACACACACAAAAAAATAAATAAATAAATAAATAAATAAATAAATAAATAAATAAAATAAACCTGTAGCTGTTTCTATGACAACACAGTCTTAAGTTAGAAATGACTTTCAAGCATTTAAGACATATAGATCTGTGAGCACTATTAACAATCAATAAATAAATTTTTAGCAGGAAGATATATATAATTTTTAATTATTTAAGAATTTTAATTTTAATTGTTTAATTGTTTAAGAATCATTCTATGAGATTTTCATTCATGTTTTACAGACCACAGACATTAGTTCTTTTTTACTATTAAATATAGATTATCAAATATTTTTCTATAATTCTCACTTTAAAATTTATGATTTTCCTTTTATGTACAGGATTAAAGCTTTTTTAAAAAATCTAGGAAAATTATGCTCGAATCTTGTCAGATATGTATTTAGAAATTTCAATAAAAATTGATGTGCAGTAAAGATTTATATAATGTTATGAAAATACTTTTCCCTAAATTAGGCTTACCTTGCAAATCATTAAGAGTAAGTTGGGCAATGCATCCCATAATTATCCAAATTATGTCCTTAAATATAAAATGTATGGTCCTTGATTTAGTTGAAACTAGTACTTTATCAACAAAAATATGATCAGGGGTGCTAAAAGGAACGTTTAGCTCAACATTTGGCTTTTGCTAAGCTCAACAAATATTTAACAAATGAATAAGTACATAATGGACTTTATGTAATAAGTACATAAAAAACAAGGGGAAAAATAGAAATATACTTTGGAAAGAAAGACTATTAAGTTTATTGAAGGAACTCAAAACAGGAGGATTGTCTACAAAAATAATAGTGGGAAAATGTGTCTCGGTAATTATTCTAAAGATTATATGACAAAGAATTGGAGGATAAATTATCTTCATGGTTGTGCTTTATGGTAATAAATATAAGACACAAAATGATCTATTTATATCCTAATTATAGAAAAATAGATTCATGTCATAAAATTCACATGGAATCTTGAGGGACCCCATATAGCTTCACTGGATCTGATGATTTCAATGATTGTATAACAAATTACTCCAAAATTTAGTGACCTAAAGCAACATTTAATTGGTCTATAGATCATTCATCTGAGGAGGGTTCAGTAAAGCCAGCTCATCTCTGCTTCACTGAGACCTGAAGGATAAGGGTTGGAGTCATCTAAAAGTTTGCTCATTTGCTTGTCTGATGGTCTACACTGGCTGTGTGTGGAGACATTAGCAGGAAATGCTGGCCAGAATGCCTTGTGCAAGGCCTGGCTCATGACACAGGGAGGGAGGGAGGGAACCTGTTACACTTCCTTACTCAGATTCTTTCGGTGTTTCTTACAGAACACACATTCCAAGTCTTAATCTTAAATCAGAGAAATTTAGGTAAATATAATATGTGATCTATTGCACAGTATGGTAACTATAGTTAATAATGTATTGTTTACTTCAAAAAAAAAAAGCTAAAAGAGAATTTTAAAGATCCTCATCAAAAGGAATAATAAATATATATATTCAGTGGCTATATTGACTAGCTAGATTTGATCACTTTACAATGCATATATGTATCAAAATGTTGCATTGTACCCAATAAATGTATATATAATCATTATTTTTTGTTAATTAAAAATGAAATAAAACCAATAATAAAAAGCAGAAAATCTGGCAAACAATAAGACTCAATGCTCTTGTTAATTTATTATAATACCTGACAATATCAGAATGAATAATAGGATCCTCTACTGAGCTATAAGACAAAATCAATTATATAAAGATTTAGTCACTGATTATGCTGAAAGAAAGATTATATTTTAGGAAATGAGAAAAAGACAAATTTCTGGGCCTTTAGTCTCTCCATAAACTATATTATGATTATCCTTGATTGACAAGTATATTTAAACCTAGAAACAAAACCTTTCTAGAGATAGTGTGTCAGTCTTTATAAATGAACATGCTAATGTTTATTTTAATATGAAAGATACACAATCATCTAAATCTATTCATATTAACATTTTATTTATACATAAATATCTCAAGAAGGCTGAAATTCTATTTTGACTCATTGGTTTCATATATTGCTCCTTTGTCCTGAGTCTGGCAAACGAAAGCACTTTCACAATAATCTTTGAATTAATTAAAATCTGGAAAATGCCAAGCAAGCACAAGAAGAATAAGAGGGAAGAAATCTTGGTGTTTCTTGGGGGCCATTCCAGGAAACTCAAAGATATTTTAAACATGAGGGTCATCCTAACAATTTTATCATTATAAATTTGGGGTCTGCTTTTGGGAAAGACAAAAATCAAGAAGGCCTGGCTGAGAAGATAAGAACATAAGTCATAAGTATCCAAAAACAAAATAAAATAGTTATATGCAATATTTTCTTAAAAGTAATGATGATTATTAGCATTTTAACCTTAAGAAAAATAATCTTTTTTCAAAATAACTTGCGTATCCAAAAACAATTACTTAATAAAAGAAATCTCTGCTATCTTGACACAGAGTGAGTTTGCTACATGAAAATTTTTAAAAAAGGAAAATCCTCAAATTCTAGTTTCAGTCTTTGTGTATATAACCTACTTGACAATTTGCAATTGAGGATTTATAAATTTCTCATCCTTTATATGTAAATTCATACAAGTTTGTCAAAAATTTTTAACACATTTCCTTACTGCTTTTCAACTCATTAACTGTAGACATTATAAACTGACACTACATTATTGCTTTAAATTTCTTTTTTTTTTTTTTAGTGTTATTGTTTAAATATGAGATGTCCCTCAAAAACTCTTGTTTTAGGGCAATGCAAAAAAGTTTAGAGGTGAAATAATTGGATTGTGAGAACCTTAACCTAATCAGTGCATTAATCTTCTTGAATGGATTAACTGGTCAGGTAAGATGTGGTTAGAGGAGGTGGGTCACTGGGGGCATGTCTTTGGGGTTTATATTTTGTGCTTGTTGAGTGGAGCTCTCTCTCTGCCTCCTGATTGTCATGTCCTGAGTAGCTTTCCTCTGCCATACCCTTCTACCATGATTTTCTGTCCCACCTTGAGTCCAGAGCAACGGAGTTGGCCATCTATGGACCAAGAACTCTGAAACTGTGAGCCCCAAATAAACTTTTCCTCCTCTAAAATTGTTCTTGTAAGGTCTTTTAGTCACAGCAACAAGAAAGCTGATTAAAACATTTAGCTTTATCAAGACACACATCCCGCAGGAGCATATTTGCAAAATTACTCAAGAAAATATTAGCAAATAAAATCTGTAATACATAAAAAGTAAATCACTGAATCATCATGCAGAATGTGCCCTAGAAACATGTTTGGTGTGACATGCCAAAATCAATGGATGCAATTCATCATGTAAAATGAATAAAGAAGAAAAATCACATAATCATTTAAATGGGTGCACAAAAATAGCATGTAACAAAATTCAACAGCCATGTACAATAAATCTTTGCAAATTATAAACAGAAGGGAAATTTTAACCTAATAAGAGGCAACTAAGAAAGACACTTACCATCGTACATAATTGATCGCTCTCTCATAATTTATCAAGAATAAAACATGTGTGTCCTCTCTTAACTATTTCCATTCAACCTTGGATGGAGGTGTTAACCAGGAAAAAAAGCATGAACAGAAAATATAAGGCAGAATTAGGATGAAAGAAGTAAAATAGTCTCTTCTCAGGCTACATTAATATTTAAATAGAAAATTGTAATGATCCTAAATGAACTCAGCAAACTCTCAGGACAGAACGTCGATATACAAAAATGAAGTGAATTATTTACCATTGGAAAAAAATATTTTTGACACCATTTATAATACCATCAAAAAGAGTAAACAAGTTGGTTTCTTGGTAAAGAAAGTGAGTCACAAACACCCGAGTCTCTCTCACTTTGTCATCAAGCCAGAGGGGCAGAGCAGAGCCGCTGCCCACGCCCGGAAAAGGCCCAGCGACCCGCTGTTGTGGCAGTCACGACACCCCAATTGGAGTAGGGGCAGAGCAGAGCAGAGCCACCACCCGCGCCTGGAACAGGCCCAGCGACCCGCCAGCATGGTAATCACGTCACCCCAATTGGAGTAGGGGCTGAGCAGAGCCGCCACCCTCACCCGGAACAGGTCCAGCGACCCGCCGGTGTGGTAGACACGTCACCCCAATTGAAGTAAGGGCAGAGCAGAGCCGCCACCCGCGCCTGCAAGGTAGGCAGACCTGCGACTGACATGCAGAAGAGGCCCAGCGGACTGTCAGCGTGGTAGACAGATCACCCTAATTGGAGGAGGAGCACAGCCGCCGCTCGCCCCTGCAAGGGAGACTTTTCAACTATACAAGAGCAATATAAATATATAGGGGGAAAATTTAATAACACAACAGTTTCACCAAGCAGAAGGAAACGCGAGCAGTATGAAAAGACAAGGAAAGAAAGGACCACAAGCAATGCAGGTCAACTCAACTTTAAGAGGTAATAGCTGCAGCAGATGGAATGTCAGATAAAGAATTCAGAATATACATGCTTTAGATGATCTGAAGTCTCAAGGAAGAGATTAGACAGCAAAATCAGACAATGAAAGATCCTTCAACAATGAATTACATGAACAAATCCAAGAAGCAAAAGATCAACTATACAGGGAGATAGAGGTTATAAAAAACAAACAAACAGAAATCCTAGAAATACAGGAAGCAATAAACCAACTTAAAAACTCAATTGAGAATACTACCAGCAGAGTAGAACACTTAGAAGATAGAACATCAGACAATGAAGACAAAGTATTTCAACTTGAAAAGAACATAGACAGCTCAGCAAGACTGTTAAGAAACCATGAGCAGAACATCCAAGAAATATGGGATAACATAAAGAGACCAAACTTAAGAGTTATTGGGATACAGGAAGGTATAGAGGTCCAAAGCAAAGGAATGAGCAATCTGAATGATCAATGGGTTATAGAAGACATCAAGGAGGAAATTAAAAAATTCTTAAAGATAAATGAAAACACAGACACAACATATCAGAATTTATGGGACACATTGAAAGCAGTTCTAAGAGGAAAATTGATTGCTTGGAGTTCATTCCTTAAAAAAAGAAAAAAACAACAAATAAATGATCTCATACTTCATCTCAAAATCCTAGAAAAAGAAGAGCAAAACAACAGCAAAAGAAGTAGAAGGCAAAAAATAATTAAAATCAGAGCTGAAATTAATGAAATTGAAACAAAAGAAACAATTGAAAAAATTGACAAAACTAAAAGTTGGTTCTTTGAAAAAATAAATAAAATCGATAGGCCCTTAGCCATGCTAACGAGAGAAGAAGTGAGAGAACTCAAATTACTAGCATACGGGATGAAAAAGGCAATATCACAACAGACACTTCAGAAATACAGAAAATAATCAGAAATTATTTTGAATCCTTATACTCCAATAAAATAGAAGATAGTGAAGGCATTGATAAATTTCTTAAGTCATATGATCTGCCCAGATTGAGTCAGGAGGAAATAGACAACCTAAACAGACCAATATCAATTGAGGAAATAGAAGAAACCATCAAAAAAATACCAACTAAAAAAAGCCCAGGACCGGATGGGTATACAGCAAAGTTTTACAAAACCTTTAAAGAGGAACCAATACCAATACTTTTCAAGCTATTTCAGGAAATAGAAAAAGAGGGAGAACTTCCAAATTCATTCTACGAGGCCAACATCACCCTGATTCCTAAACAAGACAAAGACACTTCAAAGAAAGAAAACTACAGACCAATATCTCTAATGAACCTAGATGCAAAAATCCTCAATAAAATTCTGGCAAATCGGATAGAAAAACATATCAAAAAAATTGTGCACCATGATCAGGTAGGATTCATCCCTGGGATGCAAGGTTGGTTCAATATACGGAAATCAAAAAATGTTATTCACCACATCAATAGATTTAAAAATAAGAACCATATGATAATCTCGATAGATGCGGAAAAAGCATTCGACAAAGTATAGCATCCCTTTATGTTCAAAACTCTAGAAAAACTAGGGATAACAGGAACATACCTCAATATTGTAAAAGCAATCTATGCTAAGCCTCAGGCTAGCATCATTCTGAATGGAGAAAAATTGAAGGCACTCCCTCTAAAATCTGGAACAAGACAGGGATGCCCTCTCTCACCACTTCTGTTCAATATAGTTCTCGAAACACTGGCCAGAGCAATTAGACAGACGAAAGAAATTAAAGGCATAAAAATAGGAAAAGAAGAACTTAAATTATCACTATTTGCAGATGACATGATTCTATACCTAGCAGACCCAAAAGGGTCTACAAAGAAACTATTAGAGCTAATAAATGAATTCAGCAAAGTGGCAGGATATAAAATCAACACGCATAAATCAAAGGCATTCCTGTATATCAGCGACAAATCCTCTAAAATGGAAATGAGGACAACCACTCCATTCACAATATCCTCAAAAAAATAAAATAAAATACTTGGGAATCAACCTAACAAAAAAGGTGAAAGACTTATACAATGAAAACTACAGAACCCTAAAAAGAGAAATAGAAGAAGATCTTAGAAGATGGAAAAATATACCCTGTTCATGGATAGGCAGAACATCATCAAAATGGCAATATTACCATAAGTTCTCTATAGGTTTAATGCAATGCCAATCAAAATCCCAATGACATTTCTTATAGAAATAGAGAAAGCAATCATGAAATTCATATGGAAAAATAAAAGACCCAGAATAGCAAAAACAATGCTAAGCAGAAAGTGTGAATCAGGTATAGCGATACCAGACTTCAAACTATACTACAGAGCAATAGTAACAAAAACAGCATGGTACTGGTACCAAAACAGGCGGGTGGACCAACGGTACAGAATAGAAGACACAGAAACCAATCCACAAAACTACAACTATCTTATATTTGATAAAGGGGCTAAAAGCATGCAATGGAGGAAGGATAGCATCTTCAACAAATGGTGCTGGCAAAACTGGAAATCCATATGCAACAAAATGAAACTGAATCCCCTTTCTCTCGCCATGCACAAAAGTTAACTCTAAATGGATCAAGGAGCTTGATATCAAATCAGAGACATGGCGTCTGATAGAAGAAAAAGTTGGCTACGATCTACATACTGTGGGGTCGGGCTCCAAATTCCTCAATAGGACACCCATAGCACAAGAGTTAATAACTAGAATCAACAAATGGGACTTACTCAAACTAAAAAGTTTTTTCTCAGCAAAAGAAACAATAAGAGAGGTAAATAGGGAGCCTACATCCTGGGAACAAATCTTTACTCCTCACACTTCAGATAGAGCCCTAATATCCAGAGTATACAAAGAACTCAAAAAATTAGACAATAAGATAACAAATAACCCAATCAACAAATGGGCCAAGGACCTGAACAGACACTTCTCAAAGGAGGACATACAATCAATCAAAAAGTACATGAAAAAATGTTCACCATCTCTAGCAGTCAGAGAAATGCAAATCAAAACCACCCTAAGATACCATCTCACTCCAGTAAGATTGGCAGCCATTAGGAAGTCAAACAACAACAAGTGTTGGCGAGGATGTGGGGAAAAGGATACACTTGTACATTGCTGGTGGGACTGCAAATTGGTGCCGCCAATTTGGAAAGCAGTATAGAGATTTCTTGGAAAGCTGGGAATGGAACCACCATTTGACCCAGCTATTTCCCTTCTCGGTCTATTCCCTAAAGACCTAAAAAGAGCATGCTACAGGGACACTGCTACATCGATGTTCATAGCAGCACAATTCACAATAGCAAGACTGTGGAACCAACCTAGATGCCCTTCAATAGACGAATGGATAAAAAAAAAAAAATGTGGCATTTATACACAATGGAGTATTACTCTGCATTAAAAAATGACAAAAATCATAGAATTTGCAGGGAAATGGATGGCATTAGAGCAGATTATGCTAAGTGAAGCTAGCCAATCCCTAAAAAACAAATGCCAAATGTCTTCTTTGATATAAGGAGAGTAACTAAGTACAGAGTAGGGACGAAGAGCATGAGAAGAAGATTAACATTAAACAGGTATGAGAGGTGGGAGGGAAAGGGAGAGAGAAGGGAAATTGCATGGAAATGGAAGGAGACCCTCAGGGTTATACAAAATTACATACAAGAGGAAGTGAGGGGAAAGGGAAAAATAATACAAGGGGGAGAAGTGAATTACAGTAGAGGGGGTAGAGAGAGAAGTGGGGAGGGGAGGGAAGGGGAGGGGGGATAGTAGAGGATAGGAAAGGCAGCAGAATACAACAGACACTAGTATGGCCATATGTAAATCAATGGATGTTTAACTGATGTGAGTCTGCATTCTGTATATGGGGTAAAAATGGGAGTTCATAACCCACTTGAATCAAAGTGTGAAATATGATATATCAAGAACTATGTAATGTTTTGAACAACCAACAATAAAAATTTTTTAAAAATTTAAAAAAAATTTTAAAAAGAGTAAACAATTAGGCATGAACAAAGGTATCTATAATAAAAATTACTGATATTAAAGAAGTCCTAAATAAATGGAGCAATACACTATGTTCATGTACTGGCAATCATATTGTTAATATGTTAGTTATGTCCAAATTATCTACCAACTCAATACAATTTCAATCATAATCCCAGAAGGTATTTTGCAGAAACTGGGAATGTTTTCCTAAAATATGCATGAAAAAGCAGAGAACTTCGACTTTCCAAAGTATCTTAAAGAGGGAGCATAGAGTTGGAGGACTTAACTTACACGAAATTAAAAACTACTAGAAGCATTGTAATCAAGACTGTTATATAGTGGCATACAGATAACCCAATAAATGAATAGAAGTAGATATCACAGAAATAGATGCAAAATTTTACCATCATTTGATTTTAAACAAAGATCTAAACAATCCGACTGCAAAAGGAAGTCTATTTATAAAATGATACATACATATGTTGCCTATGGGAAAAAATAAGCCTCAATATACCTCAAGAATATTTTTAAATGGGTTATAGACTTAAGGAAAATGCTTTATCTATAAAGTTTTAGCTCTAAACCTGCTGGAAAAAAAGAAATGAGAGAATATCTTTTGGACATAGACCAAATGTTGCTTAGATAGGATATTGAAAACAAAAATCATAAAAATAACATTAAATTAGACTTCATCAAAATTAAAGATTCTTGTCAGAGGATACCATCAAGAAGATAAATAGGCATGCCACGTTACAGGGAAAGAAAAGTTTGCAATACATACTTCTGACAAAGAATTTGTGTCCAAACTACATTAGAATTTCTAAATTAAATAACTTTATATCCAAGTTATTTATTTAGATAATAAGTAGATCAATCCACCAAGAAATCATAGAAATTTTAACATACCACACGTGAAAGAACCATCAAGGCTTGCCTTCGGAGAAAATGCCCGTTTATTGAGGAACAGCTCTGCATATTTATAGAGCCGGGGGTGGTTTGACAGTTGGCATGGGGTGCTTTTTGATTGGTGGGTAAGGATCAGGTGAGCCAGCAGGGCTAGTCTGATTGGTGGGTAAGGATCAGGTGAGCCAGCAGAGCTCACCATTGGACAGCAGGATCATGTGAGCCAGCAGGGCTCACCATTGGATGGCTCTTCTTGAGGGATGGGGAAGTTAGTCTTTAGAGCCGGGGTGACTCCCAACATTCCCCACTCTTTGTTATTAACTGAGAGTGGGCATCAACTCATTCTGGCTGCTTCCTGCTGAGATGGGTCGGTGTGGGAGAAAGAGAGGAGGGAAGTAAGGAGCTCCCACAGGAGGGCAGAGAAGAACCATATCAATGAAGGTTCCTTACCACCACAGATCCATGATGATGTCAGTCCATTCGGCATAGGTCTTGACTGGAGGTATCATCAGTAGCCAGTTGGTAATTCCTGAGGAGAAGCTGGTAAAGCTTGGTTAGAAATTTTTTACCCACCTGAGTCTGAATGAACTTTATGATAAAGGGAAGGAATGGGCACAGGGAGTTTTTATAGCCCAAATCTAATGGGGTCTCTGGGTCTGCAAGCTGCCTTGTTGGCACAAGCGGGGTTAAGTGTTCAGCCCTGAGCAGGGGCTTGGGCATTTGGGCTTGAAGCAAACAGGTGATAAAGAACCAGACAGAGGGTTTGAGTGGTCAGGTCATCCTGCAACTAACTTTGTTTGGCATGTCCTGCAGACCAGCCTGTCCTACACCTAAAACCCTAAATTCCACTCTTCATTCCTAGTCCAATCTAGCTCCCTCCCCTCTCTATTAAGGCTGCTCTTCAAACTTTCTCCTACCTGGGTGTACCAGCTTGCTTCTCTCTTTGCCTTTCTCGAAGGCGGCCAAGGGAGGACCCATTGTTACCATATTTCACTTTGAGAGCAGTCAGCTCTCTCCAGGTTTTATGTGAAACACCTCAACTTTAAATACTGATACTTGAAATTCTTACGAAACTGGGAGGGTAAACAAAAAACACAGGTTCCTCCTTAGGCCCAGAAGGCAACTGGTAAAGTACTCTCTTATGATCACACTTATTCAGGGGTCACCATGCTCTGGACACCTAAGTGGTTTGTCAGAAGGACAACACACAACGGCCCCACTACTGGCCAGATTCAAGCAAGTGTGTGTGGGGGGGGGGTCTGGCTGGAGGGGGCCCTTAGGGTCACTTGCCTTGAATCTTCAGGCATAGGGTGAAGAGAGGACCCAAGAGGAGCCATAAATGAGAGGGAGCATTGACAAGAGTACTTAATGGCAGGTGACGATCATTGGCTCTTCTGATGAAGGTGTAGGAGTGCCGGGCTTAAGCCTGGAAATATTAATCCACGGGGTAAGTTGGTCATTAGGTAGTTTGAGTTTGGCCGCTGAGGGTGTGCACATAATTACCTGAGCAGGGTCCTTCCATTTTGGTTTTAGAGGGGGCTTTTCCCCTGGTGGACAATAGTAAACAAGTTGACCAGGTGTTAAGGAGGTAGGGTTTTGAAAGAGACTGGGGTCAGGAAGGAGCCAGTCTTGATAGCACCAGAGTTCAGAGCGTAGATGGAAGAGGAGGGGCAGGGCATAGGTTTCAGAGATGAATAGGGGATCTGTAGGCAGTCCGGGAGGAACGAGGGGACGGCCATACATGACTTCAAAAGGTGAGAGATTAGAAGGCTTCTTTGGCAAGGCCGTAATGTGCAATAAAGCCAAGGGGAGCACCTTTACCCAGACCAGGCTTAATTCCATGGTGAGCTTGGTGAGGGTCTCTTTAAGGGACCAATTGGTCCTTTCAACTTTTCTGGAAGCCTGGGGATGGTAAGGGCAATGGAAATGCCAAGGGAGTGATAGCACGTGAGCCAGTCCCTGAGTTACCTGCAAGGTGAATTCTGGGCCATTGTCTGATTGGATAGAAGTGGGCATCCCAAAATGGGGGATTGTGTGAGTCAACTACCATAGAGGCCTGCTTGTTAGAAGTGGGAAAGGCTTGTTTTTTACTCGGGGCATGTTGCTGAAATCAATCTGCCAGTCTGCAGCCGGGGTATGACCGCAGGCTTGATAAGAAGGGAAAGGTTTGGGTTTTAATTGAGTATTGGTATTGGTTCTCAGGCAGATCTGACAAGCAGAAGTGATCTGTTGTAGGTGGGTCTTATCGTGTAGGGAAAGGGTGAAAAAGGAGTGAAGGAAAGTAGTGAGACTCTGTGGACTAGAATGGAATACAGAGTGAAGAAACTGGAAGAGTTGTTGGGGATCTTTGGGTTGATCTCCAGTGGTAACGAAGAGTAGCAGAGAGGAGGTAAAGCTCTGTAGGGCGGCTGATGGAGCCTCTTGATCGGCCTTGGAATTCCCCATAGTAGTAAGGGAGGAGTCAGTTTGGTGGGCTTGCAATGGATTATTCCCAGTTGGGAAGGCAGCCTGGAGGCTCGTAGTAGGCCAGAAATAAGTGTGGAATTAATGACTGCCGTCCCTCTGGTGTTCAATAGCCCCCTTTCTTCCAAATGGCTGCATGGGAGATCTGTATATAGGGAGAGGGTGTTTCCCTCCGCTAGCTCGCATGCCCTTGTGGCAGCTATGAGTTCAGCTTGTTGGTTGGTGATATTGGGTGGGAGAGGTTTTGCCTCTATGATGGATGAGAGGAAAACAACAGCATAACTCACTACTTTAACCCCTTCGTGTATAAAGGAGCTACCATCTGAGAACCAGACAAGGTCCGAAGAGGGCTGGGGTCCCTCAGAAATGGTGGTAGGGCAGGGTAAAATCGTCTCTAATACCTCCAGGCATTTGTGGATGGGATCTTGTGAGGGAGAAGATGGGAGCAGGACTGAAAAGAGATGGAGGGATTTTCAAGGAATGAGACAAGGAGGGATAGAACCCTGGAAGGAGAAAGTGACTGTAGCCCCCTTGTAGGTGAGAAAATCCTTTAGATGGTGAGGAGATGAGATGGTTATCAGGGAGCCAAAGGTAAGCTTGTGAGCTTCTTTCTGGAGGTCATGGGCCGCTGCTAGGGCTCTGAGGCATGGGGGCTAGCCCCGATGGTGGGGTTGAACTGTTTGGATAGGTAGGCCATTAGGCAAATGTGGGGCCATATTCCTGACCCAGAATGCCCAAACTTTGTCCCTGTTTTTACATAGAGGGTGAAGGGTCAGGAGAGGTCAGAGAGATGCAAGGTGGATGCCCAGAGGAGGGCCTTTTTAAAGGGCTTTCCTACCGCTGAGAGTAGGGGTTCATCTTCGGGGCCCTTGGCCAGATTATATAGTGGCCTGGCAAGGAGGGAGAAATTCAAAAGTAATCCAGGCCCTGAAGAACCCAGCCAAACCCAAGAAGGAGAGTCACATTTGGTCTTTGGTGTAGGTATAGACACAATAAGCTGTTTTCTGTCTACCATAATGGCCTTTTCCCTTGAGAGATAGAGAACCCTAGATACATCCTATTTGGGCCTTTTGTGGAGAGGCCCAATATCCCTTTAAGGCCAAGAAATTAAGTAGGAGAACTATGTCATCTGTTGAGTGCCCTTTGGATGGGCTAGAAGAATTTGTAGAGGTTTGCAAGGGGTGCAGAGAGCAGGATTGGGTCGGAGCAAGAAGAAAGCCTGGAAGAGATACCTTAGAATGGAGGGATCCAGGGACCCAAAAAGGAGCCATCTGCTTTGGTTGTCTAAGGGATAAGTGGGCCAGGCCTGGGTGCTATATTTGATCCAAGAGGCATTTTAGGGGAGAATTGACTGGCAGAGAAGACACATTACCCATGTAAGGAGGAGGGAAGAGGATGCAGAGAAGGAGGAAATTGATTTATTGGCAAAAGGGGCGTCCCTGCTAAAGCCAAAAAATCAGGAGTGCCTAAGTGGCAGGTTCGAGCTGCAGAGATTGGTCGTCACTGAATCCTGACAGTCGAAGCTCTCATCCTGGCCGGAGCCGGAGCCATGGGAGACCTTGGCCAAGGCTTTTCGGGACCCCTCCTGGAGAGGCTGGATACTCCCAGGGCTGGAAAGAGAGGAGAGGAAGGGGAGGGTAAGTGTCTCTCTAGCGGCCGAGTCTTAAGGTGAGAGGACTAGGACTTTCGAATCTGCCCAAGGAAGGAGTCCCTGAGGGCCACATTAGCCTTAAAGGCTATGGTAGGGTGCTTTCCTCCCCGCAGGTGGGCAAAGAGATCTGCAGGACGATAATCAACATATTGCAAGAGGGTGGATTCAGGGCACTGGGGGTGAAAAGATTGGAGGTCAGAGGCCAAGGTTTGTCCAAAGAGGTGTAAACTATCTCGAGATCCCTGAGGAAGGATAGTCCAGGTTAAAGGCAAAAAGAAATCCTTTAAATCTATGACCGAGAAGTGGGTGGCAGTGTGGGGGATCTGAGACAGCAGAGTGTATGGGTTGGGAACCACAGGATGTATGGGCCTATCAGAGGTGTTGATGAGTCCTAGGTAGTGAAACCGCTGTTGACCGGTGACCAGTTCTTGCTTCCCCAATGTTGAAGAATAACACCAAAGAAGCACGCCGAGGCAAGGTCAGAATAGTAATTAGAAGTTTATTAAAGGACAGCAGAAAAGACTTCTCCTGGAGGAAGAAGGGGACCCAAGAGGTGGAATCCGTGGAAGGGCTGTTCTTTCCCCT
Organism: Callospermophilus lateralis; assembly: GCF_048772815.1. NCBI lineage: Eukaryota > Metazoa > Chordata > Mammalia > Rodentia > Sciuridae > Callospermophilus > Callospermophilus lateralis. The sequence goes on along the minus strand of NC_135307.1, from coordinate 67,937,698 downwards.
TTTTATAGTTCTTTCAGTGATGGAATGTAGGTTGGAGGCCTACAGGTGGGCTTAATTATCACCTTTTGGGATGGGCTATCTCCAAGTCTGTTGGGGCTGTTTCCTGGGCTCCATTAACATTTCTTTGAGGTGGACTTTGGCCTAGGGCCTTTTCAGGACTTCATTAACATTCCATGAGTTGTCCTGCGTTTTCCCTGAGTCATTCCCAGCATGGCCTCCATTTTAGATTTCACTCGATATTAGACCTGATTTACCCAACTACACTGACTACCTAACTTTAAATCTGGCTTCAGTAGGACCTGTTGGGCTTTTTTACTGCTAGTATGGGAGCAAGGGGAATGAGCAGGACAGAGGTACCCCTTGCTAAGAAGGTCCTGAATAATAGATTGTAGGCCCAGAAGAGCTTTTGTGGACAGAGGGTATTGAGCCTGATTTAGGAAAGTGTTGGGATCTTTGAGATGAATGTTAACTGGTGGGCAGGAAATGGTGGAGGTGGTGTGGGTATCCCATACAATCGGGTCAACCAGGTTAGTATGGTATTTCAGGTCAGCCTCACAAGTGGAGCAGAATGGCCAGTCTTCTGCCAAAAAGGCCAGAAAAGATGAACAGGCCGATTCTGGGGCCTGACTGATGCCAGGAGCCCGTATGTTGTCTGTTGTATTGAATTTAGAGAGAATATCTTGGCAGAGCAAAGGAACTGGACATTGGGGCATAACTAGGAATGTCTGAGAGAATGGGAAGTTGTCTATGGAACAGAGTAATGGGGAGCCTTTCTTGGATAGATGGTCTTTCCTCCTAATACCCCGACAATAGGAGAGGTAGACAGCACTGTTTGCCCCTAGAATTCTGTCAGGACTGAGAAGGTAGCCCCAGTGTCAAGGAGAAAAACAACCTTGCACCCATCCACCTGAATTCGCACCCTGGGTTCCTGTCTATTGATCTCGTTATGACCAGGGACAAGGACCCAAGGCACCGTCAATCGATTGCCACGCCCAGAAGGTCGGAGGGTTCCCTGGCCATAGGCCTTCTATGGGATCTAGGACAGTCAGAGCCCCAATGACCTTGTTGTTGACATTTAGGGCATGGGGTATGCAGAGTGCATGGTGCGGGGCATGCCCTGGCCCAATGTCCCTCCTTGCCACACTTGAAACAGGTGCCCAGGGAGATTTTCAGTGATGGGCGGCGACCCAAGGAAGTATCCTGCAGGACCTGGATGAGCATCTGAAATTTCTCAGTCTGGGGGGTGGCAGGGCCTTGTTCGAGCTTTTTTAGTTTGGCCCAGATGTCAGGGTAGCTCTGCGAGAGGAAATATGTTATAAGGACATGACGGCCATCTGCGGTTTGGGGATCTAGGTTACTGCTAAAGGGCTTTCTTAAGCCGATCCAGAAATTCCAATGGGGTCTCTTGTAATTTTTGGAAATTGACAGCCTTTTGTACCGCTGTTTTGAGCCCAGCAATAATACATACGGAGAATCGGTCCCTACTCTGTATGCCAGCTTGGGTATTATAATCCCAGTCGGGAGTTTGATCTGGGGCAGCAAGTGGCCCCAGAGGGTGATTGGGATTAACTCAGTCTGTTTCATCCGCATGGGCTCTGGCAAGTTCCCAGACTCTGGTACGTTCCTCAAGAAGGAGAGTATTAGCCAATATCAGATAAGTGAGGCTATAAGCCTGGAGGACCCACTGAAACTCTCTTATGTAAGTGGTGGGATCTGTGGTGAATGAGCCCAACCTCCATGCATTCTCTATGAATGCATGGGTCATTCATAGAGAATGGGACATGTACCAGGATAATGCCCTCAAGTCCAGCAACCTCTCTTAAAGGGGCAATGGGACTAAGGACGGGACCTAGTTTGGGGGGAACTAAAGGTGTTGGCCGAGAAAGGGAGAGCATCTGAGGGGTTGGACGGAGCTGACGGGGGAGGTCGGTAGGGAGGGGGTTCATCTGCCAGATAGGTAGGGGTGAGAATGAAGAAGAGAAAAAGCCTCAACATCTCCTTCCACTTTTTCGAGCACTCACAGATGTTAAACAGATCTCTGAGAATTGCGGGATCCAGGGATCCTCCTGGGGACCATTGACTTTGACTGTCTAATTGATAGTTAGGCCAATCTTGTGTGCAGAATTTAATAAGGGGGAGTCTGCAGGGAGGGAAGAAGAAGCCCCCATAGGTCAGGAGAGGGACAAGGGTGGTTAAGAGAGAGAGAGAGAGAGAGAGAGAGAGAGAGGGGAGTGCTTGTTCTTCCACCCCTCAGGACCTCCCGCTCATGAACCAGGTTCCAGAGAGTCTACTGTGACCGTGAAGGTCGCGGTGGGGTGTGTTCTCGCCTCCAGATTGCTGAACGATCACTGTCAAAGCCCCTACATAGCCCGTCAGAAGTTGGATACCAGATAGGGGAACTCACCTACTGAAGAGCCGGTGTTATGTGAGTAGAAGCAGCGCTCAAAAGAGTGGACGAGGATGGCAAGCCTTGAGAGGGGGGGCTCTCGAGCAGCGGGGCATTCCCCCTCCCAGGTTTCAGCACCAATGAAAGAACCATCAAGGCCTGCCGTCGGAGAAAATGCCCTTTTATTGAGGAACAGCTCTGCATATTTATAGAGCCGGGGGTGGTTTGACAATTGGCATGGGGTGCTTTTTGATTGGTGGGTAAGGATCAGGTGAGCCACCAGGGCTAGTCTGATTGGTGAGTAAGGATCAGGTGAGCCAGCAGGGCTCACCATTGGACAGCTCTTCTTCGGGGAAGTTAGTCTTTGGAGCCGGGGCGATTCCCAACACTATATTGGATGTTATAATGAGGGGAAAATAACTGTTAACAGTCAATGTCAAAATAATAAAATTATAGCATAAACTGTGAACTAGAATACCATTTGATCAATGTTACATTTTTTTACTTTGATATTTCTACAGGATCTTTGTAGAAAAAAGTTTCTTTTTCTTAGAAAATATATTCTCAAATATTCAGGATGCATGCTTTACCAAACTTACTTTTAAATAGTTCAGAACACTAGTGTATCTGAAGAAAGAAATTGAAGAAGATGTTAGAAGATGGAAAGACCTCTCATGTTCTGAATAGATGGAATTAATATCATCAAAATAGCCATATTACCAAAAGCACTATACAGGTTCAACACAATCCCTATCAAAATACCAACAACATTCTTCACAAAATTAGAAAAAAAATCAATTATTAAATTCTTTTGGAAGAATAAGACCTCACAATAGCCAATGCAATACTAAAGAAAAGCAAAACAGGAGGCATCACAATATCTGATCGGATACTACAGAGCCATAGTAACAAAAACAGCACAGAATTGGCATCAAAATAGACATGAAAATCAATGGAACAGAATAGAAGACACAGAGACAAATCCACATACATACAGTCATATGATATTTGACAAACATGTCAAAAATATATTATGGAGAAAATGCAATCTTTTTAACAAATGGTGCTGGGAAAACTGGATAACTATATGTAGAAAAATGAAACTAGAATTCTATCTCTAACCTTGCACAAAATTCAAACGGAAATAGATCAAACACTTAGGAATTAGACCAGACACTAGAAGAAAACACAGGGTCAACACTCTATCATATAGATGCTGAAACCAACTTCCTTAACAAAACCCCCAAAGCGTAAGTAACATAGGAGGCCATTAAATTAAAAAGATTCTGCATAGCAAAGGAAATGGCTAAGAGAGTGAAGAGAGAACCTACAAAATGGAAGAAAATCTTAGCCAGCTGCTCCTCCCATAGGGGATTAATATCCAGAATACACAAGAACTCAAAAAACTTAACACCAAAATACAAATAACCCAACCAATAAATGAGCAAAAGAACTAAATATAAACCCCAAAAAGAGAAACACAAATGACCATCATATACATGAAAAGATGTTCAACATCTCTATTAATCACAACTAAACTAAGATTTCGTCTCACTCTAGTCACAATGGCAATGTGGTAAAGTTGTAGAGAAGAAAGGTACATTGTTGGTAAGACTGCAGACAAGTACCACCACTCTGGAAAGCAGTATGGAGATTCCTCAAAAAACTAGTGATGGAACCACCAATACTACCCAGCTATCCCACTCCTTGGTATTGTATTTTCCCAAAAGATCTAAAATCTGCATACTACAGTGATACAGCCAGCTCAATGTTTATAGCTGCACAATTTACAATAGCTAAATTATGGAATCAACCTAGATGCCCATACACACACACACACACACACACACACACACACACACACAATGGAGTTCTCCTCAGATATTAAAAAAAGAATGAAATTATGACATTTGCTGCTAAATAGATGGAAATGGAGAATATCATGCTAATGAATAAGCCAAACTCAGAAACTATAAGGTCAAATGTTTTCTTTCAAATGCAGAAGCTATAGTAAAGGAAAGGAAATGGGGAAGGAAAGATAGGATAACATAAAGATAAAGGGAAAATCAGTAATGTAGAAGTAAAAAAGATCAAGAGAGTGAAGGGATGTGTAAGGGGAGGCAATGCAGAATTAATTCTTTGAAAATCATGTTATGTGCATATATAAATATATGACAGGGAACTTCACCATTATGATAGGTAGAAAGAATCAAATGTAAACTAATAGAAGAACAAAAGAAAGTCTAGAAGAGTAACGGAAGCAGAATGAAAGAAGGGAGAGAGAACAGGAGGGAAAAGAGGAAAGGAAAAGGGGGATCATGAACTGAAATCAAATTCCATGCATGTGTGAGTTGGTTGGGATGAATACAACTACTGTGTATAACTATAAAACTCTAATAAAAAAGAAAATATAAGGGGCTGGGGTTGTAGCTCAGCAGTAGAGCACTCGCCTAGCATGTGTGAGGCTCTGGGTTCAATTCTCAGCACCACATAAAAATAAATAAAATAAAATAAATAAAGGTAACTTCATTATTTATTTTTTCAACTACAACTGAAAAATAAATTTAAAAAAAGAAAAGATAAATAATGTGTATGTGTTATAGAAAGAAATGACAAAGCAAGTGAATGAAATCAAAATATAAACAATTGGAAAATAAATCCAGTTGATTTATTACATTAGGATAAATAGAATTCAGAAACTCAGATGGGGGTAGAGGAAAGTAAAACTGAGTCTAGATATTTTTGTCATGCAACTTTCAAGAAGAAAGCTCAAACAGAGATAGTGATGCCTCACATTTACATTGCCACCCTGCAGGGTAGGAAAGAAGTGACTTATGAGCAAAAGGATGTAGAACTATCAGCATTCCAAGTGTTCTGATAAGACATCATACTAGGTGGAGGAAATAGAATATGTTGGTTTTGAGCCTTTAAATATTACCTGAATAAAGGAGTCAAGGAGAAAGACATGGTTGGCTAAAGATAACCTATTCTATGCTTGACTAATTATTTGTTCTACAAAGCCACTATTAATAGATTAGTGTAGCAATAGTCAAAGCACATTGTTATTATACTGAAATGTATAGGTCAGATAAAAATTGAAAAAGGACAACATTTTTGGGTCCTTTCATATGAGTAAGAGAAATAATGATTGAGACAATAATAAAAATCACTACTTTATTCTTCTGAAGTACATATATGGAAGGTAATTTAAGAAAAAACACTATTTCAAAGCATCACATTCAGCCAATTGAAAATGAAGCTACCCTAACTTTGATTTTTAAAAGCTATTTGCCAATGTTAGGTTCTGAGAACTATGTCGCTGGGAAATTGGACTGATGAGAGTAGAATAATCCCTCAATTATTCTGTTGTTTTCTATGAGAACAAGAGACCAATGAATCTTTCCACAGCCTATAAGCAAACAAGTAGGTTGGTTGTGTTCCCTCTCTTTCTCACTCTTTCTTACTTTCTTTTTTTTCAGTTTTAATTAGGTATATATGACAGCAGAATGCATTTTGATTCATATGGTGTGTTGATATTCTGCAGTTTGGAAGACATCTATTAATGTGATTTTTCTTGTTAATAAGTCTTCTTCACATACCCCATGCTTAGAACTCTTATTGCATACACACTTTATTCTCAGAATATGGTTCTTACTATATTTTTCTGTTTCATTTCCTATTTACAGTCTTTCCTTCCCATAAACATTTTATGTTACCCATAGTATTTTAGGTGTTTCTCTTACTTTATACCTTTGCCAATTATTCTTACTATGAGATATTGTGAGTTTAGACAATATTACTATGTGTAAAAAGGTATTTTGCTAGGATTTTAATCACCATTTTATTAATTATGAAATGGGTTAAGTATCTCATGTGTATTGGTCATTTGTGATTTCTTTTCTGTGAAATGTTTTCTACTCACATTGCAATGGACTACTTTTTAAAAAATGCAATCCAGATGCCACTTTCCTTTTTATTTATATGTATTTCATATATTTTCTCCTAATGGACTACTTTTTAAAAAATGCAATCCAGATGCCACTTTCCTTTTTATTTATATGTATTTCATATATTTTCTCCTAATTTTTTCTTGCATTTTATTTTTATGGGCTAAGCTCTTTATTTTAAGTAACCAAACACATTAATCTTTTGTAATTAGTACTTTTGTTTACTTTTTAAGTAAAACTATTCTTTGGACATATATATATATATATATATATATATATATATATATATGTATATGTGTGTGTATGTATGTGTATATATATATATATAGATATATAGAGATATATAGATAGATAGATAGATAGATATAATTGGTGAATCTGAATAAAATGTTTATAGGAGTTCCCTGTACATTGCAACTTTTCTGTACACTTAACATTATGCCCAATTAAAATATTTTTTAAAAAATCAATGATCTAGAAAATTCTAGGAATACAGCAGAGTAAGTACCCCTACCAATCTCTCTACTCACCTAGAATACAATTCTACTGGCAGAATTTGCCTTGTGTAACTATTTTGGAACTTAGGAGTTATTGAAGGCTTGCAAATTCTAGGGAAACATTTGGATGTAAACTGTGGTTAATTTGAGTCAATTAACAGCTCTTAGCACAGTAGCAGGTACCCATACCCTACCCCACCCCATTGCAGACATCTCCTGGAGCAACCTGCATATATTTATTGGTATGAACATACAGAGAAATGGTGAGCAAACCCTAGGGAAGGGGAAGATACAATTTCCAGAGTTACTACATTATTTGATTCAGATTTCCAGCTTTCAACAACAACAACAAAAATCACAAGGCATACAAAGACATAGGAAAGGGGGAAAATATAAACAAAAATTGTCCCTGAAAAAGACCAAACTAAGGTTAGCTGGGTACAGGTGAAATCCCAGCTAACTAGGAGGCTGAGGCAGGAGATCACAAGCTCAGTGCCATCCTCAGAAATTTAGTGAGATCCTGTCTCAAAATAAAAAAAAAAATTAAAAGGGCTGGAATGTAACCTAGTGGTAAAGCACCTCTGGGTTCAATTCGGAAGGAAGGAAGGAACGAACGAAGGAAGGAAGGAAGGAAGGAAAATACCTAATAGCAAATATTCTAGAAAAAAAGTGATTAAAAATCATTTTAAAGATGCTTAAAGAACTAAAGAAAGATGTCAAGGAAATGATATATGCACAATAGCAACAAAATTTAAAATGTGAAAAAAATAAAGACTAAAAAGAAATTCTGGAGCAGAAAACTATAATAATGAAAATGGAAAAAAATCAGAAAAGAAATTCAAAGCCATATTAGATTAGAGCAGGTAAAAGAGTCAGTGCACTTGAAGTGAAGACAATAGAAATTATCAAGTTTGAGGAACAAAAAAAAAATCAAAGTAAAATGAACAAGATCTAAGAGACCCATGGGTCATCATCAAGTGAGCCAACAGAAGCCTTGTGCAAGTCTCAAAAGAAGAGAGAAGAAAGAGTTAGAGAAAGTATTCAAAGAAATGATGGCTGAAATCTTTCCAAATTTGATAAAAAACATGAATGCAAGCATACAAGATACTAGACAAACTCCAGGTAAGATGGGCATAAAGAGACCCACAGCAAGACTTATAATCAAACTCTGAAAGACAAAGAGAGCATCTTGGAAGCAATTGATCATATAAAATTATCCTCAAGAAGATTATCAGCAGATTTCTTTTCAGAAACACTAAAGCCAGAAGACAGTGGGGTGTATTTTCAAAATGCCAGAAGCGGGGAAAAAATGTTAACCAAGAATCTTATATAATAACTGTCCTTCAGAAGTAAGGGAATAATTAAGTATTCCTCCTCAAAAAAAAAAAAAAAAAATAAAGCTGAGGAAGTTTGTTGCCACTAGACCTGCCCTGCAAGAAATGTATCTCAAAGATATGCGAAAAAATCTCAAGGTAAATACACAGGCAATTATAAAAGTTAATACTATTTTAACAGTGGTTTATCACTTTTTATTTTGTTTTCTACATAATTTAAAACACTAGTGGATTTAAAAGAATAGGTTTATGTGGTTGGACACACAGGTATAAGACTATTTGAGTGGTTAAAGTTTAAGCAGTTGCCTGGTTTGGACTGTCCTGGTGAAATCCCTGATTATATTACCAATGTTCAGCTGGCCATTCATGATTGGTTAAGCTTAAGCTTCATTTTCTTTATATAGGAACACAGGGCATTCGATCCATCTCAGCCTAAGTGACTTTGACATGGATAAACAACATATTTTCTATCTATACAAGGCAATATTTGATCATAAAAAGCAATGGTATCCTGATACATACTATAACATTTATAAAAATCAATAACATGCTAAGTGAAAAATGATCACATAATTATATTATTTCATGTATATGAAATGTCCAAATTAGGTGAATCTACATAGACCAAAAGTAAGTTAGCACCTCCTTAAGGCTGGGGAGAGTGATAAGTCAAAGTACCTCAGGTTATTTTTTTGGGGGGGGGGCGGTACCAGGGATTGAACTCAGGGGCACTCAACCACTGAGCCACATCCCCAGCCCCATTTTGTATTTTATTTAGAGACAGGGTCTCATTGAGTTGCTTAGGGCCTTGCTAAGTTGCTGAGGCTGGCTTTGAACCAACAATCCTCCTGCCTCAGCCTCCTGTGGCACAGGGATTACAAGTGTGTACACAGCTCCCAGCCCAGATTCTTTGTAAAATGATGAAAATTACTCATAATAACTAAATATTCTAGAACCTTTGACTTGTATTCTTTAAATGGACAAAGCATATGGTAGTGAATTTTACCTTAGTAAACATAATTCAAAAAATCAATAATTCAAAATCCTTTATTTGTTCTCTCTAAACTTGCAGGTATTCATCTTTATCTTAGGCCATCCATGTTCCCTAGAAATAGATTTGTGGACTCAAGCGGGTGGTTATGTATTGAGGGAGTACTCTAGGATAATGTCTGAAGAAGTCGGGGGCTGCGGTCAGAAAGGAAGAAAAATAAAGCCAATTCAAGTCCAACTTTGGCCTGATCCATGGGGGTTTGGAGCCTAAATTGCCCCTGAAGAATTATCCCCACCTTGAATCAAGAAGACTGGTCTTAGGTACTTCATATTAGTCAGTCTTTGGCTGCAGCTGCCCTCAGGAGTTGAAGTTGGAAGCTTTTGAGAAAGCAGGTCCCCATTAGCTGAGAACACCTACTAGCTGGTGAAAAGGAGTGTAGTCATGAGTCATTAGAAGTCAAAATACAAAAGCTAGAGGATGAGAGTGCTGCTCTAACAAAGGGGACTGAGCAGGCATGAACCACACCCACTAAGTACCCCAAGGAAATACTCCTGGGGGCTGGCAAATGTTTCACTAAACTAATTCATTATGATACCACTTATAATAACAAGAACTACAGTTAGTTGCCCTAAAATTTGGGAACTGTATGTTTGGTCATGTACCAGAATGTTTTTAGCCATTAAAGATATGGTAGCCAAGTACAGTGGTACACGCCTATAATTCCAGTGGTTTGGGAGGCTGAGGCAGAAAGATTGCAAGCTCAAAGCCATCCTCAGCAATTTAGCAAGGCACTAAGCAATTTAATGAGACCCTGTCTCTAAATAAAATACAAAATAGGATATTCTCCAACTCCATCATTTACCTGCAAATGCCAAAATTTTATTCTCCTTTAATGCTGAGAAATATTCCATTGTGTATGTACAAAGCCAAATGTTCTCTCTGATAAGTGGATGCTAATCCATAATGGGGTAGGGGTATGGGGAGAATGGAGGAACTTTGGGCAAAGGGAAGGGAGAGAAGTGGGGGTGGGATGGGGACAGGAAAGATGGTGGAATGAGATGAACATCATTACCCTAGGAACATGTATGACTGCTCATATGGTGTGACTCTATATCATGTACAACCAGAGAAATGAAAAGTTGTACTCCATTTGTGTACAATGAATTAAAATGCATTCTGCTGTCACGTATAACTATTGGAACAAATTTTAAAAGATAGAAAGTAGGGCTGGAGATGTTGCTCAGTGGTTGAGTGCCCCTGAGGTCAGCTCCCTGAAAAAAAAATCATTTAGAAAATCATGGAAATAATTGAATATTGTAGAAATATTTTCAGTAATATTGATGACTGGACTATAAAAATATAAACAATAGAATCATATTTATTTGTTTGTTTATTTATTTAATGTTTTTGGTACTGGAGATATAACCCAGGGGTGCTTTACAACTGAGATACAGCACCAGCCCTTCTTGTTTTTTATTTTGAGATAGAATCTCACTAAGTTTCTTAAGACCTTGCTGAGTTGCTGAGTCTGGCCTTGAATTTGACATCTTCCTGTCTTGGCTTCCCAAATTTCTGGAATTACAGGTATGTACCACCACACCCGACTTTGTAATCCCATTTTTATAAATACAGCAGTATATATGTTTTTTGGTTTGGTTTGGTTTCTGTGGGGTTTGGGTTGTTGTTTTGTTTTGTTGGTTTTTGTGGTACTTGGGATCAAACCCAGAATATCTATGTTTTAGACACTTTATCCTTTTGGAGAAGGATATACATAAAAATCCAAGTAGCGATTATGCTCAGTAGAAGGATTATAGCTATGTTTATTTTATATATTTCGCTCATATATTTATTCTGCATTGCTTTTGTATAAGAAAAAGTAACTTCAAATATGAAATACAAGCAAATTAGTTCTCAAATTTTAACTGAAATAGCATGACCATACTCAAATGATGTGAGACTAAAAAACAAGATTACAAGAAAGAATGTGGCTGTTAGAGAGATGACCAGCCCATGTGATCTCTGATTTTTACCAGACCTAGAGCTGGGTCATGTTAGTGGTCACTAACAAAAGATGAATCCATCGATCACAATATCCATGTGATATTTTTCAATGGAGTGACCAGACATTCCAACAACCATCCCATTTATAATGTATTCACAGCCCATGTTCCCAAAGTCAGGCACCTGAGAAGACATGCAAGTTAATAGAAGATTGTCGTCTGGTGAGTACACAAAGAATAAGGTCTGGAGAAATATTTCAACCAAGTATCATGCTGAGACCTGGAACATCACATCAGCCACCACAGGGACTCCCTGTTCACCCCTCCTCTGGAACTCCTGACCACAACAGATAGGATGAGAAACATGGCCTGACTAAGGAGCAGCATTTCACACACTGTTCACGGATTTCGGTGTGACCCTGAGCACAAAGATGAGCTTTTCCAAGTTGGAAATTAAAATTAGACACTATTAAGATGATTAGGTTGCCAGGATGAGCAGAGCTGGGACAGGAAATCCTGTCAGGGCCCTGGTGAGCTATGGAAGGCCAGTGTGATGAGGGAGAACCCACGGAATCAAGATATCATAAGCCAGGCCCCAGCATCCATGAGGAGGCAGTCCTGGCTCATCTCCAAAGTGACCTGGGTTCTTTGTTGCTTTCTTTAATCAGCTCACAGATATCCTCACGACAAACCTAAGGTAAGTAAGATATGGACTGAAATTTGGTTTCAGCTTCACTCACAAGCACTACTGCTGGCTGGAGGCCAAGTAACCATAATCCTCCCACACTCGATAACTTTTCGGGGCTGAATGAATTAACTCTCCTAAAGAAAGGGGCTAGAGAACGGTTTTCAGTATGCCTCTGTGAATGATGGTCATCTCTCGTCTCTGGACTGTAAGATTTCCTGGGGCAAGAGCCTCCTCTGGTTCTGTACACCAGTATGTACCCAGCATGGGGCCCGTCAGTACATGCCACATGGAAAAAGGAACCCATCTCTTCCAAATATTTTATTTATTTAATTTACGCAGCAGCCCCATGAGCTATTTGAGATTTAATTCACAGGGCTTCTGAGGAAATTAAATAAGTAAAACATTTTAACATGATTTTAAAAACCTCTTCTGAGGAGGGAAGAGATGCTGAAGATTAAGGTTAGTCAATAGCCAACGATTCGAGCAACTCTGCCTGTGTAATTAGGCTTCCATAAAAATCCAAAAGCACTGGGTTCTATGAGCTTCCAAATAGTTGAACACATGGAGGTTTCTAGAGGGTGGGGCTGCTGGGGAAGGCAGGGAAGTTTCACATCTCTTCCCACATACCTCATGCTAGGCAGTTCTTCCACCTGGATGTAATCTGTACCCTTTGCGATATTCTTTACAATAAATGGGGAAACATAAGCAAGTGTTTCACTGAGCTCTGTGAGCCACTCTAGCAAACAAATCAATCCCAAAGAAGAAGAGACACAGGTCACAACCTGTGCTCCCAAATGGCTTCTGAAGGTGGAGGAGGGGACAGCCTTGTGGGACTGAGTGCTTAGCCCATGGGAGTTGCCACCACCTCCAGGTAGATAGCCTAAGAACCAAGTTGGGTTAGACGACATCTAGTTGGTGTCTGCTGGGGTCTAGCAGAGAATTGCTTGGCAAGTGAGGAAAAAAAAACCCACACACATCTGCTGTCAGAAGCAGTCTGTGTTGGCTGTGTGAAATACTGTGGAAAAACAGCAAACACTTTGGTTTGTTTTTTCCTTTGGTCCCTTAGCCCAACATCTAAATTCAAATCTAAGTTCTGTCACCTAGTATTTTGTTTACTATGGAACTGGAACAAATTGTCAAACCTTTTTTGCTCCTTGTTTTGTCTTGTTTTTTCACTTAAATAATGAGGACAATAGGTCATGCTTCATAATATCCCTCTGTGGATTAAACAAGATAATGTAGATAATGCACCTCACATAGTGACTTGTACCTAGCAGGCTTAATAAATGTTCAGCCCCTTCAACCAATGAATGAATAGAGAAAATGTGGTATATATGTAGTGGACTTTTACTCAGCCATAAGAAGAATGACTTTATAGCATTTGCTGGCAAGTGGATGGAAATGGAGAACATGGTGCTAAGTGAAATGAGCCAGACTCAAAGTTAAGGGTTAAATGTTTTCTCTCCTATGCAGAAGCTAGAGCAAAATAAGGGAAAAAAGTGGAGCGAGGCCCCATGAAAATAGAAGAAAAATCAGTGGAGTAGAGGAAGGGAATTAAGGAGGGGGATGGGAAGGTAGGAGGAATAGTAGAATGAAATTGACCAAATCATACCATGTACACATATAAAACAGGGAATTTCACTGTTATGTATGCCAATAAGTACCAATTTTAAAAAAAAGCATTAAGTAAATATTAGACCTGTAAATAGAGGAAGAAAAACAGGGAGAGGGAGGAAGGGAGGAAAAGAGTAAGTACTGGGAACTGAAATGGAGCCAAATTGTATTCCATGCACATACGTTTATGTCAAAATGAACCCCAATATTATGTATAGCCATAATGCGCTAATGAAAACATTTTCTAAAAAGTAAAACAGAAAAGGACATAAAATAAATACACAGCAAATACCTGGGAAAGCATGTAGAATTATAGAAACCCAGAATAGAATGATCTAAAACCAAAATAACCCCTGGCTGTCTTCCTATGAGAAGAATTATAAGTTTCAATTTGAAATGTATCTTTCTCAGGAATTTCTCTCTCAGATATTTTTGCTTTAAGGCACAGATTTTAAAGAGTTCATTTTTCATCAACTTGAACCTTGTAGCATAAGCACCTCTTAAATTCAAGCAGGAACACAAGGAACTTAACTGTCAATGTTCCTTACCGACAAATCAGAGTGAGAGGCTGTTCTGCCAAGTCACAATATTGAAGACGAAAGGAAACAAAGAGAGAGTACGGTGGTGCTATGAAGTGTTTCATTTTCCTGTTAAGTATGATGTTCTTTAGGGGACCATATAATTATTAGGCTGGGCAGTGTCTCCAGGCAGTTGTGGATTTTGTTGCTTTCAAGACTGTACTCACTTAAACCAACTCAAATAGGTGGAGACTCTGTCATTGTCATAACTCCTACTGGTTCACAAACCTAGACCATAGCAACAAAAGTCAAGCTCCCTGAAAAATTGGATAAGGTCATTGGAACAAAATAAAGCAAGTGGTAATGATGGAGATACCTTTGGAATGCCATTTGTCCTGCAAATAAACTCAAGGAGTAAGCAAAACTGAACCTTCTCAACAGAGGACGGAGGCCAGCCTTCAGCATTCTTTCTTTGTAACATGGTCACCAACAAGGACAAGCATGGTGCCCGGGGCCCACTTGAACCACATAAACTGTGCAATATGGAAGCCGCAGTGGTAAAATGAGTTTGCAAAACCATCAGTGGACATCTGCTGTATGTCCAAGCTGGAGTCTTGATGATCGATCTAGGCAAATAAATCTTATAATCGTATTTTTTAGATTCATAAAAATAAACAAACTATTGATATAAATGTCATTGATTAAAAAGGACATTTTTCAAACATGTGTTAATACTGAAGGACTGACACACCAGAGGATGGTCCAGGGAATGTCATATAGGGTCAAAGCCACTCTTCCCTGAGACTCCATTGGTAGCTATGCCACTGAGAAATAAGAAAGTTAACTGTAAAAGCTAAACATAGAAATAGGGGCTTTTAACACAATGAATTTTGATAAGTTCCACTGAATCCTGACAGAGTGTTCTAAAAACCAGATTATTCAGTAAATGATAGGAAGATGTTTCTCTAATGACTGTAATCATTATCTCATTAGGGATAATTAAAATAACTCACGTCTGTATTTTGCATCACAGGGTAAACCCGATTTTCACACTCATAACTTTTCTCAAGTCTCCTAAATCTTCCCCCATGTGTGGAGCATCAAGATTCCCATTTTCCACATGAGAGACAGAAGCACAAGGAGTTAGTTAGCCTGACCAAGACAACACAGCTAGTACATGGCCCAGATGACATTTAATGTGTTATGTAGTCTCACAAGTATGCTTGAAGAGCCCAGAGATGACATATATAATAATTTCATTTAAAAATGTCTTGGGATAAGAAATATGAACACAAAAAAATGTAACAGAAATACAGAGGTCATCATTTGGCCACATAAGGTCAATATAGAACAATTATTATCACTCATTAATGGAAAATAATTATTCTCTGGATATACCAAATATATTGGAATATTATTAAAGCTTAGAAAACACTGAAGAAATTTATTGTGTGGCAGTAGTGTGTATTACACATAAACCGAGGGAATGTTCTTGCCTTGCTTGCCTGGCTTTTCTTTTTAAAATTCATTGTCTTTGCGTGGCTTAGTTAATTACACTTTGAAGTTCCATAGCTCAGAGAAGCTGATGTTGCAACTAAGCGGGTTCCAATAGGTTTTTCATTGTTTCTCATAAAGACATGATTTGCGGTTACAATGTTTTCCTTCACACAGTGCTTTCAGATGATCAAATCCTCCCCTCAAGAAAAGAAACAAAATCAGCCAAATTGCCAGCATTTGTCACCTCTGCCTCCACTCCAGACAGCTAATTTGCATGTTGCAAAGAAAGCTTTTATTAGCTCTTTTTTTTTCCCCAGAGTCTTATCTTGACTCCAAAATACTTTAATGTGATCTTAAAATAAAGAGACATACCTCAAGTTCTATGATTTTGATAATGCCCATCCTATAATGTTTGATTTGGGGGCTTTTTGTGCTTTGCTTTGTTTTTGCTACCAGGGATTGAACCCAGGGACAGGGACATGTAACACTGAGCCACATCTCCAGTCCTTTTTTATATTTTATTTTAGAGACAGTGTCTTGCTAAGTTGATTAGGGCCTCATTAAGTTGTTGAGGCTGGCTTTAAACTCATGATCCTCCTACCTCAGCCTCCCAAGCCACTGGGATTACAGGCATGTGCCACTGCACCTGGCCCATCCTATAAAGTTCAATGCAATCCTGACACTATTGTTTTCTCAAACTAGACTGTGAGACAATTTATAGGTATTTTTTCAAATTATTTATTTAATAAGCTATGAAATATCTCTCTGGTACTCAGAATGAGCACCTACTGGGAGTTTCTCCTTGTCTGAAGTTATCCATTGATTAAGTTACTTCTTTTATATATATATATATTTTTTTAGTTGTAGATAGACACAATATTTTATTTATTTTTATGTGGTGCTGAGGACTGAACTCAGTGCCTCATGCATGAGAGGCAAGTACTCTACCACTGAGCTTCAACCCCAGCCTAATTTATTCCTTAATCAATGTAACAAGATTCTACAATATTAAATAGATGCATTCAGATTCAAAAGACCCATCAGAAAATTAAATTCTCTAATAGCCTAAGTAACACCTGAGCAGAACCAGAGATGCAAAATGGGGCATTTCTGAAGGGAGATAGGGGAAGGATTGTACATACAGTACTGGTGTTCTCATATTTGAACTGAGCCTTGGTGATGCCCAGATACCAGGAAGAAGTTAGCAAAACTCATAAGAAATCTCAAGGTACAATTTGAACATGAAGTAGCAGGAAAAGGTAGTGGAGAGCAGAACAGACCCAGACACCATGTACAGAGAACAGGCTGGCAGAAGTTATTTCCCTCCTGAGAGCTCTGCTGGGGTCCAGCTGGGAAGAGCCAACTGCAGGAGGAAGCCAATAACTGCAGGATGAGCCAGTCCCTTCTCCCACCTCTATCAACCCAAGAGCTGGTTGTCGAAACAGTGGGATACATTCATTAGAAAAGAACAACCTGTGGGATAAAGGTACAGAGAAGTTCCCTGAGAGGAAGGATGCATTGGGATAGGTTCAGGTAGAGGGGAACAAGGAATTGTTAATATCAAACTGAACACAGGAATTTCTCTGCCTTCAAGCATGTTCAATGTAAGCAGAGGAAAGGTAACAATGAAGATAAGAACACAACAAAACACAATTAAAAATGAGAAAATAATAAAACCAAAAGCCAATCAACAAAATTAAGGTCTATCCACACTGTTCAAGAACATGAAAGAGAAAATTACCAATATCAGGATGGAGAAAAGATCATAACTAGAATTCCTACTCACATTCAAAAGACCATATGTGAATATTATAAATAATTTAATGCCAATAAGTTTTAAAACTTAAATCAGTCTAATTATTTGAAAAACACAAACCCTCAAAGTTTACCCAAGAATAATCTCAGTAGCCTAGTATCTGTTACCTACTGAAATTCTGCCAATATGGTTTCGGTTCTGGTAAGGGTCTTCTTTCTGGCTTGCAAATGGCTGCCTTCCTGCTTTACAACTTTCCTCATGAAGAAAACTCCAGATGCAGAGTGATTATTGATTAGCTATTACAAAAAACTTAGAAGAAATAATCTTAACCTCTTCCAGAAAAAGATGAGGGAACACTTCTCTACTCATTCTATGAATCCAATCTTACCCAGATGCCAAACCAAAGATAGTGCATAAAAGTAAATTACAGACAATTCCCCCTCGAAAGTCCACAACAAGGGGAAATGACATCATGACCATGTAGATGTCATGATGACTAAACGTGAAAATCAGTAACTTCAACTTACTTTATTTACATAATTGATTCTAGGTGTTGAAAAATATTTGACAAAATTCAACATCACTTTATGATTAAAAAAAAAAAAACTCTCAGCCTACTATGATAGAAGATGACCTCAACCTCAAAAAAGAATACTTTGAATGTTTTGAAGCATTATGAATATTTGGGTGAAATTCTGAATGTTCAAATAATGCTTTTGTCTAAGATTTGGAACAAGCAATGAATATCTTCTCTCACCACTCCTATTCAACATTGCACTAGAAGTCCTAGCAAGTGAAATGTTTTTTAAAATATAAAAGACACACAGATTATAAAAGAATAAGTAAAACTTTTTTAATCATAGAAAATTGATCATATATGTAGAAACCCTAAGGAATCTCAGAATTTAATTTAGTAAATGTCATTTCAGGCTACTATAGCGAAATATCACAGATTGGGTGACTTATATAACAGAAATTAATTTTCTCACAGTTCTGGAAGCTGGAAGTTCAAGAAGTTTCAAGCTGGAAGTTCAACCCTCCAGTATGGTTGGGTTCTGGTAAAGGACGCCTTTCTGGCTTGCAAATGCTGCTTTCTTGCCGTGTACTCAAATGGCTCTTCCTCATTTCATGCATAGGGAGAAAGCAAGGTCTCTGGTGTCTCTCTTTATAGGGGAACTAATCCAATCATGAGAGCCCCACTCACAGGGTTTCATCCAAACTTGCTTACCTCCCAAAGAGTCCATCTTTAAATACTATCACATTGGGGGTTAAGGCTTCAATATATGAATGGGGGAGGGCATAATACAGTCTGTAGCAGAAAGATTTCAAGCAATATACAGATATCAATTGCATTTCTCTATAATAGCAAAGAACAGTTGGAAGTTAAATTTTAAAAAATACTAGTCACAAAAACAATGAAATAAATACTTAAAATTTTAACAGATGTATAAGACATGAACCTTGAAAACTAAAAAAAAAATCTGAATAAAATTATAGAGACTTAAGTATAAGAGTAAATTATCATTTTATGGACCAAATAGCTCAATACCAATAAGTTGGTTTACAGAATCAACAAAATGCCAAACTAAAAACCCAAAATATATGCACACATATATACACACATACACATTTTTATAGGTTTTTTTTCAGAACTAAATAGAGAGTCCTAAAATCGATGCATACATATATGATCAAATTGTTTTTGAAAAAGTGACAGGGCAATTTGATGGGAAAAGACTATTTTTAACAAATAGTGCTGGAGTAGATAGCTGTATGCAAAACAGCATATGTATATGTGAACATTGTCTCATGCCTCATTCAATATAAAAAAAAAAACTGACTTGAACAGGATCAGAGACCTAAATATAAGAGCTACAACTAAAAAATTTCTAGAAGCAAACAGAAGAAAATCTTAGTGACCTTGGTTTAAATAAAGATCCCTTCCAGAGGACAGCAGTAGCATAAACTACAAAAAAAGAACAAATCAATAAATTGAAATTCACCAAAATTAAAAACACAAAAACAAAAATTAAAACCACAATGAATTACCATCTACACCCATTAAGATGGCCAATACCGAAACACACACACACACACCCCCACACACACACACACAAACACACACACACACACTCTCTCTCTCTCTCTCACAGGAAAATAAAGTAAGTGTTGGTGAGAAAGTCAAGAAATTGGAAACCTGTACATTGTTTATGGTCATGAAAATAATGCAGTTGCTATAGAAAATGGTATGGAGTCTCCTCAAAAAAATTAAAAATAGAAATACCATTTGACCCAGAAGTCCCGCTTTTAGATATATATCCAAAATAATTGGGGACAAGGTTTCAAAGAGACATATGTACAGCCACATTCATAGCAGCAATATTCACAATATCCAAGAGGTATAAACAACCCAAGTGTCTATCAAGGGGTGAACAAACAAAATAGTCACAAATGCATACAATGGAATATTATTCAGGCTTAATTAAGAAGAAAATTCTAACACATGCTACAACATAGTTGAACCTTGAAGCCATTATGCTAAGTGAGATAAGCCAGTCACAAAAAGACAAATAGTGTACAATTGCATTTGTATAAAATACCTAGAATAGTAAAATTCATAAAAAAAAAAGACTGGATAGTGATGGCCAGGTGCAAGGGAGAGGGAGTAAAGAGGAGTTATTGCTTAATGGAAACAGAGTTTCAGTTTTATAAGATGAAAAGAGCTCTAGAGAAGGTCTTGGTGGTAGTTTCAAAATAATGTGATTGTATTTAATACCACTAAACTATGCACTTAATATGGCTATAATTTATAAATTTTATGTTATTTTATCACAATTAAAAATGAATAAAAATTTAAAAGTAAAATACTTGCTCTTCAAAAGAACACAATGAATTGGCAAGCTATGATCTTGAAAAAATATTTGCAAACCTATATCTGACAAATGGTTTGTATCCAATATGCATAAGAACTTTTATAACTCAATAACCCTCCAAAAATATATAAAATATTTGAACAGATACTTCTCCAGAGAGGATAGATGAATGGCAAATTAAGTACCTTAAAAAACACTCAACATCTTTAGTCATCTAGGAAATATAAACTACAATCGCAATGAGATATATCTACTAGATTAAAATTAAAAACATTAAAATTTAAGCCTGGCCATACCAACTATTGGCAAGGACATGGAATGAGTGGAATTTATGTGGTAATGTAAGATGGTACCATCTCTTCTGAAAAACAGCTTGGCAGTTTCAGATAAAGTTAAAGATAGATACACTATACTATACAAGGAGAACTGAAAACATGTCCATGGAAAGACTTGTACATAAATGTTCAGAGCTGTTATGGACAAAATGTGTATATCACCCATCCCCACCATGGTAGAGCCCTCATGAATGGGTTTAATGCCTTTTTACGAGACCGAGAGCATGCCAGTGTTCTCCCCCACACCCCTGCTCCTGCTCCATCATTCCACCATGTGAAAATGCAATGGCAACTCAACAAATCTGAACCTAGGACTTACGGCCTCCAGAACCATTAGAAATAAAGTTCTGTTTTTTGACAGGCCACTCAGTCTATAGTACTTTCTATTGCAGCTTGAACTAAAACAATAAAAACATTATTTGTAATAGCTAAAACCTGGGAAAATCCAAATGTCCATGAACAAATGAATAAACAGAGTATGATATATTTATACAATGTAATAAGTTTAAAGTTATTGATCCATGCCACAATGGACACATCTCCAAACCACTATGCTGAGTAAAAGCCAGAAAAGTTTATATACTGCATGATTTCATTCATATATAATAATGTATCATTTAAAACTAGAGTGATAGAATCTAAACCAGTAGTTGTCTGTGAATGGGCTGGGTGGTGTTATGGTTTAGTTAAGAGATGTCCTCCCAAAGGACATTGTGAGACAATGCAAGAAAGTTTAGAGGTGAAATAATTGGGTTTTGAGAGCCTTAACATAACCAGCACATTAATACCTGATAGAGATTAGCTAGGCGGTGAGTGTTGGCAGAAAAGGTGCAGCTGGAGGAGGGGGCACATCTTTGGGGTATATATTTTGTCTATGGTATAGGGAGCTCTCTGCTTCCTGGTATGATGTCCAGCTGATTTCCTCTGTCACACACTTCCACTGTGATGTTCTGCCTTATCTCAGGCTCCAAGAAATGGAGTTAGCCATCTATGGACTGAGACCTCTGAAACTGTGAGCTCCAAATAAACTTTCCTCCTCTAATTGTTCTTGTCAGGTCTTTTGGTCACAGCAGTGAAAGGGCTGACTAAAACACCTGGAGCCATGGATTATAAAGGAAAGGAAAGAAACTTTTGGGAGCAATGAAATGTTTACTATTATTTGATATTGTGAGTTCATGAGGGTATACTTATGTTAAACTTCATTATGCTATAAATATGTGCTATATATTGCACATTGCTTACACCTCAATATAGTTGTATTTTAAAAAAACTGAATATGAAAGGGCAACAATAAAACTAATAGGAAGGTATGTATGAAAGATTCTCTCAACTTGGATGCTGAGAAGTCTTTCTAAATTGCTACCTTTCCCCCCCAAAAAAGCACATATCAAAAGTTAAAAAAGTTAAAAATTAATATATTAAAAATGTGAATTTTATTAAACAAAGGCACTACAGGCAAGTTAACATACAGGTGGCAGATTTGGAGATGATAATTACAATGTCAAAAACTGACAAGAAGTTACTACATGGAATGTAGGAGGAATTCCTTAAAATCAACACAATTAAGGCAAGTAAATACTTCACAGAAGGAAATATTCAAATGACCACCAAGCATATGAACAGGTGCTCAGTATTACTCTAATCAGAGAAATGCCACAGTGGCAAAAACTCAAAGGTCAAACAGTATCAATAGGTGCCAGAATGTGGGAGATGGGATCCCTCCTACATGGTTAATGTGATTGTAAATTAATATGATGATCATCCTCATGAGAAATTTGATAGTATTTAATGGAATCAAGTACATGTTTTCCCTATAACTGTCTAACTTTCTCTTCAGGATTCTCAGAGAAACTCTTGCCTGTAAGCATAAGGAATATATCCAAAGATATTTATAACACAGTGCCTCGTAAGTTTGTTTGTGGAAGCAGGAAGTAAAGGCCAAGTAAGAGTCATTGAAGAGTAACAAAAATATTATTGGTTCTCAATTTTACTTGTAACCAAAAATAATAATGATAATGATAGATTGATTTCATTTAACAAAGGCAAAAATAAGATTTAGATTGGAAAAGGAGGGGAGAGTGAGGAAGAAAAACATCCTGATCACTTCTTTGAAAATTATTGTTTTTCTTTCCCTGGGTATGTTGTTGATGAGCTGTGGGTGAGGAGTGAGGTCAGGCGGGGTCATGTACCCCTAGGGAGCAACTGGATGGTCAGAGAAGACAATTTCAGTTGTTTATGTATTCTCTAGAAGGAACTGGGTGCTTAAAAGTACACATAACAGGTTGGGTCTGTAATGCACCTGTTGGTCACAGGCCCAGGTCTGTGCATTTCCCTAATTAAAATCCTGAGTTCACCACCAGAAGGACAGGTAAGTAAAACGTGGGCAAGAACATTGCACAGCAACCGAAGTGTGACCTCGATCTATATTTGTTAAGTGAAACCTAGTAAGAAATAGAGTATGTAGAACAATAGCACAAAGAGAAACTATAAATACATACACACAATATCTGTCTTTGAGGGATGTATCTATAGGATGCATGAAAGGAGACTGGAGTAGGCACAGGGAACAAAATAGAGAAATGAAATAAAACAAGACTAGAGACCACTTGGCATAAGCAGCCTTGACGGTGTGCTGGGAACAGAGAAGTGGGTTTCAGCAACACGGGAGGAGCAGACACCAACACAAAAAACAGAAACCAAGGGAAGAGGTCTCTGCCAGGGAAAACGCCCCTGGGCATGGATTAATAATGAGAGCTCCAGCCGCTAGGAGAGAGGCAGGAGGCTTGACAGGGGACCTGCAGAGAATCCTGCTGGAAGGGTGTTGACAAGGGAAAGGACCAAAGGCTTTGTGGCAATATCATCAGGGTTTAAGGGGACAGCTTTGGAGTCGGAGTCCAGTTCTACCATTGTAGTAGGCTGTGCGTCCTCAGCCAAGAAACCTAAGCTTCCTGCGCTTCCCAATTCTCTTCAGAACAGATACTCAAGACTCCTCACCTTGAGGGGAAAGAAAAAAGTGTAAAGGATTTAAGTGGTTCCTGAAACTAAGATCGATATTTTACCTAAGTTCAGCCTTCACGGCTGCAGGGACTTTTATATCTGATTTCTGCTTTCCACCAAGTGATGTTCTCAGAACATTTTTCTGAAATCTCAGAGGTAAGAGATAAAGGCAATCCAGGAGCCCCAGCATGAGATTTAAATGTTTTGTGTAATCCAATCCGTTTATTCAGTACTCTTATTGAGTATCTACCTCAAGATAATAATTAAATGAGATAATGTATTTCAAACAGTTTTCACAGTGTCTGTGACATCATCCAAGCTGAATAAACATAATTGCTGTTGAAATTTTTTGCAATTGCATTAACATTGTTTTTAATCATATTATCCTTATGGCCCTGAGACCATAGCTGGAAAGCACATGCTGGGGTGCTTTCTGGGCTACCTCTCTTATCTCCAGAGCTCTGTTTGGTATTTTTTTTGACATATCATATTGGTTTTTTTTTCCCCAGGTTGTTAATGTTTCTTTTTATTGGTGGTGGTGGTTCTTTTTAGTTATAAATGACAACAGAATATACTATGACATAATTATAAAAGCATGAAATATTCATTTGTTCTAATTCGATCCCTAAGTACTTCACCTTCCCCTCACTTCACCCCCAACCCCTGTACCCTTCCCTCTGATTTATTGATCTTTCTACTTATTTATAGCTTTTTTAAAATTAGTACCTTGTGGATATACATGCTGGTGAGAGTCACTGTGGCATATTCGTATATGTACATAGGAAAGTTAGGTCAGATTTATTCCACTGACTTTCTATCCCAACCCTTTTCCCTTCCTTTCATTCCCCTTTGTCTACTCCTCTGATCTTACTTCTATTCTTTTTTTATCCACCACCCTCCTAATTTTGGAGTAGCTTCCTCATATCAGAGAAAACATTTGACCTTTGATTTTTCACAGAAATAGAAAAGGTCATCATAAAATTTTTTGGAAAAATAAGAGACCCAGAATAGCCAGAGCAATCCTTGACACATCATATTCCTATAGGAGCTCACTTAATTGATCACTGCTAAGTTCTTCCAAGATCACTGCCTTAATCTTATATATTAGGAAAACCCACAGCCAATGCCCTGTTCCTGTGAATGTCAACTTATTTAGAAATTAAGTCTCTGCAGACATAAGGAAGTTAAGGATCTTGAGATGAGATCATCCTGGATTAGAATGGATCCTAAATCCTAAATCCAAAAACAGTTGTCCTTAAAAGACACCAAGAAGTTGAAGATTCTCAGAGGCCCACAAGAGAGAACTATGTGGAGACAGAAGTAGAGACAGACAGAAGCCATGCATCCACCAGCCAAGAACATCATGGATTTCCCACAGCTTCCAGAAGCCAGAAAAGGCATGGAGTAGACTCTTCCTCAGAGACTCCAGAAGGAACCAGCCCTGCAGACACCTTCACTTCTGGCCGGTAGCAATGGAACCGAGTAAATATCAGTAGTGTGAAACCACCATGCCTGTGCTGACTTGTTAAATGATGGAGCCATGTGCCAAAAATCCCCTGTTGTGATAAAAATCCAGGCCACCGGGTGTTTCTGCAGCCTGCAGGGCCTCGCTTTCAATCAGCCAAGAGAGCACCAGGAAGCGCTGCCTTGGCCAGAGGATCAAGGAAGTTCCTCTGTGCTGCTGAGGGCCCCCTTTGTGTTTCCTTCGTCTTGTCACACAGTGAACAGATAGCCACGTGAACCTCCAACGTTCAGACTTCAGTGTTTATATCACCTCAGTGCCAGGACAGAGCAGGGAGAGCATGTGATAATGAAGGTCAAAGGAGGAAGGTCAAAGGAGTGAACGAGAAATGGATGAGCCACCTCCCATGACTTCCCCCTCCCTCAGCTTTAGCAGACCCTGGAGTGTCACTGGAGAAACCCAATCTGCCAGTATTAACATGTCCAAGGTGCAGGGCCACTAGATTGACAAATATAATTCAGTACAAGACTTCGGGCAAGCATCACTACCCTTAATTCAGAAATGAGAAGTCAAACATTTTTTTTTTTAAGTCTTAAAATTTGGCCAAAGTCATACAGATTCTCTGTTTTCAGATCCATTATTTAAACTCAGGTCATGAGGGCTCTAAAGATTATTCTCTAAGTATGTTCTTTACCATACTGGATTTTTACCATTTCTGGATTTTCTTCTGGGAATACCTGACAAGCAGGATCCATGGACAGGTGTAATTCAGATACATTTTGAGAATGGGAGGTTGCTGTCTTGACCATCTTCCCCGAGGTAGGACCAAGCAGGGGTGATCATAAGAGTCACTTTGTCTTTTCTAGTCACACTCACTCTGTCCCTCCAGCTCTGTCAGAGAATGAACATCACCCTTTTTGCTTTGATTTCTATGCAAAATACAAGGCATGAAGACTGCTACAGTGTGGATCTTAAATATCCTTCAAAGGCCTATGTCATAAAGGCTGAGTCCCTGCCATGGTACTAACTGATAACTAGTGGGAACTTCAAGAGATGGAGATTTCCGGTTATTGGGGGTACATCATCCTTGGAGGGGACTGTGGGATCCCAGTCACTTCCCCACCATGAAGGGAATGGCTTTGCTCCTATATGCACTCTCACCATGATGCTCAGGCCCAAAGCAACAGTCCACAACCAAATCATGGACTGAAACCTCTAACACTGTGAGCGAAAATAAGCCTTTTCTCTTTATAAGTTGATTACCTCAGGTATTTATTACAGTACCAGAAAACTAACACAAATATTGAGGATGCAGGACAAAATCTGAATATTAGTCATTCCCTAAAGACTCCATGCTTCTCTGATCCTCAAGCTGTCTTTCCTCTGGGATTCTTCACAACTTCGCCTCCCACTTCAGTGTACAGGGTACTGTAGGTCCCTGCTCCCTGTGGCTTGGTTTGAGCATATCACTGCTTTTCTAAGACTTCTTTGCTCAACAGTGAACCAGCTTCTCTAGGTTCCCTAATGTAGATGTCCAGAAAATGAGGACAGAGGCTCAATGGCTTCTTTTCTCTTTCCCTCCCCCTCAGTTCCCAGTCCAGGCTTTTCTCTCTCACTTTTATCAAGTATTCTGCCCACTTAAAAAGTCAGCTGATGCTCATTGTATTTGGACATTTTTTTTAAACTGACAGACCTTAGTGTTTATACCTTCATGGTTTGTAACTTATTGATACCTTCATCTGTGCAGAATGGAAGTAGCAAGAGCTGCTCTTAGTAATTCTCCAGGAGCACTGGCAAGCCAATGCAATTCTCAGGTTGTAACATTTTGGAGGGAAAGTATCATGTTCATTCCAACCAATGCAGTCAATACACCCTCCAGTGAATACTTTCTCACAAAACCTTCAGTGATAACTGTTCAAAGAGGTTGGGCTATATGTTGGCTGTGCTGGATGAGAGGCAGTGTCAGAACTTTGAATCCTACAGTGGTCAATCAGATGTCCCCACCCGCAGGTGTGAGGAGAGCTCCAGAGAGAGTATAGCTCGGAACTGGTCAGCTCCTCACTTGTAGATTACAGAGGAAAGCAGGAAGGGGAGTGAGCTCCTTTGAAAAAGAGGGGAGAGTTGAATGTGGAACAGAGCCTTAGAGGGCCTTTTTTCCCCCAATGCAGGAAGAAGTAAGAATATTTCTACTGTTATTAAAAAAAAAAAAAAAAAAACAGGCCTGGTGGTGCATGGTGCATGACTATAATCCCAGCAACTTGGGAAGTTTAGGCAGGAGGATTAGAAGTTCAAGGCCAGCCTCAGCAACTTAGGTGAGACCCTGTTTCAAAATAAAAAATAAAAAGGGCTGAGAATGTGGTGTAGTGATTAAGTACCCCTGGGTTCAATCCCTGGTACCAAAAAAAAAAAAAAAAAGATTTAAATGGTTCCTGAAACTAAGATCAATGTTAATGTTTTACCTAAGTTCAGCCTTCACAGCTATGGGAATTTTTATATCTGATTTCTACTTTCCACCAAATGATGTTCTCACAACATTTTTCTGAAATCTCAGAGGTAAAAGTTAAAGGCAAGCCAGGACCTCTGCATTTGTTAAAATGTTTTTTTGTGTAATCCATTCAGTTTATTCTGCTCCAGGCAGGCTGATTTTAATCCTCGTATGCAGTCCATTGTGACCCTTCTGCCCACAAAGATAAGAGAAGCAAAGCTTTTACAATAATGTAATATCATATCTGGAAAGGATTCCACAAATCCTCCTGTAAGATTGCTCCGAAAAAAATCCAATTTAGCAAAAGCTTTAAACACACATGCGCACACACAAGATATAGTATACCTTCAACCTATGAAGCTTGTGGTTGACAGAGGTCAGGGAGAGACACAAACCTGTATTTCCCCAAAAAACAAATTTCTTCAGAAGACAGTCTTAATTGGGAAAATTTTTTTAATAGACATTGAACAAGTTATTAAATGAGTATTAAAGGCTGGGGTTGTGGCTCAGTGGCAGAGTGCTTGCCTCACCCATGTGAGGCCCTGGGTTCGATCCTCAGCACCACATAAAAATAAATAAACAAAATAAAGATATTGTGTCCATGTGTAACTAAAAAAATGAGTATTAAAATATTTAGACTTTCTTTTTTCCCCTATATGTTCTAAATATAAATTTGGGAGATTTACCTTAGGGATTTCCCAATTTTTTTCAGAGAAAACAGACTAGCTTTAGCAAAATCCAGTTTGTTTTCTCTTCTCCTTTAAGATCTATCCTATGATTTCAGAGTAAATTCTGAAATTTTTCTGATTTTTTTTAAGCTGGCTCTTTTATGCTTATGGTATTATCCAGATTTAACACAGAATTACCAAAAACGCACACAAAACTAGTTTGATGGTTTGCAGATGGACAGCAGTACCGATAAAAGCAGTGTGCCTCCCTGGAATGGATTTTGACCAACATTATCACAATGACCTTAGTCTATAAAACAAAGTGATCAATTTCCCCCAAAGCAACTGCCCCACTACCTGCTCAGGCTGTTAATCTCTTTCCATTGCCTACACTTTTAATCTGCTTTGTGCATGCCCATAGTTGCCTTTGAGCTACTGGAAAAGAGCCATAGCCATAGAGCCATGTGCACTCAAGGAGAAAAGAAAAAGCTGTTGCTGTGTATAGCAGGGAGGGTTTTCGGGTTTTTTTAAAACAGGTCATAGGACCTTACTTCTTGTGAGAGCCGAAGAGTGGCATAAACATTTTAAATACGATTCTGTCTTCTCCCTGGAGAAAAATGTATTGCTTATGTATTTGATAGGGATTTCTTTCATGAAACCAAGTATTAATTGGTAACAGGGTTAACTGCTTCCTAATTGATCTCTTGTAAGTCTAGAACTTTCTTTGCCGGCATTTGTTAAAGTCTGATTTTTCTCACAGATTCAGTCCACACCTCATTTTGATCCTGTCACCTGTTCTGCACACACAACAAACTCACTCACTTATTCACATCCCAACATGTACCACAGTCAGGAGTTCCTGTGTCTCATCTCCCTTCCAGATGATGGTCTCCAATGCCATCACCCAGAGCTTACAAATAGCTCTTAGAGTCAAAACATTTAAAGGCCTTGTGCAGCACATGAGACTGTCCAGGTATTTGCACCAAGTCAGCCTTATTAGTAATCTCTCTTGCCTACCACCAACTACCTATGGGCCCATATATATTTTATTTTATTTGGTACCAGGGATTGAACTCGTGGGCACTCGTCCACTGAGCCACAACCCCAGCCCTATTTTGTATTTTATTTTGAGACAGGGTCTCACTGAGTTGCTTAGCACCTCACCCTTGTTGAGTCTGGCTTGAACTTGCAATCCTCCTGACTCAGCCTCCTGAGCCACTGGGATCATAGGTGTGTGCCACCACGCCCTGGCCCCATATATATTTTAAAGATCTGATTGTGTCCCCTGAGGCATATTACTTATCTAAGGTACAAGCTTTCTGTGACTAATCATGCTCAGTGCTAGTTTCCTTTTTAACTGGCAGCTCTCCCAGCCGTTCCTTCTCACACCTCTGGGTCTTGCACACTCTCTGCCTTCTTGGAAGACTCCCTTGCATGACTCCCTGCACACTGACTCCCACCTCATTCTAAGGACCCTAAATCAACAGCTCTAATCCAAATTCTCTCCTGATCCCCAAACCATGCCCCCAGCTGCCTTCTTAACAGCTCTACCAAAGGACCCTAGAAGCCTATGACACTGATCTAGATGAAATGTGATGGTGGCCTCATTTAGGACTAGAGTAGTGAAGATGGTAAAAGAAAAAGAATTTGGGCCCCATTCTGAGAGTCATGTCAACAGGCATGTCAGTGACTTACGGATGCAGGTTAATTCACCTTATATGAAGCCTGACGGGACCCTGAGAACACAGACTCAACCCTCTGTTAATTTCACTCCTCTTTATTTGGATCTGGTTAGACATCCCAGGAGTGTGCCTGCCTATTTAGCATGCTTTCAGCCACAGAGAGTTGACCACAAATCACAAATCACTACAACTAAGGGAACACCAGGTAATATATGTTCTTTATGTCCTCATAGACTTTTTTAAGATCCAGGCTCATGTGTCCCCTTTCCTTCTTAATATTTCCACTTGAATTTCTCCTATTTATCTCATCATTAACAGGTCCCAAACTGAACTTTTGTTACTTTGATTTGCTCCTTTTCCATTGTTCCTTACCTCAAATACCATGCCATCCTCCTCCAGGGGTCTCCTCCAGTGCCACCCAGGTCCAACTGATCACCATGACTAATCATTCTACCACTAAATTATAGCTTGAAGTCACCTCATTATCTCCATTTCTATGCTACCGCCATTTTTCAAATCAACCTCATCTCCCCTTGGACTGTGGTGAATAACTGCCCTTTCTTCTTCCACCCTAGGCTTCTTTCAATGCATTTTATACACAGAAGCCAGAGTATCTGTTGAAACTGCAAATCTGATTATGTCTCCCTCACTTAAAATTCTTCAGTGCTTCTTACCCTTTATGGAATAAAATTCAAAATCCTCAACTTGACCTACAATTCTGTGCATAATTTGGTTCCTGTCTCTCTAACTGAATCTCACAACACAGCTCCCTATGTTCCAGCCACACTGAGTGCCTGTTTCTGCTCTATCCCAGGCTGTCAGCTCCTTATCTGTGCTCTCCTCTTCTCCATGCTCAGCACCTTGGCAATGCTCACTGGTACAGTTTCCATTAATATTTATTGAGTGTATAAAGGAATGAATGTGTTTTCAGGATCATAACCTTTATGACAAGAGAAGAGTTGAATCAGTTATGATCCTTTTAGCTGCAAGTAATGGAGGATCCAAATAGCAGAGGTTTAAACAATAAAGAATTTTATTATATCATGTAGCTAGAAGCCCAAGGATAGGGCAGCTTTGGGTCAGTTATTTCAGCTACATAATAACATCTTCAGGCCTCCAGGCTCATCTCTTCTCCCTGCTCTATGATTCTTAGCAGGCAGCTCCTCCCTTGACAGTCACAAGATGACTACCGCATGGACATCACGGGTAGATGACAAGAGCCAGCTAGGGGCAGGTGTGTAAACTTCATGAAGCTTTTTTTTATTGTTATTATTATTAATGAGAAAGGCCTTTCTCAGAATCTTCTCCGCAGAATTACCTTGAGTCCTATAGACCAAGACTGAGTTACACACCCTACCCATCCCTAATGAGATCACCATAACTGACTTGGAGCAGGTATGATTCATGCCCTGGAGATGAGAGAAAGTTCACTTTTCTTGAGCATTCAAAGAAAAAAGGAGCAAAATCAGAACTCTGCCAACAATGAAAAGTCGAAGGGTAGGGAGAAATGAGATGAGATGGACAAGGAAGGGTGGTCGGCCTTGTACATCACAGACGCCACCACTGTCATCACCATTACCATTGCTATGCTGATTATGGATAGCATCCCCCAAAGGTCTATGTGCTGCAGGTTTGGTTCCCAGGGGGTGCTAATGGGAGTGGTGGAATCTTAAGGAGGTTGGGCCTTAGGGGAAGTCCTTAGGTCATTGGGGGGAAGAAGCATGCCTTCCAAGGGGATTATGAGATCCCAGGTTCTCAGGGTTTCTCAGATTCCTGGATCATAATGAGAGCAGTTTGCTTTACACATCTCTCCACCATTGCTGTCTGGCAAGCTCACCAGAAATCCAAAGCCATGGAGCCACCAGATCTTGGACTGGAACCTCCAAAACTGTGAGCTAAATGAAACTTTGCTCTTTATAAGTTCACTTCCTCAGGTATTTCATTGCTGTAGAATGAAGCCAACTAAAACCATCATCATCAGATTGGCCAAACTATATTTCTCTCCGAGAACTCTCAAGACTTGGGTCTATTTAAGTAAAAACGTAACATTCAATTCTAAAAACATTTATTGGGATAGCATGATATTTAAGAATACAGGATTTGGTTACATGTGACCCTATTTCAACCAAAGTAATTATAGCTTTTTCTCTGTAGTATATTGAGGTTCCCACATACTATATCATTTGAGAAAGGAGTTCTATGTCTAAAAATAAAATTACTGATCCAGTTTGTCTGATATTTTTAAAATGAGAAGTTGAGACCTAGAAAGGTTATATATTTTGTGTAAGTCACAGATTGGCCAAATATACTGGTAAAACAGGATATGAACACAAGCCCATGTCCCAGAGCAAAACAATATACCAGACTCAGAACTAATAATCAAAATCAATACGTAGTAAAGGCATACATCATGCCAAATTTGTAGGATGGCTCATGTTAAACTTCCAGGTGATCATAACACTGGATCAAAGGGGAACATTTGAGTGTTAAGATAAACAAATATCTCCATCGCTTCTTTCCCAAGCTTCAGATTTGAATTTGCAATCACCTCCTGGTTGTCTTCAAGTAGCCCACAAACATCCCACATCCATACATCTAAAGATTCACCCAGAACATTTAGTCTCCTTTCTCCACCCAGATTAAAGTGTCTTCCCATAGATAACACTCAGATGGGCAAGTCATTGTCCAGGCCCTTCTTTTCCTTATCTACACATCTAATTGTGTTGCCAATGTTGTCACTTCTAACACCCAAATGTCTCTCACATCAATTCCTTTCCACACTATCTCCTGCAGACTACTCTCTGCCACAGCCCGGCTGGCTGGGCAAACTAACTTGCGGGGTGGGGGCGGTGGGGAGTGGGGGGGTGATGAGGAACTTGTGTAGATTGATACAGCAGGAGTGGGAGCCTTTTATTGTAGGACCGGAGGGGTATATAATACAGCAGTCAACCAATAAGGAATCTCCACACTTAATGGCTCGATGGCGTTACTTCACAAAACACTCCCTCTGGCAAAATGCCAGGCACCATCCTGACTTGTTTACAGACCCTAACACTCTCATCATTGCTTGTCTAACTTTTGGTAGTAAATCTTTTGGCAGTATATCTGCCTCTATAATCCATCCTGCATCCTACAACCACAGTAATATTTATTTATTTGTTTGTTTGTTTTAACCAGGGATTGAACCTAGGGGCATTTAACCACTGAGCCACATCCACAACCCTTTTTTGTTTTTTATTTAGAGACAGGGTCTCACTTACAGCCCCATTAAGGTGCTGAAGCTGGCTATGAACTCACAATCCTCCTGCCTCACTCAGCCTCCCAAACTGCTGGGATTATAGGTGTGCACCATCATGCTGGCTACCACAGTGGTACTTCTAAAATAAACATGAAAAAGTTATTTTTTCCTGAGCTTCAAAATAAAGTTCGGACTCCTCAGAGCACCCAGCAAGCCTCATCATGATTTGGCTCTAACTTCCTCTCCAGTTGAATTTCTCAGCCTTTCGTACACAGGGGGAAAGGTAGCCTTACCTGTTGATTTAGGCCTCAGCTTCAGTCAGACTGAGCATGAATCTTGGCTCTGTCATTTACTGAGTTACCTAAACAACTCATTTCACCTCTCTGTGTCTTTGACTTCCCATTGGTAAGATGGAGATAATAACATTCCTCCCAAATTAGGTGATGCAATATACGTAGAGTATGTGGAAGGATACACATTGGCACATTGTTAGGGCTCAACTACAGTTACCATCACTAACTTTAAGTTATCAATTATCTATGAACCTGATGCTCTGTTCCTGTCACTTCATCTTCCTTTGATCCCCTTCCTTGTTCTGTTTGCCATGCAAAGCCCTGTTCCCTGTTCCAAGTCACTTTACTAGACTTTTTTTATTGTTTGTTTTTAAATTTTTAGTTGAAGATGGACACAGTATCTTTATTTATTTATATGTGGTGCTGAGAATCAAACCCAGTGCCCCACACATGTGAGGCAAACATTCTACCACTGAGCCACAACACAGCCCACTTGACTGGACTCTTAACACTTTAGGAACAAATGATGGAGCCTGTGTCTCCAATCAGTTTTTAAAATGAGATTAAAAACTTATGGAAAACTTATTCCAGACTGCTGAAACCTCACAAAGGAATTCTTTGTCAATCTTTTATTTGTTTATTCATTCAACAAACATTTATTGAGCACCTATTAGAGGTACTACAGTAAGGTAAGAGAAAAGAAAGATTATTAATACAGGAATTCACAGCCTAAATTCTACAGCAGAGCTGGCCACAAGAACGTCTGTGATTACAGAAATGTTTTGTGTCTTCTCTGAACAATATGGTAGCCATGAGCTAGATGTGATTATGGAGCATTTCAAATGGGACTCATGCAGCGGATGTAATGAATACTTAATTGTATTTCATTCTAATTAATCTAAATATAAGTAGCTATATGTAGCTAGTGGTTACCTTATTGGACAGGACAGTCTAAATCAATATATAAAGAAATTGGTACCAGGTCTCTGAGTACCTGAGATAAAAAGAAATTTTAAAATAGGTAGAAAAGAGAAATA
This sequence comes from Callospermophilus lateralis, assembly GCF_048772815.1. Classification (NCBI taxonomy): domain Eukaryota; kingdom Metazoa; phylum Chordata; class Mammalia; order Rodentia; family Sciuridae; genus Callospermophilus; species Callospermophilus lateralis. The sequence goes on along the minus strand of NC_135307.1, from coordinate 67,903,400 downwards.
AAGGAAGAAAACAAAATTTTAATTCAGAATTTCCACAAATTTTTCTAGGTCTGTTGTTCCCTAAGTCAGTCTTATTTCCAGGTCTATCATTCCCAAGTTCCTAAGACATCTGTAAATCTGCTTGTGCACTGTTAATTAACTCCCCAATAAACAGATTAATTAAAGAAAGTTATGATATTTTGAGAAACCTATATTTAGGGGGCTTTCTAGCACTATCTACTGATCAGATAATAAAGATTACATCAGCCTAAGGATTCAGAGATTGACTAGACCATCAGAAACTATTTTGAGATCGCCTGATTGATATAATTTCTACATACCTTCCCATTCGCTCTTCCCATGAAATTTCCTTTAAAAGAGCCAGGAACCCTAAAACATCATCTCACACTTTCAAGATGGCCCACATACTCCCTTGAATGTGTTTGCCTTACTCTACCCCAAAGGCCTCTCTCTCTTGAGATTCCCCATATCTTTCCTTGAATATGTATCTACTTTCCCAAATAAACTTCTGTCTATGCTTCTGCATGGCATGTGCTGAATGTTTTTTCCCATCACATAAGCAAAAGTCCCCACTGGTCCTGAGTCGAGTTCTCCCTTCTCTCCAGGAACTTCTCAGACACTTTCTTGGAGATACCTCTTCTCTCATGACATCATCAGGACCATAGACAAGGTATCTATAAAGTTAACATTGGAGCACAGAGGAATGAATGATTGTGAGAATTGGTGAGAAGCTTAAAATATCTGATCATGAAGAATGAATAGGTTCCAGCATTATGTATGAGTGGTAAAATGAAAAAAAATAAATAAATTCCTCCAACCCAGGTAGAATACTAAAAAAAGCAGTTGCTGATTCATCTGAGACCTTAACAAAGCCCTTAAAGCTGGGACAGTGTCACTGAATGCTTTCTTTAAGAAGTATATACTATTTGCATGGTTTTGATTCTCCCTGGTACTGAAGGGGCACCATTTGGAGGGAATGGAGAGGAATGAATAAAGATGAGTAAACTATGCCCTACACAATAAGGTGAAATATTCAGTTTTAGAGGAGTAGCCTCACAAATTATAATATAGTTGTGAATCTTCTTCTATCTTGTAGGTTTATATTATACTCTATTATCTCTGAGAATTTGCATTGCTTTCAGGGGTGAGTGTACATTTGAGAAATGAGGAGTGCAAAAGCATGAGAAGAAGAGGGAGAATGAAAAGAAGCCATCAATCACTCAACAAGGAGCTTAAAGGGTATATCTATCTGCCCTTTGTTATAATGAAATCTGAAAATGGAGAAACTCTGGAACTGGGTAAGGGGCAGAGTTGGGAAGGACTGGGGGTGGGAAGGATAGAATGCTGTGAATAGTGATATGGGTATTCCTGTGAGATCCCAGAAGACAAGAGGACCAGGAAGGAGCTAGAATGGTGTAGAGATTAACTAAGTGTTCATGACCAAAATGCTGATAGAAGTGAGGTATATTCTACAGAAAGTTGGGGGGAAAGGTCATCCTTGTTATGAAGTAGAAAAGAACTTGGCTGAACCATGTGCATACCCTAGAGCTTTATGGAAGGCCAAACTTAAAGCAGTGAACCAGGATATCTGGTGGAGGAAAGATATAAACAAAGCCTTAGACTGCGGCTCAGCTAAAGCCTGTGTAATTAAAAGGGAGGCAGAATGGAAAGATTTGGAGAAGTCTCAGTCTATATCAAGAGTGGGGAAAGCAGCTTGTTCAGGAGAGAAGGGTTCAGTTGGCTAAAAATGATGGGCACAGATAAAAGGGAGCCAGGTACTAATCATCAAGGACATCTCAGAAATGCTTGTGGCTACTCTTCCCACCTCAGGCCCAGAGGCCTACAAGAACAAAACTCTTTCAAGAAATGGCCCCAGGCCCTTTCTCTGGGCTCAATGACCAGGACTACCTAGGGGTTCTGTTCCCTGCTTTCCAGAAACATGCTCCACAGCTGCTGCACCGATGGTTCAAGCAAATCCAAGCACAGTTCATGCTGCCATTCCAAAAGGAGCAAGAGACCAACCTTGGTGGCCTCTACATGGTGGTAATTGTGCAGACACACAGAACACAAAAGCTGTACAGCCATGGCAGCTTCCACTAAGGTTTCAGATGAAAGCCTGGGAAGCCAAGCAGAGGCCAGTTGCAAGGTCAGAGTCATTGCCCAGACTCTCTACTACAACACCTAATGGAGCTGCAGGAGGAGGGTTGCCGCCCTTGAGACCCAGAATGGTGGAGCCTCCCTCAGAGTGTGATGCCAGCTTTAAAAGGTCACAGACATCAGCATGGCAGCTGCGTGGGCTGCAACCAGAAAAGTCACAGGGCGAGACAGCCAGGCCTTGGGGACCCATCCCTCTGAGGTAGGAGTTTAGGGACATCAAGATGGTAATGAGTCATCATATCCCTGTCACAATGGGACCCAGTACTATAGGAACTCCCACCACAGGTTCTGTCTTCTAATTAGGCAAAAATAAAGTAACCAATAGGAAGAAATGAGGCAAGGTATTCAATCATACCCATGAGGATAGAATAAGGCACAGCTCAACATTAAGACAAGATTGAGGAAAAGCCAGGAGGACCACAAGTTCAAAGCCAGCCTCAGCAATTTAGTGAGGCCTTGTCTCAAAATTAAAAAAAAAAAAAAATTTAAAGGGCTGAGGATGTGGCTCACTGATTAACTGTCTCTGAGTTCAATCCCTGGTTTAAAAAAAAATTAATAAAATAAAAAACAAGACAAAACTCACCCAGACATGGGCTTTTGAGCCTCTCTCTGACTGAGCCCACTCCACTCTACAGAGTACCACTTTCACTTTCACCTTTTATAAATCTACGCTTTGCCTGTTATTTCTGCATGTCTTGCTCAATTCTTTAGTAGAGATGCCAAGAACCTGAATCCCAACTGGACATCCACCAGTATCACCCTGATCCTATGTACACAGGAAACCAGACTTGGAGGTTTAAGATTTAATATTGATCCTGCTAGGTTCACTCTTGCTTTGGGCCTATTGCTCCTTTATACATCTTTATTTCTCCCTTTTGGAATAGAAATGTTTATTCTATCCTTATCCAACCAATGCATCTTAGAAGAAAACAACTTTTTCTTTTTTTAAATAGGGTCACAAATGTAAAGAGTTTGCTTTGAACCCCACATGACACTTTTGGACTTGAACTTTTAAGCAATGCTGGAACAAGTTAAGACTTTGGAACCATTGGGTTTGGAATGATTGTATTTTGTATTATGAGAAGGGTATGAACCTTGGGGATACAGAATCCTATGGTATGGATATGGTTTGAGTCTATCCTTCAAATGTTCATGTACTAGAAGCTTGGAACTCACTGTGGTAGTGTTGAGATGGTGTAACGTTTAAGAGGTGGCTTCTAGAGAAAGGCAGTTAGGCCATCAGAGCACTGTCCTTGTCCTCAGATGGATTAATGCTGGTCTCAAAGAGTTAGTTAGTTCTTGTAAGATTGTGTTGTTACAGAGTAGGGCCACACAATATACCTGGTCCCTTCTGAATGCACTCCGTTCCCTTCTGACCATATTGTGATGTAGTTAGGGGACCTTCTAGGATGCCAGCACCATGCTCTTTGGACTCTCCAGACACCAAAAACATGAACCAAATAAACTTTTGTGTTTTATAAAGTCCTAGACCCAGATGTTTTGTTATAGTAAAAAATAATGAACTAATACAGAAGACAGACCCAAAGCAGCAGTGATATCAAGTAAATAGAAAAAGAGGAAACCCAAGACTCGTTCTAACACACACATGCACATACATACACATACTCACACTCATCATTATTTAAATGCTCACGGAGGATAATGATCCTTAAGTAGAAAAAAGTGCTAATATTTTATTTTAATAATATAATAAATATTTGGGGAGTGATAATGGGAATTGATCCCAGAGGTGCTTAACCACTGAGCCATAGGCCTAGCCACCTCCCCCACTCCTTTTTAAATATTTTATGTAGAGATAGGGTCTCACTAAGTTGCCTAGGACTTCCCTAAGTTGCTGAGGCTGGCTTTGAACTTATGATACTCTTGCTTCAGCCTCCTGAGCTGCTGTGATTATAGGCATGAGCCACTGTGCCCAACCTAAGAAATACATATCAATGAGCTTATATGCAATATATGTAATATTTGAGAACTATGCCTAAATTCATATACTATAATATCTAATTGAAGAAAAATAGCCATCTGAATTAGTGAAGAATCTGAACATGGTTGATTTTTAAAGATGTACAATCACATTGCTTTTTAGTAAGTTGAACACGCCTAGCAACTGACACGACTCTGCCAAGGGAAGCCTCCAAGAGCTACGTTAATGGTTAGCTTACTTAGCAACCCTGGCAAAACAAAACGATTTACAAGCATTCTGCTGAGGCACTTAAAAATGCCCTCTTGCTTCTTGTTTGACTATTCATTTAGTATTCTTTGTTCTTCATAAATGATACACAGGTAAACGAGCATTTGTTCAAATTTACACAGTGGTGGATCTAACTTAATAAGATTTCTCTCTATTTATCTGGAAAAACACCACCAGCTTAGTAGTCAACAATGTGATAGACTGGCAAGAAAAAGTGATTTGATAAAATTATTTTACTGAGCTGGTGGACAATGCCCAATTGTCCATGTTCTAAAGAATACTGCTGCCTCTCTTATATTCAAAATCGGCTATTGCTACACATTTCAGCTTTTTGGACTCATTTTCTTCAGTTTGATGGATCTTAGAGAAACTGGAGCAATCTGGTACACTGAAGTATAAAGTTAGAGCCAATTAATGGGGGTGTAATGAGAATCTCTATGCTTGTTCATCAGAGTATCTGAGAAGTTCTGCAAATTCCAGCCTTCCAGTATGTAATGGGAGAAGGGATGAGTTGGGAGTAATGGAGTGGGTGGGCCCTGTCACTATCCAAAACGCTGAAATCCACCACATGGAGGTCAAATATAATCTATCAATTATCTATTGTTAAAAGAATGAAATGAACATAACCTGATTTAAGAAAACCACACACAAAGTAAGGAGTCAGTAAACACAGTTCCAGACAAGTTTCATTTGAGACTAAGAGGCAGGTAGAAGTTAGAGGCAGGGTCCAGTGATGTTGGGTGGACCAGTAGTTCTCTGAGTGTGATTCTGAATTTGAATTTTGGTTGGTTTGGTTAATGTCAGTAAGACAAATGCAAAACAATTCATATGTCAGTTGAAACTTCACTAGTCCCTCTGTGATATGAATTACTTCTTTGCTGAACAAAAAGATAACAATTTCTCAATTCTAGAACATTTTCTCAAATTTGGGGGCTATGACAACAAAACCTCACATTTAAGTTGAACCCACATTTATTAGCATTTATTAACACCTTCTTAGCTTTAGACGGACAATCAACAAAACAATAACTTAAGCATTGTTTGCTAATTTCCATGTTATCAGCCATCCCCGCCGCCCCCCCAAACACACATGGCCCTTTCCAGCTACCAACATGATCAGCTATTAGAATAGGGAGGAGCAGCAGCACATCATTATATAATTTTCACCATACAGATAAACATAAATAACCTCAAGAACAGAGATAATATAGAGTGGAATGATGAGGATGTGCTCATTTTGTGGGTTTATTTCTTTTGTTTTAAATATACCATCATACATCATGGGGACACATGCTGAGAAATGAGCTGTTAGGCAATTTCATTGTTGTGCAAACATCGCTGAGTGTACTAACACAAAGAAAGATGGCTATACCACTACTAGGTGATGTAATCTATGGTACCACCATCATTTCTGTGGTGTTCATTGTTGATCAAAATGTCATTAGGCTGTGCAGCGCTGTAATTTATTTCATTGTAGGTTTACATAGTTCAGATTTTCATGATGGAAATATTTTATAAATGGCTTAAAACTTACCAGCACTTTAACAACCAACTCTCAGGGCCAGTAGTTCTACCTCCAGTCTACCACTGGTCCAGGTATGGCCTAAATATGTAAAATATTATCGTGACTAATAGAAACATGTGATCCACTTGGATTCTTCAACGTACAAATATGGATGAGCTTCAGACACTTCAGAAAACAGGGACTTGTAGGAAAGAGATTGAAGGCCTACTAAAAAAAAAAACGGAGAGAGAGAGAGGGGCTGGGGTTGTGGCTCAGTGGTAGAGAGCTCACCTCGCATGTGTGAGGTCCTGGGTTTGATCCTTAGCACCACATAAAAATAAATAAATAAAGATATTTTTAAAATAATAATAATAATAATAATTAATAAATAAATAAATTGATAAAATAAAGATTGTGTTCAACTACCACTAAAAAGTAAATATTTTTTTAAAAAAAAGAAAAAAGAATTTTTCAATTCAAAAGGAAATTTATTTCAAACACATAAAGGAACATCTATATTTAAAGAAGGCGATAAATAGGTATCTTTTTTTAATATTTATTTTTTAGTTTTAGGTGTATACAATATCTTTATTTTACATTTACGTGGTGCTGAGGATCGAACCCAGTGCCTCGTGGATGCTAGGCAAGCACTCTACCACTGAGCCATAATCCCAGCCCCTATAAACAGGTATCTTGCAAAGAAAAACAAATCCATGGCAGGAAGTTTTCCATTTAATTTTGAAGAAAAAAATCTAAGCTGTGATCAGGAAAGGAAAGGGAAAAGATGAAGAGCTAGGGAAAGGAACACAGTTAACTCAGTAACTCAGGAAAGGTCACTTCTGTTCAGCTTTGAGTTTACAAATATGCTTAAAAAAGAGAGAGAGGGGGGAAAAATTACACTTAATGTTCAACTTTATATAGCTGTAGTCCCAACATACTTTCTTCCCTTGACATGGCTTTAAGTCACTGGCTAATCTGTCTCCAAGGTCCAGACTAGCTGGTCACAGTTTCCAAATGGCAATTCCATGTGCCTGTCTGTTCAGATTCCAGGGGGACTTAGTTTCTGCTCAGTCTTTGGAATGGTTAGATTATTGCCACCCCTCCACAGACAAGGTGACCAGCTTCTTATGCTCAAATGTATCATTCTAGCCTTTTAAAAATACTTTCCCCATAAACATGTGCAGTGATTCTAACAAAGGAGCTTTGCTTTTTCCCCTTGTGTAGAGGTAATGATAACAAAGACACCTGCATTGGAATCACAAACTACTACTCAAAAGACATCAAACTACTAGAAATATCATTCTGGCATTTGATTTGAACAAAACAATTGGGCAGGGAAGATGAATTATGAACACAAATGATGCAACATTCCAAAGCAAAGCGAAGGGTCTTTGCTACCAAAAAACGCTCATGACTTTAGACACTCCAGAAACCATCCATCTGTTATTTAAATCTGTTATTTAAACCTAAAGATTCTATTAGCTAACTTATACAATAATTTTGTTAATAACCTGAGAAGTTAAAATCTTGAATGTGGCAAGAGCAAACCAAGAGAGCACATTTACTTATTGGTACAATGTTATAAAATCATTTTTCCTGGGTAGCCCTGGTTAATAAATCTCCAAACACTAAGCTGTACTATCTCATCCTTTGAAAATCAATATGCACATCACATTTGGCTGTAGTTCACCAACAAGGATCTCCAAATTTTATCTTTGAATATACAGCCTTTATTTTTGTTTTAAATAACAATAATGCAACTGACTCAAAATTCTTATCTACTGGAAGTAAAAACCTAGATAAAAAATCAATAGTAGATTTAGCTTCAAAAGAATAATCATCATGTCAAAGACTACCCAATCCTAGAATTTAAAATATTGATTTGTTGTGTACTATTTTCACAGCATGCTTATATACACATACACATGCTTATATGTATATGTGTGTGTGTGTGTGTGTGTGTGTATATATATATATATATATATATATATATATATATATATATATATATAATGTTATGTTATATGCAGACATATTTCTATTCAAATAATGCTATCCCATGTTCAAAAACTGTATCCCAATATATGGAGAAGAGTAAAGTAAGCAGTGCAAAGCAACTTACTTCTTCCTAAAGATGTATTATCATTTCTATACTTTAAGAAAGCTGGTATTTTGTGTTTATGAACACTAGATGTGAATGCTGTACCATTCAAAACTGCCTAGCAGTTTTATTTTTTTAAATGAAAATAAAATGTTTAAGAGTGACCATTACTCCTACAGAGAATATTGATAACCAAAAAAACATAGGACTAGATACAAAAGCACTAAGGATGTAGAAAAGTTGGGGCACCAAGGACTGCTTAGATTAGACTTGCAGTCCCCCCATCCCCAGCACCTACTCATCTGTAGACAGGCTGCCAGCTGCCCAGTCAAGCCCCATTCTCATCTTCTTTCCTGCTAAAAGAACTGTTATATTCACATTGCTAAGCTGTGGAAGCAACCTAGATGCCCATCAATAGATGAATGGATAAAGAAACTGTGGTACATATATACAATGGAATATTACTCAGAAGTGAAAAATTCTGCTCCATTTGTATTAAAAGAGAATAAAATTATGGCATTTACAGGTAAATGGATGGAGTTGGAGAAAATCATGCTAAACGAAATAAGCCAATCCCCCCCTCAAAAAAAACAGGGTCCTAAAGTCTTCTCTGATAAATGGATGCTAATCCATTATGGGGGTGGGGGCATGGGATGAATGGAGTGACCTTAGATGGGGCAAAGGGGAGGGATGGAGGGGTAAGAAATAGGAAAGATGGTGGAATAAGACAGATATCATTACCTTAGGTAATGTATGATTGCGTTTCCCTAGGTAATATATGATTACCCTAGGTAATGTATGATTGTACGTGACCCTACTTAGGTACAACCATAGAAGTGAAAAATTCTGCTCCATTTGTATACAATGAATCGAAGAGCTTTCTACTGTTATGTTTAACTGATTAGAACTAATAAAAAATATTTTATATAAAAGAACTGTTAGTATTTGGAACACCACGTGCCCAAGTAAATTTGTACTTATCAGCCTCCTCTGGAGCTAGGGGAGGTTCAGTGACAACTGGAGCTATGGGAAGTAGGAAGTGTCACTGGGTGGGACCTCCGAGAAGGTTCTCTAAAAGGATTCACACAACTGGCACCCGGTGCTTGTTCCTTGGTCTTTAGTTCTGTCTCAAGACCCAAAGACCTCGAGGTTTAAGCAGAAACACAGATGAAGCCAGGTCCCTGATCACATCACAGAACCACCTGCAGCCCACGGTAACCACTTCCATTTCTTCATTTCATGAGAAAAACAAACAAACAATAACAAAAATAATTAAACTAGTCTGACCTGGATTTCCTGCCACATGCAGGCGAACTTAAAAACAAAACAAAAAAAGTAATTAATAAGAAATCAATGTGCGATGGCTGAGAAAAATTGTCAAAATGAGAACCCGTCGGAGCTCAGCCAAAGGCATCATCATCCCGGTCTGCAGCGTGCCTGGCTGAGAATCCCTCATTAACTCTCACGCAACCGCCTACTAAACATTTAAGAGAACCAGAGAGAAAACTGGCTGGCTGTTGTTGTGTTGGAACAATTTGCGAGGGATTTCAGTGGCCCGAAAGGCAGCTGCTGTAGGAGCAGGAATGATGAGTGTTTGTTGCTATATCTTTTAATGTGAAAGCATAGGTGATAAAGTGACCCCAAGAGGTAGAGAAGCAACCATCCCCCTGCCACTATCATCCACTGCTCCTTTATTTCCATTTGAATAATTAAATTGGATGATAAAAAATCCAACTAAAATGAACATAATAGTACAGGCAGAGCTCCATCCAAGGGTTGGAACGATATTATTAAGTCTCATTTCCTCTTCATCTTTGGGTTCTGTTGGCTGAATGGATCTCAGGCTTCCTGTGGTGGCGCTCGAGGTCTTACTGGCTCTGCTCAGGTCACATCTGATCTGTGAATGAATCCCTGCAGTGCTTTGGCCAGGCCAGAGCCACCTGCCTCCATCCTGGAGCCAAAAAGAAAAGCACAGGACTGAGTGGAACAGCAGCCTTCACTGCCAGGTTCCACCAGCAGGGACAGGAGGGGTGCCGCAGTCTGGCTGGGCACAATTCAGGAGCCACTTGTCAAAAGAAACGAACTTTATTTTTAGAACCACACACGACAAACAAAACAGCTCCTCAGGAAAAACCCTCAGAGCCCAACTGCCACCACTGGCTTCCCACAAGCCACTCCCCCAACCACCAGCCTCTCCACCTCCCACAATCCTCTTGCTCTTGAGGCCGATTGGCTGGATCGTGTGGGCGGAGCCAAAAAAGTCCCCCAATGAGCAGGTCCGTGGCCTGAAAGGGCAGGGAAACAGTCCAATGAGCATCACCGCAGAGGAGCCAATCAGCTAGGTGTTGCTGGGGCGGCTGTGAGCCAATCATCAGCTGGCAGTCTGAAAGTTTGCTGGGGCCCCTTCGGCTGTGGCTCTCAACAGAGGGGTGTGCAAAGCTGTGCCTGGGCCACCACCTCTGTGGATCTCCTTTTCCAAGAAAACATCACTTTGGGCAATCAAGCTCTAGTGTCAATCCCTGTTCCTGCTTCCTGTCAGCCCTGGAGAATAGAGAGGAGATTGTTCTCTTAAAGAAAAATTGAGTCTGGCACCAGACAAAGGGGCAGACAACATAGGGCCTGGCAAAAATAATGTCAGGTGTACAAACTGACAGGTCAGTGGCAGCGACTTAGAACAAAGCAGCCTGCGCGGGAAAGAAACATCCATTAGGGAAATGCCTGTCAATCAGCAGGACCCCCTGGCCAATCCTGGAGTTCAGCCAACTCCCCTGACCAACTCCAGCAGGACAAAGGACTCTAAAAACACCTTTTCCTGTCCCAAGCCCTTCCCTTCCTGCCGTGAGCCCCATAAAAGTCCAGTCCAGTCAAGCTCCCATGGGGTTTCTCCTCAGACCCTTCTCCTGTCCACTCTGTCAGTCTGATCCAGTTCTGCCTGAGAGTGATATTGAGAAACTGATGTGACTCCATTTTTGAAAACCCAGCTTCTACCTCAAGGTCTGTCCAAAAGGAGGGGGCGTGATCCTTGTCCTTGTAAAAACCCACAGAGCACTCCTAGGCACATACCCACCCTGCTGAGTTGTTTGTAGATAACAGGAGAGATCTGCAGAGCCAGGTGTCCCTGACTCAGTTACTCTAGGTGAAGACCCATAGCAACCCCCTAGCAACCACCAATCAGCATGAGTCAGGGAAAATACCTGGGATGCCAGATGACCCCCCAGTGGTCTTGGTGGTTGATAACATGTTGGGAAACCATGTAGTTTAGCACGTACTCCCCTCGTGGCTTAAACCAATCTGTTCAAAGGAATCCCTCTCTTGTACTTACCAATCACCCTTATCCAACTTGTTCCCGCCAGTGAATGTGCTAATCAATGTTAAGAATTGTTGTTTGATTTTCCCTCAGTATGAAATGATTTGCTGTGTTTTGTTGTGATGCATAGAGTATCCCCCGAAAAAACTATAAATCCTCACTGAACTAAGGGCCAGGGCTCACTCCTCGGGACCCCTGTGTCGGAAACAGTGTGAGTCCAGGCTCGAGCTTGCAATAAAGACTCTTGTGTGATTGCATCAGATTCAGTTCCTGGAGGTCTATTGGAGTCTGGCATTACAATATCTCAAATAAAGCCTCATTCAGCGGCCTTAAATCTGCCTCCTTTGGTTGCTGTCCGCCTTGCCTGATCTTACACAAATGTGTTTTTGTAGGCCGTGTGTCTTTTTCCTATTATCTGCCTCCCCAGATCAGAAATTCAGGATTTGCTCTGGTAGAAAACTGAGCAAGTCCCTCTCCCTGAGCCGCCACTGCCTGGATGACTCACACAGTACTACATGTCTTTCTGGGTATATCAGGCTACTGCTTCAAGGAAACAACTAAGTAGATGGAGGAAGAGAGCAAGAGGAAGTATTTCATCCTGAAAGGCAAAACCTTGAAGGGAAGTAAAGGAAGGGAGAAACTTGGAAAAGAAGATGTCAGGGATTATAATTCCTCATGTGCCACAATGATTTAGTACAGTAAGATCCCCCTCCACCAGGCCATGCCACACCATAGCAATGCCCACTAGACACAAGAATCCAGCTGGGAGAACCACCTGTCCGCAGCTAGAGGATGGTGTCATATTTATCAGGTAAACAGAAACAAAAGGTAAGCCAGGGACACACACCAATTTCAGACAAAGACTTAAGTAGCACAAAGAGAGGAATTTGAATTGACAAATGGACCAAACCACCATAAATTTTTATAAGCCAACTATATCCAACAAAAAAGTACTATGAATGAGAAGGAAAACCAATTAAAAAGATTATGAACAAAAATAAAATTACTAGCCAGGCATGGTGGTGCATGCCTATAATCCCAATGGCTCAGGAGGCTGAGGCAGGAGGATCACAAGTTCAAAGCCAGCCTCAGCAACTTAGTGAGGCCCTAAGCAACTTATTGAGACCCTGTCTCTAAATTAAAAATATTATAAATGGCCTGGGGATGTGGCTCAGTGGTTAAGCACCCCTAAGTTCTATCCCTGGTACCAAATAATTAATAAGTAAATAAAATCACTACATATCAAAACTTATCAGCAATGCAGTGTTAACATAGTAGAGGACTGGTTTAGTTATTTATTCCATGATGACATATTTTTAAACATCCCCAGGAAGGACTTTTTAAAATCAGTTCTCTCCCTTTTATCTCAATCAAGTCTTTGTCTCACTGTATTCTTTATCTTTCTCTTTATTGACTTCCAGGCTACATTCTACTTAACACCTATATCATCATTTATTAATATGATCTCGCTAATCTATTCTTTTGACTTGCAGACATTTATTTTAAAGGAGAATTGATGGATAAGAAAATATCAGGCCAGGGTAAAATATCAAAAGGTCCATGCCTTTGGAGTTAGAAGGCAGGGCTGAGAAAGAGGCAGCTGTGCCAGGTGTATGTTTGTTAGCATTGCTTTAACAAATTACCACAATCTGGAGGCTTCAACTGTTGGAACATACTGACCCCCAGTTCTGGAAGCCAGAAGTTCAAAATTAAGGTGTTGCCAGGGTTGGTTCTTTCTGAGGGCTGGGAGGGAAGAGGCTGTTCCAGGCTTCTTTCCTTGACTTGTAGATAGCTGTCTTCTTGCCATCTCTGCGCTTTCAAATTTCACCTTGTGTAAGGACACCTCGTCACGCTGAAGCCAGATTTAAAGACAGGTAGTTAGTGTAGCTAGGTAAATCAGGTCTGAGAAAATGGAGACTGATTTGAGTCCGAGGAAGTCAGAAACCAGACCTGGGAGATTGAAATGTTAATGTTCATTAACCTCAAAGCCTGGCCTAGAGTTAATTAATTCACCCTGGCCTCCCTTCTGGCCCAGATCACACCTCCAGGCCTCTTTAGCCCACCTGTTCCCCATGCTTTTAGCCTGCTCACCTGCATTCCCCATTACACATGCAGAATGAGGGAAAAGATCAAGATAAAGGAGAGGAATATAGAGGGACAAAGAAAACTTTAGATATAAAAGGGATGGGACTTCCTCGTCCCAGGGATTCAGCTTTTTGGGCCCCTTCTTCCTCCAGGGAGAAGTCTTGTTTCACTATCCTTTAAATAAAGGCTTTAAATAACTTTCTAGACTACACTTGTCCGGAGTGCTTCTCTGGTGTTATACTTCAATTCGAGGAAAGAGTAAACTTTGGTATCAATATTGGATGAACACCCACTTATTTAATGACCTCATTTTAACTGGAGTACCTAGGAAAGAACCTTGTCTTCAAACAAGCTCATGCTTTGAGGTGTCCAAGACTAGAACTCCAGCCAATTTTCTTTCTTTCTTTTCCTAAAAATGGGGAGATGTCTCAGGGGAATATAATGCAGCCCATAACAGAAGGGATGGTCTTTCTGAGAATGGACAAAGAGTAGAATTGGTGCTTCCTATTGTCCACTGCCAACATCATGATTTTGGACTTCTGGCCCCAGAACCATAAGGCAATATATTTCTGTTGTTTAAACCACTTGCTTGTGGTACTTGGTTAATAAGTCACTTGTAATCACCAAAATTTAGGACACTCCAAGGTTTTGCACTGTTATTCCTCAGTTCACACCCCCTATCTCCCCTCTCAAATAATTCAACTACATCTATATTTTCCTATCAGATGATGAACTGTTTGTCACTTAAAGTTCAAAAGCCAAACATCACCCATGTGCATAAGAATGGTTTGCCTCAACTGTTTGTTACTACTGGAGCCACTAAGTCCCTTCCCGACTCTGAGGCCAAACTTGGTCCTACATGGGAATATGGGAGTCTGTCCTCCAATTATACATCTAGTTACACTCATGGAAAACTTTAGCTTGTCAGTAATTGATTTCCTGCCTTGACATACTGAGTCCTTGTGACTGGATCCCTACACTGGACCCTTACTGTTCTTTAACTCAGTTCCCAACTTACAGTCTAGAACCTCACAGTGGGGTTATTGTATTTTCTCTTCAACAATAAAATTTCCATAGTCTGAATTCTCTGCCTGCTATCTCAATTTACCCAAGAAATTATATTCTTGCCTTGGACTTCATTCTCCTTAGAACTGAGTCATTGATACAGTTGCCAAAGCTTTATACTGTTGGGTGGCTGGTCCCCTTGAACCTCTACCTATTGTTGGTCCTGTCCCCACTTGAATATCCTAGCACCTGCATGTGGAAGATATTTAAAAAATATATTTTTGCTATTTGAATTAACTTTTGTTGGATCTTGACTATTAGTGCATATTGCTTTTTTCCCATTAAAGAACCAATATGACAACACCCAACTTCCTTCAGACTCACATCACTGTCTACCCACCCCTGAAAAGTCTTACTTTGCTCCCATGTTCAAATCTCTGGCTTTTGTTGGAATGGCAAATGTCTCCAGATTTGAATTCAGACTTGTTTAGACTAGGATTCATATCAAGTCACTTCAGCCCTAGTTAGACACTGGACCCCTGGTGTTCATTATATTTCCATTTTATGAAGTAATAGAAACTGCTCCATCCTAAAATAGAGAAATGATCAAACATCCACCAAGTAACATTAATACCACCTTCCCTTGGAGTGGATCAAAACCCATGTTCACAGAATCACTTCAATGAAGTTCAAAGAGTGTGTTCATTAAAGGGTTAACTCAGATGTTTTGTATTCCTGAGGATTTGGGCCAAGCTGCATCAGTTTGACCAGATGGTTTATGCTAGCATGTGACTTGTGGAGGAGGCCTGTTGTTGCATGCCTGAGGTCTTAGGCTATACTGGCTCTGTTTGATCTCACAGGGACTACAATCTGAGGTCAGTCCCGTGGGTGCTGAGTACCCATTAGACTGACCTGAAACACGGCAAAGCTCAACACCCTGGGCACCAAGGCTCAGGTAGGCTTTCCTGGTTGGTCTGTTTCCCACACGTTGTCTCTGTGTAATTCCACTGGGAAGGGCTACCTGGAAATTCAGGCCTAGCTTCTCATAGACTTTACCCATTTGCTTTTACTTTTGCCAATTTTAAACTGTATTGTTTCATTGTAATAAACAGGACTTTTCTAAGTCCTACAAGTCCTTCTGGCACATCATCAATCTGAGTGTGATCTTGAAGACCTCTGGCTCAGAGCCACTTTGAGTGAAAAGTCAAGATAAGTCAGAATGACCAACTCTTTTAGTTTCTTTATACCTATAGTGTTTGGGTACTCAGAATCCTCATGACTTTTAGGTAAATTTACCCTCTTGCCTTGGATTTAATTTCTATATCAAATCCAAAAAAGGATTATCTAGAAAAATTTTAAATGCCTAAGTACATTAACCAAAAATCTTAATTAACCTCTACAGATTCAGTAAAAGGAAATGCTCACACAAATGAGAAGGACGTTCATTCCAGTACTACTTGTAATATTAAGCCATTGTCCAATTAAGAACAGATAGAGTGTAATCCAAGAAAGATTGTTGGGGATAAAAGAAAAGGATACAGAATACAGCTCATTTTTGTAAAAATAAATAAATAAAATTAAAATTTAATGCTTTAATTCACACATAAAAAACAACCTGAAATTTAATCACATTGACACCAGTAGTACCAGGGAACAAGAAAGGAAAGATGGGAAAAGAGGAGGTATCTTCAGTGATATTTAAATATTTTCAACCAGCACATCCTTTTTTTTTTTAATGTCACAGATTTTAAAATAGTGAAAATTGCAACTTTTAATCACTTTGCCTTTATGTGCAATGCCAAAACCATCTGGTACTAGTCAGCACAATTCATCAATGTAAGAATTAGTGTGGCATTTAGCTCTCCCTCTCCCTCTGGGGAAATCCCACCTGAGCTGCACTCCTGGTGGAGCAGATGGGATCTGGCTCACCAGGTGTGAAAACAGGTAGCTGGAAGGGAACTGACAGACATTCTGCATGAGAACCAGGCCACCAGAAAGTGCTCATTCGACCTTACAATACTTCGTCACAAAGGTCTTGAAGCTAAGTCCTAGTTCACCTGTGGTCATGGAACAATAAGGGAAAGGTAAGAATTCCTCCCCTTTCTACACCTGCAGGGCTGTGGGACTGAGTATGGGCTGACCATTCAGGTAATAAAGAGCACCTTTCCTGATTCGTTTCTTCTTGGCCACTTAAGAATGCAAGTCCATTACCACTTTAAATCTGTTTTCCAGGTCTGTAACCAAGGGATCACCAATGATGGTCCCTAGTATCTTCTACAGCACTACAATGTAATGTGCTATCACAATAAGCTAGCTCCACTGACCTTCACCTAGGCACACCTTTCCTTCTATATGGCTACAGCATCCAACCAAAGACCCTCACTGTTCCCACAGAGAAAGAAGGGGTGGGTTTTTATCAAGATCCCTTGATTCCTATTGTTACGGGCCAGGCTATATGCGCAATGACCAAACAGACTCCATTTTACTCTGAGACTCCATGTCATGTAAGAAATACTTCTCCCAGAGGAACACCCTGCCTCTGTACCCATCAACAGTTGCTGAGCATAGCATGTTTGGCAACACAAAATGGCAATTCTTATATGATGTGAAATTGTTCTCTTTTTGGTTCCCATTTTTCTTGGACAATGTACCCTGTCAGAAAATGATTGTCTAGATATTAGCGACCATTTTTTACTTAACTAGGGTCATTTTGACCCACTTCCCCTTCTGCTTATGATCTCATAATGTTTGTTTATGGTTTTGAATCATAGCAACAGCCACTTATGATGAATGTACTGACACGCTTTAAAAGGTGTGCTCTAACCCTGGAGGGGGTCAAAGGGCGTAGACTTGCAGCCTGCCTCTTGCTCAGCCAGCTGATGAATCTGAACTGGCAACTGAAGAATAAAGATGGTCTCTCTCCTGCTTAAAGACTGACTTAGTGATTTATTGTCATCTCACCATAACATTATCAGGCAAGGATCATAACCCATCATACCACTCCTCTTCTGGTAGGAAAATGGAGAAATAAGTTAAATGCTCTTACATATTTAAAATAAAGCTGTCCACTTCTTTTTAGCTGAATTATGCAATTCTAATTCTGATGTAGCAATTTGTCTTTTGAAGTCTATCAAGAAGATGAATTAAAACCTTGATTAATGAAAAGCAAATGTTTCATATTTATATGTCCTCTTTAATCTTTTGTACCAAAAGGGAGGGAACGTTAATCTCTGACAAAAAGAGGAATCCTCAGTGTGGACAGAATAAGGAATAGGTCTTGACGTTAACAGAAAAGTAATTCAAAGAACTGGTGATCATTTTTAATTTCTAGCACCAACTCCTAGATATCCCTTACATTTATTTTTGTCTCTCAATTTGAAATCTTGTCAGGAAATACAAGAAGAAAAATATTCACTTATAGTCTTCAATTTCCAGAATAAATTGAGTCTCATTATAAAATGTCCTTATTTTTCTACTGCAATTAATTGGCTCACAAGGCGGCCAAGGGCACAAAATTAATGGTTCACAAATGAGGGCTGCTCTGCATGGCAATGACCACCCCACCCCAGGCATGACATAGCATGACCCAAGTAACCAGCTCTGCAAAATAATCGTAACACCCATGCTGTGCCACTGTTTTCAAAAAAGCTTAGTACTATGAATTCTTGCATCCTTAAATGTAATAAATATACTATTTTACTGTTGAAATGATAAGTCCCTGAAGGTGAGGGTCATGGGCAAATGTTGGCAAAATCTGCTCTTTAGCACTATCTGCATAGACAATGGGCACCATATCAACATTTATGGTGTCTTTGAAACTTTTGTTCTTCAAAATGTTTGCTGAAGGAATTAATTTTAAGTTGAACACCAATAACACTGGGGAAAAAATAACCTTGAAAAATCATACAGAGAGCAACTCTGAAGGTGATGTTATTTAAATCTGAAATTTAGCTAGTGAGCACATTCGTGGAACAGCTAAGAACCAACAGATTGTTAAAATCTGAGGTAGGCACAAACAGCATATATGACAAGGTCCTTTTCTTAAAGAAATTTACCATTTACCTGGGGTACAGAACATAGGAGGTAACATTGTAGTTTGCTAAGGAAAGGTATAAACTTCTCTGCAATCAAATGAGAATGTAAATGCCCAGTCCATCAGAGGATATGCAAAGCACCTTGGAAAGTGCCAAGCATGTATGGCTCCATATCAGAGTAGCTTGGTTAGGGGTGACAGAAGACAAAAAGGAACATTTTGTGACAGGGGAAAGAGCAAGGGTCTCAAGCTTGGAGACTAAAACTTTAAAGACAATAGGAAGGTCAGATAGGAGTAGAAGTAAGTAACTTTGTGGTTGGATCTTTCTTGTTGCCTGGGGCACTGAACAAGAAAGATGCTGTGGATGATATTGAAAAGTACCTGGTCTAGACACTTAAAGCAAAGAGAGGAGGAATGACATTAAACCTTCACTTTATCAAGAGTATTTGTAGAATGTTTGGGGTATCTTGTGTGTATATTCACACTTTGGTTCCACTTTGGAAATGTTAACCATTATAGAATGGTTAAGAGAAACACTATTAATTCTTCAGGTCTTCTGTGATCAACCCCAGGCGGTCACTTCTCAAATTGGCTGGTGTGACCAAACACTTGTAAATAGTTATACCAGAGCCTAAATCATATAGAAAAGGAAAGGGGTGAAAATTACTTGTATAAATAAATCCTTGATCTCAGCTTATTTTCCTATTTCTTTCACTTAAAATGAATTTAAAGTCTTCCAAACACAGTCGTAATTGAGAAGCTGGTGTCAAATTACAAAACTTGAACATAATATTTTCAAATAGCCACTTGTAAGGATTGGAGAACAGTTCATGAAGGCAGGATTTCAGGGACTTAAATGTATAAGAGAAGGAAGGTAGAGCTCGTGGATTTATAGAAATATACAACACACCAAAACTGAATCATCAAGAAATAGAAAATCTAAACAGACCAAAAACAAACAAGGAGATTAAACAAGTAATCAAAAAACCTTTCAGTGACAAAATGTTACACTCATACTTTGTTGGTAGGATGGCAAATGGTGCAACCCCTCTAGAAAGCAATACAGAGATTCTTCAGAAAACTTGGAATGGAACCACCATTTGACTCAGTTATCTCACTTGTAGGTTTATACCCAAAGGACTTAAAAACAGCATATTATAGTGACATGGCCACGTCAATGTTTATAGCAACTCAGTTCACAATAGCTAAGCTATGGAACCAACTAGGTGCCCTTCAACAGATGAATGGATAAAGAAAACGTGCATATACACAATGGCATATTACTCAGCCATAAAGAAGAATGAAATTATGCCATTTGCCAGTAAATGGATGGAACTGGAGAATATCATGCTAAGTAAAATAACAATCCCAAAAAAACAAAGGCTGAATGTTCTCTCTGATAAGTGGATGCTGACTCAAAATAAAGGCGGTGGGGTAGGAAAGAATAGAAGCACTGTGGAATAGACATAGGGGAATAAAGGGAAGGAGAGGGAATGGAAACAGGAAAGATATCAATCGGACATACCATACCTATGTTCGTATATAAATACACAAGCAGTGTAACTCCACATCATGTACAACCACAAAAATGGAAAGTTATTCTCCATGTATGTATGATATATCAAAAAACATTCTACTCTCATGTATAAATAAAAAGAACAAAAAACATTTTTTAAAAAAACTTTCCTATGAAGAAAAGCCTAGGACCTGGTAGCTTCACTGATAATTTGTACCAAGCATGTCAAGAATTAATATCAATACTTCTCAAACTCTTTCAAAAAATTCAAGAGGTAGCAACACTCCCAAACTCACTCTAGGAGACCAGCATTAACCTGACTTCAAAACTACACAAGGATATTATAAGAAAAGAAAATTACAGGACAATATTCCTGATAAAAATAGATACAGCAAAAAACCTACAAACCAAATCTACATGATCAAGCAGAATATATTCCTGGGATGCAATAATGGTTCAATATACACAAATAAATGTTATATACCACAATAACAGAATGAAAGTAAAAAAACCACACAATTTTATCAATAGGTGCAGAAAAGGCATTTGGTAGAATTCAATACCCTTTCATAATAAAAACTCTCAAAAACTAGGTACAGAGTGAATTTATCTCAACACAATAAAGTCCATATATAACAAGCCCATAGCTAACATATTCAATTGTGAAAAGCTGAAAACTTTTCCTGTAAGATCAGGAGCAAGATAAGGATATCCAGTCTAACCCCTTCTATTCAATATAGTATAAGAAGACCTAGGCAAAGCAATTAGGCAAGAGAAAATACAAAGGACATTCAAACCAAAAAGAAAGAAGGAAGACAGTCTTTGTTTGCAGATGGCATTATCCTATAAATAGAAATTCTAAAGATTTCATAAATTAAAATGTATAACTGATAAGTGAATTCAGTAAAGTTGGAGGTTACAAAAATCAACATATGAAAAAAATTTATATTATCTCTATAAACTGACAATAAACTAATCACACACACACACACACACACGGACACACAAGAAAGCAATGCAATTTATAGTAGCATCAAAAAGAATAAAAGAATTAGGAATAAATTTTACCAAGGATGTAAAAAAAATCTGTATACTGAAAACTTTAAAACATTGATGAAAGAAATTGAAATAAACTCAAATAAATGGAAAGATAGCCTATGTTCATGAATTGGGGTAATAAATATTGTTAAAATGTCAATGCTATGTAAAGCAATCTACAGATTCAGGGCAACCCCTAATAAAAGTCCAATGTGATTTTTCCAGATAGAAAAAAAATTTAATATGCATAGAACCCAAAAGACTCCAAATAATCAACAAACCTGAAGGCATCCTACTACCTGGCTTCAAAATATATTTCAAAGCTACAGCAATCAAAACAAACACCTAGACCAATAAGATGGAATAGAGAGACTAGAAACAAATCCACATGTCGATAGTCAATTAACCTCTGATAAAAAGTGCCAATGATACACAATGGGGAAAGGACAATCTCTTCAATAAATGGCATATAAATGTATATCCACATGAAAAATTAAATTGGACCCTTACACACTATATGCAAAAAGTCAACTCAAAATAGATTAAAGATTTACATTAAAAATCTGAAACTTAAGACTACTAGAAGAAAAAACAGGAAAATTTTTTGTCATTGTTCTGACAGTTATTTTTTGTAGATAACTCCAAAAGCATGGGCAACAAGCAAAAATAGACAAATGGGATCTCATCAAACTATAAATCTTATGCACAGCAAAGGAAACAATCCACAGAATGAATAGGCAACCTAGAGATGGAGAAAATATTTGCAAACCGTCATCTAATAGTTAATATCCAAAATATATAAGGTTCTCAAAGACCTAACAGCCAGAAAATAACTCTATTTTAAAATGAAAACAGGACTTGATATTGACATTTCTCAAAAGAAGAGAGAAAAATGGCCAGCAGATACATGGAAAATGCTCAACATCGCAAATCATCAGTGAAATGAAAATTAAAACCACAATGAGATATTACTTTTTGCCTGTTCAAATAGCTATGATCAAAAAGACAAGAGATAATCCATGTTGGCAAGGTGTGAGGAGAAGGAAACGTCTTTACACTGTTGGTGGAATATAAAGGAGTACACCCATTATGGAAAACAGTAGGGAAGGGCCACAAAAAATAAAAGATAGAGCTAATATTTGATTCTGCAAACCCAAAGATATATACCCAAAGTTTATAACCAAAAGATATATATCCAAATATTTGATTTGATTTGATTGATTTGATTCTGTAAACCCAAAGATATATACCCAATGATATAACCAAAAGATATATACCAAAAATTTGATTTGATTGATTTGATTTGATTCTGTAAACCCAAAGATATATAACCAAAGGAAATAAAATCAGTATTTTGAAGAGATATTTGTACTCCCTTCTTCACTGTAGTAATATCCATAAGAACCAAGCTGTGGAATCAACCTCAGTATCCACTAACAAATGAAAAGGCAAAGAAAATTTCACACACACCAGCACATGCACATGTGCTTACATACATAGTGGAATATGATGAGGCCTTTAAATAGAAGGGGACCCCATTATTTTTAACAACATGAATGAACCTGAAGTACATTACACTTAGTGAAATAAGCTATGTACACAAAGACAGACACTACATGATCTCACTTATTCATAGAATCTAAAAATGTTGAATTCCTAGAAGAGTAGGATGAGTGGTGGTTGCCAGGAACTGAAGAAGTCAGATGGAGAGATCTTGGTCAAAGGGTACAGTTTCAGTTAGACAAGATAGATAAATTTCAGATAATTATTGTACAGCATGGTGACTGTAATCAGTGATAATTTATTGTCACTTGAAAATTGCTGATGGAGTAGATCTTAATTTTCTCTATATACACACAAAAGATAAACATGTAGATTGATAGATGTATTAATTAACTTGATTGTATAATCATTTCATAGTAAAAATTGTATAATCATTTCACAATAAAAAATCATATTGTTTACTATAAGTATACATAATTTTATGTGTACATTACACATCAATAAAGAAAAAAATCATAAATGGCATCCAGTTATAACATTTTTAATAAAAGTATTGCTGCTATTACTTTGAAAACACAGGAAATGGGAAATAATATTTTTAGTCTAAGAAGAAAGAGATACAAATAGAAAATCAAAATTAGTTGCCTTTTAAATTTTAAAACTATGTCATCATTAGCATCAATGAGGAATCACTATGAAAGCACTATTTATTTTGCTCTTTCAAACTATAGGCATTATCTAGTTTTAGTCGCTTAAAAAGGCCTAGTACACCAACACCCTATAGAAATATGACACAAGCGACTTTTCTAATAGCTATATTTTAAAAATGTAAAAGAAACAGGTGCAATTCATTTTAATACTATCACAAATATTCTCATTCCCACATATAATCCATGTAAAAATGTTAGAATGGACATTTTTTAATATTTATTTTTTAGTTATTTTTATAGTTGGATACAATACCTTTATTTTATTTATTTTTATGTGGTGTTGAGGATCAAACCCAGGGCCTGGCACAAGCTAGGCAAAAGCTCTACCACTGAGCCACAACCCCAGCCCTAGAATGGATGTTTTCATACCAAGTTTTCAAAACCCAGTGTATATTTTTAAACTTACAAAACATCTCAATTTGGATTAACTACATTTCAAGTGATCAAGAACCACCTGTGGCCAGGCACAGCGGCATTTACCTGTAATCCCAAAGGCTCGTGAGGCTGAGTCAGGGGGATCTTGAGTTCAAAGCCATCTTTAGCAAAAGCGGGTGCTAAGCAATTCAGTGAGACCCTGTCTCTAAATAAAATACAAAATAGGGCTGGGGATATGGCTCACTGGCCGAGTGCCCCAGAGTTCAACACCTGGTCCGCCCCCACCCAAGAAAAAAGAAACTTCTGTGGGTAGAGACTATTGTACTGAACCTCAGCAGACAGCACAGGTCTATAAAGAAAACCAAGTAGCAATGAGCACCCCTGGTGGCGGAGCGAGGCATAACACAGCCGTGGGAAGAACTGTGGAGAGTGAAAATGTCTATTGCAAAAATTTGTAATACTGTTTGGGTTTTTTTTTTTATCCTTATTTATCAAAAATGCACAATTATGTTATTAAGTGTATTAAAAATACTGCATTTGGGGCTAAATGATATAATATTTGGGACTAATATTAAAATATTTCATCAAAAAAGTAGGAAGAAAATAAAGCACTTCAAAAAATAATGGCCAATCTGAGAGATTTTATTATTTTATATTCTCTATTCGTGTGTGCTTGAAAATGTTCACATTAAATTATTTAAAAGTAATATAAGTTGTTTTATAATATAAAGAAATGTAAAAAATACTACTATTAATATAGAATTTTTAAAAAGTAATAGCATTTATTATTACATTGTACTAAACTACATAAAAGTGAACACTGTCCTAACCATAAAATGAGAACAATTAAGTCATTCATATAAGACTGTAAGCCAATTTTTAGAATAGAAATTTAGTAGAAAGCTTATGGACTCTTCCAAGCTTTTATCTTCTAGAAAGTAAAACAATGTAGAAAGGGAATCTTAAATTAGAGATAAAATAAAATAGGGATGGAGAAAGGAAGAAAAGGGGGAGGGGAGAAGGGTTGGAGGGAAGGGGAGAAGAAGGGAAGAAAAACGGAAAGGAACTATATAGATTCTCAAGAGTAGAACACTATTGATTAGATTTTCTGAACAATGGATATTGAGGCATTGAAACTGCCAGGTTTTTTGGAACATTTTTTTAATGAAAATAAATTGAGAACTTTGAAGCCCATATATCATAACTTCTCTTTATTAAAAATCAATTTCATCCTTAACCTGATACAGAGCATCTTGCTTAACGGTGAAAGACTGGAGGCTGCCTCACAATCAGGAAGAAAAAGGGAAGTCCCTCTCACCAATTGCATATAACATTGAACTGGAGGTTATATCCAGAGCAATAGGCAAGAAAAATTTTAAAAAGTCATCCAAATTGGAAAGAAAGAGGTATAACCATCTCTATTCAATGACAATACAACATGTTTAGAAAAATCCTGAGAAATCAACTAAAAAACTATTAGAACCAATGAGTTTGGCAAGGTTGCAGGACACAAGATCAATATACAAAAACTAATAGTGTTTGTGTACTAGAAAGAAACAATCCAAAAATAAAAATTCTAAAAATCCATTTTTATAGCTTCAAGAAGGATAAAATACTTGTGATTAATTTTAGCAAAAAAAAAAAAAACATGCAAAACTTACAGTCTGAAAACTACAAAAATGCTGAAAGAAGTTACATAAAATCTAAATAAATGGGGAAAACATCCATGTTCATGGGTAGGAAGATGAAACATTGTTAATGCCAATATTCTCCACACTAATCTGTAGATTCATACAATCCCTTGTAAATTCCCAAGTGCATTTTTTTCTGCAGAAAACCACAAGTTGATCCTAAAATTCATATGAAAATGCAAGAGAACCAGAATAGCAAAAACAATCTTGAAAAAGAAGAAATTTGGAAGACTCACATTTCCTGTTATCAGTGCAGTCACATATTGCTTAAGGAAGGGATACATTCTGAGAAATGTGCAAAACATCATAGTATGTACTTGCCTGAGCTACCATAGCTACCACATCACTAAGTGAGTAAACCTGATGGTAATGCAATTGTATACACTTCCCATCACTTAAATGTCAATATGCTATGATTACTGAACTTACTGCCAATCAACCATAACAAAAACAGTGCAGTACTGGCACAAAGATAGCCATACAGATCACAGGGATATAATTAGAATATAGAAATGTTGTATTCTAATCCTATGGTCAACTGATTTTCAGTAAGTGTGCCAAGATAATTCAATTGGGAAAAGAATAATGTCTTCAATAAATGGTGCTGGAAAATCCACATGTAAGAGAATGAATTTGGACTCTCAACTTCAAACCTATACAAAAATTAACTGAAGGGGATCAAAGACTTAAATGTAAGAACTAAACTAAAAATTTTGAAGAGGTATAGGCATGAATCTTTGTGACCTTTTAATCTTGTTATGACACAAAAGCACAAACAAGAAGAAATAGATAAATGGAAATTTATTACAATTAAAACTTTTGTCCTTCAAAAGATATTATCAACAAAATAAAAAGACAATTTTAGAATTGGAAGAAATATTTTTAAGTCATTTGCTAAGGAAAAAGTATCCAAAATATATACCCACAACTAAACAACAGGCAAATGATCTGAACAAACATTTTCCCAAAGAAGATACACAAAAAGCCAATAAACACATGAAAAGATGCTCAGCATCATCAATCATTATGGAAATGCAAATCACAATTCTGGAATATGACTTCACACCCACTAGAATGACCACAATAGAAATAAAGTATTGTGGAAGATATAGATAAATTGGTGCCCTCATATATTGTTGATCAGAATGAAAAATAATAACTTTTTTAATAACTAACCATTTGGTAGTTATTCAAAAAGTTCAACACAGAAGTCAGGCAAGTCATACAAGCCTATAATCCCAGTTACTAAAAGGACTGAGGCAGGAGGATTGCAAGTTTGAGACCAGCCTCAGCAACTCAGCAAGACCCTGTCTCAAAATAAAATTTTTGGAAAGGGATAAGGGTGTAGCTCAGTGGTAGAGCATTTGTCTAGTATGTGTGAGTCCCTGGGTTTAATCTCTAGTATTGGTGGGGGGGGGGGGCGGGAGTTGAACATACAGAGCTGCCACATGATCATCCTGCAATTCCACTCCTAGAAACATATAAGAAAATTCAAAGCATTTGTCTACACAGCAACTTGTATGTGAATGTTCATAACAACATTATTCACAACAGCTAAAATAACTAAAAGCATACTATAGTGACAAGTCACATTAATGTTTATAGCAGCACGATTCATAATAGCCAAATCATGGAACCAGCCAAGGTACCTTTCTATAGATGAAAGAATAAAGAAAATGTGGAATGCACACAATGGAGTTTTACATAGCCATAAACAAGAATGAAATCATGGTTTCTGTTAGTAAATGAGTGGAAATGGAGAACACCAAGCTAAGTGAAATAAGCCAGACTCAGAAAATCAAGGGCCAAATGTTTTCTCTCTTATTCAGAAGCTGGAGCAAAATAAGGGAACAGGGAGGAGGGGGATCAGATATTATAAAGATATAGGGAAGATCAGTGAAGTAAAAGGAGATCAAGAGGGAGAAAGGAGGGATGAGAAAGGGGGGGAATGTGGAATGAATTTAAAAATCACATTATGTGCATATATAAATATGTACCACAGGGAATTCCACCTTATGTGTATGCATAGAGCACCAATCAAAAATAAATAAATGGGCTGGGAATGTGGCTCAAGAGGTAACGCACTCGCCTGGCATGCACGGGGCGCTGGGTTTGATCCTCAGCACCACATTAAAAAAAATAAAGATGTTGCATCCACCAAAAAACTAAAAAATAAATATAAAAAATTTTCTCTCTCTCTTAAATAAATAAATGAGTGAAAGGAAGATGAACACAGGAGAACCTTGAAAATATCATACTAATTTAAAAGATACAAAGGGCTACATCTTATATGATTCCATATACATTAAATATCCAGGCTGGCAAGTCCACAGCAATAAAAAGTAGACTAGCAGAAGCCAGGAACTCCCAGAGGAGCAGAGATTGGGGAGTGACTGCTAATGGGCATAGGATTTCTTTGGGGGATGATGGAAGTGAATAGTGGTGACAAGTGCACAACTTTATAAATAAGTTTATAAAAGAAAACTTATAGTATGCAAATAATATCCCAATTTTAAAATCAATTCCATATTTACCAGATTATACCTTAGTTTCTATAGGAAAAAAAGTATATATACATTGGTTCCCTGCATTTCCAAAAGCTGAGATATAATCTGTTTTTTTCTGAACCCTTATGCTGCATTTTTTAAAAATAACTGTTGCTCTTCACCTCAGTTGAGGTCTTTGGAATATGTTTACAGTTCTGGGAAATGGAAGTGATATTTGAAAATTGATGAGCACCACATTATCACTGACTCTGTTTGTCATGAATAAGCAACCCAGAAGAATTCTGAATTTGGTAGGAAAACAGCAGCCTTTTAGTTCTGAATCTTCCCTTTATAAAGACCAGCAAGGAAATGAAAAATGAACTCTCAAACCCTGTTTTTCAAGAGAGTATGAGAGAAAAAAAAATTCAGAAAACTCCAAATTGCAAATAATCACTGCCAAAGGTAAAGCAGAACAGAAAGTGAGGAATGTTAGTATAAAGAAGGGCTACAGAGAATAATCTCAGAAAGAGCCAGGAAATCTACAAAATCACAAAATGGGAGTGGCCTTTGAAGACTTGGGCTCTATCTCTTGTTGGATTATCTTGGCTGTTAGACCCATGCATACAGGTGGATTGCACAGAAAGGCCATGGGCTATGTCTTTTGCTGCAGCAGCCAAAGAGGAAGCCCTGAAATTCTGAAGCCTAGAACTCTACTCTGCTCTTACCCTCCATAGGAACCTCTAGCTCAACATCACAAAAATACATCTCATTAAAATATAAACAACGGGCTGGGGATGTGGCTCAAACGGTAGCGCGCTCGCCTGGCATGCGTGTGGCCTGGGTTCGATCCTCAGCACCACCTACAAAGATGTTGTGTCCACCGATAACTAAAAAATAAATACTAAAATTCTCTCTCTTCTCTCTCTCTCTCTCTCTCTCTCTCTCTCTCTCTCTCTCTCTCTCTCTCTTTAAAATATATATATATATATATATATATATATATATATATATATATAGCATTTTGTATATATATACAGCAAAAAGAAGTATGCCTCCATTGACACAGAGACACTGCAAGGGAAATTGTTTTAAAAGATGAAAAAGAACAATATCACCTTCTTACAGATAGTGAAAATGCCAGAGAAAGCACTGAGGAAAAGCAGATAAAATGTGAAGTCCAATATCACTGCAACTCAAACTATGAAGGAGAAACAGCAAAACAAAAGAGACAGCTAGGCCAGAGGAACTGACCATAGATAAAAAACTGAAAGAACTTGGGCAGGAAAAATATACAACTATTTCAGAAAGACTAAATTACAGGGAATACAAGAAGGAATAGACACCTTAGAAAACACAGTAAGGATATAGAGAACAGAAATAAGAAAATCAAAGCGCAAATAAAATAGAAATAGGGACAGGAAAGTACTACATGATTTTTTAGATTATATAGAAAAATATGACAAGAAGGAGATTATTTATATACAAATATAAATGGAGATAAAGATATATATATATTTTATATATATAATATATATATATATATATATATATATATATAAAGTTTTTCAATAAAAAAAAAAACTTTCCTGAAATGAAATAAAGAAGGAAGGAAGGAAGGAAGGAAGGGAGAGAGGGAAAGAAGTTGGCACACTGAGTTGACTCTACGGATAGAAAGGGTACCTGAAGAATCAAGGGAAACTGACCCAGAATGGTTAACACTGAGACATACCCAATAAAATTATTTGAATTTTAAAATAAGAAAAATAATCCCTTGGGCAATCAAGTAAAAAGAACAAGTCAATTATAAGAGAAAGAAATCAAGCTAGTTCAGATTTATTGATAAAAATAACATCCAGTGAAAGCTACAGAAGTCAAGAGAGCAGCACCTTTATGATATTTGTAATTAAGAGGGTAAAAGCCAAGGATTGAAAATCCAGTTCAACTCTCTTTTAAGTACAAAGGCCACAAACAACTACAGTTGTACTAAAATTTGTTTGCTGTTACTATGCTGAAATGCCTGAGGCTGAGTACTTTACAAAGGCAAGAGGATTATTTAGCTCACAGTTTAGAAGTTCAAGGGCCTGGCACTGGCACAGGCTTGGCTCTGGTGAAGACTTCACAGTGAATGGCATCCCAATGGTAGGAGTGTATGTGATCTGGAGAAATTGCTTGATGAGATAGGAAGCCAGAAAGTAGGTAATGGCTAGAAATGACCTCATATGAAGCACCCACCTCTCAAAAGTCCTATTATCTCCTACTCTCACCACACTGGGGACCCACCCTCCAATACATGCGCCTTTGGAGGAAAACCACATTCAAACCATAGAAACAGTTAATCTTCCATACTTTTTTTTTTTTTTTTGCAGTAGATCTATTTGACAAAATTGCTGCAAACACTGAATTACCAAATACTGAACCATTATTCCCAACAGGGTTAGGTTCCTAAAGGCCTCCAGTCACATTTCCATCAACTGACCAATATATAGTCTTGTTTTCTGTGTGTTTCTGCTTAAAGACACCTTATTATATGTATAGTTGATTCATTAACCATCACCTCATAACTAACAACCATATAACTCAAGATGAATTAAGTTCATCTAACGCATGTATCCATAGGGTACCTCCCTGCTTTCTTGTACTCAGGAACACTAGCAAGGTCTTCAGCACTATGCCTGAGGGCCATTTTAAACAGTGAAATCACCAACAAAAGCACAAAACTTCAAAAAAAAAAAAAGTTATCACTAAATTGACCATGCAAAAGATATTTACCTACAATACAAGAGTTTAGGGGCATGAGTCAGGGGATGCAGACCTCAGCTGAGACAATGCACCCTGGTACCTTGGGCAACTTAGATTTTTCTGCCACTCTGAATGTGTCTGTGAGTGATGGATGAGATGTGAGTGAGGGATGGATTTGAAGATTGCAAATAACTTCAGAAAGCAGCTCATCCTCAAATACAGAATCCACAAGCTATGAGGATCCACTCGCGTTTTGAAAATTCAGGAGCTCAGGAAATACTGTTCGCAGGAAAGTGTCTTAAGGAAACCACTAGAGGGAAAACTCCAGCAAACAAAAATATAAATTGGATTAATTAAAATTTGATGGTAATTGGAGGGGCAGAAGAAGAAAACAAAAATTAATTTTGCTGTTTCTCATGTGGGAATGGTTACTGTTTTAAATGAGAAAGGAATGAAGCCATTAGTAAAGGTAATCCCTGGGTTAAAATGAACACTGCCTGTATATGGAGGCGAAGGAAATAAAACTGAAAAGGCATATATAGTAAAATCCTTTTAAACTCTTACACATAAACACAGAAAACATAACTAAACAACACAAATGTCGAAGCATTAGTAATCTATTAGAAGGAAGATCTCTTCCTCTTAATAGATAGGACCACAGAATATAATCTAATTCTGTACCATATATAAGAGACATGCCTAAAACTAAGTACTTTACAGCTTACAGATAATAGAATGAAAAATACACATTTAAAAACAGAGGTAGAGAGCTGGGGGTGAAGTTCAGTGGTAGAGTACTTGCCTAGTGTGTGTAAGGCTCTACCGTTCAAAGGGAAAAACAAAAACAATAACAACAAAAAAAAACAAAGGTTGAGATTGTCATATTAAACAAGGTAGAATCCAGGTCAAGCATCCAAAGAGACAAAAACCAGCACCATATTACTAAGGGTACAGTTCACAATGAAGACAGTAGCCACGAATGTTTGATACTCAGCAATCAAGTTGAGTTTATTGATACCACTGTTGTAGGGGAGATCACACTCCATGGAGCACTATGTAAGTAAGAGGATTGGGGTCTGTTAGGTAATCAGGAGGCAGGTTCAAGAAAGTGTGTTTTGATCTGAACCAGGTGAGGTCAGAAAGTGGGGCAGGGGTGCTCCTGTAACCAGGTATCATGATGATGTTTATCTGGGAGGCAGGAGGACCAAGAAGAGCTAAAGGTATAAAAAGCAGTAAAACAGCATTCACTCATGTTAGTGGGCAGAGGTGACCTGTGATCATTTTTCTTATAAGCACAGGGTTTTATTTTTATCATTGCTCTCACATAATAACAGAGTGGCCTTGTTTTTGCCACTCTAATGTGGATAATCTATGAAACTAGGGACGTTCAAAGCAAGACAGGTAAGGACAGGTACCAACTGAACATCTAATAGGGACTGCTGTTCTTCAATATGCATATACTAAAAAACACAGTAGTAACTTTCATGAAACAGAAATTACAGGTCAATGACATATTAAGGCACTAATGAGAGGAGACAATTTACATCTCATGGTCTAAGATAGTTAATTGGAGCAAAAAAATAAGACTAGAAAATATATTAATAACACCATCTATCATGTAGAGCCGATGGATATACACCAACTTTTGTATCTGAAAATAGAAAACATACCTTATCTTCAAGTGTACCTGGAGCATTCATGAAGATTGATTACAAATCAGTCCACAAAGAAAACCTTAAAAAGTCCCCAAAGAGAAGAAATAGCACAGAAAACTTATTCTCATAATGATTTATAAACTGGATGCTAATTACAAAGGTAAAAAAAAAAAACGAGAAGACTGTTCCAGTCAGAAAACAAAATAATAGTAATGAAAATAGGATACTTTAAGGATACTTCAGGAAAAAAACAAAAGAACTAAAGTAATACTTAGAAAAAAAATCCATGGCCTTAATACTTAAATCATTAAAATAATTATAGCTTGCAGCTTAAACATTTTTAAATAGCAAAATAAGCCAAAAGAAAGCTATGGGGTGAAATTAACAAAAGGCAAAGGCAAAATGGAACAAAATATCGATTGAACTAATACTTAACAATGATGATAATATTAAGAGCTACTATTTATAAGTACTATACTCAACCCTGGGAGCTCAGAAATGCAAAACAGTTCCTGACTTTATGGAATTTTCCTAATTAGGTTCCTTTTCATGGATATGTTTTATAAGCAACAAATATTGATACTTGACACTTTATAATAACTTTAATAGCCACCAAAAAATCTTTGTTTTGATCGTCACTGTAAAATACTTCTGAGATGATTCTGTAAACTTTTATATCAGCCTTCCCAGACAGAATCATAGGTTCTGTATAAATCTCCCTTTTTCTACCCTCAATGGTTAAAATATATGGAACAAAAGTATCTCTCTAAAAACACAAAATTGGCTATTGCCCATGGGGGAAAAGTTCCTGCTTTCCAGTACTTTAATGTGAGTTGGAAAGAATGATGGATGGATTCAGAAAGGAAGGATAGAGCGTTGGAGAAGAGGCACAAATTTACTGTTCATGCTTTATTTTTCCATTGTTGTCTGAAAGAATATGAGTCAGCTATACAATTCTTTTTAATCAGGAGGAAAAAATGTAAGGATTTGAGAAGATCCTGGAAACGAACTCAATAATCAAGAAAACAAAGCATGCCCTTCCCACTGGGTTTTTCCCATCAGTCGGTAGGCATGCCTAGAAATGCACTCGGTGAGTCACTCCTGTCTTTACAAGGGTTGCCATGAGCCTACCAGCAGTCCCATGACCATGTATAAGGCAAGCAGTGCCCAGGGGCCAAAAATTGGTATATCCTACAGAGTTTCCAAGTTGGTTCCAAACTAGATCAACCAGGACAGCCAACGGGTTCAAAGGAAGACAGGAAGTGATGTGAAGTGGGTCTGCAGACGTAAGAGGTAGAAATAACTCACTGAGAAGATTCTGGAGCATTCCACAGCTTTCTAGGTACCATGTCCCCCTCTAGGATGGCATGCTTGGAGCGGGGGCACCTGAAAGCAGTTAAAGGACTCCTCATTTCCGTCTGGTGCATCAGGAAAAGGCACACTGATTTTCAGGAGAACCAATATACCATAATGTCAAGAATACCCCACCTGCTGGTTCAGAGTCTCTGTAGGCCTTGGGGTCCAGAGATAAAGCAATAGGCGAACACATGGGTAGATGATGGATAGATGGGTAGATAGAAAGAGGGGGAGGGAGACAGACAGGGAGGGGGAGAGAGAGAGAGAGATAATAGATAGATAAATGACAGATAATTTTCCTCCTGGGCTGAACCTCTTCTCAGCCTACTACCCTCTGTGCCATTTCCATCAGCATCCATCCTGGATCTCTGTTATTCTGGTTCTCATTCACTTTTCTACCTGATATGTGCTAGCTTTTGCCCCCATCATTCCAAATCAAAATACATTTAAGGTGTACAACATGATAGCCTGATATGTACACACATTATGAAATGGTGATTGTCACAATCAAGCTAACACATTCATCATCTCAGATAGTTACCAGTGTCTCTTTGTGTGCATGTGTGTGTGGTAAAAATAGTTAGACCTCGGGCTAGGGCTAGGGCTCAGAGGTAGAGTGCTTACCTAGCATGCGTGAGGCACCAGGTTCGATCCTCAGCACCACATAAAAATAAAATATTGTGTCCACCTATAACTAAAAAATAAATAAATAAATACTTAGACCTACCCTCTTAGCGAATCTCAAGCGCACACAGGATACCCCATGTCCTTAATCTGCTCTGATGACTCCAGCTACCTACCTGTCGATGATATCCAAATTTGCATCCCCCTGTGCCTGATTTCCTTTTAATCCCATCATTTTGATCTCCTGTAGAAAGAGATAGGAGCATGGTAGCTAAGAGCACAGACTCTGGACTACGATGCCTGGGTTGTGTGGCTGTGGAGACGTCATCTAATCTCTGTGAGAATTGGAGAGGGGCGGACTGACAGTACCCACTTCATCTGATCATTGTTCAGATTAAGCTAGTATGTATACATAAAATACCTAAGATAGTGCGTGAAATATGATAAGCATGATATGTTTGCTATTTTTTTTAATTGGCATCATTTTCTAGAATTTCCTGTAAACAGCTCAAGTTTATTTACAAAATCCATCTCCCATACACTCATTTCTCTCCATCACATGTGCCAATACTCTATCCACTTCCAACTGTCTGCTATTTCAACTATCAGGCCATATTTCTTTCTCTGGTTTTATTTCTGGCATTTCTTCCCTACCACCCCTCCCCTAAGCCTTGACTGCACAATAAAAACTAAAATCCAGATTTTGGTTCCTTAGTCATGTCATGTTCTTGCCTCAGAGCCTTTATCTTTTCTTCTGGCCAACTATGCCTGGAAACTCTCCCTCTTTTATTCCTCTCTACATTGAACATCTAATCCCCACTCCATAAAGGGCCACTATGCGTGGTCGATCAGGTTGTGCACTAAGAATTTTGGGGGACTCCAGTCACACTTTTGTCCACACAACCAGAATCCCTGGAGTTGTGTAGTATCTGCAGTTACATATGATAGCCCTAGTCGACACTGCCTTTTGCTCTTTTAAGTCTTTACTTAGAAGTTTCTCTCTTCAGTTCTTCTCAACTCCTCTTTTGGTCAAAATAAAAGCCTGTCTTCTGCAGGGCACAGTGGTGCATGCCTGTAATCCCAGAGGCTCAGGAGGTTGAAGAAGGAGGATCACAAGTTCAAAGCCAGCCTTAACAAAAGCAAGGCACTAAGCAATTCAGTGAGACCCTGTCTCTAAATAAAATACAAAATAGGGCTGGGGATGTGGCTCAGGGGTCCAGTGCCCCTGAGTTCAATCCCTGGTACCAAAAAAAAAAAAAAAATCCTGTCTTCTGCCTTCCTTTGGCTCCCCATGCTAATAATCACAGCCCTTTCTATGAAATATTGTAACCACCTCTCCTTATATTAGCACCAACTAGACTATCAGAGATTGAACAAGTTCAAACCAAACCCACTAAGTTCTCTTCATCCCAGTCTCTTACCCAGTCACTCACCCTCCAACACCCAAACTTCCCATCAATATTCTCTATTTAGATGGAACCATTTATTCACTCAATTTTTTAGCACATCCTTTGACAAATTTCTGATCTCCCAACCATAATTTGTTAACACACATGGCATCTTATATAGATTTCCATGCTGTTGCATTCCAGCCAAGTTATATTGTAATTGTTTCTTTTTGTGCTAACGTCTCCAGAGACCATGAAGTTAATGAAGGTATAGCATCACCTCCCTGTCACAAGAACCTGACATAGTCACTAAAACTGTGCTATATTAATATCTCTAAATATAAAATAAATATGCTAAAATAATTCTATGGAATTTAGGATAAACCATAAATCCAAATGAGCTATTGGTAGGTTACCTAATTAATTCAGATGCCTTGAGACTTTTACTATTTTTATTGTGTTTAATTCATTTAAAATAGTGGTTTACATTCAGAAAAATATAGAATGGGAATTTTCTATAATTAAATGAACATCTTTCCCCTATGAGCAAAAATAATTTTAGTATACACTCACATATGTCACTATTTGCAAAATCTATTTCAGTACTGAACATTTAACTGGCATAAAGTAAATATTGGCAATTATAGAAAGAAAAGGAAGTTGCTTTGAAGAACACTATAAATAGTAAAGCAATTCAAAAATAAAATTCAAATTCCAAAAAGTATTCCTATCTATAAAATGTTCTTGTCACTTTTCTAATAATAAAATATTCTTATTGCTTATAGATGTTAAAACATAAATGTTTCTTTTTAACAATAATGCATGTCCTCCAAAAATGGAAAGAAAGGGGAAAAAACTATCATGTTTGAGTCTGGGCTCTGACACTAATTTGGGGATCTCAGATAAGTCAAATTAATCTTTCAAAGATTCAGTTTCCTTACATGTAAACAAAAAGAAAGTGATAATAATTTGATCTCTGGAAGTTAAATATCAAGATTAAATGTGACTTGGTATATGAATGCTAAACTCTAAAGTGTTAGATGACCATTATTACCACTGTTTACTTTATTCCTACCAGACAAATCATTTTCCAGAGAATGACTCATTTCCCAAATGAATTGGGTTCTCATATTCCTCTGCCCCTTTATTGCTAGAGTTCACTCTGGAGGCTAAAAGTGGCATTGTCTTGAAAGAGAAAAAAAACATAGTGTGTAAAAAAAAAAAAAAAACAGATATACAAATTAGCATTTAGATGTCCTTTGTATTTGCACTAGACATTTTAATAATTTTTCAAAAACAAAGTCATAGGAAATCAATACTCCAAGTCACCAAATTATATAGAACAGGGTCAGCAAAGGTCTTCTGTAAAGTCCCAGATAGTAAATATTTTTGTTAGGCTTTGAGAGCCATATGGTCTCTATCACAATACTCAGCCATTGTGCAAAAACAGCTACACACAATATGCAAATGAATCACTATGTGTTTCAATAAAACTTTATTTATGCACACTAAAATTTGAATTTCATGTAATTTTCACACATATCTTAGTATGATCAGACTACAACATATTGAGACATATTTTGATCAAGCTACAAAATATATTGGCCTGGGTTATTTATAAGCCACAGAGATTTATTGCTTATGTTCTAGAAGCTAGAGTCCAAAATCAAGGTGACAGCAGACTGTGTCCGTGAGGACTCCTTCCTCATGGACAGTTCCTTCAATGAACCCTCACATGGCAGAGAGAACAGACAAACTCTAAGGCCTCTTTTATAAGAATCTTAATCCCATTTATGAGGTCTCCACCCTATGACTTTCCAAAGGCCCTATCTCTTCATCACATGAGAATCAAATTTCAACATATGAATTTGGGAGGGGGGGCACAGACTTTCAGACCACAGCAACATGTCATGAAATATTGTTTTTCATTTTGATATTTTTCAATTATTTAATAATGTGAAAACATATATTTCGTGGGCCATTCAAAAACAAGCAGATCAGATTTAGCCTGTGAGCCAAATCCCAGTATAAAAATAACACCGTATATTGTATTTTGGGACATTTTTTGCATGATAAAAAAGTAATGCAAGTTAATTCCTTTTGCTGTGGTAATTTAGCCACGGTTGGTAGTTTTCTAAATTAGAATAGTTTTCAGATGATATTACAAGTAAAATTCCTGATTGCTCCTGGGAGCATTGCCAGAAAAATTTGGAGGTACGATTCTAATGGAAGTCATCATCTGTATTAACTCAAGGTCCACCAAAGTGGTATTTGTGCATATCTTATAGTGCACCATCTGCCTTTGGGCGGCTTATCACAGACCCTGGAAAGGGTTACAATTTTAAATGTTTATTATACATTTGCATCTGCAAAATCCTTGCACGCTTGTCATGTATTCCATTTCCCAGGGAACATAAAGAGTATGGTTTGGAAAATCACTCAAACCAGGATTGCTAGGTTCTGAACTCTTCTTCCAGAAATCACCAGTGGAAATATAATCACCCTAGACAGCCTTAGTAGATGAAAGCCTTTTGGAGGTGATGAGGCAGGAGGGCAGAGAGGCTCCAGAGTGCCCTGGCTACCATGTGAGGTCACAGCAAGAAGAATCCACCCATGAACCAGGAAACAGGTCCTCACCAGACACCAAATCTGCCTGCACCTTGAATTTTCCAGCATCTAGGACAGAGAAATAGACTTTAGTTGTTTAAAAGCTACCATATTATTTATACACACATGCAACTTTATTTCCACCCAAAGACAGGGCTTAATTCCCAGCTTTTCCACTTAATAACTGTGTGACTTATATGGATCTTGTCAGATCCTTTAAGCTTAATTCTTCATTTTTAAAGTGAATAAAGTGATTAAAAATACTTGCATGGTCATTGAATAGTGAAAGATCACATAGATAAAGCACCTACAGCAACACATGGTTTCTTGTCCTCATTCTATTTCTAGTTTCAAAAACTCAAAACCCATCTGTAACTGCAAAGTGAAATTCCATCTTTTATTTCTCCTTCTGTTTGCCATCAGTATGATCATATGAAAACCCACTAATGTTTCTAAAATTCTTATCATACTTTAATATAAATTATCACATTTACCTATCTTTAAAACTGCCTTCTAACTATAATCCCAGTGGCTTGGGAGCCTGAGGCAGGAGGATTGCAAGTTCAAGACCAGGGTAAGCAAATTAGCAAGGCTCAAAGCAACTTGGTGATACCCTGTCTCAAAATGAAATAAATAAATAATAAGTGTTAGGGATGTGGCTCAGCGGTTAAGCTCCCCTGTGTTCAATCCCCAGTACCCCCCCCCAAAAAAAAAAACCTGCCTTTTAACAATGAAGCTAAGTGTTGGAGTTGTGGCTCAGAGGTAGAGCACTTGCCTAGCATGGGTGAGGCACTGGGTTCGATCCTCAGCACCACATAAAAATAAAATAAAGATATTATGTCCACCTATAACTAAAAACCAATTATTTTTTAAAAATGAGGCTAAGTGGTCATTTTATGAAAACATTCTGGATACATCTATCCTTTATGCAAAGGAATTCATAAGAACATATAAGTGTTAAAAGTAAGTGTACAAAGTGTCAGAGTTTTCAGAAATTATGCATACTCCCCTAATGAAATATTAATATCCTTTAAATTTGTTGAAAGTATAAGTCTTCTTGGCTTTTTTTAAGATGTACTATTCTTTATAATGTAAATCTTTCCTGTCTACTGGACACCAAACCAAAAACTTGCTGAAAATTCTCATCATACTGAAAAAAACTGATAAAAATCATCTCCCACCATTGAAGAGACAGAATATGGACACATGGCCTATCGGTTACACTTGCCTAGCGCCCTGCTGGTAATTTACTCCTCTCAGGCCAGTGTACGGGTTTTCAGCAGCTTGTGAAGCCAGACCACCTCTGCTCAAATCTCAGCTACTAGTAGGCTGAATAACCCTGTACAAGTTAAGTCACCTTTGCAATGCCTTGGGTTCCGCCATCATCAAAGGTTAAGGATAGCATTATCACACAGGATTACTCTGTGATCCTGAGAAGCCTGAGTGGGACTTCAGTTCAGATGGCTTTTTTGGGAGGTGCTCCAGGGAGATGGAAGAGTAAGGTAGCTGGGGTGGGGGCACACCACACCTACTGAAGATGCACTGTTAGACTGGTTACCACTCTGAGCAACTGCAGCTCACTCCCAGAGGGACTTCTGAGGAACCTTTATACAATGGCCCTCAAAAGCATGCTTCAGAAGGATGAGGAGCTGGGGCACTTATCCACTAACTTCCACTCCCCATTTGCTGAGGTTCACTCCTGGGAACCTTAACTTCTCTGCACAACAGAGGCTTATGTGCTGACAGAGCAGCCTTCCACAGCTTCAGAGGAATCACTGAGGCAGGAGAGCGGAGACATGTCCCTCGAGGTGGGATGATGGCAATCAGCACCGAACTTTTCACCACAGCTGCACTAAAATCAAGCTGAGCTAGGCGATGTGGCATGAGTTCATCAATTATCTGGTGTGATGTAAGCTTAAGGAGTGGGAAATAGTGACTGCTTAACAGATTGTAACTAGTAGTAATAGTAGCATCAGAATCAACACTGAGGTGTCAGAAAGGCGATCCTAGTGCATCCTTTGGGTCTTGAAAACTGAGTAATATGGACAAACACCCAGCCTGGAAATTCAGGCATGCAAGGAGCAGAAAGGCACAAAAATAATGGACTCAATTAATATTGCACAAGGTTCCAGGTGCCCGCAGGATATTGTGTTGGAGATATTAAACAGGAAGACAAATTTGGTTTGGAACTCAGGAGAGAATGAGCGAAAGCCAGAGGTGGAGACTTGGGAAACATAAGTATCTACATTAAAGTTCAAATATTGACATGTGAGGAAGACAAATGGAATGGAGAAAACAGGGCTAAGAGCAGAACCTTTGACAATAATGGTATTTAAGGGACCATGAAGGAATGTGATACTGGGAAGCAAATGCAAAAGAACAACCCTATCAGGGAGGCAGGAGGCAGGCAGGAGAGGGTGGATGTCATGGAAACCAGAGATGAAGAGAAAACTTCCCAGAAGGAGGGAGTATTCAACAATGTCAAATGCTGTACAAAACAACATGAAAACAACTTAAAAACTCTCACTGCATGCATTTAAAAAAAATGTATTTATCTTCTTAAAAAATATTATTTTAATTGGAAACTTTAGACACAAAAAAGAGCAATGCATAAAAATTGAGACACAGGAAGACCTATCAAATTCAATTCAACACAATACACTTTTATTAAACACCTGTAGTTGGCCCAGAGCATAACTGAGACCGATTACCTACAAATCATGTAAAATTAATAACGATCCTTTACATCTGTCCTTCTCATCTCTTTTGCTTCTTGAAAAGAAGGTTCCATATGTGAATGGTGTGTGATAGGAAGCTGACCATGGGTTTCACCAGTCACGCACACTACTTGGTCAGCAAGCATTCCTGACCACTCTTTCTCTGCTAGAATGCTAAGCATGTCATCCGAACAATGGATTCAATGCAAGCCAATATCATTATTAATACGCCCACTGCCTTTTCCAAACATATGCTTAAATATCTTCTTCATTCTAGGATTTGCAAAACAAGAAGCCTCACTTGTTTCATTGCCATAATAACCAATTGTCTTTTAGCTTTGTGGTCAGGAGGCTGTGGCCACTAGGTGGAGAAAGATACCCAGGGACCCCCTAGGCAAAGGCGTGAATTGAATTTTTAGCTCCCCAGATTCGCTTAGTAACTCTCTACACAGTAGGTTAGATTCAGTCGTGAACAAAAGGCATCTCTATGAATGGAGATGGCAAGTATTCCATGCACTCAGGGGGTCATTACTATTTTCCCTGGAATCTATGCATTCACTTTCCAAGAATGAGTTCTGTGCTCTTCTGAGCAAGATAACCCTCAGAATCTGAATTAATGAGTCTTATTGTTGTGTCTCTCAACCTTTAGCCTCCCGCACAGCCACAGGGAATGCAGCTCAAGCTATGTCTTTGAAATAAGATTCTGCCCCTTCATCTCCTCCTCAAGTCACTGCACCACCCTCAGCTACCACCTTTGCCCTCAGAAAACATAAAGAACCCACCATACCATCCAGAATGGCTGCATTCTTAATGGGACCTCAGAGGACAAAAGGTCTTAGGACCTAAAGGAAGAAAACTCTTAAGAGTGAATTTGAGAAAACCAGGATCAACAGTCCTGACCCATCCTAAGACCTACTTCCAATCAGTAGATTGCCCATTATCTTTGAATAACTTAAACAAATAATATTTTATAAAAACATCTGTTTCAAAAGACATTTATATTCAAGCAAATTTGAGAAAATAAAGAAACACCTTCTGCTATAGGTTTTCTCTCTCAACTCTTTAGATCAGAGCATGCTCTTGTATTCTTTTTCTAATCTTTTCCTGATTACACATCTATCCTGTTTTTAATGCCTTACTTACTTTCACAAAAGACTTTCAATATAGACTTTAACCTTCTCTTCAAATAAAATTTTATATACTTATTATTTTCTTATAATATACTTATTATTTTTATATATTTTCTTATCCCTCATGTAAACAGTTAGGCATGTCCAAATATGTATACTTTTTACTAGAAAAATGTTTTCCTGGTTTCCTATTGATCAACATTGGCAAAGAGGAAAACGAACAGTCATAACTGTTTCACAGATATGATTATCTTCTTGCCCAACAATATTCCATTTTTACATTAATAAAAACTGAAAAGATAAAAGTTTTAAGAAGGGATGAATGACATTAGGAAGAGGGATGATAAATATTAAAAAGGCAACTGAGTGAGAAAGAATCGAATTCTGGTCCTGTCATCAAAGTATAGGACACTTCTGCCTGGAGAAAGAATTACCTTCATCCATGTCTCCTAACGATGGTTGATGGCTTCCAACATCACTCCTCATGCTTGTCTTATATCAAGATTTTCCTGAAATACTGATCTGTCATTGTCAGGGCTTATATGAGAGGTTAGGACAGTTATTAGCCCAGTCTCAAAATTTAGACTTTTCACTTTATCTCCAAATGAGGTTAAACATTTAGTTACAGAAAGATAGAAAGAAGACCAAAAGACCATACAACTTTGAACTTGGGTCCCTACCAGACTCCCCTGTTGGGCACCAGGATTTCATGAATAACACAATCATGTCATGTGATGCTTTGTGTGTCAGCCTATACGTTAACAGCATTCACTTGTTAACATGCATTTATGTAAACTAGATATTTTGTGAGAAAATAGAGAATCCCTCTAATAAAAACAGAGGAACCATTCACAAACCATTCCACTACACATTCTATTTGGAGCTTTGTAAGAGCATATCATACAGTATTATATGATCCCTTTTGCAATCCTCAGAATACCTTATAGCAAAGTCCTATTACACCTAATTCATAGATGAGGAAAGCGAAGCTTAGGTTAAGTGGTCAAGCACATACTACTAGTATATGCATGAGCCAGGACTAGAGAGAACCCAAAGCCATGTTCCGTCCCCTCTAGACCACCACCTCCCAGGGTGAGTTAATTTCCATAAAGCAACCCTAATGCTTCAGGAAAATCACCAGGAGTTCTTCAAATTCCTACTTAGTGATCGTCCAATCACATATTAAGTTCTTCCCCTTGGTCCACACTGCCCATATATTAAATGACATTGAGGAAGTGAGGAGTCCCAATTTGTCCCAGAGCGGAATGCTCGTGCAAGGGCACAGTTTCACTCAAAGCCTAATGTAGTAACATGAGCACTGCTATTTGACTTGCCTGTGATCCTACATCCTTTCCCCAAACTTCATTCTTAACTCATTGCTGACGTTATCCGTTTTTTGTCTTTATTTTATATTATAATCTAGTAAATGGTGTAGTTATGGCTCATTCTTCAATTTTTCTCCCCATTCCCATTTCCTAAGACTCTAAAGGACAATGCTTTTGTTTAGAACTCTCTCAGAGCCGGTGAATTGCCAGACTACATCAGTTATACAAGCTATCACCCTAAGACCAGGACAAAGTCAAGTCAGAAGACAGGAGGGTTTGTTTTCATTGTCTCTCCCTACTTGCTCTGCCTCTTCTTTTCTGCTCTTCCTGGTCCTTTTTTACACCTCCATCCTGCCCTGGGTTCCTGCAATTAGTAAGAGAATGATATTATTATCTTACAACCATATGTGCTAGGACTTATTTGTCCCTGTCCCTTGTTCCTTCAGAGGACTCCTGGG
Organism: Callospermophilus lateralis; assembly: GCF_048772815.1. Classification (NCBI taxonomy): domain Eukaryota; kingdom Metazoa; phylum Chordata; class Mammalia; order Rodentia; family Sciuridae; genus Callospermophilus; species Callospermophilus lateralis. The sequence continues at coordinate 67,859,681 of NC_135307.1, read as the reverse complement.
AGAAGTAAAGATATTGGTAGAATTTCAGATATGGGACACGTGGTAGAGAGATATTTTCAAGAAAGAGTGTCCACTGTGATAGGAAGTGATCATTTGCTCACACAGATTGTTGTTTCTTAGGGCTAATTGCTAACATCTATGGCCCAGTGTGTGCCTTCTTCCCTGCAGCAGGATGAAGCAACATCAAGGAAAGAGCAGAAGAAAATATGACCCACCCACCATAGAGAACTCAAGAAAAAGTTCAGCCCAGGATGCAGAAGCGAGCGTCCAGAAGATTCGAGGCATCAGATAAAGGAAACGATCCAGGCAAGCTGTCCACTTCAGGAACACACTCCAATTGGCGGCAGGTGGAACAATAAGGAGATTCACCCTGGAGCAGGGCACATGCAGAGATCCAAGTGGAAAAGAATCTTCAGGGAAACGAGGGACAGCAGCCAGGCTAGGGAGCTGGAGCATTGCTGGAACCCCTGGCACACCCGTGGCCAGACCAAGACAAGTCCCTGGCTCAAAAAGGACCAATACACCAGACAGATACCAGAGATAGGAATTTAGCTAAGGAAATAAAATAAGATAGGGACACAGACACATCAACGTCCATAGCAGCTCAATTCACAATAGCTAAACTGTGGAACCAACCTAGATGCCCTTCAACAGATGAATGGATAAAGAAAATATGAGATAGATAGATAGATAGATAGATAGATAGATAGATAGATAGAGATAGAGATATTATTCAGCATTAAAAGAAAATAAAATTATGGCATTTGCAGATAAATGGATGGAATTGGAGAATATCATACAAAGTGAAGTAAGCCTGATAAGTGGATGCTGATCCATAATGGGAGGGGTAAGAAGTGGAGGAACTTCGGGCAAACAGGAGAGAAAGGAGGGGAGGGGATATGGGGCCAGGAAAGATGGTAGAATGAGATAAACATCATTACTCTAGGTACGTATATGACTGCACATATGGCGAGTCTCTGCATCGTGTACAACCAGAAAATTGAAAAGTTGTACTCCATTTGTGTACAATGAAATGAAATGCATTCTGCTGTCAGGTATACCTAATTAGAACAAATAAAAAATAAATAATTTTTTTAAAAAATAGAATCTATCTCTTGAGTATAAATGGAAGGCCTGGGTCTCAAGGAAAAAAAAAAAAAAAAAAAAGACCTCCCTGATTAGGATGGAGATACAAGTTCAGAGCCAGCCTTGTTACTTTGACCCTCCCTGGACAGAGTCCTGCAGACTTTATGGTTTGCAGTCAGGACGGATCCGTCTTTGAGACTGGGTGAGACTGGCCTAAATGAGAAGGCAGTAACTCCAGGGAAGAGGTCTGAGATAAGGTCAGGTAGAGCCCATATGACCCTTCGTGCTACTTAGCAAAAGACTTCCTCCTATCCAGGCAAAAATAATCTTGTGGACACTGGGTCTGGCAAGTAGACAGCATCTTTGTTGTTTAGAAATAAATACCACTCCCCCCGGGGGGCACAGGCCTATGTGAGGCATAGCCCAATGTGTGGATAGCAGGCTAAATGATGGCCTCCTACACATTCCTCAACCAGCCTCCCTTGGTCAGTAAACAACCTGCCAAACCACCCCCGGTAGACCTGGAGGGGACAGTGGATCCAAGAGGAAGAAAGCTCATTCCAGAAAGGGCAGGGGAAGGTGTTACTTCTCTAAAGTCCAAGGCCTCCCCCTCAAGCCCTCTGGGACCTGAAAAGTAGACTCAAGCAGAACCTGCATTCGAAGCTAATCACCGGGCTTCTTTCTTCCCAGGAAGTTTTGTACAATCTGACTTTAAGCTAAGAAATCTGAGAAACTCCAGAATAAATGTTTTGGCAAAAACATTAGTACTTCATGACTTTCTTCTCATGGCGGAGTTGTGCTCCGGCTGTTTTTTCCAGGCCTGCCTAGCAGAGTTTTTTGTTATCTGAGACCAAGTGGAAGATAAGTTGGACAGAAGTACCATTCCGAGGCCAAGTTGTGCACGGCACTTTTTTTTTTTTTTTTTTCTAGAAGTAACATCTGGTTCTGTGACTTTCATACCCTTGGAGACTCCACGGCTGTGGATGTGGCTGGCTGCTTGGCTGGCTCTGCAGCTGCGGGGCTGCATCCCAAGTCACATTTGGCATCGGCTGCAGCTGCGCAGCATCTGACTTCATCCTTCCACATCCCCACCTGTCTTTTCAGGCAGACCCCAAAGAAGTTACAGGAAGATTCTGGAAAAGATGGGATGGTGTCAGCATTCTGGCCCTCGGCCCTTGGTAGACGCTGAAGTGAGACCTGGCCACATGGGAACTGGCATTCTGTCACCGAGCTGTCGTTGGGAGATGAGGTTTAATCCCTTCCATCAGGCAGGACCCAGGGGAGCTGTGATTGAGGTTCCTTTCACAGGGGAGAGGAAAATAAAAATCTCTTACGAGAGTGGAGCCTTTTTTGTCACTGAAGCCAGAAGGGGAAAAAAAATGAAGAAAGAAGCTCACAAGGATATTTAGGAGAGAAAGGAGACAATAATCCCAAAGGAATCCAGAAATACCTTTAGATTGGAAGGACTCAGCTCCAGTAATTCTTTGAAAACAATGTCTTCATTTTTCAGATTATATGTACCCATAGAAAAAGACATGTGTCTGTGTGCGCTGCATGTGTATGTATGTGAGTGTATTATAGAGGGAGGGAGGGCCTTGGGGACATTTCCTTCCTGCCCTTTTTTCTAGGTTGCAGAATGATAGGGCTTTCTCCTCTTAGATTTGATCATACATGATATTAGATTATATAATTTTTGCCATGTTATTCACATTCTTTGTAACACTTTTTCATGGAAGCTTAATCAAGCAATTACGTCAATTTTCTACATCATTCTAAGTGAGATTTAATGAACATTAAAGAGACTTTCTAAAGGAGGAAACAGAATCAGAAAAAAATAAAAATAATTAGGTTTGAACAATAGGAAGGAAAAAATAGCTAAATCCAAAGGATTATATCACCTGCAGACTGCGGGTATGGCAATACCAATGGCAGAGTTACTGAGGCCTAAAGGAGCCTTCAAGGTTACCTAGTTCCTGGCTACCCAAAGTGTGGTCCATGAGCAATCAGCACCAGCATCGCCCTCACCTGGGAGTTATTAGAAAAGCAGGATCTCATCCTCCACTCTGACCTGCTGAGTCAGAGTCTACACCTTAAAAGGACCTTCGGCTAGTTTATATGCACAATAAAGAGGAGACTCACTGGTCTAATGTAATGCTTTCCCTGGCCAGACAGATACAGTCTAACCAAAATTATACAGCTAAATAGCAGAGATGGACTCTGTTTCCTTCCACTAAATCAAAATTTTTCTTATTCAACTAATAAGAAGGAAGAAGTAGAGAAAGAAGGAGGAGGAGGAGGAGGAAGAAGAGAAGGAGGAGGAGAAGAGGAAATATTTATAATTACTGTGTACCAGAAATTATTCTAATTGCTTTATATAGAAATTATTCTAATTGTTTTATATTTAATCTTTTAAACAACCATATTAATACCTCTATTTCTTTTTCATTTTAAATTTTAAGTATTTTTTAAATTGTCAATAGACCTTTATTTTATTTATTTATATGTGGTGCTGAGAATTGAATCCACGGCCTCACACATGCTAGGCAAGCACTCTACCATGGAGCCACAACCCCAGCCAGTACCTCTATTTCACAGATCAAAAAACTGTGTGTTCAAATAACTTGACCAAAGTCACATGGTTAGTAACTGGCAGAACTGAGATAGAATCTCAGAAGACTGGCTCCACAGCTTTTCTCCTAACTGCTAACTGAACTGGATGGATGGACAGACAGACAGATCAATGGACCCTTTTGCTACACTTTAACCTCTCAGTTACACTGACAGTTAGCACATTTCAATATGTTAAGAAAATACTTAATCATGCTAGAGACAGTATGCATAGTGATATGAATTTGAATCAAAGAAGCCTAATTTCAAAGACCTCTTTTGCTCTTAATCAATCACTACACCAGAATTACAAAGGAAAACAGTACACTAGAGTATTGTGCCTAATAGTTAAAAATCATTATCAGACATTGTAATGAGTTTTACCTCTCCAAGGAGTTGGCTAAATGTTAAGCATCAATCTATGGGGCTTCTCTTTTCTACTTCAGTATTTGCTCCCAATTTACTCATTCACTTTAATCTTTATCCTGCCCATAATTAGTTATTATGGGATTACTCGGGATATTGTGATGATCAAAACAGACAATCTCTTGGGGCTGGGGTTGTGGCTCAGTGGTAAAGCGCTTACCTAGCACACATGAGGCACTGGGTTCGATCCTCAGCACTACATTACAAGAAAAATGAAATAAAGGTATTTTGTTCATCTACAACTAAAAATATATTTTTTTTAAAAAGTCTCTGCGCTTATAGAATTTACAGTCTAGGAGGAAAGGCAGATTAAATAAATAATTGCACAAGCATATTTTCAATTCCAAGTTCACACCTAGTTCACCCTCTTCCACAGTTGCCTCTTCACCTAAATACCACGCTGTTTGCAAATATTCACATTCTTCCAATGCCTAACTCCTCCAATTAAATTCAAGAATGATACTAGTTTCCTACCACTGCTATAACAAATCACCACAAGGTTACTGAGTTAAAAATAAAACAAATTTATTATTGTTTTTTATTATTTATTTAGTTTAGGAGACAAGAAATCCAGAACAGATCTTACTGAGCTAAAAGCGAGGTGATGGCAGGACTGTGCTCCTTTGGGAGGCTCTGGGAAAGGACAGGTTTCCTTTCTAGAGGCTGCTCTGGTCCCTTGGCTTGTAGCCTTCCTATACTGGCCATTTAAACATCCCAATCTCAACTCCTGTCATCACATCTCCTCTGACAATTCGTGAGCCTCCCTCCCTTATCGATAAGGATCCCTATGATTACATTGATCCCACCCAGATGAGCCAGGATCATCCTCCATCTCAAGATCCTTAATTTAATTGTATCTATAAAATCCCTTTTGACTTGAGTAGTGACATTACTAACGGCTTCAGGGGATTAGGATGTGGTTCTCCCAGGGACCATTAATCTGCCTGCCACGGTGTGTTCCTTTATCTCCTTGCCCTGTTCCTGGACTTTTATCAATATATTCCCTTCATCCTGTGACCCACTGTGTCCTTCTCATTCTTTCCCTCATAACAAAACCATGGCATGATTCTAGTCACACATGAGCCAAACAGGAAGAAGGACGCATTCTGGGTCAGCCCCTGAGCTGTGACTTCTCCACTGGAGCCTCACCTTGCTTTTTTTATTTTATTTTTTTCTTTTTCAAACAAAGCTTTTGTCTTGGATTTGATTTTCTAAAAAATCAAAACAGCACATTTCCTGGTTCGGAATGTGCCTCCAGAACAATAGAAAGGCTGTCATTTTTTCCAGGTACACTTTAGAGAGGAAAAAGTTACATAGAAATAGTTCATGAAATGGGATAGCCATTGAGAAGTCAATTAGGAAGCATGTAGCAAGAGTAAATGCAATCCCCCCAAAAAACTAATCTTACAAAAGCAATTAGGAATGGGCACACACAGAGGCACAATGGTGAATAATGAGAAGGAATATAAAACAAACTAAATGCTCAAGGTTACAGAATTTCATGAATTAATGTCCATCTGTGCAGTGATTCACTATGCAGTCTTTAAATAATATTGTAGCACAATATTTTATTTTGTGTCATTATATTTATATTTCCATGTCATTAAGCGATATGGAATAACATGAAAATAGGGCAGTGATATTAATTTTCAAAACATGACATTATGGTTGGCTAATATATTATTATATTATATTATATCTACCACAAAGATTTGGGGGAAAAGACTTTTTATCTGTGGTTTTCTAACTGTCCCACAATAACTGATACCACTAAACATCAGGGTTTACTGATGAAATCATACAAATAAATAAAAACTTAAAATAACAATAATAACCAGCATGCATTTAGTTCTTTGCACTTTGAAAAGCATAATCTCGCTCAAATTTCAGATCTATAAGGTAATTCCTAGCCAGGAATATGTATATTCAAAACAATCAGGCAGAATCCACACAGCATACATAGCAAATACAAGACCACCCTTTCTCCCTAGCCTGCTGTACTTTTGATCATCAGTATTGTGAGACATTTTTCTGTTGGTCTCTAACACTTCTTCACATCTTGCAAAGAGAGATACTGATTCTCTTTGTTCCAGGCTATTTTTTTAAGATTGCTTGTATAGCAAACATCCTTGTAAGACAGAGATAATATCTCCATATGGAGCTAAGAGCAGGTATGTACAGCCTATCATAAAATTATGTGGATTCCCTCAGCTCAGGATTCCTTTCCTATAACAGAACTTACTGGATGTTCAGACATCCTCTCACTCTCTGTGCATCACCCTGTGAGTACTGGGACCTGGTAAACTGACATAAACGTGCTGATTCTCTGGATACTGCTACTGCTGCAACTAATAAATTATCTTTCATCTTTGATCAAGGAGTTTCGTGTCACCTTCCTGCAACCATGAAGCTGTGGCAGACTAACTTGGTAGTTTGCAACCAGAAAACCTCAAACACTTTAAGATCTTAGACAACCAAGTAAGTGTTTGAGCTTCACTTTCAAATATGTTTTATCCACCATTCAGTACTGGTTGAGCCCTGGAATCAGTCCCACAGTTATGTGTAAAACAGTTCAACCTCTCTCTGCTTTCTAGCCCTTTCATCCACTGTGACTTTCTTAACAATGCCAAGGATAGTAGATAAGGGCATAATTTTGGACCTTGCAGTTTGCTTTTGTCTTTAGGGTTCTTCCCAGATTCCAATCCACCTAACCAATCCACAAAGTCATGTAGTGCTTGACTGATTTCTCCCCATGCCTACATCTTCTTATTTGGCAGGTTTTCTGCTCCATTTTCCCAAACCTAGGGTGGTGACCTGCCCCAAGTAAGAAGCTGCCTCACTTCTCATTTACCCAGGGCTTCAATCTGTTCTCCCCCTCTTCACTAGTTCATGTAAAAATAATAATTTTACCTGGGTTTTTTGTTGCCATAGAAATGAATCTTTCCTCTTCTCAATCATAATCAGAAGTAGATTTTCAATCCTGATTCTTTCTGATGGACACCTTTGCAAAATAACATATAGAGATTCCAAAGATATTATATACAAATATTCAAGGGCTGCACCAATGTTCTTGGGTGCATGTACCCAGCTGTGGTTCAACAATACAGAATATTTTGACATAATTAATAAACCATAAACATTCAACAGTATAAGTTAAGGGTTATTGATAGCTCCTAGCAAGGTCAATCACTAATACTCCACAGGGATTTTTTTTTTACTTTGCATAAAATGATAAACATCAGTGACCAAAAAGAAAAGAGAAATTCTAAAGTTAGATTCAATTGCAGGCTTGAAACTAAAGATAGATAAGAACTATAGAACTGATATTTAGAAAAGGCCTTTTTAACATTGTATTACTGAAAAAGACTTTAAAATACTGAAGTAGTTTTTGAAAGTCAATAATTCACCACAACTGGGATTAGCCACCTTCAAAATTTGGGAATTTATCAGTACATTTTAGAAAAAGCTCTTTAAAATGTGCCAATATTTGAAGCATTTGTATTTCACTGAGAGTAGAATTATGTGTAGAAATGCCCAGGGATACACTTATGGAGATTTCATTTCTGGTCAGATCAGAGGCTGTAGCAGAGAAGTACCAGTGCTCTTTTAAATACCCCTTTCCATAAAATGGGCAAAGACAAATCCCACTCTGGTTTTCAAAATCACAAATTCTGATGATCAACAACAAAAAAAACCTTTTGGCCTTTTCATTACTACTCACTACAATTTGACAGTATCAATTGAAAACTTCTTTCTTCTTCACTGTAAAATTCATTTCTTGAATAAACATTTATGAGTGAGTACCGTACGCAAAGCATCAATTTGCATCTGGGGATATAAGAATAAATAGAATACCCTCTTTACCCTTGAGGATTTGGGGACTAACTTATCTCAGGTTTCCATCTGGACTTTCACTTCTTCTCAATGTCCTTCTCTTCCCACCCAATAGTCCCCCTCCCCTGTCATCCCCAGTGAGCCTTTCTTCCACTATGAACTGCCCTCACATCCCTATCTGATACAACACTGTCTCCTCTGTCTTGCCCTAGACAGTCCAAATGCCCTGTTTCTCACCAACTGTCCCCTCAGAGGCATCCCAGCCCTATGATCCAGGTCTTTTTATTTAAGAAAGATCTTCCCCTGGTTATATCCTCCATGAAGTCATTCCCAATCTCAGCTACCCTCTCAGGAACACAACTAACAAGATTAACTAATTAGGCTCTTAAATCTTTGAACACACCAAATGTGACACATTATACCACAGGAAGCCAAGGGTATGTGTCACTCATTCTTATTTAGTCTCAGTCTAATCCTGCACACTTCCCGTCCTGACCTTCCCTTAGGGTAGAATGAGAATGGGAAGAGATCACAGAACCTCTACAGCTCCCATGTGAATTTCAGTTCTGGATCAGACGCTCTCTCAGATTATAATCTCCCTAGGTGCTCCCTAGTCCTAAATGATTTTGAGAAGTAGAATTGCCTTGTAGTGGTAAATTGTTTTAAAAAATGGCCTCAACAGTAACTCCCATCCTGTATACCTTTTGCAATTAGAGTTTCCCACTATTCTCATAAGTCTGTGGAATCTCCCCCGAAATCTGCACTTTTGATTTTACTAAAAGAATGCAATAGAAGTGAGGATATCTGATTGCCAATGCAGGCTCTTAGAGGTCTTGCAACTATTGGTTTTATGCCCCCAGCACACTCCCTCTTTCAATGCTGCCTTGAGAACCCCATCCTGTGGGGAAGCCCAAGCTGATCATATGAACAAGTCACAAAAAGAAGAATCAAGTCTCCCCAGTTGACAGCTCCAGATGAATCCAGTCTTAACCAATCTGACAGCTGAACACAGCCCCATGCATGGGCCAGGTGACAGAAGAACCACCTAGACTACCTAAAGAAGCAAGACAACTATATGTTGAAATGGTTGTTTTACGGTAATAGAAACTGAAACAGCATTTGAGGTCAGCTTCTCTGGAACAAGACTTTCTGGTTTCGAATCCCAGGTCTTCCCCTTACAAGCTACACAACCATAAGCAAGTTATCCAACATCTCTGTAAAGCTCAAATTCCCCACTTCTTCCAAACCCACAATTTTTGGTGGGAATACAACTGCCCAGGTAGACTACATTTCCCAGCTTTCTTATACTAGTGATCATGTGACCAAGGCATGTGAGCAGAACAAATGTGTACATTTCTTGGTCTAGACTTAAGATGTTGGGCATGTACCTCCTCATACTCTCCCACTTTCAAAGTACTAGTAAATAAATGGATATGTTCACAACCTACCTTTAATCATGAGATAATGGAGATGAATGGGACATAGATTCCTGAATGACTACATGGAATAGACCTGCCCACCCTAGTCCCACCAGACTACAGGAGAGATATAAGTCTCTATACCCTTTAAGCCACAGTATCATTCCATCTTGATGTTATAAAACCTTATTTTTTTCTTAATATGCTCTCTGTGCCTTGGTTTCAAATAATGCTTGAGGTCAACTTGAAATTGACTGATATTCTCTTCAGAGTAGAAAATAATAGGAACATTATAAATTTATTAGAGTTTTCAATACTCCCCTACAGTAAAAGTATATTATTTCAATTGAACACAATAAGATAATATAACAATGTTATGCAAGAAAATTTCTTATAATTTTTTATGTATTCCATAATAAAATGTTTTTGTAATTTTGACTTTAGTTGAAAAATATTCTAAGAGCACTCAAAGAATTCATCCTATTATTAGGCTAAGATTAGTTGCTCATGTTAGCAATGCATATTTCTGAAGTGTCCAGTCTTAATACTTGACCAAATGAGGTGATGTTTTAATTAGGATATTCAATATTTTAAATCTATTAATGCTAAATAAGGTGATTGGCTTTTACCAGTTGATACATCATTCAAGAGCATCAAGACACTTTGCTCTCTATTTTCTGGCTCATTCCAGTATCTCAAGGGTCAATCATGGAGACTATTTTTAAACAATCTCACTCATTTGATAATTAAACAACTGGAAATATAAGGAAAAAATGGATTGTTTTATGAGAGAATTACGCACAAATACTTTATTTAAATATTCATGATTAAAAAGAATTCTCTCTGAAATCTCATATTTAGCATAATTCTTTTTTTTTCTTTTTCCATATTTTTAATGGTGCATTATAGTTGTACATAGTAATGGGATTTGTTGTTAACTATTCATACATGCACGCACTGTAACAATGTAATCTGGCCAATATCACTTCCCAGTATTTCTCCTTTTCCACCTAGTCCCTTTCCTCCACTCTACTAATCTTCCTTCAATTTTCATGAGATCTGTCCCCTACCTTCCTTTTCTTTTTTCCTCTTTGGCTTTAAAATATGGAAGAAAACATACTACCCTTGACTTTCTGAGTTTAGCTTATTTCTCTTAACATAATGTTGTAAAATTCCATCCGTTTTCATGCAAATTACACAATTTCATTCTTCTTTTTGGCAATAAAACTCCACTGTGTATATATACCATATTTTATTTATTCTTTCATCCACTGATGGACACCTAGTCTGAATTCATAGTTTGCCTATTGTGAATTGTGCTGCTGTAAACATTGGCATGCATGTACCACCACGATACACTGTCTTTAATTTTTTAGGATAAATATGGAGGAGTGGTTTATAGCTGGGTCATATTGTGGTCCCATTTCTAGTCTTAGGAGGAACCTCCAGACTTGATCATATAGTTGTTCTATTTTTAACTATTTTTACTAATCTTCCATCGTGGTTGTATTAATTTACAATCTCACTAACAGTATAAAAGTGTTATTTTTTCTCCACTCCTCTCCAACATTTATTATTGTTTGTATTAGCATCATTCTTACACAGCAGAGTTTTGGTAAACTTTGTGCAAGCTTTGAGCAGATGTGAGACAAGACAAAATGTGACCCAATGTTACCAGAGTACAAGAAAATTGCAGAATTGTGCTAATTTATACTCGTCTGCCAAAATTCATATTTGGTGATTCACTAGAAGTTTATAAAATTAAAAAAAAATGGGTAAAACATGCATAAAGTCTTCCACAAGTATGTTGTTTTTTCTCATGTTTTTGTGGTTGTTACAAATTTTTTAGTAACTGATGCCATGCCTAAATAAAACGAAAACAAGCTAAGTTGTTTATTCCTTCAGATAGATACACCAATAGCTAGACACATGTGGATATAGGTTCTTGATATTTTAAGGTCCATTTTAGTATCCTAAGGTTGATAAGTTTGGAAGTTAAGAGATAAAGAAGAAAAGTCAATACCTAATTCCAGAATCCTTGTGAAGAGGGGAGAGAAGGCAATGTCAATTTATGCAAAATAATTTGGATATTAAATAAACTCTTTTAAGTTGAGTCATGAGGGAGAGCAGAGATGGTACAAAGACTAAATGTTTTCTTATGTCTACCAGAATGGGCTAGAAACACATCAGGAATACGGTCTTATCTCACTACCTTCCAACCTACACCTCAATATGATTAAACAATGCTCATGATAAGCTGAACAAATCACCACACCAGGTTAAGTCACCAGCTGTGAGACTCCTGATGCATCCTTCTCCTGGCAATTAGCAAACCAGCTTTCAAGTTGGAGTTGTTGCTTTGGGGGTAAAGGTTTTACTTTAAAAACAAACTTCTTCAGTTCACTTAATATTTATAAAGGAAAAATTATAACTTTATAGTAAGGAAATTTGGCAAATATCATCTGATCAAGTGACCACAGGTTAACATCTTTTTCATAAGAATGCTACCAAGAATACAAGACCTGAAGATAACCTTATTATGCATCTGAGTAAACATGAGATAAACCTAGAGACATTTTATAAAACACTGACCTACATTCTCCAAAAATGACAAATGTCTTTAAAGACAAATAAAGGCTAAGAGACTTTCCAAACTAAAGGAGGCTTAAGGAGACATGAAGGAGAAAATCCATGCATGATCCTAGTTTAGATCCTCTATTGAGAGGGTAATTGCTACAAAGAAATTTAAATATGAATTGTACAGGATAAAATGGTATGATAAAAATGTAATAGTTACTAAATTTGATCGTAGTACTTTGGCTTTATAAGAGAATGTGTTCATTCCTAGGACATACAAGCTCAAGTTAGGAGTTAGTGAACAAGGACATACAAGCTCAAACAGGAGTTAGGGAACACCTGGTTTTAACATATTCTCAAAAGGTTCAGAAAAGTTAAATAGATGTAAAGAAGTAGGTATGATAAAGAAGATGTGGCAAAATGTTAATAATCAATGAATCTGGATACAAAATTTGTGAGAGTTCTTTGTATGATTATTTCAATTCTTTAATTTTAAAGTTGTTTTACATTAAAAAGTGTTTAAACTTTTAAAATATGAGGTTTTAAGTCTCAAAAGATCAGAAAAGTTATCATTAGCTTCCAATACCCACTATCTTGGCTAATAAACTTACCAGTTCTGGAGCAAAAAAAAAAAAAAAGATGTTTATTTTTTAGTAAACTAATTACACAGATAATTAGAACTACGCATTAAACTGACCATCTTAAGTGTTGTTATATTTGTCCGAAGTAGATATTTTTCAGAGCGCTTCTCTTTCACAGTAATTTCACTGGAAATATCTAAGAAGAGGGAAGTTTTGAATAGACATTATCAACCTCAAACATCCAGAAAGCTAACCTTTGAATATCAGAAATGCCTACTATAATAAGCACTCTAAATCTGAAGATCCATGGCTCTCCCATGAATTTAATCCCTCAGTATTAATGGATCCCTGTTATATGTCTGGTACCATGTTATCTGTGGATCAATCTAAATCACAACCATAGTTTTTGATACAGACATGTTTCTCAGCCCAGACCTCTCTCCTGAGCTGCAGATCCACAGGGGTCACAGCCCACTGCATAGTTCACTTGGATGCTGCATGAACATCTGCATCTGTACCTGCCAGGCTGAACGCTTAATCTCCCTCCTCCAAATCCATGTATCCTTCAGCCTTTCCATATTGCAGTACATATTGAACCTCTCTGATCAATTCAGAGAGAAACATCAGGGTCACTTCTGCATATGCCATCTTCCCCCCCACCCACATGCAATGAGTTGTCAAGTCCTCCTGATTCTATCTCTAACTATATTTGTGATCTATTAACTTCTACCATTTCCATCTAATAGAGGCAACTAATCTTGCCGATTGAAAGCACAGATTCTCAAATAAAATGACATGGATTGAAATCTAAACTGCGACCTCATGACCGTGTGATCTCAGTCAAGTTATTTTGCCTCTTGTCATCTGTAAAATTAGGACCAATAATCATATCTATATGATAGGATTCTTATAGTGAGTCCTCAACAAGTCATAAATCTTACTGCCTCCTTTGCCACCACTAGTCCAGCCATCCTCTGTTCACCAGACTAGCCTTTCTGGGTCTCCTAATCCCACATTTGTCTTTCTCTAATCTACACAACTACTAGCAGATCTTCACAAAACACTATTAGAAGCATGCATTCCCCTGTTTACTGCTTTTCGGCAGTTTCCCATTGTTCCTGAAGAAAATCCAAACATTTCCCCAAAGCCACCATGTCCTTGCATGAACTAATCTATTATTTCTCCAACTGAAGAACATATTGTGGGTCCTTCAGTTGGCACACTGCTATCAAAATGTTAAAAAGAGAGAACTAAAGTCTCATCCAAATATTAAGTAATGAAAACATCGTTTAAAAATAAAAATGATAGTGGATATACAGAAGTGAGAGAGAGAATATGGTTTGACATCTTCACCCAAGGCACCCAGCTCCACATATATTTAGTTCAATTTCCATCCACAGGTTAGATGGTTTATTTTCTTATGATTTATTTTGAATAAACTACAAAATCTTCAATCACAACTGCAGATCATCAGGAATGCCAATCTAGAGTGAATCTCTCAGAGAGCTCATAATTAAGTAGATAATCCAAAAATTACAGGGTAATTTTTCACTGAAGTTCACTTTCAAAGCTGTCAGATGTTGAGTCAAGGAGCATATCACACAAAAAAGCTGAAAGGTGAGCAATATGAATCAGCTCCCAATCCACTCTGACAACATTCAATTTTGGCAGCATTTCTTCTGGGCCTATAGTAGCATTTAGATACAGTTTTCAACTCTCCCTAAATAATATATTATCACTTTTTTTCTGGGACAAGAGAAGTACATCATCATGTGCTAGGGGGAAAATAACCAAATTCTTAGCAATCAAGGTCACTTTTCACTCTAGGACAGTCTTTGTAACAAATCCTGTTATTTTACCCTCTACATTAAAAATCATGATGTGCCAGCTTTCCAATAGATCAGGTTGTTTGAGATTATGAGATGACTGAAACACACCACTTGAGCAAACCACTTTGAAACATATTCCAGTGACACAATGCTGTCATCGGATGATCATAAAGAAATATTTTTTTATCTCTTCCCTCACTGCAAAACTTGTCAGCACCTTTCTTCTCAACAGCAATTCTCCATCTCCTGTGTCATTATTTTTTTCCTTTTTATTACATCATTCGTATCAGCATAAAAACATGCTGTAATTTTTTCCTCAAAAAAAAAATCCAATTACTCTGATCCCTCCTTACACCTCAATTTTACCAAAACCACTCTTGTCAAAAGTACCAGTCACCTCCACATTACGAAATCCCAATGGTCAGCTCCCCCTCATTCCTGAACATCAGCAGCATTGGGTGGAATTTTCTTTTTTAATTGACACATAAAAATTGTACATATTTATGGAAAATCACCTGATGCTTTGATGCATGTGTGCATTACTTGATTTTCAAATCAATAAAAGTGTATCTATCTCCTTGAATATTTATCATTCTTTGTGGTGAAAATATTAAAAATCCTTTCTTCTAGTGTTTTTTAAATATATAGTACCTACTTCAAGAAACATTTTCCTTCACCTGGAGTTTTAGTCCACTTTCTGTTGCTATAATGAAATGCCTGAGATCAGCTGATTTATATATAAATAATAGGGTTTCATTTAGTTTGTGGTCTAGAGACTGGGGAGTCCAAGAACATGGACATCAGTTCAGCATCTGGTAAGGGCTTTCTTGCTGCATCATAACATGGTAGAGGGTATTATCTGGTAAGATAGAGTAAGCATGGTAGCTCAGGTTTCTCTTTTGTTGTTGTTGTTTTATTTTGCAGTGCTGGGGATCAACCAGGGCCTTTCACCCTCATTAAAAGTTCAGACTTCAAAACCCCTCCTCTCTTCGGCCAGTTATCATTACCTTGCTATATAGGCTTCTTATTTTCCCATAGCACTTATCACCGTTAAAATAATTTAGGTGTTTACTATGTTCATTATTTATCTCCTCCCACTAGAATGTTAGCTTTGAAAGAACAGTGATTTTTTTATATGATTTGCTCATTACAATATACTGGGAGTACTCAATGAGTATCTCTTACAGAAATCAACAGACCTATAATAAACTATTCTAGACAATTTCCTGAACCTATACTATATATTTATACTATATATTTTAAATCAAATAAACAATATTTAATTTTATAAAGACTTGAAGAACAAGTGAGATATGGGCTTAAGATTCGGACTTGAACTTGAATCTCTGCTCCATCATTTAACCCACCAGTTGTGTGTCATAGGGCCTGAGCTTCCATTTCCACTTAAGAAAAATGAAAATCATGACCCTCACCTCTCTGATTACTGAAAAGATTAAATGTGATAATTGCATAAAATTTCTCAACATCATCTCCTAACACTTAATAGTTGTTCATGAAATGTTAGTGAGGTTCATTTCCCATTTCTCCTTCTTCTTTGATTCCAGGCACAGTTATTCTGTCTAGTGAAAGTTGAGCAAGGCTGGAAAAGGATTTTACTAAGTTGAGAAGGGTTTGGCTGCCAGGTCCAGATTCAGCCATGATAACTACCTTAACATTGAAGGAGAGGATGGTAACATCTGAGCAGAATCTACCATACTGTATTTAAAGGTTCAGCCTACTGCCTCCTAGAAGAACTTTCTCTGTCTCAAAATGCTCATTTGGTTTTTCTGTGCATGACCCTGAGGGAAGCTGTGTTATAACAGCATCAATTGTAGAATCATTTCTGAGGTTCAGAAAGGCTTAAGGAAAGACAGTGGAAAATCTGTATTTCTACAAAAGCTTATCAAACCAATTGAGCTGTCACTTCATCTTATGGAGTACCTTCTTTCAGTTTATTCAGCCCTGGATTTAAGACCACAGAAGGCTAGCTAATCAGGCTTCACAAATCCCATGCTCTCCACAAGATCTGAAAGGCCATCTATTCTAAGGAAGCTTTACTCAATGACATAAAGAGAATTCCAAAACTTTTTAAAAAGATATTCAGTCCAGAATAATTTAAGATTAAGGTTTATATTGATTCTGGTGGTCTAAGAAATACTAAGAACAAGTACCTGAGACAACTACTAACTGAAGAACAGAACATCAGACATGAACATAATCATTCTCCTAAGACGCCACAATATTCGTCAAGTTGTTTTGGCCCAGAAACAGTACCTCTTATGTTTTCATGTTGCAAAGGAGGTGATGGCTTAATTTTTAAAATATTTATTATGTCCAAAATATATTTTGGAATAAATAAGAGTAGATAAAATGGTATTTAATTACCCCCATCAATAGTAATAAAGGTAGTCAACTTATCTGGTCATGAGCTTTTATATCCCAAATAAAAGGAAATAAACATTTCCTATCATGTGTCAAATTTACCTACCAGGAATAACAAAACAAAACAAAAGGTTAGATAGCTCCTTTTCTATATCATCTCAAGATATATGTAGTTAAAGAGGTAGTTATTATATCCAAGCAATGAAGTTTCACACTTACAAGCTCAACCCTGTTTTGATTATGTAAAAGATAGCCAGGAAAATTGGGGGAAATGTTATTTAAGTGTCATCCTTAATTAAGGAATGGTTGGCATCAGCTGCAGAGATTAACTTAGCCAATGGAACAGTGCAAGTTCTATAGCCAGAGGGAACATTTGAGCCCTGGCCTGCTGCTTTCTGGCTGTATAAATCCAATTGCTCTGTTTTAATTACCTAATCTGTGAAATTATGACTTGAGGGTACCTATCTCATAGACTTTTGATAGGGATTAGAAGTGTTAACGAATGCCAACACATAGTTAAGTAGTGGATTGTTAGCCATTATCATGATTGTCATTGTTATGAATACTACTACTGCAAGGACTAGTATTACTGGTACAATTTCGACTATTTTTCACTCTTCTAACCTCAATATCATCAAGAATGAGAGATGGAGATGAGAGTTTCCTCTCCCATCTCCATCCATCATTTGCAGCCCTGAAGTTTGATGGATACCAGAGGTGGGGCCTGACTGACTTAAACCCATCAGCATATCTCAACCCAAAACAAAGAAATCTGGTTCTGTGCAGGAAATGCCAAGATGTACACTCTCCTCTTTATTGGGCTGAAGATGCAAAGCTTACCTCCATTGTGGCTGTGGGTGACCTAGAGATGTCAGGGGTCCACTTGCAGAACCTGAGAATGGAGCCAGCCCAGAATAGGAGGTCAGGAATGGATCTTAATGGCAACATTGAGTCCTGGATCAGCCAAACCCAAAGTCAGCTTCCCTGGACTGTCCAGTCACAGGACCATAAATCCCTGCTATTGTAGAAATGTTTCTGTTCACCCCCACACATATGCACAAAGTCATATGTTGAAACTCAATCACCAAAGCAGTAGTTTTAAGAGGTGGGGGTCTTTAGGAGGTGATTTAGGAGGTGATTAGGTCATGTCCTCATAAACAGGATTAGCATCCTGAGAAAGAAATCTAAGAGAGCTGGTTTCTCTTCCACCGTGAGAGGACTCATAGAAAGTACCTCCCATGATGAATAGGCCCTCACCAGACACTGAATTTGCTTACACCTTGATCTAGAACTACCCAGCCTCCAGAACTATAAGCAATAGATTTCTGTTGTTTATAAACTACCAAGTCTTAGGTATTTTGTTACAGCAGCCTGAATGGATTAAGCCAATCTCATTTAACTTAAGCTAATTTAGATCCTTTTATCTTTTCTTTTTATATATTCATGACTATATTCTATAAGGATGTGATTAGTATGCTTTTATTTGAAAGACAAAAAAGTCATTATTTAATGAGAATCTATCAGGAGCCCACACAAGCCAGGGTTCAAGAGACTTGGACCTAGGTCTTAACCATTAAATACTAAAGAGTAGATTTGAGGAGAAAATCAACACAGACCATCCTCACATGTGCCAGGATGTTCCCACAGCTTTCATAGCTGGCTTAAGCAAGCATAAACTTGTTAAGAGAGTCATCTCTACATGCATTGTCTCAAATATCACACGGAAAAACACAGTTTACCCAAGACTTCCCATTTTTTTTCATGCATTATTCAGGGCTCTTTCAAGTGCAAATAATGGAAATCCATCCCAAATTAATTTAAACCAAAAGGGAATGCATTGGCTCATTACAAAGGAAAACCCCAGACTATATAAGAAATAGCTGGGTCAAGGGCTCAAATGATGTGATCCAGGATCTGCTTTTCATTCTCTTTCAGCTGTGTTTTTCTGTAGCGTAGTGGTAAATATTATGGACTCTGGAAGCAGGCTGCAAGGTTTAGAATCTTGGGCCCATTACCTGCTAGCTGTTTTATACAAATCTTATCACCTAACCTCACCTGTGCATTTTTAATCATAAAATGAGGATAGGGAGGGGTGGGGCTCTGGGGATGGGAAGAACAGTAGAATAAGACAGACATTATTACCCTATATACATGTATGATTTAAAAAAAAAAATCAAAGAGACCAAAGGGCAAGAATCTGCAGGGAGGCAGCAGGGAAATGCTGAAGAGAGTTATTGGTCAAATTATACCATTATATCATGTACATGTACAAATATGTAACAACAAACTCCATCAATATGTATAACTATTATGCACCAATAAAAATGTGGGAAAAACACGAGGATAATAATAATAATGTTTACCTTCTAGGTTTTGAGGGAAAGATTAAATGAGTTCCAAAATATAAACTCCTGTGTCGTGACTCATGATTATCAACTTCAGGCATGCACTTTCCATCTGGTGACAAAGATGACCCCCAACAATAAGTTTATGTGATCCTCAGTGTAGGAAATTCCATGAGACAAGAATATCTCTTTCCGGAGAATTTCAGGAAAACCCCCAGATATAATTCTAAGTTGTCAAACCTAGCTTGTGTGCCCACCCTCAGCTTGCAGGGCTGGGTGACAGCCCCAGTTGAACAGCTTGAACTGAAAATCCCTTCCTCAAAGAGAAACTGAAATGCTATCACCAGAAAAAAAAAGGAGGAAGAAATCATGGGCAGAAACAACCAACATCCACTACAGAGCCAACTACATCTTGATTACTAAAATAGTAAATAATGGTTGTTGCTGTTTTGCATGGTGAACAATGGTATTCATGAAAAGGACACAGCCTATGAGCCCTATTTTTAAAAATTCCTTTATTGCTTGGGAACATGGATTTAATAATTATAAAAGTTCTTTTACGATTGAATGACATTGAGGTTTAGAAAGATTTTGAAACACAATAAATAAAAATAGAAATAAATCTTTGGGTATCTACATACAGAGTGGGTACCTATTACTATGAAGGTTCCACATTCAAGATAACAAATGATGCTACTTTGGGTTTTGCTACACTTGGCATTAGCTAATGAATGCTTTATAGATGTGGGCCGTTTTAAAGGATCATCTTCCTTTTGATATGGAAGGGTGAAATGAAGGTTGGACAAAAGAGTATATGTGAAATTTATAAAAATCAAAAATTTATAGCATATTGCCTGTCCTATCGTTACAGTCACTAAAAATTAGGTTGTTTTATCAAACATAATTAAAGCAAAAAGAAGTTACCTTCAGACTTTTAGAGTAGACAAGAGATACATTTCACAAAACCAATTATAATTTCTTTTAATTTTCCAAAAAGGGAGGTAAAAATACCAAATACTCTCCAAATATAATATGGTCTAAAACAATAGAAGCAAATTTTAAAAAACGACTATTTAACACTGAAAAACCCAGAATGCTTTCAATAAAACAGCACAATAGTGAATAGAAAAACAAAAAAAAAAAAAAAAGGAAGTATCATAAAGTTGACTGGAAAATATACACATTGCAAGAATGCTCCATCTTGACAATAAAGGGTAGGGGAATCTTCTCTGGGACTTAGCCTGAACACTGTTCATTCTTCCATACTAAAAGTTCATCCATCCTCTCTTTCTCTCTGGAAGATTTTAATTCTCCTCCTTCTTTTGTCCTGGGAGTTTTAATAGATTTGTTTGATGGTATTTTCTTGGCTTACCTTCTTCTTCCACTTATTCCACTGAGAGTCAATTCCAAAATCTTTTCTCACAGTCCCTACCATGTGCAAGTATGAAATCTGAGATTTGAGCTATAATCTCCTTTAAATTCAGATTGTCTTTTTGACTCTCTTTCTTCTGAAGCAAGTGAATTGTAGATATAGATTAACCAGCAAATGAGCTGTTCAGATAGACTAACCAGACATTTCCATCCACAGAGAATATGTTTTCTTCCTTATTTAGTGTTTTACCAGAGGGTTAGTAGGTATCATGCAGGTTCTCAGGAGGACTCCTTTTTCATTTAATCCCGTCATAACTAAAATGCATACTTACATACCAGAGAGCCCCATTTTCCCAGTCATTGTTGAGATGCTTGAGGTTTTCAAATTTTCATTCTATATATTATTTTTAAAAGACATTGATGCTATCAATATGTCCAAAGCCAAAGGCAAGTTTGAGCTGTTTTTCTAGCAAAAGTAGAAACTTTTCACCAATCTTTCTCACTTTTTAAATATATCCCACATACAAAAAAGAACAGTAGACTATGGCATGGCCCTGTGCCCACAGAAGTTCAATCTCTGGCAATTGTACCATTGCCCACCCAGACAATGACCAATTCAATGAGCCTAGCCTTCTTGGATTCAAATCACTAAATAGAAAAGCAAACACCGAAGATCTCTGTTTATGTCCAAGAGAGCTATTTCTACAAGCTATTTCTATACATGGCATTGAGGGAGAAACAACCCATCACCATCTCAACCTCAAATCTGCCTTTCAAAACATCTAATCTGGAAGATCAAGAATCAGTGGAAAGTTCTCTCTAAACTGTTATTCATCTCCATATTTTCTGGGATAGGAGGAATTTGAATGGTTCCCTAATCTCTGGTTTTCTATGAAGACCAAAAACACCCAATGGATAACCCACAAGACTCTCTTCCTCTTAGACAAGTTTTGGTATTCAGAGTTAAGCTATGAAATATTGCAATATACAAGAAACACACACAAAGTTCTTTATCATTACTGACCAAATGGGCCTCTTTCTTCCTAGGACGGAAAGAAGTCCCACCACCTAAGATTGGTGAGCAACCTATTTCTCTTGGAATTAATATATTAGAGGAGAAAAGAGAAGTCCTCCAAATAGGAAAAAGAAAGCCATTTCTAGAATTATGAAAAGATATTATCCAAGAAACTGTGGCTGATATGCTATATATAATGACATTATACAAGTACATGGAATGGGCAATAGCCAGAGACTGAGTACATGTGACCTAACAGATGACAAATAGACACATGAGCATGCCTGATGGTAGTGGCTCACCCACCTTGGGGAGGGGCAGCTCCAGTCCAGGGCAGTCCTAGGGTATCTTGTTCAGTTTAACATCCTCAACTGATCTTGAAATTTAGTCTCAGAAGGAGAGGTGGATCAGCACCCTTAGAACTTGAAAACACTGCCCCTCTCAACTCACACCATACCCACCACCATCAGAGATCTGACTTCAGATTTAGCCTCAGAGAATGTCTTCCCTCAAGTGGAGGTGACCCGATTCTACTGAGCATCCTGGTATCATGGAAACCATGGCACATCCCACATTCCTAAAAATAAAATCAAAACATTCTCCTCCATACAGACCAGTCCAAAATCCGAGTTTCTAATCCAGTTGCATTACTTCCCCCATGTAACTTCTAGATTTAAGCATAAAAGAAAAGAAAGACCAGGGAAGTTTAAGCTCTTCTACTGAGTTTTCTCTGAAAACTGGAAGCAATCAAAGGAATCAGAATTTCATACAAAAAAAAAAAAACTGCTGGCATTTGCAGAAACTCATGGGAAGCCAAAGCTCAGAGGACAAGAGGGATTCAGTGTATAAGGTCTCTTGGGAAAAGCAGAAAATATCACCCAACAAGATTTCACCACATGCTGGTAAGCTTGTATAAACTTGGTGGTGAAGTAAACCAAATAATTAATGGCTATGTAACCACCACTCAATCATTTACATGGCCCAAGACCCAAAAGTACAGGCATCTGGTAGAGTATTTTACACAGTGGTCTTCATACCACTTCCTAACTTAGTATATGTTTAAATCTTTGGAATCAAAGTATATTCTTGATCATTCTACCTGGGCAAGCAAACATAATTCTATGGACTCCAATACCTCTGAAAACAATGCTGAATTGTTTTTAAGAATTTGTTATTCTGGTTCATGCCAGTCTTTTGATATTTAAATATTTTAAAATATTTATTCTCAAGGACAATGTGATCCCCTTTGCAGGCTGAGATATTAAGATTTTTAACTTTTGTCATTTTTACTAGGATATCTCAAAAAGTTTTTTTCTCCATAAATATTGAATTTAAGAGGCAGTAAACAATGATAAAAAAAACAAGTCTAATCTGAGAAATAGAGCTAACATTCTCTATAGCCATAACCAATCTTTGTATATAATCCAATTTGGCAGATTGCCAATCCTTTGAGTTCTAGATAAAGGACCCATAATTAACTGCTTCAAATCTCTCAACTGCCTCAAATCACTGTCCACATAGTAACCAGAATGGACTTGAATATTCTTGTCTGATGGTACAAGGTTTAGGTTACACACAGATATACCAAAAACTCACCTCAATCCAATTTCTCAGGTTTTTTTCCTAGACCAAGTTCTCCGTGTACAGGAGCATGTTTGTGGTGTAGGGACACAGGCTTTTAGTTGGCCAGGCTGGGTAATCATGTTTCAGTGCTCCATGAATGAGGTATCATACCACATTTACTGCCCAACCTCGGGAGTAAGGTTAAAGTTCCACCAAACACATATCATCACACTGTGCTCAGAATGATCTTGTTTATCTTCAGGAGGGATCCTCAACACTGCCAACCACTTCCTCACCTACACAGACCGATTTGGTTACCACATTCATACTCAAGCCTTTTTTCTAGAAATAAAACACATATTTTCAAATTGCAATTTTATTATCACATGTTCCAAGTATTCTAGGAAGACTAAATTAAAGAAAAATTTGTAAATCACATGTAATCATACATGTCTTCAAATGCTTCAGAATGGCACTAAACATAAACCATTCAACTTTCATATTGCAAATATTCAACTCTCATATTGCAACTCTCTGGTTATCATTCAGACTATTCGCCAATATATGGTTCCCAACACATGATAGGATTAAACTTCTGATCCTCCTGTTGAACCCAGCACAGACATATCACTGGCTTTGGTCAATAAATATGAGCAAAAGAGTAATGTCCAGGCAGAAGATTTAAGAATCAATGCCTCTACCATACTCATTTCTTCTTCTGCCTCACTGAACATCAATATTCTCAGCATGACTACTTTAACAGCCTAGATCCCTGAATAAAGATGACAGTGATACAAAACAAAAATACAAGTTGAGCAAAGAAATACATGTTATTTTAAACCACTGAGGTGTGGGGATTGTCTGTTATTGCAATATAACCTAGCTAACATACCATAACCTAACTGAAACACCATTCCTTTTTAGGAAAGAAATGTTGGGACACTACACATTATGGAAAATGCTACTCTGATCTAAAACAGAAGACATTTGGTACTATATTAGATGATGGTATACGTATGATAGATACCATCATCTAATATATAAATATTATAGATAACCACTTATGAAAACAGACTTTTCCCACCTTGCCCCCACCCAGAAAAACTTTTTTATTTAATTTTCAAAGCAATTAAATAATGTGAATCCTTCAAAATCTCAGAGAAATCCATTTGTCAAAATCATTTGCAGAGTGCCATTTCTTTTCCAAGACCAAGTACATTAATTAAACGCAGAACTTCAAAGGGGCTTCATTTTGAGAGACCCAACCGACAAATAAATTAGCTGCCAATGACTCCTTTGTAATTGAAGAGGGCCAGCCTGACCCAAGGGGAGAGGACTAAATCAAACACGGGATCCTCCAAGCAAAAACAGCACTGGGGACCCAAATCAAAAAGCCATCCTTCACCCTCTTGTTTCCAAAGGGTGTTAAATAGGAGCCAAGCACATGTGTGTTTATTTACTAATAAGAAAATGCAAACGTCCCACCTCTAATTGATTTCTTATGTGCTACAATCATAAAAAATGTTAGTGTCTGGAATATGTATCTGAGCATTGCACTCCAATGTGGCAGCTTGTAAACCTGATCACATGTACTATAGGTACCTAGGACCTACAATAAAATTTTGCTTTTGAAACTATGTAACTCTGGAAGATTGTCTTCTTTATTGCAAAAAGAAATCTCTTGAGGGTTCTCATTTTAAGAAAGTAAAAGAAAAAACTGTCCGTTTTTAATTTGCAGAGCTTTTCACTGGTGACTCAGTGAGGGATGATGTCATATGTTATCCTTCAGTTGCTGGTGTGGTTCTCTCTGCTCACTCAAACCCTTCCCCCTGTTTCTGTGGCAGACAGTTCTCCGGGTTTCCATCCTTTCGTCGGCTTCTTCCCAGCCAGCCACAAGCAAACAGCCTGACTAGCAGCGGGCAGAACAGGAAGTCTGACCGTTCGAGTCTGCAGTGGGACCCCTAGTGTTTTCCCACTCCATGTCCTGGCATCCTTCCCCAGAAGTACAAACACACACACACAGAGCTCCCATTGTTGCAGCCCTCCCCAGCCCACTGATCCTAATATGGAATGCAGCAGGAAACCCATGATTTCCTGATACTCGGCAAGCTGGAGGAAGCAGGGGGAAATCTCCATTTAAAAGCGCAGCTTTCCTCCATGTTAGATGTGAGGTGGAAAATGGGAAAGATTTAGCAAAATTCCTCCGTGCCTTCAGCCAGGCTGGAGAGGGCAAGAGCAGAGTGAAACCCTCAGGCTGCTGAAATTTCTGAGGTGTAGGGAAGCCTCTAGAATTCTACGGGAAGGAGCGTCTCCTAAGTGGAACTGATAAGGAAGAGGAATAGACCCTTTTAATAATTCCCCCAAGTGTGGGCTCCCTTACTTTACTAGAATGGTAAGCAACAGGGCATCCGCGCGCCTCAGACATGCCTGCATGATCCAAGGTAGCCAAAGTAAGGCAGGGTAAACTCCAGCCTGGCGCTCACTTCCCACTGCTTCATGTGCTTTGGAAGCAGCAGCAGCAGCAGCAGCAGCAGCTGGAGCCGCAAGAATGAACTGCAAAGAGGGAAATGACAGCAGCTGCAGTTGCAGTGGCAACGAGGAGAAAAAGATGCTGAAGTGTGTGGTGGTTGGGGACGGTGCCGTGGGGAAAACCTGCCTGCTGATGAGCTATGCCAATGATGCCTTCCCGGAGGAGTACGTGCCCACTGTGTTTGACCACTATGCAGGTAAGAAAAAGTGGGACTCGTGCATCCAGATGCACAGCGTGGGAGGCCAGACCCCCAAGTTCAGAGGGACCTGGCTGAGTTCGGTGTCAGTATTAGGCACAGTCCTGGCAGGCACTGTGGAGATCACCAAAAAATACAATCAAAGACTTTGCCAGAATTGTGGGGAGAAGGATTTGTGCACCACCCCCAATCAAGGCAAATGAATAACCCTTGGTAAAATACTCTGAACTGCCCTCTAGACTTTGGGCCAGAGATTTTAGTCATTTGCTTGAAGATTCATCAACTTTTTATTGTGAACATTTTAAGATATAATGTAATTGCAACACAATTTTTCCTGTCCAAAAAAAAACACCACTAAACACACAACTGATGAAAGAAATGTCTTGCTATGTTTCCTCTCTTCATCTCATGTTGTTTAGAAATGAAAATGCTTAGATTAATAAATAAAACACTTAACTTTTCTATAGTACTTGGTACCAAAATACTGTACTTTCATTTTCTTGGGATTTTAAATGAAAAGAAAAAGGTTTTGAAGTTTTAAAATATTAATTAGGTAATCTGTATCTCAGACTAAAAGAAACATTTTTAATTGATACATTTTAAAAAATAAAAGTACACATAAAATTTGAATCTCTTAAAGCACGTCCTGAAAGGACAAAATTGAGCATAAGATCTTTTAAAGCATGACAGTTAAGATACCATAGTCATGATTTCTTTCAGTGGACTTTCAGCTTTTGTTATTCTAAAGTTAATAGATGTTACTTGTCAGTGTGATCTGAATTTTCCGATTTTGATTCTGACTTGTTCCTTTAATTTTCAAAACAAATATTATAAAGTTTCTCACATGCAAATTTGTGAGATACTTCAAATGTACAATTGCGTTGGTTTTTTGCACAGTGTTCGGAATGGTGACTCGTCAGAGATTTGAGAGTTCATAAGAGGAAAATTTTTCTTTTCTTCGCCTTGGCTTTGGATCAGTTTCAGCAAAGAGGAAATGGCCCACAGGAAGCCAGTTTGAGTGTTTGCTTGGCTCTGTGGCCATTCAAAATCCTCCTTCTGTAGGAAGCAGCTTCTCTTCCAGAGCTACATGGTCACCTAAGTCTTCCCTTCCTCAGGCACATATATAACTTGCAAGAATATTACCCCATAGCAGACAAGGAAAAAAGCCACAGTGAGTATAGGATCCATTTCCCAGCAACTTTTCTACACTTGTTGAAACTTTGAGAAAATTTTAATGCTGGGTCCCTTAAGCTTTGCTGAAAATTTAATAACTATGCCCAGAAAAGAGCACTTTAATAAGAGCAGAATAAAGAGAAGAGCAGATATACTTTTATCTTGAGGGAGAAAAAAAAACTAATTATAAAATTTATGGCTCTGTACCTTCAGAAACTTACTCAGAAACTGTTCTTGAAAACATCCTAGCAAAAGTTATTTATGCTATATCTTCTTT
This sequence comes from Callospermophilus lateralis, assembly GCF_048772815.1. Classification (NCBI taxonomy): domain Eukaryota; kingdom Metazoa; phylum Chordata; class Mammalia; order Rodentia; family Sciuridae; genus Callospermophilus; species Callospermophilus lateralis. The sequence continues at coordinate 67,832,471 of NC_135307.1, read as the reverse complement.
CTACCATGAAGGGAAAAGTGGCTAGCACCTTATTTCAGAAACCTTTAGATCAAAGGTAGAACTCAAAATCTTCTAGAAGGAGAGACTTCAAATGCTTAGAAAAACTATGTATCCAAATCCTCATCTCTTGGGTGAACCAATTACAGTGGTGTCAGGAAGAAGATAAAACCATCGTTAGAAATAAAGTCGGCCTATTAAAAGACACATCAGAGATCAAACCAAGGCTGAACTATGTCTAGATTCTGCTAGGATCCAATTATTTTCTATTTCAATTATGTACACACTTACTGGGGTTTGAGCATCAAAACATCTCAGACTTTGGCCACTGAATTATTTGAGCACCCAGAAAACCACAACTACTGTACCCAGAGCAATCCTTTGCATTGCAGGCATTCCTAACCACGATGGCTTTGCCTTACACTTTGTACTTCCTTAAATATGAAATCCTCTCCTGCACTTTCCGTAAGGTGAAAAAGGAAATAAAGGTGTGTGCCCCATGCATCTGGGATCATAATGAACTTATCACCTCTATTAGCAGAGGACACTCTCTGTCACAAACACTCTCGCTGCTTTTGCCACCACCTTCCTCACACATGCTCTGGTTGAACATAAATCCATGCACAGTCACAGGACAATCTACAACCGATTGTTAAAGATCTAAAGGCACTCTTCTCCATTTGGATCCAGTGTCCAGTTCCTGGGTTCTTCTGACCCACTCTGAAATGACAACCTGTAATCGGGCTTCTGAGTCCTTAAAAAAGATGGCAAATGAAATCAAAGATCAGCCTATCCCTTAAAGACTTTTCCCTAATAACTAACGGCTCATCCCAGGAACACAGAAATATAACAGTAAGGATAAAAGTACAACATACTATTCTGGATACAATATGATAATGAACTCCAAAGTCAGATGTCCAGTTCTAATATTGGCTCTGGCACTTATTCTGTGGGCTTTGAGCAAGTTACTTAACCTCTCTGTATCTCAGCTGTGACAGAGTAAAAACAGGGACAATAAAGGTATTTAAATTATTTGTGAAAACAAAATGAACTATAGCATGTGAAGTTCTTAGAACCTCACATGTAAAAAGCAATAGTTTTTTCAGCAGTTATTATTAAGAATAAGTTCTGGGGCTGGGGATGTGGCTCAAGCGGCAGCGCACTCGCCTGGCATGTGTACAGCCCAGGTTTGATCCTCAGCACCACATACAAAGCTGTTGTGTCCACCGAAAACTAAAAAATACATATTAAAAAAATTTCTCTCTCTCTCTCTCTCTCTCTCTCTCTCTCTCTCTCTCAAAAAAAAAAAAAAAAAAAAAAAGAAGTTCTGTACACTTGTGTACCCCCTATGAAAGTGAATTAAAATGTAACTAAAAGTAAAGGCTCTGACAAGGGAAGATGTAATATCAAGAATATCCTATAGAAGAGTAGAGTACGGTGGAGTGCATTATTGTCCTTACAAAACAATTACCATGTGTGCTGATGAGTGGTAATTGTGCATGAAGTTATAGCAGTGATAGCAGTGAAATATTAACTTGTGGGGGGTGGAAATACCAGTTTTGCATAAGTGATGGAGAAAAATCAACAAACAACTAGAAAAAAAATTTCTAAGTTCTATGAATCCTTGGTTTGAATCTCTTCTTCCTAAATTCAAGAATCCAAAAATACCTCTCCTCCATGTAGCATTCTTTGACTCTCTAGGGACATTCCCTGCTCTGTCTTCAGTCCGTCTCCGGAAGTGTGTTCACATCTCTAGGGCACGTCACCATTGTATCCCAATTTATGTGTTTCCTTATTTTCCCGTCCCCCACTTGCTGTGAGCCCCTTGAAGGAAGGGACCGTGCCTCGCCAAATCCAGTCCTCACCGTGGTCTCTTGGAAGCCATTTGTGCGGCTTATTACTCTCCTTCTTAAAACACTTTCTGCCCTTTGTTTCTGAGATACCACATTCTACTGGTGTGTAGCCCACTTACCAACAACCTGTCTCCATCTGCTCTGCCTCCACCTCCCCTCTTCCCAACCACTAAATATTAGCATACTTCAGTACTCAGTCCCTTGGTCCTCCTATCAACTGAGGCTCATGCCTGGTTGATGGTATCTAGTGGATGACTTCAAAATTCATTTACATACTAATAACTCCCAAACTGATATCTGTAGCCCCAGAACTGGGAACACTCAGATACCCAACTGACCATTTGAATATCTAATGGGCATCTGTCAAACAGAAGTTTTCAATGCCTCCAACTCACTCTTTCCTACTCTTTGCCTTACAAGAATATGACCATTACCTTCTATGCAGTGACTGAGAACAAGTGTTATCCTCTATTTCTTTCTTCCTTTGAAACACCCTCATATCTCTCCATTTAAATCATTAATTATTATGCCCTGCTCCTACCACTGAATTCAACATTCAAAATACGGTACATCTCAAACCTGATCACCAGCCACCACCACCTCCTCTCTCATCCATACTACAATAATCACCTCCCAGTCCCCTTCTTACAATCATGCTCCCCCTATAGTCAATTCTCCACCCAGCTGGCAGAGGGACTATCCAGAGCCTCAGCTCCCTCCAGGGATTCCCTCAGTACTCAGAGCCCATCTTTTGTCAGGTGTGCAAGGCACCCCATGACTCTGTCCCTGATTTCTCTCCCACCTAATCTCCGAACACTCTCCCCCCACTAGCCATCTCGCTATTCCTCAAACATGCCAAACTCCTGCTTTCCTTGAAGACTTTATACTTGCTCTCACCCTGCCCTGACACTCCCCTAGATCTTCCCTAGCTTCAGTTATTTAATACATGTGGCTCACTTTGACCTTCTATTTGACCTCACTCTCACTTTGACCTCCTATTCTGCTGCATCTTTCTTCATGATATTTAACCCTACAAAGACATTATATATTTATTTGCTATCCCCAGCTTCTAAAAAAGTGCCATCTGACAAATAGTAGACTCTCAATAAATAGTCATTGAATAAATTAATTAGTATGTCTTAATTTTCTTGGTCCCTCCAGCATTTAGATAGTTTGGGTCCATATATATGGACTTTGAGGAAAAATGAACAAATTGTAGTCCAACAGATATCTCTTTAGAAATAAACTTATAAAAACATTTATTAAATGATTCTATTTTTTGAGCTATTTTGAATGATCATTTTATCCCTACTGTAACTGTAAAATGGTATTAAATACCTTGACAGATCTGACACTTGACAGATCTGTCAAGAGTGAAATTCCATAATGTGTAAATGTCACTTGGTATTCCTCCATTTGCATTACTTTGGGTAGCTTAAACTTTGAATAGACCACTCAAACTCTTGTAGTTCTTATATAGAGAGCACATTTCAGAGTCACCCCAAATTTGACTGAGGGCTAGGACTACAAAATAGCTAGATGCAGTAGGTCACTCACATTTGTTATATGTGTACCTAAAAAACATCTCTGGGCCACATTTCCTACTTGCTCCCAGGAGGACGCAAGATGTCTTCACAACTTTAAGCCTTCAGTTTACCATGGGCAGTCACATTTCTCCTCCCATCCTATCCTGATCAATAGCTTTGAATTTCATCATGGAGCTTTTCCTGACAAAGTCTCTTTATCTATTAGTGTTTCATGTAACATATGACATAAGACTTGCATTTTGCGTTTAGTGGGATTGTATGTTGAATAAGTGAGGTTGAGCACATGGCTTTTATGTTTAAGCATACAGGTGTGTAAATAAGCCAAATCCAGCTGAAAGCCATTTATTGATGTAGTCGGACTTAACTTTTCTACCATCCTTTGAATTAAAATGTATTTTGTCTAAGGATCTTTCTCCAAAACCCATCCCTCTTAACAGCTCTTTTATCAAAAACCGTCAAATTTGAAAATTCACTTTAAGCCAATATTTGCGAACCCAGAAAGCCTAGGCAGGAAACTAACACAATTCATGGAAAAGAGGAAAATCCAGCTACCCTATCAGCTGAGTGAGGTATCAAAGGAAGCTGCTTTCCTAGAGAACTGAAAACCAGGGCTAACTTTTTCCACAAAATTGAACAGCAACCAGCCAAGGTGGATACAGTCACAACCACAGTGACCAGAGCAGGCGGGAAAACTGTGTCCAGTCCACAGGCTGGGGGGAGGGGGTGGGGGTGGGGAGTGTATGGGAAATGACGTAAAAGAAGTATGAGTGAATAAAAACAGAGTCCCAGGCCTACAAAAGCTGTGACACAGTACTGCCCATGGGGGAAAATTGACTCAGGAGTTTCTCCTTTCCTCTTTCTGAAGATGCCAAAGAAAGAATGAGTCTTATTTTTTTGTAAGCTATAAGAAAACCTAAAGCAACTCTCACGGGGCCGTGAAATAAATCACCAGTTTCTTAACCTTAATTAAAAGTATACAAGAAGTTCATGAAAGAAGAAACAGGAGAGGGCCACCAGCATCACCTACTCTGTTCCTTCTAACACCCAAGCCAATAGGTATCCCACCCCACCTCCCAGTGTCTCTTCCTGGGGTAGGGTGATGTGGGTGAAGGCTGTTTCTGGTCTCTGGGAAGCGACCCTAAAGATGCACAATGGTAGGAATCATAGCTGCTCTATAGTTCCGTCCACAGTCTACCTTGTGATGCTTAGGAGGGCAAACTTTCTCCTGAGTCTTCCAGAATGGGAAATGCACTCAGAAAGTGAAATGTCCTGCAGAGATGATACTCTGTGAGCTTCTTTTCCTGGGAGTAAGAAAAAAAGACTAACAAATGATGAGGACAGAAAGAGAAGTACATATCTGTGACCAAAGTAGCATCAGGAAAGAGCAACCACTTTGGGTTTGGACACTGCATTTGCTCATCCCCCCTGCACCCCACATTTCAGCTTTAGCCAGCAGCACACCAAGGGCAGCAACCAACTCACACCTGGTAGACAGGTGCCCCCTGAGCAAGACGTAGCTCTATCCAGCCTGGCTCCCTTCGCTGTGCAGGTTAGGAACTGCTTCATAAAGCTGATCTTAGGTAAACAACTCCCGGGACAGCTTTTATGAAACCACCCATGTCTCCCTCTTCTTCCTGTGGGGCAAACAGCAAATATCACTCCGAGTCAGCTCAGTACATTGAACCCCAATGTTTTGGGATCCAAATATCCTGTTCCACAAAGGCAACATGAAGGAAGGCAACAAACATAAGGACAGGGAAGAAAATTCAAAGAAAGAGCCTCCCTCATTAATCCCAAGCACGAATCCACAAGGATTCTATGGAAGTCCTACTCCTCGGTGTTCAGATGCAGGTTCTCATCTGCTTGAAGTTTTACTTTCCCACAAACGAATACTTTCTGGGTTAGTTAGCAGAAACCGAATATTTTCTGGGGATAAATCTCATCATGAATTCAATAGGGGCCAACTCTGAATCACAGAGAGGCCTGACATTGTCCCTGAGTCCACTCTGAAGTTCATCGATTTCTTAGATGTGCCAAATTTTCACAAAACAAAAGGATATGATTCATGTGCATTTTCTCAGCCTCTTGTTTTGGCCCATGGCACAGCTTTAATCTATGGCATTCTTTGCTCTCAAACAGTATCCCTTTCATTATTGCCACATATGCACACACAAGCAGTGTGATGGTTTGAATCATGAGATGCCACTAGAATATACGTCAACCAAATAACAAGAGCTATCCACTTACACAGTCTTTGCTATGGATTCAGGCATATTTGAAGTATTTTTTTCATACATTAACTCATTGCCATCTCACAATGATCCTCTGAGATACCATTGTTTTCTCAGTTTTACTGTTGATGAAACCAGCATATATAAATATTAATCAATTTTCCAAAGGTTAAAACTTCTAATGGAGAAAATGGGAACCAGAATAATAATAAACGATATGAACAGTGTATAGGTTATGTTTTTATAACTAATAACATTAATTTAAAAGTCAGTGTTAAAGTATACTAACCTACTATAACAAACAGACACAAACACGTAATGGATTAACTGAGTGGGAAGGTATTCCTTGCTAACATTATGCTCCTGGTCCAGTATCCAAGTCAGCAGGGCTACTTTCCTCCATATGGTCACTTAAGGACTCAGAATATTTGCCTTTGGTGACCAGACACCAGCCTTTAGGATGGTATAGCTAATCTGCATCCAATGATCCTAATGAGAATGAGCACATTAGGAATGTGGATGGAATGGAATGAAAAGTTTTGTGGACCAGGCCTGGAAGTAACAGACATCATTTCCAGTCCCTCTCCACGGGAGATAATTTAGTCAGAAAGTCACACCCCATTTTAAGGAAGGCCAAGAAAAAGACAACCTACATGCCCAAAAAAAGGAGAGAATGGATTTTAATGGTAATGAGCACTCTCTCCAGCCACCAAATGTCCTTATGCAATTTTCTCACTTGTAAAACAAATTCACCCTTCTCCCCAGAATCCCACTGCGTCACTGCTACCATGCCAAAGTCCGGCGTGAGTAGGGGTACATCATCTTCTCGATTTGGTCAAGAGGAGGGTCCTTGTTGTCCAACAAGAGGCCATTTATCTAGGCCATCTGCCCAATCACCACTCATACAATGGTAGAATAGGAATGGAAGGACCAAAATATCCAGTGCCCCCGCTCCTTTAGAAAGAAAAGACTGGAAGGCACATAGCAATAATGGAATCCTAATGGCAAGCATTGGGAATCTTCATTGGGAAGGTTCTTGAATTGACCCTGATGCTGTGGTCTGGGAGAAATACCTTTCTTCCTTGTCCATTTCCCTCCATGATCCACATTTGAATTGGGCCTTGGGAGCTGCACAGCTTTCTCGGCCTGCTTCTTGCTTGTGTAATTTTGGGGGCTCAACTGTCATTTTATAGTTATAAGCATATTCAGTCCAATCTTGGAGTTTCTTAGGAAACACAGCTTCCTCAAAATCTTACTAAGCTAAAACTCATAAGGTCAAAGATCATCTGTTTTCTCTCATATGTGGAGAAGAAAAAGGAAAAGAAAAGGGGGACTGGTCTCATGAAAACTGAAGAGAGATCAGGTCAAGGGGAGGGATGAGGGGAGAAAAATGGGGAACTACTGGGTAATGATATTGGCCAAATTATATTATTATATGGTCTGCATCCCTCCATTATGTATAACTGTAATGCACAAATAAAAAAAATATAGAAAAAAAATTTAAAGAAAGAAAAAACTTACTAGGTTAGCTGGGCATGGTGGCCACACCTGTAATCCCAGCTACTCAGGAGCCTGAAGTGGGATGTTCACCATTTCAGGCCAGTCTGGGAAACTTAGCAAGACCCTGTCTCAAAATAAAAATTTAAAAAGGTAAAAAATAAGCAATTTGTACAATAAAATAAATCTACTGAGTAAATAGATGTTCCTAAAAAACAATTTCTCATAGCATTTTTTAAATTCAATTCCTCTTACTAAAACTGCTTAAGAAATAAGGACCCTAAATAATCCCTTTACATTGCACCATAGATTTAAATTTCAATTTAAATGTGATACAATTAAATGTAACATAAAGAATTGATGTTCTGACTACATGGCTAAATCAATAAAAATACCACGGAGGAAAAAAATTTTTTTAATTTTTTTAAGGGCTAGGGATGTAGCTTAGTGATAGAGCACTTGCCTAGCCTGCACAAGGTCCTGCATTCAATCCCCCGAACTGCCAAAAAAAAAAGAAGAAGAAAAAGAAAATAATGCTCACCAAGCTTCTGATAAGTTACTGTGCTGACAACTGCATCTAAGACCAATGTGTGTCTTTTTTGGATGTGATTCTTAAATATGTTTAGCCTGCTTCCTTTTGCTCTCAAATTAACAATAGCTACATGGTGTCTGAAACTGTAGGCTTAGAGGGTGTGCAACAACCATTTTTGACAGACAGAAGGTTCCCCTGATTTAACAGACATCTTCATGGATATTTGCTGCTCAAATTCTTTCTTAATTGTATATTCTATTTGTGAGGAATTCAGAAACAATGGATTTTTTCTTTAAACTCTGTAAGGTCACTAATGTCTATCAATCTCTGCTTTAAAAAAGCAACCAATGCAGCTCTCACCTTTCTTTAATGTCTTACTAAACATATGGAGTACCAACTAACATACACTGACATTCTGGCTCATTCAATCTTTTCATAGAGTGCTCTGAACTCAGTATGAACTAAGTTAATCATCCAGGTTTCACTGACAATAGTTTTACAAAATCATCTATCCAACCTGCTCTGTTTTCTAACCATCTGCCACATAACAGCTTAAGCCAACAGCACACTTTTTAGGTTTTTGTAATGATGGTATCACCCTACCAGGAAAGCGAGAATGCTATAACAAATAGACCCTAATATATGATGGTGCAAACTGTTAGAATCCTATTTCTCGATCATATAAGAGACCTGGGCAAGTATTCAGGTTAGAGAGATGGTTCTAGTCCATGTGGTCATTCAGGGATCTACTTCTTTCCATTTTTGACTTTTGACTCTGTCATCACCAAGTCCTTAAGTTTCTCTGTATCTAGATAGCAGAAACCGGAAGACTATGGAGTCCCACACATGACATGCCTCCCTTTTGTTCACATCTTGCTGAAGAGAATGTGGGCCACATATTTCAAGGGAGGCCAGCTATATATCCAAAGAAGGGACAAACAGATTTTAATCGACACTTAGTAATCTTCACCACAGTCACTACGTTGAAATTGCTTCTATCAAACACAATAGTCACATATAAACAAGAAAAACTGCCCCAAGCACCATATTGAATTAGCTATTCATTCAATATAGATGACACAATTGTATTTCCTAGACTTACTTGGTCATGAGGGGAAAAAAAATGGTTGTCAAAAATGCAGATTCTTAGATCCATACCCAGACTGCTAAGCCGGACTATCTAAGAGAAAGAGCTGTGACTATGAATTTCAGTAAGCATCTTGAGCATTTCTTATTAGGTAGAATCTGTGAAACTGTCATTTTGTAGTTCAAACCCATTGAATATCATAAATCTATATAGTTCAAGCTAGTATAATTTAGGAAGTTTGGTAAACCTTTCTTTATGCTATGAAGATGCCTATAAATCAAGCCAAAAGGAGCAATTCTATAATCAACCACCAATCAGTAAAAACCAATTTAAAAGCATAGATGCATATAAAACTCCTTGACTTGGGAGTTTCTAACAGATTGTGTGAAACAGAAGAGGCCTTTAGAGTCTGACAGAAACAGCTAGCAGATTCCTAAATGAGGAAACAGGGTGCTCTCAAAAAAGATCTGTACCCATGGCTGGGACATGGAAAGAGACCCTGGAAAGAAGTGAACTCAGAAAACAGAATCAGCAAGTATTGGGAGAGGGCTGGTGCAGGGAGGGTAGAGAAGCCTCCAAATTCTGAATAGGGCACATGGGAATCATGAAGCCTAACAGAGGGAGAGTGATCAGGCCAACTTGGGCGCTTGGAGTAAGTGTTGACCTTGAGCATGACCTGCAAAGCTACATGAGTGTGGATTCCTATTCCCTGAGACTGCTGCACATAAAAAAAAATCAGGATGACTATAAAACCTCTGGAGGGGTCACCAAGGGAAGTTAGAAAACACCTACTCTCCTGGGAAGAAGCAAAGCAGTCTTAAACAACAGGAAAGAGTCTGGAATCCTTGGGGCAGTTTTAGTGCAGTTCTGTCTTGGAAACTATTATTGTTCTTCCATATCCATCCAGCCCTGTGATTATGAAATGAACAGTAAACATCTGTTTCCCCTCTGCAAACCCTTCTGTTCTGCTTCATGCTTTGACCTAACATTTGGAGGGAAAAGAGGAAAAAACAAAACTGGAAAACCTCCTACAACACAATTTCTCTGAGTCCAAAAAGGCCTCCACATATGCTCCAATGTGGTTCCTGAAAGAGAGAGTGAACAAATCCTGGAAGAGGCAGAAATTGCATAACTGGAACTCAGCCACCCTTCTCTGGACAACTGATGACAAGCCCTGCTGCTGGTGGGGACCAAGCCTTCCTTTGGAGTCTCTCAAGCCATCTTCATACAAATTGGTAAATCAGGCCTCCAAACATGACCCTACTTGCCAGCAAGAGAACGCAACGATGCTTTGAGGCCCAAGCCGAATGCTCCATAATAAACAAAACTGGTGCCTAATCTTTTTGCAGTAATGCTCACAGTTAACAAATAAAAATATTAATTAGCTAATATTAAATAGCAGGGTAGGTCCCTCTGACCTCTGCTATCACGCTTGAGCTTTGTATTATCTCTGAGTAGTAGAGTTCACAGGGGAGGAACTGGAGCTCAGAGGAGCCACCTGTCCTACATCACATGGCTAAGAAGTGGTAGAATTGGGATTCAGATCTATCAGGTCAAGTGTTACCTCCTCAGTGAGGCCAGACCACCGTGATGAATTTGGGTTCCTTTTCAGAACTTGTTTATGTACTCTCTAGATTTTATATTGCTTATTTAAATTGCCCAATGCTATTCTTACTCTAAAATATATACTTACTGAAGGCAAGGTTCTCTTTTATGTCCCAAATGCCTGGGAATGAGCCTCCAATACAATAGCCATGGAGAAATGTTTATTGAATGAGCAAATGAATGACAAGCCAACAGCCCCACTGTCTTGGCCATGAGTCTTCACTGAAGTTAGTACCCTGAATGAACAGTCAGGATCATTTTATATACATAAATTATTTTATTCTCCCACATCCTAAAAAGATACATCCTGACCATCAAGAACATACCTTCAAAAAGATTGCATTGGCCTTGTTTAAAATTCATAAAAAATAATTTTGGTATCTTTAGGGGAAAAAAAATCCAAAACATTTTGCTTCCAGTCAAATTTCAAACTTGTGAGTTCTGTGTGCTTTAAATAGGCATAAAGTTGTTTTCCTAACTCTATTAAGGAGTAGTTTTTTTCTCTGTTTTTCTTATGCTATATCCTAAGGCAAAAAAAAAAAGAAACTTAATTCCTTAAGTATGTGCTATATAACTTTTCTTTCAAATAATGAGATTAATTAAGAAGAAAATAGCAAGCAAGTGATCTCCTTAATATTCAGCATGTACAAGCCTCCGAAGAATTATGAGTGATGTTTATAAAATGCAGCTATTCATTTCTTAGAAAGTATAGCAATTTTCAGCTAGTATGCTTGCAAGAAATGCAATGAATATGTTCATCTACACTAATAATGGGGCACTTTATACTTGTCAAAGCAAGAGTTATTAGGAGAAAAGAGGCTGTGCTCTCTCTCCCCAGAATACCTTCCCTCTACTCATATTGGATTAGTATGCACTAAGAGCCCTAAATGCTTCTCTCCTCAGCTAAAATGAATTTCAGATGACATTTGTAATAGTTCAAGCTGGTAAATAAGAGCCCTAAGAATTTTCCATCCTAAACATGCTTTTAACCAAACTTTTCAAAAAAGGCAGAGAATGGATGCTAAATCTCAAGTGTCAGTATTAGGCATTACTTTGTGGTAGAAGGTCTGCCGTATTCATTCCATTCATTTATCCCCTTAATAACACTCCCATGCTATATTCCTTCTTTTTGATTAACAGAACCTATCAAGGCTGCAGACTAGAGCCATTTCCTGTCCCTCAAGCTCAGCAGTGATAGACAAAACCTCATTGTTATCCCCACAATAATGGCTCTTCATATATTTGAATATCAAGGAAATTTTCATCTTTGTCATCCTCAGACCATACACCCCAATTCTTCCAACTCCCTTTATATTTCATCTATTCTTTTCCCTTCTATAATGGGAAGCTTCTCATGAATTTACTTCTAGTGACTTACAATTTGCACTTCCATAGCTTCTGCAACTCTTTGGGAGGATTGGGCAGCCTGTCAACATGCTGAGGTGCAGTCCTAACAGGATGGTGAAGCCTAGACTAAACAATCTTTTAGATCACCTCTATCTTTTGCTTTTTTCTCTTGGCATTCAAATTAATTTAGGTCAGCTTAACCAACGGTAGCGAACTGAAGTCACCAATATGAGAGTTTTACATTTCTCTCCCAACATTTTAATAAATATCAAATTATCCCCAGGTCTATCTACATTGTAATATCATGCTAAGGTTTTCCAAAGACACGATTTGTGTGGATCTTAGAATTAATGTAGCTGTGAGACCTTCATATAAGTACAAGGGCCAAACCTGAAAGGACACTCAATCTTGACTCCTTCAGTTGAGGCTTTTTTTTTTTTTTTATGTTATAGGAGACATTGTGGTCACCATGGTTACCATGGATCACTGTGTTTTACCGTACTGAATACTCTTGTCATTTGAACAGATACTCTGGTCTTACTGGATCTCGTGTATAGTAATTTGCAAACCACCCTGAGTTACTCTTCTGCTTCACTCACTTCCCACTGGTTAACACATTAAAAGCTTCTTAAGGGATATTGTACTCCAGCCAAGCATCCTATTGAGCAACCTCATCATTACTACAGACTTTCAATAGTACAGTAAATATATTTTCTATACTGGGGTGATCTAGAACTCAGTGCATTTTTGTGGATCCAGGAAGAAATCTTGCACTCCAGACTATAGACAACCCAGAGGCACTTACAAGAGACCATGAATTATTTGAACCCTACTATTTTATCAACTAACCTTAGGTATAGTAACACCTGCAATAAAAAAAAAATCATTTCAAATTGCATCTTTTTCTATATGCAGGCCCTCGAGTAATTTCCAAAACTTCAAGTGATATCCAGGTGTTCATTCTATGGTAGTGGAAAAGAGTAGCAGGGGGTTTGGGATATAGATAAATAAATGCTTTCAATGCCTCATACATTTGGAAAAACATATTTCATTTGCCTTCCATGTCACAAGGAGTTGGCAAAGCCACCCCAGTTTCATTTTCTGGTATCACTACTACCACAGTTTTCCCATTTTCACCATCTCATGGGTAACTCATGAGCCCTTCTCCCGTGAAATGAGAATGGGACCTCTGGTGGATGAGACACTTAGCTCCACTATGACACATGTCCAGGTACTGCCACAAATCCTGCAATGGACTCAGACCCAAAGGAACATGAAGCATTTGGAGGGAAAGGAGGCTCAATCCACAGTATAATCTATTTGTTCATTGAAATATGCTAGCATTTTTTTAAAAATGGGCACCAACAACCTTTAAACAAAGTATCTGATGATGGTAACTGTTTTCCCTCATGGTTCTTAAAATCAATAACCTGCTAATCAAGAAAGATTGTGCTTGTTCTTATTTGGTCTTTTTGTGCTCTTTTGCTCCTTTTCTAAAGATTCCTAAATTTTCTTTGATATGTGCTTAAAGAGTTTTCCTCCTTTGGATTTCCTCTAGCTGAATTCCATGTCGTCTGAGAGAGAGGTGGTGATACAGCAACTGAGAGGTGGTGGTATAGCAACTTGAGGAGCAGCTCCTGATATGCCAAATTTCATGCTAATGCTATTTAAATTTTTTCCTTTATCAAGGAAAAAAAATATTCAGAAAACATTTTGATGGTATATGTGAGAATCATAGAAATTCAGAAATTATGCTCTGATGCAAGGAGAACTAGGAAGGACTGCATATTTCTTCTTTGGTGAATTAATCAGGAATTCAGAAGATATAACATGAACCTGCCCCAGAGCAATGTCTATCAAATCTACGGAAGAAAAACTTAAGTAACAATTTTTCCTGTGATTGTTCAAGGTCAAGGTTCTTTTGGCCTCAGTGTATTTTTTGTTCTTTCTTATGTTTTTTATTTGTTCTAATTAGCTACACATGACAGTAGAATTCACTTCGACACATCATACATAAATGGGGTACAATTTCTCATTCCTCTGGTTGTACATGATGTACAATCACACCAGTCATGTAGCCATATACACACATAGGATAATAATGTCTGATTAATTCTACTACCCTTCCTTCCTCATACCTCCTCCTCCCCTCCCTTCACTCTCCTCTACTTAATCTAAAGCAATTCTATTCTTTCCTAGCCGCCCTCCCGCTCCACTTATTGTGAATTAGCATCCACATATCAAAGAAAAAAATAGACCTTTGGGGGATTGGCTTATTTCACTTAGCATGATATTCTTCAGCTGCATCCATTTATTGGCAAATGCCATCATTTCATTCTTCTTTAAGGCTGAGTAATATGCCATTTGATTTGCATTTCCATAATTGCCAGATATTGAATACTTATTTCATATGACCATTTGTATTTCTTCTTTTGAGAAGTTGTCTAGTTCATTCGCCCTTTGAGATGTCTAGTTTTATTTTGTTCATTTTGGTGGTAAGCTTTTTGTATTCTTTACATATTCTGAGTATTAATCCTCTGTCAGAAGGGTAGCTAGCAAAGATTTTTCTCCTGTTTTATAAACTTTCTCTCTACACCCTTGTTTCCTTTGCCATGCAGAAGCTTTTTAATTTGATGCCATCCCTTTATTAACTTTTGGTATTACCCCTGAGCTTTAGGAGTCCTCTTGAGGAATTCATTGCCTGCACCTATATGTTGGAATGTGGACCCTACATGTCTTCTGTCATTTGCAAAGTTTCTTCTCTAATTCCTGAGTCTTTAATCCATTTTGAATTGATTTTTCTGCAGGATGAGAGATGTGGGTCTAATGTCATTCTTCTACATATGTATATCCAGTTTTTCCAGCACTGAATGTTTAAAAGGCTGTCTCTCCTCCAATCTATGTTTTTGGCACCTTTGTCAAGGAGTGGATGACTGTATCTGTGTGAGTTTGTCTCCGTGTCTTCTATTCTGTTCCATTGGTCTACCTGTCTGTTTTTATGCCAATACCATACAGTTTTTGTCAATACAACTCTGCAGTATAATTTGAAATAAGCTATTATAATGCCTCCCACATTGCTTTCTTCGGTTTAGAATTGTTTTTGGCTATTCTGGGTCTTTTATTCTTCTATAGGAATTTTAAGACTTTTTTCCCTAGTTCTGTGAAGAATGCCATTGGTATTTTGATGGGGATTGCATTGAATCTGATATTGCTTTTGGTAGTATGGACATTTTAATGATATTAATTCTACCTATCCATGAACACAGGAGGTCTTTATACCTTCTAGTGTCTTCCTCTATTTCTTTCTTCAGTGCTACATAATTTTCCTTGTAGAAGTCTTTCACCTTCTTGGTTAGATTCACCAAGGATATTGTCTTAAACTACAAAATGTGGTATTGAGCTGAGTATAGTGGCTCACATCTATAGTTCCAGTTACTTGAGAAGCAGGAGGATCATTTGAGCTCATGAGTTCAACACCTGCTGAGGTGCCTAGCAAGACCCCATCCTCCCAAATAAATCAATCAATAAAAATTTTAATATAAAATGAGGGATTTAAACTAGACAGGTTTGAAGATGACATTGCCATGTAATTTCCAAAATGGTGGCAGCATCTCCTTTCAGAGGATCTGAGATGATATTGGTGTGAGTCTCAAAAAAAAAAAAAAAAAGCAGAAGCACGCAATTCTTTCAAAAAGCATTTGTTATCTTGCCCTTGTCAACTTTATCTGGGTAACACAGAGGAGTAAAAGGCAGGTGAAGAAACAGAATAGTCCTCCTGCTCTCATCTCATCTATAATTGTTGAATGACAAGTGATAAGATTGAGCCAGAGCAGAATTTGGGGTTCATGGACAATTATATAGACCTGAGATTTATTTTCCATAGAACTCAAAGGTGCAAGTCACCTGTGGTATTCCATCTTGGAGGTACTTACTCCAGGTTTCATATACTCTGTTGGGTATGGTTCAGAAGTAAAAATTGAAGGTCATTCACCTGGATTATTGGTTCTAGAAGGACCTATTATGTAGGAAAGAAGTCCAATCATCCCCTGTCATTAGGGCCCCACCAATCTTCCCTGTGCCAACTATGTCTCCATGGATAGATAGCCCTTCCTTGGTGTCACAGATCATCTTTATCTCCTCTTCATTCAAGTTCTACATTTATGCATGATATATTTAGCCATTGCCCTTTGCTGCCATCATCTTAAGTGATCCATGAAGTTGAACAGAAGGGGGAACACATTCAGTGAGTTGAGTATTTACCCAAAAAACCATCCCACTCATTCCATCACCCACTCTATCAGAGTTTCTCTTACAGGGAGATTACTACCTGCAGAGTTTCATGGAAAAAAATTGTGAAATATTCACAGTGATTAACTTCTATAACAACCTCCGCAGATTGGTAATGGGAAGGATGATTTCAATATAAATATTCCAGCATTGAATTTTAAGGCTATTTTTAAAAGAATGAAATAAGTGCAATCTAATTCATTGTTGTTCCTGAGTATGAATGGGAGAGACAGAGACAAAGACACAGAAACACAGGAGTTGTAGATCTCTTGGCAGAACAAGGAGATATATTAATGTATTCCTCAAGTGTTACCCTCCAGTGCCCCTACATAGCTCTGTTTTTTCAGATTAGGGTGCAACCTCATTCTTAAAAGATGACTTCAACATGTTTTGTTTTGGTATGAAGCCAGGCACAGTGGCAAAAGCCTATAATCCTAGCAGCTCAGGAGGCTGAGGCAGGAGGAGTGCAGGTTCAAGGTCAGCCTCAGCAACTCAGTGAGATCCTGTCTCAAAATAAAAATAAAAAGGGCTTGGATATGGGTCAGTGGTTAATTGCCCCTGGGTTCAATCATTGGTAATAAAAAGAAAAAAAAAGGAAAGAAAAGAAAAGGTAGTATAATCCATGAAATCTCTTTTAAAAGTGTTTATAATCTCTTTTCATAGTCCATATTCACTCAACCCTGAGAGCCTCTAAAAACATTTTGTTGAATTTATTACCACAACTCTCTCTAATGTAATTTTGCACTGAAATCAAGTTTCTAGGAAATTACCTGTCTCTGTGACAACTCAATACTGCAGGGGTCCCCAAGCAACTTACCTGCATTATCCAAAAACACCCAAACATCACAAATTATATAATGTACATGAAAGCATTTGTGTGCTTGAAAGCACTATAGAATATTATGTCTCTTCTTAGTAATAAATCACTTTACTTGTTAAATGCACCATGAGTGTAGAATGACATAATGTATAATCAGCCACAAGCTACTGTAAAATCATAAAACCAAAGACATCCTCTTTTTCCAAAGTACATCCCTAAGAATGTGGTTAATCTTATTTGTTCCTTCACACATGCATAAGCAATAGGGGCTCAGATCTGAAGGTCTCTGCTTTGTGTGCTGTAACTTACACACGGTCTTTTGGTTCCTTTTATGGGTAGAAATGCCTCAGAGCTGTTGGCATTTTCTCAGCAGCAGTGGGGTTGGGGGAGGGGATCTCCACAGCACAGATCACCCAGCTGCAGTGCTAAGAATCGTTCCTAATCAAGCATGTAAATCCATTTTTATGACCTCAAGAAGACTCACAATAAGAACATTAGGATATTAAAACACTCTATTCTAAAGTCATAATTGTAATTGTACTGTTTGCTGTTGATACTATACCTCAAGCAATGTGTTGCCTAGTGAAAAATCTAGGCCTGCTTTATACCAAATTCAGAGTACTTACTATAGTAGTTTTTCTTTATCTATGGAGGATATATTCCAAGACCCCCAGTGGATGCCCAAAATTACATATAATATCAAATCCTATAAATACTATTTTTCCTATACATACATGCCTCAGATAAAGTTTAATGTATAAATTAGACATATTGAGAGATTAATAATAACTAATAATAAAATAGAGCAATTATAATAATAATGTACTATAATAAAAGTTATGGGAATGTGGTGTGCCTTTCTCTCTCTCTCTCTCTTTCTCTCTCTCTCAACATCTTGTACTATACTCACCCTTCTTGGATGATATGAGATGATACAATGCCTACATGATGCAATCAAGTGAAGGGAATGATGCAAGTATTGTGACTTAGCATTAGACTACTATGTAAGGGTTACTTGAATAACAATACTGCAATATCACAACAGTCTGAGATGGCTACTGAGAGACTGATGGGAGGGTGACATAGACATTATGGATTCACTGGACAAATGTGTTCTTCACCTCCTGGGAAAGACAGAGTGGGATGGTATAAGATTTCTCTTACTCAGAATGGTATCCGATTCAAATTTTATGAATTGTTTGTTTCTATAATTTTCCATTAACTATTTTCAGATTATGGTGACCATAGGTAACTGAAACCACAAATAGAAAAACTATTAATTAAAGGAGACTACTATAAATAAGCAGTTCCTACTAGAACAGACCAGAATTTGATTGGTTGAAAGATCTTTGTTGTGATTGTTTCTTTCATGATTTCCCTAGCATTCTGTGACTTCTGAAGTTAGTGCTTAGTTTTATCCTACAACCCCACTCAGAGAATCTCACTAACCTCCAACCTCCTTAACCTCTCAGCCCCTTTGAAATTTTGAAAGTGACCGAGATCAGTTTTTAAGGAAAGCCATTTATCACTTAAACAATCCTTACCACTTATACAACTACAACTGATATGCTTTTAAAAAATAGTAGAAGTTGACAAGGGGGAAAAATCCCTTAGAGCAATATAAATTGCCTCTAGCTTTCTAGATAATGGTTACATTTACTATCAAGAAAAGGAGAGAAAAATCACTTGTAAATAATATCTCGATTTTCAAACATATTGAAACTTCTCATCTCTCAAGAAATTTCAACTCTAAAAATGCCTTTTGATCATTTATGAAAATCAATTTCATGTTTTCATTTTTACCTCTATAAAAATAATAATATCTCACTGGGACTTTTGATATGATGATGATGATCCAAATCTAGTTTTCTCCTCTTCTTGTACTAAAAACTATCTAAAAGAAAAAAAAATAGGAAAAAATATAAACTATATTTTCAGTAAAAGTAGAATAGATTCTAAGATATTTTTAAAAAAAAAAAGGCCAAAACCAGAAGAATTCACAGAAGAGACCATGAGAAGAAGTAGAAAAAAAGCCAAGGAGACAGAGTTCCATGGGGGAAGGACTTGGAAACTATGTACAAAAGTAATCCTTTTTCTGGAAGGGAAAAGAACTATATCCCATGTACATAAGAGATATGGAGAAAAAAGATTAATCTTAGAGGTATCAGTAGCCTCCATCTGCCTGATTCAGATCACAGATGCTAAGGGTATCAGGAAGAATAATGCAAATAAAGCCATATTTACTGGAAGATGTAGGTCTCTATACAAACTGAAACAATAAGCCTTTTCATTGTAAACGTTGGACAGCTGGAATACCAGGTTAGCCCATTACAGATAGCCACTTAAAAATAGCTGGTACAGGGAACTTCATTTCTTTATATAATAATCCATTTTTAAAATGAACAAGCACTGCACCAAATCATAAATGCCAGAAGAAATAAAGAGGAGAAAGAGCATCACATTTCTTATCTGATGAGGCTTACTCGTAAGGAAAGCAATGCCACCTGGCAGATGGTTATTGTGAACAAATACTTTGCTCTGACGTAGAAAAAGTTAATGAAAAGATCACCTCTATTATAAAAGATCAGAAGACAAAATTGCAGGAAATTGAGGCAGAAATGGAAAGATGGCTGAAGAAACTGGAGTGTAGGCTATCAGAACCCAGAAAACAAAAAATTAGAAGGCAAAGTAAAACCATCAAGAAACGAAGATAAAAATTAGAAAAAAATCACAGAAACAAAAACCCTGTAGAAAACACACAAATATATGAAATGTAAGCAAAATTTAACGTAAGTTGTTTAAAAGGATTAGAGAGAAAATTATATATGAAGTAGTATACAAAGTAAATATAAGCATACATCATAAATAAAATGATCCATCAACAATTAGGCAAAAGAGATCCAACATATGTATAATTGGAGTTTCCAAATGATTTTTTTTTAAATAATAAAAGCAAAATAATGTCAAAGAACAGATAAGAATAATATTATTGAATAAAAATTTCCTAGAAGGGAAGACACAAATCTACATTTTGAAAGGATTACTCTAGGACAATTGACATGAAACACAACACTGATAGAATTCCTAGGAAAGCCAAAGAAGAATTGCTTTGAAAAGAAGATAAAAGGATCAAATTACTTAACTAAAGGGAGACAATATGTAGTCCTAAGTTTTCTCCCTAGTGCTAGGAGATAGTGAAGTAACATTTAAGGATAACCAAAGAAAGACGGTATGAGCCAACCATGTTTATATTCAGTCCAATAACAACACTTCAAGTAAAGGATAAGCTGATTTTTAATGTGCAAGAATTTCAGGAGGGTGGGGGATGTGGCTGAAGTGGTAGCACGCCTGCCTGGCATGCACGAGGCACTGGGCTTGATCCTCAACATCATATAAAAAAAATAAAATGAAGATATTGTGTCCACCTAAAACTAAAAAATAAATATTAAAAAAAGAATTTCAGGAATATTGGTGTCATGAGATTTTCTTGAGGGAGTAAATGATTATAGATCAAATTTCAGGCAACAAAGACTAGGGAATCTGCAAAACAGCACTAGAAGTTTATCATACATATTTTTAGCAAAAAAAAAAAAAACTGATGTAACAGATGTGGAGATTCAACTGGCAGAATAGAAGGTAACTATAATAGCCTTTCCAATGTAGAAATGACACAATTAACAATTGGGAACAGAAAGAAGAAATAAGTGGGAGTTATACATACATATACATATATATTATATAATATATTTGTGTGTGTGTGTATATACATACACACACACACACACACACACAGAGATGTATCTCAATTACTTTCTCCATAAAAACCAGAAGTCAAACAAACAAACAAACAAAAAACAGAAAGCTAACCAACTTAGTACCAATTTAGTAAAAGAAATATGATAAATCCTAAGATAATACTATCCACCAAAATTGGGCAAGGCAAAAAGGTAGTGAAGAAAACAAAGAAGTATGTTAATTGTATTATGTTAAAATGACAAGGAATAATAAGTGCTCTCTAAAAAAATAGATGAAGAAAAGATTATATTATATAAAATTAACAATAACGAAATAATCCCTTATACAAAACTATAAAGATTTCTAAATGTCAAAACTCACCTGTCAATCCTGTGAAATCCAAGGCATACAGAAAGACAAAAATGAGAATTGAGTCAATGTAGTCAGCTATCTGGGAGATTCCACACAACTGCATGCCAATCTATCATGAGACAGAAAACAATAGCCCAGCAGAATCTAGTCAATGCACAGAAATATGAGAGAGAAAAAATTTTGGTGAGGCTTGTTATGCAGCAATACACAATTTAAATGTATGGATATTTTCTTGACATATCTCAGTCCAAAAACCAGGATCAGGCTTAATGGAGAAAGGCTAGAAATTAGTGAAAATACTGAATTCAGAAATACAGATGGGATTCCCTTATTATCTTTTTTGTTTTGTTTTAATTAGTTACCCCTTATTATCTTTGTAAACATTTTATGAGAGGTATAAGATGTCATTGGACAAGAATGCAACATTAAGGGTAAAACAAAGATTGAGAAAGAGCTAGAACTACTACTTTTTGCAAATAGTACACCTGGAAAAATCAATTTAAAAGCTATTACAAAAAATGTTGGGCTGGGACTGTAGCTCAGCTGGTGGAGTGCTTTCCTGGCATGTTTGAGGCACTGGGTTTGATCCTCAGCACCACATAAAAATAAAATAAAGGTATTGTGTCCATCTACTATAAAAATAATTTTAAATGTTTACAATTAGGGAAATATTAAATTTATAAGCGATAGCCAATACATTTTTCATATATGTGCATCACTTAGAAAAATGTAGAAGAAATTACTCCATTTAAACAAAAAGGACTAGCTAGTTAAAAATAATGTATAAGATCTTTATAAAGAAAATTTAAAATATCCCTAGACATCAAAACAATTAGAACAAATAGAAATGTCTACCAACACAACAAAGGTGTACTCCTCACTAAGTAATTTATATATTTAACAATGTCACAATAAAAATTCTAACATTAAAGTTGATACAGGAAAACAAAATGAAATTGCCACCAAAAAAATCTAAAACAAACAAAAAAAAGGAACAATAGCTCTATCAAATTCTCAAGCACAATTATAAAGTCTCAGTATTAAACAGCATAGAACTGACACATCAACTGACATCTCATAGTGTAGTATAGAAAATCAAAACTGACAAATGGGACTTTAGTGAAGGAAAAACAGATTACTCAACAAATAGTTTTGGACCACCAGATCTAACAAATTTAGCTTAATAACTCACTCAACTTGCAAAGTATTAAACACCAGAGATAAATTTATAGTGAAGCTAATGAAGATTAAGTTGCAGAGACCCTCATTTCAGGGCTACCTTCCAAGGTCTGATGGCTCTAGAAAGGTGCTCACATGGCCATATGCCTTTGTAACAATTGCAGGAGATACTTTCTAAGCTACTTTAAGTTTTCTAAGATAGTTCTTTCTTGCCCCTCTTACTTTATCATCTTCTTATCCTTGAATTCATGGGATGCTTTAGAATCCAGCTAAGGGAAAGACAGTTTGCAGCTTAATAAATTTGGGCTGAATCACTTCTGTGTATGTGTTAGCCAGTCTAATGTACAGTTATTGCTAATCTTCCTAGTGTAGGAATGACTGCCAGGAATATGCCTAAGCTTATATACCACACTAATCAGTGATGTAAGACAAAAATGTAAGACAAAAATGGGAGTCAAATATTCTACTGCCATGTGCAAACTCGATAAACTGCAGTTGGTTGAAAATTCAGAATATCATGCTTCTCATTCAACATTGAAAGGCAATAGTAACTATGATTTCAGTAATTATAATAATTATTTAAATATCTATACTTTTCAAGTAACAAGGCTTACTCAGTTGGTTGTAATAAAACAGGAATCATTTCAACCCACTTTCACAACGGAGTTTATCCCCAGCTCTGTGTGATGGACAAGGAAACAGTGAATTACTACTAGTCTTACCATCTCTTAAAAAGGACATAGTCTCATGAATTTTCTTAAATCTTCAAAAGGCAAGGCAAGTAGCCAAAGATAGATAAGATATTACAAATTGAGAAGAATGTGAGGATCATGAGACATGGCCAAAAGCATAGCCTTTGAACTCAGGAAATAAGTAATTTTCTGCCTAATCCACAGAGACAGAAAATATATTACAGATGCTTTTCAATTCACAATGGAGTTGCTTCCAAAAAAAAAAAAAAAAACACCTCACAAGTTGAAAGGTAGTTAATACAACTAACCTACAGAACATCAGGGCTTAGCCACACCCAGTTAAAACAAGCCCAGGACAGTACACCAGCCTACAGGTGAGCAAAAATCAAGTGATACCCATCTATTGTACAACAAGGTGTTGAATAGCTTATGTAGTTTATTGAATACCTGGATCCTAAACATATTAGTGACATGCTACCCAAGTGTTGGTTATTTACCTTCACAACCTCATGGCTGCAGGGAGCTGCAGTTCTATGCCCCAGCCCAGCAACCAGAGAGAAGGCTGTACCACATGTCACTAGCTGAAGAAAAGATCAAAATTCAAAGTATCATTTCTACTGAATGCATACAGCTTTCAAAGCACCATAAAGTCAAAAAATCAAAAGTTGAACTATCCTAAGTCAGGGACCCTCTATAGGGATTTCCATGGACTAGGGAAAGGTGAAATGTGGTACGGTTGTTAATATGTATAAGATTCTTTTTGGAATTCCTGAAATATTTTAAAATCCATTATAGTAGTGGTTTCAAACTCTATACTAAAAACTATTGAACTGGACACTTTAAAGGGATGAATTGTATGGTATGTGAATTATATCTCAATTTTTTAAAAAACTGAAAAAAAGTATTAGTCCTCTCCTATTTTCTCCCAAACCCCCCAGGAGAAGCTGAAATTACAGCCACTACTAACCTTACATATACCGTTTTTTCCTACCTATATACATAACTATAAAGTAGTTTGTAAATTAGTAAAATGAATGGTTAACAATAATAACTAGTGATAAATAGGATAAGTCTAAAAATATAGTGTAATAATGGTTACTTAAACTTACAAATTATTTATTTCTGGAATTTTCCACTTCATGTTTTCAGATCATGATGACCTCAGATAATGAAATCACAGAAAGCAAAACTGTGGATAAAGAGGCAAACTGAAATTGGAAATGAAGGAAAGTGAAGATGATAAGATCCCTTTGAATATAAAACTTAAATTCAAACCAAATCATAGCTAATACCTGAAATAATGCTAGAGAAATGTTTGCTTCAACCCCTTATATAAATTCATCTAAGTTCTCAGTTTCTAAATGCACAGGCAGGGTTTTACCTAACAGCTATGGTATCAGCTGGCTACCAGGCCAAATCGCTCTTGGGTCTGTCCTCATCTCCACCTCTGTTGTCCTGACGTTCACAGACACTTCCCAGACTCTTACAATAGACTTTTAACCAGTCCGTGTTTTCCCTTTCCATTCTCCAAAATCACTCTCAGGGAGGTTTTCTAAATAAACCAAGTACATCAACCTTCCAATCAACAGCACTCAGTGTCTCCCATCCATTTCTAGAGTAGAGGTAGAAATTTCTAGAAAGACTCAAAATGCCCATAGGTTCTGTGCTCCTCTTTTCACCACATTCCTGCCCACCACCCAGCGTGAACCCTAGGGTATGTCATCTGCTGCTCTTGACTCCATGATGCTGCCAGTTACTGGTGATGAATCCTGCTTCCTCACACATTGAAGTCTGACGTTAGAGAAGCACCCCAAGGCAAGCACATAAAGCAGGGCTTATTTAAAAAGGGGTAACATAGACTTCTCCTGGGAGGGAGAAGGGGGTCATAGATGATATCCTGGTATCACAAAGAGTGAGTGCATTCTGCCTTTTTTTATAGGTGTTAGACTTCCTTTGTTCTGCTCTTGTCCCCTTCTCTCTCTCCTTCCTGCATAGGTGACTAGGCCCAGGAGAGCAATGCTCGGTTGGATGGCCAAAAGGTGAGAAGCAGATGGGCCAGAGGGGCCAAGATGGAAAGGGGCATAATTGACAACTCCCTGGAGGGAGGAACAATCCCTGGGACAAGTTACCTTGGCAACAGGTTGGAGCAGGGGCAGGTTCTTGATAAGGGTGGAGGAAGGGCTCTGAAGGAATTAACATGTCAGTCCCTCAGGGGATGGTCTCCAACTTCCCCGGACTCACTCAAATCACTCAAATTGGTCTTCCTGATGTGACCTGACTCGATTTATCTATCTATACTGACTGCCTGTCTAATTCTAGCTTCATCCACGTGGACAAACTGCCTACTATGTGTAACTGTCCACTTGTAAAACTCCTGTACATCCTTTAAGACATGACTTAAACTTCACTCCTCTGTGCAATCTTCTCTATCTCCCCAGATGTTCTCCTAGGTGATTCCTGTTCATGATCTTTACTCATCTAATGATTCCACAGATATTTACTGGGTGGCTGATGTGGGGCAAGCACATGGCACCTCCTATGTATCTCTTTATTATGACAGCTCATTTCAGCTAGAACTTTGTACATTGTTGCCTCTTTCAGCTAAATTGTGACCCCTCAAGAAGAGGGATTGTGTTGTATTGTTCCTCCTGGCACTGAGCCCCTAGTATATCACCTGACATATTGTAGGTACTGAAGAATTCCTTGGATAAATTAAAAAAGAGAGAACTAAAGAGATTATTTAAATATGGACAGCATTACCTTCAAACTATTCTTTTGCTTTCGTGCAAAAAAAACCTGACAGAACGATATACATTTTGTGTTAGTAACAGAATGCCAGTTTATGGTTGTTCAGATCCAAAGTAGCTGGATATGTAGCCAAGTAAGGTGGCCCATGCCTATAATCCCAGCAGCTCAGAGGCTGAAGCAGGAGGATCTCGAGTTCAAAGCCAGCCTCAGCAAGTTAGCAAGTTCCTAAGCAATTCAATGAGACCCTGTCTCTAAATAAAATATAAAATAGAGCTTGGGATGTAGCTCAGTGGTTGAATGCCCCTGAGTTCAATCCCCAGTACTAAAAAAAAGCCAAAGTAGTTGGATATGTGATATTCACATATACACACACATATTTGTACATGTGAGTTATTATACTTTCATATTTGAACATTAAAAACATATAAAATAAACCATTAATATACAAGAATAATTTGTCCACTTCTGAGTTTTCACATATATTTTTTCCAAAAAAAATAATAAATGTGATTTTATACATATGAAAAGAATGCACAGATCTCCATCACACTATGATGTAGATAACTCTTTAATTCAACCACAATCTCTCATTTAAGTCCCAAACCAATATTCCAGATCATTGGCTAAATATATCCACTGAAGGACGATGACCTGTTAAAGAAGTTAGTCCCCTTCTGCTTGATTTTAGAATATGTAAAAAACAGTAATCTTGGAAAAATTATGATCCCAAAATAGTTGTTTTCTGCCAAATTCCTTCTGTCCAATCTAAATCTCTTGGGGTTTCTATGCTAACATGAAAGCGCTTTGGTGAGTATCTCTTTACTAATATACCAAACTAAGTTCTTAGGGCTCTCTCTTCTTTTGTAACTCTAAAATTATCAAAAAGGCATATCAAGGGCTGGGATTATGGCTCAGTGATAGACTGCTTGCCTAGCATGCCAGAGGCACTGGGTTCAATCCCCAGCACCACATTAAATTTAAAAAAAAAAAAAAAACTAAATAAACAAAATAAAGGTATTGTATCCTTCTACAACTAAAAATATTTTTTAAAAGGCATATTGATATTATTACTGGTTCAAGAACATGATACAATGCACAGGAAAACTTGCCTGGACTCCAAAAACAGCAATGTCATAGGGGAAAAAAAAGGTGAAGAGACTGTTATAGATTAAATGCTATATATTTTAACCTGATTGAATCCTGACTTTTTTTTATACTAAGGATTGAACCCAGGGGTATTCAACCACACTGAGCCACATCCTCAGCCCTTTATATTTTTTACTTTGACACAGGGTCTCACTAAATTGCTTAAGGCCTCTTTAAGTTGCTGAGAGAGGCTGGCTTTGAATTTGTGATCCTCTTGCCTTAGCCTCCCAAGCTTCCAGGATTACAAGCATGTGCCATCATACTGGACTGGATTTTGACTTTAAAAGAAAAAAACAATTAAAAATATTTTATAGGCAACTAAGGACAGTTTAAGATGGAATAATTTAGATTGTATTAAGAAATAGATGTTAATTTCCTTGGATATATGTTAATGCTATTGTGCTGATATAAGAGAATGATCTTATTCTTAGGAAATTCCACTAAGAATTTATGGAGAATATGTCACCATGTCTATAATTTATTTTCAAATTGTTCAGAGTGGTGAGGAGACAGCGCGGGTATTGGATGTGTGCAAGTTTCGAGAGAGAAAGCATTTGTAGCAAAATAACTGCTGAATCTAAGTGGTAGGAAGGTATTGGATATTCCTAACATTCTTTTAACTTTTCGGTGTGTTTCAAATTTTTCAAAACAAAATATTGGAATAAAAATCCTCTTTGAAGGAAGATTTTTTAAAATAAAGTGCCCGTCCTACAACTAGCACTTTCTCGAGACTCTCATTTGGTATTGGTAAGTCTGTTGTTGGTGACTAATGGTACAGAGATGCCAGGGTTTGTTTCTGATTATTAACTTTGGCACTATGTTTAGATCAGAAAAGTACCTTCTATAATCCTACTCTAGAGTGTATCAAAACAGACCTGAGTTTAGAATTATTTTCTCCTACAGAGGAAAGAGCAAAAGGCAAGTTTATGACTTTCTCTCATGAATGCTTTTTTTGCTTGAACAAGTATTCCCCAGGAGAAAAATGTACATATGGAAACATGGAAGAAGTTCCCCTTCATAAATACACCTCATTATTTTAATGTTCTAAAACCTAAACATGGCATTCACAGAGTTTTAAGTCATTTCTGGATTTTTTCACATATGTCAAATCTCTCCTTCTGTGTCCATCTCTTCTTACTCTGACCCCACAATTTTCCTCTAGGGCCAGTAAGTTCCAAGGATGCTACAGGTTCTAAAAGAGGATGAAAGTTTCATGAAGCACTATAGTATCTTTTCTATGAATTAGACCTCCTCAACAAAGTCTGCTTGTGTGAACCAGCTGTGGTGATACATGACCCAGCTAATGCCTTTTGGAATATTCTTTCCCAAGTCTATATGTGGCATGAACATTTTCTAGTAGCCAATAAGCATTGAAAGGTCCAGAATTCTCTTTTTACTTTTTTTTTGTTGTTGTTGTTGTTGTTGATCTTTTTAGGTATACCTGATAGTATATATGACATATTATACATGCATGGAGTATAAGTTATTTTAATTAGGATCCTGTTCTTGTGGATGTACATGATGTGGAGATTCACTGTGGTGTATTCATACATGAACATAGGAAAGTTATGTCTGATTCATTCCACTGTTTTTCCTATTTCCATTCCCCTCCCTTCCTTTCATTCTCCTTTATCTAATCCATGGAATATCTATCCTACCCACCCTCTTTGTGTTAGCATCTGCATATCAGAGAGAACAGTTCTGGAAATCCATATGTAGCAGAATGAAATTTAACCCCTCTCACCCTGCACAGAATTCTTAATAGAGGTTTGAAACACACACACACAATTTATCCCAAAAGACTTTTAGCAGATGTTTCATGAGATATAATTTGCCTATAAAAACAAGAGAAAAAAATTCAGTCCCCCTCCCCTTTTTTTTTTTTTTAACACTGAGCTTGTCCCTACTGGGAAACAAGATGACATAATCTAAAAAGTATGATCTGACAAAACATTAACCAGCTCAAGTCTATTTCATGAGCAAAGACTTTAAAACGTAAAAAGGATAATTTTCTTTGGTTTCCAAAGTCTTCTGCACAATACTTGAAACAGTATGAATGTCAGATCAATTGCAGTCCTAGAAATTTTTAAACTTTAAGTATTAAAAGTGTCTGCTCTTGAGAGTCATTATCATCTCTTAAATCCTCATAGTTTTCCTCCAAGGCCAACAGCAGGAAAATGGTGTGTGACGTGCATTCTGTTAGCTATTAGTCAAAAACTCCAATTACACACTTGTGAAGTTTCCCTTTAACTTAAAACCTTATGGTTCCAAAGGGCAATTTCTTCATCTGGTTTTCCAATTAGCATCCAAATATGGTACACACACGAGATAGAACTGAGAAATGCTGATGAAATTTTAGCTCTACATTTTTATCAATCTGATTTTTATTATGGATTTCTACTGGATTTGAAGGTTAGACTGAATTAATTGATGTGTAGCCTCAGACTCTCTCCATCACACCTGGTCCACATAGTGAGATAAAGGGAATTTTCACATGCTTCTCATTCTTTAGCAAGTACAACTTAGATGTGAAAGGAATTTTTCTCGCACTTAAGCCTGGCTGCTCTCCCACCCTGCTCTGTCCTGCTGGTCCTGCAGCTGCCGAGCACTGGCAGGCTTCAGACCAGATTCGCCACACTCCAGAGTCACGCTAATGAGTTCACCTCTTGGCTCAGGTTTCCACCAGCCTTGAATCTTGGCTTAACCCAGCGAATCTTTCACATAGGGAAGAAATTTTTCTGAATAACTCATAAGTGAGAGATGAGAAAAAATTGTAGAGTTCAAGTTTATTTAGAAATCTGAAGTCAAATCGATTTTAGAAGTATTATAAGAGGTAATGCTGCTTTTTTTTCTCTTGCTCACTTGCTTTATTTCCTTATTTTCTTCAGGCATATGAGAAAAATGTAGTTAAGACCAGAGGAATTTTAGGAAGCTGTGTAAATTGTTGAAGTAAAAGTCATCAGCAGCCTGGTATGAATCTAACTCTAAGAGATTCAGGAGAAAGTCTTAAGCCATTTACATGTAGCTGCATGTGGGAGAAGAGAGAGGGACCATCCCTAATTCAAAAGTCAAAAATCAGAAACGCTCCCAAATCTGAAACTTTTTGAACATTACATGAAGCCACATGTGGGAAATTCTGAAGCACCTGGCCTCATGTGACAGATCATAGTCAAAATGCAGGCACACTACAAAACATCATATAAAGTTACCTTCTGGCTTGCATATAAGGTATATATGAAACACATATGAATTCTGTGTTTAGACTTGGGTCCCCACCTCAAGATATTTCATTATATATGTCAAAGTATTCTGAAATCTGAAACACCTCTGGTTCCAAGTGTTTCCGATCAGGGATTGTCAACCTCTACGGGCAGGAAGTTTATAAAGTTCTGCTAGTGCTTCTGGAACTATCAGGCGGATTTTCCTATATATCAGTACATATTCCTCCAGGTCCTGGTAGGTGAAGTGATTTCTTCATTTCTCCATTTCTCCAATACAATAAACAATACAGCACAACTAGGAAACATGACATGGTTACGTTGCATATGAGCAAGCAACAGAGTGAATTATACCCCATGCTCACAACTATAAAACCAAACGGTCATATCATGCCCTAAGCTGGGTGCTAGGGGAGTAGAAGTCCAAACTTAGCCCATGGGTCTTTCTGGATTATTACACATGGCCAAGCATAACCTATTTAAAATGAACTTTCATGCAATAAATTGGACGCATGTTATTAGAGAAAAATTAGGATGTCCCATGGACTTTTCATGGTTCCCACATTATTCTAAGAACATTTAAAGTTGGGAATATAAATACTTATTATTGACTCCTTTGGGAAATTTCAACGGCTTTCAGCTTTTTTTTTAAGGTTGTTTTGACTAGAACTCATTAACTGGGTTGTCAGACCTTGATTTGACTGATCTACTGCACTTATTAAGTAGCTCAAGGGAAAGAAAGTCAGGCAAGGGTATTTTGACTGTAAGCAGCATTGCAGTAGCCACAGCTATCTATTGTAGGACAGAGAAACAGACTTCTCTAAAGACGATTAGAGGAAGGGAAAGAGAAGGCTTTTTACCAATGTATTGTGAAGTTTTCTGGAATTAAGGGCAGAGAAAAGAGGAGGTTAGGAACCAAGTCAACCCTTGTGAATATCTGAATTTCACTCCCTTTTATTTTTAGTACTGGGAATAGAACCCAGGAGGCATTTTACCACTTAGCTATGTCCCCGTCCCTTTTATTTTTTATTTTGAGACAGGGACTCTGAAGTTGCTGAGGTTGGTCTCAAACTTACGATTCTCCTGCCTTAGCCTCTGTTGTCACCTGGATTACAGGTGTACACCACCACACACCTGGCTTGAATCTCACTACTTTCAATCCTTGGAAGCAAGGATTCCAACTTATATTTCCAGTGTAAAGTATCACAAAATTTTATATTTTATCCCATATGATAAGTATTCCAAAAAATTTGGTGCATTGATAAAAATGAATAATTTGTTTAACATTGAAAATAGAGTAAGAAGCTGGATTTGATCAATAGGAACCAGTGAAAGCTGGTGATCAGACAAAATCATAAAAAGTTTTCACAATAATAGGATATTGGGGCTGGGCTGTGTGGTAGAGCACTTGCCTGGCATGCATGGGGCACTAAGTTCTATTCTCAGCACCACATAAATAAATAAAATAAAGGTAATTGTGTCCGTTACAACTAAAAATTTTTTTTAAAAAATAGGATATGAATAGACTTTCTAGAATAGTCCAAGCATAGTTGTATTTTTTAAAAAGAAGGTAAATATCCTGTCCATTTCAAAGACACATATTTATTATGGTAATCAAAACTATTAAATGCTTTTTGGCATGAGATACTTCTATATTAACTGCTCTGCACAGCAATTTGGACTGAAATCTTCTCCATTCCTTTAGGAATTATAGTCTAATTCCTGCAAATCCTGCTACAGTATAACATAACAAATACTTGCTGGTTGATTGATCTCAGAGAAGGGGGGAAAAAAGATCTGGCTGAAGAAGTAGAAGGCTCCAAGCCACAGAAAAGAAACAGTGAATAAATACATGTTAGAATATTCACACTGAATACAGGGTAGAAACAGTGAGGGAAAGGAATGGATGATTAATACCCAGCATTGATAAACTTAAAATTTAAAATAAAATTTAAATTTAATGGAAAATTTTTTTAATTAAAAAATTCTAAATCAAAAATAAAATTTAAAAAAATCAACCCCACAAACTACAAGATCATTTCTTTTACATTCTTGTTATTAGGTCACCCAAGAACTACTTCATAAATGCCAACTGGTCTTTACAGAACAAGTAAAAATATATCGAAATCAAGTTATGTCAGGATTTTTCCCCAGGAAATTAGGTTTTTCAAGAAAAATTATTCAACTCATTTAATATATAAACTGAGACATCATAACAGGATTCCACTGCATTTGTTTTCCTATTTTTTATAATAGTTCCATGAAGTAGAAACTGTAATTTGCTAAGAATGTGTTCAACAGTGGACTAAATATAAAAATAAAGCTTTCGATAACAAATTCAACCCCTGGCAAGCCCTCTCCCAATATTTCCCTTGCTTTCTTGCCAGAGAGCTCATGAGACATAATAACTAATATAAAGAAATGCCAGGTGATGAGAACACTGCCCAGCAATGTTCCTCTGAGGGTATTTTCCGTTCTGGAGTGGCTCACAAAATGCTACTTGAGGGGCAGGAGTCAAGTGTGATAGGAAGTCCCACCATGTGTGTATTCTTTCCATAGTCACTGGAAGACAACATAAATAAAATATGGATTTTAAGCAGCAAGTTAAAAATACAATGTCATCCTAATAGTATTGATCATCCATCCTCTAAGCTTTCTGGGAAAGCAAGTACCAAAAATCATTTGCATCCTCCTGAGCCTTTAATATAGCCATAAATACTCAGAGCTCCAAGACAGGGAGAAAGGAACAGATTTCTAATTTCATCAAACTTGCCCGTTTTATTTTATCTCTTAAACAAATACTTGTTCCCCTGTCTCTTGGCACACATTCAGAAAGATGACCTGCCAGTATTTTTTGGTGGCTTCAAGGGAGAGTTTAGGATTTACTGATATAAAGGAAAGCAAGTATAAGAAAAGGACACTCCTATTAACTACTGTCCTGTGCTTTTCTGCAGCTTTACAGACGACAAGGACATCAATATCCTTTTAGCTTTGCAAAGCAGTTAGTGGCATTGTTAAGGGGCTAAGAGGACAAAAGTGCAGGCCAGCTCCCAAAGCCAACTAGGAAATCAGCCTGAGGCCTGCAGAGTATCTTCAGGAGAAAAGTCCCTACAGGAACTGGTTGATCCAGTAGCTAAATGTCAAGCTAATTTATATTCAGGCCAGGAGATTCCATGGAATAAAGAAAAATTAATAAATGGGATGAGGATACCATTTTTAAAGACCACACTACCCTCAAGTGAATTAAAGGGTCATGGGTGAAATCACCAGCACCTCTGGAATTTTCCCACCAAATGCCATTCTGTGGTGGAAAATGACTGCAAAACAAATCCTGTGGTAGTAAGTCCAAGGGAAGTGAGTGGCTTGGAATACTGGGGGCGGGGGGTGGGGGTGGAGGAGAGGGGTAATGGATGAGAATGTACTCAGCAATGGCACGGACAAAAGTTCAAAGAACACATGTAGCATTTGTTACTAAAACAGGTGATTCTATTAACCTCTCAGCCTTTGTCTCATCATCTCTAAGATGGGAATGAGAGCTCTGATCTTGTAGGTTTAGTGGGAGGAATATGCAAGATACTATGTGCTCAGAAAAAATGCTTGGCAATTGGCATGTTGCAAAAAAAAAATTATCTTTAATAGTCTTGTGAATGTGGGATTCTATCCCATAAGACTTCCATCTTTGTTTTAATGTCAAATGAAATGCTATTTGGAGGTATTGTTGGGTGGTGTTGATGTAGCAGGAAGACGCACTCTCTCCACTTCTTACCATTCAGACGGAGTTTGAAAAGCCAGGTTCCAACAGGAGAGTGCACACCAGCCCTGTCCATTTCATTTTTTTTTAATATTTTTTTTAGTTGTAGATAGACACAATACCTTTATTTTATTTATTTGTGTGGTTCTGAGGATCAAACCCAGTGCCTCACATGTGCTAGACAAGCGCTTTACCACTGAGCCATAGCCCCAGTCCCCTGTCCATTTCTGATGGGCCCATCATCAAGTTCCATGGCTAGTCCCTCCTATTCCCCATTGGTTTCTGTGCCATGATTCTCTTTCGGCCATCCCCTATTCCCATTTTAAGTGAAAAATTTATAAGCTCTTCCAATGTTAGAAGTTATGCTGAGTGATAACCCAAAGATGTAAAATGGAGTGGTCTCAACTGTTTGCTACATGCAATATTCTTTATATAAATGGAAAACTCTGAAAATGGCTAAAATAATAAAGCTCCCATTTTCTATTGAGTTTTACAGTTTACATGTTGGATTATCTATGTCACCAACACAAGGAAACTACTAGATTTAGAACCCTGGGGAATGCATACTGTGGGCCCAGAAATATTTAAGGTGGAAAGATGAACAAATAGAGAACTATACCTTCTCATAATTTTTAATTGAATGTTTCTTCAATTCAATTTTCTTTCAAAGGAAGAAAGTGACCAAATAAAAGTTCAGGTTTTCACCATCCTAATCTGAACAAGTCTTTCTAAAATCCAAGAAAAGTATTTCTTCTCTTAGGTCTTAAAGGAACCCAGTAGGCATCACCATCAACAGGTCCTCATTGTAGTGATGGACCCATTAGCAAGTATCATGGCTAGTCCCTCCCATTCCTCTGCTCTTTGGAGTGACATATGACATGGAAAAATATTTCTGATGAACCAGAAAGGACTTGACCCAATGACACACATAATCATGAGTCGTCTCCATTAGGCTGTAAGAGTCCAATAACTCTTCCAAGGCAAATAGTGCCTTCTGCACAATGTACATGATGCCTATCTCTGACCCTATGTCAATGGTTAACATAGTAAAAAGCACACTTTATAAATGAATTTCTGTAACTAATGTCAGTTGATTAACAGAACACATACAGCATTTGTTTCTAAAACAGGTGATTCTATTAACTTCTCATTCTCAGTCTCTATCAAGATGATAGAGCTCTGATCTTGTAGGTTTAGTGGGAGGAATATGTAAGATACAATGTGCTCAGAAAAAAATGCTTGGCAATTGGCATATTGCAAGAAGACATAAATTTTAGCAACTATTATCACTATTATTATTATTATGGTTTCTCATGAAGCTATTAGGGGCATTATCAAGGTATCAAATCAAAGTAATGTATAGTAGACAATGATGAGATTTATAAATTAACAATGGCTACCATTTTTGAACACCAATCAAGTTTCAAGCATTCTTAAGCTATTTGTACCCAATATCTCCAATCCTTACAATAATATCACAGTAAGTATTAATATCCCAATTCAAAATCAAGAAAAGTGAAATTCAAATATATTAAATAATTTAAAGGTCATAGAACTACTTAAAATTAATTTTCGACAAATAAATAAAGTAGTTGTCAGGTCTTAACTTTGGTGTCATTGTACTAACCTCTGATTGTGTCCACTCACACACAGTTGTTTGTGTGTACATGTGTCACACACTCCAAGAGCAGAGCACATTGAAAGTAGCCTGAGCTCTGGAGTCACATAAACATGCCACAGTCTGGCTGGGCACAATTCAGGAGCCACTTGTCAAAAGAAACGAACATTATTTTCAGAACACACACCACACCACACAGCTCTTCAGGAATTCCTTCAGAGCCCAACTGCCACCACCGGCTTGCCACAAGCCTCTCAACCTCCCCCACTCCTCCTGCTCTTAAGGCAGATTGGCTGGGTCGAGTGGGCGGGGCCAAAAAAAAGTCCCCCAATGAGCAGCTCCATGGTCTGAAAGGGCGGGGAAACAGCCCAATGAGCATCACCGCAGAGGAGCCAATCAGTTGGCAGCTAGAAGTTTGCTGGGGCCGCTGTGAGCCAATCATCAGCTGGCAGCTGGAAGTTTGCTGGCAGCTGGAAGTTTGCTGGGGCCCCTTCGGCTGTGGCTCTCAACATAAACATGAATTTAAATACAGTGTCCAGGATTTACTTCTGTGTGACCATCTTTGTATATCAACATCCTGAGTTATAAAAGTCACTGAATAACGAAAAGCCAAACATTTCCCATCACATCTTTGGAAATATAAAACCCAAAGCATCCATTTTGTTCTAAAGAACTCTGTGTGCATAAACTTTCCAACACTGTTGTTTCTGAGCTTTACTTTGCCTTACCTTTAAGTTATCTCAGTACCCTCTCAATAAAAAGTTCAAGATTGGCTTACCTCATTAAAAAGATTGTCAGAAAACAGATGACTCCATCAACAACAGAGCCATATTTTTAGAGACGAAAAATGGTTTTTTAAAACTGTACAAATCTGACCTACGTATCAACCAGAACTGATTTCTTCATGGATAAATGCTTACAAAGAGAAGGATCTGGAACTCTTCTAAGCTCCATAGCCACCCTCAGGACGAACCTCATAGAAGATGTCCACAGTTGTAGTAACTCAGACCATCAGAGACATCAAAAGAAGGGAGGGATTCGAATCGGGCTTTGAATACTCAAACAGATCAGGATTCTAATTCTAGTTCTGTAACCTAATATCCATGTTACTATTAGATGATTTATGACCTCTTCACAAGCCCAAAAGAAACCCCTAGTGCAAGGATTCCTGATATTTCAAAGAGCCAGCTCAGGAGTGTCTCCTGCTTCCCTCCTTCCCGAGCTCTCTCCTGGCAACAGCCAACAGCCTGGGCCAGGCTCCAGGGAAGGGCAACACCCCACGTCTGCTTCCCACCCCCTGCTCAATCATGGGTCCCCCTCCCTTCCCCCTTGTCTTCATAGCTCACCACACCTCTCTAAACCCCTGACCTTTCTACTCAGTCTGCAGAATACTTTTCTTTTAGTCTCAGGCAATCTACCTTCTCTTCCATTTCTTAAGTGAAAAGCACAACCTGAAATAATAAAAATATTAACAATTAAAGTCTTGGGTATTTAGAGAAATTGAGCTTAGTAAGAAGCCTGTGACATCAAGAGCCTTGTAATATCCAGAGGTTTTTTTTAATAATCTTTACAAAAACCACATAGTAGGGAAAACCTAAGCTCTGAAACCAGACAAAGCTGTGCTCCATTTCCAGTTCCAACTCTTACTAATAGTACACTCTCAGAAATGTCATGAAGCCTGAGTCCCCTTTTTCCTTCACTGTTAAAATGAGAAAGTAAACAAAATAATTTACATGAAGCAGTTAGCAATGACTTCATGGTACAAAGAATGCGTGAATGTTAGCCCTTATAAATATTATTTCCCTCCTCTGATTTATTGCACCTTGCTTTTCTTTGACCATTAGGTTTCAAGATTAAATTTCAATAATTTTTCCACTTTAACAATATGTGGAAAAAAATCTCCTACTGTTTTTTATATTTATTTATAAGAAGTCATGTTTATCATGGGCTATTGTGGGCTAGCCTTGAAATTTCATCACTGAGCCGTGGTGGGGTAGGAGGATGAACATATTCCAGGTTCCAAGTTCAATTTGACAAACTAGATCACAGCCTGTTTAGGGATTTATAAAACAATTTTTTGAGGCAGACCTTAGTGGAATAAACACATTCATTTATTTTAATTGTTCCCTGGGTTCCTACCCAGATCCATGTTACAAGTTTCAAGACAGAATTGGAAAGAGCTGCAAAATATGTCTAGGATCAGGAAGAATCATAGTTAATCAGGGTGACCTACAGGAGACATACAAATCTTGGCCTTTATGTGGATTGAAGTGACGAGTGTGGTGGAGAAGAGAGCAGCCAAATAAAGACTAAGCAAAAGTTGGTGGCACTATGTTGAAATAATGCGGGGTTTTCCTGTTGTACACACTCAGTGGTATGTAGACTCCTCAGCCCTGGTAAGTCTCCGAAGTGGTGGAAATGACAGGATAGGTTGTGTCTCCAAGCATGGCTGCCTACTCACCAAAAGTTCCTGAGTTTTCAGACAAATAAATCTGAAATTAAAACCTTTTCTTTTTCTTCTGTTTCTATTTCCTTCTTTTCTGTGAGCAAGACTCTAGTATGTTCTAGCCATACATAGTCTAGCCATAGATTCTAGTATGTTCTAGTGAGCAAGGGGAGTGATCAGGGGGATTGAAAACTCAAGAAACTAACCTTAAGGAAAGAAATTAAAATTTTTCATTGCCTGGGAAGAAACTAATAACTTTTTATTAGAAAGTGCAAACTATTCTTATTCTTTAAAAAGTGAATTTTATCTGTGATCTGAATGTGTTCTTGAGTAAAATCGTGACACAGGCTTCATCGTGATCATCAGACTTCTGGTAGGACTTATGAGTAATTAATAAATTGTAATGTGAACCTGGGATGAGGTATGTCAGTCTTGAGTCTTGCGTCTCAATGTGGACATATTTTCCTTCATGATCCACTGTTTCTACAAATTCAAATATGGGCAAATTTTAATATTTATGTCAAGGTAAATAAAGAGGAACATTTGTAAAGCTGAGGAAATAATAAAATACTTAGGTCTGGGAACTCATTGACTTCCATGCCTTAAACCTGAGTCAGACTTCCCTGGGTACTAGTGTTATGGAAAAAGAATTTGCTCTCTCCCATCCATCCATAGCCAGACATTATTCATTACTGCACTTTTCCATTTTAGCTCCTTTTGTCATTGTAAGGTAATCAGAAGGGAATTCCATATTTTGCTATTTTGAGTAGATTTCAGAGACAGAAAAATCCTGGGAGTTTGGCTGTTAATATAATGGTTTTTTTTTCCTTCGGTGGTTATATAAACTCAACCCTGACTTCTATTTCCTAACATCGTGTCCTTTCCTCTCTTCGCCATTTTTTCATTTGACACATGTTTATTGGCCTACTGGTGCCACAGAGTGAATGAGGCAGACACAGTATCTGTTACTGTGAGTTATGGGAGTAGTCCAAGGTTCGGATGAAGACTGGTGCCTTGCTCACAGGACACCCTTCTGCCCTGGCCTTCTTGGGTTTCTTTGCACAGTTCCAAGATGGCTGCCAGAAGTTCCTGGAGCTACTCACTCACTTCTACTCAGAAAAACACCTCTCCCCCGCCCCCCCATGGCTCAAATAAAGGACCTGGAACAAAATCTTGCTGATCTGTATTGGTCTGACTTGGGCTATGTCCCAACTCCTAACCAATCAGGGACATAGGATATGTGAAAGGTATAAGTTAATCAGAGTTTACCCTTTCAACCAGTCAGAGCCTTCTCCTACTGAGAAGCTTGGGCACTTTTAGGAAGGAGAGGAGGGTACAGAGTTAAATGCTGAAAGGAACAAGATATGTAGGGTCCCTGTCTTTACAGAGCTAATAGCCTCTAAAGAGTTGGTGGGATGATGGGAACTCGCCAACTCAGTGCATACGTGAGTCACATCTGATGCCCTGGGAATCTTCCCAGAGCAACAGGATGCAGACTGGAGTTCTGTTAAAAACTACCACTGAGCAGCCACCATATGCTCAAAGCTGCTGGCCTCTGGCAATGATTTAGAGGTGAAACCTTTCGTGTCCAATTAGCCTACACTTTGATTCATGTCGCGCCTAAGAATTCATCTTTATTTATAAAGTTCAGTGTTTCAGATAAATTTGACAAGAACTGCTGAAAGTTAAAGTGTTTGCAAGGATGTTAGTTTCCTCAATTAATCATGATTTAATTTTTCCCATGTAGTGCTGGTTAGAGAAAATCGCAAATAGCTGGATTCAAACTTCCTGTTAGTAGAAATATTCTTCCTCTACCTTGTATTCCACCTTGAATGCTGTTTTTAATTCTAACCTCACACTTTATGCTTCATCATCATCTGATGCTCTCAGTCAGTGCGTCTCAACCTTGGTCTCACAATGCAATCATTTAGGGAGCGTTAGAAAATATCAATGCCTGGGTCTCAACAGATTCTGTTGTAATGGGTCCAGGGTGCTGCCAAGGTTAACAACCACTGCTACAAGCAGAACCTTGTTACAGATGGAGATGTCTCCTCGGCAACATGTCACATTTGCATATGCAACTACTTTAAATGCTACAGCCAATCAGTGAGGAAACAAAGTTGACCCAAGATCCAATCAAATGCAGAAATCAAGAGAAATACTCTCCACAACAGCAAGCCAACCTCTCTTGTGCACACTTCTGTCCCAGCAGACACACCTTCCTGCTCTCCACTGGAGATGGTGGTCTGAGCTACCATCAACTTTTACTGCACCCAAGCTATAAAGCATGCAAGCTCACTGCCTAGTTCATTACACTCTAGCCACACCAGCCTTTCTTTTTATCAACATCTTTCCCATCTCAGGGCCTCTGTGTATGTTGTTTCCTCTGCCCAGAAAGTTCTATGAACACTCACCTGACCTCTTCCCACTGAACATAAAACGCTCTTCACCTTGCTCACTCTACTTACTGCTCAAGGGTTCTGTTTAAATGTCACGTCCTCAAAGAGGTTGTCCCTGGTATCTCATCAAGAGTAAGCCTCCTGTGCTGACTCATAATGGGGATGGGGCGGGGGAGCATGGGAGGAAGGA
This sequence comes from Callospermophilus lateralis, assembly GCF_048772815.1. Taxonomy (NCBI): domain Eukaryota; kingdom Metazoa; phylum Chordata; class Mammalia; order Rodentia; family Sciuridae; genus Callospermophilus; species Callospermophilus lateralis. Next base: position 67,792,174 of record NC_135307.1, on the reverse strand, counting down.
AGAAACTCTAGATAGGGCAAAGGGGAGGGAATGGAAGGGAGGGGGTACGGGGGTAGGAAAGATGGTGGAATAAGATGGTCATCATTATCCTAAGTACATGTAAGAAGATACAAATGGTGTGAATCTACTTTGTGTACAACCAGAGACTTGAAAAATCATGCTGTATATGTGTAATATGAATTGAATTGTACTCTGCCTCATATATAACAAATTAGAATAAATCAATAATTTAATTTAAAAAAAAGAGTAAGCCTCCTGACACTCCCATGGCCCTCTTCATACTTTCCTAGTGAGAGGTTATTTGTACAGTATCTAGCTTCCCCTTCAAATTGTAAGCTCCCTTGTCTTTAGGGTAAATCCTTAATTTACCCTAAAGACAAGGGTAATTCTGTCCTGCTCACCTGTGCATGCCCGAGGGCCCAACCTTACGCTTGGCCCACAGCAGAGGCTCAAAAAATAATTATTTAGTTTACATGAAAGTAATGTTCTATTCATTTACTTCTGCTGAGAAACATTATAAGAAATAGCTTATGAAATATCTAGCCGTATTCACTCAAGATATTTAGAACATTGTCCACTACATTATATAAGAATTCTCTTTTAAAAAAAATCTTTGAAAGGAGCTTTTCACAATTTTTATTTTTCTTGTGTATGCAGTTGGTGTTTTGCTACCGTATTCATAAATCATGAGATTCTGATTCCATAATGATTCTATAAATCATTCACCAATCAGTTTTCTCTCTTTCCTTTGACTGATTAGGAAGCTCAGAGCCAAATTCATGGACCTCACCTACCCCAGCCCCTGACAGCACCAGAACAGGCTCTCCTGTGATATATTTTGCATTCTAACCTCTCTCCAGTTCCATCTAATCCACCCTGCCTTTATTTGCCTTCTATTCCTTATGGTTAATTGAAATATATTTATAAGCCATCTTATATACTCTCTGGAACTAAGTGAGGCATAATAAATAAGTAATAAAAATAACTTATTCAGGGAAAAGAGAAGACATATCTGTGTGATAGATTGTGTTTCAGGGGATTCAAGAAATAATATCTCTTTCCCCTGCTTGAGAGAAAGAAAACAGCGTCAAACAGAAACAGTGTGAACCTGGGCACATGCGCAGCAGTGGGCTTCCTGGTCCATCACTGAGAGTTGTACACACCAGTTACTGCTCCCAGAACCACCAGATAATTCTCTCTACTCCCCTGGGGCAAGTCAAACCAAAAAATGTCTTTACACATTAAAAGCATGAAACCAGGAGAAAAGCTGTCCTCTCTTCCCAAATCTCATTGACTTCATAATTCTTTTATCTCAGCTAGGAAGTATTTTATAACAACGTCACTGTGTTTACTTCCTAATGCTGCTGTAACAAATTGCCACAAATGTATTATCTTATTATTCTGAAGGTCAGAAGTCCAAAATGTGTCTTACTAGGCTAAAAGAAGGTGCCCTCAGACTGGATTCCTACAGACTCTGAGGAGGATCTATACCTGGTCTTTGCCAGCTTCTTGTGGCTGCCTGCATTCCTTGGCTCATGGCCCCTTTACATCACTCCAACCTCTGCTTCTGTTCTGATATCACCTGCTCTGACTCTTCATACTTCTGTTTCCTTCCTTCGCTTACATGGAACTCACCAGATAATCCAGGATAATCTCTCCTACTCAAAATCCTTAATTTAACCACCTTCATAGTTCCCTTTTGCTATATTAGGTCCTGAGAATTAGGATGTGAGCATCCTTGGGGATCATTCACCTATCAGCACAGTTGCACTTAACAATTAGGTGTCTGTGGATAAGCCAAGGCATGAACTTAGGATGTGGTTAAAATCCTAGCAAAGAAGTATCTTTGCTTTCAATACTAGCCATTTAAGCCAGTTCATGAATTCAAACAATTCAACCCAAAGACATGATATAAAATACTTTTAACCCTGGCAAAGTAGCCAAAGGTTATTTCCAAATGCTGATTTTTTTAACTCTTTAAAAAAAAAATCCTCATTGCTTCCTAATCAGTAGATCTCTAGCATGCACTGTCATTTCTCCTGCCTGGAATCCACCACCCTTTCTGATGTCCCTCAAACCTTCCCCACCCACCCAAAACTGCAGAACAGAGTCATGAAGATGAGATAAGCAGCATCTCTTAAGAACGTGAAGCTGAGATAATATTTAATAGAAAGATTAGGAAATTGTAGTAACCTTTCAAATGGAACTTGACGATTTTTAGACAATTTTTCCAGTCCTTCTTCAGCTTCAGGTATTTACATATATTCATCGCATATTCCTCTTGCCTTTCCTTACTTTTTAAATAAACTCTAAAAAGTCTAGACCTCTATCATTCTCAAGAGGAATGCCCTTCAGGATCCAGGGTCATGTCACACAAAGGGTCACTCAGCTGCGTTTTTACCCTTATCCCTGAGCATCAGGCTGGCATTTGCCTGCATGTGCTGATTCATAATTCACCCATCTGCTAAAAGTGCCCTTCCCTGAATACAAGAGCACACAGGTTTAGATAATACTTTAAATCGTTTCTTTAGTAGTCTCTTTTATTCTTTGCTTTCCTTCTTTCCTGCCATCCTCTGCATCCCTCTAGCCATTTCTATTTTTAGGCAGGTCAGCACTTATTGATCTGTAAGGCTACTCCCCTCTTACTGTTTCTGAGATCACATGTGGAAAACAAGTAGCGACAAATGCCACACCTCGTGGTGAGCTGGAAGACCTGAGCCATGCATCAAAGTCTAAAAGAGAAAATGTTTTGCTGACACTTGAAGTATCAACAGAATATGATAGTTTAAAAAAAAAGTTTGAATTTGTCTCAAGATGTTCATTTACACTCACTATTTTTTTTTAAAGTCTGGAACATAATTAGCAGATGTGCTCCGCTATTTCTCTCTTTGCTTCCTGCCTGGGGAGCAGAGTGGCCTTAGCTCTAGCACTGTTCCCTGTGGTGCAGTGGGCAGCACAGTGCGGAGCCATGGCAGAGCCAACCCCTTGCAGAGGTTGGGGTCAAGGGCTTGCGTTGCTCCCCTCAGACCCTGAAACTGACCATTTCAATGGCTGCCTTATATCCCACAAGGCTGTGTCAGAGGCGCCTAGGCTTCCCGTGCAGGGATCTAGCCAAACACTCCATCACTGTCTATCTTGGAGTGTGCCCAAGCCATGGCTCAATGGCCTTCTTGTTTTCTAGAATTGATCAGTTTCAATTCAACAACTGTCTCTCCTGGCATCCACACCAGAAAGTATCACCAGCACCTTCTGCTGCGATTTCCTGAGTGCTGGGAAAGATATAAGACTCCACGCACTCCCCTCCCACCCACCAGATGCTCCCGAGATCACTATTTGCGCTTGATCAGTTTGCAGTGATCCTGTTTGAGGCAGATGCCCTCCTGGAGACTGCAGAGGGACATTTATATACCCATTGACTGATCATCCATCACTCATAAAGCATTAAGCTGGGCCTGGTGGGGGGGTTGTCTTTGTAAGGAGTACACAGTCCAGTGAGTCACTAGCCATTTATATGGTACCACAGTGGGTGGGAAATAAGAAAACAGGAGAGATTTGGGTAAAGAAGAAGTCAAGATGCCAATTTCCAGACTGCAAAAGAGAAAATAGGGTGAGGAAACTCACCCAGAGAAGATGAACTAGTTGACATCACCACCTGTCCCTATAGCCATGTTCACACAGCCGTTACAGTGGACACATGGACACACAGCCAAAGCAGGTATTCCCATGGATCCAAAAGCACATTTTTAAAAATTAGATCATAGAACTTCAAAAAGATACTCAGAAGTCTCCGTATAAAAGAAACTGTTGGGTTTTAGGGACCATCCAGCCTGCTGGGTACCATCTACTGAAATATTGAAATAAACAACTAAGAAAAGCGGCCCTTCCCACGGGGTCCTTTGCCCTTGTCATTTGTCTCCCTCTCTCGATTCATGCTCTCAGACTTTGAGATCCACATCCCCTCCGTGATGACTCAGGGGAGTGAAACAGTCCAAGCCCCAAGATGGCTTGTTTATAATTTCATCTCTTTTATCTCTTTTTGGCCAAAGTCCCTCCCATGCCTCCAGTCCCCACTGGGGAATCCAGCAGCCCTCCCAGGAGGCGTTCCCTAGCGGCCCCTAAAACCCCTTGCAGGCTCCTCCTGGACTCATGCCCACACCTCCTTAGTTTCTGAAGACCAGTGAAGGGGCAAATAAGAATGAGTACTTCAGTCATGTCCAGATCCAATATCCTGTCTGCATTTCCTCTGTGGACTGTACTCCCCACTTTCATACATATCTGCCAACCATCTGGGGGGCTCAGAGAGGTTGTAGTTAAGGGGGCACACTCTCTCAGACTCCACTGAAGATTCTTCCTTGACCCCTGTTCCAAGGGTTCTTGGAACCCTTGTCTTGGAGCCACATCTCTTGGCATCTTCAGAAGTGGCTCTTGCCTTGAACTTCAACGAGAATGCTTCCTCCACCATTAATAGAAGGATGCTTTGTGGCATGGGTGGTTATGTCTTTGCAAATCAATGTAGCATCTTGATTTTTTTATTCAACCTCATGCTTCCAGTCCATGCCCTGCTGAGAGCCATAGCCAAGGAGGAATGACGCATAGCATTTTGCTTTGAAAGGTGACCCTGCTCAGGGATTAGGGTGGCTCCAGGTTTAGGGTGGATCCTGCTGGATTAGGGTGGCTCCGGGTTTAGGGTGGATCCGGGTTTAGGGTGGATCCTGCTGGGAATAGGGCAGCTCCAGGTTTAAGGTGGATCCTGCTGGGAATAGGGCATATCCTGCTGCCTCAGGCACCCGCTCCTTGAGTTTCCGTTGAGTTCTCGCGGGGTTCTGAGAGTATTGGTATGCAGAGCCCGGTGGAGGGAGTGTATTTTCCCAGAACGTGCGTGAAGAGAGTTCGGGAATAAAGAGTTGCTGTTTGACTCTACAAGGCTTTTGTGGTGGCTCTGTTATTTTGTGCCCAGCCAGACTCCGGCAATGCCCTGTATCACTTACCCCCTATGCTATCCACCAATTGGCAGCTAGCATTTGTCATTACCTAATGAACTCTGTGACTAAAAGTATTCTACTTATCCATTTGTTGAATCCCTAAAGCAGGCCCCATACTCCACATCTGTCCTCTGGGAGAGAGCTTGTGGCTCAGACTGCACAGTCGCACCATGGACCCCATTAGAGACCAGTGACTGAGGGGAGAGAGAAGCATGAGCTTCACACGGTAGGGGTGCCTGGCCACAGTGAAGGTAACAGATGTGCCACGGTGGCCTTCCTCACCGTACCAGCACTTTGCTCCTCCCTGACACCTTGGTCTAACCTTGACCCCTTCCCAGCTCCTTCTTAGGGGACAGGGTTCAGTGGTGTGAGAGTCCAGCCAGAAAAGAACAGAGTACCTTCTGCTCTCTCCTCACCCAGTCCCAGGCACCCCTGAGAGCTCTCTACACCAGAGCGAACCCCAGGGCCATATGCTCTTCTGCCACAACCAGCTCCAAAAGTTTAATAGTTCTACAAAAATGATTTGGGTTTTCCTAGCTGAAGGGTCATAGATCAAGATTCAGGGATGTCCAGAGGGGCCACACGTCCAAGAGTCCATCACCAGGTCAGTTTAGTATAACAATGCAGAGGTCACAAAAGCTGTGAGCCAGGCCCAGGAAGCCCCAGTGTCCAGATTAAACCAGCTGAAACTGCCCAGCACAGGGTCTGTCCTGCAATGGGCCACCCAGGTTCCACCCATTGACTCAGAGTAACCCGTTCCCCCCCCCTGTTCTCCCTTCCTTCCTCTTCTTCTTTCCCTAACCCCCTCTTTTTTTCCAGCAAGTTTTTTTCTCCCTGATTTTTTCACAAGCTTGTCATTCCTCCGTAGTCCTGGCAGCCACTGGATACCACCCTTCACCACCTTAACTGAGGGCCTGAGTGACAGACTTCACAAGGAAGGGCAGAGCAGATGATTCCACACCCTCCACACAGGGCAGTCCCCCACACGCACATCCACATGGCTCCTCTGGCATAACTTGGTTTTGCCTCTGACCAACTAGTGACCAGCTCCAAGAGGGCACCATCCGATCTCCAATTCCTTTTTCTACCTTCAGCCTTTCTCAGGTCAAGCAGAGCCTGCAGGAGAGCTGGCCTTGACAGCATCCTTTCAACTACTTGGGCTCTAAGAGAGAGTTGTACTATTAGTATAAAAGATTTTGGCAAATGACCCCTTGACCCTTTTTTTTTGGAGGGGGGGCTGTATTATAAATGTGTTAGAAACACAAGAAAGGGTGCTAAATGGTAAAGGTGATCATCTTTCCCAGCCCCCACCCCACGTATTCCTGCTGAGGAAAGAAGATACATCAGGTTCCCTGTCTCCCAAAGCCCAAAGGAAAACACAGAAGTACCAGACTAACCCTCAGTTACACTGTGCTGCCAGAGAGGTGAGAACCTTGACAGGTGGACTGGGAAGGAACAGAGGGTAGAGGTGAGGCGCCAAAGCGGTGGCAGGCTTTGGAAAACACGGGGGAGAAGATGGTTTTCAGAAGCCGTGGGATGGTTTATGACTTGAACCCTCCCTTGGTGTCTTTATTTTCAGGAAAGATCAGACTGGTTTATAGGCACTTTGGGCCATTGGTCCTATGTCTCCCTGAATGTAGAAACACCTTGGGATTGTACTGCATGGATCCCCACTTACATTCGAGTTACGTTTTAGAAATTCCTTTAAACACACAGATAAATCAAACTTTACCTAAAACATAGCAACAATAACAAAAAAGCATCAGCAAAAACCAAGAAGAACGACTCAAAGCCTCAGATTACTAATCCATCAACACAATTGACCCCAGGTGTCAAACACTGCAGGAGGTATCTTCCTGGCTTTGAATGACAGTGCATCCCATAGGCTCTGATGGTAGGTGACATTCAGTGTGTCCCTTATGGCTTTGAACCTCACCTTAAAGATAGGATGGGCTAACCAGGCATCGTATGTTGCTGATAAGCATCTCTAAAAGGTGGTTTGAAGAAAAACAATTAGGGAAAAATATGTGAACAAGGAGGTAAAAGCAGTAGGAGTTACAAACTATCAGCACATACTTAATAATTAAGTTACAAGAAAAAGATAGTCTCGCATGTATTTATTGCAGAAAAGATCCAAGGACTGTTTTACCTCAAATTGTATATAATAAATACATATAATACATATATACATATATATGCATACCCACACATACTTTTTGGATCACGATTAGTTATCAAATAGTAATCAAATATTTCTTGATGGACTATTTCTTGATAGACATTAAGAAATGAAAAATAAGGCTATCTTATTTTTACCTGCAAAGAACTCCTATTTATTACCTGAAAAGAATTTCTCTTCTGGTTGGGGATATTAGATGAAGAAAAATGAAATAAATGGGAAAAAAACACAATTACATAAAATTCCTAGGACTCTGAATGACAAAAAGCCAGGAGAGTACATACAATCTTAGGTTAACAGCCATGCACAAAAGTGAGAAATAGAAAAATCACTTAATGTTCTCCAAATTATCTTGCAACACTTTGGAAAAGAAGTTATTGCGAGCAGAAACACACACTCTAAATATCACTTGGCTAGTTTATCTCCCTATGCCCAGACATTGTCAATAAAGGACTGTATCTGGGACCAATTTACTACTGTTGTCTTTACAGGCCATATCCTTCTTTCTCTTTGCAATGAATACATTGTGGTAGGCTCCAGCGTTCTCAAATGCACAATATTTTCTTGGTACCTTTGAAAAGCCAGTATAGGTAGAACATTAGTGGTTCATCATAATTCTCTGAAAAAGATGAGTTTCTCTGCAACACAGTTTATGAACCCTCGCTGCTGCACACCTATTCATCACACTCTCTCCTCGTAAAACCACTAATGTGGTCCTACAACCTAAGATAAATCTGGATAAGCCTAACACAAAAGCTTCAGAGAGCGAACCCCAGAGAAACAACAGAATTCATTCAGATGACATTTAATCCAATCTATAGCTAACAATAATAATAGCAACATAATAACACAATTTTTGAGCAATATTTTTTATTGTTTTAAATATTTGTGGTATCAAACTATGGGAACACAGTTTTCCATACACAATGCAGAATATTTTCCTAATATCTAGACATGATATCCTCAATATTTTACCATGTTCCTCATTCTTTAAAAGGTCCCATGGTAAGCGTGCTCTGTAACTGGCAAGACCTATCCTGCTTATTGAATGGTAGGTTGCCTCCAACTATCAGCTATGATAAACATGTTGATGATGAATATTCATATATATATATATATATATCCTTGCACACTTGTATGATTATTACTTAGAATACAAAAAAGATTGCTGAGTCAATGGGGGAGGGGAAATGTCACGTCCAGGCTCTTAATTTTTATTACTAAATGGTTTTCCAGAAAACTTGAGCAAATTTATATTTCCTCCAGCCATATATGAGTGCCCACATCTTCATCCACTCACTGGTACTAGGTACCATTCCTTTATCATTGCCAATGTGATAGACCAAAGATGGTGTCTTTGTTTAATTTAAATTTTTTTTTTTTGTACTGTAGATTTAACTCAGGGGTGCTTTACCACTGAGCCACATCTCCAGCCCTTATGTTTTTTATTTTGAGACAGGGTCTCACTAAGTTGCTTAGGGCCTCACTGAGGCTGGCCTTGAACTTGCAATCCTCCTGTCTCAGCCTCCAGAGCTGCCAGGATTGGTGTGTGCACCACCATGCCCAGCTTAATTTAAAATATTTTTTATTCCAATATTTATTGGCATGCCATGTTTGTGTGTGTGTGTGTGTGTGTGTGAAATGACTGTATTGTTTTCTTATTTTCTTTATTTAATTTTTTTATTTAGTTGTAAATGTACACAATACTTTTGTCTTATTTTTATTTTTTTGTGGTGCCAAGGATTGAGACCAGTGCCTTACACATGCCAGGCAAGCGCTCTACTGCTGAGCCACAATCCCAGCTCCCTTATTTTCTTTTGAAGCAATCATTATTGATTACAAAATGTGCTTAAGTATCAAAGATAATAACTTTCTCTGACCGTCCATATATTGTGACTATTTTTTCAGAATATATACCATCCTTTTTTTAAGTCAAATATATCAATCTTTTTTTATGGTTTTTTTCAAATATAGAGCTCTCACCCTAGAACAGGAGCTATTTTAACATTTCTTTTATGTATCTCAGCAAAGTGTTGTGCTCCTTTTCCATAAAGGTCTTGAACATTCCGGGACACTTTATAGTTTTTGCTGTTATTGTGAAAAGGATATTTTCTCAGTAGTTATAGCAGGTACCTGGTAGAATTTTTATGAGCCTAATAATTCTTTGAAAATCTTAACAGGAATTTACTGGCCTACTGGATCATCACCTAGGTGTTTGAATTCCTTAGTGACCATTTCTGGACAAGGACAGCAAGCAGTGTTCCCTGCAGGCTGCCTTGCTCTTGCTTCGTTTGTTGATTATGATCAAGAGAAGAAGTGTCTGAGTGGCACCTGATACATTTTCAGTTTCTCCCCAGAAGTTATCTCATCAGATTATTATGATTCTCATCTTAAAGATGCAGGAACTAAGACTTAGGTCTGAATCACTTAATAAAAATGCAGACTTCTGGGCCCTAACCAGACCTATTTCCACAGAATCTTAGGGGAGGTTTAAAACCAAGAAGCTGATTTTTAACTAGCTTCCTCTGGTGAGTGCTATGAAACATTTACATCACCAAATCAAAGTCAAAGTTACCCATGCAAAGTTTTAGCCTCTAAATCAGGTACTTACTCTGCTCTACCTCAATGACAACTTATTTATTTTGAGTTTACAGCAATGTATAAATATGATTACAGGAGCTGGTATGAGTCTTTAAAATATTTATGCAGAGGATCTTACAAAAAGCACACTGGTTTGTGGGCCATGGCCCCTGTGAGCATATTTCAATTAAAACCCAATCATTTTTTTCCCAAAGTCTTACTTAAAAAACAATTTCTCTGTACTCCAACGCTAATGTCAGACTGGCCTGGTTGCTATGGGAACCTCAGGACAAGAGGTAGAGATCCTGCCTCGCTGGCCCAGAGACTGGCAGGCTTGTAGCTAGTGAAGTTGACTAGAGGACAGCCATGAGCATGGATGCCACCCAGCAGAGCCATGTTTGCCTGGTGCCCCTCACAACAGGTACACCAGCTCTAGAGTAGGCGGTCTGACTGGGAACCCCATTCTGCCATTTAGTGTCTGCAAAAGCTAATGGTGACCTTTTGGGAAATACCAAAGACTTGCCCGAGATAAAGATGCTTCAAAGAAAATACTCCCTTTGGTAGGAGTTTAATGTACATGTCAGTCACTCAACCAATGTTTAAGGAGCGCATGCCCAGTCACTACTAGACCCTGGGACACAAGAAAAAATAATACGCGGCCTCTTTGTGGGAAAGTAAGCATGAGACAGTTGGGTGGGCATCAAGGATGGATTATGGAAGTAAGTTTTCCAAGTGTGGAGAAGGTTTCCCAGAACTCCTTTACCAGAATTCCAGAGGGAACAGTTTAAGCAAAGACATCATCAATATAATGGGTTGCAGAAAGTTTGGATTCTAGGAAGGTTAAAAATACATATCTAAAAGAGAGCGAGAAAGGCAAACCAGGGGCCAGATTCCAAGGACTTTGTACGCTCTTAGAAGAGATTTGGATTTTTATCTTGCATTGCCTCTGGTGACACTGAGAAGGAAGCAGACTAGGAACCTTTTCCAGCTGAGGAAGTTGGGAGCTATACGGGGACAGCTCTAGGAGGGCAGAGAGGAGGGAGATTCTGAAGATACTTAGCAGGTAGAATTGGCAGGATATCGACAAAAATGATGTTGAGGAAGGAAACGTGGAGCCAAGCAAGACTGAGATTCCAGAAAGTGGTTGTCCTGGAATATTGTGGCTCTTTCTTTGGCTTGGCCTCATCCCCAGTCAGTTTCAAGAGTCCAGAACTGAGAAAACTCTCCCCACTCCCCTTCCATCATCAAACAAGTACTAACAAGGGAAGACCTTTCCTGAACTTTGTCCCACACCCAAACCAGGGTAGCATCTTTCCAGGAAACTCTATTCCCATAAATACTGTTAATTCAGGGGCTGGGGTTGTGGCTCAGTGGTAGAGCACTTGCCTAGCATGTGTGAAGCGCTAGGTTTGATTCTTGGCACCACATAATAAATAAATAAAATAAAGGTCCATCAAAAAAAAATACTGTTGATCCAGAAGCCATCTTGCTCAGTGACACCACTTTGGTGTACAAAATGTTCACATTCACCATCTTCTTTGTTCCTCAAATAAACCTCAATTTGCCAATAAGAAAACAGTGGCTTAGGGAAAGCTGTCCCTTGCCCAAGGTCCCAGAGTTTGTTCACAATAAATCCAGGGTGCCATTCTACTCATCCACCTTAAAACTCAGGGAGGTTAGAAAATGGTACGACATCAAGTCAAATCCTACTGGTCCCAACAGAGGTGCCTGACAGGTAAACGAAACAGGACCAAGGCTAGAAGGTGCATGGCAGTTATGTTGCCTGTTCAAAGGACTTGTGCCATCGTGGGATGAATAAACAGACCTAAGGAGAGGAAGCCTTCAGCTCAGCACCCTAGTGGATTCTCAAGAAGCCTGTTTGGTTTTCCCGTCATCATTTGGAATCCAGACCTCAGGCCAGCACATTAAATAAGAAACTTCCCAGGTCACCCTTTTTTCCCACCACACACAGAAGAGAAATCCTTTGCAAGAAAGGAGCTGGCTGAGGCAGGCTGATTTAGAAGAGCAAGAAGATGCTTGAACAGGTTTAAGAGGAACACAGGTGTTTCCCCCTCAAGGAGGAATTTGCCCCCATTCATATTTAGGAAGATGCAGTGTTTCTGGTTTCCTATGAACTGCTTTCTAATTTCCTGTGATTTGTGGGGACTTTCCTCCCCGGTGCTTCTGCATGGATTCTTGATAAAATGCACACACACATTTGTGAGGCTTCAAACAGGTAGCAAGCATGCCCAAGCAGCCTATGGGGGTGGACACTGGAGCAGGGTGGGTTGCTGTCCCAGGCAGGATCTTCCAGAACACACGGAAGGACAGAAAGCTGGAATGAGGGTGAGTTCAGATGGGAAAGGGGCAGTGGATGCTGCTGAAGGTCTCCAGACAGCAAGAGGCGGGGAGAAAAATGAGTTCTCATTTAAATTCCCCAATTCTTAAAGCCCCTTAGACAGAGATAACCTGTTGGGATGATCGTCCCTGCCTTTTGAACAACTTTTATGCCCCTTTAGAGTAAAGATGATTGGTTCATTTTCAAGTGAGACACAGGCCCACTGACTGCTTGCCCAGCATCTCATTAGGAAAAATTATCTGCAAGTTGGATATAAGGCCATGAGCATTGAAGATGGCCTTTAGATGCCCTGCTGGGTATTGTTTAACACATCTGCCTCCAGGATTAATTAATTATCTAGGGGAAGGTAACTAACCTTGTTTCATTCTGCTAAATGACTAAAATTTCGTCTGTGAGGTTACATGCTAACTTGTAAATATTTGGGGGAAGAGAAGCAAATAATTCCTATTCAGTCAAAAGGTTATCTTTTTAATAGGACAATAATCAGTTTTCTATTGAACCCAGCTATTTTATTCTACAATTACTTTTTATGTCCCTATAAATACCTAATTCCTCAAAACGCTCTTTGGACAAGATTTGCCATCTTACTGGTTCACTCATTAATGAGTTCATAAATCTTTGGCGTGTGCTTCTTTTATATTTGCATGACAGTCAAGTTTTTAACTTTTTAAAAATTCTATTTCTTGCTACATTAGAAGGCTATCATTTCTTCCTCCAAAATAGCTTCTTTATGGTACGACATACCCCTCCTAGGGGCCACTGGACACAGTGATACAGACAATGGACTGTGTGCAAGAAACTGAAGAGTATTTGAGGGCTTCCTCCTCACTGACCCACATGTCCACCATTAGGGCTTTCCTGGGATTCAGCATGTTATTTCCTCCATTGACTTCAAAATCCTGCTCTTGGCAGCTGAGACAGGCCACCACCAAATGAGAAAGGGTCTTTGAACCGTTCTCTGTGCAGCCGACAGACTGGACCAATGGTCTGAGCTGCCTACAGGGCATAAACAACACCGCCTCAACCAATCTGCGAATGACGCCCAGTTTTGTGAGCTCACTGAAATGCTCAGGGAAGGAGGCTTAGTTCCTGCCTGGGATATTTTTCCTCTGGGCAAAACTGATTGATCCACCAGAGAGCAAACCCATGACTTAGGCTTCATTAGTCCCTCATAGCGCCTCAAAATTAACCACTCCACTTCACTCAAAGAAAAAACACAAGGAAGCAAAGAGTTTAATGGGATTTGAGAAAGAAGGCCTTTATTTTACATACTTAACAGGTCACTGACAACTCTTCACACTTTACTGAGAGAACCATCTGCGCTATTAGCAGGTCATTTGACCTCCTCTCTTTAAAACCTCTCTGAGCTCAGAAAACAACTCTGATAGCTCCCAGAATAGAAGGTGGTCTGGGATTTTAGCCTGACCACTGTCTGCCAGGCAGTTTTGCTGGCTATAGGCGTCTCCCAGCAGTTAGATTCTTGCCAGGGAGTATCAAGCTGCATTCTGCACCTTCTGAAAGGCTCCGTCTGCCCGAGTTGCCCCTGGTGCTCCGTCTCTGTACTTTATATTCAGCATCGACCCTGTCCAGAAGGAACCGTGCTGTGTAGTAGGGAGCACATTGGATACGGAAATTCTGCCCTCAAGGGTCTTTCTATCTAGCAAGGATATAAGAGAGATCACATAGGGTAGAAAGTGACTAGTCATTCACAAATATTCAGATCCCATTAAGTGTCAGTTCATATGAACCAGGCATTCAGTGGAAAGCAAGGGACAGTGCCCTTGTCCTTTAAAATGAGTTCGATAAACATTTGTTGAAAAATCGTTTAGCACCCATAATAAACAGGCATTTTCTTTCATTTAATTTCTTCCTCTCGAGTTCTTTTAGCAGATAAGGAAATGAGGGCTCAGAGATGTTAGATGACTTTCCCAAAGTTACTTACATGGTGACTAGTAAACAGGATTCAAATGCAGACATGTCTGACTTGAAAGATGCTCCTCTTTCAACCTTACTCCATTTCCCATTAGCATTTTATGGACGCAGCTTCCCTCTATGCAGTTGTGGCCAATGCCTTTCCAAACCAGGGGGCCTCAAGGGGCACAGGTTGGTAAACAGCATGGCATCCACTGCTAGTCCCAGATAAGGACTCACAAAGACACGACTGATGCACACAACCCACAGGTATGCTTAAATCCATCTCTGGCGGTCCCTTGATGTCCTCTGGCATAAACTATGATCCACTTATTTTTCTTTCAACAGAATGGGAGAATGCAGAGGCAGAGAAGAAAGTGTAATGTGCCTTCTAGAGACAGGGCACAAGTTCCACACCCTTCCTCTGGGATTCTTTCAGCAAGGCTGACCCCACACAGAATGCACAGTCACTCCACATCATACTGAAACTGCAACATGGCTTCCTCACCAAAAATGGTATTCTCCCTGCTACCATCATTTTGCATTAACCCCAAAGAATTATTTTTTTTGCATTTTTTTAAATTTAATTTTATTATTTTTTAATTTTTATTATTAGTTGTTCAAAACATTACATAGTTCTTTTTTTATTTTATTTTTTTATTGGTTATTCAAAACATTACAAATATTGCAGAACTACATCAGTTACACATCCACATTTTTACATAATACCATAATAGTAACTGTTGTATTCTGCTACCTTTCCTATCCCCTACTATCCCCCCTCCCCTCCCCTCCCATCTTCTTTCTCTACCCCATCTACTGTAATTCATTTCTCTCCTTATTTTTTTCCCATTCCCCTCACAACCTCTTATATGTAATTTTGTATAACAATGAGGGTCTCCTTCCATTTCCATGGAATTTCCCTTTTCTCTCCCTTTCCCTCCCACCTCATGACTCTGTTAAATGTTAATCTTTTCCTCCTGCTCTTCCTTCCTGTTCTGTTCTTAGTTGCTCTCATTATATCAAAGAAGACATTTGGCATTTGTTTTTTAGGGATTGGCTAGCTTCACTTAGCATAATCTGCTCTAATGCCATCCATTTCCCTGCAAATTCCATGATTTTGTCATTTCTTAGTGCTGCGTAGTACTCCATTGTGTATAAATGCCACATTTTTTTTATCCATTCATCTATTGAGGGGCATCGGGGTGGGTTCCACAGTTTAGCTATTGTGAATTGTGCTGCTATGAACATCGATGTGGCAGTATCCCTGTAGTACGCTCTTTTAAGGTCTTCAGGGAATAGTCCAAGAAGGGCAATAGCTGGGTCAAATGGTGGTTCCATTCCCAGCTTTCCCAGGAATCTCCATACTGCTTTCCATATTGGCCGCACCAATTTGCAGTCCCACCAGCAATGTACAAGAGTACCCTTTTCCCCACATCCTCGCCAGCACTTGTTGTTTGACTTCATAATGGCTGCCAATCTTACTGGAGTGAGATGGTATCTTAGGGTGGTTTTGATTTGCATTTCTCTGACTGCTAGAGATGGTGAGCATTTTTTCATGTACTTGTTGATTGATTGTATGTCCTCCTCAGAGAAGTGTCTGTTCAGGTCTTTGGCCCATTTGTTGATTGGGTTATTTGTTTTCTTATTGTTTAATTTTTTGAGTTCCCAAAGAATTATTTTAAATCCTTCTCCTTTACTCTTTTGAGAAAAAAAGAACAATTTGGGACTTTCGTATCTGAACAAACCTGGATTAGTGATCCAAGACAACCTCACCCTATATACCCAGCTCTTCAGCTCCCTCTCCCTCAGTGCACCCTTGTAATTCCAGGTGATCCTTTTGGACTCAGATCAGTCATCTCCTCCAGAAAGCTTCTCTGATCCTGCATGTGTACACACACACACACAGACTAGTTCTCCTGCTGCAGGCTCTCACACCCCTCCACCTGCCCTTGGCATAGTGTATGCTTCACTGCATTGTGCCCAGGCCTTCCCAGTAAAGCACCTGTCTTCATATTCTGAAAAAGAAGGAACTGTATCTGGTCTTCTATTTACAATAGTCTAAGGGTCTCAGGAACAGCCGCCCTGACCTGCTTGCACCCAGTTCCCTAGAGGCAGGAAATTCCATGTTGTAATAGCTGGATTTCTTCCCTTCATTCCTAATCCATGACTAGGCAGCCAACCAGTCATTAAAGACAATCATTTGGGCAGATTTCAGGAACATCTGACCCAGCTCTCTTCTGCAAGTATATACAAACAGGAAAATAAAACAGGACAAAGAACTTTAGGCCACGTGGTTTCACCTTCATTTCCATTACCAGTTTAACCTACGATCAGAAGTAAAAATGTTTAAAAATGCCTTTCCTCTGTCAGCATGGTAACCAAGATTCAGTGGAGCTGGGTTTACCATTTAAAAATTCACTTGGGTGACTAGAGTCATTTTATCAAGCTGAATACAGGTTAATCTGAGTAAATTAGATAGTTTCCTGTGTCCGGGCAGACAGTACCTTTAAACAAGTGCTTCTCAAAGAATGGCATTAAGAAATGTTTTACAGGACTAGGGATGTGGCTCAGTGGTAGAACACCTGCCTAGTATGTGTAAGACTTTAGGTTCAATCCCCAGCACTACAAAATAAAGAAGGAAAGAAAGAAAAGAAATAGAAGTATTTTGCATACATTAAGCCCATGGACCTAAAAATAAAAGTAAGACTCAGTACCAAATCAACAACCCTGAACAGCAGACTAGAGAACCTGGCTGCACAGATTAGAGATATGGTTATAAAAGACTGCTATTCAGTTTGTCTTTCATTTCCTGCACAGCTAGTGATGGAAGAATCACAAATCATATTATCATTGCACTTACACACTTTTTTAATCAACTAGAGAAAAAAACACACTTTCCTTGATATTTTATTTCCTATTTCAAAAAAATTGATTTTTCTAGAAATTTAAATTTGCTCTTTCTATTCACCAAGAGAATTGTCTAACTTCTGCATTAAATCTGTTCAATCTCGGTTTAGTTTCAAGTTGAGACTTTATTTCATCTCCAGACATGCACAGAGTGCTTGGTATCCTATATTATTTCTCACTCTTGGACACAATTGCTTAGCGAGGCAGGAAGCCTGCTGGGTAAATCAAATCGGCTACTTTTCACTCTCTAGATTTCCTTTAGGTATGTGAAATCGAACCCATACAACATCTCCTCCTGCAACCAAGATTCAAAGATCATAATGAATCCGTTGGACTAAAGCACAGGGATATTTTTTCTATGTTTTTAATCAAGTTTATATTTAACTAGAAATTTGTTTTTAAATAAATGCTAAGCTTTTCTCATTTAATTATTTGCTTTGCTTTGTAGACTATAAAATATGGAGGTGGGTTAATATTCTTTGTGTTCCGGGTTTTATTGACATTTCAAAGGCAGATAAAAGCTGAGAGATTTCTAACGGAGGAGTTGTGTACACAATACTGTCTCCTGAAAGGTGACTCAAACCAAAGAAGACAATGACCTAACTCAAAGGCGTCCAGCTTCCTTTTTCTTCCCTCAGGAGCATGATATTCTAGAACCCAACAAGGACCAAGGAGCAGCCTACAGAGGGCCCTCATAGCACCGATAATATTCATCTCAGTGGAGAAATTTGGACTTGGCTCAGACCATCTGCTGTCACTGCAGCCCAAGGTTGCCTTTCATTTGGAAATCATGCTGTCAACTTGGTTTAGAATAAACATGGGTGAAGCATATGCTTATCCTTGCTGCCCAGAGAGATGTTGGCATGAAGAAATGGGAAGGCTCCTGATTGAAGCTTGTGTTTATAGATTCTCCTCTTCTCTTCTCCCCTAGTTACAGTGACCGTGGGAGGAAAGCAGCACCTGCTCGGACTCTATGACACTGCAGGACAGGTACATTTTTATTATCTGAATCCATTAAGGGCTAGGGAAGGGATGTATGAGAAAGAATGGTCCATTTGGCTAGGCATATGGGAACTAACGGCACTGGTATCACCCATTCCGATCATTTGAGGCCAATTTATTTTCTACCTAAATGACAACCAAAATCACATTTCTAATATTTTTTTAAATTTACATTTATAAAAATATAACTCATTATTATAGCCAAGGTTTTGATAAATAATGATTTAGTCATTTACTGACGACCATCAATAACCAAAATAATATATTTGTTCAGGAGTTTCAAAGTTCCCTCCTACCAAACCTAGTCCTGATTCAGGCTTAAGGGGATGATCTCATAAATTTTAGTTTTACTGTCTTTTCATGTTATTTTCTTTGCCCATCCTTCATTCAAATTGACTAATGGACTATGAAAGGGTCTAAAAAGAGCCTGTGGAGGAGGCATCAGAAGGCAGGAAGACAACAGATTAAGTGTTGGAAGAAAAGCCAGGGTTCTGGATATTTTCCAAAGTGAAGAACTGAGAGTTGACTCTAAATTCTCTAAGATTCTTGAAATACTTCCTCTCTGACAGCAATGTTTCCTCAAGTTGGAGAACCTGGGCAAACAGTAATGTAAAACCATGGACTAGAGTCCTCAGTTCTTAAATGGCACCGTCCACTTGGGTAAAAAGATTGGATGCCCTTGACTGACTGTCCTTGTGCCCCGCACACACATCCTTATGAAGTTTCTGATGCCCTGAGTTCATAGGCTGGAGGAGGGGAAGGTAATAAGCAGTTGGTGGCTGTGGCCCAAATTCTTGGATAGAGCTTGTTATCATATGTTGCGGGTCACTGATTTAGGTCAAAATCAGCGGGTTGTTCAGTCTGTCCAAATTCATACATTTTAAGTCCTTTGGAGTAAACATTTGACCATGTTATTTCCCACTGTGGGTTTCCTGGTAATGATTACTTATGCATTTGCCTCGCCCTTTTTGTACGATTATCTGAAGTTATGTCATTTTGCTCCACTTGAAAACTCCCTGCTAGAAAATAAATAAGTGAAATCTCTGTGAGGAATTCTGTGTGCATCTGCAAGCACCACGGTATAAGGTGGTATGTGGGACATCCAAGGCTGGTGTGGTGCAGGCTAGGACGGGGACCTGGGAAATCTAGCACCAGACTCAGGGCTCCTAGGAGCATCTGATTTTCCCTCATGGACAGATGGGAGTGGAGGTGACCTCTCACATCAACAGTAGGAGCCGTAGCTAGAAAATGATGCCCACCTCCCCTACCTACCCTCCCGCCACGTTTTCATTAAACTGGAAAAATCAATTTGGCTCCTCTTCACAAAAGTCCAAGAACCTCAGAACAGGTTGTTTCCTCATCATAAAGCATTCCAACTGCAGCGATGCACTGTTTGGGGGGTGGAATTGCCAACTGAAATCCAATCACACAATCGTTGAGGTGGATACCAATTTATCAGGGACACTTGACCACCGAGCCACATCCTCAGCCCTTTTTTGTATCTTATTTAGAGACAGGGTCTCACTGAGTTGCTTAGGACCTCAATAAGTTGCTGAGGCTGGCTTTGAACTTGTGATCCTCCTGCCTCAGTCTCCCAAGCCACTGGGATGACAGGCCTGTGCCACTATGCCAGGCTCGTAGTCAAATTTTATGTATATAATCCAGTTTGAAAAGTTCAATACGAGGATTATTTCATGACTCTGAAACCTGATTCCCTTGCTTTCTCCAAAGCCCTCTGTGCCCCTGGTACCCATCCCATTTTCCCCTTTTTCTGTGACAATTTTTTGCTCCTGTACATTAATTGCCCCCAAGAACCACCTCTCTAGGCCTCCATGCAATTTCAAATCCAATAATTCTGTTTAAAAGCTCTTGTGGAGTTTAATTATTTTTTCCCACTGCTCTTGTCCTTTATAAATTTTTTAAAAATACTATTAGTATAAGAGTCAAAGCTATCAGACATTGTAAAAATATCATTAAACTCCAAATCAAAGCAAGTAGATTGGCCCAAACCTTTGACACAGAAATGATAAATACTGATAATAGAATAACAAATGGGTTCTAGATATTTCTTCAACTTAACTGTGACTTTAATGCTTTCCACCGGTTATTTTGAAAGCTCAGAAAGGGACAAGGTTTATAGAGGATATAAAGCACAGGAAAAAGGAATCAGAATAGCTCTTAAGCTTCCTTCTAGACCTAAAAATTCTATGATTAGGACCTTTAAAAAGATAACTTCAAGAAAGCCTGAAAGAACTTGAGTATTAAGCAAAAGGATGAGGCCAGAAACAGGGTAGAACTTTTGGTAGATTTCAAATACTGGGATATTATATTGAAGGATAACCAATCAGTCATTTTCTAGAACAGTGGTTCTCAAACTAAAACACAAATAAGTCACCTATAGGGCTTGTTAAAAAGCCAGACATTGGACCCACCCCCAGAGTTTCTGATTCTATAGGTAAAGTCCCAAAAATTCTCATTTATAGCAGGATTCCTGGTACTGGTACTATCCATACAGCATACTTTGAGAATCACTGTTCTAGAAAATTGCCAAAGTTTGATCCACTGACCAGCAGATCAGCATCACCAGCAGCATATTAGAAATGCAGACTCTGGGACTTCTCCCAGTCCACTGAATTTGAAAATTCACTTTATATGCACATTAAACTCTGCAAAACACTTACTCTTGAAGTCTTTGGTGGTTGAAGCCCTATTCCCAAAGTTGATTCCTGTGATCCTACAATACAGCCAAGAAGGCTTTTAACAAATTTAATTTAGAAGCATTGTTCCAAAAGTTCCATTCCCAGTCCTAGGTAGGATAATCCACCCCCCCTTGGTTAGATTCTAGTGAATGTTGCTGAGGTCTCATGACGAGGGAATCTCTAACTAATTCAAGATTACGCACTTGGCCAGTTACTAATGAGGAACGAGAGATGATCTCAAAACCAATTGATAATCCCTGAACCACAAAAAATGAAATAAGTCTGTGAATCTGGCTATGGAGTTCCATCTTGCTTGAATAATTAGATTTTCTTACATGAATAAACCAAAGAGCAGTGCCCCTTGTCTTTGTCTTGAGCTAAGCATGGGTCAGAGTTGACAAAAAACACCTTAAGAAGCAAATGTGTTCTGAGAGGTAAAGTGACAGGAACTCATTACTTCTACCCACAAAGTCAGCCTTGCACAAAATCGTTTGACCTGGTTCCCCCTCTGCTGAGGTACTCACCTGCCTCAGGCATGGCTGCCGCAAAGCCCTGGCTCCAGTCGCTCCTGCCCCTTCACAGTTCAGCCGAGCACTTGATAAAGACATTTTATAACGAAGTCAACACACAGACGCTGTCAGCACGTGGCCGCTGCCTCCTCAACCCCCTGAAACAAGCTAACATTTGGACTTTGAGCAGAGCCTTTTGAAGATAAAGAGTCTTCAGAACTCTGGTTCATCTGTTGGGTAGGATTCCAAACATTAGGTTAGACAATGAAGTGGGGGGATTTACCCCACAGATCATGCTAGGGAGGGATAAGGCCAATCCTCCAGTCAAATCTATTTAGGTCGGGCCAACTTGTCCTGCACAGCACATGCCTCTTGCAGTGTGTTGCTGAAAATCTCTCTGAAAAGGATTTCTAGAGCTCAGATCTTGCACTCTGCTACAGAAAGAGTGCCAGAGCTGACTTCCATGATGTGCTCTAGGCAGACCATTTTGTTTAGAGGATGTCGTGAGAGATCAAGGGGAGAGAGGAAGCAAACCCTGGGCTTTCACAGCCTGAGGAATGCCAAACTGGGAGAGGGGTCTTTCCTAGGTCAGGCTTCAGACCCACCCACGGTGGGTCACCTAGAGCTGGAGCCAGCAACGGTACCAAGATGCCTTGCATCCCTCTCAGTGGGCCCCCATCCAGATAAGCAATGTGAGCACACCCTGCTCAGACTGTGGCCTCTCGGGCCAAACTCCAGGATGGAAATATCTCAAAGACAGCACTTGCAAAAGTGGCAGGTAGCAGCACTGCCAGAAGCAAATGAGCATCTCCTTGTATCAGGAGGGGGGCGGGGTGGGGGGCAGCCTGCTGTCAGCCTAGGCAGGCACCAAGCTTCCCAGCAGGGTAAATCCGGGAGTTTTCTGCATACCAGCCTCACACAGTAGGGGCTGCATGCGGTGCTACCACCAGTAATTGTGGGAACGGGAAGCCATCGGCCCAGAGCCTCACTCACCCAGGACTAGAGGCCGCACTTCTCAACCAGAATCTGATTTCTGAAGCTCCTCTTTCCCCTGAGGGCTGAAGAAGCCCACAGGCCAGCAGGAGGGAAATACAGCTGGGGTTCATTAATGGCAACCCAAGGTCCACTTGGACACACACAGGCCTTTCTCTTAGCTATTGGCTGACCCCATGGAGCCATCTGGAGCACGGGATCTGACCTCAACCCTCTATGGAAAGTTTGCCTGAAATCTCAGAATAAATGTTTTTCCCTCAATAAGCAACTCAAACTTCCTTGCCACAGGCATTTACTGCAGTTTCTAGAAGGATGCATTCGGAGGATTAGGGAGCAGTTAGCCCACATGACAGGTTATTGGTAAAAGTAACCTGAGGACCAGATCTTACTTCTCCACAAACTATGAAAAATGAAACTGGAGGGAAGTTGACGGAGAGACGCAGAGTTTACAAACATTTGGATCTCATTACTACTCAGTTCAGAAAAAGTCAATTCAGAGTCAGCCCTGGTATCCAGTGAGGGTAGGAAAACAGCGCCAAGAACTGCAGCTGTTGTTGACATGGATGGAGGATGGACTGTTTTACTCAGTCATTAAAGTGCTTACCATGCTCAAGACACCATTCCAAGTAGCATACAGATATTAACACACTTTGTTCTCACAACAACCCTATGAGGCCAACACTATGATCATTCACATTGACTGATAAGGAAACTGAGGCAGAACTTACCCAAGACCACATCATAGTCACAGGCAGGGTAGGCATGTGAACCTGGAGAATTTGTTTCCACAGCTTATGCCCTTCAGCACCATCCTATGCACCCAGCCCATACACAGCATGCCCAGGTTTTCTAAACCAAGCCTCCCTTATGGGAGAATATGAAAATGAGATGCTGCTGATAAAATCCAGAGTAAATGTCACTAAAACCCACAAAGAATTGGAAGTGGAATTCTCTTCCCAATTGTTTAATGTGAGTCTTGGCCAGGGAGCCGGGCTCAGCGCAACTCTTCTTGCTACTCAAAGTGTGGTCCCTGGACCAGCAGCATGGGCATCACCCAAAGACTTGTTAGAAATGCAAATCTGTGGGCTTTACTCCAGACCTGCTACCAAATAAGAACCTGAACCTTAACAAGGACCTCAGGTGATTCAAATGTGTGTAGAGTCAGAGAAGTGCCTCACTAATCCACCACCTGTACCACCTTGATGCAGTTATTTTCAAACATTTTTAGGACCCAAGTGTTTAGCCTATCTGCTGCTGAGGCTTCTTCTGAACTTTTTAAATAATCATCCATAGCCCCCCACCCGCCCCACCTCAGAGCATCAGGTACACCTTCACACTGGACACTCTCTTGCTCATGGGGTAAAGTTGGGTAAAAAACACTCAAAAGCCCAAAATCCCCCATCCCTTTGCCCACTTTAGCCCTCCAAAGCCCCATCAAGTGACTCTTGCAGGTTAAAACATTGTCTCTTTCAGAAGCTCACAAGAACCTATCTTTCATTCTCAATTTCAATATGAGAAGGGACCTTAATAACAGCTGGACCATTCAACCCCTTCTCAGAGTCCCTTGACATCATCTTTCCATGTGATCATCCAACCTAGGGTCAAAGTGTGCTCCATCACAAAAATCATTCCAGCTCTCATCTGGCATCAGTTCAAAACCCCAACCTCCCACCACCAAACCCCCCAGTCCCAAGGGAACACTTCCTTTTATCAATCCTGAACACCTACCATGTTTCATAGCCATTGCCTAGGACCAGCCCCTACCAGCCCAGGTAAAGCCTTCTCAGAAAGTATTTTGGTTCTGTAGTCCTGTTAAATCATTCAATGCGTGAGTCCTTAGTTTCTGAAACTATAAAATTGGCAGGGGTGGTGGGTGGGGATAGCAGTAACCTGTGCTTCTGCAACTTATGACCCAGGTACAGCAGCTTCTCCCCCAGCTTCATCTTCAGGAGGACTGGATGAGGCCTGAGAAAGCATGCCAATCATCTCCCAATGACGCCCAGGCTGCTGGTCAGGGGGACCACAATTTGGAAACCACTGCACTAACTCATGTCTAAGGTGTCATTCTGCAGCCTTGACATTGGATTTTTCCAATTCAGTCAATTAGAACATTATCAGACTAGCTAACAAAAGGCAAGCAAAAGTGCACCCCATTTCACATAAATGGGATGATTCATGCATTTCTTTTCCCAACTCAATTGCTAGTTCTCACTTGCCGTGTATAGTTCATATAGCATCCCTGACAGTGCTACACGTTCAGTGACAACAAACCATGTTACATGGAATCATGCAACAGGACTAAGGTTTCCTCGGATCAGAAACACACTTCTCTCACCTTCCCGCCTACACTTAGCCCAGCGAACCCTGGTCTTTAACTTTTGCATAATGTAAGCATAATGTATCTGGTAGCTGCTGAGTAAAGAACCAAATAAACATGATTCTTTCAGACCTGTTATTTGCTCCTACCTAACCTACTTTAGACATTTCTCCCAACGGTGTTTTGTTTGGATTTTAGGCTTTGAGGTTTTAAAATACAGTGTCTGCTGCCATCGTGTGGTAGTTTTGAGCAGATGCAGCTATCAAATACACAACATACCCCATGGTCTACCACTTAGATCCCTCAAGAACTGATTCCTAGATAACGGAGTTTAAGAAAATGCCTATTCTGTCACTTAAAATTCTGAGCTGTAGCAATAGTGTGGTCACAATTAAGAGCCAGATCTGAATGCAGCTGGATGCCCCCTGAGTTCAATCTCCGATACCAAAAAAAAAAAAAAATGGTGAGAAATAAGTGGATGAACTTTGTGATAGGTAAATCATATCTCAGTAAAGCTGCTAAAACATTTTTTAAACTCATCTTAAATGAGGTCAATATAAATCTCTGTCTACAACAAAAAGGTGTTCTCCTGTCCAGTGGTTCCTGTATTCCTAGTAATATAGAGACCACCAGACCAGAGCCGGGAGGAGGGGGATCACAGTGCCTGTAGTAGAATCTTCACGGTATCATTCCCAGGAGCCACTTGTGACCTTTACAGCTGGACACACTCTCATCTGCTCTTCCCGCAGGAGGACTATAATCAGCTGAGGCCGCTCTCCTACCCCAACACCGATGTGTTTTTGATCTGCTTCTCGGTTGTAAATCCTGCCTCTTACCACAATGTCCAGGAGGAATGGGTGCCGGAGCTGAAGGACTGCATGCCTCATGTGCCTTACGTCCTCATAGGGACCCAGGTTAAGATGCGGGTGATGGCAGAGTGGGTGGGCTGCAAGAAGAAAAGACCCTTTAGTTACATCACCAACATTGTGTTCTACCAAACACTGAGGGAGAGGGTCTCGGGACATGTCCCTCATGTGAATGGAAGTTCTTAAAGTGTGCATGAGTAAAGACTTGGAGTTGAAAAGAGAACAACTATTTAATATGAAGCACTGTTTTAATATGTTCTTTAAAAAATAATCTGTTTTTTAATAACAAAGTATTTTTTTAATAGACATTTCTCCAGCCCTGAATCAGAGTAATAAAACAAGGGCAGTAACTGCACATATCTAATACTTTTGCAGCTAAAATCCACAATTGTTTTAAAATTCAAAATAGGTGTGGGTGTCAAAATGACCCTGGCAATCCAAATAAGTACATTATGACAGAATTCCTTGAAATGGGAGATAGAAATTCATGACTTTATTGTCTTTAAATCCCTTGATCTTTCAGATCTTAGAAATGAAGCTAAAACACACATGCCAGACCTTTCTGGACTCTAAAGACCTTTAAAGTATTTTGAAAGCTAATGAAGTTGCATAGTTTGAATTTCTGAGTCAGTTGCACAAATGGATCAAAGATGGTCCTGATTTTTTTTAATATTTATTTTTTAGTTGGACACAATATCTTAATTTTATTTTTATGTGGTGCTGAGGATCGAGCCCAGTGCCTCATGCATGCTAGGCGAGCGCTCTACCTCTGAGCCACAACCTCAACCCCTGTCCTGAGTTTTTGTACTTTTAAAAGGATTTTGTTTTTTGCTTTCTCAAAATCTAAATTACTATTCCAAAGTCATAGGAATGTAATGACTCTGGGGACTTTATGGTTTTCCGTTTCTTATGCTGTTTCTTTCTATTTCTCACTTTACATTCTGCTTAACAAAGAAAAATGTTTAAAAAACCATAAAGAAAAACATCGCCTAAGGAAGACATGGACCGATACAGAGTATATGTGTTTATTTGAACAGAGACAAAGTAAAAGATTCATTTATCCACAGATCCTGGCACACAATTGATGCTTCTGCTCTGAAAGACAATCGTTTGTTTTTGTTGTTGTTGTTGTTGTTGTTGTTTTTAGTGTTTTTTTAGATGTTGATATACCTTTATTTTACTTATTTATTTATTTTTATGTGGTGCTGAGAATCGAACCCAGTGCCTCACATGTGCCAGGCAAGCACTCTACCACTGAGCCACAACCCCAGCCACAGCAAAATTTAAAGGAACCAAAATACTTTATTAAACTATTAAACCTAACAAATGCTCCCTTCAAGGCAGTTCTGCTTTTGAAAAGATGCTTCATTAACCCTTTGGAAACTCGTCCTGGGGACCTGCCTTCTTGAGCGGGCAGTCATATTTGCTAGAAGAGTCAAAGAGGCAGCAAATCTTCATCCATTTGAGGGTGAATATTTGATATGGAAAAGCAAAAAACAGTGTCAGGAAATAGGCTATTAAATAATGAGTAATAGAAATTGGGATCTGATAAATCATCCCTGAAAGGTAACAAAAGGGTCTGGTTCTTGTATGTCCTATCAGTGGAAACTGCAAATAAACACACAATTTCAAAATCACTAGACACGAGTATCACTGGAATAGGCCACTGCACTCAGAGCAACTGCTCTGAAGGAGCAAGTGTAAGGACATCCAGGTGTGGCCGAGTGCAGATCACTCTAACTTTTCCACCTAACCTGGGCACACACACGTGCTTTCTTAAAGAAAATTCAGCAACTTCAAAGATGTTCAGGAGAAAGAAACTATGTTGGCAGAGTTTAAAGTATTTGGCAGGCCCTGAAAAAATGAATGACTTTGTCTCATGTGTGTTTTGCCAGATTGATCTCCGCGATGACCCCAAAACCTTGGCCCGCCTGCTATATATGAAGGAGAAGCCGCTCACTTACGAGCATGGAGTGAAACTTGCAAAAGCGGTACTGTTCATTTTTAATTCAGCTTTAAGTGGTTACTAGAAAAGAGCAGGGTGTGTGCTTTGGGATGGGCAGGCTCCATAAGGGTGTGCTTCAAACTGCAGCATGTTTAGAATCCTCTCTCTGCTCTGTATCCTCCCCTCTGTTCTAGAAAGACTGGAGGGGCCATTTGGTTAGTGTTCTTGTCAGCCAGTATTGTCTGTTTTTCATTAAGACAGAAACTTTGTGAATTTAAACAGCCAAAGCACTTACCATTTTGATTTAGCAACCTCTAAAAAGAGATTATCCTACAAAATAGTTGTCATATTTAGAATGAATTAAAGGGAGTCATTAGATGTCTGTTTGTAAATCTCACTGCTTATTATCAACATAACTCATCTAAATGACCCTTTGCACGGTATTTTGTGATTTTTCTTGGAAGAGACTTAGATTCAGGTTATATTTATACAATATTTCTCATTATATAATGAGTAGCCACTTAGAAAGGCTGGGTTGTGTTGCAACAGCGTCTGGGAAAAAATAACATACACCAAAAAGTAACTAGTTGGGGAACCTAAGCAGTTGCTCAACCAAAAGGCAACTTACCCAGAGCTGAACTATTTTCATAGACCTTTTTTCAGTCTTGAAATGTGGAGTGATTTTGTTGGGAGAAATGCTTCAGCAAGTATTTGCCAGACACCAAATCTCTACCTCTCCATTATCACCAAGATGTATGCAAAGCAGCCAGTAAAATAGACACAAGAGAACGGAATTACTTTGTGCAAGAGAAAGCTTGTAAATCACATTTCCATCATTTGAATCCCTTCCTCGATGATTTAGTCTCAAACTCATCAACCCAAGTAGGAGGCTTTAAATTTTTCTGTTTTACTTTGTAAGTAACTAACCCTTCTAGATACATGCCCCCAGCAGTTCATCACCCTCTCTAAGCTAGTGGAGAATGAGAGTTCTTCATCGATAAAAATGTACACATTTCTCATATTAAACCTTGTTTATAGGCACCAAAAAGGAATGTGATACACTTAACTAGAAGCAAATTAAAGAAAATTGTGTTTTTATGGTGCAATGCATGAAAATGTCTCATGAACATGTGAAGTCCCACTCCTGCACGGTCATATCAATGTCACCAGGACCAGCCACTCAGAGCTCTTAGGATGCTGAACATTTCACAAATTCTACCTCACTGCACACTCTCTTTAGTGGACAGTGTTCCTCTCGTATTACAGGTGAGGAAATAGTGTCTTAGAGAGACAAGTGTGTTTGATTCACACCATTCATCCTAACAAAGTCAGAAATCCTAGTGGCACACGCATGTAATCCCAGTGGCTCAGGAGGCTGAGACAGGAGGATCGTGAGTTCAGAGCCAAACTCAGCAACTTACCAAGGCCTTAAGCAATTCAGTGAGACCCTGTCTCTAAATAAAATACAAAAAGGCGGGGTGGGGGGGTGGGGGGGGAGCACTGAGGATGTAACTCAGTGGTTAAATGCTCCTGGGTTCAACCCTGGTTCCAAAAAAGAAAAAGATTCTAATCCAGCTCTGGGGACATTGTCACCTGTGCACCTGACCCTGTGTAAACTGTCCATTCTTCAACCATTTACTTTTCTTCTGGGAAAATAAGTATGGATAGGTTCTGCTACCTTTTCCCTAAACATTCGGCTTCAAATGTTCTCATTAACACGTGTGAATACATAGCCCCATAAAAACTGGGTGGGTTCGTAGCAGGAGGTCCCCAGCGGCTCAGCACCAGCTCCCTGCAGGAGGTTGGTCTCCTTGCTCCCTGCCTCTGAGCCTGTCTTCCACCTTCGTCCTGTCAGCTGCCTAGCCCCACTTCTCACTTGCCGAGTTGTTTCTTCACTCTGAAAAGAAGTCGCTCCAAAACCTCCCATCTCATCTCCGACTTATTTCAGAAACAATGGCTGAGCTCACCACTCTATCGCCTTCTGCCAGCTTCTCCTAGCAACTGCTCTCAGGTACAGAGAGAATCGTGTTTAGCTTACAAAACCCAATTTAGAAGAAAACCAAGCGAGATCTTAACTTGTTTCATCACAATCCGTGTAATTATAGAGATGCTTTAAGTTTTTCTACTCTTTGACTCTTCTGTCAAATAGTTTATGGTAACAGCTAGTGTTTATGGAGTGTTTATCATGCACTGGGCCACGTGCCAAGCGAGTCACAGGCTTCATCTTAATTAATCCTCACAGTCACCCCCCGAGGTGTGTGTGTTATTATCTCTACTTGCCTGGAGGAAACTGAGGCTCAGAGAGGGAAGCGCCCAGCTAGGAGGCCGCAGCGCTGGGGCGTGGGGCAGTGCTTTAACCTCGGTCTCTTCCGCCTCCTTCCTAGAGCCTGACACGAAACCCTGAGTTTGGGGCGTCTGTCTTCTTGTGCAGAAGACTCTGATTTCACTGTGCAGTACTCTCCTCAAAACTTAAAATGCTTTGCGAATTCAGAGTTCTCATACCTGATTCTTTTTGTTTGGTGTTTTTCATCCATCATCTCTTTTTGGTCCCAAAGGGCATTTTATTTTTAAAGGATGTTTTCATACCATCCGTATTTGCCATCCTTCACACTCCAAAGCCAACCACGTTCACATAAATATTTTGCATCAATTTCTAATAAACATTCCTTGTTACCCTTTAACTTGTTCTATCCTTCCTTGTCTTTCAATTATTGTGTCTCTTAAGTTTCAGCCTACACATGCGCAAAGGTCCATTTTACTACCAGATTTTTTCAATAATAATTGATTAAACACCTACTATGTGCCTCGTGTTATGTTACACATTAGCTCTAAGATTATGGTAACTCCATGTGTTCTCTTTCTCAGTTCCATTCCATACAACCTAAGCAGGATTTTCTAAGTTCAGACTCCCTGAGGTATTTCTTGACATGTTCCTATTTTTCTTTATTCCCTTTGGCCCCTTTTTGCCTTCTCCTGCCATGGTCCTCCCCTGGTATCTTTTGTTCTTATTGTCAGTCTAATGTCATACCTGTTACCTGTTGGGTTTCTGATACACACAGGTAGAATTTAAAGCAGAAAAAAAAAAATGCTACAACAATGTTCAGTCAATGTTAATCAACTGGAGTCCTTATACCTTCCTCCTGAATGGAGGAGTCACAGCTCCTGCCTTCCTGCTTGCCCTGCGGTCTTCCAAGGCCAACACCTCACCACTGGTATCTGAACGCCTGAGGCCCACAGGCTGGAAGAGGAGGAGACACGTGAATGCAAATTCTAAAGCAACAGAGAGCAGGGAGTGACTGACATTCAGAGAAGGAGGATTCAGGATTTCTTGAAGCAGTTGACATCTCTGTCAGGTTTCATGAAGGATAAGTTCGTGCAGTAGACAAAATTAGGGGACAGGAGACAAAAATTCCAGACCAGTACCTTGCAAGGTATCCTTTAAAGCACAAAGAGCAAAGTGGCAACTGATGGGCCAAATTTCACCCACAAATATCTTGATCAGCCCCATGGGTACTTTTAATGCAATCCAGGGGCCAATATTTAATCACTTTGGAAACTTTGCATAAATATATGTTGTTTTGGCTTCTTTAAAAAAAAAAAAAAAACTTTCAGAATGCCTGGCAACTCTGGACCAGTATTTCCTCATCAACTGAAACTTTTAAATAGTCAGACAAGGTATGTACCCTTCAATCTACCACAATCCCCAAAGCTGAGTGGTTAAGATTCTGGCTCAGAAAATGGACAAAGGCTAATTTCTGCCCTTTCGTAGTTGTATGGACATAAACAGGTACTTAACTTCTCTGGACATCAGTTCTCCGGGCTATACCTTCATCTCCACCCTTTTCTTGAAAACATGTCAGTTTGGTAAAGCATGCTCCAGATTGCTAACATGTGGATCTAAACAAGACCCTGTATCATGAGGGTGGTGACAGACCTGCCTTGTAAAGTTCTCGTGGTGGTGAAATGCAGTCATGTTCCCCAAGCTCTGGGTCAGCAGGCTATGGCTGTTAAATCAGTGCAGCCCTTCAGACCGCTGGGAAGGCCTCTCTGCTTTTATCTCTTCCAGTTACTTTCAATCCCACACTACTACATACCCCACAGACACCAGGACGATCCAGAAGAATGAGTGGTTTTCACTTGAATAGTCATTAGGGTCATCAGTGGGCTTGTTGTTGTTGTTTAATTCCTTCTTGTCAGACTCTTGGATCTTCTGTACCTCTGTGGCATGTTTCCCAGCTTTTGAAACAATAAGCTTTAACCACTGTAAAAGTATCAGAAAAGGGTTCTCTCTGTTGATATCCTCAATCTCCACCTTTTTCTTGAAAACATGTCAGTTTGGTAAAGCATGCTCCAGACTGTTAATATGTGCATCTAAACAAGACCCTGAGCACTTACAGATGGATTCTACATATTTGACTGAGTGGATCATTTTGTACCAAGAAACAGATGAAGTCACTGCTGTGACTTTTCCATGAGCCAGCTTTCCATTTCACACCTTTGAGAACATACATTATTTTTCCTCCCCGCAATCCCTCTAACAGGGGCTCTGCCTTTTCCCTGAACCAGAATGAATTCTTCTCTCTGACCCTCAGAGTCCTTGAAACGTGGTAACAGTACTTACCTCATAACTGGGTTCTGTTTCTCACACATACTTCCCAAATCACACCCCAAATCTCTTGGCTACTTTTCCTGGAACTATCCGTACAGCCTGATGTTATGTTAACCTTGTTACACAATAATGTCTTTATCTACTGTTTCATTATCTTCAGTAAAGTTGGAATTGGGAGAGACAAGTTTGGGCTCCTCCTGCATCATCAAAGGCAAACTCTAACAAGCTTATCCACAGCACCATGGGGACAGAGGACAGAGTTCCCTGCCTATCTTGCAGGACCCTCGGTGTAAACCTGGCTCAACCAGGCTCTCCTGAAATTTCCAGAATCAGACTAAGGCTTGTGATCATTAGTGGGGAGGTTTCCCAGATAGAACGTCACCACAGCACTTTCTAGGTATTTTTTCAGCATGACTGACACAAGCTGTCCCATTACAAGCAATAACTCAGTTTGCACATTGGTTGAATTTCCATCTTAACCAATTAGCATATCAAATACGGACACAATTCACCCTGCCCCCCAAAAAGTTGACATTATTAAAATTAAATTTTTTCAATTAAAATTAAAATTTTCTTCACTCTTTATTCCCCTTTTGTACCCTACTATTTTTATTTATTTTCTTAAAAAGTTTTTTCCTAATCTAAAGGCCGATTGAAAGCCATAAAATAGGCTTTCCATTGATGATTTCAATACCATGCTTTTGGTATTTTTATTTGGTTCAACAGTGACTAATATCTATTAGAGACATTAGGAAATAGTTTCTGGACCCAATCAAAACAAAATTATTTGGGGCTGGGGATGTGGCTCAAGCGGTAGCACGCTCGCCTGGCATGCGTGCGGCCCGGGTTCGATCCTCAGCACCACATACAAACAAAGATGTTGTGTCCGCCGATAACTAAAAAATAAATATTAAAATTCTCTCTCTCCCTCTCTCACTCTCTCTTTAAAAAAAAAAAAAATCATTTCATTCTCAGTCTCTATAGCTGTGGCCTTTCAAATAAGAGAGCAACCTGGTTCACTAAGTGTCAACTTGACCAGCTTCTTGCAGAGCTGAGCCATAAGGGTTACAGTTACGGTCATGGAACAAGGAAAAGAACACATATCAAGAGACCCAGAGTTTAGGTCTAATTTTTCACTTTCTAATTGAATCCCTTAAACGATTCATTTTACCTTCCTGGGGCTGTTCCCATTCCCTCTGTTTTTCTTTAGTTCACACACTGCTGGTAACAGTCAAATACATCCCATATCAGAAGCACACAGAAGGTTTTAAAAATTGGTAAATATTAAATAAAAATGTAGGTGCTAGAGTTATGGATTTATGGCAGAGTGCTGGCCTTGCATGTATGAGACCCTGAGATTAAGACCCTAGCACCAAAATAAAATAATAAAATTCCCAATTTCTAACTCCTCTTGAAAAATACAAAAATGGGCAACCATCACCCAACATCCTCACATGGCAGCAGAATAAGACTGGCTGCCCTAGAGGGGACGTGTACTTTACAGTCAGTCCACCATAGTCCCCACTTGCCCCTATTGCCTCACACCAGCCCTGATTTCCTCACTTATGTAAATTATTGGTCCTAATAGACCTATGATTTTGCTGCCCCATTTAGCCATTTATCAGCTACAGTTTCCAGGAACTTGCCATCCAGTCAACCTCTTCTTGAATCTGCTTTAATTTTTTTCAAAGGTGGTCTCCTAATGTGAAGCAAAAACTAACACATGTATTTCTCCAGATGTCCTTAATAATAAGAGGCCCACATCATGTTGTTGGCTCATTCTGAGCTTGTGAGCCATTTCTATCTCAGGTCTCCTACATTGAGGCTGACTGCCAAACCTGGTCTTCATGGCCTGTGATTTTCTTAATGAGAATCTATAGCTTTGGCCTGAATGTC
This sequence comes from Callospermophilus lateralis, assembly GCF_048772815.1. NCBI lineage: Eukaryota > Metazoa > Chordata > Mammalia > Rodentia > Sciuridae > Callospermophilus > Callospermophilus lateralis. Next base: position 67,758,417 of record NC_135307.1, on the reverse strand, counting down.
TGTTTCTCATAGGAATTTTGTGATTATGAAATACACCATGGAATGACATCATTACAAAGTTTTCAAGTAAAGCCCCAAACAAGTACCAAACACTCACTATTTACATATACAGACCATGCACTAATGAGGAAGATGTCTCCCTCAGCAAATGTATCTTATTATTTTTTTAAAATATTTTTATATATTTTAATTTATTAAAATTTAAATTTTTAAAACATTTTTTAAATTCTTAAAATATTTTTAAAGTATGTTGAAACCAAATGATAATGCCAATCAGATATTACCTTCTTGATAGCTTATCCAAAGTATTTTAATCAAGGATGACCTAGAAATCCTATGCACTCTTGTCAGCCAGGTTGATTCTGCTTTACTTCATCATTTCACTTGAACTTGACTTCCACACTGCAAGCAAAAGAGAGGGTGCTAAAAACAATATCTTGTGGTCCTGTTGTTCACAACATACATTTAAATCATATCACAGTTTCAAATCCTCTCCTATTATATTTTCCTGTTAGGAAAAAATGTTGGTAGATCATTTTCAGAATTATTGTTTCCCAAAAACGATCCACAACCATTTATTGTTAATGCAAGACTATAAAAAAAAATAGAAAAATAAAAAAAGATTAGGATTGCAGATGCAAATTGAAATGCAGAGGAAAAAAAAAAAAAACATAATCCAGAACAATCCCCAGGCTGTTCGTGGGGGGTGGGGGGGGCAGAGGTAAGGCCTGGCTGGGCAGAGGGTTGACCCACAGAGCTTTGCCCTTCTTTTCTTCCTGCTCAGGCCTGTCTCTCTTTTTGTATTTAAGATCGGAGCACAGTGCTACTTGGAATGCTCAGCCCTGACTCAGAAGGGTCTCAAAGCGGTTTTTGATGAAGCCATCCTCACCATTTTCCACCCCAAGAAAAAGAAGAACCGCTGCTCAGAATGTCACGGCTGCTGTTCCATCATCTGAAGCTGCTGGAGACTCGCCTCCACCCGACCCAAGGGGGCAACAGCAGCCCATCTCTGCCACCCAGCTCCAGCCAAAAAGGAGGGCGGGACCAGAAATGAATCCCCTCGCACCAAGGCCGCCCCACCCGTGAGCTCCCCAGCACAGCCTCCCAGTCAACCTACTGCCACGTCCCCGGTCCCCCGTCCCCCGCCCGGGCCAGAAGCACCCACGCCGCACCCCTGACGTTAAAGCGGAGCCGGATTTCAGACAGTGTCGCTGCTGAACTCGTGGGCAACAGTCTAGGGCCATCTCGCCCTTCACCTGCCCCTCCCACAAGCTCAAAGCTGATGGGAGAGGAGGAGCTCAGTTCCCGTATTGGTGGCCTTACATCTTTTACAAAACTCGGGAATATTAAAAAAAAACAACGTTTTCTTCTGAATCTGCTGTTCTACCCATGTGTGTTACATTCCTTTTGCATTATTTCAAGAAATTTCCTGATTTTTTCAATTCACTCAGGCCTTACAAATCCATACCAAAGCAGCCTAAAGACAAGATGGTTGAAGTTCGCTTCTATTTTCAGCATGTTTCTACCAAAGTCATTGGAACCAACATGTACCTCTGAATGCCTGATTATAAGAGAACTTTAAAACTTTTCAAAAATTTACAGAGCAATACCTTTTGAAGAAAAAAAAAGACACACTCACACACACCATCTGAATTATTTTGCAGATCCACATTTTGGCCAAAAATTCACTGTAAAAGGGCTTACCTTGATAAGTGACCTGCTTTTTTCCACCTACTATTGCCAGCCAGGGCAAACTAAAAATGAACTGAGTTAAGAAAGAAGTAATTCTGCTTTCCCTCCAAATGGCATGAAGGAAGAGTATGGCAGAACCCATCTTTTCAAATATTAAGCAAAATGGACTTCCCTGCTTCCTGCTCCCCTCCACCATTGCATGTTCTTTTCCTCCTTGATTTTACACTTTCTCCTGTGCCCAATTCCTTTGTTCTTCCCAGTCATAACCTGACCTAAAAGAAAGAGCTGGACATTGGACATGAAAAAGCAAGTGTTCCAAAAATCTCCTGGTTCAAGCAAAGTGCCTCGATTTTTCCACTTGCTTAGACAGACCGAAGGTGTTTCTAGCTTGCACTATGGACGATCCTGTTCCATTTAAATGACATTTTCCAGTTACAGCAGGCAGTAAATTACTGCCTCTCTCTCTCCATATTCATTATTCTAAACGTTTGTCTAGGAACCAGGTTTGTGAATACCAAGCTCTGAATCCTTTTTCCAAATGATGCATTCCAAGGACTTTGGCTTAGGAGAAGAAAAAGCTCACAGTAGGGGGATCTTGTGACCTTCCTATATGACAATTCCAAACATCCAGAAATTCTTGCGTCACAGGGAGCTACTTCCTCCCTTTTAATTAGAGAATAAGATGCCTTCTAATTAGTCTTATTTCTACTTGTGCCCTGGAATAACCCAGGTAGTCACTTGATCATTTTATATTATTGCATAAGCGAAGCCTGTTTTTGCAGTATGAAATATGTCAAATTTTTTTTCATATTCAAGCTGTTGAAAAAATCCAGTGTTTCTGTCCCTTCTGCTCCTAGAAGAACCACATAGAAAAGAATTGTATTATGAGTCTTTTCTCTTAAGACCTTTCATGATACCCCTTCAGTCTTTTGTTTTTATTGGTTAATTGGTTAGTTGGTTTAGAATTTCTGAAATGTGTTTTCCTTTCTTCCACATTGCAAGTGCTATTTTTCTTTTCTCCCATCTAATTGCTAGCATTTTCTTACACACACACACACACACACACACACACACCACCTAAAAGGAAACAGAAGCTTTGTAAGTCAAAGCTTGACATTTAGAGAACATGAGGACTTTCTGCCTTTTAAATGGAAATCAACCATGTATGAACTATAGCTGCAGAGGTTATGAGTTCATCCTTTACAAACAATAATGAGCATTTAGCCCTGTAATAAAGGAAGTGTTGTTAGTCAGTTTTGTTACATTATTGCATCACTACATCTTGCTAAAAGGCCACTCCTTACTTCTCATTGATGTGGATGAAAAATTGAAAGCAGTACATTAGCTCCACCAGAGAGAATTTTCCAGATGTGTGCACAGGCACATAGCTCCCCAGGTCATCACCTCCTTAGTGGGCCACTGGGATGAAAGTGTTCACAGTGGGAAGATCACTGTCACACAGAGCCGGAGCCTGGACAGAGAGACTATTGGTGTTGGAATGGAATACAGACTCCTTCAAGAGGCCTTAGGAGTCAATTACCAAGTAGAACAAAGCAACCCAAGTAAGTTAGCATCCCACCAAATCAGTCATTCATTCCCTCTTTTATGGCAAGACCTAATTCATTTCACTAGAAAGTGGTGTCTGCTGTAAGATCAAATGGAATGCTCTGAAACCACAAATATAAAAAGACATAGAAATCCGAAGAAGGATCTTTAATGGTCCACGCTGTCTCCCAAAGTCAACAAATGGCCGCTGATCTCCATGTGAGGACAGAGTCTTAACCTTTCAGAGCTAGAAAAGGCCTCAGAAACTGTAGTCCAGTCCTTCCTGCACAGATGAGAAACTCTACTGCAATGGGCTAAGAGAGGTGTGTTGTGGCAGAGCCAGCACAGATCGTGGCTCTTCTGCTTCCCATCCAGTGCCCTTGAGCCTCAGTTGATTCATTAACACACACATTAAGTTGGAGTTCTGTAGGCACATCATTGGAGTTATATCATTTATCCTACAGATCTCAGACACATTTTTTGACCATATAAATATTCATATTATTAATAATAATTACAAAATTTATAAAGACATCTAGAAGGTAGCATCCAATGTGATAGATTTTACACTGTATGGAATGCATTTGACAGTACTTTATTCAAGCAAGCTAAGAAAATAATAGTAGAAGATGAAATCTTTAAGGTTACTCTCCAGATACATTTTGAACACACAACTTCTTATAGTTAAGCCACTATAAATAACATAAGCCATCAAACTACTAAAAAACTATAGACAAGAATTCAGTCTATTCTCTAATATGCCTGGAATCCAGGGTAATCAGGAATGTAATCCCAATCTAATGGTTCAATCAATAGTTTGACAGATTTTTTTTTTGGCGGGGGGGGGCGCGGAGACTGAGATTGAACTCAGGGGCACTTAACCACTGAGCCTTGCTAAGTTGCTGAGCTGGCTTTGAACTTGAGATCCTCCTGCCTCAGCCTCCCAAGCTGCTGAGTTTACAGGCATGTGCCATTGCTTCGGGTTTGACAGATTTTTTTTCATTCAGATGTTTGATTGGTTGGTTGATGGAATTAATGGACTCCTTAGGCTATTTCAAAAATACAGAAGGACTAAGACACAAGTCAAAACCATGGTCCACATAAGAAGTCTGGTCTGATTTCTGCCAAGAAAAGTTAGACAATTACTAAAGGTGAGAACTACAGCAACATTAAACTAGGAAGCACCAAACTGGGAGGTCAAAAGTAAGTCATACACATGTGGCAAGAAGGCTTTGGTACTGAGATTTTGATGGCAATATGTCTGTTTATGATACGCAAAGTATCTTTTGGAAGATGTGCAATCCATCAGAGAAGTGGGCGCAACCACACACAATGTTCATTAGACCCCCAATAGGAAAATAGTATTAGAATGGTAGCAAAAGAACACTCACAATTACACTCACAATTTTAGGAGAAAATAAAGAAAGCTAAATCCAAAATTTGAATCCAACAAAAAATTGGTCAATGTTTAAAGTTGAGCATCTTCAAGAATAAATACATTTACTGTCATGTAACTAAAAAGAACAAATAAAAATTTTTTTAAAAGAAAAAAATATATATTTAACTTGAGGCAAGCATCCCCAGATGCCCTATGACATTCATAAATGCAAACTCATTCATGACACCAAAGAGATTCCAAATTGAGGGTTTGTTTTAAAAGCATACTTGACATCATGCTGGAGATTTTTATCTAACCAGTTATATGTTCATTTTTAAAACCCACCCTTGTTTAGCTGCCAGGATTTGAAATCTGCATTCACTCTCAACAGAGAGAACCAGAGGGCACCAGCTGTTTGGAGAGTCACTGAGTAGGCTGTCCAGGTATCCGTAAGAAAACTGCACAAGATAGTGTTGTTTCCAGGACCCGTAGAAACAGAAAGGAAAAGAGAAGATCATGGAAAACTGAGTTTCTTAGGAAAGAAGTTAGGAATTTTAGAAAAAGGTAACAGGATGGAGAGGAAGCCCCAACCAAACACAAGGCAGAACACACACCTGAGAATCCTCCTGGAGAGTGGTTGACTTCTTTCTGCCTGGTCTCTAGAGGCAGAGGGAGGAATGGACTATGATTGTGAAGAGCACTTCATGATCACCAGGGCTCCTCGGGTCACAATCCTAGGGGATTCCACTCATGATTCACTACAGATGAGTGAAATTCTGGACAATGTCCTTTGGGTCTTTAATAGCAGGATGGGAGCTCAGCCTCTCACCATCTCTGTTTATATAGAACATGCAGTAAAGGAAAATCAAGAAATAAGATTGAACAAATGAAAGTTTTCCTGAGCTTGAACATGACTTAAAATCTGAAAAGGGTGACTTTGGAATATCTGGAAAGACAGTTCCTTGTGTGAATAGTATTTATGCATCTTCAATGGAGTATTTCCAAAAGAAAGATTGTATTTAATAGGCACAGTGCAATCGCATATGATAAAGCAATAATTTATGGTGCTTCAATGGCCAACAAAGACCAGAGCACCAAGCTCTATCTTCAGCATCACTTCAGCCATCAGGGGCTCCGCTGTGCTCTTTGGGTGTCCCTTGGAGTCAAGGAAACAAAGAGTCAAAGAGAGTTTGACTCATCTGTGAAATGGTGGGGTGCAAGTCACCAACAGTTTTTGCCTTTGAAATTCCACTACAGGAAATTAGAGTAAAAACTGCATGATTGATTTTGGTCACAATATATTTCTTCTCCCTTATGGGGGATATGATGTCAAGAATCAGGGTTGCTTTGGTCCATGTGTGTTTTAAACGCATCCTACCCTGGAAGTTTTATTTTGTTCTATGAGTTCTGCTGTGGCTCAGAAGCTTTGTGGAGGCACAGCTGGAGTAATTCTGTTGTATTTTTAGCTATGTCCTCCAAGTCTCTCAGTAACACAGTTTGCTGAATAGGATCTGATCAGGGTTATAGGGGATGTCATGTCTGGGGCATCAGGAGGAGAAGGTTCCCATAGTCACACTTAGCTTCCCTGGGACCCTGTACAAGGCAGTCTTCAGTTTGTGAGTTCTTTGAGGGGTGGAGGGTGGAGAGACGGCTTCTGAGTAGAGCTGCATGTTTGGGGCAGCTTTGTAAATACACATCTAAAATTACCTCTACCTAGCGTTGTTTAATTTTTTTTTTTAAGCAGACTCTTTTGTCCTCAAAGAGTTAACAGGCAAGAAAGTTAATGAATTCTACATTCTCATCACCTGGTTACACTGTCTTTCTCTCTGAGTCAATAGAAATTACTGTTTAAGTACATCTTGGCAGAGTTTTTCCCAACTGTAACAGTTCGTGTTCTACTCAATGTAATCTCTACCGTCAAGGGAAGGACAGCTGATCCGCTCGCAGGCTGGTGTTCCTACAATCTGCGTCTTATGTAACAGCTATTCTATGTACCTTGGTCATTATTAATGGAATGTTATTTCATGTACTCTTTAACCTTGCAGTTTATTTTGTGTCATGTTCTGATTCTCAAATCATTAAATAGTCTTTTTCCTACTCTCATTTGTGAGTCATTTGAAGGTGTCTCCGGCGATCACTTGAGTAAACTGCTTTCTACAGGCTTCTTATAGAATGGGAAGGTGTCTGGCCTCTTGCTTCTCAGAGTGTGGTCCGGGGCCCAGGAGCATCAGCATCATCTGGAGGCACTTAGGGCCATACAATCTCAGGCCTAGTCTAGACCTACCTAATCAGACTCTGCATTTTAATAAGACCCAGTAATTTGTATGCACATTAAAACTGGTCTATGAGAAAGTCAAGTTCATCATTAGTCTCTACATCCAAACACAGAGCTGCCTGATGAAGACCCCGTCAACTTAGCCTCTCAGGCAAAGGTAATGTCTAGGGCACCACGAGGAGAAGGTTCCTATAGTCAACAACCTTGCTTATCACGCTTAGCTTCCCTGGACCCTGCACAAGGCAGTCTTCAGTTTGTTAGTTCTTTGGAGGGAAAAGAGACAATTTCTGAGTAGAGCTATGTGGGTATCCCCTAAATTAATATTGAGTCATTTTCATTTCTTGGATGAATGAAAGGGCTGTCAGAAGTCCTTTCTTTTTCTTGTCATGTGCTACCCAGCTGCAGTAAAGGAAGATGCATATTTTAGAATTGAGCAGAAAAGCAGCATCTGGTTTGAAAGATCTGCTAAATCTAAAGTATTTCTGTTCTGAAAGTCTTTGGGGGTGTTTACAAGGGAAAGAGGAAAAAAAAAAATGTCCTCTAAAATCACTTTTCCTGAAGAAATAAGATTCATACCACATGAGATTATAAATTTACAAAATAAACATGAAACAAATTTCTAAGGCATAAAACATTTAGCAAAGTTTCTGTCTTCATTTGGTTAGGACATGGAGCTCTAAATTTCAGATCGGGACAAAGGACCTATCCTCTGGAGAGAGCAGAGACCCATTCTGTAGACTCCCCTCTCTATCACCTTAAGCACAGACCAGAATCTATTCCCTTACTCAACATGTCTTCACTAAGCATCACTGTGGACCATGCTGTACAGAGTTCTTAAAAAATCTCACACACACACACACACACACACACACACACACACACAAGCCCACTGAAGCCTATGTTTTTTTTTTCAATCTCCTTATTGCCAAAGAAATTCTGAATGCAAATCACAGCTACCTTCAGACAAATCAGCAAGAGTACAAGAGTGACCACTTCCTACGCAAAAGGCCTACCTAGTTAATTCTCTGGCTAGGATGTCAGTGATTCGATCTCAGAAGGAGGACCTGACAGCCCTGAGATGGCGACGTCACTAAGGGACAGCCCCCTCTGGGAAGGGCTGCCCGCCTCCCCCTCTGCAGCAGGCTTCCCTTCAGACTGTGACAGAGACCCCACTTTAGTGCTCGCAATCAGGGGTCCTCCTTCAAGCCCTACGCAATGGGGAACCTACCTATGTCCTGGGAGGATCCCTCACCTGAGGAGCTTTTGAACAGGATACCTTTTACCTCTAGGAGCAGCTTGGCTACTCAAAGCAGCCGACATTCTCAACAAAGCTTTGATCAAAGCCAAAAATTGGGGGATCTTAACCAAAGATTATTTCTCCATTACTGCAAATGGATCCCTGGTTTCCTGCCTGTGACCACTGATGCAAACTGCCAAAAAGCACTTCTTACGCCAGGGACTGCACGTCCTTCCACGGCCTGGCAGGACACATGCCTCCCCCTTCCACCCTTCCTTCCCCAGGCCACAGAGGAAAGTCCCTTTTAGCCTCTACGTGAGAAACTAGGAAAGGGAGAAAACTCTCATCAGCCTTGATTTCTCTTCAAGAATCCTTTTACTTGTAATTTTTAAGAGTTTGATTCCTAGTCCCTTCGCTGTGACAGTGAAGTCCCAGTCTGAGCTATCTGAAAGCCTCCCTTCTTTTCAATAGGAAGGTTTCTACTGAATGAAACACATTGGAATGATCAAGCTTGAAAAAGAGAAGCACCGCCCCCTCCTGCCCATCAGGGCCCTCTCGTTCCTTCTCCCTCATCTGCAGCTTTAAAGCGTGGAGCCTGGTGTGAGTGGATTTATGGTCCCTTCCCCTTTCAGCTTTGTCCTGAAGTTGGCTGAGCTGTTGTCAATGCTGAATTGCACATTTCAATTGGACTTTGTTTCTAAAAAGCTGGACCCCAAAACGGAACAAAATCTTCCTCTTAAAAACATTTCCAAAGTATTTTACAATGCTGGACGCTTTAATTCCACTCAGTAAAATCTGTGCCCCAACATATTTTCATTGTAATGTGCAGAATCCAAGAAGAAATGGAAGATGGGGGGGGGGGTCAGAACAGCCTGGAAGCTCAGGTCACTTGACTTTGATGGCTCTCCTCTCCACCCAGGGACATCTTTGGGACCTTTCCATATATAACACAGGAAAGCCAAGAAAGCATGACACCTGTTCACACATTTCATTCAGAAAGAAATTGAAAGCTAACAGGATTAAATTCCCATTTCAAGTGCAAAATCCTGGTGTACACTTCCTCAAGATAACAGCGATAACAGTATCTTTTATTATATATATATAGGGTTTGTTTTCAGTTAATAAATGTCCTTTCAAATCATTCAATTGTATTTGTGGCTTGGGGATATTCACATTTATTCTTTGGTTGTAATCCTCTCTTCAACATCACCAAAAAAAAAAAAAAAATTACCATGATGGCTTTTGGTATTATTAATATTCTGGTTAGAGCAAGATGTTTTTTTGGTCCCCTGGAAAATGTCTGTCTGGGTTTGGGGAGGGGGCAAGTTGTTTGTCTTTGGCTTGACATGATTTTCCAAAAGTCACAGTGGCTCACAATCAAGGCCAAAGCATATAACTTATCCTGTGTGTCAGGAAGCCACCTTTTTTTAAAATTTAATTATTCAGTGCATGAAAGAAATGGTACAGCTGGAGGAACTTAGGGACAAAAATAAAGCCAACAAGTCTGGGAAAGTTTCACTTTCCTTCTGATAATGAGGACCTGGAAGAGAATAGAATGATCCCTCTAAATTCCTTCTCGAGGGAGACAAGTCTGCCTGGCGTTGTCAATTACAGCGCCCTGCACCTGCCCCCGCCCCCCTAGCTCCTTTGTCTGTTCTCTATTTCTTGCTCCTGTCTCTAGATACCACCTGCTCAGAGGGCCTTGGCCCCTCCTTCAGACCCTCCAGGATCGAGCCACCAAGCCTTCCCAACTTCCCCGTTCACGATTCCAAATAATTCCACTCCTTAAACCAAAGGGAGATTGTTCTGTAAAAGAAATGCCAGAAGATTCATCTTGCAACTGAGGAACTTGATTCTTGTAATCCAGGAGACTGTTTCGCCAGTAGAAACTTGCAACAGAAAATAAAATTCGAAGAGTTTGCTAAAGAATGGTTTAAAAGTTACCTCTTAATAGTTTGCTCCATGCTCCAAAGAACAGAGCCCAAAAAGATAAGGCACACAGTATTTTGAAGAAAGAGTCTCTTGGATGAAGAAAACAGTCCTTGTGGAAAATTTTATGAATATAACTTTTCTCATCAAGACTAGATTATTTTCAGTTAGATATACAGTTCAATTGTTATGTCCGAAATGATTTTATTACATTAAGAATCTAAGTAATCTGGCTGGGTGTGGTGGCACACGCCTATAATCCCAGCGGTTTAGGAGGCTGAGGCAGGAGATCCTGAGTTCAAAACCAACCTCACAAAAGCGAGGCACTAAGCAACTCAGTAAGACCCTGTCTCTAAGTAAAATACAAAATAGGGCTGGGCCTGTGGCTCAGTGGATGAGTGCCCCTAGATTTTATTTATATATATATATATATATATATATATATATATATATATATATATATATATATATATTTAGCTGAAGAGTTAATTGGGCCACTGCAGAAGAATTTGGTACTTTTTTAGTGGCTCATTTGTCTCCTAACCCACGGAAGAAGGGAAGTGTGAATCACCACTTCAGGTAATGGATCTAATCAAATCAGAAATAGAATCAGCTATGAAAATTTATATTCTCCATTCAAAAACAGTCTCACAGAAAGAAAAAATCCAGGAAGACCCCCCTACACACATACACTCCTTACCTTTCATCAACTACAAATAAACATATTTTCAGAATAAGGAGTTACTGACAGTTTATCTAGAGCCATCCTAACAGGCCTGTACCACCACTGCCCCCCAGTTTTCACACTGCCTGGGCAAAAGCACAGAGCCCACCACCCTCGTCTCTGAGTCCCCCTTGAGCCTCTGCTTCTGTGCTTATTGCCTTCTGTTGTAACATTTGATTTGTGCTCAGCAAAACAGCATCTTCCTAGAGGTTATAGAAGAAACCAGAGAAAAATTCCAATCCTCATAGAACAACCCAACCTTGCCTTCAGGAAGGACTGAAGGAATGCTAATCAATGGTGTGAGATCATCAAACATCAATACGTTCCAAGACTTCCCCAAGCAGGAATGACTTGGAAGAAGCATTCCAAAAAAAACCAACATGCTGTAGTGGAAAAGGTTCGGTTCTTGGTCAGAGAAACCTGACATGTGCTAGTGTTTAGCTGTGTTACTTTGAGCAAGTTACTTGACCTCTCTGGGCTTTGGTTTCATCCTTCATAAAATGGTAAAAAAAAATAACAGTGTTTACTAGTATGGTTGACAAAGAATAAAGAATTAGTATAAAGGGTCCTGCTTACAGTAGGGGTTCCATAAATAATAATGATATTTATATCTTTATTTTCCAGTGCTTTGCACAAAATTACACTTAATAAATATTTGCAGAAATGAGAGAAAGTTGTAGAAGGGAAAGCAGAAAGAAGAAACGAAGAGCGAAGAGGGCCTTTGGAAGACATTCAAGTCCAGCACTCATATAAATCCTGACAGATATTTCCCTCTTTTTTCATTAATAACTTTTCTGGTTATGAAGCATATTTACTATCAAAGTTTTTTGAATGGCACAGACTAGGAGCACCACGGACCACACAACCTGCAGGTCACAGAGCTCTGGTTTGCATTGTAGCCCTGCTGCCTGCTACAGCAATTAGGTCCACTTTGCCTCCTACGGCCACTTGTCACCCGTGGTCTCTGCTATCCCAGAACCCCATCACCTCTGCCGACACCAGGAAGCCCAGTTCCCTGGCAGCTTCCCCAGCACCAGCCCCAGGCTACAGAGAAGAGCCACCAGGGGACCGCCCTCCAATTCAGCACCGCCGCTGGGATGTTCCTTCTGTTCTACTGAAGGGCGAGTTCTCGGAACCTTCCCAGTGAACATGGCCAGCTGCAATAAATCCATTCCAGCAGACCCCCTTCTGTTCCCCAATACTCTTCCAGTACACCTCAGACATCTTCGTTAATGCCAGCCACCATTTCCCCAGGTTTGAAGGACCCATTCCAACAGCACATTGGGACAAGGTCCTGCAACCTTCCAATGATGGGAAATGCTGAGGGCACACCCTACGGGTAAACTCCTCTCATCCAGCCACGGACTGTGCCACCTCCTCCCCAATCCCCATGGTGCGCTCTCAAGATCCATGGCCAAGGGCATCCGCCAATTCCTCCTGGTTACACTGTGACATCCTCAAGCTCCTTCTGTGGAGAAGCTCCTTCTTTCCTCACAAGGCGAGCCTTTCCCCAGCCTGATCGCCCTGAGACTAGACGCTAATTATTCATCTGGAACAGCGGGGACTGTTGAGAGCCACAGTTGAAGGGGCCCCAGCAAACTTTCAGACTACCAGCTGATGATTGGCTCACAGCGGCCCCAGCAACATCTAGCTGATTGGCTCCTCTGCGGTGATGCTCATTGGGCTGTTTCCCTGCCCTTTCAGGCCACGGAGCTGCTCATTGGGGGACTTTTTTGGCTCCGCCCATGTGACCCAGCCAATCGGCCTCAAGAGCAGGAGGATTGTGGGAGGTGGAGAGGCTGGTGGTGGAGGGAGTGGCTTGTGGGAAGCCGGTGGTGGCAGTTGGGCTGAGTGTTTTTCCTGAGGAGCTGTTTTGTTTGGTGTGTGTGGTTCTAAAAATAAAGTTCGTTTCTTTTGACAAGTGGCTACTGAATTGTGCCCAGCCAGACTGCGGCAGGGGACCATAGACAGTTTTTGAGAAGGGCAGGCATCACCTCCTAAAACATCTTCCTCAGATGGGGGACCCTTATGGTCTCCAAGGAAGAGCAGGTGAGCCCCTTCCACAAGGAAACCTCAACACATCCACCTAGCTGTCCCCATTCCAGGTCTCTGGGCACCTTTCCTTCCCTACTAGGACCATGTGATAAGTGCAGGAGCTCATCCAGGGTGGCAGATTCAGTCTTTTTAATAAATGAGCCATAATAATGAAGAATACAAATAATAAATGCTGATGTTGTAGGAGAAAACAAACTTACACACTGTTAGTGGGACTGTAAGTTAATACAACCACTAAGGAAATCAGTATGGAGGGTCCTCAAAAGACGAGGCATGAAACCGCCATTTGATCCAGCTATACTGCCCCTTAGTATTAATCCAAAAGAATTAAAATCAGTATATTATAGCAATGTATACATATGTACATTTATAGCTGTGCAGTTCACAATAGCCAAACTATGAAACCAACCTAGACATCCATCAACAGATGAATGCAAAAGAAAATGTGGGATATATATACACAAAACTTATGTAGACCTAAAAAAACCAAAATTATGTTATTTGCAGGAAAGTGGATGGAATGGAAGAGGATTATGTTAAGCAAATAAGCTAGACTCAGGAATTCGAGGGTCATATGCTTTCTCTCATATGGGATGGCACCGCTCAAGTTCAACCCATCTCCAGGAACCTTCTTTAGGATTTTCTGAGGTTGTTCAGAATTTGAGAAAAGATGCTTCCACTGGAGAGAAAAAGGGGAATAAAAGGGACCTCAGGAAAATAGAAAAGAAACAAGGAGAGTCCAGGAAGGAATGGGGGTGGGGAAAATAGGGAAAGTGGGGGCAGCATTTGAGAAGGGCAAATGTCATCATGAAAAACACCCTCTTCAGACAGGGGCCCTTTATGGTCCCCAAGCAAGGTGGGTCTGCAATGACCTGCAATTGTGTTGTGTACATGAACACACAGGCCACATCGAGTCTCACTATTTTGTATAATTAGAGTGCACCAATAAAAAATAGAAAACAAAAAAAAAAGTCTCATATTATATCAGGGGTCCCTCTCTGTCATTCTCCCTGGAGTGTGACCACCGCTCCTTCTCTCATTCCTTCAGCCTAGGGTTGCCCAGTGCTTCCAAGCCACAAGTGCCTCGCCCTGCTGTGGTTCCCTTACTCTGCCCACACACTGATAAACAGCCTCTTCATTAAATTCTCCTGCACATCCCATGCCTTATGTCCTCCAGGACACTCACCGATGCTGCAGTCATCTTTTCTCAAATTCTGACAAGACTCAGAAAATCCTAAAGGAGCTTCCAAGAGATGGATTGAAAACACTTGAGTGGTGCCGTCCCATGTTGCTCCCAATCATCACCCATGGTCCCAGCAAAGACCACAGCACTCGACTCCCTTTTTTGGCAGGGGACAGTGGGGGGCGGATACTAGGGATTGAACTTGGGGCACTCAACCACTGAGCCACATCCCCAGCCCTTTTTTGTATTTTACTTAGAGACAGGGTCTCACTGAATTGCTTAGGGCCTCACTAAGTTGCTGAGGCTGGCTTTGAACTTGTGATCCTCCTGCCCCAGCCTCCTGAGCTGCTGGGATTACAGGTGTGCACCACTGCACCCGGCTGGACTCCTCTTTATGTAGTGACTTCCTTTGCTACCAAAAAGGGTTGGGGTGAATTGTGCATGAGCCCTTGGTTCTCAGACGTTCACTCCCACATCCTGGTGCTTGACCATCAATCTCAAAATCCACTGATTTTCATGGGGATTCATTGGTTCGTTTTTCGAGAAGACTCATGGTTTAAAGGGCTACAGTGGACACCAGAGCACTGTATTCCAGGGCTGCATATTGTACTACCTTTGGCATACCCAGAGTCATCTCTCTGTGGCCCTAACTGACCATGAAATCCGAAATTAACACTTCAGTGAAAAACCTCATAGTTCCTTCGAAGCATTCTTTGTAATGTTAGAGCAAGCAGAGTCAAAGCTAAAAAGACTTTTACTGAAAATCTGTATGAATTCAAAAGACAGAGAATGCGCTTTATTGGCATTAATATCGATTTTCTCGGCATATTATGAAAAGTGAACAAGGTTAAATTCAACCCCCAAAATGACAGAATGAAAGACGTTTGAATAAAATTGGAGTTTAAGAAAAGTCACAGAACCAGCTGCTTTAAGATTTTGGTGAAGGCAAGAGCTAGACAATCACAGACTTTTCTCGTCTGAGCCCACAGTGCAGTTTTACCCCTACAAATGTAAGATTTCTGAATTTAATAATTTACAATTTAAATTTAAAATGTGCTAAGGAAGGAAGAATATTTGTAAATGACCATCTCACCACCACTTTGGGAGAACATCACATCCAAAAACATGAGTTTCAGAAGTTTTTATACCTAATGATAGCTTCTAGCTATATATTTTTTCTAGAATTTTTTTTAAATCACAAAGTAGGCTCTTTATAGTAAGGATCTTACAGGAACTTAAGGAATGTTTCTGGGGAAAAGAATAAGCCAAATCCAACCTTCTTTGAGCTCTTCTCTTGATCAATTCCCTGCTATTTATCAATCTGAGCAGTCTGTTTCCTAGGTAGATAATTGCTCATTTAAAAAGGAATTGGAACATTTTTCTCTAAGAAAACTTTCTTTTTGGATAGTGAAGACTAGTTATGCATTGGTTTTGATAACTTCTAGCCTTTTCTTCCTAAATCTAGTCAAAGGTCAGTGGTTAAACAGAACATAAGACTTAAAGATGATTGTGATATACAAACTATGTTCCAAGACTCAAGGCAAAGAAAAACTAATTTGTAGGTATATGAACTAGAGAAATTAATTCTGGTAAAGGAACAAATATTGTTTTGCATTTTCAATGTAAGTATACTGCATCCAGGCCTTGTGCCTAAGCCAAGGAAGACAGGTAACCACCTCCACAGGTATGGTCAGATTAAACAGTCCTTGAATGAAGCCAGGGGTAGAGCTGCCTGTGTCACCCATGCAGGTAGGTCTGTGAGGCTTGAGGCCACCAGCTGCATCCTGCAGACCTCGTAGCTTCAGATGGTCTCACACTCCGTGGTGGCAGTGGAGCAGGCCCCGCAGTCACAGCGGACAGCCACAGGGTAGGTGTAGAAGGGGTCAACTCCAGGGGCACAGTTAGGCAGCTTGACGGTCACCTGCTTGGTCTCGTTGTAGGTACAGACGCGATGATAGGCTTCAATGTAGGGGGGTTCCAGAATGGGTTTCTGTCCCCATAGGAAGAAAAGAGAGAACCCATAAACATACCATCCTATTTCATTTCCTTGGTACCATTTGTCATTACCAGACATCAGCTTGGTTTTTATTTGTTTACTTATTGCTCTGCCTCCCCCCAGTACAAAGAAAACTCCTGAAAGCAGGAAGCCGATTTTGTTCACTGCCATATCCTGAGCTCCTGGAAGAATCTACAGCACACAGAAAGTGCTAGGTGAATATTTAGTAAATGAATACTCTTGATCAATGTATAGCTGCTATAGTGTCCCTTCTTCCACTGTAACCCTGTAACAGCACCCAAGTGATCCTCCTGAAACATCAGACATGGCCTCACACCCCACTCCCACCCACTCAAAGCCCCACTCACTTCCCATCTCAGTTAGTAAAATCCAGAGAACTGGGATCTCCTGCCAGCACCTACATCGGTCTTCCCTACACCTTCTGTGACAGTCCCACCTTGCTGGCTTCCTCACTAGGCTCCAGCCACAGTGGGCTCTATCATTCCCCAACCCAACCAGGAACAGTCCCAGTGAGGGTCTTTGCATTTGCTCTTGCCTGTGTCTGGAACATTCTGCCATAGGATTTGCTCCTTGGGGTTTTGTTCAAATGCCACCCTCTCAGGGAAGCCTTTCCTGACCATGCTATTTAAAACTGTAACATCCCCCTCCACACCCTAGAGCTTCCTCTTCCCCTTCCTGCTTTGTCTCCTTACATGACATCTCAGGTATTTTATTCCTTTGTATGACATTTCTCCTGCTCTAGAGAGTAGGCTCTCTTAGGATAGGGATTCCTGCCTATTTGCTCCCTATGGTACGTAGGCAGGTACCTGGGAGGTTCTCCTAACTGTTGTAGAGTCAGCAAAAGAAAAATGCCAGGCAGTTTCCTGAATGTTCTCTGGGCCACTCTGATAAGCAAAGGACTCACTTCCTTCCTTCACCTTGTATTAACCTTGAATTCAAAGACAGTTTTGATCAACAGAGCATATAGGCCAGAGAAAACTCAGCACAAGATAATAGTTAAAAATCTCCAACCCTTACATCATGTGCACGTACAAATATGTAACAAGTAGTAGCCCTATTATGTATAATTATAATTATAATATACCAAAACTAAATATGGAAAAAAACACCATTTCTGGTCCTCATCTATTCAAGAAGCTAAAACAGGAAGATCAAAAGTTCAAGGCTAACAAGGCAATTTAGCAATACCTCCTATCCCAAAATAAAACAAAAAGGGCTGGGGGTGTGGCTCAGTGGTAGAGTGCATGCCTAGCATGCACAAGGCCCAGGGTTCAATCCCCAGTGTCACAGGTTGAAAATGTGTGTGTGTGTGTGTGTGTGTGTGTGTGTGTGTGTGTGTGTGTATGCATGGGGGGAAAAAAGGTCAAGGGGAAAAAAATCTTGAGTCATGTAGGCAGACCTGTCAAGCTTGATTGCCAGATCTACAATTTGTTGGAGACCTTGAGAAATCAACTAAACTCCTTGAAGTCCCAGCATTCCCATCTGTGAAACAAGACATCCGCCTCATGGGACTGTTATAGAGATAAGGTGAGATGATATGAACCTAGCACAGGTAAGTGTTCCATAAATGCACTCTGTTTCTGTCATTAGAAGTCATGGCAAAAAATAATAACAACCTGTCAAAGGACAGTGTCTTCACTTGTAAGTGTAATGGTAATGTGAATGGATGAATGGATGGATAGATGGATGAGTACATAGATTGATGATAGATACACAGATGATAGATGGACAGGCCCAAGATGAAGTCCTTGCATGATGATGAAAATAACAACCTTGCCTTTAACAATGATCATGTAGAAGAGCTAAATTTGTCCTGGGACATTTTCTCCTACCTTCTTCCATTTACTCTGTGTCCTCTTACCCTCAGTATTCTAGGAACATGAGCAGACCAGACACACAGCTACCTTGTATATCGGATAATTAATCCTTTAGTATAAATCTTCCCAAGCAATATTTGGGACAAACTTATACTAAAAATAGTATTTGTTGTTTTATCTGAAATTCAAATTTATCTGGGTTTCCTGGTTTTTTTGTTTGGTCTCACTCTGGGGTTTGGGGGGTTGTTTTTTGGGGGGCAGAAATTGGTGAGTATTTTGGGTTAGTTGATTCATTTTTTGGTTTTGGTTTTGTTTTGCTTTCCTTTTGCTAAATTGGGCAATTCTAAATCCAGGTCATAAGAAATCACTATTTGCACCAATAGCTTCACTTCAAAAGCAAGTTCAGTCACTTTGTTATCATGAACATCCTTAAATTCAGACATGTTCCCAATACGGCTACCAAAAACCAAACAACAAACAAACAGTGCTTTTTATCTCAGAAACCTCCGGTTGCTAGGAAAATGAATCTCATATCTGTATTTATTTCCCTAGGTAACCTCCATTTTCCTAACACAGTAAAGGCACAAACAAAAGTTAGCTAAAATTAGGGACACTCTCCTTTCTTTGTCTTGGTGCTTCCATTTCTCCAGTGAGAGCACAGTCCCCAACCTCCTGGGGGTGACCATGATCCAGCTAAAGACAGTTGCCAACATGTGAGAGAAGAGAGGATGGGTTGAATGCAGAGAAACAGGAGTCTGAGGATATGGTACACAAAGAATGGCCAATAGCCCAGGGACAAGCAGTGATCCAAAGGTGGCACTGCCAGGCTAAGCCCTGCACATGAGAAGGTGCCCAAGTTCCCTGAGTTCATTTGATGGCAACAGTTACTTAGAAAAACTGAATTTTCACTTGGCTATTAGGTCTTAAGCTCCTGAATGATGCAAAGATGAAGCCAATTTGATGGGGTAGTTTCATTTAATTTGTAGATTTCTGCATCATAACCCGATTCCATTCAAAGGGTCATAATTTTATTTAAGCAATAGCAGTTTGCTCTCTGAGTCCCTGAAAAATGCCTGTTTTTCCTAAAGGAAGAGTCCTTGGGTGGTGCTCACATGCTTCAAAGCTGACTTCCATTAGATCAGAGAACAGATACCTCTAGGAAGAGGTCAGTCCCTTCTGATCAAGAAATATTTATTGAATGCCTCACCCATGCATGGTACTTGGGCAAAGCTATGAAAGTTGCAACCATGAACTTCTGTCCTTAAAAACACTTAAAATCATGTGTGTGGTGGGGGAAGAAGTCAAACAAAAGGTAGAATAGAGTCAAGGACTTGCCACGGAGCCAGACAAGGCTCAGAGAAGAAGTTGGCACTAGAGTTCAGCACTGAGGAATAAATATGATAATATGACAGTTGGAAATGAGAAGGGATATGAGAAAAGGATCAAGATGAGATTTTATGAAGGTTGTTTAATAAAACATTTAAAAATCAGCCTGACAAAGCCAAACCTAAGAATACATGTAGTCTCTGGGAAAGCAGGCAGATGCCGTATTGCTGGACCTTGAAAGTTGGTGACTGAATTGACAGCAGGGGGTGGTCATTAAAGCTTCAGAGCTGGGGGTGACCAGATCAGAGCTGGTACTCCTTCAGTTGCCAATGTGGGCCTTGGTAAGAAGACTCAGCTAATCACTGTGTGGTGTGATTTGATGGGTGCTCGATAGCCCTCTTCTCTTCACCCCTTTAACCAGCTCCTCATCTGAGTCCAGTAGGATTTTAATTTGAGATTTTTATCCCCATTTGAATTGAAAGGCCAGTTCTAATTGAATATAAAAGGGATTCATAGATGTGTCTGTGATGATCCCTGAGGGCCCCAGGGAACAGAGGGGAACAGGGCTATGGAGGCAGCACTGAAGGAGAGGCCTGGGACCAGCCCTCACCTGCCCCACAGCTTAGGGCCTCTTTCTTGGCAAATGGCTGACTTTATCACAAATGAAGGAATACAGGGAGGAGACTGGGTCACAGGCTGGAGACAACAATTTATTCCCAACCTGCGGTGACTCTCCTCGTGACTTTGGAGCCTCTCATCCCTTCAATCCCTCCTTGTGATTTGTAAAATGGGTGAAATAGGAGCACATTTTTACTTCCCTGAGACCACAAATAAAGCTATGAATCTTATCAATGCTGTGTTACGGGGGCGACATCATGCTTTCCTGATCAGCTTTACAAGATGCTGTAAGAAGAGGGCAGATGACCCGGTTCTACCTCCAATCACTGAAGCGGGGAACACTGTTTTAGAATCAGGCCTGAGCGGTCACGAGCTGAACCACCTACCTCCCAGGTCTCACAGCGACCCCAGCAGGCATCCGTGGTGATCCGAAGGCCCCTGCAGCCCGGCTTCTTGGCCAGGAAAGTAAACTCCCTCACAGCACAGCCCACAAAGGTACGCAGGTCCCCACTGGAGGTGCTGAGGACAGAGCCACAGCCACACAGGAGCAGGAGGGCTGTGGCACCAAGGAACAGGTATGCCAGCTTCATGCTGTTCCTCCCAAGAGGAAAAGAAATCAAGTTTAACAAATCCAGCTGCCCTCCGTGGGGCAGCCACGAACACGTTGGCTGCTATCAAAGGGACCTTGCTCTTAGCATTTCAGGAAAAATGGGCCAAGAAATAGTAAGCACCTACAGACTCCAAGACAGGTGCCCAGAGTTCTCTGTAACGGAGTCAGTATAGATTCCCTGGACCTTTCTGGATATCCAATCCTAGACATGCATTCTAAGACTTTTCCTTACTGCAACCCAAGTGCTGGAGTTGACTTGTATGTTAAAGAAATTTGTCTCTTCAAAATGAACACCAAACATGAATAACAACAAAGGAATTGCATATCTTGACATAATACATGAATACACATAAGTTATTTTTATGATGGTCCAGGGTATTTGGGTCCCATGCTATATGCTTTGATCAAAATTTTAATTTTGGTGTCATGCATGGGGAATGATTGGGAAATAGATAAGTAATAAAAGCAGGCCCTGCACATGTTGTTACTAATTCAACCCATCACACAACGTGGATATGCAGAAGATTTTATGAAACCAGGCACCTGTCTTGATGGCCATTCATAAAAATGTGTCCTACTTGGCAACAAATTGCCTCTGCTCTATGCTTCTGCTCTAACAAGCACCTCGTTGTGATTCAAAATTAATTCAAATGCAGAAAGCACTGGAGTATTTAAAAATGAGCCCAATCTGCTGTCAAGTCTATCCTCTCTGGATAGGATATCTGGATGATCCTCTAGGATAGACTAGGATGGTTTCCTGTGGTCTAGTAACCAGAAAGGGCCCTTCATGCTTGGCCCATAAGACAGAACCTATGTGGATGTTAAAGTGAGGGTGGAAAAGCCATTTACAGAATTCCCCCATGTCCTATTGCTTAAAATGGACTGCACTTCCAAATCTGTTCTTCCAGATCCCACCTGTCACCATGTAGTTTCTCTAGGCTTCCCATTGGGAGGAATGAAGTCTCAAAGTGGAGAGGCCCTTACCTGATCTTGCTGGAGCCAACTCTTCTGACACTTAGAGGTGACACTTGTACCCAAGGTTTTAGAAAGTTGTAATGAGTGGTGAAGTTAGCTCTGGGTCAATGTCTCTCCCCTCTGTTACTGGGCTGCTCAGTGGCTCTTATATATAGGAAAGGTCTTGTCAATCACAACAAAAGAGAGGCAGATCCTTACAGGAACTACTAAGCACATCAAAGCCATGGAATATAAAGCCAGTCTCTATTTTCCACAACTGATTAACTTAAAGGGTGTTGTTTTGTTTCTTCACATCACCTACTGAAACAGAAAGTTGCCCTGGTGGGTGACATAATCCTAGGGAAAGAGTCAGAGGTAGTTCACCTGGTTTTGAGAGAACAAATGCAGCGGGACATGATGGATTAACTTTTCCTTCATGGTAACTTTTCAAAGTTTCCTTTAAAGCAGGGAGAAATTACCAGCAGCTCATGGCAAACTTTTTCCTTGAATTTACCATGTGCTTCAATACTTTGAAAAATAAAAAAACATTAATGCTTTCTGGAAAGAACATGGGAACCTAAATGGAAGATGAAAATCACAGTGAGAACAATTTTTGAAAGCCTTAAAATTAGTTAAGTAGTAGATATTATTAATAACATTTTTAAATGATTCGTATAGGAAAAAAATATGAATTTTCATTTTTTCCATATGCTTTTTAGTAGTTTTCACATTTTCTACATTGGCAAAATTTTTACTATAGAAAGTCAATTAGTATTAATATTTTTAACTTAAAATAAAGCAATGTTTATGTGTTTGTACTGTACGTATTGTTCTAGTGGAAATGTGCCATTAGATTTCTGGTCTTAAAAGGTTAAAATAAGAATGGAATAATTTTTGTGAGTATAGAACGTAGTTTATATTCCAATCTGCAACAAAAGCATGCAAATGGATTAAAAATCTACTTGTTTGTGGCATTTTTCTGGTTGCTCTAAAAAGTCAATGAAGCAGACATCATCTATGCCCTTAGGAGTTTTCATATCATAGTAAATCATGACATAGCCAGAGACATTTAATATGCATATTAAATAACTAATGAAACTAAATATAGAAGTTAAAGCATCTTTATTTTTTGCAAAGAAAGTTATTCCTTAAGTAAATGTATTCATATAAGTTTTGGATTTTTAAAACATATAGCAACACTCAGTGAGTTCATCAATGTACTGCCCCTGTCTCCAGAATCTGATTACCATATGTATTTTTAAAACAGTGGAATTAGGCTTGAAATAAAGGACTTTCTGTGGCCCTTCAGCCCATGAGTAGCATACACAGAACTGGGGCACCATGGGGACAGACTGCTGCATGGTGTGATCTCCCTGTCTTGCTAGGCGAAGAGTTAGCTGCACATTGAGAACCATTTCTGAAGAGAGCTACTCAAGCCTCTTAGACCTGAAACATATGTACTTAGGTCTGCATATCACAAAATAAAGACAGGCAACAAAAGGATGTCAAGAGCAGCTTCCTTTCACCATTCCCAGCCGCCTTACAAAGCAGAGCTCTGGCATCCTTGCCTTCTGCCCCATCAGCATTAACCTTACAATAATAAGTATCTGTTCCCTACCAGGCACCAGCAGTCTCTGTGCTCTTAAATACAGTATCTCTACACCTTCCAAAAATTTGTGTAAGTCAATTATCATTTCTCCTTTTTACATTGGGAGAAGTAGAGACTCGGTTATCTTGTAACCTGCCTACTTCCAAAGCCTTCAACAACACTAGGGAAAGCAACTGGGTTTATTTCATCTCTGTAACCAACTACTGTCAATTCAAGTAGCTGTCTGGAACACTGCATTAAGAAGGTGACTGAAATCATTCTGCAGGCAGAGAACAGTGGCTTCTCAGACGCATTATGGCTGCAGAAAAGGGCAGTGGTGTATGGATGGCACCTTTTGCAATCCTTGCCCTCTGCTATGCCATGCACCCCTCCACAGGCAAAGTGAGAGGTGGCAGCATGACTGCAAAGGCTGCTTAGGGCCCTGGTTCCTACAGGATATCTCGGTACCATGGTCTGTGCACCTGCCACCTTTTCCAGTTATACTAAGCTTCTTGCTTTCTTTAGGCAGCAAAGATATAAATAACATCTCCAAGCACAGGCCGGGGAGAAGCCTCCCTCACTGTGCTCCATGATCATCTTCACATGGATTCATTATCACCTTGGAGGACAAATCAGAAGACACAGGTTCACTAGGGGTAAAGAAAGGGGAGAAGTGGTGCTAAGGCCTGGATGTGGTTTGAATATGCCCCCCACGAGTTTGGGCATTAAAATGTAATCCCCATTGTGAGATATTAAGAAGGTAAAAACTTAATCTGACTCAGGTGTTTAGAGGTGAGGCCTTCAGGAGGTGATCCGATGAGATAAGGTCATATGAGTGGAGCCCCCATGATTGAATTCTCGTGGCTTTATGAGAGAGAGAGAAACCAGAGGACACACATCTGCATGTACATTCCCCATCTCTTGCCGTGTGATGTCCTGTGTCACCATGGGATTCTGATAAAAAGAAGACCATTACCAGATGCAGCCTCTTGACTTTGCATCTCCAGAACTGGAAGCCAAAGTATTATTATTATTATTATTATTATTATTATTATTATTATTATTTTAATAATTCGCTTACCCTATGGTATTGTGTTATTGGCAACAAGAAATGGACTAATAGAGAGGGGTTGTTGTGAGCGATCATCTTGAGGTCTGGGAGAACAGGACAACAGAGGAGGAATGAGCAGAGTGTCAGTGCCCAGAAGGAGTGGCTGAGCACCTGAGCCTGTCCCCAGGGGCCTCACTGTGTCCTGGGGATGGAGGCATTGAAAGAGCTTGAAAATCTCCTGTTCCTGGCCCAGCCGTGCTGATTCTCAGTGGCACGACTTCCTTTACCTTTGGTGAGTTGCTTCTCTCAGCCTCACTTTCCTCACCTGTAACATGGCTGATTGAACCCTATGACTTATAAGGTGCTTCCCAGCCCCCAAATTTAAGGATTTGTAAACTCTTTTATGAACAGAACAAACTGAGGGCAAATCAGATGGAAAATCTGAGGGGTCATTTGACTACAATAAAGTCATCCAATTTGGGTTCAAATCTTGACTCTGCCATTACCAACTTGCTATCTTGGACAAGTCTTGTAACCTTTCTGAGCCTCAGCTTCCCACACATTAAAACACCTCCTTGGCAGGGGTCACGTGCACATCCCAGTGCTCACAGGCGCGTCTCTTTCCTTCCCAGGAACTGCACCACCATTATAAGAAATCAAAAGCTGCCAAGAGAAAATTTGGTCACACCAACAGTTATTACCCTGATTTCAATGGTATTAGATGTGGGGGGAAATGTATGTCTGAGAATAGAGGACACAAAGTGTTTGGGGACTGTAAGACCTCAGCAGCACTCCAAAACAAGGCCAAGGGTGTCCCAACTTGCTTCCCCCACTCAATCTGTGGTGCTTTGATCTGACACTAAAATTAACATTTTTTTTGGTAGGAAAAAAGCTTGAAGGATTAGATTTAATTTTTAAGGTCCAAATTTTTTATACTTTGGGGGTGGGGTGCAAATTTATCATAGTTGCAAAATTCAATATATTAATAAATCTTCACAAATACTAACAAAGAATTTCAGTTTTGACTAAATATGGGGTCCAACTGACTAAGCCACCAACACTTACTGAGCACCCCACCCCCATGTTCTGCAGGCACCAAGGGAAGGCCCAGAGGAAATAAGTTGTTTGCTGCTTCCCTTAAAATGGTCCCTTAAGAGCACAGAAAGCTTCTCCTGCTCCAAGGTGGCTTTCCCCATTTTCCTCTCAGAAAGCACAATGCTCTGCCCAAGGGTCAAATTCATTACCATTATGCCTCCTGTGGGTAAATTAAAAGCCACAAGCAAAGCTACAACTTTCAAGGAACTAATAGAATTAATGATTTTCTTCAAACAGGTACAAGAAAGGTCAGCCTTGGATCTTGCAGAGTTGTACATTGCTTTTAATCTCTCTTATTTACAGGGGAAGAAAACTTCTGGGTTTGCAAATGAAGATGAATGGTGAAGACGCAAAAGAAATTAATCTTATTGGAAAGCCATTTCTTCCTCTGAAAGCACTAGGTATTTGTGGCTCAGTTCCTCGTGTTATTGACTTAAAGAGATAACATTTGCCCTAGATGATGGTGTTGTTTCCATGGTAACATTTTTTCAACGAGACTAAAAATAATGAAGCCTGTGTCTGATTTACTAGGACAAGTCAAGCCTTTCTCCACGAGTGTCTGAAAGAAGTATCTGTCGGTTGTCACAGATTTATTGCAAATTAAAGGGCACATGGTTTAGGCGCTGAAGTGAAATGTTTTTATTTCTGCCTGACTCTTCCACTTTGGAGTGTCATAGATTTGCAGGGCATGGCAGACACATGCCTAATAGAGAAGAACAGAGAGGAGTTTAATGAGTCACAAAGAAGCATTCTTCATTTCAAGTGCATCCTGTATTCTCATTGGAATGAGTCTGCAAAGCTGCTGGGTCCCCAAACCCCTCATTTGTAATTCCCCAAGTAGTCACACAGACAAGGCCAAAGTTGTTGTTAGCAAGCTTTGAAGCAACAGCACTTCATTTGTTAGCTATTGAGTTTGTTCCTGAAAAGTCCTGGGATCGAGGCCCCAGAGTATGCATACGTGTCTGTTTGTGCCCATTGCTGAGCACAGGTGATGGAGTAGGGTGATGGGAAGAGGGAGAAAAGGAAAGAAGAGCTGGTCCACTCTCCAGAGTATTCGTTACATCATTTAATAAATACATATTAAGCAACTACTGTGTGCCAGGCACTGTATTGTTCTAGGGTCAATGGGTTCATAAGAAAAAATTGAGGGGCTGGGGATGTGGCTCAAGCGGTAGCGCGCTCGCCTGGCATGCATGCGGCCCGGGTTCGATCCTCAGCACCACATACAAACAAAGATGTTGTGTCCGCCAAGAACTGAAAAATAATAAAATATTAAAAAATTCTCTCTCTCTCTCTCTCTCTCTAAAAAAAAAAAATTTGAAAGATAATGTTGTTGGACAGCTTGAGGGTGGGAAGAGCTAATGAACAGTAATCATAGATTTTGTTTCTTTCTCTCTTCCTTCCTTTTTTTCATCCTTCCATATATTATTGATCATTTCATTGAGTCTTACCATATGCCACATACATAACAATTAGATATGATGTAAATATGCATAGAGCTAAGAACCCAACCTCAAAGAGCCAATACCTAGTAAAGATGATAAATAAATCAGCATGCATATGACTAAGAAATTGCATTCTTGGTCATTTATCCCAGAGAAATGGAAACTTATGTCCACATGAAGAAAAGAAAAAAAAAAAAAAAGAACACCTCTCCTCATTCAAAGCAGCTTTATTCATAAAAGCCCAAACCTAGATACTGCTAAGGTATCCTTCAACAGGTGAATGGTTAAGCAAACTGTGGTGTACCCATGCCATGGGACACTACTCACCAATAAAAGGGAAAGAACACACAACAATTTAGATGAACATGGACTGTGGGTTTAGCCCAATGGTAGAGCCCTTGCCTGGCATGCACAGGTCCTGAGTTCAATCCCCAGCATCACCAAAGGAAAAACAAATAGATGAATGTCTCAGGAGTTATGCTGAGTTTAAAAAACTAATCCTGAAAGGTTACTTACTACGTGACTGCATTATTGTAAATTCTTGAAATGACAAACAAATGAAGAACAAATTAGTGTTTGCCCAGGATTAAGGAGGGCTGGAGTCTGGAGGGATGGGGCATGGTTATGAAAGGGCAACATTAGGATTTTTGTGTTGATGGAAGTATTCTCTGGACTATGGTGGTGGACACATGAAGGAAACATAAAACAAAAATGTATAGAGATAAATGCACACACACAAATACAAGTAAAACAGGACATCTGAAAAAGACCAGAAATTATATCAATGTCAAGAGCTTGGTTGTGATATTGTACTATAGTTTACAAGATGTTATCATTAAGGAAAACTGGATGCTGGGTACATGGACTCTCTGTGTTATCTCTTACAACTGCATTACCTCAAAATGATTTGATTTTAAAATATCAACACAATGTAAAATGTGATAAATGCTATTATAAAAGTGAAAATAGGATCTATGGACGCTCAAGCATGGGGGTGGGAAGATATGTTGTTGGGAGAAATTTCCTAGAGAGATGACACTGAAGGAAAGTGAGAAGATACTCATTCCAAGCAGAGGAACCCACTATAGATCAGGGCCTTTGTCTTGTCCACTGCTATTTCCCCAATGGCTAGAAAACTGTCTGGCTGACAGTTAAGTATCAAAAACCATTTGTTGAATGAATCACTGAAGACACAGCGAGTTCTCAGTTCATAATGGTGCAGCATGGTGTGAGCTCAGGAAGAGTCAGGGAAGAGGAGGGAGGGCAGCCACTGGTGGAGTGCAGATTGGGAACTGTGGGAGAACCTGTGGCCTCAGAGGGATGAGAGACTGGAGCAGAGACCAGCTAGGGAGAGTGCTTGACCCAAGCTGTAAATGTTAGACAACCTTCAGGATAATCCCACATTGACCGCAGAGGCAGCACTCAAGCCATAAAGGGAGTATTAAATTTTCCAGTAGCCACATTAAAAAGGAAACATGAAACAGGTGAGATGCATTTCAATACTTAATCCCAGTGTGATCAAAATAAAATTGATCTTATTTAACCCAATATTCTCCAAAATGTTTACATTTTAACATGTAATTAACATAAACAGCTACTGGTGAACTATTTTATACCCTTGACATCCTTTGTTTGATGTACTAAGCCTCTGGAGTCTGCGGTGCATCAATAGCACATATAATCAGCAGCACACCTCATTCACAGTAGTTGCATTCAAGTGCTCAAGAGCTATGCATCGTGGCTGTCATGGTGGACAGTGTTATGCTCATCAAAATTCCTTCCAGACCCTTTTCATATGGCATATTTATTAATTTTTCCACAACAAAATCCTATAAATCCTACCCTTCATGATGAGGAAACTGAGGCCCAGAGAGGTTAAGCAAATTCTCCACACCTCCCAGCTAGTAGGTGATGGAACTAGGATTCAAACTTAGCTTGGTCTGCCTAATTTTGGCTATATCTGGCAGCTTCCGACACTTTGTTCCTACAAGAAACCCATAAGGGGATTATTAGGTCAGCCTTACAGAAATATCTGAACCCACGCCAGCTGAGCCCAGGCTGTTGTTCACGTAAAGTTTCAAAGCTTAGCAGCAAGGAGTCCATGAAACAGAATGTTTTTCAGAATGTATCAAAATGCTTATTTATCCAGAACGATGATTTCTGATCTGCTGAGCCTGATGACTTCCTTGAGACTCTCCATCTTTGGAAACATGCCCGTTTGCCTGACTGAATCACTGCTTCTTACCTTAACATCGCTGAAGAGGCTGCATCCAATTGAATCAGAGAGATTCCTCCCAAGTAGAGAGGGCCCTGACATTTAGTGAGCAACGAGGCCAGAATAATAATCAGGTCCAGAGAAGGGAAACTGATATAATCAAAAAGATGGAGCGATTTCATCATAAAGGATAGAATTGGGGGGAAAAAAATATCACCCAAGCTGGAAGGGCAAAGACTAAGGAGAAGGAAAATACCAAAAGAGGCCCTAAAGCCATAAGGGCGGTGAGTATATTGAACAGCAGCATTTTTAAGACTGATCTGAGGTCCAGTTCTGCCTACTGCTGTGGCTCTGGGGTCCTGGAATCATTGTCTGTTGAAATCAGTGACTCTCCTTTGTAATGATGGCCAAGATTAGAGACAGGTAGGTGGAGATTTAAGAGCCGAGCAATGTAAAAGCCTCAATCCCATGACTGAGTTAACAAGCCCTGATGGAAAAACCAACAAAGGCCCAATCACACAGCCTAAGCCCCCAGTGGGAAGCACTTCAACATCCAGTATCATTCACTGATGTCCTCACCATCCACTTCTGCTCCTTACTCGGAGGTCACAGAAACACCCCGATGTCCTTATGTTCCAAACAAAGCCCACTGTCTTTCTCTTCAGACCCCTTCCTGACACCTTCATCTTGCATTTTCCATCTCTGTAAATGATACCACTGGATTCATTCTAGACACGGTCCTGTGACATATCCTGCACCCAGACACACACACACACACACACACACACACACACACAGCTCGTCAGTTCTTTCTCCTGAACACCTGGAGACTCAGTCTCCCTAATTCAGAAACATTGAAGACCCTTCTTACTGATACCTCTGACTCCTTATCTTGGTCCCCTAGAGCTAGAATCTTCTTTTGTAAATGTGACGCTGACCCTAGTCGGTAAATTCTGGCTGAAACTCTTCATTGACCCTGGGTACTCAGGATAAAAGAGGCTCCTCAGCCTCTCCCCCCCGCCCCCAGCTCATCACCCTCTCGCCTCTGGCCTTGACATCTGCCCTTTCCTTGTCAAAACTTCTTCCTCTATATCACCCCCACCTATCATCTGGGACCTGGCTTAGCACTGCCTCCCTTGGAAAGTCCCTCTGATCCTCCAAGTCTGAACTGGGCGCCCATGCCACCCGTGATCCCGAGCGCCTCTCCTATCGTGTCTCCTTCACATCACCTCATCACCAACGCTCACTTGTCTCTGAATCTACTGGACCACTGGCTCCACGTAGCTGTGTATGACTTCCTGCTCACCCTTATGTCCCCAGTGCCTGCCCACAGTGAGCAATCAACATCTAAGTAAATGAACAAATAACTCAAATGATTGTGGACAACACCAAACATTTTTCTCCTGATTTAAAACTTTGTCAGTCTCCATGAAAGTTTGACATCAATTTCCAGAAAAGTGAACCGTTAGTCTGACAAGATTTGTCTCCCCGGATCTAAATGAGAACCTAGTGGGCCAGTATGGGTGTCACCATGGAATGGCTGGAGCTATGAGGTAGTGCAGCATTTGTACAGCATGTACTCACCCAGACAGCAGGGACCCTGGAAGCCCTGGCCCAGGCAGCTAGGTCAGCACCCACTCTCCCTCACCTCCTTTCCCACACAGGACATTAAACCTGGTCACTTCCACCCACACCAATGTGAACAGATTCGCCTGTGTGGACACTTATCTGCCTCTTGGCACTTGTTGGTACCTTGCTCAATTTGGTTGGGTTTTATTACTAATGTCCATTACTTAGGGAGATAAAAACTAAGCATTTTTCCCTCTTTGCAACTTGAACTATCTCATCAAGGAAATGCAGAGAGTATGGAAATTAGATTTGATTGACAGACAGCTATTTGCTTCCATCACGTTGCTATTCTGTAGCTCTGTTGGGATTAAAAAAAAAAAAAGATTTTGGGCTTTTCTGACAGCCTGATGGGCAATAACATAATTGTCATAATCCTCTACCCTCAGGGGCAAAAGTAAAGAAGGAAACTTCATAATGAAATTACTGTGCCTCAAAGATGTCGCCACTAGATTCATCCTTTTTGCATTGTTCTTATCCAGGGCTCTGGAAACAAAATGCCTATTTCAGGCATGCCTGGCGCTCTTGTTAATGCTCTGTTTTTTGAATTGCCTTGAAGATGGACAAGGCCTGTGGCAGCTTGAGCCCAAAGTGTGAAGCTTTAGGAATACCGGCAGAATACACACACACACAGAGGCTCGGTTCAACTCTATTTACCAGACAAAAATATAGATCTAAGACTTGATTTTTTAAAAATTGTAGTGCTCTTTTAGATGCTCATCTTTTCCTTCCAGTGTTATGATCAAGCTTGGGCGGGGGGGTGGGGTGGACAGGAGACTTATCTCCATACTTATTTTTCCCCGACAGGCAAAAGAAACAAAGAGGGACTATTTGGCCTCTGTCTCTCAGTTCCACACTCCTACCTTAGTTTCCTACCTGATTGATGAGATTGGGGGAATGAAAATGGTCACAGTGGTTCAGCATCCCGCAGTCTGGTCTACATTGGGATGGATTGGGCTGCAAGGTATAAGTACCAGCCACTGAAGGTTTTTAAGTTTAAATAACAAGAAGCCCAGGGTCGGGAAGATCGAGTATGGTGTTGCTGCTCGACAACATCATCCAACACCCAGGTGCTTCCCTGTTTTCTGCTCTGCCACCCACAAGTGTTGACAAGCCTCCCAGCTCAGACTTGGTGTCCTGAAGCCACAATGTCCAAAAACAGAAATGAAAGAGAATAAAGGGAAGATAGCATCTTGTCACAAGCATCTCTCTTTTAAGAAAGAAAAGGTCTAACAGAAGTTTCCTGCATATTTTTTTTCTTTAATAACTTTTACTTTTTAATGCAGATTTTCTCATTAATAACATTGGGCAGGGTCAGGTCACCTAGTGGTGACCTGCTGTCAGGGAGGCTGAGAATGAGAGAGACCACAAGCATTTCAGCCTGGAGAGTTGGGGACCAGGTCTGCTGGCCAGGGAGCAAGGCAGGGAACTTCTGTAGGGTGGACAACCACCAGCATCTATAAATTATGCAGGTTCAACTCAGGGCAAAGGCCAATCTGACTGCCTATCAAGCTGTACTCTCTAATTTGACTTCACTCAATAAGAAAGTCAATATTTTTTTCTTCTCCTGTCAGATCCTCACATCTCACTTTCTTTTTTCCAAGCTCTGAGCAAGCAGAAGAACAGGACTACTTATTATTCCCAAACACCAACAATTACTGCCAGGAGCACTGTTGATGGCAGAAAATCAACCACCCATTTTGAGTCTCATCTTCTTTATCTAGAAAGCACCTTTGCTTTTTGGCTTTTTTTTGTTGGAAGAGAGCATTTCCAAGCCCCTTCCAGCCCAGGTAGTCTGTAATCCCTTGACTACATTCAAATGTCTCCAAACAGGAAATCAAATCACAAGTAGCCTAAGATGTATTGAGAAAGGAACAAATTTGATTCACATTGGCCTTGGGGATTCAACTTTGCACTCTAAACTTTGAAGGCAGTATCAATAAAATTAAGAACCAGCAAATGCACTCCAGCATCTTATTGAGTCTAACCATATAATGGACTTACAAGAGTTTAGGAAATGCTGTCCTCTTTGGAAATTATTATTTCTCTCTAGAATAATCTCTAATGTCTATAGCCCTAACACCACCTTGACATAACTTACAAAAAGTCTTTCCCAGCTAAGCATCAGTCTATGTCCATACACACTCAACGATAATAATAACAGCTAATATTTTTAAAGTTGCGCTCTGTGTTCAATACAGATAAAGCTTTATATTGCATCATCTCTCTTAATCCTCATAACAATAATGTTACAATGTCGTCTCGATTTTAAATACAAAGAAACTGAAGTCAAATAACTTGCCAAGATCTTACTGCTGAAAGTGTTGGAGCCAGAATTTGAACTTAAAGACTATGTGTTCAGAGCTTGTGCCCTTAGCCACTATGTTATATTGCTCTTGTAGTATTTAAATATTATTTTAAAATGTTTATATTTCTATTTCTGCCATTAATCCAGATGGGGAAATTTTCTCTCTATTCCCTAGTAATTATACCTAATGTCTAATAGACACTTGATATGTGAATGAATGAATGACTTGTTGCATGGATTTCTCTGTTCTTTGGGCTCACTCTGCTCTGTTACACCACTGTGCCCTGGCTTATACTGCTCTGTCCAAAAGATTCCTACTTATCCTTCATGAACATGTCCAAATGTCATACCCATGCTGTGTTCCTCATATAGAAAAGGAACTTGAGTGAGAACAGCAGAGGACTTATTCACGAATTAGGATCAGCTAAAAACAGCCCTAAAATATCAATAATTTAACACAGTAAAATGGCTCACGGTTAGCAGAAGCCGTGAACAAGACTCTGCCATCACTTAGGGAGGGAGGAGCCAGCTTATGGTGTCACCATCTTGGAGATGTGGCCTGCATCACCATGGAAGGGGATGAGAACTACTATAGAATTGTGTAAGCCTCGAACTAGCATAGAGCTTCTACCCATGTTCCATTGGCCAAAACTCAGTCTCATGGCCTTGATCTAACTGCAAACAAGGCCAAGGAGTGAGGTTGGCCTGTATACCCGAGAAGATGGAATACAATTAGTGAACATAGTATGTTCCCACCATTGTTCCCTTCACTGTAATACTGATCAATACCTTCCAAGGTTCTAATGGAAACTGTTTTTACCTTAGAATTCTATACCCAGCCAAACTTTCAGTTGAGTGTGAGAGTACAATAATGAATTATTTGCCAGGTGCAATGGCACATGACTGTAATCCCAGTGGCTCAGGAGGACTGCAAAATCAAGGCCAGCCTTAGCAAGTTAGATAGGCCCTAAGCAATTCAGTGAGACCCTGTCTCTAAATAAAACAGAAAAAAGGATTGAGGATGTGGCTCCATGGTTGAGTACCCCTGGATTCAATCCCCTTTACCAAAAGAAAAGAAATATCTGACAAGAAAAATCTCAAAAATTGTATTCAACATACCTTTTCTCTTACATTATGCCAAATAGTGTAAACTAGAAAGGAAGTAAATAAGGGAAGAAGAAAACATTTAATCTAGGAATCTGGACTCTAAGACTGGAGAAAGTTGAAGAGAAGTCCAGAAATAATAGGTGTACAGCAGGCTTAGAAAGCAACAAATCCAAACTGGGGAAGAAGTATACCTGCATTTGAAGGATGGAAAAGGGGAAATGAACTGCTGACCTATTAAACCACCAAACCCTGGCTTATCCTGCTCCCCCAACATCCATCAAATGGAATAGATAATGTCTAAAATTTATACATCTATAAATAAGAGTACATGAATATTTGAAAATGGAGATGTAAATTACAAGAGAAACAGCCAAAAAAGAGTTGAAGATATTTTTGCCCCTGGATAGCTGATCTTGGAGGTAGGTAGAATAGAGACAGAGAATGTTATGCTTTGTTTTAATTCTTGGTATAGCACTTGAATTTTTAACCATGTAACATATTTCTTTGCTAAAATTTTTTCATATTTTAAAATAAAAGTGAGAGGGAAAACCAAGTTCTTATAATCTTTTCTTTTTTCCTATCCAAAGGTCTCACACCAAGGCCCTACAGATGGCCTCATAAAAAAAAGGGAACACAGCAAATACGCAACATATTCTCTGAATCCCTAACAAAGTAGTTTCCATTCATTCAACTCTTTTTAAAAATACTTGTTAATGACTCTAACTTCCTGAAGAGATTCAAAGGAAGAAGGGAAGGTGTAGAAAGAACAGATTGCGGGGCTGGGGTTGTGGCTTAGTGGTAGAGCACTCACCTTGCACGTGCAAGATCATGGTTTTGATCCTCAGCACCATATAAAAATATATAAGTGAAATAAAGGTATTGTGTCTAACTACAACTAAAAAAAAATCAATATTTTTTTTAAAACAAGAACAGATTGGGCCACAAACAGAGCTCCTGGAATATCAAGTACCTACCACATATGTTGGCGCTCTTACATTATGCCAAAAAAGGTATTGTTGAACATTTTACACGTTTTTCTGAACAGTGAGACCCCATCTTTTCTTTCTTTTTTTAATTATATTTTTAATTGTAGATGAACACAATACCTTTATTTTATTTATTTATATGTGGTATTGAGGATCGGATCAAGTGCCTCACATGTTCTAGGCAAGCACTTTACCATTGAGCTATCACCCCAGCCCGAGACCCCATCTCCTAAAACAATAAAATATAGGGCTGGGGCTGGGGCTCAGTGGTAGAGCACTTGCCTGGCATGCATGAGGGGGTTTGATCCTTAGCACTACATAAAAACAAAATAAAGGTATTGTGTCCACCTACAACTAAATATATACATACATACATACATATACACACACACACACATATTTTAAAATAAATAAATAAAATATGATATAAAAATGTTTTAAAACTTTTTGAGTTCAACATGACTTTTTGGTGAGCTCATGTTGACTGTCAAGGAGTATTGCCTCCCTAACTACTCATACTCACATCAAGATTACCTTTCTAATTTCAATAACTCATCTTCTGATGTTTTTTTTTTTTTTTTTAATTTGGGCAGCATTTGTTGATCTCTTGGTTCCCTTGCTGCCCTGTCTCAAAAATTCACTAGCAATAGTTCTGCAGAAAGTTCTTTTTAAAAAAAAAAAAAAAGACTGAGAGAGAATTTTAATATTTATTTTTTAGTATTTGGCGGACACAACATCTTTGCCTGTATGTGGTGCTGAGGATCGAACCCGGGTCGCACGCATGCCAGGCGAGCACGCTACCGCTTGAGCCACATCCCCAGCCCCTGCAGGAAGTTCTTAAGCCCTATTAGAAGGCCATTTGCGTGGTCTAGATCCATGAACATATTCACTGCATGTGGGGGTTTCACTGTCTCTTTCAACAATATCACCCTGAGGTTATCTACTGAGCACCATTGTAGTGATTGGTACAGTCCCTACCATTGAGGAGCTCTTAGTCTACAGGAGCAGATAAGCCAAAAATT
The DNA here is from genome assembly GCF_048772815.1 of Callospermophilus lateralis. Lineage (NCBI taxonomy): Eukaryota > Metazoa > Chordata > Mammalia > Rodentia > Sciuridae > Callospermophilus > Callospermophilus lateralis. The sequence continues at coordinate 67,722,614 of NC_135307.1, read as the reverse complement.
ACAACAGTGATAAACACTGTGATAGAAATGTGCAAAGGGGACTGTGGATTTGGAGAGGCACCTAACCTAGTCATGGGAGGGAGAGAAGGCACATCTTCTGAGCAAGCGAAGACTTAGGATTGAATGTGTACAGAGAATAAAAAAGGCATTCTGGGCAAAGCATATTTAAGGACTCAACAGTGAAGAAAACTCAGGGAATTGAAAGTCATTCAGGTAGGGCAACGTGACAGGAGATGGAGGGTACACCCAGAGGCAAGCAAGGGCAAGGATCCACTAGGAACACACTAGAGGATTTCATGTGTGTTCAGAAGTAGCATGATCAGATGAGAGTTGTAAGTAGATCCCTCCAACCAGAGGGCTGAAGCATGTGTGGTAGATGATGGAGGGTGAGATTGGTGGGTAAAAGGGGAGGGAGCAACCAAAATCTAACAGGGAGGTGGACTCAATAGGATACGGTTATAAAGGAAGAAGAAGGAGCAGTATCTCAGGCAGCCCATCGGGTATTGACAGCTAGGTAGGCAACTGCACCACTGTCCAGCAGGGAACCTGGGGGGAACTGGTTTGGGGATAGTGGAGCTTACTTGTGCTAACTTTGAGATATCTGTCAGACACTGGAATAGACATGCCTCTTCATGGGAACATGCAGGTCTGTGATCCAGAGAGAGGTCGGGGGCGGGGGGGAAAAGACAACCGTGCCATTTGCATGTGGAGGTTGTGGAGTCCTTGGGGATGAAAACAAGATCTCCCAGGGAAGATGTGCAGTAAAGAAAAGGGACAAGAAGTTGAATGAGGAGCCCAACAGCTTAGCACCCAGCTAACCCTGGCCCAAGTGTTTACCCCCTTAGGATCCCACCATTCCACCACCCAAAAAACCTAATTTTTTAGTCCATGTATTATTGCCCCACATTAGACATAATTGATTTGAAGGTGGAGACCAAATTTTATTTGATTTATTATCCACAGGTTCAAATGCACAACTAAGAATATTTATATGCTTAATACATGCTGACTAAATAATGATTGTATATTCTATAATTTCTTGAAGACGCAGAAAAACAGCAAGTCTAACATGCTTCAAATTAACAAAGTATGAGTCTTAGCACATGATTCAAGAATTTTTATCTAAGAAAGAACACACCTCTTGTCTCTGCCCCTCTTTCTCTTATTTCAGAGCAGAAATCTGGTTTTCTATAGAATAGGGCTTAGCAGAGCCTATGAAGGGAATTGGGGGAGAAGAGATGGAATAAGGATGGTTACTGGGTGCAGGAGATACAGCTGAATAGGAGGAATAACTTAGTGTTCTATGGCACAGTAAGAAAACTGTGGTTAACAACTATTGATTGTATTTTTTTTTATTTTTTTAAAGAGAGAGAGAGAGGAGAGAGAGAGAGAGAATTTTTTTTTTTTTAGTTATTGGCGGATACAACATCTTTGTTTGTATGTGGTGCTGAGAATCGAACCTGGGCCGCACGCATGCCAGGCGAGCGCGCTACCACTTGAGCCACATCCCCAGCCCTTGATTGTATTTTTCAAAAGGGTGAGTAAGAAGACTTTGAGCCGGGCACAGTGGTGTACGCCTATAATCCCAGCAGTTCGGGAGGCTAAAGCAGGAGGATTGCAAGTTCAAAGCTAGCCTCAGCAATGTCAAGGCTCAGTGAGACCCTGTCTCTTAATAAAATACAAAATAGGGCTGGATGTGGCTCTGTGGTTGAGTGCCCCTGAGTTCAATCCCTAGTACTTCCCCACAAAAAGAAGACTTTGAATATTATCAACACAAAGAAATAAGAAATGTTTGAGGTGATAAGGGATGCCGGTTGCCATAATCTGATCATTGTACATTGCATACCTGTATTGAATGCCACAATGGACCCCATAAATATGTATAGTTACTATGTATCAATCAAAATAATTAAAATCTGGTTTCTAGACTTTATCATGTGCTTCCCTTCCTCATTATGAAAACAGGAATATTTTCAGCTTCTGGATTTCCCTGGTTCACCTGAACTAAACATTAGAACCACAGGCATGGTCTTGACCAGTTTCTGCTCTCCCATGGATCCTGCTCAACCCTCCCTGGAGCAATTGCCTTTCGATCACCCCTGCTAGAAGAGAGTTTATAAAGCTGTGGCTATTTCAGATGAACCTCTTCCTGGGGACAGTTTACTGACGGGTTACAAAGTACTTTGATTTCACAAAAAATAAGTGGTCTTCTTTGCAAAGGCAGCAAGTGGTATTTTGTTTTTTGACAGATTCACCAGGCAAGAACCACAAGCTCAGTGACAGAGAGCCAAGGTTTTTCTCCCTTCCCTTAAGCCAGCTACTCAGAAGATAGTGATCTGTATTTATAGTCATGAAATGGGAGAGTTGGAAAGGAAGTAAAGAATAAGGCATTTTGTCTTTGAAAGGAGGGTGCCAGGCAAGGCAGGCTCTTGCTCCTTTGGCCTACAAATCTCCCATTCCCTGGCCAGCCCACCTTGCTGGGTAACTAACTCAAAACCAATGCAGTCGGGGGTCTATGCTTTGCCTGTTACAAGAGCTCAATCAACACTAACTAAAGAGTAAAACAAAACAAACAGGGATGAGTTAGGGCTTTGGCTTCAGTTGGTAGGACAAAGCAGACTTGGGCCAGGGGCTTCATTTAAAACTCAGGACTCTGAGAACACCTGAGAAATGACAGTGACTAAATCAACCCTGGACTCTCCATGGGATGGTCAGGGTCTTAAGGAAAGCCCTGTCCTCATCACCCTCCCTTCCCCAAGTTGGGCAAAAGATGTTCATGGTGCCATTGTACACTTAATAACTGAATATATATATCATTTGTCCATAGGTCTCAAAAGTCATAGAAAGTCTTCTACTCTCCCATTCCTGACCATTACTCTAAAGGAAAAGAACTTAAAATGAGAATAGTCTTTAGTACCACAAAATAAAAAAATAAATAGCATACATCTTATGCAGAATATATTTATCACAGTATGATTTTACAAAAATAGCGAAAGGAGATATCCTACCTACTTGGGCAAAGATAGGAAACTATGGTATGGTCGATCGATAGAACAGTATTCCTCAATTAAAATTATAAGAACTGTAGAATATGGAAGAACATCTGATATAAGGTTAAGGGGGAAAATCAGAATGCAAAACCATACATAACAAATGTGTAACTACCTCTGTTTAACAATTATGCAAGCCTGTAGACAAAACCTGGAAAATTCTATGAAAAATTATCATTGATTTTTTTTAAGGTAAGTAGATTGTGTTAACCACAAAAACTGAATTATCTCAAACCTCCAGGAAAAGAAAATTATGACACTAAACAATCCCAGAGAGGAAAACATCCCAATTCTGTTTACAAAGACACTATACTAAATCAGATTTTAAAACCCCAGATAAGAAAGCTATAATCTTATTTTTCTTATGAAGACTGACGTAAAAATGCTAAATAAAATATTAACAAATTGAATTCAGCAATATATTAAACAAATGATATATTATGGCCAATTTGGGTTTATTCCAGAAGTGCAAGGATGATTCAGTGACAGGAAATATGTTCATATAATGATCCATATTAATGCATCAAAGGAAGAAAAACACATGATGTCATCTCAGCACAGGCTGCAGAAGCATGTGATTAAATGAATACAAGTTATTCCTGAAAAATTCTTTCTCAATGTCATGTATATATACACACATATGTATCTACATATGTAGTTATACGGAGTTTTGATTATTCAAAACTATAAAAAACTCAGCAACAGGTAGTTGGTGTGATGAGTCCTTTGGAGACTAAATGGATATAATGACCAATGAAGGCTTGAAACAATCTATGCTACCAAGAGATTATGTGGTTTTTACAGATTTTGTCTTCAGATTTAACCTGCTTTATTTCTGTACTGTTTTTGGATGCCCTGGGCCACAAATAACTCCTATTCTCAAAATTCCCCCATAGTTTCCCAGCACATAGACAATTCCTAGTCCCTACTCTGTCCTCCAAGGACGACCTATGTATGCTCACAGTTGCTTTCTTCTTACCACCAACCTCCTGGATGTTTCTGAAACATGCCAAGGACATTCCTGCCTTGGAACCCCTAAGCTGGGAACTTGAAAACTTTGAACCTGCCTGGCAAGTTCTTTCCTCAAGTGCTACAATGGCTCCCTCTCTCACTTTATTTGCTTATGTGACCATACTGTCTCAAAGAGCATGCTTATCACACATTGGACACCTCAGCGCTCTACCTTCCACCTTTCTTTATGACTTGACATATTACATATTTATACACGTATTGTTTTCTCTGCTACCAGAAAGTAAGTTTCATGAGGTTAAATGCTTTTTACAATACAGTTCACTGCTGCACACACCAGAACCTGAGATGGCACCTGGCAGGTAGTAGGAATAGGTTAAATGTGTGGTTGAAGCAAGAGAAAGCTTGACACTAGATTTAAACAATTAGGAAATTCATCGTCTTGCATAGCAAAATCTCAGAGGTAGAGTGGGCTTCAGCAAAAAGCAAGGCTTTGGCTTTTCTTCTCAGTTCTTCCCTCTTGCACATATCAGTTTGCCTTCACACAGAAGATGCCCTTGAGGTCACAAAATAGCTGCAGCAACAACTGGAGCCACAGAGTTCCAGAGAGAAAGAATCTCTTTAGAATGAGATGTCATTCCCTACATTCTGATTGGTTACCCTTAGTTCATAGGCCTGCTCCTGAACCAATCACTGGTATCCCATGATTGGATCACGTCAAACAGGCCTCACCACCAGAGAAGGGCATCAGGGTTGTGTAAGAAGTAGGAAGTAGAGGAAATGGAGTCTGGACAGAGAGGGAAAACATGATCACTACAGTTTTCAGACTCCAAAGAAACTCCTCAAATCCCAGGAAACTTCTTTGTTTCCTTCCCTTCCTTTTTCTTTAACTTTCCTTTCCCTATTCTTTCTTTCCTTCTTTTTTTTACTTTTCTTTCAGTACTAGGGATTGAACCCAGAACTCTATGCCACTGAATTACATCCCCAGACCTGTTATTTTTAATTTTGAGATAGTCTGGTTAAATTGCTGGGGCTGGCCTCAAACTTAAAATCCTCTTGTCTCAACCTCCAGAGTCGCTGGGATTACAGGCATGCACAACCATGCCAGGCCCAGGGAAATCTTTCTGATAGAGTAAACTTTCCAGTGGCCTCTCAGGATCTCAAAACACAATCATTTTGCGGGGACAGTTCTTGAGTCAAACACCACACTTCAGTGAGGGAGTTTCCTCAAAATGTTTCCTCCCAGGAAAGCCTGAGCCCTGGGAGAAAGAAAGCTAAACACACCTTTTCCTTGGGAGAAGGAAATGAAAACAGCAAAACACACTTCAGATACAGTAGGATTCTCGAGCGGTATCAAAACACAAAAACATCTAGAAAGCAAAATATTCCTACAAAGAACTAAAGGTCGTTAAATTCATGTTCCAGCAATATGAATAAATAGCAATTCAATGCAGGAGAAAATATTTTATCTGCAAAATGAGTAAGGTTGTAAATTTCTGAAAACTCTCTACCAGGCAGATACCCTGAAGTGTTAAACTAATGGTTTGATTAAAAGTTTGCTCCATTACAACTCTTGCATCAAGGTAATTTCTGAGGAAATAGAGCCATATGGAAAAATTGAAAAGTCTCCAAAATATTGTCTTTTATCTGAATAATATTATAATATCTTATTTCACTTTCTGCAAAAACAGAAGCTGACTTCTAACAAATGGTCCCTGAGAGAGATTTGATCATTTTGTTTCATTGTGACTCCTTCACTGCGATGCTTTAAATCCCTCATGATTTATTTTCTTTGTAATTAGCAGTTGAGGCAGCCCCACTAGTCTTCCCATGCTAGAGGATGGAACACCACCCAGAGCAAATACAAGCCTTTTGTTTCTAACAGAAAAGATAAAACTTTAAGTTTTTTTTTTGTTGTTGTTGTTGTCTTCTAATTGCCCTGCAAGAGTGTCTTCTTCAAATGACTTTTGATATTCCCATGACATGAACCCCAATGTTACCCAGCATTTATAAGATACTTCATGAAAAACAAGTTACTGATTTTGCCATGAATGAGAAGGAAGGGTAGACTCAAAGATGCACAATACTAGATTACTAGCCATGGAACTAGATTAACACACCAGCCGCAAGGGGCAGAGCTGGGAGCAGACTCTAGGTACTAGACTTACAGCCCCTGGCTCCCTTTGCCTCAAAAATGCTCCTTTGGTTCTTCCTGAACCAAATTGCCAGATCCCTTTCTGGAATGTGTTCCTGTGTATATAGTTGACATGTGCATACCTGCTCGCAAGCTACAATAAAGTGCAAATTTAACTCTGAGATTCCTTTTATCCAAAACAAAGTTCTGGTGAAGACTTAAATATCCATAAAGAGGTGATAGATGGATAGATAGACAATAGATAATAAATGATAGATGAAATAGATACATTTTCATGTAATATATATGACATTAAGTTGCTCAAAATAATCATAGCTGTTCTTAACACTAAGAGACTTCCCTCATTTTCCCTCATTAAGTGTGTGATGTAGTGAACTGTGATTCTCACATCATCTCCTTAGAAAAAATCTAAGTACTGAGCCAGGTGTGGTAGCACACTCCTGTAATTCCAACTACTCAGGAGGCTGAGACAGGAGGATCTCAAGTTCAAGTCCAGCCTCAGCCTATTAAGTGAGACCCCATCTCAAAATAAAAAGAACTTAGGATGTAGTTTAGTGGTAGAGCATCCCTGGGGTCAATCCCTAGTAGCAAAAGAAGAAGAAAAGCTTAAGCACTTAGGTTGTACCTCATGTTGTTCCTTATTGAAGGTCAATGATGTGGTACCAAAATAGAGTCCAATAAAAGAGCAAGTGGATTTTCCAATGAGGGACCAACAAGAAGTTTAGGAATTATGCATTTCATGGTGTAAATTTTTTTTCTCTAAATTGGAAAGCAATCCAGAGAGAGGATGGACATATACTGGGAGTTCACAGAAAATGAGTAAGTTTTAATACACTCACCTAAGACACTGAGGGCTTGAATTGGGTGTAGATAGCCAAACTGCAAAAAGACCCAGACAAGCCTGAAGCTATACTTCTGCAGAGATACTGGTTCCCAGGTCTACAAGAGTGTTCAGAAGCTGTCAGTGGCCCAGGTCAGCAAGAGTACAGAAAGAATAGTGTCAAACTGAGCCCAGATTAGGAGGCCTTCAGGCCAGCTGGAACACTGGAGGCTTGAGAACACCCTTGCCCTCAATGTGGGAAGAAAATGAGACAGGTGTGTGAATCAGATGAGGCAGCAAGGGACAGGAGAGGGCTGACAGTCCACAGGATTCTTGCATCAAGAGATATGTTACATTCATCTTTGAATCCCCAGCACCCAACATAGTAGATGCTCAATATTATTGACTTCATGTACAAATGAATGAAATGGATGAATTCACACACCACCATGGGTACACATGCAAGCATGCACATGTGTACCCATGCACATGGAGGTTCAGACAAGAGGATTTTCATCTTTGTTACCTATTTGGGTTCTTCACTGTTTCCTTTGCTCCATCCTTTAAAATCTAAAACTTTGACTCATGCTCTTCATACAGAGAATTCAAGCCAAGACAGGGCTGTCTCCTTGGAGACTTCTAGAAAAGTGTTTCCTTTCTGATGAAAAGAGACCTATAGGTTCTCTTCCTTCACGATTCAGTAGGATGAGGGCATGATGCCAGGATCTATGGCAGCCATCTTGCATGCAGGAGGGGACAAGCCTGTGAATGAAAGTCAGTGTGATAAGGACAGGGGAGTGGTGAGAATAAAGTCCCTGGGTCTCACTGATGCACTAAATTAACCAGTCCTCAGATGCCTAAATTTATAAATGTTCTCATTTGTAAGTTATTGTTCACTGTTAGTTGCAGCCCCATCCCTTTTGATACAATAAGACCAACAGGAAGGAATTCCTTACCTGCAGCCTCTCATCACAGTCCACTGCTGTGACAAGGAGCGAGTATGTCATTGATTAAAACTGAAATATTCATGTCTTTATGTTAGAAAGTTCAGAAGCACAATCACTGGGAGTTGGTTCATGAGGAAATCCCTGATAAACAAATTCAGGAGAGATATATGGAAACATAAAATCTAAGCCTCATTTCAGTCAATATTCAAACCCAGACAACAAAACAAATTCACATGAAATGGTTTATGATTCATATTTGTTAGTCTTACTTTGTACCAGGAACCATGCTGGACACTTTGCACATATCATCTGTTTTAAACCTCAGGACGATCCTGTGGAGTAGGGAATATTAAATTCCCATCTTATAACCAAGAAAAGTGGAGCTAACAATAACCTTCAGACTCTCCGCTTGCTGTGAGTTTCTTCTGTGTCGTCTTCATCCTTTTGGTGTTAATGAAATAGGCAAATATCAGGAAGTAAGAGAAAGAAGACAAAAAAGGAAGACTCCCCCAATAATCCTGCTACAATAAATCCAACCAGTGCCTGGATAAAGCCAATTTAAGAGACTAAGATAATATGGAAAAGTTGACCTTTAAGTAAGTTTCTCCCAAGTCCATTATTCAGTTTTTCTCCTGCAGGTGGGGTGGGGTGGGGCAGTTCTCATCCATTTCCATGGCTGGATCCTGGGAAAGTCTCCTTAAGGATATTTACATATTAATGGAACATTCTCCAGCTATTCCCAAAGTATCTCTTAGATAATTAGCCTTCTACCAATTCATGTTCATAAGCTGTCAATTAAATGTCATCATTAAAACATTAAACTTTGAAAAAATGCCTCTGTTTCAAAAAATCACAGATGACAGAGAGACATGTTTACTTGCTTCAGAGTTAACAAGGTAACTATGCTGTTTGGTCAACTCTTCAGCTAAACCAGGATTTCTATTATTCATAACCATGAAATTTGATCAAAGGAGCAGACATGTGGCTCATCTTTCTGCACTCTTTTCCCTGGTAGTTAAGCCAAACACAAATTTCATGATCTGGTTTCTAGTCAAAATAATGAGCCACAGACTGTTCCAAAATCTCAGACATCAAAGCTACGAATCTTTGAGCGAGGTTGTAGATGAATCTGAAAAGAACAGAAAATAGTAGTAATAGTAATGGTTTTTAGGAATCATGTGTCAAGTAAAGGAAAAAAGAAAGGTTGTGAATAGGGATTTCTCAATGCACTAAAAGACTTCTATAATCTCTCCCATTAGGAACGTGTCACTCAAATTCACTGGGGTTCCAAGATAATTTTAGGATAATGTGGTATCATGAAGGGTTTTCCAGCACTCCCTAAGAAACATTCTGTAACAGGCTTTATTACTTTTTTTCTTTTTTCCAAAAGCAACAACAGTGATTACTCAGGGATTGCAAATTCGACTCATTCTTCTCATGGAGCAGGAGGAAAAATGTCTAAAAATACTCCGTACATGAAATTTTTATTTGATGAGGAGGAGGAAAGATGAAGGACTCTGCAACCACATAGGCAAGTGTTAGCAAAGCCATCAGAGAGGAATAGAACACCCAGCTAAGCCAACATGTTCACTTGAAAAATAATAATCAAAGCCACTGAGGGACAAGTGAAGCCATGTGTTTTACATATGCCATCTATTCCCTGTAACCTCAGGAGTTTGTAATATTAACCCCACTTTATAGGAAAAGGGAATATTATACTATTAAGAGAAATATTTAAAACTTTAAATGTCTAGATCATTCTTTGCCCTATATACATATTAGCTTAGGCTTCACTTCAACTGAGAATTTTTAAAGACTTTATTACATGAAATTACTCAGTATAATAGAAATCCTGCATTACACATGAATGAACACAAGCTTTTTGGTGAAGTCACTGTCTGGTGAAGTTTCTCAAACTCCTTGGTCATAGGATCCCATTATTCTCTTTAAAATTATTGAGACTTCCAAAAGTTTTTGAGGATCCCAAGAGTTTTTTCTCAATATTTACCATAGTGGAAATTAATCCTTGAGAATTTTATAAAGCATGGAACTACTAGTTCATTTTAAAGGGACAATAATAAACTCATTACATGTCAACTTCAGTATATTCCAACTTGTCCTCTATTGCTTCCTTGTCTTTAATCTTCTGTTACCACAAAGCACACTGCAATGAATAACAAACTACACTGCTTTTAAACCTCATCTTTCACCTCCTGATTAAGAGGAAATGTGAGCATGCTTGTATTCTAACCCCACAGTCAGCCCCTTGAGTCCTTCAGCTTCCAATCTTTCATTCTAGAACTCCAAGAAGCTTAATCTTATAGTATTATTTACACAAAATTACACAGTTGTATAAGCAACAGAAACCAACATTGCCAGACTTAAGAGAAATGAGGGGGAAAGCTGGAGAATAGGCTGTCATTAGCAGAGCTAGGCTGACCTGCTCCAGATGACACTAGTTGGCCCTGGACAGACCAGGTCACCATCATCCTGGACAGGTCTAGCACCATCACCACCTGATACCAATCTGCTCTGCTTGTACCTTCTCCAGTGGACATCCAAGCTCCTGGCAGAACCTCCATTACAGTATGATGAAGGGATTTGAAAGCCTAGGAAAGGGGTAGGAGATTAGATCTGGATTTTCCCAAGGGTAGGAATGGGGTTCTGGTATTTTGGACAATTGAAATAACCTAATAATGGTACCAAATTAGTAGTACAGCTGAAATTGGGACCCATTCTCATGGCCATGAGTCTGGGCTTGTTATCCTTTGCTTCTAGTAAACTATTCTAGCTCAGAGAAGACAACATATCTATGAGCTTGTCTGGGACTAGAACTCAGATCTTCTGGCCCCTCCAGAAGCTCTGCCAATATCATTAGGAAAGTCCATAGATTCTCCATCATGGCTGACCAGGAATTAAGATCAGCCATTTTTTTCTCCTCTATTAACTATTTCCAAATATTTTTCCCTGAAGGGATCAGGATGTGCCTGTATTTTTAGAGGACTCTAGATGGTGAAATATCAAATAATTCAGAAGCAGGAATGTAGCTCAAAGGCAGAGCACTTGCTTAGCATGCACCAAGTCCTGGTTCAATCCCCCAGTACAATAATAGTAATAATAATACTAATTAATAATCATCTAGCTCCTAACTTCTATCTCACAAAGTTATAGCAACTTGGGGGCTAAGAGGAACTCTGCCAAAGCATTAGATCAATGAATCTTTTTTTTTTTTAAGAGAGAGAGAGAGACAATTTTTTTTAATATTTATTTTTCAGTTTTCGGCGGACACAACATCTTTGTATATGGTGCTGAGGATCGAACCCGGACCAGGCGAGCGCGCTACCACTTGAGCCACATCCCCAGCCCAAGATCAATAATTCTTAATGCAAATATTTCCAGAATGGGCCTGGGTAACTCTGTTCTGACTGGCATTACTTGTACAATTTTTTTTATGGCTCCCAAGGGGGAAAAGTATATATTCCAATTCTCCAAATGAGTGGAAAATGGTAGTTTCCAATTCTTTCCACCAGCAGTGGTTATAATTGTGTTCCCTCCAAATTATCTAAGGACAAATAAATCTTGTCCCAGCAGCACGGACTCATCTCTCCTCAGAGAAACATATTCCTCTGGTCATATTTCAAGCAAATACCTGATATTATTGGGTCAAAGCAGCCTTCGGCCTCTGTCTTGGCTTCCTTTGGTTTCAAAGGCCTTATAATAGCCACTCTGGGCCCCTGAAACCAGTTCTAGATAAGTCTTGTCTGATCTCCAGTCCTTTTCCTTGAAGGGAACAAAGATCATACCAAATGATACTGCAAATACCAACACTTCACATCTCTGCCTCATGCCTTGTTCATTTGTTTTCTAGTACTGTCATTACAAATGATCACAACCATAATTTATTCTCTCAGAGTCCTGGAGGTTAGAAGTCCAAAAGCAAGGTGTCCGCCAGGTTGGTTTCTTCTGGAGCCCATGAGAAAGAATCCGTTTCGTCCCTTCTCTTAGCTTCTGAAAGTGGCTGGCAACCCTTGGCATTCCTTCACAACTCCATTCTTTGTCGCTGTCTTCAGAGCACCTTCTCTTCTCTCTCTGTGTTTCTCCCTCTTTCTCTTACAAGGGTACCTTTCATGGAATTTAAGCCCACCCTAAAACCAGGATGATCTCAAAACCATTAATTTAAGTACATCTGCAATGACCCATTCCAAACAAGGTCATGTTCACAGGTTCTTTGTGGCCACATCTGTTGGAGGACCAACATTCAACCCACTGCTCCAGAAGAATAGAGGAGAGTACAGCTGCTCATGGAGGAGTCAAGCAGAGACAAACAGTAAGCTTGCCTCTGCTAAGCTCGTCCAGGCTGGATGATCAGAAATAATAAGATGTCATTTTACCTGAATATGAACCCACTCTTAAAAAGTGAATAAAATAATTAAGTGGCTTTCTGAATCTTCCTTTAACGAAGTTGAATTTTCTACTTAGCCTGATACTTCACGACTGCCTATGTGTCACATCACCTAAAAAATATTGTTACCCATATAACTTTGTCCCTGGGATTTCTCTTTCCTATTCACCCCCAAAAGGAAAACAGTTAACAGGTTTTAATTTAGTTGATTAGGATGTTGGACAAAGGCTTCCAAGAGGTAAATACAAGGAAGGGATACCATGACTGAAAGAAACTCTCTAAGAGATGAGAGAAGTATGAATCCTTCAAAAGAGGAAGAAAATACATTCACATTAACAGTAGAGGTCAGGATCTTGGCTAGAACTAAGAAATATATTTACCTGAATGAAACAGAAACTTCTATAAAAATGGACGTTGCTCATGCAATAGCAATTTCCCATGCAGAATGATTCAGTCAGTCAACCGAGATGCAAGGACACCAAGATATAAGGACATGCCCATGGCATTCATGACATCATGCTGAATTAAGCTCGTGAGATACATACCAAGTTTGACAAGCATGATCCTCAGGGAACTGGAATGCCTATGGATTTGTCATTTTAGTATGTGCTATAGAGAAATATATCAGATTAGTAGGGGCCAAGTATGAATGTCAAGCAGTACTCCTGAGCTGTGGGAGGCCCCCAGCTGGGATCTCAAGGCTTCTCTTCAGGATGCAACCCCAGGAGTGGACATAAGAAATGGTACCCACTGACAACACTGCTTTTTAGAAGCTATAGTGTTGCCAGGAGGGTTTGCCAGCCTGAAGCTTCTTTATCATGTGTCAGGATGTTTGTGCCCTGGCTACCACTCCAGGGGACAGGCATCACAGGAACTGCTCATCTGCTTTAAGGTCAGACTGCTGGAGGTCCCAGGGCCTGCTGGGTAGTCCACATCTCCAGATGGGTTGGAATCATGAAGCACAAGCCCATCTCCAAATGTTCCATCCCTAATCTCCCCTAAGCCACTCTCACCCAATTGTGTCTTCCTTGATGCTAATATTTCCCAATAGCCCCAGAATCTATATCCAGTGGCTTGGCTTCAAGGAATTCAATTCATCCTACTTACTCACCAGGGATACTGAAAAAATGCATATAAATGTGCAGGGAAAATAAACCTGTCTGTGGTGATGGAATAACAAGTTCAGGACATCAGCATCATCCTTGCCCCCAAAAGATAACTATCACCAAATAGCTTTTCTTACACCTGACACCCTGTTGGAAGAATAGTAAGTTTTCACTCAATGCTTTGAGAATCAAGGTGAACCAAATGTTAACTTCCCTTACCCCAGCTTCGTGAGCAGCCTGCACAGGCCTATCAATAGAGAGTGCCCCCAAAAGTGAGAATGGCTATGAGATTGGGCAGAGGCTACAAAAGTTTTGAGTTGTATAGTAGAAAATAAACCTAGATTGGCTCAGAAAGAGTGCTAATAGAAAGAGTGCTATGAGGAGGCTGCTTGTGAAAGCTTAGAAGGAAGCGAGAAGGAAATAAAGAACAAGTTCTTGCAAGAGAGAGGGAAATGCTTGCTGTGCAGTGGCAGAAACTTAGCAAAGTTGTATCCTGTGGTTTTACAGAAAGCAAAACATTAAGGAATGACCTTCATCACTTAGTGAAAGCAATTTCCAAGCAAAGTGAAGAAAGTACTCCCTAGTATCTCCTTATTACTTGTAGTATATGAGGAGACATAAATTAAGGGAAACGAGGTGAACAACCAAAAAAATAAGACTTAATTACTTTGAAAGTTATTAAACTTTCAAGATGGCAAAAGATACTAATATTATTAATTTTAGTTTCTTATTACCACTCTCAGGAAAATATAGCATGGAGAAAAATCCAAGAGTGAGACTACATAGCCTGTCATTAAAATCTCAAGACAGGGGGCTGGGGTTGTGGCTCAGCGGCAAAGCGCTCACCTAGCACATGCGAGGCCCTGAGTTCGATCCTCAGCACCACATAAAAATAAATAAAATAAAGGTATTGTGCCCAACTACAACTAAAAAATAAAAATATTAAAAAAAATTCAAGACAGATTAGAGGATCAGAGTCGTTTTCAGGCACACAAAGAAGCCTTTCAAGACATTAAATGTGTACCTCACAGATCCTCTTAATCGTGTCAGAGGGACAGTAGGAAACTTCGAACCCTTGTCCCTCAGCCACCTCAGCAAGAGCACAAGGTAGAAAGGGTTATCTCAAAAAGATCTGGAGGCATGGCTTTTTTTGAGTGATGGGAGCCCCCATGAAATACACAGAAACCTACAATGTTTTGAAGAAAGTCATGTCAGCAAAAACAATGCCATCTTGGACTGAAAGGGAACAGAGATACTACAAACTAAAAGGGGCATGTGGAGCCCCCAGCTCCTCCTTCAGGAAGCAAGCTGACAAGTCTACCAAGCTGTGTGTGTTTGCTACCTAGTATATAAAAAAGGGTGAATGGTCCAGAGGGTGGAACCACCACCTCAAGAGGACAAAGCCAAGAGCCAAAGAGAATTATTCCCAGAACTCCTTTGTACCCCCATCTCCTACGGTTCTTATCCTATGACTAGTACAAAATTGCATGCTGGGGAACAGGGTGATAACTTGTTTCTCTAGTTTCGAAAACTCAAAAGAGTCAGGGATACTTCACCCAGAGCGAGGTTCCTGATTTATACAAATGAGGTTCTAGACTTTGAACAGAGACTGTAATGGAATGAGACAGTTGGCCCTAGGAGGAATATGGGAAAAACATGCAGAAGAAATTGAATCATTAAGAGTCAGAGAGCAGAGTATGGGGGACAGATTCCAAGATGGCCCACAATGATCCCCACTTCTTGTATTCAGATTCTTGTGTAATTCCCTCCCTTTGATTTCAGCCTGAACTTATGGCTGAAAGTGATGATCTGTCACTTCTGGGATTACATCACATAACATGGCAATGACCATCTTGCTAGTGAACTCCTAGCTTCCTTCATGTAGCAGGCAGCCATGCTGGGAAGGTCCCCCAGCAAGAAACTAAGAAAAGGCTTTGGCCAACAACTGGCCAGAGGCTAAGAATAGCACTCAGCTAATGGCCAGCCAGGAACCGAGGTCCTCCATCTTATAATTGCAAGGAACTAAATTCTGCCAATAATTATGAGAACTTAGAAGCAGAGCCTTCCTGTTAGTCCTTGTAGAAAAAAACCTTGGTTTCCTTGACGGCAACCTCATGATAGGTCCCAAGAAGCAGATCCAGCTAAGCCATGCCTAGACTCCTAATCCACAGAAAGTATAAGAAAATAAATGTGTTTTAAGTTGCCAAGTTTGTGGTAAATGATTTTGTAGCAATAGTTAACTAATCAAGAATTTAATAACCTGGTGGTGGGCTTTCCAGGAGTCTGAAAGTAGCATATCCAACGTCTTCAAGGACCCATGGGGGCTTCCAAAGGAGAAAGATGTGGGCTCACCTTGAAAATACCTCAGCCTAGTATATGTTTATTATGCATACCATTTATTCTTGCATACTAAGTAAGGACATGCTTACTAAGCACCAGCCATGTGCAAGGCATTATTATTTTAGGGGCTGGGTTATAGCCCTGAATAAGAAATTGAGTCTTGGCCTTCTAGAGTTGATGTTCTAGAAAGGGGAGGTAGTCAAGAGGCAAGTGAGCAAATAAGCAAATAAATAAAAGGTAGTTCAAGCTGTGATAAGCTATTCAGGCAATGAATAAGATGGTGAGATGGGACTGATCTGGGAGAAGAGATTCTGTTTTAGATAGGTCAGAGTCATGCATAAGCAAAAGAAAGAAAAAAGTGAAAAGCTAACCACACAAAATGACTAGAGCAGAGGAAACAATAAGTACAAGGGCCTGAAGGCATGATCAAGAAACAGGATCGGGACAGCAGGACCTGGACAAGTGAATAAGGAAACACCTTGGACAGCACCAGGTAACTTGGCACCAGGAAGACTGGTAGAGAATATGGTTTTATTCCTTGTGTATCAGGTAGTCATGGAAAGGCCTTAGGAAAGGGAGTCAGATGATCTGGCATTTAGAACAATTCACTGACTTTTCTTCAGGCTTTCTTTCACTTGTCTGAATCAGTAATGAATGATGGGATGGAAATAAACTGAGTTTCCTGGAAAAACCATAGTAAGGTCTTTATACTTATTCCTTACTTTAATAATTGGGCCTGAAGAACTTCTCTAACATTCCCAGGTGTGGCTTGGTGCAACCTCACAATTGGCCAGGGTGTCAGGCACTGTGGGTATAACCACAGGGGGTCACACCCAAGGAAATCCTTAATAGTCCTAATAATAGAGAAGATTCCAGGGAGATGCAGCCACGGTTGGCCATCAGGCACACCCTGGAACATGGCAGCCTTCTGTCACTAGATGGTGACAGTGCAGAATATAGTCTCTCCTAACCTGTATTCTAGACACTCTGGTTTCCTGTTTTTATCTTTATAAAGAAATCAGTAAAACTTCAGCAAGCTGTTCATGTATGACACATGCACATTTTTTTTTTGCTAGGATATCTACATTTCAATCAACAGTAAGAATGAAAGAATTCACGCTTTCTTAATGAAAATAAAGCCTCCCAAATTGTATGTGCTTTTAAAATGATTCTCCCCAGCACAGCCCTCCCCTTCCCCACTGACTGTAATTTACCTAAACTGTTCATGGATCTTCAGAGGTTTCTCTTTGATAATTCCTCAGCCAATTGTCATTAAGAGGGAGGCGTACTGAGACCCCACAAGGATGCCTAGTGACCTTTGGCTTTTAGGTTTACAGTATGCAGAAGCAATGAAGCTCCTCTACCGCCCTTGGTGGCCCTCTCTCAGGCACTTCGCAAGGCCCCTTCCCAGACATAGACATTACTCCTGGAGCCAGCACTGGGTTTTCTCAAGAAATAGTGCTGGAGTTCTTACAAAGAAACTGGCCTTCCTCTGGGATTCCACAAGCTCAATTTGCTCCATCATCATCCCTTGACACCTCAGAACCCTCTTTGGTTATGTGAAGGCACTATTGTCTGAGACACTCAAGGTGCTAAAGTGCAACGGGGATGGTGATAATATCCCTTTTGTGTCAGTGAACTTGCTTGTCAGCTTCTAACTTATTAACTTCATTTAATGTTCACTTTTCTTCATTCAGGCAAGCTAGGAGGTTATTTGTGCCAGGTTTCTTTTAACCTACAATATAATCAACACAATGGCACAGATCAATTTTTGCCCCCTGCATTCTCAAAAGCTGAAAAAACAACAACAAAACTAGTTATAAATTGAGGTAGGGTCAAACCCATTATTTCTTGATACTTGACCTGGATCTGCCTTGTCGTTATAGATGTAATCATGCTAGCCTCGGAGAAAGCCCTTTACATCAACAGGCATGTGTCAACCTGCCGTTGAGGTCATATAAGGACTGCTACACTGAGCTTTGGAAAAAAGAATGTAAATCATTTATTTAACCTATTTTTTAGGTATTGAGATTTTAGTAAAAGATAATATGCCTCCTTAGTGTGATCCTGTCTTCTCTCCCCTTTTGACTACTTTTAACTAATTTTAACTTAAGCTGTCAGCAATTACTCCCACATTTCCAATTTGCTTATATTGCTATTTCTTGATTTAGCAACTCTACAGACATTATCTATTAATTTAGCTCACTTGTACCTCCTACCTCTCCTTTCTCATCTTAATACAGTTATTGCACCAATTTTAATTAAATCAGTAATCAGTTTGTGGTAATGTGACTGTGTAAATATTCTCCTGTCAGTCCAGTAATATACTGTGATTACATTTTCTCCCTTTAAAGCTGTTCATTCCCCAGGAGTCTCTAATTAGCTCTCCTTTTCTCTTACCCTATCTGCCATCTACATGTCATTAATCCTTTCCATATGTTACATCACTTTTTCTACCAAGTCCCTCTCACCATTTTTTCTTGACTTCCAGAGCTGTTCTTCCCCTGCTCCAGTCTGCGCTAGTGCTCTCCAGGCCTGCTTGACAACAATTCAATTTACCTTTGTTCCACTGTTTCCTGGATCCTGTTTCTTCTGCTTTCTTGTTTTACTCTTTTTGTTTTGCTGAAATAGATCCTCAAGCAGTTCTGAACCGAAGTAAAATGCATAAGAATGATATGGGCCAAATTATATTGTTACATTGTGTGCATGTACAAATACATAACAACAAATACCTTCATTCCCAAAAATATGGAAAAAATGCATGAGAAGTAAATTTTCTGAATACTCTTATGTCTAAAATCTCTTACAATTGATTTGTCATTCTGATTCTTAATTTCTTAAATATGATGCTTTTACCTCCCAGTTAAAGTTTTTAGAATGTCTTCTTATTCCTCATGTTTTGAACATTTCACAAGCACCTACCTTAATGAGAATCTTTTCTGATGGACACTCAGAGGTGGCTATACCTTGATCTGGGTATCTATCAAAGGTATCTATCAAAGAGCAGGAAAAAAACAAAAACTTGGGTTTCACACAGTGGCCCACATTGTTTATAGTAGCTTTACTCATAATACCAAAAGTTGGAAACAATGCAGATGCCCCTTAATTGGCAAGTAGACAATGACTGTTCATCAATAAAGGAATAAACTGCTGACTTATTAAAGAACTGGTTAATCCTGAGGTTCGGGCAGGGAAAATACAGAATGAGCCTAAAGCATTTTGTGGTGACAAAAGAAAGAAAGTGCTTAAAAGAGAGATGGAGGGAGCACATCAAAACATCATAGGAGTCAACCTAAAAACTCCCGATGGCCAAGGTTGGAACTTGAAAAAACAAAATGGTGACAGTACTAGATTATAATCCAAAAGACAAAATATTTATAAGTCCATATAGATATAAATAAATGTGAATAAATAAGGAAGAAGCAACTAGTCTTCTTTATAGAAAAACAATTAATAAATTTATTAGAAATGAGAGAAATAGAAAAATCACCATTTAGAACACTATACTAAAGGTTAGTGGACAACAGCTTAAACAGATATTTGCATGGTCATAAAGTATTTCACCCTAATTATTTAGTAATCATAAAAGGAAACAGTAATTTTACAGTGAAAAAAGTCCTGTCTTTAGAACTTTAGCAAACGACTAACGTTAAAATCCCCAGTAATTTACAGGGATATCATGTATTTACTCCCTGATATCATGCACTGAGAAGTACATCACATCTAAAACATCCTTCCAAATAATGCATAACTTCAATGTAATCACGAGAAAACATCAGAAAAGCCCAATTTGAGAAACTTCCTAAGAAACAACTGAAAGTTGAACTAAAGAAAAGTTCAAAAGTGACAGGTAGGAAAGATGAGACTGAGGAACCATCACAGAGTGAAGAGACTGAGGGAGACATAAGAACTAAATATAGTCTCAACTGGAATCTGGAAGAGAAGAGGCACATCAATGGAAAGATTGGTGAAACAAGAATAAGTTCTGTATGTTAATAGCACTGTATCTAAGATAGCTGTACCAAGGAATAATGTCCTATTGGCTATAGATGTTAACATAAGGGGAAGCTGGGGGAATGGTACCTATGAACTCACCAGGAGAGCAGTCAGAGGCATAGTCTGGAGGAAAATCTATTCCAGAAGGAAGTCAACTCTTAGAAGAAAGGGTGATACTGGTTTTCTACTTTTATGGGCTCTAGGCTGAGGGTCAACCTTATGTGAAGCAGAATATCAACAGAAAACCAGTCCATCTGATCTGAAGAAGCAAACAATAGAGTTCAGTACAACCATAGCCACTGGAAAGTAAGGGAGGGGGGGTCCTCCCAAGAAAGACAGAATCCAGAGGAAGAACCCAGGATTTTTTAAAAGCCCAAATCTAAGGCTAACTCCTGATCTCTGCATGCATGGAACAAACTCTGAAGAAGGGTCAAGAACTGAAGTGGGAGCTGCAGCCCCAGAGGAGTTTGCATTTTGAATGCTTCTAAGTTAACTGTTTGCTAAAGCAAAATAATCAATATTCTTCAAAGGAATATATAAAATCCAGAGCTTCCATGGTATAATATTCAAGATTACCAAGATAAAATCCAAAACTGCTCAACACATGAAGAACTAGGAAAATGTGACAAATTCCCAAGAAAAAGACTATTAAAAACAGACAAACCCTGAGATGACAATGTCAGAATTTGAAAATAAGAATTTTTATGAGTTACTACTTAGTGATGTTTAGAAAAACATACAGCAAACGAAGAGATACACAGTCTCAACTGAGAAACAGAAACTGAAGATGACCAGATGGGTAATTAAGAATCAACAAAAATACCAGTAGAAAGAACTTTAAAGATAGGTCAATTAAAGTTATTCAACTGGAAGAACAATGGATTGGAAAAAGTTTTTTTTTTTTTTTTTTTTAAATGAACAGCATACCAAGATGACAGTGACAATAATAATAAATATTAAAAAATAACAGAGCAGGAACTGGTTTGTAGCTCAGTGGTATAGTGCTCACCTAGCATGTGTGAGGCACTGGGTTTGATCCTCAGTACTACATATTAAAAAATAAAATAGAGGTATTTGGTCCACCTACAACTAAAAAAAATTTTTTAAAAATCAGTGCACAGGGGTCTGGGGTTGTGGCTCAGCAGTAGAGTGCTTGCCTAGCACATGTGAGGCCCTGGGTTCGATCCTCGGCACCACATACAAATAAATAAATAAAATAAAGTTATTGACAACTACAACTAAAAAATAAATATTAAGAAAAAAATTAGTGCAAAGATATGGAGAAGTTAGAACCTTTCTGCAGGCCAGAATGTAAAACAGGGCAGCTGCTATAGAAAAAGCATGGCAATTCCTCAAAAGGTTAAACAGCAATTTCACGCCTACAAAAAACACCCAGAATTAAAAAGAAGTATTCATAAACAATGAATGTTCATGGCAGCACTATTCACAGTAGCTGTAAGGTAGAAATGACCTAAATGTCCATCAGCTGGTGGGATGAATAAACAAATATGGGATTATCCACACAATGGAATATGATTCATCCATATGAAATAATGAAGTATCAATTCATGCTACAACATGAATGAACTTCAAAACATTACACTAAGTGAAAGAAGCTAGACACAAAAAGGTCACATATTGTATGATTCCATTTATATGAATTAAAAGACAGAAAGCAGATTAATGGTTACCCAGGACTGAGGGAAGAACAGGGAATGACTGTTTATGGTACTGAGTTTCCTTTGGGGGCTGATAGAAGTATTTTGGCACTAGATAGAAATGATGACTGCAACCATATGACATTTTTAAGTGTTATTAAAGTAATAATTAAGTATTATTGAAGCAATAAAGTATTAAATAATTTAGCTAGGCTTGACAATGTCAGTTAATATACAAAATCATCTGTATTGTTACATAACAGCAGCAAACAATTGAAAAATAAAATTAAAAACCAATTTCATTGATACCTTCAAAAAAGATATATAAGACCTCTACACTGAAGGTAGCAATATTGCTGAGAATACTGCTGAGAAAAAAAATAAAGACTCAATAAATGAAGATATACCATGCTCATTATGTCATATGTTGTCACAGTACACCCTAGGTAATTTATGAAGAGAAGAAATTTATTTCTCACAGTTCTGGAGGCTGGAAAATCCAATTTCAAGGTGCTTGCATCTGGCGAGGGCCTTCATGCTGCATCATCCCGTGACAAAACAAGAGGGTGAGAGAGGGAACAAGAGAGAAAGAGAAGGGGACTGAACTTGCCCTTTTATAATGAATTCACTCCTGTGATAACAGTATTAATCCATTTGTGAGTGTGAAGTCCTCATGTCCGAGTGCCTCCCATTGGGCCCCACCCTCCAAATTTGTTTGTGATTGTTTCCAACACATTCTTTTGGGGGGACACATTCAAACAAATGCAGATTTTAAGACTCAGTATTATCAAAATGTCAATTCTTCCCAAAATTGTAGATTTGATGTAATCCCAATTCCAATGGCATTTATTTTCTTTATAGAAGTTGGTACCCTGCTTCTAAATGGTAGAAATACAAAGGACCTAAAACATTGAGAGTAATCTTGAAAGACAAAATAGAAGGGGCATAGATAACATGATTTAAGAGCAAGCTATGGTAATCATGACGGTGTGATTCTGGAATAAGGATCAACAAATCAACCACTGGAGCACAGAAAACCCAGATTTAGATTCACACTTTCATAGGAGCTTTTATACCATAATCAGGGAAAAAATAAAATTTTAATTCCCCTTAGCTAACCCATACTTCAGTTTGCTTTTTTAAAAAAGTGCCTAAAGTGAAATAATCTATTAGAAACCTCTAGTATACACACTTATGTAAAAATCTGGGAATTAGGAATTGAACAGTGAATTTACTTTGTCTCCATTTTGGTAATTATTTACAGGCAGGAGGAGACATTATGCAATGGATCTGTTGAAGTTGTCTCTTAAAACTCTGAATTCTAAAATATTTTGGTACAAGTTTCTTCTTTTGAATTGCCAAGAAGTTGATCTTCAGATCCTACAAAAGGTTATGCTTTGAAATACAAAACTGCTTGACTTTTAAGAGCTTTTCCCTCCTCTTCCCAGAATGAATATGAAACATTAACTGTTTTAACTCCACATGGTTCCAAACTTGATATAATTAAGAGAATATATCACACCTAAATCAAATGCTTTACATATAAACTATTCTATAATAAAGATGCCTGCAAAATATTTCACACCCTCTCAAGGATTCACATTGAGTCTGTGTCCCCACCACTTGACTCAGGCTGTGACTGATGGAATATGATGGAGATGAAGATTTGTCTGGGACAAGGCCTCAAAGCATGGCAGCTTGTGAGTTTAACACCCAGCTGCCATACTGAGGAAGCCCAATAAGGAAGTACTGTAAGGGGGACCTGAAACAACTGGTAAACTCCTAGCCAAGTCAGCACCAACTTACCAGCCATCTGAGTGAGCCATGTTGGTACTGAAAATAAATTCTTCTGCCCCATTTGAGACACCCAGATGATACTGAGGATCAGAGACAAGACCTGCTTGCCTAGTCATTGCCAAACTATAGATTAGTGAACAGAATAAGTAATTGTCATTGTTTGAAGCCACTCTTTTGGAGTGTTTAATACACAGCAAAAGATTGGACCATTCCCCATTATTACATACCCCTTGTCGTGAACTGATTTTCTCAAAATAAAAGCCTGAATGCACCAAACCCAGTGACTTCAAGTTCACCAAATCCATCTCATCTGTATGACTTCAGAAACAAACAGAAACAGCCAGGCACCTGGAAACTCTTCACTGCTGCTTTATTGTGATGCACCCACAGTACAGAACCTCTCACACAGCTGTGAAAGGGGAAGTTACATTGCTTTTTGGGAGCACCTTCTTTTTGTTTCTATTACCACTATGAAGGAAGTAAATCATTTCCAAAGAACATTTTAAATTCCAAAAAGACAGCTTGCATTTCATCATGTTTGGAAAAAAATGTAGCATGTTTTAGCCAGAGCTGGAAAATTTTTTTGTAGCCTTGTTTTCACTTTGACGTGGATCAGAAGTCTTCACTGTCTGGTTGAACCAGTCTATAATTTTCATATGTAACTTTTCATATCAAAAATGTTTCATTTTTACATCTACCTACAAACAGATGCTGTTTTTTTTTTAAAAAAAAAAAATACATACACACTCACAACTAAGTTTAAAACCAATCAAGAACAACAGCTTTACTAACAGAGAAAATGAACTTTTGCTGCCCTCTCCTGCTAAAACAATGAAGTACTAAAATACCAAAGATTTATGAAGCTGAAGCAAAATCCTCAAACTAAAAGCAATGGACATATCATTCTCATTATACTTCATTCAAAAATCAGACCACAACCAGAAGATGTATTGTTAATATTTATATTTGAAAGTTCCCCATTGATACATGAGGTTTGGATTACAACTTATTTACAATAAGTGATTTCAAAAAATAAAAATAAAAGTAAAGAAAGGGAAGGGGAGAAGAGCTAAGAGAGATGAAAGAAATAGAAAAAGATACAGGGGAGGGAGGAGAGCAAGGAGGAAGGAGAAAGGTGGAAGGGGGAGAGAAAGAAAGAGGGAGAGAAGAAAAGGAAACCTATATTCATAGACATCATAATATGGGATGTTCATTTCCAAAAGAGATACTACTGCTGCTATCGTGCACAAGAAGCAGCACAAATTAACATTCCACTAGATCAAAGTTTACTCAACTTTCTCTCAAGATGCGCAATCCTTCTTTTAGATTTTCAAAATTAAATATAGAGGAATATAAAATGCATTGCCAATATACCTTTTACAAAAATCCTTTGTGGCTCATTCCTTAACTCCACTCAGAGAAGCAGCTGAGCCAGAATACAAAAATAAAAATATTCATGTGCAAATAAAACATCACTGATCATGTCTGGTGCCACCTTTTTGCTACAGGTGACTGTCACTTTGTGATAACATTGGTAACAGCATCAAAGAGAGAATCTCTTCATTTCCTGGGCAAGGTCAGTGCATCCAATTAATGGGGGGAAAACAGGAACATTAACAACAACAAAACAAAACCCTGGAACACTTAAAAATGCCAATAACATCCTAACATCCATACATCCCTTTCCCACCCCACCCCTATCCCCACAAAAAAATAAAAAAGCTTTTAAAGCTCTAAATATACTTTTTTTTTTCTTTCCATAGTGTGATTGAGCCTAGGGCTATACATTTAGGTATAGCAGGTGCAACTACAAGCAATTCTTGGCTCTGCACCCTGGAATGCCCCACGCATAGGAGGAGGTACAAAATCAATGAAATCCTTCCATTTAGGCAAAGAAGCCCAAGATGAAGGAGCTTAACCCTGCTTGTGAGTATCCAGCGGCATCAAGGGTATTATTTATTTTTTTAATTTTTTTCTTTTATTAAAAAACAGATGTTAGGGAGAGCAAAATATAACAAACTTGAAAAGGACAAAAACTAAACACTGAAGGCGAACAACTGGGGACACTTGTACAATAAGAAAAAGGAATGCATGCTTGATTCAAAGGAGATGGGTCACTTCACTCACATAATTGTTCTGGGCCCACAGCCTAAGGCCTCAGCATCATTCTAAACCACAGGGTTGTGTGTATATTTTTTCTTCCAAGGACACTCTTACTCCTACCCCTGAAACCAATATGGTAGGGATAAGGTTGGAGTGATCATCACTCACTAACGACAAATATTTGCTATTTAAAAAATATATTTATATATAGTTCTGAAAACTATGAAGCAAACAAAACATAACACAAAGATGCATTTGTCACAATTAACTCAAGTTGCAGCAACAGCAGAATTGCGGGAAGGGATAGAGAGAGGGCTGCTGCAAATGCAGCAAGTACGTCCTTAAATATGTCACATAGTGCAACAGTCAGATTACCTAAATTACTCCGTGTCACCGCACACAACATGACAAATGTCACATTGTCACTTTCAGTTTTAAAAAAAAAAAAAGACAGTGTTTCTTCTCAGAAGTTGCCCTATTAATTTTCAACAGGTAGTTCTAATTGCTTCTTTATATATGTCTAAAACTTGGCTTTATTCTTCTCATTTTGGAATGATCAACATACAAAACTGACACCAAGGATAGCTGGGTCATATTCACCTCAACTCTGAGGCAGGGTAAGGTGCAAAAAGGAAAACTAGGCTTTCTCATTTCATTCTGATGGGCAGAGATTCTTCATAAACCTGTGATTTTAATGCCTTCCATCTAAAAGATGAATTAATGGCAAATAAAAGTTTATACATAAAAAATAACTGTAATGCAGAGTCAAAACTGGGAAGGGCTAAAACCAAAAGGGCTAAAGAAAAGATTTGTTATAAATTTATTTTTATAATTAGTATTTGAACTTGCACCTTTGTTCCAACACTGTTGAAGCAAGTTGTTTCATTTTGGGCAGCCTCTGCCAACACTATACTAAATCCCCATCAATGTTCCTTTTTGTTTGTTTAAAAAAAATTTTAAAAACTATCCATTCCATTAAACCATGTTGTGTTAGTGATGCATATGACTTTTTTTTTTTTTTTACTGCTGTATGTTTTTAGGAATAACAATGCCAAATTTTGTTTTTGATTCACTTTTTTTTTTTTTTACAATTACCTAGATGATAATATTCATAATCAGCTGACTTTTATGTACACACAATGACCTAATAATCTGGAAACATTTCATAGGGGAGAAAGGTCAGCGGCTATTTTTTTCCCTTTTTCTTAGAAACAATAAAACTGTATATTCTACTTTATATTTCAATGGAAGGAAGAAAATATACAAGCCCATATTTATATTGTATTTCTACTGAGAGCAACAATAGTTCATATGTTCATGTTTGCTACTATCACAACTTAACATATGAACAGAGGATGAGCTCTGTACCATGAACACTGCTGGAAATGGTTTAAGATTATCAACTCACTGCTGCCATGTCCATAAAAAGCAAAAGCATCCTAGAAACGAATCATAAAACATATCTTTTCATACATAATAATGCAACCACATTAGGTAAGTACATGATGTACACAAGTTTTATCAGCAATTTACCTACCCAAGTTGTAAGATTCTTCTTTTAATACAAAGCAGAGAGCCAATAAGATCTATCTATAATACAGCCCTAGATTTTGTTTTTTGTTTTTTTTCTCAAACAATTTGGTCACGATGCACCTTTGATATAAAAGCATTTTTAAACTTTATTATTAATACTCAGGACATTAGGAATTTCCAGCTTTTTTTCAGTAGCATTTGTAGAACCACTTTTGGTAACAAATACAGTAGTTAGGAATATGCATCCAATTCAGAATGCATAATGTTTATCCTGAATCCTTTCCGGCTAAAAACAGGGCTGGCGCTGTGATGAGATATAGAACGAGAATCTACAAAAAACACTGTAACATGTTTGTTTTTTTTCCAGAGGCTACATCCTCTTTTGCTGGAATACTTTATAAATACATATTAAAAAGTAAGGCAACAACTCCAAACAGTCCAAGCTGTTTGCTCAACTCTTTTCCCAATTAGATTCGCAATCCTGGCGATCAATTTCATGGTTTTATTGTTTAGTGTTTGTCTTTATTTCATATGGTCCAAAAAGGATGTCTTTCTGACATTTCTAAAATGTCTCTGGTATATTAAGTTCAATGATGTACACAACTAATACTGGTCAGGTACTGAAGCCTGTGATGTCCCAGTGCCTGTTTTCAAAGGATTCAAGACATTGATTTGGATTCACCATAAACTGATGCATGAATCCAAAATTCCCTTCCCTACTATCTTTATCACCTCTTCTCTTTTTACTCCTAATTTTAAAACTAAAGGAGTACCAGGACTACCTGGTTACTGGAAAGATGTTCACCCCAGCAGACAAAACTTTCATCTGGGACCTTTAAAATTCAGGGTCCCATTCCACATGGACATTCAACTCATGAAGATGTGCAAAAGGAAAAATGTCAAATTACAGTCAAGTTATCCAGAGGAAGATGTTATACAAACTTATAAGGAAATGACAGTCTTTTTTTTTTTCTTCCTTTACTATAAATACATTTAACAGCTTAGCAGAAAGACAAGCTAAATTTAAGATTGTTCACATTTGAAAATTGTATCATACTCTCTGCTAGTGATAAATAAGAACTCCTGATATGGAATTTTAACATAGCAATTTCATCAACAGATCTTTGAAGACTGCTTTTTTGTTTTTTTTTCTTTTATAAGAGGGTTAGAACAATGATTATGTTTGCAAAGTTCTGAGAAGTCCATCTACTGTCCAAACTTTGGATTGAAGTCCTTATTTTTTTCCTTTACTTACAGACAGGTATATACAGTGCTGTTGTAATAATGAAACAAATGTGAAATCTACTGTAAAGTTGCACAATACAGAAAACTGTTGCTCCATCTTCTACTACATAAATGTGACTCCACAGGTTAGTAAATTTGCTGTCATATTTTTGTTAAGTTGGAATTATCCCATCACGTCTAAGACCTCTCTTTAACTCCAGATCCTCCAATTTTTTCCATAATTCTTCACGCTCTTTTTCTTTCTTTTTCTCACTGGGAAAGAAACAGAACACAATGTAAACAGCTGAGAAGGTTTAAAGAGATTGTTCAACAATAACTGCCCCTTCACATATTATCCCTAAGGTATGTTATAAATGTCTTTGAAAAGTTTGACGTTAAGCTTGTAGGTTTTAATTTTTGGTTTGTCTTTCTAATAGGTTTTTTTTTTTATGACATTTAAAAACGTATATACACAACAGTAGTACTAATGAAAAGAACTGAAAAAGACTATTTTAGGGCTGGGGTTTTGGCTCAGAGATAAAGAGCTTGCCTAGTATGTGTGAAGCACTGAGTTCCATTCTCAGCATGATATATAAATAAATAAATAAATAGATGGATGTCCGTGATCAACAAAAAAAATAAAAAATAAAAAGACTAAGATTTCAAAAAAATTCCCATTTTATTTAGCTTAATACAGAAACAAAAATCAGGATGATTTATGTATATCAGTTATTCTAAAACCAAGGGCACTGAGTGATTTTAACATGGGACCTAGGGAATCTAACTTTCTCTTTGTCCACAAATAGATTCTCAAAAAGGATGCTGGTATGGTACATGCCTGTAATCCCAGTGGCTCAGGAGGCTGAGGCAGGAGGATCTAGAGTTCAAAGTTAGACTCAGCAAAAGCGAGGTGCTAAAAAACTCAGTGAGACCCTGTCTCTTAATAAAATATAACATAGGATATAGGGGATGTGGCTCAGTGGTCCAGTACCTCTGAGTTCAATCTCCATTACCCCTCCCCCACACAAATAATACCAGAAATGACACTCATACAAGGTGATATTCTCTGTTCTTCATATCAATTTTTCCTAGGCCATGTATATTCAAATTCTTTGGCAGTGTCTGAAAACTTGTGATTTTAGTTTTAATTATTGATCTGAATGGAACTTTGTTCATATATATATAATTATTTTTTTAAATTACTGAGACTTCAAATTTGGTTCAATACCAATTTTACTAGTGATTTCCAGACTTCTAGACTTTCATTATTTGGGAAATTTTACCAAAAAACAGGCAACACAAAATAGGGTCAATAAATTTTACATAGACAAAGGCATTTTAAACTAACATATATTTTAAAATAAGGAAAGATGTTTTAAATATCAACCAAGTGGGGAGTACATAATCAAAGAACATGCCTATCTTATAAATTTTATATAAATTCATATGTATTAAAAATAATTCAGCCAGGCACATTGGCTGATGCCTATAACCCAATGGTTTGGAAGGCTGAAGCAGGAGTATTATAAGTTTAAAGCCAGCCTCAGCAACTTAGCCAGGACCTAAGCAGCTCAGTGAGACCCTGTTTCTAAAAAACACACAAAAAAGAGCTGGGGATGTGGCTCTGCGGTTAAGCACCCCTGGGTTCAAACTCTGCTGGGGGGGAAAAAAATCATTACACTAATCCCTAGTTTTCTCATGTTGCAGTGAGCCAATAAAAAGCATATGAATTCAAATAATTTCTGAAAATGGTAGCTCTGCCATCTCAGGCATGGGAGAATTGATCTCTCTACACAATCTAATTTTGCAAAGATTTAACTTCAGCCACAGCACAATTTTTCACTAAAAGAGAAATTCATATAGGTTAAGTGAAATTTCTACATAATTCCAATGCCTCACACTTTTTATGTTATCACCAAAATTTTGGAAAAGTCATTACTTATTTCTATAGCAACAGATATTTATCTTCACACTCTTCACCCCCCCAAAAAAAAATCCTCTAGAGAAACCTAAGTAACTTTATGTTCTTATTCCACTGAATCTTGCAGAAATATTAAATTACACAATAGGATAGATAAAATCTGTTTCATAATTGCTATTTTGATAACTTAGGCCTTGTTTACTATTGATTTCAGCTATCTCAAATGCAATTTGCATAATATGAATTTCAGTGGACACGATCATTTTCAAAGAGTTATCTAGTTCTTAATTTTAACCCTGAAAAATTGCCTTTACAGGGTAATAAGGAGCAAGATGAGATAATCCTCCAATCATCCAGATTCTTCACTATAAGCAAGCTCTCTTGAAAATTATCACTTTCTGTTTCTCAATACAGTTTTTGAATAATATTAATCTAAATAAATGTTCTCAGGGGCCAATTTGAGCACATATAAATTAATCTATAGATCCTACTGAGTTTTAATACATTTTACCTCTTTTATAAAGAAGGAAAAGGGGATGGTAAGCAAGGGCCTGGGAATGTTATTGAACTGAAAAACAGCTCAACATACGTCAGGTTCACATCACCCTAACTTGCAGTTTAAACTACATATTGACAACACTTTTCTCGTCTTACTGAACTACTTCACTCATGTTTTGATCAGCACTTTTAAGGCATTCAGTCCAATTTGTCTTGTGGGCTTTTTTCCCAGATGAAATTTATGCTGAGTTATAATAAAGTCTTCATACTGACAACTTTAGCTTCAAAAATTGTAAATACAAACATATTTACTGTCACCCTTATTCTTCCCCACTTTCTCCCACCTATCACTATAGGTGGGAATTTCAAAATCTAACCACATTGTCATGTTGGAGATGTTGTCAAATTCTCTTCCAACTTCAATTTTACATAGAACCAATGTTCGCATATGTATCTAACGATGTTAAATACTTATTCTACCCACCATTTTTAGATTTCTAATAATTAAAAATATGTTCTGAACTGAAACTATTAACTTCTTGGCCATCCATACTGAAATCTTTCATTCAGTTCTTCTTTGACACTACCAAATAAATCTCTTCATTCTCTTTTCC
This sequence comes from Callospermophilus lateralis, assembly GCF_048772815.1. Classification (NCBI taxonomy): domain Eukaryota; kingdom Metazoa; phylum Chordata; class Mammalia; order Rodentia; family Sciuridae; genus Callospermophilus; species Callospermophilus lateralis. The sequence goes on along the minus strand of NC_135307.1, from coordinate 67,691,481 downwards.
TACTCCCAAATCTATGGAGGGACAAAAGTATTCATTTGTTTTGTATAATGGCTTATAGCTCATTTGACCAAGATATTGCTCTTCCTTTAAAATAATCTTTAGGCTCCATGCTCGTGTACCCATCCATCTTGTAGCCTGAGGGAGGCTCTTGTGGTGGGGCTCCTGTCTATATGGTGGAGGGCTGCTGGAACCAGGTTTGGAGTTTCTCAGTGCAACAATTTTTTTAAATAAAAGCACCATGTAAGTGAAAATCTCTCCCCACTTCCATGCTAGAGGATGCAAAGGAAAGAGAACTGCTATAGGCCTTCTGTGTGAGTCCAGGAAGAGTGGACGGTCATCCAGAAGCCTAAGTTCAGGGCGCAGAATGCAGAGGCTTTGGTTGTGGGTCACCAGATAGAGCTGTGGACACAGCACAAGGTCACCCCAGCACCCTCCACCTCACCAAACACCCTATGTGGGAAACAGATGGAATCCATTTTGGAAAATGTTACTTGCCATCTATCGGTAGGCGTGACAACCAGCACGGTTCTGCAGCTGACCAGAGAGCTTTTGGAACTATCAAGAGCAATATAAATATATAGGGGAAAAACATTAACACAACAGTCACACAGAGCTGGAAAGAAACGTGAGCAGTATTAAAAGACAAGGAAAGAAAGGACCACAAACGATACAGGACAATTCAACATTAGAAGAGGTAACATCTGCAGCAGAAGGAATGTTAGATAAAGATTTCAGGATTGACCAGGAATTATATAAACAAATCCAAGAAGCAAAAGATCAGCTCTAAAGGGAGACAGAGGTTATACAAAAAAAAAAAAACAAAAACAAAAAAACAAAAAAAACACAACAACAACAAACAGAAATCTTGGAAATGAAGGAAATAATAAACCAAATTAAAAATTCAAATGAGAGTATCACCAGCAGAGTAGAACGCTTAGAAGATAGAACATTAGACAATGAAGACAAAGTATATCATCTCGAAAGGAGTGTAGATAGCACAGCGAGACTGATAAGAAACCACAAGCAGAACATCCAAGAAATATAGGATAGCATGAAGAGACCAAATTTAAGAGTTATTGGGATACAGGAAGCTATAGAGGTCCAAACCAAAGGAATGAGCAATCTGTTCAATGAAATAATATTAGAAAACTTTCGAGACATGAAGAATGAAACAGAAATCCAAATCCTAGAAGCCCACAGGACGCCAAATGTGCAAAAATCACAAGAGACCCACATCAAGACACATTATAATGAAGATGCCCAACATACGGAATAAGGAGAGAATTTTAAAAGCCACAAGAAAAAGGAAGCAGATTACATTTAGGGGTAAACCAATTAGGTTAATGGCTGATCTTTCAACACAGACTCTGAAAGCTAGAAGATCCTAGAACAACATATTTCAAACGCTGAAAGATAATGGGTTCCAACCAAGAATCTTGTATCCAGCAAAATTAAGCTTCAGGTTTGAAGATGAAATAAAAACCTTCCATGATAAACAAAAGTTAAAAGAATTTGAAGCTAGAAACCCGGCGCTTCAAAACATCCTTGGCGAAACATTACATGAAGAGAAAATGAAAAATAACAATGAAAACCAACAGTGGGAAGTAGTACAGTAAAGGAAAAACTAATCAAAGAGTAAAAACAAATCAAGTTAAATAACAAAAATAAATAAATATGGCTGGAAATACACACCATATCTCAATAGTAACCCTAAATGTTAATGGCTTAAACTCACCAATCAAAAGACATAGGCTAGTAGACTGGATTTTAAAAAAAGATCCAACAATATGCTGCCTACAGGAGACTAATCTGATAGGAAAAGGACCTCGGAAGCAAGTAGGGGTGTCTATACTCATATCAAATAAAACAGACTTCAAGCCTAAGTTAATCAAAAGGGATAAAGAAGGACACTACATACTGCTCAAAGGAACCATACACCAACAAGACATAACAATCATTAATATATATGCCCCAAACAATGGTGAAGCTATGTTCATCAAACAAACTCTTCTCAAGTTCAGGAGTCAAATAGACCACAACACAATAATCATGGGTGATTTTAACACACCTCTCTTACCACTGGACAGATCTTCCAAACAAAAGTTGAATAAAGCAACTATAGAACTCAATAACATAATTAATAACTTAGACTTAATCGAATATATCAACCAACATCAAGCAGATACACTTTTTTCTCAGCAGCACATGGATCCTTCTCAAAAATAGACCATATATTAAGTCACAGGGCAACTCTTAGCAAATACAAAGGAGTAGAGATACTACCATGCATTTTATCCAATCATAATGGAATGAAATTGGAAATCAACGATAAAATAAGGAAGAAAAATTCCTACATCACACGGAGAATGAACAATATGCTACTGAATGAACAATGGGTTACAGAAGACATCAAGGAGAAAATTAAAAAATTCTTAGAGGTAAATGAAAACTCAGACACAACATATCAAAATCTCTGGGACTCTGAAAGCAGTACTAAGAGGGAAAATTCATTGCATGGAGTTCATTCCTTAAAAGAAGAAAAAGCCAACAAATAAATGACCTCACACTACATCTCAAAGCCCTAGAAAAAAAAGAACAAATCAGCAAATGCAGTAGAAGGCAAGAAATAATTTAAATCAGAGCTGAAATCAATTAAATCGAAACAAAAGAAACAATTGAAAAAATTGACAAAATCAAAAGTTGGTTCTTTGAAAAAATAAATAAGATTGACAGACCCTTAGCCATGCTAACGAAGAGAAGAGAACCAAAATTACTAGCATACGTGATGAAAAAGGCAATATCACAACAGACACTACAGAAATACAGAAGATAATTAGAAATTATTTCGAAACCTTATACTCTAATAAAGTAGAAGATAGTGAAGGCATTGATAAATTCCTTAAGTCATATGATCTGCCCAGATTGAGTCAGGAAGATATACACAACTTAAACAGACCAATATCAAGTGAGGAAATAGAAGAAGCCATCAAAAGATTACCAACCAAGAAAAGCCCAGGACCAGACGGATATAAAGCCAAGTTTTACAAAACCTTTAAAGAAGAACTAATTCCAATACTCTACAATCTATTTCAGGAAATAGAAAAAGAGGGAGTACTTCCAAATTCATTCTACGGGGCCAATATCACCCTGATTCCAAAACCAGATAAAGACACCTCAAAGAAAGAAAACTTCAGACCAATATCTCTAATGAATATAGATGCAAAAATCCTCAATAAAATTCTGGCAAATCGGATACAAAAACATATCAAAAAGATCTTGCCCTATGATCAAGTGGATTCATCCCAGCCATTAATATTATAAATGCTATCTACGCTAAGCCTCAGGCCAGCATCATTCTAAACGGAGAAAAACTGAAGGCATTCCCTCTAAAATCTGGAACAAGACAGGGATGCCCTCTCTCACCACTTCTATTCAACATAGTGGACATACTGGCCAGAGCAATTAGACAGATGAAAGAAATTAAAGGAATATCTATAGGAAAAGAAGAACTTTAAACTAGCACTATTTGCGGATGATATGATTCTATACCTAGAAGACCCAAAAAACTCTACCAAGAAACTTTACTAGAACTAGTAAATGAATTCAGCAAAGTGGCAGGAAAAATCAACATCCATAAATCAAAGGCATTTCTGTGTATCAGTAACAAATCCTCTGAAAAGGAAATGAGGAAAACTATCCCATTCACAATATCTTCAAAAAGAATAAAATACTTGGGAATCAACTAACAAAACAGGTGAAAGATCTTTACAATAAAAACTATAGAACCCTAAAGAGAGAAATAGAAGAAGACCTTAGAAGATGGAAAGATCTACCTTGCTCATGGATAGGCAGAATTAATATTATTAAAATGACCATACTACCAAAAGCACTATACAGGTTCAATGCAATTCCGATCAAAATCCCAATGGCATTCCTCATAGAAATAGAAAAAGCAATCATGAAATTCATCTGGAAAAATAAGAGACCCAGAATAGCTAAAGCAATTCTAAGCTGGAAGAGTGAAACAGGTGATATCGTTATACCAGATCTTAAACTATACTACAGAGCAATAGTAACAAAAACAGCATGGTACTGGCACCAAAACAGGCTGGTGGACCAATGGTACAGGATAGAGGACACAGAGACTAACCCACAAAACTACAACTACCTTATATTAGACAAAGGTGCCAAAAGCATGCACTGGAGGAAGGATAGCATCTTCAACAAATGGTGTTGGGAAAACTGGAAATCCATATGCAACAAAATGAAATTGAATCCCTCTCTCTCACCATGCACAAAAGTTAAATCAAAATGGATCAAGGATCTAGGAATTAAACCAGAGACTCTGCGTCTAACAGAAGAAAAAGTAGGCCCTAATCTCCATCACATGGGGCTAGGCCCCAATTTCCTTAATAAGATACTGATAGCACAAGAATTAAAACCAAGAATCAACAAATGCAATGAATTCAAAGTAAAAAGTTTTTTATCAGCAAGAGAAATAATATGTGAGGTGAATAGGGAGCTTACATCCTGGGAACAAATTTTTACCCTTCACACAACAGATAGCGCTCTAATCTCTAGGGTATACAAAGAACTTCAAAGGTTAAACACCAAAAAATCAAATAACCCAATCAACAAATGGGCCAAGGACCTGAACAGACACTTCTCAGAAGAGGATATACAATCAATCAACAAATATACGAAAAGATGCCCATCATCTCTAGCAATCAGAGAAATGCAAATTAAAACTACTCTAAGACACCACCTCACTCCAGTAAGAGTGGCAGCCATTATGAAGACAAACAACAAGTGCTGGAGAGGATGCAGGGAAAAGGTACACTCATATGCTGCTGGTGGGACTGCAAATTGGTGCAATATGGAAATTCCTTGGAAAACTGGGAATGGAACCACCATTTAACCCAGCTATTCCTCTTCTCGGACTATACCCAAAGGACCTAAAAACAGCATATTACAGGGACACAGCCACATCAATGTTTATAGTAGCACAATTCACAATAGCTAAACTGTGGAGCCAACCTAGATGTCCTTCAGTGGATGAATGAGTTTAAAAAACGTGACATTTATACACAATAAAATATTACTCAGCAATAAAGAAGAATAAGATCATGGCATTTGCAGGGAAATGGATGGCATTAGAGAAGATTATGCTAAGTGAAGTTAGCCAATCCCAAAAAACCAAATGCCAAATGTCTTCTCTGATATAAGGGAGGTGACTCAAAATGGGGTTGGGAGGGAGAGCAAAGGAGGAAGATTACCTCTAGATAGGGAATAGGGGTGGGAGGGAAATGGAGGGAGAAGGGGAATAGCATGGATGGTGAAAGGAGACCCTCATCATTATACAAAATACATGTATGAAGATGTGAATTTGATATCAACATACCTTATATATAATCATAGATATGATAAATTATGATATAATGTTGTATTAAGAATTGTAATGCAAAAATGAATAAATAAATTTTTAAAAATGCAAAAAAAAATTATAATAATAATCTTTCTCAGACAGGTGCAGTGGCACATGCCTATAATCCCAGGAGCTCCGGTATCAAGGCCCTAAGCAACTCAGTAAGACCCTGTCTCTAAATGATTAAAAAGGGGACTGGGGGTGTTGCTCAGTGGTTAAGCACCCCTGGGTTCTTAAGTACCATAAATGTAAGTAAGTAAATAAATAAATAATCTTTATCTCATTTAGGAAGTCTACTCACTATAAAAAAATTCACTTTGTTATGCCAGATTATCAAAATTTATCTATTCTTGCTCCCCTTGGTTAATTCTTATCTTTTAAAGAGATTTGACTATTTAGTTAGATCATAAGTAGTAATAAAAGTTTCATTATTCATTCAATATGAGCCAATTAATTTTAATATTTTAGAAATAAGTTCTTCAATACCTTTTTTTTTCATTTGGCATGCTGGAATTGAATACATTGTGTTGCACATGCTAGGCAAGTGTTCTACTACTGAGCTACACCCTCAGCCCTTTCAATATTATTGATAATATAGATTTAATCCTTAATCAAGTAGGTTATCAAGTAGGCTCTAAAAGTCAAATGCTATGCACTACACACTCTTTAATGTTGTATCATGGTATTACAATGTGCCCTTAGCTAACATTTTTAAAGATTTCAATTTATGTTTGGGGCATGGAGAGTCATTAAAAATTTAATGATTTGCAACAACTGCTAATAGAGCGAATTTAAAGTTATTTGCGTATATAAATATGAAACAACAAATCTCCTATTGTGTATAATTATAATGCACCAATGAAAAAGGGAAAACGTTATTTACATTACAAGTGTGGCATGACATATCCTATAAATGATATCTATCCCAATATTGTAGTAAAAAAAATCTCAGACTCTGCTTGTTGCTAATACTTGCCACATTCTAAAATAAACTTGTTTTTCATAAGCCCCATCCCTGGTGATTTAAAAAAATATATATCAATACAATGGTCCTTTGCCCTCTGCCACCAAATCTTTCCCCTCACTGCTCTTTTTATCAATAAAACACGTGTAATACATTCAAAATCAGGCAAAGCAAAAAAGCAAGGAAATGCAGGCTTTTATCCAGAAGGTTCAGTAAGGTCCTGGGTCTGAACATTCACATGCACCTCTGAAATCCATGGTTTTGTGATCTAGAAAGCTTACATTTGCTTCTTGGTGGTCAAAGTCAAATCAGAGGCCCAAACTACTAAGAGTTCTCCAGACTCCTTAATTTTCCTATTTATGTCTTTTGGAAAGTTGGACATATTGGACAACAAATAACAAAACAGGAGAATTGTGTAAAGGAAGTCAAGAAAGGCTTTACTAAGCCATAAGCATCTACTACAGGTGTCCACTAATTTTTCTCCTTTATGGTCTCAAACATATTAAGATTCATCTAATACAGATTATGAACCTTCACATTCTTCTCACTGCCTTCAAATTGTAATGAATTTGTTGGATTCTAGAATAGAGGTAATATCTGCACCAAAAAACCAGATGATGGTGCTTCATCCTTCCTGCTGCTGGAGTGAAATACAATATCAGCCCAATTCTAGTCCAAGCAAGTTAGGAATGGGAGTGAATCCAGATGGCAAACTACCTGATGGTCTCCTTATGTGGGCCTGAAATACCAGTTATGTGCCAGGCTCTTAACCCTGAGGCAGAACTGAAATAAAGGGAGGAAAGCAGGCTTTATCAAAATGAAACTGTCAGAAAGCTTTATTATTCAGTGGAACACTAATAATGACACAGCTAATAAGCATGCAAAAATGAAAATCTAAATAAACAAAAGTGTGCTGGCTATGATTTGGGTACAACTAGGCAACTTCAGTAAAGAACAAGGAAAGAACTCAATAGTTTAATGCACTACAGACAAAAAAGCTTTAAAAAGTTACCGCTGACGATCTGACTTGTATGTGGCTGTCAGCTCATCAAACATGGTGCTGTTCATTTCCATAAATGCCTTCAACACATTGTACACTAACGCCACAATAGCCCTGTGAAGCAGAGAAAAGGGAACATATTGGTTAGTCTTACATAATGGGATGCTGAATGAAGAAAACGAAAGCACAACTTTTGTCTGAATGAGCTCAAATGCAAACGGTTTTCATCCCTTTATAGTTGGAACAACTAGAAATGACCTGTAGTTCACTTCCACATAAAGGGATTTAAATTCTTTACTGTTCGAGGCAAGATCTTTCTGAGGGGGATGGAAAAAGTAGGGAGGAAAAATCTAATTTTACCCTTCTAATTACTGGTACCCAGAATAGATTTCCCATGGCTACCTGATAACTTTGTTTCACCAAAAGGCAACTTCAGCCGGGAGCAGTGGTACACACCTGTAATCCCAGCAGTTCAGGAAGCTGAGGCAAGAGGATCACAAATTCAAAGCCAGCCTCAGCACAAGTTAGGCACTAAGCAACTCAGTGCTATCTCTGAATAAAATACAAAATAGGGCTGGAAGTCAAGTGCCCCTGAGTTCAATCCCCAGTACCCAAAATAAATAAAATACAGCAACTTCACCCTAAAAATAAACATCTATCTATGGTAGGACTAACCTTAGAGACCTGAAGCTACAAAAAATTTTAAAGTAATATACATAAAATCAAAACCAGAAGCTGTACCCATGAAAACAAATCACATACACAGATATACGCAAACATCTATGTATATACGTAACATACACACACATTCATACTAAATGTTCATTTTTTTCCCAGTTGTGATTTGCATCAATAATCCATCTACTCTGCTCAGCTCCTTTGCTGATCCAATACTGATGCTGACAAGACAGATAACTGGCAAGCTGGTGGTGATGGTCATTGTTAGTTATATAACATATAAAACTAAACAGTCAAAATTCTGACCCATCCTTTTTTAACAAAATGCCTTTATTTTTATGTGGTGCTGAGAATCGAACCTGGGTCCCGCAAGTGCTAGGCGAGCACTCTACCGCTGAGCCACAATCCCAGCCCATGACCCATTTTATTAATGGAAGAATAAGCTCTTGGACAATGTGAGAACTGTGTCATGATGGGTTTGACAGCCTCATACTAGAATCTAAATAGCTTTACCCTTCACAAAAATATACAATGTTATTTCCATCTTGCAACAAATGTGCTCTCAATACTACTAAGATGACATTGGTAAAATTAATATATTAAAAAAAATAAGTCTGATTTTTTTCAAAACATTTATAAGAAAGTAGTTACTGAGTAGTGTCTGTCCTGTATCCATTAAAAGGAAAACTTACGGTCATTTCTGTTAAGGTTCCAGATTGACCTTCCTCTCAAGGGGAGTGATGGAGAAGCACCAAATGCTGAGCAGTAACAGACATTCCCAAACACTACTCTCGAGGTCCTCAAGATATAATAAGACTTAACTGTTTACCATTCCTTTATTTTTGCAAGTACTATTTTCAAATTTGGCAAGTTTGAAAATGAACAAATGTGATATTTTACAATAACATGCAAATTTTTAAAAAACACACAAATACATCTATTAATTCTTTAATTCTATATTAAATTTTCCTTCTGTTCTATATAAAATAAGTAAAGCAATTCAAATAGAGAATGTTTTAACATTCATAGGGCTGGATTAAATTTCTTGAAGATTCTAAAGTCCCCCCCCATAGAATATGTCTAATAATTGAGTTATTTAAAAATAGACCTTGCTATAAAATGCAAATCTACTCAGATGACTTCCCTCTTTGAAACCCTTCAGTATCTCCTTATCAACTACTTAGTTAGGATTCATGTAGGCCTAATTCCTCTTTCTTTCTTTTTTTCTGGGGGTGGGGTGGGGTACCGGAGATTGAACCCAGGGGTGCTTAACCACTGAGCCACATCCCAGCCCTCTGTATATTTTTATTTTGACACAGGATCTTGCTAAGTTTCTTAGAACCTTGCTAAGTAGCTGAGGCTAGCCTTGAACTTGTGATCCTCTGCCTCAGCCTCCTGAGTTGCTGGGATTACAGGCGTATGACACCACAGCCCCCACCTAACTCCCTTTTCTAACCTCATCTTCCAGCACCCTGGCCCAAAGACACTGAGCTTTAATCCTCCCAACCTCACAGGTCTCAGAACTTGACAGGTGCTTTTACATCTTTGTGTCTTCTTATGTGATGGATGGGCCCCTGTTTGAAAGGGATTTTCCCATCCCAAATTTTTGGAAGATTTATGGACTGCTACCCATCACCCACTCTGAAATCTCTCAGTTTCAGAGTATCCCAAAAATATATACCTTCATAGACAGGTCACAAAGACTTACAAGTAAAAACAGTGCCATTTTGTTAAAATATCTATTTACCTCAGAGTCTCCCAACCAGTCCACAAATTCCTAAAAGTAGGAATTTTATCTTCTCATATATCTGTCTTTAGCAACAAGTACATCATTTGGCACACAGTGAGCATTCAAGACATTTTATTATGCAAAAGAGGAAGAAGGAAGGAGAGGGGGGAGAAAGAAATCAAAAACCTACGGATTCCAATGTTCTTTTGAAATCCTATAAAGACTGGAAAACATGATGGGAAGGATGACATTAGAGTTTTCTTCTATCAAACTCATGATGTATTCATTATTCCAATAATAGAGTGCCCTTTCTGCCACCTTTGGGAAAAGAAAAAGATAACGATATAATAAGTTATAATCTTTCCAAATAAAAATATTTTAAAATCATTCAATCGAAAGTAAAAATTAAATGTTAATCACATTTTACATTTTTGTGGATTTAAAATCTCTAAAAGTTGCAAAGTAGTTCATTAATTAAGAGAAGGCAAAAAATACTGTTTTTCCTGTTATTTATATTCTCCTTTAATTTTACCCATCTCATCTGATTCCACATTTTCCCCTACACAGCTCTCACATTCCAAATATCTTTACACTACCTTTGCATACTGCATATTTTCCCATCACTTGACCCCATCTTACAGATCCCCTTTCCTGGCTCACCTCTCTCGTCCCACATACTTCAGAGCAACCACATGGCCTAGCATATGGTTGGTATTCAGCAACAGATGCACAGGAAAATCCACAGGTGCCCATCCCTGTAGAGCAACCATGTTCACTAAGCACCTCCTGTGGCCAGACAATGAGCCTGCACTGCAGGTACAATGTACTATCCTCACCAACATCCAAGAAGTAGGTTTCAAGAGGTTTAGAGAGATCAGGTAATCTATCCAAAATCATACTGCTAGTAAATGCTTAAAGCTGTGGATGCTTAATGCTTAAAGATGGCTGCTTAGTTTCTGGACTCAGAGGCACTGGCTGCACCAACATTAGCTTGCTCTCTTAGATTTCTAGTCTCTGCCCACCATGTTACCAATTTATTCTTATTTGGTCTGTTGGGCCTGAGTTGCTCATCTTAGATTTTATGAATTCATACAGATTAAGAAATTATGTCTTACAAGAGACAAAAATGGTACAAGATGACCCTACCAATAGACTGAAAAATCAGAATCTTTCCATTTGGATTATTTCACTTGGTCCAAGAAAATTGCTAGGATTCACTAGGTGCTAAACCCTAAGAATACAGAGAAAGCAATCATTACTGAATGTTTACTATATGCCAGTTACTGCGCTAAGTGTTCCACTCCTTTTAAACTTTACAACCAACAGAGTTGGTACCATTATTTCTATTTTGCAGATGAGGAAACTAAGACTTGGAGAAGAATAAGCCATTAGCTCAGGGGCACATGGCTAACAAGTAACAGGATCCCAAGTCTCTGCTCTTAACTTTCTTACTTTGTTATCCCTAAGGTGTTGATAGCCTGGTAGGGGAAGGAGGCATCTATGATCCTATCCAATATAAACTGTGACAGAGGCTGTATCAGATACCATTTTTAAAACTACCAGAAGAGTGAGCAGAATAAATAGTCTGCAGTGAATGAATTATCTATCTATATATACCAAACAAAGGCCATGTGAGGACAGAGTAAGGAGGCAATGTGCATGCCAGAAAGCAGGACTTCACCAGAAACCAACCATGCTACCACTCTGATTTCAGCTTTCCAGCCTCCAGAACTATGAGAAAATGAATCTGTGTTTAAGCCACTTAATCAGTGCTATTTTGTTATGGCAGCCTGTGCTACCATAGACATTATCTCTCCTTTCTAAGCTTCTGAGCATCATTTAAACCTCCCCAGTGATACTCATTTAAAAGAAAACCTGGTTCCTTGACCTCTTTTACACCGAACATCCTGATGAAAAGGAAAAAACAAGGTGAATAATCCAGATGTTTGAGCATTACAGGTGCAATATGCAAATCATCTATATACTGTTCTGCAGTTTTCTATTTTTATCCAGATATGTATTATGTCACCTCAATAGTTCATGTAATGGTCTCTACTTGTTTTCTTCCACTTTCTTTGTAGCACAAACATTAGATTCTTATAAGATTGCTGCTTCGACAAAATGATGCATCTCTACGTCAAAAATTAAAACAACAGGGCTGGAGTTGTGGCTCAGTGGTAGAGCACTTGCCTAGCATGTGTGAGGCACTGGGTTTGATTCTTAGTACCACATAAAAATAAGTAAATAAAATAAAAGCATTGTGTTCATCTACAGTTAAAAAAAAAATTAAAACAGCAAGAGCCAACCTCTCTGCTTCTGCTGGATAATGACAACTAAAGGGAAAGTTCCCATCAAATGACTCCATTTGAAATGTGCTTTTGTGCTGCAAACCACAATCTGAACAATCTCTTCAAAGTGACAAGCAGTCAATCCTCTAGGTTTGTAAGATGGATCTTCAGTGAGACAGCCAGGGGATAAAAAAAAAAACATGTTTTCAACCCTGATTTCCATTTTTTTTCTCCTATGTGGGTTCCATAGCACTGCAGCAAGGGCTCCACTATTGAAAGCAGATGTCAAGGTCGGCCTCCCCCGTGTTCTCCCTGAGTGGCCACAAGGAGGCAGAGCAGGCCATGTGAGGGTCATGGGCTTCAGCAAGAAGCTACAGTTAAGATCAAAATTTAACTCCATGCTCTATTAATTTGGAACTTCATGCAAAGCATTCTCTGAGCCTCATCCAAAAAATGGAAAAGAGCCTCAGAGGATAATGTAAAGTTTATTAATAATGTACATAAAGCATCTAGCACAATATAGAAAGAATGTTAGGGTCATTTTTTTTTTTTCTCCTAAGTATTATTTAGTCTTCTAATAGATTCAAGAACCCAACCAGCCCACTTCGTACTCAGTAATTTCCCTGAGATAAGTTATTCCTATCTGTAAATCTGTTTAAAAAAACAAACAAACAAACAAAAAACAGAATGCCTTCCTTGCGGGGTATTTAGGAATTCAAGAAGGCACCATTACAGTAGCCATTAGGCAACAGGTGCTCAAGATAGGGTGGCTGTTAAGAACTGTTACGTGAGAAAATTCAAATAAAAAGCAGCAAATAAAACAACAAACAAAAAATAATAATTTTTTTTTTTAAAGCAGCTGTCATTCATTACATCTCCTTCAAGACAAGTGAAATCTAACCAAAACAATTCATGTTCTACAGGACACTCTGGCTCATGTCCTCTTTACTACCAACCTGAAAATGGGGACTAGATACACACTTGGCAATTTGTTTAAACAAAGGTTCTTGAATTTTAACAAATTGTGAAGGTTCAATCACATCCAAAATTTCTTCCAGCTCCCCAAGGAACATGACCTATAAGTAGAAGCAAAACATAAATGAGAGGCACTTAATTTAAAAATCAACATGATTGTTGATGATTAATGATAGTTCACCCCACTTTAAGAAAAACACACACATAAAACCAAACCTAAACATGCAATATCCCATTTTACAAAGAATTCATACCATAGGATATATGTCAAAAGTTCCCTACAACACTGAAAACAGAATCCAACCAAGCTTGAAAAAAGCAGTCTACTCCTACACATGCCAGGAAATAGGAGCACTCACATACTGCACCTGGCCTCTGGGAAACAGGACTCTCCCAGCAGGCTTTCCTATCTACTGCTAGCAACCTAGCTATCTCCACCTCTCTTACCCCACCCTTTTTTCAAACAATGGGAGGGAGGCCTATGGTATGGACAAGTAGAAATACACAGTGGTGCAGGCAATCATCTGCCAAGCGAATGTGTTCTCTGCTACTGCAGTAAGTACTCCTATAGGATACACCAATTAACAGAATAGAAAAAAGTCATATGAACAACACAAATGAGCAAACTCACCCACATGAAGGTATCACATAAACCTGTCAACAAACACTGACCCCATTCTATGTACTTGCACACATACACATAAGCTCTCTAGCGAGCACAGTGAATCTCATGGCTTCAGCACTATGTGCCTAGAGACCAGCACTATTAGGTTATAAGATGGAACAAGAATAATAGTTGATTTGGTCAATTATATTATATATAATGAAAAAAATGATAGAAATAAAAAACAGTTGTTACCTATTTAACCACAGAAAATAACTGGAGAAAAAAATATGCAATTAAAACATGAGATAAGAAACTGCTGGCATATCTTGCAATGCTCTAGGGTAGCAATGCACAGTTTAATTTTACCTAACAGATATCAAGAAATTAGATGACTTTTTGAAATTGCATAAAGCAGGGCTTGAACCCCTGCCATTTGTCAAGACACACATAAAAGTTTACCTAAAATTCTCACAAAATATAAACCTAACAGCTGAACTTGGTTTCTAGACCAGGTTCCACGTAGTTTCAACCTTTCAGCAGAGAGACTAAACATCTGGGGCAGATTCAGTTAGGCTCACCTCTAAGCTGCATGCTTGAGGATTCACTTCCCAAAACCTCACACTGTGTTGTTCCTGCTTAGGTCTCAGCAAAGATGCAAATGACTGTAGGTCAGAACCTTCTAGAGCTACTTGTGAATGAAACTAAAGGCTATTATATAATTTAAGATTATACATATTAAGATCCCATCCATACTGTGTTTTAAAAAGCATGTGACAAGTTTGCTATGGCATCTATAGTAACAGCAAAATCTACATACTACGAAGGGAATGACTAGAAAGGGAACAACAGAATTGACAACTGAACATATAAATGGGACCTCATCTGGGGTTACCTGAGACCGAGCAACACAGTGGATAAAAGCCTCATGATCAGGAGTTAGGGAGGTGGTTTCTGATCAACTTACCTGTTCTTAGTGTGCTTGAGTGGGTTACTTCCTTCCCTTCTAAGCCTCAATTTCATTATTAATGAAAGGAGATGGACAGTCCTGCCTCATAGAGCTACAAATGAGCTTTGGATGATGTATATTTACATATTTAGCTCAATGCCTGGCACTTGGCAAAGCACTTATTAAGCTATTGCTACTCCTTGACACTAAGCACTTACCTCTTTTTGACTGCATGTTTTAGGCCAAAATTTCATTAATCCCCTAATAACCTAATAAGAAAGGAGAAAAAAACATGTGGCATTTAATTTTTCCTACTACTTTCAGGAAAAATTATTTTTCTTAAAGTTAAGTTCTGAATTGAGAGGAAAAAAACATTACTTACTGGTTCTGTGAGTGAAGGATCTTTCTCCAGAAACTGGACTATACAATATGCCAACTGAAGAAACAAAATATGAAAGACAAAATTGTGAACTCTTTATACTAATGGCTCAAAATATAGAGAGAGTATTAAAACTTCCTAAAATGTCTCCAGACTCTGGTCTTAATTGCACTATGAACTCATTTTAACTATCATAAAAATAAAATATATCAAGCAAAATATAAAGCTCTTTTTCAAAAAAAGACAAGGTCTGGCTACACTGTGTTGCCCAGGTTGGTCTTGAATTTCTGGGTTCAAGTGATCCTCCTTCCTCAGCCTTCTGAGTAGGGACTACAGGAGCGCGACATAATACTCAACTAAAAGCTACTTTTTCTAGCCAAAGACAAACACTAAAAAGGTTCCAAGAGAATTTTTTTTTTTTAAGAGTATTGAGATATGAAGCATCTGCAGCTAATGAAAAGCAGAAGTGAAACATTACATTCAGTATATTCTGAAAATATCACATTTACATACTATTAGGGCTTATCTCATGGGCTTTCTTTCTCTTTTTGCTAACATCAATAGTACTAGGTTTTACTGTGCTTTTCAGAAGAATCCTACAGGGGAGGTAGGAACTTTCTCAAGACCCAGCTGGTTGCCTGCAATGGCAAGCACAAACTAACAATTTCACAAAGAGATAAAAGGCTGTACCTGTCACAGTTAAGAACCTAGAGAAATGCAGAGTCCCAATCTGATGCTAATATATCTAAGAAAAAATTCTTTTAAATGACACAAAATGTGATAGCCCATTACAAAAATAAATGGCAATATGTGTGAAGGGCTTGTCAAGATTCTTAAACAAGAAATCCACCCTCACAAACACCAACATTTTGATAGTATTCTAAATTAGAAATATAATGGATTAATTTTTCCTCAAAACAGATTTTCACATTTAAAGAGAAACATTATGTACAAAATTGCTACATTTTTATGTAAACTAATAGCATTTCCACTGGAAGGAGAAGGGAATCAGAGGTTTGAAATACTAAAATTAAAAATACCCCTAGATCATCTGCCTTCTAGTGACATGCTTACCATGCAAGGCAGTGTTCACACAGAAACTAGAATGGGGACAAGATGGGAATATGCTTTCTAAAGTAATGAAGGTTTAAAAAAAAAAGTAAAAATTTTGAAAACTTGTTTACTTGTGAGAATGTTCATTTCTGTGTGCAAAGTGAAAAAGAAATGGTGAATAAAGTAGAAGAGGGGACAAAAGGGCAACTAATCAACCAATGCAAAGTAAGGTAGAACAAAATATTCAAGAACATTAAAAAAATTATTACACAATGTCCAAAGATCTGAATCTGAAGAGCCCACATACATTCTATTGTAGGCAATATGTTCAATATCTGTGTGAACTTGGGAAAATCATCACAAAAAAAAAAAAACAAGACTGAACACCAGCTGCTCCCACCTTATAAATATTCCCACAGTTCTTCTGTAAACAGAAAAAATAATTTATACATTCTAATTATCATCAGGGAGTATTTTTTAACTTTAATGAGACTTGTTTTTTTTTTAATAAAGGTAATATCAATATCAAAACCACTGAGTTTGCAAACTTTTTATCTTGCTTCAAAAGTAATTGCACTTTAAAATTCTACCTGGGCGTGGAAGAGTGATAAGCTCCTGACAGTGTGTAAAGGGATCAACACTTTCACCAGAAACTGTTTGTGTTCTGCCTTAAGAGGTAAAGCAAAGCCATTGATAATACTAGGAAAAAGAAAAGAGACACAAATTAGCAATGTTACCACAACACGTAAGACCAAAAGAAACTGTTCTGTGAGCCTGGTTAAGTATTAATCAGTTGTTTGTCCAGAACCATAACCAAAACCAGTGGCATTCAAGACTTTTTAGTTACTTCAAAGAGTTCATTTAAGTAGGAAGGAAGTTTAAGAGAAGTGAATTTGCTTATGATCACCCAACAAAGGCTACAGTGCTCTTAAAACTAGTCCAGTGGTTTCCAAAAGATTTTTATAAAAAGCCCTAACTTTTTCCTTCCTCCTTCTTTATCTTCCCCATATGATGCCTGCTTTGCTAACTTCCTCCTTTAATATATCTCTTTCCTTTTCCAGATATTATTCCTTCTTATTCCTGAAATCTCTGGCCAACCTTGGGAGGTCAATGGGAGAAAATTGGGTGAGTTTCACTTTCTTTTTCTCCTCATATCAAGAGGAAAAACTAAGTTATCCCAATGTCTGGCAACATTAGGATGTGTCTTTTCAATTTGTTCCAATATGCCAGGCAGCAGCTGTTCCAGAACTACACCTGGGTACATAGTTCCACTGAAAATGGCCAATTTTCCCAATCTATTATAAACTTGCTTTCAACAGATATGGCAAAGGAGGGGTAGCCTAGAAACTATGCTTATAGAATAGAATGTTTTGGTGTGACTGGCCTGACTACTATTAGATATATTATCTCTATAGTAATAAATGAACTTTTGACTTTTTCAGTCATTCCAGAGGATTGAGCAATGCATAATTATGGAACAAGAGGAAGAGGAAATAGTGTCTTTTAGAGTCAGTGGGAAACATGCTAGGCACAAATGAGAGAGACCCAGGGTATATACAGTAAGAGACCTAGGCCAGCATTTCTCTGTGCCAACTGAACCCAATCTTCAGAATAATATTCACCTGAGATAAGTAATTACATAGAAAGAGCTTACCTTCCTAATATTTCCAGAAGTTCAGCTACACCATTGAAGTGTTCTGTTTCATAAACAAACCTTAAAACAGAAGAGAGAGGAGAGGACAGGAAAGGAAGGAGGAAAGGAAGGAAGTGAGTTGGAATAGTCAGTACACTATGTTCAAATATTGGAGGCTTATTTAGTATTTCTATAAAAACATCAACTTTGCATCTCCCGATTCCCCACACTCCACTTACCTTAGAAAAATATTGTTAATCTGTTTTCGGATAAATGCTCTAAGACCAAGAAACTTGCCATAAATTCTGTGTAGAACTGTTTTTAAGTAGTCTCGTTCCCGAGGGTCTTCACTGTCAAATAGCTCCAAAAGCTGTGGGAAATGAAAGACAGTACAGCTGTCAAAAGCTGCTTCAGGGAAGAATTTAGGCATATGATCATTCATTATTTAAAATCCCTCCTTCATTTCTTCCTTACTCAACAAAAGTATTTACCATCTATTATGCGCCAAACACTGTGTTAATCCAGGAATATAGTGATAAACAAGTCAGACAAAGGGCTTCTATTGCAGTGAACAGAAACACAATAATAACAATAACATTAATAATAATAGCCAACACACATAGCATTTACTATAATCATCAGGCACTTTTCTAAGCAATCTACACATCTGAATTCTCCCAATGAAGTAGTTTTTATATGTCAGTTTTACAGACAAGAAAACTGAGGTATAGAAAGGTTAAGTAACTTCCCCATGGTATCAGAGATAATAAGTAGTAGAGTTAGGATCAGAACCCAGTCAAGGCCTGAAGTCCATAACCTCAAAACAGTGTTTATGTTACCTACTAATCTTATGTTCCAAATATACGGTTAGGATAAACTTTCAGCTCTACCAGAACATAAGGTAAAATATCCAAAGTCTCCAGTGAGGGCTGGGTAGCTCAGTTGGTAGAATGCTTGCTTTGCAGGCACAAGGACTTGGGTTCTAATAGTTCATTGTGTATATATACCACATTTTCTTTATCCATTCATCTGTTGAAGGGCCCAGTTATTCTTTTAGGAAGAATGCCATTTGGTAAACTGTCTAAAATGCTCTTCAGTTTTTCATATTAAATTTGAGACTGAACTAGATAGTTCAATCCCACAAAGAAAGGGGGAAAAAAAGGCCCCAGTGATACTTGTAATATTCTTTTTAGATCTGGGTTCTTGTTACATGAGTATGCTCATTATAAAACTGGTTCATAACCCACTTGAATCAAATGTATGAAATATGATATGTCAAGAACTATGTAATGTTTTGAATAACTAATAATAAAAACTTTTTAAAAAGAAAAAAAAACAGTCATCAGAATGAATATTTATTGTTTTAGTATATATGTTATAAGTGAATAACATATTTATGTTCTCAATCCTTTATAATCTTAAATTAATAATAGAATCCTGATAATATCATATCCACATACTCATAATGAGATCCATGCCTTCAAGACATAGCCCAAAAGAGAAAATGAGCTAAGGCTCAGGTCAAATGACAGTGTACACTACAGATTCAACTCATTCCCTGTCAAATGCTTTGACTTTACAGAAATCAACTAGTTGATCCTGTAATTTATGTGAAAATACCCAGGAGAACCAAAACAATCTTATGAGGGAAACTTTTCAATTTTAAAACTTAGTGTAAAGCTTCCAGTAACTGACAGAGTGTGATACTGTCAGGACAGACAGGCAGATCACAGAATAGAACTGAGGATCCCAAAATAATCCCTCAAATTTACAGTCACAGTCAAACAATTTTCAGTGAGGATGCCAAGATAACTCAATGCAGAAAGAATAGTCTTTTCAACTATTCTGATAACAATTGGATTTCCACACACAAAAGAATAAACCTAGATCCCTACCCCACACCGTATAGTCAACTCAAAATGGATAATTAAACCTAAAGATGTGAGTTCATTGCAAAAATAGAAAAAGGACAGTTTTTGAACAGACAAATCACAAAGAATGTATACAAATGGCTAAAAGACACATGAAAGTTATATATTTCACTAATCACTACAGAAATGCAAAAGAAGAAAATACTACTTATTTGACAGCTCTAATTAAAAAGGGGGGGTGATAAAGAGTCTTGGCAAACAAAGAAACAATATGTAAGGGATCCAATTTGTTCATAAGAATGTAAAATGGTAATAGGCATTTTGGAAAACAGTGTGACAGTTCCTCAAAATTTCTAGTTGCTATATGATGAAACAACATCACTCCTAGGTGTACAATCAAAAGAACTGAAGTCAGATATATTCATACAAAAACTTTGTTCATAGTAGCAACATTTGAAACAGTCAAAAGATGAAACAACCCAAATGTCCATCAACTGATAAAGAGACAGATAATATGTGATACAATGGAATACTATTCAGTCATAAAAGGAAAAAAAGTAGTGTGTATCATATTATTATTACAACATGGATGAACCTTTCAAACATCATGCTTAGGAAAAGGAGCCAACACAAAAGCCATATCATGTATGATTCCATTTATATGAAATACCCAGAATAGGCAAATCCGTAGACAAAGAAGTACAATGGGAAGTGACTACTAATGGGTACAGGTTTGTTTGGGGGATATCTACAATTATATGGTGGTAATAGCTGCACAACTCTGTAAATATACTAAAAACCAATGAACTGTAAACTGTAAAATGGTGACTTTATGTCATGTAAACTATAACTCAATAACCTGTTTCTTTTTAAAATGACAGTGGGCAAGTCCCTCTGGCTAAAGAACAAACTTAGAAATTGATCTGAGTTTTAAAATACATTCATTACCATTGCTTTTAAAGAAAAGTAATATCTTTTATAGCAAAACATTTCAAGAACATATAGGCAGCACACAAATGAAAGCAGACTAACATCTATATCAAAAACTATCAAGACATGCATAAGCACAATTCAAGTGGTTAAAATATGAGGCTGAGATTGACAGCAAAAGCATAACTAAGTGGGTGGTAATAAAATGAATGTGCTTCAGTATGATGCTTTTCTTCAAATGAAAAAACTGTGAAAATGATCCTTCAAACATGGCAGGAAGCACAAACTGAAGGGTAGTCTTCCCCAAAATGGGAAGTAAAATGGGACATTATTTTTGGTTCTACAGTGCCATCCATTTGTTTAAAATAAAATGAGTATTTCAGGTAAATATGTATTGGCAGCCAATGGCCAAGGAGCCAGGGATACAATAATGGTTTAGATAGATACAATCTGCTTTTGCAGAGCCTAGTCTAATGAGGGACACAGGTGAATAAATAGCACAAATAGTTCGGTAAGCTGTATAATTGCATAAGAGACCTAACTACTCTACTTGGAAGAAGTGCAGTGACAGGGAAGGCTTCTAGAGGAAATGATATCCAGGCTGACCCAAGAGTGGAGTAGGGCAAGAGTGTTTGTATTTATCAATTCTTCATCACTATAATAAAATACTCAACACAGGATACTAAGAGGAAAAGGTTTATTTAGCTCATAGTTTTAGAGGCTAAAAGGCCAAACAGCATAGCACAAGACTCTATGACCAGGGCCACCCCTTGATGATGGCATCACCTCATGGTGTAGATATCAATTATGTGGGAGCAAGTATATAATTAAGTCTCTAACCAGAGAAGAGGGCGAGACTGGTGTCCCATAATCCCTTCCAAAAGCACACCTCAAATGACTTACAGACATTCTATTAGGCTACACCCAGGGAACCAAGCCTTGAGGGGCACACAAAACTATAGCAATGTTCATGAAAGATTCAATAGTACACACCCTCACCAGCAACCTATCGGATAGAAGATGCTGTTAATAACACCTGTCATCTTTCTGACCCTTTAGTAGTGTTCTTTCCACATGCCAGGGATGGTTCTTGTTGCTGGGCACACACAAAGTGTTGAACGAACTTGGAGCTTACTATGAGAGGCAATGAGCAAGTTAAAACATTTCATGTACAAAAGAGAGGCCTAGAATCCCACAGCCGCCCCACCCAACCCTACCACCCCCCTGCAAAAAAACCCAGAAGACCCAGATGGACTCAGTATATCTTTATCTATGAACTTGCTCAAATTGACAAAAGGTATCTGACCCACCCCGTTTCATTCCTTATTAATAGAAATGATTAATTTTTCAAGTTCTATTTTTTCATTTGGTTTCTGTTTTTAAGTGTTGCAAAAGGGCTTAATGACTAATTTGCAGTCAACATAAGAGAAGGTTTGAGGGGGTGTAATCTTAGTAAAACTTGAATCAACTATGCTTATGAAGTTAATCTTAAGAGTTTAATAAACATATCATTAAATAAAAATTATTTAACTAAAGTTTTCATTAAGTTCTTGTAATGGTTAGGACTTTAACCTCATCACTGAATTAGTCCATTATGGATTCAGAGCTGAATGGACAACTAAGAGAGGACGGAAACAGGAGGAGGTGGAACCTAGTTCAAGGGAGCTAGTTCCGGGGGTGTGTCCTAATGGTCCCTGGTTGCTGGCTTGTGCTCTCACTCAAGCTCTTAAGCATTCTCATGCTCTCTTACCTTCCCAGCAGACATGAAGGAAGCAGCTTTGCTCTGCTACATGCTCCCCATCATAACGTTGTGCCACAAAATAGGTCCACAGTGACAAAAAGCTAAGACAGTTCTCAAAGATATCACCAGGTCTCAAATTAGTCATTTACAAGGCACAAATATTAATTGTATCCTGTTCTATGAGAAAGGAAGATGAACTACAATATTAAACTACTTTTCTCGTGCTCTACAGAACATAATTTTGATGATTTTATGATGTATAAGACAAAAGAGAAAGTATAATAAGCATAGATACAAAAGTGGATTTCTGTAATAAAACACAAATGTAACAGAAAAACCAATAAGAAATATTAACTTGACATTTATAAATGCCTAGGTGAACTGTGCCATCCACAATATAACAGGCAATTTGTTGTCAAAAGAAAAACAAGAGTTCCAAGGTGATTAAAGAGCAAAGACAGAGCTGTCAACATGCTGACTTCAAAATTAAAAAGAAAAAAAGCACCTTTCCTGAAGCTAACAAGGATGAATTGCATAGTGTTTTAGCCAAAGAATCCTTATTTGAATATCATAATAAACCTATAGTGAAATGAGGAGGACCATGCCTTCCAGTTAGACATGGGGAACTGAAACTTTCCTCATAAAACCTCCCTGAAATGACACTGAAAGAAAAACAATGGAATAAACCCAAAGAGCAGAGAAGACCAGAGGACAGCAGATCAGACATGCTTGCAGATTTTTCAGATTGGCAGTAGATGACAAGAGGTAACCATCTTAGGATTTCTGTCACACCATTCTGCTAAGTGTTTTTCCATTTTGTAGGAAGGGAGGAAAGCTAACAATGAGCATGCCAATTTACATCAGAGTCTTAAAGGCTTAAGAATTGAAGGCATGCAGATATATTTGACAATCAGTATATGAGAAATATAAAAACAGGAGGACTGGTTCAAAGTCTGTAGAAGGAGACACGAGCCCCCTGGATCCCTGTCCCATGCAGCATTACAAAGACCTCCATTTAAGTCTAGAAAGAATAAATGACCAAGTATCTACTCTTGGAGCTTCACATACTGCTAATAAAGCATTTACTGAAAATAACAAGATTAAATAAAACCCTGCATACTTAAGAGTAAGATCTTTTCCATCCTTCCCTAATTAGGCTCTCAATTTTGGATAAGGCAAGAAATCAAAAGATCTCTTTTTGGGGAAACTAATAGCCTGAAGAGGAAAGACCTTCAGATAAACCAACATCTGAAGGGTTCTCAGTAAAAAAGGTAAGATCCTTGCCAAATTATCCCATTGAAAGTCACCAGCTGCTAAGTGTCACACAAATATATACACCTGTGGGCACATGCATGCGTGCATACACACACACACACACACACACACACACACAGGTTCCAATTAACTTTTTGATGAAATAATATGTAATGATGACTATAAGATCAAGAATCACCAGAATTATAACATAAAAGACCAGAAAACAAAACAAATTTAGGAAACTCAAGAGGAAACAGACACAATGCAAGGAGTAGAAAAAAACTGCAAAAAGGAACCTCTAACAGTCTCAGAGACAAAACAAATACATTGGATCCCTGAAACAAAAACAGTGCTATTACAGATAAACATTTAGAAAATTGAAAAGAGCTTTTAGAAATTGAAAATATAATGTGAATAAAAATTTCAGAAGGACTAGAACATTAAAATTAGCAAATCTACCTCCTCAGAAGTAAAACCAAAGAAATAGCATACAAAAAATCAAAGGTTGATCCAGAAATTCTGATACATTAGTAAAAAGTTATCCAGAGAATCACAGGGACAGAAAACAGAGAAGAAAATTATCTGAGGAAGACATCAATTCAACGCAATTTTCCAAGGGAAAAAGAAAAAAGATGTATAGATATAGCTCACTGGATGCTATACACAATGAATGAAGACCCACACTAAGGAATGTCACTTTGAAGTCTATGGACTTGGGAACAAAGAGAAGATCTCAAAAGGTTACAGAGAAAACTGATCATTGTAAAGGATAAGGCATTCTGCTGGCCCACACCTTCTTGATTCAAAAATGGAAGCTAAAAGTCAATGGAACAATTTCTGTAGTAGATGAGTAGAATGATATAAATTTATACCTACCCAAAATGTTAATCAAGTATGTGGGCAGAATAAAGTTGTTTTCATACAAGCACTCCGTGAAAATTAACATCTCATTCATGCTTTCTTAGGAATTATCTAGAAAGAGAAAAAGTTAAGAAAGAAAAGGCATGGCCCAGAAGAGTGGCAAAGGAAGTCTCAGGATGACCACAACAGATACAGCCTAGGGGGATGCCACCAGTACAATTAGAGCAGGATGAACAGAGCTTCCAGGAGGAGGTCTCTAAGGGAGAAGAAGGATGGGGGGAGAGCTAATACATTAGCTGATGTATATGCCACACTGAGAAGAGCTATCTGGTCATCTCAGAGAACTAGGGGATAAATTAGTGACCAACACATAGGAAAGCAAGCAAATATATGGCTGATAGGTGGTAACGTGGGCAGTGGGAACATGAGGTTGTAGGATGTTCCATGGACTGGACTCACATGCTGAGCCCACATCCTTTCTTTCGAAAGGCAATTTGCCTGAGGCTGCTCTGGCCCTCTCTGACTTGAGAATACTAGTCTAAGAACTTCCCCCTGATAAGCAGGGTACAGTCTGCCCTTGAAGGGAGACTTTTATGCCCTTTACACAGACCAGAATCCAAATGCAGGGAAACAGGATAACTAGAAGCAAAGCTCCCCAACCATAAAATCTCTAAGACTAAGTTTCAATTAGAACTGGATATTTAACATGTTATTATAATAGTAAAATCTCCCTACATGGGGTAAACCATGCACAGTGGATACAAGTCTGATGTGATCCTGCTGTCAGTCAGAAGTCAAGAAATGTCCTGGGTGAGATTCTTTGGAAACTTCTCTGAAACCCCCAATAAAACAAGAGGGCAGGAAGGGAGTGCTGTCCCTGTTCTCTCTGAGGGGACCCACTTTCTCTCTTTCTCCCTTGAGAATATTCTCTCTTTTTTCTTTTCCTATCCTTTCTAATAAATTCATGCCTGCTACCCTGAGTTATTTATCTGAAATCCTTCTGGTGTGATCACAAAGAACCAGTGACTAAGGACCTTTGCAGCTCTACAGTCTTTTCAGCTCTGAATATGGTCTTGCTCTGCAATAAGGCAACTATTAGTTCCAGGGTTTTGTTTTATTTTGTGGGAAGGGGAGGAGAGGGGAGGGGAGGAGAGGGGAGAGGAGAGGAGGGGAAGAAAGATGTGCTTTGAGTATGAACAACATGTATACAATCATGCTAAAGTAAACACAATACTTTGATTTAGTTGAAATTTGTGATGTAACTGTAAAAAAGGACTTAAGACTCTTCATTTTTGCCTACAAATGTCCAATGGATGGATAAAAGCAGGGGCTGGGGTTGTGGCTCAGCGGTAGAGCACTTGCCTAGTACGCATAAGGCACTGGGTTTGATCCTCAGCACCACATAAAATAAAATAAAATAAAATAAAAGGTTATTGTGTTCACCTACAAACAAATATATTAAAAAAAAAAAAAAAAAAAAAAAAAGCAGGACTAAAGACTTGACATCTTAGGCAGGGGTTGTGGCTCAGTGGTGGAGCACCTGCCTTGCAAATGTGAGGCTCTGGGTTTGATCCTCAGTACCACATAAAATAAATAAATAAAGCTACTGTATTCCTAAAATATTTTTTAAAAATAGACTTGACAATTTTGCCTCCATTTTTGCATCTGTCTCCTTCAGTCTGCATTTCCTTGGATTCTAGGATAATATCTGATTCTATAAAGATCTTATTAAGCGGAAGCTACCCTCCAGGCAGCCTCGGAGATGAGGCCCCCACCTGGCCAATCCTGAGATGATGGACAGATCAAACCTGATCAAGATTACCTGCTTTGGCAGCTGTGAAAAGCCTCCAGGTTGTCTTAACCCTTGCCCTCATACCCCTTTCCTAAAGCCTCCGGGTCATTGTCAGTCCCTCCCTTAAAGACAAGGGTCCCTTGTCTTCCCAGCATAGCTACACTGATAATACTACCTTTTCTGTTTGGTTTTTGGAACAAGTGGCCAGACCTGATTTATTGGATCCCCAGAGTCAGGTCTCCACCTAGGACTGTGGAAGCACAACTACACTGGATATGGAGGGGGGAAATACAGAGAAAAATATATAATAATTTCTAATATTATATATTTCTTATATTGCTGTTTCTTGTTTTTTCATTTTAGATTTTATCTGTCAACTACAGATAAAATCTAAAATGAAAAATCAAGAAACAGCAATATAAGCATAGTATTTAGAAATATGGAGTTAATAAATCAAATAAATCTATAGACTAGAATCCAGAAGATTTAATGTCTGAAAGACTTTCCAGGAAATGGGAAGGATGAGGCAGAAGATTGTTACTTTTCTTTATAAACTATACATTTGAATTTCAAAGTAGACATTACTCTTTTAATAAAAAAATATTTTCAAAAGTCACTGAGAGCAAAAGATTTCAAGTAAAACATCAGGCTGCCTTCTACTACAATAGAACAATAATTGCCCTGCTTCATATAATGTAAGATTTTAAAGAATATCAGAAATCTTTAAGTAAATAATCATTAAAATTGGTATTCTAAATGTTTTCATCCAAATCGACAAAAAACACTAAAATTAGACCTCCACATTTCTGGCTTTGTCAGCAATATTAACTTTTTCTAACACCTAAAAACTAAGAACAGCCCAGAATCAAGAAACAAGAGCCAATGGTAGCCCAACTCCAATGAATCAAGAGTCAAGGAAACCCCTATAAAAAATGAAGGGC
This sequence comes from Callospermophilus lateralis, assembly GCF_048772815.1. Taxonomy (NCBI): domain Eukaryota; kingdom Metazoa; phylum Chordata; class Mammalia; order Rodentia; family Sciuridae; genus Callospermophilus; species Callospermophilus lateralis. The sequence goes on along the minus strand of NC_135307.1, from coordinate 67,664,411 downwards.
AACCAATGAGAAAGTATAGTGAGGACAAGGATCAAAAGATTCTACCAATTTTGATGTCAAGACCCCTATGGAAATGAAGTATAAAATTTTCAAAGATGAAAGACATACAAATATGAACAACTCTACCAAGTCACTCTGTTCTCCTAATTTCAGGAATTCTTTCAAAACAGTAGATAAGTCTATCCTCCCTCTCTTTCTTTAGTATTCAAGCTGATTTAAGAATGCCTTGTGATTTAAAATTTTAGGACAATTTGGACAGCATTTGAAAAAGAGCTGTTGTACTAAATGATACACTAGTGAGATGCAGACAGAGATCAGCTACAAAGTTCATGGGGCCCAGGGTAAAATGAACATACAGTATTAATAATTTCAAAACAACCACAGCAGAGCATTAAACCAAGCACAAGTCCCTTCCACTCAGAGTACTGACACAACTGCATATATTGTGTGACCATGAAGCTATATCTGGATGCAGGAGCCAGAGCAGCAACTCCCTTTTTTAAGGTTTTGAAGTCAAATATTGGACAGGACAGGATCAGACAATTTACTGCTAACCACTACTGGCTATCTAATAAAATTTCAGGCATAAATAAATTTCACTAAAGTTTGATTTGCTATATGATCTGAGAGAGTAATGTAAACATTTTGACATATTCGAGGAACTTGTTTGGAAAAATAACTTTTATTGGAGCTAAAACTCAAGGCTTTGTAGAATTTATTTCAGTTCAGAACTTTATTTTTTTTAATATTCATTTCATTTTTTTATTTTTATGTGGTGCTGAGGATCGAACTAGGGCCTCGTACGTGCTAAGCCAGCGCTCTACCACTGAGTCACAACCCCAGCCCAAGAACTTTAAATTTTTTAACAGCTTGATTTGTGTCATGTCCAATTTGTCTTGAATATTTACAAAAACAATAACAAAAGGTCATCTTTAAGGACAGGTTGGATTATTTGCATAATGTGCATGATAATTACAGCACCTTTCAGCTAAATATAACTGTAAATGTGAAATACAAATTACTAAACAGCAATCGCCAGCAATACATATGTTTATGGGGATACTTGAATTGTATGTCTCTTAGCAACCACTGTTTTTCAGATTTGCAGAGTGGTTGAAAGCAATCTTTAGAAATATGCTGCTAAAACTCTGACCATAATAATTCACCCAATGAAATAATTCAAGGTTTGGCAACTTATTTGTTTCTAAAGGAAAAGTAGGGAGAAACTTAAAGAAACCCAACCCTTCTGACACAGATAAAAATAATCTCTATTGAGAACAGACAAAATTGATCCATAACCTAGAGTAGTCTACAACTTGAACTTCTAGCTCAGAAGGCAGTTCACCAAGTTATGTAAGTCTAAAATCAACATTATCATAGGCACAAGGGCACTATTCAAAGAATTGATTATCTGAAAAGTGTCTGACAGCCTTCTTATGTAAAGCCTTAGATGAGTGCATGAAAAATGCTAAAGGTTATGTAAATCTAGATTTAATAAAAATCACAAAGAAATTCCAGTAGGCAAGGCATAAAAACCAATGAATGTCCTTCAAATAAGGACATTCAAAATCCTTGTATGGAAAAAAAAAAAAAAAAAAACAACCAGCTGTTTTGTCTGGCTCATACACAATATAGATTTCCAGCTTCTCCTGAAAAACTTGAAGATCCAGAAACACTTGGCTGGTTAGTGAGAATGGCGACCAGCAGTAGAGCCCACTCTCTCCAATTACTAGTTTCTAGCATTCCCTTTGATCATACCAAGACTACTTCATTATATATCACTTGTCTGTCCTCTGGCTTTCACATATTATAATTTACATGCTCCTGGCGTTAATTAACATTCATTTCCAATATCTATTGGAAGAAACTGATTGGCAACATTGAATAGTAAGAATCCAGGGATATGAGAGACCATACATAACACATGAAAGGTCCTGACAGCCCAAGAAGAACCATATAAATAGAACGCCAAAGGGTACCAATGATTTTTAGGATAAGAGATATCAAATAATTCATAGAACACATGGTAAGACATGATAGAAAACATTGTTTGGCTTCAGACTAAAGCTATTTAAGAAAATACAGCTAAAGTATGTTCTCAAAACAAGAACAGATCTTAATAAAAATACTAGTAACAGAACAGCACAACATTTACTGACCACTTACCTGTATCAGTAACTATTTTAAGTGTTAATATAAGATATTCACTCTACATCTCTAAAACTTTATGATCTAAACCATATTAAGAATATTTTGCATCTACTTTCCAGATAAGGAAACTGAGACACAAAGAAGTTATATAACTTGCCCAAGGTCACACAATGAAAAATGTCAGATTCTGAGTTCAAGCCAACCTCTACACCTCCAATCTATACTGCTTCCTGATGGGAAAGAAAAATTCAAAGTATTGAAAAGACTCTTGAGACAATACAGGAAGCTTTCTTGTGAGCTTCAGATTTTAAAAGAACATATTCAAATGCCAAAAGGAAGGAGTAAAATGAATATTGAACATAAAAGAATGGTTCACACGGTCCTACCAAAAAAAAAAGGCTTATAAAAGCTAATGCACAAATTCATGCTCAGGTTTATGAAAACTGAAAAACAATAAAAGAAGAGAATGTACTTGAAATTGAAATATGTTTACAATTCTTATCGATTATAATATATATGTTCATTATTTTTCAGTTACAAGTATATATGTGTGTATGTATATGAAATAGAAAGTGACAATCACACATAATTATGCCCTTCCAGACAATTAACAATCTTGTTTATCTCCTTCCAAAATCATAATGCATACTGCTATGATCTGCATGAATCCCCCAAAATTCACCTTGTGGGAACTCAATTCCCAATGCAAAATTATTAGGTGAATTCTTTCGGGAAGTGTTTAGGTCATAAGGGTTCCACCCTCAGGAATGGATTGATGCCTCTCTAAAGTGACTGCACAAACAGGTTAACTCTCTAGTCTTTTCTGTCTTCTGCCATCTAAGGACACAGTAAGACCCTCACCAGATGCTAACACCCTGACCTTGGACTTCCTAGTTTCTAAAACTATGAGAAATAAATTCCTGTTCTTCATAAATCATCCAACTCAGGTACAGCAGTCCCCCGTTAAGCGGCTTTTCATTTCAGCTACCCATAGACAATCCTGATCTAAAAATATTAAATGGAATTCCAAAAACAATTAGTTTTAAATTGCATGCCATTCTGAACAGCATATGAAAAACCTAAACATCCCACTTCATCCTGCCCAAATGTGAATCATTTTTTGTCCAACATATCCACACTATAGAGGATACCCACTCATTCATCACTTAGTAGCCGTCTGGGTTATCAGATTAACTGTCTTTGCAATATATTGTTTGTGTATAAAGTTCAGTACTATCTGCAGTTTCAGGCATCCACTGGGGACTCTTGGAACACATCTTTCATGGATAAGGGGGGAACCAACATGTTCCGTTGTTGTAGTACAAACAGACTAAGACAAAAATTACAAACATTCCTTTTTCCCTAAAATAACAGATGAAGGCTCAAAACCTATCATGTTCTAGAGCATGCATGCTTCACTTAAAAAACAAGCCTGTGAATTCTAGATAGGGAAGAGGGGTGGGAGGGAAAGGGAGGGGGCAGGGGATTAGCAAGGATGGTGGAATGTGATGGACATCATTATCCAAAGTACATGTAGGAAGACTTGAATTGGGTGTCAACATACTTTATATACAAACAGAGATACAAAAATTGTGGTATATATGTGTATTAAGAATTGTAATGCAAAAAAAAAAAAAAAAGAAGAACAGTGCTACCTTAGATTAGGTAGAGAGAAGTGGAAGGAGAGGATGTGGGGATAAGAAACATAGTAGAATGAAACAGACATTATTACTATATATATATATAAATGACTGTATGACCAATATGATTCTACAATATGTATACTCAGAAAAATGAGAAACTATATCCCATCTATGTATGATATGTCAAAGTATATAAGTGCATTTTACTGTCATGTGTAACTAACTAAAACAAATAAAATATTAAAAAGAAAAAACAAGCCTGTGTAACTCTGTCATATTCTTTTTATTGATGCATATTTCACTGTGTGAATGTCCAGTTTTTTCAATTAACTCCTGCTGAGGAATTATTGTTTCCAATTTTATAATAATTATTAAAAACAATACATTCAGTATATTTATGTTTATTTTTGTACACACAACTGAATACTTCTCATGGACTTGCTGGGTCAAAATTTAATTTTGACAGAATACTACCAGGTTTCCTCTTCAGAACTTATAGCAATTTGCTGCCTATATAACATCTATTATTTATTAGTATATCTTCTTAGAACATACTCAAAAGAGTCTTCTTCCACCCAAGCTTCTATTATGCTCCATTTTTCTGTTCAAAAACCACAGTTTTAATTAAGTGACTTCATAGTATGTTTTATTTATTTATTTTTTGTAGTGCTGAGAAATGAATTATTTTATTATCTAATAGGTAAAGTATCCTATCATCAATCATCTGTCTCAAAAATTTATTTCATGAACTCTAAAAATTTCAAATAAAAAAGCTACTGGAATTTTAATTAGAACTGCACTAAATATATAATTAACTTGGAGATTATATGGACAACTTTATGATGGCAAGTTTTCCCATCTAGAAATATGTTACATTTGTGCATTTATTCAAGCATGCTTTGCAAAAGGTTAGTGTAAGTTTTGTATGGATTTTTTAATTTTGTTTCAAGGCTGGGGATGTAGCTTAGTGGTGAAGCACATGCTTAGCATACACAAGGACACAGGTTCAATCCTTGGCACCAAAAAAGAAAAAAAGGTTTCAAAAAGTGAAGATTTTTAAATTTTTAAAAGATTTTTAAAGTGAGGTGCCTATTACTTTAAATAGACAGTAACAGAAATTTATGTGTACATGTGTGTGTATGTGTGTTTATGAGGTGATATAATGCTAGTGTGAGTTGTTTTTTAACAAACATCCAAGAAAAAATGAGACAAAGTATTAACAACTGAAAAACAAATACACACAGTTATAAGAATTTGCTTACCTGTAATACAAATTTCTGATCTATGTATTTTTTGGCAATGCTGGGTTGAAATTCTTGGCTTTCCAAAAATCGTATGAAAAATTCATATACAAGCTGCAACAAACATATTAATTTCAAGTTATAATTCACTAAGAATAATATAATTCAATAGGAATAATATTAAAAATAGTAATGCTAGCCTGTTATGCCAGAACTGATAACTGATAGCACCTTAAACATTATGGGGTTGGAGGGGGGTGGATATTAATGAGCCAAGCTAGGTTTTTTGTTTGGTTTGGTTTGTGGCTCACAGCTCCTTCTGTTTTTGTTTTAAACCTTTCAAAGTTAAAAATTAGGAAACAAAGCCAAAAAAAGGAAATAAAAATTCTCCATTAATCTTACCATTCAGAGACTGTTATTTTAATTTTAAACCTCCTTCTACAACACATCAATATACTATAAATATATCTTTACATAGTATGGTAAACTACTTTTGCCATTTAAACAATGCACTATGAACAATTTATATCAATAATATCTAAACCATCATTCTTAGTAGATTTAAGTAGATCATTATAATTTATAATAAATAATTCTATTATTCATAATTAATTTAACCTATCTCCTATGCTTAGACATTTAAGTAGTCTCTGAATTCTCTATCAAATCATACCACAATGTACATCATAGAACATATATCAGGGTGTGCTTCTTCAATTATTTCACAAGTAAAAATATTTCTAAAAGTAGAAATGCTAGGTCAAAAGATATGCAAACATTCAGAATTTTTGATACTTATGGCTAAATTTCCTTCAAAGAATGTAAGGCAATTTACACTCCTCCAATTAACATGGTGGTGTAAGCAATATTCTCATTTAATAAAGAATAAGAATATTCTCAGCTGCAAAGAAGAAACCTCCAATAACTGTTTTGATAAACAGTGAAGAATTACAGTTTATTATCTTTCTTTGAGTAATAAATCTATGTTAAAAGTTCTATTAGATGCTGGTATACTATACAACAATATATCAAAACCAGAGCTTTTTTTCAGACAGACACTGAACTAAAAAAGCTTTACTCTATTCCTTACTATGTAATCCGAAGCAAGTTACTTTCTCTGAAACTTTTCTTCAGTTTTATAATGAAGGTGATAAGCCCTAAGGTTAAACGTGATATTACACAGAAAGCTTTCTGCACAGCAAATAACACACACAGATTTACCCTCATATTGCCTAAAGCATTTGCAAATATATCAGTCTTACTCTTTACCATTAGTAATAAGTAACAAGGACCCCTGAAAGCTTTTATTTGAGATATATGTATAAATTGTGTATAATTAGTCTTTATATTTAAATATAATTAGAAAAAGACAATTTTAATATTAATTTTTAAAACAATAAAATGCATTACATGTTAATGTAAGTATGTTTTTATGAACAATACTATTTTCCAAAAAGTTATTAAGAAGTATTATTTTATATTTTAGCAAATCTCTTTAATGGCTAGCTTAATAAAAGACACATTCTCACCTGCTTCTGTGTTCAATCTGTTGTGATGTATTTTTTTAGTAAAAGTAAGTTTTTTAAAAACCCTATCAATCCTTAAACAGTATAGAAGTTGGAAAACGGAGAATCATTGAGTCTTTTCATAAAACTGTGGATATTTCCCCCCATACTACACCAAAACTCAACAAATTTTCATTTCTTAAAAATTAGCTGCAACATGGAATCTGAAATGCTATCAATGAACTTTTCATACTTTGTTACACTAAAATCTAATCCTCTGTCTTGCATTTTGAATGGCCCTTTATCCATGTATGGCTTCCTAACATTCATTTGCCAACTGGAAAGTATCAGTTCACAGAGTTAGGCAGACCTTTCAAAGGCTTTCACATTTCATTAAATTTTATTCTTTAAAAAAAAAAAGAAAGAAAGAAAGAAATCATATTATATCCCCCTTGCTTCAGTCTTTAAACTTTGGGAAGTGGTAATACTCAAAGTGACATAAGACAGATACAAATTTTCTGAAATTCTATTTCTAAATTTTACTTTGACTGCTCTAATTCTATCAGTGAAAATAAATGTTGCCAACTAGTTTCCTTGTTTTAGAGAATATATCCATCAAATACACCCGTCTTAATAGCCATAGTTGTTGTTGTTGTTAGCTGCTCCTTCAAATAAAAATGATGTTTCATGAAAAAAACAGTAGTTCAGCCTGAAGCTCAAAAAATTATCCAAGTGTGGGCTGGGGATGTGGCTCAAGCGGTCGCCTGGCATGCGTGCGGCCCGGGTTCGATCCTCAGCACCACATACAAACAAAGATGTTGTGTCTGCTGAAAACTAAAAAATAAATATTAAAAAATTCTCTCCCTCCCTCCCTCCCTCCCTCTCTCTCTCTCTCTCTCTCTCTCTCTCTCTCTCTCTCTTTCACACTCTCTTAAAAAAAAAAAAATTATCCAAGTGTCTTTCCATAAGATAGCCCACCAACTTCAGCCATGTGATTTATGCAGATTTCAATTTCATCATACAAAAAGTTTTTAAGGGGCTGGGGTTGTGGCTCAGCATCGTCTAGTATGTGCAAGGCCCTGGGTTCGATCCTCAGCACCACATAAAAACAAAATAAAGGTATTGTGTCCAACTACAACTAAATAAACAAAGGGTTTATGCCCAAGAGCTAAAATTTAATAAAATTACCAATTTTTACTACTTCTTCAAGGACTTTCTCAAATAAAATTGGCTTTTTTTTTTTTTTAAACAAGAAATATGTGGCAGTAAGGAAAACAATAACTACTTGATCAGGCAACCACAATCTTAACCATCATTACTTTTACAACAAATACTACAAACAATGAATAGTCAACTCAGTGAAAAGGTCAAGTAACACAGTATTGACCTTGAAGTCCGCTGGAAATCAAGTGTCAGGCCCCACTAAGAATCTGCAGATTATCATTGATTTAAATGCTTTCTACAGCAGCCTTGTGCCTTCAGACTTGACTTTACAAACAGAATGTCTCTTCACTCTCACAAGGTAAAAAAATTCTCATCTTTCAGGGCTGACCTAGCCAGCAAAGGTTTCCAGAGGAAATGGCAGAGTGTGCTCTCCCCTCATGTCCCTTGAAAGCAGTTGTAGTTTAAAATAGTTTCGTGGAAACACTTCAGACACATTTATTAATAAGCATAAATAAATGTGTTGTGCACTTAAGAAAGAGATTAAACCTTGGAATCAGAAATCTCGTGGAAACACTTCAGACACATTTATTAATAAGCATAAATAAATGTGTTGTGCACTTAAGAAAGAGATTAAACCTTGGAATCAGAAATCTCCCTTGAGGGGCTGGGGTTGTAGCTCAGTGGTAGAGCCCTGGGGTCGATCTCCAGCACCACATAAAACTAAATAAACAAAATAAATGTATTGTGTCCATATACAACTAAAAAATTTTAAAACAAAAACAAAAACAAAAAACTCCCTTGAGTTTCTAAAGGGAAAGACTACGGGAAATAAATTACTTTTCAAGTTCACATAAGAGGAATCTCCAAGCAATCTAAACAACAAGAATTCAGCATCCATGTTTTTCAGTCTCAAGTATAAAGCACTACAATTTCTTAATTACAAACAGAAGTCCTGCAAAATTGTACTCCGCTGGAAAAACAGACCTAATTTCAGAAAACACATAAATAATAACCAAGGTAACTGAGTTTAAAAAGACATCAATACAGATAGGAGATCAAGTAACATCTTGACATATAAGAAGTAAAAAATTGTGAATTTAATATCATGTATATTTTAAAATATCTCCAAAGATCAATGATTTTTTTTATTATCATTAATTTTGTATGGACCACAAATTTAAAACAAAGAAGAGGTATGCAGGAATAGTCACTGGGCAATGAGCCTGGCCAACCACCCAATAATTAGATCTCAATGTAATTTTGTTGTTAGCTACTACCATTCTTAGATATTTTTACTGTGCCTCCTTATAAAAAATATGGTCCAGAAGAGGAAGCATATTACTAATTATGAAGTTAAGAAAAAGTGAAAAAAATCTAAAATCATGCTATGTTTTGGTCAGAAAAAAGAGACTACTGGATCAATTAAAAAGTAAACTATTGGGGCTGGGGTTGTAGCTCAGAGGTAGAGCGCTCCTCTGGCATGTGTGAGGCACTGGGTTTGATCCTCAGCACCACATTTTTAAAAAAAAATTAAAAATAAAGATATCGTGTCCACCTGTAAATAGAAAATAGATATTTTTTTAAAAAAAGTAAACTATTAAATTTAGTCATGGGTGACTATGACACAAATGACCTATAGTGCATAGAAAAAAAAATTTCTGAAATTTTCAATGAGTGCTCTCTCTCAGTTAAAACCACCTCTCAATGAAACTGGAAACGGGACTAATCAGTGCAGGAAGACTACACAAAGGAAACACCAGCCTCTTGAGACATGCCAGGACCCTATACAAAGATATCCATAAAGCAACAGATAAATGAAGGTAACAGTGCGCTTTCTGGCCTGACCTTTACTATGAATGAAGGACAATTTGTGAATTTTAAAAGTAAATTTCCTTCAGTTAATCCAGCCTTACTCAGTCATACCTCCCCCTGAGCTAAAGACGGGACCTGATGGATTATAGGCTTGAACAGGGTGTCAAAACAGATGAAACTAGTCTATTTGAAATGGTTTGTTATCACCATCTTTCAGTGTTGCTTTGGTTTTAGGGTTTCAGATGAACTAATGATTAATACTCCCACAGTGTAGGCTAAAATTGGGGGTGGCAAACTTAGTTTAATAACTTGAGAAATTAATTTGGTCCTATATAAGAGTCATTCACTAAGGGAAGGATTATCTGAAATACTGAGTTATTCAACTTTATTGTACTTTTGGAGAAACTTATATCTATGTAATGATGATTTAAAGTGTTCAAAATGCTCTTCTAAATGGCAAGAGTGACCTCTTCTTTGGAATATAGAGAAAACAGTAAGTTGAAGTTTTGAGGATCTCTGTGTATTTTCTACCATAAGATGTGGGCCTTCCTCAAGGAGATTTTCTTTAAAAAAAAAAAAAAGACCTAAAACTTTCAAACTAAATTGCAACTCAGTGAACTGGAGCCAAGCAATAAGAATATAACAGAACAAGAAGTCCACCCATTCAAAAGAGTTTGTTTTGGATTTTGTCACAATCTGGGATATACCTATGAAATGCATAAATTATTTTACAAATATCTTAGACTACAAATAGTATGTCTGGCATCTTTTAAAAAAATAAAACATTGATGGGCACAGTGGCACATGCCTGTAATTCCAGCAATTCAGGAGGCTGAGGCAGAAGAATCACAAGTTCAAAGGCAGCCTCAGCAACTTAGCCAGGCCCTAAGAAACTTGGGCTGGGGATGTAGCTCAGTGGTTAAGCATCCCTGGGTTCAATCTTCAGTGCCAAATAAATAAAATAAAATAAAAATTTTTAAAAAAAATTTTAATTGAACGACCACAGTGTCTTAACTAATTTATCTACCAATCTTGGCATTGGTAATAGGAATATATATGTATCACATGCCTAAGTAAAAAACAGCTCGGAGAGCTCTTATGTAATTAGGAGAAAGAGCATACATACATACCTGTAGCAACCAGGAGCTGCCAAAGCAGGACAGGCCCAAGTTGTAAATTTACGTAAAAAATTCTCAAGTGGGGAAAAATGTAAATTCAAAAGCATGTCTAGATCTAAGCTTCATCTCTCTGCTGCACAGTCCTCAGCTCTCCAAAATGTCAACTAGTAACCATCAGCACACTTCTACAAAGCAGCAGAGAATTCTGCTAGGGGTGGAGATGTACAGGGTTCTACTCCTTCTCTCCATATTGTTCCTCCTTGCCATTTGTCTCCCCAGCCACTGTAGACTTTCTGATAGACAGAAACATGACTTTGGGGCTTGATACATTCAAATCTCCTTATTCTATTCTCTTGAGAAATTATGGCCTTGAGAGAATGCAGCAGAGAAAGGACAAGCTGGAAAATGACCAGGTATACAATACAGATGGGGCCGGTGCTAGAAAAATAGGTATAGTGATACCCCTAACCCATCCCAGAGTAAGATTATGATTGGGCAACTTGGCCTTCTCAGTGCACCAGAACAAAACAGGCCATGTTTTCACTCTGCTGCTTCTCCTTCTTACAACCTGGGGAAGAAATAGTGATTGCAGTTGGGATGTGCCCTTCTGGACTAAAGAAACACATTTGTGGTTATCACAAAGACAAGACACACAAACTCCCCAGGGCATTAACTGCTAAAAATGATACATGTACTCTGTGAACTAATCACATACAACTAATATTAATGTAAAAACAGTTCTGTTCATGTTTAAAATTCCAGTGTGTAGGATCACAAATAAGCTCTAAAAAAAGAATAAGAAATACTGGCTGGACCTATAACATGGGGAAGCCCACACGAAAGCACTGCAATAAAATTATTTTATTATGTTTATATCCTAATTATGAAAAGTGGGAAACAAAAAGCATTCTTCAGTTTTCTCATCAATATATTCTAATTTAACTTCTTGGTGAACAAAGGCCTTCAAGGAATTCCCATGTGAATCAATGAACGAGTTAATGGATCTTTCCTTTGAAACACAGGATAATTCAAAGTACCTGTAAATGTGGCCACGATGCCTCAAGGGTAGGTTCATCTTCTTCTGGATCAAATTCATTGCTGTCACTAGGAGGGAGAGTTCTGAATATATTGCAAGATACCTAAAAGTAAACAAGCATCAGAGTTAGCTGGAAGCACCTCCTGGGCAGATTTACTTGTGGCCAGCCAAAGGAAACCCAGATGACAAGGTGTGGGAGCACCAAACTGGAGTAGGGATTTCGTTCCATAGGTTTTGAAGCTAAAAATGCCTCAAAGGCAAAGTTTAGTGCAGCACCTTCCTACCCTCTTGAATAATATTACTTGTCCTTAGTTAGCAATCCCCATCCCAGGTCCCTGTGATTCTAGACTTCCCATCAAAGCCTGTTCCTGGTTACTTAGCAATCAAGCATGCTTCTAATTAACCTCATTACAGTACGACATAAATAACTGTTGATGGGCTACAAGTACTTTCCTTCTCTGCCTTATTCACAATTTACAAATTTATAGTTGAGCTAATGATCAAATTTCAGGCATTCACATATACACATGCATGCACTCATGCACACACACGTGCACACACAGACACACAAATATAAAAGGTATTTCAGGACATTTCTAATATCCTTAAAATGATACCTAATTTGTCCTCTATTGGTTTACCAAAATAGTAATGATGCCCAGGATAAAGTAGATCTATGCTTTAAAACTAGACATTCTTTAGTCATAGGCAATGTCCAAATTAAATGCTAGTTGTTCAAAGAACAGCCGTATATTGATGACTGTAGAAACAGGGTGATAAAGAGTAAAAATTTATCATATCTACTACAACTGTATTTCTAAAGTTAAATGCTTATTTAATTTCCATGTTATTTTGTATCCTATATACTAACCTATCTTCTCCCAATGACCCAAATATCTTCTGATCTGATAAATAAACCATGGGGTTAGGAGAAATATGTATAGAAGGTGAAAGAGAGAGAGACATTACATTGGAAGTCTTCCATGGACTTTCTAAGTTATGCAGATATGCTGAGCTATAATACAATACTTTGAAAGAGAAAAGAAGAAAAGTTCTGGGGGCTCCATATAAGCAGAATGTGTTTATTCACCCCAAAAAGCATTTATTAAGTGTCCATTATGTGCACACACTGTTCTCGGCACAAGAAAAATGATCATGAAAGAAGAAGACAAAAAAAAAATCATGCCTGTCTGGGTATAATGGCCCACAACTGTAATCCCAGCTGCTCAGAAGGCTGAAACAGGAGGATCATGAGCTCAAGGCCAGCCTCAGCAAAAGCGAGGTGCTGAGCATTTCAGTGAGACTCTATTTCTAAATAAAATACCAAATTGGGCTGGGGATGTGGCTCAGTGGTCAAGTGCCCCTGAGTTCAATCCCTGGTACACCCACCACCACCAAAAAAAAGTTAAAAAAAATTTTTTTTAAAGTGGGATTGGGGATATGGCTTACTGGTTAAATGTCCCTGGGTTCAATCCCTGGTACTAAAAATAAATAAAATAATCCATGCCCCTTGTGGTAATTATATTCTAGTTAAAGTCACAATGCCTCCATTTCCTAGCTATGGAAACTAAACTCAGATGTGTAAGCTCCAAAAATAAGATTTTATTTTACATGCTATGGGAAAATAGTAGAGATCTTAAAATAGATATATGACATCATCTGATTTTTGCTTTAAAAAAAAAAATCACTCCAGTAGCTATTTATAGAATGAACAAAAAGGTGACAAGCTGGCTGTTGCTGTGACAAGAGATAATGTTGGCTTAGAATAGGACAGCAGCAGAGGAAACATGATATAGATTTCTGGAGGTAATAGCTGCTACAGGCTTAGATGCATAAAGTGAAAGAAAGAAAAGAATGAAGGATGAGTCATAGTTTCAAGGCTATTTACCCAAAGTGGAGAGAACTAGGAAAGGCAAAAGCTTTCTTTCTTTGCATGCTTGTTTTGATGGAAAGATCCAGAGGTTTCATCTAGGGATGTATTAAAGCAGCAATATCTAGTAGACAACCATACATATGAATCTGGACTTCTGAAGTAGACAGGTCAGGGATGGAGGCATATAAAGACTCACCAGCATATAGACAATATCTAAAGCCACAGGGAACAGACAAATGAGGGAAAGAAAGGAAAGGGACCTTAAGCACCCTATAATTAGAAATGCAGTAGAAGGACAGCCAAGAACAACAAATGAAAAGGAGCAGGGAGAGAAGCACCAGAGTTTGGGGGTCTCCAGAGCTGAGAGAAAATGTTTTAAGAAGAAAACAGCAACCAGTGCTTCTGAGGCTAAGGTGAACACAGAGCAGTAGCTACTGGATTTGATAGCCCTGTAAAATATGTACTACCAGCATCCCCAATTCAACACCAAGAAAACAATGCACCCCTGTTAAACTCCCAAGTTGCAATCAATAACCTGCAGAATTACTTGGGGACCTAGATTTTCAAGATTTCCAGAGTGAATAAGGAGACACATGTTTTTGCTCTTTAGTTTGAAAGACAGAAAAAAAGGGGATCATATTAAATTACGTTATTGCTATGGCTAATGAAGCAAGTATGCTCAGTTGTATTATTTTTGCCCCTTCTAATAATTATTAGAAATTACGTTTGTGAAGAAACCAGTGACATAGCACATAACCATCCACCTACAACTTCCTTCAACCAGTCAATTTTGAATCCTCATTAAACTATACATGTATTACAAAAACTGAGTTTTCATCCCAAGTAATTTAGATGTACTGTACTCTTTAACAAGTTTTTTTTTTCTTTTTCCAATGCATGATAGTAAACCATGGAAGGGGGGGGGAACTTTTCTATAGTGAAAAATCTGGGTAAAAGACCAAGAAAGTACCCTTGGACATACAAACACAGTGACAGTGCTCAGCATGGATGGCAGCAACTACTTGTTTACTGATCCATCTCTTCTTACTCATGAAGAACTGACCAAGAATATGCAACACATTTTTTTCCTTATACTTCGCATTCAACAAATATTCACAAAATAAAATTTCATATATATTAATAAAATTGTGTATTGTGATTTTGCTTTAAAACTTTAAATTTCAATTTAAAGTTTTCTAGATGATTTTAATAAATCTAGGTTAAGTACAGTCTAATTTGATCAAAGTTTCATCTCTCAGCTATCACATCAAAAGGAGACCAGGTTGTGTAAATAATTTTAACAGTAGGTATAGAGACACACAGCTATTTCTTTAGCTGGAACTTCCCTGCCATGCTTTACTATATTTATTTTTAAATATTCACCAGGTGAGACAATTCGGAGCTGACTACACTGGTAAAGAAGACCTCTTTACCAATGGGAAAGAATAACAAAGCATATCAAGTATCAAGTAAATGGCCAAACCTTTGGTCCATCCTGGGACATCATGGTAGGTGCTTCAGAAAATGCCATGAAATAAATGAGTCATTACTTCCATCCTTGAGAATCCACCCTAAGAAACTAATCTAAAACAAGACTGAAAAGGCTACTTAAAGTTGTCATTTGCAACATAAAATTACAACATAAAACATAAAATTGAAATAACCTTTTAATCCTGCATCACACACATACATCAACTCAGCATTAAAGATTATAGCAATATGGAAGCACAAAAAAAGTTTATAATAAAAAGATTTAGATGGAAAGACAACTGAAAGCTGTGTGACTATAAAAAATGTAAAGGTAAATTAAAAGTCGTATTGAAGTAAAAGAAATATGGATGATAAACTAGATAGTTGCTGTTATTCCTCTTGGGACACACCAAATAAATTCTAAATCTTTAAACAGTGTAAGTTAGGGTTGGGGATGTAGTTCAGTGGTACAGTGCTTGCCGAGCAGCATGAGGCCCTGGGTTCAATTCCCAGCACCACCAAAATTTTTAAAAAGTGTAAGTTAGAGGGCTGGGGTTATGGCTTAGTGGTAGAGCACTTGCACCCAGGTGTGAAGCACTGAGTTCAATCCTGAGCACCACATAAACATAAATGAAGGTACTGTGTCTATCTACAACTAAAAAATGTATTTTAAAAAAAAGTGTAAGCTAGAAACTTAACACATGAATCACACTTCTCATTTCATGATGAAAACAGACTCTTAAATTTGTTATAGAAGACTATCATCCATAAAGAGCTAAAAACCCGATTCTACTATGCCTTAGAACTTAATAGCTCATGAATGAATGGCTTAAGTACTGAAAGTATGGACCTATTTAACTGTATAGTTGAGCTCCAAAATCACAAACTCAAAACCAAGTCATCCATAGATGAACAGGCAGCTGGTGTGGGAGGTGTGTGGAATTGCCTCTAAATTCCCTCCTTCATCTACAACAGCTTGTATGTGCATCCTATTTGCAGACAGGACCAATGCCTTTTCAGATTTACAAAATAATTCCAGTATCTAAAACAGGTTAAAACCCACTGTCTCAAACAGGAGACTCAGTCCCATTAAAATTGTCCTTTATCACCTGCAGCCATTTATTATTTAAAGTCCAGGGTTGAACAAATCATTAAATAGGTAATGGTAGCTGCATGTTTATGCAAATGTATCATAACCACAAGAAACCGCTGGCATCCCTCCCCAGCACACAAAAGTTTTATAATGAGTCTATGAGGCAAGACTGAAATGCATTAAGGTTATTTCCGAAGTTGGAAACTGCCTCCATAATATATCAAAATATATTAGACTCTATTCCTAAGCTTTTTGTTATTCAGGAACAGGTTATCAAAAATGAACAAAAGAAAAAACATTAGAATTTATTTTCAACTCTTTTATTTTTAATTTATGTTGGTGTTAGTACAAAGACAATTTAAGAAATGTCTTTGAGAAAGTCCAGTTTATTTTCATTCCAAAGATAAACACCATACATTGGAATCAAACTAAAGACTTAAAGGTATTGGCTTGACCTCCAAAAAGTGACTATAAGGACAGAGGCAAGGCTGAAGAGTATGGGAGGAACAGGTGTTAAAACCTGGAAAACACTTCTTCAAAGGTAGAAATCCTAAGATTAGGAACTCAGCTGCCAACTTTCTAGAATCGGGTCAGGTTTGAGACTCTCATCCACTCCTTTTCCTTACAAACAGGAAACAGAGGTGCAAAAAGATTTGAGTTCTGCAAGATAGCAGAGAGGGCAGGAAGAATCTCAGGGTTCCTTCTCTGAAACACCAAATCCACCCCAGCCTGGCCCTCGCAACCATGGTTGAACCTTAGCTTCTCTATTTCTCTCCTTTTTCTCTGACTTCCCCCACTTCTTTTTATCATTTCTATTATATTCTCATTTTCTCTTCTCTCCTGTTCCATCTGCTCCTTGGGTTTTTGGTCTCCAGGTTCCACTCAAAAGTACCTACAGGCACTGTTTACCTACCTGATGACCCATCTCAGCATTAACAAGAAACTGTATCACTGTGTTTGTCAAACACCTTCATTACTGCAAGGTCTCCAACTTTGGTATTGCTCTTCTTTGCATACCTTCTTCTAGTCTCCCCCAATTAGATTTTTAAGCCCCTGAAGGGCTTCTTACTCATCTCTCAACACTTGGCACCTCATATACAATACATAGAAATAACTAGTGTTGCCATATAAAATTCACAACATCAGTTAAATCTCAATTTCAGATAAACAGCAAATAATTTTTAAGATTGTTCCATGCAATATTTGGGACAGTCTTACACTAAAAAATGTTTTCACTACCTGAAATCAAAATTTAACTAGGTGCCCTGAATTTTTATTTGCTAAATCTGGCAACCCTAAAATTACACTAATATTAAGAACTTCTTAATATTAAGTAGATATTAAATTAAGTATTACAGGCAAGTGATAAAACCAAATGGCTCTTTGCTCTAAAAGCCTGGCTCTCTGTTATTACTCCAGTATTTTAGGTTTACTGCTGTCAATTATTAACTGTGGTGCAAAAACATAAATCTCAAAGATTTGGCCAAAAGGTGAAATGGCATGGAGTTTCCAAGTTTATGGCCTAGTAAACAAAAAAGGAAGAAGTGTTTAGGCATATTTTGATCAACTTTTGACTAAATAAGGTAAAACTTTTGTACCTGTAACAGCAAAATACAACTACTAAATGTCCAGTTATTTAAAATTACTACAGAAAAAAATAATTCACTGTCCACAACCCCTTTATCTCCATTGAAACTACAAATTTTACACCATGACTTTAGTAGGCATTTTGTTATTACTATTGTTGTTTAGAGAAAATAACTAGCAAAGATCTAACACATTATAGGAGAACAGTGTGACAATTATCTAGTAGCTACTCACCAAATATCTGCCAAGACTAATACCAAACAAAACAAAAAGGAAGGACAAAATATACTGAGAGTTTTTAAAACTTAATAAATACTCTAAATTTCCTTTAGTTATATATCTTTTAGCAGGCAATCTGCTAACATGTCTGCTAACATATTGCTAAAGCACGCATGTAATATAATTGATTGAGGGACCCCTTGTACCACAGAATAACAAATCAGACTAAAATCATCATCTTTGTGCTTTATAGTATATTTTCTAGATGACTGGGCATTCATTGTCTGTCTTGGATAAAACAGATAAAACTCGTTGACCCCCAAAACATCCCCCCCTTTATCTATGAAATTATAATTTCAAACAATTACATAACAAACTTATCAATTATAAAAGCAAAAGAAATGACAACAGAATCATAAAATGAATTTTCTTAAGATTATACCTAAAAAATAAATTTTCTAACAAAAAAGCATTATAGGAATGATGTTAAACAGAGAACATTCGAGCAAACTAAAAGGTGCCATTGCTTCTCCTCACTCAAGTAACAATTTCAGTGATACCCCTCTCTGTTTTTTCATCCAACTTGTTCATTCACTAATCCATTGTATACTGAAAAAAAATAAAAATAAAAAAATAATTTTATCTACAACCACAGGGAAAACTCAGTAAATTCAATGTTAAAGCTAAGTTACCATGCTTTATTCTCAAATATTTTATGTTAACACTAACAATAAATCTAAGTAAATATTGTTAAAACTAGATTTTCAAAGAAAACAGGCAATCTCATAGGAGTTCATCAACATTTACCATGGATACCAATCTTTAAAAACAGTTACATCTGAAACAAACAATATGTGGAAGACTTAAATCTTAAATTAGATAACTGAACATAAGACTTTTCAAATAATAAGATTTCTATTAAATATTGAACTCTAAAAATGAGAACTAACAAAATTTGCCAAGATAAAAATAATAAACAAAATTCATATAATGCCAAGTTGCTTTTGGTAACACCAAGCTTCAGAATTTTTTTGCATTTTTTTTTACTAATTTTTTAATTAGGTATACATGACAGTAGAATGCATTTATGCACTTTGATATATCATACACAGATGGGATACAATTTCTCATTTTTCTGAGTATACATGTTGTAGAACCATATTGGTCAAGCAGTCACATATATACATAAATTATAATGGCTATGTATTCTACTATCTCTCCTATCCCCACATGCCCTCCCTTCTCCTCCCTCTACCTAATCTAATGTAACGCTATTCATCTCTAGTGCCCCCCCACCTATTGTGAACTAGCATCCACATATTAGAGAAAACATTCGGCCTTTGGTTTCTTGGGACTGGCTTATTTCACTTAGCACTGGTAAATGCCATAATTTCTCTCTTCTTTAAAGCTGAGTAATATTCCATTGAGTATACACCAAATTTTCTTTATCCATTCATCTACTGAAGGACACCTAGGTTGGTTTCATAGTGTAGTTATTGTGAATTGAGCTGCTATAAACATTGATGTGGCTGCATTACTGTAGTATGCTGATTTTTAAGTCCTTTGGGTATAAACCGAGAATTGAGATAGCTGGGTCAAATGGTGGTTCCACTCCAAGTTTTCTGAGGAATCTCCATACTGCCAAGCTTCAGAACTTTTAATGACCCCAACAGTAACTTTCAAACCCGACCCTCAATCTCTTTAAATTAATTATAGATAAATAATTTATGGTAAATTTAAAAAAGGTAGAAAGATTCCACAGTAGCTATGCTTAAGGGGCTTACAATCAAATGGAGATAAATATCTTTTAAGATGCCGTCTGATTAGGAAACAAATGGCAAAAACATCAATGTGGGAGGCTATCCTCACACGTGATTTATCTCCCTGGTTGGGTGAGAGGCGCTTAGGCACATCTTGTGTCCAGAGCTTTCCCCACCCTTCTCAGATGTGGAAGCAAGTCTGGAGGCGAGTCTGGCCTCCACCCCGAAGACCCAATTGTCGTCCCTGACCTTGGGATGCTGCCCCCCTTAATCTTCATTGGATGGGATTTTCCCCAGAATTTTTTGTTCCTCAATAAAAGTCCACT
Source organism: Callospermophilus lateralis (assembly GCF_048772815.1). Classification (NCBI taxonomy): domain Eukaryota; kingdom Metazoa; phylum Chordata; class Mammalia; order Rodentia; family Sciuridae; genus Callospermophilus; species Callospermophilus lateralis. The sequence continues at coordinate 67,644,413 of NC_135307.1, read as the reverse complement.
CCCTGGCGTGTTCTCTCTCTCTTGCTAGCCTCTTCAGTAGCCTCACTACCATAATAGGTGGTTGGAGGCTGGAGCTAGGAGGAGCTGTCCTGGAGCTGGTTTAAAAGTAATTAGAGTCTTGTCTCTTTAATTCAAAACTCCCTAGAGATTTCTCACGTTTCGAATCTTCATTCATGAAGCTGGTGCTGGTCGTGGGCTAAACATCAAGTTTTCAATTAGCACCTATTTTAATTTACTGACCAATTCATTCAATCAATAATTTCCAAAGTCAAACTATGTCTTTTAATTACCACAGTAAATCTACTGTAGTTTTCCATTTCAGGCTCAGTCTAAACTCTCTTTATAAACCTTGCTATCAATATGAATGATCACAACTATCTAAAAGTAACCTAAACTTGTGGAAGCATCAAAATACTTTATTCTTGCATAATGGCATGTCCTTAGCACACTATTCTAAGGAGCAAAAATTTAATCAAATCAATTTGGCTATTTCCTGGGCTTTGGCCCTCTACTACAGTTCTAACTTTACTGTCTAACAGACTAAATATTATAACTTTTATGTAATATTATAAATACAATCATAATTTTCAGAAAATAATTAACAGAAGTTATTATTCCAAACATGTTGACTTGAGTTAAATGTGATTCCCTGTGCCAAAACAATCACCACTGTGTCCTTGTTTATCACAATGCATGCTGAAGCAGCACACTGACTATTTCAAACACTGTGGTGCCTGGGTGTGGTCAAGCCACTAAAGCAAGGTTGTTCCCATTTTTAGCATAAAAATGCATTTGTGAACAAAGCTCCATACCTTTGAGACAAAACTTACTGAACCAAATACACAGTGCATGGTTTGCGTGGGGCTAGGAAACATGCATTTTTGACAGCTGTAAGATTTGTTTTATGACATCTGAAAATATAAAAGAAGATTTAAAAGATTTCTAGTGAATGATTACAATGTTAGTGTTACACATGCATAGTTATACTTTAATTCTGGATTAGCTGGCTTACTAGGATATAGTGACTATTTATTTGATTTCTAAAACAAAGCAGAACTTCCTAAAAATGAGAAAAAGAAGCTTAACAGGTAATTGAATAAAAAGAAAACTTAAAAAAATTTTTTTTAAAAACCCATATTGCCCAACTAGAATTTTTAAGTAACATAGCCCATATTCAAAAACAATATTGAATATTAATATTCCATTTTTGGCATGTACTATTTTCCTAACTTGCAAAGAATATATCATTTTGGTGGGGGGGTTAGGGGTTGGGGGAGGGCTACCAGGGATTGAACTCAGGAGCACTCAGGTACTGAGCCACATCCCCAGCCCTGTTTCGTATTTTATTTAGAGACAGGGTCTTACTGAGTTGCTTAGTGCCTCACCATTGCTAAGATTGGCTTTGAACTCCTGCCTCAGCCTCTTGTGCCACTGGGATTATAGGCATGTGCCACCACACTCAGCTAGAATATATCATTTTAACCTGTTTTTCCTTTATTAAGTATTTCTTTTTTATCACACTTGTTTTTGTCAATGTGTAGATTCATACAGACCAAACAAAGAAAAGAAATCTGTTTTCACTGTTACTGCTGCTATTGGTAACAGGAGGAGCCTTCAGTTGATAATTGTTGTGATGAATTTGTACAACTGGATTTTACATGTACTGATTGTTTCTGCAAATAATTTGATCCCTCTAGATGCTGGATTTCATTCAGAAGAATGAGAGAACTGTCAACTGGGAAGAAGAAAAAAAAAAGGAATCTGTCCTCAGAGAGCAAGAATAGAGAATCAATAGAACTTGAATACAGATCAAATGTAAACACAAAGCCGTTTTAAGCAATATGTCAACATTTCACTGTAAAAGGACAAAAGGGAGAAAGTGAGTGAAGAAAAGGACTTTCTTCTGTTCCTCCCTCCTTGACCTGTGGCGTGCTCATCAGATGTCAGAGATGCCCCAAGGCAGGAAAAGGTGAGGGAGGATTCCAATGTAAAGACATTGCTGGGTTCCTCTTCATGTTCAGCCACCATTAATGTCAACTCTCCTTAAGAAAGTCCACAGAAGCAGTATTCATAACAGCCCACAACTGAAAACAACCTAGGTGCTCACTGAACAGTGAAAAGAAATACATAAACTATAATACATGCATATAATAAAACAGAAAATAAGCTACAGCAAGGTAACAAACAGGATGTATTTCATACATACAATGTTGAATTAAAGAAAGCAGATACCCTCAAAAATTATATCACAGAGGAAGGGGATCAAGGGAGGGAAGAATAAAGTGAAAGCAGTAGCAGTGGGAATTGAAATGGAGAAAACTATGTTATATGCATTTAAGAATATGTCCAAATGAATCCTACTGTTATGTATAACTATACTGCCCTTAAAAATAAAACATATTGTTTAATTCACTTTATATATAGTTCAAAATCAGATAAAACTAATTAATTGAATTAACATCACAATAGTGTCAGGAAAGAGGACTCAAAACTCCAAAACTCTGTGCTCTTAACCTCAGTGCCACATACAATGATATTTAAGATGAGGGCTCTGTCGGTAGGAGACTGGTGGGCTTACCTGTAGTAAGATTAACTGAGCTAATTCCTGACCACCATCACCCTAAGAATTCCCTTTTAACAAGTGTCTTTAGGTCTTTGCTCCTGGGCATTTTGAGTCCTTCAAAGAAGAATCATCTATCTCCTGACTCATCCACAATCTGTGAGCTTAGTGGTGAAAATATCATCACAAAGTAGCCCTCCACATTCAGAAAAATACCCACTGTTCTCAGTTATGCCTAATGTCCCAAGTCCAGATTCTTCCCAGTTTAACTTCTCCAGATAGTAAGCCTGCAGTCTTTTACACAGATTTGGAAGGAACAGTCACCTTGCAACTTCGTTTATGAAGAGTGGGGTGGGATCAGCAGTTCTGGCCACTTATACAAACTCTCCACCACATTGCCTGTTTTCATCCCTATGCACTTTTTATGAGAGGTGCATTTCTGCATACCACCTTAGAGTCAGGTGGTATGACTTGCCTTATTTCCAGATTTCCCCTGCTGCTGCTTCAGGTTCAGCTTTCTCTGATCATTTAAGGTAGTGACCACAGTCCATTTGCTTGTTAACAAAATGTTTTATTCTGAGATCTCTCCATTTTGCTTTTTCTTAAGGGTTTTACATCTTTTCAATAATTTGATGAGATATCAAAGAGTTAAAGTAAACACGTATATCTATTCAATCCACTCTATTTACTCAAAATTTAATAATTATTTCCTATTAAATTATTTCTTCCATTCTCCAGTAACTTCTGCTAATTGAAGTAATTTCATTTCCTTACACAAGTATGTCAATCCCTTTTTAGTGGAATAAGTCTAGCAGAATAGCAAGAAACTCAAATGGCAGCTACTCTCATTTTAGCCAAGGCAAAACAAGAAATCCACATCAGCTTTCTTTCTCAGAATTAGCATCAACCACATTAGTAGAAAGTATAGGTATTAAAGTAGATTCAGGATCTCAGGGTATTGAGTACAGAATTCAAATGAATGCCTCCAAGTCTTCATTTTATCCAATGAACAAATACACACACACACACACCAAAAAAAAAAAAAAAAAATCACCACTAAAACTCTAAGTAGAGCAAGGTTCAATCCTTGGTAAACTGCTCTTCTTTTTTTAATACTCAGTTTTCTATCAACTTTTCCACTATGGCCTGTTTCCAGAACACATGGATATTTAAATTCCTAAAGTCCTTTATTTCAAATTACCACACAGAGCAGCAATGACATCTCACTACCACCTCAACTTTGGTCTGGTTAAAACCAATTTTTCCCCACTGACCTCCACTAATTCCTAAAGGAGAATTCCCACCTTCTCATTCTTCTGATGGGTCACTATTCTTGTAAACCTTTGAAGGTGTCTTTAACTCTTCTTTTCCTTTTCCTACTATAAACAATCTCTCAATAAGTTGTATGATTGCTTAAAAATGATTGATGTTTATGGTGCTATTACTTCTCATAGTGGGAATCTGAAGATTGTTTAAATATCCCAAAATAGAAAAATAGTTAAGTAAACAATGATAAATAATGGCAGCCATCGGGGCTGAGATTGTAGCTCAACGGCAGAGCGATTGCCTTGCACATGTAAGGCACTGGGTTCGATCCTCAGCACCACATGAAAATAAATAAAGACATTGTGCCCATATCAAAAAAGATCTTTAAAAAAATAATAATGGCAGCCACAGAATATTTTTTAAAAAATATTTAATTACATGAAAGCATGTTTACATCATAATGCTACAGAAATATTTTTAAAGAATCTAAATTAAATTTATATTAATATTAGGAAAAACAGGAAAAGGGTATAAGCAAATTTTCTGTGGTGATGGCAATATTCTAGATCTCACCGAGGTAATGCATATTATGAGTGCATTCAATTATTAAATTCATCAAACATTCACCACCAAGGACCTATTCTTAAAACATTATTACAGCTGGGCATGGTGGCTCATGCCTGTAACCCAGCAGCCCAAAGGCTGAGGTCCTAAGCAACTAACTCAGTGAGGTCCTGTCTCTAAATAAAATATAAAAAAAGGCTGGGGATGTGGCTCAGTGGTTGGGCTCCCTGGGTTCAAAAGCAAGTACCAAACACACACACACACACACACACACACACACACACACACAAACACCTTTATTGTATATTAAATATGTTTAATTTAAAAAATAATAATAATAAAGGGAAAACTCATTTTAAAAAATGGAAAGAATTGGCCAAAATGTGAACAATAATTGAATTTAAATAATGAACCATCAGTGATTTTTCTTTCTTTCTTTGATGATCCTGGGGAAATAAATATAGGAGGAGAGTTTCTTTACATTTTCTTTTCCATTTCATCTTCCTGACAAGGTAATGACAAGAGACCTCAACTATCCATCATCTTGGGTTAAAATGCCAGTCTTGGACTGGGGTTGTGACTCAGTGGTAGAGCGCTCGCCTAGAATGTGCAAGGCCTTGGATTTGATCCTCAGCAGCACATAAAAATAAATGAAATAAAGGCATAATGTCCAACTACAACTAAAAAATATTTTTTAAAAAAATGCCAGTCTTATTCTCCTTAAAGGAGCAAAAGTTTTCTTATAGGAGCTAACAAATGAAAAGTAAGAATATTATTTGTATTCCATGTCTATTCAAAACCTCTTATAACTTTCTGCTCACTATTGAGAAGATTATGTCTAACTTTCTCTATTTGGCTTGCCCAACTCTCTCTAACCTAGACCCATCCCTGCCTCTCCACCTCATTACTCCCAAATTCCAACTAAAAATCCTCTATTCCAGTAGACTTCTATTTCAAGATTAAACATTGCTCAGACATCTTTTCTTCTGATGAAATGATGACCATAATGTTACATTAACTTTCTAGAGTCTGTTATTCCCCATACAAAACTATCACAGGAAAATGACATTTCACACAGAAACAACAATTATATTGCACTCTCTCCAAAACTGGAAATGTAGCAGTGGATCCAAAAGTGAAGACTGTTGATATTAAATCTTAGAATCCAAAAATAAGAGATGTAAACACTGCAACAGTCATAGTGCTTACAGTGTAAATACAGCACAGGGGCCTCATGTTAGTCACACACTGGTGCCTCCCATACTCACTAGCATTACGATTCTAGGGTTTTACTGCACTTTACAATCTGTGTACAATGGATCCTAAATCCCAGAAAATTACTAAATCTGGTGAAGAAAGTGATTTATAAAGTGCACAAGGTGATAAAACAATAACAACACAGGGCTTTTATGAGAACACAAATTCTGAATGGCAGTTTTGAACATTTCACAGTTCAAAAATCAGCTAATACTCCACGAAAAATTAAAGGTCTTGAATTTTGACTTTAAAAAAGCATACACAAAACACATGAAGCTCCTAATGTATAATTCTGGCTACTGGGTATGGGTTCTTATTTGAAATCACTAAAAATAAACAGGAAATACTGTCAAAACTGTCACTGTCTCTTACTCAGGAGTTGGTATGACTGTCTCTGTAACTTCTCATTAGTAAAACAAAAAGCCCTGAACTGATTGGTGAGTAATTAAAATGCACCTGACCTATATGTGACTACAGAGTCTGTCTATAAATTAACAGCCTCCTTACTCAAAATTTACTGCTCATAATAAATTGGGGAAGTCATACCACTCCAAGGGAGGACAGTTGACGTGTGTTACTTTCATCTTAGAGAGCAGGTTAATTCCTCTGAAATTAAAATTCCTCTGAAGGAAACTAAGAGAGGGCTCTCAGGGATAGGGACTGCCCACAGTCCCTGTTAGCTTACATTTTAAATGTGCTTTTAAACATCACTGCTTTTTGAATATTCTGTGTCTCAAATAACTACTACTCATACCCTTCCCAGTAAGGATACAACAGTTTCCCCACTTTGTTATTAAGAGCAGCACAAAGAGATGTGGGAGGGAAGGGGAGGGAGAAGGGGAATTGCACAGAAGATGGAAGGAGACCCTCAACGTTATACATGTATGACAATGTGGGGGGGGGGGAGTGTGTCACATTAGATTGGGTAGAAAGAAGTGATGGGAGGGGAGGGGAGGGGAAGTGGGGGAGAGCAGCACAAATACAAAACTCAATTTTCCAGCTCTATGTTGTAGAAATTTAACAAATTTTTCAAACTTTTCTAAGAGAAAAAGGCAAAAGTCCCTCAAAAGGAAAAAGCCTGCATTATCCCAGATGGTGTTTTACCCTATTCTCCTAAAGGATTTAACTTCTGCAGGAAGGGCAATTCCACAGCATTCCAAGGCTGCCCATTAAGCACCTCAATCTACTTGTTAACTATTTATCCAAAGGGTCCAGAAACATCATATTCTCCAGTACAGCTTGTTTATCCATTTTATTAAAAAAAAAAAAAAAATGGCTGTCCAACTTCTCAGGTAATTATAGCCAGTCTTGTTTTCACTTAGAAACATCCTTTCCTGTACCTGTCATCCCTTGCTCTAATAACTACATTCTTCCTTGCCAGAACTCATCCCATTCTTTTCTCTACTGCCTCCCTCTATTTAACAATGTAATTGTGTTTTTATTCTCAAAATGCCTTATCTTCTTTCCACTTTGCAGAAGCAACTTTCACCTAATAAGTCAGTAGATAATGGATACATATTTCTTTTATTTTTCTTTTTTTTCTTCTTCTTCATTTACAGATCAAGTTTGGCTTTAAATATTGTTCAGCTGTCAACTACCTCCTGGAAATGACCTGCTCTTTTCTTTTCTTGCTTGGTTGTTTTATTTGTTTGTTTATTGGTGCTGGGGATTGAACCCAGGGCCCTGTGCATTTTTTATTTTGAGACAGAATCTCATTAAATTGCAGAGGCTGGCTACAAACTTATGATCCTCCTCTGACTCAGTTTCCCCAGTAGCTAGAATTACAGGTGTATACCACAGTCTAATCTTAATTCTAATCAAGAATTCCACATTCACAAGGCTGGGAATATAGCTCAGTTGGTAGAGCGTTTGCTTCACATGCATAAAGCCCTGGGTTAAATCCCCAGCACCACCAAAATAAAAAGGTATTGTGTCCATCTACAGTTAAACATATATATATGAAAAGAATTCTACATTGAGGACACTAGGTTTCTGCAACTTTCCCCAACTAATAATACATCACTATGATGCAACTAGTTTACTCCTTAGACAATTAACAAACCCCTTTCCCATTTCTCTCTCTCAGCAGAGAGGCAATCAATTCTACTGCTTGGTTCGTTTGTACAGATTATCTAAGACCTTTTATACATACCACAGGCAATATTTGTTAATCACTTTATCATTCATTTTCTTGATAAGATTTTTCCAGAAGCATTGCCTAAGCCCCTAAACCACATGTTCACTTCAAAGTTAAATTAAAAGGTAGGAAAAAAAGAAACACCAAAATGTAAATGCAATACTATAACTTACCCTGCAAATTCTTCTGCCAGTTCATGGGGGAGGGCTGGAGACAGAAGGCGAGTATTCTTATTACACTTAGATGATATTATTGGATATATTAGCACTAGACAAGTCACAGCTGTCAAACAATTTTAAGTATATTGAAAACTTTGAACAACCTTTAAAGCGGTTAAGCCAGAAGAACTACAGCTTGTAAATGAAGAAAATACTTGCTTCCTGAATAAAAACCCTCTCTTTAGCACATTTAAATTAAAACTAAACACTTTTAAACCACTGTCAAATTCCTTAAGAGAGAATTCTTACAGGAGAGAAATGGTAAATTACTAATGTAGTAGAAACATGAAAATTTTTATTTTGGTAAACTAAGGGCAGTCTACATATATAAACACATGGGCCCATGCAGATTTATAGGGAGTTCTCTTCGACCAAAAAAATAATAATAATAAATTTTAAAATTTGAAAACCTGAAATGAAATTTCCCAAAGGGTAAGTTTAAAATCAAAAGCCAAGAAGTCATCTCAAAGATGACCAAAAAAACCCCCAAACTTACAGGCCAGTAAAACTTCACTATAAAAATTATATATATATGTAAATCTACCTAAAGGAAAAGGTAGTTTTATCAGAGGTATCAAAGGTGGTACCATGAATAATGACAACTGTGCTAAGCATTTTTCATATTTTAATTTTCACAACAATTTTCTCAAGATCACACAACTAAGTGACTAAGTTGAATCCAGGTCTATTTGTATCTCTTATCCAAGCAGGAGAATAAAAAGGAAAAGCAGGTTGTACATATATCAAGTGCTTCTAAGGATTAGAGGTGGAATAATGATGTGCAAGTCATCATTCAAATCACTTAACGCCCCTTGCTCCAAATCCAGGCTGAGTAACCAACTTAAGAATTCCTTGTCTGTCCCAACAGCATGCCTGCAGGGTGAGAAGGCATAGTTCAAATATAATCTTTGGGTGTCTATGGGGGATTGGTTCTAGGACCCCTCCATGGACGCAAAATCTGCAGATGCTCAAATCCCTTATATAAAATGGTATAGTGTTTGCATATAACCTACAAACATCCTTCCATATACTTTAAATCATATCTGGATTACTTATAATACCTAATATAATGCAAATGCCATGTGAATACTTGTTATATTTTTTTGGGTAAAGACAAGGGGGAAAGTCTGTACATGTTCAGTGCAGATGCAGGTTTTTCACAAATATTTTCTATCTGCAGTTGTTGGTGGAAGGGATGCAGAACCAACAAATTTAGATAGTCGACTATATATGCTAACAGCTGTCTACTGAGAAGTGGCTTTTCTCACTCTAACTTCATACACTGGCCTTTTGAATTTCCTTCTGACTCTTGTAAGTTCAACCAAGTCAACCACAAGTAAGACTGCACATCACCCAGCTAATAGAGCTACATGCAGAGCACATTTAGGCAGAGAAGCATCTTCTTTGGAACTTCTAATGATGGGACAGGGAGGCGAGTGGCATGAGGAAGCATGTGAACTTAGGGAACAGAATCATCTCAAGAACTGTAGTTTAGGTGGAAGAGAGTGGTGTTTTGAACAGCAAAGCCCTCCTCCTGGGCTCCTCCTTAACCCAAATCAATATGTACTTTCCCATACTAGGAAGAGACTGGTAGGGTAGGTGGAAAAGCTGAGAGGAAGTGTTATCAATTTAAGAATAACAAAGAGGCAATGTAAAGTTAGTGTATAGGGTGGTAAGATGGTGAGAAGAAAGGGAGTAAAGGGGAAGCTGTTTCTTAAGCCAAAATTAACATTTAACTCCAGAGCCTACTATTTAAACTGGCCTTGTCAGAAGCGGAAGGAGATACAGGGAAAGACTTTTCATCTATTTAGAACAGCTCAAGGGAAAAGGAAAAACAAAACAGTACAAAGGCAAGAGTCCAACCTTTAGGGCTTTAGTCCTGTTTGTGTGTGCATGCGCATGCACGCACATGCATGAACATATGTGCACACTGGAGGATCAAACTCAAGGCCCAGCACATGTTAGGCAAGTGCTCTACCACTGAGCTACAACCTCAGCTCAGTCCTCATTTTTACTATGAAGAATGATTACAGGGACACATTATGGCTGAGTAGCTAAAGTATGGTATCTAGAGCCACACTTTCGGGATTCAAAGCTCATTTACCCAGGTGAGTGGCATGGCTTTGGACAAGTTTTTTAACTTCTCTACTTCCTTTCCCTATCTATAAAGTGGTATCTATAATAGTACTTATCTCAGGGTTGTTGTGAAGATCGAATTAATTCATGCACTACAGTTGCCAGATTATTATGCTGCTAATAAAAAGTACATAAGAGCTGGCAATCCTCTTTTATTACTACACATCTTTGTAAACAGTTTCTAAGAATTGAATAGAACTAAAACTCTAATCTGTGTAATATAACAGTTTACCAGAACCGACATAAGATAAAACAGAAAATCTGAACAGTCAAATATGTATTTAAGAAATTGAATTCACTACCAAAAACCTTCCCACAGAGAAAACCCCAGGCCCAGATGGTTTCACTGGTGAAGTCATTCGGGAAATTCATTTTCATCTTTAGTTGTTGACATAAATGGAAGAACCATACTCCTTTCTAATCTTTTTCAAACTAAGCAACACCTAGCATAGATGTTTACTGCATACATGGCAAAAATCAAACAATTTTGGAGTCAGATATACCTCTGAAAGTTGAATCAGAAGCAAGTGATTTTTCTCCCACAAAAATACTAACAGAATTTACAAAAGTTTGCTGTCAATATCAGAGGGTTCACTGACCACATGAAACCAATCTATGGGCACCCTAAGATGCTAAGTAAATATTGTTAAATGAACATTAACTAGAGTAGCACAGAGGGAAAGTTTAAGACAGTAATTTAGGAAAGAACAAAGTATCTACCAGTTTCTCTACCCTCTGACAAATTACAAATGCTAACAATCAGCTCCCAATCCCAAGCAGTGACTTCTTCCTATCTCCTTTTAAAAATGTCTTTGGGTACCTTTCATTATTAAATCTTAACCTTTTTCCTATGCACTAAGGAAATCTAAAATTTCTAATCTAATTCTGAGGTCCTATCTCTTTAGATTTATCCTATCCTCAAAATTTCCCAATAACTTCAGTTACTAAATGCCCTTCTCAGCTATCACTCAATTCTCCTCCATTACTTTTAGCCTGTAATTTCTTCTTCTTTTTTTTTTTTTTTGTTTTTTTGGTAGTTGTAGATGGATAGCATACTTTCATTTGTTTATTTTATGTACTGCTAACCCAGTGTCTCATACATGCTAGGTTGGAGCTATAGCCCCAACCCTAGCCTGTAATTTCTTTGAATCCAAAAAATTACCTCCAAGGCAAATTCTAGCCAGGATATATAGTTATTTTTCTAATCAGATGCAGGAAGAGAAAAAATGAAAAGTTCCCATTTTTCCCTGGTAGTTATCATTCCCGAAGCTACATTTAGATAGTTGTGATCTTATGGAAAGAAATCCTCTGTCCTTCAGCCAATAGCACATGTAGTGGAGTTAACAAAGACTCTAAGAATATGTGTAGGGCTGGGGATGTGGCTCAAGTGGTAGCGCGCTCGCCTGGCATGCGTGCAGCCCGGGTTCGATCCTCAGCACCACAAACAAACAAAGATGTTGTGTCCGCCAAAAACTAAAAAATAAATATTAAAATTCTCTCTCTCTCCTTCTCTCTTTAAAAAAAAAAAAAAAAGAATATGTGTAGGCAGACTTTGAGATCTTTAATTGTGACTACATAATCTCCCACAACACCATATTATTCTATTAAAAGGCTAATGAGAACTATGATTTCAGTTAAATCAAAGAATTCATAAAAGATAAGGCACTTAGATAACCAAGTTACAGAATATAATTTCAGAGTGGGGAAAAAAACAAAGCTAATAAGGGCCAAGAAACATATAAAAGACTCAAGGAAACACTCAACAGAAAAAAAAACAACCCTTCACCATATTTTATTGAAAATACAATAACTTTGGAAAAATCACATGTTCTACAATTTGAGTTGTATACAGATTTTACTAGACTGGGAGTAAGGCAGACTTTGAAATGAAGACAAGCCCATGACATAAAAAACAAGATAGGGGGCTGGGGTTGTGGCTCAGTGGTAGAGCGCTCATCTAGCACGTACAAGGCACTGGGTTCGATCCTCAGCACCACATAAAAAAAAATAAAATAAAGATATTGTGTCCACTTAAAACTAAAAAATAAATATTTTTTTTAAAAAAATAGGTAAACAATAATAGCAATGACCATGTGATAAGGCTGAATACTTTCTGTAAAAGGGAAATGATAGAATTTTACTCTAATGAAGATAGTATGACTATTGTGGGAGCAATCTACCTATCATCACCATATCAACTTCCTCATGTCATCCACTCTCAATCTCCTGTACCACTGCAATGAAACATAGTGATTCTATGGTAACATCTGGAGTTCAATCATTGGTCTTTCTCTCCCCTGCCCTACTCCATGCTGACAATTATCACTCTCCATTTCCATCTCTCTGCATCTAGGTCTCTCAGGGGAACCTCAATATCAACATATCAAAAATCAACTCCTTGGCTTCTACTAAAACCTGCTTTCCATAGTGCTAAACCTTTCTTACACAAAAGCAAGCATTTACCACTTAGACATTCTTAACCCAAGTGTTATCCCTCCTCTCCTCTACTTCCTCACTGATGCTAGTTTGTATTCCACATCTTCTGTAATACTCCTCCTCCCCTAAATGATTCCTCTATGTTTTCCATTTTCAGCCCCTTCCAATCTATCTGCCCACGGCCATTATAATGCAAATCTGACCATATCAGTCCCCTGGTTCAAGTTTTTCAGTGGTTTTCCACTATCTCTGAGATTCTTTCAGAATCTTATGTGGAAATCTTCAGCTGCCACCATTCACTTCCTCCTGCTCCCCAACACACACACACACACACACACACACACACACACACACACAATCCCTTTCTATCCCTCTTACTGCTGTAACAACACAGCACTCCTAGTGTTTCCCTGTATCCACCATGTGGTTTGGGAATTCCTTTGTATCATATAATTTTTTTCATTTCAACACTTGGAAAACACACACAATCTTAATATCCTACTAAGGCTTCACTCATTCTATAAAGTCTCCTTGATCACCTTATATACTAATAATCAACCACCCCACTCTCTCTACTCCTTTCTTGCCTTGCATATACTTCTGAGTGTACATATGAAAAAATCTAATTAGGTAATTATAAGAGTGTTCTCTCCTTCATATTGTGAGCTCTTTGGCAGAGCAAGGCCATCTTTTTTTTTTTAAGTTGATGGACCTTTATTTTATCCATTTATTTATATGTGGTGCTGAGAATTGAAGCCAGTGCCTCACATGTGCTAGGCAAGCACTCTACCACTGAGCCACAACCCTAGCCCCAAGGCCATCTTTCTTAAATCATTAAAATGCAAAAGAATGGCAGTAAGCCATTTAATAAATACTACCTGAAAGTAACAAAACAATGTCTTCACCAATAAGAACTCATCTCACATTTGAAGTATCCCCAATAGAAATATTTTTGAAAAAGATGTGCAAATATAAAGAACATAAAATATACAGATTTCAGATTTGAGTAAATAAAAATTTACACAAGATTACTAGGAGAACCAAAAATTATAAGAAATCTTTCAAATGAATACTGACAACAGAACCAAAAAAAGTATAAAGTGACACACACACTTAAAGGTTCTTATTTTCCCATTAGATATGACCCCATGAGAAATACATGAAACATACCACTTACCTAAGCATATACTTCAAACAATAATTTCTAAACTTAAAGGCAGAATCCATCATAAATTAAAACTTAGATTATGTTTATCAATAGAGTTGGCAGTTTTCAGAGTTGGAAGGATCTAAGACATCATCATCAATTCCTTCTAATAGAGAAAATGAGACTAAAAGAAGAAATTACTTAGCTAAGGTCTCACTGCTAGATAAATGGAAGGTAAAAAATGAGGACAGTGGCTTCCACATTCATTTTCTGTAGCTCTTTCCACTATCCCCACACTAATTTTCTGTGGGTAAGTTATGTACTATTTTGTTACGTTTTGTTTACTCACAAAAGAGTTGGGTTTTTTTCCTAGCCGTCTATAGGTATTATCCAGGCTTCATTAAAACAACTCACAAATTGGTTTCACCAGTCACTTCATTTCCCATCAACAGGAATACCAGCTCTCAAAGTACGGGTTCCCATCAAGTTGGATGAGCTTCTGATGTTGATGCCCACCATACCATGTCATTATAAGTCAGTATCCATTTTGGCCTAATGAAACTCAGCCATCACTTCATTGATACTGCATTTAAAATACTAACATTTTCTTCACTAATCCTAGTTAAGTAGTTTTATTCTATAGTACCAAGAATGAGGAAGAGATGAGAACAGTAATTTTTAATAAGCCAGATCATCCTGGAATTAGGGAATCTGAGAACCACTAAGGCAATGGAAAATGACACATGTATCTGAAAGAACATTTTAAGTCCACAGAAATCATGAGTTCCACCAATGATTGTAAAATCAAATATCTAATAACAAAATTATTAAAACGGAAAAATATTATTGAATTCTTGTCATGTTAGGCACTGTTCTAAAAGCTTTACATACAAAACCCCCCAAAAGGCAGGTAAGACATAGACGAGGAAAGTGAACAGCACCAGAATTTCTATACATATGAAGGGGTTGCAAAATATAAGTAGGGCACATCAATGAAGACTTAGTTTCCAGTCTTCCTATTAAGCTTTAAGTAAACTGTTAAACTGTGTGTGTATCTGAGTTAGCAAGACCCTTGATATGCAAACAAAGCACAGGCATGTTATTTAGGTAGAATATTTATGAAGTGGGTGGGAGAGACTATGACTTATGACCATCCTTCCCCCAAACCTATGGACTCCTAGCACTACACAAAAACTGAGGGTCCCAAAGATAAAATCCCTCACTAACAGTGATGAAGCAAGTACAAGACAGGCAGAGCTGGCCCTTCAGCCCAGGTCAGTGTGGTTCCTAAGTCCTTTCTCTTTCTACTCTCTCCAAATACCTCCTTTTGTATAAATGCCCCCAGAGAGTCTAAGTACCATATAAAAATTATTAACTAATAATTTTGTAGGTCATCTGCTATGAAAAATGAATGTATTTCTGAGAACCTTAAGCTAACATACAGAAAGCTAATTTTCTAATGCCTTAGAACAGCATGCATACTACAATTTCAAGACCTCCTAAGGCAGAATTCAAGTACATTTCAAAACACACATAAAAGACAGGAGTCTTTTGGGGTGGGGAGAAGGGAATGAAGGAGATGAGAAAATAGTCTCTCAGGATATTAAAGCTAGTTTAAGGCCAAGCTGGTTAATAAAACTGAAATAATTTTTAGGATTATGCAAAATACTGGGTTTAAAAACTGAATATAATCCAGTGATATCCAATATCTTACTCATAATTTGAGAGTCTGAAATGCTTACTTTTTAAGAAGGAATTTATTCAACAAATTTCAATTAGGCCTGGGCTAGTAGGCATTATGGAAGCCACAAAGGTATGCAAGACACAGCTCTTCCCAAGGAGTACTTGCAGTCTAATTAGAAAAACTAGATAAATGTGTGAAAGGATAAAACAAACAAATTCCAGAAGGGTGGGTTGCCAAGAAGCAGAGAACTTCAAGGAAGAAGCAAACACTAGGCTTTTGAAACAGTGGCAGCACTGTAAACAAGCCCTTGAAGGGAAAATGAGAATTGGAGGCAGGGGCTGAAGGATATATGATGGGCCCAAAATAGGCTATTAAAAAAACAAGTCAACACCAAATGCTGGAGAGGATGTGGAGCAACAGGAACTCTCTCACTCATTGCTGGTTGGGAATGCAAAATGGAGCAGCCACTCTGAAAGACAGTTTGGCAGTTTCTTAGAAAACCAAACATAATTGCTGCCATAAGATCCAGCAATTGCACTCCTTGCTGTTTACTCAAAAAAGAGTTGAAAAACGTATGGCTATACAAAAGACTGCGTGCATGTGGATGTTCATAGAAGTTTTATTCATAACTGCCCAAACATAGAAGCAACCAAGTTGTCCTTCATAGGTGAATACATAAACTGTTGTACACCCCACAATGAAATAGTATTCAACACTAAAAAGCATGAGCTATCAAGCAATGAAAAGAAATGAAGGAAACTTAATGCATATTACTAAGTAAAGAAGCCAATTTAAAAAGAGTATATACTGTATGATTCCAACTATGTAACACTCTGAAAAAGGCAAAACTATGAAGATAGTAAAAAAAGATCAGTGGTTGCCAAGGAGTTGGGGGTGGGGATGGTAATGAAAAGGCAGAACACAGTGGATTTTCAGGGCAGAGAAAACACTCTGTATGATAATATAATGACAGATACGTGTCATTACGTTATTGGTCCAAACACAAAGAATAGATAATACCAAGTATGAATCCTAATTAAACAATGAACTCTGGGTGATTATGGTGTGCCAGTGCAAGTTTCATTGATTATAACAAATGTACCACTATGGGGGCTGGGATTGTAGCTCAGTGGTAGAGTCTTTGCCTAGCACATGCAAGGCACTGGGTTCAATCCTCAGCAACACATTAAACAAATAATAAAATAAAG
Source organism: Callospermophilus lateralis (assembly GCF_048772815.1). Classification (NCBI taxonomy): domain Eukaryota; kingdom Metazoa; phylum Chordata; class Mammalia; order Rodentia; family Sciuridae; genus Callospermophilus; species Callospermophilus lateralis. Next base: position 67,627,800 of record NC_135307.1, on the reverse strand, counting down.
GTGTTGTATCCAACTACAACTAAAAAAATATTTTAAAAAAAAAATGTACCACTATGGTGGGGGAAGCTATCCCTGTGCGGAGCAGGGATATATGGGAAATCCCTGGACATCCCTCTATGTAATCATAAAACTGCTCTAAAAAAAATAAAATCTTTAAAAATGAATAAACAAATATACAGATATTTTCATACAAGGGCAAACTCATGTGTTTATGAGCTTCTTCATGGGGCACTGGTTAAAGTGGTATATTCATAATATGGTATATTCATAAAATGAAATATAGTGTAGTTGGTTAAAAAAAAAATGGCAGCATGGGCTGGGGATGTGGCTCAAGCGGTAGTGCGCTTGCCTGGCATGCGTGCGGTCCGGGTTCGATCCTCAGCACCACATACAAACAAAGATGTTGTGTCCGCCGAGAACTAAAAAATAAATATTAAAAAATTCTCTCTCTCTCTCTCCCACTCTCTCTTTAAAAAAAAAAAAAAATGGTAGCTTTAGATGTATGATATATATTATATATTGCTAAGCGAAAAAAGCAAGGTGCAGAAAAGGTATGTGTTATACCATCACTTGTGTGCTTACAAAATTTGACAATACTTACACAAATATGCTTGTATATGCTTATATATTCATAAATTATCAATGGGAAGATTTAGGAAAAAGTTATAAACATACATACATCTGTTGACTGAGGATACTGCTACATAAAACAAAGGGACTGTGCTCTACAGAAGGCAAGAGACTACAGAAAATCCTGAATATTAGGATAAGAGATTTAGAAAGCCTGCATGCATACAAGAGCAGGATTCTCAACAATGGAACTACTGACATTTGGGACCAGGTAATTCTTAGTTGTGTGGCTGCCCTGTAAGACTTCTTCTAGTAGCACTGCTAGCCACTAGATACTGAACACATCCTCCTACTTGCTCTCCCTGGTTGTGACTACCAAAAACGTCTCAACGTTGCCAAATGTCCCCTGTGAAGTAAAACTTCTCCAGGTTGAGAAGTACTGCTCAAGAGCTACAGTGATAGTAATTTACAAAACACTGCAGCTCTATATCCTTGCAAATTAACAACTCCAACATACATTCATATATAGATCTGAGGGGCATATTTGGCAGTTTTGAAATGATCTTCATACATCAGTTTCTCAAGCTGAGATAATTCAAGCCCCTTCCCAGATCTGAATTATCATTTCTAACTATATCTACTCCATCACAAATGTCTCTTTTTTGCTCCTATTGAATCCTAAATAATGAAGCTAGATAGATGTTCAGTAGTATATGAGAACATGCCAATTCCCCTAATGGGCTTCCCAATGATGCACTGACCCGTTACCTCCACAGGTTAATTTTACAAGTCAATACACCAGCCTTACCCTCCATTCCACCGACCACCAAATAGCAAATAGTTTCTAGATCCAAGATCTTCTGAGATGTCAAGGAAGGCAATCTTCCAAAAGAAATCTAACAATCATATTTTGGCTCAACTTTTGAAAGACTAATATAACTACTGACACAATAAGAATTACTCACATTATACTAAGGTTTCTTCCTATAATTCCTAATAAACATACAAAGTGTAACACAATGTCCTAAAATCGTGAAAGGAATCACTCCTGATTTCAAGGAGACTATAAAGAGAATGATTAGTTCTAAAGCCAAGAGAGGGTTGTACTAGAGTATACCATCACAATTTTTTTAAAATATTTATTTTTCAGTTTTTGATGGACACAATATCTTTATTTTAATTGTATGTGGTGCTGAGGATCGAACCCAGCGCCTGGCGCATGCTAGGCAAGAGCATTACCGCTTGAGTCACATCCCCAGCCCTACAATCACAATTTTTATTAAGTGTAAAGCCATTTCAAATATACCACAATGAATGGGGATGAGAAAAAAAGAAAGACATCCAACAGGCTTGAATATTTTTCAAACACAGATCTAAAACTTGGGTTGACTCTCCTGTGTCTTTTCTTTTTGAAAGGCCAGAAATCCAATAATACCCTGGCAATCTTGGCTTCATATTTTGAAGTCACTGATTCCTTCAATGCTGTTGTAGTTGAAAAGTTCTGGATTTCATCCTCATGAAATCATGCTCTTCAGATTCTAGTATTGTGCCGACTACTTTTGCTTAGCTCTCAGAACGTTGGTTCTCATTTGTGGAGGTAACCTCCAATGACCTCACTCTGTAATAAATACATTTGTGAGTCGCTATGGAAGATGCTTAAAAGTGTCAGCGGCGAAAAAAAGAAACTCACCATTCTAACTACTTCAGGGTAAGTCTGCTCTGTCAAACAGCCTCTGCTTATTGTAATGTAGTCCACCAGTTCATTAAGAGTGGAGCGCTTGTATTCTTTCATTTTAAGATCAGATAGCGTGTCCATGAAGTCAAAAATGACACAGCACTGCTGAAGTTTCTTTAGGAACAGTTCAGGCTGCTCTGAGGTTGGAACGTCTAAGAAAAAAAAAGGAAATGGTGTAAGTCTGTCATCAATTTCTAAGTAACAGGAATTCTCTACGAAATTTACTTCAAAAGCAAGCTCAAAAGAATAAGAATTCACATGACAATAGTGTTCTTTTTAACAGTTACACATGGGGGGAGGGGATAACATATACACTATTTCAGAGATCTTGACTCTGAAAACTATAATGCACCAACACAATTGACTTTGGTTGCTATTCTGCAACCAAAGATTGACTAAAATCCCAAGAGCCATTAGCCATTAAAATTTGAAGCAAATTTTAACAACAAAAAAATAACCCTGATGTCAATACCCATAAATCCAAAAACACTGAAAAATGTCAAATTCTTCCTCATAAGGTAAAGCCAGAAGTTTTCACTGTTGGTTTAAATTAGTTTTACTAAAAAAATTCAAAGCAGAAATGTCAGTCTATCCATTTTAATTTCATGCTGACACCCTTGATATTTAAAGCAATTATTGTGTGTGTTCTTATTTTGTTTTGTTTTTGCTTGATTTTCATGAAGTTTCTTTGTCAAAGACACTTGAAACCCCCGCCCCCAAAAAATGAAAAAAAAAAAAAAATAATAACAACTCTCCAAAAAAAGAGCACACTAAACAGTATGGTGGCACATACCTGCAATCCCAGTGGCTGAGGCAAAAGGATCACAAGTTCAAAACCAATCTCAGCAATTTAGCAAGGCCCTAAGCAACTTAGTGATATAAATTTTAAAAAATTTAAATCTTAAAAATAAAAAGGGATGGAGATGTGGCACAGTGGTAAAGTGCCCCTGGGTTCAATTCTAGGTACAAAAACAAATAAGTAAAAATGAAAACAAAAAAGAGCACACCAGTAGTAGGAAAATAAGAGAAAATTCCCTTCATCTACACTCTCTTTTGATCCACCTTTTTCCCTTACATTGGGAAAAAAACTACTAATGTCTTTATTAATATGTTGTCAGAATAGACATCTGTTCTTTTTTAAAACAAACAGCAGGTCAGACATTTGGCTTGGTTTAAAAAAAAAAAAAATGTAAGAAATTTTAGGTTAATTAAAATTCTCCAGCTAGAAAGGAATCTGACCTACAATTGGATTTGAAATACACAATTGAGCTACAGAGAACCAAATCCACTCCTATCTTTTCTACTATTTTATTTCCCCAAACTGGAGCATCACTGGAGAGGCAATGAAATTATGACCCACATAGGCTCTGCTGCCTTTATCCAAGGCAATTAACTCATTAATCCTCAGAACATCTTTGAGGTAAGCAGGTAGCATGGTTATTCTTCATTTTTCAATAAGAAAAGCAGGCACAGTCATTGAGATGAACACAATGAATGAACTATGGAGCTGGGCACAATGCCCAGGTCTCTAGCCATACACCCAGGTTCCCTTTGTACTACTTCAGAAGGATTTTAACAGTGTTTGGGCAGTCACTAACAACCATCCTCAGTTGTCAATCTTCCAGTAAATGCTATACAGTGGCTTCACAGCGTAGGCCATCCGCTCTCTGAAGGAGAATGTTACATCATCTAGAACCCACCTTACAACCAAGAGCCCCAATAGAGCGGAATGGAAACTAGCCTAGGCCTGTTTTACACATGATCCATATGACTAGCTCCATTAACTCCCATCCCCTACCCATATCCCACAACCCAAGTGACAGAGAACTAACCAAGCCACCCTGGACCTCATAGACAATTCCCCCCAAACACTGACTGCTAAGGTTAAACCTAGCTGAAAGGAAAACAGATCTTTTCCAAAGAATATTAGGGAACAAGGAGTAATAAATGCATTTGAAGGTATCACCACTACTCTCAGCATAAACAAGTTGTAAATATAGTAATTGTTAAACAGAGAGTTTCACTCTACCCCCAACCCCCCAAAGGTTCCCAGTGGCTTAATATACTTATAATCAAATACTTTGGATTTAAGGCATAATATATACTTATTCTGTGCTCCTAAAATGAATCATTTTTAAAATCTAGCTTGGGACCATAAGAACCAAACATAGTCAGATCAAGCTTTCTCTTTAAGTGCTACCTGATCAGGTGTTTAAAATAAATAAATAAGCAAAAACTAAATACAGCTGCTTATGAATATGAGTGTATATAGTCTTAACCAGTATCTAATTACATGCACAGGACCACCATGGTCCAGACTCCAGATCCTGAAACTGAATGGAGTTTTGATGCTGTAAAGGGAATAAGAAAAAGCTTATTAAATGGGGTATTAGTTAAAGGTTAAAATCTTCAGGGAAAATTGCAACTTTTGATATCATAACTTTCATAAAACCTAAAAATCAGATCACTCACATGGAGAACTCCTTAAAACACAGCACATAAGAATTACAAAACATCTATAAATGATAGCCTTTCTGAGAGTAAATCAACATTTAAGCAGTAACAACAATTAATGTTTGTGGTTACTGCAATAACAATCAAGAGATTCATTTATTTAGCAAGTCAAAAAATTCAAGCAGTTAACATTTAGATCCTTTTTAATGTCAGGCAATTGGAGTTTATCCTTTATTTATGCAAACTGGCATGTCATAAACAAATGAGAACCAGGCTAACCACTTGCCAAATGGAATAATGATAATAAGCGTACATTTATTGAACAGAGTTAGTATACTTACTATGTACAATTCTAAACACTTACACATATTACATTTTGATTAATATCTACAACAACCCTACACAGTAAGTACTATTTCAAGTTTAACAGATGAATAAACCAAGATAGAGATTGCTTCAGTAATCTGCCCATAGTCATACAGCTAAAAAGCATTGAAGACAGGAGTCAAACACAGGCAATCTGGCTCCAGGCCTAGACTCATCATCACCATGTACCATTCAAACACAATCAAAGGCCAGAGTGATATCATATTCCAGAAAATGAGGGGGATGGGGCGTGTGGGCAATCTCCCCTCTAGACCATTCTCCAGAGGTTAACATGCAGAGCCAAAGTTATTCTTTATCATCCTTTATCACACACTAAATTCTTTTAAAATGAACTCCATTAAATTGAAGAACTTGAGCAGTCAAGAACAACCAAAAGCTGGGGTGGTGCGGGCCAGAGGTGGGGTGGTCCCTTAAACAGACAATTCCTTTAATAGTAACAATTTAAAAAGGAAAAGAAGGAAACTATTTCATTCAGGGGAAGGATGAACTAACTATCAAAACACTCCAAGAGCCAAGTGTGGTGGAGTTTACCCATAGTTCCAGCTAGTAGGAAGGACAAAGTGAGTAAGTAGGTGAAGCAGGTGGATGGCTTAAGTATAGAAGTTCAAGCTATCCTGGACAACATAGCAAGACTATCTCTTTAAAAACAAAACAAAAAACACAATTGCTCCAAGCAAGTACCAGTAATAGTTGGCCCTTGGATTGTCATCCCTCCTCCCTCTAGCTCTGCTGCTCCCAAGCCCCCTCCTCTCATCTACCTAGCCCCTGTGGGCTCTGAAGGTAGAATTAAAAGGTAGAACAGGCCAGGGGTCAGAGAAGGTACACTCTGAGTAGTCCCAAGAGTTTCAATAAAATTAAAGAAGTTTAGTATTATGGAACTGGTTCCAGAAGTAGATATAAATATTCTTTCTAAAGAAACATTTATTAAAAGGATCAGTTACTGAGCCATAAAGAAAATCTCATAAATGACAGAAAGCAGATTCCAATCACACTGCATTAAATAAATAACACTAGCTACCCACCTCCCAAATCCAAGTCACCTGAAAGTCACTTCTGAAGTAACTTAAAAGAAAATTAAAGGTAATGGAAGGAGACCCTCATTGTTATACAAAATTACATATAAGAGGAAGTGAGGGGAAAGGGGAAAAAAAAACAAGAGGGAGAAATGAATTACAGTAGATGGGGTAGAGAGAGAAGTTGGGAGGGGAGGGGAGGGGGGATAGTAGAGGATAGGAAAGGCAACAGAATACATCAGACACTAGTATGGCGATATGTAAAACAGTGAATGTGTAACCGATGAGATTCTGCAATCTGTATAAGGGGTAAAAATGGGAGTTCATAACCCACTTGAATCAAATGTATGAAATATGATATGTCAAGCACTATGTAATGTTTTGACCAACCAATAATAAAAATTTTAAAAAAAGAGGAAAAAAAAAACTAATACATGGAAAAAAAAAAAAAAAAAAGAAAATTAAAGGTCATCACAGACTCCCCAAGCAAACCAGGCAGTGGATACTTCTTTCTTTCAATGGAACTGGCCTACAAAAGCCAGCCTGCCCCTGGGAAGAAGAATCCCACAGAATCATATCATAAACAACGAAGAATCAATAAGTGGTTTTGTAATACCACAAATGTCATTAGCACAATGACTATCCATCCAATGTTAGTATGTGTTTAAAGGGGAGAATAATTGATCCAATCATCACAGATGGTAAGAACATATCAGGTCAGACTCCACTAATCTGGAAGAACAAGTAGACAGATTTCCAGAATATGCTTCCCATCCAAGAAAAGAGTGTAGGGACAAACTAAGTTGTATTTCTCACTGTATTGTGTTTTGTTGTGGTGGTGGTTTTGTTGTTTTGGTTTGGTTTGGTATTTTGGTGGTGGTGGTACGGGGATTGAACTCAGAGGCACTCAGCCACTGAGACACATCCCCAGCCCTGTTTTGTATTTTATTTAGAGACAAGGTCTCACTGAGTTGCTAGGACCTCACTCAGTTGCTGAGGCTGGCTTTGAACTCAGGATCCTCCTGTCTCAGCCTCCTGAGCCACTGAGATTACAGGCGTGTACCACCATGCCCAGCCATTGTCTTACTCTCCTTTTTAGCATTAATCATGTTTTCCATATGCATTTTAGATCATCACCTCCCAGCATCCTAACAACTGTCAACAATAAGACAGAGAAAATGACTACTACCCCTTCAAGTGTTTGTACACAAATAACTTCAAAATTTACAAGTGTGATAAGCAATGAAAAAATGAACACAGAATTCAAGAGCAAAGAAGAGTACAAATTCAGATTCAATGGCAAAGATTCTCCTTGTATATAAAGAACAGACTGCAAGATCCATATGTTTTTAACCACAGCCCCTCTCCCTGGCCCACAGATCATAACAAGTTTGAGAAAGAGAACTCCCTTTTCCCTCATTATGACTTAAAAGGTTGGTTGTTACTTACCATTTGCAAAAGTTTATTATTCCCTAGTCATTAACTCCCATTATTCTATCCTATCTAATGTTTAGGACACAAGACCATGGATCCAAGGTCAGCTCACTTGCTCTTGAGGCTTGGCTCAATCAGAACTTTGAAAAGCATTGGCAATTTGAGAAACAAATAAGCAGCAAAAGAAAAAATAAATAAAATAGGAGTTTGGTGTCTTTAGTTTTAGTGCTATTAGACTTCAATCAACTTAAGTTACTGAAAAATCAGAATTTAAGTTCACACTTGCAAATATGCCAATAAAGAAGGTACATATCACTGTATTTATTAGCCATAGTATGATAACAACAAAGCCAATTTTTTATTATTTTTCATTATTTATTTATTATTATGTGGTACTGAGGATCAAAACCAGGGCCCCACATGTGCTAGGCAAGAGCTCTACTATTGAGCCACAACCCCAGCTACACCATTTTTTTTTTATTAATTTTTTAAAAATATGTGGGCTAAGCTGGGCACAGTGGCACACACCTGTAATCCCAGCGGCTTGGGAGGCTGAGACAGGAGCATCATGAGTTCAATGCCAGCCTCAGCAATGGCAAGGCACTAAGCAACTCAGTAAAACCCTGTCTCTAAATACAATACAAACTAGGGCTGGGGATATGGTTCAGTGGTAGAGTACCCCTAAGTTCAACCCCTGGCGCCAAAAAAAAAATAAAACAAACAAAGATGTGGGCTAGTAACTTACTGATAGCTATTAAAAATATGTGGGGAAATATAGTAAAAGTAAATATTTCCATCAGCTGTGGAATAAACATTTCCATAGATGTTTGCATTGGAAGCTAAACCATAACATTATTCATAACCCCCTAATGAACAATATCTGTTATTCAATGAAATATATTTTTAAATTATATATTAATATATTTATAAATTATATTTGTAACATTTCTATCCAAAAGAGCTAAAATACAATCCTTCTAAATTAAGAACACTTTTCACTTCAAAGCATTCTAAGATATTAATCACTCAACCCCTTTACTTCCATTTCTCCAACTTAAAAAAAAAAATTGGGATCAACACAGAATATGCGTGGAAACTATGATCTCTTAGCCCTGCCACCCTAACCTTTAGAACTTTGCCTTGAGGTGTCCATGTATGCTATAAGTCCCTCACACAACCCTTAATAAACTTTAACAAAATCCATGAAAATTTTACTTACATAAAACACACGAATCTATATTTACAAAAAATTAAGAATAATATCTCAGGTCTAAGAAGATGCTTAGTATTAAAATACTAGAACCTTGGGAGACTAAAGCAAGAATACACCATTACATGTGGTAAAATAATTATGTCTCTGTGGTCTGTACAATTTATGTTATCTCTAAACACAGACACAGGCAAAAGCCATTCCTTTGTGTAGGAAATCTTAAAAGAACCTTATTTTACTGCTTTTGACACCTGATAAGTCACAGATCTGACCAACAATATTTCATCAAAACAAGGAGATAACTGTAAATCTTCATAATGAATCAAATAATAAAATTAGGTATCATGTCCTAGGAACTGGATCCAAACATGACATTTGAATCATATAGGAAAATTCAACAAACATAAGCAAATAAGAAACTAACCCCAAACCAACCTATTAACTAAAATAAGTATTAAATTCCTGAACATTTCAATTACTTTGTTACTATATTCAAATTAGTAGGTTCAAAAATATTTGCTGTTGGATGATGGTGATGGTGGTGTTTTTTCATTGCCACAAGTTATATCACCTCAGGTGATTTCACTGTGTGGCTAGGGTTGAAAAACCACTATTTTTAGAGCAAGAACTTAAAAATCTTCTTTCATCCCCTCTACCTTTGAAATTCTTTCTCTTTCAGCTTATTTAAAATTGACAGTGAAACTTTCAGTTTCCAAGCTAAGGAAGGCCCCCTGAACCATCTGTAACTGTGAGAGCAGTTTTTATTGACCCTGGCTATAAAACAGTAAATGAAGACTTGGCTGCTTTTAGAACTCTTGCCAATCCATTAGAAAGCTTGCAAACACTTCATTAATTATTAGCACACACTTGTCCTACAGATCTCACAGAAAGGCTAGCACAAATACAGCAGTATCAAAAAGCATGAGACCAGCTGAACATGGAGGCACACCTGTAATCCCACCTACTCAGGAAGCTCAAGCAGGGGGAATAACAAGTTGGAGGCCAGCATAAAAAACTTAGTGAGACCCTGATTCAAAAAAATTTTTCAGAGAGGAAGGGTCTGGGGATGTGACTTAGTAGTAGAGTGTTTACATACCGTGCACAAGGCTAGCTCTGGGTTCAATCTATAGTACCACCACCACTACCCCACCCCCCAAAAAAAGAAAAGTAGAAAAGGCCAGTACCAAAGTTTCAAGGTAAAAAGAATGGCAATGACAGTAATAATATACACTTACTCTTATAAAGCACTGTAATAAGTTAGTCCTCAAATTATTTGTTAGTGGCAACTATTAATATTCCAGTTTTTCAGATGAAGAAACTGATGCCCAGAACAGCTAACTCACCTACCCAATTCACACAGCTACAGTCAGTATCTGATCCCAAGTAGTCTTATCCCAGGGTCCATACTAACAACAATAATATCCATGATGGCTATGATAAATAACAGTGACTAACAGCCATCATTACCACCACTGGAGCTATAAATATGCTTTCACTGCCAATCTAAAAGTAAAGGAAGCATATACATTGGCACATGCCTATAATCCCCAGCAACTTGAGAGGCTGAGGCAGGAAATTTACATGTTTAAGACCAGCCTAGCCAACTATTAAGACCCTGTCTCAAAATAAAAAGTAAAAAGGGTTGGAGATATAGCTTCAGTGGTAAAGCAACCTTGGATTCAATTCCCAGCATTGCTAAAATAAATAAATAAATAGATAGATAAATAGATAGTGATGGAAAATTTAATAGATGTTTCTTCAAATACTTGGACGCTTTAAAACAAAATGGAATAAAACAACCCTAAATAAGTGAACAAATATAGGTGGATAAACTTAATTTTTTAATAATAATATATTAACTATTTTTCCCAGCAAAAATAATCAACATGTGTTTATTATTATTCTTTCATGGAGCTATCCAGTTCCATTTTCCAAAAGCTAACAAATACACACACTCTGATTTATAAGCAAAACCCAAAGGTCACTACTATTGCAGACAAGTATGGCAGCCTCAGAAGCAAAACCACATGATTCAGGTTTTTCATGTTATTCTGACATTATGTTCCAATCAAAGTAAACAGAGGGAATGTATAAGCACACAGTATGCACAGAAATACATACACACATAAAACACACACACACACACACTCACTCCTGATAAATATTTGTTTTCAACACTTTGCTATTTCTCATGTGTTATGTACTAATGCCAAGGTAGTTAATGAAATTTGTCAACACAAGAAACTGACCAACTCCTAATTACAGGTGAAAATTACTTTCCTGCTACCAAACTCACCGCAGGACATGAGCCACCAAAGCCTCTGAGTCACCAGGTCAAAGTCTCTATTATTAATTCATTTCCTAAGGTCTTATTCCAGGGTTGGAAACATCAGCAGCACAGAGAAAAGGCCTTTTGAACATGAGAAATTCCTGGAGCTTGCTGGGCTATGCCAAAGAAGGCTGCAAGACTTATACAGTATTCTACAGTATCTATATCAGTGGTTTCCTCCTTTGAGGACTTTATATACTAGTAAATTAACCAAAAAAAGTAAGTTGCCATTTTTTATTTCTCCTCCAGGTTAGGCATTTAAAAAAAAAAAAAAACTGGTCATAATTTATTTTCACTATAGTTTTATAAAAAGAAAAACACTCCCTGCCCCATGATGGTACTAGGGATTGAACCCACAGGCTCCACTCAGCAACAATTCCAGTCATCCCCAACCCCAGCTGCCAGCTGTTTTTCTTTTTTTTTACCTCCCTCTCAAAACAGGGTATAAGTAACCAAGGCTGGCCTAGAACTTGCCATCCTCCTGCCTTAGCCGATTGAGTAGCTGAGATTCCAAGCATGCACCACCAGACCCTGAGAAAAGACCTTTAAAATAACAACAAAAATTCCTTAGGAGAGGGAGACAGAGGGAAGGAGAGGGGGAAGGAGGGAAGGAGGAAGGGAGGGAGAGGGAGGGAGGAAAGGAGAGAGGGAGGAAGGGAGGGGGAGAGAAGACAAGTGCATGCACACTTATGTATTATCTACCTATATTTTCTACCTGGACCATTCCCTCTCCTTACTTTTCACTTTGCCCATTAATGCAAATCCTGTGTCACATTAGCTCCTGTTTCCCGCTTTTGCTAGAAGCATAATCAGCAAGCTAGTTTCAATTATATTTAAAGCTGAGAAGATAACTATATGTTCCACAGTATAGGAATGGAAGCCATGTAGCCCTTAAAAACTGTAATACAAAATTACCACAAAACTTGTACATATCTCCACTTGACCATTTGCCACATTATACTGTGATTTTTTTTGTTGTTGTTGTTGTTTATTTATATGCAGTGCTAAGAATTGAACCCGATGCCTTACACACAACAGGCAGGGTCTCTGTACCACTGAGCACAAAGGCAGACCTTGATTTTTTTTTTTTTCCTTTTTTTAAACCAGCACCTCACATGTCTTATTTGCCTTTTAATTCTCAGTCCCTGGTAGGAGTTTCTAGAATATACTAAATATACAATAAATACTAGTTGAGTAAGTAAATAGACATTGAATCTTATTTCCCCATGTATTCAATTTTAAATTAGAACTTATTTCTCTAGAAATAAAATTATACTAAAGAAAAAAGTATAATGTATTACTTCCTAATACATTAATTCAAAAAGTCCTTAAGTGCAAATTTAAAAACTAGGTTTGTTTTGTGTTGTTTTGTTGGCAGTACTAGGGATTGAAAAGGATGATTTTTAATGACACAACATTTATGATGCAAAAGATGGGGTAGAAAAGGGGAGGGGCAGTGGCGCATGCCTGCAATCCCAGTGACTCAGGAGGCTGAGGCAGGAGGATTATGAGTTCAAAGTCAACCCCTGCAACTTAAGTGAGGCCCTAAGCAACTCTGAAAGATCCCATCTCAAAATAAAATAAAAATAAAAGGGCTGAGGAAGTGTTAAGTGTCCCTGTATTCAATCCCAATACCAAAGAAAAAGATGAGACAGGCCAGCTTAGTTGGGAAAAAACATAACTAAAAAAAATTAAAATATACAGTTCTTTGAACTATCTCCCCCCTACTAATATCCAGTAAAATAATACCTTGTTTTCTAACACTGTATTTAAAAATTCTAGCTGACTTTTAAGAATAAACAGAATGGTTTATATTTAGGGATATAAGAAAAAAATTCAAAATGAAGATAAATACACAACATTAATAATTGGTGAAGAAGCATGAATTAAAAGTGCCCTCCATTGAAAAAACAACCTGAATTTTGTTGCACTTATTAATAAGTGAAAAATGGAAAGCCCTAATGCAAAGGCTTTGCACTCATTCACCAAATTCACTCATTCACCAAATGTTCACAACACACCCACTAAGGACCACTACTGGGATATGGCAGTGGGGAGAAAACATCCTGAGCTTGTAATTTAACAGGAGGAGACAAATAATATCAACTAAAAAATAAATAAATATGTGACATATGCTATGGGGAAAAATAGTGTGTGAGGCAAAGCAGACTTCGAATACTGGTGTGCAGATGGGGGTTGAACTTAGGGGCACTCCATCACTGAGCCACATCTCCAGCCCTATTTTGTATTTTATTTAGAGAGAGGGTCTCACTGAGTTGTTTAGCATCCTGCCATCATCTTTGAACTCATGATCCTCCTGTCTCAGCCTCCCAAATCGCTAGGATTTCAGGTGTGTGCCACCGCACCTGGCTTATAGGGTACAATTTTAAACAGACTGTTCACCTGGAAGATAACACTTCAGCAAATATTTGAAGGAGATGAAGTGCGATGTCAGCAAAAAAGGATGTCTGGAGAAAGCATCCCTGAGCAGAGGAAGAGCAAGTGGTAGCCTGGAAGGAAGAAACATGCTTATGAATATGAGAATGAGCAAAGAAGTACATGTGGCTGGAGCTACCAAGTAAAATGAGGGAGATGAGGGAAGAAGAGCAAGAGACTAATGGCAGCAAGACTACCTTGGGCCTCCTGAAATGCTATACAGACTCTATCCTGAGCTCTGGAATAGAATCTGTTCTGGAATAGAATCACTCCTTCACAGTTAACTAAATAGTGAATAGATTATTTAGTAGAGCCACTTGTGTCTCTCAGTATTGTTTCCTTATCTATAAAACTGAAAAAATATCTTTTACACGGTTAAGTGAGATTAAATAAAAGCCATTTATAAGGAACTATTTTTCACAAAAAATATTTCTTTGACAAACATTTATCAAGCATCTTCAATACAGAATGGAATCAATTTCCTCTTTTATAACTGATGTTAAGACTACCTTCTGGAGAGAATTACTCATATTTATTTTTAGCATACCTTTAAAATTATTTTAAAAGCATTTAGAAAATAAATTTTGAAATCTTTCTAGAAATACATTTTTGTTAAAATTTTATTCTCGTTTAAAAAGGCTATCTACTTATAACCTGCAAATAATCATAATTTGTCTTCTCATAAGACAAGAAGCAAATCATAAAATCATAAACTGATAAAAAGGAACAGAGCAAACTCTCTAGATGTGCCCAAGAGCATCAGTGAAGTCCAATTTTCACTGAGCTTCAGAAGTATGAGCAACAAGAAACTCTTCAAAAAAGACTATTTTTACTTATATGACTGTTATAAAGAAATAAATTATGGGCTGGGGCTGTAGCTCAGTGGCAATGCGACTGCCTAGCATGCATGAGGCACTGGGTTTGATCCTCAGCACCAGATAAAAATAAAGGCATTCTATCCATCTACAACTACAAAAAAAAATTTTTTTAAAGAAATGAAATTAGTGGAATTAAAGATTTTCAGCAAGCACTCAACATTCAGCTAAATATCATACGTGCACACACAAAATCACAATAAAAGAACACAAGTTAATTGAGGACCCTCTCCCAAGAGATTACGTCTACAAGGGATAAAAATGGCCTATGTACTTTCCTTTGTTTTGAGATTAACACCAATGCAAATCATTCAAAATGAGATGAACTTGCAGCTATTTTAACAGGATGATTTGAAGTTAAAAACAAATTAGATAGGCATCACATTAACATCAATTAAGCCCACCGTCTATTAATTACAACTTAATAGTCGCTACCACTCAAAGGCACCATTAAGCTTTTTATTAAATGTTTAAAATACCAAAAAATAAATAAAAAAGAAAGAAAGAAAGAAAGATAGATCAGTCAATCCAATGACGTAATGCCAGCTTAGAGATGCTATTCTTAGCAAAAACAATTCTAAGCAGGAAGTGTAAATCAGGAGGTGTAGCGATACCAGATTTCAAACTGTACTACAAAGCAATAGTAACAAAAACAGCATGGTACTGGTACCAAAACAGGTGGGTGGACCAATGGTATAGAATAGAGGACACAGAAACCAATCCACAAAATTACAACTATCTTATATTCGATAAAGGGGCTAAAAGCATGCAATGGAGGAAGGATAGCATCTTCAACAAATGGTGCTGGGAAAACTGGAAATCCATATGCAACAAAATGAAACTGAATCCCCTCCTCTCACCATGCACAAAAGTTAACTCAAAATGGATCAAGGACCTTGATATCAAATCAGAGACTATGCGTCTGATAGATGAAAAGGTTGGCTCCGATCTACATATTGTGGGGTCGGGCTCCAAATTCCTTAATAGGACACCCACAGCACAAGAGTTAATAACAAGAATCAACAAATGGGACTTACTTAAACTAAAAAGTTTTTTCTCAGCAAGAGAAACAATAAGAGAGGTAAATAGGGAGCCTACATCATGGGAACAAATTTTAACTCCTCACACTTCAGATAGAGCCCTAATATCCAGAGTATACAAAGAACTCAAAAAATTAAACAATAAGAAAACAAATAACCCAATCAACAAATGGGCCAAAGACCTGAACAGACACTTCTCAGAGGAGGACATACAATCAATCAACAAGTACATGAAAAAATGCTCACCATCTCTAGCAGTCAGAGAAATGCAAATCAAAACCACCCTAAGATACCATCTCACTCCAGTAAGATTGGCAGCCATTATGAATCGAACAATAACAAGTGCTGGCAAGGATGTGGGGAAAAGGGTACTCGTGTACATTGCTGGTGGGAATGCAAAATGGTGAGGCCAATATGGAAAGCAGTATGGAGATTCCTGGGAAAGCTGGGAATGGAACCACCATTTGACCCAGCTATTGCCCTTCTCGGACTATTCCCTGAAGACCTCAAAAGAGCATACTACAGGGATACTGCCACATCGATGTTCATAGCAGCACAATTCACAATAGCTAGACTGTGGAACCAACCCCGATGCCCCTCAATAGATGAATGAATAAAAAAAATGTGGCATTTATACACAATGGAGTACTACGCAGCAATAAGAAATGACAAAATCATGGAATTTGCAGGGAAATGGATGGCATTAGAGCAGATTATGCTAAGTGAAGCTAGCCAATCCCTAAAAAACAAATGCCAAATGTCTTCTTTGATATAATGAGAGCAACCAAGAACAGAGCAGGGAGGAAGAGCAGGAGGAAAAGATTAACATTAAGCAGAGTCATGAAGTGGGAGGGAAAGGGAGTGAAAAGGGAAATTGCATGGAAATGGAAGGAGACCCTCATTGTTATACAAAATTACATATAAGAGTTTGTGAGGGGAATGGGAAAAAAATAAGGAGAGAAATGAATTACAGTAGATGGGGTAGAGAGAGAAGATGGGAGGGGAGGGGAGGGGGGATAGTAGAGGATAGGAAAGGTAGCAGAATACAACAGTTACTATTATGGTATTATGTAAAAATGTGGATGTGTAACCAATGTGATTCTGCAATCTTTGTAATGTTTTGAATAACCAATAAAAAAAAAAAAAAAGAGAGATGCTATTCTTGGTCCTCAGATGGGAGCTTGGAAGATGAGACCCTAAGCTCCTGGGAGTGACATAGGACTGTAATATAGTGAAATAGTCTCTAATCCCAAAAGTAAAAAAGAGTGTAGATTTATAATTAAAGTCATAATCTGGGCAATAAAATCCATGATAGCATGTAGTACAGTACCCTAGTTATGGAAATATCCTATGCTTCATGCAAAAAAATATCAATACAGGGCTGGGGTTGTGGCTCAGTTGTAGAACACCTGCCTCGAATGTGTGAGGCACTGGGTTGGATTCTCAGCACCACTTATAAATAAAAAACAGATGGAGCCAGGGCTATGGCTCAGTAGTAGAGCACTTGCCTTGCATGCATGAGGTACTGGGTTTGATCCTGAGCACCATGTAAAAATAAATAAAAAATGAAATAAAGATACTTTTTAAATAAATAAATAATAGAGGTCCATCAATGACTAAAATAAATAAATAAATAATTTTTAAAAATGTTAATACAAATTATATACAAATGCAAGCCCATAAATGAGTTGAGAATTCAAGTCTGAGATATATTAAGAAAAATAAAGTTTATTTCTTAGTGTGTTTAGAACCAGTAGAATTCAAGCATAAAACTATAAAGAGAAACTTCTACGTGTGTACTTAAATATATAGAGAGGTGTATATAAATGTGAGTGTATGGTTCCAAAATCAAAACTTGGAAAACAGTAATACAAAGATTTTCAAAAGGCAGTGAATGTGCCTGGAAAGCTTAATATTTCAAAACATTGAATAGTAAGATTTGACACTAGCTTCAACTGAAATATTTACAAAGTAAATTCCTTCTATGCTGCTGGCTCCGTAGCCACAAAACACTACGTCTGAAGATAGGAGGAGGTACTAAAATCTAAAGATGTGTATGCTAATAATGCATTTCTAAGAAAAGTCTTTTCTGGTATCTTGATGTAATTCAGCATTCTATGTCCAATGTGGGACTCTAGGACTTAGCCAAACATGTCAACTGAGTAGTATGAACATTTTCTCTTCAGTTATAATGAAAATGACTTTCCCTTTTAGAAAACATATTGCTGTTCATTACCATATTTTTCACTTAAGGAGCGAGACCAAATATGAGAAATTTGAGTTTGTCTTATTAAATGTAATAAAATTAAAACCAAGATGGACAACAAAGTCCACTCTCACAAAAGTCTGTCAACTGTCATTCTGGAAAAACATCAAAGAAAGTTTTCAGATGTCAAACAAATTAGATTGCTTTCAGCATAATTGGGAACTTGGAGGAAAACAGAAACCTATTTTGCATTCTTCCAGATGGCAAAGGTAGTACTCTGGGCCATGCACAATCCTAATAAGGCACCACTATGTACCTGCTGAGCAATTTTGAGTAATGTAGTACAAATGCTGAGACGATGGATACAGAGTTAGAGTGTCTGGATTCCAAGAATGGCCTTGCTTCTCTGTGCCTTTCCTCATGTGTAAATCAGGGCATAAGAAATAGTACCTACTTCACAATGTTGACTTAAGAATTAAATGAGCAAATGAAAATAAAAACACATGGAAGTATGTCTAAAACACACTTGGTGCTCAATAAAATTTAGCTGATAAATTAATGTTTTTAAAAAGCAATGGTAAGGGTGAGGGCTGTAGCTCAGTGGCAGAGCACTTGTCTAGCATGTGTGAGGCACTGGATTCAATCCTTAGCACCACATAAAAATACATGAAATAAAGGCATAAGACTACAAAAAAAAATTTTTTTAAAGCATTGCCAAGCTTAAGTATGCTCTACAAAAATGAATTTAAGAATATTAGTTCTATTAGGGACAGCTCAAGATTTCATGAGATAATACATAAAATATTTCATACACTGTCTAGAATGTGGAAAATGTTCAATAAATGTCATCCTTCAAAAGAACAATGAACAGCTAAGCAAAGTAAGCCAATCCCAAAAAAACCAAAGGCCGAATGTTTTCTCTGAGAAATGAATGCTGATCCATAAGCAGGAGGGAGGCAAGGGATGAATGAAAGAACTTTGGATTGGGCAAAAGGGGAGGGAGTAGCATGGGCATGGGGGTAGCAAAAATGGTGGAATGAGACAGACAAGGCATCATTATCCTAGATACATGTATGATTGAACAAATGGTGTGACTCTGCTTCATGTACAGCAAAAGAAGTGAAAAACTGTGCTCCGTTTGTATACAATGAATCAAAATGCATTCTGCTGTCATATATAACTGATAAGGGAAAAAAACACAATGAACAAGTAAACATATAGGGTTTTCCCTCTTTCCTGTGTGTCCAATTGGATAAACCATATTTGAAGAAAAAAAAAAATGTTGAGCTTGACCTACTAATAACCTGTAAGATTACTTCAGAATTGTAATATGATTAGAGGAAAGGTGAAGGTGCTGACTTAATGTGAAAAGATTCAGCTGTCAGGACATAAATCAGCATCGTGTCAAAATCCTGAAAGGCAAAGACAATGAGCATTTGGATGAATGAATGGCAGATAAACTGAGCATTTGGGACAAAGAAGCAAAGATTTATTAAGAATTCAACAATAGGAGCATTGCCAATCCCAGGACATACCAATTCTCATACATCCCCAAAGTTTCCTTCCCACAGAATTAGATTTATACAAGGGAAAGAAACAAACAAGCAATGTTCAACATCTTCACCCTTGAGTGTAAATTTTAAATTAGTATCAGTACTCAAGGATATTAATACTTATAATTATTTCCTAAAAGTAGTAATAATAATTTACACTTAAAAAGTTTTTACAACAACATATTCAAAACAAACATTATTGACCTCCCACTAAAACAATATAAAATACTGAATCACTTCAAAGTATTTTGTAAACCTCTTTTCTCTTTCATATACCCAGTTATTTAAAGAGCGAAGATCTTAGCTAAAATTCTATACTTTTAATAGCCTTCTTATGGCTTCAGGCTAAACCTGGAAGGAATATGATAGTTTCAATCTTCCCAGAATAAGTATCAGATTAGAATCTACCATGTTTTAACTAAATCATGCATTCATTCATTCATTCCACAAATATTTGCAGAACACATTTTTACATGCCAGGCACAGGCTAGGCCTCAAATATATATTACGGAGCAAAACCAAACAAGAGTCTAGCCTTCAAGAAGCTTACAGATCCAAAGGAGAATCTAATTAAGCAGTCATTAAATAAATGACTTGCACTCTAAGAAAAGATACAAGGTATTATAAAACTCTATGCTGTGTAGAGAATGAAAAATAAATAATAGTTGCTCTCAAAAAATTATAGCCTGGTGGGAAGCAAAATTGGCATACATAAATAAAAAGCAAAAAAATGCCTTCATTTACATATAAATTTCATGGACCAAGTTCAGAAACAAGAAGGAAAACAGCACCTACCATGGATACACAATATTATAGGGTAGGATACTCCTAAGTGTCTTTTTATTGAAGCTTTGCAAAAATCCTGCAAGGTAGGTTTAATATTCCCATTTTAAATAAAGAAAACTGAGGTTTCAAGATATTCAGTTTTTATTATTATGAATCAATGCTAGGGTGTATAAGCAGCTGCACGACACAGAACCAGAAGGTATGATGAACTTGATCAAAATGGAACCCTTCCTCAACATTTATTTAAGACAGGTATATGTGATAGCAGGAATTTAAACTGCAGGACAAAGAATTTGTCCTCCTCATCCCCCGTCTTCCTTTATATAGCTCACCTCCAATCCTCCAAGCCACACACAAATACTTTCATCACAATCACATCCTGCCCACACTTTAAAAAAAAAAAAAAAAAAAACTGCCTTGCCTAATGTGGTAGTTGTTACAATAACTGCTAAAGGGCTAAGTGCATCTATACTATCACAAGAACTGCAGAGTAACAATAACAAAATGGCATCATCCAAAGGGATAGTTTTAAAAATGAAAATTTCAAGCATCAAACAGGCAGATTATTTGAAGCCTCTCCAGTCACACCTACTCTGGTCTCAAGCGCATAAGGCAAAGTCTTTATCATCAATTTTTTCTTAATTACCTTGGTAAAAAAGAAAATATCTCATTTTGAAGTTTGAGCAATTAACATTGCTTGCTTAAACACTGAATTACCATGATAACAAAAAGTTGACCCAGCAATAGCTTTGAGCTACTTTTTACACTCCCTAAAGTCAAAACACTCATGCTATGAAGCACTGGATATTGATGACAGACATGATGTCTCCTTGCAAAGGGCAAAATGCAGCAAACTCAGGAGAGTCTTACTTTGAAAGACATCTATATTCCAGAAATTCTCATATTACATAAATCCGAAAAAATATGCACCAGGCTATCTGTAGGAATGGAGAGTATATATTCTGTAGGAATGGAAATGTGTACATTTCAAACTTCAGATGAAATCCGATGCTTTGTGTACATATGGTTCCCACATCCGGAGGAGCCAGAAGATCCTCATTCACATAATCCTCAATGGTGTATTTTTCAGAATCTATCCTTAATTAAAAATATGATGGCCTCTGATAGACAATCTGCCATTTTAGGATCTTTAATACTATAAACAATGTCAAAAGATATTTGTTAATCAGTGTATATACCAAAGTAAATACAAGTCACTGAGGTAGGTCAGTTATGAAAAAAAGAACTCACAGTCTCAAGAGCCATTTCTTATTTCAGAATAGTTCTTTCTGAAAATGAGTCATCTTTTCCCAGTCATATCACATATAATACAATAATAGTAATAACTTAGTAAGCATTTATTCTGTAGCAGTCCCTATTCTAAACAGTTTACACAAACTAACTCCTATCATCCTTTCCACATTGCTGTGTGATAGATATTATTGTATATAGGATAATTTTACATATAGGAGATTGAGTTACAGAAATGTTTAATAACTTACCCACCATCACACAGCTGGAAATGGGCCTGTACACAGTACACCACTTCTGTGAAAGAGTAACCTGAATGGATTTATCAATAACCACTTATATTTTTTTCATCTAATACTATAATGTGCACTGAAGGAACCACTTAAAAAGGTTAATCTTTTTAATAGACTCTTTAACACAGACCAAGGCAGACATACATTTATTCATCTATGTTCTTTTTGTACCAAGCAAAATGCAACTACCAAGGTGACCAGAGTCTCCAACTGGCTTATTATTTCTCTTAATGTTTAAAGAATCCCTTTATGTTGATGTTAAAACTCTCAAAAAATAATCTCAAGTTTTCTCTGGCCTTCCAACATTCTCCTGTGCACCTAAACTGACTTGTTTCAAAGATTTCAACATTCTTTGTTTGGATTTAATTTATTCTTCAGGGAAATGTAACTATACAGAGGTTTCATTGTTTCATTTTGTTCCAGAACACCTGACAGACCTTCTAAATTTTGATATGTGGAGTCTAATTGAGTGTTCAAACTTGAATTATCATTATCACAGCTTACAAGAAGACATCCGGGTAGGCTAAGCTGCTCACAGCTCAAGACTGGAATGAAGTAAAGCATGAGTAGGGCAAGGAATAAACAAAGGGAAGGCACAAGTACATTTGAGGCAGAAATAGCACATAAGTGAAATAAGCACATTGTAGGGGAAATGAGAGAGGATACACATGTGTAAGGCAGAGTTGACTGGAAGTAGTAGGAAACCAGAGTGAAGAATCAGAAGCACCTTGGTAAAAAGAGAAATTATTTGGCCATGATGGATTTGGAAAAATGTTGTGTAATGTGAGTATCATTTAGCTAAAAATAGAGAAATTTGGGCACAAGCAAACATAATGAAGAAGTGTTTTACAGGTGTCTGAAGAGAGACAATCAAACTAACTAAAACACTGTCACCAAAACCAAGCCTAAAGAGGGCCTATATTGAGCTGATGGCCAAGAAAGAATACAAGGCGTCTAAGATACATTTAGAAGGCAAAAAACGGGAGGGGGTGGGGGGACGGGACACCACACATTAGCCATAATGGAAAAGATAGTCAAAAATTTCTAATGTTTCCAGGTTGAGAGAATGATGATAGTGCTAAAAATGATATCACCAGAAAAGTTAGTTTATCAGAGAAGTTCAGAAGTTTTAGTCTTTAGACAACTGAGTGTGAGATAACTCCAAGGCATCAGACAGAAGAAAAAAATTTTAAGGTAAGATTGGAAATAGGGGACTAACCTAGGGAATAGGAATCCCAGAGGTGAAAGCTCAAATCATGGAAATGGATAAACTCAGAGAGCAAACGGCAAACTAAGAACAAAAGGTTAAAAATGAAACCATAGGGTAATTCAGAAAAAAAAGATAAAGAAAACTCAGTGAGGCTGAAAGCTCTGTATGCAATGGGACAGAGAACCAAGAAGATACAGTGTTACCAAAAATAAGAAGTAAAGCTTCTTAGCCAGTTCCAGTGCTAACAGTGTAACTTGGAGACACAAGAGTAAAAGCTTTTCTCTCCCTAATGCTAATGAGACAATCCAAAGCCCTCAAAGAGGTCTGAGAAATGTAAGAAAATCAAAGCTTGAGGGAACTAGAAAAAAACTAGCTGTGATTTTTGTTATGAATTTTATTAAATTAAGGGGAGAAAAAAAGGGATGGGGTGGGTGACAAGCTCATTCAAGTTTTTAGAAAACTTGAATTTTAATCCACATATTGGATTTTAATATTAAATTTTAATTAATTATATTGTCAGAAAAATTGTGTGAAAAGCCAAGGTGAAAGTTTGGGGGTATAACTCAGTGGTAGAGCACTTGCTTAGTATGCGCAAGGCCCTAGATTCAAAAAGAAAGAGAGAAGAATGAAAGACAAGAAGAAAAGGAAAAAATAAAAAGCCAAGGTGAAAATAGAATAAGAAAAGCAAGCTACAACAGTTACTAATAGGGCATTATGTAAAAATGTGGATGTGTAACCGATATGATTCTGCAATCTGTATTTGGGGTAAAAATGGGAGTTCATAACCCACTTGAATCTAATGTATGAAATATGATATGTCAAGAGCTTTGTAATGTTTTAAACAACCAATAAAAAAAAGAGGAAAATAAAAACAAATTTCACTAGAACAGTGTTTTTAAAAATAAAATAAAGTTAATGCAGTAAAAAAAAAAAAGAAAGAAAGAAAGAAAAGCAAGGGAAGAGTTTAGATTTAATTCCACGTGCAGTGAGAAACCATTACAGCATTAAAGCCTGAGGGAGAAATACAATATATAATCTGGATTGTTATAAA
The DNA here is from genome assembly GCF_048772815.1 of Callospermophilus lateralis. NCBI lineage: Eukaryota > Metazoa > Chordata > Mammalia > Rodentia > Sciuridae > Callospermophilus > Callospermophilus lateralis. Next base: position 67,603,967 of record NC_135307.1, on the reverse strand, counting down.
GATTACTCTGGTCACTAGGGGTGGAAAGAATAAAAGGAGGGAAGATAAAAAGTAGGAAAACCAGTTAGGAGACTACTGCTACATAGAAGGCCAATGGCAAAAGTCACAATAATGACTGAAAACAAAGTAGACAAAGTAGAGATACATAATGGAAATAAAATTGACTGTACTTGCTGATAGATGCTATTCTGAGGAAAGGGTATAGAAGTAAAAGAAGAATTTATTGTCTGGTTTGTACCTCTGGATGAATAGAGGGGCCATCAAGTAAAAGGGAAGAAATTACTTGGTAGAGGAAATCAGGTGCTTCACTGAGAACACGTTAAGAGATGGTTAAGACATGGAAATGCTCAGTCAGCAACTGTAAATAAAAAAACAGCACTTAAAGGGTCAAAGTGGAACCAATAGTGTATGGAATGGACTTGAAGCCAAAGGGATAGATGTGACTGCCTATGGTAAGTGCAGAGAGTAAGCCACAAGCCCTGAAGTAATCTAAAACAAGCTGAGCAGACGAAGAGCCAAGGAAGAGAATGAAAAAAAAAAGGAAAAGGTAGGAAGAAAACCCGAGTAATGTCACCCAAGCAAAAAAAGAATATGTTTCCCCTAAGGAGAATATGGGCAAGATCACCTGCTGTTGACAGACACGTACCCATTTGGAGACAGCCCTAATGAGAATAATTTCAGTGAAGCAATGATAAAGGATGATCAACTTCCCCATCGCTACTTTTTTTGTTTGTTTGCTTGCTTCATTTTCTCATAACTTTCAGCTTCTGTTCTTGACTTCAGCTGATCTTTGTCAAACCCAAACTTCCCTAAAGACAGATTCTAACTGGAACACCATGATAATCTCATCTGTTGGGTAGAGCCTTTGGTGCAGATTACTGCTTTGAGTAGAGGTCTTGGGTCAGGTGGTGATTCAACAAGTTATCTAAAACTAGAGCACCTGATACCACAAGACATTCATTAGAAGAGAGTCTGTGAGCATAAAGAGTATTATATCTCTAACACACTTTACTAATATACAGAACGAAGACACATTTACTGATGAAAGTCTAAGGAAGTTTATAAGCTACAAGCAGTTTACACTATCTTAACTTCGAATGGGTACTTAGGTGTTCAATATGTCACTGGTTCTTTATATCATAAAATTAGTTTACAAAAATTATAATTTTAAATTTGAATGACACATTGAAGAATGATAATTTTAGGAGGCAAAACTATAATAACATAAAAATGTTTCTAAATATGAAGTCACAATATTTAATTTTAATGATTTAAAGAAATTTACATAATGATTTAAAGAAAGTTACATAAACTGGTTTTTAAAACTTCTGTGATAAAATGTTATCAGTTTTTTTCTTTTTTAATAGCACACATTCATTACTAAAGAAGGAAAAAAGTTTCCTTCTAAAACATTCAGGCCCTATAATTTTATCCCACAGGAAAGCCAAGCTAAAATGAGGGGGACAGGGACCAGCCAAAATGAAATTCAAAATGGAAATGCTGACAAATACTTACTACAGTGTCATGAACAGCACTGCTATCACATGCACATGTCCATATATCCAGAGTTAAATACATTCATTCTTCATTGCAATTAGTGGTCAAAAAAAAATAGAGGATTATGAAACTTAAGGCTTATACTGGCCATTGATGAACCTAAACAAAAAGCAAAAAGATTAAAGCCATAGGACTAGGGTTGTGGCTCAGTGGTAGAGCACCTGCTTAGCATGTGGGAGGCACTGGGTTCGATTCTTAGCACTACATATAAATAATTGAATAAAATAAAGCTCCATCAACATATAAAAAAAAATTAAAGCCATAAACACAAACTGGTGTCAAAACACTCCCCAAACAATGCTCTTGCATTTGAAAGTAGAAAGAACATTAATTTACATTTGTAGAGTACCAAAAGTTTTCAAGCATCCTCAAAATGTATTATTTCAATCACTGATTCAAACAACCTTGTGAACAAGGCTCACTAGCTTTGATACTCATTTTGCAATCAAGGAAATATCCAGTACACCAAAAATGCATGATTTGTTCAAAATTATACACACTATAGGTAACCAGAGCCACATTCAAGCCTATCTATATCTTGTAGGTTAAAAGTGCTTACAAGTGTTCCTTCCACTTAAATTTTTATTAATATGTCCCTCAATAAAGAGGTTTCAAATCCCTGCTAGAATTGGTTCACGTATCACATACCATACTCTGATTTTTAAGCCACACTCAAACTATCTACTCAAGTAATATATTAATCATTAGATGACTATCAGTTCAGAAGCACTGAACACTCCACTACACTGGTGTGTTATTATAAAGCCAACTGATAAATCATTGATTATGTGGCTATACTTTATCTTAATAAACACACAGAACTCATAGACTGCTGGCATATAAATCATTATAGACACTGTGCTACCATTATTTCTTAGAATTTCAAGTACTTTCAACCCCATTAACAAGGAAATCCATAAAGTACTTTTCATGATACTCATAAATAAGATCACATATTTAACACGAACATAACAAAACATAAAGCTGCTTTACTCTGACAAGTGTCCACTAATAACTGAAAACAAGAACAGGATGAATCGTTTGGACCATAAAATATTAGTCTTTTGTTATAGGACTTTAAAACACACATGCACGCACACATACATGCCCCCATACACTTTTTTGGTACTGGGGATTCAACTCAGGGAGCCACATTCCCAGCCCTATTTTGTATTTTATTTAGAGACGGTCTCAATGAGTTGCTTAGTGACTTTCTTTTGCTGAGGCTGGCTTTCAATTCATGATCCTCCTGCCTTCCAAGCCATTGAGATTTCAGGCACATGCCACCACACCTGGGCTATATCTCCATTTTTTAAAAAATATTTTTTACTTGTTGATGTACCTTTATTTTTTATTTATTTATATGTGGTGCTGAGGATCGAACCCAGTGCTTCACAAGTGCTCTGCCACTGAGCCACAACCCCAGCCCCTTATATCTCCATTTTAAAGTGGTTATTTACAAGGACTAAATCTTCTCTCCACTCCCATTTAAATAATGGGATATTCTTAGGAATATCCTTTATGAAGGCCACAGTATCTACTAAATATGATAATCACAGCCATGAAGCATCAGCTTCTGCACCATTTCATTAAAAAAATTCTCATTGAAAAATTAAGAAAACATACAAAATACTATTTCACATTTGCCTCAGCCAAACTCAATAACATACCATTTAAAAGCAAAAGTAAAATATAGTAATATTAAATAATACAAACAACTACAACTCACTGAGTACTCAATACGTGTCAAGAACTGCCAACCTGCTTTAATGATAAAAAAATTAAATAAGAGCAGCTGACATACACTGAATCTTTATAGTGAGACAGGCAATGTTCTATATGCCTTGCAGAAATTATATCATGGCATCACACTTCACAAATAGAAAAACTGAGACATGTAGAGACCAAGTATTTTGCCCAAGGTCACAATGACAGAGAAAAACCCTGCACCAAAGACTGTGCTTTCTCAAGTGCTTAGAACCATGTCTGGCACGTGAGACTCACTCAATAAATAATAATTTTTTACAAGTGTTATTGAATCTCCCACAATCATACAAAATGAAAACACTGAAAAAATAAGGAAATCAGAGGAGAAAAAAACAGATCTACAAACAACATTTCCAGAATAAAAAGAAAGTCAATTTAAATGATGTCTGCCCAAATCTTTGTATTAAAATGTCTTTTTCTATCAACTTACTTGATTATTTTTGAAGAAGGAAAGAAGGAAGGGAGGAAAGAAGGAAGGGAGGAAGTGAGGGGAGAAAGGAAGAGAAACAGAAAGAAAAAAGAGAGAAGGGAGGGAAACAAAGCATAGTAAAACAGTGGCAGAGAAAGGAGATAGAAGGGGAAGGGAAGAGGGAATAAGGAAAAAGTGAAAAAAAGAGAAGTTAGACGTATTACCTATAAAAGTCAACTGTCAAATAAATTCAAAGACTAATTTTAAGGCAGGCCCTTTCAAAGAAAAGTAGAAACGTAAGATAGCCATAAGCTACATAGGTTCTTTCATCTAATACAATACAATAGCCTACTGAAAAAGGTCTACTTCATTTTACTATGTGTGTGTTTGTGAGTATGTTTGTGAGTGTGTGTGTGTAATCCTAGGGATTGAACCAAAGGCCTTGCACATGCTAGGTAAGTACTCTACACAGAGCCACATACCCAGCCCATCATTTAATTTTTCTTTTGGTCATATGTGCACTTTTACACTAATGTATATGTATGCACGTACTAAAGTCAGGATGTAAAATAAATTCTTTACTGCAAATATCAAAAAATTAGAAAAATACCATCCTAGATTTTCCAAGAAAGTTCAATTTTTATGCAATCTTCTATTTTCCAATAAAGGTAAAATGAAGTATATTAATTAAATGAGATCTCCATTGTATACGTACGTATATCAAAATTCATGAAGAAAAAAATCCACCAGAAAGTAAGTTCAATCTATTGGTTAGGAAGAATACAATCACAGTACCCACTTAAAGTCTAGGGCTTTTGAAAAAAATACATACAGAATTGCACTAAGCAAGTCACCCTACAAAACTCAGGTCAAACTAAAATCCTATGGCTTACATGTTGAGCAACTTTCTGTTATTGTGACAAAATACCTAAGATGATCGATTTAAAGGAGGTTTCAGTCATGACTGCTTGGTCCTGTCACTCTGGGCCTCTGGTGGCACAGTATATCATGGTAGCAGCTCATGGAAGAGCTCTGTTCAACTCAGGGCTACCAGGAATAAAAGAGAAAGAGAAGGACCAGGATACCAATACCTCCTTCAAAGGCACAACCCCAATGACCTAACTTATTTCCACTAGGTTCTACTTCCTAAAAGTTCTACCACCTCTTAATAGCATCACAGGCTGGCAACCAAGTCTTATTAAACACACAGGCCTTTGGGAGCCACTCCAGATTCAAACTATAGCGGTTAAGTAGTGTCATTCGAAACATAAAAATTACTTAACAGCTTCAATAGCCTTTCAACAGCCTTTGCCACAGATTTTTCACCATAGGTCATTTTAAGGAAATCCATTTCCAAAGTTTTTAAATTCCTTATGTACTCCTTCTTAAAACCTATCAGCCTGAAATCCTGTCTGAGATTAAACTGAGGGCCTCTTTTTCCAGCAACCCTTTCAAAACCTAACATAAAAATTACTTATGGTCATTTCTGAGCATCATTAATTCTTTTGTAAATTACCACAAAATAATCGTACAACATTTCTGCAATTCTTCAGGTGAAGCTGGAAGTATCAAAGCTAAGTGTACATTAGGTATTCAAGACCACCAAGGGTAAAGTTCTTTAATGAGATCTCTGACAAAAAAAATTCAGAGGCTAGTCACAAAAACAAGAATATTGTTTTAAGTTATGGACATATGATACTTACACAAGCAAAAAATAATTCAAAGCAAAAAAAAAAATATTCCTGGCGATATAGAGCAGTTGGTAGAGTGCTTGCCTTATATACACCTGGGTTTAATCCCCAGCACCACAAAAAAAAAAAAAAAAAAAAAATACATTAAATGTTTAATATCCTGATAATTTTTAAAAAATTAAAGAAATTAAACTAACATGTAACTAAAATACCAGGAAATTCTAGGACAGCAATTTTCAATCTTTTGGTCTCAGGGTACTACATTATTCAAAATTATCAAGGACTCCAAAGAGCTTTAAATGTGGATTAAATCTATCCATATTTATCAAATTAGAAAGTAAAACAGGGAAATTTTTAAATATTAATTCATTTAAGGGCTGGGGATGTGGCTCAAGCGGTAGCGTGCTCGCCTGGCATGCTGGCGGGCCGGGTTCGATCCTCAGCGCCACATACAAACAAAGATGTTGTGTACGCAGAAAACTAAAAAATAAATGAATTAGGGCACTGTGACTAATGTTATCAGTGGTATCAAAGAAAATGATCCTCAAACTGGAACGTTCATATAGTAACACTTTCCAAAGCGAATTGTTGCTTTGGTTACTTTTTATTATGTAAATATTTAAATATACTCATAAGTAGAAAGTATAATCCCTGACATACCCACCACTCAGCTTCAACAGCCTTTAAACAGCCTTTGCCAATCCTTCACCATAGATCATTAAAAGAAAATCCATTTCTAAAGTTTAATTCTCTTTTTTATTCCTTCTTAAAACCCATCTGCCTGAAATCTTGTTGGAGACTGAGCTGAGAGACTCCTTTTCCAGCTCCCCTTTTAAAATCTTCCATTTACCACTTTATGAAAGGGAGAGACACACCAGTCACTGATCCCCAACCTTAGCACAGCTTACTTCATTTGCTCTCATCAAAGAGCCAATTGAGAAACTGATGTCCTATTTAGAAAATGAATAACTAATAATTGAAAGCAAATTATTTTGTAACCCTGGCAGTTTCACTGCTTTCAACAATATTGAAAGAGTGTCTACTTGTTTTCATCAAAAAGAATCTTTGGCGATAGATTAATTTTTGACATATAACTCAAACAATTTGAAGGACTGAATGACACTACAATTATAGAATTCTGACTATGCCCATCTTTTATTTATATAAATAGGACTTGTGATTTTTAATGACAGAAGAAAAAAAGAAAGATATGGAATAGAATTGATGCTGAATCCTCAGTCTGGAAATAATCAATATTCATCCGAATACTAAAGGTTTATTAAAAAAAAAAAAAAGAAGATGACGACGACGCACAGCCTTACTCACCTCCTTAATAGGTATTTCCAATAAATACTCAATTTTTATTTCTAACATTTATCAAAATGTGTAATTGCTTTATTTGGTTTGAATTATATGGTAATGCCAACAAGTTCTGTTTCTTCTGAACTGAATTAACATTTAGAGCCTTATGATCGCAAGGCATTTTCTTTTTTTTCTTTCTTTCTTTCTTTTTTTTTTGTTAGAGAGAGAGAGATTGAGAGAGAGAGAAAGAGAAGGTTTTTTTTTTTTTTTACTTTTTAGTTTTCAGTGGACACAACATCTTTATTTTTATGTGATGCTAAGGATCGAACCCAGCGCCCCGCGCATGCCAGGCGAGCACATTACCGCTTGAGCCACATCCCCAGTCCTTCTTTTTTTTTTTTTTTTAATCTTAAATTGATTTTTTTGAAAAGGTTTATCATAAGACTTTCAAGTATAAAATATGTTTTTTATTCTGATACAATTTTGCAGAGTCAAACAGAAATATAACTTCCAACAAGAAAGGGCTAGAGCTGGGGCTGGGGCTCAGCAGTAGCGCACTTTTATGGCATGTGGAAGGCACTGGGTTCAATTCTCAGCAACACATATAAATAAATAAAATAAAGCTCTATTAACAACTGAAAAAAAAATTTTAAAAAAGGGCTAAAGAGCTTTTTCATTGTTTAGGAGATGATGGTGGTAACAAATTCCTCTGGCTGCATATTTAAGAATGAAACAGTCTAGATTCTTAAATAATCTTTATAATATACTGGAAATGACATGCTATGCAACTATCTAAATGTGAAAAAAATCAAAATCAATACAAAAATGCAAAATTCTTCCAAGCTTACACAAGCAAAAACACTTGAAATATGCTGTCATGGGGCACATGTGATTTCTAACTCCATATGAATGGTATTCTGAAAGCATGAGCTTTAGGGAAATATTGTCTTAAGTTATTTAGTTGTTGAGTTTTAGCTTATAGAAGAAAGAGGGCTATATGAGTGGATGTGAAACGCATCTCAGAATAAGACATATGAAACTAATAGACAGAACCTCAGACTTATACAAAAGAAGGAATTTGTTTTAATGCATAAAATCATTAAAAGTAGCAGGGCACAGTGGCACACACCTGTAATCCAAGCGGAGCACACCTGTAATCCCAGCAGCTAGGAGGCTGAAACAGGGGAATCGCTGAGTTCAAAGCCAGCCTCAGCAACAGTGAGGCACTAAGCAACTCGGTGAGACCCTGTCTCTAAATAAAACACAAAACAGGGCTGGGGATATGGCTCAGTGGTTGAGTACCCAAATTCAATCCCCGCTAACAACAACAACAAAAAAATCCTTAAAAGTATTTAATTAGATGTACTTCTAAGTACCAAACAGGAGCACAGGCAGACATCTCCTAGGAAGTCTAATAGAATAAACTGTTCACCATCAGTTCAATTTACCGATGCCTACTGGAAGTGGGAACCTGGACATACAAATACACATTTCTTCCAAAAACATTTGTATTTTTTAAGTATGAGACACGGTAACAGGCAATGATACTATAACAGCAGACAAAAGAGATGAAGAGCTCTACCCCAGTGAATTTATGTTAAAGCAGGGTACAGAAATAAATATTACCAAGAAGACCTTTACAGCGTATGTTGAAAGAAGACAAGAGCAATGGAGAAAAAAAAAAAAAAAAAAGTAGAATAAGGAAGGGAAACAAGGAAAGGCAAGGTCACAATTTGAAATAAAATAACTTCATAGACTTATGGGAAAAAGATATTCACCTAATTATGGCACCAAAGCAATAAGTACCATAGAATACTAAAGCCAAGTGGGAAGGAAGAGAAGAAGACACAATTCCACTTATGATAAATGATATCTGAGCCAAGTGTTGAGAGAGCCAAAGAAATTGGCCAGAAGCATAAGAGAAAGACAGGCTCTCCAGGCCAAGGAATCATCCTTGTGAAGGTAGAGAGGAATAAGAGGCAAATTCATTCAAACCAGACAGCTCCTGGCAGTTAGTCTACCAAATTTGCAAATGGATATAGGGAGCCTCAGAGAGGGAGGCAGGGGCAGTCAAAGGGTTTCCATTTTCTATAGTGGAAGTCCATAGAACATTCCTATCAACTCATGAGGCAACTCTGTGAAAGCTAGCTCAAATGGGGCCAACCTGGAGTCAGAGAGACCTACTGGGGGCTTCTGCAATAGGAAAAATGAAAGCATAGCAGTGATGGGAGGACAAGGCAGGAGAGGCCCAAAAAGCCACTGAAGGTTTGGCAGAAAAACTCAGGACCAGAGAGATGGAATTCAGTCCACAAAAGAAGGCATGGTGCATTTCCCTAAAATGGTGAATCACAAAAGAAGAGATGCTGGAGAAATGTGCACATGCTAAATTTGAAGTGCCAACCAATATCTAGAAATGCAAATCTGGACTAGAGAAAATTCAAGCCTAAAGACAGAGACATAATAGTCTAAAAGGGGAAACTGGATGCATCCAAATGGATGGTAACCCTCCCCTGACACACTCGGGATCAAGTATAAAGAGTACCAAGAGTTTCTAACCATTCTCTTTTTCAGAAAGAACTTGCCTGCATTAACACTACTATTAATATTTTTTAATCTGTCTTAAGCATGCACTGATTCCATTACCCACAAATACTCAAGAGTTAAAAGCAGCTCCTTAAGAATGAGACAACGGCAAGTATGAGGCTATTACAAATCATTTTCAGGACTACAGAAATAATACTATAATTCAAACCAAAAAGAAATATTCAGAACTTACAAGGTCAAACACAGATTCTAAAGCCAAGCTATTCTAAAGTATATTTTAAAGTCCTTCACAGTTTTCTCAGGCTATTGAAGATACAGGGAGGTTTAAAAACATTTAACCAGCACCACAAAGTTTAATTTTTATGGCTTAATATTTCAATGATCTATAATAAACACATGTACACCAATGACATTTTTTAATTTATAGCAATACTAAACAGAAAAAAACAATTGCCCTTAGCAAACTTGGCAAGCTTGCTCACCTCACCTCAGAAATTACACTTCTGACAATATTCCAATATTAAGGAACGATGTCATAGCACTCCTTACTTTAAAAAAAGAAAGAAAACTTTCCCCTGAGCAATTACTATATCCAAACTTAACAGTCATTTCTTTAAATAGCTTTTTCTTTTTCAGCTTCCATGTTTTTACAAAAGTAAATGTTCTATCCAATGAAGCATTAATTTCTTTTTGGCCTGATATCACTCAGATTCACAAGCAAGTTGGTAGGGCTGCTATTCAAATCAAAGTATACTAGCAACAAGGTGGACTATGAAATGTGAATAACGTCTTCCCTGTTTTCTTTTTTTTTGTTTTTCCAAGTATAAAAAAATCTACAGATATTTTAATATATAAGAATTTTTTATTGTGTATTAACCACACAAACATGACCAACATGTGTGAGAGAAACCCCCTAAAGGCATTTCCTCTAAAAGTTGTACCCTAATTACCTGTAATTCTAGCTCCTCTCTCTCTCTCAAACCTCCTCTTTATTTTCTCTTCTTCCTTCTCCTCTGTCCCTTACTTTCTTTCTCTCTCACATTCTATAAACAAATATATACTAGGTATATATACCAGCATTCTTATTGTGTGATATGTACTAAATTACATGCATACTAAATATAAAACCCACCACAGTGTTTATTAACAGCATTGTTAGGGTCACACCACAATATAAAGCTGCAACACATGAGATGAAGAGTACTCCACCATCCTCCCCTTCCATTTCCTTTCCTATCCCATTCCTGCTTTCCTGGTACCTCCTTCCCTGCTATACCATATAAACTCTATACCCCAGTCAAACTAGGGTTACCATGGCTCAGTTAAAAGCTCATACAATAAGCTGGATGCAGTGGCATGTAGCTATAGTACCAGCACTCCAGAAGCTAAGGCAAAAGGATCACTGGAGCCCTGAGTTCTAGGCCAGCCTGGGCAATACAGCAAGAACCTTTCTCAAACACCCAAGCCTTCATCCCCCTGGTCTGGTCATATCAGATGCTTCTTCCCCCTCTCCACCCATTCACAGATGCCTCCTCAAATGTTGCTTCTTCCATAGAGACTTTCCTAGCTGTTACCTCAGCCTAATATGATTTCTCCCTTCCTTTCTGTTCCCTTCCTTACACCTCTCTTAACAGCGCTTAATTTGACCTCAAGTTGCAATAAGATATACCCTTTTGGAATTAAATTAATTATATCTATGTCCCTATAGTACCTATGATACCAGCACATAACACAAACAGAGATAAACTGTCTAAAACCCACATTTCTATAATAAGTAATTTATTTTAAACACAGTTGCACATAAAGCCACACCTGTACCCACTGTACCCAGCCCCTGCAACAAACAGCTACTAACTCCCTTCATTTCATTTTTATATTTTTTAACTCCCTTCATTTTTTATTTAAAAAAAAAAAAAAAAAAAAAAAACACCTTGCCCAATAGGCAACTAAAAAGATCTAAAGAATCTAACTTTTAACCTCTGGTTTTGCAAATGAACCAACAGAAACTCATATACATTAACAAACTTACCCCAAATCACCTAGATGGTTAATGACAGAACCATAATTATAATTTAGGTCTTCAAACCTCTTCACTTTTGTGTACTATTAGTGGTTTGGGATCTAGATATTTTTCTTTCCTTTAGACTTCTTTCCTTGGGAGTTTATTTCTGATCTTAAAAGTAATACAAGCTCACCACAGAACATTTCAAAGATGAAAATTGAGCATAAAACATTGATTCAGAGTGATACTGGCCAAATTATGTGTTATATTATGTACATGTATAAATATATAACAACAAATCCTATCATTATGTACAACTACAATGCATCAACTGAAAAAAAAAAGTATAAGAAAAAAAGTACATTGATTCATCATTCAAGTGTCACTACCTCTCACATACCTCAATCAATACAATCCATTTTTGTCCCAAAACTCCAAGTTTCATTTACTGAAGTTTAAATCCAACTTAGTCCTACCTTCAACTTATAAAGTCATTAATGGAAATGGAGTCCATTTTTTTCTTCATGAATTTATGTAGCATCACTCAATGTTGTTCACCAAAGAGCAAACTTTTGTATTTCACTAATGAACAAACTTCTTGATAACACTGAGGTTTTAAGTGTTTATATCAGCATATGTTACAATTTAATTCAATAAAAAGTCATTTTCCTCTTTTTTGGATGATGCTTTATTCATCTACTATACCTGTTTTCAAAGAACACATCACTGAAAAATTGGAGCATGCACAGTTATAAATATAATAAAGCCCATCCCAGTTTATGCCATCAACTACAACACTAAAACATGATGTTTGGGGTGTTTCAGATAATAATTGAGGTTATAACATACAAATGTATGTATTTTTCTTATATGTGTGTTAGTATATAAACACCTTTGCCTGAAAATCCTGTAACTATTAAGTATAAAATTCTTTCGGAGCAGAAATAAACTAAGATTATGCTATCCAATATGGCAATTGCTGGCCCACATGCAACTACTAAACACTCGAATTTAACTAGCTATAATTGTGATATGCTATAACTCAAAAACACACATAACATTTCAAAGACAGTATTAAAACAAGAATGTAAAATCACTCATTTTTATATTAGTTAGATGTTGAAAAGGTAACACAATCAGCCTTTCATACACATAGGTTTATTAATATCCATGGATTCAAGGACCCTGAACCACAAACATTTGGGGGAAAAAATTTGTGCCTATGGTGAACACGTCCAGACTTTTTTCCTCATTGTTAATGCCTAAATGATATAGTATAATAACTACTCACATAGCATTTATACTGCACTGGACAGTATAAGTAATTTAGAGATGATTTCAAGTATGCTAGAGATTAATAGGTCACATGTAAATATTATGCCATTTTACATAAGGGACTTAAGCATCTGTGGATTTTGGTATCTGCAGCGGTACTGGAACCAACCCCCCTCATATACCAACAGATAACCAACCATATTTTAGATATAATGAATTAAATAAAATATATTATGAAAATTAATTTCATCTGTTTCCTTTTTTTATTTTTTTAAACCTGGCTCCTAGAAATATGAATTATATATGTGGTTCACATTTCAGGTTTGTATCACATTTTTTACTGGGGAACATGAAACAAGATAAGAAACAAAGGGAACAAAGAAAGACAACAAAACACAAAAGGGCAAACTTACATTCCCTTGGGCCTAGGTAGCCCAGAAAATTTCTCCTCTATGACCATAAAAGAAACTCAATGACTCTTTGTTCTTCAATAACATAACAGTTTAATATCTCTGAACAAGAATTACAGGTGTATATTAAGTAAATATGGCTAAATTTTTACACCCTCATATATACTTCATATATTAACCTAAACCTAAATTGTCTTGGGAAATGAAGAGCTATCTAATTTATTTATGAGCATCCTTCTCATTCAAAAGAAAAAGAAGTTCATGAGACTCTCTACCACAAATGGCTGTTCTTTCCAGTTAAGAACTCAAAAATTCCTGTTTCTGTCTTATATGATGGTTGATAACAGAAGAAATGTTGCCAAATATAAAGATGTCCTTTGAAAGACTTCTACTAAACAAGCAACATTCCATGTTGTTATAGCTCTGAGGCCTCTTGTGAAGATTTTTTAAAGGGTCATAAGAGGTATAAATTAACCCCATGGAAAGAATTCGGCATTTTAAAAGGATATGATGACTCAAAACATTCTTTTGGACCCTCCCAGCCCCTTCGCTGAAAACACATTAGGACAGTCATACCAGTTAGGTTTCTAGGTCAAGTACAAACATGAAATGTGGAATAAGAATAGTTACTTTAGGCTCACCTTGCTCACTAAGTGTTTTGTTTTCATTTTGGGATATTTTGTTTTGATTTTGGTTTGGGGGTTAAGTTAAGTGATTTTTTTTTACTTCTGCATCTGAATGGAAAGATACTTACTATCAAAGTAATGACAGCCAATCTTCTCACCCAGAAATTACCAAAACTCTGAAGCTAAGTCTTTAAACAACCCAGAAAAGAAACCAGGCTTCATTCACTTTGTCAAGCTTTACCTAACTACCTGCCAGTCTCAATTGCCGGTCTCAGTCTCTGAGCAAAATATTTTTTAAAACTAGAAACTGTAACACAGTCTTCAAAAGTAACCAAGTTTCAGCCAGTCTTCTCACCAGCACACACACAAAAAGGTAACCAAATTAGCCAGCCACTCTAAAAAGTCAGTCTGGCATGTAGTCACAAAAAATGAGTAAGAAACAGTTTAAGGAAAAAGATAACTCCTTGGTATAGGGCACAGTGTGTTAAGCTTTCTGTCCCTATAACAAATACCTGAGATAATTAGAAAAGGTTTGTTTGGATGCACACTTCTGGAGGTTTTAATCCATAATCAATTAGCCTCACTGCTTTGCACCTGTACTGACGCAGCACATCCTAGCAGAAGCACTAGTGGAGCAAAAGCACTCACCTCATGATTGGGAAGTGAAAAAGACAGGAAGAGGCTAAGGTCTCATTCTCCCCTTCCAGGGCATGCTCCCAATGACCTCCAACAATAGCACCACTCTAGGGAACAAGCTTTCACACATGGACCTCTGGGAGACACATAAGATCCAAACTATAGCACAGGGTTTCTCAACTTCAGCAATAGTGATGGTCAACTACACAGAAGAGATAATTTCCTGTCCCTAATTGTCAAGTTATTTGTTCTTTTTTTTTTTAAAAAAAAAAAAAAAAAGGACTTTTTATAGTTTTACAATAAAAATTAGATACCACTTTCTGACTCATCCAACTAACAAAAATTAACAGGACTTAGAATATTCAGTGACAGCCTGACTACAGGGAAAAGTACAATCTTATTTGTATAAAAATAATAGACAAATCAAAGAGTCTGAAAGAATATACACTAATTTGGTTTGTTTGGTTTTTTTAACAAGGATGTAAGCATATTATCTTTTCCCCACTTTATTTTTCTTTTTCTTGTTTTTTTTTAAAGAATTTAACCTTTATTTTATTTGTTTTGTTTTGTTTATGTGGTGCTGAGGATTAAACCCACTAGGTGAATGCTCTACCACTGAACTACAACCTTAGTCCCTTCCTCACATTTTTTTATTGTTTTATTATAGCTGTTCATACTGATGGGATTTACTATTACATATATGTACATGCACACAATATACAATTTAACAACATAATTTGACCAGTATCACTTCCCAGCACTTCCCCCCACACACTATCTCCAACTCCTTAGTACCTTTCCTCTACGGATCTCCCTTTGATTTTCCTTAGATCTACCCCTCCCCATCTTTCTTCTCCTTTTTCCTCTTTAGTTTCCACACGATGAAAACATAATGACCTTTAACCTTTTAAGTTTGACTTATTTAACATAATGGTCCATTTTCTTGCAAAGGACATAACTTCATTTTTCTTTATGACTGAAAAAAATACATACACACACATATACATACATACATGTATGTATGTATATGTATGTGTATACACATACACATACACACACACACACACACACACCACATTTTCTTCATCCATTTATCCACTGACGGATATCTGGGCTGGTTCCACAGTTTGGCTACTGTGAATTGTGCTGCTATAAGAATGGGTATGTATGTATCACTACGTGTTCCTGTTTTTCCACATCCTCTCCAGCATCTATTATTATCTGTATTCTTTTTTTTTTTTTTTTTTTTTTGGCAGGGGGTCGGGGCAGTGTTACCGGGGATTGAACTCAGGGGCACTCAACTACTGAGCGGCATCCCCAACCCTATTTTGTATTTTATTTAGTGACAGGGTCTCACTGAGTTGCTTAGCACCTCACCTTTGCTGAGGCTGGCTTTGAACTCGCAATCCTCCTCTTAGCCTCCCAAACTGCTGGGATTACAGACATACACCACCAAGCCCAGCTATTATTTGTATTCTGATGGCTACCATTCTGACTGGTGTGAGATAAAATTTGTTGTTCTCAATGGCATTTCCCTAATTGCTAATGATGCTGAACATTTAAAAAATGTGTTTTTTAAAGCCTATTATAATATTTTTTAAGACCCAGACTTATATATGAAGTCTACAGACCTTAATTTTCAAATATAAGTCTTAGACTTGCTTTGGTGAATGTTACCACTTTCATAAATCAAGTTTAGTGGATTATTCTAATACATTGGAATGTACCAGTATTCCTAATTTATCCATCAACATTATACTGACATTGCTAAACCCTTAAGAGTAAGCCACTTAAGGGGTAATTAAATTTGCCAAATCAACCTCAAAGAGTTAAGAAACCTCACCCAGCTGCCCTCTTGAACCATAGCAAACAACAGCTAAGAACATACATACAGAGTAGTTTAATTTAGCAAAACTTTACATGTACATTTAAATGATTCTAATTTTACTTTTCAATTTATTGACCTAAAAGATCAAAACTAATTGATGTGACTTTTCTTCTTCTACTTAAATCTTGAATAAATAATCACAGAAGCAAAATGTTTGAAAGATTGACAGACCTGACAATTAATAAAAAATTAAAATATTAACTCTAGATTTGGAATAAAATAGATTTTATCTAGATGCACAGTAGAAAAAGGCAATTTTCAAGAAATTTTTCTGGTTCTAAAATACACAGGCAAACACACTTCAAAACAAAATGTCAGGCAACTCACCATTATAGCGATGACCTTTAAACCACTCCAGAACCCCTCCCCCATCCACAGCTCTAGTCAGTTTAACTGCTTTTAAATGAAACATTCTACATTGGTAAAAATAAACTCTTTTCTCCTACTTAAGTTTTCCCATTTTTCCATGATATTTTGACCTTTATTCAAGTAATTATTACAAATGTACAATACCCATCTCATATCATTTCTAAGCACCTTATACAGAAATGCATAAATGTGGGTGTGACAGTATTTCCTGTCCTTTGAAAAAAGCAAGGAAGCAAAACAACTTTAAAGAAAATCATCAGCCAATTAGAACCCTGGCTCTGAAGACTGACTCCATGGGATTTCACAAATGTTGGATCCCCATCAAAAGACTGCAATATTTTCTTCCCTGACTGTGAGTACCATCTCTGGATTTAACCACACCTCTTCCCCTCCAAATAGAACTACCAGAATACAGGGAAAATAACTGAGAATAATATAAGAACCTACTCAAAGTGTATCCAGAAACTGGTAAATCATCAATCAATTCAAGCTGTCAGAGAACATGTTCCTTTAATGGCCAGAAACACACTTAGGGTAGTGGTATCATTTAGCATCTCATTCCTCTACTGTTCAAATTCCAACAAATTTCATTTTCTTATTCACAAAATGATAATATAATGGCTGTTACTTTTGATAGTAACTGAATTTAATTTCTACAGTTTATATTTTGAGCATAATGCCAATCGAGTCAAAAAAAACTAACCATCTTATCAGAAATGGAGTTACTATCTTTTCTTTATAACTTAAGCTGTCTAGATAAAATCAACCAACTCTTGTGGGCTTTTCTGAATGTTTAATGTTTTTTGTCTTGGGACTTAGAGGTCTTTATCCGTTAAAAAGATAATGTATGTTTTATTATGTAACAAAGGTTGCTTAAATTTTCTCAATTTCTTTGTACTTACAACAGAAACTCCCTAACAGGTACTTACATCTAAATGAATGTATAATATCAGGTGGTCCTTCTGACCACTTTACTAACTTCTTCACATAGTTTAAGAAAACAAAATGTAAACTTCATGTATGTGACTCATTGGAAAGATTAAAGGTTTTCTTGGATCTTCATATAATGGCAACTGCATCACTAATATAATTAAAGAAAATATGACATATTTTTATAAACCAAATAAGTACTTTTAAATAAATCTTTTTTAATCACATGTAAAAAATATTTACACCCAAGGCCTACTATTTATTTAGTCTGCACTTGAGGATTCATTTGAATGCTGGTCCCTTACAATACCTTCACATACCCCTTCAGTTTTTGTGGCCTACAAGTGGAAACCAGCGTCAGAAAGTATGAAATACAAAACCTCCCAATTACAAGCAGAGTAATTCTTTAAAATAAATATATGGAATTTTAAGTGAAAAGTTATTGTGTGTCAGGTGTCAATGATTTTCCCCCATAAAACTACTAATTCCAAATTTAAAATGAAAATTTCACAAAAATCATTTATATACAGGCATATACTTCACAGGTAATTTTTAAGAAATGCAACTACTTGTAAAAAGGTTTCATAACACAATGGAGCCGGGCACAGTTGCACATGCCTGTAATTGCAGCGGCTCAGGAGGCTGAGGCAAGAGAATAGCAAGTTCAAAGCTACCCTCAGCAATGGTGAGGCACTTAGCAACTCAGTGAGACCCTGTCTCTAAATAAAAAACTAAAACACAGTGGAATACAGAAGGTGCCAACTTCCACTTCCACCACCAAAAATGGAAGGTTATTTAGTCCTGAACTCCACTACCCAGCCAGAGCATCAGTTAACTAAAAACAAAGCTGCCTGAAAAGGAGGGAATATACATGGTGGCATAAATTTAAGAACACAAATCATACAACAGCTATCTCACTGTGAAGCTAGAAAGGCTATGGTAGTAACCACAAGATCAAAAAAAAGTACAGTAAAAATACACATTCTTCCATACCCTTCTTTTACTAATGCACAGAGAACCGATCAACAGTTGGTAGTATCTTGTTTCTAACTATAAGAAATTAATTAATTTTCCCTCTGGATAAGCCCCAAGAGACCATCTATTTCAATCCAATTGTCTCATTTCACAGATGAGAAAAAATGTCACCCAGAGAACATAAGTGGCTAGCCCTAGGTCATTCAGCAGGCTGGTACCAAGTCCTAATCCCAGATCTACTGGTTCCTACCCAGTGACTTCAGTTTTTTTGGCTGATATTTTACAATCCCTCTCACAGATTTTAATCTCAATTCGATTCATATTTATATTGAAAATTATTTTGACAACAAATTACTATTTTCAAGAGGTATTTCTCAAGCTTCATTGAACTAGCTGGCAGATCACTTAAATTATCTGTAGTTTTCTTGTGTAAGGAGGTGGTGGTGGTGGGTATATTTTGGGCACTGTCAGATTTATAAGAATGTGTTTTCTCTTTGATCCAGGGGATGTCTGAGAAATAAGTGTGTTTTTTAAATAATTTTTTTTTTAAAGAGAGAGTGAGAGAGGGAGAGAGCGAGAGAAAGAGAATTTTTTTTTTTTAATATTTATTTTTTAGTTCTCGGCAGACACAACATCTTTGTTTGTATGTGGTGCTGAGGATCGAACCCGGGCCACACGCATGCCAGGCGAGCGCGCTACCGCTTGAGCCACATCCCCAGCCCAATAAATGTGTTTTTTAAAAAATTAATTTCAAAAGCAACTTCTCAGCAAAAAACTCACTTTAATGAAGAATAAAACATGGGTTTTCAAAAAACAATGCCCTAGATTTACTTTGACTTTAACTACATCAGATGGGTGCATCATCTCTCATTCAAATAAATTCACCAAGGTGCCAAATGAAGATGCATAATTACACTGCCAAATGCTGCAATTCTTTTCACCAACTAAGTCTCTGTGACAGAATATAGTGTACAATGACTAAATTCTAAACTCAAGATTTAGGACACAGTATGAAAACTAATTTGAATAATTTTTATATACGTACTTGAAAGGTTAACTGTTAACAACAGAAACAAACACCAATATGGAAGACTACAAAATGAATCAATTAGAAGCATGACAGATCCTAGCACAACAGCAGCTAAAACAGATATTTACTGGGGCCAGAAAAAGCCTTAAGTGCTTTGGGCATGTTGACTCATTTGTACTCATAACCCTCTATGCACATACTATTATTATCTCCTAATATACAAATTAAGAAACCAAGAAGGAGACAAATTAAATGATAAATGCACAGGGAGACACTTGCATGAGTGAGGGATAGCCAGGTTTTGAATCAATGGACTGTAGCCCTATCATCTACACAGAGAATGTGCACATATATAAAGATGGTAGAAAAGTACATGAAATGCCCAGAAGAAGTAAATATAGAAATAAAGAAAGTAGATTGGTGGTTGCCTGGGGCTGGGGAGAAAGTAGATAGAGGAGTGGGAAATGACAGCTAATGACCTGGGGTTTCTTTCAGAAGTGATAAAAATGTTCTACACTTAGATTGTGGCTCTAGTTATACAACTCTGTGAATATACTAAAAACTAATGAATTATATATTTTAAATGAGTGAACTGTGTGATGTGTGAATTGTATCTCAATAAAGCTATTCTTAAAGAAAATGGTAACATCTATTCAAAACTAGACAATCAGAAGAAAAGATGGAGAAGATGGTTCTGTAAGTTGCTAGTATTAGAAGAAGCAGTTTAAATTCTCTACTTGTGCAACTTTGTGGGAGAGGAATACAGGGGAATGATCCCAGGGACACTTAATCACTGAGCCACATCCTCAGACCTTTTTATATTTTACTTAGAGACAGGGTATCACTAAGTTGCCTAGGCAGACCTCTGCCTAGGCAGACCTACTGCCTCAGCAGACCTCCAAAATTCTTCGTCCATTTAGAAATAAATTCAGAATTACATAAAAACAGAGCCACTAACACTAAAATAAATAAATAAATAAAGCTTAAAGAATACACACCAATATGTTTGAAGTGGCTATCATCTCTGGAGATGAGATTGTTAACAATCTTCTTTTAATGTTCACCTGTATTTTTTACAGTAACACACACACACACACACGTATGTATATATGACTTCTGTATCTTTTAAAAACTCTTTTTTATAGTAAAACACACACATACCTACATTCAGCTATTTACATATTAACAGTTTATACTTTTTTTTCCTTTGTGTGCTGCTGAGGATGGAACCCACTAGGGTTCTATACCTAGCCTCTGACTTTTGTTGTTGTTGTTGTTATTGTTGTTGTTGAGGGGGCAAAATTCAGAAAAACCTAGTTTAAGGGTTCTAACTGGAATCTTTAGCAATAGGGCTGGAGTTGTGGCTCAGTGGGAGAGCACTTGCCTGGCATGTGTGAGGCCTTGGGTTCAATCCTCAGCACCACATATAAATACATTAATTAATTAAACAAAAGATCCATTTACAACTAAAAATATTTTTTTAAATCTTTAGCAACTAACACATTCCATAAAATAATATTCAATCAATAGAACTTCAGTGGTTCTACTTGTTACACACCTATCAAAATGTAACAGATACAAAACACTAGTAGAAAAAATAACTCTATAAAAATTTTTTTTCAACAAATGTAAGGCTCTGTGGCCAATCTGAAATCATTTGTTAGCACAATCTATTCTTCTAATTAAAAGATAAATCATATCATCATATTTTTCTACTATATGAAATAATATAAACATTAGAAGAAGAAAACCGAATATAAAAGTTACTGGGTGCTATGAAGAACAAGAAAATTAAGATTATTCCTACTTTCAAGGCATTTAAAACTTCATAGAATCAGGCACAGTGCACACACCTGTAATCCCAGCGGCTTAGGAGGCTGAGGCAGGATGATCACAAGTTCAAAGCCAGCCTCAGCAATTCAGTGAGACCCTGTCTCTAAAATACAAAGTAGGGCTGGGGATGTGGTCCATTGTCTCCTGAGTTCAATCCCTGGTACCAGAAAAAAAAACCTCATAGAGTAAAATGGATGATTTTTTACATTAAAGAGAGAGGAAGCCAGGGTGGTGATACACACCTGCAGTCCCAACTACTCTGGAGGCTGAGGCAAGATGATTGCCTTAACTCATGAGTTCAAGACCAGCAGGGGCAAATAGGGAGAGACTCCATCTCAAATACAACAACAAAAGTTGCACATAATATTATACCATGTAGGAGCTGGGGTTGTGGCTCAGTGGTAGAGTGCTTGCCTGGCATGTGTGAGGCACTGGGTTCCATCCTGAGCACTATATAAAAATAAATAAGTAAAATAAAGGTATTATGTCCATCTACAACTGTGTGTGTGTATACACACACACACACACACACACATACATACATACATATATGTATATATAGAGAGAGAGACTTAAAATATATAGTATACCATGTACAACCTGACACTGTATATATAACTAGTATAGCAAAACAGTAAATGGAAATGGTCTGAAGAGCAATACAGACCATAAATCAAAAATTATACACTAAACACCTAAAAGAATTTAGGATCACATAGGGAAAATTGGCAATATTTTATAAGACTACCTATGCATAGAGGTTGGAGGAAAGCACCATCAAGGAGAACTAGATTAGACAGATAAGATTTTTTTAGGAAGCCCACCTCCTAGGCCAAGTTCTATGGAGATAGAAGATAAATTTCCATTGTAGGGAAAATGAATATAGCAAAGGCAGTAGGCCATCAAAGAATATGGGGCATGAGGCATCAGCTGGCCCATGTAGGATTAGAAAAGAACATTGTGATGTTTCCAAATAAACAGCCAATCTGTGACTCATGGCATCCAAACCATCTGGCCTGTACCTCCCCAGGTAAGATGTACTGAGTAAGCAAGACGAGGAAATACAGATGAAAAGCAACAACTGGAGCCATTTCCTCAGGTGATTCTTCTGCACAGTGGGATTTGAAAACAACTGTTCCTTGGGCTGGGAATAATGCTCAGTTGGTAGAGCATTTGCCTCACATGTACAAGGCCCTAGGTTCAATCCCCAGCACCAAAAAAAAAAAAAAAATTAAAAACATATGTTCCAGAGCAAGGAGATAACACAATAAGAAAGTAATAAAAGCAGCTGGGCATGGTGGCAGTACACACCTGTAATCCCAGCAGCTGGTCAAGCTGAGGCAGGAGGATCACGAGTTCAAAGCCAGCATCAGCAACTTGCCAAGGCCCTAAGCAACTCAGCAAGACCCTGTCTCTAAATAAAATATTTTAAAAAGGGCTGGGTATGTGGTCAGTGCTTAAGGCCCCTGGGTTCAATCCTAGTACCAAAAGAAAAAAAAAGTAATAAAGGCAAAAACAGTACACTAAAATCACACACTTACACTGCAAGGAAAGACACTGTCTTAAAAGATATTGTTTTAATACTTCCTACTGTTATCCTTCACCTAAAGCATTTTAAAGTATTACATATTTTAATGAATTTCATAGCTGAAAACCATAAACAATTTGTCTCCTCTTAGATATAATGAAACTATGAGAACTGTATGAGGGCTTTCAAAGCCCTTATTTAGAGGTTCAGATGGATGAATAAGAGGGAAAACATTTGGAAAAATTCCCAATCAGCTCAAGCACCCTGTTAAGGCCCAAATGGGCTTTACTAAGAAAGGCCTGGTTTTAAGAGCAAAGCAAAGCAAAACAGAAAAACCTCTCTGAAGTTCTGATTAAGCAGGCAGTTCTGAAGTCACATGCCAGTGTCCTCTGAGTCCAAAATCTAAATACATAAGTTCATTATTCAGAAATGAAATCTGTTTAAAAGTGCCAGAAAGTATGAGAAGTTCTGAATGATTCTATGAGCTACTTCCAAACTTCTTTTCCAAAACAATCTGTCACAAGGACAGATTATTCCTACCATACTACCTATAGGGGCTTAAATATAGGGGCTTAAATGCAAGAACAGTCACTTACATTTAAGCCCCTATATCTACTGTACAAATTATAAAGTTCTGATTTCTCCAAACACCATTTGTTTCCTTGGAAGAGTTTTTCTTGGCAATCAAAACAACTCCATCTAAGAAGTCAATCAAGTGATTCTTGAGGACTATTCACTCAGCATGTTAGATGTTTAGAGGAATGAAATAGAAAAAATTAAAATCTTATAGTCTAACTGGGGAAGGAAAACCAACACCCATGAAAAGCAACAACCTGCAGAGTGCAAGTTCCTTGCCCATCTTAATCATACTCTAACCCCAGGCATAGCTAAAATGTGTTCAATAAACACTGTTAAACAAATTGAGTCATTTTTGTCACTGCAGCATCTAGCACAAAGTATGCTGAATAAACACATGATACCATACTATGTTTTGTATGACTTAGGTTAAGAAGTCAGAAATCATTGAGGATCGATATAATCAAAAAATGTATCATGGGGGGCTGAGGTTGTGGCTCAGCGGTAGAGCGCTCACCTAGCACGTGCAAGGTCCTGGATTCAATCCTCAGCACCACATAAAAATAAATAAGTAAAATAAAGGTATTGTGTCCAACTATAACTAAACAATAAACATTTAAAAAATGTATCATGGGGAAGACAATCTCTTTAGTTGTGAAATCTTAGAACTGAAAAGAAAAAAAATTTTTTTTTTTTTTTTTTTGGTCCCAGGGATTGAACTCAGGGGTACGTAACTACTGAGCTACGCTCCATAGTCCCTTTAATTTTCTATTTGAGTCAGGGTCTTGTTAAGCTGCTTAAGGCCGCCTCAATAAGGTATCAAGGCTTGTGATCCTCCTTCCTCAGCCTTCTGAGTTGCTGGGATTGTAACAGCGCACCAGTACAAAATGCTCTGAAAGAAATCTTAAAGCATTACTAAAATCATCTAATCTTGTAACTCCCAAAGAAGTTTCCAACGTTACTAAAATCAGCTTTATGGCTCTAAAGATAAAAAGATAATTAAACTTGGTGGTGATTTCTTTAAAATAGAGGAAATCCACATGAACTGATGTTATCATAATATAGTGACAATAACCGCCTGCTCACACACTGAATGCTTCATCATTCACTCACCCCTCCCAGCACTCAAAAAACCAGGCAAGGAGGCTGTGGTTTTGGTGCCAGCTATCTCCAAACAGTCTCTGATAAAATCTGGAATGCAAACTGGAGAATATTCTTTACTGAGCATTTAAGTCTTCATAGCCCTCTGAATATACTCTACAATTATAATCTAAGCTGGCTCGTGAAAACTAACAACCAGTAATCTAAAGTAAGTGTGTTCCCTTTAACTTGACAAGAGTTCCACAGAGCAATTTAAGCATTCTATCAGATGATATTTACTGACCACCTTATACTGTACCATTACACCTGCCAAAAACTGAGGTGGGGACACAGTGGACAAGTTATCAAGTGAAAGAGAAAATACTATAAATAAATTACTAATCAATATGAAGGTTATTACAATATGAAATATATACCTTAGGAATCCAAGCAAGGAAATAACAACTTTGCATAAAAAGCCAGGCAAGGTTTTCAAGAAAAGGTATTGTTTATTTCATGCATTCATTCAGCAAAAGGGCCACCAGACGCTGCATAGTACAACATAAACATTTCTTTAGATTCTAAAAGAGTATTTACTACATAAAGAGAGGTAGGGTATGTGGAAGGCATTCTCAGTGAAGAATAAAAAAAATTCACAGAGTCATGAAATAGGACAATGATATGACTGATTTAGATTTAGGTGAGACCTTCAACTTGAGATGGAGTGCAGAGAAGATACGCTGAAAAAATAGAGTGGATCAGTCTGTAAAAGTTTTAAATGCCAAATAAAAGCATTAGATTTTATCTTTCATGGACAGGAAACAGAAGAAGGTTTGTGTAGAGGAAATAATATAATCAACTTGGGTTTTTGAGGAAAATATCTGGGAGGGGCGGGGGGGTATTGAACCCAAGGGCACTTTAACACTAAGCCACAGTCCTCTTTATTTAAGACAGGATCTCACCAAGTTGATGAGGCTGACCTCAAACTTGTGATCCTCCTTTCTCAATTCCCCAACCCAGGTCACTGGAATTATAGATATACATCATGCCCAGAAGAAAAGATCTCTTTTGTGGAGCACAGATTGGTGTGGCAGGACATGTTCATGGCAAAACTGACTAAAACCCAGGTATTCTGAATCTTAATACAACAACTCAAAATCAGTAGGGGTTAAAAAGCAATGAACAGGGCTGGCGTTGTGGCTCAGTGGTAGCACACTCGCCTAACAGGCCCTGGGTTCCATCCTCAGCACTACATACAAACAAATGAAGGTATTGTGTCCAACTACAACTAAAAAATAAATATTAAAAAAAAAAAAAAAAAGCAATGAGCAAACTGGGTACAGTGACAAACACCTGTAATCCCAGCAGTTTGGGAGGCTGAGACAGAAGGATCGCAAGTTCGAAGGCAGCCTCAGCAAAAGCAAGGCGCTAAACAACTCAGTGAGACCATATCTCTAAATAAAATACAAAAATAGACCTGAGGATGTGACTTAGTGGCTGAGTGCCCCTGAGTTCAATCCCCAGTACCCACAAGAAAAAAAAAGCAATGAACAAAAACAGTCAACTAAAGAAAAAACAGATAATTGGTATATAGAGAAAGGACAAAGCACTGAGTGGCAGAAAATATCCATATGTCATCTTTTTGATTAGAGACTTGCTCCAGAATACAAAAAGAATTCTTAACCCGGGGTAACTTAAAAAAAAGGCAAAGGATTTGAATAAACATTTTTCCAAGAAGATATACAAATTGGCCAAGAAGCTCAGGAAAAGATGTTAGTCAAGGAAATGCTAATCACACCCAGTATGATGGCTATAATTGAGGCAGGGATTGTTGCTCAGTGGTAGAGCATTTGCCTCCTATGCCTGAGGCACTAGGTTCGATCCTCAGCACCACATAAAAATAAAAAATAAAGATATTGTGTCCATCTACAACTTAAAAAATATATATTTTTTTAAAAATGATGGCTATAATCAAAAAAGAGCATGGCTTAGCAAGGCTGTAGAGAAACAATCCCTCAGAGAGTACTAGTGGTAATGCCAAATGGTGCAGCAACTTTGGAAAACAGTTTAGTAGTTCCTCAAAATGTTAAACAAAGAGTTATCTTATGACCTAGCAATCCTGCTCTTTTGTTTACCCAAAAACAAACTTGAAACTATGTCCACAAAACTGGTACATGAACATTCATACTAGCATTATTCATAAAAAACAAAAAGTGGAAACAACCCAATTGTTCATCAACTGATAAATGGATAAACAAAATGGGTATGATGGAATATTACTTGACAATAAAAAAGGAACAAAAAAACTGCTAAAACTAAAACATGAAGAAATTTTAAAACCAGATGCTAAGTGAGAGACTTTAGTCACAAAGGGTCACATATTACATTATTCTGCTTATATAAAATGTCCAGAATAGCCAATTCTATACAGACAGAAAGTAGATCAGGAGTAGCCTTGGGATAAGGTTGTCAGGGATAGAGGTAGGAGAATGAGGCATGATAAACAATGGATAAAGAATCTTTTAAGAAGATAAAATGCTCCAAAATTGAACCATGGTAATAGCTGCACAACCCTATGAATATACTAAACATTGTAAGTTGGAGAACTGTATGGCATATAAATTATATCTCATTAAAAATGTTAAAATATAAAAGCTATCAAAAAGAGATTGGGTATTTTAGGCCAGGGAAAAGAAAATGGGAGGGTGGAGAGAGGTCAACAGAGTGAGTAGCAGGAACTGCCTCAGAAATGCAGCTTAGAAACACCACACTGTCTGAGAGAACAAGAATATTAAACACACACCCATTACTTCCTGTTCTAGGTGCTAATGCATGCTAGGGAGGAAAAATCTCAGTAGCTCAGGTAAGCACTGAGCAATAAAGAACTATGAATGGGCTTTCAAAACCTCCTCAGATACCTTAGGAAGTTATTTAGGGCGTAAGAATCCAAATTTGAGTAGGAAGCCCCTGCTAAAAACCCATCTTTCCTGCCATCCAATTGCTAGTTACCTTCAGGGACCCCTTTAAGAAGTCACAGGATAAGCTTGGAACTCCTCCCTGAAACAATTAGCTTTACTAAAAACAGCAACTTTTAGAATGGAAAAAAAAAAAAAAAATCCACAAATTGAGCACTAATCTGAAAATCCAAAAAATTTTCAGTGCAATATGACCTCACAAATGGAATATTCCAAACATGGCCTATGTAACAAGTCAGTCAAAAAGCAAGCACACTAAAAATAGTGCATAAAATTATCTTTTATATGTATAATGAATATATGAAACATAAATGAATTTCATGTTCAGACTTGGGTTCCATCCTCCAAGATATCTCATTATGCATATGCAAATATTCAAAAATCTGAAATCCAAAACACTTCTAGTCCCAAGCATTTCAGATAAAGGATACTCAATTCATAACCAATTATGAAATGCAAAACTCCCCAAATTTTTAAACTAAAACTTAGACTTCACAAAGAAGTTACAGTGTCATTCTCTTATGTCTCCGGGCACTTGACTGGTTAACTTTGAGAAACTAGACCTCTATCATAAACCAACAGGAACGACTGGATTCTTTCTCAGCCTTAGTTTATTTATATCATTCCTGTTTGTGGAAATCTAGCTTCAGGGCTTCTATTTGCCCTTGGAATCCAAAGTGATTGCCTGAACCAAGCCTGCAAACCCGCTGTTAAACGCCCATCCAGCTCCACTCTCAAACACACATGCTCTTACACACACAAGGTTTCTCTCCCTGCCCATCTAGCTCTTGACCTTGATTACCAGGTGTGGGGTTTTCCCTCCTTGCATACTTTGCATACTTATTTGGAGCCACTGTACACATGCAAAATGTCCTGCCCATTCCTCTACAAAGCATGTCACTGACTATTCCCAACAGCTTCAGTCTTTGTGAATGCTGAGCAACCTCTTCCCTCTGGCTATTACCCTTCATTCTTTCCCTCTCACAAACTGCATTCCATATTCTTGTAGGGGCCAAAATGTCATAGAAGACTACGCTCTAGGTACCTGTTTAAGCCCTTGTAGTATCATCATTTTCCTGAATTCTTGAGAAAAATATGTCCCCTAAATATGAGGTAATACGTACTGCCTTAGCATCTACTATGTGTTCTACTTTGTGATGATAGTAATTAGCCTCTTACACACAACATTTAATCTTTAGAACAACTCCTAAAATGCAACTGTGCTACCCCACCACTTTTTTTTTTTTTTACCACCAAGGAAACTGAGACATATAGAGGTAAAAGTTAAATAACTTTTCTAAGATCACTCCAACAAGTAAATAGTACAAGTGGATTTAAAACTTTAGCTGGTCTGACCCCAGAATGTATATTCTTAGCCCTTTCCTTTCCTATCATAATAGACCAGAATCCAGAACAGTTCCATAATCCCTGTAGTCATTTTCAGCACCCTCATTTCACTGAATTATTTGCTTTGATTCCCAGCTTTCTTTTTTTTTTTTGATTCCCAGCTTTCTAACTCAACCATCTTGCTGGAGATGCAGTGGCTCACGCCTGTAACTCCAACAACTTCAGAAGCTGAAGCAAGAGGATCACAAATTCCAGGCCTGCCTCAGGGACTTAGCGATACCCTGTCTCAAAATGTAAAACCCAGCTTTAGGATAACAAAACACAGTACACACCCATCCACTTCTGAATCATGAGACAGCTCCAAACAGAATTACCCAAAATAGCCAGAGAAAAGAAGAAATAAGTTTCATGTCTCAGTTTATCCTCTTCGAAATTTACATTTTAGACTTCAAAAATGATTCTAATCCAATACAAGTTAGTACACAGGAGCACATTTTCAGATACTTACAAATTGGGAGGATTTAATACGAAAATCAGTAACTAATTCAATCAAAGGTTTGAAAAAATTAGATTTCTCAGATTCTTCAAATTCTGAGGCAAATAAATAATGCTGCCGGGCACAGTAGTACACACCAGTTATCCCAGTGGCTCTGAAAGCTGAGGCAGGAGGATGAAGAGTTCAAAGCCAGCCTCAGAAACTTAGCAAGGCGTTAAGCAATTCAGTGAGACCCTGTCTCTAAATACAAAATAGGGCTAGGGATATGGCTCAGCAGTCAAGTGTCCCTGAGTTCAATCCCTGGTACAAAAAAAAAAAAAAAGAAAAAGAAAAATTGCTGATGAACTTAGATCATCCCACTGTGAATTATAAATACTTCCATTATTAGACCAGTAGAGTAAAGGAAAAGGACTAGGGGAGAGAAGGAAAAGAGGAAGCATTGGGGACTGAAATGGAGCAAATTATATTCCACACATCTATGATTATGTCAAAATGCACCCCACTATTATGTATAACTATAATACACTAATGAAAGCATTAAAAATAAATAAAATAAAAATACTTCCATCATTTTGCTTCCATGGCTCATGTCCCAGTTATATCTTTCTATCATATGCACTATAATTTTTAAAAAATCATAATTGTCTTTATTTTAAAATATTCTGTGATTCAGATTATTTTATGAAGCCAAAGTGCCTTTCCTCCTATTCATCCTTATTCATCTCATTATTCCAAATAAGTGGTCTAGCTATGTTACAAACACATGCCTGCATATGGTAAACTGTGGATGAACAGAATCCAGATTCAAAGCCTGATAATCAGTTATGGGAAAGTCAAGTGAGGGACAAATTACACTTAGAGGACAACAATTTCATGCCTGGGTTAAGTAAAGCTCAGAGGAAATTTAGCACAGTGGGACATAAGCAATTTGATACACAGGCCTGAGTAAAAATCACTTTGGGGTTTGTAGGAATTTCAAGATTACCAGGAGATATTAACAACTACCTTAGCCTCTACGGTCCAGCTTAGAGTATTTGCTCCATGTTCCACACTCCATATATATTTATGCATTTACATAAACAAGAAGTATACAATGATTATATTCCTAAAGACTAAAATATCATCAAACTAAAAATCTGTTAAAAATTTTAAGAGGGATAGGATGAATCCTTCATTAAGATCATTAGGCTAGTCTAGCTGAGCATCAGAACAGGGGAGATCAGCTGTCTCTAGCCCAGCAAGATTGAGACTCAGCCATCATCTCAGCTATCAGGAGGAGCCACCACCTAATTTGGGGGGGGATTAAACCCAGGAGCACCTTACCTCTGAGCTAGCTACATACCCGGCCCTTTTCATTTTTTATTTGAGCCAGGGTCTGGCTAAACTCTTTAGGACCTCACAAATTGCTGAGGCTGACCTCCAATTTACAATCCTCCTGCTCCAGCCTTCTGAGTTGCTGGGATTACATTGATGCCCAACTTGAGTTCTAATTTTAAAAGTTTACCATGGCTGCTCTGTGGAGCATTGTTAAGGTCTGTAAACAAGTCAGGATGGCACCTAGTATTTTGCCAGAGAAATGTTAGAATCGGTAAACAAGTCTGGATGGCGCCTGGCAAAATGCCAGAGGGAGTGGTTTGTGAAGTAACAAAAGCGAGCCATTATGTGTGGAGATTCCTTATTGGTTGACTGCTGTATCTATTTTATGCTAATTAGATAAGCTGTGTAAAATGTATAAATACCACTCCTGTCCTACAATAAACGGCTTCCACTCCTGCTCTATCAATGTACACAAGTTGTTCCTCACCCACCCCCCACCCCCCCACCCCACCCCCCCACCCCCCCCACCCACCCTCACCCCCCCCACCCCCACCCCTCCCCACCCACCCTCACCCCACCCCACCCCCACCCCCACCCACCCACCCTCACCCACCCCCACCCCCACCCCCACCCCCACCCCCGCCAGTTTGCTGCAGCCGGAGTGCGGCAGAGCGTAAGGACAAAGATGGAAGCAGAAACCCTGTTAGGAGGCAAAAGATGATAGTGATTTAGGAGGTGACAGAGGATGCAGTAAGAAATGAGTGAATTCTAGATTTTTTTTTGTTGTTATTTTTTACTTTTCTCTCTTTTTTTTTTTTTTTTTTTTTTTTTGGTGGTGGTGCTGGTTATGAAACCCAGGGCCTTTTGCATGCAAGGCAAGCACTTTACCAACCCAGCCCCCTGAATTCTACATAAGTCCAAAATAGAGAATATCCACTGAACCGATATGATGCCATCAAGAACATTTATAGCAGACTTCAAAAAGGGCCACAGATTCTTTCCATCCTTATACTCATGCCATTTGTAGTACAGTTTTAGAGCTGCTCCTATGACGAGTGGGGAGTCTTTTTCTACCCTTGGAATTTCCAGAGGCCTTATAACTTGCTTGGGCCAGTGAGATAACAGCAAACATAATGCAAATAAAAATGTGAAAAGTGCTTAACACATGTGCACTTTACCTCTCCTGCTGCTCTAAAGAAGTGCACAATCACCATGTGGAGAAGCCCACCCTAACCTGCTAGATAAACAAGACTCACAGAGCTCAGGGACTCCTGCAGCCCCAGCCAACCAACAGTCAGCCTCAGATACATGAGTGACGCCATCAACTGCCAGCTGACTACAAGTACATAAGTGAGACTGCAGGAGATAAGATCCATCACACAGCTAATCCCAGGCCCAATTTCAAAACCACAGAATGGTGAGCTAAATAAATGGTTGTTGTTTTAAGCCACCAAATTTTGCAGGGGGTTGTTAAGCAGCAAAATCTGATTCAGTAACTAAATATCCTAAAAATCAAATGCAAACCATTAAGCTCTCTTGATTTCTCTAATGGCATTACACAAAAAACAAAATTTCAATCTTAAAAGTAAATTTACACAGAATGGGCATGGTGTTGATGAGCTGATGAGTAGAAAAGGAAAGAACATAATTTACAAATTACTGTGTAGCTCGTTAAAGTATAGTATGACAACCAGGAAGCCGAGTACTTTGTGCATTGAAATCACTAAACTAAGAATTTCAGAAAACTTTGAGAATAAAAAATTTTATACCAACAGATTGACTTTTTAAAGTCCTACACACTATTTCTTAAAACTACCAAGTACTTGACTCTCCTGCCAAAGATCGAAAATAATACTTTTCCAACATTACCTTTATAGATGAACAACTTAGTTCTCGTTACAGAAAAGAAACCAATTATGTCAAAGAGGTCTCAAGTTGTACTTCTCTTTCTTAGCTGATACAGTTGGATAGGCAAAAGGATGATGGGGGGGTAGATGGAGGATGGAAGGACAGATAAACATATATATCTCAAATAATAGAGCATAAGCATTTACAATGTATTGAAAGACTCCTCTACAGGAGGAATCTTTCCTCACATTGTAACTTACTATATAAAGGCTTAATCTAATGATCACCAGTGTTCATATATTTTTGCTACCACTAATTTGCTCACTTTCTATTAGTTGGAAAGCAGCCAGATCTAAAACACATGACTACCCTTCTGCTTTTTTAGCCTTTTTAATGTCAAAGTAGAAAGTAAAATCTCCCATTCCTATACCTCAAAATTGATCACTATTAACTGGGCACGATGGGGCACACCTTTAATACCAGCGGCTCAGGAGGCTGAGGCAGGAGGATCACAAGTTCAAAGCTAGCCTCAGCAACAGTGAGATGATAAGCAACTCAGTGAGACCCTGTCTCTAAATAAAATACAAAATACAATGTGGCTCAGTGGTCGAGTGTCTCTGAGTTCAATCCCTGATACAAAAAAAAGGATGATTACAGTTTCCTTGAATCTCCTTCTATTTTTAAATCTAATCATCAGATGCTACAATTTTTAGAACTAAATTATTATATATTTATAATTCTGGGGCTGGGAATGTGGCTCAGCAGCAATGTACTTTTGCTACTAGGTATCAGGCCCTGGGTTCCATTTCCAGCACTTCAAAAAAATAAATAATAATAAATTATTTTTCTTTCCTCCCCTTGCTGCCCCTGTGGTCAAGGAGAATGGTCCCACATGAGTAATCTGCCATCAGAGCTTTCCAAACTCTGATGTTCAGTTTAAGCATTAAAATGGCTTGATTTCTCAAATAGCTCATCTATGATCACCAAAGAGAAGCAGTAAGACCCCACTCTCCCTAAAAAGAAAAAACAAAGAAGAAACAAAAAAGGAAATTTAACTATTAAATAGCTTGGGGTGAGGGGAAATTACCTTTTTTGGATCTGAAACCAAAATTGTTTGGATGGCTAAATGAAAATACTCACCAGAGTTTATGGACCCAGTTTATATTTGACATGTGGAAATGAATGTCTTGGAAGAAAGAAAATTCCTGGAGACAGATCCTGATTACCCCTGTTTCTGAATATATACTCCCCAAAGAAAGGCCTCTCAGGGTCATGCACTAGTGTATTTCACGCACCTACCACTTTCAAGTACAAAGCACAAAGACAAACTGAGTCTTATCAAATTATGCATTTCTCAAGAAATGAAGACCCTGAAAATGAGGTTTCTAGTAATAAAGAAAATCTCCCCAAATACTTTAAAATCATTCCAAAATATGAAACACCAAGTATGCTTCTCATGTTAAGAATTTAGAGGACCACAATATATCCTTCCTGCCACCTCTTAATTATACACCATAGTGAAGGGATAGAAGCACAAATTGCCTAAAATTCACTTCTTCCTGGGGCTGGGGATGGTGCTCAAGCGGTAACGCGTTCGCCTGGCATACGTGGGGCACTGGGTTCAATCCTCAGCACCACATAAAAATAAATATGTTGTGTCCACCGAAAACTAAAAAATAAATATTACAAAAATTCTCAAAAAATAATTCAATTCTTCCTGTGTATTTAAAAAAAAAAAAAAAGTAACAATTGTGGTGGTTGAGAGGCTGGAGATAGAAGAAGGAAAGAATTCCTAACCTAACAAACACAAACTTTTCCATTTCACATTTTTTTCTTTTTTTTTTTTTTAACTATTTTTGCTTTTCTAAAAAAACTTCTCCTTTTTAGTTACATTTGTTTAAAGAATTAAAAGAAGCTTTTTAAAGTTCCTGAACACTTATTAAACAAAAAATATAGACAGGCTGTCCATCTAAGAGGAAAGAGAAACTACACCGAAGACCAGAATAGCAAATTTATAGAGCTTATCTTTCATTAATCATGATGAGCCAGAACTGGTGTCTGAACTGACATATATCCATATAAGGCAAGAGTGGCCAGGGTGAGAGAAAGTACTAGAATACCATCCTCTGTCCCGTAGCTCACTCCTCCACTCACATATGCTCCATGTACTCACCCAGAGGAGACTGTATAAAGACAACACTCTTTAGGTCCTGGATTCTAGATTAGCGTTCCCTATGGTGATTTCAACAAAGGAGCTGCTAAGTGCCACGTTAGTGCCAGCAACAATTCTTAAGGAATGGCAAATACCTATCCAGTCTAAGCGCAAGATATGACAGGATACTGAGTTGGCTTTATTATCAAAGCTGCACTGAAATTCATTTAATGCCTGTATACTGTTTTCTGCTTTTCAAAACTAATCAAATAAATACTACCCAATAAAGACCCCATTAAATCTTGATATATGAAACACTGTCACATTCATTTATTCAATCAACATTTTATTCCATATCTCGTACACACTAGACACTGCCAGCATCAGACACAGCTGAAGAGACTGATAATAAAACTAGAAAAGGAAACTTCCTCTCAAAGCCTTTCAAGTGTTAGGCAACCTGTGACAATCTCAGCCCTTTCAAAGACTATTCTGTCCAAAGCACCGTGACCTTCCTGTTAGTGGAGGTGGTCACAATCACAAACCTTTGTCTTTAAAGCTATACTCAGTTGATTACACAAATGTTTTATACAAAACACTATTTATAAATTTTAAAAAAAAAAAACTCTAGAAGAATATTTAAGGGCTGGGGATATAGCTCAGTTGGTAGAGTGCTTGCCTCCCATGCACAAGGCCCTGGGTTCAATCCCCAGCACCATTAAAAAAAAAAGAACATTTAAGATATAAACTAGAAAATAAAAAAGAATGAAAATGCTGTACTAAAAATTAGTATAGCTTTATATACAATATAAAAAGGATGGTTTCATTCAACAAGTACTCATTGAGCAGTGAGGATGTAAGGAGATACTATCCTAGACATTGGGAATGGTCATGGACCCTGACCTCATAGGTGGAATAATGACAACTGTCAATGAGCAAGTACATACTACATGTCAGGTACTGCTCTGGGAATTTCACACACATTACCTCTCAAATGAATCCTGAAAGGAAGATATTATCACCACTTCACAGATGAGCAAACTGAGGCACTGAGAAGGTCATTTGTATAACTAAGATCACCCAGCTTACAAGGAAAACTGGATGCAATTCCAAGATGTCTTCTAACTCATAAACCTCTTAACCAGGCTGGAGTTGTACCTCAGTGATAGAGTGATTGCCTAGCATCTCCGACACTAGGTTCGATGCTCAGCACTACATAAAAATAAAAGAATAGCCACGTATGGTGGTACACACCTGTAATCCCAGCAGTTCAGGAGGCTGAGACAGGAAGATCCTGAGTTCAAAGCCAGCCTTAGCAAAAGTGAGGTGCTGAGCAACTCAGTGAGACCCTGTCTCTAAATAAAATACAAAATAGAGCTGGGGATGTGGCTCAGTGGTTGAGTGCCCCTGAGTTCAATCCCCAGTACCAAAAACAAACAAATAAATAAATGAATAAATAAAGGTATTATGTCCATTTACAACTAAGAAAATATATTTTTTAAAAAAATTAAAAATAAATAAACCTCTTCCCATAACTTTAAGCATCTTTGTGTCTTAATCATCAACCTCTCTAGCATCCCATGATGCTTCTTCTATTTCTAACCTGGCTATAGTTCTGTATAGCCTAAATA
The DNA here is from genome assembly GCF_048772815.1 of Callospermophilus lateralis. NCBI lineage: Eukaryota > Metazoa > Chordata > Mammalia > Rodentia > Sciuridae > Callospermophilus > Callospermophilus lateralis. The sequence goes on along the minus strand of NC_135307.1, from coordinate 67,567,773 downwards.
AGCCTGCAAAACAACTAAGAGAGGGGAAAATACGAAGAGGAAAAAAAGATAAGTCAAAATGTATTTTTCCAGTACAATCTGTCTTGTCCCTCTCCCTCTTTGTCTGTCTCTATCTCTCCCTCCCCGCACCCCCATGCCCTTCCTGGTTCCATATCCTGAGCTGCTTTTCTCCAGGGAATAGGCTATCTATGGACTGACACCTATAAAATCATTACAAATGCTGCTGCCAACTGTACTAGCCAATGACTACATCTCCAACCTTTCCTCGTGTGTGTGGAGGTAATGCATTTACTCAGTTCAACTTTGATGGCTGCATCACTTCTGCACTATGTATTCTAGAAGACTTATCTTTAGTACCTGTATTCTTATTCTGTACATTTACTTTCAGTTGTTTTGTTTTCACAATTTTCTGTTAGTTTTCTAGTTTGTGGAGAAAATTATTGGAAAATTGTTCTTCACTTATTGTCATTTCTGAGAGTATAAGATCAATTTTATAATTTTGAGGAAAAAAGTTAATGAACAGAGAAGGAAAAAAAAACTACAGACACTGCTCCTCAAGCGTCAATAAAGCTGGATTCAAACAGTACTTACCTAAAATGACTAAAGCTTTCACTTTCTAGCCTCTGAGCCTTTATTCTTTTTTTTTTTTTTTTTTTAATGGAGACTGAACCAAGGCACTTAACCTCTGAGCCACATCCTCAGTCCTTGGAGAAAAATAATTTAAGTGTAGAAAGACTAAATACAGGTTTCACTGCTAATCAAAATTACATGTGCACAATCCATAATTTCAGTGCATAAAAATAACTAAGTAAAAATTCACAGATGATGAAAAAAATTAACACATGAAACTCATATTCTAAACCACCTGCTTCAAAGATACTGTTTTGCAAAACTCCTTCTAACTTCTTCAGATTTTTTTTTAAGATTTTTTTTTCAATGTTCCCACTTGATAAAAGTGCAATGTTAACAGCTACTTCCTAAGTATATGCTTCACAATTATCACATACATCCAACTCCCAATCTCTAACCCCTCCAACTCACCACATACACCAGTTGGGAAGACAGGTGAACACAACGTTTTAACATCTGTCAAGACGCAATCAAGCTCACACTTGGCTAGACTAGTCCTTAGTAATATACTAATTTTGGCAGTTTCCAAATGTTACTTCACTCAAAAATTATTTTTAAATGCTTTTTAAAGTTTATCAAGCAAATGTAATAGTGATATTATTTTATTTTATATAATCAACAGATGAACTAAATTTTTTTAAAAAATAAATACCCACGTTCCTAAACAAAATATACAAAAAGAAATCATCTTTACAAGATCAACTTGAGAATGAAATAATAAGACTCAGATAATAGTATTTATAAATAGATAATAACAGCAATAATGAAAAAGACAACATTTATACAAATATAGATATATGTATATATCTCACTTACCATGAACTGGGACATGTTCTAACTATTAGCTACACTAACTCATTCACTCCTCATAACTACCAGGTTCTTTTTTTTCCTTTTTTTTTAATTTTAATGTGTCTTAGTTGCTGATAGACCTTTATTTTATTTATTTATACGAAGTGCTGAGAATCGAACCCAGTGCCTCACATGTGCTAGCCAAGTGTGCTATCATTGAGCCACAGCCACAGCCCCATAACCACCAGGTTCTTAACTACTCATGTTCTCTAAATCAATCAAGTAAAACTTCATGATTAGCCCACCAAGAAAAATGCAAATACGTGGTCAATTATCCTCACATTTATGGACAGAAAGGGTATAAAATCATTAACTATAATACTCTGATGTGAAGAAATAATTCTCTTTTTTAATTATTTTTTTCAGTTGTAGATGGACACTATATCTTTATTTATTTTTATGTGGTACTAAAAATCAAACCCAGTGCCTCCTATGTGCTAGGCAAGCACTCTACCACTGAGCTACAACCCCAGTCCAAGAAATTATTCTTTTAATAGAGAATACACAATTGTAAACAGCCTTCTCAAATATATATATGAGATATTCTTCTAACCAAGAAATGTAAGTGAAATATACTACATTATCACAAATGAATAAGAATATACCACTAAGTAAAATTGCAAAGAAACATTTTACCAAGATTCTTTCTAATTTCACCAAGATTATTCTAATATCAAGCATACATCTGTACTCACCAGAATGCACATTGTCCAATTAACTATGACTAAAATAATTTTGAAATTCATTGACCATTTAAGTATAAAAGTGGTCATGGAAGAACTATCAAAACTCCAGACTCTATGGTCTTTTTATTTACTTTGTTAAGACTACCACAGGTCAGAGACTGAAATAATCAAAGCTGATGCTTTTTTCTATATGTAGACCATCACAAATCCAGTTCCACTTCTAGCATTGGTACTAAAACACACTCCATTCCATTTTTACCACTCACAAAAATGGAGTAGAGATAACTCTCAATAATTTACATTACAACATTTCAAGAAAATTTTAAATTGGTGAGTGACAAAGAGGTGGGCACTCCACCGATGAGCCACATCCCCAGCCCTATTTTGTATTTTATTTAGAGACAGGGTCTCACTGAATTGCTTAGCACCTCACTTTTGCTAAGGCTGGCTTTGAACTTGCGATCCTCCTGTCTCAACCTCCTGAGCCACGGGGATTACAAGGAGGTGTGTTCAATTTTTAACTTCATTCCATTTGTCAAATTTGAAATACTTTCAATTATTTATTTCTCTAACCTTCACAATAAGCATAACATCATAAAGTTCATTGCTTTGCCTGTGTATGTTTTTACTACTGCTTATACTCATTTATTGAACTCCAATTGGTGCTGACAATTTTAATTCTAATATTCTAAACATAATTAAATCTCCTGTACCCACTATTCAAATAGTAATTCATAACACAGAAAATTAAAAACACCCAAAAACTTAAAATTATGCACTTTAATAACCCAGTGTCATCTATACAGCAGAGATAAACCTACAGATGAATTTCACTTACATTTTAAAAAGACAAGACATTTTTTCCATTTTCAAATTAAAATTGTCATTTTTCCCTAAAACAAACAATGACTGATTTGTTTTCAGAAAAGCCACAGGACCATAATATATGAAAAGCATAATGCCATCATGACAAAAGAACTTTGTAAAATCACAACTCCAACAATAAAACTATCTCAAAGTAACCTTCCACAATAATGCTATTAATCATCACATTGAACATGGAAAAAAAGCATAACAAAGAATATATAAACATGAGAGGAAATGTTATTTCTCATAACTGACAAGGGGTCTATGTGTAATATATATATTTTGTGGTTATATTATTTATGGATCTACAAATGCCCTTAAGAGGAAGGATAAACTCTCTACCTCAGCCTGGATTATATGGCCCCTGACAACTTTAATAACCCACCCAGTCTCTGACCTCCAGCTCTCATGACCTTGAGAAGAAACTCATCAACCTACATGCTCCATCTTTTAGATTTCAGCATAAATACCACTTCCTCCAAGAAGCCTTCCCTGAGGTTACCCAAGTTTCCCAGTAGAACTTAGCATTATTGGAATTGTCTTTTTGTTAATTCATGTCTTCTCTTCCTAGAATAACAGACACCCATCCAATTTTGCTTATCACTAAGCTCCTAAAACAGTGTCTAGTATACCAACAGCTCAAAAGAATTTTGTTGAGTGAATGGATCACAAAATATTATGCATATTATTTAAATAAGAATTTAAGTTCGGGGCTGGGGATGTGGCTCAAGCGGTAGCGCGCTCGCCTGCCATGCGTGCGGCCCGGGTTCAATCCTCAGCACCACATACAAACAGAGATGTTGTGTCTGCCGAATACTAAAAAAATAAATATTAAAATTCTCTCTCTCTCTCTCTCTCTCTCTCTCTCTCTCTCTTAAAAAAAAAAAAAGAATTTAAGTTCATTGGAGGAGACTCAATTAACCAGCTCATACGTAGATTCCTTTCATAGTTGTTTACTTCATACATGCTTTGAAAACCATTTACACACAATCTTTTACAATCAAGCCTCCCCATAATTCAAGAGAATAAGTGAAATCTACCATTCCCAAGCTCTAGTATCTCAAAAGTATATATGACATATAGAACATCCCATTAAACCAGAAAAGCCAAAATTCCACAATTATTTGAAATATGTTTTACAATGTTATGATGTAAATGTAAATACAAAGAAATACAGCTGTCCCACATTTTGAGGGAGGGAATGCTGGGGATTGAACTCAGGGGCACTCAGCCACTGAGCCACATCCCCAGCTTTATTTTGTATTTTATTTAGAGACAGGATCTGAGTTGCTCAGCACCTAGCTTTTACTTAGGCTGGCTTTGAATTCACGATTCTCCTGCCTCAGCCTCCCAAACCACTGGGATTACAGCTGTGTGCCAGTGTGCCCAGCTCTGTCCCACATGTTTTAAAAGCAGAACTATGAGAAATAAAGTACAAAGTTTTCTCAACAGCCAAAGGCTACATCAGGTTCCTCACAGCTGAAAAGTTTCAGACAGATTTCTCAAGACTCAGCCACATCCCAGACTAAAGCGATTGAGTTTTAGAACTTCATTTTAATTGGTTATGATTAAAATATCTTTAAGCTTTCTTAGAGTAAAATGAAAATCAATATTAAATGTCAGGTTATCATTAAAGGCCATAGTAGCACTTGGGTGTAGTTTTTAACTTGTACACAAAGACTTATAGACAGGTGCAAAAACTAAATCTTTTTGTAACCCATGAATTCAATATGAATCTTGACACATATAAGGAAGAATATTATGAAACCCAGGACAGTTCCAAGTGATGGGAATATTGATAATCATAAGGATTATGCCAGGACTGAATTGTTGATGATAATCTAAAAAAAAAAAAGAGCCAGACACAGTTGTACATTTCTGTTAATCCTAGATACTCAGGAGGCTGAGGCAGGTGGATTCTAATTCCAAGGCCAGCCTGGCAGGCAACTCAGCAAAACCATGTCTCAAAATAAACAATAAAAAGGGTTGGGGATATAGTTCAGTGGTAAAGCTCCCCTCGGTTCAGTCCCCAGGACCAAAAAAAAAGCTAGGATGAGAGTGAAATCTCAGTTATACTGACTGAATATTCCAATTTTTAAGGGGACTTCAAGGGTTTTTTTTTTTTAAATGTCTAGATTGAAGATAATGGAAAATTCCATAGATTTGTACTACTCTTGAATGTGATAGTTTAGAAATGAATGTGACTAAACTCATTCTGGTTTAGGAATGGTGTCAGACATTGAGAACTAAGCAGATTCATCTACTCTAAAAATGATCCAAAAGTAAACTGCTTTAAGAAATCAGACCCCTGCCTGGTGCAGTGGTACAAACCTGTATAGTCCTAGCTACTCAGAAGAATCACTTGAGCTCAGGAGTTTGAGACTAGCCTGGGCAACAGAGGGAGACCCTGTCTCAAAAATAAGTAAATAAATAAATAAGCAAACAAACAATATAATTTTTTAAATATATTGACTTTAGGGGCTGAAGATTTAGTTTAGTACAAAAACACTTGCCTAACATGCTCAATGGCTTGAGTTCAATTCCCAGAACAAAAAATAAAGGAAGGGAAGGAAGGGGAAAAAATAAATAAACAAACAGCATACCAGTTAGTTCTATCAGCTGTAGACACAGCTGAAAAGGTAAATGTAGACAGATAGCTAAATGGAAGACAGCACAGAAGGGGGAATACTAAAACTTCCTTTTTACTTAAAAGGTCCTGTGTCAATCTGTTTTCAAGTTTTTTTGACTATTGCTCAAAATTAGGGATAAACACCACACCTTCTGATCCATGTGTATCTTTCTGAAAAACTAATTTAATGAGGCAAAGGCTGACAGTAGCCTTTTGACCATCAAAAAACTTCCCTTTTCCTATAAATGTCCTTGGTTTCAAAATATTCATTCAAAAAGAAAAGTGTTGTGTGCCTATAATGTGGAAGGCAGGCAACAGCTGTGATTTCTACAATGCTAAGACAAGATAGCTCCTTAGGAGCCTGAACTCACTGTGAATTCTCACTGCATTTCCTCATAAGGTATGGCAGAGGAGAAGCCCCTACCACTGCCAGACACTGCCCTCTGCCCTTGGTAAAAGGCCAATTCTAAAGCCTATATTTCCTTATTAGAAGATGGTACTTCACCTGAAATGATGCCAAGTCCCAATCTTTTTCCATGTTCTTTTTACTGTTTTTAACATATTACTTTGAACAGTGTCTTAGGCACAAGCAACCCTAAATTAATTAAATTAAAATTTAACATCGCTGCGCGCACTGCATATTCTAAACAAGATCTGGATCCACACAGCTGATTTCAAAAAGATCAATGGCAAACAGAAAGAAAGAGAACACATATTTATTAAGCAACTGACTATGCATCACCCAGTCTGCCCACCTTACCTCCCTTACTCCACACAACAACCTGGGGAAATAGGATTTCAATTTTACAAAAATGGAAATTAAAGCTCAAAGAGGTTAAATAAGTTTTCTCAATGCACAAAGCCAGAATTAGTGCCCAGTCTTGAGCACAGCCCTCTTCCCACAATAAGTGGGTTCCCCAAAGACAGAAAGATGAATGAATGATAAAGGACACCACTGCCACAGTGTACCAAACCCTTGTGCACAACCCTGTTGCTGTCATGCCTTTATGGGGCCAGTCTTGAGTCAAATAGGAGTCAGAGAAGCATCTTCTCCCTCTCTACCCCATCCTACTCCCTACCCAGCCTGCTCAAGGAACCCAGAGTCCTGGTCTGCTACTGTATCATGACTCTTCCCCATCACCCCCAGAGCGTTGTTGCTGGTTAGCTGTTCCTATGGCTCTTCTCCGATTTCTTTCCTGCTTCAGTCTCCTCACAATTTTCATGGTTCTTACAAGAGCTGATACAACACAATTCATTTAGTACATCATCCCAGCACAGAATGAGTGAGAGCTAGGTTAGCTCCAGTTCTCATCTGGGTACCTTTACTGCTAATGGCCACAACAGAAAAGGCACTGGCTTTGGAGCCAGAAGAGCCTGGAGTCCCAATCCCAGTCCTCTTTGCAGGAGTGGGCAAGTTCCTTGGTTCCCAGTTAACAGCAAACACGCCTTGCTACTGGTGTTGCTGGAAGGCTTAAATGAGACACCATGTGGAACACTGCCTGGCACATAGCAGAGCCAACAGATATTAGTTCTCTCCTTCACAGGCTGCCAAGATATTTCTTTACCAGCAAAGACAACCTGAATTTCCTCTCTCAACTTCTAGGTCCACAGCTGTTCTGGATAAAAATGCTCTTTTACAGGTACACTCAATTTTACCACTGGTACTCCTATTTACCCAACTTAAATTTTCAAATGATACCGATCAAAAAATCTGCAAATAATTACACTGCAGTCACACAGCAATTTCTATCTTCAAACACCTTTTAAAATTCTGTTTGGTACCAAAACAAATTAAAAACTGGAAACAACTTACAGAACAAGAAACTCCTAGTCATGAGATCTTATACAGATCTGGATTATAATAATAAATTCTCTCTAAGTGAGAAAACTGATGCCCTCCCATTCAGAGCAGTAATTGCTAGCCTTTGGTGAACTCCTCAAGAATCTAAAGAAAGCTTTACATCTTTGCCCAGAAAAATGTCAGTCTGCACAGAGATCCAAAATACTGGCTGAAATTTCAAGAGGATCAAGGGCCCTCAAGGTATGAACCCTCAACTAAGAACCATGTCTGATACTCCTTACACTGGTAAGGAGTATCAGTTCAGACTTTGTTTCTTAAGGTATAATAAACTCAAAAGCCCAGACAAAAACCTCAAGAAGGCAAAAGGCAAAAGACAAGTTTTCTCATTTGACTATTCCTGACTCTCTGTGGTTCAAAACAAAATGCAACAAAACTAACATGTTTAGGTTTAAAACCTCAAGAGAAGGTTTTCTCTCAATTTTTGGCAGTACTGGGAATTGAACTCTGGGCCTCACATATGCTCAACAAATGCTCTACCACTGAGCAATATCCTCAGGTTTTTTCTGAAAATTTTAAGACAGGTCTCACCACGTTATCCAGGCTTCCTCAAACTTGCCATCCTCCTGCCTCAGCCTCCCAAATGACCAGGATTACAGGCTTGCACCACCACACCCAGCAGAAGGTTCTCTCTTTGAAGCAAAATCTCAAAGCTGTGTCCTGGCCAGTGGAGGATAAGCAAAGGAAAAGGAGGTGCAAAACTTAAGTATTAGAACATCTACTTTACTCTTCATTATCATCTTTTTGAAATCTGTTTGTATATATTTTAATGTATATTATATAGTTGTATATTAGCACAAATGTAAGGGAAATACTTAGGTAGAAGTAAGAATCACAGGAAAGTCTAGAAAGCCTTCCCTCGCAGACAATTACCAATATTAGTTTACCTAACAATAATTTCACCTCATCATTCTCTACAAATGGAATTTCCCTTAAAAATAATTGTAGGGCTGAGGATGTGGCTCAAGCGGTAGCGCACTCGCCTGGCATGCGTGTGGCCCGGGTTCGATCCTCAGCACCACATACAAACAAAGATGTTGTCCGCCGAAAACTAAAAAATAAATATTAAAAAAAAAAATCTCTCTCTCTCTTTCTCTCTCTCTTTAAAAAAATAATAGTAATTGTAATAGCCACTGTAGGTTCTTATTTCTGAAACAAGAAGTCAGTCTGAAACTGACATTAACAGAATAGTAACACTAAGATTATTCCATAAGAACTAGTTCTCCTTTTTACTTTAAAAGTCTAATTCTCGGGGCTGGGGCTATAGGTCAATGGTAGAGAGCTTGCCTAGCATGTGTGAGGCACTGGGTTGGATCCTCAGCACAACATAAAAATAAACAAATAAAATAAAGGCATTCTGTCCATCTACAGCTACAAAAATTTATTTTTTAAAGTCTAATTCTCACAGCTCTATATGCTCATATTTTTCTTCCTTGAATATGAATAATCTATGTATTAAAAAAATAAAAAACTGAAAAAGGATTTGCTATTGTGAAATTTTTCCAATAATTACAGTAGTTAATATTCTCCAGTTTCTATAATATACCCAGACAGAACTAAATATTTTACCTGTGAAATTTTTCCAATAATTATAGTAGTTAATATTCTCCAGTTTCTATATAATGTACCCAGACAGAACTAAATATTTTACCTGTTTCATGTCATTTAATCTGACTCTATGAGACACGTCCTATTACTCTCCCAATATTACAGATAAGAAAATCAAGGCATAAAAGTCAAATAGCTGTGAATAGTAGACCCAGAAATTAAATCCTGGTAGGAAGAAGGTGTAACCCCAGGCCTTACATTCTTACCTGAAAAAGGCCATCTGCCTTACTTGAGTAATATATGCAAATTATACTGTTCAATTAAGATGTTCATTATAGCCTGTAATCCCAGTGACTCAGGAAGCTGAGGCAGGAGGACTTCCAAGTTCAAGGTCAGCCTCAGCAACTCAGCAAGACCTAAGCAATTTAGAATGACCCTATTTCAAAATAAAAAATAAAAGGGGCTGGGGGTGTAACTCAGTGTTTGTGCTTCTGGGTTCAATCCCCCACACCAAAAAAAAAAAAGTTCATTAAATGCTCAATTCTACTGTAACATGAAAATAAAATTCCATCTTTGTTTTCAAACAATCTTCAAATAAAAAAGGTAGAAAAAGAGGCTGGGGTTATGGCTCAGTGGTGAAGCGTTCGCCTAGCTCGTGCAAGGCACTGGGTTCAATCCTCTGAGCACCACATATAAATAAACAAAATAAAGGTGTTATGTCCAACTGCAACTAAAAATTAAAAAAAAAATTAAGTGGCTATTTAAAAGAAAAACAAAAGTAGAAAAAAAATTTAATAGTAAGAAGATGCCATCTTTGTGAACAAAAAAATCACCAGAGCCTTTTTGAAATTATCTAGAAATTTTACTTATCTTTTTCAAGCACTACAAAATCTAATTACTAATAAGCCAACATTATTAGTTTTACAAATGAGAGAAAATTATCCATAAAACTCTGCTCTGAAAGTCGATTATAATATTCAGATATGCTAATCTCTCTTAAACTATATGAAGTTTGGTCATCTGACTAGCCGATAATTGAACCCCAAACACTAAAAGAGAAAAGGGATTCATTGTACTTAACATCTTTACTCTGCAACACAAAATGATAAACCCCAAAGTAATGGACATAAGATTCATTCCATCCTTTCTCCACAACATTCCACTTTATGTTTTAACCTGAAACATGAAAGAATTATCAGGACACAAAACCATTCTCAGACCCTAAGTGCATATATAATTACATGACCGGTTTAACTCTACATCATGTACAATGAGAAGAATAAGAAGTTATACTAATGCGTGAGGTGTCAAAATGCATTCTAGTGTCATGTATAACTAGAATAAAAAAAAATTTAAAACAAAACACCCTTGGGATTTTAAGTGAACACTCAGCATTTGATTCTTTAAAAATAAAAAGGGTTTATTAAATAGATCCACATAATTTGGTGTAAATTATAAGTTAAAACAAAATTTGCATTAAAATGTTATTTTACTAAAATAAGCTGACCTGGACTTGGGGGAAAATGTTTTAATATTTAGGAAGGAAAAAATAAGTGTCTATATTACTATTAATAAACTGGTCAACTAGATGTCAATTAATAAGAAATATTTATTGAATGCAAACTATATACAATACTCTAATAGAGGCCACAAAGAAAAATAAGATTTCTACACCAAAGATTATATTTTTTTAATGGGGGAAGAAAGATAATATACAAGTGAACAAACAGATTAAATAATTTCAGATAAGAAACAACAGGATGACAAAAACTCTAAGAAGACTATTCTTAAAGATCATCAAGGAAGAAACCTGAAGAGGTCTCATTTGAGCTAAAACCTGAGGAACACTATGCAGTCAGAAAAGAAAGTCCTAAGTAAAAAAGGACAACCTCACCTTCATGAGAACATTCATTTGGAAGTTCAATATTTATATGCCATGTTTTGGTTACACACTGGACAGACCAATATCATGATTTCTTTTTACAGCTTATAACACTTTATGGTGAGTGTCCACACATACACACAACTAACAAACACAATACTCAATCAATGATTCTCAATCTTTTAATCTAAATCAAAAGCTCTTAACTATGGGGAAAGAAAAAGAATGGAAGGGCTAAATCTTTGAGAATTTGATGAACGTGATGAATTCTCTCCTCCAAATAAAAATGCACACAGAAGGAAACTTTGGAGATTCTTGGAAACTTGAATCCCATCCATAATGCACTGTCCCAACCCAAAACCATGAACCTTAGGTTAAGAACTAAATGTAGGTCCAGCATCCCTAATCCAAAAATTCGAAATCCAAAAATGCTACAAAATTTAAAACTTTTGTAACACCAACATGATGACACAGTGGAAATTCCATACCTTACTTCATACCATTCCATACATGTGACAGGCTGCAGTCAAAACACTTTTACACTAAAAATATTGTATAAAAGTATCTTCAGGCCATGTGCATGAGGTATACATAAAACATAAATGAAATTCATGTTTACACTTGGGTCCCATTCCCAAGAGGTCTCATTATGTACAGCTGACCCTTGATTTAAGCTCTGCAGGTCCACTTACATAAGGAATTTTTTTTTTTTTTGGAGATTTGTAACAACTTTTTTTTAAAAAGATGAAACTCATAGTCTAGAAATGTCAAAAAATGAGGGAAAATGTATGTCATGAATGCATAAAATATATAATACTCAATTTTATAATTTACTACCATAAAGCATATACAAAATTATGAAAAGTTAACATATCAGAATTATGCACACAAATACAAATGTACAAGGCACCATTCACAGTCAAGAGAAAGAAAAACAAACATAAAAATGAGGTATTAAAACAAAACTACATAAAATTCACCATAGTACACCTGTAACAATTTCAGAGCCATAACCTATTTCCTGCGGTGAACTCAAAAGTAGAGACTACTGGTTTAAAGCTGTGTGATACCTCCATGCAAACACTGCCTTTCTCCAGTAAACTTCAAGGAGCCATCAAAAGTGATATCTTAGATCAGGAACACAGCTCAGCAATAGAGCACCAACCTAGCATGCAAGAGGCCCTGGGTTCAATCCCCATCAAAACAAAAAGGGGGGGGGGGGGACAAGTGTTATCCCATGTATCATGTGTATTTTTCACCATATATAATACACAAAACATTAAATATGTACAGCATGCCATTAGTATCAAGGTTTTTGGACAATCAAAATTATACTGATGCTGAGTGCAGTGGCATACATCTATAATCCCAGTGACTCAGGAGGCAGAGGCAAGAGGATCATAAGTTCAAGGACAGCTTAATGATATCCTGTCTCAAAATAAAAATTAAAAAAGGCTGGAGCTGGGCTAGGGGCTGGAGCTCACTGGCAGAGCACTTGCCTAGCATGTGTGAGGCACTGGGTTCGATCCTCAGCACCACATAAAATAAATAGATTAATTAAATAAAGGCACCCCTGTGATGTGCATAGCATTAACAACTGTCCCTCAACAACTATATTTTTTTAAAAATTTTTTAAGTTGGGGGGGTGGGGTGTGTGCTGGAGCTGAGTGGTAGAACACCCCTGGGTTAAATCCCCAATGCTACAAAAAAAAAAAAAAATTCACCAAGTTCATTTGGAAGCAAGCTGACCCCAGAGAGTCCTATGCTCAACCAACAGCCTAGTTGCCATTATGCCCAGAGAAGGAAGAGCAGCACCCCTGCTGGCCACAGGCACCATCACCATAAGTGTGAGCAGTATAAGGCCAAGCCCCAGCAACAACCCACCCTGTCTCACATTGAGCCCAGCACCACGGACAGCAGTACAGGAAGCGCAGCTGGGTAGTAATTGCTGACAGAAACAAGAAAGTCATCACAAGGAAGGTTTTGGATTTTTTCTTAATTTTCATTTATTCATTTTAGTTATATATGATAATAAAATCTATCTTGATATATTTATACAAACATGGAATATATTTTATTCTAATTAGGATCCCTGTCTTGTGGATGTATATGATGATGAGATACACTGTGGTATACTCAATATATGTACATGGAAAAGTTATGTCAGATTCATTCTACTGTCTTTACAAGGAAGGAGCAGTAAAACAACTCAACATTTTACTGATATACTTTTACTGATATGCTTTCATGAGATGAAGACACCAAGGCAGATGTACCTGTATACCAGACTACCAGAAAGAATAACTCCAGGAAGTAAATGCACAGTGTAATAGACTGTGAAGCTTCATGTTGCTGAAGGAGAAAAGGATGTAGAGGTAACAAACGTTACAGGCCTAGGTGGAGTTCTAGTTCAAGGCAATAAATATGCAGAAGACCATAACTATGACAGATGCTATGCCCATCACAGGGGTTCTTTAGACAATTATCAGAACAGTAAGAATGAAAAAAGAACACAGAAATGCTCCAAAGGCCAGCCCAACAATGCTTGTTTACCACAGGTGAAGGTTCCCACCTTATTAAAGTGAAGTCCCTATGGGCCTCTATCAAAGTACTCCAACCCTCCTGTGTGGAGAAGAGTGATGGAGACAGCCAATAGCCAGGTACTGGAGAAGAAGGTTTGGGGGTTACAGACCACAATTCTACAGGGCCCTTCTCACCAAAAACTGCATGAAGAGAAAAAAAAATGAAGAGAATAAGGGAAATCATCCACGCCTGTAATCCCAGCAGCTCTGGAGGCTAAGACAGGAGGATCGCAAGTTCAAAGCCAGACTCAGCAACAGTGAGGTGCTAAGCAACTCAGTGAGACCCTATCTCTAATAAAATACAAAATAAGGCTGGGGATGTGGCTCAGTGGTTGAGTGCCCCTCAGTTCAATCCCTGGTACCCCCCACCAAAAAAAAAGTGGGGGGGGGCGGGGAATCATACAGATGAGACCTCAGGCCAGCAGCTAACTTAAACATAAACCTCAACTTCAACGACTCACACAGATGCTCAGAAAACCCTACACCACAGATGACAGAGAGGAAGGCAGCATATGCACCATCTGAGTATGCGTGCACTCCCCTAGCTGAGTAAACTGGGGCTGAGTAAATGTGACCTTACCATAGCTACCATCATCAAATCACCCAAGATGACAAAATGAACAAGAAATTCCAGCAAATGAAAAAAAGATGAGAACTTAAACCAGGTACAGTGGTACACATCTGCAATCAGAGACAGGGGCTAAGGCAGATGAGACAGAGACAGGTAGATCACAAGTTCAAGGATAGCCTCAGCAACTTAGCAAGACCTAGTCTCAAAATAAAAAATGAAAAAGGAAGAGCACACCTGGGTTCAATCCTCAGTGCTAAGACAAAAAATAAAGATGGGAGCTCAAGACCTGAAGTGCTTGCTTTTTGCAAGTTAATTAGATAAGATCACTATTAACTATGTAGCATGAGGTTTTTATTATTTTTATCCAAAGACAGCTCTTTTAAGTAATAATAGATTGGTTGATTTTGAACCTAGTTTTCTCAAAACACTCTTAAGGATTTTTAAATTGTTTCATATCTAGTCAAGTTGAGATTTTTTTAAAGTTCATTTTTAATATATAGTAAAAATCTCCAACTTGAATTTTTCTAAAAGTCAAATTGCCAAGTAACTAATAAGGGCTTTAATATTTCTTAAATTCTATATTCAGATTCTCAACTGCATAGGGGAGGAGGTAGGGAGTACCTCTAAATCCCACATTGTTCAAGGGACAAATGTATATGTAAATATTTCAAAATCCAAAAAATATCCTAAATTAGAAACACATCTCGTCCCAAAGCATTTCAATTAAGGGGTACTCAACCTGTAATTATCAAATACAGATAGAATGGAATATGAATATATATTCCCTACATAACTATATGGGAATTTTCTCTGTACTACAGAAACAAACTATTAAGATATTAAAGAAAAAATACTCCCACCTAAAAGTGAACAAAATACATCTTTGCTACAACTAAGTGTAATCTTTTTTTTTTTTTAAGTGTAATCTTTCACACATGAAAATAATGTATTGTTTGGCATTGGATTTATTCAGGATCTTTAATGCTTTCTCCCAAAGAAACATATTACCAGTCTCTCAAAAGGGTACAAAACTGAACTTTAACATGTTAACTTACAGATGTTCTTCCAGTTCAAAAGCAAAGCTTATGATTATTTTCACACACACACACACACACACACACCAATTTAGATGCCAAGGGCTGGGGATGTGGCTCAAGCGGTGGCGCACTTGACTGGCATGCGTGCGGCCTGGGTTCGATCCTCAGCACCACATGCGGGCAGGGATGTTGTGTCCGCCGAAAACTAAAAAGTAGATATTTAAAAAGAGATTCTCTCTCTCTCTCTCTCTCTCTCTTTAAAAAAAAAAAAAAAAAAAAAAGATGCCAAAAGAACATACATCATGCCGGGAGCAGTGGTGCACACCTATAATCCCAGTGGCTCAGGAGGCTGAGGCAGGAGGGATAGCAAGTTCAAAGCCAGCCTCAGCAACTTACTGAGGCCCTAAGCAACTCAGCAAGACCCTGTCTCTAATAAAATACAAAAAGGGGTTGGGGATGTGGCTCGGTGGTTAAGTGCCCCTGGGTTCAATTCCCAGTACCAAAAAAAAAAAAAAAGAACACATGGGCTGGGATTGAAGCTCAGTGGTAGAGTGTCTGCCTAGCTTGTGTGAGGCACTGGGTTCCATCCCTGGCACCACATAAAAATAAAACAAAATGAAATAAAAGTACTGTGTCTATCTACAACTAAAAAAAAAAAAAAAAAAAAAAAAAAAAAAAAATTTAAAGAAGACACATCATTAATCCAAGGTACAAAAGATCAATGATTTTCAAACTATTTTGAGTCAGATATGCTCTGGAGAATCTGAAAAATGGTACTGAATGCCCCATTTAAAAAAACAAACATCAACCACACGACCAGCACGCTTCATACTAGAGGTTCGTAAATAAACACACAAAACTCAATTTACCTTTTTCTTTGACCAGGTCTGAGATGGCCCTCCCTCTGGTTCCTGCCTGGAGCCACCCCTGTGGGGCAGCCAGGCTTACTCAGAATTAGCAAGGGGGGGGGGGGAGAGAGAGAGAGAGAGAGAGAGAGAGAGAGAGAGAGAGAGAGAGAATGCCAGAGAGTGACCTTTTATTGGGGAACAAGAAATTCAGGGGAAATTTCCATCCAATGAAGGTGGAGGGGGACAGCATTCCAAGGTCAGGGTCAGTGATTGGTCTCAGGGTCAATGGTCAGTCACACCCCCACACGGATGGGCTCTCGCACCTAGAAAGGGTGGGGATTAGTTCAGACACAGTTTAGCCAGAACGCCTCACACCCAATCAGGGAGGTGCAATCACGTGCGAGAATGGCTTCCCACACAAACATATATAAAATGTTCATTTAAGAATCTTGGGCCGGGGTTGTGGATCAGCAGTAGAGCGCTCACCTAGCATGTAGGAGGCCCTAGGTTCAATCCTCTGCACCACATAAAAATAAAATGGAGGTATTGTGTCCAACTACAACTAAGAAATAAATAAAAAAAAAAAATCTCTATAACTATTATAAAAGAATATTATAACTAGTTGCTTCTGGGTAAGGAAACTAGAAGAACAAGATCAAGAGGAAGATTTTTCACTACACATCCTTTTGTACCTTTTGAAATTTAAAGCATGTACTTAACCTATGCAAAAAAACAGTTAAAAATAGAGTTACACTAAATAACAATATATCAGTGCTATATGTGAAAATCATCTGATAAAGTTGTTTAGAAAATCTAGCTTACTATTCAAAACATTTACACTTTTTTTTTAATGTTTTGGTTTAAAAGGGTTCATGACTGCAAAACTATGCTCCCAGTTTATAATTTTCAGAGAAATTTCCAATTTTGATTTTTTTGTTAGGAAAATGTCAGAATAATTCTGTATTAGTCATATTCTAACTCCAAACTCTCAGATAAAACAACAACAGCTAGTAGCTATTGAATGTGGCACTGCCACATCTATTGATTTTTATCAACCTCTTCACTTTATAGACAACCAAGACTTTCAGGAGTTAATTCACTTGCCCAAGACAAATACATCTGTGGGTGAGCTAAGACTCTTTCAGGCCAACAAAGCTCATAAAATTTCGCCTGCACCAAGACGCATCACAAAGCATAAAGATGGTAAACACTAAAACACTTTAAGAGACTGTTATTATAAATGCACCTTAGTACATTAGTACTTTACAAAAATATAGAATTATACTGCACATTCCTGTTTTATACTACACAAAGCAGATAAAAAATACAAGACTTCAATCATTAGAAAGGCATAAAAACCACCTTTAAATTGTAATTCTTACAAACTGTCCCCCTCAAAAATAAGAATGTAAGCTGAATCTTAAGCCTAAATATTTTTCTTAGTGGTTTTGGGGCTGGGGTAGCTCAGTGGTAGAGTGCTTGTTTAGCATATGCTAAGCCCTGGGTTTTATCCCCAGCAAGGAGAAAAAGGGGGGGAAAAAAAAAAGTATTTTCATTAGAAGAGTATCACTACCCAGGGGCAAAAGTACCCTCTGCTGAATGGGGAGCCTCGAGTCATCAAAGATGTTGCAACATTTAATACCAAATGTCCAAACTACCTACAAAATGTCTCAGAAACAAAATGGTGAGTTTAGAAATAATGACACCACTATAATTTCATCTTTAAGGAAGTAGTGTTTTCAAAATATTCTGCTCAAATATAAACTTATAGAACCATTTCAAATCAAAGAAAGGAGGGAGAATGTGATGAGAAGGAAAACATACATCCCCTAACCAAGTACTACTATTATTACTCATTAAGAGTGTGTATGTGTGTGTGTGTGTGTGTGTGTGTGTGTGAGAGAGAGAGAGAGAGAGAGAGAGAGAGTGTGTGAGTGTGTGTGTGTGAGAGAGAGAGAGAGAGAGAGAGTGAGAGAGTGAGAGTGTCTACCTAAGTGTTAAGTTTGATTGTCATTATTCTGTAGACTTACCTAGATAACTATCAAAGACTGCTTCATGTCCTGCTGTGTAGATATAAAGAAAAGCATCCAAGTCTTTCTTATCCAAAACCTAAGGTTTAAACCTCTGCTAGGTTTTTCTTATCAGGAAATATAGGTAAGAATCCTTCAGATTCAAAAATGTTAGCACTCTAAAAACACAGTCAGAAGTAAATCAAAATAGAAAAATTCAAATGTCTATATTTGCAAAGTTCACCATGTAATTTCATTACACATAGCTGAGCCAAGTCATTCCCTACATATTTATACAGAACTACATGCTGCTGCTACTGTCTACAGAAAATAACAATAATGCAAAATTCAAAACCCCTCCTATTAGAAAAGGGCAAAATAGAAAACTTTTCCTTCACTTTATGTTACGATACTGCCAGGAAACATACTTAAGATGCTAAGAATTCATGTTGTATTATAAGTCTGTCAAACAATGTGATGCATATAATAAACATACAAACAATAATACAGACAAATCAAGTGATTGTTAATGAATATTTAATATTTCTGAATTTCAAAAATTACATATTAAAGACAATTATTATGCTTATACAATTTTCATATTCAAACACTCCTGAAATTAAAGAGCTTGACATGTGTCCTTTACTTTATTCTTTAAAGCAATTCATAAAATACAATTGCAATTTTATTGTACCCCAAATAAAGTTAACTCAAACCTTCTAATTTAGTGGAAGAAATATTACAGAAAATGAAATCAATTATCTATTGCTTAGCATGCATATGCAATTTATTCTGGTCTTTGCTAAGATATTGCCAAAATAAATAAACCTTGGAAAACAAACTTTCTATACTATATAAAATTAATTCCAAAAAGAACACAAAACACAAATAAGTGAATCCACTATAAGGAAAACAAAGGTCATTTAACAACTTCTACATACACTATAAAAATTAAGAGCAAATACAAATTTCCAAAGTCTACACCTAATTGTACTTCTTTACTATTTTATAGATGGATATGGAAATCTAATTTATGGAATATTTTCCAGAATATTTACCCAGAACATACTTTCTACACAATAATCATTTTTAATCAGTCTAGAACTATGTTTGTGAGTGTTGTCCTGTTGTTTTCTAATTCTCCAATGCTGGCAAAATATATAAATTCACAAAAAATATTATTCTTGGAAAGAAGAGTTCTCAGAAAACTTTTAATACTACCAGACTTTGCTTTTAAAACTGAGAAAAAGATACATATACAGACAATAAGCATGTGAAAAAATATGTTCAATATTATTAATCATTAGGTAAACACAAATCAAAAGCACAATGAAATGCCACTTTGCATCCCATTTTTAGGAAAAAATAAAACAGAAAACAACAAGTGTGAGAGGATGTGGAGAAATTAAAACCCTTTTGCATTGCTGATGAGAATGAAAAATGGTGCAGCTGTTCTGGAAAACCGTATGGCAATTCCTCAAAAAATTAAACATGATCCAGCAGTTCTATTTCAAAGTATGTTCCCAAAACAAATAAAAGCAGGAACTTGAACAGATATTTCTACACCCATGTTCACAGTAGCATTAATCATAACAGCCAAAAAGGTGAAACCAACCTAAATGTCCACCAATGAAGAAATGGGTTAACAAATAGGGGATATATACATATACCGAAATATTAGTTAGCCTTAAAAAAATAAAATAAAATTCTAGCCCAGCCTCATGGTGTAACACCTATAATCCCAGGGACTCAGGAAGCTGAGGCAGGAAAATCACAAGTTCAAGAACTTACTCAGCAACTTAGTGAGGCCCTAAACAACCTAGTGAGATCCTGTCTCAAAATAAAAAATAAAAAGGACTGGGAATGTAGCTCAGAGGTAAGGTGCCCCCAGGTTCAATCCCTAGTACCAAAAATAGTAATGATAATAATAATAAAATTCTGACATATGCTGCAGCATGAGTAAACCTTGAGAACATTATGCTAAGTGAATTACATTATGCTAAGTCAAATATTGCATGACTCCACTCAGAGGAGGTACCTAGAGTAGTGAAGTGGTTGCCAAGAGCTAAGAGTTAGGGGAAAACAATTTAGTGTTTACTGGGTAAGAGTTTCAGTTGGGGAAGATGAAAAGGTTCTGAAAATGGATGGTGGTAATGGTTACACAACAAGATTAGTATAGTCAATGCCACTGAACTGCAAACTTAAAAATGGTTAAAATAGTACATTTTAGATTATATTTTACACAATTTAAAAAAAGGGATAACAGAGTATTAATACATGTCCAAGTTTTTCTCATGCATGTCTCTTTCACTTCCCATAAAACCAACACCTTGGCTATAAGTGGTCAGTTACATTCTAACTTAGAAGTTTACCATGAGCCCTGAGAAATTAATATAATAATTAAGTTTTAAAATTACTTCTCCTCCTAAGTTTAATCTAGGCTTCCGAAAAATAAACCTTCACCAGATCTAGATGACCATAGCTATTACATGTCTACTTCAGATTCAATGTTACTATAGAATGCAATTCTAATGCAATTCCCAACTGTGAATTTCAAATATGGGTGGTTTTTTTAATATTTATTTTTTAGTTGTAGTTGGACACAATATCTTTATTTTATTTATATTTGTGTGGTGCTAAGGATTGAACCCAGGGCTTGCACATGCTAGTTGAGTGCTCTGCCATTGAGCCACAACCCCAGCCCCAAACATGGTGGTTTTATCCCAGAATTTTTCCTTAATTTTCCTTCTGAAACCTCATACAAACTATTGTCATTCTGGCCACCAAAATCTTTATAGGCAAAAGCCTTCTAAATGATAGATAAATCGTCTTTACAATATTAGTATTTATTTAGTTTCCACTGACTACAAATATAAAAACAGAAGTTTGAAATATCCTAAACAGTGAGGATTCTTTCCAGTCACATTCCAGTTTTTCTTATAATACCATCTGAAAACAAATGTGCATTAATTAACTAGTAAGTGTCTGATTTCCTCTGAACTACCAAGTCCATTGTGTTTTACATGTTCCCTTCCTCCCCACTCAAGTATTCAGCAGACAAAATTCCATCTTCAAAGGTAGATTCGAAGAGTTTCCATATTATAACAGTCATTGTTCTAATCATTTCAAGTAACGTCTATTCATAAACATGAGGCAAATAGATGAAAATTTAAAGGGACAAACAGTATCCATATACTAAAACAAAAGTTCAAAGGTCTAATTTAGAAAAATAACAGTTCTTAATGGACTCCAAAAAAAACTATTAGGCAAGTATGATCATCATATACTTTGTCTATTTTCACTCTCCGAAAACAAGAATGTATTACTCAATTGTAAATTTGGCTTTTAAAAATAGATTTTTTTCAAAACCATTTCATATAAATTATCATCTCCTTTACTTCCTAAGACAGCACAGTTTGTAGCTGTCATTGTACATAGCGTATCCACCTAAATGTTAGCAAAAGATAAAAAAAAAAAAAAACACAGACCCAGACTCTGCCATTTAGTTTTTTAACTTAGTGTGAGAGTCTCCGCATAAGTTTCTTTTCACTTGTCCACAGCTATTTAGATTGAATTGAGCTCTTTAAAAAGGAAAACAGGTATACTTGGTCAACCACAGGTAACTTTGATATATCTGAAGCCACCTACCCTTTCAACTTGCAACACAGAATTTTAACAGATGTGAAACTGTACAAAAAAAGGAAATTATATAGATACAAAAGATTCACTGAAAAAGAATCACCTGGTCACAAGCCTTACCTTTTAGCAGCGGCAGAGGTGTTAATTCAATAGGCTTGCCTTGAGACCTAAACTGTGAGGAACTTTGTGACCTCTTCTGTCTGGCTTTTCTGACGGACTTCCGAGAAAATCCGTCTACTTTATCCACTGATGGAGGAGTAGTTGGTGCTGAGGACATATCCCTACTGAAGAGAAAGAGGTATCATAAAAATATTCCCAAGGTGGAAGCATACATGTGAGCTACACAAATTCTAAAATTCTCACATATAATAATCATGAAAATAAGAATGTGTGCTAAAGTAAGTAAATAAGCCAGACATGGTGAGGCATGCCTATAATCCCAGCAACTGGTAAAACTGAGGCAGGAGGATCACAAGTTCAAGGTAAGCCTCAGCAACTCAGCAGGGCCCTAAGCAACTTAGCAAAATCCTATCTCAAAATAAAAAATAAAAACGGTTGGTATAGCTCAGTGGTAAAGTATCTCTGGGTTTAAACCCCAGTACCATTTTAAAAAAAAAAAAAAGTAAATTAATTAATTAAAGAAAGTCTTAGGAAGATGAGAAAACATAAGAATTTGATGAAAAAAGATTACTATCATGTAAACAATATCATAATCCAAATGCTTTTACTACTTCACTCAAAGAAAGCTCTTCATCTGATTCTTGAAGTAATTTTGGAGTTATTCTGCAGCTGAAAAATCCCCACAGATATATTTTCCTAACATATTTAATATTATGAATAGACTCTGGGGCTGAAACCCTTACTGTACTTCAAGAATTTACACTAATGTATCACAGCAAGGTGCATTTACAATTACTGAAACTAAGCATGACTTTTAATACAATGTGCAGTGTTTGCTATGATAAACCACTACACTGCAAATGAGGACAGACTAGATTTCTTTAAACACACAAAAGGTATAATTAAAATCATTTTAAAGAAGTCTTCTTTTTGAATGAATCCATCTTAAGTTATTAAAGCAAAATGATCAAAACCACTAGAAACCACACACCAAGGTGAACTGAAAACATAACTTCACAATCTTCTTAGAAAACCAAGTTGAGTTTCCTTGAGGTTTAGACTTTGAAGTTCAAATATCAATTTCATTCTATCAAACTAATGGAACTGAGTAGTTCTTTTATTTTTTTTAACCCTCTCAAATAATTAAAATAAAGGTTATTGAAGGCTATTCCCTAAAAGTAACAAGCATTACACTCAATTTCATTCACCAAGTTAAACAGATGCCATCATCTCCATGGCACTGAGGCTCCATGCAAGATTAATGGCAGACTTGGATAGAAATAAAGCATACAGGGGAAATACTGAAATGTAATTACTCATCTGTCATTCCAATGCATAAGATTTTTTTTTAACTTCTACATTTCTTCCTGAATGTGCAAGACTAAAAAGTTACCTGGATTACCTGCATTCTGGCAAAGTAAAAATAAAAGCATGGGGGGACACCTATGAGGTCAAGGTATTGAAATTTGAAGACTTCCTTGATAGTCTTTAGTTAGGAAATGTTTTTAAATGTACCTAACTATCCTTAAACATAATGTGACATTCAAAATGGAAATGCAAACTATGAATAGTATAGAAAATGTATGCTCACTTTAAAATAAAATGACTGCATCAGCAAAAAGCGACACATCACATTTGTATGTTGTAAATTTAAGGGCGGATTTTCCAATTTCGCAAGTGAATTATTTAGATTTCATTCTAACCCTAACACAAGACTTCTGTTAAATCCTGTTCCTCCATCACTCTATCTCTTCTTTAGTCTTCTCCCATCTCTAAGGACGATCTGAAGGTAGCTTTTTTTTTTTTTTTTTAATCATTTGCCAGTTAGGCCCGCAACCCAGTACAAACGTCAGAATATCAACCCTAAAAAGCCAAGCAGAATTGAATGTAAGGGAACAGCGGGTCCGTGCAAAGCCCAGGGAAACAGGTTTCACCTAAGCCAGGGCGCCTGAAGCTTTATCATCCTCTCAGCATCGGGCGCGGGGCAGTTCCAAGGCTCAGGATAATCCCGCGGGGGGGGGGGGGGGGTTAGCTGTAGGGATGCTCACTTACACCCCAAGCCCTGGAAAAGATACGCTGCTACAGAATCCTCCTCACTACACCAAACCCCCCTTTTTCACCAACCCGGCCAGTGGATAAAGGGGAACAAGAAAACGCCTTCAATCTCAAAAGGTGGAGAAAAAGGGGTGAGGGAGGAAGAGTGAATGAGGTAGCCTCAGAAACATCTGCAGGTAAATCAGACAAGTGGGACCGGCGCTCCCTCTCCCGCACCCCACCCCACCGCACCCCTCGCTTGCCTGGGCCAGGCCTTCCCAAGTCCGGTACCCTGCAGGTTCCCCAAGAAAACCGAGAGGAGGAACGGAAGCGGGCAAGCCGCGGTGTTGGAGGGACGAAGTTACCTTGAAGCTTCTGGGGAAGAATCCAAAGATGATCTGTGGTTTCGAGGGGCGGGAGAAGGGCGAAGGGGCCGCGGAGGGGGCGAGCGGTGGAACCGGGAGGTGCAGGGGGGAGGGAGGTCCGGGCAGCTGCGGGGAGCCCGGGGCGACGGCTGTCCGGTGCGGCGTCCCTCCGGTTCCGCGGTGGCGGCGCTTCTAGGCCTCAGGGCCGGACCCGAACCTCAGCGCTCCGGCGGCAGCGGCGGCGGCGGCGGCGGCGGCCTCACGATCCTCCCCCGCGGGCCCGTCCCATCAAATCGGCACCGACCCCGTTGCGGCTCCGCCGGTGGCTCCTCGCTCACATTCCCGGCGGGCGGCGCCTCAGCTCGTAGCCCCGGACCCAGCGGCGGCGGCGGCGACGTGGGGAGGGGGGGAAGGGAGGGAGGAAGACTGGATCTGCAGCGGCAGCAGGCAGAGGAGTCGGGAGGAGGAGGAGGAGGAGGAGCCGCTGAGGCAGGAGCCGCCGCTGCCAGAGCCGCCGTTCGCTACCCGCGGTGGGTCCCAGTCAATGCCCCTTTCTCTCTCTCCTATTGTCAATATCACCGGGCGGCTGGGTCCATGGCACACGCTCAACCGAACCTCTTAGCCAGCAGCACCCGCCTCCGGCGCCCGCCCACTGGAGACTTCAAACGGGAAGCGAGACCTCATTGGCCGTCGTCTGCCTTCACTCCCCAGCCAGCATGTTCGGCTGAGAGCTGATCAGGGACTGGCGGCGGGGGGAGGCGGAGAAACAGGAGGGTGGGAAGAGAAGAGGCCGGGGATTGGGCCGAGGCGTGAGGGACCCGGATGCAGCCGCGAGCTCGGGCCGCGCGGCCGCAGCTTCCGCTAAGCGGCTGGGTGGGCTGAAGGGAAAAAAGTAACTTTGGCTGGGAGAAGCTCCGTAATTCCGGGAGGTGTGCGACTGGCACATCAGCAAGAGAGGCTCCGTGCAATGGGACCCTTGAACTGCTATCCTCTTCAACCGGAGGATTCCGAGGGCCGGGGTGGGCGAGACCCTGGGCCCTGAGTCCGCCCCATTCAGTGGCTAGCGTGTCCCCTCCGGGCTCGACTAGTCCCATTCAAGACTGAACCACACGCCGCGTAGAAAGCAGTGACGTGCCCCGCCCGCGCTAGCGTGCCATTGCTAGTATAAATGGGTCCCTTGAAGCTCGCTGGGAAAAACCCCAGCCACCTCTCTCCACAGAACCTTGTAGAAAGAGGCCTGAGCATGACACGGGAATTTAAACCCCCAGGGCCCGACCGAGGGTTGGTTAACGCTTTAATTTCTCTCTCACCTCATCTTACCCTAAATGTCTGTTTTGAATATGGGCTCCCTGAAGCTCCTTGCCAGTCTACGTGGTGGCCAGGGTTCAGTTAAGGCAGAAGGGAACACCGTCACCAGGCTCACCTCATTGGCCAGCTGGCTGCTTCAGCGTCGGAAAGACCCAACTGCAAACTGTAGGAGCTTTTAATTGGAAAGTGGAGTTCCTAACAGTTTAACCAAGAAGACTTCACCTCTATCCAGAACACGTGATAAAAATATTTACAAATGTGCTTGCATCTCTGGTGAACCCTAGGCCAAAATGGTGCATTTCCAGACAATATTCTGGGATTGTCCATCTGTTTGAATGCATGCTACATACATTTTTTGAGGCAAAAAAAGAAAGAAATCCTAAATGCGAACTACAAACATCAAGCCGCCAATTGTTTGAAACTCGGACAGTGGGGGAAGGGCAGATAAAAAAATAAACATTCACAATTCCTCAACTCAAAGATAACCACTGTAAGCATTTTGGTGTACTCCCTTCTGGTATTTTCTTCCTTTGATGTTACCGTGTTGTTCTGTAGCATAATTTTCCCCTTCAGTATTATATCATGTTTTCTATACACTTAGGGAATGGAATTATAAAGTTCTTTGTACCATATATACAAATGACAGCCCCCCTCCAAAAAAAAAAAAAAACGCATTTGTGTTTCTCTTGTCGATCTAACACTCAATTGTTGCAAATTTATATGCCTGCTCCAAAAAATGACTCGGGTGGAAATATGATTTTTGTATCATGAAAGAAATATGTTCCTGCTTTAAACTGAAATGGGAAATGCCAAAAGGTGAGTCTTAGATGGAAACCGGCTCCCCCTACTGTCTCCAGATGATTGGCCACTGTATAAACTTATGGCCATTTTTGCTCCGATAGTTATGGTTACCAGTAGGCCAGATGAAGTATAGAATACCACCAGCCTGTTTGCTACCTTCAAGAAACTTATATTTCCATACCTCAGTCTTCATGAAAGTTCGGTAACTCAGCCAAGTAGAACCTATTTCCTCAATCTCTGATTGAGGGTAAATGTAGAATTAAAACCAAGAAAGATTTTGAAGCCAACTCAATTTCCCTTGGCAACAGTTGAACCGTTAAAAAGTAGTGCATATTTGAAATGCTCACAGCTGTTGCTTAGAACATTTCACATTTTGTAGAGTGAGGGTTTTGCTTGCAAATTATGGATCTCTATAAAGACAATTCATTTCAAAGTCATTTCATTTCTATAAAATGGCTGAGCAACTGAAATTAGCAGGGTTTTTGGGTTTGGGTTTTGTTTGTTTTGTTTGTTTGTTTGTTTTTTGTTTTTTATTTTTTTTTAATGGAAACATCCTTGCCTATGTGATAATTTGTTTTCTGAACCAATAATTTCTTAAGGCAGTCCATGCATTCTAGGGGTGTGTATACTCCAAGGATAGTGCCAAGCAATCCATTTGGGACAGGAGAAAAAAAGAGGGAATCTACTTATGCTTAATTTTGCTCTTTAAAAAAATAGCATTAAGCTCACCTAATATATACAAAACAAACAGCTCTTCTCTTTGTCCATGAAATGGTCCCTTGGCAAGAGCAGCATAAGATGTCCTTAGGAAAAAGAAAGAGGTACGCATTCCCAGAGGCTGACAGTGGTGATCCAATCTAGTCAACCCCCATCAACCTGTTGTGATTTACTGCAGTTTTCTGGGTTAAATTAAGTGTATTTACTGATTAGATTATCTAGGTTTGATCTAATTAAACCCTCAAAACAGACAAATGGCATTACAAGTGTCTTCTGCAAGGAAACCACAATGTATAACAAGTAAATGATAGAACTGAGGCTTTTAGTATCATTTGGCAGGCTGCTCCATACCAGGAATTCAACTCAGGGGTACTCAACCACTGAGCTACATCCCAGCCCTATTTTGTATTTTTATTTAGAGACAGGGTCTCACTGAGTTGCTTATCACTCGCTGAGTCCTCCTGACTCAGTTTCCTAGGCTGCTGAGATTACAAGCGTGCACCATCACCCTGGCTTAGCCTCAAATATTTGACAGCCACATTTCAAAGTTAAAATGACAATCTAATAAGTCCAACCAAATTTTGGCTAAACAATAACAAAATCATCAAGAAGACTATTTGAAATGTAAATTTACATCTACTATCATTAACAACGGCATCCTAAATATAACTATATCATGACTGTTATAAGCTATATGATGGTACCATATGTGTATTTTATGACCAAATATGCATATACTTAGAAGAATATACCCACAAAAATATATACTGACAGGAATGCATGATTAAAAAGTTTTGAAAAAAAAAAGTTTGGCGACCTGTATTCTAGATTATATGAAAAGAAATATTTTATAACCATTTGGGAGAACATTATTGACAAAACACAGTTTGTTGTTATAAAATGAAAATATTCACTTCCCAGATATGAAAGCTGAGCTTATTAATCTACTGGCCAGCTGACCATGTGATTAGAAGACATAGACAATCAAATGGTGGCTGACTGGTGAACTAAGGAAGGGCTAAGGTAATAAACAGAAGTAGCATTAAAACCAATTATCAATGAGATACCATCTTCAGAGTTAGAGAAGCCCAAATTGGTTGTGTGGAAGATAGGAGTACATGAGGCTGGTTGTTGTAAAAATAGTGAAAGAGCTGAGACAATGGCTGCTTTCTTTGGGAGGAAAAAAAAGAAGAAGAAGAAGAAATATATACACAACTAGTGTAAAAAAGGAATATTGGTATCTTGTTTCTTTGAGCCACATCTACCCACTAGGAAATACTTTCAGCAGTGAATTTCTTGGGTCACAATTTAAATATTACAGCTACATTTTTGGATGTACTTCAAGATTGTAGCTTTTTCGTAGCTTTCTATGATTAATGTTCATAATTATTGCTTGAGATTTAAAATGCTTAGGTACTCCAATTCTCTACTTAGCAATTTGAGCTGCAGTTCAGAAATGACTATCAGAGGACCTTTGAATTGTTTTCAGGAGAGGACCCATGTCACCCACTAGGGTCAAGGCAGGGAGAGCAGTCTTCTATTGCTAAGAGTGAAGGAAAGTTGGGGGAATGGGAACAAGAAGAGAAAAACAATTTCAACAGTACTTTATTTCATACAGGATAAAATGATGTGCCAGAAACGATACTTTTGCTTGTAAAATAGTCAATTTACACAATTAAATGGCCTAATTATAAGTATTATGAGAAGAACACAGACTCTCAGATCAGAGGTTATCCAGCTCTGACAGGAGCTAGAGCAAATTATTCACTCCTCCCAAACTTGGTTTCCTCACCTGTAAATAAGTAAATTAGGACTGGGGTTGTAGCTCAGTGAGAGAGTGCTCACCTCTTATGTGGAGGGCACTGGGTTCGATCCTCAGCACCACATAAAAATAAAATAAAGGTATTGTGTCCATCTACAATTTAAAAAAATATTTTTTAAAAAAATAAGCAAATTAACAGTTCCTAACTGATAGGATGGTTATCAGATTTAAATAATGTTATACATTTACTACAATGCCTAGTATATGTCAACTGCTCAATAATTAGTTGTTGCCACAATCATCCATTTGCTTATTTTTAATACTCTTTATCCATCTTGAAATTTTTCCTTAAGCTTTCTTCCCCCTCCCCTCAAAATTTTATTCTGGCATATCTCCTGTAGCATGAAGAAAATAAGGAGCAAGGAAACCAGAGACATGCCTTTCGATCCACTTCCTCACTAAATGATAGAATATATGTAGGAGCATTCATTAGCAATAGCAGGGGGTTCATTTTACAATACTCATATATATTTCTGAAAGTAAAAAGAAATAATTGATTTAACATCATTTCAGAGCTATATCTTCATTTCTAATTTATATTCCTTAAGAGACTCAAACTAGTTTTTTTTCTAAATTTACCTATTTTTCTTCCCCACCATAACTTCTAGAACTGCCCTAGGACTGAAGCTCTAGTTTCTATCCTAACCCTGCCTTTAATGATGGTCTAGCCATCATTAGTGTGATGACCATATGCTTCCCACACACCCCCTTTTCCCTTTGGGGACCACACTCTCTCATTCTTCATGTGATCCTGGAGTAACTCTTGGTCACAAGTCTTCCCTCTTTCTTCCCGCCAGAGAAATGGGTACATGAGTCAAAAGAATCAACTGGACCTTTCTAAAGATTTACTGTTTACATGCTGAAAAAAACAGACTGAGATCAGAGGTTATCCAGCTCTGACAGGAGCTAGGGCAAATTATTCACTCCTCCCAAACTTGGTTTCCTCACCCGTAAATAAGCAAACTAACATTTCCTAATTCACAGGATAGTCATCAGATTTAAGTAAAGTTATATATTTACTCTAGTGCCTAGCAAATGTTAACTCCTCAAAATTGCTAGTTATTACTTGCTATTACAATCTTTCATTTTATTATTATTTTTAATGATCTTTATCCACCTAGAAATTTTTCTTTATGCTTTCTTACCCCTATAGAAATGATGTAAATTGGAGCTAGGTGGGGTGGTGCATGCCTATAATCCCAACAATTTGGGAGGCTGAGGCAGGAAGATCCCAAATTCAAAATCAGCCCCAGCAACTTAGCAAGGCCTTAAGCAACTTAATGATATGGCTCAGTGGTTCAGTTGCTGGGAAGGAAGGAAGGAAAGGAAGGAAGGAAGGGGATAAGAAAGAAATATAGAAAGGAAGGAAGGAAAGAAAGAGAAAGAGAAATCATGTAAGTTGGAACTACTTGTGACTATAAAGTGGTAAAGCTACATCCTGTAGGAAGCCAACCCTTGGAAGAAACTTGAGCAAACACCAAGTTCTAACAATTATTGGAACTGCTGGATTCAGCTATTCATGAAACTCATTTCCCATATATAAGCCTCCTCACCAGATTTTTCCCCTTTTTTGTTTAATCCGCTGTGGAGTAGGATTTCTATAACTTACACTCAAAGAATTCTGAATAATAATGCCTAGGCAAGTCACTTAACTGCTCCATGCTTCAATTTACTTTAAGTCTGGAACTTGGGGTTTTCTACAAGTTGAACTAAATGAAATATTTAGATTAAATCTAATATTGCTGGGCATAAGAGCCCACACCCATAATTACAGTGACTTGGAGGCTGAGGCAGCAGGATTGCAAGTTCAAGGTCAGCCTCAGCAATTTAGGGAGGCCCTAAGCAATTCAGCAGGACCCTGTGTCAAAAATAAAAAATAAAAATAAAAAGGGCTGTAGATATGGCTCAGTGGTAAAGCGCCCCTGGGTTAAATTCTTGGTACCAGAAATTTAAAATAAATAAATCTAATCCTATGCATGAAAGGGAAACATTTAAAGTGACCTGCCAGGAATTGTTTCCTGATGTAACTCATCAAGTTTAATTTATTCGTGTGAGGTTTTTTTTTTTTAAAGTTCAGATTTAAAGTAGATATTCTTAAGAATTACACTTGAAGAGTTGTATAAGTCCCTCTGGAACACAGATATATAAGAAAGGAACAGTGTAGAGACCTACCAAATGTGAAAATCACTATTCTTTATCAAACTGCCTTTGAATAAGTTATTTTTTTTTTACTTTGTCTTTTGAAACACTAAGGTCATATTTTCTATAATTCAATCTAGTTGAAAGTTACAGCTAGTGTTCTTTTTCTTAATATTTATTTTTTAGTTGTAGTTATCTTTATTTATTTTTTTATGTGGTGCTGAGGATTGAACCCAGGGCCTTGCACCAGCTAGGCGAGTGCTCTACTGCTGAGCCACAACCCCAGCCCTCTTATCTATCTCGTATAGAGAAAGAACGTTGCTTTTAAGGTGATAAAATTGGGTAAAAATCTATGAACATGTAAATCATAACTAAAGTGTTCTAAAACAGCAAGACAACAAAAAGCGGGTACAAATTTAAACCCGAGCACACTGTTACTAAAACAAAATAAACATTTAAGATCAATGTATATAATCTTACATGGTACTGGTAATTACAACTGCAAACATCTGCATAGCAATGCAGTGCACTTTCATATGTACTATTTAATTTGAGCCTTAACTCTGCTGGCACATATTATTTTCATCTTTGAGAATCAGGGAGGTTGCCCAATATCAGATAACTAATAACTAGTAGAATCACAATTCAAACACTTCCAAGAGCCAGACCTCTTCATACAATATCAAGTAACCTCTGTCTCTTTGCTAATGATGGGTCCAAGTAATTGAATATTATTTTTTTGACACAATACCTATATTTCACTTATTTATTTTTATGTGGTGCTGAGGATCGAACCCAGGGTCTCGAACATGCGAGGCAAATGTTCAGATTTAAAGTAGAGCCACAACCCCAGCCCCAACTGAATATTATTATTTCCATCTTACAGAAGGAAAGACTACTAAAATACACAGGTTAAATATCTTCTATGAGGTCATAACTTAAAGAAAGTAGAAACAATGGACGCCATCTTCCCATTACCACCATGATCTCCCATTTGTTGGAAACTATGAGCCAGGAACTTTGGCGAGTACTTTATATGTTTGATATTGTTTAAACTTCAAAATAACACATGAACAGAAACATTATCTCACTTTACAGATCTTGAAACAAAGATACAGGAAGCCTACGATTCTTTTTCAAGGTCATACATCTAGTAGAAAATCTTGAGTAGGAGTTAAAATTAGAAGTCAGGCAGTGAAATTCCTTTCCTCCCCTGCACCCCATCCACCCCTAGAAAGTCTCAAAACAATATAATATGGTTTATATATAGTGCTGGGGCTGGAGATGTGGTTCAATGGTTAAATGGTTAAGTGCCCCTGAGTTCAATCCCTGGTACCAAAAAAAAAAACTTATATATGGTGCTGTGTAGAATATATAGAAAACATGAAGCCTTTCCAGCACATTTCCTTGATACTTAAGTCTCTCCCAAAACACAAAGAATCTCCACTCTGTCTTTGATGAGAAACACTTTTTACTGCTAGAGTTAGGTTGCAGAATGGATCCAAACCAACCTCCCTCTTAATGAACAGAAGATTTTCTAGAGAATTTAGGTTTAAAGAACTTTGAAAACAAGGATAGAGGCAGTAGTCATCTCCAGTACTTGAAAAATGTTCTGTTTGATGGTATTTCTAAGTCAAGAAAGCTTATATTCTCAGAATGGGGAGGTTGGTGACCCAGTTAACAAACTAGTTGGCAACTAGAACAAAGTATTTATGGAAAAGTATCTTTGAAAAACAAGCATTGGATGAGCCTCATTGAAAACATAAAATCTCAGCTGTCCTGACCCCTAAGGAAAAAAAAAAAAAAAGTCATCATTGGCTAAAAAGCCACTGGCTTCACAGGCAAATTGTAGTAAATTTTCAAGAGAAATCATTATCCTCAAGATGCTCAGGACATTTCTACAAATATTTTCAATACTTAATATAGGAGAATTTTTCAAACCACATTTTCATTCTTTTTTTTTTTTCACCATGAACATTTTCATTCTTTTATTTAACCATTCTCTCATATATTCATTCTAAACATTTAGGAACCCACTCTGGGTAAATTCAAATATGACTATGACACCGTAAGTGCTCTCAGTCTAGGGTATTACAAGATGTTATGATCAAGGGCTAATTATTATGGGATCCTGGTGCAATACCTTGTGATCAGGAGGGGGAAATGGAAAAATAAAAAGGGAGGAAAAGAAGGTGACATTGGTAACACTCAGAACTCTTGTTTACTTCTGGCTTGGGACATGCTTCCTTTGTTTTTTGTTTGTTTAAGGTATTCTTTACTGTGGACCAGGAACTATCCAAAGTGGTCCATGTAGAATATTTATTTTCATCTTACTAAGTGTGTTTGTTAGTCAGCTTTTCAGCTATGACTGAAAAAACTGACAAGAACAATTTAGAGAAGGAAAATTTATTTTGGCTCACAGTTCCAGAGGTTGAGTCTATCGTTAGAGGAGGCCATTGCTCTGGGTCCAAGGCAATCCAGAACATCATGGCCAAAGGGCCCAGTGGAGGAATGCTTCTTCATTCGTGACAGCCAAGGGAGCAGAGAAAGGGAAGGGGGAAGGAGAAATGGAAGATGAATCCTTCCAGAGCACACCCCTATTAACCTAGCTCCTCTAGCCATGCTGCCCACCTGCCTGCCACCTAGGCAGTCCATTCAAACTTTTTAAGATGGACTGATTAGGTTACTCTCACAGTGTGGTCATTTCACCTCTGAATATTCCTGCATTAACACAGGAGATTTTAGGGGACACACCAGATCCAAATCATAAAAATCAGTATTAATGTCCTCCTCTTTTCCCTTCAGAATTGGAAACTACAAACAAATAAAAAATTGGAAATTAGAACCCTCACTTTACTGGCTTTCTATGCTTTGGGATATCAAGGTACTGAACAGATTTGGGGGTTCTTGCTCTTCAGGTGGAGCAGCAAGGACCTTCCTGAGGACATACCGGGGTTGATGGAAGCCAAGAGAGGAACATATAATTCAAATTCTGGGCAGGGATGCACCTACCCACAGCAAGCAGACACTAGTGGCAGGATAGGGGGGGCCTCAGGCCCTTTTTGGTCTCTATCCCTTGCCATAATTGTACTTTCTTCCTTCTTCTCTTGCTTTCTTTGGGGGTGAGACTAGGTAGTACAAAATGGCAGGTCAAGCTCTCACATTTGTATTGCCTCCACTGAAGAGGACAGCCAGAACTTAGACTAGAATCCTTTAGTTGTTTTGTGGTTTTTTTCAAATATATTTTTCAGTTGTAGGTGGACACAATATCTTTATTTCATTTTTATGTGATGCTGAGGATTGAACCCAGTGCCTCCCATGTGCTAGGTAAGCACTATACCACTGAGCCACAACCTCAGCCCCTAGAATCCTTTAGTTTTAATTTAAATTTCCTGGAAAAGATACCCTTACCTGGTCCAATCAACTATGGCCAGGGTATTATAGTCATATTGCACAAAATAAAAATTGGTCAACGAATCCTTTGAAATATTTTTTTCTATTGCTAAGCATAAATTCTGACATTTCCATGTGAGTTGGGGAGAAAAAAAAAGAGAAGAAACCAGAGCCCTGAAATGCACCCCGTTGTCTACTTAGAACATCTTTGATTATTTCTTCAAATTAAATTTAGAGTAGTAGGGTTCTGTTTTTCATTTGTTTGTTTTGGATACTGGGGATTCAACCCAGGGGCACTTTACCACTAAGCTACATCCTCAATCCTAAAATAATAGACTTATTTTATTTATTTATTTATAATTTTATTTTATTATTTTTGGTCCTGGGGATTTAACCCAGGGGCACTTAACCACTGAACCACATCTCCAGCCCATTTTTTATTTTGAGACATGTTCTCACTAAGTCGCTTAAGGCCTTGCTAAGTTGCTGAGGCTGACTTTAAACTTGTGATCCTCCTGCCTCAGCCTCCCCAGTCTCTGGAATTGCGGGTGGGCACTACCACATCCAGCTATGATGGTAGATTTAACAGTCTAAGGATCTGAATGTTTTGAGTTCTTGATAAAGTTCTGCCACATTATCAACCCTATAACTCACTTTCTCACCTTGTCTACATTTATAGACCAAATATTTGAAACTAATTATAACTCTTATTCCTTTAATTACACAGGTAAAATAGTTAAAATATTTTCCATGGATTTAGTAGTGATTTGTATTTCTTTTTCTGCAAATTGAGTAATGGTGTTTTTGCTTATTTTTTTTTCTATTACAGTTTTAGTGTCTTTGTGATTTATTTACGTGAAGTAAATTGATTTTACATAGAAGAGTGTAATTTATTGCCTTTGGGATTTTTTTTCTTTGCTAAGCATAAATTCTTAGAAAATCTTTCCCTTAAAAATTTCTCCCCCTGGAAATCTTTCATACGAAAATATTCCTAAGGTTCACAGGGATATTCATTGTAGAATTTTAATAACAAAAAATAGAAACAACCTAAATATGTATTAGCTGAAGGATAGTAAAAAATTGTGGTGCATCCAGACTATGGGATGCTATGTAAGCATTAAATATAAAGGAAATGTCTATCATATGGGAAAATGTTTATGATATTAAGTGAAAAAAGAGCAAATCACAAAATTATAGGTAAAGTAGTATCTTATTTATATTAGGAAAACCTGAGCTATGAAATACATACATAGATGTATACAAAATAAACCTGGGCATTTAGAGTAGACATAACCCCTGTAAATACCTAGAAAAAGGTCTGGGATAGGCTGGGATTGTGACTCAAGCGGTAGCTCACTCGCCTAGCATGCGTAGGGCACTGGGTTGGATCCTCAACACCACATAAAAATAAAATAAAGATATTGTGTCCACCGAAAACTAGAAAAAAAATTGAAAAATAAAAGGTCTGGGATACAACAGTAAAGACTTTGGGGTATGGGTTGAATCCTTTCTGCCATAATCCTTTAGTTTTAATTCAAAGTTTCTGGGAAAGGGACCCTGGCCCAGCTGGTCCAATCCACTACGTCTGAGCAGTGAAGTCATATTGCACAAAATGAATGTTAGGTGGGGAACTTTCTGCTGTTTCCATGTGTTTATATTTTAGGATTCTATTAGTTGGTATTAAACTGAATGTTCTCTTCTATAACCTAATTTTTCACTCAACATCATATTTTTCGCTTGTTTTCTAAGGTTCTAGGGATTAAACTTTGGGTGTTTCTACCACTAAGGTACATCCCCAGACCTTTTTATTTTTATTCTTGCTAAATTGCCCAGGCTAGCCTCACACTTGAGATCTCCCTGCCTCACCCTCCAGAGTCTCTGGGATTACAGGTATAAGCCACTTTACCAGGCTCATCATGTTTTGAACTTGACCATATTAACATGAACACTAGATCACTCACTCTCACTGCTGTGTAGCATTCTATTTATAAATGCTCTGTAGTTTATTTATCCTCTTGTTTGTGTGGCTTGGGTTATTCCCAGCATTTTACTACTTTGAACAGTGGTGCTGTGGACATTCCCGGGCACATTTCCTTGTATACTGTAGTTTGTCTAGTGTGTGTATGTAGAAGTGATACCAAGTAAATTGCTTTCCTTAACAATTGTACCAATTTACAATCTACTAGCAGTATCTAAGATATTCTAAGGCTTAAAAAAAAAAAAAAAAAAAAACTATTCACCCAGAGCAGACATTTATCTATGTTATCTTCTAATTTTTGTTTTTATTTTTCTTTTCACTAAATTCTAATCAACATTAAATTAATTTGTGTCTGTGGTCTGTGATAAGAACCTGAACTGATAACTAATAAATAACCAATTCTCCTGCTATCATTTATTGACAAACCACATTCTTCTTCATTATACACTCCCCTGCCCCCACAACTAGGGGTGGAACCTAAGGCCTCACACAGGCTAAGTAAGCATTCTACTACAGAGCTACACTCTCAACCCTTTTTTTTTTTTTTTCATTTTTTAATATTTATTTTTTAGTTTTTGGTGGACACAACATCTTTGTTTGTATGTGGTGCTGAGGATCGAACCCGGGCCGCACGTATGCCAGGCGAGCGTGCTACCGCTTGAGCCACATCCCCAACCCCAACCCTTTTTATTTCTTATTTTTATTTATTTATTTATTTATTTTTGTGGTGCTGGGGATTGAACCCAGGGCCTTGTGTCTGTGAGGCAAGTACTCTACCAACTAAACTATATCCTTAGCCTTTTTTATTTTAAGACAGTCTCACTAAGATTCCCAGTTTGACTCCAACTTGTGATCCTCCTGCCTCAGCCTCTTGAGTAGCTGGGATTACAGGAATACATCACTGCACACAGTTTTTTGGGGTTTTTTTTGGTTTTGTTTTTGTATTGGGGATTAAACTCAGGGACACATGACCACTGAGCCACATCCCCAGCCCTATTTTTATTTTATTTAGAGACAGTGTCTCACTGAGTTGTTTAGTGCCTCACTATTGCTGAGGCTGGCTTTGAACTCTTAATCCTCCTGCCTCAGCCTCCCAAGCCACTGGGATTACAGGTATGCGCCACCATAACTGGCTTGCACCCAGCTTTTCTCTTTTTCTTATTCTCACTTGATGATTCATCTAGTTGAATTTCAGTATCATTTTGTAGAGCTGTCCTAAAAAACCCATTGGAATTTCACTATAATTACTTTGAGCCCATGAATAATTTGAGAATGATCCTCTCCTGTTCTCAAACTTAAATGACTAAGCTCCTCACTGCACAAAATCCAGTGCCCTCAGCCTGCAACTCAAGTCTCACCCACAATCATGTCTCAGGCTCAAATTTTATATCAGAACTGTGTCCTCATCCTCCTGTCCCCCAAGCATTCCTTATTGATTTTCACTCCAACTTTTTTGCCTATAAGATTCCCTCCCACCAAGAATTTGAACCCTTCCTTCCGCTTCTCCTTGTTTTGTTTATTCAAACCTTTCCTTCTTCCAAAGGCTGGCCTGGGCTGCATCTGTATCCTCATCAGGAGTCATCTCGCTATCTCACACTGCCATCCACTTGCCTCACATGTCTGTCTTCAAACTCTCTGATTCTCTGAGTTTAAGTAAAATAAGGAAAAGGAAACACGTAGAACTTGCCTGGAGAGAAGTCAGTAAGAGCAGTTGCTGGTGAAAGGAACAGCAGCCAAGTTAGGTATTCCACTTTCCATATCTGGAGCCCGGAAGTAGAGGAAGTACCAGGATAAATTGGAAAAGAGAAACTGGAGCTAGTTCCTCCATAGCTCACCATGCCCAGCTATGGCCCTGAGGTCTGCCAACTTGCACACACACCAGCTCATTTAACCTTTGAAAAACTCAATGCAGTAGGCAGCATGATCTCCATTTTACCAATCAGGATAAAGAGGCTTGCAGGTTAAATGCCAGGTTATGCAGCTAGGAATGGATAGTGCCAGGTCTGTAATTCTACCTTCTAATTGACATCAGTTTACCATTCTTTCTGCCATATCCACAGCTGCTTCCCCATTAATCATGCTAATTTTTAAACATTTTGGATTTTTATTTTTAGTCCTGGTAATAAAACCCACATAAAATTTACCCTCTTGCTGAGTGTGGTGGCACACACCTGTAATCCCAGCAGCTCAGGTGGCTGAAACAGGAGGATCAGGAGTTCAAAGCCAGCCTCAAAAAAGTGAGGCCTTGAGCAAATCAGTGAGACCCTGTCTCTAAATAAAATACAAAATAGGGCTGGGGATGTGGCTCAGTGGTTGAGTGCCCCTGAGTTTAATCCCCAGTACCAAAAAGAAAAAAGGAAAAAAAGAAAGAAAATGGTTAATTGTTTTTTGTTGGTTTTTTTTTTTTTTTTTTTTTTTTTTTGCGGGGGTACTGGAGATTGAACTCAGGGGCCCTCAACCACTAAGCCACATCCCCAGCCCTTTTTTGTTTTGTTTTGTTTTATTTTATAGAGACAGGGTATCACTGAGTTATTTAGGGCCTTGCTAAATTGCTGAGACTGGCTTCGAACTCTAGATCCTCCTGCCTCAGCCTCTTGAGCCACTGGGATAATAGGCATGTGCCAATGCGCCCGATCCCTCTTAACCATTTTCAATTGAACAGTTCAGTAGTATATTCACATTGTATAACATATCTCTGGATCTTTTTCATGTTGCAAAACTGAAACTCTACAACCATTAAACAGCTTCACATTTCTTGCTCCCACCAGCCCCTCCCTGAGAACAACCATTCTACTTTCCATTTCTATGACATTGACTACTTCAGATGTTTCATATAAGTGGAATCATAGAATATTTGCCCTTTTGAAATTGGTTTGTTTCACTCAGCATAATGTTTCAAGGTCGATCCACATTGTAGCATGTGACAGGATTTCCTTAAATTTTAAGGCTGAATAATGTTTCGTTGCATGCGTATACCACATTCACTTTCTCCATTCATCTGTCTGCAGACACCTTGGCCTCTTCTGCCCGCTGACAGTCATGATTATTCTGCAGTGAACATGGGTGTGCAAATATCTCTTTGAGTCC
Source organism: Callospermophilus lateralis (assembly GCF_048772815.1). Classification (NCBI taxonomy): domain Eukaryota; kingdom Metazoa; phylum Chordata; class Mammalia; order Rodentia; family Sciuridae; genus Callospermophilus; species Callospermophilus lateralis. The sequence goes on along the minus strand of NC_135307.1, from coordinate 67,528,371 downwards.
TGCTTTCAAATCTTTTGGGTATATATTCAGAAGTGGGATTTTTGGATCATATGGTAATTCTATTTTTAATTTTTTGAGGAATTATGTTCACTTTTGAACAAATAGCCCATTCTCATGGACTCTACTGCAACATGGTAACAGGCGGCATATTGCCTTCCCTCTAATTAAATTGAAAATAGCAATCATGCTCATATATAACCATTAAAATATGTTTAAACTTCTTACTTAGGATGCATCAATTACACTGTTGGCAACTGTAGACACTTCCATTTCCTCCCAGTCTCAGTTAACAAGCTGTTCTTCACTTTTAACAACCCCCGCCCCCAATATCCAGGGTCACTAGAGCAGAAGATGCAGGATAGAAGAGCCTGTTTTGTTCAATACCATGCCCCAGAGAACTGGCATATAACACACACTCAAAAAAAAAAAAAAAAAAATTGGATAGAAGAGCAAGTAAGTACCTGAATGAAAAGCCATGTTGCTGAGCATAGTTTAAGAAATTGAACTTAACCCTGGAGGGAGGTGTGTGTAGAGCAGAGAATAGTACCTCTTGTTCCCAGCAAGCAGGAAGTAGAACACAGATGGCAAAGAGACAGTCAATGACATGATTTTTGCCAGAATGATGATACCATCCCTAAGACAAATTCAGACTAAAGCTCTGATCATAAGATCATACCAACCATGAGCAATAGGGAGTTTGGGAATCTGTGAATTCTAATGATAAGGTCCTGCCAGGTTGGTAGAACTGTGCTCTAGGAAGGAAAAGGCAGGAGAGTACTAACAGTACAGAGCCACTTTTCCTATCTCTCCTGCCCACAGGCGGAGAGCACTGGAAGCAAAAACATTGTCACACCTGGTAGCAGATTCCTCGATGGCCAATTGGAGATCACAAGGTTGACTGACATCCTCTGATGGGACCCGGCGCATGAGGGCAGAGAGAGAATTAATTCAACACACTGAAAGTAGTTATTGTCTCATGGAGGGAGCAAGCTCTCCTACTCTCCTTCCATCTTTAGAGTGGATGCATAATTTTGGGGAAAGAACTATAGGAAATGGGATTATACTGAATTAATAAACATTAAATAGACTGAATAAAAAGTGCACAGATTTATAAACAGTAAAGATCCTAGAGCAAATTATTCAGTAGAAATTATGCTTGCACATATTTTAGGAGTTAATGAATTGTAAACTCTCTTCCATTCAGATGAAGGGACTGAATTCAAGAGAAAATTATTTTGTCTTCTAAAAGGAATGAAAGACAAGCTTAGGTTGCTTAGTGACAACGTGGAATCTTCTCTTATTCTTATTCAGGAATTTAAATTCACACCAGCAAATCAATACAGTAAATAGTGAGGACCTTTAATATATTGCTTTTAGAGGAGTCAGCATGGCTAAGTGAAAATCAACTAAACTTGGGGTCAAAACACTTGACTTCAGGAATTGGTACTGCTTTGACCACTTTAGACTTTTAGAAAATTGTCATCACCTATTATCCACATCACCAGTAGAAAGATACAAATCTGACCGTGTTTCTCTCCTTCATTTGCCCTCAGGGCAAATTCCAAATATCTCTGTATAGGACATTCCTTCATTATCAGACTGCAACTTATGGAACCAGCCTTAACTTCCATAATTTGCTGCTCACTTTTATCAAGCAACACTGTATAAACATACTTAACTCACACCTCCTGTGCTCTAACACCTCTTCATTGATTTGGCAAACAAACTTGTACCCAACATTTCTATCTCAGCCCTGACTTTTCTTCTAGATTCCTTGATGTCCACTGACCTTCTCTACACTATCTACTCCTACACAGAGATGACTGTATTATAATTAGTTATTTGCATGATCATAGTAATAAGATCTGCCTCTCCATCAAATTCCTTTTCTCACTACCTTTTCTTTTTCCTTTCTTTCTGTCTTCTTCTTTTTTTTGGGGGGGAGGGAGTGCTGTTGGGGGTACTGGGAATTTAACTCAGGGACATTCGGCCATTGAACCAGATCTCCAGCCCTATATTTTCTATTTTATTTAGAGGCAGGGTCTTACTGAGTTGCTTAGCACCTTGCTAAATTGCTGAGGCTGGCTTTGAACTTGTGATCCTCTGCCTCAGCCTCCTGAGCATGTACCACCAGCTTTTCATTTTTAACTATAAAAGTGGTATCTTTTGTTGTTGTTGTTCTGGGGACTGAACCCAGGGCCTCTAGCATGCTAAACAAGCACTTTACCAATGAACTATATCCCTAACCCTTAAAAGTGATACATTTTTAATCATATAAGTTCAAAGTACAGGAGGCAAAATGTCTCCTGAAAAATCTCCCAAAGACCATTCTTGTATAAGAGCAGGAACCATGAGTTTCCTTCTTCAGATTCTCAGAACATAGTTCCTAATAGATAAGACTCCTTCATAAATAGTATCAAAGGAATGAATCTATAAAATGAAGATGATATAATTGTCAGTACTAGTCAAAAGTGTCACAGTGATGGGATCATGCAAGATAACGATTGCAAAAGTTCTTTAGACTGGAAAGCATTATGCAAGTACCAAATAACATAATCAATGGCTAATACCTCTGGATCTGACTTCATCTGGCTTCCACTACCTGGCAAACTGGGTTTCAATGATGATGACAGTAATGGTGGTGGCCAACACTTACTGAGTACTTTTTGAGTCCCCAGCACTATGAAAAGTGTTTAACCCACATTGACTGGTTTAATTCTTATTACAACTGATAGGGATTAAGAGATATTAATTTTCCCATTTAAAAAAAATTTTTCAATTGTTGATGGACCTTTATTTTATTTATTTATACATGGTGGTGAGAATTGAACCGAGTGCGTCACACATGCTAGGCAAGCGCTCTACCACTGAGCCACGACCCAGCCTCCATTTTTTTTTTTTCAAACGAAGAAACTAAAGCCCAGAAAAGTTATCTAATTTGTCCCTCCTGCCCCCACCCCAAATCATAGAAATAAAGAGGATTTGAATCTAGGAAACCTGGCATCCAAGTCCACACTCTTTTTGTTTGTTTGTTTGTTTGTTTGGGTACTAGGGATTGAACGGAGGGGCACTCAACTACTGAGCCACATCCCCAGCCCAATTTTTTATTTTATTAGAGACAGAGTCCCAGTGAGTTGATTAGTGCCTCACCTTTGCTGAGGCTGGATTTGAACTTGGGATCCTCCTGTCTCAGCCTCCCGAGCCGCTGGGGTTACAGGCATGCACCACCGCGCCCTGTCTCAAATTCACACTCCTAACCACTTCATATGACTACCTCAAATATACGATTCTGAGGATGAGCCCTGATCCTAACAGGAGCCAACTACTTCCCATCCCTGCATAGCTCCTTGTTCCAGTTTTGAGTCAGAAGCAACATCCCTATAAGTCCTTGTCTCCTCAATATGTAAAGTGGGGATATTAATGGTTCCTAACTCACAAAGTTTTTTTCAAGGATTATCTCTGACACCACCTCAGGTCACAATGACAGGAAGGGGATCAAACCTAGAGCTGGAGTCAGCAATTGATTGCTTTGTAACAGGTACAGCAGTAAAGAGAAGCGAAATAACCATCCTGTTACAGAGGACAATGAATCCTAATTGGGGAGGAGCTAAGTATCTGTTAATACATATATTTAAATGTCCAAATGACACTGAAGTCTAGCAATCTAATTTAGGCCTTATCAGTCATGGCCAAACAAACAAGATCTCATGAAGAAAATAAGCATTCAAAAGACGAGACATTCATTTCTGAACTTGTTAGCCTTATACACCAGATGAAACAAACAGAAATGGAAATAAAAATTCATGACATGTCACACGTATAACAGAGGTGTGAGTAAAGAACAATGCAAGGAGAGAGAGAGCAGCACCAGACAGTGCTTAGATCCAGAGTGGCCCTTAAGTCTTTTTTTTTTTTTTTTTTTTTTTTTAATCAATTCACCATTAAAAGGAGTTGCCAGATAGAGAGTTGCAGCTCCATCCAGCCAACTGAAGGTAAGATCTCTGTGGGAATCACAGCCACTGAGGGTCTCCAGGGTGAGAAAATTTGGTTAAACTTCCTACTGGGATTTAATTCAATTTCTGAAACAAGGTACATTATTTGTAAAGGTCCTAAGGAGCCAGGATGTTTTTGTTGTTGTTGTTTCTTTTTTTCTTTTTTTCAATCTAAGTTATTTATTTAAGCTATCTCCCCCCCACAAAGGGATGGAAGATCCATACAAAGGGCATCATTTGTTACAAGCAAGGTGAGCTTAAGACCTGGTACTTCCTTGATCTTCATATAGAATAATGGTCTGAACCAGTGCGGTGGTCCCAGTGCCTGGGTAATGGACCAGATTCTCCATTCATCTTCACAACTAGTTGGAAGTGAATTCACTTAAGGGTTATGGAATAGAGAATGGTTACCATCTTCCCAGGGGGAAGGCCTTGATTCTGATGTGGAGACCAGGAAAGGCCATGAACTCAGGTGTCTCATGCTTTCTGTGGTGCAACTCAAGGAAAACATTCAGCATTCTCTCTCTCCCTCCCTCCCCCCCTTCTCTCTCTCACACATACACACACACACACACACACAAACACGCACACTAACCCCCCCACACCCGAGGGCAATAAAGTAAGAGAGGGCCTTCCACATGCAAGCCAAGCCCTCCGGATCCTGGGCACCACCAGACACAGGCTACCCCACCTGCAGGCAGGACCGATCTCGCAGCCTAGAAAGCCAAAATGCAGAATCTGCCGCCACCACCTTTTTGACCTGGACCCAGGATCCTTTTTTCTGTCCTGGAGCAGAGATCTGAAGGCACAGAGGCAACTTCACACATATAGTCTAGTTCAATTAATGAGGACGCTACAAGAATCAAAAAGAATGGACTCCAGCTAGACCAATGCACCACTGCCCCTAGGCTGGGATTAAACACAGAAGCAGGAAGCGGAGGAACCTGTTGGTAACTAAAAACGGGCAGGTAAAAAGTAAGCAGGCCGGGTGCTGTGTTGCACATCTGTAATCCCAGCAGCCCAGAAGGCTGAGGCAGGAGCCTTGGGAGTTCAAAGCCAGCCTCAGCAACTTAGCGAGGCTTTAAGCACTCAGTGATACTCTGTCTCTAAATATGATACAAAATAGTACTGGGGACGTGGCTCAGTGGTAGAGTGCCCCTGAGTTCAATGCCCCGTACCTGCCCCCTGAAAATAAAAAGTAACCAGGAAGTTTTTATAAGGCATTCTTGCAGATGTTCTGAATATTAGAGAAAAGAATGAGCTTTGAGAAGGAATGTACACAACTTCAAGATGAGTCAATGGTAGGCCTTGAATTGGCATTAAGGGACATTTTCCCAGAAATAGTAATATTAACAATTTCAGCTATTACCTAGTGGTATTGAATTTAGGGAACAGGCTTGAGGAAACATTGTCCTCAGAATTTAAATAGTGCAGAAACAAGACATAAAAGATGACACGAGCCATCTGCAGAGGTACCTCACCCTAGGAAATGTTTTATGAATGTGTTTGTTCAGAAACTTGGGAAGACCTGAGTCCAATGCTTATGACTAAAATTAACCACGTATTTTATGTCTCTGTGCCTTTGCACGTGTCATCCCTTCTGCCCATTTGATCTTCTGTTACCCTTTTCTTTCCTTTTCTCATTCTATTGGATAAACTATGTTTCTTTCAAACAGCAGGCCAGGTATCATCTTTTCATACCCTGTGGCTAAGAAAAGAATGAATCATTCCCTTGTCTCTTCTCCTTCTGCACCGTGTGCCATTATTATTATTTGAAGATCTGTCTCCCCTAGCACACTGCAGGCTCCATAAGGACAGAGACTAAACCTTTTTCCTTAGCATCACCTACCACAGTGCCTGACTCAATAGGTACTTATATTTTTTTCCATTTTTCTGCGCGATAACAAAATACCCAAGGGTGGGAAATTTATTTTTTTTAAAGATTTATTTAGCTTATAGTTTTGGAGATCGGGCAGCACCATCAGTTTGGCCTCTAGTAACATCACAATGTCAGCAGCTTATGTGGAGGAGATCCCATGATGAGACAGAAAGCCTCGGAGATCCAGGAACAAGGCTCACTCCTTTTATAACCATCTCCTACTGAAGGAAACTAAACAGGGTCTCCAAGAGAAATATATTACTCCTTCCTAAGGGCATTACTTACCTCCCACTAGGCCCACTTCTTGAAGTTTCCAACTCTATATTAGTCAGCTTTCCATTGTGTAACAAAAACCTGATATAATAATCAGTTTATAAAGAGGAAAGGTTTATTTTAGCTCATAGTTTTAAAGACTTCAGTCCATGGTGAGTTGGCCCTGCTGCTTTTGAGTCTGTAGTGAGGTGGTACGTCATGGCAGGAAGTGTGTGGTTGGAACAGCAGCTCACCTCATGAAGCCAGGAAGCAAAGAGAGAGACAGTATCCCAGAGTCCTCTTTGAGGTCATACCTGCCCCCCCCCCAAAAAAAAAAAAAACTTGCTAGGCCTCATCTCTTATTAAAGTTTCCACCACTTTCCGGTAACACCAAACTGCTGAGCCTTTACACATATGGGCCTTAGGGGGACATCTCAGATCTAAACTGTAGAAACTACCTCTCAACATTACCTTATTGGGGGCCAAGTTTCCAGCACATCAGTCTTTGGGAGATACACTTAAACCATATTCATACCATAGCCATATTCATCTCAACTGATCGCAGACCAGGAGAGGGGGAAAAGGAGAAGCCTACCCAAAGAGGTACATCAGAATCTGAGTAGGTAGCAATGGTTTGTAGGATAGGCATATTGAACTACAGTAGGTTTGAAGGCACCATCAGAATCTACGTAAGCTGTGATACTTTGAATTAAAGGAGGAGTCCAGGTTGTAGGTTGCTTATTTTTCCTTTGTGGTCCTGGGATGGAACCCAGGTCCTTGTGCATGTGAGGCAAGAACTCTACCAACTGAGCTATATCCCCAGCCCCGTGGTTGCTTGTTTAGCTTTAGTGAAGAAAGTGGTTTAATAGGAGGACAAATATATAAACAAAAAAGTATTATTTGCTATAAAAGTATGCCCAAGATTAAAAATCAGAATAAAGCAAAGGGGGAATTAAATCCCTTGTTGGATATCAGAAAACGTTTCTAGTATAGGAAATCTATTGATCTAGGCGTTGAAGGATAAATGGGAGTTTGTCAAGTGTGATGATTAATTTTAGGTGTCAACTTGACTGGATTAGGGATATACAGATAAACTGGTAAAGCATTCCTTCTTTGTTTATTTATTTTTATGTGGTGCTGAGGATCGAACCCAGGGCCTCGCATTCTACTGCTGAGCCAGAATCCCAGCCCCCTTTAAAGCCTTCCTTCTTAATAGTGTCTGTGAGGGTGTTTCCAGAAGAGATTGATATTTGAATCACTGAACTGAACAAGGAAAATCTGTGCTCATCCAAAAAGGACAGGAACCATTCATCAGCAGACGATCTGGATAGCACAAAATGGCAGAGGAAAGGTGAACATATCCCCCCACTCCTCCTCCCCTTCTTTCCCCTCCCCCGTCTCCCATCTCAAAACTCAGTTTATAGAATTGATCAAGCGGGTGTGGTAGCACACGCCTGAAATCCCAGTGGCTTGGGTAGCTGAGGCAGGAGGGTCACAAGTTCAAAGCCAGCCTCAACAAAAGCAAGGCACTAAGCATCTCAGGTAGATGCTGTCTCTAAATAAAATATAAAATAGGACTGGGGATGTGGCTTAGTGGTCAAGTGCCCCTTGGTTCAATCCCAGGTACCAAAAAAAAAAAAAAAAAAAGAATTAATCAAATTACTGAGTCAGTTATAGTCTTGTAACTGAATAGCATACACAGTCTTACCTTTATGATCTGATCTCTTGATTATCTTCCTAGCAGGTGTTCTTCCTGCCTTACACTTTATGAATAAACCAAAAGAAACTGCTTAAAACTTGCTGAGTGTACCATGAAAATAATACCATCATTCCCCCTCCCCATCTTCTCTCCCTTCTCCCTCTTCCCCCCCTTCTTCTTCCCCTTCTTCTTCTCTCAGAGCTGAGACATCTCTCTTTTCTTGCCCTTGGATATCAGAACTCTATCAAACTCTATCAAACTCTGTCAGAACTCTATCTTCAAACTCTGGGACATGCACCAGTGTTCCCTCACTTTCTCAGGGTTTTGACATGGAACTGAGTCACACAATCAGCATCCTTGGTTCTCAAGCATTCAGACTTGAAATAAATTATATTACTTACTTTCCAGTTTTTCTTGCAGATAGCATGTTGTGGGATTTCTTGCCTGCCATAAGATTGTGAGTCAATTTCTCTAATATATCCCCTCTCCATCCATTCATCCATCCATCCATCCATCCATCCATCCATTCTATTGGTTCCATTTCTCTCTTTATATTTCAGGCAGCAGAAAAGAGGGCAAAGGACACTCAACAACTGTTATTTTATGTAAATTCTTAGAAGCTTCCACCTACATCCTATTACTCCAACACAATCTTATAACCACAATCAACTGCAAAATACCCTGGGAAATATAGTATTTATTCTGGGCATAACATCACCTAAAAATTGGGGGTTCTATAATTATGGAAGGGGAGAATAACTGATGGAGACAGTTATTTATTTATGTCACATATGCCACATACACTTAAGCTTATTTTTTAGAAGACAAAACCAATGCATTATTTTCATGGTGCACTCAGGAAGTTTTAAGTAGTTTCTTTTGGTTTATTCATAAAGTGTAAGGCAGGAAGAACACCTGCTGGGAAGATAATCAAGATATCAGATCATAAAGGTAAGACTGTGTATGCTATTCATGTACTCAGTGATTCAGTAATTTGACAATTCTATAAACTGAGTTTTGAGATTGTTCAGAAATGGAAAGACAACCCTGGACAGCAGTGACCATTTTACTAACCACCTATGAGAAACAGACTCCCTCTCCATTCCTCCCATGTCTCCTCTTTAAATGCAAAGAAACTGCAGCAAAAATGGGAAGGGAGACAATGTCTTGCCAGCATGATTTTAGAAAGAGAATCAGCAAAGGACAATAGATCAATATTGAGTGAAATAAAATCTGTACTAAGCTCCTGCTGTGTATATATAGCCAATTCAGGTAGCCACAATAGTCTATCAAAATAGTAGTGCTATTGGCCTAGATGTAGAATTAGAAACAAGGTCTTTCTTTTTCTTTTCTTTTTTCTTTTTTTGCCTACCACTAAGTTACATCCCTATACATTCCCAGCCCTTTATTTTATTTTATTTTTTAAAATTTATGACAGGGTCTTACTAATTACCCAGGCATGTCTTGAACCTCCAATCCTTCTGCTTCAGCATCCCAAGTAGAAACAAAATTAATTAATTAATTTATTTATTTATATTTTTGTAGTTATAGATGGATGCAATAACTTTATTTTATTTATTTATCTTTTTGTGATGCTGAGGATTGACTCCAGGGCCTTACATATGCTAGGCAAGTGCTCTACTGCTGAGCTACAACCCCAGCTCCCAGAAGATATTTCTTGAAACACTGAAGGAAAGCAGAGCTAGTTTAAATAGGAAATTTGCAGCCCCCTCTTCTCCTCAAGTATCTACTTTAAACTCCTGGCCATGCCAATCCATCAGGTCTTTTTTTTTTTTAATATTTATTTTTTAGCTTTTTTAGGTGGACATAACATCTTTATATTATTTGTATGTGGTGCTGAGGATTGAACCCAGTGCCTCAGGCATGCCAGGCGAGCGTGCTACTACTTGAGCCATATCCCCAGCCCTCCATCAGGTCTTAATGTGTTGCAGCAAGACATCATCAATTATATTGGGAGCTAAGGTGTGACTATAACGAGATCACAGAACTTTTCTGGCTTGCTTATCTATGAAATGAGAGGACAGGATACATTGGGTTCTCAGAGTCCTTCCTGCTCAAACATTCTAGAAAGGAGAAGTCAGAGATTATAATGATATCAATGGTAACATAGCAGTCTCTTCCCAAATATACTCCCAAACTTTGCAACTTATTCTTTTTGAAATTGGCATGTAATTGTACATATGTATGGGGTAGAGTGTGATATTTCCATATATGTATACATTGTGTAATGATCAAATCAGAGTAATTAGCATATTCATCACCTTAAACATTTATCATTTCTTTGTGGTGAAAACATTCAAAATTTCTTCTAGCTATATAACTTATAGTAAGTTAGTTGGCAAGTGATTGGGCAGATGGCAATGAGATCTTACAGGCTTTGAGATAGCAGATAAATTTTATTTTAAGAAATTGGTTGTAAAGTGTATCTATTCTTGGTAATCCTATGTAAATGGTTTTGGGATACATAAAATGAAAAAGGCATTTTAAAACAATATCTAAGGACCATTATCAGATGATCTTTATAAAAATAACCAGTTTAACACCAAAAACATTAGCAATAAAAGAAAAAAAAGGACCAGTGGTAGATATACCTCAGTGGTAGAGTTTGCCTAGCATGTACAAGGCAAAATGGATAAGTTGAACGTCATCAAGTTTAAAAACTTTGGTGCTTCAAAGGACACCTTCAAGAAAGTGAAAAAACAAGGCACAAAATGGGAATAAAAATATTTGTAAGTCATTTTATCTGATAAAGGATTTAAGAGATTTATATCTAGAATATACAAACAATCTTATCACTCAATAATAAAAAAGGCAAATAGAATGTTCTACCATATGCAATCACTGGAAGGGGGGAAATGGACCTTTTTTTTATTTCCCTCCTTGATGGTATTTATTTATTTATTTATTTATTTATTTATTTATTTATTGTGATTCTGAGAATCAAACCCAGTGCTTCACACATGCTAGGCAAGAGTTCTACCACTGAGCCACAAACCCAGCCTGAAAATGGGCATTTATATCCATGTTTTAAGGAAAAAAGAAGAGTAAGCTCTTGCTAATGAGTACAATGTCTAAGAGGCCTCTTAGCTGTCTTATTTGCTCTCTCCCATTATCTTTGCCTAATCTAGATTCACATCTAATTTCAAATTGTCACATTTTAGAAAGTTAACTTATCCCTCTAACGCCCAGCTTTCTCATTTGTATATAATATAAACCTACTTCTTGGGGTGATTGGAAGATCTCAGTAAGAACCTGGCCTGATACACAGGGTAGGCACTTAGTTACCACCTGCCTTGTTTGACATTCCTTCTTATCTTTGATAAAGAAGGGGCTTAATTTCTTAAAAATAAATTATGGTTTAGGGCTGAGGCTATGGCTCAGCAGTAGCGCATTTGCCTGCCATTTAGCACCATGCATAAATAAATAAAGGTCTATCAACAACTAAAAAATCTTTTTTAAAATTTATTTTTAAAAATTATGGTTTAGGCAAATAGGAAAAAAAGAAAATGGCCTTCCTAGAAAAATTAAAAGGAGAAACTAAAAAATATCTCAGATGATTTTTGTTGTTCATTTGGCAAATTTTATATCATCTTCTGCCAATATCATCAGCAATGTTGTATTGAATCAATTTGTTCTTCAATTACTGACCCTTTGGTAAGTCTATCGTTCAGCTCCACAAATCAGCCCTCAATTTTCTGGCTTTGATTTTCCTCATACATTATATCCTCTATACTTCAGCGCTGCCTGGTTTTACGCATTTCATTGCCCATTTTCTTCTTAATCATGTAAAGTGTCAGAATTCAAAGTCATAACTTTGTTGCTAACAGATTAGTAAAAATTATATATAATATAAATAGTATATATTTATAATTTATTATTATATCATAAGATCAAGATGGTTTTTAGAGCATCTCAGATGATTAGGAATGTTATAAAACCTTAAGCAGTTACTCTTCATTGAGTACAGTTCAGTTGACTTGAAGGAAAGACTAGTTTAATCAAGCCCTGCTAGTAAAGGAATGTGACTTATATTGTCTTACTCCCATGCTCATTTTTCTTTTAAATTTTGGTACTAGGGATTAAACCCAAAGGTGCTTTATTAATAAGCCACATCTCTAGCCCTTTTTATTTTGAGACAGGGCTTACTAAGATGCTTAGGGGCTTGCTGTTGCTGAGGCTGACCTCCAATTTGTGATCCTCCTGCCTTAGCCTCCTAAACCACTGGGATTACAGGCATGCACTAACACACCGGGCTTATTTTTCTCTGAGGCAAAACACTATTAAAAAATGAATCCTGTTTGTTTTTATATTGCATTATTAACATCTAGCCAAGTTTTTTCCCTTAAGGGATAAAATGTTTGAGAGTTCTGTTTGTTCAGTTTAGTTTTTTTTTTTTTTTTTAAGTTTAACTTCTCAAATCTGACTTTGTTTCCCCTGTGGCCCTTCTCTCCAATATTACTGTCTAATTACAGGGATGCTTTCTTTTAGAGCACGATAAATGCAAAATTACAAACTATTCTTGCTATTCAGTCTGCTAATTTCAAATCTGAAAGAAATATATGTTTTATAAGATTCAGTTAACCTACAAATATTCACTAATGTATCAAGCATCAGCTAGGGACATAGCAATCAGCAATGGATAAGATCCTTGTTGTTATTTGTATTCTATATCCCCCTCTATTAATTCTCAAGAAATGAGATAGCATTAAGCAAGAACACTAAAGTGAAGGTTGTGTTCATTGTGTAGAAGGGAATAATCAGAGTGGTGAAAGAGAGAATGACCTCAAATAGGGGTTTCTTGAATCATATTGCAATATCAAAAATGTGACTTATATGCTAATATTTTTGCCTCTCATTGAAAAATGAGGGTATGTGGGAGCTACAATATATGTTATCTTTCATAAATGTATACACGTCTTTTTCATTCTACTTCAGGTTTGCATATTTGCTGTTTCCCCTACCAGGAATGCACTTCTTTTAATACTCTGGAATGAACAACTCCCTCTGATTCTTCAGGTGTGGGTTCAAATGTCATCTCCTTTTCAGGAAGTTGGCAAGAAGTTAGTAATCCTTATGTGTACAATGCTATTTCTTTACTGTTTTACCTACTTGTTTGTGCCCCCACCCCTATCTGCCAGTACTGGGGCTTGGAACCCAGGGGCCGTACACATGTGAGGCAAGTGCTCTACCACTGAGTACATCCCCAGCCCTCTGTATTTTATTTTGAGACAGGCTCTTGCAAAGTTGTCCAGGCTGTCCTAGAACTTGTGATCCTCCTGCTTCAGCCTCCTGAACCGTTGGGATTACAGGTGTGTACCATTGCACTGGCTTCTCCTTTCCTCCCTTTAAAAAAAGTAAATGAGGCCAGGCACGGTGACACATGCCTGCAATCACAGTGGCTCTGGAGGCTGAGGCAGGAGGATCTTGAGTCCAAAGCCAGCCTCAGCAAAAGCGAGGCACTAAGCAAAACTGAATGAGACCCTGTCTCAAAATATAATACAAAATAGGGCTGGGGATGTGGCTCAGTGGTCTTGTGCCCCTGAATTCAATCCCCAGTTTCCCACCCTCAAAAAAAAGTAATGAAATGTTACTTATATTCTATATCCCCCTCTATTAAATTGGTATTTATTCTTTTAGTGGTTAACTTATAAATTATAACATGCATATTAACTTATTACGATCTACAACAAATCTTTAGTTTTGCTACTTTTTTTTTTTTTTTTTTGGTACTGGGGATTGAACTCAGGGGCACTCTCGACCACTAAAACAAATACCCAGCCTTTTTTTTTTTTTTTTTTTAATTTTGAGACAGGTTCTCACTAAGTTCCTTAAGGCCTTGCTAAATTGCTGAGGCTAACTTTCAGCCTCCTGAGTCGCTGAGATTATAGGCATGTGCCACCACTCCCTGCTACTTTTATTACTTCTTAACAGTCCTAGAACATCAGACACCTAAGTTCCATGTATTTCCTTCTTGTCTTTTTCATTGTTTTCATACATCTTAATTCTACATGTATTTTTAATTCCACAAGACCTTTCTAGTGTATCTGTGTTAATCAACTTTGTGTCACTGTGACCAAAATACCTGAACAACTTAGATGAGGGAAAGTTTCTTTTGGCTCATGGTTTTAGAGGGCTTAATCTGGACAGCTGACTCCATTGCTCTGGGTCCAAAACCAAGCAGCACATCATGGCCAAAGGGCCTAGTGGGGAAAAGCTGCTTACCCCATGGCAGCCAAGAAACAGAAAAGGAGGGGAAGGAGCTGCTGGGAGGATGCACACTTCCAAGGCATGCCCCATGACCCACCTCCTTCAGCCATGCCCCATCTGCCTATAGTTATCACCCAGTCAGTCCATTCAAACCAGATGAACTGGTTAGGCTATAGCTCACAATCCAGTCACTTCACCTCCAGAACATTCCTGCAGTAACAAAGTGTTATGCTCGAATTTGGGACCCCCAAAAGACCACCAGAGACTAAGATCGATGTAAGCAGCAAAGAGGTGTTTATTGCGGTCCTCTGCGTACACACAGCAACTGGTGACGCTGAAAGGCCCTGAGCCCAGGGTTTGCAGCAGTTTTATACACTCTTTGGGGAAGGCAGGGACTTCACATATATCATAGCATCTCTTAGCAAATCATCACATGTTATCAACCACCATAAACTACTGGGATGGTCATCTGGCATCCCAGGTATTTTCTCAGTCTCATGCTGATTGCTGGCTGCCAGGGGGTTGCTATGGGTCCCCACCTAGCCTGACTGAGTCAGGGACACCAGGTGCAGCAGATCTCTCCAGCTAGGCAAGCGCTCCACCACTGAGGCAACAATCCCAGCCCAAAGAGCTAAGGGATTTTAAAAACATAGTTTGGCTGAAAAAGTGCAAGTAAAGCTGGGGCCCAGGAAATGTGCTTTAGATCTTTAGATGACAGCGCCTAAAGAAATGCTAAGTACTTTACACAGTGACAAGAGGAAAGATACCTTGAAGATATCTCAGGAATTTGCAAGACCTACTCTCTTGCAGGCTCCAGGGTATAGAAGGGGAAATTCTTGCACAGAGGGGGTCTAAGAATTTGTTTCACCCTTCTCATCCACAGGTGCTAGTTTTGCAGGAATTCTGAATGCTAAAGTTAAAGGGTCATGGAGGCTTACACCAAGATTTCAAAGGAAGGCCTGGGTGACCAGGCAAAGTGTTGCAGGGTCTGAGTCCTTGCAGACTGCCCCTGAGAGGGCAATTCATGAAGATAAAGCCCAAAGCAGGAATCAAGACCCCAAGAAGCTAAAAGATGCTGGTTATCTGAACTGTCTGCCAAGGAAAGCATCTGACTGCTGGGGATTTTGGGGAGCCTGGCTAAAGATAGCATGTGAGCACAGCAAACAGCCAGATGAAAGAGGTGGAACTGCCCAATGTCCTTTGGAGAGAACATATCAATACCTTGTGCCCTACATAATGGAGGCAGAACTACAGGAAATGTTTGTGCCACTGAATTTAGGTCTTGGTTTCATCCTTTTTTTTTTTTTCAATATCCCAATTCCTTTCTTTTAGAATAAGAATGTTTACTCTGTGTCACTGTGTATTGGAAATATGTAATTTGCTTTTGATGTTCATAAGGGCTCACAACCCAGGGATTGCCTTGAGTCTCTGAGAAGACTTTGGACTTGGATTTTTGGGCATTGTTGGAACTCTTGGAGATGGAGTAAGTATTTTGCAATGTGAAATGGATGTGAGCTTAGGAGCCTGACGTAGGATATTATGGTTTGTATCTGAGGTGTCCCCCTTAAAGATCCTGTTGAAAAACCAGCCTTCACCTCAGAGCAAAGCCTGTCCAAGGAAGGGGCATGACCTTTGTCCTTGGAAAGACCCACAAAGCACCCCTAGGCACAGACCCACCCTGCTGAGTTGTTTATCTACAAATAACAGGAAATCTGCTGAGCCAGGTGTCCCTGACTCAGTCAGGCTAGGTGGGGACCCATAGCAACCCCCTAGCAATCACCAATCAGTATGAGACAGGGAAAATACCTGATGCCAGATGACCCTCCTAGTAGTTTATGGTGGTTGATAACGTGTTGGGAAACCATGTAGTTCAGCACGAACACCCCTCTTGGCTTAAACCAATCAGTTCAAACGAATCCCCCTCTTGTACTAACCAATCACCCCTACCCAACTTGTTCCTGCCAGTGAATGTGCTAATCATGTTTTAGAGTTGTTTTATGATTTTCCCGTGGTGTGTGATGATTTGCTAAGAGATGCTATGATGTATGTGAGGACCGTGCCTTCCCCAAAGAGTGCATAAAATTGCTGCAAACCCTGGGCTGGGGGCCTCTCAGCATCACCAGTTGCTGTATGTGTGCGGGGGATCGAGCTAGCTCGCAATAATCTTGGTCTCTGGTGGTCTTTTGGGGGTTCCGAATTCAAGCATAACAGTGGCTTTGAAACTTACATGTTTTTTTCTTTCTCCCAATATTTTCCCTACCTAAACTTCTCCTCTCTGATCTTTTCCCTAACCTTCTCCTGCCTGATGTCCCTGATCTTTTTATTTTTTTTTTGGGGGGGGGTGGGGGTTAACTGGGGACTGAACTCAGGGGCATTGGCATTGGGGAGAAGAACCAAGGGGCATTGGGGAGGACCACTGAGCCACATCCCCAACCCTATTTTATATTTTATTTAGATATAGGGTCTCATTTATTTAGATATAGGGTCTCACCTCACTTTTGCTGAGGCTGGCTTTGAACTCATGATCCTCCTGCCTCAGCCTCCCAAGCCGCTGGGATTACAGGCCTGTGCCACTGCACGTGGCTCCTCTCTGATCTTCTTTTCCTTGACCTTCTCCTTTCTAATCTCTCCTCCCTAATCTTATTTTCTCAGAATCACCTCTATAAAAGCTCCTTTTCCTGCTAATGGGCAGAATCACAGCCTTTGGGACAGGAGTCCCCTGTGTTTCTCCTTTGCCAGCAAAGCAATAAACCTTCTTTTTCCTTTTTCTCAAAAGCCTGTCCTTGTTATTGGATTGGCAATGGGGACAAGGATGGAGCTAAGTAACTGGGATTACAAGCATGTCCTACACTGGACCTACAATTAATTTTAATTTATATTTCTCACATCGTATCGAAAGCTTGGTTCTTGTCCCCAATGCCAATTTAATAAGGAAGATACAATTTTGAGAAAAAAAGGGAAAAGAAAGTTTGTTTTGCTGGCAAAGGAGGAACACAGGGTACTTCTGTCCTGAGGCTATGATTCTGCCCTTAAGGGAGAAGAGAGGGCTTTTACAGAAGCTCTTCAAAGCCTGTATTCCAGGTGTGCCCAGACTGGGGTGGATAGGGTGTGTGTCTCAAGTACACCCTGGTATGTTGAAATTCACTTGTAATTTGGGAAATAGTCACTGCCTAGATCTTCCTGTGACATCTCTTTTCTGTGATGGGTGTGTGCTGAAAGACAGATAATTCTCCCCAGGAGGGAAAAAGGTAATCTTGTTTTCTGCCTACAGGTTAGGGAGAGGAAGAGGAGAAGAAAAACATGCTTTTCTTTTTTTTTAATATTTATTTTTTAATTTTTTTAATATTTATTTTTTATTTTTATTTTTTAATATAATACCTTTATTTTTATGGGGTGCTGAGGATAGAACCCAGTGCCTCACACATGCTAGGCGAGTACTCTAACTCTGAGCCACAACCCCAGCCCAAATATGTATCTTTTAAAATAAACAGTGAGGGCTGTATTCAAAAGGTGAAGTGGACCATTATCACACATACAGTTACTATTTGGAGCCTCTTTTATTTTTTTATTTCTAGGTTTTGGTCTTAAATCATTTTCTTTTATCTGAATAACCCTCGTAGTGTTTTTGTTGTTGTTGTTTTTATTTTGGTACTAGGGATTGAACTCAGGATGCTTAACCCCTGAGCCATACCCCCAACACTTTGTATATTTTATATAGAAATAGGGTTGCTTAGGGCCTCGATAAATTGCTGAGGCTGGCTTTGAACTCAGATCCTCCTGCCTCAGCCTCCTGAATTGCTGGGATTATGGATGTAGGCCACTGTGCCATGCTCTCAGTATTTCTTTTAATGCAGGCCAACTGATGAGTAATTCTATTTGTTTGTCTAAAAAACACTTTAATTTTTTTTTTTTTTTTTTTTTTTTGGTGGTGCTGGGCATTGAACCCAAGGCCTTGTGCATGCAAGACAAGCACTCTACCAACTAACCTGTATCCCCAGCCTTAATTTCCTTTTTAACAATTTTTTTTTCTGCTTAAAATTCTGTATTGGCTGGGTTATTTTTTGTTTTTTCATTTTTTTAAAAGTTTTTTCTTAAGATGGACACAATATCTTTATTTCATTTACTTATTTTTATGTGGTGCTGAGGATCGAACCCAATGCTTCACATGTGAAAGGCAAGCTCTCTAACTCTGAGCTATAACCCCAGCCCCTTGTTTTATCATTTTAAGAATTTTCTTTCCTGCCTCCTGGATACCAGTTTTTCTCTTAAGTTGGTTGTTAGCCTAATGTTATTGCTGAGAAGGGAGCTTGCCTTTTTCTTCCTCTAGATTTAAGAAATTTGATAATGAAACCATGCATTTTTTGTTTGTTTGTTTGTTTTTGTATTTATCCAGTTTGGAGATACTAAATTTAATGAAGCTGTGGATCAATGACATTTTTTAAAAATTCGTGGCTATTATCCTTGTAGATACTTGATTTGCCCCACATTTTCTCTCCCTGTTCCTTCTACAGCTCTAATTATACAAATGGCAGAACTTATGGTATCACATGTCTCCTAACCTTTTTTAAGGCTTTTTTTCTCTTTATTGCATTTTGTATATTTTTTATTGACTTGTCTTCCAGTTCACTAATACAGTCTTTTTCTACATCTGATATAAAATTCATTCACTGAGTTCTTAATTCAGTGATAAAATGTCCATATGGATGTGTGTGTGTGTGTGTGTGTGTGTGTGTATAGTTTGATGTAAGGACTGGGATGTAGCTCAGGGGCAAACTGCTTGCCTCGCATGCATGAAGCCCTGGGTTTGATCCCCAGTTCTAAAAAAGAAAAGAAAAAAAAAAAACTAACATTGTTTGATGTTAAAATAATCATCCTTCTAATCTATTGTCTATTTAATACATATTATCTAATAATTAAGGCTTTGTCTGCCAATGATAATATCTAGATCAGCTTTTTTTTTTTTTACTTTTCCCATAGATTTTCAGTTAGTTTTGTCTTTTCATGTGCCTATGTATTTATTACAGAATATCAGATGTTGAGTGTAGTCTGATGATATTGTCTTCCACCTGAGAGGATTCATCACTCCATGAATGATTTTAATACAGAGAGTTAGAGGTTAAAATAACCACTGTAATTCCTAAGATATCAAATGTCAGACATTTGCACTGGTGATATTAAAGTTCATAAGAGCTTCACTTGAATTTGTAGGAAGTATCACAAACTTCTTTGAAATCGGTATAAAACAGCATAAGAAATGATTCACTGGAAGCTCAACTAGAAGGTGTTTTAAAGTTCACATATGTCCATTCATCTGCCTATACCTATCTTTATATAATAATAGTCTCATTCTTTTCTGTCTTTCAAAATTCATATGAATACCTCTTATTTGCAGATTTGCCAGATGGATGGGAAAGACTGTTCTGAGGAATGTTCCTAACTTTTCTACAATGAAAAGAGAAAAAAAGCCTCTTAAAATGGAGGTGTTTGTGATGCCAAGCTGAAAACAAATAATTTATCACAAGAGAAACACCTGATTCAATGTCAGATTTAGTGATATCAATTTTTCCTCCTCATCATTTTATTACAGAAAGTGTCTCAAATAACTTCAGCATTAAAAACACAAAAATGCTGGGTGTGGTGGCATGCACCTATAATCCCAGTGGTTTAGGAGGCTAAGGCAGGAGTTCAAAGCCAGCCTCTGCAAAAGTAAGGCTCTAGGGCTGGGTTTGTGGCACAGTGATAGAGCATTTGCATAGCATGTGTGAGGAACTCAGCACTGCATATAAATAAAATAAAGGTCAATTAACTAGTGAGTATTAAAAAAAAAAAAGCAAGGTTCTAAACAACTCAGTGAGACCGTTTCTAGATAAAATACAAAATAGGGCTAGGGATGTGGCTCAGTGGTCGAGTACCCCTGAGTACAATCCCCTGTACCCCAAAAACAAAAACAAAAACAAAAAAATGACCATTAGAATAATCAGTTAGTTTAATTCAAGTAGAATACCAAGTTTCAAACCAAAAATGTTTAAGTATAATGAATTTTTTTTTTTTTTTTTTTTTGGTAACAGGGATTAAACCCAGGGGTGCTTAACCACTGAGTCACAACCCCAACCCTTTTTTAAAATATTTTATTTAGACACAGGTTCTTGCTGAATTGCTTTGTGCTTTCCTAATTTGCTGAGGCTGGCTTTGAACTTGTAATACTTCTGCCTCAGCCTCCTGAGCCACTGGCATTACAGAATGTGCCACTGTGCCTGGTTTATAATGAATTATTTCCTTTTTTTTTTGGCAGTGCTGGGTGTTGAACTCAGGGCCTCACACATGCTAGGCAAGTGCTTTTACCACTAAGCCACATCCCCAAATAATGAATTATTTCTAATGAAACTTTCTGTTCACACACTTGTGTCTTGGTTGAATACTCTATAATCCAGCTGGTAAGAGGTAGCTGAAAGCAAACATATATATATATATATATGAAATATGTATTTCTAATTTCACTTATTTTTTGTTTTTATAAGAAAAAATGGACCAGTAATATAATAGTAAAATTACAGTGAACAAAGTAATACTCACGTAGTTGCTTTCAACAACTTACATAGAAATTCACCTAATAGAATTGGATGGATATGTTATTACTTACAACAATGGCTGAACCTCCAGTTTGTTTGTTTAATTTTTTTTTAGCTGTAGTTGGGCACAATTTTGTTTATTTGTTTTATGTGGTGCTGAGGATCGAACCCAGGGCCTCGCACATGCTAAGTAAGCGCTCTACGACTAAGCCACAACCCCAGCCCAAACTTTCAGTTTTGTTTTTTTTATTAATATTTATTTTTTAGTTATCGGTGGACACAACATCTTTGTTTGTATGTGGTGCTGAGGATCGAACCCTGGCCGCACGCATGCCAGGCGAGCGCGCTTCCGCTTGGGCCACATCCCCAGCCCCAAACTTTCAGTTTTTTAAAGGAAGATAGGATTTTCCAATGATCCTGTCTTTAAAGAAGAGAACAAATTAATATGATTGACTCATAGAAGTAATATTAGGATCTGGATGTGATGATACATGCCTGTAATTACAGATACTTGAGAGGCTTGGCAGGAAGATCATGAGTTTCAGACCAGCCTGGGCAATTGTGGTGTTCTTCGTGTGACTGAAATACCTGACAAGAACAACTTCAAGGAGGAAAAGTTTATTTTGGGGTTATAGGTTCAGTCCATGCTTGGGTGACTTGATAGCTCTGGGCTGAAGGAAGGCAGAATGCTGAGGCGGGAGAACATGGTAGAAGGGTGTTACTCTATTCATGGCGACCAGAAAGAAGAGAGAGTGAAATCTCTTTATCAGCCACACCTCCTTTGGCCCCAGTTTTTCATGCACTTTTCTGGGCAAATTGTAAGTTTTTAAAATTCTTCAGCTATTTTCGTGCTGTCTTTCTTTGTAAAGGTCTGCTTTATGCTCCTGATTCTAACAGTAAATATGGCTGTCATCAGAATCCATGCTACTATCTGAATGCTTTGCTGTCTTGAAATTTTCTCCATCAGATTAACTAGTCCATCACTTTTATATTCAGCCTCACGCAAAGTCTCAGAACATGGATGAAATGTAAATAAGTTCTTTGCCAGAATGTAATATGAATGGTCTCTAGTCCTATTTCCAATAGAGTCCCTGTTCTGAAACTACATGGACAGTCTTTACCGTCTGCTACGCTCTTAACATTCTGGTTATCACCAGCACCACCCATTAAGCCTTGGTTACAATATTTTAAGTTTTTTCCACCATGCATCTCCAAACTTTTTCAAATTCCTTTGAAAAATCAGTTCCAAAGACTTGTGAACCAATGGTCAGGTTAGTCACAACAATGACCCCACTCCTGGTACCAATTTCTTTATTCTTTTTTATTAGATTTTAAAAAATTGTAGATGGACACATTACCTTTATTTTACTTATTTTTAAAAATGTGATGCTGAGGATCAAACACAGTGCCTCGTGTGCTACATGAGCTACAACTGAGCTACAAGCACAGCGCCAAAGCAAATCTTTTAATCAATTACCATCAGAGACTTCTGTAACTCTGATCACTAAAGGGAGAGCTCAACTATAACAAGTTGACTGGCAGGCTTAAGAAGAAAGGATGGGGAGGAAGGCAAGAACAGTGAACAATGGTAAACGACCAAGGAGAGAAGTGAATTGCTACTACAATTGTACATATTATGGCATTTTGCCATCTGGATTTCACACAACATTTTGTTCATGCTTACATGTTGAGAGCCACAGCCGAAGGGGCCCCAGCAAACTTTCAGACTGCCAGCTGATGAGCTGAAGGGGCCCCAGCAAACTTTCAGACTGCCAGCTGATGATTGGCTCACAGCGGCCCCAGCAACATCTAGCTGATTGGCTCCTCTGCAGTGATGCTCATTGGGCTGTTTCCCTGCCCTTTCAGACCACGGAGCTGCTCATTGGGGGACTTTTTTGGCTCCGCCCATGCGACCCAGCCAATCGGCCTCAAGAGCAGGAGGATTGTGGGAGGAAGAGGTTGTTGGGGTGTGTGGCTTGTGGGAAGCCGGTGGTGGCAGTTGGGCTCTGAGGGTTTTTTCCTGAGGAGCTGTTTTGTTTATCTTGTGTGGTTCTAAAAATAAAGTTAGTTTCTTTTGACAAGTGGCTCCTGAATTGTGCCCAGCCAGACTGCGGCATTTGGTGGCCCATACGGGGAATATATACCCCTTCCCAATTCCTTCTTTTTGCTTTAATAAGTACATTTTAATAGTTTGATGAGCTCTTTCAACTATGCCTTGTCCCTGTGGATTGTATGGGATTCCTGTTATATGAGTAATGCCAAATGATGAGCAAAATTGTTTAAAAGATGTAGAAGTATAACCAGGGGCATTATCTGTTTTTAACTGTTTTGGAACGCCCACAGTGGCAAAATTTTGTAAGCAATGAGCTATAACATCTTTAGTTTTTTCTCTGGCATGAAGGGAGCCCATCAAAAATCCACAGGGTTAACCTTCTTTTTTGTTCACATTTTAAAACAATCTTCAACAGCAGCCGATTTGGATTCCAGAGAGATTAACTAAGGTCCTGACCCAGTGATTGCCTGGAATCGGGGGTCTGTTTATGTGTTTCCACAGGGAGAACAGCAGCCGATTTGGATTCCAGAGAGCTTAACTAAAGCGATTTCTACAGACCAAAAAGAAGATGTGATATCCAGAACTCAAGTTTGGTTATTCTTACATCTACGACAGAACCAGAATGCATTAATTGGGAAGGGGTATATATTCCCCATACGGGCCACCAAATGCCGCAGTCTGGCTGGGCACAATTCAGGAGCCACTTGTCAAAAGAAACTAACTTTATTTTTAGAACTACACAAGATAAACAAAACAGCTCCTCAGGAAAAAACCCTCAGAGCCCAACTGCCACCACCGGCTTCCCACAAGCCACACACCCCAACAACCTCTTCCTCCCACAATCCTCCTGCTCTTGAGGCCGATTGGCTGGGTCGCATGGGCGGAGCCAAAAAAGTCCCCCAATGAGCAGCTCCGTGGTCTGAAAGGGCAGGGAAACAGCCCAATGAGCATCACTGCAGAGGAGCCAATCAGCTAGATGTTGCTGGGGCCGCTGTGAGCCAATCATCAGCTGGCAGTCTGAAAGTTTGCTGGGGCCCCTTCAGCTCATCAGCTGGCAGTCTGAAAGTTTGCTGGGGCCCCTTCGGCTGTGGCTCTCAACACTTACAGCTCTTTTGATGCTGTATTTATTTATTTTTCGATGCTGTATTTAAATATGCTTAATGTAAACGTGTCTATCTCATAATCTGTGACCTCTTACAAGACACAACTGCATCTCACTCCATGGTATCCCTTCTGTAGGATCCATAGTAAATACTGGAACAGAGTTGAATTAATGTATGTCATTACCTAGGTTATCCACTTCCCTTCTAACAATCCAATAGGAGTCTGAACACAACTTGTATCTGAAGCACATTGACTACAGTAAAATAGTGCAATTTAACTATTACTTCTTAAAGGATATGTAATATCTTTTAATATAGCATTTCCACATTAAGTATAATGGTTAGTGTAGGTTTTTTTTTTGTGGGGGCAGGGGATTGAATTCAGGGGTACTTGGCCACTAAGCCACATCCCCAGCCCTATTTCATATTTTATTTAGAGACAGGGTCTCACTGAGTTGCTTAGCACCTCAATGTTGCTGAGGCTGGCTTTGAACTCGTGATCCTCCTAAGCAGCTGGACTTACAGGTGTGTGCCACCATGCCCAACTGGCCCTAAGGAACTTTGTGAGACCCCGCTTCAATATAAAAATATATAAAGGGCTCAGTAGTAAAGCACCTCTAGGTTCAATCCTTAGTACAAAAAAAGAAAAAACAAAAAAGCATTCTGTTGCTAGCTTGGTATTTGTATTTTTTTCTTAAACAGATATAAAACCTTCCTATGTATTTTTCTGTATCAATTAAGATAATCTTTTTTTCCCCTTCAGTATCATATATTTTTTTTCCTTTAGTATCTCAGATTTTCTTTCTTCTTCTTCATTTTTTTTTTTTTTTTTTTGCGGTAGGTACCAGGGATTGAACTCAGGGGTATTCACCACTGAGCCACATCCCCAGGCTATTTTGTATTTTACTTAGAGACAGGGTCTCACTGAGTTGCTTAGCACCTCACTAAATTGCTGAGGCTGGCTTTGAACTCATGATCCTCCTGCCTCAGCCTCCAGAGCCACTGGGATTACAGGCATGAGCAACTGCACCCAGCCTCCTCCTTTTTAATGGCCAAATATCATCCTACTGAATGGATGTACTACATTTTGCCTATCCATTCATCTACTGATGGTTACTTGAATCATCTCTAACTTTTGGCTTTCACATGTTACAAAATACTCTTTTGGCTTTTGCTGCTATTTAAAGATATGAAAACCATTCACACCTCATAGGTCTTATAAAATTAAGCAAGGAACCTAGGTTGTAGCTCAGAGGTAGAGCATTTGCTTAGCAACTGTAAGGCCCTGGATTTGATCCCAGCACCACACAAAAAACACACAACAGAAAACTAATTATATAGTTTGAATATGTTAAACTATTACTTACCTCTTTTGTAATCTCAGGTGAGCTACTCTAGATCACAGCCTAATTGTAAGCTATATTTTTCTATATAAAAATAAATTTTCTTGGGCTGGGGATATAGCTCAGTTGGTAGAGTGCTTGCTCTGCATGCACAAGGCCCTGGGTTCAATCCCCAGTACCATAAATAAATAAATAAATAGATAGATAGATAGATTGATTGATTTTCTCCTAGTATCACAGATTCAAAGATGTTATTATTAATTAAGATTTAAAGAGATATAATGAAATACTTGTTTTTCATGACAATATTACTAGTATCTACAGAAAGATATTCTTACCCTTGAGAAAAGAATAATCAATTTCTTTTATTAACATTCTTTACAGAAATATTTTTTAAAAGAATGACAAAATTAGCAGTAAGCGAAACTTCAAGGTTAAAATTAAAGATGAAACACCGTAAAAGAATTTTACCACAAATATTACCGAAAGGATATTTTGAAATAAAAATAGTCCTATTACAAACATTTTTATATTTTGAGTGTCAAAATGAATTTCACAAGATAATTTCCTTTTCATCAGCAACTATTTAGACAAAAGTAAACAATATAAATATTAACTAAATATGTTTTTATCATTATAGGTAAATGCCTATGCTTTATTTCTATTTATTTGTTTAGGGTGCTAGGACTGAACCCAGGGCCTCATGCATGCTAAGACTTGGCTCAGTGGTTAAGCACTCCTTGGTACAATCCCTGGTCCAAAAAAACAAACAAACGAAACAACAACAAAATCCACAGCTCAAACCACCTGTTTCTTTAAGATTCATCAACTATCTACTTCTAAAAAGTCCTTATCAGAGCTATTCATACCCAACATTTACTAACCCAACAGATGGGTCTTTAAAATGAGGCAGTAATTTTACTTCCAACTCATTGATTTTCAAAACTCAACTGGAGGCTTAAAAATATTTTAGAATACAAACAGACCTCTTGAATTAAACCATTCTCAACATTTGTCCAGGATTTGTTTGTGAACTCATTTGTTACATACAAGGTTTAAACATGCTTACTAGAGGTTACAGACAGAAACCATTACTTGAAACTTTGAAACCTATCAAGGAAACTCCTAATGCAACATCACTGCTTTTTCCTTCTCCTGTAAGAATCATTACTGTGAACGCGTACTCGCTGGTGCACAGAGGATGCTATTTTCATGCTGTCTTTCTTTGTAAACATCTTCTCTACTGTTCCAGGTTTCCAAAGTAACAACTGTGCATCTTCTCCCCCTGTCAGCAGAGAATCATCCTGTATATTCCAATAGAAAGAACGAACGGTGGCGGCATGTCCTCCCTGAAGGGTAGTCACATGGGTCAGTCCTGACGTGGTGCAGTTCATTAAGTGAATCCTTCCTGTGTTTGTTCCTCCAATAACAAACAATTTGTCCATCTTTTTATGATAGAGGCCACCAATCAAATAGTCCAAATTACCTTCTTTCACGTTAACTATTTCTCTGACATCCTGGATGTTCAAACATGTAATTGGTTCATCAGTATTCAAATGATTAAGATCCCACCAACAAAATCCTTCATCATGTGTCATGCAGTAAATCTGTTTATAATCTTCCCCAGACCAACCAATACAGCTTACGGATGACACTGAGTTACAGGTTGTAACTAGTGCATCTTCTTCATTATCAACACTAATATCAAATACATTTACCAAGCCATCAGTTGAACCGGAGACGACCATGTTGGGATTGCTGGGATGGAAACGTACTTGAGTGATATCATCACTATGTGTCTCCGAATATGTACCGAGTGGGTCTCTACTAGTAGAAAAACCCTGAGAATTGAATCTTGCATCCCAAAATACCAACAATGCATCATCGTCTACTTTTTCTGTACCAGCACAAATGACATGATCATTACAATTGATATCAAAGCTGATGAAAACATTGGAAGTGTACCCCTTGAACAGCTGAGCAGGTTTTTCACTGGCTAATCGAGCATCCCAACATTTTACAGTGCCATCAGTACTTGCTGAATACACACTGTCACATGAATTGGCAAACTTGACTCCATTAAGAAGTCCAGGATATCCATTAAATTCTCGTAATATGTTTAAAGTTTCTTTATCATATATCCTTATTGATCCATTAGAACATAAAACAGCAACCAAGCTTCCTTTTTCTTCTTGTACAGTCTTCGATGTGTCTATGTCAAGCAGATAAGTGGGTTCCTTCGGTTCCGAGGAACGCTTAACAATATACAGGTTAGAAAATTGTTCCTCAATCTTCTCCATATCAACAGTATCATCCAATGATAGTAAAACTCTGTAAAACAGAAATATATAAAAAAAAAATTAAACTAAATTAAATTTAGTTTCTCTAATGTTGCAATTAGGTAATAAAAAAAATTGACACAGCTGGGCACAGTGGCATATGTCTGTAATCCCAGCAGCTTGGGAGGCTGAGGCAGGAGGGTTGAAAATTCAAAGCCAGCCTCAGCAATTTAGGGGAGAGTCCTAAAGCAACTTAGTGAGACCCAGTCTCAACATAAATAAAAAGAGCTGGAGATCTAGCTCAGTGGTTAAGTTCCTTGGGTTTGATCCCTAGTTAAAAAAAAAAATAAATAAAAAAAAAAAAGGCACAGAATAGAAATAGAAGCTGTTCTAATATTTTAATCATTTCCCTATCACAATATAACTAAAACTCAGTTGCCTTCTAATTTACTCTTTAATGCTGCATTTACCATAGGTATTTCTTAGCTAGTAAGAAAAGATATAAATTATATACATATAATATATATATATATCACTTAGTAGTTCCTTTTAGTTCAAACCCAATTATTGGTCCTGCTCACCGTCCTCAGTATTGGCAAACACTGTGAATCATCATCTGGCCCCAGGTCCCTTATACAACTTTAGAATTTAGCAGGGGGGAGGGGGGAGGGGAGATAGTAGAGGATAGGAAAGGCAGCAGAATACAACAGACACCAGAATGGCAATATGTAAATCAATGGTTGTGCAACTGAAGTGATTCTGCAATCTGTATATGGGGTAAAAATGGGAGCGCATATCCCACTTGAATCAAAGTGTGAAATATGATATATCAAGAACTATGTAATGTTTTGAACAACCTACAATAAAAATTAATTAAAAAAAAAAAAAAAGAATTTAGCAGGGATGTGTAGGCTATGGAGGGAAAAAAAAGTTCCCCAGAGATGTTCATGCCTTAATCCCTGGAATCTGAGTATAAGTTAGGTTACATGGAAAAGGAGAAATGAGGTTGCAGATAGAATTAAGGTTGCCAATTAGCCTAATTTAAAGCTGCCCTTAAAATAGGGAGATTACCCTAGATTATCTGGGTAGACCCAATATAATCACAAGTGTTTTTAAAAAGTAGAAGAGAAACACAGAAGTGTCAGAGGGAGATGTTACATGAAAGAAAGGCACAGAGAGATATAACATCACTGGTTTTTAAGATGGGAGTAATAAGCCAAGAAATGTAGATAGCCTCTAGAAACTGGAAAAGGCAAGAAAGCATTCTCCTCCAGAGGATTCAAGTGGAAATGCAGGTCCACTGACACCTTACTTTTAGTCCAGTGATAGCCACCTTGGACTTCCGACCTTCAGAACAAGAAGCTTTGAAGTAAGTGTATAGTCATTTGTTATAGCCCCATAGGAAACTAATAAGTCCCCAGGACAGAATCTTGGAGAAGTGTTTCTCAGGCAGTAGCAACTTTTAAATGGTGGGACTGGTATTTAAACACAGACATTCTGTCTTTAGGAAATGAACTCATACGACCACACTAGATTGCCTCTCCCTGGTAGAGTTTATGTGGAGAAAGTTCAAAGCCAGAAAAGTCTGAACTCCTAGTGACTTTATCACAGCTTTTTTTCTTGGTACTGGGGATTTAATCCAGGGGTGCTTTACCACTAAGCCACATCCCTTTTTTTTTTAAAAGTCCAGGCCAACTGTCTCAAAAGATGTCCCACATTCTCGACGTGTCTGTTTCCTCATGACTAAATAGCAGTTTAACACTGTGGGTAGGGATACTATTTAGGTGATATTAAGTGTTAGAGTCTGTAAACAAGTCAAGATGGCGCCTGGCATTTTGCAGAGGAAGTGGTTTGTGAAGTAACGCCAGCGAGCCATTAAGTGTGGAGATTCCTTATTGGTTGACGGCTGTATCTAGTTTATGTTAATCAAGATAAAATGTGTGTAATATATATAAACCCCTCTGGTCCTACAATAAACGGCTCCCACTCCTGCTGTATCAATCTACACAAGTTGTTCGTCCCCCCCCCCACCCGTTATTTTGCTGCAGCGGGACTGCAGCACTACTTCTTGTTGCATCACATCAGGGAGGCATATGATGTCAAGTTATACTGGGATCTGCTAAGCAGTTATTCAATCATTCTTTCTACCTCATTTTGACTTTCATCTAGAAAACTATAAAGATTCTCACTCTCTGCCCCTCCCTTCCTCTCCATTGTCACTAAGAAATTATTTTTAATAATTGTATAATAGTTCATTGCTTTTTTTTTTTTTTTTTTTTTTGAGATGGGAATTTATTAGCTTTTTCATTGCTGCAACCAAAACACCCAACAAGAACAACTTAAAAAGTGGAAAAGTTTATTTGGAGCTCACATTTTCAGAAGTCTCAGTCCAAAGATTGCTGTTCCACTGCTCTGGGCCCAAGATGGGGCAGTGCAACATGGGGGAAGGACCCAGTAGAGGAAAGAGGTCAGGAAGCAGAGAAAGGAGAGAAGGGGTGGGAAAGGGGTTGGCTCTCAGGGAAGATGAACCCTCTCAGGGCACAAGCCCCTGCTTACTGTTACCAGCCAGTCTCCAGGATGGACAGTGTGAATGGAGCTCTTATTATCTAGGCACTGGACCTCTGTATATTCCTGCAGCAACATAGGAGCTTTGGGGAGACACTTCACATATACAAACCATAACATGGTCTAGTTATTTTGTCCAGTTATTCCTGAGCTTAAGCAGCTCCTGCCTTAGTCTCCCAAGCAGCTGGGACCACAGGCATAAGCCACCACACCCAGCTTGTTGCCTTTGATGTCCAAACTGTTCCAACTTGACACTGAGAAATACTTTTGTTTTTTTAAATAACATTACCCTGTCAGTCTATAATCCCTACATGGACAAACTATGGAATTACATTAAACTAAAAATAGTAAACTTCCTTCAGTTTAACTATTTCGAGACTAAAGAACCAATGACTAGTTATGCTGTGATAGTTACCAGCATAACTGTTGGTTTTCCAACCAAACAGGCTAAAATGGCTTCTTTCCTGGAATGTATCATGGTTTCTCCTACCTCAGTACTATAACAACAGCTGTTTCTCTGCCTGGAATACTCTTTCTCCACATTTTCCACATGAATAACTCCTTCTTGTTATTCAGGTCATAGTATATGTCACCTCTCCAGAGAGAACTTCCCCATCAACCAACATAAAGAAGCCTTCCTGTACCCTGTCACATTGCCTATTCTATTAATTTTAAAAATTTAATCGTTTAATTACAGAAAACTTCAAATGTACAAATAGGTGTAGAAGAAAGTATAACAGACACCCAAATATGTAATACCCAGATTTAACAGATGCTAACATTTTTGCCACATTTGCTTCAGAATTTTTATTTAAATAATTGAAACATTACAGACACAACGAAAACTTTTACTCCTATGCTTAAGAATTTATAAAAAGGAACTACATTTATGTGTATCTGCTGTGAAATTTACACTATTCATTCAATAATTTTTGAAAAGCCCTGTTTTATTAATGAACATTATAGGAAAATGGTTGTTTATGCCATTAAAAACTGGTCATTGAGGGCTGGGGCTACAGCTCAGTGGTAGAGTGCTTGCCTCACATGTGTGAGGCACTGGATTTGAGCCTCAGCACCACTTAAAAATACATAAAATACAATTAAAAAAAATAATAAAAGAGCCTAAGAGTTCTAGGAGCAACAGAATAAACCTGAAAGGACATTGCATGCATCTCTGTGTTTGCAGGGGAATTCCACTCATGGGAATTTGTAAAATGAAGGCATTCAAAGTACAAAATGAAACTACTAAGATTTTACATTTGTGAAGAAAAAACTCATTTAGCATAATTTTTTACCACAAGATATTCAAAATATCCTAAAATGTGCATTTAACTTTTCAGTCCACAATTACAGGGTGACCTCATTTACATTCATGTTTTCAATTGCCACCTGTCAGTGAACAATCCCATCTATCTATACACAAATCCACAGGTCCAACTGTCTACTGGTGATTTCTCCTTGGATGTGTCCTACCATACCCCAAAACAAAAGCGGCTATTTATTTATTTATTTTTGAGAGAGAGAATTTTTTAATATTTATTTTTTAGTTTTCAGTGGACACAACATCTTTATTTTATTTTTATGTGGTGCTGAGGATCAAACCCAGTGCCCCGCACATGCCAGGCGAGCACGTTACCGCTTGAGCCACATCCCCAGCCCCAAAAGTGGTTTTTTATGCTCCCCTCTTCCCAAAACCTTGCCCTTGAAAAATACTAAACAATCTATAAGTCTCAATTGTCTCCATTTTGTTCAATGGTATTTGCATCATAATGGTACCTTGCTCTATCTAGTTCTCACGTTAGAAATCCTCATAAATATCTCACTCTTCCATTCAGACCACTCATTCAATCTCCAAATCCTACTTTTGAGCAAGTTGCTTAGAGAAACATTAGATTAAATCTATTTCTGTAGATCAAATGATATTGATAATTTCATATGGCTCAACCTAACCAACACATGTGGAGAACAAAATTAACCATGAATTTAATCTTTTTTTTTGTCTGTTTGTTAGATGCACAAAATAATGCTTAATTAGCATTCTAGATCTCAACAGTTTAAGAAATATTACAGAGAGAGCTAAGAAGGTGAAATGAGAATATTATAGTTTAGATATGTGGTATCCTCCCAAAAAAGAACTTATGTATGAGACAATGCAAGAACAGAGGTGAAATGATTAGATTATGGGACTTGAACCTGATCAGTGGATTGAACCACTGACATGGATTAACTGTGTAGTAATTGGAGGCAGGTCACTGGGGGCTTGCCTCTGGGGTTTATATTTTGTCCCTAGTGAGTGCAGCTCTCTTTCTGCTTCCTGATTGCTATGTCCAGAACTGCTTTCCCCCACCATGCCTTTTTCCCATGTTCTGCCACACCTTGGGCCTAGAGCTATAAACTAAAACCTCTGAAACTTGGGAAGCTGAGGCAGGAGGACTTCAAGTTTGAGGTCAGCCTCAGTAATTTAGTGGGGCCTGAAGCAACTCAGTTAGACCTTGTCTTTAAAAAAAAAAAAAAAAAAAAGGCTAGCGAAATGGCTCAGTAGTTCTAAGTGCCCTTCAAGGTTCAATCCCTAATACCCACCCCACCCTTCCAAAGTTATTGTCAGGTCTTTTGGTCACAGCAGCAAAAAAGCTGACTAGAACAGATATATGAGAACACACACACACACACACACACACACACACACACACACATATCTACACACACATGCACACATGGAGGGACAGAAGAGTACCAAAGGAGATAGTAAATGAAGATAGGCAAAAAGAGACCAATAAAGAGAAATACATAAGTGAAAGCGAAGTTACTGCTACTTCCTTTTCAATCCTACAGATACACTGCTGTCCATACCCTTCCCAACACTGAGAGGAGATAAGAGAAGGTCCAGATAAAGAAACAGGTAGAGGGATGGGGATGTGGCTCAAGTAGTAGGGCGCTCGCCCAACCATATCCAATTTAAATTTGGACCTAACTGTTCTGGGAATGGAAGTAGAATAATTACTAATATCTCATCTTTTTTAAAAAAATATTTATTTTGTTGTAGTTTAACACACAGTATCTTTATTTATTTTTATGTGGTACTAAGGATTGAACCCAGTGCCTCACACATACAAGGCAAGCACTTTACCATTGAGCTACAGCCTCAGCCCCTAATATCTCATCTTGACCTATAATTCCTTCAAAGAGCTATCTACTTCAGTCCAAGAAATAGTAGAAAACTAGCAGTGCCCTGGTGCTAAGCCATGGAAGCTGTTGGGATTGTTACTGGGATACAAAATTCTCAGGTATGTAAATAGTGCAGTGGCTGGGAGAAATTTAGAAAGATACCTCATGGACACCTTGGGGCTTCAAATAATAACTACTTGTTGAACAGTCATCCTGCAACATTTTCGGGGAGGGATACTGGGGATTGAACCCAGGGGGTGCTTTACCTCTGAACTACATCCTCAGTCCTTTTTTATTTATTTTGAGACAGGGTTTTACTAAATTATTGAGGCCAGCTTTGAACTTTCAATCCTGTTTCAGCCTCCCAAACTGATGGGATTACAGGCATGTACCACTGCACTTGGCCCATCTTGCAATATATTACATGAGAAATGCTGACTAATCTCTGATCTGAATCATTGTTCTTAGCTGACTACTAGTTGGTACATGCCTATAATCCCAGCAGGTCGGGAAGCTGAGGCAGTAGGATGCAAGTTCAAGGCCAGCCTCAGCAATTTAGTGAGGCCCTAAACAACTTAGCAAAACCCTGTGTCAAAAAAAGGGCTGGGGATGTAGCTCAGTGGTTAAGTGCTCCTGGGCTCAACCCCCAGTACCAAAACAACAACAACAACAAAAGGTTGACTACTTAATAACAAAATCACTAAACTTAAGAATGAACTCCTCTTGCAGGTTTTTTTTCTATTTTTTCTGGTACCAGGGATTGAACTCAGGGGCACTCGACCACTGAGCCACATCCCAGCCCTATTCTGTATTTTATTTAGAGACAGGGTCTCACTAACTTGCTTAGTCTAAGGTCCTTGCTTAGCATCTGGATGGCCATCTTAAGTGACAGCTGCCATTTTAAGGAAAAAACTTTCCCACCCAAGGGCCTTCCTGAGAAAGGTTCACCATTCCCTCATACCAACCCAACACTTAACCTTCTTCATTAGGACCTGCCTGGTTCTGATTCCTGAGCCTCCCCCATAAAAGTCCCAGAACCCACGCCTGTTTTGCATCTCTCTCCTATAGAGGGATGGCCTTTGTCAGCTCTGACAAACTCTTGTGTATGTCTCTGCCTGGTCTCTATATTTCATTTCTCACTTACCTGTCTCTCGTTCCTTGCTTATCCTTCACTTAGTACCTTTCTTTTGCTGAGGCTGCCTTTGAACTTGCAATCCTTCTGCCCCAGCCTTCAGAGCTGCTGGAATTACAGGCATGTGCCCACCACACCAGGCACTCTTGCAGCTTAAAAAAAAAAAAAAAAATTTAAGTTGTAGATGGACATAATACTTTTATTTCATTTATTTATTTTCATGTGGTGCTGAGGATCTAATCCAGTGCTCCCACATGCTAGGTAAGTGCTTTACCACTAAGCCACAACCCCAGTCCCTCTTGCAGTTTTTGCCTAAATAAAATTTAAGCTACTTTTATATATCAAATGTTATTTCATTTTATTTCCTATTAAAAGAAACCAAATAATATGTTCTTCCTATTTTAAAATACACCTTAAGTAAATCCAACTGCAACTGAGTATTGCTTATTCCTCAACTGGCTCAGTTTGAATATGAAATATGACAGAGAGCCTAATTTAAATAATTTCACAAAAGAGGAAGTAGATAAAGGTATTAAAATACCTTATGAAATGTACTATAGTTGAAGTCTCTGCGAATTATTTTTTTTTTAAATATTTCTTTTAGTTGTAGATGGATATATCTTTATTTATTTATTTTTATGTGGTGCTAAGGATCGAACCCAGGGCCTTGTGCATGCAAGGCAAGCACTCCACCACTGAGCTATAACCCCATCCCTCTGAGTATTATTTTTGTGTAAAATAAAATATAAGCAGTACTCTTAGAAGTCTATTTTTATTTTTCAGGTTGAAATGTTCATCATTTTATGTGAAAGATTTGACAACACAATTAACAACTGCACGTAAGTATATGATTTTCTTGGGGCTGGGGATGTGGCTCAAGCGATAGCACGGTTGCCTGGCATGCGTGCGGCACAGGTTCCATCCTCAGCATCACATACAAACAAAGATGTTGTGTCCGCCGAAAACTAAAAAATAAATATTAAAAAAATTCTCTCTCTCTCAAAAAAAAAAAGTATATGATTTTCTTTTGAGACAATTTATCAGATATGGATTGGAAAATCCTAATTCCCCACAGCTGGAACTCAATATTGCCTACTGACTATAAGGACCTAGCTCTGATGACTGTGAAATACAAAAGTCCCTAACAAAGAAAGAAGTATAATGGGAAAGATCATTCAGAAATGGGCTTTAAAAATTTAGTGACCCATACTTAGGATTTAACAATAATGTCACTACATCTATTAAATTGGGCCAGGATAATTAAGCCAGAGAAGAAAATCACAATTAGAGTTTAAGAAATACTAGGTTATATGTCAGAAACATTATCTCCAGCTTTTTCTAAAATCTTAATTATTTAACCCTGTGAGACAGTATTATCATCACCATTTTACAGAGGACACTGAAGCTCATGAGCTCACTTGTCCATGCTGTCTTATAGCTTGAGAGCATGAGTGACCATACTGGCGGAATCTGGTTTGAAATTCAAGTAACCTCAAAACCTGTGAATCTATATTCATTCAAATACTAAGCTATTGCTGAACCGAAGTATTACAGGTTTTATTTTTTCCTTAACCAAAAACTCAAAATGTCCCAAAAACCCAAAGCACTCTAAAATTCAAAATCTTTTTAGAGCTGACATGACAGAAAATTTTATGCTCAATCTTGTGATGGAGCACATTTAAAACACAGTTGTACTAAAAATATTTTATGAAATTGTTTTCAGGCTATGTGTAAAAGATGTATATGAAACAGAAATTAATTTGTGTTTAAACTTGGGTTCCATCCTCAAGACACCTCCACATGCACAAATATTCCCAAATCTGAAAAACTCTAAAATCTGAAACACTTAAGACACTCAATCTTTATTATCAACTTTAATTAAGAATAAGCACATTAGGCTTTGAGAAAAACGAAGCAGTGTGATCTGAAAAACATACCAACCTAGAAAAGTTTATAGTAAGCAACCATCCTTTGGTTTTTTGGTACCAGGGATTGAATCCAGGGGGAGTAAACCACTAAGCCACATCCCCAGCCCTTTTTATTTTATTTTTGGTAGTTGTAGATGGAGAGAATGCCTTTTATTTATTTTTATGCGGTGCTAAGGATTGAACCCAGTGCCAACTCTTTTTTATATTTTATTTAGAGACAGGGTTTCACTGCGTTGCTTAGGGGCTCGCTAAGTTGCTAAGTTGCTGACGCTGGCTTTGACCTTGGGATCCTCCTGCCTCAGGCCAAGTCACTGGGATTACAGGTGCATCACCGTGCCTGGCACCATCCTTTACTTTTAATTTTTGTATTCTACTTTTATTTATTTATTTATTTACTTACTTATTTATTTTTAGTTGTAGTTGGACACAACCCCTTTATTCATTTATTTATTTATTTATTTATTTATTTATTTATTTATTTATTTATATGTGGTGCTGAGGATTGAACCCAAGGCCTCGCATGTGGTAGGCGAACACTCTACTGCTGAGCCACAACCCCAGCCCCTACTTTTATTTATTTTTATTTTTTAATATTTTTTAGTTGTAGTTGGACACAATGCCTTTATTTTTATTTATTTATTTTTATATTTATTTATTTTTTAATGTGGTGCTGAGGATTGAACCCAAGGCCTCGCACACGCTAGACACAACCACAGCACCTCCACTTTTATTTTAATAAACTTTTTGTTATGGAGTAGAGAATAGTAAAAGAAACCCCTTAAAGCCCTCACTCCGAACAAATAATTACATTCTCCAAAAATTACTATTAATTACAGAAGGGTCAGTTGTGTGTAATATTTCATTTGAAGAGCAATTAAGAAACCTGAATGGACAGAATGATGGTACTCCTCAAATCCTCCTTCTTATCCTCCATGTGGCACCAGGATGGTTTCTGGATTTCACTTCAGCTCCAGGGGCCAACCTTGATTAGCTTAGACCACCACAGCATCTTATCCTTTTCATCATTAATTGGTTCAGAAACCTTACAAAAATGCCACTCTGTGCATCCATGCTCCTCCCAACCAGAAGTTCTAAACTGGAACCAAGCCAATTGATGGACAGAACTTTTTACACCACAGTTATGGGATTTGACATCTCCTGATTATTTAAGTCAGTTTGCTGCAGAATTTTTTGTTAATGCAACCAGAACCCCCTCAATTAGAGATAATCAAATAAAGTCTTAGATATATCACCAAGTATTGACCTAATTTAGAAAACTTTAGGGAGCACACAGGAATCAATTTCATTCATATTAAAGACAGGAACTTTGATCATTTGTTTCCCCCTCTCTTCCCTTTCAATTGCTTTTGTTCAAAATTAAAAGGAAAAAGGAGATAAACAAAGGAACTCTCAGAAGACAATAAAATACACTCAGTAATTATGGTAGAAGCCCTGACTCTAAAGACAGCAACAAAATAAACACAATACTGAAGTGAGAGATTAAAAAATTTTTAATATACAACTCCATCTGGGAAGTTTCTGTATGTTCTAATAATGTATACATATATTTATGAATAATATAGTCAACATGGTTCAAAATTCAAAAGGCTCCAAAACTACTGTTTTTGGAATGTTTCTGTCTTCAAGCCTCTTTCCTCTCCTAGGCAATAAATGTTACCAGTTTCTTATGAATACTTTCAGAAATTGTCATCTTGGATTTAATGTAAACATAACAGTGAAGTATTTGTAGCTTAACAAAAACTTGCCAGGGTGGTACAATTAAAATAGCAATGGGTTTAACCACAGCAAAAATTCTCACTTTAAACACTTGTTTTACCACAAACTAGCAAAGCAGCTCAACAGAATCTCCTTCCCCAAGACAATACCACCTTTTCCTGAAGCATTACTGAGGCAAGTGAAAATAAAGCTTGAGTATTCTAATTTTCCTAACCTGGGGAGAAGGTAGTTGAGGGAGTGGGTGGGTGGACCCTCCTGCCTACACTGAGGGCCTCAGCAAAGAGCTGTGAGGGTTGCCAATTTTTAAGGTCTCCAAGCCAAGTTTGAGAAATGAGAAACAGCTGACAGGAGAGAAACAACTTGGAACATGGGGAAGTGCAACTTGCTATAGGGCATTTATTGGGACCTTAGCAGAGAGATTAGAACCCAGATGCCCAAGCAAGAACTGCCACAGCCCCAGCACAGGAACACATTTTTGCCAGTGGAAGGGATGCCACGTCATGCCAGGTGATTAAGGGGTAATGTGTCTTTGTCTGCCTGTTGGCTTGATGCAGAGGACTCCAAGACCCACTGGACAGGAGAGCCATAAAGCAAAAGAAGGCCCAAGTCCTCTCATCAGCACTTGAAAGGGTGAAAGTTGAACAGAAACCTGCACTTGAGTGCATCAGTTAATTAGTTGTGTATATATCTACAGCATGTAGTTTAAATAAAACATCCAATTATAAAGATCTCAACTTCTAATATTTTTTTATCTTCAAAAAAAATTTTTTGAAATAAATTTTCAAGAACTAGAATATTGTACTAAACACCTGATTTATAGTCATTTCTTTCATTTTTTGTGTGTACTAAATTCAAGTTAAACTAAATAGAATACTACTTAGAGAAAAATGTATAACTTTATTTCTATTCATGCATATTCTGTCCATTGCAAAGGAAGGTGTCTAGAAAAATATCAAATATATTTCAAAGTAATTGGAGCAGGCTGGGGTTGTGGCTCAGTGGTAAAGCGCTTGCCTAGCATGAGTGAGGCACTTGGTTCAATTCTCAGCACCACATATAAATAAATATTAATTAATTAATTAAAAGTCCATCAATAACTAAAGAAATATTAAAAATAAAAAACCAATGTAACTGGAGTATGTGTGTGTATGTGTGCAGGGGTAGTATACTTTCTAATTTTTCTATATTGTTGAACATTTTAATGATCATAATAACATTCTAACAATCCCCAAGTATTACATGTCCATTTACTGATGATAAAAGCATAGCCAATATAAAACTACTTTCTGAATTCATCATTCTTATTCCAGATACTATGCTATTAATTCCTATTAATGCCTCTTTAGTAAGTATATTATACTTTTTAAAAATAAGGATATACTATTACCTTTATGGAAGCATATATCATATTAATTTTCAAAAAGGGGTGAATATTAGCAGAGCACTTGGAAACAATATCTGCCAATGTCTAATGTCATGTACCTATGGCAAGGTCAATGGCAAACCTGAAAAATCTAATGGTAACCACACTAGCTCTACACTGGACACTAAAGAGAGTTATTATTTATGAAGTATATCTAATGTCAGCTTATCTAAAACAACACTGTATAGGGGAAGCCTAGGAATCTGGGTATTAACATTTCAGAAAAACGGAAGACTGACACAGGCACAAATCACTCATGGCCATATGCAGTATGTCCTAGAGGGAATAATACCTTGGGATAAAAAGCATACATTGATTTAACTTCAGTAGAACATTTCCCAGAAGACATTTATATCAACAATTTAGAAAAATTTGTGTGACATTTTAAACTAACATAGAATTGGCTTTAAACAACTTGCCAAAGAAACATTTGTTTTAAATTGGGAAGAAGTGCTGAATATTTAGTAGAAGGTATGCTAAACTGACATCTGCTACAATTGCAATATAATTTCAAATTTCATATTCATTAATGACTGAGACTTAATGTCTTCATAAATTAATCCAGTTTAGTGAGTGTGAATATATTATTCTTATTCACATAAATGTTCAAGATACTGGTAGCAGCAACACATGGCATCCCAGGCATTAAATATACTAAAATTCTAAGGAAAAGCACAATTTTGAAAGTGCAGGAATCTGTTACCAAGGCAAAGGGGGAGGGGTTGAAGAGAATGACACACACTTTCTCATGTAATGCAAGATTATCCCTCAGGTTCCAGATATGACATTCAAAACAACTTTTTAAAAACAAACACATTTTCCTCAATAACATCCTGAGTTGCCCAGTTTCTCAAGTAACTTTTCCATCCAAAGTCACCCTCCTACAGTAAGTCTATGAATGCCCAGCTTCTTTCAACAAGAACAATGAACTGCCTTTCCCTTTCCAGAACCACCAGCTGGTTAATCAAACACAGAGAAACCAAAACTTCCCTAGTCACCAGATGTCTTAATTTGGAACGGTTAGAAGCAATGTGGAATAACCCAATTCTTGAATTGTTACTATATATTTACTATTTCTTCTTCTAATTCTAAAAAGATGCTTTTAAAAAATTAAACAAATGCTATCTTTAATATATGCAAAAAAAGAAGGCAAAATAGCCTGGCATGGTGGTGCACGCCTGTAAGCCCAGCAGCTTACAGGAGGCTAAGGCAGGAAGACTGTAAGTTTCAAAGCCAGCCTCAGCAATTTAATGAAGCCCTAAGCAACTTAGGCTGTGGCTCAATGGTTAAGCTCCCCTGGGTTCAATCCCTGGTATCAAAAAGAGGAAAAATAAAAAGAACCATGCTCTATTACAGAATGATATAAACATTATTAAAACATTACTTAAATACCACGCAAACCATAGTTAGAAATTGATAAGCTCTAACATTAAATCTACCCAAAAGTCCTATTCGAGAATTCAAAAACAAAGCCAGGCATGGTAGCCTACAGTCCCATCTACTCTGGAGGCTGAGGCAGGAGGACCACATGAG
This sequence comes from Callospermophilus lateralis, assembly GCF_048772815.1. Lineage (NCBI taxonomy): Eukaryota > Metazoa > Chordata > Mammalia > Rodentia > Sciuridae > Callospermophilus > Callospermophilus lateralis. Next base: position 67,487,491 of record NC_135307.1, on the reverse strand, counting down.
CCCAGGAATTCAAAACCAGCCTGGGCAACATAGTGAAACTCCATCTCAAAAGACAAAAATGAAACAAAAAAACAAAAACTCATAAAACCGCAACCAACCAAAATAGAATTCAAAAACAATTTATGAAGAGTTTTAATATGACAGGGTGAGGACATAACTAAATTCAGCAAAGAACACAGACAAAGTCCCTGCCCTCAGGGAAGACAGCAAGAGGATAGACAGAATCACAGGCAAATAACTAGTTATAATAATAGAAATAGTCAGTGATGAGTGTTAGAAAAAGTATCATAAGGTAAGGCAAGAAAAATGAGGTAGGAAGTTCTTTTAGATTCAATTATCAAGGGAAAAGCTTTCCCATGAGGTGACATTTGATTTGGGACTGGAATGAAATGATGAAATAAGGTATTGGACTATGTGGGGCAAGAGCCTTCTATGTAGAGAGAAAAAATGAGAAGGCCAGTACAGTTAAAGCTGAGCCAGAGAAAGAAAGCATGGTGTAGGTAAAGTAGGTCAAAGAGGTAGCAAGAGCCATGCAAGAGCTTTGTAAGCCATGGTAAGAACTCTAGAGTATATTCTTGAGTGAGAAGGCCGCTGTGGGTTGAGAGTAGGTAAGAGACACTATGAACAGATTCTTCTAGTAATTGCCCAGAGAACAGACATTAGGGCAAGAGTTAAAATAGGTAAGACATTTGTGCAAAATTCTGGGTAAGAGTTATGATGGTAAGAAGTGTCTGATCTCAGATCACAATCATCTTTTCAAGAATAAATAGAATTTTCTGGCAAGACTAAATATATGTGTCAAAAGAGGGATCTAAAATAATTCCTAGGGGGCTATAATTACACTCAGTGGCAGAGCACTTGCCTAGCACGTGTGAGGCACTGGGTTTGATCTCTAGCAATATATAAAAATAAACAAAATAAAGGCATTCTGTCCATCTACAACTACAAAAAAAATCCGAGGTTTCTATCTGGGTGTGGTGATGCACACCTGTAATCCCAGTGGCTTAAAAGGCTGAGGCAGAAAGATCGAAGTTTTGAAGCCAGCCTCAGCAATTTAGCAAGGCCATAAGCAACCTAGTGAGATCCTGTGTCAAACTTAAAAATAAAAAGGGCTGGGGATGTGCTTCAGTGGTTAAATATACCTGTGTTCAATTCCTAGTACCAAAAAAAAAAAAAAAAAAAAAAAAATCCTAGGTTTCTAGCCTAAGCAACAACATAAATATATTGTTTGCATATTACTTTTTGGATATTTACAAACTTTTAAGATAATAATAAAAGGACAAATTGGACAACATATGATTATATAATAGTTTAAATAGGGTTACTGGTAGATAGATTGTAGTACATTAATGCAATGGAATTCTACATGGCAACGAATACTTACTATTGGCAAACACAAAAACAAGGGGGAAATCACAGATCTGCTTAGTGAAAGCTACCTGACACAAAAGGAGAACTACATGATTTCATTTTTATTTTTTACTTTTGTACTAAGGACTTAACCCGGAGGTATTTAACCACTGAGTTACCTACTCAGCCTTTTAATTTTTTTTTGTATCTTATTCCTATTTTAATAAAGACTATATATATGATAAATCATTCTACACATATGTTCATGTAGCCTAATGAAAGATTTAAAAATTCTATGAACAAAGAAATGTTTGGAAATATAAAATTTATAAATATTGACAATTGATAAAGCTATAGTGAGTCAATTTTTAAAATATTTATTCTACAGATCTATTCACTACATACCTACTAATTGCATACCTACTATGATTCATGCACTCATCATGTACTTCAAAGTTATCAGTATGGAAGATAGCAAAGAAACATGGATTTTTGTAGAACTTCCACTCTAGTATAGATGTAACTTTGTATGAAATCTTGGATTGGGTTTTTTAAATTGGTAGCTACAAAATAGTTCATATAAAAAACATAGAAATTAATTCAATAATGTATACAAAACTGCCTTTTGAAATTTAAAGAGCCTAATACTATAAAAAATAGTTAAGTATAGAAATAATTATTTTATTTTCTTGTTTATTACTCTACATATATTTTCCTTAAAGTCAGTGACACAATACAGTTGAAAATAATGATTTTTAGCTCCTATCTATTAATTTAGAGCCTTTAAAATTTTGACACAGGGTCTCATTAAGTTGCTGAGGTGGGCTTTGAACTTATGATCATCCTGCCTCAGCCTCCCAAGTCACCAGGATTACAGGCATGTGCTACCATGACTGATTATAATTTCATTTATACGAAGTTTAGGAATAAGCAAAACAAATCTATAATGGAAATCAGAGTACTAGTTACTTTTTTTTTTTTTGGTACCGGGGATTGAACTCAGGGACACTTAATCACTGAGCCACATCCCTAGCCCAATTTTGAATTTTATTTAGAGACAGAGTCTCACTGAGTTTCTTAGCAACTCGCTTTTTGTTGAGGTTGACTTAAAACTCATGATCTTCCTATCTCAGCCTCCTGAGATGCTGGGATTACAGGCACTAGTTACCTTTTGAGGGGATATGGACTGGGAGAGAGAATAAGGGAATTTTCTGGGTGGTGATTATGAACAAGTGTATATATTTGAAAATAAAAAGCCATCATGGTACTCACTTTCAAAGCATATATCTAAAATCGGAATGATACAGACAAGATTGGCATGGCACTGTACAAGGATGACATACATGTTCATGAAGCATTCCATATTCTAGGTACATTTTAACAAAGACTGGAACACAATTCAGTGGTACATTACCTGCCTAGCTTGCACCAGACTCTGGGTTTGATTACTAGCACGAAAACAAAAATAAAGGAAACATAAAGAGTGTCATACTAAGACACAAATGTCTCAAAATTTAGCCCACTGTCAATAAAGGAAAGATTTTGACGGGGGTGGGGTACCAGGGGTTGAACTCAGGGACACTCAACCACTAAGCTACATCCCCAGCCCTATTTTGTATTTAGTTTAGAGACAGGGTCTCAATGAATTGCTTAGTACCTTGCCTTTGCTGAGGCTGGCTTTGAACTTGTGATCCTCCTGCCTCAGCCTCCCAAACCCCTGGGATTACAGGCATGCACCATTGCACCAGCTTAAAAGGAAAGATTTTAAAAGTGTCCAAGGAGGGCTGGAATGTAGCTCAGTGGTAGAGAGTTTGCCTAGCATGTGTGAGGCACTGGGTTCAATCCCCAGCACTGCAAAACTAGAAATACATACATACATAAATATGTCCACGGGAAAAAAAAAGAGGTCACATAAAAAAACCAAAGAATCATAATAGCATCAGACATTTCAATAGCGGGGGAAATGAAATAATGTCTTCAAAATTCTATCTTTCTTTCTTTTTTTTTGGTACCAGGGATTGAACTTAGGGGCACTTGGTCACTGAGCTACATCCCCAGCCCTATTTTGTATTTTATTTAGAGATAGGGTTTCACTGAGTTGCTTAGCGCCTCGCCCTTGCTGAGGCTGCTTTGAACTTACAATCCTCCTGCCTCGGCCTCTGGAGCCCCTGGGATTGCAAGCGTGTACCACGGCACCTGCATGGATGGAAATTACTCTGAGAATTTTTTTAGCCAGTCAAGTATGTGGGAATAATTATATTTCTATGTAATTAATAATTATATATATATGTAAAAAAAGAATACAAAACAAACAAATCATCATGGAGAAGGGCTCCCAGCCTTGAGAAGGACTCTTACTTGAGAAGTATCTTACTGAGAAAAGAGCAATGATTCTGATGTCCAGAATTCAGTTTTAAAGAAAAAAAAAACCTAAACCAAAAACCTCCCAAATTGTCAAGAAATGAAGCGAAGAATATAACAGACACCGAGATCAACTTGATGATGGACTTTAAAATAATTATGAATTGACTATTTTGTACAAACCCAGAGGCTGGTGGTGCAGCTGAGACATTGAATGCATGCTGAGTGTGCAACAGTGCCCAGATTCAAATCCCTGGCACCAAAAACAAAAAAATAAAGTCCCATGAAAAACTGAAAGATAGAAAATATTAAGTATTGACAAAAATGTGAACAAACTATAGGAAAGACATTATAGAAAATCATATGGAAGTTTTCAAAAATTATATATAAAACTATTATATGATCCAATAATCGTACTATTAAGCATATATCCTAAGAATTTGAAACCAATATTCTTTTTTTAACTAAAAAATTTTTTTTCACAATACCTTTATTTTATTTATTATTATTATTTTATGTGGTGCTGGGGATTGAACCCAGTGCCTCATGCATGCTAGGCAATCACTCTACCACTGAGCCACAACCCCAGTCTTGTTCTTTAAAAAGGTTTTGAGATGAGGTCCTGCTGTGTTGTCCAGGCTATTCTCAAATTCATGGGCTTTAAGTGGTCCTTCTGCCTCAGTCTTCCAAGCAGCAGGGACTAAAATTAGTTATGTTGAAGAGCTATCTATATTGTTCATTGCCCATGTTCATTGCAATATTATTCACAATAACCAAGACATGTAATCCACCTAATCATTAATGAATAGAGGGGATGCTATTCAGCCTTTAAAAAGAAGGAAATAGTATTATTTGTGAAATAAGGATAAATCAAATGGATTAATCAACTGATTAGATTATAGCCCTCATAATCCCAATTATTTCATTTCCTGCATTAACACAGGAGTTTTTTGGGGGGGGACTAAAACACAATATCTGTCAATAAAAGAAAATAAAATTTTCTGGGCATGGTAGCACACACCTGTAAGTCCAGCTGAGTCAGGAGGACCAAGAGTTTGAGGCCAGCCTGGACAACTTAGCAAGACCCTGTCTCAAAAAAGGAAAGGAGACTGGGGATTAGCTGAATGGTAGAGTGCTTATAGAGCACGTGCAAGGCACTAGTTTCAATCCCCAGTACAACTAAATAAATAATATTTAAATGATAAAACATTTTGAATAGATACTTCACTAAAGTATATGAATGACAAATAAGCACATGAAAATAGGCTCAGCATTATTAGTCATCAGGGATATGCAAATTTACACAATAAAACACTAAGACACGTTTACTAAACTGACTACAATTAAAAAGGATTGACGAAACCAAATGCTGGTGAGAATGCAAATCTTCAGGAACTTTACTACATTGATGGCACAATGGTATAGCCACTTTGGAAACCAGTTTAAGTTAAATATACACTTACTCAGCAATCCCACTTTTAGGTACTTACTCAAGAGAAATAAAAACATGTCTACCAAAGACCTGTATACAAGTATTCATCACAATTAACAGCCAAATGCCAGGAAATAACATTAATGTCTATGGTCTGGTGAATGGAAAAAAAAAGAAAACTATGTTAAGATTCATATAATGAACTTTGATTTCTACACAAACACATGTGTGTATACATAATTAGATACATCTAAAGTATAGTCAGTGTAAATGTGCCTCCAAAAATGCTACCCTAAGTCACCTAGCACAAAGACACTTTTTTTTTTTTTTTAAAGAGAGAGTGAGAGAGGAGAGAGAGAGATTTTTTTTTTAATATTTTTTTTTTTTAGTTATCGGCGGACACAACATCTTTGTTTGTACGTGGTGCTGAGAATTGAACCCGGGTGGCACGCATGCCAGGCGCGCCGCTTGAGCCACATCCCCAGCCCACAAAGACACTTTTAATGTATTTATATTAAGGATTTTAAAAATTTCCACTGTTTCCACTGTTAGGATGCTGATCCATAATGGGATGCATGGGAAGAATAGAGGAACTTTGGGCAAAGGGGGAGACGATACGGGAGGGGGCACGGGGGCATGGGGGCAGGAGGGCAGGAAAGATGATGTAATGTGATGAACATCATTACCCTAGGTACATGTATGACTGCACATATGGTGCTATGCTATATCTTGTACAACCAGAGAAATGAAACATTGTGCTGCAATTGTGTACAATGAATTAAAATGCATTCTGCTGCCATATATGCCTAATTAGAATAAATAAGTAAACTTTGAAAAATTTTCCACTGTTAACCAGAGACTGAAATAAGATAAAGCCACAATGAGATCAAGCCAATAAAATTAAGCCAGAATTTCCTGACACTGGATAGCTTATAAACATGTTAGCATCTTTTATACAATAAAGAAATTTTTTTAAATTTATTTTTTGGGGGGGCGGGGGAGGTGGTGGGGATTAAGCCTAGGGCTTTGCACATGCTAAGCAGGCACTGTAACATTGAGCTACATACCCCCAGCTCAGGCAAAACTTTTTTTGGGGGGGCAGCAGGGATTGAACCCAGGGGCACTCAACCACTGAGCCACAACTCTAGCCCTATTTTGTATTTTATTTAGAGACAGGGTCTCACTGAGTTGCTTAGCACCTTGCTTTTGCTGAGACTGGCTTTGAACTCACAATTCTCCTGTTTCAATCTCTTGAGCTGCTGGGATTATAGGCATGCTCCACTGCCGGCCAGGCAACATTTTTTAAGTGGAAAGGTAGAGATGCTTTTCCTTACATTTTGAGGTAAACATCGCTACTTAATAACTCCAAATTCATCTATTGAAGGGCATGTATGCCGCAGTCCGGCTGCAGCAAAATAACCGGGGGGTGACGAATAACTTGTGTACGTTGATACAGCAGGAGAGGGAGCTGTTTATTGTAGGACAGGAGGGGTATATATACATTCCACACAGCTTATCTAATTAACATAAACTAGATACAGCAGTCAACCAATAAGGAATCTCCACACTTAATGGCTTGCTTTTGTTACTTCACAAACCACTCCCTCTGGCATTTGGCCAGGCGCCATCCAGACTTGTTTACAGACTCTAACATTTCTCTGGCAAAAATAACAGGTGCCAATCTGACTTGTTTACAGACCTTAACACATGTAGGTTGGTTCCACAGTTTAGCTATTTGAATTGTGTTGCTATAAACACTGATGTGGCTGTGTCCCTGTAGTATGCTGTTTTTAAGTTCTTTGCATATAGACAGGAGAGGGATAGCTGGGTCAAATGGTGTTTCATTCCCAATTTTCCAAGAAATCTCCATCCTGCTTTCCTAATTGGATGCACCAATTTGCAGTCCCACCAGCAGTGTATGAGTATACCTTTTCCCCACATCCTTGCCAACACTTACTGTTATTTGTCTTCATAATAGCTGCCATTCTGACTGGAGTGAAATGAAATCTTAGAGTAGTTTTGATTTGCATTTCTCTAATTGCTAGCGATGATGAACATTTTTTCATGTATTTGTTGATTGAATATCATCTTCTGAGAAGTATCTGTTCAAGTCCTTGGCCCATTTATTGATTAGAAACTGTGGAACCAACCTAGATGCCCTTCAATAGATGAATGGATTTTAAAAGGTGGCATATATACACAATGGAATATTACTCAGCAATAAAAGAGAATAAAATCATGGCATTTGTAGGTAAATGAATGAAGTTAGAGAAGACAATGCTAAGTGAAGTTAGCCAATCCCCCCAAACCAAATGCCAAAAGTTTTCTCTGATATAAGAAGCCTAATTCATAGTAGAATAGGGAGAGGGAGGAGCAAGCGAAGAATTGAAGAACTCTAGATAGCACAGAGGGGTTGGAGTGAGAGGGAGGAGGCATGGGGTTAGAAATGATGGTGGAATGTGATGGACATTACTATCCAAAGTACATGTATGAAGACATGTATTGGTGTGAATATACTTTGTATACAACCAGAGATATGAAAAATTGTGTAGTAAGAATTGTAGTGCATTCTGCTGTCATATATAAATAAAAAACAATTTACTGAAACTAAAAAAATAAACTCCAAATTCAGAGTATATTCAAAAGGAATATGTTGAAACAAAAATTTAAAAAGTGGTAAAAGCCTTGAACACCAATATTTATAGTTTGTCCAATACTTGTGCTATAGAGTATTAAACACTTGTGCTGTGACATGGGAAGATCAGAATCTAGGAAGTTCTAAACTCATTTCCTTTCCTCTAAACACAGTAGAAGATCCTGACATCAGAGAAACAACTAACAAAAGGCATAATTCTGTAAAAGCCGGATATTAAAAGAAAAAAAATTTCACACTTTTAAAAAAGCGTGATGGATGAAAAAGACTGCAAATAGTGTACTGTTAACTGCAACTTTACTTACTAATAAAACTTCTGCTATGAAACTGTTTCAATACTTGTGTTCCTTGCCCCTGGCATTGATTACTACTGCCATCTAGCAGCAGGTTCAAAAATAAGAGAACTGAAAAAAATCAAAATGTAACTCCAAACATAAGGATATTTTAACATATTAGTAATTAAAGTTCTGCTGTTAATCATGATAACTGAAATTGAACTGTTTCTCAGAAGTTCCTCTCTTCCCTGAACAATGTAAATTACTGGCTCCATATGAACTAAACTTTTACCTCAACTCTAATCTCCCCCAAATTCCAATCTGTGTTTCTGCCTAGAATCCTTCAACTGAACATGCTGCCAAAACTTCTAATTAAATATATGCAAAAGATTAACTCCCTAAAATCTCTATCTCTGTTAGCTGGTCAGGTAGGTTCAGAATCAGAATCATCTTTCATTAAAGGGAAGCAAGAGTCAACTAGCCAATGAATCCTACCTTGAAATCCACCCTTCATACCTATCTCCTCAAGCTGCCTTTACAAGATCCTCTTTGTTTCTCATTATCTCTCATCTGCAAGTGCAGTGACCTACCTCATTCCTGACAAAGAGGACAGGAAACACTATTTAACATCTAAATGGCTCCTGGACAAAGATGAACAGAAGAATTCTTGCATCCACTAGGAGAAATTTCAACCATAAAATTTCACGTCATAAAAAAAAAAAAATTCAGGATGACATTACCTGGGGGAAAAAAACCAAATGTATGATTTCACAAACACTGTTTGATATTTTATGGGGGGAAGGGGTAAAGTACCAGAGATTGAACCCAGGGGCACTCGGCCACTGAGCCACATCCCCAGCCCTATTTTGTATTTTATTTGGAGACAGGGTCTCACTGAGTGCCTCACCTGCATTGCTTAGTGTCCCACCTCCATTGCTGAGGTTGGCTTTGAACTCAGAATCCTCCTGTCTCAGCCTCCAGAGCAGTTGGGATTACAGGCGTACACCACCACGCCCGATTTAATGCTTAGTATTTTTAAAGTATAACATCCTTTTCTTGTTTCTGTATGGCTGCAGACATTGAAGGAAAAATTGAACTTGTGAATTTCTGTATTTTGTACAATCTTCAATATTTATTGTGTAAAATGTATTCCTTTGGTCAGTAAAATTTTTTCCCCCACAATAAACTACAAAAAGGATTGCTAGTCTCTCCAAGAATCCTACATCCTACCCATACTCAAGAGCCACCTCAAATTCTACTATACCTTTATTAATCCAGCATACAATGAGTTTTTACTTCCTCTGAATGCCAAAATATTGTTTATTTATACAGCAATAATAACATGCTAAATATACTAGAGTTTTAATATTCTGTTTTACATATTTATTTTTGTTTTCCCCTTTTATGGAGTATAAAACTTGAGGACTAGTAACACGTTCTCCAATTCTTTAATACCAATTCTACTGCCAGTCTAAGAAATCCTACTTCCTGTGAGAGGAGTATGCATTCTAACCCACACAAAATATATCCAATAGAGGAAAACAAGGAGGCAAAGATAAGAATCACATATATATGTGAAACAATGGCAGTTTAAACAGGAAAGGCTCACAAAAACAACTCCTGAGCCTCAGAGGCAGTTATCTTCCCCACCTTTTTTAAGAAAGTAAAGTTCTTACATAAGAAATAAATTGAATAGTAACAATATGGATAGAACATCCATAACCATAACTTTGAGAAGGTAAATTGTCACCAAATTGTCACCCCAAAGTGTTAGGAAGCTAGAAAAGGGTTAAAATTTGGAAACACTACCTTCCAGTCTTCCACAGTAACTGATGAACAGAAAGTATTCAATAAACATTTGACAGTTTAAAGGCAGTATCTAGCTAGTTCTAGAAACTCAAAAGTAAATAATATATTCAAAATGCTACTTTGATCCCACAGAATACTTTATAGGATCAAACTATCTCAAATTTCCAGTATGTAATAAATATTATATGACATAAACATGTTTTGATACAAAAAATCCATATAATTAATCATTCAAGACTTTAAAAAATAACCCAATGATTCATAAATTATATTCCTCTTATCAGAAATGCCTCAGGGGATCCGACTCTCAAAATGCATAGCTCCTAAGAAAAACATTAATTTGATTTTATAATCTCAGGGAAAAACAGGGAATATGTTTAGGGGGAATAAAATAACAACTCAGTATTACATTAAATGAAAATTAGTGAGAGTACACAGGCAGGGAGGGGTTGGAAATCAACCAAACAATGTGAGAAATTTAGCTTTAATGCCTATTTCTTGTTTTCTGAAAATATACTGCTGTTCCACATACTAACAGCTTTAGGTCTCTGTAATGCAAACCTGATGAAGGATCAAAAAAGAAAGGGAAGGGCTCTGGCAGAATGAGAATCTCCATAAAAAATACAGTGACAGCACACAGGAGTTGGAAAACAAAATGGGAAATAAAGGCGGCATTCCTGGCATTCAACATGAGCTGAAGAGGTGATGCTGGGGGAAAAGAGGCAGCATTTTTATAGGAAAACACCTGCAGGAGACATTCGACATGGACTTACTTTTTTGACAGGAGGGTTGAACTTCAGTGAATTTCAGATCCTTCCTAAACCTTGTTTTTTTTTCACATACCATGTTTTTTCTTGGTGCATGTGTGTGCAGGTGCGTGTGCTGGGGTTTGAAGGCTAAAACCTCAGTCCTTTTTATTTTTTGAAAGAGAGTCTTGCCAAGTTGCTGAGGCTGGCCTCAAACATGGTATCCTCCTGCCTCAGCCTCCCAAGTCACTGGGATTACAGGCACTCGAGCACCACCTTGCCATTTGTTCTAATGACTGTTTATTTTGTGTGCATTGATGATACAATATTAACTAACATTACTGAATTCCTGCTATATGCAAGACATTTTTCTAATAACTTTATTATACAGTATACTTCAGCCTTCCAGACAGCTGTATAAATGAGGTACACTCCTTCCATTTTATAATTAGGACAAAAAGGCTTAGAAAGGGTAGGTGATTTCCCTAAGGTCACTCAGTTCACAAATGCAAAGCAAGAATTGAAACTCAAACCTGGTTGTAGGAGCTCACACTCTTAAACACTTACCTATACTGCCAAGGAAATGATACAAAGGACCTATTACACAGCATTTTAACTTTTTTTTCATTAAATTTTTTTTTTATAATTGTAGATGGGCAGCATGCTTTATTTTATTATTTATTTATTTATTTTTTAATATGGTGCTGAGGATGGAACCCAGTGCCTCACACATGCTAGGTAAACACTCTGCCACTGAGCTGTAGCCCCAGCCCATATAAAACATTTTTAAATGTTCACTCAAATGTAAAGTATTATTAGAATTATTATTTACCCTAAGGAAATTAATAATAATTTGAACAATCATACTGTTAAAATATTTTAAATACATACATGTGAAAAGCCTTGATATTAAGTGAAAAAAAAATTATTTTTAAGAAATGAAAATATCAATGACGTGAAATCCAGCGCAAATTGTGGTTACCTGTACCATACATGCAAGTTTCTAAATACTTATAGGCTTAAAAAAAAAGATTTAAAATAGTTTCAGTTGTGATACATAATAAATTAAAAATAGCCATTTTGTGTAGCTTGTTTTCTTATATCACATTAACACTTCTTGATTAATGATACTAAATAAAACCAGTGGGGAAGGAACATAATTTATTTAACAGTATTTGTCAGGCACTGTTTTAAGACCTTCCAATAATCACTAGTGTAATTATTATTATTATTTTTTTTTTTTTTTTGAGGTCTGGATATTGAACCCAGGGCCTTGTGCATGTGAGGCAAGCACTCTACCAACTGAGAGATATCCCCAGCACCCAACACTAGTTTAATTCTGATGACATTCTACAAGGTACTTGTTGTTACTACTGTTGGGCGAGGTGGCACATGCCTACAATCCTAGCAGCTCAGGAGGCTGAAGCAGAAGGATCGAAAATTCAAAGCCACCCTGAGCAATTTAGCAAGACCCTACCTCAAAAACAAAAAAGGGTTGGAGATTTGGCACAGTGGTTAAGAGCCTGGGTTCAATCCCTGCTGCCAAAAAAAAAAAAAAAAAAGATACTACTAACACCAAGGAACACGTAAAAGAAATACTTAGACATGACAGACTGATATAAATTATCAGAAAAATGTTTTTGGTTAAGATGGAACACTAAGCTTTAGAAGAGGGCTCTTCTAATTTTCCTATGACTTTGTAGTATTACCAAAACAAAATTAAATTTTGAGGCATGGTAATATCAACTTAAAACCTCAGATAGACAAAATGTTTTACTTTTTTTTGATCCAGTCAACACATGAAGAGGAAAACTGTCAAAGAGCTTTAAAAAAAAAAGAAAGAAAGAAAAGAAAAAGAAATCACATATACTAGTAGAATTTAAAACAGAACACTAAATTTGAATTTTTTAAGGTGATATTGAGAATATAACCTTACATTTTGTTTATAAAATAATTTTACCATTTTGCAAAGGACGACAGTATTTATCATCTTGTCTGATTCTACAACTTCGCAAGTAGGACAAGTACTTGTAAAAATTATTCTTATTTTATAAGTGAATACACAAAACTTAGAAAAGTTAAACATTTTGCATGATCTAGATATATATATTCTGACTCAAAGCGCTTCTCTGCACACCATGCTGCCAACAATTTTATGCTTTATACTTGTTCAAGTTGTTTTACAACAATTAATGCTTGGCCAAGAAAATTTGGAAAATAATACAGAACACAAAATGGAGTTTTATGATCTTTAAAATGTTAATAGAGTTTTACTAATTATCATGTGCCGTACAATCTAACTAACTAGAATGATGTACCATTTAGTCCTGCCAAAATGAACCTGGAACCCAAGAAAAATCTGCATTTAAAACTAAGTGAATCTAATTTTAAATGCTTAAATATGAAATAATATGGCCATGCAACAGTATGGGTTGGGTATCCCTTATCTGAAATGCTTGGTACCAGAAGTGTTTTGAATTTTGGAATATTTCCATATTCATAATAAGATATCTTAGAATAGGACCCAAGTCTGAACACAAAATTCACTTATGCTTCCTATACACCTTATATACATAGCCTAAAGGTAATTTTACAGTTTTTAGTGATTCTGAAACAAACTCATGATATCAAACTGTCCATTGTGGCATCTGTTGGCACTCAAAAAGTTTTGGATCTTAGTTACTTGAAGGCCACTTACTAGATCAAGAAACAGGGCTAATTGGGGGAAAAAAAAAAACAGGACTAGTGAACCCAATGTGAGCATCTAACAAATAAGTGAAATAGTTTAGGTTTAGATTACTGGGGAGAATTATTTTTAAAATCATATAATTAGATAATTAAGAAAACTCTTCACAAAAATGAAGTGTATAAACATTAAAATCTTCACTGGGTGTACTGATGCATGCCTATAATCCCAAGACTCCAGAGGCTGAGGCTGGATTGTGAATTCAGTCTCAGCAATTTAGCGAGGCCCTAAGTAACTTAGGGAGACCCTGTCTCTAAATAAAATATAAAAAAGGGCCAGGGATGTGGCTCAGTGGTCAAATACCCCTGGGTTCAATTCCCAGTACCCTCCCCCCCAAAATTTAAAATTTTGTGGCCTATAAATTGTATACTATATATACCTTCATATCCTGAAGTTGAGTGGTAGACCACTTAAATTGGAGATGGACCAACACTAGTTCCATAATTTACCTGACACCTACACTGAAGAATGTAAGTACCAGAGTAAAGAAGTTGGAAAGATTTCTTTGGAAAAAGTTTATATGGACTATTGTAGAATTTTTTTCCTTGTTTTCAACTATGTACAAGCATAGTTTTGACCTGGTCCCCTGTAAACTGCTGATACAGGAGTCATGCTAGAAAATTCTAAGAGACCGTGCTGGCTATCTGCTCACATAGCACAAGGAGAACTGGCTGCACTACACTGTTATGGGCTTGACTACTCACACTTTATTAGAGCAAAGGATGAGAGACTTATGCTGGGTATGGTGATACAGGCCTATAATCTTAGGGGCTTTGAATGCTGAGGTGAGAGGACTGCAAGTTCAAAGCCAGCCTCAGCCACTTAGCAAGGCCCTCCACAGCTCAGAGAGACCCTGACTTAAAAAAATAAATAAATAAAATGAAAGGCTTTTTGCTGCGGATATGTCAGCATCACAGGTCTGGAGACAGCTTAAAAGGGACTTTGCCCAATAAGAAACATTTAGATGACAATGGGAAGTTTTAAAGAAAAGTTTAAATTGTTAAATAGCTGGCTAGATGTATCACCAATATAGATAGCACAGACTGCTAGCACATCAGCAGATCACTAGCTAGAGACAAAATTACATCAGTTAGGTATAGATATGTGATCAACTTCTTAGCTAACAGGATGTAAGAGAAAACAATATGGGTCATTTCCTCCCTGGTCTGAAACTTCTCAACTTGTGTTTCTTGCTCTTTGCCCTTCCTACTCCCTGCAAGAAGAAGTTACTCTATGTTGAATACCAAACTGAAGCTGATTTTCATACATTCTGTTATCCTAACGTATCTATACCAGTATCATAGGGAACAAACCCAGATTTTTCTTGGGTTCCAGGGTCATTTTGGCAGGACTAAATGGTACATCATTCTATGGTTTGGAGGTGAGGTGTCCCCCAAAAGCTCACATGTGAGACAATGGAAGAAGATTTGGAGGAGAAATTATTGGGTGATAGCTTTAGCCTAATCAGTGAGTTAATCCCTGATGGTTAACTGAAGTGGTAGGGTATGGCTGGAGGAGGTGGGAATTGGGGCATGGCTTTGGTGTATATATTAGTATCTGCCAAGTAGAGTCTCTCTCTACTTCTTGATCACGATGTGAGCTGCTTCCCTCTGCCACACACTCCGTCATGATGTTCGGCCTCATCTCAAGCCCCCCAAAATGGAGCCGGCCTTCTATGGACTCAGACCTCTGATACCATGAGCCCTCAAATAAACTTTTCCTCCTCTATAGTTGTTCTGATCAAATCCTTTAGTCACACAGCAAAAAAGCTGACTAAAACACCAACTCAATCAGATCCTGTCTCCTGAAAACTATGAATTCTAGCCAACAATTCTATAAATCAAGGACTTTCTTCTAAGAAAAAAACCTGAAGTCTCAGAGCTACTGTCTTCTTGATGGGAGGCTGTAGGGGATCCTATCGGTCCAGTTCTCTTTAAAGCCTACTAAACATTCTGGGATAGGTGCAATGGGACTTAGAGGATTAATTTGATGGTTGAATGGTTTCTTATTATGAATTCCCATCACTTAACGTCATACTACTTAAACTGACAAGACACAAACCTATGACTACAGTAAACTGGGAAGGAAGCAACAGTATAAACAGTATCTCACTCCTTCAAACTGCAATGTTATGATGTAATAGATAATTAAACAGCATCAATCATGAGCATATCAAGAAACTGAATGCTTACATCACATGAATTTTTAAAGGTAGAAGATAAGTATTTAAGATTTACTCTTCTAAAAGAATTCAGGTCTTAAGTGCAGATATGATAGGAATGTTCATTTACCTCTGCTGTTAGAGATAATTCAATGGAAAAGTTGGAGAAGCACCAACCTCCAGCAACTCTGAAAGTTCTTTTCATAGCAAACTGAAAGTCTAATTCACTAGTCATTTAACATGATTTTTTTCCTCTTATATCCCCTACTAAATCAGATGGACAGCATACCTTTATTTTGTTTATTTTTTTATGTGGTGCTAAGGATTGACCCCAATGCCTCACACATGCTAAGCAACTGCTCTGCCACTGAGCTACAGCCTCAGCCCCACTACTAAATCGTTATATACTTTGTGTTAGAGTGAATATGACCCCCAAGATACCTAGGTCCTAATTCCTAGAACCTATAAATATTCATTATATGACAACAAAAGGGCTTTATAAATGTTACTAAGCATCTGGAGATGGAGCAATTATCCTTGATTATCTGGATGGGCCCAACATGTAAATATGAGTGCTCTCATAAAAGGGAAACAGAGGGGGACTGGACCGCAGAAGAGAAGGTGATATGATGATGGAAGCAAACACTGGAATGATACGCTTTGGAACAAGGAGCCACAAGCCAAGGAATATAAAAAAACAGTAGAAGCTGAAAAAGGCTAGGAAATGGATCTTCCTTCATCAGAAAGAATCCGGCCTGCAATATCTTAACTTTAGCCCAGTGAAAATTATTTCAGTCAGGCTTCAGACCTCCAAAACTGAAAGAAAACATATTTGTTTTATCAGTAAGTTTGTGATAATTTGTTATAGAGGCCATTCAAAATTAATACACTTTTTTGATAGTTTAGCAGTGATGTGCACATGATCCAATTTATATTAAACTGAATTAACATGAGGATCGCTCCAGTTTAGAAATAGAGAAATTTTCTTATTTTTTGCTATCAAGTAAATGAAAATACACAGAAATCACTGCAAATACAGTTCGTTCAAGGAAGTATGGTGAAAAAACAAAAGAGATGGGCATGGTGGCAATGCCTGCAATCCCATCGTCTGGGGAGGCTAAGACAGAAGGATAAGTTCAAAGCCAGACTCAGCAACTTAGTGAGTCCCTAAACAACTTAGCAAGACCCTGTCTCAAAATAAAAAAGGCCTGGGGATGTAACTCAGTGTTTTAAGCTCCCCTGTGATTTCAACTCTATTTGTAATACATATAAGCTGCAGAAAGGGTAGTCATAACTTTAGGTTAAAACTAAAATACAACTCAAGTACTGATGAACAAGGTGAGAGAAAAGAACTCAGAAAAGCAGTTATGTGGGCTGATTTATTTGTGTCTTAAACATAGAACAGCCTAAGGAAAGAACACAATCCAGACACTTCTCAGTTCGCACACCAGAACTGTCCTGAACCCAGGACAAGAAGGCAAGTGATCTAGATAGGCTTAAGAGGTGTGTTTCTATGCTATGTGCTACTACTGTTCTACTCTGTACAGTGGGTTCAAATGACAGTCCAAATGTCAGAATAGAATCTGAAACGCAGATACAGTCAGGTGTAGTTGATGTAACACATTTTATATAAACTTCTCATTTGTTCCTCACAACTGTAAGAAATAGGCAAATTTGCTACTGATTTTAATTCTACAGTTGAAGAAGCAGAGGATGACTTAACCAAAGGTCCAAAATTGCCTCCACTCTGATGCCTTTCTACTTTATCAGTTTACCACCATTATCATAATCAATTTAATTTCAAATTTATTTTAAAGTAATTTAAAATAATCTCAAGTTAGAAAACAGAAGTGGCATTTTGTAAGTAATACAATCTTTTAATTTTACATCCCTGTAAGCCGAATGCCACACTCTGCATTTTCCTTTGCGCTTTTGTTCAATAAAGCTAAACACATGGACGGGTAAATTAATGTCTAAGACCGTTTCTTTCTGTGAAAATGAGAACTATTAACAGCGCCTACCTCTAGAATGCTGTGAAGATTCAATGTTATAATACATACAAAGTGCTTAGCACGGTAGCTGTTATTATAGCACATACTACAGATTTTCACCAGGGTCTCTTCCCTGGTGAAAATCTGCTAACATAGAAAAATGCCAAACGCAGGAGGCGTGAGGAGAGGGAGAGTGAAGGAAAAAAGGACTTGTGACCCTTCCTTGGAAACTGGTGCTTAGCTTTTACCATAAAATAACCCAGAGCACAGGAGCTGGGGAAGGCGCCGGCAACACCAGCCTGACCTGCACAAGGCCCTGCAATGCAGCAGGACGTGCCGGTTTGATCCAGGGACTCTGACCCCATGCGAGAAGCCCCAACACGTGCTCCCTCCCCGTCATTTCCCATTTCCCTCAGAGTTCCCCACCCTAGAGGTTCAGTGACTCGGGCTTTCATGACTCCACCCGGGCGCTAGTCGCCTGCCAAAAGACAGCTGCCCACACCAGGACCGTCCCCGCTCAGCCCTGCAAAAAAGTACCTCTGCTGCAAACCCCAAACTGGAGCTGGAGAAAAATCGCGAGTTCGGTAGTAGCTGAGAGCTGACGTCCGGAACTCCGCCCCCCCACCTCTTTGATTGGATAAAAGCGCAAAGGAAAATGCAGAGGATTGGTTAGCAGGAGAAAGGCAGCCAAAACCACGAGGAAGAAAAAAGCTGGGGAGTGAAGGCGCCAGGTCTTCTTCACAAACTGTCCTCTAGCTAGCTCCCGATTGGGCCGTAGAAAGGCGTATGCGCCTGCGTAGACCCAGTTTACGTAAAGCGTCACACAGCACCGCCCATACGCTGCGTTAACAGAAGTTTCAACCACCCCATTGGTTGGGATGGAAGTTTCAGCTGCGTCCAATAAAGGGCAAGAATAAAGCAGGTTCCGCCTCTTCCTCAGCGCTCCAAAACTTCCTGTTGATATCGGGATATGTGGGTTCTTTTCAGCGTTTAGACGCTAGCGCTTCCACTGATCCAAACACGGGTAGAGAACTGTTATGGTGACTAGGAGACTTGTACTGAGGGTGAGAAATAATTTGGTAGAGTGAGGCCCTGAAAAATCAGGGCAGGAAGCCTGATTCCATGTTTGAACGCGGAGGATCCACTCCTTCAATTTCTCACTGGCGCGACTGTGGTTTAGGAAGTCTGTGGTTATCATTGGATGAAAAAGTTATCAATTTGTAAGTAGCTCCGCCTTAGCCCCAGGGTGCTCTGGGATTTGTAGTCCCGGACGCTAAGGTCCTAAAGGATAAGTGTGGTGGTTGCTGTAGTTTTTCCACATTGTTCTTAATACCTATTGACGTTTATTGTGGTTTTGATGTTTATTATGCTTTTATCCTTTCGTATATCAGCACTGTTAAAGGCAAAGATAAAATTGAAAAATGTCATGTGTGCTCATAAAAGATAAATGTTAAGTGTTTTCAAGAAACTTGTTCACTGACTGATGTGCCGGGCACTCTGCTAGGTGTTCATAGTGTGCATTAAAATTATTTGTAAATTTTTGCTATTACAACAAAACCGCCTTTAATTTTCATATGGGTGACCATTGAAAATATTTGAACAGCCCGGTGAGGTGGGTTGTGCACGCCTGTAATCCCAGCAGTTGGGGAGCCTGAGGCAGGAGGGTCTTGAGTTCAAAGCCAGCCTGAGCAACTTTCCGATCCCCTAAGCAACTCAACGAGACCCTGTCTCTGATAAAATATAAAAAGGGCTGGAACTGTTGCTTGGTGATTAAGTACCCCTTTGGTTCAATGCCTGGTACCCCCCAAAAGCATTTTTTGTAGATTTAAAAATTACACTTTATAGGATTAAGCTAAGCAAAAAAGGCTCTTATGACTGATGGTTGGAATTACTTCATCTTTGTTTCAAAAATAAAATTATTTTAAAAAATCTTGTCCTGTATTTTTTCTTCAAAATCATTAGAGGTTTCAGGTTGTATGTAAATGGAACATTACAGATGTAACTCTTTATTCCCAATAAATGAAGTGTCACGTTGGATGAAAAACCACTTTAGTTCTCCTTTAATATTCTGTGCAGTATACTAAGTGAAATGTATCATTACAGTAAAGATTACCCTGAGTCAAAAATGCAAAATTACGTTTTAATGCTTTCATTAATCAACGTTTTAATAGTATTTTTTTAACCTCCTGTTTTATGTTCTTTCCTTTGCTTTTGCATCCTATTTTAAATCAGTGATCCATTTGGGATATAAATTGAATATTCTATGACTAAGAATAAAACCCATTAAAAACTGTATAAGGCTTCTGTGATTCAAGGCATCAAGGCTATTATTGTGGTTAGCAGTGGTTAGGCGAGTGATAAATCAACTGATTGAATAAATTGTGTGCACTTTGGCCTGTTGTGTATAAACTTTTTTTTTTTTTTTAAGAGGTGAGGTGAAGCTCTTTTTGAGAGAGAGAGAATTTTTTTAATATTTATTTTTTAGTTTTTCAGTGGACACAACATCTTTATTTGATTTGATTGTGGTGCTGAGGATTGAACCCAGCGCCCTGGGCATGCCAGGGGAACGCTTTACCGCTTGAGCCACATCCCCAGCTGTTGTGTATAAACTTTTTTAAGTTCTCACAGGGCTTTTGGATGATCCCCAAGTGTTCCATTTCATTTCCTTTTTTTTTAAATTTAATATGTGCATGGTATGTGTTTCTATTTCTCTTGGGTGCAAACCTAAATATTGTTGGTTTGTTTAATAACTGTTCACTTTTTTTTTTTTTTTTTTGGTGCTAGGGATTAAACCAAGCCCTCCCACATGCTAAACATATACTCTACCCCTGAGTTACACCCCCAAGCCCTAAGTATTCCTTTTATTCATTCATTCATTCATTCATTGGTACTGGAAATTAAACCTAGGGGTGCTTTACCACTAGTCACATTCCCAGCCCCCCCCCTTTTTTTTTTTTTTTTTTTTTTTGAGACAGGGTCTTTCTAAGTTGCTTAGAGCTTTATTAAGTTGAGCAGGCTGATCTGAGTTTGGGATCTCCTGCCTCAACCTCTTGAGTCACTGAAATTACAGTTGTGCACCACTGCCTATTTTCTTAAGTGTTCTATTTTAAAGAGAAAAAACTTTTAATCACTTTTTTTGTGTGTGTGAATTTAAAACTGAAACCCAGATACCAGTATTTTTTTTAATGGGATGAACCTCTCAATCATCTTTGTACATCATCTGTTGGACTGTAGCTTAAGGAGTGCATCAAAGTAAATACAAGGTGACTCTTGAGATGCAGGGAGAAAATATTAGAACCCCTATTTGTATTTACTTTTTTTTAAAGAGAGAGAGAGAGAGAATTTTAATATTTATTTTTTAGTTTTCGGCGGACACAACATCTTTGTTTATATGTGGTGCTGAGGATCGAACCCGGAATGCACGCATGCCAGGCGAGCATGCTACCATTTGAGCCACATCCCCAGCCCCTGTATTTACTTTTTAACCTTATTTTTCTTCTCATCCCTGTGTTTTAAAAATTTTGTACATGATATAATAGTGTAAACTTTTTGATATATATGTAAAAATAAATTTGTATTGGAATAAGTGATAATTTTGTTATTGACTTATGTGATCAAAAATAAATCAATCAAAAAATCAATGAAGGCCAGGTGCAGTGGCTCACACTTATAATCCCAACAATTTGGGAGGCTCAGGCAGAAAGATCATAAATTCGAGGACAGCCTCAGCAATATAGTGAGACCCTATCTCAAAATAAAAAGGGATGGGGATGTAGCTCAGTAATAAAGCCCCTGGGTTTAATCCCCAGTAAATCCCATACCCCACCCCACCAAAAAGAAGGAAAGAGGTTATTCTTTAATCACTAAAGAGCTAGTTTTAAGAAATAGTTTTAAATTGCATTATGAAGGGGGTAAATTATCATTTAAGAAACTACCATTAAAATGGTAAATCAAAAATTATATATATGCGTATACACACATATGTACACAAAATATTTGTATTTGCTGCTATTAAAATATACTATATAAGGGCTGGAGTCGTGGCTCAGTGGTAGAGTGTTTGCCTTGCACACCTAAGGCCCTGGGTTCAATCCTCAGCACCACATAGAAATAAATAAATAAATATAAAGATATTTATATATATAATATATACAAAAAATATATATATATATAAATAAAATATGCTGCAAAGCCCAAATTGTACATAATACTGCTTGCAAATTCTTACACTTAATCACTATATCTAGCTCAGCCAGAGAAAAGGAACCCATAGGAGAGATACTGTAAGGTTTTGTTTTGTTTTTTTCCCCAGGAATTGATTCATACAGTTGTTGGGGGCTGGCTAGGCAAGTCTGAAACAGTAGAGCAGGCCATCAGGGAAGGCAGGCTGGAATTCTCAGGCATGACCTACAGTCCAAGAAGAATTTTGTTGGGCAAACCTGTTCTGCTGTTTTGCTCTGAAGGCCTTTCAATTGATTCAGGTTCACTCAGATTATCAAGGATAATCTCCTTAAAATCTACTGATTATGAAATGTTAATCTTATCTACAAATACCTTCCCAGAAACACAGAGTATTTGAATAGGTACTGATCATCAAGTTGAAAACTGATTATTACAGTCATATATATAGAAGAACTTCAGATCATTAAAGAGTAGGATTTGAGACTTAGAATTCATTCCAGAGAACCATGTTTGATATTTTGTGTTATATTTGTGGGAGTAGGTTAATATAAGCACATAATATATATATAAACTATCTCATTTCCCCTTTCTGATAAAATATCTCTGAAAGGAACAGCCCTGGCCTTGGTTCTCTAACTCCCTGCCTTATTCCCCTGACTATCCTTGAGACCCTAGCTTTTTAAGGGCTAGTCCTAAGCACCATGTTCCTTGGCCCAAATCTTGAATCCCAGAGTTCTTTGAAGATTGCCCAATACATAGAGGCCCACACCCAGACAGACATGCCTCTACCACTGCCTCTGCTACATAAGGAGTACTTGCTGGCAAGCCACCAACTGTGGAGCTTCCGGAAATGTCAACAAGGCTGTCCTTGAAACCAGAGGTTGGGGGTGGTGAGAACATCTTGTGACAGGTGCTGGCTGTTTTTATACCAGTCACTATGACAAACTGCTCTTTTCAAGAGGTAGTGGTGTTAAAACTCCTTCAGTTTTAAGATGGACTTTTAACTTCTTTTGCTTTGTAGAGATGAAAGTGGAGGAGGAGGTAGGGCTGGTACTGAAACTGATAATTATGTTAATCAAAAATACCACCTACCTCCAGAAAACTTTTTCATATAGCTACCAAAAAGTGATGTTTAAGCTTCATTATTCTCTCTTATTTATCTTTGAGGTGCTGGGGATTGAACCCAGAGCATTGTTCATGCAAGGCAGGCACTCTACCAACTGAGCTATACCCTTAGTCCCATGCTTCATTATTCTCTTCCTACCCCTTTGAAGTTAAAAGAATGAACAAATATCAAAATAGCTACAAATGCATGGAATTAGGAGAAGAAGGAAAAAAAAGTATCTGACAAACTAGTGTTTGGATCTTCTGTTTAAGGATTAGGACCATGCTTTATTTTAAACAGAGAAATATGGTAGGACCAAAAGGAATGGCTTGGGATCTTAGTAATTATATGAAAAAAAAATTTCATTTCTTTATTACATAAAATGTAAAAGTGCATATTTACCCTTTCATGTGAAGTTAATCAAAGGAGTATGCTACCAGATTGACTCTAAATGTATATAAATGAAGAGCTGAAAGAGATTGAATTACTGCCTAGCACGGTGGTACATACTTACAACTGCAGCAATTCAGGAGGCTAGGACAGAAGGATTGCAAGTTTGAGGCCAGCCTCAGGAATTTAGCAAGACTCTCAAAATTTAAAAATCCAAAGGGTTTGGGATGTACCTCAGGTAGAACTGCCCCCACCCCCACCCCAGCTTCAATTCCCAGTACCAAAAAAAATGAAAAAAACAAAGAGCTATTGAATTGCTAAATGAATACAACTACACATTTACACTTTCCTTTCTTACCTTTTAGTCTTAATTTTTTTTTTTTAATACTGAGGATTTAACCCAGAGGTACTTAACCATTGAGCCACATTCCCAACTCCCCCCCACCACACACACACACACACACTGAGCTCTAAAAAAATAGGAAAATCTTCCATTTTGTTTTGTAGGATTCCTGGAAACATTGGCCCACAGACTCAAATACATACCAATAGTATCTTTACTCATTGTATGTCTCTTTTTGGAAGAATTTGTTAGGAGGTTGGATTTAATTTTCTAAGCATTATATTAAACAAAATTCCATGCCAGATTAATACAATATCTTAAAATGCACCAAAGATTTTAAAGATAGGTCTAATCATGGTTGTTAGGGTTGTGTGTGTGTGTGTGTGTGTGTGTGTGTGTGTGTTTTACTGGGATTGAACCCAGGGATACTCTACCACTACATCCCTGACCCTTTTTATTTTCTGTTTTTGAAATAGGGTCTCACTACATTTCCAAGGCTGGCCTTGAATTTGTGATCCTCCTGCCTAGCCCCCTCTCCCCTAGTAGGTGGGATTATAGTCCTGGACCACAACACCCAGGCTTGATTGCAAGGATCTTAATAATATGAGCAATAATAGTAGTATCATATTGCAGTAATGCCATGTTTTCTCTCATTTTTAAAAATACATTTAAGGTGGACATGGTGGTGCATGCCTATAATCCCAGCTACCTTGGGAGGCTAAAGCAGGGGAATGCAAATTCAAGGCCAGCCTGCTGGGCTCAGTGGCATAGGCCTGTAATCCCAGCAACTGAGGCTGAAGCAGGAGGATGCAAGTTGAGGTCAACTTAAGCAATTTAGTAAGATCATCTCTCAAAATAAAAAATAAAAAGGGCTGGAGATGTAGCTCAGTAGTAAAGTATCCATGGATTCAATCCCCAGTATTAAAAAAAAAAAATCAAGGTCAGCCTAATAGACTCAGGGAGACTATCTTAAAAATGCTGGAGAGATCCTGTCTAGCATCCCTAGAGCCTGGGGTTCAATCCTCAGTATACTGAAAAAAAAAAATGTGTTTTGGCACATGCCTTTAATCCTAGCAACAAGAGGATCATAAATTCAAGGGCAGCCTCAGTGACTTATCGAGGCCCTAAGCAATTTAGAGAAACCCTGTCTCAAAAAAAATAAAAGGACTGGAGAAATGGCTCAGTGGTAAAGCACCCCTAGATCAATACTCAGTACCAAAAAAAAAAAAAAAAAAAATGTTGTGATGGAGATAAATATTCACCATGAGAGCCAGCAGCTTGAATAAATTTGTAATCAGATATTACAAATGATTACAGATGATTGCTGTCAGGCTCATGAAGTGAAACTTATTCCTGGGTTTGGTAGAAGATTAAAAGAACATTAAGTAGATTACAGTCTCAACATGAATATATTCATTTAATTAATTAACATTTCCCACCCTTAGGTTTAAATATTAAAAATTGATGCATGATAATTGTTGGTTTGTGCTACAATATTTATTACTTTTGATAAGCATTTCTCACCTAAACTTGTAGCATGTAATAACTTCTTCCAGAAATCTTCCACATTAAAAAAAAAATTACAAAAACTTATTTGACTACCACTTAGAACAAAATGAGCAGTGAAAAAAAAGAAGAAAATTATTTCTTTCAAAAAGCAAAATCAGGGGCTGGGGATGTGGCTCAAGTGGTAGCGCGCTCTCCTGGCATGCGTGCGGCCCGGGTTCGATCCTCAGCACCACATACAAACAAAGATGTTGTGTCCGCCGAGAACTGAAAAATAAATATTAAAAAAAAAAAAAAAAAAGCAAAATCAGCCAGGCTCAGTGGCGCATGCCTGTAATCCCAGCATCTCAAGAGGCTGAGGCAGGAGGATTGCAAGTTCAAAGCCAGCCTCAGCAAAAGTGAGGCACTAAGCAACTCAGAGAGACCCTGTCTCTAAGTAAAATACAAAATAGGGGGATGTGGTTCAAGTGTCAAGTGCCCCTGAGTTTAATCTGTGGTACTACACTACACAAACACACACACACACACACACACACACACACACACAAAAGCAAAATCATGAGGCTGGGGTTGTATTGTAGTTCAGTGTCAGAGTGTTTGCTCAGCATATGTGAGGC
Source organism: Callospermophilus lateralis (assembly GCF_048772815.1). Lineage (NCBI taxonomy): Eukaryota > Metazoa > Chordata > Mammalia > Rodentia > Sciuridae > Callospermophilus > Callospermophilus lateralis. The sequence continues at coordinate 67,461,824 of NC_135307.1, read as the reverse complement.
CCTATAATCAATTCCAGCAGCAAAGAGAAAATAAGAGAATAAAAATAAGAAAAACTAAAATCATAAATGTATACCAAGTGGAATAAATTATAGTATTTGTTCCCAACCCTTAGAATGCTCTAGACAGAAGTAGGCAATTCTTCTTCTTTTATTTATAGATTACTTAATGACCTATTTGGTCAGCTAAGATAAGGAAAAGCAAGAATTTAATGGTTTGCTGGATCTTGGAATAGGTGAAGTTACTCGCCCTAGATGTAGTGACTATGAAAGGGAATGGTCATGATTATGGTCCTCATTTGGGAAAGTACAGAGTGCTGAGGATGGAACCCAGGGCCTGGGGCATGCAAAACACACATTCTACCACTGAGATACAGCCCCAGTCCCTCATCCTCATTTCCTACATATAAGTAGAACTTTGGGCTTAAATAGAAGACTGGAGGGTAAAACATGAGGAACAGAAACCTGACCTCATGCGGCTTATTTTCTAGTAGGCAGAAAAACAATATTTATAATTTATATTTAAAAGTACATAATGTGGGGGGCTGGGGATATAGCTCAGTTAGTAGAGTGCTTGCTTCACATGCACAAGGCCCTGGGTTCAATCCCAGCACCACATAAAAATAAATAAATAAAATAGAGATATTGTGTCCATCTACAACTAAAAAAATATTAAAAAACAAAAACAAAAAAAGTACATAATGTGGTCATGACTCAGTGGTAGAACATTTGCCTAGCACATGTGAGGCACTGCGTTGGAGCCTCAGTGCCCCATAAAAATGTAATAAAGGCATTATGACCATGAACAACTAAAAAAATACTTAAAAAGGTACAATGTTATAAAAAATAGTACATAATGTAACTTTAGTTATGGTAACTATGATGCACATCCTCTGTGCTCCCTTATATTTGCCATCTTCCTTCTCTGATTTCCCCTTTTCCCCTCACACCAACTTCCTTGACATTGAACTTACCAATAAATTGTTACTATACAATAGTCCCCCTTTTTCCTAGTTTCACTTTCTGCCCTTTCAGTTACCCACAATCAATCATGTCCAAAAATATTAAATGGAAAATTTCAGAAATAAACGTAAGTTTTATAGACCCATTAGTCACTTAGTAAATCCTCTTGACTATCATAGTATCACAATGCTTATGTTCAAATAACCCTTATTTTACTTGACAATGGCTCCAAAGCACAAAAGTAGTGATGCAACCTTTTTCACAGCATAATATTATAGTTCTATTTCATTATTAGTTATTGTTAATCTCTTACTCTGCCTAATTTATAAATTAAACTTTATCACCATTATGCAAGTATAGAAGAAAATATCCGGGGCTGGGGATGTGGCTCAAGTGGTAGCGCGCTCGCCTGGCATGCGTGCGGCCCGGGTTCGATCCTCAGCACCACATACAGACAAAGATGTTGTGTCCGCCAAATACTAAAAAATAAATATTAAAATTCTCTCTCTCCCTCTTTCTCACTCTCTCTCACTCTTTCTTTAAAAAAAAAAAAAAAAAGAAAATATACTACTCTCCAAGGCAGGTATCCACTGGGGGTCTTAGAACAAATCCCCTGCTGATAACAGGGAACTGTTATATAAATTTGAGCATATGATTGGTTCCCACGTATTCCCCTCCTTACTCCTACCTTGGCCCAGTCAGAACGTGAGCTAGTCTTAGCCTCCTTGTGACTGGCATTCTGTCTTTAGTTGCTGGATAATGGGAAGGTCTAGGAAGTGCTGGAGTAGGAGGAGGGTGGATGCACTCAGGATCTAAGGCAGCAGCTATTTCCTTATCAGCTTTGTAGTCAAATATTCCAATAATACAGCAACTGATATAGCCATGCTAAAATATATTAGCTGAATATTAACTGGTGTTATGAAAAAAATAAAGTAAGCAAAGAGGATGGAGAGTGATGGAGTAACTCGGTACTCTTTTTGAGAAGTAAGGTGGACTTGAGAGTTTGTGTGTGTGCTTGTGCATGCGACATGCAGCAGTTATCTGTTGGATGACTAAATAGACTGGGCAACGTCTATTTACCTCACACTGATGAAGAGACTTCAGTGGTGACTAGAACTGGTAGTGCCAAAGTAAACCTTAAAACTGACCAAGTCATACTCTTATATTGTGTGCATGTACAAATATGTAACAACGAACCCCACAATTATGTATAATTATAATGCACCAACAAAATTTTTAAAAAGTTAACCTTAGATTCTTCTGATGATGCTCCCTTCATCTTGCTCTGTACTGAATTCATACTTCAGGATAGTATTACAATGAATTATTGCTTCCTGCAGATTAAACTGTTGCAAGACCCAAACCTTGTGTGTGGGTGAATTTTAAGGAAAGCAGAGATTACTAGAAGGAGACACTAGGAATATCACAAGTGCACTTCTCTCTGAAGTTGATCTCTTTCCAAGAGCTTGATCACATGTCTTCTGAGGCCTTGAACTAACAATTGTATCCTCATTTTATTTTTAACCTATTTTTAGGACTAGATTTGTCTTCTTCCTGAAAATCTGCAAGTCTCTTCCATTGTGAAAAATAATTTCCTGCTGGGTAGGGAGGCACAAGTCTGTAATCCCAGCAACTCAGGACACTGAGGCAGGAGGATTGCCATTCTAAAGCCAGCCTCAGCAATTTAGGGAAGCCCTAAGCAATTTAGGTAGACCCTGTCTCAAAAAATAAAAGGAGCTGGGGATGTAGCTCAGAGGTTAAGCACCTCTGGGTTCAGTCCCCAGTACCCCTCCCCCCAAAACAACAACAACAACCTGTGACTTAATTTATTATTTTAATTTCTATGAAATTTCATATGCTGCCTCCATTTCATCATCTCCCTTTGATCTCCTAGAATATAGCTTTAGTCTCTGGGCTTCTATGAAAACCTCTCTTAAAGGTCACAAATCAACTTTTTAATGACCAAATACAAGAGCTTTCTCTACTTTTATCTGACATGACTGTCCAGCCATCTCATGAAACACCTTTCCCCTTTGGTTCTGCTCCATCCCAGTCTTAAGTCCTTTGGCCTCTCCTAATTGTAAGTGTCCCTATGTTCCACAAACACTCTCCTCCTTCTATGTTTCCTATCTTAGTGCTTCACCATCCCAGTCAACTACACTGAAACCCTTGACATCATTTTTAACCCTCAACTTGATACTCTGCATTCAGCTACTGGTTGATGGTGCCTAGGGAAGAAAAAGCATTTTCCTGTACTCTTGCTGTACTCTTGCAACAAGTCAGCCCCTCACCATGGTCTGCTTGCATTTCTGTAGCTTTAAATCACCTTTGTCTTCCTACATCTTGCCCCTCCCCCAATATTTTCTCCAGTCACCAATGTTTTATCTTTTAAAAGGGAAAAACAAGGAGCTGGGCATGTGGCTCCCTTGTACAGTGCTTTACCAGTACAGAGCTGGAAGGGGGTAATCCTGAGCACCAGGGGCAAGTGCCTGCCCATCCCTGTCCCCCAGCGGCCACCTATCCAGGTGATCCTGTCTTCTCCAAGTTCTAACAGCCTACTGTGAAGATCTGCAGCAGCAAGTCATCAGGAAGAGGAAGACTTTCCATTGAGTATCTAAGTAAGATGAAAATGTTGACAATGTAATTTTCCAGAAGCAGAATTTTCATAATCAGTGGCACTTAACCACTGAGCTACATCCCCAGCCCCCCTCCGCCCCCGTTTTTTTTTTTTTTTTAGACAGAGAGTCTCACTAAGTTGCTTAGGCACTTACTAAGTTGTTGAGACTGACTCTGAACATGAGATCCTCCTGCCTCAGCCTCCCAAGCTAATGGTTGCCGCAGTCTGGCTGGGCACAATTCAGGAGCCACTTGTCAAAAGAAACTAACTTTATTTTTAGAACCACACAAGATAAACAAAACAGCTCCTCAGGAAAAACCCCTCAGAGCCCAACTGCCACCACCGGCTTCCCACAAGCCACACACCCCAACCACCTCTTCCTCCCACAATCCTCCTGCTCTTGAGGCCGATTGGCTGGGTCGCATGGGCGGAGCCAAAAAAGTCCCCCAATGAGCAGCTCCGTGGTCTGAAAGGGCAGGGAAACAGCCCAATGAGCATCACTGCAGAGGAGCCAATCAGCTAGTTGTTGCTGGGGCCGCTGTGAGCCAATCATCAGCTGGCAGTCTGAAAGTTTGCTGGAGTTGGTATTTTGTATGGATCACAAGCTCAGTTTTTCTTAAGTCTTTCTGCTTTTTGCCACAATTGTTTAAAAAGCCAAATATGTGTTGCATGAAAACATTATGACCTTTTCCTCTTAGTTTAAATAAACTCCAAGGTAACTGGATTTCTAAAGAACCTTTCTATTTGCTTGATATTGACCTTAGAAATTATTTTTGTGACCCTTTGATTCAAAGTAAAAGCGTGTGTGTGTGTGTGTGTGTGTGTGTGTGTGTATTTTTTGTACTGGGATTTAATCCAGGGGCACTTTACCACTAAGTTACATCTTAGCCCTTTTTATTTTTATTTTGAGACAGGATCTAACTAAGTTGCTTAGAGTGTCACTAAGTTGCTGAGGCTACCCTGGAATTTGCGATCCTCCTGCCTCACTCAGCCTTCCAAGTTGAGGGGATTTCAGACATGTGCCACCAGGCCCAGTTGTTTTGTCACTCTTTAAAAATAAAAATTTAGGGCTGGGGCTGTAGCTCAGTGGCAAAGCGCTTGCCTAGCATGTGTGAGGCACCGGGTTCGATCCTCAGCACCATATAAAAAAAATTAACAAATAAAATAAAGGCATTCTGTCCGTCTACAACTACAAAAATTTTAAAAAATTAAAAAATAAAAATGTATGGGCTAGGATTTTGGCTCAGTGGTAGAGTGCTTGCCTAGCATGTGTGAGGCACTGGGTTCAATACTCAGCATTACACAAAAACAAATACAATAAAGGCACTGTGTGTATCTATAACTAAAAATATTTTTTAAATAAATAATTAAAAATAAAAATGTAGAGTAACTTCTTAACTCTTAACTAATTCCTAACTAAAACTTCAGTGGATTTTTGGTTTAAAACTGTGCAGTAATCCAAGAGCTTCTTTTCCCTTCCATTTTCTAAAATGATTATAAAAGAATTTTTTTTAAGTTAATTATAAAGGACAAAGTAAACACAGAAGAAAAATATTTTTCATTTGTTTGTTTGTTTTGGTAGTGGAGATTGAATTCATGAAGGCTTTACTACTGAGCTACCTCCTCAGCCCTTTTACTTTTTGATTTTGTGAGAAAGGTCTCACTAAATTGCTGAGAATGGCCTCAATTTTACATTCCTCTGGTCTCAGCCATCTAACTTTCCTGGATCACAGGCTTGTACCTAGCAATAAAAATATTTTAATGGATTTATAAAAGATGGAAATTGGAGGCAAGTGTGGTAATTGATTTAATAGCGTTGAGGAAGTCACAATTTAAAGAGCAAAAATCAAAAATGTTAATGAAAGAAAGCTAATTAGTCATGAAGAAAGCTTCAGAGGCTGAGTATCAAGTCTGCAAGAGAACATTAGACATAGGAACAAAAGTCTACACTTAAAGTTATTGGAATCCCACCCAGTTCCCCCTCCCATTTCAGAGTTCCTCACTTAAAAAAAAAAAAAAAGTCAAAAATTCCAGACATTTGAGAAAAACTTGTGACATAGTCTTCATAAAACAAATAAATAGGGGCTGGCTTATCGGTAGAGTGCTCACCTAGCATGTGCAAAGCCCTGGGTTCGATCCTCAGAACTACATAAAAATAAATAAATAAAATAAAGGTATTGTGTCCAACTACAACTAAAAAAATAAGTATTAAAAAAAATAAATAGAGAAAAAGAACCTGGAAAATAGGGCCAATTCAGGGAAAGCTTTAAAATAATTATAAGAATAATTTGCATCCTCAAAATAGTAACAGGCATATTTATATGTGATTATGTAATATATATCAAGTAAATATCTTTCTTATTAATTGATATATTTAATTGTAATATATCTCAGTTAACAAAGAATTTGACATACATTGTATATTATGTATTTTAGTATGTATATATAAAAGCTCATGGGAAATAGAATAAAAATTAAAAAAGGAGGAAAAAATTCTTAGAGAATATGTTCAGATGATTGATTAATATGAGGTCTGAAAGAGAAAAGGGATAAAACAGAGAATGATAATTTGTCAGAGAAATAACATAAGAAAATGTCTGAAAACAGAAGGACTTAAATCTCCACTGCTCGCCCCAAACAATGAGAACACATACTAAGACACATTTGGTGAAATGTCAGTATCTTGGCCTACAGAGAAGACCTGGAAATCACCCACAGTGATGAAAAGGGTGGGCCATGGCCTAACAAAGTCCTCATACACTTTGATAAAAAAGCAATGTTTAAAAATAACATCAATTGGGCTGGGGTTGTGGTTCAGTGGTAGATCGCTTGCCTAGCATGTGTGAGGCACTGGGTTTGATTCTCAGCATCACATATAAATAGGTAAATAAAATGAAGGTATTGTGTCCATTTACAACTAAAATATAAAAACAAAATAAAAATAATGTCAAGCTGCGTTTGGTGGTATATGCCTGTAATCCTAGCAGCTCGGGACTCTGAAACAGAAGGGTCTCAAATTCAAAACTAGCCTCAGCAAAAGCAAGGCCCTAAGCAACTCAGTAATACCCTGTCTCTAAATTAAATACAAAAGAGGCTGGGGATGTGGCTCAGTGGTTTAGTGTCCCTGAGTTCAATCGCTGGTACCAAAAAATAAAAAAATAATAATGTCAAGCCAGGCTTGCACCATGGGAGCCTTAGGCATGAGGATCCAAGTTTGAGGCTACCCTGAGCAACTTAACAAGCCCCTCAGCAACTTAACTTAAATCTCCACATCATACTCTCTAAAGTCAGGCCTTCTCCTGCCTTCTGATCTCATCTGTCAGCACTCTGTCCCCAGATTCACAAACCTAGTGTGGTGACCACATTCCTTTAATGACATATACTGAGCCCCTTCTTGTGTGCTAGCAAGCATAGGAAGATGGGTAAACATTTTCCCTATCCTGAAGGAATGGTCTAACGGCAGGAACAGAAGCATAAACAAATCAATATGCTTCAGTGAATTCCATGTAAAAGCAGGGACAACAATATTTCCATGGGAATCCAAAATCCTATATTTTTGTCTCACTCACCACTGCATGCCCTTGATGTTGATCAATGTGTTTGGAGTGTGTGTATGTGTGTGTGTGTGTGTGTGTGTGTGTGTGTATGCGTATACGCATAGGTACAGAAGCACCATGAGGATGTTCTCACTAGTCCTGCCTTCTCTCTCTCCCAGGGACAAAGAATTTTTCCCTTACATCCTAATCACTTTACCGGTTTTGCTCTGAGTCTATTTCTGTCTGGAAGTATTACAAGGCAATAATAATTAAGAACGCCAGTTTGAGAGTTCTAAAGACTCTTATCACTTCTTAGATTCGTAATAGGGAAAGCCACACATCCACTTAGCATTCAATTACTTTATTTTGTTTGTTGTGTTTTCGGTACTGGAGAGGGAATCGAGGGCCTTGTGTACACTAGGCAAGCTCTCTACCCCAGAGCTACATCCCCAGCCCAGTTACTTCATTTCTCAGACAGAGGCAATAGGACCAGTGATCTGATAGGCTTATTTTGAGGATAATGTGAGATAATTCATTTAAAATACGTGGAACATAGTATTTATGATCATCATGTCTGTCTCCCCAAACGTCCTGATGATGACAGGGACTATATGTGGCTGATTCTATATCACTAGTCTCTATCCCAGAGCCTGTAATTCCAGGTATGGGAAGAAAGAAAAGATAATTCAAGATTTCCTGGAGATGGTGTGATCTAACACTGGGGTGGACGGGTAGCATCTAACCATGTGGTGGGAGTGGCCAGGGCTAGCAACCTGACGTGGAGAAGGAGTGCTGCTGGGTTAATGGGAGATAGACTGGTAGGTGAAATAAAGCTGTGAACACAAACAAAGGCAGAGGTATTTATGCATGAGGTTGTAAACAGGGACATTATCATCTCCTGGACAAGAATAACAATACCAATCCTTGAGCAAGGTGAGTAGGTAAATTAACAGGAAACAAAACTGAATTCCTGGTGTGTTCCCTTCCCAAACTCCACACTGGATAAGATACCACCCTTGATCTGGGGCTAAGAGAAGACCATGTATTTGAGAAGTTTTAGCAATAAAAGGAAAAAGAGTCAACAGCTATTAGTAACAAGCATCAGAGTCAAGCAAAGATGAATTTGAATAAGGAGAGCAAATTTGTAAGAAAACCAGGACAGCATTTTTTTTGAAATTCTGCAAATAGTTATTGAGCCTCTATTGCATGCAAGGCATTGCTGAGAACTGTGGTGAATAAAGTCCCTTCCTTTCAAGTAGGAGGAGGAAAAACACAGGTATGCCAATCTGTGCGAACAAGATGGAACATGATAGTGCTGGGAAGAGAGAGAATCTGAATGAAGTAGAGAGTTTTCAAAACTAGTGATTCTCAAACTTTTCGGTGTTAGGAACTCTTAAAAATTATGAGGCCAGGCATGATGGTGTACACCTGTAATCCCAGCAACTTGAGAGGCTGAGGCAGGAAGATTGTAAATTCTAGGCTAGCCTGAGCAGTTAGCAGGATCCCCCCAGCAACGATGAGACTTGTCTCAAAATGACAAAAAGGGCTGGGGATATGACTTAGTGGTAAAGTGCCCCTGGGTTCAGTATCAAAACAAAAACAAACAAACAAACAAAAAATGATTGATTATCCTAAAGAGATTTTATTTATGCAGGTTATATCTATCAACACTTACTATTATATTAGAAATTAAACATTTGAAAGTATTTACCCATTTTTAGTTAACAATATTAACCCACTGTATGTTAATATGACATTTTATAAAAATATATTTTCTAAAATAGAGAAGAATGGGTAGTAAGAAGAACTGTTCTGTTTTATATATTTACAAATCTCTTTAATGTCTGTCATGTAGAAGAAACCTGGATTCTCATAGCTGCCTTTGCATGCAATCCATTGTGATATGTTGCTTTGACTAAATAATCTGAAGAAAATCTGGCCTCACACAGATAAAGAGCAGAAGGGAGGAAATTTTAGATTCCCCTAAAATGGGTCTAAGGAACCTTCAAGGATCTCTTGTCCACGTTTGGAGACTCCCTTCTCTAGGTTGTACTTAGTTATTTAATCCTCCAGCAGGACCTATTTGTTAGGTAACTGCTCCCATTCCCAGCACCTGTGAGACAGAGAACAGATCACTTGTGAGGTTTTTGTTTTGTTTTGGTGCTGGGGATTGAACACAGGGCTTCATGCATGCTAAGCGTGTGCTCTACCTCTGAACTGTACCCCTAGATGCCCAAGCCCAGGCCTCCACCCCCACCATTTAAAAGGTATTTCAAGCACATGGTGTAAAAGACATGTGGGGAAAAAAATCTGCCTGTGCCCCTGTCCCTTAACCAACCAGTTTCTCTTGTAGGAGGCAACCGGCATTCTCAGTTTCTTGTCTTTCCTGCTGGAAACATTCTGCATATATTAGCTAGTGTGTGGCATAAACAGCCTGTTTTACACTTTCCTTTTCTTCAATTAACAACACACCTTAGAGATTTGTTCACACACAAAGCAAATGCTGCTTATTGTGGCTATAACATTATTGCTTAATCTTCCATTATTATAAACAATGCTATGATAAATGCCTCTATTCACACTTCTCATGCATGCATATACACAAGTATATTGCTTCATAAATTATTTAGAAACAGAAGTTTTGAGTCAAAGGGATGTGCCTTTCACAGTTTGATAGCTACTTCTAAAACAGACCTCCATAAATTATCTATTTCTCAGACCCTATTCCACACAATATATTATGAAACTATTTTCTGTCATATGATAAACAAACAAGGTATTGCATGATAGTTTTGATTATTATTTCTATTATAAGTTTTCCATCTGGTGCCCTGCCCAGATCCCACTTACGGGTCACTGCCCCTACTCTCCACATGCCCCACTCTTGGTTGCTAACAGGTCACAACCTGCATCCCGCTTGGGAGAACGATCTTAAATGACATTACCCTATTAGATTATTTATTTTACTGATTTGTGGAAACTTTCTATAAGAAGACAATGCTGGAAATGGAGGATTCTGGCAAACTTAAAGAAATATATATAGCATGAAGACATTGGGAAAATATGGGGCAGGGTGTCCAAAGCAAAAAAGACACTGAAAGGACAGGTGGAAGAACATAGATCAGCTTTTTCTGTATCACATTTTATAGGTCTGTGTTTCCTAATCTTTAATGACTGGTACAGTGATCTCCAAAATACAGTTTGCAAAATGACTCCCCAGGGTTCTTGAAGAAAATATTAGAATTTCTATTTGTATATATGTTTTTGTTTTTTCTTTTCCATTTATGTATATTTTTTAAAATCTAAAAGCAAGAAATTAATTTTTCCTAAAATTTAGTTTGTGGATTGACACTGTATTTTTACCAGTCCAAAGGTCTGATGTTTATGTAAGGTAGGGGGTTTCTAGAGACAAGAGCAGGAATTGTGTCACCCTCACTTGTTTGCTCCTTTTCAGCACATTATGGCACATTGTACAAGTACAAGGTTTACCAATTATACTATCTAACTTTAACTAAACTAACCCCATAGAGTGGGTGTTGGTGCCCTGCCCAGATCTCACTTACGGGTCACTGCCCCCACTCTTCACATGCCCCACTCTTGGTTGCTAACAGGTCACAACCTGCATCCTGCTTGAGAGAACTACCTTAAATGACAGGAGTTGCCTAACTGGAAGGTTAGACACTTAAACCCCACCCCCATGCTCCTGGGCGGTTTGTATGACCAAATGATAACAGGGTGCAGGAGGCCTGCCTTGGGACCTCCAGGTGAAGCAAGTCTGCGGTACCATTCATATTCCAGAGCTCCTTCTGAGGTCAAACTTAGGAGAGACTTGAGTGGAACCCATGCCCCCCCCCCTTGTTCCCCTATGCTATTCTGTTCCACTCATTCTCTTTTTGGTTTCAGCTGAGCTCACTCAGATAAAATCTCCAGTACAAGAATCCCCATGTCAGGCTCTGCTTCTTGAGAACTTGACCTAAAACAATAAGCATATGTTTCTAAATAGTCATTCAAAGAAAAGAAGGATTGAAAAGATCAGTAATAAAAACCACAGCTACCATAACACGATGGCAGAAAGAATTCTTGTCCTACTTCCAGCACAATCTCTTCCTAGGCAAAATATGTGACAAAAAAAAGGCAGTTTAACAAGAGGTCATCTAAAACAATTTGAAATTACAAAGAAGACAAATTGAAAAATGGATTTCTACCCACTTTTCTAACAATTGAATCTTTTTTTAGAATTTTTTTCTTCAAATATATTTTTAATTATTGATAGACCTTTATTTTATTTATATGCGGTGCAGAGAATTGAATCCAGTGCCTCACACATGCTAGGCAATTACTCTACCACTGAGCCACGATTCCATCCTTAACAATTGAATCTTGCCTTAGTGACTATAGTGGTTTGATAGAGTTTGATAGAGTAAGGATAACATAAAAGCATTACTATTAGCAAAGTATTTAATATAAAATATAATAATATATTATTATAAGGATAATATAAAAGCATTACTATTAGCAAAGTATTTAATACCAATGCAACACTTGAAACAATTTTACTAAATTAAATGTAAGTGTTTAGAATTCTGATATTTTTTATTTCCAAGGCTTCTTTTCTTTTCTTTTTTTGGTACCAGGGATTGAACCCAGGGACACTTAACCACTGAGCCATATCCCCAGTCTTCTTCATGTTTTATTTTGAGAAAGGGTCTCACTAAGTTTCTGAGGCTGGCTTTGATCTCAGCGATCCTCCTGCCTCAGCCTCCTAAGTCACTGGAATTATAGGTGTGGCATTGCACCCAGCACCAATATTTCTTAATAATGAATGCCAAAACTTAAAAAAAAAGCAACTAAAAAGAAAATAACTTATATACCACTGAAGAAATATTTATTTTCTGCCACAGTTAAAATAATTGGGATAATTTATAGAATTTTTTAAAAAGTCAAACTCAAATCACATTCTTTAGTTAACATACAGTAAAGGGAATCTGCTTAGAAAATATGGCAAAGGTACAGAAGTAAGTAGTAGAATAAATTATGCAGTGTGGGAAGTTCCTATTCATTTTGATGAAAGTGAAAGTGTATCTATGTCCCAACTTATGTATTTGCTAACTTCTGAGTCAATAAAGAAATACAAGAAGAATTCTTTTTTGATAGACATTACAAGAAAGTTATTCCATAGTGAGTTGGTAAGTCAGTGAGTGAAAAAAGGAATGAATAAACCCACATAATTAAGATTATAGTTATTGTCCTGGGCACAGCGAATCACACATGTAATCCCAGCAATTTGGGAGGCTGAGGCAGGAGGATCTCAAGTTCAAGGCCAGCTTCAGCAATTTCGTGAGATACTCAGTAACTTAGCAAGACTATCTCAAATAGAAAGGTCTGGGGATCTGGTTCAGTTCTAAAGTACCCCTGGGTTCAATCCCCAGTACCAAAAAAAAAAAGTACAGTTACTGAAGTAACCTAAAGGATAATCTAACTTGAAAGCAACCAGTTCCTTCTTCATCTTAGATTTCCCCTCATTTTCAGGAAATCCTATGCCTGTTTCTGATGTCTATGGAAATGTCTCCTCTGACCATCCAAGACTGCTGTGGAAAGGACTTTTCTTACCATCTCACTGAGGTTCTTGCCAGGGGCACTTTGGAGAAGCCCTGCCCACTTTCTATTTTATTATAGATATGAAATAGGAGATGGAGAGGACAAGGCCAACCACTAAGATCACCTTAATATTTTTAGTATTTTCAAGGAAGTGGTGTATGTTCCAGTGACAACGAGAAATTTTGCTATATCTAGCTTTGTTTCTTGCTCTTCTTTCTGTGGTCATGACATATGGACTGATAAAGCCCTATGAACTTCTGGAAACCTGCCCATGTTATCTATGCCTTATCCTCCCACCCTCACCATTAAAGTGATGTGTTTCTTAGTGACAGAAATGCTATTTTATTCATCTTTAGGGGCATATGTTTAATAACTGCCCAACAAATATCGGTTGAATCAATGTCTTTTCATTATTTGAAAAGTTAGATATTATGTGTCATTTATAACCGCTCCACATTCTAGCCATAAAAATCCTAGTTTTTCTGAATTAAACATTCTTTTCCTCTCTCATTCTTAGTCATGCTCTTCCTTTTGTTCTGGGTTATATCTTAGTTACTGCTTCAGCTGTGGAGCCAAGAAAAAATGATAATCAAGTAGAAATTTGATTAGGAAAAAAAAGTATCCCAGAGAGGTTATTTTTTAAATTACTTTTTAAAAATTTTACACAATATCTTTATTTATTTATGTGTGTTCTGAGCATCGAACCCAGGGCCTCACATGTACTAGGCGAGTACTCTACCACTGAGTCACAACCCCAGCCCCCTAATTAGTTGCTTAATAAAACAATTTTTTTATTGTTTATTCATGGGAAAATAATTTTTTTCTTTATTATTTTTTTTAATGGATCACTGACTTCATTAGAACAGATGAATTTTCTGCAATGTGGTTACAATGCTAACACATATGGAATCAAATACTTCTGGTCTGATATACATTCTTGTCTGTAGTAATGTGTCTTCACTGACAAGTTATTATAACAAGAAGGTTGGAACCAGATTGCACAAACTTCTCCATGGTATCATTGGTCTAATTATTTTAATAAAAATAATACTTTAAATTTTCAGTATAGCCACTTTACAATAGTTTTAGTGATCTGTTGAATAGACTTCACCATCATCCTTAAGGAAAGGAGAACATTAAAACATCAAGTCCCTGAATGTCCCCTTTCTATTCCCAAAAACCTAGCCAAGTTAAGGGAACAAAGAGAGCAAGCCTGGGCCAGAAAGTCCAGATACACATTATCTTGAAGGACACAGGCTTTCTCTCATGCACACTGGGAACTAGGACAAGTTAGAGTTATCTGTAGAAAGCTACTTTCTTGCACGTATGCCAGGCCCATCACTCCTTGGGATGCTGGTCATACAAGCTCACTAAGCAGGCTAATGCTGATGCTGTCACTGTTTCTGCGGGCTAACATATAAAACCCCCTCTGAGTAGGGATGAGCACAGAACCAAGGGCACTGTGAAGAGGACATGTGTCAATAGTCCAGCCAGTTGCCACTGGACAAAGTGCTATGAGAAATAGAGATTTTTCTGGAACAGGGTGATACCAGTTGGCCTGTTGCCATTAAACTCTTCTTGGGGCAATTACTGATCTCTTAAAGCTTTCCCCAATAAATCCTGTGTCTCCCATGCTGTCTCTAGTCATTTACTTTGGCCTTTCAGCAACCTAACCAATGGACCTGGCACAACTGGGCAATGGACATGACAGCATAAAATTTTTTCATACAACAGACTGATTCTCCAGTATTTTGTGGCAAAATACTTAATAAAATAGGCCAAAGTGAAGATAAATAGTGCAATTTTCTTTTATAAAAAAGGAAAGCTTTTTTAATATTTCCTGACCTTTCCTGTATGAACAAGCAAATCTCGAACTATGCAGATATTATTTTGAGGAATAGGAAAGAAAAAAATAAAAGAACACTTATCTGTTCCTTCAAGGTAACAGTGACATTTTAACAATGAATGGAAATGTAATTGCTTATCAAAAGCAAGGGAATTTGAAGTGTTTGTGTCATTCTGTAATTTTATTGCTGAAAATTATGTTTGTCACCTATAAAAATTCAAGTACAATGAAATTTAGAAACAGAATTGTCAAACCTGTTTGAAATTTTTAAGATTTACAGTGGATTTGAATTCATTTTTCTTTTCTTCCTTCCTTCCTTCCTTCCTTCCTTCCTTCCTTCCTTCCTTCCTTTCTTTCTTTCTGGGTGGGGAGGGTACCAGTGATTGAATTCAGGGGCAGTCGACCATTGAGCCACATCCCCAGCCCTATTTCATATTTTATTGAGAGACACTGGGTTACTTAGTGCCTCGCTTTTGTTGAAGCTGCCTCTGAACTCACAATCCTCCAGCTTCAGCCTCCTGAGCTGCTGGGATTACAGGCATGTGCCACCACACAGGCCTGAATTAATTTTTCTAAAAATAAAAATGCAGTCGGGCATATTGGTCAGTGCCTCTAATCCCAGAGACTTGGGAAGCTGAGGCAGGAGGATTTCAAGTTTGAGACCAGCCTCAGCAATTTAGCAAGGCCCTAAGCAACTTCATGAGACTGTCTCAAAAAAAAAAAAAAAAAAATACAGGACTGGGGATGTGGCTTAAGCGGTAGCGCACTCGCCTGGCATGCGTGCGGCCTGGGTTCGATCCTCAGCACCACATACAAACAAAGATGTTGTGTCCGCCGAAAACTAAAAAAATATATGTATATAAAATAAAAAATAAAAAAACACAAGTTTGAGACAGGGTCTCACTGAGTTGCTTAGGGCCTCACCATTGCTGAGGCTGGCTTTGATCTCGAGATCCTCAGCCTCCCAAGCCACTGGGATAACAGGTGTGCGCCACCACACCACCAGCCTGGGCAACATAGTGAGACGCTATATCAAAATAAAGTAAAAAGGGCTGGGGATATGGCTTAATGGTAGAGCACTTGCCTAGCATGAGCAAGGCACAAAATGCAAAACAGGGCGGGGCATGTGGCTCAGTGGCCAAGTGCCCCTGGGTTCAATCCCTGGTACTAAAAAAAAAAAAAAAAAAGTAAAATATGGAATGCTAAAGAAAGAAACTGAAAAAGATACTAGAAGATGGCAAGACCTCTCATGTTGTTGGCAAGACCTCTCATGTTGTTGGAGAGGCAGAATTAATATTGTCAAAATGGGGGCTGGGGATGTGGCTCAAGCGGTAGTGCGCTAGCCTGGCATGCTTGCGGCCCAGTTCGATCCTCAGCACCACATACAAAGATGTTGTGTCCGCCGAAAAACCAAAAAATAAATATTAAAATTCTCTCTCTCCCTCTCTCTCTCTCTCTCTCTAAAAAAAAATATATTGTCAAAAAATATTACCAAAAGTAATCCACAGATTCAATGTGAGCCCCATCAAAATACCAATGACATTCTTCATAGAACTTGAAAATACAAACCCCAAATTCATATGGGAGAGTAAAAGACCCAGAATAGACAAGGTAATCCAGACCAAGAAGAGTGAGCAGGAGGCATCACAATACCTGGTCTCAATAAGTCTCCTAAAGCTTGAAAACCAAAACCAAATGTTAGTGATTGAGATAGCATCCAATTAGAAAGCTTCTGTGCTGGGCACAGTGGTACAGGCCTGTAATCCCAGTGACTCAAGAAGCTAAAGCAGGTTGACTGCAAACTTGAAGTCAGCCTCAGGAACTTAGTGAGGCCCTCAGCAACTTAGCAAGATCCTGTCTCAAAATAAAAAATAAAAATGGGGATGTAGCTTAGTGGTAAAGTGTTCCCCAAGTTCAATCCCCAGTATGAAAACAAAAAATAGTTTTTTTAAAAAAATATTTTTTAGTTGCAGTTGGACACAATATCTTTATTTTATTTATTTTTATGTGGTGCTGAGGATTGAACCCAGATCCTCAAACATGCTAGGTGAGTGTTCTACCGCTGAGCCACAACCCCAGCTCCATGGCCCCCTGGCAAAACAAAAGTTTTGTATAGCAAAGGAAATAATAATTCTGGATGCAAAAAGAAGGTCTACAGAATGGGAGAAAATTTTTTCCAGCTGCTTTTCCAACAGGGGATGGATATCCATACTACATAAAGAGTATAAAAAAATTTAATATCAAATATAAACAAACAAACAAACTAGTCAATAAATGGGCAAATGATCTAAACAGACATTTCTCAAGAGAAGAAATGCAAATGGCCAATAAATATATGAAAAAAATGTTCAACATCCTTAGCAATCAGGAAAATGCAAATCAAAACTATACTGAGATTTCATCATACTCCAGTTAGAATGGCACTCATCAAAAATACAAATTACAATGCTGGAGAGGATGTGGTGGGGAGGTATACTTATGCATTGTTGGTTTGACTGCAAATTAGTACACACACTTTCGAAAGCAGTATGGCAACCTGAAAAGAGTAGGAATGAATCCACCATGTAAACCCAGCTGACCTTACTTCCTGGGATTTATCCAAAAGAATTAAAATTAGCATATTATTGTGATACAAACACATCAATATTTATAGCAGCACAATTCACAATAGCAAAGTTATGGAAACAGATGCCCAGCAACAGACAAATGGATTCGGACAGTGTGGTATATACACAATGGAGTTCTACTCAGTCATAAGGAAGAATGAAATTTTGTCATTTACTAGTAAATGGATGGAACTGGAGAACATTATGACAAGTGAAACGAGCCAGACTCTGAAAGTCAAAGGTTGAATATTTTTCTCATGCAAAACTAGAGAGCAAGAAGAGAGAGGAAAAAGAAGGAGGAATAAAATAAAAGGGGAATCACAAAAATACAGGGGAAACCAATAAAGTAGAAGAAGGGGTATCAAGAGGGAGGGAAGAGGGGTGAACTTAGGGAAGTACTGGGAATGAAATTGACCAAATTATGCTATGTTCATGGGTGAATATATGACATTAAGTCTCAATTATATATATATATATAATTATAACACTAACTGAAACAATGTTAGAAAGGAGATCAGTAGAGCAAGCAGATCAGGATAGAGAAGCAGGGAAGCAAAAAAGGAAGGTACTGGGGAATGAGACTGATCAAAGTATGTTACATGCATATATGCCTATGGCATAATGAATCCCACTATTATGTGTCATTATTAAGCACCAATAATGAAAATTAAAATAATAAAATTCTAAAGGCAGCTGGTTACAAATCTCATATACAAATAGCTTTGCCATAAATTTAAAAAGAGACTTAGAATAGCTGAGCACAGTGGCTACTTGGGGAGCTGAGGTAGGGCAAATTCAAGGCCAGCCTAGGTAACTTAGACCCTACCTCAAAATTAAAAACAAAAAGGGATAGATGTGGGAGTGCACAACTGTATTCCCAGTGACTTAGGAGGCCGAGGCAGGAGGATTGCAAGTTTGAAGCCAGCCTTAGTAACTCAACAAGACCTTAAGCAACTAAGCAAGACCCTGTATCAAAATAAAAAATAAAAAGGGCTGGGGATGTGGCTCAGTGGTAGACTGCCCTTGGATTCAATCCCCAGTGTCAAAAAAATAAAAATAAAAAAGTGAGGATTACCCCACTCTGTCTCCCCACTCCTCTTCCCAGTGGCAATCGCTACAACCAATTTCTTGGATATCATTCCAGAGATATTCTGGATACATGTACATGTGCATGTGTGCGTGCGCACACACACACACACATTATAGAATGAATATAGGTATAAATGTAGATATATATCTGGTTTTAGTCATTAAGTGGAAGCCTACTTTTCTTCCCCTTATTCTTTTTCTTTGAAATACTTGGGAATTAATTCCGTGTAAGTATGTATAGAGTTTGCCCCCTTTTTTGTTGTTATTATCTATTCAAAACGTTCCCTTATAATACTGTATATGTGATATTATATAAGTGGAATATATATTTACCATATGAAATATGGTAAATATTTCTATGATATATGTATCATAGAGAATGGGATAGTATACAAAGAGCTCTCACAAACCAGCAAGACAACCCTAAGGAAAATTTAACAAAAGATATGAATATATAAAGCAAATAAAAAAATAAACATTTGGAAAAATGCTTAACCTTATAAATAAGTAAATGTAAAATGAAACAATAAAAATAATTATCAAAATGAGGCATTTTTTATTCAGAATGAAAAAACAGGAAAGTTCAATAACATCCAGCCAAAGCTGGTGGTAAATTGGAAAAGAGGTCGTCTTCTATGTCATTAGAGGTAATGTAAATTGATACAAGGTATCTGGAGGGCAATTTGAAAACATCTGTCAACATAAAAATATTCACAAAAGTTCTGACTAATCACTTCCACTTCTCATAAATGAATAAAATGTGTTTGAAATGATGGTCACTGTATGACTCTCATTTTTACTTTTTTTTTTTCCCCCTGTACTGAGGATTGAACCCCGGGGCCTTGTGTGTGCTGGGCAATACTCCAGCATGCGCATATATATACATATAGGGGCAGGTACGGTGGCACAGGCCTGTAATCCTAGCAGTTCAGGAGGCTGAGGCAGGAGGATCTTGTGTCCAAAGCCAGCCTCAGCAATGGTGAGGCACAAAGCAACTCAGTGAGACCCTGTCTCTAAATAAAATACAAAATATATTTATTTATTTAGTTGCTGATGGACCTTTATTTTACTTATTTATTTGTATGTGGTTCTGATAATCAAACCCAGTGCCTCACACATGCAAGGCAAGTGCTCTACCACTCAGCCACAACCATAGCTCCGTACTCCAGCTCATTTTAATTTACTTTGAGATAGGATTTCACTAAATTGCCCAGGCTAGGGGCTGGGGCATAGCTCAGTGGTAGAGCGCTCGCCTAAAAAATGCAAGACCCTGGGTTCGATCATCAGCACCACATAAAAATAAATAAATAAAATAAAAGGTACTGTGTCCATCTGCAATTAAAAAAAATGTTAAAAAAAAAAAAATTGCCCAGGCTAGACTCAGACTCTTGACCCTCCTGCTTCAGTTTCTCAAGCCCTGGGATTACAGAAGTGTGCCACCATACGCAGCATATTGCAATTTTTAAAAACAACAATATCCTAAATGTACAAATGGAATGCTATCTAAATTACGCTATAAGAAAAAAAAATAATACACAGCCATTAAAGTTCCATAGACCCTTCAGACACATTTCTAAATGAAGAAAACTATAGAATCATACATGTAGTTTATTTTTACTTATATTAACTTTTAAAAGGCTATGCAAGCCAATGTATACATTTTTTTAAAAGTCAACAGAAGAGCTGATTAACAGTAGTTACCTCTGAGGTGTCAGAATATTTGACTAAAAGTGGGAAGAGATTTTAATTTTTCCTTTTTTACATCTTAATTCCATTTTAAATTTTTATTTAGCCATGTAGAAGTTTTATTAGTTTATGATAAAATTTTAAAAATACCATAATCTGGGCACAGTGGCACACACCTGTAATTCCAGCCACTTAGGAGGCTGAGGCAGGAGGATCTCCAGTTCAAGGCTAGCCTGGGCACCTTATTGAGATTCTGTCTCAAAATAAGAAATAAAGAGGACTGGGGATGTAGCTCAGTGGTGGAATGCCCCAAGTTCAATCCCCAGTACTGCAAAATAAATAAATAAATAAATACAACAAAACAACTGCATAAAACAGTTATATAAAAATGTCCCATACCAGAGGCTAGGGATATAGCTCTGGGGTAGAATGCTTGCCTAACATGCACAAGACCCTGGGTTCCATCCTCAGCACTGCAAGAAAGTCACATACCAAAGAATAAATCATTGTTGAAATACCCTTTAAAGGAAAATTTGCCTCTAACTTCCAGATCAGGGTCTAAAGACTTTTTGTTCCAGTTATCCACTGTGAGGGATATTAGACTCTCCATTGTCAAAGAAAGATTAGAGTTAATTACAAAGTCATGAAGTGTTTATGTATAAATTTAAAAGGATTTTCATCAAAAAGGACTTTCTTTTTAATACTGAACTAATTAAAAATAAGTTAATCAGATACTTTCAAATCTCAACATCCTGGTTAGTTTTAACTGGTAATTCTAACTCAATATACTTTAATGTGTAGATAATGTTAGAATTTACATCTTACTCCCAATTATTTTAGGACTACTCTATCAAGAACAATGAAAGTAAATTGTGAATGTTATTTTCTTTCTTTCTTTTTTTTTTTTTTTTTTTTGCAGATGTCCAACACAGTGTTTTGAATAATTGCAAAGAAATAGGAACCTCTCTTTTGAGCTTATCCTGGGTACTCATTTTTCAAAATCCAAATGTAGTTTATTCTATTGAGAAAACTTTTCATAAGATAATTTCAAGATTGCTATTCTAGAAATACCACATGCAGAAATAGAACAGAATCTTTTTAAGACGGGCCAATGTCTAGCAACAGAATTTGTATTGAACACTTATCGGTGAAATATTTATGTAGTGAGAATTTTTAAAAAGGCAAAATATGCAGGTTAATGTCCATCAACATTCCTCATGACACACTGGGAGATATATAATATTGGAAATTACAATTGAAGCATGGCTCACACTCTCTTTTAAGCAGGAAGGACTGTGGAAGTCTGACAACAAGAATTAATTTCCAATCTAGTAATTATGCATTTTAGACCAAGTTTGAACTGGAGTTAATAATAAACAATTAGCCCTCTTGTTATTGCGTTGTTGAAGACCTCCTGGGAAAACATCCCTTACCTCTGCTCAGGCCTTCAGCAGATGAGATTTCATTGAAGTCTTAAGCTCCAGTCAAGTAAGAGTGTTGTATGTTTCCAGCTATTTTACTTTTGTAATTATTATGTTACTATTGGTGGGTTTTTAAATTCCACAATAGAAATGAATTTTCTTCCCCCTTCCCCTTCCCAGAAATGTTTTTCAAGTCCAACACTTCGAGTTCAGAACTTTAAGGAAAGCTTGCACAGCAGAAAAGAAAATGCTCATTCAGCACTCTGGGTAAATTTAGATGGAAATCACAGATTTCAGCTTGTTCAATTTACTTTAGAAGAAGTTAAATTTATTAAATACATATTATTGAATGCACTAGATGTAGATTTTTGTTTTGTTTTGTTTGCAATGCTGGGGATGGAACCCAGGGCAACCACTTCTGCCCCTGAGCCTCACCCTTAGGGGCCCCCCATCTCCTCCTACCCCTGTAATGGGAACAAGGCAGCGTTACTTCCTGATTTTGCAAAAACTAGGCAAGAGTTGCTAGGCAAATGCTCTGCAATGCAGCTACACCCAAAACCCTTATTTATTTATTTATTTTTTATTTTGAGAAAATAAAATTGCTCAGGCTGGCCTGGAACTCTCAGTTTTCCTTGCCTTAGCCTAGTAGCTAGGGTTATAGGCATGGACCACTGCACCTGGTTATAAGCATTATTATTTTTTTAATTATTATTTTTTAGTGTCCATCAACATTCCTCATGACACATTGGTAGATATATATATATAGAAATTATAAACTACCACTCAGTGGTAGTACCAGGGATTGAACTCAGGGACACTAGACCACTGAGCAATATTCCCAGCCCTATTTTGTATTTTATTTAGAGACAGGGTCTCACTGAGTTGCTTAGCGATTCACCGTTGCTGATGCTGGCTTTGAACTCATGATCCTCCTGCCTCAGCCTCCTATGCCGCTGGGATTACAGGCATTCACCACCAAGTGGCTATAAGTATTATTTTTGAGGTAAAAAAGTTATTGTTTTTTAAAAAAAATATTTATTTTTTAGGTGTACTTGGACACAATACTTTTATTTTATTTATTTTTATATGATGCTGAGGATGGAACCCAGGACCTCACACATGCTAGATGAGCGCTCTGCTGCTGAACCACAACCCCAGCCCCAAAAGTTATTGTTTTATATTGTCTTGTTTCAATAAAACTGTCAATTTAAATACTTAGAAGATTATTTTAAATATGGTAGTTTGTGCTATTGATGATTATTAATAAACATTAGTGATACATCATTGTTCTAATTGAAATTTGGATTTAAAAAATAAAAAGAATGATGCACTTGCATTTGATTGGTGGCGATAAATTTAAAACATATCAGAAAATAAAGAATGAATTGTAGTCAGATGCAGTGGCACAAAACACCTATAATCCCAACTACTTGGGATACTGAAGCAGAAGATTGCAAGTTCCAGGCCAACCTGGGAAATTTAGCAAGATCCCGTCTGATAATAAAATTTTGAAAAGGGCTAGGGATGCAGCTCAGTGATCCCCAGTACCAATAAGTAAATAAAAGTATATATGTTGAAGACATGAATTTAAATCATAAACACCACCAATATTTGAAGGTTGCATGATAATTATAAAGCATAGGTTATCTTGAGATTCATATAATAAACAAAAGACAAAATTTAGAAGAGAAATATATCGCCATAAGGCTGTTTTAAAAATGTTTTGAAATGGATGGTGCAGAAGTCTTTTAAACTAACACCATGGGGCTGGAATTATAGCTCAGCAGTAGAGGGCTTGCCTCGCACTTGTGAGGTACTGGGTTTGATCCTCAGCACCACATAAAAAATAAATAAATAAAATAAAAATATCTTTTAAAAAAACCCAATACCATGATTTTTGTTCTAAATAAAATGTTGATTATTACAGGGCATTTTCAATTTTTTATTAAAAAAAATGCTGATGATCAATGTTCTTGGCCAATTAGACCAAGAGTAAATCCCATGGGGGTTGGGGGTGTAGCTCAGTGGTACAGTGCTTGCCTAGCATGTGTTTGATCCAGCACTGGGTTTGATCCTCAGCATCACATAAAAATAAATAAAATAAAATAAAAAATAAAGATACTATGTCTATCTACAACTAAAAATATATTTTTTTTAAATAAGTAAATTACATGGTTATTGGTTTGAATGGTAGGGTTCTGTCTTAGGCCTTCTTGCCTTACATTTGAAGGATTGGCAAATGCAAAGCTGCCACTTCTATCTGCATGATCATAGCACAGATTGACCAGGGGAAATAATGACAAAATCCCAGTCAGCAAAGAAAGCAAGAGAGGGCCTTCGATAGTCAGAACAGCACAGGTTTAGCAATGTGAACTCTATGGCATATAAGTATTAGCTAGATAGTCTGGTTTTCTGAGGTTGATATCATACAAAGAAACTTGATATTAACTACTTTAGGTAAAGATCTTAAACACTCATAAGGCTGAAAGGGAGACTGACAAGAGAAACATGTTTTCTAGATAAAGGGATTTTTTAAAATATTTATTTTTTAGTTTTATTTTTATGTGTTGATGAGGGTTGAACCCAGCGCCCCATGCATGCCAGGTGAGCGCACTACCGCTTGAGCCACATCCCCAGCCCTAAAGGGATCTTTTGAAGGGTCTGATTTGGAAAAGCAGTTCACAGTCCTGCAAGACCCCCAGTGGGTACATTCCAAGACCCCAGGATGCCTCAAACCTTGGAGAGTATCAAACTCTCTATATTCTATGTTTCATTCCTATCATAGGTCTTAGCAATGTCAGCATATGATTTCTTTCCCCCTTATTAGGTCAAGAAATTTCACCTTTTCATTTAAAAGAAGCACTTCACAACTACTCTATTGTCATATCTGAATTGTCAGCATCATTGTTCTCATAGTTCAGGACCATTCCCAAGTAATATAAAGGTGGAACACAAGCACTACAATAACATAAAAGCCAATCTGATGACAAGAGGGCAACTAAGTGTCTAACTAGTGGGTAGCATACACAGCATGGATCCACTGATCAGGGGGATGATTCATGTCCTGAAAGGGATGGAGTGGATGACAAAAGATTCATCACACTACTCAGAACGGCACACAATTTAAAATTTATGAATTGATAGGCCTTAATTAATATTCTTGAATCATGGATAACGGAAATCTCAGAGGTTGAAACTATAAATAAGGGGGATTATTGTAATGGAGCAATGTAATAGATGAACAATAAACTTATGAAAAAAGAGAAGAATTGTTGCAAGGGCAGTTGTTGTAAGTGGGCAGTGAGCCAAAACTTGATAAAACAGTATGTTCCTCACAGTATGTTTCTTGATGTGTTCGTTGGCTCTGGGTGCCTGAGACTTTGATGTTCAAGTCATATGGAGTTAGGAGAAGTCCTTTCCTTTGTGGGGATTGTAGATGATAAAAGAAATTTTTATTTCCTCAATGTGATAATTATTTTTTCTCTAGCTCAGAGCTTTTTAAATAGATCATAGCTGGCTAGTGTGACCCACAATACTCTTTAAAAAGATCTTTAGTCCGTATTGGAAGACACACACACACACACACACACACAGACTTTAAGTCCATTCTAGCCACTTGAAAGGGTTTGGTCTTAGAGAATCTAGGTCAAGCAGACCACATGATTTAGTAACTTAATAACTGTGGTTTATTTAATGACAAAGTGCTATTATAATACATAACTTGAATAATAACTTGGACATCTGAATGATCTGGTGGATTTGTTAACCAAATTATTGAGACTTGGCCTTCAAATTTTTGATTAAGTCTGGCACAGGACCCAGGAAGCTGCAGGTCTAGTAAGTACTTACGAGATGCTGATCCAAGAGTTGCACACTGAGAATTATTCTTCAGCCAGCTTAATTCTGTTGATATGATTTTCAATATTTTCTCTTTGTTGTTTGAAAAGTGTGAGAGAAAAGCTAGATTGGCACTAGAAATTATTAAGATCTGGGGCTACAGCGATTTGGCAGATACTGTTTGGTTTAGGTTTTACTTTCCTCTTGATGTAGATATAGTCTGATTTTAGATTTAGTTATAACATGTAATGTCTACCAATTTTATAAATCTATACATCTCATAAATATACTTACTGCCTCATTCTCTAATCCTCACTCCTCTGCTTAACTTATAACAACCTAGGAGTTGAACTACAGGATCTTATGATAACTATGTTTACATTTGAGGAAGTATGAAATTGCTTTTCAAGGTTACAGCACCATTTTATAGTTATAGCACCATTTTATAGTCCCACCACCAATTCACTGAGGTACCAATTTCTCCAAATCTCACCAAAAATTATTATCTGACTTTTTTATTGTAGACAAATTAGTGGGTGTGGCTGTTCCCTAGTGATTAATAATGTTGAAAATATTTTTATGTGCTTAAAGGTCATTTTTCTATCTCCTTTAGAGAAGTGTCATTCAAGTCTTTTGCTTATTTATTAAATTGGATTTTTAAAAATTGAGTTGTAAGAGGTCTTTACACATTCTGGGCACCAGACCCATTATCAGATATATGACTTGCAAGTATTTTTCTCCCATTCTGTCAACTTTCCACCATTTCTTTTTTTTTTTAATATTTACTTTTTAGTTGTAGTTGGACACAATACCTTTATTTTACTTATTTATTTTTATGTGGTGCTGAGGATCGAATCCAAGACCTCACACATGCAAGGTGAGTACTCAACTGCTGAGCCACAATCCCAGCCCCCTTTCCCCCATTTTTTTTTAAAGAGGGAGAGAGAGAGAGAGAGTTTTTTTTTTAATATTTATTTTTTAGTTTTCTGCGGACACAACATCTTTGTTTGTATGTGGTGCTGAGGATGGAACCGGGGCCGCATGCATGCCAGGCGAGCGCACTACCGCTTGAGCCACATCCTCAGCCCCTTTTTAAAAAATTTTTTTTTTATTTTATTTTATTTTTTTTAGTTTTCGGTGGACACAACATCTTTGTTTGTATGTGGTGCTGAGGATCGAACCCGGGCCGCACGCATGCCAGGAGAGCGTGCTACCTCTTGAGCCACATCCCCAGCCCTTTAAAAAATTTTTGAGATAGGGTCTTACTAAGTTGCCGAAGCTGTCCTCAAATTTGCAATGTCCCTTCCCCAGTCTCCAGGGTTCCAGGGGTGAGCCACAGTGCCCAACAAGAACCCTTTACTTTTTTTTTTTTTTTAAAGATTTTTTTTTTTTTTTAAGAGAGAGGTGAGAGAGGGAGACAGAGAGAATTTTTAATATTTATTTTTTAGTTATCGGCGGACACAACATCTTTCTTTGTATGTGGTGCTGAGGATCGAACCCAGGCCGCACGCATACCAGACGAGCGCGCTACCGCTTGAGCCACATCCCCAGCCCTAAACCTTTACTTTTGATTTGATTAAAGTCCAATTTATTTTTCTGTTGCATGCTTTTGTTGTCATATCTAATAAACTGTTGCCTAATGCAAGGTCACAGAGATGTATCAAAACTATGTCTCCTTCTAAGAATTTTAAGTTTTGACATTTTAATCCATTTTGAATTAATTTTTATAAGGCTCTTCACTTTTATTTATATGTTTATTTGGTACTAGGGATTAAGGTGAGGGGCACTTTACCATGAAGCCACATCCCAGCCCTATTTATTTATTTAGTTTAGGTGGACACAATACCTTTATTTTATTTTTATGTGGTGTTGATGATAGAACCCAGTGCCTCATACATTCTAGGTGAGCTCTCTATCTCTGAGCCACAACTTCAGCCCCCTTTTTATTTTTTTAATTTTGAGACAGGATCTTGGTAAGTTGTTTAAGGCCTCACTAAACCGCTGAGCTGGCCTCAAAATTGGAATCCTGCTTTAGCCTCTTGAGTCACTGGGATTACAAGTATGCACCACCATTCCTAACATCTATTTGTTTTGTTTTTGTAGGTGTGGGGTGGGTACCAGGGATTGGACCCAGGAGTACTTGATCACTGAGCCACATCCCCAGCCCTATTTTGTATTTCACTTAGAGACAGGGTCTCACTGAGTTGCTTAGCACCTCGCTTTTGCTGAGGCTGGCTTTGAACTTGTGATCCTCCTGCCTCAGCCTCCTGAGTTGCTGGGATTACAGGTGTGTGCAACTGCCCAGTTAACTATTGTTTTTAATTTTAAAAAAAATTTTATAGTTGTACATGGACACCATGCCTTTATTTATTTAGTTTTTTATGTGGTGTTCAGGATTGAACCCAGTGCCTCACACATGCTAGGCAAGCAGTCTGCCCCAGGCCTAACTATTATTTTTAATGAACCCTTTTTTTGACCCACCAGATATAGTAACGCATGCCTGTAATCCCAGTGATTCAGGAGGCTGAGGTAAGAGAATTGTGACCAGCCTGGGCAATTAAGGGAGACCCATCTCAAAAAATGAAAAGGGCTGGTGATAGCTTCATGGTAAAGTACCCCTGGGTTCAATCCCCAGTACCATAAAAAGGGGGAAAAAAAATGGGAAAATACACACAATTCTCATATACCACCTAATCTTCTTTTCACTACTAATTCTTGAATTAGTGTGATATATTCATTACAGTTGATGAGCCAATACTGATAATTTATTAATGAAGTCCATATTTTGTATAAAGTCTCAGTCTTTGTCTTATACATTGAAGCACATTGTTTGAATGTTAAAATGCATATTCCTAGTCAGGTGAGGTGGTGCATGCCTATAATCTCAGTGATTTGGGAAGCTGAGGCAAGAGCAGTGAAAGTTTGAGGCCACTATTGTTAACTTAGTGAGGACTTAAGCAATTTAATGAGACCCTAAGCAACTTAGTGATACCTGTCTCAAAATACAAAATAAAAAGGACTGGGAATGTAGCTCAGTGATAAAGCATCCCTGGGCTCAATCTCCAGTATAAAAATAAATAAATAAATAAATAAATGCATATTACTAAGTCAAACATGCCAATCTGAAGAGGCTATAAACAGCATGACTCCAACTATTATGCTATATGGAAATGCCAGAACTGTGAAGACAGTAAAAATATCTGTGGTTGCCAGAGGCTTCTGGTGGTAGTGGGAAGCTAGGAAGAAACAGGTGGAACACAGGGGATTTCTGGAGCAATATTCTGTATGTAAATATAGTAGTGGGTACATGTCACTTTATATTGTCAAACCTGCAGTATAGGCTGTATGGGGGTGGGGAGCAGTAGAGGCTGTATGGGGGTGGGGAGCAGCAGCAGAAGGAATGTATTTGGGAACTCACTGTACTTTTCACTGAGTTTCACTGTAAATCTAAAATTTGTAAAAAAATAATAAAGTCTCTTAATTTAAAAAAAAAATTGCTAACAATCTAAATTGTCCATTCTGGAGAAATGGAAAGATTAACTGTAGTATAATTATATGGTGAAATACTATACACTAGGTTATGAAATGAATTAAGTATATAAATGATCCACATATACATATCTCAAAAACAATAATGAGTAAAGAAAGTTAATTTTTGGCTATATCATTAAAGTTTAAAACTACATACAAAACAATATGATATATTGGTTCAGGATGTCTAATATGCACATAAAAGTGGACTGAAGGACTCAGGTCAATCACCTCTGTAAAGCAGGAGAAGAGGATGAAGCTTTAGCTTCACCTATAACTTAAAAAAAAAAAAAAACTTAAAGCAAATATGACAAGTAGTGGGAATACAGATATTTATTCTTTCAACATTTCTGCAATTCTTAAAGTATAAACTAAGAGGGAGTTGGGTGTGGTGGTGCACATCTGAAATCCCAGTGGCTGGGGAAGCTGAGGCAGGAGGATAGCGAGTTTAAGGCCAGCCTCAGCAAAAGTGAGGTGCTAAGCAACTCAGTGAGATCCTTTGTCTAAATAAAATACAAAATAGGGCTTCGGATGTGGCTCAGTGTTTGAGTGCCATAGGTTCAATCCCTGGTATGAATAAATAAAGCAGAGGGAATGGATGTTGAACAGTGGAGAGAGAAAATACAGATAATTATTAAGAAGTTAAGGAACAGAAATGGGGCAGAGCGAGTTTGTGCACTGGTGGAAATGATTTATCTGTGTTGTTGCAAATAACAACATTTCCTTTTTAAACACTGAATAGCATATCAGTGTATGTGTGTGTATATAATGTTTTCTTTATCCATTCATCCATTGATGAGCACTGGTGCTGATTCCACATCTTGGCTATAATGCATATATAGTGTTGCAGTAACAGAGGAGTATAGATATCTCTTTGGCATACTGATTTAAATCCTCAGGGTATATCCTCAGTTGTGGGATTGTGTATAGTCATTCTATTTTTAATTTTTGGAGGAAACTCCATATTGTTTTCCATAATGGTGGTACTAAGAAGGGGACTTTTGCTGTTCTTGTATGACTTGAATTTTTTTAATATTATAGTAATGTGGCTATATACATACCTTGTATAATTTTTCATGGGAAGTAGGAAAGTAACTTCCCATTTCTATGAAATAATTTTACTATATAAGAAAATAGGGATTGGGGCTGGGGTTGTGGCTCAGAGGTAGAGCACTTGCCTAACATGCATGAGGCACTGGGTTCAATCCTCAGCACCACATAAATATAAAATAAAGATATTGTGTCCACCTGTAACTAAAAAATAATAATAATATAAAAAAGAAAACATGAGGCTGGGGTTGTGGCTCAGAGGTAGAGCACTTGCGTAGCATGTGTGAGGCACTAGGTTCAATTCTCAGTACTACATATAAATAAATAAAATAAATGTCCATTGACAACTAAAAAATATTTTAAAAGAAAACAGCTAACACAAGAATAACCTCATTTTTTTCTGATAGAACTTATGAAATAAGCACTATTACAAATCTAGAAATGTTTTAATAAGTAAAGGTAGTGATTTTCTTGATTGCTGTTCTGCTTACTTTATTTTTAAAAATATTTATTTGTTCTAATTTGTTATACATGACAGCAGAAGGCATTTCAATTCATTGTATATAAATGGAGTATAATTTTTCACTTCTCTGGTTGTACACAAAGTAGAGTCACACTATTCATGTCTTCATACATGTACCTAGGATAATGATGTCTACCTCATTCCACCATCTTTCCTACCCCTATGCCTCCTCCCTTCCCCTTCATCCCATTTTGCTCCCCCCCACACCCCATTATGGATAAGCAACCACTTATCAGAGAGAACATTTGGCCTTTGGTTTTTTGGACTGGCTTACTTTGCTTAGCATGATATTCTCCAACTTTGGCTGCGGTTGTGGCTCAGCGATATAGTGCTTGCCTAGCATGTGCGAGGCCCTGGGTTCGATCCTCAGCACTACATAAAAATAACATAAATAAAATAAAGATATTCTCCAACTGCATCCATTTACCAGCAAATGCCATGATTTTATTCTCTTTTAATGCTGAGTAATAGTCTATCGGGTATATATACTACAGTTTCTATATCCATTCATCTATTGATAGGCAATCTAGGTTGGTTCCACAATTTAGCTATTGTGAATTGTACTGCAATAAATATTAATGTGGCTGTGTCACTGTAGTATGCTGCTTTTAAGTCCTTTGGGTATAAACCGAGGAGTAGGAAGCTGGGTCAAATGGTGGTTCCATTCTAAGTTTTCCAAGGAATCTCCATACTACTTTCCATATTGGTTGTACCAATTTGCAGTCCCACCAGCAGTGTAAGAATGTGCCTTTTTCCCCACATCCTCGCCAACACTTAATATTGTTTGTATTCCTAATAGCTGCCCATTCTGACTGGAGTGAGATGAAATCTTTGATTTGCATTTTTCTAATTGCTAGAGATATTGAACATTTTTTCATATATTTGTTGATTGATTGTATATCATCTTCTGAGAAGTGTTCAGTTCCTTGGTCCATATATTGATTGGGCTATTTGTTACTTTGGTGTTTAGTTTTTTGAGTTCTTCATATACTCTAGAGATTAGTGCTCTATCTGATGTGCAAATGGAAAAAATTTACTAGTTCTAGAAGTTTTCTTGTGTAACTTTTAGGGTCTTCTAGGTATAGAATCATATCATTGGCACATAGTGCTAATTTGAGTTCTTTTCCTATGTGTATCCCTTTAATTTCTTTTGTCTATTCTGTGTTAAATAGAAGTGGTGAAAAAAGGCATCACTGTTCCAGTTTTTAGAGGAAATGCTTTTAGTTTTTTCCCATTTAGAATGATGTTGGCCTGGGGCTTAGCATAGATAGCTTTTATAATGTTGAGATATGTTCCTATTATTCCTAGTTTTTCTGGTGTTTTCAACATGAAGGAGTGCTGCATTTTGTTGAATGCTTTTTCTGCATCTATTGAGATGACCATATGCTTCTTAATGAGAATTTTTGCATCTATGTTCATTAGCGATATTGGTCTTAAGTTTTCTTTCTTTGATGTGTCTTTGCCTGGTTTTGGAATCAGGGTGACACTGGCCTTATAGAATGAGTTTGGAAGTGCGCTCTCCTCTTTTTCTATTTCCTGAAGTAAATTGAAGAGTATTGGCATTAGTTCTTCTTTAAAGGTCTTGTAGAACTCAGCTGTGCATCCATCTGGTCTTGGCTTTTCTTGGTTGGTTGACTTTTGATGGTGTCTTCTATTTCATCACTTGAAATTGATCTGTTTAAATTGGGTCTATCATCCTGATTGAATTTCGGAAATCATGACTCTAGAAATTTGTTAATGCCTTCAATATTTCTATTTTATTGGAGTACAAGTTTTCAAAATAATTTCTAATTATCTTCTGTATTTCTGTAGTGTCTGTTGTGATATTTCCTTTTTTATCACATATGTTAGTTATTTGAGTTTTCTCTCTCCTTCTGTTTGGTAGCATGGTGAAGGGTCTGTCAATATTATTTATTTTTTCAAAGAACCACCTTTTTGTTTTGTCAATTTTTCAATTGTTTCTTTTGTTTCAATTTTGTTGATTTCAGCTCTGATTTTAATTATTTCCATCTTCTAGTGCTTTTGGTGTTGATTTGTTCTTTTTCTAGGGCTTTGAGATGTAATATTAAGTCATTTATTTTACTTTTTCTTCTTTCAAGGAGTGAACTCCATGCAATGAACTTTCCTCTTAGTACTACCTTCACAGTGGCCCAGAGATTTCAATACATTGTATCCATTGTGTCTTTGTTCTCATCCACTTCTAAGAATCTTTTAATCTCCTCCCTGATGTCTTTTGCAACCCATTGTTCATTCAGTACCATATTATTCAGTCTTGAGGTGTTGGAGTAACTTATTTTTACTTTATCATTGATTTCTAATTTTATTCCATTATGATCTGATAGAATGCAGGGTAATATCTTTTTTGTATTTGCTAAGAGTATCTTTGTGGCATAATATATGGTCTATTTTAGAAAAAGATCCATGTGGTGCTGAGAAGAAAGTGTATTCATTCATTGAAGGATGAAATATTCTATATATGTCAGTTAAGTCTAAGTTATTGATTGTACTATTGAGACCCATAGTTTTTAGTTCAGCTTTTGTTTGGACATCTATCCAGTGGTGAAAGAGGTGTGTTAAAGTCACCAAGAATAATTGTGTTGTGGTCTATTTGTCTCTTGAACCTCAGAAGAAGAGTATGTTTGATGAATGTAGATGCTCCATTGTTTGGGGCATATAAATTAATTATTGTTATGTCTTGTTGATAAATTGTTCCCTTAAGCAGTATGAAATAGCCTTCTTTATCCCTTTTGATTAACTTTGGCTTGAAGTCTATTTGATATGAGGATGGAAACCCCTGCTTGCTTCTGCAGTCCATGTGAGTGGTATGATTTTTCCCAACCTTTCACCTTCAGTCTGTGGATGTCTTTTCCTATGAGATGAGTCTCTTGGAGGTAACATATTGTTGGGGCTTTTTTAAAAAAATCCAATCTACCAGTCTATGTCTTTTGATTGGTGAGTTTGGGCCATTAACAGGGTTATTATTGAGACATAACTTGCATTTCCAGCCTTTTTGTTTGTTTTTGGTATTTAACTTGACTTGGTTTGTCCTTTGATTCATTTTTCCTTTAGTATAAAACCTCCCTTTGCTGATTTTCATTGTTGTTTTTCAATTCCTCTTCATGGTGTATTTTGTTGAGGATGTTCTGTAGTGTAGGCTTTCGAGTTGTAAAAATCTTTTGTTTATCATGGAAGGTTTTTATTTCATCATCAAATATAAAGCTTAATTTTGCTGGATATAAGATTCTTGGTTGGCATCCATTTTCTTTCAGAGATTGATATATGTTGTTCCAGGATCTTCTAGCTTTCAGGGTCTGGGTTGAAAAATCTGCACATATTCTAATTGGTTTCCCCCTCTATGTAATCTGCTTTCTTTCTCTTGTGGCTTTTAATATTCTCTCCTTATTCTGTATGTTAGGCATTTTCATTATAATGTGCCTTGGTGTGGATCTGTTTTGATTTTGTACCTTTGGTGTCCTGAAAGCCTCTTGAATTTAGTTTTCCAATTCATTCTTCATGTTTGAAAAATTTTCTGATATTATTTCATTGAACAGATTGAGCATTCCTTTGGTTTGGAATTCTTTTCCTTTCTCTATCCCAATAACTCTTTTTTAATGTAAATTAGTCACATATTTTATTTCTATCTTCTTTTCCAATACTCTTAATTTGGTCTTTTATGCTATACCACATTTCTTGTATGTTCTGCTCATGGTTTCTTACCATTTTCACTGTGTGTTCTACATTCTTTTCAAGACTATATATTTTGTCTTGTCTGAGGTCCTGTCTTCCAAGTGGTCTAATCTGTTGGTGATACTTTCAATTAAACTTTTGATTTGATTTATTGTTTCTTTAATTTCAAGGATTTCTGTTGTTCTTTTTTTAAAACCTCTATTTCCCTTTTGAAGTAATCTTTTGCTTCCTACATTTGTTTATGTGGCTCTTTATCAAAATGATCTTTTGCTGCCTGTATTTGCTCTCTTATATCATTTTTTAATTTACAGAACATTTTAATTATGTACATCCTGAACTCTTTCTCTGTCATATCTTCTGCTGTGCTGGCCATGGATTCTAATAATGTGGTGTCTTGCTTTGTTTGGGGCACTTTCTTCCCTTGTCTTTTTATATTGCTTGTGTGTCTTCCCTTCTAGCACTATGGATCCTAGATGAGGGGTGGGCAGGAATATCCGTGCAAGAGAAGCTATATTCTCACAGCTTGAATCCCAGGTCACAGAGCGATGCAGAATGCTGCCTCCCTCTGGCCCGCCACCTTGGACTCTGTCGTTTCTTTTTTTGTTTGTTTCTCCAGTTTCTTTTTTTTTTTTTTCCCAGTTTCTTTTTTAAAAAAATATTTTTAGTTTTAGATGAACAAGATACCTTTATTTATTTTTATGTGATGCTGAAGATCAAACCAGGTGCCTCACACATGGGAGGCAAGCGCTCTACCACTGAGCTACAATCTCAGTCCCTTTTTAAAAAAATATTGTTTTAGTTGTAGATGGACACAATACCTTTATTTTATGTGGTGCTGAGTATCAAACCCAGTGGCTCATACGTGCTAGGCACGTGTTCTGCCACTGAGCTGCAACCCCATCCCCCTTCCAATTTCTTAACTTTTATTATTTTAAGACTGTTGCAACATTTCAATCAGAAACAAGCAAACAACACTGTTCATTAAAATGAGTTTGGTGGCCAGGCCTAGTAGTACACACTTGTAATCCAAGTTAATCAGGAGGCTGAGGCAGGAGGATTGCATGTCTGAGGTATCAGCCTGAGCAATTTAGTGAGATTCTGTCTCAAAAAAAGAAACATTTTTTAAAGAACTGGCATGTGGCTCAGAGGTAGTACACTTGCCTAGGTTGTACAACGCTCTTAATTCAATCCCCAGTACAGGGGGAAAAAAAAGTTTGGTAGATTTTACCTTGGAAAGCCCCTAAAATAGGTGGGAAAATAGAATGTATTTTATTGCCACTGACCCCAATCAAGTTCTATTTGAGAAGTGAACACGTTTGCATACCAGGGAGCCTTTTAACTCTGCTTCTATCAGAAAAATGGACATTTTAGTTCTGAATATATTGTTATCTACATTTTAATGAAACAGTATCACTTAAAATTTTAAATTAAATAACTGGTTATATGAAACATTAAACCTCAACTATACAAAACAATACTTACTCTTGAGAACATATAGAGCTTATTATTAAGTCTGAAAAAATATATCCTTACATTTGGAGAATATTTTCTTTCAGAGTTAATTTTAATTCTAAAAGAAGTCTCAAAACTAATCTGGATTCAAATTCCATTCTATACAATGGATTATTGTAGTAATTACATACAAAACTTTCCAAGAATCTAAACTATTAACCCTTAAGCATTTGCATGAAAAGTGACAAAAGTCTTACTGGATAAATTGGAAGCATTTACTTGCCAACTCAAACTTTTAAAATACCTAAAATAAAAAGTCAATCGTTCATCTCCAAAATCTGATAAATGTTAAAGAAATTTTCTCCCCCAAAATGAACATAGTGAAGCCTGCCTAGGAATGAAGTGTGCCACCACACCTGGCACAACCAAGGAAACTTTTAAAATTAATTTGGTTTGCCAGGCATGGTAGCGCAGGTTTGTAATCCCTGCAAGTAAGGAAGCTGAGGCAGGAGATTCACAAGTTCAAGCCAACCTTGGCAACTTAGTGAGACTCTTAGCAACTTAGCAAGACCATTACAAAATTAAAAAAAAAAAAAAAAAAAAAGACTGGGAATGTAGCTCAGTGGTTAAAAGCCCTGTGGATTCAATCTCAGTACTGGGGTATGAAAAAAAAATCTAATTAATTTAGTTTTTTAGGGCTGGGCTTGTAGCTCAGTGGTAGAGCGCTTACCTAGTATGTGCGAGGTCCTAGGTCCGATCCTCAGCACCACGTAAAAATAAATAAATAAAATAAAGGTATTGTGTCCAACTACAACTAAAAAATAAATATTAAAAAATATTTAGTTTTTAAAAAATGGTCGGGGGGGACTATTAATAGACAAATATTAAGACATTCTGTCATATCCTGTTGCTTGCTGTACCAGGGAGTGGGCTTTCTAAACATCCATGGAAAATACACCAAGACTAAAAATAATGAAAGGAAAAAAAAAAAAAAGAAGAAATAGTCTGCAAGGGCTCTCTGGAGCAAGGCAAGAATCTGGATAGCCTATTTAAAGGCAAGAGAGCTTTCATAATCGCCTAGAGTGAACAGTCAGTATGGCAGTTATCAAAGCACATTCTATTCCCCCTTAGGTTGGGGGGATCAGATGGAGAATTCCTTTTTGGGGGAAGAAAGGAGGCAGGGGAAGGACAGGTTGTGAAAAGCCAACTAGCTGAGGTTAAAAAAAAAATTGTTTACTTCCTTCATCATTTTCATTTTTTTAAGAAAGTCTCTTACTTTTCTTAGAATTTTTCCTTCAGCACGTCTCACAAAGAAGGCATGTTTCCTTATAAAGATATGCTTAACAATGCAGAGCTTTCTGAAATGTCTTTTACAAGTAGCATGTTACACCTTATTTTTTACTATATTTATAAATTATGTAACTGCAACTAAAATTCAAGCTTTAAAAGTTTTTTTCTTCTCAACTCATGAACTTCAAAACCAATGGAAAGAACATGGCCAAGATTTGAAGAAATATCCAGCAGTTACATCTCCTATGTTAAAAAATCTTACCAGACAATGAAATTCTCCCTTCAGAAAATATACTTCAACTATGAAATTACACTTAGAAAAGGGGTCTTTACAGATACCAAATTAAACATTTTGGTTTTTAAATTAGAATAAATACTGTTAACAAAAATGAAATTGCTTTAGCAATGAAAAAAATCTTTGTAATATAAAATTGTAAGATTACATATTAAAAATAAAAACTAAGTCTTTACTCATCTTTATTGAATGTTTTGTGAAAATGATCCTTTAAAGGGCTTATGGGAAAGATGAGAAAAAAATTGCCTTTAAAATTCTAATCATTTCATTGAATTAATTTTTTGTTGTTTTTGAAAGATATGTTTAATAGATGCTATAGAGAAAGCTAAAAAATAAAAATAATTATGCCACTCTTGTAGGTCTTTTGAATTTTTGAATTTTCGAATTTTCACATGTCATGGCACTTTATAGTTACAAAATAAAATGTCCATATGTTTTTATTCACTTAAAAATTTTCCTCAAATAACAATAATTGCTGGAAAGGATGTGGGGGAAAGGGTACGCATACTGGTGGGATTGCAAATTAGTACAACCACATGGAGACCTCAAAAGACTAGGAATGAATCCACCATATAACCCAGCTATCCCACTCCTGAGTATTTATTCAAAAGAACTAAAATCAGCAGACTACAGTGATACCGGCACAGCAATATTTATAGCAGCACAGTTCACAATAGCCAAGTTATGGAACCAGCCTAGGTGCCCATCAACAGACGAAATAATAAATTGTAGTACACATGCAACGGAGTTTTACTCAGTCATAAAGAAGAATGAAATTTTGTCATTTGATGGTAAATGGATGGAACTGGAGAGCATCATACTAAGTGAAATAAGCCAGAGCCAGAAAGTTAAAGGTCAAATGTGTTCTCTCATATGTAGAAGCTAAGAGAAAAAACAGAAAGAATAAAAACGGGGATCTCACAAAAACAGAAGGGAGACCAAGAGATTAAAGGAAGGGATTAGAAGGAAGGGAGGAGGGGATGGCATTGAGAAGTACTGGGAAACAAATTTCCCAAATCATGCTATCTCCATGTATGAATATACCACAATTAATCCCTATTATATATATAAGATTATAATGTACTAATTAAAATAATGAGATCAAGGAGAGGGAGGAAGAGGGAAAGGGAATACTTCAGAATTCTCTACCAGATAATAGAGACAGATGCACAGAATGCCAACAAAACAAACATCCTTTAATCTTGAATTTGACTTTTATTTTAAAATACATTTAGCATAGAACTGTCATAGGACAGAAAATAATAAAACACAAAGAAATGGAATATTTTCAAATACTTTTGAGCTAGACATAAAAATTAATAGTATAGCATAGACCCCAAAATTCATTCAATAACCACACATTTTTGAAAGAAAAGCTCTTTTCACATTTTCCAACGTACCGATAGGTTCCAAAGTGCCTTGGTTTCTTTTTAATAGGTAAAGAGCCCAAATTTAGTTGCTTTATTTAAAATTATCAGATTCAGTTTCGGTAAAAATTACCATGTCCCTAAATTCTCAATCAGAATTATAAAAATATGAGCTCAAATAGTTATGCTATGCAAAATAGATACATCTGAATTGATATTTCAGGATAATCATAGATATTGCACTAAAATCAGTAATCCCATACCTAATGTTCATTTATATGGAAAATTAATTCTCTTCTTTATGAATATCTTAGTACAAATAAAATTATGTTAATCTAATTACAATCACACTTGAAAATATAAAGGCACAGACAAAAAAAATAGTTACATACTATACCCAAATTTTCCACTGTGAAAACAATAAAAAGTTGGAAAAATAATAGGATCTAAATGATTGATACTTATTATTTTTAGATTTTATAATTTATCTTAAGTAGCTAATAAATGAGTATTAAAAGTTAACAGTGGGCAATCCAATCCTTTCCAAATTTAGAAAAATGTTTTTACATATGAAGCATTTGCACTGTCCCACCTAAAATTTCAACTACATTTCCATTCATTGGAAATATCTACCTGCAGTATAAACAATCAAGACAATGTGCAAAAAAATATATCTTGTTCCTATAACTTACAATACACAGAAAAATACCTACAAAAATGGAAATATTTATCCTTTTAGCTTTCCAATAAATTAGTGAGAAATTTTAGCCCATTCCACATTTCCTTCTAAATAAAGGTCTAAAGGATTAAGGGTGGTTTAGTTCAATCCCTGTTAGTTTGACATATATTTTTTAAATATTTGCCTGATTATATGTAATTAAGATAGAATTAGTCTTTTATATCACAGTATACATGGCATTTCTTAATTCAGCAACAGAAAGGCACAATTAGCAAGCAATAAAATTCAGTACCTGAATTATTAAACTGATGTACAAAACAGTTGCAAAAAAAAGTACATTCAACACAGTGTACAGAACTTTAAAAAAAAAAAATCTAAAAACTAATTTTTCTGAAAATTTGGTCCATTAAAAATGTCTCCCATGTTCAACATCATGGGTAACATGAAAGGTGATGGCAGTGTAAAAAGAGGCAGTAAATTAATATGTGGTAGCATATGAATTCTGGTCTATTAATTATGCAATTCAATTAGGAAATGGCTCCCATAGTAAATAAATGTTAAATATATTTGTTAATAACATACCTGTATTAATTCCAAATACACAGGCACACTGTTTGCATATTATTATTGATTTAATAATACACCCCACAGTTTAAAAAAAAACCTTAGGTATATTATTTTATATATAACATATATTAGATATATAATTGTATATTATGTACCTTAATATATATTATATATAACTTGAATCCATAATAGCACAAAACTCTCCAAACATTACATGAACATTCTAAATAGATACTTAATCATTTTCTCAGTATAGAAATAGTTCAGCTCACCTAAAACAATATCTGGATGTGCAATGATAAAAAGCACTGACTCTTAAGAATTTACTTAAATAATTATTTAAGTTAAATTCTTGCAAAAGCCTAACTCTGATCTTTTACTTAGAGTATATTTTTAGGTATCAGTAACTGATAACTTCCTTTCTTATCACAAACAGTATTTCCACATCAAGAGATACCAATAAAGAAAAATATGTAGGGAACCAAAAATGTGATAGAGAAACCAACCATTCCATAGGTAATATATCGATAAGGAAGTTCAACTTCCATGTGCTGTCTTGCTTTTCGAATATCATCACATGGTATGTTGAAGATTTTACAGGCTAAAGGAATGGTGATCTTTTTCATTATATCTCTGACTATTAGTACAAATATCATTCCTATGAGGATCCGCAATATGGCTTTTCCAAACAGAGTCACAGTAATGGGAGGCCTAGTAAATGGTAGTATCTCTAAAGAAGGATCTAATAGTAGACCCACGCTATAAGCAACATGGGATCCACATGCAATTCCAGCACCACTTCCTAGAATCTCAGCTGTGTCTCCACGGGATGTGCTCCAGGTATCAAGAGTGAAAGAAAAGATCCCTAAAGCTAAATGGAGACCGATGATGATTAGTGGAGCATATTTGTGAGTTTGGTTGAAGTTGTCAATCAGGTCCACAAATGGATAGAAGACAGCTAAGATTAAAATGGTATATAGGAATCCAGCAATAATGTCCTGGGAAAAGATAAAAGTTGTTTAGTATAGTTGTTTAATATAATACTATTTTTGGCATTTAAAAAATAGTATATATTTCACATTTCAAAAGTTGAGTAGACATAAATTTTACAATTCTCAAAGTAAACTTTACAAACTAAAAATGGTTGTAATGATAAAAAAATCTGCTGGTAATAATAAAAGATTATTTTCATAGTTTTACCCTTTTATAAATTAAGAACATATACACTATACGCAAATTTACATTCAGATTCTGAACAATAAACTGTGCTTACATTGTACAGTTTTGTTTCTGAAAAGGAAGTATATTTATTATTCAAAGAAACAGTCACTTGCTGTCATACAGCTTACATTTGAGTGGAAAAGACTGAGGATAACTGTGTTTAAGTAAGAAAACAGATAAATATTATAGTGACAGATAGTTACAAACGTTGTGTAGAAAGTAAAACAGGATGGGAAGGGCTCTATGAGAGTGGGAGGGAAGCCTGTCTGAGGAAGTCACACCTAAGCAAAGATTAGATTTTAGACAGAACTAGCCCTACCTTTCTTTACAGTGCTAGAGGAAAAGATTCTCCAGGCAGAGGGAATACCAAGTGCAAAAGCAAAGGCCTTGAGGCAGAAAAGTGGCGAGTTCAAGGGAACTGACAGAAATCCAGCATGCCTCAAATATCAAAGAGATAAGTAGAAGTCCAATCATGTAGAACTCTTGTAGTTAGGGAAAGAGTTTAGGAGGCAAGGCTGGAGATGTGGCCCAAAGATAGAATGCTTGCCTGGCATGCAAGAGACCTTGGGTTCAATCCCTAGTACTACAAAAAATAAAAATAAAATTCATATCTACATGAAGAGAAGAGGTATGTCAATGGATTTAGCAAAATATTTTAAAATTAGATTTAATTTTAATTTAATGTCTTTCCCATATTCATAAATTGAATATAGGAACGAAAACAAAAGAATTAATAGAAGATAATTTACTGCAAAAAATAAAGCTAGTATTTAAAGTAACTTTTCTGAATTATTCTTGAAAACATGCAAACATGTTCCATAATTTTTACCTTGAAACCAAAACCAGATCTACTCTGTATCACTGAAAATCTTGTCAAAAGAGTTAACAGTCCCTATGTCCATGTCCTCACTTCCTATATTTTTCTATACTCACTCCTTCAATGAAACCAACACTTTTCATGGATACTAGCAATCTTCATGACACTAAAAACAATGGTCACTCCTCAACTAGGACAGACTCCAGGAGTCCTCTACCAGAGTTACATTCCCAGCTCTTTTTATGTTTTATTTTGAGACAGGGCCTTGCTAAATTGCCCAGGCTAGCCTCAAACTTTGCAATCCTCTTGCTTCAGCCTTCCAAGTCACTGGGATTACTGGCATGCACCACTGCACCCAGCTACAATGGTCGATTCTCAACAGCATTCAATATAGTTGAGCAACAGACTATCTGTCGAATGTTTTGTCTTAAAATTCTTACTGGGAAAAAATTAATGTAGGGTATAAGCCAGGTACAGAAATAAACACCAATAATCCCAGTGATTTAGGAGACTCATGCAGGAGAATTGTAAATTTGAAACCAGCCTGAGCAACTTAACAAGACCCTGTCTCAAAATAAAAAATAAAAAGGAC
This sequence comes from Callospermophilus lateralis, assembly GCF_048772815.1. Classification (NCBI taxonomy): domain Eukaryota; kingdom Metazoa; phylum Chordata; class Mammalia; order Rodentia; family Sciuridae; genus Callospermophilus; species Callospermophilus lateralis. The sequence goes on along the minus strand of NC_135307.1, from coordinate 67,419,557 downwards.
TGGAAATAGAGTTTAGTGGTAGAACACCCCAGATTCAATCCCTAGTACTGCAAAAAAAAAAAAAAAAAGAAACATAAAGTGTATATGAAATTACAAAATTACTATCTAAGAAATTACTGCCCAACAAAAGAACTATAATATTACCAGTACTGTCAGATCTATTGGTGCACTGACTCCTAATTCTATCACTGTATCCTTCCCAGAGGCAATTTCCAAGTCTGGATTTTGGCTGAATTAATTGTTTTACCACATATCTTGAAGCAAAATATTATCTAGTTTTGCTTCTTCCTGAGCTTTGTAAAAATATTACTATGTAGAATGTAGCCCCCGGGCCCTTTTTTTGGTACCAGAGATTGAGCCCAGGGGCACTTAACCACCGAGCCACATCTCCAGCCACTTTTTATATTTTATTTAGAGACAGGGTCTATCTGAGTTGCTTAAGGCTTCACTAAGTTGCTAAGGCTGGCTTTGAATTCTGATCCTCTTGTCTCAACCTCCCAAACTGCTGGGATTATAGGCAGGCACTACCATGCCTGGCCCTTGTGGTCCCTTTTGACTTTTTTTTAATATACTTAACATTAAGGTTTTTAGATTCATTCATTATATATAATTGTAGATCAACCACATTCACAACTCTATAATATTTTGCTGTGTGATTATACAATTCATCCATTTTCCTACTGCTGGTCATTCAGATTGTTTTCAGATTTTGGATTAATTAGCTGGTTGAACTTGAATGCTTCCTTAGTTGGCATCTATTTTTAAACCAACCAGGAGTATTATAAACATTACTCCTATGTTCTTTTTTGTGATGCTCCCTGGCACAGATCTGCAACTGTTTCTCTAGAGTATATGCTTAGGAATAGATTATCTGAATCATAAAATATGTTCAATTTTACAAGACAATAAAAGGACAAGAAAAAAATGATACAACCCACTTGAAAACTTAGAATTCCATGAAATAGTTCATATTTTGTCATATTACGTCTTTTCTTATATCCTTTATCTACATTCCTAGGGTGCCTTCAGAGACACCACGTGAGGAAAAAAAAGATGCCACATGAGATGCTGAGGATAAAGATGCTGAGGGTAAAATATACAGTTCTGTTCTCAAGGAGCTTACAGTTCACTGCAGATGACAGACAAGAAAAAAAGCCATCCCAATTAAGGGTAAATGGAAGAAGGGTCACCTAACCAGTCTTAAGAAAGGGAAGATGGGGAAGGTAATGAGGCTTAAGAACATCTGCAATGAGTCATGAAGAATGAATGGGACAGCTAGCCAGGCCAAGACAGTGAAAAGGGCATTCCAAGCAAAGGTATTCCTAAAATCATAGAGGTAAGAAACACTCTGCATTTAAGTAAATGTAATTCCGCATGGCATCACATCTGTGGGAAATTTTACTAATCAGGAGACTGAATACTAGATGGAGCAGTCAAACTGGAAGCAGGGCTACTAATTAAGAAATTGCTGAGATAGTCTGGTCAATATATAATGCAGGTCAGGACTAAGGGGATGCCAATAGGATAGAAAGAGATAGGAAGTGAATAGGTGTGGCTGTAAACAGAGCAGCCCCCTCCCCATGTGACTGTTTTTGAAATGTAAATACAGTCTCAAAATAAAATATCTGATGTGAGTCTTAAAAATACTGATAGGAAAATGAAGAAATTTAGAGTTTCATATGTAAAGACGTAGCCACCAGTCACTAAGTCTTAACTAATACTTAATACTCTCCCTGGTTTCTGGACAGAGTACCTGGTTTCAGTTCAGTGACAGGAGAGGCACCAAAGAGATTCTACAGGAATATAAAACTGAGACACTATTTCTATGAAACATGATTACTACATTCATAATTCACAAGTCATCATACTGGTACTCTGTAAAACAGTTATAAGACTTAAAATAACTATTTTCTCATTTAGGTTTCATATAAACTTGCAAATGATTAAAATTATAAAAATTTTCATCAATGTCAGAAAAAAATAAAGCATTAAAAACAATGTTTTCCTTACCAGAATGGAGTGCATTCCCATGTAAATTCTACTTAGGCAAACTAGAGAACACCAGCAGGGAATAAGAATCAGTCCATATATAGGAGGATACTATAAGGGAAAGAAGTGAAACTGGTTAGATTAAGTTAGATACAAACAAGAAATAAAAACCAAATCACTGTACTAACTCCAGGGTTATCAAGAACTGTTTTTACTCCCCATTGCACTCCCAGCACCTAATTCAGGGCATAGCACATGTCACACACTAAAGAAATACTTTTCCAACGATGAACAAATGACTGAATTTTCATGTTTCTACATTATTCTTTCTGGGAACTGGCTCATTTTTGCTTCTGAAGTACAGATTTGATCACTGGCATGCTACAGGAGGAGGACAGATAGAAGACATATTTTAATATGGTTCCAAAATTAGAGTTGCTGGAACAGCACCTGAATCTGGTCCATGTCAATGTCCTCACTTCCCTGGGAAGGAGGACCAAGAATTTTCTCCCTAATTTCCATCAGTGATCACTATTTCTAATTTGCATTGACATTTCCCCTCCTCATATTCAACATTTAACACTTAGTAATTAGCTTTCCACTTCTGTGCCCTCCACTAAAATTTCAAATGCTAATACTGAAAAAATTTGCAGTGAGATAATGGAAGCAGAAACCTCCCAAAAGAAAAAAGCATAAACAGAAAGTAAAGGCAACTCTTGGTATCAATGGCACCAATGGAAGAACTGACTTCAAATGTCCTGAGATTAGAGGGAAGGAGGAAATAATGGATGGGTATGATGCTAAGTTTGTAAAGGAAGAGGAGAAAGCACAGTCAGGGCAGTTTTTACCTCAAATTTCTCAAAATTTGAAAGCCAAACTGAAGCCAAGAAGGTTGAAGAACTGGAGTTGAAAGAAGATTTTGAGAGTAGTAAATATTTAGTAACATTTGTTCTATTTGACTTCTCTACTACATTTTACATGGCCCTCCACTTTTTCTTGAAACTCTAAATACCCTTGAGAGCCCTGGCTTCACACTCTCTAGTTCACTTTTTTGTTTCTGACCCAAGAGTATATCTTCCTCTTTTTATTCCTTAAACATTAGTGCAAATAAGGGGTTTTGTTTTGTTTTGTTTTGACAGGGGAGGTACTGGGAGTTGAACCCAGGGGCACTTATTCACTGAGCTATGACCCCAGCCCTTTTTATATTTTATTTTGAGACAGGATCTCAATAAGTTGCTGAGACTGGCTTTGAACTTGAAATCCTTGTGCCTCAGCCTTCTGGGTCGGTGGGATTACAGGTGTGCTTATTTATTTTAAACATTTATTTTGGTTGTAGATGAACACGATACCTTTATTTTATTTTTATGTGGTGCTGAGGATCAAACCAAGTGCCTCACACATGCCAAGTGAGTGCTCTACCACTGAGCCACAATCCCAGCCCTTCTTATTTTTTAACTAGTACTGAGCATGCTGAAGACCTATCCATTTCCCTGAGTTTAAGGACCAATTTCCAATTCCTGTATGTATCTCCACCTCAAAGTCCCTATGGAGTTAAACCCACCACCTCAAAACAAACTCATCATCCTATCACTCACACAAACTTGCTCTATAATATTCTAAATAAGAAACATGAATTATCCTTACTTCTTTTCTTATCCTTCTACTCAACCAATAACTAAGCTTGACTAATCTAGCCTTACCAAGTATTACCTTCTAAATATTCCTTGCTGTCATCTCTTCTACATCCCTATTTTTATTTCTCTTGCTCAGATCCTTAGTTTCTTTTACAGGCTCCCTATGCATTCCCTACTGCCCACTGTGCCCCATGCATGAGGAACTTGGTTTACTTGGGCAAACAGACATTTAACCATACAATGAGGTAAGTACTGACAGGAGTATACTAAAAATTCAGAGGTACCCTTGGGGGACAAGTGGTTAATTTATCTTAGAGATGTCAACAAAGTCTCCTAGATTAAGTAAGATTAAAAGATGGGTAGGATTTCATCAGAGAAAGGAATGAGTGAGTACAGTGCTAAAAAGATGGAGAAGATTACAAACAGCAGGAACAGATGAGCAAAGGCTTTTCTATATGCAAGAAATTGTAGGCAGTGAGAGAACAAATTTCTCTTCCTGATGAGGAAAACATAAAATAGCAAACACATAAATATGCAAATTATAATATAAATTACATGTAAAATATGATGAATGGTATAGAGAAAAAAAAGAGAACAGGTGTTAAAGAATCAGTAATAATGATGAATATTTTTCATGCTCTACATTTCAGGTTCATTTGGCAGTTAGATTAAGGGCATGTGACCAGTTTTGGCCAATAAGCTGGGTGGGGGGTGGTGGAGTATGCCTTATGACACTTTCAATCATTCTTTGAACCCTCTCTTCCCAGAGATGTGATTTTGAAAACCATATGTTGAGCCATGTGTGAAGGCTGAGGCAGGAGGTTCAAAGCCAGCCTCAGCAAAATTGAGGAGCTAAGCAATTCAGTGAGATCCTGTCTCTAAATAAAATACAATATAGGGCTGGGGATGTGGCTCAGTGGCAGAGTGCCCCTGAGTTCAATCCCTGGTACCCCCACCAAAAAAAAAAAAAAAGGAAAAGAAAACCATATGTTGAGATGCATAACAAGATAGGTTATGCATCAGCTTGGGTCCTTAAGGTCATAAGTGAATAGAGCTGTTGGCTAACCCATAATGGATATGTAAACACAAATCAGAGAGAAGCTTTTGTTGTGTTAAACCACTGAGATTTGGGGGGGGGGGTAAAGCCATTGCCACAATATAACCAAGCTTACTTTAATTTAAACAGAAATAGACATGGGATCAGGAGTTTGGAAGTGTTAGTGGGCAGGTTACTGTTACATTATATAGAAGATGATCTGTGGAGGGGCTGGGAATGTGGCTCAGCGGCAGAGTGCTCACCTAGCACCTGCAAGGCACTGGGTTCGATCCTCAGCACCACAAAAAAATAAATAAATAAATAAAACAAAGGTATTGTGTCCAACTTAAAAAAAAAAAGAAGAAGAAGAAGAAGAAGAAGAAGGTCTGTGGAGACTTCATTGAGCAGCTGAGATTTGAGGCAAGACAAGATACAGGCAAGAGAATTAGCCATGCAGATACCTGAAGGAAGAACACATACAAGGAAGAGGAGTCAGCTGGTGCCAAGTCCCCAAGACTGGGAAGGAACCTAGTGTGGTCAGAGTAGAGAGAACACACATCAGAGGTAGAGAGGCAATGGGGGCAGATTAAGAACAGTCTGAGAGGCCACTGTAAAAAGACTGGAGATGTAGTTCAGAGGTAAAGTGACCCTGGGTTCAATCCCCCAAAATAAACATAAACCCAAGTATAGCAGTGTCAGATTGACTGCTAGGTTGAGATTAAATTTGGGGGATCAAAGGCAGTAACAAGGAGACCAGTTAGAAGGCTTTTATAGTATCATCTAGGTGAGGGAGGATAACATGGTTTCTATTTCTACAGTAGAAACTCAAGTCTTTTAGATATTTCTGTTAATCTTTTAGAAGTTGTTAATAGAACAAGACAGCCTAACAAATAAAGCAAAACCCTCTTAGCCTTTCCTTTTCCCCTAATCCATGGCACCTTCAGACTTCACTGTGAGGAAGAGTTGAATAGTTGGGAAAAGTCAATTTCATTTTAATCAATTGGTTGATTTTGGGGAGGCCATTAGCCTCTGCCTTCAGGGTATTTTCTCTAGAATTTGCTCTGAGAAAAATTCCTTATAAGAAACACCTGATTCAGTTCTGACTACATGATGGCTTTCATGTTACTTCCCATTGAATAATGGAATTCTGAGCCAGTGAGCAGGGAGGCAAAAAGTATTCCATCAGTAATCGTAAAGCAGATTTAAATAAAGACCTCAGATCTTAATGACCAAAGGAAATAAACTAGATAGGCTAAATAAGAACAATAGAACTAAAGTGGGATCATGTGAGGAAGAATTATGTATAACTAATTCATCTATTACATTTATTTATTTCATATTTAAGAATTTCCAAATTATATCTACCTTTAATTTTATGTTAAACTATCTTTAAAAACAAATTTAGAACCACTGTCTTCATTTAGATGTAACTGAAAGGAAAATAGAATTATGTGGAATTATCCTTTGCCAAAAAATAATTCATTAAAAATATGTAATATATGAATATGTACACACACACATACACACTAATCACTTTCAGTCATCTATTAGTTTCCCCATTTTTTCATGACCTTTTGGAGTACCCCAGGGCTTAATCCTACAGATACTTCCTTTCCCTCTCTACATCACTCCCTTGATACAGTTCATATGCTCATGGCTTAAACTTATTTCTCTAGCCTGGACTTCTCTCCTAAATTCCAGAGTTGGATATCCAACTGCCTTCTAGATATTTCCGTTTCAATGTCTAACAGGCATCACAATGTAACATGACCAAATCTGAACTCCAGGTTTCTCTTTCATCTCGCCATCCAGTTGTTAACTGCAATCCTTATGTTAACCGAAAGGAAAGCATATAATATACACAGAAGGAAAAGAGAAGAGAATCCAAAACAACAACACTGAACATAGTAAAATGAAAAAAATGAGAAACAAAAAGCGCATAAAAAAAGGTGGAAAAAAATTAGGAAAATGGCAAAAGTCACTCCTTACTACTAATTACTTTGAGCAGAAACAGTTTAAACTCCCCAATCAGGCAGAGATTTGGCAGAATGAATAATACAGCGTGAAAATATATATATTGTGAAAAACACTCACCTTTAGATGCAAAGACACAAAAAAGTTGAAAGTGAATGAATGGAAAAAGATTCTGTGCAAACAATAACAGACAGCCAGGTGGGTATTTCAATACCAGACAAAATAGACTTAAGTCAAAAACCATTCCAAAGGACAAAGGAGAGTAAATATTGACACAAGGGTCAATTCAACAACAAGATATAACAATTATAAGCATACAAGCACCAAACAAAGCCTCAAAATAAACAAAGCCAATATGAGCATCTTAGTTGATGTGAGAAAAAAAAAAGAATTTGACAAAATTTAATACCTTTCACGATAAAAATATTTGAAGAACAAGGAACAGAAGAAGAGAATTTCTACAACATGATAAATGGCATTTATGAAATATATACAAATAACACCAAACTCAATATTAAAAGACTGAAAGTTTTCCCTTAAGATTAGGAATAAAGGCTGGGGCTATGGCTCACTGGCAGAGCACGCACTTGCCTGGCATGTGTGAGGCACTGGGTTCCATCCTTAGCACCACATAAAAATAAACAAATAAAATAAAGGCTTTCTGTCTATCTACAACTACAAAAAATAATTTAAAAGATTAGAAATAAAAGAAGGACACCTCTTGCTACTGCTATGTAACACTGTACTAGAAGTTCTAGTCATAGCAATTAGTCAAGAAAAAGAAAGACTTCTAAATTGGCAAAGAAAAAGTAAAACTATCTCTATTCACAGATATGATTCTAAAAAATTGAAAATCCCAAGATCTGCCAAAAACAAAACAAAACAAAAACACCCCAACCAACTGGAGTTAATAAATTCAAGCAGGCATGGTAGCACAAACTTGTATTCCCAGCTACTTGGGAGACCTAGGCAGGAGGACTGCTTGGGCCTAAGAGTTCTGGACTAACCTGGGTAATATATGTCTTAAAACAAAATAACTAAAAACAAAACAGAGAGGCCGAGTACTTTTTTTTTTTCCAGTACTGGAGACTGAACCCAGAGGTACTTAACCACTGAGCCACATCTCAGCCCTTTTTTATGTTTAGACACAGAGTCTTGCTAAGTTGCTTAGGGCCTTGTTAAATTGTTGGATTAGGTTTAGGATTTTTGGTGGTGCTGGGGATTGAACCCAGGACCTTGTGCATGCAAGGCAAGCACTCTACAACTGAGTTATATCCTCAACCCCTCTGGCTTCCCCCTTAGAGTACATTCTTTTTATGGTTATCTAATCTATACCCTCTCTTCTGAAAACCTCCCCATGTAAACCCAGCAGTGTGGCCTGAAGACATGCTTACACTGTGTGATTCTGCTCACCTGATCACAGCTGTTTGAATCCGGAATGGATACTTGGCACTGGGGAAGCAGATTCAGTGGTTAGACTGAGCTAATCATATTCTTTTTTTTCTGACAGTAATTCAAAATAAAGTCAGAAAGACCATCTCTGCTGTGTGCTTGACCTTGTAAATAGTATAGAACTAGGGGTGGGGCTGGGGCTCAATGGTAAAGCAAACTTGCCTAGCATTTAAGAGGCCCTGTGTTCAATTCCAGCACCACCAAAAAAAAAAAAAAAAAAAAGTATAGAACCAGAGGTGACACAGACATATGTATAGCAAAGCAGAGAGAGAGGACAAAGGGGCAGGAATGAGAGACACTATGTAATCCCAAGAAGCAAAGACAGACAGTGGGCCTTAGTTCTCCTCACATTTTAGAAACTGGCTCCAATCCCTCAAGGAGGCCCAGAAGAGCTTTCATGCCCTTGGCTTCTATCAGATTCCCCCCCTAGTCTGGGGGTGGGGGTGGAGGAAACAACTCCCTCTTTTTCCTTAAGCTAGTCCAGAGTTTATTTTACATACACACATACCCTTAGTTAGATACTAACCTCCAACTAAGGTTACCTCATACCTCTCAAATGACTCAGATTCTATTACAGGTAGCTTTCTCCCTAGAGCCTCTGTTCTTTTGTGTGTCCTTTCCTAGGGCAATGTTATCTACTCCTGTCACTTTACTCTGCACCTACCTGCTGATGACACCAAAACTGCCCAGATGTCTTTCTGGATAGAACTGCTCCCTAAAAAACTGCAGATGAGTATCTTACAGACACTTCAAACTCAACAAAACTAAAACTAAAATAGTCTCCTCTGTACTCTACCCTGCACTTACCCAAATATGACCTGCTTCCATTATTTGCATCTCCACAAATCAAACTGCTCTCTCTCAGGTTCCCAAACACAATATCCAGGAATAATACTTCCTTTTATTTCCCTCCCTACTGCCATCCAGTTAGTCACCATGTTATGTCAATTCTACCTGCAATATCTACCAATTTCATCCATATCTTTCTATTACCACTGTTGCTTATCAGGATTAGGTTTGTTTTTGTTTTGTTTGTATTGGGGATTGAATCTAGGGGTGCTTTACGTCCCCAATCCTTTTTATCTTTTACTTTGAGACTGTGTCTTGCTAAGTTGCCAAGGCTGGTCCCAAATTTTCGATTCTCCTGCTTCAGCTTCTGGAGTCACTGAGGTATACTACCACACCTGGCGTTAGGGAAAGTTTTTGTTTTTTGTGGGCTTTTTTTTTTTTTTAAACTCAAGGCACTCGACCACTGAGCCACATCCCCAGCCCCAATTTTGTATTTTATTTAGAGACAGGGTCTCACTGAGTTGCTTAGTACTGCGCTTTTCCTGGGGCTGGCTTTGAACTCCCAGTCCTCCTCCCTCAGCCTCCTGAGCCTCTGGGATTACAAGTGTGTGCCAATTTGCCGGCTAAGCAAAGTTTTAACAGAGCCAGATACAACTTAAGATTTTTGGACCATACAGTTCATGTATGTCACAACCATTTAATTCTGCTATATAGCATAAAAACAGTCAGATAATATAAAAATGAATGGACATGGCTGTATTCCCATATGCTTTCTTTATAGACATTAAAGTTTTGAATTTCACATAATTTTCAAATGCTACAAAATACTCTTTGGGCTTTTTACAACAATTTAAACATGTGAAAACCACTTATACTTCATAAGTCACATAAAGATAAGCAGCAGGTATGAGGGTGCAGCTCAGTGGTACAGTACGTGCTTAGCACGCATAAGACCTGGGTTGGAGCCCTAGCACTACAAAAAACAGATTTTTAAATTAAAAAACAGGCAGCAGGCCAGTATTTCCAACCACACTGATCTAGGTCCCTATCCTAAGTACCTGTTCTCTCTCCATGGAAATGGTAAAATAACCTTCTCCATGGTCTGGTCTCCCTATCTCCAGTATTGCCTCCAGCTAGTCATTTATTTTCTATACTAGAGAGAGAATCTTCCAAAAATACCGATCTATTCTTGAAAAAAGAACCATATGTTCTATTCACACCAATGTATGTAGGGCCCTCCATTTTGCCTAGAAACTTTGTGTGTGTGTGTGGTGCTGGGGATTGAACACAGGGCCTTGTGCATGCAGGCACTCTACCAACTGAGCTATATCCCCAGCCCCAGAATTTTTTTTTTTTTTAACTTTAATTTTTTTGCAATATTGGTGATTGAGCCCAATACATGTTAGGCAAGCACTTTACCACTGAGCTACATCCCCAGACCCCTTTTAAAAAATTATTATTTGTTTTGAGACAAGGTCTCACTAAGTTGGCCAGGCTGGCCTTAAACTTGCATTTCTCCTGCCTCTGTCTCCCAAGTAGCTGGAATCAGAGGTGTATGCCACGACACCTGTCAAAAAAAATTATACTTGATAATCATCTTGATTTTATTCAATAAGAAGAAAAAGAGATAATTGCAACAAAAGAAATGCACTTATTATTCTCTGTTGACATGATTTCCTCTATAAAAATAGCACAAGCACATGAGAATCTATATACAAGTTATTAAATTAAGGATAAGTTCAACGATGTATAAAAGCACCAACATTTCTATATTTCAACCACAAAAAGTTAAAATATTTGAATTTTAATAAAATATCAATTCCAATAGAAACAAAAATATAGCTAAAAATGAATCTTAAGTTTGACTTATATGGAGAAAACTATAAAGCTACATTGAGAGATATTTTTAAAAACCTAAATAATAAGTAGATTTACCATATTACACACCAGAAGACTCAATATTATAAGGCCATCAATTCTCTCATTTATAAAGTTAATTTATAAATGTACTGTAATTTCAATGAAGTACAGAGTTTTTCTTGGAAATTAAAAAGTTGATTCTATAGCATATACTGAAAGCAAGGACCCAAATTAGCCAAGACAACTTTAAAGGTAGGGAACTTGCATGAACAGATATCAAATCTTACTATACAGCAATTAAAGCAAGAAAGATAATGTTATTGATAAAGACACAAACATACCAGTGAAACAGAACAGAGAACCCAGAATCAGACCCATACATATATGAGAACTTGATATGTACAGATGTGGCACTTCAGATAAGTTAAAAAAAAAAAAAAATCAGATGTGGTGGCTGCAATACAAAGGCAGAAGGATCACAAGATCAAGGCCAGCCTCAGCAATTTAGTGAGGCCCTAAGCAACTTAGTGAGACTCTGTCTCAAAAGTTAAAAAGGCTGGGGATGTGGCTCAGTGGTTAAGTGCCTGTGGGTTCAATTCCTAATACCAAAAAAAAAAAAAAAAAAAAGTGTGTGTGTGTGGGTGGGTGGGTATATAGGCTTCAAAAATGGTACTAGATCTATTATTATCTACACGAAAGGAATTAGATTCATACCTCAGAAAACCAAGAGAAAGTGAATTAAAAATTCACACATGCGGACTGGGGTTGTGGCTCAGCCGTAGAGTGCTTGCCTAGCACTTGTGAGGCCCTGGGTTCAATCCTCAACATCACAAAAAAAAAAAAAAAAAAAAAAAAAAAAGAGTAAAATAAAGATGATATTGTATCCAACTGAAAAAATAAATATTAAAAAAATTCACACACGCAACTACAACTATCTTTTTAATAAAAATATAAGATATTTTTCTTTTTGTTCTATACAAACTAAATCTAAAGTACTTAAAGAAAAATAAACAGGAACAGTAAGAATAATTCTGAAAATGTAAGATATAAAGCCATCTTAAATGTGATAAAGTAGAATTTTGCACATATCAGTCATATCAATTCTAAGTTTAAAAAAATATGGATATAGACCCAACTACAAACTTAGTATGTGATAAATGTGACAGTTCAAGTCAACATATAATCCACACTACTTGGGAACTGATGCAGGGGGATCAGAAGTTTGAGGCCAGCCTGGGCAATTTACTGAGAATCTGTCTCAAAAAACAAAGAGGAATGGGGATATAGTCCCTAGGATCAATCAATCCCCAGCATCCCCCAAATTAAAACAAAACAACGAAAAACCATCATAAAAGTAGTATAAGAAGCTATTCTAAATGTCACATAAAAGCCAGTGCAACTATGAAAGAAAATATTAATACATAAAAGAAAATTTTCTGTTTGACAAAAATTACAAAGTCATAAGAAAATTAACAATTTAGGAAAACACATTTCCAAATCACACCATACACAATAGGCTAATTTTACTACAATATAAATTAGGGCTTCAAAACTAGTAAGTAAGTAAACAACTTGGTAGCACATGCCTCGGTAGAAGTACCAGTCTCTAGTAAGAGAGACTAAGGTGAAGGGATCACTTGAGTCCAGGCATTTGAGATGAACCTAAGCAACACAGGAAGATTATTTCTCAAAACAAACAAAAACCAAGCTGGGTGTGGTGGCGCATGCCTTTAATCCCCCAGCGGCTCAGTAGGCTGAGACAGGAAAATCTTGAGTTGAAAGGCAGCCTCAGCAACTCTGTGAGGCCCTACGCAACTCAGAGAGACCCTGTCTCTAAATAAAATATGAAAAAGGATTGGGGATGTGATTCAATGATTAAGCGCTCCTGGGTTCAACCCCCATTACCAAATAAACAAAACTATTAAGCAGCACAAGAGAAAAATATTATTTCCATGTAAAAACTTGTACAAAAATATTAGTAGCAGTGTCATTCAAAATGAGCAAAAAATGAACCCAAATGGCCATAGATTGATGAAAGGATAAGTAAAATGTGATATGCCCACCTAAATATATATTAATTAGCAATTAAAGAAATGAAGGCTGGGGCTGGGATGTGGCTCAAGCGGTAGCGCGCTTGCCTGGCATGCGTGTGGCCCGGGTTCGATCCTCAGCACCACATACAAACAAAGATGTTGTGTCCGCCAAAAACTAAAAAATAAATATTAAAATTCTCTCTCCTCTCTCTCTCTCTCAAAAAAAAAATTTTAAAAAAAAGAAATGAAGGCTTATAGCACAGATATATGCTATGAGTGAAATGTAAAAATATGCTGGGAAATGGATATTTTAAAAAACCATTATGCAAAGTGAAAAAAGCTAGTCACAACAGACTACATATTGCATGTTTGCACATATACGAAATGTTCAGAATAGAAAAATCTATATACACATGAAGTAGATTAGTAGTTGCCTAGAGATTGGGGGGAAATGGAGAATGACTACTATAAATAAGGACTTTCTTTGAGGGATGTTGAAAACGATCTAAAATGGATTGTGGTAACAGTTACACAATTCTATAAATATACTAAAAACTACTGAATTGTGTTTTTTGTTGTTTTTGATATGGGGTCTTACCCAAGATGGTCTTGAACTCCTGGGCTCAAGCAATCCTCCTGCCTCAGCTCTGTATACCTGAGACTACAGGAACATGCCACCATATCTGCTTCAAATGTACATTTTAAATGGGTGAATAGTATGAAATTGGAATATGATTCAATAAACTATTATGTAGCTGGGTACAATGACACATGCCTGTAATCCCAGCAACTCAGGAGGCTGAGGCAGGAGGATTCCAAGTTTAAGGTCAGCCTAGGCAACTAGCAAGAAGACCCTGTCTCAAGATAAAAAATTTTTTCTAAGAAGGGTTGGAGATGTTGCTCAGTGGTAAAGCCCCTGAGTTCAATCCCCAGCACTGTCACAACAATAAATAAGTAAAAAAAAAAAAAAAAAAAAAAAAAAAAAAAATCACTAAAAGGAGCTAGGGATATGGCTCAGTTGTAGAGCATCACTGAGGTCAATTCCTACCATGGAAGGTGGGGAATTGGTTATCATATTTAAAAAAAAAAAAAGCAGCTGGGGGCACACCCTTGCAAACCCAGCTACTCAGGAAACTGAGGCAGTGATTGCAAATTAAAGGCAATGAGCAATTTACCAAGATGCTGTCTCAACATTAAATTTTTTTTAAATAATAAAAAGGACTGGGGATGTAACTCAGTGGTAAAGCACTTCTGGGTTAAATCCCCAGTATTTAAAAAAAAAAAAATTGCCCTAGATTGTTGTGGCAGGCAGTTCCCAAGAGGTAGCAGAGAAGAAGGAATCAAGAGTACAGCATCTCACTGGGAACTATGCAAATTCATGGCCAAGTATTAATCTTCAAGCATAGGGAGAATGTCCTCCAGGCTGGAGACAAACTACTAGAAAGAAATAAGCTATGAATCCCCAAAGTTCATGTAAGTTTAGCATTCTTACTACCAAGCAGTGGAAAGATGAAACTGTGTAGAGCAGTTAGAAGGTTACCACCTAAGTCATGAAGCTAAATTAACTCTAGGCTGTTTATTCTAGACCCATCCTAGCAAGACTAAAAGGATTAAGCTGACAAGTAATTTAACTGCCTCCAGAACAAAGTCCCACACTATTTAAAGGGATAAAACAAAGTCTAAAACCCTGAAAAAATAACCAAGGAGCAAGAAAATACAATCCATAAGCAGGAGAAATGTTCAAAACACACCAACATGATAGAGATCATAGGATTAATAGATAAGGGCCTTAAAACAACTATTAAAAAAAGCCTTATAAACACATTAAGCTGAGAAATGAATGACTTTTTAAAAGGTTTAAAAAGATTCAAAATACACAGTATCTGAAATTATATCCCATCTTACTTGATGAAATTATCAGAACATTAGACACTGTAGAAAATTAGTGAACTTGAAGCCATAGCAATAGAAATTATACAAAAGGAAGCACACAGAGCAAAGCCACAGCCAAACAAAAAGCAAAACAAAGGGGCTGGGGTTGTGGCTCAGTGGTAGAGCTCGCCCAGCACGTGGGAGGCCCTGGGTTCCATCCTCAGCACCACATAAAAATAAATAAGTAAAATAAATGTATTATGTCCAAATACATCTAAAAATATTAAAAACAAACAAAAAGAGCATGAGTGACCTGCAAATAAACATGAAACTGGAATTCCCAAAGCAGAGAATGTGTTGTGGCAGGCAGTTACAAGGAAACAGAAGAGGAAAATTTTTTTCTAGAAATAATGCTGCACATCTTCCATATAAAATAAAGTACAAACCCACTGACAAGATCAATAAATCCTAAGAAAAAATATAAAAACATATCAAATCATATCATTTTAAAATTTCTCAAATCTAGTGACAAAGAAAATCTTAAAAGCAGTAAAAGACATATTATTACATACAAAGAATTACAGATAAGAACTACAGCAGACATCATGCTGATATCTATGGAAACCAGAAGATAATGAAGCCATATATGTAAAGTGGTGAAAGAAAAAAACAAAATCAACCCAGAATTCTGTATCTCATGAACATATTTTTCCAAAGTCAAGTCCAAATATTTTTCAAAGAATAAAGCTAAGGATTAGGGAAATAGCTCAGTTGGTAGAGTATTTGTCTCGCATATACAGATTCAATCCCCAGCACCACAAAAAAAAAGGAGGGGGTGGGAGAAAATGAATAAAGCTAAGAAAAATGTCACTGCTGACAGATATAAACTAGAAAACGTGAAAAAAGCTGTTTAGGCAGAAAATTTCACCAGCTCCAAACCTATATTAGCACATTCTAAACTACATTCTGAAACATTATACAAAATGATAATGTATTATGGGCTTTATAATATATACATAAATATGTGTTATAATACAAAAAGGGGAGGTGGGAAAATGGTAGCATACTATTGCAAGGTTCTATGTTATACCTGAGTGGTAAATTACTTAAAAAGGAGCAACTACTGAAAAGAGGAAAGATGTAATACAGTTTAAAAAAAAAAAAAAAAGCATGGGGCTGGGATTGTGACTCATGGTAGAGCGCGCACCTTGCATGTGTGAGGCACAGGGTTCAAACCTCAGCACCACATAAAAATAAATAAAAGTACTGACTGTGTCCATCTACAACTAAAAAAATATTTAATAAAAAGCAAAATAACAATGATTTAATTAAAAAATAGAGAATAAACAGTTCACAAAAGAGGAAAACATAAATGGTCATAAACTTAGATAAAGCTCTTTAAACTTTACTAATAATAAAAATGCAAATTTGTTAAAATGGGGAAAGACCAATAAGTTTGACAATATATTGTCACAGTAAGAGTGTAGGAACCAGGTACTGTCATATATTGCTAGTAGGAATGTAAATAGGTACAATCTTTATAAATGGCAATATTGCATTACCTGTTGAAAATCAAATGTATATGCTGTATTCTACTGTTTTTTGACATAGGGTTTCACTGTGCTGCCCACATTGGTCAGGCTGGTCTCAAACTTCAAGCAGTCCTCCTGCCTCAGCTTCCCAAGTAGTTGGGATTATATACATATACCCCAACACATGCTTAAATACATATAATCTTTGACACAGTAATGTGTTAATAAACATATAAATAATCACTGTATCTCTATATTTTATGACTGAAAATCTAAAGGTACTAGACTGTTCAACCTATTAAACTAGGCTATATTTATATATTAGAACGCATCGTGCAAATGTGAAAAAATAAGATAGCTGTCTCTATAAAACACAATGAATTAACATGGTAATATAATGCAATACTCTTGTATCCTATAGCCAGATGCCTGGTTTGAATTCTGGCTTTATAACATATGTAATTTCTTATGAAAATTAGTGGTGGTAATACTGCCATAGGATTTTATGGGGATTAAAAGAATTAAGTCATGTAAAACATTAAGATAATCACAAGCACAATTAGTATTTATTAATTTCTGAGTAAAAGAAAAGAAAAATCATTGTGTATGTGTGTGTGGGTGTGTGTGTATGACTTTATTTCACTTTTGTGTACTGAGAATTGAACCCAGGGCCTCGTCCTTGCCATTCAAGTGTTCTACACTGAGCTACATTCCCAACCCCTCACAATATATCTCTAAGTTAAAAAAAAAAAAAAGATCAAGAGCCAGAACAATATAGTATGTTACCATTTGTATGAAAAATGAAATATATAAATATACATCTATAAAAGTAAAGACTATCTCTGGAAAGCTAAACAAGAAAAATACAATAAATTCTGTAGAAAAGAACTCCTAGTAACTGGGACAAAGAAAAGGGAACTGTACTCTTTTCTTCACATTTTTATGTAAATTTAGAATTTTCTACAATCAATGTATTACTTATTTAAATAGAGAACTGCAATTAATCTTAAACCAAGAATTTGTAATAAGCATTTATAAAATCATGAAAATGTGAAATTCCAATACAAGTGTTATGCTAGGTTAAAAACTAGCATAATATTGTATTGACAATATTTAATAAATTGTTTCTTCCCAGAATTACCACAGTAATCCATTTTCCGTGGCTCTTTTTTTCCCACATTTTTTATTGGTGCTTCACAGTTGTACATATTGATGGAATCTGTTGTCACATATTCACACATGCATACTTCCCTGGTCTCCTGGAGCTTCTTTTGGTCTTTATTATTTATGATCCACTTCTTTGGCCCTTATTTCTTGCTTTTCTTCCCTTTATTTTTTAATGACCCCACAGATATCTTCCTCTGTTATATACAATAAACTGTTTTTGTTAACAAATTTATTTAGTTGTAGATGGACATATGCCTTTATTTATTTTTATGTGGTGCTGAGGATTAAACCCAGTGCCTCCAATGTGCTAGGCAAGCGCTCTACCCCTGAGCCACAACCAATAAACTGTATTTTGATAGAACATCTTTTCTTTTCCAAAGCTCTGTTATTTTTTTATTTTTTATTTATTTATTTTTTTTTTACTGGGGATTGAACCCATGGCTACTTTACCACTGAGCCACATCCCCAGTCCTTTCTATTTGAGACAGTGTCTCTTTACGTTGCTGAGGGTCTCACTAAGATGCTAAAGGCTGGTCTGGAACTTGCCATCCTCCTGCCTCAGCCTCCTTAATTGCTAGGATTACAGATATTTATCGAATTTTTTATTTATACTAGGTAAATAGAGGGAAGGCAGGGGAGAAGTCAACATTTAACACATTTAAGGCACAAATATTTGAAGTCAGGTACAGTAGCCTGCACCTGTAATCCTACTTGGGAGGCTGAAGAGGGAGGATCTCTTGAGCCCACCAATTTGAGACCAACCTGGGCAAAACAGTAAGACCCCCATCTCAAAACAAAAACAAAAGGACACACAAATATTTGTGGATACTCCATACGTATGTACATATACAAACACAAGTTATCTTTTCAAGGCATACAAAGCTGTTCTTATTTTTTAAGAACCTAATTGTTATTTTTAAAATAGCATTTATTTTTACAAAGACACTATAAAAATTATACACAGAGCATGACTTGAAATGAGATTTCTATGTAAGACCTTGATTCAAAGTGTCAAAATTTCAATCCAGCCTCTGCCATTATTACCTGTGTTAATTTTTAATTACATAAAGTCCTTGGTACCTCATCCATAAACTTGAGTTAATAACAGGACTAAATTGGAATATTACAAAAATAAGTTAAATGAGGTAATGGATATTTCAAACAATGTCTCATCCACAGTAAGTCCTTAATAAATATTAATAAGGGGCTGGAGTTGTGGTTTGGTGGGAGAGTGCTTACCTATATGTGTGAGGCACTGGGTTTGATTCTGAGCACCACATGTAAATAAATAAAATAAAGGACCATTGACAACTAAAAAATATTTTTAAAATAAATAAATATTAATAATAACATGTACCTATTATTATTAGAAAAAGTATACTTTAAGATAAACTTCAACTAAAACATTATTAAAGCAAGTATATACTTAGAACCTGTTTTATGCCATATTATTTAAAAATTAAGAATTTGGGGATGGTAGTGTAGCTTAGTGGTAGAGCTCTCACTTAGCATGCCCAAGGGCATAACAACAATTACAACAAATTATTTCTGAAAAAAACATGCAGGGCTGGGGTTGTGACTCAGCTGTAGAGCACTCGCCCTGCACATAAAATAAAGGTATTGTGTCCAACAGCAACTCAAAAATAAAATTTAAAAAAAATGCAAACATAAATGCAAAAGAAATTCTTCATTTATTTTAGATTTTTAAAACTAGGATTATGTTCTTTATATGGCATGCTCCAAATTTCTTTTTTAAAAATATTTTTTAGTTGTAGATGAACACAATAACTTTATTTATTTATTTATTTATTTATTCATTCATTCTTATGTGGTGCTGAGGATCGAACCTAGTGCCTCAGGCAAACGCTCTACCACTGAGCTACAACCCCAGCCCCTCCTTATTTCTTAATTTTCTCCCAGTTCAAGCTACAAAAACTTCCAAATAAAATGAGAGCAATAATAATTATATTGGCCAATGGACCTTAAGTTATTTAATCCTCATGGGAATGCCATATTGTTTTCTATTTCATGTCATCATAAAAGATAGATAAGGTTTTTTGTTTTGGGTTTCTTTGTTTGTTGGTTGGTTTTCCAATGCTGGGGATCAAACCCATCTGTCTTTTACAAGTGGCACCAGGGCTCTTCTTGAGCTCCATTTCCAGCCCTCAAAAAAGGCCTTCAAGCAACTGCTTGTAGCTATACTATTCCAATATACCTTACAAAGACTTGAAGACTGGAATTGCAAAGAGGCTGAGACAGCAATCTTTTTAAGAAAAGATTATTTTGGAGAAATATAAAATATATTCTAAGGAGCTCATATTAATCTTTAGGGAACTTACTCCAGTTCCTGAATATTAGTCATTTATGTAATGGATCACAACCTCTGGGAGTAAATTGTAGAAATCTGTACTTCTGCTGATTTGTTTTTGTATACTGTCACTTTAAGAATAAATTAAGAGCATACATAACAAAATAAAGATTTTTAAAAATAAAAAAAAGGACAAATGAAGAATAATGAAACACAAAGGATTAACTTAAGACTCCATATATGAGATGAATCTTGAGCAAATTTCAAGGAGGGTAAGTGAAGTAGTCATGCTCAGCCAAAAGAAAGGTACATGAGCTAATTCAGTTGAGAGGCATTTCAGCATCACAGACATATAAAGAAATCCAGACCTCTTCCAAGCAAGCATTTGGGTCATATAAATGGACAAGACTATCTACCAAAACTGATGGTAATGAGAAAAACACCAGGTTTTCATTGTTTAATTCTTCTCCCAGTGTCTGTCTCTCTCTCTCTCTCTCTCTTTTTTTTAAATCCACTCTGGAAATAGCAGCCTACAATGCAGTACAATACTCACTGATAGAAAACAACTTGAGCAAACGAAGATAACTTTTGTTTGGAATACATAAAAAGGATTCAAGGAAAAATTAAAAGGCAACAAAAAAAAGTCATTTTGATTTTTATACTGAATTATTATAGTCAAACATTTGTAAAGAAAGAACTTTTATGTAAGGGATTTTTTCCCCCCAAAACAATTATACAAATTTAGGAGTTTACTCAAATTTAGAGGAAAGATACATAAAATATCGAAATTTAAACCATTATAAGATTAGCTGGTACAGTAGCATATACCTATAACCCCAGTGACTGGAACTGAGGCAGGAGGCTGGCAAATTCAATGTCAGCCTCAACAATTTAGAAAGATCTATCTCAAAATGAAAAATAAAAAAGGCTAAGGATATGGCTTAGTGATAAAGCACTCCTAGCTTCAATTACCAGTAACAAAAAAATAAACAAACAAACCATTACAAGATTAATTCTGATGTGATTGGTCACTTTCCACGTCTGTAAAAGGACATGTTTAAGAGTAGGTGATTCTTAACATTTTTGTTAGCTCAAATTTCTAAAACCATATTTACAAAATTCCCCCAAACACTGAATTATATATACTAGATTGTTCAAAATCTATAATGTAAAACTTGTTCTAATAGTTCAAATAATCCTAAAATGTTATCTACAGCCCATAAACAATTCAGAAGTACTATTTTCAGACTTCCTGTTAGCATGTGTCCTTAATAAATGAAAAGCAAAAACAGCTATTTTCTCTTACTTCAATTGCTAATATTAATAGCATATGACAAAACTACTCACTGAGGAGACATTACAATAGGCCTCCCAACCTTAGAATGCTGAGAGTCTTGTGAAAATAAGAGACATTTTATCATCTAGCCAGTAAATATCCCACTAAATACAACTCACTGGCAATCTTAAATTCTGAAATATTCAGATCAAATGAAAATTTTGAGGTATTTATCTACTGTGCAAAACAGGCAGCACTGGTTTATAATCTGAATGTCACTGTGTATTCCCTTTGGTTACATAGGAAGAAACTTTGTATGGTACTATTCCCTCCTAATTCTGCCATTCTTTTTTGTTTTTATAACTTTATTTATTTATTTTTAAGTGGTGCTGAGGATGGAACCCAGTGCCTCATACATGCTAAGCAAGCACTTTACCCCTGAGCCACAACCCCAGCCCAAATAAATCTGCCACTTTCAATACCCACATCACATATTCTGTATGTTCCAATAAGAGAAACACTATACAGAGCTATCCATGGGGACAAGATTTTACCTATACTGAATTTGCATGGGGGCTAAGTAAGCTTATTATAGCTTATTATACTGGAGTTTTACATAGAATGTGTTATTTCTCAATATAAGATGATCTTGTGCATTTTTAAAAATGCAGGAAATCTGCTTCCTTAGATTCTTCATAATTATGTGCTTTATCCTTTTTTTTTTTTTTTTTTTTTTTTTTTAGTTGTTGATGGACCTTTATTTTATTTATATGTATGTGGTGCTGAGAATCGAGCCCAGTGCCTCACACAGGCTAGGCAAGCGCTCTACCACTAAGCCGCCAACCCCAGACCTCTGCTTTATTCTTAAGGGACTGGTTTGCAAGACTAACAAATCATATAATTTAAGACAGATAAAAACAAGCCCAGTAATTGGAGAATAGATATTTCGTCTATATGAAAGCTAACTAGTCTTTAAACCAATAACATTTATGAACCATAAAGAACTCAAAACTGGTAGGTCAAAGGAAGAAGGCAAGATAAAAATGATTAAAAACTCATCCCTGGCTCTCAGTCTGACCCTACTGTCATATTCACCATTTTTACAAACCCATTAGTCTGAGAACCCTAGCTTCAAGAATAACTTTTAAAACATGTATTTTTACAGTTAACGTGACAATAGTACTGTAACAGCTCACAAACTTGATTCTACAGATCAGTGAGCCAGAATTAAACGCTGTCTATCAGCAAATTAGCAACCACATCCCTTAAAAACAGAACTCAGACTCTGCTCCATTAACTTCCATAAATAGCCGCTCTCGTTTAAAATGTGTTACTTTATTGCTTGCAACTAGCATGAGCATGTTTGTTTCGGAACTATACCACGGTTTTGTAAACACCATCTCACAAGAGAGCGAACGACTTTCTACCTGTGTCGGAAGCAGAATCTGTATGGGGCTTTAAGTCACCATATATTACAGTGAAATTGGGTCTCAGTTACTAAGCGATCAATTAAGAAAATCCACTTCCACGATGCATCCCAAGAATTAAAACAATTTGAAAACTCAGCCAAAGTCCGATGATAATATATGACTGCATGAAAAATGTAATATTTACACTTTGCGTGAAAAGTACGCGATTAAAATGTAATTTAACTGGCTAAGTCTTCTAGGTTTCCCCCCAACATTTTTTTTTTTTTAACGGAAAAAGGGCCTCTTTACCGGTACTGTGAAAACCTATGCAAAAAGAAGTTTGGGAGGGAAATGGCCAAATTAAAACAGCTGTAAAGAGCATAGAGTTCTTTGACACCCCCGAGGCTGAGCGGGGCGAGCAGAGAGAGGCTTACCTGCCAGCGGCCATAGGTGAGGAGGACCATAGCAATGGGGATGGCGGTGCCAGACATGGCGTGGGTGGAGGGCATGCTGTACTCGGAGTTGTAGAAGACCTCCAACTTGACCACCGGCGGCGAGGAGGGTCGCGGCCAGCGGATGATGTCTTTGGTGCACTGGCCCAGGTACATGACCAGCACCCAGATGATCACCAGCCTGCGACCCACCAGGGGGTCCAGGTTCCAGATCCAGAAAGGGAAGAACATGATGTAAAAGAGTTCGTTGCCCAACTCCGTGCCGAAGCAGAACAGGTAGTAGAGCGGCCAGTTGCTCACGCGGGCCAGCTCGCCCTCCTCGCCTGTCAGCGAGTTGCGTCGCAAGGAGCCCGCGCGCTGCGACGAGGCCGGGCCCAGCTCGGCCGCCAGCCCGTTCCGCATGCCGTTGGGGGCGCCGCTGCCGTCCGGCTTGATTGAGCACTGATTGCGGTCGCTCCCGGGCGGCTGGGGGCCCTCGGCCGCCCCTGACTGCCGCCCTCGCCGCCGGGGATCTCCGGCGAGCGGCGCTTCCACCTTCTCATCCTCCCTCCGGTCGGCTGAGCGGTTCGGCGGCGCCTCCACCCCGCACAGACGCTGGAAACGGGCCACTTTCTGCGGCTCCTGCAGACAGGCAGCCAGCTGGGCTAGGTGCTGCCTCAGCGACATGATAACGGGACCTGGAGGGCGAGCCGAGCCCCAGCGCTGCGAACCGTCTCCGCGCGCCCAGCCAGCGGCAGCAGCGCCTTGCTCGACGCGCTGGAGTCTGCCGGTGACGGCGCCACAGGCCGCAGCGGCCGCCACGCGCCCCTCCCTCGCTGCGCGCGCTCCGCCACCTCCCGCGTCCTCCGGGAGCGCGCGCGCGCTCCGCGCCCCGCCCCCTGCCGCGCTCCGGGAGCGTGCCGGGCCTGACGGGTCCGCCCGAGCGCAGCGGGCGGCCAGGCGAGCAGCTCGGCTCAGCGGGCTGCAGCTGTGAGGTTCCCCTAGTACCCACCACCAGGCGTCGCGGCGTTCTGCGGGCGGGGCGGGTCCCCCTTCTCCATCTTCAGCCCTCCTTCCCTGCAGGCTGGTGTTCCCGGCTTCCCTCTGCCAGACATCGGCTTAGAGAGGCCACGATCCTGATGCCATCTTTGGCAGTGCTGGTGACCAAGCAGCCGGACATCCTGTTGGCACTGAATCAAATGGTGGATGATGAATGGAGGCGAAATAACCACCATGCGCCCGGAATCGTTCAACTCAAGTCATTAGCAAGTAATTACAGAGCTGTCTCAGAAGGTTGTTGTCAGGAAAGCCACGTGCCAATTGACCAGCAGTGGCAAGATTAGATGGTGATATCAGGACTGACCCAGGATGTATAACTGGTAAAATTAACAGTTGTGGTCTGCAAATTGCCCAAATTCAAAATATTGTGTCATTTATCAAATATTTGGGTATATATTAAGGGAGCACAGGTATTCATAACTTATATGTAAAATATCCTTGTAATAAGTTATAATAGCTATGACGTTAGCACAGAAGAAATATAATTAATAGGTGAATACAGTATATGAATTTTGAGTTTGATAAGATATGTTACAAACTTGACTTCTAAATAGAATAGATTTTATTCTAAGCTCTCTGAAATCTAATTCCAGGAAATTATTTCAGGCAAGGTCAATGTCTATAATTTAAAAATTCAAACCACTTCCAAGAAACTGGCTGGAAAATGTCCCACGCCTTTACTTCATTAGAAATATTTTCATTTCCCAGGGAATGTTACTCTCTTCCTCCTACTCCAGTTGCTGGGCTGTGGCCAGAGAAAGAGAAATCATCATCCTGATTCTCAAGTTGCTTACAATATAAAGAAGAGATTGTCAAGACCACCACTGGAGTACAGCTCAGATGTAAAATAGAGACAAACAGCATTCAATGGGGGAAAAACAGAACAAGTATGATCAGGGACAACAAGAAAAGTGTTAAAGCCTGGGCAGTGTCCTATGTCTGTAATCGCAGGAGGATCTCAAATTCAAGGCCAACCTCAGCAACTTAGTGAGGCTCTAAGCAATTTACCCAGACCCTGTGTCAAAATAAAAAGGGCTGGGGTTGTGGCTCCGAGGTTAAGCAGCCCTGGGTTCAATCCCCAGTACCAAAAAATAAAATAAGAAAGATGTTAAGAGATGATCCTATTGAGCTTTTTGTAATTAAAGACAGAGATACGAATCGGTAAAGAAGTCCATTTTAGGAAGAGAAAATGAACAAAGACAGGGGATAGGAATGTGCAAAAATATATTTGGTTAAAACACACACACACACACATAGAAATCAAAGTAGGACAGGTAATTGGGAAACAGGTTAGAAAGGGGGTGATGAAACTACGTTGGAAAGCTTTGACTGCCAAGCTAGGGAGTTCATTTTGTAGGTAATGGGAGCCCAGAAAAACTTTAAAGCTAGGGAGAAATCCCATCAGAACTGTAATTTAGAAAGACAATTGGAAGAAGGGAAAAAAAAAAAAGGTAATTGGAACCTGGTGCAGTGGTACACAGCTGTAAGCCTAGCGACTTGGGACACTGAAGCAGGAGGATTGCAAGTTCAAGACCAGCCTCAGACTTAGTGAGACCCTGTCTCAAAAAATAAAATAAAATAAAAAAGGCTGGGGATGTAGCTCAGTGGCAAAGCACCCCTGGATTTAATCCCTGATACCAAAAGAAAAAAAAAAAAAAAAACTGGGAAGGAAATCAAAGATGAATTGCCAGAGACCAGAGACTGAAAGCCAGGTAAATAATTAGGTGAGTGAAATAATCAGGTGAGAAGAAAGAATGCCTGATCCAGGACAATGGTTTCAGAAGACAGAAGGAAGAGGATAGATTTGAAAGAGTTTGGAACTAGGAAAAATTCAGCTGTTTCATTTGAACTCACAAGTCTAGTGGTGCATACCACTAATCCAAGCTACTCCGGAGGTTGAAGCAGGAGGATTATAAATTGGAAGCCAGCCTGGCAACTTAGTAAGACTCTGTCTCAAAATAAAAATTTAATAAAGGGGGTTGGGAGTATGGCTCAGTGTAGAGCACCCCTCAGTTAAATCCCTAGAACCATAGTACATACACACACACACACAAAAAAAAAAAAAAAAAAAAAAAGAAAGAAAGAAAAAAAAATTGAGGATATAACTTAGTGCCCACAGCCCTTGGTGCAATCCATAGTAACCACAAAAAAATAAAAGAAATGGATTAATAGGACGGTAGAGCTGGAAGAGGATTACAGGCCATCTTCTTAACTCCCTCATTTACAGAGAGTACTTTGATTTATTCACCTGGTAACTGTGTTAGGTTCTTGGAGATAAACCAATAATAAGACACAGATCCTATTTTTAAAATGCTATGTTCAAATAATCATTGAGAGTGCTGTCCTTCTGCAGTCCTCCCAAATTAGTGTTATCTTCTGAGTTTTCCTTCTCTGAATTCTCCCACCTGTTCTTCCTTGTTCTACTGCCACAATCCTAACTCCAATTCACTTCAGACAAGCAAGGAGATGGGCCTGCGGGTCCACACCTGTAATCTGGGCTACTTGGAAGACTGAGGCAGGAGTCCAATTTCAAGGCCAGCCCAGACAATTTAGAGAGAACCTGTCTCAAAATAGAATTTTTTTTTCTTCTGATACCAGCTCTACCACTGAGCTATGTGTCCCCAAGCAGTGAGAGAAGGCAGGTGCTATTAAGGTCTCCTGTGCAGCGTCCCCATCCTGTCTCCCTCTCTTACCACTGTCCTGCATCCAGTTATTTTCACCCCATGTTAAATAATTCTGAAATATTGTTCCCTGAATATTTTATGCTTTCTTATGCCTGTGTGTCTGTGCATTCTAGGCCCTACCAGTGAGCTACATCCCCAGTCTCTCTGTCTTGCATTCATTACCTTCCACTTCTCACCTGAGTTAGAGACCATGAGTTAGTTGAAGACAGGAACAGAATCCTTAATTTCTATATCCCTAGCAACTACCACAAAAATGTTTATTCAATAACTGAATGAATTAATAAATACAAATGCATGAACTTCAAAAATTTATTGCTGCTGGATGAGGTGGCTGTAATCCTAGCTACTCGGGAAACTGAGGCAGATGGGATCGCAAGTTTAAGACCAGCCTGGGCAAATTAACAAGACCTTGCCTCAAATTTTTAAAAAATTCAAAAGGGGGCTGGGGTTGTGGCTCAGTGGTAGAGCACTTGCCTAGCAAATGTAAGGCACTGGGTTCGAACCTCAGCACCATACATAAATAATTTAAAAAGCTTCATCAACAACTAAAAGAGATTTTTTTAAAAAATGATAAAAAAGGTTGGAGATATAGTTCAGAGGTAGAACACTTGCCCAACATGTTCAAGGCCCTGAATCCAATGGCAGTACTGCAATAAATAAGTAAATAATTCCTATAGATCTCCCCCAAAGAAATTGAAACCTGGCAGAGGATATAACAGTGCTGTCCAATATGCTTGAGACCCTAGGTTTGCTCCCCAGCACTGAAAAAAAGATACCGAAATCCAAAGGATTAAAACTTTCATGAACCTGATTTTTTGGCTGTGGCTCTTTGCCAGGGCAACTATGAATTTTAAGAGATCATTCTCTTTTTAGTCCTTATACAAATTTTTTCTTTTTCTTTTTTTCTTTTCTGGTGATCCTGGAAATCCAACCAAGGGCCTTAGGTACTGTACCACTGAACTACACCCCCAGCCCCTGGTACAAATCTTTGAGGAGGCCTCACTTTCTAGAGAGACCAAAGTTTCTGGTCAAACCAATGTGTCCCGTAACTGTTTAGTAATAAATTCTTTAGAATTATTTCACTTAAATTATCACTTGAACACAATAAGAAAGTGAAGATTTCTCTTCTTGGATAACCAGTTTTAATAATGGTTACATTTATTGAATCTTGTTATATAACATGTATTTATTTGATGTGTCTTAGAAATTCAATTCAACTAATTCAATCTGCACAACTGTTAAGGTAGGTATTCTTTCACCCTCAACCCACTTGTGAAAAACTGAGGTACAGAATCATTAAAAAATATATTCAAAGTTTCAGAGCTAGTAAGTTCTAGAGCCAGGACCCAAGGCACCAAAAGTCAGAATTTGTACCTTTTTTTTTTGCGGGGGGGGGCATGTACTGGGGATTGAACTCAGGGGCACTCAACCTCTGAGCCACATCCCCAGCCCCATTTTGTATTTATTTAGATGTAGGGTCTCACTAAGTTGCTTAGCGCCTCACTGTTGCTGAAGCTGGATTTGAACTTGCAATTATCCTGTCTCAGCCTCCCTAGCACCTGGGATTGATTACAGGGGTGCGCCACTGCACCCAGCTATGCACTATGCATTATGTTGTTACCTCCTAAGAACCCTTTTTTTTTTTTTTTTTTTTTTTTTTTTAGGTACTGGGAAGCATTGAACCCACTGAGATACATCCCCAGCCCTTTTTATTTTTTATTTTAAGACAGTGACTCACTATCTTGCTAAGGGCCTCACTAAACTGCTGAGGCTGGCCTTGAACTTGTGATCCTCCTACCTCAGACTCCCAGATTGCTGGGATTACAGCTGTGTGCCACCACACCTGGCACAAGTACTCCTAAAATGACTCTTTGCTACCGTTTTATTACCACACTGTTTAGGAAATTCTAATTAATTATAATTCTAATTTCCTCATGGAAAATAACATTCAATTGACTTCTGAGTCCTGAACTTTCAAATTGTGTTTAGTTGGTCATTAAAGTATAATAAATATATGCATGTAAAATGTTACATGGAGGCAAAAAAGAAACAAAATAGGTTTCCACTCATTTTAATTAAGCAATTATTGAGTGCTTACCAAATGCAAAAAACATCATATTGAAGTCAAGAGAGGATATACAGGAATAAAACACTGTATTGCCTACAACAAATTTAAGGGCTGGAGATGTGGCTCAAGTGGTAGCGCACTTGCCTAGCCTGCATGAA
Source organism: Callospermophilus lateralis (assembly GCF_048772815.1). Lineage (NCBI taxonomy): Eukaryota > Metazoa > Chordata > Mammalia > Rodentia > Sciuridae > Callospermophilus > Callospermophilus lateralis. Next base: position 67,390,826 of record NC_135307.1, on the reverse strand, counting down.
GCATGGGGTTGATTCTCAGCACCACATAAAAACAAAATAAAGATATTGTGTCTACCTAAAACTAAAAAATAAATATTTTTAAAAAATTATAATCTTGGGGCTGGGGATGTGGCTCAAGCGGTAGCGCGCTCGCCTTGCATGCATGCGTGCGGCCCGGGTTCGATCCTCAGCACCACATACAAAGATGTTGTGTCTGCCGAAAACTAAAAAATAAATATTTTTTAAAAAAAATTCTCTCTCTCTCCTCCCTCTTTCTCTTTCTCTCTCTCTCTCTCTCTCTCTCTCTCTCTCTCTCTCTCTCTTTAAAAAAAAAATTATAATCTTGAAGGGGAAATTTAAAAACTGGGAAGCCAAGCCTGCTGATACACATCTGTAATCCCAGTAACTGGGGAGGCTAAGGTGGGAGAATTGCAAACTCAGCCTGTTAAATGTTTTAATAGAGGTACAGACACAATGCTAGGGGAATAATAACAGGAGGGATTATTTCCCAAACAAGAAAGGAATAGTATTTTTAGAATTTGTGTTGGATAGAAATTCAGAGGGGGGAATTTTACAGGGAAAACAATTTGAGGTACAGCAAAAGAGAATGAGCAAGTGTAGGCATTGAATAAAACCACAGGTGGCCAATGTCTGGACTAGGCCTCTGCACTAGACCCAGACAACCAGTCTGGAAATCAAAATGGAATCACCCATTGCTAAAGTTGCACCTCACCAAACCAGAACTAAACTGTTTATCTGACCATCCAGGACACCAAGAGAAATGAGAAAGCCAAATTTCTCATCCAGACCAGTTTCAAATAGCATGATAATAAAGTTCCCTGTACCTTATTTCTTACACACAAAAAAATGTAACCCAAAGTAACCTGTCAGCCAGTTATTTTCCTCTTATTTTGTCTCCACCTTATCTTACAAGGAAAGTAGTTTTGAAATTATCAATCCACTTTTCATTGTTTCTGCTTTTTTCTAACTTTGTCTATAAAATCCTTTTCTGCTCAGTTGATCAGAACACTTACTCTATTTTATGGAGTGAAGTGTTGTCTGATTCTAGAATTGAAAATAAAATCCATTAAGATGTTTAAATTAAATTGCTGTACCTGGGCTCAGTGGTGCACACCTGTTAATTCCAGTGACTTGGGAGGCAGAAGCAGGAGGATCATAAATTTGAGAACAGCCTCAGCAATATAACAAGACTCAGTCTCAAAAAATAAAAAGGACTGGAGATGTGGCTCAGTGGTAAAGTATTGCTGGGTTCAGTCCCTGGTACCAAAAGAAAAAATTAAAAAGTAAATTGTTAGGCAAATTTTAAAAACAATAGTAAGATACTAGAGAATAGTATTGACCAAATTATATTGTTATATTGTATGTGCATATATATATATATATGTAACAATGAATCCTGCCATTATGTACAATTAAAATGCACCAATTAACATAAGGAAAAAAAATTGCTGCATTAGTTCATGGGAGGAAGAGGTGAAGTTAAACCTTATTGTGAAAAAACTTAAAAGCTATGGAGAAGGAATTGCACTTGCTTTTTATTTTATTTTGATACAGGGGATTGAATTCAGAGGCACTTGATCACTGAGCCACATCCCGGCCTTATTTTGGATTTTATTTAGAGTCAGGGTCTCTCTGAGTTGCTTAGCACCTCGCTGTCTGAGGCTGGCTTTGAACTCGCAATCCTCCTATCTCAGCCTCCCAAGCCACTGCAATTATAGGTGTGCGCCATTACGCTCAGCTGTACTTGCTTTTTTGACAACAGTTGAAAAGAAAAGAACACCCTGGCATGGTGGTGCATGCCTCTAATCTCAGTGATTTGGGAGGCCAAGGCAGGAGGATCACAAGTTCAAGACCCCAAGATCTCACTAAATTGCCCTAAGTCAGTAATTTAGTGAGATCCTGCCTCAAAATAAAAAGGGTTGGATGTGACTCAGTGGTAAAGTGCCTCTGGGTTGAATCCTCAGTTCCAAGAAAAAAAAGGAAAAATGGTTGTATTGGAGTAATTTATTACTTCATTAATCTGGCCACTGTGGCACTTGGCTATAAATCCCAACAACTCAGGGGACTAAATAAAAAGTTTGAGGCCAGCTTCAGCAATTTAAGGAGACCCTGAGCAACTTAGCCAGATCCTGTCTCAAAATAAAAAGGGCATCCCTGGGTTCAATCCCCACTACCGAAAAATAAAAAGAAATAATGTAAAATCTGTTTAAAAGATGAAATATATGATGAACCCAGCCTAATTCCATTTTGATTGGGAGCCATCTTGTCCCAAAGTCATGAAAAGTTCATTGCTGTTTTACTATAAAATACTAAGATTTCTATTTGGTCTAATCACACTCTGATGTTTAAACTTGTTTGGAATTCCTGCCCACGTTCTGAACTCCACCCCATGCTCTGGCTCTCCTTGACCAGATAACAACTGTCTCTGAAACCTCAGCAGTGCCTCATGAATTCTGATGTTGGAATCTGAACTTACTCCCTATTAAGCCATGTAGATCATTAATCTGCTATCTGCCTTTGTATTACACTTGCCAGAACCCTGTTAGCTGTAAGTCCCCAAGACACCTGCCTTTGTAACTTTTAGTGCTATAAAAACCTCCCTACGCTTAGATCAGATGCTGTTCTCTGGCCGGGCTTTCAGGTGAGGCAGTCGTTGGTCAGCCCTTTTGTGTACACAATAAAAGCTTGCTTTAATTTGGTTTAAAATTGGATTCAGTGGTTTCTTTGCAGTGCGGGTTCAACAGTATACAGGGCTGGGGATGTAGTTCATAGTATGGTGCTTGTGTAGCATGCATGAGGCCCTAAGTTCAACCCCTAGCACCACAAACACACACAAACACACACACACACAGAGTCCATATACAAAGAAAGACTCTCAAATAAAAAATAAATCCAGCTAAGCACTTTGGCATACACTTGTGATGCCAGCAACTCCAGAGGCTTAGGCAAGAAAATTGCAAGTTCAAGGCAAGCCTTGGCAATTTAACAAAACTCAGCAAGTTAGCAAGACCCTGTCTCAAAATAAAAGGAACTGGGATATAGCATAGTAGAAAAGGCCCCTAGGTTCAACCTCAATCAAAACAAACAAGCAAGCCATCAAAAAAAAAAAAAAAATCCAAGGGGATAATTATAGTGGGGAAGGAGGACCATCCATAGAGAGATGCTATGACCATAAGACAAGCTCTCAATAAAAATATTTTTCTATTAGAGAATGGAATGAAAGAGGCTACGGAGTACCAGGTTTGAGGAAATGGAATAAAGGGGTGATGTGACCTTGTAGTAGAACAGATAAGGTTTTACCCTGAGGCCTGTGTATGTGCAGGGAGCAGACTTAAGGAGGGTTCTATCCTGCCTCTGGTAAAGAGTGGGCCCTAGTTCAGAGTCCTGGGTAAAGGAAAGAAACTCAACCAAATTTCAGCTAGTAAGCACTTTTGTTCCTTTTGATCAAGAGACAAAACAGTTCAGCTAGTCATGCATGAGCCAAGGAATGGGAATTTGGAATCGCCTCTAGAATTTTTCTGGGTAAATAAGGAAGTCTTATCTAGGTCATGTGAGCACGTGTGAGTCTTATCTAAGTCATGTCCTGAGTCTTATCTAAGTCATGTTGGTATTCCTTGGTAGGAATACCAACTGGTGAAAGGATTTCTTCACTTGCAATGTCAAAAAATAGAGAGGCATTACTTAATACTCAGATTCCTATTAAGGAATAAAAATCCTTGTCTTCTTGGATGTCAAGGGCAAGCTTATTTGCATTTCTATCCAACTCATAAGTTTAGTCCTATAATCTAACATACAACAATGCAGTAATAGGACAAGACTAGTATTTTAAAATTAATTTGGAACATGGCCATTCTGTTCTTTTCAAAACTGTTCTCATTAGAGTAATAATGCCCTGGGCTAGTCACTAAGAATGAAAATGGATGTTGTATGCTAAAATTGTTGTGGGAAAATAGACTGTGCATGGAAGACCTTAGGCAAAGCAAATGAGCTTCAAACCACTGTAGATTCTCTTGGACTTCCATGGGGTTGTCTCAATACACAATACAATTTACAATTTCATAAATTGAAAATGTTGTAAGTCAGCCAGACACAGTGGGCCACACCTATATGGCAATTTAGTGAGATTGTGTCTCAAAACAAAAAAAAAGAGGCTGGGGTATAATTCAGTGGTAGAGCACCCTGAGTTCAATCCTGTGTATGCAGAGGTGTTGGTGGGGGGTGGCATAAGTCAAATATACATTAAATCCACCTCACCTACAAAATATCATAGCTTAACTTCTGCAGTGGGGATTAATTTCCACCATTGTGATTTTGTGGCTGACTAGAAGCTGCAGTCCACTGCTCCCGCCCAGCATTTCCATAAATATTGAATCACATATTGCTAGCCCAGGAAAAGATCAAATTTCAAAATACCGAGTACAGTTTCTACTGAATGTATCTGGCATTAGCATGATAATAAAGTCCAAAAAATCATAAATGAAAACATCACTGAGTCAGGACCTTCTGTAGTTTGTAAACTCTATTTTTTTTTTTTTTTTTCTTGTTCATTTTTGTACTCGGGATCGAACTGAGAGATCGAACCATTTTTGTACCCGGAACAACTGAGTAACATTCCCAGTCCTCTTTTTTTTTTTTTTTTTTTTGATTGATAAGGGTCTGGTTAAATTACTGAGGCTGTCCTTGAATTTGAGATCCTTGGATTGCCAGTTGCTGGAATTATAGATATGCACCACAGTGTTGAAAACTGTAGTTCTAAAGTTACTAATTCAGGATAACAAGTGAAGCGACCTTAGATTTCCTCGATTTGAGGCTAGAAAATGGTGAGTTTTGTTTTTGTTTATTTTGATTTGCAGTACTGGGGTTGAGCCTAGGGCCTTGAAATGTTAGACAAGTACTGGGTTTCATCCCCAGCTCCCTCACATTCTTTAAGTAGTCCATCCTCGATATAAGTAAAAAATCTCCATTAACAGAGGGAAAACATTTGTACATACAGATGGATAAATATCTATTCTATGGAGAAATGACACTCCTGAACAGTTTTTAAGTATATTAATGGAAATGGATTGAATGTGTGCTTGGACACATGCTTGTTAAATCACATTATAAGAGGGCATTATTGGGGCTGGGGTTGTGGCTCAGCGGTAGAGCACTCGTCTAGCACGTGCAAGGAAGGCCCTGGGTTTGATCCTCAGCACCATATAAAAATAAATAAAATAAAAGCATTGTGTCCAATTACAACTAAAATAATATTTTTTTTAAAAAAAGAAAGAGGGAATTGTTTAGGAGTAAGCTCCTATACTAGGCCCCAACAGAGGAGACTTCAGGTCAAAATGGAGTCACCCATGCAGAAGTTCCAGATGAAAAAACTGAAAATAAGTTGTAAACTGACTTGTCCAAAAATCAGCAGAGAGATAATAGCCAAATTTCATAAAAAAGGCCAGTTTTTTTTTTTTTTTTTTTTTTGGTAGTTGTTATTTTGTGTGTGTGTGTGTAAATGAGAGTTTATTGACAAAGACATAAGGTTAAGCTTCACCCAACCCCATGCTCTCCAAGAACAAATCCCTTTAAGAACAAAAGAATGATGAGCATTCTTAGGGCAACACTTACCCCTCCCCCCAGGCGAATTTTAATTAGCGTAATAACGAAGTTCCCTTTTCTTTTTTCTTTTTTGGAATTAGTGTTTGTACTCAAGGGTGCTCTATCACTGAGCTATATTCTCAGTCCTTTTTATTTATTTTGTTTGTTTGTTTTGAGTCAGAATGTAACTAAGCTGCCCAGGCTGACCTTGAATTTGTGATCTTCCTGCCTCAGCCTCCTGAGTTGCTGAGATTATAGGTGTAAGCCACCTCACCTAGTTTGAAGTTCCCTTTTCTTAATCCTATACAAAAAAACTATCTTGAAATAACCCCATGCTAACTAATCAGCTATTTTTCTATTGTTATGTCTCACCATGAAATGATCTATCCACTTTTAATTCTTTTTTTCTGCTTTTTCCAGCATTTTTCTGTTTATAAAACCAAACTTCATAGCTCAGCTCATTGGAACACTTGTTCTTTTTAAAGTATGGATATTATAATTATTAGCAATTATTGATTATACAAAATAGTAGGTTTCAATTGTTGCGGTGGCACACACCTGTAATCCCAGTGACTCAGGAGGCTGAGGCAGGAGGATCACAAGTTTGAGGCTAGCCTCAGCAACTTAGGTGAGACTCTAAGCAATTTACTGAAACCCTGTCTCAAAATAAAAATAAAAAATAAAAGGATTGCGGATATGGCTCAGTGTTAAAAGTGCTCTGGGTTCAATCTCCAGGACCCACCCCTAAAAATAAAAAGAGTTGTTAAAAAAATAATAATAGGGGAGGGGAGCTGGGGATATAGCTCAGTTGGTAGAGTGCTTGCCTTGCATGCACAAGGCCCTGGATTCAATCCCCAGCTCCACCAATAATAATAATAATAATGGTTTCATTTTGACTTTTTCAAAATGTAACATTCTTTGATGTATGGTATCCGCCCTCCCCTGCCCTTCATGCCTTTTCTCTTTCCTAAAGGTAACCCCTTCTACATTCATGTGCTCTTTATTTCCCCCTAAATTCCACATAGGAGAGAAAACATGCAACACTTGTCTTTCTGAGTCTCTCACTTCACTTAATATGATGCTTTCTGGTTCCATCAATTTTCCTGCAAATGACAAAATTATTTTTCTATTATAAAAATAATAGATGTGGGGGCTGGGGATGTGGCTCAAGCGGTAGCGCGCTCGCCTGGCATGTGTGCGGCCCGGATTCCAACCTCAGCACTACATACAAAACAAAGATGTTGTGTCTGCCGATAACTGAAAAATAAATATTAAAATTCTCTCTCTCTCTCTCTCCCCCTCTCACACTCTCTCTTTAAAAAAAAAAAAAAAAAAAAAAGAGAGAGAGACCAAGCTTACTTTAAAAAAAAAATAATAGATGTGTATAGATGCCACATATTGTTTATCCATTCATCTCTTGATGGGCAGCTAGGAGGATTCCTAAAGGTTATTGTGAAGAGTGACTCTATAAAATTGGGGGTACAGGCATGTCTTTTATATGCTGACTTGGACTTCTTCAAGAATATGCCCAGGAGTCCCACAGCTGGATCATATGATAATTCTATTTTTTAGGTTGTTGAGAAACCTCCAAACTGTTTGCTATGCTCAACTAATTTACATAACCTACATTATCACCAATGGTGTGTAAAGGTTCCTCCCCCACACGTTCCCATTCTTACCAGCATTTGCTATTTTTCATTTTTTCATCTTCCTTCCTTCCTTCCTTCCTTCCTTCCTTCCTTCCTTCCTTCTTTCCTTCCTTCTTTCCTTCTTTCCTTCCTTCTTTCCTTCCTTCCTTCCCCCGCTCTCTTTCTTTCTTATTGTCAATGGACCTTTATTTTACTTAGTTGTATGTGGTGCTGAGAATTGAACCCAGTGCCTCACACATGCTAGGCAAATGCTCTAGTGCAGAACTACAACCCCAGCCCCTATTTATATTTCTTTTGAGAAGTATTGTAACAGTGGTCCACTTCGTGCTTTGAATATAGCCCTTGAGGCTTTGCCACTGTGGCTCATTTTTAAGCTTTATTTATTTTTTTACTTTTCTTTTCGCCCTCTCCCCTTCCCTAGCCTGGGGAGAAACAAGATTACTCTTCTTTCCATCCTAAACTGAGTAGTCTATCCTTGAGCAAACATACACCACAGGAATAAATTAGTTCAGACTTCAGGGATGGTGCCACTATCTCTCAAATCACTAAGTGAATTACAACACCCCACCACCCCCACACCACCTGCACACCCAGGACACACCTGGAATGCAACCTTTGAATCACTTTTTTTAAAAAAATATTTTTTTAGTTATAGATGGACACATTGTCTTTATTTTGTTTATTTATTTTTATGTGGTGCTGAGGATTAAACCCAGTGCCTCATACATGCTAGGCAAGCGCTCTGCCACTGAGCCACAACCCCAGCCCTGAATTACCTCTTTTAAAAGCCCTGTCTGCCAGCATGGTGGCGCAGGCCTGTCATCCCAGCAGCTCAGTAGGATGAGGCAGGAGGATCATCAGTTCAAAGCCAGCCTCAGCAATTTAGCAAGTCCCTAAGCAACTCTGGGCGACACTGTCTGTAAATAAAATGCAAAAAAATGGATGAGGAGGGGGCACTGAGGCTGTAGCTCAGTGGCAGAGCACTTTCCTAACATGTGTGAAGCACTGGGTTCGATCCTTAGCACCACTTAAAAATAAAAAAACAAGGCATTCTGTCCATTTATAACTATAAATTTAAAAAAAAATGAGTGGGAATATAGCTCAGTAGTTAAGTGCCCCTGGGTTAAAGCCCTCTCTTCCCTCTGATGGTCAGAATCACAGCCTCTCGGACATGAGTCCCCTATGTTTCTCCTTTGCTAGCAAAGCAATAAAACTTTTTCCTTTTTTCTCAAAACCATGTCTTTAATATTGGATTGATATCAGGAATAAGGACTGAAATTTCAGCATCTCTTCAGATCATTTGCCCATTTATTGATTGGATTACTTTTTTGGTGTTAAATTTTTTGAGTTCTTTATATATTCTGGATATATTCTGGATATTAATCCTCTGTCAGATGAATAGCTGGCAAATATTTTTTCCCCATTCTGTAGATGTCTCTTCACTATTGTTTCTTTTGCTATGTAGAAAGCTTTTTTTAAAATTTGATGTAATCATATTTGTTAATTCTTGCTACTATATCTTGAGCTATTGGAGTCCTATTCAAGAAATTATTGCCAGCTGTGGTGGTGCACACCTGTAATCCCAGCAGCTAAGGAGGCTGAGACAGGAGGATTGTAAATTCAAAGCCACGTCAGCAATTTAAAGAGCCCTAAGCAATTTAACAAGACCTTGTCTCTAAATAAAAAATAAGAAATAGCTGGGGATGAGGCTCCTGGCTGAATGCCCCTGATTTCAACCCCTGGTCCCGGAAAAGAGAGAAATTGTTGCTTGTAGTAGTATCTCAAAGTGTTTTCCTGTGTTTTTGTTCTGAAGGAGACATAGGGATCTAGCATATAAGTGATTTTTGTTCTGCATTTGGTTTTTTGTTGTTGTTGTTGTTTTGTTTTGAGGCTATTTTGAAGGGGATTGTTTTCCTGATTTCTTTCTCATCGAGTTATTTATATAGAAAACCTACCAATTTTTATATATTGATTTTGTATCCTGCTACTTTGCTGAATTTTAAAAAACTTTTTAGGGGGGCTGGGGTTGCGGCTCAGCAGTAGATCACTTGTTTAACACGTGCAAGGTGCTGGGTTTGATCCTCAGCACCACATAAAAATAAGTAAATAAAATAAAGGTATTGTGCCCAACTACAACTAAGGGAAAAAAAAAAAAAAAACCCTGTAGGGTTTTCTAGGTATGGAATCATGTTATCAGTAAACAGGGATAACTTTACCTTTTCTATTTGCATCCTTTTGTCTCTTCCTCTTGCTGATTGCCCTGGCCAAAGTTTCCAGTACTATATTGAATGAGGACATAACAGTGGTCTATCTTATGCTTTGAGCATAGCCCTTGCTGCTCTGCCACTGGGACTTATTTTTAAAAGAATGAGTTTCTTTCTCTTCTTCTCTCCCTCCTCTTCGCTGATCTCAGGGGGAAACAAGATTATCTTTCTTCCCCATTCTTGGCAGAGTTATATGTCCTTGAGCACACACCCACTATAGGAACAAAGCAATTTAGACATTTCGGACCGTACCAGAAGATCTCAGAATTGACTATCTTCCAAATTAACAAGGGAATTACAACTGAGACCATGTGGAATGTAGGCTTTTAATCATCTCTTTAAATACCCCTTTTCACAGGGCACAGTGGCATATGCCTGTAATCCCAGTGGCTCAGAAGACAACAGGAGAATCACAAGTTCAGCAAAGGCAAGGCACTAAGCAACTCAGTGAGACCCTGAATCTAAATAAAATACAAAGTAGAGCTGGGGATGTGGCTCAGTGGTTGAGTACTCCTGAGTTCAACCCCTAGTATTAAAAAAAACCCAAAAAACCCTGTTTCCCTGGGTGATGCACACCTGTAATCTCAGCAGCTCAGGAGGCTGAGGCAGGATGATCAGATTGAAAGTTCAAAGCCAGCCTCAGCAATTTAGTGAGACCCTAAGCAAATTATTGAGACCTTGTCTCAAAATGAAAAATGAAAAGAGGGCTGGTACTGTGGCTCAGTGGTAGAGCGCTTGCCTACATGTGTGAAGCACTAGGTTCGAGCCTCAGCACCACATAAAAATAAAGGTATTGTGTCCATCTACAACTAAATAATAAATAAAAATAAAAAGGGCTGGGGATGTGGCCCAGTGGTTGACCCCCCACCTTCAGTCTCTGGCATAAAAAACAAAACAACAACAACAACAACAACAAAAATTCTGTTCTACCTGATGGGCAAAATCACAGCCTCTGGGACAGAAGTCCCTGTGTGTCTCCTTTGCTGGCAAAACAATAAAAACTTTTTTTTTTTCCTTTTTCTCAAAAGCATGTCCTTGTTATTGGATTGGGATGGAGGACAAGGACCAAGCTTTCAGTGACAATTCCTGGTTTTAAGGAAATGCTTTCAATTTTTCCCTATTCAGTATGACATAGACTATGGGCTAGTTGTATATAACCTTTATTATATTGAGGTATGACCCTTATTCACCTAATTTATTCAGGGTCTTTATCATTAAGTGATATTGAGGTTTTGTTTTAGGTTTTTTTTTTTTTTTTTTTTTTGGTGCTGGGGATTGAACCCAGGGCCTCGTGCATGCGAGGCAAACTCTCCACCAACTGAGCTATAGCCCCAGTCCAACGTTGAGTTTATATTGAAGTTTCTTCCGCATCTATTAAGATGATTGTGTAATTTTTAAAGTTTGATTTTCTTTCTTTGCAGTATTGAGGATTGAATGCAGGGGTGTTTAATCACTGAGCTGCATCCCTAGAGCTTTTTTTGTTTTCTTTTGAGACAAGGTCTTGCCTCCGAAATTGTAGAAGTCTGCCTCAAACTTTTGATTTTCCTGCCTCAGTCTCCTTAGTTGCTGGGATTATAGACGTGCCCCACCTCAGCAGCCTTAATGATTATGTGATTCTTTTTCTTTTTTCTTTTTTTTTTCCTTCTTCTTCTTCTTCTCCTTCTCCTTCTCCTTCTCCTTCTCCTTCTCCTTCTCCTTCTTCCTCCCCCTCCTCCTCCTCCTCTTCTTCTTCTTCTTCTTCTGGTACTGGGGATTGAACTCAAGGGACACTCAACCACTGAGCCACATCTCCAGCCCTATTTGTATTTTACTTAGATACAGGGTCTCTCACCAAGTTGGTTAGCACTTTACTTTTGCTGAGGCTGGTTTTGAACTCATGATGCTTCTGTCTCAGCCTCTCAGCCGCTGGGTTTACAGGTGTGTACCACTGATCCCAGCTTTATTCTTGATTCCATTTAAGTGGTATATTACATTTATTGGTTTGCATATATTAAACCAATCTTACATCCATGGAATGAAACCAACTTGTTCATGGTGTATTTTTTTTAATTTTTTTTGGTACTGGGGATTGAACCCAGGTGTGCTTGACCACAGCCACATTTTTATTTTTATCTTCAGACAGAGTCTTGCTAAATTGCTGAGACTGTCCTCGAACTTTGCAGTCCACCTGCCTCAGCCTCTGGAGTCCCTGCAATTACAGGCATACACCCCTGTACCCGGAAACAGACTATCGTAAGTGATGTGATTTTAGTTAGAAAACTCAGACACACAAAAAAGGTCATTGTTATTTGGTCCCACTCTATAGGAATTGTTGGAGAGGAAAATAAATCTCCTCTCCTTCTTGGGATCTCCAACTGCATCTAAGAATTAATGTGATAAAACACTCACCAACAGAAGTGCCCAAGTTTTAATAATTTTTACGCGCACATGGGGATCTTCATAAGAGAATGGAAAAAAAATCCAGCACAGAAAGTTTTTTTACCTTTAGGTAAACAATAAATTGGTGACAAATGACAAGACAAAGGGGTTTTGGCCAGGGGCAGTAAATTGGAAGTCACTAGGAAATATATTCAGGTGGGAGAGAAAACTCCTGGAAGATAGGGATATTTTAGTAAGTTTGTTTGTACAGATCATTTTGGCGTCAGTTCTTAGACTCGGAGTGTTCTAGCACAGACAGACCATTTTCTCATGGGACATTTTATGGCCAACTTTTGGTAGAAAAGGTCAGGCCAGGTTGCCCTTTCTGCATCAGCTGTTTCTCACACACCTTCAGCTTAAAATAATCAATATGCCAAGCTGGTATATCTTCAAGTGGCATGTTCTTAAGAGCTTCCCTAGTTTATGATTCTTTTTCATAGTATCATTTTGGAGTGAAATGTGCATCATTTGGGGACTGGGGTTGAAGCTCAGTGGTAGAGCACTTGCCTAGTGTGTGTGAGGCAATGGGTTCGATTCTCAGCACCACATATAAATAAATAAATAAATAAAAATAAAGATTCATTGACAACTAAAAAAATATTTTAAAAAACATGCATTAATTATGTTTGTATTGTTGGCATTTGTATATGTGTGTGTGCATGGTGCTGGGCATTGAACCCAGGGCCTTGTGCATACTAAGCATGTACTGTACCACAGAGGTATACCTGAAGCTATATATATGTATTTGTATATAGAGACATAGACATATGCATAAAGACGGAGTCTCATTGTATTGTTTTGGCTGGCCCCAATCTATCTATCTATCTCTCTCTCTCTCTCTCTCTCTCTCTCTCTTTATTTTTAGTTGTATATGAACACAATACCTTTATTTTATTTATTTATTTCTATGTGGTGCTAAGGATTGAACCCAGTGCCTCACACATGCTAGGCAAGTGCTCTACCACTGAGCCACCATTCCAGCCCCTAGAGTCTAGTTTTTTTTTTTATTTGTATTTATTTTATTTCCTCTCTATCAGGTTGTGGTCCATAAAGAATCATTGAGTTAGATTTTGGAGCATTAGTAAAGCATATCCAACACACATTAGAAAGGAGAACAATTATCCCTCGCTCTCCTAGAGTGCTGAAAGTTTCTAAGCTGCCTCAGGCCTGTGCTAGGCAATCCGAGCCTGCTCTAGGGTAAGTGCTGAGCCTCTTGGAATCAGCTACTGGAGTCAGGTTTAACCTGAAAACCAGAGGCATGAACATTTTTCTACTTTGGACTCCCTAATGTGGTGCTTGAACAGTCTAACTTTTGGCTATCCTGTGCACTCCAGGGAATCCAGATGTTAAAATAGAAATGGAATGAAGAGTTACATCATCTCAGGCAAAAGAAACAGCTTACTTCTTATGATTTTTTCCTTTTTCTTTCCTTCTTTTTTTCTTTCTTTCTTTCTTTCTTTTTTTTTTCTTTTTAAATTTTAAGACAGGGTCTTGCTAAATTGTTAAGGGTGGCCTCAAACCTGCAATCCTCCTGCCTCTGCCTCCTGAGCTGCTAGGATTACTGGTGTTCACCACCTCCCCTGGCCAAATTTTAATCTGCCTGGAGCCAGGAAGCTCCTCCTGGTAGCCTTTGATTTTGGCTCCCCAAATTCCTTCTGCTCTTTTTTTTGTTTCTGCTTGAAATCCTTGTCCTCCTCCTCTGTCTCTTTGACCTGTCCCTGGGCCATTTTCTGGGCTTCTTGCCACCTTTGTAACTGAACATGACTCCTTCTGCCCTGTTCCCATCCCCTGCCACTGGACACCTCAGACTTCTTAAATGATATGCTGGGAAATATCTTTATTCTGTTAGGGATAGAAGAGGATTTTTAAAAAGCACAAGCCATAAAATAAAACATGGATGAATTCATCTAGACTGAAGGAGTTCTGTTTCTCCAAAGACATCACAAAGAATACACCAAGATGTTTTTGATACATAAACCACACAAAAGGTCAATACTGAGAAAAAATATAGAGCAATAAATTATTAAGACTAAGACAAACTAAAAAAAAGAAAAAAGAAAAAAGATACAAGACACAGGCATCTCACCAAAGAAGAAACCAAATAAAAAGACACTCAACTGCCTTAGTAATTAGGAAATGAAAATGTAAAGCAAAGTTTCCATTTCACAACAACCACATTGGCAAAAATTCAAAATTGCTTAATACCAGGTGTAGGCAAGAATATGTGAAGCAATCAGAACTTTGGAACAGTGATACTCTGCTGTAGGAGTATAATGACCTCTTTGGAGAATAATATATCATTTTCTTAAAAGGAGAACACAGCATACCCAAGAAGCCATTGCTTGCATTCCTAGGAACACCTTAAGGAAATTTTTGTACCTTAGCCCCAGAACACATTAAAGAATATTCATGGAAGCATTATTTGTGATGCAAAGAAAGAGAAACACAAATATCCTTCAGCAGAGAGTAGATTGAATTTGTGTATACGTAGCAGGGAATACCCTACCCACTAAGAAGTATGAATGAAATTTTATTCTACACATCAACATAGATGATTCTCCAAAACAAAACACTGAGAAAAATTCCAGTCACAGAAGAAATGATTTCATTTATATAGAGACCAAGAAAATGCAAACTCCAATAATATACAGTGGTTACCTCTTAGGGTAGATGGGAGAGAATATAAAGTCCACATGATGGACTTCTAAGACACTGGTAATTTTCTATTCCTCATCCTGAGAGTTAGTATACGTATGTTTCTCTTATTAATGTTCTAAAAAATTTTGTAGCCATTTTTAATACATAATGCATTTCAAAAGTATATAAATTAAAAACACAGTTTTCAGAATTAGAGCCTATATGATAGAATCAGGCTACGTAGACTCTAGTACATCAGACTCTAATACAGTTGCCAGAGTTTATGGACTCCTGATATGCAGGTACCTATGATCACAGAAATATCTGTGTATTGTTATACTATATGTATTATTAGAGTACATGTTTATAGCAGATCTATGGTCAAGGTTTTTTTTTTGTTTGCAAATAGCAGAGATCTAATTCAAACTAATTTTAAAACAAAAGAGCAAGTATGTATGGGGTATGTATCTGGGAAATATAAGATTGCGTCTATAGCAGGATATCTGTAGTCCCAGCTACCTGATAGGCCGGTAAGGAAGATTGCTTAAGCACAGGAGTTTGAGACCAGCTTGAGCAACATAATGAGACTCCTCTTTAAAAAAAAAAAAAGCTATTGCTTCTGGCTTCAACTACAGCTAGATTCAGAGACTTGAATGTTGTCATTGGAATGCTGTCTCACACCCACTCTCAGCATTTTCTTCTGTTTTTGACTTTATTCTTTTACAGGCTTTCTCCCAAATGGTGGCAAAGATGATCATCTGCCAGGCAGATTCCAGAGGCTCAGGAGGCTGAGCAGGAGGATTGCAAGTTCAAGGTCAGCCTCAGCGATTTAGCAAGGCCCTAAGCAACTTGGACAGAACCTCAAAAAATGAAAAGTGCCAGGCAGTGGGGAATGTCTGTAATCCCAGCCTGAGGCAGGAGAATCGAGAGCTCAAAGCCAGCCTCAGCAAAACCGAGGCACTAAGCAACTCAGTGAGACCCTGTCTTTAAATAAAATACAAAATAGAGCTGGGGATGTGGCTCAGTAGTTGAGTGCTCTGAGTTCAATCCCCAGTACCTAAATAAATAAATAAAATAAAAAATGAGTCTAACGGATACTCCACAATATTACACGGCTCAGCTCTATTGATAAAATTTCTTAACACCATCATCTATTGCAGGATTTCTGATTTACACAAAATAATCCCTCGGCTTTTTTTTTTTTTTTTTTGAGACAGGGTCTCTTGTTTT
Source organism: Callospermophilus lateralis (assembly GCF_048772815.1). Classification (NCBI taxonomy): domain Eukaryota; kingdom Metazoa; phylum Chordata; class Mammalia; order Rodentia; family Sciuridae; genus Callospermophilus; species Callospermophilus lateralis. The sequence goes on along the minus strand of NC_135307.1, from coordinate 67,375,051 downwards.
GTCCAGGCTGGCCTCAAACTCCTGGACTAAAGCAGTTCTCCCACATCAGTCTTCCAAATTTGGGGACTTCTAGTGTGCTGCCACCATGCCAAGTAACTCACTATTTTTTTTTTTTTTGGTAACCAGGAATTGAACCCAGGGATGCTTAACCACTGAGCCACATCCCCAGCCCTTTTTGTATTTTATTTAGAGACAGGGTTTCACTGAGTTGCTTAAGGCCTTAAGTTGCTGAGGCTGGCTTTGAACTCTTGATCCTCCTGCCTTAGCCTCCAGAGCAGCCAGGACTACAGGTGTGTGCTACTACAGCAATTCACAGTTTTTTGGCCTCAGTGCTTCCATGATTTCAACGCCACAGTTTTTTTTGCCTCCCTTGGCTTTATTGTTTGCTCATAGGCTAATTATCGTACTTAGGCAGGGATTGTGGCCTCAGATACGAGGCAAGTGCTAAGAATTTCTGACTAGATGTTAGAACTCATTTAGAGAACAATTTTATCCATTACTTCCTCAATTTTCTTCCTGATTTCTATTTGAATTTGTAAACTATGAGCTCTTATTCTCTCCTTCCTGTGTCAACTCAAAGCTGTTTTATTATATTTGCAGAATTCAGTATCCAATACAAGTTGTTCTGGGGTGGTATACACAGCAGTAGGAGATAAGCTCTAGCAAGATACAGAAGTGGGCTCGATTGCTGGCTCTTCTGCTTGCCAGTTGTGTGATCTTGGAAGAGGTAACAGTGCTTCATAGAGAATGAATAAATGAGAATAAATGAGTTTACTTATGTAAAAAGATTAACACAGTGCCTGGCATAAAGGAAGCATTTAATAAATGGTAGTTTCTATTGTTGACTCTGTTTTTGCAATGTGCTAAAATTGCTGTTACTTTTTTTTCTTCCAAGTATTTATGGTGCCTTTTTAGTTTTCATTTCTTCACATCCCTTTTTCTAGTTTTTTTTTTTTTTTTTTTTTTTTTTTTGTCTCTTGGTCACTAAACCAAAAATGTATCTGGACAATGAAAGACTAAAATAACTCAGTGCTTCATTTGAGGAAAAACTGGTTTAGGGAGCAAAATAGATCTGCTTGTCAAGTGGGTTTATTTAAAGTTGGAATATAAAGTCGGCAGTTACGAAATACATAATACATCAAGAAAAAAAAACCTATAAATATATAGGTGACCCTAATTGTGAAATTTTAGAAATTTACAGTACAGAGGGACACTTGATTGGATTCCACATCCTAGTTAATGGTGTCTTTCATGACATTTTTGTAAAAAAGAAAAAAAATGAAGGGGTCTGGGGTTGTGGCTCAGTGGTAGAGCACTGGGTTCGATTCTCAGCACCATAAAATAATAAATATCCATCAACAATTAATAAAATAGTTTTTAAAAAAGAAAAAAGGTGAGCTGGAGTTGTGGCTCAAAGGTAAAGCAGTCTCCTAGCATGCATGAGGCACTGGGTTTGATCTTCAGCACCATGTAAAATAAAATAAAGATATTGTGTCCACCTATAACTAAAAAAAAATTTAAAAACAGAAAAAAGGTGAAGAAATGAATAATATAAATATAAAAGAAACATAAATTCAAAACATTTTATTGCCATGCTGAAGAGTGAATAAAGTTTTTAATTGGTGGTATACATGGGTGTGGCACATGTGTGATAAACATTCTGCGTTGAGTTAGATAAACAGTTTTAAGTACAAACATAGTGTTCCAAGACCCTATTGTATTACATATATAAATATATATGTACATATATTACATGTGTATTTTATTGTAGTGATTGGAATATATTTTTGCTAGCAAATTTAAACATATATACAGTTAAAGGTGCCAATTATTATTGCAATATTCTTTACCCTGAGACTATTATTAAAATAGTTTTAGAAAACATTCCTAAGGCAATCAACAAAGGAAACCTGACAACACCTTGTCCTTTTACCCCATTTGCTATATACAGCCACATTCAAGTGAGTCAGCCATAATTTTAAGTGTTTCACATTTGTTAAACATTATAATAATGAATATTTGAGGATATTTTGAAATATCAAAACACTGGGAATGTTGGAAAATGTAAAGGATAAAAATTTTAGTCGTGTGTCTGATCAATGAGTTTTACTCCTAGTTGATTAAAAGGAAGATTTTTTTAGTCATACTTGTTCAGGGAATTTAACTTTTATTGGAGTAACATTATGTCACCATGCATATCAAAAATAATCAGGCACTGGGCACAGTAATACATGCCTGTAATCCTAGAGACTTGGGAGGCTGAGGCAGGGGGATCCCAAGTTCTAGGCCAACCTGGGCAATTTTGCAAGCATCTGTCTCAAAATAAAAAAATGAAAAAGGCTGGGGATGAAGGTCAGTGGCAGAGCATCTCTGGGTTGAACCCCAATGCCACAAAAAATAAGTAAAATAATTTGAAACGGGCTGGGGGTGCAGCTCAATGGTTGAGTACCCTGGGTTTAACGACCAGTATTGGTGGTGGGGAGTGGCAGCTGGGAGAGCAGAGGGAGTCAGGCTCCAATATTAACTGAATTCTGTATTATTTGAAGATTTATCTGCTATAGTACAGAGAAGACAAAAAATTAAAAAGAAAAACAAAAACACAAAAAGGAAAAAAAACAAGATAAAAAATGAAATAAAGAAAAAATTTGTTCTTAAAAGCCAGACTGATCTATTTATTTGTTTTTTAAATCATAAAGATTTATGCACTAATGGTGTTAAAGGTATTTGCTTCATCTCAGTTTAAATGAAAGCTGAAGGATTAATTCACTTAAGCTGTTTCTTGTCAAGTACTGTATTTGCTTTCAGCAATTTAGGGCAAATGACCAAAGAAAGGAATACATGGCTTAAAGGATTAGAGTGGTGGAAATAGTTGTTTCATGTTTCAAAGAGCGCCCGCACTCTCTTACATTCTTCATAGCAAGCTGCTATTTGTCCGATGTGTCACTGTTGATAGCACCTCTTTGTTTTGGCTGTCTGCTTTTATTTTCTTCTCACTGCCTTTGTTGGTTTAGCTTCTTTTGTAATTCCAGTCTTTCCCAGCCTGCACCCCCCACCTGGCTTTTGATGGATCCTTCTTTCTGTTGCTCACACCGGATGGCTAACTTTCTTTTCTTCTGCTTAAATAGAAATTCTAGCCGACAGCTTGGGAGAAAATAAATATAATTACCTCTGGTTACTTTCATTGTGTCCTCAGACCTAGGAGGAGTATCCCTGGATAAGGGCCTGTGGTCTTTGGCATCCAGGTATATTCGTGTATGTATGTGCCATGTTCATAGAAGCAGAAATATAGATGTGAAATGAGATCTTCATGTAACAAAAGCACACACTTAAATGAATGCCTGTCTACTACTTTAAACTATCTCATCTATCTAAGTAGCACGTTAAAGAGAGGCTTGTCTCTCGAAACAACTGGAGACACATTTATTAGAAATGTCATCGGCACCACAATTCTTCTTGCACATCAGATTCTTTCATCCAGTCTTTGTGAGAACATATATATCAAAATGGGTTATTAAGCAATTGTTCTTTTAGGGGACCTCCTCCCCCGCCTTTTTTTTTTTTTTTTTTTTTTTGGTACCAGCAACTGAACCCAGGGGCACTTAACGGTTGAGCCATATCCCCAGCTCTTTTTAAATATTTTATATCGAGACAGGGTATGCATGTGCATGTGCCACTGAACCCAGCTTAAGCAATTGTTAATGTCATATGTGACAGGATGTTTAGAAAACAATAGGAGACATGAAATTCTAGTCATAATACTTTTTAATTTTTTTTAAATTGTCAATGGACCTTCATTTAATTTATGCATGTATTTATACATGGTACTGAGGATCAAGCGCAGAGCCTCACACATTCTAGGCAAGCACTCTACCACTGAGCTACAACCCAGCCCCTAGTCATAATACCTGATATCATTTAAGACTAAAGAGAAGCTGGGTATGGCAGTGTGTGCTCACAGTCCTAGCCCTTGGGGCCCTAGGGCAGAGGATCACTTGAGTCAGGAGTTCAAGGCCAGTAGCCTGGACAACATTGCAAGACCCTGTTTGAAGATTTTAGAGAAAAAAGACTAATGTGAAGACAGAATTTGAAAATATCTATGTCCTAACCATATCTGGGTTCATATAGGATTAACACAAAATATCAAGTTCATCTTGTATCTTCCATAGCCAGATATATTTACAGTTATATTTGCTGTTGGTATCTCAACTAATGTGTGAATGACAATCCCTGAAGGTAGGTGGGGTGATGGCCTGTCTGTAATCCCATCTACTGCCAAGGCAGAGTTTGAGGCCAGCCTGTGCAACACAGCAAGATACCTTCTCAAACAAACAATGACAACAAAAATTTATATAAATCCCAGTGACTTGGGAAGCTAAGGAAGGAGGATTGCAAGTTCAAAAACTAACCTCATTAATTTAGTAAGGCCCTGTCTCAAAATTTTAAAAAAGGAAAAGGGCTGGGGATGTTGCTCGGTGGTTAAGTACCTCTGGGTTCAGTCCCTGATACAAATAAAAATCACACACACACACACACACACACACACACACACACACACACACATATATATATATATATGATTTTTCCAAGAGAATTTATAATCCTAAATTTTGAATATCACGTTGTTTTCATGCCTGTGACATTGAAACAACTGTTGGGGCAGCTGGTTTAGAGGTGGGGAGCAGTTTCTAGGTTACTTTGTGGCTAAGTATTATTCTCTATTCAGTTACCAGGGACATAAGCTGTCTAAGTCAACAGCATCAAAGAAGTAAGGGTTTAGCGGTGTGAGGAGCTCCACTCCTTCCCCTCTTACAGGGAGATTGTTCTCTAGACGGGAAAGCACATCTTGGACAATGCTGTTTAAAACTTTTCAAGGGAAGTGAGGAATAGTTTTGAAAACCTTGTACTTCACGTTTCCTACCTTCTCCTTTTCCCTCTGTAAAGAAAAGTTCTTTGGGGAGAGAGGGACCAGAAAGGCCTTTGACCTACTTCTTTCTCAGCTGCATCATTTAATGATACCAGAAACAAGCAAATGGGGATGAGATTGAAGGTTGGGGGTAAAATAAGGGAATAAGAGGAAGGGAAGAATAAAATTAAAATGAGAGGAAACAAGGCCCACTTGGCTGTAGTTAGTGACTCCATGCCTGGAAAGCCGTCATCTCAATTAAAGATCACGTTATATTTAGCTTGTGTAATTCTTTTTTAAAAATTAAGTTATTTGGTGCTAAAAATTGAGAATTTCATATGAAAATCTAATTTCTAGCTTCTCTTTTAAATTGGTATGGTCTGGCAACACTGGGCCCCCCATTCCTACATGACAGCCATTGAATCCCATCTAGTTCCTCACACCCTAGCTTTCTCTGGTTCTGTCATGGGTGTTTCTTGTCTAGACCCTGTAGGTAATTATGTTAGCTTTCTATTACTATAATGAAATACCTGAAATAATTGACTAATAAAGAAAGAAGGTTTATTTTGGTTCACAGTTTAGGAGGTTCCAGTCCAGGATTGGACAAACCCATTTTTTGGGCCTTGGGTAGGCATGCCAGATGGCAATGACAGGGAGCCCACGGTGGAGCAAAATGCTCATCTCAGGGCCTGAAATGACCTAAGGACCTCCCACGGCCTCTCTTCCTATAGGTCCCACCATCTCTCAATAGCACCACCCTGGGGACCAAGCCTTTAACGTATGAGCCATCAGGTAACATTCAAGATCCAAGCTATAGCAGTGAGTGATCCTCCTCCCTTGTCTTCATTCTAGACTCACTAAGGACTTGTACTAATACCCTCATATTCTATCCTGTTGTATTTGATCAACTTTTATAGTGTTTATGGTTACACTACTGGTTGAATCAGTAAAACCTGGCTGAGAAATGCCAGTAACGTATCCCTCAGTATACCCCATGCTACATCATTTCATATTCTTTGTGAAAGGAGAGATGTATGAAAGTCATTGTATGATTACCTGTGCAAACTCATCTTTGTCTATAACTAAAAGAATTTGAGGGCTGGGGTTGTGGCTCAGTGGTAGAGCACTTGCCTCTCACATGTGAGGCACTGGGTTCAATCCTCAGCACCACATAAAAATGAATAAACAAAATAAAGATATTGCATCCATGTATAAGTAAAATATATTAAAAAAAGAATTTGAGATGGCTTAAATTAGACAAGCAAAATTAGACTATGAAATAAAAACAATGAAAACCCCCAGAATAAAATTCAATACCCAATAATAAATGTTAACTCGGTGAGGCTAAGTCCCCATGTTGTAAGCTTTAAAATTCTGGAGTAATGCTGAACTATTTCATCCCTTGCTGTGTCTTATTGGTGCCACTGTGCTATCAGCAAATGAAATTAAAATAAAGAAACACCATAGAGAAAGAACAAGATATTGCAAAAATGCACTAAAATTCCAATATCTTGATGTAATGAATAGTTAAAAAATACCCTTAAGTGCTATAAGGAAAATGAAACTCCCCTACACTTTGTATTCTCAGATGCTGTTATGCTACATTCATGGACCACTTTTGACTTCTTCTGAATAGCACAATAATCCTCAGTGATAAGAGAGTATTTTCAGGATTTTCTTTTTTTTTTTTTTTTTTTTCTTTTTTCTTTTGGTACCAGAGGATTGAACCCAGAGGGGCTTTACCACTGAGCCATATCCCTGACCTTTTTTATTTTTTTTATTTTGAGACAGGGTATTGGTAAGTTGCTTATGGCCTCACTTAGTTGCTGAAGCTGGCTTTGAACTTGCAATCTTCCTGCCTCAGCCTCTCAAATAGCTGGGATTATGGGCATGTGACACCATGCCCAGCCTCTTTTTTTAAAAAAATTATTTAATTTAACTTATTTTTATGTGATGCTAAGGATCGAACCCAGTGCCTCGCATATGCTAGGCAAGCACTCTACCACTGATCTACAGCCCCAGTCCCATCCTTTATCTTCTTCTTTGAATATTTTTTAGTTGTACATGGATGCAGTATCTTTATTTTGTTTATTTACTTTTATGTGGTGCTGAGGATTGAACCCAGGGCCTCACGTGTGGAAGGCAAGTGCTTTACCGCTGAGCCACACCCCAGCCCCCTCTTTCTCTTCTCTTAAAGGCACTAATACATTGTGGGGGGGGCTCTGGCTTCATGACTTCATCTAAATCTAATTACCTTCCAAAGAATTACCCTCCAAATTTCATCACATTTGGATTAGGATTTCAAATATGAATCTGGGGGATAAAGGACACAGAGAGACATTCCCTGTATCATGGTCATAGAAATAAAATTGGCAACAATAATAATATAGTTGACACCTCCTCCATATCCATGGATTCCAGGTGTGTGGATTCAACCAACCACAGATCAGAAATAATTTTTAAGTTAGGTATGGTGGTATATGTCTGTGATCCCAGCTATTTGGGAGGCGAAGGAAAGAAGATACCAAGTTTGAGGCCAGCCTGAGCAACTTAGTGAGATCTTGTCCTAAAATAAAATAAAAAGGGCTGGGAATGTATCTCAGTGGTAGGCCATTTGCCTAGCATGTGCAAGTGCCTGGGTTCAAGTCCTCATATACATATAATTCTATGTTTTTAAATTGCATCTATACTAAACATATATGGATTTTTTTCTTGTCATTACCCCAAAAGAATACAGTGTAACAACTATTTACATAGCATTTATATTGTATTAGGCATTATGAGTATATAAAGTATATGAAGGAGTCCCCACAGATACTGAGGGACAACTGTCCCTTGAACCTGACTCACAGATCCCTTAAAAAAAAAAAAAAAAGACTATCAGATTCTGAGTTTTTCCTGTTACCTAAACAACTTGTTCAAAAATTTGAGAATACTGATGGATTTATTTAATAAATATTTGCTGACCATTTAATAAAATACAAGCAGCATATAGAACACTGACAGAATTACACAAATGAATAATATGACATGCTCTGTACCTCTAAGATTCTTACATGGTAGGAGGGGCAATCTGCCAGCATTTTACATCATGTATTTGAATAGCTTTTGTGAACCAAAAGATGAGATACTGTCTTCTCAGTTAACATGCTTAAAAAGATCACCTAGTACTTTTCCTTTACTATGAAAGACCTTCAGAGTATATTCATGAATTTGGTAAGCACACCAAACAGGAAGGAACACACTGACCTATATCAGTGTATTGTTTTGCATTTAAATGGTGTCTTAGTTCACTGGAGGTTTCAAGTGAATGTTTATTAGAGTATTCTTTCCTTCTGACTAAGATGATAGCAGATGATTAACGAGTCCAGTGCCATGATTAAAATGAAAATCCTCACCTCCTTGATGAACAGGAATATCTAGATGCTGACTGCTTGTACACCTACAACAGTTTAGAGAAATGACTGCATACACCCTTAAGCAAAGACAATCTTCTGTTTTATGTGCCTGAATTTAGGAGGTTAACACAATAATTATAGCTCTGAGGCCTCTCTTCAATGGAGTTGCATGCATGCCTTTGAACTTAGGTGACATTTGCTACAAACAGTGTACATTTCTCAGCATGTTTTCTCTTCTTTCCTTATTTTTTCTTTTTTTAGTACTAGGGATTGAATCTAGGGCCTTGCTCATCCTTGGGAAGGTCTCTAGCACTGAATTACATCCTAGCCCCAAATCTCTTTGTCTTTATTTTTATTACTATTAGGAAAATATCAAATCATGCAGACTAGCATATTGATGGCAAAAAAAAAAATAGTAATAAAGAGCTTTGTATTATGGACCCTTGAATAAGTTCAAACAGAAATCAGAGGAGTATTTTACTCATGAAATGATCCTAGTTATTATCAAGTAGGATCACCAGGTGTGGGAATTCCTATAGCAAAGATTATTTATTTATTTATTATTTTTAAAAAAATATCTTTATTATATTTACTTATTTTTATGTGGTGCTGAGGATCGAACCCAGTTCCTCATGTGTGTGAGGCAAGTGCTCTGCCACTGAGCCACAAGCCCAGCCCCCAAAGATTATTTATATACACATCTATCACTCTTCTATAGTTAACCAACTAAAATATATTGTCACTCTGACTCTTAGAGACTGTCTAGACTAAAGTTTATTTATAAACTTAAAAAAAAAATAATGACACTTCCTTTAAACCAAATCATACATAGCAGCCCAACATTTAAAACTAATGAAATAATTCTGTTCTGAGAGGAGGTGGGAAATTCTTCTTTACCTAAAAGTGGAGAGTCAGTAAACCAATTATGAGGCTTTTGATGAGAACTATGACTCACAGCTGACAAAATTTGCATTCGTTCTGACAGAATCCTTTGTCAGAACAGAAGATAGTCTTGCCACTCAGAACAAGAATGATGGGAAACCACATTTTCTCTCCCGTTCCCAGGAAATAAACTATTACTGAGAAAAACTTGTCTAAGTATGGCTACGTAATAGGTTTGAGACCACAAATTTGAAAGACTCAAAGAAGATAACGATCATAATTTTAAATTATCCTTGTTTCTCTTTTGATAATGTTGGAGTACTTCACATAGAACCAACCCTCCCAGAGATAACTTTTTTTTTTTTTTTTTTTTTTTGAGACTGGGTATCACTATGTTGTCAAGGCTGGCCTCAAACTCAAGCAATCCTCCTGCCTCAGCCTCCAGAGTAGGTAGAACTACCGGCCTATGCTTCCATGCCCAGTAATAACAATTATAGTCTCTGGAAAAAACACAGCTTATACCTATTTAAAGGCACGAGAGAGAGAGAGAGAGAGAGAGAGAGAGAGAGAGAGAGAGGAAGAGACCCAAAACTTCTGGAAACCGGAGGATACTCCATCCTTTAAAGAAAGGACTAGAATATATCTGCAATTGTTATGACTTTTTCCCCCTCATGGGCATTGCCCTTGCCCTGTGGAGTGGAGCAACTAGAACTTCAACTAAACTGAAAGCTAATCATGGTGGTTGTCAGAGTGGCTGAAAAGTAATGTGGAAAATCCTGGAAAGGAGAGAACTGCAAAGAAGGAGAGGCAAATTCTGCATCTAGATTCTGCCAAGATCTTTGACCTCTGTACATTCTTGAGGAAGACTCCAAACAATACAGATAAAAACAAGGTAGAAGCAGATTAAAAGATCTAACAGAGGTTACTGTGGCTACATTCACTGCCTGATAGAACAACTCTCAAATATCTCCACAATGTAGCATCCATGTTTGGCAGAAATATCACTCAAAATTGAAGGCGTAGGTGGTGCACGCCTGTAATCCCAGTGGCTTGGGAGGCTGAGGCAGGAGGATTGAGAGTTCAAAGCCAGCCTCAGCAACAGTGAGATGCTAAGCAACTCAGTGAGACCCCAAAAAAGGGCTGGGGATGTAGCTCAGTGGTCAAGTGCCCCTGAGTTCAATCCCCAGTACCCGTCCCCACAAAAAAATTGAAGACATAATACTTTCTTTTTTTCAATACTGGAGATTAAACCGAAGAGTACTCTATCACGGAGCTATATCACAGCCCTTTTTATTTTATATTTCAAGACAGCATCTAGCTGAGTTGCTGAGGTTGGCCTTGAACTTGTGAGCCTCTTGCCTCAGTCTCCGAGTGGCTGGGATGACAGGTGTGCACCACTGCACCTGGTAACGTAGCACTTTCAGACAAAAGTCTGATAGAATGCATCATTAGAAGACTTGAAGGAACACAAATAGACTGGAGATCTGTATCCTTGCAAATGAACAGAAAATAAAGAAAGAAAGAAATGAACAGTGCCAGAAAAGGTAAATAAAAAGAAAAAGAAAAAATAAATTTTTTTCTCAAGAAATACTTTTAAGTTAGGAGTGGTGTTGCATGTCTATCATCCCACAGACATGAGAGGCTGAGGCAGAAGGATGGCAAGTTCGAGACTAGCATGTGAGTTCAATTCTTAGCACAACATAAAACTAAACAAATAAAATAAAGGTATTCTGTTCATTTATAGCTACAAAAAATAAAAATAAAAAGGACTGGGGATGTAGCTCAGTAGTAAAAAGCCTCTGGGCTCAATCCCCAGAACAAAAAAAAAAAAAAAAAAAAAAAATGAAAAGGGCTGGGATATTGCTCAGTGGTTAAATACTTCTGGGTTCAATCTTTAGTACATATAAATGAATTAATACAAAAATGTTTTAAAGAATAATTAATTGGTTAATTAATTAATTGGTTATAAACGACAACAAAATTATAATAAATGTAGAAATAAGAAATATGACAATAAGATTCAAAGACAGGTAGAGAGAAGCACAAGTACACCTTTATAAGGTTATTACATTATATCTGAAGTAATACAGCATTATTTGAAGGTAGACTGTGATATTAAAAATGTTAAACTTGGACCGGATGTCAGTGCACACCTGTGATCCCAGCAATTCAGGAGACTAAGTTAGGAGGATCCCCAGTTCCAGGCCAACCTCAGCAACTTAGCAAGACTCAGTCTCAAAAAAAAAAAAAAAAAAAAAAAAGTAGGGCTGAGTTTTTGCTCAGTGGTAGAGTGTGTGTTTAGCGCTAGGCCTGGGTTCAACGCCCAGAAAACCCCCTCTAATTATCAAACCAAGAGCAAGCTCTAAAAATAAAACAGAGGTACAGTAGTTCCCCTTATTCTCTGTTTAACTTTCTGAGGTTTTAGATACATCTGGTCAACTATGGCCTGAAAATTAGTACAAAATAGTACAATAAGGTATTCTGGGGCTGGTGATATAGCTCAGTTGGTAGAGTACTTGCCTCATATGCCCTGGGTTCAATCCCCAGCACCAGAGAGAGAGAGAGAGAGAGAGAGAGAGATTCTGAAGTTGGGCATGATGGTGCACTCCTGTAGTCCCAGCACTTGGGAGGCTGAGGTAGGGGAAGATCCCTCAAGTCCAGGAGTTCTAAGATAAGCCTGGGTAGCACAGAGAGAACCCATTAAAAAAAAAAAAAAAATGGTCACAATGGCCCACACTGGAGGTTGAGTCAGGAGGATCAAGTTTGAGGCTTGCCTGAGTAACTTATCGAGATCCTGTCTCAAAATCAAATATAAAAGGGCTGGGTGTGGCTCAGTGCTAAAGGGCCCCTGGGTTTAACCCCCAGTTCCACCTTAACAACAACAACGACAACAAAATAGAATGAATGAGACAGCATTTTCATATAGCTTTTATTACTGTATACTATTATAATTGTTCTTGTTATTCTTACTGTACCTAAATTACCTAAATTCATAGATTAAACTTTCTCATAAATATGCATGAATAGGAAAAAAACAGTAGGATATTATATATAAGGCTTAGTACTATTCCAGATTTTAGGAGTTTATTGGGGATTTTGGGGGGCATGGATAGTGGAGATTGAACCCAGGGACACTTAACCATTGAACCACATCCCCAGCCATTTTCGTTTTTTATTTTGAGGCATGGTCTCGCTAAATTGTTTAGAGTCTGGCAAAATTGCTGAGGCTGGCCTCAAATTTGCCATCCTCCTAACTCCGCCTCCTAAACTGCTGAGGTTACAGGTGTGTGCCATATCACACAGTTCTACATCAGGGGTCTTGAAACATCCCCAAAAGGTAAAGGGGAACAACAAAATAATTAATAAACCCATAGAAATAATAAAATGGAATACCAAATATACTCAATCCAGAAGAAGATATAAAAAGAGGAAACAAAGGAGCAACAAGATGAGACAAATAGGGGCTGAGGTTGTGGCTCAGCGGTAAAGCGCTTGCCTCGCATGTGTGAGGGCCTGGGTTCGATCCCTAGAACCACATAAAAATAAATAAATAAAGGTATTGTATCCAACTATAACTAAAAATAAATATTAAAAAAGATGAGACAAATAGAAAAGAAAAACAGACTCAAATTCAATCATATTAATTATTAAATTAAATTGAAACACTCCAATTAAAAGCTAAAGATTATATGTATGTCTATACTGTTTATTAAAAACTCACTATAGGGCCTGGGGACATAGCTCAGTTGGTAGAGTGCTTGCCTCACATGCACATGGCCCTGGGTCAATCCCCAGCACCACACATACATACACACACACACACACACACACACACACACAGAAGAAACTCACTATAAAATTAAGCACATGGAGCTGGATATAATCCTACATACTCCAAAGACTGAGGTAGGAGGATCCCTTGAACACACAAGTTCAAGACAAACCTAGGCAACATAGTGAGACCTTGTCTCAAAAAACAAAACAAAACAAAACAAAAAAACAAGATAGGTTAAAACTGTTTAAATGGAAAAGTTGTATTGTGAATTTTCAAAAAGCTGAATTTGCTATTAATATAAGATAAAGTAGAGTTCAAGATTGTAAACATTACTGTTATTCATAATGCCTAGATATGAAATCAACTTAAGTGTCCATCAACAGATAAATGGAGAAAAAAATGCTAAAAAACCAATTAAATACTATTTGGCTTTTTAAAAAAAGTTTGTGCATTATAATGCACTATAGTGTATTATAGTTATACAAAACACTGGGATTATTTTGACACATTTATAAATGCATATAACATAATTTGCTCCATTTCAATTTCCAATACTATTCAGCTTTTAAAAAGAAGGAAATTGGGCTGGGGCTGTAGCTCAGTGGCAGAGCGCTTGCCTAGCATGTGTGAGGCACTGGGTTTGATTCTTAGCTCTGTATAAAAAACTAAACAAATAAAGGCATGCTGTCCACCTGCAACTACTAAAAAATAAATAAACAAAAAATAAGTAAATAGAAGGAAATTGGGCTAGGATGTAGTTCAATGGCAAAGTGTCTGCCTTGCATTCACAAAGCCCTGGGTTTGACCCCCAGTTCTCCCCCAAAAAAGAACCCCACAAAAAATAAATAAAAAATATAAAAAGAAGGAAGTCTTGTCATTTGCACCAACATGGGTGGATGTAGAGTACCTTATGTTAAGTGAAATAAACCAGAAATGGAAAGTGAAACACTGCGTGATCTCACATATGAAATCTTTAAAAGCTGATCGTAGAGGTGGAAATAGAATGGTAGATTCCAGGGGCTGGAGGATGGAGGAAATGGGGAGATGCTAGTCACGGGGGACAAAGCTTCAGTTGTGCAGAATGAATGAGCTCTGGAAGTCTAATGTATAGCATGGTGACATTTGCTAAGACAGTGGATCTTAAATGTACTTACAGCACACATACACAAAATGGTAACTGTAAAGTGATAGATATATTGATCAACTTGATCATGATGTCCCTGTAACAATGTCTACATATATCAACACATCACAATGTATACCATAAGTAGATAAAATTTGGGAGGGGGGCGCGACCAGGGATTGAACTCAGGGGCATTTGACCACTAAGCCCATCCCCAGCCCTTTTTTGTATTTTATTAAGGGACAGGGTCTCACTGAGTTGCTTAGGGCCTCGCTTTTGCTGAGGCTGACTTTGAACTCTTGATCCTTCTGCCTCAGCCTCCAGAGCCACGGATCATAGTTGTGTGCCAGCAGTAGATACAATTTTAATTTGTCAATCTCACCTCAATAAAGCTGGAGAAGAAATGCATCAACCAAATAAGATGAACTAATGGTTTGATAATATGGATTAATCATTTGATACAGGGAATGACATGGGCAGATATGTGATAAAAGAAGTGGAACAAAATATTTATGTAGCTTCTAGATAGTGGTACTTAGGTGGTTATTGTATTGTTTCATCAACTATTATACTTTGGACATTTTAAAAATAAAATCTTTAGAAAATAACATTAGTGGGGCTGGAGATGTGGCTCGAGCGGTAGCGGGCTTGCCTGGCATGCGTGCGGCCCAGGTTCGATCCTCAGTACCACATACAAAAACAAAGATGTTGTGTCCGCTGAAAACTAAAAAACAAATATTAAAAAGTTCTCTCTTTCTTAAAATAAATAAATAATTTTTTAAAAAAAAGAAAAGAAAATTAGTGATCTAAATTTCGACTTTGAAAACCTATATCCAGGCATGGTGGCACATGCCTATAATCTCAGCATTGTGCATTGGCTGAGAAAAGAAGAGCATAGGTTTGAGGCTAGCCTAGGCAACTTAGCAAGACCTTCAAAATAAAAAATAAAAAGAGCTGGGGATGTGGTTCTGTGTTTAAGCACCATTGGGTTTAATCCCTGGTACCAAACTTAAAAAAAAAAAAAAGATTTACTTTCCACAACAATATGAATTAGCAATCCTAAAAGCATTAATTTTTTGCATGCACACACATGGCAGGGAAGATAATATGTATCTATTAAGGTACCTTTTTATTTATTTATTTATTGGTTATTCAAAACATTACAAAGATAAGGTACCTTTATACACATTTTTTCCCTAGGTTTTTCAAGAGCTCTGAGCTCATGTGGCATGCAGATTCAGTTCATTTAACTTTCCTTTTGAGGTAGAGACAGAATAAGACAAGCATAGAATATCTTATGCCAGAAATTAGAAAAATGCTTAAAGTAGTTGGAACACATCAAAGGAAACAAGATATAGGGGCTGGGGATGTGGCTCAAGCGGTAGCGCGCTTGCCTGGCATGCGTGCAGCCCGGGTTTGATCCCCAGCACCACATACAAACAAAGATGTTGTGTACGCCAAAAACTAAAAATAAATAAAGAAATATTAAAATTTCTCTCTCTCTCTCTCTCTCTCAAAAAAAAAAAGAAAGAAAGAAAGAAAGAAAGAAACAAGATATAACCTGAAGATTTCCTTTCTAGCCAAATTGAAGATCATTTTAGCATCAAGATAAATAACAGTAAAAATGGAGTATAACACATTAAACAAAATGAGATCCATGAGCTCATACTGATAAGAAGGAACAAATAAATAAATAAGAGACCATTTTTATTTACAATAGAACATCAACTACAAAATGTAGAACAATGAAGTTAGAAATTAGTAGATGTTAAAACTATTGGGTAAAGTCATGATGGCAGACAGAATATTTATAGACCATCAGAATGCTTCTGCACAAATAACTTAATATTTATTTACGGAAAAATATTAACTTTGCAAATGGAGAAATATGGCGGCTACCACCTTCAACTATGATTAAAGCTAACCTTAGCAATTTTGAGACAATTGACGTAATGTTCTCCTGATATGATGCTCTAGGAATGGTGCAGTATTGCTTCTGTGATATTCCTGCCAAAAATGCATAACCAGAATCTAATTATGATGAAATATGATACAAATCCAAAATCCAAATTAAATGACATTCTACAAAATATCTGGCCTGTGTGCTTATGGGGTTTTTTGTTTTGTTTTGTTTTGTTTTTGTACTACGAATTGAACCCAGGGGCCCTTTACCACTGAGCTACATCCCCAGTCCTTTTTTACTTTGATAGAGGGTCTCACTAAATTGCTGAGGCTGGCCTCAAACTTGGGTCTTCCTGCCTCAGCTTCCCAAATTGCTAGGTTAAAGGCATGTGCCACACCCAGCCAGTCTCTGTGCTCTTAACACTTGAGGAACTGTTCCTGATTAAAAGACCAAGGTATTATCACATCTAAATTCAATATGCAATACTGGGTTAGAGCCAAGGAGAAGAAAATAGCTATGAAAGACACTATTTAGACAATTGATGGAATTTGAATAGTTTTTTTTTTTTTTTTAAGAGAGAGAGATTTTTTTAGTATTTTTCAGTTTTCGGTGGACACAACATCTTTATTTTTTAATGTGGTGCTGAGGATCGAACCCAGTGCCCCGGGCATGCCAGGTGAGTGCGTTACTGCTTGAGCCACATCCCCAGCCCCAGAATAGGTTTTTGATTAGATTATTCTATAGTTTCAATGTTAAAACTTTTTAAATAACTCTGTGTATATGTGATGTTGGGGATCAAACCCAGGGCCATGCATCTATCTCATGATGCTAAGCACACACTCTACCACTGATTTATACCCACAGCCTTCAGTGTACTGATTATGTTAAAGAATGTCCTTGTATTTGGAAGATGCAACACAAGCATATAGTGGCAGCTGAGTGCAGTCGCACATCCCTGTAATCCCAGGGAACAGGAGGCTGCAGTAGGAGAATTAAGCAACTCAGCAAGACCCTGTCTCTAAATAAAATATAAAAATGAGCTTGGGATGTGGCTCAGTGGTTAAGGGCCCTTGGTTCAAACCCCAGTACCAAAAGAAAAAAAGTGAAGGGTTGATCTTTACCTCTGGTACCAACTTAATTTTATTTATTTATTTTAAATTAATTAATTTATTCTAATTTGTTATACATGACAGCAGAATGCATTTCAATTCATAGTACACATATAGAGCACAATTTTTCATGTCTCTGGTTGTACACAAAGTAAAGTCACACCATTCTTGTCTTCATACATGTACTTAGTTTTAAATGGTTCAGGAAAAAAATACATTTGTATGCAAATATGCATATATACACACAAAGAAAATAATGTAAATGGCACAAAATATAAACAATTTGTACATCTGATGGATATGTGAGAATTCCTTATACTATTCCTGCAACTTTTTTGTAAATTTGTAATTTTATCAAAATAGTTTTAAAATTTACTCATGTAATCAATATGTATATATGTAATAATATACCTGCACACATGTATATGTATATATGTGTATCCAGTAAATTCAGTGGTGAGCTGATTATGTGTAAGGAAAATGTAAGTTCTTGATGTTAAGTCTGAAATGGGATCTTACATCTCTTTTTTGGGGGGCGGGTACTAGAGATTGAACTCAGGGACACTCAACCACGGAGCCACACCCCCAGCCTTATTTTGTATTTTATTTAAAGACAGGTTCTCACTGAGTTGTCTCCCTTTTGCTGAATTGTCTTCCTTTTGCTGAGTTGTCTCCCTTTTGCTTAGTGTCTCCCTTTCGCTGAGGCTGACTTTGAACCCACAATCCTCCTGTCTCAGCCTCCCAAGCCACTGGGATTACAGGTGTGCACCATTGCACCCAGTGGAACTTAAGAAAAAATGAACTGTCTACACTGATAATTTCCACCATTCACTATTATTCCAATATCTGTTTGTTTGCTTGTTTGGAGAATACTAAGGATTGGGGAAAGCTATCCCACCTTATTTCCACCCACAATCAAAACTGGAAAACTTCATCTCGTATGCACAAGGCCCGGGGTTCAATCCCTAGCACCACCAAAAAAAAAAAAAAAAAAAAAAATGCTGAAAAACTTCAAATCCAGGACCTATTCAGGACCTATTCAGGATTAATATGAACACTTAAAGTTGAAATCCTGTTCATGATGCAATAAGCAATAATGTGTATCTGCTCTAGGGATAGATTGCTTGAAGGAATTGACATAATACAAAAATGTCCATGTGTGATTGGTATGAAAATCTGTCCACAAAATCTATAAGATTCCATACTATCTTTTAATATGTGGAGACGTTCTATAAAGCCAAATAAACATGAAACTTCAATGAAGCTTTTTTGCTATAACCATAATCAATGACATACATACACTTGGTTTAAAGAGTCAAGTAATTCAGGAGGTTGTTAAGAAAAGCAGCAATGCCCTGCCCTACTCCTGCCCATTGCCCACTCTTCAGGCAGAGCCACTTTTGACCTATCTTTAAACAACATGCTTAATTGTTTTTTCTTGGTTCTCCGGTTCTTTAAACTGTTTGTTTCTTATTGCAGAAGGTGAGGACCCAACTGTCTTGGCTCCCTTTATTTACTTGCCCTTCATTTACATGAGTACTTGCCCTTCTCTTCCCCACCCTCCCAAAATTGTCCTTTCAAAATTCTGGTTTATACCCAGGCATGGTGGTGCACGCTTGTAATCTCAGTGGCTCAGGAGGCTGAGGCAGGGGGATTGAAAGTTCAAAGCCAGCCTCAGCAAAAGCGAGGCACTAAGCAACTCTGTGAGACCCTGTCTCTACGTAAAACACAAAATATGGCTGAGGATGCGGCTCAGTGGTCAAGTCTCCCTGAGTTCAATTCCCAATACAAAAAAAAAAAAAAAAAAAAAAAATTCTGATTATGTGCCCGTAGTCCCAGTTACTCAGGAAGCTGAGGCATATGGATCACTTGAGCCCTGGAATTCAAGGCCAGCCTGTAGAACATAGCAAGACCCTGTGTCAAAATTAAAACAAAAACAACACATTATTTTTAGATCAATATTAAGAGTTCCCATAGCTAGATGCTGTGGTGGATGCCTGTAATCTTAGCTCCTCCAAAGGCAAATCTGAGGCCAGTCTGGGCAATTTAGCAAGACCCTGTCTCAAAGCAAGAACTACCGGGTATATAGCTCTGTGTGAAGCACCCCTGGGTATCTGAATGGTAGAGCGTTTGCCTAGCATTCACAAGGCCTGGGTTTGATCCCCAGCACTATAATAAAGGGTTTGGGGCTCTACTCAATGGATGATGAGGGAGAAAGTAGCAGGGATATGAAAGTGGCTGTCAAGTAAATGGAGTATTGGTAAAGGGATCGCACGGTTAAATGGAACCGGGTTTGATGCTTTCCAGAGGTGCCTGGCTCTGTGCAGCAAGAATCACCATGATTTCTTAAAGAGCAACATAAGGATATGACTTTATTAGGCCACTTGTTTACCTCCTAATGGAAACTTAATTCTGAGCTTTGTTTTCTTTAATGCCCCTTCCCTGACCTCGATCCTATTATTTTTATTATTGCTAATCAAAAGTCCACTGATGAGAAGCCCATGTCAATGTAATTATTTTTCTTTTCTTTTATAATTATTCCCTGACTCTGACCCTTCCACTTCTCAATTCTCAGCATATCTTAAAGATCTTTTTATGAGATGTGACTAATAAAATTTAATGTCAGAGTGTTTAAGTGTTGATTTGCTTGTATTTATTCTAAGTAAGACTCATTGGAATTTTCCGACTTTGAATTGATGTCTAGGAAAGTCCTCCACCATTATCTTTCATATTGCTTCTCTCTTCTCCAGTTACTCCTGGAGTTTTTCTTGGCATGCTTAAAGCTTCTTATTTCATTTTTCATTATTTCTTAAAATGTTTTCCTATATTCTTTCTCTCTGCGCCACCTTCTGGATGCTTTTCCTTATCTCTCATTTCCTCTCTGTTTATAATATTCTTTTTCTCCCTTAGTCTCTAGTGTTTCCTCTGTAAAGATTATCAATGTACTTTCATGTTGCTTGTCTCCTTTCGTGTCTGGTTTTGTTATGTTCTTGTTTGTTCGATCTGCTGGCTCTTGGACATGTTTTCTTTCTTCCTTCTTTTCTTTTCTTTTTTTTTTTTTGGTACTGAGAATTGAACCCTGGAGCACTTAACCATGGAACCACATCCCCAACCCTTAATTTTTTTTTTTAATTTTATTTAGACACAGGGTCTAAGTTTTTAGGGCCTCACTAAATTTTTGAACTATGTGATCCTGCTGCCTCAGTCTCCTGAGTCACTGGGATTACAGGCATGCACCACCATGCTGGGTTTCTTTCTCATTTTTGACCAGGAATTTATCCTCACTGTTCCTTATTGTGGGAATTCTACATGATCTGATTTGTGAAGGGTCCTTATGGGGTCATTTCTGCATGGCTCTGTTAGGGCCCCAGGGGTTTTACTGGATCTATCAGAAGCTTTTTATATTTTGGCTTTGGGTTTTCTCACCTTGAAGACAGCACATATAGACCTGCAGCCATGAATAGCAGAGGCTTCAAGCTTAGATTTCTCTTGGTGACCCCCTTTCTATCTCTGGCCAACCTGTTAGCATGTCTCTCCTCACTCAAGGGGCAGGGCTTCTCCGTACTCTGTTTCACAGGCAGAACAATTTTCCTGGCTACCAGGCCTCTGCGGAGAGCTCAGTTTCTGTTCTATGCTGTGCCTGAATTTGGAGTTGTGGCCCCATGTCTTATGTCCTTGAGGCTTTTAAGCCCTTAAATGAGCTTCTACTCACTTCTGATTTTTTTTTTTTTTTGGTACTGGGGATTGAACTCAGGGGCACTCCACCACAGAGCCACATCCCAGCCCTATTTTGTATTTTATTTAGTGACAGGGTCTCACTGAGTTGCTTAGCGCCTCACTTTTGCTGAGGCTGGCTTTGAATTTGTGATCCTCATGCCTCAACCTCCCAAGCTGCTGGGATTACAGGTGTGCGCCATCATGCCTGGCTCCCAGACCTTTTTTTTTTTTTTTTGTCCCCATATATTTCTTTTTATTTAGAGACAAGGTGTCACTGAGTTGCTTAGGGCCTTGCTAAGTTGCTAAGGCTGGCTTTCAACTCGCCATCCTCCTGCCTCAGCTTCTGGGATCACAGTCATGTGCCACCTCTTCGGATCTTTGAGGGCCATTTGATTAACTCAAAATCAACTCATGGCTTTGTGTTACTCTTCAGTTATCAGCCCCTGGGAATTTTCTGGTGGAACCTGTAAAGCAAAGAACCAGGCGAATGATCTTCAGCTGGTAAATAAATAGGCTTGAAAATTAAGCAAACAAAAAACAAATCCAATTTCATTTGCGTTCTGATTTATTTATTTATTTTTTGAAATATGTTTTTAGTTGTTGATAGACCTTTATTTTATTTATTTATATGCGGTGCTGAGAATGGAACCCAATGCCTCACACATGCCAGGCAAGTGCGATACCGCTGAACCCCAGCCCCAGCCCCAGCCCCTGCATTCTGATTTATACTTGTTAGACTATTTAAGATTTAACTTCAAATAGACAATGGTATACTAATTTGTAATCTAAATTTGTGGAGGCTTTTTTTAAAGGTAAATTTATTATCATTTTATTCCTGCTTTTATGGCATCACAAAACTTCAGGTGGGAAGAGGGAAGCAGGGCATAGTGGAAGGAATGGGGCCATAGCATCAGGAAGATAGATCTGAGATCACCTGAGCAGTGCACGTACTGCCATCTGATCCTGGGTGATTTATTTCTCAAGACTTAAGTTTCTCCATTAGCAAAATGAATACAACAACACCCATTTAATATAGCTGCTGAGAGGATTAAAAGTGATCATAACAGCTAATGGTAAATTGAGTACACTGATGCTCTGCTGGGTGCTTTATTGTATTATCTCTTTTAATGCGTAGGAATTCCTTAGTCCAGTGCCTGACACACTGCAAATGGTCAATAAATATAGCTATTAGTTCCAGCAAATTACTGGTCCTAGCCAGCACTTGATCTGCCTATGAAACCCTTCACTCTAGTCCAGCAAGCCCCTGCCTGAGCACAGAGCAATAAAGAATTAAGACTTCATAGTCAGATTCCTTACATTCACATCTGCCATGTCCGTGCGCACTCGCATACGCTCATGTGCAAGCATGCCAGGGCAATGCCGGGGATCCAACCCAGGGCCTTGTACTTGCCAGGTAAGGGCTCAAGGAGGTATTCCCCCAGTCCAAGATCTATACTTTCTCTCTGGCCATGGTCGAATAAACTCAGTTTCCTTACCTGTAAAATAAAGATAACAGCAGTTCCTCCTAGAGTTGTTTTTGAGGCACAATGAGTTAATTCATGTAAACTATTTAGAATACAGCCTGGTACATTATAGATCTTGGTATGTCATAGCCAGTATTTTTATTATTACTAGAAATTTATTGTCTCCTCAAACAGCCCATTTTGTTTCTGTGATGTTCTCCCCTCCAACCCCCAGTACTGGGGATTGAACCCAGGAACTCTCTACCACTGAGCTACATATCCAACCTTTTTTTTCAATTTTTAAATTTTGAGACAGGGTCTTGCTAAGTTGCCCAAGCTGGGCAACTTATGATCCTTCTGCCTCAGCCTCCTGAGTCCTTGAGATTATAGGCATGTGTCACTGCACCTGGCTTTTATAATGTTCTAACCTTAAAATTGTCTCTTGCTGGATGCAGTGGCACCTATTTGTAATCCCAGTGACTTGGGAGGCTGAGGCAGAAGTATCACAAGTTCAAGGCCAGCCTGGGCAACTTATAGAGACCCTGTCTCAAAATAAGAAGGGCTGGGGATGGAGTTCAATGGCAGAGCATTTGCCTAGTTTGTGTGTGAGGCTATAAAAGAAAGGAAAAAATGTCTCAATTTGAGCTGAGATCTGCCTCTCTAACGTACAGCATCTAGCAATTGGCCCTAATTTTGTCCTCTGGATGAGAAAAAAATCTGATTCCCTTTCACATGATAGTATTTCAAATATCTTTTCTCCAGAATAAACACCTCAAGTGTTTCTCATAGGCACACAGTTTTGAGTTACCTTGCTATCTGATGACCTTCTAAGAGCATGAATTGGCTTATGTATCCTCCTACTGTGGGAACAACTCCAGGCATTGTCTGATGAGCATGGAGTATGGCACTCTGTGCTCCTGAATACCACACACTTGGTTAAGTTCTAATAAACTTAGCCTTTCTGTTATGCACAACCAAACTCATTTTTTTTTTAATGCCAGCAGTGTTAATATTTGTTGACAGAGAGAGGGAGGGAGGTGGGGAGCAGGGGGTCCTGGGGATCACCCCAGAGCTTGGTGCATGCTAAACATGTACTGTATCACTAAGCTACATCTCCAGCCTAGTAACTTTTAACTCTTGGGCTGGGGATGTAACTCTGTGGTTAGAGCACTTGCCTAACATGTGTGAGGACCTGGGTTTGATCCCCACCACTGAAACAACTACAAAAAATTCACTTTAAACATTGCCCCATTATTTGAGCTTCTCCCAGTCCAACTGAGCAGCTATAACAAAATACCTCAGCCTTGGTAAATTATAAACAATAGAAATCTGTTACAGTTCTGGAGGGCGAAGTCCAAGATTAAGGTGCCAGCAGATGGGTATATTGGAGAGGGCTCTCTGCTTTGAAGATGGTGCTTCTGTGTGTCCTCAAGCCTCTTTTATAAGGGCACTAATCCCATTCACTCTTATTACCTAATCACTTCCCAAAGGCCCCACCTCTTAATATCACTGCATTGAGGACCAGGTCTCAACACGTGAACTTGGGGGGACACAGCGTTCAAACTGCTGCAGCTTCTTAACCTGATATGCTCCCTAGACTATCATAAAAAATATTAGCATCGCTTCTAATTTAATGTAATTTCCAACTTTGATGAGCAGATTGTCTAAATCATTTATTCAAAGATAATATCTTGGACATCCCCTGGGTTCAATCCCCAGTACCTCCCCCCAAAAAACAAAGAAGAAGAAGAAGTAAAGTTGGAACAGAGGTACAAAATGACATGACACAGCAGAAACAGAAAAGTGAAAGGCATAAGTCCAACCATACAAGTAATTATAATAAGTGTACATGGATTAAACACTCCAACTTAAAGGCAGAAACTGGTCAGATGGTGCATGCCTATGATCTTAGCTACACAGAAGACTAAGGCAGGAGGATCCCAAGTTGGAGGTTAGCCTGAGCAACATAGAAAGACAGTGTATTTATTTATTTATTTACTTATTTACTTATTTTGGTACTGGAAATTGAACCCAGGGATATTTCACCACTGAACTACATTCCCTACCCTTTTTATTTTTCATTTTGAGACAGGGTCTTGCTAAATTGCTTAGAGCCTCACTAGATTGCTAAGGCTGGGTTTGAACTTTTGATCTTCCTGCCTCAGCCTCCTGAGTCATTGGGACAACAGGTGTATGCCACTGTGCCTTGTTGAGGGCCACAGCTGAGTCGGGATGACACATGGCATTTTTGCCAGAAGTAGTGGTTGAGAGGTGACGCCAGCGAGCCATTAAGATGATGACTTTTGAGGGGGGGGGGGATTCCTGAAGAATTCGCATTGGTTGGTGAAGTTCCGGTGGTGGGAGTTCCAGTTGGTGTGTGGAGTGTTCCGGGAGGAGCTGCATGAGTGGCGTTCGGGAGAGTTCCCGGGAGCATGTGTGGAGTGTGCTGGTGGAGTTTGGAAATAAAGTTTGTTCCTGCTGAAGTGGCTTGTGATTTGTGCCCAGCCAGACTGCGGCAGTGCCTGGCAAGACCCTGTCTTTAAGTCAATCAACCAATCAGTAATTTGCAACGACACAAATTAGTGAGACCTTGTCTCAAAAAATATAAAGGGTTGGGGATGTAGATCAGTGGTAGAGTGCCCCTGGATTTAATATCCAAACAAAACAAAACAAAACCCCACTCATGGTTTACAAATGAAGAGATTCAACAACTTGTCAGTTTTTAATATGTTAATAGTAATGATGCCAATATTTACAATGCTATTTAGTGGTGTGGCGTACAGGTACTTCAATTAATCCTCAATCCAGGTATGGTGGTGCAGGCCTGTAATCCCAGGAGCTCAGGAGGTTGAGGCCGGAGGATCACAAGTTCATAACAAGCCTCAGCAATTTAGTGAGGCCCTAAGCAACTTAGTGAGACCCTTGTCTCAAAATAAAAAATAAAAAGGGCTGGTGATGTGACTCAGTGGTTAAGTATGTACCCCTTGATTCAGTCCTCAGTACCAAAAAAAAAAAAAAATTAATTCTCAAAATAACCTATGAAATAGATGTTTATTATTCCATTTAAGATGAGAAAACTGAAGCCCAAGAAAAGGTAGGTCACTTGCTCAAGGCTATGCAGCTAGTGACTAGGCAAGTCAGGGTTCTGATCTAGGCAATTGGTTTCAGAAGTCATGTTCTTTCCTTTCTACTGCTCCTGAGACAGAAAATATAGAGTATACTAAGTTTGGTGGTATTAAGCAGAGGAGAAAATGTTATTTTCTCATTTTAGGAAAATAGTAAAAGTGCTTCATCAGTTTTTAGACACTAATAAAGAAGAATATCTTCCATTTCCTTTTATTTTTTCACTTTTAAATTTTTTTAATTGACATAAAAATTATACATGTCTATGGGGTACCCTATGATGTTTTCATATATGTTGTTACAGTTGGATGTGTACCCCAGGGTTCTCATGTTGGAAGCTTTATCCCCAATGTGGTGATGTTCAGAGGTGGTGTGGAATCTTTAAGAAGTGGAGTCTAGGGGCTGGGGTTGTGGCTCAGTGGTAGAGCGCTTGCCTAGCACATGTGAGGCCCTGGGTTCGATCCTCAGCACCACATAAAAATAAATAAATAAAATTAAGGCAACTAAAAAATATTTTAAAAAAAGAAGAAGAAAAAGTGGAGTCTAACACAAAGTAATTAAGTTATTGGGGGCTCTGATCCCAGAAGGGATTAATACGGCTCTTTTGGGACCCTGCTTATTTGTCCAGAGGGGGATTTTATAAAAGAGCAAGACTAGCTTCTTCTCAGTCTCGGGTTTCCAATCCATGTAATCTCTTCCTCTTGGATGCATTCCAGTAATGATGTTTTCCATTAATGTGACAAAGCAAGGGATCCTCACCAGAGCTGAGCAGATATTGGTGCCATGCTGTGGAACCTCCAAAACTGTGAGCCAAATAAACCCCTATTCTTTATGTAATACCCAGTCTCAAGCATTTCTTTATTATAGTAATGGAAAATGGACTAAAACATATGTATGCATTCTATAATGTTTAAACTCTGGGTAAGTATATTTATCTTCTTTATCATTTCTCTCTCTCTCTCTCTCTCTTTTTTTTTTTTCTTGTGGTGCTGGGGATTGAACTCAGGGCCTTGTGCATGCAAGGCAAACACTCTACCAACTGAGCTATATCCCCAACTCCCCATTGCTTTCTTTATTATTTTGGTACCAGGTATTGAACTCAGGTGCACTCAACCACTGAATCACATCCCTATTTTGTATTTTATTTAGAGACAGGGTCTCACTGAGTTGCTTAGCACCTTGTCATTGCTGAGGCTGGCTTTGAACTCACGATCCTCCAGTCTCAGCCTCCTGAGCCACTGGGATTACAGACGTGATTTATCACTTCTTTATGGTGAAAACATTCCAAATCCTTTCTTCTAGATTTTTTGGAATATAGTTCATTATCATTACCTATAGTCACCCTACTGTGCTATAGAACACCAGAATTGATTTCTCCTCTTAGTATCCATCAACCAACCTCTCCCCATCCCTCTTGCCCCTCCTATCCCCAACTTCTGGGAACCACTATTCTACTCTTAACTTCCAAAAAATCAACTCATTTAGATTCCATATATGAGATTGTGCAGTATTTGTCTTCCTGTCACTAGCTTATTTTACTTAACATAATGACCTTCTGTTCCATCCATGTGGTCAAAAATGACAGAATTTCATCCTTTAATTTTTAATTTTTTTAAGACTAGGTCTTGCTATGTTGCCTGGGCTGAGCTGGAACTCACCATCCTCCAGACTCAACCTCCTATGTAGCTAAGACTACAGGCATGCACCACCAGGCCTGGGGATATATATGGCTATATATCTAAACTATTGTGTGTGTATACCACATTTTCTTTATCAGTTCACACCTTGGTGAATACCAATGTAGATTCCATACCTTGGCTACTGTGAATAAAAAATTCTGAAAAGGTGCAGCTGTCTCAGACACACTGATTTCATTTCCTTTGGATATTTACCCAATAATGAATTGCTAGATTATACAGTAGTTGTATTTTTAATTTTTTGAGGAACTTCCATACTGTTTTCTGGAATGACTACATTAATTTACGTTTTTACCAACAGTATTGTTGTATTTTGTCTTTTTTATAATAACTAGTTGGAAAACTGTACTGAGGGTTGGGGATTAGTTCAGTGACAGAGCACTTGCTTAGCATTCACTGGGCCCTGGGTTTTATCATTAAAAAAAAAAAAAAAAAAAAGCTGGGGCTATAGCTCAGTGGTATAGCAATTGCCTAGCTAGTGTGAGGTCATTCAGTCCCCAGCATTACAAAAAAGAAAACTGGAATAAACATAGTGTGTGTAGTTCAGCCTCCCAAGTGGCTGGGACTATAGGTGTGTGCCACCATGCCTGGTTTCATTGTGGTTTTGATTTGCATTTTCCTGATGATTAATAATTTTGAGCATTTGGTCATTTGTATGTCTTCACATTCTTCACATGACAAATGCCAAGTTATACTGTGATTTCTCTTCAGATCATATTTTCTTTCTTTCTTTTTCTGTTTCTTTCTTTCTTTTTTTTTTTTTTTTTGGTACTGAGAATTGAACCCAAGGATACTACCTCTGAGTACATCCTTAGCCCTTTTTATTATTTTTGTTTATTTTGAGACAGGTTCTCCTTAAGTTGTTAAAGCTTTTTTTTTTTTTTTTTGAGAACTTGCCTCTGCAGGGCTAAAAATATATATATAAAGAGAAATGTCATGTTAGATCTACTGCCCATTTTTATTTAGTTTTTCAAATATTCTGTTAATTCCCAGTTTCCGGGGTTTCAGTTTCATCTATGGGTGGCTGGCCGCATTCGTTTAGGCCTGAGGCAAGGCAGAAGAGAGGGAGAGAGGGAGATGACTGAGGGAGAAGGAGAGAAGACAGGGAGGGAGAAAGAAAGAGGGAGAGAGAGGAAGAAAGGGCCAGAGAGCCCATTTTTAAACAGAATTATTTTTACTATTATTATTATTGCTATTGAGTTGTTTGATTTTCTTATGCATTCTGGACATTAACTGCTTATCAGATATATAATTTACAAATATCTACAATCACTGTGTTGATTGTTTCCATTGCTGTAAGAAGCTCTTTTATTTGATGTAATAATTTGTCATGTTTTTGCTTTTTTTTTTTTTTAGTGCTTTTTGGAGTCTTATCCCCCCCAAAAAATCCTTTCCTATTCCAGTATCAAGTAGTATTTTTCTTATTTTTTTCTTCTAATAGTTTCATAGTTTTAGGTCTCGAATTTAAATTTTTAATCCAGTTTGAATTCATTTTCTGCATGTGCATATCCAGTTTTCCAGCACTATTTATTGAAGAGACTTTCTTTTCCCTAATATATATCCCCTTAGGGGCTGGGGATGTGGATCAAGCGGTAGCACGCTGGCCTGGCATGCGTGCAGCCCTGGTTCGATCCTCAGCACCACATACAAACAAAGATGTTGTGTCTGTCGAAAACTAGAAAATGAATATTAAAGAATTCTCTTTCTCTCTCTAAAATATATATATATATGTATATATATACACACACATATATATATATATATATATATCCCCTTAGCAGCTTTGCTGAAGATCAATTGGCTGTAGAGGTGTGGGTCTACTTCTAGGCTCGCCGTTTTGTTTCATTGGTCTTATGTGTCTGTATTCTAATACAATTCTGTTTTAATTACTATAGCATGGTAGTATATTTTGATGTCAGGCATTAAAATGCTTCTTGCTTTATTTCTTTTGCCCAAGATTGCTTTGGCTATTTGTTTTTTTGTGTGGCCTCATATGAATTTTACAAATTTTTTTTTTCTAGTTGTGTAAAGAATGTCATGGTATTTTGATAGGGATTACGTCAAATCTGTCAATGTCTTTGGCTATTATGAACTTTGAATAATATTGATTCTTCCAGTCCATGAACACAGAATGTCTTTCATTTGTGTGTGTGTTCTCTTATCTTTATTAATGGTTTCTCCTTATTATCTTTATTAATTTTCATTGCAGAGATCTTTTATCTCTTGGATTAAATATATTCCTAGGTATTTTTGTAGCCATTTTAAGTTAGATTGCCTTCTTAAATTTCTTTTTCAGATAATTTGCTATTAGCAAATAGAAATGCTACAGACTTTTATATGCTGACTTTATATTCTACAATTTTGCTGTGTTTGTTTATCAGTGTTAATAGTTTTTTGGTGGCATCTTGAGTTTTTTTTTTGTCTGTCTGTGTGTGTGTGTGTGCGCGTGCGTGCGTGTGTATGTGCTACTGAGGATTGAACCCAGGGCCTTGAGCATATGAGGTAAGCACTCTACCAACCCCCTTGAGGTATTTTATGGATGAAAATATATCATCTACAGTGAAGATTTGACTTTCTTCTTTTAAATTTGGACGTCATTTATTTCCTTCTCTTGGCTGATTGTGTCAGCCAGGACTTCTGGTTCCATTTTGAATAAAAGTGATGAAAGTGGACATCCTTTCCTTGTTCAGATCTTAGAGAAAAACTTTCAACTTTTCTCTGTTCAGTGTTATGCTCTTTGTGGGCTGGGTATATAGGGCATTTATTATGTCAAGGTACATTTATTCTTTACCTAATTTGTTCTGAAAATTTATCATGAAGGGATATTAAATTGTATCAAATGCCTTTTCTGCATCTATAAGATGACCATATGATTCCCCCTCCTTCATTCTGTTAGATGGTGTGTTGATACATGTTGAAAGACCTTGTATTCCTGGGGTGGATCCCACTTGATATGATTAAACTTTTTTTTTTTTTTTAAGAGAGAGGGAGAGAGAGAGAGAAAGAATTTTAATATTTATTTTTTAGTTATCGGCGGACACAACATCTTTGTTTGTATGTGGTGCTGAGGATCGAACCCGGGTTGCAAGCATGCCAGGCAAGCGCGCTACCGCTTGAGCCACTTCCCCAGCCCAATATGATTAAACTTTGATGTGCTGTTCATTTTCTCTTTCTTCCAGTTGTATGGTAGAGGCTATATATATAATGAATAGATAATGGGCTGTAGAAGTGAAATAACTGAGATTTGATCTCTGACTCTGCTACTTAACTATTTGACTTAGGCAAGTTATCTAACTTGTTTGGAGCCTCATTTTTCTTATCTGTAAAAGAGATTTGACAATGTTTACACATCAAGACTTGTATGAGAAACATGTCATGAGTTACTATATATAAAATGTGGATGCTGGGGTTGTTGCTCAGTGGTAGAGAGCTTACCTAGCATGTATGAGGCACTGGGTTAGATTCTCAGCATCACATAAAAATAAATCAAGTAAAGGTATCGTTCCATCTACAGCACACACACACACACACACACACACACACACACACACAAACACATGAAATGCGATTGCCATGCCTTGCTCATAGTTGACACTAAACAAATAAGAGGGGTTTTTTAGTGATCAGGATTCATTGAAATATGAGAACCAGTCATATCTTCTATAGAAGGGCAGGGCAATTCCCTAGAACTTCCAAGCAAGACCAAACTTGAAAGAGAACAAAGAACAATTTAGAACTTACTCAATGGCTTTATTTATTTATTCTAGTTAGTATATTAAATGCGTCTTCCTCAGGCATGCATCTTATCTAGAAATCCTTAATTCCCTTTTCCCATTCTGAACTCAACCGTTGGTTCTCATAGATATTTTTTTTCACTATTATCTCCCAAGAATCTTTAAGGAGTATGATCAGAACCCAATTGCTAGTCTCCAAGGTTATTATCAAAACACTTTATCAGAGATCCAATGGAGGGAAGATAGGTAGAAGGAACAGAACATGCTTCCTTGCTCAGATGAATTTGGTGGATGCCAAATATTATCTGATAACATGCTAAACCATTTCTCCTTAGGGTTCTGGTCACACAGTAAGTCACTGAGCACTGAGAGCCTTTTTTTTTTTTTTAAAAAAAGAAGAGATATTAAATTTTATCAAATTTCTTTTCTGTATCTATTAAGATGATCATATTGTTTTCCCCCCTTCATTCTGTTGATGGCATATTGAGGATTCATATGTTGAGGAGCGCCCACTACAGTCCTTGGCTGTACCAACTGAGCTATTGAAGGGTCACAATGCATATGTTGAAAGACCTTGTATTTCTGGGATGGGTTCCACTTTCTGTGAATAATCATTGATGTGCTGTTCATTTTCTTTTTCTTGAGCCCAGGGCCTTGTACATGCAAGGCAAGCACTCTACCAACTGAGCTATATCCCCAGCCCAAGGCTTTTACTCTAAGTGTTGAAAACTTTTTATATCACTGGCACTGGCTTGTATTTAGAAAACAAACATACATTTATTAAGGGACAAATGATTAAAACCATTTATTTTTCTAATTGACAGAAATAGAAAATGTTTAATTTCATCTGTTTGGTAATTTACCAAAGAATTCTTTCCACTAGATGTCACTGTTGTACTAGAAAAATTAACATGATCCTTGTGATACAAAAGTAAAATTCTCTTGCCTTGGGATGACATATATATGTGTATATATATATATCCCCCAACTTAAAGAAGATACAACTAGAAGCCTCAGATGAATCTTATCTAAGATAATTTAATCCAAGGAAATCAGGAAAAGTTTTGTTGTATAAAATTTAGGATTCGGCCAGAAGATTTAGAAATATCCAAAACCTACTGCAGAATGACAAATTTTCAAAGTCTGGTCTAGTAAAGAACCTTTAATTTTCTTGCTACGCCTTTATTTGAAATTCTTTTGATGAGTCCTCTGACCCCTCATGACTTGTGCTGTGCTTCCATCCAGAACGAGCTTTCTCAAGAGATGGAAAACAGAATACCTCTTGAATTTTCTTTCTCTTTGATACTGACCCCTATGGTGACCCAATTTCAAAACATAAAGTATACCCATAGTTCCATTTTAAGTTATTACACTAAGCACTTCTTTATTCAAGGAGCTACAAAGATAATTAAGAACTTTGTTTTTCCTTTCCTTGTTGTATTTATTAACAAATTAGAAAAAAAAATCCCTCCAGAAAATTGAGATCTGTGGCATGTTTCCCTGTGCCTGAAGTTATATTGAAATATAACAGATGGGAGCACAGTAGGAATCTTGCAGAGTATTGCCAGATATGCCACACAGAGCGGTTTCTTATTGCTGAGTCAAAAGTCTATTAATGCTTACCAAAATACAAATAAACAAAACCACATCAGAAAATCAGAGAAAGATAATAGTGATAATCCTGACAAGTACTGACTTGAACCATGTAGATCATCAAATGGGTGAAATTAGGGGATTTTTAAATCTCTAAATGTTTGGAAATTGAGCAAAATATTTCCCCAAAACTTATAGATGAAAAAAATAAAAATAAAAAGCAGTAGAAATGTTAAGCTATTTGGAATAAAATAACACAAAAATATGAAATTTGTGAGATACAGTTATAATAGTATATATAGGGAAATTGTAGCTTTAAATGCAATATTAAAAATTTTTCTACATCAATATCTTATTTTAAAACTAAAAGAGTGATAATGGCCAAATTATATGGTTACATTGTGTGCATTATGAATATGTAACAATGAATTTTACTACTATGTACAATTAAAATGCATATAAATAATTTTTTCAATAAAAATATGAAAAAAATAAATAAATGGAGGGAAAAAAATTAAACCCAAAAGGGTAAAATAAAAGTAATGATAAAGTTAAGAGTAGGGGCTGGGGATGTGGCTCAAGCAGTAGCGCACTCGCCTGGCATGCATGCGGCCTGGGTTCGATCCTCAGCACCACATACAAATAAAGATGTTGTGTCCGCCAAAATAAAAAGAAAAACTAAAAAAACTAAAATTCTCTCTCTTTAAAAATAAATAAATAAATAAATAAATAAAGTTAAGAGTAAAATTCAAGGAAAATGGAGATGCAACTGAAAAACTTAGCAAAAACCAAAAGTTGATTCTTTGGAAAGATTTGTAAAATTGATCAACTCCTAGCAAGATCAATAAGATAAATAAGAAAAAATTATCAAGAACCAATAAAAATGAACATTGCTGTAGATCTTACGGGCATTATAAAGATAAAAAGCCAGGCATGGCACATATGCCTGTAATCTCCTGTAATCCCAGTGACCTGGGAGGCTGAGGCAGGAGGATTGCAAGTTAAAGATCAGCCTCAGCAACTAAACAAGACTCTGTCTCAAAATAAAATAAAGGGCTGGGAGTATAGTTCAGTGATAGAGTGCTTGCCTGACATGTGTGAGACCCTGGATTTGATCCCCAGCACCACTAAAAAAGTAGTTCAAAATAAAAAGGGCTTGGGGGTTGTGGCTCTGTAGTAGAGACACTCTGGGTTCAGTACTGAAATAAGAAAAAATTAAAAGCTGAATGGTCCTAATTACCTAACAAAAATCAAAATTTAACACTTTTCCATCATATGTATAAACAGAGAAAATAAAGAACAAGAAAAGACATATGAGTGAAGACACCTTTGACTTAATCAGGCAGCAGGCACTGAAAGAGGAGTGACAACAGAACATGACATTTAGGGTCTTTGAATGCCAAAGTTAGCATTAATAATGAAAATAAAGCAGAAAAATCAAAGTCCTGGAAGAACAGGGGAAAACTAGCTTAGTGGCTATGGTGTCACTTAAACCGTTGGGTTAGGGCTGGAGTAGTAGCTCAGTGGTAGAGTGCTTGCCTGGCATGTGTGAGGCCCTGAGTTTGATCCCCAGCACTGCATATAAATAAAACAAAAGATCTATTAACAATTAAAATATTTTTAAAAATAAAAATAAACTGTTGGATTAAGGTTCCTTAAATTCTTTGCAACAGAAGACAAGATTGATGTTAATGAGGGACCAGGTTTTCCAGTGGGAGAGAACGAGCTGTGCAGTCAAGTTAGAACGAAGTAGAAGAACCCAGACTTGCCTTTTTATTTTGTTTGGGGAACTTCCAGCTGATAGGGTTCAGATCATACTACTCCATAATGTCCCACCAGCAGAGGTGGGAAGGTCTCTTGCCCCCATCCCAGCACCCTGGCCAGTCCTTGCCTGAGGCTGGTCAGAAAACCAGAATAAGTTGTTTTAGCATAGGATTCTTTTGAGCTCCTCATTTTGAGAGAGTGCAGCCATGGAAGACGTTCAGAAAACAAGTGGAACTTTCAGTGCCTGTTGACTGTTTAACTGGGACATCCCATTTGTTTAGGGGCCTGCAGGTAGACTTCAGGGATAACTGGCAGAAGCTGGCAGAGGTTAAGAATCATTACCAAGCTTTGTTTAGTTTAGTATGTTTCAGCTGTATGGTCGTCTATGTTCTCTCTATCGCATCCTGTTTCTTCCATATTAACTCATCAGTTGATTGAAACTCCCTCCTTGAGGGCTCAGTGGTAGAGGATTTGCTGACACGTGTGAGGTCCTAGGTTCAATCCCTAGCACAAAAGACAAAACAAATAAATAAGACCCTTCTTGATCCCCTGCTAGATACAGGCTCTGCCAACTTCTTGTTGGCTCAGTTCAGCTGAGGATAACTTGAAACTTTATGATCTTCCCCGATTCCACAAAGATCTCTTCCTCCCAACATTTCTATACCTTCTTCCTCCTTTGCCCAACCAGTTCCCTAGAATTTTTAATATTTCACTCTTCATTGCTTCTTGGCCTTTTGGCTAAGATCAAGTGTAGTATCTGTTCTTATCAGTTTAATATTTCGCCCTTCAAACCCCTACCTCTTCTGTCCCTCTCTACACCCTTGCCAGATCTTTCTCCTCACTTCAACCTCTCAATCACTTGAACTTGAGCTTTTTCCCGCTTTTTAAGGGAATCAGTGTGCCTCAAAAGCAGCTACCTGTGGCTGAAAAGAAAGAAGGCTAACTGTTAGTACATTAGATTTATTTATCCACCCAAAAGTGCTTTGGGATTATTTGGATAACTGCCAGAGGTCTCCTTTTACCTCCATGAGATTACTTATTAGGGCAAATAAAAATCAAAATCATAACTCCATAAAATATTGATAAACAGGAAAACTTAATTTGTGCCATGATATTCAGATAAAAATATAAAGGGAAGGACTGGGGTTGTAGATAGCGTTATGTTAGAACAAAGGCAAAGACCAGGTTCAAATCCCAACACAGTGAGAGAGGGAGAGACAGAGAGAGAGAGAGAGAGACAGAGAGAGAGAGTCCAAACAGTAGGATTACTAAGTTTTATTGAAACATGGCTAAAAATTTAGGACAAAAGTTTAAGATCTCTGTTCATGTTTGTATGGTATGTATATTTATGTATATATGGATGGATATTACAGATGTGTGATATTTTTCTACCTATGGGTAGTATTACCAAATCACTTAATAAAATCCTTTAAAGAAATTCTATTCAGATTGAAGTAGCTTATAAATTAAATATTCCTAAAATTCTCAGAAACGTAGAAACCAGCCCAAAATTTAAATAGTTGATCTGGGACAAACTTTGGCAAATAAAGCTTATTTTTAATATGCTGGTGAAATAAAACCAGGAATATCTTCAGAATTTTCAGTATTAAAGACAATGAGGGGGCTGGGGATATACCTCAGTTGGTAGAGTGCTTGCCTTGAATGAACAAAGCCTTGAGTTCAATCCCCAGCATCATTTGAAAAAGAAAAATAAAAGATAATGTAGACATATAGTTTTATTCAACTTGGGTTCACTAGTTAAACAAGCGTATGTTTATGTTTAAGATAATAAAACTAGGGCTGAGAATGTAGTTTAGTTGGTAGAGTAATCCTCTAGCATGCAATGATAGAGCATCCCTAGGTTCAGCCTCCAGCATCACAAAACAAGCAAGCAAACACAAGATTGTAAAACTATAAATCTAATCAATAAGAACAAAATGTTGGGCTGGAGTTGCCGCTCAGCTCCTGCCTAGCATGTGTGTGAGGTGCTGGGTTTGATCCTCAGCACCACATTTAAAAAAAAAAAAAAAAAAAAGCATGTGTCCAACTACAACTAAAACATAAAAAAAAAAAAAAAAGAACAAAATGTTAATTAAAAAGGAATTGCTTGATGTACGTATGTCAAGCATGGTAAATGCTTTTACTGGGGATTGAACTCAGGGGTGCTCTGTCACTGAGCTACATTCTCAGCCTTTTTTATTTTTTTATTTTGAGAAAGGGTCTCACTAAATTGCTGAGTCTGTCCTTGAGCGTGTGACCTCCTGCCTCAGCCTCTTGAGTGTTTGGGATTACATGTATGTACTGTCGCACCCAACAGTACATACATGTACTGTTTTTGTTTATGTAGTACAGAAGATTCTATATTTTTTAAGTAATCAAAGACATGAAAAAGAAAACATGAAGCACAGGAAATTGCTTTGGTAACATATATAATCTTGGTGTTACTTAAAAGGTTAAAAGGTTTATTACCACCAAGTGCAGTGATGCACACCTGTAATCCCAGCAGCTTGGAAGGCTGGGGTGGGAGGATCATGAGTTCAAAGCCAGCCTCAGCAATGGCAAGGCACTAAACAATTCAGTGAGATTTTTTGTTTATGTGATACTTTTTATATTTGCCTGTGTGGTTGTTTGTCAACAACAACCAAAAGTAATTTAAGACTATAGTTTAATTTGATGTCTCAAAAAAATTTTTTTAGTTGTAGGTGGATACAATGCCTTTATTTTTATGTGGTTCTGAGGATTGAACCCAGTGCCTCACACATGCCAGACAAGTGTGCTACCACTGAGCCACAAACCCAGCTCAGGCATCTTGTTTTTATATGGTATATAAAAGGTAAATCTATTTGGATCTAGTAATAAACATGTCCTTTGCCTTATGAGAAGTTTGTGTTATGAAGAAAAAGACTATACCTGTATTAATTGTGAGAGGCGTATAAGAAAGTAAATTGTGTCTTGATAAAAAAAAGGTGTGAAATACACATTTTTGTTAAAAGCAAAAGGAATTCCATACTAAAATGGAATGAAAGGTTATTTTAGAATGAAAAAGAAGAATGAAGGACAAAAATTAATGAATTAAAAAATTAAGAATCTTTGGAAAGGAACCTTGTGTGGTTAAATGTGGTTGTAATCAGATGGATTTATTTATAAACTTTTATTAAAATTAACTAGAATTAATAGTACATTGATGCAAATTAGTACTTTTCTCTGTAAAATGAGTTTTCTTGGAGTATTGATCTACTTTTTTTTAAGCTTTTAAGTAATATAACTTTTTTTGGGGTGCGGGTACTGGGGACTGAACTCAGGGGCACTCAACCACTGAGCCACATCCCCAGCCCTATTTTGTATTTTATTTAGAGACAGGGTCTCACTGAGTTGCTTAGTTCCTTGCCATTGCTGAGGCTGGCTTTGAACTCATGATCCTCCCACCTCATCCTCCAAGCTGCTGGGATTACAGGTGTGTGCCACCGCACTTGGTGGTAATAAACCTTTTAACCTTTTAAGTAACACCAAGATTATATATGTTATCAAAGCAATTTACTGTGCTTCATGTTTTCTTTTTCAGGTCTTTGATTACTTAAAAATACATAATTTTCTTAATATTATTACAGAGCAAGACCTGCCTGTGTTGCTGAAGCTATTGCAGAGGTCCTTGGTCACTGGTTTTTGCAATACTCCCTGAAGAATTTCAAGTGAGTTGCATATAATAGCAAGCATGAGTTTATTAGAAGGGTAGGAAAAGGGGACAGTGGGCCCTCTCAGAGAGGAGAAGGACAGTGTACCCCTTCTGCACTTCTGTTTTATTGAGGGTCCCAGGGAAGTTTTTAATAGGTCCCATCCAGGTCCACTTCTTGACTTTTGACTGAAAATAAGTCAAAAGTATGGCCTTGACCCATAGAGGGGAGATTTTAGTATTATAGTAATATGCTAAAGATCCAAAGCAACTCTGGGTCCTTGACCCATGTTGATTGATTTTAATTGAAACTTGTTCTTAGAGATTTTATGGTTGGGGAGCTTGGCTTTGCTTCCAGTTATCCTGTCTCCCTGACTCCTGGAATCCTATCTGTGTAAAGGCCACACAAGTCTCCCTTCATGGTAACTTGTGTCTTCTTATTAGCAGGGGGTAGTCCATGGGTCTGTATTTCTCCCGCAGATAAAAGGTTATTTGCTGGGCTGAGATTGTAGCCTGATGGTAAAGCACTGCCTAGTATGTGTGAGGCACTGGGTTTGATTCTCAGCATGTAAATAAATAAAATAAAGGCCCATGGTCAAGTTATATATATATATATATATATATATATATATATATATATATATATATATATATATATATATATTTGTTGAGGACTGTAGGGTATTCTTTTGATTTAAGCCAGGCAGTGTCAGGATGGTCTCAGGTAAGTTGATTTTTAAAAGAATACATGTAGGATCTACACTGTAGACTCCCGTCTATAGAATTATCACCTTAAACTCATGTTCTCACTACTTATGTCTCTCTGCTACCTATCAACATGAAGAGTTAAATTTTGTTCACAATCTTTAATGTAAATTTCTACATTTGCCTTTTTATTTTGGTTTATTTATTTATTTTTTGCAGTACTAGGGCATGAACTCAGGGTTTTGTACATGCTAGGCAAGTGCTATGCCCCTGAGCTATAACCCCAGTCCTGCCTCTGTGGTTATTTTCACTTTAGTTAAATAGATAACCAAATATTGTCTCCTAGCGGCTTGTGATTATTTATAAACCTTTCTGAAACCCTCCCAAGATCAAATTTTAAGTGGCATCTTTATTTTTTAGAGATGAGATCTCACTATGTTGCTCAGGCTGATCTAGAATTCCTGGGCAAGTGATTCCTCTGCCTCGGCCTCTAAGTAGCTGTGAATAGGGTGCTTGCTGCCACACCCAGCTTTCAACTGAGTCTTTTTGAGCTGGAACTAACTTTGAGGTTTCCAAAAAGGCCCCTGGAAAATCTCAAAGAAATCTGTTCTGTTCTGTCTCTTTCTAAAAGAGAGATATCTAACAAATTAGGATTATTTGATATGTTAAATTTCATGTAAAGCACTGTCAAATACAGTGAAGATAAACCTGTTTATATAGATATGGGCATTTATTTTTAATCTAAGTATTTGAAAATATATGATGTTCATAGAAATTTGCCAGTACTCTCACTGTTCATAATAAGATATGCATACTTATCAGTCATAATTGTGATTATGTTATAATATTGACTACAACAGTAATAACTAAATTTGCTCAGCAAATAAACTCTCATAAGATCTTTAACTATGGCCCTTTAAAGTCTTTGTCATACACAGACAGTTATTGTTTTACTCTGTGGCCTATTGATAGAGCTTTTTTAAGAACTCATAATACAAAAGTGTTTCATCTTCAAAGAGATTCATGAAAAAGACTCTTTTTTTTTTTTTTTTTTTTTTTTTGGTACCAGGGATTGAACCCTGGGGCACTTAACCACTGAGCCACATCCTCCAGCCCTTTTTTATATTTAGTTTAGAGATAGGGTCTTGCCAAATTGCTTAGGGCCTCACTGAGTTGTTGAGGCTGGCTTTGTGCTTTGTACTCATGATCCTCCTGCCTCAGCCCCCGGAGCTGCTGGGATTACAGTTGAGCACCACCAGGCCTGGCTATGAAAAAGACTCTTGATAGGTATTCTGAAATGCAAACCTGTAATAACTTTTGGACCATTGGATTGGGCAGTATAGCAGAATGGCTAAGAACATGGAGAACTGCAGTGTCTAAAACAATAGTGATTAGCCTTGTGGGAATGTTGAACACTTAAAATTAAGCCAGTGCAAGCTGAGATATCCTTTAAATTGTGATCAGTGTAATAAACCCATGTAATTTACCATGTTAGACTAAAATATCTTGTACAACTATATGATAATCTCTTAATACAGAAAAAGCATCTATACAAAACATTGCAAATAGCATACTGACTGATGAAAAATTGAATCATTTTCCCCTAAGCACAAGAATGAGGTAAAGATTTCTACCCTTGTCAATTTTGGGGGGCTCTAGCCAGCACAATAAGTCAAGAAAACGAAATTTAAAACATTCAAAATGAAAAGGAACTGATACAATTATCTTTATATTCAGACAACATGATTGTTCAAAGAGAAAATTTTGGAATTAAAAAAAAATCAGTTACTAGAACTAGAAAATAAGTTTGGTAATGTACCAGAATGCAAGATAGATATACAAAAATCAATTGTATTTCTTTATAATCATAACACTAATCAAAAATTGAAATTAAAACCCAATTAGAATGGTATCCAAATATAGGAAATGTTCTTGAAAAATATATGTAAGACTTGTTCATCAAAAAACTACAAAACAGGGCTGGGGCTCAGTGGTGAGGCACTGGGTTTGATCCTCAGCACCATATAAAAATAAATAAAGATATTGTGTATTTATCTACAACTAAAAAATATTTTTAAAAAAACTACAAAACATTGCTAAGTAAATTAAAGATCTAAATGAATGCAGATATGTGAT
This sequence comes from Callospermophilus lateralis, assembly GCF_048772815.1. Lineage (NCBI taxonomy): Eukaryota > Metazoa > Chordata > Mammalia > Rodentia > Sciuridae > Callospermophilus > Callospermophilus lateralis. Next base: position 67,334,356 of record NC_135307.1, on the reverse strand, counting down.
ATTCATGAATCAGAAAACACAATATTCTTAGGATATCAGTTCTCCTCAAATTGATTTATAGATCTAGTGTAATACCAGTCAAAATATATTAAGACTTTTTGTAATTTTTATTATATTAGGTCTTCACAATATAGCTTGTTTTCATATTTTTATGTTTTTATTGAGTGTAGTTGGTATACAATAGACTACATATGTATAAAGTATATAATTTAGCAGGATTTTCTATTAGCATATCCATGAAACCATGAGTATAATCAAACTAAATAAATATCTTTTAATTCAGAAAATGTTTTATAACTCCTTTGAAATTCCCTCCCAATGTAAACACTGAGCTACTTTTTGAAACTACAAATTAATCTACTTTTTTTTTGGCACCAGGGATTGAATCCAGGAGTGCTCAACCACTGAGCCAGTCCTTTTTAAAGTTTTTTCTTAAATTTTGAGATAAGTTCTTGATATGTTGTTCAGGATCTTGCCAGTTTTTAAGGCTGGCCTTGAACTTGCAATCCTCCTGCCTCAGCTTCCTGAGCTGCTGGGATTATAGGCATGGGCCACTGTGTCTGGTGATTAATTTGCTTTTTAAAGAACTTTATATAAATGTGCTGGGCACGGTGGTGCATGCCCATAATCCCAGCAGGTTGGGAGACTGAGGCAGAAGGATTGCAAGTTCAAGGCCAGCCTCAGAAACTTGGTGAGGCCCTAAGAAACTTAACAAGATTCTGTCTTAAAAAAAAAAAAAATTAAAAAAGGGCTGGGAATGTGGCTCAGTGGTTAAGCACCCCCTAGGTTCAATCTCTGGTCCCCCCCAAAAGAAATCATAAATAAGATTTCATTTATATTATTTTTTTGTATTAGAGATTGAACCCAGAGGTGCTTTAACATCGAGCTACATCTCAGCCCTTTTTATTTTTTTTATTTTTGAGACAGAGTTTCACTAAGTTGCTCAGGGCCTCACTAAATTGTTGAGGCTGGCTTTAAACTTGAGATCTTCCTGCCTCAGCCTCCCAAGCTACTAGAATTACAGGCATGTGCCACCATGCCTAGCCCATGATTTTTTTTTTTTGGTCTGTTTTTTTTTCTCTCTGCACAATTATTTTAGTATTCATCCATTTTGTTGCATAAATCCATTAATTTCCTTGTATTACCAAATATCTCCTTATTGTGTGTGTGTATGTGTGTGTGTGTGTGTGTGTATATATATATATATATATATATATATATATATATATATATCCCAATTAGTTTATTACAATGATAGTTGTAAACAAAAAGCCTAACAGTCACTAATGGGGAAAAGCAAAATGTACTTAAAAGTTTCCAAAAATTTAATCTCCAGAGAAAGGTTGCAATTGACCTATTTTGCAGTTCCCTGAAAAATCTTCATTCTCAAGACTTGTCTTAATATTTGACTTTAGTCTGTTCACACTATTTGTGTGTATGTGAGTAGTCTTATCCTTAGGGAATTTGTTGAAAACAATCAATGGCAATCATTTAACATTGCAGATGCATGATGCAGTGAAACCAGTTGGAACTAACAAGGAGCTGATCAAAACAAAGCAAAAACCCTGAAAAGAATAACTGTGAAATTTGATGTCTATGTGGAGCTTTGCAAAGTTTGAAAATATACCTGGAAACCTAGAAGTCTATGTGCATGTGCTCCCCCTCAAGCCCAGGAAAGACTTGAAGTGCTGATACATACAAGATGGGTATGCCAAGAGAAAGAAACCAGTCACCGAGCATCACATATTTTATGATTCTATCTATATGAAATGTTCAAACTAGGGAAATCTATAGAGATAGAAAGTAGATTAGTGGTTGCCTAGGGCTAGGGGTACAGTTGGTTTTGAGGTGATAAGTAAAAGGTGTGAGATTTCTTTTGAGGGTAATAAAAATATTGTATGGTGATATGTAAATGTGAATATACTAAAAACCTTTGAATTGTAAACATTTTTAAAATAAGGTGTTGTCAGGACATTTTAACTTTTTAAATACCTCCTCATTATATTTCCCCATCTCTTTGGAAGAATTTGTATATTAATACTTTTCATTAAATTGACACAATAATTATACATATTTATAGAGTTCATGTAACATTTTAATACATGCATATAATGTGTCATGATCAGATTTGTGTAATTGGCATAACTATCACTTCAGACATGTATCATTCCTTTGTATGGGAACATTCAAAATCCTCTCAATTAGCTATTTTGAAATATCCAATTAATTGTGGTCAACCACAGTTATCCTACTGTGCTATCTAGAACATTAGAGGATGCACAGGATGCACTGTTCCTATTAACCATCCCTGTTCCTATTAACCATCCTTTCTCCACATGTTCATCTCCCACACCCTTCCCAGGATCTGGTAACTACTATTCTATCATCTCCTTTTTTGAGATAACTTTTGGTTTCCAATATAAGTGAGAACATGCAGTATTTATCTTTCTGTTTCTGACTTATTTCACTTAATGCAATACCCTCTAGTTCCAAACATGTTGCTGCAAATAACAAGATTTAATTTTTTTATGACTGAATAATATCCAATTGTGTATATGTGCCATATTTTCTTTATCCATTCACGCATCAATGGACACCTAGATTGATTCCCTATCTTGACTATTAATAAACGGTCCTGCATTGAACATGCAGGTACAGATGTCTCTCCTACATACAATCTCTCTGATTTCAATTCCTTAGGACATGTTTCCAGTAGTGGGATTTCTGGATCATATTAATTGTATTTTAGTTTTAGGAGGAAGCTTCATACCGTTTTCCATAATGGTTGTACTAATTTACACTCCCACCAACAATTTATGCTCACTGGAATGGGTATGCCAAGAGAAAAAAATGGGTATGCCAAGAGAAAGAAACCAGTCACTTTTTATCTTTTTATAATAGCCATTCTAACTGGGAGGAGATGATATTTCATTGTGGTTTTGATTTGCATTTCCTTGGTGATTAGTGATGTCGAGCATTTTTAAAATTTATTTGTTGGCTCTTTGTATATTCTCTTTTGAGAAATGTCTATCCAGGTATTTTGTCCAGTTGTTTTTTTTTTTTTTTTTTTTTTTTTGTGTGTGTGTGTGTGTGTATGTGCGAGGCGGGTACTAAGGATTGAACTCAGGGGCACTCAACTACTGAGCCACATTTCCAGCCCTATATTGTATTTTATTTAGAGACAGGTCTCACTGAGTTGCTTAGCACCTCACCATTGCTGAAGCTTGCTTTGAACTCTAGATTCTCCTGCCTCAGCCCAGCTGCTTGGGATTATAGGCATGCGCTACTATGCCCAGGTTTTTTTTTTTTTTTTTTCTGTTAAGTAGCTTGAGTTCCTGAAACTTGATTTTTTTGTTGGACGAACAGTTTACAAATATTATCTCCTATCTGTCATGTGTCTCATCACTCTGTTGGCTCGTTTCTGTGCAGAATCTTTTTAGTTTCAAGTCATCCCATTTATCAGTTCTTTCTATTGTTACCTGTTCTTTGAGGACAATTTTTTTAATCTCTTCTCAGACAAATGTCCTAAAGCTATTTCCCCTTTATTTTCTTCCAGTAGTTTCACATCTTACATTTAAGTCTTTGATCTATTTTTAGTTGATTGTTTATATATGGTGAGAGATAGCAGTCTAGTTTCTTTCCTCTGCAGAGAGTGATCCAGTTTTCCCAGCGCTATTTACTGAAGAGAATTTCCTTTCTGAGAGGTATGTTCTTGCTACTTTTGTTGAAATCAATTAGTTGTTAAATATGTGGATTTATTTCTATCTTTGGGAGAATTTAAATAATTTCTGGTAGTCAAGCTATTTTTACCTTTACATTGTGTACTTTTTAAGACTTTTAATAACATTTTGATTTGTTTTATAATCATTCAGAATAATTATTATGATATAATACTACGGCTAAATGGGCTTTCAGTTCTCACCACCAATCTGTCAACATGGCAATCTCTTCCTTCTTGAATCTGTATTTTACCAGACTCTTCCTTGGCTAAAATCTTTGAGAATTTCTTTTAAGAAGATTTATGGGTGGTATGTATTTTCAGACCTCTTGCGTATTTGAATTTGTCTGTTACAATTAGAGTGACATTTTGACTCAGAGGAAACATCTTGGAATCCAACTGCTCTCCAAGGACAATGTTTCATTGCTTTCTGGCCTGTAATGCTGTGGAAGGAAAAGGCTGAGCCTGGTTTGAGACTTTTGTTGTTGGCATCTGCTCTTGGATTTGGTTTAGCTTGTATGTTTGTATGATTCTTTTAGCTTTTTTCATCTTGAAATTTAAGCTTTTCTCTAGTATATGTCTAAGTAGTGGCCTATTTCCATTAGCTTTTTTCCTTAAACCTCTCATTTTCTACTGACTTCTGGAAATAGAGAATATTAAAACATACTATTCATTTTGCTAAGACTCTAAATGGCTGCAGAAGTCATTGAAATATCATTCCTTAATTTTTCAAAGTATTTTTTTAGGTGTAGGTGGAAACAATGCCTTTATTTTTATTTATTTTTATGTGGTGCTGAGGATCCAACCCAGTGCCTCACCTGTGCTAGGCAATTGCTCTACCACTGAGCCACAATCCCAGCCCCATACCTTAATTTTGAAACTATCTAGAAAATAGGTTTTTGAAATTTATTTTTATTTTTATTTTTTGGGTACAGGGGATTGAACTCAGGGGCACTCAACCACTGAGTCACATCCCAGCCCAATTCTGTATTTTATTTAGAGACAGGATCTTACTGAGTTACTTAGTGCCTCGAGGTTTCTGAGGCTGGCTTTGAACTGGCAATCCTCCTGTCTCAGCTTCCAGAGCCACTGGGATTATAGGCACGCACCTCACCTGTAATACTCAATAAATTGTATTTTTGTAAGACCAATTTTATATTTTTCATTATTATATTCTTGCACCTCATAAAAATTATTATTACTTTGATTTGTAATAGCCTATCAATGGCAAAGAGATACATGGACAAATGTTCAAAATAACCTAATAGATTGGGCTGGGGATGTGGCTTAGTGGTAGAATACTTGTCTGGTATATGTGAAGTTCTGGGTTAGATTTCCATCACGGCAAAAACAAAAAACAAAAGAAAGCAATAACAACAACAAATAATTGATTAAAAAGAAAATAAAGTCACTAAATTATGATTTTATAAATTAACCAGGTTTATTGTAGTCTGGGCTCTCAAGATAAATTTGCTGGGACTGGGAATGTGACTCAGAGGTAGAGCACTTGCCTAGCATATGTGAGCCACTAGTTTTGATCCTTAGCACTACATATAAATAAATAAATAAATAAAATAAAGGTATTGTGTACATCTACAACTGAAAAATATATATGTGTATATATACACATTATATATAAACTTAAAATATATGTATATATACACATTATATATGTATGCATTTATACATATATATATATATATACATATATATAATTTTTTTAAAAGATAAATTTGCTTGGTTGACAGCCAAGAGGAAGAGGAGTAAAAATGGAAGTGGAAGCAAGACACACAGAGAGACAGAGACAGAGACAGAGAACCCAGAAGTTAATGGGTGAAAGAAATAGACAAATGAATAAAGATAGTAATTTGGAGCAGAGGAAACCCCCCCAAACACACACACACACACACACACACACACACTCAGATGCAAGAAAGGAGGGGAAGAAAAGTTTGAGCTATAAGGGATTCAGAGTAGGAGGAAAAATGCAAGGAAGTTAGACTTACAGGTGGGAAAAAAGAAAAAAAAAAGCAGTAAGTAGAAAAAGAGAGAGCTCATCAGTAGTTTTTTGAAGTATTAGTACACAATTTTTTTTTTTCTATTTTTCACTGGGTAGTGAAATTCAAAATAGTTAATTGTTCATTGTCACCACTATGTGAAATTTTAATTAAAATGTTAGCCAGTGTTTCTAACTTGGTAATTTCCCTAATCATTGAATTTGAGAAATTGTTTTCTGAACTTGAAAATCATAATCCAACAGGGAAAAACGATATTTTTTTATTAGCTACACATGACATTACAATGATCTTGGCAATTCATACATTTGAATCATTGGGGTATAATTTCTCATTTTTTTGATTGTACAGATTGCAGAATCACACTGGTTATAGAGTCACCTATATACATACAGCAATCATAATGTCTGAAAAACGATATTTTAAGTTGCAGTTAAGAAACCCAGAACAAGTGTGGTGCAGTGGTGCATGCCTATCATTCCAGCAATTTGAGAGGTTGAGGCACGGGGATTTCAAAGTTAGGCCAGGCCTCTGCAACAGGGTGTTTTAAGAGTCTTGAAGGAAAACCAAAAAAAAAAAAAAAAACCAAGGGTGAAGGGGTAGCTCAGTGGTAAAGTGCCCCTGGGTTCAATCCCCAGTACCACAAACTAAGAAACAAACAACAAAAGAAGCCCAGAACACAATTATGACAGATGGTGAGATTTGGTAGAGTCTCTAGCTCTGTTTTATAATGTTTATTGTCATAGACAAGAGATAGCTGGAAAAAAACATCCCATAATTTTTAATAAGCCAAATGTAGCAACTTACTTAAAGTATACCAAAGCCTGATAATTTTCTTGGTAAATAACAATATGTACATTTGTGTCTGTTTGGACTTTAATTAATTAATTAAATTATTTATTTATTTTGTAGTGCTGGGGATCAAATCCAGGGCTTCTCACAAGCCAGGCAAGCACTCTATGACTGAGCTACAGCTTTATCTTGTTTGAATGTCTAATTTAACAAAACGAGAAGAGGGCCTGGGGTTGTGGCTTAGCGGTAGAGCACTTGCCTCGCATGTGTCAGACACTGGGTTTGATCCTCAGCACCACATAAAAATAAATAAAGATACTGTTTGTTCATCTACAACTAAAAAAATATTAAAGAGGTGGGGTTGAGGCTCAGTGGCAGAGCACTTGCCTAGCATGCATTTGGCACTGGATTAGATCCTCAGTACCATATAAGAATAAATAAAATGAATGTATAAAAAGTACAAAAACATTGTTCAGAATTTTTTTAAAAAATAAGTAAATAAAGTTTAAAAAAAATTAAAAGGGAGAGGAGGCTTCCCAGGATAAATAAAGGGAGCAAACCTAACTGTAGCTGGAATTCAAGGCACTCTAGACCTAATTTTTATAGTAATTTTTCCTCCATAATAAAAGTATTTCACATGAAGACTTTAAATATTAAAAGCACTAATAGTTATGAAGATCTAAGGTATCATGTACACAGGATCCTGATGAGTAGTCAAATGGTCTATTTCTTAACACCAAAAAAACTACACTGATATTCCATCCCACTCCAGTCAGAATACATGCAACAATAAATGTTAGTGAGGATGTGGGGGAAAAGGTACACTCATACATTGCTGCTGGGACTGCAAATGGGGCAATCATTCTGGAAAGGAGTATGAAGATTCCTAAGAAAACTTGGAATGGAACCACCATTTGACCCAGTCATCCCACTTATAGGTTTATACCCAAAGGACTTAAAATCAGCATACTATAGTGATTCGGCCAATCAATATTTATAGCAGCACAATTCACAATAGCTAAACTATGGAACCAACCTAGGTGCCCTTCAACTGATGAATGGATAAAGAAACAGTGGTATAAATACATAATGGAATATTACTCAGTCTTAAAGAAAGATAAAATTATGGCATTTGCAGGTAAATGGATGGAGCTGGAGAATATTATGCTAAGTGAAATAAGCCAATACCCCGAAACCAAAGGCAGAATGCTTTCTTTGATATGAGGATGCTAATTCAAAATAGGAAGTGGATAATAGAGGTATTTTGGAGTAGATAGAGGGGACTGAAGGGGGCTGTGGGGGTAGGAATGATAGTAGAATGAATTCGACATTATTACCCTATGTGCATATGTGATTACATGAACTGTGTATCTCTAAATCATGTACAACCAGATGAATGAGAAGTTATACTCCATTTATGTATGATGTGTCAAAATGCATTCTCCTGGGCTGGAGTTGTAGCTCAGTGGTAGAGCACTTGCTTAGCATGTGTGAAGCACCGGGTTTGATTCTTAGCACCACATATAAAAAAATAAAGATCCATTGATGACAAAAAAAATTTAAATGCATTCTACTGTTATGTATAACTAATTAGAATAAATAAAAAAATATATAAAATGGTCTTTCCATGATTTCATTCGGGTAAAAGGGGAGAAATAAGCTTAGGCAATGCAGATAGTTTAAAGACAAAGGATGAATGATATTTTATTGGTTCATTAAGTTTGCGAAAACTTCAGTAATGCAATTATGATATGTGTTTTCTTCTGTGTGTATATAATTCTTCAAGAAAAATTTATTTCTGAATCCAATTATATTTACATCCTGCTTTTGCATTAGTATTGAAATATTTATTAAATAGTCACACACATATTCTGTTACACCAAATACAGAGGGAGGTAGAATGCACAGATATACTTCCTGTCTTCCTGTACTTCTTGTTCCCAGATAGATAATATATGTGAAAAAAGACACATGACAGACCCAGGCCCTCGATGAACTGACCACTGATTAGCACAAGTACTGCCTGTCCCTGTGTGTGATAAGACCATAGCTCAGTACCGGCACCTTTTCTTTAATGACTTCTGTTTATCTGTTCCTTGAATCATTATTCACGATTATTTAGAAGTATATCTTTACAGATTTCCAATTCCCTTTCCAAATCTCATCAAATAAATCTATTAATCACATACAGAATGATTTATACTCTTCCTTATTATTTAAAAGAAACGTTTCAAAACTTCAACCTTACTATATTTATAAGTTTTGCAATATCATCATGCTAACAGCGCTTTATTTAGGGTACTGGGGAATGAACCCAGGGCCTCACACAGGCTAGGCAAATGCTCTACCATTGAGCAATACCTCCTGTTCTGTGTGCTATTATTTTTAAAATAATTTTAAATCAACACACTGTGATCCTAACTATTAATATCCAAGGAATTGCATATTATTTTCTTTTAAAAATATGTCTGTATCCTCAACTGTAATCCTGTGAAGGTCTGTGGTTCACTGATCACACTTGTGTAATGACTGTGTTAATCAAGTCTGCTTTGTTATCACCTAGGAAGAATGATTAATGCACCAACATAGACTCCCACCCTATAGAACACGAGTTGCTCTATCTTCCATCTCAGAAGATAGTCTTGGTTTTTTTGTAACCTTATGACTAAGCACATTCCAAGATACACATACTTAGGAATATTTAAAGAATTCTTCTGAGTTTAATTAAATTTGGTCAAATATTTCATTGGTTAAAATACCTCTTAGAAAATTCATCCCTGGGTGTTTTTGTGTTTGTTTGTTTAAAGCCCTTCAGACTGATTCATTAATAATTGAAATTTACTGTGATAATAATGACCCAAATGTATCTTAATTGTTATCATGCAAAATAGGGCAGGCCAAACACAGCAGTTGTGCAGTTCAGATAATAAGTAAAGGAAAATGCTGGAGAATTAAATAAAGCTACTTCCTTTTCCCCCTCCCCAAGCCAAACCGTATCCAGCTATATTAAAGAGACTTCATAAATAATCATGGTGTTTCAGGCAGGACACGGGCAGAAAATCATTAACAGAATACAATAGCTTTTAGACTTCCTTTGTGAATGGACGGCCAAAATCAGAAAGCTACCATAAAACCAACGAAGTCTTCATTTGATGCTCTGAATAGGGAAAGTTTGCAACATTTTAGCATGTTGTTTTAACAACTTTTCACAAACCAACCCTGACTTTCAAGAAATTAGAAGAAAATGGCAGAATTACAGTCTGAAGATCCACAGTCTAGAGAAAGATTGCTGCTCTTTTGAGGGACAGTATCTCACTGATGTCACTGGAAAGTCCAAAAATTGCTAAAACCAATTTTGGGGGGGGGGGTCAAGTCCCAACATATCTCTGGGTTTAGGGAAGATAAGTCTGTGCTGATAGCAAGAGGGAGAGGATTTTCCACACCACACCACAAGGATTTTGTGTCGCAGTGTCTATGTGTGTGAAGATAAGGGAAACCCTCTTCCTAAGAGAAGTCTCTCAAAAAAGAGCAGGGAAAGGTGACTTCCCCCACAGCAATCCTGCCTTGAAGACATTCTTTAGTGATGTAGCTCCTTCCCACAAAACAACAATGATGTGAAAGTGTTCTGTAAAAACAGAGCCTAAAAAAAACAACAATACCTGTGTTTCTGGTATTGAACTCAGGGCCTTACACATCCTAGATAAGCACTCTACCACTGACCTACATGCCCAGCCCCAAATTCTGTATTTTTATAAAACACTATAAAAGTAGTATTTCAAACTGTGCAGTCACCAGAAATTTCATAAAAAATGCACACACTACCCTTGGTATCTCTGACACCTTCAGCTTCCTGGACCTGGTTCTGTTTGGCAGCTCCATTATCTGCAGGTTATTCCCATCCTTTCCAGCATTAGTTTCCCCCTTCTTCCCTTTGGGTACCTTCCCTCCCTTCTTTGCAGGGCCTGTTTTAGGCTCGGACTCTGGCTTAGGAGGAGCATGTTGAGCTGACAATCCTCTGGATCTTCCTGTGGCTCCTTCTTCACCTTGGCTTTCCTCCTTTAGCATTTCCTTCAGCCTGGTGGCCTGAGAGAACCAACCCACCAACATTGGTGAGATGTAGGCACTGAACCCAGGGATGCAGCTGCACATGGTTTTGGTGGTCATGAGGTGTTTTCTTTCCTTCCTTCATTCAACAAATGTCAGAGGAGTGTGTATTCTGTACCTGCCCTGTTTCTAGCTGCTGAAAAGGCATCAGTAAAATAAACTTTTTTCAAATACACAAATCCACTGTCATCATGGATATATAAATATTGGAATGCAAATTATTATGGAATGTTTTAAAGTACATATTAATCTTTGAGATACTTTTCATCAGCGTTTTCTAGTGCCTCATTCCTTAATTTTCCTAAATTTGAAGATCTCCAAATATTTCAGTGAATATTCTAACATTTATAATTCTGATTTTATTTTATTTTTGGTACTAGAGATTGAACCTAAGATCTCAGGCATGCTAGGCAAGAACTCGACCACTGAGCTACATCTTTAACCCTTCCCCCCTTTTAAATTTTATTATTTATTTATGTAGCTACTGTTAGATATGGAAAATGAAAAACTCTAAGATAGTGCAGCCTAGGAAAAGGGGAATGAAAAAGAAAGCCTTTCATCCCTTTCAAGATAAATCCTTTTCAGATGCTGGTCACTGGTGGGGAGAAAGTGTTTCATCAAACCTAGAATGATAGACTCTAGGAAACACTAATTTCTTCCAAGATGAATCCTCTCCATGTGCTGACCACCAACCCCCAATGTTCAATTCCTGAATGCCCAAATTGACATGCTCACTAAATCACCTCTCAGTATAACCTATATAAGCCCAAACTGCTCCCTTGGCCAGTGGCTCATTTTCCACCAGGAAAGTGTATGTAATCCCATTCCTGAATAAAAGTCAAAAGTGATCTGTGAAGTTTGTGTCCGGCCGACTCCTTTTGTGCTAACAGGTACCAGAGATTGAACCTAGGGATGCTTAACCCCTGATCCACAACCCCAGCCTCCCCCATCCTTCTTTTTATTTATTTACTTATTTTGAAACAGAATCTCACTAATTTGCTGAGGCTGACTGGCTTTGAACTTGTGATCCTCCTGCCTCAGCCTCCTGAGCTGCTGGGATTCCAGACATGCCTCACCACCCAGAGCCCTTTCTATTTTATTCTGAGGTAGAGGTCTCACTAAATTTCCCAAGCTGGCCTTGAACTTGTAATCCCTGATCCTGGAATCTGCTCCTGTTGCAGCCTCCCAAACTGAGGCTACAGGTGTGGGCCACTGCACTGAATTTCATTATCCTTTTATTCTACTACTGGTAATACCTGCTTGGTTCTTCCTTTTCACTAATACCTCCCCAATTTTTTTTGGTTGTACTTTCAAAATACATCCAGAGTACTACCATTTCTCTCTTGCACTACCACCGTATTGACACCATCATATCATCCCTGCCTGAATTATTTCAGTAGACTGGAGCTGCCAATTTGGGCCCTTGACCCTCCCCTGCAGTCTCTCAACATAGCTGTTAGAATAGTTCTCCTAAATGTAAGTAAAATGATACTCTTTCTCTACTCAAAACATGACAATGAATTATAATTTCACATAGAACAAAAACCAGAGATCTTAATATTCTGTTTCTAAGTGTTGACTGTGGTTATAATAGATTTGTTTTCATTATTAAGATGATATTGTATTGTAAAGAATAACTCTATATTAATCCATTCTTTCATCTATGGACATTTGGAGACTTTTTTTGTTTGTTGGTTGGTTGGTTTTTCTAATATTGCCACAACAAGAAATGCTAAAGGAAATTCTTAGAGATGTAGGAAATGATATAAGATGTAAATTCATAAGTAGAGACAGGAACGAATAACTGTAGCATTTATGGTCAATAGATTTTTCAACAATAAAGTTAAATGAGGAAAAGAATCTTTTCAATGAATGGCTCTGGGACAATGTATATTTACATGCAAAAGATGAACACTGAGCTCCTACATCACACAATGTATAAAAATTAACTCAATGTGAGTCATTGACATTAAAATGGGAGCTAAAACTGTCAAACTCTTGAAGTAAACCTGGGTGTATATTTTCATGACTTTGGCTTAGGCAGTGTTTTCTTCATATGACACCAAAAAACATAGCAACAAAAGAAAAAAAAATATATTGCACTTTACCAAATGAAAATCTTTTTAAAAAAATAATTTTTTCGTTGTCAATGGACCTTTATTTTATTTATTTTTGGGGGTGCTGAGAATCCAACCCAGTGCCTCACACAAGCTAGGCAAGCGCTCTGCCACTGAGCCACAACTCCAGCCCATCAAATGAAAATCTTGTACTTCAAAGGACATTCTTTTTTTTTTTTTTTTTTTAATACATGGACACAATATCTTTATTTTGTTTATTTATTTTTATGTGGTGCTGAGGATCAAACCCAGTGCCTCACATGTATGAGGCAAACGCTCTGCCACTGAGCCACAACTCCAGTCAAAGGACATTCTTTTTTTTTTTTTATATTTATTTTTTAGTTTTCGGCGGACACAACATCTTTGTTTGTATGTGGTGCTGAGGATCGAACCCGGGCCGCACGCATGCCAGGCAAGCAAGCTACTGTTTGAGCCACATCCCCAGCCCCGCAAAGGACATTCTTAAGAACATGAAGATATCACACAGAATGGGAGAAAATATTTGTAAACCATATACAAGGTAGGGAATATATCCAGACTATTTACGAAATTCTTGCAACTCAACAATTAAAAACACAACAATCCAACGGGGGAAAAATGAGTATCTGAATGTATTTCCTTTTCTCCAAGGAAAATATGTAAATGGCCAATACACATAAAAGATGTTCAACATCATTGGTCATTAGGGAAATGCAAATTAATGAGATACACACTCGGGTGGCTAAAACAAAGGAGAAATGTGGCGAGAATACAAAAATTGGAACAATCTCACGTTGCTGGTGAGGCTATAAAACAATGTAGTCATTTTAGAAAACTATTTGGCAGTTCCTAAAAAAAATACAGAATTATTGTTAAATCTACATTTCAAGATTTATTCTAATGAGAATCTTTGGTAAATTATCTATTATGAATGTTATTTTCCTTATTTAAAAAGTAAGACTGGTACCTGTTTGTTGATAATTCATAGCTCCAAATTCAAGCAACTTTTTTTTAAGGATTCATAATTTTTTAAATACCTTTATTTTATTTATTGATTTTTACGTGGTGCTGAGGATCGAACCCAGGCGAGTGCTCTACTGCTGAGCCACAACACCAGCTCCTCAAACAACTCAGTGAGACCCTATCTCTAAATACAATACAAAATAGGGGTGGGGATGGGGCTCAGTGATTGAATGCCCCTGAATTGAATACCTCTCCCCTCAAAAAATAAACTGATATGTACAAAAACAGGGATGACTCTCAAAAACATTTTATTGAAGGAAAAGCCAATGCAGAAAAGACACACTGTTTATTTGGTTTATATGAATTTGAGAACAGGCAAAACTTATCTATGTTGACAGAAATCAGATCAGTGGTTGCCAGAAGGGAGAGACCAATTACAAAGGGGTACAAAGGAACTTTTCTGAGGTTATGTAAATATTCAGTATTTTATTGTGAAGTTGGTATCACAGGCATACACTTTTATTAAATAACTCATTGAAACTCTATATTGTAGTGTATACCTATGATCCCACCTACTCAGGAGGTTGAGGCAGGAGGATTGCCAGTTTAAGGCTAGCCTAGGCAATTTAGCAACACCATGTCTCTGAATAAAAAAAATTAAAAGGACTGGGGATGTAGCGCCATGATACAGCACCTCTAGTTTCCATGCCCAGTACTGCAGAACCAAACCAAACCAAAAAACCTCACTGAATCACTGGATTGTATCCTTAAATTTTGTGCCTTTTAAGTATAATATTTTTCAATAGTTTATTTAAAAAGGAATGCTAGCAGAGTGTGGTGATTTCCCCCCAAATTAATAGACATGCCTGCAATACCAATGACTGGGGAGGCTGAGGCAGGAGGATCCCAAGTTCAAAGCCAGCCTCAGCAACTTAGGGAGGCCCTAAGCAAAGTGAGACCCTGTCTCAAAATAAAAAATAAAAAGAGCTGGAAATGTAGCTCAGTGGTAGAGTACATGCTTAGCATGCATATGAGGTCTTGGGTTCAATTCATAGTGCAACATACACACATACACACACACACACACACACACAGTGCTGCTAGAAATGCGGATATCAGACATTTTATGCATGGGTGTTTTATACATGTCATATACATGTACATTTTGTACACGTCCTCAGTATACACGGTATATACCTAGAAATAGAAACCCTCTGTTTTATGGTTTGCAAATTTTCAGTTTTACAAGAAAATGTGGAATTAATCTTCAAAGTTGCTTTATAAATTTATACTTCCACTAGCAATGTGTGAATTTTCCTATTGATTCACACCCTCACCAACATTTGATGTTTTCATATTTATTAATTTTATTTATCTATCAGGTAAAAACATAACTCACTATAATCTGAATTTAAAATTTTTCTGATTACTAATGAAATTGAGTATCTGGATTCTCTCTTCTCTGCATTTGCAGTTCAACTATTTTATTTTATATTTACATTTTCTGATTGAATTGTAGAAGGTCAACTTATGTTCTGAATCCCAGGTCTTTGTTAATTATATGTGCAGAAAATTTTCTCTTCCTATGACTATATCTACATCTATTTCTATATCTATCTATCTATTTAAAATTTTAATTTAAAAAACTTGGTAGTGATAGGGGTCAAACCCAGGGCTTCATGCACGCTAGGCAAGCACTGAGCCACATCCCTAGCTCTGTGACTTACATTTTTACTCCTTTAATGGTGTTTTACTGGGGTTTGAACCCACAGTGATGTACTAGTGAGTTACATCCTCAGTCTTGTTTGTGTAAGACAAACTCTCACTAAGTTACCCAGGCTGGCCTCAAACTTGTGATCCTCCTGCCTCAGCCTCTTGAGTCACTGGAATTATACTGTGCTTAGCTTTTCTCCCCTTCCCTCCACTTTTTTTTTTTTCTTTTTATGGAATTGAACCCAGTACCTCACCCATGGTAGGAAAGCACTTTACCGGTAAACTACATCCGGAGTCTAGAAACCCAATTTGGATGATGTCTCTGGCACAGGTGTTTTGCTTGTAGCCATTACATGAAGATACCCACCTTCACTTATTTAGGTCTCCCTTAACTAAGGACTATAGATAGGAGACATCATCTCCAGGGCTGGAGGAACAAATTGGAAGATGGAACCTATGAAGTGGAGGAGGGGACCCAGAAGGCTGTGCTCTGTCCTCCATGGAGACACTCCATAGCTGGGTCTCTGAGGAGCGCCAAGGGACTGGCTCTCTGATATCCCCAAATGTTGCTCAGATGGGAGCACTCTGGGATGGGTGCTGGAACTTCTGGAAGGAAGTTGAGGAGCAGTTGAAACTGTAAGTGCCACAAGCAGAACGCTGGAGATAGAATCATGCCTGTAGCTGGAGGGCCTGGCTGGAAGTGGGAGGAGAAACGAAGTCCTGTCTCCCTCTCTTCTGCCTTCCATTCTCCCATTCTCTTGGCAAAACCCAGGAGAAACCATTTGTTCATAGAACAAAAGTTCTGCAGTGGACAATCTTATGCCTACGTTGTTTTGGAGAGACATCCTCAAGGAAAATTCTTAATGGGATAATAAGTAGTTTTACCAGATGTTGTCAAAAAAAAGCCTCCATATAAGGTTGAACCATTTTGTACTCTGAGCAACAACCTGTGAGAATGTTTTCCCATAGAGCCACGTGAACACGGTCAAGCTATTGTATTCCCCCCCGCAAATTAATAGACACTAAATATTTCAGTTTAGTTTTACTTTCTTTTTTTAAGGTCAATGAGAACAGAGGACTTTATTGTGCTTATGTGGTTTGTCCTGTTCTGTTAGATGCCTGTGACCTGCAATAAGAAAAGTGACATAAGAAGGATGGTAAAGGGCTGGGATTGTGGCTTAGCGGTAGAGCACTGGCCTAGCACGGACAAGGCCCTGGGTTCGATCCTCAACACCACATAAAAAATAAAATAAAAATAAACAAATAAAGGTATTGTGTCCATCTACAACTAATAATAATTAAAAAAAAAAAAAGATGGTAAAAACTGAGGCCAACTCCCAGCCTAAAGAGGCCGCCCTGGGAACCCCACAGCACTGCTGTGAGTGGCATGTTCTTGTAAGAGAGCCTTCTTCCTCCTCCAGGAAGGACCCGATGGAATCCCCAGTGACTTGACCTTGAGACTGATAGCCCAGCGTGCTGCCAGGGTGAAGGTGATGGACCCAGCCAAGCTGAGGTTCTGCCCCAGCCACTTGTACTTGGTGTTGGAAAGGCCCAGGCATTTGGAATTGGTGATGACAGAGAAAACCAAGCATACTCTCTTCAGTAAAGAACTTTCCCGTGGGTCTCACAAACGGATTGATTTCATTAAATTCACCTTTGCTAGACTCTTTGTGGACGAAAGCTCAGACCTTTTCAAATCTGCCCAGGAGAACTCAGCTGGGCTACCTGGCGTGCAGCAGGCCTCTTGCCTTGGAGTCCACGCCTGCCCAGCACCACAGCGCAGTGGGGTAGAGGAGGAGTCCTTGCAGCCCCTCCCACAAGACGCCCTCAGAAGGCACCATTACCACCCGCCAGTTAATTAAGATTAAGATTCTTGTATGGGGCTGGGGTTGTGGCTCAGTGGTAGAGTGCTCATCTAGTGCCTGTGAGGCCCTGGGTTCGATCCTCAGCATCACATAAAAACAAATAAATAAAGGTATTGTGTCCAACACAACTAAAAAATAAATATTATTTTAAAAAAGATTCTTGTATGAAGTTGAACACACACACTTCTATTTGTAAACTGTTCATGTCTTTTTGACTATTTTTTTTCTGTTGGGTTTTATAATCCATATATATGGAATGGTTTTCTAATTTCATGGTTAATCTATCTATCTATATGTCATGTGAGTAGAAGTATTTCCTCCCACTTTGTTTTTTTTTAAACGTTTTTAGTTGTAGGTGGACACAATACCTTTATTATATTTGTTTATTTTTATAGGATCGAACCCAGTGCCCCACACATGCTAGGCAAACACTCTACCACTGAGCCACAACCCCAGTCCTTGTCATTTGTTTTTTGATTTTCCTTATGGTGACTTTTTTTTTTTTTTTTTTTTTTGGTACTAGGGATTGAACTCAGGGGCACTTGACCACTGAGCCATATCCCCAGCCCTATTTTGTATTTCATCTAGAGACAGGGTCTCACTGAGTTGCTTAGTGCCTCCCTTTGGCTGAGGCTGGCTTTGAACTCATGATCCTCCTATTATCAGCCATTGGGATTACAGGCCTGTGCCACTGCACTCAGCTTTGCTTATGGTGACTTTTGTATAGCAGGATCATTGTAATGTTTTTAAAACCTTTACCTGAGCCATAGCCTAGAAGGCCTTTCCTAAACCCAGTTTTTTAAAAAATTTATCCATATTCTTATGTATGTGGCTATATATTTTACATTTAGATCTGATTCATTTGAAGTATGTTTGGCATCTGTATTTATGGATCCAGTTCTCTCTCTCTCTCTCTCTCTTTTGGTACTTAGGATTGAACCCAGGATCACTTAACACTGAGCCACATCTCTAGCCATTTTTTTTTTTTTGAAACAGGATCTTGCCAAGTTGCTTAGGGTCTTGCTAAATTGCTGAGGCTGTCTTTGAAGTAGTGATCCTTCTGGAATTACAGGTGTGAGCCCCTGAGCCTGGCCAGTTCTATACTTTTTCTACATGACAATCCAGTTGGGCTAATAACATTTATTAAAAGGTACATCTAGCAGGGCATGGTGGCTTATGCCTATAATCCCAGCAACTCAGGAGGCTGAGGCAAGGGTTTAATAAGTTTAAGACCAGTCCTAGCACTTTGGAGAGGCTCTAAGCAATTTAGAGAGACCTGTTTCAAAATAAAAAAATAAAAAGGCTAAGGATGAGCCAAATAATCCACCCAGTGGTTAAGTGCCCCTGGGTTCAATCCTGTTCCCACCTCCACAGGAAAAAAAATAATAATAATGATGTACATCTGAAGTGGCATAGTGGTGTGTGCCTATAAACCTGTAATCTCATCTCCTTGGAAAGCTAAGTGGTAGGATCATGAGTTCAAGGCCAACGTGGGCAACATAGCAAGACCTTGTCTTCAAAAACAAAAGAAAAGAGGGGCTGGGGATGTGGCTCAGTGGTAGAGCACTTGCCTTGCAGGTGTGAGGCACTGGGTTTGAGCCTCAGCACCACATAAAAAATAAATTAGTAAGCAAAGACATTGTGTGTCCATCTACAACTAAAAAAAGTTAAAAAAAAAAATAAAAGAAAAAACAACAGACATGCTTGACTCTATTTCTGAACTTTATACTCTGCTTTGTTGGACTATTGTTCATTCAGCAACACTGTGCTTATAAGAATTTTAGTATATATGATATTATAATAA
Organism: Callospermophilus lateralis; assembly: GCF_048772815.1. Taxonomy (NCBI): domain Eukaryota; kingdom Metazoa; phylum Chordata; class Mammalia; order Rodentia; family Sciuridae; genus Callospermophilus; species Callospermophilus lateralis. Next base: position 67,315,286 of record NC_135307.1, on the reverse strand, counting down.
GAACAGGAGGTTAGGCCTCTTACACTTTTCTTTTTCAGCATTCCCTACTTATTCTTACTTCTAAAGATTCCCATTAAAATCAGAATCAACTTTTTTTAACTCCAGAAAAAACAATTATCTCAGTACCATTATGGAATTGCCTTTTACTTACATATTAATTTTTGGAAAAATAACATCTTTGTGATTTTATTTGCCTTATCCAAGAGCAAGGGATTCAGAGCTGGGCGTGGTGGTACACGGCTGTAATTTTAGCAACTTGAAGGCTGAGGCAGGAGGATTGCAAGTTTAAAGCCAGAGTCAGCAATTTAGCAAGACCCTAAGCAACTCAGTGAAACTTTGTCTCTAATAAAAAAAAAAAAAAAAGGGTTGGGAATGTGGCTCGGTGGTTAAGCACCCTTGAGTTCAATCCCTGGTACCAAAAAGAAAAAAAAAAAAAAAAAATAGAGCAAGGAATTCTTTTCACTGGTTACCATTGTGTCTTTCAGAAGCATTTTAAGATTTTTCTCATTTAAATTTATATACTTTTTGTTAAGTCCACTAGTCCACTTTTAAGTTTTTTGTTTATTTGTTTGTTATTGTTTTTAAGAGGGGTTTAAATAAAGCTTACGTTTACATTAAATCATTTATATTGGTGGAGTGTGGTGGCACATACCTGTCATCCCAAAGGTTTGGGAGCCTGAGGCAGGAGTATGGCAAGTTCAAAGTCAGCCTCAGCAACTTAGCAAGGCGTCCAGCAACTTAATGAGAGCCTGTCTCAAAATAAAAAGGGTTTGGGATGTAGCTCAGTGGTTAAGTGTTCCTAGGTTCAATCCCAGTACCAAAAAAAGTTTAAAAATTTAAAAAATCTTTTATCTTGTTGGATGTATATGAAGGGCAGTGTTTCCATCAATTTTAATGTTGGTTCCCTTGTGTTTTCTAGGTGTGGTCTTATAGCATCAGCAAATATAATGTTACTTGTTATCCAGATTTTGTGTCTTTAATTATTTCATCATCTTACATTGGCTAATTAACATTTAAACACTAAATTATAGTAGACATAGTAAGCAACCTGGCTTTGTTCCTGACCCTAGTACGAATACTTCCAGCGATTAAGATACTGAAATATATTTTATTATCTTAAGGAAATATCCATCAATTTCTATTACATTGAATTTTTTTAATATCTATTTTTTAGTTGTAGTAGTTGGACACAATACCTTTATTTTTTATTTTTATGTGGTGCTGAGGATCAAACCCAGTGCCTCACACATACCAGGTGAACACTCTACCTCTGAGCCACAACCCCAGCCCTACAATGAATTTTTTAAAACAGAAATATATACATCAAATTGTATCTAAGACCTTTTTTTTAGCAGTTGTGAAAATAATCTCATTTTCCCCTTTATGTCCATTAATATGGTGAATTATATTAATAATTTTCTTAATTTGCTTAATATTGAACTCTCCACACAGTCTAAGAATAAGTTCATCTTGGTCATAAAGTAGGTTATCTTTTTTTTTTTTTTTTTAAGACAGGGTGTTACTATGTAGCTAGGCTGGGCTCAAATTCCTGAGCTCAAGTGATCCTCCTACCTCGGCTTCCTTGGTAGCTGGAACTACTGGGTGCATCACTGTGCTTAACTATTTTCTAAAAGTTTTTAATTTGACTTTACTTTTTTGAAAAGCTTTTAGTTAACAACAAAATGGAGTGGGAAGTACTCAGATTTCTGAATTTTGAATTCTTGAATTCCTGTGGATCCCTGACTTTCATATGGGCACAGCCCTCCCTCCCTAATATCTGCCTTCTATCAGTGGGGAGCATTTGTTACAATTAATGAACCTGCATTTGAGACGTTGTCACCAAAAGTGTGTGGATTTGGATTTATTCTTTTTATTTTTTTCAATGTTGGGTATTGAACTCATGGATGAGGGTGTATTATTTTTATTGTATATTCTATGGAATATTTGTGTGTAGGGGGGACTGGGGACTGAACTCAGGAGTACTCTGAGCTATATCTCAACGCTTTTAAAAATTTATTTTGAGACAGGGTCTCATTAAATTGCCTAGGATGAGTTGGAACTTGCGATCTGCCCAGCTCAGCCTCCAGACCTCTGGTATACAACATCAGACTGGTAATTCTTTGGATTTTGATGAAGATACAAGAATATATATCCACCGTTTCAGTATCATTAAAATTGTTTCACTGTCCTAAAGTCCTTTGTGTTCCACTTATTTAACACTCCTTTCCTCCAAACTTTTTTTATTGCACCAATAGTTTTGTCTTTTCTAGAATATCATACAGTTTAGAGTCATATAATAGCCTTTTTAGGTTGCCTTTTTTCATTTAGTAATATGCATTTTAGTTTTCTCCATGTCTTTATTTTTATTTTTAGATTTTGAGACAGGGTCTCACTAAGTTGCTGAGGGCCTTGCTAAATTGCTGAGGCTGGCCTTAAACTTGTGATCCTCCTATCTCAGCCTCCCAAGTGGCTGGGATTACAAGTATGTGCTATCATGCTCAGCTTCCTTTTTTAAAATTTATTTTTAACTGGTACACAAAAACATAAAAGTTGTACATATTAAAGGAGTACCATGTAATGTTTAATACATGTATACATTGTATAATGTTTAAATCAGGCTAAACATATTTATCTCTTCAAATATTTATTCTTTCTTTCTTTTTTTTTTTTTTTGTGGTACTGGGGATTGAACCCAGAGCCTTGTATATCTGAAGCAAGCACTCTACCAACTGAGCTATTTATCATTTCTGTGTGGTAAGAATTTTCAAAACCCTTTCTTCTAGTTTTTTTTAAAAATATTCTTTAGTTGTCAATGGACCTTTATTTTTTTATTTATTTTATATGCGGTGCTGAGAATCAAACCCAGTGCCTCACACATGCTATGCAAGCACTCTACCACTGAGCCACACCCCCCCCTTTCTAGTTTTTTGAAGTGTATAGTCCATTAATATTAATGTATAGTCACCCTACTCTATTGTGATACGCCAGAGTTTCTTGGTCTTATCTAACTGCAACTTAGTTGATCAATGTTTTCCCCTTTCTTCCATGTCTTTACATAGTTTGATAACTAATTTAATTCATGACTGAATAATATTCCATTGTCTGGATGTACCGTGGTTTATTTTCCCACTTGCCTACAGAAGTACATCTGGTTTTCTACCAAGTTTTGGCAGTTACGGATAAAGCTGCTATACATTCATGCATAGGGTTTTTTTAAAAATATAATATTCTGGTTTTGGGGGGTGGGGGACCAGGGATTAAACCCAGCGGCACTTAACCTCTAGATGCATCCCCAGACCTTTACATGTTTTATTTTGAGACAAGATCTCACTAAATTGCTGGAAGCCTTGCTAAGCTGCTGAGGCTGGCTTGAACTTATGGTCCTCCTGCCTCAGCCTTCCAGGTAACTGGGCTTACAGGCATATGCCTCTGCACGAGCCATTGCTCTTGGCTCATGCATAGGTTTTTGTGTGGATATAAGTTTAGTATGTTTTAAAATGTGTTTTCAAATTCTCCTTTTAATGTTTGACTTAGAATTTTTTTTTACATCTGTATTCATAAGCAAGATAGTTTATAGATTTAGAGACGGGGTCTCACTGAGTTGCTTAGTGCCTCACTTTTGCTGAGGGTAGCTTCAAATTCAAGATCCTCCTGCCTCAGCCTTCTGAGTTGCTGAGATTACAGATGTGCACCACCTTGCCTGGTGGTTTAGGCTTTTGAATCAGAAATCTAAAGCATTTTTGGCCATTCTTTCATTTAAAAACATTTTAATTGACACATAATAACTAATTTTACTTATTTGTGGCATGCATGTGCTATTTTGACATATCTAAACATTCAATAATAAAATTAGCAACTTTATCACCTCAAACATGTAACTTTCTTTAGTTCTTTTTCTTTCTTTTGCAGTACTGGGGATGGAACCCAGGGCCTCATACATGCTGAGCTATATTGGTTTTTATAGATTGATATGGATTGTTTCCATTGTCACTATTTTAAAGAAGTTTTTTGAGTTTAGTTTGTATTTTCCCTTTCATTTATCAGTTTTTTAATAGGGCATTTAAAATTTTCTAATGGAAAGGACTGTTTATTTTCTGATTTTGTTATTAATTTCTAGTTTGTTACATTATTTATTTATTTAGAGACAGGGTCTCACTAAGTTTTTCCAGGCTGGGCTAAAATTTTTAATCTTCTATTCTCTGGGATTATGAGTGTGCACCCCTGCACCTGGCTCTATTTATTGATAATAATTGTTTAATTAAAATGCTATTTGCTTTATTACTGAGTGCTTTTTTTCCCTCCATGTTCTAGGGATTCAGCTCATGGATGCTTTACCACTGGGCTATATCCCCAGTCCTTTAAATGTTTTACTTTTATTTTTTTTAGTTGCAGATGGGCACAATACCTTTATTTTACTTATTTATTATTTATTTATTTTTTGTGGTGCTGAGGATTAAATCCAGTGCCTCACATCTGCTAAGTGAGTACTCTACCATTTATCCACAACCCTAGCCCCTGAATTCTTTTTATTTTTTATTTTGAGACAGGGTTTCACTAAGTTGCTAAGGCGGGCCTGAACTTGAATCCTCCTACTTCAGCTTCCCTAGTTGCTGGGATTATAAGTGCACACCACGATGCCTAGCTATTTTTATTATTATTGTTTTTTATTGTGAGTTGAGCAGTATGATTACTCTGTCTTTTTGCACTTGAGCATACAAGAAGAAGATATACAACAGGATCTCTTTAAATGATGCATTTATTTCTGCTAAAAACGCCTACATGAAGATTCAAGGACTGCCATAGCTAGTTTCATGCCATTAGGCAAATATTTTACCCTGAAGTCTCAGTTTTCTTTGTAAGACTAAGGTTACTTGTAGAATGTTTTTCAATGTAATACTTCAGCTTACTAATCCAATAAAAGTGGTTTTGAAATAGTATCTTTGTAAGCACCACTGTATTACTAAAATAATTGCAATAACAGCAATTACTATTTATTGAGTGCTCAGTGCTTTCCAGGTTCCATGCTCGGGGCTTTACCTATATTGCTCCATTGAACCATGTTATATTCTTTTAAAAATTTCCCCAACCTTCCAAAATGTTGGACCCAGTTGCCAGTGCATATTTTGCACTTTGTTGTACATAACTTTCCACTTTTATCAGGGTGATAGAAAGATCACGCTGGTCAAGGGAGCAATCACCCATATTCTTTCCGTTAGTTTCAAGGTTGACAGGAAACAAGACCAGAGTGAGATAAGAATTTCAGGCCTTTACAGATGTGGTGGACTTTTGAACAAAGAACATGGCAGTTTTCTTGGCCAGCTATTTTCAACCCAGGTTTATACAAGTGTTCCCAAAGTGGTAAAAGTATTGTAGCAAAAGATTATTTCTTGAACAGGATACCGTGGCACATGACTGTAATCCCAGTGACTTGGGAGGCTGACTCAGGAGGATGGCAATAGAGGCCAGTTAACTTAAAGAGACCCTGTCTTAGAGGTAAAAAAAAAAAAAAAAAAAAAAAAAAAAAAAAAAAAAAATATAAATATATATATATATTTTTTTTTTTTTTTTCTAAAAAAGACTGGGTAGTAGCTCCTTGGAAAAGCACCCTTAAGTTTAGTCCCTACCATCCAAAATACATAAATAAAATAAAAAATGATTCTTTCTTGAGATGGCAGAAATTGCATAGGGGGAAAGGAATGTTCAGCTCTAACTCTTGTCTCTAGTAGTAACACTGTTACTAAAATAGGGGTAAGTAATAAAATGTTTCACCCTGCCTAAGACTAATGAATAGTATACCTGCCTTTAAAGGCAGGTATTAGATTACTTTGGGTTGATTTTAAATCACTGATCCTTCTAGTCAGTCATTTAACATATTATCTCTTATCCTCATCAGGGTTGATAAACACATGACAGCAATGCTAACACCACTCCCTTCCGTAGAGGGAACAGTTCATGCCAGAGAATCAGTCACAAACCATTTTGTACTCCTTCTTGCCAAACCAGACTTGGACCCACAATCCTCAACATGGCACCCAAGTGAGACCTTACTGAGACATTGTCTCAAAAAACAAAACAAAAACTCACAAAAAATACCCCGTCCCCCCAAAACAAAACAAAACAAAACAAAAACCCAACAGGGGGCTGGGATGGCTCAGGGGTAAGGCATTCCTGTGTTCAATCCCTGGTGCCCCCCCATGAGTGGTAAATTTAGTTCCTTTAATGGCATGAAGTGTTGCCTAACTACTTGAGTTCTTCACATAAATGGTCTTTCTAGTGACTTTTGGCTCATCTGCTGCTCAGTACTAAGTGCAAGTGTAAACGGAATGAATGCTTCTGTAGTTTTCACCAATGTGCCACAACATGTCTGCATACCAAATCACAGGTGCCTTTCAGTTTGATCAACTTGCAAAACTTATGCTTGCCATAATCACAGCCAGCAAAGTCTCTCAGGTGGGCTGTTGTCCTTAGTGCTCTTGTTGTTAGTCTTATTTATTGTGTTAAAAGTAGGTATTAATATCCAAACTGGATCATTTGCTATAAATACAAAGGCTTGAGGTAAATAAAAGCTAAGAGACATAATATGACATCAAATTATGTTATTTATGTGTGTGTGTGTGTGTGTGTGTATAATTTTTTTTTTTTATTTTTTGTGGAGCAGAGTATTGAATCCAGGAGTACTCTGCCATTAAGCCACAGCCCTTTTCATTTTTATTTTGAGTCAGGGTCTTGCTAAATTGCCAAGGTTGGCCTCAAACTTGCAATTCTCCTGTCCCAGCCTCCTGAGTTTCTGAGATTACAGGCATGTACCACCACACCTGGCCCATGTTATCTTTACTATGTCTGTGTTTTGATTCATGTAAGTATGACCAGGTTCATGGTAACCCTTACTTTTCCCCAGAGATATAAGGACATGAGCCATCTGTTTATGTGCCCCAGTGTTGTGCATTACAAGAACTAGGTGTGTCTCTGTTTGGCTTATCATTACATATTTTACTTTCACTTCAAAGTGTGGAGAATCTGTTTTAGTGCTCTTGTCATTAATCTTATTTGTTGAGTTAAAAGTAGGTATTAATATCCAAACTGGCATGCCTAGGAAAAACATAGGGAATTAGAAGGCACTAATTGGAGACATTTGAAAACATTCGGAGACACTCTATTCTGGACTCTTTCAAGTGCACTAGATACAATACAGAACAACAATCCTTTCACTTTGAGGGCTTGTGACATAGATGCCTAGAAGGGAACAATAATTAGGAAATTATTTCTACATTTTCTCCAGAGAACTGTTGTCAGGATGATTTTGTAGCATATGAAGTGAAGAAAGCAACAGACATAGAGTGGAAATGAACAGAGCAGAGAAGGAGAAGAGACAATGCTTTGTAAATGGATCTACAAGTCCTTGAACCCAACACCCTGAAACCAATTCTCTGATTTGCATGTATCCTGTCAGGTAAAATAGTTCTATGACGATACTCCAAGACCAGAAGTATCTTCTTGTTTTTATGGCTCTTTGTTTTGACTCAAGCCATTAATAACCAATAATGCAAACCTAGATAGCCCAAGAAATGATACTATCAGAGTGATAATGTTTCCTTGTGAGGAAATATACAATAAAATATGTATTTATGTGTTCAGGAAATGTGTATTTCCTGAATAATTATGATACTTACAGAGGTATAAGTTTTTGAGATAAATGTTCCAAAATGTGTGATTTACAACTATTTTTTCCATTAATAAATGTTTACTGTACACACTGTCAAACTTCTAATCGCTGTTATTTACCATTTAGTTTAGGCTGTAAGCACATTTAACTAAGTAATCCAGGCAAGATTCTGCAGTCATACAACACGTATGAACTTGGATTTCTAAACGTGATAGAAACTCAATAGAAAAATATTTTAAAGCCACTGCTTCTTCATGTAATAATAGTGAGGTGATACCTCTTATGTAGGACTTCAAGTGTCATAATTAATAGCAACTGGCAAGAGGTGACTGGGAGTCGTGACATCATCCTGAGTCCAAAGGGATGGAGTAATTTTTGGAGGGAGGAGTACTGGGGATTGAACTCAGGGGTACTCAACCACTGAGCCACATCCCCAGGCCTATTTTGTATTTTATTTAGAGACAGGGTCTCACTGAGTTGCTTAGCGCCTAGCTTTGCTGAAGCTGGCTTTGAACTCTCGATCGTTTCAGCTTCTTGAGCCGCAGGGATCACAGGCGTGCGCCACCGCTCCTAGTTGGGATTGAGTAATTTGCTGGAAAAATCAGACTGGCACCTGCAGGACGGATTCCCAAGGATCCAGTTCCCATTGAATTTTCAGACCTGGATGAACTACGCGGAGCTGTTACATTCATGCAGCTTTCCCCATTTCCTCGCATCTAGGAGGAGCCAGAGACAGTAATCTGCATTGTTAACAAGCGCCACCCCACTGCTTCAGGTGACCCTGAGGTCTGTACCACTGTAAGACCCTGAAAGAGACAGTGATCCAGATCCTTAAAGTCATTGAGTCAAAATTTCTCGTTATGCAAAGGGACCACAAGGGTTAAAAGACTTGATCAAATCTGGTGGCTAACCGCAGATCTGTTCTCTTACCCCTACTTCCAAGACCCAGGAGCTCACGAGTGTTGGAGAAGCTGAAGTAGCCAGAAAAGGGTTTTAAGAGAGTTTATAACCCCTTTTCCCCCAGCCGCGGGTACGAAAAGGGGCGTTAACCTGCCTTCGGAGCTAGCATCTCCCTCGCACTACCTCTGAGGTTCCAAACCACCCAAAGAAAGTTGGGTGGCCGGGCTGTGGCGGGGCCCCCGGGGGAGGCCAGCTGCTCCGCCTCCGGCGCAGGCGGCGCGCTCCACAGTGGCCGCGGAGCGGCGAGCGCGGGACTCGGCGGGCGGCGGGCGGGGAAGGCGCGGGGCGTGGTTTGTAGCTTCCGAGCGCCGAGGAGCGGAGCGCGCTGTGCTGCGACCAGAGCCTTCGGCTGGACCGAAAAAACGAGACCGAAAACCAGCGAAAGGTGCGATCTAGGGAGAGGGGCAAACGGAGCGCCGATCTGGGGCGGCCCCGGCCCGTGCCCTCGCCTCTCGGCCGGCCGGACGGCGGGTGAGCGCGGCGGCGGGGGCCCCAGCACCCTGGTGCACCCCGGAGAGAGCGGGAGGGAGGGGAAGGTGCCCTGGTGAAGAAGGGGAAGGTCCCCCACCGGGGGCGGGGGCTACGGGAGACGCCAACCGACCAGAGGCCGGGGTCCGAGCCCGGCCACGGGAAACTTTGCGCGGGTGGGGAGAGCGGGATGCGTGCAGGGCGCTGCAAACTTGTCAGCGGGCGGGGCGCTCCGGGGATTGGAGCGAGCACCATCGGGTGGCGTTTGTCTCTCCGGCTTCTTTGTGTCACCTCCGGGCCCCAGCCCGCCGGTCCGCCGAGCTCGGGAAGGGGCGGCGCGGGACGTCGGCCGGGTCCTCCGGCTGCCCCCGCCTGGGCGCAGGCCCCAGAGCTCGGGGTGGGCTAATTGTTTTCATTCCTCGCGTCACGCCTGGGCGGGAAAGATTTTGAACACCGCGTGAGATAGAACGGCAGAGCTGCGGCGCAGAGATTGCAAAATCGTGGGCGGTACGAGGCTCGCCCCCGGGACCGAGAACCTGCGGGCCCGGACGCATGGGGGCTGGAGGGGACCCGCCAGCCCCGGCGCTCGAGGAACAGCGGCGGGCGGGGCGGCCCAGCGCCTCGGCTAGGCTGGATGGGGGCCACTCGGACGGCTGGGATTATAATTCCATTTTGATTGCTTGGGGTCTTTGTTGTCTGAAATTGCCTTTAGGGTCTGACGATAGCACCTTCTCCTTAGGTTATTTTCCTTCTGTTCAGAGGGGGCGCGGGGCAGGAGGAGCTGCGTATGGAATCAGTGCTGCTCCCAACAACATTAGCCGCTTTATTAGGTGGAAGTCGATAAGTCCTGCGTAACCTTTGCTTTTGTGGACGCCTGCTATTTCCGAAAGTTATTATTTTCCCCTCCCCTAGTGGAAGGGAGAGTCTGAGCTGGATGCCAGTAGGCGCGATTGTGTACAAGCACCAGCAAGTCGGAGCCAGACCGTGAGGGTTCTGTCTAGCCGCGGAACACTTTTGCGACGCTCTTTTTTTTTTTTTTTTTTTTTAAAGTTTGTTTGATTTCAAGCAACTTTTATCTGCCTTTCTACAAGTTTCCATAGATCCCAAGGCCTCGTCGCAGATACTGTGTGTAGTTATACTAGGATGAATTCTATTCTTTTCAGAGGTGGGTAATGCAGTGAAACATACCTGGGCTTCTCACCACTCAGGTACTTGCCACCGAGATACCATAAACGCCTTAAAGGTTTTTATGGAATGGAATAGTTGGTGCGTTTCCATATTTTGATGCATGACTGCTTCTCCAGTTTTCCTTCTGGAAAACTGTTCAGGCTCCCCAGGGTTTTTCCTGAGATAATTACTGTGTGGCCTCAGCCGCACCTGCCTGTCCCCTCCGCACTCTGCCCTCCTGGCCGTGGGAACAGGTGTCATTCACATGAAGTTTTCATGATGAAAAGTCTGGAGATGTCAAAATGAGTAAAAAAGTGGAAATGTTTATGTCTTTGTCCACATGTTTGAGTTATGAGTTTTTATTTGGTTGCAAGATTCAAAATCAAACCAATTTGGATCAGCCAGCTTTGTACATTTAAGATTGTTTTAAACCAAGTGCCAGGGTGCATGCCTGTTATTCCATCGGCTGGAACACAGGAGGCCAAGGCAGGAGGATTGCAAGTTTGAGGCCAGCCTCAGTAATTTACGGAGGCCTTCAGCAACTTAGCCAGACCTTGTCTCAAAATAAAAAGTTAAAAGGGTTGGGAATATAGCTCAGTGGAAAAACGCCCTGGGTACAATCCCAGTATCAAATGAGGAAAAAGGATATTGCAGTTTTTGTTTTTTGGTCTTGGGGATTAAACCAGGACCACTCCCTAGTCTTTTTTATTTTGAGACAGGGTTTCCCTAAGTTGCCTAGGTGTCTTGAAATTCATTCTGCCTCAGTCTCCCCAGTCTCTGGAATCACAGGTGTGCATCAGGGCACTGGCTGCAGTGTTTTTGTTTTTGTTTTTTTAATGGTGCTGGGGATTGAACCCAGGGCCTTCCTTGTACATACAGAGAAGCTGTATACTAACTGAGCTATATCCCCAGCCCTGGCTGCAGCATTTTAAAGAACTGAGTTACAATGCAGTTATTAAGTAATGTCCTTAATAGCATAAGGTGAGAGTTTAATTGGACATTTACAAACTGAATCAAGGCTGGGTGCTGTGGCGCATGCTTATAATCCCAGCAGCCTGGGAGACTGAGGCAGGAGGATCACAAGTTCAAAGCCAGGCTCAGCAAAAGCAATGCACTAAGTAACTCAGTGAGACCCCTGTCTCTAAGTAAAATACAAAATAGGGCTGGGGATGTGGCTCAGTGATCAAATGTCCCTGAGTTCAATCCCTAGTATTTAAAAAAAAAAAAAAAAAAAAAGACTGAATCAGTCCCTTTAATAAGGCAAGGATGAAAAATAATTTATTTGTCATTACTCATCATGTTTTATTTAATTTTTTACAGTTTTAAAAAATTTCATTCATCGTGTTTCAAGTGTAGATTTTCAATAATGTCACAGAATTACTCATTTATTCAAATAATATTCTATCATATACAGTCACTGTGCTAGATCCTGGAGATCTAGAAAATACTAGTACCCACTTATAGAATGTTCATTTTCACAGATCACCTCATTCGTCTGGAAGTTTTATTGTGTACCTCCAGTGCTAGGGGCTGGGGTTACGATGGTACACCAGGCAGCTGTGGTTCCTTCCCTTATCTAGTGCGGAAGATAAGCAGAAAATAAAATGCATTACTTAACTAATCACAGGTCTGAGAACATAAATCATCCCACTCTTCTGTTCAAAACCCTCTAGTGGCATCCCATCTCCCTCTGAGTGAGTGGCCCTCAGTGCTGCCTGTTCAGGTTCTCCGCTCCTTAATCTCATTACCTTCTTGACCTTTCCCGTTCCTCTCTTCCTTACTCATGTGTGTACAGCCAAACACGCTCTCTTGCTGTTTTTTAGGCTTTGGGGACTTACTATGCTCTGCCTGGATGCCCGCTGTCCCCCAGCTCCCATATCTGTGATGGTTCTCTCCCTGACCCACTTCACTTCTTTGTCCCATGGTATAGTCTCAGAGAACCTTCATTAACCTCCAAATTTAAATTCACAACCATCCTCACATTCCTACTCTCATGATTTGTTCTTTTGTCTCCATAGCACTTATGGCTGTCTAAAATATGTTGTTTCTTGCTTTTTGTCTGTCTTCCTCCACTGGGTCGCACACTCCATCAGAACTCTATCAGAGGCCTTTTATGACTGCTGGGTCTTTAGGTCTTGGAACAATGCCTGACATGTTGTAGTCCACAATAACCATCTGTTGCACGACCATTGTTGAATGCAAAGGGACAACTGAGTGCTGAGACATAGAGTAACCCGAGGCTCCTGGGTTACTAGTGGAAGGCCTCTCTGGAGGTGACATTGAAGCTGAGCCTCGGAGATGAGCCATGCTGCTGTGGGGTAAGAGGTTGTGGAGAAGAGACAGGCGTGAAGGGAGATCAGGCAGAGACGTCATGAGTTAAGGCCTTGTGGCAGGAGAGCTCAGCTGTGTGTAGATTTATTGGAAGTGAGAAGGTCGCTGTGGCTGAGCACAGTCAACTCAAGGGAGGGTGGAACCAAGTGACGGAGTGCTGATCAGGTGTCAGATCATGCAGGGCCTTTGAGAGAGTCACATGGAATCCTCATATAGTCACTATTAGCCCCATTTTTATAGTTAAAAAAAAACCTGGTTATTGGGTAGATAAAATATCCTTCTGAGATAACAGCAAATGGCAGAGCCAAAGATAGGAAGCCAGGCTCTGACTCCAGAGCATCGATGTATCCCTACTATGCCAAGATCGAAAGACAAGTCATTGCAATGTACATGTGGCAGTGGCAGAAAAGATGTACCCCTGGGGGCTGTGAGAGGAGAGAAGCACCTAGTTCTGCCTTGGCGTGGGAAGGCCAAATTTGAAAAAATGAAATAATTTTTCCCTTTTTTATTATTATGAAATTTTTCAGTTTAGGTTCAGTTAAATTGAGAAATAATGTTAACATTAAAAATAGCAAGACTATGTTAATAATGTTAACATTAAAAATAGCAAGACTTGCTTTGACTGGTGTCGAATGCCCCCTTTCCTATTGTCACCAAGTAAATGATTATGTCTGGAATAGTATAAAATCATTTATGTGTGAGCCTGTAATTGTTCATGAAATTTTGAGGGCTTTTTTTTTTTTTTTTGTGGGGGAGGGTGCTGCTCTATATTCTTTTTTGATTGTTATCTTAAATTTTCAGTTTTACATGATAAATTTTTAAACAGCTTTATTGAATATAATTGGCACATAGTAAATGCCCATATTTAAATTTTAATATTAAATATTTTTATTTGGTTTTATTTTTTGAGATGGGGTCTCACTATATTGCCAAGGTACATCTTGAACTTCTGCACTCAAGGTATCCTTCTGCCTCAGCCTCCCGAGTAGTAGAACCACAGGCACGTGCCACCATGCTGGGACTAACCAGGTTTTGACTTACACATAGACCTGTGAAGCCATCTCTTTCCCAACCTCTTGCTTCACCCTAGATCTCCCCTTTCCCAAACAACCAGTGATAGTATTCTGACTCTATGGGTATGTTGGCATTTAAAAATTTACATGAGGTAGGGAAGATGGTGGAATGAGATTGTCGTTATTACCCCTATGTATGAGTATGATTGCACGAATGGTGTGACTCTACGTCATATACAACCAGAGAAATGAAAAGTTGTGCTCCATTTGTGTACAAAAATAAAATTAAAAAAATTTACATGAATAGAAATGTACAGTATGTTCTCTTCTTGGCTTGACTTCTTTCACTTAGGATAATTAATTTTGAGACTTAGCCATGATATTGTGTGTATCAATATATTTTTTTAAATATTTATTTTTTAGTTATAGGTGGACACAATATCTTAATTTTATCTGTATGTGGTGATGGGGATTGAACCCAGTGCCCCACACATGAGCAGTCTACCTCTGAGCCACAGCCCCAACCCAATATTTTTTATTGCTTAGAAATATTCCATTTTATTGATAAACCTCAGGGCATTTATCTATATACCTTTGACAGACATTTGGGTTACTTCCTGTCTTTGGCTATTAAAAGTAAAAATGCTATGAACATTGTATACAGTCTTTGGACAACTGCTTTTATTTCCCCTGGGGTCAATGTGTAAGGTAAAATGACTGGATAATATGACAAGTGGTTATTTAACTTAAAGAAACAATCATACTTTTCCAATCTCAATTATGTCATTTTACACTCCCAAAGTAGTGTTTGAGAGTTTCAGTTGTTCCAAATCTTTGCCAACAGTTGGTATAGTCAGGTTTCTCATGGGCAGACTAATAGTGGGATCTCCTTGTGGTTTTAATTTGCATTTTCTTGATGATTAATGAGTATCTTTTATATACTTATTTGCCACCCATATATCTCTTTTGTTGAAGTGTGCACATTTTGTGCCATTTTTCTTGTCTTGTTTTGAAGATTCTTTGCATATTCTGAATACAAGTCCTTTATCAGATCCATCATTTGCAAATATTAGCTTTTGGTTTTGTCTCAGTCAGTTTTGTGCAGGTATAACAGAATACCACAGACTGGGAAATTTATAATGGACAAAAATTTATTAGCTAAGCCAATTCTAAAGGCTTGCAGGGGCTGGCACCTATTGGGGACCTTCTTGTTGAACCATCCTGCTGTAGAAGAGAAAAGAGGGTAAGATCCATTCCTACCATGATATCATCAATTTATCACCTCTAATACAGTTACAATGTCAATTACATTTTAGCAGTTTTGGAGGAGACATTCAAACCATAACCATGTCTTTCATTCTCTTAAGTATCCTTTGAAGTTACTGTTCATGATTTTGATGAAATCCAAGTTATCAGTTTATTCTTTATGGACTGTACTTTGGTGTTATATCTAAGAAGTCTTTATCTAACTCAAGTCACAAGGTCCTATTTCTCCTTCTTCTTCTTCTTCCTCTTCCTCTTCTTCCTCCTCCTCCTCCTCCTCCTCCTCCTCCTCTTCCCCCTTCCTCTTTCCCTTCTCCTTCTCCTTCTTCTTCTTCTCCCTAAAAGACTTATAATTTTTAGTTTTACTTTTAGGTACATTAGCCTTGCATTAATTTTTGTTTATGGTGCAGAGTATGGGTGAAAGTTTGCCTCACCCTGCCAGGAATATTTGGCAGTTTCTGGAGATGATGTTTGGAGACAATGTCTAGGCTAAGGCAAGGGGCATTTGCTCTTGACATCTACTAGTGGGTGGAGGTCAAGGATGTTGCTGAATATCTTGCCACTGGAGAGATCATCTCAAAGGAGAAATCAGTCATTCAACCAAAACGTCAGAAGTGCTGAAGTTGAGAAACTCTAGGCTTGAGGTTTATCAATTTTTCACTCTGTTTTTTTCTTTCTTTCTTTCTTTTTTTAATGGTGATACTAGGAATTAAACCCAGGACTTGCAGGTGCTAGACAATGGCTTGACTACTGAGCTACATCCCCAGCCCTTTTTATTTACTTTATATTTTGAGACAGGGTCTTGCTAATTTGCCCAGGCTGGCCTCAAACCTGAGATCCTCCTGCCTCAGCTTTCTGAGTTGCTGGGATTACAGGCATGTACCACTGTGCCAGGCCATCTTTAGATATTTGGGCTATTTAGACATTTATAGTGATTAATAATATTATATTATTTAAGTCAATAAGGTTGTTTTCTGTTTTTCTCATCTGCTTTTTGTATCCTTTTCCTCATTTTCTATCTTCATTGGAATTAAATGAAAATTTTCTCCTCCTGTGGTGCTGGTATTGAACTCAGGGCCACATGTATACCTGGCAAGAACTCTACCACTGAGTTATGCTCCCAACCCATGAACTAATTAAATATTTTTAGTGATTCTGTTTTACACACACACACACACACACACACACACACACACACACACACACACACATTCTTATTAGTTATTGTTCTTTGTTTCTATTATTTCAGTAATTATTTAAACACACCACAATTTACCTGCAAATGACATTATATCACTTCATGTCCAGTATGAACTTCGTAATAGGGGGATGTGGCTGTGGCACAGCAGTTGTGCACTTGCCTGGCATGTGTGAGGCTCTGGGTTTGATCCTTAGCACCGCATTATAAAAAAAAAAAGTCTATCAACAACTAAAAAAATAAAATAAATAAAAAAAATCTTAATAGTAAATTTTGAATTCTCTTGGTCTTTATGCTATTGTCATACATTATACTTTTCATCTGTTCTAAACCCCATACTACATTATTATCCTCTTTTTTTTTTTGAGTAGCTAATTATCTTTTAAATAAGAAAACAAGACAAAATAAAACCCATGTATTTATCCATGCAGTTACACTGGTTATATTTTTTATTTTAATATTGTTAAATGAAAAAGTAAATAGGGTTTAGGTTATTGGATTCTCATGTATTTACTAGTTTGTAAAGTTAAACTCTTAAAGAAGTGATATTCAGAAATCAGAACATAGTTCATCTTATCAAACCAAATCCACAGAATTGTTTTAGGGCAGGTGATTGCTGCACTAGGAAGGTGTTTTAGTGTACTACAGATATTAGAAAAGCAGAACACCTGGAATTGGAGCACTCGCCAGCCCATGGGTGCCCTGGCTTGCTTTCTTTTTTCTGAGTAGCATGAGAAAGAGGGAGGTGGATGGGGAGAAGTAATTCATCCATGTTGACATTTTCCAGACCCTGAGAAATTTGAAAGCTGAGTTTGAATGCATTTCTCTCTCTTGATGGTGTGTGTTGAAAAGCACTTTCTTCCAGCACTTTGGGTCAGGGAAACACATCTGATAAAAATGAGTCTCAAGCTTGTACTTATTCATGTCCATATTGATTGAAAACTGCAATCTGAGATGCAGGAGTGGGGTTCCTCTACAGTTTGCATCTGCTTGCTGCTCTAGTTTCGACTGACTTTTTGTCTTCCTTTAGGGACTGCCAGTGTTTGCAGTTTGTCCTCTGGGAGTAGCTCTTTTCTGTCTGGCTATGCAAATGTATCCCTGTTCAATTCATTCATTCAACAAGTAATTTATTTTGTAAATATTTATTATTTCTAGACTCTGTCACATTGATGAAAATCAGTGCCCCTTGCCCTTAGCCAGATATCTACTAGGAGAAAGGAGTCCTGGTGAGATAACTGGTGACTGCTACAGAGTAAAACAGAACAGCAGTGGTTCTCAAAGTGTCATTTGGGGACCAGCAGCAGCCAACCTATAGAATCAAAACCTTGATGGTGGGGCCCAGCAATTTGTCTTTAACAAGGCTTAAAAGTGATTCTGCTGCTGCTACGTCTATGAACTACAGGTAGATGTGGAGGATTAGATGATCTCTGAGATTTTTTTCCAGCTCTTCAAATCTGTGAATGTGGTTTAGAAATGTGGTATTGGTGAAGAGCACTAGTTTATACTAATAAAATAAGAAATAAACTTTAATTGCTTTGGGTGTGGTGGTGCACACCTGTAATCCCACAGACTCAAGAAGCTGAGACAAGAGGATCACAAGTTCAAGACTAGCCTAGGCATCTTAGCTAGACCTTGCCTCAAAATAAAAAATAAAAATAGGTCTGGGGATGTAGCTTAATGTAGAGCATCCCTAGGTTCAATACCTAGTACTGTAAACAAACATACAAACAAGCTCCCCCCAACAATATTGTAATGTAGATGAAACAAATTCAAAAATGATAAAGTTGTGATTGCACTGGGACAAAAGTCAATTGTCTTTGTACCCCCAAGCAGTGAATTTTTTAAAAAAATATTTTTTATTTGTTCTTTTTAAATATACATAACTGTAGAGTGTATTTTGACATATATACATAGAGTATAACTTACTCTAATTAGGATCACAGTCTTATGGTTGTACATGATGTGGAGTTTCACTGGTCATGTATTCACATATGAACATAGGAAAGTTATGTTCGATTCATTCTACTGTCTTGTCCATTCCCTTCCTTCTCCCTTCCCTTCATTCCCCTTTGTCTAATCCATTGAACTTCTATTCTTCCCTTGTCCCCACTTGTTGTGTGCTAGCATCCACATATCAAAGAGAACATTCGGTCTTTGATTTTTTGGGATTGCCATCCAATAAATTGATTTAAAATTTTTTTAATATGAAGAACTTCAAATATATCCAAAAGCAGAGATAATAGTAAAATGAACTCCTGTGTAGCCCTTAGTCAGTGCCAATAATTATGTCCAGGGCTGTGAGTGTTGGTGGATGGTGGACAACTGTAATCCCAGCTGCTGGGGACCTGGGGGCAAAAGATTCATGAGCTTGTGGCCAGCTTGGGAAAGTAGAGAGACCCAGTTTCAAAAAAAAAAAAAAAAAAAATCAACTTCTGCCAACCTGGTTTTAACTTTGCCCTTTCCTATCCCCTATTTGCTGAATTATTTTGAAGCAATTTTCATACATCATATCATTTCATCCATAAATAGTTAGATTTTTAATTATTTGAGATAATAAGGTATTTGATATAAATTTGAAACTGAACCACATGAATGATAAGTCAGATTTATCCAGAGTTTATTTATACATACGTGGGTAAAACAAAACAACCAATGTGGACACATGTATATATGCATTCCTATTAGCCTAAAATCCATTCAAAATAAGTGTACCATGGGCTGGGCTTGTGGCTCAGCAGTAGAGTGCTCCCCTAGCATGTGTGGGGCACTGGGTTTGATTCTCAGCACTGCATATAAATAAATAAATAAAATGAAAGCTCATTAACAACTTAAAAATATATTTTTTGCATGTGAATTAAGAATTCTAATGATTCATTTCAGCAATTTATGTTGCCTCATTTAGAAAGAAAACTTATATAGCATGTCAGGATGCATGGGGGATTTTTTTAATATTTATTTTTTAGTTGTAGTTGGACCTAATACCTTTATTTTATTTATTTATTTTTATGTGGTGCTGAAGATCAAACCCAGGGCATCGCATGTGCTAGGCGAGCACTCTACCGCTGAGCCACAACCCCAGGCCCCCTCTTTTTTTAATATTTATTTTTTAGTTGTAGTTGGACACAATACTTTTATTTTGTTTATTTATTTTTATGAGGATGCATGGTAATTAAAAGAAAAAATCCTTGGGCTGGGGAGGTAGCCCAGTGGTGAGTGCATACTTAATATCTGTGGAGGCCCATGGGTTTCATCCCCAGCACCCAAAAGGGGGAAACATTTACTCATCTTAGTGAAAAGAGTACATGCAGGCTTTTCTTCAAGGTTAGAGATAACGTATTTTGTCAGAGATCAGGCTGTGAGGTGCTGTGAGGTGTTTGGAGGGGAAGGGCAGAATTGATTTACACAACATGGCGCCTGTCTCCTTATGCTTTGGCTTAGGAGCACAGTGCAGTGTCCTGAGGAAAAGCTGATTGTATCACTTAGGACTAATATCTTCATGCTTAGCTGCTTCTGTATGATTCATTACTTAAGGGATCATACCATAGGAGTTAGCTAATTTTAATTTAAAAATGCTAATTGCTCAGGAGGAAATCTGTTTATTCATTTATTTTAGTTGTAGATAGACACAATACTTTTAATTAATTAATTAATAATTAATTAATTTTTTATGTGGTGCTGAATGTCAAACCTGGTGCCTCATGCGCGCTAGCTCTCTCTACCTCTGAGCTACAACCCCAGCCTGACTCAGGAGGAAATTTTTAGCGTAAATTTCAACAAAATAAGTAAAATTGTTCACGACCCTTCTACCAGCCCCCCAAATTAAAAACAAACAAAAAAAAAAACAACATAAAAACAAAAGCAACAACAACAACAAAAACCCCACAACTCAAATATCTCTAAGCTATTAATGCTATGGGAAGTTGTAGCCAACGCATGATGGGATTGTTTGGTAGATTACCGTATATTAGAACTTTTATTTAAAAAATTTGAGCTAGTGATTCAGAGAGAGGGGGAAAAAGAGAAATGACTTGTAAGTTCTGTTATTAATAAAACACAAGTTAAACATGTGTTTTATTATTTACACTTTTGTGTTAGCAATGGAAATAGGTTACTAGCATGCTCTTGTTAAAATATCCTTTATAATCATTCATTTGATGACATTAAGTAAGAATTTTTTTCCTCTGTTAATAGGTCTTTGTTTAAAAGAGAGTATGTTACCTTTGGAGTCTGTACTTTTTTTCATCGTAGGAAGCTTCAACTCTGTTGGGTAATAATTAATTCTCTCCAAGTGTTTAGTCCAGAGCTGATTATATTCCCTTCTGACCTGGATGAGAAGGAACTCCTGAATGCTTGTATCCACACTTTGATGATTTGGTCACAAAGACTCTCTGTTGGTGATGTTTCTGAGCCTTGGAGGGTGAGCTGGCTCCTCCTTCCCTGAGTCATCACGGTGTTTTGTAGTTGGCTGTCTGTTTTCTTAGCAACTGCTGTTGATTTCAGGTTTGAGCAGGGAGAGCATGTTCTGAAGTGATCCAGCATATTCTTTGGCATTATCCATGCCTGTTAAACTTTATATATGTTGATGTATGTACCACGAAGAATGAAGGCTTGAATACTTTTCCTGGCTCTACCTTCTCAATCATTTTTTGTTTGATTTGTTTTCAGGTTAAGTGGACTGAGTGGGAGTCAGGGTAGGAAAGGAGAAAAATAAATGAATGTGGGACACAGTGAATCTGCCTGTGCATGCTCCTGGACTGTAGCAAAACCCAAATGGCCTCCGTGTGCCGATGGGATAAAGTGTAATTTACTGAGGTTTTCAGCTTACTACTCCCCTGTGCGTAACTGCTAGAGGAAGGAGTGAATTTTAGAAATGTCTGTGGTATAGTGAAGTGATGGGATGGCTTCTGAAGTCAGCCTGACGTTGGTTCAAATCCTAGCTTCGCCATAAACTAACTGTATGCATTGGGACAACTTACATAACCTCTCTGAGTGCAAGTGAAGCTAAAATGCCATTCTGTAAGAATTTGTGAGTATTGCTGAGATAGCATAGGGAACAGTTACAGTATCTATAGAACACACGGCAATTAAAGTTACCGTGTTCAATTCACGGGTGCGGTGCACAGGGGCTAGGTGACAGGTGTTGGGTGCAATCAGAAATGAGTTGGACATGGTTCTCAATTACTAGGAATGGGGTAGATGGCCTTGTTAGCAGGTCTTTTAGTATGATCTAGAATGGAAGAGGGACCAAATGTGGTGCTGGCGAAGGACAGTGGGTGCGGAAAGCAAGTGTTGACCTGGGCCAGCTTTGGGAAGTTATGGCTAATTTTGTAGCACATTTGAGCTGGGTGTGTGTAGCTGGGTCTCGAATGATCCAAGAAGGTTTTTGTGGGTGGAGAATGGAGGAGAGTAGATTTCAGGCTGAAGAAAAGCGTAGGTTCATGGCAGAATGTGGTGGAAGAGAAGAGTGGAGAGAAGATTTGTGGTTGGATTTTGGTGGATTTTGCATGCAGAATTATTTGGACTATGTTCTCATAGTCTGTGGGGGAATGAAAGTGTGTTTCAAAAATTCAGGTGAGTGATGAAGAAAGATTCTAAACGAGGTGCCAAAGAGGATGTTGGTGCCATTAGTTGAGGGAAGGAAAACATAGGAGAAGACAAGGGAAGAATTGGATGGTGTGGAAGTGGGGTGGCCTGATGGGTTTTTTGAGCTCAAACATTAGTAAGATAGCTAGCCAAAAATTGGAAATTCAGTTATGAAAGAAGGAAATTGACATTTTTTTGTGTGTACATACTATGTCTCAGGTTTAATTCTAAGCACCTTCACAAATTATAAAGAGAAAGCATCTGGGTGCAGTGGTGCACACCTGTAATTCCAGTATCCCGTGAGGCTGAGGCAGGAGGATTGCAAGTTCAAAGCCGGCCTCAGCAAAAGCGAGGCACTAAGCAACTCAGTGAGACTCTGTTTCCAAATAAAATACAAAATTGGGCTGGGGATGTGGCTCAGTGGCTGAGAGCCCCTGAGTTTAATCCCTGGTACCTCTCCTCCCCTGGCAGATGGTGTTTTTATAGGTGAAGGAATAGAGGCTCAGACAGAGTCCTGATATGTAAACATCACAGTTTCTTTTTGCTGTTTTGTGTGTATCGTTGAGCCAGTCTTGCTGTGTAGCCTAGGCTGTCCCAAGCTCCTGCCTCAGCCTCCTAGTAGTTGGGATAGCAGGTGTGCACCACCATGCCTGTCTCAAACTGGACTTTACTGTCAAAACACTTGTCATTTTTAGCTTTGTCTTCATTTTGGAGGAATGGAGGAATGAGTGAAGACTGAGGTACAGCAGGTTACCTTCTCTGGCACTTTTCCACCTTCAGGCTCCTATTACAGATTCTTTGCTCTGAGGAGAGAATCACTGTGTACCTGAGTGATTTCTCTGTTTTCTGAAGAGTGTCAAAGGGAGTTTGATTCTTCATTTTGTTTCTCAAATTCTAATATTCCTTTCCTTTATTTTATCTTATTTATTTATTTTTTTGTGGTTCTGGGAATCAAATGCAGGCTCTTGCCTATGCTAGGCAAATGCTCACTGAGCCACAACCCTTTTTATTTAATTTTTTTGAGACAGAGCCTCTTAAGTTAATGAGGCTGGCTAAAATTGTGATCCTCCTGCCTCAGCCTCCTGATTAACTGGAATCACAGATGAGTGCCACCATGCCTGGCCTCCTTTCCTTTTAGAGCTGCCTGAAGGTTGAAGTCCTTTAAGTCCCCCACCCCCATCCCCAGATGAAATGGAAACATTTGGGTCAGAGTGTGTAAATAATTATCTAATGAGCTCTGCTTTAGTTGGATTGGAGAAGCAAGTGGGGCAGAGAGAATGTTGCTTTTTCCTTAATGCGATCCTTTTTATTAGATGATGAATTGTGTAATCATGAGGTCAAGTTCATGGGTGCAGATAAAAACTAAGTCTGGCAAGACTTTAACTGACTTTTAAACTCTTTTTTTTTTTTGATAATTACACAAATCCAACACACACACACACACACACACACACACACACACACACACAGCAAAATCCCTTGCCCATACTATTTTCACTTTCCATTTTTGGAGCCTTTCTCCCTAGAGATAATCACTGTGGACAATTGTATGTCTCTCCCATTTAATATTTCCAAAGAACCATCGCAGTTACTAGTCATGTATCTAGAATTCCAGTTTTTCCTTTTCACCTAGATATTTGATGTCAGGACTTATAATTGGGGTTTTATAAATGTGGTTTCCATTTTTAGACTGTGGTTCTGAAAGTCCCACAAACATCAGATTGAGCCTTCTGTTAAATACTCTTGGATCACCTTTCAAAATAGTGACATACCCCAGGTTAGAATTTAGGAGACCTTGAGTTTCTCATTTGTTGCTAAACCAGTTCTGTTAGTTAATTTATGACACAAGTTTGCCAGTTAACTGCAACAGTGGGCAAAAACATTTTCTTTTCTTTCTTTCTTTCTTTCTTTCTTTTTTTTTTTTTTTTTGAGGAGAAAGGGCAGAGAGGAGCTGAGAATAGAAATTAACACAGGCCCATGTTTTTTAGTGCCATCACCATATTAATCCCTTTACTTCATATAGTAAAAGCTCAAATAATATATGCTAGAGTAAATTCCTCTACAAAGTCCTGGAATGAATGAGTAGATTAAATATATGTTACCCACTTAGGAGGTTTCTTACTGTAAGTTTAAGGATATGGACTTTGGAACCTGAAATACTGGAGTTTGAGTTTTGCTTGTAAACTTGCTATGGGGATCTAGACAAGTTTCTTAACCTCTCTGTTTCCCTAAATGAGATAAATAGTATTTGTCTTATAGACCTGAGAAGATTATGGTGCATGTAAAGTGTCTGGCATGAGTTAAGAACTAAATAAATATTAACTATTCTTATTATTGTTTTATCAAATAAAGTGCCAAAAATTTTGGTCACCTTTTTAGAGAAAATGTACGTGTTCTTATTTAAGCTATCAACACAGGGGGGTATCACTGATATTTCACTTTCATGTACTATAGGTTGTTAGAAGGAATACACAAATATTGAGAAACTTTTAAAAACAGATGCAAATCTCAATATCTCTTAGTTGGTTAGCTTCTTATCCAAGGAGCTTCACTCAGAGAATTACACAGATTTCCTTTTGTCTTAGTGATCCTGCTTCTCAGTGCTGTTCAGTATTTCTGGTTTCGGTTCTAATTGGGAGAATACTACAGAGTGCATGACATTTTTGGAGGCATGTTCTAATTGTTCAACAACTAAGAGAAAGCACCCTAAATGATGTTTCTGTTGAAGGGTGTGTTCTGTGTGTTTTGGAGGCAAGGAAGGTTAGGGATATTTCCATGGGGATAGCTTAGAGAGAAGGAAAAATATTCCTTAGAAACTTCAAACTTAGAATTCCAAGTTTAAAATTTCATGAAAATAAAGCTTAAGAATTTTGTAATTGTAGTTAGAGATAAGAGGTCAGAAGGAATTCTAATGTTGCAAGTTTTATCTTCACAAGAAAGTACATAAATTCCAAATAGTTTAATGAGATCGAAGATATACTAAAGAAATAATTCTGGGTTTGTCCCAGAAATGGAACAGAAATTATTTTTATTTTTACTTACTTAATTAAGGCCAGATAAATTTCTACAGAGTCACTGTGCATGCTATAAGTAACATCAAAGATAATTTAGTATCCTCAGAAGTGCATTCCGTTCTTTCCCTGAGTTGGTATGACTTCATATCAGATCTTCAAATTGTGTCCGCACCTTGGCAAATGTGTATCTTTAGGGAAGACTTAGAAACAAATAATTCTGATTGTTTCTCTTCAAGTGAGAAAGTTCTGCCATGTTTATAATTGAAATGGAAACAAGTTTGGAAGCTTCTAGCAAGTCCCACTGGAAGCAGGTTGAAAGGATTTCACAGTTGGACATTCTGCTATTCAGAAACCAAATCTGTTTTTCAGAGACACTCTCCATTTACATAGTTGTTTGAATCAAGTTTTAAACAAAAGAATACCTGTTAAAAGAGTTGCATTGCTGGCTGGCAATGCTAGGAAAGACAGCTTTGTTGTTGTTGTTGTTGTTGTTGGTGGTGGTGGTGGTGTCCTGGAGATGGAACCCAGGACCTCACCCATAGCCAAGCAACTGCTCTACCCCTGAGCCATACCCCAGCCCCAGAAAGATGGGTTCCATATCATACTACAATTCATTCCCTAGTTGTTGCCGTCCCCCCCCCCCCCCCCCGCCACACACACACACACACACACACACACACACACTTTGTCTGCTTTCCCACTCACCAGTCAGAATTCTGGGATTTGATGGTTGGGAAAGACTGGGTGTTAAATATTTAGTTAGAACTTCTATGTATTAATGCAGTTGCACAGAAATGGATGGTTCTTTGAAGGTAAAGAGTTAAAGAGAAATGCAAACTCAAAAAAGGACAAAAAACATTAATTTGGGGGGAGATTTGAATTTTTAAAAATCCTCTATGTCTTTAAAATTCCAGCGTCAAAATCATTACCAGTTGTGGCTAGAAGAGATGTCACTTATTTATTTCTGAGTCAAAGCACTTGATTAAAATAAGATTTATGTATGAGCATCTGTAATGTACATGTTAAAGTCTACATTGATTTATTGATTGATCTAAGGATTTGCAAGGTTATTTGTTTTATGCACTAAGTTAGTAATTCATTAAATAAAGTTGGGTTGTAGGAAATGCAGAGGAGCACTTTTCCTTAAGAAGAGTGGTAAGGTAACCCTGGGAAGAGTGGCCTGTAATATTAGGGGCTGGGGAGGCTGAGGCAGGAGGGTCACAAGTTCAAAGCCAGCAACTTGGCAAAGCCCTAAATAATTTAGGAAGACCCTGTCTCAAAATAAAATGTAAAAAACCAAAACAAACAAACAAACAAAAAAAAAAAAAAAAAAAGAAAGAAAGAAAGAAAAGAAGAGAAAAGAAAAGAAAAAAAGGGTTGGGGATGTGGCTCAGTTGTTAAGTACCCTTGGGGTACCTCAGTGGTTAAGTACCCAGTATGGTGGGGGGAGGGTGTGAGAAATAATGGTTTGGAAGAGGACTGATCAGAATAGAGTATAAATCATATGATTTCTAAAATACCAATATAAATTATAATTCTGGGTTTGTTCCAGACAGTCTTATGCTGGTCAGCAAAGCACTAATGTTAATAGTCTCAGGAATATCATGATTATATAAAATAATCTATAAGTGCAACTAAACAAAAAGTATATTTTGTCTTGGGTCAATTAAATTTGCCCCTTGTTCCTCAGCACTCAATGTTCTGTTCTTCTCAGCCTAGGCAGACTGCTCTCACTGGTATAATATGGCTCACAAAGGCCAGCGAAGGAGTGTGGAGGGATTAAACATCATTCCTGGGCTGTGTGTGTGTGTGTGTGTGTGTGTGTGTGTGTGTGTGTATGTGCGCGCCTGTGTATGTGTGCGCGCATGCGCACATTGATCCAGTATCCATGCTGGGTCAGAAAGCGTCTTTCTATGTATGATTTATAGGATATGTATAGTGTCATGGGTGACAGTGTCATGGGTTATAACTGGAACCTAGAGGGTTTGAAATCCATCATGTTGAATTTTGTTCAGAATGTTAGAACTGAATTACCCCTGAGTACTTTTATCTCATAGTTTAGGAACCAAGATTCAAAGATGGCAGGTGCTACCTTCACAGAATCAGAAGTAAAACCACTATCTCCAGATTCTTGGCCCATGGTTCTTGCACATGCACACGCACACATGCATGGGCCCACACATGAGTTGT
The DNA here is from genome assembly GCF_048772815.1 of Callospermophilus lateralis. Lineage (NCBI taxonomy): Eukaryota > Metazoa > Chordata > Mammalia > Rodentia > Sciuridae > Callospermophilus > Callospermophilus lateralis. The sequence goes on along the minus strand of NC_135307.1, from coordinate 67,288,436 downwards.
GTATATATATATGTTATGTAATATTTAACACTCATGAAAAGGTATAAATAATTACATAGTAAGTGCGTAAGTGCTTTAGCATCCTAGTTAAGAAATAAAATATTACTTATGTGGGGTGACCTCTTCCTATCTAGAGGTAACTGCCATCCTAAATTTGGTGTTTATCATACATATGCATTTCTTTACAGTTCTGTTGCATGAGAATGGTAAGGGTCACTTTCAAGGTGTCTACCATTCATGACGGATACTGGCCATAAACAACAGGCCTAGCTGTGCCGAGTTGTTCTGGTGGAATATCAGCCCCGTCACAGCTCCCTAAGCAATGTTTTAAGATTGTATATACTTAATGTAAGTCACAGACTCTTCTGCAAGTTGCTTGAACCTTCTCAATTGTGAAGTTCATCTGTACTGGAATATATTTAACTATGATTGGTTCATATTTATTGTTTAACATTCTTATGTGAATAGGTCACAGTTTATCCACTTACCTATTCATGTCTTTTACTTATTTTTCTACTGGATTGTCTTTGTGATTTGTAAGTCTTTGTGATTTGTAAGTAAATTGTTTTAATATTTTTGGGAAACTTTAAAAATTTTTTAAAATAGTTGCAGATGGACAGCATGCCTTTATTTGTTTATTTTTTTTACGCAGAGCTAAGGATCGAACCCAATGCCTCACACATGCTAGGCAAGTGCTCTGCCACTGAGCTACAGCCTCAGCCCGGGAAACTGTTTTTTTAATAAACAGCTGACATGTACATAAGCCCTATTACAGTGTTACCTTTCCAGGGCTGTTAGAGCTACATATATATATATATATATATATATATATATATATATATATACACACACACACACACACATAAATATACATATATATAGATATGTGCACTTGAAAAGGGGTTTAGAGCATTACCTTAATAAGACAGATGTGAAGTAAGTCAGTATAACTGCCTAAATGTTACCATGCCTGTGCCTGAAGTTACAAACATTTCTTTCTTTAGAATGGATTTGAAATATTCTTAGAACTCTTGATTGTAGATTAATTTGATTTCTCCATATTTACATGGTCATGCAGAAGAAAGTGCTAGAAGTATTCTAAATGAGAGGAAAGTGTGTATAGGAAATTATTAAAGTCTCTTTTTTTTTCCCTCTGCTAAGTAATGGTTGGCACCATTGCTTCCTCTTTAAACCATGGATGGGCCACAGGATATGAAGGAAGCTAGAAAGGGAATGGAAGCCCAAGGCCATGGCTCATGGCTTTATTTATTTAAATCATTTGGGCTGTTCATGGCTTAGCTTCCCTCCTTTTTTGCAGTCAGTGTTGACTGAACTTGAGAAGCTCAGGCGAGGCTGTTTGTTCTCTTGTTGGCTACTTGTATCTACTTTCAGAAGGTTATTGTTTTCAAGGATCTTAAGCTCCAGGATTAGGACAGTTAAACCTTTTGTTGGCTTGGAAAATGTAACCTTGCTCTTGGTTCTGCTGTCCTGGCTGCTGCTTGCTCTTCTCCCTCCTGTATCTTTTCTTACAGATTGCTCGCTTTCATTATCTACCGAATATCTGTCCTCCAGAGTCTCTCACATTTTGTTCATTTTAATTTTTTAAAACCTTCTTGTAGTTGTGCAGAAGGATGTTTGCATTTCAAAATGCTCTTCAGGCTAAAGGTTGCCTTTGCCTGGAGCACTGGCCTCTTTTGTTGTTGGGAGCTAACAAAGACCTGCCATTTGCTGGGTATTACTGGCAGGGAACTGGCCAGGGGTTCTAAGAAGAATATGTGTAACCTGCCTGAGCGCTCTTGTTTTAAAAATTGCCATCTAACTTTGTCTTCTCTGCCTTGGGAATAGCAGGAACTTTCAGAGTTAATAATGTTGTTCAGAAGAAAGATGTTTATTTATTTTTAGAGGCAGGAAAGATTTCAAGCGTATTTACCATAACTGTTTTTTTTTTAAAAATATGAACTAGTGGACTTTCTAAGTGGGTAATCTCAAAGGGAAAGCAAATCTCGCTACTAGTCTTAGCAATATATAAACCTTTGGGAAAAAAAATGAACTTTTATTTTAGCTTTTTATGTTTGCTTAGTCAGAATTAATATTACCCCAGTGGTTCTGAAATTCTTCTTTTCTTTGCATTTCATGCCAGATAACTTGATTTAATGATGTAGAAAATGAAAAAAAGGCACAGGAGAGAAATGTTTAAAGAAATTTTGTTGGTGGCACATAGGGCATGATCTTAATCCTAAGAAACAAGCAGTTCTCAGATGAGGTCATCCTACTTAGTTTTTGTCTTCTTCATGATCACATGGGTAAAAAGAACCTTTTTGAACCTTTAAAAGAATTCTGATTTATTTTGGGGAATATTTTTCACTTTATGAGCCTCAGTTTCTAGTAATAACATAGCATAGAAGTACCTAAAACCCAAAGACTGGAGGCTGGGGGTATAGCTCAGTTGCAGAGGACTCGCCCAGCATGCTCTAGGCCTCGGGGTCCATTCCCAGAACTGCAATGCACAGGCCCCAAATGGAAGACCAGGGTGGACAGAACCAACCTTCCTTCCTATAGAATCTTTGTGAACAGTTGTGAAGATGATTTCCAAAGCCCTTTAAAGATACAAAGTTCTATCTAATGGTTCACAGTGACAATAGCAACATTTTAGGGTTCTCTTCCAACCCTGTCACTTCCTTCAGTGGAACCGAGTTTGGGGTGGAAGAGGTGTAGTGGTTTTCCTGGACAAGAGTGTTCAAGTAGTCACCTGCTTTTGTGGAAGCACAGGCTTTTATGGGACATTATAATATGGGACTAGTAAAGAATCAATCCTTTGAGACTAACACGGAGCGAGGGATGAATAAAGAAACACTCATCAACAGCAACCACACATGGGGAAACCCTGACATCTTAAACGATAATCAGGCTTTTGAGATGCTGTTATTTACAGTAAACTATTTTTTTCTTTTTTTTTTGGCATGAATTTTTAAGCATGTGTATTTGAGGGACCAAGAAAATGTGGGCCAAGGTGATGCTGAGCTGCCAAGGTGGTCAGTGCTACTGAAGCAGTCTCCAGCACCCCAGAACATGCAGACCAGTGATTTGGTGCCAGAAACCCCAGGACACAAGGGAGGCTGTGGCCAAAGCACCTGTTGCAAGGGGTGCATCTTAGAGAAGACCCTGCTGTTTGACTTTTCTGTACTTTTGGGAAGGTCTGTGGACCAGGAATATCCCAGTGACTCCAGTTGATGTTAGGGAGGACTCAAAATTCCCACCCATTTCTTAAGCTGATCCCAAGAATAGGTTGTGGGTTGGTCTCAGAAACCTAAAATGTCTTATTTTTTGGATGTTTCTTCTTCCGTCTTTCCAATAGGATTTTGTAAGGGGATTCATATATAAGGGCCTGTATCCCCCAATATTTTCAGAGTGGGTAAATGCTGGGATCACGTTCAAATCTCTGGGTTGATTCAAGGAGCTTTGATGTACTGAATGCCTGTGGACCCTCGTAGGACCCCGATAATGAGAGTGCCCCAAACCCCAGTGCTGTAGGTTCTCAAAGAGCTTAGTAGCCCTTGCTTGTGTGCCGATTCCAGGGCCTCAGAAATACATGCTGTTATCCATTCAGCTGTAGCATATTCTTTTCTTGATTTCTAACTCCAGTATCGGGTAGGGCTATGTTTTATGTAGGTAGAGGTATGGATTTGATGGCCACGGACTGAGTTGGTTGTTTTAAACATACTTAAACATACTTTGTAATAGTGGATAACGTTATATTTCTTTTTTCTTTTTCTTTTTTAAAATTTATTTTTATGTGGTGCTGCAGATCAAACCTAGTGCCTCGCACATGGTAGGCGAGCACTCTACCACTGAGCTAGAACCCCAGCCCTATATTTCTTAATTAAAAAAAAAAAACAACAACAAAACACCCTAACAACCACTAGCCAAGATAGATTCTTTTTGACTGTGTTGGTAATTATCATTTATGATCAGAGAAACTAAGATAATGCAGGGACTTGTTCAAAGTTTCCCAGTGAGTTAGTGAAAGAATAAAACAAATCAGAATCCACTGTCCTTGGATGCTCAGCCTGTGCTTAGTCCAACAAACCTGTTATTGGGGATTAACATCCACTCAGAGTCAGAAATAGACCAATTGGGACCTAAATCAGTTTTGATCATTGGTCTCTAAGGATGAAAGGCTGAGGGATACATTAATTTGCTGGGCAATTGATTTTCCCTGAGGATAAGAGAAAAACAAAATTGAAATTGTTAGTCATCAAAAATGGCCCAGCCACTTTTGCTAATAACTTATGTTTGGACTTGGAAAACTTCCAGCTCTATAAATAGATTATGGGAAACCTTTTGGGAGAGGGGGAAAATGGTACACAGGACTGTTTACATACCTAAAAATAGTAGGCCCATAGAACTTGGAGAGAAAAACGAGGTCTACAACCCTGAGCGTGGGTTAAAAGAGTTACCATACTTCAGAACTGAAACTTCACTTTTTATTACCAATCACTTCCAAGAATTGGTAAGTTTAGAAAGAATAGGTCAAAGGTTTGGCAAGCGGATTTTTTTGGGAACAGTTTGTACAAGCAGAAAGTTTCTATTTTTTTCCTGCAGAGAGACATGGTGACTTGGTCACCTGCGATCATACCTTGTCTTGGTGGAGGTTAAGGAAACAACTCAAGTGGAAATGAGAACCAGCTCTACATTTTTATATTACAATTGAAATAGAATCACAAAACGCTTCTGAAGCCATGTACAGTTGTAAAGTGTCACTGTCCCGATATTCTGGGCTCATCATTGTGTTATGAAGTCAGTTAGAGGAGCTTGATGTTTAACCCTGGAGTTTGGTATCATCAAAAAGGCACACTTTGCTGGGTGCAGTGGTGAACATGTATATCTCCAGTGACTCTGTAGGCAGAGGCAGGAGGATTGCAAGTTCAAAGCCGGCCCCAACAACTTAGTGAGGCCCTAAGCAAGTGGGCAAGACCCTGTCTCAAAGTAAAACATTAATAAAAAAGGGTTGGGGATGTGGCTCAGTGGTTAAGCACACCTGGGTTCAATCTCCAATACCAAAAAACAAAAAAAAAAAGGCATGCTTTATCTTTCACAACGGGCAGACACTGGACATGATTTCCTATGTGTGTGTTCCTTTCCTTGCTTGTTCTCCATATCTACCTCTCTGTTCCTGCATTCATTTCCCTGACTGGGCTGCTTTATGACCAGCTGTCTCAGGTGTGGCTTCCTGCATTTTACAGCCTGGGCCATTTGCATTGGCCACACTTGCTGTTCTTTGGATGGTGAGTGGGTGGGTGAATATGAAATGGCACATATAGGAACAATATTGTGACTCTCTACCCTGTGGGGCTAGCGTGTCTAGGTCTTCTTGATCTTCACCTGGCACACCCAGAGACCTGAAGGGTCCTGCAGCCCTCCCATAGGCCTGCCTGTCAGGGTGATAACACCTTTATGGGAATGTGGGGAGGACCGGCTGGTTGTATAGAGAAGTGGTATATCTCCTGTATTTGGGGCCACACAAGAATCAAAATAATGATTTGCTGAGACTGTTACTGTTCCCTGTGGATTTTTGGCCTTTTGAAGTCTACTGAAGCCTCCTTTTAAAGAGTATATATGTATATATATATCACCAGTTATATGTGTGTGTGTGTGTGTGTGTGTGTGTATATACACACACATGTACACATACAACCTGTAAATATCTAACTGAACCCATTAAATAATGGAGTTTGCTTCATTTGTTTACTACTTGCTGTTTCTTTTTGTTTTTATTTTCCCTTTTTTAAAGAAAAATGTATTTGTCCTTTTTATTTATACATGACAGTAGAATGCATTTTGACATATCATACGTGCATGGAGTATAACTTCCCATTCTTGTGGTTGAACATGATGTGGAGTTACCTTGGTCGTGTATTCACATATGAACATAGGAAAGTTATGTCTGAGTCATTCTACTGTCATTCTACTCACATCTATCTTCCCTCCCCCACCTCCCTTGCTGTTTTTTTTTTTTTAATTTTTTTTAGTTGTAGTTGGACACAATACCTTTATTTTATTTATTTATTTTTATGTTGTGCTGAGGATCGAACCCAGGGCCTCGCACATGCTAAGCGAGTGCTCTACCACTGAGCCATAACCCCAGCCCCCTTGCTGGTTCTTTGATAGTGTGAAAATCCTTGAGGAATCTTGTTCTTTTACACTAGGGACAGAAGGAATTGGTAGGTGAAGATGAAAGTATTTTGGGATAATAAACTTATGGGAAAAGAGATGTTTTGTCTAAACTGTGAGCTGAAGGGCATGGGGGGATCCCTTTCCACCCAGGAGTGATGGAAGTCCCTGCCTTCAGAATTGAGGCATGACGGACATCCTGGGGAATCCTGGGTCCTTGGGAATACAGGAATACTAAAGTGGAGAAAGAATGACGTTTTCTGTTTTGTGCTTGGAAGATGCTAAGGAGTTTGAAGAACCGAACAGCCTCATAAGCCAAGCAGGCTTTCATGGGAAAACCGGAAACCCCTGCGATTGTCTATTCCAACCTTGAGTTAGGGTTAATTTGTCTCAACGACAAAAAACGCTCTTTTTATCAGAAGATTATCTTAAAAGCTTTTTTCTTGTTGCAGCTCTGTTTCCCCTTTCAGGCAGGGGAGGGGGACCTTCCCTGAACTTCAGTGGTTAAAAGTCCACTTGGCCCAGAGTCAGCCCCAGTGAATCCTGAACTGGAGTGGAGGCGATGGGCAGAGCCCGCTGAGAGCCAGGCCCTACTCTCCCAGGGAACAGCCAGAGCCCCCAGAGGCTCTCCTTTCCTGGGTTCTGACTGTCATCATGAACAGTGTGGAGCGTTTCATTCTTCCAAGAAAGACTCCTCGGGGGGCTAGCGGATCTCGTAAAGGAAGCTGGAAAGGTGGAAAAGCCGATTTGACATAGACTGTTAATTATGTGCAGTTAGAAAAGGGAGAGTGACAATACGTGACTCCACTGAGGAAGAAAGGGGCTTCCAAAGTTCACCTTCCAAGGTCTGAGACAAAGGAGAAAAACTGAATTTATTCAGTTGAATAAGCAACAGAGGACAAAACTATTTCTGCCCTTTCCCCTTAGCACCCCACAGATGACATTTTAGAGATACCAAAGATGAAGTTAGTATGAAAAAACAACACAGGAGAATTCAACAAACTAGCAGAGGATATTGTGGGGATTCTTGGGTTTGTGGTGCCAATCAGCAAGGGCCATGACAGGGACATGGCAAGTTAAACCAGGAATAACCACAAATCACAGTCTTAGGGAAGCATCTTCTTCCCTGGATATTTTGTATTATAAGGTAACAACTTATAAAACTTAACGTATTTTATGTCAATTGATGAAAGTAATTGACATAAAATACATTATTTTATTGTAGCAAAAATGGACTCTTATGTGGTTTTAAAAGAATGTGTGTAGTTTACATGTTTTTCATTTAGAATATAAGTAGTGCTCTTTTAGCAGTAATGCTGAAAGATTTTTTAAAAAAAATATGTATTTTTTAGTTGTAGATGGACACAATACTTTTATTTTATTTTTATATGGTGCAGAGGATCAAACCCAGTGCTTCATGTGTGCTAGGCAAGCGCTCTACCACTGGGCCACAACCCCAGCTCTTAAAAGATTTTGAATGAGAATTTTTGTTACATCACTCTACCAAAGCTATTTTAATTTTGCACTTTACCTTCTAGCCTTACACCTGCACACATATTTGTGTAATTGTATTCCTACTGAATATAAACATTAATATTGTTTTTCTTAGTATTTTTGTATTTAACATTTTCCATAGACTTTATAATGATAGATTCTATTTTGGTTAAAAAAATTTTCATGTTGACCATAATTTGCAAAGCATTCCCATATACTGAGAATTTATATTCATATGTATATGTGTGTGTGTGTATGTATATATATATACACACATATATATACATATATATATATATATATATATATATATATATATATATATATATATATGTGGATATGATATATGTACGTACACACACACACGCATCTATTTTTTTTGTTTCTAACTAATTAGAATGAATTGCTAGGAATGGGATTGCTAATTCATCTTGTGTCAACATTTTTGTGATTCAGCCTACCTATCACTGTCTTGATTTCCCAAAGAGGTATTGTGTATTGTCATGTAATGTAGTGGTGTAATGATTTCTTTTTTTCTTTTTGTGGTACTGGGGATTGAAACCAGGTATACTCAACCACTGAGTTACATTATCAGCCCCTTTCTGTATTTTATTTTGAGACAGAGTCTGTCTTGCTATGTTGCTGAGGCTGGCCTGAAACTTGCAATTCTTCTGCCTCAGCCTCCAAGTAGCTGGGTTTACAGGTGTGTGCCACCTTGCCTGGTGCTGTGTATTGTTTTCTTTGTCTACAGAAATCTAGAAGTTGGAGAAGAGAGGGTGAACGTCTATATTTGCATATGTTTAGTATTTACATTTCCTCTAGTGTGAATTACCTGTTCATATGTGTTAGAGTTTGTTCTGTTTTGAGAGAAAACTTTGTATGTCTTTGGATTGCCTAGGCAGCTGTTGCCAGGATGATTTCCTCTTGTTTTCATTTGCTTTGTGGAATATTGCTAAAGAATAAAAAAAAAAAAATGATCCATTGAATTAGAGAAGTGACACAGACTGATGTCTCTAAAGAAATGGAAAATATCCAAATTAATTCTGCTCTCAGGGAAGCACTCTTGCCACATCGGAGAGCCTATTGCTTCATTTTGTGCACATGCCCAGTGCGGAAGATACCACTTATTCATAAGGGAACACAGCCTCTCTCATAGCCTCACTCTGTGGCCTTGCAGCAACCGTTAGAACAAAAAGCACAATTAATAATGTTCGTCACTGGAAACTGTAACTTAACTTACTTCTGGCTGGGCGGCCAGCCAGACTGACTTTTGAAGTATGGAGAATATCAGCCATATGTGAATTTCATTCCTTTACAAAATAATGTCTGAGAGAAAGAGTCTTAAAATCTAAGCATTTCACTGACGGGAAATAATAAGGCCTCTACCAACCTGACTTCAGGTTATAGTTATTGCTCATGTTTCTATGAGTCTTGAGGCAGGCTGTGTGAGGCAGGTAGAACCGGGGGTCCCTACGTAACAGCAGAAGAAGTGGAAGCTCAGCTGCCTGCTCATGGCCATGCCAGGGATACTGACAGCCAGGGCGAGAGGCGGTTAGCTCCTGCATCCCCAAAACTGTCAAGTGGAACTGCATAGACGTTAGAATGAGCTAGGAGGAGATAAAGTTGCATATATGGTTTTAATTAGAGACTGGTACAGTAATTAATATTAATTAATATTAATGATGATGATTTTTTTGTGTGTAGGTGGTGCTGGGGATTGAACTCAGGGCCTTGTGAATGCAAGGCAAGCACTCTACCAACTGAGCTATATCCCCAGTCTCAGTGATCATGATTTTAAGTCACCCAAGGAAATGTAGATCCTATTCCATGTGTTGTATTTAGTGGGTCAGGAGTTTCCACCACTGCTGATTAAAAACACATGTTGGTGCTCTTGAAAGAGTAAATTATACAATTACTTGAAAATTTACTCTCTCTCATTTTGGCATTATATGAAACAGGTTGAGGCTGTGGATGTACACATGGAACTCGGCTCACTGGCGGAGTCACTAGGGATAAGGCCCTTCACTTCCCTGAGGCTTGGTTTCATCTGTAAATTGATGATGCCATTAGTATCTATGTCAGAGAAGTTTTATGAGGGATTAAATACAAAGTATGTAAAATGCTTAGTGCATTATGTACAATGTATAGCACATAGTAAGCACTCTTTCATCGTGAATTAGATGTTATTTGTTGATTTTTGTTATTGATTTTTCTTAATCTTTTATATTTAAAAACTCAAGGCTGGGGATATAGCTCAGTTGGTAGAGTACTTGCCCTGCACGTACATGCCCCTGGGTATTATACCCAGTACCACAAAATACAACAATAACAACAAGAACAAAACAACTCGGTGTCCAGCATGTGTTTCTTCATTCCAATTTTTATTATTTCATAAAGACTTGAAATAATAAAAATTGAAAAATTGATTTCTTTCATAATTCCTTTTCATTATGAATTCTTTTATACAGTTTTTTTTTAACTGAATTGCATACTGTGTGTAAATTTAGTTGGGATTCTCACACTGTGTTGGTTTTGTGGGTGGATATTCATTGTGATCTTGTCCTTTCAATCATGTTTAGTCCTTCAGTCAGCCAGGCCTGAGGAATCATCTGCATTCCACGAGTTCCTTTTGTACATGATATTGTGAGCAGCCTTTGGGCTTTGATGTTTGGAATGAGGCTTGCTTTTTGTGAATATTTTATTATCTTTTCTAAATGATGATCTGCGTACAATCAAAATCAGTTTTAACAAACACAAAAAATGGCAAAATATGTTTGAGCATGTATGATCTTGGAGAGATTATTTTCAGTTTTAGATTATCTAGGGAGTGGTTACCCAGTTTGTGAATGTATTTATATTCTCATTTGCCTCCAAAATCTATTGCCGTTGTCTTTTGTGTTCTTCAGTTATACTTTCTACAGAATGGAATGGGAAAAACATGTTTTTGCTGTTGGTGTCATTTAGTTTTAGATGTGTCAGGTTGTGTTAGTCAGTTTTCCATTACTGTAACAAACACCTGAGTTAATCAACTTATTTAGAAAAAAGATTTTTCTTATCATTTAGAGGTTTCAGCCCACGATAGGGCAGATTCATTGCTTTTACTGTGTGTGTGTGTGTGTTAATTACTGGGGTACTAGGGATTGAACTCAGGGTGCTCTACCATTAAGCTACATCCCAAACCCTTTTTTATTTTGAGACAGGACCTTTCTAAGTTGCTGAGTTTGGCTTAGAACTTGTGATTCTCCTGCATCACCCTCCAGAGTCGCCTGGATTACAGGTGTGTTGCACACCTATATTATATGTATTACGTATAGACCTCTGGTGAGGTAGGGAATAATGGTGGGGGCACATGGTATGGTAAAACTGTTCACTTCATGGTGGGAAGCAAAGAGAAAGATACTGGGTATACCCTCCAAGAGCATACCGCAATAACCCAAGACCTCCCACCAGGTCCCACCACTTCCCAATAGCACCAAGGTGGGACCAAGCCTTTAACACGTGGACCTTTGGGACACAGTCCTGATCCAAACTGTAGCACAGGTGTTAGCGATACCTTGCTGTTCCTTCGAAACATACACAGAACTGACATAGTTGAAATTTGCATGAATATAAGTGTCTTCTTGGATATACATCTGTATCTTTAACTTTCTCCACTTGTTTTCTAGCATGATTCAGGAATAAAACAACCTTTGTAGCCTCGCAGTGTATTCACTGTATGGAGAGTAACTAGACCCAACATGTTCAGACTGATAAATGTTCAAACACTTGAACTACCAATATTATAAACATATTGAAAATGAGAATTTTTATTTGATGGTTCATAATCTCTAGGGATAGAGCAAAGCCTCAGCATCCCTTTATATTATTATAAGTATAAGCTTCATTGCTCTCTTGATGTGAGGCAATGCCAGTTTGAGTTAGAATGAAAAAAAATATTAGATGATAAATTCCCTTCTTCACAGGGTTATTTTGAATTTGGGGAAAGTTGTCCTAGACACGAGCCTAAAGTGAACTGTATTGAAATATAAATGTAGAATTGTTCATACTGCTAAAAATACAGAAGCTGGTAAATTATGTGTGTGTAAATTATGGGTGTGTGTGTTGTGTGTGCTACTGAACCCAGGGCCTCACACGTGCTAGGCCAGCACTATATGACTGAGCTCTACCCCCACCCAGCACTAATGGATTGTTCTATAGTGGAAAATAAAAAGGCATTAGGAAGAGATTTTTGTGACAGGGCATTGGGTGGTGGCGGATGACCCACTGGAGAGCTGACAGGAGGGTCCCTGCGTCTGAACAGAAGATGAAGGCAAGTTCCTCAGGTCAGTTTAGAGAAGAACCACTGGCAGGATGTCAGGGCCAGGAGGACACGCCCTGCAAGGGAAGACAGGCTAGATTGCCTATTGGTAAGTTAATGGAAAAACAGGCCCCATCCTAGATCACAGAATTGAAATGATTCTGCATTGTTCCAGCAAAATGAAAGCGATTCATTAGGAAAGGATTTTCTTCTGAAGAGACCAGAATAACGAACAAAAGAACAAAGGTAGCGGGTACCAGATGAGAAAGCGTAATGATTTTAGCCATCCTTCTCTCCATGAACTGCTGGCTCAGGACTTACACTTTGCATTGGATTGGATGTGGGGGGCTGTGGATACCAAGAAGAAAGCGGTACCCTGAGGAACTCAGCATCCAGTGAGGTCTGAGGTCTGGAGATCTAACAGGTGTGGTGGGGGTGCTGAGTTTGCGAGATGGGGTGTGCAGGGGGGCACAAAGAGAGATTCCCCCAACTCTGCCTGCGTGAGTTGGAGTTGTCCAGGTGGATGGGGTGGGAGAAAAAGTGCAAATCCAGACTGAGAGGGAGAGAGAACGTGGGGCGCTGGGAAGCTGGGATTCCCTGGCCATGTGAGGAGTGTCAGGAGACAGAGATGAAGAAGTAGAAGATCCCAGATCCTGAAGATCTTGAATGCTGCTCAGTTGATGGGAAACTTTTGAAGTGTTTGAAACATGAAAGTCAGATCAGCAGAGCGATGACTGTAAGAGCTCACTGTGGTGGCTGCGTGAGGCGCTGTCCAGACACCCCAAAGCGAAGTGGTCATTGCCTAGATCTGGGGGGGGGGTGCTTTCAGCTCCTATGGGACTTGCTGAGCTGCATTGAACACCTCGCCCAATGGATGGAGGTGGAGCTAATGAGGTGGGGCTAATGAGGTGGGGGTGGGAAGACCAGGTGTCTAGTGTGCCCTGGGACATCTCTGAAGGGCACTTGCCTGCAGTGGCTCACTATGGGATTGGGAGTGGCCATTATGGACCCTGCTTTGCAGCTTGACCATTTCCTCCACCCCATCCTGCTTCCATCTCTGCTCTGGTTAGCAGGGCGTTTCTGAACTCCTATCTCAGTGAACTTGGCAGGCCCTCTTTGATGTCCCCTTGAGGTGCTGAGGCCTGGAGATGGTCTCTGGTGCAGAGCATAAGCAGTCACCCGCCTCTTCCCGCTGTTTCCCTTCTCTGAAGGATGGCATTCTTGTACCACCTGTTGCAGCTCAAAATAATTGTTTCCTGCATCCTACCCCAGCCCCCAAATTTCTAGTTGTTTACAGAAGGTTTATTCTGGACCCTGTAATTCCTTCATAGACATAACTGAAGTCACCTGTTCTATTTTGAATCTGTTGGACTATGAGATGTTGAGATAGATCTGTTCATTAAGCCGTTAGCTATATGTTCATTCAACAACATTCAGTTTACATTCATTGAACACTTGCTTGGTGCCAGGTTTTCCCTTAGGTACTAAGGTCACAGAAATGAAAGATATCAGTCCTTTCTCCTGGGGAGATAATAATCTAATGAATTCTTCACTGGACTCAAGGGAGATGTTTGGAGAATAAGCAAACTTCTAAATAGATTGTGTTTTTTCTCTTTCTTCCTTTCTTCTTCTCTCTCTCTCTCTCTCTCTCTCTCTCTCTCTCTCTCTCTTTCTCTTTTTTGGTTTGGTGACAGAGTCTCACTATGTTGCCAAGGCTGGTCTTAAACTTCGGATCTTAAGTGGGGTCATCCTGCCTCAATCTGGAGCCTGGCTAGATACTCATTTTTTTTTTTTTTTTTTTGCAGTAGAGATTGAAACCAGGAGCACTTAATCACTGAGACACATCCCCAACCCTTTTTAAAATTTTTTACTTTGAGACAGAGTTTCAATGAGTTGCTTAGGGACTTGCTGAGTTGCTGAGGCTGCATTTGAACTTGTGATTCTCCTGCCTCAGCCTCCTGAGTTGCTGAGGTTGCAGGTGTGCACCACCACACTTGGCTAGACACTGATTTTCTTAACTGTACCTGGCCACCCTCAACCCCCCGCTTGAGGGAATAGGAATCTTCTTGCTTGATAGTCAAATGATGGAGTCATTTGTGAGTCACTGTGAGGTACCAACAAAGGCAGTTGATGCGTTTCATAGAGTGAGAGTTTTTTTTTTTTTTTTAACACCTCCACTGCTGCTGTCTCTAACAGGATTTCGAATGTATTACATTCGTATAGGCAGACACACAAACTTGTCACCTGTTTAATGCTTAGCCCAGGAAAGGGAACCCTGACTAATGCACCAAAAGGGCAATTGAGAGTGCATGCCTGTTATCCCAGGGACTCAGGAGGCTGAGGCAAGAGGATTGCAAGATTGAGGCCAGCCTTAGCAACTTAGTGAGAGCTCATCTTAAATAAAAAACAAAAAGGGTGAGAGATGTAGTTTATTGATATAGCACCCCTGGGTTCAATCCCCAGTGCAAAAAAAAAAAAAAAAAAAAAAAAAAGAGAGAGAGAGAGGGAGAGAGAGAGAGAGTTAATGGAATATTTATTGTCTTTTGGCTTTAGAATCTTTAGGTAAGTAATGAAGTTTTTGTAAGAATAATTGATTACAATTCCTACAAGGCAGGGCGAAATGCATGCTTTGTGGTCCACTTCTTTATTATAAGGAATTTCCTGTCTTATTCTTTTTTAATCATAGGCTTTGATGTCAAGAGGTGGGTTAGAGCAGGTATTTTATTTTATTTTTTTTTATAATTTTTATTGTTGGTTGTTCAAAACATTACATAGTTCTTGATATATCATATTTCACATTTTGATTCAAGTGGGTTATGAACTCCCATTTTTACCCCGTATACAGATTGCAGAATCACATCGGTTACACATTCACTGATTTACATATTGCCATACTAGTGTCTGTTGTATTCTGCTGCCTTTCCTATCCTCTACTATCCCTCCTCCCCTCCCCTCCCCTCTTCTCTCTCTACCCCATCTACTGTAATTCATTTCTCCCCCTTGTTTTTTTTTTTTTCCCTTTCCCCTCACTTCCTCTTGTATGTAATTTTGTAGAACCCTGAGGGTCTCCTTCCATTTCCATTTCCATGCAATTTCCCTTCTCTCTCCCTTTCCCTCCCACCTCTCATCCCTGTTTAATGTTAATCTTCTTCTCATGCTCTTCCTCCCTACTCTGTTCTTAGTTACTCTCCTTATATCAAAGAAGACATTTGGCATTTGTTTTTTAGGGATTGGCTAATTTCACTTAGCATAATCTGCTCTAATGCCATCCATTTCCCTGCAAATTCTATGATTTTGTCATTTTTTAATGCAGAGTAATACTCCATTGTGTATAAATGCCACATTTTTTTTTTTATTCATTTGTCTATGGAAGGGCATCTAGGTTGGTTCCACAGTCTTGCTATTGTGAATTGTGCAGCTATGAACATCGATGTAGCAGTGTCCCTGTAGTATGCTCTTTTTAGGTTTTTAGGGAATAGACCGAGAAGGGGAATAGCTGGGTCAAATGGTGGTTCCATTCCCAGCTTTCCAAGAAATCTCCATACTGCTTTCCAAATTGGCCACACCAATTTGCAGTCCCACCAGCAATGTACAAGTGTACCCTTTTCCCCACATCCTCACCAGCACTTGTTGTTGTTTGACTTCCTAATGGCTGCCAATCTTACTGGAGTGAGATGGTATCTTAGGATGGTTTTGATTTGCATTTCTCTGACTGCTAGAGATGGTGAGCATTTTTTCATGTACTTGTTGATTGATTGTATGTCCTCCTCTGAGAAGTGTCAGTTCAGGTCCTTGGCCCATTTGTTGATTGGGTTATTTGTTTTCTTATTGTTTAATTTTTTTAGTTCTTTGTATACTCTGGATATTAGGGCTCTATCTGAAGTGTGAGGAGTAAAGATTTGTTCCCAGGATATAGGCTCCCTATTTACCTCTCTTATTGTTTCTTTTGCTGAGAAAAAACTTTTTAGTTTGAGTAAGTCCCATTTGTTGATTCTAGTTATTAACTCTTGTGCTATGGGTGTCCTATTGAGGAATTTGGAGCCCGACCCCACAGTATGTAGATCGTAGCCAACTTTTTCTTCTGTCAGACGCCGTGTCTCTGATTTGATATCAAGCTCCTTGAGCCATTTTGAGTTAACTTTTGTGCATGGCGAGAGAAAGGGATTCAGTTTCATTTTGTTGCATATGGATTTCCAGTTTTCCCAGCACCATTTGTTGAAGATGCTATCCTTCCTCCATTGCATGCTTTTAGCCCCTTTATCAAATATAAGATAGTTGTAATATTGTGGATTGGTTTCTGTGTCCTCTATTCTGTACCATTGGCCCACCCACCTGTTTTGGTACCAGTACCATGCTGTTTTTGTTACTATTGCTCTGTAGTATAGTTTGAAGTCTGGTATTGCTATTCCGCCTCATTCACACTTCCTGCTTAGAGTTGTTTTTGCTATTCTGGGTCTTTTATTTTTCCATATGAATTTCATGATTGCTTTATCTATTTCTACAAGAAATGCCATTGGGATTTTGATTGGCATTGCATTAAACCTATAGAGAACTTTTGGTAATATAGCCATTTTGATGATGTTAGTTCTGCCTATCCATGAACAGGGTATATTTTTCCATCTTCTAAGATCTTCTTCTATTTCTCTCTTTAGGGTTCTGTAGTTTTCATTGTATAAGTCTTTCCCCTCTTTTGTTAGGTTGATTCCCAAGTATTTTATTTTTTTTTGAGGATATTGTGAATGGAGTGGTTGTCCTCATTTCCATTTCAGAGGATTTGTCGATGATATACAGGAATGCCTTTGATTTATGCGTGTTGATTTTATATCCTGCCACTTTGCTGAATTCATTTATTAGCTCTAATAGTTTCTTTGTAGACCCTTTTGGGTCTGCTAGGTATAGAATCATGTCATCTGCAAATAGTGATAATTTAAGTTCTTCTTTTCCTATTTTTATGCCTTTAATTTCTTTCGTCTGTCTAATTGCTCTGGCCAGTGTTTCGAGAACTATGTTGAACAGAAGTGGTGAGAGAGGGCATCCCTGTCTTGTTCCAGATTTTAGAGGGAATGCCTTCAATTTTTCTCCATTCAGAATGATGCTAGCCTGAGGCTTAGCATAGATAGCTTTTACAATATTGAGGTATGTTCCTATTATCCCTAGTTTTTCTAGAGTTTTGAACATAAAGGGATGCTGTACTTTGTTGAATGCTTTTTCTGCATCTATCAAGATGATCATATGGTTCTTATCTTTAAGTCTATTGATGTGGTGAATAACATTTATTGATTTTCGTATATTGAACCAGCCTTGCATCCCAGGGATGAATCCTACTTGATCATGGTGCACAATTTTTTTGATATGTTTTTGTATCCGATTCGCCAGAATTTTATTGAGGATTTTTGCATCTAGAGTCATTAGAGATATTGGTCTGTAGTTTTCTTTCTTTGAAGTATCTTTGTCTGGTTTAGGAATCAGGGTGATGTTGGCCTTTTAGAATTATTTTGGAAGTTCTCCCTCTTTTTCTATTTCCTGGAATAGCTTGAAAAGTATTGGTATTAGTTCTTCTTTAAAGGTTTTTTAAAACTCTGCTGTATACCCATCCGGTCCTGGGCTTTTCTTAGTTGGTAGTCTTTTGATGGTTTCTTCTATTTCCTCAATTGATATTGGTCTGTTTAGGTTGTCTATATCCTCCTGACTCAATCTGGGCAGATCATATGACTTAAGAAATTTATCTATGCCTTCACTATGTTCTATTTTATTGGAGTATAAGGATTCAAAATAATTTCTAATTATCTTCTGTATTTCTGAAGTGTCTGTTGTGATATTGCCTTTTTCATCCCGAATGCTAGTAATTTGAGTTCTCTCTCTTCTTCTCTTTGTTAGCATGGCTAAGGGTCTGTCGATCTTATTTATTTTTTCAAAGAACCAACTTTTAGTTTTGTCAATTTTTTCAATTGTTTCTTTTGTTTCGATTTCATTAATTTCAGCTCTGATTTTAATTATTTCTTGCCTTCTACTTCTTTTGCTGTTGTTTTGCTCTTCTTTTTCTCGGATTTTGAGATGAAGTGTGAGATCATTTATTTGTTGGTTTTTCCTTTTTTTAAGGAATGAACTCCAGGCAATGAATTTTCCTCTTAGAACTGCTTTCATTGTGTCCCATAGATTCCGATATGTTGTGTCTGTGTTTTCATTTATCTCTAAGAATTTTTTAATTTCCTCCTTGATGTCTTCTATAACCCATTGATCATTCAGTAACCTATTGTTCATTCTCCAAGTGATGCATGATTTTGCCTTCCTTCTTTTATCGTTGATTTCCAGTTTCATTCCATTATGATAAGATAAGATGCATGGTATTATCTCTACTCCTTTATAATGTCTAAGAGTTGCCCTGTGACATAATATATGATCTATTTTTGAGAAGGATCCATGTGCTGCTGAGAAAAAAGTGTAACTGCTTGATGTTGGGTGGTATAGTCTATATATGTCAATTAAGTCTAGGTTATTAATTGTATTATTGAGTTCTATAGTTTCTTTATTCAACTTTTGTTTGGAAGATCTGTCCAGTGGTGAGAGAGGTGTGTTGAAGTCTCCCATCATTATTGTATGGTGGTCTATTAGACTCTGGAACTTGAGAAGAGTTTGTTTGGTGAACATAGCTGCACCATTGTTTGGAGCATATATATTTATGATTGTTATGTCTTGTTGGTGTATAGTTCCCTTGAGCAGTATGTAGTGTCCCTCTTTATCCCTTTTGATTAACTTTGGCTTGAAATCTATTTTATTTGATATGAGTATGGACACTCCTGCTTGTTTCCGAAGTCCATATGAGTGATATGATTTTTCCCAACCTTTCACCTTCAGTCTATGTATGTCTTTTCCTATCAAATGTGTCTCCTGTAGGCAGCATATTGTTGGATCTTTTTTTTTTTTTTTTGATCCACTCTACTAGCCTGTGTCTCTTAATTGGTGAGTTTAAGCCATTAACATTTAGGGTTATTATTGAGATATGGATTGTTCTTCCAGCCATATTTGTTTATTTATATTACTTAACATGGTTTGTTTTTCCTCTTTGATTATTTTTTCCCTTTACTGTACTACCTCCCACTGTTGGTTTTCATTGTTATTTTCCATTTCCTCTTCCTGTAATGTTTTGCCGAGGATGTTTTGAAGATATGGTTTTCTAGCTGCAAATTCTTTTAGCTTTTGTTCATTGTGGAAGGTTTTAATTTCATCTTCCATCCTGAAGCTTAATTTCGCTGGACACACTATTCTTGGTTGGAACCCATTTTCTTTCAGCATTTGAAATATGTTGTTCCAGGATCTTCTAGCTTTCAGAGTCTGTGTTGAAAGATCAGCTGTTATCCTGATTGGTTTACCCCTAAATGTAATCTGCTTCCTTTCTCTTGAAGCTTTTAAAATTCTCTCCTTATTCTGTATGTTGGGCATCTTCATTATAATGTGTCTAGGTGTGGATCTCTTATGATTTTGCACGTTCGGCGTCCTGTAGGCTTCTAGGATTTGGGATTCTGTCTCATTCTTCAAGTCTGAGACGTTTTCTCGTATTATTTCGTTGAATAGATTGCTCATTCCTATGGTTTTGACCTCTATACCTTCCTGTATCCCAATGACTCTTAAGTTTAGTCTCTTTATGTTATCCCATATTTCTTGGATTTTCTGCTCATGGTTTCTTAAGAGTTTTGCTGAGCTGTCTATGTTCTTTTCAAGTTGAAATACTTTGTCTTCATTGTCTGATGTTCTATCTTCTAAGTGTTCTACTCTGCTGGTAGTATTCTCATTTGAGTTTTTAAGTTGGTTTATTGCTTCCTGCATTTCTAGGATTTCTGTTTATTTGTTTTTTATAACCTCTATCTCCCTGTATAGTTGATCTTTTGCTTCTTGGATTTGTTTATGTAATTCATTGTTGAAGTGATCTTTTATTGTCTGATTTTTCTGTCTAATGTCTTCCTTGAGACTCCAGATCATCTGAAGCATGTAAATCCTGAATTCTTTATCTGACATTCCATCTGCTGCAGCTATTACCTCTTCTAAAGTTGAGTTGACCTGCATTGCTTGTGGTCCTTTCTTTCCTTGTCTTTTCATACTGCTCGCGTTTCTTTCTGCTTGGTGAAACTGTTGTGTTATTGAATTTTCCCCCTATATATTTATATTGCACTTGTATAGTTGCAAAGTCTCCCTTGCAGGGGCGGGCAGTGGCTGTGCTCCTCCTCCAATTGGGGTGATCCGTCTATCACGCCAGCGGGCCGCTGGGCCCCTTCTCCAGGTCGCGTGGTCTGCCTACCTTGCGGGCAACGGCTGGGCCCCTCCTCCAATAGGGGTGATCTGTCTACCATGCTGGTGGGCCGCTGGGCCTGTTCTCCAGGTTGCAGGTCTGCCTACCTTTCAGGCGCGGGCAGCGGCTTTGCCCCTTCTCCAATTGGGGTGATCTTTCAACTAGGCCGGCGGGCCGCTGGGCCCCTTCTACGGGTCGCGCGGTCTGCCTACCTTGCGGGCGGCAGCTGGGCCCTTCCTCCAATTGGGGTGATGTGTCTACCACGCTGGCGGGCCGCTGGGCCTGTTCTGCTTGTCAGTTGCAGGTCTGCCTACCCTGCAGGCGCGGCGGTGGGCGGCGGCTCTGCTCTGCCCCTCCTCCAATTGGGGTGACATGTCTACCACCACGGCGGGCCGCTGGGCGTGTTCTGCTGGTCGGTAGCAGGTCTGCCTACCTTTAGAGCAGGTATTTTAAAGAATATATTGTGTTATTATCAGGTGCAAAGTTAATTATTAGTTTGTTTGCCTACTGGATGTATATTACCTATTATATATTACCTATTATATATTTTATAACTAAATGACCCAGTAATTGAACAGAATTTATTTTTGTACTTATTGGGGTAATTGTTCTGGTAATTTTGTGTTTTAACTGGTAGAGACTATTTTCTAATTATTAAAGAATTTATAAGGAAAACCCTAACAGTATGAAATAGATTTTATGCAGATAGTTTTTTTTTTGTTTTTGTTTTTTACATTTTGAGAAGAAAATGAAATGTTTTCCCAGTAATGAAGAAAATGTTGCCTTTGGTTTCCATATGGTCAGAGAACACATTTAAGGCGGTACTCTGAATTTTTAATGAAAAAGGCAGATTATAACTGAGGTCCACCCCTAGAAGTCTACAGGGAGAACTGAGCAGATACCTCAGAGGTCCATGGGGTGGGTGTTCAGCCTGGTGCCCCAGGACAGAACCCCACTGATTGTACCTTCCTATCCTGGCCTCATTGACATTGCCAGCTAGGCTGAAGATTTGTTCTCAGAAGAGCCCAGTAACTGAAGTGGAAGGTATATGACCAAACACATGAAGGTGAAACAATCACTAAACTCCCCACCCCTGGTTGTCATCTTTTTTTTTTTTTTTTTTGGTACCAGGGATTGAACCAAGGGTGCTTAATCACTGAGCCACATCCACAGCCCTTTATTTATTTACTTACAGAGCAACAAGGGACAGCTATATTTTTTCAATCCTGGTTTGAAATATGCTTAAAAATGGGTGAAATGATAGGATTTGGTGCTTTGGTGGACTGTGAGTCCTGCCTTTCATAGCATCATGAGGTCTCAGACTTATTCAGTTGGAAGGACTCAAGAATGTCTGCCGCCATCCTTACGGAGGAGAACAGGAGGGGTCACATACATTCAGTGGATGGGACCCTCAGGCCACACGGCCAGTCCAGGAGTACTTCTGCTAGATGGTTTTGCCTCCTCACAAGACCATTCAGCTCTCCAGGCTGGACTTGGTGTGACTTCTGGTATCCCAGGCCCAGATGGCGAGTCTAACCCCCACTGGACAGCTGGCACCAGGCTGATGGGCACGGGTGCTGGCCTCTTTCCTCTCTGGTGGGGATTCTGAGGCCAGAGTTGGTCTTAGTCTAGCCCAGGTGAGCCTGGCTCTTTGGCACTGCTCCCATGCACCGTTTGTGCCCTCCTGGAAGTTAGTCTCAAAGTGTAACTCACCGTACTTGGTCTGCACACCGCAGGGCTGAAGCGCAGTGGTAGCAATGACCGGGAACCAAATACAAACTGCACAGGAATACTTTTTTGGTCAATTGCTGACCAAAATAAATACATGAAGGCAAAACAATCACTAAACTCCCCACCCCTGGTCATCGTCTTTTTTTTTTTTTGGTACCAGGGATTGAACCAAGAGTGCTTAATCACTGAGCCACATCCACAGCCCTTTATTTATTTTTATTTTTTTGCTACTGAGGATTGAACTCAGGGACACTCAACCACGAGCCATATACACGGCCCTATTTTGTATTTTATTTAGAGACAGGGTCTCACTGAATTGCTTAGTGCCTTACTTTTACTGAGGCTGGCTTTGAACCTTTGAACTTGCTGTCCTCCTGTCTCAGCCTGCTAAATCACTGGGATTCCTCCTCTTTCTGGTGGACACCTTTGCTGAGATTACTGGCCGACACCTTTTTATTTTTTTTAACATTGAGACAGGATCTTGCGAAGTTGCTCAGGGCTTTGCTAACTTGCTGAGGCTGGCTCTGAATTCTTCTGCCTCCCAAGTTCCTGGGATTACAGGCGTGTAAGTTTGCTCAGCTTCCTTTGTGTTCTTGAGATGTTTTAGGAAACTAATCCTTGCTGTTCTTTTCCAATTTAAATTTTTTAGGAACCATCAGGATATAGAATAGGCATTAAAATTATTTTTATGGAAATCAATGACATGGAAATGCTGCAACTTAATATTTAGCAGAATCAAACAAAATTGTGGTACAATTACCTTTCTGTAAAAACAAAATATCTGTAATAGAAAAGTTGCCTAAAAATCCCCCAAATGTTAGGATGGGTGATATTTGTATGGTGGGGCTAAGGATAGAGTTTACTTATTTATTTTAGTTTTCTGTAATATTACAAATTAATAAACACACATAGTACACAATTCTTCTTTAAACAAATGTGTATTTCATTTTGTAGAAAATGTGATTTATAGTTCAACTTTTTATCCTGAAATGCATATAGATTTAATTCTTTTTTCATCCTGTAATATTATCTGAATACGTTTCTTTACACTTGTCCCTGTCATGGTAGTTGATTAGGGGTAAACTTAGTTTTGCACTTACTGATGATTTCTGATTTGACTAGGCTCATGTGTTCTGGCCAGCCTTCCAAGCTCCTGGCTGCATCTGCTAGGTCCTACCTACTTTAGCAGGGAAGTCTTGAGGGTAGGGACATAGAAATTGCTTTTTTCCCCCTTAAACTTCCCAGGCAGTTAGTAACTGCTGTGTATGCTCCCTGAGTGCTTCATTCTCTGTAAAGGATTTCCCAGTTACTCATCTTCCCATCGCAGTGCCTAGTACAGGATCTGGCAAGAAGTTAGCACTTGACTGATTCTTATTAAATAGTGAGTGATCCTGCCTTACCTGGAATTCTCAACTTTCCTTGAATTTGGTTCATGTGTTTATAATACTTAAATTACACCCCAGTGTTAGAATAAAATTGGGTCAGAAAGCTTTTTTTGGGGGGGTTGCCTGGGATTGAACTCAGGGGTACTTGTCCACTGAGTCACACCCCCAGCCCTGTTTTGTATTTTGTTTAGAGACAGGATCTCATTAAGTTGTTTAGTACCTTGCTTTTGCTGAGGCTGGCTTTGAACTCTCAATCCTCCTGTTTCAGCCTCCAGAGCTGCTAGGATTACAGGTGTGTGCTGTGCTCCCGCAGAAAGCTTTTAAATTAAGTAAGGAATGTGACCCTTGTGGGGGAGAAGAAAACTTTTTTTCCTGTACACCCCTAGGTTCCGTGGTTGGAGGCCCTGCCAATGAAACTGACCAGAGAGATTTGTTAACAAGAGAAAAAAACCATTTAATTACTTAACCATGCATAGCAATTCTGCAAAAAAATGTGGCTTTAGGAAGAGGTCAGGATCTCTTCCTAGAGGGTGTATGCTCACCCAGGATTGTTTATAAGGTTTGTTATTGGGATTAGAATTAGCCCTCTGCATTGATAAGAGTGAAGTCATCCTCCTCTTTCTGGAGAGACACCTTTACAAATGGAAATTTCCTTTACAAAAGGGAAACATCCTTAGTTTGTAGAGCTTGTCCAGCCACTTCTCAGATGTTTTCAGCTCAAAATATCTGATGCTAACTAGATAAGACTGTTTGGGGTTGCACACTATGGTCCCCTTCACACTCATATATGTATGATTTAGGGCTGCAGTGGGACATGGTCATTATAGGACAAAACAAGCCCTTATCTGGAAAAGATTGATTTTGCTAATTTCCTCTGTAAGGCAGCACAGTTAAAAGAGAAAGAATGGGTCCCAGGCCAAGTGGCAGCTGGTGACTCTGCTGATAAAAACCACAAGTAATTTGGGGTCCTTAGAGTACTGCAGGCCAAAAGGAAAAGGCAAATCACTCTGCTTTTGCCCATTTTTAATAGAAAATTAATTTCTGGGTGTGAAAGACTCTGCAGCTGCCACAAAAGCAGGCAAATTATTTTTTTTAATAAACAAATAGTATATTTCAGCAACAAATTTCTCATTGTAACAGCTAACATATTTGTGGCTGTCAATTTTAGAAATATTTCTTTTCAAATGTCTTGGAGACACCAGTATGTGGGATTTTGAAGATAATACTACATCCTTCTTCAGCAGGGAAGCATAACACAACAGAAATGTGAAAAAATGCTTGTACAGTTGTGTTAGATGAACGCTCAGGAAAAATACTGTGGCAATCACAGTGAGATTCTGAACATATTTTCCCAAGCATTTCTGTCATTTCTCCAAAATATTGCCATTGTACATGCAGCCATTTTTACCACAGCTCATGGGACTTTGTGTAGCTTTTTAAGAGAATTCTTTCATCCCCCAGCCTCCTTTCCCCTGCCCCCCCCCCCCAGAGTATTTTGGGGTCAAGAGTTCCTTTTGAAACTGTGAAACCTCTACACCTGACTTGGTGGTGTACACCTGTAACCCTAGCCATTTGGGAGGCTGAGGAAGGATGATCACAAGTTTGGGAACAGCCTAGGCAACTTAACAGCCCTTTCTCAAAATACAAATTTTAAAAAGGCCTGAGAATATAGGTCGGTAGTAGAGCGCTTGCCTAGCATGGGTAAGGCCCTGGATATAGTAATAATAATAATAATAATAATAATAATAATAATAATAAGGCCCTGGGTTCAAACCTAGTAGAATGATGATGAAACTGTGAAACCCTAAGGAAAAAACTGATTACAAGTAGAAATTGACATTTTATCTTAAAATATATCCAGGGAGATTTGAGGGCAATTCAGTTTCATTCTTTTCTTTCTTTCTTTCTCTCTCTCTCTCTCTCTCTTTTTTCTTTCTTTCTGTGCTGGGTATCAAACCCAGGGCCTCACACATGCTAGGCAAGGCATTCTATCATTGAGTTATATTCCTGACTCTCCATTCAGATTTTTATGTCTGGCAATTCTGGCCATTTGTAGATTTTCTTTTTTTTTTTTTTTGTGATGTGTGTGTGTGTGTGTGTGTGTGTGTGTGTGTGTGTGCGCGCGCACCAAAAACTCTTGGGACAGAAGGAATTCAGGTGGAGAAGGAAGTTGTAACTTTTTTAGTAGCCTCGTGTTAGATAGTAGTTAGTGATGAGCAGTGGCATGCAGGGCAAGGTCACAAATTTTCTTTAAGTTACTGCCAAGGCGGATGATGAGTACATAACCCAGAGGAAAGCACCAGTACACAAACCTTGAGGATCAACAAACAAAAGCAAAGGGAGCCAGTGGGGGATACATCACGAAAGAA
This sequence comes from Callospermophilus lateralis, assembly GCF_048772815.1. Classification (NCBI taxonomy): domain Eukaryota; kingdom Metazoa; phylum Chordata; class Mammalia; order Rodentia; family Sciuridae; genus Callospermophilus; species Callospermophilus lateralis. Next base: position 67,262,705 of record NC_135307.1, on the reverse strand, counting down.
GGCTTTATAGGACTGGCTCTTGACAGGACCCAGAAAAGTCAAGATAAAACTTGAGTCATGGTCCAAGTGTCTCCTTCCATCTCAGAAGGCCCCCCTTCTTTTGGCTGGCAGTCTCACAAAGGTAACCTCTGACCCCAGTATCCACACTAACATAGGACTGCCTTGTAAATGCAGCCCCCTGAAGGGGATGGTCACTATGACAGTCCCAGAAGAGGACCTGCTCAGGTCAAACTCCACTGTGAAGTAGGGTAGGACACCTGACTGGTGAAAGTTGCTAAAGGAGGATCCCAATTCTCAGGACTGTTGCCAAAAGCCCAGAAGCCAATCCAAGGAGGACATGGCTTTTATAAAAAGGAAAAGGAAGGTTTATTGCTTTGCTAGCAAAGGAGAAACAGGGAAAGCCTGTCCCAAAGGCTGTGATTCAACCCATCCGCAGGAACAGGGGCTTTTAAAGAGGTGATTCAAAGGCTACATCCCACCTGTTCTCCGTTGGAGTTGTAATTCACTTGTAAATTTGGGAGATAGTTATTCCTGAGATCTTCTGGCACCACCCCCAAAGTCTGGATTGCTTTGTTCCTGTGGTGGGTGTGTGCTTAAGTATAGATAAATCTGCCTAAAATGGGGAAGGTGGTAATCCTGTTTTCCCTGAGATGAGGGATGGGGAGAGATTAGGGAGGAGCAGGGAGAGGGGAAGAGAAAGAAACAGGGCCATTTTAAAAAGAAGTTGCTGTGGCAGAGCAGAAAGGGTTATATTCAAAGCATAAAATAGACCACTGTTGCAGAATGACCATGAAACTAATAAAATCGGAGCTAGCCCTGTGCCCTTTGTGGTTCTCTGCCCGGAGGTGGCCCATTCTCTCTCTAGAGAGTTCCCTCTTGAGCCTCCCTCTTCTCTCAACCTGCTCTCACTTGGCTTCCCTTTACCTTCACTTGCAATGAAATTCTCTTCCATGATTTTAGGTGTCTGACTCTAAGTTTTCTTTCATTGGAACACAAGAACAAAGGTTGGGAGCTTCTGCTACTCACTCTCCTGTGACACTGTGATTTAATGTTGTTAGAAATAAGGAGGTGCCCCAAGAATTCAAACACTGCTCCAAGGTGGGTGGGCAGGCAAAACTTTGCTTCTGGCAAATGGTCTTGATACCAGACCCAGCCTGGTTAGAAGCACACCTGGGCAGGCAGCCCACCTGCTTATATCTTGAACCTAACAGAGCTTTGCCCTTCCCTCTGATTGGAGGAGTTGGGGGTTACAAGTTACTGCGATTGGCTAATTTTAGAATTAGGGCGGGCAAAAGAGAAGGGCTCCAATTGGTTTCAAATAAGGCTAAATACTAGATTTTTAAAATGAACCGTCAGACTTTGTATTTCTCACAATGTGAGTGGACCTATGTAACAGTAGCACTTAGACTTCAGAGTTAGTTCAGGGTTCCTGGACAGCCAAAGTAAAAAAACAAAACAAAACAAAACAAAACAAAAACATCAATCTGGTTCGTGTTTGAAAACAACAATAAAAATTCCCATTTTCTTTCTCCAAGGAAATGAAGTATTTCTTAGCACTCAATTCTTAAAAGAAATGTTTTTTTTTTGTTTGTTTGTTTTGTTTGGTGGTACTGAGGATTGAGCCCAGGGTGATGTACTGAGATACATCCCCAAACTCTTTTTATTTTTTATTTTGAGACAAGGTCTTGCATAGCTGCCCAGGCTGGCCTTGAATTTTTGATCCTCCGGTCTCAGGCTCAAGAAAAGCTGTGTGCCACAAGTCAAGCAAATTAAGTTTTTAATGGGGAGCATCCTACAAATAAGAGCTGAGAGTTGTTAGAACAGTGTTTTCAGAAACATTGTTCCAGTTTGTTTGTTTACTTGTTCATTCTTTTGTCTTTGCTTAGATATTTATTATGCACCTGCGGTGTGCCATACTCTATGCTAGATGATACAGCTACAGTAGCAAATAAGACACAATCCCTTCTCACATAGTTGACTGTCCAGAATCTGAAGCAGACTCCAGACCATGGATCTGCTCCACAGGGCCAAACGGGGCTCAGTGATGAGCATCCAAGGAGTGGGTTTCTCCATGTTAGCTGGCAGGTCGTAGGATTTATGGCCTTTGGCTTGATGTGTGGAGGCACAGGCCTGTGATCCCAGTGACTTGGGAGGCTGAGAAAGGAGGAATGCAAGTTCTAGGCCAATCTGGGCAACTTAGTGAAGCTGTCTCAAAATAAAATAGAAAAGGACTGGGGTTATACTCAGTGGTAGAACACCCCCGTGTTCAACCACCAGTTCTGCAAAACAAACAAGCAAAAATAAACCGTAAGTTGATGCATGGATAACTGCAGTGTACTCTAGTTTACAATGCCAAGAAGGTGCTGACGAGGACTAGGCAGTGGGAGTCAGGACTCCAGCTAGTCTGAGCAGGGCTGAGGTTATTCCTGGAGTGGGGAACAGAGATAAGTGACTTGTTAGTTACTCTTTTAGGGAAGGTGAATTCACCTAAAGACAATTTGCTGAATGAAAGGCTATTGTAAGTATTTCATTTTATTATTTGAAAAGGTTGAGTAATTCACAGAAGATAAGACAGTTTTAATAGTATATTAAAGGCATATGTGACCCGGGTGCAGTGCTACATGCCTGTAATCCCAGTGACTCAGGAGGCTGACGTAGGACAATCACAAGTTTGAGACCAGCCTCAGCAACTTAGCGAGGCCCTGTCTCAAAATGAAAAATTAACAAAAGAAAAAAAAAAAAAAAGGGCTGGGGATGTGGTTCAATGGTAAAGTACCCCTGGGTTCAATCCCCAGCACCAAAGAAGAGGAAGAAAAAAAGATATTTGTGATAGTGAAGGTGGCTTTGTTTCATTTTATTGTGCTGACATTTTATGGAATATTTAATGTGTGTTTGCCCTGCTGGAATGAGAAGGAGCTGGGGCAGAGACAGAAACACACTTCAGAACTATTGCTGTGGTCCCCAAGAAAGAGGAGACTGAGAGGCAGATGCCAAGTGACAGGGGAAGGCAGGGTAAGAGTGTGCTCACTGGAAGTATATTCATTAAAAAATCTTGTTTTTCAAGTCATACGTAGGATAAGGGGCTAATATTCAAAATATACAAGCAAATCAAGCTACTTAATAACAAGAAAACAAACAACTTAAAAACAGGTAAAGGAGCAGATATTTCTCAAAAGAAGACATACCAATGGGTATTTATGGAAAATGGCTCAACATCCTCATCATCAGAGATTAAAACCAAATGAGCTATCACCTCCCACCTGTTAGATTGGTTATTGTCGAAGGGATGAAAGGTAAGTGTTGGCCAGGATGTGGAGAAAAGGGAGCACTCACTTACTGCTTGTGGTATTGTAAATTAGTATAGCTATCATGGAAAATGGAATGGAGGTTTCTCAAAAAACTGACAACAGAATTACCATACGATCCAACTATCTCTCGTCTGAGTGTATACCCAGAGCAATTGAAATTAGTATGTTGGGGCTGGGGACATAGTTCAGTTGGTAGAGTGTTTGCCTCACACGTTCAGTCCTCAGCACCACATACACACACACACAAAAAAAAAAAAAAAAAAAAAAAAAATCTGGATATTGACGAGATAGCTGTATTCCTACGTCCTCTGCTCACAATGGCCAAGACTTGGAAACAACTGAAATGCCAAATGGATAAAAATTCAGCTATTCAGCCTTAAGAAGGCAAGAAATTCCATCACTAGGGACAACATGGATAAGCCTTAGAAGACATCATGCTAAATGAAATAAGCTTAGAAATAAGCTTAACACAAAAAAGACAAATACCACATAATCTCACTTGTACATGGAATCTAAAAAGATTGAATCCATAGAAGCAGAGAGGAGAATAGATTCTGGTGATCTCTTAGCATGGTGACTACAGTCAATAATGTACTGTATTGTATATTTCAAAATAGCTGAGAGTGGATTTTCAGTGTTCTTGCCACAAAGAAATAAGTATTCAATCATTCCAAAATGTATCCATGAATTGAAACTTGACATTGTAACTTATGAATGTATATAATTATTATTTGTTAATTAAAGATAAAATAAAAATTTTAAAAAATGTATTCCTGAGTGTAAAAAAGTCTTAGAAATCCATTTTCTTATGAATAATAATCCATATATTATGTCCCTTGTTTCCCCCACCCATGTTCAGGACATACTGGAAACTGGAAACATCATGAATCCATTGCTTCTAGGCAAGTCTTTGTTGATTCAGGCTCTTGTAACTGGGGCCAGAGGTGACATGTACTTAGTCCAGGAGAGATGGGATGGGCCGAGCCATGCCTGGCAGAAGTGGTAGAGTGGGTCCCAGAGTTGTTCATGCTTTCTGTGGGCGTGCTTCAGTGCTCATCTGTAAGTTAGGCCTCTTCTGGAGCTGGAAGCTGGAATCTCAGTGCCTGTGAATAATTTGGCATTCAGAAGTATGAAAATAATCTCACTCATTTATGCACATAAGCTTCTATTTCTCACTACCAAAATGTTCTTGCTCACAAATGACTAACAATTTACAATTTTTATCTCGTTTTGTAATTTCAACACATTGCATATGCTATCTGGTCCTCACAGAATGTGTTAATTTATCTGTACCATTTCTTATTTCCGAGAAAATTTGAAGTAGTTTATAGGGGAAAATTCAATAGAATAAAACACAGAGAAAGACAGATTAAAGGGAGAATAAGGAAAGGTGGATAAAGCCAGTGGTGCAGCCTCTTATTTTCCATAGGGTCATTTTGTAGTTGCTAGGGATGGGATATAGCAGCCAAAAAGGAAAGGGAACCTCATTTATTAAAATAACGTGGTTGTGAGATTAAAAGAATAGGTGCTCAGGATTTTTCTTTATACTGATTTTTATACTGAAGATCAGTATAAAGAAAAATCTTTATACTAATTTTTCTTTTTTTTTTTTTTTTAGAGAGAGAGAGAGAGAGAGGGAGAATTTTTAATATTTTATTTTTTTAGTTTTCGATGGACACAACATCTTTGTTTGTATGTGGTGCTGAGGATCGAACCCGGGTCGCATGCATGCCAGGCAAGCGCGCTACCACTTGAGCCACATCCCCAGGCCCTAATTTTTCTTTATACTGTGGTTTTTCTTTATACTGAGACTTGAGAGACTGCTCCACACTATATTCTCATAAAAGGAACACAGTGTGTGACTCCTGGGCTGTGTCCTCCTGAACGGCACACTGAGCACAATGGCAGGTTTCTCCTGACCACATCCTGTAGGACCCTGCTCAGGGTCACACTGCAATACATTTCAATCAAGGCAGTTCTCTGGGGGCTGATGGTGTGGCTCAGAGCACTGGCCCAGCAAGTATGAGCCCCTGTGCCCTCAATTCCCAGCACTGGGGGAAAAAAAAGGGGTGGGGGCGGGAAGAGAAAAGAAAATGGAGGAAAAAAGGCAGTTCTCCAAGGGATAAGACAATGCAGTGTAGGTTTCCAGCTTCCCGACAGCTGGGCAGGATCCAAAGGCAACATCCAGGAATGGCTGGACTCTTGGTGTTCCAGGCATTCTGACGTGAATAGTATTTCTTGTAATCCAGCATTTTCAAATGCATAGCAGAGAGCTTTGGGTTAGATTCTTTGGCAGGAATCAGAAAGTCTATCAGTTGGCCCAGACGAAATCATTATCCTCATTTCACAGATGAAGAGACAAGACCTTGGAGAGGCAGATGATTGTCCAAGGTCACGTGGTCAGCGGTGGAGCTGGGACAATAGCTGAAATCTTCCCCTCTTAGACTATGCTCTCTCAATGGTTCCTCTCACTTCTCCAACTTAAGTAGACTTCTGTTACAATGAAGAGCTGGGAAAAAATGATTAATTCTGTTAAGTTAATTTTTAAGTTAAGATTAATTCTTAAGTTAAAAAATTAAAAAAAAAATGTTTCTAACATCCATATGTACTCCTTTCTTAAGATGTTGGCTAATTTAACTCTATAGCTGAAGTTTTACCCTGCAGTCCTTTGCTCTCCTTGTCTGAAGTTGGTGGTTATCATTTCCCTGTGTGTTTCTGTCCTTTTACTGTGTGTGATTTATATAAAGTGCATAAATGACTTGATAATATATTTATCTTTTTGCCCCCTATCATAATTTCAGTATACTATATATTCCATGTTGATATTGGTAAAACATTCAGTTTTCTCTGGAATAGTCTTCCCTTATATGAATAGGCACCATCATTCATTCTTTTTACCAATGAGATTAGTTTTTTTACTTTTTTTTACACTTCTACCACGAACATCCTCGAACATGCCTCTTTGTGTATATGTGCAATTTCATAACATTTTTTGGTTGACAGACATTTACCAAGTCTCCAACAGTTGCTGCTCTTACTTGAGCATCAGGCAGATGTGAGAATTTCTGTGTTGAGTCTTCATGGCCAAACTGTGGGCCCAGAATGCCCTTTGGGTCCATTGGGGGGCCCAGGCTGCTCTGGCCTCTGGCCTTCAGCTGCTGTCCCAATCCTTGTCTGCGTCTCTGCTTGATTCATTCCTGTTTTCAACTATGGCCTGTTTGGAGCACCGTTCATTTCTCCAGCACCCTGCCCCACCCACCCTTTACCCCACTTGTTCCCTGGAGATGACCTCACTTCTTATTTTACTGAGAAAAATGAGGTCATTTGATGAGGACTCCCTTCATTCTTCTTTGCTTCAAAACTCCTCAGCACTTCTACCCTGGAAAACAGTGAACATATTTTACAAACCACAAATTCTTGGAATGAATAGAAGAATCAATTTTGAAAAAAGGTCCTGACACACTAAGTCTTACCGGAAGCTACTCCATCTTCAAAATCCTTTTGACACAGAATTTAGATCCCTTCTGGCCACAGCCTCCAGTTTTCCCAGCTGACTCCCCAGATCACCTGGTGCTGCACCCTGCATATCCGAACCTTAGAAAATCGGCCAGGAGCAGTGGGGCATTGAGAAAGACCAAGGAACACTCGTAGAGAGAAAGCTGGGACCAGGTGGGACACCATCCTCTGATGGAGGAACATTGACCCAGAGTTAATACAGCACGTTTATTATATAGATTTAATCATCAAAAGTTTATTTGTGGGAAAGGTTCTTCAAGGTAGACAGACTTGAAGCTTGTGGCACTTGTGAGACATTGTGGTTATCTTATTATGTCCAGAATTCTCTATCCCTGGCAGCTGATGTCTGAGCTCAGGGCTAAGACTCTTATAGTTCTGTGCCTTTGCACAGAGCCTTCTCAGACAGGGTGTCACCACAGCAACTGGGCAATCTTGACCTGCACTTTTGCACAGAAAATTCCCAGTGCAAGTGCGGCCATAGTGACGAGGCAGTCAGAGACCATGATCCAAGTCACTACTCTCCACAACTTGATCTCAGAGAGGTGTCAGTCCTGCACTTCATCTGTCTGCTCACCCTTCCAGTCTACACATCCCTCCTTTCTAACTCTTTCTCCCTCAGCACTCACCCCATGCCTCTCTCCCAGACCCCCTTCTCCTTCTTCCTTGTCTCAATAATTCTCATCCTTGAAACTGTCCTTTATTTCTCCTGTGTTTGATACCCAGTTCCTATTTTTCTCATTTTTAAAGTTTATTGATTTAGTTATTCTATTTTATTGGAATACTCCCCCCTTTCTTTCTTTCTTTCTTTCTTTCTTTCTTTTTTTTTTTTTTTTACTATTTTATTTTATTGATGTGCTAGGGATTGAACCAGGGCCTTACATGTGCTAAGCAAGCTCTCTACCACTAAACCTCACCCCCTGCCCCACTTACTTTGTTGAACTAACATCTCCAGTAACTTTATAAGAGTGAATGCACATAAGACATACATGTTTTGGAGACTTACATGTCAGGAAATGACTTTTCCCCCTCCTTAATACTCAATTCATACTTTAGGCAGAAATAGATTATAGGTTGAAAAAGTTTCTATCAGAACCCCCCCTTTCTCCCCCCCTCCCTCCCTTCCTCCCTTCCTTCCTTCCTCTTTCCTTCCTTCCTTCCTTCCTACAGTCTTACCTTGTTGCCTGGGCAGGCCTTGAACTTCTGATCCTTTTGTCTTAGATGCCTTGAGTAGCTGGAGTTATAGATAGGCATGTGCTACCACATCTGGCTCTCTCAGAACTTAAAAAAAAAAAAAAAAGATTGTGGTAAAGTACACATAGCATAAAATCTACTGTCTTAACCATTTTTAAGTGTCCAGTTGAGTGGCATTAAGCACATTGTTATAATTATCACAAACTAGTGTACATCTCCAGAGCCCTTTTTATCTTGCAAAACTGATTCATCATACCTATTAAAACAATTAAAAGTTAATTAAAACAATTAACTCCCCATTCCTACTTCTCCTAGCACTTGGTAGCTACCTTTCTACTTTCTGTCTCTATGTATCTTAGCTATTTTAGGTACTTCATACATTTTCTGAGGCTTTCTGGATCTATGTTGATTTCCCACACCAGGTCTTGGAAGCTTTCATCCTTAAGTGTTTTGTTTTGTTTTTTAAAGCTCTTAATTTTAGTATTGTGACTAGTATTTATTTATTTATTTATTTATTTATTATGGGGATTGAACCCAGGGCCTTGCTCATGCTAGACAAGTGTTTTACCACTGAGCTATATCCCTAACTTCTAGCTTTTATTTATTTATTTATTTATTTATTTTTTTACTGCTGATTAAGAATTTTTGTGGGATAAGATTCTGTCTTCAATCCCCAGCATATACAAAAAGAAAGAAAGAAAAAAGGAGAAAGATAATCCTAATAAGTTTATTCATGGTTTATATTAACTACCGTTTATATACTGTAGTACATCTCCTGCAGTAAGTTCTCAATAAATGTTGTTTTTGTAGATTTTAGTTTTAGGTATTTTTCTGTTGCATTCCAACAACCACTCTTGAAGGAAAGCTTTATCAGTTTCATTCTACAGCAGTGTTTGTTGCAGAGGAGAGCATCTGGGACTTGGTCAAGGCCAGCGGAAGGCTGTTAGGGAGGTGGCTGCATTCCCACAGGATGCCCTCATTATGGATTAAGTGGGTGGTTTAGCAGCATCCTTGGTACTGAACTGTGAGTGACACTGCTGTTTTCTGAGGTTGCAAGTCCAGCAGCATTATAAACTGAGAATTGTGACATGTTTATTTTTCAAAAGTACAGTGAATTGATAGGACTGATTATTCTGGCCTTTTGTGGTGGTGGTAAGAATAAAATGCCTGGGAGGGGAATTACCAGGGACCTTAAAAAATCCTCTGGTCTGGGACTCTGTCCCAGTTGCTTCTGATCAAATCATGGCAAAGGATAAATAACAGAAAATGTTAATGGGGAAAAAATGAAGAAACTTACTACTAGTTAATTACCAACTTTCTGCTTGGTAATAACTGTCATTTGCTATGAATGACTTTGTTACTTAGCTGATCAAGGGGAGATTCTTTAACAATTCCTTGAAGGACCTTGTGATGCAGCTGAAGAATAGAAAAAAGAATAAGGGAGGTGCCCCAGGAAAAATGCTGGAATTCAAATAACTGTTAAAGAAATAAGTGAATGTACATCCTGCCACTGTGTTCCTTCTGATCAACCTTTAAAGATAGGGTAGTTACCTATTTCTCACTATTGATACAATGACTTTTCACTTGCTGTTAGACTGGCAGGGATTATTAGCAAACCATCTAATAATGAGAATATGAAAGACTCATTGAATTACCAAAAAGTTTAGGGAGTAGTTTTTAGAATTCTTTTTTTTTTTTTTTTTTGGCAAGGGGGCGGGTACCACCGATTGAACTCAGAGGCACTGGGCAACTGAGCCACATCCCCAGCCCTTCTAGAAATTTTTAACAAACTCAGAGGCTTTTTCTAATACTTGTTCCTGGCTTTTTTTCTCATTATGATGATATAGATATGGAGGTTCTATAATATATGGTTTGAAAAACTGACCCTGAACTACATAATATCTTATTCCCTATTTCATTAGAAAAAAAAAGAAATTGTATTGCAGTAGACATGGGTATTTATCATTTTAAAAATATGAAGATTAGCAAAAAGTAGAAAATAAAAATCACCCATAATGGCACTCATTGGAAATAACCTCCATTCACATTTCATTGAAAGCATTCCATTCATAATAATCCAAAGTAAATGCCAAGATTCTTTTAAAAAGGGAAATTCACTAGTGTTTTGAGGTTTTGTAGATACCACAGACATATTAAGATATATTGCATAAGCAAACCACGATTGTTTCAAAATAGTATGTGTATTAATGTACATGAATTTTTAAAACACAATTCCCCATCACTTCATTTGATCTTAGAAGCTTTAATGCCACTACATTAATCCTTTACCCAGCCTTTCCTTATGTTCCTGAAGAAGGTCCATTATTCACTTTTAAGAATAGCCTCATTTATTTTAATTCTAAACACTGATTTCTTACATAATTGTGGCAACATTTAAGTCGAGGCCAGCAGTCTGAGATCCACCTGAGGATGCAGCCCTGGGCTCCCCTCTGGAGTCAGAACTCAGGGATGATGCAGTCTTGGGGAGTCTGGCTGACAGAGACCCTGTGACTCTGGGCCAAAACCTCACCACTTTTTGCCTTCCCTTTTTAGTCTTTCTAGCTTCTCAATGTAAAGCCAAGAAATCTCCCCAGGCTTATCTTCTCTACTCTGTTCCAGTTTTTGATGGGCCTTGTTTGATAAGTTAATTCCTCTGTGGAAATGTCAGCTCTTTCTCTCTGTCATCAAATAAAATTGCATTGGGAATATCATAAAAAAGTTCTTTAATCAAATCCTCATCACCACTGTAGCATGTTTTGGTAAATAATTATACTAAGACAGTATCTGGGCCAATGACACTTGTCATTGATCCAGTACTCAAAGTTTGGTTTTACTTTTAATGGATGTTTTTAGAAGTGCTAAGAAGTTCTTCAGAGTATAAAAATTATTATATTTTATTGACATGTTTGCTAAAAAAATTTTTACAGTAAAAATCAAACTGAGGGCTGGGGATTTGGCTCAAGCTGTAGCGTGCTTGCCTGGCATGTGTGCAGCCCAGGTTCGATCCTCAGCACCACATACAAACAAAGATGTTGTGTCCGCCGAAAACTAAAAAATAAATATTAAAATTCTCTCTCTTTCTCTCTCTCTCTCTCTCTCTTAAAAAAAAAAATCAAACTGAGACATCTAGTCATCTTAAAGTCTGTTTTTTGTTTTTGCCATTTTTACCAAATTTTCCCTACAGCTTTAATATACAATACAGTAAATTCCATACATCAGTCTAGATGGGAATATTTCTTAATTTGGTTATTAGCTTGTTATTAACTTATTATTTATCTTTTGTTTTTATTTTTAATATAAATAGGAAATACTTTCATAAATAAGAAATGTTTTCTTATAAGTAAGAAAATATGTATTATTTCCCCTATATTTGGTACTTTATATTTGATTAGTAGTGGCAGTGAGTGGTTTTCAGAGAAACTGTTACCAAGTTCAAGGTATCATCCAAATAATGCCAACGCTAATGAGATTTTTTAGAGTGACACGCTGTTTTAATATGTATAACTCCTGTCCTAGTTCATTTAGGCTGCTCTTAATACTTGCCTAGTGTGTGTGAGGCCCAGAGTTCAATCCCTATTACTGTAAAAATGAAAAAAACAAAACAAAACAAAACAACAGAACTGTATTTCTCATGGTTTTATAGGCTTGGAAGTTTAAGATCAAGTTGGCAGCAGAGGCAGGGTTTAATAAGGACCCACTTCCACATAGACAGCCACCTTCTTACTGTAACCTGGCATGGTGGAAGTAGATACAGGTCTCTCTTCATTTTTTTTTTTTTTTAAATAAGGGCACTGATCCCATTCATAGGGCTCCTGCCTCATGACATCATCTCTCAAAGGCCCCACCACCCAATACCTGGGGGTGAGAATTTCAATTGGAATCTTGAGGGAAATACAAATTCTGTACATTGCAGCTGCTGATGGTCCTATCTATCTCTACCTTCAAGTGATGGAGCAGGCATACCTTCTTGGCCATAGAGAATTCTCTACACTCCTCTCTTAGAGAATTGTGCTTCATATTGTATTTATTTGTTATTCTCAGTTTGGATTCTTTGAGATCAGCTTCTAGTACATAGCAATGTTTGTTGAGTAAATGAATAAAAGAACAGCTGAGTGCAATAGCACATGCTTGCAATCCCAGTGACTTGGGTGGATGAGGCAGAGGATTTCAAGTTCAAGGACAGCCTGGGCAACTTAGAGAGATCTTGTCTCAAAATAAAGACAAAAAAAGCTGGGCATGTAGTTCAATGCACAGTGCCCCTGGGTTCCGTCCCTAGTACTATTAAGGAAAAAAAAAAAAAAAAAAAGGACTAAATGACACATGGCAAACTTCTAGCTATCTGTGGGAGTATGGTCATGTATTGATTTAGAGTATAAACTTGGAAGCCCAGACCACCTAGATTCAAATCTTGGCTCTATCGTTTATTAGCTGTGTGTCCTTAGACAACTGCATATCATATTTGTGCATCTTAGTTGTCTTTTTGGTGGTGGTGGGGGGGTACTGGAGATTGAACTCAGGGGCACTTAACCACTGAGCCACATCCCCAGCCCTTTGTATTTTATTTAGAGGCAGGGTCTTCCTGATTTACTTGGGGCCTTGCTAAGTTGCTGAGGCTGGCTTTGAACTTGCAATCCTCCTGCCTCAGTCTCCTGAGCTGCTGGGATTACAGGTGTGTGCTCCCATGCCCAGCTTCTTGGTTGTCTTCTCAAATGTGGGGATAATTGCAGTACCGAGCTCAGACAGTTCTTATAAAGGGTGGTATATGCAAAGTGCTTTGAACAGTGCCTATATATAGTGAGTGCTGCATAAGGTGGCTGCTACTATTGTTACTATTCCCCCTCCCCTTTAAAAATAGCCCTGGATAGAACAATAGGAATCCTTAGGAAATTCATTCTGGATTCAGTTTTTCTTCTGTGAAAATGAAGTAGTACTTTGTCTCCACTTTGGGTTTAGGAGCTGGAGGATGTAGAAAGGAATAGTGAATGTCCTCAGTATATCACAAGGCTGAGGACCTCTGTCTTTCTTTGACACCAGGCTACAGCTAGATATAATCAGGCCCTTGGGAACTAATAAGTTAATCTTTTTAGTTAGAATGAATCAACTCAGTAGAGCTACTCTGTTAACTCTGGCTGGTTCTGATGCATCTTAATTCAGAGGGTAAGCAACTGAATTACTGATAAAGTTTATTTGGTAGATAAAATCTTTAATAACAGTGATCTACAGGAAAGATAATAGAAGGAGTGGTTTTGATAATAAACATTGGGGAGGAAGGGATGGAAAGATTTTTGGACTGTTTAATGATTTTTATCCTCTGCATATTTAAAAATAGTCTGTTTAATATTTAATATGACTGATTGTATCTAGCTGTTGGCCTCAGATTTATTTTTTGCTTTTCCCTTTAGCATTTTATTATGAAAAATTTCTAGTTATAGCAGAGTTAGAGTATTTTACAGTACATGTTCACATATTCAACACTGTTTCCCCACCTCTGTTCTACCCTCACCTCCTCAATCCCCATCCTGCAGCTAGAGATTGAACCAAGGGCCTCTAACATACTAGGTAAGTGCTCTACCCTGAGCCACGCCCCGACACACAGATTCTAACATTAACTTCAACCAATACTTGCTTGGTTACAAAGCTGTACATCCATCTTATTTGTGGAACTGGGAATCAAACATAGGGCTGGGCACATCATAGACAAGTGCTGAACCACTGAGCTACATCCTAAGCCCTGTGCATACATTTTATATATTTGGTTAATTTTATTCTAATTTTTTTAAAGTTGTAGATGGGCACAATACCTTTAATTTATTTTTATGTGGTGCTGAGGATCCAACCCAGGGACTCGCACATGCTAGGCGAGTGTTCTACCACTGAGCCACAACCCCAGCCCAGATTAATTTTATTCTTTAATTTAAAAATTTTTTTAGTTGTAGATGGACACAATCCCTTTATTTTATTTATTTATTTTTATGTGGTGCTGAGGATCGAACCTGGTGTCCTACACATATAGATAAGCGCTCCACTACTGAGCCAGAACCCCAGCCCCTGTTTAGGTTTATTCTATTATTTAATTATCTTTTTAAGTGAAGTCATTATTTTAGTCTCAGTCCCCAGAAATTAGTAGACACACACATATACACATCCAGTGCTTTTTTCGAGTTGTGATGTAAGGAGTTTATTCGAAGAATTAAGATTCAAGGTGAAGGGAAGGGTGTAACTCAGAGATAGAACACCTGCTTCTTTTGCATGAAGCCTTGGAGTCAATCCCCAGCACCACAAAACAAAACACCTAAGTAAGTAAGTAAGTAAGATTCAAGAGACTCAAGAGGCTAAGGGAGAAATGTGTAGGTGGAAAAATAAGTATTTGGGAAAATAATATAATAGATAGATGTAAGTTAATGCAGTCTCAGCTCTTGTTGCCAGTGAATGGCAACATTTATGGATCAGAAAAGGAACTAAATTAAATAAAATGTTTTGAAGAAAATTCTCGGTGGTTGAAGGTTAACAACACACAGGCTAATGCCTAAGATACCAGTTTATGTCCACTTTGTTTCCTCTAGAAAGTTACTGAATTTCAGTTTCCTTTTCATGGCTGGTATGGAATCCACAGTACTAGTTCTTTTGGAGTTCTGCCAGCAATTCCAAAGTGCTTGAATAGGTCACAGGGCAAAATCTTGATTGTGATTCAAAGAGAAGGCGTAGGTTACTTTGTTCCCCATGAACTGCGGAAACACTCCCAGAAACCTGCGTGCACTCCTTTTGGAGGGCAGTGTTTGCTTGTTGCTGTTTTCTTGTCAGAAATGGGAGCTGCGGAGTTACTAATGAACATTTCTCCCTTTTCACTTTCAGTTCACTTCTGTAACTGAGATGGACATGAGATAATCTCCATCGAGTCAAAAAATGGCATCTAGTCCTGACCTTCCCCACAGAGATCAACAGGCTGCCTTGGGCATTGACCATCTCCAGGTGTCACTGCAAGGTAATGAAGATCCCATGGGGTAACACCCACAGACCCTGTGGAAAACTTAACCCGCCCTTCTTCACAAATCCTACTGCTTTCTCTCTCTCTCTTATGTTTTTAAGATATATCTGTATTTTTCCAACTGTAGAACCCTTTCAGTCTGTGGCACTTAAATGTCTTTATTCCTGTCTGGCTCTCTGGAAATTTGATATCTCTGATTTCTTACTCTGAAAGTATGCATTTTATTTGCATTACCAATTGGTTAACCATAGTTTGCTTGGCATTATTTTGTACTTTTTGCATAGCCTCTTTTAAATGCATATTCTTAATTTTGCCTATTCTGCTTCAATAGAAAGGACTATTAGTAATGTTATATGGGAAGGATCTGTCAATCATGTGAATTCTGTATGTGCATCTCAAAGAACTGCTTTTTTTTTTTTTTAAGTGCTTTTTATGGAGTTTGGTAATTTGAAAATTCCTTAGCCACTAGACTTTATGTTGTTGATAAAACAAATATTGGAATTGTAGAGTTAGTTAGTATAGAAGAACTAAGGCTATTGAAAAAAATCTATATTTATAAAACTATATATTTTAAAGTAATATTAAGATTATGGATAGTACCATACAAATATTTAGGACAATACTTAAAAGTCATAGTTTTTTTTAGTCATTTATGATAAGGATTTTAAGATGCTTTTCTAATATTTTATTGATTAAATATGTCTTTTGATTGATTAGCTTCTTGCCCTTGAGGTTAAGATGGAAATCTATTAATGGAATAGGTTATAGGTATATCAGTCTTTTAAAAGTAAATACTATGATTTTGGGGGCTGGGGATATAGCTTAATGGGTAGAGTGCTTGCCTAGCATGCATAGGGCCCTGGGTTCACCACCACCAAAAAAGAAAAAAAAAAAGTAAATACTGTGATTTGTATAGAGTAAGAAACATTTAAGTTGTTGGGAGGTAGTATTTGAGGTAAGAATTTAAAATTTTTCTTTTTTCTTTTTTTTTGGTAGTGGGGATTGAACCCAGTGACACTTAACCACTGGACCACATCCTCAGCTCTTTTTTGTATTTTATTTAGAGACAGGGTCTTACTGAGTTTCTTAGGGCCACTAAGTTGCTGAGGCTGGCTTTGAACTCAAGATCCTCCTGCCTCAGCCTTAAGGATTATAGGTGTGTGCCTGACCTCCCAAATTTTTTATTTTTATAATATCTCATAATATTCAGAAGTAGTTGGAATCAAATTTTCATTTAAATGAAAAAAAATAGTGTTCTTATTTTTTTCTGTAGCATTTGGTTACAATAAACAGCTAGATCTAATTTCTAGTGGTGGTTCTGCTGCTTAGTGGCTCTTTGAATTTAGATAGGAGACCTCTTTTTTTGAACCTTAGTTTCCTCATTTGCATAATATGGATGATCATGCCCTCATTTCAGTTTTCCCAAAGAGAAAGAGACACAAAGGGCACAGCACAGTGCCTGGCACAGAATAAGGACTCCATAAATGTATTGTCATTTCTTTTTCTTTCTTTTTTTTTTTGTGTGTGTGTGTTAAAAGTGAAATTTATTATAATATAATAAGTGCAAGTGTCATGATTAAAAATGTCAGTTAAAATTACAAAGTATTTAAATAATTTTCCCAATGTAAATATTGCAAATGAGAACTTCAACAATTCTATGTGTACACAGAATATTGAAAACATGAAATCATGCACAAGGCCAAAAAACAACATTGCACATTATTCTTTTAGATATCACTTTTCTCTTCTGGTTCCAACATCACACCAACAAACAAAGGGTGTACTAATTACTAAGATCACAAGCCTCAAGGTGGAAGTGCTTTGTACACATGTCAACTGCCACATTAATGTTTTAAAACCATCGGCTTTCTTCTTATCAAGTGGTTCTATTTCCTATGTTTTCTTTTCTCAGTGGGTTTGTGGACAAAAAGATGAGCTAGAAAAACTATGATTATAAGATACAACATGACATGTATTTCCCATGATTTATTTAAAGGTGGCATAAAGTTTTGAATGAAATACCATTAAGTACATCAACATGTAAGTAAACTCCAGCAGTTCACTTTTGGCTTGATCACTTGGCTCCAATATTTCTTGAGAAAGGAGAAGGGCAGAGCCATCAAGAAGAAAGGGCAAATCAGAACTGCTAAGGAGTTGGGATAAGGTAGGTAGCATTAGGAAGGGGTTAGGAAGAAGTGCAAGACTAATAAGGGAAATTTAAAAGTGATGCCTATCTCTTCTTCTCTCCTCATAATTAAAGCAGGGGCTGGTTCCAGCCCAGCCTTCCTCTCTTGCATACCAGTGGGCCTTGGGTTATTTTGTGCCCTCGCACTGTGAAAAAGGCACCACCTTTCAGATGATGGACATATCTGCTTCCCGCTGAAAACACTTTCCACAAATTTGGGAAATAGCCCATATATTACAGTTTGGAACAGTTCACAAACACCAAAGAGAGTCTGAACCCCTCCTCAACATAAGGGCATTTCTTCCCCTCAAATGAGCAGAACTCCCAAAGAGGGTAAGTGATCGATCCATGGGGAAGACAAGGAAGCTAGGTGTGATGTTTATAACAAAGTTTCTCAAACTCTAATGTGAATATGATTCACTCATCAAAATGCACTGGGTCTGGGTGGTGGGCAGAGGAGCTTCAGATTTTATATTTCTAATAAGCTGGGAAATGCTGGTGCTCTTCTGAGAAGCGAGGGTCTGCAACACAGAGGGAGCCAGGTTTTTCTGAGCTATAAAAGACCTGCTTCAATGTCTTCACCTATCTAAGCACACCTCCACACAAAAGGTTTAGACGGCCTGTACAAATGAGCAGCTGTTTGGCTATGTGAACAACCAAACAAATAACATAGTTCAACTTCAGTAAAAATAGTGGTCCATTATCTAGGAATAAAACTAATCTTTTACTTAGGAAGTCTTCCTTAGAGTGATCATGATATAAAGGTATAAAAAACCAGCATATTAAATCCCATAGTAAAATGCCACGGTATACACATATACATACAGTTCAAATCTTAAGACATACAGTGTTCTCTGTCAAAATAAAGTGCTGCCATGGCTCCCAGCTAAAATCATCTCCTCTTCCAAATACCAGGAAAAAACCTTGAATTGTAAGAAAAATGACAGTGTTGCCTGCCAGTACAAGGCCACAGGCTCCCCATTTGATTACGGCCACACGTGCAAGAATAACAGGAAATCCAAAGGCAGAAACAACAATTCCAGTAGTGAAGAAATATGCACTGCTGGTTGTGTTACAGTCATATGTGACTCTTTTGGAGATGAAATGGGGAATAGGGGAGATGGCGTGGAAAATCAGGACAAAAAAGGGCGAGTCTACACCATAACCTCCAAGGCACATCCCAGCACAAGAAAAGTCAGCCCAATAGCCCCAAGTGAAGGATAACGCCACAAGAGCTTCAACGCCCGCCATCTCTCCCAAGCTACTGTCATTTCTTTTTATATATTTATGGCCACAAATCTTTGTGTTAAAATTTCTGTCCAGGAACACCCAGCTAGAGCAGAAACCTCCTGGTGTATAGGAAAAATTTGTAAACCAGGAGTTTTGATATTACTGTTGTTTTATTTTTTGTTGTTGTTTGTTTGTTTTTGTTGTAGTGTTGTTTTGACAGTCTCTTCAATGGCTTCCCAACACTCACAGGATGGGTTTAGACTTCTTGGTGTAGGCACAGGTCCTCTCTGATGTGGTGCCTGCCTTTCTCTCTGCTGTCATCTCCCACCACACCTCTGTAGGCACACTGTGTTTTAGCCCCCACATTTTTCCAATGGGCATAATCTCCCTTGCCCAAGAGTAAGTGTGTTTGCTCAGGTTGTTCTCTTGTAGCCCTGACTTCTGTAATAATGGAGTCCAACTCATCTATCCCAAGGTCAGCCAGCCTCAGCCTCCTCAGCCTGAGCTCTTCTCTGTGAGGCCGAAGTATGTGCTCCCTCTGTTTTCTTATGTCTGTTTCAACATTCATAGTATTATAATTATTGTATTTAATAAAACTTTGTTCCCCACTACAGAGTGAGCCTCCCATAGCATGTTCTAGCTTACTAGCACTTTTGCATTATCTCATGGGATCTACTTTATCTCACTTGATCTTTACCACCATATGATAAAGTAGATGTTGATATGTTTGGTGAACAGAGATGCTGTGGCTCAGGACGTCTGAATTATCTTCCCAGAGTCACACAGCTGATGAGCAACTAGGTTTTGACTTGGAGTATAGTTTTCTTTTCACTGTATAGCACTCCCTCTGACACACTTCAAAGAACAATTTGGTAGGCATAATTTCCCTTCCACCTTTCTCTGAGAGTCTATTTAGTCTCAGCCTCACTCTCTTGTGTCTAGAGCAAACTTAAATCTAGAATGTGGATGGACATCTTCAGCTCACCTTAGTAATGTCAGGATTATAAATTGCTCAAAATAATTAGCAAATTACTAGAAATATAGCGTGCTTTGGATTATAACTAGGTCATACAATCTGCTTTACAATAGAAGACTAGTATGAGCTATTTAGCAAGGAAAATGCCATATCTAAGAACTAGCCAGTCTGAGTAATTTACTTACATGATGTATTTCAAGGATCATAGTGCCTGATGCGTCATCCATGGGGAAGAAGTGGGAAGCCAGTACCACATGTCGTTTACTGATCCTTGGGCTAATTTGAGAATGGAGGTTTTGTGTAATTTGAGAGGTTCAAGATCAATGCTCATAAGAAAGTTTTCCCCCCATTTTTATTTCAGAAAATTTTTTGGTTTTGTTTTGTTTTAAGAGGCAGATAGAGGTAGTATGATGGTCTAATTAAGTTATAAAGCCTACTTTATTTGAGCAAACCTCATCTGAGGTGAGGGAATTGTGGCCACACCTTGGCTCAGAATAATGCACTCAAAAAGAATAACATTAAAATGCTTGAATTGAAATGTGGTGATTCATCATTGATAAGCTGTGAGAACAGATATCCCATGTGTGCAGGGACTGAAGGCAGGCGGGCCTGAAAACCAGGGGTGCTTTGTCAGTAAGCGATTTCCTCCTTTTTCTTCATTTTTGTATTGTCTTTGAGAAAATATTTGTATAAAGGGATTTGGAGGTACTTTTTGAGGGCGATATTTAGATTCTTTGGTCTAGCAGGGGGAATGTTTGAGTGGTTAGGAAGAAAAGGGAATTGTATTTATGCTTTTGAGTGCGTTGATGTAAAAATTGAATTTTAGTTCAGGGCATTTTGTCTTAATCTAAATGATCCACATTTTAAACAAATTTAAGGTATGGAAATTTAGACTATTAAAAGGCATTCATTATAAGCTGGGTGAGTGGTGCACGACTGTAATCCCAGCGGCTTGGGAGGCTGAGGCAGGAGGATTGTGAGTTCAGAAGCTAGCCTTAGGGGGCTGGGGTTATAGCTTAGAGGTAGAGGGAGCACTTACCTAGCATGTGTGAAGCCCTGGGTCCAATCCTCAGCACCACACATACATAAATAAATAAATAAGCCAAAGGTATAAAAAAAAATCAACAAAATTATAAAAAAATTTTAAAAAAGCCAGCCTCAGTAACTTAGTAAGGCCCTAAGTAACTCAGCAAGACCCAGGCTCTAAATAAAATATAAAAAAGGGCTGGGGGTGCTGGGATTGTGGCTCAGTGGTAGAGCACTTGCCTAGCATGTGTGAGGCATTGGGTTCGAACCCCAGCACCACATAAAAAAAAAAAGCTAAATAAACAAAGGTATGGTGAACATCTACAACTAAAAATATTAAAAAAAGAAAAAAGGGCTGGGGATGTTTCCCAGTGGTTAAGAGCCCCCAGGTTCAATCCCTGGTACACCGCATCCCCACCAAAATGCATTCATTCTAGAATCTTTAATTTTTTCCATTTGGATTTGTCCTTTGAAAAAGTAGTGTTTCTTTCCCCCTCTTTTTAAAAATATTTTTTTAGTTGTAGATTGTCACGATGTCTTTATTTTTATGTAGTGCTGAGGATTGAACCTAGGGCCTCACAAGTGCCAGGCAAGCACTCTACCACTAAGCTACAGCCCCAGCCCTACTTCTTTCTCTTTT
Organism: Callospermophilus lateralis; assembly: GCF_048772815.1. NCBI lineage: Eukaryota > Metazoa > Chordata > Mammalia > Rodentia > Sciuridae > Callospermophilus > Callospermophilus lateralis. Next base: position 67,241,648 of record NC_135307.1, on the reverse strand, counting down.
ATCCTATGGAAATAATTACTGCATATTTTGTCTGAAACAACATTTTATGGTCATAAAAGGAAATAATTTATGTAACACAGCAAATTATTTTGTTTTTAAAAATGATGTAGGTAATGCCTTAGAAAATCAGCATCTAGCTGTAGAATGTTATCCTGAATTAGACACTGAGTTAGGAAGGAGTGTATTCTATTACCTTTACCACCACACAAGGAGTTACCTTTCTTGCAGTCCTGCCAAGAGGCTGGTGAATGGTTAACCATCTGCATGGATCTGTATAAAAACATGTTCAGCCCAGTTACTGTGTCATTTCAAATAATATGCATATCTCATATTCAGTGCTGCTATCACCTAGATGATGTATTGTAAAACACTGAAAAACCCTCTGTGTCTTGTGGTTGGATATCATAGTGTGGTAGGGCTCCACAGTGAAATGTGAGTCTCTATAGTTAGGTTATTATCCATTTAAATATATTCATTATTTACTGAGTATTCATCAGAAGGGAGGCTTTCACTTTATTTCTTATTTGGAATAACATTAAAAATTATCTATCTGGGAAAAAATTATCTAGCTGGATGTAGTGGTGTATGCCTGTAGTCCCAGTGCTTTGGCAGGCTGAGGCAGGAGGATCACAAGTTCAAAGCCAGCCTCAGCAACTTAGCAAGGACATAGGAAACTAAGCAAGACTCTGTCTCACAATAAAAAATAAAAAGTATTGGGGATGTGGCCCAGTGGTTAAGTGTTCCTGGATTCAATCCCCAGTACCAAAAAAACCCCCCAAAACCAAAAAACCACAAAAAACACCCCAGAAAAAAAAATATCCAGGTTAAGGATACATAATTAAAATTAGATAGGAGGAATAAATGTCAAGAGACTGATTGTACAGCAAGGTGACTGTAGTTAATGATGATAGGTTGTATTCTTAAAAAATGTAAACAGAATGGATGCTATACGCTCACAAAAATGATAACTGTATGAGGTCTTACATCTGTTAATTATCATATTTAACCATTCTATAATGTACGTGCACACAGCTTGGTGTAGTGGTGCATGATTGTAATCCCAGCAGCTAAGGAGGCCGAGGAAATTTGCAAATTCAAAACCAGACTCAGCAATTTAGCAAGACCCTGTCTCCCCCGCCTTCAATTTTTTTAAAATAAATAAATAAATAGGGCTGGGGATGTGGCTCAGTGGTTAAGCGCCCCTGGGTTCAATCCCTGGTATCCCCACCCCAAAAAGAAATCAAATCATATTGTACATGATAAAAACACACAGTGATATCTGTCAATTAAAAATATTCTACTCTTGGAATAAAAAACATTATCCAGATTTAGTAGGTTAGGTTGGAAGCGTCATAATGAGACATAATGTTTAATTTACCATGACTTACAAAATGCTGAAGGCCAACTATGTGCAGGGCGCTGAATGATAAGGGTACAAAGGAAACTAACTAAAACTAACTTGATCAAGCACTTTTAAAAAGCAAGTTTTCCTTTGCCTGTGGATGCCATGTGGAAGTGCCACGGATGCAGATCCAATCACTTTACATTTTGGTATCTATCGTAGAAATTCAACCAAAGTATGGCTAGCATTGTTGTCTGGGTTATCTTTTCATGTTTCAATTTTAGGGGGGTAAAGAATAAAAATTGAATTCATATCACATTATTTGGAAGATGAGTGATGTATTCCAATCATTGTTTAAAAAAAAATCAAAATTTGGTCAAGGCTTCCCTGAGGTTTATTGTCTTCTGACTTAGCTCCATGTAATTGCTGCTTTTCCTGGGGTTTCCTTTTGTTTTTGAATATCACTTACTTCAATAATCCTGAATTCCTCCATGTGCACATTTGGTGCCCTGAGTATAATACTGCCATATCTTTTATGGCCAGTGAAATTTCTGAATATTTTAGGCCCTCAATAAACAATTGCATAATGAATAACGGAATGGCCATTCCAGTATAAAACACAAAGTCCTATAAATTATCCTGAATTAAAAGAATCATTCAATGTTCAGAAAAAAACTGGCAGGTTAGGATGGAAACACAGATTTCTTTAGACATGAGTCAGTGAGGTATTGGTATGTTTAGTATCATGTTTCTAAGACAAACTCTGTTCTACCTGTGGCTGTGAATGAATCCCTGTGACGTCTTAGAAAGAGGAACTGGATTAATAAAAAAATCTTCCAAGTGGAATTTTTATCCCTTTGCAAGAAAATTTCTGGGTGAAATTTTGATAGAAATGATGCATGAGGGATAAGAAAGAGACGTGTATTAACAGTTAATAATTTTGGTTCCCTAACCAGTTTAGACTGCTCAATTATTATGAGTAAAAAACGAATCACGCCTGGGGTCTGTTTTGGCTGGTTGGATGATTATTACACCCAGAGAAAACAATCAAGTTACAGACCTTCACTGGCTATCAGTGTTGTACCATAATAACACAAAGCTTCCAGGAAGTTCTGATAATCGTAGTAGTTGATATTGTCCTTTGCTGTGTTTTCTTGGAAGATTGTTTGCCTTGGCATTATAAAGCTTTATCATCGATAAAAAAAACACCGATTAAATGAAAATAAAATAAGAGCTCTTGTGGTGTTTGTAGTATAAAGTAATTTTCAGGAAAAAGATAGATACATATGTATATATTATTATTTTTTCTTAGGTTGCATGTTTGATTTTGGCTTCTGGGAACTTTAGTTCTGTTTCTGCCAGGAGTTTGGAGATAAGATTATATTATTCTGGGTCAGTTACATTTTGAAAACTAGGGCAAGATAAATCCAGGGTCATTTAGAGTCCTGTTAAAGTGGGTTAACAAAGATCTCATTCATTCCTTATAGAAATAAAAAATCCTTTTTAATTAGCCCCATGAGAGATAGAAGATTTTCTGAGCTTTTGTGTATGCATCTGTGTTGGGCAGGGGTGTAATTATTCAGAGTTTGAAGTAGTGTATCAGAAAAAAAAAATTAAAGTTCAAAATATCACTTTGAAAATGGGGAATTAAAAAGCTAATGTAGTTTATTAATTTATAAGCATTCGATGGGTTTAGTCTGTGATCTAACATTCTGAAATTTGGAGGGCATTCTAAGTATGCCCTTAGATAACTTTTGTGATCTGATTTCAACATCAGCAATTATAATTTCTCTGAATGACTCCATTTTTTCTAAATCATTCAGGGAAATTTTGATAAAAAGATAACCACATTTGTTGTTTTTAACATGTATGAGAGTGAGAGTTTAATACCACCATATATTTGTAGAGTCATGTTAAAGTGGTAGATGAAAGCATATGGATGATTTATAAGAGAAATGGAATATTTTGAAGTTTTTTAATAAGTGTATCTTTGGAGGAGAGGCATTTTATTTTATTTTTGTGTGTTTATCTTCCTGGTATTGGGTATTAAACCCAAGGTCACTTTACCTCTGAGCCTCATCCCAGCCTTTTAATTTTAATTTTTTTCCTTTAATTTTGAGAGAGAATCTCACTAAGTTAAGGGCACCAGCCAGTTGCTGAGACTGGCCTTGAATTTGTTCCTCCTGTCTCAGCCTTCTGAACCACTGGGATTACAGGTGTGCACCACTGTGCCCTATAAGAGATATTACATTTTAATGAATAATCTGATCATTGAGGTTCTGTGATGTATGTTGAATTAGCATGGGAAGAAAATAGCAGAAAAAATACTCACACGTTCTTGCTGTTGGCTTGTGGGGTGAGTAGCCCTCACTAGTCGAATGTTTTTTTTTTTTTTTTCTTGCCTTTAACTGCACAAGGGCTTACCTATTACATCAACAGTGTCATATTACAAGGTAAAAGGTTCATGGATCAAATGCAGAACAAAACAACCCTTTTCAAATTTGAGAATATTTTAAGATCTTTTCAAAACATTGGAATTGTTAGCCTTTTCTTCAGTTAAGTAGGATTTTAAATAGGGGGGACGAGTTCTACCCTGTAGTTCTGCTGTCTGCCTCATTCTGTGTGTTTTATTGTCCAAACTTCCAGGAGGTCTTTTCTGGGGATGTAGTTTAGTGATAGAGCACTTGCCTAGTGTGCAGGAGGCCCTGGGTTCAATCCCCAATACTGCAAAAAACAAAACAAAACAAAACAAAAAACTTCCTGGGGGTTTGATGTTTTCATTACAAAATATTTCAGAAGTACAGGTCAATTCACATTTGCCACTTTGTTACACTAAATGGTCAATTTTTATGAGTACAGATGAATCTGTCCTTTGATTCATTCTTGCAGCATGTTTCCCAAGACCTACTTTGGGTCATGTACTACTTCAGGTAAGAAAATACTAAGGTGAACAACTCTAGTAAGCTTCACAAACCCTTGGTGCTTATGTTTAACTTAGGAAATTTCTATATATATGTTTTCAAGAAAAATATCAGCATGTGGTAAGTGCTAAATGGAGGATTCAAGTGGGTTTATGTGGGCTGGGGGTGGCTCAGTAGAGTGGGTGACTTCTTTAACTGCAGAAAGACAATTTAGGACTGACTGAATAACACTAAGGCTGCCATGCAAAGAGCAGAGTAAGAGCATTCTGGTTTAAGGCAGGAGATCAAGGAAAAGCTGAAAGGTAGAGGGAAGCTTGGTGAATTCAACTTGCAAAAGCAGCCTAGTGTGGCTGGATTGTGTTGGCCTGAGCTGGTTTTGAGAAGCAGGCTAGGCGGAGCTGAGCCAAGCAGATTCAACAGCTGTCCAGGAGACGTGTACTGGGAAACCATTGGAAGGCTCTATTTTTACTTTTATTTGAAAAAGGGTCTTGCTATGTCACCCAGACTGGTCTTAAAACTCCAAAGCTCAAGAGATCCTCCTGTCCCAGCCTCCTGAGTAGCTGGCTCCATAGGTACCTGCCACCATGCCTGCCTAGACGGCTTAAATTAGAGGAGTAATATGATCTGGTTACATGGGAGAATGAGGAAAACAGGAGAGCCAATTAGGGTGCTTTTGTGGGAGTTCAGATAAGGTATTATGGTAGTTTGGACCAGGGTTATAGCAATGGCATAACCAATCAGGAACTTTTTAAGATATTTGTGAATATTGGGGATGTGTGGGGTGAGGAAAAGACAGATTAGGGAGAATTTCTCTTTTGCCTTGAGCAGTGTTGTAATTTATTGTGATGAACAAGACTGGTAGATGAATAAGTTTTGGAGAAATCAAGAGTTTATTTCTGTCACAGTGAGTGTGAGATGCTTCTTTGATATCCAAACGGAGAAGTCGAGTATATAGATGGTTGTAAGTGTCCAGAATAAGGGAGAGGTAGAGATTCGGGAGACCACAACACATGGCTACTACATGTGCATTCACTGGACTGACTGGGCGAGATCACCTGTGTGGTGTTTAACAAGAGTGGACCTTTTGGATGTGTTAGTGTTTAACGGTCGAGCAGAAGAGGAGAAGCTAGCAAAGGACACTGAGAAGGAGTACCAGGGACAACAAGGAAAACCAGGTGGGTGTGATGGCGTGGAAACTGTAGATGCCAGGGCTTCAAGAAGGAGGAGTGGCCCACCTGTTGAAACTATAGAGCTCTTGAGTAAGGTAGATAGGAGAACACCGTGTTGGGCCAATCAGGCTTGCTGGTGGCTCTGATGAAGTTAGCTACCTTTGTAAGTGGTGGGAATGGAAGCCTGACTAGAGTGGGCCTTGGAGAGAATGGATGAGGAAGTAGTAAGTTAAGGTGATAACTTAATCAACACTTTTAAGCAATTTTTTCTGCGAAGGGGAACTGAAATATCAGGCCCAAGATGAAGAGAGATGTAGGATTTTTTTTAAGGTAAGAGATACCCATTCCATTACTGGTCATGCTTTTTGTAAGCATAGGTTAATTTATTCTTAGAGACCTGTTTCTTTCTTCATTAATTATGCAACAAATATTTTCTAACACCTCTTATATAAAAGGCACCATGCTGAGCACACAGGGTGGTACATAGCACATGCTCTTCTAAAACTCACCTTCTGGTTATAGGGATTCACAGGAGCACACAGTATCATGTGGTGTGTGCTGCAAGAGAGAGAAAGCTTGCTGCTGTGGAAGTATGGAGCAGGGGTACCGAACCCAGACTTGGGAGTGTGGGATGGCTTCTCAGAGGAAGCGATTGATTCCCAAACTTTGACCTAAATGATGTTAATAGACATGCAGGGAGAGGATGAGAGGAGTGCTTCAGGTGTAGGATGGGCAGATACAAGGCCAGAAGGTCAGACTGAACATGGATACTCTAGGAGAGGGATGTTCAGTGGGATTGAGGACCAAAGTGGGAAGGAGAATGTGAAAAAATAAGACACTAAGGGCTCTACAAGGACTTGAAACGTGCAGGGGTTGGAAGTTTTTCTAAGACCGAGGAGGAGCAATTGCATGATTTTGAGTAAAGACATACTTAAAGACATTCTGGTTCCAGAAATCCCCCAGGCTGCAGGATTTGTCTCTGTGGGAATGAGTGTGGAAGTTGAAAGTCCAGTTTAAGTCTATTATGGGGTCCAGCTGAGAGAAAATGGTGTCCCCGATCTAGAGATGACAGGTATTCAAGAGAGAATTTTTTGGTTGAGTATGGAGGAATCAGGGAGAGGAAAGTATCAAAGATGATTCGAGTTTATTCTTGGGCAAATGAATAGATGATGGAACCATTCACTAAAAAACAAAAAAAAAAGTGCAGGAGAACAGCTTTGGGGGAGGAGGGAGTTAGTGAGAGATGATGACACTTTTGGAAATGTTGAGGGTGAGGTGTCTATGCATAAGTAAGTGGAGGTGCTCAGCAAACAATCTAATGAAGCTCAGGACAAATAGACACTGGGGCTGGAGGTCAAGGTTTGAGAGTCATTAGTATATAAATGTAATTGATTCCATCCATTGGAGTAGATGGAAATATCTCAAAAAAGAGTAGAAAGATCTAGGAAGAACGTTAGAGATAGGAAAAGCAAGACAAATCTGTGCTAGAACCTGAGAAAGGTGTTCAGAGAAGTTGGAAGAAAACCAGGTGAACGTGGCATCATAGACTCCAAAGATGAAGAGTATTTCAAGAAGGAGAGGGTAGGAGATGAGTCAGAGGTTTTAAAATCTCTGATAAGTCTTGAGATGCACCTATTAGGTTCATCAACGGCTGTGTTGTATGTGACCTACCTGAGAATTCAGAGGAATGACCGGTCAACCTAGCTTATAGTAAGTTGAGAAGTGAGTAATAGGTAAGGAAGTGAAGACAAAGTGTATAGACAACTCCTTGTGGACGTTTTGGGTTTGAAGGAGTGGAGAGAAAGAGGGTGGTAGCTGGATTGGCCATGGATTTGATATTTCAGCCAATTTTGAATTATAATGAAAAGAACATGAATTTTTGAATTAGATACACCTGGATTTAAAGTTCTTCTGCATGAGATATGAGATCTAGAGCACATTAGGAGACAGAGCAGGCTTTCAATAAATGTTTTTTTTTAAATTTTTTTTAGTTGTTGACTTTATTTATTTAGTTGGACCTTTATTTTATTTATTTGTACATGGTGCCGAGATTCGAACCCAGTGCCTCATGCATGCCAGGCAAGCGCTCTACCACTGAGCCACAACCCCAGCCCTCAAAAAATGTTTTACTGTATGGGTGAATAGAAATCCTTCATCTTTTGGGAGCAACATTTTACTCACCTATGAAACGCTCACTTGAGCCAGGCACGGTGATGCACGCCTGTAATCCCAGTGGCTTGGGAAGCTGAAGCAGGAGGCACACGTGTTCAAAACCAGCCGCAGTAAAAGTGAGGCACTAAGCAACTCAGTGAGACAAATAAAATACAATATAGGGCTGGGGACGTGGCTCAGTGGTTCAGACTCCAAGTTCCATCCCCAGTATCCCCTTGTCCTTGTCCCGCCCCCCGCCCCCCATGCTCACTGGAGCCTTTATTGGCAGGCTTTTGTGAAGTGTCATGGTTCCTTCCTCTGAATTCCCACTTCTTCCTGGGCATGTCTTGCTTCAGCAAGCCTGAGCTTGAGTTGTGAGTGTCAGCTCTGAGATATTAATCTCATGTATCTCCGTATACCTCTCTTATACAGTAGAGCATCCTAAGACACTTGGCTAACATCTGAGATGACCTGATCAGTGCCAGTCTCCTCATCAGCTGCAGGTTCCTTGAGAGCGGGGGCCATGTCTGACTTGGCCTCTTGTTTTGCCTGGAGCACCTCCTACCGTACTTTTTGAGCTGTATGAAAGTGTCAGGCTCCCTTGTCTTGATTTTTCACAAGGAAAGCATTCACAATTTTATGTGGAAAAGAAGAGAGGAGGCAAAGAGTAATACATATGTGTTAAAAGAAATGGAGTCATTTCTTGATTTATTCGTTCCTCAGATATTTATTGAGCAACTCAGGTGAGTCAGAAGAGGGAGAGGCAGCACCCAGATTCTAGCCATTTCATTTGTATTCCAGGCTCATTTTCTTGGGCTAGAAATATCAGATTTGCTTAGTCAGAGAGCCAGGAGCTATGTTCCAGGGAGGCTAGAAACAAAAGCCTTAGTGTGAAAATCTCAGGTGTTTATACAAGGGTGTGGCCTGCTCCTGTGGCTGAATTCCACATGCTAAGGCGCAGGAGAAATCACTGTTTGTATGTCATATATTTTCCTAATGAACGAAACACTTATATCTCTCCACTGATTGGGAAAAATAGCAACAAACTCCTGCTCCCTCCTCCCCCAGCCATGCAACACTCATCCAACAAGTATTTTCTGAGCTCATAGAGCGTGGAAAGCACTGTGGGAGGTGCTCCAGGCAAAACAAGAAGCAAAGTCAGACATGGCCCCTGCTTGGAGGGAGCCTGCTGCTGCTGAGGAGACAGATATGAATCAGATAATCTCAGATATTAGCTAAGTTTTGGGGGAGCAGCTTTATTACAATATAATCTGAGATAAAATGCATGAGCTGGAGATTTAGCTCCGATGGAACCGGAGGAACGCTTGCCTAGCATGTGTGAGGCCCTGGGTTGGACCCCTGGTACTGCACGCAGAATTTTCACATGCCATACCATTCAATTCACAATCCAAGTGTCTAATTTAATAGTTTTTAGTATATTCATAGAGTTGTCCAACTATCACCATGCTGGATTTTAGACTATTTTTCACCTCCAAAACCAAATGCTATAACCTTTAGCTATCAGCACCCCCAGGTCCATTTCTACCACCAGCTAATCTACTTTCCATTTCTATAGGTTTCCCTATTCTGGACATTTTATAAAAATGGAGTCATGTAATATATGGAATTTTGTGGCTGGTTTCTTCTACTTAGCAAAATATTTCAAGATTTATCCATGTTATAACTAATATTTATTGTGTAGACCAAGTATAGTCTATGCCAGGAATTGTCAGACTTTTATTCTGTAAAGGGCAGGTAGGAAATACTGGTGTTGAGTCCCACAGGGTCTCTGTCTTAATTACTGTGCCACTGTAGCTGAACAGAGCCACAGGCAACAGGTAAACAAATGGTGTGTCTGTGTTCCAATAAAACTTTATTTACAAAAACAGGCAGAAGATTAAATTCAGCTTGTGGGCTGGAGTTTGCTGACTTAAGATCTAAGTCAGTAGAGTATTTAATCCTTCTGACACCTCCATGAAATAGGTATTACTGTCCCCTGAGAAGACTGAGGTGCACAGTCAATAAGTGGCAGATATGGGATCCAAAAGGTAGTCTGTCTCTAGAGCCAGTGGGTTTTTAAAAAAAATAAATAATTTAACCTTTATTTTATTATTTGTTTGTTTATTATGTGGTGCTAAGGATCAAACCCAGGGCCTCCCCTGTGCTCGGCAAGGGTTCTACCACCGAGCCACAACCCCAGCCCCTAAAACCAGTGTTTTTTAACTTTGTTAATGATCATAAATTGAGATCAGTGCTAAATACTGGTGGGGGAAGGCCAGATTCTCCCTTAACTCTATGAAAGCAAATAGAAACTTGGGTTGTTTTCCCCCTCCCCCTTTTAAAGTTCTTTTTTTAAGTTGAAAAATTTTTATTGGCAATGATTAAGTTGAGTGTTGACTAGAAGTTAACTAGGTGCAGAGAGGAAGGTTTGTAAAGACCCTGACAGAGGCCAGAACGGCTGGAGCCCAGCATGTGGGGTGCATGTGGTACACGGGGTGTGCTGGGGTTGGAGAGGTGTCAAGTGGCCTCACAGGCCCTATTCAGGATTTTGCTGCTGATCCTAAGAACAGCAAGGAGAAATGGAGATGTAGCTCCAGTGGAGCTGGAGAAACCAAGGGTGAAAAGAGAAACTGGTCAGCTTTCCTGGCTGAGGGGGAGAACAGATTGGAAGGACGCAGAGCAGACCTGGCGGTCCAGGGAAGCATTCCAGGCCAAGCTGATAGCAGATTGAACCAGAGGGAAGAGGACCAGAGAGGAGTGGAGGATGGGTGGGAAGAGATATTCTGGAGCTGTGCGGAGGCAGAGTTGGCAGGAAGTGAGGATGACAGGACGGGAGGTGGCAAGGATGGTGGTGTGAAATCCCTAGCTGGTTTGAGGACAGGCAGGGAGGGGAAGTTTGATTTTAGTCCTGGGGTGGCAGGAGAATGTTGCTTTTCCATAGTGACGTCTTAGGCTCTCCAGAGGGAAGTGTGTGAAGTGGAACTTGGGAAGGTTGAGAGGTGGTGGCACCTGTGCTTTGGATTCTGTCAGCCAGGAGTTATTTCCTAAACTCACCCTACCAGTTCCCAAGGGGCGGTCTCAGTCTTGAGACTGTTTCTTTTCCTTTCTTGTTTGTTTGTTTACTTATGGGTACTGTCATTATTACCTCTCCCTGTCTCCGTGAGTTAATATTCTCCCCCACTGTAGTTAAATAAAGGGCCTTTTCTGGTTTATCCTTCAAATATTTAAGGTATTTCTTGTTTTGATTGTGCATGCCTGTGTGCTTTTATTCCTTTAATTTGCTTATTTGTTTTGTTTGTTATCTCCACGAGAAACAATAGGAGAGGCAGCTTTTTTTTACAATATATTTTTTATTATGTTGATAGAACTTTATTTTTATTTATTTTTATGTGATGCTGAGAATCGAACTCAGTACCTCACACATTCTAGGCAAGTGCTCTACCACTGAGCCCCAGCCCCAGCACCTCCCTCTTTTAAAGTTATTTATTTTATTGGATAACAGCTTGACTAAGATTCTTTGGGATGGCTGTTAGAAGGCATGGCTAAAAATGTGTTGTGATATTGTCCAATTTGACTTTCATCCTTACCGTGCCAGCCCTAGGTAACAGTGAGTCGGCAGCGTTGTTTCAGTAAATGGCAACTGGGTCTCATTAGGCCAGGCCTGTGACATCATAAGAAATACATATTTGGTCTCTGTCTGATTCTTGGCACAGAGCTTCTGAAACCCTTGTCATTTCCTGAGGGACAGGGGTACTTGGAGCATCTTTTGTTCTAATATTTGGTCTTTGACTCCAGTTCCTGGTACAGAGCTCCCAAAGCCCTTGGAATTTCCTGGGTAATAGGAGCATCTTTTGTTTTAATAAGGTGACTTTTGATGGGCTCTCAGATAGCCTCAGGATGGGGGTGGGTTACCAGAAAGACTAAGCCATGACTGGAAAGTTAGAAATTCCAGCCATCTCATCCCATCTTCCATAGAGTGAATGGGAGCCAGATAGTGAATTAATAATTGATGATGACTGTGTGATGAGGCATCCATAGAAACAATCCCTGAAGTATGGGGTTTAGAGACCTTCTTGGTTAGCGAATGCATTCACATGTTGGGAGGGTGGACACCCCAACTTCACAGGATAGAAACCACTGTGCTCTGGACCTTTCCAGACCCTGCCCTATGTCGCTCTTCATCTCTCTGTTCATCTGTTTTGTAAAAATCATATTCTTTACTCAGGTAAACGCAGGTGTTCAGGTGCATTCTGTGACCCATCATAGCAAACATTTGAACCTAAGGCGGTGTGTCTTAGGAATCCCTGGTTTGTAGCCAAGTCAAATAAAAAAGTAGGTAACCTGGGGACCCACTACTTGTGATTGGCACTTGAAGTAAGAGGCAGTCTACCTGTGACCTCTACACTAATTCCAGGCAGTGTCATAATTGACTTGAAGGGCCGGGGTTGTAGCTCAGTTGGTAGAGCATTTGCCTTGCATGTGTGAGGCACTGGGTTCGGTCCTTAGCACCACATAAAAAACAAATAAAGGTATTGCGTCCATTTACAACTGAAAAATATTTTTTAAAAAATTGACTTGTAGATGATCATGGAATTGGAGAATTGCTTAATCTGAGGAAAAACTCTATACATTTGGTATCATATGGGAAATATGAAGAGTAGCAGTCCACAAATGGAGTGTCTTTCTTCAGGAGTGCCTCTTCTTCCATGCTGTCCTAGGACTGGGACTGAATCCAGGGCATTTTATCACTGATCTACATCCACAGCCCTTTTAATTTTTATTTTGAGATGGGGTCTCTCTAAGTTGTTGAGGGTGGTCTTGAACTTATGATCCTCTTGCCTCAGCCTCCCCAGGTTGCTGGGATTACAAGCATGTACCAAGCAGATGCCTTTTTACTTTAAGCAGTATACTTAAATTTCTGCTTTTTGAATTATCAACTTAAAAAATAAAACTATATTGTGTATATTCATTAAATGTATATGGGTGCAGATGTTCATTCATTCAACAAATATTGATGGAGTACCTTCTTTGCGAGGTACTATTCTAAGAGCTAAGGACCCAGAGACCAACAGAAACGATTCTTTGCCTTTTAGAATTTATATTCTTTATGTTTAGAATTTATGTTCTTTATTAGTTAACGGTTCTTCAACATCTAAAAGGATGTTCATCTAGAAGGATGCTGCAGAACCGTTAACTAATGTTATTGCTGAGGAAGAAATGGAGGATTATTGGAAGGTTAAGAATAACTTTTAATTTCTATTATTTTATATCCCTATGTACTGTTTGAATTTTTTATAATTATTATAGATTATTCATAATAACAATAATACAGGTTGAGTATCTCCTATCTAAAGTGCTTAAAACTGAACTATTACAGGTTTAGATTAAAAAAAAATTTTTTTGAAATATTTACATATTTATTAATGAAGTCTCTTGGGAATGGGACCTGAATCTAAACATGAAATTTCATTTATGTTTCAAATAAACCTTATGCACTTAGCCTGTAGATAATTTTATGCAGTATTTTTAATAATTTTTTGGATGAAACAAAGTTTCATGGTATGAAATTTTTCACTTGTGGAATCATGTCAGCCAGCACTTAAAGTTTTGGATTTTGAAGCATTTTGGATTTGCATGTTAGAGATTCACAACTTGTAATGAGAAAGGACTCAATGTTGTGTTGCCAGGGTTAGAGTCAGAAGAAATGATTTCTGCTTTACTTTTAGGAAAGGGGACTTTTGAAGAGGATATATTTTGTTTTAACAAACATCTAGCAAATGCCCCATGAACAGCAAGTACATCCTGCCGAGTGCTGAAGCTGTGGGGCGCAGAGGGAGATGGGAAGATGGGCCATTCCAGAAGGTGCACCGCATGGCAGTGCCGAAAAGGGGGCACTTAATTGGGGAATTGTGGATATTCAAGTTTGGCTGGAGGAATAGGATATGCATAGAGTCTTTGAGAGATTATGTGTCAGGAAAAAGTAGATTGGAGCTAAATTACTATTAACTGAGAATATTAGGCTAAGATTTTATAATTTATTCATTAAGGACTTAGGGAATGGTCAAAGGATTTTAACGAGAGTGAAGGGTCAAAGTAATGAATCTGGGGCTGTGTGTAGAAAACCTGTTGTCAATCAGTGACAGTAGAGAAGTGAAGTTCCTGGATAGGGAGGGGTTGCACTGATACAGTGAGGAAGACTCTGGGAGAGGCCACGTTTCAATCCCGTGTCACTCTTGGTTAGGTGAAAGGGGGAAGCTGGTGACTTTTTATTTAGGAAACTGCTTTTGAGCCTCACTACCAGGGCAGACTCTGGGAGCCGACATTGTGGATGGACATCTGTGAAACCCCAGGAACTCGCTGAGACTGAGCAGACACGGAGGTTTTACTATGAGCTTTGGAAATGGCTTTAAAATCTGCACCCTTAAGTTTAAATCAGTTTGTTTTCAGTTTAGCTCTCTACCAGCTACAGACATGAACTGTCAACTCACAAAGTCAGATTGATGAAGAACAAACTCAGGGATTAAATGTTATTTTTCTGGGAATGTCACCTAGAGAAAAATCTTTGCCTCCTTTCTCATAATCAGTCAAATGTATATATATTTTTAAATATTTATTTTTAAGTTGTAGTTGGACACAATGCCTTTTATTTTATTTATTTATTTTTATATGGTGCTGAGGATTGAACCCAGGGCCTTGCACGTACTAGGCGAGCACTCTACCACTGAGCTACAACCCAGCCTCAGTCAATCATCTTTTAAGAATGAGGATCAAGAGGCTGGGGATGTGGCTCAAGCGGTAGCGTGCTCGCCTGGCATGCATGTGGCCCAGGTTTGATTCTCAGCACCACATACAAACAAAGATGTTGTGTCCGCCAAAAACTAAAAAATAAATATTAAAAAAATTCTCTCTCTTTCTCTCTAAAAACAAACACACAAACAAAAAAAGAATGAGGATCAAGGATGATTATATGAACCGGAATGAAGTTTACTCTCTTCATTTTCTACAAATATATAAATATATATTTCTTATTCACCTCAAACATTTGGGATAATTTCTTGTTTTCTATTTCTTAGCATTTTTACAAAATTTATCATTTGTTCTATTATTCTCTTTATTTCTTGCTTTTTTTTCCCCCAACACCTGCTGATTAAAAGGTACTATTCTGTGCATGCCATTCTAATAGGAGTTTTATTATGTTGCTTTAAGCACACGTCTCTCAATCATTTCTTGCCCAATGGTTCAGTCTTCAAAAGAACAAAAGGTTACTTATCCTACTGTTGGGTGAGCTATTTGGCTCCTGTTCCTGTTGAATTAATTTTGCTATTCAGGGATAAGGCAGTGTGAAAAACGTGAGAAAAGTGTGTCAAGGGATAAATTGCATGGCACATAGAAAACCGTTTAATTGAGCTGCTACAAAGGTGTCTAATTGCACCGGGGGGGGGGGGGGGACACCTTCTTTTGCTGTTAAGCAATTGGTTTTTGTTCCATTTAAAGGGTTCCTATTTCCAGGATGAAGAGGTGTTCTCTAAGTTTGAACAATGAATAAAAAGGCAGGAAGAAGCTTTTCCACACTCTTCTCTTAAGGGCCTGTTTGTGCCCTGTTCTTTGCTAACTGGAGAGTACCTGCAGGGATTTGTCAATTGCTCCTCCTGTTGCCTTTACCCTTGTTTCTATTTCTAAAGTTTAATCACTTTAGGACAGGGACAACTCTAGGGTTTCTCAAGAAATTTCTGATTATTTTAAATTCAGGTTTATACCTGTGTCTGGGGTTAGTCCTCAGTGCAACCTCAGAGATTAGATTAGATGGTCCAATTTAGTAATCCAATTAGACTTCTGAATTTGCTGCCTCTTTTCTTCCTTTCTTCCTTCCTTGTTTTTTTTTTTGTGGGGGGGAGAGGGGAGCAGGTGTGAGTATTAGGGATTGAATCTCGAGGCGCTTAACCACTGAGCCACATCCCCAGCCCTTTTTATTTTTTTATTTAATGACAGGGTCTCACCGAGTTGCTTAGGCCTTCACTAAGTTGCTGAGGCTGGCTTTGAACTTGCGATCGTCCTGCCTCAGTGTCCCGAGTCACTGTGACAGCCTAGCTGCTGCCTGTTTTCTTAGTCTGGGAAAGTGCATAGTCCCTAGTTTGTTTAGCGTCAAGACCCTCTTTGTCCAGTGTTGCATGGACATGAAATGATCACTTATCCTATTGGAAAGTAGTTTGTCTTGACTGAGATTTCCAGATAGAGGACGTGGAATACAAAAACCCTTTAGGCACTGATGTTGTTCTGAACCCAGTTTTGTGGTGCATTTTGCTGTCTTCCCTGCCCTCCCAACCCTAAAGATGGTGCAGACTCTGTCTCCCGGACCTGGTTAGTCGTGTGCCCCCCCCCCCCCCCCCCCCCCCCCGCGTCCCCATTAGATTTTAGAGGAAAAATCTTCCCCAGTTCCTTTAGGATAAGAAAAAATAGTCACCTTTGTTTTCTTTTTTGTTGTTTATTTTGTCTTTATTTTGAACTTCTGCTTTATTGTTGGGAATGGCTAGGTCCTTCCCTACTTGTTTAACGTATGTTGTATGCATGTAACTTGATCTTGGAATCATAAAAACTTGTTCTCCAGCTTTTTTTCTATTGAGAAACAAAATTAGCCTTTAGTATCTAAATGTCTAAAATTTATTGTTCTATCACCTGCTGAAACTAGGGACAATTACATTTCAAAATTCCAGGGACTTAGTAACATTTTGAGTTACTAGGGCAAAATTACGGTTCTTTGTATTCTTCTGCAACATGGGCTTAATATAAAATAGCAATAACTCTCAAAAGCCCAGAGTGTCCAGTTAGTTTGTGTATCTCACCATTATGGAGCATGCTAGGAAAGGGTAAATCACTGTGCTATGAATAACTTAAACTGATAATGCATGAAAAATGAAATGTATTAAAAAGGAAAAAAATTACATTGAGGCTAAGTGCATCTTTTTTTTTTTTTTGTACCAGGGATTGACTCAGGGGCACTGGATCACTGAGCCATATACCCAGCCCTATTTTGTGTTTTATTTAGAGACAGGGTCTCACTGATTTGCTTAGCGCCTCATTTTTGCTGAGGCTGGCTTTGAACTTGCGACCCTCCTGCCTCAGCCTCCCGAGCCACTGGGATTATAGGTGTGTGCCACCTTTAACCGGTCACAATACTTCTAAACAATTGTAACACCCTACATTCCCATTTGCTCAGCTTAGCCCTTTTTCTCCATTTCTCAATCAGAACTCTCATTAAAATAAACATTATTTGAAAACTTGAATTCGATGTCATGCTCCTACTCATGTGACAGGCCACCTACCAACAATTTCAGTCCATTGTGATGGAATTGATGAGATTCATAGGGGGAGATGGGAACAGTGAAATAAAAACAGTGCCTTGGAAAGAGCAGATAACTTTAACAGAAAGGAATATAAACTCATAAAGGTTCATTTGCCTCCCAATATAGCAAGCAAAGAAGGCTAACGGTAATACTTTTCACATGATCGAATTGTTATTTCAGTATATATTTGTTTGGTGTCTGTCCTGGACCAGGCTCTTTTGGGTACTGGAGACATGTCACAGATAAAACGTCTTTGGCTGAATGGTGCTGACGTTCCATTGGGAGAAGAGTGAGATGTTAAATAATAAATACAGCATATAAATAACTTACATAGAATGTTAAAAGGTGACCAGTGCGGAAGTAAAAAAAAGTAGAGCAGGACAAGAGGGAACAGGAGTTGGGGTGTTCCAGTTTTAAATGGTGTGGGTAGGGGAGTCATTAGGGAGGGGGTGTCATCTCAAGCAGAGATTTGATGGAGAGGAGAAGGTCATCTTTGTGGAAATCTGTGACAGGAGCATTTCTGGAAGAGGATAGCTAGTACCTAATGGGTCTGGAGAGACTGAGGGAAATAGGAGGCTGGTGTGTTGGCTCGGAATGAACAAGTGGGAAAGAGCTGGTGGCCGGATGGTGTTGGGCAGTGAGGCAAGAAGTCCCCACAAAGGTTTTAAGCAGAGGACTTTCCTCATCTGAGCTAACGTTTTAGCGGCATCATGGCTTGCTGGCAGTAATTCAGGTGGCGGTAATGGTGACTTGGTTCTTGGTGATGGTAATGGAGATAATGAGAAGTGGTCATATCCTGAATATATTTGGAAAGTGGACCTGTGAAGGTTTCCAAAGGCATTAGCTGTGAATTGTGAGAGAAAGAGAGGAGACACACAATGATGTAGGAGGGAAAATTGAGAGGATGGGTCCTTGAATCAGGCGGAGAGAGAGAAAGGTCCTCTGCATTGGGTGCTGCTGATGGGTCTGGTAAGATGAAGACAGAATCAGCCATTGGTTTTAGTGAGAAGAAGTCATTAATAACCTTGATTCACGGAGACCTGGGTGAGGGAACAGGTTCAGTGGAATGAAGAGGACCCGATTGATGTGAGATCAATTAAGAAAATGAGGAGGGGATTTGGACAATAAAAATAAATTGTTTTTGAGACTTTTTGCCACAAAGGGGATATGATTGTGGGGAACTGAGGTCAAGGTTGGTTTTTGGTTTTAAATGGGAGAATTACAAAGTGCATTTATAAGATTCTTAAGGTACTTCATTTCTAAAGAAGAGAAGTTCAGTGGATTAGACAAAGGGGAATGAAGGGAAGTGGGGAATGGGATTAGGAAAGACAGTAGAATGAATTGGGCATCACTTTCCTATGCTCACATATGAGTGAAAGGAGTCTATTGTGATAGGAATGGTCCAAAATGATACAGAAAAGAAAGGAACAAAATGTCCTTGCAGGTGCTGAGGGATAGGATCCAGCATGTGAGGGAAGAGACTGGCTTTAGCCATGAGCAAGGCTAGTTCATCTGTCCTTGTGGGTTGGTGGTAGAACATTTTGGTATGTTCTTAGTTGAGGGGTGGGATGATCACTAAGTGACTTGGAAAAGCAGGGTCTTGGCTGACAGTAAGGATGGGGGCAAACACTGGATGTTTGAGGAAGAAGGAGAAGTTGTGAAATTGCCATTTGAGGATGGGAGGGGCCAGGATAAGGTGACCACTGGACAGCATCGAGGTGGTCAGCACTCTTGGGGGCTTCTCCAGCCACATTCAACAGCATGCCTGTAGGATGAAGCGCCAAGCAAATACGAGATGGGTGAGGTGCCGTGGAGTGTCGGTAAAAATTGAGCATGGAATTTAAAATGGAAAAGGATGGAAGGAAGGATCTCAAGTGGTTGAGGGACAGTGAAAAGCAAGAATTGCCAGAGGGCTTAAAGGATTGTTGGAATTGGGCCACTAGTAGGCGCGATCTGATAGACAGGGAGTGATGTTAAAAGCAGGGTGCCAAATTGAGATTATGGAGGAGTTGTAGTTATTAGTAATGAAAAATATTGTGTGTGACCAGGACAGTGAGGGAGGCAGGGCAGAAGACACATTTATTGAAGAGAAATTCAAGAAATAGTGAGGCTAGGAGGTTGGAACTTCCATCGCTGTGAGTATTGAAATTGCCAACCATGAGACAGGGACTGTACTGGAGAGTGACAGTAGGGAAGAAGCTAAATTCATGCTGAAAGCCGGGCATGGTGGTGCACGTCTGTAATCCCAGCGGCTCTGGAGGCTGAGGCAGAAGTTCAAAGCCAGCCTCAGCAAGAGCGAGGCACTAAGCAACTCAGTGAGACCCTGTCTTTAAATAAAATACAAAATAGGTCTTGGGGGGTGTGGCTCCGTGGTTGAGTGCCCCTGAGTTCAATCCCCAGTACCCGCGCCTCCCCACCAAAAAAATAATGCAGAAATAATGCGAAATGATAGGCATGGTAGATGGCTTTTAACAGGCAGATAGTCTGATGATATCAGAGAAAGCGGGAGGGCTGCTGGGGAAGTTCCTGGAGGGAGAGCTGGGTTTCAACTGCAACAGGAGGCAAAGCCTCAATGTGAGAGACGATATGGGTGGGACCCAAGTGTGTGTGTGTGTGTGTGTGTGTGTGTGTGACTGTGTTTATGTTGACTGACATAAGCAGGGGTAAAGGGTGATGTGAGATGAACTCAGGTTGATGATAATGATGAGACTGTGAACACTGGGTGCAGGGATGGGTGGCCATCTGGATTCCTGCTTCTGCCTGTCTGTCAGGATGGAGGACTGGGGAAGGAAGCCCATCTCTTGTGTGCACCAAGGGACAATGGTATTTAATACTTTTTTACTGAGAAGAGAATAAATGAGAGAAATAGCTGGCACTTCCTTTGTTTACTGTGTGCCAGAGCCTCTGGCAAGTGCTTGGGGGGATCATTCAGTTCTCGGGATGGTCTTTAGAGGTCTGAAATGAGGTCTCAAGGTCTCACAGACATAGGATTCAAACCCAGGTCTCTGAGGAATCACAGCTCATTCACAGTTAATTCAGCCCCAGTGTATTCTCTAGGACAGATTTTCATCACAGATGTCAAGGCTGAACTGCAATGACCTTATAAACCTTTGAAAACAACTTCAGGGTCTAGGGTGTAGCTTAGTGGTAGAGTGCTTGTGTAACACGGGCAAGGGCCTAGGTTTGAGCCCTAATACCTCAAAAATAAAGAAATAAAATAAAAGCATAAAAATCTTCACATGTTCCAGGGTTACATTTACCTCAAGACTTTGTTTGGGGTTGGGACTCCTCGCTTTTTCTTGTATAGTACTATCAAGCCTGTCTATGAAGTTAACTGTTTTCTCAGTAAAAAGTGTTAAATACCATTATCCCTTTGCAATTAACCAGTGTTGGTTTTTTGTTTTGTTTTGTTTTGTTTTTTTTAATCTCATGTCAACATGCTATTTGTAAAACACCGTTTGGATGAATGTTCAAAATTTAGTCTAAGAACTAGAGCGTTGGTAAGCTTCTGCTATGATAGACTTAGAAGTTTGCTGTATTCCCCGGGCTCCTGAGGCTTCTCATTTTGCAACTATTTTTTTTCCCCTTTGGTAGCCAAACAGGAAGACACTCAGAAGAAAACCTTCACCTGCTGGATAAATTCACAGTTGGCCAAGGTGAGGAAAAAAGAGCAAATTAAGTTATGAAGACATTTGCTACTCTTCTCATTCCCTCAGCTTTGACTCCAAGGAGGCCATTAAAAAGATGGCACCTGTGACCTGTGAAAGGTTGCAGAATGTCTTTTCATGAGAGAATGTCACCTCTGCTGTGGTGTATTTGGTATTCTTTCTCAATACACATAAGGGGTTCTTTATGTGTAGGGGACGCTGTAGTAAAAAGTAGCAATGTCTCTTTCATCAGATGAAATAAAAATAATGATTCGTCTATACTGAGTGTTATATGGTAGGCACTATCCGGAATCTCTACATGTAACGATTATGAGGACTTAGGACATTTAAATGACTTCACAGCATTTCTGTGAGGTAGGTAGTATTATTCCCGATAAAGGTCAAGGAAGCTAAAGCACAGAGAAGTTATGCGGCTTGCCTATAGTGGCACAGCCTGTAAGTGATAGTGCTGGGATACAAGCCCAGGCAGTCTGGACTCAGAGGCCTTGATCATAATCTGTGTGCCACCCTACCTCTCTGTGATGCTGAGCACCTCGAATAACCTAAATGCAGGATGAATGAGTCCCTTACTAACACCGTTCCCTTTCCCAATACAATGGTTGTAGTTTGAACAAAGGGTAAATACATAAGCAGGTTACTACAGAAATGTAACCTGCTTTCTAAATGGGCCACTACTGGCTGATTTTGAATGTCTTTCATGTCACTTTTACAGACAGGTTTTAAGTTCTCGGGGAAAGCTCCACACAGAAAAGTATTGTGTTACTGGAAATTTGCCATGAAATAAATTAAGCCCACTATCTTTCTTACTATGGCTTGATGTGGAACTTTGCAGGGGCTTTGTCATTTTCTTAATTAAGAAGAAAATTGCTGCTGAATCTTAGCCTTTTTGAAGATACAAAGTGCATTTATGAGATTCTGAAGGTCCTGCATTTTTGATTTGATGATTTTTCAAATTATCTGAGTTTGATTATTTTCTTGTGTCCTTTTTCAGCACACCTCTCCATCAGTTATATCAGACTTATTCACAGACATTAGAAAGGGGCATGTCCTCTTGGATCTGCTAGAAGTACTCTCAGGACAGCAGTTGGTAAGATTTTATGTGACACAAAGAAACTTTTTGTTGATTTAAAAAATGCATTTCATATTTCTGAGTAATATATCTGTTTGAACTTCATAGCCTCGTGATAGAGGATCTAATACACACCAGTGTAGGCTCAATATAGAACATGCTCTGAAGTTCCTAGAAAACCAATCAGTGAGTATAAATTTCACCTGAAAATTTGCAGGAGTGATTATATTGCTATGGGATATTTTTTTTTCTTTTAATCTGCACTTCTTCATTTCCAGGTCAAGCTAATAAATGTCCACGTTGCTGATATTATAGAAGGAAACCCATCCATTATTCTTGGACTAATTTGGACAATTATACTGCACTTCCATGTAAGTAGTGTGATGATAGGAAAGTTACTTCTCTAATTCCCACAGTTTGAACTGAGTGGAATGCCATAACTGTCACTCAATGCCTGATTCAATCTTAAGCTTTTCCACAGAGAAGGTGCTCTGGAAATCTTAAATAGGCAGAAAATATGCAGAAGTCTTTTGCCAGTTTTTTTTTTTGTTGTTGTTGTTGTTCTTGCATTTCTTTTATTTTTTATTTTTTGGTACGGGGATTGAACTCAGGGGGCGCTTAACCACTGAACTATATCCCCAGCCCTATTTTGTGTTTTATTTAGAGACAGTCTCACTGAGTTTCTTAGTGCCTTGCATTTGCTGAGGCTGGCTTTGAAGTCATGATTCTCATGTCTCAGCCTCCCGAGCTGCTGGGATAATAGGCATGCGCCACTGAGACTGGCTTCCACAGAGATTTTTAAGCTCTTATGATAATCTGGCTATTGTACTAGGGCACATCAAGATATACTGACAGTTATAGTCCTGACTTTATGAAACTTATGACTGATAAATATTGTTCTTTTGGGTCTGGGATGTTGACTTAGTGTCAATTTCTCTGTACTACCTAAAAGATTGCATTTTTATGTATATTCATAATTACTTTAAAAATAATTTAAAAAATATGTGGGGAAGCCAATGCTTATTTTAGAAAAACTAGAATATAGCATAACTAATTTATATAAAATGTAACACATACAAACCCAGACTACATACTACTTTTGGATACATGCATTTGTATTTATGATAAACTAATATGCATAAAGATGATGAAGACTAAATTTAGGATGTGGTTTCTTTCCTCTTGGAAAAGAGGGAAATGGAATTAGAAAAAGCAACAAAACCAAATATGGTAAAATATTAAAATTTTATAATTCATGGGTATATTTATGAATTATCTTTTGAAGGCATGTAAAATATAATTAAAAATTTTAATGGATAATAAGAAAATCATTTATAATCCACCATAGATAACTATGATAAACAATTTGATGTACAATCTTCATGATGAGCAAGAATTAATATATATATATATATATATATATATATATATATATATATATATATTCATACATGTACAGTCTTTCCTCTGTATCCATGTATCCCACATCAATAGATTCAACCAATTTAGGCTATAAGATATTCAGAGACAAAATTCACAGATTTTTTTTCTTTTCATTATTTTTTAAATAATGTGGTAGAAAAATCACTTATATAACATTTACATTGTGTTAAGTATTATAAGTAATTGAGATGATATAAAGTATACAGAGGATGTACATAGTTATATGCATATACTTTGTCACTTTATATGAGGAATTTGAACATTTGATACCTGGAGGGATCCTGGAGCCAATCCCCCATAGATAACTAGGGACAACTGTGTATCTTAAACAAATGGGATCCTGTTATCCATACTGTTTGAAAACCCATTCTAATCAATACCTTTCTGAATTTATATATATTTTAATGGAGATATATATATATAATATTTCATTAATGAACTATCAGAATGCTCACAATTATTTGTGTTATAAGTCATTTTAAAAAAGAATACCCTTAAGATAAAACCTTTGTATACAACCTTAACTGTTTCTGTGAGCCAAATTCCACAAAATGGAATTGTGCCATAGGATTTACAAACTTGAACCTTTGCTTTAACATTTTACATTAACTTTTGTTGGTGACTAATACACATAGAGAAGCACAAAGAAGTCTTATGTATAGAGCTTGATGGATTTTCATAAATTATAAACACACCCATGTGGGTTGGGGGTATAGCTCAGTGGCAGAGCACTTGCTTAGTATATACAAGGCTCTGGATTCAATCCCTAGCACTGCAAAAAAATAGAATAGAGTTAAATCAATTTTTTAAAAGAGCACACCCACATAACTGTGATCAAAAATGAAATTGCAGAACTTTTCCAGCACCCCAGGTCTTCTCTCCAAGTCTGTCTTTCTTTCCTAAATATAACCAATACTTTGATCCTTATTATTGATTTGTTTAGCAGATTTTTTTGGGGGATTTGAATTCAGGGGTCTTTAACCACTGAGCCATTTCCCCAACCCTTTTTATGTTTTATTTTGAGACAGGGTCTCACTAAGTTGCTTAGGTTTCACTAATTTGCTGAAGCTGACTTTGAACTTGCTATCCTAGTGCCTCAGTTTCCTGAGTCACTGGGATAACAGGCATGTGCCACTGTGTCTGGCAGTTTAGCATCTTTAATTCCACAGAAAGCGAATTGTAAGTGTGTTCTCTTAAACACACTATACATTCTGTTGTGTCTGTTATTTCACTTCACATCCTTTGCAGGATTCATCTTGTTGTAACATGTGTCAATACATCTTTTATTTCCATTGCTGTGTGTGAACATACAGTTGTATGAATGTATCACAACTTCTTTATTATTCACTGTTGATGTGCATTTTTTTTTGTTGTTGTTGCTAGTTTTCAGCTCTTATAACAAGTCCACTCCCACTATAATGGCATGAATCCATTCATGAGGGCAAAACCCTCAAACCTAATCCCTTCTTAAAGGTCTTGCCTCCTAATTCTTCCAGGTTTCTAACACTTGAGCTTTGGGGACACTTGCAAACCATAGCAACTATTTACTGCTAAATGGTTTATTAATGGGATCATTTGATTTACATTCCCACTGGAACTGAGATTTCTAATTCAATCCTTGCTAACACTTGGCATTTAAAATTTTTTATTTTAGTTCTGATGTTGTGTGTAATGATTTGTAGAAGCTTTAAAATATATTCTAGATAAAAGTTCTGTTGGATACACATAAATTGCAAATAATTTCTCTGACTCTGTGGCTTGCCCTTTTAATTTTTTAATGAACAGACATTTATCATTTTAACATAGTTTGAATTTATCATCTTCTTTTATGGCCATTAGTTTTCACATCCTTTAAAACAGTGTTTTTCCTGTTGCCAGTATGTTGAAGATATTCTCTTACATAATTTTCTAGAACAGTTCTGTCCAGTAGGATTTTTCCTCTCTCCCTCTTTGGTTGTTGTGCTGGGGATTGAACTCAGAGCCTACTAGGGGAGCACTGTACCAGTGAGCCACATCCTCAGCCTTCAATAGAACTTTTCGTAATGATGGAAATGTTCCATAGCCGCACTGTACAAAACAGTAACCATAATCTCCATGGCTACTGAACTCTTGAAATGTGGCAGGTATGACTGAGGAACTGAATTTTAAATTTTAATTCATTAATTTAGATCTCACATGTGTCTAATGATGATCCTATTGGATATTGTAGTTCAAAAAACTTAATTGTCTCATATTTAGATATACAATCTTTCAACAATGGGGTTGATTTTTTTAGTATATATATATATATATATATATATATATATAATATATATATATATATACATACATACATGTATATATATTATTTTTAAGTTTTAGGTGGACACAGTATCTTTATTTTACATTTATGTGGTGCTGAGGGTCAAACCCAGTGCCTTGTGCATGCTAGGTGAGCACTCTACCACTGAGCCACAACCCCAGCCCCTTTTTTAGTATATTTTATTGAAGCAATCAAAAATTATTTTTTCCCATATGGCTACCCAGTTGATTCAACACTATTTATTGAAAAGGTCGTCATTTTTCTTCTCTACTATTGTAACACCTTCATAAATCAAGTAACCATAAATGGGTGACTCCCTTTTTAGATTACCTATTCTGTTTCATTATTTATCTTTGTACCAGTACTATACTATATTAATTCCTATAGCTACACAGTAAGTCTTGATATCTGATGGTGTATCTTTCCATCTTGTTCTTCAGAATTATCTTGGCTATTCTTTGCTCTTTGTATTTCCACCCAGAGTTTATAAATAACTTGTCAATTTCCTCATGCACACACACAATTTGCTGTGATTTTGATTAGGATTGAATATATGGAATGTTTTTGAAGAAATTGGTGTCTTTAAAATATTGCTTCTTCTAATTAATATAATTTAATTATTGTTCTGTTTAGAATATACTCTGATTTCTCATTTGGTCCACACATTTATACGAATCTATTGCTTAATTGCCAAGTATTTGGTGATTTTTGTTTGTTTCATCTTCATCATGAAATAAAATTTTAGTGTGGTCAGAGAATATCATCTGAATGATTTCAATTTTACAAAATTGTCAAGACTTAGCTGGGTATGGGGGTGCATCCTGTAATCCCTGTAACTCAGGAGGCTGAGGCAGAAGGATGGCAAGTTCAAGGCCAGCCTCAGCAATTTAGGGAGGACCTAGGGAACTTAGAAAGATTCTTTCTCAAAATAAAAAGGGCTGGAGATTTAGTTCAGAGGTAAAGCTCCCCTACCCCTCTGCCCCCCCCCCAAAAAAAGCTGAGGCTTACTTTAATGACTTAGCATGGTCAATTTTAGTTTATATTTTAAAAGAATAGTGGTTTTGGGGCTGGGGATATGGCTCAAGTGGTAGCGCGCTCGCCTAGCATGCTTGGGGCACTGGGTTCAGTTCTCAGTACCACATAAAAATAAAAATAAAGATATGTGTCCACCTTAAAAAAAAAAAGAATATTGGTTTTGCCATTTTAATTACAGTGCCTATCATCAATGCCAATCAGATGAAGTTTGTTAATTTTGTTGGTCACATCTATAATTATAATTAATTAATTTATTTTTATTTTTAAAAAATATTTATTTTTTAGTGTTTTAGGTGGTCACAATATCTTTATTTTATTTTTATGTGGTCCTGAGAATCGAACCCAGTTCCTCATGTATGCTAGGCGAGCGCGCTACCACTTGAGCCACATCCCGAGCCTCTAATTAGTTTATTTTTGAGATGGGGTCTTGCTGTGTTTCCCAGACTGGTTCAAACTCCTGGGATCAAGGGACCTCCTGCCTCAGCCTTCAGAGTACAGGGACTATAGGCATATGCCATGTACCTGGCTCATGTATTACTATTGATTATATGGTTATTGTGTCAATTTTGATAAAAATATATTAAATACTTCTGTTTGTGGATTTATCTTTTTAAGTTTTGGATAAACATTAGCATGTTGCCGCCCCCCACCAAATTTGAACCAATTGCTGTGTTTACTAAGGATATGAATATCCAGTTTCTCATAGCTGGGTATGGTGGCACATGCCTATAATCCCAGCTACTCTGGAGGCTGAGGCAGGAGAATCGTAAGTTCCAAGCTAGCCTGGGCAACTTAGAAAGACCTTGTCTCAAAATTTTAAAAAAGACTATAGATATAGCTCAGTGGTAGATAGTGGTTGCATAAAATGCTCAAAATTCTGGGTTTGATTCTAGTACTTAAAAAAAAAAAAGTAGTTTCTCTTATTTTTACCATCACTGGATGTGATTTTTTTTAACCTGTGTTATAAAGAAAAAACTATCCTTTCATTGAATATATTTAGCATTCTTAAATTACTTATTATTATATTTTTGGTACCAGGGATTGACTCAAGGTGCTTAATGAGTAAAACATTAAGAGTAAAACTGAGTAAAACATCTCCAGCCCTTTTATGTATTTTATTTAAAGACAGGGTCTCACTGAGTTGCTTAGGCCCTCGCTAACTTGCTGAAGCTGGCTTTGAACTTGCGATCCTCCTGCCTCAGCCTCTCAAGCCACCAGGATTATAGGTGTGCACCACCATGCCAGGCTAGCTTTCTTAAATTACTACTGGAATGTACTTAATGGCAATTTTATTTTTTTTCTTGGGACTTGTTTTCCATATGGTTAATTGTTTTTATTTCCTGCATGTACGTTCTTTTAAAAAAAAAAAAAAAAAAAAATATATATATATATATATATATATATATATATGTATAAATATATATATATAAATATTTAGTTGTCAATGGACCTTTATTTTAATATATTTTAAATATATACATATATTTAAAATAAATTTATAAAATATATTTAAAATATATTAAAATAAATATTAAAATAAATATATATATATTTAGTTGTCAATGGACCTTTATTTTACTTATGTATATGAATTGCTGAGAATCACATCCAGGGCTTCACACATGGTAGGCCAGTCCTGTACCACTGAGCTACAACCCCACCCACTGTTTTAAAAGTATTTTTAGTGGTAGATGGACACAGTACCTTTATTTTATTTATTTATATGTGATGCTGAGGATCAAACCCAGTGCCTCACACATGCTAGGCAAGCACTCCACAACTGAGCCACAACCCTAGCCCTGTACATTTGTTCTTGATGTTTAATGATTCAGGTGCATTTTGATTGGTTCAGTCTCTAAAGATATTGCAGCCCAGGAGCTAAGTTTAGTTTAGTTTGGCAAATGTTGGGCTTCAGGGAAGTGCTCCGTAACCAGGTCAGGGAATGAATGGATGGTTGCCTTCTATGTGGGATGCCAGGAATGACCCAAGTCTAGATGAAAGTATGCAAAGCCAAAGTATGACCTAGATGATAAATGCTGTTACTGAAGGATTTGTCCAGAGCTCCTTTACCAAGAGTTAGCTGTCACTATTACAGAATACCTTTTGGTCTTCTTTTGTCTGAGGATTTTGGTTCAGTCCTGGTAACGTGTTTTTATACATGATGACAATCATGCTTTCCTTAGATTGAGGATCTTGCCCAGTCTGATTCTTGCAATTACAATCAACCTTCCCCGCATGATATGAGTGTGGCTGATTCATCTCCTACCTCAAGTCCTCCAGCAAAGAGATGCCTCAAAGTCCAAGAGCGATGGCAGTTGTCTGCAAAGAAAGTTCTTCTCTTGTGGGCTCAAGACAAATGTGCCAGGTAAGTTCTTTGCTGGGATCCAGAGAGACACAGGGCAGTCGTTTCCACTAACACAGTGACTTCCAGGCCTGAAGATCAGGCCTGACTGGGTTTAACAGCTACCCCAAGGCCTCCTACACCTAAAGAGAAAATTCTATCTCCCTTCATTTTTCAGTGAGTGTTCCAAATATGGAAGTTCATGAGCTTGGCCAGTTTTGGTTTTGAAGGCCAGAAATATCTGGGTAAACTTACTCCCATTGCTGTGTTTAGGTGGTCTGCTGTTGTGTGGAAATTTTCTTCTTCGGGCACTATTCTTCTGTGCATCTGCAGGATAGGTTTAGATTTAAGGGATTTTACCACACTATGAGATCTTTGAAAGTTAAACCATGTCTTATCTAAAACTGCATGTACAAAAAGCATTATCATATCATATTTGATTTATGAATAAATAACCTTTATATCCTTTCAAAGCCTCGTATTTTTACCACAGTGTTTCTTTTCTCCGTGTCTGTCCCTCATTACTTTTCAACTCTACAGCTGATGCTAAACTTAAGGTGCAGCACCTCTTAAGTGATTTGTCTTGATTTATTCTTTTTGGCCATCATTGGTGATATTTTTTAGGTGACTTGTATTTCGATATTCTGTAGTTTTTCTGGGACTCAGATATAAGACTATATTGTAGTATGTTGTGTTTTCTTCTTAGTGAAACACATGAATCTGGCTGCATTCTCTATTTCTAAGTGAGCTTAGATCCTGTCAATCAGTCCCCAGCCTAACGGTGCGCTCTCTGAAGACCTGGCAGTGACATCTTTGTGGTACTGGCTTCAGCTCATCAATGCAGAACTAACCTCAGGGCCTGGTGCTCTGTTGATACAGTGCCTGCTGCTCAATGATGAGCTGGTTCTGGCCCTCTCAGTCCCATGGAAAGGGTCTGGGCCTGTCCTCAGCTCTGAACTACATTCCTTTAGCCATTAGTTTAACTTACTGTCTTGGAGCACAAGCTGAACCCAGAAGACCTGGGTTTGAAGTCCTAGCTCCCAGTACTTTCTAACTGATAATTCAGTTAATATGGCCTAATCTCTCTCGCTCTCATTTTCTTTCTCCCTCCCTCTCTTCCTCTCCTGCCTCCCCTTTCCTCCCCCTCCCTTCCCCACTCCTTTTCCAGGGCTCTGATGGAACCCAGGGCCTCATGCATGCTAGGCAAGCACTATACCTCTGAGCTACACCCCCAGCCTTACTGAGTAGCTTTTGTCTAGTGAATCTTTGTTTTTTTATGAGAGAGTAAAGGAAATTATAGTTGTTCTGGAATATTTCTCAAATTTTGTTGGCAGCCGTACTTGTAAAAGACTTCCTCTTGTAAAATATAGAGAAATATAATATACAAATGTGTTGAATGAGTGATTCAAAATCTATAGATACATACAGTAAGCCCCTATTATGTGCTGAGCAGAGTTTGGCAAGTGAGTCTGCCATGGTAAACCAGAAAAGCAAGGCCTTGCCTCTCAGGGACCTGCATCCTGATGAGGGAAACAGATAAAGAACTGTGATAATTAGAGTTGGCAACAAGCTGAGGCAGGATTTATGCTGTGGTCAGAATTGTTGATGGTTAGAGAGAGGATGGCCAGGCAGGGCCTCTCTGGGGAGGGCCCTTGGAACTGAGACCCCGAGGGGAAGGCTTTGAGGGGAAGGCTTCGGTGGAAGTGTGAAAGTCTGTGAGAAAGCATTCCAGTGTGAGGAGTGTGGCTTTGACATCAGGAGGGAGGCCAGGGTGGCCACAGCACTGTAAGAGCAGGGGACATGCAGAGATGGGAGAGGTAGAGGGCCCTTGAGGGCCTGAGAGGTTATTATGCATAAGATTTGCCATTTTCACCATTTTTAAGTGTACAGTTCAGTGGCATTCAGTACGTCGCTGTGCAGCCTTGACCGGCCAGCCACATCAGAACGTCTTTCATCTTGCACAACTGAAATTTTTTACCTGTTAAACAACAACTATTCATTCTTTTTTCCCCACTCTAGTCCCTGGCATCTACCATTCTACTTTTTTTGTTTTCTTCTTATTTTAATTTTTGTGAGTACTTGGGTTTGAGCCCAGAGGCACTTAACCACTGAGCCACCTCCCTAGCCGTTTTTAATTTTTATTTTGAGACAGGGTCCTGCTAAGTTGTTTAGGGCCTTGCTAAGTTGCTGAGGCTGGCATTGAACTTGTGATCCTCTGCCTCAGCCTCCTGAGCTGCTAGGATTACAGGCATGTGCTACCCTGCCCAGCCACCGTCCTCCTTTCTGTCCTGATGTACTTGTCTACTCTGGCTGCCCTGTGTGAGTGGAATCATACAGTATGTGTCCTTTATAGCTGGCTTAATTCATTTGGATTCATCCACGTCACAGCTCATCTTAGCATTTCCTGCCTTCCTTAGGCCAATCTTCCACTGTATAGACCACATTTCGTTTGCCCATTTATTCACAATGCAGACTTTTAAGCCAAGGAATGGCCAAGTCCATCTATCCTGTGGGCTACTAGCTATTGATGAGGTCCGATTTGTCACTTAATTGCTCCAGTGAGAAGAAAAATTGTTTTCTCAATTGAAGGATCATAACAGAAGGTGAAAGACTAGAGTCAGTCTTGAGCCAACAGCTTGTGCATGAAGAGTATTGAACTTGAATGTGTATCATTATCATCTTGGGGGCTTTTAAAGATGCGGATTTCGGGCCCACTTCTAGAGTGATTCATTAGGTTGTGGAGAATGGCCTGAGAATTTGCATTTCTAGCACTATAGCAGAGGTGCAGTTTAACTTATGCTTTAATTTGACTAGAAGATAAAAAGTTTTTGTAGAATGGTTATATTGGTTATTTGGTTCACTGAAACGTTTTAATTACTATTGAATATAGTGGGAGTGTTTTGATCTATTATTTTTAACAGTGTGTATCATGTTGTTCTGCAATAGATATGAGTCTGTCAGTGTGACAGATTTTAAGTCAAGCTGGAGAAATGGGATGGCTTTTTTGGCTGTCATTCATGCCTTGCGACCAGACCTAATTGACATGAAGAGTATGAAGCATCGATCCAACAAGGACAATCTGAAAGAGGCCTTTGGAATTGCAGAACGAGAATTAAAAATCCCCAAATTGCTGGATCCAGAAGGTAAAGAAGCTTCTTTTTAAAACAATTTTTGTAAAGGTTCAGCATGAAGTTGATTTGAAACTAATATCTCTATGTAAGCAAACACGGCAACATTATATTTTAGTCCTAGAGGATTTAGCTTAAACTCTTTATTGAATTTCATGAAATGAGAAATTCCTACCAATTAGTTAATAACTTCAGTAATATTAGGGGTGGAGCCACAGCTGGAAGCAGACAATGACTTTATTGGAATAATTTGAGCCTTGGTCTTAATATCCTTCTATTGTGTTCTTCTTGATCTTGTTATTTCTGTTGTAAATCCCTCATGAGATGTTTCTTTGAGTCTTTAATTATGGTTGTTATGTATCTCCCCTTTCCATTCCCTCCTCCTATTAAAACAGAACTTCTAGGAACAGAAACTGCTGCTCTCTCTGCTGTCCTCACTAGAAAGCCCTAAATACTGTGCCAGTTATATTTGCAGAGATTACTATCAAATCATAATTTATTTTAACGTCATTAAATCAAGACTTTAAAAGCAAGATTAAAATGATTTCTTTCTGAAAAGCACTTTACTTTGAATTCTGTTGTTTCATAAACAAAACGACATTAAAAACAAAAGTCTGTGCTGGAGGTATATAGCTCAGTGGTAGAGCTTGTGTTTAGCATGCACAAAACCCTGGTTAAGTCCTCAGCCCTAAAAGAAAAAAGGGTTAAAGTAATAAAAAGAGGTATAGAGAGTTAGTGAAAGTTATAATGAACCAACAGATCAAGAGATAAAAATTCGAGTCTCAGCTTTATCACCAGGGCATATATTGTAAATGTTCAGTGGCTGGCTCTCCAGAACAATGTGAAACACACACATCTAAACATGTCATAAATTTTGCTGAGGTAAAAGATATGTAGGACACAGTTTGTCAATAATAATATATGATATGCATTATAAATTTCAAATAGCCCCAAAGTGCTAGTTGGATTTTGTCAAGCTCTTACAATCCATCTGTAGGCAACATGGGGCTGCAGTTTGCTGAGCATGTGTAGTTCTTACATGAACTATACTTTGGTTGATAATTTCCTTTATGTTAATGATTAAGTGGAATAGCAACAAGGAATGTCAAAATTTCACTTGTTCTTCAGTGTGACATGAGTTATTGCTTTGCTAAGTCAAATACTGGAAAAATATTTCTTGAATTTTTTATAGTATCACAGTGTAAGAGCTACAGATAGGACATACTTTTAGGATTTATGTATATCCTTAACAATTTCTCCATCCATTTTTTAGCATTCAACAAAGGAACAATCAAGCTCTCTTTTTTTTTTTTTTTTTTGGTGCAAATACAACTGATATGGCTGATTTCAAGTTGCTGTCATGAAGTCACTGAGCATAGATTTGGGAAAAAATGTGGAGCAGCACACCATCATACAAATGCAATGGACATAAATAACCCTATCCATAAATGCTAGTAAAATGCAAATATAGTAATTGGGGAATGATAAGTTTTGAGTATTTGTCACCTTTGCTTTTAATAGCATTTAATTGTATATTTACATAATTTAATTTTTAAAAAATTTTTAAAAATTTTTTGTTTGTTCTAATTAGTTATACATGATAGCAGAATGCATTTTGATTTATTGTACACATTTCTCTGATTGTACATAATGTAGAGTTGCACCACATGTGCAGTCATACATGTAACTAGGGTAATGATGTTCATCTCATTCCACCATCTTTCCTGCCCCCTATACCTCCACCCTTTCCCTCCCTCCCCTCATAGTTTAACTTTTAATGATGACTATTTTTAAAAAACAGATTACAAAACTACTGAACATTTAATATTCAGCTCTCAAATTAGTGTGAGCCAGCTGGCTCCTGTACACCAGTGGCCAGGTCACTGGGGATTTGTCATATATATATATATATATATATATATATATATATATATATATTTATTTATTATTATTATTAAAAATAATTTTTTGTTTTTGGTGCTAAGGATTGAATTCACAACATCTTGCATGCTAAGCTTTCTTTCTACCATTGAGCTATACCCTCAGCCCAATGTTTTTGGTTTTAAGCAGTTTTATTGAGATATAATTCACATAGCATATAATTTAGCCATTTAAGGGTACAACTTAAGGTAATATATTCACAATATTGTTTGACCATCACCACTATCAATTGTAGAGCATTTTCATCACCCTATAAGGAAACTCTGGGACCATTAGCAGTCACTCTCCATCTTCCAACTTCCCCATGCCAATTCTGAACATTTCACTTACATGAAATCATAAAATATGTGATCTTTTGTGACTGTCTACTTTAAATTTGCATAATGTTTCCAAGATTCCCCCATGCTATAGCAAGTATTGATACTTAATCCCTCTATTTATTTATTTAATCTTTTATTCATTTTATTTTTTAAATACATGACAGCAGTGGAATGCATTATAATTCTTATTACACATATAGAATACAATTTTTCATATCTCTGTATATAAAGTCCTCCATTTATTTTTTAATTGGATATTTATTTATTTTGGTATAGGGATTTAACCCAGGGGCAATTTACCATGGAGCTTCATCCCCAGCCCTTTTTAAATTTTTTATTTTGAAACAGGGTCTCACTAAGTTGCTTAGGGCCTTGCTAAGTTGCTGAGGCTGGTCTTGAACTTGAGATCCTCCTGTCTCAGCCCCACAAGCTACTGTGATTACAAGTGTGTGCCACCATGCCTGGCTTCATTTATTTTTAAACAAGTTTCATTTTTTATAAAAGTTTTAGACTTTAAAAAAGTTGAAAATATAGTACAGTAAGTTTCCACATACCCTACACCAGTTTCCTCATTCTTAAAATTTTTCATTATATGGTACATTTGTTGTAACTAAAGAACCAATAGTGACATATCATTACAATTAAAAGCCATGCTTTCTTTGAATTTCTTTAGTTTTTACTTAATGACCTTTTTCTCTTTCAGAATGCTCCCTGGGACCATATTACATTTAGTTATCTTGTCTCCTAGACAACTCTTGACTGGACTGTTTCTTACGCTTTTTTGTTTTTTATGACCTTGACAGTTTTGTGGATTGCTGGTCAGGCATTTGCAGGAGGTCCCTTTATTACAACTGGTTTCATATTTTTTCCCTCATAATCAGTGTATTCGTGGGTTCTTGGGAAGAAGGCCTAGAGGCAAGATGCTGTTTTTTTAAAATTTATTCTAATTAATTATATAAGACAATAGAATGCAGAATGTTACTCAGCCTTAAAGAAGAATGAAATTATGGCATTTGTAAGTAAATGGATGGAGCTGGAGAAATATTATTCGAAGAGAAATAAGCTAAACCTCAAAACCAAGATGCTATTCTTATCACATTGGTTCAAGGGTACGTGCTATCCCCAGTGTGGCTTGTCACTGTTGATGCTGACCTCGACCACCTGACTGAGATAAAAATGTCCCTCGGGTTTGTCTGCTGTGAAGTTTCCCCCTCTCCTTCATATTGTACTCTTTGCAGGGAAACCACTGTGTAGCCCATATTTAGGTGAATAAGGCTGGCCCTCCTTGATGGAAGGGTATTAACAGGTCTTCTACATAGGAGATTTGTCTGTTTTCCATTTATTATTACTTTTTTATTCATGCATTTATTTATAAGACTATGTGCTTGTTGATATTTTATTTTATACTTGGCAATTGTACTCCAATACTATTTTGTTTATTTTAGAGCTCGATTCTTTTTTTTTTTTTAAAGTTTGTTTTAAGATAAAAGCATTGGCTATTGGGAGGTCTTTCAGTTGGCTCCTGTGTTCCTTGGATGTATCCCCATCTACCTGGGGTCTGCCTGTTTGGTTTTCACGAGAGTTCAATATTTATTGAGATAATATTTTATTCTTTCTTTTTTTGATCCTTGGGATTGAACTCAGAGCCTAGTGCATATTAAACATGTGCTGTACCATTGAGTTACACCCCCATCCAAATTAGGTGACATCTCTAAATTCACAATTAGGATAATGATTCTACATTTCTGTATATCAATTTGGGGATTGGTCTGGTTTCATGTTGTTGTTGTTGTTGTTCTTTTTTTTTTTCAATGTAGTTCTTG
Organism: Callospermophilus lateralis; assembly: GCF_048772815.1. Taxonomy (NCBI): domain Eukaryota; kingdom Metazoa; phylum Chordata; class Mammalia; order Rodentia; family Sciuridae; genus Callospermophilus; species Callospermophilus lateralis. The sequence continues at coordinate 67,205,654 of NC_135307.1, read as the reverse complement.
ATTAATTCTTGTTGACTTTTATTCCTGTTTTTTTGTCTTTCCTCTCTTTTTACCTTTTTAAAATTTCCTCTCCATCTTTATCTTTCTCTTTTCCTTTTTTTTTTTTTACTTTTTGTTAGATATTTTTTCTTTATTTTTCTCATACTTTGTTCTAATTTCTTATTTCTGATTATTGTCCTTTAAAAAAGCTTACATTATGATTCTTCAAATCTTCACTCTTAGGATGAAAATTTCTCTCTCTCTCTCTTTCTCTTTTGGAGCTGGGGTCTTTCTGTGTTTGTTGTGTACCTGTCCTTGAACTTCTGGGCTTAGTGTTCCTCCTGCCTTATCCTCTTTAATGGTTGTATTTTTTTTCTATTTTAGTATGTGCAAATAATTAGGCAATTAATAGAACAGGCAATATAATAAAAATTTCCTGGGCTGGAGTTGTGGCTCAGCGGTAGAGCGCTCACCTAGCATGTTTGAGGCCCTGGGTTCGATCCTCAGCACCACATAAAAATAAATAAATAAAATGAAGGTATTGTGTCCAACTACAACTAAAAGATAAATATTAAAAAAAGAAACAAATTTCCTCTGTATGAATGATTGCCCACAATTTATTGTAGTTTAAATAGTAGCTCAAAAATGTGAGATGCATTATGACTATTTATGCAAACCAAACATCGTAGTCATATTTGATTAAGGGACCTGTCCTCTGACACAATTTTGTTAAACTATTTAATCTTCATGCATCATGGCTTCATATAAAATGAGAAGTCTAAAAAAGGATATTTAGTCAAGCCAGTATCATTATTTTATGCATCTCTTGATATTTACACCTCTTCCATCGAAAACAGAATAACTCGACTCTTAGGAATCCTTCCTATATTGAAACCTCAGCCCCAAGTTTTTATTGATAGCTTTTATATGCTTACTGCCTTGTGTGATATTATTTGTTCATGGATTAAATTTACTTTCTCCTTTAGCTGACTTATAGCACTCTTTGGGCCTAGTGAACAGGCTCACTAAAACATCCTAGTGTGTTATATCTGTCATTTATTTTTCTCCTAGCCATCAACACCTTGAGGGGCAGACAGTGCCTGAGAGCATCTAGCATCTACTTGTTGAATGAACAAAGGGATGAATCATAAGGTCCCTAAGGGCAAGGACTGTACCTGATACACCTTTGTAGCTCCTGCCTTTTACCGCCTTTGTTAGCTCTCTATGTGTTGCATTGAATTTAACTGAATTAATAAGTAGAGAGGATTTCCTTTTCAGTATGACATATTAGTTGTTTTGGTAACAAAGACACATCCCCAAATGAAGTGTTTTGTCTATGGCAAATTGAATCTCTTTCTTTGTGATTTTATGATTCACTTGATTTATTATATTCCTGGAGAAGTCCTGCACTTAAACAATTTAAAACCATTTTGACTCTCTGGGAAGTCCCTGTTTTTCGAACTTATTTTGCAAGGGACTTCTTTAATACAACATGGGGGAATTTCTGCACCATGTCTCTAGAAAGGGAAATGCTTTAATTTTCTTCTCTCTACCTTCTTGAATACTTATGGCCTCACACATATAGCATCATAGAAACTTTGTAACTAGGAGACTGAGGCTGTGTACATACCCATGCCAGAATTGCACAGATGTGGCCCTAGATATAAGCCCTGTGCACAATGTTGGAGCAAGGTTGAATGAGCAGAGATTGCATGGTTACTCAGCTACTTTAGTTCAAGAGCCTGTGAACCCAATGGCATAGGCTGTGGCATAGCTTGCACTTGAGTATTCATTATAGTAAATTAACATCTACAGCTAATTGATAGTGTGGTATATCTTGCAGACGTGGATGTTGTTAACCCCGATGAAAAGTCAATCATGACCTATGTGGCACAGTTTCTGCAATATTCCAAGGATGCTTCTCGGACTGGAGATATGACTCAGGTATGTCTTTATCACTATAAATGAAGTCATTTTGTTATATATGACTACTGGTTTAATTTTTAAAAATTGGGCTATGATTTTCATACAGAATTTAATTATATAGATCAGTGATTTTTTTTTTTTTTTTTTTGTATCAGGGATTCACCCAGGATGCTCAACCACTGAGTCACATCCCAGCTCTTTAATTTAAAGCAAAAAAAAAAAAAAAAGAAAATTTTTTTTTTCCATTTTGAGACAGGGTCTCGCCAAGTTGTTTAGGGCCTCTATAAATTGCTGAGGCTGACATTGAACTTGCAGTCCTCCTGCCTCAACCTCCCAGGCTGCTGGGATTACATGTGTGCGCCACTATGCCTGGTTTAGATCAGTTGGTTTTGACAAATGCATATACCCTTGTAAACCATTATGATGTGAAACAATGTTACCTACAACATTCCATTGTGCCTCTTGTCTTATTATTCATCCCAGACAGCCAGTATTCTAATTTCTTTCACTGTAATTCGTTTTTCTATCCTTTTTTTCCTAAGGTAAAAGTGATAACTTCTTAAGCTTTACTGAATTACCTAAAAATGAATTTTAGCCAGGTGTGGTGGCACATGCCTGTAATCCCAGCAACTTGGGAGGCTGAGGCAGAAGTTCACAAGTTTGAGGCCAGCCTTATCAGCAATTTAGTAAGGCCTTAAGTAACTTAGTGAGACCTTGTCACAAAATAAAAACATAAAAAGGTCTGGGGATGTTGCCCAGTGTTTAAATGCCCCTGGATTTAGTCCTTGGCACCTAAATAAAGAAATTAATTGTTAATCTACATTTCATTTTATTTATTGCTTTATTGGGACAAATTAAATGGAGCTAGGTTTTAAACAATTTTGGAGTTATTTGAATTTTTGTGTATTATAACTTTTATTCACTTTATTGATATAAAATTCATACACCATAAAATACAATTATTTAAAGTGTATGGTACCATGTTTTTTGGAGTATTTACATGATAATGCAACCATTATCATCATCATCTAATTTTAGCACATTTCCATTTTGCCTCTGTTTTAGCTTCATGTAAATGGAACTGTGTAATTTGTATAAATGGAAGCATTGTGTTCTACCTTTGATCCTTGTTTGTTGAGATATTCTTGAAATACTAGTAGAGTACCATTTGATTATTCAGTATTTCCCTTTTACTTTCAGTCTGTTACACAGTGTGGGTAGAAATTTCATAAAAATCACTGAGCTGAAAAGAAGCCCTTATTCTGATTCTTATTCTGATTCTGTGAAGATACACGAGTGCTGGGAAGTCAGTGAAATGTTCATGAATATTATTTTCAAATTTATTTCAAATTCCTTTCTCAGATGTGTTTACATACATTTTATTTGACAAACTGGGCCTCTGTTTTTCCAGCTGTGGTGTTTGAGGCAAGGAGCCAGATTGTTGCTGACTCTGGAGGCTCAAGCTGAGGCTCGGCTTCTAACTCAGTTCACTTGTTTCTGACCTGCTGAGGAGCTACTCTTTTCTAATTAATTTTCATATTAAAAAAATAAAATGAAAAATTCAACTGTCCATGAAATTAAATGCAAAAAAACCCCACTCTTGCCTACTAGATAAAACTCAAATGAAGTTTAAAAAAAAAATTAGAAATAAGGTGTGACTTCTGCTTTATCCTCTAGCATTAAAGTCTGCTTCCAAATATAAGCAAGCTACCACCTAAGCAAGAATTGAATCTAAGAAAAGAATAATTTTTGCTCACTTCCATGTGATAGCACCATCAAAACTTTTAGTAGAGTTATTTTAGGACCTTTAAAACGTTCAAGATATTTTTGATGCCAGTGCTTTTCTCAGGAAGTGAACATCTCTTGAGTTCTTCCCTATTTAGATTAATTGGAAAGCACTCTTCTAAAATGCCTACTATAAAGCAGTGATTTGGGATAATGTTCTCTGAAATTGAATAATAGAAATGCATGGGCCAAAAACAGAGGGGCATTGCTTGCTTCTCTTTTTTTTTTTTTTTTAAGTACATTCTGATGTTTAGATGTTAGTTTCAATCTATTTTAAAATTTAAGGTGTTGTATGAATAAGCAAAATTATTCTTTGGCACTGAGTCATTGGAGTGTTATGATGACATTATTTCACTGATGTTTCAAGGTGTTAATTTTATTGTTGACACAAAAGGTCGTCAAGTCTATTTAGGGGAGAGCTTAAATGTGTATGTGTGTGTGTGTAAATTACAGAGCAAGGTAAAAGACGCTATGGCCTGGCTAACTCTGCAAGAGAAAAAGCTACAGGAGGCACTGAAGGAGTCAGAAGGCAAGACCTACTTTAAAAAGTATCATGTAAGTGTGACTTTAAATACCTATTTGTATGTAGTTTACTCTTTTAGGGAAGAATAGTAAATACCTTTTTAGAAAACTCTAAGTTAAATATTTAAATACTAAATCAACTCCAGGTTTCAGGGCTGAATAATAGGATAGTGCTTCTGAAACTTTAATGTGCATATGAATCACAGTGCAATCTTGTTTAAATGCATTTTTAGATTCAGTAGTTCTGGGGCAGGGATTTTGCATTTCCAGCAAAGTCCCTGCTATTGTGGATGGCGCTGGTACTTGGAGTACTTTGCAGCAAGGTTCTACTACAACACGAGTTGAGTGGCTGCAAAAGAGACCATCTGGCCCATAAAGCCATCTTTACTGTCTTGCCCCTTACAATGAAAGTTCTCCAATCCCTGGTTTATAGCAGAACATGCTTTTTTGAAAAAAAAAAAAAGTTTTTTCTTAGCTGTAGTTAGACATAATACCTTTGTTTTATTTATTTATTTTTATTTGGTGCTGAGGATCGAACCCAGTGCCTTGCATGTGCTAGAGGAGGGCTCCACCGCTGAGCCACAACCCCAGCCCCAGAACATGCTTTTTTATTATGAATATTGAATGAAAGGAAAAATCAGGAAATGAGCAATGGGGCATCCCAGAATTCTAATACAGCCTCAACCAAGGAGTCCTTTGGGAAATAATGACAACTATTATTATTATTATTTCTTTTTGGTGCTAAGGATTAAATCTAGGACCTTGTGTGTGCTACAGTGCTTTGCCACAGGGCTATATCCCCAGACCTAATGATAACTTTCATCATTATCACCATATATTGAGTATTGCTATGTGCCAGGCACCTTGCTAATAAGTACTTTACAGGTTAAGACATCTTGCTGAGTTTGGTGTTGTTATTTCAGTTTGATAGATGAAGATAATAAGGTTGGGAGAGAGTAAATGACTTATCTAAGGTTATGTAGCTACTAAAGGGTAGGAGTAGGGTTTTATTAGAGTGTAGCTTTAAACTTCTTGCTCTTTTTATATCCTGTTGCTGTTCCAGGGTAAGTGGGTATTCATTGTAGATTTTTTTTTTTTTTCCAGTACTGGGATTGAACCCAGAGGGGCTCTGCCATGAGCAACATCCCATCCTTTTTTATTTTTTTTTTCTGTTTGTGGTACTAGGGATTTAACCCAGGGGTGCTTTACCACTAAGCCACTTCTGAGTCCTCATTATTTTTCTTTCTTTATTTTTTTTGTGCATTCCAGGGCTTTGTGCATTCCAGGCAAGCACTCTACCAATGGAGCTATATCCCCAGCCCCACCCCCATTAATTTTTACAGTGAGATAGTGGGCTTTGAACTAGTTTTCGTCTTTCTTCAGCCTCCCAAGTAGCTGGGATTCCTAGTGTATACCACCATTCCTGGCTAAGCCATTTTATTTTGAGACAAGTTCTCACCAAATTGCTGAGGGACTTGTGAAATTGCTGAGGCTGGCTTTGAACGACTTATCCTTCTCCCTCACCCTCCAGAGTTGCCCTGCCAGACTTAGCCTGGAACTTTCATCCTTCTGACTCGGCCTCCTCAGGGCTCCTGGTCACTATGATTAGAAGCGTTTGTTCTCATTATAGAATCTTGAAGGAGCCAAGGTGAAGGTGTCTGAGTCCCATTTCTTAGAGTCCCTTGTCTATGCAGTTCTGTGTTTCCTACCATCTCTCTGTTCTGGATAAGCTGGGATGTTATTCATGTGTCCTCACAGGTGAGGGAGATGGGTGAATCTGTGAGGTGAGGGAGATGGGTGAATCCAGCCTCCACAACTCTAATACTCAACAGGTGTGTGATCTGTGACCATACCATTGTTTTCATTGAAGCCATCGGGGAAAGAAGAGACAAGACTTTCTCATCTTCCTTTGGTTGAAGCAGTATAGAAGTCTTGTGCTTCTTAGCTCTGGTCTAAGATTCTTCTTGTTGACCAAATGCTCAGTGTTCAATGGAAGTGTATCGTTCAGGCACACATCTTTGATTTAGGAATGTATAATAGATTCATGTTTTCTAAATAAAAGGGCTTCATGGAGTTACTAATTATCAGAAAGAAGTTAAATAAATTAATTATCCCTTGGTTTGTGCATAGTTTTTTGTTTTTTTTTCCTGATGCAGAGTCTCACTATGTTGAACTCTTGGGCTCAAACAATCCTCCCATCTCACCTCCTGAGCAGCTGGACTAAAAGAATGTGCCACCAGTCCCATCTCATATAAAATTCAATTAGAAATAATCAGTAATTCTATAAATAATATTTATAGAATTAATAACTCTTTTTTTGCCTTCAGTGCTGGGAATTAAACACAGGAGTACTCTACCACTGAACTACATCATCAGCCCTTTTTATTTTTTTATTTTGAGATAGGGTCTTGCTAACTTGCTCATATTGGCCTTGAACTTGTGATCCTTTTGCCTCAGCTTCCTGAGTCACTGGGATTACAGGGGTGTGCCACTGCATCTGACAAAATGGATAACTGTTAAACACTCTTCACACAAATGTGAACCAAGAAAAGCTTTGTTAATTGAATGTGGGGTGGCAGGGAGAAAGTGTTTTTTTTTTTTTTTTTTGGTCTACGTAAAATGAATTTGGAAGAATTGGTTCAGGTTGAGTTAATTACAAACACTTTGAAAATCATTTGTGCATGACAACCACTGTGATATAATTCTCACATGTACTTGTTCTTATTTTGTTGTGAACCCATATTTGGGAGGACAAACCAATTCACATTTTGCATGTGGCGTCATGATCTGTCCCATAGAACTGGATGTTCTATTCCAGCAGGCATCCAACATTGTCCACACAGGTCACAAGCCAAGACTCATTTGGCTGGTACCCAAATTATCAGGATGCACTGAAGAAAGAAACCAGGTCAGAGAGCAGCTCCTGGGGTCAGGGATTTTACCTTTATCTAAGCTAAATTTAAATATAATCTTTAGGTACAGGTCTTTAAAGAGCATATTACATTTTATAAAGTGAATTAACTGTTTCAGCCTTTAAAATATTCTTCTAATTATAGAGCCTGACGTCCTATATGGAGTTATTCAATGAAGAAAAAGTACGCTTTCTGGAAGTACTGTCACTAAAAAGGGATCAGCAGGAATTGAATGAAGATGAATTACAGTTGAGAGAAGCCTGGGATGGCATCAACCAAAAGGTTACTGTTATGTTGGTCTGAAGAACATTTTCATGGGCATCTTTGTTTTGTTGAATGAAGACTTTACTGTAGACTCTCATGAAGAATTCTATAAAACACAGGATAGATGCTTCATCAGAAAATGGGATAATATTATATTTTTTTCCATAGCATCATTTGGAGAGTAGTTGGATTTAAATAAGAATTTGCATTGTGTTTAAATGCAAACTTATCCAATGTTATATTCTTACTATTTTTGGTTTACCATGGTAGATTATACCTATTTTGCCACACAATAGATGATTTGGTTGACCTGTAGCTTCTATACCATCATGTGTCAATATCGGTAGATGCTTGAAAGGGTTAGGGACAAACCCAGAAATTATGTGTAAGGATGGATATATGTGTGTTAAGTCTGAATCTATCTGTATGATTTTCATCCTTGTAAATTTATTAAGACTTGATTTCTGGCCCTGATTATGGTATATATGCATTTGAAAAGAATGTGTATTCTGCAATTATTGCATGTAAGTCTATAAATATCAACTGTAGTGTTATTCAGACTGGCAATTTGTTCAGTTGTTATCCCAACTGCCAAGAGATATTAAAATTTGTAGAAATCTCTCTTAAAAAAAAAAATATATATATATATATATACACACAATACCTTTATTTTATTTATTTTTATGTTGTATTGAAGATCAAATTAAGTACCTCATACATGCTAGGCAAGTACTCTACCACTGAGCCACAACTGCAGCCCCTAGAAATCTCTTTTTAATTCTGCCAAATTTTGTTTTATGCATTTAAAAACTTTGTTAGGTATATACACAATTATGATTGTTGTGGCTTCCTAATTAATTGATACTTTTACCATTATGAAATACCTCGGTTTATCTTTAGTAATACCATTGTATTTTTTTTTTTTTCAGTCTACTTATTCTAATAGGAATGGGGTCATTCTAGTCTTCTGATGCCAACTGTTTATATGGCACATCTCTTTTCTTCATTTACTTTTAACCTCTTTCAGTTTTTGTATTGACAGAGCATCTCCAATTCTGTTAGCACAGAATTGGATCTCACTTTCTTATCCACTCTGAAAACCTGCCTTTTAATTAGAGTGTCTAGTCCATTTACACTTAATGTAATTGTTGCTATGGTTTAATTAGGTACACCATTTGACTTTTTGTTTTGTTAATTCCTTGTTTGTTTGTATCTCCATTTCTTCCTTCTTGTCTTCTTTTGAATTGTTAGGGTTATTGTTGTTGTAGAATTCTATTTTAATTTGTCCATGACTTTTTCATTCTACCTCTTTCCATCATGTTTTTAGTAATTGTTCTAAGAATCATCTTATACATTCCACACTTTTTGCAGTCTGGTAGAATTGTATAATTCCTTAGTTATTATACAACTTCTTTTAACACATAAAATTCTTGCCATCAAACTGATTCACTTGCCTTCTATTCTTTATCTTATAGTTAGTTGTTCTACATATAAATGCATGTTTGACATGTGTATCATATATGTGGCATAAACATATTTTAAAGCTCCCAATGCCATGTTATAATTTCCTTGCCTCAAACAACCATATGTTTTAAATGATATTATTTTAAGAGGAATTAATCTTTCATATTTATCTTGATGTCTACTCTTTCTAATTCCTTCTACAGATTTTAGTTTCCATTGAGGCCATTTTCCTTATGCCTAAAATCTTTACTTTAATCTTATAGTGCAGTGACAGATTTCTTTAATCTCTAAATGTCTTTATTTTGCCTTCATTGTTACAAAACAATTTTATTGAGGTATAATTTACATATTATAAAATCCACTTATTTTAAATTGATAATGAAATGATTTTTAATGAATTTTCGGAAAGACTATATGGCCCACAAAGTCAAATTTATTACTCTGGCTTTGAATAGCAGATGTTTGCTGATTTCTGCTTAGCTATCAGAAGGGCCGGCCTGTTTTCTGAATATGTTTTCCACACCATATGTTGACTTAAATAGTTGTCCCCTGGCTTAAAGAGCCATCCTTTCTGAGGATCTAAATTTGAAAAGAAGTGCACTTCCAGGAATCCTACCTTCAAGGGGGTAGGCTCATTGTACTGTCCTCAACTTTGAACCTGACTCTTGTGAAGGGACAAGAGCTGCCTGTGACAGGTTCTTAATAAAAGTCAATGAAGAAGAGAGTGTTTGTACAGTTCAGCCTGTTCCAGGACACAGAGACCTGGCCTAAGTACTCAGAATATGATTTGGAAAAAAAAAAATATCTGAGATAATGAGCAAAATCACCAAAAGAATTATTTTGCAAGATTAAGTGCTACAAATTGATAGTATCTGAAAATTCTATTCTTATTCAAGCAGACTGCAGTTTATTTCTCAGTGTGGCAAAATGAGATGTGCTGATTTTGAAGCCATCAGGTGTATAAAACTTAGTATCATCCAGTTTTTTGATTCAGTAGTTTGAGAACAGGGTTATCTTAAAGCTTCCTAGTAATGGTTTCATTTTAAGCCTGCTGTAGGGAAAAAAAGTTTTATTTTTGATCTGATAAGATCTTATATAAATTTTCAACCAAATTCAAAAGTAATTGTCTGAGAAAGGAAGTGTGGAACCTGTTTTCTATGTTAAGTGAGAAAGGAAAGGAATGAAAAAATAAACATTGCCTGCCTCTGTTTTTCTTCTTTTGACTACTATATAAATATTTTCAATGTGACCCTAAGTAAAAAGCACAAGTTTGGTTTCATTTAAAAAAAAAAAAAAAATATATATATATATATATATATATATATATATATATATGCAGTTTTCTTTTAGTTATGCAAAGAATTACAATTGAATTAGACCTATCCTTCTTAGCCTCTAACTCAAAGATTTTTCAATTTCCTAGTTTGTTTTTATTTCTTGGAAAATGCACAAATAATTAGATACAATAGAAAAACATGCTGGGGCTGGGGATGTAGCTCAGTGGTAGAGCCTTTGCCTAGTAGGTGTGAGGCCCTGGTCTCCATTCCTAGCTGATTTTTTATATTAAAATTTTGATTCTTCATTTCCAACTGGAGATTTAATGGCATATACTCAGTGATTTAACACTGTAGAATTGCCTTTGCTGTATGCTTTTTGAGACAATAAACTTGGAAGGCAAAAAAATAAAAAAGACAAAGTGAAAACTCCTGTAAAATTCAGTGCTTTCATTGTATGCTGCCTCAGTAGAGGAGCCTAACTTTGTCTTTTTTTTCCTGTATTGGGCATGGAATTCAGGGCCTTGTACGTGCTAGGCAATCACTCTACCATTGAACTACATCCCCACCTGTACTCATTTTGTATACCTGAGTAGTTGGTGAAAAGTCTTTTACATATTTGCTTCGCAAATAATGAACACCCAACAAATGTTTTTGAATAAAGTAATAATGAAGTGAATATCATGTAATATGTGGACTTTGCCCACTTTCCCCTCTAAGTAAAAACAACTTAACTCTGAGAATAGTTCAGTAGAACTAGATCACAGAAAGAGGAAATACAGACTCAACACTCACATTTTCATTAGTGGCAGTTACTTTGAGTGAAACAAAGTGTGACTTGTGCTTGATCTTGAGAGTGGTGTCTTTGAGAGGAGAAAGCCACTAAAAAGCAATAATGAAGGATATGGGTAAAAAGCCACAGTCAGGAAAGGAGATGGCCTTGGAGATGGATTTTTATTGTGCTGGAGAATTCCAGTGGTCATGGCTGGAGGGTAGCTCAGTGGTGGACCAGTGCTGGACTTGCCTATACAAAGCTGTGGGTTTGATTCTCAGTACTATAAAAAAATAAAAAAATAAAAAATAAAAAATCCAGTCATCAGTCCAGTATTCTTCCACACCCCCCACCTTTAGCTCCTCTAGCTGGCTTGGTCACATCACCTGCCACTTTTCATTGTAACCATATACCTATCTGCTTCCCGTGATAGCTGGTTGAGTCAAGAGCTGTGGTTTTATTTGTCGGATTGACTCTGATGTGGTGCGAGGGTTGTGTTCTGCTCTACCCATCCATTTGTGCATGGCACCAGTCTGGGCAAGGCCCTGCTCTTGTTTTTTTTTTTTTTTTTTGTGTGTGTGTGTTTTATTATGTGCTTATTTCCTTTTATACTCACACTTTCTTTTCCATTCCTATTTCTCCCTGGGTCATCATTTTGAGGTATTTAGTGTATATCATTTTGTTTTAGAGGTTTTTGCAGCATACACATTGATTTTTACGTAAGTGTGTATTTTTAAATTGTGTAATCTGAGGTTGTACATAATTTCTTTTATTTTTGAATACAGTGTATTTAAGGCACCCCCAGGTCACCATATAGGCATCTGATTTGTTCCTAACTGCTGCCCAGCACTCCATGAGATGTGGCCACCACATGTCCCCTTTGCACTCTAGAAGCCTTCTATAGTTTTATACCCTACTCTTTCCTAATGGGTTGTTTATAAATGTTTGCTGATGAGTGAATAAGTAACTGTGTGAGTGAGTGGCTTTTGATAATACTTAGAAGGGAAGAAAACCCAGGCAGAAGGAGCAGAGAAAGCCACTGCTTTGCGTGTTTAGAGAAACAAGCTGTCAGGGTTTGTGTGACTCATGTGTGCATGCAGGGAGTGGTGGGAAGGCTGAGGAAGGAAGAGGTGTGCCTGGATTGTGAAGGGTGTGACGAAGGGCAGATATCAGGAGATACGGTATTCTAGGGTGAACATGTGGCTAGGACTAGGGAGAAAAATCATCTATGAATCTATGAAAAGTGTGATTGTAATATCAGAGAAACATAAGGTCATACAACATTCCAAATGGTAGTCCTTGATTAAGACCATCCCTGCTTAGAGGAGGGCTTTTAATATTTCAGTATTTTTCCATATAACTTAATATAGATTTATCTAAACCTTTCTCCTTCTTGTGCCTTCTTTTCCTACAGCCTTTGAATGAATTATATTCCTCATCAGCAAGTAGCTAATGATATTTGGGACTAAGATGTTTATCCATTGATAAAGATTGTCTTTTTTAATATTTATTTTTTAGTTGTAGTTGGACACAACACCTTTATTTTATTTATTTACTTTTATGTGGTACTGAGGATTGAACCCAGGGCCTCGCAAATGCTAGGCAAGCGCTCTACTGCTGAGCCACAACCCCAGCCCCTCCCAAATTGTCTTGACTAACAAATGACATTTATCAGTCTTGGCTTTCACAGGCACTTTGAAGAATTAAACGTACTCTAGGTGAAGAAATACGTTAGAAAAGTTCTGCTGAAGGACATCTTCCTTTATTTTTAGATTAATGCATGGAAAACAAACCTGAATGATGCCTTGCCCTGGCCCCTCTGTGAAATTGAAGCATGGCTTCAGGAGGTCAAGGAACTCATGGAGGAGCAGTTACCAACTTCGCAGAATTACTCCGAAGCCATGGCTCAGACAGAAGAGAAAATGACTTTATTCAAGGTTAGAAAAGCAAAAGAAAAATGCAGAAAAATCAGGACTATATTAGGTTCTTGAGGAAGATTCTGTCCTAGAAGATTCTGTCCAAGAGCAGCCAATGGGTGATTGAGCACCGTGGAGTGATTCCCTAGGATTTCAGGGATCCAGGGATCCAGAAGATGCTTTCATGTTCATGACCATGGGCTTGTTCAATAAGAATCCAGAATAAGGAGTTCTAAAGCAACTGTAAGGTCTGAGGGGCGGGGGGAAGGCTATGGACAGAAGACGACTTACTTAAAATGAGGAAGGTTAGGTTGTTACTAAAATGGCATGAAATTTGATGTGTGAGATTAATAATTGCATTTGAGCTCCCGAAGGAATGGAAAACACACCAGACAAGAAGAAAAAATTGATTATGGTTTTACCAAAGAAATGGCAGCCTGCTTCTCTTGTGAAATGTTGCAATTTAAAACTTTTATGTTAAAAATATGTACTCATAAAATCTTGGATAAAATGAAAGGGGCTTTATGACCTTTTTGAAAAAAGACATACCGTGAGTGAGAGGAACGCACCCATTGCAGGGTTTGGCAGTAAGTCTAATTCATGTCATGTTAAATCTCTTTTCAGAGTCTGATGGACAGATCTGACTACCATTCGAGTATTCTCATGGCTTTTGAAAATAAAGACGAAGAACATTTGCCATTGGTTCCCCTTAACACCCTGGAGGAGATGAAGAGACGGTTCGTAGCACTACCGTTACATAACTGCTGGGACTGTTCATGGGAGAGACATAGCATGATGCCATGGGACCACAGGAATGTAGATATTTAGATAATTTTTACAAGTGTTCTCTTTAAATCTTTTTTTTAATATTTACTTTTTAGTTGTAGTTGGACACAATACCTTTAATTAATTAATTTGTTTTTATGTGGTGCTGAGGATCGAATCCAGGGCCTTGCACGTGCTAGGCGAGCACTCTACCACTGAGCCACAACCCAAGCCCCTCTCTTTAAATCTTGATAACAGTGCCTTCAATTTTTTGTAATAGTCACATTCTATCACGCTAACATCCTTTTTTTGAATGGTAGAATACTCCGGTGTGAGCTGTGTGTTTTTGGAGCTTGCCTTCTGGTTCGTAAATACAGGATAATGATAATCTCCCTGTCCATGTCTCAGGAGGATATGGACCGAGGGAAGAAGTATAGGAAAGCACTTGATAAACTGTACAACCCTGTTGATATGGAAATTATTTAATGGGTGGTTGTATCCATCGTCTTCTCTTTTCTCATTATTCATAAGCAATTTATTAGAACGAGAGGGTTGTTAGCCTTGGTAATGAAAGCTGTTTTAATATGTAAACTTTTAAATTGTAGTTGTGTTTAATTATAAAGAAGTTCTCAAATGTAGTAGGATTTTTTTGTAGATCAATATTTCATTACAGGATTTCTCAATGAAGAATAATCTCTTCAGAAAATGTTCTAGTAGTTGTATGTATGTATGTATTGACTTATTTATTTATAGCTCAAAAAGGTTTATTTCATATCTTGCTATAATATTTGTTTTACATTAAAAAATAAAAATAAAAAATAAAAAGTTTAGAATACATGTGAGTTCCATGTGTTTATAAAAGATAAGGTTTGCCCAGCACGGAGGTACATGCCTATGTACTTCCTATGTACATGCCTCAGCTCAGGAGGCTGAGGTAGGAGGATCGCGAGTTCAAAGCCAGCCTGTGCAAAAGTGAGGCACTAAGCAACTCAGGGAGACCCTGTCTCTAAATAAAATATGAAATAGGGCTGGGGATGTGGCTCAGTGGTGGAGTGCTCCTGAGTTCAATCCCCGGTACCAATAAACAAATAAATAAATAAAAGAAGGTTAAGGCCTCAGTGTTTTTTAAAATGCCAATATGGATTTCTCACATTTTGTCAATAATATTAATTTCAAAAATGTGCAATTTTTTTTTCAGAGTGAACAACACTTTAGGGAACAATTTCATTCTACTTCTAGAATTTCACTACTATAAGTGCTCAGTTCTTGGCTTGCTAGATGAAGTGAAACCAAAATTGGATTTTTGGAACATAAAATTTGGAAAGAAAGAATCTGTGGAATTATTGCTGGAAGACTGGCATGTAAGCTGCTTTATTCTGTCTTGGACAACTGTTTTCCCATGGCTGGGTGCTGAGTTTGCATTTTTCGTTGGCTTAATTTCCCATTAACTGAAGATTTGGGACAAGGTTCTGTTGGTTGCTCATGTTAGCTTTGATATCGCCTAGAGAAAAGAATTGTAGGTAGTCAAATAACAGGCACAGAAAGGGTAAGAAACATAAAACAGCATCATTTATAAGATTGAGTTAACCAGGACAATTAACCTACCAGGTTTCAGTGTTTTTTTCCACTCAAAACTCCTTCAATCATTGATTTGAAATTTTGTTTTATGTTTTTTCTTTCCCAATTCATGATGCCATTCAACAATTAAATTTTCTTTAGAATATTTTAGTCTTAGTATTTCAAGTTCTAATAGTAGAAAAAAACCATACATTTTTCAGTTTTGTCTTGGGATACTTTTCTTGTGGCTTTAGCTCTTCCGGTTTATAGGGGAAACTGTTTCAAGTGATTTAAACATAAGTATGTCCATGAAGCATCATAGACCTGTCACCTCTACAGTTGGTCCTTATCCTTCTTTCTGTTTCCATTTTTGGAAAGGAGGCAGGAAGAAAAGAAAAATCCAAGATTATAAATTTCAATGCAAAAATTGATGAGAAATTTATTTAAAAATGTTAATTGAAACACTTTGTCCCCAAACAAGAAGCATCATTCTCAATTAGACTAGATTTTTAATATCGTACCTTTTTAGCCTTCTTCAAATTTTTATTTTTTTCTATTTAAGAAGTCATAGTACCTCACTGGCACATAATAAGTGTACAGTAAATACTCAGTATTTTTCTAAGGCAGAATTTAGTTAATGATCATTTTTCAAATGTTTCTTGTGTGTTGGATGAGAATATATCTGTAACAAAAGCTAATGTATCTAATAAAAACTTACTCAACATTAATAAAACATATGAAATAAGATCAATTGTTGCAATTATGCAGTATTAATAAAGTATTAGAAGTAGGAGACTTTGGAATTACTGTAAATAATTAGCTTGCCTTTTCCCATAGGAGGAAAACCATTGTAGAACACATCACCCCAGTTAAGATAAATGTTCTCAGGGGTCATATTGTCATACTTACAGGTCATACTTAGGCCTCCTATATCTCACCTGTTCTTCTTCATGAACTGCCCTTCATCTTCAATTGGAATATGTAGTATTAAAGTATGATAGAAATCTTAACAACTATGTGTTCTGTCAACATTATCAATTTCTTAGCAAATTTTTAAAAGTGAAAACTGTCAATATGTGTTTTTTCCCCCAGAATTTTATTGAAGAAAAAGAGTTCATAGCTCAACTTGATACTGCTTTTCAAAAATGTGAAGAAATTTATAAAAATTTAGGTAAAGTAGTTCAGTTACTTTTTAATGAAATGATTACCACTTAAATATATCACATTTCATATTTGCTTTCTTTATTCTTTAATGAGTTGGAAATTAGTTTTAGATGCATGATTTCTTTGGAAAATTCTTGCTTTCACTTTTAGTATTGTTGGAGAACAATACTCTCAATTGATGTGTAGATAGTTTTCTGAGGAGTTTTATTAACAAAAATGCTATTTTCTAAGATTATTTTCTTGTTTTGGTAATATTGTAGCTGGAGAACGTGAAAATATTAATGAACAATATATGGTGATGGAAAGTAATATTTCTATGTACAGAAAAAATATATATAATGTGAAGTCCACTCTAGAAAAAGTTCTGGCCTGTTGGGCTACTTATGAGGAGAACCTTCGCTTACTGAAGGCTGGTTTTGAGGAGACAAAGAAACAAGTTAAAGAGGTATTTGCAGTCTAATGACACCTTCTTTACTTTTTAAGTTTTATTTGGAGACTCTTGTTTTTAATCCAACGATTAGAATCTAGAGATTCTTTGTCTTTTGGAAAATTCTCTAAGGTCTTGGAAAGAGTTTAGTTTATTCCTAATATAATGATCAAAAGGATGCTTTATCCACATTATAGGTTTTACACACATGTGCACACAAATGCACAGCTTTATTAGGGTATAACTTATATACATGGTATACTTTTAGGAGACATTACTAAGCATTTATGTAAGAAAGAAAATGCTTGCAGTACCAGATGGCTTATAGACACATTTAAACTAAAATGTGGTTTTTAAAGTTATACTTTTCGATCTGGTTGAAAGCTTTACCTCTAAAATTTTCCTAAGTTTCTAGAGGAGCACAATCAAAAGGCTGATGGGGAAAGGTGTGGAAGAAATGTGAATGTAATTTATTATTGCTTTCACTTGCTAATCCTGTAATGATTTCCTTTATGACTATCTGAGGTAGTGTTTCTTTCTTTAATCTGTGCTCCTCTTTGTAAATGGAACTAGATAGCCATTCAGATGAAACATTTTCCAATTGGAAACCGAAATACTTAATGGGAAATAGGCTATTTGTTTGGAGGTAAAATTTGTGTTAAGTGTATGAGTGCAAAAAAAGAGCACTCTAGGGGTTTGTGAGCCACCACTCCCTGTCACTCACATTGGTACTAGAAGTTTGTATCTTTGACTTCTAACAGTTGCTCTGTTTTTAAAGATCCTCTATTAAAAATGTACATAACTCTGAGAAAAATAGCACTCATGAGCCTGAAATTCCCAAGCTCTAATGAGATGCCCTGGGCTGCGAAAGAGATCTTACAGGACACTTTACATTTTGAGGGAGATTTAACAGCATCTATCTCTTGGACACCATGCTACTTCTAAGTTGTTGGACCTGACAACTTAAAAATGGGAACTATTAAGTAATTCCTTGGCCTAGAGATTCTATGAAAAAAAATCACTGAAACCTAGAGGGCTTCGTGAATTGAATGAGTTTGGTAACCTCTGCTGTAAGCTCATCAGCCACTCAGAAAATTAGAGCAGATGCTTCCTAAAGGCCCAGGACCAGGAGGGAGAACAGGTACCTGTACCTGCCAAATAGCAATTAAACACGAAGAGCCGGAGCAACAGGACTGAGTGAATTCCCTGTGGGGAGAGTCCTGGTCTCTGCAGAGACCTCCAGACTGACTTCTGCTTCACGTTAGCCTTGGTAAAGATTTATTATAGGTGATAGAAAGACAAGTGTTGTACCATTGGATATGTATGTGGCTTATATGTTATTGTAGGTTCCCTTTGAGACACTTGCCCAGTGGAATGTAGAACACACCACTTTAAACGAAGTGGGAAGTTTCTTAATTGAAGTCAGCAATGATGAAGTTGGATCATCTGTTTCTAAAGAACTGAGAAGGCTGAATAAAAGATGGAGAAAGTTTATTACAAAAACTCCACTTGTAAGTTCTTTCCTTTTTTGGTAACCTTTTTATTGAGATATAATTCACACCACATATAAATCACTCATTTAAAGTGTGTCACTCAGTATTGTTCAGCGTGTTCACAGGGCTGTGCAGCCATCACCATGATCAGTTTCATAAAGAAACCGTGCGCCCACTAGCAATCACTCCACACTGCCAGCTAACCCTCCCAGCCTTCGGTACCCACGACACTACTTTTCTTCTATTGTTGTGGACATTTCACATAAATGGAATCATATGGTGTGTGGTCTCTTGTGACAAGCTTATTTCTTGATATGGTATTTTCAGAGATCATCACTTTATAATGTGATATATCTATATGCACTTAATTTCTTTTTATTGGCAAACACCAGTCTATTGTATGGATGCATCACATTTTATTTAGGCACTCATCAGTTGATGTACATTTGAATTCTTTCTACTTTGTGAGCTGTTCGATATAGTGTAGCTTTGAACATTTGCACATGCTTGTGTGGACACCTGTTTTCATTTCTCTTGGGTGTACACCTAAGAGAACTTTATCTTTAACCATTCCTAAGATATTGCTTTCTATTGGAAATTCATTTACCATTAAAGAATAGTGTAAGCATTATGTTGCCTGTTAGATTTCAAGTTCCTCAAGAATACACTCTGGGCTTTGTTTATATTTGGTTACAGTGCCTCATAAAAGCAAAGTTACAATAAATGATTTTAATCTAAATTATTCTTTCTCTTATTTTTATATGACATGTGGGTGGTTTTCTTTTTCCCCCCCCCTGAGGAATTCTCATTTTATAACATTGTTGCTGATTGATAAATCCTAAAGATATATTTGGCTATATTATCCCCACCTATTGTTTACAGCATATGTCAGCATACAAATAAAAATATGTGCACTAAATTTCACGAAATTATGGACTGCGGTTGTAGCTCATTAGTAGAGCTTTTGCCTAGCATGTGTGAGGTACTGGAGTCAATCCTCAGCACCACATAAAAATAAATAAAATAAATGTATAAAAAATACAATAGCATTAAAATTTTTTCACAAAATTAATCTTTTATAGGAAATGAAATTGCCACTTTCAAAAAAACAGGATCAGCCCACTCTTGACAATTCTAGAAATATTCTATTACCTAAAGAAGAAGAAAAATCAACTGTTGATTTTTCAAAGAATATGTCAGTAGGATTTCCTGAAAATTATAATCGGAATATAAAGGTAACAGGATTATATACTTTGTATATTTCATTTTGCAGATAGGAATAGTTTAACTTTGCTGTTTTTCTTTTAATGACACCATATTGTTGAAACAGTGGTAAATGTATGGATTACTAGATAGTAGTTACCATGTGATCATTTTCTAGAAAATCAGGGAGGTTGTTTCTGTCATGAAGCTTTTGCTAGCATGCAAGGAATGCAGGTCTCTTAATCCTCGTGCATTTCCACAGTCATGCAGAAGCACACAGGGCTTCTTTTTTTTTATTTTTTTAAATTTTTTTAGATGTAGACGGACACAGTACCTCTATTTGTTTATTTAATTTTATTCGGTGCTTAGGATTAAAACTAGTGCCTCCCACATGCTAAGCAAGCGCTCTACCGCTGAGCTACAACCCCAGCCCCACACATGGCTTCTGAGTGGTGTAAAACTTGAGTTGAAAAATCTCTTTCGATGACTTCTGACTAGTACTCAAAAATGGTTTAACTAGAGGGCATCCCCCAATCGCCTTGTAATCTTGCTTCCTTTCTGTAAAATGAGAGAAAGCATAATGGATCTTGTTTTGTGGATAATCTGGAGGACTGCAGATTATAGGTAAGAATATAGAAAAAAACACAAGTAAATATATTAAAAATCATACACATGGAAGATGAAATACCTGTGGTTTTAGACATGTGCCTCCTGCAGAAGAGCTTTATACGGCTTTACCTAAGAATTTCAGTGTGCTTTGGCCAGTTGCCATGGTGGATGTTTGGGGTTTCCAACCATGAGAATGCCTAATCAGGGACTGGGGGTGTGTGGTTCAGCGATAGAGCCTTCAGCATGCACGAGGCCCTGGGCTCAACCCGTAGCTCCACCAAAAAATGTAAATAAATAAATAAATAAGAATGCCAGATCAGGCCGAGCATGTGGAAAGTCCTGAGTTTGATCCTCAGCACTGTAAAAAAATAAAACAAACAAAAAAGAATGTGTAATGAGAGGAAATCTGAAAAGATCTGATTTTTGTCCAATATGCTTTAAAATACCATAGTCTTCAAAGCATTTAAAATGTAACCTGATTAAAATCAACTTTGCATTGGATTTGTCTTGTAAAACTGTAACATATCAACCTATCGCATACTGAGAGAATATACTTAAGAAAAAGATTTGATTATTAAAAATTTGATTCTTAGTCTCTGGCATTTAACAACTACTGTTAATAATAGCTGTGTTTAATAATTAAATTGTTTATGAGTTTTAGAAACGTATTTTTGAAGTCTAATTTTCTAAACTTTAACTATCTGTAAAATAGAGATAATACTATTTAACAGGAATGATATTATAATTATAATAATGTAGGTGAAGAAACCTTTAATTTGTAAAATGATATATACTTTCATAAAGTACTATTATCATTGTCTAAACCAGTCCTTATATCATTAAAATACAATCAGATGTTACATAATAAGTGATATATCAGTCACTGACAGACCAAATACACGAACAGTGGCCATACTCTGAGGCCTAGGCGTGTAGGAGCTATACCACCTAGGTTTGCCTAAGTATGTTCACTCTGTGATGTTCACACAATGACAACATCACCCACTGCTGTGTTTCACGGCATGTGTCCCCATTGTTAAGTGACCCATGACTGTTCATTGAATTAGCACTCTTCTAGAAAGGGGTGTAACTCTTAAGTGGAAGGTGGTTTTATAATGCATTTATAATGACATTTTCTCAGTGATAATTTTGAATATTGTAGGCTGTGGAAGAACATGAAAAAGACCATGAAGAATCCACAGAACACCTAAAAGTGGCTGAAGAGGTTGAAAAACTCATTGGACAAGTGGAGGTGTGGGAGGCAGAAACCAAGTCCATTTTGGATCTTCCAAAACATCAAGATGTTATGGATAGTACCATAGAAAAATCTTTGCAGGTATGAGTGTAAAAGTATTAAGAGGGTGTTTTCATGGTTGGAGATTTATATGGACTTACATTTTATATGAAATGAAAAGTTTCAAAGTAAATAATAATGAGCTTTCAAAAGTTTTATTTTTCTTTATTGGGTTTTTAACAATGCATGAATTTTAATCCCTGAATCATCTGCTCTGATTTTGCTTGAAATACCTCTGAGCTTTGGTTCTTAGACTAGTTTTTCCAGGTATACAATGAGATGAAAATATTCTTTTGCCCTGGGTGTGGTGGCACACACCTGTAATCTCAGCAGCTCAGGAGGCTGAGGCAGGAGGTTCGTGAGTTCAAAGCCAGCCTCAGCAATTTAGTAAGGCCCTAAGCAACTTAGGGAGGCCCTGTCTCAAAATAATTTTTTTTTTTTTTTAAAAAGGACTGGAGATGTGTATCAGTGGTTAGATGTGTATCAGATGGCATTGAACCCAGTGCCCCTGGGTTCAATCATTGGTGTGTGTGTGTAAATATAATATTACATATCGATTACATTATAATACTTATGTATATGTATTCTTTCGCATCAGAGGACAGTAAGGAGATGAGTGCATTCATTCTTGCATGCAGCTCAGTGCAGTAGGATGTAAGGCTGTATACTCAATTCTCCACTGAAAAAGCCACTTTCCCCTCATGACTTGACGTGGGAAGCGTGACGGATGGTAGAACTCCATTCCATCCTGATTCTAAAGCTTTTGAGTCATTGAAAAGCAATGAAGCAAGAGTATGTTTCAATATTACTTAGTTCTCCTGGGAAAGAAGTTATAATTGAAGTTTATTGAGTTTTAGCTCAGCTATAAAATTCATGAAGCATGTCACAAGTTGGGATAAGATAGGTAGTTCCTGGAGTAAAGGAGCATTTATTTATATTCTAAATCTCCATTTATGAAAGGTATATATTTCAACATCTGGTGTTTTATTGTTCATAAGAGTGATAGCTTTTGTTGCTTTGAAAATACTATATATTAAAAAAAATTAAAAGAACTTATTTCAGCTGGCCAGAGTGGCCCATGCCATAATCCCAGTGACTTGGGAGGCTGAGGCAGGGGGATTTCCAGTTAAAGGCCAGCTTCAGCAATTTATTGAGACCCTATCTCAAAATAAAACATGAAAAGGGCTGACAATGTGGCTCGGTGGTAAAAATCCCCTGGATTCAATCCCTAGTACCAAAAAAACAAAAACAAAAACAAAACCCCAAAACCAAAAAACTTATTTCCTCTGCCAGTGCTTTTCTAATTTTATTTTTTATTCTTACTTATTTAGTCATCTGAAATTTATTCAAGTGAAAGAAAAGAGGTAGAAATTAAATACTTAAAATACATACTTAAATAAAATATTTAATATTTTAAATAAAATAAATATTCTATGAAATCAAATATTTAAAATAAATTTTATTTCAAAAATTAGTTTTAAAATATTTTCAAAGCATAACAATGATCCCTATTATAAACAGTGAAGATATAATCACACTGAAATATACTTACGTGCATAAAGAATTAAGTAAATATGGGATCAAAATATTTCTTTTTTCTTTTTTTAAGGGGGGTTACTAGGAATTGAACTCAGGGGCACGAAACCACTGAGCCACATCCCCAGCCCTATTTTGTATTTTCTTTAGAGATAGGGTCTCACTGAATTGCTTAGTGCTGCACTTTTGCCGAGGCTGGCTTTGAACTTGTGATCTTCCTGCTCGGCCTCCCGAGTCGCTGGTATTACAGGCATGTGCCACTGCACCTAGCTGTTTGATCAAAATATATTCTAAAGTGAGAAATCAACTTGCCAAACCATGTGAATAATGGGATTTTACTTTAAACTTTTTTTTTTTTTTTTAATTGTGATGCTGGGGGATTGAAGCCAGGGTTTCATGCATGCTAGGCAAACATTCTACCACTAAGCCACATTCCCAGACCTATTTGTGTTTTTAAAGCAAAGTTGCATTTTTATATTTTGTGGTTTTATATTCATAGAAAAATATCCATAGGATTTAAAAAATAACTCTTTTGTCTTCAACCTGCATCAAACCTAGCAGTTTTTGGGACATAATGAACATAAAAGAAATATGTTAAAAAACAAATATCTGAATGATTGACAAATGACAACTAAGGGAGGGGATAGAGAGACAGGAACTTTGCTTTATCCTTCTGTTCTGTTCACTACCTTAAGATCAAGAAGATCAGCATTTACATAGTTGATATTGTGCAACATAATTTCTATTTTGTCATACCCTACACAATCCTTGAGTTGTAATTGAAAATTCTTAAGTTTCGTTAACTTGGGAGAGCTGAAAGTGGTTTCTGGTTATTTTATTTTGTAGTTCTTTATTGATATGTAAGATTTGATTATCTTTCATTATATTTGCTAAATTTGTGATTCTGTGGATTAATTGTTCTTTTATATATTACACAATTTCCTGATGTGGTTGTTAATGGTTAATATGTAACATGCAATGTGAAGCTTTCTTCAATTTGTTTTAATAGCATCTTATTGCCAGAGGCTCGATGTATGAAGAGCTTCTGGCCAGAACTGAAGATACTTTACAAATGGATGTTCAGAATATTTCAAGCCAGGAGTCCCTCCAGCACGTTCTCACAACTGGACTTCAGGCAAAGATTCAAGAAGCGAATGAGAAAGTCCAGGTCTCTCTTAATATTCCCTAATTAGTGAATTTATTCTTTAAAACCAGGTGGTCAGTGGGTAAAGGGTGGGCTGGCCCTGAAATTTGTAAATATCTTGTAAAATATCACTTTTGCACTTTCTTTTCTTTATAATTTAAAGTGTACTGCAAAGTAGAAATATAAAAAATTAGATATTCCTATATCTAGTGGGAAAATGTAAATTGCTAATCAAAGAAAATTTTTATTAACTTACAAATTTACCAAGAAGTTGGACCAAGTGTTAATTTGATTTTTTTTTTTTTTGCCTTTACAGATCACTGTGGTAAAATTAATTGCAGTGTTGAAGAACTCAACGGATATTTCACAAGAATTGGATGCCAAGCAGAAGGTAAAAGAGTCCCAGATGGAATTGGAATCTTACATTGTGAGAGCTGAACAGTTACTTGGGCAAAGACAGAGCCCCCGTGGACTCATTTCAAAATATAAGGTAGGAATCTTCTCAACCATCATTAGTAGGATATTTATCATTAGATCATTAGCTACCTATCTCATTTGAAGTCAAGATGTTCCCTTGCTTGTAAAAAGTAAAGCTATCTTAATTTTACTTTTTTTTTTTGTGGTGCTGGGGATTGAACCCAGGGCCTTGTGCCTGCGAGGCAAGTACTATACCAACTGAGCTACATCCCCAGCCTAAAGCTATTGTAATTTTTAAATTTCCCAGTATTACATGTTGTTCCCCTGAGGCTAATAAAAAGAAGCATTCAAATGAAGAATATTTTAATTCAAATTTTATCCAAGAGTCTTTGGATGTACCAGGTGATCTAATGTAAAGAGCACAGTTGATTCTGATGTTGAGCAAGACTTTAATTTCTGTTTCATTTTGTTCTTTTAAATTTGTAAAATGGGCATAATAATTTTAGCCCTAGACTCATTGGGAGGCTTTTAATGAAAATAAGACATATAAAGGTATTTTGCACAGTTACAATTCTATGAATACTAATATTATTAAAAGGCTTGGTTAGAAGTTATTCATGGATACATACTTACATATAAGTTAAAGACCCCATAATGCTGCTTTTTCCAGTTTGATTTTTTTCTCCCAGGTTTTGCAGGTAATGGTGACATCTAAAGATGTAACCAAACCAGAAACTTGCTATTCTTAATGCCGTGGAGGTGTTTGTGGGGGTGCAAGAAAAAACAAGGTCCTTACCTTTGGATACACTAAGGAGGTGGGGGAATACATGTATTTTTGTTCATTCATTTATTCAGCATTGAACACACTTATTGAATACTAAAAATTGGATACTGGCATTGTGGGGGAGATGAAGATACAGTCAGGCAATAACCCCAGTCCTAGTGTTCCCACTCTTTGTTGGAAAAGATGCCCTCACAGGAGCCTCTCTTCATTCTCATTCTGGCCTCCATCTCTCTTCTGGGCCTTAACCTTAGTTTGGCCTCCTGTATTGCTAACCATACTGGACTTTGCTCTCAGTTTTCTCTCCCATCTTGAAAGCCTTCTCTTGCTTGATCTTGTACTCTGTGCACTTGGCCAGCCACCAGCCTGCCACCTACTAGACTGCTTATGAGTCAGTGCTTTTATAAGTCATTCCTGGGGTTCTCCTATCCACTGAAATTGCTGATGGGCTGACTCCTGCAGGTGTTAGTCTTGGACTCTGTATCAGCCACCTTCTGTCTGCCTTCAGCCAGACAGAACCACACTGTTAAGAGATTAGAGAGGGACTGGGGGTGGGGAGGAGAAAGAGTGTGAGGATTTCTTTTCCTCCTCCCAAGAGGGAGGGCAGATATGGTCTACCAAGCAAATGGAGAAGAATAAAAGAAGAGTTTTCTATACCCCTTCTCTACCAGGGAGAAGAATTGGAAGTGTCAGTTCTTATACCATTTTCTTCTCCCTTACCATCTTCCTTTCAGAATTTGAGGCCAAGGTTTTGCCCTTTTTGCCTCTGGCATTTAGTAAAGTGGATACTTGTTCTTACCAGAAACAACATCCATCCTTTGCTGGTAAATGAGTGGAACTGGAAAATAGCATGCTAGTGAAATAAGCCAGTACCCCCAAACCAAAGGTCGAACGTTCTCTCTGATATGTGGATTCTAACACATGATTAAGGCCTGGGGTGAGTGGTGGGGGGCAGTGAGGATAAAGTTCACTGGATTAGATAAAGGGGAATGAAAGGAAGGGAGAGGGAAGGAAAGACAGTAGGACATAACTTTCCTATGTTCATATATAAATACATGACCAGTGTAACTCCATGTCATGTACAACCACAAAAATGGGAAGTTATACTCCATGTATGTATAATATGTACAAATACACTCTACTGTCATATTAAGCTAAGAAGGACAAATTTTTAAAAAGCTTATATATTTATGTGCCAAGAGAGATCTTGTTTCAGGAATATGTATTCACAAGACATAGCATATATTATTTAATACTAAAATATAGGAGGAAAAATAAACAAACATTCACTTAAAAAAAAAAAAAATCTGTCCTCTGCCAAGTTTTGCCCTGAGACCCGTGGTTTCTCCCACTGCCCTGACAGTGCAATGAGGTTTCTGCTAGCATTTAGGAGTTAGGGTGTTGCCCAGGTTCTAAATGGAGTAATAATCAAAGAAGCCTTGGAGAAGGGTCCTGGAGTCAGTGTTGTGCCATGTCTACAGCAGGCTCTTAACAAAGTGTAGTGAATAAATAAGCAAATTCCTAACCTGCCTAATTACCTTCTACTTCAGAATTTCTTCAGCTTCTCACTCCTGTGGGTTTTCTGCAATAGGTCTCAACCCATTTTTTGTTCTATCATTCACTAGTTCTGCAGGCCAGGTTTCTGGTGTCCTAGAGTATGTCAGGAAAGGAGCAGGTACATTTCAGGCAAGGCTGTCCCCATCCTTGTTGACTGCCACTCCTTCCCTGGGGCAGGACTGCCCATGTGGTAGGCCCCAGGCAAAAGTTTGACCTGATGACAAGGTAATGTTGGCTTCTTTCAGCATCATAATATTTATGCTCAATATTAAATAATTGCCATATAAATCCTACTATAAATTTTGTCTTACTGCAATGTTAATCTCTCTTAATACCGTTATATTCTTCCTCCTGTATTACTTATGAAGTAAGGTTGTCTACTCAATACATTAAAACTTCAGAGAAAACAATGCCAAGACCTCATTTTTGGGGTGTGGGTGGGAGATACCAGGGATTGAACTCAGTGTCACTTAACCACTGAGCCACATCCCCAGCCCTATTGTGTATTTTATTTAGAGACAGGGTCTCACTGAGTTGCTTACCACCTCACCTTTGCTGAGGCTGGCTTTGAACTCATGATCCTCCTGCCTCAGCCTCCCGAGCTGCTGGGATTACAGATGTGCACCACCATACCAGTATTGCCTCATTATTTTGTTCAACAAGTCTTTAGTTATTTTTCAAAGGAGCAGCAGAATTCATTTGGAATATCCTGAAGTTATCAAGTGTGGAACTACATTTGCATAATAATTTTTTTATTCTTTTCAAAAAGTTTTAAGAAATGCAAAAGGTCTGGGTCTTGAACATCTAACTACATTTGAATGATAAATATTTTTGTTTCTTTTTCAAGAGAATTCAAGAGATCCAAAAGGGTGTATCTACCTTAATTTACCAAAGGGGGTCTCCTATAAATCTTCAGATAGTCATCAAGAGTCCCTTCTGGTTCTATCTGTTAAAAATCTACAAAAAAATTGCTTCAGAATTTGGCAGTATAAGGAGGCTTACATGTTCTTGTTTACACTTTCTTTTTTTAGGAAGCACTGAAAATTTTTAATACTAATAGTCTGGCTAAGTATTTGAAAGCTGTTGAAGAACTGAAACTTAATGTTCCTGAGGATGTAAAGCTGTCTTTGGAAGAGAAGAGGAGGGAGGCCTGTGCCAAATGGGAGGTGAGGACCTGCATATACTTCTGTTAGTCCTGGGTCTCTGTGTCATTGGTCATTCCTGGGGTTCCCCTATCTACTGCATATTGCAAATGGACTGGCTCCTACAGGTGCTGGTCCTGGGCTCTGCATCTGCTGCCTTCTATTCTTGTCTGCCTTTGACCACACTATTAAAAGATTAGAGAGCACCTGGAGCAGAGGAAAGGGAGAGTGTGAAGGAGTTCTTCCTGTCCTTCTCTTGGGCATGGCCTCTGGCAGCAGCAATGTCTTCTTCCACTCTGGACCCTGTGGCTCCAGCATCTGATGGATGTCTCTCCTCCCTGGGTACCACAGAAGCCTATAACCTGCAGAGGTAGCAGCTTCCTGCAGTTGCTCATCTCTGAATTGCCTGACTGTCCCATTTGAGCTTTAGTGTAATCAATTTCTGGCATTCGTATTTCCAGAGTTAAATATTTAGAGTGTTTTCTGGTTTCCTGGTTGGATCCTGACTGAGACGGTACATTAATATGTCCTTGCACAGAGTTTCATAGTGAAATCAGCATAGGTGTCGGTGGCAGACAAACCTGGATTCAGAAGATATGATCCTAGATAAGTTTTTCAATTCTTAGGAACTTTGCTGAAAAAATGAGAAAAACATGATCTACTTGGCAGGATTATTGCCAAGATTTATATAAAGAATCTGCCATAGAGATTGTGTTCAATAAATAGTGATTAATGTTACAAATGGATGTGTATACATTTAACCTGTGCAGTCGATTCTTCACCCCTGGATTCAACCAACCATGGGTCAGAAATATTTGAGAAGAACAACTGCACCTATCCAAACATGTACAGCCTTTTTTTTTTTTTCATTATTCTTTAGGTAATAACAGCATCACGACTATTTACATAGCACTTACATTGTATTAGGCATCATAAGTAATCTAGAAATGACTTACAGCACATGGGAGGATGCAGATATGACATCATTTTATATAAGGGAATTAAGCATCCTCAGATTTTGATATCTATGGTGGAGGAAGGGATGGAATCAGTCCCATGTGGATACCAAGGAAGGACTGTATATATGTTTATGTAACTGAATTGAATAGCTACTGTGAAAGGTTTTCCTAAAACACATTTGATTTGATTTATTTCTTTTTGAGCCAGGTTCTTGCTATATTGCCCAGGCTTTCCTTGAAGTCACAATCTTCCTTCCTCAGCTTTGCAAGTAACTGGGATTATAGACCACTCCCAGCTTCTACAGCATATTTTAAAATAAACTTTTATTTTAGAATAGTTTTAGATTTTTTTTTTTTTTTTTGTACAGGGATGAAACTCAAAGGGACTCAATCACTGAGACACATCCCCAGCCCTATTTTGTATTTTATTTAGAGACAGTCTCTCACTGAGTTGCTTAGCACCTCACTTTTTGCTGAGGCTGGTTTTGAACATGCGATCCTCCTGTCTCAGCTTCCCGAGCCACTAGGATTACATGCCACGGCACCCAGATTAGAATGGTTTTAGATTTGAAGAATTGTGGTGGGGGTGGGTTGGGATTGTGGCTCAGAGGTAGAGTACTTGCCTAGCATGCGTGAGGC
This sequence comes from Callospermophilus lateralis, assembly GCF_048772815.1. NCBI lineage: Eukaryota > Metazoa > Chordata > Mammalia > Rodentia > Sciuridae > Callospermophilus > Callospermophilus lateralis. The sequence continues at coordinate 67,176,153 of NC_135307.1, read as the reverse complement.
ATTGGGTTCGATCCTCAGCATCACAGAAAATGAATTAAAGATATTGTGTCCACCTACAACTAAAAAAAAAGAATTATTGCAGACATGGTTCAGAGAGTTCCGGTAGGCTCCACACCGGGGTTCCTTTCTTATTAACGTATTATTACAGTATGTGGTTATAATTAATGGGTTATTATTGATACATATGATTGACTAAAGTTTGTACTTTATTAAGATTTCCACAGTTTCTGCCTAATGTTTGTTTTGTCTGTTTCAGGATTCCATCCAGTATACACATAGCGTTTTTTGTTATGTCTCCTTAGGCTTAGATATGTGTTTTGCATGTATTTTCTCCCAGTCTGTAGCTTGTCTTTCTTTCTTTTAACAGCGTCTTTCACAGCTAAAACACATTTTCAGTTGTTAGGGAAAAAAAATAGAAAAACAATTTTAGTTGTCAGGAAGAAAAAAATATGTTTATGGGTTTTTAAAACATTCTCCCAAAGATACACAGATGAGTCAGAATGTAGTTTAAGTTCTATCTCTTTTTGTTACTGTAAATATTTTTGTCACTACAAATAGTTTTCAAGTATTCTGTTCCTATGATTAATATGTCCTTTTGTCATTTGCAGTCTCTTCATCAAGAAATTTCTTTGTATATTCAGCAACTAAAAATAGATATTGAGAAAGGAAAACTTAACGACAACATTTCCAAGCTTGAAAAGCAAATAAATAAAGAAAAGAAACTTATTCGTAGAGGAAAGACCAAGGGACTCATCAAAGAACATGAGGTAAAACTACCTATTTCCACTGAAATCTTGTCATCCTTTTGTGGTTTATCCTAAATCATTGTATGTGGCCAGGATTAAATCTACTCTGCAAATAACTTCAGCCCTTATATCCCCTGTTACATGACTCAAGTGCTAACTGCAGCCTGTACTTTTTAGTTTTTAGAAGTGAAAAAATCCAGCATTGAGTTCTTATTTCATGATTTCCCTTGATATGCCTCCATTTTGTCCCCTGTTCTGAGACTTTGGTCACAACTGTGTCTGCTGTTGCTGAAGTCCCTGCAGATGCTTTTTTCAGGACATGGTGTCCCCAGAAGTGCAGCTTTTGTGAAAATGGGCATATCACAATATAAAGCAAATCGAGGCAGATCTGGTGATCTTTTTGGTTTCTATCCTGTTGGGTTGCTTTTACGAATTTGATAGTACTGACCCCCTCTTTTCATTTATTTTTTTAACAGTTTGCTGTTGCGGTTCTCCCAATATCAGTCTCTGTTGCACAGACTGGACTTTAGGCAGGGGTGGGGAGTCCTTTTTAGTGCTCTTTAGAAATTTCCCTTTTTTCTTCTATTCCTGTTTTGGGTTTTTGCAGGATATGTTGGAGGCCCTCCATTTTTTGGCTAATTTCATTCTTCTTCTGGGCGCTTTCATGCTTTCAGGGGTTATAACTGCCTTCTTTGCAATGAAAATACCTAGGTCTTTATCTCCAGTGGAATCCTTTCCTCTGAGCTCCATGCTATACATTTTTTTCTTTTTTTAATCATAAATACCAACTCATATTAATTATATAAATTAATAGCTGTCACTGTGACAGTTTCATACAATACTGTATTTCTGACTGGAAGGTATCACTAGTGCTCTTAAGGGACCTCAAATCAGCTTGTCCACTACTGAACCAGTACTCTCCAACTTTTGCTCCTCTCCTCTGTTCTGCATCTTGGTTATGAAAGGTGTTGCTGTCCCAGAGCGCCCTTCCTCTGCTTTCCCCTTCTTCCCACTCACGTCTTTGTCAGAGGCCAAATTCCACATGGTCCCCTTGAGAACAGCCTCTCCTTCCCTTCCTTCCCATCAGAGTTGCCATGGTAGCAGCGTATTTTCTCAGTAACATGACTGCATCACCTTTGATAAGCACCACCAGAATTAGCCTTTTGAGCCACAGATCATATTTTGCTGGCTCCCTGTGACCCCCCCCCAGGACAACTCCAGACTCCTTAGAAGCCCACTCAGTTTTGTACCCTCTGGCCCCAGAACACTCCTGTAGTGTCCTTCCTCCTGTGCCCTCCCCTGGTACTTAGTGCGTCTTTATTCCTTCCTCATGCAGCTCACATGGTTGTGAGGCAGACTTTCATGACTCCTTTTTTATTGGTACCAGGGCTGGAACCCAGGGTTGCTTAACCACTGAGCCACAACCCCAGCCCCCACCCCTTTAAAAATATCTTGTTAGAGGCAGCATCTTACTGAGTTGCTTAGGGCCTCACTGAGTTGCTGAGCTGGGTTTGAACTCGAGATCCTCCTGCCTCAGCCTCCCAATTGGCTTTTCCATGACTTCTTAAGGCAGGGAGTGTCTCTCTCACAGTACTTGACACTATGTGCTAATTAATGTCTTGTTTCTGAGTTGCAGATTCCTGTAGGGCTGACTTTCTTATCTTTTTCCCAGTGCCTGTTATCATACAGAGCCCACAGTAGCTGGACTGTGAAAGAACATGTTGTTAAAGTCACACACATCTGTGAGTTTCTGATCCTTGTGGAATGATTGTGCATACCCATCTCTCTTTCATTCCATCCGTTAGGCCTGCTTTTCTAAGGAAGTCATTGTGTGTCAGCTCCATCACCATGTGGATGTCCTGAAGGCGCTGTGTGAAGAGCTGACTTCGCAGGAACATCAGCAAGAAGTGCAGAGAGTGCTCAAAGATTATGAGCAAAAGATAGAAAGACTTCTGAAATGTGCTTCTGAGATCCATGTGACTCTGCTGGCCCCTGTGGGGGGCACATCAAAAGACGAGTTAGAACTTCCGAAGAGTAGCCAGGCTTTGGGGTAAAACTGAACGAAGCCTTTTGCATAATCAGATGGCACCGAGAGTTATTCATTCTCTTTTGGGTTCCATTTTTCTCACTCTGTTGTAATACCCAGTCTCAATTCCTTCCTAGGGAAACTGTGACCACAGCTGAGAATGGCGGAAAGGGTTTCCACAGTGAGGTGCCATTTGCCAAACCAGATAATCAGCTGTCGACTGAAAAGGTGTTAAATGTGGATAATCTGTTGTAGAAGTAAACTCATTGTAAAAAGCAAAATATAAAATAATCCACTTCTCATTAATTAAGCTTTGGTTTAATGATCTGATTGTTTTCATCAACTAAGAATCCCCACTTACCAAATGCAAGGAAGACTGCTTTTCAAGAATTAGAATGCAGTGCACCAAAGCTGTAGTGAGCACAACTTAATCTAGCTGTGAGGATGCAACCAACTGTTCCTAGCAGAGGCCACTTTGAGTCACTGTGAAGCGAGGTCATCTGTGTCCATTGGTCCATTGCTGTTGAGGAAGAGAGTGAGCTTGGTCTGCACAGATGCTTCTATTTCATTGAAATGAACTAGTTCATTTATCATTTGTCTTCTCATTGTAATTTGTTTCATTTTCCTTGAGAATTGAATTTTCTGAATTCTTCAAGTTAGATAAGTTGGCATGTATGGAAGATCGTAGGGAAGATCATATAGAAGATGTAGGGAAAAAACGAGGTAACATTTGTTTTGAAAAGTCTGCTTCTGTATCGCAGGCTTCTGTTTGCTTTTGACTGTGGCCATGTGGTCTCAGTCAGAAACAACATTTAGAGGCTGGTAGCATTCATTCAGTGATAAGAAGCGATTAGAAGGCTAATACTTCTCCTCTATCCTATGGGAGGACTTTTTTCTGAGCTGAGAAATCTCAGAGAAATTGTATTTTTCCTGATTTGGGATATTAAAAGATCAATGATACTTCTTTGAGCATAAAACATTTAGCTTTCCAAATACTTAAGTGTGTTTAAGATATTGTGTTACTCATGTTTTACATATTTGCTTAGGCAGTGGAACCTGTTGAGAATTTTAGCCTGACATCAGAGTTAAAACTCCAACAACAAGAAAGCATTATGGAGCAGCCGGAAGAAGATCACAGTGCATCTAAAAATAGATTGCAAAAGAGGTAACCTCTTTTTAAACAACTGGAAAGTCCACCAAAAATCTTTCATTGAGAACATGTAAAAAAAAATGATTCTTTAGTTGTAATTTTTGCATACGGTCCACTAACTTAAACAGGACTTCCTTGGAATTTCCTCATGCACAAATGACAGTAACTTAAAAAATTTTTGCTTCGATTTTTAAAAGTTAAGTAATATTGCCAGGCATGGTGGTGTACACCTGTTATCCCAGTGGCTTGGGCGGTTGAGGCAGAAGGATGGCGAGTTTAAAACCAGCCTCAGCAAAGGTGAGGTTCTAAGCAACTCAGTGAGACCCTGTCTCTAAATAAATATGAAATAGGGCTAGGGATGTGGCTCAGTGGTTGAGTGCCCTTGAGTTCAATCCCCAGTGGTACTACTACTACTACTAATAATAATAATAATAAAATAAAATTAAGTAATGTTGCATTTAATTTTTCCCCCCAGGTATGATACACACAAAGAGATTCTTGAACTACATCTGCAAAACAACAAATTCAGGATTACTTCTGATTTCTCTTGTGAAAAGGAAATGAGTAGTGCTAATCTGCAGAATAAACTAACAGATTTACAGGTAACACCCACAAATATGATTTCTCTGGTTATTGTCTTTTAATACAAACAATACCACCATGAGTATGGATGGCACTATTTTTGTTGAGGTCACATAAGCAAGGTGTTTCCAAAGACCTGTTTGTTGGATTGCATTTTCAATGTCACCCTATTCTGTAAAATGATTTGTTTTCAGGAATTACATCAGGAAAGACTTTGTTCAGGGTCTTGATTTATTGCTTCTGCTTTAATCTTACACTCCAGATATTATGGCTCATAAAATTTTTGACTGTAGTTGGAGCTTTCAATGAATTGGTCAAAAACAGTGTGTTTAAGGGCAATTTCAACCTACTTACGTGCTGTTCCAAAATTAGTGAACTAGCAACTAAATATTCATTTCAGTTGTTCATCTTCTCAACCAAATTGTCACATTGTCTAAAATTGCTGCAGTGTAAACCAACTGTTGACTGTGGGATGTTGTGCAGTGAGGGACAGGCAGTGGAGGGAGTTTTCACTTTAAATTATGAATCATATTCCTAGAAAGGCTTCAGAGAAGGTGTTGCAGTTGGCTCAGATGTGGCAGAAAACACAGTCTGTTAGAAGTATTCACACAAATTGTAACCCCTGCAAATAAATATCTTAATTATTTTGGAGATCATCTGTGAATTGTAGTGTAATCTTGAATACCAGCTGGTGGAACTCCTGCAACAGGTGAAGAAAGGTTCACAGGTGGGCCCTACAAGGTTGACCTCCATTTTCTAGTTCTCTTCCTCTTATTATGCCAGCTCTCAGTCACTTTGTTGGTCCCTCAGTAGGATTCTTAAGTATTGCCTTTGTTGGTGGGGAAGAACTGAGAGAGCAAACAAGAATAGTATAGACTTATAAATGTTTAATCATAAACCATAAATTAATTTTATTCACTTATGTGTGCAGAAACGTTTGTGGTTAACTCCAATTTTCTTCCAGTTTAGAAGGTAACAGAGATTTAGTAGATAGAGGAGATAGCATATCTGTTATTACATTTACATATGTCTTTCTGAATTGTGTTCTGTGTATTTGTCTTAGGGGAGGGGAGAGACCTTTGAAATCCATATTGTCTATTCCTTTCACTTCATTGACTGGGTCTTCTGAGAGCACAGTTAATATCTCTTCCCCACAGGACAGTTCATTTGTAGTTGGTTGGAAAATATTTTAAGGCACATTTTGATGCGAAACATTGTGCTTGCTCCCACTGTTGGTAAATATCTCGTTTTGTAAGAATATTATAATTGTGCCTATTAACCTTTCATTGATAAATTAACTTATGTATTTTATCTAGGTCTTAAAAAATGAAACTAATGCTTGCTGGAAAGAGTTTGAAAGCACTTCATTGGAGTTAGAAAGTCTCATGAATGATACGGAGAAGCCTCTTATAGTTAAGGAGAGAGACAGGTTAAAGGAAAAAGAAAATGAGCTTCAAATGTCTCTTAATACCAGGTATAATTCTGAGATCTACTAAACATGAATTTAATAAGTCCAAAGCTTTTAAAAGTAATGTTAAGCAAGACTATTACTATGCTAAAAATGTTATCTTATTTGGTCATCACAACCAAAAGAGAGATTAGCATTGTTGTGTCAGAAAGCTTTCTATTGCTGTGACAAATTCCCGAGATAAATTAGCTTAAGAAGGGAAAAAGTTTCAGTCAATGGTTACTCAGCCCTATTGCTTTGGGCCTGTGGAAGCACAGTACATCATGGTAGGAGTCTGGGGCAGAGGAGGCCTATTTACTTCTTGGTGGCCAAGAAACAAAAGAGAGACACAAAGGGGTTGGGGCCTCAGTAACCCCTCAAGGGCACACCCCTAATGAAACTCATTTTCACTAGGTCATCCTAAAGGTTCCACCACTTCCCAATAGCACCAGGATGAGAATCAAGCATTAATTCATAGGCCTGTGGGGGAAATTTTCAGATCCAAACTATGACAGTTAGGATTGACATTTTACAGATAAGGAAACATACTTGAAGAAGTTCAATAATGTAACCAAGTCATACCACTAGCCAGAGACGTACGTCTTTGTAGTTCCAAAGGCCATGCTCTTCCCACTGTCTTTCCTTGGGCATGAATTTGGCTAGGTCACATAACCTCTGAGGCCCAGTGATTTTTCATTTCTAAAATGAGAGTGTTTTATTATCCCATTTACATAGGATTTGTGTTCCCAGTACATATTCCCATTTTTCATAGGAAGCAACTGAGGCTCAGAGTCTGTTATTTATCCACAGTCACATTTCAGTTCTTTATCAAAAGAGCCTATTTGTTGAACATCACTATATTCCTCTATTTTTAATATGGATGATATTTTTAATATGGATTTATAATAAATCATCTATAAGTATGATTAAGTAATGAGGAGCTTTCTTAGTCATCAAGTCAAAGTATATTCAAGTTTTTGCATTTCCAAAGAGAAGGAAATGCGTAGTATGTTTAACAGATTTCCATCTGTGTGGTATCTATTAAACCATTTAGAATGCTTGGATATCAGGACACAGAGAAGTCGTTAATAATGATATCAAAATAGCAGAGTTGCTATTTTGGAGTTGCTCTCAGCCAATGGGAGCATAGTTCACCTAGGTCTGGTGTCCCTTACCAAATGAAGGTTTGGGGAATGATTGAATCAATGGATGAATGCATAGTGGGGAAAAAAGAATACTTGAATATAGCAAATGACTCTTTTTTTTTTTTTTTTTTTACATTTTGGATCTGTGGGTTTGGGTTTTCATATGATGATTTGTACATATCATTAACTATATTTTGGAGGGTAACTATTTCCTGTTCTTGGTTAAATAATGGAGTTAATGTGTTTTCATAGGATAGCTGTCAGCTCTTTCCCTCATGTCTGGTTTATGTTTTCATCCAGAGTGGAGTCTTTGGAGATGGCACTGCAGGTCTTATTACCAGTGGAGAAAGAGTCACTCTTCCTGTGTGGCTCAGACCTATTTCCCTGTCAAGTGGCCATCCAGGAATTTCATCTCGTGGACACTGATGGCATTTATCAAAACTTGAGGGTACATAATTTCATACAGTATATTTATCAAATAATCAGTTCTTCAGAGATTTGTAGATATGTATGAATTTTTAATTGTTTCTCCTAGTATAGATTTGGAATAAGCTATGATGGAATATAAGTCAATGATTTGAACTTGTTCTTTATTTCTCAAACTTCCAATTTCTTGCACATTTGGAGGTAGGTAACATGGACTAAATAATAGGACATTTTCTTTGATTTCAAAATAAGCCTTCTTTATGAATGCCTTCTTCAATGACTGAATCTCCCAAATATTGCATTAGCCTCACAGACTTAAATCAATTGGCAGTTTACTTATTCCAGATCCTGTCTTAAATCAAAGATATTTGTTTTGTTTTTCAGATTGTAAAATATATATATCTCAACTCTTCATCTCTAGTTCCTTGCTTTGACACAATAGATTAGTCTACTTATTTTCTTTTGAGGTTTGGAAAATTTGAAAGGGTATCAGCAGAAGAAACAGCTGGGTCAACTGTAATTCAAATGTTTCCTTATGATAAAACTGTCATCTTTGGTTAAAATCAGAAGTATTTTTTCTAGATCCAATCTAGTCATATGATTAGGATTAGTTTCTGACATGCAGTTTTTCTTTTTCCTGCCTCAGTCTTCTTAGCTTTTAATTTTTTATTTTAGAATATCCAAGATTCCATAGCCAAACAGATTAAAGTATGTACCAGTTTAGAAGAGCCTGGCAACATTGTATTAAAGGATTTACACCCACTTGATCTACATGCAACCCAGAATATTATACTGAAATGCAAAACACAACTTGAAGAAATGAACCACAAGGTGCGGATGAGCGAAGAGGTCCTGAAAGCTCTGGGAGAGTTTATAGATTCTGTAAGAACAGTTAAGCTCTCTGTTGATCTTGTTACCGACCTTTCAGCTTCAGATGCACCGGTAGCCCCAGAAAATACTTTGACAGTGAAAAATATCAAGAGAGAAATTCGTCTGATGAGAGACAAGGCTAGGCATTTGGATGAACGTTTGAAGATGCTTGATATAAGCTTTGAAGATGCAGACCTAGGTGAAGACACTTCCTGTAAAAAACTTCTTGATGCCCTAACAATGAAGTTATTCGAGACACGTATCTGTGACACACAGGAAGCATTTGCTGAGGAAATCAATTTAGTAGAGACTTGTACTTCCAAAAATGCAGAACTCTTTAAAAATATTCAAGACATGCAAAATCAGATCGGTAAAATTGGTCTTAAGGATCCTACTGTTCCAGCCGTAAAACATCGGTAAGGGCTATGCTGTTTCCATCCAAGGTGATACTTTTCAAATATCTATTATGTGAAACAAATACTTCTGTTTCTTTCTGTTTTTATTCCATCCTGCTCTCTCTGTTCAGTGTTCGGTGGTCTTTTCAGTCCTTTTCATGTGAGCAAGCTTTCATTTTCTTGATATAATGCCTTTACAGAATGTTAGATAATTTTCTTCTCTTTGAGGTGTGTCTTCTGGAGAGAGAAGTGGCAAAGTAAATATAGTGTAAAAGACTGTGTTACTTCAAAGTCCCTTGCTCTTCTGTGTGCTTATTATGGAATTCTGTTAAGGACAGAAGACTGGCAAACCCCACACATCTGATAGGAAAGGGAGAAGTGGTGGAAGATGCACATGCCTTCCTTGGCTAGTTGGTCTTCTCCTCTTCCTCCAGTAGGATTAGGGTGGTACTGAGAGGGAGGCCATGGGGCCGTTAAGAGGAAAGCTAATATTGGTGTTAATTGTGGAGACTGAGCAGAACTGGTATAGACTGCAGCCTTCTGCGTATGTGCTGTTTTCATTCTGGCATTCAGAGGATGTCCTCCAGGTCCTGAAAGCTAAAATGTTAGGAAGACTCACTTCTGTGGCACTTTCCTCTTCTTTTTAAATCTCCCACACTCTCTCTAGTTTCTCAAGGTCAGTGGTCTCATGGAGGTCGTCAGCTGACCTGTCACCATATTAGTTTTCCATCTGTGTGACTCAGATCCCTGACAAGAACAATTTAGAGGAGGACAAGTTTATTTGGGGTTCATGGTTTTAGAGGCTCAGTCCAAGGTCAGCTGACTCCATTGCACTGGGCCCAAGGTAATGCTGGAACATCACCGCAGAGGACGGGGGAAAGAAGGATGCTCAGCTCATGACAGGCAGGAAGCAGAAAGAGAGCAGGAGGAATAAGGAACAAAATAGATAATCCCCCTGGCATCCTTCTAGGGACCTGCTTTCTCTAGCCATGACCTCCCTACTTACAGTTTTACCATGCAGCACAGTAATCCTTTCAAATTATTAATCCACCAAATGGGTTAATCCACGATGAGGTCACAGCTCTCATATTCTAATCATATCACACTTCTGCATTGCTCACTCATGAACTTTTTGGGAACACCTTATATCCAAACCTCATCAGTCAGTATAACTAAGTGTGCTCTTTACTCTGGAAATTTTCCCGGCCTTCAGTCCCATGAGATTTTCTAGGGAACCTCAGTTCATAAGACGGTGTTATACTAATTATTATACGGTTATTATTTTTTAAAGTATAATGATAGATTTTAGTAATAAATATTAATGTATAAATAAAAAACCATACGTGTATAAGTAATAAATTACTTTGTTAATGTAGCTCTTAGTAGAGCAAATATGTATGGTGTGCCAGGTACTGTTTTAGGTATTGGGAATGCAGCAGTTAAAAAAATAAAAAAATTCTTGCCCTTTGTAAAACTTATTATCTACTGAGAGGAGTAAGATGTTTACGTCTGGTGGTGATAAAACCTATGGAGAAAAACTAGGGAAGGGGAGGAGGTTGCAATTCACTAGGATCATCGGGGAAGGCTTTACTGAGAAGGCCATCTTTGAGTCAAATGAGATGCAAAAAGAAGAGCCTGCTAGGCTGAGGGAGCAGTGGATACAAAGGTCAGGTGTGTTTGAGGTGAGGCAAGGAGATGAAAAGGTGCAGCAGTGAGGGGAAGAGGTAGGAAAAGAGGGTCAGAGATGGCATGGGTGGATGAGACTTAGCTCAGGTAGGGACTTGTGGGCCATGTGATGACTTTGGCTCTTTCTTTGAGTGATATAAGATGGCACTGAAACGTTCTGGGCAGAGGGAAATGATTTTATTTGAACCATAGCTGGTTCTCTCTGGTTGATATATTCAGAATAGACTGTAGCAGTTGAAAAGACATTATCCAAGTAAGGGATGATGGTAGCTGTCATAAAGGGGTAAGATTCTGTATATATTTTGAAGACAGAGTCCACAAGGTGTGTTGATACATTTGGACACGGTCATTAAAAGAAAGATTAGAGTCAAGAATGATTCCAAGGTGTGACCTGAGCAGCTAGAAGAATGGCATTAACAGATGAGAAAGACTGATGTTTATCAGGTATTGAGTGGAAGATCAGGTGTGCTCAGTTTCAGAGATGATAGGTTCAAAGTCTTTATTCAACATTCAAGTGATAATTTTCACTTGGATCTTAAAAAATAGATGGGGTCAGGAAAAAGGTGCAGTTAGAAGCAAACATTTGAGGGTTTTCAGGATTTTAGAATGTATCAATAAAGCCATGAGATGGGATGAGGGTGCTGAGGAAGAGACAAGAGGTCTAAGTTGTATGTACTCCAGGCCACCCATGTTAGGAGATCAGGGCAATGAGGAGGAATTAGGGGAGGTACTGAGACGGAGCAGTCAGTGTAGTGGGAGGAAAACCAACTGGGTCCTGGGAGCCATTGAAGAAGGCATTTCACCAAGGAGAGTGAGCAACCCTGGAAAGTGCTGCTGACCAGTGAAGGAAGGTGAGGGCTGAGGAGCTCAGATTTCCCAGTTTGAGGTGCTCTTCATAGTAGTTTTGATGGAGCAGTAGGAGGTGAAAGCCTTATGGGAGTAGATTCAAGAGAGTGTTGGAGGAGAGGAAGTAGCTTCAGATGAATGGAGTAAATCCCTCTGGGATTAGTTTACAGGTTAAACCCTTAGTTAAATGTCTCCTATTTGATATAGAAGAGCTTTTTTTGTACATAGAGTAGAGCTGAAAGATTTCCTTTACCTTTTTCTTTGTCTTTGGCCACTCTCACCCTTCTTATCAGCCATGCAGTATTCAGTCAACCATGTCTTCCTGCCATACCATGCCATCTTTCCCACACACCCGCACACATACACTCTTCTTCATATGCATTAGTATACCTTTTGCATATGTGTTCATCACAGAAAAATATTACTGCTTATGATTTTGTATATTCATTATATTTAAAACATCAAATTAGTATTCTGGAAATGCAAAGAGTTGCCTGTAGTGTGTAATAGGAATATGTAGTTTGGGCATTGATCTCATGAGGAGAAATGGAAAGAAAGTGTATCCTCTGCCCCCACTAACCATATTTGTGTGGAATCCAATTGGTTAACAATTGGCTAATAAACTTTTTTCTCATCCATAATCAAGGAAAAAATTATTACTTAAACTGGAGAAGGATATAGATGGGTATGAAGAAGAGAAGATACACTTGGAAGAAATGGTTGATTCTCTCCCCCAATTCAAAGATGGCAGAGAAAAACCTCTGATTCAACAGTGCCAAAGTACCCTGCTCTTGTGGGAAAATACAAAAACATCCATTGCTGAATGGTAAGGGAAAAGAAATCCCTTCTGCATCTGTACACAATTAATGTTTTGAAATGTCATGTTGAAAATGCACCCTGTAGACCTGACAGAGGGCAGACAGAACTCACAGGGCCATGTTTGTCATGTGGTTCTGGCAACTTCTAACAGTGGCCTTCTGTGACTGTGGCCACTTCCCGCTCTTTTTCCTCGGGGGATGCGGCCTGACAGTTTGGAGCCTCCCTGATGGCTCTCCTGAATTCCGCTGCCTCTCCGTGGCCCTTTCTGCACCCTCTTCTCAGGATCCCGCCCATGTCTTACCAGAACCCACGTATACAGGAGTCAAGATACAGTCTCTTCATGGCGTTTGGTCTAGTTCACCCTCTGACTTTACAGAGGAAAGATCTGAGGTCCAAAGAGACTAAAGTAACTTTTCCAGAGTCATATGACAAATCAGCCACACTCGATACCAAGCAACTCACTGTATAGCTTTACTTTTTTATCTCCAAGAATAATGATGAAATTAAGATGCTGGTTTTATAGGGTTATAAATCATGTATTTATCTCTGGAGTTTATTAACCTTTACATAATGATCTTGTGACAATACTAATACAGATGGTTTTATACCATCTGTTTTGCCAGGTTAATATATGTGTCATCATTCCAGAGTTGTACTGATAAAATAATGTTATGAACTGGATTGAGAGGGAAAGTCATTTTTTAACTTATTGCTCATTATTGTAGGATACTTACTTACAAAGAGAAAATGGTTTTGTTATTTTCATACTTTTTTTTCCTTACATTTTTTTTCTCTTCAGTCTTGATCAATGTGGAAGAGTTTTGGAGCTCTTAAAACAATATCAGAATTTTAAAGGTATCTTGACAACTTTGATTCAGAAAGAAGAGAATGTCATCTCTCTGCAGTCTTCCTACATGGGAAAGGAGAACCTGAAGAAAAGGATCGCAGAGGTGAGACTGTTCCAAAAGAAACATCTACCTAGTGGATTCGCTTAGGAGCCTGTCAGGGAAGAGAGTATTATAAATGTCTTTTTTTTTTTTTTCTTTTTTGTACCAGGGAGTGAAACCAGGGATGCTTAACCACTGAGACATGTCCCCAAACTCCCATTTTTTTTGGAGACAGTCTTCCTAAGTTGCTTAGGGCCTCACTAAGTTGCTAAGACTGGCTTTGAACTTGCAATCCTCCTGAACTTGCAAACTTCCTGAGCTGCTGGGATTATGGGTGTGTGCCACTGTGCCTAGCTATAAATGTCACTTTTGAAACTAGATTTAAAAGAAGTTACAGGTGACTCTATTTTACCAGCTATCTAAGAATATGTTGAATTTTTCACCAGCACTTTAAAAAACAAACAATCAGTTCACACATTGGCATTGGTACTGGGTTACTTGTGTTTGGGTTTTGATACTGGGACTGTGGTCTGCTGCTCTCTGTAAGGCTATAACAGCCCTTTCACTTACTTCCTGAAGGGAAGCTGAGACTTCACTGCAGTTTTGAGAGAACAGAGGTAACAGGAAAATCTCCTCTGTTCTGAATGAACAGGGGAAAAATTGTATTTTTTACTTATTCCCTGTAAAGATGTGTGAGCTAAATCTCCAAGTAACTGCAACTGTGTCTGTGGCCTCACCAATCAAAACTTCATATGGTAAAATGAATAACATTTTTGGACACTAGATGTCATTATTTTCTATGATTTTATGTATAGTAGTCATCAACTAGTGTAGCAGAAGAACGAAATAGTTAGAAAAGAATACACCATACTATACTACATGACCTTACATCAAAAAGTCGTTTTTTTTCCACCAGATTTTTTTTATATATTTTATTTTAGTTGTAGATGGACACAATACCTTTATTTTATTTTTATGTGGTGCAGAGTATCGAACCCAGGGCCCTGCACGTGCTAGACGACCACTCTACCGCTGAGCCACAACCCAGCCCCTCCACCAGATTTATGAGTTTAAAGTTAAAGTGCGGTCAAGGCATCACAAGCATGTGTGATACATAGTCAGCCTGATATACCTGGGTGTTAGAAAGCAATTTCATTAAACTTTCTGGTCACCAAGAGCAACTCATTTGAAGCATAAATGGACCAGATTTTTACAGGCAGAGTGGTCTTTACATAGAACTATAAGCCAACAAGCTCAAAGTGCCACCCAGAGTGTCAGGAATAGCCCTCATTGGGGGTGCCCCTTCTCGGACTCAGTTTCATAGAGCTTGCTCATCAGGAGGGGCCCTGTTTGGAGACCAACTGTAAAAGAGGTGACTGTGTAACTGTCTTCCTATCAGACTTCCTCCAAGAAGGCCACCAAGATCATGAGCAGACGGTTAGAACTGCTGAGATGCAGCCTGTCTGGTTCCATCCAGTGGAAGCAGCTTTGGGTTTTTTCCTGGTCGTGGGAACTAGGATCGCAGAGGATTCTCTCCTCATTTTAGTGGATTTAAGGAACTCTGGTTTCTTTGTTCTCAGAGAATCATGTTCAGCCTTCTAAGATGCCCTCCAGCTTGTGTCCCAGTTCATGTAACCACCCTCTTTCTGTGTCCCCAATTTCCCACCTTGTCCTCTTGTTTCAGGGTCAAGGTCTCTGCTTAATTCAACAGACCCTGTGTCCCTGCCTTGTACACTGAACAGATACCTAGTGCCTCTTGACTTGCCACTTTTCTTTGTTTATGTGACTCTTCCTCAGTCCTGGAGCCCTGCTTTAGCCCTGCTAAGTAACCCTTTTGCCAGAAGAAAGCGGCCCTTTCCTGGCCTGGTGAGCACTTAGCACAGGCACCTAGGTTCAGAGCCTGGTAATTAAACAGTGTCTTGATGAGCATTAGCCACCAGGCCCACCCTATGTGAGGCTGATCTGCAGCTCTTCTAAGGTGCCCAAAACCTCTTCCCATGACCCCATACCTGCATAAACCTGTAACTCTAAACTGTCCTTTCTGGATGATGAAACTTCCAACAGATAAAACTTCCTCTCATCACCTCTAGGCATTGGCCACTCTCTGGGTGAGTCTCCCTAGTGGCCAGTTCTGACCCTTTTACTTCATTAGCTCCTCTGTGACTGCTACAACAGGAGCCCACCCCTATCCCTAGCTGTGCTTAGCATCCTCAAGTTCAGAGCCTCTCCAGAAAGTCAACCTCCATCTCTGTCAGGGAGGAGAAGGGCACTGAGGGTCAAGTGTTTCTCTTTTAAAAAATTATCCTCTTTTCCTGTTTGGGGCTCTTTGTACCTGCCTTCCTGGGTATCTTGAGGTAATTTCAAGCCTTTTTTGAAATTCTATGGCACAAGTGGCTGGCTTCTCCCCTTCACCTTACTCCCAAACCCCTCCCCTCTAGGCTCATTTTTTTTTCAGATTTTATAAAAAAAATTCACTACGTGCCAACATGTCATTTCTCATAACAAACATGTTACATATATTGTCTCATGGTTATAAGTCTATAGTTCTTGCAAGATAGCTATTAAATCCTTGAATATTACAAAAGTTTATTTATTCATTTATTTTTGGATTAAACAGGTTTAGACAGAAACCCAACTTTATGGTTATAGGATATAGAATATTTAACTTAAAAATATGGAAACTGGCATTTTAATATTTGCTGACCTTTTTATTGTCTTTGTATTGAGAAAAAAGGAATGGCTTATCAGTTCTTTGCCACTTGTGATGAGGAATCACTGTGACAAGAGCATATTATGGCTTTTTCCCCCTCCCCCCAGTGCTGGGGATTGAACGTAGGGGCTCATGCTTTCTGAACTCTTATCACTGAGATACACCCCCAGCTCCCTATGGTTCCTTATTAAATAACATGAAGACTTTGTGCCTTCTCATTTCAACAATAATTTTAACCATGAATAAATCAAAGAATATGGGCTTTTAGTAAATGATTTCTATATATGGTATTTATACTATTGAGCAATAGCAGTTCACATAAACATGCCCCATATACAGAAATTATTATTATACTAAATCTTAAATTTTTTGAACTATTTTATATAATTCTGTAGAGTGAAAAATACTTTCAATAAGTACGATAGCATAAGGTTTGCAGTAATCTGTACAGAACTGATAGAAATTGGTGAGAAAACCCCTGTGATCCTAATGGTTGTTTGTATATACTTAGTAAATTCAGATTGTTAATTAAAGTAAGAATCAAAAGGACACCAAAATTATTTGACAATATCTTTTTTTTTTTAACTTTCATATTAATTGAGCTTTTTTGATAGTCAATAAAACAATCACTCTTTACGTTGTTGGTGAAAGAGTGTATTATATGGCTCTTTTAGGAAATTCTTTGGCAATATTATTTAAGATCTTTGAAAATCTTTCTACAATTTGATCAAATATTTTGCTTGTAGGAATAGATCATAAGGATATAATCTTAAATGTGGAAAACTCTTAATATGGAAGATGTTCATTGCTGCACTTTATCAAGTTACTTATTTCTGTGTTTCTCACCATTCTTCACTGTGTTCATCTCCTCTTCTCTCCATTTCTTACTTGCCTCAGAAGCCCAAAACCCTGAAGCCATATAAATTGAGACTGAATAGGATTGTCTTGTGGGCTTGAGGTTTTAAGTAATTGCTACTACTATTAAAATCATACTAATAGTGATGATGGTGGTGATAATGATAACTTTTAGTGTTGATGGCTTGGCCATTGTATGCTGAGTCCTTCTGCCTCTGTGAGTAGGAGAGAAGATAGGTGCTAAATACTGGTCCCACGGGGCTGTTACTCATCTTGTCTGGTGAACAGTAAGGAAGCAATGTGAAGCAGAAAAAAGAACTTACCCTTGAACACAGATTGTACTTATTTATAAGTGTGGTCCAGTTTCTGTTTTGGAATTTGTACAGTCATACTGGCAATTTGCTTGTGTAAGAAGAAAGACATTGAGGATAAGAGTATAGGAACTTTCCCAAGACCACATGCTAATAACAGGCAAAATCCTTATTATTACCCAGGAAGAGCTGATCACAGCATCATGTTTCAAACACTGCGTAGAACTGCATGATTTGAAAGCATATTTGAAATTAATATATAACAGAAGTTAAAATTGGTTAACTTTGCTTTGCCCGAACTCTTTATTTAGCTGGAAAGATTTGATTACAAAAGGTATTTTAAAATTAGTAAGGGCTGGGAGTATAGTTCAGATATAGAGCACTTGCCTAGCACATGTGAGGCTCCAGCATTGCCCCCCCATATATATATATATGCACATATATGTATATAAAATAATAAAAATTAATAAAATAACTAATCAACCCTTAAGAAATGTGTCATAGTCCAGACTTTCTTGTTTTATTGGAAATTCTTTATCTTAATATAAGGGCACCTTATATATTTGCTGAAAAGTTATTTTATATGTAAAATACAGAAATTTTAGTACACTGGTGATTTTTTTTTTTTTTTTTTTTTTTTTTGGTGGGGTTGGGGATCAAACCCAGGGCCTGTGCATGCGAGGCAAGCACTCTACCAATTGAGCTATATTGCCAGCCCCTTTTCTCAGATTTTTAAAACTGTGAAAAGGAAATTTTAGTGCTGATTATTAATATAACTTTCAGTTAATTTGGTGGTGACTTGGGAATTGTCTTTACAAACTGTCAATCACAGTATCTTCATGATGCTTAGCACCAGTAACTGGATACTGCTGGGAGTTTTGTCCTTCAAAACCATAGAAACCTGGATGTTTATCTAGGATAAGGTACCACATTTCCACTGTCTTTAGTTAAAGACAGAAGAGCAAAAGCAAAAACAGAAAGGCTGAAAATGTCAGGGCACAATTAACGTTTGAGAAATGTCAGAGTGGGCCTAGTTCTCATTACTTTATGCCTTCTATTTTGTGTAGAACAAAACCTGTTATAGCTGAAAGTACCTCTCCTGCCCTTTCTTTCCTCTTCACAATAACCCAGTGGTTATTGTGCCAGTATAACAAATTCTACCTTCGAAGAACTTTGCAATTATATTTGTGTGTGTGTGTGTGTATGTGTTTATGTGTGTGTTACTAGGGATAGAATGCAGAGTCTTATGAATGCTCGGCAAACACTCCATCACTAAGCTATACCTGCAGTTTCTTATTTTTCCATTTTAAAGATTTTACTTAATTTCAGCTTTTTAAAAATTAAACGTGTGTGTGTGTGTGTGTGTGTGTGTGTGTGTGTTGTGCAGGGGATCATAACCAGGGCTTTGTGCATACTAGGCAAATGCTCTACCACTGAGCTATACACTCAGTTCCTAAATTCAAGTTTTAATTTTGAGATGATTATAGATTTACATGTAGTTGTAAGAAACAATCAAAAGAGATCCTGTGTACCCTTCACTGAGTTTCTTCAGTGGTAAAATCTTGTAAAACTATAAATACAATGTCACAATCACGATATTGACACCGATGCAGCCACGATAAGGAACGTCTACATTACTACTGGATGCCTCTTACTATCATTGTATGACTCCCATACCTTCCTTAACTCCTGACAACTGGTTATATATTCTTTATATATATAATATCATCATTTCAAAAATGTACTATAAATAGAATCATCTGGCATGTCACCTTTTGGGATTAGGTATTTTCGCTCAGCATAACTCATGGAGATTGATTGAGATTCTTGCTAGACTGATGGTGTGTTCATTTTTCTGACTGTGGTGCTGTTTGGTATACATGTACAACACCCACTGAAGGACATTGAGGTTCTTTTCAATTTCTATCTATTATGAATAAAGCTGCTATAATATTTATGCAGGGGTCTTTGGTAAATATAAATTTTTGTTTTTCAGGAATAAATGACCAGGTATTTAATATTTCTTATATATTGCTGAATTCTACTTGCTGATGTATGCGTATTCACAAAGGATATTGGGAATGTTTCTGCTTCTTGTGTTTTTTAGAAGAGATTATATATAATTGATGCTTATTCCTCTTTGGCAGTTTGCTAGAATTCTCTAGTGAAACTATCTGGACCTGTAGGTTTGTTTGTTGGTTTGTTTGTTTGTCTGTTTGAAAGTTTTCATGTCATACATTCAACATCCTTTATATTAATGGAGCTGTTCATGTTACATATTTAAAGATAGATGCATCGTAGTCCTTTGTGTTTTTCGAAGTGTTGTTCCATTTCATCTCAGTTCTCAAACTTAATTCAGTGGATTATTTATAGCACTCCTCCGTCACCTTTTGCTGCCTAATGTCTGCAGTGACATCCTTTGCTCCATTCCTCATCTTGGTATTGCTTTCTTCTCTCTCTTTCCCTGTCAGTCTTTAGAGATTTGTCAGTTCTACTCTCTTTTCTAAGAACTAGCTTTTGTTTTATTGATTTTTCCCCTAATGTTCTTCTATTTTCAACCTAACTCGTTTCTGCTTTTATTTTTTGTATTACTTCTCTTTAATTGCTCTGGGTTTATTTTATCCTTTTCCTGAGTTCCTGAAGCAGTAGCACAGGCCATTGATTGGAAACTGTTCCTCATATCTTGAGCATGCTTTAGTGCTATAGCTTCCCTCTGAGCAGTGCTGTGTGTCCCCCGTGTTTTGATGCTTTATATTCAGTTTCATTCTGCTTGATGTATTTTAAGATTTTCCCTTGAGACTTACTCTTTGACCCATCCATCGGTTCTTCATGTGCAGATCCAGCCAACTGCAGAGTGTAGTTTTTCAAAATTGTGTTGGTACTGAACATGGACAGATCTTTTTTTCTCTTATTATTATTTTTTAAACTATAGAGTGTAAAAACTGCTTAAGTTTCTAGAGATGATCAGATTTACACAGGAGAGTGTGCATAGATTATATGCAAATACTCTGCCATGTTATATCAGGTACTTGAGCATCTGTGGATTTTGTTGTGCACTCGGGGGTTCTGGAACCAACCGCACATGGATACTGACCAAAGAAAGACTAAGTTGTTTAGTTTTTAAGTGATTGGAGAATTTCTTTCTTTCTTTCTTTTTTACTTTTTTCTTTTTAGTTTTACATGAGAGTAGAATGTATTTTGACATATCATACACACATGGGATATAACTTCCCATTCTGTGGTTGTACACGATGTAGGGTTACACTATTTATGTATTCATATGTGTACATAGGAAAGTTATGTCCAATTAATTCTACTGTCTTTCACATTTCCTCTCCCTCTTCCTTCCCCCAAGTACCCTTGTTCAATCCAGTGAACTCCATTGTGAGTTATCGTCCACATATCAGAGAGACAACATTCAGCCTTTGGTTTTTTGGGATTGACTTATTTCACTTAGCATGGTAGTCTCCATGTCCATTCATTTACCAGCAAATGCCATAATTTTATTCTTCTTTTGCCTGAGTAATATTCCATTGTGTATATGTACCACATTTTCTTTATCCATTCATCTATTGAAGAGCACCTCTGTTGGTTCCATAGCTTAACTATTGTGAATTGAGCTGCTGTGAACATTGTTTGTGGCCCTGTCACTACAGTATACTGATTTTAAGTCCTTTGGGTAAATGCCGAGGACTGGGATAACTGGGTCAAATGGTAGTTCCATTCCAAGTTTTCCATACTGCTTTCCAGAGTGGTTGCACCAATTTGTAGTCCCACCAGCAATATATGAGTGCACCTCTTTCTCCACATCCTTGCCAACATTTATTGTTACTTGTATTCTTGATAATTGCCATTCTGACTGACATGAGATGAAATCTCAGTGTAGTTTTAATTTGCATTTCTCTAATTGCTAGTGATGGTGAAAATTTTTTCATATATTTGTTGACCATTTGTATTTCTTCTTCTGTGAAGTATCTGCTCAGTTCCTTTGCTTATTTATTGATTGGTTATTTTTTTTTTTTTTTGGTGTTAAGTTTTTTAGTTCTTTATATAGGAGATTTTCTTTTTTATAAAGTAGTATTTCACCTTCAGGAAGATTAAAAAATTCATATTAGAGCTTTTGAATTCTGTTTATTTATTCTGATAAGCACTTAAGTTCTTTAACATTAAAGATGCAATTTTTAGTAGAGAAATATAGGGACTATCATATATTTTATCCATTTAAATGGATATGCTTTTTTTTTGACAGAATCTTATTTCTCATGGCTAGAAATATTTTTTGACCATTATAACTTTCTCATAATGCAGAGTAGGAGGAAATTTGAGTGTAAGATTATCATTAAATTAATGAAGATTGTATATACTAGAAAGTGTAGAGAAAATGGGACAATAAAAACTGTTTAAAGGGCTGGGGATGTGGCTCAAGCGGTAGCGCGCTCGCCTGGCATGCGTGCGGCCCGGGTTCGATCCTCAGCACCACATGCAAACAAAGATGTTGTGTCCGCCGAAAACTAAAAAAAATAAATAAATATTAAAATTTCCTCTCTCTCTCTCTCTCTCTCTCTCTCTCGCTCTCTAAAAAAAAAAAAAAAAAAAAAAAAACTGTTTAAAGAGCAATGTGAGAAAGAATTATTCTTTGTTACGATCATAAAACACAAAAATAGAATTGTGATTTTTTTTACTAGCCTATGTCAATATATCAAAAATATCTTTCATATCTTTTTTTTACAGATTGAAATTGTCAAAGAAGAATTTAATGAACATTTAGAATCAGTTGACAAGATAAACCAGATCTGTAAAAATCTACAATTTTATCTAAATAAAATGAAAACCTTTGAAGAGCCCCCTTTTGCAAAAGAGGCTAATGTTATCGTGGATCGATGGCTTGATGTACGTGATTATTTTATTGACTACAAATTCTGTTTTATAACAAATTAATCTTTTTGGGTGAATATCTTTAGTATTCCTAATTGAAAAATTAAACTATATTTGTCATAAATATGTTCAAATAATATGAAGTTTATAACTCAGGAATTAATTTCACCCCAGAGTTAGGCACTACTAATAAGTGGGTCTATAATCTTCTAGGTACAAAAATAGTTACTCAACTTATGTACATAAACTAGCTAATCTATTATGCATTTGTGCAGGATATTGATATTTAACTGTATATTTTTGGTTGAGAAGTGATAACATGTTTATGAATTACAAACTAAGGATTTATCTATATTATATTTCATTTGCTTTTAAAAAGCATATTTTGGGGGGGGATTGTGGCTCAGAGGTAGAGTGCTCGCCTAGCATGGGCAGGACCTGGGTTCGATCCTCAGCACCACATAAAAATAAAAGCATTGTGTTGTGTCCATCTACATCTAAAAAAATAAATATTAAAAAATAAATAAATAAAATTTTTAAAATAAGACTATTGCTTTCAATTGATATAAGATATAGCAAGTGAACTACAATTTTTTTAAGAGAAAGAACTACATGGTAGATTAAATAAATAATATTTTTGATGATCATAAAACAGATTATTTCTCCAGTAATAATAAATTCAAACTCAAATTTTATTTTAGAAATAGTATTTGACTGGAACAGTGGTTTTCCTACTTCTTTTCACCACTACATGTGTTACTTCTGCTTTTACATTATGGTAGATAAATGAGAAGACAGAAGACTACTATGAAAATCTTGGTCGAGCTCTGGCTTTATGGGACAAACTTTTTAATTTGAAAAGTGTCGTTGATGAGTGGACTGAAAATGTCCTTCGAGAAAGGAATTCACAGCTGACTGAAGAGGACAGAGAAAGGCTGAAGGTGATTCAACAGAGATAACATAGATTTTTTTTTTTTATAATTTGAAATTTTATTCAAAACAGATTTAAAAATTTTATTTTATCTTATTTTATTTTTTGGACATAGATGTTTTGTTTGCATATTGTTGACACTGTAATACTGAGTTTGCTCTCTTGGATCAGGACAGAAAAATCACAAAGAAATATTTTATCTCTTTTATTTATTCCTTGAAAGGAACCTGAACTCTATCCATTCCTTTGTGACATCCAGGATGGTGATAGAGGATATTGTTAACAGGGGGTTTACGGACACCAAGGGAGTTCATGGATAAAATGATCTTGGATGGCAAAAGATTGCGTCTTTATTTTCACAAACATCTAGTTTAATATAGCATTTGTTTCAATTATGAATATAGGGAACATATATGGTAGGATGAGCATCATAGGTGACTTCATTATCAAGAGAATCACAGATTTAAAAAAAAGAAAGAAAATCACAGATATTTTAGATCATTATTTGATTGTTTATACCTGTGTCCTTATTACTAGTTTGAAAGCAAAGGATATAGTGGGCCCACTGTTGGATCTTGTCATTTAAGATATTAATAGAGAAACATGAAGCAATATATGTCACACATTATTTTTAATATTTTGATAACTATAACCCAGTGTAATTATTTTCATTTGTAACATTATATAATTTTCCTTATGTTTTATTTTTCAATTATTATTATGCAAAGGACCCATAGATTTCACAAATTGCCCAAGGGGTACATAGTATTTAAAAAAAAATGTTAAGAACTCTTTGCAGAAGTTCTAACAAAATGTATTATTGTTCCCAGGTAAGGGAAGTGTATACCCCAGGGGTAGGCAAACCTTTTCTTATAGGGCCATATAGTAAATATTTTAGGTTTATGGATCATTCTGTCTCTGCAATAACTACTCATCATTGCTGTTATAGTGTCAAACTGATAAACAGTTCAAAAATCCTTGGAAGTAGCTGGGTTCCAATAAATATTTACACAAAGAAGCTCTCAGCTCTGAGGCTATAGTTTGTTAACCCCTGATCTAGAGCCTCCTGATATAGACAACATTTATTTAAATTCGACAGTCCCTCAAAAAGATTATTAAAATAAAGAGAATGAGAATCAGTGTCTTTATAGAACTTAAAAAAGCTGTTTTTTGTTTGTTTGTTTGTTTGTTTTAAACAGTAATCTCAGACTTTGTTATTTGGAAAAAGTTAAAGTTGTCTCTTAACTCTGAGAAGAATGCTTTCTAACCACTTATTTGTTCATGTATTATTGGGTTTTTATCATGTAAAATCATCATCTTGCTGGGTGAGAAAACAAAGGTTGGCAGTTTTTTGTGGATTTTGTAATATAAAACTGTGTGTGCATGAAGCAAATGCTTCACTATCATTTTATCCCTCTTTGTATCTTATTCTCTTTTTAATTCATATATCCATTTTTATGGAAACCATTTTTTAAATGTGTGAAGATGTCTGGTTTCCTGGAGATGTGATGGTAGTTACGAATTAAAACAATGGTTCTCTTAAGTATAAATAAATCATCTCTAAGAATCACTTAAATTTGTCTTGAACTATATAGGTTGTTTAGAAATCTGAAGTTAAAGAATATAAACTGCCAGCCCATGGGCCAAACCTGCCAAAACCTGCCAAAATCTGCAAGTGTGGACAAAGCATTCACAGCCCAAACACACATATCTAAGAAGTTTGTAATACTTTTAGGCAGACCATGCAGTTTTGCAGCATAGGCCTTTCCTCTCTCTATTGCCTTAAAACTAGAATGCGTCACTCGGTGATAGCAATTATCTGACCTGTAGAGACACTTTAGTTTCTGACTCCCAGGACTCTGTCAGAAAACAAGTGATTAGAGAAAATTCAAAGGCATTCTCAGTTTCTATCAGCAGTAATAATCATGGCTACCGGAAATTTGGTGATGAAATAAGAAGATATTTTCCTTTAAAATTATGTGTTTTAGGAAGAGTTACAAGTCCATGAACAACAAACTTCAGAATTTTCTAGAAGAGTGACCGAAATACAGTTTCTGCTTCAAAGTAATGAAAAACCACTTGAATTGCAGGTAAGAGAATTTCCACTTAAAATCCTCAATTAAAGATTCTCTAAAGCCTCTAAATAGTCTTCATAAACCAAGCATTCTAAATCTTAAACATAAAATTAGGATCATTATTTATTTGATTTCTGTTAAATCCAACCAAATTTTGTAGTTGGCATAGATAATAATTTTTTTCCCATGATTAGCATGAAGAAAATATTGTATTTTTGCACTCTTCTGTTCTCCTTTTACTCATTTACAGGTGTATTATGTAAAGGGTCACATGTGGCTGTGTTTCCATGTAAAGTAACAATAATTTCTTGTGAATGTCTTGGGTGCAGGAAAGAGAATATGACTCAAGTCAGACTCTATAAGATTTATTAATTGCTATCTTCTGTTGTATGAAGATAATTGTCTCAATTTTATTTGGATCAGTGTGCACAGTGGTTAAATAAGAACTCTGGAGGTACTTTGTAGGTAACATCCTGGCTGTATCACCTATTAGCTTTGTATTGGGCAAGTTATTCAACCCTCTTTGTTTTTTTTATTGTTGTTGTTTATGGTTTTTAGTTGTAGATGGACACAATACCTTTCTTTTATTTATTTATTTTTATGTGGTGCTGAGGATCGAACCTAGCACCTCCCACGTGTACTGGGGAGTTACAACCCCAGTCCTGTTATTCAACCTTCTTAAGCCTGTATTTTGCACAGGAAGTGCTTACCTGGATGCTGTATACATAAAAAGCAATCAATGCTGTCTAATTTTTTTCTGTGTGTTTTAATCTTATCTGTCTTATCTCATAAGTGCCTTGAGATATTACTTCAGTTGATATGTTAGATAAAACTTATTTTGGGGGAAGGATTCCAATTAATGTCTTAGAAAAAAACTCACAATGCTAATTTCAGTTTTTCTATGTTATTCTTTATTTTTTTTCCAAGGCAATGTTCCTATCATTGTATTGGTGATATGGAATAATGTAGAGCAATGAGAAGAATTTTTTTTTTCATATTGAAATGAAGCAGTCTTGTTACTTTCTAGCAATGCCTTTTGCCTTGCAGTCTAGTTCGATAAGATCCGTCACAGAACTACATGTTGCATGATTTCAGGTCATGGAGCGCTCTATTTTGAACAAGATGGAACATGTGAAAAAGTATATATCAGGAGAGTCCAATTGCTTCGAGCTTGGTAGCAGCACAGCTGAGCTGAGGGAGGATCTCGACCAAGCCAAGACCCAGATCGGGATGACGGAGTCCCTCTTGAAAGCCCTGTCTCCTTCTGACAGCTTGGAGATTTTCACTAAACTCGAGGTGCTGCCCAGTTGCTCATCTTCTGATTTTCAGGCTTACTCTCACATTTTTCATGGTCTTGACCTTTTTCCGTTAATAAAAACAGAAAGAAATGGAAGTTCTGGGGTTGGGGGGGATACCCAGAAAATCAGTTTCTGTGTATTTAGCACTTTGATGTTTGAATTGCTTTGTCTACGGTAACTTTTTAAAATTAAATTTGCAATGGATTGTACACCTGCTAGCAAAGAGAAAGCAAATCCATTCATTCAAAATCTTGTAGACTTTTTCAAAACAATTGAGATGTCTGTCATCTGTGACTTGAGCCTGTTTTAAGACTTAATGGTGGTTGTTTGTTTACATCTGTAGGAGATACAACAAGAAATTCTACAGCAGAAGCACAACATGATAGTACTTGAGCATCAAATAGGTTGTCTCACCCCTGAACTCTCTGAATTGAAGAGGCAATATGAAAGTGTCAGCGATTTATTTAATACCAAAAAAGGTGTTTTGCAAGATCACTTTTCTTCATTATTGAATGGTGAGTGTGATGTTCCTCTTACTTGAAGTATGAAGATAGTACTGTGAACCCAAAAACTAATCTAAGCCTGACTTATAAATGGTTTGCACAGACTGTATTTAAAGGAAGATTATTTGGATAAAACCTTTGGGGGGAAATACTTACTGATTAATGCCTGGCATTAAATAATGTGTTTTTCTTTAAAGCCCCAAATCTTAATTTAAAAGTTAAGTTTGAACTACTCAACTGTGCTCAATGAGTCTGGAAGGCTGCTTGTGTTCTGTCTGTACAAGTGTCTTTGAAAGGAGATTTGGTTTAGCCAGGTGTGGTGGCACACACCTGTAGTCCCAGTGACTCGGGAGGCTGAGACAAGAGGTTTGCATGTTTGAGGCCAGCCTCAGCAACTTAGTGAGGCCCTAAGAAACTTAGTAAGACCTTGTCTCAAAATAAAAAGTAAAAAGGGCTGGGGATATAGCTCATTGGAAAAGTGCCCTTGGGTTAAATCCTCAGTCCCCGTCACCCCTCCCCCCAAAAAAAATAAATAAATAAGAGGGAGATTTGGTGTAAAACATACCAAATTACTTTGTAGACTATATTAGGCCTCATAATTGGATTTCAGGATGTATTACCACTTTCCAGGATGGTGTAGGAAACAGGTTATAAAATCTCTTACATAGTAAGGTGTATGGAATTCTGCTGGAATATATAGAGCTTTTTTCTCCCTTACTTCCTGTAGATCAATGCAAGAACTTCAATGACTGGTTCAGCAAGATTAAAGTGAGGCTTGAAGAGTGCTTCGACTCATCAGAAACAAAAAAGAGTGTGGAACAAAAGCTGCAAATACTTTCTGTAAGATACACACGTATACATATTAAAATGTATATGTACGTTTTAATCAGTCTATCATAACTAAAATATTGGCAGCATGAAACTTAATTTTAAGTAGATAAAATAATAATTACTTTGACTATTTTTTTTTTTTTTTACTTAACAGATGATAGTTCCAAGTAACCAGGCTTTTTTCCTAAATATTTTGGAACTCTGTTTTTACTGAGTTAAGTGTGCAAGTAGCTTAAACAAGTTCCACTTTGATACTACTCTAAGATGCTGTTTTAGTTAATTCAATTGTGTTAAAATCATGTTTGATCAAAGATGAAGACTTCACCTAATTTGGACTATAAAATTTCTTTTTTTCCCTTGAAAAAAGATGACTTCATTTAATTATTTTCCCAGTCATATTTTTAAAAATATTTTTAATATTTTATTTTTAACTTGTGGTTGGACACAATACCTTTTAATTTTTTTTTTAATGTGATGCTGAGGATCGAACCCAGGCTCTGCCAGACAAGTGCTCTACCACTGAGCCACAACCCCAGCCCCCCAGTCATATTTCTGATAAAAATTGCAATTGAACTTTAATGTATTGCTAGACAGAGCACTGAGTGTACAGAGCTTGTAAGATACCTTTGGCACCCTTAAATATTGATCATTTTGGGGTAGATTATCTAGTACATTAATATTTTGATGACAAGTCATGTTCTCAAGCTTATTGAAAGCACTAAACATTTTGTTTAATTTATTGTTTTAATGGTACTATGCTTTATTACTGGAATCATCTTTCTTGTTTCTTTAAAGCCCCACTTTTTTTTTTTTCTCTTGCTTTTAATTTGCCCATTTCATGGGCCTCACCAATTCACACCCAAACCTTTGAAATACAAACATTGGGAAAAAAAATTCTGGTGTTGGAAAGGTTAAATAGAAAATAGTGTTTAGTTTTATATAAGGATGTCAGAGCAAGTATTTAGGAAGAGTTGAGCAGAGCCAGGAGAGGAGAATATAGCTTTCCTGGTCCTGCTCTGAGGGACCTTATGGTGGCTCTATACTGCTGTGCTAGAGGTGATATCCAGAAAGTCAGATTCAAGTGCAAATGGATACGTATATCCAGAACTACCATAGGTCCTCCACCATTGGAGTTAGCCACACCTTCATTACTTTCCTTCTGTGAGAATGTTAACTGGGAACTGGCAACATCTGTGTACTGCTTTAGAAAAGTGTTGTGGGGGTGGCAAGTGACTACCTTTAGATCATAATTGGCTTTTTGTCTTTCCTAAGGATTTCTTGACTCTTGAGGGAAGAAGCAGTAAAATACAGCAGGTAGAAACTGTATTGCAGCATGTGAAGAAGCACCTACCTAAAGCCCATGTTAAAGAGCTTAACAGTTGGCTTGTGAGTCAAGAAGTTGAATTAGAAAAAATGGTGTCCATATGTGAGGCCCAGGCAAAGGAACTCGATAACTACCTGGAGCAGCTACTGAGGTACGAAGTCAAGGTGATATCTAAATAACATTTTCACGGGATATTTTTAGAGTTCTTTCTCGTGGGCTCTTCCTCAGTACAGTGTATGCTGTGATATGCAGTACATACAAATTTAATAGGTAAAATAGGTATAATTATTCCTTGGTATCTAAGCATCCAAAATCCACAGATGCTCAAGTTGCTTATATAAAATGTATAATATTTGCATATAACCCTTATATATTAATGTGAAATTTCAGGAAGTCCTATTTGATTTATTTTAATTATTATTAAGAACCCTTTCATCTTCTGATGAGACAGTAATATTGATACATATTAGAGGAGATGCTTTTGGTTATAAAAAACAGTATATTTCTCTTTATCTCTGCCTTTTTTAAAATATTTTTTTTAAGTTGTAGATGGATACAATATCTTTATTTATTTATTTTTATGTGGTGCTGAGGATTGAACCCAGTGCCTCTGGCGTGTAAGGCGAGTGCTCTACCACTGAACTACAACCCTAGCCCCCCTCTAACGGCCTTTTTTTTTTTTTTAAAGCAGTTTAATAATTCATAGAACTGAAAAATTGAGAGTTACATATAGCTTAACAGGGGCTTGAGTAGTTGGTTCAAACAACATGATCAGGACTTAATATCTCTATCTTCCATTTCTCAGGATTTTTTTTTTTTTTTTAACCATTGGGGCCATTATGTAGGGCTTCTTTTTAAGGTCACGAGATGGCAATTCTTAGAATTGTGTGTCTTTTTTCATTCATATTTAGTGAAAACAAAAACCAGAATTTGTGTTCCTGATACTATAAGGGCATCTCATATATTTTAAATCTCTGGGTTACTTGTAATACCTAATACAATTTAAAGTCTATGCAAGTAGCTGTTATACCGTATTGTTTAGGGAATTACAAAGAAAAAAAAAGTCTATACATGTTCAGTATAGATGCAATTTCTAGTTTTCCAAATATTTTTGATCTGTGGTTGGCTCACTCCATGAATGTGCAACTCATGGATACAGAGGGCCAACTATACTGTTTGTGGTTTGTTTGTTTTTTTGTTTTGTTTTGTTTTGTTTTGTTTTGTGTGTGTGTGTGTATGCATGTGTGCATGTGTTTTGGTCGGGGGGGCACTCGGTATTGAACTCGGGGTCTCATGTGTGCTAGGCAAGTGCTGTACCCCTGAGTTATGCTCCTAGCCCTGGAGCATTTTAAAAATTAATTCATTTTAAAATTTTAAAAATTAATTAACTAATTAATTAAGTATTACAGATTGAACCAAGGGGTGCTCTACCACTGAGCTTCAATCCCCAGTCCTTCATATTTTTTATTTTGAGGTAGGATCTTACCAAGTTGTCCAGTCTGGCCTCCAATATTTGATATTCTGCTTCTGCCTCTGCCTCTGAAGTAGCTGGAGTTACAAGTGTGCATTGCCCTGGCTAGACTTTTAAATTCAGGTTTGGTGCTAGGAGTTTCTACAAATTAACTAATGGCAAAGGTTCAGGGTACAGTCCAAACATTTTGGGGTTTTTTCCTGTTATTTATGATACTTTTGTATGGTTCATTACTTTAATGAATTTCATTATAATATAGGCATTTATTCAGGTTTTATATGTTACAGGTTTTCTCAAAAAATAAAACTGATAGTAAAAACTTGGTTGACTGACAAGGTTCATGCTATCCTCTTGAGTATAAACATTTTTTGCTTAAAAATATATCCTGATCTTTGTAATATTCTTTTAGACTGCAGGATGATTGCAGAAGCCTGAGTAAGTGGTTGACTAATCAAGAAGAGGAGTGGAAAGAAATGGAAGAATCAGGAGAGAAAACTGAGCTATTTTGTCAAGCATTAGCTGAAAAGAGGTATCATGATCTCATATGAAATATATTACTTGGGAATATGATTTCTTCTACTGTGTAGGAGTGACTTCTATAAATTTTCAATGTTATTTGTAAATTACAGGGAACAGTTTGAATCTCTGGTCCAGTTGAGTGACTCTTTGAAGGACCATGGGTTTACTGAGGAAGATGAAATAATAAACGAATCAACATGTTTGATTGAAAGATACCAGACATTATTGAGACAATTACATGAAATTGAAGAAGAATTTAAGTTGCCACCTGCTGAGGACCAGAGCTTTAATGATCTTGCACATGATGTGATTCATTGGATAAAAGAGATTAAAGAGTCTCTTATGGCTTTGAACTCATCTGAAGGCAAAATGCCACTCGAGGAGAGAATCCAAAAAATAAAGGTATAACTGGAAACTGAATTTGAGAGGTCAGATTGAACTCTAATTTTGAAAAGATTTAGAGGAAACTGCAAAGATTTGTTTCTTAATTGAATCACTGTGGAATCGTTGAAGAAATTCAAATCACTGAGCTTACAAAAGAGAAGGGTTATGATGGATCTAAAATTATTTTAATGCATATGAAAGAGAGAAAGAGTATCCTGTCTTTGAGAGGGCAGTACCCAATTATTTTCCATCTTCACTGCATGCAGAAGAATTGAAATAAAGACAATAGATCAGAGCCACCGCAGGTGCTAGGATACAAAAGTGAATGTATGTCTGTACAGTAGAGGCATTAGCAAGGTCAAGTGCAGGGTGGAGAGTATTTCTTGGGGTGGGTTTATATGCTCACAGAAGGCTTACTAGATGCTTAGTGGAGGTGAAGAAAAAGAAATCTCATGCTTCTTGGAGTCCTCTTTCTCTCCAAGGGGAGATTCATTCAGTGAATATTGCTAGTTTAAAGTACAGGACACAAGCCAGCTGTGATGCTACCCACCTGTAATCCTAGTGACTTGGGACTGAGGAACCAGGATCATTAGCCTGGGAAACTTATTGAACCTCAGTCTCAAAAAAATAAAAGCAGGGCATAGAAGCCTATGTACTTATTGGACTCACATAAATTGAAGCATTTTTTAGAGGAAGAGATGCTCAAGAAGAGTGAGCTGGGAGGGTTGGTGATACTTAGTATTCAGCATCATTTGGGATTATGTCTGAAAGTTTTATTTGATGACAAATCTCAAGTAGATTTTACAAGAGGGAGAGAACTGAGTTGTCAGGGCAAAAGAGGGAATGAGAACAGAGAATAAGAATTGTTGTCAGGGTGGAGACATAATAGTTGACACTGAGAGGAAAGCTGTGTTTTCCTATGGGAGGCCATAAATCTATTCTGGGTTGTATAAGAAGGTCTTATTTAGTTTGCTACCCTAATTCTCCACTTATAAATAATAGAAGAGAATAGGAAGGAGGATTTACCCAGCTTTTTTTAGCATATGAAATTAAGAAAGCAGTTGAAAATGAGGCAGTGAATAGGAACTCACCGCCTGATCCTGCTCAGCTCAAACTGACAGATGCTTATTGAGAACCAACTCTTTATAAA
Source organism: Callospermophilus lateralis (assembly GCF_048772815.1). Classification (NCBI taxonomy): domain Eukaryota; kingdom Metazoa; phylum Chordata; class Mammalia; order Rodentia; family Sciuridae; genus Callospermophilus; species Callospermophilus lateralis. The sequence goes on along the minus strand of NC_135307.1, from coordinate 67,143,891 downwards.
TGTGAAGGGGATGTCTTTGTATTGGGGGCTTATATGAAAATGAAAGGGTTATTTTGAAATATGGTCTGCAGTTAGAATCTTAGGATATCTTTTTATTTGTAAGCTTTATGCTATGTAAAATCTCTAAGTAATATGAATGAAATTATAAGATCTTTTGTATTTTGTGTTTCAGGAAATCATTTTACTAAAGCCTGAAGGGGATGCCAAAATACAGACCATTACGAGACAAGCCCAGAGCAGTGAGGCCCTATTGGTGCAGGAGACCCTTGATGATATCACCAACCAGTGGGACAGCACGCTCCATCTGGCCAGCACATACCTAAGGTAAAGGGTGGGAGTGCTGTCCCTGCTTGTGTTTTTTCTCATTGCTCAGAGGAGTCATAACAAGTATGTTTTGTGTCTGGGTTTGGATATAATATCTAGTGGACAGAAAGTCAGTGGTGTCCAAGGCAAGAGAAATAGACCAGGTCAGATATGAAGCGGCTGCTGCATGCTCAGGCAGTGTATCTGGTGCATCATCCTGTGGGATTCTTCCAAACAAAGTCACGTCACCTCTCATTCCACGTTCACGTGACCCTGCTTCTGTGCCAACCCCCTCCCCTCAGTCAGCCCTCTGAGCCTGCATGGCATCACTGTGGAGTAACTGATGCTTTGGAATATTTTTCTTAAGAAATTCTTAAAGTGGAAACATTGATAAATGTTGGCCAAATTCTGTAGACATATTTCTGGAGAACATACTTATTTCTGATCTGGTCTTAAATGGTACATTTCATGTTTTGAAATGTGAAGCTTATGTTTTTCTAAAGAGACCACCAAATTACAACTAAATTGAAGATACAGAAAGCATAAGCCAGTTAATTGGTTAATATATTGAATGCTTATTTTACTTTTGTAAGAAATGTAAGAATCACACTTTAGTATAACAAAACCATTGGGACTAGTTTGAAATTTAAAGTATTAAATATTCTCTGATCAAACTATGTAACAAAAAATAAATATGTTTTTGATATGCAAATAATTTATGCTTCGATTTCTGAGCTAAATTTAGTGCCATTTTAGAATATTATAGTGCCTAAATAGTCTCTGGAAATAATATGAATTAGTATTATTGTAATGCTGTTAATTATAATGTGTGTTCAACTCTAGTATGCAAAACGCCTTTCCATTTTGCTATTATTTCATTTATAAAATATTTGGTGAAATTTAGCCATCAAGAAAAGCTTCTGCTAGAAGGGGAAAAGTATTTGCAAAGTAAGGAGGACTTGAGATTAATGCTCATAGAACTAAGGAAGAAGCAAGAAGCAGGCTTTGCCCTTCAACATGCTCTGCCAGAGAAGAAAGCCCAGTTAAAAATTTATAAGAAATTCCTCCAGAAAGCACAAGATTTGACATCCTTGCTAAAGGAGTTAAAATCTCAAGGAAATTACCTCTTGGAGTGCACTAAAAATCCCAGCTTCAGTGAGGAGCCTTGGCTGGAAATAAAACATCTACATGAGAGTCTTCTTCAACAACTGCAGGTGAAGTTTTATTCTTTGATAAATACAATTTTAAATGATTGTTGCAATCATTCTATTGATGCAAGATTCATATTCAGAACTATTGCTTGGCTGTCATTCTTTTGGTAAACCTAAAGCTTTCAAAAGTTAATTTATCATTTTACATAATGTTTCAGTCAGCTGTGACTAAAAGACACAACCGGAACAACTGTAGAGGAAGGCTCACAGTTTCAGAGGTCTTAGTCCATAGAAGGTTGGTTCCATTCCTTAGGGCTTGAGGTGAGGCAGAGCATCATGGCAGAAGAGTGTGGCAGAGGAAAGCATCTCACATGATGATCACAAAGCAGATAAAAATATCTTTGCCGGATACAAATATATACCTCAAAGCCATGACCCCAACGCTCCATTTCCTCCAGCCATGTCCACCTGCCTTCATTTACTACTCAGTTAATCCCGTCAGGTGATTAATCCACTGGTTGGGTTAAGACTTTCACAATCCAATCACATCTCCTCTGGACCTTCTTGCATTGTCTCACACGTGATGTTTGGGGACTCCTCACATCCAAACCATAACCGGTGAAAATGCCAACTTTCAAGGACTGAGGAATCCAAACCGTTTTGCTAGATGAATCCACTGTGGGTTATTTGATGATAACGCTATTACCTTTCATTGAAGTTTGGTTCTTTAGGGGTTGAATGGCTTAAGATTCTAGGCATCTCTATGAAAAGGACAGTGTTTGCATTATCCATCCATCCATCCACTCACCCGTTCATCCATCTACATTGTGATATTTCATTTATCTTGTTCCTACCTTCTTATAAGTACCCCTCTCTTAAATCTTAGGAAATTATTTGCAGTGAAAGAATTGAGGTAAATCATCAGCTTGTTAAGAGGGAATATATTCTTTTAATAGAACTGTTTGTAATTCTTTGCACACTGAAAGCTGGGTTCAAAGTAATGATTATCTCAGTAAGAAATCCTGCTTGTCTAGATATTAGGAGTTGGGAAGGGATTAAGGTGGCTATATATCACTTCATTTAATACTAGTTGCTTTTCTGATAAGGTATGGTTATCTTATTTTCTTACCCCACAGAGGGAACCTAAAAATGGTTTGCTCTTGAGTTAGGATTACTTTTTCCTAACATAAGATTTGAGTTTGATTCTTAGGAAAGGAACATGGAGTGAGGTTGATCTTGTAGAGTCTCATCTCCAACTGTGAATTCTTGGTTTTAAAGCAACAGATAATTAAGGTACTTGGTTTATTATGGATGTTTGTGACTTACGGATATAATTTATAGTTATTTCTTTTTGTAAACTGCTTGTCAAAAAAATTATCTTCTGGAAGGAAATGAGGGCAATAAAGCATGAGAAGAACAAGTGTTTTTATTGAGTCATTTTTTTAGGAAAAGATGCAGATTTTGCAATGAAATACTTCAGACACTGAGATCTTTACTTCAGAACTCTGGATCGGTTGTGGACATATTTCGGCTTTTCTGTTGTGGTACTGGGGATTGAACCCAGAGGCACTCTATCACTGAGCTACATCTCCAGCCCTTTTTATTTTTTATTTTAAGACAGAATCTTGCTAAGTTAGAACACTAGACTTGAACTTATAATCCTCTTGCCTCAGCCTCTCAATCTGTGGGATTATAGGTATGTGCCACTGTGCCTGGCAGCACACACTCTCAAAAGGTGGAACCTTGTAAGACAAATATTTATAAATTGTGTAATTATTTCCTAAGTGAAAAATTCAGAGAGAAATAATTTGTAATTGTCAATCGTTTCTATTTTTAGGATTCTGTGCAAAAATTAGAGGATCATGTTGAAGAACACCATTCATACGAGGTTTTCATCAAAGAGCTGAATACCACATTGGACAACATCTCCATGGAATTAGTTAGTTTTTCTGATTTGCCGGTGGATCAAACAGCAATTGAGGACAAACTGCAGAAACTGCAGGTATCAAACAATGTCCGTATGTGGTAGACATTTTTGGAAAAAAAATCAACAGTCATTAGAAGTTGACTAATCAGTGGTTTTGATCAGAAATTGAAGTATTATTCAAATGACTTAGATAGCAAAAGTTCTGAAAAGTCAAAACAATGGGAACATTGTTCTTTAGTGCCCAAATCCATTTGTAATTTGAGTTGAACTGTTCTCTGACTCAGTGGCCTTTGGAGATAATTCTACCCGTGACCTGTCCGTACCACTCAACTATGTGAACTTGAAGGGACTCTTATTCATTTATGTAACTTCAAAACCTATCCTAGTACTTAACTGTTAGTTAAATGAATGAGTGAATACTTATTGCCCTTTAAGTTAGTGACTAATAAATCCCGCACAGTCCATAGAATACTATAAGACATATTCCATTTCACCAGTAACATCAATGGCTATTGTATTAAAGTTCTTCAGTGGCTACTGTGGTACTTCAAATTCTTCTTCTGTCTGGAGTTTTCAAATTAGCCTCATTTGTTCATGAGTGTTGTAATTATTGATTGAATTCCCACTATATCTAAGAGAGTATACCTGATAGTTTTATTTCTCATCACCTCCAAATCTTTGAATTTTAAATATTAGAATTAGATTCATGTGGGCACATGGTTCTTTTCTTCTTTTTAATACTTTACACACATAGCAAGCACTTTTCTTTAGTGTTTTCACTTGTGGAAAGACTATCTTAAGCAAAACATGAATATATTCAACACATATCTGTTGACCACCTCCTGTGTTTTACAGCCTGTGCTGTAAACATTTGCAGCATTACTTGTTGCAAATCTCCTTATAAAATATGTTTTGATGCTATATTGGCTTACATTTTACCCAGAGTTTCTTCTTTGAGGTATGCATTGATAGGGTTTTTAATACATGATTTCTACTAATGTAGCATTGTAATTTACAGAAGCCAGTTCTTCTGACAGTTCAATGGAGTTGCTTTTGACAATAATCTTTTCTCCACTCACAGGAACTAGAAAGTAGACTCAGTTTACAAGATGGCACACTGAAGAAGATTTTAGCATTAGCAAAATCCATCAAGCAAAATACATCTTCAGTGGGACAGATTATTATTAAAGATGATATAAAATCACTTACGTGTAAACAAAAAGATTTGGAAAACAGAATTGAATCTGCTAAACAGGAGACTGAAAATTATCTCAACAGCCTTCTCAAATCAAAATGCTCAATAGAAAAGAATGAGAAGTTTCCTTTGCCAGGCAGACAGAGGCAGGCCACTTCTGAGGTGGTGGAGTCCACTTGGCTCTTGGTGGGAGTGGAAGAGCTGGAGGAAGACTGGGAAGTAAACAAGGTAAGTGTTGGTGATTACACTCTCTAGGATAAGTCTAAGAAAGAAGAGGTGTTTGGCTCTGAAAAGAGGGTCGTGAATCAAGCGTTCTGACTTCATAATTAAATCCTCAGCATACTGGTTATTTATGAAACTCACTTGTACAAAGAGCCCTTAGAAAACTATCCAGATTTTAGTGGTGAAATATTACTGTTCAGTCTGTTAAAATGTCAATCATCAATTTAGGTATATTATCCTCACAGATAGGTAATCAGATACAGTTTCGTGGGTCAAGAGCACAAAGGCAAATTAGAAAAGGCAAAAGAAAAGAAAATTTGCTTTACCGATTTCCTAAGGGGGCGGGAATATAACAGCTCAAATTTTTCTTTCTTTCTTTCTTTCTTTTTTTTTTGGGTTGATTTTATAAATGAAACCAGAGACAGTTATTTTCTTTTTCTACTTTTGTTAACCCTATACTGCAAATATACTCTTTTTTTTTTTAAAGAGAGAGAGAGAGAGAGAGAATTTTTTAATATTTATTTTTCAGTTTTTGGCGGACACACATCTTTGTTTGTACGTGGTGCTGAGGATTGAACCTGGGCCGCATGCATGCCAGGCAAGCGAGCTACCGCTTGAGCCACATCCCCAGCCCGCAAATATACTCTTAAATGTTGTCAGATCTTTTAGTGTGAAAATATTTACATTCAGACTCCTAATTTTCTCAGAGAAGAGGAACAAGGAGCTGGGTGTGATGGCGCACACTTGTAATCCCAGTGGCTCAAGAGGCCAATGCAGGAGGATCACAAGTTCAAAGCCAGCCTCAACAAAAGCGAGGCACCAAGCGACTCAGTGAGACCCTATCTCTAAAATAAATAAAATAACAAAATAGAGCTGGAGATGTGGCTCAGTGGTCAGGTGACCCTGAGTTCAATCCCAGTACCCCCCGCCCACCCCTGGCCCCCCCAAAAAAGAAGAATTTTTTTTTTTTTAATTTCTTCTAAACCAAATAGGTGCATTTTCCTGTGGTCCTTAAAGCACTTTCCTGTAGCTTTCAAATCCATGTGGTAAAGGCAGTGAACTGAGTGTCATCCAGTCAACTGTGTTTGAAAGGATCCCCTGGCAGGCAGCCTCTCACCGTCCAGGGTACAGTGGATGGTCCGGAGGTTAGGCCAGTCAGGCATGAGCTTTCATCAGCTTTTTATGGAACATGTAATCAACAGGAAGGAAGAGAATACGCCTTTTGATTGTCTTCCTGGAACAAAAAGTCATGGATGATTAAAGGAACCAGATAGGATTTTTTGGAAATATGTTAAGCAAGGTTAATTACCAATGGACCTTCTCTTTGGCCATGATAAAAGTCTTTTTATAAATCCCACTTTATTAGATAATCCTAAGGAAGTAAGTCTAACAGAGAGAAGCCTCTGTGGGTGACTGAGGTTGTATATGTGAAAGATAATCTTTAATGATATTTAAAGAGGAATAGGTGAATGGGGCTGGGGTTGTGGCTCAGTGGTAAAGCGCTCATGTAGCATGTAGGCCCTGGGTTCAATCCTCAGCATCACATTAAAAAAATAAATAAAATAAAGGTATTGTGTCCAACTACAACTAAAAATATAAATATTTTTTTAAAAAGAGGAATAGATTATGTAAAAAAGGAAAAATACCCAAGTGCTTTCTACAGGATAAAGTTGTAAGATAGGACACAAACCTAACACAAGACATTGGCAACAGGGGTTAGTTGCCCAATAACTTCTAAACTAACTTCTCAGACACATTTTGACCATGAACCCCAGATTTCAATAAAGTACATTAAAAACTATATAAAGATCATAATCTAATGATGTTTTCTTAATTTATTAAGATGTTTACTTAATCTCAGATGATAAGAGCTTTTGTAGTTTGAGAGTTTATTAAGATTTTTTTCAGGACAGAGGAAGGAATTTAAGTCTTCAAATATGTTTCATAAGTCTTGATTACAGAAAATTAGTTTTAATTCCCTAGCAGTGTTTACTCTTCTGTAGCATGAATCTTTTTCTGAATCTGGGCTTACTTTTCTACAATAAGTGCAGGCTGCACTTTCTACTATGTAATATTAGAGTGTGTAAAGTTGTCTAACGTTAGATTATGAAAGGTCACGAGCAGTTTCAAGATCAGATATGGGGTTGGGGTTGTGCATAGACAAATAAAATACAAGTTTAATATGACAAATAAAATACATGTGTAATATTATTCCCAATAATATTACACAATACTAATGTGTAAGTCCTGACAATGTTATTGTCAGGACTCAGACACCTCGATATCATGAATACAAAAAGCACAGAAAAGAACAACTTATTTAATTTTAAATCTGATTAAAATAAACTATTATAATAGTGAAAATAAGCACTGAATTGATTAAAAGCACTTATGCAGACCTGTTTTGCTCTCGTTCTGTTGGGATGTGGGGTAGAGTAGCTTTTAATCTTACATGAAGCAAATATCCCATCTATGCTCACCTCATGTGACTTTGAAATCTAGGATGTTTCATCAGATAATTTTAAATGTCTCTAAAAGAATTGTTAGGATGTTTTTGTTTTCTTTATTAAATATTAATTTTTGTAGAATATATGATTTTCCTCTTAAAAATTGCCATGTGCATTTGAATTTAGTGCTAATGATTTCAGTTAGATGAAATTTATTCTAGACACATTAAATCTAGAACTTTTTCTTTAATGTTGGAAATATTAAAACTGTCTAGAGTCAAAAGAAATCACAAAATTTATTCTGAAGAATGGGTGATGATGATAGCATAACATATTTTTTATAGATGTGCATTTACGAGAGTTCTTTTTCCCACATACTACGAATTGAACCCAGGAACACTTACACTCTACCATTGAGATATATTGTCAGCCCTTTTTATTTTTTTTATTTTGAATCTCACTAAGTTGCTGAGGCTAGCCTGGAATTTGTGATCCTCCTGACTCAGCCTCCCAAGTACCTGGGATTACAGGCAGATGCCGGAGCACTCAGCCAATTTTCTAAGAGTCTTAAAGAATGAATAGGCAGAACTACCTTCCCTTTTCATTCTTCCTATATAACTTAAGTAAAGTAATATGTTAGGAAATGCTAAAAAGTGAGGACTATCTAATCTCCTGGGATTTTAGATATCCATAAAGGGAAGTGATCAAGAGTAAATGCATTGAAATTCCTATGACTTATATTCTCTCTATTTTTTATTTTCAAAAGTATCATAAAGCAATATTACAGGTTCACTGTATTCAGTGAGCTTTTATGCTGCAGTCTTCCCAAATGACAACCCACATGGCATAATTGCTTAAAAAAAAAAAAAAAGACACCCAGAACATTTGGTCTATAATTACTTCTTTAATGTCCTTGTCATTGGTGTCATTGCTTTTCATTATTTGTGAATTGTTTTTGTCCTTTTCAAAAGCTTCTGATCATTAATGATTTGGTGTATAGGAAAGCAGCTGTAGATAAATCCTAGAAGATAGGTGATCACCTGGGTAGGCAAGGCTTCCAGGGCTTCCACTGGGTGAATGGGTGGAAGCCAGGTGCGGAGTCTGTACCAGGAGAAGGAAAACCACTCCACCCAGGGAGACTTTTCAGTCCTGGGGTAATTGGTGTCTACTTCTGATGTTTCTTCTGGTAACTCAGTAACTATACATAATGGATCACCTAGCTGGGCCATGTGTGTACTCCATCTCCAAAGTATCCTACTTTGGTCTTTTTGGCCAGCATTTGAGTCTTGCTTCTTACTCTAGGAGTGTTTTTCACAGTCTAAGATTTATTCCTTTACAGGATGAGCGACCTGCACTCTGAACATGTTCTTGATGTCTACCAACAGTGTGTGCTTGAGAATGTGCTCCAAGGTCCTAAAATCTTGGGCTGGAGAGACCTTAGAAAATTTCTTCCCTAACCTTTGTATTTTAGAGAATGGGCTTGCAGTCCAGCAGAGCTGGGGTGAGAACCCAGGCATGCTGCATGCCCACTCTAATGCTCAGAACTCCACCCAGTGTTTCACAAAATGTGTTACACAGGTGGAAACTGAGTGTCTAAATAAGTTCTGAAATGTGAGGTTAAACAAATTTAAATAGATTTTCTTTATTATGTGAGTTGATCTTCCTGAGTCGTGTGTGCTGTGACTCTAGCATTTCTTTCAAACCTCCACTCTCTTGCTTTTCCCTCAATCCTAACAGATGTCTGGCCAAGAACTGCTAGATTGACAGGTCCTCATTTTCCTTCCCTTCCACTTCATAACTCACATACTATGAATATGAAAAATAGAAGACTAAGTAAAATGTTTTTATTTTTCTCTGGCTTGAGTTCGTCTCTGTGTCCATTCAGTAAAAGTACATTGAACAGGCAATGAAGATTCGGAGACAGACACTGTCTGTCCTCATAGAGCTTCTTTTCTTGTGGGGGAGACATATGTTACTCAATGAATTACACTAACGAGAGTCTAACTACAGGAGCTTAAGGAAGAACCCAGTTTGAGGTTAGCTTTTAACAAAGTAATCTGATACTGATGGTAGAGGTAGAGAGAGCTACTCTCAGGAAGCAACTCCTGAACAGGGACTGAAAGGGTCAGCTGGAGGCAGCAGAGCTCTGGGCTGGGCGTGGGGAGCTTTCTTGACAGAGGAAATGGTGGGAGAAAGCAGGAGTTTCAAAGCTGATTGATGACTCCTTGGCCAGATGGTAGAGGGCAGTGGAGAGCCTTAGATGAGGTCTGAGAGGGAGGAGCATGGCTGGCTGAGTCACTAGTGCTTTGTGGGTCACTTTGACATGTTAGACGTTATACTGAGAAGGTTGTAGAACAGTAATCAGCAGCCTCTGAGACTGTTGATCTGCCTTTTTTTTTTTTTTGGTCTCTGATGGCAATAAGATTTATTCTAAGATTGTTTTTCATTGCTTCATGTTGGAAGACTTTAGAGAAGGAAGAAACATGTCCCTTAGAGCTGGTGTGACAGGCTCTCCCCCTGTTGGCAGGTTCCAAGTGGTGGACTTTAGATCCTGGCCGACACACTATGGGACCATTCCTATGAAGGACAGAGAGGATGGTGATGCTGTTACTGACTTGCTTTCTTGGCTGTTTCCACTGATGGAAATGAAACCGTAATTCAGTTTAGAGAGCAAATCAGTAATCAAATGGATCATGTTTTGTGGCTATTAATTTGAGTTCTGGGCAAATATCCTAAAGAAATTTACATGTACATGCAAGAACCATACAAGAGTATACAGTGTGTATTACAGTACGAGGTGTGACAGGAAGAGAGGGACATGTTATTGTCCAGAGTATTCTAAGAGATAAATAAGTCACATTCATTCATTGGAACAGATACAAAGCTAAAATGACTATTCGATTTATACCAGTTAACATGAATTAATCTCAGAATACACTCTTGAATGGAACTAACAAGTATAAAATGGTACGTACATGATTCTGATTTCTGTAAGAATTAAAAACACAGAACACTAGTATGCCAATTCTGTTGCAGGTAATAACAGTGTAATGATGTGTATGTGGACTTTAGAGAAGGGTTGGTTCTAGGGAGGAAAAGAGGAAAAAGGATGGGGTTGGGCTTTCGGTTATTTTCCTAATATGGAAAATTGTATTGTTTTGTGTATTCAGTAATGAGAATCTGTTATTTTTGTTCTTTTATACATGCTTGAAACATAACCTAAGATAAAATGTTTCAAATAAGATATAGCACAGGGTACTTACTGAGCAAAGGATGACTGGTCATGAAAGAACTTTCCAGGAGCCAATCAGGGCCTGGCATCTGCATTCCAATCTCCCTGTCATGAGCAAAGGAATGTTGCCTTTTAAATTTGAAATGTTCGTTTGAGGGATTCTGTTGGCTTTTCTGCCAGGGTAGAAAATGGCTCTTGGGTTTGGTAAAGGAATGGCATTTTGGGGTGATTCCAGGTGTTTAAATACACTTTTTCTGACCACTGAAGGCAGTCATTACAAATGTCACTAGTGTTTTCCTGTGTAACGGCAGTCCTCTGGCACTGGTTTATCAGGTAAGAGATAAGAGCTCTGAATTCTTAGTAGATGACTAATAATTGATAAAGCTCTCCTACTCCCCGGTACTTAGGCCTGTAGCTCAGGCTCTTGTGCCTGGTGAGTTTATAGGGGGCTCTGAGAAACAATAACCATCAGGTGGGAAGAAGGCAGGTGCATACCTAAGATGACTGTGGCCCAGAACAAACCCACCCTGTGAAACCTGTGATGTGGCCCCTTTCTCCTGTCCCCCCAAGTCCTTCTGGATCTTTCCTGCTGTGACGCTGCCCATAATATAGACTTTCACCCAGGTTCATGTGAATTAAATCATTGAGTTGGAGGAAATTTGCCAAATCATTTCAATCATTTGTAACCTTTTTGAAGAAGTGACTGTGCCAAGTGTTACTTCGAAACCCTAACTGGCTGAACCCTCTTACCAGTTATAACAGGTGAAGTTCCAGGCAATATTTGTCTTATTTAAATAGGTTTTTAATTTTAGAATGGTTTTGGGAAACTACAAAGGTAATATAAAAAGTTGCCTTAAACCCCGGCATCTAATTTCTTATTGCTAACATCTCATATTACTGTCCAGGGAGTCATTTTAAGACAACGGTTTTTACCTTTTGGGGGTTTTGGAAACATTTTGTTCCAAGAGAAAATTGTTCGAAGTTTCTGCTGACAAAGTATATTGCAAAATCAAGAGTTTTTTCTTTTATTAAGTTATCTGGAAATTAAAGTTAATATCTTAGCAAAATAATGGAAATCTTTAAAAATTACTGTCCTGGGACCTAGTACACATAAGTCCTCAACAAATGCTTGTTGAAAGAATGGATAAATGAATGTGGGTACCCTGAGATGTCTGTGACCTGTTAAAATCTGCAACTTTTTAAAGTTAAAAAAAAAATCTCTATGTGTATGTATGTGTGTCCCCATATATAGCCCATATATAAGCTGTTCCACCTTATCTAGGTTATAATTCTTACTACTATCTGATTTAAGGTATCATTTATTCTTTTTAAATTTTTTTTTAGTTGTAGATGGACACAATACCTTTATTTTATTTGTTTATTTTTATGTGGTGCGGAGTATCGAACCCAGTGCCTCACACATGCTAGGCAAGTGCTTTACCACTGAGCCACAAACCCAGCCTCTCATTTGTTCTTAATATCATGAAATCATGGTGTTTCCTTCACTTAACCACTTATTTTAAAGTACAGATGGCTGACAGTGAGTGCCTATATTTTGATCTGTTCTCTGTATCATAGTAAATACCAAGTATAAATTTGGGAAATTTTCACTTTTCCATCCTGTTTTGTTTCTTTAAGACTATGTATTATACCCCTGAGCCAGGAGTGGTGGTGCATGCCTGTGATCCCAGCAGCTTGGGAGGTTGAGGCAGGAGGATAACAAGTTCAAAGCCAGCCTCAGCAACTAAGTAAGGTCCTAAGTAATTTAGTACCCTTTCTCAAAATAAAAAATAAAAAGGGCTGGGATGCTGCTCAGTGGTTAAGTACCCCTGGGTTCAATCTCCAGTATCCAAAAAAAGAGACTGTATATGATGCCTCAGTATATAATGGAGCAACACAAGATCCTGTACTATCTTGTAACAAAGTTTCACTTTTTGGAGTACCAAGTAGGTATTCATTATGGAGTGGGAAAAAAAAATCACCTTTGATAATACCCAACTATACTTCCTTAAAGTTCTTGATCTGAGTCAGTAGAAGAAATGACAATTTTGTTTTTGTCAAGATAAATAAAAATGATTCATTTGGAAGGTAGACTACTCAGCAATTAATCTTTTTATGTTTTCAGAATTCAGATGTGGAAATGGTTTTGTCAAAACAATTTCCTCTCCATGTTCAAGAAAGCATGAACAACGCCGAAGATGAGCACAAAGTCAACGAGCTGCAAAATCAGCCCTTGGAATTGGATGTTCTGCTGAGAAATGAACAATTAGAAGAGATAGAGGTATGGAACCGCGGAAACACTGACCACATGATTGCATCGCTCATCCAGGGTAGCACAATGCATTTTAATTACCAAAAACCTGCTTGCACGGAGTGAAAAGTCTTATTTAACCTCTGCCTGATGATCAATTTGGTAACTGTATAATTATGTACTCATCAGTAGGTTGTATAAGTTTTTGCATTTAACAAGTAGAAGGGTTTAATGAACATTCGTCTTCTTTCTCTTTCAGAAAGTTCCTCAAAACTTATTCAGTAACAAAATTTTAGATTTTTCTGACTTGTCATCCTTCCTTTTTGTGGTCATTTGTAGTTTTTTGATTCTGACAGATACTTTTTATTTTTCCTCATGATCAGTCCATGGGTCCTGCTTTGTTTTGGCGTCTGGGTTTATAGGCTGCGTTAACATATTTATGTACTTCTAGCTGTGCAATCTAAAAATCCAATACGTGACCACGTATTTTAAAAAATGAAACTATAAATGATCCCTACAATTTTAGCCAAGTTTACATAATAGGAAATATGTGTCTAAGAATGAGATATGATATTATTAACTAATAATAATTATTAGTTAGATATTATTATTACTAATAATAACTATTAGTAGTAATTAATAACAATATGAGATGTAATAATAATGTCATCTATTGCTGTATGTAAATAATTAAAATAAATTTTCCTTTAGAAACTACAGCAACTTTTAAGACGGTGGGATCATGTAATTGATACTAAATGCTGAACCCAGGTGAACTTTGGCCTAGATTTTAACCTGATTGTAGAGAAAAAAGTTCTTTTAGATGTCATGACTTTAGTTTCTCCTTGTGCAGATGAAATATTTGAAATATCACCTTGAGAATAGGGTGTGTTATCTGGAGGAAAGGAGAGGAAAAATGGATGAATGAATTAATGCATGTATGATTTACTGGTTTGTGCGGCTTGTTTTTAGGAATTATATAACCGATTAGAAGCAAGGAAAACAGCCATTGAACCACTAGAACAATCTGAATGTTTCAACAAAACAGAAGCAAGTGCCTTGGCCCTCCACAATAAAAGATATTCAGCACAGCACTTGGACAATCTGCTTCAGGCGCTTACTGCTTTGAAGAAAAATAAAGAAAGCCAGTATTATCTCCTTAAACATTTTCAAGAACATGTCACTGCAGTTGAATCCTTGATGAAAGCCTTGTTGACAGAAAAGGAAAGTCTAAAAGTGTAAGTGTGGGAATACAGGACTCGTGTGCTTTTCATTCAAGCACAGCCCTCACTTCCTTGGACGGGCTCAGAGTTTTCAGAGTTTATACTGTGAAAGGATCTTATGATTTAAAACTATTCTAGGAAATGAATTCTTCGTGGAACTGGCTTAGTCTGTTTGGGCTGCTATAACAACATACCATAGACTGCGCGGCTTATAACAACAAAAATTTCTTTCTCACAGTTTTGAGGTTGGGAAGTAAAGATCAAGATGCTGGTAAATGTGATGTCTGGTGAAAGCTCTCACCAGTGCATTGATGGTACCTTCTAGCTGTTCCTCACAGAGTAGACAGGACAAGACAGTTCTCTAGAGATTTCTGTCTCAAAGACCCCTAAACCCATTCATATTTTATAAGAGTTTTGGCCTCATGATGTAATTACCCTCCAGGCCCTACTTCTTAATACCCCTAAGTTATTGATAAAATAGGAATTTGGGAGGGACTCATTCTGGTTTGTTTTGTTGTTTGTTTTTGCTTTTTTTGCTCTGCTGGGAATTGAGCCCTGGGTCTCAAACATGGTAGGGAAGTGCTCTACCACTGAGTCATATCCCCAACCCTCAAATATTCTTAAATAGCAGAAACCATTTAAGAAAACTTTGTTGGTTTTGTGCTGGAAAAATAAATGTACATTACTGGATATGTTTTACAAACTAAGTTATTAAACAGTTCACAGTATAAATATCTGCAAAGTGTATTTCAGTTCTATGAAATTCAATGTTCTTTAGGATAAGAATTTATTCTAAACTGTGGGAAGGAGAAAAATATGTGTAGTTTTTTTGGCATTCACATAATTGGTTTAGATAGTTTAGTACATATTGAATATATATGTATATATACACACACATGTGTATATATTTACACACATGTGTATTAATGGTTTCTTTTAAAATACATGCACTCCTTTTGCGGTTAAAATGATGATAAATGGTGGCAGATAGTCTTTTTTTCAGATATAGTCTTTTTTAAAAAAATTTTTTAGTTGTTGATAGACCTTTATTTATATGTTGTGCTAAGAATCAAACTCAGTGCCTCACATGTGCCAGGCAAGTGCGCTACTGCTGAGCCCCCGCCCCAGCCCCAGCCCCAGCCCCAGATATAGTCTTAATAGGTGAATTTTTTTTTCATTAAAAAGGTTTATTTTATATGTATATCTAAATGGGTTTACTTTTAGTACTATCTCTTGAGGAAAACACTTTATACTAAAAACATTTGCTTAGTAATTCTGACTTCTTAGTCAATATCTGTAACATGATTTTAGAAAGATGGTAACAGAGGTGTTTGATAGTATGGTAATTTCTCTCAGTCCTAGACTGACCTTTGTAATAGCACTTTACAGTTTACAGACTGTTTTCATATACATTGTTTTTTTCACTCTTCACTCTTTTCCTTTGATTCTTTGTTTGAGTGATACCTTTTTTGTATGTGGTGCCCAGGGCCTTGTGCATGTGAGGCAAGCACTATACCAACTGAGCTATATCCCCAGCCCATTAATGATACCATTTTAAAGGTGTATTTTCTGCATTGTCATCCATTAATTGAAAGCCACAGTAAATAAGATTTTTATTTCTATTTTAAGGATATAATACTTTTGTAGATATCCTAATCTTCTTTTCTGTGAATTCAAAGCAGAATTATTTTCTTTTAATGATTATCTAATCATATATTAGTGCATAATAAATAGTAAATGTGAAAAAACATTATTTTTATTTTTCCCCCCTAGGGGACCAATGGACAGTGAGATCTATCTGAACAAAATTAAGAAATTCCTGAGATCAATAGAAAAAGAGAAAGTTTCTTTAAGCAAGTTGAAAGCTGAATGGGAGAGCTTATCACCTCATGTGACTGACATGGATAAGAAGCTGATGGAAAACCAGATTCAGCAGCTAGAGCATGGTTGGGAGCAAATGGAACAACTGGTTCAAAAGAAGCATTCGCAGCAGGTAATGGAATATGGTGAATTCACCTCCCTTGTGAATAAGTTCCAAGATATGGAGACTTCTCTGCAAGAGCAGCAGCAGTGTCTACTGTTAAGGCTGAATTCTCTAGAAGAAGAGAAGGGGAGCCACAGCATTATTGCCTCGGCCACTGAGCTCCAGGCCATCAAGCATGGGTTTTCTATTTTAAAGACACAAGCTGAACTTCAGATGAAGAGGTTCTGGGGAGAAAAAGAAAAGAAGATTTTAGAAGATGCAATAAATAATTTGAAGAAGCAATTGGAAACATTGGATCCATTAAACCTGGAGGTAGAAAATCAGATTAAGAAATGTGACATAAAGAACAAGATGAAGGAGACTATCCAGTGGGTCAAGAATCTGCAGGGTACACTCACTCCCTACATTTGCCTTCTCCCAGATGACATTCTTTCACAGATCAGAAAATGCAAGATGGCTCATGATGGTATTCTGGATAAGCAGCAGGTCATGGAGTTGTTGGTGGAGGAGGTCAAAGATATCATTCCAAACCTTACAGCAGATGAAGGGGATGATTTAAATAGCCTCCTGGAGGACTTACAGAGTCAATATCAAATGCTAGTTTTAAAATCAACTCAGAGATCACAGCAGTTGGAATTTAAATTGGAAGAAAGAAGCCAATTCTTTGCAGGGATTGGGAAGGCTCAACTCACCCTTCAAAGAAAGGAAGCACTGGTCATTCCCAAGATGGAAGCAGCCTCCACAGAAACTGAGCTAGCACACGTCCACTTCACTTTGAAGGCATCCCAGGAGGAGCTGCGAGAAATTGGGAGTGTGATCTCAACACATCTTCAGGAACTAGCAAACACCTGTAAGGATCTAAATGTCTTTGAAAGATTATTTCTCGATGACCATTTGAAACATCTGAAGACCAGGGCCAACAGAACACGAAGATTCATTCAGAGTAAGTGCAATGAAGTAGAACGTAAGATAAATTCATACAGAGAACTCCATGAAGAAACATCTGGTCTTCAGAGGGAGGTTGATCGTATACAGCACAAGGAACTACTACTTAACCAAGACGTAAATCAAGATGTGAAAGAGTTCAATAATCTTAAAGACAGACTTACTGGTGTTCGATGTGAGATCTTACAGCTATTAGAACTTAAAGAACTGTTTGACTACACAGGGATAAATTGGGACTGTTCACAACTTAACCAATTGAAAACCCAAGTATTTGAAAAAGAAAATAAACTTGAAGAAAAAATCAGACAGTTGGATACGTTTGTGGTAGAACATGGCAAATATCAAGCATTACTGAGTAAAGTAAGGGATATAGATTTGCAAATTAAGAAAAGGGCTGAATTAGTACAGAAAGCTCCTGATACCTCACCAGAGAGCAATTTGCTCAATGCAATAATTTTGAATCAGAAGATTGAGAAAGCGAAGTGCTTATATAATGAGGTACTAAAGAAATTAAGTGAAAATAAGGCCTTGGATGACTCATTCAAAGAGAAAGAAATAGTACAACTAACACTGAACGTAGAAGAAAATGATAAGTTACAGAAGGTTGTCAAAAACATAGTACTAGAATTCCAACCAAAAGAAATTGATGAAAAGAATTTTCAGGACCTACTAGAAAATTCCTTACATGTTTTAAATCAGATTAAATCTCACGTACAGCAGCCTTTGCTTATAAATTTGGGAATTGAACATATTGAAAATGAGAAGGATAATTGTGAAGCATTTCTAGAACTAGTTCAAGAGGAAATGTGTAGTATTAAAGCTGTGACTGTTACCGAGAAGCAAAGAGAAGAAAACTCTCCTGAAACTGGTGATATGGAGACAAAATTGCAAGATGTTGAAGCGCTTCAGACACAGCTTAGCAGAAGCATTGATTTACGCATGGTAAGTTTTTTTTTTTTAATTACATATTTTCATTTAATGGTGTTTTATTTTTTATTTGTTTATTTTACTATGGTTAATACTGTACGTCTAAAGAAGTTAGAGGTTCTACAGGAGAATTCTTTGCAGGAAGTTAGCTCTTTGCAAAAGTGCAACTTTATAATCCTGACTCAATCTACATCTAAATTCAATACCTTATAGTTTGGAAAAGCACTAATCTGATATCTCTACATCTGCTTCCTTCATAGCCCTTATGGAAATCACAAAAATTTTTTTCATGTGTGTGTGTGGTTTTTTTTTTTTTTTTTTTTTGGTCTCCAGAGATAGTAAAAGATGATGGAAGAAGTGTGGTGTAAGGGAAGAACATCAAATAATAACTGATATTTATTTAGAATTTACAATATGCTAGGCACAGTGCAAATATCAAGCATTACTTAGTAAAGTAAGGGATATGGATTTGCAAATTAAGATTTGTGAGGCAGGTGCTATTATTAGCCTATTTAAGGAAAATTGAGGGCTAAGGATGTGGCTCAGTGGTAGAGCTCTTGTGTAGCATGTTCAAGGCCCTAGGTTCAATTCCCAGGGTTGATGATGATACTGATAATGATGATGATATTACAATAAGGAAATTGAAGTTCAGATTTTTCTCAGGATCTTGTGTCAAAAACAGAACCAGAATTAAACTTGAGATCTGATTCTAGGTGAGGAGTCAACAAGTTAAGGAAGAACCATGGGCCAAATCCTGTCCATAGTTTTTGATTCATAATTAAAGATTTATTGGAACACAACCACACCCATTTGTTTATGGGCTAATGATGGCTGTTTTCATGCTCCAACTGCAGAGTGGAGTAGTCTTGATGTTTGCTGACCTCTGTGGGAAAGTGACCCCAGCACACTCCCCCTTTCCTTTTGATGGCAGATGTCTTAGACATCTTTCACATTGTACTCTATATGATACCTTACACGTTGTTATCAAGTCTGTCACGTTCAACTTATAAGATGGGGAAATTAACTTCTTTAATTCAAAGAGTTATTATTAGGTAATGTATTTGAAATATTTTGATAGATGTAAGTGCTACAGAAATATAAAGTCAAATGATGAACCCTAAAGTATTGTTTAAATAGGTTCGTAGCAGATGTTGAGGAATCTGAGAACCTCTCTTAGTTTTAATGATTTCAGGAAACAATTGACATAAATACCCAAAATAATATGATAAGAATTGGAGGGTAAGTGATTTATTTTGGAGATAGGGTTATATAGCTCAGCAGTAGAGCTAGCATACATAGACTCTGGGTTCAATCTCTAGTACTGAAAATTAAATCATGTATTTTTTTTTTTTAAAGAGAGAGTGAGAGAGGGGGAGAGAGAGAGAGAGAATTTTTAATATTTATTTTTTAATTCTCGGTGGACACAACATCTTTGTTTGTATGTGGTGCTGAGGATCGAACCCGGGCCGCACGCACGCCAGGCGAGCACGCTACCGCTTGAGCCACATCCCCAGCCCAAATCATGTATTTCTTAATTGCCATTTTTTATTTGTTTTAATTAGTTACACATGACAGTACAATGATCTTGACATATCATACATTTGAATCAGATGGGGTATAATTTGTCATTTTTCTGAGTATACAGCTTGCAGAATCACATTGCTCATGCAGTCACGTATTAACTTTTTTATGTGTGTGTGATCCTGGAGATCAAACCCTGGGTGACTCTATCATCATGATCCTCCTGCCTTAGCCTTCTGAGCTGCTGGGATTACAGGCATGCGTCACCATGCCTAGCCCATACCCTGCTATTTCTTATTTTAATTAGAAGGCTGAGGTCTAGAGACATTCCGTGATGTGCCCAGACTAAAGGTAGTAGCATAGCTATTGATCTCAAGACACAAGCAATCTGAAGTTTTTTGTGTTGTTTTCATTTGTTTACAGATACTGATTAAAGTTATACATATTAAGTGTATTTTACTGTTTTATTTAATTTGTAGTCTGGTGCAAGAATTCCGGAGCAGGAGCATATAGCAGTGGGCATGATTCATGAGACATTATTCTGAATTTAGATGATTTCTTAGAAAATCTGGAAACCATTTTTTCTTCATACAAACAAAAAGTTATTCCTTTTTAATACTAGTGTGATATTGTTAAATCCTAAGTATAAGAAGTCAGCTCTGATAAGACACAGAGACAGATTAGGAACGCACACAAACAAACATTCAATAATGACAAAACATTTGACAGTGTTGTCACAGCTTTTAATCTCCTATTCTCCAGGATGCCTTGAACAGTGCTTATGAAAATATAACCCTCTATAACGAAGCTGTCGCCAGGGCGATGGAGATCATCACTTCCCTGGAAGCCATCATTGCATCCCCGAGAGTAAACCTTCATAATCCACAAGAATCACTAGAGAGGTTTCGCTGGAAGCAAAAGGAATTGGAATCCACAATTGCAGACATCCAGGACCTCATCGAGAACCTGGGAACTATATCAGCGCCCGAGGCCAAGCAGGAATTCCAGTGTACCTTACAGGAATTAATTTCTAAGAACTCAGCCATGAAGGAGGCAGCCACAGTGAAGGCAGCTATGGTAGAAAGGTAAGTCTTCTTCCTGAAGGTAATACTTTAGGAACCGTAAATTAAGGCTTTTTTTTTTTTAAATAATTAACGTATATGCATTAGAGCTAATATGGGCAATTTTTAAAGTTTTTAAAAAGTTCACTAAAGAAAACCCTAGTAAATATGTTATTATATTAAAATTTCTTTGGGTGCATAGAGAATATTGATGCAAGCATGTATATGATGTGTATAAAGCATGACGATAAAACAAATATCTTCGTGCTCCAAGTTTCAAAGACTGACATTAATTTGAATTTTTCTTTATTTTTCTTTTCGTTGTCAATGGACATTTACTTTATTTATTTATATACAGTGCTGAGAATCGAACCCAGTGCCTCACACATGCCAGGCAAGCGCTCTCTCACCGAACCACAGCCCTAGCTCCTACTTTTAATTTTCTCCTATGCTCCTTTCTTCTGTCATAAATATCTCTTATCTTAAATACAATGTTTGTCACTTCCTTGCTTTTTGTTGTATTTTTGCTGTGTTGATGTGTTCTTTTTTCATGATCGTCAAACCAACACCCAGTGTGTCTATTCTTCTGTCACTTCATTTTTTTCAAACTCATCATATGACCCTGAGATTTATTCAGTGTTCCTTTCTGTAGAAAAATTCTTGCACTTAGCTATTGATGGACATCTGGATCGTTCCTGATGTTTTGTATTCTCAAACACTGCTAGTAGAAACATTTTAAAATGCAAGAATTTTCTGTGGGTATATCTCTAGGAGTGAGACTGCCTGGGTCACATCTTAAATTTTTAATGCCAAATAGTTTCCCTAATTTCCATTTAAACCAGCAGCATATAGGTATTACAGGTGTCCCATATCCCTACCAACACGAATGAGTAAGAAGTGTTACCTTATTACGGTTTAAATTTGCATTTCTAGTATTGTTAATGAGTTTGATCTCTTTTGTTGAATGTTTATTAATTGTTTATATTTCCTTTTCTGTAGAATGTCTATTCACGTCTTTACCCATATTTTATTGTGTTGTCTGTCTTTTTCTTACTGATTTGTAGGAATTTATTCTATGTTCCTATTAAATACCCATCCATTCTATCCAGAATCACATTTGAGTAGCAGGCAAAGAAAACTAAAATCTCACAAATACTCTCAAAACAAAAACCTGGCCCTACAGCTTTTCTTATTTCCATATATTTTCATTTTATAGATTTTTGTATCCTTGATTCCTTGCCAGTTTATTAGTGTGTTTTAGGAGTTTTTTTTCTTTTTAGAAGTAAATTTGGTAGAGAATCTTTATTGTTTTCAGTGGGGAATTTGGGATCTATTTTGCCTAAAGATTTTTATGGTATTTTTAACAGATCACAACATTATGTTGAATAGAAAATAAAAAATTTCCTACTTTGATTTTTTTACCCTATAACACTAGGTCATTTCTTTATTATAGCACTTTACAAAAGTAATTACAATTGCTATATAAAAATTTTTTAATGGTTTCTTATTTAATTTCCTTAAGCATACTTTTCCCTAGACATAATTTATGCTATTTTAATTAATACTCTGGTGAGAGAAAAGGTATTATTATATGCAAAAGATTTTATTTTGTTTAGGATAAATTTCTTATATTTAGGATTTATTCCTTGAGGTACATTGCAGAAGTGAAATTAATGAGTCAAAAAAAATCCACAAAGCTCTGCAGTTTAGGTATTTTAAGGGCAACCTTAAATGCCTGTTAAAGTTTGCATTTAAAGCCATCCCTGGGCCCCTTTGGGGTTGCATAGTTAATGAAAACCTGTTGAAATGCATTGAATAGAAAAAAAAAAGAACTTTATATAAAACTGAATGTGGAGAATTCATCCTGGGAAGTTCAGAGTTTATCATGTTCCATAAAATGTAATATCACTTTTTTTTCTAACTGTGCCTCATCAGGTGTCTTGAGAACTACAAACGCTACAGAAGTATCAAGGAGTACATTTGTACTCACCTCAGAAAAATGGAGACAGTTCTCAGGCAGTCCATGTCCCCGTTACCAGTGTCTTACAAGGAAGCTTTAGAGCGCTTGGAACAGAGCAAGGTAACTGCGTTTGCTAGTCTCCGTAAGTCTGTGCACAAAACTCAGAAGATCATGCACGTGGAGGCAGCAGGAAATGTGGTTCTCACAACCCATGGAAATCTTCAGGATGAGTTGAGAAAGTTCCTCACACCAGAAGTCAGGGGGGAGAAAAATGAAACGGTGGTTTTTAAGATATTTAATTAATTGGATTCACAGTGTAGTCCTCCCCTAGTAGCATTCTGTCCTCTGTAAACCTTCACTTTCCCATTATATCAGGGGATGCTGCTGGATCAATGGTAGAGCCTGTCGCCCACTGAGTAGTCAGGCACCTGTCCTAAGTTCTGATTTCTGGTCACTTCTTAGACCCTGTTACTAAGCAATTTTAATTTTTGCTTATTTGCTTATTAGAATGTACAGTATTATTGCTGCTTGGATTTGGATGAGAACATTCTAAATTGATAATATCTACCAAAAGCAAAGAAGAAAAAGGGAGGATAAGCACCCCTAAATATTTTTTGATGGTTAATATAGGAAACATTGTACAGATAAATTATCTAGTAAAATATGAGACTCAAGTTAAAATAACAAGATGTAATTCTCAGATATTTACCCTTGAAAGTGCATTCTTAGATTTATGGGTCATTATTTGTCCTCATAGTCCCAAATTCATGCAGAATATAGTTCATGGATAATTCTTATCTGGCCCAAATTGACTTACAAAAGGATAAAAAATGGTCATGTAATACTTGTGGATGGTTACAATCACTGACTGTTGAAGATTTAAGACAGTTTCTATGTTTCAGGGCAAAAAAAATAGACATTATATCTCTGTTATTCTTTCATTTTCTTTCTTAAGGCCTTGGTGTCAAATCTCAAATCAACCAGAAAAGAACTCACAAAGCTGCGACAGGTCCTTAGACACTTGAGGCGCAGGTGCACAGAAAAGGATGGCATGTGTGTGCTCAGAGGCCTGTCAGTCCTGTGGGAGAAGTGGCTCAGTTTGCTACAGGCTGCCAAAGTCTGGGAGATGTGGAGTGAAGAACTGAAGCAGGAGTGGAAATTCGTTAGTGAGGAAGTGAGTGTTTCATTTTCAACATTCAAATTCTAAAGTTTCCAAGCAAATGTTATTTCCTTTATTACCTTCACTTTGTATGTAAAACAAGCCCCCCACAGTACCATCTGTGTACATCACATATACATGGCACATAAATGTTTCTAGAGGTCAGGCTCTATTAGAATAGTCCCCAAGAACTACTTAGGCTCTTTTATAATAGTGGCTTAGTTGGTTTTTTTTTTTTTTTTTTTTTTTTTTGGTGGGGGATATAAGATAATTCTTATAAATTGTTGAGCTTGAGTTTTAAAATCTTTTTTATAAAGACAAATTAATCTCTCTTAAAAATAACTGGCTCTACATTCATTCTACTAAAGGTTAGAATTAGGCAACATGCATAAAACCAACTAATTTTGAAATTAACTACCATTGTTAGCTATGGAAATTAGCTACAACTGTTAAGTGCAGACCTAAAAACATGAGGTGTGATGTTCTTTCTGAAAACAGTCTCAAAGAAGACCCCCATAATATATGCCAATCACAGATGTTAATTTATTCATAGTTTAGGATTTAGGATTCACATGTATTAAGAAAGAGAATTAAAAATTGTATGAAAGGATCTTAGCATATTTTCTAATCTTTCCAAAGGGCCAGGTATCAATGACATACAATTCAGAATACTCATGAAAAAAATGCTTCTCTTATTCATTTCAAACTTTGTGCTGACTTTAAGATAGAAATATGAGTCAACACTTAATTGCAGGAAGATCACATGCTTTGGGATCAAAATGTTTAACACTATCATAGTAACCTGCTTAGAATTTGATGTTCTTGAAAATGAATATCATTTCAGTCATGTTCTTGAAAATGAATATCATTTCTGGCAGGGTTTGATCAGTGAGTAATCTCTTCAATGTTCAAGCTCTAAGAAATTTTGTAAATTATCCTGTCGATGGGGCTGCTGGAACTGGTTCTCGGGTGTCCACAATAGTACCATTTGTTGAGTTCCTGCACTGGGCTGAGAAGGCAGTGCACACATGATCTCACTGAATCTTGGTCTATGGAGGTAAATATTGTCACCATTATGTAGGTGGGGAAACTGAAACCTGAGATATTAGGCAACAGCCAAGCAGCCCCAGCTGGAGATTGAGCAGTGAGCCCCTGTGGGATGAGACTGAGGCTGTCTTGCTCACCATTCTAACCTTGGCCATAGCCTTGCATTTAGTGGGCACTTAGTAAATATTTGTGGAAGGACAGCTCTTATTCAAATCCAGATTCTGGCTAATTCAAACCTTTTGTTCTTTTTATTTTCTCACATGTTGCTTTATACCCATTTGCAGTAATATCTTATGAATTGAGACCTCATTCATGCAATTATTCTTACATACATTTGACAAAGTCTGATAGCAAAATATATTTCTCAAAGAATAGCACAATATAACAACTACTAAGTAGAGCACTTAATATGTGCCAGTCATAAATACACATACTAGGTTTTATGTCATCGTGTACATTGTTTCATCCTCAAGAGACTCCTGAGGAGATTTTTTTAAATGTATGTATAAATTTTTTTCAAACATAAAATCGGTGCTTAATCACTAAATCACCAAATTAAATGATATTTGCATGCATCAAATTAATTTTTTTTCTGATGTTCGGGCTCAAACCCAGGACTCATGCATGCTAGGCAAGCACCTTACCCCTGAGCTATACCCCAGCCTGATATACAATTATACTGTAGCCCTTACCCATTCAGTAAAATGACATCATCTAAAGACCTATACATGTAAGGTTTTGTTAGTGTGGTTGGTGCCTTTATAAACATGACAAAGTGAATTCTGTTTTTAAAATGTCTACAGTAATACAGTCATTTAGTATCTTTAAGGAATAAATGGTTCATGTATAATTCTTGAAAATGTAAATGCCCAGTTTATAATTGTACAAGTTAAAAAATTAATTTTTTACTTACCTTTTCCCCTCTTATATCTTAACTCTCTATTTTCTTAAACAGAATGAGCTCAATATAATTATTAACTTCTGGTTATCCAGAATAATCATATATTTTATACTTTGATAATGATAATATTCTAGAATGAAGTCTTGTCGTCAAAGACAAATGGAGTGCTAAGGCTGACTTCTTCCCCTGGGTCAAAGTAATTTCTTTTTTGTTTTCTATTTCTGTGGTTCTGGGTATTTTATTATAAAAAGGAAAATTTTGAGTTTTGATTCTGGGGTATGTACAGTCTCCACAGAGCAGGCACCTTAGGATAATACGTGGCCTTAATAGTGATGATTATGAGATAGTGCTCACATATTAATGAGCACAAGTGATGCACAGGAAATCTTATTTTCACCAAGTATAGAAACACAGCCTCCTGAGCCCTGCTCAGACTGTTTCTTGTAGGATGAACTTGGCAAGGTTAATGTGCCTTTGGCTCTGGGCATGTAGTCGAGGTCACAGACTCCAGTGGGTAGTCCTACATTTATTCTGACCTATAAACTGGGTTGCCATGTTGACAATGAAAAGTTTAGTGTTTTCAGATGGGCCTTGACCTAAAAGTCCATAATCAGGCTCTTAATTCCAGCTCAGATGCAGATTTTCTTTTTTATGTGACAAGGACTTAGTTGAGATTTCTCCATTCTGGGCTCAGTATACTCTTCAATTTGTCAAATGATAGGGTGACATTGACCTCAAAGGTGATAGCTTCCAGCTCTGATAACCTACAGAATTCTTTTTCCTATCTACATGCCTTCTCCCCTTTGATTTCTTCATAATTTACCATGAACCTAAGAGTTGGTTTTGGTTTTGGGAATTGAACCCAGGGGTGCTTTACCACGAGATACATCCTAGCCTTTTTCAGTTTTTTGTCTGAGACAGGGTCTCATTAAGTTGCTGAGACTGGCTTGAGCTTAGAATCCTCCTGCCTCAGCCTTCTGAGTTTCTAGGATTAAGGCATGTGCTACCATGCCCAACTGAACCTAGAAGTTTTATAACCAATTTTGCTAGGATTCCGTGTCCAAGGAAGATCATCAAAGCCTCTTGTAAGTAGACAAATGTATGTATACTTGTTATGGCAACTTGTTATGATTTGAGAGTCATCCTTACCCCCAAGTCAGTAAAATTTAACAAAAAGTTTGTAGAGTTTTAACAAGTATATAGAGTCACTTAACCTAAATGTAGGACATTTCTGTCACCCTGAAAATTCCCTGTGTCACTTTATGCTCTTTGCCTTCCCTCACCTCCAGTCCCCGGATACCATTAATCTATTTCTTGTCCTGTAGCTTTTTCATTTGCAGAACGTTATGTAAGTGCATTCATACAGTGTGTGGCCTTTGACTTCTTTTCACTAAGCATCACGTGCTTGGGTTCATTCTTGCAATTGCTTGTCTCAGCAGTTCATTTCTTTTTTATTCCTGAGTGGTATTCTACTTGGTAGATGGAGTACAGTTGATCCATTCATAAGATAAAAAATTCCTGGCTTTTGAGCAAAATTATCATTTTAATAAAAAATTATCAAGTGGCTGGGGGTGAGACTCCGTGGTAGATCATTTGCCTAGGTTGAATCCCCAGGACCCGTTAAAAAACAAATTGTTTTCCCCCTTGAGTTCTCTTCCTCAGACACTTACCAGCTGTACAAGAGATAGCAGAACCTGTGTTTAGGGACTGCCAGCAGGTGGTTTATTTTGGAAAGTGACACTGGGAGGATAGGAGTAGGAGACTAATAGAACTGAAGCAGGAAAAGTCTGGGCCCTTAGTTGTTTGGCTCTGACTGTGTGTTCGTAGCTGCGTTTGCCCATTTGTGGTTAGGATAACAATGGAAGCACCAAGAGATGCTCCAGTAGGGTTGCAGGTAGAGTTCTTCCAATGCCTGTGCTTACTGGAAACCTAGATGTGCTGTTAGCCCTATCAATACGGCAGTGCCTTTATTTGCATGGTGGTTCTCAAGCAATATGATCTAGTGGAACATAGTTCTAGTGGAACTCCCTGATGCAAGTATAGTGGTCAGCCTGAGAACCAAGTCTTGGTTTGAAGATGATGGGAAGCACAAATTTCATAACTCAGGCTCTTGGAGGGTTACAGTCTATACCTTCTCCAGGTATTACAGCCACTGGACCCAACTGGATCCTATGACCCCTGCTGCAGTGCCTCATTTTCTCCATGTGTGCCTCAGCCTTACAGCATTGTTGATAATGGATATGATAAGCAGAGCTGTGTAAGAATCCCAGCTACAATATATGCAACCTCTAAAATCCAAAAAGGCCCATGTGGTGCTGCGTCTCTTTCTCAGTGATGGAGGTCAAGGATTGAACAACCTGAAAGAGGAGAAGCCCTGCTGCACCTCAGACCACTGGGCCCTGGAGTCTTAATTGATGCTGGGGCTTTTGAGTTTGCCACCTTGTGGCACATCTTACTGGACATCCAGGACCTTGCTAACCATTTCGGTTACTCATGATGTCATAAGTGGAGTTGACCGGTGTGATGTTCTGCAGTGTCGAGATGGCCAGTGTGGATGTGTGGCTCTGTGTGAACATAGGATTGATGTCACATGAGCACAGAATGAGATAAATGAGGGTGCAAAGGAGGGGAAGACCACAGGAGTTGAGGAGGGACTTAAGATCCATCGGATTCAGGAGACTTTGAGACTTTTTTCTAAGTCTTTGTTGAAGTCTGATAGAGCTTTTGATTTCCAGCTGCATTTAAAATTAGTTATGGGGGCTAGGGCTGGGACTCAGTGGTAGAGCACTTGCCTGTGTGAGGCACTGGGTTCAATGCTCAGCACCACATATAAATAAATAAATTTAACTAAACATATTTTAAAAAATAAGATATGATTTTGGGTTCTGCACATACTAGTGGTTGATAAATACATAGTTGGTTTGGTACTTCAAGCTGGTTTCTCTGTGGTGGGTGCCATGAGGGTAATGAGAGTCCACTGGACTTCCTTTTGAAGTTAGAAATGAAAGAAATTTTTGGAGGTGAGAAGTGAAAGAAAAGGAACCTGCAGGAAAATTTCCATGTCTAACAGTTGCCTAGCTTCTTATACTGGGAGCTGCTTGTGGGCCTCATTCTAACAACCCCTGTGCATCTCAAAAGAAATACCACTTTATCCAATAGAAAACTGAATAGGAAATCAATTATTTTAAATGTTCATCAACATTTCTTTTTCCCACAACAGCAACACTTCATTTTATTCATGTATTTACTTACTTACTTATTTATTTTCATGGTACTGGGAATTGAACCTGGGACATTTTACTACTGAGACGTATTCCCAGCCCTTTTTCAGTTTGAGACAGGGTCTTGATAAGTTGCTGAGACTGGCCTTGAACTTGTGATCCTCCTGCCTCAGCCTCTTGAATTTCTGGGGATACAGGTGTGAGCCACCACAACCTTTTGTTCTCATCATCCTATAGCTGGGAGCTATATGATTCTGTTGATAAAGGACCAATATTCCCAACTGTAGGAGAACAAATATTTCTTTTGAATTAGGAGATGGCCTATAGATACCCTTTGAAGAGAGAGTACTAAAAAATTATGGCTGCACAAGAATATTTCAAGTCCTAATGTGGTAAGAGTGTACTTGACTTATTTTAGTTCTCTTTTGTTGTTGTTGTTGTTTATTGACTTAGATGGAACGAGAAACAATCATTTTAGACAATCTTCAAGAGGAACTCCCAGAAATTTCCAAAACAAAGGAGGCTGCTACCACGGAGGAGCTCTCAGAGCTGCTGGATGCTTTCTACCAATACGAAGAGAGTGTGGAGATGCAGCAGCTCTTGCTGACCCTGCTCCTTCAGCGCATAAAGAGTATTCGGAATGTTCCTGAAGGCCGAGGGGCTATAGAGGCTGTCCCTGCTCTTCAAGAAATCCAGTCCATGCGGGAACGGTGCGACAGGTAAGACTGAAGAAGAACTGTTAAAGGAACGTGCTTGGCAACTCTGGCTCAAAATTTTAAAAAGTATCCAATTGATAAAATATAAAAATAATATATAGGATAATGACCAGTGATACTATGGGATTATGTTGTATAGGATAATTGGCATTATCCTATACTACAAAAAGAAATGGAAAAGAGAAAGTAGCTATCATTAGAACAAGCACTCATTTGCCATCTTGGAATTTCTGAGTAGAATAACCTCGTTTTTGTACCAGGGATTGAACCCAGGGGCACTTAACCACTGAGTCATATCCCCAACCTTTTTTTTTTTTTCTTCTATTTTTTTGAGATAGGATCTTGCTAAGTTGCTTAGGGCCTTGCTAAGTTGTTGAATCTGGCTTTGAATTTGCGATCCTTCTCCCTCAGCCTCCTGGGCTGCTGGGATTACAGGTGTGTGTGCACCACCGTGCCCAGCGACACTGTGCTTCTGACTGGCTGGCTATCAAGGCTTCCTTTGACACCTTCCCCAGGTCCAATTAACTTGCCAAAACAGCTCACAGAACTCAGGAAGACATTCAGGTTTGCTGGCTTGTTATTAAAAGACAAAAAAAGGGATATAGATGAACATCCAGATGGAAATTTCTTAGGTGGAGTGTTTAGACACCACACCCTACCTTCCAGGTACCTCTGCTGTTCAGCAATCTGGAAGCTCCCCAAATCCTATTCTTGTGGGTGTTCATTATGTAATCATGATAGATTACATCATTGGCCTTTGGTGATCACCTCAGCTTCAGTCCCCGTCCCCTCTGGAGGTTAGGAATGATGATATGGAGGTGGTGAGGGACCCTGAATGTTAGTACCCTTTAATCATATGGTTATCTCTCCTTGCAAGCAGTTCCCATCCTGAGGCGCCTCAAGAACCCACCAAGAGTTGCCTCATTAGCATAAAAGATGCTCTTGTCATTCAGGAAATTACAAAGGTCTTAAGAGCTCTGTCAAGAACCAGAGTCACTGACTCAACATTAGAACAATAGGTTCTGCTTGTGCTTCTATCTATAAGGGTATTATGAGCTTTGTCTCAGGAACCTGGGCAAAGACCAAACATTTATTTATTACATCATAGTATCACAGATTCTTATCAAATAACTCTAAGGAAAGGTTTTTTTCCACCCAGTTGCCTCTTTCAATATTTGAAGCATCCACAGCAAATGGAGTGAGTGGAAGAGCATAGGTCCTGTAGGATTGTTGGTCCCCAAGAGCCTGCCCACGACTCCAGTCACACTCAAAAATCATTTTTATTTGAAATCAAAGAGTATATGCAGAAAAATAGAAGGTAGAGGTGGCAACTAGAACAGAAAGCGCAAAGAGAAGATATTTGGGGATGGAAGTTTTGGAGAGGTTTTTGATTGAGTGCTAGGATTTGGTGTGTTTGATTACATGGTATTGAAATCATTGAAAAAATGGAGCCAGGTACAGTGGTGCACACCTGTAGTCCCAGTGGGAGGCTGAGGCAGGAGGATCACAAGGTCAAAGCCAGCCTCGGCAACTTAGTGAGGCCCTCAGCAACTTAGTGAAACCCTGTCTCAAAATAAAATAAAATATAAAAAGGACTAGAATGTGGCTCAGTGGTTAATGAGATTTATATATATATATATATATATATATATATATATATATGATATTTTCTTCTTGGGGGAAAATCATTTTTTGTGAACTATTCAGATATTTTGTTAATTGTTGAAATTAAACTGTTTCACAGAAGAGCAGGACAGAAAATTGGTTATATTTTAATGTTCTGTTATAGGCTTCTTCAGAAAGCTCAAAAAAATAAGGAATCATTGCAGACTGAACTCCAGGGAAGACATTCCTTCACAAAAGAAATAATTGCTTTGAAGAACGTATTTCAACAGGCATCAACTTCTTTCCAAAATATGGCATCAGAGGGCCACCCAGAAAGGGCAAAGGAGTTGGAGGTAAATGAGGAATGAATTAGTGAACGTGGCTGATATTGGCCCATAGCCTTGTGTTCAAAGTCCTTGGGGGCAGAGGTAACTCCTTGATTTGGGTTGGAAGAGTGATTGGGAAAAGATGCAAGGAGAGGGGGAAGCACACGCAAAGGCCCTATGGAATGATGTGGGCAGAGCCAGGGGACCATGAGCAAAATTGAGAGCAGGCTGAGTGTGGACTAAACAGCCCTTTTTCAAGCATGTTTCAAGGGTGTTTGGTGAACAGGGGCCTCAGAGCCCGTTTGGGTAGCGTGTTAAACTATTTTAGTAGGCCATGGTGTTTTGCCTCTGGTAGGGGCGTGCACATACTGAGAGTCATTTGGGAACTCATTTCTTCAGAATGATCTCGCATTCCAGTTCAATGGTAACAGTCAAAAATGATGTTTGGAAGCTGATTCAGAAATTGCAGGCTGCGGTGAACCCGAGCTTTGGTGTTGATGTCCAGGAGCCCTCCCATAGGCACCAGCTCTGTTTAGCCCTGAATGACATCCTGTCCTCTCCGAGTCTAGATAAAGCAGGAGGACACTCACACCAGTCCACCTGTGTCTGGATGGCTTTGTTCTTTAACTTTCTCCTTCTAGATTAATAAAGGAGAATCTGTGACACATCCCAGAGTCATTTAAAATTTTAATCGCTCAGCGTCAGCACAGTGACTCAGTCCATTAAAACAAATAATGCTTGAACAGCTACTGTAAAAACCAAACAACAGAAAAGCCACAGTAAAGTCAAGAAGTATTTTTCCACTTGATCTTTGGGAAACTTTCCCAAACAAATGAGTTTCTCCTTTATAATTACTAGAGGAGAACAGTAAGATCAGATTTTATTTCTAGGCCACAACCAATGAACTGTTTGTTCAGGTTTCTTTTATCTCCCCAAACCTGCATTCTTTGTAAGGAACTGGAACCCTCCCTTTTGAAAAAAGCTGAGCTCTGCTGGGCTGTCTAATTACAAGAAAGGGACACTTTTGCTTCAAGCGTGGGCTTTTAGTGGCCTTGACTCATTGTGATGATAATGTAGGAAGAAGTAGAAATAGAAACAAGTTAATAACAACACCGAAGAAAAACTTCTTTGAAACTTTTTTTTGCTACTTGTAGCTTTTAAGATCCAAGCTGCGACTGAGATACCGTTTAATCTTAGAGGTACTTTGGAAGCAGGGGACATTGGTAATGTGTTTTTGCCACAATGGTTTGACACTCTGAAGAGAGATCAGGTTTAATTCTTACAAATTAGAAAGCATCCTCTGACCAAATCAAGTATCTCCTGGGTTCAGTCAACTCCTAACAATAGTGAGTTTTGTCCAGCAAAGTTTGCTTCTTTGGATCACGAGGACCAGGAGGAGCTGGAAAGCAGCTTTTGCTTTTTAGAGCTGAACTTTCCCCACCCAGTGTGGAAACTCTCTTGACGTTTTTAGGAGCTTCAGAGCATTCTTAAGAAAGGCAAGCTCACTTTCAAGAGTATCATGGAAAAACTGCGAATCCAGTACTGTGAAATGTATACCATAGTCCCTGCAGAGATGGAGTCCCGGGTGGAGGAATGCAGAAAAGCTTTAGAAGACATAGATGAGAAGGTAATAATAATGTTCTTACTTGTACTGGCCTTTATGGGGTTGAATGACTAGAAGAAAATGTTCTCTAATGCCACATTTTTCATTTGCCCTGATTTTAGCTCTGACTGGTTTGAACTTGGTTAAATGGCAGTTTTGTGTATTGAATACTGAGATTAATAGGCTTGAAATAAGTGATTTAAATAACATAATATTATTCTGTATATATTTAGTCATCCAGATGCTAAGTTTTTCTTCTCTTGCATCTTAAAATACTTACATATAGGGCTGGGGATGTGGCTCAAGTGGTAGTGAGCTTGTCTGGCATGCATGCGGCCCGGGTTCGATCCTCAGCACCACATACAAACAAAGATGTTGTGTCCGCCGAAAACTAAAAAAAATAAATAAATATTTAAAAAATTTTCTCTCTCTCTCTCTCAAAAAAAATACTTACATATTATCTTTTCCTTGGTTTATAATTATTTTTGATTGTACAGACATTTAAAATTTCTGGACACAATAATACTTTGCTTTAAGATGGATTCCCTGAAACATTTTGAAATTACAACCAAGAAGAATAAAAATTGCACTAGGGACAGTAATTAGCAAATACTGTCCAATGATGATGTTAACAAAATTCTCACAAATCATTATACCTGAGAGTCCAGATTTGAACAAAGGTAGGAAATATTTTATAACACCAGGGACATAGGAGCTGAGCTGAGCAAGCCAATTTTCTTGGATAGTAGAAGGACAGCCCAAATCCAACAGAACAAAAAAATCTGTTTGGCCCAGCATTCACAGAATGATTTTTATTTTTTTTTTGAAGATTAAAGCACCCATAACTTGTTGCTAAAATAGCTCTTCAAGCTCAGTACAGTGACATATGCCTATAATCCCAGTGGCTTAGGAGGCTGAGGCAGGAGAATCATGAGTTCAAAGCCAGCCTCACCAATTTAGTGAGGCCCTATGCAACTTAGGGAGACCCTCTCTCTACATAAATTTTTTAAAGGGCTAGGGATGTGACTCAGTGGTTAAGTGTCCCTTGGCTGAATCCCTGATGCCAATAAATAAATAAATAAATAAATAAATCTCTTCAAGTACAAAAATGTCAGATTTCAAAAGCTAGGACTGGAGGATCACAAGTTCAAGACTAGTCTCAGCAACCTGTCTCAAAATAAATAAAGGACTGAGGATGTAGCTTAATGGTGAAGTGCCTCTGGGTTCAATCTCCCCCAACTCCACCAAAAAAAAAAAAAAAGGAAGAAGGGATTCAAACTTAGTTTCTAGAATCTGTCCTATACTTCTCCTAGAAACATTTAACCTAGGGAAAAAAAAAAAGAATGTAATCTCCTAATATATAGTTACATAAGTCTTTTTTGATTTAACATACAAGAAAACCTATTAGGTACATTCTCAAGAATTGTGTGCTATTGGTTTTACTTTAAAAGATTACTAAATGTTTTAGTATAAGCTAAGGGTTATTGTCATAAATCCTTTATGTGAAAATATCTATGAAGTAAGTTAGTAATAAAAAACAATCTTTCACATTTAAGGTTGAAAATTTCCACTGTTAACTTGTTTATTTGTAACAAAAAGCCACTAATTTTTATTGTGGGAAGTGTTTAAAGGAAGTTCAAGGACCCAGACAACAGACACATCTCTGTGTGTAATTCAGATGGCTATTGACTTTCCTAAGTCATAATCTTTCCTAATGTATCTAAATGGTAAGCATTTCTACCAGGAGAGTAACTGCCCCCAAAATCAGAAAACTCCATTTTGTGGTAATTTGTAACACAGCCAGCAAGAAAAAAAATAATAGAGGGTCAAAGTGAGTCTTGTTTTTATAATAATCATGACTGTGGTATGGTCCATGGGATAAAAACATGGAATAAACACTGACAGCCTCGTGCAAGTAGGGCCTGGGATAGAGTCTGGGGACTTGAGGGCTTCTTAGGACGAGGTCAGCCACTACCTGATGTGTGACCTTCACACGTCATTTAGCCCGTCTTTCTGTTTTCTGTGTCTGTACTCTTATCTGCTTGGGGTTGTTTTATTCTCGGTGGTTATACAGCTACAGTGAAGACTGAAAGAGTTATACAAAAGCATATAGTATTATTTGGTTACTTAGTAGCTGCTTAGAGAAAACCTTATCCATATAGCTTTAAAAAACAAGAACACAAATTAATCAAGTATTTGGAAAAATAATACATTCAGCATTCTTTTAATATCTTTCTTAGCACTAGTTGTTTTAAACTGCAGATTAAGGAAAAAAAAAAAAAAAAAGACTGCCTGGTTTAGCAGCTAGATTTCTGATTGCTGGGAAAGTGGGCATTAGAAACGGTTACACATAGAAGAATTAAGCTCAGCATCCTCAGGAAACAGGTGCTTTTAGAAGACTATTTCCACCCAAACGAATATTAAGGTGGAAATTACATTTTGTTTTTAAATTGGCTTGGGAATTGTTTTAATAGAAACAGATCTGTGCAGAGAATATTCTCTAAAATGGAGAGGTTGTATAACATATCCCCCAGGAATTCTTTTATATCATTTGATCCATAGGGGTATGTTTCAAAGAGTCCTCTCAGTACAGTGGCCCAACACAATTTTTAAGTTTTATTTAAAGTAATTAATTTACTTATAGATTATATTTAAAAGATCCAGTGAACACAGCTGACATTTAGCAGTTGGCTAATCTACTACTGTCTCACTAATGCATTTGCCAGTCTGGTTTGTAATTTTTTCTTCTAGTCCTTATAGAGTAAGTGCTGCTTTAGGCTGGGAATATAGCTCAGTTGGTAGAGTGCTTGTCTCACGTGCACAAGACCCTGGGTTCAAACCCCAGCACCCCTAAAAAAAAAAAAGAAACAAGAGTGAGTACTTCTTTTATTGTGTGAACTTGGGACTAGAGAGCAGAAACCCTCTCTAAGCCAAATTCAACTTTCTCCCTTGTAACAGATTAGTGATGAAGTCTTGAAGAGCTCACCATCATTTGCAATGAACAGGAAAATAGAGGAAATTAACAGTGGACTTCGGCTTGTTGAAAATATGTTGCAGCAGAAGAGCGAAAACATTGAGAAAGCTCAAGAAATTCAAAAGGTAACATCCTCCTCAGCTCACTTCAGCATTAGGTATTTCTGACAAATAACCCCCCCCACCCCCCGAAATCAATCCATCCCAAGGTGAATTCTTTGGATGAATTATAAGCACCAAGGTCCTACACCAAATCCAGAGGTGCATCCTTGATTAGAGGCCACCTAGGGGGTTGGTAGGAAATTATTCTTGGTTTTTCCAAGGTGGGCACCTGTCTCAGCTCTTGAGAGAATCTGACTGTGCTATCATTTCCACAAGTGAATGGCAGTAAGGATCTTGGGAAGACTGATATAAAAAAACTAGGATATCAAAAATATTAATGGCTTTTCTTTAGATTGCCCAGGTGGGGAGGGAAAGGAAAATAAAAAAATCCAAATTTATTTCCCTTATAAAATATCTTAGGAAATAAAATCTTAAGTAAAACAGACATAATATTCTACCTCTGAACTCCCAAGTAAATGCCTATATGTATATTCTTATTGTAATCTATATTTTTAGGAAATATTTTAATATAATTGGACTTTAAAAAATATGTAAGAATGTGGCTCATTAGGTATATCATTAGGTACAATTTTGGCTCTTAAGCAGAGGAACCTAATTTAACAAATTAGATTTTCCCATTTCTCAAAATTGTTTTTCTAGAGTCAAAAGCAGTTACTTCTATTGCACGCAGCCGGGACTTCCTTTCACTTCATTAATTCCAAGTCAAGAGACAGTTTTTTGTTTTCATTTATTATTATTATTATTTTTAGTTGTAGATGGACACAATACCGTTTTATTTTTTATGTGGTGCTAAGGATCAAACACAGTGCCTCACACATGTTAGGTGAGCACTCTACCACTGAGCCACAACCCCAGCCCCTCCAGAGGCAGTTTTTGTTGTTTGTTTTTAATTTTATTTTGGCACTTGATAAAATTGTCTCTAAATGTATTGTACATATATACTGGTCTAAATAGCCTGTTTATTTATTTTATTTTTTGCTGAGATGATGAGGTCTTTATTACCTGGGCTAGACTTCAACTCCTGTGCTCAAATGGTTCTCCTGCCTCAGTCTCCCAGTTGCTGGGACCATGGCACACACCACCACACCCATTTTAAATATCCCTTTTTAAACATAATGCTTACCTCATCGTTCTTGAAAAGTTAGGGGCTCTGTTGTCCTTATTTGCTGTCACTCGTCCCTGGAAAATATCAAGGTCTTTCTGTCCCTTGCAGATAATTTGTACTGGAATGAATGAAGTTACAGTTAGGATAGTGCAGAAAGACAGTGGTTGTGAATCTAAATTAATAAGTAGGCCTGGGTTGTTTTTTTGATAGCGTTTCCAAATGCCTGTGAACACTAGGGTTTACTACCATCTAACATGGCAGTCTTCATTCAAACTGACTTAAAAATGTCCTTCTCCAGAAACTGTGGGACAAGCTGGATCTCTGGCATTCCAAGCTAAACGAGCTGGATTCTGAAGTTCAGGACATCGTTGAACAGAACCCAGGACAGGCTCAAGAATGGATGGATAAGTTGATGATTCCTTTCCAGAAGTACCAGCAAGTCTCACAGAGAGCAGAAACCAGAACCTCACAGTTAAATAAGGTGGGGGCATAACACATGCTAGCCTTACAGCACGTGGAAGTCCTGAGATAGGTCTAAAACAAAACAAAGCAAAAAAATGTTCAGAGGCAGCTGAACACAAATTGCCACTTATAGGAGCTGAAACTAGAGCTACACGGTAGGCTCCTGTGGGCTGGTGCAGCTGAAGTTGGCTTGGGCTGATACAACCAAGAATCCAAAAGTTAGCCAACCACAGGAGTCAAGGAAGTGCTGAGACCCAATAGGTAGAGGAAGACCAATGATGGGAATTCAGGGCAGAGAGTCTCCAGAATCCAGGGAGGGAGCCAGCATTGAAAAGGACTGTCATTTAGGAACAAGATCGCTCTCTATGCCATTCTAAATGGTGGCCATGGTTTGGTGAGCTGTGAGTGTAGCCTGGCAAAGATAGGATCCTAGTCTAACAAGAATATAATGGGCTGGTGCAGTGGCACACGCCTGTAATCCCAGTGGCTCACGAGTTCAGCAATTTAGCAAGGCCCTAAGCAACTCAGTGAGACCCTGTCTCTAATAAAATGCAAAAGAGCTAGGGATGTGGCTCAGTGGTTAAGCACCCCTGAGTTCAATCCCTGATACAAAATATGTATATAGTGGGACATAATGAGAATTAATGGGACATTATAGGAACAGATCCTGAACAAGAGGAAGTATTAGCCAGTTTTCAGAAAGAAGCATAAATGGGAATCAGGCTAGCTGCAAGGCAGACTTGGAACCCTTGCTGAAGCCCACAGCATCAGGGTGGAACTTCTGAAGTTCTTTCCACCATAGTCAGGATCAGTCTGAAAAGCTGGGAGGGTCTTCACCTGGAGTGCCGTCTTCAGTGTTGTTAGCCATGGGGCCCGAAAGGCCCAACACATCACTGACTAATGTCAAGTGACTCTCCATTCAGGAACCGTTCAACCCCAGTGACCAGCATCTGACTAACTGTGGTCCCACATTTCTTTCTCAGGCCACAATTAAGATGGAGGAGTATAGTGATCTTTTGAAGAGCACAGAGGCTTGGATAGAAAATACCAGTCGTTTGCTGGCCAATCCTGCTCGCTATGACTCTTCAAGAACCCTGAGTCACCATGCCAGCACCCTGCAGGTAAGTGTTTTCTGTTAGTGAGAGAATCTCTACAAGTGTCACTGGGTGAGCCAATCAGCGTCATCTTTTTTTTCTTCTTCTTACCTAAAAAATCACCTTTCTTGTTGTTTCAGTCAAGCTTTTTTGCTGCTGTGACTAAAGGACCCGATTAGCACAATTATAGAGGAGGAAGAGTTTTTTTGAGGGCTCATGGTTTCAGAGGTCTTAGTCCATAGACGGCTGGCTCCATTTCTCAGGGCTCCCGGTGACATAGGACATCATGGTGGAAGAGTGTGACAGAGGGAAGCAGCTCACATCACGGTGATCAGGAAGCAGAGAGAGACTCTACTCTGGAGATATAAAATCTATACTCTGTAGTCACACCCCAAATAAACCACTTTCTCCAGCCACATCCACCTGCTTCCAGTTACCACTGAGTTCATTCCCTCAGGGATCAATTCACTGATTAGGTTAAGGCTATGATCCAATCATTTCTCCAAACCTTGCATTGTCTCACATGTGAGCTTTTGGGGACACCACATCGAAACCATAACACTTATCATGCTAAGAGGCAGAAGGAAGCTTGAGATATTGGCAGACACTAGAAAGGAATTTTGGAGATCAGTATCTGGTTCTTTTTGTCCTACTCCATGACTTTTTGGATAATTTTAGCATTTATCTTCCATGGGCCTCTGTGTTCCCCATCCGTGGAGTAAGAAGTTTGCATTGGGTAGTGTTGATGGTTTTGGTTCACAAAATTCTAAGATGGCCCCCCAATATTCTCCTTCCTTGGTGTGTATGACCTTTATAATCCCCTCCCCTTGAGTACAGGCAGGACTCTGAACAGGACAGAATAGTCACATTGATTAGGTTATGTTCTGTGACTGTGGCGATGGGATAGTCACTGTTGTGAATACATACATGATCAATCGTGTCACTTGATTACAAGATTCCCTAGTGGCAGACCATACAGAGATTCTCCTGCTGGCCTTAAGAAGTAAGAACCATGGAATTGGGATTCAAGGTTGCCTTTAGAAGCTGAGAGCCACTTTCAGCCATCAGCCAGCAAAAAAACAGGGACCTCAGTCCTACAACTGAATTCTGTGAACAACCTGAATGTTTGCAACCTGATGGCCTCCTGAACACAGGACCCACTCACAGTATACCTTAACTCCTAACCCTCAGAACATGTCACATTATAAATTTGTTTGAAGCAGTCAGATTTGTAGTAATCGTTACATAGCAGTAGAAAGCCAATCCATGGTTCCTTCCAGTCCTGACATCCAGGATTCATTCCTGGCACTGCACAAGTCCCCTGTGTCTCCATGTCATCTTATAGAGACAAAGAGAGGGAAGTATTCTCCTAGGCAAGGTCATGACTTGCAGGGGTGGTCCAGATGCTGAGCACTGATGGTTTTGGTCCACGAAATTCTGTTTGTGAAGGAATATTTTTCTTCTCTCATTCAGCCACCGGAAAGGATCCCTTAGGAGATGTTCTGTAATAGTTTTTACAGAACTCACACCTCCAAGATGATCTGTGTCCTCTTTATATCTTTAGAACAGCACAGCATGTTCCGCAGTGGGTGGCTGACTTACTGCCTCCCTGCCTCCCTGATGTTTGAGATTTGGTGGCACATTTTTGTCCTGTGGTAACAGTTGTCATGATAATGCATTTTTACCCATTTATCTCTTTTCTTCTGCATTGCTTCTTTTTTTTTTCTTTTTCTTTTTTTTTTTAATTTTTATTGTTGGTTGTTCAAAACATTACATAGTTCTTGATATATCACATTTCACACTTTGATTCAAGTGGGATATGAACTCCCATTTTTACCCCGTATACAGATTGCAGAATCACATCAGTTACACATCCATTGATTTACATATTGCCATACTAGTGTCTGTTGTATTCTGCTGCCTTTCCTATCCTCTACTATCCCCCTCCCCCTCCCCTCCCCTCTTCTCTCTCTACCCCCTCTACTGTAATTCATTTCTCCCCCTTATATTTTTTCCCTTTCCCCTCACTTCCTCTTGTATGTAATTTTGTATACCCCTGAGGGTCTCCTTCCATTT
This sequence comes from Callospermophilus lateralis, assembly GCF_048772815.1. Classification (NCBI taxonomy): domain Eukaryota; kingdom Metazoa; phylum Chordata; class Mammalia; order Rodentia; family Sciuridae; genus Callospermophilus; species Callospermophilus lateralis. Next base: position 67,103,131 of record NC_135307.1, on the reverse strand, counting down.
CCATGCAATTTCCCTTCTCTCTCCCTTTCCCTCCCACCTCTCATCCCTGTTTAATGTTAATCTTCTTCTCATGCTCTTCGTCCCTACTCTGTTCTTAGTTACTCTCCTTATATCAAAGAAGACATTTGGCATTTGTTTTTAAGGGATTGGCTAGCTTCACTTAGCATAATCTGCTCTAATGCCATCCATTTCCCTGCAAATTCTATGATTTTGTCATTTTTTAATGCAGAGTAATACTCCATTGTGTATAAATGCCACATTTTTTTATCCATTCATCTATTGAAGGGCATCTAGGTTGGTTCCACAGTCTTGCTATTGTGAATTGTGCTGCTATGAACATCGATGTAGCAGTGTCCCTGTAGTATGCTCTTTTTAGGTTTTTAGGGAATAGACCGAGAAGGGAAATAGCTGGGTCAAATGGTGGTTCCATTCCGAGCTTTCCAAGAAATCTCCATACTGCTTTCCAAATTGGCCGCACCAATTTGCAGTCCCACCAGCAATGTACAAGTGAACCATTTTCCCCACATCCTCGCCAGCACTTGTTGTTGTTTGATTTCATAATGGCTGCCAATCTTACTGGAGTGAGATGGTATCTTAGGGTGGTTTTGATTTGCATTTCTCTGACTGCTAGAGATGTTGAGCATTTTTTCATGAACTTGTTGATTGATTGTATGTCCTCCTCTGAGAAATTTCTGTTCAGGTCCTTGGCCCATTTGTTGATTGGGTTATTTGTTATCTTATTGTCTAATTTTTTGAGTTCTTTGTATATTCTGGATATTAGGGCTCTGTCTGAAGTGTGAGGAGTAAAGATTTGTTCCCAGGATATAGGCTCCCTATTTACCTCTCTTATTGTTTCTTTTGCTGAGTAAAAAACTTTTTAGTTTGAGTAAGTCCCATTTGTTGATTCTAGTTATTAACTCTTGTGCTATGGGTGTCCTATTGAGGAATTTGGAGCCCGACCCCACAGTATGTAGATCGTAGCCAACTTTTTCTTCTATCAGACGCCATGTCTCTGATTTGTTATCAAGTTCCTTGATCCACTTTGAGTTAACTTTTGTGCATGGCGAGAGAAAGGGATTCAGTTTCATTTTGTTGCATATGGATTTCCAGTTTTCCCAGCACCATTTGTTGAAGATGCTATCCTTCCTCCATTGCATGCTTTTAGCCCCTTTATCAAATATAAGATAGTTGTAATTTTGTGGATTGGTTTCTGTGTCCTCTATTCTGTACCATTGGTCCACCCGCCTGTTTTGGTACCAGTACCATGCTGTTTTTGTTACTATTGCTCTGTAGTATAGTTTGAAGTCTGGTATAGCTATACCGCCTGATTCACACTTCCTGCTTAGCATTGTTTTTGCTATTCTGGGTCTTTTATTTTTCCATATGAATTTCATGATTGCTTTCTCTATTTCTACAAGAAATGCCGTTGGGATTTTGATTGGCATTGCATTAAACCTATAGAGAACTTTTGGTAATATCGCCATTTTGATGATGTTAGTTGTACCTATCCATGAACAGGGTATATTTTTCCATCTTCTAAGATCTTCTTCTATTTCTCTCTTTAGGGTTCTGTAGTTTTCATTGTATAAGTCTTTCACCTCTTTTGTTAGGTTGATTCCCAAGTATTTTTTTTTTTTTGAGGATATTGTGAATGGGGTGGTTGTCCTCATTTCCATTTCAGAGGATTTGTCGCTGATATACAGGAATGCCTTTAATTTATGCATGTTGATTTTATATCCTGCCACTTTGCTGAATTCATTTATTAGCTCTAATAGTTTCTTTGTAGACCCTTTTGGGTCTGCTAGGTATAGAATCATGTCATCTGCAAATAGTGATAATTTGAGTTCTTCTTTTCCTATTTTTATGCCTTTAATTTCTTTCGTCAAATTGCTCTGGCCAGTGATTCGAGAACTATGTTGAACAGAAGTGGTGAGAGAGGGCATCCCTGTCTTGTTCCAGATTTTAGAGGGAATGCCTTCAGTTTTTCTCCATTCAGATTGATGCTAGCCTGAGGCTTAGCATAGGTTGCTTTTACAATATTGAGGTATGTTCCTGTTATCCCTAGTTTTTCTAGAGTTTTGAACATAAAGGGATGCTGTACTTTGTCGAATGCTTTTTTCTGCATCTATCGAGATGATCATATGGTTCTTATTTTTAAGCCTATTGATGTGGTGAATAACATTTATTGATTTCCGTATATTGAACCAGCCTTGCATCCCAGGGATAAATCCTACCTGATCATGGTGCACAATTTTTTTGATATGTTTTTGTATCTGATTCGCCAGAATTTTATTGAGGATTTTTGCATCTAGGTTTATTAGAGATATTGGTCTGTAGTTTTCTTTCTTTGAAGTGTCTTTGTCTGGTTTAGGAATCAGGGTGATGTTGGCCTCGTAGAATGAATTTGGAAGTTCTCCCTCTTTTTTTATTTCCTGAAATAGCTTGGAATGTATTGGTATTAGTTCCTCTTTAAAGGTTTTGTAAAACTCTGCCGTATACCCATCCAGTCCTGGGCTTTTCTTAGTTGGTAGTCTTTTGATGGTTTCTTCTATTATTGATATTGGTCTGTTTAGGTTGTCAATATCCTCCTGACTCAATCTGGGCAGATCATATGACTTAAGAAATTTATCGATGCCTTCACTATCTTCTATTTTATTGGAGTATAAGGATTCAAAATAATTTCTGATTATCTTCTGTATTTCTGAAGTGTCTGTTGTGATATTGCCTTTTTCATCCCGTATGCTAGTAATTTGAGTTCTCTCTCTTCTTCTCTTCGTTAGCGTCGCTAAGGGTCTGTCGATTTTATTTATTTTTTCAAAGAACCAACTTTTAGTTTTGTCAATTTTTTCAATTGTTTCTTTTGTTTCGATTTCATTAATTTCAGCTCTGATTTTAATTATTTCTTGCCTTCTACTTCTTTTGCTGTTGTTTTGCTCTTCTTTTTCTAGGATTTTGAGATGAAGTATTAGATCATTTATTTGTTGGTTTCTTCTTTTTTTAAGGAATGAACTCCAAGCAATGAATTTTCCTCTTAGAACTGCTTTCAATGTGTCCCATAGATTCCGATATGTTGTGTCTGTGTTTTCATTTATCTCTAAGAATTTTTTAATTTCCTCCTTGATGTCTTCTATAACCCATGATCATTCAGTAACCTATTGTTCATTCTCCAAGTGATGCATGATTTTTCCTTACTTCTTTTATCGTTGATTTTCAGTTTCATCCCATTATGATCAGTTAAGATGCATGGTATTATCTCTACTCCTTTATATTGTCTAAGGGTTGCCCTGTGACATAATATATGACCTATTTTTGAGAAGGATCCATGTGCTGCTGAGAAAAAAGTGTAACTGCTTGATGTTGGGTGGTATATTCTATATATGTCAATTAAGTCTAGGTTATTAATTATGTTATTGAGTTCTATAGTTTTCTTATTCAACTTTTGTTTGGAAGATCTGTCCAGTGGTGAGAGAGGTGTGTTGAAGTCTCCCATGATTATTGTATGGTGGTCTATTAGACTCTTGAACTTGAGAAGAGTTTGTTTGATGAACATAGCTGCACCATTGTTTGGGGCATATATATTTATGATTGTTATGTCTTGTTGGTGTATGGTTCCCTTGAGCAGTATGTAGTGTCCCTCTTTATCCCTTTTGATTAACTTTGGCTTGAAATCTATTTTATTTGATATGAGTATGGACACTCCTGCTTGTTTCCGAAGTCCATATGAGTGATATGATATTTCCCAACCTTTCACCTTCAGTCTATGTATGTCTTTTCCTATCAAATGCGTCTCCTGAAGGCAGCATATTTTTGGGTCTTGTTTTGTGATCCATTCTACTAGCCTGTGTCTCTTAATTGGTGAGTTTAAGCCGTTAACATTTAGGGTTATTATTGAGATATGGGTTGTTCTTCCAGCCATATTTGTTTATTTATGTTACTAAACATGGTTTGTTTTCCTCTTTGATTATTCCCCCCCCCTTTACTGTACTACCTCCCGCTGTTGGTTTTCATTGATATTTTCCATTTCCTCTTCCTGTAATATTTTGCCAATGATGTTTTGAAGAGATGGTTTTCTAGCTGCAAATTCTTTTAACTTTTGTTTATCATGGAAGGTTTTAATTTCATCTTCCATCCTGAAGCTTAATTTCGCTGGATACACAATTCTTGGTTGAAACCCATTTTCTTTCAGTGTTTGAAATATGTTATTCCAGGTTCTTCTAGCTTTCAGAGTCTGTGTTGAAAGATCAGCTGTTATCCTGATTGGTTTAACCCTAAATGTAATCTGCTTCCTTTCTCTTGTAGCTTTTAAAATTCTCTCCTTATTCTGTATGTTGGGCATCTTCATTATAATGTGTCTAGGTGTGGATCTCTTATGATTTTGCACATTCGGCGTCCTGTAGGCTTGTAGGATTTGGGATTCTGTCTCATTCTCATTCTCAGAAAACTGGGAAGTTTTCTCGTATTATTTCATTGAATAGTTGCTCATTCCTTTGGTTTGGACCTCTATACCTTCCTGTATCCCAATGACTCTTAAGTTTGGTCTCTTTATGTTATCCCATATTTCTTGGATGTTCTGCTCATGGTTTCTTAACAGTTTTGCTGAGCTATCTATGTTCTTTTCAAGTTGAAATACTTTGTCTTCATTGTCTGATGTTCTATCTTCTAAGTGTTCTACTCTGCTGGTAGTATTCTCAATTGAGTTTTTAAGTTGGTTTATTGCTTCCTGCATTTCTAGGATTTCTGTTTGTTTGTTTTTTATAACCTCTATCTCCCTGTATAATTGATCTTTTGCTTCTTGGATTTGTTTATGTAATTCATTGTCGAAGTGGTCAAAGTGGTCTTTCATTGTCTGATTTTGCTGTCTAATGTCTTCCTTGAGACTCCAGATCATCTGCAGCATGTATATCCTGAATTCTTTATCTGAAATTCCATCTGCTGCAGATATTACCTCTTCTAAAGTTGAGTTGACCTGCATTGCTTGTGGTCCTTTCTTTCCTTGTCTTTTCATACTGTTCGCGTTTCTTTCTGCTTGGTGAAACTGTTGTGTTATTGATTTTTCCCCCTATACATTTATAGTGCTCTTGTATAGTTGCAAAGTCTCCCTCAGAGGCCCTGGTGGTGGCTCTGCCTTTCCTCCAATTGGGGCAATGTGCCTACCACGCCGGCAGGCCGCTGGGCCTGTTCTTTCGGTGGTCGCAGGTCCACCTACCTTGCAGGCGCGGGCAACAGCCCTGCCCCTCCGTGGGCTACTAGGCCTGTTCTGTCTGTCGGTTGCAGGTCTGTCTACCTTGCAGGCGCTGGTGGCGGCTCTGCACCTCCCCCACCGGGGCGATGGCAGGCCACTAGGCCTGTTCTGCCGGCGGGTCACAGGTCCGCCTACTTTGCAGGCGCGGGGGCGGCTCTGCCCCTCTGTGGGTTGCTGGGCCAGTTCTGCCTGTGGGTCGCAGGTCCGCCTACCTTGCAGGCGCGTGGGGCGGCTCTGCCCCTCCGCGGGTTGTTGGGCCCAACCTGCCATGGGTCTCAGGTCCACCTTCCTTGCAGGCGCGTGGGGCGACTCTGCCCCTCCACGGGTCTGGGCCTGTTCTGCCGGTGGGTTGCAGTTCCGCGTAACTTGCAGGCGCAGGGGGCGGCTCTACCCCTCCTCGACCCGCTGGGCCTGTTCTGTCGGTGGGTCGCAGTTCCGCCTAACTTGCAGGCGCGTGGGGCAGCTGTGCCCCTCCGCCGGCTGCTGTGCCTGACCTGCCGGTGGGTCGCAGGTCAGCCTACCTTGCAGGTGCATGGGGCGGCTCTGCCCCTCCGCGGGTTGCTGGGCCTGTTCTGCCGGTGGGTCACAGGTCTGCCTACCTTGCAGGCGCGGGGGGGTGGCTCTGCTGCTCCGCGGGTTCCTGGGCCTGTTCTGCTGGTGGGTCGCAGGTCCGCCTACCTTGCAGGCACGTGGCGGCTCTGCCCCTCCCCCAACCGGGGCGATGTGTCTGGCGGGCCGCTGGGCCTGTTCTGTCAGTGGTCACGGTTCCGCCTACCTTGTAGGCGCGTGGGGCAGCTGTGCTCCTCTGCGGGTTGCTGGGCCTGACCTGCCGGTCCTGCATTGCTTCTGATCACCTTTGTCCTTCACTGCCACCACACACATTCCTTAGATTGATTTTCCACATCCTTAGAGCATGCAATCATTTTATTTTTAATCACTTTTTAAATTTTTTTTTCTTTTTTTTTTTTTTTTAGTTGTCAATGGACCTTTGTTTTATTTATTTGTTTGTAGTGCTGAGAATCAAACCCGGTGGCTTGCACATGCTAGGCAAGTGCTCTGCCACTGAGCCACAACCCCAGCCCTTTAATCACTTTTATGATTCACCATTTTGGAAGAGTCTGTCAAGACAGGAGAGAGAAATAATGCTTTTTCCTCAAATGTTTTTGATGAGTTAAAACTTAAAAACTATAACCACTCAGGCAAGAACCGTTGGCTTTTGCTGCCTTCTCCTGAAACAAATATGCAGCTGTAAAAGTGTCTGACTGTTCAGGATACTGACATTGGTGGCCTTTGTTGATTAGCTATAACTGAGCAGAGGGAATAGGGACAGGGAAGAAAGATCTTTATTTTCTCCAGAATGGATCCAATAAATCCCCTGATGGGAAGTAAGTCCCCGTGAGCTTACTTCTAGTCCTCTGTGGAAAATCCCATTTTGTCCTCATAATGGAAATAGTTGTTTCTACTTTTAAGAATATTCTTTTCCATTTTTGATATTACCAGGTCTTACTTTTTAAAGTGACTCTCTCAACTGAGGTTTAAAAAAAGTTTGTTTTAATTGCACTATAACTTTTTTGCCTGGACTGTATTTGTTAAAATACATTTGTATGATCTAAAGCTGATTTCATAATTAGTGCTATTGTAATTAAGAATCATCAAGACAAATGATCAGTGTAAAAATAGTAAACTAGCTTGTTTTTAAATCAACTTCATTGAGGTATAGTTTTACATGTACCAAAATACACCCATCTTAATTGTGCAGCTGTGTAACCACCACCAACAACAAATTGAAGAACATTTCCATCACCCTCAGAAAGTCCCCTTGTGCCTCTCCGCACTCGGTGTCCGTCTCCTTTTGCTCATCTTCAGACCTAGGCAACTTTTCCCTCCCTCGTTGCTTGCTATTACTATAGTTCTGTCTTTCTGGACTGTCATGTGAATGGAACTGCATAGTTTATCATGTCTGACTTCTTTCGCTTAACATCTATCCAGAGTTCATTATTTTAATTGCTGTGGTCCATTTAGGGAAGTGAACGAATCATCTGCCATACACCAGTGAGTAGGGTTTGGGTCGTTCCTGATTCTGAGCTATGTGTTAGCTATTGCTGTGTAACAAGTTACACCCCTGATTGGCAGCTTGAAACACCATGTTGTTATTATCGCACTGTTTCTGTGGGTCTAGAATCCAGGCTCAGCTTAGGGGAGTGTGTCTGGTACAAAGTCTCTCATGCATTCAGTCACAGTATCAACAGAGGCTTTGGACTCCTCTGAAGTCTTGGTTTGTGAAGGAAAGAGAGACAGGATCCACTTCCACATGCATTCACACACAACAGGTCGCGAAAGATCCACATCTGTACACAGAGACACAGCCTCTTCACAAGAACACCTCATAGCATGGCAGCTGGCTTCCCCCAGTGTAAACAAGAGAAGGTAACTCCCTAGTCAGAAGCTGCAGTCTTCTTGTGACCTCATCTGGGAAGTGGCATCTTATTACTTTGGTCATATTTCATTAGAGTAAATCATGAATCCAGGGAACTGATTATACAGGCATGAATACTGTGAAGCGAGGATCGTGGGCGCCATATTGAAGGCTGGTTGTCACAGGCCATTATGAGCAAAGCTGCTGTGAATGTATTTCTGTACAAATCTTGATGTGGACATATATTTTTAATTTCATTTCAATGAATAAATATCTAAGAGTATGATTGCTGGCTTTTATGGTAAATTTTCAACTAAATGAAAAACTGCCAAGTTGTTTTCTGAGATGGTGGTATAATTTTTTGACTCCCCTCCATCTTTTTGTCAGCACTTGGTATTATCTTTTAAATTTTGGCCATTCTAGTGATATATGGCAGTATTCTGGTTTAATTGGTGTTTCTCTAATGACTCATGTTTTTAGCATTTATTCATGTCCTTGTCATTTATATACTTCCTTTGTGAAATGTATGATTTCTGTATCATATGATATGATAAAAATATCATAAAAATGATTTCTGTATCATATGATATGTGATTTTCTGTATCATATGATATGACAAAAATATCATAAAAATGATTTCGGTATCATATGATATGTGATTTACACATATTTTCCCCAGTTTGTGAACTGAACAGAGGGAATAGGGACAAGGGAAGAAAGGAGTTTATTTTATTGTCTTTCCATTCTTTTATCACTGTCTTTCAGAGAACAGAAGTTAACAATTTGATAAAGTCTAATTTAGCAATATTTTCTTTTATAGATTATTCTTTTGTGCTATATCTAAGAAATCTTTACCTAATCCAAGATCACAAGCTATCCTCCTATGTTATTTTCCAGAAATTTGATAGTATTAACTCTTACTTTTAGGTCTATGATCTATTTAATGTTAATTGTTATATACAGGTGAATCAAGGAAAACAGTGTCAAAGGTCAAGGTTCATCTTTTTCCCTAAGGATATCTTATTGTTCCAACACCATTTATTGAAAGGACTCTCAACTTTGAATTATTTTGGTACCTTCTTGAAAATCTGTTAACCTCATATGTATGGTTCTATTTCTAGGATTTCTCTTCTGTTTCATTGATCTGTCTCAGTTCTTTTACCATTGTAACAGTCCTAATTACTATATCTTCATAGTAAATCTTGAAATCAAGTATCATAAATTCTATAACTTTTTCCAATTTGTTTTGGTTAATCTTATTCTTTTGCATTTCCATATAAATCTTAGAATCAGCTTGTCAATGTCTTTTTAGAGGTCTGTTGGAATTTTGAGTGGGATTACATTAAATCTGTTGATCAATTTGGGTAGAATTTATGTCTTAGCCATATTGACTGTTCAATCTAGGAACATGTATATCTCTTCATTTATTTTAGTCTTTTACTTCTTGCAGCAATGTTTTGTAGTTGTCAATGTACTGGTTTCTTGTATGTGTAAAGTTAAATTTAAGTATTTCATGGTTTTTAATGCTATTGTATTATTGGTCAAAGGCATTGGTTTTAAGTTTTGTTTCTCTTAACTAGGATTTTGAATAAGATCAATAGAAAATTCTGAATAATCTGATTAATTTTTGAGACTTATGGTTAGATTTCTACCTGAATAAGTAAATATTCTTTCTCGTGTCACTTAGATTTTTATGGAATTACCTGAAGACTACATTAGCAGGCTGAACATTTTGAGATATTTTGAAATCTTAAGTGTGCAGTGGTAGAGCACTTGCCTAGCATGTATAAGGCCCTGGGTTTGATCCTCGGCACCACAAAAACAAATTGAGTTTGAAAGTTAGTACATGTTTTAAAGAAACCTATGAATAATTAATGACACTCTTCTCACCTCTGTCACTCAGGAAATTCCAAGGATTTTAGAAACTCTCTGCTAGGAACTCAGGATGAAGGTCAAATAAATATAATTCTTGTTATAAGTAGAGCATCCCTAACCTGAAAATCTAAAATCTAAAATTGTTCCAGAATCTGAAATACATGATGGGTCTTAATCAAAATGCAGACACACTAAAAATATTGTGTAAAATTACCTTCTGGATATGTATATATCCTGAAGGGTGTATACATTGTGTAAGTGAATTTTGTGTTTAGACTGGGGTCCCATCCTTAAGACATTTTATTATGTATATGCATATGTTTTAAAATATATTTAAAAAAATTCTGAAAACCAAAACACTTTAGGTCCCAAGCATTTTGGATAAGGAATACAAAACTTGGATGGCACCATATCAAAGCAGACACTCTATAAAGTCATCCGTGGTCATTGGCAATAGGGAGCATTCAAAGTTTTCACTATGAAAATGGAAAGGACCAGGAGTTTGAAACACTGACAAATTTTAATTTTCTCTGATTTAAATTTTAATCAACTTGTTTTTCTCTTTTCTTTTTTCTCTATCTAGAGGGCTTTGGAAGATTCTGAGCAGAAGCACAATCTTTTACATTCAGTTTTCGCAGATCTAGAGGATTTGTCAGACATTTTCGAAACAGATGACTTAGTACAGTCCGTACAAGACCTAAGCAGTCAAGTAGTAGATCTACAGCAACAAATAATGGAAAGCCTTCCCCACATTCAGCGGATGGCAGATGTAAGTTGACACCCTAAAGATGTGACTTCCTGTTTTTGGTTTGTATTTCATCTGGCAAATTTGTTGTACTACTAATCATGTCTTAGTTATAGAAACCCACAATGAACTGGTAAAATTTTCACTTATGTTCTTTTTAGTTTACTTTGAAACCTTGAGTGCAACCATAACAGAAAAGCATATCCCCATTCTTAATCCAGAATTATTCTATCTAAAGAGTGAAGGATTCTGATCAGATAAACTCATTGTTTTCTCTTTGTCCAAATGGGGCTATTGTTGATTTTTAAAGCACTAAGAAAAAAATGGGTTTGCAGGTGCTTGGGATATAGCTCAGTGGTAGAGTGCTTGCCTAACATGCATAAGGTGCTGGAGAACCACAAAAATGTTAATGAATTAATTAGTTAATTAATTAAAATACCCATATGGAAAGAAGGAATTAAAACAGGCAGCCTCCCAAGTCTTCTTTTACCAATAGCAAACATTTGTTGAGAGGTTGCTATATCAGCCACTGAATTGTTCCTTTTTCTTTTTTTTTCTTTCTTTTTAATATATTTTTTTTTTAGTTGTTGATAGACGGACCTTTATTTTATTCATTTATTTATATGCAGAGTTGAGAATTGAATCCAGTGCCTCACACATGCTAGGCAAATGCTCTACCACTGAGCTGTAACCCCAGCCCTTTTTTTTTTTCTTTTTTATGTATCTGTTTATGTGGTGCTGGGGATCCAATCCAGGGCCTCATGCATGCAAGTGCTCTACAACTGAGCTACACACACCATCACAGAATTTTTAAGTAATTTTTGTTTGAAATACATGAGGCATTTACTTAAAGTCACCTGATAAAGGCCTTTACAGTTAGTTCTGTTATTTACCTTGTGTTTCTCTGTGGCATTCCATACTCCTGTAACTTCGGGGAATAGTAGCTGTTGAAGTAATTCTTGGTTACTGAAACCTAGTCCAAAGTTTTAGAGTGCATCTGCAACTTCTGATAGAAATTACCATGGAATACATAGAAAAATTTTATGTACCTTCTCAAACAGTAGGTACAGAAAATTATCTCAGTGTACTTTAACATTTTCTCATAACTTGGGGAGACTACTGTAGACAGTCACTTACTGTCTGTCTGCTTCATGCTAATGAAGGTCTGTTTTACCCTATGTTGAGTGATTTCCAAACTGCTAGAATTGGAAACCGTTAGGCTATTTTTATGGGATTTTTAAAATCTCCATTATTAACCATACCATCTTACTGCTATAGGGATCTGTATTGATCTCCAAAGTCAGATTGAGGGGTCTTGCACCGTGATGTGCATTTGGTATCTAGATTTTATAGCGCATATTTTAACTTATTTTTGTAGCATTTAAGGTTCTTGGCCAGGTTCTGGATGTTGACACTAACTAGAGAAATAACCACTGGACAAATGATCTATTATTTAAATAAATCTGAGTAGATTATAAAGTCATTTATAATATTGCTTGGCAATATTTTATCAAAAGGGTGGGGGTTGTGACTCAGTGGTAGAGGGCTTGCCTAGCACATGTGAAGCACTGGGTTCAATCCTCAGCACCATATAATAAATAAAGTAATAGAGTAATAAAAAATGTTTTAAAAAATATTTTATCAAGGGTTGATTAAAAAAAATCTGGTCAGTTTTCTAATCTTTGTGTGTAGTTTTTCAAGGGTAATTTTATCATTTTACTTAAAGTGGTGGAAATTTTTAAAATATCAGACCCACCCACCTGTTTTCAAGTGTTTAAACAGATCCAAAGATAAAGTTAAAGGGTCTGTAGATAACAAGAGTTTTTTTAAAAAATGGTTTGGATGCATATTACCTTTGTTCTCATGAGAAAACGAAAATTAGCTCTATGATTATTTTAATTCAATATCAAGGTGTAGGGCAATGCTCTGTTGTGGAATATGCTATTAGTAAAATGACATTTTTATTGAAAGTAGTGAAAATTATCTTTGTAGCACTTGGCTAGTTTTTAGGAGATATAAGTAGCAAATTCTTTGGCTAAGTGTAAAATAGAATTAATGGCAATAAATTGTGTTTTATATATTATTAGTTTACAGCATATACTGCATAAGTCGGTTCTGTTTCTGAAATTCTAGGATGTGGTTGCTATTGAATCCGAAGTAAAATCTATGGAGAAAAAAGTTTCAAAAATCAGAACTATCCTGTTATCAAAAGAAATATTTGATTTTTCACCTGAAGAACATCTTAAGCATGGAGAGGTAAGCATGGATCATTATAAAAAGTATTCTCATAATACCTGCTATGTCTGTTTAAAAATATGTAATAATGTGATTTGATACCAAGTATTTTGTCTTGTTTTGTTTTGTTTTGTCTTATGATCCTGGTAATTGAACTCAGGGCCTCCTGATGACTCTAACACTAAGCTAAACCCCTAGCCCCCAAAGTGTTCATCTTGCTAGAATAATAGCAAAAATAAGGTTTGGAAATAGATCTGAATGAATATAAATGATTTAAATTATACTCATAATGCTACCTGTGTAAAGATAATTATTGTATAGGTAAGTTTGCCTTCAAGTCTAAAGAACTTGAGCACCTAAGCCAGGCTCAAATGGGTTCTAGCACTATAACACTGCTTCCTTAGCTGCGTGAACTTGAGTGTGTGTGTACCTTGTCATATCTGTGCACTAGGATTGAAGTCATTACATTCTAGTTACAGTGCATATGGAGCTCCTAACACAGGAACTGAGACAGACTTTGATTCCACCTTAGCCTGATGATCAAAAACTTGTGTTTTGGGATCAGGCAGGCCTGGGTATTAATCCCACCCCTGCCTCTTACAATCTCACCTTATTTGAATCTTCTAGCTTCCAGACACCTCTGTAATGGAGGTTAGGATGCTTTCCCAAGAGGATTGTGAAGATTAAATGAAGAAGTATTTAGTAAAGTGATTAATTTCTCCTAATTTACTGGTTAGGAGCCAGGTATGGTGGCACATGCTGTGATCCAGCTACTCAGGAGACTGAGGCAGAAAGATCTCAAGTTCAAGGCCAGCCTGGGCAACTTTGTGAGACCCTGTCTCCAAATAAAATAAAAAGGCCTGTATATGTCGCTCAGTGATAGGATGCTTACCTAGTATATGTGAGGCACTGGGATTCAGTCCCCTGCAAGTTACCTAGGTAGATATGTAGGTAGGTAGGCAGATTGATCCAGATTCTATGGATCAGAAGTTGATTAAAGCCAAATATAATTACACTCCTGGAACTTAAAATTTTTCTGGACAATTTTGTTCAATTTAATAAGCATTTTTGAGAGCATGTAGGAAACTCTGTGCAGTTGCTCTGAAGGTAAGATACAGTGTACCCTTTGATAGCCCATTGCTTAGTGATAATATGCAGGGCTAAACAACAATTTCACACAGAGAGGGGAAGGAGAGAAAGAAGCAAAGGGCCATACAAGTGCACAAGTAAATACTGGCAAATTGCTCTTACCCCAGGCATTCTTTCCCGAGATCCTTAACTCTCACATCCCAAGTGATGCAATGGTTCTTTTCAATCTGAGTTAAGGAAATGTTTTAAATATTGAAACTGTAGAGACTAAGGTATTCAGTATTTTAATTTTGAATAATTAAACTTAGCAGTGGTCTTTTTTTCCATTTACGTACCATGCTTCTCTTTTGTTATTAAGGTCATACTTGAAAATATACGCCCCATGAAGAAAACCATTGCTGAGATAGTGTCTTACCAAGTGGAACTGAGGCTGCCCCAGGCAGGAACAAAACCTCTGCCTGTGTTTCAGCGGACAAATCAGCTTTTGCAAGCTGTAAAACTATTGGAAAACGTGACTCAGGAACAAAATGAGTTATTAAAGGTGAGCAGTTTACAATGGCAACCAATCTATTGGATAAAAATGTTCAGCAAAAGCTGGTTTTGGTCTCAATTTTAATTGAAAATAATTATGATCAAGAAGGTGGCATTTGATAGAAGAACTTAATTTCTTGCCCAGATGGGGCTAAGGTTGTTTTCCTTCATTCTTGCCCTTACTCTGGTTGAAGACATTAAAGCATAGTCCTGGTCTATTTAATTTCATTCCACACTTGTTAAAAACCTATGTTGGTTACAATGCTGTGGGAAGAGATTTGAACCTAAACCAGGCATTTGCAGTCTCTGGAAGCCAACAGGTCTGTCTGTATCATTTTGCTCATTTCTAGCAATCAGTTCATCTTATTATCTTATTACCCAGTGTGTGAGTAGATAGAGGGTAGGCACTTTACAGGTTTCATGGAGTCTGGTGTCAGGGTGTTAAGTGATTTGCTGAGCAGCTACAGAGTTAATCTGCATAGAGGTTAATTTGTGTACAAATATAACACAAGTTTGAATTTCTGGACCCTTGGTTTCATTTCTCACTATTAAGGGTCTCTTCCTTCTAGCTGATAACATCTTTCATCCTCTCTCCAGAGAATGTTTTTCTCCCATTTATATTTTGTTAGATTACCATTCTCAAGACAGGAATCATCATTGGTCAGAAATGATTTTTTTTCTTTAGCATGTATTCCTAGATCAACAACCACTCTCATAAGAACAGAAAATTGCTGAAAAATCTTGAATTCTACAGACCCTCTTAGTAGACATCTGCATCCTACCTTTGACCACCACAATAGCTTGTTCCTTCTTAAGTTTCATGTGCCTGTGGCTGCCACTCGATCATCCTAAGGTTTCATTCTGTATTCCCTGGTTTGAGTCTTACCTCACACAGTCCCTTTTGGCCTGGCTAGTGATCTGCTGGTATCATTTTCTAACACTCACAGAGAGAAAAAAGACATAGCACTCAATGTTCTATTTTTTTAATAATGTAAGAGAAGAAAAGAACATCAAACTTGATGTAGTATTTTTAATCTTTTGGTGCTTTATTGGTCTCCTGGACAGGAAAAGAAAATAACAATTCTTAACTATGCTTTAAAGCAGCTTCCTCACAAGATGAAAAGGGGATGACAGAAGATGCTATTTATTTATTATTTTTATTTATTTATTTTTTTTGCCAAGTTCGGTATCAAACTGTGCTGCTAAAATTTTCCATCTTATTGTGTTGGTGGAAATCAAATGTCCCCTCCTATCTTTCAAAGCTAAGAGAGCTAGTGAAAATGAAAATCATTAGAATATGGGACATTTCCTTTAATTTTACTGTAGATATTACAAGTGGAAAATTTGACAAATTAGTTTTGGGGAGAGTAATGAGATTTAGTTCACTGTTGAAGACTGGGAACAGGTGTGTGCAGTGAACGTAGTTATTCATTTCCAGCCTGCAGCTAAAATTATGGTTAAATATTAAAGAAAATACAAGGAAGCATTATATGTTGGCCAGAAACTTCGTGGTTTCAAAAGATATTCTGCTTCACAACGAAACATACCAAAGAAGTATCTAGACTTGGTTTTGAAGTCCATTTATCTTTCATCCTTCTTGAATCATACCATTTCGCTCACAAATAGGTCTGAGCTCTGTTCCCTTAACATCAGGTTCCATGTGCTGTTCTGGTGAGTTTTACAAATTCAGACTACTCTTGAACCTTCAGCTTTTTACTTACAAAGTGCACCTCCTTGATCCTAAGGTGTACTGGGGAGGATAGGTCTGAACCAGGAAAATTCATTGTCATCACTCCAATCTCATGCCCTGTTCATTCTGTATCAGTAATGTCACTGTTCTTTTGGAAAGCTCCATGTGGATTGTGTATTAAAATGGTGAATATGATATAGCAGTAATGTCATAAATCTTAGCGACTTCATGTTAATATGCCATAAAAGGCTTCCCAGAGTAAGCCCACTAGATTGGAAATACTTTGGAGAAAAGGTGTGTCTACTTAGATTTGTACTCTAAGCACTGCCCAAAGTGACCTGACACCTTGTAGAGCAGGAAGGTCAGGCCAGTTTTGCAAACGTTCTTAATATTTAAAATGTAGATGATATTTAGGATATATCTACAATATATTTAGAATATAAATATAAGATATTCAGTATTTCTTGTTGAAATCTGTATAAGTGCATATTTTCTGCATTTGATTGGAACTTATCATGGGGATAGATAATGAAAATAGCCCATTAATCTAGTCCTTAGATATGACAACAGTTTTTCTTTTGGGGGGGGTTATTTTGTAGGTAGTCATAAGACAGACTAATGAATGCAATGAAGAAATAGAAAGTTTGAAACAGATCTTAAATAATTATTCAACGGAGTTCTCCCTTGAACATATGTCACCAGACCAAGTTGTTGACTTTCCAGAAGTACAGGTATGTTTCTTTCATTCATTTATTCATCGATTCATTCAATAGTAATAAGTAGTGTTTAAGCCCTTGGTATTTAGTAGCCTTTGTATTGCTACAGCATTATGTCTGACTTCTTTTTTCCAATTAAAGCTATTTATTGTGTGCCTTTACTTTCCATTCCTGTTTCATAAAATAGAGGATTGTATAATGTCATTATTGAAGCATGATAAAATCGTAGGCTAAGCAGTTCTAGCCCCAGAAACTGGACTGGGGCTTCCACATCTCTTCCTTAATGGGGAGCTTTTCAAGTGCTCACAGCCTCAACATGGTATATTTTGATCTGCATTTGCTCTGATCCCAAAGAGACTTGTGTGGCATTGGTTATTTGGACAACCTGGCTCTCTGACTAGTTTTTGGGGATGGTAGTTAGGCAGTGTGGGCAGGCTGGGCTTTAGAGGTAATAAAACTCTGGACACCATTATAATGAAGGATTTCATATGCCAGGCTGTATTTCCAGTTTCCATAATTAATAATGTCCAGAGCACCCAGTTACAGTGGTTTGCCTATCAATCCTCCACTGCTTCAGTCTTGATTTTTAAGTCAGTACTTCTGTATTTAAAAACATGATTATATACCAAGGATTCTAGAGAGCTGTGTTTTTTGTCCTGTGATCCAAATGATGCAGGCAGGTAGTTAATGTGGCACTACAAAGCAAGGTTATACCATTTACTAGGTGCGAGACAGAAGCAAGTTACTTAACATGTAAGGTAAAGTACAGAGAGATCCAAGGTGACATAGTCATTAAGGGGTGGAACCAATGACACAGACTTAGTGTTAAAGATTCAATACTGTGAAAATGTCAAGTTTCTGTGTTCATGAGAAAATTTGAGGACTACAAAGAGCTTTTGTTTGTATATCTGAGGACATAGGGATTGAAACTCAGAAAAGTAAAAATATTTGTTTAGTTTATTTTAAAATAGCAATCATAAACACATGTTAATAGAAATAACATTTTTATGAATATAATCATGTCACTCAAAACACTGTGAAAAGAGTGACTCTGTTCTACATTTTTGTAAATTTCTTTAATGTCTGGCTTAATAGAAGACAGATTCTCATCTACTTCTGCATTCTATTTTGTTAATTTTTTTTTAATAGTACAGGGGTTTGAACTCAGGGGCACTCTCTCACTGAGCTACATCCCCAGCCCTTTTTTTGTATTTTATTTAGAGACAGGGTCTCACTGAGTTGCTTTATTTAGTACCTTGCTAAGTTGCTGAGGCTGGGTCTGAAGTCATGATCCTACTGCCTCAGCCTCCTGAGCTGCTGGGATTACAGGTGTGTGCCACCATACCTGGCTATTTTATTATTTTTGTTCAAAGTATATAAAGACAATCCAACCTCTCAAAGACAGTGTACTCTAAAAAGGGAGCAATAACAGCCCTTTTGAATAACTGCGGATATTCTTTGAAAGTGCATTAAACCCAACAAATGAAAGTCACTCATAGGCTAGTTATAAATGGGATCTGTAGCCACATTAATGAACTTTCTATATTTTTACATTAAAATCCATTGGTTTTTCTTATACTTTGAGTGGATCTTCTACTGTGTGTAACTTTGAAATACCATATTTGATCATTTAGAAAAATATTATTTCACTAAATGATGTAGATCTTCCAAATGTTGACAGTATAGCAAATGCTGTACCACCCAGCTGTACCTCCCAGTCTAAAACTAAATTTTGAACACATGAAAGTTTCCTAAAAAGAGCAGTCTACTTTCTGATCAGTACTCATTGTAGGAGCCCAGATCTTTCAAATGTTGGCAGTGATCAATATAAAACACCTATCTTTTCAGAAGAGGCTTTTAAGTATAGCATTTAAGTAAAAGTATAGTTTCTCAGCTATTTTATTTCTTGTGACTGGGGCAGGGTGGTAGGTAGTTCAGCTCACAATCAGAACCAAACATTCATACAAATCCTTTCCCTCAACCATCATACTTTGGTAGGTAGCAAAAGTACTTTGGACATGCTTCCTATTTTGTCACCAGAATATTAAAGGTATCTATCTTTATCAAGAATGATCTAAAGTGAGACTGGCACTTTTCTTTTTTTTTCCCCTACTATAAGTCTACCATAGTGAAGAATTTAATTGATATAGTTGATGTCTGTCTTGATTCATATAAGGTAACAGTAGTTTTACCCACCGTTGTTTTGGTGCCATCGGAACAAATGTGAACACAGCAAAAAGGCAAGTAATTTTAGTAGCATTATGGAAATTATCTCCACCTCAGGCACTGTGGTCCCAGAGGTCTGCAGGCGCCACCTGAACTGGCTACTCAGGGCCCTTTGTGTCTCCACAGTGGGAGAGGTTGAGCACCTCCTGCTCTGTTCCCCAAATGTTATTCTAAATACTGTCAGAACTTTGGGGGGGGGACACTTGACCTTGGAAGCTTAGTGTTTATTGAAAATAGGACACAATCCACTCCCAACCCAGATTTAATTTTGACAGGTATCATTTGCTACTAGCGATAATGGGAACTTTGACTTCAAACAGAATGGAGATATTGATGTAGGAATGTGTGCAATCACACATGAGTCCTGGGGAAGCCCAGCTCTGCTCTGGCACCTGCAGATTCCAGAACTTACTTGTAGGTAGAGGCATACAACTTTTCCATCTGTAAAAAAATAAAAAAATTAATAACCATAAATATCTTTAAGACAACGGAGTAGATAAGTACATGCATAGAAAAAATAAGGGTTTAAGGAAAATATTAGGAACAATTTTATTTTACATATATTTTTTCTTTTGACAGTGCTGGGTATTGAATTCAGGACCTGGTGCATGCTAAGCAAATTCTCTGCCACCCAGATATACCTCCTGCTCTAAAACAAATTTTAAACACATGAAAGTTTCCTAAAAAGAACAGGCTACTTTCTGATCAGCACTCATTGCAGGAGTTCAGGCACGGGTTGGATAACTCTTAGGTGCTAAAGAGAAAGTTGTTAGCCTAGACAACATCTGCTATTCCTTCCAAAACTAGGATTCTATAATTAATTCTATAATTCTTGTAGACAGACAGTATTTGCATATCTACCATATATAAAAAATTATTTGCATATACCAACACAGATGTTAAAAAGTGACATTATGAAATTTGGACTCATCTCTCCATCATTCCCATAGTAAGTTGTACTGCAAGGTAACTATTACTCCCATTTGATAGTAAGCTTGGATGTGGAAAGAGTAAATGATATAGTAATACTGAAGAAGTTTTCAAAGGCAATAATAAAAGAATGAAACTTCTAAGCCTATTTTCACTTAGCCATTCTCAAATGTTAGTCTGCTTAAGAATCTCTAGGGCAGACTGAGAACATATCTCCTAAAAACATGCATTGGTAATACTTTATGTGACAAAATTGGAAGTAGGCAGACAGCCCTTCTGTGTTTAAGTGCAGACCCTGGGTCCTGGCCTTTTGCATTCTGGGTCCACCAGTCCTATTGCTAGCCAGGGCAGTGGCTCTCCACCCCAGCTGTCCTGCACAGTCACCCATAGAGCCTGTTGCAAGTTTTCATGCTTTGGCTCCACCTCCAGATATTCTGATTTGCAAGGTCTACAGAGGAGCTAAAGTAACCTACCCACATCCTTTGGAAATGTAGCCAGATTGGGAAGGAACTAAACTGTACCAGAGAGTGGTTCCTGGCTTTGCCAACCAAACAGCCTAGAACCATTTATCATCTCTTTTACTGAAGGAAGCTGGCTCCTATGCACATTCAAAGACTTCAGACTTCTAAACAATGCAGATATTCTTTCTGTACAGGAAGACATCAAAAGTATGGAACAGCAGATTCTGCATTTAAACCAGAAAAAAGAAGACCTATTGGTGGACTTGAAGGCTGCCGTACTAAACCTTCACCAGCATTTGAAGCAAGAACAGCAAGAAGGAGACGTGCTGTCAGCCAGAGCATTGGAGGACGGTGGAGCGGCTGAGCTGGATGTGTCTGAGTGGAAGGTAGGAACCCCTTTACGTTAATACTGGTCCCACATTCCACAAGAGTGTTAAATGGGTAATATTTTTCACCTGAACAACTTGTTGTATCTCGGTCTATGGCCCATAGTAAAGGAATTTTTTGAAGTGGAAGTACTTCACTTGAGGTTGTTTACTAATGAGCATAAATCCTCAGGGTGTGTTTGTTCTGGGCTCAACCCAGAATTCTTATGCTTGAGTTATTTAAGGATGTGCTTATGAAATTCCACGGGCAGATGGGTAGGGAGCCGTCTTTGAAGTATCATCCTATGGAATAGTCAGCCATGGCAGACTCAGAAGTGGCCCGGCACCTTCTCTCGGCCCTCTCCAAATCCACATCAGTGAATAACACTCTTCAGTTGTTTGATGAAGGGCCCCAGGAAGCCACGCAAACGAGAGGGGACTGGACTGTGCCGGCCTATCCGGCTGGATGAGCGGAAAGGTACAGGGCCCAGAGGCTGGGTGGGCATCTTGGATAAAGTAAGTAAAAAATTAGCTCCATAAAAATGCAGCCAGGCCAGGATTCTGGCGATGTTGATGTGCAAGCTGACTGCAGGTGTCCTTGTGCTGTGACCCTTTCAGCTGGACAGACAAGGCTCCATGTCATTCCTGCCAGCCGTCAAGGAAGAGGCAGAGGAAGGCTCCCTGAAGAGTGAAGTAAGGAAAACGATTTTCTCATGAAAGTTTGTTAGAACCATATCTCTAAAAAGGTGGTAGAAAAGATCTTGAAAAGAATGTTTATTTCTTTAAAAACATTGATATTGTTAAAGGATGATTGAAGTAGTTCTCCTGTTATTAACGTTAAGTGCATCTCAACCTGCTTCACTACGTACAAGGGAGAGAAATGTAATTCAGACGCACTTGTTGGCAGAGGGAGAAGATGAAGTCCTCTCTCATGTCCTGACTTCTGAATAAATTCTCTGAAGTTTTAAGAGTATGCTGTTGGGTTGGCATTCCCATGTGATTTTTTACAACTTTATTTTTCCATATTTGAGTTATTTTGGGGTCTAAAACAGTGTTGTCAAGGTCATGTGCTATGTCAGTGACGAATACAGCTCATTGTCACTACTTCATTACAACTGGTTGAAAGAGACATTCACACTTGAACTTCCGGACACCAATTTCCATTCCATACTTTAAAAACTAAAGTTATCATGTGTCTTAAGCTAAAGGGTAGAAAATTGCAGCTTCTTACAGTTTCTATGGCTCAGAAATGACCACTAGACAGTTTTTAATGCTCGTTTTATGGATTATATTATTATTATTCCAATTATTAGTCCATTGTCATGCAGAACAGATCTCTTGTCCTATAGTGTCCCTAGGACTCAGTGTGGCTGAGAGTTAGGATAAAGAAGAATGTAGGTTTACCATGTCCTCTGACCATCGACAGCTTCACAATCTGATTATGTCCCTTGTGGCAGAGAGAATCATGAAAATAGAGGCAGTACCAGAGGCCAAAACAGAGGGGACTTCAGATACTTCAGTATGATTTAATTTCAGATAGGTATTTACTTTAGTGTGCTCTCTCTCTCAGGATGTTATGAATGGCTAAATCCATCTAATGCATGTATGTATTATCTCACATACCGTTTTCTTTTTGTGGGAGAACACTTAAAATCTCTCTAAGCAGTTTGCAAGGACACACTATATTGTTATTGCCATACAGTTCATCTCTTAATCTTCTTTCTGTCTAACTGAAATGTTTCATCCTTTGACCAACATCTCCCCAACCCCCCTCCATCCCCTCCACCCCAATAAACACCATTCTACTCTCTACAAGTTTAACTTTTTTACACACTTCACATATAAGCAAGATTCTGCAGTATTTGTCTTTCTGTGCCTGGCTTATTTACTTCATTTAATAAAATATCCTTTTGGTTCCTCCCTGTTGTTACAAATGACAGGATTTGCTTCTGTTTATGGCTGAGTAGTCTTCTGTTATTCATATATATGAATAACACACGCACACTTAGATACATATTACACATTACATTCTTTATCCATTGGTCCATTGATAGACGCTCAGGTTGATTCCACATCTTGGCTATTATGAATAATGCTGTAATAAATACAGAAGTGCAGATACCTCTTCAATGGATTGATTTCACTTCCTTTGGATATATACCCAATAGTAGTATTGATGGATCATATGGTGGCTTTCTCATTTAATTTTTTGAGGAACCTGTATACTGTTTTCCCTAATAGCTAATTTACTATCCCTCAACAGTATTTAAGTTTCCTTTCCTCCACATCCTTGCCAACACTTGTTATTTTTCATCATTTTTTAATAAATGCCATTCTGATAGGTATGAAATGATATCTTCACTGTTTTATTTATTTATTTAGTGGTGCTGGGGATCAAACCCAGATCTTCATGCATGCTAGACAAGAGCTCTACCACTGAACTGCACCCCCGGCCTCTCATTATAGTTTTAGTTTGCATTTGTCTGATAATTAGTGGTTTTAAGCATTTTTATACCTATTGGAATGTTATTTTAAACACAGCATTTAAGATTGCATTTACCAAAACAAATTAAGTACCTAAGTATTGTTTGAAAGATCTCCTTTCTGTGACTTGAGCTTACTCTGACTTTAAAAAAAAATATTCTTTAGGCTTCAGGAATTTGCAACCACATTTGAAATATGACTTAGTTAGCAAAATAAGTGAATGGAATATAGGAGAAGGTGTGGAATCAAGGCCTACAGTCAAAATGCCCAGCAAATTGAACCTTGCATGAGAGAGACAAGAAGGGTGCTGTCTAGGAGGGTAGGGTATCACTTCCTTCTGCTAACCAACCCATCACTGTCTTAGAATGAATATAAGAAAGCGGAGCCGTCTTCGAGATCTTTGCCTTTACTTTGGAAGCACGACCTGGGCTTGGAGGAAGTTGGAGAATCCTCCTCCTCAGCAACCATCATTCCGGTAATCTTGGGCATATCATGTTCAGAGGTGGGGTGTGGGGACAGGGAGCTGTTTTTTGCCCCAGTTTGTGTCCCCTTTCCCCTCTTCCTTTGTTCTGCTTTCATTCCGCACCTCCACTTTAAAATACAGACGTGTCCCAAATGAGGAATAAAAATAAGGGATAGTAAGTCAAAGAAGAGAAGTTCTTTTTTTTTTTTTTTTAAGAAAAGTTCTTATTTGAAAGAATGCTTAGAACTGTGCTGCATTTTTGGTCACTGTTGACAAATGAAAATTGCATGTATTTATAGTGGATAGCAGGATGCTTTGAAATACATATATACCATGTGGAATGACTAAATTGAGCTAATTAGCATATGCATTGATTTGCATAATTATTATTGTATCATTGTGTGTGTGTGCATTAAGAACACTTAAAATCTATTCTTTCTGTATTCTCTAGGACTATGATAAATTGCTATTAACTATAGTCATTTTTTATGGTAATGTCTCTTGAACTTATTCCTCCTACCCAACTGAAAGTTTGGATCCTTTGATCAGTGTCTCCCAGTGCTTCCCCACAGTCCCTGGTAACCACAATTCTACCCTCTGCTTCAAGTTTTTTAGATTCTATTTGTAAATGAAATAATGTGATATTTAGCATTCTGTGTCCAGCTTATTGCATTTAACATATTCTTGTTCGGGGCCATCTGTGTCATTGCAAATGGCAGGATTTTTTTTTTCATTGTTAAGGATGAATAGTATTCTGTATTATATACAGACCACATATTCTTTATCCATTCATCCATGATGGAGACTTAAGTTGGTTCCTCATTTTGACTGTTGTGAATGTTTAAAAGCTTCTCGCCATTACATCTGCACAAATGCAACGCAACTTAGTAAATACCTGCTAATGATTTGCATTTCTGTTGTTCACTCAACAGATAGGGAGAGAGTACTTTTTCTGAGGAAAAAGTCACTTCAAAATTCACCTAAGTCACATTGTTTTGCCAAGGCATTTATCACGCCTCTTTTTTGGGAACAGTTAAAGTGTGTGTGTGTGTGTGTGTGTGTCAAGGGAGGAGAGAGGGGTGAGGGTCTTTCCATAATTTCTTAAAAAAAAATAATGCAGGATAAATTAATGCAGTAAGCCTTTTTCTCCTTACAACATTCTGAATCTTCTCTAATCTTTCAAAATAAAAGGCAATATCCTCTCTTTAGAAGACCATCCTCACCTGGCACGGCAGTAATGTCTTTCCTTTGCTTCTGAAGCATGCCTGCTACTGTATCATCGTCGCCGTGACCCCCACCTCTTCCTCCCACCTCCTGTCCCTCAGCTCCCACATCAACCCTTCATTAGTCATTGGCACCATGCTCTGCTTACTCCTGCATCTTCAGTTTCTGCTTCGTGGTGCATTTCTTCCCTCTTAACCCCCTTCCCCCAAACAAACCGATCATCCCAACCTGCACCTTGAGTGGCTCTTTGCTTGGCATCCCTGGCCTGCCTTTCCTCCATGCTGCTCGAGGTGTCCTCCCCATCCCTAAGACCCATCTCAACTTCTGCCTCCTCCATGGAACCTCCTGAGATCCTACAGGGGAAATTGCTGGCCCTTTCCCTCTTTTGCCCCTAGCTCTCCTCAGGTGTGGCTTACCACATCCTTAGGCCTATACGTGACACAGTTCTGTTCTACGAGCAGATGTCCCATCCATGGCCAACTGTGGCACTTGGATTCATTGACTGTTTGAATCCTGCTTCCCACATCAGTTACTGTACTTCCTCATTCATGTCCCACTAAATGTTTTTCCTTGGTGCTCCCTGGGTCCCTTTGTGCTCTGCCTCTGGCTGTGTGTATGCTGTGATTGACTTCCAGAATGCAACTTTAGCCTTTTGTTAGTCCTAATCCTTATTGATCTTGCCAGAGTCCGACATTATGGGTCCCCTCATCCTCTTGAAGTGTCCCCCTAATTCTTTACCTCCTGTCTCTTCTACCTGTAAACTCTCTGTCCCTTCCTTGTCCCTCTCGTCTGTCTGTGACACTAGGTATTCCCTGGATGTTCCTCCTCTTCCTTCCCTCTGTTTTGTCTCCTGGTGATTACATCCCCTGTGCTTGGCATCTCTGTGCCACTGATTCCCACCTCAAATCGCCCGTAGACTTCTCATTTTGGATGAATATTCTCAAAGTTTGCTTTGAGAATATTTCAAAGTTTGCTCTTCCTCCTAATTTCTCAGCGCCTGCTAGTGGCACCCACTGTTTTCCCAGTCCAAGGTGAATAAACTTCATGATCATCTTCATATTCAGTCAGTAGCCAAGCAACACCCACTGAAGCTTCATCTCCCTCTCCGCCTATTCTTTGTTTTCTCATCCTGTGTGAGGCAATTTTATTTCTCCTTTGTCTGTTGGAATAGCCTCCTAATTGGTTTTACAACTTCCAGTTATTTTTTTTTTTCTGGTATATCTTACACAACACAGATGGCTTTTTCTAAAACCTGTTGTGCTAAATAAATCCCATCTTAATATCCTACATGGATTCTGATTATCAACTTAGTAAAATGCAAACTTATGGCATGCCAGGTTTTTCATGATCCTTACCTACCTTTGCAATTTTATCTAAAGTTCTGCCTTTAGTTTTGGTTCAGTTCTTAGTGTCTGATAGCAGTTATCATGCCCAGTAAAGAGGAGCTAACATTTTGTTAAAAGCTACTAAATACTTTAAATATATCATCTTGTTTAATAATCAAAAGCTTTAGTGAAGTGGGTTTTAGTCCCCTTAATCAGTGGTTTAAATTTAATTTATATTGTAAGAATGTTGAGAATCTCCCTTTGGAAGTCTGTCGGGTTTTGTAATTCTTTTATGAATTGCTAGTGCATAGAATTGCATTTTTTTTCTCTGTAGGAGTTGATGTTTAACTTATTTATAAGATTAATATATTAAGAGCATAACATTTTATCCCAGTTAGTTTTTCTCTTTTAACTTAGACTGTATTTCTTCTTCTATGGTGCACATTATGTTATTATTTTTTTTAATGTTGTCTCTACTAACATTCTTTTCCTATGTTGTCAAAGCCCTTCCTCACCTCTACAATTTCTATGGTATAGCTTTTACATTTCAATATTAGATACAATTAGAATTCATTGTCAGGAGTGAGACAAAGACTTTTGTTATATTTTTTCATAAAATATCTCAATAGTTGTTCTTATATCTAATAAGTTCATCTTTTCTCCCATTATTTGAAATGTGGCCCCTATCATAGAACCTCATTTAAACTCTCAAAGTGATCTGCTTAAATACTTAATTCTGTGGATCCTTTATGTGCTCATTAAGAAGAGAGTTTTTGAGTATTTAAGTCATATAAATAAAGACAAACCAAAGGAAGCTGATTTTTCCCCCCCACCAAAACAAACTAACTCTTTTCTAAATGCACCTGAATTCTCTGGACATTTTTGCAAGCAGTCAATTTGCAAATAAGCAGGCAAGGAAGAGGGGCTACTCTGGCAGCAGGGAAAGACCTTTCCTGGATGTCTGATTCTTTTCTTTGTAGGAGGCAGATGGGAAAATAAGCACCTGTGATAGTTCCATGGTACAAATTCTGGCACCAGACTCACTAAACACTGAGCAAAGCCTAGCATTTTCCCCGAAGCTCCACCAAACAGAAGAGGTAAGTCCCTGTCAGTAACAAGCCAACTGCTTGGCTTCCTGGACTGTCGCCAGAGGTGACCAGCTTTCTGGGTTCTGCAATCCTTTGTGTGCCAAGCCAAGTGTTCTTTGTGAACTTTCATGTCTGTATGTGTGCTTTCAAGCTATTGAAATGGAAGATTCGCCATCATTCACATAGAAAATAAGCATGGCATGAAGCAGGGAGACCTTTCTCCACTTGGTCACCCTTTGTGGTGGGAAGTAGTCTTCCCGTTAGTGACTTCTTCCACCTGTACACACAGCATCTGGGGGCAACGAAAGTGGAGAAGAGCTAAGGTTGACTAATGGCCTACTACATAAAAGGCATTTGTATTTGTTTTTTTTTTTTTTTTTTTTTAATCTTTGGATTAGATGAAGCGGGTTAATGCCTGCCCACAAGTTTACAAAAGAGAAAATCAAAATTCAGAGAGTAAAACACTGGCAGTCACTGGGAGAGTAAGGAATCAATTGCAGAATTTTCCAGTCTACCCTTCTTCATTTGAGATATTTTTGTGGTACACATTGTTTCTCAAGAAGGCCCTCTGGGGAGCCATTTCCCAGGTTGGTTTTGGTGGAAATAAAGCTCCATGAGTCTCACCGAGTAGCTCCCCCCAAAAGATCCTGACCTGCTTTCTCCCCTCCTTCTCCTTTTCAGTCTTTTCTCCCAATTGTTTGTCCTTGCATATATATATATGAGTTGTCAAATTGTTATTCCTCTTTGCCCTTCTTCCCTTTCATTCTCTGTCTCTCTTAACAGTATGTGCCCAGCAAGGCAGACAAATGTCGAAGCTTAACACTCGCTGGCAGTACTTATGTCTAAGAAAGTTGCTGACCTCACCCATAGTTTTGTTTGTTTTTGTCTTTTGCTGGCCAGAATTAATGTTTCTTTTGACACCTAATTAAAAATCAGACGTAGCTTCAGTTGTGCTTTGGCTGCAGCAGGCATTCTGCGCAGTGTATTTCTCCGGGGGTGGGTGGGCAGGTTGTTCTGCCCTGGCAGTGTCAACAGCACATAATGGTGATGATAAGAGAAAGAGGTAAGGGGAGAGTGATAAAAGTCCACTGAACACTTCCTATGGGCCAGGCACTGGGGTTTTACATGTATTCTCTCTTAATCCTCACGTCAGCTCTGTAAGGTAGTTACTAATGCTGTTGCCCCAGTTGACAGAAGGAGACTTAGATGTTCTGTTGTCCAAGGCCACACAGCTCCTGAGTGGCAGAGTTAAGATTGAAACGCAGATCTTCTCCCTCCAGGTTTAGAACTTGAGTTTTCCACTGTAAGGCCCCAGTGACTCTCTTAAACTGATGTCTGTGTATATACATTCATATTTTCTTCCTAACAGAACTTTTGTCCTGGGGGTGCCTCGTGGATTCTTGAAGCAAAAAAAAAAAAGTTTGGCATTGCCTTCCACCACAGCAGCCCTCAGCCCTCTTTTGATCAGTTAGGGTCCTTTCACCTCCTGCCTTTGGTCATTTCCGTTTCATTGACCCAACAGCCAGAGAGGGAAACTGGGAGCTCCAGAGACCAGGCCCCTGTGTCATCAGCCAAGCATTAGCTTCTGCAGACTTTTTGGTTTAGAGATCAAGGGCACTGACCAAACGAGAATTGTGCAATTTTTAGTAGAATTTAGAGTCATCTGTGACCCAGATTGCATTGAAGAATAAATATTTAATACAGAAAGTGAAAACAAAGTGGGCTTGACCTCACAGAATAAAGACTGCCATGCCGTTCCAGCAGCGTGTCGCACGTTTGTGCTTGTGCAGGTAGACATGGCCCTAGAGGCAGGCAAGCTCTCATTCTGTGCAAAGTGAGGAGGATGCACAGGTATTTGTAGAATTGACTCAACAGAAGGAGTAAACTTGAAGGCTTGATATCTTGGGACGCAGAGTGACTGTAACCAGTAAATTCACTTGCCTTTTAACCACAGAGGACTGTTGTTTAGATGTGTGATGTGTTTACACAGAAATCCAACAGTGTGACTCCCTGAAGGGTTAACCTGGACACTAGAGAGCTAGTAAAATTGTGTCCAAATGGTGGATTTGTAGATTCCACAGCAGAGTGAAATCAGGGCATGAATTCTGGTTCTACTTACTAATTAATTGGGTGACCACAGGCCGTTTGAATAGCCTCCCAAAGCCTCGATTTCCTCAGCTGTATACTGGGAATAAACACAGGCTTGCAGTGTGAAGGAATGAGGTGGTCTTTATTACATGTTTAGCACAGTGCCTGGCGCATAATAAGAGTTCAGTAAAGGTTAATGTTATTAGTTTAGTTATGTCATAGACGTGACAATTGTGGCTAATGCTTTGAGGCCTCCCATAGTGTACAATTAGAAGATCTTCATTTACATGATTTCTGCCTTTAGAATCTGGGCCTATTATCCAGGGAAGCTGTTTTGCTGAGATGCTATTAGGGAAACAACTAGGGACTCATAATTTAATAAGATCGCAGAGCTGTTGACCTTGGACAATTGGAAGCAAATTGGTGAGGTGGGAGGCATGTGAACTGATGAGGCACAGGCTCAGGTGTCTTTGACTGTTTAAAAAAAAAAAAAAAAAAGACATGGGCAAACTGCTCACTGGCAGGTTCCTGAGGCCACTTTCAGCTTTGCAAGTTCTATGGTTGCAAATAATCTTTTTTCTCCTACCCCACACCCCCTTAGATTCTCTTCAGGTTCAAATTACTAGCAAATAAAGCCCAGATTAGTCATCCAGCTTGCTTATTTCCTCAGTGATTTTATTAGTGAGAAAGCAAAGAAACAAAATGTCTTTTAAAAATGTGTGTGGCGTAGAGGAGGGGCTCCAAAAAGCTGGATACATCAAGAAGCCAGATGGCAAATCATTTATTATCAATTAATCAATATTCACAGGTTGCTATGTCAGGTGGCAAAGAAAGGGGATCCCAAGTCTTTTCCAGTAAGATATAAGTGATATCTGAAAAGTAGAAAATAATTAATCAGCTAGGTGTGGTTTTGCTGAGGCAGGAGGATCACAAGTTCAGGGCCAGCCTGATCAGTTTAACAAGACCTTGTCTCAAAATAAAAAATAAAATGGGCTGCGGAAGTAGCCCAGTGGTAAAGCATCCCTGGGTTCAAGAACCCAATACAAAGGAAGAAAAGAAGGGGATTTATCAGGTGGCTAGAAATTGGTGATTTGCAGTAATATCACTCAATTGTTGCTTTTTTAAAAAATCAAGATTAAAAAAGAAAATTGAAATAAGTGAATCCAGGTATCAAACCTGACTGTATATGAAGTTCAGAGAAAAACACAAGTCAGGGGAAAATGTCCTTAAGAGGGTGATTCTTGAATTAAATTATAAAAACAGATCGATGAAGGCAGAGGAGAAATAGGGATTTGCAGAAAAGAGCAATATGCATGAAGTTAAAGGATGGTCAGAGGGAAGAAATTCAACCCAGAGACACTTCTTCCAAACCAGCTTTCGTAACACTCATCAGTATGTAAATGAATGATATTTTCATACTTTGCGTGATTTTATTACCACCTACCAGTTTTCTTCACTCTCTTGCATTGAAAGTTTTGTGTTTAAATAAAATTCCACAAATATTCAGAAATGTGCATTTGCATTGAATTAGGGTATGCATTTGTGAGCAGTTCTCATTAGAAGTTTGTCACCTGACCCAGATTGTGCTTTATTACTTGCTAACAAAGTCTTCTGTAGATAACATTATAATTTATCAAAATCACAATAAAATATTTATAGGGAACAATACTTTCATTCAGCAAAACAAATCTGTATTAAACTAAAGGAATTTCTCTCCAAGGGATGATATACTTTTTCAATATTCTAGAGAAGGATAATTAATATGGTGGAAGGCAAATATTTCTTTGTATGAAATTTTTTTCCCCTCCAAATTGAAAACATCTGATGTAATTATTGAAAAACTTTCATTTGCTAACTAGAGAAATTTTGCTATTGCATTGATTAGCAGCCCAGTTATTTCAATATGAAAAGACACATCATTCTTTTCTTTTTTATTTGTTCTACAATCAGTTATACATGACAGTAGAATGGAATATATCATGTTTTCTATGTTAAGTACTTGGTCTCTAACTCAATAATATTTGAGGATCTCGAAGGTGAAAGTTATCTTAGAGATTTATTCTGAGGAAGAGGAGGAAAGTTTTCAGATTCCTCTGCTCAAGTTCATAACTTGACTCAAGCAATTTTTACCGGGGAGAAGTTGAGATGAGTAATAGCATGCGTGTTGAAAGAAAAGCTAAAATCCTTTATAATCTCATAACTTGGCTTATTTCATTGTATGCCTGCAATATATATAGGTCGGGTTTTGTTTTGTTTTGTTTTGTTTTCTTGTTTTTTCCTGTTTGAATAGAGTGCAGAGTAATGTAAGCATTGCTTAATCCTGGGTCATGCAACTTTAAACACTGGCCAGTTCCTGCAGTGTTTGGGACACACACACCCACATGCCCACACTCTCTCTCACACTCTCACCTCTCTCCTGGGGCTCACCGCTCAATGAACTGAAAGCCCATTCGCTTCCTCTGTGCCCAGGAATACTGTACCTGTGTACATGCAGATCGGCTGCTTGGAAACCTGTGCCACCAGGTCACGTGATTGTTGCTATGAGTGTGGAGGTGCACTTTTCTTTTCTTTCTTCCTTCTTCTATTCTTATTTTGTTTCTTTTAACTGGGGAGAAAGATTGTGGGTCCCCAGGTCTTTGCCAGCCCAAGTCTGAAATCTTTGGACTCCTGGCTCTTCACTGCTGGATTATCTTTGGGTTTATCTTAGGGTCCCACTCCTCTGGACTTTTCTGATAAGCCAGGAGATTTTGAGACCTCAGTGAAGAGAACTAGGGCCCGGCCTGTAGAAGTCCTCCATGTCTGCAAGACCCAGGTGGCCGAGCTGGAGCTGTGGCTGCAACAAGCCAGCGTGGCATTTGAGCCGGAAACATTAAACGCAGACATGCAGCAGGTGGTGGAACAGGAACTGGTCGGGTGCCAGGTAAGACCGATGGGCCAGTTCGTAGTTTGCCTCTTCACCAATCACCAGCCAACGTGGGGCTGATTTCACTTAAAGCAACAGTATGTTTCTTCTCTCGCTCTGACTCTCACATTTATCTTTGCCTTAACCTGTAGTTCTTTGAAATGCTTTATGTAAACAGCATATTTGGGAGGACAAGAGCTCAGAATATGGAGTCCAAATCCAGTTCTGTCACATTAACTATGAACTTAGAGAAGTTAACTTCTCAGCCCTAATTCTCCTATTATAGTAGATGAGTTCATAGGATTTTTCTTAGGATTAAATGAGACAAAAACAAAAAACAGTGTCTGTTATATAAAGTGTATAAAAGGTGTTCAATGCCAGGTTCGATGGCGCATGCCTGTGATCCCAGCAATTTGGGAGCCTGAAGCAGAAGGATTACAAGTTCAAGGCCAGTCTCAGCAATTTAGCCTTAAGCAACTTAGCAAGACTTTTGTCTCAAAATTTAAAAAAAACGAAAAAATGGGGGGTTGGGGATGCAATGGTTAAGTGTCCCTGGGTTCAATTCCCAGCACCCCCCGCAAAAAAAAAGTGCTCAAAATTTTATTAATAATTCTAAGTACTTGGAATATTTATCCATCAGAAATGAAACTGAGTGTTCTGATTTCCAAGATTGCAAATACAGCATGAAAGGGCTTTACAGCCATTTGACCAGGAATGCTCCCGGTCTTGCTTGGGAGGAGCAAGGACATGGACTTCCTTGACTTTAGTCACTTTAAGCAAAACTTGCCAGCTCAGCCCAAAGGTTGGCTCTCTGTCCCACAAGGGAGGGGCTAGAATGATGACATCGCAGCAGCATAATTGCATGTCACAACAGCAGAGACCTGCTGGCTGCTTCCAGAGCCTCTCTCCCTCTGCACTCAGGAGACCAGCCAGCGACTTGATGTCTGCCTCGTTGCCTTGTTTATCTGGCAGGGATTAGGACACTCTCTTTTCTCAGAGTACCCCACACCACCAGGCCACAGGGATCTCCTCCTGCAGTCACTTGTCGTGTGATCAGAGTGGCCTGCCCTTCATCCAGGGGCATTCTCCCCTGCTGCTCAGGCCCACAGCCTTACCACATCCAGATCTGCCTGCAGGGGAGAGGACAGGCAGCTGCCCTGACCTGCTTCTCAGGGCAGCTCAGCACCTCTGACCCCAGTGGTCAGTTCTGAATGGTCAGTTCACTGACAGAGTCCA
This sequence comes from Callospermophilus lateralis, assembly GCF_048772815.1. Taxonomy (NCBI): domain Eukaryota; kingdom Metazoa; phylum Chordata; class Mammalia; order Rodentia; family Sciuridae; genus Callospermophilus; species Callospermophilus lateralis. The sequence goes on along the minus strand of NC_135307.1, from coordinate 67,069,800 downwards.
GCTGAGCACTGTAGCACACACCTATAATCCCAATGGCTTGGGAGGCTGAGGCAGGAGGATCACAAGTTCAAAGCCAGCCTCAGCAACAGTAGGGATGAGACCCTGTCTCTAAATAAAACACAAAATAGGACTAGGGTTGTGGCTCAGTAGTTGAGTACCTCTGGTTCCATTCCTGGTACCAAAAAAAAAGATAAGTCCAACTGGCACAGGGTAAAGCCATGCTTAAACTGAATCCAAGCCAGTTCAGATTTTGATTCTCAGTCATTTAAGGCCGTCCCATATCATTTGCAAACTGATTGCCTACTGACTAGGGAGGCTTCATGTCAACTCCTTGATCATCACTGGAATCCTCTTCTCACCTCTTGTACCTACTTTGAGGATGTGGGGGTTGCCCAAAGAAAAGACATGACCACCAGGTGGCAGTAGCGCCCAACAGGCTTTATGTGGGCAGGACTTTGACAGGATTGATTCTTAGAGTCACAAAAGTTCTTGCAGAAGCCTGGGATGAGGCAGGTGGGCACTGCAGGAGGGAGGAGGAGAGGGAAATCAGTGAGGGGTGTTATGTGTCTAGGTCATGTCCCTGAGCAATGTTGTGTCCAGGTCAGAGAGTTCCACAGGGCAGCAGAAGCTTGGGACTTTCTATAGCCCCAGGGTTTGTCTTATCCATGGTTGGCAGATGTCAGGTATAGTTTGGGAGTATACAAAGGAGGCAGGCTCTATATGGCTGAATATATGCTCATAGGGTTATATTTAAAGCCACTACATATATAAAAAATGAGGTTTGAGCTAATGGTTCTGACTTACTGGAAAGAAATAAATAACATAGGGGCCAATATACAAGGGCCATCTCTGGCTCATTTGTATAATAACATGACACCTATGATTTCACATTGAAATATAAAAACACCTTAAAGTTGTCTGTAAATACTAAGTTCCTAGTGGGAAAATGGCCAAAGGACAGGAACAAACAAGAAAAATTGTGTTTGGTAATTTAAATTTGAAAAGAGCTGTTCAACCTTGATAATTAAAGACATTTGAATTAAACTAGCTATTGTTTTGCATTGTATTACATTAATAATGATTTTATTATCCTGGCAAAACTCTAGAAAAATAGACCCACTAATGTGTGGTAGCTCTAATTGGTTCAGTGTTTTGAGGATCTGTGAACATATAACATGTCCATCTTTTTTGACCTAAATTACCTGTGCAGATAATCTGAAATGAGAAAAATAATTATGGCAGCATTAATTACAAAACTGGTAACAACTTAAAGTAGCCACAAAGAAGGGAACCATGGAGTAGAACTATTAAAATAGGAATTGTTGAAAAATAAAGAAAGAATAAAGAAGGCAGGGGGGAATTAAGAAGAGTCAACATTTTTTGCTTACCACTTTTTTAAGCATGGACTATGTACATGATATTAACTCATTAAATCCAAAGTACATGGATTGAGGCCAAATCACATGGATTTAACTCATTAAAATCACCCTATGAGGTAAATTCTGTTATTATCCCCATTTTACAGATTGCTACAAGCATGTACCCACATCTAAAGCACAGTGCCTAAGCACACACAGGTACCAAGTGGCAGGGTCAGGGTCCAGGCAGCAGTCAGGCTGGTTCTAGCATCTTGTTCTTAACCACTGTGCTCTACTATGTACATTCTTCAGAGTTTTCTAAAGTGATTATGAAATCATTTCTTTTAGATTATGGCAGAGAGTGATATCTGCAATTGGGGTTGTTTTGGTTGCATTCCTGCTGGAAAAGCATAGGAATTCAGAGGAAGTTTTTGTTTGCCCGAGGTGGCTTCCATCCTGTCTTTCTGGGATCTCTTGTATACCTTTAGATAAAGAGAGGAAACTTCACTTATTGAAGAATAATAGTTTGGGTGCAGTCCCCAGCACGAAAACAAAAAAGACCAACCCTGTGAATAATTCCTGATTTTCTTCCTTAGGCTATGCTGACCGAGATTGAGCACAAGGTTGCCTCTCTCTTGGACACTTGCAAAGATCAGGGCCTGGGAGATAGTGGAGCCACTCAGCAGGAGGCCGAAGCACTCTCCCTGAAACTCAAAACTGTGAAGTGCAATTTGGAAAAAGTCCAGATGATGCTGCAGGAGAAATACAGCGAGGATCAGGTAAACTATGGTTATGTGTAGACATATATCTCCATAGGCCAAAGCCAGTCAGAGGAGAACCCTGGGTGGAAATGATGCACCAACTACAGAGAAACTATACACAGTAAGCAGGAATCTGTAAACTGGAAGCGATGGGGACACTGGCTTTTGTTGCTTTTATTTCATTTTACTGCGGTGCAAGTGTCTTAACGAGGTTGTTGGTGGTGGTTTGGTTTGGGTTGGTTTGATGGGGTGCAGTGGTACTTGCTGATAATAAGCTTTCAGGTAAGGCTTCTTCATAAGTGTATATTTTAACACAATTTTGTGACTCCTGTTGACCAGACAATGAAGCCTTTATAGATAAGTTGAAAATTTAACGTGAGAAAAACAAACCTGCTTCCAGGGTACTTTTGTTATTCATTATTAATGTTTATATATGCTCTCACAGTATAGTAGACTACATTTAGAGTGCTTTCATGATTTTTAAAAGCATTCTGTTTTTATAAATGAAAGCGCTCATATCGAGCATAAGATCTTACTCTGTAAGATTTGCATCCAAACTTATAAGTGATTCCTGCTTGGGGACTTCACATTCACAGGAATGAGACTGGCTGCAGAGACATAGGCCATATGGTGCCCCTTTCATCCTCCTTTTTTTAAGAATAAATAGTTGAGACATGGGGAAAATCTGAGTTCATAAATGTTGTACCATCTCCCTGTTTGATTGATTGATTGACTTACTTTGTTCTTAAGGAGAAAAGGAATAAATAAATAAATCCTGGCTTTTAGTAATTCATGGGATGAATTAGATTGAGGAAAGAAGATCGTTTCATCAAATGGAGTGATTTTTCACGATGTTAGAAATAAGTACACTAAAACATAGCATACGATTATTTTACCTAATAAAGTACTATCATTTACTTCCTATAACACTTTTCTATTAGGTAATCCCATTTTTAGAGTTCTTAGATAAAGTGGGTCTTAATTTTTAAACAGTCTGCCATTGTTACATTTTTCTGCAGTACCCTACCATTCTAAGGAAACCTTCAGAACTTCAACAAGTCCTCCAGCCTGTTAACCTTCCTGAATTGGTACCTATTATAACCGAAAGGCCACAATTTAGCAGACAAAGAGATGTCCCCCTGCAGCAGGTAATTTTGGCCACTGGCCATTGTAAGGACAAGAGTAAAACTTTCTAGACGCAATTTCTCTTTGGGCAAAACTTTGAACTGCCCTTGGAGGGTCTGCACGTGTGACCAGGTGCAGAATGTCAGGTGTGAGTGTTTGTGCGTGTGCAGCAATGCCGATTTTTGGATGTTTACTGGTTTGCTTCCATCTGCTACTACTGGGGACACTCTAACTTTATTCCTTTATTAAGTTGTATCTTATATTAAACTAAGTAGAAACCTGCAGGGTAAACGTACCTCTGTGTCTACAACACTGCTTTGCTTATTTCAAAACATGCTGATATGTTTTGGGTGATTTTTTTCCCATGTGTCTGATAGTTTAACATTTGATTATTGTGTGAATATTTTGAATGGATTTTTTTAAAAGTTAAGACCAACAACAATAGGGGCTGGGGTTGTGGTAAAGCATTTACCTAGCATGTGTGAGGCACTGGGTTTGAGTCTCAGCACCATATGTAAATAAATGAATAAAAAATAAAGGTCCATCAACATCTAAAAAAATTTTTTTAAACATTAACAAGAATAGGCAATCAAGAAAGAGAAATAGTCAACAATGACTTAAATCCTTAGGTACTAAATAAAAAACTGGATTGACTAGACCTTTTCAATCTTATTCAATTTTAGGTTCTGGAGTTAAAACCAATGGAACAGAAAGATTTACTCAAGTTTATAGAATTTAATGCTAAGAAAACATGGCCGCAGTATTGCCAACAGGATAAAGATACTACTCAGGGATCATCTGTGAGGTGAAATCATTTTAAATAGTTGGACATGGAGTAGATTTTTGGCTGGGAGAACCGTTTTGGTTTTTTTGTTTGTTTGTTTTACAAGCCACTCACAAAACATTATTTAAAGGTAATTCCTAAATTTTTTCATGCTGATTATTCTTTTTACCTTTTTCGCTTCCTTAAAAGCAACAAGGCATCTGGCCCTGAAAATGAAGCTCCAGACTTGATCTTTTCACCTCAAGGTCAAAATGGTGATAAATGGCAATATCTTCATCATGAACTATCCTCAAAAATAAAGCTACCTCCTCCTCAGCTCGTGGGGCCTCAGGTCAGTCTGCATTCTGCACACACTGCAAGCAGCCCTCGCGTCCTGGGAACCCAGCAAGCCCTCATTAAATAAACACATAGGCTCTGCATCATGTAGCAGTTTCTTTTCAGATAGCAAAGGTGTGCCATCTGGGTTCTTCACTTGTTCAAGACTTTTTCTCAATTCTGGAACTCTGCCTCAGGTGCTCCTCCAGCACCATGGACTTCCCTGATCATAGCTCTTCCTAAACTCTCCACCGATGTGTTTGAATTCCCCCATGAGAAGGTCTGAAAAGAAAGACCCTATCTGTGTGATTCACCCAGGAGTCTCTAGCATAGTACCTGGACATCAGATAATCTCAGTTACTCTCTGTTGAATGAGTAAAGGAATGAATAATATAAGTTAACCTTTAAAAAGCACTTTAAAAATGATACACTGCTGGCCAGGTACGGTGGTACATGCCTGTAATTCCAGCTACTTGGGAGGTTCAGGCAGGAGGAGTGCACATTCAAGACACCCCCAGCAATTTAGTGAGACCCTGCCTCAAAGTGAAAAATAAAAAGGGCTAGAGATGTAGCTCAGTGGTAGAGCAACCCTGGGTTCAACCCCAAGTACTGCTAAATAAATAAATAATAAGTAATTAAATAATCTTATTTATTCTTCCTTATAAATGCCAAGAAACAAAAGCTTACCGAGAAGGGAGCTTCAAAGACAACATCTGAGGCAGTTTTTCTGTTTACAGTAGCATCAGCAGGATCTCCAACTATCACTAATAAGGTTTCCCTTTTTCAAATAGGTTACCACCAATATGAGTATTCTACCCAGTGTGAATGTGTATAACTTCAGATACCCTACAACGGAAGAGCTGAAAATGTACACCACCCAACTCGAAGACCTGCGTCAAGAAGCAAATAATCTTCAGACACAGGTAGAAACTGCCTGTTGCTTATTTTTCTCATTACATGAATGCAAAAAAGGAGATAGAATGTCCTCATTTAAATTGGTCATAATTTTCTTCACTGAACAAATAGAATTTATCTTGTTTGCCAACTCTGATAAATTTTGTGGTGACTGCCTAGAGTGCAGTGTACAAAGGACTCTGGGTCTGAACCCAAGATCAATAGGAAAGAGGATGATGATGGATTAGTTCTGCCTGCTGTGCTGGTCTGCAAGGGCAAGGAAGGAGGATAGGGCAGAAGAACAGGTATGGTTTCCAGACTTGAGTAGGCTTAATGCCAAATGCTCAGTGTATGCTAGGTATCCATCAGAGAAGGCCGCAGGAAACAGCTCAAGTTGGATTGATTCTGAGCATGGGCATGCTCCTAACTAATTGTAACTAGTCAGGAATTCAAGGTGACCATGGGTGAAGAAAAGAAGGTGGTTCCAACAGCTTCTGCTGAAACAGATCTGTGCTCCCCAAATCACCAGAATGTGATGACGCTACCCGTGGACCTCTTTGGAGACGTTACCTCTCAGGATGTCCTTAATTCTTGCAGTCGGCCCATAAATGACACTCCTGACTTCTCCCCACTCCACCACCCATCCCTGTCTTTAAGATACCATACCTCCTTTTCCTCATCAACCCTTTTGAGCTTCTCTGATGTGACTTCTTTTCTTTTTCCTGGCTGTACTTGATTTCATTAACCCACTTTCTCCCACATTAAAATGTGTGGGGCATGACGCAGGGGGAAGAGGGACAGTATGGTTGGCCTGGGACCACAGAGGCACCTGAATGGTCCTGCTAAGGAAGCCCTTTATCTCATGACTTACCTTTTCATTCCATTCAATAGTCATGTAACAACCGAACCTTGAATTTCTTAAACCTATCTTTCTCAAAGTTAAAAATTCAATTTTATTTATTTATTCTATGACCTACTTCATAGAAAAGACTAGTTCACTAATTAGTGCGAGTACTGCTTAGTTCAGTTTCTGGAGATCATTTGTTTGAAATGGGTTATTATTTTTTAAAAAAAGTATGATATCAATTTTAAGTTTTAATGGAAACTAGGAAAAAAAATGTAGGTTTAGGAAGACGAGGAATCCTAATGATCACTTTTCCTTGATTCAGGAAAACATGACAGAAGAAACATATAATGATTTGGATAAAAAATTATTTGAACTCTTCCTGAGCCTCAATCGGTGCCTCGGCAGTGTGGAGGAGATGCTCCAGACACCGGGGCTCTTCAGGGAGGATGTCTCTGCCCAGCAGGAGCACTACGAGGTAGGGCCCGTATGGTCAGCCATTCCAGCAGCCCCACTGAAGCCTCTTGAGGTCAGATCTCATTCTGTCTACTTCCTCTACCTTGCAGAAACTGGCTCTCGAGTTAAAGAAACTTTATTTAGCTCTGTGTGACAAGAAGAATGATCTTTTGAAAGCCATGGCTTGTTCTGGCAGGAACACCACTTTGCTCCTTGAATGTTTCGGTAGCCTCCAGGTCTGCCTGGAGCACACTCAGGCCAGCGCTGCCTCTAGAAGCAAGTCCCTGAAAGCTGGCCTGGACTACAAGCACAGTTACCAGGTAGGACTCTGAGCTCATGGGCGACTTTGCGCAGCATGGACTCCTCATTCCCATGCACCATGTTCTTGGTGGCATTTGTTAATAGAAATTGCTAAGGTAGACAGTGAGGTCCTCTAGTCCTCGTTGTTGGAGACCATTTAAAAGTGAGGCCCAGCTGGGCACAGTGGGGCACACCAACGGCTCAGGAGGCTGAGGCAGGAAGATTGCAAATTCAAAGCCAGCCTCAGCAAAAGTGAGGCACTAAGCAACTCAGTGAGACCCTGTCTCTAAATAAAATAGAAAACTAGAGCTGGGGATGTGGCTCAGTGGTTGAGTGCCCTGAGTTCAATCCCCAGGACCAAAAAAAAAAAAAAAAAAAAAAAGACCTTTCCAAAATCTTGGGTGTGAATTTATTAGCATGAGCTACCATGGTGTTTCCTTTCTTATGTTACATTTAGCCATTTAATGATTACACAGGGAGGATTTGTAGTTAAATTTCTAGGCAATGGGAAGCCATTAAGCTTTTTCAGCAAAGGAACGACAATCCATGTAGGTTTCAGGTGGATTTGTCTGGCAGTTGTTTGGTGTGAATTGAAGGGGGAGAGCTGAGGCAGGGAAACTAGTTCAGAATGGCTAGTGAAAAAGAAATGAAGCATAACACCACTTATGAAGGAGTGTGGCCCCTACAAATCAAACTTGAATCCAATCAAGCTTCTAAAACCTAAGTCAAACTGACAGACGGGCAGAAGAACACGTTAAACAGCACTGTGGGGCATAGTCTGCCAAATCCAGAACAAATGACTTTTTTTTTTTTTCATATATACACAAATACAAGGAACAAAAAAGAAAAGTGGTATGAGAGTCAGCAGGTGCAGAGATACTTAAAGACATACTATTCCATCGTGACATACAGACCTCATTTGGATCCCAATTGAAACAAACCAAAAAAAGAAAAGCTGTAGGCTATCAGAAACATGTGCCCTGTCTGGATGGTTAACCATACTAAGGAATTATTTTTTATTTTGGAGGAAGTGTATTTTTAAAGGAGGGAGCTTCGTCACTTAGAGATACCTACTGAAACGTAGTGATGAAATAACTTGATTTCTGGTTTTTGCTTCAAAATAACAAGGGGGGAGGTGGTAGGAACATCCAGGAGAACTGGAGGAGGCTATAGAGGAAAGAAGGTCAGTAATGAGCCAATAATTGTTGAAGCTCAGTGATGATAAGGCAGGGATTACTCTATTTTTGTATGTGTTTTAAGTTTCCAGATTTTTTTTATTAATTTTCAGAAAATGTATATATAAATTTATACAAATTCTGAAAATTTATAAATATAATAAAAAGACAATGAAGGCCTAAATGAGATTGCTCAGTTTCCTGCACTTATCTTTTTTATACAGAATGAAATAAAGCGACTGTATGATCAACTCATTAAGAATAAGACAGCTTTACAACAGTCCTTGAATGAAATGCGTGCCCAGAGTATTGGTGAACAGCTTCAGGTAATCAATGAAATACTTCAAGTTAACCTAAACCTCGGGCCAGAGAGTCTTGTGCACCAGTTGGTACTTCTGAACCACTATCCTTTGTGAGTGGTGGCCAGGCTTGAGGAGAGCAAGAAGATGAAACTATTGATTTTTGACTTTTAAAAATATCTCCCAAGTAGTCCTTTCTGAAGAACAACGTAACAGTATGAGACCATTTTTACCTATCAGCGTGGCAGAATGTTAAATGTGTCCAGTGTTGGTAAGGGTGATGGAAAACGAGGCCCTCACCCTCTTGGTCAGAACACTAATTAGTTCAGCCTCTGGGAACTATTTGGCTGTATGACAGAATCTAGAATGCTCTTCCATTCACAAGCAATTTGACTTCATTAATTAATTGAGCAAATACTAACTGAGAATTTACTATGTTCAGTTATTGTTCTAGGGGCTTATTTGTACTCTTTCTGAGAACACAAAATAAATGCATAAACTTAAATATCATACATATCTGGAGATGGACCTAGCAATACTGTAAATAACCCAAAAGTCCATGAAGAGCTGCCTAATACTACAGCAGGGTGCATCCTTACAATGGCACACTATGTATCTGTTTAAAAGGAGCCAACTGGTGTGATGACCGGTACAATGGTGCATGTCTGCAATATTATGGATTCAGGAGGCTGAAGCAGGAGGATCACTAGTTCAGGGCCAGCCTCAGCAACTTAGTGAGGCCCTCAGCAACTTAGCCTGACCTTGTCTCATAATAAAAAATCACTGGGGATATAGCTCAGTGGTAAAGTGCTCCTGGGTTCATTAAAAAATAAAATAAAATAAAAAGAGCCAGATACATGATGTGAAGAGATGCTAAAGGGCTGATAAGTGAGGAGTAACTATAGGACAGTTCAGTGGGTTTAAGGACGTGCACGTGTACCTCCACTGGTGTATGCTTAGAATGTGTTAGGAACAAACTGTCAATTATGTGACCTCCAGGCAGATTAACAAGGAGAACTGGAGGTGAGGAAGAGGTAAATATGATCAGTTTTTTTCCTAATTCCTTTCTGTACTATTTAATTCTTTTTGAAATAATATAGACTTTTCAGGCTTATTAAAGGGTGTTCCTTTTTTGTATCATCTCTCCCTTAGAAAGCAGATTTATATACAGCAGAGCTGCAGAATTCTGAGAGCCGAGTGGCCAAACTAAGAGACGAAGGGGAGAGGCTTCGCTTACCCTGTGTTTTACTCCAGGAGGTTTACAAGTTAGAGGTATGTCTGGGCAGAACACATTCACTCAGTGCGATGCTTGTACAGGAGAAGGCTTTGGTCTTCCACCTAGTGAATGTTGACCTGCATTTGAACTTTTTTTTCTGGTTGGATGAAATTGCTTGTGCACACCTGCTCTTTCCTTCTCAGGATGTACTTGACAGTATGTGGGGGATCCTGAGAGCGAGATACTCTGGGTTCAGTAGCCCGTTCATCACTGAGAGCCAGCAACATGCCCTTCTACAAGGCACAGTGGAACTACTAAATATTGGAAAGGAAATGCTTGCTCATGGCCACTTAAAACAAGCCAAAAGTAAAGTTGCCTTACAGACTCAAATACAAGATCACAAGGTAAGATACCCAGGTCGGATCCCCTTGTCCTGGACTAAAGCCTTAAGGCTCTTCTAACTTCGAATGGAAATGGTTCATTTTCTTCGTAGTGAAACATGCAGCATTTATTTTTCTAATAAACATCTCTTAGGGCTTGGGTTGGGGCTCAGTGGTAGAGCACTCGTCTCGCATGCGCGGGACCCTGGGTTCGATCCTCAGCACCACAAAAAATAAATGAGTGAAATAAAGGTGTTGTGTCCAACTATAAAATAAATATTTTTTTAAAAAAAACATCTCTTAGCCTCTTAGAGTGTAGCAGACATCAGGGGACCCCTAGGAGTATATTTGAATGAAAATAGACACAGCTCCTTATGTTGATAGAGCATTCAGCTGATTGAGAAGATGAACTTTTATCAATGAGTCTTCAAATGAATTTCCACTAAAAATTAGGAATCGTTCAATGAGAGCATAGGAGAAATGGACCTAAGGGGGTTAGCTTTCTGAAAACTGGAATTACAAGGAAGAGGTACTTTTATATAGAACAATACCACAATAAATCCTCCCATCTTCCATTCATATTATTAAACAAAAACCTCTTGATCATCATTGGCTAAAGGTGCAGTAATCTAAGTCTCCTGATGAGCAATGTATAAGGCATTGTCCCTACCTTGAACAAGCCGACAGTCTAGGGCCTTTGGAAAGGATGCCTTAGTCTAAGAAAAATTGAAAAGTAAATATTGAATGAAGGATGGAAAGGAAGAGGAGAAAATTGGTTTCTACAGAGTGCCAGACCCTTTGCTAGATGCTTTTACAAACCCTTCCTTGTACGTGCCTTCTCAAGGAATAGGAGAAGGGATTTGCCTAATACAGGGGTCCCTCCGAACAACCAGCAGAGGTAGCAGGCCGCAAATGAGAGGAACCTTGAAGATGCTTGAAGTACAAATATGGTCCATTTTGTGGATAGGGATCCCTATCAGCTTCCTTTAGGAAAATCCCTTCACTTAGCCATTTTGCTGAGTAAAAGCCAGAGTTAGAAGGAGACAGGCTTTAGGAACCTTGTCTGCTAAGCATGTGGGCTACAAGCACTTACTGTCTTCAAATGATTCGGCCACCTTCTCATAATGTTTTACAACTCAAAACAACTGATTGAGGAAGAGCTACCTGAAATTGAAGTTGACTAACAATAATGGAATAGAATATTTTGTGGAAAATATTACTTAAGGATAATATTTCTCATATATATGTATATATGCATGTGTATGTGTGTGTGTCTCACACACACATTATTTTTTTAGTTGTAGATGGACAGAGTACCTTTATTTTATTTTATTTTTTTAATTTTTATACGGTGCTGAGGATCAAACCCAGTCCCTCATACATGCCACTGAGTTATACCTCCAGCCCCTAGGATAATATTTCTTTATAATTTGTTCAATGTCCATTAGTTTTTAAGATTAAGAGATCCATTTCAGTTTACTTTTTATCTTTTGATACATTTGACTCTCCCTGATATCCTGGGATTTTGAGTTAAAAAACAAAAATAACTGGATAAAAAGTTAAGGTAACTTCCCCGAAATTCAGGAGGCTGAGGCAGGAGAATCATGAGTTCAAAGCCAGCCTCAGCAAAAGTGAGGCACTTAGCAATTCAGTGAGACCCTGCCTCTAAATAAAATACAAATGAGGGCTGGAGATATGGCTCAGTGGTTGAGTGCCTCTGAATTCAATCCCTAGTATCCACCTCTCCATGGGGAAAAAAAAAAAAAATTAAGGTAACTTGGCTTATATGATTTTCACAATTTAAAAATAAATATTTAAAAAAACCTTTTTCTGTATTACAGGTATTTTTCAAGAAGCTTGTTGCCAACATGTTATTGATCCAAACATACTATGATAAAATGTTTCCTTCCGTGTTACCAAAGAGAGAGAGATTTTGGGCAGAACAAGTAACCGAAGTTAAATCCCTGGAAGGAAAGGCACAGCAGTTTGGCATGAAGCTGCAGAGTTTGTTGCAGGTATTTGGCTTACTTGAACTTTACCCTTAGTTGAGAATTCCTGATTCTCAACCACTCTTCAGGTGTCAGAAACAAGTATCCGGTTATTAAGCAAAAGTTAAATGGGAAATAACAGTGAGGAATGTGAACCCAGTTCTAATTCTGAGGCTCCTCCCTGAAAGAAAAGTTAGCTTTTCTTTAGTCCTGTTCCATCATGCACACATCTGGGATGATATGGCATCTCTACCTTTTAGGTTTGTGTATGAATAAACCAACTTGAAAGCACGTTGAGACTGTGAGCCAGATCATTTGAATGACACAGTTAGTGGTTCAGAAACTGTATCCCTGGCCCAGACGTTCTGTTGCCAAATTCATAACCATGCTGTCTCAATTCCAAGGGAAAAACTGAGCATGTATAAAGTTTCTTTTCAGCTTTAAGGTTTCCCTGTCTAGCATATTTAACCATTCACAACCAATGTTAGCTAGCACATAAAGGAAATTTTTAAAAGGGAAAGGAATATTGAATTTGGTAATGTAATATAGCATTTTATGGTAACATTTATTTTTCTAGTATGCCAAGTTGATATTTATACTACTATTTCATCATATTTAGAAGACATTGCATGGGCCCAGTGAATGCCCTAGAAAAGCCAGGTAACCCACTACTTGAAGAGAGATGAGAATTAGGTGGTGATTTTTCTGAGAGAGAATTTTTGGTGACAATAACTCAACTCTCTAGTGTGCTGAGACCCTAAGTAGCTATCTTTTATGGAAACAATATGCATTAGTTTTTTTGTCATTGTGACCAAAACACCTGACAAGAACAACTTAAGAGAAGAAAAACATTTATTTTCGGCTCACACTTTCAGAGGTTCAGTCCATGACAGGAAACATTATGGCAGTAGGGCATGGCAGAAGGAAACTGCTTAGCTCATGGCGACTGGAAAACGGAGAGAGAGGAGCCAGCGACAAGATGTAGTCCAAGGTCATACCCAGTGACCAACTACTCACTTGCTTATAATTACCTCCAACTAGTCCATTCAAATTATTCATCAGATGGATTAATCCTCTATGAGGTTACAATGTTCATAATCTAATCATTTTTCCTGAATTGTCTAATACATTGGTTCTTTAGGGTGAGTTACATCTCTAATTTTATGTCGATTCTCTAGAAATGGGAAGAATTCGATGAAAACTATGGATCTCTGGAAAAGGACCTGGAAATTCTTGTCTCTACATTGCCTTCTGTGAGTTTGGTGGAAGAAACAGAGGAGAGATTAGTGGAAAGGATATCATTTTATCAGGTATTTTTGCTTCCTAATTTAAGTTGCCAATGACATGGTCCGTAGCACTTGGTGTCTTGTTTTGACTAAGTTGCTTGCTTTTGAAGCTGAAGGGTTTGGATTGAAATGAAATATTGTTTGTCACACAGCCCACAGGTAGACAAGTGTAGGGATACTGCAGGCTCCATGTGGGCTCCTCAGCATAGCCACCTGTTGGGCTTGGGTTGAAGACTAATTCAAATCCTGTTCCATCACTTATCACTTTTGTGACCTTACTACCTCCGAAACCTTGGTTTCTTTGTTGAGAACAGAGAAGTTAGCCAGTCCCACCTGTCTCAGGAGGTGAATAGCAATATACTACTAGTATAGAAACCCGCTGAGAATGGAATAAACATATATTTAGCTTTCTTACTGCAATGAAGCCCTGATGGGACCTAGCCCAAGAGACAGGCAGAATCTGTTGCCTCCTGCAATATTTTAAAAAAGACTTTTAAGCATTTCTTGTGTCATTTTTGGTTCAGTTATTATAGAAGGGTCTGTGTCTCCAATTTTGACGTCATAGAAAAGATAAAACATTAATATGATTTCTGGTGGCATTGAGAATAAGACTAAGACAAAAACAAGTTTCAAATTCTTCCATCAGAAGCTTAAAATACTCAGTTTTACCTGTAGAAGATACACAGTCAGAATTTGAGTTGTGCTGCTAGAGAAAATCACCAAGGATCAACACGGAAACTTCAAAAGTCGGCTTTGTGCCTGATGAGGTGGGATGGGAAGTGAAAGCGAGATGCATGGCAGTGCCCTGCTGATAACACTTTCCAGAGGTCGGGGCACTGTTTATACCCTCCAGCATCCCAGAGAGCCTGGAGTAGATGAATCTGGGTCTTCCCAGGGGGTGAGTGGGTGCAGGCCTGGGGATACAGAGCATGCCATCTCACAGCTGAAAGAACACAGTCGAAAACAGTATTTTAAACCATACCATAGTAAGAAGTAATATTAGCCATCTAATGAGCCTCATTATCTGTTCCCGACCTCCCCCAAAAGTGACCACATCCCTTAAAATGTGATTACGGTTCCCTTAAGTTTAAAGTATTTTTTTTAAAAAAGAAATCATTGTTCTAAGTCTTTTAAATAAATTTGCTATACTAAAAGAAGACATCCCATAAAACCCTTCACACAAATAGGCTTCCTGAGGCCAATCTTGGTCCTTATAATCATGGAGAGGTTTGTGTGTATCAAGTCTGTCTCCCAGGTATGAAATTGAGGAAACTTCAAGATACTGTAATGGTGAAACGTCTGGCACTTAGGCTTAGAAAACTAGGACGTTTTTAAAAAATTGATGTTGGATTTTTTTTCTGGCCTTTAAGCTCAGGAAGGAGGAGAAAGGATTATAAAAGGAGGAAGGGGAGTTGGAATGAAATATTCAGGTAATTTTTTAAAAAGGTTTAAGTGAATTGGAAAATCGCAAAAGTTCTATTTTGATAATAATTTGTATTTTAAAGGTTAAACAGCCATCAGGATAAGTGAGATTAGCTGAACCCAGCTTGTGGAAGATAATTGCCTTAAGACAGTTCTCTTCAGGGGGTCATTGTATTTGCAGTTTTGAAGATTTTTTCTTTTTCTTTTCATGACTTGAGTTGAATGATGTGCTGATTTAATTTATTCTTCTGAAGTTCTCTTTCTCTCTCCTAAATCCTTATATTCGGAAAACTGTAGAAATGATTTTCCCCTGGTATTTGCATCTTTTATATTTATCGCTTTCATATGTGGGGCTCAGTCTGCAGTGTCCGCAGGGGCCAGGCTGGGGAGCAGGAATGAGGAATCCTGACTGGGTCTGCAGTCAGGCTTGTGAGGACCGAGGTGGGAAAGAACTGAAGGGAGCAGACCCTTTTAAAGGAGGCTGTGGCTGCTTGTTTCCAGCCAGGCTTTGCCACAGGACAATGCAGAACTGCAATCCCTACATCTTCTGGTTTTCCCCCGGGCTCTGGAAATCCTAATTTCTGTATTTTATGTCAATTCTATGTAAAATATCCTGATTTTCAAAATAATCTTGAGATCAATCAAAACCTGACTGAAAAACGAGGCACAGTAGCCTATGCTCATAGTCCCAGCTACTTGGGTATCTGAGGCAGGAGGATCCCTTGAGTCCAGGCCAGCCTTGTTTGAAAAAGAAAGAGAAATCCGTCTGCAAGCTGAATGCAGCCAATAGACTGCCACCTTGTTTTGTTTTTTTCTTTTGTTTTTAGTTGGAAGAATTAACTCTCGGAACTTAATCGACAAATTTCGTGTTTCTTGTTTACCTGTACTAAGCTACATAGCTGCTCTATAGAAACACATTAATCAGGCCCTCTTATGAAAGGGGCCCATTAATCACATCTGTCCAGCCAGACTACAGTCCTGAGTGTTGCTTAAGTATTCTCATTTCTTCAGTAGCCTGGAACGTAGGTTTTTGTGTTTGTGAATAGGTTGGTAGACTTGATTATTTTTTTAAAAAAAAATCATTCACTCCATGACTTATTAGCAAATAAAAAGAAACATTGATGGCAAACATGCCCGGCTCTACCAAACTCTAAATGAAGGCAAACAGCTGGTGGCATCTGTGAGCTGTCCTGAACTGGAGGGACAGATTGCCAAACTGGAAGAGCAGTGGTTGTCCCTGAACAAGAAGATTGACCTTGAACTGCACAGACTGCAAACACTTCTCAAGCATCTACTCAGGTATGTTTTTTCTTTGGAAATGATTGGCTTTAAATTTCGCTGTGAAGAAAGACTTCAGAGGGATTCTGCAGTCAACTAAATTTTGCATGCAGTCTCCTGGTTATGCTGAGCTGTGCTTTTTGACAATCTAAAGCACCTGGGTCCACTTCTGGATTAATGGGATCTGATACAGGCCTCTGATATTGGTGTGCTAGACTCAGGAATCAGTTGGCTGGAGAACATTGATATAGATTTATGGAAACTAGGAACTGTGTTATAAAATAGTTCATGTTGCCTTTATCCTATGCTGTTGCAGTTTTTCTGTCCTCTTTGTTACGTTCTAAAATTTAAACAAAATTAAATGATTTTGGCTAAAACAATGGTTTGGAAAAGTCTTTTGAGTTCATCAGAGGGTTTGTTTTGCTCAGTTGGGATAACCTTGAAGCATTCAAGGACGGCAGAAAACAGAATATTGAAGCCTCATTCTCATCCCTGCCTCTCGAGAGCTGTCTAACCTAAACAAGTTTTGGAAGTGACAAGAAGAGCAGCACTTTGTTTGGATATTTTTATCAAATATCAGAGAAAAATTTTTTGAATCCAGGCAACATCAGTTTGTTATTATACATCTTGCACAAATGCTTGTTGTATGTTTACTTAAATGCATTTATAGAAGACATTTGATGGATTAAAAAATAATCTCTTTTTTACACAGGAGTATACTTTTGTGTAGCTGTAATAAGAAATAAAGAATATTTTATTTTATTTTTATTTATTAAGAGATATTTGCATTTGAGGCATGAAATAATCCATCATATAATCCTTATAATTGTTTTGATTTTCTGAAATATAGGGCTGATCAACACAGGCAAATACAAAATAAAATAAGAAGAAATATGCTAGTGGTACACCTCATCATCAGAGTACCTTTCTAATTTCCTTTCTCCCACTTTGCTCCTGTTAGTTACAACAGAGATTCAGATGAGTTAACCAAGTGGTTGGAATCTTCTCAGCAAACTTTGAATCACTGGAAAGAACAGTCCCTCAATGCGTCTCAGGACTTGGATACAATCAGAAACAACATAAATAATTTTTTTGTAAGTTGCAATAAAATGTGTTCAAATAACTTTTGGTCAGAAATAAATTATCAGAGGAACAGGTTCAGGGTTGCTGTGATAATCTTCCTTCTTTTGTGAGTAAGGAGTAAGATTTGAGGTAATTTTATCTATGGCCTTCAAACTTAGAATTATTTGCTTATGCTGTTTATTTGTATATTTATAATGATAGAATGTATCTTTAATTGACTATTTAAAAATGTCTTTTACACTAAAATATATATTATGTATAAATCTTTTGCTTTGACATGGGACATGCTTTACAAATACAGAAAATACCTCCCCAAAAAAATTTAAAAACAACTATGTAATATTATTAATTCATGAATGTTTTAAGTTAATAAATATACAGTTTTAAATTATTGGATACAGAACTGACATTTCTACTAAAAAGATTTTTGTTCTATGGTTTTGAGGGTTTTTCTGGAAAAGAGGATTACTTTTGTAATGTAAAATGCACTCCTGAGACCCCTTAATCTTTGCCCTTAGTCATTCCTATCTTTTTTCCTTTTTTTAAAATATATTTTGTAGCTATCGTTACTCACTTCACTTTGGTATTAAAATTTAAATAATTTTTAAATACTTGGGAATATACATGGGAAATTTTTCAAATATTTTAGTTAAAAATTCATTGCAAGTGGTTCATGTAATCTGAACTTGAAGTTGAGTTTCAGGGTTTCTTCTGAAACTCAAATAACTTGTCTATTTCAAAAAACCCACCAGGTTCTAAGTTTCTGGAGGGGCAGGATTTCCATCTCTTTTGTTCTCCCATGTGGATCTAATATACGGAGTAGTGCCAACACTTGGTAGGCAAAGCCGGGTGTGTGTGTGCACAGACATTGAAACTCTTATTCTATTTAGTTTTGCACTCTAACCAGTTGCTCTGACTGTATTTAAATTTTAAACGTTTCTATTCTTTACAACTGTTTCCTTAGGAATTTTCCAAGGAAGTGGATGGAAAGTCCTCCCTGAAGACTGCAGTTTTAAGCACTGGGAACCAGCTTCTGCACCTGAAGGAGACCGACACAGCCACACTGAGAGCCTCCTTAGCACAGTTTGAACAAAAGTGGACCATGCTCATAACTCAGCTTCCAGATATTCAAGAAAAGCTTCACCAGGTAAGTGTTTAGACACCCAGCATTTAAATCAGCATTCACTTGTTAGTTCACAACTCTTTTTAAATTATTTTTCTGACTCAATAATTTTCATTGACATTACCTATTTTTCTCTGGCACCACTGAATATAGAGGTCTTCATTACTGGACTGTCCTCCAATGAGATCTTTCTTCACAGAGAAATTGGGCTTAATTACTTTATTTCTCAGTTTATCTGTGCCACTCTGTTCATTTATGTGAAGGTCTTCACCGTTGTTTGTGGGTGTCACATTTTCTGAGCTTGAATGCTGGGTTCGTTTTTTGTGAGTAACCTGCATCATTATGTAGCAAGACCTTATATCAAACCAGATACCGTCTTTAGTGATGCCCTGATTCGTTTTGTTAACAGTAGACAATTAAATGGAAATCATTTTGTCCTTGCAGCTTCAGATGGAGAAATTGCCATCTCGTAAAGCCATCACAGAAATGATTAGCTGGATGAACAACGTGGAGTATCAGGCTGCAGGTGGAGACTCTGCGCACTTCCCTAGTTCTGAATCTCAAGTGAAGAATCTTCTTCAGAAGCTCAAGGTAATTACACAAGGAGCCACAGTCTTTTCATTAAATAAGAAGTCAGATCACTTGGAAGGGAAATGCTGAACCCAGAGCCATGTGGGAAATAATGTAGGAACACTGATTTGGGGAGTAGAGAATAGGGTGGTAGATGATTCTAGAAATGATGAGGTAGTCCACTGGCTTTTATTTCACTTGCATTCCTTTATAGCTCTGATCACTGCAGGACCATCCAAGCTTTTTTTTTTTAATATTTATTTTTTAATTTTCGGCGGACTCAACATCTTTGTTTGTATGTGGTGCTGAGAATCGAACCCGGACCGCACGCATGCCAGGCGAGCGCACTACCGCTTGAGCCACATCCCCAGCCCCCATCCAAGTTTTTAATGGACTCAGGTCTTCCTTTACCTCCCCAGTCAACATGCTATACCTCTGACCTGGACTGC
Organism: Callospermophilus lateralis; assembly: GCF_048772815.1. NCBI lineage: Eukaryota > Metazoa > Chordata > Mammalia > Rodentia > Sciuridae > Callospermophilus > Callospermophilus lateralis. Next base: position 67,050,694 of record NC_135307.1, on the reverse strand, counting down.
CACTGCCCACTGTTAGCCGCACACATCCTCTTAATCATCCTGCAAGAGCCAGCTCAAGGTTCTCCTCATTGACAAATCCACTCTGGCTCTCCCAGCCGGATTAAGGGACAGTGCTGAGTTAATGTCTCCATGTTGCTCTCTAGTTTTTATTTATAAATTATCATTTATTTACTCAACTGCTTCTCTAACTTGACTGAGCTCCTCGAGAGCAGGGGCTATCCTTCACCTCCCAAGAATAGCACACCTAGCCCAACAGCTGGCCTCCAGTGGGTTTTAATAAATATTCTGTACAAACAGAGATATGATAAACTGAGGTATAAAAGTGTATTAAGAATCATATGCAAAAAAAAAATAAGAGAGTTCATGTATAATGGCATAATTTGGCATGAACATACTTTTATATACAGAGTTACGGAAAATTGTGCTGTGAATAGTTAATTATGAATGTAATGCACTCCACTATTGTCATGTATGTAAGAAATAAATTTAAAAAAAAGAAAAAGAAAGATAAATAAATAAATAAATATTCTGGCTGGATGTAGTAGCTCACACCTGTAATCCCAGCAACTCAGGAGGCTGAGGCAGGAGGATCACGAGTTCAAAGCCAGCCTGAGCAGATTAGAGAGGCATTTAGCAACTCAACAAAACTCTACCTCTAAATAAAATATAATAAAGGGCTGGGGATGTGGCTCGGTGGTTAAGGGTCCCTGAGTTCAATCCCTGGTATTAAAATAAATAAAGAAATAAATATTCTATCAGCAAGAGAATGAGGAAGAAAAAACTGATATCCTGCTACAGATATGAATGTGGCCCTCTCTGTGGTACTTCATTTCATGTAGATTTAATTAACATTTAAAGAAGGCACATTAGGTTTAACAGTATGGCCAATGGCACTAGCTAGGGCTCACTCTACTCTCTGTGACAGGAAAGCAGCAGACAATAAGAGAATGAACTATATCTGCCTCTATTTCCAACAGACTCAAATTCAACTTTGGCATTCTCTCTCTCTCTCTCTCTCTCTCACACACACACACACACACACACACACACACACATATACACACACACTCACACATGCAAAGCTGGGAAATTTTTATTAATCCCTTTTTTTTAAAAATGTAATATAAAGTTATACCCAAAAAAAAGGAACCTGAACTTCAGTAACAGCTGGAACAATCCCCAGCGGCCGGAGAAGAGATTTAATTTAGTTGATTTTCTGTGGGTGTTGGTAGTTTGCCATCTCTACACATTTTTTCCAAGGGCCCGAGAAGCTGCTAGAGGTTTGGTGCTCCCACCAGCAACCCAATGCAAGCCAAGGGTCTTGGGATCTTCACACTCTCCCAAGATCTGAGTGTGATGTACTTTTGAAGGATGTGCAATGTTCAGTCATAAATGTGATAAAAACTGGCAAGCAGGAAGCTCATGTATTCAGTGAGAGTATCGTGTTTGTCTCCAATTGATGGTTCATTTGAAGACATGGTGCCACCCTTTTACTGAAAGCACTGGTTCCCCTCTTGAAGCTTGCTAGGGATTACAGTAGATTTGACTCATTTCAAAGCTTCATGAAGCCTTCCCACCAATGATACCCAAACCAGAATTTCCAGGAAGAAATAGAGCTTCTTAATGCAGTTTTTCCAAGTGGAGCCACATAGTGTGTGGGACGTTATGAATTCTGACTATTTGATACTTGTGTACTCTGGATTTCCCAGAGAGTCGGGTAATAGTCAGATAGAAATTTTGACGAGTGAGCTTGACCCAGCAGTTATGGACCAGTTCTACACGAAAGATTGTGTTACTGCAAAGAATGTCACTCAGGGGAGTAGAATTTGTGACCTGATTGATTCCAGGTTCTGTCATCAATGCCACCCTGTTCAATCCTGGTGGGTATTCAATGAATGGAATGAAATCAGATGGAACTTACGGGACTGTTCACATCCCTCCAGAACCAGTAGTTTCTATGTTAACTTAGAAACAAACTTAAGTCAGCCCTCTTATGATGACCTCTTGGGAAAGTTGTGGAAGTCTTGAAGCCAGGAAAACATTGTGACCACCTTGTTTGTTAATCAGAGTTCTAAATTTCGTACTGTGCTTTCTTCACCCCAGAAGACTGAAGGTTTGAAAGTCTTGATTGCAAGAGTGCTGTGTTCAATGATTACAGTTTTGTTTTTACCAGTTTTGCTAAGAAGTTTGCAACAACAGCAGAATTAAGAAAAATGTAGGGAAAAAAAAAACTTAAAAAGAGAATACAGATAGAAGGTGATAGCTGCTTTCTAGATGTCCTTACCAGGGCCATGCTGTCCACAACCACCACCATCTAGGCACAGGGCCCTAGATGTAATGATCATGTGATCGTATTGAAGTGTATGCTTTGTATCAGGAGTTAGATATCTTGCATGAATGCTTTCCTCTGTGTTGGGGTATTCAGGTCCACTCTTGCTGTGAACCCAAGTGCATGTAGGAGAAACCTTTTACTATATGAAACTTTACAACACTTGTCAGAACAATCCAATTTGCTTTATGCACAGTGTACCATTCCTGCAGTTATCATCCCAAATTCCCCACAGACAAGGCTTTTGGCCTCAGCCTAACCATCTGGGCCTGTTCTATTAAATTATTGCCAGAATTTTACATCCAGTTACCTCCACTACTTTCTAGAACATATTCTCTATAATGTTATTGAAACCACTTTCTACTTCATACAGATGTTTTTTTGCAAGAGCAATTAAATTTTTCTCTCATACCCATAAAAAAAAAAAGACAGTGCCAGGCAGTGTGTGCTAATCACTTGGAATGCAGCGATGAATGACAAGGCTGGCTGTTACTTTCAAAGACCTTGCAAGTTGCTGGAGCTGGTCTCTGATAGGCAGGAGATGAATGGCTTGATCACCAAGTATAATATTAACAGAAAATGTTTTTACATACCGACACTTCCTAACCTCAGTGGGTAGCAGAGGCTATAAAAGGGCTACTCAGGCTGCAGTAACCTAGCCCATGCCACGTGATGACCCCCCTGGATTGTCTCCATAGGATGTGTTAGAACCTTCCCAGATAAAACCCAACAAATGGCAGGCTTGACAGGAACCTGGTTGGCCTTTCAGTGGGTTTAGGACTGCTATAGAATGTGAAGTCATCCAAATCACCCTGGGTGGCACAGACTGTCGCCCAAGGAACCAAGAAGCAGCCTAAATTCTTTAAAGGTGTTCTGGGTTTTCTGGGAAAGCTTTAACTTCTGTTTCCAGCCTATTGTTTCCATGAGCCCTCAGGGAAACTCAGAATCCAGTGTAGCTCTCCCATATTCTCTCACAAGATTCCAGGGACCTGATACACATTCTGATGACAGTAGCTACCATATATGGTGCTCCCTTGGACTTTCCAGTCAGTCTGAAGCAGTGAGTCTCTCTGTTCCCAGGAATATGTAATCCCCAAGAAGAATCCCTACTCAAATAAAGCAGCCTCCTGATAAGACTTGGGGAAGGTAGAAGGTAACTCCTGACAGCTGCACCCTGAATTAATGGGTGGGAGCTTGGCGCCCCCTAGAGTACAGCCAAGGGGAAATCCAGTTCATCTAATGGACTTCATTCGGACTTAGCGTGTTTAATTTCACTTCTTTGTGTGTTTTAGGAGTTCAGAATGGAAATGGACTATAAACAGTGGATCGTTGACTTTGTTAACCAGTCATTGCTTCAGTTAAGCACCTGTGATGTAGAAAGCAAGCGCTATGAAAGGACGGAGTTTGCAGAGCACCTGGGGGAGATGAACCGCCAATGGCACCGAGTGCATGGAACCCTGAATAAAAAGGTATGCTCCAGGTCACGGTTGGAGGCATGTTTTGGCTTTTGTAAAACACCACGTTCCAAAAAGTTAAAAAAGATATTCAGGCCAGGCACAGTGGCCTATCCTATAATCACAGCTACTCAGGAGGCTGAGGCAGGAGGATCTCAAGTTCAAAGCCAATCTCAGTAATTTAGTGAGGCCCTAAGCACCTTAGTGCCTCAAAATAAAAAATAAAAAGAACTGGGGATGTGGCTCAAGGGTTAAGTGTCCCTGGGTTCACCCCCAGTCACCTCCCCCCCCAAAAAAGCATCCAGATGGTTGATTTACAGTTGAACCTAATAATCATAGCCTCTTTATAGACCCTATGTTTTAGCATTCTCTATGGGTACATGTAATGGAATATGAAAATAATTCTTATATTCCTGTTGAGATTTCTTAGTGGGAAATTGAGTTAGGCTGTAAAGAGGAGAACTTTTGTTTAAAAAGGTGTCAATATTATGACAGGCTACTAAAAGGTCAGAGAATTTGACATTTTCTGTGAAAGCAGATGTTCAAAAGGGACCCAAAGCTATTTCAGCCTTGAAAAGATTATGAAAAGGAAAAAATTGCCTGTGGCTTTTTGGTAGGCTTTTTACTCCATGATTCTTGAAAAGATGAAAAAAACTTATTCCTGAAAAATATATGTATGTATACACAAACATATATATGTATGTATAGTATGTGTATATATTTATATATACTATATATAGTATATATAGTATACATATATTTAGTATATATATGTAGTGTATATATACACTAAAAATATATGGTATAAAGTGTGTGTGTGTGTGATCTCTTGTTTGTATAGAGAATGCATACAAATAGATTTATGCAATTAAGATTCAAATACATGAATAGACATAGAACATGAGCAGACATTTCACAAAATAGGAGCCAAGCTCCCACCCATTAATTCAGTTGTCACTGAAATATGTCACCTTTGATTATCAGATATTTAAACTAAAATTGATGTAACATACACTTATTAAATTAGAAAATTTGTTTTGTTTTTTGTTTTGGTGCTGGGAATTGAACCCAGGAGCACTTGAACACTGAGGTACATCCCCTGCCCTTTTGTTTTCTTACATTGAGACAGATTCTTGCTAATTTGCCAAGGCTGGCCTTAAACTTGCAATCCTCCTGCCTCAGCCTTCTGAGTAGCTGGGTCTATAGGTGTGTGCCACCTTGCCCGACTTAGGAAATGTTAATAAAACAAGAATATAAGCCCAAAGTGAACATTCATATGTTGCTGATACTATAATGGCTTCATTACTTTTTTGGAAAGCATTGGGAAATTTTAAAAACCATCTTTTCTCTTAACCCAGCAATCCAGCTCTTATCTATTTATTTAAAGTAGGTACTTAAAAAAAGAAAAAGTGTGCATGAAGTGCTCAACATTACTTATACTTGCAAAAATGCAGAATGCCTTAATTTCAAACTCTAGGAGAATGATTAATCAAAAGATACTATGTCCATTTGATAAAATACTGAGCAATCTTTAAAAGTAATATTAGCATATGTCATAACTCAGCAAGGCCTTCAAACATAGGAAAAGCAATATGAAACTTCATATATACTATGATTAAAAGCTAATTTTAAAAATGTGAATATTAAGCTGGGTGCAGTAGCCCATGCCTATAATCCCAGCAAAATTGGGAGTCTGAGGCAGGAGGATCCCAAATTTGAGGCTAGCCTCAGCAACTTAGTGAGACCCTGTCTCAAAAATAAAAAGGGCTGGGAGTATAATTCAGTGGTAGATCTGGCCTGGATTCAATCCCCAGTACCAACAACAGCAACAAAAATTGTGAGTATTAGAAATGAGAAGAATTACAAAATTAAAACTAAATATTGCCAGGCACAGTGGTACATGCCTGTAATCCCAGGTACTGGGGAGGCTTAGGCAAGAGGATCGAAAATTTGAAGCCAGCCAAAATTTAAACAGCAATTTAACAAGACCCTACCTCAAAATAAAAAATAAAAAGAGCTGGGGATGTAGCTCAATGGTAGAGTCCCCTTAGGTTCAATCCCAAGTACCATAAAACAAAACAGAAAATAATTATTGAAAGAGTAGGTTCTGGGGACCAAGTTATATTGTTCTACCATGTGCAAGTTATATTGTTCTATCTATTTGTTGTTATATGTTCGTAACAACAAACCCTACTGTTAAGTATAATTATAATGCACCAATAAATATTTTTAGTTAAATAAAAACTGATTTTTTAATCACATTGTTGAATTGTGATATTGTTGATATTGGTAGAAATTTTTAAACAACTCTAAAAGACTCCAGAATAAGAAAATTGCCATAAACAGTTTGTATGTTTATAGAAAATGCAAAGAAAAAATATTGAATGTTAGCAACCTAATTTTATTTTGTATAGTTGTTATGAAATTCTGAAACAGCCAGTTATCTCAGCAGATTAACTTTTACTTTAAATATGAAATTTCTAAAAGAGGAATTTAAATCCAATTTCCTGACTGATGAATCTTCATTCCAAAATTATTCATACATCTTAATATGTGAAATATTAGAAATTTGAGAAGAAAAAAAAATCCTTTTAAAATATCATACCATAATAAGGATTGTAATGCATTCCATTGTTGTTGTGTATTAAATAATAATAAAATCAATTTAAAAAATTAAAATAAAATAAAATATCATGCCATATACATTTTAAGCATGGGACTTAAAATAAGAATGTTTTCATAATAATTTTAATTATATATATATATATATTTTTTAATTGTAGATGGACATAATATCTTTATTTATTTTTATGTGGTGCTGAGGATCAAACCCAGTGTCTCATGGATACGAGGCAAGTGCTCTACCACTGAGCTACAACTCCAGCCCTTCATAATAATTTTATTTATCATTTATAGATACAACATTTAGAACAATTTTTGGAAAGTATCACTGAGAATGAAAACAAAATGCAGATTTTGAAAAACTGGTTGGAAGCACAAGAAGAGAAGCTGAAAACTTTACAAAAACCTGAAAGTGTGATCTCCATCGAGAAGGTGCTCCTGGACTGTCAGGTAAGGAGGTGCAGAGCACCCTCCACATGACAGGGTAGGGCTGCAGGGTCCTAAGCTTGTCCCTGAAGGATAGTGCTGTAGTTTCTGGACACTCCTGCAAGCTCCCCTGTGTTTACAGTTGGGTGTTGCTTAATGACAGGTAGCTTTCTGAGAGAGGCATGTTAGGAGATTCTGTTGTACAGCTTGTGCTTAGGAACACAGAGTGTCCTTCTGCAAACCCGAAATGGTTAGACCCCAAACACCTGGGCTGTATGGGACTGCCATTGTGTGTATTGCATAACTTAATTTTTTACATAAACTAGATAATTAGTTATAGGTTTTACATAATGGCCAAGTACCATTTTTACATAATCAGAAGAAGGTATTTTCATGGTTATTATTGCTTCCAAGAGGTTGCAATATTACTCTTAAGGGGGGGGGGCATATATTGACAGGAAATTTTGATTTAGGTGCCCCCTTTTCAGTTTTTGTGATTTTTCTTATTTTGTCCAACATTAGCAAAATTACTCTGAATTTTCTATTATTCTTAGTATTTTATTCTGTGTTTCATCAGAAGAAAATTTTCTTCTACCTATTGTGTCTTGTGTCTTAAAAGGACTACTTGTCCTTGGAACCAGTGTCTGAGTCACATTTGGGTGTGAGGATTTTGTCTATCTGCCAAGCCACACAATCCTTGAGGGGCCCTCTCCCCAGGGTGGACTCATCCTCCTTTAGTACCACCCTATTGGGACACACCATTTCCACTGTTGCCATGGCTGGGGATGGCACACACTATGCTGCTTCTGCACCTACTATGTGAAAGTATTGCATTCGTCACTATGGAGCTGGAGAGTTGGGTCAGATCCCAAGTCTGAGAAGGTTACAGAATGGTGCATATGTAAAATGAGGGAAGGGAACACCTGAGGAGGTCTTTCCAAATTATCTTATATTTTTAAATTTTTTTTTAATTGTAGTTGGACACAATATCTTTATTTATTTTTATGTGGTGCTGAGGATCGAACCCAGTGCCTCACATATGCGAGGCGGGCACTCTCTCACTGAGCTACAACCCCAGCCCTCCAAATTATCTAAATCCTGTTCTCAACCCCTACCCTCCATCTCCACATTAGTCTTCTTGTAGCCATCTTGGATTCCACAACTTTCCTCCATGGGAAGCTTCTGTTCCTCAGCCTATTGCTGGCCATCCTTTCCAGAAGCCCGGCAGCAGCTCTCATCCTTGCCTCTACCTCCAGTAACTCTTTAGGTCCTCCCAGTTTACCCCTACTATTTAGTCAGTCCACATCTGTCCAGACTGGTCTAGTCCAGACCCCTCTTGTCACAGGCCTGTCCTATCACAGCTACCTCTTCTGTTTCTCTCTGATTCATTCTTCACACCAAGGTGGAGCGATACTTATGAAATGCAAAAGGCCACAGCAATGCCCCACTGAAAAGTCCTTCATGGACTCCATGTTGCCCATAGAATGAAGTTCAAATGCTTCAGGTGGCATTCTGGCCCCTCTCTGACCTTCTTTCACCTGATGGACATAACAGTAAGCAAGTCTTCTACAATTTTCAGTCTTCTTATTTTGTTTTGATAACACTAACCTCTGAACAAGTTTGTGTTCAGCTGTTCTCCCTGCAACCTCACCACCAAGTTGTAATTAAGTAAATTGCAGAACACTGGCTAACCTGCACGAGGTGCTGGGTCTGATCCTTGGCACTGGAAAAACACAGACCAAATTCTACTATCTGTAGAAATACTTACTGGCAAGAAACAAAGGCAGTGCATACAATGTTCTGGGAAGCCCAACTCTCTCTGCCCTGTGGTGCCCCAGGCTTGCTCAAGAAGGACATACGTGTCAGCATTCCAGAAACAAGAATCCAGTATTGGTATGGTAAGCATCCCGCAGCCAGAGACCTTGGAGGTTAGGCGGGTACAGAACCACACAGGAACTTATTCTAGAGATTGTCACCCAGGGCAAAGGGAACAGGCTATGTGCAGTTATGTTCTTTCCAATAAGGGTGAGAATTGTGTCCACAGTAGTTTAGCCAATCCACCTACCTTGGTATGTATAATTGTAACCAGTGAGAACCCATTTCTAATATTCATCATGCTATTTGATAACCCATTATTTTACCAGTAAAAAAAGCATTTCTAACATTCATTGTGCTCCTTGGCAAAATGACTCATGTTGATTGAGACATTGAACTCAGAGCACTCTGATGGCCCTCTCTGAAATGAGGGTTTCCTAATTCAAATGCACTCTGACCACCTGGCATGTGCATATCTGGTTGTATTGGGTTGCATCAGAAATGGTTTCTCTTACATGTAATTTGCACACGTGCCTGGCCAGCAGTATCCATTGTCAGTCCCAACTTGAATGTGGCATTGAACTATGGGCAGTTTGGGCCCCAGTGCTGTTGCACTATGTTGCTGCTCACTGTAGGATTCTGGACACTCCCTCAAAGGCTCTCCTACTACCATCCACACACAAGCTCTCCTCTGTCTTTGTCAGAACTCAGCCAAAACACCCTGACCTCACCTTGGGCCCACCAATTATACACCTTCCCACAGGACCCCACACTTTCCATTAGCTTCTGTTTTCCCATTTTAATTTCCTTATCTCGCTTTCTTAGGTGCATCTTTATAAAAGTCTGTAAAATAAGGTAGAGATGGAAGTGCATGAATGAAATCAGCTTCCCTGGCCTGTGATAGCACCCTGTGTCTGAGGCCGTACTGAACTCATCTGTCTACTTGTCTGTCCTTGACTAGACTGGGGGTTTCACAGGGCAGGCTTGCTACTGTCACTGCCTGGGAAACTCATGGGTGCTTAGGAGTTGCTTGAGCCCCTGTATTAGTAGACCTAAAAGTGTGCTTCGTGCAAAAGTCATTTTTGCTTTTCTTCACTATTCATTGATTATAGGAAATAAAATGAAAATAATTTCATGACTGATCCCAGGGTAGAATCTTTCAGTTCAGAAAGCTTGTTGCTAAAGTAGCTGTACTCTAGAAAACTTAGAATGGTGTTTATGAAGCATTAAGACTTGAGTTAGTGTTGAAACATTCTGAAGGGCTCCTAATAGTTCTAGATGAATAGGAAGAGGCCGAGTTTGGCATATTACATTAGCAAGGAAAACTGCGTAGTTGGTTAGAATGAGGCGGTCTGAGATACAATTATTAATCTCTCAAGTTTGGTGCTGCTGTACCATAAATACCCACCACTCACAGAAGTTCATTCATGATCATTTCAAAGGAATTTAGGTATTTAAAAAATATTTAACACCAATTCTCCAGGAACAGATACAAGCACGGCTGGACTTGTAAATTCTAGTGAATCTCCATGATTATCAACAGATATCTTTAGGCCACCCTATTTTGAGTGTAGCAAGTTAAGACTTAAAGTAAAATGGATTTATTTACCAGTGGAGCAGGGAACTGGCAAACTTGGAAAGTCCTGGTAGGCCTCCGTGTTGCAAGGTCAGACTATAGGATCGCTCAGCTAAATCCAGATTGTTCTGAGGAGAAAAACAAACAAGAACGGCTTTGTGTGTGTGTGTGTGTGTGTGTGTGTGTGTGTGTCCATGTGCTATAATTACCACAGTTATTGTTTATACTGCCTTTTTGGTGTTCTTGTGTGTCTCTGTGTTTTTTCCCTCTGTTTCTACTCAATAGTCCTCCTCTTCATTAACTTATGTTATGGAGGAAATATAACAACTTAATAGCAAATATTAAGTGTTTTTACAAAATCTTTGGTTAGTTGAGTTTTTAAGGAGGAGGGCAAGTTGGTATTTTAAAAATGTTTCAAGCTATCCCTGTGCTAAGAAAGAAGTCAGCTCCACGTTGGTGATAGAGGATGCTTGGTGATGGAAAGGCTGGCAGAGCTTGAGGTACTGGCTCAGTGAGTCTCACTGGCAAAGCTGTTTCAGAGAAGCCGCTTGGTTTGTTGGGTGCTTTCACAACTAGTCCCTAAACAGAATGCCCGGAAGTATGCCCCTATGGTACTAGTCCGTCTCAGGGCTGCGCTGGTAGAAAGACTGTCATCACAATGAGGTTTTCTAGTAATATGTTGTATATTCATGGGGCGCCAAGTGGAGAAGGGAAGAGGGTCACACAGTGGAAGGAAGGTTCCTCTCACTCTGTCTTCTGGTCATCCAGTCCCACTCCCAACTATAGTAATCAGTTTCTTATAGAACAGATTTTTCTCCCTCTTTTTTGTACTTTTCAGTATGCGAGACTCCTGACACTCATGGATTCAAAGTTTGTGATTTAAACAAACAAACAAAAGCCGCTCCGAGGCTGAGGCAGGAGGATTGTTAAGTCCAAAGCCAGACTCAGCTCTTAGTGAGGCCCTGAGCAACTTAGCGAGACCCTGTCTCCAAATAAAAAATGGCCTGGGGATGTGGCTTGGTGTTTGACTGCCCCTGGGTTTAATCCCTGGTCCTGGAAAAAAAAAAAAAAAAAGTTTGTGATTTCAGTGTTTCAAGAATAAGCTGAAGGCTCTGGCAGGTGGCAGCTTTGTGGGGGCTGCATTTCAGTACCACCCTGTGAGACTAGTCCAGGGTACTAATCCCTCACCAGGTACAAACACAGCCACGCCTGCCCAGCACCCATGTGCCTGCCAGGAGCTCAGGTTCCTCTTTCCTTATGAACCCACCCAGTGAGTCTTTTGAAGGATTAAGATTTTATAAAGCCCTATTTCTTGCTGAAAACAGTCTTCAAGAGAGAAAACTTGAACAAAGGGTCACTAACTGGAGGCCATGCATTCAAATCACACATACCTGGGTGGAAATCCAGGACAATGCTGAAGAAAGTGAGCCCCTGTACCTCCCAGATTTGTACATTTGGAGATTTGAAAGGAACTCAGAATAAGAGCTCTGAATGCCAAAGGGCTTTTGTATTTTCCTAATGTTCTATAGCAAGTTTGTAATTCTCTAATAATAATAAATAAAAAGTTTAAACTTTTTCCAAATTGGACTTTAACCCCAGTCCTGAGAGGCGTGTGTAAGCACCTCTATCCATCCTTCCTCTGGGAAGAGTGGCAGTCTCGCTGCTGGCCCCCTTTAGCTGTTTTCAGACTGCTGGGTCCATGATCTCCTTTGTAACAGAGGGCTCCTGATGGTTTCTGGAATTGTTTGTAAAGAGTAGACCAAGGGGCGGGGTGGAGCTCGTGGTAGAGAATGTGCTTAGCCTACACAAGGCTCTGGGTTCAGTCTGTAGCATGCGTGCATACACACACACACACACACACACACACACACACACACAAAGAAATAAAATAGTAGACAAGGTCAGGGATGCCATTATGAGAGAATTAATAGACTAAAAGGTATAAGTAGATAGTAAAGCTATTACTGACTGAACTACCAGTAAATTCTATGACCTTCACTTACACATTGCTTTGTGATTGGAAAGCATGTTCCTGCTTGTGGTGTCACCTGCTCTCTCAGATGTGCACAGCATGGAGAATCGCTCATCCAGATGAGAAAATGGAAATGGACTAGGGGGCTGATGACATTGGCCCAGCCAAAAAGCCAGCCAAGGGCAGGTGTGCAGTGAGGACCTGCTTTTCTAGGTTCTTTCTAGGATAAGGACTTGTTGCCTAGACTCTTCTACGTGTAGAACCATGGAATATAAAATTGAATTGAGTGTACTGTGATTAAAACATCTTTGATGTAATGTCGTGTAATTATATACTCCACTGGCATTTTTTTTTTACTTGATAAGATTAAACTCCTCTTATACCTTGCTCTTTTGTGTATTGTGCATTGAAAACCTTCTCCTCTTGCCCTTCCAGGATATAGAAAATCAACTTGCAATTAAATCCAAAGTACTGGATGAGCTGAGACAAAGCTACCTGACTCTGGAAAGTGGGGCAATTCCACTGTTAGAAGATGCAGCATCTGGAATCAACAAGTTGCTTCAAAAGCGGGACAGTGTGACTCGTCAGGTGCTGGATTCATTTAGTGTGCTATTTCTCGCCATATAGTCTTCTTATACCTTATATGTTGTTGTTATTATTCTTTGATTGTGAAGACATGCTCTATACTAAAAAGCAAAAAGTTTCTGAGAAAAAGATTGAAATGGAGAAAAGCCTTTCGAATCCTATTTTATATGCTGAATAATTTGAGGCAAAGCCACTGCTCCTGACATCACTGTCAGGCAGGAAATCTACTTGACTGTCCTTGTTTTGTCTAATGTACTCATGCAGACACAAATGTCTCTATCCCCCAAACCCAACAGAGCATCTGGCATTGTTTCCCAGACAGATACACAGGAGCAGCTATGAAGCAGCAGCTCAGGCTCCCCACACACAGGGCAGTGCCTCAGGAACTGATCTTGTCATGTAGCCTCTGTAGGCTAGGAGCATGGTCAGCTTAGAGAGAACTCTGGAGGAGGGCAAAAACACAGCACAATAGTGAAGAGTTAAGAATAGAGGGAGCCAGGCATGGTGGTGCAGGAGGCTGAGACAAGAGGATCCCAAATTCAAAGCCAGCCTCAGCAAAAGTGAGGCATGAAGCAACTCAGTGAGGTCCTGTCTCTAAATAAAAAACAAAATAGGGCTGGGGATGTGGCTCAGTGGTCGAGTGCCCTTGGTATCACCATCCCCTTCCCATCCCCGCCCCCCCAAAAAAGAACAGAGGGAAAGAGTGTGCTGGACACCTGGTAATCTTATGAAAGGCACGTCAAATTCCCCAGGTGGAGGGAAAGACCAGGCAACTCCAAACCTGGCTGCCTGCACTTCCCAGCAACTGAGGGACAAGCTGTAAATACTAACCACTTGCAGGTGTGTCCATGTTTCTCCCACAATCCTCAGCGTGGGTTATTTGTCATCTACTAAAACTGACTTTCAACCGTGAGTTCCACGAGGGAATTGGGAAGAAGCTTCGTGAATGAGATCTATAGGCGGCCTCCAGCCTCATTCCCTTCCCAGGACTCCAGCAGGAAAATGGGGATGAGTTTGCTCAGTCGTTTGTTAAACTTACCTTGTGTGAGTCCCTGTGCTCACTACCAGGAGTAAGATAAGAAAAAAAAATAAGTCCTGCCCTCCAAGATCTCACAGGCAGCAGAGGAAACATAATCATAATACTATGAATTACAATATAAAAATATAGAGGGGGAAAATGAAATGAGGTAATACAACAAATACGCAGATAATAGTGCTCTCAGGACAGACAAGTAAATGGAATAGAATTGAGAGTTCAAAACCCTCTCCGAACAGTTCATTTATATTTTTTTTAACAAGGATGTCAAGATGATTCAATGATGGGGAAAATCTTCAAAAAGGCACTGGCACTACCAGACACCCACATTCACACCATATACACAAGTTAACTTAAAATGAATCAAGAACATAGTAAAAGCTAATGCTGTAAACTTTTAGAACAGGTCAATCTTCACGACTTTTAAAAAAAATCTTTGTTTCTTTTTTTTTTTCCTTCAGTATTGGGGATTGAATCCAGAGGTGCTCTACCACTGAGCTATATCCCTAGTCCCTTTTTATTTTATTTAATTATTATTATTATTATTAATTTTGTGACAGGGTCTTGCCTTGCCCAGGCTGGTCTCAATTTGTGATCCTCCTGCCTCAGCCTCTGGAGTATCAGGGAGTTTATGCACCACTATACCCAATTCATGACTGGTTTTCTAGATATGATATGAAAAGATAGATAAATTGACTGGGGCAGGAGAATTACAAGTTCAATGCTAGCCTGGGCAATTTACCAAGTCCTGACTGAAAATAAATTTAAAAAAAAGGACTGGGAATATAGCTCAGTGATAGAGTGCTTGCACAAATCCCTGGATTCAGTCCCCAGTACCACAAAAAGTACATGAAAACATGCTTAATGATGTTAACCATCAAGGAAATGAAAATCAAAACCACAATGAAATGCCAGTTCACATCTGTTAGGATAACGATAACAAAGGCAACAGCAAGTGTTAGAAAAGATGGGAAGAAACTAACCCTGATACAATTCAAAAGAAATTAAAACAAAAACTTGTACATGAATATTCGTAACTATAATTCATAATAGCCAAAGAGGAGAAATAACTGATTATCTATCAATATATGAATGTTTATATAAAATGTGATATATCTATATAATGGAATATGCAGCTATAAGAAGGAGTGAAGTACCAGTGTATTTTACAGCATTGAGGGCCTTAAAAGCACTACATTAAGTGACAAAAGTTGGTCATAAAAGACTACATATTGTATGATTCCACTTACATGAAATAATCCAGCATAGGCAAATCTGTAGAAGTGGAAAGTAGATTAGTGGCTGGGAAAAGTGACAGCCAATGGGCATGGGCTTTTGGTTTTGAAGTGACAGAAGATGTTCTTCATGGTGGCACACACCTGTAATCCCAGAGAACCTGGAGGCTGAGGCAGGAGGATTGCAAGTCTGAAGCCAGCCTCAGCAACTTATGAGGGACCTTGTCTTAAAATAAAAAGAAGTGGAGATGTCACTCACTGGGAAACACCTTTGTGTTCAAACCCCAATACCAAAGGAAAGAAAAATGTTCTAAAATTAGTTATGAAGATTGTGCTTTTAAAATGGGTGGATTGTGTGGTCTGTTAATTGTATCTCAGTTAAGTATTGTTTTTAAAATACAGAGGGTATGAGTTGGAATCATCCATCCATAAGATGTTCAGAGTCAATATAGCCTGTGTTAAGAGCAAGGACTCTGGTCACAGTTTTAAAGAGATCCTCATAACATCATTATCTGTCTATATCCTTGGGGAGGTTGTTTCTCTAAACCTTTGTTTCCTGATCTACAGAGTGGGCATGATAAGACCTACTCATTTCTTCTTACCTCAACAGCGATGCCTATCAGTGCTCAATAAATGCTACTCTACGGCTGATTCCAGTTTTCACATGTTGAAAACATTTCTCCTTCTTCTTTCTGCTGTAGTGAGTTTTTCTTAATGAATTTCTTCTTTTCCTTCAAACCACACATGCCATGTCTTCTCCATGAAGTTGCAGTATTAAAAGGGGCCCCTGGGAGGGTGCTAGAAGTTGCACCACCTCTCTCTGTGAGCACCTTGCGCGGCATGCACCTGGCCATCCTTGTAGAACTGTGCACCTGTGGGCTTGGGATGACCTGGGACAGGCTGGCCTCTGCATCCACACAGTCAACCAACTACAGACTGAAACTATTTGGGGGACAAATTGTGTCTGTACTTAAGATGTACAGACTTTTCCCCCTGTTATTATTCCCTAGATAATGCTTTACATTGTGTTAGGTGTCATCTGTAATCAAGAAATAGTGTAAATTGTATAGGAGGATGTGCAGAGCTTATGTGCAAATACTACATCCCTTTACATAAGGGATTTGAGCATCCTTAGATTTTATTTTCTGATGTGATTTCCTGGAACCACTACCCCATGGATACCTTTGGCAACTGTCACCCATGCAGGTCCCAGTTTCTGAGAGAAAACTACCCTGGCGAGGATTTCCCCCCTCACCATAAAACTCTTCTTTCTTTTTGCGCTGAGGATCTCCAGGGCCCCAGCATACCAAGCATTTGCTCTGTCTCTCAGCTATACACACCACTCCCTAGCATGATTTCAAGGTTATCAATATTGTAGTTTATATCAGTAGTTCATTTCTTTTTATGACTGATTATTTCATTGTATAGATAAGACACAGTTAATCTGTTCACCAGTTGATGAATGTTTGGGTTAGTTTCACTTTTTAGCTCTTAGGAACCACACTGCCATGAACATTTGTGCAAACATATGTTTTTGGTACTCTTGAATCTATATCGACAAATACCATTATTAGGTCTAGTGGTAATTTGACTTTTTCTTTTTGGTGGTACTGGGAAATTGAACTCAGGGCCTTGCACATGCTAGGCAAGTCCTGAGCTATGTTCCCAGCTCCCCACTCCCTTATTTTTTTCTATTTTGAGATAGGGTCTTGCTAAATT
The DNA here is from genome assembly GCF_048772815.1 of Callospermophilus lateralis. NCBI lineage: Eukaryota > Metazoa > Chordata > Mammalia > Rodentia > Sciuridae > Callospermophilus > Callospermophilus lateralis. The sequence goes on along the minus strand of NC_135307.1, from coordinate 67,033,925 downwards.
TCCAGGGCTAGCTTCACACTTGTAATCCTGCTGCCTCGGCCACCCAAGTAGCTGGGTTATAGGTGTGTGCCACCACAGCCAGCTTCTGTTTGTCTTTTATGGGGAACCATGGAATGGTTTTTAACAGTGGCTACATCCTTTTACATCTACACCTGCAGTGTGTGAGGATTCTTGCCACGTCCTCACCTGTTGTTACCTGACTTTTGGATCGTAGCCATCAAAGTAGATACAAATTGATATTTCAGTGTGGTTTTGATTGACATTTCCCTGATGACTGTAGATGTGGAGCATCTTTTCAAGTGCTTATGGACCATGGGTGTACCTTTTGGAGAAATGTCTTCTCAAGTCCTTCTCCTATTTTTCAGTTTGGTTATTGTCTTTTATCGTTGAATTGTATTTTTTTACTCACAGTCATATCTAAAGTCATTTTGATTGGCAACAAAATGCTCAACCCCTTTCATGACTATCAAAACATACCAATGGATAAAATGGACCCACCGTTTGCCTTTTGTCCAACTTTGCTCTTTCCCATCCTTTGGCTAGGGCAGGGTTCTCTCCAGTTTGTAACTACTTTGCAATAATCAGACCCAAGTGCCGGGTAACATATTTGCAATGCTTTATGGTTATTAGAGCATTTTCACAGATCCTATTGGGGTGGGGGTTGTTTGTTTGTTTTTTCTTTTATTAATATCTGTTTTTGTGGATGAGGAAGACAACAGTAGGGTTAAATAATTTACCCAAGGCCAGAAAACTAATACAGTATACCTGAGCAGGGCACTCAGATTCCATTCCTTGCTCACTGTCCTTTTCCAGGGCTCTCAAGAGACCATGTCTTGTCCAGGATTTTCTAAATGAGTTCTGTTTCCTTTTTTCATATAGGTCAGTGAGCTCAAAAGCTTCATGCAGTCGGTGCTACAGGAGTGGAAGTTGTATGATAAACTCTATGATGAAGTGAACATGCTGGCGATCCAATTTGGGTACTGCATGGAACACAGCAAGCCTGTGGTGCTGTCACTGGAGGCCTTGAGGTGCCAGGTGCAGAACCTTCAGGTAAATTAGCCAGAGTGTGGTGCAGTGCATTATTGGCAGGAAATTCCAAATGGAAGCAAGAACAATAAAGGATGCATGTGGGTTTGTGCCTCCACAGAGAAGCCCCAAACAGTGTATTAATACAATATCAAAAGTATACCTTGAGCCGGGCTTGGTGGCACACACCTGGAATCCCAGTGGCTTGGGAGGTGGAGGCAGGAGGATTAGTAGTTCAAAGCCAGCTTCAGCAAAAGCCAGGTGCTAAGCAACTCAGTGAGACCCTTTCTCTAAGTAAAATACAAAATAGGACTGGGGATGTGGCTCTGTGGTCAAGTGCCCCCAAGTTCAATCCGTAGCACCCCCAAAAAATATATTAAATAAAAGTATACCTTGGGGGGCTGAGTTGTAGCTCAGTGGTAGAGTGCTTGCCTAGCATGTGTGAGGTACTGGGTTCAATCCTCAGCACCACATAAAAATTAAATTAAGATAAAAAATAAAGGTATTGTGTCCATCTACAACTTAAAAACAAAAAAAAAGTATACCTTAAAGCCAGGCATGGGCATGGTGACACATACCTGTAATCCCAGGGACTAGGGAGGCTGAGGCAAGAGGATTGTGAGTTCAAGGCCAACCTCAGCAACTTAGCAAAACTGTGTATCAAAAAAGAAAAAGAGCTGAGGATGTAGCTCAGTGGTAGAGGGCCTCTGGGAGCAATCCCCAGGATCAAAAACATAAAGTACACCTTTAAATTCTAAAGTGAGTCATGTGAGCAAAAGAGTGAAACTATCAAACCATATGTTGAATTTTCCTTCATTTTCCATGTCCATATTATTTTGCAATTTAAATGTTTTACTGTGGGGCTGGAGGTGTACTTCAGCAGTATAGCAGTTGCCTACAACATGCAAGGTCCTGGGTTCTAACCCTAGCATTGCAAAAAAAAAAAAAAAAAAAAAAGTTTTACTGTGTGACTGCTCTCATTGTGTAGCATTGAGAAGCAAGAACTGCTGTCTTCCGAGGGTGGGGAGGCCATCTGAAACTGACCCTCCTGCTCTCTTCTTAGTCTCTTCAAGATGAAGCTGAGATCAGCGAAGGGAGTTGGGAGAAACTCCGAGAGGTTATTCATAGACTCAAAGATTCCTGCCCCTCAGTTGCTGAAATAATTGAAGAGAAATGCCAAGACACTCATGCAAGGTACACTTTAAGATGCAATCAGAACAATGGACCTAAGGTCTTGTAAGGTCTTCCTGGTCCTCTGAGATGACTGGCCCATATTATTCTGGCCTCTGCTTTGAATGGTCTAGTTCATGTACAGTTAGATGCTGTGAGGGCTGGCATGTGCCTCCTCTAGTGATTGGACATGAATCTAAAAATGCCCTAATTACAGCCCCAGGGTAGCCACTTACAGAGAGCATGCACTGAATGTCAAGAGCCATCTCAGGAACATCAGAGGCAGAGGCAGAAACACACTAAGGGGTGGGCCGGGTGGGTGGATTGCAGGAGTCCATCAAACATCACCATAAACATTGTAAGCTGGTAAAAAAGAACTTGGTATCTCTTGGGGAAGCCATTTCTGGTGGAAAGGAAGGAATATTTGTGGCTGGAAGGAATTCTTTGAAGAATTGCTGTTTGTGGCATATGAAAGTCTTTCTAAAGTGTGTGGCCCTCATTAATTGCAAGACTTTGGTTTGGGGCATGATATATGAAAGCTAATGTGCTGGAGACAAGGACAAAGAGGTCAAGCCGCTTTGAGGATCCTTCTCCACTCCTCCTCCACGCAGATGCAGCCACTCCAGTAAATCAACTTTGAACAAGTACTGAACAAAGGAAATCAAACTCTATACCCTGCAATGATGTCCTCAGGTCTTGATCCAGTCTATATTGGAAAAGGGAGTAAGCAGGAGCATAGAAATATATTCAGCTCCACATAGAGTTATCAGGTCCACCCTCAACATAAGGTAGTACGGTTGCTATTTGAAGAGTCCTGGTCAAGTTCAACTTGTACTATTTGCAGACCATTTTGTACAGTTGTTTAAAATTACATTTTCTTATTTTTTATTAATAATGTGAAAAATATATTTTTTAAAGTCACATAGGAAAGAAACACAAATAGACTGTATATGGAATAAAACAATTCCCCTTTACTTTTATAAAAGTGATATTTTACTTATATAATTGGAAAATAAGCTTACTTGACATAAACACATTTTAAGACTTGTTTAAAGAAACTCTGTGTGGATCAGAAGTATCTCCCACATGGAGAAGCTTCATCAGGTGTACAATTCAGTGCTTTCTCCCCCTTTGCCTAAGAGGTATTCATAATACAGTGGATATTTCTTTCTAATCACCAATGTTGTCACTTTTGTTGAATACTATAGTCAAGTAAATATCCTGATTTGGATCTGTTTATATTGCGGTTTATTAAATGGTGATGCCATTCATTTTAAAAAGCATTTGGCAGTGTCTTATCCACCTACTGTTAACTTCATGGTTGAGTGTGCATATTATACTTTTGCTACAAGAAAAAGGATGGAATGAGGGTCCTGTTGTCACATTGCACTGACAGGTGGACCCAGGTAAACCAAGATCTTGCAGACCAGTTGCAGGAGGCCCAGACTCTGCTCCAGCTCTGGAAAGCCTATCGCAGTGCTCATGTGGAAGCCACGGCAAGGCTGGAGCAGCAGGAAGCCAAATTTCAACAGCTTGCAAACATCAACATGTCTGGAAACAACCTGGCAGAGATCCTGCCAGTGGCCCTGCAGGACATTAAGGTGGGTACAGAGCCCAATGGGAAACCAAAGCCAAGTCAGCCCAGCTGACAGGGCCAGTGAGGGACAGCCTCAACCTTGAAATATGACAGACCTCAGAGATATCAGTCAGGACAAGTGCCCCGAGGCACCAGGTGCCCAGGCTGACAAGTTGTGTAGCCTGCAGTGAGGCAGAATGTGTGGGGTTGGGAGGAACAGAGCAGCTGGCAGCTCAGAGCAGAGGTTCTGGCAGCAGCCAGGAGGGACCTGGTAGCACCATGTTCTAAGTCAACACTTTGATTCTGGCAGTTAAATCTCTAAAGCAAAAGCCTTATATAAAGTCTGAGATAAAAGCAAAAGTGTGGGCTGGGGTTGTCGCTCAGTGGTGAAGCGCTTGCCTCTCACTGGGTTTGATCTTAGCACCACAAAAAATAAATAAAGGTATTGTGTCCATCTACAACTAAAAATATTTAAAAAAAAAAAAAAAAAAGGAAAAGTGTCTCCCCAGAGTGGGGCCATTGAGGAATCTCTTGTTTTAGAAATAATCATGAACTTGGTGCCATGTTAGTATGACTTTTCTGTGGGAGTAGTGATTTTTAGAGGATTTTAAGAGCAGTACAGTCTCCTATGTGTTGTTTTTCATATTAGAGTTACGAAATGTCCAGAAAGTGAATAATTTTTAGTTTTAAACTTAGTGACCAGGTGTATTTTGGATCTTCTGATGTTCAAATCAAAACAAAGTAAATAGTTGAATTAAAGACATAGGAATGCAGCTGAGCCGTATTTCTAATCTACTTCTACCTGATTGGTTGTTTTAAAACAAAACAAAAATCCTGGAATTTCAAACACAAAACATCACCAAATGTAGTCCTAAAATCCGCTTGATTGAGATTCTATAGCCTCTGCAAAGTGAGTCCACATTTATGTCAGGAAGTCTGAGGACAAGGGGTCCAGATCACAATGATTCGTGAAATGGTGTGCAATCTCTAAACACACGAGTCTACCCAGTTGGTCTGCAGCTTCCATAAACTAGAGCTCTCAACTCTTTTGGATGGTGGTCAGTTTTAGCTGTGAACTGACAAATTTCAGAACAGTTCAGTGAGACACCTCATTTGAAGAGATCTTAGCTTTTTCAGCTACTTAAAAGGAACAGTAACTAAAAGGTAAGCCCACAAGTTCAAGGCAAAAGTTCTTCTAGATTTTTTTGATGCTGATGGAGTGGCAGGGGCTAGGGACTGATGTGAAGGGAGGGAGAAGTATGATTCCTCTTTCTTCTCCAGGAGCTGAAGCAGGATGTGCAGAAGACAAAAGAAGTCTTTCTCCAAAATTCCATCCTCCTGGACCGATTCCCACAACCTGCAGAGTCCAACGCCTCGGGGCTCTTTTCTGGTCAACTGTATTCCCTCCGGAGAGCTATTTATTTGGAAAAGATGCTGCTTGTGAAAGCAAATGAATTTGAGGTTCATCTTACTTTTCCATTCAAATTGTAGTTGTGGACATTGATGTGCTAATCTCAATCCCTCTTAAGAGTGCTTTTTGGACAGCACATAAGGGAAGGAGCAGAATGACATCACCCCATGTGATTCTGGCTTCAATCACATGGGCATGGGAAGATTTTAATGGAATGTGTTAGTTTAAAAATATGATATTTTATTTAGATTTCCTAGAAGGGTAGTTGAGTCATAGAAGTAGCTGCTGGATGGCCAGTTGCTATATTCTTTATTCGCTTTCTGAAAAGCTTTTAATGTGTGAGCTATATAGAGGCCATGGAGTGCCAGTCTCAAGTCTCAATAGCAACAAGAAGTAGAACTAGCAGGCCTAAGGGCTGGCTCTCCTCTGTGTGGTCCCCTCAACAGGTGAGCTTTCCCTCTATGAAGGTCAGATGCACCGGGTGAAAATCTACGGTCTTCAGATTAGTCATCTATGAACTTTTCAGACAGTAATGAGATGCTGGGGGTGGAAAATAACTTGAACTTTTATCCTTCCCCGAGGCAATGCTAAACTCTGTGATATATGCTCATGGAAACTGTTTGTAATGAAAATCTCTCCTTCTAGTTTGTTCTCTCACAGTTTAAGGATTTTGAAGACCGGCTGGAATCTTTAAAAGGCCTCATTATACACGAGGAAGAGAATTTGGATAAACTTTACCAACAAGATAAAGAAGAAAATCCTGGCTTATTCCTGGTATTGGCAATATTTGTCTTTCCTCAGGGCTTACACTCACCATAGGATGAAAAAAATAAGCTAATTACTGTTGCACTATAGAATCAGTTTCCACCCTAATTAACGCTTGAGCACAGTTATTTGCTAACCATTTATTCCTGCCCTATTTTTTCTAGGGTCTAGAAAAGTAGAACACATGGAGATCTATTTTAGTAATATGTCATAATAACTTTTCCTAGATTTTCTGTTATCTTGTGGTTCTTATTAGTTAACTTATGTGAACCAGAATCAGCTACTGTGATTATTTTTTTCTGGTTGGTTGAAGATCAAGTGTAAAATATTCTATCTGAATGGAATGTTTTTTATCAGGAATGGTAGCACATGCCTGTAATCCCAGAGTCTTTAGGAGGCTGAGGCAGTAGGATTGCAACTGTGATGCCAGCCTGGCCAACTTAGTGATACCCTTTCTCAAAGTTTAAAAAAGGGAACTGGAGGTATAAGTCAGTGGTAAGCACTTACTGGCATGCATGAGACCATGGGTTCAATCCCCAATACTGCAAAGAAAGAAAAAATTGTGTATTTTTTTTCCTTTTTAAAAATTACCTTAATAAATTTTGTACAGTTAGTATAAGTGAATGAAAGAATTTAGGAATTCTGGATCTTGCAACTCTTAAGGATTGATATTTATAACCTTAGATGAGGAGCAGCAAATGAGGTACCTTATCCAAATTCACGTCAACCTGCTATTATTATAAAGTTTTATTTGAAGCCAGACATGCCCCTCCATTAACACATCTTCTATGAGACTTTTCATATTTTAAGGTTAGAGTTGAAGAGTTGCTATCAAGATCATATGGCCTACAAAAACCTAAAGCATTTATGTATTTACTTATTTATGGGTTTTGTTTGTTGTGATGGGGTCTTCCTATGTTGCTCAGAGTTAGAACTTGTAGCTTCAAGCAGTCTTCCTGCCCCAGGATGCCAAGGAGCTGGGACTCCCGGTGCTCAACACCATGTTCAGTTCAAGCATAAAATATGTATGATCTGGCCCTTTGCAGAAAATGTTCGCTGACCCTGACCTAAACTATTATAGCAGAGTTCTATGGTGATAATATGGATATTGTGAGACATGTTTGCTTAATATATTATTGACCTACACACAGGCTGGACCTAGAATATCTTTTTACAGATAAAATGTTAATGAATTTTCTTTCTTGTGATTTTATATTCTATCAAAATATGGGAATAATATTTTCTTAAAGTATGGTTTAAGTTATCGTGCTTTGCTGGGGGTATATTTTGTTTGAGCCTATTTTCAGTCTTGCTCAGACAAAAAATTGATTTCCCTTCCTACTTCCTGGGCTATTTCAATGTCTAGCTAACTAACTGTGGGCAAGTCATTTACCTGTTCAGGCCCCAGTTTTCCCTCGTCTTTAAGATAAGGAGGCCATTTTATCATCTAAGTATTCTTATTGGCATCCAAAAATCTGGTCTTTATTTTTTCATAGAATCATGTGCTAGCATTGATAGCCCAGTCTCCTGACATTGAACGTCTAAATGAAGACAGCCTCATGCTCCCACTCAGTGACATGCCCCTGAAGACATTACAGAATATGAACCGGCAATGGATTCGTGCCACTGCCACAGCGCTGGACCGCTGCAGGTCAGAACATCCCATCTGTGCCATTGTTCCAATTCGGGTAAAATGAACAGCTCAAGTTCGGGAAAGTCGTCATCACGTGGTACTGTTTTGTTTGTTTTTAAACCTTTGTAGCGAGCTGCAGGAAAGTGGGTTAAATGAAAATTTTCTTCATTGTTGTGAAAAGTGGGTCCAACTTTTGGAAAAGATAGAAGAGATGCTCAAAGTGAATATTGCCAACAGCCTCCCTGCTCTCCTGGAACAGCAGAAAGCTTATGAGGTAAACCTGTGCTCTCTGGAGCAGGAGTCTGGGAAAGAGATCCAAATACAATAAGTACCTATCACTCTCTAACTACAGAGTGTACATCTTTAAGCAAATTCAGTAATTAACTGATCATTTGTAAACTTCTCACACATTTCATACGTTTCAACATTTTGTTACAATGTTTTTATAAGTGACAGCACTCCTAGATTTCCTGCAGTGCATGGAAGCTTCTAGCATAACTTTGCTTCTACAGAATGCAAATATACCCATCAAATAATATACCGAGAGCATATTAAATTACTTCAGCTCATTTTTGCTTTTTCACTAATTCTCTATAGGAGTGAAGTACCCTGTGCAATAATAATTGCAATGTTTAGTAGTTCACAGAAGTATTCCCCCTTGCTATACTGATGTATATTCAAAATCCTCCTGGTGGCAAATCCTGCAAAGTGTGCCTGATTATTTCACAGTTACTTTTTAACATAACTGATTTTAGTCTATATTGTTACTAAGATCATCCAATGGAGCCTAGCAGGATGGCGCTCACACACCTGAAATCCCAGCAACTTGGGAGGCTGACACAGGAGGATCACAACTTTAAGGCCAGCCTCAGCAACTTAGTGAGACCCTGTCTCAAAATAAAAATTGAAAAAGGCTGGGGGGTGTGCCTCAGTGGTAAAGCACCCTTAGATTAAAACCCAGTACAAAAAAAAAAAAAAATCCAATGGAAATGAGCATTTAGGCATAATTATGATTAGACCTATTTGCTCTAAGGAAATGTTGGGGTGATGGTTGAGCATTTCCAGTTGAACTCAAATAACTTGAAAACAAATCATTTTTATATCCCCTGCCATCATAGATTTTAATAAGAAATTTGTAGCAGGAAACTATGTTGTAGTTGTAAAAGAAGGGCTCTCTCTCCACATTCATAAAAACGAATTCTAGCTGAGAATTTTATGTTTTGACCCATGCAGATGTTAGAAGCCGAAGTTTCTATAAACCAGACAATTGCTGATTCTTATGTCACCCAGTCCTTACAACTCCTGGACACAACAGAAATAGAGAAGAGGTAAGCCCTCTAGGACTTACAGAACTAATGCAGTTAATTGAGACAGGCCTCTGACATGCAGATCTATCTTTCTCCCCCCCCCCTTTTTTTTTTTTTTGTACACTGACCAAGTCAGAGTAATTAGCTTTCCATCTCCTTACTGTTTCTTTATAATTAGAGCCCCCAAACACCTCTCTTCCGATTCTCCTTAAAATATGAAGAAGGTTGGGAATCATAGTCACCCACTTTGCTTCAGAAAACTAGAACTTACTTCTTTTAACTGCCAGCACATTATTCTGCCCATGTCCATGCCCTGAAGCCAGGTTAGCTGATAGATCACTATGAGTCCGGTCTTCTGGAAGTACATTAGGACAGGGTCTTGCTGTGTGGCCATAAAAACACGGGTGGCTCTTTTCCCTATGGTAGATGGATGGAGTCAGCTTCACAGAAGCTTTTGAAAATACCCATTCCCCAGGTATAGTAAGTTTTAATCCAGAATGGTTCTTCTGCAGTATGTTTTTCCTCTCTATCATCACCCTCATGATGGTTTGTTATTTCAAAATAAGTTTTTAAATGCTTCTGTTTCTAATAAGAAACTATGTCATAGTTGTTAAAGAAGGGACTTCTATCCAGGCTGACCGCCTGGGGTTAGGGCCAGTGCTGGTCTAGCTGAGCAGAGCCCCCATGGCCAGTCTACTGACTATAACTGAACTCTTCCTGTAGCTGGCTCATGTGGCAGGCTCTTTATTCTTAAAATTCAAGTACAACTTCCAATAATCAGTAGCACCACAAGGTACCTGCCTGTTCATTTGTTTCCTTTCGATGCCAACTCCAAGATTTCTAGGCAGCATGTGGCATAATATATGTTAACACTGCTCAGTTTGTTTAAGGAAATTGTTGTGTATGCTGGCAAAACACCAATTATATGCAAATTATCTTCTGCTAAACGCTTTTTGCCAACCACACATTGCCTCTTCTAAAGCTTCCCCTTAGGTTTAAGTTGAATGGGGCTCAAATTTTAACAAGTTGTTTGATGCAAATTGTACATACAAATAGCAAATCTGAGTTTCTATGATTCACTGACAGTTATTCTTTCCTGTGTGTTCACGTCAAGAATCTCTAACAATCTATTTTTCCCAGACCAGAATTTGTTTTGGAATTCTCAAATCTGACGGACCACTGGCAGAGTGCTGCCCAAGGCATTCGGCAGAGGAAGAGTGACATTGACCAGCTGGTGAGGCAGTGGCTATACTTCACCTCCTCCATGGAGGACTTGTTCCGCTTCCTCACCAACACTAACCACATGCTGTCCGCAGTAAAGGATCAGGATTGCTACAGCCTCTACCAAATCAGAAGTCTGATCCATGAGCTAAAGGTAATGCATGCAGCAGCAGTGTGAGAAACATGAGGTAGTCATCATTTGCTAAATGTTCATTCATCTAAAGTTTTGTATTTTCTCCAGTGTCACAGTCCAATTGTGCTCTGCTCAATGGGAAGCCAGCAGGATGTAGACACCACAGTCCACTGCCTGGTCTAGCCTTGTAGGATTAGAAACTCCAATTTACCTGTTCTTCTAGAATAGCAAGGCTCATCCAGGGCCAATGGTAATACCTATATTCCCAGCGATTTGGGAGGCTGAAGCAGGAGGACCTCAAGTTCAAAGCTAGTCTTACCAACTTTGCAAGGACCTAAGCAACTTAATTGGACCCTTCCTCAAATTAAAAAATAAAAAGGGCTGAGAATGTGCTTTAGTGGTAGAGCACCCTTGGGTTTAATCTTCAGCACCAAAAAACAGTAATAATAACCATAGAAATAGAAGGCTTTCTTGAGCCATGGGATGAAGCTGGAAGCAAAGATGGGTGGATAGTGCCTGACACAGTGGCACACACCTGTTATTTGAGCAACTAGGGAAGCAGGAGTATTGCAAGTTCAAGGCCAGCCTAGACAACTATCTCAAAATAGAAAATAAAAAAGGGCCAGGGATATAGCTCAGTGGTAGAGTGCCCCTGGGTTCAATCCCTAGTACAGGGTAGGTGTGGGAGATGGAAAGAGGAGGAAACAAAGGAACCACCATGTGATGAACAGTGGCAAGGTTCCAGAAGAGCTTGTGGGATTGGGAGTGTTGTGATTATTTTATGAGAAAAAAACAGTTTGCCATACCAGTTGGAAGCTGTGCCTGTAGTCTTGGAGAGTTGTTATGATAGTTAAGACAAGAGCCATCTGAGTGGAGTTTTTTTTTTTTTTAAAGGGCTATTTTTGTAGATAGAGTTTACAAAATTCACTAACAGTTTGAATGTGGCAAGTAAAGAAAAATGCAGTCCAGGATGACTCTGGTTTGGGGCTGGAGACCGAGTCAGGGAAGAGGAAGACCAGGTGGCTGAGTGACTGGAAGATCTGGGGGGACTGGGTGTGTTCTTGGAGTCAGTTTCTCTTCTTTCCTGCTGCTCCTGTGGGTCTGAATGATCTCAAGTCTTCCCAGAAACACCTTTGTACGTAAATCGATGCTCATTGTTGTTTATCAGCTTCTGTCTTGGAAATGTCTACTTTATGTCCTAGATGAGAAATTTGAGGATGATGGAAGTCATATTTGGAAAGATAAAAGCTATCAAAATTTTTCCCATGAAAGCAAATTCTTTCAGAACCATGAATCAATTAAAAATTTTTACTTCATTTCTGTATTATAAATAGCTAATTTACATCCTTACTAAAGAAAAGCCTTTGTGATGTTCAGGTAGAATTGTTTTAAAGTGTCCTTTTAGTGCATGTATTAATATACGTTTGTGTAATAATCTTGAAGTGTTTTGTTTTTTTTAAAACCTCTTTTATTCTGTCCTCTTTTACATTTGTTCAAGATGATATGCCCATTCTACTCTTCTGGATTGCCATGGTGATAAATAGTACGAATGATAATTTCAGGTCTAATAATAAATCATTTTCTTAATATACTTAGATCCATTTACCTTTATAAGCTTTTATTCTATGAAGCATATATTTTAAATGTCCCTTTCCATCATTACACTAAGAATGTTACCTCTTACTAAAGCTTGGAAATTATTTTAAGAACATCTTCCTTGGTAGTGTGCTGTCTACTCGAAGTAAAACATTAGCTTTGGAAGTGACTAAGAGCCCATGTATACATGTGTAAGTGCTCGTGCATGCTGCCCATATTGACCAGATTTGTTTAGTCTGTGTCTTAATTTAACATTTAAGAAAAGCTTTCAAGTCAAGCACCATGATGCACACCTATAATCCCAGGTACCCAGAAAGCTGAGACAGGAAAATTGCAAGTTCAAGACCAGCCTCAGCAACTTAACAAGGACCTAAGCAACTTAGTAAGACCCTATCTGAAAATAAAAAAAAATAATAAACAATAAAAAGGGCTGGGAATGTACTCAGTGGTAAAGTGCCTCCGGGTTCAATCTCTGGTACCAGCAAGGAGTGGGGAGTAACAGAGGAAGGGAGAGCAAGAGAGAGGAGGAGGAGAAGGAAGGAAGAAAAGAAGTGCTTTGAAGGAAATCTAGACAAACACACACCATCACATTTGTATCACATCAGTGATTGAAATCAATATTTTTTTTTCTTTTTAGAATAAAGAAATCCATTTTCAGAGATGGCAAACCACCTATGCACTAACCTTGGAAGCTGGGGAGAAATTACTGAACACACCTAACCTGGAAGCAAAAGAGTCCATGAACAAGAGAATCAGACAGCTTCAGAACAACTGGAAGGACACGGAGCTCCATCTAGCACAGATGATTAAGCATCTCCAAAGCATCATAGAGGTAAACCACCATGTATTCATACATTCATGGTGTTCAAGTACTCTATGTAAGATTTTTATTTGCCGTGTGAAGATGGGAGTGACTCTAGGAAATCTAATGTTGTGAGTTTTCCAATGGAACTCAAATTCTACTCACCTGTGAGTTATACTAGTTACTTCATAATAGTAAAATAATAATATAACCCTGAAAAAGCTTAGTGATAAGTATATAATTAGTTAAGGCTCTAGTAAGATATTTACATTTATGAAGTATGAAACAATCATTTTTGGTAGAAATTTAACACACAAAGCTAACATTTTATACAATGGTCTATCCTGGGGTAAAATATATGAAATAAACACAAAAACTGTACTTTTTTTTTTTTTTTGAGTGCTGAGGATTGAACTCGGGCACTCAACTACTGAGCCACATCCCCAGCCCCCTTTTTTTTGTAGTTGTTGCTGCTGTTGTTTTTTTATTTTTAGTTGTAGATCAACATAATTATTTTATTTATTTATTTATGTGGTGCTGAGGATTGAACCCAGTGCCTCACACATGCTAGGCAAGCGCTCTACCACTGAGCCACAATCCCAGCCCCTAGCCCTGATTTGTATTTTATATCAGGGTTTCACTGAGTTGCTTAGTGCCTTGCTTTTTCTGAGGCTGGCTTTAAACTCGTGATCCTTTTGCCTCAGCCTCCCAAACCGCTGGGATTATAGGCATGTACCACCACACCTGGCTGACACTACATTTTTCTGCTGTGATCAGAGAATACTCTTTTCCACATAAGTGAATTTTCCAGATACCAGTTAATTTATGACTGCACACTTAAGAATTGAAATGTTCCAGCCGGGCACCGTGGCACATGCCTATAATCCCAAATGGCACAGGAGACTAAGGCAGGAGGATTGCAAAGTCAGCCCCAGCAATTTAGCAAGGCCCTAAGCAACTTAGCTAGACTCTGTCTCTAAATAAAATATAAAAGGGGCTGGGATGTGATTCACCGGTTAAGTGCCTCTGGGTTCATTCCCTGGTACAAAAAAAAAAAAAGAATTGAAATGTTCGCCACCAACTCTTTTCTCTAAGTTGTCCAGGCTGACCCCAATTTGTGTTCATCCTGCCTCAGCCTCTCAAATAACTGCAATTATAGGCATATGCCACCACTCCCTGTTCCGAAATATTTTATTTTGAATCTTTAGTAGAAAAATTGTTGTTTTGCCAAAATACCATGGTATTCTCAAGGACTTGAGCTGGTTTGAACCTATGACCCAAAACTTAGATGCTCTTTAAGTTCAGATATAATTTTTATGATTTTTCTTTCTCTTTTCTGAATAGTAAGCTATTTTTTTTTATTATTCCCATCTCTGAGTTTCCCTACTCCTTATGGCCCACTCTCCTCTAATCAGTTGTGTGCACTGATACTAGATAACCAAGCTTGTCAGGGGCACCTTTTCAAATTAAGTATAACTGTGCTGAGTTTGGGCCTAAGCATTTCTCCTTTGGATGAAGTGTCTGAATTTTAAGTGGTATGTGGATTTTATGTGAAATTCATAAGCTAGCAATCTCTGGGTGACCATCTGCTTTATTTGTAAAGCATGATGGTAAGGGAAAATAAAGGTTTGGTGGGAGCGGCTGGGACTCACAGTTCTGCTTCTCTCTTTGCTTTCTTCCTAGTTGAGTACCAGGAAGTAGATGCTGCTAGACAAATGGCCTCCCCTTAGGTGGTAGGGTTCCCTAGATTTGGGTCACCCTGAGTATATTTAGGTAGCAGTTGTACTGAGAAACGGAATGGTGTTTCATTGTATGTTTGTTTACTTTTACTAACCTAAGAAATAGAAACAACCTAATGAGCCCAGTATAAATACCCTGAACTTGAAAATGCAGGTTTCTATTTGCTCAGTATGTGAGATCTAAGGAAAAGAGATGGTCAGTACTAGGCTAGGCTTTTAACCCCTTCTCCGTGGGTCAGTCGGTATTCTCTGAGTCTCATTTTAAGTTTGTTAATATTTACCCTGTGTCCTAAGGTCATAACTCCCATGAGTTGCTGAAGTTTGAAAAGCTTTGTAAAACTGCAAAGCACTGTAGAGAAAGTGGCAGTCAGGGAAGTAATGAGAACAGAAAAGGGAAGTTGAATGTAAAGGGGTTGCTACAACCAGGCATTGGAAGAAGCAGAGAGCCAGCAGAGGGGTGACATTAGAGGACGAGGAAAGGGCTGAGTTTTTTTTGCTTGGTGGTGCTATCAACAGCATATGCCTAAGACTGGATGCTAGAAGTTCATCCTTACAGTAGCTTTTTAGATCTAGACTTCTCCGAAACTCAAAAGGAAGGTTAGGTAGATGACAAAGACAAGCAGGGAGGAAGAGAGATTTCAATCCAAATGAGCCACTGGTAAAACTGCAAAGGCCATGTCAAGTCATATTGATGTCCCCTCTGCTCCTTTAGAACAGTCTACTCAAGACAAGGAACCAGGCTGCAATGTGATTTATAAAAACACACAAGAACCGGGCATGGTGGTGCACACCTACAATCCCAGCAGCTTAGGAGGCTGAGCCAGGAGGATTGCGAGTTCAAAGCCAGCTGCAGCCACCTAGCGAGGCCCTAAGCAAATCAGCAAGACCCTGTCTCTAAATAAAATTTTAAAAAGGGTTGGGGATGAGGCTCAGTGGTTAAAGACCTCTGGGTTCAATCCCTGGTACCAACACATACACACACACACACACACACACACACACACACACACACACACAAAGACTATGTGGATTAAATGAGCTATTTTATTTGTACAATTGTTTCTTAAGAACCAAGTACTTATCCAATTTAAATACTGTTTTTAAATAGACCTGGGACCAGTGTGAAAAGAAAATCAAGGAGCTGAAAAGCAGGCTGCAAGTTTTAAAAGCACAAAGTAAAGATCCTCTTCCAGAACTTCATGAGGACCTCCACAGAGAAAGAGAGCTGACTAAGGTACTGAAGTCTAACAGTGGTTGGGATAATCATTTAGCTGTTCTTGGAGCTCCTGGGGTGTTTGCTTGACTTTATTTCCATGTTGAAACTGAGTTTCACATTCAGTCAAAGAAGATTTTCCCTGTCTTCTAACATCACATTCTGGGCTCTGAAGGTATTAAAATTGGTGATTTTTGCAATCATCATATGAAGACAGGGAAAGTTTTTGCAAAAATCTATTCTTGGGATCTTAGGGATTTTCTCTTCCAGATCCTCTTTCTGTTGTTGCTCCTCTGTAATATAAGATGTGGCCTCTGGGATTACTTTAAAAGCTATTCCCTTATCAAATGACCTTGTCTTTGAAATTAGTACAACTGAAGAATTCATTTTTAAAACCAGTATGTTGAGTTTTTTACTCAAGTATAACATTTTCCTAAAATTCTTTTAAACCAAATTGTGCTACTATGCCTAATTGACCACACTGGCAAATATCCACATTCCTGGATATTTTAAGTCTTTGCAGAAGGCAAGGCACAAGCTTATGGATAGGAATTTGGACTATAAAATTCCCAAGTCAGGAACTTCCTGCATCTCTCTCTCTCCCCTGCCCCCAATCTTTTGGTGCTGGGGATTGAACCCAGGGCCTGTCTATGCAAGGCAAGTGCTGTACCAACTGAGCCATATCCCCAGCCCCTGCATCTCTTTCTTGTCTGCAGTTTGGTGTTTAAAAAACATGGAATGCCTACCAGAATCAATGCCTTTTAATTTTTTACGCTGAAAAAAATAGGTATTAATGGGTTGCCATTTTTGGTTTTGGTACTGGGGATTGAACCCAGGGGCACTTAACCAGGGTCACATCTCCAGCCCTTTTCATTTTTTATTGAGACAGTCTTGCTAAGTTGCTGAGGCTAACCTCAAACTCTCAATCCTCCTGCTTCATCCTCCAAAGTTGCTGAGATTACAGGTGTGCACCCCCACTCCTGGCATGAGCTGTTTAATACTTGAAACTGTGCCAGAAATAAGGATCCTCCTCCCATATGACTATTACTCAGCTAAAAATTAAAACATTACCAATACAATTTAAGCTCCCATGTACTTTTCTTCCTCAAAGGTATGCATCCCAATCCTAATTTTGGCATTTGTCATTCTTATTCATTCCTTTATCATTTTAATGCATAGTTGTCCTTCTCAATGAAATACAGAAGTATGGCTCTCTGGGTTTCAATAAGTGGCACCATAGTATATAACATAAATAAATTTTTTCCCTTATGATTTTTTTTAAGTCACCAGTATGATAACTATAGCTCCCTCCTTCTCCCTAATGTATAGTATGAATTTGTGTTTTCCTTCTCCAATCATTAGGGATGGTCAGATTTTTATTTTTAACTTTTGATAGTCTGATAGGTGTGAGATTGCATCTCTTTATAGTTTACTAGCCCATTTTATTTTTTACGTTGAGACACTATGTTGCTTAGGGTCTTGCTAAATTGCTGAGGCTGACCTCAAACTTTCAATCCTCCTGTCTCAGCCTCCCAAGTTGCTGGGATGACAGGCATGCACCACCATGCCTGACCTATTTATATTTTTACTCATTTTTGTGTTGGGTTATTTATCCTCATCTTATTGATTTGAACAAGCTGCTTTTTTATTCTTTTTTGGGGGGGGAGATACCAGGGATTGAACTCAACAGCACTCAACCACTGAGCCACATCCCCAGCCCTATTTTGCATTTTATTTATAGACAGGGTCTCACTGAGTTGCTTAGCACCTTGCTTTTGCTGAGGCTGGCTTTGAACTTGTGATTCTTTTCTTTCAGCCTCCCAAGCTGCTGGGATCATAGGCGTGCGCCCCAGCACCCAGCTGCTTTTTTATTCTTAATACACTACTCCTCTGTTGAGTATATGCATTCTAAATGTCTTCTTCTGTCAAGGAGCTTGGTTTTCTACTTGTTCTTGTGTCACTAGCTGAACAAAAGATTTTGTGTTATTTTAATTGTAGATGAATTTATTAATATTTTCCTATGTGATTTATGTTCTTTTCTCCTTTGGGAAATCTCTATGCTTACATCATAAAATATATTTCCTTCTGAAAGTTTTCAAATTTTGCTTTATACATTCACCTCTTTATTTGTTGAAGACTTGATTTTGGAATATGTTTTAAGTGAGGATTTATTTTTTCATATATCTGTATTATCCTGGCACCTGTTTATTGAATGGTCCAGTGTTAAAAATCAAATTTACTAAATATATGTGTGATTTGTTTTCCACTTCTCTACTATGTTTTATGGTCTATTTCTTTGTATTTAATATCAATCTATCTTGATTGCTATGCTTTATAATTAAAAAAAAAATCTTCATTTTAGGTGAGATGTATACCCACACCTGTTCTTCCACATTCATAAGAATGGATGTCTGTGGGCCTTTGATCTTTCATGGCTTTTTGTGTGTGTGAGGTGGATACAGAGTGCTGGGGATCAAATCTAGGGCCCTCAAGCATGCTAAACAAGTACTTCACTACCACTTAGCTATACCCATACCCGCAGCCCTGTCATAACTTTTAGAAGCAGCTTGTCAAATTGAAAATTTTTGATAAGAGTTTCAATGGAATTGCAATGAGTAAATAGACTAATTTGTAGCAAATAATATCATTTTGCCATTGAGCATTCCTGTTTATGAATATGGCATATTTGTCCCCTTTTTTGCTCATATTTAATGATTTTTCAATGTTTTTTAATTTTCTTTATGCAGTATTGTATACCTTTTGCTAGATATATTTCTTGGTATTTTTAAAGCTATTAAATACTGCTTTTCTCTATTTTCTGATTTTTTTTTTTTTCCTTTTTGAGGTATTGGGGATTGAACCCAGGGCTTCGCATGTGATAGGCAAATGCTCTACCACCAAGTTACATTCCCAGTCCCTCCATGATCATTGATGGAGTGCAGAAATATAATCTTTGTATATTTACCTAATGTTCAACCACCTTTTTAAATTTTCTTGTTAATTCCAATAATTAGCCCACATAGTCTTTTGATTCTCTCTAAAGATAATCATTATCTATGAATAATGACAAAAACTTTTTTTTGTTTCTTTTAATTTTTTTTTTTTTTTTTTGTACTGGGGATTGGACTTGGGGGCACTCGACCATTGAGCCACATCCCCAGCCCTATTTCATATTTCATTTAGAGACAGGGTCTCACTGAGTTGCTTGGCATCTCACCATTGCTGAGGCTGGCTTTGAACTTGTGATCTTCCTGCCTCGGCCTCCCAAGCTGGTGGGATTACAGGCATGTGCCACCATACCCAGCTGTTTCTTCTAATTCTCATATTGTGTTTCTACTTCCTTTCCTGGCCAGTGCCTCTGGAATAATATTGAAGAGAAACACTGATAGCTGGCTCCTTTGTGTCAGTCCTGATGTTTTTTAAAAAAAAAATTTTTTTTTTTTTGAAATGAGGATTGAACCCGGGGTGCTCCACCACTGAGCAACATCCCCATCCCTTTTTTTTAAACATGTTATTTAGAGACAGGGTCTCACTTATTTGCTAAGTGCCTCACTAAGTTGCTGAGGCTGGCTTTGAACTTGAAATCCTCCTGCCTCAGACTCCTTCCTGAGCCACTGGGATTACATGTGGGTGCCTCCATGCTCACCAAAAGAAAACAATTCTAATATTTCACCATTAAGTATATTTGCTGTTCACCCATACTTCTGTAAAGCATATATAGCTAATTGTCAAAGTTTTTGCCATCTTTACATTAGGTTTAGACTCAAAATGAGAGAACAAATTAGTAACAAATGAAAGAACCCAGAATCACTTTCTTAGTTCATCCCCAGGAAATTGATTCCATAAAGTCTAAAACCTGTGCAGAATGGGAAATGAAAACCTTTTCCTAAGTACCACATTGCTCAGTTTCCAGCAGAGTCTTTTCAATGTCCCTACATTTAGCATCCTATTTATCAAAGGAAAGAATCAGGCAGAGGCAAAAAGTATTGAATTCATTCAACCCCTGACCATATTCCAAAAAGGTTCCAAGTAACCTGAAGCCTGTCTAGGACAGTGTGTGCCATCCCTGACTGTCTCATGGGAGATACACTAGCCACTTGACCACTTTGAGCTTTACTGTCTTCCTCATAAAATTGCATTCTCATTATAGCCACATTGATGTATAGAATAATTTATATGACCACATACTCGTACACACACACACACACACACACACACACACAGTTTGAGCATCTCTGATCCAAATATCCAAATATGCCCCCAAATTGAAAACTTTGAGAGCCATGTTGATGTTTACCAGAGCATTTCAAATTAGGGATGGATATTCAACCAGTAAAGGCTGTGCAAATGTTCCAAAATCCAAAATCACTCTGAAGTCTGAGATACTTCTTGGTCTCAAGAATAAGGGATATTCAACCTATATAGGATTTCTTTATAAGTTTTTCGTATATAGCCTAATCATACTATTTTGAAAATTGCTAGATATCTGTGTTTATAAAATTTTAGTCCTAGGGGTGATATTAATTTTTAAATTATTTTTGAATATGTAATATAGTCACATGGTTTGAAATTCAGAAAGTATGCTGGGCATGGTGGCACACAACTATAATTCCAGCAACTCAGGATGCAAGTTTAAGGCCAGCCTCAGCAATTTTGGAGACCCTCTTTGAAAAGAAAAAAGGCTGAGGATGTAGCTCAATAATATAGTGCCCCTAGGTTCAATCCCCATTACCAGGGGGAAAACTTCAAAAATCATTAGTTATCATTTCTACATATTAAACTTGTCCCCCAATATATAAAACTCAACACCAAAAAGTATGTGGAGAAACAGATATAATCATCCATTTGAGGACACAATTTGACAATACTTATTTAAAATCATAGGATTGTCCATATTCAAAAGTCCTATATCTTGGGCTGGGAGTATAGCTCAGTGGTAGAGCCCTTCCTTAGTGTGAAAGAAGCTCTGGGCTCAATTCCCAGCACCACCCAAAGTGTGCGGGTTGTGGGGGGAGTCCAGTCCTTTTCCTTTTTTTGTTTTTTTGTGTGTGGTTTTTTTTTGGTACCAGAGTTTGATCCCAGGGGCACTTAACCACTAAACCACATCCACATCCCTTTTCTATGTTTTATTTAGAGACAAGTCTCTCTGAGTTGGTTAGGGCTTCCTTAAATTGCTGAGGATGGCTTTCAACTCCTGATCCTCCAGCCTTAGCCTCCTGAGCCGCTGGGTATACCTTTCAATTGTAGGTATCACAAGAATTGAATTAAATCTGGGTGAATAAAAAACACCTGCCTACTCTGCAGGCATCAGAGCTGGGCCTCTGAGCAGAGGACTGGACAGGTTGAGCTTCCTAGCACCCAATTGGGAAACTCAGTGAAGCCCTTTAACTTGGTGAGTGGTGCACCTCAGTGAGTGAGTTGCCCCTTTTATGTTGTGCAAGCCATTCGTGGTGTTCCACTGCAGACACATGAGTCTAAAACATTTATTCTCTCTGATGAAGGTACTGTTTCTTCATCTGCACACAGTCATTAAAAAGAATTCCCCAGCGCATTTTACTAAATGTAATTTTTATTGGTGAGTTACGAAGGCATGCCAGTGTAACTTCTAGAATTCTAAAAGTCAATCAGAATTAAGACTTTTTTTTTATTGTGGCCACCCTTCAGACTGATTTCTGATGTAAATGACATAGGACCTTCTTTCAGATTCCTAGTGATAGGAATGGTGACCCTTAAAATGTGCCCTGCACAAGAAAAACCTAAAGGACTCTTGTCCTTACTTACTGTTTCCTTTGACCTTCTTTATGATGAAAGTAATTTTCTTGATTCAATTCTAGAATTCAGAGTTTGTTTTTTAATTTTTATTTAAAGGCTTAAAGTGTTTTTTAATTTTTGTTTATTAAAGGCTTACTGTTTCCTTTGACCTTCTTTATGATGAAAGTAATTTTCTTGATTCAATTCTAGAATCCAGAGTTTGTTTTTTAATTTTTATTTAGTTGTAGATGGACACAATACCTTTATTTTATTTTTATGTGGTGCTGAGGCTCGAACCCAGTGCCTTCCACTTGCAAGGCGAGCGCTCTACCACTGAGTTACAACCTCAGCCCAAGAATTCAGAGTTTTAATTTGAAAAACCCTTCATTTTCAGAGATAGATACCGGTCGAAGGTATAGCTCAGTGGTTGAGTGCTTGCCTAGCATGTGTGAGGCCTGGCTTTGATCCCCAGAACCACAAAAATAGTAACATAGATATAAAATAAAAGGTAAATAGAGATATAAAGAATAGAAGTTTCTATGGCCAGAGGAAATTATCTAACTAATCTCTGTCAGTTATTAGCAAAGAATTCATGCTTTCTTCCATTTTATATTCATTTAGAAAGTTAGCCAGAAATAATTTCCTTTGAACAGAAATTGTCATTATTTGACAACAACAGTAAGCAGCAATCTAAAAGCAGGAAATCACACTGTTACCTATCTGTAACAGTTTTCGAATTAAAAATGTGTGCAAAATTGTTATTAGACTCCAATATACTGCTCTCTAAGTAAGGATAAAGACGTGCATGACTTTAAAATAGGATGCATGATATAAAAATCTGAACTACCTGAGGAATTGAGAAGGAAGGCCAGAGAGAGCATTCCTTTGAGTGAAAGGTGGTGAAGTGCTGGCCAACCAAGACTGCGGAGCCCGCGGGGCTGTTTCTAATTCTGCCGGCCCCTCCCCTTCCCCCGCCTCCCCTCCCCCAGAGTCTAATCAAAGGATTAGCCTACAGGTTTGGAAACAACAGCAGCTTGAGTTGAAGGCTACACACACACACACACACACACACACACACACACACACACACACACACACACACACACACACACACACCCTCTTGTGTTTAATGCAGGAACTAGAGAAGTCTCTGACTAACTGGACTCAGAACTTGCAAGAACTTCACACCATGAAGGGCGACTTAACCCGGCACATTCTCTCCGAGGACGTGATGGTTTTGAAGGAACAGATAGAGCATTTGCACAGACAATGGGAGGACCTCTGCCTAAGAGTAAGTCAGTCAACTGCGGGGTACGGCTGCTTGGGAGTTGATCGAAATGTCCTGAAGGCCAGCAAAGTAGAAAGGAGGTTAATTTTCATTGAACAAGAGGCCCTTTTTCAGCGGGTCCCCTGGCCGGCTGCTGTTCCTTTAGAAGGCAGCAGCAGGGTTTAACAGATTTGACCCTTTTGTTTCAGGAGACTAAATGCTGCAAGTTTGCTCACCGTTTAAGAGTTTTGTTTTGTTTTTTAATCACCTTAAGCAGGGAGAATTGCAGCCATGAGCAGATGTGTGGCCTCTGCTCTCTGCTTGGTGTCCCAGCACTTCTAATTTGGTGTATTAGAAGAGGTCTCCCTCGGGTCTTACTGCAATGTCCCTTCTGGGCCTAACAGGGGAGTCTCACCTAGTGTCTGCAGGCGTGGGAGTGTTCATTGGAGAACTCTGCATTCACAAGAAATCGCAGATTTATTTCAAGGAGTTAGTTTTTTTAAACTCTCTAAAAGAAGTGTAACCAAAAGCTTGGTCCCTGTCCCCAATGCCAATCAATACCAATTTAATGAGGACACGGTTTTGAGAAAAAGAAAAAAAGGTTTATTGCTTTGTTAGCAAAGAAGAAACACAGGGGACTTTTGTCCCAAAGACTGTGACCCTCTCGATTTGGAGGGACAGGGTCCTTTTAAAGGAACTCTTGAAAGGTTACATTCCAGGTGTGCTCTGGTAGGGGGTCCCAGGGCGCCCTGTTGGCCTGTTAAGAAATACTTGTTAATTTGGGAGATATTCACTTCCCAGATCCACCGCTGGCATCTCCTTCCTCTAGTAGGTGTGTTCAAAGGAAATTAACTAGGGGAAAGAAAGGAGAACACTGTCTCCCCAATATTGTTAGGGAGGGGGAGAGGGGAGAGGAGAGAAAAAAAAAACATTAAAAAAAATCTTAGAGCAATGAGGGCTATATTCAGAGGTGAAGGGACCACTGTTACAGAAGTGGCCAACTGCTGTTCTGTCTCTCAGGGGGCCCCCTTCTACTTATCAGGAAGGGGACTGTCGTTGGGGTAGTACACAGTTTACCATTGTGACAGGAATGGGGTTAAAGTGTTCAAATAGCCTTTAAAGATCTTTGTTTTGAGAACATGTAATTCTAAGGAAAAGAAAATCTTTAATCTCATTTTTTTGTGAATTAAATATCAAAAACTCCTTGATTTTAGTGTTTGATAATCACAATGTGCCCTAATTTCAAATGTTCTTGTAAGTTTTTTTTTTTTTAATTTAGTTTTTCTGTAAAAGAATGTTTAGAATATGTGAAAAGTATTTGAAAAGTTAGACACAAAGACTGGGGTCCAGATGTTCTTAATTGTTACCATTATGAAGTCAATCGGGACACTGTTCAAAATGCCAAGAGTTTTAAAAGCTAAGATAAATAGATGCCCCAGGAATGGAAACCAAAAGCTTGCTTTTTTAAAGTGTAGATTTTCAAGCCTTTTTAACAGGTTAGTCTGGGTAGGATGTCCAGCATTTGGTATTTTTGCCTCCCTGTGTCTGAAAAGAGCAGGGGGTTTTTTATTGTTGTTTTGGTTTTTTTGTTTTTTTGTTTTTTTGTACATAGTAAGAAAAATCCCAGAGAGTTCAACCTTCATTTCCTGGTCTATAAAGCAAGGTGTTAAAACTTTGCTAAAAGAACTTAGCTATCTGCTTTTAACTCTTAAGATTTTAAAGATTATTTGAAGACCTAAAAAAGAAATACTTCTGACCATTTAATGAAGCTAATTTTCATTATCTAAATGTAAATTTATTTAGATAATAAATTTCAGTGTAAGGAGATTGCTGATGTCAGTTTAGGGGCCACTTATTCATAATGGAGCAGTGGCTGTTGGGAGGTCAGCCTGTGGCAAACCAGTTTTTGGTGATATTTCCATGGTTTCCATCCCAAAACTACAGTGTATAATGGGACGGTGGATTAAATGAATGACGTGCACCGTTCTGTGTGTTGTTTTGCTTTGTTTAAACATTTGAACATTTCGGGGACTGCAATTTTTCTGGTCCATTTGCATTACAGATGTGTAATTTATATCATGATCTGGATTATAATTAATTTTCAAATTAAATAGGACATTGGCCTTATAGGCATAAGGACTTGATCGGTTTTTTAAAAGGAAAGGATTTGGGTCATAAAGTTACTATAGCTAAAGTAAGTAGTTATAGTAAGTAGTTAATAAATGCATATTGAAAAATAGGAAACAGTGGAAATCGGGTGATGCTTAAGATATTTATCTAACTTTTCTGATTTCTAATTTTTCATATAATCTGATAATAATAGAGAGGCATTGCATACAGCTTAATCCTTTCAGTCAGGTGCAATGCAGTATTTGGTCACTTTAGCTATTAAAGGTATAAAACACTTCTGTTGCTGTTAAACTCTAGGTTTTAAAAGGAAGAAATAGATTTAAGTGTGTAGAGATGCTGATTAGAAGGAATGAAATTCATAGTCCTTTTGATGAGGAGAGAGCAGGAGGGGCTTTCGTAGCTCTCCTCGGCTGCCAGATGCATTTTTATGTCCAGGTGGCTACCCGCAAACAGGAGATTGAAGACAGACTCAATTCATGGATCGTGTTCAATGAAAAAAATAAAGAGTTGTGTGCGTGGCTGGTCCAGATGGAAAACAAGGTTCTACAGACAGCAGATATTAGCATTGAAGAAATGATTGAAAAGTTGCAGAAGGTAAGTAAGCAGGGGTGCCCAGGTGGGTGCGGTTATGATGACCTTGGACTGCTCTGCCCTCCTGATGCCAGGCTCAAAGAGGTAAAAGTATTAGTGTTACCGCTGTTGACCGGTGACGAGTCCTTGCTTCCCCAATGTTGAAGAATAACACCAGAGTAGCACGCCGAGGCAAGGTCAGAGTGGAAATTAGAAATTTATTAAAGGAGAGCAGAAAAGACTTCTCCCGGAGGAAGAAGGGGACCCAAAAGATGGAATCCGTGGAAGTGCGGTTGTTTCCCATTTTTATAATTCTCAGTGATGGAATGTAGGTGGGAAGGCCCAAAGGGTTGGGACACCGGTGGACCAAAGAAGTAATCTGGGCCCTTCTGAGTCAGCATCTTCAAGTTTACTGTTCATTAACACTTCTTTGGGATGGGCTTTGGCCTTGGGCTTTTTCCTAGACTTCATTAACATTCCAAGAGTTGTTCAACTTTTCCCGGAATTCATTCTCAACATGGCCTCCATTTTAGATCTTACTCGATATTAGACCCGATTTACCTAACTACACTGACTACCTAAACTTAAAATCTGGCTTCATTAGGGTGTGTTTCCAGTAACTTTTTTTTTTTTTTTTTTTTTTGATCCTTTGGAGGGAAAAGTTGACAGAAGATTCCAGAGAGATGGGAGTGTGAGACCATCGTAGGTGGACATGGTACTGAGGGGAGTTGCTTGCCCTTGGTTAGGAAGTTTGGCCAGAGAAGGAGCTCACGAGCATCCTTCAGGCCCTAAACCAGGACTGGTTTCTCAAGGGTTTTTGGAGGTTGTTTTGTTTTACTGCAACACTGGGGATGGAACCCAGGACCTCACTCATGCTAGATAAGCGCTCTCCCGTTGAGCCACACCCCCAGCCCTCTCCAGGGGTTATTATAAGGTGATCACTTTGCCAAAGGGGAGAGACCAACAGCAGTGAAGCCCCTGATTTTGAAATGATCACTAATCCCCACCGAGCAACCGGAGGGACTATTGAATTGACAAACTAACTGCTGCTTTATACGTTTCACATTTGCCTGGTGGGCCGGGTTTGTTTTTAGCCTTTCACAGCTGAGTTGTGTTAACAGACCTGAGAATTTTTTGATTTTTAAAAGGATTCTAAGCAGCAACTGTGTGTTTATGACTGGAGCAGAAATGAGTTTGCAGGGATAATGCAGACTTTTTTGGTGCCTTTGCCAGGACTGCATGGAAGAAATAAACTTGTTCAGTGAAAACAAGTTACAGCTAAAGCAGATGGGCGACCAGTTGATCAAGGCCAGCAGCAAGACAAGAGCAGC
Source organism: Callospermophilus lateralis (assembly GCF_048772815.1). NCBI lineage: Eukaryota > Metazoa > Chordata > Mammalia > Rodentia > Sciuridae > Callospermophilus > Callospermophilus lateralis. Next base: position 67,007,284 of record NC_135307.1, on the reverse strand, counting down.
TGAGATCGATGACAAGCTCAACAAAATCAACGATCGCTGGCAACATCTTTTTGATGTTATTGGATCAAGGTGAGAATGGCTTAAAAAGGTTCAGGGGTTACTTCAAAGAGCTGGAAAACTGGGTGCTGTCTTCCTCTAAGGTAATCTAGCAGATTTATAAATGTACAGATTGACATTTGGTAAGAATGAGTAGAAATTCCAATTTAAGCATTAAAGGAAAGTGATTTTAGTAAACTTTCACTTAAATTAGATTAGTTTTATTTTACTTATTCTTTTTTCTTGGTAGGGAGGGGTACGGAGATTGAATTCAGCAGGTGCACTCAACCACTGAGCCACATCCCCAGCCCTTTTTTTGTATTTTATTTAGTGACTGGGTTTCACTGAGTTGCTTAGCGCCTTGCCTTTGCTGTGGCAGCTTTGAACTCACAATCCTCCTGCCTCAGTCTCCAAGCTGCTGGGATTATAGGCATGCACCACCACACCTGGCTATTTTACTTATTCTTAATTTTTATTTTTCTCTGGTGCTGAATTGAACCCAGAGCTTCACACATGCTAGGCAAGTGTTCTACCATTGATTTGCACCCCCAGGCCCCTTTATTTTTTTAATTATTTTTATTTTTTTAGTTATAGATGAACACAATACCTTTATTTTATTTATTTATTTGTATGTGATGCTGAGGATCGAACCCAGTGCCTTACACGTGCTAGGCAAGTGCTCTATCACTGAGCCACAATCCCAGCCCCTTTTTGAGATGGAGGTCTCACTATGTTGCCCAGACTGGTTTTGAACCTGTGGACTCAAGTGATCCTCCAACCTCAGGTTCCCAAGTAGCGGGGACTATAGGCATGCACCATGAGGCCATGTTAGTTTTAAATGAGAGCTGGAAACTTAATTTGGGAAGGGACCCATGAGGAACTATTATTCAGAAATTGTGACTCTGCTTTAGCATTTGTGTTTCCCCCAGATGAAATTATGACTGTTCCTGCCTCACTGTGGCAAATTTCAGAGGACAGGACACAGGCCTGGTTTCTAGAAACTGGGTTGGGGCCCTTGACTGTCCCCACAGCAGGGACCCTCTGTAAGGGTACGTACGGGTGTGCCAAGTTCCTAATGGGCATCTTGTCCATTGGGGAATGCAGCTTTGGATTATGGACAGCATCTTGTCCTCAGGTACAGATGAAGTCACAGCTGTGACCACAAATCAAAGTATATTCTCCAGGGCTGGGGCTGGGGCTGGGGCTTAGTGGTAGCGAACTTGCCTGGCATGTGTGTGGCACTGGGTTCGATTCTCAGCACCACATATAAGTAAATGAATAAAATAAAGGTTCATTAACATCTGAAAAATATTTATTAAAAAAAAAGTATATTCTTCAGTACAATTTCATCAGAAACAGAATTGATCATTTCTCCCCTCACAAAATGATGGTGATGCCCAGAGTTTTTAAATGTCTTCTCTCCATCTTTAAATTCTCTCTTAAAGATCAACCCCAACCAGATTCCTTTACAGCCTGTCATACAGAGAACAGTCACTCAGCCGTGGGTTTTGTGTAACAGTGTGCTCAGGTGTTTTGAACACATATATAATCTGGAATATCCAGGAGAACCTAGAAGGTACATGAAGAAGTGAGGGGTGATAAAAATAAAATACTGTTAATAATGTGGCATATCCTTTGCCTTGCTGTTTACAGGAAGTCATAAGTGAGCCTGATTCAATCAGCAGAGCCACGGGCTAAGTGGTATGAGAATTACAGACAGGAAGTAAGATGAGTCAATTACATTAATGGGAGTGGATATCTGAGCAGCTATAAAGCCCAGCGGGTTTGAGAGCTGGGATCACATCTTCCTGCGGGTGGGGATTAGGAAGAATCTTATGGAAGGACTGAGATCCCAGACGGTCCTGAGGAAGGGTTGACTCTTGACCATGACTAGAGGCAGCGAGGGAGACACGTACATTGTGAGCCAACAGGTACAGGGTACAGCAGCACAGACGCCACTTGAGAGATGACAAGAAGCCCCACGGGAAATGAAGCTGGAAAGCTCCAATGAGGCTAAGTCTGAACAGACTTTAAATCTCAACTGAAGACTTGGCCTGCTAAATAAGGTCTGGGTCACTTAAGAATTTTTTAGCCATAGTGGGTCTCCTAAAGGTGTATCTCGGGGTGATTTGGCTGCTAGCATAGGCTGGGCTGAATTTCACTTCTTTCTACAGCTTGTTGAAAAATACACCTACTGAAATCCATTGCTATAACCTAGGTAAGGCTTTGGTTTTGAGCCACTCCTGACTTTCTTACTTATTTACCATGGAAACTTGAAGTTTCCAAATCTGCAAATTTGTCCAGTGGCACTCCTTATGTCAGAGGCCACTCCCTGCTGTGTGGATGAGTGATGGTGTGTCCTGCATTTGGCAGAGGACTGGTGTAGCATGCAGGAACCAACAATGATTGACTGGTGGTTTTCACTGTTTACCCCTCTGAAAACTCTGAGATTCAATAGCACAATTGTTGAGTGGAAGAGGATTCTCGTGGTTATGTCTAGTAATAAGAGGTCTTTCCTCTTGTGAGGCCAGGGATCTGACCAGAATCAAGAATGGTGCTTTACATATTTGTTGAAATGAAGGAATGTTCTTTACCATCACCATCTTCATGTCCTAAGTTGTCCTGGACATGTGGCATTAGTCAAGGGTGTGATGATGTTGTCTCTGTTCATGGGTCATTCAGAGCAAAATCTAGCTAATACTTCCTGAAGATTCTTAATCATTCCTGGTATATCACTTTGGAGTTTTCACAGGCTCTTTACTATCCTCCCTGCTTCTTTGGCTGCCTGTCTTCAACTAATTGCTTGGTGGGAAAGAAAGAATACAGTGGGAGAAGTTTCTTTGGTCCTTTTGGAAACGGCAATTGGGAAACTTAAGGAACTGAAAAAATAGTAAATATATTGGCTGCCAGTTATATTCTTAACAGTATGTTCTTTTTGTATGATTTCACTTAAACTTCATTGTAATTCTGAAGGGTAGGTATCATCCCATTTTACAGATAAGGAAACTGAGGGCTGAAGTTAAAGAACTTGCCCAGAGTTATATAGCCAACTCGTGACAAAACCAGGATTTCAACTCTGGCAGTTGTGTTGCTTCCCTGCCACCCCAGACCCTTCCAGTTGGAAACACTGAAATGTGTAGGACACATTGAGAGCCTGGTGCTGAGGGACTTGGGAACAGTAACATCTTTTACCATTAAAGAAGGGCCAGGTGGAGTGTAAGGAGCTCTTAGCTGAGCGAACCCTTCAAGTGAGTCAAGGATCCAGACAGCAAGCTTGGACCTACGGTGAGCCATCCTCACATAGAGTCAGCTCATCTGATCCCCAGCACCGACTGCATCCTGGGCGTTGGACGGGAGCATTGCTGTGGGGGAAGGAAAGAGTTGGGAACCCAGGCAGCCAAGTCGACATTTGAACAGGACTAATAAGAACCTGCCCCACAGGGTATACTGAAAGCCACGGGATCATGGACACCAGTTAGCCTTGTGCACCCGTCCAGAAGTAGAGTTCTGCTACTTCTGGATAGCAGGGGTTCTCAGACTTGAACATGCATGGGAGGGAACCCTACATAGGTGTTTGGCCTCATAACTTTAAAATTTTTCACTAGAAGTCTTTAATAAACTCTGAGGTTTGAAATGGCACTCAAAAGTCTGAAACGTCACTAAACCAGGGGGATAATTCACTGAGGGGAAAAGTGGAGAACAAAAAGCCTGTTCTTTTGGATGCATCCTCAGCAAATTTCAAAAGAATTAATAAAGCATTGAGTCCAGGATTCCTTCAAACCACATGAAATTGGTGATCATCTCAGCTGGACTCCTTTTGGAGTGGACGGGGAGAAAAACAATGTTTATTTATAACTGCCAGGCTCCCCACAACCATTATTTCATTTTAGCCCTTAATACTACAAGTTCAGTATGATACTTCATTTTACAAGAAGGAAACTACAGCTCAGAGAAGGTAGTTAGCAGTCAGAATTCTGCTCAGGACAAGAATAAGAACCAAGGTCTGTTCGTGCTGTTGCACTAAGCATCGAGAGAGCATTTGGAGGTGGTGCACACCTGTTATCCCAGTGACTTGGGAGGCTGAGGCAAGAGGATGGCAAGGCCAGTTTGGGCAACTTTGTAAGACCCTGTCTCAAAATAAAAAGGGCCCAGTGGTAGAGCCAAGGTCCTGCCTCAGCCTCCTGAGTCACTGGGATTACACGTTAAGTGCCACTACACCACTAGGAGGCCTTGGCTTTAAAAGTATTATATCAGAAATATTTTTGAAACCTGGAATTCAGCCGAGTGCAGTGGTACACGCCTGTAATCTCAGTGGCTCAGGAGGCTGAGGTTCCAAATTCAAAACCAGCCTCAGCAACAGTAAAGCAGTAGCAACTCAGTGAGACCCTGTCTCTAAATAAAACACAAAATAAGGCTGGGGATGTGGCTCAGTGGTTGAGTGCCCCTGAGTTCAATTCCTGATCGTCATGCTGCCCCCACCCAACACCCACGCGCACCCTTCCCCCCAAAAAAAGAAAAGAAACCTGGAACTCAATGTAGAATCCTGTTTAATGGAAAGCAGTGGTTCTCAGACTTGAACATTGGTCAGAATCCCCTGGAGGGCCCACTCCCTGAGCCCCTGAGCTTCTGTTTCCATAGATCTGACTGGGGCCTAGAATGGACATTTTAGGTGTGCCCCTGAGTGGCCTTGGGTTGGTCTGGGAAACATTTGGGGAACTAAATCCATATTGCACCAAGAGACAGAAATCCTGCACCTGCTCGCAGGTCTGTGGCTCCGTGAGCCTTGGTTTCCACACTGACCAACTCCACAGCCCTGTGCCTTCCCACCCTGGCCGGGGGCCGTGAGGACTGAAATGCCAGATGATGACCCTGGGTCCATCCACATACACGTGCTGTCCATTCAGCGTGGCCATGATAACCATAGCTAGGAGAAGAGGCTCACCCCAAAACGACTATCTTTTCTCTACTGATAAAGTATTCAGCTTCTGTAAAATCCTTCAAGAACCTGAAGTCTGTGTGTCCTGAAATAACCTTATCAAAGAGTCAGGGAGCCCAAGTCCTGTCACATAAGATTAAACAGGCCCTGACGTGGCAATTAAAATTCACAGAACTGGCTCTGTGTCGTGGTGGGATTGGGAAATTTAGCTGTCATCGAGGGCCCTTATATTTGTAGTATCTTACATTTGTGTCCTCTTAAATTCTTAGGAAACATGCTATCAGTTTCATTACTGACAACCACCGAAAGCATATTTTTTGATGATGGTGTGGTCATCTAGAATCCAATCTGATTGATGACAAGAAATATTAGTTCTATGCTACTGTGCTCATGTAATAGATTGAATGAACTTAAGTTTTTATTGTAGCTATTAGCTCCTCCTCAGTTTTCTTAGATAATATCTCTGAAAAGTGACTCAGCAAAACCTGAATGAAGGAAAGATTACTAAATTACAGAAGTCCCCCCCCCAAAAAAAAATCAATACATACAATATCCTGGATTAGAGGGCGCTATGTTACCACGGAACAGGTTAAGTACAAAATGCCAGGTGATGGATGAAAAGATGCAAAGTTAACATGCTTTAGCCAGCACAGACTAAAGCTCCCAAAGGAGTTTGGGATTTTTTGGGCCAGTAGGTACCTGGGTTTGAACCTAGGAGTGTTTAATCACTGAGCCCATGTCTAGCCTCCTTTTTTTTTTTTTTTTTTTTTTTTTTTTTTAATTTTGATTTGAATTTTGAGACAGTCTCACTAAGTTGCTCGGGGGCTTGCTAAGTTGCTCAGGCTGACTTTGAACTGGCCGTCCTCCTGTCTCAGCCTCACAAATTGCTAAGGATTATAGGCATGTACCACCACACCCAGGGGAGTCTGGGATTTCATCCCCTTAATGGGACTGAAGCCAGAGAAAGATTCAGTTTACCACATAATCTGACCTACTATTGTTTTATTTAAAAAGAAAAAAAAAAAAAACAGTATTCATGAAACACCTAAAAAAAAAAAAATTTAAAAAAAATCCATCTAGCTTTGTTTCCCAGAGCCCCTTCCCATTTCCTAGATGGGAAAGCATGACCAAATCCTAATGAAGCAGGAGTTCTGTGACCACAGGTGTCTGTGTCTTTAGTGAGTCACTCTGGTTAATGGTGTATGTGGTTGTGTGTTTTTTGTTATTTCAGGATTAGGGATTAACCCCCAGGAGCGTTTAACTACTGAGCTACATCCCCAGCCCTTTTTATTTTTTTATTTTTATTTTTGAGACAAGTTCTCACTAAGTTGCTAAGGGCCTTGTTAAATTGCTGAGGCTGGCCTTGAATTTGCGATCCTCCTGTCTCAGCCTCCAGACTAGCTAGGACTATAGGCATGCATTATCGTACCTTGCTGGTTACGCATTTTGATGGAGCCTCTTCAGGTATGGGAATTCTTTAAAGACTCTTTCTAGCAACATACCGGAATGATCTGATGAAAACTTTCAGTGCCTAAAAGAGGTTCCTCCAGAATTTTTATGTTGGTTATCTCTCCATGTTGGATCATTAGAGATTTGAATTTTCTTTTTGTTTATCTGTACTTTTTTCCCTGAAGTAACAGGGATGGAACCTGGGGCCTCATGCATGCTGGACAGGCACTCTGTTACTGAACTACACCCAGCCCCACCTTGTCTGTATTTTCTAAGGAAAGCAATGTTGCCCTTCTTAATTTCTTTTCTGTGGCATCGTCATTAACAGGCTTGGCATTCTTAACCAATGTTGAGTCCTAGGAATCAATGAAGGAAGAACATTACTCATAGTCTTTATAACCCAAGGATTGATTCTTTCCTATTTACAGTGGCTTGCTCTCTTGCTTTCAGAAGTATCAAGTCCATGGAAAGAAATTAAGCATAATTTTCACATTTTACCTACCCATATGAAAAGCCCGCCTAATTTATAATAGTAACAATTAAAATGTTGTCATAACTCAGCAGTTATTACCATGGCAACCATGTGTTAAGATTGTTTTTCCTTCCCTTGCAGAATGGGCAGGGAGACTGCCTTTTTAAACTGATAACGCTTTTCACTGCTCTCCTTTTATCTATGTTTTCTCAAGGTTATTGGGAAAGACCAAAAGATTTTGTTAGTCACAAAGCTGACTTGCTCTGGTCTTAGTAGGTTGTCTGGTCCAGGGGGATGGGGCAGGAAGAATTGAGATATTTTAGCATAAAGAAAGCAAGATATGAGGTAGGCCTCCCCACTTCCATTTTCTTTTCCATCACCTAATCATTGCAGCTCTAGAACAGGTGACTGCTGCTCCCAATACCTTCCTGGGGAGTCAAGGGACTCCCACACCCCAGAAGAGAGCAGCCATCAGTGGGATGATACAGGGCACTGACTCTTTGAGGTTCATGTTTAGCAGGTCACAGGAGTAGCCAAGTATGTGAGCATAAGTTAATTGGATACTGCATTTGGGGAGAAATGCTACAAAATCCGCATTCCTAATTCCACTGGCTTAGAATGTTTGCTGTGTTTCAAGGTGGGGATGTCATAATGATCCAATGTTGGGCTTTAGGAACCCAAGAGAATGGATTAATATTATGGAGTCACAAAATAAGGGCTGGAAGTGAGCTTAACACAAACCAAGCAATGGTCTGGTAAACAGAGCCACTTCATATCATCCAGAGAAACTGAGGCTAGGGATAAGGAGGAATTGTCCGGTGCCCACATTATAGTAGGGAAGGAGCTAGCAAGGAAAAGTACACAATTTCTTCCCCTGCAAAATCTTGAGCTCCATTTGTACAGCAAGATGGAATTTTTCTGCAAAAAGCAATGGAATGGATTATATGAACTCTCTGATCTTCCTAAACCAAGATGCACAGGACTCAAAAGGGAGGGCAGAAAATCCCCACTGGGAAATGTCCCCCTTAGGAATATAGGAGGAAGGCATCCCTACTAGACTCAGGGACTTCAGATATTTCACTGTCCCTTTCCAAAAACTTGAAACAGAAAAATTAATTTAAGAACAGAAATCCTTTTTTTTTTTTTTTTTTTTTTTTTGCCATGTCTCCAATCTGCTTCTTCCCTGGGTTTAAAGCACTTGGTAAATAACCCAGAGCCAAGATAACACTGGGACTTTCTTCCCCCGGCATTGCAATCCTGTAGCGTCAGAACAAAGACGGAGTGTCTGAGGGAAGAGCTGGAGATGTTTGTTTATTGGAAGGGAGAAAACAGAGATTAAAAATTGCAGTGGGCAGAGAAGGTGTCTTCCTTTGCTACTGGCCTCGCTCCGGGCCCGGGAGCCAGCGCTGCCGCCTCGCCTCCGTGAGGAGCCTTGGGGAGGGCTGCGTCCGCTGCTCTGCAAGATGCTGAACCAGTGAATGAAGAGGGCACGCTGGGCAGGGGGAGGGGCCGCCTCGGCCCTGGGAGGTGGAGGTGCAGCCGGGAACTTGGAGCTTTCGCTTCAACCTAAGGAATGATTTTTTCTCATATACAGTAAGTGCCATTTCAGCCATCAGCTCTGCCTATGGCGACACGGTAGCTGTCTCTTGTATCTCGCTCTCTGCTCTCATTTTGGTGACAATAGAGATCACCGATGAGATGGTGGCGGTGGAGGATATGCACTCAGCCATCGGGGGATGGGTTCTCCGGCGTCAGCATGCGAGCGGTGTCTGCAGGCTGCCTCTGACAAGCAGGGCAGAGAGACAGCGACTATGCTGTGTGGAAGATGGGAGTCTTCCGGCCTCAAAAATGCTCCAGCCAGGCGATTAGCTCCAGAATGTGTTGTCATGTCCGTGTCCTCACATCAGGACTTTGGGATCTTGGAGCAATTGATTATTTCGCTATAAAGATGTTTAGCCCTTGAAAAAGATAAGAGTTGTACAGGATCCATACAGCGTTTTTAGCAGCTGACAGCTGCCCCCATGTTGGAGTGTTGATTTCAGCACAAATTTGGGTGCTTTCAACCATCTCAGTTTTTCCTTGCGATTTTTGTTCTGCTGTCCACATTGGCATGGGAATTTTTTGTCAATTTATGCTAATCTAGGGCTTTAGTAATTTCACTGTAGACTCCTTAGCATGAGGAGAACTGGACTGAAAGGTAAATTATTCCATATGCACAACTATTAATTATTCTAAATGTATATGCAGGTATTATTTAAAGCCTCCATTGCATTGTAAGACCTGGGCTAGATGTGGAGACTGCTACTAACCAACTCACCTTGATTTTGACTGTTCATTGTGGAAGGAGAGCAGTGTTGTCAGTGTTACATTCTGATCCATCACTAGTCAAGATAAAAGAAAAACTTTGTTCACCTTAATTCTTTTCTGCATTTCTACCCATAATCCTTGCAAAAGAACTGTTCTGTTTTATAGCTACTCTTGGGTATAATTCTTTTGTTTGGTTTCATGGAAAATATCTGTATAGGCAGACAGCTCCCCCTTTGCACCTAAAAAAATTTTTATTGTTCTGATCATCAGACCTCAGAATTCAACTCAGGAAATCATGCTGCATTTTTCTGAATAAATATTTGTTGGCATATATGTGAGAAGTGTTAGCCAAGAGCACCTGGGTCAAAATGTGGGCAAGTACAGAGATGGGAGCTACATAAACAAACTGTTTATGTGGTTGATGTAATGCAGGGTTGTGCCAACGGACTGGCTTCTGAATAGATTTCCTTGTTTCTTCATATTAACTTGAGATTCAGATGTTTTCCAAGAGCAACATTAAGGAGTCCTAATGTGGAGGCTAGTTGCTGGGGCTGGCAAATGGCACATAAGTTACTGACCTGGGAAATGTGATTTGGGTTACAGTATCTGCAGAGAACAGAACATTACAAACTCAGCGATGCATCTGATGTTCCTGGAGTGAGTTGTAACATGATTATCCAAGGAGCAACATTTTGATTCTCATACATTTGGGTTGTTGTGATTCCAGACAGAGGTTGATACATGGAATAGGTTCAATTCTGACTGATGAAGGCTATATAACTTCTTGGCAACCTTCTTGCCTTCCCTCTGCCTTCCCTTCCTCTTTAATTTACCCTAAGTGTGCACCTGATTTGTGTGCCTGTTCCACTTCATTTGGAAATTGAGTTTAGGGGCACATGTGGCTCAGTGGAGGGCACCATATTGTTTTCTGGCAAAGGGCTTTGATATGCTCTGGTCTTTATTTCTCTCCTTTCAAATATAATGTGACCAACTCTTTTATAGAAAAAAACAAACTTGAAGGTATAAGTGAACCTCATTCAATAGATCTTTATTGTGCATCTCCCCTATCATAACATCTAAATTGCAAGGTCATGAGCTGTGTGGGAATAAGACCTATCTTCCAGTTATCTTTGGATTTCCAGAATGTGCACAGCAACCAAGATTAAGCAAATAGTTAAATGCATTGAAAGAAAATCATGGGAAGGAAATGGGGACAGCATATCTGAGCCTTCTGACCTCTTCCCCACACACCAGCTTATAGCACAAAGTCTAGCGCTGTGTGGACTGGCTTCTATCCCCAGTAATGCAGTAGTATATCCTGGAGCCATGAGTCCAGACTTCTGGTCATGTCCCCAACAGCAACAAAATCCATGATGTGCCACTATTAGGTACACATTAGTGTATGCAGGCATGTATGAGAAGCCATATGGTAATACCTCTGGGCCAGGCTACCCAGTTAGAATCCTGCCCCCTCCCCCCACTGCTGCTTAATGGCCATGTGACTTGGGTAAATAATTTAACCTCTGGCTTCTATTTCTACAACTGTCAAATAGGAATGATGATAATACCCATCTCTTAGTATTGTCATAAGGATTAAATGAGTTGCTAACGTGTGAACCACTGCAGGCCTGGCACAGGTCAGCCTGTTAGATGCTATGTTACACAGATATTCCATTTTAGTAATAAGGTTTATGTATTAAAAGTCATATCCAATGTAGATACTTTAAAAGAATAGGTTAGCAGTATAAAGTCTAATAAAGGTTGAGTGTCCTTTATCCAAAATGCTTAGGAACAGAAGTATTTTGGATTTCAGATTTGGGAATAATTTCATATGTACAAAATGAAATACCATGGAGATGGGACCTGGGTCTAAACACAAAATTCATTTAGGATTCTCATATATATATACCCCGGACGTAGTTTTACATAGTAACTTTCAGTGTGCCTGTGTTCTGATGTAAATTATCACACGAGATCAGGAGTAGCATTCCCCACTTGTAGCATCATGATTGTGCTAAAAAAAAATGTCTGCTTTTGGAGTGTTTCAGATTTTAGATTTTTCAGAACAGGGATGCTCAGCCTATATGTTATACCTAGGCCCCATTGATATGTCTGGAGCACCCCTTAGAAACCACAGTCCTGGGAAGACAAGCAAATTATTCATCCCCGTCCTGCAGGAGTTATCATGCATGGCATGGCTGACTTCTAGGGCTGAAGTCAGTCAAGACCACTGCACCCCAGTATCCTTACACCCAGATTATTTTGCTGCTTGTTTGTCACCTTCATATAAAAAAAAACTTGCATTCCAGCCCTCTTTCTTTTTACAATAAGAAAGAGGCCGGGATTCTTATGGTGAAATAGGGTCAGATGCTGGATGAAGGCAGTGAGTGGCTGCCATCCTGGGAAAAGGGAGGAGGAGGCTGCTGAACTGAACCTGAACCTGCCCAGGCCTCTTCTCCAGCAGAGCCTCCGAGGAGGACAGCCCTTCCCAACTGTGTGGAAGACTATTGGTCCCTGGACAGGCAGGGTGGCAGAATGTTTAGGTGAGGAGGGCGTAATGCTAATAACTTGGTGGAAATGAAGCCCCTGCTTCATCCAGGTTACAATGTATCCAGGCCCGGCTTGGGCTTCTGTTACTTTTTTTTCAATGAATCCTCTTAGTGACTTTGAAGGCAACTTTTTAGCAGTAAGAATGCAATCTGGAGAATATTCCTCCTTGAAGCTGATCATGCACACAGTCCCTGGGCATCTGCCCATCACATCAGACAGTATCCCAGTGCCCTCCATGCATTGTGTCTCCTGTGGTCCTCTCAGCTACCCAGGAAGGAAGGTGCTACTGTTAGCACCATTTTTCACATGAGATTAAACAGTCAGGACTGAAACCCTGTGGTCAGGGCCTGTCTGTGTCCTTCACCACCAAACTCCACAGCTTACAAGCCTGAACAGTCTATGGTGCTAATAAGATTAAAACACCAATGAAAGAACTTGGTGAGGTCCAGTGCTGAATGGAAAAGGCATTATTATTTTCACAGTCTCCTGTAAACCCAGTCAGCACAAGAAGAGCTAGTGTTATTGAGCATTTATTATGCCCCAGTGGCTCTACATGCATGCATTCTGTTAGTTTGGTCTCACAACCACTGCAAGGTGTTTAATTTTACAGATAACAAAGAAACAAGGAGTCAGAGACTGAAGGCCTTGCAGGGATGTATAGCTTATAGATAGTGAAATGGACTTGACCCTGGGCAGCTAACCTCCGAAGCTCTGGCCTTAACCTCAGTTGGATCCTGTTGCCTTCCTGAATTGGGAGATTTCAGAGGCCTACTGGGGCTAAGGGAGAACATAACAGGTCACCCTGACAATAGAGATGGTTGATTTGGTCCCTTGTAAGGAATGAAAACAAAATACACATGCACACTTCTGTGGTCTGCCCAATTCCTAGGCTGTAGAAGGGCTTAGCTATATTTATCCATTCAGCAAATGTTTGTGGACACCTCTGGCCCACCAGGCGGTGTGGGAGTGCTGCCTGGCAGCTAGTCTCTGTGCTGATAGGTGCAGAGACTCACGGTTAGGGCACCAGGTGGGAGGCCCAGATGCTGTGGGAGCCTGTGGGGGAGGGGCAGTGGAGAGAAGCTCCAGAAGGAAAGAGGAGCTGCTTTGCAAATTGAAGGGCTAGAGGCAGAGGCCACTGAACGCTGGAGGAGATCATGTGATTAAACTGGTTTGTCCGGGAAGGGCAGCGACTGTTGTGTTGTGGCCATGGATCAGACCCGCCTTCCAGGATGTGTCCTTCAGCTTCAGAACCAAAGGTGGGTAGGAGGGCAAGGAGGCCGCTAGGTAGGAAGTTGTCCAGTTAACTAAGAGGTGGTGGTGGCATGGAGGACAGTGTGGTCCAGTGAGCTAGGGTCAGCACCCCAGTTTCTCTCTTTAGCGCTCCCAGCCATGGGATGTAGTTCTGACAGTATCTTCCAGCTTGAGGATTGGTAAGTGGGAAGTTTCAACTGTAGCTACTAGTTGAAGTCGCTGGGATTAACTGAAAATCCCCCAGGTCACCCTCACGCTCCTTTAGGACTTTCATGAAAGGGTTTATGGACACATTTTATTTCAGTATTTACATAAAATTATGGTGGTTGTCCCTCAGTGGCACTTGGTTTTGGTGAGGGCACCACTTTACACCAGTGCCACCTGTGTCTTTTCTGCTCAATGTGGAGTCAGCCTGGGCAGGATCTGAGGCAGACTGGCCAGGTAGCCGGCACTTAGAACTGCGCTGGAGGCCACCGTTCACCTCTGCCCCCACCCCATGACTGAAGGGCGACCCTCTAGTATCCACATGGGCTGGTTCAGTGGCACCATCGATCCTGGCTGAAGTGGTGGGTTTGGCATGTGTTCTTCTCTTGCTCAGAGCAAGGTGGAAATGAGAGGCATTGTGGGTAACTACCAACTAGACAGGCATGTGACATCTTTAATCTCTCAGGAAGACAATTATCTCAGGCATACCCAAGACAGAATGGGGCAAAAGAAGCCAAAAGTGGTTATTGTAGAGGTGACATCTCACCTCTGGAGGCCCAGCAAGATGGATAGGACTTCAGGGGGCCCCCACTTTGGGAATGATAGGACATCCTTGTTTGCATGGGTAGACTAAGTCCATATGAAAAAATCAACTGAGGTGACAGTTTTGCAAAGTGGCATGTATTCTGTGAGAACTCTGGTGACATGAGAGTTGTTCCTGTTAGAAGATCAGAGCAAGTTTTGATCCTTTACCCACCAACACTCTTATTGGCTGTTCCCTTTTTCTTATCACTAAATGCTGAGTTTTTGTCTTCCATCTTTTTTTTTTTTTTTCTGCAAATATGTTCAGGGTGAAGAAGCTGAAGGAGACATTTGCTTTTATTCAGCAGTTAGACAAAAACATGAGCAACCTTCGCACCTGGTTGGCTCGCATCGAGTCTGAGCTTTCGAAGCCGGTTGTTTACGACGTCTGTGACGATCAGGAAATCCAGAAGAGGCTCGCTGAGCAGCAGGTGGGGCCATGGGAAGTGAGCTGTGTCCCAGCAGAGGTGTCTAAGATGCAAGTCTGATAATGAACACAGACCTGCCCACATCATCTGCTGTGTTTCAGCATGTTTGCATTTCATAATATCGGTTTGTTTTTTTCCAGGAAAAAAACCCTGATTGCCTGTCTGCATTTTTATATGTGTGAGGCGTCCATCTCTTGAATGCCCACCCATTCACATAGCTCTTTATGAAACAGTTTAAATAGTGTGTAAGATGTAGACCTTAATCTTAGTGAGAAATTAGGGGGTTTAGTTTACTCTTTTTTTTTTTTTTTTGAACTTTGATCTTTGTTGTGTTTTGCTAACAATTTTGAAAGGCAACAAATTGGAAAAGAAATAACTCTTTTTATGAAGGAAAGTTTTCATGGGGTCATGCTATTTGTGACTGATAGACATTTTTTTAAAAAAACAAAAATTATGCATGCCTACAGTCCAACTACTCAGGAGGCTGAGGCAGGAGGATCACAAGTTCCAGCCAGCCTGGGCAACTTAGTGAGACCCTGTCTCAAAAGAAAATTCTTTTATACAAACAAAGGAACATACTGGGACAAAGAAGCTCAGGTTTGCAGAGTTTACCACACTTTGCATTTTGTCATCAGTTATATATATGCATGCTCTGAGCTAACCTTGGAAATCTGCATTTTGAAAAATCACTGAGTTCCACTAACATTGGCCCCTGTGCCCACTGGCAGGTGCTCTCTGACATCACTAGTTTATTGAATCCACTTTGCTGCCTTCTGTAAATTTTACTCACATGCCATTTTCATAATGCACTGCCCAAGTTTGTCTTTATTTCTTAAATGACCAAGTTTATATTGTTCTTTCTGTGGCTTTTGTTCATCTCCGTTTTCTTTCAGAGCTATAGGCAGATTATTCCAACCACGCAAGGCGTATGATTCTTAGATTTGAATCTGGTTTTGTCCCATTTAACCTCCCCTGTGCTCATCCTATCTATCATAGGTGCTTAGAGACAGTTTGGGTTGGCACATTTCCCCCAGATTCAAGGCCAGAAGGCTGCCTATTCTATGACATTTTCTAGAGTTCAGTCCATCCTTTTAATGGTTACAAGTGTCATTTCATGCTTCTATAAACAGAGCCAAGTATTTGATATTACTATTACCTTTACTATTCAAATTATGCCTATTCTGGCTTTCAAATTAGTATGATTTAATATTGCTACAAATTAGTACTGGTTTTACCACTTCAGATATCTAAGGGTATCTTTTTATTAAGGTCATCTAAATTCTGTCTTTGCTTTATGGAGAAAGAATATGACATAAATTTCAAAGAACTTTAGTGGACAGTCTAGAGATTTTGATGCACTTCTCAGTGGAACATCATCAGCTTCATTTACAAATGTAATCTGTTGGACAAATTTCTTAATTTCTAGTCTCTTAATAGATAAGGCATTGCAAACAACTGTCAATCCTGAGTGGTGAGTTTTTTAGGATAAATAGTAAGAAAGATGGCAGTATCTTTGCTCTGAAAGAATGATTGGCTGAATTTAGTACAGGCTCAAAACTGTGTTAACTTTTTATAAATCTGAAATATGACACACCAAATTGCAGGATATTTATTCCTAAAGTGTACAATTTAGAACTGCCATTCTCTTGGCCTATTTGTTCCCATACTGAAATGATACATAATTTCCATCTGATGGATTCAAGGTTTCCCTCTTTATAGAATTCAAAGTTACCATAATGGAAGTCTTATCCCTTTTGGTTATCAAAATAGTTGTGGAGTTAGTATTTAGGACTACCATTACAGCAAATAAATTAGATATATTAATTTTCTATTGCTGTTGTTTACAGCTTAAAAATGCAAATATATTAATCTTACAGTTCTGACCAGGCACCAACCTGGAGCTTGCCCTTCCGAGGGCTCCACAGGAGAATCCATGTCTTTGCCCTCTGGCTTCTAGAGGCCTCCCACATCTCTGGGCTTCTGGCCCACTTCTTCCACCTTCTAAGACATCAATCAACATTGTCTGTATGGGCCATTCTTCCATAGTTGCATCTTCCTCTAAGTCTTCTACTTTTAAGGACTCTCAGGAACACATTGCACCCACCCAGATAATCTAAAATGATCTGTTAAGTCAAATGATCAGCAAACTGAATTCTCCTTTACCTTGTAACCTAATATATTCATGGGTTCTAGAATTAGGATTCAGACATCTTTGGAAAGGAGGGGATTCATTTCATTGTTCTGCCACCTGAGCAAAGTTTTAGTACTTTTGTTGAATGGAATGAACTAGCATGTGTTTCTTATACTAAACCTAGATCATCCAAAACACTAAAAACAGGAGTGGCACACAAATGAACTTAAGAGTCACTTTTTAAAAACCTTACTTTTTCATCCCTAATAAATATAATAAGTTGCTTGATTGCCTCTGGTAAAGGACCCAAAAGCTTGGGATTGCTTAGTATTGCCTTCTGCAAATGCCCCCAGCTCCCTAAAGAGCCATGATGTCCCTGGGTCTTCTTTGTAATGTTCTTAGGGACCTGATGAGGAAGGATTAGACTCTATGAGAGTCATCTGGGTTTCTCCTTTCTTTGGTAGAACTTCTTTAGATAGTTGGTGATGGGGTCATTCTTTCAAAATGCAAAGGAAATGGCGCCCATTAGTGACAAATCATGAGCCACTTTCACTGAGTCTTAAACATTTCTCTCCTGATTTTTTTGTTTGTTTGTTTGTTTGTTGAATCCCTGAGGATGCCAGATGGCACTTGGGGACATTTTTAGTTGCCCTCTCATTCTGTAATGACCAATAGCCTCTTCCCCAAAGGCCCACTCAGCATCACTCCAAGCCCCCTAACCATCCCCCAACACTACCCTGGTTGGCTGGCTTACCACCCAAGCCCCTCCTATGGAGACCTCCTGGAGCCACCACACCATGGGTTCCTCTCTGTGATTTTCTTCTTTATCTTATTTTTCTGGTTTCTTTTTATCCTCATCCTTCCTGACTGCATCTCTTCTCTGGTTTTGTCTCCGCCCATCACCTCTTGCTGAGCGCCCTGTTCCTCCTCCTCCTCTCTTTCCTAACTTCACTGTCAACTGCTCAGGAAAACAGAGTGAAGAGGAGCCCCTTTCCAAAACCCTTGACAAAAGTCTTTCCCATTGTCTTCTGCCTTTCCTTAAACTCAGTTGTCTCCAAGTTTGGACAGTCTCTGAAATGCAATTATTGTTCAGCCTCATGCCTCAGTGGGCATAGCAGCAGGATTATTTTATTTAATTTGCAAAATAATACTTGTCTAGGACTTGGAAGATCTACATTTTAAAATATAGTTTACAACTTGATTTTATACATGAAACTCCAACATCAGTAGGCCACTCTGGTGTTTTAGGGGGTGGTTGTGGTTTTTTGTTGTTGAAAATGTAGGGCTTTTGCTTTTATTCAGCCAAAATGTGGATGATCTTTTTTTTTTTTTAACTTGGTTTAGAACCTCATTTCTGTCATTTACCCATTTTATTAAATTTTCTTTAAGCATGTATTCAGTATAAGCTAGATAACTAATATAAGCTAACTGCAAAGAATCTATTAAAATACATGGCATTTGGCCAGGTGAGATGGTGCACACCTGTAATCCCAGCAGCTCGGGAGGCTGAGATAGGAGAATCGAAAGTTCAAAGCCAGCCTCAGCAATGAGGTATTTAGCAACTGGGTGAGACCCTGTCTCTAAATAAAATACAAAATAGGACTGGTGATGTGGCTCAGTGGTTGAGTGCCCCTGAGTTCAATCTCTGGTACCAAAAAAAAAAAAAAAAAAAAAAAAACATGGCATTCATGTTTATCCATAGACAAGACTTTCTCTAGTCAGATTCATTTTCATCAGATTCTACCCAGTTGGAGCCAGGTGAGATCGAGGGAATTTTTTAATTAATTTGTCAGAATTACTCAATTAGCACTACTGTACTAAATTACTGTTATTACTTTAATAATTCAAATATGTACCAATATCATTAAATTTCACAAAAACCTGTTCAAATTCTATAAACCAGTAAGAATTCTTAAAAACTGGAATTCAACTTAAATGTAATAATTTTAAAGCCAGTCCTGGTATTGGCCCTGGGGATTCTGACAGTCTTATAGCATTTCTGACATTCTTCCTGAGCTGTAGAGCTTTAAAAACCCACCCTGCACATCTTTCCCTGGGCTCACAGGGTGACTGAGTGGAAGAGATGTTTCTTCTGAGTTTAACTTGGTGCCCATGTCTACTCAGGATCTGTGCTAGCAGCTGGCTGATTTAGAATTCAGGTGGAGTGTTTGCATTTGTTCTCTCAAATCCACCCAAACACACAATGATCCAAATTGCATTTGAAAGAAGAAATGTAAGAAAATATTAGGCCTACCTAGGCATATAGTAGTTGTCTCCAAAATTATTTAAATACTGACCTGGAATGACCTTGAGCTGCCTCTCTGCAGCTGGTGGCAGCCACTGTTTGTAAAGTAATCCTCTCGAAAACTGGTTTATAGCTTAGTAGAGTTGATAGTGGCTTACTTAAACCATTGTGCAATTTCAGAAATGGTTGTATTATCAAACAATTGAAATAGAATTTAACTTGGTCCTGGCTACTTTACAACACAATTCAGCTACTAGGATTAATGGTGTGGTCTCCTGTCATGTATCACATGATTTGGATGTCAGGGGAAGCCTATCCCATCCAGAATGGCAAAACAAACAGGTTCCTCATCTGTCTCCCTATTCCCCAGCCCACCCATGGAATGTGAAAGAATTATTCTCTCACAATGACTGAAAAAATGTGTGTGTGTGTGTGTGTGTGTGTGTGTGTGTGTGTTTTGCTGTACTGGGATCAAACCCAGGGTCTGTCCTCTTACATGCCAGGCAGGTGCTTTATCACTGAGCTATATCTCTAGTCCCATGTTTCCTCTTATGAGATTTTTTATCTTTTTCCTGTAACCATGCATTTTCATAAGTGCTCTTTTTTCCAAATTGGGAAACTGCATCACTATCACTATCATGGGAAAAGAATCCAGGGACCCTTCCCTCTCCCCAGGTCACAGCCCCACTCTCTGGTAGAGGCGTCCCAGGATTCTTCCCTGGGACCTGTGGAGCTGCTGATGGGCTCATGGAGAGGCCATGCACACCCTTACAGCTGCCCACACAGGAGGACATATGTAGAGAGACAGCACAGGGCTCTTTGTAGGTTCCAGAGTTCTGTGACCTATAAAAGCTCAATTCTGTTGCTAACATCTCAGCTCCTGCTGAAGAGATTTGGACAGTTCAGAAACCAAATCTAAATTGGAGGCCTTTGGGGTAGGTCATTTGGATTAGACTGCAAGCATGCCCAAAGTCTGTGGCCTCTCAAGGTCAGCAGGGCCACCTGTCAGTGTGCAGCAAGCACCCACACCATTCCCACCCTCACACAGTTCAACACATAAATCCCACCTGTTGCCACTATCTAGGCTTCAGGTCATGTGCAACGGCACAGGGCTATACAAAGACAGGCGGAGCCTGTGTTGTAGGTCCCAAATGCACCCAGAGCTGTGTCTCTAGACTAGGGGAGGGATGAGCGATGAACTTTTGATGCCAACCTTCCATCCATTGCCACTGTCTCAAGGGCTCTCGTACCCTGTTGCAACCCTAGGATCTGCAGCGAGATATCGAACAGCACAGCGCAGGGGTGGAGTCCGTGTTCAACATTTGTGATGTCCTGTTGCATGACTCTGACGCCTGTGCCAACGAGACCGAGTGCGACTCCATCCAGCAGACCACCAGAAGCCTGGACAGACGCTGGAGGAACATTTGTGCCATGTCAATGGAGCGGCGCATGAAGTAAGGACCCTGCTGGCCCTGAACATCGAGCTGTGGCCTACAGAACCCTGTGCACCCCCTGCCTTCAGTCATAGTAATCGCTCTATTCACGTCACTTAGAAATGTGCCAGGTATTGGCAGAGAGGACCCAGTAGGGTGACCAGTGTTTATCAAGGACTTATTGGAAAAAAACATAATGTGGTGCCATCTTCCCCCAGCTCTTTTGTGGCTGCTGCTTACTATGTTTACTGGGCCATGAAGCACTGCTGAGCTTGTCTCCTGTTTTTCAGCCCTGTGAGGCAGGAGCTCTGAGATGCTCGACCCTTCCAGAAGGAAGGTGCACAGACCAGGAGGCAGCATCCTCAGATATTACCCAGGAAGCGTGGCAGGGTCTCTCCCTAACTGCATGAGCATAAGGCAGCTGGGAATGGGCCCAGTCAGGAGGCACCAACAAGTCCAAAAGGCACAGGGTGGAAATGGGCCACTGGCTAAGCCACTTTCCTCCCATCAGAATCGAAGAGACATGGCGCCTGTGGCAGAAGTTTTTAGATGATTATTCCCGCTTCGAGGATTGGCTCAAGTCTGCCGAGAGGACAGCAGCCTGCCCCAATTCCTCTGAGGTGTTGTACACAAATGCCAAAGAAGAGCTGAAGAGGTTTGAGGTAAACGCCTTCCCCATCCTTTCTCCTGCTAATGACCGAGACAGCAGCCACTCAGAAGCTACTAAATGGCTTCCCAGGGCCTACTTCCCCCACCTCTGGAGGGGAAAGCACAATCCTCAGCCTGCCACCAGCTGCTAAGACAGTTTTGCAAGGTGTTACCCACGTATGCCAATAGCTATGTGCTGGCCTTGGGAGCCTGTGCTTTAGCATCAAAGACCTGGGGATAGCCAGGCTCAGTGGTACACCTAAATCCCCAGCAACTTGGGCCGGGTGAGGTGGGAGGATGGAAAATCTGAGGCCAGCCTGAGCAACTTAGCAAGACCCTATCTCAAAATTAAAATTTAAAAGGGCTGGGGATGTAACTCAGTGGTAGAGCACCCCTGGATTCCATCTCTAGTACCAAAAACAACAACTACTGGTCAAGTCACCCTCTGTTACCTGTGCTGACTGGGGACTGGCCACACAGAGCAAGCCATTGGGGTCGGGGAGGGGCATGTCCCAGCCCTCTGCCTCCTTGACACTGACCCCTCCATGGGCTGCAGGCCTTCCAGAGGCAGATCCACGAGCGGCTCACTCAGCTGGAGCTCATCAACAAGCAGTACCGGCGGCTGGCGCGGGAGAACCGCACCGACACGGCCAGCAAACTGAAGCAGATGGTCCACGAGGGCAACCAGCGCTGGGACAACCTCCAGAAGCGGGTGACAGCCATCCTGCGGAGACTCAGGGTAACCTTGCCTGCAGCACGGGGGTTATTTGTAGATTTTCAGGGAGAAGCGATATGGGACAGGCAGTGGCAGGGAGATTTCACTGCAGGACTAACCTGTCTTAGTGTTCTCTCTGCACCAAGGAGCCCTCAGCTGCCAGCGTTCATTTTTAAAGAGGGATTTGTGTTGGGGCTTCTTAACACCTGTTGATGTGATCTGTGTTACCAAAACACAACTCTCTACAACTTACAGTGTGCACATGAGCACAGGGACTTCCCACAGAGCACAGGCCCTGCTTCCTGGGTCAGTGGAGGCAACACACAGAGAGCCCTGCTTTGCCTGTGTGTTGTTATGTGCCCCCAGGAATATGCATAAACCCCATCATGCATGTGCCCCTCCATTGCAGAGGTAGGGGGCAGCCATTATTCTCCTTTACAGCTCAGTGACTAACCTCAGAGGTTGGGGGCTGGTGTTTCAATAATACAGTGGGGACCCCCTTCCCCCAACAAAGACTAAACTCTTTGGATGCTCAAGTCCCTCATGAAAAATGGTGTGATATTTGCAAATAATCTATGCACATCCTCTCCTCCTATTTAAATTGTCTATGCACATCCTCTCCTCCTATTTAAATATTTAAATTGTCTCTGGATTATTAATTGTCCCTAATATAAGTAAATACTTATTACACTATGTTGCTCAAGAAAAGTCTTGTCTTGTCCTGATGTTCAATGCAGACAAATTTTCTTCAAATACTTTCTGTCACAGTTGGTCGAATCCTTCAGTGTAGAACTTGAGGATACAGAGAGCCAACTGTATGTACTCACCCTGGATTTCTGTAGTTCATAAGGTAAACCTTTTTGAGTCCAGGTTTAAGCTAAAGGAGTATAGTCAGGAGCTATCCAATGTGATATTAACCACTATTCTGTTCTCAAGGCAGAATGCTTTTGAAACCCTTTTAGAAAGATAAGAATATTTTGTTTTGTTTTGTTTCGTTGTTTCTGGTTTGGTTTGGGTTTTAACCCTCTGAGAGGGATATTGGCTAGCATTTCAAGTAATCTAGACAATTTCATTGGGTTTTTTTGTTGTTTGTTTGTTTGTTTGTTTGTTTTTGCCCCTGAGCATCCCCAGCCTTTTTTTTTTTTTTTTTTTTTTTTTGGCAACAGGTCCTCACTGAGTTGCTTAGGGCCTTGCTAAATTGCTGAGGCTAGCTTTGAATTTGTGATCCTCCTGCCTCAGCTTCCTGAGTTTCTGGGATTACAGGCGTGTGCCACCACAGCCGGCTCATTGTGTTAATTTCTTGATTGGACTATTACTAGTCTAAATGGTCATCTGGCTCTGAATGCCACATTTCTCTGGGAATCGGCTGCCCATCTGAGAGCCTCCTAAACTGGAGGTGAGGCATCTCCTCTGGGTCTCCAACATGCTCAGAATTACATAAAGGCAAGTGGGGCAGTCAGTCAGCCAGGTTCAGCCCTGCAATCTGCACTTTTCTATCTTGAAGCTGCTGCTAAATCTGCCATGCCTGGCCTCTCAAGGGATTCCTCAGTGGACAGGGGAAAATCCCTGACTTAAAGAATTACAGAATTTCAAGTTAATTTTAATATCTGTGCCTTTCTTTCTTTCAAGTGTTTGAAAAGACCTCTGAGATCATAATCAACATTCCCACACCTCCCTCATTTGCTAGGGTAGAAACCAAGGCTCAGAGGTTGGGGGCTTGTTTGGTTCACAGCCAGGACCAGACCCAGGCTGCAGTGTACAGCGCTTTCAGGCTTCCTGGGCACCCCGATACAAGTCTTCCCGAGCACTCGGGCACCCTTTCCTTTGAGCCAAAGGTGATGAATACCTGAACTTTTTCCCAAGGTCAGTACAGATCTGATTTCTTCCCCTTTGCAGCATTTCACCAACCAGAGGGAGGACTTCGAGGGCACCAGGGAGAGCATTCTGGTGTGGCTCACAGAGATGGACCTGCAGCTAACCAATGTGGAGCACTTCTCCGAGAGCGATGCTGATGACAAAATGCGCCAGCTGAATGTAAGGGCTGCTTCCTCGGCTCCTCTTCAAAGATGGCAGCTTTGAGGAGGAGCCCTGGCCAAGTACAGATTTCATCTGATGCTCTAAGAGCAAATTCCAGAATTCTTTGAGCAGCTAGGTTGCATCTTACCTGTGCATTACTGGGTTCTCATGAGCAAGGACACTAATCCTTGTAGTTGAGAAGTCATTGGAATGAGGCCCCCTCCCCCTTTTTGATGGCCACTTATAAATCATCCAAGGGGAGAATTTGCTTTAGGTTCCAAATAGAAACATCATACAATGCTGTTTTTCTAGCACTCGAATTGGGTATAATGAAAGGGAAATCTATCATTGGTGGTGCCAAGAACAGATTTAACCAATATCTATATTAGATTTATCTCACGGTTGTTCTCTCCTTAGCTAGACTTTAGAAGAAAATGAGAATTGAAAATTTTTCTCCCCTAATGGCACCCATAAACATTATTATTTCATCTGAGGCAGACAGATGCCCATTGGTTGCTTATTATGGGAAATGTTCTTGCGTTCACCCAGTATCAACCAGAGGAGTTCCTCCCTCACATCCAAGGATGATTAACGTCCATCTGTGTCAAACCCTTAGAATTTATTATTTAGAAAAAATTGGTGCCCAGAAGGAGGAGGAAAAATATATATATACAGCCTTTTTAAACTATTAAATCATCATTGTCACTTGGTTAAAAATTGATGAAGCTGGAGTCCTGGGTACAAGACAAAATGAAAATAGGAACAAAACCAAAATGACACGCCTTTTCCTAAGGCCCTGTTTGAACATAGCACTGGACGCCCCGGGGACAATTTTCTTTCTTTTGAAGTCTTTCTCATCCTCTAAATAGGGCTTCCAACAGGAAATTACGTTAAATACCAACAAGATCGACCAGCTCATCGTGTTTGGGGAGCAGCTGATTCAGAAGAGCGAGCCCCTAGATGCCGTGCTGATTGAGGACGAGCTGGAGGAGCTGCACCGGTACTGCCAGGAGGTGTTCGGCAGGGTCTCTCGCTTCCACCGGCGCCTGACCTCCCACACTCCGGTAAGGGCAAGGCCGCCTGCCCAGGGCTCCACCAACCGCTTAAAGAATTGGGATGTCAGTTTTGTAGAGGTTCAACCGATTGATTTTATGGTTAAAAATCACTGAGGCTAGGCTGAAATTTTTCATTTCTGCTTTTATTAGATAGAGCTATGATTACTTCCAAGTCCCCACTACCCAGTGGAGAGGATGGTACTTCTAAAACTTCCTGCTCCTCTGACCTGTTTTCAATGTATTCCTCAGTACAGGGCTCCTCTGGCACATGACGGTACCCCGAGAATTCATTGAAAACTGTTATGGTTTTTTTATTACAAATTTGGGAATGTGTTTCTCAATGTGTGAAAGCTTTTAATATCTGTGCCTTTCTGGTGTTTTGTTGGCAGATTTGAAGTTGTTTTTGTTTTTTGTTTTTAAAACTTTCTGATTCTTGGAGGAATTTGCTACTAACATGAAAGTTTGCCCGGCCTTTCCCCTACCTTCCAGATAAAGTTATTTAAGTTTGATTATATACCTCAGCTTTCCGTCTTGGAAACAGCTGGAATTTTTGCAGACTATAGATTCTAGCCCATTCTAGATTGGCTAAACTCAAATAACCATAAGCAGAGCCTGGGGGTACAGTTCTTTTTGAATCAGCCTTAGAAATGCTAGTGGTGGCTGCTAGCCAGGCAGACTTCCAGGGCTCCTTCTAGGTGAATTGCCCTTGAACTGGTTAATTCTAAAAGCTGGATACTCCCCCCTTTAGGGTTTAGAAGATGAAAAGGAAGCTTCTGAGACCGAAACAGACATGGAAGACCCCAGAGAAATCCAGACCGACTCTTGGCATAAAAGGGGAGAGAGCGAGGAACCCTCGTCTCCCCAGTCCCTGTGCCATCTTGTGCCCCCTGCTCTGAGCCACGAGCGGTCTGGCTGTGAGACCCCTGTCAGTGTGGACTCCATCCCTCTGGAGTGGGATCACACAGGTGACGTGGGGGGCTCCTCCTCTCACGAAGAAGATGAGGAAGGTCCATACTACAGTGCGCTCTCAGGTAATGGCAGATCCCCAGAGTCCTAGAAATTGACCCATTTGGCTGTGTTCCTAGCACCCTAGTGACACGGGCAGCTCTTGATTTCTAGCTTGTGGCCAACCCAGATGGACTTCTATAGCTTCCTGGGTTCTGTCCTGTCCACCTTTTGACTTACCTGAGAACTGGCTCATTCCTATGAGCCAGTGAAAGGGTGAAAAAGCAAGAAATTGACATACAGACATTAAAGCCGCGCACAGATGGCTCTCGCTGTTGGGGAGACTCCTCAGCTAACTTTCCAGTGGAGTTTCTCGGAGCCTCAGTAGACTGAGCATCTCTGTTCTTTCTACAGAACTTCCCTTCCCTCCACCACTGCAGCAGGCAATCAGAGGTCAGCTGGGGGAGAAAAGAAAAAAAAAAAAAAAAAAAACTCCTGGTTTCAAAACTTTTCTAATAAAAAAGATAGAGTAGTTAGTTTCCTCCTTTCAGCTGACAATGTTTCAAAACTGTTAACTTACTACTTGGGCATTAATCTGCAGGCATGTCCAGTGAGGAAAATGACATTATTCTTTTTCAGATGTAGAAATCCCTGAAAATCCTGAGGCCTATCTTAAAATGACCACAAAAACTTTGAAAGCATCTTCTGGTAGGCCCCTGCCCGTGCACGTCTCCACATGGCAGAGTCCCGTGACGCATATTGCATCCTAACCCTTGCTCCCATGTCCCGTCTGCCCTGTGCCTTCTGTGGACACCATGCGCCTTGGTCCTCGTGTCATGGTGTATTTACACTGCCTTACTCACCCATAGCTGCGTGCTCCCTGCCCTCACCAGAGCGTCTCCATGCCGGCCCTCCTCCCCGCAGGGCTATACAGGAGGAATTTTCTCATGATGCCTTTTTTCATTTCCTCCATCTAACTGAAGTCCTTTGGCATGGACCAAGCTGTTCTTCATGGTGGCTTGGTTTGGAACTATTTCCTTGCTTCTGACCATTTCCAGGGACTGGGCTGGGTGGGTGGGGGTGAGGGTACCCCTACCTCTGCTGCAGGAGAAAAAACAACCTCCTTTCTTCCACTTGCAGCTCTAACCTTTATCTTTCACTCTGTGGTGGGGGAGAGCCACGAGCAGCAGCCGTTGGGGTCTCCAGTCCATCATCAAGGTCACCCCTTCCCCTCAATTCCAAGAGGCCTTCTGTCTTCTTGGCCCCCAGACCCAACCTGGCCACCCAGTTTCCCCTCCCCACTTAAGAAACCAGCTCCATTCAAAATGCCACTCATCCCACAGCCACTCATGCTCCTTGTGCTCTGCTGTGATCCCATCTAGTGCAGCACGACGCCGCTCAGCTGCATGACTCATCTCATCCCCTCCTGAGACATACTGACGTTTTGCAAACATGCATGCTTTGCAAGGAGAGCTGAGGAACTCATCTTGACACTATAACCTGATGCCATATTCCCCATGACCTGCTTTGTGTCACTAAAGAGGAATCCTTTGTTTGCAAGATAGACCATCACTTGCAACTTTTTGTTTCAGGTAAATCCATTTCTGATGGCCACTCGTGGCATGTTCCTGACAGCCCTTCCCGTCCCAAGCATCACTACAAGCAAATGGAAGGTGACAGGAATATACCACCCATCCCCTCGGGTTCCAGCACCCCTTACAAATCAGCCTATGTAAGTCTTGACTCTCCTGGTATGAGTAAGAGTATAAATTTGTATGCGTAAGAGTTAAAATTTAAGAGAGAGAGATTTTTGGTGCAAATTACATGTGCTCACTCCCTAGGCACATCTTGAATTGGTTTTCTCATGGGACAGTTGCTCTACTGAGGGACTGGGGATAAAGCTCAGTGGTAGAACACTTGCCTAGCATGGCCCCAAGGTCCCCAAGTCTGGGTGATTCCTAGCACCACCAAAAAAAATCTCTGCCAAACTGTCCATCCATGCTCCATTAGGACCCCGGCAAACAGACCAGAGAGGTTTCTGGCCAAAACTATCTTTGTGTACGTTGACATAATATAGTAGTAATTGTTTCTGTTTTGTCAGTTTTCCATGTAAAAATTAAAGAGACAAGTTACTGGGCCTTCCTGAACTGCTCCTGAGCTCCCAAACCTTTGTTATGTTTATCTTTTTTATTGTTTTTTTAATTGGTGCATTATAATGATACATAATAATGGGACCTATTGTGATATATTCATACCTGCACAACACATAAATTGATCTGTTTCATTCCCTGATATCCCTGCTTTCCTTCCCTTTCTCCCTCCCCAGGACCCTTTCCCCTGTTAAACTGACCTCTTGACCACATCCTAAGCAAAACACCGTGACTTCATGTTTAGACTTGATGGCAGGCCATGGTGGATGGTGGCTTGGGTTCCCAGCCCTGCCAGTTCATGATTGCAGAACCTGAGGCATTTTGTCTTGCCTCTGTGAGCTTGACTCACCCAAGGATAACCCTGCCTTGCATAATTGTTGCTAAGATTGATGTGTGTAAAGGTAAAAGAAGGCCCGCAGGAGTGGAGGTCATTATTACTGCTGCCATATTGGGGGAGGGGGGTAGTCATAGCCATCTGTCCCTTCTCAGTTACATGAGTTCTTAGCATGCTCTGGCTGAGCAAGTGGGGGGCAGCTTAGAGTTTACTATGGGCCACAGAACATTCTTAGTACAGAGGATTAGCGACAAGAGAATTAAAATTAAAGCTTTTATCTTAATACCATCTTTTAGAGAAACCAACAGCAATGTAAGCATCAGGAGATTTAGTCAGAGTGCCCTCTGTCTAGGAGTGACTATGGCTACACACTTGGAGATGGATCACCATCACATATTCAAATCCCAGTCATTTGACAATGGGTTGACATATATAGTTCAGAAATACTTCCTTTTGCTTGGCAAGCAGCTCTCACTTAATCTGCCCTTCTGGTGTGAGATAAGATGCGGGGAAGAGACCCAGCGCCTGACCTGTGCTTCACATACCCTGGGCCCATGTGGTTTGCTTCTCCCAGCCATGACACTTCTCGTGTCCTTCATCTGGCCGGTTTCAAAAACTCAAACCTTCTTGTTGTGTCTGAAGCAGGCATGTCCCCATAAATTTGAAGGATTTTTTAAATTTGTTCATTCCACACAAGTAGGCCACATGGACTCAATCCAAAGAAAGGAAGGATAGTTTTCCTAAAAGAAACACTTTTATTTTTGCAAAGGCTTGAGTAATACAGTCCATTCAGCTCTGTGATAATAGAAGAGCCAGTGTGTGCCATGAAGGTCACACACCCTAAGAGGTGGTTTGTCCAGCCACCTCAGTAGGGAGATGGGAGGAACAGTGAAAATGCTGTGGAAACATGAACGTGCCAACACGGTGGCATTCTAGTAAGCACAGAGATTGTTTTTAGATTTCTTCCCATGGTTCTCCTGGGGACCTTAAAGCATGCAAATTTAATTTTATTCCCATTGCTGCCATCTTGCCCTTTCCTGGGCTGCTGCAGAGGCTTTTTAATTATTATTATATATATTTTTTAATTGTAGATGGGCACAATTTTATTTTATTTATTTATTATCATTTTTTTTTTTTAATGGTGCTGAGGATCAAACCCAGTGCCTCACACATGCTAGGTGAGCGCTCTACCTCTGAGCCCCAGCCTCAGCCCCTGTTGCGGAGGCTTTGTTTCTCCCCTCAGCTCTGCTTGCTTATAAATGCTAACCACATATGAAGCCACCTCCATATTACTAGTGAGTGGCCCTTAGAAGCAAAGGGCCCCGTACCCTTATTTCTTGCCTATTAGTCTGAACCCAGTCATTCTTCAGAAAACTTTTTAACTTTTATAGATGGTAACTTAAAAATTGACTCATTCTAGGGAAAGCTGCTATTACATCCAGGCACTGATGGTGGCAAAGAAAGTCCAAGAGTCCTGAATGGCAGCCCTCAGCAGGAAGACGAGCAGCTGGCCACCCTAACAGGACAGCCATCAGGTACTGCTATGCCAGCGGCTATCAGAGAGGCTGTGTATGGTATTTGGGCTTAGCTTAGCATTTGAAACATCATCTAACAGAATATTAAGAATTAATCTGGGTACTGTAGTGAATACCTATAATCCCAAGAGCTCCAGAGGCTGAGGCAGGAGTATCACAAGTTGGAGGCTAGTCTGGACAACTTAGCAAGACACTGTCTCAAAATAAAAATTAAAAGGGTTGGAGATATAGCTCAGGGGTAAAGCATGCATGGGTTCCATCCCCAGCACCCCCACCCCCCAAAATTAGGAATTGACCAACATATGATTCACCAAAACTATTAAACTTACTCTACAACAGCCAATATTATTTTCAGATTAAACGACTTGTATTTATGAGTCCCTAAACTATTCATCTTAATTTGGAAACCGTTCTTTAAACATTGACAAAATATGCCTCCTATGATGAAGTTTTTAATGACTTCATATATATATATATAAATTAACTGTGAAGACTCAGGAGGCTGAGACAGGAGGATTTGAATTCAAAGCCAACCTCAGCAACTTGGTGAGGCACTTAGTGTTTTATTTAGAGACAGGGTATTTAGACACCCTGTCTCTAAATTTTAAAAGGCGGTGGAGGGGGGCAGTGCTTGGGGATTTGACTCAGTGGTTAAGCACCCCTGAGTTCAATCCCCAGTACCAAAAAAATAAATAAATAATAAAGGTGATAAAGTGTTCTGAAATGTTCCTCATTAGACCAGTCCAGTAACTGTCAAAGTTTTTGCTCAGCTAAATCTAAAGTGAAGCTGATAGCTCTGTGTGATTGTGGGTGGACCAAAGGAGGAACCAGAGAACTGAGATGCTGAGCTGGCGACCAGAGCACACATCCGTCCCATGCTGGGTTTCCTCCCCAAGTCCCCACCTCTTTCCAGCCTTTGGGAGTGTGGCACAGGGAAATGAGCTGTGCCATATTCTGGAAGAGAGAACAACTCTACCCAGATCCTTCTGCAAGGGGTGTCCCCACATATCTTTTACCACGCTGACCCCTAGTAGCTTCAGCTAGAGAAGTCTGTTTGCATTATTGCTTTTTAAAAAATTGGTGGCTTTGTTTCAGGTGCCTTTGACAGATGGGAACTGATTCAAGCACAAGAGCTTCACAGTAAACTCAGAATGAAACAAAACATGCAGCAGCTGAACTCTAATATCAGCGCCATCACTGCTTGGCTGGGAAAAACTGAAGCAGAGCTTGAAACTTTAAAGATGGCAGAGCCTCCCTCCAACATCCAGGAAATGGAACCCAGAGTAAAGAGATTGCAGGTGAGCTGGAGGCCTGGAGGGAGAGGAGCTGAGAACGGGCACATGAATGCACTGCTGGGCTGGGTAGGTGGCAGCTCACAGATGAAGCATGGTAGAGGTCAGCCTGTTTCACGTCACTTCTGTAACTGACAAGGTCGCAGGGTTCTATTTTTACATGGAACAGTATCTACAAATGATTGAAACCCAGAGCAGCACTGGAGAGATATAGCTCAGATTCCCCAGGGATGGACAGATCTGATTTCCCAGGCACCTCTAGACTTTTCTGTTGTTGTCGTTTTTATTATGGGGGATTGACTCCAGGGGCACTTAACCATTAGGCTGTGTCCCTAGGCCTTTTTCTTTTTTGAGACTGGGTCTCACTAAGTTGCTAAGGCTGGCCTCAAACTTGTAACCCTCCTGCCACAGACTTCGGATTACAGGCAGATACCACTGTACCCAGCTACCTCAAGACTGTGGAGGTGCTGGTGGCCACTGTCCAGCACCTTTAAGTCTGAACTATATGTATAGTTCCAGGTTGGTATATCCTGTGGCCTGATCTGGTCACCCTACTATACTGTTGTGATTTGTCACCCCATAATCAGCCTGGGTCCCACCTGGACCAGCCTAGGGAGCAGAGTAGAGGCAGTTCAAGCCCTGTACTTTGGAGGTGTTCCGAACACAAACCTGAGCTCTAGAGGCCCTGGGCAATGGGTCCTGGGGTATTCAAGCACTCTTCCTATTTGTACTTTTATTTTACTTTGTGCGTTTGTGTATCAGGGATTTCCATTCATCTTAGAAAAAAACATTTCTGGGATATCTGGAGGTAGAAAAGTGACATATACTTTATCCAAAAGACTTTGAATCTGGGTCCAGAAATTTTATTAAGTCAATCACAAGGGCTGTGGCAGTCAGCGGGGTCACTTCATGTCTCCAGCATGAAGTTAATCCAGCGAGGCCACCAGCAAGGAGACCAGCCTCTGCTGTCGGGCCGTGCGGGCTAGCGTGCCAGGTTCCCTGGCCTTATAAGGCAGCTCCCTCACCTGATGCTTCCCAGCCAGTCACAGGCGAGGTCACTTGTGTTTCAGTAGCCACAGCCCGGAGAAGTGTGTGGAAGGCCTGCTCCCTTCTGAGGTTCAAAGGAGCCCCTCCTTTTCCAGAGCACTTAGCCCACTCATTTCCCTCTGTGGCAGGAGATATTAAAAGCTTTTGACAACTACAAGGCATTAATGGTCTCTGTCAATGTGAGCGGCAAGGAATCTCTGCCAACTGAGAGCACCGAAGCCACAGAGCTCCAGAGTAGACTCCGCCAGCTGGGCCTGCGCTGGGAAGCGGTCCAGGGCGCAGTGGACAGCTGGAGAGGGGACCTGCGGCAGTCGCTCATGCAGTGCCAGGTATGCTGACTCAGCCCAAGGCCCTGTCTCCGGCAGCGGCCAGGCCCATGTGGTGGGAGCAGCAGATATTTTTACTGTCATCAGACTGCTTTGGCACAGATGTGGCTTGTACTAGGAAATGTGTGCTTTACTGTATGTTTCCAAAGAGTTATGCACCCCAGTGTGCGTGCATGTGTGCACACACACACACTCACACACTCCTCTTCTTGAGTCTCCTGGCCTCACCCACCCGCTGTGACCTGTAAGGGTCACAGCAAACATTTTTGTAGGTTAGGAATGCCACCCCAACACTGCCCCATCTCTGTCCTTCTGCCAGAGTGATTGGCAGACCTGGTCATGGAACACAGGAACAGTTAATCCAGGTGTAAACTTCATAGCTTTGGACTTTAAGCAAAGTCACTGACTCTCCCAGTCTTGGTTTTCTCATCTGAAAAATGGGCATCGTTTTAGTACCTGTCTCCCAGGTCCTTTTTGGAACTCAGTGAGGTGGTGTGTGTCATCTTAGCCCTGTGCCTGACATATAAGTGCTCAGCATTTATTAACACTGCATTGCTGTTTAGCTCTGACCCCATTTTAGGGAACAGAGCCCACCACAGCCTGGGCCAGCTCCCTTAGCCATGGAGCCCAGTGAACTTGTTGAAGAATGCACATGGTCTCTTCGTTGAGGATGACCTGAAGCCCCTCCTTTCTGCTAGCACTTTCCCCCTGCTCTCCCCTTGGCTTGGTTTGAGGCCATGTACTGTAATTGAGATGTGGCCCTTTTATTCACTGGCTTAGAAGAATGGGTGACTGATGGCTGAGAAGCAGCCTGCAGCCTTCTCGGCACTTCCTCTCCCATGGTGCCCAGAAGGCGCAGTGCTTAGATTATGTTGTTTTTTAAGGATTTCCACGAATTAAGTCAAAACCTGCTCCTGTGGCTGGCAAGCGCTGAGAACCGGAGGCAGAAGGCTCATGTCACCACTCCAAAGGCAAACCGCCAGGTCCTCCAGGAGTGCCAGAAAGAACTAATGGTAAGTTCCTTTCTCCAGGGTTCTGCAGATCACTAGCTGCTGGCTGCTCCAACTGGTCAAAGTGCTCCCGTGCACTGACAGTGCCAGAGGCAGCTGTGACTGTGACTGTGCTGTGACTGTGACTGAGCTGTGACTCAGGAGTTCGGCCCTCATGTTCCCTTTGCTGTCCACCAAGCAGCCCTCTGCAATCCTGAAGCACAATGACTTGCAGAGATGAAGAGATAGAGCAAGAAGTCTTTCAGACTCTCAGGGATTGGGGACATGAGTGTTTATAATACCCTGACAAGTGGGCATGGTGTTACAGGCCTGTTATCTCAGCAACTCAGGAAGCTGAGCCAAGAGGATTGCAAGTTTTAGGCCAGCCTGGGCAACTTAGCAAGATACTGTCTAAATATAAGAAGGGCTGGGTAGAGCTTAGTAGTAGAGCCTAGTGCACACTTGCCTAGTGTGCATAAGATCTTGGGTTCAATCCCAGGCACTTCCGAAATAAATAACATCCTGAAAAACATAAGGCCCTGGGGACATAGTTCCAGGATTCCTGTAGGTACCAAAATTTTGGATGCTCAAGTCTTCCTACCCCACCCCACTCATTCCTTTCCTCTGATTTCTCCAGCATCATAATTATCTGCAGAGTGGAAAGGAATAAAAAGCAGGGGCAGGGTGCAACCTGCTTGCTCTCTAAACAGTGCTAGACTGAGGACACAGGCAAAGTAGAAGGCTCAGCATTCATCGGGAACTGAGAAAGCCTCGGGTGGCCACACCTGCGTCTCTTTGGACAACTATTTCACACACTTTTATTTCAGCAACTGAAAAAGGAACTAGTGGAACGTCAGCCTCAAGTCAACTCCCTACAGGAGCTCTCCACCAGCCTTCTCGTTAAGGGGCATGGAGAAGACTACATTGAAGCTGAAGAGAAGGTCCATGTCATCCAGAAGAAACTCAAACAGTTACGAGAACAAGTATCCCAAGATCTAATGTCCTTACGGGGAAGCCAGGTGAGTCCCCTAGTGGCTTTTTTATGGGTTAAGATGTCACAGTAGAGGCAGACAGAAGGCAGGGTTTGTAGCCTTGCTGTGGTGAGGAGGCCATGAGAGAGCAGGTGGTCTGAGTGGAGTGTGGCCATAAAAGTTGCATAAGCTCCTCACACGTGTTCTGTCATGTGAAAAGGGAGAGAGCACGGTAACTGCCTTAATTGTCATGGCTGGGGTTATGGAAAGCAGCCATCCGTCATCATTTCTGCCTTCAAATCGAACAGACTCAAGGCTTCACTCTCACCTGTATCTCAATAGTGCTGTTTCTTGAGAGTTTCCCTGGACATCTGCCTTAGTGGACGAGGGCCTGGTCTTCCCACATCATCTCACTCACTTCAGAGGTTTCACGTCCTCTTTATTGTCCTGGTCCCTTTGTTCTCACCACTTCTCTAAATTGTTTAACTTCCTTCTCTTTAAACTGGGATATAACTCAGAACCAAAGGAATACCCAGGCTGTGGGCTCCCCAAACCTGGGACAGGTCCCTCCACTCTAGAATGTCTACTTCCTCCTGTACACCCAAGACTTGATGTCTCGATGGCCACAGTGATCTTGGTGAGCCCCTGGTCAGCTGGAATCAGTGAACGTGGCTGGCCTTGCCCTGGTTATGTTCTCTCTTGTCTGAAAAGGTTTCGAGTCAAGGGCAGAGAGCAAGAGAAGGACCCTGCTCAGGAGGAGCTGTAGGCTCGGGGAGGGAGCAGGGCCTAGAAGACTGTGTGAAGCATGGTTCTGTGCTCTTGTGACTATTCTGAACTGAACTGTTGGGGTGTGGCTTTCAGAACTCAGACCCGTCTCTGCTCAACTTTGATGAGGTAGACTCTGGGGACCAGCCTTCTGCAGCAGCCATGGCAGCTCCCCAAGCGAAGGTGAGAGCCCCTGCCTTCTGTCAGAACCACAGTCGTAATTTTTTTTTAATTTTTAATTTTATTTATTTATTTGTATGGGGTACTGAGAATCGAACCCAGTGCCTCACGCATGCTAGGCAAGCGCTTTACCACTGAGCCATAGTCCCAGCCCCATACACACGTGATTTTTAAAAGTCACTGAGATGACAGAAACTTGGAACTCCAAGACTCCTTTAAGACAGTTCCTGACAGCACAGATCTGCTTTAACTCTGATCAAAAGAAATGCTTCCTCCAAAGATTTTTTTTTTTAATATTAAAATATACTTTTTAAAAGGACCTGACTCAAAGA
This sequence comes from Callospermophilus lateralis, assembly GCF_048772815.1. NCBI lineage: Eukaryota > Metazoa > Chordata > Mammalia > Rodentia > Sciuridae > Callospermophilus > Callospermophilus lateralis. The sequence goes on along the minus strand of NC_135307.1, from coordinate 66,971,960 downwards.
CTGTCCTCCTACTCAGTTACACTAGTTTGGGATCATAGTACATTGTAAAATACGAGGGCCCTTGTTAAAGGGGTTTCCTGATTTCTCCCTCAAATCAGATCAACATGATAGTTTAACAAACCCAATTATTTCTTACTCAGTATTGTTGAATCTCAGGTGTCTTAGTCTAGTCTCAAGTGTGGCAGGAAGACGAGCTATAGAAGTGTATCACTTAAGGAAGGGCCATTTTGATAGGACCAAACTGTCTTCAACTTACTCTTTGGTTTCTTTTTCCCAGCAGGTCAGAGCAGAGGGAACTACAGAAGATGAGAATGAGACAGACAGCAGGTAATGACCTCACAGTCACAGGAGTGACTTCCCAGGGTTCACAGTCACTGTGCCAGCTCTGCCAGTGCCACTATGCAGGTCCTTGTAGAAATCTGGTTTTCTTTCTCCTGGAAACTTCTGGGGGTTTCTCTTCCAAAACAGGACCCCTGCTATTGGCTGCCTTTTGCTCTCTCACCCTGGATTTTCTTGCTTACATAGCAGAGGGTCAGGGGAGCAGGTAAGTGTGTCCTCTGGAACCTCCTGATCAGTTCTCCTCTGTTGGCAGGATGTCTGGCCCCGGCAGCTCACAGCCACGGCGCTCCTTCCTCTCCAGGGTGATCAGGGCAGCGCTGCCCCTGCAGCTGCTCCTGCTGCTGTTGCTGCTCCTGGCCTGTCTCCTGCCCTCCTCCGAAGAGGACTACAGCTGCACCCAGGCCAACAACTTCGCCCGCTCTTTCTACCCCATGCTGCGGTACACCAATGGGCCTCCCCCAACCTAGAGGGCTCAGCCAATCCCAGCACCATACCACCAGTCTCTTTGCTATGGGTGCCCAGCTTGTGGTCCCAGACCAATGTGTGAGTGACTCTTAGCACTGGGAATGTCCAGGGATCTGCAGTGGACACCCGCCTCTGGGCTTGTCCAGAATGGGCTCTTGGGGTTCCAGGGCAGCTTTCAAATGAAGTCCTTCCTTGGGGACAGGGAACTATTGCAGTAATTGCCCACGGCATTTGGGCAAAGTTAGTTGATTGGTTGAGGGAACTCTGGAAAGGGCAGTTTTCCTAAGAGTCTCGCACTTTGTAAATTCTGATTTATTTGTAAAACAGCATTATTATAACGTAGCTAACGTGGTCCATGAGCAGTGGCGTTCATCACAGAATATATATTAGAGAAACAAGCAGATCCCACCTTAGAAATGGTTCCAAAATTCATATGCACCTAGCTGATTGACTGAAACAATCATATTTTAAATGTTTAGAATCAGTTTTCTTCCAATCAGCTAGTGATCTTGAGCTACCAGTTATAAACCAAAATGTTCAGCTCAGTACCTAGATCTGCTCTTTTATATTGCTTTAAATTTTTAAAGAAATTTTATTGCATGGATGTGGTTATTTGTGCATATTTTTTAACAATGCTGAACCTATGAATAATGTAAACTTGGATTTTTTTAAAAATCAGATTTTAGCTTGAGCTTTTGACTAATGTACAGTAAACGCCAAACTACAAACTTGATAGGGATGTTTTTGTAAGTTAATTTTATAAAAATTTTCAATGTTTAAAGAGATGCTTCAGGTTTGGTTAAACCATTTTGCCAGGGGGGCGGGGGTTGGTACAGAAACTTGAAGCTGTGGTATGTACAACTCAGATGTTTCTCATTAAAAAAAAAAAAAAAAAAGCCAAACTGTTGTAGTGAATTATATCACAAAGTGGGTCAGTGGCAGTCTTCTATTAAACAAAAATTGTTTTTAAAATATTATAAGGGGCTTTTTATTCTAAGCTAAAAGTTATATTCTACTTATTTAACTTTGTACAAGATTGTTTGAGATCTAAGAAACCCCACCCTGTCTGGAGGAAGGACCCTTGTATATGTGTAAATGACTCAATGAATGATCTCAGGTGCCAATAGGGAGTAGATGAAGAAAGTCCCAAAGGGAAGGTGGACACAAAAGATCAAGACCATATGACCCAGTTTTTGTATTCCCATCTCTTTCTGGAATGAATTGCAGACTCAATATCCCTTATCCAAAATGCTTGTAGCTAGAAATGTTTTAGATTTGAAGCTTTTTTTGCATTGGAATATTTGCATGTGCATAATGGGATATATAGGGGAGGGGGAACCAAGTCTAAAAAAGTATTTTATGTTTTGTATACACCTTATCCACAGAGGCTGATGGTAATTTTATGCTATATCTTAAGTAATTTTGCACATGAAACAAAGTTTCACTGTGCAGAATCCAGTTGTAGCATTATATTAGTGCTCTCAGTGCTCAAAAAGTTTTGGATTTTGGATTTTTGGGTGAAGCATGCTCAACCTGTGACAGGTAATCAAGTATTTAACAAATGTTTCAGGCAAAGCCACCTGCCTTCCATACAATTCCAGCACCACTGTCTGCCTTCTGCCAAAACAAAGAAGGTAAACCCCAGCATTTCTACTGCCTTGAAGTTACCCAGTTCCACACCTGCATCTAGAGTATCTAGAGATAGATGTGAAAATGGGTCATTTTCTGCCTTTGGAGGCTGAGGCAAGAGGATCACAAGTTCAAGGCCAACCTCTGCAACTTAGACCCTGTCTCAAAAAATTAGGGCTGGGAATGAAGCTCAGTGGTAATGTGCCCTGGGTTCAATTCCCAGTACCAAATAATTCACCTTTTTCATAAATTTCTCTGGGATTACATTAATTTAAGTAAAAATATTACAGCTCTTTCCTTAAGGTACTGAGTTGCTTAGAGAGTTCCTGCTCCATTTTAGCCTGAGAGGAAGAACAAAATTCCTATCTCCCTCTCCATCTTCCATTCTGCCCTAAGGGGGAGACCTGAGGCTGGTCAAAGTGCTGGTTGCATTTCAAAGCCTAACTATGCATATCAATTGTGGACACTCCCTCAAGATAAAGACCTTTAAGTCTTGAATTTAGTCACCCCCAACTCTGAAACTGCTGCCTTCCCTCACCTCAAACTCAGTGAATTCCCAAAACACTTCTCTGAGATACTGTTTTATATTGCTGCAAATATATTTGCATCTTTCCTTCCCGACTTGTGGGGGAAATTTTCAAGTGACCATTGACCCAAAGATAATTTCAATATGAATGAATTATTTTCCCCTGCATTTCTGAAGGGTATGATACTAAATGACTCAGAAGGGGTCATTACAGAAAATCTACCCAGATAATTGATGCCCTGCACACCAGGACTTTGACATTTTGTGGGCTTCATTTTACTCATATACACTTACCTGTGGTCAGATCACAAATGATTCAGTGACTAAAGATTAAATGTTTCTTGTTGAAGAAGCTGGAGATGAAGGCAGAGGTGAACTCTTCTGAAATGAGGCATTTGTGTTTATGGATCTCATAAAGGAAGAATGCGCCCATGGTCGTCATCACATTTCCAGAGGGCTCTATAAACTCAGAATTCACAGTAGAATGTAGACACCATTTAGCCCAATTATAAGTTCTTATATGCCCAACAAATACGTCACAAAAATTAGGAAATCACTTTATTTATGTCACATTAAACTTTTTCTCTGCGATGGTTCCATAGACATTGGAAGGACACAGTAAGGAAAAAGCGCTTCTCAGAGGAATGGAAAGCAAGTCTCCAAGTCTGCTTCCACACAACATCACACATTCATTTCTTGAAAAGTCCACATTTGAAAGCCTGTGAACGGGAGTCAACAAATCAAGGGCACAAGGCATCACCCCCCAAAAATGACAAATTAGAGCCAAGCAAAAAACTCTGAGGTACACAGGACCATTAAAGAATATAGTTATAGGACCAATACTCATGACATTCAGACACCATTGGACATCTGCCCTTCCCAGAGAGGAAACCCACCATCAACTGGCTGGTCCTATAAGTGAATTAGGATCCTTGGCATAAAAAAAAAAAAAAAAAATCCTTGACTCATGAACAACAAAAAGGCTGATAGATTTATGTATCACAGAGACCACAAACATGGAGCCAAAATTCCAGTAAGCTCAAGAGCTATGAAGATGCCTGTATTTTCACAATATGGTATTAAGCGCTACAGGAAAGCATTCATGCCTAAGAGATGTGAGACTTCTACATGGGTAAATTTCCAAGGAATATACTCAGCTTTGACACATTTGGGGAAAGCAGTAATGGGTAGATAGTGGTGGTGATGATGGTCCCCTCTGGCCTGTGAGCCCAGGAAGAGGAGAGGAATAATATAGTACATCTTTTTTTTTTTTTTCTTTTCTGCCTGCCATTGCTGCCACTTGTAAGAATTCATGCAGACCCCATCCAAGCTGAGAAGGCAGGATCTGAAGGTACAACACAAGCAACCCTAACTGACTAACCATCTTTTCATCCTACTGAGATTCAGCTCAAGAAGCAGAATCCTGCAGCAATAATGCTAGCTGGACAAGCAGACTGGAATTCCATTCCAGGCTCCATGGTAAGTATGACCTTAAGCAGGTCAGTTGTCCCCTAGGGAATTTCATTTACACATGTATAAATGATGGAACTGGAGCTGGGTGCTGTGGCACATGCTTGTAAACCCAGCAGCTCCGGAGACTGAGACAGGAGGATCACGAGTTCAAAGCCAGCCTCAACTCAGTGAGACCCTGTCTCTAAATAAAATACAAAAGAGGGCCAGGAATGTGGCTCAGTGGTAAAGTGCCCCTGAGTTCAATCCCCAGTACCCACCCACACATACCCCCAAAAAAGAAAAGGTGGAACTAAATTTCTGTGTCAGAGGTTTCTAAGCTGTTAACTGTGTCTACAGGGTTGTAGTAGGCATTAGGAGTATACAGTGTCATCAGTAAGTCACAGTAGCCATGCACATCAGAGTGCTTTTGATAAATGGATTCTGCAATTTAAAATTATTGGGATGGGGCTAGGGCTGGAGATATAGGTGAGTGGTAGAGACCCGATAGATAGATAGATAGATAGATAGATGATAGATTGATTGATTGATTGATAGATAGATAGAAAGAAAATCTCACGTGTGTGTGTGTGTGTGTGTGTGTGTGTCCCACTGAGCAGCATCCCCGGCCCTTTCATAGTTTTTGAACTAGTTGAACTGCTTGATCACTTCCAGCACTGGACTTGGACTGCCTATATTAAGCTCTGTTACTTGCCCTGTGTGGACTGGAACAAGTTCGCTTAGACTCTCTAGTTTCCAGCCAGAAAGTTATGATCATGGTAATCATTATGAAGATTAAATGTAAGTAAGTGCTAAAGGCTTACTTTACATAACCTTTATTGTGTTTTTTGAAAGGGTTTGGGCAGCTTAAAGATATGTACCAATCTTATTTAGAGACAGGGTCTCACTGATTTGCTTTGCACCTTGCTTTTGCTGAGGCTGGCTTTGAACTTGCGATTGTCCCACCTCAGCCTCCCCAGCTGCTGGGATTACAGGCACGCACTACTGTGACTGGCAAAAAATGTACCAATCTTAATAAAAATATTTTGTTTTAAGCCAGGTGTGGCATATACCCATAATCCCAGGGACTTGGGAGGTTAAGACAGGAGGATCATAGGTTTCAGGCCAGCCTCAGCAACTTAGTGAGGCCCTATCTCCAAAATAAAAATGATTGGGCAGGTAGATCAGTGGTAAAGCAACCTTGGGCTTAATCCACAGTAACAAAAAATATGTACGTATGTGTGTATAGAACTAGAAACTGAAGGTTCATCTTGAATTAGAAAAAGTATCAAAATATTCAAGACCCTCAGCAGATGAAAATAGGAACCAACCCCTATTTTCACTTGCTAGAAAATTCTAGAATTGCTTCCATTTAGCTCACATACATATGAATATGTAGTACAGTTTTGCCAGGAGTTGGCAATTGATTTTTTTGTTCTAACTGAATTCTAAAGTAACTGTTTTTACTATGATTAAGATTCTCTAAATTTGTTATTTGGCTGACAACTCTGTCTTTTGTTCTCATGTCAAATTTTCAAGAAAATCTTAGGATTATCTGGGGTTTAATCTTTTCTAGTTGGTCCTGGTATGTGACAGCCCTGAGGATGGAAAAGAGGGAGTCAGAACAGAGGGAACTTCCCTTAGAAAACCCAGTGTGAAAAATCAATGCTCTCCTGAGGTTGTCCACCCTGGTCCTCTTTAGGGACAGTCAGTCACTATCTGAATCTGAGTGAACTCTGGGTGGGAAGGACATTCCATGGTGACCATTAACATTTGCTATATGACCCCATGTTAGCTACTCAAATTAAGCCCAAATCTCACTCATCTCCTGTAAATAAGTTTCTTACATTAAATGATCAGTTACAAATTAAAACAGGAAGGAAATCCTGTGATACCAGTACAAGGCAAAGCTGAGGATCAGGGTTCCAAAATATGTTGAAAGTAGTTAGGTCTTGTATTCATTCAATAATCAAATTCCTATTTACACTTGTCAGGTCCTGTTTTCTCTAATTAATTCCTTTTAAAAACTGAACTTGGAAAACACTGTGATCCCTGCTTAGCTATGGGAGAACTTGAACTGCCCTAGAGGAATGTGGACATAGTCTATTTAAGAAGAGTAGACATCCCCCAAATGAAGGCATTTCAAAGAAAGCACTGTGAATTAGACAAACTACTATTTTTAAAATGGACACAGAGGATTTGACCAGCACATCAAAAGGGCAGCCTGAAGCATTTAAAAAAAAGTCCATCCTTATAGGATATATTTGGATCAGATGGGCAGAGATATTCAAAACACTTCATCTGAAGAGGAAGAGGGGGCCCTAGTATACTCAAAATGAAAAACAAACCCTTTGAGTACCGAGTATGTTTTCTCTATCGTCTGGTTGCCCCAGATCCCAGTCAGAGTGCTGGGGTGAGAAGGTGCTAACCTGTGCAGCCAGCACACCCAGGTGAGACTTGGAAAGATTCACATTCTGGCTAAATCCTTGAGAAACAGGCAGAAGAATTTGTGGGAAATAACTAATGGCCACTGGACAAGAATCACAGGAAACGCCCACTTACCTGGAAACACAGGACTTGGCACAAAGGGCACTTGGCCACCTGAGTCCAATCTGGTACTTTCTTGAGGTGTCAAAACTCCACCTAAGAGGGCCGGGTTGTGGCTCGGTGGTAAAGGGCTTCCCTAGCACATGTGAAGCACTTGGTTCAATCCTCAGCACCACATAAAAATAAAGATTAAAAAAAAACTCAACCTAAAAAATCCACTCTGCTATGTACTAATTAGGCAATGGATTGGAACCCATTCTATTGTTTATTCTTGTTTTTCTTGCCTGATAATCTATAAAATAGAAGAATTCACTGGTAAATAACTGTTCAAGGCTGCCTTCTTTGCCCCCACTGCCAAGCCTTGTGTGTTTACAGTAGGAAACTTTTGGCTGGTCAGAGAGAAAGAAAACTGACCTTCTCTGCTTCCTTATGAAATCAAGCTTGTTTTCTATGCTGAATTTCTCTAAACCTGTCACATTTGGGTTACTAGAATAATTCTAAACTGCCTCAGATTACCAGGCTTGGTGTGTCCAATGTCCAAGTGTATCTAAGACAGCTAAACTCAACTTTTTTAGTAAAGTTGCACCAGGGTCAAAATTAAGAACTAAAGTTTTTCACTAGCAAAAACTAACCTTTGTGACATTAAATTTAATCTTCCTAATGACAGTAAATACAGGATGTGCTAGCCAAAGTAAACTTATTTTCAAAAAGAGAATGTACTTACTGCCATATTCCAAGGAACTTTTGAAAAACATTACTACAAAAATCAACATGACCATTTAACTGCTCATTTCCAAAATAATGACTGTTATACATTTTACACATTGGCTGTGTCCTCCAAAAATTGGTCTGAAAATTTCCATTTTTAAAAAAGTGAGTTAAAATTGTCATTTCAGAAGTGCTTCATCTTCCTTTCCTATTTCATTATTGCCCAGACCACCATATAAATTTTCTGATAAGAAAATATTTTAAGAGAGTTCCCCAGGGGTTAAAAGGATTATTTTTTTTGCTATAAATACTTACCCCTAAATAGTTCTCTTTTTTAAGGAGAGTTTCCAAACCAAGTCTTGTTCGAGTGGTGTCTAGACAGCATGGCCCCAGAGCTAACATGCTAGTGTGTGTGTGTGTAGCATCTTTCCACAGAAAAGCACCCATAACCCATGGTGTGCCGGTGTCCCCCAGGTGGCTGATGTGGCACTTATGGCTGCCACTTCTGCCATGTAAGATGGAAACTGCATTCACAGCACCCTGGGAAAAACTGTGGCTAAAACCCACACCCACAAGAGAATCCCATTCCTGCAGACATGAGGTCTTTCTGTAGCACACATGCTAAGCACACTGGGACAATAGTTTCAAGAAGGGCAGAGAAATTTAAATCTGCCACAATCCTCCATGAAAGTGATCACACACACCAAAAGAATTAGTGGGCTCCATGAATATAAACTGAGGGACAGATGTGTGCAAAGAGAGCAACAAAGTCTGGTAGGAAGATCAAGGCTCACATGCCAGTTTAACCACTGTCCCCTTGGTCTTTGACAGAACCTCAGAACATGACATCAGTCCTCACAGGCCTGTGAGGTAGGTACGTGAAACTAGTTAACTGATTGTCATTGCAGTTTACGATCCTATAATCAAATGGTCCAGAAGAGAGCATCCAAAGGTCAACTCCAAAGGGACTACAGAGTGCACAGTAAGGGTTAGTCCATTTCCTATCAATGTGTCAGGTTCTAATTTGCAACACTTCTAAGTCAGACTTACACCATTCATTCCAAGATCTTTAGGATATTTCCCAAAGAGGTGGAATGGAGATGGAAAGTAAGAAAGGGATCATATTGAGATCCTAGACAGCCATGTAACATGGGACTCTGTATTCAAATGTACCCCCAATACAAGGAAAACTTGATTTTCTCACCCTGACTCCTGAGAAGTGGAAGGTAGGGAAGGACCAAACATGACGGAGGCAGCCATACCCAGATGAGGGGCCACTCTATGGAGATATGGTGAAGGCCAGGCTCCCGATCTGCTTAAGTTCATGCTTCTGACTTTGACCTCATGTGGGCCTGTTCACCTCCAGGCCAGGCATCACTGACACTGTGGGTTCTGGGAGCCCTCTTTGCTCTTTCTGTCCTCTGCTGAGCTACACTCAGACCCCGAGACGGACGACTTGTACCCACGGAGTGTGTGAGCATTCAGCATCTCCAGCAGCAGGTCATACACGGGGACCACATTTTTGCACTTCATGCTGAGCAGATGTTCCATGCCCTTGTTACTATGAGACAAAAAGATACTGAGAGTTTTTTTTCCTTGAGGGTAGGGTTGGGAATGTCAAAATCTTCCCCATTCTCCTGAGCAGAGCAGGTTGGAAACTGCCCCCACCCAGCACTCCCCCAGTCTCCTACTCTATAGCTCAAGCACCCAGCTCTCAGTAATTTATATTCAAGGACAAAAACAAAATTGTCTTGACTTCTGTGTCCCACCACCCACCCAGCACATGGCACAGGGTACAATCAATTATAATTATTCACCGTAGTCATGTTCTATAAAGTCACTGTAAACACCGAGTTAGCAAATACTGAGTCACTGCTCCTCAGGGACATACACAGGTTCCTAAAAACGTCTCATCCCATTTTCATCAGCTGGTCAATCTTGTTCTAGGTGTGTTTATATAAAGATGCCTTATTTAATAGACATTGTCAATTCATTAGTATCAAACTCACAGCCAACAAAAGGCACCCTAACTCATGCCTGAAGCAAACTTACCTATTTTCTCCAAAAGGCACATCACAGCTTTTCTAAGATAGAGAACATTTCTGCACTACATTAGGAAGCTGTTTTTTAAATGAAATTGCCCCTCAAAAATGTAAAAATGTGGCTCTGAAAAGTGTACAGGAGCCAGACCCAATGGCACATGCCTGTAATCCCAGCTACTTGGGAGGCTGAGGCAGGAGGATTAGGAGTTTGAGGACAACCTGGGCAAAATAGATGCTGTTTCAAAAAGCAGAAATAAAGAAGAAACGGGGACAGTGGTCTTTTTTCCTCCCTCGTGCTAAAATCCTTCCCCACAGCCCCTCAAGCGGGCATTATCTTCCACCTTCATCCAGCCCTGGTGCAGGGCTACACTCCTGGGTGACACCATGCACCAGCAGAAGCCATTGCTGCCACCCCCTTCACCAGCACACAATTTTACATGTGGGTCTGGAATGTGCTCCATCCACAACCCTGCCTTCCCAAACTTGTTTGGAAGATCTCATTCTTAATATCTTGATGTCATCAAAAGGAAAGAATAAATTTTAGGGAAAGTTTTGTGCGCTTCCCCAAATCACGGGCCTAACGGATGCCCTAGGAGAGCCAGACTTAGCCTCTTCAGGAAAATGACTCAGGTGGTGGTTCATTGCAGGGGAGGAACTGCCCCTTTTAGGACTCCATGAACAAGCTCTAAACCCTAGCAACCACAAAACAGGCCACCACATGATGCCATGAAAATCCGGAAGGTGCCCTGTGACATTCACTCAATACTACGTGTCAATCTGTGGTGACACGTGAGTGAACACCCCCCACTCCCTTTCACGGGTTTTCTTTTAAAGGTGACACGCCTACACTATCCACCTTAAACTCGCAAACACTTCCCAAAGCTCTGAGCGTGTACACTGCGCATGCGCTCAGTGGAGCAGCCCCTGCAGGCCGGTACCTGATGTGCCTGACGTGAGACAGGAGCATCAGGAGATTAGCCAGGCGAACGGACTGCTGCTGGGAAGAGATGCCGCTCTTGGCGATCACCCAGACCAGAGCGTCAGTCACAGCATTCAGCAGGTGAGTCAGCTTCTGGCTGCTCTCCGCCTCCTGGCTCGCTGCGGCCAAAGGGTACATACCTGGATGAGACAATGAGAGCCCCAAGTCATTGCTCTGTGAAAAACCAAAGTCACGAGCTCGCCATGAAGCGTGCCCACGTTGTCGGGGAAGGAAGCCCACCTAGGTCTGAGCTGTTCTGGCTTGGGCATCTGAGGCGAGATCTCAAGAACCTCCCAGGGGTTCTTCCCTGAAAGCCAGCCCCATCCCTGAGCTGCAAGGGAAGCCCAGCTGAATGCAGGGCAGATAAATGACCCCTTGAACAATCTGTCACGCCAGAACAGTGGCCTTGCTCAAGCAGTAGGTGTATCTATTCTCCCCAGATCATGATGGGACATTTTCATCTGCAGCGACAGGTATATCTGGAGGTCAGAAAGGGAGATTGATTCTACTCTGAGCCCAAGAAGAGCTCCTTACCTAATGGAGTTTAAGAAACAATGGCCAATGCTATGAAGCTTGGCCTCCCCCACACCACCACCATGTGTATGTCCCACACAGATGGCACCACTGTCACCCTGTCCAGATCCTCAGTATCTCACTTCTGGGACACCTTGCTGGGACAGCATAACCATCCATTTGGAGTCGGGTTTTGCCTTTCTTATGTCTACCATTTCTAGCTCTCGAACCCTGAACCAGTTCTACAGCTCCAACCTCAATTCCTAATTAGGAACATTATTTCCTTAGGCCCGGAAAAGCAGGGTTGCCTCCCCAACCTGCCCTACCCTGGGTTCAATTCCCTCTGACTCTGGGATCTAAGATGCTGCAGCTTCCCAATGGTTGCAAATTAACAAAATAACAACTCCGGTAAATCTCCCCCCTTCTCTGCACCTGCCCCCCACAAAACAATTTCTCAATTCCTGAAACACTGATTTCTCTTCTAGGCTTTCAATTTCAAAGTAATAATAAGTAGAAAATTATGTGACATCAACCACAGCTATAGATTTGACTGTAATGATGGATTTGTTTTGGCAATTTTTGCTCTTGTTCTTATTGACATTTTTAGTTATATTGAGGCAACTCAGTTCAAATGCGCCCAACCCCACCTGCAGCACAGGATACACAGAAGCACAGCTACCCAACTGCAGAGCTTCGGCATATGCCTAGGGGCCCGCCATAATGTCTCATGATGCATATCTAAAATATCCACCTTTTATAGCATCCCTGAAGCAGCTTCCCTAACCCACCTGCTCACCTTGTCCTCCATAGTGGCTCTTTGAATCCCTTCGCACCCTCTGGCCTGCCACTGTCCCCCAGTGGTGACCTGCCATCTCAATGGAAAGGAAACAAGACCCCACTCTTGATCCAGGGCATCCCCTGAATGGCCAAAACGCAGATCTGCTCATCCAGCACCCTCTAAGGCACACCCTCTTGAGCTCTTGGGGTACAGTCCCAACCACCTGATGCAGCAGTCGAGGGACCCAGGTGAGGTGCTAAACATGCCCAACCTCCTGCCTAGGAACTCCCTCCTTCTCCAGCCTTCCTTCTCTTATTTGTTTCTATCTATTCCTCCTTTAGATCCCAACCTGTTCTTGGATTTCCTTCTAGAAGCTTCCCCTGTCCTGCCTACCATCCATTTTAAGTTTGGCTTGAGTTCTCCCCTAAAACCCCATATGCTGGATATCTGCCTTGTCCTCCTGCATCTCCAAAGCCACCCTCCAGTCCTCCCCAAGACTGCACACATGCGCTCTGAGGGCACAGAACCTACTTGTCATTATATCCCCATCACCTTGCACAATGCCTGGTGTGGAGGAAACATTCATCTATGGGAGGAATTTAACTGAAATCACATAGGTTCAAGTTTTTGCATTTTTTTAGCCAAACATACATCGTAATTTTTAGAAACTATTTTAAGTTGTAGATGGACACAATACCTTTGTATTTTATTTATTTTCATGTGGTGCTGAGAATTGAACCCAGTGCCCCATGTATGCTAGGCAAGCGCTCTACTACTGTGCCACAGTCCCAGCCCCATCATCATCATCATCATCATTTAAATGTCAACACATATTTTAGGTACACAACAGAAAAGCATGAATTAAAAGTACAGAGAAAATTATTTTAAGTTCGCTTTGCCTAAAATTGATCCCAGATGCAAAAACAGTTCTTTGAACTGTTATCTAATATGTTCTGCTGCATGACATGCTCTATGAGTTTCTACTGCCATAAAGAAATATGTCTTCAAATTCTAAAAGAAACCAAAATTGTATACCTGTACATATCTCATTCCAAAGTGACAAAATTTGAAATAATAAAAATGAATCACAGCTTGTATTCAAAGGCTCACAGCAGCACTACTTATAATAGCCTAAAAGTGGGGGCTAGGCTTGTGGCTCCATGGCAGAGTGTTTGCCTAGCACATGTGAGGCAATGGATTAGATTCTCAGCACCACATATAAATAAGTAAAATAAAGGTCCACTGACAACTAAAAACATATTTTTAAAAAAATAGCCTAAAAGTAGAAGTAAGCCAAATGCCCATCAATGAATGAATGAATAAACAAAATGTGGGCTATTTATATAATGGAATACTACTCAGCCACGAAAAGAATTAAGTACTGACAAATACTATAGCATGTATGAACCTTGAAAACAATTTGTCATTGCCTGGAGGTATAGGTTGGGTGGAAAATGGAGGTTGATGGCTAAAGAATATCAGATTTCTTTTGGAGTGATAAAATTAATTATAGTGATGACTGCACCACCTATAGTGAATATAATAAAAGCATTGAATTATATATTTAAATGGCTTCATTGTGTGGTATGTGCATTAGGGCACAAGATGGATTTAAATAAAAATAACACCTCAGAACCAAAATTATAGTAACATAAATGCCCTGGGCAGTGTGAGAACACATGCTAGGTGTTAGGTCACCCTACCCGCAGCAGCAGCATAGCCTGAGGATGACCCTGACCTCTGCAGGCCAGGGCAGCACAGTTCCACATAGTACCTCGGGCCCATCATTAACAAGCAGTTTGCAGAGGGCAGGCTTCAGAGTTTTGTTTTGTTTTTTAATTTTATTTTTTTTTATTATTTCTTACATCACAATAGAGGAGTGCATTACATTCATAATTTTTTTGCATTGCAATTCTTAATACACCTTTATACCACAATTTATCAAAAAACAAATGCCGAATGTCTTCTCTGATATAAGGGGGGTGACTCAAAATGGGGTTGGGAGGGAGAGCAAGGGAGGAAGATTACCTCTAGACAGAGTTTTAACAAGGCATCGATCACACCAATTTTACAAATGGGGAAATATAGAGACAACAGACTGCAGCTAGCACACAACCATCCTGGGAAGGCAGTGGCCTGAAGAATGCCCACTGCGCTGCCAATACCCTCCCCAGGCAGGAGCGCCTGCACTTTGGCCATTCATGCACCCTCTTGCTCACCCAACACCTGGGGACAATAACTGCTAAGAACAGGCCCTGGGCAGGAGCAAAGGTCCAGACCGGAAGCCCCATCAGTCAAACACACAGGATATGACAAAAATAAACCCCTCCACCCCACAAAAGGTGGGAACATTAGCTAGGATTCATTATAGAACAGAATTACATGAAGCACCTTTCGTGAAACTAAAGAGATCTGGTACAAAGGATGATCTTGGCACAGTGCTCCACACATATCAAAGACAGTAAAATAAAATCCAGGACACTGTCTCCTCTCCCCTCTGGGGACAGCTGAGCATCCCTCTCACTGGCCCATTTGATGATATTCTGAGAAGCACAAAGCCCCAGATCTGCCATGTCCTATGTGTTCCAAGGATGAAGATATGTAGTTCCTTGACTGAAGGCAAATAAATTAGAAAACCTAGACTGTTTAATTAAAATCCCAGAATACTGACCACAGGAAGAAATTTCCAGCTTATGGGAGGTGTAGTAGGTATATGCTGTCTAATGTAAAACAGGATCACCTCTGTTCCTTTCCCTTGTTAAGTTTCATTCTTTTTAAGTCTTAAAACTGTTCAGACAAACAAACAAAACACTCTACAGTCATGTATAACTAAAACAGAAATATATAAATAAAAATAAAACCTCTATAAAATTTTTTTAGACAAATAGAAATGTTCCCAATTTAAACTAGTTTGAAAGATTCAGGGTAAATGTCTGCAGGTTGATTCCACTCTATTTCTTAGATTTAGTGATCTCTTTAATTCTGAGGGAGGATTACGAATCTTCAGGGTCCTAGGTGACAAGGATGGTCCTTCTGCTCTTAACTAAGGATGCTATTAACTGCAGTGCTCACATAACACCTCTGAATTTCTAAAAACCCTTGAACATTGGAACAGGTTGTTAAATGTAACATTTCCTGTTGTCTCTGCATTTCAAGAGGCTCATCAGAGGCTGAGATCACACTGTGGTTCCAGTTCCGCCCACATCCTCTGCATGCTTGGTGCAGAGGGTGACTGAGAAGCAAGCTAGAATGTTAAGCCCCCACCTGGAGGAGGATGTGCCTCTTCCATTTATGTCCAGTAAAGATCAGACCCTTGAAGGTTTAAGGATGTATCCCCTATTCTAGACCAAAAGCATTGTGCCCAGTTCATTTTGACATCTTATGAGTATATAATGATTTCTCATTGTGATTGTTGTTTTTTGGTTTTGATTTTGCAGGATTGAACAACCCAGAGGTGCTTTACTCTTGAGCTATCAGGCTGGCCTCAAACTTGCAATCCTCCTGTCCCAACCTCCCAAGTAGCACTCCCACTTTTTAAAAATATCTTCCTTTAGATGGATTTTTCTTGTGGTTCTATTTTTAATCACCTTTATTAAAAATTATATTAGTCCTAACTCTTTGAAGAATTATTTCAACAGCTGCATTCAGGGTCGTGATATACATATTTAACTCACCGCAGTTTTTGTTTTTTTTCAAGCAATACTACTTCATGTTCAGATGAAGAACTTTACAATAGCACATACTTCCGTTTGTCCTTTCCTGGCCTTTGTGCTCTTGTGACATGTTTTTCTTCTATATAAACTTACAGCATGTTGTTATTATTTTGGCTTTAAATACTAGGTTATCTTTGAAACACAAATAAAAGGACTTAAATAGGAAAAGAATGTTCCTTGGATGTAGAATTATGGTTTCATTTGGTATAATCTTCACCTCCTTAAAGGGCATCTACTAATATTTCTTACAGTGCAGGGCTGCTAGTAATACATTCTTTCAGTTTTTCTATGTCTGAAAAGATTTTTATTTTGTCTTCAGTTTTGAAAGTATAAGGAACTCTACAGTGACAATTGTTTTCTCAAGAACTCTAAAGATGTTGTTTTCATCTCTTTAATTTACACTTCAGAAAGCAGATTTTTTGCCATCTTTGTCTTTGTTCCTCCGTATGTCTTTTTTCTGTGGCTGTTTTTTTTTGAGATTTCTTGCAGTCTAGTGAGGTGGCTCGTGTCCATAGTCCCAGCTACTCAGGAGGCTATGGTGGGAGGATCACTGGAGCCCATGAGTTTGTGACCAGCCACACAATATGATGAGACCCCATCTCAAAAAAAAATTTTTTTTTGTTCTTTTTCATTGAATTTAAGCAACTTGATGATTAATATATGTTGGTGTGATCTTCATCATCTTCCTCTTCCTCCTCCTCCTTCTTCGGTTCTCCTCCTTCTCCTTCTTTGTATGTGTGCTTAGGCTTCACTGAGCATCACAGAAACCATGTTTATTGTTTTCATTAAATTTAGAATTTTTAAAAACTATTGCCTCTTCAAGTGCCTTTCCATATCCCCCATCAGGGATTTCTTTCCTTTCCTTTCCTTTCTTTCGGGGTGGGGGCGGTGCTGTGGGTCGAACCCTGGGCCTTGTACATGTGAGGCCAACACCCTACCAACTGAGCTATATCCCAGCCCAGGGATTTCAATTTTATGCACATGAACAACTGTAGTTGTCTCACTAATGCTGCGTTCATTTTTTAAGAATTCTATGTCTTCACATCCACGATCCTTCTTTCTGATGTAAACACCACCTAAAGTTTTTGCATCGAGAAGTTCCTTTTGTGCCTGCTTCATACTTCCCATATTCTTCCTTTTCCTTCTCATGCTTTCCTCTGCCTCTTGGATATATTAAATATAATTAGAGTAACTGTCTTAATGTACCTGTCTATTAATTCTATCATTCATTTCATTTGTGAGTCTTTTCTAACCTAGTGGCTTTTTCCTTGTTAGAGATCACATTTTCTAGCTTCTTTGAATGCTTACTAATTTTGGCTGGTTACCAGACATTGTGAATTTTTCCTTATTGGGCACTCAATATCCTTGTATTGTATTGTTTTGTTCTGTTTTGCAGCGCTGGGGATTGGACCCAGGGCCTTGAGCATGCTGGGCAGACACTCTACCAGAGAGCAATACCCCAATCTTCTGCTTTAAATAATCTTGAGTTTTGTCTTGGGTTGCAGTCAAATTCCTTAGCAATATTTTGATTTTTTCAGACTTACTCTTTTTTTAACTTTTTTTTTTTAGTTGTAGATGGACACAATATCTTTTTATTATTATTATGTGGTGCTGAGGATCGAACCCGTGAGGGGCAAGTACTCTACCACTGATCTCCAGCCCCAGCCTTACTATTTTTTCAAAAAAATTGTTTTGTACTTGTAGAATGCCTTTATTTTATAGGTTTATTTTTATGTGGTGCTAAGCATTGAACCCAGTATCTCATACATGTTAGGCAAAGCACTCTGCCACTGAGCTACAGCTCAGCCCTCAGGCTCCTCTTAGGTTTTGTCTGGTAGCCTTCAGTCTTGGGTTGCTTTCTCCGCACCATCGAGACTACAGTCTCCTGAGGATCACACCCAATGTCTGGGCTCTCACAAGGTTTTCCTCACAGCCTGGTAAGCTCACCCTGTTTGAACTTCAGGGATTGTTTTGCTCCGTCTTTTCTGGTGCTTCTTCCCAGGCCGGCCCTCAGTATCTTCATAATCATGAGCAGATGAATACCCAGCTGAAAGCCTTCTGGAACAGGGTCTTCTGCAGATCTCCAAAGTTCTCTCTCTGAGCAGCTCTTTCCTTTCAAGTCCTGTCTCCTAAAAATCACAGCTGCCTTGATAGCCCCAAATTCACAACCCTTCCCCCTCAGTTCAGGGGGAAAAATGGCTTCTATTTGGGTAACTCCCTATTATGGTCATTTTTTTTTAATTTTATTTTTAGTTGTAGATGGACACAATACCCTTTATTTTGTTTATTTAGTTTTTTTTATGTGGTGCTGTGGATCAAACCCAGTGCCTCATGCATGCTAGGCAAGTGCTCTACCACTGAGCCACAACCCCAGCCCGTATTATGGTTAATTTTAGGTGTTGTATTAGGGTTCTCTAGAAGAACAGAATCAACAGGAAATATAATTATAAAAAGGGGACTTATCAGATTGTTTTATGCAGCCAGAAGCTAGATGGTCCACAATGGCCATCTGCAGGCTAGAGAGCTGGAAGAACCAGCAGCTGAGCAGTCCAACAGGCTGAAGCCCCAGAACAAGAGGTACCAATGGTGCTACCCCATTCCAAGACTGAAGGTTTCTGGAGAATCACTGGCAGAGTCCACTTCAAAAAAGAAAAGAAGCAGGAGTTCGATATCCTCAGATGATCGCAGCAGCAATCAAGAACCTGTTCAAGAAGAATCAAGCTTACATCTGCTGCTGCTTCCTTGTTCTTCCAACTTTTATTCCATCCAAGCCATCATCATATTGACAGTGCTGCCTAAGCTCAGTGAGGGTCTCCACTTCAGTTGGCTATCCAACATACTAATCATTCCTGGACACACTCTCACCCCACACACTCATAAACCTTTTAATCATTGGCATCTCTTAATCCAATCAAGTTGACAATTCAAATTAACCATTATAGGTGTCAACTGCATTAAGGAATACTGAACAGCTGGCAAAGCATTATTTCTAGGTATGTCTGAGAGTGCATCCAGATAACAGTGGCATTTGAATCAGGGGGCTGAGTAAGAAAGATCTGCCCCTACCAATGTAGGCAGGCCCCATCCTGGGCAGAGGGCCCAGAAAGAGCAAAATGGCAAACTAAAGGCAAATTAATTCCTGCCTTTCTTCCTCCTCACTTCCCTTTTTCCCTCCCTTCCCTATCCTGCCTCCCAGATCTGGGACACCCACTTTCTCCTGCCTTGGACATCAGAACTCCCAAGTTATCCAGACTTTGAACTCTGGCCTTGCCCCAGTGATCTCCTAGTTTCTTAGGCCTTTGGCATTGGACTGTGAGTTGCACCACTACTGCTATTGGTTCTCAGGCCTTTGGACAGAGCCAGGCTACCAACTTCCCTGGTCTCTGGCTTGCAGATGGCATACCATGACACTTCTCATAATCCCTTGAGCCAATTTTCATGGTAAATCTACTCTTGCATATCACATCAATATCTGTCCATGCATCCTATTGATTCTGTTTCTTTGTAGAAACCTAATACACTTCCTTGCATTGCAACCTAGAAACTAAACTGACTCCAGGCAGTAGACTGACAACCAGTGTCACCTTGTTATATCCCTTCTCTTAAAGCTCACTGTCCTGCATAGTCTGTTTGTCTAATGTTTGTTTATATATTCTGTCCTGGATTTTTATTTAATATTGGGGCAGTATGTTCCACACCTGCTTTTTTTGTGGGTCTGGGAGGGGGGCATTGCTTTTGTTTCCAATTTAAGTGCTACAAATAATCCAGAAGAAAAAAGCCTGTTCTTTCAAATCCTTAAAATCTGGCATACAGAAGACCCCCCTTTCTCAATAGTAGAAAATTTCCAATAGAAACAGAATCCCATTCTCCTCCAAGCAATGTTGAACCACGTAAATTCATTTGACAACTGTTATGACTACCAAGCAAGAAACTTTCTTGCTGGAGATTTTTTTTCATTTGGATTTACCATAAACAAATTTTAGTCATTTTACTGTCACAAGTGGTAATTGCCTCACTTGCCTTCTGTGGTTCTCTTACCATGTGGTTTTGTCAGATCTCGCAGGAGGAGCGCACTTGCCTTCGTGTTCCCCATCTGCACAGATGCTGCTTTTAGCTTTGACAACAACACAATATGATGTCTCGGAGTCTCAAATGACTAGAAGGAGCCTTGCCAAAGAGAAGGCTTTTTACAGCAAAGCGTTGTAACAACAAGCAAACTGCTTTCCAAGGAGCACTTTGCAACACAGAAACGAGTTCTGAATTATTTCTCAAAGTAAGAGGAACCCCATAATCTGGCATTTGATGTCCTTGCATTGATGAGATGGGAACATACTTTTTAAGCAGATCCACTCTTTTAACAAAGAAATGGCAGCAAACATGTGAGGTAAACATCTATAGGCAGGTTGGAAAAGAAGAGCAGAAAAAGTTGATTTTCTTCCCTGATCAATTTTATATGTCCTGGTTGGAAATTTGCCCATATGCACATATGGGCAAATTAGGAATTTTTTTTTAATGTGGTGCTGAGGATCAAACCCAGTGCCTCACATGTGTCAGGCAAGTGCTCGCCACTGAGCTACAGCCCCAGCCCCAATTAGGAATTATTAATCACCAATCATCTACTATTTTAGAAAAATTTATGAATGGTAACAATAAATTGGAGGGGTGTTGGGTATAGGGTAATGTCCTGTTAGGAAGATGAGGTCACACAGAGACCCAACTGGTACATACTCAAGGGTTGTCTTCAGGGTCTCTGTACCTTTGGATCCTTTCTTCATTCTTCTGTGCCCCTCTCCTGTGAGGCCTAACCCACCTTCCACCCAGACCCAACCATCTCCTGGACAGCATTCTGTGCTCTCTCCAGAGCTACTCAAAGTAAGACTGTTAACAGGCCACAAAGAGATGAGCAGACATTGAATATAAGCTTCTAGAAACCTTATAGCAAGCAACAGAATAATTGTATGAATATATATGGTTTATTAAAGTTATATAAATGTAAATCTAAAATTATAAGTATAAATATTATAAAATAATAAATATATAAACAAACATAAATTACAAATACATAAAATCATACAAATTATATAAATATTTTTAAAATTTTATATATAAAACATGTCAGAAAAAAATTAATAACCTAAAAAGCCCAAAAAGAATAAATGGCTAAGTGCTAGGCAAAGGTGTATGCCTATAATTACAGCTACTTGGGAGGCTGAGGCAGGAGGTTTGTAAGTTTGAGACCAGCCTGGGAAACTTAGCAAGATTCTCTCTTAGATTAAAGAATAAAAAGGGCCATGGTGTAGCTCAGTGGTAGAGTGCTTGCCTAGCATGTGTGAGGCCCTGGGGTTAATCCCCAGTACTTACAAAATAAATAATAAGTAAACAATGGCTAAGCAAACAATCAATAACTGATATGGAGGCTGGATGAACACCAGACAGACAGTAAGCTGAGCAGTATGACAAGTACCCAGAAATGTAGAAATGTGTACAAAATAACATACCTTTATTTACTAAGGTAAAGTTTATAGTGATTTTTAAAAAGGAGCTGGATATGAAGTAAAAGTACATCAATAGGGAAATGGCTGAACAACTGCCCTGTGAAATGTCCTGATTTCAAAGATTGAATGAGATCTCTCTGAGCTGACCTGGAGGAATTTCACAGCACTTTGAAAAGTAAAAAGGCAAGATACAAAGATTTGTGTGTAGCGGCCCATTGTTTTTTAAAATGAAAAAAATAAAAGCCTGACTGTGTATATTAGTGGTAATGTAGTATGTTAAGGTAGTATGTTAACCACCAGAGGATGGAAGAAGGTAGGAAAGCTATCATTTGGCTGTTAAGATCAATTACCTGGAGCTGGGCTCAGTGATGCACACCTGTAATCCCAGTGACTAGGGAGACTAAGGCAGGAGTATCAGAAGTTTGAGGCCAGTCTCAGAAACTCAGTAAGACACTCAGCAACTTTGTAAGACCCGGTCTCAAAAGATTGGCTACTTGATTTTGGATAGGAACATTGAGGGCCAAACAACAAAATTAAAACCGAAATAAGTCTATTTCAAAGCACCCATAATTTTGAACATAACATACATTTATGTATATGTGTATGATTCTATCAATATATACAGCTGACCCTCTGTATCCAGTGTTCCAATCCACAGATTCAACTAGCTATGGATCAAAAACATTCAGGAACAAAGACTGAATCTGTACTCAACACATACAGACTATTTTGGTCATTATTCCCTAAATTATATAATACAAAAATTATATACATAGCATATTATATATGATAAGTAATTAAAAAATAAAGTATATGAGAGAATATACATAGGGAATATGCAAATACTGTATCATTTTGTATAAAGAACTTGAGCCATCCATAGATTTCTTTTATATCTACAGGGGATCCTGGAACTAAGACCCCCATATATACCCAAGGACAACTGGAGAAAGACAGCGAGAAAGAACAAGCAAGCACAAACACTCTATTAGCTACGGTCACCAAAGTTATGGTGGCTGTCTTCAAGAGGGGTATTCCTAGTAATTTTTAAACTCTTCTTTTTGTTTGAATGTTCACAATAACCAGGTATTATTGATATAATTTTTTAAAACCACACATCTTAGATACCTTCCTTGTGTCCCACCTCTGAAGCCTGGTCCATCACCTGACCTCACTATACCAAACTGGTTCAAGTTCCCAGTGTCTCTAACATACCCCTGCCTCAGTCTCTCCCTCTCCAGGGAGTCCTCCACCTGGAAATGGGAGTGACCTTGCTATTACACCCTTCCACGCACAACTGTCCCCTTCTGAACCTCCTGGCTGCTCAGTGCCCAAGGAAACCATTTATAACCTTCAATGCTGCAGTCTGCAGCCTTAGGCAACCCCCTCTGCTCTTCCACAGATGTCTTTGCTTTGGTAGCCTCTCCTGAATCTCTCCTCCTGTTCTCCTGCTGTACTCCACACACACTCAAGTACAGCACTGAGATTATGAGTTTTCATAGTTTACTTCCTTCCTCCCTATACTATGTGCTATTTAAGGGCAGGACTGTTTCCTAAGTGTCTTTACTAAATGAACAAATGAATGCATGAATCTGTAAAAGTAGAAGCCAGAAACATTAACTATAGATGCACATCAACCCTGTAAAATGTCTGTCTGAGCCTTGCAAAAAGGCTGATGGGGAAACACTTTAAAGTTCATTTCTTTTTCTTTTCCAGTAAATGGCCTGAGCTATTCTACTTTTTAAATCAACTCCCAGGAGTTCACCCAATGAATAATTTATACTCAGGTTACCAAAAGTTAACTACAGTTTAAATCCGTAACAAAAAAAAAACAGAGAAGTCCCAAAGGAAGCTGTTGTCCCCTTTTAAAATCAAACACAAGTTTAATACTGTTCTTTTGCCATGCCAGTTCTAGAAGAGTATCTCTCTCCACAAACACGGCCCAGCTGCGGGGGTTACTTACTGGAGTTGAGGAGGATCATGGCCTTGACACAGAGATACTCTTTGTGCTGGAGTTTCAACTCACGAAACCTTGAAGTTGTTGCCAGGAGCATGTCAAAGATCTCCAGAATTCCTTCTACGCATTTCCCCTCATCCCTACAAAAGTTCATTTGAGAATTTAAGGAACACACAGCTTTAGGCAACCATCAAAAAGAATAAGGAACATTTTCTTTTTAATCTCAGATTTCATCTTGTACATCCTTTGACTGTAGCAAGGTATTATTAAGACAACACCTAGCAACATGAAACTGCTACAATTATCTTCACATAAAGAAGACAAGGTGTGCTATAGGGGATTTTTTTTAGTAAATCAATAGTATTGAGTCAATATTATTTAGGCAAAAGTATGCATTGGAACTACATTTTTCCTTCCACCTCTTCATCAGGTGTTTGTTGTTGTTTTATTTTCTTTTAAAGAATACCACTCTAGTTGATTATTTTAAAACTAAACCATTTCAGTCACCCAGATATGACACCTAGCCAGATATGACAGATGACTCAAATGAGACATTCCATGTTCCCATTGGGAAGTGTTAAGGAGGAAGTCTGCATGTTACAGAAGCAAATATCCCAAGAAGAATCAACTTTCATATCTAGAGCTTCTCATTTCCTAGGTGCTTAGAAACAGGTGTGCCAACCAAGACACACTTCCAAGCAAGTTAATTTGAAAAAATGCATCTGGGAATATGATATACGAAGAAATCACAACCGAGGTGAATTAGTGTCAGAAAAAGGCAGAAGTGGGATTGGAGAAAATTTTGACTTGAAGCTTTTGTTATTTGTTTGTTTTGAAACAGAATCTCATTATGTTGCCAAGGCTGGCCTCAAACACTTGGGCTTAAGTGATCTTCCTGCCTCAGCCTCTTCAGTACTAGGCCACAGGCACTTACCATCACACCAGGCTTGAAGATCATTTTTCTGCAAAAATTTTAGGCAAACTTCAAAGCATATAATCAAAATTCTTTTGAGAACTCCTTATAGGGATGAATTTTTTTAAACATACCTTTGAAGTAAATTACTGTTCTTTATCTTTAAAAAAAACAGTGGCTTTTATTCACTCTAGCCAGACATATATTATTCTACCTCACTGCTTTCCAAAAAACTTCTATCATCATCAGATAGAGTTACTGGAAGTCCCTAACAATCAGGAAGATGATTTTGCCCCCAAACCCTCATTACTCCTGAAAGCTGCAGTGCATCTGAGTGAAGGGTGTCCATGGCACAGTAGGGTTCTGTGGGTTTCAATTTTAGTCTCTTTAGCATCCTCCGAAGGGAGATTGAAGTCTCCTTGGCACTGGCTGCTCCCAATCCTTTTCCCTCAACCCCACCAGGACACTTCTAATGATCATGGTATTTGCAGGAACAGCCTCTGTCGAATTCAAGTAGACTGACACCACTGGGCTCCACCAATTCTGGAGAGACCTTTCCCATTAGGTGCTCAGCCAGGAGCGCAGCTCACCAGGGTCCTGCTTTCCATAGCACCTGTGACCCCACAGACTCACCTACACAGAGCTACAAGCACAAACTGGCTCAGGGTTTTGGCAAATCAGCATGGTGACTTCTGCAAAAAGTTGCAGCTTTCTGAAAATACACAGGTTAAGTGACAAAACACTAGTGCCCCCTAGAAGTCACTTACAGGGAAAGACATCTATCTGGGAGAATCAGAGCACTTTGGAAGGAATGCCAAAATCTGCGAGAAACCCCCACCCTCCCCACACCCCTTCTTCCTACCTCCTCTGACCACCTCCTCAGTTCTGGGTTCCAGTAGGGACAACCAAGGCTCTGCACTTAGCAGGTACACAAGAAACTTCCCTCGTGCCACATCAAGTCACTCTGCTTGAGACAACTAATTCTTAGAAATTGCAACTGTTGAGCTTGAGGACATTTGGTTCACAGAAGCTGATTTTGCACTTAAGAGAAAAAAACAAAAAATATCCACCAACCCTTCCTTTAATAGTTTGACTTTGGGGGCTGGGGCTGAAGCTCAGCAGTGGGCAATTGCCTAGCACGTATGAAGTACTGGGTTCAATCCTCAGGACCACATAAAAATAAATAAGTAAAATAAAAATATTGTGTCCATATTGAGGTTGTACCATTCCCTCACTAAATGCATGCCATATATATATATATATTTTTAGTTGTAGGTGAACACAATACCTTTATTTTATTTATTCTTTATGTGGTGCTGAGGACCAAACCAGTGCCTTACATATACTTGGCAAGCACTCTATCACTGAGCCACAACCCCAGCCCCAAATGCATGCCATTTTTAACAAAAATTTGTATTTCAAAATTCGGAGAGAGTTTACATACGGATACATACTGCAACTCACAGTAATCAGAGCATGTGTACTTCATGGGAAAAGTGAATCTCCGTGAAATTCACTTGAAAGAAATGCTAAAGAACTAGGTTTGACTGCTTTCTTTTTGGCAGGTATGACAGATAACCATTTCATTCAAGGGCTGGCAAAGTTAGAATATTTTATTCACTTCACAGTCTGTAGAAACCAAATATATTTTTAGAAAATAAATGAGAAATATAGGGACAATAACAAACAATACCTTATAAATGACAGCCTCATAAAATTCTACTTTCAGTTGAGTTATAAAGAAAAGTGGAGGATTTCAATTGATGAGGTCTATTTCATTTATTTTGTAATTATGGACTAAAACTGAATTATAAGGAAAAAAACTAGGACAAGATAATAAGATTTGAATTAAAGATAGAGAACATACGGACTGAAGGTTAAAATATTGAAATTGTATGTCAATCAAATCTACTTACTCATGGAAGTACACATTTGCCCACCATTTGTCCATGAACCAGTGCCAAATAAAATTACTAATTACAAACGGAATAGTCTATTGCTTGATAATCTTCTTTTATAAAAGAAAGACATCCTGTTTAATACAATGACAAATGTTCAATGAGTGGGCCCTACTTTGGGGCTATTCTTTAGTACTAACATATGTCTCTGCTGGCTGCTTATATAGTTACAGACCAGAATTTACCTCCTGTGTATGGCCATTGGATATAGGGTGGGCAGACTCAGGTAAGTTCTTTCCATGTGCTTATCCTTAACAAGGGTTCAACATTTGGATACCAAGGGTAAATTAAATTTTTGAAGTGAAAGTATTATAGCTTCCTTGAAGAAAATTCAATATAGAAATAATTAATGCAAATACACACTCAAACTTCCTCTTATGGCATTTGGTTTTTTGTTTTTGTTTTTTGGTACTAGATAGAACCCAGAGACACTTTACCACGGAGTTACATCCTCAGCCCTTTGTAGTTATTGTTTATTTTGAGACATGTCTCACTAAGATGCTGAGGATCTCCATAAGTTACTAAGGCTGGCCTCCAACTTGTGATTTCCTGAGTTGCTGGAATTACAAGTGCACACCACGGCACCCAGCTTCCTCTGATCTTTAAACAGCATTTAACATTAACAGTTTCTTATTGATGCTAAGGATATAAAAATGTCATGTATGATTTTTTTGAGCAAGCAGCAGCTCAGGTTCTGTGGTAGATCGTGAGATGAATTTATGATTTTAATGGTTACTAAAAGAACTACCTTTTTGGAAATCAGCTGAGATAACCAGAGTTTCCTCTCATCCCCAGTAGGTTCAAGTTTTCTTGCTGCAAAAGCCTCAACATGAATAAAGGTCATATCACTACTTGAAGAAATTCTGGCAGGGAAATTTAGCAACAGATAGCAAATTTTCAAATAGTGTGAGGGTTATTTATTTACTTAGCAAAAAAAAAGATTCATAATGGAACTCCTTTATATAGAGAGTATGATCCCTGATTTTGATTAGGCAACTCCCCCAGAAACAAAACTATATTATCTATATAAGAGATGAGCTGAGTAACTGAACTATCTTAAACTTGAAATTCTAGATTCCAAAAAGCTAATGTGTCAAAAATAATACTAGGGTGCTGGGGCTGTAGCTCAGTGGCAGAACACTTGTCTAGCATGCGTGAAGCACTGGGTTCCATCCTCAGCACCACATAGAAATAAACAAATAAAATAAAGGCATTCTGTCCACCTAAACTACAAAAAAATTTTTTTTAAATACTATTAGGGATAACAACAAAAAGTAAACATGAGGAGTCACTCAAAACAATGCCTCCTCAATGTGAAAGCATTTACAATTCCCTAGAACTCCTTTTTATACTTAATGAGATATACTAAATTTATATGTTATAAAACATAAGACTTTCAAATATTTATAAAGAGTAATGTGAATATATTAAAAATAACTTTCTTCTTCTATTATCTAAGTACAATGTAAGCACAATATTTATCCAGGATTGGTTTCCATTTATAGAAATTTTCACATTTACTTACAGGAATTAAAGAACCCAATAAAGAAGCAAGTTAATTGCACTAAAATCGAGGAATGAAAATTACACTACAAGACAAAAAGTAAAATAATTTCAATATCTGCAAATCTACTGGATTATCAAGGGACAGAACATCTCACTAACACTAACTTCTAGGAGAACTGTATGTGTATATTATATGTACAAGTAGGTTTGTTGGGGAGTGTATGTGGCTTTATTTAAGTCATCGAGTGGAACATAATGAATGCATGCCTTGGCTGGGTGCTTGGCTTTTTGGCCTGCCTTGTAGCATGGTACCCTGAGATGACAGCAGGAAGAGTGAGTTTCTGAAGTAGGCAGAAATAAAATAGTGCTATTCTAAGCCAAAAGAATAAAGTAGAAAGTAAGGCAGGCAGCCTTTTGGCCTCCTCCTTCCCCTTCCAGTTCTCTCTTGCTGAGAGGCAATGTACCGATGTCACTAAGAGTGTGGATTCCACAGCCAGGTCCCCAAATCCAGCTCTACCACTTACTTTTGTATAACTGTAGCAATGTCACTAAACTTTCCATTTCCGATAGGGATTCTGATGGTGCTTACCCACAAAGGGCTGTTGTGAAGATTAAACAAGTCAACATATATCAAGTGCTTACGATGGTGCCTGGCACATACAAGCCATTAAGTGAGCTATTTTGATTGTTACTGAAGGCTCTCATGTTCCACACTGCTCTGGGCTTCCAGAGCTTCCCTCTATGGTTCACCACCAGGACTTGCTCCTGCTCAAGCCACATCCCATGCGCCAGCTCTTCCCACAGGCTTTGTTCTCCACCAAAACACCTCCATTACTCAGAACAGTGCTCTTTGTCAATGTCATCCATGAATAGATGCTGATACCTTGGGGCACCGCTCTTCATCTGCCAAACGTGCGAATGAGGGTCTTCTGATGACCTAAAGTGGTAACAGGATTATGATGCAAGAGTTGGGGCAGGTACTTTCTGTTCTTAGCACTAGGCATCCTCCTACTCTGTGCAGAGTCAACGTGGCACTTTTTCAACATAAGGGGAAGTGGAAATCAATTCCCGTGGAGATTTTCAAACTGTTCAAATGTACACCGAAAGTTTTCTATTAGGGCTGGGGTTGTGGCTCAGTGGTAGAGCACTTGCCTAGCATGTGTGAGGCACTGGGTTCGAGACTGAGCAGTGCATATAAATAAATAAATAAATAAATAAAGGTCTATTGATTTTATATATATATATATATATATATATATATATATAAAGTTTATATATATATTTTAAAGTTTATATATATAAATATATATTTATTTTAAAGTTTTATATATTTTTTTTAAGTTTTCTATTTTTTTCTGCAAAAATCTTTAATGTGGTTGTATATTCCAGCTTTCCCTCCATAAACAGCTCTATTAAATCAATTAAAAATTGGTTCCTTTTCTGTGCCATCATTTTTAAAAAGCTAAATGTAACCAAGTTATGACATTAGCACTATCATATCCCAACTTCTATAAACCTTCATCTGGTTTTAAATAACTATTCCTTTCACCATTATTTCCAAAAACACTGTTATAGCACATGCTTTAGAGTGAGTTAAAGTATATGAAAATAAATTCATAAGAAATTTATTCATAAGAAATTTATCACCTGTCTAGATAGTTGGAAATGTAATTGGTCACTAGAAGTGGACAAGACAGCAAAACAACTTAAGATTATAACCTGAAAAAAGATTTTTTTTTTTTTTTTGGTACCAGGGATTGAACCCAGGGGTACTTAATCACTGAGCCATATCCCCAGCACTTTTTATGTTTTATTTTGAGATAGGGTCTCACTAAGTTGCTGAGGTGGCTTTGAACTCATGATCCTCCTGCCTCAGCCTCCTGAGCCACTGGGATTTTAGGCATGCACCACTGCACACCACTAAAATAGAATTTTTAATGCAGAAAAATCTACATTGACCTGCACACTTAGTGGCCATATATCCTGCAGGGTACAGTCCCTTGTTGTGATCCTGGCCTTTGAATGCAGCTGCGCCACAGATTAGAAGGGAGGCAAGGGACAGTGAATCCCAGCTTTCTTTTCCTTGGGTTCTTGACCCAGTGAAGGAGCTGATGACATTATCATCCTCTAATTACCCTTTCAGGTGTGAGATTTTAATTACTGCACCTAGGACTCTGTTTCCACTCACTAAGTGCCTCACTCAAAACAAGTCTGAGAAGAAGCACAATATGTGTTCCTCACCTGTCCAGAACAAGGTCTGGGGCAAAGATGAGCTTGCCGGGGTGGTCAATGGAGCGCCACATCAGCCCCACCATCAACACCTCCATCCAGCAGCTCTCCAAGAGCCGCACTTGGTCCAACAGGCTGAGTTCCACGAAGCCTAGGGAAATGAAGATACCGTGAGACACACACACCCACCCTCCTCTTCCACAACCTGTTCTGTGAAGATAGAACAGCAAGTTTTCAAAGGCTTAGGAACACAAACAACATAGGGAAATAATAAATATAAGATGTGATTAAATGCTGTTTAAAGGAAGAAAGTTTTGAATTTAAGGTGTGCAGCTTGCAGTTTCCAGTCTTGAACCTTTTCTAGAGATTAACAAATTTCATTTAGTATTTATATATGTAGGTATGTATGTATGTATTTATAGTTCCCTCAGTACCGGGGATTGAACCCAGTGCTCTACTAGCCCTTTTTATTTTTCATTTTGATGCAGGGTCTTGCTAAGTTGTTCAGGCTGGCCTTGAACTTGGTGATCCTCCAGCCTTAGCCTCCTGAGTCACTGCGATTACAGGTGTGCACCACCACAGCGGGCTTCACTTAATATTTCTAAAGAACATCTACCAAGGCTACTTGGCTCCCTGGGCAGATGCTTAAGGAGAACAGAAAGCCAGACCTGATCCTTATTAGCAAAACTGTCTTAATAACTCCTGTGACTATTGAGAAAGATAAAACTCAACTGCCAGTCAGAGGGACTACCTGTCTGACCCAAGCCATGACTGGGACTAAAAGGGTGGGCAGAAAGGGTAGGTGGAGGTTGGGGGTGAGGGCCATGCAGGGAGCAGTGCCAGCCTCTGCTGAAAGTCAAGGCTTCAACTGAAATGGTTCCTCTGATTGCTTCAAATTTCCTCTCTAGAGTTAGGATCATTCTTCTGAGTAGGAACACTCATTCTAGGTGAATGCATCCTAAAGAGCAAATACTACAACTGAAGCAGGTCCTGATGGCCTAAAAGCATGCATTGGTCACAGAACTGGAAAGAAACAGTTATCTGTAAGGAACTGAGTGCTTTTAAAGCAAAGTAGAGAACACTGGAGCTTCCTTTATATGCTATAATAAAAAGAGCAGGCAGGGTAACCAAAGGTAAAGTCTTGGCATAGAATGAACTTCAGTTTGAACATTAGCTCAGTCCCCTCCTAGCTAGTTATTTAATCTCCTTTAAGACTATTTTCTATAGGAAACATGGGGGCACTCTTGCCTTCCTCTCAAACCTTCCTATAGGTACGATCACTTAACCTCCTCATTTTACCAATGAGGAATCTGCAGCACCAAGACCACACACATGATTCAAATCTTTGAGCGATTACATTGTGAATCTGCACAAAGGAGAGTTCAATGGAGTAATGAATGTAAAGATGGACAAATCCCTTCCATAGACACACACATAGCCCAGTTCAGGTCCCTCTTATGTACATACATTCCAATTCCACTCAGTTATAAACATTACACCTACCCAAGAGAGATGAAGATTTCTATTTTTATAGATATCTGACAAGATTGAGGCTAGATGATATTTTAATACCATGTTGGTTTGGCTAATGACTATGTCAACTGCAGGGGAGAGAAAAATCATACCTTAAGCCTATACCTAAATTTTCTGCAAAACTTTCAAAACACCACACTTGAAGAAGGACTAATATGGCTTAAAAGTTCACTTTTGTTAGAGTACAAAGAAGCTGCAGAGTTTTTAGCAATAATTTCACCACTACTCTCCATGTGGGATCCTGCAAAATAGTGTTTATGCATTCAAAGCAAAAACTGAAGGAAAGTGCATCAGTGTTTTCTCCTCTGGGAAACAGCAGAGAAAATGAAATCATTCTGGCAAAGGTGAAGATGCTAGACAAAACAAAACAAAACCAGACACCAGAAAACTCAGAAGAAATGAGCCCAGGCCCACAAAGGACCACAAGAGACACCAATCGCCCAGGGTCTTAGTTCCCACAGCTCTCTATCCCCAACATTTCTTCACCTAGCTTCTCACCCCCACCTAATATTTACAGTTTGCCTAATGCAGTTGCTGCCTCTGAAGCCAGGGGTTTAGAGCCTGGAGAGAGACCTCATTTCTTAGGCCACTGTAAAGAAGTGGATGGAGATGTCTTTTCGGAGGATGATGTGTTGCAGTCATACAAGGTTAGAATCCTAAATTCACTCCTCCATAGAAACACTAGTTCAGATGCTAATTAGTAATTTTAGCACAATATAGTACTTCAGGTACAGATGCTCCTCAGCTTACAATGGAGTTACATCCAGGTAAACCACAGTAAGCTGAAAATATTTTAAGTCAAAAATTGCAAGACCTGGCATGGTGGCACTCACCTGTAATCCCAGCAGGTAGGGAGGCTGAGGAAGGAGAATTGTGAGTTCAAAGCCAGCCTCAGCATAAGTGAGGCACTAAGCAACTCAGTGAGATCCTGTCTTTAAATAAAATACAAAATAAGAGGCTGGGGTTGTCAGTGGTAGAGTGCCCACCTAGCATGTGTGAGGCACTGGGTTCGATCCTCAGCACCACATAAAAATAAATAAGTAAAATAAATGTATTGTGCCCATCTACTACTAAAAAATATATTTAAAAAAATACAAAATAGGGCTGGGGATGTAGTTCAATGGTTGAGTGCCCCTGGGTTCAATCCCCAGTACTCCTCCCCTCAAAAAAAAAAAAAAAAAAAAAAAAAAGAAATGCATGTAGAGCCAGGTACTACGGTGCACATTTGTAGTGTCAGCTACTGGGGAGGCTAAGGCAGGAGTGTCACTTGAGGCTATCTTGGGCAAGAGCAAGGCCCTATCTTAAAAAAAAAAAAAAGCACTATTAAATTCAACTTACCAAACATCATAACTCAGTCTAACCTACCTCAAACATGCTTAAAACACTTATATTAGCCTACAGTCGGATACAAATCATCTAACATAAATCCCATTTTATAATAAAATGCTGAATAGCTCATGATTGAATATTGAACCACAGGAGAAAACCAGAATGGTTGTATGGGTACACTTTCACACCATCATAAAGTTAAATCACGAACTGTCTATATATACTATAAATAGGTCTGGTTTACTTTATAGGATGGAAAGTTTACTTTATAGGATGGAAAAATGTAGGTTCTAAATGACAACTCAAAAACAGTTAAGCTTGCTTTTGACTTGACAGCATGCCAGGTTTACTGGTCTTTTGATTCATGTTACCTCAACTGCTGGTTTACTCTATTAATCTTTGTATATTAACTTATGTACATAACTGATACTTCCTTGATGGGAAAAATATTTTAAAACTTCCTATTTAGGATCTGACAAACTTTTCATTTTCAGGCTGGTCATACTGTACCCTACTCCACCCCAACCTGCTCAAGGTGAGAAGTTCACAGCCAACAGACCCAGTCAATGTGGAGGTCATAGACCTACCTTTTAACTATGCTCCAGGTTCCAAATCCTGGACTTTCTTGCCCAAATGGTCCCAAGTTCAATTTCAGAGCCCAGGTGTGTCTCTTTATGAAACTGTTCTCCCTGACCACATGTAGGAATGAGAGGCAGTCAATAGGTAGTGTCATTTGGAGATGTGTATAGAGAGGATGGGGTGCATGCAAGGAAGGACCCAGGGAGTAGGGAAAAGAAGGGAGTCAGGAACAGAAAAAGGCCAGGTACGACTCCTTCTGTACCAACGTGTCAGGTAGAGAGGAACTGAGAAGTCCAAGAATTCTAAACCCCACTGCCTTCCAGGAAATGTTGAAGCTATGTTTTCAACATAGGAGAAAAGAACACATTTTAAGTTATAAATTAAGATGTCAAATTGTTAAATATCTAGACAAAGTCCTGGACATCTACTTTTTACTCTCAACCCAAAAATATTGGGAGCAGTCCTTTCTAGAAATAAATGAAATGTGAAGACCCAGAGAGCCCTACCAGGAATTTTCTTGGCCCAGCCGATCATGTGCACCAGTTCCTTGTCGGCCAGCTTGGTGAGGGACATCATCATGGAGACCTCTGTGAAGGGTGTGCTGGGGCGGCTCACCAGCACATTGGGTGGCTCCGCCTCGAGGAGGGTGAGCACCAGCTGCTCGGGGCTCAGGGCACTCAGCAGCAGCTCCTTGGCTCTTGGCAGGTGCCCACCGGTTTTCTTGACTTTGCTCAGGCAGTGCAGCTGCTCGCTGGAACTTCTCTGTCGTTTCACCACGTGATACCCGCACCTTTCTCTCCGGGAGCCTGAAGGGGAGATCAGATGGCCATACAGTGTTTGCTCTGATCCAGAGGCTAGCTCCTGATGGCCAGGGAAAAAACATAGCCATGATATCACTGAAGGACCAGAGTCTATTCTCAGAAAGCGTCTGAGAACAGAAGGTCAACTTCTTTTCTGAAGCCTTGGGGCCTGGACTGAAGATTACTATAGTTGTGACTGTATTAACAAAATCAAAAACTTGACATTTTAGGCGTATTAAATCTCCATTTGAAGGTCATCTGTAGATACTAAATCCATTTCTCTTTTAAAGCATGCGGACATATCTCAGTTTCCAAATTACAAAATTAAGAATTTTCCTCAGGTAGAAAAGAGGGAAAAGTTAGGACTTCAACATTGATAATACACTTTATGATATATTTAAAATATATGGATATATACATACACATGTATGTATGCATATCTGTATGCACATATATACATATGTGTAACACGTGTTCTTGTCACAAACTTACACAAACAAGTATACTTCAAATAAATTAATTGAAAAAATCTGGAAAATAGAGAAGAGAATGACTTTGAACATAAATACTTTCAGCTTTTTATGCTTTTATACATTTTCATATTTTATAAACAAAATTAGAATCATGGCATAGATACTATTTCATAACCTTCTTTTTCTCTTTTCATTAAAAATGTCATACGAAGGGCTGTGGATATAGCTCAGTTGGTAGAATGCTTTCCTTGCATGCACAAGGCCCTGGGTTCCATTCCCAGCACCACAAAAAATAAATGAATAAATAAATAAAAATGTCATATGACAATTAAAAATGCACATAGCGTTCTGTTCTATTAGTATAGCATAATTTATTTAGAGTCCCATGCTAAGTAAATCTAATTTGCTACAATTTTTCTATTAAATATTATAATAAACATACATTTTTGTATATGTATCAAATTACTTCCTTATAATAAATTCAAAGAAATCAAATTGTTGAACCAAGGCATACATACATTTAAAATTTTGATACACATTCACAGATTACTCCCCAAAAGTGTTTCAAAAATTATAATCTAAACAGTAGTGCAAGGACCAACTATTCTCACATAATACCATTGAGCATTAAAAACCATTTTTTTAATAAATATTTTTTAGTTGTAGTTGAAACAATACCTTTATTTTATTTATTTATTTATATGTGGTGCTGAGGATCGAACTCAGGGCCTTGCACATACTAGGTGAATGCTCTACCACTGAGCCACAACCCCAGCCCCTAAAAACCATTTTTAATATTTGTTTTTCTAAGGACTAACATTTTTAATATTTGCTATTATAAGGATGGGCTAAACAGTCTTGCCTTACTTTGTATCTTTAAAATTACTAGTAAGGTTAACTAATATGTTTGTCCTTTGTATTTATTTACTTATTAATTGCCTATTTGTGTATTTTGCCCCTTTCTTCCCTAAAACCTACAAAGGCTCTTGATATAGTATTGATAGATAACTTTGTTAGATGCAACATTCATCTTATTTGCTTTATTTTAATTGTTGTTTTTCTTGGTGGTACTGGGAATTGAACCCAGGAGTGCTCTACCACTGAGCTACACCTCTACCCCTTTTTAATTTTTAATATTCATTTTTTAGTTGTAGTTTGACACAACATCTTTATTTTGTTTATTTATTTTTATTTGGTGCTGAGGCTCGAATCCAGGGCCTTGTACATGCTAGGCAAGTGCTCTACTGCTGAGCTACAATCCCAGCCACCTTAATTTTTATTTTGAGGCAGCACGTGTTGCTAAGTTGCCAAAGCTGGCCTCAAACTTGCAATCCTCCTGCCTCAGCTTCCACAGTTGCTAGAATTACAGGCATGCATCACCATACCTGGCTCATCTTACTTGATATATGTCTTTTAATTTTGCTCATGCTGTCCTTTGTCATAAGAATCTTTAATGCAGAATCAAATCTTTTTACTTTATATCAATATTTTATATATTGTCCTTTATCTTCTTGAACACTTGTGTGATTCAAATTTATTTGGAATTTTATGCATACCTATATTATATGCATTATATTATATCATGATATTATATGATATGATATTTATTTTCACGTTATATTTTTCAAATGGATGTACAATTTTCCCGATAGTAATTATTGAATAAGACTTCACCACTGATGTGGAACGTCTTTTCATTAATAAATAATTACATATAAAATTATCTTTTCTCAGATTCTCTATTCAGTTTTAGAGATCTACTTTTCTATTCCTGTGTTAGTACCAAAATGTTTTATTAATGTGGGTTTTTGGATCAGAATACAATGGAACAGGGGCCAGGGTTGTGGCTCAGTGGTAGAGCACTTTGCTAGCCTGCATGAGGCACTGGGTTCAATCCCCAGCACCATATAAAAAATAAATAAATGAATAAAATAAAGGTATATGTCCACCTACAAATAAAAAAATATTTAAAAAATACAATGGATGGACTGGGGTTGTGGTTCAGCAGTAGAGCACTCACTTAGCACATGTGAGGTGCTGGGTTTGATCCTCAGCACCACATAAAAAATAAATAAATAAAATAAAGGTATTGTATCCATCTACAACTACAGCTAAAAAACTATATTTTAAAAAAGTGATTATAAAAGAAAGAAATTGACAAATACACTATTATTATAGGATATAGTAATGTAATCTCCCTCAGCAACTGATAGAGCAAACAGTTGAGAGAAAAGTAAGAATGCTGAACATTTGAACTGCACAACTGACAAGCTTAATATACACAGACCATAAATATTTATAAAAATTTTCACATATCAGGTCATAAAGAAAATCTTAATTAAAATTGATGTCAGATCATTCTTGATGATGTTAATAAAGATAAAATTAGCAATGAAATAAATTAGCTAGAGCCAGGTACAGTGGTGCATGTCTGGAATCCCAGCAACTCAGGAGGCTGAAGCAGGAGGATCACAAGTTCAAAGCCAGCCTCAGCAACTTAGTGAGACCCTGTCTCAAAATAAAAAAAATAAAATGGGCTGGGGGTGTGGCTCAGTAGTCAACCGCCCGCCTGGTTCAATCCCTGCTACCAAAAATAAATAAATTAATTAACTAGAAGGCATGAGAAAATATAAACTATTATCTCCCAAGGAAATTTAGTCTTAGCTAATTATAGTAAAAGGAAGGGCTCTATCCACTCAGGAACAGTTGAATCAAATTTGTTACCAAAAGAATTAAAATTCAAAATACATTTCTTTCTCTTTTTTTTCTTTTTTCTTTCTTTCTTCTTTATTTCTTTTCTTTTTTTTTTTTTTTTTTTTTTTTTTGGTATTGGGCAGTGAATCCAAGGGCACTTAACCATGGGCCACACCCCCAAACCTTTTTAAAATTTTATTTTGAGCAGGGTCTCACTGAGTTATTTAGGGTCTTGCTAAATTGCTGAGGCTGGCTTTGAACTTGTGGTCCTCCTGTCTTAGCCCCAAAGTCACTAGAATCACAGCTATGAGCCACCATGCCTGGCTTAAGACATATTTCATTTTATTAGCAATTAGAGTGTTATAAATATTTAAGTTCAATTATACTACAGACTAACATGGAATAAAATGTATGGCTTACAAAGCACTTCTCTAATCACACATTTCTCTTTTGTACCCTGTGTGAGGATAAGAAGTGTACAAAAGAGATGTGCTTTCCCCGTGTGAAAGACTTTCAAGTCTTATGTTCCAGGCCCTGTAGTGAGTTCTGGAAATTTCAGATTCCATAAAACTAAGCCCTTGTGAAGGAATTCATATTTTCTATGAGGAATTTCTAATGCTATGACTTTGACACTACAACCTAGGCAGCTGCCTCTGAGTGAGCTTAATGACAAACTAACAAATAGGGTATTCCACATTAGACAGTAGTAAATAGTCCCAGCCCAAAGAGGATGGATGGTGATGGTAATAAATGATATAATGGGACTGGGGATGTGGCTCAAGCGGTAGCGCGCTCGCCTGCCATGCGTGCGGGCCGGGTTCGATCCTCAGCACCACATACAAACAGAGATGTTGTGTCCGCCGAATACTAAAAAATAAATATTAAAAAATTCTCTCTCTCTCTCTCTCTCTCCCTCTCTCACTCTCTCTTAAAAAAAATGATATAATGGCAGCTAACATCAACCAGAAGCTTGTAGAAGGTACTGTGTATTGTACACAGATTATCTGTCTTGTGCTGACAGTCACCCTAGAAGGACAAGTGCTATTAATATCTTCAATACAGAGAGAGGAGCCAGACACAAGGCAGCTCAAAAAAAAAATTGACCAAGTTAGGAAAGCTAGAAACTAGCAGGAGCAGGATCTAAACCCAACCAATCATATGAATCCAGAGCTTGTGCTTATAACTATTGTCTTATTGTTTAACTCTTATTTTATACCAACTACCTACCAAATCCATTTTTTTTTATTTTTTTTTTATTCAAAACATTACAAAGATTTCAGAATCACATCGGTTACACATCCACATTTTTACATAATACCATAATAGTAACTGTTGTATTCTGCTACCTTTCCTATCCTCTACTATCCCCCCTCCCCTCCCCTCCCATCTTCTCTCTCTACCCCATCTACTGTAATTCATTTCTCTTCTTATTTTTTCCAAATCCATTTTTTGAAAGTATATACATCAGATGAGTAAAGAGATGACACTCAAAAGATGCTGAGCTGTTGTCCCAACACAGGGATACAGACTAAATATGTGGCTATTGAGATTGTTTTCCTGGATAGTTACATGGAAACATATCCTTGTAAAGAGGCCTTATCTCTGTTGTCCGTCTAGGCAGCTGTCCTCCTATGATAAATAACTATATCAACACATCAGTAGGAAAGAAAAGATCAGAGGTAAAGAAGAAAAAATTAGTCACAGACACATGATTTATGACTAAAAAGGGAATGTAGATAGTGCAGGAGGATCCGAATGCAGGGAGACTACCAATCCTCCAAGACTGAATAGAAGGTAGAGTGTGGGTAGAGGGTTTGGGGGAAAGACAGACAAGAAGAGCATCTGGAGAGAGGCCAAAAGTAAAGAAACAAAATGACATTCAGTCCATAGGAGTCCAACCCTCATGCTCTTCCTACTGTGGGTGCTGCCTTGAACCCTGAGGCCTAGAGCTGTCCAACAGATCCTAGTACACAATGTGCCCTTGACCTAAGACTAAACTGAAAATCATTGTTTTTTAAAAACACACACACCACACTCACCTTAAAATATTGTTTAACTTAAAAATAAAGACCTTTTCTTTGTAATTTTTTTGTCAAAGGGCCGAAGGCTTTCTCTTTAAACATCTCTGACACCTGGAAAAATCACCTTTCTGCATGGACTACACCCCTATGTCATTTCTGGATTTCCAGTTGCAGTATTTTTGAAAAATATTTTTTAGTTGTCAATGGACCTTTATTTTATTTATTTACATGCAGTGCTAAGAATCGAACTCAATGCCTCACACATGCTAGACAAGCGCTCTACCACTGAGCCACAACCCCAGCACCCAGGGGCAGCATTTTTAAAATGGAGCAACATGGCTGGGTGCAGTGGCACACGCCTATCATCCCAGAGGCTTGGGAGGCTAAGGCAGGAGGATCACAAGTTCAAAGTAACTGCAAGGTGCTAAGCAACTCAGTGATACCCTGTCTCTAAATAAAATAAAAAATGGGGCTGAGGATGTGGCTCAGTGGTTGAGTGCCCCTGAGTTCAATCCCTGGTACCCAAGGGCAGGGGGGAACTAGAGCAACAACTTAGATATTCCTAAGTTTGTGATTTCTCCCCCTTCTTAGCTATTAGTCCTTTACAGTTTTTTTTTTTTTTTAATATTTATTTTTTAGTTTTCGGCGGACACAACATCTTTGTTTGTATGTGGTGCTGAGGATCGAACCCCGGCCACACACATGCCAGGCGAGCGCGCTACCGCTTGAGCCACATCCCCAACCCCCTTTACAGTTTTGTTCAAAGCTTTCAAGTAAACTTTCACAGAAACAAAAGCCCAGGAAGTGTGATCAAATTAAGAGAGTTCTTCTATACTTGTGAATTAGATGAGGGTTCTAATCTACTGTACATACAGAGAAAAAAAAGGAAGCAGAGAATATTTAAAAAGCAGAGCTACTAAAAGATGATCAGGGAGAAAAAGAGAAAGATGCTCATTTTAATTTTTCACATAATTAGTTACCAAGAAAGAAGTTACAACAAATTCCAGGCAAAAATATAGGCTAGCAAAAGAATAAGAAAAGCACAGGCAGAGCAGATATGAAAATATATAAACAATAAGCATGACTGGGTATGATGGTGCACGCCTGTAATCCCAGCTACTGAGGGGACTGAGGAAGGAGGCTGCAAGTTCAAAGCCAGCCTAGGCCACTTAGTGAGCTTAGTGTTTGAATATAAAATAAAGATAAAAATAAACAGGCTAGCCAACTGGTCCCCATGGCTGCCGTGCTGGAGCCGGGCAAGTCCGGGAAGGGGAAGGTTCTTTTCTATCTTATCGTAGCCCTTTAAGCTCCTAGGAATTTTAGATGTTGAAAACATTCACTGTGCACGGGATTCGATATTATATGGTTCATTGGGATCTGTTGTGGCTGGACTTGGACATTTTTTGTTAACTAGTAGAATTAGAAGATCATGTGATGTTGGAGTGAGAAGATTTATCTTAGTGACTTTAGGATGCTGGTTTCCCTGTAGGTATAATCATGCAAAGCAAAGAATCCAGGAAAGAATTGCTAGAGAAGGAATTAAAAACCAGATTTTGTAGGAAAGCACCCAGCTTGATCCTCAAAGAAAACAAATCAGCAGCAGCAGCAGCAACTGAGCAATTCTGAGCATAAAAATCCAAAACGTCTCCCTCAAGTCAGTGTGAGCATTGGGACCAGCCACATATTATGTACAATAAAACTCAAGTTAATAAAAAATAAAATAAAAATAAATAAACAGACTAGGGATGTAGTTCAGTGGAAAAATGCTTGCCTAGCAAGCACAAAACCCTTGGTTCAATCCCCACCACCATCACCAAAAAAATAAAAGGTGTATACAGACAAGTAAACCAAAAGCTATCCAGGTGGAGAGAGCAGGAGTAGGCATCTTTGTGACTTGTTATATTAAAGTGCTTTTTAAAAACATGTATATGTATAGCATATATACACACATATCGTATATATATATACTATATATTATATACACTATATACTATATAGTGTACTACATGTTATATATATATATATATATATATATATATATACACACACACACACACACACACATATATATACCATCATAGAATAAAATCTGTTTCTGACTCCTATATGTATTTTTCCACTTCTAGAAAGCTAGTAGAAGGAAGCAAGACACTTCTCCATAGCTACCCAAACAACCCACAAGATAGTCTATTTTCTTGTCATAAGTTTCCACTGTGGACATTTAAATCATGATGTCATTCTTGGAATGGGTCTTTTCAGGGTCTTAGGAAGATGGCCATCCAGCCTGTTTAAACATTTCAGTGGCTAGAAGTTCCCTAGCCCATGTAGTGGCCTATTCTGTTGCTAGACCCACTGGAACTTTGTCAAGTTATTGCCCATTTGGGGCCAAAATCTGCCTCTGGCAGCTTGATCACACTCTTCCCAGTTCTGTCATCTGCAGCTCAGGGAACTGGTCAATGCCGTGTGACAAACACTTGAAGATAATCACCATGTCCTAAATCTCTTATCTGGGTTACGTGCCCCCTAGTTCCTCGAAAGACAGTTTTCAGCATGGCTCCATACAACAAAAGGCAAGTGAACACTCACCGCATTTCACCATTCCTACTTCATAGCACTTCCGAAGCCGGCAGGCCTGGCAGCTTTTACGCCGGTTCTTGTCTATGGTACACTGATTCGTAGCTGGGCAAATATAATCATTATGTCCTACAGTACAGAAAAAAAAATGAAGGTTCTCGTTAAAATATTTTGGTTAAATTTCTTCCAGGGCAACAACACTGATAACATTACCCAGCTGACTGTTGATGAAATTGTAAATTAGTTCAACCACTAAGGAAATCAGTATGAGGGTTCCTCAAAAGACTAGACATGGGACCACCCCATGATTCAGCTATACCATGCCTCAGTATTTATCTGAAAGAATTAAAGCCATCACCCTATAATGATATATGCATACCCATGTTGATAGCAGCATAATTCACAATAGGAACCAGTCCAGGTGTCCATCAACAGATGAATGGATAAAGAAAATGTGGCATAAATATATACAATGAAGTTTTATTAAGTCATAAATAAAAATGAAATTCTCTCATTTGCAGGAAGATAGATGAAACTAGACCATCATGTTAAGTGAAAGTCAAACTCAGAAGTTCAAGGGACTATGTTTTCTCTCATGTGGAAGCTAGAGAGGAAAAAGGAAAAGAAAGGTGGGGGCAGACCTCATGGAAATCAAAGGCAGATCAGTAGAGGAAAGAGATGGAGGGGTAGAAAAGAGAAGGGGGGGTAAATGCTGGAGAGCAATTCTGGCCAAATTATATTACTATATTGTGTACACAGACGAGTGTGTAACAACAAATCCCATCATTATGTGCAACTCTAATGCACCAAGAAAAAAAATGTGAGGAAAAGTACATTATCCACGTGAGAGACAGGGGACAGATACAGATACAAATGCCAAAGTGACACCCTGATAACAAGTAAAGGAGAACTAAGAATAGTCAGTACCTTGCTTTTTGGCTAATAGGTTATTCCCTCCATATTACTAGAATTTAAAATATATATATATATATATATATGCTTAAGCTGAGCACAGTGGTGCAAGCTTGTAATCCCAGCAGGTTGGGAGGCTGAGGCAAGAAGAACAAAAGTTCAAAGCCAACCTCAGCAACTTAGCAAGGCCCTAAATAAATCAGTGAGACCTATCTCTAAATAAAATATAAAAAAGGGCTGGGGATGTGGCTCAGTGGTTAAGTGCCCTGGGTTCAATCCCTAGTACCAAAATAAATAAAGAAATACATTTAGAAATATTCTCCTTTGGACATGGAAAGGGAAAGTCATATGAAATTGATTTGCTCCAAATCACAGAATTCCTCAAGAGTTGTGTATCAGCTTACCAAATTCAACTGCTTGTATGCTTTTACATATATCCCTCTTTGGGATTTCATATGATAAAATGATGCGAATTCATAACCAAATAAGAAAAGTAAACCAAAAGGAACAAATAAAGAAATTAGTAATTGTTCTGGGAGATGAAACTGACCAGATTATGTTGTATGAGTGTATGAATACATGACAATGAATCTCACTAACATGTACAACTATAATGAACCAATAACAAAATTTTAAAACAGAATTTAGCAATCTACATAAGAACAGGAAGTACTTCTTTAGCTGTGGTGGGTTATCGTTCTCATTGCTTCA
This sequence comes from Callospermophilus lateralis, assembly GCF_048772815.1. Lineage (NCBI taxonomy): Eukaryota > Metazoa > Chordata > Mammalia > Rodentia > Sciuridae > Callospermophilus > Callospermophilus lateralis. The sequence continues at coordinate 66,928,588 of NC_135307.1, read as the reverse complement.
CTCCCTCCCTCGCTCCACCTTGTGACCCTGTGATATGCTAGAGTGCACAGAGTACATTTCTGCACCACTGATGTTGGGTTTGACTCCGGGACTTACGTTAGCAATGGTATGTTAATAAATGTGCTGTTCTAACAGTTGGCTTGACCTTTTGAATGCCTAAAAGGTAGCCACTGGTCCAAGGAGAATGTGGGGATGTGTGGAAAAGACCTGAACTCAACCCAAAGGCCAGGGCCAGCCTTATGGAATAGAACCATCTTAATCAACCCATAGATCCACCCATACGAAAACTAATGCTCAGTGTAATAGGACATTAAGATTTCAGTTGTTTGTTAGATAACAACCTCTAAGACAATTACACTTTAATTTCTATGTAGAGATAAAATATTTCAAAAATCAGTTATTTCATGGGCTGGGGCTGAAGCTCAGTGGTAGAGCACTTGCCTAGCATGTGTGAGGCACTGGGTTTGATCCTTAGCCCCATGTAAAAATAAACAAATAAAATAAAGGCATTCTGTCCATCTATAAATACGAAAAAAATAAAGTTATTTCAGATGCAGTATGGAGAATGGATTAGAGTCAGCAGAACCAATGGAGGACAAGAGACCAAGTGAGAACCTGCTATAGCTGTGTAAATGAGAGAGGCTGTCTGGACTGGACATTCGTAGAAAGGATGATAAGGGACACATGGGTCTGAGAAAGGTTTAGAAAATGGAGACTATCATAGAACAGATAAAAAATAAATAGAGCATTCGGGTACCTTTCTTTTTCTTTTGGTACGAGGGATTGATTAAACTCAGTGGCACTCAACCACTGAGCTATATACCCAGCCCTTTTTTACATTTTATTTAGAAAGAGGGTCTTGCTGAGTTTCTTGGGGCCTCACTAAATTGCTAAGGCTGGCTTTGAACTCGAGATTCTCCTGCCTCAGCCTCCCGAGCCACTGGAATTAAGGGTGTGCGGCCACATCCAGCTCTTTTTAAAATTTTTAAATTTATTTTTACTACTGGGGATGGAACTCAGAGGTACTTTACTACTAAGCTACATCCTCAGCCCTTTTTTTGTTTTTTATTTGCAGAGGCAGGGTCTTACTAAGTTGCTTAGGGCCACACTAAGTTGCTAAATTGAACTTTTGATCCTCCTGTTTCAGCCTCTTGAGCTTCTGGGATTACAGGAGTGTACCACCACCCCTAGAGGTGCCTTTATTTCTTCATTGTATCTTTCTAATAAACAACATAGCCTGAACTTCTTACATTAAGCCTAAATGGATCAGATTTCCAGAGTAGGCAATGGATGAATCTCAATGATAAATGAATAAGTCAGAAAAGAAATAAGTCACAGGACACAGAGGAAAAGGATTCAATTTATGCAAAGTTCAAAAACAGAGAAAATGAAACTATAGTGCTTAGGGATATGTGCACATGTGGTAAAATCTTAGCAAGGAAGGCAGAAGTTAGGACTGTCTTACCCCTGGAGGGAGGGAAGGAGCTATGATTGGAAGGGCCACCCAGGGGTCACTGCAATATCCTATCTCATTACCTGGGGGCACTGCAATATCCTATCTCATTACCTGAGCACTGGTTACACAGGGCTTTTGCTTTCCTATTCTTTAAACTGAATATAATGCATGCAGAATTCTACTTTTTTTCCTCTCTCTCTCTCTTTTTTTTTTTTTTTTTTTTTGCATAGTGGCAAATAAAAACTCCAACCTTTTAACATACTCCACAATTTTTTTTTTTTACCAATATGAGTATCTCATTTAGCAAAGAAAAGTTCTTTTGATCTTTGGTTAGGCCCTTTTTCTTCAGTTACACTTAAATGACATAATTAACTATCTTTTATTTCAAAAGATAGCATCTCTAATAATACAGTCTCATTTTTATTAAAGTATTTTGATCTTTCCCTCTAAATATTTTATTAAAATATCTTTCCTTCTGCATATAAGGACAGAGAGCTAGAAGGCTCATCACTTATGTGAGTAATTACTTCTGGGTGGTGGAACTGGGGGTGATTTAACTTTCTTCTACACTTATTTTTCCACATAATTTGAATGTTTTTTAATGAATATAGATCATAATTTGTGACAATGAAGTGTTTTGTTGTTGCTATTAGTTACTCTCCAGTGAACTAGGTGTGGTGGATAGTGGGGAGGGTGGACCCTGAGCAGGGTGACAAAGGCTTCTATGTGGGACCATCCCCATGGTGGGGTAGTGAAGCCCCATTGCAGTGAAGAGGGTGTCTGCCTGGAGGATGAACAGGGGCAGCAACAATTAAAAAATTTTCATATAGAGGTATTGATTAAAGAAGCAAACAGGAAGATGCAAATATGCAAACAGGAAGAAACTAGAACAAATCTGCCGTTACACTTCTACAGCATGTATATGTATGCACACACACACAATATATATTACTTAATGCTGTCCCCTAAGAAGACTTGGAAGCAGGGACACTCCCAGAGCAAGGAGAAAACTAGTACTCAGATTTTTTTTCTTTCTCCCTTTTTTTTTCTTTTTTTTGGTGAGGGTGTACTGGGAATTGAACCCAGGGGAGCTTTACTACTGAGCTACCTCACAGGCCTTTTTATTTTTTATTTTGAGACAGGGTCTGGCTAAGTTGCTGAAGCTAGTCTAGAACTTGAGATCCTTTTGCCTCAGCCTCCCAAGTCACTGGGATTACAGGCCTGTAGCCACCATGCCAGACTACAAATACCGTTCTCCACTAGGAGAAAATGGGGCTCCATGGAGAAACAACTTATCCCAGGACTGGGACAGGCAAAGTATGGATAAGCCTGAAACTGGTTAAATGTAATCAGTTTCTCTTATTCACTTACGAATAAGTGCCCAAAGAATTATAGGAACATGTCAAAAAAGACCCTTCTGTCACTTTAAGGTTTCCTGCTGGTCAAATCCACAATAATACAGATATCAAAATAATAAATAATGATACTAAAGATAATAATCCATTGCAAAAAATAGGATATCTTAAGTTATAATAATATAAATTAACTAACTAAAGGTTTAATGAAGAACGGGAATATTTGCATAGTCTCAAAGGATTTCCTAACAAAAAGACTTATGAATTACAAAGAGAAAGAAAAAAATAAAGAAAAAACAGAAGTTTTACAGAATACAAGCCTGGGAGACATCATTTAAATCAAGTAACCAAAATGAACATCACTAGGAATGGGACAAATTAAAATCATGCACCACACAAAAGGAGCTAATGGAAAGAACACAGCGTCATAGCCACAGAATCATCTCTGAAATTTTTATTCCTGCCAATAATGTTAACCTGAAACTAATGAAGAGGAAACATCAGGCAAATCCAAAGAGAGGGACATTCTGCAAAATGGCCTAAATCTTTAGAAGTGCTTATAATCATGAAAATCAAAGAAGGACTCAGGAACTACTCTAGACAAATGGAGAATAAAAACATAACAACTAAATGCAAAGTCTGGTTCTGAAACTGGATTCTTGTGCTACAGAGGGCTCTGTTGGGAAAATTGAGGATTTGATGGCAGTAATGCATCCTGATGTTAATTTCCTGATTTTGACAGTTGTATTGTGTCAGAAATACATGTTAAGGTATTCACTGTCTGAAATTCAAGGTCTTCGGCTATCATTCAAGTTGTTATACGTTCCCTGCAGTTGCAGGACTGATGTTTTAAAAATCATCATTCACAGAATTGTTGAGTACCAGCAAGTAAACAAAATGCACAAACTAGCTGGGCGTGATGGTGCACAACTGTAATCCCAGGGGCTCAGGAGGCTGAGGTAGGGAATCTTGAGTCTAAAGCAGGCCTCAGCAAAAGTGAGGCGCTAAGCAACTCAGTGAGACCCTGTCTCTAAATAAAATACAAAATAGGGCTGCAGACATGGCTCAGTGGTCGAGTGCCCCTGAGTTCAATCCCTGGTACCAAAAAATAAAAAAAGCACAAACTGTTGTCTTGCTCAACACTGTACCTCTAGAGCTTAGTACAGGGCTCAGTAAATATTCATTAAGTGGATTTTAATAGGAAAGAGAAGTAAAATAAAGAACAAGCTTTTAAAAAATAAGCCACGCCTTCATCTGGACCGGAATGATGAGGAGCTTCTCCCTTGCTCTGTGCTCCACAGCCCAGGAGAGAAACGGCAGCATCTCTAATGGCAACTCAGTGTGTGAAGAAGCCAACAAGGTCAGCACTAATGGACTGCCCAGCACAAACAGCTTCCAGTGCACTCATCCAGGGAAAGGGACCGAAATGTATTAAGATGTGGTCCTGGAGTTTATGAATCGAGTTAGCAAGACAAGTTTAAAATTAGAAAAACAAAACAGTGTTAAATGGAACCAGTTTCTCAAGTTAACAGTGTACCATCCTGGCCTATTTGAGACATTTGAGTGGACATTTTCAATTACTGCAAAGTATTTATGAAAATATAAAAGGTCCAAAGAAAGGATCGTTTAGGCCTTAAGTAGTTGTCACAGCATAAACTCTTTCCTTTTTGCATATTTATAATTTAACATTCCTGGCTGATGCAGGAGGAAGGAATGACATTGGGAAAACTTACTTTCAACTGTTATCAGCTATAGTCTCAAGGTTCAAAGATATTTCAGGCAGACAGATGTTTTCCCAACAGCAAAAAAGATGAGTCTCTCTCTCTCTCTTTTTTTTTTTTTTTAAAGACATACTTAATTGTAATGGACCAAAATTTCTTCAAGGAGCTGGCACGGTGGTGCATGCCTTATAATTCCAGTGGCTCAGGAAGCTGAGGCAGGAGGATCAAAGTTTAAAGCTGGTCTCAGCAACCTAGTGAGGTTCTGAGCAACTTAGCAAGAACCTGTCTCAAATAAAAAGGGGGTGGATTGGGGATTTGGCTTAGTGGTTGACAACCCCTGAGTTTAATCCCTGGTACCCAAAAAAGAAAAAAAAAATCCTCGGGCTGGGATTGTGGCCAGCAGTAAAGCGCTCACCTAGCACGTGGGAGACCCTGGGTTGGATCCTCAGCACCACATAATAATCAATAAATAAAAGTATTGTGTCCAACTACAACTAAAAATATATATAATATATATAGTATTATTTTTTAAGTCCTCAAGGGGTAAAATTCCAAAACCTCAGAAAGATACAGAATTCAAGAATCATATCAAGCTGGTGTGATGGCACACACCTTTAATACCAGTGACTTGGGAGGCTGAGACAGAAGAACCTCAAGTTCAAGGTCAGTCTCAGAAACTTAGATCTGTCTCAAATTCAAAGGTGGGGAGGGATAGCCTGCGGGTGTACCTCACTGGTGGAGTGTCCCTGTGTTCAAACCCCAGTACCACAAAAATTTTAAAAATGTATATCAAGAATTCAGTTCTGAATTTCAGAAAATATAAACTGTCCACATCACATATAGCAAAAAAACTGGACCTGGCCTAATAATTCACTGCTATGACAATCGTTTAAATAAAAAAATATTTAAGCATTGGATATATTTCCCATAATCAACTTCATTTCATCTTTAGAACAATTCTGAGTATCTGTTTCACAGAGGAAGCTTCAGATGAAGCCAAAGAGATATTACATGGAAGATCCAGGAAGAATGGGTGGTTATCAAACAGGGTAAATTTCAGAGGTTACATAGAAAGATGACTTTATCCACCAACATTCTACTCCTCACCACCATCTGGGTGCTATTGGTGCTTCTCTGCTTCAGGTAAAACTTCCTCTTAATCTGCACTTATCAGTGTTACCGGTAAGTTAATTGCTAGTTGCCATTTGCACACTATGAACCCCCTTAAGGCTGCTGTTCTTAATTGGTCAAGACAAGGCACTTGGGGCTAGGGGTGTGGCTCAGCGGCAGAGTACTTGCCTAACATGTGCGAGGCCCTGGGTTCAATCCTTAGCTCCACATAAAAATAAATAAATAAAATAAAGATATTGTGTCCATCTACAACTAAAAAATAAATTTTTTTTTTTTTAAAAAGAACAAGGCACTAAGCCAGGCTCGATGGCACATGCCTATCATCCCAACAGCTCAGGAGGATCATGAGTTCAAAGCCAGCCTCAGCAATGGGCAGGCATTTAGCAACTCAGCCAGACCCTGTTTCCAAATAAAAGTACAAAATAGGGCTGGGGATGTGGCTCAGTGGTTGAGTACCCCTGAGTTCAATCTCTGGTACCAAAAAAAAAAAAAAAAAAGGCACTAAGGCTTTGATAAAAAAGGGAAGAAGACCTCATGGTACATTCTTGAATCTCAGCAACTTGGGAGGCTGAGGCTGGAAGACCACAAGTTTGAGGCCAGCCTCAGCAACTTCGAGAGACTCTGTCTCAAAATTTAAAAAGAAAGAAAGGTAGGTAGGTGGGGGAAGGAGCTCTATACAAGAACACTGCCCAGAAGGGACATCTGAAGAAGAGATTATGAGGCAAAGAGAAAGAAAGGAACACAGCCAACAAACAAAGAGACTTCAGCACAATCAGGGCTGGCATGGGAGGGAGTGATGGCAAGGATGTGTACAGAATTGGGCTGACTGGTCCTGAAGCCAGTCATGAACAACTTGAAATTGATGAAAAGGTGATTTTTGAAAATTAGCAAACCAAATACATGAACCCTAGCCCAGAAGGAAATTGGAGAATGTTAGAGAAATGATCTAATCCCAGAGCAGAAAACAGGGAGCCATGCAGGAAACTCTAAGTTCAAGAAGACAGCATTTCATCAATTCTCAAAGTTCGCTGCAGCTGAATTCTTGATTTCTGACCATTTCCATAAAATCTATTTATTCTCCTTTCCTCAGGAGCCATCCCATTGTCAGGCCTGTTAAGCATGCCCTATATTAAACCTCTGCACCTTCTAACAAGTGCACCTTTTCCAAGCATTATCTTTTTGAAACTGTAACTGGACATCTCCCCATGATCCTGGGGGTAAAGGGAGGAGCAAGACCCATTCGAGTTGGCTGTATGACCTTAGGGTTGTGGCATAGAACAAGACAATCAAAAATAAAGTTCTGTGCACTTGAAACAACCCACACACCAGCTCCTCCCAGCCCACTCCCAAACACACATGATCCTCCAATCTTCACGTGAATAGAATGTATCCAACAGATCATTGCTGAAATTTCTACCAGGTCATCTCTGCAAAACTGTTTAAAAGCAAAAGTGGAAAACTAAAAGAGCAGTGAACAATACTCTTGTACCTTGAATGCTTCTTTTAAAAAAGGCCTTACATCCTTCACACGACCAGACTCCATAGTGATATCCAGACGCATAATCGCTGCAGACCGCACAGAAGTGAGCATCCCTTTTTGAACTTGGACTAGTAACAGGGCTGGTGCAATGGTTCACACTGACCTTCCTCTTCAGTGTCTCTCTGGGAAGGCAAAGAAAATATTCATTGTAAAAGAGCATGAAGAGAAAGGAAGGGTTTTTAGGGGGAAGAAAAAAAGGCATGAACATTGTCTAATTTAATCTCTTTGCCTTCCAGGACTCATGATAAATGTATTCTAGGAAATCTAATGGAGCAGAACCTCTGTTACTGATATCAGATCCATGTGGAGAATGACGGATGTGTGAAAGTGGTTAGGTGAGTTTATGCCCATCCATGCACAGGAAGGAAGCAGAGGCTCAAAGCTTGCTGCGGGGCAACGGGCACCAAGGAGGAACAGAACCCAGCAAGGGAACACTAGGGGGCACTAAAAACACACCTGGCAAGTTCCTAATTTTGTCTGAGCATGTTTGTTTTGAAAAGGGAATAGTAGAGGTATTACTGACTTATTACTTAATTTGTCCAAATATTAACAAAACTTTTATTAGAATTCAAGCTCAGAAACAAAAATTATTTCCTCTTTAAAAGAAAAACATTACTTTTATATTTTTAAACTGTATTTATTTATGTTTTATAGCATTGAGGATCAAACCCAGTGTGTCACATGTGTGAGACGAGGGCTTGAACACTAAGCTATATGCCCCTAACCCAACATTACTCCAAAAAAGTTACCTATAATATTTTTCTGGGCATGGTGGCATACACCTGTAATCCCAGCAACTCGGGAGGCTGAGGCAGGAGGATCATGAGTTCAAAGCCAGCCTCAGCAAAATCAAGGTGCTAAGCAACTCAGTCAGACCCTGTCTCTAAATAAAATACAAATACATTGATGTACCCCAATGGTTGAGTGCTCCTGGGTTCAATCTCAAGTACCCCCCCACAAAAAAAGTTATCTACAATTTTTGCTGAATGTGGTGGTGTACACCTGTAATCCCAGTAGCTCAAGAGGATAGCAAGTTTGAGACCAGCCTCAGCAACTTAGCCGGACCCTGTCTCAAAATAAAACATAAAAAGGGCAGGGGGGTTGGGGCTATAGCTCAGTGGCAGAGTGCTGGGATTGTGGCTCAGTGGTAGAGCACTTACCTCACACATATGAGGCACTGGGTTTGATCCTCAGCACCATATTAAAATAAACAAAATAAAGGCATTCTGTCCATCTATACTACAAAAAATTAAAAAGAAAAAAACAACACTGATGTGGCTCAGTGGTTAAGTGCCCCTGGGTTCAATCCCTATTACAAAAAAAAAAAAAATAGTAAGAACAATTGGATATTCGGATACTATACATGCAAACACCCACACACACCACAAAACACAAATTTTTTAAGTTACCTACAATTTTTATATTCTTTTTTTTAATACACCAATACAAAGTTGTTATTAAAAGAAGAAACTAAAATTATTATATAACATTTTCTGAAAGTTCCTTTTTTAAATATGCATGCCAAGGACTGAACCTATGGTCCCACATGCGCCACGCACATGCTCAATCACAGAGCCATATCCTCTGCCTGATTTCTCAAAAGTGATGAATTTCAATACCCAACATGCCCTAACGTGGCACTATGCTTGTTTTAGAAGTTTATTTCTTCTTTGTCCTTCTTTTGATACCATCCTTTCCCTCTATAGCCATACTAATTATTAAAAACATAAAAATTTAGACTGAAATAATTCATCATGTTACCTTGCATTTAAAGAGCTCAAATATTTAATTTCAGAAAAACTTAATAGAAGCCTACATTTATGTATTTTCTCACCAAACTTCTTAAAGTATTGTTTTAGTTCATGGTTTAGAAAGCTTGTACTAATTACCTTTTCAGCCTTCACATGGCTAGCATGTTATTTACTTTTATCCTGGAAACAATTTGTCCTGAACACTAAGTTGTAACTCACAAAAAGACTCTAACCTGAAAGTAAAGATTTATTTTTCAAACCCAAATAGCTTCATTAGGAGGAAAGTGATTCAAGGTCAATCTTTTTTTAATTTTTAAAAATTTTTTTAGTTGTACACAATACCTTTATTTTGTTTATTTTTATGTGGTACTGAGGATCGAACCCAGGGCCTCACACGTGCTAGGCGAGCGCTCTACTGCTGAGCCACAACCCCAGCCTGATTCAAGGTCAATCTTCATCACATCAAGACAGTGGTCACCATAGTGAATTCTCCCCATGATACCTATCTACAAGCACAACCTTTTAATGAGGGCATCATATGTTTTCAGTGCTCTAAGTTATCTAGGTGACAAAATAAAGACCTTGTATAACACACATCTTTCTTCTCATTAAACCACAAAGCAAAGTGCATCATGCCCACGAACTGCAGTTCAGAATGAAGACTACATTTACCTGTTGACAGGTAAGGTGTGTTCCAGTGATCTTGCTTCACACCAAGGACTCTTTTGAGGCTCTGCATATAGAAGTGAGGACTGACAGTGAATTGCTAAAGGAGACAGGTGCCCAGGAGTTGGCCATAACACGTGTGGGCTTGCTGTCTGTTGACCAAGCCCACTTTCGTTGTTATCTGAAGTGCTGGAAATACTGTAATTCATCACAGCAGGGCTATAGAATGCCATGGCCGAATATTCATGATGGCTCTCTACATAGGAGGAAGGGATATATATGGGGCCATGCTCCAGGGGTAGAACAGATTGACTGCAGTTGTAGGAGGCAGGAGAGTTAAGGCTAGATGGTGAGTTTTTGATATCCATGTCTTGAACAGGCAGCAGCTGAGAAAACTCCTTATGAGAAGAGGCACAAAGGGACATTATAAAGGACTCAAGGACTCATGGGCAGGTATAATGGCTGTAAAGAGAAACAAAAGATACGGCTATGAGCTATAGAAGTAACTGTTAAAAAGTATTCAAACATTTTTTTTTTTTATAAATGCACACCTTTGTACGGGATTACAAATACATCCAAAAAGATACATGTGAAAATATTAACTACAGAGGGGTAGGAATGTGAAGTGTGAAACTCTCATTTACTTCTTTTTTTTAATATTTATTTTTTAGATATAGTTGGACACACTATCTTTATTTTATTTATTTATTTTTATGTGGTGCTGAGGATCGAACCCAGGGCCTCACACATGGTAGGTGAATACTCTACTGCTGAGCCATAATCCCAATCCTCATTTACTTCTTTATTGCTTCATTGTTGTGGTAGTTATTTAACCATGATAATTTATTCTACGATATTTTAATTTTATTTCACTATAAATTGTGTTGAGTTCAACGGTGGTATTCCTTTACAGGGAATACAAAACTAAAATCAAGCCATACAAGCATAAGATAAACCAGTGATGAGGCCTGCTCAGTCTATACTAGAGCAGACACCAGTTCATACCAGAGCCCACATGAAGGTGTTTTTGTTCAATAGAAACAGACATTAATGGGCTGGAGTTGTGGCTCAGTGGTACAGCACTTGCCTAGCACGTGTGAGGCACTGGGTTCAATCCTTAGCACTACATAAAAATAAAAAAAGTTATTTTTTTTAATTTTAAAAAATAAACAGACATTAACAGTAGCAACATATGGCCATAGAATGTGACCATAAGTACCCTTGAACTTTTTGTGAGTTCTAGTGAGGCTCTGACAAGCCTAACATTATTCTCTTACCATAAGTCAGGTAATAGAACCCATCTGCTAATGCCAGAAACTTGAAGGTTCTTCATCCAGCTGGAAATGACTACAACTTAAAGCCTTTTCCTCGTTGGCTGCCTTTCCACTTTAGAGTCATCTAACAGATTAATTTCAATGTGACAAAAGGTATCATCTGGATGGCTATATCATGCACTGGTGACAAGGACAGGTTTAATAATGTTTGTGCTGAGACAATTGTACCTCCTGGTTGGTCTTCTAAAATACTTTTGAAAACTAAAAACCAAAAAAATATATAAAATGCCATCAAGTATGCTTTTTCTGGAGCTAGAGAAGTTTATTTGAAAGCTCATGTGGAAAAATAGGAATAGCCAGGTAAACCCTAAAGAAGATCAATGATCGGGGCTAATATTATTAACATATTCAAATACACTGTGTTCTTTCAATAATAAACAAGGTCCCTCCGCAATCTTGTAGCCTCAGGTTGGTGATAACTTTTCCACAGCCACCCAACCAGGCTGTGGCCCAAAGGGTCAACATCTCAAAGGAATTCATTAAGAAATATCACCTTATCCAGAGAGGTGGCACATACCCATAATCCTAGCATGTTGGGAGGCTGAGGCAACAGGATTGAGAGTTCTAAGCCAGTCTCAGCAACTTAGAGAGGCCCTAAACAGTTTAGGGAGAATATATATACATATATACATATATATATACATATATATATATATATATATATATATATATATATATATATATATATTTTTTTTTTTTTTTTAAGGCCTGGGGATGTGGTTCAGTGGAAGAAGTGGAAGAGACAGGGAAGGAAGTGAAGAAATCACTCTACAACTTGCATGCTGTGAAGGCCTTCTGGCCTTGAAGGAACCTGGACCTACCTTGACCATGCATTCACACTGGTTACTGACTGCCATCTGCACAGGGGCACTTTGGAGGGTGCATTTTGCTGGCCCTGATTTAGCCAGGCTAAATCAATCAACACCTCTGCTACTTCATGGCCAAACGTCGATTATCCAGTGAGGTTTGAACTCCTTCCAAATTTGTTCTTCCTTAGGTGTTACTCCTCAGTCATGGGGTGCCAAAGAGAGTTTCCTTATCTTTTATACTTAATCTGTTGGTAATTCTTTAAACTTCCCCTGTTAGCTGAGTATTAATTCTTTAAACTTCCCCTGTTAGCCGAGTATGGTGGTAGAGCCTGAAGTCCCAGCTACTTGGGAGGCACAGGCAGGAGGATTGCAAGTTGGAGACCAAGCTAGGCAATTTAGCAAGATGTCCATCTCAAAAAATAGAAACAAAAGATTTCCCCTGTTGAAAGTATTTATAGTTTCTATATCCTGAGTTAATTCAAACTACTACTGTGATGGCAAAACCAGATGTGGTTGTGAAAAGAAATTACAAAAAACGCTATGGTAAGAAACCAATGCCTGGAGAAGGGGTCAATTCCACTTCCTTCTCTAAGCCTTTCTCCAGGAAGCCTAATTAACCATGGAACTGTAAGCCTAATTAACCTTTTGAATTGTAAATAACTGCCCTAGGAATATGACTACTCCCTCTTGAAATGTAACAGATTTCTTCTTATCTGTTTTTGTGAGCATGCTTTATGTTAGAGACCCTGCACAGGGCCTTCAGCTGCTTAGATTAGGATTTAAAAAAAAAAAAAGATGAAAAGCCCCAATGATAGGATGGTTCTAAGATGACTTGAAATAACCTATAAATATTGTGAGAAACTGTGGATCAGGGCTCAGAATTTGGAGTTTTTGTTTTCCTCTGGGCCCACCTGCATAAAATCAAAAATTTGGAATTCTCCTCCTCTCTGAGTGCTACTTGCTCTTTCTGGATTAGTCGGTTTCCTGCAACACTACTGTAAGAGAATAGAAGATCTGAAAATAGAAGATTTGAGAACAGAAAATCCAAAAGCAAAACTTTTTGGAAATTTGGTATACCTCAAATCCCTGGGAAAACACTGGACGGTAGTCCAGCCACTGAAAAAAAAAGAACAGTGGATATATATCATACACTGTACCAGAATAAACTCCAGAAATCAAAAAGTTCAGAGAGATGGAAGAAGAAAGCAGGGGAAAGAAATATAAATGTAGAAGAGGGGATAAAAGGGAGAGGGGAGAGGAGAGGCCCTATAAGCACCAGCAGCAAACATAGGAAAATCCCTTTACAACCTGAGTGTGAGGGGAGAACTCTGGCTGAAAATCCAAAAGCAATTTTTTTTAAATAACCAATAAATTCAATACCCAAACCCAAATATCATACAAATACCATAAGCAAAGTAAAAAAAAAAAAAAACTAATGATAAATTATAAAAACAAAAAGAAAGAAAAACAATTCTCAATTTATTTTAGAAACAAGGAGCTAATCTCTCTAATACATGGGGAGAACTCAGATTAGAATGAAGAACAAACTACTCATTAGAAAAACAGGCAAAAGTCACAGACAGAATACAAAAGGAAGGCAAATGCTTCTTAAATAAAAAAGATGTTCAGCCTCATTTGTAGAAGAGATGCCTACATTAAGATACTATATCTCATTTAACACATTAGACAAAAACTTAAATATTTCCCTGGCAAATGATTCAAATGTTTGAAAACAGACTGTTTTGGCAAGGCCACAAAACAAAAAAGCCAGCAACACATGCCTGGAATCCCAGCCACTGGAGAGGGTGAGACAGGAGGATCACAAGTTGGAGACCAACCTCAGCAATTTAGAAAGCCCTATCTCAAAATATAAAAAGAGGTAGGAGGTGTAGCTCAATGGTAGAGTGCCCCTGGATTTTATCCCCTGTACCTCCCCGCCCAAAAAAAAAAAAAAAAACAGGAATAACAGGGATTCCATGTGTGTGCATATGTGCTAATGACTGAAACCAGGGACATTTTACCACTGGGCTATACCTCCAGTGTTTTTTTTTGTTTGTTTGTTTGTTTGTATTATAAGTACTCTCTTTTTTTTAATATTTATTTTTCAGTTTTCCGCAGACACAACATCTTTGTTTGTATGTGGTGCTGAGGATGGAACCCTGGCCGCACGCATGCCAGGCGAGCACACTACCGCTTGAGCCACATCCCCAGCCCTATACCTCCAGTTTTTGAAACAGGGTCTCACTAAGTTGCTTAGGGCCTCCTTAAGTTGCTGAGGCTAGCCTTGAACTTACCATTCTTCTGCCTCAGCCTCCTGACTCTCTGGGATTACAGGTATGCACCACCGCACCTGACTAAGGGACTCTTTTCTACAATGCTGATGGGAATGGAAAATGATAATCTCTATGGGTCTTTTTTTAATATTTTATTTTACTTTTTAGCTGTAGTTGACCCAATACCTTTGTTTTATTTATTTATTTTTCCTGAACCTGAGGATCAAACCCAGGGCCTCGGGCGAGCGCTCTACCACAGAGCCACGACACCAGCCCTCCAGGATCTTTGACAAAATATATCAAATATGTATGTTTTTACCTTTTGGACTATGACTTTCAAAAAAAGAGAAAAAGAAATCATTTGTTAACATTGTAAATTATCATTACATCAGTTTCTCTACTTCGATACACACTAATTAAGGTAATTAAGCCTATACTCTCCTCCTTCTTTTATACCCCAGTACTGTGAAAGGAAACCAAGAATGCTCTACCGCCAAGCCATACCCCAAGCCCTTTCTAGTTTTTATTTTTTTAATTTTAAGACAGTCTCACTGAGTTGCCCAGGCTGGCCTTGACCTGTGATCCTTCTGCCTCAGCCACCAGGCCTGGATCTGTATCCTGCCTTTTTGAAAGAATCTATATTTTATTCCATTGTCAAGGGAAACTTCTGTACAAAGGAATATCAGCGGGTAAATGGTTCAGAAAAAAATTGATAAAGCAAATCAGTAAAAATACTGCAATTACTGCATCCCTGGATAGCAGGCATACACAGACATTCTTTTGTCAATCTTTCAACTATTCTGTAAATTTGAAATTTCTATAAATTTTTCATAATAAGCAGCTTTGGAAAAAAACAAATTAAAAATGAAAACCTTTTTAAAATATTTTAAAATTTGGAATAATATAATCTGGAAAAGGGAACAGTGACCATTAATAATGAGGCTGGTTAAGAGAGAAAATTAAATGAAGGCACTTGCCTTCAGAATTATCCATCCTCAATATTTTCAACTCTAGCTTAAATTATAGGCAATTTGGTTCTCTAGAAGCTCCCAATATCCTCCTTCTGATGTTTTAATTTGAATGCTCCCTTCCTTTGTCCTAAAATCCTATTTATAGTGGCTTTAATTATGTTCATAAATTCTTCAACATTCTTCCCTTCAAAAGATGGAGTCTAGCCTGGTCCTTGAGTGTAAGCTAGATTTAGGGATTCACTTTTTTTTTTTTTTTTTTTTTTTTTTTTTTGTATAATGAAGTCCACTTCCAGAGGTACTGTCTGAGCCGAGTCCTCATGTTCTTCTGGGGTCAGCCTTTATTATTTTTTTAAAATTTTTTGTCTTAATTAGTTATACATGACAGTAGAATGCACTTATGTATTTTGATATATCATACATAGATGGTATATAATTTCTCATCTTTCTGAGTATACATATTGTAGAATCACATTGGTCATATAGTCACATACATGTATAAAGTAATGTCTGGTTCATTCTACTGTCTTTCTTATCCCCCACGACCCCTGCCTTCCCCTCCTTTTACTTCCCTTTATCTAATCTAAGGTAATGTTACTCTTTTTTTTTGCATTACAATTCTTAATACACATATATACCACAATTTTTGTATCTCTGTTTGTATATAAAGTATGTTGAATTGGGTAATTCAAGTCTTCATACATGTACTTTGTATAATGATGTCCATCACATTCCACCATCCTTGATAATCCCCTGCCCCCTCCCTTTCCCTTCCACCCCTCTTCCCTATCTAAAATTCATATATTTCTCCCATGCTTTCCCTCCCAATCCCACTATGAGTCAACCTCCTTATATCAGAGAAAACATTTGGTATTTATTTTGGGGGGATTGGCTGACTTCACTTAGCATTATCTTCTCCAATGCCATCCATTTACCTGCAAATGCCATGGTTTTGTTATTTTTTAATGCTGAGTAAAATTCCATTGTGTATATATGCCACAATTTTTTTTTATCCATTCATCCACTGAAGGACATCTGGGTTGGCTCCACAGTTTAACTAGTGTGAATTGTGCTGCTATAAACATTGATGTGGCTGTGTCCCTATAGTATGCTGTTTTTAAGTCCTTTGGGTATAGTCCAAGGAGAGGAATAGCTGGGTCAAGTGGTGGTTCCATACCTAGTTCCATACTCACTTCTAATAAATAATGTCAAAAAGGATAATGTGTGATGCCCAAGACTAGGTCATAAAAGGCACTGTGGCCTCTTCATACAGCTCTCTTTGTATCATACACTCGCTTTGGAAGAAGTCAGATACCATAATTGAAGGACACCCAAGCAGCCTTGCAGAGGTCTCCTGATAGTGGCCAGCAAGAAACTATAGTCTCCAGTCCATAACTCTTTGAGCAAGATATTTTGGAAGCAGATCCTCCAACCCCAGTCAAACCTTCAGATGATGGTGTGGCTGACATTTTGACTTGGACCACATGAGAGGACATCCAGCTTAATTGGTCCTAGATTCTTAACTCTTGGAAACTATGATGTTACACATGCTTATTATGTTAAGATGATAAATTTTATAATTTGTTACACAGTAACAAATAATATGATATCCAAGGTATGTAATTCATCATTTTCCTCTCCTAAACCAGTCCTTTTCCTTATTTGCATTAAGCCTGTTATAGTTGTCTTTGACTTCGCCTCTTTACCCAGTCACCATTAATCACCCAGGCACATGGTCTCTGTATCCAAATGCCTTGCCTCCATGTCTGTCTTTTGCTGCCATATTGAAGAAAGTTCTTATTATTTCTTTTCTGAGCATCTAAAATAGGCTCCTTACTGCTCTTGGGTCCGGCCTTTTCCAGATCCTCAGAGCTCAGAGTTGCCAAATTAACATGTTTTTTTGTTTGTTTGTTTCTTATAGGGAAAGAATATGAAGAACTCTGTTTACAATATAAGATTTCATGAAGTCAAGGGATCACCTTCAGTAGGCATGGAGCTGTGCTGAAGAAAGAAAATTTATAAGAGGCCTACCTCCAGGAAGCTAATATACCACCCAGCATCTGGAGAGTACAGCAAAGATCAAAATTCAAAACACAAAGTATAGTTTTTACTGAAAGAACCATTGTAAAGTTGAAAAATATTTTGTGTTATTTATTTATTTATTTAGAGATAGGATCATGCTAAGTTGCCCAGACTGGCCTTGAACTTGCAATCCTCCTGTCTTGACTTCTGAGTAGCTGGGATTATTGGTATGTACCACCATGCCCGGTTAAGTTGAAAAATCTTAAAGTATTGTAAATTAGGGACAGTCTGTACTTAGATTCCTGATTATATATACAATCCCTGATTCCTAATAGAAAATATGCTAGATATGGTCTATAATGCTTTTTCTAAAACTAGTAGCTTCCAAAGTTTTTAATTGTGTTAAAATATACATAAAATTTACCAACTTAACACCCCACTCTCCAGTACCAGGGATTGAACCCAGAGGTGCTCTACTGCTACATTCCCAGCCCTTTTTATTATTTTCTATTTTGAGACAGGTTCTTGCTAAAATGCAGATGTTGGCTTTGAACTTGTGATTCTCCTGCCTCAGCCTCTTGAACAGCTGGGATTACAGGCAGGGGCTACCATATCCAGCACCATCTTAACCATTTCTATTTGTACAGTTCATCAGTGTTAAATCCCTTCACTCTACTGTGAAACCTATCTCCAGGATGCTTTTCATCTTGCAAAACTAAAATTCTATTCCTGTTAAGCAACAACTCCTCCATTTCCCTCTATTATTCATTTTTTATTACTTACTATTATTTCCCTCTTGCCCCACTTCTAGTCCCTGTAAACCACCATTCTACATTGTGTCTCAAGAGATTTGACTATGTAGTTCATATATATGAAACTACACAGCATTTATCCTTTTGAGGCCCATTATTTTTTTAATATTTATTTTTTAGTTGTAATTGGACACAATACCTTTATTTTATTTATTTATAGGTGTGTTGAGGATCAAACCCAGGGCCTCACATGTGCTAGGTTAGTGCTCTACCACTGAGCCACAATCCCAGCCCTTGAGGCTGCTTATTACACTTAGTGTAATGTCCTCAAGTTTTACCCATGTTGTAGCATGTGTCAGAATTTCCTTCTTTTTTAAGGTTGAATAATATTCTAACACTTTCTGTTTATCGAATAGTTTTAAACAGAGAGCTTGAACTCATTTACCGATCCATGGAAATGACCTGGGTTACAGTGAGTGGTTGAATATAGGAGAGGCCACAGGAGCTGGTGATTGAGGAATCAGTAACCATTAGATGGCAGCTTCAGAACTGACAGCATTGTTAAAAGGCATTTGTCTGTCCTGAAAATATGTCTCATATTTCAATCCACCTACACATACACCTGCTCACTGTGCTTGTTTTCAAAACTTACCTTAGCAATCATATTTTAGCGCACTGTTTTTGCTATATTATCTAAGCATATCTAATATAGCCAAATATTTAATGAAAACACACTTAGAATACTTCAACAACAAAATTTAAACAGGATACAATGTAATAATTGAGGGCAAGATACTTAAGGTAACATAAAACATATTGCATTAATATATAATATTATCTCCAGATTACATTATATTATTCATCTTGAACTTGAAAAAAGTATAAAAAATAAGATGGACTACCTAGTTAATGAATAAAAAGCATGTTCAAAGGTTAGTAAGGTCACTACGGTTAGTATTCTTTATACAAAGTACTGCTCAATATAAACTTATATAAGGACAAATACAACACTTTCCATCATCAGATTAAATTATATCCAGGAAATTATAAAGCAAGAAAATAGTGAATTTTAGAGGAATTTGAATAGAAGACTTCAAGTTAATAAAAATTATGAAAATTTTAATTAAATGGCTTCACAAAGAAAACATTCTATGAATGTGTGGTCAACCAAGGTTTAACTGAATTTCAGATGGTCTCAACTTTACATCTCCCAAAAGAAATGTAATTAGCACTTTAGCACAAGCAGTTCAGCAGAGCCAACACCTCAAACTATCAGAAAAACCTCTGCCATATTTTCCTTTCATCAGACTTCTTAAAAACTGACACAAAGTAAAGAACAGTCCTGGCAATTCATGATCCTGAAATAACACTTGCCATTATCTAATTTGAAAATGAACACAAAGTTTTAAAAGAATAGGACATCTTCCTCTGGGGTAGAGAATCAATTCCATCACTCATTTTCACCTGTAACAAAAATGTTGGTCCAATGATGCTAAAATGACCTGTTAGACCCACACCACCAAATGGCAAACCCCAAGATACATCCAGGCCATTAATCGGGTACTATGATGACTTTTTCTAGAAAATACAGATCTCACATGTTAACCTATCCCAACTTCTCTAGAATTTCTACACATTCCCAGCACAATGACAATTAATGTTAGAGAACTGAATGCTGAGTGGTCATAAAAAAGCAAGTTACTATTTGGTTGGATAGTTTTTGGATGTATCCAGATTCATGTGACAACTATTTCTCAAAGGCATCTTGGGAAATTAGTAAACTTGGTAGCCAATGCATAGTGCTTTTCTCCTAAGCCAAGCCATAACAAGGGATGATGAACTTAAACCACTGCAGTAAACAGGAACACAGGCAGCATAAGGGGAGCCTTCTCCACTAAAAAACTGTGAACAAACCCATTCTGGTTATTTGAGTACTTCTATTCTAAAACGGAGATACAAAATGGTTAAAGGAAAGAATCCTCAAAAGATCCAATTCTTCAACATTGTAATGTGGAATTCTCTCAGCACATCATTTGAGGTCAAGCATGGCCTCAGTGACCACAATATCTGGTAGAATAGGGAAAAATATTCTCTAACAACCTTAATTGTTGGGCCTGGAAGGCATGGAGGTTTAGCTGGCCAAGAAAAGAACATAAATCTGGACATTCTAGAATTACTCATTACATTTATGACAATCCTCTTTAATCAGTAACCATAACCTAAAATGATTGCTCCATGTCCTTTGGGGTGAAAGCCTATCTTCCATCCAGAGATTTCTCTTTCCCATTCCACCAGCATAACACACACACACACACACACACACCTGTTTGGCTCTCTCAGGTACCATCTTTGTTCAGCAGAAAAGCTTTCTGTACACATGGGATTATGCATGATGTCCTAAGGCACTGGCTGGGGAACACAATATAGTTCTCAAACTGAAAAAAAACTTAAGTTTTTAAAATCCCAAATATTGGCAGTGGTTTTATGGAGAAGATCAAGGTTGGCCCTAGAAATAGTAGGAAGACATTCCAAAAAGAATAAACTGATTTTATTAATGCGCCTATAAATCTAGCTAAAGAATAAGAAATCAGTCACCACGGAGCCTGTTTTTATGTATATTCTGGCTGAGGGCACCACCCAGCAGACACTGGGTCTTGGTCTCAGCTGTGCCTGAAAGTCAGATGTCTTAGACAAAACACATAAATGACTTGAGCTTCCACGTTTTCCTCAGTAAAAATAGGGGCTTATATGGGCTGCACCTTTTCATAGTTCTCTGAGGAGAAAATGAAATGCTGTATGTGAAAGCATTCTGTTAGGTATTATTACACATCCAAGAGAGGGAAGCCAGTCTATTGGCATGCCACTGAATACAGCTATGGTATAGAATTTCCAGACCCTTTAAGATAAAATAACTTGGGGCTGGGGATGTGGCTCAAGCAGTAGCGCGCTCACCTGGCATGCGTGCGGCCCAGGTTCGATCCTCAGCACCACATACAAACAAAGATGTTATGTCTGCCGAAAACTAAAAAATAAATATTAAAAGTTCTCTCTCTTAAGGAAAAAAAAAAAAAAGAACAAAGGATTAAAAAAAAAGATAAAATAACTTATTGCCACCCCAAGTATTTTTGCCTCCTAATTTTACTTCCTAAATTTCTGTTGAACCGAAGTCCATTATCACCGGTCCAGATAGCTAGGCTGCTAAGTAGCCTGTCAACTTTGTATGTATAAATAAAATGCACAGCCCCTGATGCTACATTCTCAATCCTGCAGACTGGGAGGACTTTGCTAACTCATCCCCTTTCTTCTCCCACCTGTGCATCACAGTCCCTAAGCATTCCATTCAAACACTCTACATTTGTATGCCCCACAAAAGTCATAAATTCACACTCACAAAATGAAAGCTAGAAGGGCGGGGGCAGAACTAGAAGAAATTTCAAGGAAAAGATTTAAAAATACATTTCTTAAGGACTGAGCATCCTTGATGTATTTATCTGTTTGGCAACCAGGAGTTTTAAACGTATCTTTTCCAAAGCAAAATGGTAAGGCCATCAATCAATTTAATATTAATTAGAATAAAGAAAAATTACTCTAAAATAACCATAGAACTGATCATCAATACTCAATTTACATATAACTGTTTAAAATGTATACAGGTTCTGGGTACCATAGTACGCACCTGAAATCCCAATGACTTGGGAGGCTGAGGCAGAAGGGTTGTAAGTTCAAGACCAGCCTCAGCAACTTAGTGAGGGCCTAAGAACTTAGTGGGATCCTCAAAATAAAAAATAAAAAGGGCTGGGGATGTAGCTCTGTGGTAAAGCACCTCTGGGTTCAATCCCCAGCACGTACCCCCAAAAAAGAAAAATACAAACAGCAACAAAAAATGTTCATATGTATCTTCCAAAATGAGAACTCCTTAAGTCATAATTCATACAGTGACACACCTAAAAAGGCCAAATATAACTGCATGTAAACAATACTAAGTCTGAATTTTTTTCAAATGTCATTATGTCTAAAACAACATACTTGATTGAATTATGAAGCCAAATATTCAAGTAAACAGTTCTCAAGGGCTCTAGACATAATAATCAAAAATTTACCAGGAAATGATTCAAGTTTAGTCTTCGATATTTTATATATTTTCATACATATGTTCCATAAAATTACTCAAAACAAATAAAATTAACATAAGATGTATTTTGAATTATTACCTGTTAGATACACATTTATAGAAAATTGCAGTGTCTTGTTCCTCAAAAGGGGCATTTCAATATCTTTTAAATGCTAATTATATTTTTATAAGTTGAATTTAATGTTTTGCCTTATCTGTATTATAAATATATTTTTAAAATGTAAAAGATAGATTCATTCCAGCCCCTCAAAACCATGATGAAATGTGTTGTTTTTAATTGATTTTAAAGATTTATATGCCTTGAGCAAGATTTATATGTTATATTACTTTCAAAATAAGAATGTTTCAGATTCATCTAAAGAAATGAATGCAAAACAGGAATCCTAAAGCTTATGTCTGCACACCTAATGATGAAGAAATCTACATTTCCCCCCTTCTAGAATGTATGTAGAAACAGAGATTTTCTCCAGAGGGGGGAAAAGCCAAAGAAATATATCATTGTTTTTTCATGGTCACAATACATCCACTAATAACCAAATCCAAGTACACACCTTCTCTTTCACATATTCACTTTTAAAATAACAGACATCTTTCTCACACACACACAAAAGGAAAATAGCCATTGTGAGTTTAGAAACTTACAGCAGACATAAAAATTTCTAATGGAATGCCCATGGAAATACTAGAACTATAACAAAGAAAGGCAAAATCTTTTCTCCAAAGTGCTGCATACCACACCAAAACAAAAACCTGCTCTTCAGAAGAATATAAAACTAAGTCAACCTTACTTTCCTAAACAAAACTCCACTCAAAGTCAAAGCTCTTTAAAAGTAATATTCCCTTGACCTGATTTTGTACTTCAATATGACACCGTGGATAATGCAAAGTGTGAGGAGGCAACAGTTGGATTCCTCTTCAGCAAATAAGAGACCAGATTTAATGTAGTTCCGTCTGCCCAGTAAATAAGTAAACCTATTTCTGATATGGCTGAGAAACGTCCCTTAACACATTTTTAAAGTGCTGGTCGTCTGCCTGAGACATGCACTCTCCCAGTTCATAAAACTCAAGCGGGAAGTGTCATGCTGAAGTCCACTGTATTCATTTCACCCACAGTGGGGAAATCAGAGGACAAAAAAGAAAAACACAAAACAGGATTCTTTTTTCTTTTAAAAGACATTTATTTTATAACACCCAACCGGAAAATCATAAGCACAAACGGAGTAAGTTAACTTGCTGGCGTCTAAAGTGAAGATATGTAATCAAAGCACAAAACTTCTGTTACCAGTAGTTTCCAAGGTTGGAGCCCAGAGTGGCGGCACGCGCCAGTAATCACAGCGGCTCCAGAGGCTGAGGCAGGAGGATTGCAAATTCAAAGCCAGCCTCCGGAATCTGGCAAGATTCTGTCTCAAAAAATTTAAAAAGCAGGGCTTTAAAATTCAGTGGTAGATTACCCTTGCTTTTGATCCCCGGCCCCGGGGGTGGGGGCGGGGGGAAAGGTTGGATTTGTCTTACTTTTATTGGTCACACAATATTACTGGTTTCTCACCGCAGAATTTCAAAGTCATGACAATTAAATCACACCTTGACGAAGGCGGCACCTACCTTACAGGTAAACACGCCGGCCTTGCATTCTCTAAAATATCCACACGTACTTTCCTAGGAGAAGTTCCACTCCCGGAGCTGGCTCCCGGCCACCTGCTGTAGAAAGTGAGCGCAACTCGCAACCCAGCCCCGTTGCCAGCCTTTACCCGCAGCCCCGATGCCAGGAATGTCAGTCGCCACACACGAGGGTCCCTCTCGCCCCAGCTCTGGCCGTCGCCTCTCCACCCACCCTGCAAGTGTCCAGAGGTGGTTCTTGCAGCCTCGGCGTTTCCCACGGCCTAGCGGCAGGGGCGCAGGGAGTATCAAAAGGGCCAGCAGCTGGAGAGATCGCCCACGACTTAACGATGAGCCTCTTCTTCCTTTTAAACACCGAGAAGAGGGTGTGGGGGTTAGTTTGTGAGCTCACGTGACCACGAGCGGGAGACCGTAGGAGGACCAGGAGCTCTGCCTGGAGATGCACAAAGGGGGCGGCCCCGGAGAAGGGGCTCTGGCCCTGGCGCCGCCTTACAGCTACCCACAAGCGTTGTGAAGCGCAGACCGGGCTCCCCCTGCCAGTGCCTGGACTCTCAATTGCAGGAGGGCCGACGTGAAGACTGGGGATGAGTATTTCTAATCAGGTCCCGCCCGCTACTGGGACTGATGCTACCGGTCGCGGGTCTCACGTTATGGATCCTGTCTCGGAACCAGAATCCACGTGGTATCATTAAATTCCTGGCTCTGTAAGAATCCAGTATTAAACTTGGGTGGGGGAACCCCAAGGGTGTAGCTCAGTGGTAAATCGCTTGCGTGGGGGGAGTGAGGCCCTCGGTTGGATCCCCGGCACAGCAATAAGTAAATAAATACCTAGGAGTGAAACTAGAGGGCGGTGGATTTACTAGAGCCCCAGCAGCAAGCTGAGAGGCAAAGCCATGGACTGCTGCAGACATGAACTCTCACATCCCAGAGGCTGGCTAGGAAGGCCTTCAGGGCTAGATCTAAGATCCCAGGTGTCTTCTCTAACTCACCGACGGAAAATCTGTGCCTCCGAGGCAGCTGCGCTCCTCTTCATTGACTTCGCCTCGGCTCACCTCTCTCTCCTGGCGAGGGTCTCGTGCGCCCCCTGCTGGCATCTCCGTTTCTCCTCACCCGACTGGCTATGACTCCACTAGTTGAAGACTAGGACCTCACTATCTCTAAATGTTAAGAAACAGCAGGCTTCAAGTCAGCTTTTGACGGCTGGATGTCCCACAATCCACTGGGAGGCCCCCTGTATCACACCTGTGCCTAATTGATGGTTAAACCATCCACACATAAGAGAGTTGGTACTGGGGATCAACCCCATGCTAGTCAACCACTCTACCACTGAGCTACATCCCTAATCCTTGTTTGTTGAAATGGAGGTCTTGCTAAATCGCTGAGGCTAACAACTTCTGACTCAGCCTCCCAAGTAACTGGTATTACAGGCCAGGGCCACTACACTTGGGCTGGGACTTGGGTTTGGGGTTGGGGGTTGTTTGTTTTTAATTTTTTTTTTTTTAATTTTTTTTTTGTAGTCGTAGATGGACAGCATGCTTTTATTTGTTTCATTTTTATGTGATGCTAAGGATCAAACCCAGGGCCTCATAGATGCTAGGAAAGCTCTCTGTCGCTGAGCTCCAGCTCCAGCCCTGGGACATGGTTCTTGATGTGATCTGTATCTCTAATGGAGGAATACCAAGGGGCCATTTGGAGGAAACCTTTTACAGGGCCAACTTCAACTGGGATTTAGCCTTGAAGGACCCTCCTATGCTCTGTGTTTATAAGAGTGAAGTGCACAGGTAGTAAAGAACGCTCCAAATATGGATAACAAGTCTTTACTGTACCCCACCCCCATCCAATTTTCATTAAAGCCAAGAGTTCTGGTTTCTTTCAGATTGTAAGACAGTTCCCTAATCCTGAGGCACTGAAGTTGGTTTGTACAGTAGAGTGGATAGCTGGTGCACTTCACCTGGTGAAAATTTGTAAAGGCCAAGATGTTCTATTTTTGCCAATCTCAGCTTCCCCAACCCCATCCTGGGTGTCTCTCTAGATAGTTCCATACCCATGTGCTCCTTCCTCTTTTCTACCTTAAGGAAAAATTTCAAATGATAGCCAGTTCCATTAGGTGGTACTTGTTTGTTAACATGATACCTCTGGAATGGAAACTATAATGAAGGAATTTCAGTCATGAGCCAATAGGCAAGGAAAAACGGTGTGAGGGTAAGGAGAACTGCCATCTATCAGCTACCTACATCATGCCACACTGTATGCTGAGCACTTGCACAGAATTTCACTTAATCCTCACACCAGGTTTGTAAATAGATAATATTGACCCCACTTTTCAGATGAGAAACTGAAAATCACAGAGCTTATATCAGCTACCTGAAGCTACATGAAAAGAAAAGAACCCAGTAGCAAGAGTGGCTTCATAGACAGGTTTAGATACAACAAACATATAAAGTAAAAATTCTACTATTAATTATTCCCATTTTATGGTTGAAAAAAAATGGATGTTCAGGAACGCTGTGAGTTACTTAAGATTACATGGCTTGTCACTTGCTGACAAGGACTTGAACCCAGGACAGGGCATGGGGCCCTATTTACCTCCTTACCATACCTGCACTTGATCACAAATAAAGATGGCTGGCACATCTCCTCTGTGCAGAACCTTAACCCTCCTGCATACAAACCCTGCCTCAACACTTCCTGCCACCTGTGAGACAAGCTCCTGCTCTATCTGAGAAGTACAGCTGTGCTCAAGTGCCACAGCAGGCAGACTTGCCAGGTTGGTTCATTTTCGTTTCCCTTAATCTTCACAGATTCCCGGGGAATATCCCTGTTTTATGGATAGGGAAACTGAACCTGACTTTTTTTTTTTTTTCTGTGAGTTCACCCACATGCATAGGCTAAAATGAAAAATTACAACTCAAGCTTGCCTACTCCTCTGCTAATCCCATGCTTTTCCACTGTTACCACGTGATGTTTTCCTTCTTTGGTACATACATGAAGACCTGTCTGTCCCATAGAGCCCAGGTATTGTTGAATGAAATTTCGCCAAATTGTGGTCTAGGCCTGACCACCTGTGAGCATATTTACATAACTTATTCTTTACTGACCTGTGTTTGAATACAATCCTCAGTAAAATGATCAAGGACAAAAGCAGCAAGGTAGATATGACCTAATATCTCGGTGTCCAGGACACAGGACAGGTTTCTCTGACTCGCAGTTTAAATGAACTACCTCAGCAATCAATATCTGCAGCCAACTCTCCCATATGTCACCCTCATTTATCTTTGTCTTGTTCTTTGACATTTGTAAACAAACAGGTTAAATGACTTGTCCTGTGGACTGTTCCTCAAAGGGAGTTGGATTCCACACAAACCTCTTGCATACTTTGGGTTTCTAATGTTCTATCCACTTGAAATCAAACAACATGAAGAATAAATACTCCAGTCCTCACCCCAGCTCTGATTAAAGCAATTCTCTCTTATGAACTAGAAGAGAAATTAGACCCTGGAGGCATGAACGTGAACACCCAGTCAAGAAAGAAAATGTTAAAGAACTGCTAGAAATGGTGGCAAATTGTAAGATGCAATTTCACAAATGACTCAAATGCAATTCTGAAATGCAGCTTCCTTACCTTTTCTGACTCAGAATAAAATAATATTAATATCAAGTCAGACAGTGTAAATTTCTCAAAAATGAGGTCAAAAAGGAAAAGATGTATAGATAGACATGGTGTAAGAGAACAGAGTCTGTCTGATTTCACAGTTTAGTGTTTTTTAAAAGTTGACTAAAATTTTTTCTGCTGCTTCTTGTAAATGTGTTTAACATTTTCAAGTTGTTCATTTATATTATAGAAAGTTACTAGGAATGCCTCTTATGTCCTTTAGACCCACATCAACTAACTCCCCAGTGGTGCACTTTGCATAAAAGGCTTTTATAAAAATCCAGACCTGGAAAGGTCGGTTAAAGGATACAAAATTATAGTTAAGAGGAGGAATATAAGTTCTAGAGTTCCATATCACAGCAGAGTCACCACGGTTAGCAGTAATTTTATATGTCAAAATAACTAGAGAATTTTGAATGTGCTCGATGCAAAGAAATGATAAACGTTTGAGATGATTACCCTGATTTGATCACCATATATGAAATATCACATGGTACAATTATGTATCAGTTTTTTAAAAGGAAAGATGACATTTACTACCTCAAAGGAAAATGCAGACCCAATCTTTTGTGTCCAGAGAGAAGGCATTTCTTCATATTTCACATATGTTATTTCTTAATTGGATGAGCCCAACCAAAGAAATAAATTATTTTCTTCTCTATCATCTAATTCCCTCCTTTGTTGGTAACCCCAATCATAAAATGAACTTCTCTCTCTAAACAACTCCTCAGCTATTGGAAAACACAACTTCATATAGGAACACAGGCCATCTGATTCGTAGATAGACATATACCTGTCTCCTCACAGGAGATTCGATTCCCGAATCACTACCCCCTGGAATCCTAATGTCCACTGCCAGGGCTAATGCCTCTTAGGCTTGTCAGCCAGACCCCATCCCATCCCTGCCTACCTCGGTCCTCCCACACCATCTCAGTCTAAACTACCATTCAAAGGAGAAAATTCTTGACAGCTGCTTTAGTTCTTTTTGCTTTACATTTTTTCTGACAATTGATATAACATTTATTCTTTCATAAAATGCTTTTCTTTGAGAATAGCTTCTTGCCACACATTTATCTCCTTGTGGAAAAGTCCCTTTGATGCTGAAAAATTATAAAGCTTTAAGTGTCTACCTGAGACACTTAAAATGTGTTGCTTTAAGTGTCTACCTGAGATACTTATAAGTGTGTTTGCTCTCAAAGGGGAAAAGGAACAGGAAGACACAACTACCATTCATTCAGCCATTACTTGCAAAAACCTCTACCTGCTCTATTTCACTTAATCTTTGTCTAATTTGGCTTTCCATGACTGTAACAAAATACCTGAGATAGTCAACTTAGAAGGGGAGAAGTTTATTTGGGCTCACAGTTTTGGAGATTTCAGTCCATGGTTGGTTGGTCCTATTGCTTTTGGGCTTGTGGCCAGGTAGCCCATCATCACCAAAATGCATGGCATAGGAACCTGCTCACATTAGGGGAGCTGGGAAGCAAAAGAGACAAGAGGTGTGGTGCACTAGTGCACACCTGCTGAGAGCAACTCAGGAGACCAAGGCAGGAAGATTGCAAGTTCAAGGCCCACCTGGGCAAACTTAGTGAAACCCTCAGCAACTTAGTGAGACCCTGTCTCAAAATAAAAATGGCTAGGGATGTAGCTCAATGATAGAGCACCCCTGAATTAAATCTCTAGTACCTCCCCACACACACACATTAATAAAAAGAGAACAAGAGGAGGGTCTGTGATCCCAATGACCTAACTTCCTCCTACCAGATTCCAACTTCTAAAGATTCCACCATCTTCAGTAATACCATGAGCTGGTGACCAAGTCTTCAAAACATAGGCCTTTGGGGGACCTTCAAGATCCAAACTATAGTAACCCTCAAAACAATCTGCTAAGGTAGGTACTGTTTATGCTCTCAACTTACAGAGAAGACTAACATTCAGAGAAGTACCTTGCCCAACATCACACAGGTAGTAAGTAACAGAGTCCAAATCGGATCTGTTTCACTACAAAGCTCATTTTCTCTGTATTGCTGTTATCCCTAAGGCTTTATTCTCTAGTTATGGGGAGAGGACAAAATACACAAGAAAGACTTCCTTGCCTATTAACAAATGGTGAGAAATGAGTGAGAATTATATGGACTTTTCGGAAGTTCCTTCTGCAGTTTTAGGTTCCTCTTAGAACTTCATAGTAACTCCCAGAGCTCCTTACCTGAGCTGACTGGATTTCAGACCTAGAGATTGCCTAGCTCCCCTGGGGTCTCTTCTGAATTCTATAGGTTTTTCAGGCCCAGTCTTGCATCCTTCCTTTGGAGTCCCTCATTCTTCCACTCTCGTGCTCTGGAAGCTTCATTCAGACACCTGAAGACTAGAAACGACCTGCCTTTGCTCTGTCCACCCCAACATGGTTGGGAGGAGAGAGAGCATGGGGCTTCTACAGAGGACAGAGAACACAGGCCTCTGTGCAGACAGGTCAGAATGGAAGCCAGAGCCGGGGGTCGGTTTTTAGCTCAACCACTTCCCAGCTGTGTGTGCTTGAACACTCTCCTGACCTCTTTGATGTTTCTGTAAAATGGGAATAGTAGAAGAATCTGTCATAAAAATGTTGTGAGAATTAAAAGAAATGATGAATTGTAATGTGCCTATCACCTTGTAAAGGCTCAATAAATGGTTGCTTGAAAACAACCCAGAGATCTTTGGAACAAAGGGCTTCCCAGATGTAAGGAAGCCTTGACCTAAGAAGGGAAAGCAGCAGGCTTCTGAGGGTAGAGGAGGTAGCCGGGTAATCATGCTCTTCGTTGAGTTCTCTGCATCCACTTTCTCAAGCAGGCCCAATCATGAAGTGAGTCAGTCTGACAAACTGACTTCAGACTCATCTATAAAAGTAATCTAGGGTTGGAGATGTAGCTCAGTGGTAGGATGCTTGCCTAGCATTCGTGAAGCCCTGGGTTCAATTCCCCATGTACAGTGAGGGGAAATAGAGCCATTTTTTTCCCATATCCCTGGGTCACTTATTTAGAATACAGATTCTCCCTAGAAGGTTCTAAATCAGGCTCCTCTGGGACAGGGGCTGGGGATACGCATTTTGCACAAGAACCTTAGTGAAAGAAGTGTCTAAGGTGCTCATGTGTCTACTGTGTAGTGGAATCTACATCATGGGCAAAGTTATCACCCCAATTTTAAAGGAAAGTCTATTAAGACCCACTCACACTGGCCCAAGAGAGCTGACTATCCAGGGAATCTGAAACTTGGTTGTTACACCAGTGGCAGCTTGAAATCGACCACAGCTGTATTACATCAAGATTTCTTCTGGCCACAAGGTAGCTCACAGGTGCTCCTGTCTGTTTCCTTCAGAACACTACAGGATGTTGATTGTCATGAACACTTCCTGGCAGTTCTCTGGTTTTCAGAACATGGCTTAATCTGGATATTATCTTTCTCTCTATGGAAATCCATAAACACTATATGCAATCAGCAAATAAGCGTCTTGTTGGTTTTTCGCAAGCTGGTTTACTGGCACAACATTAATCTCCTGTCAGCAATAGAACTGGAGTTCACCTGTGTTCTCCTGAGTGCAGGAGCATTCTCTTGCATTTAACCCCCTGTAGCTTCCCTCCCCACTCCAGTCCTGCACAGATTTATTAAGGGCTCAAATTCTACAAAAGACCACCTTCCATAGAGTTGGCACACTTTCTAGTTATAGAATCCAAGTGTTAGCTTTCCACAGCAGGTTCATGCCTCCCTCTAGTGGATGAGAAAGAGTAAAACTAGCCAGATTCCTGTTTGTTTTTAAATCATCATGTGATAATGTGTGATGTGTTAACACAATATTTAGTGGCTTATTCAACTAATTTCCAAGAGCAGCACAAAAGGAAGGCAAGGAAAATAGCCAGGAAGGGCTCACATTCAGGTGAATTTCCACACAGGCTCTTTACAGGCCAGCCTCTCATACTTCTGACACCCCAGGTAAGCTTACAAATGGAGGCTCACAAGTGTCTTAATTTTGAAACATGAAAAATCAAGCTAATAAAATTTATTTTATATTTTCAATGTACCTTTGAAATGACAAAACTGAAAATTCTGTGTAGGGCTAGGAGTATAGCTCTGTTGTAGGGCCCTTGGCTATCCTGCAAGGTGGCCTGGCTTCAATTCCCAGTCCTGGGGTTTGGCAGGGGAGCAGGGTGTAGTATAAAAAGCTATGCTTTGCTAGGACTGAAAGTTGGCAAAATATCAAAGAACTAGGTTCTATTACTATTGTGCATGTCTGGGTTTTGATGAATTGGTAATAACATGAACACATATTTAAATCATAATTACTCCACAGAATTTATATCTCTTGCCTTTATTTTAAGAACCCATTAATTATTTTGTTATAATTGAGTTTTTATGTAACTTATGTTCCATTATCTAAAGGATAAAAAGTAAAATGTGATTGTTTTTTAAATTGTGATTTCAAAATGAACAAAATTTGAATGTATATTTATCCAAAAAGAAAAAGTTTTAAAATAAAAATGTTAAAATAATGTTAAATGTTTTCAAAAGAGCTATTTTTCTTCTTAAATATTAAAAACTGCTTATGAGCTAGGCTGGGAATGTAATACAGACTGGTATGGGCAAGACCCTAGGTTCCATCCCCAACACCACCAAAAATGTAAATAAAAAACTGCTTATGGAAATTAATAGGTAGCAGGGTATAGTGGTGCATGCCTGGACTCCCAGCTTAGGTTCACAAGTTCAAGGCCAGTCTCAGCAACTTAGCAAGACCCTGTCCCCACCCCCAAACACCCAGCAAAAAAAAAAAAAATAGGACTGGGATATAGCTCAGTAGTAAAGCACCCCTTGGATTCAATCTCCAATACCAAAAAAAAAAAAAAAAAAAAGAAAGGAGAATTATTAACAGGTAAAATGCAAGTCATATTTAATAAAATCAAGATTTTTAATAAAACTAAAATTTTAAAATTGGTACTATTACATGAAATATTTTATAAAAATGAAAGCAGTCACAATTATAGCATTTAATGCCCATTAGATTGATGCAATAAAGAAACATGCAGGGGCTGGGGTTGTGGCTCAGTGGCAGAGTGCTTGCCTCGCACATGTGAGGCACTAGGTTCGATCCTCAGTACCACATAAAAATAAATAAACAAAATATTAAAAAAAGAAATATGCATGTTATGTTTAGACCTAGACATAGGCTAGTTCATCTTAAGAGTCAAGATGAACTATTTAATATTGTAGAATATTCCTCAACTGTTGCAGATACAGTGCTAATTCCTAGGTAGCTCTGGAAGCATGAATTAGAACATGAGTGGAGGTAAGAAAATGGGACTAGAGGAAAATGATACTTCATTAAGTAAGAAGCAATTACAGTTTAGTTCTTAGGAAGAATAAGGCAAGTTAATTTTATCCCTGTCTTTTAACTAAGTGCTTCTGCTGCTCACCTTGGTCCTGCCCTTCAAAATTCTGTCCATCTCTGATATCAGCAGAAACACAAACTTTCATAGCTTTTGGCTGCTAACTGGATGTTGTTTCAAGGACATAGGGCCTAGAGAATGACAAAGGGTCCTTATATATACCTAGTATGTTGAGAAAGATTTTATTAGGAATGGAGATTGGATTTCTGTCAAATGCTTTTTTAAAAAAAATTTGGTATAGGAGATTGAACCCAGGGATGCTTAATCACTCAGCCACATCCCCAGCCCTTTAAAAAAAAAAAAAAAATATATATATATATATATATAGTTGGACACAATACCTTTATTTCACTTATTTTTTTTTTATATGGTGCTGAGGATGGAACCCAGGGTCTCACACGTTCGAGGTGAGCGCTCTACAGCTGAGCCACCATCTCAGTGCCCCCAGCCCTTTTATTATTTTTTATTTTGAAACAGGGTCTCACTGAGTTGCTAGGGCCTCATTAAATTGCTAAACTGGAGAAGACAACAAAAGTCCTGGAAGACCCAGTGATTCTCTGCAACTCTCAAGGAAGCATTCGGGGGGACCCAACATGGCCACCGGCGAGGAGGCAGCACTTTCAATGCCTCCGCAGTAACAGGAGCAGAGAGACCCATTAATACACCTACATGCGACCTGCAGATGGACTTCTAGCAAAATTCCGCTGAAAGGAGACCTGCCGGGAATTACATCAAATAAATTTATAGCAGTAAACAGTAACCCAGCAGTCAAACAGAACAAGAAGCAATATGAGCAACATGAAAAAGAAAGGAAGAAAAGGTGTACAAACAATGCAGGACAGTCTAAATATTCAGGAGGATATAGATTCATCAGAAAAATGGTCATATAAAGAACTCAAGGAATACCTTAGATGGAATGGAACCTTAAAGAGGATACGAGACAGCAAATTCAAGCAGCGAAAGAACACATTGAGAATGAACTACAAAAACAGATAAAAGAAGAAGTTAAGCATCTTTATCAGGAGATAGAGATTATTAAAAAGAACCAAACAATAATCCTAGAAATGAAGGAAATCATAAACCAAATTAAAAATTCAAACGAGAGCATCACTAATAGAGTGGAGCAAGTAGAAGCCAGAACGTCAGATAATGAAGACAAAATATATCATCTTGAAAAGAGTCTAGCCAACTCTTATAGGCTGGTTAAAAATCACGAGAGGAACATCCAAGAGATATGTGATAACATTAAAAAAACAAATTTAAGAGTCATCGGGATAGAAGAAGGTACAGAGATTCAAACCAAGGGAATGAGTAACCTGCTACATGAAATAATTACAGAAAACTTTCCAGAAATAAAAAAGGAAACAGATATACAAATTATAGATGCATACAGGACACCAAGTATACAAAATCAAAGTAGACCAACGCCAAGACACATTGTTATGAAGATATCCAACATACAGAACAAAGAGAAAATATTAAAAGCTACAAGAGAAAGGAGGCAGATTATATTCAGGGGTAAACCAATAAGGTTAACAATGGATTTTTCATCGCAGACGCTGAAAGCGAGAAGATCCTGGAACAACGTATTTCAAACACTGAAAGACTATGGATGCCAATCAAGAATTCTGTATCCAGCAAAATTAAGCTTCAGGTATGACAACGAAATAAAAATCTTTCATGATAAACAAAAGCTAAAAGAATTTGCAGCCAGAAAACCAGCATTGCAAAGCATCTTGAGCAAAACACTACACGAGGAAGAAATGAAAAACAATGACCAAAGCCAACAGTGGGAAGTACCTCAGTAAAGACAGACGGAGGGGGGAAAGCTAATCATGGAGAAACAAACTAAATTTAAAAAAAAAGAGAGAGAGACAAATAATCAAACATGGCTGGAAGTACAAACCATACAGCAATAGTAACTCTAAACGTTAATGGTTTAAACTCTCCAATAAAGCGACATAGACTGGTAACATGGATTAAAAAAACAAATCCAACAATATGCTGCCTCCAGGAGACACATCTGACTGGAAAAGACATACACAGGCTGAAGGTGAAAGGTTGGGAAAAAATATACCATGCACACGGTCCTCATAAGCAAGCAGGGGTGGCCATCCTCATATCGAATAAAATCGACTTCAAGACTAAGTTAATCCAAAGGGATAAGGAAGGACATTATATTCTGTTAAAAGGAACCATCCACCAACAAGATATAACAATTATCAATATTTATGCACCAAATAATGGTGCTTCGACGTTCATAAAACAAATTCTCCTCAAGTTCAAGAATCAAATAGACCACAACACAATAATTATGGGCGACTTCAACACACCTCTCTCACCATTGGACAGATCCTCCAAACAAAAGTTGAATAAAGAAACTATAGATCTCAATATCACAATCAATAACCTAGACTTAACTGACATATATAGAATATATCAACCATCATCAAGTGGATATACTTTTTTCTCAGCAGCACATGGATCCTTCTCAAAAACAGACCATATATTATGCCATAGGGCAACTCTCAGTAAATATAAAGGGGTGGAGATAATACCATGCAGTTTATCTGATCATAATGGAATGAAACTGGAAATCAATGATATAAGAAGGATGGGAAAATCCTATATCACATGGAAAATGAACAATATGTTACTAAATGATCAAGGGGTTACAGAAGACATAAAGGAGGAAATCAAAAAATTCTTAGAGATAAATGAAAATACAGACACAACTTATCGGAATCTATGGGACACAATGAAAGCAGTTTTAAGAGGGAAATTCATCGCCTGGAGGTCATTCCTCAAAAAAAAGAAAAACCAACAAATAAATGAGCTCACACTTCATCTCAAAGCCCTAGAAAAGGAAGAACAAAACAACAGCAAATGCAGCAGAAGGCAAGAAATAATTAAAATCAAGGCGGAAATCAATGAAATTGAAACAAAAGAAACTATTGAAAAAATTAACAAAACTAAAAGTTGGTTCTTTGAAAAAATAAATAAGATTGACAGACCCTTAGCCATTCTAATGAAGAGAAGAAGAGAGAGA
This sequence comes from Callospermophilus lateralis, assembly GCF_048772815.1. Classification (NCBI taxonomy): domain Eukaryota; kingdom Metazoa; phylum Chordata; class Mammalia; order Rodentia; family Sciuridae; genus Callospermophilus; species Callospermophilus lateralis. The sequence goes on along the minus strand of NC_135307.1, from coordinate 66,892,952 downwards.
ACTCAAATTACTAACATACGGGATGAAAAAGGCAATATCACAACAGATGCTACAGAAATACAGAAGACAATTAGAAATTATTTTGAAAACCTATACTCCAATAAAATAGAAGATAGTGAAGACATCGATAAATTTCTTAAGACATATGATCTGCCTAGACTGAGTCAGGAGGATACACACAATTTGAACAGACCAATATCAATGGATGAAATTGAAGAAGCAATCAAAAGACTACCAACCAAGAAAAGCCCAGGACCGGATGGGTATACAGCGGAGTTTTACAAAACCTTTAAAGAAGCATTAATACCAATACTTTTCAAGTTATTTCAGGAAATAGAAAAAGAGGGAGCTCTTCCAAATTCATTCTATGAGGCCAACATCACGTTGATTCCGAAACCAGACAAAGACACCTCAAAGAAAGAAAACTACAGACCAATATCCCTGATGAACCTTGATGCAAAAATCCTCAATAAAATTCTGGCGAATCGGATACAAAGGCACATCAAAAAGATTGTGCACCATGATCAAGTAGGATTCATCCCTGGGATGCAAGGATGGTTCAATATACGGAAATCAATAAATGTTATTCACCACATCAATAGGCTTAAAGATAAGAACCATATGATCATCTCGATAGACGCAGAAAAAGCATTCGACAAAGTACAGCATCCCTTTATGTTCAAAACATTAGAAAAACTAGGGATAACAGGAAAGTACCTTGACATTGTAAAAGCTATCTATGCTAAGCCTCAGGCTAGCATCATTCTGAATGGAGAAAAATTGAAGGCATTCCCTCTAAAATCTGGAACAAGACAGGGATGCCCTCTATCACCACTTCTATTCAATATAGTTCTCAAAACACTGGCCAGAGCAATTAGACAGATGAAAGAAATTAAAGGCATAAAAATTGGAAAAGAAGAACTTAAACTATCACTATTTGCGGATGACATGATTCTATACCTAGAAGACCCAAAAGGATCTACAAAAAAACTACTAGAACTAATAAATGAATTCAGCAAAGTGGCAGGATATAAAATCAACACTCATAAATCAAAGGCATTCCTGTACATCAGCGACAAAACTTCTGAAACAGAAATGAGGAAAAACACTCCATTCACAATATCCCCCCAAAAAATAAAATACTTGGGAATCAACCTAACAAAAGAGGTGAAAGATTTATACAATGAAAACTACAGAACCCTAAAGAGAGAAGTAGAAGAAGATCTTAGAAGATGGAAAAAATATACCATATTCATGGATAGGCAGAACTAACATCATCAAAATGGCGATATTACCAAAAGTCCTCTATAGGTTTATTGCAATTCCAATCAAAATCCCAAAGGCATTACTTGTAGAAATAGATAAAGCAATCATGAAATTCATATGGAAAAATAAAAGACCCAGAATAGCAAAAGCAATTCTAAGCAGGAAGTGTGAATCAGGCGGTATAGCGATACCAGATTTCAAACTATATTACAGAGCAATAGTAACAAAAACAGCATGGTACTGGTACCAAAACAGGCGGGTGGACCAATGGTACAGAATAGAGGACACAGAGACCAATCCACAAAGTTACAACTATCTTATATTTGATAAAGGGGCTAAAAGCATGCACTGGAGGAAGGATAGCATCTTCAACAAATGGTGTTGGGAAAACTGGAAATCCATATGCAACAAAATGAAACTGAACCCCCTCCTCTCACCATGCACAAAAGTTAACTCAAAATGGATCAAGGACCTTGATATCAAATCAGAGACTCTGCGTCTGATAGAAGAAAAAGTTGGCTCCGATCTACATATAGTGGGGTCGGGGTCCAAATTCCTTAATAGGACACCCATAGCACAAGAGTTAATAGCAAGAATCAACAAATGGGACTTAATTAAACTAAAAAGTTTTTTCACAGCAAGAGAAACAATAAGAGAGGTAAATAGGGAACCTACACCATGGGAACAAATATTTACTCCTCACACTTCAGATAGAGCCCTAATATCCAGAATATACAAAGAACTCAAAAAATTAGACAATAAGATAACAAATAATTCAATCAACAAATGGGCCAAGGACCTGAACAGAAACTTCTCAGAGGAGGACATACAATCAATCAACAAGTACATGAAAAAATGCTCACCATCTCTAGCAGTCAGAGAAATGCAAATCAAAACCACCCTAAGATACCATCTCACTCCAGTAAGATTGGCAGCCATTATGAAGTCAAACAACAACAAGTGCTGGTGAGGATGTGGGGAAAAGGGTACTCTTGTACATTGCTGGTGGGACTGCAAACTGGTTTGGCCAATTTGGAAAGCAGTATGGAGATTCCTGGGAAAGCCGGGAATGGAACCACCATTTGATCCAGCTATTGCCCTTCTCGGACTATTCCCTGAAGACCTTAAAAGAGCATACTACAGGGATACTGCCACATCGATGTTCATAGCAGCACAATTCACAATAGCTAGACTGTGGAACCAACCCAGATGCCCTTCAATGGATGAATGGATTAAAAAATGTGGCATCTATACACCATGGAGTATTACGCAGCACTAAAAAATGACAAAATCATGGAATTTGCAGGGAAATGGATGGCACTAGAGCAGATTATGCTTAGTGAAGCTAGCCAATCCCTAAAAAACAAATACCAAATGTCTTCTTTGATAAAATGAGAGCAAGTAAAAATAGAGCAGGGAGGAAGAGCAGGAAGAAAAGATTAACATTAAACAGAGACATGAGGTGGGAGGGAAAGGGAGAGAAAAGGGGAATTGCATGGAAATGGAGGGAGACCCTCATTGTTATACTAAATTACATATAAGAGGTTGTGAATGGAATGGGAAAATAAACAAGGTGAGAAATGAATTACAGTAGATGGGGGTAGAGAGAGAAGATGGGAGGGGAGGGGAGGGGGGATAGTAGAGGATAGGAAAGGTAGCAGAATACAACAATTACTAGTATGGCATTATGTAAAAATGTGGATGTGTAACCGATGTGATTCTGCAATCTGTATCTGGGGTAAAAATGGGAGTTCATAAATCACTTGAAGCTAATGTATGCTAATGTATGAATATGATATGTCAAGAGATTTGTAAGGTTTTGAACAACCAATTAAAAATAAATAAATAAATAAAAATAATAAATTGCTAAACTGGCTTTGAACTTGTGATCCTCCTGCCTTAGCTTCTGGAGCTGCAGGGATAACAGAAAAGCTTCCCACTGTGCCCACCTAAATCCCACTTTTTTTTTTTAATACATGACAGCAGAATACATTTCAATTCATAGTACACATATAGAGCACAATTTTTCATGTCTCTGGTTGTACACAAAGTAAGAGTCACACCATTCATGTCTTCATACATGTACTTAGGATAATAGTGTCCATGTCATTCCACAATCTCTCCTACCCCCATGCTCCCTCCCATCCCCTCCCTCCCCTTTGCCCTATCTAAAGTTCTTCCATTCCTCCCATGCTCTCCACCCTACCCCCATTATGGATTAGCATCCACATATCAGAGAAAACATTCCGCATTTGGTTTTAGGATTGGCTTACTTCACTTACCATGATATTCTCCAACTCTATCCATTTACCTGCAAATGCCATGATTTTATTCTCTTTTAATGCTGAGTAATATTCCATTGTGTATATATACCACAGTTTCGTTATGCATTCATCTATTGTCTCTGTGTCTCTAGGTTCGTTCTACAATTTAGTTATTGTTAATTGTGCTGCTGCTATAAACACTGATGTGGCTGCAGCCACATGTTGTTTTTAAGTCCTTTGGGTATAAACTGAGGAGTGGGATAGCTGGGTCAAAGTTTTCCAAGGAATCTCCATACTGCTTTTCAGATTGGTTGGACCAATTTGCAGTCCCACCAGCAATGTATGAGTGTGTCTTTCCCCCCACATTCTTGCCAATACTTATTGGAAGCAATTGTATTCTTAATATCTGCCATTCTGACTGGAGCGAGATGAAATCTTAGAGTAGTTTTGATTTGTATTTCTCTAATTACTAGAGATGTTGAACATTTTTTCATATATTTGTTGATTTGATTGTATATCATCTTCTGAGAAGTGTTTGTTCATTTCCTTTACCCATTTATTGATTGTGTTATTCAGTTTTTTTGGTGTTAAGTTTTTTGAGTTATTTAAATGCCCTACAGATTAGTGCTCTATATGATGTGTGTGTAGTAAAAGTTTGCTCCCTTTCTGTAGGCTCTCTATCTATCTCACTGATTGTTTCTTTTGCAGAAAAGAAGCTTTTCAGTGTGAATCCATCCCATTTATTGATTCTTGACTTTATTTCTTGCACTATAGGAGTCTTATTAAAGTTGGGGCCTAATCTGATATGATGAAGGTTTGGGTCTACTTTTTCTTCTATTAGGCCCAGGGTCTCTGGTCTAATTTCTAGGTCCTTGATCCACTTTGGGTTGAGTTTTGTGCATGGTGAGAGACAGGGGTTTAATTTCATTTTGCTACATTTGGATTTCCAGTTTTCCCAGCACCATTTGTTGAAGAGGCTATCTTTTTGCCAATGTATGTTTTAACCCCCCTTGTCTAATATATTAGAGATAACTGTATTTGTGTGGGTTTGTCTCTGTGTCTCTATTCTGTACTATTGGTCTACATGTCTGTTTTGGTGCCAATACCATACTGTTTTTGTTACTATGGCTCTGTAATATAATTTAACATCTGATATTGTGATGCCTCCTGCTTTGCTTTTCTTGCTAAAGATTGCTTTGGCTATTCTGGGTCTCTTATTTTTCCAGATGAATTTCATGATTGCTTTTTCTATTTCTATGAGGAATGTCATTGGGACTTTGATTGGAATTGCATTAAATCTGTATAGTGCTTTTGGTAGTATGGTCATTTTGACAATATTCTGCCTATCCAAGAACAAGGGAGATCTTTCCATCTTCTAAAGTCTTCTTTAATTTCTTTAGTGTTCTGTAGTTTTCATTGTAGAGGTCTTTCATATTGAAGGCATCAACAAATTTCTAAACTCATATGATTTGCCAAAACTGAATTAGGATGATATATACAAGTTAAACAGATCAATTTCAAGCAATGAAATAGAAGATGCCATCAGAAGCCTACCAATCAAGAAAAGCCCAGGACCAGATGGATACACAGCTGAGTTCTACAAGACCTTCAAAGAAGAACTAATATCAACATTCCTCAAATTATTCCAAGAAATAGAAAAAGGGGGAACACTTGCAAACTCATTCTGTGAGGCCAATATCACCCTGATTCCAAAACCAGACAAAAGACCCATCAAAAAAGAAAACTTCAGACCAATATCTCTAATGAACATAAATGTAAAAATTCTCAATAAAATTCTGGCAAATAGAATACAAAAGTATATTAAAAAGGTAGTGCACCACAATCAAGTGGGGTTGAACATTGGTTCGACATATGGAAACCAACAAATGTAATTCATCACATCAATAGACTTAAAGATAAGAATCATATGATCACCTCAATAGATGCAGAAAAAACATTTGACAAAATACAGCACTACTTCATATTCAAAACAATAGAAAAACTAGGGATAACAGGAACATATCTCAACATTGTAAAAGCTATCTATGCTAAGCCCAAGGCCACCATCATTCTAAATGGAGAAAAAGTGAAAGCATTCCCTGTAAAAACTGGAACAAGATAGGAATACCCTCTTTCACCACTTCTATTTAACATAGTTCTTGAAACTCTAGCCAGAGCAATTAAACGAAAGAAATTAAAGGGATACGGATAGGAAAAGAAGAACTCAAAGTATCACTATTTGCCAATGACATATTCTATACCTAGAGGATCCAAAAAATTCCACCAGAAAACTTTTAGAATAAATTAATTCAGCAAAGAAGCTGGATATAAAATCAACACCCATAAGTAAAAGGCATTTCTGCACATCAGTGACAAATCCTCTGAAAGGGAAACTAGGAAAACTACCCCATTTACAAAAGCCTCAAAAACAATAAAATACTTGGGAATCAACCCACTTTAAAAAAAAAAAAAAAAACATTTGTTTCAGTTGAAGATGGACATAATACCTTTATTTATTTATTTTTATGCTGTGCTGAGGATCAAATCCAATGCCTCACACATGCTAGATGGACGCTCTACCACTGAGCCATAACCCCAATACTAAATCCTACTTTTAATCCATAAAAAGTTCACCTGCAGCAGTAGTTTAACCCCATGCACTCCTGGTTCTCCAACCAGATGCACTATAAACACATTTAGGGATACAAACCCAGAGAGTCTGGCTTGGAGGCCAGGCTCTTTAACACTTACTCTGCATGACCTCTTCCATCACAATCACACCCATTCCTTGCTATCAGTTGTCATCTGGAAACAAGTAGCAACAACATACTTTAGAAGCCTTCTTTCCATAGTCCTTTGGCATGGACTTTTTTCTCCTGGGTTGGAAGTACTGAGGATTTCCCAAAACTCAAAATTGCTTTTTAGCTTATCTCTTTTATCATTAATGAAGGGTAATTGGCAAAGCTGGGGCAAAAGGTTTATTAAGAGGCTTTCTGTTCAGTCCTTCTCTTACTAGTTTTTGACATTAAGCAAATGATTTAAATTCCCTGATCTTCAGTTTCCCTTATTGGAAAAAAAAGGGGGGGGTCAAAAAGAAATGGGGGAAGGGGTGGAGAATAATATCCAGGCATTTATGAGAATTAAATGAGATAATCTAAAGCATGTGGCACAATGTTTATGGTACAGTAGGTGTTCAATAAATGATAACTATTATTGTCAAACTCTTTCTTCTATCATTAAAATGGTGTAAAAGTGGAATTATTTGGCACTTCTGGAAACAGGAAGGAATACAAAGTGATCCCTCATAATCAACACCCATTTGCTGCTTAAAAGAATATGCTGTTAAGGTCTGTAAACAAGTCAGGATGGCGCCTGGCATTCTGCCAGAGGGAGTGGTTTGTGAAGTAACGCCAGCGAGCCATTAAGTGTGGAGATCCCTTATTGGTTGACTGCTGTATCTAGTTTATGTTAATTAGATAAGCTGTGTGGAATGTATATATACCCCTCCTGTCCTACAATAAACGGCTCCCACTTCTGCTGTATCAATGTACACAAGTTGCTCGTCACCCCCCCTCCCCGGTTATTTTGCTGCAGCCGGACTGTGGCAATATGCTAAGTGGAAATAGTTACATAAGCCAAAGATGCTATGGTATAATATTATTTTAACAGGATTTTTTCAGTTGCAAGTAATAAGAAGCTTGACTCACATGAACTTAATACAGAAAATGCAGCATCTCACAAGTATGATCTCAGAGTAGCTACAAATTTAATTAATTCAGAAACTCATGTCAATAAATCTGTTCTTTCCATTTTCTGCTCTGCTGTCCTTGGTGTGACTGATTTTGTCCTGGGGCCAGCTCATCCATGATTCTAGATGGCTGTAGCCGTGCAAGGGTCACATTCAGGCAAAATATTCAGTAAGGACAGAGGATGAACCACTACTTGAGTCTTTGGGAGCAAAGAAAAAGTTTCCCAGTAGCTCTTCTAGCATATTTTGCATGTCTCCTTGGCCAAAACTGAGTCACACCTCTAAACAAACCACTGGCTAAGGGACTGGAACACCTTAAATAGTTGGGTCTTATCAGCATTTATCTTCTCTCTCTCTCTCTTTTTTTTTTTTTTTTTTTTTTTTGGTACTGGGGATCAAACCCAGGGGAGCTTTACCACTGAACTACATCCCAGCCCTTTTTATTTTTTATTTTGAGACAGGGCTTCCCTAAGTTGCTTAGGGCCTAGCTAGGTTGCTGAGGCTGGCTTTGAACTTGTGATCCTCCTGCCTCAGCCTTCCAGTCACTAGGATTACAGGTGTGTGCCACTACACTTGGCTAGTATCTCTCTTCTCTGAGCACAGGACCATAGAGCAAAGGACAGAACCCTAACAAACATGGAATGCAGCAGCAAAGAAAAAGGAAATTACTATTAGTAAGAAACTGAGAGTATCTATTTCAGTTAGGAAACTTCCTTGAGATCCAGGCAGAGCTGCCCTTTTAGAATTCTGTATTTGAATGCAACATTATAAAGGATGATATAACTCATTAAGACTGTACAAAGGGCATTATGGAAGACCTAATGATACTCCAAAACAGCAATGAAAAGATGTAAGATATTTTAAAATTGAAATTAGCATCACATGTCTTGGCCAAATTATATTGTTATATTGTGTATGTATAAATGTGTAATAACAAATCCCATCATTATGTACAACTATAATAATATGCTGATAAAAATGTAGAGAAAAAAATAGCATCACGTGTATTAAAGTGATATTTAATATAAAATTATAAAGATACTGTTCCAAAGGTAAAATTAAAGTATAAGAATACAGTTTGCCTTTTTGAAGAGATTCTAGGGAACTTACATATACAGCACTTTCATATGCTTCAGCAGGGCCAGACACAGCATCATCACATCTTCCATTTTGCCTGGGTCCTTAAAAGTCCTTAGTAGGTACAACAAAAAAAGGGCATATTGATTTCAAAATCTCATTTACAGTGTCTTCAAAATACTTAAAAATTCAATCTGTCTGACCTAATCCTCCTACTTCCGTGTTCCTGGTCATTCTCCATCAATTACCTAGTACACCCTTCCCTACAAAATAAAGACTTTTTTTTTTTTTTTTTTTGGTAATAGATTTTTGCCCACACTTCCCTATAATCATTTCAAGTTTGCCCACACTTCTCTAAAATCATTTCAACTCACACTAGACTGGAAACTTAAGGATGCTAAAATGTCAGTAAATCTGTTCTTTCCATGAGAAAGTATCTTAACTTCGAGATTGTTTTCAAAATAATCATAGGGCCCTATTAACTAGGGCTACATGATATTAAAGAAAACTATATTAAAGTGGCTAGCCACAGTAGCCCATGCCTGTAATCCCAGCTATATGGGAGGCTGAAGTAGGAGGATAGCAAGTTTGAGGCCAGTCTCAGCAATTTAGTGAGACCCTGTCTCAAAATAAAAAATAAAAGGGCTGAGGATGTAGCTCAATGGTAGAAGACCCCTGGGTTCAAGCCCCAGAAAATTATATTAAAATGCCTTAGAAGGAGAATGTGATATTACTTTATAAAACTTTTTTTTTATTTTTTTTTTAAAGAGAGAGAATTTTTTAATATTTATTTTTTAGTTCTTGGCAGACACAACATTTTTGTTGGTATGTGGTGCTGAGGATCAAACCCGGGGCAGCACGCATGCCAGGTGAGCGCGCTACCGATTGAGCCACATCCCCAGCCCCTATAAAACTCTTAATTCATGTTTAGGCCTCTTGAGATTTTAAAACCTACACTACTAGTAGAACAATTTTGCTTTACATTTTAAAAGCCTACTTTTTTCCTAGCTTCTATATTCTCTTCTAAACATTGTACAGTGAAGTCAGTGCTGTGAAACAGATACCAATCTTAAGTGCATTGTTTATGAAAACATGACTATAAAGCTTTGCAAACTCAAAGGAAAAACTATTAGTAAAACAATAGAACATGGACTGTATCACAGGCAGAGTGGTCATAGTTATTCTATAGATGTATAGATAAAGTATATGTGTGATATAGCTATTCTCTCTGACTAAATGAAAGGGATTTTAAGATGAAAACCCACAACCTCAGACCATTTATTTCATATTACTGAGCCAGTTTATTTACAAGAAAGGTTGGAGTAAATGTTAATGGGAGAGCACTTGCCTAGCAATGAATAAGGCCCTGGGTTGGATTCCCAGAGCTGAAGAAAAAAATGGGAAAAACAGGCAGGGGAAGAATAAAAGGAAAAAAAGAAAAGCAAAAACAAGTCCTAAAAGAAATGAATGTGATATTTTTATCAGAAAGAGTTGAAGACATAATTTAACTATTAAAAGCCATTATTTGCAATCACGTTTATACCCATTTCTTGCATTGCTTCTACTTAATCAATTTTGCCTGTGAAGTAAAAAAAAAAACAGGGTATTTAAATTACTGTAAACTGCCTTTGAAGAATTAAACTACTATATTTTATTTGTCAAATTAACTTTAATGTATAAACATCTATTTACAAATGAAATTTGGGAAAGTCTTTTATTATTACAGAATTAGTCTGCTCTAAGTCAATACTTAAATTATTTCTGCATATTCACATATTATATTAACCAACTATCTAAAGCCCCTGAATGTGATTAAGATTTGCTAAATGGGTACCAATGATCTTGTAGTAACAGTGACACTTCATCTTATCAAAAAATTATTTGGACACAATACTTGAGTAAGACATAAACTACAGAATAACACCAAAAACTGAAGATGGGGATTTATACTTCAGGGAAGATGGATAGATGCATTTTTCTATATTCCTCCTGAAAATTACAACTAAAATACCTAAGCATTGTATTAAATCAAACATAGACTCTAAAAGACTGAAAGAAAAAGGCAGGCCAGTCGGACCTGCAGAACAACATGGTGGTTAGTTGCCTACGTTTTCTTTTATGCCTCACATACCCCATACTTACAGTAGAGGAAGCTGCCTGCCCAGACATGGAAAGGCACAAACCAAAAAAACAAAAAAAAAGTCTCAATAAAAGCCTATTTTCTCTAGCAAAAGGACCAGGAAAAAGAAGTCTAGCAAGACAGAAAGCTTTTGTACAATAACAGCTCTCCTCCAACCAGACACCATAAGGGGAAAAATAATAGCAAAACCAAGCCAGTCACACCAGCAAAGATTGACTGGGGAGCCCAGATATATACCCTTGCAAGCCTGTCAGATGTCTAATAGCAGTGACCATGCCAGGGTCATGCCAGAGCAGGCCAACTTAGAGAAGCTGGGTTTTCTTTCTCTCCTGGTCATGAGCTCCTCCCACTTCTGTACTGTTACTGGAGACTGCATAGGGGCCTGAACCTTGGAATCCATACCTGCTGAGCAATGATGATGCAGCCCTCCACTTCTTTGCTGGGGTAATGCAGAAGCAGCATAGCGAAGAGTCCAAACTTTCATCACCACCCAGCAGTAATTAAGGAATATCACTGCAGTGTCTGTAGAGACCACAAAGAAGCTGAAACTCCCACACCCACCCAGGAGTAATAAGGAGTCCCCTCCTTGGGTGTCAGTGGAGGCCAATCTCAACTTGTTAGTAATCTGATAATACCTCTTTTCTCCCTGGGATAGCAGTATCAGAGAAAGCCAGAGTTTTTAAAACATCCAGAATCTCATCAGAAAAGAGAGAGAGAGAGAGATGGGCCAGGTTCTGATTATTTGCCATACCAAGTACTAGAAACAGCTCAAACTGGATTAAAAAAAAAAAACAACAATAGGGCCAGGCAAGGTGCCTGTAATCCTTAGCAGCTCATGAGGCTGAGGCAGGAGCCTTAAGGCACTAAGCAACTCAGTGAGACCCTGTCTCTAACTAAAATACAAAAATAGGGCTGGAAATGTGGCTCAGTGGCTAAGTGCTCCCAAGTTCAATCCCCAGTACAAAAAAAAAGAACTACATGTAAATGCACTCACAACAAATACCAAATATGTGTACAGTGGGGAAAATGGGAGATTTAGAAAATGGTAGGCTTTTTGGAAAACTCTGAAGCGTAACTTTAAAGATTTACAGGTATCTTCCTCACTTTTCCAATTCAAAGTGAAAAATAGTTTTATCAACTTACTACATGAAATAAAGTCATTAATATTAAAATAATATATGATCAATTTCATTGCCCAGAGCAACACCTATAATTCACAAAAAAAATCTTTTTTCCCCATCTAAATCTAATATTCCTTTTAAAAAAAGTTATTGGGCTGGGGCTAAGGCTGGGGCTCAGTGGTAGAGCGTTTGCCTAGCACAGGTGAAGCACTGTGTTCAATCTTCAGCACCACATAAAAATAAATAAAATAAAGGTTAAAAAAAAGTTATTAAAAGAAATTTCTCCTTCCGGATATTTTGAGGGTCTTTTTTGTTCCTTATATTTTTCTTCAACTTAGAACCATTCACAAAAGTGCTTCATAAAAAAATGATGCAGGTGCCCCATTTGCTGAGTGAGCATCTAAATTTCCTGCTTAAGAACTTTCATTCTCTATAGAAAAAGGAGAAAAACAAAAAAACAAAAAACAAACAACCATTTTCTGTTAATCATCAGTCATTTACAGTGACATTGTAGTGACAAAAAACTAGTGAATAAATACTAAGGGAAGACATTTTTTAAGATTTTTGACATTCTAATTTTATGGTATTGGGGATTTAACATAGGGGTGGCTTAACCACTAAGCCACATTCCCAATCTTTTTTATTTTGAGGGAGGGCCTCACTAAGTTGCTTGGGCTGGCTCTGAACTTGTGATCCTCTGGCCTCAGCCTCCCAAGCCACTGGGATTACAGGTGTGCACCACCATGCCTGGCTTGGACATTTACATTTTAATTTTAAAAATAAATAGATCTGAGGGCAGGGGATGTAGCTCAGTGGTAGACTGCTTACTTAGCCTGTAAGAGACTTTGGTATATGGAGTAAGATAGTTTTAAAATAGTGATAAAGTTCTAAAATAAGTTTGAAAAAAACTAAGATTAAAAAATTATGAATCTGCCAGGCACAGTGCCATCCACCCATAATCTCAGACATTCAGGACGCTGAGGCAGAAGTTTTGCAAGCTCAATGCTATCAGTGTAGGTAGTTGGTTAGAGAGGAGCTGGAATGGAAGAACTGGAAGGTGAGAAAGTGGTGGCAGCTGTAAGAGTCCCTGACCAGTGATTGAGCCAGAGGACCCAATAACCATCATGCCACTCCCTAAGGACACAAATTCCTTCTCTCCTTTTGTGGGTGGGGCTAGGGAAGAAATTCATCTGAGGATGGTGGGCAGACTACTCAGAGCCACCAAATGACACCACCACTCTTCCCCAACATTCTACCAAAGGAGTAATCACACTTCTCCACAGATTTTCAGGCACACATCATGTTCCCAAGGTCTGGCTTGTGCCCACCAGCTGTTCTGAGGGCAGTTGACTGCTATATGATCTTCTATCCATGCCACTAGGCCAGAAAGGACAAAATGACCCTAGTACAAAAGGCTTCTTATGACTCCTTCAAATAGGCAGCCACTACACAAGCAGTGGCCTGAAGAGGCATGGCTACTGCCACTGCAAGGTTTCATGACACTGCAAATTCCACCCCATCCTAACAAAAGCCTAAAGCCTAATCATTTCAGTGCATTTTTGTCCCTAGTCCATCTGACCACCCTTCTCTCTGAGATGTATCTCACCATCTTTATCACTGTCTCTTGCCTTGCAGGAAACCTGCTCCAGTTACCATCCTTGCCTTGCTGGACTTCTGTTTCAGTGCTGGGGTGATTGCACTAATCTTAGGCATTACACCCAAGGGCTGAGGATCACTTTACAGTCACTTTCAACCTCTAATAACAACGCCATCTCAGGTAACTTAGTGGGACCCTGTCTCAAATTTTAAAAGAGAAGGTTCAGGTAGAGTCTGGGGATATAGCTTAGTGGGCAAAGTGTTTTCCTAGCATGCCAGGCCCTGGGTTCAAACCCCAATATATATATAAATACACACAAAATCATAAAAAAAGAGTATGGATCTCTATAAATAGAAATTACAATGTAGTAGATTTGGCTAACACTTTGAAACCTAACCTGATAGCCATCTTCATTACATTCTACAATGGATAAAGTTGAATTGCTGAGTCATTGGGCAGACATTTGGTTTTAGAAGATATTGCCAAACATATTTTCAAACTAGTTATACCAATTTAACCTCTCACAAGCAATATATGAAATTCTTGTTCCTTGCCTACCTATGCCAATTATTTTAACTACATGTGAAATCCTCAGTTACTTTTTTTTTTTTTTTTTTGTATCAGGGATTGAACTCAGGGGCACTCCACCACTGAGCCACATCCCCAGCCCTATTTGTAGTTTATTTAGAGACAGGGTCCCACTATGATAGACCCAACCTGATCTTTTCTTAAATTTGGGAGCCATCTCACTACAGCCATGAAAAGATAATTTCGGCTTTACTATAAATTACTGCAAATTCTGAACCTGCTTGGAATGCCTGCCCGTGCCTTGAACTCACCCATGCCTGGCTCTCTGACCAGATAGCAGCCCTCTCTGAAACTTTAGTGACACCTCATAAATATTGGCCTTCCCTGGTCAGACAACGACCCTCTCTGAGGCTCTAATGATCCTCATAAATTCTGATGTTGGGGCCAGCAAAAAAAAAAAAAAAAAATGTAAACTACCATTAGTGTTATGCTGTCAGAGTTCTGTTATCTGTAACCCTCCCTTTGTGTAATTTTCTGGGCTATAAAGCTGGGCTGCAGGAAAACTGCAGCTGCTGTCTTGTTCCCACGGTTTTGGGTGGGAGAGGCAGCCTGGCCAGTTGAAATAATAAGCTTGCTTTAATTTGATTTTAATTGGAGTCAGTGGTCTTTTCTTGCATCGTGGTCTAACAACTGAGTTGCTTAGTGTAATCGCCATCGCTGAGGCTGGCTTTGAACTAACGATTTTCCCATCTCAGTGTCCCGAGCCACTGGGATTACAGACCTGGGCCACAACACTCAGCTCTTAGTTCCTTTTTTTAAAAAATTGTATCTAGGGGCTGGGATTGTGGCTCAGTGGTAGAGTGCTCGCTTAGCATGTGTGAGGCCCTGGGTTCGATCCTCAGCACCATATAAAAATAAATAAATAAAATAAAGATATTGTGTCCAACAACAACTAAAAATAAATATTAAAAAAAAATTGTATCTTTTGTCCCCACCCTTTTATGCAACTCTGGACTCAATAAGCAGATTCAGTTTCCAGATTTTAATCAAGTAAAACTAGAAAATAAGATGGGAGAAAAATTATTAAAGAAATGATGAGGACTGGGGATGTGGCTCAATGGTAGGGTGCCTGCTTAGCATGAACTAGGCCCTGGTTTCGATCCCTAGCACTGGAGAGAGAAAGAGAAGAAAATCAATGATGAAATTTGCCTCAGAAGGAATTGAGGGGAAAGACAGAGGCAAAATAAGAAATGGGGAAGAAAAGTCCTGAGTATAGGTTCTGGATATGGGAGAAGATTTGAAGAAAATTGAGAGTAAAGGAAAAGAGAGAAAAAAAGATTTTAGGATGTGAAAAATATAGTGAGGAAAATGGAAGGTGTATTATGAATGATGGATAATTGATCTCTTTATTACTTGAAAGAAGCAAATTAAGATAGAAATTCCTTTT
Organism: Callospermophilus lateralis; assembly: GCF_048772815.1. Taxonomy (NCBI): domain Eukaryota; kingdom Metazoa; phylum Chordata; class Mammalia; order Rodentia; family Sciuridae; genus Callospermophilus; species Callospermophilus lateralis. The sequence continues at coordinate 66,877,764 of NC_135307.1, read as the reverse complement.
AGCTACTTTTTATCTTTGCCTTTTCTGGTAGTTTTTTTTTTTTCTTTCTTTCTTTTTTTCTCTTTTTCCTGTTTTAAGATGGGATCTTGCTGCATTGCTCACATTATCCTAGAACTCTCAACTCAAGTAACCCCTCTACCCCAGGCTCCTGAGTAGCTGGGACTGCAGGCATACACCACATGACACCACAACATGCCCAGATACAGTCAACAACTTTTAACAACTGAACTGTTCTTTAAAAATAGAACCCCACACATACATTGGATCTGTGGAAATTTGCTCTACCCACAGACTACATGAACAATCTGTTGGAGCTGAAGAGGACTCCCACTACTTCCTTCAAAAATTTTCCCCCCAGTAGGCTTCTATAAAATCTTCCTGGCTGGCATCTTAAGAATTCTTATCTACTGACCACTCCCCAACTCTCCTTCACTTAACGAAGATTTGGGGACAAGTTCACATTATTTTTCTAAATATTTTTTTTTTAGTTGTAGATGGACATAATATCTTTATTTTTATTTGTTTATTTTTTTAAATTTTTTATTAGTTGCTCAAAACATTACAATAATCGTTTATTTTTATGTGGTCCTGAGGATTGAACCCAGGACCTCACATGTGTGAGGCAAGTACTCTACCACAGAGCTACAACCCCAACCCCAAATTCACATTCTTCTACACCAACACATAACTTAATTCTGTATTCCAATGGCTACAGATGATGACACGTATAACAATATAGTTTTGTGATTCACAAACTTATTTAATTCCAATATGTTGATGCATGCTTATAATACCAGCTACCCAGGAAACTGAGATAAGAGGATTGCAAGTTTGAGGCCAGCCTGTGCAATATAAAAGACCCCATCTCAAAAAACAAAATTATAATTCTGATGACCTTTGCCCATGCTCAGTATGTTAGTCAGCTTTGTTTCACTGTAGCAAAATACCTGATATAAACAATTGATAAGAAGGTTTCAGAATTTCAGTCTGTGCTTGGTGGGCTCCATTGCTTTTGGGCCTGTGGTTGGATAGTAGTACATCATGGTAGAAAATTGTTCATTTCATGGCAGTCAGGAAGCAAAAAGAAATGAAGAGGAAAGACTGAGATCCCAATATCCCCTTTAAGAGCACACTCAATGACCTAACTTCTTTCCACTAGGCCCTACCTCCAAAATGTCTCACTAAGTCCCAACAGTCCCCTGGGCTGGCAACAAAGACTTTAACACGTGGCACTTTGGGGAGACTTGACTAAAGTACTTACCATAGTACTCAGTGGCACACTGTTGAAGCTAGCTCATTCCAGTTCCTGAGAGCTGATTATTCTTAGCTTTTTCATATTCCATGCATAATGATATTATATTGATAATACTGGTAGCTTGAAATCAGTCATGGTGAATCAATAAATGCTACAATTTGGAATGTTCTTTCTTTCTTTTTCTTTTCTTTTTTTTTTTTTTTTTTTTTTTTGAGCTGGTTTACCAGTACATGACTGCCTCTACCATTCTTCACCTACACCCAGATCAAAACAAAAACAATCCTGAATTTTGTCAACACACTAGAAATTTAAAACTCCAATATTTCATTCTCTAACCACCACCTCAACTCAGCTCTCTCACAGTTCTAGTTCCCCCACGCCTTCTCTTCAGCATCACAGAGACTTTCAGCCTGATATGCAGTTTCTCTCCACAATTCCAAGGGCAGGAAGGCTTCCAGTCAACCATGCTGTACTGTTTCCTTTTATTCTCCCTAGAGAAGAGAAGGAACAAATTAATCAACACATATCAATATTATTGTGTAGAGTAATACAAGGTAACAAAAATTCTTTTTCTTTTAAACCAATCAAAATTTACTCTAATCTTCATCATGAAATAAAATTGTGTGTGTGTGTGTGTGTGTGTGTGTGTGTGTGTATACATATACATGGGGGATTTAGGATAATACTTTGATGATTATGACACTTAGGATATCACACACAGACTGAACTACTTCTACCACAATAATTGCCCAAAGGCATCCCTTAATTTAGATTTAGAAAATGGAAGGAAACTGGAAATAACTATATTGCAACAAAGAATAATATATGTGAAAATTTGGCATCTTATACACAAATAGCTTAGATACTCAAATGACTGATTTTATGACTGATCTTGCTTTATTTTTTATTTTTCTAAATATTTTTTAGTTGTAGGTAGACATAATAACTTTATTTTATTTAGTTTTTTTATGTGGAGCTGAGAATAGAACCCAGTGCCTCACATATGCTAGGCAAGTGCTGCATCACTGAGCCACAACTCCAGCCTTGGATCTTGCTTTGAATACCAATTGCAGTTGCTAGAATGGTCATATCTAGCTCTCTCTCTCTCTCTCTCTCTCTCTCTCTCTCTCTCTGTTCTAAAAGTACACTACAGTTTCTAAAGTTATCTATAGTTTCAATTGTATTTCCGTATTTTCTACATCCCCTTCTTTCTTAGGATTATAGTCACAGGGGCTGGGGATGTAGGTCAGTGGTAGAGCACTTGCCTTGCATATATGAGGCACTGGGTTCAATAATCAGCACCACATAAAAATAAATCAATAAAATAAGGTATTGTCCATATACAACTAAAAAAAATATTTTTAAATAAAATAAAAAGGGCTGGGGATATAGCTCAGTGACAAAGTGCCTCTGGGTTCAATTCCCAGTACCCACCCCACCACACACACAAAATAACTCTGGAGATATGTGATACACACAGAAAAAATCATATATATACATATATACATATATATACATCATATATATACATATATATACACACATATATGTGTATATGCATGTGTAGGTATGTGTATGTGTATATATATATGTAGATATAGAGTGTGTATATATATATGTGTGTGTGTGTGTGTGTGTGTGTGTGTGTGTGTATAGTTGGAGTCCCAGAATGAGAGAAAGAATGAGATTGCATAATAATCAAATTGTTTATAATTAAAAACAGAGAAAATCTTATAAGCAGCCACAGGGATTGGGAAGAGTGGAGAGACTCATTACTTTAAAAGGCACAACAATAAGAGTATAAAACTGACGGCTGACTTTTTAACAGACACCAAGGCAATCAGACAATAAAAGAATGATATCTTAATGTGCTGAAAGAAAAAACTTCAAACCCAGAATTCTATACCCAGTGAAATACCATCCATGAGTGAACATTAAATAAGAAAGTTTTTAAGAAAATTAAACAAAAAAACCTGATAGAATTCACTGCTATAGGAACTGAAGCATTAAAAGTAGTTCTTCAGGAGCTGGGGTTATAGCTCAGTGGTGGAGCACTTGCCTAGCATATGTGAGGCTCTGGGTTTGATTCTCAGCACCACATATAAATAAGTAAAATGAAGTTCCATTAACAACTAAAAAATATATTTAAAAAAAAAGTAGTTCTTCAGGTTGTTGGAAAATAATTTCATTGGAGAATTACAGGAATAAAGAACACCAGTGCAGCTGGGGATATAGTGCATAGTAGAGTGACTACTCAGTAAGCATGAGATCCTGGTTTCAATTTCCAGCACTGCAACAAATTAATTAATTAAAGAGCACCAGAACAGATAATGGTATTGGGAAACAGACATAAATATGATAGTTAATAATGACTATAAAGGGGCTGGAGTTGTGGCTCAGTTGTAGAGCACTTGCCTAGTACATATGAGGCACTGGGTTCAATCCCCAGCACCACATAAAAATAAATAAAATAAAGGTATTGAGTCCATCTACAACTAAAAAAATTATACAAAAAATAATGACTATAAAAATAAGGTCTGGGCGGGGCTGTAGCTCAGTGGTAGAGTACTTGCCTGGCATGTGTGAGGCTCTGGGTTTGATTCTCAGCACCGCATGTAAATAAATAAAAATAAAGTTCCATCAACAACTAAAAGAAATATATTTTTTAAAAATAAGGTCTCATGGAATTTGTATTGTGTGTAAAAGTAAATATGGCAAAAATAGCATGGTAGGTATGGGATAAATTCAATTAAACTATCATAAGAGTCTTAATTTTGGGGAGAAGTTATAGAAGTATTAAAGTAAACTATAATACATCAAGTATGCATTTTAAAATCTCTAGGGCTGATAAATAGCTCAACAGTAGAGCTCTTGCCTAGGCTGAAGCAGGAGGAGCCACATTCAAGGTTAGCCTTGGCAACTTAGCTCAGTGGTAGCAGGCATCTGGGTTTAACCCATAAAACTTCACACATGCATACACACATGCAAACACACACAAATTTATAATTGTAGATTTTTTAAAAATTCACTATTTTAAAATCATGATGGATATTTAACTTATACATAAAATCAAACCTTTCAAATCTGTGTATTCCAGTGTTCATCTTAAAATCAGATTAATACACATAGATTACAATGTGATTTCATTCCCAACATTAAAATTGTCCCACTTTTTAAAAAGTGAACATTATACAAATAATGAATTCTACAATTCCTAATAGAAAAAATTTTTGCTAGCTACTGTTTAGGCCACACCTATTTTGCTTTATGGTAGGTCCTAAGGGGGAGTGTAGTCACTGTCTATTCATTCTACCACCAAAACTTAGTGGCTTATGACAACAACCATAAATTATCTAACAGAATTTGAGAGTTTGAATTTGAGGGATCCAGTTCAGGGCCTCCTTGTGACATTGTTAAGATGTCACCTGGAGAGGCAGTCATTTGAAGGATTGACTAGGGCTGAAAAATCAGCTTCAAGGTGGCTCATTCATACCACTGTTGGCAAAAGTCCTGAGTCCCCACTGGCTGGGAGTGGACTTGTTTTTCACTGCATGAGCCTAACAATAGCTCTGTTTGATATGTCCTCATGACCCAGAAGCTGGTTTCCCTCAGGGTGAATGATCTAAGAGACAGCAAGAAGGAAGTTGTGACCTACTGACATAATTCTACTTCCACCATATTCTAATCAGAAGGAGGGGAATTGGCTGTGTGTGTGTGTGTGTGTGTGTGTGTGTGGTGTGTTGCTGGGGTTTGAACCCAGGGCCTTACACAAGCTAAGCAAATTGCTTTACCACCAAGATATATCCCCAGTCCTTTTTTTTTTTTTTTTTAATTTTTTTGAAACAGGGTCTCATTAAGTTGCCCAGGCTGTCATTGAACTTGCAGTCCTCCTGCCCCAGCCTCCACAGTAGCTGGGATTACAGTTGTGCACTACCACATCAAGCTAGATTCCATCTTTTGAAGGAAAAGAAAATCAAATAATTTGTGGTCTTATTTTAAAACAACCATACGAATGCTGTTTTGTGTGGGAATTTGTTTGTTTTCCTGAAACAATGTTGTTAAGAACTGTATCTCCCAGTCTTGGGTATATAAAGATGAATAAAAGAGGCAGAACTCTAATGGAACTTAAAAAAGAGACAGTAAACAAATATAAAAATTCATAAAATACTTTTAGGTGGTGATTTTAAAAACAGAGTAAAGTACTAGTGATCAGAGATCAATGAGGGAATACTTTTTGATAGTGTGCCTAGAAAGGCCTTCTGTGCTAAGATAAATGGGATTGTACTATATATTCTATTATATAACCCGATTTTATCATTAACAAGGCCATAAGTCTTAGCTTGGGCTGCTATAACAAAATACAGACTGGGTGACTTATAACAAGACACTTGTGTCTCACAGATCTGGAGCCAGAAAAGTTCAAGATCAAAATGCCATTCAATCATGATGAGTGTTGTCTTCCCATTTTTAAAATGGCTGCTTTTTCACTATGTCCTTACACAGCAGAGAGCTCTAGTTTCTCTCTCTCCCATCATGAGGCCCCACCTTCATGACCTCATCTAAACCTAATTACTTCTCATAAAAGCCTTCCCTTCATAACATCATCAAATTAGGTGTTAAATCTTCAATGTGTCAGGCATGGTGGTGCATGCCTGTAATCCAAAGGACTTGGGAGGCTGAGGCAGGAGGATTGCAAGTTTGAGGCCAGCATCAGCAACTAAGTGAGGATCTCAGCAATTTAATAAGACCTTGTCTCAAAATATAAAATAAAATGGACTGGGTATGTAGTTCAGTGGTAAAGCCACTAGAGTATTTTTATCTAGAGCAGTACTGTTGGCACACAGTGGCCACTTATTAAGTACTCCCTCATACATAGACATATCAAGGTGTTTGAGGTGCCAAAGGCAACAAATTTAGAGAGAAGGCATCTGGTTTGGGGCCTTGTCCAGACACAGCTTTAGGCAATATTCTTTAAAGTTCACACTCTCACCTGTACAGTGGGGTTTATACCATATTCCTCAGCATAAGAGACAGTTCAAACAGTCAAGCTGGGCGTGGTGGCACACCCCTGGAATCCCAGAGGTTCAGGAGGGTCAAAGCCAGCCTCAGCAATTCAGTGAGGCTATAAGCAATCTAGTGAAACCCTGTCTCAAAAAAAAAAAATAGTAGTATATGTTTTTAAAAAGACACAATAGTTTAATTCCCTGCAATTTACAGGAACATGTTTTAATTACCCTCTAAATTTCACTTGTTCAGATAATGACACAATCTAAGTATACATTTTTTTAAATATTTTTTAGTTGTCAATGGACCTTTATTTTATTGATTGATAATAGGTGCTGAGAATCAAACCCAGTGCCTCACACATGCTAGGCAAGTGTTCTGCCACTGAGCCACAACCCCAGCCCTAAGTGTACACTTTCAAGGGCCCTTAAGTTACATCGTATCTGTAGAATGTCAAATTGTGTGTGTGTGGTGGTGGTGGTGGTAGGGGTGCTATCAAGATTTCCTGTTGAACAACTCTGGAAATAGTCATGTGTGGAATAATGACTTTTCAGTAAAGGACTGACCACATTTACAATGGGGTCCAAAAAGTTATATTGCTTAGTGACCATGTAGTCCTCTTAGTTCATACTCTATCATGGTCGAAATTGACTAAGAACGCATTTTGTTGAAGTGTTCCTATCATAAATCCACACATGACTGTACACTAAAATCACCAAATCATACACTTAAAATGGGTGCATTTTTATGGTATGTAGATTATACCTCAACAAAACTGCGAATGGAATCAAACGAAATTTTCTAATTCCATATACGGGGGTACTGTAAAATAGTCTCCGAATTTAAGTATAAGAAAAAAAAATACCCAAAGAGCTCTCCAGCACCCACCCCCGAAAAAAGAACCCGAATAATAATAAACCGTGCCATTAGTTGAAACAGGCTACTTAAGAAACAGCTAACTGGTCAGGTCCTAAGTGATCTATCTGGACGACTAAACTACACGGGGAGGTTGAACCCGGGCTCGGTAAGAACCTAGCCAGGGAGCTGGTGCAGAGAACGCAGATTCAGCGGACTCGGCGCCCAGCGGGACCGTCCTCACCCACACCCCAGCTGCCTTGTCTGTCCCGCAGGTTCCCGGAACAAATGCCAAACTCAGTCCTGCTCCCGGAGGGACGCCTACAGGGAGGAGCGTGCGCTCGGAGGGTCAACCTCATCTCGCGGCCCCGCGGCCCGCTTCCGTGCTCCAACCCCAGGTCTGGGGCGGGGAGCCACGCGCCCTCCAGTTCGGTCACCAGTCCCAGTACAGCGGGGCTGAAACAGCCACGGGGCTTCAACCTTGGCTGGCACCAGGTTCGCTCACGAGTTTTTTAAAAAAGTCACTGGCTCCATCTCAGACCCTAGGAATGAGAGGCCAGCCCTGAACACTGTCGGTGGCGCGACTGTGAGAGAGTCGGGAGCCGCCCAAATGACCAAGCTCAAGGTCTGCAGTCGCTGCTGCACGGGGCGGAGCAGAACTTTCTCGAGAAGCCTAGACACAGCAAAGTGTCCCCAGGGCGCAGATTCGTAGCAGAGACGCGCCTCCAGAGCCCGCGAAACGGATCCCGCCAGGCCGCCCCGCCCCGCGCCCTGATTGGCTGGAACGGAGGCGGGTCCCACCCCAGACAGTGGCGCGCTCTGCACTAGCTCTTTCCACCAACCTAACAGCCATTTCTGACGGCCTTCGTTTTTCCTTTGCTCTCTCCCGCCAGCAGCGTAGAGTACCAGCACCCACCACAGTTAAATACCCCACCCTTTCGCCGTACAGGCGCAGTAGCGCGGGTTCCCTGAACTGTTGGACGCTAGCGGACTGTCCCGAGAAGTCGCTCCGCCAGTTTGGCCGCACCTACAGTGGGAATTCTATTAGGGACTCACGTACTAGAACGTGGTCGCCACGTTAAGCGGAGGACTTGGGGCTGGGACGTTTTGCACCGTAGGACATTGAATAGGGTGTTCCTCTTTGCGGAAGGGGACACTTGTAGGGGAAAGGCGGGGCTAGGTGGCTGAGGGAGGAGGCTGATCTCAGACTGTCAACGCCTGAAGACACGTTGTTTGGAGTTGAGGAAAGAAGCCTGTATCAGAATGTACCTAGTGGCTGTGCCCGCTGGCTCCTGTCTTTTTCGGGTAAAGAGCTCCTTTAATCTGACCAGAACATGTTCTGCCAGAGTAGTTGGGGCTGCCTGGAATCTCACAGTTAGAACTCAGGAATCCAGGTCACATTCTTTAACTTCGATATAAAATTCGAGTTCAAAGAAGTGCCAGGACTTTATCAAGTGTGCAAAGCTGTTTAGTGACAAGTTCAGTAAGAACAAGGTCTTACATCCCATTACTTTCCCCACCATTCATACTTGAATCTTATCACCTTGCTTAAGAGAACCCCATAAATTTACCCCTTTTCCTCAAACCTATGTTTGCCATCTCTTAGGTTTTGGCCTCATAACCACCTTCTAGTTTTGACCCTGAGAAATTTAGCATTTCAGTTGACTTCTTGTTCAATCCCAAAGGAGTTCTGAATGCTTAACCAATGCATTTGGTTGCCACACTTATTTACTTTTTTTATTTTTTGGTAGATGAGAGTTTGGGACGAGTATAAGCAATGCTGCCATGAATAATCTAGTAAATGTCTTTTTGTATAATATACACACATTTGCTACTTATACGTAGGAGTAGAATTGCCTATTCATAAATCATAAATGTATTCAATTTTAGTAGTTGTTAACTATGGTAGGCACAATAAATAACTATGCCCTTATCCCTGGCACCTGTATTAAGTTGTATGGCAAAAAAGAATGAGGGTTGTTAATCATCTTAAAATAGGGACATCAGGGCTGGAGAGCACTTGCCAAGCAAGTGTGAGCCCTCAGTTCTATCCCTAGTATGACAAAGTAAACAATTTAAAAAGGGACTTCATTCTTGATTGCTCAGGTGGGCCCAATATAATCACAAGGGCTCTTATATGGGGAAGAGGGAGGCAAGTAGAGCAGAGGAGAACCAGAGAAATAGTAGTATGGCAAAATTGGGGATGGCCTGATGACCCTGGATTTATTTCTGTGGTACTAGAAATTGTACCCAGAGATGCTCTACCACCACACCCTTTTTATTTTTGAGACATGTCTTGCTAAGTTGCTGGGGTTGCCCTCAAACTTTCAGGTCCTCCTGCCTCAGCCTCCAGAGTCACTGGGATTACAGGCATGCCCTACTGCACCTACTGACCCTAGATTTAAAGATGGAGGAAGGAGGCAATGAGCCAATAATGTTGGTAACCTCTAGAAGTTGGAAAAGGCAAAGAAAAAGATTTTCCTCTTTCCTGAGGGACACAGCTCTACCAACAACTTGATTTTTAAGCCCAGTGAGACCTCCAAAACTGTAAGATAAAAAATTTGTATTTATTATCTTAATTTTTCTACTTATATATTTACCTATTTTTATTTCAGCCAACAAGCTTTATTTGTTATGGTAACCTAGGAAATTAATTAACTGTTTTCCCAAGTAATTTTATCAATTTTTATACTTAGGAAGCTTTGATAAAAATAACTGAGCTGGAACCTCTAATAGGACTAGAAAAAAGAAAGTTTATTAGGTGATTCTGATGCATCTTGAGAACCAGTTATCTAAACACTTATGTCTACATCTGTCCTTGAAGAATAATGTGCAGTGATTTGGATAGAAAGCATTTCTAGAAAAAATTGTCCCAGATATTTGAAGGGTAACTCTCCCTAACTTGCTCAGAATTAACATAGTTAACACTTTTTACAATCCCTCTTCTATGAATAGCCAGTTCCTGTTCCATGCAGGGTGTACCCCGCATTTTCTCTTTTGCTAGACCAAGAATATTACTCCCCACCCCCATATACTGGGATTAAACCAAGGATCAAGGAAATTCTTCAGAGGAAGGATAAGCAAGTTTTTTATGTTCCAGCCATGTATCCTAAAGTCCAGGGAAAGAGTGCCTTATTCCTCAGGTTTGCACGTCAGCTTCCTTGGTAAGGACACCAACTGATGGGCCTCACTTGGCAGTAAATTTACAAAAGTTCTGGGCAGTTTTTATCACAAAGATGTTATCAAAAGAAACAAAGTGATCAAATGTTGAAATTATAAACTACTTGAAGCTAGTGCTCATGTACTTTCCTGATAAATGTCAAATATCACTGTTTCCCCTTAAATTTTGAAATATTTCAACTAAGAATACAAGTTTCTGATTCACATTCTGCTTAAAATCCTGTAATTCTTGAAGTATATCAAGATTCCTTGGCATACAGTTTGAGAGTCACAACTATGACGATTTAGAAGTTGATTCTCATTTTTCCTTAAATGGGTATTTTATATAATCATTTTCTTCCAAAGTGCTACTTCTGTAAGGTCCAATATAACCTGATCCCTCCCATGCTAAGGAGCCCTCCAAAACTAAGCCAAACAGGAGACCCTTTGCAGTGACCACAACAGACATTGAATCCCACATGCTTGTTCAGATTCTGACCTGTTCCCACAGAGGACATATTGGGTAAATCTAAGACCACCTTGGAAGATGAACAATTTCCTACTTTAAATGAAATATATTAGAAATTATACTATTTTTAAAAAGCCCATAAACTTAGAAATCAGCCTACCATTAGGGAAACACTGACAGACACTATTAAATGTTAGGAAAATAAAAACCAATGTAGTCTATTGCCTGACAAGAATTGTCAAAGACTTTCCTACCCCTCAACATTTCATATTTGCTATTCATACTCTGTTAATAAAATGTATAAGATAGATTCAAATTACAGAATTTAACTTTACCTGGATTCTTAAGGGGGATTTTATTTTTAGTTGTAGATGGACACAATACTTTATTTACTTATTTTTTAAGTGGTGCTGAGGATCAAACCTAGTGCCTCACACATGCTAGGCAATCACTATACCACTTAGCTACAGCCACAGCCATAGCCCCTCTTTAAAGGGGATTTTTTTAACCCAATAACTTGTTCATTCTAGAAACAGACTGTTAACTATGAATATAAATATTTCAACTAAGAATACAAGTTTCTGATTCGAATTCTGCTAAAAATACAGCTAGTGATTAAAGGTCATTAGAAAATTGTTATGTATTACAAAGTAGCAATCCAAACTAGACTATAATAAAGGTATTGAACAAGATTATTTACAAAGACATGTTAAGTGCCAAACATCACAGAAGAGACTTAAGTAAAATTTTTCCACTGCATTTTATTCATGATACAGCATATTCAAGATGCCGTAGGAAACAGCTGTATCTGCTCAGTTCTTGGCAGCAATTAAAAGGCAGAACTTGTTTATTCATTATCTTGTCCAGTCTCACAATCAGAAGCAATCTTTGATTTGTTAGATATTTCATAAACTTGTATAATAAGCTTTAACTGATTGATGATTTCTTTGTCTGCTGTTTTCATGTCAAATCCCAACATCTTCAAAATAGTTTCTCGAAAGTCACCAAGCTATAAAGAACCACCCACAAAAATCAAGATATGTCATTAGTTTCAGTTACCAATTTATTTTGCACAATGAAATTAATATTAGAAATTTGGTCTTATTCAGCTTTTCTTTTTAAATGTAATATATGCTACATTCAAATGGTAGTTTAAAGCTAGAAAATTAGTCTCTTCTATTCCAATAATTCTTTAAAATTTCCTTTATATTTTTCTTATGTTTACACTTTAGTAGATTAGACCTATTTTTTTTACATCTTAATGTTTTTCACCCATAAGGCAATTAAATTTTGTTGCTGCTGTTGTTTGAGATGGGGATTTTACTATGTTGCCCAGGATGGCCTCCAACCCTTGGGCTCAAGTGATCCTCCAGCCTCTGCCTCTTAAGGAACTGGGACAACATATGCACAACCACACTTTTTAGACTTCTGGTGTGCTTTATGATAATAGAAGTCCCTTAAATATATATCCATCCATCCTCCAAAAGCCACAGTGATCTAGAAAGAGCACAAAAAAAAAAAAAAAAACCACCCATAAGGGGCTAGGGATGTGGCTCAAGTGGTAGCGCGCTCGCCTAGCATGTGTGAGGCACTGGGTTCAATTCTCAGCAGCACCACATAAAAAATAAAATAAAGATATTGTGTCCACCTAAAACTAAAAAACAAACAAAAAAAATCACCCATAAATCCAACTTAAAACAACAGCCTTCAATCTGCATTGAGTGGAAATGAATATCCTAAACTAGTAGGGGCAGCTCTAGAGGAGGGTGCTACTCGTTTCCACCGCTGTAGAACACAGATAGCCTTACCCCCAGGAAATGGAATAGTTCTCAAATGGGGAAATACAGAGAATAAATCTGAAACCTGATAGTGAGGAAGGAAAAGAAAGAGGCCTGAAAGCATAAAGACCAGAAATGGCAGTTCTAGAGGGCAAGGGGAGGTTGGAGAGTTTGGAAGGGTGAAGTGTTTCTTAGTGGCTTGGTAATAAAGGAAAATGAAGAACTAAACAATGAAATTAAGAGACATATACAAACAGGAGAGTATGGCAGAATCATACATCACACAAATTCCTACCCCCAAAATAAAAGACTTGTTCTAGTGAACTTCAAAAACTGCATCTACCACCTCAACAAAAGAAGGCGGTATTGAGTTAAGAAACCTAGTAAGTAAACCCAACCTACAGCTACTAAAGAAGAAATATGAAAACCAGGACAATTAAAAGGATTTCAAATTGAACAGATAAATGGCAAATTAATATCCATAGAGAATTGCTTTAGGAAGAGTCAGGTGGAGTGGCACACGCTATAATCCCAACAACTTGGTAGGCTGAGGATAGGAGGATTCCAAGTTTCAGGCCAGCCTCAGCAACTTAGTGAGAACCTGTCTCAAAATAAAAAGGCCTGGGGATGTAGCTCAGTAGTAAAGCTCGCTTGGGTTCAATCCTCAGTTCTCCCTCAAAAATAATTGCTTTAAGAATAAGCAGTATTGGGGCTGGGGATGTGGCTCAAGCGGTGGTGCACTCGCCTGGCATGCGTGTGGCCCAGGTTCGATCCTCAGCACTACATACAGACAAAGATGTTGTATCCGCCGATAACTAAAAAATAAATATTAAAATTCTCTCTCTCTCTCTCTCTCTCCTCTCTCACTCTATCTTAAAAAAAAAAAAAGAATAAGCAGTATTATCAAAACTGTTTAGGTGATGAAAATATGCCCCCCCCAAAAAAAAAAAACAGTCACAAAGCACAGGAAACATGTTTGACACAAAACCCTGAAGTGAATTAAATCTTAATTAAATGAGGATTTGCAGACATGGAAAACAACAACACCTTTCTTTGAATTATACATTTAATAATTCAGAATAAAACCATGTCCAAGATGTCTAATGAATACAGAAGATATGATCATTGAAATCAGGCAAGAATAACAGAAAATCTTTTCAGAAATGAGGCGTGAACTACAAAGTGACCAAAGGAGGGCCGGGGTTGTGGCTCGGTGGTAGAGCACTTGCCTAGCATGTGGTGAGGCACTGGGTTCAATCCCTGGCACATTAAAAAAAAAAAAAAAAAAAGTGACTAAAAGGGAATAGACTTTACTGAAAATATAAGGGGCATTGAAAAGAGGGATAAAAACAACATAGAAAATGAATATGCAGGGGCTGGAATTGTGGCTCAGCAGTAGAGCGCTCGCCTGGCATGCACAGGGCCCTGGGTTCGATCCTCAGCACCACATAAAAATAAATGAATGGAATAAAGGTATTGTGTCCAACTACAACTAAAAAAAATAAAAAGAAAAGAAAATGAATATGCAGAAAATAGAGGGAAAGAGACAAAGATGCAGAGAGAGAGAGAAAGAAGAGAAAACACTAATCTTATGACTTTGGTGTTTTTGTTTTTTTGTTTTTTAATCAAAACAGGGTCTCAGTAAGTTGGTTAGGGCCTTGCTAAGTTTCCAAGGCTGGCTTTGAACTTGTGATCCTCCTGTCCCAGCCTCCTGAGTCTGCTTTGAGCATATCATCAAGAATTTCGAAAAGTTTCAAATTTTTTAAGCAACTAATATGGAGATGTGACATATACTTTAAGAGTGGCCCAAAATGATCAGTTAGCCTTTTAAAAAAATATTTGCCTTGTAGTGAAGCCATGGGATTGGATCCCAAGCACTGAAAAGAAAAGGAACAAGAAAAAGAAAAAAAAAAGGAAGGAAGAGAAAAGGAAACAAATTTGCTTTATAAGTATAGTGAAAAATCTAAGCAAGTTTAGAAGTCTCATTCTATTCTAGAATGTGACACAAACAATAACATACATGGTTTCATCTGAGCTTCCATTCTCTAACATGACCCTATCCTCCAAACTAAAATAATCACATATCCCATTCCTAAGCCAATGTGGGATTCTCCAGGGAGAAACACTTGATTTAAACTGGCCCAATAAGATCCCTTCTGGAATTTTTCTCTCCCATCACAAGAACTAAATATGAAACTCCATGGCTGTCATTGACCATGTTTCCTGTCATAGGAAAAAAAAAAAACACAACACTGGTAGTCAGACAAACTGTCACACAGATGCCAAGAAGACAGTGAAAAAGGTCCTGTAAAGTGCCCGGTGCTAGTCCTGGGGCCTAGGTTCATCTCTGACTTCACAGAGATTAGTTTAACCTGTTTTTGATACCATAAGTAAATAAATTCTGTTTTGTCTAAGTTAGTGTAAGCTGAGGTGGGTGTGTTTATCATTCCAACTAAATTAACTTTAATATATATAATAAGAAAACCTCTTGTTCTTGTCCTGACACTTCAAGCGCGTTCTTGGCTATGGAGAGCTCAGGAGTGACAGTGTCTAACATCTGACGGGCCTTCTCTTTGTCTGATCTTGCCTCTTGCTCTGCAGAGTCGGATGTAGTTTTCAAATCATCTATATTCATAACTACCTTCTCCTTCATTGTTTCAACTTTTGTTAAAGATTGCCTGAGCTTCATAATTGTTTTGTCCTATGAGAGGGTAAAATGTGGATGAAAGAGAGGAGATGACTGTGAGTTGATCTCCTATAAAAAACAGACAGGCTTGATAACTCGTGTTTTTTTTTTTTCCCATCTCTCTTTGAAAAGAGTTATGATTATGACTTAGATCTGAAATTTCCTCCAAAATCTCATGTGTTGAAGGGTGTCTCATCACATATCCAAAAACAATAGAGCCAAGTGATCCTAGACTGAAACCTCTGAAATCATAAGCCAAAATAAATCTTTTTCTCTTTTTTTTAAGTTGATTATCTCTGGTATTTTGTCACCGCAATGAAAAGTTGATGACCACATTTGGAAAAGAGAAACAGTCCACAATTTTTCAATTAAGAGGCATTTTTACCATTCACGATCATTTAGCATTTATATAAACTGAATTCATGGATTTAAAGAAGCTTAACACATTTTCATGTCCTTAAAGGTCTTACAGCCTACATTAAACAAATACAGAAATGGATAAAATAATTGGTTCTACAGTAAGAAAAATATTAGTGATAAAATAGCATATCAGTTGATCAATTATTTAGTGTGTATTTGACTTAACTCACAATCTACTTTTGATATAGGAAAACTGAATCTAGCTCCAAAGAAGAGAAAAAAAATATCCATTAACCCAATAAGAAACTACAATAAAACTAAAACAAAAAGAAGCAAGGGATTTAAAATCATAACATTCAGAATACCAGTTACCTTTGAGAAATAGGGAGGAGGATACCTGGGGGCTTCAGTGGGATTGGTAACATTCTGTTTTCTAAAATGATTGATGGATTCACAGGCATCCAATTTTATTTTCCTATAGTAATACATATTATAGAATAACATATTATATATTAATGTTACATATTATTCTTTTTGTATATAAAATTATTTTAATTTATTTGTTCTTTAAAAAGTTCAATGAGAGCTATATGAGTTAAATGGACCAAAACTTTTATGAATTTTTGAAAACTTCATTTCCTTTACTTACTTTAAGGACATTTATTTTTGTCAGTTGAGTTTTCATATTTTTATTTGATAATTTCAAATCACTGAGCTGTTTCTGAAGTTTCTGAATTTTCTCCTCCAATATTGGTGTTGTAATAATCTGTAAATTTTGCCGAATATTCAACAACATCTCTAATTGTTTGAACTTCTTGTTATGCTTATCTACTTGAGAATTCGGAGTTCTGAAGTTTTCCTTTGCAGAAATTAACAGTATTGAAATAAATAATTGGCTTTAAAATGTTCTATACTAGCATGATACCAATCTATTCTAGAACAATAAACTGTAGACTTAATAATATTTACATAAGTAAAATATCTTTTCAACATAAATACATATTATTAGGAGACTAAAATGCTACAATAAAAGTGATGTCTATTGCTATCAAGGGTAACAGTTAAACAGACAATTTGTAAATACTTAGCAATAGTGTAGATTAATTCTTCTTTTCTAGGGATGTATTCTAAGAAAATAATGAGTATTTGTATAAAGATTCATGTACAGAGATATTATTTACTACTCTATATTCATAATGAAAAATAAAAGAAATACAAGTGTCAGGAAAATTACATATGGTAATAATACGTTCCCTAGAAATTGTTTAAAAATATTTATTAAAAGAAAATAATAATATATAGTTAAATGAAAGAAACAGGATTAAGAAAAACTATGCTTATCTCAGTTGTTAAAAATATGCACTGAGGAGCTGGGGCTGTAGCTCAATAATAGAGCACTTACCTCTCATGTGTGGGGCACTGGGTTTGATCCTCAGTACCAAATAAAAATAAATACAGGTATTGTGTCCATCTAAAACTAAGAAAATATTTTTTAAAAAATGCATGAAGAGCCAGGCATGGTGACACACTCCTGTGAGTCCAGTGACTCAGAAGATTGAAACAGGAGATTGCAAGTTCAAAGCCAACCTTAGCAACTTAGTGAGGCCCTGAGTAACTTAGTGAGACACTGTCTCTAAATAAAAAATAAAAATGGCTGGGGATGTGGCTCAGTGGCAAAATACCCCTGGGTTCACTTCCCAGTACCAAACAAACAAACCAGACAAAAATAATATGTATGGAAAGTAATCAAAAGAAAACATTATAATATGATATATGATAACACCAGTTATTTCCAAATGGTGGAATTACTGGTGATTTTGGTCTTATTCTTTTCCTATTTTGTGCTTTATAAATCTTTAAAGTGCACATGAATTAATTTTATTATGAGAAAAAAATAGTTATTTAAAATATCTTGACAAATGTAGCAAAAGTATTAAAACATTCAAAGAAACAAAATAGATAACACTGGATAACAAAAATAAGAATAGCACATTTTTCTCAATAACAACACAGGAGCCCCAAAGATAATTAGAAGAATTAATGTTTTCTAATCTCTGTGTGAACTCAATTATCAATCAAATGTGAAGATTTTTTTTAAAGACCTTTTTATTTATGCAAGTACTCAAAGAAAAAGTATCTTTCCCACGGTATCATTTCTTAGGAAGTTATTGGAGGATGTATCCAAGCAAAATGAGAAAGTAAACCAAAAAAAAAAAAAAAAAAAAGAAGAAGAAGAAGAAGAAGATATGAGATTCAGAGATTAGAGAAGAAAAGTCACAGGATCACAGCTGGGTCCAGACCCATAGAGTAAAAATCAAGATCCCCAGTCTTAAGGAAGAAAATGAAAATTTTGAGAGAGAGGGGAAAAAATGTCATATTTTTATAGACTAGTGGATAATATTTAAGGGAAAAAAACAAATGAATGTTGAAAATTACACATATGAAAACACAAGGAAGGTATATTCACTCTAAGGAAAAGTGCAATGCAAGAAAGGACATGTAACAAGAACATAGTACTTTGTAACTTTTGTAAATATGTAGTTGTCATAGTGAAGTAAATATTGATTATGGATCTCTCCCCAAATATCAATATATCAACTATATTTGGGAAATAGCTAGATGGGAAAGTGGTATAAGAGAGATAAAACTTTAATATGAAATCAACAGATAATGTCTGAAATAGAAAATTCAAGATGTAGTAGTATAAAATTATTTAGGGAAATGAAGGTACTACCAGAAGCAACAATCAAAAGAGTTAAAAATAAACACAGCCCTTGTTCTATCTTGTCTCCAGGGAAGTCTGGAATTCTTGTACTGCATTTTGGTCAAAAGAGGAGTTAAGCATACTAAATAGTAAAATTGTCTATGTACTTTTTATAGTCTGTTTAAATATCCCCAGGAGAAATCCTGTTATTAAAAATGTATGGACTAAAAAAAAACAAAAAACAAAAAACACAGCCTTGTCCTACATTTCACTTAATGGCAGATGAAGAATTAGTTCCACAGAACACATTTAAAAGAACAACAAATGAGATGGATTCAAACTAAAAAGCTTCTTCTCAGCAAAGGAAACTATCAATAACGTGAAGAGAGAGCCCACAGAGTGGGAGAACATCTCTATTACATGCACATCAGATAGAGCACTAATCTGCAGGATATATAAAAAACTCTAAAATCTTAATACCCCAAAACCAACCCAATCAATAAGTGGATTAAGGAACTGAGCAGACACTTCTCAGAAGATATAAAAACAATCAACAAATATATGAAAAATGTTCAACATCTCTAGCAATTAGAGAAATGCATATCAAAACTACTGTAAGATTTCATCTCATTTCCAGTCAGAATGGCAATTATCAAGAATACACTCAACAATAAATGCTGGCGAGGATGTGAGGGGAAAGGCACACTCATACATTGCTGGTGGCACTGCAAATTGGTGTAACCACTCTGGAAAGCAGTATGGAGATTCCTTAGAAAACCTAGAATGAGGATTGGAGTTGTGGCTCAGTGGCAGAGTACTCGCTTAGCATGTGTGAGGCACTGGGTTCGATCCTCAGCAACACATAAATATAAAAAATAAAGATATTGTATAAGTAAAAGTAAAAAATAAATATTAAAAAAAAACCTATAATGAAACCACCATTTGACCCAGTCATCCCACTCCTTCCTTGGTCTATACCCAAAGGACTTAAAATCAGCATACTATAATGACACAGCCACATCAATGTTTATAGAGGCTCAATTCACAATAGCTAAACTGTGGAACCAACCTAGATGCGCTTCAAAAGATGAATGGATAAAGAAACTGTGGTATATGTACACAATGGAATATTACTCAGCATTAAAAGAGAATAAAATTATGGCATTTGCAGGTAAATGGATAGAGTTGGAAAACATCATCATGCTAAGCAAAGTAAACCAATCCCCAAAACCAAAGGCCAAATGTTCTCTCTGATAAGTGGATGCTGATCCTTAATGGGGGGAGGGAGAATGGGAAAAATGGAGGCAAAATGGAGGCACTTTGGATTAGGTAAAGGGGAGAGGAGGAGGGGAAGGGGCATGGGGGTAGGTTAGAGAGTGGAATGAAACAGACTCATTACCCTAGGTAAATGTATGATTGCACAAATGGTGCGACTCTACATCATGTACAACCAGAGAAATGAAAGGTCTGAGGAAGTGGCTCAATGGTAAAGCATCTTGGGTTCAATTTCTAGTACCCATAAATAAATAAATATTAATATACTGATGGGTCACTTTTTCAGATATTAATAATCTACATATTTATAATTTTGGTGATTGACATTGTTTGTTAATTTAGTATGTTTCATTTGCAGATCTTATTTCATATTCCCCATTAGGATTTTGCAATGTTCTTCATATAAGTCCTGTATGTTTCTGGTACAATTTATTCTTGGTTAATACAAAGAATGCTTGTATACACAATTGGTTACTGATAAGAAAGAGGAAGAAAGAGGGATGAAAAATTATTATTTTTTCTTAAAATCTTTTAACATGATTAAAAGGGTTGTGGAAATCATATGTTATTAGCTCCCCCCACACACACTTTACTGGGAATTGAAACCTAGGGTACCCTATCATTAAGCTATATCCCTAGCCTTTTCATTTTTTATTTGAGACAGGGTCTCACTAAGTTGATGAGGCTGGCCCTTGAACTTGCGATCCTTCTGCCTCAGCATCCTGAGTAGCTAGGATTCCAGGCACGTGCAACTACGCCTGGATTGCATATTCTTAAATTTCAATATAGCATTTAAAATAATTTTGTGTGGAAATGAATCATTATCAGTCACATACGTAAGAGCAGAGATAGAAGCTGCACTCATCTTTGAATTCTATGGAATATGTCTTTTTTCCCCCAGTACTGGGTTTGAACCCAGATGTAGTTTGCCATTGAGCTGTATCCCCAGTTTTTTTATTTTGGTTTTTGTTTTGTCTTTTTTTTTTTCCCCTAAGATAGGGTCTTGCTAAATTGCTGAAGCTAGTTTCAATTTGCAATTCTCCAGTCTCAGCTTCTTTAGAGGTAAAGTTGTACACAGATGGGATTATAGGTGTGTACCACTGTACTGGTTTATGGGTATTTTTTTTTAAACACGATTTCCTAAAGTGCTGGAAGAAAAACTTAGAGCTCCAGCCAGAGGTATAGCTCAATGGTAGAAGGCTTGCCTACCATCCAGCACTGCAAAATGAAAAAAAAAAAAAAAAAAAGAGTTCCATAAATATTGGATTGGAGCTGAGGACATAGCTCAGTGATAGAGTGCTTACTTAGCATACTTGAGGGCCTTGGTTCAATCCTCAGCACCACAAAAATTTAAAAATTAAAAAAAATGTACATATATGTGCATATATATATATATATATATATATATATATATATATATGTACATTCGATGCATGAATGGGTTGAAAGGCCAACTGAGTCATTAGTAAATAAGTGAGTGATATTACACCTTAAGCCACAGCAATTATAGAAATAGTATAAAATAGGTTAAGGTTCGACAGGTAATTCAGTGAAGAGATAGCAAAATAGAAACAGGACTTCCTGAAAACAAATTGAATTGCAACCTACTCGTGTCCATCCCACTTTTAGGACTGCCTTTTTCCTTATACATTCAGGGAAACAGAAATTGGAGAAGATAACAGTTTATATAGTAATTATTCAAGGAATATCATCAATGCACCTCACTGACACTCATCATATTTAGCTGTCACAGAGCCTGAAATTCTACCATTAGAGAATCATTCCTTGGCATTCCTTTCCTTCTAATTCTCTTCTAAAAGTGTATTAAGGGGCTGGGGATGTGGCTCAAGTGGTAGTGCGGTTCGATCCTCAGCACCACATACAAACAAAGATGTTGTGTCCGCCAAAAACTAAAAAATAAATATTAAAAAAAATTCTCTCTCTCTCTCACCTCTCTCTTTAAAAAAAATAATAAAATAAAAGTGTATTAAGATATTTATTAACATATCTGTCATAATAAACATCAAATATGTGCACAGTAAGGAAATGGAGATATGGAAAGAGGAGAGGCTTTTTGATAAAATCAAAACCTTCAAGGATCTATAGCAAATCCTTCCCTTTTCCATTAGGAGAAGTATATATAGTATGAATAGCTTTAAACATTAAATAATGTTAAAGTCATTAATAAAATAAAATATGATCATTTCCTTTATCAAAGAAATGCCTATGCTTCAGTATATTCTTACTTTATTCCTGTCCAAGTCTGATTTCCTTTGAAAAAAGTCATTGATACCAATGTTTCCATCTAGACGTTTCAAGGGTTTTTTTTGTTCCCTATAATTTTCTCCACCCTGAGGTGATTCTTGAGCAGTTTCTTCATAAATCTGATGCAGCTGTTCCAATTGCTTAGTGAGCATCTGAATTTCCTGCTGTAGGCCTTCCGTTCTCTTTTTAAAAAAAGGAGATATTTTTCAAAAACTTCCTGATGATCCATGCTTTCTGCATCATTTCAAAACTGTATGTTCTAATTACATTGATTTTGTGATGACATTAAATTACAAAATAGATGAATAGGGAAGCCTTTTAAGAGGTACTTTTAAGAGATTTTTAGTACTGAGGAAATTGTATAGTGAATTTTAAGTGTGCAGAGTTTTTTGGTTTTGCTTTTTTTAAAATGGATGGGGTTGGAATATAATTCAGTGGTAGAGTGCTTGCCTAGCATGCACAATGCCCTGAGTTTAATCCTCAGCACTGCCACTGTCCCTGTGTCCACCCCCAAAAAACCCAAAATTGGAACACAGATTATTGTGCAGTAGGTTTCACTAACACATTGAATTTAAGAAATACTTATCATCAGCTGAATTCCAGGGTGAGGAATCACAAAATTTTACTAAAATGATTTGGACACGGACAAGAAGATATATCCACATGAACATGTTGATTCAGTCTTTTGATAGACTTGACCAGTAAATTAAACTAACTGATCTGAAATTTATTTATGAATGTGTTTTTGATACTGGGACAGAACCAAGGGCCTCATGCATGCTAAGCACATGCTCTACCAGTAAGCTACACCTCAGACCTGACAAGTTGTTTAACTGACCAACTAAACTAACCAGTGTTGGAGCATTATGAAAATACTATCTTCCCATAGCAATATTTTTAAGTTAATATTTATTGAACTTATACCAAACTGTACTAAGCATTTACCATGTATTAACCAATTCAATCCTTTCAACCACTCTGTGAGATAGGAACTATACCCCTCTCCACCATTTTACAGATGAAATGGAGGCACAGAGATAATAAGTAATCTGCCCAGGATCACACAGCTAGCTAAGGGCAGAGCTGGGATTCATAGCAGGCCTCTGTGCTCTTAGTGACTATGCTATACTTTTTCCAATGTCATAAGATGACCTATTTCTCTTCTTTCACTATGGAAATACTAATCAAAATTACAACTCAGAGCCATACAGTATACTAAATTAGATAATAGCAAAGTCTATATCTTAAAAGAATCAAATAGGAAAAAATAACTTTTCTTTTGATGTACTTACAGATTTCCAAGAGAGTTCATTTTCACTGATTTCCAGTATCCTTTCTTTCACAGCTTCCTCTGTGGCTGGTATGGGAACAATGCTATCACTCAGAAGAGTAGACAATTGACTGAGGAAATTTTGATATTGAGATTGTGCGGTTTCAGTTTCCCATCCGCATGAATATGGCTGTCTGTCTAACTCTGGTGCTTGTTTATCCTCTTGTATCAAATCTTGTTGACATCCATCCCAAATTTTCTGCTTGTGCTTTGGTTCTTCAGTATGAAAAATGTCTCTCTCAAAGTTGTTGGCCAGAAAAGCTTCGGTCTTATCCTAAATATGCACACAAGTTAAACTTCTCACTTGACATTAAATACAGAGACTTCTATTTTCCTTCTTTTGAACTACAAAATATAGTAGTAGCACAAAACTTCAGGAGACCCTCAAGAGAAAGAATTAAGACTCACAAGAGAAACTTGAGCATATATTCAAAATAACAAATGGGAACAGCAAAAGTAGAAATTAAGCTTAAAGAAGCAGCTAACCAAAAATCCCCAGTTGATGAAGGTAGAAAAAATTGAGCTAAAAAAGTGTAGAAGGAATGATAGGAATGTGAAAAAAAAATCATCATCATCATTTTGTAACTCCTAATGTAATAACTGATCTAAGCAAGAATCAGCAATGATGGGCTAGGATTGTGGCTCAGTGGCAGAGTGCTTGCCTCACAAGTATGAGGCATTGGGTTCGATCTTCAGCACCATATGAAAATAAATAAAATAAAGGTATTGTGCCCATCTACAACTAAAAAAAAATTTTTTTAAATCATCAATGAATGCTAAGACCATTAGTGAAAAGTTGGCAGAGAATTGAATATTTTCCTAAAGAGTTGTGATTATCAAATATAATTTAATAAAAACAACCTTGATAACATGAGAATATAAATGAAAGTCATATTTCTTTTCCCTAATCTTTCCTTTATGCTCCTGTAGTCATTCTGCTTCCATTGTAAACATGACAGGAAAAAAAATTACTGTAAACATGACAGGAAAAAAAATTACAGATAATGTATGTACCTCTTTCCCTTACCTCCCACAACAGAATTCCACCTTATAACTTCAACAAGACTTTCTTCCCACCTTCCTGTCACCTTCAGTTCTGGGAGCTAAGTAAGCAAGTTCAGTTTCTGGGCTTTTTCAAGAAAGAGAAATTCAAGAAGAGCAAGAATTGCGGAAGTAATGGTGGGTTTGTATCACTAAAAGATTAGGAAGAAACAGCCACAGGAATAAAGACTAAGGGAAGAAAAGGTCAAAACTGCATGAACTGCATGAACTTTGACTCTGAGAGTTTTTCAGAAATGTGTGAGTTTTACAACAATATTTGAGAGAGAAAGAGAGAGAGAGAGAGAGAGAGAGAGAGAGAGAGAGAGAGAGACTGTGAATTCTAAATTACTTGAGGGGGCAAATAAAGAATACTTCAAAATACTTTGAAAGTAGTTGCTGAATTTTTTTTAATGAAACTCCTCCCATTAATCAGATCGTATAGGATCTTGTCTTACATTCAGATTTAAACATTTTAATTTATTTATTTACTACTAGATAGAGAACCCAGGGACACTTTACACTGAGCTACATCTCCAGCCCTTTTTATTTTTTATTTTGAGACAGAGTTTCATCAAGTTATTGAGGCTGACCTCAAAGTTGGGATCCTTCTGTCTCAGCCTCCTGAGTAACTGGGGGGGAAGTTAAGGTGTGTGCCACCATGCCAGGTTCTAGATTCACATTATATAATATACTAAGGATTTCACAATAAACTTTCACCACTTCCTGGACAACATCTGGCTCCCCTTCTTTTCCTTCAGACTTCTACAATACCTTCAACTCACCCTATCAATCACTGTCTACCTAAAGCCCAGGCTCACTTCCTTCCTCTAAACCCAACTTACATCATCATTCTAGATGTCAATGACCAATGGAGATGACCCACCAATTTAGCTTCATGATTCCTGTGCCCCAGTGACCTTCACTTCTATTCTCCTCTTCAACCATCTACACTCAGATGCACTAAGCCAGATTTTGTCAGCCGCAGGTACTAATCCATACCAGAAATTTAAACTCCAATATTTTGGAGGCTAGGAGTACAGCTCAGTGGGACAGCACTTGCCTAGCATGTGTGAGACCCTAGGTTTGATTCCAAGCACTGCAAAAACAAACACGCAAACAAATCTGATATTTCACTTTCACCATCACCTCTTTCCCAGTTTTCTCACAGCCCCATTTCCGATAACCTTTTCTTTAGAATCAGAGAGATCTTCAGATCCTTTTGCATATTCTTTCCATGTATCAGAACAGCTTCCAGCCTGCCACACTCTCCTCCTTCCTTTCATCTTCCATTAAGAAGAGGGCAGCTGAGTGTGGGAGTGCATGCCTGTAACTGGGGAGGCTGAGGTAGGAGGATCACAAGTTTGAGGCCAGTCTCAGCAACTTAGTGAGAACTTGTCTCAAAACAAAAAAGGATGTAACTCAGTGGTAAAACCCTCCTGGGTTCAATCCCTGAGAGAGAGAGAGAGAGAGAGAGAGAGAGAGAACTAACTAACTAATAAGTTACTCAACTCTACCCATTATCTTCTGGAGTAACAATAGGTAATAAAAATCCTGTTTCTTCAGAGATTAATTGGAATTTGTTCTTACCTTCACTGGGAAAACATCCAATAAATCTTCTTGTCCTTTCATAGTCATATAAGAAGGGAATCTGCTAGTGCCTGACAACATTTTCTCCAAAAGATCAGCTTTTCGCTCTGCTTTTTCTCTTTCAACCAGATGTACTCTGTGTAAGATAAAAGTAGAAAACAATATTGTAAAACCAACTCAACTAAATTTCAATTAATTAAAAATAACTTTCAAATGCCTCCATTCAAAATAAATTTAAAAGTGTATCAAGTAAAAACATATTTCTTATGAAAAGAGCTAGGCAGTTATCTAAGTATTTCTAGGAAGAGATTAGAAATGCTAGAGAAATGGAAAGAAAAACAATCCTTGTAGTAATTCCCCTAGGGGACATCATTGTGAAACAATCCTCTTAGGTGAAATTTAGATATGAATACATGCCACTGTGGAAATACTGTGATCATCCAGAGGATCCATATGGATAAACATTCTTATTTTAACAATCCCTAAGTGGGACTTCAACTGGAGTTTGATGAGGAAATAAGGAATTAGAAATAATGATGCATGGGCTGGGGATGTGGCTCAAGCGGTAGCACGCTCGCCTGGCATGCGTGCGGCCCAGGTTTGATCCTCAGCACCACATACAAAGATGTTGTGTCCGCCGAAAACTAAAAAATAAATATAAAAAAAAAGAAAAAATAACAATGCAAAACAAAGAATAGCATATGTAAAAACTTGTTAAATCATGTTCTTTGATATAAGCAGCTAATAATTTGGTACTTCTTTGATTACCAATTGCACATATTGGTAATATTTTCTATCCTAAAACTAGGTTAGCAGGGTGTGGTGGTGCATGCCTGTAATCCCAGTGGCTCTGGAGGCTGAGGCAGAAGGATCGAGAGTTCAAAGCCAGCCTTAGCAAAAAATAGCAAGGTGCTAAGCAACTCAATGAAACCCTGTATCTAAATAAAATACAAAATAGGGCTGGGCATATGGCTCAGTGGTTGAGTGCCCCTGAGGTCAATCAATCTATCTTCCATATTTTTTAGGTGACTCTTCTAAGAATTGCACCCCCCAGAATTAACAAATTAAGTCACTCAGCCAAAAGAAAGTATTCAAATTATCAAAAGAGAAAAATTTAATTTAAAAAATGATATTATTAACATGCAGGACACACTCAAAATGTTTAACAAACCTGTAACTTCAATGAAAGAATGAAAGTAGAGACAGAATGGAATAGAATAAATATTTGGAAAACTAATTCCCAAGAATTTTCTAAACCCAATGAAAGACATGAATTGGCAGATTCGATAAGCTCTGTGAATCCCATGTAGTCAATTGCTAACAATTAAAAGCAGCTAGAGGAAAAACACACATTACTTTCAAAGATACAAAAGAAAGACTGATGACTGGTTTTTCAACAGAAATTATAATACCAAAAGTTAACTGAAAGGAAAGTACAGACAACACAAAAATCTATACTCAGTGAAATTACTCTTCAAAATTGAAGATGAGAGGCTGGGGCTGGGGCTTAGTGGTAGAGCACTTGCCTTGCACATGTGAGGCACTGGGTTCGATCCTCAGCAGCACATAAAAAAAAATAAACTAAAGGTACTTAAGAAATTGAAGATAAAATAAACAGTTTCAGAGGGGATAAAATGGAAAAATGTCAAGAATCACTCTATAAGAAATATGACAGGCAATTTTTCAAGATGAAGGAAAATGATCCCTGATGCTTGCACAGAACTGTGGAATAGAATGAAGAACATCAGAAAGGGAATGAGTGCATAGACAAAAATTAAAACTGATGGTTAAACCCGTCGGGTATGGAGTAACACCTGTATCTTGGTTTAGAACTGATATTTGTTTGATTTTGAAATATCTGATATAATTTAGAATGAGGTGTTAAGCTTCTGTTAAAATGTATTCGAAGACCTTTTAAACCAGTGGATCCAAAACAATTTTCACACCATTAGCAGTTGAAACCTACCTCTTTAGGTGTTTTGAGGTATTTACTATTAACTAAATTTAGGAAGTCTTTAGGTTCACTCTAAGTGCAGTAAATATTACAGACATTGGATACAGTGGGATTTTCTGCAGATTTTACTTAAGAAGAGGTGAGTATAAAGCAATTTGCAGTCATTATTGTAATGACAATACTGTTCAAGTGCAAACCCAAAACAGTACAGCTTTTAAATTTTAAAGCATTTGGTAAACTATTGCTGTTTTTTTTCTGTTGCCAATAGCAAAATGCTTTTCCATTAATGGAGACTTCATGCCTTTCAAGCATTTTAAATATGACAATATTTATAAATGTGTGATTTGGAGGAATTCTTTATATTCTTTTTCCTAATTTCCTTTCTCTTCAGAATAGATTCTTTCAACAAGTAATTTGTAGTAATGACTGTGTTGACTTCAATTTTTGGAGTGTAGTAGCTATGTTAAAGATTAACTATTTGGTCTTACTAAAGCCAACACAGAACTTGCTGCTGTGTTTTTTCTTCAGTGATAAATAAAATACTTACAGAAAAAAAAAACCTGATGGTTAAAAAAAACCAATAATATATTATTTACCATGTGGAAAAGTAAAATATAACAATAGAACAAAAGCAAGAAATGGGTAAATGGAGTTAAACTGTCATAAATACTTTATTTGAGGGGTTATTGTAAAAGTACTAATTTAAAGAAAACTAATAAATCAAATATATATTTTTTAATCACTAAATTTGGGGTGAAAACTGATATTTTAAAAAAGTATTAAAAGCTCAATACAGAAGAAAATGAAATAAAAACTTATGAATCAAAAATAAAACAGAGACTGGTGTGGTGAATCACGCCTGTAATCCCCCTTGGCTTAGGAGACTGAGGCAGGAAGATCATGAGTTCAAAACCAGCCTCAGCAACAGCGAGGTACAAAGCAACTCAGTGAGACCCTGTCTCTAAATAAAATACAAAATAGGGCTGGAGATGTGGCTCAGTGGCTGAGTGCCCCTGAGTTCAATCCCTGGTACCAAATAAATAAATAAATAAATAAAGCAATAAAGGATTAATAAAGGTACAGAAACAGATGGGGAAAATATAAAATAACAATATGACTGGCTGAAATCCAACAATTTCAGTAATTACTTTAGAGACAAATGTTATAAACATTTGATTAAAATGTAAGATTATTATACTGAATTTTAAAAAAGACAATGTTAAACATTTTTCAAGAGACATACTTTAAATATAGGAACACAGAAAAATGTAAATTAAAATGGGAAAATACATTCTATGCTAACATTAACAAAAGGAAAGCTGGTGTAAAATTATTAATATTGAAGTAGACTTTAAAGCGAGAAGGGCCTGGGGTATAACTAAGTGGCAGAGTGCTTGCCTAGCATGTGCAAGGCCCTAGGTTAGACCTCCAACAACAACAACAACAACAACAACACACACACACACAAAGGAAAAAAGTATATAAAAAGATAAAGAGGGTCATTTCATAATAAAAAGTGACAGTCTGGGGATGTAGCTCTGTGGTAGAGTGCTTGCCTAGCATATGTTAGGCCCTGGATTCATTTCCCAGCACTGGAAAAAAAAAAAAAAAGCAGGGTGGACAATTAAATAGAAACATATCAATATCTTTAGGATGCTTCAAAATATATAAAGCAAAATTTTGACAACACTAAAAGGAAGAAATAAATACAAATCTGCAATCATAATTGGACATTTTCATACTTTCAATACCAGTAGAATAAAAGTAAAAAGTACTAGGCCTAATTTTTTTTTTTTTTTTGCTTGTGATACTAGAGATCAAATCCAGGGACTCAGGCATGCTAGGCAAGTGCTCTACCATTGACTACATTCACAGCCCATGAAATCTTAGTCCCAGATTCACTAAATGCAAGGAGACAATAGTTAAAGGATCTGGGAACCAGAAATGGCTTAAGAACAATTCTTGTCCAGAGTGTCCTCCCAAATTCATTCCATGGGAACTGTTTCCATTCCTCCTGTCCCCCAGACACTAATAAAATAATGAAATCCCTTTAAAAAATAGTTTGCATGTTAATCAAGGTTTTCTTGAGAAACAGGATTTTTAAATGAATAGAAAGGGAGTTATTATGAAGATTGGTTCATGCAGCTGTGGAGACTGGCAACTTCCAAGATCTGCTGCAAGGTGAGTCAGCAAGCTGGAGACTCAGGAAAAACAGCAGCATAGTTCTAGTCCATGTTGAAGGCTTTAGGCCAGGGGAACAGATGGTGGAGTTCCAGTCCAAAGGCCCACAGGCTTGAAGCCAGGAAGAGTTAATGGTTCAGTTAAGGTTCAAAGGCAGAAATAAAGCTGATGTCCCAGTTCAAAGGCCATCAAGCAGCAAAAATTCTCCATTTGGGCCTTTCACCAGCCAGATGAGATCCACCCATGAGAAGAACAATCTGCTTTATTTGTTCTACCGATTTAAATGTTAATCTCATCCAAAAATACTCTCATAGAAACACCTAGAATAGAAAAAAAAACAAGGAGAGAAATTAATTACAGTAGATAGGGTAGAGAGAGAAGATGGGAGGGGAGGGGAGGGGGGATAGTAGAGGATAGGAAAGGTAGCAGAATACAACAGTTACTAATATGGCATTATGTAAAAATGTGGATGTGTAACGGATGTGATTCTGCAATCTGTATTTGGGGTAAAAATGGGAGTTCATAACCCACTTGAATCTAATGTTGAAATATGATATGTCAAGAGCTTTGTAATGTTTTGAACAACCAATTAAAAAAAAAAAAAGAAAAGAAACACCTAGAATAATGTTTGGCCAAATACTGGGCACTTCATAGCCCAGTCAAGTTGACACAGAATTAACCATCACAGTAGATACAGCCATGTTTTTCTTTAGCACTAAGGATAATAAAAAACAAGTCAGTAGTGACTCGCTCTGTGTTTTAGTTAGTTTTTTGTTGTATGACCAAAATAACTGAGAAGATCAACTTAGAGGAGGAAAAATTTCTATGGAGTTCACAGTTTCAAGGACTCTTTCCGAAGATAGCTGACTCCTTTACTCTGGGACCAAGGTGAGGCAGCACATCATGGTGGAAGGGTGTGGTAGAGGAAAGCTGCTCCTTTCATGGCTGGCCGGGAAGCA
Source organism: Callospermophilus lateralis (assembly GCF_048772815.1). Taxonomy (NCBI): domain Eukaryota; kingdom Metazoa; phylum Chordata; class Mammalia; order Rodentia; family Sciuridae; genus Callospermophilus; species Callospermophilus lateralis. The sequence continues at coordinate 66,846,902 of NC_135307.1, read as the reverse complement.
GAGGGAGAGAGAGAAAGGAGGGAGGGGCTGCAGGAAAGATACACCTTTCCAGGGAACCCCCTCAGTGACCCACCTTCCTCTGGCCACACCCACCTGCCTACAGTTACCACCCAGTCTATTCAAACTAGGATAGACAGATTAGGTAACAGCTTTCACAGCCCAATCATTTCTCCTCTGAGCATTTTTGCATTAACACAGAAGATTTGGGGGGACACTTCTATCCAATCCATAACATTCTATAGCAATATTCAAAGTTGTGTTGAATAGCTTGCCATGGCTGGTCAGCTGTTGGATCAACCTATAAGCAACTTCATATAGATATCTGAATGATGAATTGCTTTTAATCAGTCTTTCACTTAAAGTTTGTCAGTCCTCTTTTTCTAGACACTTTGCATAAGTAGAAGAAAAGTGGAAGTCCCATTCTCCTTTTTGCAGGCCTTTAAGTAAAGATTTGTTTTCCTATCAATTTTAGTTCCCTGTACATTTTTAATTCTCTTCTCCTCCTCTGCTCTTCCTCCTCCTCTTCTTCCTTTTCCTTTTTTTTTTTTTTTTTTTTTTTTTTGTGCTAGGTATTGAACACAGGTCCTCACACAGGCTAAGCAAGTGCTCCACCACTGAGTTACATACCCCCATTCCTGTTTTCTTTTAAAAAGTGATTTGGAAAATACAAGACACAGAAGAAACTTCAACCTATCAGGTGAGCTAATAGAGTCTAGTACAACCTGAATAATAACAGGCTACACTAGTATTCATATCTGCACAGAACATCTTTTCATCATTGTGTGACTTTTTAAAATAGTATTCATATAATAGGACTGAAAATTAATGATGTTTTTCTCTGCCCGTCAGCCAAGGACACATGATCAAATAAATGCCTTCTTTCTCTATAAACCTACTAAGTAACCATAGGTCTACGAGTAACAAGTTGTATGAAGGACAGAACTACATGATGATCCCAAACTCAGAGGTAAAGCAAACCTGAGTTCAATCCCCAGTGCCAAAAGAAATTATTAAAATAAATTAAAGAAGACCCAAATAAATGGAAGTACACCCCATGTGCATGGAATGAAGACAATAGAAATATATTAATATACATATATATACATACATACATATGTATATATGTATGTATATATGTATATATATATACAATATGTCAAAATATACTGTCATGTATATCTAAAAAGAACAAATTAAAAAATAATATATATATGTATATTCAACATAATCTTTGTCAAAATTCAAGTTACGTTTTTGGGGGGTAATTGACAAGCTGAAATGATCTTTAAATGTACTTACTATAAAGCTACAGTAATTAACAGTGTAGTACTGGCATAGGATTGATGTATAGACCTAGGGAACAGAGTTGAGTATCCATAAATAAATCCATATGTTTATGGTCAATTGATTTTTGACAAGAGAATTACCAAAATTCAAGATGCCAAGACAATTCAATGGAGGAAAAAATAATCTTTTCAACAAATGGTGCTGGGAACAACCGGATATCTATAGGGGAAAGAATGAATTTGGATGCCACCTCCCATATCAGTCAAAAACTTAGCCAAGCCAGGCAGGTTGGAACATGCCTGTAATTCAAGTGACTCAGGAAGTTGAGGCAGGAGGATCACAAATTCAAAGCCAGCCTTAGCAATTTAGGGATGCCCTAAGCAACTGAGGGAGATCTTGTCTCAAAATTAGGGGAAAAAAATGCCAGGGATGTTGCTTAGTGGTTAAGCATCACTGAGTTCAATCCCCAGTTCCAAAGGTGGGGAGGTCGGGGGAAGATAGATGTAAATGTGACCCTGGATTAATCAATGATTTCTTACATATAACACCAAAGATATAAGTGACTAGAAAATTTTAAATTTCATTAAAAACTTTTTTGCTTCAAATGACCCCTACATAAATAAATAAACCAAATGTGGTATATACATATAATAGAATATTATTCAGCTATAAAAAGGAATGAAGAACTGATTAATGCTACCCTACACTGAACTATGAACCTTGAAACATTTTGGCACATGAAAGATGTCAGACACAGGCCTCATACATTATAATTGCATCATATGAAATATCCAGAAAAGGCAAATCCATAAGTCAGAAAGATTAGTGGTTTTCAGGGCCTGGGGGAGAGTAGAATGGGGGGTAACTGGTAAGTGGCTGGTAAATTGAAGATGATGAAAATAGTTTGAAATTAGTGGTGATGATTGTGCAACTACTGCATTCTATATACTTTAAAGGCATGATTCTTATAGTATGTGACATATCAGCAAAAAGGTTTTTTTTTTAACTATTATAATGTTGATTCAGGTATTAGGTGAAATTCTACTAGATTTAAATTCTGTGACTAATCAGGAGAATAATGTTCACATACTATGTGCAAACAAATGGCAAAAGACTTGTTTTAAAACAAACCAGAAAATTCCTTACTTTAGAAGGTTTTCTAGTGCTGTAACTCGTTCAGTTAGTTCCCAGTTGCCTCTTTCAAGACTTTCAATGTTGGTGTTTTTCAAAGACTTAATTCTGGTTAGAGAAGCAATGAGTTCCTGTAGGTCCTGGATATCATCTCTCAGGGACATTATCTGGAATGACTGTTGGGTGTTATTTTCTTTATAACTTTCTAGCTCACTCTTCATCTCTTGCAACATACTTTCCTTTATGAGAAGTTTGCTTTGAAGATTTCTTAGCTAATGAGAAAGTAAATACTAATTAAAATCATTTATAATTTGGTTTTTAAACATTCATAATGTTAAGTAATTACAAGTATTTAAGTTACACATTATATTAAAAAATGAGGCTTTTTAAATTTTTAAAATTTTATTATTTTTTTAGTGCTGGGAATCAAACTCAGGGCCTCACACATGCCAGTTACCATACACTGAGCTATATCCCCAACTCTAAAAGGAAGCCTTTCAATCAACTCCTAACCATATATTCCAATGTTAAAAATGTATTTTCTTTCCTTTCTTTTTTTTCAGTACAGGAGATTAAACCCAGGGGCCCTCTCCCAATGAACTATACCTCAGTCCTTTTTACATTTTATTTTGATACAGGGTATCACTAAGTTGCTGAACTTGTGATCCTCCTGCCTCAGCCTCCTGAATCATTGGATTACAGATGCACACCACCACATCCAGCTAGATGTTTGTTTTGCTTTCCAATGAGTTGTTTGTTTGATTTTTTTGTTGTTGTTATAATTGGGCACAATACCTTTATTTATTTTTATGTGGTGCTGACGATCCAACCCAGCGCCTGGCGCGTGCAAGTGCTCTACCACTGAGAGCCACAGCCCCAGGCCTCCAATGAGTTGTAAAGAGAAAAGGGTTCATAAGTCTATCTTCGGGAGAGGTGCCTGTTTATAACACTTGGTTCCTGGTCTTATTTGTGCTCATTGGAGAAGCGGAGAGGAAGTCAGGAGGAAAAGCAAGGTATAAATAGGCTATATATACATAAAGCAGATAAAGGGAAGAAGAGATTATAAAGTTGTGGAAAGAAGAGTAATGGCTTGTTGGGGAGTAGGGAAGCCACACCCACCAATCGGGACAGGGGTGGGGGTGGGGGTGTGTGGAATAGGAGGAGGAGCCCAGAAAGAACTGTAAGGAATGGGGGCCATCTCTTCTGATAAGTGGAGAATGTTCACCAGATGAAGGAAAAGTGAGGTACTGCTAATATTCAGGGATCTTTTAACTGTTAATGTTTTTATACCTTTATTTATTTACTTATTTATATGTGGTGCTGAGGATGGAACCCAGGGCCTTGCACATGCTGGGCAAGGGCTCTACTGCTGAGCCACAACCTCAGCCCCAGATTTAGTCCTTTTTTACATAGTGAAAGATCATTAGTTTCATAACCAGAAGTAGCTCAGGAATACTATTATGAAAAAAAAATACTTAGAAATGCTATATTTTCACCAAGTGTATTGGCACATGCCTATAATTCCAGCTGAGGCAGGAGGATCATAAGTTCAAGGCCAGCCTGGGCAACTTAGTGAAATTCTGCCTAAAAAGTGCTGGAGAGATAGCTCAGGGGTATCAGTACTTCTTCCCCCTGCACCCAAACACACACACAAGCTATATTTTCTAATAGTGAAGTCTGTATGAGAACCAAGCATTTTAAACTAAGTTTTTCATCAGTATATGTATATAAGGTCCTTGTCCTCTATGTTTAAAAAATCATGTGAAATGAAAACAAAATGAATAAAATGAACTGAATCTTCTATATTCTCACTAAAAACATACCTTCATGTATTTTTAAAACTTATATCTTTCATAAAAACACATCTCAGTGAGTCCAGAGAATTTCTAGAGCAAGAATGGAAGGCATAGGGACAGACCTCAAACCTCAGAGCAGCAAGACAGACTGTGGCCACAGGCAATTCAGCTAAATTTTCCTACTCATCCTACAAGGTGGCTATAAGGATTAAAGATGACATAGGGCCTAGTACAGTGTCTGGTACATATTAGATCCTGAAAAAAGTTGTAAAAATGGAGCCGGGATGGTACAGGGCACAGACCTGGTCGTGGGGGAAGCAGAAGATTTGAACTCCAGCTGAAAACCCATTTAGCATGTATTAGGATCACCTGGAGGGCTTGTTTTAAAAAAAAAAAAAATAGGTTACTAGGGTTGGGGATGTAGCTCATGGGTAGTGCTTGCCTAGCATGCGTGAAGCCCTGGGTTTATCCCCAACATATGCCTCTAAAGACAAATAAACAAATAACACAAAGAAGCAAAACAGATGGCTAGGCCTACCTCAAGAGTTTAAATTTTGATGTGGGAACAGAGAATTTGTTTTTCTTCTGAGTTCCCAGATTTTATTCATGTGGCTGGTCTGGGGAATTACACTTTGAGAATTAGGCTGTATGCAAACTGGACTTTGTCTCTTTGGTACAAACAGAGATTAGGAAGAGGCTGTTTTTCCCATTATTATTTCTTTTGGTGAGCCAGGTCAAGGATGGGGTCAAAATGAACATTCCACCATTGCAGAGGTTGAGAGGCCACTGTGGCTGTGCCATAAAGACTCAACCACAGACATCATTATAATAAGTACATGTGTGAAAACACGAATGATTTGTGTATAACCAGAGACATGAAAAATTAAGCTCTATATGTGTACTATGAATTGAACTGTATTCTTCTGTCATGTATAATAAATAAATATATAAATAAATCTCAACAGCAGCAACTTCCTAACCACAGGATAGTGTCTACAGATGTCTTGAGCTCCCTCATCCATTCAGTGCTGGCCCTGGCTCCCACACACTGATCTTCCAATCATTTGCTATACATCTAATTCCCCGGCTTAATAAATTATTTTCTGCTTGATTTAGAGTGGTTTGTTTTCTACAGCGAAACCAAGACTGATCTATCCCTCTTCGCAACTTTTTCCTCCTTGATTTTCAACAAATTGGTTATCTCCTTTTTCTTTTCCTCTCTGAAGACTTCTTTTCAGTCTTCTACTGTGGTTTTTTTTTTTTTTTTTTTTTTTTTTTTATCTTGCTTGGAGGCATTTCAACAGAAGATTGGGTCAATTGAACAATTTGTCTCCCTGGGTCAAATTGTTCAAATTCTTCCATTGATTGAATATCTACAATTCTATCTCCAAGTATACAAGCATTTCTTTTTTTTTTTTTTAAAGAGAGAGAGAGAGAGAGAGAGAGAGAGAGAGAGAGAGAATTTTTTAATATTTATTTTTTAGTTTTCGGCAGACACAACATCTTTGTTTGCATGTGGTGCTGAGGATCGAACCCGGGCTGCACGCATGCCAGGTGAGCGCGCTACCACTTGAGCCACATCCCCAGCCCCATACAAGCATTTCTGAAATAAGGTGGTGGTACAGCTCACTACTTGCAAATTGATGAGTCCTATTTTAGCCAAAAAATCAAGTATCATAGCAGCCATGCAGCAAATATGGGTTTGGGACATGAGAGATATTACCTGTCAATCAGCTATTGGTTATTCGGAAATTGCTGGTGACTATTCCACCCAAACTTTGCTGTCTGTTTTATAGTGTAGCTAACATTCACTCTGATTCATGGCCTGTGTATAATAATGTTCAGCCTCTCCTTCGTTTCCAACATACTCAGGTTAACCATAATGATTCCAACTTCTGTTTGGTGTCATCTCTTGATATGCATACCCAAAATATGGAATCCTATTGAAACAAATGTGCAGCAAAGGGTAAGACCATAAGAAGAGATTATGGTATATATCAGACTCATATTTGGCCATATTTATGTGGAGTGATTGATTTTGAAATGCTTTCAATTCCCTTTTATTGAACAGCTCTACTACTGAGCTACATCCCCAGCTCTAATAATTCTTCTTATGTTCCTTACTTCAATAAATAGTACTGTGAATTGGGGGAAAATGGAAGAGGGATGGAAATAGGAAAGACAGTAAAATGAACTGGACATTATTTTCCTATATTCATATAGGAAATGTGTAACTCTACATCATGTACAACCACAAGAATGGGAAGTTATACTCCTTGTATGTATGTCAAATACATTCTACTGTCATATTTAACTAAAAAGAATAAAAAATAAATAGTACTGCCACCCTTTGAATAACTTTGAACATTTTTTGTTGCTCTTTATTATGAAAAGAAAAAGAGGCATCCATGATTACCATAAACAACCAAGAACACTATTTCTTAAATTGTTTCATTGAGGCTGGATAGCAAACTGAAATAAGACAATATGAATACAATGACTTATTTTCAGCAGTTGATATTTATAGGGGTTATCCTCGAAAGAGCATTAAAACATAAGGAAGCTGGGCACGGTGTTGCATGCCTGTAATCCCAGTGTCAGGAGGTTGAGACAGGAGGATCGAAAGTACAAAGCCAGCCTCAGCAAAAGCGAGGCACAAAGCAACTCAGTGAGACTCTGTCTCTAAATAAAATACAAAACAGGGCTGGGGATGTAGCTCAGTGGTTCAGTGCTCCTGAGTTCAATTCCTGCTACCCCCACCTCCCAAAAAAAAGTTTAAGGAAAGTTAACTTGCACACACATCAAACATGAAAGTAATATGTAAAACTTCCTAAATCTATATTTATAAAATCTAGGTAAGTGTTTCTAGAAAGTGCTTTGCTGCTGCTGAGCAGTGCTAAGCTGGATATAACACACCCTATATTGTGGGTGCAGGGTTCTTTTTTTTTTCCTGTTTAAATAATCATAAAATATGTACAAAATTTTTAAAAAATATATCTTACTGTTTGAAAAGTAGATGAAGCTTCCCAGAAAAGAAGAGTCTCTGGAATTCAATAAACACTTTCTGGTCAGTCCAATTACCCCAAAGTCAGGCCTACACTGATTTCATCACTGAAAGAGCTTTCTTTCCTTTTTTTTTTTTTTTTTTTTTTGAGACAGGGTCTCACTATGTGGCCCCGATTGGCTTCAAACATCTGAGCTCAAGCCCAGCCTCCTGTCCAGTCTCCCAAGCAGCTGGGTCTACAGGTACATGCCAACATGCCCGGCAAGAATGCTTTTTAATTCCATTCCCAGAACATGACCAATCTTTTAAAAATACTGTTCCATTTCCTCTACCATATGCCTATTAAAACTCCCTACAAGCTGGGAATGACTGTGGTGGCGCAGCTGCTCTAGAGGCTGAGGTGAAGGGATCACTTGGATCCAGGAGTGTGCCCGTCTAGATAACACAGCAAGACCCATCTCAAAAAAGAAAAAAAGAAAAGAAATTTTAAAGAGAGGATTTATAGTCTTTATCCCTAAGCAATTCTCCTAAGTACAGCTTTCTTATCCTAGAGAAAATGAAAATGGTAATTAACTTAGAGTATGAAATTGGTTTTTTTAGGCCCTTCTGGCAAAATCTTAACATAAATCAGTTTTTCAGTCTAAAGTTCTTTAAAAATTATTTCATTAAAGTAAAACTATTTAGAAGGAATGCAAATGAAACACAGCCTCTTTAAAATGAAAAGAAACTTCCTGATAAATGCTTTTCTGCATTCAGTTTCCTCATACTGAGAAGGGAAACTGAGAAACTTCTCCCAGCCTTGATGGGTGCCAAGAAAGGTAAGACTGACATTTTCTATAGCTTGTATAGCCTACCTAAGTCTGCTTATGTATATATCCCCTGGGTTTTGTTTCTACAAATTGTAACTGCTTCTGTAGAGCCACTGAAGAAACAATCTAGCTGTTTCTCCCCAGTTTCATCAAGCTGCATTAAATTAACTTTTCCTTTTTATATCATTGCTTATTTCCCATGTAGGCAGGTGGCTGAATCCTGCCAACTGGGATCCAGGCAGTTTTCCTGGCTTGGCTGCCAGTACTAGCCCTGCCACTCTAACACTTCTCAGAATCATCCTTTCATTTAATTGACAAATAAGCCCTTACTGCCTTCTGTTTTCCAGGCATGTGCCAGGTGCTGAGGATCCAAAGAAGATTAAGAATGCTCTCAAGATTTTTTCCAGGTCACCAGGTAAACCAATTTGAAGACAATAATTTTTTAGATAAAACTTTACCTTAATAAATACAGTAATAGTGGTATGAAAAGAATGGACAGAGAACACAAAGGATATCTAATTCTGCCCTCAGTTGTCACTTCAAATCTTCCTGAAAACCCTGTGATGATCCCCCTGCCCATTGAGGATAAACTCAAATGGCAAGTTATTTTGCCCACCCATTCTCTCCAATCACTTTTTACAGTCCCCCTCTTCAAACTCTGTGAAACATTCTGTGTTCTTCAAGTCCACCCTAACTGCTACTACCTTCAAGAAGCCTATATTCATGTAGTTTTCCTGGTACTTCTCATTGTTACTTCCATTTCCTAATTTTTTTACCTTTTCTTCATGACCATTGATTTGTAAACTCTAAGATTTTAAGACATTCATGCATTACTTTTTAGGTAAAAAAAAAAATCCAAACTTGAAGAGTCAGATGTTGGATTTAGAGATCATGAACCAGAAATATACTCAGGACTTAGCTAACTTTAGGCTACTGTGAAAACTGAGATATGACTTTTTGATAAAAACTGTCAATGAAGGACTTGAATTCAGAATATATAAAGAATTCTCTGAACTCTCATAACAATCCAATTAGAAAATGGGCAAACTAACTAACTAGAACAAATTAAAAAGTTAAAATAAATTTTAAAAATAAATTTAAAAATTGATATAAAGAAAGCGAGAAATTATTAGCAAAGAAAGAAAGAAAGAAAGAAAGAAAGAAAGAAAATGGGCAAGATATTTGAACAGAAACTTTACCAGAAAGGACATACAGATAGCAAATGAGCACATAAAGATATGTTCAACATCATCATCCATTAGGATATGCAAATTAAAGCCACAATTAAATATTACGACTCACAGAATATCTAAAATACAAAGTAATTACAACACCACATGCTGGTAAGAATACAGGGAAACTGGATCACCCATACATTGCTAGTAGACATGTAAAATAGTACAGCCTCTCTGGAACATAGTATGACAACTTTCTGATAAAAGTAAAAATTCAGTTACCATATGAACCAGATACTGCACTCTTGGGTATTTATCCTGGAGAAATGAAGTTATGTTCTTACAAGAATATGCACATTGATGTTCACAACAGCTTCATTTGTAATAGCCAAAAAAATTGTAAACAACCCAGATATTTATTATTATGGTTTGGATCTACAATATTCCCCAAAGGTTCATGTGTTGAAGGCTTGTGCCCAATATAGGAATGTTCGGAATTGGGGCTTTTGGGAAATGGATGGATCATGAAGGCTCTAACTGCATCAATGGATTAACTGATGGAATAATAATTTGATGGCATCATTGGGAGGTGATGGAAACGGTAGGAAGTGGGGTCTCACTGGAGGAAGTAGGTCACAGGGTATTGAGAGCCACAGTTTAGTCGGAATGATGCCTGGCATTTTGCTAGAGGGAATGGTTGAAAGGTGACCCTGCTCTGGGAATAGGGCGGTTCCAGGATTAGGGCGGATCCTGCTGCCTCAGGCGCCCGCTACTTTGGAGTTCCCATTGAGTTCTCCTGGGGTTCCTGGAGAATTGGTGCGTGGAGCCCAGTGGAGGGAGTGTATTCCCGGGAAGTGTATGTAGAGTGCCGGAGAGAGTTCTGGAATAAAGAGTTGCTGTTTGAACCTACAAGGCTTTGTGGCGGCTCGGTTATTTTGTGCCCAGCCAGACTGCCACAACAGGGAGCATATCTTGTCCCCTGCACCTCTCCCTCTTGCTCTGCTTTCATAGCTGCCATGAGGTCAGAAACTTTCCTATGCCATAATGTCTCTACCTTGGAGCCAGCCCATCATGGACTGAAACCTCTGAAATTATAAGGCAAATTAAATCTTCCATCCTGAGTTGTTTTTTTCAGATATTTTGTCTTACTGTGGGAAAGCTAAAACTTCTGTCAATGGGTGAATATTCAACAAACTATGGTACATACATACAATGGAATACTACTCAACAATGCAAAGAACCAAATCAGTGCAATGATTTGAATAAATCTCTATGAAATTATCCTAAGTGAAAAAGCCAATCTCCAGATGTTACATATGTAACATTCTATTTATATAACATTTAAAGACAAATTTATTGAGATATAATTCATCACTTCTTTTTTTTGTGGGGGAGGAGTGTTTTTGAGGTGTGGTCTTGCTATGTTGTCCAGGCTTGCCTTGAACTTGAGATTGTCCTGTCTCAGTGTCCCAAGTAACTGGGTTTATAGGTGTATGCCACCACACCCAGTTAATTCACCAATTTAAAGTTTATATAGTTGGGTGGTTTTTTGTATTCACAGAATTGTGCAATCACAGTAGATTCATTTTTTCCCATTACAAACTAAGATGTAATTCACATAAAATTCACCTTTCAGAATTACAATTCATGGGAAAGGATGGGGGAAGTGCTTAGGAGTGATATTGGCCAAAGTAGATTGTTATATTGTGTATTGTGTACATGTATAAACATGTAAAAACAAATCCCATCAGTATGTACAATTATAATGCACCAATAAGAAATGTGGGACCGGGTGCAGTTGCACAAGTTTGTAATCCCAGCGGCTTGGGAGGCTAAGATAGGAGGATGACAAGTTCAAAGCCAGTCTCAGCAAAGGTGAGGTGCTAAGCAACCCTGTCTCTAAATAAAATACAAAAAACGGGCTTCAGATGTGACTCAGTGGTCAAGTGTCGAGGAGGAGGAAGAGGAAGAGGAGGAGGAGGACAGGAGAAAGAAATGTGGGGAAAAATACAATTCAGTATTTTTTCATATTTTCACTAGTTTTTGCAATCATTACTACCATCTAATTCCAGAACATTTTCATATCTCCCAAAGAAGCCCCATACTCACTATAGCAGTTACATACTCCCCTGGAAACCATAGATGTGTTTATTCTGTACATTTAATATGAATGGAATTGTATATGTTTTCTTCTTTCCCTTAGATAATGTTCTCAAGGTTCATCCACATTGTAGCATATATCAATACTTAATTCCTTTTTATGGCTGAACAATATTCTACTATGTGGTAAACCTTATTTTGATTATTCACTTATCAGTTGAGGGACATTTGAGTTTCCGTGAGTATATGAGAGAGAGAGAGAGAGAGAGAGAGAGAGAGAGATAGATTAGGGATTGATTCCAAGGGCACTCTACCACTGAGCTACAGCTGCTGCCCTTTTTATTTTTTATTTTGAGACAGGGTCTCATTAATTAGCCCAGGCTGGCCTTGAACTTGCAATCCTCCTGCCTCAGCCTCTGTGTTGCTGGAATTTCAGGCATGTTCCAGGTTGAGTTTTCACTTTTGTGTGTGTGTGTGTGTGTGTGTGTGTGTATGAGTGTTGCTGAGGCACTGGGTTCGATCCTCAGCACCACATAAAAATAAATATATAAAATAAAGGTATTGAGTCCATCTACAACTAAAAAATGTTTTTAAAAAAGAGGGGCTGGGGATATAGCTCAGTGGTAAAGTGCCCTGGTTTCAATCCCCTGTATCAAAAAATCCAGGTCCTTGTGCATGCAAGGCAAATACTCTACCAACTGAGCTCTCTCTCTCGAGCCCGAGTTTTCACTTTTTGACTTTACAAATAATGCTACTAGAAATATTTATGTACAAGTTTTTTTTGTGAATGTTTCTCACCGCTCTTGAGAGTATACTTGGTAGAAGGATTACTAGGTCATATGATAACTCCATGTTTAGTGTTTTAATATACAGTTCAGTTCTATTATCCTCAGGTTCCACATGCATGAATTCAACCATGTATCAAAATGTTTGAAAAACTATTGTGTTTATATATTGAACATGTGTAAACTTTTTTTTATTTGTACAGGGGATTGAACCCAGGGGCACTTTACCACTGAGCTACATCCCCAGGCCTCCCCACCTATTTTCAGTTGTAGATGGACACAATACCTTTATTTATTTATTTTTATGTGGTGCTAAGGATTGAACCCAGTGCCTCATATGTGCAAGACAAGTCCTCTGCCACTGAGCCACAATCCCAGCCCCAATCCCAGCCTTTTATTTATTTATTTTTTTTTAATTTTGAGACAAGATCTTGCTATGTTGCTGCACATTTGAGTCAGCTTTTTCATTGTTGTCACCAAAAGACCGGATAAGAACAATTAGAGGAGGAAAAGTTTATTTGGGGGCTCATAGTTTCAGAGGTCTTAGTCCATAGATAGCCATCTCCATTCCTCAGGACCTGAGATGAGGCAGAACATCATGATGGAATAATGTGACTGAGGAAAGCAAGTCAGGACATGGCCATCAATAAGTAGAGAGAGATTCCACTTGCCAGAGACAAAATATATACTGCAAAGGCACACCCCCATGACCTACCCCCTCTAGTCATATCCTACCCTGCCTTCAATTACCACTCAGTTAATCCTTATCAGGGGATTAATTCGCTGATTGCTTTAAGGTTCTCATAACCCAATCATCCACCTCTAAACCTTTCATTTCTCACATATAAGCTTTTGGGGGACACCTCATATGTAAACCGTAACACTGACGTTCTCTCTAAATTTCTGTGACTGGCCTCAAACTTGTGATCCTTGTGCTCTGCCTCCCCAGTCACTGAGATTACAGGCATGTGCCAATGAGTCCAGCACTGAACACACACAGACTTTTTGGTCTTTGTTCCAACAACATAGTATAACAACTATTTACATAGCACTTACAATTTGGAATTATATGTAATATAGAGGTGATTTAAAGTACAGTTGTCCTTTGCGTATATGTGGGTGATCAATTCCAGGATTCCCTACACATTACCAAAATCTGCAGATGCCCAAGTCCCTTATATAAAATCATCTCATATACTTTAAATTGAATAACATTTCATAAATAAAAGAGAAAGGGGCTGGGGTTGTGGCTCAGTGATGGAGTGCTTTCCTAGCATGTGTAAGGCACTGGGTTTGATCATCAGCATCACATATAAACATTCAAACAAACAAACAAACAAATAAATGTATTGTGTCCATCTACAATTAATAAAATAAAAGAAAAATAAAGGAGAGATTGGTGGTTACCAAGGGTTGGGGGTGTAGATGTAAAATGGCAATGTGAAGGATTCTTGTGATGTTAGAACTATTCAGTATCTTGACTGGCTTAAAGCATTTAATATATAAACATACAAATGAGTACAAACAGAACTGGGGAAATCTGAATAAGATTGGTAGACTATATCAATGTTAATACTCAGGCAGTTACATTATACTATAGTTCTGTAATATTTTACCATTAAAAGAAATTAAACAAGCTGGGTGTATTGGTGCATACCTGTAATGCCAGCAGCTGGGGAGGCTGAGGCAGGAGGATCACAAGTTCAAAGCCAGCTTCAGCAATTTAGTGAGGCCCTAAGCAACTCATGAGACTCTGTCTCTAAATAAAACAAAAAATAGGGCTGGGGATGTGGCTCACTGGTTAAGCACCCCTGGTTTCAATTCCTATACCAAAAAAAAAAAAAAAAAGGGAAATTGGATACAGTGTACAGAGATCTCAACGTAACTTTTTGTTTTTCTTTTGTGGTACACCTTGGCAATCAAATCCAAGACCTCACTGCTCCACAGTCTATCATTGAGCCACATCCCCCCGCCCCTGCCCCCTACTTTTTCTTTAAATTTTTAGTCTTGCTAAGTTGCCCAGGCTGGCCTTGAACTTGTGATCCCACTTGAACTTGTGATTCTCAACTTCCCAAGTCACTGGGATTATAGGTATGTGCCACCATGATTGGCTTGCCATTTCTTTTAATAATTTCAAGTATATTTATGATTATCTCAGTAAAAAAAATCAATTAGAAAGAGTAATAATTTTCTTTACCTGAAAAAATTTTATTACTCTCATCTACCCTCTCCAGAGCTGGCTTCATCTACCAGGTTCTACTATTAGCCTTATTATTATTCTCTGGCAAGAAAAATATCTGCATAATATAGTCAATTCCCTTACAAATAAAAGTTTCCATGAGAATCAAACTAAAAAGTACTGGTAAGACACATTAAATTATCTTAAATTTAGAACACCATAATTCATTATACATTTTCCTTTTTATTGGTGCATTATAATTATACATATTAGTGAGATTTGTTATTACATATTCATATGACTTTTTGTTCTGAACTCATATTTTTTAACATGGCAGCCCACCTAGCACTATGTAAGAGTTTTAGCTCAGTATCATACTGCTTTAACTAGACAACACAATAACCAACTGAATAGGTTAATATTTTTTCCTTCTATATCCAGCTTTAGCCAAATATAGCTCTCTTGCACCTGTTTCTTCATTAAACGGCAAAAACAATTATTTTTGTATGTCCCAGAAAGAGATAAATTATAATTAAAAATTTTAAATGCATGCAGTGAGAAGAGAACTACCCTATCAAGACAGTTGTGTTCCTGTGGAATTAAATAATAGGTTATTGGAAAAAGGAAAGATGACTCATGCTGATGCTCAGGTATTCTGTTGAAATCACTAAACTTTTTCTTTTTAAAATGACTTTAACACTAGGAAACCATGCAAAAATAGTCACTAATTTTGGGGGTGGGGGTGGGGATTGAACCTGAGAGTGCTTTACCACTGAGTTACATTCCTAGCCCTTTTCTTTCTCTCTTTTCTTTTTTTCTTTATTTGCGACCTCCTGCCCCACTCTCCCAAATTGCTGCAATTACAGGCATGTGCTGCTGTACCTGGCTGACACTAATTTGTATTAAATTTAGACAATGCCAATGGGAGCTATCTAAAACCATGTCGAAATGAGATCTTACAGAGCCTTTCAGATATTTACCTTGTTAAATAGGTGAAGACATATATGTAATTAGGAAATGATTTATGTACACGTGACAAGTAGCTTTTTTTTTTTTTTCCTAGTGCTGGGGATTGAACTTGAGTCTTGCATATGCTAGGCAAGTGCTGTATCACTGAGCTATATCCCCAAATCTGTTGATTTTATCTTGAGGCAGAGTCTCCCTAAGTTGCTGTGGCTAGCCTCAAACTTGTGGTCCTCCTGCCTCAGCTTCCTGAGTTGCTGGAATTATAGGTATTTGCCACTATACTTGATGGTTTAAAAGTTTTTAAATGAATTATGCATAGACATAAAACTTAATCTAATACAAATATGAATTATAAAAAATTCAAATTTCTGAGATTATTAATAAGTTACACTGTTATAATAAGATCTCTATAGTTTTAAGGGATTGGCATCATTTTTCCTGAAAGAAAAGAAAAATCTATGATTCTATCAAAGCTTTCATAAGATATACTATGTCTATATAAGCTCCATTTAAATCTAAGCTCTACCACTCTTGTGTAGATAAAATGGAAAGAAATATATATATATGTATATACATATATATATTTACCTAGATATCTGTATCTATAATTGTATCTACTTAAATTAAATCTGGAATCAATTAGGCCATTGATAGAGGAAATAATAGAAAAGTACTTTTATATGGTTCTGGGCAGCAAAGAATCCACTATAAAGGACTATGTTGAGTCCCTGCCCCCATATTTGTATGTTGAAGTCCTAACTCCTAATATTTCAGCATGTGCCTGAATTTGAGTAATTATGTTAAGTAATTATGTTAAAATTATATTAAGGTAGGCCCTAATTCAATATGATGGGTATCCTTATAAGAGGAGGAAACTTGGACATAGGCTGATACATAGGAAAAACCATGTGAAGACAGGGAGAAGACCACCAGCTACAAGCTAACCAAAAAAACTACCCAACTGACACCTTGTCTCAGACTTTTTTAATGTGACGGGGGTGGGGTGCTGTTGTTCCACTCTGAGGAGTCAAACCCAGGTCTTCACATATACCAGGCGCTTTAAGCACTCTACCTCTAAGTCACATTTTTAGCCCTTTGTCTCAGACTTCTAGCCTTCACAACTGTGAAAAAATAAACTGTTGTTAAATCTACTCAGTCTATGACACTTTGTTATGGCTGCCCTAGGAAATAGCCACCATAGATTGCTACTTATTCAAAGGGCTGGTCATTGCCCCTCAAATGTAAGCATTCCCAGCATTTTGCCTAGAGGTAACCATAGAGGCAGCATAGACATGAATGGCTACATCACAGTACCCTTAACAATGACCTTTGAGCTTCCAACCATGGCTACCTATGGAACTATTTCTTGCAACAAATCCTGAGAATAGTTAGGCTCAACTAAAGAATTTCTACAGGTGCTCTCTAGTGTTCATCAGAGGGAGTAAAAGTCAAGGGATTTCCTACAAATGTGTTTTCTGTTTTTGTTTTTTAATCTATTGATGCCAATGAGATATATCAAGTATTAAATTAAACTAGTGAATTTTTGCCATTTGGTGGTATGCTGAAAATAGGAGCTCATTTTTTTCATTAAAAATATTTAGGAGTCAGGCATGGTGGTGCACACCTATAATTCCAGCTACTTGGGAAGCTGAGACAGGAAGATTGTGAGTTGAAGGCCAGCGTTAGCAACTTAGTAAGCCATTGTCTCAAAAATAAATAAAGAGAGCAGAGGGTATAGCTCAATAGTAGTACACCACTGGGTTCAATCATAGTACCAAAAAAAAAAAAAAAAAAGGTAGGCAGTATAGCTCAGTGGTAGAGCACTTGCCTAGCTTGGTCAAGGTCCTGGGTTTAATCCCTAGCACTGGAAAACAAACAATCAAACAACTTAGTACATATAATTGATTATTATTTTTACATAAATTTTAAGCATGGTAATCTGTAAGCTGTGTTCTAATATCCCAAATTTGCCAGTCATCTCCAGTGGATATTCTCTGTCAAAAGACAGATTTGAGTCTAAATTAAAATTGCTCCTCAGGAATGAAAGAATTCAATATTGAGACACACACACACACAAAAAGCAAAAGTGGGATAGATAATACCTTGAGCTCTGTATCAGAATGTTTACTCTCCCTACTTCTACAGAAGATATAATTTTCTAGTGTTCTTTTTTGTTTATATAATCTCTATACCTCAGCTAAAAGATTCTTGTTTTTCACCAACAAACCAGCAAAGTCAGGATGGACTGGGTCAGCTGCCCTTTTGTTGCATGTAACTGGGTTCCTGGTAGAAATCACCTCAGGAGGTAGATCAAAACAAGCCTACAAAGAGAAATAGCCAATTAATTACTAAACATGTACCCTGTGAATAAAAACCCACAATATTCTGGCTTATATTAACTCAAGTAAGTAGTTTTAAATAGACCAAACTTTAAAATATTCATTTTGAGGTGCTACCCTAACAAACACATTAGGTCCCAAGAAAACAGCAAGCAACAACATGCTGACCCAAAAAGCTACTTCACATTTTCTAAAACAATTTGTAATGTGAGCCATGAGGAAATGCTGCACATCTATAAATTGTGCAGACACAATTTCTGAAAACATAGGAATCAAGAAAATGGGGAAATTTTAATGTGCATCTAATAAAAAGTTTACAGAAACATGAACTACTAGGTAATTGATTCCGGGCCTGGTAGTGCTCATCTGTAATCACAGCTACTAGAGACAGAGGCAGAAGGATCTCAAATTGAGGCCAGTCTTAGTGAGACCCTACCTCCAGCAACTCAGGAGGCTGAGGCAGGAGGATGGCAAGTTCAAGCCTCGCCTAGATGACTTGGCAAGACCTTGTCTTAAAATAAAAAAATAGAAGGGTTGGGGATATGGCTTGGTAGTAGAGCACCCTAAAGTTCAATCCATCCCCAGTACTGCAAAAAACAGAAAGTAAATAAATAAATAAAAATTAAAACAGTCTGAGGATATAGTTCAATGCTTTCCTAGCATGGGTAAGGCCCTGGGTTCTATCCCCAGTACTACAAAAAGCAAATAAACAAACAAAAAATGTGGTGCACTAAAAAGATAATGAGAGTCAGACTACTTAGTTCCACCACTTAATCACTGTGGCCTTTCTCTGGGGTTCAGTATCCTAATCTGCAAAATAATTGAACTAGATCAAACTCAATTTATAGTCTATTTTTATATTATTTTGGGGATAATGGGCATTAGTGAAATACCAGAACTACAAAAACAGTCAAAACCAAAATCCGTTTGAGGTTTTATTAGATTCTAATATTTCCTTGCTCCTTGTTCTAGAATCAAGCCAGAAATCAAAAGAAGTGGGATATCATTTGACCTCATTTCTTGTATTCATTCACTAGCAAAGAAAGGGTCAGGGCACTAGTATAGACAAATGGACAAACAGAATGGACTTTCCCTTTCTTCAAGCTCTCAGTTGGGTGGGAGAGATTGATTTACTTCCTTATGAGAATGGGGGAAAAAATAAACACCAGAGTACAACTCACCACTGGATGGTTTTTCCAGGCTGATAGCTGCTTGACTTGTGGTGACTTAGCCTCATGGGGCCTAGTAGGAAGCCTTCCTGGATGTGAGTGGTTTAGAGATCGGAGAGGGCTTGACATGCTGGAGATACAAGCAGCATGAAACGGATCTACTAACGGTGACCCCAGATGCTTCCCAGGGAAGTTTCCATAGAGTACTTAAGAAGAGATGCTGAGGTCTGTTGGGCATCAAAAGCAATGTCTGCTAGAAGGTTCTACTTCAGATCCTCAGGGCTTAGTTAGACCTCAGAAGAAGCTGCCCAATGAACCTATTGCTTAGAGAAAAGGAAGAGCTGGTTTCTAGAGACAGGACCAAACTCTGTTTAGATTATAACTGGTGAAAGTAGCACGTGAATGCAGGTATATGTACACTCATAATATCATTCCCTTTTTTTTCCTTTAGTGATGGGGATTGAACCCAGAGCCTTGTGCATGCTAGGTAAGCGCTTTACTACTGAGTTATACCCCCAATGTTGTTTGTTAATCACGTTTTTAGTTATTTGACTTGTAAATTTTCCCTTATTTTTAATCTGTTAGAAATATTATGTCCCTCAAGATACCACTAAAAGATAAAAGTCAAATATGAATTGATAACGTAGAATGTGATAGTTCATAGTGCTCTTTATACCCTAGAGGAAAATAAAATGTAATCTCATATTGTAATTTTTGTAAATTAAATTCTCTAAGAATTTCAGCATTGCCTTAAATCTATTTTCTCTACCCAGTTCAATTCCATATATTATCTTTCTTTTCTAAAGTAAAATCTTAAAGAATAGAGAAAACTTGAAAAATTGACCTTCTAGATCAATGTCCATATGTTTTATCAAGCAACGGGATCCTTTTTCAAAACCAGGAAAATAGACAGGTGCAATGGTACATGCCAGCTACTTGGGGGCACTGAGGCAGAACAGAAAGTTTGAAGCTAGCCTCAACAACTTAGTGAGACCCTATCACAAAATTTAAAAAATAAAAAGGGTTAGGGATGTAACTCAGTAGTAGAGCCACTCCCAGTACCAAAATAAATAAACAAATAAAACAAAACAAAATCAGGGAATGCATTCTGATGTTTAGGAACTGCCCTGAAGGGGTTTCATGTAGGTGTGGGGTATGTTTTTCCTTTGCTGAGTGTTGTCTCCCATAGAATTGGACAGTCTCAGAATGATAGGAATTTTCAGGGGAAGAGAAAAAATCAGGATCATGTGACTTGTGTGTGCAGGTGTGTGTGCATTCGCACGCAAGTGTGTGTGTGTGTGTGTGTGTGTGGTGTGATACTGGGGATGGAAACCAGAAAAGCCTGGCAAGAGTTCTACCACTGAACCACACCCCTAGCCCCAAGGACCCTGTGACTTGAGGAGCATGGAACACAATGCAATAAGGGCTTGTGTTTTCTTTACTAACTCTGAAGCCTGTTTTAAAATCCATCCAATAGGGTTGAGGTTGTGGCTCAGCAGTAGAGCACTTGCCTAGCACATGCAAGGCCCTGGGTTTGATCCTCAGCACCACATAAAAGTAAATAAAATAAAGATATTGTGTCCAACTGCAATTAAAAAATAAATATTTAAAAAATATATCTAATAATTTATTCTAAATTTAATATTATCAAAAGCAAATATTAAAGTATAAATATGTCTAGTGAGACTTTAATCTCTCCCCTATTCTCATTATTTGATACTTAAGATAATTACTATATCAATTACTTTTCTAAAAGCCAAAAAAGAGAATCAAAAGAACTAAAGTTTTCATGGAAGGAAAAATAAATTCCTCCTTAGTCCTGGAATAATCATGATACTGAAAATTTAAATTTAAACTTAAATTTAAGAATTTAATTAATTTAAATTAATTTAATTTAATTTCTTAAATTTCTTAATATTCTCAGTTTTTACTTTCATTTTTATTTTCTTACCATCTTATGAATCTTGGCCTCTATTTTTTTTTTTTTCTTTTTGCAGTTCTGGGGACTGAACCCAGGACTTTGTACATGCTAGGCAAGCACTCAACCACTGAGCTATTCCCTACCCCCTTGTGCTCTATTAAAAACTTTATTTATTGATTTTCACTCATATTCTCTAAAAAACAAGCTATTGTGCAGGCCATTCCCAGAGGGTGAACTTTTATAAAAATTCTTCAGTGTCAGTTCAAATACCATCTCCTCTAAGGGGATTCCTTGATTTCTACAAAGCAAAAGTGATCTCTCTGTCCTCTTAACTTTGCTATGGTCTAAATGTATCCCCTTAATTAATATGTTGAAACTTGGTTGTCAGTGTGATAGAATTAAGAGGTAGGACCTTTAGGAGGTGATAAGTTAAGAGGGCAAGCCCTCCCGGATGGCATCAGGACTCTTAATAAGTCTTGAGGTAGCTGGGTGCAGGTGGTGACTTGGGAGGCTGAGTCAGGAAGACTGCAAGTTACTTAGTAAGATCCTGTCTCAAAATTAAAAATAAAAAGAGCTGGGGATATGGCTCATGGTAAAGTGCCCCTGGGTTGTTCAATTCCTGGTACAGGAAGAAAAAAAAAAAGACTTGAGTGAGAGAGTTCACTCTCTTATCTTCTACTACTATGTGAGGATGAAATAAGAAGGCCTTCACCAAGCTGAGCGTGGTACCCCACATTTGTAATCCCAGCCATTCAGGAGGCTGAGGCAGAAGGATTACCAAGTTTGAGGCCAGCTGGAGCAATTTAGGGAAACCCCCTCTAAAAATGAAAAAAGAAAAAAGGGGCCCAGTAGTTAAATGCTCCTGGGTTCAATCCCTGGTGCTGAGAAAAAAAAAAAAAAGAAGAAGGCTTTTATCACTTTACCAGATACTGAATGCCAGTGCTTTGATCTTGGAATTCCCAGCCTCCAGAATCTAGAATCATGAGAAATAAATTTCCAGTCTTTATAAATTACCCAGCCTGGGTATTCTGTTCTAGCCCCACAGACTATTCACTTCATTATTATCTCATTTGATATTGTATTATGTCAAATTTTCATCTCTCCTGCTAAATAAAAGGCATTTAACAGTAGGATCTACTTCTGGTTTGTCCTTATCGTCTCACAACAGCCACAGAAAATATAAACTGAACAACCAAAGAAAACAACAAAAGAAAAAAAATCCTTAATACAAAGTTAATTTAATAGATATTAGTATTGTTCCCTAAAATGAATTTCATGAAAATTCAATAAAAATGTATGAGATATCTAAAGTAAAAATAAAATATAACAAAATGACATGTTTATTCTGGGATTTTTAGTTTTGTATATAACTATTCTATTTTATATACTCATAAGATAAAGTATGCTATGTAAAATTTAATAGAAAGCAAAAATTTTTACCACATGAAGAATAAGAGAAAATTCCAAATCCAAGGTCAATCCCAGAAGGCACCTGAATTGTCCACTGTAAGCAGCAGTCCTGCCAGTAGAATGTTAGCACATCAAAGGAGCTGTTGCTGGGCAACTGCATCACAGAGGTTCAAGGAGGGAGAAAAAAATCTCCCAAAGTGACAGTTAGACTTGTAGTTATTTCCCTAATTAATAAAATGAAAAAACAAAGTGATTTTCATCAAGCATTAGTAATCTTAGGAAATCTTAAGAAAGTGATCTGACCAAAAAGGGAACACTCCAGCAATCATGCAAATCATATTTCTGATCTTCCTTTTGTGAAATTCTTAGAATAGGTCAAACATTTGTACTCCAACATATATCTCATCAAAGGAGAACTATTTTGAGAGAATGGGAAATTATTCCATCTACTATTTCTTTTTCTTTTTTTTCTTTCTTTTTTTTTAAGCTGTTGAAAGACCTTTATTTTATTTATTTAAATGTGATGCTAAGAATCGAACCCAGTGCCTCACACATGTTAGGCAAGTGCTGTACCATTGAGCCACAACCCCAGTCACCCATCTACTATTTCTAAAGCAAAAGATTCTTTGTCTGAAAAATCAGGATTCTAATTCTGGGAAAATATTTTCACAGCAGAGAAAGTAGGTCGCTATTACTATTACAATTATTATGTGTATGCGGACTGGAGATTGAATCTAGGGGCACTTAACTGCTGAACCACATCCCCAGTTGCTTAGGGCCTAGCTAAGTTGCCCAGTCTGGCCTAGAACTTGCAATCCTCCTGCCTCAGTCTCCAGAGTTGCTGGAATTATAGAATGTGCCCCTATGCCTGGATATGTATTATTATTTTTTAGTTTTTTATTTATTTCAGTACTAGGGATTGAACTCAGGACATTCTATGTCTGAGCTACATCCCTACCTCCCCAGCCCTTTTTAAAAAAAGATTTTGAAACAGAGTTTTGCTAAGTTGCCCAGGTAAGCCTTGAACTTGTGATCCTCCTGCCTCAGTCTCCTGAGAATATAGTTAGGCACAGCCATTGCTGGCTCTATAATGTATTCTTGATCTTGAAATAACCAGAAATATCTTTTAATATCAAATAAATCTTCAAAGAATACTGATATACCTTGACCTTACCCCAATTTATGACTTTATTAGTCAAAGGTAGAACCTAGGCATAACTTCCTACTAAAAGCTATATAGGTCATTAAAATGTAAATTTAGGGGCTGGGGATATAGCTCAGTTGGTAGAGTGCTTGCCTCACATGCACAATTCCCTGGGTTCAATCCCCAGCACCAAAAAAAAAAAAAAAAAAAAAGTAAATTTAGGGCTGAAAATAACTGCCCACTGTCTTCACCTATATATGATAAAAATGAGGCTGGAGAAATTAAGTTATAGAAATGAGAGTAATAGATAACTACTCCAGGATAACAGGAAGCACTTTTTTCCCTCTACAAGATTTTTTTAAAATTATATTCACTGAGGATAGGAGTGTAACTTAGTGATAGAGCACTTACCTATTGTATGCGAGGCTCTGGGTTCGATCCTCAACAATACAAAAAATAAAAATAAAATAAAAAATATCCATGTGCAGTAGGTAGGTAAGTACGAACAACAAAGGAAATCTTATAAAGCTCAGACTCTGGTGGAGAAAGCAGATAGTCCACAAATAACTTAAAAACAAATCATTTTTATGGTAATAAGTGCTATGAATAAAATAAGCTCATGTGAAAGTAAAGGAGAGGTAAATTAGAGGGCAACTTTTAATAGTATAACCAAAGAAGGCCTTTGGGGGATATACTAATAAATTAAATGGTAATATACATTTTATAACCTGCCTTTACAGAGATTCATTATGATGAAGGCTATTGAGGTTTACTATTGAAGTTGATGTTGCAATTAACATTTTTCTATATCTTTGTGTATCTGTGTGAATATTAAATTAAGGATAAATTCCAAGAAGTAGAATTACAATAATATCAATATATTATTAAATCACTCCTCCAAAAGGTTGTAAAAATGAAGTTTGGGCAAAAAAGTGACACATATCTTCTAGCAACTGCCATTATATGTATTTAAATAAAATTTTGTCTTACTGTTCTCTCTGAGGTAGTCAATTTTTACTCCCTACTTTAACCAATGTGCAACATTTTCTTTTATTTTTTAGACAGAGTCTTGCTAAATTGCCGAGCCTGGTTTTGAACTTGCAATCCTCCTTATCTGCAACATTTGACAGAATTAATTATCCCTTTTCCCATGAAATATACTTTTTTAAAAAATATTTTTTAGGGCTGGGGATGTGGCTCAAGTGGTAGCACGCTGGCCTGGCATGCATGCGGCCTGGGTTGGATCCTCAGCACCACATACAAATAAAGATGTTATGTCCGCCTAGAACTAAAAATAAATATTAAAAAAAATTCTCTCTTTAAAAAAATTATTTTTTAGTTGTCAATGGACTTTTATTTTACTTATTTATATGTGGTGCTGAGAATCAAAGCCAGTGCCTCATACATGCTAGGCAAACACTCTACCACTGAGCTACAACCCCAGCCCAAATATACTGTCTTTTAAGACAATGTGCTTTTGTAGTTTTCCTCATAACACACCGGATTCACTTTATGTCTTTCCTCTTGGGTGTTCCAGGGATCAGTCATTGGTTCTTTCTTTACTTATATCCAATTTTCTTGGTGAGCTCTTATCCAGTCTCATGGACTTAAATATTATATCTCCACTTGTATGTTGAAGAGGCATCTGAAATAATTTCAGTTGAATTCATGATCTTATCCCTAAAACCTGGTCCTTCTACAGAAAGGTAAAATCCTTTCATCTCCCTGTAGCTCAGGCCAAGTCCTTGTTATCTTTCTATTATATTCCAAGTTTCTCCCTTCATTTAGGTTTCTGCTTAATCATTGCCCAGAGAAACTTCTCTTACCACAATTCCAAAACTGCACTGCTGGGGATGTGGTTCAGTGGTAGTACACTTGCTTAGCATGTGTGAGGCCTTGGGTTCAATTTCCAGCAAAGGAAAAAGGAATAAACATATCAACCATCACCTTCCGCCTCCCCACCATCACTGTCTATCCTCTTAACTAGCCTATTTTTTAAAAATAGCATTTCTCTGGGCTAGGGTTATAGCTATAGGGCTTGCTAGCATGCTTGAGGCCCTGGGTTTGATCCCTAGCACTGCAAAATTAGTAAA
Source organism: Callospermophilus lateralis (assembly GCF_048772815.1). Classification (NCBI taxonomy): domain Eukaryota; kingdom Metazoa; phylum Chordata; class Mammalia; order Rodentia; family Sciuridae; genus Callospermophilus; species Callospermophilus lateralis. The sequence goes on along the minus strand of NC_135307.1, from coordinate 66,821,594 downwards.
TGACGAAACAAATAATAGCATGCCTTCATCTCTAAAGCTGTATATTCTTTAAACTGATTGATCATTCTCTCCCCCCACCAAAATATGAACTGAGGGCAGGAACAGCTTCTTAATATATTTGGTTCAGCAATATACCTCTAGAGCTGTGTTGTTGGCACATAGTGGCTGCTCAACAATTTCTTGCTCAATGAATGAATGAACTGTACAGGTCATAGATACGACAGCTGAAAACTAGACTTGTTCAGATAGCAAAGGCAATAAATTAAAGAAGAGGCATCCAGCTTTGGGTCCTAGGGCCAACAACAGCTTTGGGCAAGTAATACTTCAAAGTTCAGTTGCCCATTTGTAAAATGGAGTTTGGATATCTTTCTCAGCAAACAAAACAACAGAAACGGTCACTATCTGGTAATGTAAGATACAAAAAGATTCACTACCTGTAATTCATCAGAAAGTTTTCTTGTTAATTTCATTTGTTCAGGCAAAACAATATGAGTGTGTGTTCAGAAGTCATTATATTACTATTATACGGTAATTACTGTATCACTATGTGTTATATTGTGTCCACTTAGGGGCTGGGGATGTTGCTTACTGGCAGAGCCACTTAACATATGGGAGGCCCTGGATTCAATCTTTAGCCTAAGTGTACACACATATACACACACTGGAAAAAAAAATCGCCAAATATTTCCTAAATGTATCATGGTGGTAGCTGTACAAGTCTGTAAATATATAAAAAAATCATTGACATTTAAAAACGGGTTAATTTTTGGGCTGGGGTTGTGGCTCAGTGGTAGAGCGCTTGCCTAGCACGTGCGAGGCCCTGGGTTCGGATCCTCAGCACCACCTAAAAATAAATAAACCAAATAAAGGTATTGTGTCCAACTACAACTAAAAAAAAAAAATATTAAAAAAGGGTTAATTTTATGATATGTAAGTCACACCCCCAAACTGTTAATAAAACAAGAAAAAGATTCTATAATTCCACATAGTGGGTATTGCAAAATATTCTAAGAATTTAGGAATTCTCAGAATTTAGACAAATGTCAATGACCGCCCCCCCACCCCCATCAAGTTCAATAAATAAGCTCTGCCATTAAGAAACGCTTGCTAGGGCTGGGGTAGAGCGCTTGCCTAGCACGTGTGAGGCCCTGGGTTCGATCCTCAGCACCATATAAAAATAAATAAAATATTGTGTCCAACTACAACTAAAAAATAAATATTAAAAAAAAAAGAAAAAGAGACGGTTGTCAGAAGAAACCCAGCTAACTGGTCAGGTCCTAAGTGATCTATCTGGACGACTGAACTATATGGGGGGTTTGTAACCCGGGCTCGGTAAGAACCTAGCCAGGGAGCTGGTGCAGAGAACGCAGATTCAGCGGACTCGGCGCCCAGCGGGACCGTCCTCACCCACACCCCAGCTGCCTTGTCGGTCCCGCAGGTTCCCGAAGCGAATGCCAAACTCAGTCCTGCTCCCGGAGGGACGCCTACAGGGAGGAGCGTGCGCTCGGAGGGTCAACCTCATCTCGCGGCCCCGCGGCCCGCGTCCGTGCTCCAACCCCAGGTCTGGGGCGGGGAGCCATGCGCCCTCCAGTTCGGTCACCATTCCCAGCACAGCGGGGCTGAAACAGCCGCTGGCGCCAACTCAGTACCCTGGAATCAGAGACCAACCCGGACCGCACAAGCGCGGGTGTGAGAGTCGGAAGTTGCCCACAAGCTAAGGGTCCCCAGCCGTGCCAGGCGGGGCGGGGCAGAACTCTTGAGAGAAGCCGGGTGGCCTCAGCCTCAGCCAGAAGTCCCCACAGCACAGAGAGGTAGCGGAGAGGCGCCTCCCGCGCCCGCGAAACTGCCCTCCCGCCAGACCGCCGGGCCCTGATTGGCTGAAACAAAGGCGGGTTCCGGAGTCGGTTCCAGCTCGCTGTTCCGCGGGTTCCCGCCCCAGATAAAGGCGCGCTCGGCACCGGCTCTTTCCACCAGCCAATCATTCTCGCCAGCCAGTCATCACCTACTTTCTTCCCTTTGTTGCAGCCCCCTACCCCTCCGCTCTTCGCTAGCTAAGGGAACGACGTCTTCCTGGATTGCGCACGCGCCTCCGCCTCCTGGGGGGTGGAGGGGTGCGGGTGGGCGCAGGCGCAGTAGTACGAGCTCTGTGGGCAGTCACTAAGCACGTGGGTTAGGCTCCGGGGTCCCGCCGCTGCGAAGGGAGTGGAACCTCGATTTTGGTGGTGTCAATCGTGGGCAGCGGTCTGTTCAAGGCCATGGCACCGGCGGAAGTCCTGAACGGGAAGGTGGTCTCTGCGTAAGCACTTGTCATTTTTGTTAGGGCGTATTGGGCCGCTGACGAGATCTTTGAGCCAGGTGTGCAGTTCCCCACGGACCCAATTTTTGCAGGAGGGACGTTTGTAGAAGTAGTGTCAGGTCTGTTGCGTAGGGAGGAAGAACATTGACTGGGCCCATATCACCTTACGACCGGTCTCCTGCAAGCGAAGAAAGGTCCCAGGCCCAGTCTGTTTGCCCTTGGGCTCCTCTATGGGGGGAGTGGGGGAGGCAAGTCTTGGCCTGACTTTGCTCCCAAAGTGCAGTGTGCTGGCAACTTTCTGAGAGAGTAGTTGGGACTGCTCTGGGGCGCCAGTTGGAAGAACTCAGAAATCCTGTCCACTCTTTTCTCCTATGATTTGGGGGTGATTACATTGTGACAGCACTTTATAAGATTGGTGACAGAGGATCTTCTTTCAGTCCATGGTTTTTCCAAGTGCACCAGAGTCTGACTATTCCTTTCCCTTCCATCTCGTGCTCCTAACAGCCATCTTTCTGTTCTGACTCTAGAGTTAATTTTTAGTTTGGCTCATGAGTCCTGACAATATTCCATATTCCATTTGAGCTCTGCCCGTTCTACCCCTTCAGATTTGAAGTGGATATGGGTGCCAACTTTGCTCCCAGAAAGGAACATCTCCTGCTCTTTACTGAGCTGAGGATTGTACCCAGGGCCTTATACAACTTGTGCTCTACTACTTCTCTACACCCCTAACCACGCCCCCTGCTTTTTGTTTTAGAAGTGATTTGCGGGGTAAGAGGAGTGTAGAAAGAATAGAGAAGGATCTATTCTGTCTGACTTTACTGAAGTTGCATTTGGGACCTTTGGCATCTCCAGTTATTTAGTATCTGCTGTAGCTGACAATAACAATTGTCCTCTAATCCTTAACTTTATTCAAAGAAGCTTTTGAGTGCATTAGAAAGTTACTGGTGGTAAAGCCTACCTTGGGACAAAATGATTGTTTCCTGAAAGGTAGAGAATATGAACAAAGATGGAGAGATGTAAATTAGATGGTGGTGAATCTTCCACATTGGTGAGGAAGAATCCCAGATTTTTGCACTAGAAATTGCAATACTTAATCCCTGAGTGCTTTTTTAAAAATATATTTTATTAGGTATATTTGAAGTTTACAACATGATATCATGGTATACATATAGATAATAAAATGGTTTCTATAGTGAAGCAAATTACATTATCTCATAGATACTTTTTGGGACAAGAATAGCTAACATCTACTTATTTAATTAAAAAAAACTCACACAATATAAATGTTAACTATAGTCTTCATGTTGTGCATTAGAATTCTAGACATGTTCCTCTTACATAACTGCTACTTTCTATTCTTTGACCTAATCTTATGTATAAATATTTCATATATGAGCGAAATTATGCAATATTTTTCTTTTTGTTTCTGGCTTATTTCACCTAGTGTAATGTCCTCCAGGTCCATCCATGTTTTGGCTGGTAATATTCCATGGTAAATATTTCCCACTTTATCCATACACCCATCAGCAGATACTTAGGTTGTTTCCATTTCTTGGCTGTTTTGAATGATGCTTCAGTGCATAGTGACAGGGCAGCTATCTTTACAAGGGGGTGATTTCGTCTCCTTTGATTATATATCTAGGAGAGGAACTGCAGGGTCATGTAGTAGTTTTTATTTTTTCTTTCCTAAGGAGCCTCCATATTATTTTCCATAATAGTACTAATCTATATACCCACCAGTGGTGTACTAGGATTCCCTTTTCTCTGTATCCCTCAACATTGGTTCTCTCTGGTCTTTTTGAAAATAGCCATCCAAAGGGATCTGAAGTGATTTTAATTTGCATTTCCCTGATAATTATTGATGTTTAGCAACTTTTCATATACTTGTTGGCTATTTTTAAAAGTCTTCTTTGTTTTTCAATACCTTGCTTCTTAAACTGCATAGTTTCTGCCTGACTTTCCTTTTTGTTTATTTTTGCTTATATTCAAGCCTATTCCTTTTACCAGGGACTTTTTCTTTCTTTCTTTCTTTCTTTTTTTTAGTTGTAATGGACAGAATACCTTTATTTTATTTATTTATTTTTACGTAGGACTAAGGATTGAACCCAGGGCCTCACACATGCTAGGCACGCCCTCTGCTCCTGGCTACAGCCCCAGCCCATTACCAGTGACTTTTTCTTGATAAAAACGTCCTTTTAGAAAGATTGGTTGTAAAGAGATAATTTAGGTTTCTGTCTTGGCAGGCTACCAAAAATTGGTGCATACTGGGCATGTTTTATTTGGATAGAGAGCATATTAAATATGTTTATAAGTTCCATAAGGACAAATAGATTGTTTTGTTTTTTGTGTGTAACCCAAATACCTGGAAAACCCTTTTTTTCTCTTTACTACTTGTGCAACTTTAAGCAAATTCCTTAATCTGTCTGTGCTAAAATTTCCTCAGATGTAAAATAAAGATACTGTCTAGGCTATTGGGTTCTAAGGAGAATTAAATGAGTTCCAAACAGGTACATTCAGAATTGTTCCTGGCACATAAGTGTTCAATATATGTTAGCTGTATTAATGATCTGTAATTAGTTAATATATACATAAATGATAGAATCTTTTTGGGGGGGGGTACTGGGGATTGATTTCAGGAGCACTCGACCACTGAGCCACATCCCCAGCCCCATTTTATATTTTATTTAGAGACAGGGTCTTACTGAGTTGCTCAGCGCCTCACCATTGCTGAGGCTGACTTTGAACTCTCAATATTCCTGTCTCAGTCTCCCCAGCCACAGGGATTACAGGTGTGCAGTACTGTGCCTGGCTTAGAATCATTTTCTTTTTGACAGGGATAGCTGCCTTGAATCACTTTGGGAACTTTTTGTTATTTTTATATTAAATGTGGATACATATAAAATAGTATACCTATTATAACTATACATCTCAATGAATTTTTTCAACTGAACATATTTGTATAAGCACCCAGATCAAGAAATGGCAGTATTGGCAGTTATGGAGGCAAACACCTTTAATCCCAGTGATTTGGAAGGCTGAGGAAGGAGGTTTTTGCACATTTGATGCCAGCCTTAGTAATTTAGTGAGACTATCTCAAAATAAAAAAAATAAGGAGCTGGGGTTGTAGTTCAGTGGTAGAGCACTTGCCTTGTATGTGTGAGGCACTGGGTTCGATCCTTAGCACTGCATAAAAAAATAAATAAAGGTATTGTCTCCACCACAACTAAAAATATTTAAAAAACATAAATAAAAAGGTCTGGGGAAATAACTCAGTAGTAGAGTACCCCTGGATTCAATCCCTAGTACCAAAAGAAAAAAAAATGGCATTATTGGCACCTGAGAAGTGCCATCTGGTTACCAATTTTTCATAGAGGCAATCGCTATCCTGACTTCTAAAACTAGGTAGTTGAGTTTCTATAAATGGCATCATACTCCATTTCTGAAATTAATAATTCATTTACTCATACTTCATTGACTCATTGCAGTATAGTGTTCTGTGTACAGCTATTTACTTATCTGTGGACATAAGTGGCATAAGTTCCAGGTCTTGGCAATTTGAATGATACCATGCACATTCTTTTACATGTCTTTTGGTGTAATGTGGTATGCTTTTTTATAGGAGATATATATATATATATATATACAAGAATAGAATTATAGGACAATAGAACAGGTAAATGATCAGTTTTGTTTGATATTGCCAATCTTTCCAAGATTGTTTTACCAATTTACTCTCATAAGGAGCTTTGAAAAATATCAGTGCTTGGTGCAAATACCATACTGATATAATTGGATTCACTTGCCATAAGCTCCCTGCAGGCATCCTGAAGTTTGAGACCATATATCCAAATTCTTAAATCTAAATCAAGTTCTTGTCATTGAAGAATGAGGTATCAATGATTTGGCCATAGGTATTGAAGACACTTTCTAGAAAAAACCTGTTCCATGTACTAGAAGGTTTTCTCTCTCCAGTCTTTTCAGAAGTAACAGCTAAATAAAATTAAATTTAATTAAAATTTTAATTTTTGCAGTGCTTGGGATCAAATCCAGGACCTCATGCATGTCAGGCAAGCACATAACTACTGAGCTACATCCCCAACCCAGGCTGACCTTTTTGCATCATCTTGTTGATGAATGGCCAGTTCTTATAAGTGCTATTTATAAAGGAGCATGAAGACTTGAAAACAGAAAGCAAAACACACATATGCATACACACAAAGGCTTGTTTTTGCACACAGAAGAATTTTCTTCAATGTGCTTATAAGGTGGCTGTATCTTAGCATTTTGACCTGCCTAGAGAGTTTGACTCTAGGAACTATGCTTCAGTGTTTATAATTCTTCACAGTGTAGGAGCTCTGAAAGGGGAGGTGGCCTGCAGGACCCAAAGGATATCATAGTTCTTCTAGATTCCATGTGTTGAAACTGTAGCAGGAAGCTAACTCTTGGGGCCATGGCCCCGGGGCACTCCTGAACAACAAGGTATTCTTTATTTTTGCTGTACAGGGATTGGAACCCAGGGCTTCACACATGTTAGGCAAGTGCTCAGCCACTGAGCTATATCCCCAGTCCCCTTCTTTTCTTCTTCCTTCTCTTCTTCTTCTTCTTCTTTTTTTTTTTTTTTTTTTTTTTGAAACAGGGTCTCCTCAGTTGCCCAGACTGGATTTGAACCTGTTTTAGCCTCCCAACTTGTATTCCTCCTGTCTCAGCCTCCTAAGTATCTGGGATCATAGGCATGTTTCACTATATCCAGCAAGAAGGTGGTTCTTAAAGCTTGAGCATGTTGGGCTGCAGATGGAGACCTTTGGTGAGGTTTCCCTACCTTTTCTCTTTTGCTAGGCCAAGGACACTCATGAGAGGAAAGGTAAGCAAGCTTCTTCCATTGCAGTCAGGGATCCTGGAGTCCAGAGAAAGGGTCCCTCTTTGCTAAGTTTACAGATCAACTTCCTTGGTTGCCACTAACTGATGGGCCTTCCTGGGAGTCACATTTGTAAGGCTTCAAGTACCTTGGGCAGTTTCTTCCTCTGGATCAATAGTATTGATACAGTGTTTGAATTATAAAAAAAAAAAATCTCTTCCTTGATTGGAGGAGAGGGTGGGAAAAAGACCACGAGTTCACAGTCAGAATTTCTCCAAAATCCAGTCCATTACCCCCACCCCATCCTGCAAATAGGGAAATAGACCAGAAAAGCAATGTGATTTGGCTAATGGCCACTAGACTTCTTCATGACAGAGGCTCAACTAGGACCATGGTCTTCATCTAGTACTTGGTGGTTTTCACTCTGTCAGGCACTGGCTGCTTGCTAAAAGGAATTTCATAAGCTCATCTGTTTCTCTTCAGTCTTCTCTCAGTCTGCCTTTATGTCTTTGTGAAAGCCAAGTTCAGCATTCCAGCTTTCTTCTCTGCTTGTTCTGCCCTTTGTGAAATTACCTCCCTTTGAAAGTAACACCCCAGTTTCTCCCCGACAAGAGCTCTGAGATTTCAGCCTGAATTTGACAATTGGGAGGAGGTCTGAGGTTTGTATTGTCAGGTTTTTTTGTTTTGTGTTGTTGTTTTGTCACTGTGATCAAAATAACTGTCCAGAACAACTTAAAGGAGGAAGAGTTTTTTGGGGGGCTCTTGGTTTCAGAGGTTCAATCGAAGGTATACCAACTGCATTGCTCTGGGCTAGAGATGAGAGAGAACATCATGGTGGAAGGGTATGGCAGAGGAGAGCTGCTGAGTTCTTGGTGGCCAGCAGAGAGAGAGAGAGGGAGGAGCCAGAGAGAGAGATAATCCCCAAGGATATGGCCCCACCTGCCTACAGTACAGTAGTCCTTTCAAATTATTAGTCCACCAATTAATTGATCCACTGGTGGATTATAGCTCTCATAATCTAATAATTTCACCTCCGAACATTTCTGAATTGTCTATCCCAACCATAACATGGTTAGAGACATGTATGTGTCCTTTTTGAGTATTGTTTGACAAATATTTGTGTGTTTTCTCTGTGCCAGGCAATCTTCAAAGCCCTGAATCTGTTTTTTTTTTTTTTTTTTTTTTTGGTACTAGGGGCACTCAACCACTGAGCCACATCTCCAGCCCCATTTTTTTTTTTTTCAAGAGAGAGAGAGAATTTTTTAAATTAATTAATTTATTTATTTTTAGTTATTGGTGGACACAACATCTTTGTTTGTATGTGGTGCTGAGGATCGAACCCGGGCCGCATGCATGCCAGGCGAGTGCGCCACCGCTTGAGCCACATCTCAGCCCTCCAGCCCCATTTTATATTTTATTTAGAGACAGGGCCTCACTGAGTTGCTTAGCACCTCACCGTTGGTGAGGCTGGCTTTTGAACTCTCCATCCTCCTGTCTCAGCCTCCTGAGCCGCTGGGATTACAGGCTCCAACCATGGTACCAGGCAGAGTCTTCAAAACCAAACCAAACCAAACAAAAAAACCCTTTATTTATTTATTTATATGTGGTGCTGAGGGTGGAACCCAGTGCCTCATGTGATAACAAGTGCTCTACCACTGAGCCCCAACCCCAGCCCCCAGCCCTGAGATTCTAACAGTGAACAAAACAACTTGAATCTGTTGTTCTCATGGAATGTGTGGACCGATGGGTAATTGATGATAAAGTGGGTAAAACTACAGGAGGTATAAGAAGTGCCAAGAAGAAAACCAGAGCAGGGAAAAGGGTCAGGAATTTCTGTGGTATGGGGGTTGTAATTTTTGATATGGGAGTTAAGGTTATAGTCTTTGAAAAAGTGACCAATGGACAAAGACTTGAAGGAGGTGGAGCCACCAGCCTGTTGATGTTATGGGGAAGAGGTCTCCTGACCAAAACAGCTTGTGCCCTGGACTTTAACGTAACCAGTTAATAAATGACTGGCTTGGGGTTAACGGATGGCCCTGTGGAATGTGGTGACACATACCTTGGGTGTGAAAGTCTTTTAAGAGATTATACATAGGGAGGAAGGGGTGTATATTAGACAGTGTTGGAAAAACCATTTTGCTTTGTATTTTGGAGGTGAAAGCAAACCCTATCTGTGTATTTCAAAGTGGGGTCTGCTGTGTTTTGTGATTTTTTTTTTTTTAACTTTCCTTTGCTATAATTAGACCTGTTTTCTCCAATAGGGGCATTTTTCTTTATTTATTCTCTTTTCTAAAAAGACTGGTTGTAAAGAGACAGATGGTTTGCCACTTGGCAGACACCAGGAGTAGGTGCTCAGAGTTTTTGTTGGTCGAGTGAGGGAAGTTGGATACATTTGTAAATTCCTTGTAGTCCTGAAGCCTAGGCATGGCCGCCATGGATCACTGGATAATAGTTAACTTTTGTGCTTTGGTTTTTCCATCTGTACATTGGGGTACTAATGATACCTAACTCAAGGTTGTTATAATTAAATGAGTTATTACTTATAAAGTATTTAGAGCAGTCCCTGATATCATGGCAAAGGGCAAGTCTTTTTGGCTACTGAATCAACATTGATAAGTCTTTTTTTTTTTTTTTTTGTCCTATACATGAAATACCTATATGCTCTTTTATGCTTAAAAAGATTTGTCTGTAATATGCTCCAATTTTTGGTGCTCCAGGTCACTCAAAGTTACATGGGGCTGGGCACAGTTACACACACCTGTAATTCCAGCGGCTCAGGAGGCTGAGGCAGGAGAACCTCAAGTTCAAAGCCAGCCTCAGCAACTTATCAAGGGTCTGTCTCTAAACAAAATATTTAAAAAGGGCTGGGGATGTGGCTCAGTGGTTAAGTACCCCTGGATTTAATCCCCAGTACCAGGAAAAAAGAAAAAAGTTCCATGGAACCTGGAGGGTCCTAGCAGGTTCAGCTTTGGGATCCTATGCAGGAAAGCAGGTGGGAGTTCATGAGAGGTGAGACTTTCTGCTAGGTCTTAAGGCACCCAACCAGGTTGTTGAGAGTTATAGCTGGAATGTGGCAGAGCACAGAGCTGGCAGCAACTACTGTGGTCATGGCACCAGCAAGTCTTAAATGGGGATATGGTCTGCAAGTAGGTGTTTGTCTTTATAAGGAGAGTTGGAACCAGGGAGTTTGGCAGTGGGGTTTTGAGCAGGGGTGTGTGGCTTCTCTGTCTTCTCCATTGAGTGGGACTGATGGTAACTATCATGTCATGGAAGTTGTCTGGAAGACTAAAAAAATGTGTAAAGCCCGTGTGCTAACTGTGGTTACAGCTGTATTCTTTGACATCTGATTCACAGCACAGGAGGAAGGCCCCAGTATCCCTGCACTATGCACTTTGTTCCCCTTGGCACTGGTGCCCTGGAAATCCTTGACCTTGAAGGAGTGGGTGGCTGGTGGTGCTGTGGTCAGGATTCCTCCGCCACCTCAGCCATCTCTCTCTCCATTTTGTATTTCATGAAACTTTAACCACAAGTGACATGCCTTGCCCCAGAGTTCCAGTGCTGGTGACAGAAGCTCAACAGTGCATCTTCCTTCCTTACCAAGGGTTTGTGGATTGCTTACTAAAAGGAAGTGCAAACCTTTATCCCCACTAAGAGATGTCTTTGGTTTGGTTCTCCCTGAAGCCTTGTCACTGTTAGGAGATGCCTCAGTCAATCTGTTTGGGAAGCATTCAAACTGATCCTCTTCAGGAAGTCATTTCTGAGTTCAGTGAGGTGGCACACATTTATAATCCCAGCGACTTAGGAGGCTGGGGCAGGAGGATCGCAAGTTTGAGGCCAGCCTCAGCGATTTAATGAAACCCTCAACTACTTAGACACTGTCTCAAAGGAAAAAAAAAAATGACTAGAGATGTAGCTGTGGTAGAGCACCCAGTACCAAAATAAATAAATAAAATAAAAGTCATTTTTGAGATTTTTGACTGATTATAGAATCTAACCATCTTACTTTGTTGGCTAAGGATTGTCTCCCTCCCCACCTCCTTGATGAGAAGGTCTTTGCTACTAGTCTGAGTAGTAGAGGTAAACCTTTAGGTTCTTGATGCTTGAGTCTCAGAAGATAAAGGAGCTTTTCTGTACAGCATTTTGCTGGAGCCTGTCAGGAACTTTTCTTCATGATAAATGATCTTTCCTTTGGGTTTTGGTGTCAAATACTAGTCCCTATTTATTTAGTAAGCAGCTCAAGTCCAATGTCTTTTCTACCTAAGATTTTCTTTTAGTCTCCTCTAAGAACAGAAAGGCCTGCTCTTTGTGAAGCTTTTCTCATGGAAGAGCTGTTGGGTTGCTCTTGCCCTCCAACAGGAGGTGGCTCAAGCTTCCACACTGCCCCTGGATGATGATCCAGAGGCCTCGCAAGGGACTTGAAGCTGTTTGTTGGAGCCATAACTAGCTCTGATGGCCAGATCTGTAGTTAGGTAATCCTAATCAGTGAGACTGATTCTGGATGGGAGGCCCTGGTTGGGAGGCATCTGGCAACTACTCTCCCTTGTTGGCATATAGTTGGGCACAGCTTCTAGGTCCTCATACTCAGAGCCATAACTCTTGTCTCATAACTCTTTCTATTGGCAGAAGGTAACAAAACAGTGGTCTAGAAGCCAAATGCTTTGTTTTGTTTGACTTGCAGAAGTATTTTTAAAAATTGGATTACATCTCAACACATTTATGTCTGTAATAACACATAAAAATCTGGATGCCTCACTTTTTAAAAGGAGATGGAAAGTTTAGCAAAACCATACTCTGTATTAATGTTGCCATTATGTTGTGTGATCAATGCCGCCCTGCCTCCCTGGGTGGAGCAGGGGTGGGGAGGTGGGACCACAGTGTTCAGGAAACCTACCACCTTGGGTTGCATGCCCCAGGACTCCAAAGGTGCTTTTCTCTTTGTAACCCTTCTCTAATGAATTTGTAACCCACTTTTCAGTCTGTTTCCTTAGCTCCATTTGTTTCTCTGTCAGTGGTTCTTGAAGAGGAATGGTTTTCCTTTCCTCTACCTCAGGGCATTTGGACATGAGTGGAGCCTTTTTGGTTATTACATAGGACAGGAGAGGAGTTGTGTGCTATTTGCAATCTAAAGGCAGAAGGCAGGAAAGCTGCTAAGCATCCTGCAAAGTACAGGACAGCCACTATAACAAAGAATTATCTGGTTGTACTGAGATTGAGAAACCCTGATCTAGAAGCTTAAAATAAGTAGTTATGTACATTGTGTATGTGGATAAATGATGGTCTTTTACCTCAAAGAGAATTCATTAAAAATGTATACCTGATTTTCCTGTCATAAGTATCAGGCAATTTACTTTTCCTTTCTTGGATCTTTGAAAGAGTTATAATTGGATGAAAGAACTTATTGTTTTATTTTTTTTGCGGGGTGTGGGTACCAGGGATTGAACTCAGGGGCACTCAACCACTGAACCATATCCCCAGCCCTATTTTGTATTTTATTAGAGAGACGAGTCTCGCTGAGTTGCTTAGCGCCTTGCTAAATTGCTGAGGCTGGCTTTGAACTCGAGATCCTCCTGCCTCCGCCTCCTGAGACATTGTAAATTTTCAATGAAGCATAAAATAATTTCTTCACATTAAACTTTCAAGAATGTATGAGAGGGCTGGGGCTGTAGATCAGTGGCAGAGCGCTTACCTAGCATGTGTCAGGTACTGGGTTCAATCCTTAGCACCAGATAAAAATAAAAAAATAAAATAAAGGCATGCTGTCCATGTTCAATTATAAAAAATTTTAAAAAAGAATGTATGAGAGATATCTGTCAAATGTAATAATATTTATGTTGAATTTTGTACTTATATATACTTTTTAATTGTTGATGGACCTTTATTTTATTTATTTATATGTGGTGCTAAGAATCGAAGCCAGAGCCTCACAGATGCTAGGCAAACGTTCTACCACTGAGCCACAACCCCAACCCTTGGGTTGAATTTTAAGAGTTTCTGTTATAAATATTCCTATATGTAATAATATGAAATACTGTTATTAGTTGACTATTCAATATACTGATTTAATGTAGCTTTTTGCTATGTTGGTGGTTTATGATCAGTCAGACTTTTCAACAAGAAGGTAATTTTGTCTTTAATTTGATTTAAAGGACTAGGAATTCAAGATATATGTAGTTCTTAAAAAAAAAAAGATATATGTAGTTCTTAAAACACTAGATGGCCTCACAATCAAAATTATTTTTATAAGAAAATACTTATTAAGTTTTTAAAGAAATTTGAGGTGCTGGGATTGTGGCTCAGTGGTAGAGCATTCACCTCACATGTGTAAGGCCCTGGGTTCGATCCTCAGCACCACATATAAATAAATAAAGTAAAGGTATTGTGTCCAACTAAAAAGTGAATATTTAAAAAAAAAGAAATTTGAAGTACCTGTTAGTAGCAGGTGAACAAATGAAAAAGCAACAAAATGAACAAAATGGAGATAAAGCAAATTAATTAAATTTTTTTGTGTTGAATTGCATTGTTAAAATCTTATAAGAATAATCTATTCCTTTGAGGGGAAAATAAATTTGGGTCCTTATTTAGGAAAAGCTCTATATTTTGTGTTTTTGAGAGGAGGGTCTCATTGTGTTGCCTAGGATGACCGTGAACTCCTGAGCACAGATGGTCCTTCTGCCTCACCTCCTGAGTAGTTGGGCCTACAGGCACCCCCTCTATGCCTGGCTAAAGACTTATATTTTGACCATGAATGTTCTTTTTCTCTGACGGTTATTAAAGGCATTTCTGGGTACCTTTTTTCCCCACTTTGGTGCTGGAATTTGCATCCAGGGCTTGGCACATGCTGAACATGCAGTCTACCACTGAGCTACCTTCTGTGTACCTTGTGAGAATGGAGAGTTATTGTCAGCTTGTACTACATTTCAGCATTTGTTGTCTAACAGCAGCTTTGTTTTCTTCCTGAACATTTCTTAGCCATGTCCCTGAATACCTTTTGCTGCCTCCTTTGTCTATCATGTTGAAATGTCCTTTTTAGCTTATATTTCAGCAGTGCTTTTCTGCTCCGCCATAAAATGTCAAAAGATTTGAACCTGTGTCATCGTGTTAGAAAGGTAGAATTGGAATTCATCATAGGCTGTCAAGAATCATTATATAAGCCTTTGGGCCAAAGAGATGACTGGTGATGGTGAGGGTATTAGACTGTGTGACAAGGACTCTCCAGGGGGAGTATGTGGTTCTGTAGGGATGTTCACTTTTGACTTTCGTTGATGAGGCTGTTTTACAGTTGTTGTGGGGGAGATTAACTTGGAGAAAATTGATAGTGGCAGATGACTCTTATCTAACAGAGATTTAAGGAAATTTTGTCAAGTAAATAATTCCTGCTTGATTTCTGCTCCTTAGAAAAGATAATCCTAAACATTACCTTTTATTGCAGGATTTCTCAGCCTTGGCACTATTACTATTAACTTTTGGGCTGGATAATTCTTTGTCATGGGGGCTTATTCTATGCATTGTAGAGTGTTTAGTTGCACCCCTGGTCTCTACCCACTAGATGCCAGTAGCATCTTAGTTAAAACTGCACCTGTATCTGTTCTTGCTTGTGCTTTTTACATATCTAAGTAGCTATAAATTATTTTACTAGTATCTATCCATCAGAACCAAAGAGATTTTAATGGTATATTGCTACTTTTTATTCTTTGGTTAACACTTAAGTGCTGATTTCTCTTGCATAGAGACTGAGATATGTCTTCCCTTAGATATTAGAGTTAATGTTGATGGAGGATGGTGTGAGTTCGATGTATGTAGTTCTGGTATTCAGGGACAGTGAGTGTTCCTCCAGCGATCTATTTTGGTCTCACTTTGTTCGGGAATCCTTACTTAGAAGGTATATGTAACTCATGGGGATGGAGAGAAACTGGCGGCAGCTTCAACTCAAGGAAGTTTCGGATGATTTAGAAGATTTTATGATTAGGAAGTTGTTCTGTTACAACATTTAAACTTTCTGGAATTTACAGGCTTCTCACCATTTAATTCACCACAGCTTCATGACCCTAAAATAAAGACTGATGAGGGAATGTTCACTTTTTCTCTCCATTTTTCTCTTTTGTAGTTTCTTAATTTCAGTCATTGTTGACCTTTGCTTTTATTCTGCTTTTCATGGTAGGGTTCTTCAGTTAGTGGTTAACCCAGAAAATGAAGACAGGGCACAAAATTTTAGGGGACTTAACCAATGGGCTTGACTCCCTCCCTGATTTGAAAACTTTCTACCCTATTGCTTTAGTTATGAACAGTTAGTTCTTGCTGGTTATGATTTAAAAGGGCCTTAATGCCTGCTTTTAAACAGACCTTTCTAATTGGAAGAACTTCCCCATTAAGGCAATTGCAAAGATAAGTCTGCTTCTTAGGAAAAGTTTAGCTATAATCTTTTTTTTTAAATATTTATTTTTTTAGTTGTAGTTGGACACAATACCTTTATTTTATTTATTTATTTTTGTGTGGTACTGAGGATTGAACCCAGGATCTCCCATGTGCTAGGTGAGTGCTCTAGCGCTGAGCCACAACCCCAGCCCTCCAGCTGTAATCTTTTTTTTTTTTTTTTTTTGTGTGTGTGTGTGTGTGTGCACGCGCTTGCCTGGTACTGTGGCCTGTGCCTATAATCCCAGCAGCTCAGAAGGTGAGGCAGGAGAATCATAAATTCAAAGCCAGCCTCAGCATCCTAGCGAGTCCCTAAGCAACTTAGTGAGACACTGTCTCAAAATAAAAAATAAAAAGGGCTGGGGATGTGGCTCAATGGTAAAGCACCCTAGTTTAAAAAATCCCTGGTACAAAAAAAAAAAAAAAAAAAAAAATTCCAAAGTTAGATTTATTTAAGTGATAGAATAGAAATATGGAACAGTTCTTTGTTGTTAACCTACTGAACTAAAACACCACTTTCCACCTGTACTACCTGTGGTCCCAGGTTCCCATAGCTTGCCACCTGCTGGGTGTATTTTTTGTTGTTATTTTTTGTCTTTAGGTTTCAAAATGCTCACTTATTCTAGAATCTTTCTAAGAATTGCTAAGTAAATTCATTGTATCAGAATGAAATCTGCTCAGTGCCTTAGGATATTTGTAGTGGGCAGTCTTTCCATCTCCATTTCATAGCCCCAAAGCTCAGCCCTTTATATGTGGCCCTGGTATTTTCTCTGGGCCTTATGTTAATGTGTATAGAATCCAATCACTTTGTACCAACCTACAATCAACACTGTAATCCAGACAGCAGCAGCATCTCTGCCTGGACTTTGGCAATTGCAGTTTCTTGCTGGTATACCTGACTTTCATCCCTACTGTGTGTTCTCAATTCAGCAACCAGAACAACCTTTTAAACACCTGAGTCTGATCATGGCAGACCTGTTCAAAACCCTCTCACGGCTTCCTATCACATTCAGAATAAGACAGTTCACCAGATCTGGTTAAACTGCTTCCCGTTTCTAGTTGGAACTCATTTGCTCACTCAGGGTCATCACTCTTGTTCATCTTTCTGCCACTTGGCCTTAAGGAAAGTCACATGACTTCTGTGAATAAGAAAGCTCTCCTAGCTCACCAGGTGATTGAGTCTCAGAATTGTTCTTTGTTTTCACCATCTTTATCTGCTATTGTCTTTCCACTTCTTAGGCTCCTTTTATGTTGTGCTAGTAAGTTATTTCATGAGTTTTGTGAAAAAAGGCTGGGAAAAGTGAAGTAGAACCAGTGGAAACCTTTACCTACCCTTTTTTTTGGAGAGCCCTGAGAGACACAGAACTTTTACTTCTTGCCCTGTTGTTTGTGCCTTTTCCCTCCCTTCCTTCCTTCCTTCCTTCCTTCCTTCCTTCCTTCCTTCCTTCCTTCCTTCCTTTTTCTTTTCTTTTTCTTTTTTTTTTTGTACAGTGTGGGGAATTGAACGCAAGGGGTGCTTTACCACTGAGCTGCATCCCCAGCCCTTTTTTATTTTTTGAGACAGGATCTTGCTCAATTGTTAAAGTCCTCCTGAGTTGCCAGAGTTACAAGCATGCACCACCATGCCTGTCTTAATTCTCATGAAATATATTCTTGTAAAGAATATGAATTTGAAAAACAAGGTCACTAACTCGATAAAAATTGGAAGGCTAGGGGATGACTTCTTGTACCATTCAACAATCTTGATGTTTACTAGACCAGTTCAAATGAGCTTTTTCTTTTAACTTCTATGCCTGTTTATGACAGTTTTTGTAAAGCATGGAGAAGTAGAGCCAGGAGTACCCCAATTAGAATGAGGGTCCATGTTTATTTGTTATGTCAAGTGCAGTTCAAGGTAAGAAGAAAAAAGATAGGCAAAACTGGATCTCCAAGAGAGACAAATCCTGTTCAGATGTAATTATATATATCATAACTGGACAAAGTTGAGCTATTTTGAATATTTGTTTATGGATGTAATTTAACTTGCTTAATGTTGTATGTTGTTGAGAAGTTATATGTTGATAAATGGGTTATCTGAGTTTCATTTGAGGTTATTCTTTAAACCTTTTATTATATTTTTGTAAGGAAAATTCTTATATTAATTAGAATGCCATTTGTAAGTTCATGTTGAATTTGCCGTGGAATTCACTGATTTGTTATTGAGCCTTATGTGGACACTCTGTGGTCTTCTTACTATGGTAGGTTGAGCAAAAGGTGTGAGCTTGAGTTCTTCCCTGTAAAAGTTTTTCATGACAGCATCTGGTGAGTGGAAAGGCTGAAAAAGATTAGAACCAGCACCTTCTAGAAATTTTGTTCAGATTTTTACTTATTCACTATATTATTTAGAATGCCATCAATTAATATATTTTATTTTATTTGGAGGGTTGATAGGGATTGAACCCAGGACTTTGTGCATGGTAGGCAAGTGCTCTACCACTGAGCTATAACCCAGCCTGATTTATTTATTTTGAGACAGGGTACTTATTTATTTTGAGACAGATACCCACACTGACCTGGAACTCATGATTTTCCTATCTCAGAGGCCTGAGTAGCTGGGATTGCAGACACGTATCATGATGGCTGGCCCTACTTAATACATTTTAAATTGACTGTCCTCACACCCCCAGCCTAGTCATCATCAATGGATGTTAGAAAGGATCCATATCAACTTAAAATTTAGAAAATTGATGAGGTGATCATCGTACATTATATCCTAGATTCATTTAGTGAAAGTATTTTTAATTTAAGAGAAATACATCTAATAATCCATGTCACTTATTTATGCTTGAAACATGAAGTGTTATCTTCAACCTTTCTTTTTTCTCTAGGCAAATAAGGGAGAGATTGAAGAACCAAGTCATTCAGATGAAGGAGCAAGTACCTGACTTCACCCCAGGCCTGGCAATTTTACAGGTATTATCATAGTATATTTCCTCTAATGACCTCCCTGAAGACACATGGTAGCAATTCAGGCAAAAGCTGACTTCTTCCTCCATTTTTTTTCTTTATTGGCTTTTATGAAACCCCATGCCTTTACAGTTTCTCTTAGCAGACAACTCCTTTTTTTCCTCAAATTCCATGTGCTGGTTTAAGCTGTCCCCTGCCCCTCTCTCTGGATGCCTTTTCCCCAGACCAATGTCTCTTAACCTTTGATCTTCATAGAACCCTTTATGCGCTTCAAAATTGAAGACCCCAAGGAGCTTTTATTTATATGGTCTTACCTATTCGTATTTACTGTATTGGAAATGAAAACTACGTTTTAAAAATATTCGTTCATGTTAAAATTCCAATAGGAAGTTATTATTCTGTAAAATAAATGGAAAAAAAACCTTTTTGATAATAGAATTTAATGAGAAGAAGGGCATTATTTTACATGCTTCCTAGAGCTCTACTGTCTAATGTAAAGATGTGGTAGAGTTGAAGAGGGGGGATTCCCAACCGCGTCTGCATCCAGTCTCTTGCTGAGTGCTGGTCTGGTTGAAATGTAGGAAGAGAATCTGGCCTCATTCAGATGTGTAGCTGTTGAAGGGAAGATTTTTTTTTTTTTTAATATAGTTGTCCAGATAATTGTAGATATTTTTCTTTGATACTGTACCAGGATTCACTGAGTGAAGTTTTCAAAGGTTAGTCTCCATGTGGAATTTGAAAGTCTCTCAGTGAACATTCATGTTTTGTAACTTCTTTTCCTATTTTCATGCTTTTTTACTTCAAAGTAACAAAGCATGAAAATGTTACAAAACAGGAATGGATATTGACCCATGACTGGTTTTGTAACATCCTTCATTCCTCATTTGGAAAACAATGGTTCCCTGAATTAGGCAGATTTTCTAAATGCTAACATTCTTCATTATTCAATATTTTAAAAAAAAATGGTATCACCAGCAAGCTCATCAGAAAAGTCTTTAAGTATTAAAAAGCTGTCAAATTCACAAAGGTTGATTAAGTTCTAATCTTTGCTTGATTTTTTTTTTTTGGGGGGGTGGGGGCTGGAAGTTGAACCCAGGACCTTGTGCCTGCTCAGCATATCTCTACCACCAAGCTGAACCCCTAGCCTAGAAGTGTTATCATTGGCAATTTGTTGTTCTCCTTGAAGTTCTTACTTGCTTTATTCAGTTTTGATAAAATATTTGACAATCATGTTTTTCCAACTATTCTTATAAGTAAACATGGTGTTCCAGGGACTGGGGCTGGGGCTCAGTGGTAGAGAGCTTGCCTAGCATGTGTGAGGCACTGGGTTCAATTCTCAGCACCACATATAAATAAATAAATAAATTAATTAATTAATTAAAGGTCCATCAACAACTAAAAGAAAAAAATCTTTTTTTTAATTAAAAGCAAAAAAACGGTGGTGTTCTATAGCAAAATGCACCTTGTTCAGCTGCCAAGGCACAAAAGCCCAAGTGCTTTTCCTACTGACAGCCACTGTACTTCCCTGGGCAGCAGAAGTGCTTTATGAATGCTTTTGATTCTTTACACAGAATAATAAAAAGGCATGTATTCAAGAGTTGAGGTTTAATAAAATCAGTAATTTGTATTACTTCAAGAGCATTCATAAGTGAAACTGTTATCTGTTTTTACTAAGATTTATGTGTCAGTGAAAGATACCTTAGCAACCAGAGTATGGTTTGGTACCCTTGTCTCATTTTGTGCTATCACCAACAGTCTTATCTAGCATTATTTTTGTGCTATCAGTATAAAAGTTAACACAATGAAACAGCAAACAACATAGTAGTATGTGAAGTTGTCAGAATATAAATGGAGTCACTGTGTCAAATCTTGACGAATGAAGCCAGAAAAGGCCATGAAGGGAGAGTTCTCATGCTTAATTGCCTGATAAGAACTATCATCAACTGGGAGTGGTGGTGCATGCCTTAATCCTTGCAACTCAGGGGGTTGAGGCAGGGGTATCATAAGTTCAAGGCCAGCCTCAGCAACTTAGCTAGACACTGTCTCAAAAAAAAAAAAAAAAAAAAAAAAAACCAACTATCTATCACCAAAGACTGCCCAAAGCACAGACTTGCACAAAGCCAAAGTACTACAGCCTCACCCAGAAAATACTTCTGCAAGTTTATCTACCCAGCAACTGCCTACCCAACATTAGATGCCACTTTTGTTATTGATCCTTGTGGCCAAGGGTTATTGTTTCAAAACAACTAATGGAACACTAAGTTTGCCTTTAAAAACCCTTGTTTGCCTTTACTTCTCTGAATATGCACATAGTTTGCTGTGGCAGGTGTATTTCTATTGCAATACTCATTCTGGAATAAATTTATTATCTTTGGAGAATCTCTCTCCATTTTTTACTTAGATGGAATGTTATTTAGATACAAATTCTATTATGAAAATAATTTGGCCCTCAGATTTATCTTCATTTAATGGTAATTTTTCTCCTTTAAGTTATTTTATTTTAGTTTTAATCATCCTGTATTAATTGTACCTATTAGTGGGATTTAGTGTAATATTTTAGCACATGCATAATCAAATTCAATCTCCCTTTATCCATCCACTCCCACACCCTTCCAAACTTCTAGAACTCAGATCAACTTTGTTTAGCTTCCACATTTGGGAGAGAACTTGCAGTACTTGTCTTTCTGTGTCTGGCTTGTTTCACTTAATATAATGTCCTTCAGTACTATCCATTTTACTATTTAATGACAGATTTCATTCTTTATTTTTGAACAAAATCCATTGTGCATATATATTTATCACATTTTCTTTATCTACTCATCTGTTGATAGACACCTAAACCAATTCCATATCTTTTTTTAAACTGTGTTGGAGATTGATCCTAAAGATACTCTAACACTGAACTACAACTCCAGCTCTTTTAATTATTTTATTTATTTTTTGGTACTGGCTGAATCCAAGGGAGCTTTACCCCTGAGCTACATCCCCAGTCCTTTTTATTTATTTTTTTAAATTTTGAGACAGGTTCTTGATACATTGCTGAGGCTGGTCTCAGACTTGGAGTCCTCCCACCTCAGCCTCCTGAGTTACTGGTATTTCAGGTGTGTAGCAGTGTGCCCAGCTTGATTCCCCATCTTAGCTGGTATGAATAGTGTGCTAATAAACAGGTATCTTTTTGGTATGATGATTTCATTTCCTTTGGATATATACCCAGAAGTGGGGTAGCTAGATCATTGTTTATTATCAAAAACAAAACAAGTGCTGGTGAGGATGTAGAGAAAAGGGAATTCTCATGCCTGACAGAGAGAATGTAAATTAGTTCAGGCATTATGGGGAATGGTATAGATGTTCCCCCCAAAGTCACAGATCTTTGAAAAGGTATTGGGATCCCTCAAGAGTGTGCAGGATACACTTTGAGAACTATTGCCCTAGGTGGTTCAGTAACTGTGAACTCTGGATCCCTTCTGAGATCCAGACTCATCGTTCCTGGAGAGAACATCCCTTGTTTCCCTTCCTTCTCTAGCCTCCTTTGCTGTTGTTTGTCTTCTCCTGATACCTAAACCATATGAATGACTTAGGGTTCAGCTCTCATATCCCTTCTCCATCTTAATTTTTCCCTAAGTGACCTTACCCAATCCCATAGTTTCATGAGGGAATACTTCCAAATTTAGGTCTCTAACTGGAGTTTCTTCCCTGAGTTTGATTGCATGCAGAAGGGAAGCATTTATAAATATTTGTATGGGCAAAGGTATAATTGACTGTTGAAGATTCGATTTGGATGACAGGATCTCACAGTTTTCCTTTGAAACTCCCTTAAAACACCAGCTTCCTGCCTCATGTTCTCTCTATTTGTATGTCTCCACATACATCATCTAACCCCTTGCTAAGTTTCCCTTCCTTGTTTGTTAAGAATTTCAGCGTGAATGCTACTCAAATTCCCCTCCCATTACTGTGTATCTCACAGGCCTTAGGTGAGGGAAAAGGCACAGAGGGCCTGCCACTCAGTATGTGGTGTGTTCTCTGCTATGGTGAGTTTTTCTTTTTTTTTCTTTTTGCAAATTACTAAGAAAGTAATAGGTTGTGGGTGTATACTTGGTACATTTGGGGACTGGTTATTTCTTGGCTTATTATTGTTTGTTGTAGAAAGAAAGTAAATGTCATAGGTGAGAAATCTGTTTCTGGACTGAGGGTATAGCTCAGTGGTAGAGTGCTTGCCTGGCACGTGTAAGATCCTGGGTTCTGCCTCCAGCACTGGAAAAACAACCACCCAAACAAAAGCCAAATCTGTTTCTGTAAACCGTTAAATAAAAATTATAGTAGGTCTTTATCTGGGCTAAGATCCTGCACTAGGCCCCATCAGTTAAATCTAAAAATCAAAATGAAATCACTAATGCTGATGTTCCCTGCTACCAAGCTGAAACTAAGATGTTTATCTGATCTTCTGAGAATTTAGGACTAGAGAGATAGTAATGACCTTTCCCAGAGAGGCCAATTTCGATTAATATTGCAGTTACCTCTGCCTTAATACTTTTGCCAGCTGTTAATTAACCAATCAGCTACATTTCTGTCATTCTAACTCCCTTTCCTAGTCTACAAGGAAAGTCATTTTGAAATCATACAGACACACACACACACACACACACACACACACACATACACACATTTTATTTGTTTGTTTAGTGGTGCTGGGGATCAAACTCATAACCTAGTGCATGCTAGGCAAGTGCTCTACCACTGAGATACATCCCTAGGCCTTTTTGTTTTTTTGTTTCTGCTCCTTTTGAGCTCGTTTCTGTTTATAAAACCAGCCTCCTCTGCTCAGCTCATTGGAACACTGATGCTATTTTATTGCCCAATTCCAGAATTGCAAATAACCAATTAAGATCTTTAAACTATTGAAATTTTCTACTTTGACAAAGCCTTTTCTTAGCAACTTTTTTTCCCCCTTTTTAAAAATCTACTTCCAGAATTGACTTTAAATGCATTGATTACAAGAGTTTTTATTATATAAATACTGTTCTACAGCTTGTCTCCATGTCCTTGCTGATAAAACAGTGGTAGGATATTTCAGTCTTGTACTTTAGCACTGAGTCGACACTTTCAAGGCTTACGTAATCTATTCCAATCACATCTCTCATTTTCACAATTCTAGCATTGCTAACACCACCATCTTCCTATATGACCATGCCAGATGCCTGAGGTCCTCTCTTAGAGCGTCTCTCTGCCCCACTCCCTGTGATTCTGACTCTTAAACTCTGGGAGTCTGCACCCTCCTCTTGATTCTTGCTGCTCCTGCCCATGAGCCATTACAGTCAGCACTCACTGCTTCTAAGCTTCTGATGTAAACTCCTCCTCTCTGTCCTCTTGACTACAGCAGCAGTGCTTGTTAAAATGCATATTTGATCACAACTGTCCAACTACATCTAGAGATGACAGTACTAATTACATATCATCCAGTGTCTACTACAGTTTAATGATCTGCCTGTAATCCCAGTGACTTAGGAAGGAACCCAAGTTCAAGGCCAGCCTCTACAATTTAGTGAGATCCTATATAAAATAAAAAATAAGAAGGGCTGAGGATATAGCTCAGTGGTTCAATTCCTAGCACCCCCCCCCCCAAAAAAAAATAAAACAAACTTGAATGTTTATGAAATACAAATAAGGTTGTAGGTCTTTCTATTCTTTAGTACATAAAATATATTTGTTTGTTTCTTTTTGGTACTAGGGATTGAACTCAGGAGCACTCGACCACTAAGCCACATCCCCAGCCCTGTTTTGTATTTATTTAGAGATGGGGATCTTACTGAGTTGCTTAGTATCTCACTTTTGCTGAGGCTGGCTTTGAACTTGCGATCCTCCTGTCTCGGCCTCCCGAGCTGTTGGGATTATAGGCATGTGCCACCACACCTGGCAATCTTAATTATTAATAACATAATATCTAGTACTTGCTTCCTATCAGAATTTATTTTGAGTGCTTTATATATAGTAATTCACTCAGTTTCCACAAAATATGTGGACCAAAAAAAAAAAAAAAAAAAAAAGCAAGAAAAAGAAAAAGTAATAAATTTGACTGACCTGAGTATCTTTAAAAAGTTCCTAAGACAGAAATAAAAATTAATGAGTAGGGGCTAGGGTTGTGGCTCAGTGACAGAGCATTTGCCTTGCACGTGTGAGGCACTGAGTTTGATCCTCAACATCACATAAAAATAAATAAACAAAACAAAGATATTGTATTCATGTATAACTAAATTTTTTTTTTAATCAATGAGTAGACCAATACCCAAGATATTTTCTGGTATAAAAATAGGGATTGGTAAACTGTGGCCCATGTCTAAACATTGCCCAGATTGTAACCAGTTAAAAAAGAAGTAGCAGCAGCTGTGACAGGGTATGTGCCCCATAAAGCCTGAAATATACCCTATCTGGTCCTTTGCAAACTCCTTTTGTTAAAAAAAAAAGAAAAGAAAGAAAGATATCCTGTTCTGGAATAGGGCTGTTTTTTTGTGGGGGGATGATATAATGCATAGCTACTTTGAAGGAAGAGATTAGCATTCCTGATAAAATGCTGAAGCACTGTTCTTGATAAACTAATGGGATTAAGATTTTGTTCTGAGACACCAGTCTTCCACCCACCCACTTGACTGCCAGTCAAGAATCTAATGTTCTTTAACTAAATATTCTTGCACCTAGTCCATCAATGATTGTGTAACTATTTTTCCATATAAAATGCCTAAAACTGGAGGTATAGTTCAGTGGTAGAGTGCTTGCCTAGCATGTGTGTGAGGCCCTGGGTTCAATCCCGAGCAACAGAAGAATAAAATAAAATGCATATACTGAGAGTAATCTTTGAATTGATACCTTAGATACCTCTTCCTTTACATTTGGATTATATTAAAATGTGGGCATAAACTCATGACTAAGGCTTCTTTGCAACTAGGGGCAGTTTTTTGAGTTTTAGAAAAATTCCTTCGTAAATATTAAGGCAGAAAATAGTTAATATATAAAATAGTTAATGTATAAAGACTTTAGACTTGTCTTCTGGCTGGGCACAGTGTTGCATACCTGTAATCCCAGCAGCTCAGGAGGCTGAGGCAGGAGGATCACAAGTTCAAAGCCAGCTGCAGCAATTTAGGGAGGCCCTAAGCAACTCAAGTGAGACCCTTCTCTAAATAAAATATAAAAAAGGGATGGGATGTGGCTTAGTGGTTGAGTGCCCCTGGTTCAATCCCTGGACTAAACAAAAAAGAAAATAGATTTGTCTTCTGTAGATGCCAAAGACAACATCTCTGAAGGAACACACTACACGGATTCAACTTGACATGACTGTAGCCATTCTTGAATGATTGCCCCAGAATAACCCTAGCCAGTTGTTCCTATATAGTTTTCCAGCAAGCTACAAATAGATAAAATCATTAGAGTGTTATGTGGAGCTTTCCAGCTGGCACCTTGCCCCAGGGGCTCATCGGACTCTTTTGATGTTAGCATAAGATAAACCAGGTACATTCCAGATGGGATAAAGTCATTGTCCTAACCTAGATATGCCTCTCTTCTTGACCCAAACTGTGGGATCTAATTGGTTGTGTTGCCATCCAAGACACACTTCTGTCACTAAGTCCCCAAATAAATTGCATTCTGCAATACTGGATCTGTCTGCCTCTTATTCTTTAGTTTTACAGTACTTTGGGGTCAGTCCTCATATACTAGAACTAGTTTCTTCTGGAACACACTGTGATTCCAAATTTAGCCAAGGTTCTTCAAATACAAAGGACAGCAAAAAATATTTTCAGGTATATATAGACTCAGAAAAATGCCTGCATACCTTTCCTGGAATCATGACTTATGGTAGTATTTCAGCTGCTTGAGAGATAAATGAAGAGAAACTCTGAAGTAGAGAAGTAGTTTAAAAAGGACTGGTAGGTACACTGAATGTAGCTTGGTGGTAGAGCACTTGCTTATAATATACAAGGCTCTGGGTTCAGTCCCCAGCCCTGCAAAAAAACAGACAAATCCCCCCAAACCAATTTCCCCTAACAGGACTCTTCTGATTCTTTCAAAACTCAAATTAACTTTATAGAAAACTTAGAACTATGTATGGAAGGGATGTCTGAAGTCAGGATTCAGGCCATGTTCTGATGTGCAAGGGCAGCATCTGTGTGGCAGAGTCTGGCAGTACAGTTGCACAGGTTCTGTGGTCCTGTTCAGAGGAGCAGGGCTCTAGTCATCTTTGGAATCAAGGCACCTGCTTTTCCCTCTGCAGTTTGGGGAGAAACCATACTTCTAGTGGTTTTTTTTTTTAACCTCAAAAGAGAGAAAGGTTGACTACTAGAGTGTAGAAAAATATTTGGAAAATTAAATTTTACAGATAAATGCTTATAATGGAAAACTTTCAATATGTTCATAATTAAGAAAATGGAGGGAACGCAGGGAGCCACAGCAGAGTGACCCGAAGGGGTTGGCTCCTGCACCGACTTTCCTCGCTGTGAGGGTGGCAGACTGCCCTCTGCCTGACTTGGCTGTCTGTACTGTGAACAAGGTCCTCTTCCTGGTTGCTCTTTGTGTGGCTGGGCACCAGAGCTTTCCACTGGCCTGCGTGTGGGGGAAGGCAGGGTACTCTGCCTTTCGGGTGTCTTTTTTGCCTGACAATAATTTCATAGCCCTCCATGCCTTATTCTGGTATGTCAGCAGAAATTTCATGTTTCTGGTAACTCTGTAGCCCCCTTGCTTAGGGCTTCATTTCTAATACAGATGCAAGTAGCCCCTACTTTTTCTTTTGGAATAGGGTCTCCCCCCATATTGGCCTAGGCTGCTTTGAACTAGGCTCAAGCGGTTCTCCCTCCTCCTGGGTAACTGAGACTATAGGCACCAGCCACCTCTCCCAGCTTGACATTTTCTTTTAGTTTGGCCTTTTTGGTGAGAGTCGGGTGAACCTTGTTTGGGGAGTGGGGGCAGATATAATGATGCCACCAGCGTTCATGTCCCCATCCTGTCCTGACAGCCTCCTTTTTCTCCTATAAAAGTTCTCTCCAACAAGAGAGACATGCTCGAACGTTCCTTTTATCATAACTAAAATTGTAGAAGCTTTTCTGTACACTTTGCCTTTCCCTAATTGTCTGATTTGCATGTATTTATTATTCTAGGTTGGCGACAGAGATGATTCCAATCTTTATATAAACGTGAAGCTGAAGGCTGCTGAGGAGGTAAAGCCTAGAGAAATGGTGCTGTCACCCTCCCCCACCCTCATTCCAGGTCCTGCCAGTTACCCTTTGCCCTTCCCATAGGACTTTTACTGCCACCAGCAAACATTAGAGTATTTATTTTGCAAGTCAGAAATGGGTGACAGTGTGGCAGCCTCTGGTTTGCCCTTGAATGCTTTCTCATCCATGATTTTCTTCTTCCCAAAGAGCAGGAATAATGGATATGATATGTGGTGACAGTGAAAAAGTAAATAATGAGCGGTTGGAATGAGGGACTAAGTCTTCAGAACATGAGGGCGAAATCATGACTAACAACCTGGTTTATTTTAGTCATATCCTTAAAAGAAGCAGGCCCATATCTTAATTTCTCTTGGCATTTACCTGTTTTCAATGTTCATTTTTACAGATTGGGATCAAAGCCATTCACATTAAATTACCAAGAACGGCTACAGAATCTGAGGTGAGCCTTAGGGACTGATTGTGAAGAGGCAGCTAGAGTGCTTTCTTCTCTGGCTTTTGTTAGTAGCATTTTAAGGACTGAGATACATAAGATCCCCAGGTAGATCTCTCTTTATTGACTTCTCCTCCAGAAAATCCTTAGAAATACCCACAGAGGAAATAGTGCATCCTATGGTATGAATATTTGGTACTCAAAGCTGATTGCAGTTCCATTTGCTTTAGATCACCTATCGTGTTCATTAAAACTGATCCTTGACCTGTAATTACCTTCCGTTTAAAAACCAAATATGTATTATTTGTTTGTTTGTTTGTTTATTTCTTTTGGCAGAGCTGGGGATTGAAATGTGGTCTTGCTCATGCTAGTCAAGTGTCCTACCCCCGTGCTACATCCCCAGTCCCATATTCTATTTATTGATGTTCGAGAATGGGCAAAAAAATTAGTGGTGATTAAAGTCAGAACTGTGGGCTGGGTGGTGGCGCATGCCTGTAGTCGAAATCACTCCAGAGGCTAAGGCAAGAGGAGCTCTTGCACCTACAAGATTGAGACCAGCCTGGGCAGCATAGTGAAACCCTGTCTCAAGAGAGAAAAGGGAAAAGAAAAAAAACTGTGGTCTAGGGATGTGGCTCAGTGTTAGAGCACTTGTCTAAAATATGTAAGGCCCTACATTTAATCCTCAGCACTGCAAAAATATAAAAAAATAAGAAATAAATAAATGGAATCAGAACTGTAGTTGCCTACTTGTAGGGGGATAACTATAAAGGGTAGGAAGGAAAAAGAACTTTCTGGGGAAATGTTCTGTGCCTGTACTGTCCAACATGGTATCCTCTAACCCTAGGAAGCTGTTTTAAGTTGAATTAAAAAGAAATATTATGAAAAATTCAATTCTTCAGTTGCACTAACTACATTTCAAGTATTCAGTAGATGTCATTGTGTTATAAGATACAAATTACAGAACATTCCTGTCATCACTGAAAGGATTATTGCACATTGCTGCTCTGTATCTCTGTTGTTGTTGTTCCCAAATCTTTATTATTATTATTATTACTTTTGATAATTTTGAGACAGGTCTCACTAAGCTGCTTAGAACCTCACTAAAATTGCTAAAGCTAGCCTTGAAATTGCGATCTTCCTGCTTCAGCCTCCCAAGTCACCGGGATTATAAATGTGTACCAGAACTCATATGCTAGATGAATAAATTTTAATCCTCATCTTCCTCCTCTTCTTCATTTAGTCAGTATGGGAATAATGCAAATTATAACTGCTTTGTTAGCAACTGCATGCAACCAGTTGCCAATGTTTTTTGGTAAAATACTTCAACTACCTTTCAGAACAGGTTACCTTGTTATGGTGGTCTTGCCTTTTTTCCTTTCGAGGGTTGCAACCCATCCGCTGAGATTCCCAGCTTTTCCATTTTTTATTTTCTCTTGGAGAGACTGCTTGAAACTGGCAGCTTCTGTGATTCCATCTTCTCTAGGATGGGCTTAATTAAGGGTAAACCTCAAAATCTACTTCCTTTTTTGCCCCACTTTGCCACAAGTTTTTTAATATGCACCATGGGAGCAGCAGAAGCAAAAAGGGCTTCTCTGTATCTGGATTTTGATGGTTATAACATAGGCCTTGCTATTGCAGTAGTGAGTTGTTAAAGCTCTTATTTTTTTGTGTGTATGTGTGTGCTGGGAATTGAACCCAGGGATGCTTTGCCACTGAGCTGTGTCCCTAGCCCTTTGTATTTTATTTTGTGAAAAGCCCAGGCTGGCTTCAAACTTGATATCCTTCTGTATTATCCTCCTGAGTCACTGGGATTACAGACATGTGCCATTGTACCCAGCTTTTTTGTTAAGATTTCTTAGCAAACACCTGGGGAATTGTGTTAGTCAGCTTTTCCGCTGCTGTGGTAAAATGAGCTAATCAATCTATAAGGAGGAAAGATTTATTTTTGGCTCACAGTACTCAGATTTCAGTCCATGGTCACTTGGCTCTATTGCTTTGGGCCTGCAGTGGCACAGTACGTCATGGCAGGGGGTGTAGAGAGAAGGCCTGCTAAACCCTTGGGGGCTGCAAAGAGAGAGAGGAAGAGGCCAGCATTCTCTTATTCTCATCAAGGGCATGTCTCCATTGACCCAATTTGTTCCATATGTCCCACCTCTTTCCTTTAGTGCCACAGACTGTGAACAAAGCTTTCAACATATGGGCATTTGGGGACATTTCAGGTCTAAACTATAGCAGATACATTTTATGTTAAAGTAGAATTTCTCTCAGCATTCAAGGGTGAGTTACATTCTGAGAAGACTATAATTAAATTCTTTGGGAAAATGGGGCCACTTGATTTTTCCCTTGAAACATGTTTCTCCCAGCTTTTGACTTCTATGTACATGTACTATGTACATGTGATCTTACTTTTAGGTGTTAAAGAGCATCACGTCCTTGAATGAAGACTCTACTGTACATGGCTTCATAGTACAGCTACCCTTAGATTCAGAGAATCCCATTAATACTGAGGCAGTTATCAATGCTATTGTACCTGAAAAGGATGTAGATGGGTGAGTGTGGCTTGTCTTCCTACACTGCATTGGATGGTTCCATTTATAATACATCTCTGTTTGGGGAAAACGTCATATTTGTTTCTGAAGAATAGACACCTAATGATTTTTGTTTCCCCCTCATTTTTATCACTTTGTTGTTTAGATTGACTAGCATCAGCGCTGGAAAACTTGCTAGAGGTGATCTCAAAGACTGTTTCATCCCTTGTACACCTAAAGGATGCTTGGAACTCATCAAAGAGACAGGTAAAAACAAAACAAATAACAAGATGGCGATGTCTCTGAGTGCCTGTGTAGACATGTGGAGTGCAGAGGAGGGCACACACTGTGGGCTTAAGTGATGGATTTGATTGGCAGCAGGCCTGTTTACTAGGGGGTTTTACCTAAAGTCACAATTTCCTGAAAACTCTGTGAAGTAGGTGCTATTAACATTCAGTAGCTAAGAAAATAGGCTCAGGGAGATGGAGTATTTTGCCTAAGAGACAACAGAACCATGATTTGAACTCAGAGTTATTTGAGTTGAAAGCAATTTATTTTTGTGAAAAAAATATCCTGTATGGTGATAAGAATTCAGAGAGTATGAAAGGGTACAAAGTGAAAAGTCCCCATCCCTGAAACTGGCACAGATAGTGGTTTCAAGACTAGACAGATGGCTGGAAATGGATATCTTGAACAGTTGGCCATATTTCCTTATTACGTAGTTAGTTCCTTGGTATTTTTAATTTCATTATGAATACTTTTAGCAGAGGTTATTTTTTGCAAGGAAATGGGTCCTGTTTAAAAAAAAAGTAGGCCAGAAGTTTCATATGGAAAGTTTGGCCAGTATAAATGAAAATTCTGTATGGTTGACAAGAAAAGATCAAGCCATAAGCCTTGGGACAGCTATTACAGTTCAGTCCTACAACTAAATTTATATTTTTCAGCATACTGAGCAAATGCTTATTACAATGTGATAAAAGCAAATCCCATGAACTATATAGCAGCTATAAGCTTTCTACTTCCTCTTAGTGATAATGAAGCTACCATTTGCCCTAAGTCAGCTTCAAGTCTTTTGCTGAATCCTAAAAAGCATAGTGAGGTATCTTTTATATGTTTGTATGTCTGCGTGTATTTAGCTAGCCAGCTCTTTTGGGGATTGAATCCAGGGCTTCATACATGCTAGGCAAGTGTTCTACCACGGAGCTATATCCCCAACCCTGACCAAGATAAACCTTTTAAACATATTAGACTTAGATGTCTATTTTTGAACATTCATGATGTTAATACTATATAAGATCTGATCTTTTTCTGATAAAATTGATTTTATAAATGAAGCATAGTTTAAACTCAAAACTACCTCAAGCAATGATCCACAGTCTTCAGCCATGACTGGATCCTATGCCTTAGACAGAGTCCTAAAAACATTCTCTTTGCTTTAGTGTATGTGGGCAGCTCATTCTCAGGTTCCTTGTCCATCCTTGGGCATAATAGTAATGGGATTTTGCCAGGGGATGAAATAGGGCCACTCGTCTACTACTGGGTACTCACCCTAGTCATCTCTGTTGAGCATAGTAGGAGTCAGTCCTGAAAAGGATGTTAGTATATTTCCAGAAGAATGGACGCTTAGTAAGCAAAAAGAAAGCTTTCTACTATAATTAAAATTTCCCCTTTATCGCTTCCCTGCAAATGACTCTGTGGTTCAGGTTATAAGTCAAATGAGAAACTTTGACAAGGAACTGCATGAATAAACTTAAAGCTGGAAAGAATCACCAAAACTAATCTAATTTCCTTCACTTCTCTTTACCCCATTCCATACACCCAAGTAGTTATAACCATTTTTCCCAAGTAATTTAATCTGATAACTTTTTCCATATGGTTGTTTAGCTGTATCTCAGGGTTTCTTTTTGAGTGTAGGATTTCTTCCCACTCCTCTATGACTCAGTAAATGGATCTTGGCCTAAGATGCTCTCCAAAACCACAACAAGGACAGTATACAAGTTCCTAATCTGGATGTGAAACATTAGAGCTAAGAATCTCATTGCCAGAGAAGGAGTGTTTTTAGGAAGGTTTCTGTTCGATGCTAAGAACCTGCTTTCGTGCACTTGTTCTGTTTTTCCACTCAGGTGGCAGGTGAAGAAGGGCAGCTGCTTTGTTCCAACTCTGACGCACACTGGCTTTTCTTTCAGGGGTGCAGATTGCTGGAAGGCATGCGGTGGTGGTCGGGCGTAGTAAAATAGTTGGTGCCCCAATGCATGACTTGCTTCTGTGGAACAATGCCACAGTGACCACCTGTCACTCCAAGACTGCCAATCTGGACAAGGAGGTAGGAGGTCTGGGATAGAGTAGGAGGTGTTCAGTGTGTGTGTGCTGCATGTGTGTACTTCACCCTCACTGTCTTGTTTAACCTCATAATGTTGTTAATATGTTTCTTTTCTCATTTTACAAGATAAGGAACAAATTCAAATTACAAACTTGCCCAAGTTTATACATTAAGATTTTGTTTGACTGTATATTTTGACAGTAATTTGCCTCTTGGCAAACAGAGGTTAGCAGTGTAGGCACTGGGATTGCCTCTGGTATCCAGATCCCGAGTGTACTGCAGAAGAGGAACTGTTCAGAGAAAGGCTTGAGCAGCGGACACCCATGGCAGCTTCTTCTTTTTGGGGGGAGGTACCAGGGATTGAACTCAGGGGCTCTTGATCACTGAGTATATCTGCAACCCTATTTTGTATTTTATTTAGAGACAGGGTCTTACTGAGTTACTAGCACCTCACTTTTGCTAAGGCTGGCTTTGAACTCATGATCCTCCTGCCTCAGCCTCCTAAGCCTCTAGGATTACAGGCTGTGTGCCAGCCAGCCCAGCCATGGCTGCTGATTCTTGATCCTCACATCAGATTCCTGAGTTCAAAAATGTTTGCATGGCCAGGCCTGGTGGCTGGCGCATGCCTGTAATCTCAGCTACTTGAGAGGCTGAGGCAGGAGCATTGCAAGTTCAAGGGCAGCTTGGACAGCTTAGCAAGATATGGGGAGAGAGCAGAAGAGAGGCCTAACATCTTCTCTTTTAATCTTCCTAAAGCAGTGCTCTGTGGAAGGTTCTGTAGGAGAGAATGCAGTTTTCAGGCATTATATTATGCAGGGTTGTTGTCCTGAGTCTGTGGCTGAGTCCAGGCTCCCCTTCACCCTAAAGGTTTCATTGCTTTTCCCCATTTTGTTCAATGCAAGGGGGGCTCTAGGCAAATGTAGAAATGCATAGCATGTGAAAGGCCATCAGAAACAGGCATGTGGTTTCCATTGGAAGCCTTACTCTGATATTCTGAAATAGCTGATGATAATAAATAATTAGTATAGGGGCTTGGGATGTGACTCGTGGTAGCACACTCGCCTGGCATGTGTGCGGCCTGGGTTCGATCCTCAGCACCACATACAAATAAAGATGTTGTGTCTGCCAAAACTAAAAAAAAAAAATTAAAAAAAAATAGTATAAAGCTCAAAGGTGTCCTTTCCACTTCTAGATTTTTTTAAAAAAGTTTTTTAGTTGTGGATGGACACAACTTTATTTATTTATTTGTTTGTTTGTTTCATGGTGCTGGGGATTGAACCCAGGGCCTTGTGCATGCGAGGCAAGCACTCTACCAACTGAGCTATATCCCCAGCCCCCACTTTCAGAATTTTTAGTGTGTGTCATTACTCAGTTTCTGAAAACTGAATCCCTTCCCTTAGGTAAATAAAGGTGACATTCTGGTGGTCGCAACTGGTCAGCCTGAAATGGTGAAAGGAGAGTGGATCAAACCTGGGGCAGTTGTCATTGACTGTGGAATCAATTATGTCCCAGGTGAGTATTGCTGGGGAGGAAAGGTGGTTTCTGGGAAAGGCCCAGAAGGACAGGAAACCTGAGAGAGAACCTTTAGCCTTATTTTATGTTTGAAGTACTGAGGTTTAGAGAGACTGACTTGCCTGAGGGTGCACGTGGTTAATAGGTGAGATAGTTGCCTCTTGTGGGCAGGCCCACCTGGTGTGAGAATCTGGAACTTTCACTGCTGTATTGTAGTGACATAATCCTCGTTGATAATCCAGGGAGAGGGTGGCAGAGGGGCTGGGAGGGCGCTGCTGTTTGTCTTCATGTAGAGATCAGTTTGTTTTAACAAAGGTGATGGGTGGGTTTAAAATGTAGCGCAGTTAGTCCACTCTTACCCACAGTTTTGTTTTCCATGATTTCAGTTACCCATGTTCAACCTCATTCTGAAAATATTACATGGAAAGTTCCAGAATTAAGCAATTCATGAGTTTTACATTGTGTGCTGTTCTGAGTAATTTGGTGAGCCTCTTGTGCTGTCCCGTTTCATCCCACCTGGGATATGAGTCATCTCTTCCTTCTCCGTGTCCACATTGAATATACTACCTGCCTGTTAGTCACTTCGTAGCCATCTCAATTGTTAGATGAACTGTCATGGAGTTGTAGAGTTGATGTTCAGCTCACCCTTACTTCACTTAATCACAACCACAAAATGCAAGAGTAGTGATGCTGGCGATTTGGATATGTGAAAGAGAAGCTGTAGAGTGCTTCCTATAAGTGAAGAGGTTAAAGTATAATCAGGTATTTTGAAAGAAAGTGAAACCACATTCACATAACTTTTATTATAGTGTAGTGTTGTAACTATTCTATTCCAATGTTGTTGTTAATCTCATGCTGTGTTTAATTTATAAATTAAGCTTTATCATAGATTTGGATGTTTAGGAAAAAAATAGTATATATAGGATTTGGTACTGTCCATGGTTTTAGGCGAAACTGGAGATGGGGTTTTGAAACTATCCCCCACAGGTAAGGTGGATCTATTGTATAATTGTTGCAAAGTGCTGTGAGTGTCCAGAAGAGAGACACATTCTATCAAAAGTTCTCTGGAAGGGCTTTACAAAGTTGTTTGGGCTGAGGGTGTAGCTCAGTGGTGGAGAATTTGCCTAGCACATGTGGGGCCTTGGGTACCACCCTTGGCACTGCCAAATGAAAAAAAAAACAAACAAATGTTCAACCTGGATTTTTTTTCTCAGAGGAGAGAAATTCAGCTTTTTAGTCAAGTCCAAAACTCTATGTGGCTGCATGGTGGCCCAGTGACTTGGGAGGCTGAGGCAGGAGGTTCATAGGTTCAAAGCTAGCTTAACAACTTAGGGAGACCCTGTCTCAAAAAAAAAAAAAAAAAAAAAGGGTTGGGGATGTGGTTCAATGGTTAAGCGCCCCTGGGTTCAATCTCTGGTACAAACAAAACAAAACAAAACAAAAGCTGTATGTGGCCTCCTTATCCCCAGGTTATTCCTTATTATTTTGGCTAGTGATATCGTCATCCTTTCTTTTTGCATATCTGAAACCTTTTCATTTCCCTTCCAATCATTCTCTTTGTTGGATTCATTTTTAAATGTTAGGTACCATTTTCCCCTCTCCCCTGTTTTCAGTGTCATCCCAAGAGTTGCCCTTTCAGCTGGGTAGCTGCTGTCCATTTCTTGTTGGTCTGCCTATCTGCAGCTAATTCCCACGCAGATCTGCCTGCTGGCCAGGACCCATATGCCTTTTGTCTTCCCTTGTCTCTTGCCAGACTCCTCACATGAGCTTCAGCGACCCCTATAGTCCTTTTTCTTCTTTGCATTTAGTGAATACCTGGCGTAAGCTGTTGGAAGTGGACCACTTTGCCTTCCCTGCCAGTTCCTTGTTTGTCCTTTGCAATTTCTGTGCTGCATCCTTAGTGGAGTAGGCTGTTCAAACATAAAATTTTCAAAGAGCAATACAGTAATACCTGCATTGTTGCATACCTCATAGATTCAAGAAAGTAGCAATCTTGGGGCTGGGGTTGTGGCTCAGTGATAGAGTGCTTGCCTCACATGTGTGAAGCACTGGGTTCAATTCTCAGCACCACATATAAATAAATGAATAAAATAAAGGTCCATCAACACTAAAAAATATTAAAAAAGAAAATAGCAGTCTCTAATTGAGTGCTTCCTTCTTTGCAGCAAGGGCCATGCCAGGACTTGGACTACACAACCAAATAGGGCTTGGCTATGGCTGGCTGACTGGCTTGCTTTCTTTCTCAGGGAATCAAAACCAGGGCCTTATACTTTTCTGCCACTGAGCCACATATTCAGTCTTGAACTTCACTTTATTTTTGGGGGGTGTTGGGGATGGAACCCAGGGCCTTGTGCATCCCAGGCAAGTGGAGTTCTACTACTCTACCACTGGAGCTACTTTGATCTTTTAGTTTTACTTGCAATCCTCCTGCCTCAGCCTCCTGAGTCACTCAGACCTCACTTCGAATTGCATAGTTCCTCTCTGTTTGTGATGTCTGTTCCTCCTTCCAGACCTTGTCCTATTTCCCCTTAGCCAGGAGTGGTCTCACCTTCTTTTGAAAATCCTTCCTTCCCTCCCCTCCCCTCCCACAAAACTTGGCATTTCTTTTATTGTCTGTCTCATGTTTAGTGTCCTGTACGCTCCCTGCTAGGCTCCTCCCAGTCATCATCTCTGGGGAGTCTTCTCCAGCTTCCTGCCTTCTGACAGCTGGCACT
Organism: Callospermophilus lateralis; assembly: GCF_048772815.1. Lineage (NCBI taxonomy): Eukaryota > Metazoa > Chordata > Mammalia > Rodentia > Sciuridae > Callospermophilus > Callospermophilus lateralis. The sequence continues at coordinate 66,784,369 of NC_135307.1, read as the reverse complement.
CAGATCTGTTGAATTGTTCAGGGAGTTATAGCAAGAATAATCTTTTTTTTTTTCCCTCCCTTCCCATCTCAAGTTTGAAATGTAGACACCGACCTGCCAGGAGCATTAGTCACTGTCAAGTCCTCACTGTTTTTAACCTCCCTCCCACTCTCCCTACCTCGATTTTAAGACAGTAGCTCATAAATGATCACTCATTTTCTGGTAGTGTAATTATCTCATGGGTGATAAAGAAATTGCTCTCCTACAACTCCTCAATTTGAACACTTACAGCATGACATTCAAGCTCACTGTCTTTCAGTCCTTGCATCTTCTGTATCCTAGTCCTGCTGTGGGCATTTTTTGGATTAGATGTGAGATATGGAGAAGAAAAACCTGGGTGGGGATCTGGAATCTGGAAGATAAGACTGAAATGTTTGTTTACACATGAAACTTATCATCCTGTTCACATTGATTCTTTGTGTATATGGTAACACATGAATAAAATTAAAGCAATATCATCCTTTCTGTTCAGTGTTTTTGGTGATCCTGTGTATATAGGCAAATATATCGATAAGCCTGGATGTTATTGTGCCCCAGGGATGGTAGAATCATTGCATTACAGACCAGTGGGTGGGGTGCAGGACCTAAAAACCATTCTTTGCAAATATTCATTTTAGAAGCAATATATTCTATAACTAGGTCACTTCTTGGTTCATACTTTATTTAAATGTTTGTATGGGGCCTGGGGGTATAACTCAGTAAAGCCTTGGTTCTCTGAGCCTTGGGTCAGTCCCCAGCACTAAAAAAAAATTAAATTAAATCATTTGCATGACCTAGTCAAGGTTAACAGGGATAAATTACTTGACAAATTAAGAATGAATTAAGGGGCTGGGGATGTGGCTCAAGCGGTAGCGCGCTCGCCTGGTGTGCATGCGGCCCGGGTTTGATCCTCAGCACCACATACACTCTCTCTCTCTCTCCCACTCTCTCTCTAAAAAAAAAAAAAAAAAGAATGAATTAAGGTGAATTTATGTTTTTCAAAAAAGAATTTTTTTCTTTTATAGTTCTGGGAATCGAGTCTAGGTCCTTGCACATGCAAACAAGGAATTTATTTATTTATTTATTTATTAAGATTTACGTGCAGAGCAAAAAGTATTGGCCAGGGCAATGTGTGAAAAGTTCTTCTTCCTTAACATACTACTAAAGATAATTTGAAAAGACCTAGATTAATAGTGTTTTATTTGAAAGGCATAGAAGAAGAGGTAATAGATTTCCCACCCTACCCTTATTCAGTCTCAACTCATTCAGTATAATGTTTCCTGTACTGACAAATATTTATTTTTTAGTTGCAGTTGGACACAAATACCTTTATTTTATTGATTTATATGTGGTACTGAGGATCGAACCCAGAGCCCCACACGTCAGGCAAGCACTTTACCGCCAAGCCACAACCCCAGCCCCTCAATTGAGTTTTGTATATGCAACTTTCCAATGAAAGAGAAATTCTAGGGCCAGGGTTGATAATCCCAATGTTTATCTGCTATTGAAGCTGTATACTTAGGTTCAGAAGTGGTCACTTTTTCCCCTGAGCACATTGTTCAAAACTAAAATACAAAAACTAAGATGACTAATAAATAGAAATGAAAGGAGCATTTTAGGCTAATATCAGTGTATAACTGCATTTCCTTGGCATTTTGAAACGATTTCAGGGGTTATGAGGGGAAATGTTATACCATAGTTTGCTGCTTCATAATCTTCTAGAAACCAGAAACTACTCCAAGGAGTTGTGTTCACCAGCTTCCTCTAGTACATATCTAGGTTGGGAAGAAGAACCTTAATGTTTAGAGAACGCGTTTTTAGTTTCAAGGATGTGCACTTTCACTAGGCATGGTGGTATACACCTATAATTCTACCTCCTTGGGAGGCTGAGCCAGGAGGATTGCAAGTTTGAGGCCAGCCTCAACAAGTTGGTGAGGCTCTATATCAAAAATATGTGTGTGGGGGGGAGAAAGGGCTGGGGTTGCAGCTGAGTGATAGCGGCCACCTGGTTTAATCCCTAGTATCACTGCCGCACACACACAAACAACACAGAGAATTTGCACTTTCTTGTTTGGTTCTCAGCAAGCTTGTGAGATAGGTAGTGATGTTTCTTCTTTGCATCTTTGCACTTTCAAGGAACATGGGCACCGCAGAGTGGAGGACAAACAGTTAAAGGGTTTATCCTAGAGCATAGTTCTGGCTTTTTGGCCGCATCTGAAAGCTTCCCCTCTCAGCTGTGAAGTTCTGCTGAAGGAGAAGTGTATGAGGCTAAGATTCTACCAGATCCTGCTTTGGCAGCCTCATTGCTTCAAGGTCTAGGCCTGTGCCCCAGCCCCTCCCGGAAGTGCACCAAGCCAAGTGTAGGATGTTCTTTGTGTGAGTGAGCAATGATGCATCATTGGGTTTTGTTCTCTTGAACAGCTATTCTTTGCTGGTAAGATTTGTAGTTGTTCTTGTATCCATTTAAGGGAAGTGTAATTATATTCTTTGCCTTCAGCATACATTTAAGTAACTGCTCATCTTTGGAATTGGGTGTTGAATTGTTCCTCCAGCTCACGCATGGAGCTTACAAAACGCTGACAGTTGCTGTAGAAACGGTATCTGGCAGCTGTGACATAGTTGGAGTTTTTTGCACCCAAAAAAATTCCTTTGTAGGCCTTGGCAAATTAACATTTTAAAAGGTTCTCATTATATATTGGGTAGTTGGTTTTAAGAATAAAAAACAGTGTTTTATTTGCCACCTGAGGGACTACAAAAGGATTCTCCAGGTTCTGAAAAACTACTTAGTTGTCTTGTGAATTTTTGCTGGAAATATGATCTTCCTAGGAAATAGGAGACACCTGTCATCCCACAGTGGAGCTGGCAATGGAACCCAGGCTTCATGCATCCCTAGGCAAGCGTGCTGCCACCAAGCCACACTGCAACCCTATCCTGTGGCTTTTAATTAGACACTTGAGCCTCATGGGGTTATACACCCTAAAATTTGCCTTAGTTTTTGGAACAAACAGTCATAATTGATCACTTAGCTTGGAGATAAACTTAGCTTTCGATTCTGAGACTCTGCTTTGATTTATTCCCACTCAACCAGATGATAAAAAACCCAATGGGAGGAAAGTTGTGGGTGATGTGGCATACAACGAGGCCAAGGAGCGTGCAAGCTTCATCACGCCTGTCCCTGGCGGCGTCGGGCCCATGACGGTGGCTATGCTGATGCAGGTATTGATGAGTGAAAGTTGCTGTGATTGTTCTGAAGAGTCATCACTGCTTTTCTCTCCCAAAAAAGAAATGGAAGAATGGAGAAATAGTATCAGTCACATTAACAGAAGAAATGGCATAATTCTTATTTCCTTTGGAATGTAATTCTCTCCAGAAACAGAAAAGCACAGACAGGCTGACTTGGCTCCATCTGTTTTGGTTTGCTTGCTCTTTATGACACATAGTAGCTGGTCTGGGGGGAGGCAAGCAGCCCCAGAGCATGTCAGGCACACGTGGACTCACCTAGAATCAAAGCACATTCCTAGGAGGATTATGAATCAGCTCATTTTGGGATTGAACTGGAGGGCCCTGATGTTTGGAACTGACACGGGGGTTAAAATAGTCACCTCTTCTAAGTTTCATTTATGTCATTTTGCCTAGAGCACAGTAGAGAGTGCAAAGCGTTTCCTGGAGAAATTTAAGCCAGGGAAGTGGACACTTCAATATAGCACCCTTAACCTCAAGACACCTGTTCCAAGGTAAAAATGAAATTTTCCTGATCTCGAATGTTATGGATTGCTGGGCTCAAGCTGATGGATACCATGGGCACATGAATGCTCCCAAGAAAAGTACCATCAGTTGGGGTGGGAGTTGTAATGCCATTACCAGTTTAGGATTAAATTCACTGAATAAAGACTGATGCCTATCTTCTGTGTTTTTAAAGTGACATTGATATATCACGATCTTGCAAACCAAAACCCATTGGTAACCTGGCTCGGGAAATCGGCCTGCTTTCTGAAGAGGTTGAACCATATGGTGAAACAAAGGCCAAAGTCCTGCTCTCGGCACTGGAACGCCTGAAGCACCAGCCTGATGGGAAATACGTGGTGGTGACTGGGTACCGTGTTGCTTTGTGTTGCCCTTTGAGTCTTCAGAGCCATCTTGACTATTACCAGGGCTTGCATTTGCATGTGGCATGCATATGTGGAGGTGCCTTTAATTTTGCCTTGGCGTTTTCACACACACCTGATCTTATTTGATCCTTATAGCAACCTCTTGAAGTAGGGAAGAGTAGAAGTCTTTCAGAGATGAGAAAATTAGTTTTCCATCTTGTAGAGAGAAGAGTATGATTTTTTTTAATTAAACCCCTAATTCATTAATTCAATAGATCTCCTGAGCAGTCCTTTTTTTGGAAGTTCTCTTTCAATTTATTTGTTGTTTTTAGATATACATGACAGTAGGGTATATTTTGATATATTACACATACATGGTGTGCAACCCATTATAATTTTCATCCCATTCTTGTGGTTGAACATGATGTGGAGTTACATCGGTCGTGTATTCATATATGAGCTTAGGAAAGTTGTGTCTGATTCATTCTACTGTCTTTCCTATTCCCATCCCCACTTCCTTCCCTTCATTCCCCTTTGTCTGATCCAATGAACTTCTATACATCCCCTCCCTACCTTCCCTTGTTATGGGTTAACATCCACATGTCAGAGAGGACATTCAACCTTTGGTTTTGGGGGACTGGCTTATTTCCATTCATCGGTTGAAGGGCACCTAAGTTGGTTCCATACCTTGGCTATTGTGAACTGAGCTGCTATACCCATTAATGTGGCTGCATCACTGTAGTACGCTAATTTTAAGTTCTTTGGGTATTATAATCCGAGGTGTGGGATAACTGGGTCAAATAGTGGTTCCATACCAAATTTTCTAAGGAATCTCCATACTGTTTTCCAGAGTGGTTACACCAAGTTGCAGTCCCACCAGCAATGTAGGAGTGAAACTTTTCCCCACATCCTCACACTGAGCAGTCATTTTTTAATGCTGGGTGAAGTTATATTTAAAGCTAGTTTTTGTTGTTGTTGTTAACAGTACTGGGAGTTCAACATAGGGATGTACTGCCACTGAGCTATATCCCAAGCCCTTTTTATCTTGAGACAGGGTCTCTCTAAGTTGCTGATGCTGCTCTTGAAATTGGTGATCCTCCTACCTTAGCCTCCCAAATTGCTGGGATTATAGGCATGTGCCACCACGATAGCTAGGTTTATTTTTTCAATGCCAAGGATGTAACCCAAGACCTTGTACACACTAGGCAAGTGCTCTACCTGAGCCACATTTCCACCCCAAAGGAAGAAATTAAAGAAAGTAAAATTATAGCATCTGTCTACAAGATCAAGTGTCAAGAATATTTGCTTCTTACAATTAGAGCTTTTCCTTCTTTCTTTATTTTTCTTTTTCTTTTTTTTTTTTTTTTTTTAAGCTTTTTGGAAATTACAGCTAAGAATTTTAGAAAAGATCACTTTCAGGGCTTTTGTCCTTATTTAGATTTAGAGTCATTCTCTAGTATCTGTTAGGTCTGACTTAGTGAAAGATAAATAATTCTATGAATAAATCTTTTCCTCTTTTGCTTTAATCTTGAAGAATCACTCCAACACCCCTGGGAGAAGGAAAAAGCACAACCACGATCGGTCTGGTGCAGGCTCTTGGCGCCCATCTTTATCAGAATGTGTTTGCGTGTGTGCGACAGCCTTCCCAAGGGCCCACCTTTGGAATAAAAGGTACTTATGGGACAAGGCCAAGGAGGCCAGAGGGCACCTACCCCTCCTTCACTCCTCTCGGACCCACTTGACTCCTGAATATGTCTGAGGTCTTCACCTCATTTAGACACTAGGAACACCTGTTGTTCAAGTCCTCCAAAGAAGTGCATTTGGTGAAGGCTCTCCTTGGATCACCCCAGCTCCTGTAGCTATTGGACATTGCACAGGGATTCTCTGGGATTGGTAATATGTAGCTGGAGGTGCTTTTATTTGATCCTAATAGTCTACCGTCTCAGTAACAATAAAGTTATCCTAGCTATTGATTCATGCTGACACGTCTGAGACAGACTCTAGAGATGTCTTGTTGGAAATAAGAAAAGCCTACTTTTACTGAATGCTTTTTTGTCAGCTATTGTGCAAAGCATATTATTTCTATGCATATTGTTTCATTTTATAGTTCTACATGACATAGTATTATCACCATTTTATAATAGCAGCAACAGAATTTTAGCAATAACTTGGTCAGAGGCGCCTTTATTAAGGACCAGAGCAGCTTCCCATGTATATTTCACACATGCTTCTGATTGGATGAGAACACGACATCAATAATCATCTTTCAGAGTTTGATTGCTGCAATAGTGTAGACCTGCTCTTCTAATTAAAATTATTTTACTAATTATAATAGGTTCAAGTCACCTTTCTCATTTGTTTGGTGACAGGGTATCCATTCTTGTTTCAGTAATTACTGCAAATGTCGACACCAGGCACACCTCTGCCCTTCTACCTGTTTTATGAATGTGTTTTGACTTAGTTCTGCTTTCGAGCTTGTCTTAACAGCCCCCTTTCCACTTTGGAAGGAGCCTTTCTCCTTGTTCTATTTAGTGAACCCACTATTCTCCTTTTCCTCTTATTGCCTCATTGCATGGTCTCTGCCTCACAAAAATAAAATGTATACTCCAAGTTGACATTTATCTCACTAATGATGTGGTAACCTGGATGTTTTTGACTGGCCTTGTGTTAATAATCCAAATGGTCCAGCATAACTCTAGCAGTTAAGCTGTTTTCTAATATATGTCTACTTCAGGAAGGATTAGTCTCTGTGTTAGGTGTGAATACTTTAGAAATTCCTATTTTGAAAGCCAGAGTAGCTTTATGAGAGTAGGAAATTAAACAGGCTTGCCTTTATGTAACTGTCAGCTGAGTCTTTTAATGTGTTAGGAATCACAGGGAACCTATTTCTAAAGATAATGACTAGGTATGTATGTATGTGTTCGTGATTTTGTCATTTAGACTCAGATTTCAATTGAGAGACTATTCAGCATGAACATGATCAAGTGTTTTACTGTGATAAAAGAAAATTAGAAAATACTTGATCAAATCTGTCCAAATGACTATTAAAAATAAACAAATAATATGCTTAGTTACAAAATCCTTTTTTTTTTTTTTTTTGGATTCCAAGTCATGGAGAAGCGTTTTTAACATGAGCCTCCAACCTTTACTCTCCCCTAGGTGGCGCTGCAGGAGGTGGCTACTCCCAGGTCATTCCTATGGAAGAGGTAAGGTAATCTGGGATTTGGCTGAATCAGACCCTTTTTATATCTTTAAACCTCCAGAGATTAAAGGGTTTTTTTCCTAAAAAATAGCACTGTTAGTGGACAAATGACTTGTTTCCCAGTAGAAGCAATGCAAATGGAAGAATCGTTTTAATTCATAAACTTTTGACATTTTAGTTCCAAAGTCTGGCTTTTAGTTCATAAGCAAGTGATCAAATGGAGCATGATTTTGAGAAGCACCAGGACACAGTGAATTCAGGCTACTGACAACAGGAATGGGAACAAGAGAGGAAATGCAGTTGGTACCGCCTCAGTGTGTTCCTTCTTGCTCTTTGGTTAAGGGATCTGAGTATGTCCTCAGCAGTCTGTGTTGCTGTTGGTTCCAATGGTGTTGAATTTATGATCTCTGTGCTGTTAAGAGAAAACTGTACTGTGTGGGGGAGGAGTTTCTCTTGAAGACAGCCAGTCACTCATTTTCTAGGAGCTCCCGCCACTGGGCATTCTCCACTAACTGCTGACCTTGGTATTCCCCTGGCGTTAAGATGGAGGTTGACTGGTTGCAGTAGAATGAAAGTTGGAAAGACAGAGCAGCTGGGAGACCAATGTGGCTTCTGTTCTGTTATAGTTTAATCTCCACCTCACTGGTGACATCCATGCCATCACCGCAGCTAATAACCTCGTCGCTGCGGCCATCGATGCTCGGATATTCCATGAGCTGACCCAGACAGACAAGGTAGGGTGCCAGGGGCTTTTGAAAGGGCTGAAGCACCCAGATTAGTGTTGGCCCCTTGGGTAGCAAGGCAGAGGGGTTCCTCTGACCTAAAAGCCCTTTCCCTCCTTTTCTTTAAGGCTCTCTTTAATCGTTTGGTGCCATCAGTAAATGGAGTAAGAAAATTCTCTGACATTCAAATTCGAAGGTTACGGGTAAGTTTTTTCCCTCTTTGTGATATTGTCTAAAATTTGGTGATAAGGATATAAAACTCTCCTTAAAATATCATATTTTGTGTCAAGTTACGTCAACAATCATAGTCCTGTCGTCATGATGTGGGTGGCAAGGATTGGTGGTCAAGGTTATTTCTCATTTATTTATAAATTATAAATAGTTAGTCCTGGAACAAAGAGAGCACTGACAACCTGCCCTCAGCTAAGAAGAAAACTGATGCTCCCTTTCTAGCATGGAAAAGAGTCAAGATGCCATTGCAGTAACATTGTAGTTTGATTCCCTGCCTTTCCCAGCCTTGGGACCTTAAAGCAAAATTGTTATAAAACTTGCCTTGCAGTTTACTCATCTGTACTTGCCTTGTTGCCCTGCATAGATAGAGGGCTATCAAATAGTTAAAGGAGTAGTTACTTTGAAATATTAATAGAAATTTAATAACAAATATATAGTTAATAAGCATATACTATACCACACTTCTAGGTTTTTTTTCCCAAAAGAAATGAAAACTTGTGTTCACACAAAAACCTGTGTATGAGTGTCTTTAGGGGCTCCATTAATAATCTCCAAAACCTGAGAATATTCTGCTTTCAAAGGATGAATGGATAAACAAACTGTGGTACATCTATACAATAAAAATAAATGAATTATTGGTACAACAACTTGGGTGAATCACAATAAGAAGAAATGAGTTATTGGTACACACAACAACTTGGGTGAATCTTAAAGACATTGTGCCGAGTGAAAGAAGCCAGTCTTAAAGGAATATGTGTGGTTTCATTTACATGACATTCTCAGTAAGACAAACTGTAGTGATGGAGGACACATCAGTAGTGCCAAGAGTCATGAGACAAGGCAGGGTGTGACCATGAAAGGACTGTAAAATTAAAAAATAAATTCATGTTGGGCGTGATGACACACTCCTGCAATCCCCACTATTCAGGAGGCTGAGGCAGGAGGATTGAAAATCAAGGGCAACCTCAGCAACTTAGTGAGCCCCCATCTCAAAATAAAAAGCAAAAAAGGACTGGGGATGTGACTAAGAGTTAAAGCTCCTCTGGGTTCAATCCCCAGTACCAAAAATTAAAAATAAATAAGTAAACTCATGTATTTCTTTATTGAAGAAGTAAGGAAGATAAATTTTATATATATGCTCTTTAGATAACATGGTACATGTAAGCATATAATAAATTTTGGGTGCTTATTACCAACAACACTTCTACTCACTTTATTTTTAATTCTTGGCCACTTTATATTTTGATGCTGCAAGAATAGTCCACGGAGCTCTCCTGTACCAGATGCCTTAATTGTTCACATGTTGCTGTACTTGCATTACAACTCTGTTACTATTAATACATGTGCATTTTTTGGTGGACCATTGAGAACAACCAACCATGACGCAGTCTGGCATTCAATAGCTTATTTTGCTTTTGCACCCCACCCTGCAGTGCTGTCCATCAGGTAGCTCAGCTGTTACTCCACTCACAACAGAGTGGTGCTCCATGAGGCACGAGGTGCCATGGAAAGAGCAGGCGACTTCTGATTTTACCTTTGCTAATAGAAATTTCTATCAGAGGTGAGGAGGGAAAGGCTCTTAAGCCAAGAAACATGCACAAGGTGATAGTACCTCTTGCAGGGATAGAACTAGGCCTAGGCCTCTTGTCCCTCTGTCCTGGCATTCTGTGTTGTATAGTCTGCCCTGGACACTTGCTGAAGAGTAGATTGTCAACAGCAGATTCTGAACAGGATGACCAAGGGTTTTGCTGGCTTTAGTGAGCAATGTCATGTTCTAGGTTTTGTGGGGCTCTCTGACAAGCCAATGAGTGGCCAGCTCTGCAAACAATCTGAGGTTTCAAAGCAGGTCCTCATAACACAAGAAAGAAACTGCGAGGCAGAGCAGATCTTACTGGGGCCCACTCTGAACTACCATGAATTGGAAGATGTGACCTGTGTAGACACTGTTGGGAGGAGAAAAATAAAAACCATTTTTGTATCTTTGGGAATGATGAGAAGTTAACAAAAGTACAATACTACATTAAAAGCGTGTAAAAGTTATGTTGATTTTTTATTGATATTCATTTCTGTCCTTTCTGAAATTTTATTTATTTATTTGGTACTGGTGATAGAATTCAAGTTCTTACATATGCTAGGTAAGCACTCTACCACTAAGCTGCCTCCTCATCCCCTAAAATTTCCATTTGAATTGGGCTTCTTGGTTGTCTGATTAAAAATCTTTGTCACAGTGATAGAGCATATGCTTGGTATGCATGAGTCCTTGGGTTCAATCCCTAACATGAAAAAAAAAGAAAAGGCAGCTCTCAGTGGTGCAATGGGGGAGGCTGAGATAAGAGGTTTGCAAGTTTGATGCTAGCCTCAGCAGATTAGCAAGGCCCTCTGTCCCAAAATAAAGAAGGCTGGGAATGTAGCTCAGTGGTAAAGAATATCTGGCTAAAATCCCCAGTATCAAAAAAAAAAAAAAAAAAAATGCTGGGAGTAGATTTCACTGGTAGAGCATTTGCCTAGATGCATGAGACTCTGGGGTCTGAACTCCAGCACCAAAAGAAGAAAAGAAAGAAAGAAACAAAAAATCTTTGTATATTGCTTTTCTTTCCTTTCAGTATATTTGGGCTTGGTGAATCAGGAAGTGTCGTACAACACTTCTTGGTCTATGCTTTTTTAGAGCTAAGTTGAGGGAAATGCCTCTAGTACTCAGTCATAGGGACCAACCTGTCAATATTGTGCATGTGTAAGGAAGAAATAACCTCTAGGTGTAGCCTCAGGCATCATCATATTCTCTTCTGAATTTAAGATGATTTGCTTTTCCTACAAGGGGACCCAATCTCAAGAAAAGGATTCATTTTTTTTTTTTTTAATTATGATGTTTGTTCTGTCTTATTTCATGTTTCAATTTTCTACCTCTTCAGAGACTAGGCATTGAAAAGACTGACCCTGTCACACTAACAGATGAAGAGATAAACAGATTTGCAAGACTGGATATTGATCCGGAAACCATAACTTGGCAAAGAGGTACTAAAGCCCAAGGTGTTCGGTTATACTGCACGCCCCATGCCCTCCAAGAGAGTTGTGAAAATGTGAAGTTCAGAAGCTCCTGGGTTGGTATTTTCATGGTTAAGGCATGACCAAGATGGTGACATTATTTTTCTTGCCACCCCCTCTTATCAGCTGCCATCAAACCCCCTTGGCTGGATGGGGAGAACATTTTGCTATCTATTCAGTGTTGATTGAAATGAGGGTGGTTTCAAGGATGTTCATGCATAAACCAAAAATAACGTTTTTAAAGTTCCATTTTATGCAAAAAGTTTTGGTGTCATGAAGTAGAGAAATTATGTTTAATCATTTCTTGAATCATGTGTGCCCTTTATTCTAGAACTCTTGTCTGGCATCAGTGAGTTGATTTTTCTTGTAGCTCTTCAGCTTGCCTAATCATTTTTACTTCATTTTATTGGATTCTTTTGTAGCAAATTAGATAGCCTCCAGGGTTTAAGTACTTAGGAATTTAGCTAGTGAGTTGCCCGGCTCCACCACCATATGTTGCTTTTCTCCACGCACAATTAGCATGGCTTACAATTTTATTTTGTACCAAGGGTGCATCCATCTATTTTATATTACTGCTGAGAAAAAATTCTCATCATCATGCAGAATACAGCTAAAGGGCAATATATTGGCTGTTTTTGTGATTTTTATTGGCATGGAAACTGTTAATGGTGTTTTTAAGATGACACGCTTAATATCTAAAACCACACTGGTAGGTCTGCCTTTGCTTCAGCAGTTTTAAATAGATGGTATAATGTTTTACCAGGAATAAACTAAAGATCCATTTTGAAAATTTAATATCTCATTTACTTTTTTTTTGCTTTGTGTCTATTCTTGACAGACAAAAAATGGATCACAAATATCAACTAGCTATTTGATACAGAAAAATTAGTTATAAGGAACTGGATAGTATGTATTTTGAAAAGTAAGGTGTAACTCCAACAACACATTGTTTTGTGCACTTACTGAGTAAGGCTGTGTGTCTCCTGAGTATGGCAGATTACACTGCTTTTGGTGTTTAAGTCATTAGTCTTTTTTGGTGAGATTGAACCCAAAGCCTTGTGTATGCTAAGTACATGCTCCAAACATTATTATAGTTTGTTTTTTTAAAATATTTTTTTAGTTGTAGATGGACACATACCTTTATTTTATTTGCATGTGGTGCTGAGGATCAAACCCAGTTTTTTCCACATGCGCGGTGAGCACTCTACCACTGAGCTACAACCCCAGCCCTATTGTAGTTCTTATACAAACTAATTCATGTTACCGAGTTCCTTAAAAATACTTTTCCTTGGTTCTTCAGTGGTAGAGCTCCTACCTCATATGCATAGGCCCTGGGTTTAATCCTCAAAATTGGAAAAATATAAATGCTTCTCCTCTTTGACTCCTTTTGCCTATGAACTGGGTTCCACTTTGGCTTGGTGGTTGTCTGTTTTGGGCTTTGCTGTTGGTGTGCTTGGCATTTCATGCAGAAGTGGCTGCTCTTATTCCCCTGTGTGCCCACACTGCTCTCAGTACTTTCCTTCTGACATCAGATGTCTGGAGGTTTTGTTTTTTCCTCCCAGAATAATTCAGTTCAGTTTTCCAGTGGATACTGACGGGGTATCTCCCAATTTAACCCCATCTGACACAGTCTGAAGTTAAGGGTCCATCTCTCTCTCAATTTTTTTTTTTTTTAGAGAGAGAGAGAGAATTTTTTAATACTCATTTTTTAGTTTTCGGCAGACACAACATCTTTGTTTATATGTGGTGCTGAAGATCGAACCCGGGCCGCACGCATGCCAGGCGAGAGCGCTACCACTTGAGCCACCTCCCCAGCCCAAGGGTCCATCTCTCAATGTGCCCTCCCTACTGCATACTTTAATCCCAAGCCCAAAATGTCACCTGGCTGTAAATTGGAGGCTCCCATGACCTCCTCCTTAAGTTTGATCATTTGCTAAATCCAATTCAGGACTCAAGGATATGCTATTTATGTTCATCTGTTTGTGTATGTGTGTGTGTGTGTGTGTGTGTGTGTGTATTTATTTATTTCAGTACTAGGGATTGAACCCCAGGGCACTCTGCCCCAGGGAACTCTATCATTGAGCTATACCCCTAGCACTTTGTATTTTAAAAATCATTTTGAGACAGGATCTTGCTAAATTGCCTAGTCTGGCCTCTAACTTGCGATCCTCCTCCTCAGCCTCCTAAATCACTGAGATTACAGGCCTATGCCACCATTCCCTGCTTGCTAGTTTATTATAAAAGATATAACTCAAGAGTAGTCTGGAGCTGGGGTTGTGGCTCAGCAGTAGAGCGCTTGCTTAGTGCGTGCGAGGCCCTGGGTTCGATCCTCAGCACCACAAATAAATAAATAAAAACAAAGGTATTGTGACCAACTACAGCTAAAAACAAAATAAGTATTTAAAAAAAAAAAAAAGACTAGTCTGACGGAGGGCTGGGGTTTTGGTTCAGTGGCAGAGCACTTGCCTTGCACATGTGAGGTACTGGGTTTGATCCTCAGCACCACATACAAATAAATAAACAAAATAAAGATATTGTGTCCATGTATAACTATAAAAATTAAAAAAAAAATAGTCAGATGGAAGATAGGCAGGATACATCACCTTCCTAGCACCTTGATGTGTTCCCCAGCCTGCAAACTCATCAAGATATCTTATTATTCAAGAGTTTTTCATAGACCTTGATCTCTCTCCCCTAATACTCTTCTTGGGGTTGGTGGATGGGGCTGGAATTTCCAGACTTCCAATCATTTAATCTTTTGGTGACCAGGACCCTCCTTCTTCTCTTTAGGGGACTGTTACCTTATTAGAATAAACTCATGTGATTAAAAGGGATTTTTTTTATGAATAACAAGACACTCCTATCACCCTTAAAATTCCAAAGGCTCTCGGAGCTTTGTGCCAGGAATGTAGGACACACATATATTTTTCCTATATCATGCATAAAAAAGCCAAAGTTAGGGAGGCACTACCATAGTACTAGGAGGTAGGATTATATATAGTTGGGTGACCTGTGCCGAGTTTTCCAAAGTTATATAATTAGATGTATATTCTATCATTTGAATAGAATGTGCCAAAGGAAAGACCAAGCCTTTTACCTGGTATGTTTTCAAAAGGCATTGGCATTTGCTGTGAGTTTATGTCTCTGGTTTCTTAGAATGGAATAAGGTTAACAAGTTCCTCCACAGAGCAACACAAACCTCAACCATTTTAAAGAGTGGACTGCTCTATGTTTCTTGTAATATAGAATTTGCTTAAAAATAGATTCCAGCTGGGCACAGTGGTGCACACCTATAATCCCAGTGGCTTGGAAGCCTGAGGCAGGAGGATTACAAGTTCAAAGCCAGACTGAGCAACTTAGTGAGTCCTTATCTCAAAATAAAAAATAAAATAGGCTAGGGATGTGGCTCAATGGTTAAGCACCTCTGGGTTCAATCTCTGGTACAAAAAAAATAGATTCCAGATTTCTAATTAGTTGTTTGAATTCTCTAGATGAAATAAAAATAGCCACTCCACATTCACTTGCTTTAAAAATAATTCCTGTACATTTCTGGTATGTGAATATTATTTCTTAACTCATACTCTAACTTTGCCATCAAAGCTCTGCTGCTCCCTTAAGCAGGTCCTTTTACTAAACACCATTCTATGTCTTCCCTTTCCATTGTAGTGTTGGACACCAATGACAGATTCCTGAGGAAGATCACCATTGGACAGGCTCCAACAGAGAAAGGGCACACACGGACGGTAACTATTTGTTCCTTCCCAAGTAAATTAGCTTGTGTGAACTAGATCTTGCTGCTCTATCCTCCTCCATCCTCCCTGTACGACTGATACTGCCAGGTGTTCTTCTGCCTTCTCCCTTTTAAAATGGAAGTGAGTAGGTGTGATATTGAGCACTCCTGACAGCTTTTGCAATAAATCCCATGTGTCACCTGTGTGTTTTTCCCCCAGCATTTTTTTCCTGGAGGTGGAGAGGTCCAAGTGAATATCCTTGTATATAAATTGGTTAAAATTCCTCCTCTTTTGTGGTCATTTGACAAAATGTCTCTCCATAAAAGTGACTGTTTTGTCCCTTGTTTGGGGAAACCATAAACACAATTCCAAGCTGCCTTCACAGGGATAAAACAATAGCTATCTGGTCATTCTAGAACATTTATTTTTTAAAATTGGCTACTCAAGAACTTGGAATAAGTAATTTAAAAATTTTCTATTACAAGATCATTTTTATGAAATTCTTTGTGTAGTATCTGCTATACCAACTTTTTAAGTATTTATTTAAGGCATAGGATGCCAAATAGGATGACATTTTGCAATTAAAAAAAAAAAATCAGTTTAACACAGAGGTTTTGTTCTTATCTCTTTTTCCTGCCCACAGGCGCAGTTTGATATCTCTGTGGCCAGTGAAATCATGGCGGTGTTGGCTCTCACCAGTTCTCTGGAAGACATGAGAGAGAGGCTGGGCAAAATGGTGGTGGCATCCAGCAAGAAAGGGGAGCCCATCAGTGCTGAAGATCTGGTGAGTGCCCAGGCATGCCAGGCTTGATGACACATTGGAGCCCACAGTCCTAGGGTCTCTCAGTGGTTACTACTAACAAAAACTATGCCCTTCTTAAGACATTGTAATCTACTCATCAGTATGATTATGCTAATGATAAGATAACTATGAAATTTGTAAATAGTAATTCATAGTGAATAATAGGTGTTATGCTCCAGATGATTTAAGGAATGTCTTCATCCTGTTAGTTTATGGCTTCAATTTTCAGAGAACATCTAGAGGCCAAGTGAGGCTTTTAGTAAGTGAATTTGGAGTCACTCCTGGCCTCCTCCCCATGACATGTGGCTTCCTGCACAGAGGCCTCTTGGGGCTTTTAGCCCTGCATCTATCCAGATAACTGCATTGGAAAAACTCATTAGCCATTTCGTTGATGGTCATACTAAGTTGGCTGTCTACTTCAGAGTTATTTCTGAACTGTCTGGTAATAGGAGATTTGAAATGAGAATTTTTTTTGTTTGGGGGGTTTTGTATGTTTTGTGGTAGTGGGAGTTGAACCTAAGGCCTCATATATGTAAGGCAAGCATTGTAACACTAAGCTACATCCACGGCCCTTTTTATTTTGAGATAGTATCTTGCTAAGTTGCTGGGGCTGACCTTGAACTTGAAATCCTTCTTCAGTTTCCCAGGTAGCTGGGATTACAGGTGTGTGCTGTGGTACCCTGCAGAATGAGAATCTTATTATAGTTCAACTTCTAAAACCTATATTGTATTAACCAAATTAGTTGACTTGTGATAGTGGTATGGCAGAAGAATTTAGAAAAGAGAGAAAGTATTAACTTTCTGTTTTCATAGTCAAATATATGAATTTAATATGTATTTTAAATTTTAACATCCTTGCCTTAAATTTAGAAACTCATTAATATTGAATATAGGATTATGTATTAGAGAACTTGCCTAGTATGCATGAGGGTTTGATATCTAGCAATCACCCACGAAAGAAAAGAAAAAAAATTTAGTATAAATGGGAATTATTGCTTTATTTCCCATTGTCACCAATTTGTTTGGCTATATGGATGGCTTAAAGGAGGAACCTGGAGCAAGAAGATCACGAGTTCAAGGCTAGCCTCAGCAACTTAGGGAAACCTTGTCTCAAATAAAAAGAGCTGGGGGATGTAGCTCAGTGGTAGAGTGACCTGGATTCAATTTCCAGCACTGAAAGAAAAAATGGGGGACCTGATGTCTAAGAGTTGGTATTGAATTTTTGGGTAATATTTTAATTTCAGTTTTGGGAAACACATAATGAATTTCTGTTCAGATTCCAAAGTTACAAATAATGCATTCCTCTAGGAACTAGCATTTCTGTGTTGTAAATGAGCCTGAAATGGATTCTTCACATTAGTCAGCAACAGAGCTTGATTGAGATGCTTGTTTCTAGAACATGTTTTTCCAGAAATTGCATGTGAATATCATTTTCATTCCACTTGTTTTCCCTGCTTAAAATAACTGGTAGCTTCAATGAATGGTCTAGTTTAGCTGAAACTACTAATTGGTCCAAGATGACTAAAAAGGGAACAGTTAGAATGTCAAAGGTTGTTTATTTTCTTGCTGGCTCGAGCTGATACTTCCTGCATTTGTCTCGTAGGGGGTGAGTGGTGCACTGACGGTACTGATGAAGGATGCAATCAAGCCCAATCTTATGCAGACATTAGAGGTGAGCAGAGGAATCCCTGTCCTCCAGAATTGGTTTTTGACTTTCAGAGCAGTGATTAGAAAGTACGCTTTCCTTGGGCAGTCAGAGAGCTTTTCTACTGCTCATCTCTTTCTTATCTTTCTGACAGTTGTGACTGGGAGAATACTGAAATATACGAGATGGCTTTGTACTTTCCCTGTGGGAAGTTTTCTTTAAAATTCCAACTAAATTCCATGCTCCTGACTGCATGATCCCATTTTGAAGCAGGGTTGATGGTGCTGCTCATGGTGTCCTGGTTTCCACAGGGCACCCCGGTGTTTGTCCATGCGGGACCTTTTGCCAACATTGCACACGGGAATTCCTCCATCATTGCAGACCGGATTGCGCTCAAGCTTGTTGGCCCAGAGGGCTTTGTCGGTGAGTACTTTTGCAACGTCAGTGAACAGGCTTTTTCCTGGAACTTGGGGGGTTGGGATGGCATTTTTACAGTTGCTCTTCTCCTCCCTTGCAGTGACCGAAGCAGGATTCGGAGCAGACATTGGAATGGAAAAGTTTTTTAACATCAAATGCCGATATTCTGGTCTCCGCCCTCATGTGGTGGTGCTTGTTGCAACTGTCAGAGCTCTTAAGATGCACGGTGGCGGCCCCACGGTGAGGATCTAGGGTCAGAAGGGTCTGATTATCAGGAATGTTCAGCGGCTCGAAAGAAGTTGGATAACTCTGCCTGCATCAACAGTAACCTGCTCTTGTCCTCATAGTTAACAGGGTGCTAAAGCAAGGGGTGGTCACACAGCTCAGTGCTGTCCGCCTTATCACTCATAGGCATGTCGTCAGCTCTTGGCATTTTAAGAGGGCTGAAATTGGCTTTGTGGCCTGCCTTTCTAAGGAAACATCTGACAGTATCTAAACTCCTCCAAGGACATGTGCTTAGCTATACGACGCACAAAAAAGCTCCTTTATGTCAGCCTGTTCTCTGTAAATCTGAATCTCATTTTACTTCTAAATAGGGACATTGGCAGCCAGCCAACCACACCATTGAGCTGAGGCACAAGTCAGTTCCTTGAGAAGTTCTTGGTGGACAGGGCCACTGACAGCAGGAGGGCAGAGGCCTGTTCAGTGAGGGCAGGTGAAGGAGAATGATAGAGCCTCTTAGGACTACTGGGTGATAAAGAAGCAGGTATTAGACTAGCTTATCTTCTGCTTCAACCTGTACTAGGTTTTCCTGAATTCCAATTCCTTAGGAATTGCACTTTTTGCTGGGCATTGTATTGCATGCCTGCAGTCTCATTGACTTGGGAGGCTGAGATAGGAGGATCACAAGTTTGAGGCTAGCCTCAGCAATTTAGAAAGGCCCTAAGCAATTTAGTTTAAATACTAGGGATTGAACCCAGGGGCACTTGGACACTGAGCCACATCCCCAGCCCTGTTTTGTATTTTATTTAAAGACAGGGTCTCACTGAATTGCTTAGGGCCTCACTTTTGCTAAGGCTGGCTTTGAACTCATGATCCTCCTGCCTCAGCCTCCTGAGCCACTGGGATTTATAGGCATGCACCACCACATCCAGCCCTAAGCAATTTAGTGAGAACTTTTTTCAAAATAAAAAATAAAAGGTTTAGGGATATAGCTCAGTGGTAAAGCACCCCTAGGTTCAATCCCCAGTACTCCCCCCCCCCCCGCCATTACACTATTTATTCTAGCATTTTAACATGTTTTAATCAGCACCAGCATAGAAAGACATGGTGCTAGTTTTCAGAAAACACTGAAATTAAATTCCTATTCTCTAGGAACTTGTATTATAACTTGGGAAATAAGATCTCCCTCATCTACTGAATAAAATCAGTGTTTCTTAGTGAGGTGACCAGCATTTCCTACTGTAATGATCCTCAAGTATTTTGGCTTCAGATCCTCTTTGGTACTCTTAAAATTCTTTGAAGATTTTGATTCCTGGCATTTAAAAAAAGATTGTTGAAGGCTTATGAGAGCTTCTGCTTATGTGAGTTATACTATATTAGAAACTAGCATTGAGTTATACATTAACATAAAGAACTTCTATGAAAGTTACTATAGTTTTTGAAAAAAAAATGGGTATCATCTATTTTTAGATCACTTCTGTATCTGGTTAGCTGAAGACAGCTGGATTCTCATCTTTGTATTTGACCTGTTGTGATATCTTGTGTCACATAATAATCTCTGAAAAGTCCATTTTATACTTAATGAGAGAATGCGTGAAAAGGACCCTGAGATCTTGACTCTATTAGGAAAACAGTTTTGGCCTCAGGGCTGTTTGAAGACTTAGGTTTCTCAGACCACAGTGTGACAGTGGGTGCCCTCCACACTCCAACACACCTCCCAGAGCTCTGGATCTTAGTTATTCCTGGGGTACTAAAGGCACTTCTGACCCAGGACACCCCTTTCTGCTAGCAGTGCAGGATAAGCTCCCCTTTTCGTAGCCAATATTCCTCTCTTTCATCTACATACTATTGTCCCTCCTTTGCTTCATTCCTCCTGACCTTGTGATCTGAACAGCAAGAATTCTGGGTACTTACTCTGGCCAGCCCCGAGAGGGGGCTTTGCATGTACAACTCTATCAAGAACTTAGACCTGCTGCCCACATGACCTTGCAGATGGAAAGATGTGTAAGCTCCTTGCTTCCTGCCCTGCCTCCACATGGCCCCCTGAAGTTGGAGCATGGTAGTCTCCCTGAAGAACTCAGGCAGACTGACCTGGAGTGTTCTTCATTACCATCTGCCAACCATGCTGGGTCCATGGAATTAGCACCTTGATCCCCTTGCTCATCCCTGGGGATGCAGCATAGCTGAACCACTGTAGAGATCAGGACATGGTACCCAGGCATCTACACACAATGAACCCACTGCTTAAGTATTTAGTTGCTTTCAGTTGTCCTCTATGATGGAATTCTGTTGTTTTCCCTCGCTTGTATTATACCTGTGCCAGGGTTTGGCTCCCCCAAGATATTGGCTGGCCCTGTGGACCAGCTCTTGAATCTATGACAGGGTCACCACAGGTTCCATCAACTGACATCCCAGGGTGATCTTTGCAGGCCTGGCTGCTGCCTTTCTCATGCTCACCTTTACTCCTCCCCTGCTGCAGTTTTCTTCACTTGCTGAGGACACTGGTCCTGCCTGGAACGTGTTCCTTTTGACCTCCGCTGTCATAGATCTGTCATTTCTCACCTCTTACTTTACCTCACAAAAGTCCCCCACTTTGGCTTAATGGTAGAGTGCTCACCTAGCACGTGTGAGGCCCTGGGTTCGATACTCAGCACCACATAAAAATAAATAAATAAAAATAAAGGCATTAAACAACAACAACAAAATCCTAGGGCGGGGGGGAAGTCCTCCACTTTGCTCAAAGGAGTTCTTGCTCTGTGCTGTGTGCTTGGTCACTTGCCCTAAGTCCTTGGGGCAGGAAGCAACCTCTACCGCTGTATAACCCCCAAGCATGCAGCCTTGCACGCGTTACCCAGGACAAACACCACTTTAAGCTAGAGCCTAATTGTAAGTAGGGAGTGCATCTGATTTCGTGTCCTTTCCTTGCAGGTCACTGCTGGACTGCCTCTTCCGAAGGATTACATAGAAGAGGTAACTTCTGTTATTTCTAATTATTTGCCTTAGAAAGCACCATATCCCAAATCAACCTGGCCCATGGGGAAATGAAATGGATGTGGTTATGATCCAGGGTTGCTCCTGGGAGTTCAGGATGCTAAAAGGCAACATACTGAAGGTTGTATTAAATGAGTAGTAGTAAGTGGAACTGCCTCACAGAAGATATCAGTAAACCACTGATACAGACCCATAACTAGTTCTCAGTGGGGTGATTTTGATCTCCTGGGATATGGGACATGGCTGTGTCTAAGGACATTTTTTATAGCTGGGGGTGGGGAGTGTACCTGGCATCTAGTGGATAGAGGACAAGGATGCTGTTTAAAATTCTATAGTGAGCAGGATAGCCCCCCAGTGAAGAATTATCCAGCTCAAAATGTCAGTAGTACTGAGGTTGAAAAACCCAGCCCTAACTAACCCAAAGGAAGTTTCCTGGACTGTCTTCCCTGCATTGGCAGGATGAGTCCCTAATGCCATTGAAATCAGAAGCAAGTAGGAACCTTTTAGAAATAACCTTTTCCTCTGCAGATTTAAGCACATATTAAAGAGCCAAGATAATAATATTCTGGTTGTTTTGTAGGGACATCTTTCATAAGCTGATTCGTTTATAGTATCAAGCAGGAGCCAGAGAACAATTTATGAGAACAAACCTTTTCATATTGATAATGTTTACCATCAAAGAAACATCTCTAGAGCCAGATTTGGTGGCTCCATGACAAACAGGCCCTCAGATAAGTTGCAGGGTCATCTACTGTCATGGTTAATTCAATTTTTCTGCCTTTTGGAGGCCTTTACATTATCCAGTAATACAGGGTCATTATGTAGGTCTCAAATAAAGTATTTCAAAATTGGCTAGAAAAAAACTGTTGGTGCCTTGAATCTGCCTGTCTTCTGCGTGATGATTTGCCTTTTATGGTCATTCGTCTGAGTCATGCGTAGGAGGGGAATTCACAGTTCTGGCCCTTCTGCCACCCCACAGCCTCTCCTGTGTCTAATTACAGTGACTGCCCCAAACTGGCCCAGCTGGTGTCTTCATTTAAGAAATTCTACTTGTTTAAACCCTTCTCAATCAGTCTTACATATGAATTGGATTTCATGTTATTAGAGGTTAAGAATTAGCAATGCTTTTTAAAATGCCAGATAAATCCTAACCTTAGTTTACAATTATTAAAGAAAAAAACCCATAAGTCACATTTATAATGAGCCTATTTGTTTTCTACCTTTAACCTGTTGCTGTTTGAGGGGTTCACAATCAGGCACTAATACTACTAGGGTTTTTTCATGGTATATATGTGTACATATCATTATGTATATGTATTTTTGGAGATGATGACTATATATATTTTTTTAAATATATAATCTTTTGGGGTTATTTTTATTTAATTTTTTTTTCAATTCTAGGGATAAAACCCAAGGTCTTACTCATACTAAGCAAGCACCCTACCACTGAGTTATACCCCAGTCTCTTGATATATTTTTAAGCTAATGACAGTAACATACCCTTTGTTTTTTTTTTTAAGTTAAACATTACAAGAATATAATAAGTGATTGGAATTTCTGTAAATTTTAATATTTAAAAATTTTTCTTGAATTATTCAAGTACTTTTTGTACAAAAAAAAAGTAAGCTGTCCTTAGTTGTGCAACTTTAGTACATCTTGGGTGGACTCTATGCTAACACAGATCAGTGTCACTTTTCATAACATCTGCATGATGAATATTTATTGAGTGAGGTTATACTTCCGTGGCCTGAACCCCTGTAACAGAGGTTAGTAGTATTTGCAATTTTCCAATGGTGCAAGCAGAACTGCAGTAACATTTAAAGATATGTTTCCTTAGTATTTGGTTATTTTTTTTGTGTGTGATACTACATTGAATCTCGTCTTTTTTATTTTTTACAGGTCTCATGTTGCTGAGCCTGGCCTAGAACTTTCAATTCTCTGACGTTAGCCTCTCAAATTAGCCCCCCAAATTACTGGGATTATAGGTTATATGTGTTTGCCACTGGGCCTGGCCTTTTTTTGTCTGTTTTGTTTTTTGTTTTTGAAATGAGGTTCTCACTATGTTGCCCAGGCTGGTCTCAAATTCCTGGACTCAAGAGATCCTCCTGCCTTGGCCTCCCAAATAACTAGGATTGCAAGCCTGTGAGAGCATCACTGATGTCGTCATAGGTCTTCTACAGTAAAGGATAGTGAATGCCTCTTTTGTGCCAGGCTCTGTTTTCTAATGGAAGGGATTATACTGTGCTGAAAAGAGTCTGTATTTTTGTAGCATATGTGTGTATACAATCCATAAACATCATTTAGGTAGGGGCAACTCATCCCCTTCAAACAGCAGCAGAGCTATTAAGATGTGGCTAATAGATGTGGTATAATGACCACAAATCCCCTAGCTCTTGTGTTTTCAAAGTGATGAGGGTACAGGCATAGCTCCAGTGCTGCAGGAGGAGTTACAGCTCCTTCCTCCTCCTCAGCATCCACTCACCAGGAGTGAGTTGCCTCATTGGCCTTTCTCTTACTTGTTGGTTTGCCTCTGTGTCCTGGCAATGAAAGGCTACTCACTCAAGGAGGCCGTTTGCCTTTTAAGAAGAAGCTGCAACCATCTGCTCTCTGATCTTACAGACCTGTCACTCTTGTTTTACAGAACTTGGAGCTGGTTGAAAAAGGCTTCGGTAACTTGAGGAAACAAATAGAAAATGCCAAAATGTTTGGAGTTCCTGTAGTGGTGGCTGTGAATGCATTCAAGTAAGTATAAGCATAAAAGGGGGGGAATGTGGAAAATAGCCAGGAAGCATTTCCTATAGCTAACTGTTGAGAGGTGCTTTTAGCTTCATTTTGTTCTTCAGTTGCTGCTACTGGTTACAGCCTGCGGGTTGAGCCTGTAATTTGACAGGTACCACATATATCACAGCAAACTCACTGCCTTACCTTCTGAAGGTCCAGAAGTGAGATTCAGTCCCTGTGGGGTCCCTTTTCAAACACTGAGTAAGGTAGATAGCACACAGGATGGAGGTTTAATGCCTTTGGCTGATAGAGGCCTTTTGTACTAGCATAAGATTGTTGCCTGCAGTCTTCCATTATTTCTCTAGGTCTGGTGGGATGGTGTCTTGATGGAGTTGAACATGTTGAGCTGGAAATGCTCATGCGAGGACTTGTGTGGGTTGTTTGGCATTTTGGTACTGGTTTGGGTTTTGTTATAATGGCCTCACTGCAGTAGAGTGGAAAGCAAATTTTTGAAAAGCCAGTATTTATTGATTCCTGATAGTGTTCTGGAAATGTTCCAAGTACTTTCCATCTAAGCCTCATGACAGTCCAATGAAATAAGTGCTGTGATTATTGCCATTTTAACCCATGTGGGATTTGAGATACATAAAGATGTTTTGGCCAAAAGTTACCTAGGGAGTTAGTTGTGAAGATAGGATTCAAACCCAGGCAGTATTATTTGTATTGACTGATTTCCATTTATCAGTGGGTATCTCACATGGGTTTTAAAGGCATAAAGAAGTTGTACTTTGTCCTTTCCAGCCATCTTCCATGCTTTAACATGAAGCACTCCTTTACAGGACAGACACAGAGGCCGAGCTGGACCTCATTAGCCGCCTTGCCAGAGAACATGGGGCCTTTGATGCCGTCAAGTGCACTCACTGGGCGGAAGGGGGCAAGGGTGCTTTAGCCCTGGCTCAGGCTGTCCAGAGAGCTGCACAGGTGCCCAGCAGCTTCCAGCTCCTTTATGACCTTGAGGTGGGTTACTTGCTATATGGGGAAGAAAAAAAAAAGTATAGTGAGGTTTCTGTGTGGCTAACTCTGTAGAGCCCATGTGTAGCAGCTTCAGCCTCTCAACCTTGTGGTTTCACTTCCTACATGGGTGAGTTACAGGACCAAAGACTGGACTCTCAGCTCCGGTTAACTGTAAGATTGCATTTTGTTTTCAGTTCTCTGTCCCATGTACTTCAGGATGTGGTCGAACATTAAGTAGTATGTCCACAATTGGCAACTCGGTTAGGAATATGGAATGTATGGTGCAGTTCTGGTTGTAATTCTATAAGCTAGTTCCTGGCTTGGTTTTTACAAGATATCATAGACTTTGAAAAAAAAATTAAAAACATAAAAAAGCAGAAGGAAGAAACTCAATTACTCTTGTAAAATAAAGGTAAAATACTGACTGCTTTTAATACAGTATTTATATTGATATAATACACTGCCAGATTCCTCTTTGTCTTGTTCCTCTTTGTCACTTGCAGATATAATACACTGCCAATTAATTAACTTCTTTGCCAGGAGTGGTGGCACATGCTTGTAATCTCAGCAACTTGGGAGGCTAAGGCAGGAGGATTGCAAGTTCAAGGCCAGCCTCAGCAATTTAGTGAGGCCCTTAAGCAACTTTGCAGGACTTTATGTCTTTTTTTTTTTTTTTTTAAAGAGAGAGTGAGAAAGGGGGAGAGAAAGCGAGAATTTTAATATTTATTTTTTAGTTTTCGGCGGACACAACATCTTTTGTTTGTATGTGGTGCTGAGGATCGAACCCGGGCCACACGCATGCCAGGCGAGCACACTACCGCTTGAGCCACATCCCCAGCCCCAGGACTTTATGTCTTAAAATAAAATATACAAAGGGTTCCGGATATGGCTCAGTGATAAAGCACACAGGTTCGATCCCCAGTACAAAAAAAAAAAAAAAAATCTCTTATTGACAGACATTCTCCTGTTGAACTCTGTTTTTTTTTTTTTTTTTAATGGAATTTTGTGTTTATTTTGTTTTAATGGTGCTCTCATATGGTAGGCCAGTGCTCTACCACTGAGCTACTCCCTAGCTCCTGAACTCTGGTTTTTATAGATGGGTTTGAAAATCTTTTCAACCAATCATCATTCTAGAAAATGGTACACAAAGTGCAAAGTACTTACAGTTACTCTCTCTAAACCCCTATCCACAGCACTTAAGTCAGAAACCACAGTTCTTAAAGCAAGCAAGAGACATGGAAGAAGTAGGGTAACAAGGACTTTTTAACCCATTTCTGCTTGGAGCTTTTCTCTGCTCTGACATAAGACAAAGCTACTGCTTTTTGTCTTATTCAATATCTGCTAGTTTTAGATCACCCCTCAGCCAAAGTGCTTTTTGCTTCAGAAGTTCTCAATGTGCCTTGGCATTTAATAAGCCCCAGGTATAAGATGCATATGAAAGTAATCTGTTGCATCTTTTTAAAACTTTTATTGAATATTCATTTTATTCATGACCATTAAACAAAGCCCCTTCATAAATGATGACTATTTAAAGGTATAATTCTTACTTTTATAAAGCTTATTACTTCTTTCAAAAAAAAAAAACTTGCCCAATATATTCTTTTAATCTTAATTGCTAAGGAGTAGAGAACCAGTTAAAATACTAATTTTAATACAGTATTTTGTGTGTGTGTGTGTATACCTTTCTATTAGTGTATCTAACCATACCCTCTACACACACACACACACACAATACACACACACACACACACACTCACGTATAATTATATACAGACAAAATAATTTCACTTCCATGGGACTTATCAAACCTTGGGCTTGGGATGGGCATGTTGTAATCCCAGATATTTGGGAGGCTAAGGCAGGAGGATTACAAGTTGGAGGGTAGCCTGGACAACTTAATGAGCCCCTGTCTCAAAATAAAAAGTGCTGGGGTGGTAGAGCACCCCTGAATTCAATCCCCAGTATCACAAAAATATTAAAAAATTAAAATTTTTAAAAATCTGGGGCTTAGCAAAAGACCTAAGAAGAGCATACTACAGGGACACAGTCACATCAATGTTTATAGCAGCACAATTCACAATAGCTAGAATGTGGAACCAACCTAAATGCCTTTTAATAGATGACTGGATTAAAAAAATGTGGCATTTATACACAATGGAATATTACTCAGCACTAAAAAAATAATAAAATCATGGCATTTGCAGGCAAATGGATGGCATTAGAGCAGATTATGCTAAGTGAAGTTAGCCAATCCCTAAAAAACAAAATGCCGAATGTCTTCTCTGATATAAGGGGGGTTACTCAAAATGGGATAGGGAGGAAGAGCATGAGAAGAAGACTACCACTAAAAAGGGAAGAGAGGTGGGAGGGAAAAAGAGGGAGAAGGGGAGTTGCACAGAAGATGGAAGGAGAACCTCATTGTTATACAGAATACATATATGATGTTGTAATGAGAAAAAGAGAAAAAAAGAAGTGTGTCACATTAGATTGGATAGAGAGAAAGGGTGGGAGAGGAGGGGAGGAGTAGGGAGGATAGGAAGGGCAGCAGAATCGAATAGACAATATGATTGCTGTATGTACTTTCCATGTATGTATTATATATCAAAATGCATTCTACTGTCATGAATGACTAAAAATAAATAAATAAATAAAAATTTAAAAAAAAATCTGGGGCTTGGAATTAACATGTTCCTAAACCAATAAACTTCAAATTATTTGCATATCAATATATGTATATTAAAAAATATGACCCTTTTAGTGACACTGATCTGGAATGTGACCATGTCCCTGTGAGGAGTCCTCATGCATGTCATGGTTTCTCTTTTCTTTCTTGTGTATTAGCTCCCAGTTGAGGATAAAATCAGGATCATTGCGCAGAAGATCTATGGGGCTGATGACATTGAATTACTCCCTGAAGCTCAGCAGAAAGCTGAAGTCTACACAAAGCAGGTAGACGTTGGGCTAGTTTGTTTTTTCCTCCCTTTGCAAAGCAGGCCTTGGAGTCAGAATCCCTGAGTTCTCCCAGCCCTGCCAGTCACCCACCGCTTCACTTCTTTGAATAGCAGCCTTCTCATCTCTGAAATCCTGGGTTTGGATAGGTGATTCCATCCAGGGTCTTCCTTTACCCATATGTCGTATGTGAATGTATAGAAAAGCCTTGAGGATATGAGGAATGTCATAACTGAAATATCAAGAACCTTTCCCCGGTTTTATCCTCATCCTCTATTAAGCAGGAGGATAGAGAACTAGAGATAAACATGAAGGTCATCAGCTATTTCAAATAAATTAAAGAAGCTTGTAATCAGAATGCCCTGATATCCTTTTTTGTATTTGTCAACTTTTCATTTGTCCTACTCTTGTTCTCTTTCCTCCCAGGGCTTTGGGAATCTACCCATCTGCATGGCCAAAACACACTTGTCCTTGTCTCATAACCCAGAGCAAAAAGGCGTGCCCACAGGCTTTGTTCTGCCCATTCGTGACATCCGTGCCAGTGTCGGGGCTGGTTTTCTTTACCCTTTAGTAGGAACGGTAAGTGAGGCCACAAGAGAGGAGCCTACTTATGTGTGCTTCTCATCCCAAATGTATTGTTAAGTTGACAATAAAATGCCAAATTAACAAAGTTCACTGCTGAGAAGAAAGTTGGAGTTAGGCCTATTGTGATTAATCCTCATGCTATGGACCATATTGATGTTAGTTCAAATGTGATACTGTGACTACTACTGCATAAAAAATTCAGTGGTAACTTGCCCTTGATTGAGTCCAGGATGGACCGATTGATAGGTTGGGTCAGTGGTAATATATAGGCAGCTCTTCATAGCCATG
This sequence comes from Callospermophilus lateralis, assembly GCF_048772815.1. Lineage (NCBI taxonomy): Eukaryota > Metazoa > Chordata > Mammalia > Rodentia > Sciuridae > Callospermophilus > Callospermophilus lateralis. The sequence continues at coordinate 66,755,701 of NC_135307.1, read as the reverse complement.
AGTTCTGTATCTGTAGATTCAATAATTATATAGCATTTACATTGCATTATAAGTAATCTAGAGATAATTTAAAGTATAGGAGAGGATGTGCATAGGTTATATGCAACTATTACATCATCTTAAATAAGGGACTTGAGCATCTACAGATTTTAGAAATCATGGAGATCCAGGAACCAACCCCTGATGTTACTGAGGGACAATTATAATCATAATTAGTGTTTATTTGGCACCTTATACTAGATAACTCAGTCCTCCCAGCAGTCCTAGGAGTAAGGACTGAGGTTCTATATGTCCAGGGTTTTACTGACTAAAAGTTTAGAGTTTATGCCGAAAATTCAGGGAGGTCATCATCTTTGTTACTCAAAATTCTTTCATAAAATACAACTGAATCATACATAGACAAAAAGCAAATTTGCTTACTTACAGGTTTTACACACATAATAGGAAGGTAGAGAGATGATTAAGGACATAATCGTAGTTTAGACAAATGTTGTCCTAACGTTAACATAGATTTTCGCCTAAGATTCCTCTTAGGTCTGCCTGCTATCCTGAATTTACAAATTGTACTCACATGCAAAACAGAATTGAAATATTAAACTAGACTAGTATAATAAAAAAGAAATGCCCCAGGCACATTGCTGCACCCGTGTTATCTCAGCACCTCAGGAGGCTGAGGCAGGAGGATCGAGAGTTCAAAGCCAGCCTCAGCAATTTAGCGAGGTGCTAAGCAACTTAGTGAGACCCTGTCTCTAAATAAAATACAAAATAGGCTGGGGATGTGGCTCAGTGCCCCGAATTCAATCCCCAGTACCAAAAAAAGAAAAAAGAAAAAGAAAAGAAATGCATGGATGTACTTTTAAAGCTATGCCATTCTTTCAGTATAGTAAGAAAGTGATAGGGGGTGACATTGTGCATCCTTTTGAAAGTGCATGATGTCAGAGCTGAATTCAGTTCTTACCTCTGCTGACTTTGGTCTCAGGCAAGGTATGAGAGGTGTGAGCCCATTGACCCTAGCTCACAGCGTGGGTCAACATCACCATGGAACAATGGCATCAGCACGAGTGCCAGCACACTATTGCCTCCTTGGCCACTCCAGAGAATAGGAGGCTTAGTCTTATGATGTAAGGTCATCAGTTTGGGGCTTGTAGAAATTTTGTTTTGATAGGAATGTTAAACCAGCACCTGCAGAAATGTATGCTGTTCTTTTGGAGAAATTGTCAGCACTTATCAGCACAAGAGCAGTAGCTGCACTCTGCCTGGTTACTTTTCCATGTTCATATGAAGAAGGGTAATCATAGAGATGAAAGCAGAGCTGGATGTGGTCAGGCCAGTGCACATCTGCCTGCTCAGACAGCCAGCCTGCCCAGTACAAGACTTTCTCATGGAGAATAAAACTTGGCTTCAGGGGCCTTCAGCTTTAACTTTGACCAAGACTTGCACACATAATCAAATGACTTAAACACTCTTAATAATTCTGTTCTTAATACCTCTTGGTTGCTGTGGGGCCTCAGCAGTGCTCAGAGGATTTATTTATGTATCACTTCAAAGCATGGTGACTTCTTTTCAGAATTTTATATCTAGGTTTTTATATATGTATACACATCATTTTATTTTTTTCTGCTTATTAATAACCAATATTTAAGGAAAAAATCATCTTTGGGAAGGAGTAAAAACTCTGAAAATCTTACTGCTGTTTGGGGAACCGTTTTTAGAGCTTTCTGCTGACAGGCACATGCACATCTACCCCAGTGGGCACATGCCTCTTGTCTTCATAATATGCAGTATGCTAGATTTTTCTGCTAGGTCTAAAAACTAGTCCTTTTCTTTTCCATAGTTGTCCTTATCTCTTGCAGAACACAGGAATAGAAACCAGTTATCAGATCCCTATAGCGTGTATTGTTTGGTGCTCACATGTCAAAATTTAGGTTTTCTTGAGTATTAATGTTTTGTTTTACAGAAGATGACTCATCCTACTTAACAGTGTTTTTATACTTAAATTTTAGAAATTCAGTCTAACTTGTTTTCCTGTCTGGTTCTGATTTGGAACTTGTGTGTGTTCATTATACAGGGTATGGTTACACATAAAAATATACCAAGTTCACACTTACAATCCATGTGAATTTGCATCTAAGCAGGTATTTATTAAAGTCAAGACTTTAGAAAAGAAGCAAGAATAAACATATAAGCACTATAAGTTTAAGAGTAATGATTGTACTGGACATAGTAGTGCACTCCTGTAATCCTAGCTACTCAGGAGGCTGAGGCAGGAGGATTGCAAGTTTGGAGCTAGCCTCAGCAACTTAGCAAGGCCTTAAGCAATTTAGTGAAACCCTGTCTCAAAATTTAAAAAAGGGGGCTGGGGATGTGGCTCAGTGGTAAAGTGCCCCAGGTTCAATCCATGGTACTCTGCACACCCCCCCCAAAAAAATCACATTAAGTTCATTTTTCATGCTGTTTTACATCCTAGATGAGTACAATGCCTGGGCTCCCTACCCGGCCCTGTTTTTATGACATTGACTTAGACCCTGAAACCGAACAGGTGAATGGACTCTTTTAAACAGGTAAGTTGTTACTGGATAGAGTTTTATTTTTCTTTCCCTCTGTACTATATTTAGTATTACAGAAATCAACAATTGTAAAAATTCAAATTTTAATGCTTTCAAAACATTTCTTTTTGGATTTCACTGAGGGGAGGAGATCAAGAATGAGAGTTAGCAATAGCCAGTGAATGAGATATTTGTATTTCAACACATCTTCAGGAAAAGAGCAGGCTTGTCCTGGGTTGGCTGTGCAGGGGAGAGTGTTGCTGTAATGAACTATGGAGGGCCAGCAGAGAAGGTTAGGCTTGAGCTAAAAGTTGATGGCATGTTGGAGGCCAGACCAGCTAGAGATCTGTATCAACAAGTTTGAACAGACAGAAGGCAGGAGTTGAGTAAATGTCCCAGAAAGCAGAGTAAAGAAGAAAATGGGGCTGGGGTTGTGGCTGAGTGGTAGAGCGAGCACTTGCTTAGCATGCGTGAAGCACTGGGTTCGATCCCACATAAAAATAAACAAATAAAATTAAGGTATTGTATCTATATGCAACTAAAAAAATATTTTAAAAATAAAAGAAGAAGAAGAAGAAGAAAACAGGACCAGTTCAGGAGTTCCTTGGGTTCTTAGGTGAATCACAATGAGTGAGCTATCCCTAGGCACATCCAATTGAAATTTCAAAAACATCTAACAAGAAAATCCTAAACAATCTTTTCCAAATAAGGAAAAAAAAAACCCAAAACCTGATTTGCCTGTGAAAAAATGAGAATTACACTGAACACCTGTCTTATCATCAGTAAGAGGCTTTTAAACAATGGCAACGCAATATCTTCCAAGTTCAGGGAAAGATAACTTTCCCTCTATGTTAACCCATTCAGATCTGTCCAGATGTTTTCAGATATGCACAGATTTGCCACTTCCACATCTCCTCTTAGGAAATTATTTAGCAATGTACTCTGTAAAAATGAGGAAATAAACCAAGAAAAGAGGAAGGTGAGTTTTAGGAAATTGAGTCCTGATTTTGACAGTAACAGGTGTACTACTATGTAAATGATCTCGAGTTACAAATCCATACTGGAACCAGAGGAGGGATGGCTTGAGAGAGGATGGAAAGAGCTAGAAAAGACAAGGGCATCAAAGGGCAGAATAAAAGCTCTTATATCATTTAAGAAAGTACAGGTCCAGATGGAAGCAAAATGTAACCATTTAAGTCATGGTGAGGATGCTAAGAAGAGAGACTTTGAGCTCAATGCCAGGGAAACTGTGTTCTTTGAGAGGGCATGTGAACTACTGGAAATGCGGTCCTGGCTTACTGCTTGGTGTGTTCCTGAGCAGTATTAACATAACCTTCATGTAAATGCCATGCATTATTCTCCAACCTATTATGGGCAGACCCTAGAAGACTATTGGTGGGAGAGCATGTAAATGTCAACAGCTTTAGCAATATGAGTGGGGAATAATGCAGTGTGTAAGGAAAGAAGAAACATTTTGGTGCAAAGAGAAAACATTTATTTCTTTGTTTTTCTTTCTAGATCATCCTTCTCCAAGAAGCCACTTTGAAAGTTTGGCCCACTGTGGTGGGAAGTTGAGAGAAGTCAGCCGCTGCCTGGAGGGTCTTATGAAATGAATAATGGGAGTTTGCCTACAAGCCTTTTTTCAGCCTTAATTCTCATGATTATGTACAAATTAACATAGCTCATGTACCTATTTACTTTAATGAAGTTCTACAGAATAAAAAGAAAATAATTTTGCTATCTTGGTGTTAAAATGTAAATCACAGCACTGATAGACTGTGCTGCAGTATCACTGCCATCCTATCTGAACCCATCTGTTGGGCAGTCCCCTGGGGCTGAAGAAGCAAATTGCAGTATGTACTTTGTGATCAGTTGTTTTTAAAGCGGGGAATATGTGCATGCTTGTGTATCTCTGCAAGGACACATGATTCAGGAGACCTAAGAAGGTCAGAGTGGAAGTAGGGTATGGAGGAAGATTTGCCTTTTTATCTAATACCTTTCTATATTGTTCATTTCCCACCCCCATCCCAGGGAAGTATTGCGTATATAGGTTTTCGCCCTGAGCTTCCTTGGAATTCCCATTTCTATCATAGCATTAGCACCATTAAGTCCTTAGGAAGGATGGTCATAGCACTAGACATGGGTTAACCCTTTTTACTCTTGCTGGTTCAGCAGTTGTTTATTGAGTTGCTACTAAATGTCTGGGCTTTTCTATAGAATTTAATTTTTCCTAGAATATTCTAACTTTTCTTGTGAGAGACCTGTCATCGCAAAGTAAGAGCTAACCTTTGCTTAAAAATGTGTAAATATTAACTATAATAGAATAGATCTCTAAATTAAGTTTGTATCCCCATTTTACAGAAAGGCAAACTGCAAGATTGCACTGCCAGGGCCTGTACCATGAACTTGTAAGTTGTTTTGTTTCCAAAGTCTTTTCTGTACCATCAGTCTGTCTCTCCAAGCTCTATCTAGAAGGCAACTCCTGCCAGGTTGTGAGAGGTGGTAAGCTGTGCCCTTTTCATATCCCTCCTGAAGGAAGGAATGATAAGGGTAGAAGAAGCTAAGAGAGGAAATAGAGGTTAGAAGGCTGCTGAGCAGTCCTGATGGCATGGGTTTTGTGGAATTGCTTTTTCAGTCTTTGATAAAGAAGATGTGTCACATGTACCAGCTTACAGATGCTATTTCCACAATGAAACAAGGCACAAGCAGCCAAATAACAGCAGGTTAAGTGAAGACTTGTATTAAAGACCATAGAAGCATTGGTGCGTGGAGTGCTTATGTGTGTCACCAGAGAAGGCCCAGTGTTTTCACCTTGAGGTTGGGAGTTACTTTTTTTTTTTTTTTTTTTAATTTGTTTTTAATATTTATTTTTTAGTTTTCGGCAGACACACTTGTTTGTATGTGGTGCTGAGGATCGAACCCTGGCCGCACACATGCCAGGCAAGCGCGCTACCGCTTGAGCCACATCCCCAGCCCAGGGAGTTACTTTTGATCACTGCTTCCCTGTGTCTGTTCTTACTGTTCTCTGGGCTGTGACTGCGTTCCTTCCCCATATTAGTCATCTTACAGCTAGGCTGTTGCTGTGAGTTGAAAATGTATAGACACTTAATTCAAGAGAGTCAGCAACATTTATGTGCTGCCAATTAAAGCAGATTCCAGAAGAACTGCTGTTGGGTTTCTGGTGGCTCTCTGCAACTTTCATGCTGCCCCCAGGCAGATCAACCATCAGCAAATTGGAACCACAGTTTCACTTCATGGTGTGCTAGGGAAAGGGGCTGAAGGACTTCTTCTCAGAAGACCTCTGAAATGTTAAGACTCTTGAAGGGCTTACCCACTTCCACAGCTCAGGCCTGGACTGTGGGTGGGTAGTGATCAGAGTTGGAGAAATGGTATGATGGTATGATTCAGATAAATGTGTAAACTATTTTATTGTCACACTATATCTGGTGATATTACATGATAAACTGTAAGTAGGGTAATTTCTCATCAAATTGGAGAGACATTTATAGCCCATTTCCTATTACATAATGCAAAGCTACTAATAGAGTAGTAGACAATGATATGGGTAATAATTTCAACAGTCTTAACTGTCACTTAAGTGCATTCAGGGATGACAGGTTTCTTTCATGTATGAGGTACTGGATACATTTTGTAAAAATAGATCTGGCATCGGGTTCTAGTCAAATCCTAAAGAAAAACCACAGTGCAGTATTTTATTTATAGTACTATACTCAGTGTGAATGACTATGTGTGGTAGAAGTCAGGGACAAGTTATTTGTAATGTACCTCAAAGAAATCTCTTAATTTGTCCTTCAAATACAAGATAAATTTACCTCTGACCTCAAACTGCTTTTCAGCTCCCTTTTACTTTTTTTTTTTTTAAGCAAATAGAATAAAATCTACGAGTCATTAAGGTAGACTTTATATCATTCAACACGAATATTTCTTCATTTCCCAGTGCTCTCTACTAAGACAGCTATTCTGCCCTGTCCTCATCTAGGTAAACCATCCTTATTTGTTGCCTAAAATTGCTGCAAATTCTCAGGTCCACTAGATTTGAAGAATCTTGGAGTTTGAGTATGAGTAACAGAACCTCAGTTGCTTATAAATGGCATGGATTTCTTTTTGCTCTTATTTATTTATTTGTGCAGAACTGGGGTTTGAGCCCAGCGCACTTTGCCACTGAACTACATCCCCAGACTTTTTATTTTTATTTTGAATCAGGATCTCAGTGTGTTTCTGAGATTGGTCTCAACCTCCCAAGTCACTAGGATTATAGGTGTGGACCGCTAAGTTCAGTTTTTTTGCCTTGTTTAAGCTTCAAAACTGGCAGAAGCGGGGTTAGCAGACCATAAGGAGATATCAAAGCCATTTTCACACACCTATGATTGTTGGATAAACAGTGCTAAACTGAATTTCTTAATTCAGATGCTTATAGATGTTTATGGGTTTCCTGCTTTACAGCTCTTATCTGCAAATTTAAGATCCTGACAACTTCAATTCAGCTTTGTTGGATTATTTGTTTGTTTTTTGGGGGGGTACTAGGGATTGAACCCAGAGGTACTCAACCATTGAGCCACATCCCCAGTCCTTTTTTTATATTGCAATTAGAGACAGGTTCTTGAAGAGTTGCTAAGTGCCTCATTAAGTTGCTGAGACTGGCTTTGAACTTGCAATCTTTCTGCCTTAGCCCCCTGAGCCACTGGGATTACAGGCGTGGACTGCTGTGCCCAGCTTCAGTTTGTTTTTGTGCAGTTTGTTCCTTAATAAGTCTTGGTGGAGTGATCTTACAAAGTGGGGTTGGGGATTTAGCTCAGCCGCAGAGCACTTGCCTAGCACACGCAAGGCCCTGGGTTTGGTCCTCAGCTCTGGGGGAAAAAAAGGATTAAAAAAATCTTACAAAGGTAAAATGTGTTCCTGGGAAAACATTCAAAAATGGACACACACACACACTGTCTAAGATGATGGTCCCATTGAAGAAAGAAGTGCTGCTGTTTTTCAGGAGTTCTTCCTTCCACCATCTGGAGGTTCTGCTGGAAAGATTCAGGGAGGAGGCTGGACCTCACAGCTGGAGCTCCCAGGAGTGCTCCCAAAGCAAGTCATCCTAAGCTTTCATTGGGTGTTACATTCGTGCTTTGTGTTTACAAATAAATACTTGTGCAGCTTTTAACCACGACTAGAACCATGTTTAGGTAAACGCTCAGAAAATCCATGAAAATAACATAGGCCATCCGGCAGGAAGGTAGAAAATGCCTGAACCTTTTGACAGACTGGAATAGTAAGAAATGTCCTCTCTTCCACTCCTGCTTAATTAAGAGAGACAAAGTTAATCACATAATGAATGTGATTAACAGTAAATAAGCAACTTAAAGCTATTTCAACTTATTTTAGGAAATATATGTAAGTTATTAAAAGTGGTGGGACTTGGAGCTGAGGTTGTGGCTCTGGGTAGAGTGCTTGCCTAGCATATGTGAGACCCTGCGTTTGATCCTCAGTACCACATATAAATAAATAAATTAAATAAAGGTATTGTGTCCGCTACAACTTAAAAATATTTATTAAAAAAAAAAAAAAGAAGAAGAAGTGGTGGGACTGCAATCTGTGCCCTTCTCACCTTGTTGGCTTAGATGTTGCTACGCATCATCATCTCCACCTCCTTCTACTGGGAGTCAGGTCTGAGAGCCTGTTTGGCAAGAACCATGACAACTTCATATTCAAAGCCACTGCTGGGAAAGTTTTGTTTCTTTTTGTTTGGATTTATATGTAATTTTCTTTCCAACTGACACTTCACTACTCTATGCAGTTTGAATCCTGCTTTTAAAATTAGACGTCTGCCTTGTCTTTAAATATTCGTGGAGGTAATTTAATGGGAGTGCCTATAATTTAAAACAGGATTTTGCTACTTTGAAAAATGCGGGGTTCTCTTCTTTGGTCACCTCCCCCATCTTCCCACTCTCTCGGTGGTGCCTCTGCCCTTGCCCTGATTTGAGACCGCAGGGAGGATTCGCATCCCAGGCTACGATCCAGAAGGGAGCTCTCCAGCGGGCTGTAAACTATTCACAGGTGGATCCCCCATTCCCAGCGCCCCCGCCCCTATGGTTGCCCCGCCTCGCCTCCCGCCCCGCCCCGCCGCTCCTCGCGCATTGGTGAGGCCGGCTGTCAATCTCCAAGCTGCTGGGGAAGGGGCGCAGCCTGGCTGCAGTCCCTCTGCAGAGGGCTGTTTGCTCAGGGTGCGAGGTGGCTCCCAGGCTGGCTGGGCGCAGTGCTGCGCAAGATTGCCCGACCTCAGCAGTGGAGTTCACGCCAGCGCTAACGGTAAGTGAAGGCAGGTTAGAAGGCTGCGGAGGCGGTGGGTCGGTGAAGTGTCAGGTCGGCTCACCTCCTGTGCGGCAGAGTGGGTGGGAAGTGCCCTCACTACAAGGGGGATCCGGGTCCTCCGAGATGGCCAGGAGTGAGAACCTAGAAGGTCATTAGTCCGCAGGCGTCTCCCACCTACCCACTTCGCTTTACCGCTAGTACCAGAAGCATGGGTTATGGTATTTTTTCCCTCTCCTTTACCCTGTTTTGGAAAATGTGACTTGAGATTCCTGACCATTATAATTTTACAGATAGCTTGAAGCTTGGTTATCTGTTCCACGCCCCCGACATTTTCCTTTTTGAGTACTTTATCCTGCGCGCTCCATATCCTGCCATAAAGGGTATCAAGCCAGAGAGATTCCTTCCTGCAGAAGGAAGCTTCGTGGTCCATATCTGGTGCTCGGGAAAGATGCTTTGCTTTCCTCAGGTAGTGGTTGCTCTTTGCTGCAAGGGATAGAGGGGAGGTGGTGTTTTCTGTGGCATTAGACATAAGATTCGGTAAACAACGGGGGCTTTAAGGTTTCCTGAGTCAGTGAAGCTACCCTTGCAGGTTAAGGACGAGTCATTAGCAATCTAACATTCTTCTAAGTTTTAATGTCTACAGACTGCCTCCCGCCCTCCCCCACCCCCATTTCTGTTAGGCTTCTGTTTGGGTGTTTGTTTCTACAGCATGATATACACTCAAGTGAGCTTTACAAGCAGTTGTCTTAGGGCAATTCAGGTTAGTTTCTAATGATACATTCTTAAAAATAATCTATTTTCAATATTTCTATTAGTAATACATCCTCTGCTTACTAAACATGCTTAAGCTCTGAGAATACACAAGAGATGAGAAGACTTGAGTTACAATCAGCTGAGGTTCTGGTGCTGATTGAAGCATTATGTGTGAAAGATACTGTAAAATGTTCATATTTTCTGCCATCATTCTAGAATGACTTTGTCTTAGAAGCATGAAGTATGCCATACTGAACCTAAAAATATATTTCCTTAGATCATAAACTGATTTTCCAGCATTCCAGTTCACAACACCAAGGGCTACCCAAATGAAACTTCATTTAGGATTTACATAAAAAACAGTTATAAGAATTCACTTGCCTATTTTAGGATACCAACTAAAATTTATAGGATTTTTTGTTAGGTAATCACTTCATATCTGCATTCTTTGATGCTATCATACTACTCTGTGGATTAATTTTAAATACTCCTTCATATTTTTGTTTAGCCTATCAATTTGCCAATTGCATGACTTATCAATTTATATTTGGCTTTTAAATTGGTTCCAGAACCAAAAAATAAAGACTTTCAAAAGCTTGGTTTTAAAATAATAAGAACTCAGTCTAGGTTCAGTTACGAGTTGATGGGCTGCATTATGGTTAATTAAATGACCATTAAACAATTTTTTAAAATTTGACTAATGGATTTATTGCAGATAAGAAAAAAATCGTTTTCTGATGAAATTCTTAAAGCCCAGTTTCAGAGCATAGGTTTTAGAAACAGGCAGTGCTGGGCTGAATGTGAGCCTGTTACCTAACTTTGTAATCTTAAGAAAGCTGTTTCATCTGTAGTCAGAGATACTACCACCCACTCATTTGGTAATATCCTGGTTCAGGTTAGAGATGTATGTAAAAGTGCTCAGCATGGACTAATACACAAGAGTTGCTGAACATATGTCAGCTATTATCATTAACTTGTACCAACCTCCAACTATGTGCATACCACAGTGGAAAAAGTATGAACATCAAACACTTAAGTGAAACACCAAAGTTATAGAACTAATTTGAGAATGGAGATTGACAGTGATGTTAAATTTTCCTAAGAGTATATATGAAAACTAGCACCTTCTTGATAGAATATACATTTTTAGAACAGAAACCTTATGGTACAAAGAACTCTAGAGAGTCAAAATCTTCCAACTATGGCTATGACCTTATCTGCCTGTTTGGCTTTCTATAAGCCAAGTGCCCCCTCTGGAGCTCAATATTGTCATCTGGCTGGACTTGAATGACCTCAAGTAATCTCTGATGTCCTTTGCAGCTTCAAAATTCTTTATATTAGATTATTTGTCATCCTGCCCTTCACTGTTTTTTGTTGTTTGTAGTTGTTGTTTGCTAAACTTACAATTTACGGTCTTTAATAATTCATGAAGACAAGCGCAACTAAAGAATTGACAATATCAGACTTGCAGAGTAATCCAAAATGAAATTTTCACAAAAAGAAAATACATATTTATATCAAAATATTTTTGGTAGGGCAAAAGTAGACCCCAATTTCTACTCTTTAGTCATTTAGGAAGTTACTATATGGAAAACATGCCCAGTAGAATCTACATTCAACTGAAATAATGTTCACAGAAAATAATATTCTCATGGTCAAATAAAATACTATTTTTTTATTCTCATCAGGTTGGTCTTAAAATAGAAGACCTTTCATGAAGAAATTAAAAAAGAAATTGCAACCAATAGAGAAATGAGGCATCTGTATACTAGAGAAAGCCCTAAAACAACCGTATAAAGTAGGATGAAAGGAATGAATATACCCGGGAGAGATTTTACTCAGTGTGAATATTTTTGTCCACCGGTTTGCCCTAAAAGGCTGCCTAAGGAAGAAATAATATAGTTTTCTAGAGAATGAAAGAGTGTGGTGTAAATATGGAGACCACAGTTTCTGAAATTCAAGTAGAAAATACGGATGAAATGAAATTAGCAGAAGTCAGTCCTCAGAATGAAAGACATGAGGAAAAAACATCCATTCTTTGCTTCAAGAGAAGAAAGAAAACAGTCAAGGCAGCGAAGCCCAAAGCTGTCTCTGAGGCTGCCAATGTGGCAAGGGAGTGTCCGGTAGAAGCAGGAGCTTCTGATCAGCCACAGCACCCAGGGGGCACCTGGGCCTCAATCAAACGTCTAGTAACACACAGGAAAAGGTCAGATTCTTCAAAGCAGCAAAAGTCATTTAAGGCTGAAGTGCAACCTGAAATAAAGGATGAGGATACTGATCTTCCTAAGAAAAAGGTAAAATCCAGAATTAAGATTCCCTGCATAAAATTCTCAAAAGGTGCACAAAGAAGTAATCATTCCAGAATTACAGAAGACTCAGACTGCACCATCAAAGTCCAAAAAGAGGCTGAAGGGTTGGATATACAAACTCAGACCCAATTAAATGACCAGGCAACAAAGGCTAAGTCAGCCCAGGACCTAAGTGAAGGCGTCCTGCACAAAGATGGTGATGAGGTCTGTGAATCAAATGTGAACAGCACCATAACATCTGGAGAGAATGTGATTTCAGTAGAACTTGAATTAGATAATGGGCATTCTGCTATTCAAACAGGAACTCTAATCCTTGAAAAAGAAATTGAAATGATTGAAGAAAAACAAAGTGTTCAACCCCAACAAGCAAGCCAGCTTGCAAGTTCAGAAACAGACAACCAGCAACTAGTGGCTTCTGATGTTCCTCCATCACCTGCAATCCCAGATCAGAAAACTGTGGAAGAATCCAGTAACAGTGTTCTAGAAAGTAGACCATACTGTGAAGACTATGAAAGTAGAGAGATGGCAGCTGAAGAGAATAAGCCAAAAGATACTGAATTGAGCCAGGAATCAGATCTAAAAGAAAATGGGATCAATGCAGAGAAATTCAAATCAGAAGAAAGCAAAAGAATGGAGCCAATTGCTATTATTATTACAGACACTGAAATCAGTGAATTTGATATTAAGAAATCTAAAAATGTCCCTAAGCAATTCTTAATTTCAATAGAAAATGAGCAAGTAGGGGTTTTTGCTAATGATAGTGGTTTTGAGGGTAGAACTCCAGAACAATATGAAACACTCTTAATAGAAACAGCTTCTTCTCTTGTCAGGAATGCTATCCAGTTGTCTATAGAACAGCTGGTTAATGAAATGGCCTCTGATGATAATAAGATAAACACTCTCCTACAGTGACTTAATTTCCAGGTCAAGGAAGAAAAGCTTAACCATTTATACATTTGTGGCATTTCTTATTCAGAAACAAATAAGATTTATCACTTGTGGAATTAAAGGTAAAATCCCGGCCTACAAGTGCTAAAGAGTAAATCAAGTTCATAAAACTCTACCACTGAAATGCAGTCACTTCTGGATTGCAGGAAGTCAGCACAGATTGCAACACAAAGTGACATACAGGGAGTACTAAAATGGCATATGGAGATTGTTTGGGGAAGGAAATATTTATTGAGCACTGCAGTATGCCATAAGCTCTTTACTGTTCTCTGATGTCACAAAGTCTGATTTCTTTTTAATAGTTCAATGCTGTGTAACATCGCATTCAGTTTTCAAAAACTTTTTTTACACTGCACTTTTATGTTGTTTAAAATGGTGAATAAGGTGAGTTATTTTTGTGAATGTGTATTTTATAGTTATTATATTCCTCAGCAGTAGTATTACCTCAAAAAATATATTGCATTTCTAATTTCAGCAGAGAGTATGCATAATATGCATACTGGAATTAAACGTAAGTGGTTTTCTCATTTTGCTCAAGTCCCTTACAAAAGCCATTCATGAGATCCTTCAAATAGGCAAATAGTGTGGAAATAAGGGATACAGTTTCCCTTTCCACCTTGCTTTAGCCCCAGCAGATCTGTACATATCCATTTTTATACCAGCCGATACCGGCTGGTCTGCTGAAAAGTGTAAAACAAAACAATGAAAACAAAATGAGGGGAATATTACTTTTCATTCAGGAGAAGTAACAAATGGTCACAGCACAGAGTTCTTCTTGAAGAATTTCTTCTTTAAAGACCTTATTTACCAACCTCTCCTCAAGGAGGGGAGAGATCCGATGGTAAAGATCCTAGGAAATCATAATATTCTAGTGAAAATGTTGTTTATTCTTGGCCAAGAATGAGCCATGTATAGTTATTTATAAGGTACATATTTTCAGCGTGTCTATGTGTTAAGAGAAACCAGTAAAACGTATTTTACATGGATATTGAAAATTAACTTTTTCATCACAATTTCCAGTCCAGCTAATATTTTACAGAAACGAGAAGGGCTTCATTTGCATTTTATTCAGTTATTTAAAGAGAAGCATTCAATCACATTAATGATTGCAATGTTTTTTGGAGAAAATTCTATCCTCTATGTTTTCTTGTATGAAATGGCCACGATACCCTAACATACTTCCTTGCCTCACAGGTTAGGGTTCATATTGTATAGTCTCCCATTTTCTAAACTGAGTTATGGTGTTACTACTTGAAACACATGAAAAAATGGAAGTATAAATGGTAAGGTTTGTTGAAGAACATCTTAGAGGAAGGATGCACATTAGATGTTTTTAAATGATCTGGGTGACGACTTGCGTCATTTCAAGATTGCTTACACAAAGTTATGTGCTAATTTTTCCTATAATTCATTTTTTGGTAAATAAGTTTTGAGACCTCTGACAGAGAAAGCTAGTCTGACTTTGGAATTAAAGGATAATGGATCCTTTAAATAATGGATATTATTAGTAAGATTCTTTGCTGCAGTACAAAAATATTTCTCCTAGATTTTCCTACCTTCATGTTTATAATATTGGTGGGGAAGTTTCCTTCAGTAGCAAGATAAAAAAATGACCCAAGAAATCCTTGTCTTTTAATTATACAACTTCTACCATTATTTTTTAAAGATTAAGTCATATTCTTTGAAAAACTCTTTAACTCTCTATATGTGGTGCTAATAGACTTAGAAAGCTACCAGCAAATATCACATATTAAAATGAACAACTTAAAAACCTGATTAAGGTTGGTGCATTGTATAGTATTTTGAAGAATCCTGTCTTCATTTATTACAAGGATTGCTCCAAACCAATATACTTGCATTATAATTTTCCAGTAATTGCTTATGAACAAGCAAAAGTATAGCATTCATCAATTATTTAAAGCAGTTTGGAAGGTTTAGACATTTATTTAGGATTTAAAAAAAAACAGATACAAGCTAAATATGTATAGTGAAATATCTAGGTTTCACACTGTTATTTGATAAATATAATTTTGGTTAGAATGCATTATGATTGTTTTTATGATGATATGTATACTCTTACTTGTGTTCTTTATTAAGTGGTTTCTCCTCAATCTTTTCTGGTGAATTAAATAACTAGTATTTATTTGAAAATACAATCCTCAAATTAATTGGTCTCAATCTATTATATCTGTTACATGGCCAAATCCTATTATAGTAAATTTCTAAAGGGATCCAAATTGCTTTGTTGTTACAGAAATAAGCAGGAATTGGATGGCCTAGAAGTCTCTCATAAAACATTTTTTATTATAATAGTATTTATTTTAAGTAATTTTACCATATATGCAAAATACTGTGTGAATATTAATAGGTTCTGATTCATTTCACAACCATTTGATCATTTAAAAAGCTTAAACTTAAGAACACCATATTTTCATTTAAATCTGCTATGGTATAAATATTGCTTTTAATGAACATTTATTAGCTAGGATTTAGCTTCACTTTGAACTCAGATTTTTTTTTTTTTTTTTGCAAGCCTGGGGGAGTTTATCAGATTCTTATTAATCTTTTCAGCATATTATCTTCTCCCTTTTAAGAGTCAAGTATTATTCACTTTGCTTCTTACAACACAGGATATTAAAATTCTCCTCTATTTTATGTAGCACTATTCACCTAACATTTTTTAAAGCACTTTACAAGATATAAAAATAGTACCCAGTAAAGGTAGAAGAAAACAAAAGAACTTTCAAACAGAAATTATGTTCCCTGCCACCTCCTCCACCTCAAAGAATAATAAGCATGTGGCACAAATGGAGTTCTTCATATAAAAGCTGTCTGCATAATTTTCTTTCAAGGTAATATATTTGACAGCACAGAGTTTGCAATGATCTTAATTGGGCTACTATGCAGTGGAGTCTTAGAAACTTTCCAATTTACTTTTGAGAACTTGTATTATTTCACCAGTATATGTGAATAAGCATCTTGCTAAAGGTTGTTTCAGAGATCATGAGAGGGCTCCAGTCAAATCCGCATGCATTCCAGAGTTAATTTTATCCATAAATTTCTAACTAACTTCAAGTTGCCTTACTTTTTAAAGTTAAGATTTTTTTAGGATTTTACAGCAGAATTTAAAAAATAATTGTGAGACTTTAGAATCTTATTGTTCGAAAACATCCTTTTAATATCAACTTTACTGAAAAAAGTCTACTTTCTAATTTCATCTGCTATTAAATACATCAGGGTTTGATTTTTCTGCCTGCTATTTCTGAATCCCTTAAGTTTTAGAGTTCTTTAGTTTCAAATTCCTGTGTTTTATTGTGTAACATGAGGTTTCTTACAATTCAAAATATCCTCCATAATACATTTTATGAAAGATTTTTTTAAAATAATGATCCTTATTTAGTTACATTTATTAGAATGAAGCTACATAAAACTTAGGTGTGCAGATTAAATACTATTTGATTCAGCCTCTGTTAGGCATAACACGTGCCAAACATTTTGATAATGGAACAGGCTCTCTGCTTTCCAAGAGCTCAGTTTAGGGAGCAGGACAGCAGAAGCTGGGACAGAGGTTAAGGCAAAGAGCCACAGACAGTGCAGCAACATGAGGCCAGATAGGGAAGCATAGAGAGTAATTTTGGGTTGTGTGGGGGAAAGTGTCATCTGAATACACTAGCAGTTTCAAAATAGTTAAACAGTATATTCATTCTGAATTGTGCCTAGGTACAGAAAAAGGCCTGCATAACGTTACATATTTATAGTAGTTCATTGTCTGTAAAAATGTTAAGTGGATGAGCTATTCTGAAAGTCTTAAGAATTCCATTTTGTATTTCTCATTAAAATTGGTATTGTATTACTGTGGATCAGATGTTAGTATTAAATAAATAATACTATGAGAAAAAGGTTTCAAGCTGAATTAATTTAGATACTAATTATTAATAAAGAATGTTTATTTATCCACAGCTTTAAAAAATGGTAAATTATGTTCACTTCATAAAACTATAAATATCATACTGATAAAACCACTTAGTTAGCCTTACCAAAAGTTCCACTCAGCTGATTGGGCATCAGATAGACTTTATAATATGTGCCTGAAGGAGTCTACTTTCAGCAAGAGAACTAGAATTCTTAACTAATTCAACCTAAAGGGAAGTTCTGAATGTGGCCACCTGTGAATTTAACGAAAATTGTTTGGGAGGCTGGGGGTGTAGCTCAGTGGTAAGAGCTCTTGCTTAGCAATGCAAGAAGTCCTGGGTTTGCTCCCCAATGCTGCTTAACAAAACAAAACAATAATAGAAACAAAAAAGGCAGTTTTCATCTTTTCTTGCTATATACTCATTAGTTGTCTTTTCTGAATTATATTAATGTATGATTTCTTAATGATCTTTATGGTTTCCCAAATAATCAAGCCATCTTGATGTAAAAAATGCTTAAATTATCCAGGTAGTACCTGTTAAGGCTGGGTGTGTCAAAAGTTATATGACTACTAAGACACTGATTCATTCTGCTAACATAATGCTGGTTTTTCTTAATTACAGTCCAATAATAATATTTGGGCTCTGTGAAAGACTTCGACCCATTTAAAAGTTGATAGTACCTTCAAAGTTCTAAAACTAAACCTAGTTCCAGTTAATGTCTTTTTTTTTTTTTGTAGATGGACACAATACCTTTATTTTATTTATTATTTTTTTTTAATATGGTGCTGAGGATCAAATTCAGTGCCTCACATGCTAGGAGAGCACTTTACGCTGAACTGTATTTTTTTTTAATATTTATTTTTTAGTTGTAGTTGGACATAATACCTTTATTTTATTTACTTATTTTTATGTGGTGCTGAGGAACAAACCCAGGGCCTCTCACATACTAGGTGAGCGCCCTACCACTGAGCCACAATCCCAGCCCCTCCAGCTGTAATTTTTTTATTTTATTTAGAGACAGGGTCTCGCTGAGTTGCTTAGCGCCTCACTTTTGCTGAGGCTGGCTTTGAACTCACGATCCTCCTGCCTTAGCCTCCCAAACCACTGGGAATACAGACTGCACCACTGCACCTGGCTCAGTTATCAAATTTTTAAAATTTTCATCAAATTACATATTTCTAGAAATATATACTACCTTTTGCAAACTTGTCTTCACAGGCAACTCTGCTAATCCCTGTTAAAGCCACCTTGGCTCCAACTGTTTTGTGAGTTCCTTCCCCACTTCCAGTTTAGGCTTACCAAAGGTTGTTCCTGAGCTCTACAAAGAATACATGTGTGTTTGTACATGTACACATGACACACTGTCAGAACTGCAGTGAATTCTCAGCAATGTTGGGTGCAGGCACCATAAAAAAGTAAAACCTAGAGAAGATGGTGATAGCTCCTAGCTTGTAAAACTCCCAGCCTTAAAACTGATTTTCAACCTATTATAACCATGGTAAGCAGTCTCTAGCGGTTTCTGTACATTAGCAAGACTAAACACTTTCCTCACCATTTGCTTTGTAACTAAACTTAAAAAGGACTTTCAGCCTTGACCTTTATGACACTGCAATTATGGGGCAGGATTAAGCCTTTCATATATTTTTCATAGGTGTACTTGGGGCCATAACCAGGGTTTTCCACTTCTGCCCTCCTGGGAGATTGAGTGCAAATAACTGCTTATGCTTCCTAAGTGCTAGGGATTGAACCCAGGACCTCATGCATGCTAAGCACATGCTCTGCCCTGAGCCACACTCCCAGCCTGTATCTAAATCTTTTATCCCCAAATCCCTGCTTTAACATCTGTATCTTTGGGTCACACAGAAATGTCTGGCCAATATGGTCACTAGGGGACTCTAGGATACCCTGGTGATCCATCACCATAGCTAATGCAGCTATAGGCATGCATGTGTGTGCTCATCAAATAGCCTCACGTATAAATTTCAGGACATAGGTTTCATGTGTAATTGTCACTTGCAAAATCAGGTATTTAGGCAGAATATCTCTAAGTGTCATACAAAACTGAAGTATTTCCATCCTCCTAACAGAATGACTACAGTAGAATTGCCCTTAAATGCTAGAAGGCTGAGATGTATAGAATGCCAAAACAAATGGTCACTACACAATTCAGATGAAAAAAAATGAACTGGGATTTTCTATATTTTATCCAAATATATCACAAATAGCCTTGTCAGCTATTTCCCTGATTTCAGCATGAATTTGCATAGAATTATCTAATTTTCTGAGTTCTCTTTATGTGCTCAATATCTGACTGATGTGTTTCTCCTGAAAGATGATGAATAACTGTGAATAATAGCAATCATTAAGTTTTGTTAAACTCTAATAAGACTTTTCTGTATTTATCTGAGTGGTATGCATCTTTTTTCATAATCCATACTTTACAAACAGTAAAAAAAAAATCCACCTATTTGTAGCATATAACAAATTTTGACAAGTCTTTAAACTTATTATGACCTCTATACCATCTGTGTATTTACACATAATCTGCAGGGCCATCATGGTGGCTGAGTGTAGCCATCAAAGTTTGAGAGGTCTACAAAGAGATGCGTAAAATAATAATAATAAAAAAAAGTCTTCCCTTTATATGTCTCCCATACTTTAAAATACTGTGGTTGGAAAAAAGAGGACAGGAACCACTTCACTCATAGTATGAGACTGCATATTTGTGAGAAAGGGGAAGTGTTCAGAAATGAGAACTGACTGGCTAAGAAAAATTTTTATATCATTTCTCTGGAATCTTTGGTCTGCATTTAAAGACCTTTCCCCTTCCTTATGCAAATGTTTCATTTTCTCATTCAAAAAGTTAACACATGAATATTTGCTGAAGAACCACTACAGTTTATTTAGATTTCCTTCCCTACAAAGCAGTTTCTACAAATCTCAGTCCCTCCCTTCTCCCATTCCTTTGTTTTGTTTTTAACCTACACATATGTCTTCAGAAAAACAGGCTAAATTCATAAGGTCTCATTCTTCAAAGACTCACTAGGTACACACAAATCTCATGTGGGACCTTCCTGAAACTCAGTAAAAACACAACTATAGCTGGTAAGGGACACCTTCTCCAGCTGCCTCCTTCCATAAGCCTCTCCCTGGCTCTGAGAAGGGAAGGGACTAGTGCTGTGTACAAGGAATCCCTCCCAGTGCACTGCTACTCCTTCAGACTTCTGACAGTAAAGGACAATGGTAAAGGGATACTTTATTTCTGTTATTTTAATATGGTATCACCAAGTTGTTTCAATGGAAAAAGTATAACATTGTATAAACACTGGAAGAAAATTTATCTAAGGGAAATGGGTTCATTTTCCAAGTTGGCTCATCAACTGTTAAATAAAACAGGAAAGCAATTGGTGGCTAGGTATTAAGTTCTACGAGAAAACTAACAATAACCTTGTAGTAGAAATGGGAACAAATTTAAAAGACGGACATTCACTAATTTTTGGAAGGCAAGAAGAGCTGAGGGTAAGAGGATTCTATTAAAGAGAAAGGAATTCTCAGCTTACTCAGACTAGAACTAGATGGAAGGAAATGAGGAAGAATAAAAACAATACCATTGTAGTGAGTTGCTGAACCATAGTTGTAAAAGAAATTAAATGGTCTACCTCAGATTGTGGATGTGAAAAAAAAAAAAAAAAAAAAAAAAAAAAGCAAGGAATCATTTTCTCAAATGTCTCCATTTTCTCAAATCCTTTCACCAGCAAAACATCAACTGAATTTGACACCTGATCAGAAGAGCCAACATGACTGGACCAAAACTCCATGACCTTTGGTTAATGACTTGTAAAAATCCTTAGAAATGCTCAATATTAAAATAAAAGTGGGATGCTTTAAAAAGTTATCTACTGATATATTTACATGTAAAGTGGAGGCACCCTAATCAAAGAGGGATGTTAAGATATTGTAATACCTAACTTGAAAATATTAGAAAAATCCTGACTATAAAGTAAAGGCAAATCCAGAAGTAGCTAACAATTAAGAGTAACACCAAACTTGGTGCATTTTTAAAAAGTACACTGGTGCCACCTTTTGGCCAATTGAAAATTTACAAAAAAATTTTTTTAAATATTTATTTTTTAGTTATAGGTGTACACAATATTTTATTTTTATGTGGCGCGGGGGATGGAACCCAGTGCTTCACACATGGTAGGCGAGCACTCTACCGCTGAGCCACAACCCCAGCCCCCAAGATTTACAAAATTATAACCTACAATCCCATTTGAATTTCACCAAGAGAATTTAGAGACACAATTATTTCATTCAAATAGTATATGAATAGATTTAAAACTGTCCCAATTAATACACCTCTGATTTTTAAATAATCACATTTTTAATTTTTTATAATCTGGGGGATAGGATAATACAAATAGAATTCACTTCACAACAAACATATCACATACTCCATTAAAATAATAATTAACTTCAAAAATAATTGGGATAGAAATCTTAAAATAAGTTTCTTTGCATTCTTTAATTCCTGACAACTACCACAAAACTTACATTAAGCTTTTACACCAGGGTTGGTCAATCTCAGCTCCACGGACACTGAGCTGGGTAGTTCTTCATTGTGGGAGGCTGTCTTCTGTACTGTAAGATTTTTAGCAGCATCCGTGACTGACACCCATTAAATGCCAGTAGCAACCTTCCCTTATCTCCTATTCAGTAGATGACCAAAACCATCTCCATACTGCCAGATGTTACCATGGAGAGGGGGATATCTGTGTGTGCTGGTTAATGTCTCAACTTGACTGGATCATGAAGTATTCATATATTTAGTGAAACAGTATTCTGGGTGTCTGTAAGCATTTTTTTTTTTTTTTTTTTATTTAGGATACTGATCTCCTGTCTTTGGATGAATACTGAAATACTGGCTTGGGTCTCAAGCCTGCCCAATTTTGAACTGGAACTTCTGCCATTAGCTCTACTGGTTTCGAGGCCTTTGGACCACACTAGAGCTACACCATTGGCTTCCCTGTTTCTCAGTTTGCAAAATATAGATGTTGGGACTTCTCAATTCCATAAATGCATGAGCCAATTTCTTGTAACACATCTATATATCTATCACATCTTTCTATCTCCTGTTGGTTCCTTTTCACTGGAGAATCCCATTCAGACTGACATATGGTTGAGAACTGCTGATGTAGATTATGTTACTGGGGGCAAGGAGATATAATGTAAATTAGGGAAGATAGGAGCAAAGAAACTTGTGGGAAATGACTAGACATTTATTACCTTTCTTTGCAGAAATGGCAGTTGGAAGGCACTTATTTGATTAGGATACCCCTTTTCTTTTACCGCAGATTATGGTTGGGAAAAACAGGGTTCACTGATACTTTTTTGCATTACACCTCCAAAATGTTACCCAGCACAAAGACTACTTACCTCAACACTAGGAAGACAATATTTGGCAGGACTGCTGTAAAATAAGAACACAACCTATAAGCTGAGCTAATAAAAGGTTTTGTTTACAAATTACATTAATTTGTCTTGATAAAGTACATAGAATCTATTGTTTCTATTCCAACTGAAGAATACAAAACTTTCTAAAAGAATGTTTCTGAAGCAAATTCATAGTACATTAGGTGAAAGGGTTAATTATACAACGTATTATTAATTTTAGTCTCCTGCATTTGCTATGAATTACCTATAATTTTAAGATTTTTTCAGTATGTCCTTTATTATTATGCAAACATTTATAGTTCAACTTTCTTTTAAAATATTTTATTTATATTTTGATTTTGACTAAATGAGCTTTTTTGGCACAAAATATAATTGATGACACTTAATGTCAATTGCACTGGAGCAATATCTACTAGGTAATCAAGTGTTGTACAGACACATGTTGAAGCAAAAAACATTTTTCCAGGTCTTGATAATAATCACAGTTTCGGATCTAAGACATCCAGGTATGGGACAGTAAAACCTTACCAGTTTAAAAAAAAAAAAAAAAAAAAAAAAAAAAAAAAAGTAAGTATAGCAGAGCATATTTACACATTTCACTCTTAAGAATTTAAAAATTAATTGTAATACAATGCGAAAGACCTACATTCAGTTTAAAACATACAAAGACACAAGTTACATTATGAAAACTCTGACATGGCCTATTTTTACCTCAATTACTACAAAAAAAATAGATATTGATCATCAAGAATCTGAGTTACAACATCAAACATTTGCCTGTACAAATAAATTTTAATGGAGTTATACACTCTCCAGATTATCTTTTTCCATAATATATATTTCCTTCAGTTTTTAGTGAAAATTATTTTAATACTATTTTAAAGTAATATTAATGAAGTACCATGTAATATCCTTACTCCATTTTCTATTCCTATTTATTATTAAAATCATCTTCATCAAAAAAATGAATGGTTATTTCTTCATTATCTTTGTTCCATTTCCTATGTGAAAAAAACACATTTGGAGAAACTTCTAATAAAGCTGAAATTGGCAAGATTTTATTCCCAATAATGCCAAAAGCCTATCTTCTTTGCTGAAGGCTAAAGCGAAATTGTTACAGTAGAATAAGAATTCGAGCAATTTTGTTATTTGTAAAAAATGAGTTTTGTTAATTAATTATTGAATATTAAATAGTACACGACTGCTTCTAACATGTTCTAGAATTTGTAAGCTGAAATATTGGTTATATTTTTAGTCACAGAATAAATGTAGTTTTCTCTTTATGGTTGTTTTTTAATCATTAATACTAACAGAATTTAACACAACTTTAATACAAATCCTCACAACACCCCTATGAGGTAGGTATTACGTGTACTTATTTTACAGGTAGGAAATCAGAAAGCCAGAGCAAGAAAGAAGAATCTCAAAAATTACAGATCAAGAATTTTGGTTTTCTTATAAGGCAGACTACTTATTAGACATTACATTTTGATAATACACTCATAAGGACAAATACTGAAAATGTCTATTTTTTTTTCCAAGAAAAAAAACTATATGTAAGATTTGAAAAGAAGAGAAAATTTAAAGCTGACCCATTCGGAAAATGCCTACTTAGTATTTGCCTGATATACAGATGAAAAAACACATGGCATTTCCAGTTTTAAGAATGATAATCATTAAGCAAACCTACATTATTAGAATACTTTCTAAAAGCATAGTTCTATTTTGCAGATGATATGGTCATAACAAAAGGCTTTACATACAAGAACTTTAAAAATTTTAGTGAGGAATCATGTCTTAAAGAAAACAAAAAACCAGCCAGGCACGGTGGTGCACGCCTGTAATCACAGCTGCTCAGGAGGCTGAGACAGGAGGATCCCAAGTTTAAAGTCAGCCTTAGCAATGGTGAGATGCTAAGCAATTCAATGAGACCTGTCTCTAATAAAATATCAAATTGGGCTGGGGATGTGGCTCAGTGGTCAAGTACCCGAGTTCAATCCCTTGTACCAAAAAAAAAAAAAAAAGAAAGAAAAAGAAAAAAGAAAAAACTCTCAGGGCCCAGTGTTAGGCTTATGACAGTTATTTTAAAAATGCCTGATGAATGAAAAAAGAAAACAGTTACTGGTTATCTGGAATTCAGCTTTTGGGATTTTTTTTTTTCCAATAAAATGAAGTCAACAACACTTTCCACACTGTAAGACAGAATATTAAAGGACCAAGGGGGGGGGGGGGAAGGACCAAGGAAAGAGCATCTGCTTGCTTGCCTTTTTTTTTTTTTTTTGAGATGGGATCTTGCTATATCACACAGACAGACTTTAAACTTGTAATGCCCCTGCTGTAGCCTTCTGAGTAATTGGGGTTAGTGGGGTTACAGTGTGTACCACAACACCCCAATGCTTTGAATTCTTAATATTAAAAGGAAAGTATAAGAACAGAAATCCAGTTGACCACTATCATCTTAACACTCACATAGATTCATTTGTACTTTAATTTTAAAGTATTGTCTAGCATAGTTAATCAGCTATAAGAAAACTTAATGAGAATAAAAATTTACTTTAAGAAGATCACAGAATATATCACAAATAGCCCAAAATACATAGAAGATCACAGAATATATCACAAATAGCCCAAAATACATAAAATCAGTGTTAATATTTGTGTTCTTCTTGTGAGTTGAAATCTTGAAGGGCAGTATAAGTTTGAGTAATTGTTTATGTGAATTAGTAGAAAAAATTTTAAGATTAGATGAAGTTCTGAATCCAAAGAGCAATACATTTGTTTTTAACAATTCCCAATACAATTGATCATATTAACAAAGAAATTTGCTCTCAGCACAAATCATTCTTGACACCAAGAGGTTTTTCTCACCTTCAGCAGAAATTCAACCGCCTTATACAATGCCTAGAAGTATTCTTCATTCAGACCTCAAGAAAAAATTAACACTTTGTAATTTTACCTAAACTGCTTACCTAGAGAAAATCTTTATGTTCTTATTAGGTGGATTATTCTGAGCTTACTCCTGATTGAATATCAAGATTGTTGAGTACGTCACCAAATGTCCTAAGAAGTGTGCAGTTAGGAAGGAGCTCAAAGATTTTTTGAATGTGGTGGTTAAATTCCAAGTCTTACAAATCAATTTTATGAGATATATTCAAATGTCTGTAAGGCTGAAGCACGGTGGCATATGTCTGTAGTCCTGGCTAGCTACTCAGGATGTTAAAACGGGAGGACCACTTGAGCCCAGGAAGTCAAAGCTAGCCTGGGAAACCAGAGCAAAATCCCATCTCAAAAGGAAAAAATAAATAAATAAAAATAAGAGTAGGAACTCTCAAATGTTCTTCAAATGTCTGTGAGGCTTAGAATTTAATAGAGCAATAGACAAAAATGATGAGACTGTTTGGAGTCTCTTCTGTTTGTTTGTTTTTTTTTTTTTTTAAATAATGGTAGATGGACAGCATGCCTTTATTTTATTTGTTTATTTTTATGTGGTGCTGAGGCTCGAACCCAGTGCCTCACACATGCAAGGCAAGCACTCTGCCACTGAGCCACAACCCCAGTTCTCCTCTATTATTCTTCACTATTAGTACTTGAAATTTAAATTCTTCAGAAACAATTTAAATCTATCTTTTATGGTGAAATTTGACCAGATGTTTCTCAGGTATAGAGAGCAGCAGTATCTATCACTTATTCTACAAACTTTAATTTTTCTGGGATTTTAGGTTTATATCATCATTATAAAAGGAAACTAAGTTATTCACACAGGGAAAGCTACCATCACAGATTTTCAATGTGGTTCTAGATTACTGAATTTATCTACTTTGCTTGTTTTAAGAACAGAAAAAGTGACCATTATGCCTCTAAAAAATGTCAAGTGATTTTTAGAAAACTAACATTAACCCACATAGCCTAAAAAATCCTGACAGAAGAGGGTAGAAAGATGATTTGTATTTTATCACTTTTGTCTTTACACTCATGTAAATCTATGTTCAGAAATATCTCAAATTGTTCTTAATGCTTGGGATGAAGGTTACAACCCCAGGGTATTAGTTAAGCATATAAAAACAGAGATTAAGGTAGATCTGCTTATGTATTTCTCTTTAAGATTATTTTTTAGTCTGACTCCTCTTTTATTTTTTATTTTTATTTTTAGTTCTAGTTGAACACAATACCTCTATTTTATTTACTTCTATGTGGTGCTGAGGATCGAACCCAGGGCCTCCAATGTGCTAGGAGAGCAGTACCGCTGAGCCACAACCCCAGCCCTCCCGACTCCTCTTTTAAATGAAATATATTTTTTAAAAGAGCTATACTCAATGTTTAGCAAATAAAAGATGTTGCAAAGCTAGTAAAATTTTGCTGGGTATGGTGACACACACCTGTAGTAATCCCAGCTACGTATGAAACTGAAGCAGGATCACAAGTTCAAGGCCCAGCCTTGGAATCAGAGGGAGACCTTGTCTTTAAAAAAAAAAAAAAAAAAAAAAAAAAAAGGATGGGGATGTAGTTCAGTGACAGAATGCCCTGGGTTCCATCCCCAGTACCACACACACACACACACACAAAAAAAAAAAAAAAAAAAAAAAAACAAGTCAGGCATGGCACACTCCTTAATCCCAGCGGTTTGCAAAGCTAAATCAGGAGGATTGCAAATTCGAAGCCAGCTTTTGCAATTTTGCAAGACCTTGTCTCAAAAAAAAAGGGTTGGGAATGTGGCTCAGTGGTTAAGTGCCCCTGGGTTCAATCCCTGGTACCAAAAAAAAAAACCAAAAATACCCAACACAACAAAATTACTCATGATTCAGTATAGCCATGTCTTAATCCTATATACTATATATTTCAGTCATAAAGAAAAATTACATTATGTAATTTGAAGGAAAATGGATGGAACTAGATGTCATTATGTTAAGTAAAGTCAAACTCAGAAGGTCAAGGGACCTATGTTTTCTCTCATACGCATAAACTAGAGAAGAAAAAGGAAAAGAAAGGTTGGGGCAGATCTCATGGAAGTCAAAGGGAGATCAGTAGAGGAAAAGAACTAAGGGGTGGGAGATGGTAAGGAAGTAGTGCTGGGGAGTGATACTGGCCAAATTATATTGTTATATTGTGTGCATGTATGAATATGTAACAACAAATTCCATCATTACGTACAACTCTAATGCACCAATAAAAAAAAGTGGGAAAAAAAAGATTCTAAAACGACAAATATATGTATTATTGATAATTATGTATTAAAATAGCTACAAATTTCCTACATGGCAGAAAATATTTTAAAATAATCCTCATAGGGACTAAATTCATATGAAACATAAGCCATGAATGATAGTTTAGAATATTATTTTTAGCAGTGCTGGGGATTGAACCTAGGGCCTTGCACATGTTAGGCAAGCACTCTATCAATGAGCTATATCCCCAGCCCCTAAAATATTCTTTAAAACAGATTTCATATTCTATTTTATTTTACTGATTCTGAAACCTGGAAAAACTTAGATTCTATAAATATCCATCTAAGTTTCTATAAATTTCCACACTGATTTCTGATTTCTAAACTGAGATTTAATTTATGAGAGGTTCATAGGATTAACTGAAGGTTACATTTTAATAGGTATGTACTAATATATATATTATATCTTGTAAGACCTAATATATACAACCTTAAAAACTGGATTACAAAAAAAGTCAAGCACTTGAGAAGGAAAATAATTCATAAATAAAAAATACCACATGAATTTTTTTTTCAGGATTGGTATAAAAATTCTGTAGGAGGAGTTGCTATTCAACAAGGATAGTGTCAACATTTTCTTGTGTGAGCTCTGACTCTAAGGCACAAGGCAAGTCCAAGTGTTCTTGTGATAAGCGAGAACTTTTCACAGGTACATCAGACCAGTTGTCACAGTATGCCTGAAATCTCTGGGCCAATGCATTACCAAACCTTTGGCATCGGTTATATCTGTAAGATTTACCTTTGTGTGTATACATGTGTTCCAGCAATTGACTCTTTCTAAGAAATTTATGACCACAGATGGTACAACTGATTTTTCTTTTCCTTGAAAAAGAAAAATTACAGTTTAATTCTACTGGTTCTGTATCTTTGGAGATCAAAGATACTTGACTAATCTGCAAAGGCTCTGTGGTACCACGATTTGAGTGTTCAGGCTGCTGCTCATTCTCCTTGACAATAAAGGAACTGAGCCTGTGACATTCAAGAACCTCGCTATTTTCATTAAGTGGATGTACTTCTCCAAGATCATTACTTTCCAGAATGGAAGCAGGGACACCAAATGGAAGGGATCCAGACACATGGGTATGGAGATGTTGTCTTAAGTTACTACGGGAATCAAAACGTTCCCCACAGTAATGGCATAAATGTATTTTGACACTGTTTTCTGTAAAAGAGAGATCTGTTACCTCTGATGAGGGTGAGGGGTGGCTCTGGGGGATCACAGATTCTGGGTCACATCTCTCCTGCTTGATGGACACTGGGGGTTTCTGGTGCTCCTCCAAGGCCTGGGCAGCAGGATGAACTCTCTGCTGGTCTGCAGTGCCATCATCAAGCCCAATAGCGAGAGACAGCTGCAACTGAGGGTGGTCACCCTGGTCAGCAGCTCTGTTTCCATTGTTATTGGAAGGAGTTTCCTTGACCTCCAGCCCTTGTTTCACAGTTGTTTTTTGGGTTGTTGAAATCTGAATGCCGTACAAGTTTGAGGACTGCACAGTCTCTGGTGAGAACACTTGATTCATTTCAGTTGCAATGTGAGAAAGGTAGTCGGCATGAAGAAATCGAATCCCCTCCTCCAAACGACTATGATCCACAATCTGTTTTGGCCCTTTCCCCGTGTACATAATATGTAACAAATAGCTGAATATGTCAGGTTGAATGTCAGTTGGTTGGATTTTTATGCATTCACTGTAGAGAGAGAGAGAGAGAGAGAGAGAGAGAGAGAGAACACCATGCAAAATGAAAACACAACCTAGTTGGCCTTTCAGTTAACAGCAATCTTAGTCTAAAGCAGTTTCTTCTTACGAAGTACAAATTAATTTAGCAATCTGTCTTGATAAAACACTATAACAAAAGTTTACACTTCCTTTTACACCAATTTTATGGTCTAACATTAAGCCTTCATATATTTCATCTACTGGATAAAGTTAGGAAATGAAGACAGATACTCTGATTAGTTGGACATTAATCAATGACTCTTAAGTGATAAATACTATACTAGATGCCAGGAGGTAGAAAAATGATGAGTAAGATAGACGTTCTGTTCTTAAGGAATTTAACAGTCTATTGAGTATATAACCAAGAGAACTGACATAGGGACTCAGATACCTGCATGCCAATGTTCACTGCAGCATTATTCAGTGTAGCCAAAAGGTGTAAACGATTGAAGTGCTCATCAAAAGATGAATAGATAAACAAAATGCAGCTTTATACTTACAACAGATTATTCGGCCATATAAAGGAATAATGTTCTGATACAGACTATAACAAGCATGAACCCTAAAACCATTATGTTAAGTAATATTAGCCAGACACAAAAAGACAACTATTATATGATGCCACTTACATGAAATACCTAGAATAGGCAAATTCAAACACAGAAATTGGAAGTTACAACAAGCTGTTTAGGGTGATGAAAAAGTTTTGTAAATAGCAGCGATGATTGTACAACATTGTGAATGTAATTACTACCACTGAATTGTTTAATTAAAAATGGCTAAAATGGTGATATACATACACATAGAAGTGATATGTACCATTTCCATACACAATAAAAATATTTTAAAATTTAAAAAAGTCTATTGAAATTGGTAATATTTAAAATGTAAATTATGTTAACCTTATTTTGGCTTCCAAAATACATTAATATTCTATTCTTTAAATCTCAAATGAACATAGGTACAATTCTGGAAAACTTTAATTAAGGTAATCCTAAACCTGATTCTTAGATATGAATCTAGAATTTAGTTAATAGATGGAAATAACAGTAAAAAAGAGATCAGGAAATCCCTATAAAATTGGAAAAGAGACAACCTAAGGGAAACTGTTGAATATGAAGGGAAAATGGAAATCAGTCAATGGACTTACCTTTCAGAAGCAGAAGCTCACTGTCAATGCATCAGAATGCACTGGGTGTCAGTATGCTTGCAATACATTTCTTTAGTCCTGATATCTCGTATTCCCTCTTCCTCTCTTGGTCTTCATTCTTTGTTCTGACCTAGCTACCCAATGACATGGCCTGTGGCAAGTTTTTTTTTTTTTTTTTTTTTTTTTAATACCAGTTAAGAACTCTATTAACTGAGGGGCTTCTTTAGTTGCTTAATACAGAGCAGGTCTGCAACCTTCATAATTCCTAGGTTCAGTTTAGCATTGCACCTGGCACACAACATGTACTTTAGGGACTGAACCAATTCATGGCTCTCAGGAGACTAAAGACAAAGTGCCACTTCTAAAGCAGTGAAAGCAATCTACTGTGACACTTAGGTCAGAGAAGAAACTCCTTAGACTGGCAGAAAAAGCTGCCTGTTACTTGTTCTACACTCCAACTTGCTCTCCCTATTGTGCCATGCATTCCAATCATTCTGATCTACTCAGAATGTCTGAATGTTCACATGTATATACATATATACACACACACATACATATATGTGCATGTATGTGTGTGTATATATGTGTGTGTGTGTGTGTATATATATATATATAATGTTTTCTTCCCCCTTCTATCTGCTACATACCTTCTTATATGCCTCTCTATCTGAATAACTCCTGATCTTTCAAGATTTAGGACCTCTGTAAAGTCTCTTCACAATACGGCTGCTGAAATACTATTTTACCTTGTATACTCTTGTATTATACATTGTATTATTAGTAATAATACATTGTATTATTAGTAACAACAAAGCTCTTGTTTTTAAGCATTTTAATCTATATTGATCTATTTAATCTCCTCAAATACCCTAGGGGGTGATCATTCTATTCTAAAACTTTACAGGCAAGACAGAAGAGAGGTATAGAGAAGTAAATTACATTGTAATGATTTGTTTTACATGCACTATCTATAGGACTATGTTTTTTTTTTTTTTTCACGACTACAAATTTCTTGAGGGCAGGGTGTATAACTTCACTTACTGGGGTCTAGTTAAGTGCCTGGCACATAGGTACTTAATATACAAAACGTGCAGGCTTGGTTTTTTTTTGTTTTTTGTTTTTGGTATTAGGGATTGAATACAGTGGTACCCACTTAGCTACATCTCGAGAGCTTTTTATTTCATTCAGAGACAAGGTCTCACTAAGTTGTTGAAGCTGGCCTCAAGTCCTAGCTCAGTCTCTTGATTCATTGAGATTATAGGCCTGTGCCAACACATCAACAAATAATGAATATATATTTGAATGAATGAACATTTAGATACAAATGTATAATTGAGGTTGGATTCCTAAGTATTTATGTAAGGTTCTTTAAAGAAAAACAGACTGCTGAATCACTTTTAATCTAGAATGGACTAAAATTACTCTCTATACAGAGCTTCAAATTTGAATATCTAAATTGGGTGCAGTGGTGCACGCCTGTAATCCCAGTGACTTGGAAGGGTGAGGCAAGGTGATGCAAGTTTGAGGCCAGTCTCAGCATTTATCAAGGCCCTAAGCAATTTAGTGAGACCACTTCTCAAAAAATAAATAAAAACCACTAGGATGTGGCTTAGTGGTAAAGCACTTCTGGGTTCAATCCCCAGTATCCCTCAACCCCGTAATCTGAATACCTAAATTTGTCTTGTATAAAATTCAAAAAACACAAAGGAAGTCTTTGAAAAAATATTTTAAACAAAAGACCTTTGAATTGTAATATGGAGTTCATGGTAGGTAGAATTATGACACCAAAATCTTGCTATGAAAGTATCATAAAATACAAATCAACAACTTAATGATTAAGGGCAAAGACCTGAGCAGGGCTTATGGCTCAGTGGTACAGTGCTTGCCTAGCACATGTGAGGCACTGGGTTCGATCCTCAGCACCACATAAAAAAATAAGTTATTATATCCGTCTATAACTAAAAATATTTTTAAAAAAGAGAGCATAGACCTTTAGCTTCAGATAGATCTGCACCTGAGTCTAACATATTAGCTATATAATCCTGGCTGGGCAACTCAATCTTACCAACTCAGTTTGTTTCTTTTCTCTAATATAGGGGTAACTGTAGAATTACATTATAAGATTTAGCACTTCAATATGGGATAAGCCTTCAATACATTTAAGTTATAATTTCATTCTAACCTTCCACCACAGATCTATTACATATTGAGTTTAATTACTGATATATAAGACAATTATAAAATTGCTTAATATATTTGAATGAATGAACACTTAGATAAAAATGTAAAATTGAGTATAACAATAGTATACTGATAAAATGATAGATAATACATGATGATCCAGTACCAAGAAAAAGGGGTCTCACTATAATGATAGCACACAAAATGATAGTATAAGACATACTTTTTTCAATATTGTAATGTGAGAAATATACATAATCCTCTTCTAATATACAAAAACACATCCTTACCTTGTTTGGTGAATAAATATCATCTTGAAATAGTTAGAAAAAGCAGCAAGCACTGCTCTATGGGCTTTGAAGTAAACATCTCCAATAGCAACTGTGCAATCACATAGAAAACCAAATTCTCGCTGCATGTTCAGCTGCTGCAGAAGGACAAGGCTATGGCTAGCAGTATCCATTGTGGCTCTGAGAAAAAGAGCAATATAAAAATATATGTTTGTATGTGTGTGTGTGTGTGTGTGTGTGTGTGTGTGTGTGTGTGTATGTTATAGAAACTATTTACAGTTGACACAAACCTACAGAGCAGCAAGGATACCTAAATATAAATGAAATCATAGATTTCCAATCCTGTTAATTTCACCCCAAACCTTGCTAATATTAATTTCCTCCATTATGATAACTGATATAAACTCTGTTGAACAGTAAACAAGGCCCTTGATCACCTTGTAAGACGGTAGCTTGATATGAATGACGCATGAACAAAAGGAAGTTCTGTTCTTTTCTATCTATGCAACCACAATGTTTCTAATGCTCAGTTTCCTCAATGGAAAAATGGAAATGAGATACTTATCCCTGCCTCAGAGTTAAATGAGCTAACTTACATGAAAATCATGTTGCAATAGATACTGCTATTCAAATGTTAGCTATAAATGTGAATAACATAAGGAATACTGTCTGGGGTAGAGCTGCCATTGTTCCTTATGGATCCTCTGGCACTCAGGGGACACAGCTGCTCAACTATTCTAAAATGTTTGTGGGGAATGATCAGTAACACTAAGTTTAGGAGCCCTTAAAGATGTCAGGCCACATCCCCTGATTTACATGGGAGCCCAGGAGCCCCATGAGAAAGAAACTAACTCCTGATCTCTTCTCAACTGGACTCCAACAGATAAGCATATATGCCTGAAGGTAAAAAAAGGCAGGGATGGATGTCAGGTACAGAAGCTCATGCCTATAATTCCAGAAACTCAGATGGCTGAGGCAGGAGGATGGCAAGTTTTCAGTCTACCTCAGGAACTTAGGCACTAAGAAACTTAGCAAACCCATCTCAAAAGAAGGGTTAGTGGGGCTGGGGTTGTGGCTTAGTGGTAGCACACTTGTCTGGCATGTGTGAGGCACTGGGTTCAATCCTCAGCACCACATAAAAATAAATAAAGGTATTGTGTCCATCTATAATTTAAAAAAATAAAAGAGCTGGGGATGTAACTCAGTGGTAAAGAGGAGAAGAAGGAGGAGGAAGAGGAGAAGGAGAGGAAGAGAAGGAGGAGGAAGAAGAAGAAAAGAAAGGCAGGATAAGACAAATGAGTCTCAAGGGACAAAGTCCTACATAAGGAAGAAATTGTAAGAAAAATTCTGGCCAAGAGGCCTACTGTGAGCATAAGGATATTCAGGAGTGCCATCATTCTAGGCACGTGGAAGGATATTCTTCACCACCTTCTCTGTTCTAGCTGTGCAAAGTGTTCTGGTACTTATAAAGGGCATCACCAGGTGACTGAGAGAACACCCTTTGAAAGAGCAGATCCTGAAAAAGAGAATGAAGTTTCCTCGATAGCCAGATAGATCAAGGTCAAAGGAGGTCAATGGTGGAGGTCTGGATTAGCTGTCTGGGGACTGGCAATAGTTTGAGCAGTAGACAGCTGATAATCAATAATATAATAAAAATAGCTGATATTTTACCATGCTTTCTATGTGTTAGGCACCTTCCACTCATTTAATTCTTAATACAACTCTAAAAGAAATAATACTAAATGCCTCCTACAGATTAAAAAAAAAAAAAATCAACAGACTTGAATCACTTATCCAAGGTCATACTGCTAGTAAATGGCAGAGCAGAAGATTCAAAGCCAAACTCTAGAGTCCAAATTTCCTTCCTCCCCACCTCCCAGAGTGAACATGACTTACAAACTGGAAGAGCCAAGAAAACACAAGGATTACACATAAAAACACCCCTATGAAGCCTTGGGAGTATTTAGAAAGAGGAATCAGAGAGAAAATCGAATTTTTTGCTGGTTAAACAGATGTGATACAGCAAAATTAATGCTTATTCTTATTAGTAAAATAAAATCTAGCATAGTGTAAAATGTATACAGAAGACTATTTGTATAAAAGGAATGAATGGTAATTTTATTTATTTTTGTGGGGAGGGGTACAAGGGGTTGAACTCAGGGGCACTCAACCACGGAGCCACATCCCCAGCCCTTTTTTGTATTTTATTTAGAGACAGGGTCATTGAGTTGCTTTGCACCTTGCTGTTGCTGAAGCTTGCTTTGAACTAGTGATCCTCCTGCCTTAGCCTCACCAGCTGCTGGTTATTTGGAAAAGTGGGAGAAAGATTTATTTATACACAAGTTTGGACTCCAGAAAAAAATTTTTTTTTTTTAAAGAGAAAGAGTGGGGGAGGGAGGGAGGGAGAGAGAGAGAGAGAGAGAGAGAGAGAGAGAGAGAGAGAGAGAGAGAGAGGGAATTTTAATATTTATTTTTTAGTTATTGGCAGACACAACATCTTTGTTTTGTATGTGGTGCTGAGGATCGAACCCGGGTTGCACGCATGCCAGGCGAGAGCGCTACCGCTTGAGCCACATCCCCAGACCCAAGGACTCCAGAAATTTGAGCTCTAGAGATTGGGTTTGAATCCTTTGACACTTACTAGCATTATGGCCTTGTGTAAATGACTTACTTAACTCTGTATTGATTCAGCTTTTTATCTATAAGAGGATTTAATATTTTTTCTTTTATACATGTCTACTACACATCTCTGGGAAGGTTCCAAGAAACCAGTAAAATGTTTACTTCTGGGAGAGAAACTAAGGAGTAGGAGAAGTCAAGGATGGATAGGGAACTATAAGATCTGAACTTAAAATAATGTATTTCAGATGGACAAGTAGATACAGAGGGAAAAAAAAAACAAACTACCCACCTACTGCAAAACACAGAAAATAAACATCACGGGGGCACTGGGGTTGTGGCTCAGCGGTATAGCGCATGCCTAGCACGTGCGAGGCCCTGGATTCGATCTTCAGCACGACATAAAAATAAATAAAATAAAGATATTGTGTCCAACTAAAGCTAAAAAATAAATATTAAAAAAATTAATAAACTAAATATCACAAGCACAGTAGATACTCCTTGGCATCTCTCCCTCAGTCTGTCCCTCCATCTTCCTTGCCTCTAAAGATAACCAAGATCTTGAACTTGGTGTTTACAGCTCTCTTGCACATTTCCACTCTAAGGGTATATATTCTTTAACAAGGTATAGTGTTGCTTTGCAAGTCTTAAAATTTTATATAAATAATATTGTTCTTTAGGAATACTGTAACTTGATTCTTTTGACTCCACATTCATACATTACTTTTGGTGTGTGGGAGGTGGTTACTTGGTATTTAAGGGGCAGTGTACCACTGATCTATATATCCAACCCTTTTTATTTTGAGACAGGGTCTCATAACGTTGCTTAGGGCATTGCTCAATTCCTGAAACTGGACTCAAATTTGTTATCCTCATGTCTCAGTCTCCCAGATTGTTGAGATTATAGGTGTGTGACACCAGGCATTACTTTTAAACCCTATTTATTCAAACATGTGCCCATTTCTCCCTCAATTAAAACAAAACCTCTTAACCCTTGCCATTTCTTTTTCTTTCTTTCTTTCTTTCTCTCTCTCTCTCTCTTTTTTTTTTTTTTGGTGGTGCTGGGGATTGAACCCAGGGCCTTATTCATGCAAGGCAAGCATTCTACCAACTAAGCTATACCCCCAGCCCGCATCTCATTTTTAAAACATCTTAAGCATCAACAAGGTAACAGAAAATACAGAAGTTTAACTCAATCCTCTAAAATATAAACAAAAATTTAAATTGTAGGTACTGTTCCAAGAAGTTATTTCACCAAAAACCACTACTTGTATTTCCCACATTTTCCCAATTTCAAAACACCATCAGGGAGATTTAAAAAAATAAACAAATAAAAATCTTTATTAGAGCCAGGCACGGTAGCTCACTCCTGTAATCCTAGCAGCACGGGAGGATCCAGAATTCAAAGCCAGCCTCAGCAACCGTGAGGCACTAAGCAACTCAGTGAGACCCAGTCTAAATAAAATACAAAATTGGGTTGGAGATGTGTGTGACTCAATCCCCAGTACTGCCCCCACAAAAAAACACTTTTAGAAATTTTATTATGTAAAAATCATTGAAATGTCTCAAATTGAAATACCTTAAGCCAGCTTTACAAACTGCTTTAAAAAGAAAAAAAAAAAGCCTCAGATCCTAAACATTTTCATCAGTTCTTCCCTTCCCTCCCTCCCTCTCTCTACATACATATATATATATATATATATATATATATATATATATATATATATAAAATGCATTACTGTAATGAACTATTGAACCATATGGAAATGAGGAATACTACACTAAAAAACCGCACATACAAATAGTATGTGTAACATTTACTCATTACTCTTAATTTACTCAACAAATACTCTTGAAGAAAAGCCTAATAGAGAAAAAATATTTGAAAGCATGTACTTTTCAAGACCTGGAGACAAAAAAAAAAAAAAATCATTAAGTGGTGCCATCAGAACAGTTCAGAAAACATGCTATAGACATGCTATGAGGGGGAGATAAGTACAGGTAACTTAATGGAAAACAAGGCACAAGAACTGGTCTTACATAAATAGGGAAAATAATGATGATAATAATTATAATGATAAAAATTACTGGGAAGGCTGAACATAGTGGCACATGCCTCTAATCCCAGTGACTCAGGAGGCTGACTCAGGAGGCTGACTCAGGAGGATCACAAGTTCAAGGTCAGGCTCCGACCACTCAGGGGAGCCCTAAGCAACTTAAGGAGAACCTGCATCAAAATAAAAAATAAAAAGGGCTGAGGACGTAGCTTAGTGATAAAGCACCCTGGGTTCAATCCCCAGTACCAAAAAAGAAAAAAAAAATACTGAGAGGTATATGAATAATTATATAACAGAAGAATTCAGTTTGGCATAGAACAAACAAAAGGAAATAAGAAAGATGGGGTCAGTTCACAGAGGAGACTGAATATAAGTTACCCCAGTTGTGTTTGCAATAAGCTAAGATGTCTGAGTGAGAACAGCATGATCAGTTACTCATTCTGCAAGAAGAATAGCACAGTAGTGAAAGTTTAGATTCTAGAAAGCCAGCTTAAAACTCCAGCTTGGCTAACTTACTAAACTGTGATTTTTAACAACATACTCAGCACTCTGGGTCTCAGTTTTCACTCATAAAATACAGATGACAGGATTTATTTCACAGGTGTTATATTAATTTTTAACTAAAAAAATTTGTTGTAGATGGACATAATACTATTTATTTATTTATTTATTTATTTATTTATTTATTTATATGTGGTGCTGAGGATCAAACCCAGTGCCTCATGTGTGCCAGGCAAGCTGAGCCACAACCCCAGCCCATTCAGTGAGATTTTAAGATTTCACATTCTGTATTTTCAGGTCTCACATTTTCATTTCATTCCTTTTTTGGAAGTTTCTTATTTCTCTGCTGAGATTTCCTATTTTTTACAACCTTACTTATCATATCCTTAACCATGGTTATAATATCTGTTTTAAATCTTCTCTGTAATCTAGCTTTGGGTTGCTGTGGGGGTCCATTGATTAGGGTGATGGTTCCCTGATGTTGTCTTTCCCATGTGTAGTCATTTTAGATCATATGCTAAAAATTGTGATTAATACAAGAGATTCTCAGAATCTGT
The DNA here is from genome assembly GCF_048772815.1 of Callospermophilus lateralis. Classification (NCBI taxonomy): domain Eukaryota; kingdom Metazoa; phylum Chordata; class Mammalia; order Rodentia; family Sciuridae; genus Callospermophilus; species Callospermophilus lateralis. Next base: position 66,717,171 of record NC_135307.1, on the reverse strand, counting down.
CACATTCCTCAAAGAGTGCTACTTTTGTAGACAATTAACTTGGTTGGAATTAAACTCCATGTGTGGCCTCCCCAACGTTGGGCAACAGTTGAAAATACCTGTTCAGATTTTTTTAGCCTTATGTGTGCTGTTTGGAAGGTATTCTATACATGTGCATATCAAGAATGGGCAAGAGATTCAACCCTGAATCAGCAGAGTATATATGCACAGCAAGTATATATACACAGCAAGTATATATACTGCAAGTTTATATTCAGCATTTATGATTCCACCACCCCAATATCCTCTCTAGGATTTCTCCTTCACTTTCCAGATACACTGACATTCTGAACTCTGGCCTCTTCCTTAAGCAAGGGTACAGGTTTGTTACCCCAGTTTTAGCCATCCCCTTGTGTCACCAACTGGAGCCTACCCTCAGGCTAAAACTCATTAAAGTGTAAACTTACCCACTGGTATTTCCCTCTTCCAGTTGCAAATTTTACCCCAGTTTTTGTAACTATTAAATGTCATCTGGTAATTAAAAAAAAAGGTTCCCCTAGTTTTTAGTTTTTAATCTGCAGAACTGTCCCAACACGAACAAATTAGCCATTAGTCTTTATCAGCTGCTCTAAAAATTCTGATTTCAATGTATATTTACACACTTAAAAAAATGGTTATGAAGATATTATTTATGTGGATAATATTTATCCATATTTACCATGTTAGAAATTAAAAGTACAGGGGCTGGAGTTGTAGTTCAATGGTAGAGCATTTGCCTCACATGTGTGAGGCACTGAGTTCCATCCTCAGCACCACATAAAAATAAATAAATAAAATAAAGATATTGTGTCCACCTACAACTTAAAAAAAAATAAGAAATTAAAAGTACAAAATGTTTAAATGAGCTGGGTACAGTGAAGCATACCTGTAATCCCAGTGGCTCAGGAGGCTGAGGCAGGAGGATTGCAAGTTTAAAGCCAGCCTCAGCTACTTAGCGAGGAACTTAGCAACTCAGCAAGACCCCATCTCTAAATAAAATACAAAAAAGGGCTGGGGATGTGGCTCACTGGTTGAGCACGCCTGGGTTCAATCCTCAGTACCAAAAAAAAAAAAAAAAAAATACAGCTAGAGCTGGGTCCAATGGCACATGCCTATAATTCCACTGACTTGGGAGACTTGAGGCAGGAGGATCACAAGTTCAAAGCCAGCCTCAGCAACTTCATGATGACCTAAGCAACTTATTGGCTTCTGCATTCAATGGATTGCTGTGTGTTGTTTTGGTTCAAGTATACTGAAAATCTTGCCAAAGGACGATACTTGTAGATCCAATGAAAGGGTTTCAGAATCACCAAGGGTCTTTGGACTACACTTCAAGAACTACTAACCTACACATTTTTTTTTTTTTAAATCCCATGAGGTAGTAGAACAGGTATTATCAGCTCCAATTTTTAACTGAGAAACTTTAAAATCAGAAAAGGCAGGAAAGGTACACAAAGTCAGAAAACTAGCTGTTAAGTAAGGCTAATGGTAGTTCAAGTTCTGACTTTTTAAATCCAGTGCCTTTTCTCCAAACCCCCATCTAGAACTTTAAAACATTTATTAGATTGATGGCAGATTTTTCCATTATGTTGAAATATAATTGCAAACAGAGGTAAATTTTCCAAGTTTATAAAATGAAATAAATTCAGAACTGTTAAAAAGATAGATACACACACACACATACACACACACACACACACATACACACACACACATACACACACACACACACACATACATATACCTTACACACATAACAGGTTCATACAAGCTTGCTTGCATAATAAAAGACATTTAATATTTTAAGGCAGCATATTTTATATCTAGTCAACAGTGCCAATCCACTGCAAAGTTATTACAATATTTTCTAATACACCCTTCAATGTACTCTACCACTGATTTATACTCTAGCCCTAGCTGAGTTTTGTTTTTTTCCATTTTGTATTGGAGATTGCATACTGAGCAAGCACTCTACCCCAGCCCTTTTTTAAGTTTTTCTTTTGAGACAGGGCCTTATGAAATTCCTAGGCTGATTTTCAATTTTCAACCCTCCTGCCTCAGCCTCCCAAATAGCTGGAACTACAGACATGCACACCATGCATGATCCTAGTTAGGCATTTTTTATTTTTAGTAATATTTTTTGGTTGCTGATAGACTTTTATTTAATTTATTTGTTTTTTAAAAAAATATTTTTTAGTTGTTGATAGGCTTTTATTTATTTATATGTGGTGCTGAGAATTGAACCCAGTGCCTCACGCATGCTAGGTGAGCATGCTACCACTTGAGCCACATCCCCAGCCCTATTTAATTTATTTGTATATGGTGCTGAGAATCAAACCCAGTGCTTCACACATGCCAGGCAAGTGCATTACTGCTGAGCCCCAGCCCCAGCCTTTTTATATAGACTTTGTTCATCATTTCTTTGTCATCCATTTTACTTTCTGATATGCAAATAATCAGTTTCCCAAGCAAACAGAAAATCTTAGAAGCTGCATTTAAGAATTTTTGGTGGAAGTTTTAAGATGACAGAAAGGATGCAAAAAAGTTATCCTTTTATTATATTTGTAAATACTAGAAACAATTAGAGTGTCTCATTTTAAAGCTTTATATGCCCATGCCTGTAATCCCAGAGATTTGTTAAGGCAGGGGAACGCAAACTGGAGGCCAGCCTTAGCAACTTAGCAAGACCCTCTCTCAAGATAAAAAGTAAAAAGGGATGGGGATGTAGCTCAACAGTAAAGTGCTCCTTGGTTCAGTCTCCAGTACTGCAAAAAAATAAATAAATCAAGCTTTGTTATCAAAGTAATAAAATAACAGGATTAATATGATATTTAAGAGACTATAAAAACTTTATTTAGTTTCTAAACTGTAGTTAAATCAGGATTAGTTCAAACTAAGTAAGATAAGGAAGTTTAATACCATATGGTTGTTTAATTAAAAGTTAACTTGAGGGCTGAGGTTGTGGCTCAATGGTACAGCGCTTGCCTAGCATGTATGAGGCACTGGACTGTATCCTTAGCACCATATATAAATAAATAAATAAATAAATAAAGGCGTTATGTCCATCTATAACACATATATATATTAAAATTGGCTTGATGTTAATTTTTTTCAATTTAGAAAAATATATTTTATTAGTTAGATTGCACTCGCAACTCTATAGTAGCCAGAATGAGATCCCAGACCGTACAACTCCTATTTCTCCAGGCCGTACAATCCTTAATAAAAAAGGAAAAAAGGATTAGGACATCTGTTTCTGAAAGAAAATAGTCTTACTTCTCCTGTAGGTCTCTATCACTGAGACTTTACCATTAGCATTAAGACAAGAAGACAGAAAGCTGGCAGAGAAATGCTCGCAGTTTTTTTGAGCTCCTTACTTATGGCTATAAATACAAATGTAAAAACAAAATATTCCAAGTGCTACGTGACAAAATACTTTCTACAATGATTTTAACTTTTTAATAGAACTTGTAAGATGATTGCAGAGGTATGACATTTGATTACCCAGAAAAATCAAAGAATAGGGCTGGGGGTGTGGCTCAGTGGTATACTGCTCGCTTAACACCCACAAGGCCATGTTCAATCCCCAGCACTGAACAAAAGAAAAGGTATGGAAATTAGAAATTATTTTATCCTGAAAAACTGTTTGCTATCACTAATTATAAAATTTTCTATGTAAAGTTGACTGATGCCAGAGACCCACCCCAGGCCACCCAAACAATTCCTGGGGGTGAGGCATAGGTCCTTTCTTTTAAAAGAAGCTCCCAGGAATCTTTCATATGACACCACAATTAACAACCATTGCCTTGGAAGAGCACAGAACCAAGGAAGTACTTCATACTCTAAAATTACATGTTATTTAGGAGGCTAACAAAATCTTATTTACTTTCTAGATTATAGTAACTCTGGATTAATTCAAACTAAGTAAAATGGAACAATTTTATACTAGTTATTTATAAGTAGCAACTTATGTTTAAAGTATGGGAATGATAGTGTGTATATTAAATGAACCATAATTCCAGTTGCAACTTTTTAAAAAAATTGGCCAAAATAAGAAACAAAAGGCTCTAAAACTAGTAGGGTGATTAGGGATAGGAAAGAGGAAGAATACATTATTTTCTGATATCTTAAAAAAAAAAAAAAAGTATTTAGAAAACCAGGCCTGGTGCACACAGAGCCTTGGGAGGCTGAAGCAGGAAGATTCAAGTTTGACATTAGCCTCAGCAATTTAGCAAGACCCTGCCCCAAAACAAAAAACAAAAAGGGTTGGGGATGTAGCTTTCCCGTATCAAGAAGGGGGGAAAAAAAAAAAAACAACACTAGAAATTTCTCATATTCCGTTATATTTACTTTCATAATATCTAAAAATGATACAGAAATTTCAAATCTGAAAATGTTTGATGAAATTCTGCATAAATTCTTGATATTGGCTTATGAAATCCACAGAGAATGTTAAAGAGGAGAAATAGACATTGTTGATGATAAAGAAAGAGCAGTTATTCTCTAGAAACCTTTAACAGAATGGGCAAATGTCAGTTTGGGGCCTCCTGCCAGTTGGCAGACACAGCCAGGCTTCTCCACCTCTAACCCCCATCTAAACAACATTGTGGGATGCCTGATAAGCCACAGCATTAGGCCAACAACAATGCTAACAGCAGTGAGTACAAACTGCTAATGGACCTTTCCAAAAAAAAAAAAAATCAGAACCATGTGAAGAAAAAGATTCTTTTTAGTCCATTAAAAAGAAAAGGGAGGAAAAAAACATAAAAACTGAATTTCTGACAGGGAAAAAAAAAGTTCCTCAAAGAATCAGAGAAAGTTGAAAAGGGCAATGCTAGTATAGACCTGGAATACAGTACAGACAAGAGTGATAATAACTTCTGAATATAAGTGAAACAAAACTTTCTTTGCCAAGGAATTACAGTTCCATGAACACATAATCCACATAACCATGAAATTCTTTGCTACTATTGCCTAGAGTTTTCCAGAAGAAATAAAACATCCATGTATAATTGATTTGTAACTAGGGAAAAACTGAATTAGAAAAATTTCAAAAATAACTGACTCAACACTATAAACACTTTTCCTCCAAATAAGACCAAGAAAAAAATGAAATTCCTAATAAAAAAGGAAAGCAGAATGTAAGTAAAATCAACTAATAATCCTGAAACTGCTTGCTTCTAACACCACTTCTTCCTCCACTCTCCCTAAGCAGGTTTTTTTTTTTTTTAAGAGAGAGAATTTTATTTATTTTTTAGTTTTTCGGCAGACACAACATCTTTGTTTATATGTGGTGCTGAGGCTGAACCCCGGCCGCACGCATGCCAGGCGAGCGTGCTAACGCTTGAGCCACATCCCCAGCCTCCACCTAAGCAGGTTTAAGAAGCAACATCCTTCCTTTTCTAGGAAGAATAAATACTATCCAGATTACTTCCCACAGCTACTATTACTATACTACTATATGTAAGGCTGTATGTTAGTGCTCGCTCCCCAGTCTCTCTCGTAACCCTGTGACTAATGTTTATTATTTCATTTCCATTTTAGAGATGAGGAAAAAATTTAAACTTAGGATACATAACTAGCAAGTAGTATAACATGGAGATCAAAAAAGGCAGGTCTTGGGCTGGGGTTGAGGTTCAGTGGTAAAGCGCTTGCTTAGCATGTGTGAAGCACCGGGTTCCATCCTCAGCACCACCACATGAAAAAAAAAAGTTAAAAAACAAAACAAAAAAAACAAACAAAACAACTAGCAGGTCTCACTCCATAGCTTATACTGGTCACTATAAACTGGAGCAGTAGTTTTGTTAGATCTCTCCTCTCAAAGGACTGATATTCACATGCTCTGTGAACAAAACAGAAAGGGAGCACAGAAGTAGTATAGAAGTACTTTATAATTTATCCAGATAAGAGCACCTGCACTGCTTTTTTAAAACAAGATTGGGGGGGTGGAGGAATCTGCAGTCATTTAAGACCCCAACTCTTTTCTGGTCTGTTATTACTAAGATGGACAAGTTGGTCAAGCACCACCTATGGAGCATAGTAAATAAATCACTTTGGTTCAGCGGTAGAGAGGGCATTATGCAATATTTCCCAGCATAGCCCTGACCAGGATTATTTTACGACCAAGACACTTGGGCCCCTCCTCCCCAGCTAGACAGCCTGGCTCCTTTGCATTCCCCTCAGGAGATAGGGTGGAAGCACATAGCTCCACTTTCTGAGGCATAGAGGGCAGCTGAAAGTCCTGCTTGGCCTCTATGGGCAACCACAGGCGCCAATAAATCAGCCACAGGCTATTCTCTCATCCCCTTCCTGGCTTGAATTGGGAGCAACATATAATGCAAAAGAGTACAGACTAGACTTGGAAGATAAGGGATCTAGGTTGAAATTCCTCTGTAAATGACTTATCATCATAGTCAGGTAAATCTCTCTGGGCCCATTTCCTCAGAGTTTTAACACATTTATAACATGGAGACAGTATTTTCTTCTTCTTGGGAAGAATTCAGAATTCATCTATGAAAGCAGCTGGTATGGGACCTGACCCACTAAATGTACTCAATAAACCTAACTTGAGCAGGATCCATCTCAGCTATATTAAAAAAAGACATTCAGGACAGGACTGGGCAAAAAAGATACAGCAGATAAGGTGGGGTCCCTTCCAACTTTCTTGTTAACTATCCCTTGATGTTGTGTTGCCTCTTGGTTTCATCTGTCATCAGAACTTATTTCATGTCATTAGTATTTTGTCCCATGATGGATTCATAGTTTATCCTTAACTAACACATTCAGACTCCTAGAGGCTTTGATGCCCAAACCTAAAAACCAACCCATGCCACAAGGTTGTAGTTCTTGCAGAGAATAGAGCTAAAGGGTTTTGTTGTTGTTTGGTTTTGGTGGGAGGTATTGGGAGGGAGAATGGGCTTTTGGCCCCAAAGCACATCACCTGCTACCTAACCTGCCTAGAAATGGTGCTATCTCCCTACTGCAGAGCCATCACATACTAGCCAAGACTGATTTCTCAATAAACCTGAGAAATCCTACAAGCCAAGTGTAATCTCCTTTGGTTAATACATACAGAGCGGGTTAAACTGGCACAGCAGTCCTGGCATGGTGGAGGATGCAATGTCCGAGATGTCTGTAACTATGAAGTCCATCTGAGAGATGGAGGCCCTAGATCAAGCAGATCAAGAAACACCATGCCCTTTAGGCTTGGTGTCCTTGTAAATATCTGGGTTTTGATTTCTTATTTTGCTGTACTGGGGATGGAACCCAGAGCCTCGTGCATGGTAGACAGGCGCTCTACTACTGAAGCCCTGAACTGAGTTTTATGTAAGGCTTCTCTCAGCTCAAACGTTTGAGATTATGAAATGTCCTTCACATACTTGACAGAATCCTGAGTGAATCAACAGTTCTGCCAAAAGGACTTGAGTCTAAAGAGAAAGAATACCAAAATTAACCCCTTGCAGGGAAATACAAACATTAACTTATAAAACACGTTAGCTACTGCCAGGTTCTAGGTACAGCGCTGGTCGCTGCCCAAGGAATTGATTAGCGCTTGATTTCTCCAAGTAAGTGCTAGGGAGGCGCTGATAAGATGGAACCAACTTTAAAGAGAAAAACTGCATTTGCTTAGAATGACGTAAACATTTTAAAGAGAGAGAGAGAGAGAGAGAAATTATTGGGATTAGGGACCTAGCTTCCTGCCCTTGAAACTGGGTACTCACAAACTGGGATGGGGAGGAGACATTGGCCGCTGCGTCCGCGCAGCTGCACCTGCAGACCCTCCCGCTTGTAAGATGGGTGGGCCCAGTTGCGGGGGGAGGGGGCGGGAGGGGGAGAAGCGTCATGAGTATCGGGGCTTCTGGCGAGGGGTCGCACCCAGGCCCTCAGCAAGGAGGGTTCCAGGCCTGCGCGGCGCGACCGCGCGCCACACCCGCCTGCGTCAGGTCCCAGCCGTGGCACCAAAGGGCAGCTCTGGTCATCCACCCAGCGCTCATTCAAGGTTGCCATTTTCCTCCTGCGCCCTGAATGACATCTCAAACAGATCAAAAACACCCCTCTCCCCAGCTACTTGCATCTGTCTCACGGCCGATGCAGCTGCAGCCACAGCCCCGGTGGCTAGCGGCGGGAGGGACTGAACCCAGAGCAGCCCACAGGGGCTGGGCCGCGACGCTTACCCAGACGCCGCCGCGGCGGCGGGCTGGCTTCTCTATGCGGGAGGGGCGGGCTCCGCGCCGCGCACTGCACGCGGCAGCGCCGACTCACGCACCCGGTGCCGGGCTCTCGCGCGGCTTCCCGCGTCGGCCGCCGCGCGATGGGCCCACGTGATCGTGCGCCTAGTTTCTGGGGGAACCAGCGACGACGGGGCCGGGTGTGCGTGCTTGCGTGCGTACGTGTGCGCCCGCCCGCCTAAGTGGCCAGACGGGGGTCGGCCCGCGCTCTGGGTGTCGCCACGGTCCCCAGTCCTGACTCTGTTAGCGGAAGCGTGGGGCTAAGCCTGAGCGTCACAGGCTCCCCACATACAACCGCGTGACCTGGGGACTTTCCCCAGGGTGTGCAAAAGCACGGGCACCCCCGCAGTTCTGAGGCTGGGGTGGGGGCGGGGAAGATGTGCCCGCGTGTTCGGCGGGTGAGGGCGCGGAGCCAGCCAGGCCGAGCCGCGGGAGCCTGGGAGGCGAGGCGGTCTGGACGGGGTGGAGCATGGCGGGGGAAGTGACTCAAGGCCAGAGGCGGACAGGCCCAATGAAGGCAGGGTGGGGGGAACACGGGGAATGGGCGTCCCAGAGCGGATGAGCGGCGGACAGGATGGGGCGAGGGTACCGGCGCCCCCAGAACGCCCCGGGCATACCGCGAGGGAGGGGGCCCAGCAGCTGGGCCCTGCTGGGTGGGGGTCTAACATCTGGGACGAGTGGTAAAGCATCATCCTGCCCTTGAGGAGTCGGGAGGAACCCAGTCCCATCCAGCTGTGCAAACAGAAGGAGGTCCCAAGCCTACCCTTGGGAGAGGGGCGAGAGGGGTGGTCAAGCCGCCGCCACGACGGCCCCCGCGGTGCGGGTAGTGCCAGCCTCCTCGGAGCCCGACGCAGAAACTTGTTGCAACAAACAGGCAACCGCGGGTGCCCCTAGCAGCCGGCGGCGGAGTGGGTGGGCGGGCGAGAGGGAGGGGAAGGCTGGCGGACGCCGCAGCGAACTGGTGGGCAGACCCGGAGTCGCCGCGTAAGCGGGGCCGGCTCAGTGCGGTGCGGCAGGCGCGGCTGTGCGGCAGCGGAAGTCCTTTGTTGCAGCACAGTCCCTGGCAGAGCCAGAGTCTCTCCGCGCAGCCCAGCCCGAGCTCAGCGCGCCGCTACCACTGCAGCTCGCGGCCCCTTCGCCTCCGCCCGCCTTTCCCGCGGCTGATTTGCCTTAAACTCCCTAAAATCTCCGCAGCCCGGGTTCCTGCTGCGGCGGGTGAGTATTTGCCAGTTGTGGGGCTATTTGCGCAACTTTGGCCCTGGCCTGAGGGCGGCGGGTCGCGGGCCTAGCGGAGTGCGGGGCCAGAGGGGCGCCGACCCGTGCGGGAAGCCGGAGCAAGGCGGAGGCGCTGGGAGGAACTGGAGACCGGCGGCTGCTGGGCCGCCTGCTCTATGTCGGCGCTCCAGGTCCCGAGCGTGCGGCCTCCCTGGGTGGGAGGCGAAGCCCGGGTGGAGAATAGTTACCAAATAGTTATCATCTTTTCCCTTTCTTTCTCTGCCTTTATTTTATTTTTTAAGGGGGGAGGGGAGGTGTAGACGGGAGGCGGGAGGACCCGGTTGATTGACGGGCCCAGGGCCCTCTTCTCTCAACTTACAGCTGCGGCTCCTCGGCGGGTGGGAGGGGAAGTGTCCCGGAGCCCGAGGCCGCAGACTTGGGCGCGCTCCGAGGGAGGAGGCATAAGAGCCTTGCAAATTCTCCTACGCGCCTTCCCACCCGCTCTCGCCGGCACACACGCTTTTTTGTTCAGTAAAAAGTGGTAGGTCTGGGTATCGGGAATTTTCAGTGGGAAAGATCTTCTGTTTCTTGGGAAGAAAGTGCTTTCGCCTCCAGTGGTGGCCGCTTACTAGAAGTTCGGTTAGTTTCGGTGAATGTGTTGTTGGCTGTAGATCAGGAGTTGTTACCACTGGAGTGTGTAGGCATGGTTCTGACTGAGCTCCGCTCCGCTCTGTCTCGCTTTCCACCTAAGCAACGCGTCCACATGATCTGAACGGTTGACAAGACGTTTTCCTAGTTGGGCGCGTCTGGAAGAGGTTGATAAAAGTCGTTGTTTTCAGTGCTTTAAGGCATTTGTATGTCGTGATAATGTTCCTAAGTCGAGTTTCAGTGTACATGCAGTTTCAGGTACATGCAGATTCTGCGTTGGCCAAAGTGTATTTTCATACCGTATTACGACCGGAACAATTTTCCCATTGATACTCGAACCCAAAGGAGCGGTCCGAGGCTTTTTGAGGCAACTTAGAATCGATTTCTTGAGTGAAGGTCGAGGCACTCTAAGGCAAATTTGTTGAAGGTTGCAATATGACAACTTCAAAGCACTCATGATTTGCTTTGAAACGAAGAAATTAGATTCTGTGGAATCTTATTGGTAAAATTGGACATGATCTGGAGAGTCGGGAGATTTGTAGATACAGGAAGATGAAGCCTGACTGATGGCAAGCCATCATTTGCTCAGAATTAAAACTTTTATTTTGAATCACTTGCTAAGTATCTAAGTCTCAGTAAAACTGAATGGCTTTGAGAGCCAGATGGGGCATCCTCCTCTTACACAGAAGAAACTGAAGCATAGTGGAGGTGAAATGCTTTTCTCCAAAGGTTAATAAACAGAAAATCTACAGGAAGCCTTCAGTTAACACACTGATTTTTATAGCAGGATTTCTTCATTAAGACCAAATTTTCCTGCTATTCAGTAACTCAGGCCACGCAGTCTGTTTGTTTCCACCTCTAACATGATGGCGTACTTTTTAGGTGTTTTTTGGAGGGGGTGAGGAGGCTAGTGCATCATTTTTGTCAGAGAAGAGAAACCATGTTTTAACCAGGACCTTAGCGGGGCATGAGCACAGTCACAGCCATTTGCAATTGACCTTGTGTTTTGATTTCACTTTAACACTGCTTATTTTTGTACTGCTTCCTCATTCTCCTCTTTTGCCAGGCTATGAGGAAGATAGTGGACCTTTTTCAAAGTGTCTCCATGTTCTTTGCAGCATCATTTCTCTCTTTAAATGTGTAGGAGAAAAGAAGTGCCTTGCTTTCAGGCCTGTCCTTCTCTGGCCAGGAAAGACATTAAATCTTCACTGTTGACCTTCTGGCCCAAAGGGAAAGAAACCATTTGGGACAGAAATTCAGAAATTTTTCCTTAGCTTTTTACTTTTTAAGCTACAGTCTTTCCCCCAAATCAAGGTATATTTGAGAAACATCTCCTTGAGAGGTCATTTTGGTCTCTATCAGATGTTTTCTCTTGATATTTTCTTCTTGTGCCAGTACCTTTTATGATAGATTGCTTTGTAATTTTTCTTATATTCTAATGTGAACCAAGTCAAGTGTTATTCATGTCTATTTTTTCCTCAAAATGGAAATACTTTTTTAAAATTATAAAATACATAATCTTTGTACACATTCGATCTATGCTGAAATACATAAAATACAAAAATGAAAGTCATTCTGACTCCCACTCCTCAGAGATAATCACCAGGAACAGTCAATTCCTTGTTTTAAAAAGGAAAGAAGGCAACATTTGATCACAACTGTGCTGCTGCATGTGCCTTACCCTGCCTAGGGATGGCCTGTCATGATTCATGGGCTCATGTTCCCTGTTCACTGCTTGAGTTGGTGAGAATTGCCAGGTAGGAAAAAGGGAATGTTTTGAATTGAGCTGATTTTAAAATCTATGATCGAGTAGCAGGCATGAGAGTTTAGACTATCAGAGTTGCTGTCTTCACTTTGTTCTCCTGAAGTGTACCTTGGTGGGTGGGTTCTCACACATTTTTTTTTTTTTTTTTAATTTTATCTAGTCTCTGATGGATTGTTTTATCCAAGCCAAATGCATTAAAACAAGACAAACCCCTCACATGTAGAAAATTTCCTTATTTATAGTTGGGTATGAGTGGGTGTAATTGGGATAAAGACCACTCCCAATGTATCCCTGTGCTGATGTGGATGATGGAGGTTCCTCCTGATCAGTATCCAGAGATTGAATTTTGAATATTACGGAAAGGAAATGAGAAGAAAGAGGGAGAAGTTAGTAGTCTGTTTTCAGGTATGGCATGAGAAGGACCCGTTGGGGAAGGGTGGATGGGACTCAAACCTGAGTGCTACTAATAATTGGCATCTTGGCATATATTTAAGATAGAGACTTGTAATGAACTTACATTTTGGCATATATAGTTATTTTTACATTAACTGCAAGAGATATTAGTCAAAATACAGAATCACTCCTTATCCTGGTGTATTGAAGAATAACCTATGAAGAAGTTCTGAAAACAAAGACCCAAGATAGTTCATATCAGTTATTTGAGGGTATTGGGAACATGTTTTTTTTTTTTTTTAAACACTACTTTGTCTTTGAATTTATAACTGTTTTAAAATAAAATCTGAAAATTAAAGAAATAGTTGCCGAAATTTTCTGTTGTGTGTGCAAGATGGATTTTTTTTTCTTTTTTCTTTTTTAGAAATAACTGAAGAAGGTCCATCCCCACTTTAAAATTCTAGTGTTTGGGGAGGACATTCTATAGTGGGCAGCAAGAATCTGGTTAGGGAAAAGGCAGGGCATTCTGCCTGCCTGTAAGATGGAGCAGTATGAGAATGATGCGAACTTTTAGATTTGTAAAAAAAAAAAAAAAGGGAGATTCTGGGAAGCTTAGAATGTTCCAAAAGAGCAGTGTGGTTGATAGTCATGTCCAGAAAGTGTTGGTTGGCTTACAGAAACTGTAACTTAGAACTTTTACTTACAAGACAAGCAGTTTGGGGTAAATCAACCACAGGACTTGTTTCTTCATTCACAAAATGAGGATAATAAAAATACCTATCTTGGGGGCTGGGGTTGTAACTCAGAGTGGTAGAACGTTTGCCTGGCATGTGTGAGGCACTCGGTTTGATCCTCAGCACCACATAAAAATAAATAAATAGGGGCTGTAGGTCAGTGGTAGAGTTCTTGCCTAGCATGTGTGGGATATTAGGTTCAATCCTCAGCACCACAACATAAAAATAAACAAAGACATGCTGTCCAACTACCAAAAAATTAATTAATTAATTAAAAATAAATAAGTAAAATAGAGGTATTGTGTCCATCTACAACTAAAAAATATTTTTTATAAAAACCCTATCTTGGGTAGTTGTAAGAATTAGTTGTATAATGCATGAAAAATGATCTGTAAATTGTCAGCCATGTGACAAAGCAAAAAGTTGTTAAGCAAAATAAAACTTAACCTACTTCAACAATTATTCATCCAAAAACCATCAAATATCAACTAAATGTCAGGCAACTGGAGGCTCAGGGGTTACAGTAATGACTAAGACAGTGTTCTAAACCTTACAATAAAGCAGAGAAACTAAATAATTATAATACCTACCTTAAGCGCAGTGATAGATGTAGCATCCAGTTTAGATGATAAATTTTTGACCACCCTATGGTTGTATGTATACAGAGTTTGGAAAGCATAAAAGAGAGTGCTCTGCCTCTTCCTGGGATCAGAAAGAACTCCCCAGAGAATGTGAGCTGGACATGGAAAAGTTTCTAAGCAATGGTGTGAAGGTAGGAATGCTTTCACAGTGTTAGGTGATTTGGGATGAAGGAAAATCTTAAATAGATTTATGACTTAAAATGGAGTTAAGTTTAAGCTTCTTAACTTTTTTTTTTTAATAGTTTTTAGTCATCAGTGGATCTTTTATTTATTTATATGCATTGTTGAGGATTGAAGCCTGGGCCTCACACATGCCAGGTGAGCACTCTAGCACTGAGCCATTACTCCAGCTCCAGAGCTTCTTAACTTTTATGCTAATCTTTATTGGTTTCATTTCATTGAATTTCCTGCCCCGCCATCCTGGGGACTGAATTCTGGGGTACTCTGCCACTGAGTTGTATCCCTACCCCTCTTTATTTTTTGAGACAGGGTCATCCTTTACTCTCAAATGATTCATAAAGAACAAGAATTAGACCTCTAGGTCTTGTTTATTTTGAGAGAGGGTCTCACTAAGTTGCTGAGGCTGGCCTTGAACTGGTGATCCTCCTGCCTCCAAGTAGCTGGGATTAGAGTGGTGTGCCACTATTTTCAGCTTCATTTTGTTGAATTTTAATTAGGAGTGTGGTTAGAATTATGCACAAACAAGTGGCTGGGATTGTGGCTCAGAGGTGGAGCGCTTGCCTAGCATGTGTGAGACACTGGGTTTGATCCTCAGCACCACATAAAACTAAAATAAAGGTATTGTGTCCACCTATGACTGAAAAATAAATGTTTAAAAAAATAAAGAATTATGCACAAACAAAAAACACTGGGGCCACAGAGTTGAAAAGTGTTAAATGTGTAAGATTTCCTAAAAGAAGGAAACTGGTAATCCCTGCCATCATTGCTGAGATCTACCTTACTGGTTCTTCATTCAGTAACTGTTCACTGAATAGTTATGTTCCACCTAAAGGAATAAGCCAAAGTCCTTGCCTTCAAGTTGCTCACAATCTACTGAGGCATACCAATACATATGTAATTGTAGCCAGTTCCTATTTAGTACTTTGTGACTGACATGCCTATGGTAACTCTAAAAGCTACTATCCCTTCACAGTTGAAGAAAGAGGCACAAATTGGGTAAGCAGCCTACTCAAGGTCACACCTAATAAGTGGCCAATCTCAGGCCGTCTGGTTAATCAGTACTTTAATGCTCACTATATATATTGCTGTTCTAATTATTAAAATGTAAAGTGCAAAATAAGGTGATAATACACAGTTAAAATGGGAGAGGAAGTTATAAAATGCTTTCAGGAGGAGGTAGTAACCTCTAATATGTGGGAGGGTCATACAGCAGAATCAATCAGCCTCAGTAAAACTGGAGGTAAGACATGAAGTCCTGTATATTGAGGATGCCTGGGAGTGAGGCCATAAGCAGTACTCTATTGCTTGAATTTTGAAGTTTGAATTAGGAAGCAGCCACAGATACAGGTAGATGGGTGGGCACAGAGGGTCTTGTATGCCTTGCCAAGGAGTTATATGGCCTGGGGATATGTGAGGGGGCACCTATAGCAGGAGAATGGCATGGTCTAATTTTATTCTTTGTGAATCATCTGAGAGTGAAGGATGTATTTGAGGAGCACATTAAGGAACCCATTACAATAACTCAGGATCGATAATAGAGGCCTTGCAAGGGCAGGGAAGGTAAGGATAAAATGAAGGGGCATATTTGAGAAATACTGAGTGGGAAAATTGGCAAGACTTGGCAAATTGTTTGCCAGAAGTTCCAGGTAATTTGTAAGTAGCCTGGGGGTGCATAGTGTGGCAACTGAAACAGAAGGCAGGGGGAGGAGCAATTTTAGGTGAGCCTCAGACAAAGTCTGAGTGCATAAAGTGAGTACTTTGGAATGGGTAGGAATCCTACAAAATGAACCCTAAGAATGAATACAAATGCCATGTGCAAAAAGGGACTTCCTGGTAAAACTACTTTTAGTGGAGAAAAGCCAACTGTTTATACAGTGCCCTCTGGTGGTCAAAATATGTTATGCTGCGTCTTGAAGATGAAGGATGAAAGTGTAGAAACTGCCTGGATTAAATACTTTACTCCTGGAGGAAAGAGAATATTTTAGAAGCCACTGTTTCCTCTGCCTTCGGGTTGAATTGATTTCCTAGACCTGTAATTCGGTTGAACTACAAAGGTATCTCATAAGTTAGTTGGTTGGCAATCTTACCTAATCCCTGTCATGAAGCAGAAGAAGGCAATTTGAGTGCCTATCATCAAAGTACAGAAATTGAAATTTGTATGTGTGTGTGGGGGGTGGGGGATGCTAGGGATTAAACCTAGGGGTGCTTAACCAATGAGCCACATCCCCAGCCATTTTTAAATTTTGAGAAAGGATCTCACTAAGTTGCTTAGGGCCTCGCTAAATTTGTGAGGCTCACTTTGAATTTGTGTTCCTCCTGCCTCAGCCTCCTGAGCCACTGGGATTACAGGCATGGACCACCATACCCAGTTAGGGATTTAAAACTTATCTTACTCTAGAGCTGTTCCCTAAGTTCTCACAGAAAATTAATTTATTATAAATTGAGTTTCAATGAGTTTTTGTCTTGTTTCACAGCCTATAAGAGTCTGAAATGGTGAACAGAAGGAGGTCAGCATACCTTTTAGAAGTAACAGCTGTTGGCTTGACAAGGGGACAGAAAAATACCAGCAAACCAACCAACAAACCACCATCTCCAAAAGCAGGTGTAGGTATAAACAAACTTTGCAAATTTCACCAGCTCCTGCACCTCAGCAAAACATAATTGATGTAGAGAACATAGTCAGGGGTGCCGTGTGTGGAGCTGCAGTTAGAGTAGCGAAGAACTCTAGACCAGGACTGAAGAGACCAGGGTTATCCTGACAACCACTAAACCTACAAATGGCTGTGAGCATATCACTTGGTTTGCTTTGTGGGCCTGTGGAATAGTGGATTAAACCTGTCATTTCATAAAATTTTATAAAATGTGCAATGATGACATTAATAATTTTTAAAAATTGGATTATGCTTGGATTGAAAGGGCAAAAAACATTTGCCATCTCTAGTTTATACAAGAGTTCTTTGATGAGTATAATTATGCCAATTTTATAGTTGAGAAAAGTAGAACTAGAGAGAGAAAAAGTTTCCTCATACCTACATAAGTTGTAGAGCTGGTATTCAAATCTAGTAGGGTGTGCTTCCTGGGCTTTTAAAAAAATTCCTTCATTTAACAAGCTATACTAAGTGCCAACTATGTGAGAAGAGTGTGCTAGACACAGGAACACCCAGGCTGTTAAGTCTCGGCCCTGTCCTTGAGGGTTCAGAATAGTGGGCATTACTATACCAGACTGTTCCTTGGGTCTCTGTCAGTGCTAACGATACAAGTAATACTTCAGCATTGTTAGCATTAATGTACAGCTGAGTTGTGTTTTTAAAAGACTTGAGGGTGTGAACATGAAACCAAACTACCATTTATAGCATTGTTTCTATGGGAATATGTGTTTTAGGTTCCAAATAACTTAAAAATAAGTTTTGGAACATAACCCAGTTATAATTTCAGAACTTCCTGTACTGAGAACTGAATTTGGAGTTTAATAACCAGCCAGAATGTTTGGTCTAAATAGTGAATAAGTTTTTCTAATAATTTTTCTAATCATTTAAATGGCTTAAAGTAAAACCTTTTATCTTTAGGACCCTCTACAACTAGTTATTCCCAGCAGTTTCAAGGAGAAAACCTAAAGAATTTAATCAGTTTCAGAGATTGAACTGTATACCCTGGAAAATGGTATTCAAAGAAAAAACTTTTGCTGATTCGATATTCTTTTAGGTGGCAAAATCTCTAAGGTTGTGATCTTAGACTGGAGAGTTATATTGTTTGTGCTCTAATCCAAAGAAGTTCTCTCTTTATGGCATACATGCAATACTATATGCCTCTGTCTTGGTCAGTTGTTCATTACCATAATAAAATACCCGAGACTGGGTTACTTATAAAGAAAAGTTTATTTAGCTCACAATTTGAATGCCAAAGATCCTAAGAGCATAGCACCGGCTCTGGTAAAGTCACCTCTTGGCTAGATCATATGTTGGGAGTAAAGGATGTATTTGAGGAGCACATTAAGGAACCCGTTACAATAACTCAGGATTGATAATAGAGGCCTCGCAAGGGCAGGGAAGATAAGGATAAAATAAAGGGGCATATTTGCTTTCTTTATAACAAAACTCCCTCTTAGGAGCTACCTGGTTTTAATCCTTTCCCAGGGTGGTGCTACCAGTGATCTAATGTCCTCCCACTAGGTACCACATCTTAGGGCTGGGGCTATAGCTCAGTTGGTAGAGTGCTTGCCTTGCAGGCACAAGGCCCTGGGCTCAATCCCCAACACCACAACAACAACAACAACAAAAGTACCGTGTCTGACAAGGCTTCCAGCACGTGCACTTTTGAACACACTTAAATCACATCTAAACCATAGCAACCTCTGTTTTTTTAATCTAGTTTTTTTAACTTATGTATGTGTATGTAGTATGTGTTGAGATATACACACACACAAATATCTGCCTAGAGCAGAGCCTGACATTATAGTAAGGCTTAACAAATATTAGCTATTCATATTATTATTGTATTATAGTTGTCATTTACCACACCTCTCATCCTTCACCTTCCATTTATAAAGCAAATCTACCTTCCTTTCCATTCAAACTATTGTTAGTCCTCCCCCACAACTGTTTATATATATACCTATGCAAATACCAGAAATGTCTTTCCCTTGCTCTATGTTTTTATCCACCTACTCCTTTGTCAAGTTTCCACTCAAATCCTACATCCTTCCTAAAGCCTCCTGTTCTGGTATAATTCATGCTTTTCTCCTTCTAAACTCTTGCTGTATTTTAGTCAATATAATTTAGTTAGTTGTTCTCAAATTGCTTTTTAGTTTCAAATTTAATCCCTCATATATAATTAGCTCAGCTATACACCATCTTTCTGCACCCCCATGCTTTATACAGTGTTAGGAACACAGTAGGTGTTCAATACATTCTGATACTCTAATTATAAAACTTGAGGGAACCCTTTCATTACATTTTAGGCTTTTAAAAAAGGTAATCTTGGGCTGGGGTTGTGGCTCAGTGGTAGAGCACTCACCTGGCATGTATGAGCCCTGGGTTCAATCCTCAGCACCTCATAAAGATAAATAAATAAAAGTATTGTATCCATCTACAACTAAAAAATATTTTTTAAAAAAGTAATCTACAGTCCTTAATTAAATCCATACACATACATTCAATCTTATAAGACACAGAAATAGGTAAAAGGAGATTAAAATATATACAGGTTGTGTATCCCATATCTGAAATGCTTGGAACCAGAATTGTTTCAGCTTTCAGACAAAATTTTCCTGGATTGTAGAATATTTTTATGACTTTTATTGGCATGTTAGTACTTTAAAAATTTTAGATTTTGAAACATTTGGAATTTGGGGATTAGGTATGTTCAACCTATACTTAAATAACCCTTTGAGATCTGAAGGTAACTGTAATAGGTGCAGAGATGGGGTGTTGAATTGGGAGTCTGGTGCTAGGCTCTCCTCCAGACTTTCCTGAGGCTGTGCAAATCATCCTTAAGTTTCTCAGTGGTAATGCAAGTCTGTGTCACAATTTGGAATTATTATTTGCTTTACAAAAGGAGACACTTCAAAATTACTTTAAGTTACTTTATTTGCTTTACATGCTTTTTTGTAGACCCTTTTCATTTATCCAGTGATGGGGCCAAAGATGTCATCACCCTCATTTCTTATTGCAAAAAGAAAGGTTATGTGCCTGGCACATAGTAAGTACTCAGTGTGCTGACTGTGATGTCTGCTTATAAACAAATCTGAAAATAGGTAATCCAGCAAGACTATTATTTCCAATTTAAGAGATTTAGCCATGGAGGGTAAGTGTTTTTGAAATCTTAGTGTCAATAAGAAATTTACTGAAACAGCTTACATAGTATATCTTAGGGAACACATCTGTTGAATAAGACTAAGTGGACACATGCAGGTAAAATCACATTACAAATAGTGTTCAGAATGGAGGTGGTCACTTGTGCAGTAGCACATAGCCAATAAACTCTAAGCCCCACGCCCAGTCTTTGTTAGTGTTCTTTGCAGAGGGCCACACCTCATAGTTCCAAAGAAGTGTTTAGTACCATCTAGGTAGACTGGAGTCCTTGTATTATAGTCCTGCTACCTACTTCACCACAGCTAACTATATCCTGAGAGATATGGTTTAGTGACCCTAGATTGTTAACCTTCTTTTATAAAATAAGAATTTGGACTTGGAGTAGATCTTTCTAAGCTCTACATGTCTGTGACTATCTAAATTACTTAATATGTTTAATGTGTTGGCTGTTTTTGAATTTGAGATGAGCTGGAGCTAATAAGCTTTTCAAATCAAAATCTTAAAAATCCACCATAATTTTTTAATTTTTAAATTCTTGCTGAAGTACCACACATTGGGTATCCTAGCCTTAGGGGAGCAGTCCTTATCCAAAAAACATGAAGTCCTTTGAATCACGCTTGAATGTTTTGCTGTCAGCCCAGCCTTTGACTTCTAGCTGTGATAAACTTGTTTTTCCAGTGATGCAGCTAAGTAACACAAACAAAAGCAACCACAGATTTCAGTCATAAAAACAGGAGCAACTGAAATATAAGCAATACTTTTATGTGAAACTTTTTATAGGTTTTACTATAAGAAAGTTCACTAAGTTTTTTTTTTTAATAGCATCATTAAAGAGATCAGAATATTGAAAAGAGATCAAACTTGGAATTCGAGTGAAATTATTTTTTGTGGATTTTTTTTATTTGTTTTGATAATTGAATCCAGGGGTACTCTATCACTGAACTAAACCCCAGTCATTTTTATTTTTGAGACAGGGTCTCACAGAGTTGCTGAGGCCAGCTTCAAACTTGTAATGTTCCTCCCCGAGTCTTCTGAGTCACTGGAATTACAGCTGTGCACCACTGCACTCAGCTGAAATTATTTTGTAATAAAAGCAAAAGCACTGGGCTAAGGATGTAGCTCAGTGGTAGACTGCTTACCTAGCATGTGTGAAGCCCCTAAGTTCAATTCCCAGCACCAAAAAAAAAGTGAATGCATTATAAAAAATGTAATGCAAAAGAGATTTAGGGATTAGATCCCTCATCCTCTATGCCTACTTTTTTTTTTTTTTTTTTTTTTTAAGTATTAAGCCTTCTTAAAGCTTTTCTGAATGAGAGAGAACAAGAATACAGTTGCTGGTACAATGTAAATTACAGCTATTAGAAGTTATTCTACCTAAGATCATTTTTACCCAGAACTTGGACAATTGCTTAATACCATTGCTTAAACTGTAGGTCAGCCTAGTAGTTGTATGGTTAGCACCAAAAATTAGACAGCCCTTGTTCAGCTTCCACCTTTATGATGAGAGAAAATGTAGACAGACAGATGGAGGCAAGGGTTTCATACCCATTTAAACCCAGAGCCCTTGTGTTCTACTACAGCATGATGCCTCTTCCATAGAGAAGGAACTTTACTCAGTTCATGTTGAATGAAATCACTAATTTAGAAACTGTCAAAATTCTCAATGATCTAACCTTGAGATTATGGAATGCCTATGCTATTGCTCATTTCAGTACTTAATAGTGCCTGGTCCACCAAAGGTATTCAGTAAAATTTTTGAATGAATAAATATATATTAAATACTATAAATACCATTATTTGTTTCAGTGTTTTGTTTATGTTAACACAGAATGTATTTTTACTACTTTGATTGAATAGTGATTATAGCTTCAGATGTCCTATGTAATTGGACTTACATGTAGTTGTATTAATTTGAATTAATGGCTGTAAAACTGCTTTTCATACAGATAAGAGTTCTTGGAACTCTTTGTCTTTATTTCAAGTGTGGACTATTTAATGCCTGAAAGTTGTTATAGATTTATAGCTTTCTAATGGACTGTGTTATTTAAAAGGAAACTTTAAGATTATCTACTTAGACTTACTTCCTGATGCTTAAGTAAGCATTACCACTGCTGTGACAGCAGTTACTGTTACTTCCATTAACTGATTACCTGCCAAGCACTATACATTTTATACGCCACCTCTGTGAATGCTTATTTTAATGTTATTTGAGGTGTTATCCCCACCTTGAAACTAAGGGTGAACTAGGAAAGCAAGTTTCAAAACTCTTTAGTTAGATTGGAACCCAGGTCTGACTGATTCAAGGCTTGTGCTCATTTCACTGTAATATCCTCAATAACATTTTGCTTCTTCTTTAATTTGGGTGCTTATTATCCTCCAAACAGGTTTGTTTAATTTATGAACAACTCTTATTACTAGAAAGCAATTTTTTTCAATCCTTCTACTTTGTTTTCATTTAGGGTCTCTTCGAATCCTACAAAAATGACTATACACTAGAAATCTCGCCCTACTTAAATGAGCTTGGGTCCACATTTTTGTAGACTTTTTTTTTTTTTTTAAACCTTTTGAATAAGACTGTATTGTTTGGATTTGTTTTATATAATTCCAATTGTAATAGAATTTTGTACTTTTGTTTAATTCATTCTCCATCCTAAAATTTTCTCACTTCTGTTGTCTTCATTCAAAAATACAATTTTCGAAAGTCAGTGAATTTTAAGAGTGAATTCTAGGGAGTAGACTATTCACTAAAAATTCCCTTTTTATCGGGCACCCAAATTATAAATAACACATTGATGAGCATCTTTGGCATAAACTGCTTTTGTATTTAGATCCATGGAAAACAGGAGTTTTCTGGTACAGATTTTCAAGTTACAGTGGTTTGAAATAGCATACCTACTTGATACACCTGATCTGGTTTCCAGAAGGCACAGTGGTTGCCATTTTAAGAAGGCAGCAGATGTCATCACCTTCATTTCACACTACAAAAGCAAAACTATGTGTTTGACACATAGGAAGTACTCAGTATGCCATGCATGTATGCTTACAACAAATCTGAAAATATGTAATCCACACTCACATCCCTACCCATGGAACTCTGGCTTTAGGCAGGGAAATAGGAAGGAAGATGTAATTTAGGCCTGTAGGGGGAAAGGGTATGTAATCCATATTTGATCTATGAGGAACAGATAAAAGCAAGTAAGTAAATTTAGATACTCTTAATTACTATAGCAGGGATCAAAGAGTTTTGGGACTGAAGAATGAACATTTTATTTCTCTGAACAGCTTGTTTAAATGTTCTTTTTAAGTTCAGTAAAATCACGTAGGAATTTTTTTAGTAGCAGATACATTCTGAACCTTTATGTATACAGATTAAAATTTGAGGCTAAAATTGGATCTTATTTAGGCCTGGGGATTTAGGTCAATGTTAAAGCACCTCTGGGTTCAATCCCAACTACCCAAAACAAAACCAAAAATATACAAAAATAGAATTTTACTTTTCTCCCAGCTTCAAATAGTTATCACCACATAGCCAATCTTGTATCATATATAGTCCCTTCACCCACTTCATTCATCTTGAATATCTCATTTCATCTACAAACACTTCAATACATATATATATAAAAGATAAAGATTTTTTATAGTTATATTATACTTGAGATATAGGTGTACTTTTTAATTTTTTAAAATAGAACAGTGATTATATTTTTTTATCATACTAAGTCCTATAATGGCAAAGCATATCTTTTTAAATTAGTTTTACATGACAGGAGAATGCATTTTTTGACACATCATACATAAAGGGAGTATAACTTTTCATTCTTCTGATTGTACATTATGTAAAGTTACACTGGTTGTATAATCATATATGCACATTTTTAACAATCAAAAAACCCTTATCACACTTAGAAATGAGCAATAGTTCCTTAATGTCAATCATCTAAGAAATTTTTAATAATAATCTGGTTACTAATGTTCAGATTAATCTTTTATTTCTTTTGTTGTTCATTTCCTTTAAGTACTCCATTCTAAATCTTGAAAATTTTCCCACTTTTTTCTGTTATCTTCATAAATATAGTTTTTGAAAGCCAGTGCATTTTAAGAGTAAAGTGGAAAAGAATGTCATTTTTCCTTTCATATTTAATGTATATATTTTTCCTGAAACCAAAATTAAGGTTTTTTGTTTTTGATGACTTTTTTTAATATGGGAAACCTGAATAAATGGCTGTTTTCATTTTCAAACTTAAAAAATTATTCATAATGTATTAGCAGGTTTTACTACATTAGGGTGGAAATCTATTCATACCTTGAATGTAATAGTAGTCAGACAAGTCTGAAATAATGATAAAAATTATTTTAATGCTTTTCTTATATTATCTGACTTTAATATTTTTGTTTTACACAGGTCTCTAATTAATAGAAGATGGCAAAACCCAGCCACAGCAGCTACGTCCTTCAGCAGCTAAACAACCAAAGAGAATGGGGTTTTCTCTGTGACTGTTGTATTGCAATTGATGACATTTACTTTCAAGCCCACAAAGCCGTTCTAGCTGCCTGCAGCTCCTATTTTAGAATGTTTTTCATGAACCATCAACATAGTACTGCACAACTGAATCTCAGCAATATGAAAATTAGTGCTGAGTGTTTTGATCTCATTTTGCAATTTATGTATTTAGGAAAAATTATGACAGCTCCCTCCAGTTTTGAGCAGTTTAAAGTGGCAATGAACTACCTACAGCTGTACAATGTTCCTGACTGCTTAGAAGATATACAGGATGCAGATTGTTCTAGTTCAAAATGTTCATCTTCTGCTTCCAGCAAACAGAACAGCAAAATGATATTTGGAGTAAGAATGTATGAAGACACTGTGGCTAGAAATGGAAGTGAAGCCAATAGGTGGTGTGCAGAGCCAAGTTCAACAGTAAATACACCACATAATAGAGAGCCTGATGAAGAATCTTTACAATTAGGTAATTTTCCTGAACCACTATTTGATGTATGTAAAAAAAGTTCTGTGTCCAAATTATCTGCTCCAAAAGAACGTGTATCGCGTCGCTTTGGACGGAGTTTTACCTGTGACAGCTGTGGATTTGGCTTTAGTTGTGAAAAATTATTAGATGAGCATGTGTTGACCTGTACTAACAGACATTCATACCAAAACACAAGATCTTACCACCGAATAGTAGATATTAGGGATGAAAAAGACAGTAACATCAAAGCTGAATTTGGTGAAAAGGATTCTTCTAAAACATTTTCTGCACAGACCGACAAATACAGAGGAGACACAAGCCAGGCTCCTGATGATTCAGCTTCAACCACTGGAAACAGGAAAAGTAGCACAGTGGAGTCTGAAATAGCCACTGAAGAAAAAAGCAGAGCTGCTGAGAGGAAAAGAATCATTATCAAGATGGAGCCAGAAGATATTCCTACAGATGAGCTGAAAGATTTTAACATTATTAAAGTTAATGATAAAGACTGTAACGAATCCACTGATAACGATGAATTGGAAGATGAACCTGAAGAGCCATTTTATAGATACTATGTTGAAGAAGACGTCAACATTAAAAAAAGTGGTAGGAAAACTCTAAAACCTCGGATGTCAATAAATGCTGATGAAAGAGTTGGTTTAGAAAATATGAGACCCCCTAACAACAGCAGTCCAGTTCGAGAGGATACTGAAAATGCATCATGTGAGCTGTGTGGACTCACAATAACCGAGGAGGACCTGTCATCTCATTACCTAGCCAAACACATTGAAAATATCTGTGCATGTGGTAAATGTGGGCAAATACTTGTCAAGGGTAGACAACTTCAGGAACATGCCCAAAGATGTGGAGAACCCCAAGATCTGACAATGAATGGGTTAGGAAATACTGAGGAGAAAATGGACATGGAAGAAAATCCTGATGAGCAGTCTGAAATAAGAGATATGTTTGTTGAAATGTTGGATGATTTTAGGGACAGTCATTACCAGTTAAATAGTATCCAAAAAAAGCAGTTATTTAAGCATTCTGCCTGTCCTTTTCGATGTCCTAACTGTGGCCAGCGTTTTGAAACTGAAAATCTAGTGGTTGAACATATGTCTAGCTGCCTAGACCAAGATATGTTTAAGAGTGCCATCATGGAAGAAAATGAAAGAGATCACAGGCGAAAGCATTTCTGTAATCTGTGTGGAAAAGGATTTTATCAGCGGTGTCATTTAAGGGAACACTATACTGTTCATACTAAGGAAAAACAGTTTGTTTGTCAGACATGTGGAAAGCAGTTTTTAAGAGAACGTCAGTTGCGTCTGCACAATGATATGCACAAAGGCATGGCCAGGTATGTCTGTTCCATTTGTGATCAAGGAAACTTCAGAAAACATGACCATGTACGGCATATGATTTCTCATTTATCTGCTGGTGAGACTATATGCCAGGTCTGCTTTCAGATATTCCCAAATAATGAACAATTGGAGCAGCACATGGATGTTCATCTGTATACATGTGGAATATGTGGAGCAAAATTTAATTTGAGGAAAGATATGAGATCACATTATAATGCCAAGCATTTGAAAAGAACCTAAGTGATTTTCTACTGTACTAATGTCTAGTTGATAGCAGACAAAACACCAAAGCAAAAAGGATATGAGCTATTTAGAAATTGATTTTATAAGATGAATTGTTTTAAAAAAAATTCAAGTCCCTTTTATCTTTAATATTTTTGTTTAGGATATTAAGTTTCTACATTTTAGGCGTTAAAATGTTTTTATCATTTTTTTGTTGTTTCTAATAGCATTCTTTGTTTCTAGTTTTCTTAGCTTGGATTAAAATTACTTTTACATGTAGACGATAAGTGGCTGTTACCCCTTCAGTGACTATTAAACTTTAGTTTTTTTTTATCAATAAGGTGATGACTTCACTATTTTTATGTGTTTTTTTTTTTTTTTTTTAAGGTTATCATGTGAAATTTAAAACCCAATATGATTGGCCGTTCCTGTTTAAATTTTAAAAAGAATTTATTTGAAACTGCCCTATTTCATTGTTAGCATTTTTTTCTTTTTCTTTTTTCTTTTCCCAGTTGAACAGTGGGTTAGCTACTGTTTATTCTCCCTTATTATCAATGAAATTCATATTCTTAAATTGACAAGCTTATTAGGCAAGTTAGGTGCACTGAATCTAACCTTTAAGGTTGACATGGGCTCAAACTTGGTCTAAAAAGATTGATGGACCTGAGGAAATTCCTATAAATGAACATTTCCTATAACTGATAAAATATTATCATTTAATAATCACATTAAAAACTTATATTAAGTGTAAATCCCAATGGCTTTCCCTCACTTGAGAAACTTGTGGGGATAAGCCATTTTGTTTTATGATATTAAATTTAACTATGATAGTTAATTAAAAAGACATCTTGTATTCATTAAAAATATTTTTAATTTAAAATATTCTTGATTTTCTAAAGTGTGTTAGTTTACCAGTTATTTTTGTTTATAAATAGACTTTAATAGCGCTCTAGAATATGACATCTAAAGGAAAATATGATTTAAAATTACATACTTTTGGAACTTTGAGATTCGAGAAAGTTGCCATGTATATTGATAAATCTAATAAAATAAATCAATTATAAATCTGGTTGTTCTATAAAAGTAGAGTGCACAAAAAATGTGTTGTGTTTTATACTAAGATTTGGAGAAAATGTGTCGTGGCAAATTGCAGTTTATCACCATGCTTTATTATTATTTTCTGTAAAGGATACAAAATTTGAGGATTATAAAATAATCAGCATATAAATGGAAATAGTTTATCATTTTCAATTAAAGTAGTTTGTTAGTTGTTATTGACAGAGGGTCTACATCATTTACATGTGAATTAAAACACTGGCAAACCTGACCCACCAATAAACACATCTACTGAATAGAATGCCTATTAATGTGAATTACTTGTAACATAATACCCTTCTTATAATTAAAAGGATTTTAGTTAACTCTCCTATATTTAAAATATAATTTTGTGATTATGAGCAATAGTTTAATGGCATTGCTTTTTGTTCACATCAGATTTTTAAATAAGTAATTTTTGTACAGTTTACATAAAAGAACAAGTTGCCAAGAGAATTGAGATATTATTATATTATTATTGACATATTGGCTAGTAAAGATTTGGTTGAAAGTATTAGAGCAGAGTGAGTACAGAGACTTACAGGGATATGTTCAAATTGTTGAGGTTAGGAATAGCACAGGAGCCAGGGCAGAATTAATGTGAAGTAGAGAGGCACAAGAAGATAAAACAAGAAATCAAGAATTTTTTTTTTAAAGCCACACAGTAAACAGAGAATGCAGGAAAAATGAGTTCCTCTTAGTCTTAGATTTAGTTGTTTATCAAATACTTAAACTGGAAATGCAAGTTAAATTGAAATATAAGATGCATGTATATATTACTGTTAGGAACCTGATAACCAAAAGCTCTCAGAAAGTAGTGTAAAGAGATAAGATAAACCAAATTTCCTAAATACATGATATCTTAGTGGATATGATCTTCAGGGTCACTTTTTTCTACCCTCATCAAAATTTTTTTGTAATGGCTTTCCCCACTATTGGGGTGGGGGGTGGGGAGGGCTTTTTTCTAAATACTACCTCTTTGAAGAAAGGATTATTTATTCCCCTGGGGAGGGGTTGTGTGATTTTGTACTTTGCCATGTGCTAACAGCCAACAATTAGCAACCAAATATATAAACATTATCTTAATTTTACATGACACAGATGTTTATACTATAGTTTCACAAAGTCACACCTCATGATGTTTTCTTCTAGTTTCATATGTCACAGGACACACTAGTTTTGGAATTAGCTACAGGGTAGTACAGGCTTCTCCAAGTGGAAAGTTTAATTTTCCTTATCAAACAGTTCATTCAAAGGCTATGTGGCTTTTAAAATTAAGGGAAGCTCGGCACAATGACACATGCCTGTAGTCCTAGTGACTTGGGAGGCTGAGGCAAGAGGATGCAAATTTGAGGCCAACCTTGGCAGTTTAGCAACTTAGTGAGACCCTGTCTCGAAATAAATAAAAAGCACTGGGGATGTAGTTCAGTAGAGCACCCTTGAGTTCAATCCCATATCAAAATAAAACAAAATTAGGGGAAATGAAAAATGCCCAACACCTTAGCCAGACTCAACTTCCTTTCACCTCCATCCTCTGTTGGAACTAAAGAGATCTAACTCCTTTGCTATTGCTTCTTGCTCTCCTGTGCTGTGAAGAGAATGAAGACTGGAAGTTGTCTGCTGTTCATATAACACACGTCTTTAGGCTCCAAATTTTCCTTAAGAAAAGGAAAATCTAGATAGATGGAGTAGGATCTTGTTCCTGTTTCATTCTGACACCATTTTGTTTGAAAAGACCTTTTGTTCTTACCACTACCAATTCTTGGATTCCTTTTTTTCTTCCATACTGGGATTAAACCCAGGGGCACTTTACCACTGAGCTATATACCCAGCCCTTTGTAATTATTTTGAAGCAGGGTCTCACCAAGTTGCCCAGGCAGACTTTGAACTTGTCATACTACTGCCTCAGCCTCCTGAGTAGCTGGGATAACAGACATGCACCACTGTGCCTGGCTAGTTTTTTGGATTTCTTTATGTATAATGAGCAATCCCAGACTAAATTTTTTATCTTGTGGTGCTAGTGATCAAACCCAGTGCCTTACAAGACATGTTAGGCAAATGCTCTAACACTAAGCTACATCCTCAGGCCTATTTTTTCTAAAAAGCAAGAAATCCTGACGGAATAGTCAGCTTTTAACAAACTTGCCACCAATTACAGTGCAATTTGGATGTTCTGTAACTTTTTAGTAAATAAGACCCTCACACCCAGAGATTAATAAAACATAGCCAAGGCCATAGTAGATTAGGATTCAGAAGTTTGTCTTAATTTCCCATATTATTAAAGTAAAAATATTCAGAGAAACGAGCCATATGAGTAAACTGGTATTTGGCAAATGTTTAATTACTACAAAGTAATTAACAGTTTGACTATGGACAAAAATTAAATTAGAAAAAAATCTTCCAGAGGAGCTAGTTACAATAATAAGAATTAAAATAAGGATGGTTTTGCTAGAGCTGACACTAATTAAAAGGAAAAATAATGGGCAAGAAAGATGTTGTACTGTAATTAAAAGCAAAAAAATATGAATAGGATATAAAAATTGAAGTAAATAAAACATTTGAAAATTATAGGTGAGATGAATAGAGATTAAAATAAATTGATTAGATTAAAATAATTATAGGCTGCCTAACTGAATAAGAGTGATGAACATATCAAGGCTATGCCTGAATACTTGAGATACTTTTATATTCTAAACAATGGGAAGAGGCTGGTGATAGCTGGCAACTTCTCACTGGTAACACGATACTCAATCCTCTATATCACTATGAAACTTTTCCTACTTAATGCATCTCTGGAAAATCTGCCAAAGAACCAGTGTAATAGTTGTTAATATTTAAGTATAAAACTTGTCATTAACAAAAAGCTAAATAAGTACCAACAGAAAAAAACCTGGATATGTCTGTGCATACATAGTTAAGAATAAAGAAATTTGGTGTATCAAATTTAACTGAGTTTTATCATGGATTAAAATTGAAAAATTTTTTTCCATTAATCTGTTTTGATCAGTCAACTTTCCTCACCATCCCCTTCTCCGTTGTAACTAATGCTTCCCAGGGATAAAATGCTAGTGCTCTGAAGGCATCCTAGCATCAACAACTTCTAGCATTGCAGAGCACCAAAAAACTGTGGGAAAACATATCCTTGTAAGATCCTCCCTATATCCTTAATGTCTGAGGGTGATAGGTTGGATGGTAGGAAACTCAAGCAAGTGGAGTTATATTTGGTGTTTAGAACTTGAAGCTACATCACAAATTTGGAAATTCATTATCCATTCATAATAGGGTTCTTGATAATCCCAGTGTCTATTTATTTAGGGCTATATACTCAAATGCTTTACATACATAATTTTAATTAAGCCTCACAGTCTTTTGAGGTAAGTATCATACTAATTTTCTAGACAGGGGACCCAGGTCCGGAAGGGCTGAGTATTTTTCCTAAAATCACATAGAAACTGTATTAGACCTGGAGTTTGAATCTAGACCCAACTTTGCCTACATTACTATACTTAACCACTAAGCTACTTGCTCCACCTATCAAGAAGTACAAAGATGGGCCTTTTCAGGCTCATGTGATAAAGGTCCTGTGAGGCTGTGCTCCTTGTTCATCTCATCTGCAATGCCTGGTAAGGGGGCTAGTAATGGTACCTAATGAACATTCTGAGTAATGTGAAAATATGAGAATGGAAAACAAAATTTTATTTGAATGAGTCATTCAGAATGATGTTTTAGAAATAAATATTAAATGCTGATATGTTTTGATTTTCTTTCATTAAAACTTGAAACATTTAGTGGTATGTCAGCCATTTGTGGGGGCCTGTGGTAGAAATCAATTAAAAATTACTTTAAATTCAACTTCTACATTTCTATGTCTGTGATTCCCCCCCCTTTATTTTCTCTATTGCTGTCCTTTGTTTTAATCTCTTCCATCAATCTCCATTTCCTTTTATTTGTTTTGACACTGATGAGTTAAGAACTCATTTGAAAACAAATGCTTCCAAGAAAAAGCAGAATGACAGAATAACCAGTTTCCTCTTTTTGCCTTAACAGATGATGTGAATAAGAAAGTCATCATTTCTTTGATCAAAAAAACAGAACACCCCTGAAAAGGGAGATACTGAGAGATGAAATTTACCAAATTATATTGTGTGCATATACAAATATGTAACAATGAATCCCACTATTATGTACAATTGTAATGCACCAATAAAAAATATGAAAAAAAACCTCTCCCATTACTGTATTGTGATTGCTAAGATTTATAAAGCAATCAAAGTTTGCTTAAAAACAAAAATTGGAGGGCTGCGGATATGGCTTAGAGGTATAGCCCCTGCCTAGCATGCTTGAGGCCCTGAGTTCAGTCCCCAGCATAGCCGAAAAAGAAAAGAAACAAAAGTTGGTTATTCCAAAGTGTATAATTCAACTTATGAAAGCATAGATTTTAGGTGAACTTACATATTCTTATAAAAGAGGAAAAATAATCTCAGGAAATGACAGCTTGCATAACCACCCTAACCTAGCAGCAAATTTAAACATTTAAGTGAAACAACCCCTCCAATCTGATTCTAGCTTCTGCATCTACTGCCTGATTTCTATACAATAGTTTTCATGCTACTACTAGAATGATTTAACTACCATCTATCTGTCAAACATTTTTTTCAAGTGAGAAGATTGAATTGCAGATGATTCTGTGAATGTCTATATAATCATTTAAGTGGCCTGCTTTTCACTGCTGTCAAATTCAAGGACATCATTTGGTAACATGGGTGTAGTCTCAAAAACCAGATGAAAGTTAACTATAAGTTTATATGAAAGGCAAGAGGCAAAAATGGAGTTTAGAATGTGTCTGTAACTGACAATTAGTAAATATAACAGCTTGTAAATTCAAGCTAATTGTGAACCAAGGTAATATTGCTTACATATTTATGTACATACACTTAGTAGAATTCAGCATTAAGTTTAAATCTTACTTAAGCTATTCCCTTAATGTATTTAGGAGAACCAAATCATTGAGGCCATTCAATAATGACTAAATTGTTCTATCAGAATCCACACAGATCACTAGGGGGCAGGAAACTATTATAATATCTTAATATCCTACTCAATGAACTGACCAAAAAAAGGTGATATAAAGATTACTTGGCTCTGAATTGAATAGTCAGTGTACTAATCATTATTGTACTAATTAGCTCAGAGTCAAAGAATGACAAATTTTTTAAAAACATGATTTCATTTCAGTCAGGAATAATAATAATTTTATGTGAAAAATTTGCATAATGCTCTACTTACCTGAGAAAAGAACAGACAAGCATTCAGTCTATAAAGCCTGGTCTATGCTTTATTTCAAAAGTGTTAATGTTTACATTCTACTTAAAACCAATAGTTTATAGCAGTTGAATAGGCTCAGCTCAATTTCTGATGAAACAATTCTAAGCACCCTGATAATGAAAATCACCTTTCAAATGTTTATGTTCCCTGATATGGAAAAAAATCATTTTAAGGGACAATTTATTTTTTAATTATGGAATTACAATTATACAAGGCATTATAATTCTAGGCAAAAATCTAATTCCACCCAGAATCACTGGGGCTGGTTAATACAGTTATATGCCTAGGAATTTGAAGGAAAACTTCTTTCTCTGTATATGTGTGTACTTCCTTTTCATTTGCAGAATATATAACAATATTTGAGGAAGGCAATGTAAAAGGAACATGAACTTTTAAATTTGTTTCAATCAGAAATTTGTCATTAAAAAATACATTGTAAAACTTTTTATTTGAAGGAAAAATGTGTCTTCTTCCTTCCTACTCTTCTATTTGTCTGACCTCCTTTTTTATGTTACGTTTTTGTGCCCAACCATTTAGTTCAGACCATACATGCAAGACAAAAATAAAATTCTGCTAAATAAATATAGCAGAATTGTATTAGTAATAATAATATTTGAAAGATGCAATGACTTATATTCAAGAAGTAATTGGGTAAATTTAAATTCTAGAAACTATTCTTTTATTCCTATTCTTTGTTCTTTTTAACAGTGTGCTGGCCTGGTGCCAAAAGCTAAGAAATTCTGACCTAAAAATATGTTGTATCTTGTAGACAGTCAACTTGTAATGTTTTTTTTCTTGAGTTTTGTCTTTTTCTGTGTGGCAGTGGTGAAATAGGGCCTTCTAAACCTCTGGAGAAGTGACAGATCTGAATTTGGAGAGGACATGGGGAAGAATCAATCTTCAACAGATAATCTTTAAGTGCAGACCCAGGAATATCAGATCTGAAGTGGCACCATCTTTTCTGTCTTCCTGACAAACTTCATCAGCCCCAAAAGTTCCAGTTGCAAAGATCCAAGAAAATAAAGATCACTTTGGAATCACTTTGTTATAACAAAATTGATTCATGGTGACTTTCCTAGTAGTTGTGAAAAATATGCTAAAGTTACTGTAAAATTCTTATGACATCAGTGGTTAAAGCTGCACTAAAATGAAACTTTATATGCTAATTATCTTCAGTGGTCCCTTCTAAAATAAAAGGGCTTTGTAGACTATTGTAAATATAAAACAAAGAGATAATCACATATCTCTAAAGAACACATATAATTCTAAACTTAAAATAACCAGAATCATAGCTTATATATTAAGAAATGTAGTTAGGCAGTTTTTTAAAATTCACTGAAAAATATGTAGTTTAAGTGTTAAGTAAAAAGACAGGAGTACAGAGAAGGAAATGTAAGGCCAATATTATAACAAGACAATCTAGTTATTACTCACTGTAAGTAACACTTGCCTTCCTTTCTGTGTTTACCAGGCACACACAAGGTTATTAATATAAGCTCCTCTTTAACTCTGTTAACTCCAAGAGCGGAGTAGTATAATCCCAATAGTGGTAGATTTTCACAAATCACAGACACGCTGTTTTCTTCTGAATTTAGCAATATAATCTAATAAGGTAGAATTAATTTCTGTTAAATATTCTCAATATTAATGTACAGTGCCCTGCTCTTCAACTTCAAAATAAAATTCAACAAAGTATTGAGTGAAATGATGATTAACATTTAACATTTTTTAAAAAACCTTTCATGCAGAAATACTTGAGATTTTAACCTGGATACAAATGCATTGCAATATACACATTCTTAACCACATGACTTATGACCACATTATTTCCTTATTGTGAATATACTGTACTGTTACCTTTGATTAATTATGTAACCAGTTCTTTATTGTTTTTAGTGCAATACCAAGATGTTATATATTTTTAGAAGTGCTGTCTTATTTTTATGCTTTTTCTTCAAATATTGTAGTAAGAAATTGCACAAAGAGATCTAACTTTAAAAATATACTTAAGAGTATATATGCAGGAATTAAGTCACTTAAAAACCTTAGCTGCAAGGTAGGATGATAACTGAATATCTATTATAATAATTAGACTAACTGAAAAATCAGAATTTATTACAATGGGATAGTAGGAATAGATGGGAGAAGGGAGAAAAGAACTCCATTAATGAGATCAAACATGAAAATGTTTCAAGAGACATAAATAAGTCTAGAGAAGTTTTAGAGTCTAAAAAACACTACTATTCATCTCTTGGGAACAGATGATTAGAAACAGAACTGCAGGCTTCTAAAAATAAACAGAAAACAAAAGACAAAAGAATATTACCAATAATTAAAGATGCCAGATCAATATGAAAATGACAACAAGTAATTTGACCAACTAAATTTTTATTGAATTGGATTTACTAAAGAAAAATGGCTTAAATTTTGACTGTATTAACTACAAGTGTCATGAATTATAATCATTATAAATGGTATAAATGCCTTCTATGATATGATTATTTTCTGTACATTAGTATAAAATGGAACTTTTGGATTACATAAAGTACTTTTGTTACATTTTTAAATACATGCTTTTACCTAATAAAAGTTACTCCTTTATGTTCAGAAGTTAAACTGTCTGTATATTACTTTTATTTGTACTGTATGTTTTTCAACCTGGATCTTTTAATGTACAGTGCCCTGTACATTAAAAAATAATAATTAGTCTGAAAAGTTATCAATTCCTCTCATTCTCTAATACTATAATAACAGAATAAACAATATATTTAATTATGGTGTTTCTGCACAATTTTAAAAAAGCACAAAGAGAATTAGCTAAAACTCTTGTGACAAATGTTTCTTTGAATATAGAATAATGATTGGAAAATGTTATTTCATGGCAAACACAGATGACAACAAATTGGGTTTCCTCATAATATAAAAAGAATATTTTATAAAAAATCCACTGACAGGGGCCAGAATTATGGCTCAGCAACAGAGCACTTGCCTAGCATGCATTAAGCACTGGGTTCAATCCCTGGCACCATATAAAAATAAAACAAATAAAATAAAGGTATTGTGTCCATCTACAACTAAAAAAAAAAAAAAAATCCACTGACAAAGTCCTTTCAGAGTGTTAATTTCTTTCTCAAAATAGCAAACAATTTATTATTCAGAAAAATGACTTCTTTGCCAGCAATTAATTCTGTTTATGTTCAAAGATTTTAATAAGTATTAAAAATAATGGCATATTGAGTCTGATTCCCCAAGTACAGGAGAATAGTCTCCCTTTTCCTGGATTGTTTCAAGACTATTCCTCAACTGTCTATCTTTAAAATTAGCCCTCAAAACTGGAAGAGGAACAATTTGTCCACTACTGTCACAGAATGATTTCTTCCAGGTTCAGTTCTTCCATACCAGACACAGTTGTTTCCTAAACCAGCTTATTGTGTATCTACAATTTAACTGTAACTAAAAGACTGGAATTTTAAGACTCAAACAAAAGGCAATTTTTTTTTTTCCTGTAGCAACAGGTCATTGAACAATTATTTTAAGAAAGGACACTTTCAAAGGATTATAAAATGGCAGTATTTATAAAGATCTTAAATATAATCATTAGCTGAACTCCAGTTTGCTCAAAGGTCCTCAAATTATAGGGTGTTACTCTTTCTATCTTTTTCCTGCCACCATTACCTCCTCAAAACAATCCACAATCTTTAGGAAGATTGTGAGTGGGTGGGGATTGAGGATTGAGAAGGGTTCCTGGAAAATACACAAGTTTTTTCTCTCATAGTAATTCTGGGAAAATTTATTCTTTTCAATCTACTTGGGCATGTACATAGTTTTAGGCCTCATTTTCTTCATCTTTGTATCTCTAGTACAAATATTTTCAGACAGCAAAGTTGTCTTCAACTTTTGAAGTAGAAATAGGAGAGGTAATCAGAAGATCTTTCTCTAAGACAGGAGAAAAATGAAGTTATTATCTACAAGATTCAGGTTAAATGATGTGCTGAAGGTCCCTTCTAACAGGAAGAGGGCTAGGAATGTAGCTCCAAGGTAGCATCTGTGCTTTATATGTGAAAACCCTGGGTTTGATCCTTAGCAACCAAAATAAACCAAAACAAAAACTAGCCAGAAACAAAATACTGAGCTAGTAAATTACTGTGTAGGATAAAAAAAATAAAAAAGTTTTGCAACCTCTTTTTTCACTTGATATCAAGAATAATTTTGTGTAACATTAAAAACCTTGTAAACAATTTTATGGCTGAATAATAATTCATCATATGCATGTTCTATAATTTACATAATCACTCTCATTATCTATTTAAGTCATTTCCTTTTATTTATGTTGCTAACTTAAATAATAAAACCTGCATTTTCTATTATTTCCTTAGGGCGAAGCCATAAAAAGTAATATTAAATGAAAAGTATGGTCGTACTTAAGAAAAAAAGTTGTCACATAGCCTTCAGAAAGACTATAATATCTGACATCCTCACTGGTAGGGCTTATCTGTTTTGCTACACCATTAATGGCAAGGATGAATATTACTTGATCATAAATTTGCAAATCTGATAATTTTTAAGACTTTTTAAAATTATGAATCAATTATCAAAAAGAAAAATAAGATTTTTTAAAAACCAATACAAATAAGAAAAATATAAAAATTCCAAGAATAATCAGTATGTGCTAAAAATATTCTATGAATGCAAAAATGTCTTCCATATAAAATCAACAGGCAGATACTGTATCATTTTGGGAAAAGTTTATAAACTATAAGACATTTGAAAATCAATTTACCAGGTAAAAAACTAGAGCAAAAAATATATAGCTATAGCTAATCAAAATATGGTTATAATTGCTACTCTGGTTTAGAAAGTTGTGTTTAAGATGAATGTGGTCATTGGATAACAATATTTCTTTATTATAACTGTGCACAGAGGTAGAACATAGTTACTAAGCAAAAGAACCTCTCCTTTTGAAACTCTAATTTTAGCGTTTGTGTGGGAGAACTCTGGGCCTGCTTGTTTTTTTGCAGTCCTGCTTTGCTTTAAGTAAACGTGTGAGTACAAGAAA
This sequence comes from Callospermophilus lateralis, assembly GCF_048772815.1. Lineage (NCBI taxonomy): Eukaryota > Metazoa > Chordata > Mammalia > Rodentia > Sciuridae > Callospermophilus > Callospermophilus lateralis. The sequence goes on along the minus strand of NC_135307.1, from coordinate 66,679,519 downwards.
TAGGAAGAGCTTGTGCTTCTCATCAGGTTCTTTCAAATGTAGGTAGGACCCTAGTGCCAAATCACATTATTTCATCAGTTCTACAAAGAATTAACTAGTATTTCTTTCCAGGCCACTAATTCCCTTTTATCTTAAAAAAAAAAAAATAAATAAAAAACAAGAATTTCCAAGAATAAAGCCAAGAAATCTGTACTCACAACTTATGCCAGCTTCAATTAGAATGTTTTGATTTTTTCCCCTCGTTTTCCTAATATTTTCTCTAAATGTTTTCCTATTTCTATTTTTTTTTCAACTGCTCTCATGGAAAAGAATATGGGTATGATGGTTAAAACCAGTACTGCTTGACCAGTGAGATTAACAAATTCATATTAAAAACTGGGAATTACATGACTAAATAAAAAATCTTAAGGTGTTCACTGATTTGATTTTATAGAATTCTGTCAACGTTACCTTTTAGATATAGATTTTGTTTCTCAGGCCAAAATTCTTCTCCCACACTGTCTTACACAACTTTTTTCCAGGCTACACCAGCATTTAGCCAGCTTCAAAGGATGGCTCCCCTCTCCTGTAGCCCCAGGAAAGACCTTGGCACAAGACTCCTAAAAGTATCCTGCCCAGCTGTAGAGATTTTCTTGTCTGTACCCCTCCCCTTCTAGTAACAGTAAGCTTCCCGTACAAAGCTCATGTACTGGTCTCATCGTTGCCAATATTACAACCTATGTAAACACTGCCTTTCCAACTCTGCTGACAAACATCAGCACCTGGTTAGGGCATGTGGCCTCTCCAGGAAGCCCTCACCAACCCCAGTCTCACTCATCGTTCTCCTGGGTTCTCACAGCACCCTTTTTTCCAGCACTTCTCTCCAGATGTGTTACTTCCTTGTCAGACTATCAACCCCGTATGGGGGGCCGTTTGTCTTTTTCCTCTCCACAGTAGGTACCTGTTAAAGCTTGTAGGAATCCCTGTCCTCACTTTCCCTCTCCGCCCCCGCCCACCCGAGAAGCTACCGCTCTTTCTACTCCAGGATTCAGCTTCTACTCCAGTCACCTGGTTCCTGGCAGTGCTTCCCTGAGCTATCCCCACATTCCTGTTGAACACCAACGGACCGTGAACTTTTTCATCTACCTTCACCTGAAGTTACCTGTAACTTCATCACAGGTACAGAAAATTATCTCACTGGGCTCAGACATAAGCCCGAGTAGGTCATAAACTCTGCAGAGTGTGCGAACGCCAGGGGTGCGGGGATCGTGCGGGGAGGGAGCCCGGAAAGTTTTTTGTGGTGCGGGGTTTCGTGAATTTGTTGATTTTCCCCTAAAGAACTCAAAGCGACGGACAAAGCACTTGAAGCTGAAAATGAGGGAAGCAGTGCAGAGAACAGGAAGAGGAAACCTGGAGGTTTACAGCGACGGGACGAGCAAGGAACCCTAAAAGCTTAATCGAGAAAGTGCAACCCTAGGCTCCTGGGAGGCGGGCTGACGACACTCCCGTCTCGCCCCAGCCAGCCGCCCGCGCGCAGCGCAGGAAAACGGCTGGCCTTCCCGGGCTCGTCCTCCCCCGCGCCACGCAGCTTTCACCAAGTGCTTCACAGCCACGGAGCTGCAACGAAACACGCTATATAAAATTTGAAGTCGCTGACCACCGACTCAAAGAACCTCATTTTTGTCTTCGTCCAGGGGAGCCTCCCCCACCCCCTGTCATGCAGCGGTCGGATCCCCCCAGCTTGGGCCAAACAGGCCGGGTTTGGCCGTATTTATTTGGTACAACCAACTCAAAATGAATTCCCCTTCTTCCTCGTGCTAGGTCAGTCTGGACACTTGGCACGTAAAGCACTCGCGGCCTCGGGACCAATAAATAATCCCCACACCCCGCTCCCCTTCCGCACCTCCTCCCGGCGCCACGCCTCAACCCTTCCTTCCCCGCCCTCACTGAAGAGTCCGCGCTGCTCACTGGCCGCGTGCCCTGCCAATCCTTTGCGCATCGACGAATCCCGCTTCTGGAAAGCCAAGACCGCGGAAAAAGCGCGTACACCTGGCGGGGGCTAGGGGCTGGGGGCCCAGGGCACGAGCCTAACGCCCCCAAGCAGCTGGAGGTACTGGGAGGAGCCTCATTTGCATAACGGCCATCCTTGGGTCTTCGAGCGAGGGTCGGGGTCCCGCCCCTCACCCAACTAGACATCTGTTGGGCTTCAGGTCGGTCACTCCGACCCAGGCAAGCCTGTGGCTGGGCTGGAAGAGTTTGGGCGGGCGGTCCCGGGAGCGGATTGGCTCTGGGAGTTTCCAGAAGGCGGCTATAAGAGCGGGGAACCCGGAGGGGGGAGCGGGGAGACTGGTTGCGCTCGCGGAGAGTAGTGCGAGGTGACCGTTAGTTGACGCCGCGGACTGCCTCTCCCTGGTTTTCTCGTCCTAATATCGCTCGTTTATCTTTCAGTCAGGATGTCCGCCCGCGGCCCGGCTATCGGCATCGACCTGGGCACCACCTACTCATGCGTGGGGGTCTTCCAACACGGCAAAGTGGAAATCATCGCCAATGACCAGGGCAACCGCACCACCCCCAGCTACGTGGCCTTCACGGACACCGAGCGCCTCATCGGCGACGCCGCCAAGAACCAAGTGGCCATGAACCCCACTAACACCATCTTCGACGCCAAGAGGCTGATCGGTCGCAAGTTCGAGGACGCCACGGTGCAGTCGGACATGAAACACTGGCCGTTCCGGGTGGTGAGCGAGGGAGGGAAGCCCAAGGTGCAGGTGGAGTACAAGGGGGAGATGAAGACCTTCTTCCCCGAGGAGATCTCCTCCATGGTCCTCACTAAGATGAAGGAGATCGCCGAAGCCTACCTGGGGGGCAAGGTGCAGAGCGCGGTCATCACGGTCCCCGCCTATTTCAACGACTCGCAGCGCCAGGCCACTAAGGACGCGGGCACTATCACGGGCCTCAACGTGCTGCGCATCATCAACGAGCCCACGGCGGCTGCCATAGCTTACGGCCTGGACAAGAAAGGCTGCGCAGGTGGTGAGAAGAACGTGCTCATCTTTGACCTGGGCGGCGGCACCTTCGACGTGTCCATCCTGACCATCGAGGATGGCATCTTTGAGGTGAAGTCCACGGCCGGTGACACCCACCTGGGCGGCGAGGACTTCGACAACCGTATGGTCAGCCACCTGGCAGAAGAGTTCAAGCGCAAGCACAAGAAGGACATTGGGCCCAACAAGCGCGCGGTGCGGCGGCTGCGCACCGCCTGCGAGCGCGCCAAGCGCACGCTGAGCTCGTCCACACAGGCGAGCATCGAGATCGACTCGCTGTACGAGGGCGTGGATTTCTACACGTCCATCACCCGCGCCCGCTTCGAGGAGCTCAACGCGGACCTCTTCCGCGGGACCCTGGAGCCGGTAGAGAAGGCGCTGCGCGACGCCAAACTGGACAAGGGCCAGATCCAGGAGATTGTGCTGGTGGGTGGTTCTACCCGTATCCCCAAGATCCAGAAGCTGCTGCAAGATTTCTTCAATGGCAAAGAGTTGAACAAGAGCATCAACCCCGACGAGGCGGTGGCCTACGGCGCCGCAGTGCAGGCGGCCATCCTCATCGGAGACAAGTCGGAGAACGTGCAGGACCTGCTACTACTAGACGTGACTCCGTTGTCGCTGGGCATCGAGACGGCTGGCGGCGTCATGACCCCACTCATCAAGAGGAACACCACGATCCCCACCAAGCAGACGCAGACCTTCACCACCTACTCAGACAACCAGAGCAGCGTGCTGGTGCAAGTGTACGAAGGCGAACGGGCCATGACCAAGGACAACAACCTGCTAGGCAAGTTCGACCTGACTGGGATTCCCCCGGCACCCCGTGGGGTCCCCCAGATCGAGGTCACCTTCGACATTGATGCCAACGGCATCCTCAACGTCACCGCTGCTGACAAGAGCACTGGTAAGGAAAACAAAATCACCATTACCAATGACAAGGGTCGTCTGAGCAAGGATGACATTGACCGGATGGTTCAAGAGGCAGAGCGGTACAAGTCGGAAGATGAAGCTAATCGCGACCGGGTCGCAGCCAAAAATGCGGTGGAGTCCTATACCTACAACATCAAGCAGACGGTGGAAGACGAGAAACTGAGGGGCAAGATTAGCGAGCAGGACAAAAACAAGATCCTCGACAAGTGTCAGGAGGTGATCAACTGGCTTGACCGAAACCAGATGGCAGAAAAAGACGAGTATGAACACAAGCAGAAAGAGCTTGAAAGAGTGTGCAACCCCATCATCAGCAAACTTTACCAAGGCGGTCCTGGCGGCGGTTCTGGAGCGTCCGGGGGACCTACTATTGAGGAAGTGGACTAAGGCTTGCACTTAAATCAGCGTAAATCTCTTTTCCTTTCTCTTTTTTTTCCCCTTTTGTTTTGGTTTCTTTGAAATGTCCTTGTGCCAAGTATGAAATCTATTGTTGAAAATCTTTAGCCTGGTGTATGCATACGAAAGGAAAGGTACAACAACTTAGTTTAACTATAAAAGGTTAGTTCTAAAGTTTAATTTTGAGGAAAAAAAGATTTGCGGTTTCTCTTTAATGCATTTGTGTCATTGCTGATTTGAGCATTTTTTGGTTTACTTTAGTTTGTGCATGGAGATTTGTTTGAGATGGGAAACCTGGCCTTTGCACACCTGTCCTATGGAAGCTTAGTAACAAAATACATAAATGCTTAAAATTGTTTATTTTTATGTACTACTTTAAGACTAAGCATCACAGTGATCTTAAGGACAGGTATATTTTGCAAATAAATGCAAATTTCAAGTAAAGCTGAAATTGATCTCAAACTTATTGTCTTGGAGTTTTTCAATTTTACCTCCTTCCCATGTTTTATTCATGTTGGTTTTTAAAATGTTAGTGTGATGTGAAATTTATCTAATCCAATCTTCTCTAATTCTCAGATGAAGTTCCTGCCTTGAATTATCAACAACTTAAGGGGAGAAGAATCTGGGTAAACTTTTCTTCTCCCTTTTTAACCTAACTGGGAAATCTTCTAATATACCCAGGCTCCTAAGACCTGGTTTAAGTGTTCTACTGAAAATCCACTTGACTATTCAAGGAAAATACAAGCTATATTTTGGGGTTAAGTATAAAAATGATTGATTTTTCTTAACCTAGTGGAGGCAGAAGTTATCTTCTCATAATAGTCAAAGGTAGTGTAGAAAAAAGTTGTATTTTGTGACATACAGGTGCCTGTAAGTCACTTTAAAGCTTGCCTGCTTTAAAGTTTAAAAGTGACTTAACATTAAGTACAAATCAAGTCAAATTTGTTTTAACTTTAATTTTCTAGCAAAACAGCTCCACTTCTGAGTTTGTGGAAAATTCTATAAGAACATGTTTCCAGCAGTTGTAACTATTGGGAGATAGGGGAAGATGATATATAGGCCCCTCTCCCATTTGAAGCTCATAATGTTTTTGCAGTACTTGCCTCACAAATCACTATAATAAACTTCTTTTTTTTAATATTTATGTTTTTAGTTATAGGTGGACACAATATATTTTATTTGTATGTGGTGCTGGGGATCAAACCCAGTGCCTCACACATGGTAGGCGAGCACTCTACCTCCTAGCCACAGCCTCAACCCATAAACTTCTTTTTTACAAGGCAAACTACAAGATAGTACTGTATATTGTTAATATACAACATGACCATTTATCTTTCTGATTTGAGATTGTTACAAATAGAATATTTCAAACCCTTTGGAAATCCACATCCTTGGGAGAAGGTGGTTTTTATTATTTTTTTAAATGGAATGACACTTCTGTTTTATTTCTCATTTATTTCCTTTAAAGGGAATTTAGGAGAAATTCAGTAAACCTTATTGGAAAAAATTCATAGTTTTAACCCAGTGTTTTCACTGTATAAATGTCCTTTTATCTCTTTCCAAGTGAAAAGATTTTCCTCATGGTGTTCAAAGATAATTGGATTATAAATTATATAAATTATGAATTATAAAAACTTTATTTTCAATCTAGCAGCAGACCCTTTGGGGCCATGAAGAGATTAATTTTTGGAATAATAGTATGAGTAATAATTTAGGGCTTCTCACACAATAGTTGACCCTTACATGCAGATAATTTTTACTTTAGTCTCACTTGGGTCAGGGGAGAGAGAAGAAGACAAATAGGCAATTGTGAAATTACTTCAGAATACTTCTTAAGAAATTTAAAGGTGATTATTAGAAAAGCTGATGGTAACTTGGGTTTACCATTTGTGTTAGTGTTATAGTGGTGGAAAGTTTTTGGCAATGGGTGTTTGTCTACACACAGCATCACATAAATGTTTGACAAACTAGTTAGTACTGACAGAATCAGGTGAACAGTGGCTTTAAAGTGACTTTTTTTTTCTTTTTTTGTGGTGTTGGGGATTGAACCCAGGACCTTGTGCATGCAAGGCAAGCACTCTACCAATTGAGCTATATCCCCAGCCCTAAAATGACTTTTTTACGTGAGTTTTACTAAGTTAATACTCATACTGTTGCCCTTTTCCAGTTCTTTGCTGAAAGTGTTGATCTTTTGTTCTGACTTCAAAAAATAATATCTTTAAGTGCAATTTGGTATTAGTATGACTATTTTAAACCTCATCATAGAAATTAGTTTCTAAAGTCTTAAACTGACCTTTGGTAGGTCCTTGATCATATGGCCTGGCTTCCTGCAACCAGCTATTGTCCTAACCTTAATGTATTAGATGCTTTATTTTCTGTTGTTTTAAAAAGTAATTTATACAACTTTTATCTGCCTTGAGTGTTTTTAAATTTAATTCTTCTCAAATTTACCTGAATTCAAATATTACTAAGATAAAGGCACCAAAGTGGCCATTTAGTGTTTCCCAGGAGTTAGTTGAAACTGGTAACCCAAGAACTCCTGGGAACTCCTTAGAAGATATAAGCTAGCCATAGTCAAATAACAGTGGAAAAAGTACTTGATGTTAGGATAGGGCTAAATTACAGTTTAAGGAATCATTAACATCACTTGAACTCAAAAGTAGTAAATTACAGTAGAGACTACTGATCACGATTAAAGCAAATGTACTATATATAGATGCTAAGAGATTGGAAAGATATATTTCTCCAGGCACTTACATTCTTATCTGAATGTATAATTAAAGGTTGTCCCTGTTTTAAGGTGATAAATCTAGAAAATCTGTTACAATAAGACACAACAGATTATTTACAGAATTTGAGATGTGTGAAATTTCAAAAACAATCTCACTTTGTTTTGTACAGTAACTAGTCAATGGAAAGGCATTAAAACTTGTACATTAGGAGATACTAATGCTATTGACATCTTTAAACTTACATGCATAAATAGGATATTTAATATACCACCTGTTCAGTATGTCAGAGATTTTAAATGATAATTTAATTATTGGTATTATGTATTAACCAGGAATACAGTGGCTCTCTCTGAATGAAATCAAAGGTCTTTTTATGAAGCTAAATGAGGCCTATAAGACATTGCTACTTTAAATTGAATATAGTTTATAAAAATTGGTTGAGAGGTGGGCTTTGTGGCACATGCCTGTTATCCCAATGGCTGGGAGGCTGAGACAGGAGGATGGTAAGTTTAAAGCCAGCCACAGCAAAAGACAAGGCACAAAGCAATTCAGTGAGGACATGTCTGTAAATAAAATACAAAATAGGGCTGGGGATGTGGTTCAGTGGTACTCAAGAATACCCATGAGTTCACCAGTACCAAAAAAAAAAAAATTGTTGAGAGACTTTTAATACCTTGATTTTTGAATACTAGAATTTTTTTAAAATCATATGCCACAAGACAGTTGCTAAGAGAATTTGTATATAGCTTATAATATGTGAGTAAACTGATTTGAATTACAGGATTAGAAATTAGAGGCAGAATTTTGTTCCTTGGAGAAAAATTATTGATCTTCAGAAAGAGTGCAGTTTTTTAAAAAGTATTTTTAGTTGTAGATGGACACAGTATATTTTTTTATGTGGTGCTAAGAATTGAAACTAGTGCCTCACACGTGTTAGGCAAGTGCTCTACCACTGCACCATACAACCCCAGACCAGTTTTTATTTTTTTAAATATTTTTTTTAGTTGTAGTTAACACAATATCTTTATTTTAACCCAAGGCCTCCGACATGCTAGACAAGTGCTCTACCGCTCAGCCCCAGCCCCAGCCCCCAGTTTTTATTTTTGATATGACTCTTGGAATGGAAATATTTTAGGGGTTTTGCATTTTTGAAATTGTATAGTGTGATACTTAGTTATTTTCCCTTAGAACAAATCAAGAAGTCATAGGCCCTTTCCTTGACCCCTTTCATTGTAGATCAGGTTGTTTGTGAATTGATGGGTAGGGAAATAAGAAACCCAAAGTGGTGTTATTCAAAATTTGGTATTGCCATTTTCTTTTATGGAAAATTAATTTTTAAGGTAGAATTATAACTATGTAAGTCTGCCTTTATGACTTTTTCATAGTATAAGCATACACTGTATTCAGTTAATATCTTGAGCCTAAAGTTTTGAGACCAACAGCTTACTTCTGTGTTATATGCTCTTAGTTATACTTTGAGGAGTATAACTTTTTCCCTTAATTAGGCAAAAAAAAAAAAAAAGTCTTGTAGGGCACTTGGAATTATTAGCTATTTATAAGTCATCTTTATATTCCTACTTTAAAGGTCACAAATTGTTTTTCTTTAAATAAATACATTTTTAGTGTAGGTTATAAATTTCTAGTGCTATTTTAAAAATAAAAACCTAAAAAGAATTCTTAGGTAAAGTGATAGAGAATTCTAAGATGGTCCATCAGAGTTAAAGTTTCTCTTTAAACATTGTTCTTCTAGAACATGTGAAATAACTTGTGTAGATATTTTGAGTTCTCAATAACTGATTTTTTAGCATTCAAATTATGTATAGATTTATTTAAATGCCTTTTGTACTGGAAATAATTTTTCTTTATTAATTTATCTTAATTTGGTATATATGACAACAGAATGCATTTTGATTCATTGTACACAATTGCAGCACAACTTTTCATTTCTCTGGTTGTACATGATGTAGCATTAGACCATATACATATAGGGTAATGATGACCATCTCATTCTACCCTCTTTCCTGCCCGAATGCACCCTTCCTACCCTCCCCCCCCCTTTGCCCAATCAAAGTTCCTCCATTTTCCCCATGCCTACCCCTCCCCATTATGGATCACCTTCCACTTATCAGAGAGACCATTCTGTCTTTGTTTTGGGGGAATTGGCTTACTTTGCTTATTTAGCATGATGTTCTCCAACTCTACCCATTTACCTGAAAATACCATAATTTTATTCTCTGTCAATAACATTTTTTACCTTAGTTTTGTATATTACACTGCCTGAGTTACATTATGGTATGGTATATAAGATCTTTGGTTTTTCATTAAAACTTCACACATTTGGGGGAGCAATTTGAAGAGTTTAATGACCACACTCTGAGTATGATTGTGAAATGACTGAATTCCATGCAGATTCCATCCAGATTTCTTTCTCAGACTTTCCGGGGAGCTTTTCTTCATTTTTTTCCTCCCTGTTTTCCCCACCTCAAGTTATGTACATTGTTTGAAAAAAAGACTTTTGGCATCTGGAATATTTCTCTTGTCCTTTCAAGGTAGTCATTTGGTAGTAAGCAAGCCTATCCTCAGTCTCAAAACAGCACTGCCAATGTATAGATGGGTTTCCATATAGCTGAGTCAACCTGAACAGCTACCAGAATGGATCTAGATGATTACTATTTTATAGTTTATCCTGATATAATCAGTAATTGTCACCAAGTAGTGAGATGGGAGGGTAGGGGTAGGAATCAGCAGGGTATCTCTAGCCACAATTTTAAAGTTTATGGGAGCATAAAAATCCCTAAGCTACTGAGTATCTTTTATGCCATTTAAACTATGGGGATACAAGAGCAAACTATTCGGTATTCCTAATCATGTTGCATTGCTTGCTTCTGTGTTGGAAGGGGAAAATATCAACCAAAATCTGCATACTAACTCAATTGCAAAAGGAAATTACAAGATATGTGATTTGAAAAGTGAAAAATATACGTAAAAATAGCAACTCAACTACACATTGACACCGAGCACGTTTTCTGAGTTGAGCAACACTAATTTTGAGTACTTATTAAGGCTGGTGCTTTACACACACAATTATGAAAATCTTCATAACTCCTGATTGTTTTACCCTAAGTTCCACAACTGGTGAAGAGGCAGAAATGTTCTGAAAATCTCCTCTGGTGTCTCATTCACTAGGCCACACTGCTTCTCCCCACCCCCCCACAACACCTCAAAATCAACGTAGGTCCCACCTACTTAATGTAGAAAGGTGGGAACAGAGTTTTTCCCTATAGGAGGGAATTTAGTTGCTGCTTTGAAACAACGCAGAAGTGTACTATCACCGCGGGATGCCCTCAAGTCCTGCGCAGCTTTACTACTGGGTCAGACAGTAAACCGATCCAGCGAAGATTGCGAGGTGCTAACGGGGCACCGGGTGGGGCTTTAGGGACCTGGAGAGAAGCGCGAGTCCCGCAGACACGTGGCGGAAGCAGCTCCTGACCCCGCCCCGCGTCCGGTGAGCCAGCGCCCGCGGCCGGTATCCTGGGCGACGCTGTGAGGCGGCCAGGGTGCAGCCATGTACCGGCTGCCCGAGTCTAAGAGGAAGCGGTGGGACAAGCAGGCCCCTTCCCGGCAGGACGTACAAACCGCCTGTGTCCTCCCCTCTCCGGGGGCTGGTGAAGGCGGCCCTGCTCTCCCGGATCGGCAATCGGCGCCGCGGGCGACGGTCGCAGGCTCGGCGGGTGCCCGGGACAACAGCCTACCGGCACCCGCACGCCCTCGTCCTTTGCTGCGCTCCGTGACCTCCTCCACAGGCGGGTCGCCGCCTTCCTCCGGGACCGGTAGTTCTCAAAAACATACCGGCATATTTGCCCACAAAAACAGACCTAGAGAGGTACATTGAGCAGTCGGTAGGAATTGAATTCTGGCTCCACTCGCAGATGCTTAGATGCTCGTGAAAGCCCGCCTCACCACCTCTGAAGGGTTGCAAAGTAGCCCAACAGCTGAGGAGCGTCGGGGGTGGGGGCAGAGAAGCAGGACCCGGGGCGAGGAAGGGCTGGTGGGTTGCTCTCTACCACTACCTGAAAGGGTTTTGGCGATTGCCTCAGAACGGAGGGCGAAGGGTTTGGAGCAGGCTGCTGTTTTGTGTCCAACTCAGGTCAAAGGTTGTGGCTATGCTGGGCATCAATTTATTTTGTCCCAAATATTTTTGTCCGATGAATCTTGAGTTATGTGCAGTTTAAATTTTCTTTCTTCCTCCCTTTCCTTACCTGAGCCGTCCCTTCTTTCCTCTTCCTACTTTCTTCCCTCCCTCCCTTCCTACTGAAACCAAACCAAAAAGCAATCAAAAAGGATAAGTTAAAAATATACTTTTAAGATTCTACATCTTTATTGACTAGAGTTAAAAAAAGACGTGTGAATTATTAAAGGTTTATGTAACGTGGATTGAAAATTGAACTTTTAATTATTTTTGCTTCAATCATTTCATTTTGCAGCAATCAGGATTACAGTTAGGGATGTGGTACTGGAAAGATGAAACCAAAACTCTTGAATTCAGAAGGTAAATTTTAATAAAACTTTATTAGCAGTTTTATAAAATTACATATATGTGCGATAAAACATAAGCAATAAGCAATGTAGAAAAGTATAGAGATTCCGGAAGCTAAGAAATACACAGGAATATATATCTTCCCTACTGCTAGAAAAATAAATATTTAACCAGTATGTTCCCTTTATAGTTAGCATTATTTAGCATTATTCTACAAAAAGGATATTTTATATTACTAGTTGGAATTATTGCCTAATTCTATCTCATTCTTTTGACCACAATTTCAAATATGTAAACTTACAATTTGTATTGAAAAAAAAGTATAGAGAATAAAATAAATATATGGTGAAGTCCAACTATCTGGAGATTATCATTTTACTGAACAGCCTTGCAGACATCACTTTCTGTTAATTAACCCTTACCAGCTGCTTCCCATGAACCAGCCTTTCTACTAATCAGTCTACAAACCCTTTGAAACAGCTACTATCCAGTTTACAGATAAAGAAACTGAGGTTTCAAAGGGCTAAGTGATTTGAAAATTAAGTAACTTGGTCCAATAGCATAGCTCGTAAATGACTAAGAAGATTTTAATGTATGCATGTTTGGCTCCAGAGTCCATATTCTTAATACTGTGTAAAATTGCCTTTGTAAGTTATAGAAATAATTTTACATGAGTGGGATCATATTACACCTCCTGCAATGATGGTACATTTTATAAGGAAATATAATTAGATTAGAAAAACTAATCTAAAATCCTGAATCTAGCTGGGAGTGGTGGCACACATCTGTAATCCCAGTGGCTCAGGAAGCTTGGGTAGGAGGATCTCGAGTTCAGAGCCAGCCTCAGCAATTTAACAAGGCACTAAGCAACTCAGTGAGACCCTGTCTCTAATTAAAATACAAAAAAGGTCCGGGGATGTTGCTCAGTGGTTAAGTTCCCTGCTATCAATGGAAAAAATAAATACTGACTCTAAAACTATATAACTAAACTGATAATACTAGCCACTACTTGTGTATCTAGTGCATATTTTTCTAATTCTTATAAATAGCTATGTGAAATGAGCATTAATATTCTCATTTTATAGGGGCTGGGGTTGTGGCTCACCTAGCACTTGAGTAGAGTGCTCACCTAGCACATGCGAGGCCCTGGGTTCCATCTTCAGCACCACATAAAAATAAATAAAGGTATTATGTCCAAACAACTACAACTAAAAAATAAATATTTTTAAAAATTTTTTAAAATATTCTCATTTTATTGGTGAAGAAACAGTGGGTCAGTGAGATTAAATTGAGTAGCACAACTGAGAGTTTGAACCAAAATTAGTCTGATGCCAAAGCCCTTTCCACGTACAAGCTGTCTCCCTCTACTAGACTGTAAGCCCCTCAGCAGCAGAAAATGCCTTACTCATCTTCATGTCCCAGGATCCATCTACAGAACTTTATAGAATGGGTGCTCAACAAATGTTTATTGAGATGTTCAGTTAACCAGCTGGATTCAAGTGGAGGAATACTAGAGGTAGGGGACCAATCAGAAGGCCGTTGATTGCAGGATTAGAGATAGTTATAGTAAGTAGCAGAATTAACTCCATGCAGTTAAAAACAGAAGGGTGAAGGACAAAGAAATATTTAAGAGGTGGAATTGACAGAATGTTTGGATAAAATTGATAGAATATAAGTGGCTAGATATAAAAGGAGAGGGAGAAGTAGGTGTCTTTATTGACTCCCAGGTGTCTGAGTGGAGAAAGTGAGTGGCTAGGCTTGCCCTTCACTCAAATACAGATTAAAAGACACAAATGTGTGTTTGAGTTTGCTATGACATGTTCACATGGATATGACTCTTCAGCTGTTGGACAAATGGGGCTGGAGGCCAGGAAGAACTTTGCTAAGTATATATAGTTACATTATAAATATAATGACATGGAGATCAAACAAATAATTAAAAGGCTTCACATTTTATTAGCATCAAAATCAAGTTTCATATAATATATTTGTTCCAGGATTAAGGAATCTTTTATGTCCAAAGTAGTAATTTTAGTTTTGCTTTTTTTCCCTCCGAAATGTCATAGAAGATTCTGTTTGGCAGCTTCTAAAGCAGTATACTTGGTGACTGTGAGACAGACAGCTGTGGTATTAAATGAAAGACTAGTCACAGGAATCAAAATAGAATGTGGGTCTTAAAGTTTCTTATATATGCCTGCATCTACATATAGATACATACAGATATACATATCTATTCTTCATCCATATGTATATCTCTATGTATCTATATGTAGATATAGACATATATAGGTGCTGGGGATCAAACCCAGCATGCTAGGCAGGTACTCTACACTGAACTACATCCCCAGCCCTCTTCATGTATATTTAAGGGACTATCTTAGGTAGTGACATAGTGCTTCAGGAGGCTGAGGCAGGAAAATCCCAGATTTGAGGCCAGCCTGAGCAATTTAGCAAGAACTTGTCTCAAAATTTAAAAAATTATGTGGCCTACACACATACATTCTGGGACAGTTTGAGGAGGTGTAGAAAGGAACATGATGAAGAATAGATAGGGACAGCCCTTTTGTAAGATGTAAATTACAAAAGGGCTGTAAGGAGATGTAACTCAGTGGTAGAGGGCTTGTCTAGCACATGTGAAGTCCTGGGTTTGAACTTCAATAATGAAAAATAAAATAAATATAAATAAAGGCCATCTTAGCCCTCTTCTCTAATGAAAATTGTACCATACTTACTGAACTTCTGTATAAATGAAGTTAATTGGCAGTATTTTTAAAAAAATATTTACTCTTTTTAGTTGTAGTTAGACATCATACCTTTATTTATTTATTATTATGTGTGGTGCTGAGGATCGAACCCAGGGCCTCACACATGCTAGGCAAGCACTCTACCACTGAGCTACAACCCCAGCCCAGTTAGCAGTACATTTCAAACTAATCTTCAGTGCTAATTCAGGTAGCACTATTTCATATTTGAGCCTACTAATAAACTTACAGATAATCAGTTTCATAGTTTTTCATATTTATAAAATATTCATATTCACAAGCTAAAGTTTCTTTTGTTACCAAATTGTTATTAAAATATGACTTGATTTGATTTCCCCTAGTTTTAGAGATGGTATGACTTAAAATATTGGTTGTAATTGTCTATTTTAAAATAGCTAGAGAGGTTTATAATTGTACCCAACACAAAGAAGTAATAATTGTTTAAGGTGATAGATACACCAGTTACCCTGATTTGATCATGATATTATATAAATGTATTGAAATATCACACTGTACCCCAGTTACTATATGTTGATTAAATGTATTAAAAATAATATTTAAGTCACATGGTATAATATTGTCCCCAAAAGGCTAGATACAAAGTGTAAATACTGCTGGGCACAGTGGGACATACCTATAATCCCAGTGATTTGGGAGGCTGAGGCAGGAGCCTCAAGCCAGTTCTAGGCAAGCCTCAGCATCTTAGCTAGACCCTGTCTCAAAATGAAAAAGGGCTGAGGATGCAACTCAGTAGCTAAATGCCCCTGGGCCCAATCCCTAGTACCAAAAATAAATAAATACCCCCCAAACACCAAAGCCCCCCAACGAAAAAGTAAATGGTTGAATGAATGGTTATAAATGTGTAAAACTTTTAAAACAAAAGGAATTGCCATGATAGAGGTAAAAATATAGCAGTTACTTTTAGGGGTATTATCAGCTGGCACATAGTGGGGGACAGTACAAGGGAACCTGCCCGTGTACTGGAAATGTTTTTTTATGTGTTGGTGGTAGTTACATGGGTATATACATATTAAAAACTTGATCACGCTTTATACTTAGGATTTATTTGCTTTAGTACTTATAAGTTACAACTCCAATTAAAAAAAAATTAAATACCCCAAGTAGAGATTATATGGCCTACACACATACATTCTGGGACAGTTTGAGGAGATGTAGAAAGGAATATAATGAAGCTCTTTCAAGTTTAAGTAACTCAGTTTGGCAAACTTAGGTTACCTTAAGTGTCCTGCTATTAGGGACAGTACTAAGGTGGAGGAAAATAGACCTTTGTATATTTTATGGCCAGAGTTAGTGTTTGGGTTCAGTGGAAATATAGGTGCTGATTTCTTATTAAAGTCTGAACATATCTGAGTGGGCAGTGGTCGGAGTAGAAGCTGCAGAGGTGGCAGGCCTGTCCAGGAACCCTTACTGAGTACATGGGCTGCATTTCTGCTTTAGAAAGCCCCTCCCATGGGAACACTGAGGAACAAGATTCCAATTAGGTGGATAATCTTAGAGGGAGGGGGTAGGACCTAGATGAATTCTAACAGAATAGAGAGATTAGGACAGTAGGTGAGTCAGTAAGCATGTAGAGGGGGGTGAAAGATTTAATTATACAGGTAATAAACATACCTTCTTATTATTAAACAATTCAAATAATGCAGAAACATACAGACATGGAAGACAGATTTCTTTACCACTATCTCGTCTCTGCCCCAGCCCTCCACCCCTCATTGGAATAGCCACTGTTAACAGTTGGTATTCTTAAATTTATTTATTTTTCTTGCCTTTCCCCCACCCTAATAACTCAGTACACCCTCCCCCATGATCCCAATCCTTGGAGACCAATGATAAGAGGAACATCAGAAAGAATGAAAAGCGTGGAAATCATCCATTGGCCAGCATGGTGCCAGTGTCTTCAAAAAGGAAAGGAAAAGAAAGGTGGAAAAATACAAATAATCCATTCTCTTGAGGTGACATCATGTACTCACTTTTTGGAGCTGACATATGATACAACAGGACATTAGGAGGTTGGCCAAAGCTGCTGGGGAGGTACTCCTCCAAAATATTTCCTTGCTGAGATTTGATAAGGAGGCAATAAGGATCTATATGATATTCATCTTTAGAGAATGACTAAAACTGGGGGAAAGTACTTCCATTACTCTATCTACATTTCAGCTTAACAGAGGCACATAAAACTTTGGGCAGAGATAAAGCTACTGGTTGGGTTATCAATGCCATATTGTTTCCAAGCAGAAAAGCAATTCATAACCCACACTGGGTCACCAAACCAATGTATGTAGCAAACACCACAGTTGTGGAAAATGTATTCTCTCTAAGGTAGGAACCATATCCTACTGATCTTTGAAAGACTTCTATTTTCCTGTTAGCATTTGCTGATATTCTGAGAGCGTGTGTTGGCTGTAATCAGATACCATCTCATGTTCACTGTCAGCAATTGCTGACAAGAGTCTCAGGGGCCTCAGTATAAACTTGTTGTTTTTTGAGGTCTCTTGTTAGTTAGATCCATTACTGCCTAATAAGTCTTATACTGCCTGTAAGGAAACCCTGAGTCAAGTAAAGGGTTCTGAAAACTTCCTGGAGACAGGCAAGTTCTTGAGAGGGGTTCAAAATTACCAAGATGACTTCTTGGGGGCAGGATTGCCTGGTGGCTAAGCCCATAGCTCTGTGGCTAGAGAACCTGGGTGCCCATCTTGGCTTTGCCATTTATTATGTGATGTCAATCAAGTTACTTAATCTCTTCTAAGCTTCAGTTTTTCCCAGATATAAAAATGGTGTTAATATTATTTTTCTCACAGAGTTGCTAGGAGGATTAAATGAGATTGTGCTGCCTGGCATGGGCACATGCCTGTAATCCCAGCGACTAGGGAGGCTGTGGCAATAGGATCAAGTTCAAAGCCAGCCTCAGCAACTTAACAAGGTCCTAAGCAACTTAGCAAGACCTTGTCTCAAAATTAAAAATAAAAAGGACTGGGGATGTAGCTCAGTGGTAAAGTGCCACTGGGTTCAATCTCCAGTACCAAAAATAAATAAATAAGATTATTCCTAAAAGCATCTGGCCCATAACAAGTACTCGATAAATTTTTAAAATCCCTCCAAACTTAGTGAGGTTTCTGCTTCTTGAGAAGGTACTACAGGATTTTTAGATAGAAATTTTTGTGTATGGTAGTATTGTGGAGACTGCTGAGGCTGAGAGCCTAATGTAAAATCTGAAGTTTTAATCATTCTGTGTATAAATACTTAAACTGAACACTGTTGTGCCCAAAAATATTTGGCCTCTGCTCATAATATATGCTATCCTAAGGTTGTATGAGTTAGGATCATGATGTGATTAGTTTTTTCCCTAGGAAAACATCAAGTTCCTAATCATCTCATTTCTATTACAGTTTTATATCTTCAGTAGAACTAAAGGAGAAAGGAAAGAAAGGCAAAGCCGTTCACTTTGCTGAAATTGATGGCCCCGCTTCAGAAAGGTGGTTTCACTTCTCATCCATGCCAGTGCTGCCAATGGTGCCTCTCAGTGGAATCACTTAAGTCTTTACAAACTCTAAGTTCCATTATCTCAGGCTGAAATGCAGTACCAATAAAGGAAAAATGAGGCACTACCTCAGAATTATAGTGGGAGTTACAAATCATCCCTATAAATGTATCTGTGATAACTTGGCTGTTAGTACATTTCATTTTTTAGTTTTCTTTTAATCTGAATGTTGTAACTATCCAGAAATAGATGATTGAAATGATCTCTTTTGGATGGAATATGTGTGTGTGTGTGTGTGTGTGTGTGTGTGTGTGTGTACATATGATATTAGGGGTTGAACAGGGCCTTGCACATGCTGGGCAACTAACTCTACCTACTGCATCACATCCCCAGCCCTATGTGTACATTTTATATCAGGCAGTGTGTATTCCTTTCACATCTAGCATAATAAATATAATGTTTAATAAAATACATCCCCAAATGATATTTCATTAAATGAAACCCATGCATAACTCTGAGGATCTCCTTACTTTATAGTAAATGATTCACACACTGCAAGATAGAGTAGATACAATGAAAACCTTTTAAAACACTAGGGGCTGGGCATGGTGGTGCACACTTGTAATCCCAGTGGCTCAAGAGCTGAGGTAAGAGGATTGCAAGTTGAAGGCCAGCCTTAGCAACTTAGTGAGACCCTATTTCAAAATAAAAAATAAAAAAGGCTGGGGATATGGCTAAGAGGTTAAATGCCCTTGGGTTCAATCCCTGGTACCAAAAAATAAATGAACAACAACAACAAAAAAAACACACTACTACATGCTATTGTTCCAAAACAGGTTGACAGATAAAAGGCTCTCTTCAAGAGAGGATAAGTCAGCGAAAGCTTTAGAGAAACGAGGTCAGCAGGGCAACGTTACACTGGATGATGTTAAGTGTGAGTAGCTGTTCCCTCCTCCTTACACACTACCTGGTATGAACCTCTAAGGCAGCACTTTGTCTCTCTTTCAATTACCCATCTTCTCTCCTTTCAGTTGTTGCTTTGCTTTTGCTACAAGATACTGAGATGCAGAAGATCTGTTCTTTTACAACGTTTATGAGGTGTGTAATGCTTGCAAGACATTGTAAGTCTTTTCCCTTTTACTTTGCAGTAATTTCATCTGATAAGTGCTGATAGATCTGATTTTTAGAGAAACAGCAGGAAGCAGGTTCTATGTAAACCATCAACTCATCACTCAGTCACAAGACTGAAATCAAAAAGTCTGGCAGAGGAATCCAGAAGTCACAGGAGCCCACAGGAAACCCCAACAAAGTCCCAGGGCAAGGAGTATAGAGTGCATGTTGCCAGAGTTCCATGCAGACTGCACTATATTTATATACTATTCACAGAATGTACCCATTTACTGTAGAATGTTTCTTTTTTTTTTTTAAATTTTAATATTTATTTATTTATTTTAGTTTTTGGCGGACACAACATCTTTGTTTGTATGTGGTGCTGAGGATCGAACCCCGGCCACACGCATGCCAGGCGAGCGTGCTACCGCTTGAGCCACATCCCCAGCCCCTGTAGAATGTTTCTTGATTTTTCTAAGCATCAGTTCCCTTAGCTACAAAATTAAGAATAGTGTCTCCTTTCTATGGCCGTCTGTGCCTGGGCTTCTCTTGGCATCTGCACATATGACTGGTCTATTAGAGTTGGGCACCCAATGCTATAGGCACTTCTCCTACATCACCTCAGATTTCTAGTGCAGGTTGCTTGTGATGAATACCTGAGACTCTTCCCTCAGATCTTGCTCCATTTCAGGGGCCCACTTGGCCCGAGCACTGACCTTGGCAAGCAGGACAATTCCTTAGAGTTGTTTTCTACATTATATTTTCTATACAACCTCCCAGAGCCCCTGCAGAACTGAATTATACTAGTTCACGGTGATAACACCCCATTCACTGGCTTCCTTCCTTTTCCTATTTCATTTCCACTCTCCATAGGATGTTTCCTAAGATCATGTCCTGCTTTATCTGCTTACTCTCAGTTCTTTGCTTCAGGATCTTTTTCTGGGGAAACCCAAAGTTAGATAAGTAGTTATTAATATCTTGACAAAAAAATCTGTAATAGTCACCTTCATCCTGCTCTACAGGTGCAGTTAAAAGAAAGCATGTCAGAGTAAGAATGTCCTTTAGGGGCTAGAAAGAAGGCAGTAAAAGTCTGATAAAAATATAAAGAAAACAATAACTTCTAATTGAAAAATGAGATAGCATTGTAAATCAGTGCATTCTTTTTGGAGAGCAAAACATGAAAATTTAATGTGCTTGTGTACTGTGTTCTAACAATTTCACTTCTGTCTATAATATTTTAAAAAGACATCAATATCCTTCAACAGAAGACTAGTTAAGTAATTTAAGAGAGAATATTCAACTGTTTAAAAGAATAAGGGACATCTATACATAGCATCA
This sequence comes from Callospermophilus lateralis, assembly GCF_048772815.1. Taxonomy (NCBI): domain Eukaryota; kingdom Metazoa; phylum Chordata; class Mammalia; order Rodentia; family Sciuridae; genus Callospermophilus; species Callospermophilus lateralis. The sequence goes on along the minus strand of NC_135307.1, from coordinate 66,659,195 downwards.
TAGAAAGAGGTCCACACTACACATGTAAGTGACAAAAGCAAGTGGCAATAAATCATGTCTATAAAAAAATACTTTAAGGCATATATTTATACATATGTATTAATGTTGGTGGGGGAGGATGTTATATGTAAACAACTATGCTTTAGAAGGTTTAGGAAGAATTCATTCCAAAGACTTAATAGTGGCCACCACCAGGGAGTAGGATAGAAGAGAGAATATTTTACTTTATACATTTCTGTACGTTTAAAAAAATATTTTAGTTCCCCACTTCAATCAAATGTGTGAAATATGATATGTCAAGAGCATTGTAATGTTTTGAACAATAATAAAAAATATTTTAGTTGTAGTTGGACACAATATCTTTATTTATTTTTATGTGGTGCTGAGGATCGAACCCAGTGCCTCACACGTGCGAGGCAGGCTCTCTGTCACTGAGCTACAGCCCCAGCCCCAATTTCTGTACATTTTTTAAACAATGGATATATATATAACTTGTATAGTAAGAACTTCTTAAAAATTTAATTAATAAGCACAACTGTAAGAATTTAGTAGTCAGGCACAATGGAGCCTGTAACCCAGGGACTTGGGAGGCGGAGGCAGGAGGATTGCAAGTTTGAGACCAGTGTCAGCAAATTAGTGAGACCTGTCTCAAAATAAAAAATAAAAAAGGGCTGGGAATGTAGCTGAATGGAAGAGCATCCCTGGGTTCAATTCCCAGTACAAAAGAAACAAAAAGAATTTAGTGTCTGACTTTCCAAAAATAAATCTTTTTTTTTTTTTTTTTTTTTTTACAAAAAGTGAATTTCTTAACTTTCAGTAGTGTAATAGATAGAATCTTAAATGGTAAGTAAATTAGTTGTGTGATAGGCATGATAACATGTATTTCTACTCATGTCCTATGCCCATATTTTTTATGAAAAACCTCATATTTGAATAGATTAGTGTTGATTTCTTTCTTTCTGTTTTCTAAATTTCTTCATAGAAATAAGAATCTTGACAATTTCCTCATGGCATTATTGTACTATTTATCTCATTATTTGGAAAAAAACTCGCTAGAAAAGAAGCCCCAAAGCTATATGGTGTAAGTAAGTTCTATAAGTGCTTTTTATCACAGCCAGTTTAAAAGTAACTTTTACCTAAGGTGAAGAGATAATGGAATTCTAAAAATCTTTTGGGTGTACATGGGAGAAGTTTTCCTGTTTTTAAAGCTCATTGAATAATGGGTATTCCATACAACAAAATATTCCAACTAATAAAGAATAACAGTACCCAATAATGAGATTTAAAGAAAGCCACATTAGTAATTTAAAAAATTTTAGTAACCATATTTTAAAAAGATGCAGGTTAAATTAGTTTTAACAGTTATTTAAACCTATGACTGGAAAATATTATTATAACAAGTAGTCAATACTAGGAAGTGATTAATTTTACTTTTTTATGAAATAACTCTTTGAAGCCTGGTGTCTTTTATACTTATAATATATCTCAATTGAAACTAGCCACATTAAATGCTCAACAGCCACATGTAGTTAGTAGCTACCATATCCAGTAGTGCAGAAATAGATTTATTTTGTTATGCTTTCTATGCTAACAAAAGTTCTTGCTAAAGGGTTTGTAAGCATCTAATAAAAAAGCTAAGATTTTTTTTTTTTTTTTTTTTAAATAACAGAATTGGCCAAAATGTCATCACAGGAAAATACCCCAAACTTTCTTAGGCTACTTGTAAAGAACTTAATTGCTTTACACAGAGGTGGCTTAGAGATATACACCCAGGGGCAAGCTCTGGGAACTTGGAGTCCACAGCAGAACAATGCCTTGCAGACTTGGCCATGACCTTTCACAAGCATGGAACTTTCCAAGTGCCCAGCTGCCCTCCTCGTACATGTGGAACCAACCCAGTGACTTAGCTGTTAGGAATGTTGAATAGAGCCATTAACTTGCTACAGAGTATTTTGAAATGCAAAACTCCTGTATATAATCAAGCAGTTTGAAAAACATTTTATGGATAGAGAAATAGTTTCTGGATAGCAGTTTTGTAAAGGACCAAATAAATATTCAAACACTGCTGCTACCGTAAAGCTATCATAATGTGCAATGCTGGTGTTGTTTCAGGGCAACCTTTCACAGTAAGACAGCCAGAGCATGCAGTGTTTCTATGGTAGCGAGCAAAAGGGCTAAAGCCAGTGTGAGCTTCGAAGATACAAGGGTTCTTACTATTCCCAAGTAGAAACTTATTAGACTTTGGTGGTATTTTGGCTTATTTTGTGTGGTCTTTTCTAATTTTGAGGCTTATTGCTAATCTAGCAAAGAAATTTGTTTTATATCTTAATTAACAGGTAACAGAGAAGAAAAATTCCTTAGTTATTTTTAAAATGCATGAAAACTCTTTAGAACATGGAGGTGTAAGACTGTTTCTTAGAAGGAATCAATTACAGAAATGACCAAAAGCAAAGTAGGCCTTAAAATGATCGATTCTGGGGTTTGATTCTAAAAAAGCATTATAACCTTTCATTTTCAGGCTTTCCAGTAGTCAGTCTATTTACTTATATTTAGAATTAAACATAGATTGCAATGTGATATCAGCACAGAAAAAAAATTGATTTCAATCCAACTAGCATAGGGATAATAGTCCCTAATTCACAGTGTTGCACAGAAATAAACGAGATAGTGTCTTGTCTTAACCCAGTGGTCGCACTTGGAAAGAAAGCTTGCATCCAGTGAGAGGAGGGCAGAAAGAAATGGAGAAAGATGTCAAAGACGCATTTTGGGTGGGGAGGTGGGAAGATTAAATGAACTCTAGAGAGGGCAAAGGGGAAAAGGGGAGGGTGTTGAAGGGAGGGGGCAGAGGGGTAGGAAAGACGGTGGAATGCGATGGTCATCATTACTCTAAGTACGTGTATGAAGACTCAAGGATGTGACTCTACTTTTGTGTACAACCAGAGATATGAAAAATTGTGCTGTATATGGGTAATATGAATTGTATGTCTTTGGTTGTCATATATAACAAAATTAAAAAAAAATTAAAAATACAGCAAAGTAAATTGTGTAGCCAAGGGCAGGGGGAGATGCATTAGATAATACTAGATGGTTAAAAGCCCTAATTCCAGAAAAAGAAAGCTCTTCCCCATTTAAAGATGAAAAAACTAAGGCTCAGAGAGATGAAGTAATTTGTTGAAATGACATACCTCCTAAGTAGTAGAGATGAGGCTAGAACCCAGGTCTAACTCAAAAGCTTGTGCTTAACACACCCAGCACCTTCTATTGATCAACTATGGGTCTGTTTCCAGAGTTCATCCATTCAGAATCAACATTTATAACTCTGAACAAGACACAATTTTGCCTGAGTTTATATACACTGTACCATAAACATTTTTCAAGTTATGACCTCCTTTATGATTTTTTAATGGTGGCATAACTTTCCATTAAGTAAATGACTTGACTTTAGCTATTAAAGGGTAATTTATTACAGTGGTTAAGGTTGCATATTTTGATGGCTGGGTTAAATCTCATAGGTTTAATATGATCATTTCTGTGGTTCTTTAAATCTTTTTTTTTTTTTTTTTGGTATAGGGGATTGAACTCAGGGGCACTCAACCACTGAGCCACATCCCCAACCCTTTTTTATATTTTATTTAGAGAAGGGTCTCACTGAGTTGCTTGATGCCTCGCTTTTGCTGGCTTTGAACTCGCTATCCTCCTGCCTCAGCCTCCTGAGGATTACAGATGTACTGGGATTACAGATGTACACCACCACACTCCAGTTGAAATTCTTTTCAGATATTTATTTCATAGTATTATGCTGATTTTTCTCTTACTGAAGCATCAATTTCAGCAAAATTTGTCATTCTTGTCATTTACTTTTTTTTTTTTTTAATAGTTCTGGGAATGGAACCCAGGGCCATGCTAGTCAAATGCTCTACCATTAAGCTGCACCCTGGCATTTTTAAAGAATGTTATTTCAGGTGAACTATTAATTTAGTGTTTAGGACTGTTTAAGGCAATGCTACAGAATGAAGTAAAAAGGCTGAAACATTATAGGGAATGGTTTTTCAGATATAGAATTTTTCTTTTTCTTTTTTTGTGTACCAGGGATTGAACCCACGGGCACTTACCCACTGAACCAAATCCCCAGCCTTTTATTTTGAGGCAGGGTCTCACAAGGTTGCCCACAGCCTTGCTAAATTGCTGAGAGTAGCTTTGAACCTGAGATCCTCCTGCCTAAGCTTCCCAAGCTGCTGGGATTACAGCAAAAGAAGGCTACTAGCTACTGGCAGCTTTGACAAAGGAAGGTTGAAGGTGCAGGAAGCAGGGAGATAGGCACTGTGATGTGGCCATTGGGGCTCATGTGGAGGGGTGTGTTTGGGTTACATGGCATTTGGACACTTAAAATTGGAGCCTACTGGGAAAAGATACATTCATACATTGCTGGTGGGAATGCAGATGGGTGCAAAAATTATGAAAAGCAGTACAGAGATTCCTCAGAAAACTTGGAATGAACACCATTTGACCCAGCTATCCCACTTCTTGGTTTATACCCAAAGGACTTAAAATCAGCTTATATAGTGATGCAGCCACATCATGTTTATAGCAGCTCAATTCACAATAGCTAAACTATGGAACCACCCAGATACCCTTCAACAGATGAATAGATTTAAAAAATGGAATATTACTCATCCTTAATGAAGAATGAAATTATGGCATTTGCAGGTAAATGGATGGAGCTTAATTCTAAGCAAAATAAGCTAGTCCCCAAAAAAGAGCCAAATGCTTTCTCTGATATGTGGATACTAATCCATGATGGGGGGCAGCTAGAGAAGAATATAGTTACTTTAGATTAGGTAAAGGGGAGTGAAGAGAGAGGAACAGGTATGGGGTTAGAAAGGATAATAGAACAAATCAGGCATTATTACCCTTATGTTTGTATATAACTATATGACCAGTGTGATTCTACATCATGTACAATCAGAAGAATGAGAAATTATACTCCATTATATATGATGTATCAAAGTACATTCTACTGTCATATATAACTAATTAAATAAATTAAAAATAAAATTTGCGCTCTTCTAGCATACGCTGGGCGCTGGATTCGATCCTCAGCACCACATAAAAATAAAAATAAAGATGTTGTATCCACCGAAAAACTGAAAAACAAATATTAAAAAATTCTCTCTCTCTTAAAAAATTAAAACAAAATTTATTCAAGAAACTCATTTTATTCTAGTGATTTCCAAGCCTTTTATCATGTGTAATAATGTTTTGTGCTCTAAAACAGCCATATTATCCTTAAAGTCACCATTTCCCCTCACAGCATATCTTCATCTAGTCATTGTAGTGGTTAACCTCAGAAGGGATAGTAATTTGTTTTTGTTTACTGTGCATTTCATTTGGTATCTAGTGACTAACAGTGCACTGGAATGTATTGTCAAGAATATAGTTCCCTATTGTGCTGCAAAAAAAAAAAAATTAAAATTAGGATTCAGATATGTTGCAACCTAAGAAAAGACTGTCTTTTACAAAGATCATTTGCAATTCAGTTGGAGCTGGGGCTGTGTTTTCACAGGGAAGCAATATTATTATAATTGACACCCAAGTTCCCAGAATAGTTGACCACAAATGCCTCTTTAGCAACACACCTAAACTCAGAACTGAGAGTGGCCCAGTGCTGTACTTGAAGCCCCCAAGCTTAATAGAAACACCAGGAACTGGGAAAGCTGAGGTGGCAGGGAGTCTCTACAGCAGCTTTGAGAACACAGTAGAAAGAAAAGCTGCCAGCTGCCTCAGCAACCAGTTATGGGTCACTTGTTAGTTGAGCTGTTCTATAGATATTAGGACTAGCTGTATATAAAATTGAGGCTCCATAGATAGCAAAAAGAATCTATCTATAAACAAGTGAAAATTGACCATAAACTTTGAGTTGCTGATTCTAGTGATTAATAATGATTTAAGGGACTTTGAGGATTTTCCTATGTCATGGCTCAAATAAAACAAATGAATTGGTAAGTCAGGTCTGTTGACTCACTAGTATATCTTTCAAAAAAGTTTATAATTCAGACTTTTAAAATGCTAATTAATAGGCATTTACTCAAATTAATCTATATTGTCTTTTTCTTCCCTCTAGGGGCCTTGTAGAGAAAAAAGAGATGGAGCTGGTTTTAAGTAAGTTAGAAGCAGCACAGAAATATTTGGCTCAGAAGTACTGTGTCCTCGTGCTGGGGTTGGGCATGCCTGATAAGCATCACATGTGCTGTGGAAAGTAAGTGTGCACTCTAGATGCCATTAGGTCATGACATCCTTAGGACCCTTGCATTTGACTTCTGGTACTGAGGGGAAAAGCATTTCCTTTTTGTTGTCCAGAATAATTGGGCTCAGGTAAAATCTTCCCCAAGCACTGGGGGTTGTCTGCTTTGAGAGAGCCAAGTGAGTATGGAAGACATCCCAGAATCTCAGTTAATATCTATTTATTTAGGTACAGAATTGAACATAAGGATGTTTTACCACTGAGTAGCATCCCCAGCCCTTTGTTTTTTATTTTGAGACAGGGTCTCGCTAAATTCCTGAAGGCTGGCCTCAAATTTGCCATGCTTCTGCCTGAGCCTCCAGAGTTACTGAGATTATAGGTGTGTGCCATGACACCCGACTCAGCTGATATTAAAAAATTCTCCCCTGTTTGTGATTAAATGACTTGCTTTCTCAGTGGAATCTTGCTCTCAACCAGGAGGGATTCCTATGCTAGGCAGGGCTACTGGTGGCCTCTAGTATATACCGAGTGATAGAACAATGTTGGTGGGGGGTGGAATGTCTGCTTGTTTTGCAACTGCCAGGAAGAGCTGCTGAGGTGGGGGTTATAAAATAACACTGTCTATGGGAATACAATTTTTGTCTTAGGATGACAATGTCTGCATAATTGTAATTGAAATTTAAAAAGGGGTCTCATCACCAGAAAGTTGGAGATCACAGGAAGAAAAACTTTGATCCTTAACTCCAAATCTTCCCCTGAACAGTTTCATGACAAGCCCAAGAGCCATCCCATGGCCATAGCCAGAACTTAAAAAAAAAAAAAAAAAAAAAAAAAAAACCTCAATAGGAAAAGAACACAATACATCATATACCTCTCTCTAAATCCCCCATGTTTTCAAAGATATCTTTGTCCATGAACATACTTACCCAGTTGTTCCTATGAATTTTTTTGTGTTCTACATTTCCTGAGTGCTCTCCTCTCTTATTCTGCATACATAATTTCACTTATCATTTTCCATAGCAGCTGTAGTTATCCTGTTGTATAGTATACCCATTGCTTAACCATCCCTTTTGTAAACATTTACATGGTTTCAGTTTTTCTGTTTTATTGTAGTTTGTATTGCTTTACATAAATTACTTTGTTCATGTGGACTATTTCCTTATGGCTTATTACCCAGAATGTATTTACCTATAGGGCACAAACAATTGTTAAAAAGCTCTTCATAACATATTGCCAGATTGTGCTCCAAAAAGGTTCATCTCAGAGGTAGTGGTATGTGCCGATAGTCCCAGCATTTGGGAGGCTGAGGCAGGAAGATCACTGGAGCCCAGGAGTTTGAGGCCAGTCTGGACAACATAGGGAGACCCCATCTCCAAACAACCAACCAAGACCAACCAACTGAAAAGAATCCAGAGCTCTCCACAGACCTCCTGCATGGGAGGCTGGGAAAAGTGATTTCAAAAAAATTAAAACATTTTGTATTGCCCTCAGCAATAAGCATATTTGGTTGTGTTGGGTTTTATTATTTTAATATTTTTGATAGTTTAAAGGTGTATTAAAAGCTTAAAGATGTTTTACATAATGAATATTTTTCAGGCTTTTAGAGTCTCCGCTCTTTTTCTTTTTAAAATTATTCACTGTCTACTCATTTAGTTTCAACCATTTACCAAGGGGGAATTGGAAAATTTTTTAATTTCTTTATTTACATCCTATACCAAGGATTGACCATTTGTATTTTTTAGTTTGTTGCTTTCTTTTGAATATTTATATGTTTAAACATTAGAAAAATGTTTTTTATTATTCAAACATGTCCACATTTTTTCTGATATTTGATAGTCATACAAGTTCTTGCTGTTCCTGGGTTAAATTTATTACCTTTCTTTTTAATTTTTTAAAATTAGCATTTTAAAGAAATGTGACTTTGCTCCATTTGAAATCTGTTACAACATATCAGATGAACTATGAATATAAGCTTTTTTTTTTTTAACTAATATCAAACTTTCTAATAATATCTATTTTTTTCTCCACAGTAACATGTCTGGTTAAATTTTGAATTTTTCTAACATTTTAACCCAATTTGGTAAATTCCTATTGATTTTTCCCCCCAGTACTGGGAATTGAGTCAGGGCTACTCTATCTTTGAGCTACATCCCCAGCCCTTTTTATTTTTTGATATAGTGTCTTACTAAGTTTCCCTGTCTGACTTTGAACTTTTGATCCTCTTGCCTCAGCCTTCCAAGTAGATGGGATTATAGGCATGGACCAACATATCTAGCTTGCAGTCATTATTTCTTTCTGTATCTTTTAAAAGTATAGATAGTCCTTACACATTCGGCTATCCACAGCCTACTTTTTCTTATGGTAATGCTCCTAAACCAATTTGTTTTTAAAATTACAAGTCATAGCGTATTGGTAGATCTTGAAATCAATGTAGTTGTGAAGAAAATAAAATAGTTTTAAAAAATAAGTATATCTGGTGTGAAAGTAATAAATAGAAATCCATAGTCCAGGGATACTTTAATAAACAACTGAAAAAAAAAATAAGTATATCTGGGGCTGGAGTTGTAGCTCAGTGGTAGACCACTTGCCTGGCATGTGTAAGGCCCTGGGTTCAATCCTTAGCACCACATATAAATAAATAAATAAATAAATAAATAAATAAAGTAAAAATCCACTGACAACTAAAAATTTTTTTAAAAAAAATCAAGTATATCATATGAAATAAAGATATGTATTTTTTTTTTCAGGATACTTTTGTGTCTATGTCTTAGTATGTTTTGAGTTGCTTTAACAAAATACTTGAGGCTGGGTTCTCTATTATTTCTAAACAATAGATGTTTAATGAGCTCATAGAACTGGTGTCCAAGAGCATAGTACCAAGCTTCACTTTTGGTAAGGACCTCATGGCAGATAGCATCAAAGGTGGGAAGTGGAGAGAGAGTGAAGATAGAGAAGACAGAGAAGTCAGGTGTCGGGACACAGTGTACAAGATAAATCATATGGTGGGAAAGGAAGCAAGAAATCAGGGAGAAAGCAGGCTTGCTTCCCCCCCCCCACTAATACTAGAGATTGAACCCAGGGTGTTCTGCTACTGAATCACATCTCAGCCCTTTCTATTTTTTGAGACAGAATCTTGCCAATTTGCCAAGACTGGTCGCAAACTTGTGATCCTCTGGACTTAGCCTCCCAAGTCCCAGGGATTACACCCATGTGCCACTGTGCCTGGCCAGGCTCTCTCTTTAACAATCTGCTATGAAACTAATCCACTTCTATGAGACCCAACCCAACTCTCCATAATACCAGCATCAATCCCTTGTAGAGGGCAGTGGTGACTCTGCCATCTTCCACTAAGACTCACCTCTTAAAGGTCCCACTCCCTTTCAATACTGACACCTTGGGTAAGTAAGCCTCAGCTTGTATTTCAGCAAGGACAAACCAGATTCACACCATAGCAGTCAATGTGTGTATTCTAGGGACTCAATATTAAGTATGTTTCTTGCTGTGAGTTACAATTTAAAGAGTCTGAAAGCCACTGCGTTACAGCATCCTTTCAGTACCACACGCACTCTTGTGTTTTCATAAGAATTTTGCTTTGCTCAGCCTTTCAAGCAATTATACCATAGTGTTGTTTGTCAGCTAATTGTTCAATTTAGACAGTTGTGTTAATTTGTTGGGCCATTTGAATACACTATTGAATTCCCCCTATATTTTAGAAAAAGATAAGTGGAACATTGGAAAATCAAGTACTGCTAATTCAAATCTAGAAACCATTGAGCATCTGGAGAATCTTTAGCTGCATTCAAATGCTTGGGACTAAAGTAGAACAAATGTGGGTTTGATTGCAAAAGACAAGACCTTGCACATGCTAGTCAAGTGTTCTACCACTGAATCATATCTTCAGCCCTTTTTATTTTAAGATAGGGTCTTGCTAAGATGACCAGATTGGCCTCGAACTTGGGATCTTCCTGCCTCAGCCTCTGAATACCTAGGATGACAAGTATGTGCCACTGCTCCCAGCTACAATCTTTTCCATGTTTTTTTTTTTTTTTTTTTTTTTTAGTGCAGTAAAATTATATACAATAGTGGGCTCATTGTTACATATTTGTATATGCACATGATATAACAATATAATTTGGTCACTATTGTCCTCCAATATTTCCCCTTTCCCCCTCCTCCTTTTTCCTTCTTACAATACAATTTTTAGAAACTATGATGTTTGAAAGTAGGTGATTGCCTCTGGTTAGCACAAGGTCCTGGTCCCTTTTCCACCGTCTGCAGCATCACTTGCTTTTCTTCTGCCCATTGGATGGCAGTTTGGAGAAGAACAGGCTTAGAGCTCACCATGCACCATTTATGTATCAAATTCCATATATGTCAAAGGACTGACATGTATGGAACAAAGGACTTAGAGGAAAGCAGATTGCAGGATAGTTCTGCCAGTGAGTTGTTAATGGCCATGGATGTTGATTATATCCTTGATTCAGGGATTTATAGTATTCTTTGGGTGGGCTTTTTTTTTTTTTTTTGCACTGGGGATTGAAATCAGGGGTACTTAACTTCTAGACCACATCCCTAGCCCCGCCCCCTTTTTTAACATTTTATTTAGAGACAGAGTCTCACTGAGTTGCTTAGGACCTTGCTAAGTTGCTGAGGCTGGCTTTGAACTCACAATCCTCCTGCCTCAGCTTCCTGAGCCACTGGTATTATAGGCCTGTGCCACCGTGCCTGGCATTGGTGGGTTTTATGTAGAAAATGAGGACAGTGATTTTTGTCAGTTATAAGAATTAGCTGATTTTAACATATCTTTATTTCACTTTAACTTGAATAAGCTAATATTTTCACGTGGATTTTCTGGTTTTTCCCTCTAACATGTACATGGCTAATATTGGACTAGAATACCTCAAGCCATTTATCTCTGGGGTTAAAGTGAAGATTACAGTAGAACAATTAATTTGGGGCTATTAATCTAGTACTTTCATGTCGCTTGAGAAGTAGGAGAAGAAGCTTCTCTATACTAAACACATCTGTGAAAATCCAGTATCACATAAATCAGCAAAATTTTGAAGAATGTGTTCAGTAAAATTTATCTGTGTGTTGGAGATACATGCAAAAGCCTCCTTTTTGGTGTAAACTATAGACTTAGATCTGTTCTTTGGTTGTAGCTAGTACAGGCTTCATCCTCACCCCCATCCTAGGATATGAACCTTCTTCCTACACTCTCAGTGTGGCTGTCACCTCATGGTGGACCAAAGAGGCTGGTGGTAGAGGTAGAGATAGAGAGAAAAGTAGGCTCTTTTAAAACATCATCTTTTAAAAAAATTTTTGGGTGGTGGGTGTGACTATATTGCCCAAACTGGTCTTAAATTCCTGGGCTCAAATTATCCTCCTGCCTGGGACGACAGATGCATGCCACAACACACAGCTCTAAATCACTCTTAAACCTGCCTCCCAGTTCAGTCAAATGCATTAAGGACTCTTTCCCCTCTCCACCAACACATCTTTGAAACTTCTTTTTCCTTGTATAGGGCAGAATTTGACATTCATTTAGTTTAGATCTTGAATGTCTCTCAAAGACTCATGAGTTTAAGGCTTGGTCCCCAGGATAGGAAGTGGCAGAGGCTTGAAGAGGCGGAGCTTAATGAGAAATCCTTAGGTCATTATGGTTGTGCCCTTGAAAGGGATTGTGGGGCCCTGGTCCCTTCTTCCTCTGCTCTCTGGTTCATGAGGTGAGTGAGTGATTTTGCTACAATATGTGCTTTGGCCTTGATGTGCTACCTTGCTGCAGACCCAAAGCAATAGGCCAGCTGATGATGGACTGAAGCCTCCAACACTGTGGACCAAAGTGAACCTTTTCTAACTGAACCTTTCTCTCTCTAGAGAGAGAGAGAGAGAGAGAAAGAAAACTTTTTTTTTGGTAGAAATAACACAATGACTTTATTTTTATGTGGTGCTGAGAATCGAACCCGGGTCCTGCGCACACTAGACGAGTGCTCTACCGCTGAGCCACAATCCCAGCCCCATGCACCTTTTCTCTTATAAGTTAACTCTCTTGGGAATTTTGTTATGGTGATGGAAACTTACTAACACACTTGATTTCACCTAAAGTCATAGTGGGCAAATGGGAAAACACAATTTTTTTCTTTTCCCCAGCCTAGAGCCTAGGTTCAAACTTTGGCTCTAGGCTTTATATCCTTTCACAATAACTAATAATATACTTTCTTCATTTTGATTTAGAGCTAACAATCTAAAGTAGCAACAAGGAATAAGAAAGAATCTTAATAGGCCATTGCAAAAAAAAAAAAAAATCTCTGGTTTTACTATCAGGTCACCTTTCCCTTCTTTCCTTTGGATTGTGCCCTCAAAGGTGGATTATACAGTGCTCTTGCAGACCAGCTTGGTAGCCACTTGCCACATGTGGCTACTGAGCATTTGAAATGTAGCTTCAAATTGAGAGATGCTATAAATGTGAAATATATGCAGTATATAAAATATGTACAAAAAGCTTTAAGGTAAATAAAATACCTTATCAATTTAAAATATTGAGTATATATTGAAATGATATTCCAGGAATTTGGATAAAATAAATATATTGTTAAAATTAACATCACCATTTTATTTTATTTATTTTTTTTTATTTTGCAGTGCTGGGGATCAAACCTAGGGCTTTGTGCTTGCTAAGCAAGTGAGCTATACCCTCAGCTCCACCTGTTTGTTTGTTTGTTTTACCATGGCTGCTAGAAATTTTAAAATTATATTTATGGCTTACCTTATGTTACTATTGGATTGTGGTATTACAAACCTTGTTCAATTTTGCAGGTGATTTTGGCAGAGGAGGGGGTGTCTTACATTCTATTAATCAAAAAATTTCTAAATGATTTTAGGTTTTATGTACTTAATATAGAAATTATAAAATACAAAAAAGAGAAAATGATCCACAGTTCACCAGCAACAGATGAATTTACAGAGGTTGAACTGTGAGATCCCAAACAGTGCCCCTGTCACACATCCATTTCCTGGACTCATTTCAGTTTCCTTCACAGAGATAAATCAGAATGGCAAGACCCAGTCTTCCATTCTTCATTTCCCTGGTATGGGCCACATCAGTTTGCTTTAGGTTTTAAGAGAGATAAGAATTCAGGTATTTAAATCAATTTGAAGGAAAGTGAAGGACGTTCATGTTACCTTTCCTTCTAAACTAAAAAATGAGAGAGAGAAAGAGTGGGAGAATGTGTGTTTCATGGACGTCACTCTCTAATTTCAAAACCTTGCCAAGATGCTGTCTCTCTAAACTTTCTCCCAGAACATAAGCTGACTCATTATTCCAAAAACAGTTTGTTTGGTTTTCTGCTTCAGCTTGGCAGGTCTGCATGGGCTCTAGTTTCAATCTGGTAGAGGTATGAAAGGGCAGAAATTCTTCAGTGAGGCCTGAATAAACCAAAGAAACATGGAAGCTTTCTTTCCCTAAGAAGTTTCTGCTGGACTCTGTTGTTCAATATTTTTATCTGCAAACTATTCTAAAGAAAAAGTCATTTCCCAAGCATTCTGGTTATGAGGACAGATGTGTATATCTTACAGACATGAATTTTAGCCCAAGATCTGTCCCTACTTAAACATATATATTTGGTTTTTAGTCTCAACTTTGGTTTTTTTAGTTGTAAGTGGGAATAATAGTGCTGACTACTTCATATGGGTATTATGAAGACTAAATATGGTAGTCAGTATAAAGGTTTCAGCATGGTATCTGGCCCATAGTCTGCACTTAATTTAATTATTGTTGCCTTAATTTTGTGTTGAAGACTTGTACATGAGGAATCCAGTATACAAAGAAGCAGGTAGGACAAGAGCTGTAAAAGATGAGCCAGCTCTTTGGGCTCATGCCCCAGTGGAAGGCCGCTTTGGGCCAGTAAAAACCAAAGTCCCTGGAAGAAGGATGGAGGTCCTGAGGATTGGGGATTATCTTCCCTAGACTTTCCAGGATGGTTCTGGAGAGCCTGGTCCCAGGACCAATACTAGAATTCTAGGAATCACAGTTAATCCAAGGAAGGCACAAGGAAAAGCAGAAGTGAAACCAGCTTCAACCTTGGAGCACCCTGGGTCTGACCTCCTTCTCCATGACTGGTGGAGTGACTGCAGGTACACAGCCCCCACAGTCAACTCTCAAGAACTCTTCAGGACATGCCTGCTTCCCTAAAGCTGAAAGTCAAAATCAAAACAACCTGTGTAAGATGCAAGGTCAGGTTTACTAAGCCTGCTCATCCCAGTACAATAGCCTTAACAATGAATTTGTGTTGCAAGGACTGCTGGGCAAATATCTGCCTTTAAGAGCTAAGGCTCAGGTCTGGGTGTGTGGTTTAGCAAGAGAGAAAAAGCTCCAGGCTCCTTAATGTCGGATGTTACTCAGAAGGAGGAGCACAATATAGTTCTTAGTCTGTTGATCGTGTGGTGTTGATTTTATTAATTTTGTTTCTGTTTCTTTTTTGCATCCAACAGCCAAAACCATTGTTTTTCTTCATTCTATACTTACCCTCTAGTTCTGTGCAACCACATCTATTTATCACTTCACATAACCTGTTTATTACCTTCCCACTCTCCTCATGTCCCCAACACTCACATCACCAGAAGCATTTGAAAATATACAATTTCTCATTGGCTTGTTTATTCTGAATTTATGTTGGCTTTTTTTTTTCCTTTGGGGTATTGGGGATTGAACCCAAGGGCACTTTACCACTGAATTACATTCCCAACTCTTTTTTATTTTTTTAAATTTTGAGACAGGGTTTTGCTAAGTTGCTTAGGGCCTTGCTGAGTTTCTGAGGCTGGGTTTGAACTTGCAATCTTCTTGCCTCAGCCTCCGGAGCTACTGGTATTGAAGGCATGCACCACCGTGCCTGATGATTTTGGTTAATTTTTGCCCAAACACTCCAGAGGTTTTGACCTGGGTCACTTAGGAAGTTGAATAGAAGGCATTTGTATTCTCTTTGCCTTTTGCTAGCATTCATGTAGCTAATTGTCTCGGAGCCACAGGTCATGAGCCTACATTTTGGGAAAGATAAGAGCTAGAATATTAAAGACTAAACTTCCCTGTCAGCCTATTGTTATAATGTGCTATGTTGCAGGGAGAAAATGTCAGACACACAAAAAGACTGGAAATTCTTCGAGGTAAGTCACATTTTAGGGATTTTCTTTGTGCTGTGATACATAGTGCATAGCAATGATGAATAGTCATTTCTTAGGCACTTACTTTGGTGAATATGCTTTCTAAAAAACATGCTAACAAGCCACATAGTACACCTTAGGATTTTGGTCTGAATTTCCTCCCATGAAGGTGAGTACATGTCCAATTTTTCTTGGCTTTTCAAGGATATTGAGAAATTGGGTCATTTGGGTTTGTAGCTACTTTGCAATGTTATATGAACAGTTGAGAGTTTTTCTTATGATTTCTGAAAATCGTGATTCTTGTCTGTTTTTTGTCATAGTCCTTATTCACTTTCTGTACATATGTAGCATGGATTGTCTTCCAACGTCAACACTTGACAGAGATCGAGGAAGAAATAGGAAGGCTCTTCCGCTCCAATATGTTCAACATTCCTCGAAGGAAACGGGAGGATGAAGAATCAGGAGGGGAGAAGAAACGCATGACTTTTGTACAATTCAGGTTTGATCTCTGTCTTTTGTAAACTTGAGGCTGTATCTAGACAGCTGGATAAGGTGATCTAAATGGCATCTTTCTTCTCCCACAGGCGAATGATGGCAAAACGCCCAGCCATTAAAAAAGCCGTTAACATGCGTTCTCCAGTCCTGTCTACTCTGCTGCCATCTCTCAGAGAAAAAGCTCAGAATATCGTTGAGAAAAAGTATCATCTAGTAGGCATCAAACTCCCAGGCCGGGTACAAAAACACATGCAAAGTCTGGACTCTGTGCCCATGTCAGTGTAAGTGACTCAGGAGGGAGGCCGGACAGCCTCAGGGTTGGACCTGGAAGGGGCAGGGGCTCAGCACCATGCCTCTGCAGAGAATTGAATAAAGACAAGGCATCTGTGTTTCCATGAATCCCCTGCTCCTGGCTATCTGTTTCCTGTCCAGATTAATTCTAGTTAGATGCATTGAGATTAGAAAAAAATCATTAGAAAGTTGTGCTAGACTCCAAATAGTTGTAATTTGGAGAAGTAAGTACAGATTCTTTAAGGCTGATGGTTATGCATTGTAAGGATCATCTTTGGGAAATTTAGGAAGGGTCAATACAAAATCTTGCTGTGGATTGAGTTTTGGATTCATATGTCAGACTACAGTGGTTATTCATGAAATAGAGACAACTTTCAAAAAAGTGTGTGTGTGTGTGTGTGTGTGTGTGTGTGTGTGTCTGTCTGTCTGTCTGACTTAGTTTTAGTATACTACCTCAGCTATACCAACAATTCTTTTTACAGAGTTGGCATTTTGGGGGAGCCACGATGTCTGTTCAACCCTCATACCCTTCTCCCCCTTGAACCAAAAGAAAATGCAAAATCATCTAAAAGACTTCCGTCCCTGGTAGAGAGAAATAACATCCAGATTCAGGATGCACTGGAGTCATGAAAACATTGTCTTCTTAAATATGCCCTAAATAATCTGGTATATTCCACTTCTGTAATCAAGTCCAGCACTTGAGGTAAACTACTTCAACTTAACTGCTTGATATAGGATCAATATGTGTGTTATTATTATTAAACTTTTTAAGTTATTCAAGTTAATTTTGTTTGTTCAAGTTATTTTGTTAAAAGTTCAGTAGACTATTAAATAATTCCAGAAATCTCTTGAAAGCTCATTTTCTTATTTTTATTAGTTTATTTTGTTACTTTCTTGCTTCCTCTACTTCAGTGTGACTCTTCAAGAGTATTAGGCCACTTAGCTAGTATTTTAGTTGACTGGTGAAGAAGCATTCATTTCTAAATCCAATTTTGCCTTATGAAAAAGCATCTTTGGTATGTGTGTAAATAAAATTTCAGAAACAAAAAAGGCAAATTAAAAATTTAACACTAAGCCAGGCATGATGGAGCACCCCCTCTAATCCCAGCAACTCTGGAGGCTGAGGCAGGAGGATTACAAGTTCAGTTCAAGGCTAGCCTGGGAAACTTAGCAAGACCCTGCCTCAAAATAAAAATCAAAAGGGCTGGGGATGTAGTTTAGAGGTAAAGTGCCCCTGAGTACTATCCCATACATGCACCAAAAAAAAAAAAAAAAAAAGAAAAAAGAAAAAAGAAAAGAAAAAAAAAGAAAAAGAAAAAAGTTTAACCAGTACCTAGGTGGCACCTGGTATTGTAGAGATGATTGACATGCAGTCTTCATTCAGGTTTCTCCCTGAGCAGGGCAAGGAAAAGAAGGCTAGAAGTCAGATATAAAGAGAAACAGTGTTACTCAGCTTAAAGGAGAGAGGTTTTCAAGTTGGGGATGGAGGGATGGATATGGAGATGGCTCTTGAAGTTGTATGGAGCCTGAACAGGCAGCTATGGGTGGAAGATACCAGGGCTCAGACCCGAAAACCCAGTGGCCAGGCCTTGTTTAGTGGAGGTAAGCTGTGGGGTTGGTGAGGGTAGTAAGCACTTAGGAAAGATGAAGCTATTCTATTGCTTAAGCTTTTATCAGTGGCTGCAGAACTGTCTTCTAGTTTGGCCATCGTTTTAAGGCCACCTACTCCCTGGTTCTGCTTCTGATGCCTATCTGTGTCAACATTTCTGTCTTTGCATTTATTTTGGGCTTCAATTCCATCATAGATACAAACCATTCCTGTTTAGGACTTAACATGTGGCATTCTGATCTCAGCTAATCTCCATACAAAGAAAGAAAAGTAGATTTGACTCCTCCATTCATGAACCTCCCTCTAAACAAGTTTTAGGTTGCAAAAGAAAGTTTCTGGGGCTGAGAGCCCAGTGAACTCCCCCCTTGTTTTATTGACAGGCTGTTGTGCTTCCATCTCCAGAGCAGTCTGATTGGCAGTAGGTTCAAAAAGTTGTTCTGTGTCCAGAGTTTGCTAGCAACATACTGCTAGCATGCCCTCCCTCTCTCTCTCTCTCTCTCTCTCTCTCTCTCTCTCTCTCTCTCTCTCGATAATGTCCAAGGCAGTCTAGGTGATCCATGCCAAAGGGCTTGGTATGGCAGATCACTTCTTTTGCAAATAATCTCCCTTTTCTTCTTTGGGCAAAGATTCATTCTCATTTCCTTTACTTCTCCTACCTCAAACCCAGAGGCCTAAGCAGAGCAAAAGAAAAATGTGCTAGGTCTGAGAACCTCAGTCAGGTCACTCTGAAACCCAGCATAATGGTGGGTGGCAACTCGAGATGAGGACCTTTGTAGAGGTTTCACCTCTCCCACCTCCACTGGCTAGTTTGAGAATATTGACACTATTTAGAATCAAATTCTTTCCAGAATCAATTTTTTTCCAGGCCTAGTGGTGCACACATGTAATTCCAGTGATTCAGGAGGCTGAGGCAGGGGGATCACCAGTTCAAGTTCAGCCTGAACAACTTAGCAAGACCTTGTCTCAAAATAAAATCTAATAAAGGACTATGAACATAGCTCAGTGGTAGAGCACCCTTGGGTAAAGTGCCCAGTAAAAAAATATTAAACAATTGGAAAAATAAACTAGATTATATGATTTCACTCTTTATCTATAGCATTTGCGAAGATTGAAAGAAATAATGACCAACATTGGCAAGTGGGTGGGTAACCAGGCACTCTCACACATGAATGAGGGAGTGGCAGTATGCTCTGATGTGACCCTTCTGAAGGAAATTTGGCAATAACATATTTTACCTTTCAAGCATATTTGTGTATTCATTTAGGGCTAGTTCAAATATCTGGCTTGTTCATGTTGATCTCTGAAGATGTCCAATATTGATTTACCACTCACTGAGGGGTGGAAATGTATCATTCTATTCAGCCCAGTAACCAAATAAGCACTTTAAAAGTTCTTTTTAGAATGATTAGAACAATGATAAAGTAAATATTTTGTTACCTTATAAAAAGTAATTTATTGATAACCTACTCAGTGCTCAGTACCTTGCTAGGTTTATGAGACACTTAAGGAGTATACAGTGGAGGGGTTGGGGTTGTGGCTCAGTGTAAAGCGCTCGCTGAGCATGTGCAGGGTACTGGGTTCGATCCTCAGCACCATATAAAAATAAAATAAAGGTATTATGACAAACTACAACTAAAAAAAAAAAAGAAGAAGAAGAAGTATAAGGTGGGTGTATTAGTCAGTTTTCCATTACTGTGACAAAACACCTTATAAAATCAACTTAAAGAAGGAAAGATATATTTTGGCTCAAGATTTCAAAGGTTTTAGTTCATGGTCACTTGGCTCCATTGTTTCTGGACCTGTGGCGAAGCAGAACATCATGATGGGGAGCACATGATATAGCAAAACTATACCTCATGGCTGATGGGAAGCAGAGATGGGGAAGAAGGACAGATCATACCCTTCAGAGGCACAGTCCTAGTGACTTACTCCATCTAGGTCCCACTTCCTACAGTTTCTACCACCTCCCAATAGCCTCTTATGCCCTCAGTCCATAAATGGATTAGTCCATTAACGAGGTTACAGCCCTCATGATCCAATGACCTCCCAAAGGTCACCTCTGAACCCGATGCACTGGGGACCAAGCCTTCAACACATGAGCTTTTGCAGGACATTTCAGATCTAAACCATATCAAGAGGTTCCAGCCTTCAGAGCTGAACTAGGAAGTCAAGAGCAAAACTCTGTGACAGAACGGGAGAGCAAGCGGGTAAGGCTGACTTGTGAAGTGGAGTCTCAGACCAAGCAGCTGGCCAACTCGAAATCACCCCCTCAGAAGTGATGAGGACACAGAGAGGGGAATGAACATCTCTTTTCCATCAGTCATTCCCCCTCCTCCTGCACCAGTGCTTTGATAAAAACAGCACAGCTGTTCTTCTGAGCTTCTCTTTTCCTTGGCTCTTTCTACCCAACAAATGACAGGTAGTAATTTCCCTTTCCAACTGAACAGTGCAACCCAAATAGTGGATGAGGGACAATTTTTCTCTGTAGAACTATTTCAGGAAATAAATTAAAAGGAAGTGATAGGGCTGGGGTTGTGGCTTAGTGGTAGAGCACTTGCCTAGCATGTGTGAGGCATGAGGTTCGAACCTCAGCACCCCAAAAAATAAATAGATAAATAAAATACAGGTATTGTGTGTCCATCAACAACTAAAAAAAATTAACAAAGGGATAGAGCTAGAATATTATCATTTTGTAAATCATAAATGGAATAATGGATCAGGCAATGATCGCCAGTAGCAGCTGACATCCTAAGAGACACCTGGGCATCATGTAGGGAGTCTACAACATTTCCTCTAAAGAAGTCCCTCCAAAAAATTAAAACTGCATAGAACAGAGTCTCTAAGCCTAATAGCCAGTTTAGGAAACCCAAGAAAGGAGGAAAATGCTACATAGCACTCAGGCATGCAGTTGGAAAATTTTAAAAAGGGAGGAGTCTACAGAAAAAGTGGCCTGGTTTCCACAACAAATAATAAAGGGTGAATCTTTAAGTGAGAAAAGTAGACTTAAGGGATATATTAGTCAAATACATTGTGGACCTTGTTTGGATCCTAATTTGAACAAACTAATAATTGTTTTATGATATATATGTAATACATATCATATATAATGTATGTGATACAATCAGGGAAATTTAATACTGGGAGGATGTTTGATATTAAGGAATTATTGGTAAATTTGTTAGGTATAATAATGTCATTGTGGTTTTCTAAGCTTTTGCTCTTTAAAAAAAAAAATAGAGGCAAAGACTTAAATATTTACAGTTGCAGGGGGAGCAGAAGTGGAAAGGAGACTGGGAGATAAAAACGAGTAGGTATCAGCTCTCCATGAACTACCAGGATGTGATTGGTGAGAATTACACCCTCCCCAGTTTTTTTTTTTTTTTCAAAATTTTTTAAGTTGTAGATGGACACAATACCTTTATTTTGTTTTTATTTTTATGTGCTGCCGGGAATCGAACCCAGTACCTCATGCATGCTAGGCAAGCGCTCTACTACTGAGTCACAACGCCGGCCCCCCAATAATTCTTTTTACTGAGTCACAACGCCGGCCCCCCCAATAATTCTTTTGCTTTGCAACAAGCACAGACCAAAGCATACATGAAAAGTTTGAAAAAAAAATTCCCTCAAAAAAAAAATCACAAAATGCACAAATCCTATAGATGGGTAACTGCTCCAATCAACTTCAGCCCCTGCCAGCAGCTGGCTTGAGGCCTGGGTGGAAGTGCAGTAGATTTCCAGGCGTGCTCTTTTGTATTGCTTCTCCGAGCCTCTGACTGTATAAATGTGCTGTTGCTTCCCTTGGGGTAATTATCTCCTCCCCCACACTCACCATCTCTCTTCTCACACCTCCTTTAATATGTGCCAACAGTCACACACTGATGCAGACACAAAGGCAGCATCTGCTTGAGAATCCAAGAGTCTTGTGTCGTTTCACACCAAGAATCAAGGGGGGAGGAGCCCAAAGTGTCATCCCAGGACTCCCGTGGTAACATGTACCCATTAAAGGCCTATTGCGTGGATTTTTAGAACTAGACAATTCCCCCACCCCCAAGACTTCTTACAGCAAACCAGGAAGAGTGCTGGTGATGGATGCTAACTTTTCAAATCAGAACTCTGAGGAACAGAGTTATCACTACCAGTCTAGAATTACAAGTTTGTCTTACTAAATTATTGGTTTTCTGATTCACAAAGAAATATTTATATAGTACACCTGCTATGCTATGACCTCTAAATTCTCCCATGACGAGGTAGATGTCGTCCGTGTCTTTCTGGATGAATGAGGAGCA
This sequence comes from Callospermophilus lateralis, assembly GCF_048772815.1. Taxonomy (NCBI): domain Eukaryota; kingdom Metazoa; phylum Chordata; class Mammalia; order Rodentia; family Sciuridae; genus Callospermophilus; species Callospermophilus lateralis. Next base: position 66,637,117 of record NC_135307.1, on the reverse strand, counting down.
GTTAGCAAGGTCCAGATGATTTGTGCTTTGTAAGTGGGTAGGGTGTTAGGATTCCATATTAATAGGGCTGGGGAGCAGATGGAGGTTTTAGGTAAAGTAGTGACATGATTCGATTTATTTTCAAAATGATTCATCTGGCTACTGTGTGGAAAGTAGGCTGGAGGTTGAAGGCAGTGGGGAATGGAGAATGGAGGCTGGGAGATCAGTGAGAGGCTACTGATTTGAGGGAGATATCAGACCTGGAAATGTAGATTTGGAAGTAAGTGGCCATTGAGATTGGATACAATTGGCTAAGCAGAGATTTAATGCAAGTAGAAAAGACACTGGGTCCTTACTTAGCTGTAGAGCTTTCCACATGTTGGAAAGAGCAGAAGAGGAGCTGGAAAATGCAGTAAATCCCTTATAAGTTCCAGCAACATAGATCAACTTCACAATATGCCAATAGCCTGTGAGGTAAGAGGAAAATCAAGACCGAGGAATCGTGGAAGGAAAAAGCATGTCATGAAGTAGGGAGCGGGGAGCTGGGGAGAAATGCCACAGAGAGAACTAATAGGATGAGAACAGAGACGTGACCTTCGATCTGGGAATATGGAAGTCAGCTGTGCAGGCCTGGAGGTGTGGCGCCCTCTCAAAACAGGTTCTGTGGGGAAAGGCAGATGGCAAAGTGGAGATCAGGACTATGAGAAGGAGAGATTTGCTGCGAAGCAAAGGAAAGGAATACAGTCAATAGGCAGAGCAGTGGGCCAAAGGGGTGGCATTATTTTGTTATTGACTTGTTTTGGTTTTGGCTTTTCAGAGATACTGGAACACATGTGTGTGTGTTAATAGGCATGATCCAGGTTAGATGGAAAACCAATGAGGCAGGGGGGCCAGGGGATATTTGTAAGAGGTGAGACTTGAGGAGGCAAGAGGGTTGGGCTGGGGGCTGCCCTGGATGGGAAAGCTCAGGGTATAAATCTCTCCATGTTCTCTTGAGGCTCTTGAATGCCCAGTAGCTCCTCTGTGAGCATCACTTCAGCAACAACCAGGTCCTGAATTTTCAGAAATCCAGGTAGTAAAATTTCTTAGTCCAAAGAAGTTCATCCCAAATGACGGGCTTTCAGACCGTGCATAGGAAAAGACAGTTGGGCATGATGTGTTTTGTTTTGTTTTCCCCAAAGCCACTCCTTCTGGGTATTCATCTGTGTAGGACTCGACCGGAAAATTGGGTTTCTTTTTTTCCCTAGGATCCCAAATAACCAAGTCTTGGATTAATAATCATTAAACTAAGCAGCACCTGGCTGAGCTCAGTGGGTTGTATTTTAAACTAAGTTAATTTCTCTGTTAGAATTGACTGCTAAACGAGGGGAAAAATCATCTCTCCTTGTGATTACTTTCATCAGAGAATGATAGTATTCAACCTATCATGTTTTCTTCTTTTCACTTTACTGCAAGACAACACAGAAATTTAAAACTAATACTTAATTATCAGAGCTTAAGGTTGGTTGCTCAGATTTTTATTTCCCATTTTTATACATATTTTCCATTTTTATTTTTGTGCTGCTTATACCTTTTCTTGTTTGTTTCCTTCTTTAATTAAACATTTTATTTGGAGATAATTTTGAGATAATTCCAGATCAAAGTGTAAAAAACAATACAGAGATCCTATGAAAACTTTACCTAGCTTGTCCCAATGGTAACATCTTGCAAAATTATAGTATAATTTCATAGTGGATATTGATCATAATATTGATCTAGCCCAGACACAGAACATTCCTTCACCACAAGAATCCCTCCTGTCACTCTTTTATAGCCATACACACATCTTATTTCAAGAATGTCATATACATGGGTTCATATAGTATGTAAGTTCTTGGGATTGACTTTCAGCATTTTCTGGAAATGTATCCAGTTCATTGCACATATCAAATAATTTGTTCCCTTTTATTACTGAGTAGTATTCCATGATGCAGATGCAACAGTTTAATTCATCCTCTGAAGGACATCTGGATTGATTTCAGATTTGCACTATTACAAATAAAGCTGCAAACATTCATATACAGGTTCTGGTGTGAACATCAGTTTTTATTTCTCTGAGCTTTTGCCTTTTATAGTATATTGTATGAGGTGGATCATAAATGATCATAAATAAGCAAAGACAATCAACTTTCTTTGGATCATGATTGTTATTAGAATGCCATTATCCTTCATTTTTAAAGAGCTTCCCAGTCTCTAACTTCTCTGTGGCCTAGAAAAAGCAGATGAAATCTGAGACTGTTACATAATTTGTGGGTGTGGTGGAGCCAGATTCTTACGTGTTCCTGACTCCTGGCTTATTATGAAAACTAATTCTGAATATATAGTTTATTTTTGCTTTATTGCTCCAGAATCCTGGTCATTATGAACCATGTTTGGTTTCAAGTTGCTTGTTTAAGGTATGTGTTTGGAATTCTTTGAAGGTATGAGTAATTAAAACAAAGAGCCCAGGGCTGGTGTGCAGCTCAGTTGTAGAGCACTTGCCCGGTGTGCACAGGCCCTGGCAAAGGGTGGGGGGAAGGGAATCCCAATAGAGTTGGTAGTTTGGTTCATCAGAATCTACCATTTAAAATTAAGACAATCATTTTATGAAATCATGGTTTTATACAGATCTCTGCTAAAAACAATGCTTAATTCAGAGAAAATGACAAAGCTAGTCCACCGTGAAAGCCAAGCCACATGTTTTTGGTTGAAGTTACATCTGACAATTCATCAGTGGAGAAATGGAGAATGAGAAAGCGTGTGCATTTTTTTGTTCTTGTTTTTGAGGTTCAGGAATGACACATCCAGTTATATACAGCTCTCACTCTTTCTGCCTATTATTATTAGTGTATCCAGAAAATTCTATTTGCTCATTTATTTCATTCAGCATTCTGCTTCTTCTGTGGCAAGAACTGTGGACCTGTGGAGTGTGTGTGTGTGTGGGGGGAGGGCATGACACTAGAAATCCAAACATTAATAGGATCCCATTCCTGTGCTCAAGGGGCTCATAGTCCAGTGAGGGAGGGAGATGCACATCTCAATAGTGATAAGATAATACACTGGTATTCCAGGGTCTGCAAGGGGCAGTGGCAGCAGTGGGCTCATTGGACTGGCTCAGCAGAGGGGTCTTGCCTGTAGATAATAGCTGGTTATCCACCCTCCCTATACTCATGGCTATTTCCCAAATATTCCTGGTGATTTTACCCAAATCATCTTTCTGCTTTAATTACCAATGTTGATTGAGGATCATCCCAGACTTTTTTTCCCTGCATATAAATTCAGGAATCCTCGATAGGTTGTGAGCATGTTGAAATACTTCCACAGCAGTTGGTAAGCAGACATTTCCCCAGCCCCCCATGACCCATCTACTCTGGTCCCTCCCAGAGATCCTCTCTCCTGCAATCCATCACCTAAAGGGCTCACACCCCACAGGCACAGGTGCTCTGCACTACACATGACATTCTTTCTGATTGGTGCCTGTCATGACCTGGGGATGAGACTTTCAAATGGATACAGTGTATGTGTACCTAAGGTATAAGTCTATATACATTTCTTCAAATTCATAATGAATTCATATCAAATGAAAACTTACTATACCTTCTGTATAGCCAATGTGAGATCTTTCTAAATTAACATATTTAGATTTGTTTCTTTTTCTTTTTTGGATGCTAGGAGTTGAACCTAGAGTGTTTTACTACTGAGCTATATCCATAGCCCTTTTAATTCTTTTTTTTTTTTTTTTTTTTAATTTTGAGACAGGGTCTCACAAGTTGCTGAGGCTGGCCTCAAACCTTCAAACCTTCTCCCTCAGCCTCTGGATTCAGTGAGATTACAACTGTGTGTCCCCACACCCAACAATTCACTTCATTTTAAAAATATCTGTTTTACATGGTTCATTACATGGATTTAAACATAATTAACATAAGCATTTAGGGGGGGTTTTGAAAAATGGAGATGTCCTGGCCCTACCTCCAATCAGTGGCACAATATTGGAGATTCAGGGAGTCTGGGGAGGGTCAACCATGTGCATTTTCCCAAGTTCTCCTGGTGGCCCTGATCATCTCAGCCAGGACTGAGATTTATTGGTATGAACAATGCCAGATTTCCCTAAAAATTTGAAAGAAAATAGAAAGACCCAGAACTTCTTTTTGCAGTGCTGGGGATTGAACCCAGTCTTTCACATGCTATGCAAACCATTCACCACTGAGGTACAGCCCCAGCCCAGGACTTCTTTTTCTTTTCCTTAAAAAGGCCCTGTCTTTACTTTTCTAAGAGACAAGATACAAAATAAATGTTATGGAAACTTGTGTTTAAAGATGTCCAGTACTTCAGTTTACAGTTGCCCTCCCTGACTACCAAATCACAGTTTTGCTCTGCTTAATAATAAGAAAAAAGAATGGTAGTCTGGAGAGTAGGTTCCAGATATCCAGGCCAAGCCTTTGCTTCCAAAGCACATTCTCGTCTCTCCTGTATTTAGAATAAATTCAACTTTGGTTGTCCTCCAGGAACTGAGTAATAGCCAAACATCAGCATTTCTTCAGATTTGGAAATGAATCTTGATTGTTTTTTTTTTTTTTTTGTAAGAAGGCATACAGTTTAGATAATCAACTGCAGTTCTTAGAAAGGATTAAATTGTGATCTCAGCTCACCACTCCCAAGTTATCTGGAAGCCAGAAAAGTATATTTATGGGAAAAGAGGTTTATATAAATACTTTCTTCAGTGACCCACATGATAGAGTTGAGAACAAGTATCTTGTGTTTGGTGGATGATACCAAATTAGGCGGAGTTGCTAACATCACAGACGATGAGAACTAAACTCAGTTCGACCCTTTCAGATGGATCTTGACAAATTTAGAAAGAACAAGATCCATACGGCAAATCCAAGATAAGAAGTGGCCTGAAGGAGCTAGCATCAAAAAGAAAAAATGTGGTCATTTTTCAAAGTTAGCAATTTTGACACAAGTACAAAATTAGTCAGCAATAGAGAACCAGCAGGAGAGCAAAAGAACATAATTCTGGAATGTTAATGAGAAAATATAAGCAAAAGTCCTGATTTCTTTTCCCACATATGGCATGGGTCAGGTCTTAACTGGAGAACACTCCTCTCTACTTTTAGACTTTATAATTTGAGAAGTCTACCTCCCAGAGTAAAGTATGCACGGAAAAATGTGGGTGGCTTAAGCTATAGGGAGGAGAGAATCTTAGAGACGCTTTTTTGTTTTGTTTTGTTTTGTGCTGGGATTGAACCTAGGGGTTCAATTATACTGCTGAGATACATCCCCAGCCCTTTTTCTAAATTATTATTATTATTTTCTTTTTGGACTTGGGATTGAACTCAGGGGCGTTGTACCACTGAACCACATCTCCAGCCCTATTTTATATTTTATTTAGTGACAGGGTCTCACTGAGTTGCTTAAGTCCTCACTAAGTTTCTGAGGCTGGCTTTGAACTCGAGATCCTCCTACCTCAGCCTCTCAAGGCACTGGTGTGCACCACCATGCCCGGCTTCTAAATTTCATTTTGAGACAAGTTCTCATCAAGTTGCCCAAGCTGTTCTCCTGCTTCAGCCTCCTTAGTCATTGGGATTCTAGGCATGTGCCACTGTGCCCACCTTTTTGGAGAAATTTTAAGCTAACTAGAATTATTCAAACATAGAAGAAAAACTCACAAACAACTTAAAAGCTATCTTCAGGGGTTGATGGTGGGATTATCAGGAGAGAGCTGAATATCATATTCTGTCATCTACAGAGGGTACAACTGAAAACAAAGAACTGAACCTGTGATACTAATTCAGGTTACACAAGATCCAAGGACGTGTTTGCCTGAGGTTCAGAAGAGTACTGGTAACTTAGTATACGTGCAGGTATATAGGATGTGGACTCCGGGTCTATTCTGCTTGAGTTCAGATCCCAGCTCCTCCACTTACCACCTACGAGGCCTCTGGTAGATTCCTTCACTTCAAACTGCCTCAGTTTCCCCATAAGAGAAGTAGAGAGATTAATAAAGTCTGCTTCCTAAGGGGAGATGGGTCTGAGACGATGTTTGGAAAGCTCTGAGGACAGGGTGATTATGGCTTGATCATCTGTGATGGTAAAAATTGTAAAATGGGTGGCCAGGTGCAGTGGTGCACACCTGTAATCCCAGAGACTCGGGGGGCCAAATCAGGAGGATCACAAGTTCAAAGCCAGCCTCGGCACTTAGCGAGGCCCTAACCAACTTAATGAGACACTGCCTCGAAATAAAAAGGGCTGGGGAGGTGGCTTAGTGGTTAAGGGTTTGTGGGTTCAATCCCAGTACAGAAAACAAAAAAAGTAAAATAGGCCACTGGAAGGGAACCTTGAGTCCATTCTTAACACTTAAAAAAGACAATTTTAAACTCACAGTTAAATTCATAGTTTTTATTTGAGTCAACTCTGACAGAACGTGATGTTTATGTTAAACGTCTCACTGACACAATATTCTAGTTATAATTTCAAAATTGCCTCATTCTATCCCATCATTTATATCCCAAAATTATAAACTGTGCACACGCAGCTATGGCTGTCCCATACACGGCACCCATGTACCATCACGTGCATTTCAAATTGGATGTGGCTCTTGAGAATATTTATTCCTTTGCCTTTCAATATGTTATAGTTTAGATATTGGGTGTCCCCCAAATGTGAGACCATGCAAGAAGGTTTAGAGAAAGTGTTATGAGAATCTTAAACCAATCAGCAAATTAATTTCCTGATGGGATTAACTGAGTGGTGGCTGAAGATGGGCAGGGTGTGGCTGGAGGAGATGAGCTTTGGGGTATATATTTTGTATCTGGGGAGTGGATTCTCTCACTCAGCTTCCCAATCATCATATGAACTGCTTCCCTTCACCACACTCTGCCGCCATGATGTTTTGCCTCACCTTGAGCTCCATGGAATGGAGTCAGCTGGCTATGGACAGAGACCTCTGAACCACAGCCCCCAAATAAATTTTTTCTCCTCTAAAATTGTCTTGCCAGGTTTTTTTTTGTCAAGCAGTGAGAAAGCTGACTAAAATAAATATTACAGAGGTATAAACAAATAGTCTCCATAACATGTCCTCAAATATATGCATGCCTGAATTCTGTGCTGGTAAGCCAGATTGCTGTTTTGCAGGCTGGGGATGGGACTCAGGACCACATGCAGGCCAGGCAAGCGCTCTACTACTGAGCAACGTCCCAAGCCCTATTCAATTCAACTAACCATGGTTGAGGACCTTTGGTAGGCCCTTAGAAAGACAAATAACTCTAGTTTCCTGCAGTTAGAGACCTCATTATCTAACAACAACAAAAAAAGAAACAGAAATAATTCATGTTAATATCATGTGCTAGATGCTCTATTTCAGGTGCAAATGGCTATGGAAGCAGAGAGCTTGACTGATGATTTTTTGCCTGGGGAAATCACCAAAGGCTGACAGAAGCCCAGACACATAAGTAAGCCCGGAAGAAAGCAGGTCAAGAGAGGAGAATTTCTTAAGGTGAAGCTGAGAGGACAGCCAGGAAGTGAGAGTTTCTGCCAGGTCCAGGAACTACGCGTAGTAGGGCTGGAGTCCAGGGAAGAGGAGACACACCAGGGGACAAGGACCAGGTATCCCAGGAGCTGACGGTGGTGAGCCATGTTTCCTGGTTCTGCTAGAGTTCTCCTAAGGTTGGTAGGTAATCTCTAAGAAGGATTTACAGTTCCTCTCCCACCTTCTGTGTCTGGAAATTATTCATGTAAATTATATGAATAACTCCATCTTCCAATAGACAAAAACATACACAGTTAGTTCATAATTGTGGTGTTGGATAGTAACCTGTCTCTTTATGTATCACAGGTAGTGGAATGAGGGCTGAATCAGGTTCCAGATCTGTGTTCAAATACCAGCTCCGCCATAGTAGCAGCATCTTCCTGGGTAGGTTGCTCAAGTTTTCCAAATAGGGCTTGGAAATGCCCAGCTCGGAGGATGTGATGAGGATGAAAACAGATTGCATGTCAAAGGAAAGCAGCTTGCGTTAAGGAGATGCTCTGTTCACGTTGGGAGGATTTTTATTATTATTTTGCCTAAGTAGTACTGGCATAGAGCTATGACATTCCTGGATACACTTGAACATGAAGCAGTATTTGAGGCAATGAGAACTCAGAGGCCATGGATTTAAACTGTACCCCTCCCTCTCACTGCCTTGCAGAAAGATTTTAGGATAAGAATCGTGTGTGTGTGTGTGTGTGTGTGTGTGTGTGTGTGTTTATAACCATTTTTCTACATTTGGAATAAGACCATTTTCTAAATAGTAAAACAGAAAATGCCAGAGCAAGCCTTGGTAGTAAATGAAAAAGAAGGAAACTCTTTCCTTGAACTTTGTTTCTAAAGACTTTGGTAGTGTCACCCCAAATCACACAAATATACTATAAATAGACACTCATTTTTATTCAGCCAAAGAAGGATGAATTGTTTTTTTCAGGAAAATGGATGGAACTTGAGAATATTATGTTAATCAAAATAAGTCAAAGTCAGAAGGTCAAGGGTCATCTGTTTTCTTACATCTGTGGAAACTAGAGAGGAAAAGGGAAAATAAAGGTGTGTAGAGGGGTCTTTTTTAAAAATTTTTTTTTCTAGTCGTAAAATAAAATACTTTTATTTTACTTATTTATCTTTATGTGGTGCTGAGGATTGAACCCAGGGCCTCACATGTGCTAGGCAAGAGCTCTACCGCTCTACCCCAGCCCCTTTAATTTATGAAAATTAAAGGGACACAAGTAGAGGAAAGGGACCAGGAGGAAGGAAAGGAGAAGTACTAGCGAACGGTATTGGCCAAATTATATTGCTATATTGTGTGCACGTGCGAGTATGTAACAATGAATACACCCTTACATATAATTATAATGCATCAATTAAAAATATGGGAAAAAATAAGTAGACACTCATTCCAGTTTAATCTATGTTCCGAATTGGTGAAAAGTCATGAACTCTCTTCAAGTAACGTGGGAACGTTCAAGAAGTTCCAAGCCCCTAAATATTGTTACTGTTTTTCATTACCGGAAAGAGGGAGGAAAGCAGAGTAAGAGGAGGTTGGGGGAGGAAGAGCTCAGGCCGAGGGCACCCGTTGTCCCTGCGGATCCAGGCTGGCAGTGGAGAGGGGATCACTTTTTAATTTCCTTCAGGCAACATGTTTTTCTCTTGTGATGATTTCCTAAGTGATAAGAAGTGAATTCTATTATAAATCAGCCTCCCCTGGGGTCACAAGGAGGCGGCGGTGGTGCCACTGACAAGATCAGTCCCAGCCCAGAAGGCTCAGGATCTGAGGGTTACAAAGCTTCCCGATGTTCCTGGGCACCCGATGCTGGGGCTTTTTCCACTTCCACCAAGTCTCTGGAAGTGGAAAAAGCCCCAGCATCATTAACAGGAAGTCATTTTTTCCAGAGCAGGGCTGGGGAGAGGCAGCTGAATGAAGAATGTTCAGTGCTTTCCCATGATACAAGGTCAGGGCTTTCATTCCAAGCAAAAGACAGATCCTCCTTTGTCCATCCATAGCTAAATGATACCCAAGGCTCCATGAGGAATAGTTGGTACCTGTCACAAGACACCATGTCCTTGTCACATGCCTGAGCGTGGTTTTAAAAGGAGAATGTGATGAGACAGCCCTAAGACTCTGCCCCTAACCTCTGGCCTGCTCCCCTTCTTCCAACCCCTTCCCTCCCTTGGTGTCTGGTTTCACAGATACAAAATAAAAACCTCATTGATTCAGCAATTGGGACCGTTGAGCTGAACAAACTGAAACTGAAGTTCTCCTTTTGCAGTACCTTTTCAAGAAGGGTTTGGCACATAAATGAACAAAGTAAAAGTTTATTGGAGAAAGGAGGTATTTAACCCAATTAAATAATAAATGCATTTAAAAGACTTCATGTATGTTTTAGGTTTTCTTATGGTCAATCTACAACTGGCTGACAAAACATTGAGAAACAGTATGGCATTAATAAAAAGAAAAAAGAAGAAAGAATGGGAAAGGAAGAGACATTATATCTGAGCTTATTTAGAAACAGCTCTGTGATTGATTAGCAATGTCTGCTCTAGGCTCAGGAAAGAAGGTAAGGATCGGTTAGCCAATAGGCCAGGTATGTGCCTCCTGATAATGGCTCATGTATATTTAGAAAGAGAGCTGTTTAGAAAGCAAACGCATAGATAAAATAAAAGCAAATAACATTAAGTAAGATTATTTTTAATGTTTTGGACCTATGCTAGTACTTTAAATAAACATTTCATTTGATTCTCATGGTACTCTGAAAAGCAGTATTGGTCATTTACTTGTACAAATGGATAAATTGAACTCTAAGGAGGTTAAACTGATGAAGGCCACATAACCAGTTTGTCGGAGAGTCAGGTTTCAAATCAAAGTCAGGTTGGTTGACTCCAAAGTCCATACTCTTTTAATTAAAATAAAATGGAACTGCAGTTGGCCATACATTAAAAGGATCATTAATTTGGGTTCAGTAAGCAGGGAAACACTTTCAATTAAAAAATTAAAGTGGAGATAAAATAGAATAATTAGAATACTCATTTCAAAAGAAGACAGAAGAGAAAATTATGTGACACATGGAAAACAACTAGCAAGATGGTAGCCTTAAATCCAACATACCAATAATTGCATTAAATGTGAATAGTCTAAACTACCCCAATTCAAAGGTAGAATTTGTCAGATTGAATATTTAAAAAGCTAGACCCAACTATGACTATAAGAAACACACTTTAAATATAAAAAGGAATGGATTGAAAGTAAGAGGATGGAGAAGGACTAAATCAGGCTGATACTAATTGAAAGAATACCAGAGTGGATTTTAAACAAGAACTATTACCTGAATAAACAGATACATTACATAATGATAAAGTAATAGCTGTATCAAGAAGACATAACAATTCTAAATGTGTATATATCTAACAACAGAGCTTCAAAATGCATATGAAAGATCGGAGCTGGGCCTGGTGGCCTGTGATCCCAGCAGCTCTGGAGGCTGAGGCAGGAGGATCACAAGTTCAAAGCCAGTCTTAGCAACTTATCAAGGCTCTAAGAAACTCAGGGAGACCCTGTCTCTAATAACATATTTAGAAAGGGCTAGGGATGTGGCTCAGTGGTTAAGTGCCTCTGGATTCAATCCCTGGTACCAAAACAAAACAAAACAAGATCAGGTAGAAATGAAAAAAAGAAATAGGAGGAACCATAAATATAGATGGAGATTTCAATAAGTGGACAAAATATATAGAAAAGGATCACAGATAGACAAGATCCCCACATCACCACCCACAACTGTTTCATAACTGAATGTTATAGAACATTCTACTCCACTATAGTAGGTACCCATGTTTTTCAGATGCACACAGAAGAGCTCCCATTATTATATGGGCCTTAAACAAACATTCTCAAATTTAAAGAACTGAAAACAAAGTATGTTCTCTCGTTATTCAATTCCATTCATAATGAAATTAAACCAGACATCAATAAATGAAAGATATCAGAAAATCCCTTATTTAGAAATTAAACAACTCACTTCTAAATATCTCATGGGTTGAAGAAGAAAAAATAAAGGGAAATTAGAAAACATTTTGAATTGAGTAAACTACTCTAAAATGCTAAAATTGTATAAAGTTCACCTGGTTTGAATTAATGTGGTTTGTCTGCTGGTTATAAAGCAGTGTACCACTGGAGAGATTTTATTAAAATACAGAAACAAGGAAACTGCATTCTCATCAGTCTCTAAAATGAAGAGCAGATGGGTTGTGTCCACAGGACCCTCCTCTTCCCTTCTTCCTGCATCCCTTATTGGGTCCTGGTTTCAGAGCACAAGTGCATTTTTGTGAATACACACAATAGAATCTCACTTCAGACTTGGTGGCAACTGATGCTGGGTGTTCCTTGCCCTTGACACAGTGACCTTGCAGTGAATCAAGAGCCAGGAAGTTCTCTCCTCAGTGAGTAGGAGTAACTCTCTCACTGGCCCTGAGATAGACACTTTCAAAGAACAACACCAAGCATGTATCTGGCCTCTGTTGCAAACTTCTGAAGAGAGCCAGAGGCTGGTGTGACATGGCTGAGACAGCAAGAAAACAGGAGAAGCTAGCCTGCACATGGGGATGGAAGGCTACATGTTACCAATGGAAATAATGACATTATGTACTGCTTTCTAGGTCCCAGGCATTCACTCTTTAATCCTTACTGCAACCCTATGAGGTCGGTAGGTCCATTCCGCAGAGGAAGGACTGAGGCATCATAAGTTAAAGAAATGACCTGGGGTCCCACAGCCAACAAGGGGCAGATCTAGGATTCCATGCAGGCAGTCTGCCCTAGCAGGTCAAATATTTGGTCTCAGCGAACCCTCACCAGGACCCTTATGATTGAATGGGAAAGTGGGTACAGAAGGCGTCACAGGGGGCTAACAGAGGCCCAGAGAGGTCATGTGACTTGCCAGTGGATAATGGGCAGTTGAGGGCAGACCTCAGGCCAGTGCCCTTTCTCAAGACAATGCTACCTCCTTCCCAGGTGCCCCAGGAGAATCACTCACATTCTTTAAGTACACATTTTCCAAAGCACCAGTGTGATCAGCTAGGGAGGCAGGTCTGGATATTATAAGCAGAGCAGAGGTATCATTCCCAGAGCACTGTATTAGTACTGTTGTGGGAGCTGCTTGGCCTTACTGGGGTATGTGGGTCCATATGTGGGTATGTGTGACCTCAAAGGAGTTACTTAATTTATCTACTTCAATTTCTCTACAATTGGGCTGATAATACCAATGACCTCATAGGTTCACTGCAAATATTCAAGGGGTTGCTGTTCATAAAGCACCTGATTCTGTGTCTGACACATAGGAGGCATGACAACAACATCATCTCACATTTCCAGGTGTTGCTGCTTGAGTCCTCCTGGGAAGTAGTTGTTCACTCCTACACTATAATCTCTGGACAAAAATAAAGCTGCGGTTTTCTCTTCCCTTCTTTGCCCTCCTGAGACTGGTGGTTTTTATCTTCACTAGGTACTCACCAGCCTGGAGCTTGGAGACATTTGCCTGTTGGGGCTTGTCCTAACAAACCAGCTCCTTCCTTTTAACACACACCCAGCATTTAGAAAATTCCTCCCTGATCCAGAGAGCGTGTGTCTAGCAATGCATTCTTCCCCTAAATTCACAAATGGGAGGATTGCATCAGAATGCTCTTAAGAGTTTGCTTATGTCTGTGTTTGCCAGAGGGAAGGTGGACAAGCAGGGGCTCTCTTTGAGGTTCTTGTGGTTCTCTGGAGTCTTTCCTGAGGTCTGCAAGAAATTATCCTGAAGTTCTGACTCCTTCTATTGGAAGCAGCTGCCCACTGGACAGGTTGAAACACTAGAATTCTTCTTGGCTCACGGTGCTAGAAAGAAACTCTTGGTATCAAGAGCCCTAAAAAGATTCACGTTGCACTATGATCCCTCTCCTTTAAAAGGGGAGATGGCTTTAAACACACAGATATACACGTCACATTTCAAGATGTAGTGTATCAAGCTGGGTTCGGTGGCCTGTGCCCTGTAATCCCAAGCAACTCAGAAGGCTGAGGCAGGAGGATTTCAAGTTCCAGGCCAGGCTAGGAAATTTAGTGAGAAAATAAAATAAAAAGGACTAAGAATGTAGCTCAGTAGTAGAGCACTTGCTTAGCATGTGTGAGGCTCTTAAACACACTCTAATGGGTTTAAGTCCCATTACAGAAAAAAAAATGCGGTTTATCAGTTTGTTGCAGTGAATAAGAACATAGACTCAAAAAAATGTTATTAGACAGCTAATTGGTTAGAAGGGCATATCCAAAAGTTAATGATTTTCTCTAGATGCTAAAATTATAAACTTTTTTTCTTTTTTCTTATCTATTGTTCTACTAAAAAAAATGCCTATTCTGAAAAAGATGTTTTAAAAGTATTATTTACAAAGAAGACTACAAACAACCTAAATGTTCACCAATAGGAAATTACTTAACTACAATGGTTCATCCATATAATAATACACACTGCATCTATTAAAAAGGACATTTACAAATACTATAAACATGCATGATCTAATAATAAATTTTAAAATGTAGAATTTAGGACTGTATGTAATGGAAAACCCAATAAAAGAGCTAAAATTAAAAGATGGATTATACTAAGTGTTGGTGATGATGTGGAGGAACTAGACCACTCGTACACAATGGGTAGGACTGTGGAATGGTACAACGACTTTGAAAACACTTCACTTTTCATATGTAAGATATATAAATTTAAACACATCCATACCTATGATCCAGAAATTCCACTCCTAGGCCTTGACTCAAGAGAAATGAAGACACATCCCGGGCACCCTGGCACATGCCTGTAATCCCTGTGGCTCAAGAGGCTGAGACAGTAGGATTACAAGTTCAAAGCCAGTCTCAGCAAAAGCAAGGCACTAAGCAACTCAGTGAGACCCTGTCTCTAAATGAAATACAAAATAGGGCTGGGGATGTGGCTCAGTGGTCAATTTTACTCACTGGTACACACACACATACCCAAAAATAGAGAGAAATGAAAACATGTTTGCACAAAAATCTGTTCATAGTAGCTTTATGATTTCCCCAAACTGGAAACAACTCAAATGTTCATCAACAGGTGAATGGATACATTGTGGTATAGCCATCCAATGGATTGTTACCTAGCCATCAAGAGAAGTGAGGTTCTTACACTTACACTTGACGGGACATGCATGAGCCTCAAAAACATGCTGACTAAATGAAACCACACACAAAAGGAATGCATCCTGTGTGATCTCATTTATATGAACACTCAAAAAACAAGTGTAATTTATAATGACAGAAAGCCAACCAGTATTTGCCTAGAGCTGGAGATTGAGAGTATTGACTCAGAAAGGGCACAAGGGGATCTTTTTTTTTCTTAATGGAAATATTCCATGTCTTCAATATGTTAGTGGTTCTATGAGTATATAAAGAAAAATTTGTTATTACTATTTGTAATGTGACAAAATAAAACACGTGATACACATACTCATACACCACGGGTCTCAATTTTAAAAACAAAAAGATGGGGCAGAGAAAGAAGAGTGGAAGCATGTTTCCTGAAGGGTCCTTAGTTGTGCAGTTACAAATTCTTTTAATAAATTGGTAGCTTTTTCCTTCCACCTTTATCCCATGGACAAATATTCTTATGTTAGCAAGTACTATCTTAAAATAATTGTTTAAATTATTTAAGTTATTTAAAAGGTTATTTTCCATCTTTAAAAAATTCAGGAACTATTTGGTGAGTCAGCTCCATAGAAAGAGGAGAACAAGAGAGGCGCATTGTTCTCCAGCTAACTGGCATCTCTCTTTCCCAAGGCAGTGAAGTCCGTGCCAACCATCGCAATGTGAGAAGGAACTCCCACAGCGCTGAACAACACATCTCAGTAAGTGGGTGCCTCCTAAAAATGTGGAGGTTTAGATGAGGTGAGCACATTTTGTCCAAGCTTCCCACTGAGATCACCAAGCACTAGCTATCAACAGGGCCCTATTCCAGAACCTTCTGGGAAGTGAAGCTGAAGAGATTGGGGGGGGGGTCCCTTGGGAAACTTGACCTCAAAGAAACTCTGTGAAGACCATCTCCTCCCCTGGGCTTAAGCAAGCCAGTCACGTGAGCAGAAGGAGACGGATGACCTGGGGTAATGACTGGGAAGGACTCCTTTTCAAAGGGACAAACTGGCTAAACTGGCATACCAGTGGCCATCTCACCCTCTGAGCTCCAAACCCTGTGGTCCATAGCTTCTTCCTCCTTGGTACCTCCCTGTCCCATAGGTCTACACATGAAGGTACCCAATGGCTAATTTTACTACATCTGGTCATTTTTGTTTATTTCTAGTACTAGGGATTGAACCCAGGGGTGCCCTACCACTGAGTTACACCCCAAGCCCTTTTTATTGTTTATTTTGAGATAGGGTCTCTCTACGTTACCCAGGCTGGCCTTGAAATTGCAATCTTCCTGCCTCCCCAGTGGCTGGGATTACAGGTGTGTGCTGCAGCACCCAGCCATTAGGTTGCTTCTATTCAGTCGATTTGGCAGGGCTCCTCTCCCTTAATAGACTGCTAATGGCAGGGCCACAGGAGAGGGCCAGGGCCATGGGTTCAGAAATCCCCGGATGCTCCTGTGGAATCACTGGCCAGATCTGAGTAGGTGCTTCCTCACGCCCTGCCTGCCTTCAGTGCCTCTTTATCCAGGAGATCTGTTTTCACCTGCCCTGCTTCCACCATGGGAGAATGTTCTATGGCTTGGCTAAATATCCATAAAAAAAATAGAAACAGTGGCTGGGGTTGTGGCTCAGTGGTAGAGCGCTTGCCGAGCATGTGTGAGGCCCTGATTTCGATCCTTAGCACCACATATAAATAAATAAAATAAAGATCCATTTACAACTAAAAAAATATTTTAAAAGAATAGAAACAAGCAAACAAAAACTGGCCATTCTGGGGCTGGGGATGTGGCTCAAGCGGTAGCGCGCTCGCCTGCCATGCGTGCGGCCCGGGTTCGATCCTCAGCGCCACATACAAACAGAGATGTTGTGTCCGCCGAATACTAAAAAATAAATATTAAAAAAAAAAATTCTCTCTCTCTCTCACTCTCTCTTTAAAAAAAAGAAAAAAAAAAAAAACTGGCCATTCTGGTTGCAGCCTGGCCTCCTGTGCTCGCAGGACCTTCCCAGTGGCTCACTTTGTGTTTGCAAACCTGACGCTTTGACTATCCTCTAAACTCCCCACGCGGAGGAGGCAGCTGAGGAAACTTGGCATCGCTGCTCCTTGTAGCACTGCCGCCCACCACGGGAAATGGATGTGGCACCGAGAAACCAGCCCGGCCCTGCCCACAGCACATAATTACTGGTTTTCATATTTGGATGGTCCAACGTGGTGCCAGGTCTCTTGTACTTGAAGGAGCCAGGATATATTTCCCCCCTTCTTTCTTTCAAAACAAACCTAGGAGCCTTTATTCTCCGGGCAGATTTCCTTTGATGAGGTTCCCCTTGCCTGAGGATGCCTCTGTTCACTCACCCTGGCCTCTGATGACCGCCCACACTGACTTCCATGTGCGGTGTGGTTTCCAGGCTGGGAATGGAAGTGTAGCTGGATGTTTTATCATCACGTTGGGACACAGGCCTAGAAAAGGAGAGTCTTCCCTGTAATTTCCACTCTTCTGAGGCTCTCTGTTCAACCTTGGGTTTTGCTGAGACAGCACAATTGGCAAAGAACAGACCAGATATGGGCCCCTTGCCCAAAGTGCCACCTACCTGCCTGTTATCAGGAAGGTGAATCAGATGACGGAGCAAGTTTCCATCTTTAATGATCCATCCATCAGCAAGCAAATGCCCCCCACCCCCACCCTTGAAGATGCCAAGAGGCCGTGGGAGGTTCCCAGAGGAACAGCCTGCCCCGGAGGTCACCACCTAGGCTGTGCACTGGGAACAGCTCAGCACACACCCACGTGCTGGTGACAAGCAGGTCAGCACTCAAGCCAGAAGGTACTCGGGTCGTGGGAATTTGATGTGTTGTGTGTTGGGTGAAGCTCCAGAGACTCAGAGCAGCCTGAGGTGGCTGTGGACTGGGGGCTTAGCAGAGGAGAAAAAGAAGAGGGGTTGCTTGAACCGAATCTTCAAAATCAGAGGCGAACTATGTAGGTGGGGTCGAGGGGGACCATAAAACTGCCCCATGGTGTATAAAAGTGAGGTGAGCCAAGGCCTCCCAGCCTTGACGCTGCGTCCCCTCCTTCACTTTGAAGTTCTTCCGGATTTTCCCCTTCAACTGGTTTAACCAAGAAAGAGAATCCTGTTGTGCCGCAAGTCTGCTCCTAAATCAAAATTCAATCCAGAAATCTGAGGGTGAAGGAGCCTCTGTCACAAGTAGCCCCCAGCACAAGTACATAATCCCTGAAGTAAGGGCAGCTAGCTGCAGGAGCTGGCATGGCAAGGGTGGAGGGAGCAGGGGGAGACGTCACTGGGTGCCAAGCTGGTCAGGGGAGAAGGTGAGGGGTTGGGAGAGACCCCAGAAAGGACTGGTAAAGTATGCTGAAGATCAGTGCCCAGATTCGTGTGTGGTACAAGACAGTCAGACAAACAGATTGCTGTTTGCTAGAAGGGTGGGCAGAGAGGTAACTGGAAGGACAGAATCAAAGGCTAATGTGACCCATGGGTGTTATACTCAGCTCTTTGTTATGGTAAAAAGATACCTGAGATAACCAACTTAAAAAGAAAAAAAAGTTTGTTTTGGCTCCTAGTTTTGGGGGTTTCAGTCTGTGGTTGAATGGCCCTTTGATGGCAGGAACATGTAGCAGAGGAAGCCCTCACCTCATGGCCAATTAGGGAAAAAAGGAAAAGATTGATGTTCCAGTCCCCTTCAAAGGAACATCCTCAACAACCTAAAACCTCATACGAGGCCCCACCTCTTAAAGGTTTGGACTGCTAGTAGCGCCAAGCAATGTTTTGACACATGGTCTTTCAGAGACATTCGAGATCAAACTACAGTTCTGGATTCACCCTCTGAGTTCTGTGTGGAGCCTTCAGAATCTAATAGCAAGATTTTCTTTGAGGCAGCAAGATACACCTCTCCACCCTTCTAGAATACAAGGGATTTCATAGTTAAAAATCTGTGCATGGAGGGAAAAGGACAGGAAGGATATGTGTCATGCATTCTGTGACCTTGGGCCCCTGGTCAGTGTCAGAACCTTGAGAGTACTTGCTTGCACCTGACCTTGGGTGTTCCAGCTTCTGCCAACCCTGAGCCAGCTCTAGCCTCACCCTCCAGCTTTCCCACCCTGCAAACTTGGCTGCACTTGCCTCTTTGATCCCCAAGCTAACAGCGGCCCAGGTGAGATAGGAGTATCACGGGGCCTGCCCAGGCTCTTGCCCTGGCTTGAGAAGCCAAGAGGAGGAGGAGGCCACAGCTGGGCACATGCAAAGGGTGAACACAGAGGAGGAAGCCAAGAGCCCTTCCTGACCTGCTCAGCGAGGGCCTCTGCCAGACACAAGGGCTGCTCACACTTGCAAGGTCACTGTGCACCTGAGACAGAGGCCCTGGGCTGTCAGCTGACCTGGGTGCTGGAAGTTACTACATTTTGGCTGTAGTGTGGGAGTAGCCATGTATCTATTCATCTGGAATATAACTCTTGAGAGGAGGTCTGTCCTATCTCCCCAGCGGGAGGCATCACAGTGGCACTGCCAGTGGGAGGGGCCCATGAAGCTTTCTTCAATGAAAGGGGAGTACACACTCCAAGAGGCAGGGGACTTTGCCACTTTGTTTACTGTGTAATCTTGGTGCTTGTCCCATAGTAGCCATGAGGGAAATATTTGATTATCAGATTAATAAGGCATTTGCTAACCACCTGGTCAAGGCTAGAAGCCTCCTTAAAAAGTTGCAATCTGGGGAAAGCCATGGTAAAAGTTTTGCAGAGCCTAAATTCGAGATCGCTCTGTCCATTTAACATTTAGTAAGCACCCATGGTATGCCAGGCACAGGGATAGATGCTTGAGATACAGAGATGATTAAAAGGGTCACAGGAGACTTTAAATAAATGAAAAACCAAATGATGGGCCAGGAGTTGGGCAGAGTCAGAAAGGAAGTCTGGAAGAGTGGATCAGGGCCTCCGACAGGTCAATTTTTTTTTCTCTAATCCTAAATTTTCTTATCTGTAACTGGGAGATAATGATCAGTTTGGTTTATTATAAGGGTTGTTGTGGTGATTAAGAGCTAAGGCATGAAGGTTGCAAGTCCCAAAGGAAGAACACTGTGTTCCACGTGGGGTAGGAGGTGCACAAAAGAACTCTCAGAGGAGAGGCTTGAGCTAAGTCCTCCAGAATGAGCGGATCTGGCCAAGTGGGCAGAGAGGAGAGTGTACGGCAGTGGATGGTGATGCGAAGGATGACACGGTCCTTCTAGGCCCAGCAGATGAAGGAGGCCCAGGAGGCCCTCAGGGGAGTGAGTGTTCAGTGCACAAGCCACCAAGGTCATCCTGAGACAGACAGACAGACAGACAGACACACACACACACAGCCATTGAAACGTTCTGCTGTTCTCCATAGGATCAGTGCAATGTCATCTATGAATCAGGACCCCCCCAAAGTGCTGCACTGCCACCCAGGATGTGCTTCAGTCACACCCCAAGCACACTGAAAATAGTCACACAGTAATTTAGACTGACCACTTATGAGTTGTCAGTCTGTGCAAGAAAGGGACCAAAGACCAACTAAAACTGCCCTGGTACCAGCTTGTGTTCTAAGCACATCACCTGTATTAACTCATTTAATAACAAGCCAATGATGTAAGTACCATTATTTGTCTCATTTTATATTTGGGAAAGAAAGGGCACAGAGAAGTTAAGTAATTTGCCTGAGGTCACACAGCTAGGAGATAATGGAGTTAGACTTCAAAGCCAGACAGCCAGTTCCAGAGTAGATATTCCTAGCCACCATGCTACGTTAGAAACATAAAGGGTAGAGAACCACAAATTTTACTATTTCTCTGAGTATAAAAAACACTTAAATTTGCTTTGTTAGGAGGATTGGAGACCTCAATTCTAGGGAGCTGGGTTTGCTGGAGAGGACCAAGCAGGAAGCAGCCTGGCTCTGAAGCCATGGCCAGGTTGCTCAGACTTGCAGCTTAGCGCTCTGGAGATGAAAACACTTGCTTCAAACTCTGAATCATCGGTTGCTATTTCTTTACATATTTTTGCAAGGAAAGAAGGCTTTATTTGGAATGATTCGCCAGCATCTTATAAATCAAGAGACACACAAGACAGACTTCAAAGAGCTACAGAGACTTACAGAGACATCGGGGCTATAAATATGAACTATTTCCAATGTCCCCATGGCAAGGCATGTAAACTCAACTTTAGAAAAAAGAGCAGAAAGAAATCAACTAAATTTTCTAGAGGGAGGCATATTAGAAATCTAGCTCATGTAACGTAGAACTATTTTCTTTACTTAAAAAATTGAATTGGAGTAATATGTGAACAGGATGTGAAAATAAAAAATTTGGAAAGCCCAGAATGAAAAGAATGGCCACATCTTCCCCCAACTTGACTCCCATACCCTAAAGATAACTACTGCTCTTTGTTTTTTTTTTTTTTTTTTTTAATATTTTATTTACATTTTAGTTTTTGGCAGACACAACATCTTTGTTTGTATGTGGTGCTGAGGATCGAACCCGGGCCGCACCCATGCCAGGCGAGTGCGCTACCGCTTGAGCCACATCCCCAGCCCCTGCTCTTTGTTTTATTAATGTTTCTGGGGCTACCTCCTTATCTTTAAATAATCTGTATAATTTCTATTGCTCTGCTCCAAATAACAAGGATTTAGAGTCGTCACCATCCCTGTAACACCTCCATCCCAACTTCTTTGTAGTTAAATGACTATTTTCCTTTTATTGCATTGGTTAAAATTGTAATTTGGGGAGGGGGGCGGGGATACTAGGGATTGAACTCAGGGGCCCTCGACTACTGAGCCACATCCCCAGCCCTGTTTTGTATTTTATTTAGAGACAGGGTCTCACTGAGTTGCTTAGGGCCTTGCTGTTGCTGAGGCTGGTTTGAACTTTGAACCTGCCTCAGATTCCTGAGCTGCTGGGATTACAGGCATGCATCACCAGCCTGGCTAACATTGTAATTTTGAGATTTAATATATGTATTTAAACCTCTATCTCTTGTTCATTCAATTGTGACAATCTTTCTTCTTTCCCTCCTGTACAAGTGAGAAAGTGGAGGCTTGGGAAAGTCATGCCTGGTCCAGGCCTCGCACTTGATAAGTGGTAGAGCTGGATGCCCGCCCAGGTCAGCCCCCAAACCCCAAACTACTACAGCACAGAGCGTAACTGCTGTGGTCCCTGAAACAGTCATCTATCGCTGAAGTGGGGTCGCCTGCTATTTTTATACCTGTTACTGTGCAAAAAGAGCTGTTGCCCCAAGGACTTGGTTCAACCAGAGTTAAAAGGCCACATTAAGCCAGGTGTGGTGGTGCCCGCCTGAAATCCCAGTTGCTTGGGAGGCTGAAGCAGGAGGATCTCAAGTTCAAAGCCAGCCTCAGCAACAGCAAGGCACTAAGCAACTCATTGAGACCCTGTCTCTAAATAAAATACAAAAAAAAAGGCTGGGGATGTGGCTCAGTGGTCGAGTGCCCCTGAGTTCAATCCGCAGTACACCCCCCAACAAAACCACATGAGCAGGTGGAAAGAGAGTGTTTACAGAATAGATTGCACAGTCCTGGAGGCCTGGGGCCCATGTGAAGTCTCTCATTTTCTTGGAAGCAGTGCAAAAAGTCACTCTGGGGTATTTTATAGCTATGAGGATGGTTAGGTGGAAACCTGCTCAGATGTTCCCTGTTCAGCACTGTTACTCAATTGCAAAAGACAATGCAGGTATTGCAGGTGTCACAGGTATCAAGGTGAGTCACTGTTGGAAGCCATTCTCACACGTGACTGGGTGACTCCCGGTTAGGGTCTGAGGCGCTCTGGCTGTGTCGGAGCTTTCCCGGCCCTCTCCTGATGAGAGAACCTGTCCGTGTGGGGGTGTAACTGACCACTGACCCCGGAGGCCCAATCACTGACCCTGACCTTGGAGTGCGGCCTCCCCTTCAACCTTCATTGGATGGAATTCTCCCCTGAATTTCTTGCTCCCCAATAAAAGGCTACTCCCTGGCGTGCTCGCTCTCTCTCTCTCCTGCTAGCCCTGAGTAATCCTTGCTGCCCTGCTGGGCGGTTAGAGGAGGGAACCAGAGAGGGGAGCCGTCTCGGACCTGGTCATAGAAAAAGGTAACTGAGTCTGTGTGTTTATTTCGATCTCGCTAGCTAATTTTTATGCCAAGAACCTCATTAATGAAACCATTGCGCTGGCCGCATGGTAGAAGTCACTACTTGTTTAGTGTCCCACCCCAACTCTGGGAAGATGCAAGAGGATTTCCTGGTGTCACTGTCACTGGGTGTGTCCCTCTGTGTAAGTGTGGGGTCTGGATTTGTTTTCTTCATTCCTAAAAACTCCAGCTCAGACCGGCACACAGTTGAACTAGTTGTTTCTTAAGCTTTTGCACTTGGTCTACTAATTTGCGGAACATGGAGCCCAGGGCAGCGTCTACACTGAGCAGTGTGCTCGTGAGAGTTCACAACAGGCTCTCCTGGGGGCAGGGGCTGGGAAATAGCATTTGCTAATTTCCATGGTATCCATATCCACAACACGGGTGATTTCAAGCTACCAACCTGTATTTCTACAAATGGATGGAAATAAATAATTAAGATGTAATGATTTTTTTTTTTTTTTTTTTGGACCAGGGATTGAACTCAGGGGCACTCAACCACTGAGCCACATCCCCAGCCCTATTTGGATTTTATTTAGAGACAGGGTCTCACTGAGTTGCTTAGTGCCTCACTTTTGCTGAGGCTGGCTTTGAACTTGTCATCCTCCTGCCCAGCCTCTAGAGCTGCTGGGATTATAGGAATGTGCCACAGTGCCTGGCTAGGTAATGATTTTTGAGCATTCACTTCTTTTTTTTTTTTTTTTTTTTTTTGGTACTGGGGATTAAACCCAGAGGCATTTTACCCCTGCGCTACATCCCCAACCCTTTTTACTTTTTATTTTGAGAAAGGGTTTCCTTAAGTTGCTTAGGGCCTCGATAAGTTTCTGAGGCTGGTCTCAAACTTTCGATCCTCCTGCCTCAGCCTCCTGAGTCTTTGAGATTGCAGGCATGTGCCACGTCACCTGAATCAGCCTGTTACTTTTTAAAAATGTAATTTATTTGATTGTAAGTTGTTATAATAAGTAATTATAATAAGATAATTAAATTTTTGGTAATGGTTATGCTTAACATCAGGATTCCAGAGTTCCTGAGACTTTAACAGCCAACTCTTGTGAGCTGAGAACAAGCAGACTTCAACATGCCTGCTACCCACCTCAGGCAAGGCATGAGGAGGTCACTATCTATTATAAGACAGTGACCAGGGGCTGGGGATGTGGCTCAAGCGGTAGTGCGCTCGCCTGGCATGCGTGCGGCCCGGGTTCGATCCTCAGCACCACATACAAACAAAGATGTTGTGTCTGCTGAGAACTGAAAAATAAATATTAAAAAAAAAAAAAAAAAGACAGTGACCAGTCTGTAAACTAAAATATACAGGAAAGTGAGTTCTGGTCACACTTAGAGAGTGGGGCATGGTAGGCCTGTATCTCTGAAAGATTCAAGTATTGCAGGAATGATATTTTATTTGGTTTACTAGGATGTGCAAGAAAGGGCATGCTGCTTTGTTGGTGACTATCTTACTGCCATGGCTTGGAAGTTTCCCCTAAACGTATATATTGGGGGCTTGAGCTGCAATGGGTTGGTGTTGGGGGCTGGACTCCTGAGAGGGGGTTAGGGGATGAGGAACACCCTTGTGAATGGATTGCTACCATTCTCACAGGAGTGAGTGAGTTCTCATAAGCGGGTTCATGCTCTTAAGAGTGAGTTGCTATAAAAGCAAGTTTATTTTCCTCAGCCTTCTCTTGCCTTTTATGAAGCAGCCAGAAGACCCTCACCAGAAGCTGAACAGATGCTGGCGCCATGCCCCAGGCCTTCCCAGCCTCCAGAATTGTGAGCCAAATAAACTTCTTTTCTTTGTAAATTACTCAGTCTGAGGTATTCTGTTATAGTGACAGAAAATGGATCATGACACTTACCTTCTCTGAGACCTCAGTTGCCTCTACTGGGGCAGAGGACTCCACTTGTCCATGAAATATTTCTCCAGAGAACTCATTTTCTCTCAGTTTAGAATGATCTTTTCTGGGTTATCCCAGCCCCTCTTGAATCAGAAATTCTGATTTCTCCCAACCGTTTCACTTCTTTAACAAAGACGGCCAATTAGTTGGCAATGTTATTGTAACAGCACCACAAACTGAGAAGCTGGAACAACATAAATTCCTTGTCTCTCAGTTCCGGAATCCAGAAATGCAGATTCAAGGTGTCGGCTCGGTTAGTTTCTCCTGGGGGCAGGCAGGGAAGGTCTAGCCCAGGCCCACTCAGCTTGTAGGTCATCTTCCTCCTTGTCTTTCACTGAGTCCTCCCTATAGTGTCTGGCTCCAAACTTCCCCTTTTAGAAGGACCCAAGCAATTGGATCAGGACTCACTCTACTGCACTGACCTCCTCCTAACTCATGATATCTGCCACCACCCTGTTAAAAAAAAGGCACCTTCTGAGGTTCTAAGGGTTAAGAATTCAACATATAGATTTGGGTTGGGGGCCGGGGGACAATTTAACTCATCACCAATTTAACCCAATCTGGAAAGAAAGGGAAATGCCTGTGTCCTCATGGGGGTGAAGGATCTGCGGGCCATGCTCCGTGTCCTTCTGGGCCGTCACGGTAGAGAGACGGATCCGACTCAGCCTCCTGAGCCAGGTTGTTCACTGGCAAAGCTGGACCCACCCAGCTCTTTGGGCCCCTGTGTCTGAAGCCCCTCTGGTGGTTTGGTTTCCATTGTCTGACCTCTCGTGTCAATCCTGTATCCACTAGTTTTCAGTGTCCACCCCCTTGGGGACTTAGGACCCTCAGTCCCCCCCCTACACTACTACCGTAGGGCGGAGGACTCTGTGACACCACCCCCAGGCCCACCTTCAGACTACGTGGCCCATGTCCCCAGTGAGGACCTTTCTTAAGGAGTCTAAGGAAAGAAGCAGCAGCCCTCTGCTCTGGGAGCCTCCTAGACCTACCTGGAGCGGAGTGAGACGTGACCCCTCTCCCCCAACACCGGCTGCCATGGGCCTCTCTTCCTCCTTTTTCTCCAAGTTTCCTACACTGGAAATGTGGTCTGCCTTTTCCCCAGAGGGTAGGTATTTAAGTTATCTCTACCTGAGGTTTGTAGTGAAAGGTGATGCACTTTTGCCTGTGTGCAATGTGGGTCTTCCTGGGTTGCCCAGGCTGCTCTCAAAGCCAAGGGTTCCTGCCTCAGCCTCTCGAGTAGCTGGGACAATAGGTGTGTGCCACCACACTCAGCTTCAGTTATGCTTTTAATAATAAAAGGGAGCTTTGGGAATTTAGGGGTGAAAATTCTCTCTTAAAACCAAGTCTTAGTTCAGCGCAGTCGTGCACACCTGTAATCCCAGGGCTCTGGAGGCTAAAGCAGGAGGATCGCAAGTTCAAAGCCGGCAACTTAGTGAGGTCCTAAGCAATTCAGTGAGACTCTGTCTCTAAGTAAAATACAAAAAAGGGCTGGGGATGTAGCTCAGTGGTTAAGCACCCCTGGGTTCAATCCCTGGTACAAAAACAAACAAACAAAACAACAACAACAGTCAAGTCTTGCTTTTCAAGATCAGTGGCCTTGATTTTGTGTGTGTGTATTGTGCTAGGAATCACCCCAGGGCCTTACACATGCTAGGCTTGCACTGACCTCATTTTTAAAAAAATATTTATTGTTTAGTTGTAGTTGGACACAATACCTTTATTTTATTAATTTTATGTGGTGCTGAAGATCAAACCCAGGGCCTCAGATGTACTAAGCGAGCCACAACCCTAGTCCCTGGCCTTAGTTTTTTATCATATATCCTAATGACAACAATTGAGCATTTACACATATATTATATATATATGGATATGTATACATATGAGAGTCTCAAACTATATATATTCATGCTTTATAAAAAATTTGAGCATATATATGCTTCTATGTATATATACACACACACACACACACACACACATGAAACTTTCCTCAGTATCTGCAGGAGATTGGTTGTAGGACTCCCCTTGGATATCAAAATCCGTGGATACTCAAGTCCCTTAAATAAAATGTCATGGTATTTGCATCTAATCGATACACATCTTTCCGTATACTTTAAATCATCTCTAGTTTACTTGTAATATGTAATAAAATGTAAGTGCTATATAAAGAGTTGTCATACTGCATTGTTTAGAGAATAATGACAAGAAAAAGTCTTCACATGTTCAGTACAAAGCACTTTTTTTTAAGAATGCATGGTTATGGACAGCCAACTTGTATATGTATAACATATATGAATATATATATGGGTCCAGGGATATTGTTTAACCACCGAGCCACATCCTCAGCTTTTTTTTTACGTTGTATTTTGAGACAGGTTCTCTCTGAGTTGCTTAGGGCCTCACCAAGTGTCTGAGGCTGGCTTTAAATTCAAGATCCTTCTGCCTTAGCCTCCCAAGCTGCTAGGATTACAGGCACTGTGCCCTGAGCCAGTTTCCTCTGGGGCTATTTCTGGATGGACAGCATATATATATATATGTGGGATAGTCTCAAAACTATCTACCTTTTTAAAAAACATTATACATCTAATATTGTACATGTATTATAAAGCATATATCCACAAATAGGTACTTTAAAGGATAGACAAAAATGAAAATAAATGTCCTATTTTCTCTTTCTGTACCCCATTGTGCTGTCTTGGGTACACCCCCCACTTTGGATACCACTTTTCAATACTACTGTCTTCCAAGGGATTAAAAGAAAAGAAAAAAAAAAAAAAAAAAGATTCTGGCAGCCAGAGCTGAGCACTGGCCTGGTTGTTCTCAGCGGCCTGTCTCTCACCCCGAAGCATAGAAACCTGTTGATTAAGTGGGTGGAGAGCCACTGAGCATCATGATTTAAGCAGAAACAAAAATACACCAGTAGAATGTATTCAGGAGAGTCGTCTCCATCCTGTGGAAACAAACTGCAATGGGCTGGCCCCTGCTGCTCAGAGCAGAACAAGCTGTCTCTTGGTTGGGCACAACGTGTCCTTTGTCATCACTGGAAGACTGATGTGCTATGCTCATCATCCCCAACCCTACTTGGAATGACAACAGGTGCTGTCCTGTCAGCAAAAGTGGGTGGGCCCTAAAACCTGCAGGAGGAGCCCCCAGGAGGTCCGTGCAGGACAAGGCAAGAGCGCCAAGGTCTATGTGCTGGGAATAGAAAAGGACACGCCATCTGAATCAGAGCTTGGCTGTGATGACCTCGTGTCCCAGGGACTGAGAAGATCCTGCTCTTGAATTGTGACTGCGTGGTAGTCCACCTGGAGGTCCCCCTGTCAGAACCCCAGTCCTGACTGTGGGTATAGAAATATGATATCCTTGCAAATATAGCATTTCTCACATGGAAACATTTGAGAACCCAGGAAGTCAAGAGAATAGGCTACACAAATTTTCTGTTCTTGCATTTCAATATAGACCTGGGACAAAGATTAAGGGTCATTTGGAGATTCCCAGTAACTGGTCACTTACCCAAGGTCTGTTGTCAATTTACTCTGGCATTAACTAATGTGGCCAAGATCACTCCAGCAAATTCTTGAATCCTGGCGACTGTTTACACATTTGGTGACCTTGGGAAAGTCAACTGCACTAAGCCTTGGTTTCCTATTAATAAAATAGTTCAATACAAGAACATAATGCATCCATAGAGTCCATTGTGTCACTTGGCACACAGTAGGTATTTAGCAATTCTCATTAAAGTTGCTGATAACAGATTAAGGCTAGACTTATCTAAAAGGAAACCAAAGCAGATATGGTGGTTCACATCTGTAATCCCAGCTCCTGGAGGCTGAGGCAGAGGATCTCAAGTTTGAGGCCAGTCTCAGCAACTTAGCAAGACCCTCAACAACTGAGTGAGATCCTAACTGCCAAATTCCTGCCCCTCCAACCAGAACTTGGAGGTGTTGTTTAAAGTGGTCTGTTTTAGAAACAAAACTTCTAGAAATGCGTAACATTCCCATTAAAAATTTATTTGGTAGCTGTTGATGGACCTTTATTTTATTTATTTATTTTTATGTGGTGCTGAGAATCAAACCCAGTGCCTCACACATGCTAGGCAAGTTCTCTACGACTGAGCTACAACCCCAGCCCAAATTAATGATTTTTGCATGCGAAAATGCTTTAGGTTTTTATTAGAAAAATTGCCCAAGAGTCTCCTAGCATCGTCATCCACATTCTGTCACATCGCCCATCTCCTAAGTCACTCTCCCCATTTCCAGAGTATTTATATCCCATCTCGAAGCTACCTAGCCCACATACATTTGTGTTTTTAGAAAGAAGCTCTTGAAAACCTGATCATCTTCAAAATCAAAAGAGGCATGTCACCCTTACTGGGATTTCAGGCTATGTGACAGACAATAGAAAAAATATTTACAAAAAGCTTACGGATGGAGGATGGGGCTGTGGCTCAGTGGTAGAGCGCTTGCCTAACATGTGTGAGGCCCTGGGTTTGATTTCGGCACCACATATAAATCAATAAGTAAAATAAAGATAAAGGTTTATTGACAACTAAAAAAAATTTTTTTTAAATTAAAAAAGCCTACGGATGGGAGGGAGATGCTTCTCATGGTGGCTTACGGTTGAACTTGGGGTAGCTTTCTGATGGATATGTGAGCACAGACCTGGCAAAGCCTATATAGTTCCTTTCTCACAGCAAACAACTGACACCTCAAGCTACTCATTTGGGCACCAGAATTCTTCCCAGACAGCCTCCCTCCTGGTCTTCCTGGAAGTGTACGTGGATCCCCCAGAAGAACCACAGCTGAGGACAGGCGGCAAGGGCTAGAGCTGCTCACCGGATGCACACAGGATGCACTAGGAGTGGACAGGTAGGTGGGGGTGGGGGATGGGACAGGTGAGTGAAAGTGGAGATTGGAACTAATCCTCTGGGACTGTTTCTGGATGGACAGATCTGTGGGGAGCAACACCTATGGTAGCTGGTGACATGCAAGGAAGGAGGCACCTGCTCTTATTTCTAAAAATTTTCACTAAATCTACCCTGATTGTTTCTACCAAGAAAATTTCAAAGTGTATAAAGTTGGTGCAACGGTACCCATGCGTATGATCCCAGCAGCTCAGGAGGATCATAAGTTTGAGGCTAGCTCAGGCAACTTAGTGAGACCCTCTCTCAAAAATAAAAAGGGCTAGGGATGTAACTCAGTGTTAGTGCACCCCTGGGTTCAATTCACAATGCCACAAAAAAAATTAAAATAAAAAATAAAGTGTATAGAAAGGTAAATTAAAAAAAAAAAAAACATGAAGACTGGTAGTATATCTCAGTGATAGAGCACTTGCCTTGCAACTCCCCGGGTTCCATCCCCAGCAAAACAAAACAACAGAACAAATGAAAGAGAAGCAGGCAGATGGTCTGGTCTTTTTGCCCCCACAAACTTGTACTTCAAAGCTCCTAGGCCTCTCTGGGCTCTGCTGATGTGGGACACACTGCCACCTGCTGGGGCATTTTGAGAATGTCAGTGGGCCCTGCCCTTCAAACCCAGTTCCACCTTCCCTTCAGCAGCCAGAAGGGGAGCATATGGGATTCCAGATCTGTGACTGACTTTTCCAGTGGCCCCAGGGAGAAATTACCCAACTGACCAGAATATAAACATAATCATCTAGACCTTATTTTTAATCTTTAAAAGAACTGTGCTAAATGAACATTCCAATACTTGCCTCCTAAAATAATCTATTTTGTCTTACAATGAAATTGCCTTCATAAAAATGAATACAATCAAATTATATTAGGTTAGATAAGCAAAACTGTCCTTTTTCCTAGCTTTACCATTACCAGACATGTGACATGGGGCAAGCCTCAAGTCAATAGTTATATTCAGTAGTAATATTTACCCCATAGGACTGTTATAAGAATTTTAGAATCCTGGCACAAGCCAGGCATGATGGATATGCCTAAAATCCCAGTGGCTCAGGAGGCAGAGGCAGGAGGATCACAAGTTCAAGGCCAGCTTGGGTAACTTAAAGAGACCAGTCTCAAAATAAAAAGGGCTGGAGATGTAGCTCAGTGGTAGAGCAGCCCTGGGTTCAAAACACCCCAGTACCTTAAAAATAAAACAAAAAATCCTGGCACATAGTAAATGCTCAATAAAGAGTGCTTTTATTATTCTTAATATGATTCTAAAATTATATGAAATCTAAAAACATGGTTTTTATATGTAGATCCCCTACTAACTTACTAAGCCTCTTTGTTCTCTTTGGCTGAGGTCCAGTTCTAAGTAAGACACTGAATTTGGGACTATTCTTACCCAGCCCTACTCTCCCTGTTATTCTAAGGCTACCTTGCTCCACTGTCCTTGGTTTTCTGAAAAACAAAAACAAAAAACCACACGCTCTCCAACACACAGCAAGAATTCTGACCAGAATGTGCCAGAAGAACCACAATTGACGCAGGGGAGGAAGAGAAGGGATTCTTTCTCTTGGACCCTTAGAGGCCAATTTGCCTTCAGAACTTCCATTTCTCGCCTTCGCATTTTAATTTAAGCCACTGATTAAAGCATGCAATTCAGTAGCAAGTGGGCGAAGGGAGGAGAACACTTTTGAAATATTATTGAAACAAAGCAAATCAAACAAAAACTAGAGAGGCCACCTAAGGAAAAGGCCCTGAGTGCTGGTGGGTGGGAGTGGAAGAGGCGGGGTGAGAGGTGAGAACTGTTCGGAAACAGTTCAGCATCTGCAAAGCCAGGGAGAGAGAGAGAGAAGAGGGAGGGAGTAAAGTTGAAAGAAAGTTCTACAGAGCCAGGAAACACCGCCTGAGTCCACTTTTTTTGGGGTGTGGGTACCAGGGATTGAGCCCAGTGATGCCTACTCACTGAGCTATATCCCCAGCCTTTTTTATATTTCATTAAAAGACAGGGTTTCCCTGAGTTGCTTTAGGACCTCCCTAAATTGCTGAGGCTGGCTTTGAACTTGTGATCCTCCCTTAGCCTCCCAAGCCTCTGGGATAACAGGCATGTAATCCACTTGCACCTGGCTGAGTGCACTCTTCATTCCATGGATACTTCCCATGTCCCCTTTCTATGCTAGACTTAGGGTAAGGTTCATGGAGCATAATGAGGTGCTTCCTCCTTTGAGGTTTGAACCCTTGCAAGATTGTACTTGAATTCAGATCTTGATAAGTTTCATTAAATACCAGCCTGGTCTGATGGGAGAACATTCCACACTCAAGTTTCTACTTTGTTCACAGAAGCACCACATACACAAACCATGAAGCAGAAATGCATATGTATTTTTCGATGCTGTTTGAAGGGAGCTTGTCTTGGAATACGTCAGCTTTGGAATCCACGGAACCAAGCATTGAGGGTGTGTACTCAAAACAATAAATTGCTTTCTGTGTAAATATAAAGCCAGGGTACATCATATCACTATAAACACAGTTAACTATATTCTGTATGCTCATGAACAGGCATTGTTGACAGATTAAAGACTACCCTGGAATCCAACCAATCAGAACTCAGCAGAATTCAACACTGGCCGTCTGTATTCGGTGACAGAACCATGGGCTTAGCTCCTATATCATTTTATAAGCAAATTAGATGGATTTTGTTTTGTAACAGCAATTAAATAAAACATGAGATTGCAACATAACAAGAGCAAATAATGTGAACCAGGTCATTCAAAAACTAAGAAACTGGCTTTGGTATAGATTACGTATGTATGTCTTCAGCTTTGGGTGGTTATAATATAAATGAGAGGTGGGACAGAGTAGGGAATATAGTTTGAAAGGTCTTAAAGAGATGTGTGGGGTATGTTTGATTTCAACAATAATCTAACAATCACAGAAACATAGGTGTCATTGGGGTTATTTTTATGTCCATCATGGACAGAAGACTGCAAATGATTACAAGGCAATGTTTTGCACGTGACAGATTTTTTTTTTTTTTTGGTACTGGGGATTGAACCCAGGGGCACTCAACCACTAAGCCACATTCTAGTCCCTTTTTTTGTATTTTGTTTAGAGACAGGGTCTCACTGAGTTGCTTAGGGTCTCACTGATTTGCTAAGGCTGGCTTTAAACTCCTGCCTCAGCCTCTCAAACCCCTGGGATTATACAGGTGTGTGCCACAGTGCCCTGCTAAATGTCATTTTTTAAGAACAGTTTTAGATTCTTAATAAAACCGAGCAGAAAGTGCAGAGAGTTCCCATATTGCCACATGTACAGCTTCACCACTTGCCACCAGTGTATTACCCCTGACAACTGACATTCTGCATCATTACCACCCAAAGTCTGTAGCTTACATTAGGGTTCACTCTTGGCACACATTCTATGAGTTTTGATCATAGATGACACGTGTCCACCTTTATATTATCATGTAGAATAATTTCATTGCCCTGAAAATCCTCTGTGCTCTGCTTATTCATCCCTCCTCATCCCTAACCTCTGGCAACCACTGATCTTTTCACTGTATCCATAGTTTTGCCATTCCCAGAATATCATATAGTTGAAGCCATGAAGTATGGATTCTTTCCAGGTTGGCTTTTGCTTAGTACTATGTACTTAGGTTTCCTCCATGTCTTTTTTTTTTTCCGGGGTGGGGGGTGGGGGGGGCTAGGTACGAGCCCAGGGCCTTGTGCCTACGAGACAAGCACTCCACCAACTGAGCTATACCCCAGGACCTCCAAGTCTTTTTTTTTTTTTTTTTTTTTTTTTTAAGAGAGAGTGAGAGTGGAGAGAGAGAGAGAGAGAGAATTTTTTATTATTTATTTTTTAGTTTTCGGTGGACACAACATCTTTGTATGTGGTGCTGAGGATCGAACCCAGGCCTCATGCATGCTAGGCAAGCGCGCTACCACTTGAGCCACATCCCCAGCCCCCTCCAAGTCTTTTCATGACTTGATAGCTCATATCTGTTTAGTGCTGAATAACATTCCATTTTATAGAGGTATCACTGTTTATCAGAATTTAGTTTTTGATGCAATCTCTTTTTTAAATTAAAGCATTCCAAAGCAATCCTCAAGTTATAAGTTGGCTGAACATTAGTTTACGACCTGGAGAGCTTTAGAATTCCATGCAGCATAATTAAATGGCAGGGCAAACCCATGAATGTTAAAATCTCAATGTAGAGTATAGAGGAATTTGCTGGATTCAATAATGCACCTTTCCTTTTCTTCCTTTACATCAAGACAGTCAACTCCCCAGCCTCCCTTGAATTTAGGTGTGGCCAAGAAACTGAATTCTGGTCAATTGACTGTGAATGGGAGTGACCAAAATGGTTAAGGTTGAGTGCGTCTGATATTTTGTCTCGGTCCAATTAGAATAGAAAATGCAAATAATAATAAATTATGCAGGCTAGGGTTGTAACTCAGTGGCAGAGCACTTGCCGAGCACAGTATGAGGCACTGGGTTTGATCCTTAACACCACAGAAAAATAAATAAAATAAAGGCATTCTGTTCATCTACAACTACAAAAAATACAATAAAAGTAACAAATTATACAAGAGTATAAATAATAAAAATATGTAAAGTTTTAAAAAGAAACAAAAAAGAAGGTGTGTCAACTCACTGAATAGAAGATTAGTATACAAAAAATCAGAAATATTTCTACAGCCAGGCACTGTGACACATGCCTATAATCCCAGCAGCTCAGGAGGCTGAGGCAGGAGGATCACAAGTTCAAAGCCAGCCTCAGCAAAAGCAAGGCACTAAGCAACCCAGTTAGATCCTGTCTCTAAATAAAATACAAAAAAGGGCTGGGGATGTGGCTCAGTGGTCGAGTGCCCCTGAGTTCAATCCCTAGTACCAATATATATGGTAACAATAAGCACTTTGAAAGTGAAGTTTCAAAAAATAATTCTATTATCAATAACAGCAAAAAAAAAAAAAAGGGAATAAACAACAAAAGATGTGGAATACCTTATAAGAAAACTATAAAACATAGGTTTTTTTCTTCTACTTTTTCTTCTAAGGAGATTGAAGAAGGGGGTGGGGGGAGCATATACAATGTTCATGGACTGAAAGACTGGTATAAAGCTGTTAACTCTCCCCAAATTTATAGATTTCTTTCAACCCCAATCAAAATATCAGCAGATTTATATGTATATGTATAAAAACTTACAAGCACATTCTGAAACGCAAAGTGCCAAGAATAACAAAACCAATTTTGATAAACAACAAAGACAAGAAGGTTAAATTACCAGGCACAGTGGCACATGCCTGTAATTCCAGAAGCTTGGGAGTCTGAGGCAAGAGGATTATGAGTTCAAGGCCAGCCTCAGCAACAGTGAGGTGCTAAGCAACTCAATGAGACCCTGTCTCTAAATAAAATACAAAAAAGGGCTGGGGGTGTGGCTCAATAGTTGAGTGCCCCCTTCCCCAAAAAAAGAAGATTTAAGTTATGATTTTTAGGCTAACAAAATTAAAACTGATAGCAATGAAAGCATAAAAACAATAGGCCAAAATAATAAAGTAGTGTCCCAAAATAGACCCACATGTATGTAGTAATATGTTTTGCAACAAAGGTCTCAGTGCAATGCAATGGGAAAAGCACGGTCCTTTCAGTTAGCAGTGTTGACCCACTGGACACTCAAATAGGAAGAAATGAATCTTCATCCCTACATGACGGCAAACACAAAAATAAAATACAGATAAATCGTAGACCTAAATGTGAAAGCCAAAATGATAAAGCTACTAAAAGACAACAGAATATCTTTATGACCTTGGAGTAGGCAAAAAGTACTAAAAGTACACAAAAAGTGCTAAACATAAAAGAAAACGTTGCATTAAAATGTAAAATTCAGTTTATCAAAAATACCATGAAGAAATCAGGCTTGGTGATACATGCCTGAAGTCCCAGATACTCGGGAGGCTGAGGCAGGAGGATCACTGGAGCCCAGGAGTTCCAGACCAGCCTGGGCAACATGGGGAGATCTCATCTCAAAAAAGAAAGAAAGAAAGAAAAGCTATAGAATGTGAGAATGTAAGAACAATGCATATATCTGACAAAGAATTTATATCCAGGATATGTAAATGTAGTGGGTAACTAACCCAGGCCTGGATACAAAATAAACCTAGGACACAGAGAAAATTAGTGCCTGGGAAAGGAAGAGTTCTCCTCCCCTTTCCAGCCAGCTGTTTCCAGGGAATCTAATTAGTACCATTCACTCTTTTGGATTGTAAAGGACTTTCCCTAGGATCTAACTACTTTCCTTTGAATGTAAACTCTGCTGCCCCAGTGAAGGCTTGGAAGGCTTGGAGACAGGCCTTGTAAGAGAAGCCAGTCTCCCTTACTGCACTCTGCCCTCTCCCACCTGAAAACTCTTATGCACAATCATATCTTTTTTTAAAAAAACCTTGTGCACAACCATGTATCATTTTAGACCAGAAAATTCATGACACCAGATAAATGTTGTGAAAAAACTAATAAACGGTGCTCAGAATCTGGAGTGCTAAAGTTTGGTTTCTCCCAGTCTTTGAGTGCCATTTGCTGCTTCTTGCCTGATTCCTGCAACATAAATAGCAACTTTAAATCAATAAAAAAAAAGACTGCCATATTTAAAAAAAAAAAAAAAGTCCGGTAGGAAATTCACAAGAAAAAGCACCCAAGTGTCCAATGAGCCTATTAAAAAGTGCTCAATAACATTACTCATTAGGGAAATGCAAATTAAAATCACAAGGAGATATTGTATGACTAAATGTGAAAGACAGACCATAGCAAGAGTTAGCAAGGCTCTGGAGCAGCTGGAGTCCTCACAGCGCTGGTAGGCGTGTCAATTTACATAAGCACTTTGGAAAACTATTTGGTAACATCTACATCTGCTAAAGTTTTACATATGTATGTTCTAGGGTCCAATAATTCTACTTCTAGTAGAATTATACACATATACACAAGAGAAATATACACATATGTGCACCAAAAGACTCTCCCACGATAGCTTTATTGACAGTAACTAACCCTGAATTGAAAACAACCCAATACACATTAGCAGCAGAGTAGATAAACCAATCATAGTATATTCACACAATGGATTACTTTACAGCAGAGAATGAACTACTGCTTCATATGACAATACAGATGAATCTCACAGACATAATTTTGTACAAAAGAAGCAGCGAGCATGTCTTCCTCATGCTGACTTTCATCATCTGCCAATTGAATGACAAGGATCTGAAAGAGAGTGGAGCCACAACGTGGGGAGAGCTTGGGTGACCCTGCATGATCATTTGGAATGCTTACCTGGCCAGGCACGCCCACTTTGTATCGTGATTATGAATGAAAATAACTTTTATTGTGGTAAGTCCCTGAGAATTTGGGGTCATCTCTTATAGCAGCCATTTAATTATCCTCCATGGTACATAATAACTGCACAATTATGTGATAATAGTAGGTATATCAGAATGTGCTGGAGAGGCTACCAGGAGTCGGTGTGGTCAGGAAAGGCTCTTCCCCTCATATCAGTTGGAATTCAGATGGAGGAGGACAGGTTGAGTACGTGACAGGAGTGAGATCATCCCAGGTAGAAGCAGAGACATGGAGGCAGATAAATTGATGAGGGACAGATAAGAGTGTCTAGTTGTTGCAGGGGAAGACAGGTTAGGGCCACTTTTACAGGGCCCCTGTCACACCCTGAAGGATCTTGGAAAAGAAAGATCCATAACTCTTCTTTCTTTAGTAGATCTGCTCCCTTGATGTGAAGAGACTTCAGGCTCTGCCTACGCATTCATGACAGTGTCTTGGGAGTGTATGTGATTCCTTTCCCCTGACAAGACGTCCATTGTCTTCTCTGTTTTGTAATTACAGTATCTACTTTGAAAAGAATTTATGGAGTCTGACGAATAGCTTAACATTTTTTTTCTTTGAACTCCCAGATGTTCTGACTAGATTCCAACTCTCAAAGTTCCCAGCCCTTCACCAGAGCTGTCTGGTAAATGTCTAATCCCACCCGGGACATTCCTATTTCCTGCAGAGAAATAAGAAAACAACACTGCTTCCCTGAGGGTGGTGTGCTCCGTCCTGGGGACTGGAATCTCCATTTTAGGAAAAGTGTTTATAAGGATAAAAAGCTCTGAGAGGAAATGTTCCTGTGAGTCTCCTGGGAAATAAGGAGACCCCTCCAGAAGTACTGGCTGTAGAACTGGGCAGGGTTCAGCTGCGAAGCCCCCCCACCCCCGCACCCCTCCCATTTAGGAAGTGCAAGGGTGTGCAAGAGGGTGTCTGAAACAGACCCATGCAGAATACAGGCAAAGGAAAAGAAGTGAGAGGGACAAGGAGAGAGGCCGATAGTTTTCTTTCCTTGCAAAAAGATCCCTCCGGGAACTTTTAAATCATGTTCTTTTTAAATCATGGAAATATTCACACATGCATAAAAATAGACAACATTGAAAAATGAACCCCCACGTATCCATTATCCAGCTACAACGATGACCAACATTTTTGTCAATGCTTTTCACCCACCTGCCTCTCTCCTTTTTGCAGTAGTTCTGGGATTGGCAAATAAAAGCCTACTGGGCCAAATCCAGCCTGCCTCTTGTTTTTTATTTTTTTATTTTTTGGTAGTTGTAGATGGACAGCATGCCTTTATTTTATTTGTTTATCTTTATGTGGAGCTAAGGATCGAACCCAGTGCCTCACACGTGCTAGGCAAACGCTCTGCCACTGAGCTACAGCGCCAGCCCCAGCCTGCCTCTTGTTTTTATAAATAAAGATGTATTGGAGCACAGCCATGA
This sequence comes from Callospermophilus lateralis, assembly GCF_048772815.1. Classification (NCBI taxonomy): domain Eukaryota; kingdom Metazoa; phylum Chordata; class Mammalia; order Rodentia; family Sciuridae; genus Callospermophilus; species Callospermophilus lateralis. Next base: position 66,598,692 of record NC_135307.1, on the reverse strand, counting down.
CCATTCATTTATATATCAGCTATACCTGATTTTGCATCACAATACCAAGGCTGAGAAGTTGTAACTGAGAGCCTGTGGCCCTCAAGGATAAAATATTTGCTGTCTGGCCCTTTATAGATAAACCTTGTAAGCTGGGTGTGGTGGTTGTACACCCATAATTCCAGCAACTCTGGAGGCTAAGGCAAGAGGATCACAAGTTCAAGGCCAGTCTGGGCAACTTACTGAGACCTTGTCTAAAAATAAAAGAAAGAAAGAAAGAAAAAACTCGTCAATCCCTACATTAGACTCTTAGAACAAACACTAGACATATATCATTTTATCTATAAATGCTTTAGTATCAGTATTAGCAGATAAGAATTTTACAAATGCCATACCATTTATAGAACTATCATACTTAAATTAATAACTCTATAATCTCACCTAAAACCAGCCTGTGTTTAAAATTCTTTGATTATCTTAGAAAAATATCTTTTACATCATGATCTAAATATGGTTCACATATTGCATTTGGTTAATATGTATTTTAGTCAGTATTTTCATTGCTGTGTCCAAAAGACCTTACAAGAACAATTTTAAGTAGGAAAAGTTTATTTTAGGGCTCAGGGTCTCAGAGATCCAAGCAGAACATCATGGCAAAAGGGTGTAGCAGAGGAAAGCAGTTGAGAACATGGTACCAAGAAACAGAGAAAGAGACTCCACTTCAAAATCTATGCCCAGTGGCATTCTCCAGGGACTCCCTCCTTCAGCCCCACCCTACCTGCCTTCAGTTACCACTCAGTTAATCCCTATTGGGAGGATTAATTCACCCATGGGGTTAAAGCTTTCATAACCCAAACATTCCACATCTAAACCTTCTTGCATTGTCTCACATGAGCTTTTGGGGGACACCTAATATTTAAACCAGAACAATATGCCTCTTGAGTATTTTTTAATCCATTGGCATTTCTCCCTTACTCCCTTGCTTTCTTTTAGTGACATTTATGTGTTGAAGAAACCAGGTCATTTGTCCCATAAAATCCCACATTCGGCATCTGGCTGTTCATATCCTCACTACATTATTCAACAGACTGGGCTATGTTGCCCAGGCTGGCCCTGAAATCCTGAGCTTTAGTGTTCTCTTGCCTCAGCTTCCTGAGTAGATGAATACAGGCGTGCACCATCATGCCCAGCTCACAGTGCATGGGCTACATCAGGTGACATGGGCAACTCATCTTCTGGGAAACTCCCACTGCCCTGTCCATGGGAGACGTATGGCAAGATGTGGAATGAGAAGTCAATTTAATCAGACCCGCACTGCCCCTCCAGGATGTGGAAGAGTATCAATTACAGCTCTTTTAAGGCTCTTGTAATGTAAGCTGACCCCAGGAACAATAAATGGTATGGTATACAAGAGGGAGAATAAAATCATAAAGTCACAAGCAACATCAGTAGGATGATGAGAATAAAAACCATGACATCTAGAATACGACACTTATAAAAAATTAGAAGTGCAAACAAAACAGTTCCACCTCTCTGACGAGGACCTGCAGAAGGTCCAGGGACGGTGCCTATGAGCAGCAGGCAGGGAGGGAGAAGGGAGGGAGAGGTGATCCGTGAGAACGGGAAAGGCCATCAAGAGAGGAGTGGGTGTGCCCTGACCGGGCAGGTGCCTGCATTGGACAGGATGACAGACTCACCTGGGCACCACACACATGCCAACCCGAGAGCTGGCCAAGGATTTGCCAGTGCTCATCTTGGAGTGGTTTGCACGCCAGCTGTTTGGGAACAGCCATGGGCAGATCTATCACACCTCTGACTGGTGAGGAGACTGAACCAAAATGTGATCTCCCTCCATGGGGCACCCACCCTCCAACATCGCAATGGCTCAGCAGAGGGCCCTCCACTGGCAGAAGACCAGACCCCAGAAGAGAACTTCTACTGTAGACAAGGATCACTTCAACCTCTAAGGGAGACAGTGGCCTGAAATGGGGGAAGAAGAGAGAGAATTTGGAAAAGAGAGAGAGAGAGAGAGAGAGAGAGAGAGAGAGAGAGAGGGCCCACGAGCACACCTAAGGCCACAGGACCATCTTATTTTCAAGGCCCAGGTATGCAATGGTTAAAGGCTGAATCATGTCCTCCTAAAAAAGATATGTTAGAGTCCTTAACCTTCAGCATCTCAAAATGTGAACTTATTTGGAGATAGGACCTCTACAGAATCAAGTTAAGATGAAGTCATTAGAGTGGACTCTAATCCAACAAGACTGGTGTCCTTATGAAAAGGAGGAATTTAGACACAGAAAAATGTTCACAAGGAGAACAGTGTGAAGGTGGGAATTCACTCCACAGGCCAAGGAATAGAAGAAAGGCCCGGAACAGATCCCTCAGCTCCCTCACAGGGAGAGTGGTCCTGGGTTTGGACTTCTTGCCTTTTGAACTGTGAGACAATAAATGCCTATTGTCCTAAGCCACCCTTTTGTGGTGCTTGGTTACTGTGGCCCTAGCAAATGAATTCAGCCACACTCCCCTTTTGTGTCATTGGGGGTGATGACAACATTACTTAGGTAGAATCTCTGCTCCTCCTATAGTGTCCTGCTCTTTGAAGAACCACCTGACCATTCACAGAGATATACCTACATCTCTTCAACAGCCTGAGGGAAGATGGCAGGGCATGTCGTCCCACACTGAGTACACCATTCGGCATTCAGCGAGGACACGGTAAAGTGTTGCATCCCACAAGAATCAGTCAGTTTCTAGATCCAGTCATCAGGGGCTATTGGCAGGAGGTAAAGGACCTATAGATTGCTGTCAGCAGAGGAGATTCTCCTGCTTACAAAAAAGAGCAATTCTCTGCCCACCCCAAAGTTGCAAGGGATGAGGTAGGAAGGAAGAAGCCTGCCAGACCTGTTGACCTGTTCTGTGTAACATTTCCATACCAGAACTCCACCGCATCTTGCCTAAAGATGACCAGAGTTGGATTTATAAGGCTAAGGAACAGGCTGCAGGTTAGGAATCTGTGCAAGCGTTTTTAGTTAGTTATATGGGAGTAACATTTGGAAATTCAGGGACAGACGTAGAGGTGCAGGAAAAGGTAATTCAGAGAAATGTTCAGAGAATTTTAAAGGAAGATGATAAAGAAGGTGCAAAAGTTATGACGCTCGAACCCTTGAGCTGCTGTCCCAGGAAGGGGCCCAACGGATGAATCGAAGGAGGTGGTACAGATGAACAGGACTCTCTGGACACAGCAAGCCCCTCGTTCAAGTCCTTGAATGACCAGGATTGCTGGGTCCGCTGATGGAGTTCAGACTGCTAGGCAGCTCTGGAAATGGGGGTTCAGGAAAGCTGTGTTTTTACCGGCCAGCATTCCTTCCCCTCCTTAGGGTTAGTGCATGCCTCTGTCCTTTGCAGGACTCCATGCGATCCTGGTGGGGCTGCCCATTGTAGCCCCCTGCCTTCTTCTTCACAACAGCAGAGAGGTGGGCGCAGAGAGGTGGGCCTGAGACCAAAGCCTAGCCAATCAGGGCTCTTCCCTGGAAGTCACATCTTCTAAAGCAGGATGTTCTCTCTTCTAGGAGTGGCCAAACCGACACATTGCAAGTCTGGAGCTGTCCGAAGCCATGGTGAGCCTGGTCCAGTAGCCAAGTCTGGGACATTAAAGAAGAGTGAGAATCCTGGTAACAACATATAATCATGTGATTCTGTCCCTGTCCAACCCATGGACACATGTCTGAGACCTAAGGAGATTGGTGTGAGTAAAAACTGAATTATATCAGTAAAATCTTTCTAAAGCAAAGGCAGCACATAGAAGAGGAGGGAAGCATCTTCCTGACACTTCATCATAGACCATCACTTTGGTCCAGTGAGTTCTTCATGGTCAATACCTGGAAAGTAGAGGCAGCGCCTTTCAGGAGACTTTGGTGCTTAGCCCAGGGTACTGGCCCCTATGGCAATAGCAGCACCTGGAAGGAGACCGTGGCATTTAAAAATCATAAGCCATATCCAGTGAGAGATAACAAGATGGCATGCTGGGAGAACATGTGTTCATAAATACACAAGACACCTATCCTCCTCCCAATTTGCAAATACACTTCTTATTTTCTATGGGACAGAGGACGTTACTTAGCAGAAGGTTCTAGGCACAGACTGAAAAGAAGAAAAAGCCAGTGAAATCTGAGTATTACTCCTGCCACACATCCCCTTCTGATCCATAGGTTGAGGTGACCTGGGAAACTCAGGCTATATTTGGCTAATCTCAATACAGTTGATTGCCTAATGACCAGGGTTTTTGTTATTTATTACTGCATAACAAATTACTCCAAACCTCGGAGATTTGAAATGACAATAAACATTGTTCACCTCACGTAGGTTAGAAGTTTGGGAGTTGCTTAGTTGAGCAATTCTGCCTCAGGGCTCTCAAGAGGTAGCAGCAAAATGCCTGCCAGGGCTACAGGATCCAGTTCTTGCCTGGGGCTGAAGGATCCACTTCCATGCAGGTTCACTTACCTGGCTGGCAGATTATCCTAGCTGTAGGCAGGAGGCCTCAGTTCTTGCCCAATGGATGTCTCCATAGGACTGCTTGAGCATCCTCACAACATGGCCGTGGGCTTACCTAAGAGCAAGTGATCCAACAGGCTCAAGTAGAAGACTAAATGAGTAGTATAGCCTCAGAAGTTCCACTCTTTCCTTTCTAAATTATCTTATTACCCGACACTACATCCCAATTCAGAGTGGGAGGGATGACACAAGAGCATGAGTACCAGCAGGCAAAGCTCACTGGGGCTCTCTTGGAAGCTAGCCACTAACTACATCCAGTCTCAGCCCTGTTACCATACTCAAAAGAAGTACCAGTGTGACATCCATGAACACTGAAAAGCAATCAAAGTCTTTCTTTCTTTTCTTTTCTTCCCCGCCCCCCCAGTACTGGGGATTGAACCCAGAGGCTCTCTACCACTGAGCTACATCCCCAGCTCTTTTTTGAGACAGAGTTTTGCTAAATAGCCCAGGACAGCCTTAAATTTGTGATCCTCCTGCCTCAGCCTCCTGGAGTAGATGGGATTACAAGTATGTGCCACAATGCCCAGAAAGCAACTGAAGTTTTAGTGGAAGTCTCTAGAAGCTGCAAAGAAGGAAGGAATTCCGTTACAGAGAACCCAGAAAAATTCTAAAATTCTCTTTACTCATCAGTTTCCCCAAATTCCCACTCCTCAATGCAATTGCTCCCCAAATCTCTCTATCAAACTTGCTCAAATCTTTACTTCCTCCTTACCTCAGTTATGTAGATCAAGTCAGCCTTTCTCTCCTCTCCTCTATACCTTGAAGTCCCAGGACCAGGCAGATAATCACAGACACTGTTGAGTGGGACACAGAAAATGTATAAATGTAGAAATTTAAAATTTTATGTTCATATCACATTTATATTCTAAGTGCCTCCTATGGTACCTACAACATGGTAACAGTTCAATCCATGTGGAGAATGAATGGATGGTGGCATTGAACAAATTCTAGATGAGAACATTGGTATTTGGTGGTAGTGCTACAGCAACAAGTTTCCATACGGAATCCAAAAATATGGAGATCTCTTTCTATCTTGTTTAAAAGTGTTTATGATAAAAATATGCAATGTTACTACTTTTCCATATGTATGTATGTATGTTCTCTTCTGAATAAACTTCTTGAAAATAGGCTCTGTGCTTTATCTATCCAAAGCCTGGCAATGTCTGCCTTGGAATTTTGTCAATAATTTATTGAGCATTTACAACATGCATCGGGCACTTTTCCAGGGCTGACACATATATTAACTCATTTGATTCTCACAGGAACCTAATGAGGTCAGTCATGCTATCACTATCTGCAGTCTTTTCAGATGAGAAAAAGGGGCATAAAGAGGTTGAGACAGGACTGTGGATGTGCTCAGTGTTTAAGTGCCTTTGAGTTCAATAGCCAGTACAAAAAAAAAAGAGGTTGGTACAGGTGAGCAGGGAAACACAACTGTAATCCCAGCAACTTGGGAGGCTGAGGCAGAAGGTTCAGTCGGGGTTCAATCCCCAGTACCAAAAAAAAACGTTTGAATCTTAATGGAGGTTATAAAATGAGAGCTGGGATTTGGACTAGGGTGGTCTCTACAACATCCATGGAGTTTGTAGAACTGAAATAAGTTGAGCGAGATCTGTCATTCTTCTTCCAGGAAAGGCCTGTAAATGCACACCAGATACATCTAGAAAGACAGAGGAAATCCTGGAAACCACCAGTGTGCGGTTAGGTAGGTGACTCATGGTGGGGGAGAGAGGAAGTGGCAATGCCTCTGAGGGGACTGGCTTAGGGAAGGACGAGATAGATACACAAATAAACCAAGCCACTGTGTTCATGTTAACATCAGAACAGAAACCGAGCTGTAGCGGGAGCTGGTGGATCTGTGCTCCCAGCCTATTGTGACCCGGAGCTGGGTAAATGTTTGGCTGACACAGGCTTCTTCATAGGTGGAGAGTACTAAGGCCATTATCAAGCCTGGTTATGCTGGAATTGTGTACGGTCTCTTCTGGATACTAATGGTTAAGCAAAAATTTAAAAATCACCAAGGGAAACCAGGAAGCAATACGTCTCTTTGAGGAACCAACTAATGGAAAGTTTTCTAAAATAAGTAACAGCATAAGCTTCAGCAACGGGATTGGTGACACCCTTCCCCTGTCATAGTTCTGTGGGCCTTGTTTAGTATCCCATAATAGTACTTTGAGCCTTCTGGATTTTGAAACTACATAACTATTGGAACAGTTTAAAAAGAGTGAGAACAAAATGATTTGCATGGTTGATGCACAGGAAAGCCAGCTTGTGGAGATGGGAGGCCGCGCAGGCCTGGAGGAGAACAGGACTGGTCTGGGGACACCTGGGTTGGAATTTCAGTTCTGCTGCTGAACACTCCGCGTCTTTCCAACCTCGTCTTACTTTCTTAAGTAAGTCCTCATCTGGAAATTGAGAAGGTTGCCCTAGATTCTTCCCAGGCCCACCCAGCAAGAGCTGTGAATCCATGAGAGGCGGAGTGTGGTTGAGGCGCCATCTTCTACCTGCTCCATGAACATGGTAAGGCCCACCCACGAGGAGTGCTCCGTTTAGAGAGGCAGAACCGAATGAAGCAGCCCTTTGAATGTGGCAGCAGCACACACCAAGAGCAGAGGAGAGATGCATTTGTTTTCAGATGGGGCAGATTTACCTGCCCAGCACTAACCAGAAAGCTTTAACTTTATATTTATTTTTATTGTGCACATTTTTCTAAGCTTCTCGAGTCTTTTATGGAAGCAAATAGAGGCATAATGACAATCTATATTTTTAATCCTAGAAAGTAGGTTACTTCAAAGGGATAACTATAGAAGCATGTGACCCAGGAATTCCATTTCTGGGTACATGTCCTTGAGGACTGAAAGCAGGGACTCAAATATGTGTGCACTAATATTCATAGCAGCATTATTTACAATAGCCAAAGGCAGAAGCATTGGTAGATGAATGAATTTTTTAAAAAGTGGTATATCCATTCAGAAGTATATTATTCAGCCATAAAAAGAAATAAAATTGGATGTATGCTAAAGCATAGACAAGCCTTGTGTGATTCCAAATATTGTGTGATCCCACTTATAGGAAGTACCTACAAGCCAGTCCCTAGAGACAAAAAGTAGGATAGAGGTTATCATGGATGGGAAGAAGGTGGAGAGGGGAAATTATAATTTAATGGGCACAGAATTTTTGTTAAATATGATGAAAAAGTTTAGGTATAAGATAGTGGCAATGATAACCAACACTGGGAATATATTTAATGCTACAGAATGATACCTTATTAGTGGTTAAAATAAATATTGTGCGTTTTACCATAGTGAAAAATTTTAAGTGAGTTGCTTGATTTTTGTGCTTCTGTTAAATTTTTTTTGGAAGGGAGGGATATAAATTGGCTCTCTGTAAGTATAAAGGAAAAGTGATAAAATGGGGAAGGAGGTAGCTGCTTAAATAATGAAATTCAACTGGAATTCATGATGCATGTTTAAAAGTGTGTGTGTGTGTGTGTGTATGTGTGTGTGCATGTGTGTGCGTGTGTGTACTACTCAGCTTTTGTCACTATAGGAAATACCTGCAGCAATTAATTTATAGAGAAAAAAATGTATTTTGGCTTATGATCTTGGAGGTTCCAAACCATGATCAAGGGTCCCATTCTTTGGACTGCTGGTGAGGTAACACATCATGGTGGGAGGGCATGGCAGAGCAAAACCACTCACCTCATGAGCCAAGAAACAAGGAGAAGAAAAACAGGAAGAGGAAGAGACTGGAGTCCCATGATCCCCTTCCAGGGCAAGTCCCATAATCTCCTTCCAGGGCAAGAACCTTACACATTCTAAAAGGTCGACAGCATCTCCTAATAGTGCCACCCTGGGACCAAGACTGCAACTTATGGACATTGGGGGACACTACTCATATTCAAAGGATAACAGTGTGCTCCAGAATTTGGAAAGATTCAAGGAGGGTGTGGATTTGAGAAAGAGGAAAGTCAGAATGGCAACAAGGAACCAAAGCCAGATGTGGTGGTTCACACTGGAGGCTAAGGCGGGAGGATTGCAAATTTGAGGTCAGTCTCAGCAACTAAGCAAGACCCTCACAACTTAGTGAGACTCTGTCTCAACATAAAATATAAAAAGACTGAAATTGGGGCTGAAGTTGTGGCTCAGTGATAAAGCGTTTGCCTTGCAACATGTGAGGCTCTGGGTTCGATCCTCAGTACCACATAAAATAAATAAATAAGTAAAACAAAGGTACTATGTCCATGCTCAACTAAAAAAAAAATTTTTTTTTAATTAAAAGAAAAAAAAAAAAAAAAAGGACTTGGATATAGCTCTTGACAGAGTATCCCTGGGTTTAATCCCCAGCAAATGCATCCCCAGCTTTTCTCTTAACAAGATCACTGTCTCCAAAACAACTGAGACAAAGTTTGCCTCTGACATAACAGCTGTGGGTCTATTTCAAGCCATAGTCTTATTTGTTTTCAAACCACAAAAAAATCATTCTATTGTTAATAAATGTTGACTGTTACATAGTCAAACAATATGGAACAGAGTGAAAGCTTGCTTATAATCCTTCTGTGGAAGAAGCCTGGTAAATATTTTTTCCACAGCTTATCTGCTCCATGGTTGGTTTTCAATGGACACATTTCTTCCACAGGGAATAGACTCTGAACAGAATTGAGAGATGACCTCCCTTTCCTTCTCAGTGCTACCATTGCTTATATAACTTCTGTGACTTAGTTCTCCATCTGTAATACATGAATCACATTCACTATTATCTTTTTTTTTTTTTTTTTTTTTTGTGGGAGGGGAGTACCAGTCCTTGTACCCTGGAGCACTCAACCACTGAACCACACCCCCAGCCCTATTTTGTATTTTATTTAGAGACAGGGTCTCACTGAGTTGCTTAGCACCTGAGTTGCTGAGGCTGGCTTTGAACTTGTGATCCTCCTGCGTCAGCCTCCTGAGCTACTGGATTACAGGTATGCGCCATTGTGCTGGGCTCACTATTATCTTTGAATGAGAGTAATTCCTTACATGGGCACACGGCTTGACAGCTTGGAGAGCACTGTGGTGGGCTGTCCACCAGAACATCAGCTCCGTGGGGGTAGGATTCTTTCTGTTTTGTTCTCTGCTGTGTCCCAGCATTGATGGGACAGTGGTGCCATACAGTAGATGTACAATCAACACAAGCTGACTCTATGGCTAGGATTTAGGGAATCTCCACAGCAACCCTGTGAGCTATTTCTTTCCCCTTTGTACAGATGAAAAAAACGAGTCTCAGTAAGACTGGCTAGAATTCTTTTCTTTGGCCTGAAGTCAGATTCCTGAGCTAAAGTGATGAAAAATGATTGTTGCAGGTTCAAACCCTCACTTCAGAGCTTGGGCTTCCCTTTCCTTGCGGTGGCTAGCTGGGACTAGCTTCTATCTCTTCCTGAACAGCCTGCGGCCTGACAATTTCTGCAGGGCCTCTGCAGAAGAGCATGACTCGAGATCTGGGTGGGGCCCATCTAACTCTCCTCATTTCAGAAGATCTGGAAGGCAGCCAGTTTCACCTGGCCATCGTCTCCCTCAAAGCTGGCCATCAGTTCCTCTCAAAGTGTGGAAAGACCACAGCTGGAGGTGCAGGTAGGAGGCCAGACCCCTGAGGGACCAGCGATGTGGAGAGGGAAAGTGACAATTGTCCACACCAAACATTAAATGGTGTTCTGGACCCTACAATGTCTCATCGTTGATAGCCCCTGGTCAGGACATCACTGAGGCCAACCTAGTGCATCTTCAGATTAGAAAAGACGTGCTTGGTCTTCACAGATTTGACTGCAAATCTCATATTGCAATTTTAATCTTCACCCTCTTTAGAGATCATACCCATCTTGGTCTTTTAAGAATTAAATCATTTCAATAAAAAAAAATTTTTGAGCAAGACTTCGAACATAATGATTTAATTATTCATTATCTTATGTCTCCTGTTAGTTAGGAATTCAGAAGGAAAACTGAGGTAACTGCTGTCTGCTCCAGGACATCTGGGGCTTCAGGTGGCGGATGCTGCTGAAGGCTGGGGCTGCAGTTGAGGCTCCTATACTTATGCACGTGTGCAGAGGCGGATGTTGCCCCCAGGGGGCCTCACTGGACCACACACATGTGGATTCTGAATCCATGTGGCTTGGGCTTTCTCACATGGTGACTTGATTCCAGAGGTAAATAACCAGAGAAAAAGAGAAGGTCCAGTGGAGGTTGTGTTACTTTTTATTACCTATTTGTTGAAGTGTAAATATTTTATTACCTATTTATTACCTTTTTAATACTTATTTGTATTAGAGTTCTCCAGAGAGAACCAACAGGAGAAATATCTGGAATTAAGGGCAAAAATCACATGATTATCTCAATACATACAGAAAAAGCCTTCAAAAACATCCAGTACTTGTTCATGTTAAAAATGCTGGGAGGGGCTGGGGTTGTGGTTCGGAGGTAGAGCGCTTGCGTAGCATGTGTGAGGCACTGGGTTCAATCCTCAGCACCAAACAAAAATAAAGTAAAGATACTGTATCCAACTATAACTAAAAAATAAATATTAAAAATATGCTGGGGGCTGGGGATATGGCTCAAGCGGTAGCACGCTCGCCTGGCATGCGTGCGGCCCGGGTTCGATCCTCAGCACCACATATAAACAAAGATGTTGTGTCCACCAAAAACTAAAAAAAAATAAAATATTAAAAAATCTCTCTCTCTCTCTCTCTCTCTCTCTCTCTCTCTCTTTCTGTCTCTCTCTTAAAAAAAATACGCTGGAAAAACTAGGAATAAACAGAAATTACTTCTACATCATAAAGGCTATCTATGACTAACCCAAAGCCAACTTAACGAATGGAGAAAAACTGAAAGTATTTCTTTTAAAATCAGGAACAAGATAAGGTTGTCCTTCCTTACCACTCTTGTACTCTTGTTCAATAGTTATTGAAACTCTAGCTAGAGCAATCAGACAAGCAAAGGAAATTAAAGAGATACAAGTAGGAAAAAAAGAATTCTAATTATCTTTGTTTGCTGATAAGATGATCCTATATCTGAAAACAAAACAAAAACTCCAGCCAGGCTTGGTGGTACATGCCTGTAATCCCAGTGACTTGGGAGGTTGAGGCATGAGGATTGCAAGTTCAAAGCCAGCCTCAGCAATGGTGAGGCACTGAGCAACTCAGTGAGTCCCTGTCTCTAAATAAAATACAAAAAAGGGCTGGGGATGTGGCTCAGTGGTTGAGTGCCCATGAGTTCAATCCCCAGTCAAAAAACAAACGGACAAACAAACCAGCCAACCAAAAAAAAAAAAAAACTCCAGAAGTTTTTAAAGCTGATAAATTCAGCAAAGTAGTGGGATACAAGATCAGCATACAAAAATAAATAGCTTTCCTATACTCCAATAATGAATCTGCTAAGAAAGAAATCAGGAAAACTATCTTGTTCACAACCTCAAAACAACAACAACAAACAAGAATAAATCTAACCAAAAAGGTGAAGGATCTCTACCATGAAAACTATAGATCACTGAAGAAAGAAAAATTAAAGAAGACCTTAGAAGATAGAAAGACTTCTCATATTCTTGGGTACAAAGAATTAATATTGACAAAATGACCATATTACTAAAAGCAATACACAGATTCAATGCAATCCCCATCAAAATACCAATGAAATTCTTCATGGAAATAGAAAAAAAAAAAGTCCTAAAATTCATTTGGAAGAATAAGAGGCCTGAGGTTGTAGCTCAGTGGTAAAGAGTTTGCCTAACATGTGTGAGGCACTGGGTTTGAACCTCAGCATCACATATAAATAAGTAAAATAAAGGTATCATGTCCATCCACAACTAAAAATATTCTTTAAAAAAGAAAAAAAAAATAAGAGACCCAGAGTATTCAAAGCAATCCTGAGCAAGAAGAGTGAAGCAGGAGGCATCACAATACCTGATCTCAAATTATGCCACAGAGCTACAGTAATAAAAACAGCATTGTACTGGCATCAAAATAGACATGAATACCAATGGAACAGAATAGAAAACAGCGACAAACCCACACAGATACAGTCATCTGATATTTAACAAAGGTGCCAAAAACATACCTTGGAGAAAAGACAGCCTTTTAAAACAAATGGCTGGGAAAACTGTGTATCCATATCTAGAAGAATGAAACTCCATCTCTGTCTTTCACCCTACACAAAAGTCTACTCAAAGTATATCAAAGACCTAGGAATTAGACCAGAAACTTTGCAACTGTTAGAGAAAAACATAGACTCAATACTTCAACACATTGGCATAGGCACTCACTTCCTTAATAAGACCCCTAAAGCTCAAGAAATAAACCAGGAATCAATAAGGAGGAAGGCATTGAATTTACAATCTTCTGCCCAGGAAAGGAGTGAAGAAAGGGCCAACAGAATGGGAGAATGCAGGCTACTCCTTCCACAGCAGATTAAGATCCAGAATATATAAAGAACTCAGAAAAACTTAACTTAAAAAAAAAATCAATAAATGTGCAAAAGAACTAAACAGACATTTCTCAAAAAAACAAAAACAAAACCAAAAAACCCCACAAATTCATTCACCTTCATCAAAGCACTATGAAAACAAATATATGAAAAAATGTTCAACATCTCTAGCAATCAGGGAAATACACATCAAAAATACCTTGAGGGCTGGGGATGTGGCTCAAGCGGTAGCGCGCTCGCCTGGCATGCGTGCGGCCCGGGTTCGATCCTCAGCACCACATACAAACAAAGATGTTGCATCCGCCGATAACTAAAAAATAAATATTAAAAATTCTCTCTCTCTCTCTCTCTCCTCTCTCACTCTCTAAAAAAAAAAAAAATACCTTGAGATCTCATTTCACTCCAGTTAGAATGGCAATAATCAAGAATACAAATAATAATAAATGCTGGTGAGGATGTGGGGGAAAAGGTAAGTTATACATTTTTGGTGGGACTGCAAATTAGTACAACCACTTTGGAAAGCAGAGTGGAGATTCCTCAAAACCCCATGAATAGAACTACCATATGACCCAGCTATCCCATTCCTTGATATTTATCTAAAAGAACTAAAATCAGCAGACTCTAGTGATACAGGCTCATCAATGTTTATAGCAGCACAATTTACAATAGCCAAATTATGGAACCCGCCAGGTGCTGTTGACAGCTGAATGGATAAAGAAAATGTAGGTAGAGATACACAATGGAGTTTTACTCAGCCACATGTAAGAATGAAATTATGGCATTTGCTGCTTAAATGGATGGAACTGGAGAACATCATGCTAAGTGAAATAGGCCAGACCCAGAAAATCAAGGGCCACACGTTTTCTCTCCTATGAGGAAGCTAAAGCAAAATAAGGGGGAAGGGGGGGCCATGTAAATAGAATGGAGGTCAGTAGGAGGAGGAAGGGGATTGAGGGGAATGAAGAAAGGACAAGGAAAAGGGAGGAGCTACACAATGAAAGTGATCAAATTATGTTATGTACGTATATGAATATACCACAGTGAATTCCACCCTTATGCATATCTGCAAATCACCAATTAAAAAACAATAAATCAATAAAAGAAAAACCAGTAGAGAAGGGGGAACAGGGGAAGTGCCGCAGTCTGGCTGGGCACAAAATCACGAGCCACTCAGCTTTGTAGATTCAAACAGCAATTCTTTATTCCCGAACTCACACCGACACTCTACAAGCACGTTCTGCGGAAATCCATGTTCTCCGCCAAATTCCACGTTCTGGATCCCAAATACTCTCTGAATCCTGTGAGAACTCAACGGGAACTCCAGGAGCGGGCATGCCTGAGGCAGCAGGATACGCCCTATTCCCAGCAGGGTATACCTTAAACCTGGAACCGCCCTAAACCCAAGGAGAGCCCTAAACCATGATCCGCCCTAAACCTGGATCCGCCCTGGTCCTTGAGCAAGGTCACCTTACATGCAATGTCACTGCAAAATGTCCAAGGCAAGTCCATTTTACCACGAGTCCTTCTTCTAAGCAACATGGGGTACGCTGGCAAGGAAATTGTCATACCTACTTGGCTAATGGCTCTCAGCATCTCCCCCCTTCTGATTAATTAAACAACAAGCAATGTGGCTTAAGGACCGTGCCTGGGAGGTTGTCCAATTCAACATATGGTTCTTACCCGTCATCAGAAAACTGACCTTTAGGCATCAGCCTCCTGTCTTAGGTTGATACCACTGCAATTGGATCATACCCATCACTGACTACCGGTCCAGCATATAGCCATTGCCCCCCCAATTTTAGACCATCACTAGCAGAAGGGAGGAGGATACAGAAATGCCAAGACACCAAGCCAATTGACGGCTCCTTGGGAAAAATTGCATCACTGGTGACACCATCAGCAAAGATATGCCAGCACTACCACAATTTGCTGCACCAAACGATAGTTACATAGTCCAGGCAAATTCTGCAAGCAGTTCAAAGCGGAGGAATCTGTCAATATGTCTGTTTCCTCCCAAAGTCCATTTCCTCCCAAAGTAAGTTGACTCCTTGATTGAGCATCACTTGTTGAGTTATATTCATGATGCATCAGTTTATACAGTTTACTGTGATAGCTATCATAGAAGCTGTAATTTGGTTTTATCTTTGTCTTCACCGGCACTGGGATGAAGATAGGAATTCTGGCAATGATGCTAAAGAGACATTATCCTGAAAAGAATTAAATATAATGAAAAGGAAAGGTGAAAGTAAACAAACAGATCTGTTAATCTCCTTTAAAAACAATCCTTAACAGCTGTTTACCTGATTTAAATTAGTAAACAAACAGATCTGTTAACCACCTTTAAAAACAATTCTTAACAGCTGTTTACCTAATTTAAATTAAGCCATTTAAATCATGTGAATAAAAAAAAATAATCCAGATCCATTTTTTTCATGAGCGCTCCTCATATATGATACATGGACATATGTACACACAGACATACAACACAAAACACACATGTGCACACAAACGTACAACACATAAGACAATAATAAAGGCCTTGTAGCTTTACCTAGGTGAAATCTCCATTGCAATGTTTAAAAGCTCCACAGTCAAAAAATAAAACTGGTCAGAAAAACATTAACCTAGGTCTGTATGAGCTCAAAAAATAAAATAGAGCCTTATGATGTGGGAAAAGGCAATAATAAAATAGATATTGAAAAAAGCATCCTGGTTAATCACTGTCACAGATGTAAGAATAGCCAAGCTGGAGCTCTGGATATCAGCTGTTATGGATTTGAGTCAAATCATCTTCTTTTTGATCTGTAGAAATTGTTTTGGTTAATCTCTCTGGAATCCAAATCGGTTGCTGTTCTCCCTGTGGAAAAACACAAACAGAACCCCGACTCCAGACAATCACTGGGTCAGGACCTTTCCATTGTCCTGTTAGAATATCTTTCCAAAGTACTTTAGGCTTATGTACATTTTTTGGATACATATGCCTTTCCGCAGCACTAAGTCCTGATGAATCCAAATTTAAAAAGTTTAAAGTAAAAAGCGTTATTTTAAGGTTATCTTTGGGGGATATATACCCCTTTCCAATTCCCTCTTTTTGCTTTAATAAGTACGTTTTAATAGTTTGATGAGCTCTTTCAACTATGCCTTGTCCCTGTGGATTGTATGGAATTCCTGTTATATGAGTAATACCAAAAGATGAGCAAAATTGTTTAAAAGAGGTAGAAGTATAACCAGGACCATTATCTGTTTTTAACTGTTTAGAAACGCCCACAGTGGCAAAATTTTGTAAGCAATGAGCTATAACATCTTTAGTTTTTTCTCTGGCATGAAGGGAGCCCATCAAAAATCCGGAAGAAGTATCAACTGTAACATGTAAATATTTTAATTTTCCAAATTCTGACAAGTGTGTGACGTCCATCTGCCAAATATGGTTAGGTGTCAGTCCTCTAGGATTGACTCCAAGATTAACTTGTGGTAAAAAGGTCACACAATTTTGACATTGTTTTATTATATGTCTGGCTTGTTCCTTAGTTATTTTAAAACGCTTTTGTAAAGTATTAGCATTAACATGGAATATTTTATGAAAATTTGTAGCTTCTTCTAGTGTAGAGAAAATATGTATGTTATGTGTAGATTTATCTGCTAAATCCTTGCCCAAACTAAGGGCTCCAGGCAATCCTGTATGTGCCCTGATATGTCCTATAAAGAATGGATCTTTTCTGTCCCATATTAGACTTTGTATAGTGGAAAACAAAGAGAAAACAGTAGAAGAAGGGGAAATCCTACCAGCATCTTCAAGAGATACTATAGCATTAACTACATACTGACTATCAGAAAATAAATTAAATACAGAATCTTTAAACATCATAAAAACTTGTAATACTGCATTAAGCTCTACCTTTTGAGCTGATTGTTTGGGTACTAAAAATGTAAAAGTTTGATCAGGGTAACTACTGCTACTGTACCATTATTTGACCCATCAGTGAATATATTTGGAGCATTCATGATAGGGGTTTTTCTTGTCATTTTTGGAAAAACTACAGGATGCTTAGACCAAAAAGACAACAAAGGATTAGATGGTAAGTGATTATCAAATGAAACATTAGATTTACACATGATTATTGCCCAAGTATTTAACTCATTAGCTAACTCATCAATTTGATCCATAGTATATGGAGTAATAATTTTATTGGGAGAAATTCCAAACACTCCCTTCGCTGCTTTTATTCCTTTGAGAATTAATTGTCCTACAGCCTCAGGATACCTAGTAAGAATAGTGTTAGGAGAATAAGATAAATGTATCCACAATAATGGACCTTCTTGCCAAAATACTCCTGTAGGAATACTTTTTGTTGGTAGTACAATAAATAATAAAGGCAAACTTATATCAATTCTATCCAAATGTATATTTTCCATATATGTTTCAATAATTTTTAATGCCTTTCTTGCTTTAGGAGTTAACATGCGGGGTGAATTTGGATCTGATGGACCTTTTAGAATATCAAATAAAGGTCCCAACTCTCCTGTTGGTATGCCTAGATAAGGCCTTATCCAATTTATGTCTCCCAATAACTTTTGAAAGTCATTAAGTGATTTGAGTTGATCTACTCGTATTTGAATTTTTGGTGGACGGACCATGGTTGAGGATAATAGAACTCCTAAATAATTAATTGGAAAATTTAATTGTACTTTATCTATTGCTATCTCTAGATTATAATTTTTTAATAAGTTTGTCTACCATGCGGCCAGCGCAATGGTTTCATTAATGAGGTTCTTGGCATAAAAGTTAGCTAGTGAGATCGAAATAAACACACAGACTCAGTTACCTTTTTCTATGACCAGGTCCGAGACGGCTCCCCTCTCTTGTTCCCTCCTCTAACCGCCCGGCAGGGCAGCAAGGATTACTCAGGGCTAGCAGGAGAGAGAGAGCGAGCACGCCAGGGAGTAGCCTTTTATTGGGGAGCAAGAAATTCAGGGGAGAATTCCATCCAATGAAGGTTAAAGGGGGGGGCCGCACTCCAAGGTCAGGGTCAGTGATTGGGTCTCCGGGGTCAGTGGTCAGTTACACCCCCACACGGATGGGTTCTCTCAACAGGAGAGGGCCGGGAAAGCTCCGACACAGCCAGAGCGCCTCAGACCCTAACCGGGAGTCACCCAGTCACGTGTGAGAATGGCTGCCGACAAGTTTGTAAGTGTGGCATAACATTCCAGCAATATGTTTTTATCTTTATGTGCTAATAATACATCATCCATATAGTGAAATATTTGTAGTTCAGGATTTTGATTTCTAAGTGGCTGGATTGCTTTGTTAACATATATTTGACA
Source organism: Callospermophilus lateralis (assembly GCF_048772815.1). Taxonomy (NCBI): domain Eukaryota; kingdom Metazoa; phylum Chordata; class Mammalia; order Rodentia; family Sciuridae; genus Callospermophilus; species Callospermophilus lateralis. The sequence goes on along the minus strand of NC_135307.1, from coordinate 66,580,393 downwards.
CATAGTTGGGCTGTTAGCCATCCCTTGAGGGAGTACTTTCCATTCATATCTCTGATCAGGACCTTCATGATTCAGTGCAGGGATAGTAAATGCAAAACGTGGACTATCCTTGGGATGAATTGGAATTGAAAAAAAACAATCTTTAATATCTATAGCTAAAACATGCCAGGTTTTGGGCAAAGCAGACAATTGAGGAATCCCTGATTGAGCAGGTCCCATAATAACCATCTCATTATTAATGGCTCTTAAATCTTGCAATAATCTCCATTTACCAGATTTCTTTTTGATGACAAAAATGGGAGTATTATGGGGAGATACGGAAGGTTGTATATGTCCTTCCGCTAATTGTTGTTTGACCAGATCATGGGCTACTTGTATCTTTTCTTTAGTCAGGGGCCACTGAGGAACCCACACTGGTCTTTCTGATTTCCAAGTAATTTTGATTGTCTCAGTGGCCCTTTCTGAAAATCCAACCCATGTCTGTCTGTTCCTTGATCTATTTGAATTGGTGCTGCTATACCTTGTCCTTGTTCTCCTAATCTTTTTTCTTTCCTAAAACCTTGTCTAGCCCTAGTAGTGGGCGCATTAGGATTGATGTTATTTGTTAACGTCAAACCTAATTGATCTAGGACATCTCGTCCCCATAACTGTATAGGAAGATGATCCAATACATATGGCTGTATAGTTCCTTCACATCCTTCAGGATCCTTCCAATCTAATATCGTTGCACTTCTATGAAGATTAATCGCCACTCCTAGGCCTCGAAGCGTTTGAGTGGCTTGTTGTAATGGCCAATGTTTTGGCCATTCGTGAGGAGATATGATGCTAAGGTCAGCACCTGTGTCCAGTAGCCCATTAAACTCATGTCCTTGAATATTTAGTTTTAGCATTGGGCGAGAATCTAAATTTAAAGACAGCATAGCCCAATCTACACCTGTGGAGCCTAATCCCCTGGAACCTCTTTCTACACTACAACTAGAGAATTTATTATGTAGACTGGGTATTATTAACAACTGTGCTATTCTATCTCCAGGTGAAATTACTGATATACCTCTTGGAGAACTAGCTATAATTTTTATTTCACCTACATAATCGGGATCAATTACCCCAGGACTTATCATAAGTCCTTTTAGTGTAGATGAACTACGTCCCAATAATAAGCCTACTGTTCCTTGGGGGAAGAGGTCCTTTTACTCCTGTGGGAATGATTTGAACTCCCATCTCTGGAGTTAGTACTGCTCTGGCAGAGGCGCAGATGTCCAACCCTGCATTCCCTAGGGTTTGTCTAGTGAGGGATTTAATGGACAATGTGTCCTGGGCACTACCCTGATGGTGTTGCTGGGTTCCTCCACTGCCCCGTATATTTGTGGTTGTGGGCCCCGGAGCATTGGGTTCCCCAGTCTGTTTTTTGACAATGGAGCCTGATGCCTTTCTCCACGATATTGTGGGTAAATACCTGGTCCTTGTCCGTTTTTTGATAAGGGAGTACCCTCTACGGTGGTTTGAGAATGGCATTCATTAGCCCAATGTCTCCCTCTACGGCATCGTGGGCAAATACCTGGTATTCTATTTGTTTGATACCTAGTTTTGTTAAACCCTCCTCCTATGGGGCAACTCCTTTTAAAATGTCCTGTTTGTTCACAATTATAGCATGTTTTTGGCCTGGCATCTAAAGCCTGTTGTACTGCAGCTGCCAAGATTTGCCCTTGTTCATTAATGTCTCTACATAATTTAATATATGTGTTTAAATCTTCATGTCTCTATGGTCTAATGACCTCTCTGCAGCAACAATTTGCTTGGTCATAAGCCAGTTGTTTTATTAATGGCATTGCTTGTTCTGTATCCCCAAAAATTCTGGCAGCCGTTTGAATAAGCCTATCCACAAAGTCAGCGTAAGGTTCATTAGCTCTCTGTATTACCTTAGATAGCTGACCTTGTAAATTTCCATGTCCTTGTAAAGTCTTCCATGCCCTAACTGCGTCTGCAGCAATTTGTGCATATATAGCAGGATCATATTCAATTTGTTGCCGTTGACCCTCATAAGGTCCTTTTCCTAACAACATATCTAGATTTCTTTGAGGGTAACCAGCTGCTGCATTTCGCCTAGCTGTCTCTGTGCAAAATTCCTCATTGGCAACCTTCCATAACAAATATTGTCGTCCATTTAGCACAGATTTACACATGCTAGCCCAATCTGCTGGCGTCATGTCCAAGCTAGTAATGGACTCGACATGCTTACCATGAAGGGAGCTTGGGGACCATAGGTTGTTACAGCCTCCTTTAACTGCTTCACTGTTTTAAAATCTAAAGCACGGTGAATTCGCTGCCCTCCTACCTGTTCAAGAACAGGGCATGCTAATCTTTGAGGTCCTGTCTCAGGATCCCATTTATCAACTATGGGGTTTGAGGGCCACTCAGCTGTCTCCATCGGTGGGGCTGTTGGTTGAATTATGCCCTCTGGTGATAAAACGGAGTTAGTAACAGCCTCCTGTTGTGGCCTTTTTCCTAATAACCCCTTTTCCTTTAAATTTTCTTCCTCTGTCTGACTAGCTTGAGAGACCTTCTCTTTTGCTTGATCTAAAATGTCTTTTTCCATGGTCTGAACCTCTAACAATTTACTTAACACCTTTTCGGTTTGTTTTTTACTAATTTCTAATCTACTATAAAGATAACACAACCCAATAAGATAACACAAAACAAAATCGAAACTGAATGAAACAAAAACGGAATAAAAAATCGTTGTATCAATTTTCTCTTCCTCAGGGCCGACAAACTTCAAACCTTTAGTCAACCATTTTTTCCAGTTTGCCTGAGAAATTTCTAGGGATAGGTAGCTTGAAACAAAAACAAAATAAATCAAAACAAGAACGCACTGTTTTTTGAAATGGTCACCCATTCTTTCGCTCTTCCTCAGGGGCAAGCGATTTCACTTATCTTCTCTTCAGATGTACCACGTACAGGCCACCAAATGCCGCAGTCTGGTTGGGCACAAAATCACGAGCCACTCACAGCTTTGTAGATTCAAACAGCAATTCTTTATTCCCGAACTCACACCGACACTCTACAAGCACATTCTGCGGAAATCCATGTTCTCCGCCAAATTCCACATTCTGGATCCCAAATACTCTCTGAATCCTGTGAGAACTCAACGGGAACTCCAGGAGCGGGCATGCCTGAGGCAGCAGGATACACCCTATTCCCATTAGGGTCCACCTTAAACCTGGAACCGCCCTAAACCCAAGGAGAGTCCTAAACCATGATCCGCCCTAAACCCGGATCCGCCCTGGTCCTTGAGCAAGGTCACCTTACATGCAATGTCACTGCAAAATGTCCAAGGCAAGTCCATTTTACCACGAGTCCTTCTTCTAAGCAACATGGGATACGCTGGCAAGGAAATATCTATATATAGGACAATTCTTGCAGAACTTTTCTGCACATTGCAGAAGGACTTCTGGTTGCCCTGTCTGATCTCTTTTCACCAAAAGCCAATAGTGCCCTCCCTATCACTGAGCCAACTGAAAAAAAAGTCTCCATAAATTTCTAAAATACCCGCTGGAGCAGCACCTGCTTTAGTTAGCTTTTCTTCACTGTGACCAAGATACCTGCCAAGAATCTAGAGAAGGAAAAGTTTATTTGGGGCTCACAACTTCAGAGGTCTCAGTCCATGACTGGCTGATTCTATCCCTCTAGGTCCAACATCGTGGGGGAAGGGCCCAGTGGAAGAAAGCTGCCCAGCTCATGGACAGGTCAGGAAGCAGACAGAAGGAGAGGGCAAGGATCCTAAGGGAAGATGTATCCTGCCAGGGCCCCACTGACCCACCTCCTCCAGCCATGCCCCACCTGTCTACAGTTACCACCCAGTTAGTCCGTTCAAATTAGGATGGACTGGTTAGGTTGCAGCTGTCATAATCTAATCATTTACCTCTGAATATTCCTGCATGAACACAGGGGTTTTTGAGGGGCACCTCATGTCCAAACCATAACATACCCTACTGAGAAATAGAGATATTCCAAGAGTTCCTAGAGAGAAACTAGAGGAGGTCTGGAGAGGTGGATGGAAAGCAACAAGTCCCACGTTGCATCTGGTAGGTGGGAATTACTCTGTATGGTGGGGCAGGGGTCCTACCCATCCCAGAGTCTCAGCTGAAGCCTCAATGTGCTCCTCCAGGAGTCCCGTACCATCCAGGATTAGTCCAAGCAGAGCCTTTTCAACACCCACATCACAGGGCTTGTAGGATGTTTCCCATACCAAGGGTGAAGCACAGTGGAAAGGAACTAGAGGGCCATACAGAGTTTCCATTTTATCATTGCAGTCCTATATCTGGACCTGTCCTTGGTTAAAGACAATAGTCTTACTAGGACTATTTGATAAAAGAAGCTTCAAGGTGTTTTTTTTTAACAAAACATTCAGGATCCTGTCTATCGGACCTAACACATCTTTTCAATCCTGCCCCTGGACCTTGCACCTGTCATCTGCCCAGTCTAGAATACTGTTCATCCTGTTGGTAGCCTTTCCATAGCCTGTCCTTCCTCGGGCCCATCCCAACCCAAGGAATCCTGTTCTCCCTGCTAGATCATTTATTAGACCCTCATGCCCTGCATGAATCCTGTGTCACAGCTACCCTTGTATGAGATTCTTCTCCCTCTCTAGATTTTTTTTCCCTGAATTTGAGAATCAAACCATGCTAGGTAAGCCCTCTACCCCTGAGTTGCATCCCCAGCACTCTAGATGTTTTCTTGAGGTCAGGGATGGATGAAAATGGAGGCCTTATGTTTCTTTGTACCTCCTCACAGTACTGAGCACAGTACTTTGATCAAGGTAGGTTAATTCAACAGGAATGAAACTTCACAGATTTTGCCCCATGACAAAAGGACAGCTTTAACCTCCTGATGCCAAATTAAACTTTCACATCACTGGTAATTAATAGCTAGCATTTTCAGAGCTTCTCTCCTTCCTGGGAAAGCTCCAACAATTAACTGCTGCTTTAAACAATAAGCCATTCATTTTATGATGGTGAGTAATTTTTTTTTGTTAGGAGTAGCTGCAGGGAAGGGAGGATTGTGGAGGTCTGGATCGGAAAGGCAGGTGGGCAAGAGAAGGAGTCAATTCTCCTTTGTCTTAAAGGGGTGTGGCCCTAGGTCCCTCTCCAAAGGAACAAGTCAGCATGAGAGTTTCAATTCCTCAAAGAGAGTCTGAATGACCCAAAGAGAGTCATCGAGATGATCATCCTTGGGCTAGAGAAGCAGCTCAATGTTGAGCACAGGCACAAGGGTTCCATCTTCAGCATCCCCCCACAATTATGATCCCCAAGCTTTATGACCTGTTGCCTACTCACAAATCCACACTTAAGTACTCCAATAAATTATTTCAAAGACAAACCACAATGTATGGAGTTTCTCTGCCCCCAAATGGTGGGAACATTTACAAATCCACTGAATTACAAGTACTTCATTTTCATTTTGTTGAAAGTGTTTTTGCTTGTTTCGATATCACAGCCCTGGATTTGATGTTTCCAGAATATCTTTGCTCTTGTCTCGTGACCTCGTCCACACCATCGGGGTAGGTAGGTCTCCTTGCACGATAGTCTCATAGCAGCCCACACTTCCCCTCCCCTGCACTTGTACAAGTATGTAAAAATCTCCTTCCATAATTATCTATTTAATGCCTCCTTCTGCTGAACCTCAAGCTCCACCAGGGAAAGCAATCAGGTCTGCCATTGTGCTGTTGGCTTTTAGCACAGCAGCTTGGGACTGGAGGCTGAGGGGTGGGGGACTTTATTAATATGTTTTGACTGGGAAAATAGCTTGGTAATTCCTCAGAAAGTTAAACATAGAATAACCATATGACCTGGCTGTTCCACTTTTAGCATATACCCAAGAGAATTGAAAACATATGTCCACTCAAAATCTCACACGTGAGTGTTCATATCAGCATCACTCAGCATAGCGAGAAAGTGGAAACCACCCAAATATCCAACAACTCATGCATAAGTAAATAAAATGTGGCATATGCAGATGGGGAAACACTATCCAACCATAAGACAGAATGCAGTACTGACATCATGCTGAGATGCAATTGAACTTCGAAAATGTCAGGATAGGTGAAATAAACCAGGTGCGAGAGGTCACGTGTTGTGTGAATCCATTTACATGAAACGTCCAAAATGGGCAAATCCATAAAGATAAAAAGTAGATTAGTGGTTGACAGAGATCAGAGGTGACAGGGAGTGACTACTAATGACTGTGGAGTTATTTATTGTGAAGATGGAAATGCTTAAGAAATAGAGTGTAGCAATGGTTGCACAATATTGTAAATATACTAAGGGGAAAAAATCATAAAACTTAAAATGGTGAATTTTACATTATATTAATTATATCTGGAAAGATTCCAACTCAGGAGCTCTGGATGAACCCTAAGCCTTTCTGGATTTTTCTGAAGCTCAAGTTCTACAGGCCATGACATTGGCATCCTGCGTGGCTGAGTTTTATCTGTGATCCCGTGAGGGCTGCCAGCTCTCTTGCTGGCTTTTATCCAGAATTGACACTTTTCTTAACTTCAAGACAGGAAGTCAGAGAGGGAAGCTCTCACCCTTTTGCCTTGAAACTGACTTCTGAGGATGTTAGGTCAACCAAAAAAAAAGCCCTTGATTTCCAGGCCAAGTACATAATTTTAAACATGTGTGGATGGGGCAGATGGTGAATAACCAAGTGAGTTTTGATTTATTTTGTTGTAGGCTTTGGAAGTTTATATAAGAAGCGAAGGAAACTCATCAGTGCTCCATGGGCCATGGTTGAGAGTAAATGAGAATCAAAAAAAAAAGAAATGTGTCGTGAGCAGTTCAAACCCTGGTGGGACCCGTGTAGGGGTTGGGGACAGACACTGCCCATGTGGACACACACAGGGGCCCTTGTCAGTTTGGCTGAGCGAGAGACAATTTCAGGCCCTGTCCTTGCAGACGCATCTCATCTGTGGGTGGTTGGGAAGGGGAGAACTGATCCTTTACCGTGTTCCTGCTTTTCACTGAGAAGTAAAGAGATCCTGAGAAAAATTTATCCAGAGAAAGGAGAGACATTTTTTTTTGAAGGAGAAAGGCAGTTACATCCAGGGCTATACTGGTTCTTTGCTCTCATTACCAGGTCAGCACCAGGACCTCTCAGAGGATAAAACTGGGCCACAGTTACTCGCATTTTTTTAAAGCTCCCGATATATTAAAATTTAAAGAAATGAAAAAGAAAAGGTGGGCTAGGGTTGTGGCTCAGAGGTAGAGCACTCGCCTACCATGCGTGAAGCACTGGGTTCGATCCTCAGCACCACATAAAAATAAAATAAAGATATTATGTTCACCTATAACTAAAAAATAACTATTTTAAAAAAAGAAAAGGTAACTTAGGACTGTGGTATATACTAAATGTTCACATTCAATAAATTCACACTTATCACAGAAAGATAGAGCAGAGGTAATTGTGCTTTTGCAAAGTAGTTCCAGGACATATTTTCAGATGCACTGTTTCTTGGTGCTCTATAGTGATGGCACACAGGTTTAGAGGTCCAGCCTGAATATTGCCCCCTTCTATCATGTGCAGGGAGTGTGAAAAGCCAGAATGTGGGGCCTTTTATGACTTGTGAGACCAGAGAATCCTGCTCTATCTCACACCCCTAACCAGGCCATAACTGCAGGCCATAAGCTGTCACCCTTGCCCTGGAGTGAGACAGAGCAGATTCAGAAGCTGGGCCCTTGTGCTGTCGGCGGTTCTCATTAAGACCCCTCTGCAGTCAATAAGCAATTGGCTCTTAAGATCTTAACATTCTTCCTGGCTATTCAATATGTTTATTGCTGACCAGCTGTATCTGCATATTCTTAGGGATTTTATTTTATTTTAAAATTTTCATCAAAAGCAGTAGCTTATTACAAGGGTGAAGACAGTAACTGTTTATTCTCCTATTGACGACAATCTGAGTGTTGAGCTCGGCCCCATGTCAGACCTTCTGGGTCTCACTTGTTGGATGGGCTCCTGTGAAGAGTAGGACTACCTTGGCCCCTATCCTGGACCCCTCATGCACCTCTTTTCCCATGACCTCCAGCCTTAGGTGGCCATGCCCCTCTGGTGACTGTGAGCCCCGGGACTTATCTTGAAGATTTGTGGAAAAGAAGTTTTGGCCTCATTAGAACATCTTTAAACAGGAATGAGGGGATGTGTGGCTTTCTAGATGGTGCAGAGGTCAAGCAGGAGTTCCCTGAAGAAGTGGGTTTAGATGTTAATTTTCCACGTGGGGCTCAGATTGTGAACGGCTTCTCCACTTCCCAGTTGTGACAGTCTCGAAATCAAATGAGTGTCAGTAATATTAATAATAGAGAATATTCCGGAACACCTATCATGTACCAGGTATCATTTTGTTTAATCTTCTTCATGACCCAATGAGATACACACTGGTCTTATGCCCATTCTGCAAATGCGAAAACCAAGTTCGGATGGGTAATTTACCTCAAACTGCACATCTATCAAGTAGCAGAGTGAGGATTTTGAATCTGGCCCATCTGATGCCAGAGTTCAGGATCTCAGAAACTTATTTCTGGGTTTCAGAGAAATTTCATTTTCTGATCAACTTTACTTGCCCCAGGGCTGTTGTGACTAGAAAATCCCCCTTATATTCCACACAGCAGCAAAAAGAAGGCTCCTAAGGTGCAGCCATGAATGCCCATGACGGGAATGCGGATAGCCCTGAACCTCGGAGCAGGAGACCAGCTGCTCCAGAAATTCCAGCTTATCTGGATTGCCATGAGCTCTGGCAGGAGATAGATCTGCACAGTTACAGAGATCAGCCTCCTGAGCAGATCATCCCAAGAGGGTTTCCCTGTAGCTTCTCCATAGGGACTTAGGAAGTCCCTGGGAAGCTTCACAGGAAGCAACCTTGGAATCAGAGCAGGAAGGCAGCTTGATGAGTATTCACTTTCTGATGTTACAGACAAGGAGACTGAGGTCCAGGAGAATGAGTAAAACACACCCCGTCTGCAAGCACAGTGTGGGTGTTCTGACTCCCACACTATTTATAAAATGGGCATTTTCTCAATTAGCAAGCCAAGGCTCTGAGAGATGATGTAATTGAGCAAGCTCCTTTGGAACAGGGACCTGGACTTGACTCCCTCGGGGTGGGCTGTGATTGGGAGCTTTCTTGAAACCCTTGTAAGATAAATGAACCATACGGATCTCTTTCCCAAACTTGCCCTAGTAAGAAGCCTCTGGGCCCATATTAAAAATGGGGGCTCCAACTGGCTCAGTGGCATACACCTATATTCCAGTGGCTCAGGAGGCCGAGGCAGGAGGATCACGAATTCAAAGCCAGCTTCAGCAACATAGCAAGGCCCTAAGGAACTCAGCGAGACCCTGTCTCTAAATAAAATACAAAAAAGGGCTGGGGATGTGGCTCAGTGGTTAAGTGCCCCTGGGTTCAATTCCCAGTACCAAGAGAAAAAAAAAATACAATAAAGAGGGCTCCAGTTGACTAGTGATCCTGCCCTGATTTGCTGCTGTCGTTCTTGGTCCAGATAACCCCAACCTGTTATTGTCTTCCTTTCACAAACAAAAGGTGGTCTTTCCAGGTTTGGGTTTTGGCCTTTCCTATCTTTATCCTCAGTGCTGTAGTTGTGTCCTCTAGGGGGCAGGAACGAGCCACTTGTGCATTCTTCCGGGCTGAAGAATGAGTTTCCCAGATCCTTGTGAGTTTCCCAGACTTTTATAAGAATACAAAATACCCAGAGGCGGCCAGAAAGGGAGCAGATATTACACATGCTTTTCTCACTAGGTTGAAATATGATCTAGAATCCTCTATGAGACAAAACACTGGTAGGAACTCATGCTCTGAAATCAGAAAATAAATTGAAATCCAGAGTCAAACAAGCATTTGAAGAACGCTTTTAGTCGTTGTGAACTTAGCAGGCTATTTAAACTCATCAAGCCTTGGTTTCTTGTTCTATATAATGAGAATAATAATAATAATAATAATACCAGTTAACAAGATTGTTGTGAGCCTAATATTGCAAGTGTTTAAAAAACATTGGCTGGGGGCTGGGATTGTGACTCAGTGATAGAGTGCTTGCCTAGCACATGTGAGGCATTGGATTCGATCCCCAGGACCACATTAAAAAAAACTAAATAAACAAAATAAAGGTATTGTGTTCATCTACAACTAAAAATACTCAACAACAACAATGTTGGCTGTTATGAATACCTCAACTATACTCTAAAGGTATATGATTATTAAGCTTGTTGAGAAGGTGGGGTCTTTCTTTCTCCAGTAATTAGTTAAAACTCCTTAAAGAGGCATTCAGCCCACTTTTTTTTTTTTTTTTTTTTTTTTTTTTAATGCTGGGGATTGAACCCAGGGTTTTAAGTCTGCAAGGCAAGCACTCTACCAACTGAGCTATACCCCAGGCCAAGCCTACTCTTTTCTGAGCTCCCTCCTAGAATGACATTTCATATCCAGGGACACACAGAAGGCACAGTGGACAGAAGGAAACTTGACGGCTTCCTTATTAAAACCAAACCCATATCCTCCAACATTGGCTCCAGCTGGTAGGAGACTTGTCCCATGGGAAGAGTGGCTGGATTGCTGTTTTCTCCCCCAAGTTTCTCCTTCCTCTAGAAATAGCTCCCTAATCTCACTGGTGCCACCATGTGTAAGAAGAACTGCACCCTTCATCACTCCAATGGGGATGTCCCTTCACTGTGACACTGGAGGAGCTGGGTTTGATTTGATTGAGGATGTCAGTAAGTTATGTTTTTTTACCCCCCTGAGATTCCAAGACCCTTCATCCCTAACTGGAAATAACAAGAATAATGGCGATGGCAGTAGCTACACTTGTGGAGCCGTCTTGCACGCCAAATGCTTCGTATGAGTTCTCTGGTTTCCTCTTAACCACAACCCAGTGGGTTAGTCCCTATAACCCTGTCATTCTATGGATAGAGAAATTGAAGTGTTGGGAGATTAGGTGACTTGCTCAAGGCCTCAGGTATAGCAGGGAAGGAGTTTTGGAGCTGAATTCCAAATCACATGGCTTTGAAGAAAATCGAATGAATTTGAACATTGCCTCCCACCCCTTCTTTCCCATGGATCAGTGATAAAGCCAAAGACCGTTGACAATCCCTGATTCTTGAAAAAGCCTAACAACAGCCTTGTGCAGTGGCACATGCCTGTAATCCCAGTGGTTCAGGAGGCTAAGACAGGAGGATCATGAATTCAAAGCCAGCCTCCTCAACTTAGCGAGGCTCTCAGCAACTCAGTGAGACCCTGTTTCTAAGTAAAATACAAAATGGGCTGGGGATGTGGCTTAGTGGTTAAGTGCCCTTGAGTCCAATTCTTGGTACCAAAAGAAAGAAAAAGTCTGGCAACAGCCTGAGCTCCCTCTGTCAAGATGTCTAAAGGAAAGAGCCTCCATATGGGAAGGAGTCAGTCAACCACAGCCATGATCTCTACCATCTCCTACTCTCCTGCCTGTGTACTTCCATCTACCTTTCCCACACCAAGTTCCCCTTCTGCTTGAGACCTTGCATTCCCTGGATATGACCCTTTGACAGACTCACAGTGGATGGGGAAGGGGGTGTGCAGAGCTCCTCTGAGGTGCCATCAGCTTGCAGATGTCGGCACTAGTGGGAAGAGAGGCATTTTTTAAATTCTCCTTAGACAAATTAAGCCCTTCCCCTCAGCCCAGTCTCACCTCTTCACCTCCTTACTTCTTCACCACAGTGAAGGCAACACACTACAGCACAAGCAAAGACATGGTCCTTGCCCTGAAGATGTTGAATCTGTCGTGAAGGAAATTGCAGTGTTGGGATTTCTTGCTTCTTCCTCACTGAGAGAGGAAAAACCCCAACCATCAACAAACCTCAAACCAAAGAAACAAATGATGCTGGAGGGAGCTGGGCAGCAGCAGAGTGGATCTGTGGCAAATCAGATTACAAGATGGCTAGAAACCAGGATAACAGGACAGTGGCGGAGAAGGAGGGGAAGGGGAAGCCTGTGTAGAGGAGGAGGGATGCTTGAAGCTCAGAAGAGGCCAGGCCAGTGTGCATGGATTCCCCAGATGCCTAGCTGCTGGGGCAAGTGAGGAGGGACAAGGGGAGTATGTGTGGGGAGAGACCTGAAGAGAGGGCTTTGTGTCCTGAGAGGTGAAAAGAAATAGCTTCAAAAGAAAAGCAAATGCTATAGAGAACAACAGGATTAGAATAAGTATCCCTATGTAGGGTGGCCATGGGGACAGTTGCTGCACAAAGGTCTGGGCAGTAGGATTGAGGGAGACTGTGAAAGCTGATCCTGGACTTTCCATATAAAGCAATTTGCAGAGAAGGCAGAATGGAAAGTCAGGAAGCTGAGGCAGTTAGGGAAATATGTTTGAATGTTTAGCATAAAGTGTTACGTACTCTGATTCCATTTATATAACATTCTGGAAAAGATAAAATAACCGAGACAGAAATCAGATCTCCAGTCATCAGAGCCTGGAGCAGGAGGGAGTGTTCAACTTCCAGGGGGTACAGGGACCTTTTGCAATGATGGAACCATTCTATATTTTAATCATGTGATGGTTACACAACTGGACACATTTGTCAAAAAAAAAATGGAAATGATAGTTTGAAAGGGTTAATTTTACTCATATGCACATTATAACTCATGAACTTGACTTAAAAGTGAATTTGCAGGTCAGGCACTGTGACACATACCTGTAATCCCAATGGCTCCAGAGGACGAGGCAGGAGGATCTCAAGTTCAAAGCCAGCCTCAGCAAAAATGAGGCACCAAATAACTCAGTGAGACCCTGTTTCTAAATAAAATACAAAATAGGACTGGGGATGTGGCTCAGTGGTCAAGTGCCCCTGAGTTCAATCTCCAGTACCCACCTCCCCCAAAAAGGTGAACTTGCAGAAGTTGTCAAACGTTACCTACCACAATTCAGCTGTTTGGAAGAAGAGGAAGGTAGCACCTTTATTCCCTAGAAGGGAGGTACATTTCAGATATTCTTTTTTTTTTCAATATATTTTTTTATACATTTATTTTATTTTATTTATTTGTATGTGGTGCTGAGGATCAAACTCAGGGCCTCACATGTGCTAGGCAAGTGCTCCACCGCTGAGCCACAACCCCAACCCCAGACATTCTTATTCACATTAATATAAAGTGATAGAGTTTAAACCTAATAATTAAGGAAAAGCAGTCTCTTCCACTGTCCGTTAGTTTAAGTGAGTTTAGCCTGTTGTGGACAAATATTCAGTTAAATCCCTGCCTGGACTGTGACCTCCCCTCTGCCCCTCCCTCCTCCCCGCCCTATATAGAACTCTGCACAGTGGGCAAGGGTGGCAGGTCTGGATGCTGGACCCTGTGCTGTACTCTGGGTCTCTGTGGCACCCGTGGAGATGTTCTTCTCCCACCTGGTCTGCTGGCATCCACAGCTGGGGTCCTGTCTCAGCTCTGCTTGTTCTGGAGGTACAAACCTGAACCTATCTGAGGTCTCTCGCTTTCCATTTCCCTCCTGGCTTATGTCCATGGCGGGTCACCAGCCTCTCAACTTGTAACCTCTGCCTTCCTAGTGACCCTTAAGAATTTCTGGGTTTCTCCTGGACCACACTCAAGCTGAGGGGAATTGGAGGTGGGCAGGGTGTATATGGAGGAGAGGGGGACATCTAAGGTCCCTCTCCCAGATTAAACATACCATGCAGTGGCCTCACTTTGTGCAGCCACTCCAGGTGGACAGAGGGACCCACTGCAAAAGGGCTGTCCTGGGCTCCAAGGGAGGAGTGGGGCACAAATCACTTCTGTCTGTGGCATGCTATCAGCCGTGTCAAGGTTTGACATGGGCGAGAGCACTGGCTTCTGACCACCCCCAGGCCCAGAGGGTCTGTACATCCTCTTTGTCTTCCAGACACTGCCTTCATATCACATCGTCCCCCTTTCTCCCTCCTTTGTGAATGGCTCAAGAACAGAACCTCATCACTGCAGGGTTTGGGGAATTAAGGTAGTCATTCCCACAGGAGGACTTTAGCCGGCCTGGTAAGGGACTGCCTTTATTTATTTTGTCCATATTTTTACTGGTGCATTATAGTTGTACACAATGGTGTAATTTGTTGTTACATATTTGCACGTGTGCACAATATAACAATATAGTTTGGTCTATCTCATTCCCCAGTATATCCCCTTTCCCTCTCCTCCATTCTCCCTCCCCCATTTACTTTCCTGTACTCTACTGATGTTCTTGAGATTCCCTCCTGACCAGCACCACCATTTTTTTTCCCCTTTTACTCTCTAGCTTCCACATATGAGAGAAAACATATGACCCTTGACCTTCTGAGTTTGGCTTATTTCACTTAACATGATGGCCTCTAGTTTCATCCCTTTTCCTGCAAATGCCTTAATTTCATTTTTCTTTATGACTGAATACAACTCCATTGTGAATATTTACATTTTCTTTATCGATTTATCCATCACCTAGGCTGACTCCACAACTTGGCTGCTGTGAATTGTGCTGCTCTGAACATGGGGTGCATGTATGGCACAGGATGCTGACTCGAATTCTTTGAGATAAATACCAAGTGGGTAGCTGGCCATGGGACAGCCTTTAAAGTAATGCATATTTTCTATACTAGTGGGATTCTCATCCACTCAGATGCACCACACATGCTTCTCCCCCACAAGCCTGTTCCTCCTGCTTCAGACCTACCCAATTCAAACGTGACCCCTTGTCTTGTTTTACCTTCTCTGTCCCGTCTGCCACTGCTCATTCTTCCTCCTTAAACAAGAAGTCCTCTCCTTGCTCTCCTTCCCTCCCTGTTACTGTTACCTTAGTTAAGGCCCTCAAGATTTCTTTCTTTCTTTTTGTCCTGGGAATTAAACCCAGAGGCAGTTTAGCGTAGAGCTACGTCCCCAGCCCTTTTTAGTTTTTATTTTGAGACAGGGTCTCATTAAATTGCTGAGCTGGTCTCCAATTTGCCATCCTCCTACCTTAGCCTCCTGGCTTACTGGGATTACAGGATTGCGTGCATTACCACTCCTGGCAGGGCCCTCAGGATTTCTCACTGGGCTTCTGGGATGATTTCCTTGCTTGCTTGCTTGCTTTCTTTCCTTCTGTCTTTCTCCTTGTCTCCCTACCACCACCACCACCACTACCACTTCTTTCGTACCAGGGATTGAACCCAACAGTGCCTACCCACTAAGCCACATTCCCAGCCCTTTTAAAAAATTATTATTATTGTTTTATTTTCAGACAGGGTTTCACTAAGTTACTTAGGGCCTTGCTATGTTGCCGAGGCTGGCCTTGAGCTTGCCGTCAGCCTGCCTCAGCTTCCTGGGTGGCTGGGCTTACAGGTGGGCCCCACTACACCTGGCAAGGCCCTTGAGGTCTCTCACTGGGATGCTGGGATGATTTTCTGATTGGTCTTTCTCCCTCAGACTTGCTTCCTGATCCTCCTGTTTCTTGCCAATGGTGTGATGTTCTCAAACCCCAATCAGACTACATTATTATGATGCTTAAAATCCTTCTTCAGGTCCCATTACCTGTGTGGCCTGATCCCTGCCTACCTCTGGAGACCCGTCTCCTTCTCCTCTGCCCACAGTCTCTGCTCCAGCCACACAGGCTGCTGGCAGGGCCTTTCTGCAGGCTGTTCCCTCTGGCCCCCATGTCCCTCCCTCCTCATCTTCTTGTCACTCAACATGCAGTTCTGAGATTTCCTTCTCCTTGAAGCCTTTCTGATGCCTCCAGCAAGATCTCTGTCACTTGCCATTCAGAACTGTATGGCAGCACTAGACAGTGATCTTGGAGCTAGCCACAGGCAGTAGCAACCTCCATTTCACCAGCATGTAGCATAGTGCTTGGCCCAAGCCAGTCCAATGATTGGCTAATCATGAGCACCAGCCCTGGACCTGGAAGAGACTTTGGAGGTCACTGGGGTTCAAGTTGGTATTTTTCAGATGTGTCTGAAAAGCCAAGTAATTCAGTCAACCTCACACAGCAATTGGTGACCTAACTAGACCTGGCCCATGACTTCAGGAACTGAGTTCTTTCACTGCTCTACGGGGCCGCTAGACATGAGAGAGGGAGCCAGGTAGGTCAGAGGGAGCCAGGGAGGTCAGCCAGTTGTGGGCAGGAGTAAGTGAGAAGACCCTAGAGGCAGATATTTGACTCTGGTCCTGGTATAACTTCTTCTTGAATTGGAAAGTGGGCCGACCCCACAAAGGGCTTTGTGTAAAACCCTTGTCACTCTCCTCTGTGCAGGTGGAGTGACATACACAATGTCAGCATGAGCAGCTGGCACCTGAAGTTATAATAACAATGCTCTGGAATAAATTTAAATACAGGCCTCACTTATTCACTACTGATTTGTTTGAGGCCCAGCCAATTTATCTAACCTGATTATACTCCCATCATCTCAGGCATATTTCATTGTTTTCTTTAAAAACAAAATTTGCACTTTGTGAATTAAAAAGCAGCTGTCCCGACTAACTAATTCCCTCCCAGACATTCAGTGATGGGCAGCAAAAGAGTGTGGGCCTTGGGGTCTCCCAGGCCCAGCTGAGCCTTGGCAGCGTAGTTAAGGGCACGACTTCGGGCAAGTCACGTAACTTTCCAGAGCTTCAGGTTCTACCCTGGTAAGAACAGAGGTTGTGATCCTCCTTCCAGTTGTTGTCCACTGGGCCTGGAGCAGGGGAGCTGGGGCTGGATCTCCTCCTGGCAAGGCGTGTGGCCTTGGATTCCTTACTGATTTTCTCTATGTCCCAACCTCCATTCCTCATGGGTCCCTAGTATCTTGGACTGTGCCTGATGCATAGTAAACACCTTTCTTTTGGTCACTGAAGTCACATGCCCACCCCCCCCCCCAACACACACACACACTTAAATGGAGCCTGTTCCTCCATCCCTCACCCTTCCCCACCCACGCTTGGTACCTCTGGAATAATGAGTGAAAGCCCAACCCAGGTGCAGCCTGGCATGGTCTCTTGCCTGGCTGGACTCAGCGAGCTTGGTTTAGCCTTGTGGCCTGGGCCTGGCTCCCGAAACCTCCCTGTGGCCTGTTTGGACCTGTGAGCTCCAGGGTTTATTAGTCTCAGCTCACCTGCTAGACTCTCAATTCTGCATGCTAATCCCAGTCACCTTCCTGATCAGACAGACCCAGAGTCTCTAATAGGCCCAAGCCCTGGAGCAGGTGGAGGGAGGCGGGTCAGGCCGGGATCAGACCCTGACTTTGAAAGAAAAGGAGGCAGAATCTTGCTGATGGTAAGTTGAACACCAAGGTACCAAAGGTCTCTGTGCCTGCTTCTGTGTCTCTTAGATACCTTCTGTCTATGGCAGTTTCTGGCTCAGGGGCCTAGACAGACAAGACTCCAGAACTCATCTAGGCCCACACTTCCCTAGCCATACCATGGCATCCAGACAGGTGTCCCCAGGTCCTGTGTACTTGTGCTCTGGAAGAGAGAGCTCACGACCATTCCACCCTGCCACACCATTACCACGCTCCTCCTAGAGACAGAAGTTCAGCTTCTGGAGCTTTGGCCCCATGCCCCAGTCCCTATATTATGTGCGGTTCAATTTGAGCTGTTATCCTATTCATCTTGTCCCCAAGCTTCTCCAAGTTCAACATCCTCGTGGCTCTGGGATTTCTAGACCTCTCCTCATTCCGCCCAGGATAACTAGAGTTCTCTGTTTAGGGAGTGCTTGCCAAGTGCAGGTGGGGTGGGCACACACAGGTATCATGTAGCTGAGCACAGAGATAAGAGGGAGACAGGCTTACCTTCACAAAGACCTGTGGAAGCCACTTGTCATCTACTTAAATACTAACATTAACAGTTGGGAGTAACTGAGGATGTGAGGGTTCTTGAGGGGATGATAATGTTCTTGAATTGACTATGAGGATGGTCACACAACTCTGTGACTATACTAAATACCATCTAATCAGACACATAATCAAACTCATGGAATCCTACACAAAAATGTGTGAACTGGATGGTATGTAAGTTATATCTCAATAAAATTGCTTAAAAGCTTAAGAGTTATATAAAATATGCTCTCTTTCCTTTGAAAAGTGTTCTTTCATGATGATCTGGAAGGCCAGGTTTGAAGTTGAGGTTGTTAGGTCCTTGGAGGTCCCCATGGCAATGTAGCAGGCACGTGTCCTGAACCTTGACAGGCCCTTGAGGGAGAATCAACTCACAAGTTCCGACTCTATCCACTGCAGTCACTTCAGAGCTAGAGTTGTACATACTAGGGGGAGGGTTTGCTCTTGGGGGGTCAGACTCAAAGAAGACATCATCACAGGCCCAAGTGGACCAGGGGCCTTTTGACCAGGGAATTCTGGATCCTGGTCCAGAGTAGTGCTAATAGGACATTCTGGGTTGTGAGAAATGGTCTAACAAGGGCTGGGGTTGTAGCTCAGTTGTAGAGCACTTGCCTAGCAGAGGTGAAGCCCTGGGTTTGATCCTAAGCACCACATAAAGATAAATAAATAAAGACATTGTGTTCATCTACAAAAATATTTTTAAAAAAGAAATGTCCTAACAAACCCAACTATTCTGTATAATATAATGCATCAATAAAAGAAAAAATAAAACAATGCTGAATTTCAAAAAAAAAAAAAAAAGAAGAAATGTTTTAACAAATTTTAATTAAGGATTTAATCCTCAGCACTGCAAAAAAAAATAATAATAATTAATTAAGTAACATTTAAATTTCAATGGGTTAGGTACACCAGCAAATGCCTCTAATCCCAGCAACTTGGAGGCTAAGGCAGGAGGATCACAAGTGTGAGGCCAGCCTGGGCAACTTAGGGAGACACTATCTCAAAATAAAAATAAAAAGAACTGGGGGTATAGCTCAGTGGTAGAGCACCCCTAGGTTCAATCATCCCCAGTACAGCAAAAAATAAAATAAGATAAAATAAATTTAATAAATGGCCAACTGTAGCTAGTGGCTACCATATTGGACAGGAGAGGTCTAAAGGTGGTTGGTAGGGGGTTCTACTGGAACTGTCCTGTCAGCTCTGCTGACTTCATCCCACAGGGAGGAGCACAGCTGGAGAATCAGAGTGGGGCTCCCAAGACCAAGATAGTGGAGAGGGAAGTGAGATTTGTTCTCAGAAGAAAACTGCCTTATAAGGAAACGTGTTCCTGGCCGCAGAACCCTCCAGGATTCAGAGGAGACGGAGACAGGCGACTGCAGCCTGGGGGAGGGGGGTTGATTTGAGGGCACCCCCAAAGTCCTCCTGAGATTTTTATAGGGACCTGTTTCACACAGGAGGCCTGCTTTGGGAGTTCAGGCTGCTAGGACTGTGGGTCTTGGCAGAGAGAGAAGGCTCTGTTATTTTTTCTTCTGAGGCCATGTGAACGGGGCAGGCCGTGCGCATAGTTTCCATGGCATAATCTGACTATAAAGCCCTGTGTGTCTGTGGGGGAGGGATAAGGAGAGGCCTCACCCCAGCCTCACTCAGAACTGGGCGCGAGCCCAGGAGGCACATTCCCTCCCCATTCCTGCAGGGTCCTGAGCCGTGGGCAGGGGAGGGCTGTCCTGGCTGCCTAGAGCTTTTGGAAGCTCATTTGGTTGCTGATTGGGGTGAGGGTGTTGGCTGTTTCAGACGCCTGGACATGAGGTGGAGGAAAGATTATCTCCCAAGAACTGGGCCTGGCCACGGCTCAGGCAGAACACAGGATGTGAATTCATAGGGAGGCAAAGCAGGAGCAGGCAAATGAGGTCCTCCTTGTCTGCCATTGACAGTCAGCTCCCAGTGGCAACTCAGAGGATACAGACCGGCTGGCTGGGGCCCAGCATCGAGGAGGAAACTGAGGGGACCATTTGCCTGAGGTCATTCTACCCACGTTCTCTGCTGGAGAAAGGATACCTCTGAAGAGAAGAGGCCCCTCAACTAGTCGTCTGAAACCGAAATCAGGGATGCAGAGCACAAGCTAACTTTATTGAACAACTACTAGGTACCAAATATGACTAGGTACCGTCGTACCACTCTGTACTAACGGTTTTGCTTTTCTAATCTCAGTTGGAACCATAGAAATACCAGGGGACCAGACATCAATCCATTTAATCCTCACTAACCTCCCTATCTATGGGTGGAGGGAAATTTTGCCTTATCTATAATGTTGCACTAAATCACTCTGCCAGCTGGGATTTGAACACAGGTCTTCTAACTCCACGCCCTGCTCTTAATCCCAGACCTTCCAGACACATGTTCTGGTGGTGGGTTTTGTGAGGCTCTATCACGTGTATGGCCTTCAAGATTTTCCCACAGAGCTGGGTGGGTAGCTCAATGGTAGAGTGCGTGCCTGGCACGCACAAGGCCCTGGGTTCAATCCCTAGAGCTGCAAAAAAGCAAAACAAACAAACAAACAAAAACACAAAACAAAACAAAATTACTTCCAGGGCTCTGAATTACCCAGTTTGTCCTAGAACTCCTGCCTCAGCTGATTCTCTTTTCTACCCTGACCCTTTGGGGTCTGTAAGGTGGGAATCTCTCATAGGGGCCCTGTCCCCAGAGAGGGGCTGTCTCTTTGCCTGCTCTGAGTTTGTTGTTGTGACGTGCGGGGTGGCAACCCCAGGCCATGGAGGTTGCCCAAGACAATCAGGTCTTTCTGAGAGGCCACTGTGCTACAGGTCTCAGGACGCAGCCGGCACACACAATGCCCTCTCTCTCCGCCAGGGCAGAAAGGCATATTATTGTGGGTTGGGTGACTCCAGCTCCACTGGCTGTGATGTTTATGGTCTGCACAACCCCCACAAGGCGCCTCTCCAGCTGGCGGCCATGGCCAGAGGCTGGGCAGAGAGAGGGCACCGTGGCACGCAGGGCCTGGGTGTCCTTTGTCCTTGAGGTCCTGCCTGGCCTCCCTATCACACTGATCCCCTCACCCTTCATCCATATCAGTAGATCCTTCGCTGGGTCCTCATCTTCTCTGAAGCCTTTTGGAGGCCAGCATTTCAATGACTTCTGGAAAAGTGCAGCGCGTGCCTGGCACCACAGGCCCTCCCCAGTGTGACTTCCCTTTCTATTTTCCTTTCCTGGTGTCTCCTGTTTGGACTTTGTGCAGGTTGGGAGTAATTTTATTATCAGGAATTTTGACAGAGATCCTGAACGCAGCTGTGTTCTTAAAACCAGTGTCCTAAGCCCTTAGTATGTGCTGGCACCCGGCTGAACCCACGGACTCCTCACAGCAGCCAAGGAGGGCAGCTTGTACTAGAACATGTTAAAAATCAGAGGTGCCTAGAACTTGAGTGACGCACCCAGAACTTGAGTGACACATCCAGGGCAGTAGAGCTAAGCGCTGGAGCCGGGAGCCACAGTGCTCCAACACCTGGTACTTTCCTAGGGCTGCCAAACAAAGTCCCCCAAACTGGGCAGCTTAGAACAACAGACGTTCCCTATCTCACAGTTCTAGAAGGTAGAAGTCTGAGATTCAAGTTCAGGTAGGATGGCTTCCTTCAGAGGGACCCATGGAAAAACTCTTCCATGCCTTGTCCCTTGACTTCTTCTGCAGTCTCCTGTGCTCCCTGGTTTGCGGATGCAGGCCCCTGACGTTTGCCTTCATCTTCACAAGGTGTTCCCCCAGTACACACGTCTACCTCTAAGTTCCCATTTCTCCCCATAATTAGGATACCAGTCTCATTGGGTTAGAGCCACTGTAATGACTTCATTTAACTTGATCATCTGCAAAGATCCTATTTCCAAATAAAGTCACATTCATGGGTACTAGAGCTTAGGACATCACTAGCCTGAGAAGAGGGAAAAGCTGAGGGACAGGAAGTTGCACAGGGGAGCCCTTGGGTCCTCGAGAGGAAGCTGGCAGGGCAGGGGCTGGAGCTCAGTGGTGGAGCACTTGTCTAGTGCTGGAAAGTCTGGGCTCAATCCCAGCACCAAAAAAAAAAAAAAAAAAACAACAACAAGAGGAGGCTGGGGCAGGCCAGGCATAGAGCTGAACCCAAGCCTCGGAGAGAAGGCCTGAGACGGTGGCTCACAGGAAGAGTACTAAATATGCCTGAAGCTGAAAGTCCTCTGGACTGGTACCCACAGACCATGGGCCCAGGAAGCAACATTTTCACCCCTAGGAAGGAGGATTACAAATTCGAGGCCAATCTTAGCAACTTAGTGAGAGCCTAAGAAACTTAGTGAGACTCTGTCTTGAAATAAAATATAAAAATGACTGAGGATGTAGCTTAGAGGTAAAGCACCCCTAAGTTCAATCCTCCGTACCAAAAAAAAAAAAAAAAAAAAAAAAAAAAAAAATATATATATATATATATATATATATATATATATATATATATATATATATAGGCCCCATGGCGACTGGCACAATGGGCCAAGGTGCCAAGGTGACGTAATCAGAAGCCAGGTGCACTAGCAGAATGGACAGGAAGCAGCCAGCGGTGCAGACACTTGACTCACCCAGCCTTGTGGTTTGCACAGGCCACAAAAAACCACTTCTGGGGCTGGGGTTGTGGCTCAGTGGTAGAGTGCTCACCCAGCACATGTGAAGCCCTGGGTTCAATCCTCAATAAAATAAAGGTATTGGATACATTTACAACTAAAACAAATAAACAAAAAACCACTCTGAAAATATCCACTGCCCCTCCAATCCCCATATCCTCCCCAGAATCCTCTACCTCCACCATCTCTTCTCCAGGCTTTCCCGGCGCTCTCAGAGGGGCAGCGGCAGCTCTAGCATTTGGTACAGGAGTGATAGTCAGTGGGCACCCAGGGCAGAGGGAGCAGCCCTGTGACATGGACCCTTTCATCCAGCTACGCCCAAGTTAAGCTGTGCGGTTAGATACTACTCCTCCTGGGTCTCACCTAACACCCCCGTGGCATGGGCCAGGGGAAGCCTCACCTAGGGGTGAAAATGTTGCTTCCTGGGTCCATGGTCTGCGGGTACCAGTCCAGAGGACTTTCAGCTTCAGGCACATTTGGTACTCTTCCTGTGAGCCACCGTCTCAGGCCTTCTCTCCGAGGCTTGGGTTCAGCTCTATGCCTGGCCTGCCCCAGCCTCCTCTTGTTGTTTTTTTGTTTTTTTTTTTTTTTTTTGGTGCTGGGATTGAGCCCAGACTTTGCCAGCACTAGACAAGTGCTCCACCACTGAGCTCCAGCCCCTGCCCTGCCAGCTTCCTCTCGAGGACCCAAGGGCTCCCCTGTGCAACTTCCTGTCCCTCAGTTTTTCCCTCTCCTCAGTCAGGGAGGACTTGAAGGCCTCAGGACACACACTCCTCATTTACTCCAGGAAGTCACACATTCACACACACTCACACTCGCTCTATAGCCTGCCCCTAATTTCTAATGGTTTAAGATTTTTTGACTTTACAATGGTGCAAAAGTGATTTACATTCAGTAAACTGTATTTACATTTGGGGGTCGGGGCTGCTGGTACTGAGGATTGAACCCAGGGGTGTTTTATCACTGAGCTACATCTCTAGTCCTTTTTATTTTGAAACAGGATCTTGCTAAGTTGCTGATGCTGACCTCAAACTTGCAATCTTCCTGTCTTAGCCTCCCAAGTACTGGGTTTACAGGTGTGTGCCACCATCCCTGGCCCATACTTAAAATTTTTATCTTTTCCCAAGCTAGGGATATGCAGTACTATACTCTTTCTTGTGACACTGGGAAGCAGCAGTAAGCCCCACCATCATCTAGGGAAACAGTTAACACCCTGCCAAATACTGTGTTGCTAAATGTGATGTTTTGTAGATTAAGGTATCAAATGCATTTTTTTAAATATTCATTTTTTAGTTGTAGTTGAACACCTTTATTTTATTTATTTATTTTTTATGTGGTGCTGAGGATCGAACCCAGGGCCTCACACGTGCTAGGCGAGTACTCTACTGCTGAGCCACAACCCCAGCCCCTAAAATGCATTTTGGACTTAAGATATTTTCAACTTTGATGTATGTATTGAGATGCACCACCCTAAGCTAAGGAACATCTATACTTTATGTGCTCACAGACATTTACACACATACACATACTCTTCAGTTAAACACATGTGTTCATACACCCTCACACTTCACAGTCACATTGACATTTGCACACTCATACATGTGCTACATTCCGTTTGCACACATTCATGCTGTACATGTTCACACATGTATGCCAACTGACATTTGCACATACACATATACTTTCTTTGCACCATCACATACATTCACATGCTCGTAGCCTTGCACCCTCACATTGCACATTTGCATTCACTTAGGTATTGGCCTTATTTCTCTGTTTCTTTCTTTTTAAAAATATCTTTATTTTATTTTATTTATTTATTTTTATGTGGAGCTGAGGATCGAACCCAGTGCCTCACATGTGCCAGGTGAGCACTCTACCACTGAGCCACAACCCCAGGCCCCTGAGTTTCTTTCTTACTTGGAAAATTGGGATATTATTTTTCATTTCACAGAATTGTGCTAAAACTAGAAGACAAATTTAATAAAGGTTGACTGGCATAAATGAGGCAGTTGTTATTTATTTCAAAATTTAATTTTATTTACGTTTTTAAATAAGTGACAGACACACAATTAAAAATTCATAAAGTAGAAAAATAAGTTTCCCTCCCACCTGTCCCCAAATCACCTTGCTCCCTCCCCACTACTAGTGTTGCCAGATTCTTAGACTTCTATTGGGAGATGCTTTTACATATGCAACTATATATGTATATACTATTCTTCTTCATTCTTTCCACAAATGCCATGTACTTTAGAAACTGTTTGTTCCCTACTCTTCTCAATTAACATTATGTCTTAGAGAATGTTCCATATCAACAGCATATAAAGGGCTTCTTCTTTGTTTTCTGGCCACAGAGAATTTCAGTATATGGAGGCACCATCATTTATTTAACCAGCTCAAAATAGATGAGGAATTTAGATTGTTTCCAACATTTTGCTATTTTAAACAAAAATGCAGTGAAAAACTTATATAGACATTATTTCCCACAGATATGAGTATGCCCATTAATGCTGTAAGTATTGTAAAATGGATGCTGAGAATTTTTCCTGCCATCTGGGTCTCTTTCCTCTTCGCTTTTCCAACCTCTGATTGGTCCAGATGGTTATCACCATATCTGGGCAATAGGCTGTCATAATGCCCTAAACCAACCTTCAAATCCTTGCTTTAGCTGAAGAGACAATTCTTTCCTTTGATTCTTAGCTTGGTACTGGGGATTGAACTTGGGGCATTTAACCACTGAGCCACATCCTCAGCCCTTTTTTTGTATTTTATTTAGAGACAGGGTCTCACCGAGTTGCTTAGCACCTCCCCGTTGCTGAGGCTGGCTTTGAACTCTTGATAGTCCTGCCTCCTCCTGAGCAGCTGGGATTACAGGTGTGTGCCACCACATCTGGCTTATTTATTTAGTTTTATGTGGTGCTGTGGATTGAACCCAGTGCCTCACACATACTAGGCAAGTGCTCTGCCATTGAGTCCCAACTACAGCCCCGATTCTTAGCATTTCACCTGGACTCAATCCATGTGTAATTGCTACTGCAGCCTAGACATGGAAGGACACAGTTTATTAACACAGATCTGCTGAGAAGAAGGGCATTTGCAAACCAAAGAACATATAACTCATATATTTGCCTATTGCTTCATTTAGTCAGCAATAATATTGCCAGATACACACACCTTGCCACGCCCTGCACTGGGGATGAGGGCACAGTGGAGACTGGATAGCTCTTTCCTGCCCTCAAGGAGCCTGCAGTCATGTGCAGAGACAGAGACAAAGCAGAGAATTCCCACAATGACATGAGCTATGACTCCAAAGCAAGGGGTGGAAAGAATATTCCTCTGCTTAGGCCAGCCCTTGCATTTTGAGGTAGAAAGAGGCTGACCACTCCACTCTTTTTCCCTGGAGCCACCTTAGAGCCCTGGTTTCCTTTCCAGTGCCTCATTTCCTCACCCTCACCTGCTCTGGGCAGGCAGAGACCTGCAGGTTGGGTTTGAGAGTGAGGTACTGCCACCCTGGGAATACCTGGAGCCAGGGTGGCATTTCAGGCTTACTGCTGCCTGACATTAGCCTTGATGGGCTTTGAAGAGCAGCTTCTGTCACTGGTAAGTGGAAGCCTCGCTGTGAGCACAGCCCAGATGCCACCCATGTTCCTCCCCTCCTCAGCAGGGAAGAGCTGCCTGTCCTTTCTGGCCACCACAGTGGCCCCATCAGCCTGCTGCTCCAGGGTTTATCAGAGCAGGCTCACCCTTCCTGACACACAGGAAGGCAGAGATCTGATAAAATGGGCTGCACCAAGGTGTCTGCCACTTAATTTAGTGGCCCTCCCAGAAATATTTGTTGAGTGCTTTCATTAATAGCAAAGGAGAGAACTGCTAATTACAGAGTTCAGACAGGTGGGAAGGTTTTATTTGGGTGGATCACAGGGGACCTTCCCACACGGGCACAGTTTGCCTTATTTGGGATGTTTAGCATGGTATTGTCCATGATCTCTGCTCTGATTTTATTGTTGTTTATCCATGAGGAAGCTGTGGAAATTAAACAGTTGCTTAAGTGTGGGAGATTCTGAGTCCCTTGTGGTCATCCAATACATTTATAAGCAGGTACTACTCACATGCCTGATAAAGGGCATGTCCATGTGACAGTGGATCCATCAAGAGGAAAATGTGAACCCAGTAAACCATGTGGACAAAGTCAAAGTTATATAAACATGGCACACTGGCTTTCAACTTCTAAAATCAATCTATTGTAAATAAAATGGGATTGAATTAAGTGTTACCAACTATTATGAGATAAACATAGAGGTGCAACTGACAGAAGTTAGAGGTGGAAAGACAGGTAAGGACTCTAATAAACTTGTTTTACTGTTCTAAGAGACCCATGAGAATGGACTCAGCTGGGTACCGTGGTGCCCGCATGTAATCCCAGCTACTGAGGAAGTTCGAGACCAGCCTGGGCAACTTAATGAGACTCTGTCTTAGAATATAAAATGAAAAAGGCTGGGAATATAGCTCAGTGGTAGAGTGCGTACCTAGTATGAGCTAAGGCCCTGAATTCAATCCTCAGCACTGAAAAAAAAAAAATAGTGGTAAGACACAATATTTACCATCTCAGTCATTTTTACATGTACAGCTCAGTAGTATTAATGCTATTCACATGTTGCACAACAGATTTCTAGAATTTTTCATCTTGTGAAACTAAAACTCTGTACCCATTAACTGCTAGCTCCCAGTTTCCACTCGTCCCTTGCTCCTTAGAACCACTATTCTACTTTGTTTCTGTGACTTTGACTGTAGATACTTCATATGAACAGAATCATACAGTATATGTGTTTTGTGGCTGGCTAGTTTCACTTAGCGTAATGTCCTGGAAGTCCATGGGTGTTGTAGCATTGTCAGGATTTTCTTCCTTTTAAATAGGAATAACATTAAATGGTGTGTACATACCATATTTTCTTTCATTTTTAAATAACTTTATTTTGTTTATTATTATTATTTTTATGGGGTGCTGAGGATTGAACCCAGAGCTTCACACATGTGAGGCAAGCCCTCTACCACTGAACCACAACCCCAGCCCACCATATTTCCTTTATCCATTCAATCATCCCTGGATATTGGGGTTGTTTCCATCTCTTGGCTATTGTGAATAACGCTACAATGTATGTGGGTGTACAAGCTTCATTTACTTTTTAAAAAGAGAGTCTCAAATAAAGTGGAAACCATGGTCAGAGAAGGTCCAGAACTTGTGTAAGTCCCTCCTGGGCTGGGGTGAGCCCAGGGCTTGAACTCCTGCCCTTGCCTTTCCTGGCAGTGGGGGAGCCAGCCAGGGTGCCCCCTCTTGGGATGGTTGGCCCTGTAAGCTGAAGGAACCATGAGATAGGAGTCATGGGTTAGAATGGAAGGTGTACAGAAAAGGGCAAGTTGGCATCAGCTTGGCACATGATCCTCTTTGGGATCCATGGACCTCTGCAGTATTTCCCACCACTGGGTTCTCCCAGCCATGGTAATACCAACCCAGGGCCCTGGTCTGGCTTTTGGTGTCTGTGAGTAGCTGGGATTGGAATTTAATGGGAATAATTGTCCTACTCCCTTTCCCACAAGCTCACTTTCATTCTTTTCTCTTTTAAAAATTCTTGGGCCTGTGCCTTGGTGTTGATTTGCAGGGCTAGATCAGGTCTCCCTGGGTTATCAGGACCCATCCACTTTGTCCATGACTGTCCTGATAGAGCAGATCCCTGTCTAGGCTGGAGGCTGTGGGTGGAGCCCCGCATCACTCCTGCAATCTGACTTGGATGGTTTCCCACTGTGTGAGGTGACAGCCTTGTTCTTGGACAGGAAATTATTTAAGTTCCACTTTTCCTCTGATATTCTGGGAAGGATTCAGTTAACACATGTGAAACCGACATCCTGCAGGGACCTGCCCTTGAATGGACTTGTGAGCCGGGGTCCTCAGGCATAGTATGAGATACTTTCCATAGTAGCAGAAGAATATGGGATGTGGGGTCTCCAAAATCATGGGGGAGTTTTTCCCTTGGGGATATTGGAAGGTGTGGAAGTTATTTCCTTCCTCACTGGACTGTGGCTTTGGGGCCACCTGGTATCCTCAGATGACTTTTTGTAAAGTCCTTTTTTATGGGCAGTGGCTTGCAGAGCTGGGTGACTGTTGCCAAAGTTCAGGCAGCTGCTGTCTGTGTGTAGGAAGGAGGTTGACATGAGGGGTCTTCCCCATTTCCCATTTAACACCATCTGCCTTTCCTGACATGGACCACTGATTGGGATGTTCCGTTCCAAATTATCCTGCCTTTTTCCCTTCTAAGCCCTGGAAGGTGATGGAGGAAGGATGTTCACTGAGGTTTAGTGTCTAATACCCCTAGCTACCACTGCATGTGGCTATGGAAGTTTTACATTAATTTCAATTGAATAAAATGAAAAATTCAGTTCCTTAGTTTTACTAACCACATTTCAAGAGCTCAATAGCCATATGTGGCCAGTGGCTACTATAACGTGTATTGCACATAATAGAACATTTCCATTATCACACAAAGTTCTGTAAGACATAGCTGCCCTGAGCTTCTCCTCTTTTGACTGTGATTCTGATCTGGAGTGATTGGAAGCTGCCCTTAGCCTGGGGACCTAAGAGCTCCCTGCCTATTGAGAATTCAAAGCAGAGAATGAGGGCTGAGAACCAAGCTCAGTAGTAGAACATTTGCCTAGTATACATGAGGTCCTGGGGATTGAACCCAGTAGAGAATGAGTAGAGTGGAAAATGCCTTCAGTCCCTAGTTGATATTGAGACCAGGGCAGACCTTCACTCTGAAATTTTGTCTTTCTTGATTGTGACATATCTATAGTCCAGAAGTCACCCACCAGCCTCTTTTAAGTGAGTTCTGGCCTGCAGCGGGAATTCTTCTCTGCTCATGTGCTCAACAACAAATCCACTTAATGAATTGGCCAGGGTGTGAGGTTGCACCAGCCTAACCTGCTCTTCTGATCTGAAAACTTTCCTAAAGCTCTCCTTGGATGCTTCTCCAGGAGCTTACCCTGCTGCAGGGCTTGGCAATGGTAGCTGTTGTCTGTACACAGGCTTTCCTGAAGTGCACCATGTTTCCCTGAGAAGAGTTTGGCCATAAGATTGGGAGGATGCAGAAATGGGAATTCTGTAACAGGACTGAGACACAGCCTTACCTTCTTCCCCAGACCAGCCCAAATTTGTCTTTTGGTCTATCCCACAATACCATGTATTCCCCACATGACGGCTAACTTTGGAACTTTATCAGTTAATCCACTTTATCTAGGATCTTGACAAGGGGCTAAAGAGAGAGCCCAGAGGGAAACTTCTCTTTCCAATGGGGTTGCTGAGCTCCAAGAGTATGAGCATAGGGTTGACACAGTCATCTTCCTTGCTTCCCAGCGAGAACCAGCCTGTACAGTGGAGTCTTGGTGGAGTAGAAAAAGGGACAGAAAAGAGAACCCTGTAGTATTCTCAGAGGCTCTGGCACCAGCTGGGCCCCAATGCTTTGCAAACGAATTTAACTCCATATAGGATTTCCCAATTATAAGAGACAATAAAAGTACTTTGTGCTTCAGTTAATTTGAGTTGAGTCTCTGTCACTTGCAACCAAAAAAATCTTTTTATAGGGTAGGGGGAAGTACCAGGAATTATTGAACTCAGGGGCACTTGACCACTGAGCCACATCCCCAGACTTTTTTTGTATTTTATTTAGAGATAAGATCTCACTGAATTGCTAAACCTTGTTTTTGCTGAGGCTGGCTTTGAACTTGCGATCCTCTTGCCTCAGCCTTCTGAGCCGCTGGAATTATAAGCATGTGCCATCTAGCCCAGCCAAAAGAATCTAATAAAAATTCATAGGTCACAAAATTTGCTGGAGGAAACCTCTGCTTATATACTAAGCTTAGGTCCTTGCCTGGATACCAGCAAGGAATGGCCAGACTGAAATAGCCAATGAACCAGAGACCAATCTTCCATCACTGACACTGTTGTCTGCTCTTAATACTTCCTCTCCTCTCCAGCATCCCGCATCCTCCGCAAGGCTCTAGACTCTGGGATAGAGCCCCCCACCTCCAAAGCCTTCCCTGACCAGCCCAGCCGTGAGCACTCTACCCTCTGCCTTTTACTACCAATTATCAAAGAGTTGTGAACAGTCTTCTATGCTGTCTGTTTCTATTGCATAGAGTGGCACTTTAAAGATTTTGCTGCTCACAGTAAAATCTACAGGGTCAATGTCAGAGGCAGGGTGTGATGCTTTTGTGTCCCTGAAAGGAACCAGCAGAATTCCTGGCACATAACCAATCTTGATGAATGTTTGGGAATTAGAAAACTTACAAGAATGATTTTAAGGTAGAAAATAGCTAAGGCGTGGCCATGTTGTTTTTTTTTATTAGTTGTTCAAAACATTACATAGCTCTTGACATATCATATTTCATACATTTGATTCAAGTGGGTTATGAACTCCCATTTTCCCCCGTATACAGATTGCAGAATCACATCGGTTACATATCCACATTTTTACATACTGTCATACTAGTGTCTGTTGTATTCTGCTGCCTTTCCTATCCTCTACTATCCCCCCCCTCCCCTTCCCTCCCCTCCCATCTTCTCTCTCTACCCCATCTACTGTACTTCATTTCTCTCCCTTGTTTCCCCCCCGCCTTTCCCTTCACCTCCTCTTATATGTAATTTTGTATACCGATGAGGGTCTCCTTCCATTTCCATGCAATTTCCCTTCTCTCTCCCTTTCCCTCCCACCTCTTGTCCCTGTTTAATGGTAATCTTCTTCTGTTTAATGGTAATCTCTTCCTCCCTGCTCTGTTCTTAGTCGTGGCCATGTTGGAGCAGCTGGAGGCGAGTCTCTAAGCAGCTCTTCTTAGTGGAGAGACAAGCACTTGATTCAAGTGCCCTGGATGGCAGTGGTCTGTGTTCCTGTATTAAAGCTATATGCTCCCTTACCAAATGACTCTGTGCCTGTTAGGGAGTGAGGATGCAGGAGGGGAGGTATAGCAAGATGGGGATGGGTGTGTCTGGCTCAGCTCTTCTTTGGAGCTTCAGAGCTGGCTCTCCCACGTTGTCTCCCAAGCTGGGGTGTCCTCGTTCTTGTCACTCCTCATTCTGGAGTAGCACAGCCAGAGATGGCATTTCCTACCCTACATGAGTCTGAATGGTGTTCTTCCATTTCCCAAACATCCTCCCCCTTAAAAAAGTCCAGGATTTGCCAATCTTGTAGTTATTTAAAATAATTGAAAGCACTTTTGAATGATAAAATCTTTGAAAAAAGCACATATCTTCATTCTTTGAAAGGCCACACTACTTGAATACGTCCTCTGTGCCCCAGAAGGCGCCTTTCCACTGGGTCAAATGGAGGCAGGAGGGAGGGGCATGCATTGTCCTAGGAACAGCAACATCCTCCGTGAGGAGGGGTGGCAATCTGACTCATCCTTGAGAAGTGAGTGAATCTCTTCCCTCCAGGTATGAAAATAGTCACACAGAAAATACAGTTTAGAAAATATAGGCCCTCCCTCAAATATTTTCTCGCTTATTTATTTGATTTGGTTATGTGTTTCTCTCCTGGGGCAATGCCCTGTCATACTAAGAGTGCAATTCCCAGGGCACTCAATAAGTGGCTATTGGATGCACAGACGGCTCAATGAATATCTATGTAGATAAACCAACAAAAACAAAAAACCCCTAATGTTTGTTAAGCACTCACTATAGCCCAGGCACACATTCAGTACTTTACTGACATATTATCTCATTCTTAGAAATGTATATGTGTGAAAATCATATAGAGAAAAATAATTTTATTAGGTGACTTCTGAGTTTCTTCCAGTAAGATTCTGACTTGATGCGGCATTAAGGAAACTAGGATATTAGATGGGGCTTGGGAACCTAGCACTTAGAGCTGAAATAAAAATAAGTCAGTCCTTTCTATGAGCTAGGAACTGTGCTTAGTTATAGATATTTGCTCATTTAAAACTGAGGCATGAGAGGTTAAATGGTTTGCTTAAGAATGCAGAGCCAGCATTCTGCTCTGTTGACTCTAGAGTCTGTGCTCTGGACCACCTTGCTTCCAAAGAGTCTGAAAAGTCCTCTGTGCTCCCAAAGACACCTCTTTACTGGGCCACTTGAAGGCAGGGAGGGGGAGCATGAGAGGGGCCAGTGTTGTCATAGGAACAGCAAGATCCTCTGTGAGGAGGGGTGGCCAGCAGGGCAGCTGGGGCTAAGGAAGGTTCTGGAGACAATTTCAGGGTTCCTGTCCACATCAGGTCTGCAGGGGCAGGAGGCCAACTCCATTCAGCCACACTTGGTAAAACTCTGCTTTGTCCCCCAGAAGTGTAGGACAGGATGTTCTCTGATTTCCAGCAGCAAGACTATGAGGCCACAGAACTGTGACTAGTGTTTAAAAGTCTGTGGCTGTCAGGCGCAGGGCCTGCTTCACCTTTTATAGCCATCTAGCTCGAGACGTCATAAGCATTTAGAGACTTACGTTTTTTCTCAGCTTTTATGGCCCTGAACACATTCTTTCTTCGATTTCTGTCACTCATTTACCAGTCTCTGGAATAAGTTTGTAACTCACTTGTGAGCCTGGAAGGCTTTCTGGTGAGTTTTAAGGTAATTCAAATCTGTGGTTAGGCAGAGAAGAAAGGGGACATTTCTTTTTTCTTGTTCTTTTTCACAGTACTGAGGATTAAACCCAGGGACACAGAGCTACATCCCCAGTTCTTTTTATTTTTCTGTTTTTTTTTTTTTTTGGTGGTGCTGGGGATTGAACCCAGGGCCTCGTGAATGCTAGGCAGGTACTCTACCAACTGAGCTATACCCCCAGCCCCCCTTATTTTTTATTTTGAGACAAAGTCTCACTAAATTGCTGAGGCTGGTCTCCAACTTGCCATACCCCTGCTTCAGACTCCTGAGTCTCTGGGATTATAGTTGTGCACCTCTGTGCCCAGCGAATAGGGGCATTTCTTTTCTTGGGTTCAGTTTGCTTAAGCTACTCTCACTTCCTCTATTCGGGCTTAGCATCTGGCTCCTCAGAAGCTTGGGTGGGATATTTCCATGGTAGAATGGTGGTTAAGAGCACAGATTTAAACGGCAGAGAGGGCTGGGCTCTGCCCTGGGATGTGTGACTTGACTTCTCCGAGCCTCAGTGTTCTCATCCATAAAGTGAGAAAGAACTAATACCAGTCTCAGAGGTGTTGTGATGTGGAATGGGAGTACTTAGGAAGCACTTAGCACAGTTCCTGGCACAATGTCACCCTCAATATCCCTGGCAGGCCTATGACAGCCATGGGCCTGGGATAAGGGTGTTTGGGTTGCAGAATGAGAAGTTATAAAGCTAGATTTTTCTCCCTAGATAAGCTTGGAAGCAAAGAATGAGAGAGATTATTGTAAGCTGAAAGATCCAGTTTGGGTTCCTTTAAGATGGCAGAATCCAAGATTTTTAGGATGGGAAGAGATCCTGGAAACCCTCAAAGTCTGAGAAGTTACAGGAGAGTGACAAAGAGAGTGGGCCAGGGGCATGAAGGAATTAGAGGTTTTGATGGGAATGCCTGACAGCTAGGAATAGGATGGAACTGTGTGGGCTCCATGAGTCCCATCATCGCTCAGGTAAGAGAAAAGTTACCATCCATGCCTGGGCTGGGGGCTCCTTTATCCTGGAGGAGTTGCTAATAACTTAGGAAATCAATGGTTTGGGTCCCATTGCCCTAAGTCTGGTTATAACCAATCCATTCTTCCTGTGCAGTCTGACACAGAAACCAAGGCAAGGGCTAGGCCTCTTGGGTTCCTAGGCCTCCTGGGTTCCTGCCCTGTCCTCTTCCAGAAGACAGAAAAGCCAGGGATGGGAACTCCTAGGCCCTTGCCCAAGAGGAAAACATCAACAACCACAATTACCATCACTAAGACGATCTGCATCCATCTGCAAGCAACTGGGCAATTACCTGCTAATTAAGCTCTTATTAGTTTGTTTTCTGAAGGTTACAGCGTAGTGCTTGGAAGATGTGCCCTGCCCTGCTTGTCACCGAGGTAGAAGATTAAGCATTTCACATGAATAAAGGTGGAACTCTGACATCTGATTAAATATAATAGCCAGAGTCATTCTAACATCAGAAAGCCTTGTAAGCAGTGCCCTTTTATCTTTGGAGCTCTGGGAGGAATTACAGGGTTTTTCTTTCAGGTTCTCTGTATTTCAGGGGAGGAAGAAGAAGAGGAAGCATCAGGAGGAGAAAAGACACAGTAGAAGATGGATCTATCTCTTTTGCCTCTGGGTCACTTGCCTATTGAGAGTGTAGATTCCCAGGATCTGCATCAATTTTGAGCCAGGAACTTTTCAGTGATTTTTGTGAACACCCAGGCCTGCAAAGTTCATGTAGAAGGAAAATCTTCCTGCAATATTTAACAACATGGATCCATGAAGTCCACCAAACAAACGAAAACACATTTCACCTTGTAAGGACATACCTACCCTAGAAAACATCTTTTGTTGTATATGCTGGGGTTTGAACCCAAGGTCTTAGACATACTAGGCAAATGCTCTACCACTGAGCCACATCCCAGCCCTTCTTTTTCTTCTTTTTGGTATCAGGGATTAAACCCTGAGATGCTTAACCACTGAGCCACATCCCTAGCCCTTTAAATTTTTTTTTTTTTTTTTAATTTTGAGACAAGGTTTAAGTTGCTTAGGGCCTCATTAAGTTGCTGACACTGGCTTTGAACTTGCAATCCTCCTGCTTCAGTCCCCAGAACTGCTGTGATTACAGGTATGTGCCACTGTGCCCAGTTATTTTGATTTATTTTTATTCTTTATTTTAGGTTGCCCAGGCTGGCCTTGAACTTGTAATCCTCCTGCCTGAGCCTCCCTCATTGCTGAGATGAAAGGTATACACCATGACATCCAGCTCTAGAAAATCTCTTACTTTAGCATGAAGCAGGGTAAGGCTTGTTTGTACATGGAGATGCAGATAGAAAAACAGCCCAAAGGCCAGAAGTCAGGGAAAGAACAGCAAGCTTGTGTATAAATCAACCCTAGAGTATCAAAGGCTGTCTCAGTGCCAACTGCCGGTTTCAGGTGTTGTAAGTGCTGACTAGGCCCCTTTATCTACTGATAAGGAAGGTGAACATAAGTGATCTCCAGAAATGGTTCACACGGGGCTCCCTGGTTCTTGAAAAACCACAAGTGATTGGCAAACGCTTTTGTTATAGACACAAACTCAAACAAACAGCTCATTTCCTCTAGAGCGCCCCATAGCAGTAGTTGCAAGCTGAACCTGGTAAGGGAGGGAAGAAGTCATCTTCCTTCTCCCACTGTTTCTTCTCCTTTCTGATGTCAATTTTTTTTTTCTGACATTAAGAAGTCCAGACAAAGCTATAAATAAAGAACTTGAAGAAGGGGAGCCCCATTCCTGAAGGCCCTACCCTCTCAGAATTAATTACAAACCTTCCTTTTTACTTGTTTCAAGAAGCCTGGGGCCCAGAGGCTTTGAATGGCTGAGTGTTGTAAGGCATTGCATTTACAGTGATTCTCTGATTCTTCATATAGCATGCCCTGCTGAAATACAGAGAATTGGGTCAGACCAGGCCCACTGAAGGGTCTGAGATCCTGATAGATTCTGATTACTGGCAGCCCCAGTAACTCTGGATCAGGTAATTAGCTCACACCTGTTTTTTTTTTTGTTTGTTTGTTTTTTTTAAATAATAGCTTTATTGAGACATATTTCACCCATTTAAAATGTGCAATTCAGCTGGGCACGGTGATGCACTCTTGTAATTCCAACCACTCCAGAGGCTGAGACAGGAGGATTGAAAGTTTGAGGCCATCCTGGGCAATTTAACAAGACCCCATCTCAAAATAAAATTTAAAAAATGGGATGGGAATATAACTCTGTGGTAGAGCACTTTACATGCACAAGGTCCTGGGTTTGCCTCGTCCGCAGACTGAAATGTACAATTCAGGTTGAGGTATTGGTGATAGAGCACGTACTTAGCATGCTGAGGCCTTAGGTGCAATCCCAGCAACCCAAACAAAACAAACACAAAATCAATTCAGTGCCTTTTAGTATATTCAGAGTCATGCAACCATCACAATATTTTAGGACATTTGTATCACTGCTAAAAAAGAAAACCAACTTGTTTGCAGACACTCCCTATTCCCTCCAACCTCCCCCAACTCCACCCCCACCCTAGGCAAACACTAATCTACTTCCCATCTCTATAAGCTTGCCTATTCTGGACATTTCATATAAATGGAATTATACAATATTTGGTCCTTTGTGTCTAGGTTTTGTCACTTAGCATAATATTTTTAAGTTCATCCAGGAATCAATATTTCATTCCTTTTTACGGTTGAATAAATATTCCAACATGGGAGTGGACTTTCCCCCATTTTCTCTATGTCCTGATATACCACATTTTGTTTACTCATCAGCTGATAGACATTTGGGTTGTTTCTACTTTGGGCTATTATGAATAATGCTGCTCTGAATATTTGTGTACATGCTCTTGTTTAGACAGGTGTTTTCATTTCTCCGAGTATATAGGACTGGAATTGTGAGGTCATGCAGCAAATCTTTATAACCTTTTGAGGAATTGCCGGACTGTTTTTCCAAAATAGCTGCGCTATTTTACATTTCCACTAGCAGCACAAAAGGGCTCCAATTTCTCCACATCCTTACCAACACTTGTTATTATATATTTTTGCTTATAGGCATCCTGTGGGGCTTGAAGTAGTATTTTATTGTGCTTTAAATTTGCATTTCCCTAAGGACTAATGATGTTGGGTATATGTTCTTGTGCTTAATGGCCATTTGTATGTCTTTGAGAACTATCTATTGAGATATTTTGCCTATTTTAAAATTGGGTTATGATGTTCTTTGAATCATAAAAGTTACAAAGTTTGCCATGTATGGTGGTGCAGGCCTGTAATCCCAGCAATTTGGGAATCTGAGGCAGGAGGATCACAAGGTTGAGACCAGTCTAAGCAACTTGGTGTGACTCTGGCAACTTAGAGAGACCATGTCTCACAATAAAAAATAAAAAGGACTGGGGATGTAGCTTACCAAAAATAAACAAAACAAAACAAAACAACTTTTAATGTTTGATGATGTCCAATTTATCTATTCTCCTTTTCTTCTGTTGCATGTGGCTTATGCTTTGAGAAACATTGCTAAAATGCAACTTGGAACTCTGGAGGGCACTCTTTGCAGAGCTTAATAGGGTTTTGTGGGTCACCTTCGAGGAGGATTTCTTCCATGCTTGGCGTTTTATTCCTTCATCTCAGCAAACCACAGCTCTTTCTGGGAGCCAGGGAACAGAGCCCTTGGGGACCTTCTCTGTGTTTATATCCCTTCCCTCTCCTGAGGTCTACCACAATAGAGCAGCTGAAATGACAGTTTGGAAATGTCCTTTATTGTGAAAACTCAATGGCCTTTGTCTCTGGGATTTGAAATTTTCATGCAAGTGTTGGCAGCCTAGAGTTAGGAAGGAGGAGGGGAAGAGATGAGAAAGAAACTCTGCTACTGGTTTCCATAGTGAGTCATCTTAACTCTTGGGTGTTTTGGTTTTCTCACTCATAAAGTGGGGAGAACACCTCTATTTCCCAGTGGGAGGGGGTACTGTGAAGATGAATTAATCTGTATTTGTTAGTATACTTTGAGATCTAAGATTAAAGGCATTACTGAGATTCAAGGTATTATTATAATAATAAATGATTTAATAGCAGGGTGAGATGACTGAAGCAAGAACTGGAAAGGAAGGAGAGAGGCTCAAAACTGTGGAGGGGCTGCAGCTGGTAGCCCAGGGCCCAAATCTAGATTTTTATTCTTGGAGGTGAGATTGTGTGATTTCTCACAAACTCTTCAAGTTATTTTGTCTGACTTCAGCATAGCTTTACCAAGTGCTTCCTACATGATTTCTGCCATAGGGAGATTATGATCTTTCCAGGAAACGGGTGATATAAATTAAAACAATTAGAAACAATGCAAGACATTATAATCAAGTGCTGAATTGAATGTAACAAGTGTCAGAAAGCAGAGGTGGTGGTGATGTACAGCCAAGTTCTTCCCCTATGGCGACTCCCAGGTCTGCCACTCACAAGCTAGATGGCCTTCCCTCAGTTTCTCTCAGTTTACAATTGTTCTTGCAAAGCGTTTAGAATAATGGCTAACACATAGTAAGCATTCAAATGTTGGACCCACCTGGGATCTTGACAGAGTGGGCTTGAGGGTGGTCATGTAGATGATCTTGGCCAAGCGGCTCCATCTCTCTGAGGTTCAGTATCCTATCTACAAAATGGAGAAAAGTCTACTCCTAAGTCCCAAGGCGGCTTTGAAGATCCAAGGAGGCAGTGTTTGTAAACAGGCCCCAGGCAAGTAAGGGTTCACTGTTAACTGCCCTGGCCGAGTTTAGCCAGGGGGCAACTTTGGAAGTTGGAATTTGAGGTGGGCAGGAAGGGGCTGGTAGGATTCAGGTGATCAGAAAGGAAAGCGGAAACAAAGAAAGGTGAAATCCTGAGGATGGCCTACCCCTTGGAAAACCGGAAGGGACCTGGACTTCCCACTTTTTCCTATACCTCCGAGTCTGGCCGCCTGCGTCCAGGGGAGTCGAGGCGGAAGTATATCACCGGCGCCCCTTCTGCAATCTCAAGCTGTCACCTTTGCAGCTCTGCGGACCTAGACTAGACACTCCCTCCCTGAGGAATGTGGTCCCCGCTTTTTGGGCCAGCCAGGCCGTGGGCCTCGCGCAGTCAGGAGAGCGGACGCGGGTAGCCTTCACCCCACCCTCAGCCAGGATCCGGTTTCAAAGTCACCTGAAAGCCATTTCCTCCGCGCCGCCCCGCCCCTCTCTGTAAATCACCTGGAGTTGCTTTTGCCCGGAGCAGCCTTTTTTTTTTTTTTTCGGGAACGGGGCGGGGGAGTTGTGTTTTTTAAAAGAACTCTATAAACCGTTTACCATACACCCTTTCTACGCCTGGATATCAGATGTACCCAGTGGTTCTGAGATCAGTGTGCCATCCCTCTTCCCAAGGAATTGATGGTAGCGTCTAACCAGTGGGAGTCGATCCTCTTCCGGGGTCCCACCCTAGGCTCCTCTCTCCCGGGTTTGTGTTGGGACACCATCTTTATTCCAGGGTCGTTATTGATGAATTATTACAGGTTTTTAGATTTTTAATCTTGCTCAAAACCCAACCTGTCTGTTCCTACCTTCACTCCCTCCTCAGCTTACAGGTGTGTACTTTTCCCAGCGAACAAGACCCTTTACAGACCCAAAGACGGAAGTTTCTGTTTTTTTTTTTGTTGTTGTTGTTGTTTTTTTTAAACTGGGATCCTCTCTTATCACCCAGGTTTCTGCATCGTGTTTCCCGCTTAACAGTCCCTTGTGGAGCCCCTGCTCCAAGTTATCAGCTTCTCTGAAGTTTGTGTTTACATCTGTAAAGGGTCACGGAGACTACTTTGGGTGAGGAATTCGACACTAGCCTTTCTGACTCACAACAACCGAGGTGACCTGCTCCGGTAGGATCAGGACCTCCACGTGCCATCCCGACTGGCGCCTCGCTGCAGAAAGCCCCCTTTGCTGAGCCTCAAGTTCCCTGTTCATGTATTGGGGATGTCTTGTCCGTTCGCTGCCTTCTCGAAAGGCGCTGATGACAGGTCTGTGACCTTAGTGTGATCCCGTCCAGGTATTTTAGAGCATCTAAGCTGCCTGGGAAGGGCTGGCGATCGCGGGAGCAGCACCGTGCGGCCGCCCGCGCTCGCCCCACCTGCGCGCGTTACTCATTAGCCAGGCGGGAGCCGCGCCGCCGCGGTATCCTTCAGCACGAGTCCCAGTGAAGGTTCCCCCGACCCCCGCCCAGCTGCCAATTTGCTGGATTCCAGCCGCGGGCCCCAGTCTCCACCCACTGGAAAAATTCCTGGTCCGCTCCTCCCTCCCTCCCTCCCTCCCTCCCGCCGCAGCCCGGGCTCCGCTCGGCCCCGACTTCCTGCCGGGCTCTGGGAAGCCGCGCGCGGACTGGGATCCCCAGAGGCCGAGCTCGCAGCTGGCCGCGTCCGGGACCGCCGACCCTTTGGCAGTGGGCGGGAGCAGCCAGCAGCCTCAGCCCCTTCCGAGAGCGACTTTCAAACTCGCGCTCGCGTCCGGGCGCCACCTGGACAGCCCAGAGCGCCAAGAGCGACCTGAGCCAGAGGGGCGGCGACCGCTCGGTAAGCGCCCCTGGGTTCTCGCCTCTCCCTTTGCCCGTGTAGTCGTCGGAAGTGGCAGTGCCCAGAGTCAGGCTGGGTTCCTGCACTCCTCGTGCCCGCCCCTGGCGAGGTGAGGACTTGGACTACCGGGAGGGCCCAGGGCTGTGCTGGTTCTTTCCGGGGCAACACTTCCAGACGACGGCTAGACCTTGGGAGGGTCGTTCGAGGAGACATTTTCGGTCTTTTTACACCCACCCCGGAAGCAAAAGGAACGAAGGCTCCGGGCGGCTCCGCGGGGGCCCAATTTGAAATCCAGAAAGCCGCTGAGCGGCGCCCGGCAGCTCCCTGGCGTGCTGGGTCTCCCTGGGCCGGTCCTTGCCTCGGGCTGCGGACCTTTCTGGGGAAGCACCCGAGCCTCTGGTCCCGTGAGCCCACAAGGTGCCCGCAGCTTGTTCCGGGTTGGTGCCACACGGTGTTCGCTCTTGGGAATCCCAGCTCCCTGTCCAAGAGGGATTAGAGTAGGTGCCAGAAACTGGGTGTTGTGGAGTTGAAAGTACAGAGCCTCTGGCTGTCGCTGACTTGCCGGCCCTCGCCCATTCCCGCAGTCAATTTGGACATTTGCAGCTCACTCTCAGCCCTTTGGTTTGGGATCTCAGGATAAGGCGTGCAAGCTTGGAATTTCAAACAAGTTGTTTAGGTAGCTGTTTTTATTCTTTAGAGCTACTTTGGAAATAAAAGGAAACATGGAGCTCGAAATGTAGTGGTTGGGGGGGGGAGTCTAGGCAGGGAGGGGGGGTGGAGTAGAGAGCGTGTAAGGGTTTCACTCTAGAGGTCCCGCGCCAAGCTGCTGGCAAATGTAGGGGCTGGTCCGCTGCTCTGAAGCCCCCAGAAGTTAACCCGGACTGCATCACTTTTTGAGGAGCTCTGCCGGGGGGTTCCTAGAGTCTCCTCAGCCTTTCCTCTGCACGCAGCCCTATCATATGGCCCTTGCTCAAGAAATAATAAGCAGGGAGAATAATGACAGTCCAGAGAAGGAGAGGGGGGCGCTCCCGCTGAGCACATCAGCTGCCTGGCCTCCGGGAAGCACCTTTCCTGCCCCTTCTTTGCTGGACTGGGAGTAGGATCCTTCACCACCCAAATGTCCCCAGCAGAAAACCCAGGGGGTAAGAGCCAAAGAAGGTGAACCATTTCTCTGTAACTCATCCCCTCCCTGTGGTTTTGGGTTCACACCTGGCCGGCTGCTCCCTTCCCCTTTGTACAACTGCTGTTGGTGCCCCTGCTGTTGCCTCTGTTGTCCCCTTTGCTCCCTGGGGATGAGGCAGGCAGTGGGGGATGAAGTAAAGCCCAGGCCAAGTTCTGCTGCTGAGGGAGTGATTCCTTTGAGTTGCTTCAGGGCTTTTATGTTATCTTTTCTAGAAGATGCAGGGTGAGTAGAAGGAGCCCTGGGCTGAGAGTCTGCCTCAGATTTTGCCTGAGTTTTATTCTTGGCTCTACTGCATAGCATCAAAGATTGGTACAGTGGCTGGGGCTGTAGGTCCCTCAGATCAGCCTACTCCATTTACACAGGAAGGCAGCACGG
The DNA here is from genome assembly GCF_048772815.1 of Callospermophilus lateralis. Taxonomy (NCBI): domain Eukaryota; kingdom Metazoa; phylum Chordata; class Mammalia; order Rodentia; family Sciuridae; genus Callospermophilus; species Callospermophilus lateralis. The sequence continues at coordinate 66,538,173 of NC_135307.1, read as the reverse complement.
CTCATAGAGGTGAGGTGATTTCAGCTTCGGTCCCTGTTGGCCCAGTAGGGACCAGAGCTCTGATTTCCTCACTGTTGAATCTGTTTTTCCAACCTGACCTGGCCAATTCACTTATCTTTTCATAGTTTCCATATGAATAAAGTGGGGTTACTTGCCTGCTTTTCTTTATAGCGCTATGGTAAGGATCAAATGAAGCCTCTGTGGAAAGAAGAAAAAGAAACAATGATGCATGGTGGTTGGGAGGGGCCCTCAAGGGCTTTACAGTTTACTGGATAGGTCCCATGTGTGCCACAAAAGTCAGTAGACACCAGGAGCCAAGGGTGGACGTTTAATCTCCTGGCTTATAATATCTCAGCTCTAGAGTAAACACTGGCCTTACCAAATCCACTGCTATCCCAGGGTCACTGTGTTTACACCAGAGCAGGCCAAAGGCCATGGCCTGAGGGATGACCAGGGCTGCAGGGTAAGAGGGTCTGTTTTCCAGATGTATGGCTGGCCCAGCACTTCCACCTCACTCTCAGAACCTAGGAAGGCTCTGGCCCCAAGCTGGGAGGTTGTCACGAACTGTGGCTGTGGATGTGGAAGGTTAATTCTGAAGCTGTTCTCTGTTGTGTTGGTGGTGGAGGGGACTCTGGGTGATGGGAGGGTGTCGCCTTTGCAGCTGCACTGAGGGCTGTCTTCAGCTCCTCATCGGTGACACTCCCCCCTCTCAGGCACCCCTCAGGCCCAGGCCACTGCTCTGTCCGCCTCTTTGGCCAGCTGCATGTCCACAGGCCTTTTGTTCCAGAGGCCTATAACCAGCCCTGCTTGGTGCCCTCCTATCCCACCAGAAGTCCTCAGGCTGGGGAGCTGGAAGCTAGAAATCACAACTTCCAGCAGCATGTCTCTTCTGGAACCTCCAGGGACCTGGCAGACCCTCATTTCCTCTTGCCAGGCTCACCTTGGGACACCCCAATTTACCCCTGGATGGATTCCCTCACTGTCTTTTCTCAGCTCTTTCCCTGCATGGACAGATCAGATCATGCACTTCTTCCTATGCTTGTGCCTCTTAATTCTATTGTATGTATTCATTCAACAATTATTTATTTAGCAAATACTATGTATAAATGCTAGGTGTGAGGGACAGAGCAGTGAACAAAATTAACAGTAGTCAACAACCGTTGACCTCACAGAACTGACATCTAGTGGTGGAAGCTGACAATAAATGACAGGTAATAGACACATAGGGTGTGTTAGTGATAAACAGAAAACTATGATAGGGAAGGTAGATGTGAATTGTCATGGGGTGAGATGACAGTTTAGATGGTCAGGAAATGTTGCCCTGAGGGAAGGACTTTTTTGCTGATGCCCAGGGGAGGTATTTTTCCTGCAGCTCTGATTTCCCTTCCTTGATTCCAGGTTGGTGGCACTTAGGGGCAGAGTGTGGAGTTGGACACACCTGGGTTCGGATTCTGGCTTGATAGTCACTAGCCTTACAGCTGCTGACTGGGCACTAAACTCCTTTGAACATGTGTTTCTCACCTGTAAAATGAAGTGAGTCATCAGACCTACCACATGTGGCATTGTGAGAGTGAACAATGAGGTAACGTGTGTTCAGTGCTTAGAGGTGTCCAATAAATCCGCCAGATTCTGCAGGGGTAGCATGGTTTTTGGTGCTAGTGGGAAGGATTCTGGATGAAAGTTTTTAATTTCAAGTACTGGGCAGGGGGGATTGGAATTGAAAAACCTAAGTGATTTTTTTTTTTTTTTTTTTTTTTTAATAGTGAGCCTTTTCTACTCTACCCTTGATTGTAGATGGTTGAGGATGCAGGACTCCCAGATGTGTGCTGGCCCTTGCCCCTGTGATAGATAGGGACCCAGGGCAGCCCTGACCCTTTCTTGCTCTGGAATTCCCCCTGCTTGCAACCAGCTGATGAATCACACCTTTGTCCCTGGCCTCCCCACTTAGCTTCACAGCTGCAAGGCTGGCCACTCCTCCCCTTAACCTTGTATGGATCCTTATGCTGGGAGTGGGAATAGGAGTAGAGAGAGAGGGGCAGATGGTGGGTGGAGCTGTGCCAGCAAAGCCCACAGAGGTGGCAAGAGGATTCTGATGGAGACTCTTAGGCAGCCCTGCCAACATCTTCAACAAGTGTTCACGAGTGGTCAGAATTAATTGATTGATTATTTTTTGACATGGGGACTCCTTCTTTTGCCCAGACTAGTCTCTAGCTCCTGGGCCTCAGTTGATTCTCTCACCTCAGCTCCTGGAGTAGCTGGGATTGAATACAGGCATGGGCCACCATATTCCAAAAAAAAATTTTTTTTAAAGGTACCAAGATCCCTCTACCTACTGAGCTACATCCCCAGCTCTTTTTTAATTTTTATTTTGAGACAGGATTTCCCTGAGTTGCCCAGAATGGCTTAGAACTTGCAATCCTCCTGCCTCATCCTCCCAAGTTGCTGGAATTCCAGGCATGTGCCACTGCACGCAGCAATGCCCCAGAATTTAAACTAGCAGAATGACCAACACAGGGAGAACTCAAGAGTCAGGCCTGGCTGCCTCCCAACTGTTTCTACCTAGCCCAACTGATGAGTCTCTTCCCCTCTCCATTGGAACCATGGGTCTCAAAAGGGTGTAATCTAAAACGCTGTTGTCAAACTTTGTGGTGAGCGGTTTCCTGGGGGCCCAGCCCTGGCACAGGAAGTGAGAGACTGTGGTGGCAGGCAAGGCCCAGGGAAGTGGTCAGCAGCCAGACCACTCCCTCTGAGGGCCTACAGCACACGCGCAGGGCAGCCAGGCAGGACCCGTGATGAAGGAACTTTCTGAGTCTGTCAGCTGGGGCAAAGCTAGATATAATCTGCTTTAAGAGGAAGTTGGAGAGAGGGCCTTGTATGCCCTTAAACAAGTTTGTGTTATTGGGGGACTTGAAATCAGGAGAAAGGAAACCTGGGCAGGGTCAAAGCTGTGATCAGCAGAATATTCATGCTGGCAGTCCCTCTGGCCTTCCCAGATGGGGCAGAGTTCCGTTAGATTTATTTTGATTAGAAGCACTCAGAGGGCAGGAACTGGGCTTGGCTTATATTGGTTCCCACTCTGAGAGCAATCTGGACTTGGTGGGTTCATCTGCTCCAGCTTTTGTTCCACTGTGCCAGGGAAAGGAAGGCAGTGGCAGGGATCAGGTCCAGCCTGGGTGGGCTGTTGCCACCTGTGAATGCAATCAAAAGGTGAGTGGGGTTTGTACAGTTCTCTTGGCTGGCCTTTGGAGGGGGAGTCCAGATTGAAGCTCTGGAGTTTTGAAGATTCCTACTCTATTTCTATTTGAGGGGATTCTGGGGCTGAACTCAGAGCCTGAACAGGTTCTGGTGGACGTCATGGTGGTTGTGCATGTGACTTTCTGTGAAACATAGTGTTTGCTTTGGTTATTGCTGGTGAGCTGGGAGGGAGGGCTGTAAGAAGAGTGAAGTCTGTTTTATCACAGTAACAGGATCCCAAGAGGAGAGATGGGTTTTGCAAGCACTGGGAGGTCTTAAAAACCATATCCTGTACCCCTGGGGCTGTGTGAGACTGTACATAAACCAGAGGCTCTTGGCCAATAGATGGCAAGTGTTTGCTGAGAGGCAAAGGCAACCAGTACGCACCCCCCCCCCCCCCCCCCCCCCCCCCCCCCGCGCACCTGTAGCATAGTAGGAATTCAATAAATACTTGTCAAGTGAGCAAATTGCTACTGTGTGACAAAACCTCAGGAATTAAAGAAATGTTCATGCTCTTCACAAATGTTCTACTCCTGCCCGAAAGTGGCCAGGATATAGGGTTCTAAGAAGTAAATCTGTGGTCAGCTGTGCTGAACGTGGGGCAGGCAGCCCAAATTCCTCAAGCCTACAAAAGTGTGAGAGAATTTGGAGTCCGTGGAACCTGTCTTCCCAGGCTGCAGAGTTTGCCACCATGAAAGTAGGACTGGAAATGGCAGCAAGGTATGCTTATAGTCTTGGAGATATGACCCATAATATCCTATAACATCTCTTCAATCCTAACCACCTAGCAGCCACCCAGCAGCCTTGCTTATCTACACATAGCCAAGATTGCCCTGCATCACCCAAGGGCTCAAGTTTCCGCGATATTCACACCAGCTTCCTCAGACCCTTTGACTCCCTCTACCTCTGTCCCACCCCTGGTACTGGGGATTGAACCTGGGGCTGCTCTACCACTGAGCTACATCTCTGGCCCTTTTATTTTATATTTTGAGATAGGGTCTTGCTAAGTTGCTGAGGCTGGCCTTGAACTTGTGACCCTCCTGCCTCAGCCTCCTGAGTTGCAGGGATTATAGGTGTGCACCACCATGCCCGGCCTATTTTACTTTTACTTATAATCATGGTCATCCTATTTCCAAGCCCACAGCAGATAAGAAGCAGCACATGAAAGACAGGAAAGAAACCAGAACAGAGAGGGAATATGACCATAGAGCAGTGAGAGTTGGCAGTGAGAGCAGGCTGAGACCAAAGCACTAGGAAAGCAACTCCTAATGGCTGAACCCAGGGTCATTTATTTAGGGGGAATGGCTTGGCACACCTTCCGCCTCCAGAATCATCAGGGTGATAAGATGTTCTGCTGGTAATTGTAAGCCTGAGTCACCAAGAAAAGGCTGAGTGATGTTCCCTTGACTCTGTTTAGGATGGCAGGGAAGTATAAAATATATTTTTTATCCAGTCAGGGGTTGGGGCTGTAGCTCAGTGGCAGAGGGCTTGCCTAGTGTGAGGCATTGGGTTGGATCCTCAGCACCACATAAAAGTAAATAAACAAAATAAAGGCATTGTGTCCATCTACAGCTAAAAAATAAATAAATTAATTCTCAGCTGATTAAAAATTTCAAAGGTATTGACACTTGAGTAATAATGTCATAAATCCTCTCTCAATAAGGCAAAATAAATAATATTATCCTGTCTACAGATAAGTGAACTGAGTCCCTGCAAGGTCCAAGATCACTTAGCCAACTCTCTGGAAAGGGTGAGGTTTGAATTTTCTTTTTCTTCTTTCTCTCTCTTTTCTTCTTTTTGGAGGAGGATAGGGATAGGGGCCTGTGCTAGTGATAGAACCCAGGGCCTTGGGTGAGCTCAGCTCTAAAGCACTTAACCAACCCCCCTAGCCCTAGGTGGGAATTCTCTCTCTCTCTCCCTCTCTCTCCCTCTCTCTCCCTCTCTCCCTCTCTCTCTCTCTCTCTTTCTCTCTCTCTCTCTCTCTCTCTCTCTCTCTCCCCCTCTCTCTCTCCCTCCCTCCCTCTCTCCCTCCCTCTCTCTCTCTCCCTCTCCCTCTCCCTCTCTCCCTCTCCCTCTCTCTCTCTCCCTCTCCCTCTCCCTCCCTCTCCCTCTCCCTCCCTCCCCCCTACACACTCCCTCTCCTTCCCTCCCCCCCCCCCACACACTCCCTCTCTCCCTCCCTCTCTCCCTTCTTCCTGGAGTGCTCTACCACTGAGCTCCATTCCCAGCCCTTTTTAGTTTGTGACAGGGTCTCTTTAAATTGCCTAGGCTGGCCTCAAACTTGCTATCCTCAGGTCTGTTTTCTGAATAGCTGGGATTACAGGCCTGCACCTCCATGCCCAGCTGCATTCTTAAAAGCCAGGCATTTTTAACAGGTCCTTGTCCACAGGGGGTCCTAGTAGTCAAGGTTTGCCTTACTGAGAGCTGGGATAGGTTCGGTCTTAATTCAGTTTCACCTTAGCAGGCTGTCAGTTTTCCCAAAGGGTGCTTGCCTTAGTTGAAATAAGAATGCTTTCAAACATTTTCGTCTAAAAGCACCTATATGAGTGACACTTTTTCTCACTTTCTCTCTCAGAGGCCGGAAATGACAGAGAAGAGTGCAATTTCAAAAATCCTAGGCCTCTTTCTATCAGGAGCTTTGTTTGGGTTCCAAATGCTGCTAAAAGACACTGAGCTATGGGCTCCTGTTGGCTGTTAGCTGCTTGAAGACCCCTACCTACATTCCCACCATCTGGATTCAGCAAATGTTTGTTTCCCATACTTATTTCTCTCATTTATTATAGAGATAAAATGTTACAGATGCAACCAAAGCTTTTTCTCCCTAATCCTTTTCACTTCCCTCTCCTCAGAAGTAATATCCCCCTAACATGGGGTTTATCATTCCTATGCATGTCTTTATATTTTAAAATGTTATTTACAAGTAATTTATAGTATCCTGTTATCTTAATTTTGACATATAGAGTTGTGTTGAATGTATTATTCTTGGACTTACATTCTTTGTTGTTTTTTTTTTAATCCAACATTGTTTCAGATTCAACCATGCCAATAAACTTAAAGCTAGGTTATTCATTTTAACTGCTCTGTGGAATATTGTGTATTTATGTCACACTTCCCTTGTTGATGGGCATGTAGGTTGTGTCCATGTTCTCACAACTGCAGAAAATTCTGTACAGAACATCCACATGCCAGTCTTCTCTCTTGTATAGACCAGCAGGGGCATTACTGCATCCTAAGCATGCTTTTCAAACTACTGTCAAAATAATGCCTCCCAATGATTTGCAACTCATTTATTGAAATGAGTTCAATAAATGAAATTTATTGAAATATGAGCGCTCCTATTTCACTAATATTTGGACTGTCTTTTCTAATCTGGGGAATACAAAACTATTTTTAAATTGTTTTAAAAATTAATGCTTCAATTACTTAGGGATGCTTATGTCTATTGGTCAGTTGTTTATTGTTCCATCTTAAAAAAAATTTTTTTAAACAGGTAATACTTTATCCATATGATCCAAACTCTAAAAGGGAATACAGTGAAAATTATCCCCCTGTTCCCTAGTCACCCAGCTCCCCATCCTAAGTAAAACATTTTAAAAGTTCCTTAGGTACTTTTTCAGAGGTAATTCTATGCTTTACACATTTTGTGTACATTGGGTGGGAGGTGGTACTGGGGTTTTGTGCTACATCCCCATCCTTTTTTTATATTTTTATTGAGACAGGGTCTTGCTAAGTGACTGAGGCTGGCCTCCAACTTACAGCCCTCCTACTTCAGCTTCCTGAGTTGTTTAGGTTCGAGGTGTCAGTCCCATCCCTAGCTCTTCTATGCATTCTTAATTGCCATCGTCTTTTCTTGTTGATTTTTAGGTGTATGTGGGTGTATATACACATATAGAGACATGCATACATATATGTATATATAACATATGTGTTTTGGTTTTGGGGGGAGGTACTGGGGATTTAATTCATCCCCAGCCCTTTTTTGTGTTTTATTTTAAGACAGAATCTTCCTAAATTGCTAAGGCTGCCCTTGAACTTGCAATTCTCCTGCCTTAACCTCCTGAGTCTCTAGGATTAAGGTGTACGTACACATCTATGCGTGCCCTATATATCTGTTGAATAATATTTTGTGGACTATATATATTATATATGTATACATGGACCTAGTCTTAACCTTATTAAATAATGTCATTTTCATGGGGACATTTTAGTTCTAATGTCGTACTTTGTGTCTTGTTCTTTTTTGGTCTGGACACGTGTGAGGCCTGAAGTTTGATCCCTAGTACCACAAAAGCAGAAAAGGAAAAAAAATCCTTCCTATTCTGATATTATAAATATATCTCTTAGTATATTTTCTCATAAAGTCAAGTTTTGCCTCCCACACTCAACCTCTTGATTCGCCTAGATTGTGTGCTCTTAAGTGACAGCGGCTTCTCTACCCTGGCTGCACGGGAATGCCTCTGGAGGACTTTTAATGAATGTACTGATGCCTGAGCCTGCTCCAGATCAGACCAGCAAGAGGGAAGTTCCTTGGGCTGAGGCCCAGGCATGGTCATGAAGTACTCAGGGGGCTTTTCTGTGTAGGATTGAGAACTACCCAATCTTTTTGGGTGGAACTGATTTTATTTTTTCCAGAGTAGTAGCCAATTTTTCCAACAGTGGTTATTGAATCGTCTATGTTTTTCCTATGCTCTTTTTGCTTTTAATATTCTTTCTTTCTCTAATTCTTTCTTTATAGTTTCATTGAGATTTATTTCACGTATCTTCTTTTTTTGTGTGTGTGTGTGTGTTGGGGATTGAACCCAGGGCTTTGTGCATGCAAGGTAAGCACTCTACCAACTGAGTTATATTCCCAGCCCTATTTCACACATCTTAAAATTCACCCAAGTACAGTGTATATAGTTGATTTTTTTTTTTTTTTTAGGATATTCACAGAGTTGTATAACCATCACTACTGTCTGATTTTGCAACTTATTTTTATTTTATTGTACTGGGGAGTGAACTCAGGGGTACTCTATCAGCTGAGGCTGCCCTTAAACTTACCATCCTCCTGCCTCAGCCTCCAAAGCAGCTGGGATTATAGGCGTGCATCACTGGGTACTGCACTATTGTACATTTCCACTGATGTTATACAAGGGTCAAGGGTTCTGGTTTCTTCAAATCCTCCCTGACACTTGTTATCCATTATTTTGATTTTAGCCATCATAGTGGGTGTGAAGTGGTATTGATTGTGATTTTTTTAAAAAATATTTTTTTAGTTGTCAATGGACTTTATTTTTTTTATTTATATGCAGTGCTGAGAATTGAACCTAGTGCCTCACTCATGCTAGGCAAGCACTCTACCACTGATCCACAACTCCAGCCCTGATTGTGATTTTGATTTGTATTTCCCTAATGACTGATTATATGGTGTATCTCTTCATGTGTCTATTGGCCATTTCTGTATCTTCTTTGGAGAAATGTTGAATTAAATTTTTTTTAGCCCATTTTTAAATTGGCCTGTTTGACTTTTTATAGTTAAGTTGTAAAGGTTCTTATGTATCCTGGATATAAGTTCATTGTCAAGTATTTTTTCTCTTATTCTGTAGTTAATCTTTTCACTTTTTTTTTTTTTTTTAAATGGCTGTCCTGGGGATTGAATCTAGGGCTTTGTGCATGCTAGGTGAGTGCTCTACCACTGAGCTATACCCTCAGCACAAAGTTTTTAAATTTTGGTATAGTCTAATTTATCTAAACTTTTGGTGTTTTACCTAAGAAACCTTTGCTCACCCAAGGTCACAAACACTTCAAATACTTACTCCTATCTTTTCTTCTGAGAGTTTTATAGCTTAAGCTTCTTTCATTTAGGCCTGTGATCCATTTGACATTTTTGTGTGACATTTTGTGAGATGGGTGTCCACATTCATTTTTTTTTTTTTTTTTTTTGCATGTGGATATCCAGTTATCCCAGCACCTTTTGTTGAAAAGACCATTCTTTCCTTTTTGAATTGTCTTGGCCCCTTCTTGAAAATCAGTTGACCTTAAATGTGAGTGTGAGGTTTTATTTCTGTACTTTCTTTTTTTTAATATTTATTTTTTAGTTTTAGGTAGACATAATATCTTTATTTTACATTTATGTGGTTCTGAGGATCGAACTCAGTGCCTCATGCATGCTAGGTGAGCGCTCCACCACAACCCCAGTCCCTTATTTCTGTACTTTTAATGCTGTTCCATTGGTCTCTATATATGTTCTTATGTTAGTACAGCACAGTGTTGATAACAGGAGCTTTGTAGTGGATTTTGAAGTTGGAAGTGTGTATTTTTTAAAAGTCTTTTTCAGATCTTTGAGCCTCTCTCTTACATCTTCTGACTCCCTTGTGATGGTTTGCTTTCTCACATGGTTTATACTTTTTATATTGAGCTCCGCTTCATTGGTCACAGGGGGAGGAAGGCTAAAAAGCAAGATATTTTGGAATTCTGCACTTAGTGATGCTGAGATCTAGGTTCATCGTAAGTGTGAGTAGAGGTTAGGGTGGGGTAGAGAACCAGAGGCTTGGAAGGCTTTTCCCCAGAGCTTTGCATGTCCTGCTGCTTCTTACCATAAGTGGCTTCTTCAGAAACTTGCCCGACTACTTACCTAAAATGAAGTTCCCATGCCCCTGTCACACTATTTTCCCAGCTCCATCTTCTTCATAGCAATTAGCACTACCCAGAAATATGTTAGGGGTGCGGGGTGTAGCTCAGTGTACTGACAGCAGGGACTCTGGAGGCTGAGGCAGGAGCCTTGCAAGTTCAAAGCCAACCTCAGCAATTTAACTAGATCCTGCCTCAAATAAAAAAAAATAAAAAGGGTTGGGGACTTAGCTTAGTGGTAAAGCACTCCTGGGTTCAATTTTCAGTACCCAAACAGGAATAGATTAATTTGACTGTCATTTATGGCTCTCTTCCCCACTGGAATGTAAGCTCTATGAGAACAAGAAATTGTCTCATTCATACATGTCGCCAGCACCTGGTGTATGGTTTATGCTGTCAATATATATAGGTGAGTTCAAGCAGTCTACCTTTCAGACAGGAAGAGATCTCCGCTCTGATCCTGTGGTTCTATTTCCACTGAGTGTGACCAGGCAGCAGGAAGGAGGTGAGCTTCCATTCCCAAACCTCTACTATGCCTCCACTGGGGGTGCCTTTCTCTCCCAATACAGGCACCCACAAAACATTGTCTCTCCTGTGTGCTTTGATCTTATTCTGGTAAGCATTCACACAGCTGCCAGAATTGGTAAAAGGGGCTAGGAAAGTAGCACAGTGGTAGAGCACTTGGAGTGTATGAAGCCCTAGCTTCTGTCCCCAGCACTAAGGGAAAAAAAATGGGAGTAGAAATTTGAGTGTGGAAAGACCTGGGAAGAAAGGGCACCGAACCCTGGAGGAAGTAACTGAACACCTAGAAAGCAGTGTAGGATACTGGCCACTGGGCTCACTAAACCAAGGTGCAGATTAGCACCCTGTGGTGAGAGTCACACCATAGGGATGGGGTGGAGAACAGCCATTCTTCCTCAGCAGTGCTCTCACTAGTGGTTTCTGGAGGCTTCTTACAGGTTACTTACAGGTGAGTTATGAATTCCCCGTGACTCCATTTTGGCCTTATTCTGAGGTTGGCCCGTGGTGTATGGTCCTAGCAAAAAGCACTAACTTGTGAAAGGGCAGAGTCTCCAAGGGCATTCCCTGGAGGGGTGTTGAGGGATGGTGCCTTTCTTTTCATCTTTGGCTCCACCTCTTGGGCCTTCAGGGGATGCTTTTGCTAATGGGTTTCAGCAAACTCTGGCCTCCCACATCTATCTGGGCAGCCCAGAGTGGTGAGCATCCTGAGATTATGTTGAGGATGTGTTAGCACCATGCTCTGTGCACCCTGATAAATGTCAGCTGAGATAATTTCAGGAGCCTCTACGCCTCAGTTTTCCTGATCTGTAAAGTGGGGACGATAACTGAGGTCCTTCTGTCTCTCCCTTCCACTCTCTGACCTGAGGACCTAAGGGTTAATAGCCTCAGGCTCTGAGGGCCTGGGTGGGGGAGGCGCAGCATAAATGGCATATTGTTGTGCTGGTGAATGATCCTGCTTTGTTCGAGAGTCTTCAGTATTTGACTTCCTGCACTTAGTGTCCCATGTGCTTAATTGCTGGAGATGCTTGTGGGTCTTCTGCTGAGTGTTGCTCACCTCCTGGGGCTGTGGCCCTAGCGTCCTCATCCCCTGGGACCTTTGAGTTGTGGGCAGCTGCATTTCCTGTGCTGGGCCCCCCAGCAGTCAGGAATGAGAGAAATGCAGAAAGTATGACCCACACGCGGAACTGGATCTGAATAGGACATTTATTGAAGAGGTTTCACTGGAGGTGGCGGGCACTTTAATTGGCGGGGCGCTTAATTCCCCCTGAGGCTGTTGGTGGCAGTTTGCTGCTGCTCGCCCTGAGCCTGTTAACCGCTGGGCTGCCGGTCCCCCTGGGGAGAATGCCGCTCCCCAACCCCTGGCCGCCCTCTGGGTGCTGGTGCTTGGATGGGAGCCCTTTTGAGGAAAGCGGTAGGTACCGCTGGGGCCAGGTCTGGGGTGCAAGTGGGGTGTCTCTGGATTTCTGTCACCTCTGGGCCTCCAAGCCTTGTCTGACAGCCTCCAGGAAACCTGGCTGGCTACAGGTTTTGGGGAAAAGACAGGCTGTTCCCGTGGGGGTTCAGAAACTGAGGGCTGTTCCCCGGGCAAGGTGCAGGGGAGCAGGAGTGGCTCCTTTTGTGTCCTGCTCTGTTTGCTTCTGGTGGGTTTGTCCTTGTGCCTGGGACATTGTCCTGTGTTCCTTTTGCAAATGCTTTGTTAGGGCACTTCAGGGGGTCTTCTCATCTTGAATATTCAGAGTTGGGTGGTCAGTGAAAGAAGGTCCGGTGGGACCCAGCTCACGCGATTGCACATACATACCCTGGGAAAAGCAGAGTTAATCTCACACTTCTTCCTGAAGCTTCCTTTTCCCAGAATCCACAGGGGTTGGTTGTTTTGTATCAAAGCAAGTGGTGGCTGGTAGCACAGGTGAAAGGAAGTTCTCCCCACCCTGATGGATGCTGGGTCAGCACCCACCATTTCTGTAGCTCTGGGCATCAGATGTTGGGAGGTTAGGGGGCAGATTGTTGCCCTGACTTTGCTATTTGTTTTGCCTCTGAATCAAGGCCTCACTTTTCCAAAAGTAGATTCTGCTGCCTGGGCTGGGCTTCACCATATACCCCAGAAACGGATTGGTGACAGCTGCCCCACCATCTGAATCCTGGTCTTTGTAGGCTTTAACAGGGGCAGGGTGGGGGGTGGGGATTCCTCCCCCCCTCCTCCTTGGAACTGGTTGGATGAGTTCCTTAGGCCTCCCTGGTGGAGGCCCCTTAGCCCCATGGGGGATGGGGGCCTCCTGGACTTGCAGAACCGTGGATCTCACCCTGTACCTCCCTTTGAGAATTTACATTGTGTGTGAATCCTGGGAAGATCCACTCCTGTAACTTCATCAGGGCCCAGGTGAAAGCCCAGGGCAAAGGCAGTTGGAGTTGGTAGTAATGAGAGCTTTTTGCTCCCCATGGTACCTGGGAGGTGGGGAAGGCCAGGAGGGTTTAAACCACTGCAGCAGTTTACACAAAGAGGCCATACTGTGCACATTTCTTTTCGGGTCTGGAGGCTCCTGCTTGGAATTGGGAAGGAAGGCACCCTGGCAGTCTCACCCCCAGTTCTGACCAGTGTGGAGAAGGAAAGTGCAAATGGCGAAGAAGAAACCCTCAGGGGGTAAGATGTGGAGGAGCCCTCCCTGAGCCCTGGAGAGAGCTGCTGGCCTAGGATCCCTGAGGGATCAATTCCCCTCTGGTTAAGACCTGGTAGTCAGTTTTCTAGAGTAGCTAGTCTTTTTCTGCCTTGGGGAGCTTCTAATTTATGCACAGCTCATGTTGTCACCTTTATTTTGGGCACATTTCTTTCTTCTGGAATAGAAATAGGTCTCATTCCTCTTTGGAGCCAGCATTGCCTGGGGCCATCTCTCCTAGAAACACTGAACAGTTAGCACCTCTTGGGGCCTTGCATTCTTCTTGAAGGCTGCTGGACTCTATGGACACCTGTAGTCACAGCCCTACATATCTCGGTTTGTTCCTTTTAGGGCACATTCTCATATACCTTGTCTCATGGAGATCCATTTCTGCCTGTCTCAGCAGTGGTTCTTCCAGACCTTCCTTGGATGTGTCCAGTTCCAAAAGGCAGAGTGGATTCTCTTCACACTGTCCTTGGCCTGCTTTCCAGTCTGGTTTCTTGCTGCCAGATGTTCAGGTTCTGGGTGGTCCAGGTGCTTTTGGGATCCATCTTGCCCATATGCTGTTCCCTTGGCATGCGAGATCTCCTCACCTGTCAAAGGTGTGCTTATCATTCATGGACTCACTAAAATGCCACTTCTTCCTGGAAAGCGCCCTGGTCCCCTGGGTGCGCTAGCACTTCGTATTATGTTAGCGTGGTTTCTTTATTCATACTCTGTACCCGCACTCAAGGCATTCTTTGGTGGATAATCTGTTTATAGGACTGTTTTTCCCTGCTAGAGTTCAAGTTCCTCAAGGATGGGGACAATGTGTCATTCATTTCAGTGTCCTCAGGGCCTAGCATCATGCTCAGAGGTTTTGAATGAATTCCCAAACTACAGGCAGATTGGATCTCCTTTGCCTTCCAAGACAGTACTTCTTGGGGGGTTTGTTTTGTTTTGTTTTTATAGTGCTGGGGCTTGACCCAGAGCTTTGTACTTGCTAGGCAAGCATTCTACCACTGAGCTACATCCTGGGAAAAGCAGAGTTAATCTGCTTCTTTTTGTCATTGAGATACTTGTCTTGTTTCTCCTAAGACAAATGTGTGTGATTCACTCCTGTATCTCCCACAAGGCTGCCACAAAGTCTTTGTGCAAAGTAGGTGCTTGGTAAATACTTGTCAAGTGAATGAGTTTTGAAGTTCACAACTCAGGAAGGGCAACTATCATCTCCGAAGAGTAAACATTGAGGTACTTAATGCTCACCTCCCTGCTCCTTACCATCCCATGCATTAGGAACAGAGCAAGGGCTCATTTGGAGAGGAGCTGGCTATATTCCCTGGGCTCTTCCATACTCATTTTTCTGCTTTCCCCGCTATTTGATATTCCCTGTGACTTAGAAAATGATGATCATCAGAGCCCTTCCCAGTACCTTGTTAGCTTTCCCAGATGTCCATCCTGAAGCTGGAATTTAAAATCCAAGGACCATGGTCAAGGTTGTTTTTTGTTGGTCACTTCTTTGTGCCTTTGCTCCCACAATGCCTTAGCTCTGTTCTCTCTAGCTCCTACTAGTACATGCTGTTTCTCCCTGCAGAATGCTACAGAATGCGCCCTTCCTGCCATAGCAGTGGATCTCTTCATTTATCTTTCATTTTCTGATTTGACTTTCTGTTGGGAAAGGATATCACGTTATTTTTTCTAGCTAAATTGCTCTGTATTTGCACTTATTTGGTCTGAATTGATGGTGGGTCGTAGAAGATGGGTAAATGCTGTGTTGGTGGAGCAGGATTAAGTCATGCTGGTTCACCAAGTTGATCTTGTATGTTCAGTATTAATATGAGATATGGGTAAAATAAACTTGGGTACAAGTCAGAAAAATCTCTGTTCTTTGTGCTTATGGAACAAATAAGAGATTTATCCACCATTGTCCTCAACACCACCACCATCGTTCTTGGTCGACTTACTGAGTGGCTTACTGAGTGTTGAGTGCATAGATACTTCCTTGTATCATCTCTTGGAAAGAATCCAGTGAGATTGGCACTATTACTATTACTATTACTATTCCCATTTTGCTGATGAAATACTTGAAGCCTAGTGAGGTCAAGTGACTTGCCCAAGGAAACATAGAGCCAGGAAAGTAGAGGACGTGGAATTCAAATCAGGTTTGTCTGACTCCAGAGCTTTTGTGTGAATTTAGTGCATTAACCCTTGTGGACTGGAGCTGCACACTTGTACTTTCTCTTCTGTGCTGAACTCAGCAGGATTTACTGGGGCCCCTCTGTTCCCACTGAAGTTCTCCAGTGCCCCTGATGCAGTAATGAATGCTGTCACTCTGAAGGTGTGGCTCCCCTGTTCTTCTTTTCAAAGCTCCTCTCCCAGCCTAGAGGCCTCAAAACAAGCATTCCCATCCAAAATGGGGATGGTGCTTATAAAATGGGTAATTTGCAGGGCGAGGGCCCTAATTTTGCTGCCAGGTAGCAATGATCCTTTGAGACACCCTCCCGTTCCCTGGTGTTGGAGGTGGAACTCAGAGTCTCATACATGCTCAATAATCACTCTACCATTGAGCTCCACACTCAACCCTCTAGAATCATTTTGACCTAGAGATATGAGGGGTGGGCCCTCTGGAACTTTGGATCTGCCCATGGTTTCCAAGAGTAATTTCTAGCACCATCTTTTAGAGCTTTCTTTGGTTGCTGCATCTTCTGGGGACCTTGTATCATTTCCCTGCATGGAGGTAAGTTATGTTGGAAGCCTTGGTGACCTGTCTTGGCTGTGAGCAGCAGCAGTTTATAAACTACAGTGATTGCCCTTCTTTCACTTTTGTATGTGTTTATGTGAAACTTCCTGGTAGACAGCTTTTCTTGGGATATTCATACGTAGAATCATCATAATTGTTTGTCCAGGCTTGGTTACTTTCCCCTTCCTCCTGGTCTTTTGTGACTAAGCACTCTGTATGTGGCATGACAAGGCAGCAGTGCCCCTATTCTTGCCCCGTATCTGGGGCCAACTAGGATGGGACTGCTGGGTGCTTCTTGGCTCACTGGAAACTTGCTGGCAGTGACTCATGTGGATACTCATTAGTCTAGAAGGAACTGGCTTTGGTCATGACCTTGACCACTATTTACCTTTATCCACTGTAGGAGTGGTGAAGTGTTCTAGGTGTGGTCCTGCAGTCCTCCCAGCAGGCATCTATTGGTCACCTAGTGGTGTCTTGCTGTCTGGTAGTGAAGATCCAGATTGCTGGGGTTCACTAATTCAAAAGAAATGCTTGCATATATGAACTCCATGGACCAGTGCTTTAAATGATATCCAGGTTATTAGAATTCAAAGACGTGTGCGTATTAGTTTCCTACTGCTGCTATAACAAATGCCACAAACTTAGTGGCTTAGCTAAGTCCACAGAGCTGCGTTCTTCCTAAGGGTTCCAGGGTGGAATTTGTTTCTTTGCTCTTTCCAGCTTCCTTTGCTTATGGCCACTTCACCATCTTCAAAGGCAGCAGCATAGTATCTTCCACCTCTTTCTCTCTGCTCCTCTGTTTGACGTCATAAAAACATCTGTCTTACTCTGACTCCTGTGGGGTTCCTTTTATGATTACAGTGAGCTCACCCAGATAATCCAGGATGATCTTCCCACCTTAAGATCTTTAATTTGGGCTGGGGTTGTGGCTCAGCGTTAGAGCACTTGCCTAGTACATGGGAGGCCCTTAGCATCACATAAAAATAAATAAAATAATGTGCCCAACTACAACTAAAAAGTATATTTAAAAAAAAAAAATCCTTAATTTTTTTTTTTTTTTTTTTTTGGTACCAGGGATTGAACTTGGGTACTTGACTGACCACTGAGCCACATCCCCAGCCCTATTTTGTATTTTATTTATGGACAGGGTCTCACTGAATTGCTTAGTGCCTTGCTTTTGCTGAGGCTGGCTTTGAATTCATGATCCTCCTGCCTCAGCCCCCACCCCCACCCCAGCCACTGGGATTACAGGTGTGCGCCACTGCCCCTGGCCAAGATCCTTAATTTGATCACATTTGCAAAGTCCCTTTTGCCACACAAGGTGACATAGATTCTGAGGATATCTGTGGACATGGTTTTCCATGGCAGGGGCATTGTTCACCCTACTGTAGTATAGTATGTTGGAAATGACTGAGGATGCCTTTCTAAAGGAAGTGATTTGGTTACAATTATAGATGGAGAGGGTCTGCTGTTGCATTCTGAGAAATGCTGCATTCACAAGCAAATGTTGAGGTTGTGGGAGGTGAGAACACTGGGGTGTGGGTGAACCCCAGGGCTCTCCTTCCTTTCCAAGGCCAGGCTGAGGGAGTTTTCTGGACTTCAGGCGGTAGGCCCAGACTTCCTCCTGGAATTCAGGTGGGAGGGCTCCATTGGCAGAGCAACCACAATTCTTTTCCTTCCTGGCAGCTGTGGTCCTGCTCAGGGTCTCAGACAGCATGGACCCCTGCTGCTCTTAGGCACTGGGAAAACAAATTCCTGAGGGAAAATGAATTTGAGCCAGCTGGGTTGGGTTTGAATGGTCCAGCAACCCTGATCACACAGTTGCCACAGCCTCTATAGAGCATGTTGCATACAATAAACACAAAGTCACTCCCCAGGGAGTTTTCTCAGGTGGCCAAGCCCCCTTGGGGTCGTCCCCTCCCCTGGAGAGGCTCTAGGACATGGGTCAGGAGCTGTAGGAACTGATGGGCAGGAGCTGGGCTGTGGGAGCAGGGTAGCGGGGGGTGTGCACAGCCTCGTGGTTTTAGGATCTCAGTTGAGATCTCTGTGGAAGTTACACTGCTCCCCACCCTGGTGTCAGAGCAGTTGTGGTTGCTCTCTGTGGCTTCCTTTCGGCACCCTTTCTGAGGAGATTCTGAAGATGGACTTGGGGGATTGTTCTGGGGAAGGTCAAAAGCCCTTTGGCCACTCTAGTTCTGAGACCTTTAGGACATCTCGATATTTACAGCCAAGAGGTGACAACAGCAGGCTGTACCTTCTGGCTGAGGAAGGTGGACTTTGGAGCAGCTACTATTGGGGGAACCCCCTTACTCCTTTCCTGCCCACCACACCACACAGGTGTGGTGCTGTGGCGTTTCCGTTCTTGGGTGTGGAGTGAAGGAAGGGCAGTAGGTGAAAGGATGACGTCAGCCTCTCTTAACCAGAATGTTTTCTGGGGATTCTCCAGCCTACCTGCCCACCAGAGGGTTCACTGCCTTCTCAGCTCCTCGGCTGCCTGGGAGCAAAGTCTGAGGGGATGAGGTGATTCCTGGGGATTCCCCAGAACCAGAGGCATAGAATTCTTGAGGGCTGCAGGTGGGTACCCCTGTGGGATGTTCCTTTCTAAAGGGAATGTGGTGGGGAAGTAAGATCTCACTGCTCATTTACAAGAGGCCTGAGGACAAAACACAGAAGCCACTGCACTTTCCTGGGGGTATCTTTTTCCCCCTGTTGGGTCAGATTGAGGGCATGGTGCTGAGGCATGGTTGGGAGGGGAAGGATGTGAGACTTGGCCCCAGTCCACCCTGCTGGGATTCCAAGGGACCTGCTGTAACCTGCCTGCCTCCATACCTGGGGAGCTGTAGGGCCTATTCTCAGGAGGTGAGGCTGTGTAACTTGGGCAGGTGTGGGGTAGAGGAAGGATGTAATTTTCCTTATATTTAAATTAAAGGGTTTTTTTGGGGGTGGGGGGGTTACTGGGGATTGAACCAGGGGTGCTATACCACTGAGCTACAACCCCCAGCCCTTCAATCTTTTTTTTTTTTAATTTTGAGACCATGTGTTACTAAATCGCCCAGGCAGATGAGCCTTATGCTTTAGCCTCCTGAGTTGCTGGGATTACAGGTGTGTACCACCATGCCCAGCTGAGACCCAGTCTCAAAATATTTTTTAAAAAGGGCTGGGTGGGGCTGGGGTTGTGGTTCAGTGGTAGAGCGCTTGCCTGCCCGTGTGAGGTACTGGTTCAATCCTTAGCACCACATTTAAATAAATAAATAAATACACAAAAAAATAAGTAAAAGTATATAAAAAAAAAAAAGGGCTGAGTGTATGACTCAGTGGTAGAGTGCTTATCTGACATGTCAGGCCCTAGCTTCAATCCCCAGTTCTGCCAAAAAAAAAAAAAAGAAGAAGAAGGAAAGAGAAAGAAATCATTCTCCCTCCCTCTCATGCTCCTGCATCCTTAAAAAAGGTATATACCTGTGTTTCTTGGGCTCATCATAAAGAAAGTTCTTTGGGGACCTCGACAGGGATTCACAGCTTAGGATATAAGAAGTAGATTTTCCAGAAGGTTAATTCATGAATTGATACCGACTGGATTAACTCTGTTGGAAGAGGTCTCTGCAGGAGATGCTTAGGGAACTTGGAGACCAAGTGTGGTGGCATGGGGTGGGCGTGGGCTTGAGGGTCTGGCTGCTGTCTGCCTCATCCCCTCATTCCCCAGCAGACGGTGTCTTCCAGGATGAGTTGGAGGAACCAATTTCTCACCCTAGGTTGGGGAGAGGATCTTATCTTATGGGTGATGCTTACTGGGTCACATAGGAAGGAAAGGCTGTCCCTGTCCGGGGAGCATGTGAGTGGTACTTGTCTCTGCTTCGATGGATTGAGGTGTGTCTACTGTGTCACAGAGACCCTCTCCACAGCCCACACACGGGCCCGCCTTGCTGTACTTGCTGCCCATTTCTCCTCGGCCCTCCCTTTCTTGGCCTCTAGGTTCTTTCCCAGTGAATTCTGCCAAGGAGAGAGAGCCTTGTGATCATGGGTGGGTCTCCCAGTCACTGCAGGGTTTCTGTTGTCATCTGAGAAATTTTTAATCTGATCCTAGGGACCTTTCCCTTCTCCTTTCTGCTTCCGCATGGCCTGTGATCCTTTGACCTGGAATTTTTATTATTACTGTGTTGCTCTAATGGGAGAGTAAATGCTAGAGGCCGCGTGGTAGGCAGGTCCAGAAATAGCCTTCTCAGTCCTTTGGAGTGTTATAGACCCTAGTCTTTCATGTCTCCCATGTCCTCCGTAGCTTATTCTGAAGCAAAGCCATGCATCCAGGGGCTGTCACTAATCCTTTGCTTGTCGCCCTGACTGGTGTGAAATCCATCAGGGAGGCAGGGGCTGGTAGAGCATAAGTTCTGGGGCCTGCTTTCCAAGTCCAGATCTACCACTTACTACTTCTGTGGTTTCGGCTTTGAATCTATGGGGACCCTGAGAGTGCCTGCTGCATAGCCTTATTTGAGGGGTGACTTCCTGCATATGGCACGGAGAACCTGCCAATAGGTGGCTTCTCTGGTTTGTTTTAGTCCTAGGAGAATTTAGGTGTGAATTCCACTTTTTCAAAACTTCTCAAAGTAGAAAATAATTAGTTTCTGGGTTCCTAGTGTACTTATGTTGCCATCCTCACACAGTGGGATCCCCAAAGAGTAACCCTCAGAAGGTAACATATAGAGACAGATCTCCCTGGTATGTGCAGTTTGGAGTGGGTCTGCAATTAATCCTTTGCTTTAAGGCTGTGATCTGCCTGGCTGCAAAATCCATTTGGGATTTGGGCTTTTTCCTTTTAGCCTCCCCACAGGAGGTGACTGACCCCAGGGATCTGGGAAAGGTCTTAGGCCATAAATCCCTTGTTCCAGATGGGGGGCGGTGCCTGACTATACAGCTGCTTTGAAGGACATCAGAGTGCCCCAGAGCTGGGGCTCCAGAGTGGAGGTGAGGCTTGGGTCTTTCTTCCTGCTGCCTTTGCTGTTGCCCTGCTGCTGGTTCTCCAGAGAGGCAGAGCTGATTAACTGCAAAGCCTCTTTGGAGAGGGAGGAGAAAGCAGCAGCACCGTCTTCCCTGGGGCTCTCCTCTGAGATGCACCCACACAGTCCTGTTATGTAATCCTCCCTGCGTGGCACAGCAGAGAGGAACACCAGGCTGGTCCCAGTGCTGCTGCTGTGTCCTCATCTGCCACTTGAGGAGATTTTGTAGAGCACCTCAAAGGTGACCTTCTCCCACCCCCTGCTGAGATCCAGCATGACAAAGTCCTGTGTTCCAGAAGGTCCTGGCTGGCTGGGCTGAGTTAAGTGATGGATGGTAAGTAGGTCTGGCCCGCCTGCCTTTTAGTTTAGTAAAAGCATCAATTTGTACGCCATTGTTATTCATTTGCCAAATCAGCCCTTGTGATTGCTGTCCTTAAGTAATTTACAGTCTAGAACAGAGGGTCTCAGAAGAGGAAACCTGGGAGGCTGTAAGAGTACATAGCAGAGGTCCCCCAGGTTTTGGGGGGTGGTATGGGAAGGTTCCTGGAGGAAGTGGCTTCTAATCTGAGACTGAAGGTTGGGGGATGGTATGGCATGGGGTAGTTGGGGAGGAAATAATGCCCAGGTAGAGAGCATAATATTTGCAAAAGCCAGAGTCCAGAGTGCTGGCTTGCAAGTAGGGGCAGAGGCACAGAAAACCAGGGGGCCAGTGCCAAGGATACTGGAGTGATGACACTTCTTAGATTCTCTCCTTGTAGCCCAAACCTGTGCCTCTTGGCTATGTTTGTGGGTCAGTAGCTTCAGAGTCCCAGGCTAGGGTTTGAAGAATTGGCTTAGCAGAGGTGAGAGGGTTGCACACACTTTTTTTTTTTTTTTTTTTTAACCCTTTGGAAATAGCCATCAAATGAACATTCTGGAAAGTGATATTAATGAGCTCTGAACCTGTGAGGTGGGTCTTGTCTTTCCCAAAGGCCACAACCTGAAGTAGACTCTAGCCACTGCTCCCTGCCCACTCTGGGTGGGCCTGCCTGTGAGCTGCACCATCTGCTAGGGAATAAAGTCCACCTGAGGCTGTGTTTGCCTCACCTGGGTGCAGTTTCCTGCCTGCTGTGCTGCCGGGAGCTCATAGAGACTCAGCAGTGGCTCAACTCTGAGGAATTTCCTGGCCTGGCTGAGTCAGGGTCCTACCTGTACCAAGTGCCAGGGTGGGGCAGGTGGTAAAGTTGGTTCAGCCATCCCACCATCTCTTTTGTCTTCCCCATCAGTAGCCAGAAAGTTTCAGGTGCGTGATGAAGCCACTGGTGCCTGAGATTTTGCAGTTCTGGGAGAATATTGCCTGCTGGTCCGCGTGCTGTCTTAACTTTGTAAGAGCTAGATCGCTCCTCCCTATGCATTCACCCCAGCACAGTCCCTGCCAGGCAGGCACTAGGGATGTGCGTTTGACAACTACCATTGTCATCACCATACGGATGGCTTATGGAGCATTTGCTCTGTGCCACACACCATGCTGAGAGCTGTACAGACAGTGGGTCACTTCATCTTGGAGGACACAGCCCCTGGGGTAGGCTATATCCATCCTCACTTACAGGTGAGGAGCAGATTGAGACTCTGAGAGAATAAGCACTTTGCCCAAGTGGCAGGGCTGGACTTTTGAGTTCCCCAGAAGGTACCCTGGACCAGTATGCTGGAACGGTGTCCTCTCTGCTATCCTGGGCTCAAATTTGTAGGCCTTTTATTGTTCCCTGGAGTAAGCCACCTGTTCTGCTCTGGGAAGGATGGAGATGGAGTGGTTGGAATTGGGAAGAAATGTCACTTGGGCATCCTTGCCAGTGCTCATGTACTCTGAGAGAATGGTCCTCATGGGCCTTCAGTTTTGTCTTGTTTCTTAAATTGTGGTAAAATACACTTAATGTAAAACTGACCATCTTGACTATTTTTAAGTGTACAATTTGGAGACATTAAGTACTTTCATGCTTCTGTGCAGCTGTCACCACTGCACATCCGGGGAACTGTCATCATCTTATGAAACTGAACTCTGTACTCACCATTAATAACTTCCCATTCCACCCTTCCCCTCTCCCTGGCAACCTTCCTTCCGCTTTCTGATTCTGTGGAGACTCAGAGGTTGATCCTTCTTCTGTCTCTTTTTTGCTTCAGAATCTCCCCGAAGTGCACCCTGCAGGCAGCAATGCCAGGATGCCCGTCTCTGCCGCCCTTCGCCAAGATGGCAGCCAGGAGCGGCCAGCAAGCCTGACGTCCACCACCTCTTCATCTGGCTCCTCCCGTGACAGCCACGGTGCCATGGAGGAGCCCATTGGCTCTGAGGCCTCAGCCCAGAATGGGGCAGGCTCCCCACGTGGCCGGCATGCCCCCAACAGCAACAACAACTCCAGCAGCTGGCTGAACATGAAGGGACCCCTCTCCCCATTCAATAGCCGGGCGGCAGCAGGGCCTGCGCACCACAAGCTCAGCTACCTGGGCCGAGTGGTAAGGGAGATTGTGGAAACAGAGCGCATGTATGTGCAGGACCTGCGCAGCATCGTGGAGGTGAGTGCCGATGCTGGGAGGGGTCCATTAATTTTCTCACAGGGCTGGGGACACTGGCCTCCAGTGGCTCAGCTCTCATAGGAACCTGTTTATACCCAAGGAAGGAAAGGTCTCCCTTGCACATTTGTCTCAGGACATTCTTCCCATGGAGTGGTGGGGAGGTCTCAGAGCCATACCCTATGACTTCTTGGGTTTCCTTATGACACTGAGCCACAGCAATAGTTTGGGCAGTAGAACTTCTGCATGTGTCCATGGAGGAGGCACCATTGATAGGGAGGGAGAGACTCCAGCCCCACTGGGAAGACCATGGTGCTTCATAGGGACTGAACCCTGGTAGTCACATCTAGATCCCTACTCTGCTGTCCTCTGCCTGTGGTGTCTTAGTCTCTGTGTAACTCCCTGAGCCTCAGGTTCCTCACCTGCAAAGCAAGGCCATGCCTAACTGGCCGGGCTTGTGAAGTGTTTGAGACTGCACAGCACGCAGGAAATGGTGATGTGGTGTTGATGGTCCTTCTGCCCTGCTAGGGAGAGAGGTGTATCAGGTTGATAAGATTCTGTAACAAATCACCACAAATCCTGTGGCTTAAAACAACAGAAATTAATTCTTTGTCAGTTCAAAAGTCCAAAATCAAGGTGTTAGCCAGGTTGGTTCTCGGGAGCCTCCAGGTGAATGTGTTCCATTCTCTCCTCTAGCTTCTGGAGGTTGCTGGCACTCTCTGGGTCCCTTAGTCTATAGCTGTATCATTCTACTCTCTTCCCATCACCTTCTTTGTGTCTGGGTCCTTTCCTCTTATAAGGATACCAGTCATTGGATTTAGAGTTCATTCTAAATATTATATCATCTTCAGAACCTTAACCAGTGACATCTGCAAAGACCCTATTTCCAAATAACATTGTATTCTGAGGTGCCAAGTGGGCATGAAGTTTTGGGTGGACACTGTCCAACCCAGTACAGTGAGTGCTGTCTGGAAATTGTGTCATAGCTATAAAATGCAGTACAGAATTAAGGGGGTGGGCAGGGTGGAGGGGTAGGGAGAACAGGGTGAGCCAGGAGGGGCCGGGTTCTGATCCCCTCTCTCCATGCAGGACTACCTCTTGAAGATCATCGACACACCTGGACTGCTGACACCAGAACAAGTCAGTGCCCTCTTTGGGAACATAGAAAGCATCTATGCCCTGAACAGGTGTGTGAATGGGCCTGAGGCTCACCACTTTCTGCTGATGAGGCCCATTTTGGGACCCCGGGGAAGAGCCTAGATGTCCCTGGACATGGGCTGTGACAAATGGGCCTGGGATCTGATCTATGAGGATAGGGGGAAGGGAGTTTCATCTCTGCACGAGGGCACGGTTAGGGGACAGGATACCAGCTGGGAAAATGTGCTCTGGGGAGAAGAGATAGATCATTTGAGGGCATGTGCTTGCTTGGTCCAACCTGGGCCAGCACCTTCTCAGGGGATTGCTAGAACCTTCCACGCTGGTGCTCTTCCTTTGTCCTCCTCTTTGTTCCCCACTTGCACGTCTGTAATTACTTCTTCTCCTTCCCACTGGTCCCAAGGGAAGTCTGGACTCCCCAAGGACAATTTGACCTGTTAGTGGAATGCACAAGCCAGGCAGGATCGGTGGGAGAGGCCAAACAAGGCCTGGCCAGGGGCTGCCTCAGGGCCAAGAGGCTTGTGAGGGCCTGTGTCTGCTGCCATGGGACCATGGAGCATCAGGGAGGGGCACTAGTCAGGAGGAGCAGAGCCTGGGGAGCAGTGTTGATAGGAGGACCCTTCCCCCAAGTCCCTTAAGATGGGCAGAGGGACCTTTGCAGTCAGAGAAGTCTGAGAGGGTGGGGTGCAGGCAAAACTTCAGCAGATGGTGGGCTAGGGAAGAGCAGGAGGCAGGGGAGCATTGTTTCTGGGGTTCCTACAGTGCTCCCATCTAAGATCAAGGGTGCTAGAACTTACCCTGTCTCCCTGCTTCTTGCATCCTGTACATAGGGGAGCCTTCTTTACTAGTCTCCTCTTTCCTTCCCCCTTTAATCTCTGCTTTTGTGTGTTTGACTCCTTCTGCCCACAGAGGAACTGTGTCCCTTTCCTAAGGTGGGTAGTAGTGTCCCCTCTTCCTTTCCTGCTTGCTGAGCATGTGGGCTCCCTGTATTTGTGGTGTGCTGGATACTTTCTGGGGCAGGGCTCACCAGAGGGTGGAAGCCCTGCCTCTTAGCATGACAGCAGAGCCGGCTGTGAGTCTGGGTCTCAGGAGGTGGGGCAGAGGGCACATTGCTGCAGGGGAGGCTGCAGAGTTTGGCCTCTGATCTGCTCTCCCCTCACCCAGCCAGCTACTCAGAGACCTGGACAGCTGCAATAGTGACCCTGTGGCTGTGGCCAACTGCTTTGTGGAAAGGGTAAGAAGGGCTGGGTTCTTGTTCCACCTTGCAAGGAGCTTAAAGGGAAGGGAAAGCCCAATACATGAAGATACCTGAGCCCTGGGGATCCCTCTCCAGGGAAGGGCTGGGTGCCCTGTGCCCAGGGTCTGCCAAGTGGATGGGATGCCCTAGAGAAATGAATACAAAGGTGTCTCTGCAGGCACTCAGGGGAAGGGGAGACAGAGGGCACTTAGGGGCCAGGGGTCCCACACGGTTTATAGTCAAATGAGAAACTCCCTGAAATCACTATTTTTTGATCTCTCCTTAGAGCCAAGAGTTTGATATCTACACCCAGTATTGCAACAACTACCCCAAGTGAGTAATTGGGGTGGGATGGGATGGGATGCTGAGCCATGTGATGTGTCTGGAGTCCCTTCCTCCTCATCAGGCCTTCCCTCCAGCAGTGACACTCCTTCTCCCTACTCCCAGCTCCGTGGCTGCCCTGACGGAATGTATGCGGGACAAGCAGCAGGCCAAGTTCTTTCGGGACCGGCAGGAGCTGCTACAGCACTCGCTGCCCTTGGGCTCCTACCTCTTGAAGCCAGTCCAGCGCATCCTCAAGTACCACCTGCTGCTCCAGGTAGCCTAGGGGTCCTTCCCTGGACATAGAGTCTCAGGGAGGGGCAGGGCCTTTGAGTCAACATTGTCCAAACCCCTTTCTCCTGTGCAGGAAATTGCCAAACATTTTGATGAAGAAGAGGATGGCTTTGAGGTGGTGGAAGATGCCATTGACACCATGACCTGTGTGGCCTGGTACATCAATGACATGAAGAGGAGGCACGAGCATGCCGTTCGCCTCCAGGTGCTCTGGGTCTGGGAGGTGGGTGGAGATGCCTGGGTGGGTGGGCCAGGCTGGGGACAGGGAATGTCACTGCCCTGTGTCACTGCCCTGCTGAGATGAGCTGAGGGATGATGTCTGAAGAGCCTTCTGGGGCCTGTGAAGCCTGACCCTGGTGGTTGGGGTCTTTCTGCTGTAGGAAATTCAGTCACTGCTCATCAACTGGAAGGGACCAGACCTGACCATCTACGGGGAGCTTGTCCTGGAGGGCACGTTCCGTGTGCACCGTGTGCGCAACGAAAGGACTTTCTTCCTCTTTGACAAAACACTGTTCATCACCAAGAAACGGGGCGATCATTTTGTCTACAAGGGTCACATCCCGGTAACTAGGCCACCCCAGCTCCTCTGCTGTCTTCTCCCTTCCCAAAGGGTCCTGTCTCTTCTGCTTCTTGTCTGCTTCACCAGGCTCCAGTACCAGCCTAGTGAGACTGTCTCAATGGCTGGTCCCCGCTTCCTCCCTCTGACTCCCTCTTCCCTTCGTTCCCAGTGCTCCTCCCTGATGCTGATTGAGAGCACCAAAGATTCCCTGTGCTTCACTGTCACCCACTACAAGCACAGCAAGCAACAGTACAGCATCCAGGTGAGGGGTGGCCAGGGTGCAGGGGTGGGGACCAAGACTGGCAAGCACCTGTGCATCTGATTCCTGGCTCTTTGGCTCACTCCGCTGCCCCAAGACCCAGTGTCTCCATCTGTAAAGGGGTCATTGCAGACACCCTGGGGTCGTGGGGAGGAGTCAAGGCAACCTCACCGAGAGCCAGGCACAGTTCTTCCTCCCACCTTTCCCTCAGGCAGAAGGGCTGTCTGTGCCCAGCAGCTTCAGCCTATACTAATAACCCCGGGGTCCCTTTCCCTTGGGTCCTCTCAGGCCAAGACAGTGGAGGAGAAACGGAGCTGGACTCATCACATCAAGAGGCTCATCCTGGAGAACCACCATGCCACCATTCCCCAGAAGGTCAGTTCCCAGAATGCTTGTGGTGGGGCATGGAGAGAGTGTGTCCCTTGGGGCCAGGTCCAGAGGATCTGCTGGGGCCCCACCCTCTGGATACTGGCTCCAGTGGACAGTGGGCATTGGTATAGCACGTACGCAGGCCTTGTTGTGGCCCTGTGGGGTGTCCTAGTGGGTGAGAGAGGTATAACACACAGCAAGATAGTAACTAGGTGGGTTTTCTTCCTTTCTAGGCCAAGGAAGCCATCTTGGAAATGGATTCCTATTGTGAGTGATCCTTTTTTGCCTGTTTTGTTCCTAATTATACACTGTTAGGTCAGGCTGCATCCTGGGCAGGCTTTGTCTGATTTTATTCCAGGAGCAGGGAGGGGGAGGGACTCCTCTGTCAAGGGTTGAAGGTCATCTACACAATTAGGGATGCCGTCCTGCTGAGGAGCAGGATTCTCGGCCTGAAGACCCCAGATAGAAGAAGATGGAGGGCACTCTGGAGGCATCTGGGCCCTGGATCTGGGGTTGGGTAGCAGAGGTGTGGCTGGGTAAGGGCTGGGTCTTGGAATCCAAAACCTGATTGTCTTTCTTCTGGTTGCAGATCCCAATCGGTACCGCTGTAGTCCAGAGCGGCTGAAGAAGGCTTGGTCCTCTCAGGATGAGGTATCCACCCATGTGCGCCAGGGGCGCCGGCAATCTGGTAAGGGAAGGGTTGTGTGGGCAGGAGACCTTTTTGTAGGACCCTGGACCAGGCAGGGAGTCATCTGTGGCAATATGTTTTCATCTCTCCAAAAACTAGGGCAAGGGCAACAGGCCATCCATGGAGTATTTTTTCCCTGTGCTCTTACTGCCCTCCTCCGGGTACCTCTGGGCTCTTCTTGCCCACCAGCTTGGGCAGCCCCCTTTAAGGACCTAGGAATACTTGTTCATTCAGGCCTCAGCCCCTTCTTAGCTCCCTTCCATCCAAACCTCCCTCCTTTCCACTCAGAACACTGAGCCAGTGGGAGGAACACTAGGACATCATTGCGTGATCCCCAGCCTAGTTCTGGAATGGCAAAGCAGAAGCAGGACATGAGGAAAATGAATTAGACCAAGTGGCACCAAATCCAGACAGGAAATATTTACTTTGGGTCTCAGGAAATGGTTCCATTTTCCTCCCCTGGGCCTTCTTCCATTGCTGGACTTGCCAACGTGTTCTTGGATTTATTATAATGAATCATCTATTTAGAAAGAGAAAACCTTGCTTTTATTCTTAGCTCTGCCATGATGCTGATGCACATGTGTGTTTTCTGGTCTGTTTTTACTCTGCCCTTCAGTCTAAAGGCTAGGGACAGATTTGGGTTGGGGATGGGGATTGAGAACCATCTCAGAGTTGCCCTGAGAGAAAGATTGTGGAGTGACTAAGAGCAGTGTCTTGGTTTGGATCCACAATGGCATTGTTTTTTTTTTTTTTTTCTTTTAAAAATATTTTTAGTTGTAGATGAACTTTTATGCATCTAGCTCACACTTGCTAGGCAATTGCTCTACCACTGAGCTATAACCCCAGCTCTGCATTGGGTTGAGTGACTGACCCATGGGTTGCCCTGGACACCCATGTGGATTGACGAGTGGGCTTTGGCCTTCTAGTAGGGAAGCCAGGTGGTCCCTGGAAAGCTTTCCTGTTTTTGTATTGTTTGGTATTACTTCAGGTAGATCTTGAACCCTGGGCAAACTTGAAATGGTTACGAAAATTTTATGGTTAAAAGCTCCAAATTGGGGGTGTTGCTTTATTGGTCTTAGGCTTATTTTGTTCCCTTTCCTCTGATGTTCCTGCTTAACATTAGAAGCTCTTGGAGCATAGCTTAACATTAGAAGCTCTTAGAACATGGAAGCTTTTAAGTGGTAATAGTAACCATGGTAACCGTAGCACTGTCATAATGTCTGCATCAAAACTCTCCCTCCAATACACAACTCTGTAACATACTTAAAACTGTCAACTCGTACACTTTAAATGCATTGTGTGGTATAAAAATTACATCTCAACCAAACTATCACCAAGGCAGTCAGGAAATGAGCCATTTTATACAGCCAAAATTTCCACGTGACTGAGATTTTTTTTTTTTTTTTTTTAGTTGTAGTTGGACACAATACCTTTATTTTATTTATCTTTATATGGTGCTGAGGATTGAACCCAGGGTCTCGCCATGCTAGGCAGGTGCTCTACCTCTGAGCCACATCCCCAGCCCCTCACGTGGCTGACATTTTAACCTATAAATAAATAAATACTACAAGAGTTGGGTTTTAACAATTTGTTCACTTGTTTATGAGTTTTATTTTTAACTTTAAGAAAACAGACATCTTCCTGAAACGTTTGATACTCTTGAGACTCTAGGGCACAGGGTGCTGGCCGTGCTTGAACTGTTCATTTTCTGGAGCTGGTGCAGCATCACTGGTGGGGAAGAAGCTGCCAGATGCTCCAGAAGCCCTGGGGTAGGGGCTGTGGGTTGCCATAGAGACAACCTGCATTCGAGATGTGTGTTCATCGTGATAGTTCTTCCATAGCACTTTGAAAAGGGTTTTTAAGGAAAAGTCTCCTTAGTCCGAGAATGTCTGTCTCTAGTATCCCTTTTCCCTCCTTCTCTGGGTTAGAAATCAGTGGAAGGAACTTATGGAAACTGTGGATAAAAACAGCTGAGAGGGGGTCTCAGGCCACCTGCAAAGACCTAGTGCCTGGGCTTAGTCAGCTACTCTGCCTTCCCCAGGAGTTTTTTCTACTCTCTCCTTCCAGAGAACTGAATTGGGCACATAGGTGCCCTATAGGATAAGTAAGGTCTATGGTTACATCTTAAGCTGTTTTTTTTTAAAAAAAAATTCTTTCTTTTGATGGTTTTGGGAATCAAACCCAAGGGCTCACACATGCTAGGCTGAGCTACACTTTCAGCCCCTGTTAAGTATTCTTGATTACAACTTTTAAAATGAAAGAATGAAGTGTATTCTATTTCTCACTTCAAAAGCAATGAGGTGCTTACTTATATTGATGCAGTTAGAGCGCGTACATATGTGTGTATCTCAGGAGTAAAGAAGTTCTTCAGTCTGCCCATCTGACAAGGGTCAGCTGAGAGAACTTGGCTCCAAGTTTATAGAAAACCGTGACCGGCCCTAAGACTCCTATTTAACTCCAGCTGGGCAACATTGGGGATAGGCTAGGGGTTCCATAGAGGGATCTCTTGAGATAAGGTCTTCCTATCCCTCAGGTCTGCCCCCAGAAAGGCTGGGGTAGGAGGTCATGGCACCACCAGTCTAATGGATATGTTTTGTGTCCTGTCCCCAGAGCCTAGTCACCCCTTATCCAGCTGGGCAAAACTCCCCAACAGGCAATGAGGCTATGCGATGCTAGGCCTTCAGGGCCGTAGGAAGTCGGGTGCGACCTCTGTTTTCCAGCTAGGGTGCTATGGGGTTGTAGCTAGTGTGCTGACGAGGTCTTTGCAAGAGAGGAAGAGGGAGACATGGCTGGGTAGTCTGAAGGGGCAGCATGGAGCCCATCCCATCTCTATGGCTCTAGAACTAAAGGCCATGGGTGTTCTATCGTAGGGACTGGGGTAACATGCTGCACTGTGGGACTCTGCAGTGGGATGGGAGTGGCCCAGGCCCTGCCTCCCTGTTGGCAAGGTGTGAGGAGGCTTGGTGACAGTGTGGAGGGAGCCTCCCTGGGGCCGTAGGGTTGCTGGAGGTGAGCCAAAGGGACTTTGAGCTGGTGATGGGCCTGCGGTGCTGTGAACGTGGGATGCAGGCCAGGTGTCGCTATTTCTTGGCCTGTGCTGACTCTGCCCATTTGTGTTCCTCAGAGCCGACCAGACACCTGCTCAGGCAACTAAACGAGAAAGGTGAGTATGTGAGGGGGTGGATGGGATTTGCAGGGAGCGTTGGGTGGGGTGCGAGGGCGAAGCAGGTGGGGGTTGTGGAGAACAGGTTGAGGGAACTCAGTCTCTATTCCTCATGTCACCTGAAGAGGGGATTGAGCTGTCCCCCAACTTGCATGCCTTATACCCTTTCCTCCATAACAACAGAAGCCAAGCAGCAGGCACAGACCTCTGCTCCTGATCATCTGTTAGCCATTCCTTTGAAAGCCCAGGGAGAAGGGTCTTTGGAGCCCGAGCCCTCAGTGAGGCTTCCCTGGGGGCTCTGGCCTCTCTAAAGAGGCCCTTTCTCCTGCTTATTGGTCTTTTCTCCTCCCCATGTGCTGGGGACCTGGTGGTGGTGTCAGCAGCCAGAGGAGCAGGAATGAAGGTAAGGCCAGTGGGCGCAGAGGCCGGGGAAGAGGGGCTGGCAGGACCGAGGGTGGCCGGGATGGCCCAGGTCGGCCCACCCCGCTACTTACTGTCTTCATTCATTCACCATATACCTATCAATACCTACTGGGTGCCAGGCTCTGGCACAGGGTCACAGGGATGAATAAGATGGTCCTTGCCCCAGGGGACCCTTTTGTACCCTCTCCTGGAGTGGCATCCTTCCCACCTAGATCCTTTCTCATTTCCCTCTCATTCCCCTCTCTGAGGCAGTCAGGCTTCTTCAGGGCCTGTGTTCCCAACTTGATCCAAGCCTCCCCACCATGAGATGCCCCCCTCCTCACTGGAATCCCGTGGAGGCCGAGGCTGGGCATGGATGGTTGTCTGTGTGAAGCCCCCACTCCCTGCCCCCATTTGCCTGTGGGAGGGGAGGAGGTTGCCCACAAGGCTGGTCACGAGGGCTCTTGTGCTCTGAACAGCATGCAGGCAGTGCTGGTGCCCTCCTGGACTTTGGGCAGCCCCTCCATACACGGGGCCTGCCGCCGCAGGCTGAAGGGGCTGCCCAAGAGGAGCAGGAGGAAGAGGAGGAGGAGGTGGTGGAGGAGGAGGAGGAGGAGGAGGAGCAGGCCTTTCCGGTCTCTCTGGAGGACCTGGAAGGGCATGAAGGCAGCGAGAAGGGGGCCAGGCCGGAGCCCCCAGGCTCGGAGGAGGAGGAGGAGGAGAGTCTGGCAGTGGCAGAGCAGGTAGCTGACTTTGCCAGCTCCCTACTGGCCGCCCTCCACTGCTGGCACTATCGAGCCAACGCTTTACTTTTCTCCCGGGGTGCTATGGTGAGGTGTCTCTTTGATCTCCCCTCCTCCTTGCATGTTCCCTGGCTCATGCATGCCCATCTGAGAGTCCCCTCCTGTCCCCTCCCCACCCTGCCCTGTTTCTTCACTCCTATCAGCACTTCTTAACCTCCTCACTCATTGTCATGCCCCGGTGAGTCCCTGGCATGCGCTGTTCCAGGACTGGACACTAACCCACTGAGTGGGACTAATGGGGTGGGGGTGGGGTGGGGGAGGAAAAGCCAGCACACTGCAGGGCTAAAAGGTCAAGGCCACTTGGCCTGGAAGGAAAAGTGGCTGGGCTTTTCCAAAGCCTCATACCTGGCAAGGCTCTCTGCAGCCCCAGGCCTGGTGGGTCAGGTGCTCTGGAATGTCTCAGGTCCGGGGCCAGCTTAGGGCAGCCCAACCTCCTTGGGTATGGGACGTGCTGTCCATGTTGGGATGCAGAAGGGACCAGCTCCCAGTTGTCCTGGAGTTGATGACTGACCTCTTCTTGCTTCAGGGGAAGGGACACAGAGAATCTGAAGGCCCTAAAAGCTGCAGAAGGCCCAGTAACCATTCTCCAACCAGTGCTGAGAAGCATCTGAGCTTTGAGTCTATCTCTTCTCTGCCAGAGGTGAGTGGCCAGCAAATGGGATGGAGATAATGTGGGGGTGCCTGGAGCCCCAATCTCCAGCTCTGCAAGCAGGTCTTTAAGGCAGGGACTGTCCCACTGTGCCCTTGGAAATAGGGCTGTGTCCCCCCGGCGCCCCCTTCCCGAACTCTTGCCCCTTCAGGAGACCTGTCCAGTCTAGGGTATATGGTTTGGTGAATAGATAGCCCCTTCCATAAATTATAAAAAAAAGTTGACCCTTCCTTGAGACAGATACAGCCACATGCCAAGGGACACAGCTAATGGAAGTGAACCAGGACTTCAGGTCCTCTAAGCTAGGCCACCTTGTATACAGCAGAAGGTTCTGACCCTGCCAGCGTGCCAGGCATTTAAATCACTCCTGCAGCCACCTGGACAAAGGAATAGGGTATTGACATCTATTGGAAGCCTCCTGTGCTTTGTTTTGTCTCTCCCTTCTTTTCCCTGCAATAGCTCTAGAAGGAGAAGAGGCTCTGAGCGGTTAAGTGGCGGGCTGCAGCTGGGTAGAGCGGAGAGTGGATCTGGATCTCTGGCTCAGAGGCCCACCTTCCTCTTCTCCTACCTCGTGCTGACTGTGGGTTGTATGGAGCTGACTCCTTTGCTGCTGCTGCCACTGCTGCTCCTCCTCCTCCATCACTTTCACCACCTCCTTGGGATGGCAAGTCCAGCTGACTTCCAAAGTTATAGGGAAAAGGTCACGAGCTAGGCTAGACCCCAGGTTGTCCTTCCTAGCCAGGAGAGACTAAAAAGCTGGATGACACTGGATAGGAATAGACCATGATGTCCTTGTTTGTTTGGGCTGCTATACTTAGATTGGGAGCTTATAAAACAACAGAAATTGCTGGGTGCAATGGTACATGCCTATAATCCTAGTGACTTGGGAGGCTGAGGCAGGAGAATTGCAAGTTCGAGACCAGCCTCAGCAACTTAACAAGACCCTGTCTCGAAAAATAAAAAGGATTGGGGATGTAGCTCAGTGGTAGACCACCCCTGGGTCCAATCCCCAGTATGCAAGGAATAATAATAAAAAACAACAAATTTATTGTTCATAGTCCTGCAAGCTGGAAGGTCCAAGATCAAGGGACCAGCAGATTCCATATCTAGTGAAGGGCCGCTTTCTGCTTCATAGATGTCCTCTTACCGCTGTGTCCTCTCACGGTAGAAGGGGCAAGGAAACTCCCTCAAGCTTCTTTTCCTAAGGGCACTAATTCCATTCATGAAGGAGGAACCCCCACCCACGACTTAATCTCCTCCAAAAGGCACAGTTGGTTAATGCTGTCACACTGGGTGTTAGAGTCTCACACATCAGTTTTAGGATGACACTATCATCCAGACCATAGAAAGTGGCACTGTGCAATAATAATAGGATGTAAGTCCCACATGTAATGTTAGTTTTCTAGTAGCCATGTTTAAAAGAAACGTGAAATTAATTTTAGTACTATGTTTTATATAACCCAGTAGGTCCAAAATATTATCATTTCAACATATAATCAATATAAAAAGTTATGGATGCATTTTATCCTTTATATATATAGAAAGCCTTTGAAATATATTCTCAGTTTGGACTAGCCATACTTTAGGTGGTGGTCAAGAGGGAATTCTCAAATTTGCTTCTTTCCAATTCCATCTGTTGGGAAATGCATTTAAGATTTTTTTTGTAGTTGTTGATGGACCTCTATTTGTTTATTTGTATGTGGTGCTGAGGATCGAACCCAGTGCCTCACAGTTGCGAGGCAAGTGCTCTGCCTCTGAGCTCCAACCCCAGTCCTGGCATATGCATTTATGCTAGGCCCACAGGTACTGGGCCTGGTAGGAGCCAATTCCCTGTCCTCACGATCTAACAGGGTTTTGGCACATGGTTGTGTTGCCCTCCTTCCTGACATCCCACAGAGGCCTTGGTCCCTCAGGGAAGTTGGAATGTCACTCACCCAACCTGCGTCTGGCGCCTTGAGAGCTTGGGTAGGAGCCTTACCTTCAGACCTGGGATTCCTAGTGCTATGGCTCAGTGAGAGCCAGCCCCTGGGAGTCAGGGGCAGTGCTTGGCCCAGTGTTAAATCTCCACCTTGTGCCTATAGTTCACAGGCAGGCTGCCACTGAGAGGTGTCCCTGCCCTTCCCCATTCCTCATGATTTTCTTGGCGTGAGGACATGAGCCCAGCACCCTAGCTGCAGGGTGATTAAAAACACCATCATTGCTGGGCGTGGTGGTGTGCACCTGTAATCCCAGCAGCTCAGGAGGTGAGACAGGATCACAAGTCGAGGCTGGCCTTGGCAACTTAGTGAGACCTTGTCTTAAAAAACAAATGGGCTGGGGGTGCTTAGTGGGAAGGCATCCCTGGGTTAGATCCCCAGTACCAACAGAAGAAAACAAACCAAACCAACATCCTCATTTTCCTTTCTGTGAGGCCCTGTCACCCTACTGAGTCACACTCATCCTGTCTTCCAGTCCTACTCTACAGGCCCTCTCACAGGCTCTGAGCAGACCATGCCATCCTCGTGTCTCCCAGTGTCATGAGGGAGGCTTTATACTCATGTGAGCTCTCTCTCCTGTGTCTCAGGTTGAGCCAGACCCTGAGCTTGGGCCTGAACAGGAGGTCTTTGCTGCTGTGGAAGGTCCCAGCACCGAGGACATGCCTTCTGACGCAGAGTCTCCAGAGGTCCTGGAAACACAGCTTGATGCTCACCAGGGGCTGCTGGAGATGGACCACCCAGGTGACATGGTGGACTTAGTGGTGGCCGACAGCAACGAGGACCTTAAGGCCCTGAGCAGTGAAGAAGAGGAGGAGGAATTGGGGACAGTCCAGGAGCCAGAGAGCCTCCTGCCACCCTCTGTGCTAGACCAGGCCAGTGTCATTGCTGAGCGTTTTGTCAGCAGCTTCTCTCGGCGGAGCAGCCTGGCACTGGAGGATGGCAAGTCCAGTGGCTTTGGGACACCACGGCTGGTCAGCCGGAGCAGTAGCGTGCTCAGCTTAGAGGGCAGTGAGAAGGGCCTGGCCCGGTGGGGCAGCACCACGGACTCCCTCAGCAACCAGCCCACTCCAGAAATGGACATCAGCACAGGGATGGCCTCAGAGAGTGGCCCTTCTGTCAATGGGACAGAACCCCCAAATGCAGGCAGCCCTGTGGAGCCTGACAGGTCCTCCTGCAAGAAGAAGGAATCGGCACTCTCTACTCGAGACAGGTTACTGCTGGACAAAATCAAGAGCTACTATGAAAACGCAGAGCACCATGATGCGGGCTTCAGTGTCCGGCGCCGGGAGAGTCTCTCCTACATCCCCAAAGGACTGGTGAGAAACTCTGTCTCCAGGTTCAACAACCTTCCCAGGCCAGACCCAAAGCCTGCAGCTCCAGTAGAGTACAAGAGACAGGGGGGCTCCCGACCGGCTTCCTGGGCCCTGTTTGATCTCCCAGGACCCAGCCAGGCGGGAACAGGAGACTCGGCTCCTATCACGGATGCTGAGTTCCGTCCATCTTCTGAAATTGTAAAAATGTGGGAGAGAATGGAATCTGCTGAGGGGAGCCCCCGGACAGGGCCAGGCCAGGGCCAGGCCAATGGCTTTGACCTGCAAGAGCCACTCTTCATTTTGGAGGAGCATGAGCTGGGGGCCATCACAGAGGAGTCAGCTACCGCCTCACCAGAAAGCGCCTCCCCCACGGAACGGCCCAGCCCGGCCCACCTGGCTCGGGAGCTGAAAGAACTGGTGAAGGAGCTGAGCAACGGTGCCCAGGGGGAGCTGGTCACCCCACTGCACCCCCGCATCATGCAGCTCTCTCATGTGATGGACAGCCACATGAGTGAGCGTGTCAAGAACAAGGTCTACCAGCTGGCCCGCCAGTACAGCCTCCGCATCAAGAACATCAAGTCAATGGCGGCCAGGCCGCCACTGCAGTGGGAAAAGGCAGCTCCTGAGAGGGACAGGAAGAGCCCCACCGTTGCCTGCCCACAGGAAGAGCCTGGAGACCTAGCAGGTGACAAAGGTATGATGGGGGTGATGGTCCAGGGGTGGAAAAGTCTATTGGGAACTTGGAGAAAGTAACTTCTAAAGAGACCATGTCAAAGAGAGGACTGGGGCCAGGCACGGTGGCGCATGTCTGTAATCCCAGCCACTCGGGAGGCTGAGGCAGGAGGATCT
Source organism: Callospermophilus lateralis (assembly GCF_048772815.1). Lineage (NCBI taxonomy): Eukaryota > Metazoa > Chordata > Mammalia > Rodentia > Sciuridae > Callospermophilus > Callospermophilus lateralis. Next base: position 66,500,869 of record NC_135307.1, on the reverse strand, counting down.
AGAGTTCAAAGCCAGCCTCAGCAACTTAGTGAGGCCCTAAGCAACTCAGTGAGACCCTATCACTAAATAAAATACAAAATAGGGTTGGGAATGTGGCTCAATGGTTGAGTGCCCCTGAGTCCCTGGTAATCCACTCCCCACCAAAAAAAACCCCCGAAAAACAAAAAAGTAGGGCTGGACCCCCTGCCCTACTGATGTGTGGTGAGTCCCAGCCTCTGGTCTGGTGCTCTGAGCCTGCTCCTCTGGGTGAGCCCTCTGTGTGGAGCAGAGGGAGGAACATGGTCAGGGGCCCCTCCCTTACCAGGATGAGAGCAGAGCTCCCATTTCTTCCTTTGACTCCTGGCCCCTTCCCCTCACTGCCTTTTCTCCTCTTCCCGTTGCCCTGTGATAAAGGGGCAGTTAATGGAATTTCTCTCCTTTGGTACCAAGCCCCAGGAAGCAGCCTCACCTGGGAAGTGAGCTGAGGGCGGTTGGGAGCCCTCCCTTCGGGCCCCTCCTCTCACAGCCACTCATGGCTCGCTCTCTCCTCACAGGCAAGAGAAGGCCCTTGCTCTCCCTCTTCACCTACGAGCAGCTGGTGGCCCAAGAGCACAGCCCCCCCAAGCCCTCCTCTGCTAGAGAGACGTCCCCACGCCGTTTCTCCTTCAGCCCTTCTGCTGCCAGCCCAAGGACCACCTCACCTGGGGGCCGGCCCTGCACTCGGAGTCCCCCCAGCCCCTTTGACACTGAGACTTTCAACTGGCCCGATGTCCGAGAACTCTGCTCCAAGTATGCCTCCCACGATGAGGCTGTCCAGGCCGAGGGAAGCCGCCCTCGCCCTCGCCCTCGTGGCCCACCCGTCAACCGGAGCCACTCTGCGCCTGAGAATATGGTGGAGCCCCCTCTCTCTGGCAGAGTGGGCCGCTGTTGCAGCCTGAACACCAAGAGGAGCCAGGGAGCTACCCAGTCCCCACCTCCTAGGATGCCGCCTCAAAGCCGGCTGAATGGAGGCGAAGCCCTGTATGTCACCGCAGACGTCACCCTGGAGAACAACCGGCGAGTGATTGTCATGGAGAAGGGACCCCTTCCCAGCCCCACTGCAGGGCTGGATGAGGAGGGCAGTGGGCAGGGACCAAGCTCACCGGCAGCCATGGTGACACAAGGCCAACATTTCCCAGACTCTGTAGAGTATCAGCCAAAGGAAGATGGTCCCAGGGACCCAGCAGACCCAAGCAAGCAGAGCAGAGTGAGAAACCTGAGAGAGAAATTCCAGGCTTTGAACTCTGTAGGTTGACTCTGACTCCTGGTCAGGGGCAGGAGCCATGTGGGTGTGGAAGAACCTGGTATACCTCCCCCCGAATCTGGGCTTACATGGGCCCCTTGCCCAGGGCCCTCGTGAAGGCTGCCCTTGCTCTCCTAGAAGAGCGACCCAGCGTGGCCTCACCTGCAGCCTGCTCTGTGTACTGGTGGTCTCCTGGGCCTCCAGACACCTGTCCTCAAGCCCAAATGAATCGCGCTTCCCACTTCCCTTGTAAATATCTCTCTGGTTGGAAGCCAAATATTTAAGCTCACTTCTTCCCAGGAAGAGCAAGCGCTGCTCAGGCCCTTGGCTGGCCATTGCCAGGCCGAGGACCCTTGGTGGGGAGACCTGGGCAGGCTTTGCTCTTTAACTGTGCCTTTTCTTAGGACTCAGGAATGAGGCCAATAATTTATTGCTTTCCATCCTGTGGTATGTGCGTGCGAGCGAGTATGCATCTTGTTGTTTATTCCCCCCCCTGTGAAGAATGTAACCGACTTAGTTCAGGTACTTTTGAGGGTTGTCTTGCTGTCCCTGTGGTTGTCGCTAATGTACACACATTTCACTCTGTGCCAATGGTGCAATAACCACTGCTGACCCACCGACCTGTGTGTGCCTTCTTACTGCGCCTGGCGCGGGTGGGGAGAGTTGCTGGTGGCTGAGGATTTCTTAGAGTAGGCAGGGCACAGGGTGTTCCCTCTGCACTCATCGGTCATCCAGGCACCAGGATGCTCATGGGGCAGGCAGGAATAGCAGGATGCACAGGAAGGAGCTTGTTTTCTGCTACTTCTGCTTCTCTGTCTACCCACGGCCTGGCGTCCTGTCTGGGGCAGAGGGCCTCATATGCCAACCTTTGGCTCTCTTCCTCAAGGGCCAAAGTTGTGCTAAAAGCGGGGAGGGAGGAGTGACCGGGGCAAATGGGACACTTTCTAATAAGAAGTTACCAATATCTGGTGCGAATACCTCATCTTTCCCTCTCCAGTCCCAGGAGGCATCCCAGAAGGCAAGGGTTCCTAGCTTGGGGTCTGGGCATGTCCTCAAATGGCTTCCAATATTGGGTGAGGAGTGCGTGTGTATTTTGCCAGGATGGATCCTCTGTTTTCATCACATTGAGAAAGCCTGGATTCAGAAGGGCTGGGAATGCCTCCCTCTTGCTCATTGGGATTTCTGCCCTTTCTCCTTGGAGGACCAATTCTCATTTTGCCCAGTTTGTTCTGGCTGGGGTTGGACAGGAAGAGGCTGCGGGGCCCCGGTGGTAGATAAATGTTCCTGTAGCCCTGCAGAGTCAGGGCCCATGAGTCTTCTGACCTAAGAGGATGGATTCAACCTGAACATGGGTTTGCTGAATCTCCTGAGGTCAAGGGGAGACCAGTGGTGAGTGGCAGTCTCCTGTGCAGAAGCAGGGCAGTTAGCCTGTGTTCTACCAGCTGCCCTGAATCTTCTGTGGTCATATCCATAGTCACTGAGAAGAGAGCTGGCTCCTCCCAGGCCAGTCCTGGATACAACACTGAGAAGCCACAAATGTACCAGGCAGGTGACTCACACTTTTATCCCAGCCTTGCCAGTAGCCAACTGGATCGCCCCAACTTTTGCCCTTTCCTCATATGTGGATTGAAGACAACGGATGAGCTCCTGCTTCTCAGACTCCCTAATGGAACTCTTCAGGACATGGGCCAAGGCCAGGGCAGAGGGTCTTATCGGCTGCCCATTAGAATCATCTGGGAGCCTTTTGAAACCCAGCAGTGCCTATGTTCCATGCACCCAGACCAAATGAGAAACTGCCCCTCTGTAGATGGACCCCAGGCACAGAGGCTAGGGACTCTAATGTCCGGTGTGGCCTGGACTCATCTGTGACTAGAAATGATTTTACCTTGCAGTAGGCCTTCCAGTTGAAGGAAGCTTGGCTCAGGGTCTCAGGTGGCACCCGTGGCCTGGGTACCAGGCTCAAGTCAGAGCCTAGCTATCCCTTTGTCTTCATGGTGCTGGCTCTCTGTGGCCCAGTTCAAAGAGAAATGAGGCTAGTCAAATAAGGAACAGACAAATGTGGAGCATTATATAGATTTATTAGAAAAACTAGTAAATGGGTTTCCTCTGGTTGGTGGAAGCACATTTGAGCAGGTGGAGGACAAGGCCCAGCCGGCCCCAGGGCCAGCCCCAGATAGCATATTCTGTACCCAACAAGTGACATTCCTCTGCAGCCACGTCCTCTCTTGCATCCTCCCTGAGCTTGCTTGTCCAAGGGACCAAGCCATGTGGCCAGCTGGTCTCTTCCTCTTCTGGATCTCTGCCCCCTCCCACTGAGGGAGGAAGGAGATCCAGGACCAGTCTAGGGGACCTGATGGCCCTCCCACAGGCAGAATGGAGGGGTGGAGTAGGGGGGAAAGCCGAGCCCGACACAGGCCTCCTGTTCTGGGTGCTTAGTGAAAGGAGTGGGGGGAGCCCCAGGACCCTCCACTCCTCCCTCAGCCAGAATCAGCTGAGGCCAGGGACAAAGGGGAAGAGTGGGCAGGAGGACGCCTGACATGCCCAGAAGGAGCTTCCTCTAAGCCACCCTGGGGAGGAAGCCTGTTATGCTGGTGTGGACTGGAGCTGTGTCACCCTAGTTTGGAAACACTGTCAAGGAAAAGACTGCAAAATAGAAAATATGAGAAAAGAAGGGGAAAAAAGAAACCTTGCCAGGGCACCTGGAGAGCTTAGTCCTGGAGTGGCATAGAGTCTCCCAAATTCGGGCATCTGCAATGTCAGTCCAGTTGATTGAGTGTCTCGGGACCTGGGTGATGTGGGCAAGATGCGTGGGGAGCTGGCGGTAGATAGTGAATCACATGCAGCTGGCTGCCCTTGCCCAATCCTGGAGACCTGGGGTGGCGAAATTCTAGCTCTTCCATGGAGCCCTTTCTTTCGTGACTCCATGGAGTTGCTCACTGGAAATTCCTCACTTCTGGTGCTACTTGGGCACACATGGAGGGGAGAAGGTGGATCTTTGTCCATTGGCTCACTACTGGCCCGGGGAAATAGTTGCGAGCTACTTGTCACCTTCTGTCCTTGGCCAGGAGCCTGCTCTCTGTCCCAGAGGTGGGCCTGCCTTTGAATGCACCAAAGGCTTTTTTTTACTGCCAGGTGAGTATGGTCACTTTCCAGCCTTGGCTTCCCCAGCAGACAGAGGCTGACTAATGGAACACGCCAGGTTCCCTGTAGAAGCAGAGGGTCATAGGGTCCTATGTGTTGAGCCAAATGAAGACCCTCACTGTAGAGGTGGAAGACCTCATGTGGGGAGAACAGGCTCCACTGGGTAACTGATTCCCTCCCGTGTGGATCCTGTCTGATGGAGTCGGCCTCACCCTGACACAGTGCTCTCTGAGCTGTGCCTGCCCCAGTCGGTACTAAAGGTTCCTGGGAAGGCCTCCTAACTCTGATGTCTAGCTGTGTGGCTTTTCCCTGAGTCTTACCTGATTCATTTCCACAAAGCCAAAGCTCCTTCCCATAGGGAAGGCAATAGAAAAAGTAGCTTTGGGCCCTGGGGACCTTTTTGGTCTCCCTGGGGGAGAACGCCTGCTGCCTCCAGCTTGATCCCCTCTTTAGGACCTAACCCCAGATAAGATGCTGGGCTGAAGCTGTATTGCTTTCAGAGAAGGAAAGTCCTCATTGGACTGGTGATTTCGCCCCTCCAGAGCATGGGGAAGACTCTCCCTGGGGACAGAGATTGCAGAGCCCCTGTTAGTGTTTGGAGGTGGGTTTGGGAGATGTTTGGTGATCTCTGTATCTATATGTCTCTCAGAACCCAAGGCCAGGCCCTCTCTGGCCCCAGCGTTTATCCCAGCCGCCCAGCGTTAGTTGTGTCACATGCTGTTAATACCTAGGTACGGCCATATTTGTCACTCCACTCTGATAACCCGGCTCTCTGTCCGGTCAGTCAGTAGCCTTGGATGACACCAGCTGCAGACACAGTGGGCACTGGACTTTGGGATGCTTTACCTGGCGCTGGGGCATCCATCCCATATCTGGGGGCCTACACTGGTTCCCTGCTGAGCATCTAGCAGATATTGCTGGCTTGGTTGCTACTGGGAGTGGGAAGGATCCCAGCCCGGAGAGGCAGAGCCTTAGGCAGTGTGGGGACCTGTCTGTCCCTCCTTCAGGTCTGAGCCCTGAGCCCGAAGCTCTAACTAGGGTTTTCAAAGAGGAATGGTTTGAGAACTGCTGGTCCTCCCTCCTTCAGTCTCTGCTGGTACCAAAAAAGGGTGCCAGGGGCAGCAGGAGGCTCCCTCAGTCAGGACCCACAACACAGAGGAGGGGAGAGGAAAGTATCTGCTGGCCCTAAGGAGGGACCCAGTTCTGAGAAAGCCCAGTGGGGAGGTGGCTGGCAGCACCTGAGGCCCTGTGTTCCTTCTTGTCCCCTCAGTCCCCCAGCAGCCCCTTGCCCAGAGCTGGGGCTCTGTGGCCCCCCTGAAGTCTCCTCGTTCCCCTAAGGGCAGGTCAGGCTTTGCCAGTGTCCCCCTTCCCTTTCCCTTCCCCTTTCCTGGCTGTGGCCACATGGGAGGTAACCCCAAGCACGACTTGCTGTGGGAGTGGGCAGCATTGGACAAGCCCCATCAGCCACCTTCTGCTTTTATGGGGATGCAGAGAGGAGGGCATGCGCCTCGGGGAACCGTTTCCTGCCTCCTGGAGCCAAGCCGTCTGTGCCACAGGCAGAGGGCATGTTGGCAGGCGTCGGGGCTGCCAGGCAGGGCGCAGAGGCAGCTATTGCAGCGCAGCGGGGGCCCAGGGGCCGGCCTGGTGACTCTCGAGCTGGTGGGCAGGAGGTGGAGGAGGACCATCCACTGTGGAGGTCAGGGCCCACGGCCTCAGGTGGCCGGTCCCTGTGTGCCCTGATGCACCACTGCGCCTGCCTGGCTGGCCCCACCAGCGGGGGCCACCGGCTGCTATTTCTTTTTGGGGAAGAAACTGAATCTCTTCTCCTTGTCCTTCTTGCCAAGACTGGCATCCGGGCCAGTGAGGGAGGGCAGAGGCAGGCTCTGCGTCTTGACGCGGATGCTCTGGGACTCATTGATGGCAGTGCTCACACCTTGCAGCCAGGACAGCATCTCCTCCTACGGGATGGGAGCGTCAGGGCCAAGTCCAGGGCCCCCAAGGCAATGGGAGTGCTCCTGGGACTGCCTGTTCCACGGGAGCCTTGAGGTCCAGAGGCCTAGGTCTCTTCCACCTGCCTCTTTGTTAGGCACAGATGGGTTGGTCACCCCACACTTACCTCATCTTTGCCATGGAAGAGCCACTCGCTGCCATTACTCAGCCTAGGAGATAAAAAGAGTTTCCTGTCATGTCAGAAGCCAACACCTGGATGGAGTGGGCTAAGACTCCCCCTGTCCCTGAGCCTGTTATTCAGAACACTCTCAGTGCCTTCTGAGAGGTAAGAGTCTGTCGTGAGCCTCTTCAATTCGTAAAATCCTCAAGGAACAGCATGAGCTTGGTTGGAGCTGGTCACTCATGCCAAAGCCATCAGCCTGAGGGTTCAAAGGGTTCAGGGCCTAGGTAAGGGGCAGCAGGCAGGAAGGCTCACCTCAGCTTAAAAACGTGCTTCTTCTTTTTGTAGTTGGCAGCAATCTCACAGATAGCATGTCTCAGGGCCAGGGGCTCCTCCCCATGGTAGGGAACCCCCAGGGCCAAGTTTTTGGCGTCCTTGTAGAAGGTCAGTTCACTATTCCTGAGCACACAGTACAAATTGTTCCAGGACCTGCAAAGATGGGGACAAATAGGTCACCCACAGCCTGATACAGTATCTTTATGATCAATGCCTATGGCTTTTCCGTTTCTTTTTATTTAGTTATCTTTGCTCTGATAAATAGTAAGGTTTTATTATTTAGAAAGTGTAGGGGATGGGTAGGGGAGAGGATCATCTGTATGTAATTTTAATACCAAAAGCTAACTACTGTTACATTTTACATATTCTAGTTTTTCTTCTATTCACATTCAGATTTTTCTATATACATAGATAACTAAAATTGGAATATACTGTCTCTCTCTCTGTCTCTCTCTCTGTCTCTCTCTCTTTCTCTCTCTTTCTCTCTCTCTCTCTCTCTCTCTCTCTCTCTCTCTCTCTCTCTCTGTCTCTCTCTCTCTGTTTGTTTATTTTCTGGGAATCACACCCAGGGCCTCAGGCATGCTAGGCAAATGCTCTACCATTGAACTACATCCACAGCCTTATATATTCAATTTTATCTCCTGCTTTTAAGATTAAACACTATATCATGAGTATTTATTCATATCCTCAAATATTTCTTGATATTGATTTTTGGGTGACTATAGTATGCCATAATATATACACATAATCCCTTTATTGTGGAAAATTTATCCATAATTTAAATAGTGATGTGATGATCATTCTCATAAAATATACATCTTTGCCTATAGTTCTAATCTTACCATGAAATTATACATTTCTAGAAGTAGAATTACTAAATCTAAGATCAATAGCACAAACTTAATTTTTCAAAGTATTCCACATTCATTGGAAAATTTGATTCTCACTACAGAATCATGAAGTGAATTGGGTTTTGTTTTGGTTGTTATTTTTGTTTGGATGATATATGCACAGTATATTATCCTAGCACGTGTGTGTGTATGTGTGTGTGTGTGTGTGTGTGTGTGTGTGTGTGTGTGTGTGTAGCATTAGGGATTGAACCCAGAGCCTTTTGCATGCTACGCACACTCTCTGCCACTGAGCTGTACTTCCGGGCCTTTTTTGAGGGTAGGAAGGTGGAGAACTAGTAGGGCGCATGGATAAGAAGTACTGGAAGGTCAGTGTAAAAATTGCTGCAGAGCCATTTTTATGAAGCCTGGGTTTCTGACTTGCTACTCAGAGATCCTTCCTCCAGCAGTAAGGCAGCTGCTGAGGGGGACCTGGGTCTTTGGAGTAAGGTTGTGCCTTGAGAAAATGACTTAGCCTCTCTGAGACTGTTTCTCCATCTGGAAATGGAAAGTATCGCAGGGTGGTTGTTAGATTTTATCAGTCCTAACATAATGCCTGGCACATAGTAGGTACTCAATAAGTGTTAGCCTCCCTTTTTCTGGTGGACTCCCATTTAAGCAATAAACCTCTTCTGGGCAGCTGGGTCACTAAATTGTTTCTTTTTGGAATTTGAAGTAGCTTTGTGGAGTCCCCCCAGATAGGGAGCTTGTGTGCTTCCAAGTGTCCCTGGGAATGTGGCTTGCTTCAACTTCTGGGTTCCATTTCCCTGAGACCCTGGACTGCTGCTAGAGAAAAAGAGGCTCCAAGGACCTGGGAGGAGGCAGCCCTGTAAAGACCAAATCCAAGGACATGACTAGCTCAGAATCAGGAATGGACATATCCTTTGAGTCAGTTTCCCAGGGTCATGGACTCACTGAATGACAGCACTAGAAGGGACTCCCAGAGGGCATCTGGGTCATGGGCCCCCAGTCACCTCCTATTTTAGCTAAAGAAGTAGGCCTAGATCAATGAAAGCAGGTCTTGGTCAAGGACCTGCTGTTAGACTCCCTCTTGCTGCCCAGCCTTGCAATAACTGTAATATCAATAGCCAGTGTCCACCATGGCCCCACTCTGTGCCAGGGACAGTGTCCCTACTGACCATGCCTACCATTGTCATCATGGCCATTTTATGAATGGGGAAACTGACAGGGAGGTTAGGTAACGTGTGTGAAGTCATAGGATTTGAACTCTGGACCACAACTGAGGCTTTTTCCATCATGCCAAGTGGCCCTGGTTTGGCTCCTGGGGGGACCCAGGAGCTCTCCCAAATGAGAGGCCAAGGCCGGCTCTTTCCTAGCACACACCCGTGGCCAAGGCTCTGCTACTAGAGATCCCTAGAAGCTGCCCCTCTCCCGCGCCCGGCAGCCCTCCCCGACACCTGTTGGATGCCTTCTTGTTGGGCCCCTCCAGGTCATGCTTGCGGCCAAGGTAGCCCTCCATCTGCACGCTGTGCCCGTGGTCCCGCTGGGCCGGCAACGTTGTGGGCTCGTCGCCCTCACTCAGAGGAGTGTCTAGGACCTTAAACAGGGGCTCCGTGGCAGGCCTCTCATTTTCATCAGATTTCTCCTCCTGCCCAGGCAAGGGTGGTGGCTGCAGGTCCTGAGGCCATGGCCTCTCTTCTTCCCCCTGCTCAGGGGCACAGAGGGAGAGCATACCTTTCTGGGGGCTCAGGCAGGGCCTCCACCTGAGCCTCCTTCCCTTGTTCAATGGCTCCCTAGCCTGCCATGGGTACCCACTCGCTTCCCTGGCCTCTCCCCATACCTCTGGCTCCAGCTCCCCTGCTCTCTTTTGTCCCCCTCTAACAGCAACAGAAGGTCCTCAGAGGGGCCTGAGGAATGGTCGGAATTTGGAACAGGTTCCAAGTCTTTTGGAGAGCTCTGGTTCAGTGCCTGGCTCCAGACCCCAACCCCTGCTTCTATCATTTACTCTGTGGCACACGGGCCTTGGGAAGAGTTCATGTGAACAGAAGTTCTGCTGCTAAGACAAGTTTGCAAACCACTTTTCCTAGGGTGTTGAGTAGGAGATCTTCTGGTACTTCAAATTGTCATCAAAGCCCTAATGCTAAGGGTACTGGGCTCCAAGTCACCCCATGTCACTCCCAGTCCTTCATTGGGTCTATCAGGCCCCCTCCCATCATCTAATGAGAATTTGTGGATGGGGCAGTGGTTCCCAGGGCTGGTTGCCTTTGAAAGTCACCTTGGAAGCTTACAAAATGTTCTCAAGTCCTTCCCTCAAGACAGTGTTAACTGGTCTGCAGGGGTCAGCACATTGGTGTTTCTTGATAAGCATTTCATGACTCTAATGTGTACTATAGGCGGAGAATTGCCCGAACAGAGTCCTTACTTTGGGGAACTGCTGTGGGTTCTCCCTCCCTACACACTTCCTGTTCCCCGACTGGGCATTTCCTTATGCAGAGGCCTCTTACCTGTGCCTCATGCAGCAGGAGAACTGGGTAGCAGGGGGCAGCTAGTAAGAGTAAGTACCTTAGAATCCTTGAGGGCTGTGGATGGCCTCACTTGGGCCATCTGGCCAGCACAGGGTGGCTGCTGGAACTTGATACCAAGAGGAGGGAAGATGCCCCAAGCAATCATGTCTGGACGCCTGAAGGGCATGGACACAGACAGCCCAGGAGGACCAGAGCCACCTGGGTAGTAAAGGGACTCGCTTCTTTTTCTGTTTCTCTTCCCTCCCTGCCCCAGAAACTGACATGGAGGCCCAGAAAAGTGCTGGGGAGAAGCAAAGAAAGAGCAGACTATGTTCTCCTCCGCAGCAGGGGTTCCTTAGGCCATGGGCTAAATCTGACGGAGAGAAATAGAGGGGGGCACCATGTTGGATATCGGATTGAAACTTGAAACTGAAACAAACTGAGTAGACTTTTTAACAGTGAACAGACTGGCTCTGTGAAGGAGGGGCTTGGTGGAGAAGTTTGAAGGTAGTGTTCAGAAGAAAGGAAAAGCTGATCATATATGTAACCCATCAAATGAGGGCTGTTCAATAAACACGTTGTAAATAGAGGGCCTGGTAAGATTTTATGTAAAGAAGGGTAGCTGGGAGTGGTGGTACACACCTGTAATCCCAGCAACTGGGAGGCTGAGGCAAGAGGATTACAAGTTCAAGACCAGCCTGGGAAACCTATTGAGCCTTGTCTCAAAAAATAAAAAAAAAAAAAAAGGACTGGAGTTGTAGCTCAGTGGAAAATCATCCCTGGGTTCAATCCCCAGTACTAAAAAAAAAAAAAAAAAAAAAAAAAAAAAAATTAATTTAATTTAAATAAAAATGAAGGAAGGGTAATATGGTTGGAAAAGTTTGGAAACCACTGGTCTATTCTCACATTTTCTATGTGTAATAAAACCAGTGTTCAGAGAGGTTAAGTGACTTGCTCAGTCACACAGCTAATAAGTAAGGAGGTAATTAGGTGCATGCACTCCAGAATCGAACAAGTGTGCATTTTTATGCCACCCTCGGGCACTCATCTTTTCCTTCCTTAGACTCCCTTAAGAGTTGTGGCTGGGCCATTCTCCTCTCTGCATTATTTGCAGTCTTTCTGTCTTAAGAGTTTCTGCACCGTCTGTGATAAGCTTGCCTTGGCCACAAAGTTCTGGAAGTCCTGAATCCCTGCCTGAATTATTCTCTAGCTACAGGAAGGGCAGGAGTGACAAAAACGGGACTGGAAGCCTGGGTTTGGAGCCCTTCTGGGACCCTAGTCAGGCCAACCCTCTGCTTTGGGAACAAGGTTCAAGAGTACTTCCCCTGCAGCCCCATACTGAGAATTGAACCTGGAGCGCTTTACCACTGGGCTACCCCCCTGGCCCTTTTTGTTTTTTTATTTTGAGACACATAAGTCACCTAGGCCAGTCTTAAACTTGGGATCCTCCTGCCTCTACCTCCTGGTATCACAGTCGTGTGCCCCTATTCCTGGCAGGAGTGGATGATTAATGCAGAAAGGAACCCTTGTTCTCCCCTCCCCCTGCCCCACCTCGCCAGCCTCAAGCCCTGCTGGTCCTGTTCTTCCTCCAGGAAAGGAGACTGTCCAGAGGAGGTGCAGGTGCATGGCTGCCCCTGATGACGGGCCAGGTACTCCTAGTCCCAAGTCTGGAGTCTTGGAGAAATGCCATAGTGGACACAGGAGGGAAGCCTGCCAGTCCTCACAGCCATATGTGTCCCTCTCACCCAGTTTCTACCCACTTGGGACTGGCTGTGCTGGAGAGCTCTGTGTCCACATCTGCTTCCTATATTCTTACTCCTTTTTTAGGGAACTGATCTCTGAGAATCAGGATGGATTTAGCCAAGACTGACTCTCAACATAATCTCTGTTCCCTCCTCATACGTGCCTGGCCCATGCTTCCTGGCAGGGACATGCAGAGGGCCATGCCAGTGTGTTCCAAAGCAATATGGCTGGGTCATGGGTTGGCTTTGGAGTGCGGGGGTTTCCCACTATATGCAAAGCTTTCTTCTGTGTTCCTGTTTGTATGGTGATGATTTAAATGCATCCTTCCCCTTCCCACCCTAAGGTCAAGGCCTGAAGAGGAGGAGCCAAGAACCAGGGTGGAGATGGAGATGGAGGTGTTAGGCGTTGCCAGGATTCCCTTCCTTCCTGGGCTGGGGGAGGGACAGAGATGAGGAAGATGAGGATGGAATGAAGGTGGATGCAGAGATGGGGAAGAGGCTTTGGGGATCAATCTGTTTTCCTTGCTCCTAAGGGAGACTGGCCAAATCCCCAAAGAGGAGAAGCATAGGGGTAGGCAGAAGCTCTCCTAAGCCACCTTCTTTTTTCCCACTGAATCTTTCTAATACATTCTTATCCCTTTCCAGGGATGGAGACCAGGGGTTGAGCCAAACAGGCCTGGAGTAAAGAGCCTGGGCTTCTGTCTGGGGGAAGGGAGAGTATCAAGTCACTAACCCTTCCCCATGCGGTCAGTTAGTGGCAGGGTGTCAGCACTTACTTTGCAGGTGGTTTGGAGCATTTCAAAGTGAGAAAGCATTTGCAAGAGCTGCTCTTTGGTGATTTTCCAGCCACTATCTTGGAGCTTTGCTGAGCAACTGTTGTGCCCGATGCCCTAGGTGGCCAGCACGACCATCTCAAATACCCCTTTGCCTCCAGTATGGGCTGCTCAGGACTGAGAAATGTTGAATCTCAGCCTCTGCCGGGCAAGGCCTGACTCCCTCCTCCCTCTGCCCTTTTCAGTTGGAGCATTCTGAGACCCCAGGCAGGAATGGGAGGACCATTGTGAACATGTGAGCCCTACCAGGAAGGACCAGAAGCAGCCTGGAGTAGGAGGCCCCGAGAAAGTGAAGGCAGAAGTTATCAGACGGGGCTGAGGCCAACAGGGTGCTCCTTAATGGAAGGTTCTGGTAATTCAGAATTAGATTTTTATAAAGAGCTCACAACTTTGTCAAGAAAAGACTTCCAGGAAGATAATACCTCGACACATATTCATATACCTGAAGCAAAACTGGTTTTAAAAAATTGCTGTCATAATCCTGATCTGCAGAGCACAAGTTCATAAGACAGTGGAGAACAAGCAGGAGAAAGCCGCCTCCTCACTCCCATGGGTAAACCCTGCACATGGCCGTGCTGGCAACCTCGGTGTGTTGGAGAGATCTTTATTTTGCAATTCATAAGAGATCAAGAATTTCCCTGGGGAATTTTATTTGGAGCCATAACACTGGGAAGACCTATAGTAAGATCAGAAAAGGGGACATTGTTACAGAAGCAGACCCCATGGGGAAAGACTTGGGATGGTGAATGATGAAGAAAGGCAGACAAAGTTGATGCAAGAGATTCTGGAACTGGAAAGAAGCCTTGGAATCATGGATTCAGCCCTCCTTATTACAGACACTGGGTTCCAGAAAAGCCCAGGGACCAGATGGGATTGTGTAGCAGGTGGTAGAACCAAGCAAGAACACATGCTTTCTGCTTCCCTGTCCGTAAGATGTCTTTCAAATCTGAAAGGGAGCCAGACATGTCCCACAACCCAGGAGGCTGAGGCAGGAGGATTGCAAGTTCAAAGCCAGCAACTTAGCAAGGCCTTATGCAACTTAGTGAATCCTTTTCTCAAAATATAAAAAATATAAAAAGGGAAAAAGTGCTAGGGATGTGGATTGGTGGTAAAGTGCCCCTGGGTTAAAATCCTAAATACCAAAAAAAAAAAAAAAAAAAGAAGAAGAAGAAGAAGAATCTGAAAGGGTGTAGCACAGGACAGTTGGTACTGGCATACAGGATGGTCAGGGAATGGGGGGGACCAAGTGGCTGGGCAGAGACCCACTTGTGGCCCAGGCTCCAAACCTGCTGCAGAGTGAGTTTGAGGCTAAGGCAGAGTCTGGCAAGGACTTCCCATTTAAGCAATGAGCTCCATATCAACAGGGAGACCTGGGGTTAGGCTGGTGGATGGTTTGGGTGGAGGGGCCATTCTTGCCCTGGGAAGAGGTGACAGTTCTCTTGCCATCCCTGGAAGCATGCTATTCCCGGAGGAATTTGGTTAGAGAGTGCCAGGAGAAGAGGACACTGGCCAGGCTCAGAGCTGGCTACCCATGCTGCTGAGGTGTGGTTGTGATGACAGGCAGGTTGTGCCGACGGACAGGAGGTGGTCTGGGATCCCTTCCATCCTCTGCTCTGAGGTACAAGACCTACTGCCATTGCCCTCAGTCATTAGGAAGGTGTGCCAGATATTGGGACCACATCAGAGGAGAGCAGGAGACAGGCAACATTTGTGGCTGGTTGAGGGACATTAGGGGAAGGAAGGATATGTCAGGAAAGCCTTGCTGGCTGTCACAGGATTGAGGTCAAAGAGGGAGAGGTCCCAGGTTTCTGATGGGAGGGAAGGCTGACTCAAAGTCTTGGTGGAGATTTTCAGAGTCAAGTAAGAATCATATAAACTTGACTTTTTGGAGCCCTGCCTTGCTAGGAAGTTGGCTTGGTGTGGGGGATTTCCTCCACAGAGGATTTTCAAACCGGATGGGCAGGATGAGTCTTTGGACTAAGGAGCTGAGGGTGTAGTTCCAAGATCAGCCAGCAGGTGGCGAAGGGAACTACACACAATCAACACTCACCATGCCCGGATCACCTGGCTCTTTCCCAAGTTCCAAAGATGCCCAGTGAATTCAGATATGCTTGCAAGCAAAGTTACATGGGTGATAGGATATTCTAAAGGTAACAATGGAAGGTATAAGCCAGGGCATGAGGATGTACCTCAGAAGCCTACCATAGGATGATATATGATGAGCCTAGAGTGTGTGTAGAGGGGTCTCAAGGATGGGGAGGCTCCCTGAAGGCTGGCTTGGGAAAGAACTTGGTAATGTTAGAATTCATATAGAGTGTGTGTGTGCGTTTTAAGAGATGAAGGAATTTAAAATATCATCTGCCAAGTGATCACCAGGTGTTCTACCTAAATTCTGTCTTCCAAGTCTTGCAATGCTTCTGCAAGGCAGGTACCATTGGAACCCCTGTTTTCAGATGAGGGGAACCAGGGTCAGAGCTAATGAGTAGCTTGTCCACACATATATCTTGTGATGGAAAGTAGAGGATGTAGGCCCCAAACTCTATGCTTTCCCCACAAGGCCTGCTGTAAGAGGTAGAAGCCAGCACCACCACTCCAGAGGAAGCCTCCTATCCAATGGGGTTCACAGCCTAGATGAAATGTGCCCAGCTTAGGTAAGACACAAGACTGGTCTGTTGAGGCTGCTGATTGTGTTAGGGATACACTGGAAGGGGCTGGAAGAGGAGCTTGGAGACAGAGGAGACCCACTGCTAGATGCCTTAGGTAACTAAATGGCATGGGGTGAGAGTAGGGTGGGCAGAGCTAGAACTCTGCAGCTGAGAATGTTTACCCTCCCCAGTGTCTGATGCTTCGACTCCTGTGCCTTGGATGAGAAGGGCCATCTAGATGGGTTAGGAAGGCTGTTCAGAAGACAACTGTTTGCAAGAAAATAAATAAATAAATGGTGTGCTGACTTGAAACCAGCCAAAGATGAAGAGGTGGCAACTTCAGATAGGCAGAGACAAATGCTCAAATAAGAAAGAAGTCTGTGGCTGAACAGGAAGAAGGAACCCGGAAGAAATAGAGGCTGGTGACAGTGGGAGTGATCCCCTGGATAGCAGGCTGGGCAGGGTGAGCAGAGCAGCTCAATGGCTCAAGCTGCCTGACCAAGATGGCAACTAAGGAGCTTGGGCAAGATGCCAGGAAGGGAGGGATGCAGAGAAGGCCACCAGGTAAAGAGAGTGAGGGGACAGGGCAATGGCAGTTTAGGCTTCCCTAGACCCTAGGAGAGAGACCTGGTCCACTGCCACCAGGAACTGAGAGGGAAACAGGCTTCTTTGGGGCTCTCCACCTTGCCCACCACCTGTGTGGTCTCTTTGGGTCACCATCCTGGAGGAGCTGGTGGCTGCTCTCTCTTGGTGATCCAGAGCATTAGAATGACAGAGAGAAGATACCAGCCCCTGCATCCAGATCGACTACCCAATGGTCAAGTTGCCAACTTCAAAACCCTTTCTGAGACACCTCCAACTGAGTCTCATCCTGAGTCTACCAGTATCTGAGATGCTCTGAGACAGCCTGAAAGAACTTAGGAAGAGCGGAAGTTCTTCTTAGGCAGAGGGGCCAGGAAGAGGGCGTCTGACCATAGCAGAGAGCTGGGCACAGCCGGCAGTGGGCAGATGTTCAGGAGCCACGGCCAGGCTGCAGGCAGACACACCCCTGCCATGCTGACTCAGGCATCCTAGGGAGACAGGGCCACGCCCAGGTTTGGGGGCAAGTTGACCTTCTTTCCAGGCTAGGCCCGCCCATTTCCAACAAACATAGGATTTGCATTCACTGCAAAATGTCTGAAAAAAACTGCTCTTAAGGGGGAGGAGGGAAAGCCTGGGGAAGCTTGTTTGGGCAAGAAACACAGCCGCTGTCTCCACACCCACATGGCTTCCACCCAAAGGCGTCAGAGCTGAGGGGAGGCTGCTGCTGGGGGAGTTTCACAGGTTGCTAAGAGGGTGATGGAAGCTGGGGCCAGCTAGGCCCTGCAACGCTGCCCCACACCTTCACAAGGGCAGCTACTTTCCCAAAGAGACCATGGAAGGGAGACAAGGGACGCAGGAATTCTGACTCTGTATGTTCAGCCCTGATGGGATGCTCACTGCCCCTCTGCAGGGAGGCCCACTCGAAAGAGTGGCATCTGTGAGCTGCCCTTGGGTCAGTTTTCCTTGACAACTTCCTGAAGGTTGATCGTGAAGGGCACCTGGGCAGCTGCTCTTTGCAGTGGTCTTATGTCTCAGGGTTCCCCCTGTAGTGCAGACCCGACTATCCCAGAAGCTTGGGGACAGTCAGGGTATGATTGTCCCCAAACAATGAAGGAAATCCTTTCTTGTCACAGCCCTTGGGGGCACCAATCCCTGTGAAGGATGTTACATTTTCACAGCGCTGGAAGGTGAATTCCTAGAGCAGGTCCTTCTTTCCACCCCCAAGCCAGGAAAGAGGCAGTGTGTAGGACTATGTCCTGGGGCTTGGGGACCCTTTAGTCTAGGGGCACTCCCATTCTCTCCAACACCATGGAAATTGTCTCTTTCCCTCCCAGGAGAAAAGAACATGTTGCCACCAATGTTACATTGGGGAGTCTGAGGCATCTGGAGCCTGGAAGTTGAGGGACACTCCAGCCCTATTCAGGGCCATGTACCCACCCAGGTGAAGGGGGTTTGCATGGGCAGAGGGTGTGGGGTGAGGTGACCCTGACCAGAGGCTCTCATGCACCAGGCCTAGGCAGGTCTGCCTGCTCGCTGCTGCCATAGGCACAGAAAAGCCAGCAGGTCCCCTTCAGGGCTGTGTCCTTGGCAGCAGCAAAGGTCTGACCTGGTCTCTCTTCCCCAAACAGGAGAAAAGACAAACACCCTGGCCCTTTAGCTCTTCTTCCCCGTCCCGGCCTGGCACTGGCTGGTGCCTGATAAACAAACCAGGTACCTTAGAGCTAAGAACGAGACCACGGGAACGTGGGAAAACCACCTCCCCAGCCCCTCCCTTGAATTGCTACAATGCTGACATAAAGGAACATTTTGGACTTTCTGTAATCCCACAGAGAGGACTTTATAAGGGCAAGGGACTCAGGGTCATTATCTAAAACCAGGGGCAAGTTTCCAGCAGAATGGACTAGAACCCAGATGCCCTGATGTGCACTCCGTCGTAGATTTTGTCTTTGGTTAGTGTTTCTTCTGTGTGGCCTTGCACACGCTTACCTGTAGGAAGGGGTTGCTTTTACCCAGGACGTGCACTAACGTGGAGAGGCCAGAGGTGAGGGGAGCCAGCGTTACTGCAGTGATGGCATGGCAGCTCAGACACTGCGTGTACACATGTGTGCGCATGCACCCCCGGGGAAGAGGTGGACTGGAGTGTGTGCCTGTCTGGACAGGGCAAGGGTGCCTGGGCCACTCCCAGCGGCCCCGCAGCAGGAAGCAACATGCACTAGTAAGGGGTTTTACATGAAGCAACACGTATCTACTCTAGAGGGCACCAACGCCACACTGCACACACAAGACCAGCAGGAGAGCCACTGGACCCCAGGCCTGTCCCAGAGAGGAAGCCGAACCTTCCTGGGATGGGCCAGAGGTTCTGTAAAGGGCAGGAACGGGGGAGGCTGGAGGAGTCAGCAGCTGGCTTTGTGAGGAGCCTTGCGAGGCTGGATTGGTGGTTCTCCATCCTCCTGTCTCTCTCATGCCAGAGACTGACGGACTGGGTGTTAGCCCTTCCCTCTGTATTTTGTGGATCCTCATGAAAACTTAAATGCTCAGAAAGGAGAAGCAGCAGGAAATCGGTTTCCAGGAGGCCTCTGGCCTTGTGTTCATTTGATTCACCGTCTGGTTTCTTTCTGGAACCAGGCAAGGGCCAGTTTTCCCATCTGGCAGAGTGGCTGGCTCTCCAGGAAGGGTCTCAGATGTGGGCTCACTCATCTTCCCCCAAAGAGACACTCAGGTCCAAGCAAGTTTTATTCCCCCCCAACCCAGTGACATTCAGGTGCTGGATGGAGAAGGCTCTGATGCACATGTAATTACATTTGCACAAACATATATGACACAGACAATGGTGGAATTGCTCAGGTGGTCACGAAGGAGCCCGCACACCAGGACACCATGGCATGCAGACACACAGGGATGCAGGGCAGAAGCGCAGGTGGGAGCAGGAGGCAGGGACAGTCCCAGCCTGTGTCCACAGTCCACTTCAGCCCCCAGAGTTTTCTCTCCCTCCGATGGGGGCTGGTGCTAGGAAAAGGGGCTGGAACATGGTCGGCCATAGAGATGTTGGGCACTTCAGAGGGGACACCCAAGAGAGGCCCTCCAGCAGAGCCCAGCAGTGCCCTCTGCTGGGCATGATGGGCTGGTACAGCTTAGAAGGGAGGCAGAGGGAGATGTGTGTGTTTGGTGTGTGTGTGTGTGTGTGAGTGAGAGAGATTGGGGGAGGCAGGGTGCTCAGATCCGAGCCTAACAGAGATTCTGCAGAGGGAGGAATTACTATATGTATTTTTCTTTTCTTTGTTTCTTCTCCCCACCTCCTTCTAGGTCCTTGTGCTTGTTCGGCAAGTTGTATGTGTATTCTTCTGGGGTGGTTCATGTACCAGAAATTTTCACCAAGAATACTAATCTTTCTTAGTCCCCCCTCAGAAGTCAGGCGAGCTCACCTGGGCACTTGAAGGATCTGTTGCTCCCTTGACCCCCAGAGCCACATGCCATGAGAGCTCCACACAGTAGAAAAGCCATGCAAGTTTCATGCTGATTGTTGCTCTCTTCTCAGCCCATTGCTCCCCAAAGTGGCCCTTTGGGCCCTTCCAGCCCCTCCCCCAGCCAGGCCTCCATCACACCCTCCTTTTCTACAAATTTTGGGGCTAGTCCCCCTGATACCCAAAGCCCTGGGATTCTCCCTCACTCCTGCAGGACCCTTCTAGTCTGTCTGCCTCAGAACCAGCTCCACATCCAAACTCACTGGTCCAGGTCAGTAGAAAGAGGGAGAGAGCTCTGCGTGAGAGGGAGGAATCTGCTGGAAGGGTGGGTATCCCCACTTCATTGCCCAAATGCCTGCGGGGGGTGGGGTGGGCAGGCAGAACGGGATGTCTACTGGTTCATGTCTCAGGTGTGTGTGTGTGTGTGTGTGTGTTGTATGGAGTCAGAAGGAGAATGGGAAAAAGGAAAGTGTACAGAGTGAATCCTCCCTGTATAAAGTGCTTCTCCAGATGTAAATGGTGATAAGTTTATGTAATAAAATTTATTATATTAGATAAAACCAAACTAACAGAGTCATGTCAGTGGCTGGCTGTCAGTTTCCTCTGGGTTGGGAGGAGGAGGGGAATTACTCTAAGAATTAAGAAAACCTAAGTGTAAAAGTAGACCTGACGGAATGAGGCTTCTGGGGACACAGGGGCAGGAGGAGGGCCTGGGGAGCAGGGTGGCACATGCCCCATTCTCGCCCTCTGCCCTGGAGGAGCCTAGTAGGGATGAGGAGGCTCTGGCAGCAACGACTCCCAGGAACTAGACAGATGGGACATGAAACTGACCGGGGATGTTCTCTCAGTCGCCGCACGGTGGGGGACTCGGGGAGCCTCCCCTGCTGTCTCGCCTTCCTCCTCTTGAGGCCTACGGAAGACACAGCTTCTCTTTAATGACAGGTGCCTCACTGAGGCCGGCGCCCCCCTCCGAGGCCTGGCTTCCGTCCGCTCTGCGCACATGTGGCATGTGTGCCACTCATCATCCCACCAGACTTCCATCAGCCCCAGGTGCTCAGAAAGGAGTCGCCCAGAGGCTTGATAGATGGGAAAAGTGAAGTACAGGCTTCAGAAATGGACAAGTTCCAGGTTAGACAGCCCTGGGGGCGATGTTGGGGGGCTGGCTCCCTGAGGGAAAGCCCTATCTCAGCGGCAGCCACTGCTGGCCTCCCCTTCCTTCCTGTGCAGGGCTTTGGGTCACCTGTGACGAGGGCAGCAGAACATTGTGGCTTCAAGCTCCATGCACTCTGGGTTTCACTGACCAGGTGCCCAGGATGGCGGGGTCAAGCGTGTCTGGTTCAGATGCCCAGCTGCCATCAAAAGCTCCTCCTCCTCCTTCCCACCCACCCCTCTCACAGAGCGCTGCTCCTCAGACACACAGCCACCACTCACCCGGGCTCCTCTGCAGGTCTCTCTGGGGTCTGGCGTTCTTTAAGCTCAAGCTGGGGAAGGAAAGGGTGAAGGTCAGAGTAGCCACAGGGCAGAGCTGGGTTATCAGGTGACCTCTCTCTAGTCAGGGCCCTGTGCCCCAGCACACCCTGGGGTTTGCCCCTCTCCCTCCCAGATGCCCCTTTTCATCTCTGGCATTCAAAGGTGAGTACGTCTGCTGCCCGGCTTTCCTCTCCACCTGCCCACACTCTTCCACCTGACACCTGGCCAGAGTTCTGGGACACCCCCGCCCACAAGGCAAGGCTGCTGCCCTCCCCAGCCTTCCAGCCTGTCCCAGCTCACCGTTGTGGGCTTCTCCAGAGCAGCAAAGCGCTCTGCCCAGGTGGCTGTGGACTTCTCAAAAGCCTCATGCCTCTTGATCAGCTTCTCTACGCTGTCCACAGTGTGGCCAAAGTCCCGGCTGGCCAGGTAGGGCTCCTGGGCAATGAGCCATGCTTCGGCCACAGAGGCGTCCCTCGAGAACTGGCACACCTCCAGCACTGCCAAGAGAACAAGCCAAAGACCCACCCGCAAGGCCCAGGGGCCTGTTAGCATTCAATAGTCCATTCCTGCAGGGACCTAGGTGGCCAGTGGCCAGGTACAAGGGCCACAGGTGTCCCTAAACTCCATGAATATCTTGCTCAGTTCTGAATCCTGCCCAAGGCCACTCCATGCTCTCTCTGGGGTCCTTCCCCATCTCCGTCAACAAATATAAATATATAAATATATATATATATATATATATATATATATATATATATATATATATATATACCAGGGATTGAACTCAGGGGCACTCAACCATTGAGCTACATCCCCTATTTTGTATTTTATTTAGAGATAGGGTCTCACTGAGTTGCTTAGAGCCTTGCTAAGTTGCTAAGGCTGGCTTTGAACTTGTGATCCTCCTACCTCAGCCTCCTGAGCTGCTGGGATTATAGGGGTGCACCACCGCACCCAGCCTAATAGCCATATTTTGAAAACACATTAATTGAAACAAACTGTTTTGGAAGCCAAATGCAGTTTAGATGCCTCTCTTTGAGGAACAGTCTTCTGCCCTAATTCTCCTGCTGGCCTTTGTCTCTCATCATTGTGGATGAAGAGCCACGGCGACTGGACCAGGCTCACAGCTCCTACCCGAGAGGTGAGAGTTTCTGCACCTCTCCTCAGCCTCCAGCCACTGGAGGAAGGAGTCCCTGACTGATGCTCCTTAGAGCAAATACCCAGCGCACAGGGGAGCGCCGCCCTGCGCCTCTCCAGCCACAGCTCAGCAGAGACAGCAGCCCAGCACGGGGTAGACTGGGAGTGGGGCACCTGGTTGCTGGAGGGAGGCTTCCAGAGCAAGTCTGCTTGATTTTCTGCCTGGTCCCCTGTCACCAGAAGCCCGAAGCCACCCTATTACAGCACCACCCTCCCTTCCTCTGCTCCAGTAGGGGTGAGGCCCTGCCCCCAGGTCCCCAGGCCCTGCATTTCACTCACGCATGTGGAGCCGATCATCTCGGGTCACCCATTTATCATTCATCTCCTGCCTCCTGATCAATACCTGCTTCAGTTTCTCCCGGATCTGTAGAGAGGAAAGGAGAAAAGCATGGGCTTTGGTAACCCTTCCCTCTCTCTGAAGCAGTGCACAGATGGCTGCAGAGAATGCCAGGCTTGGTCACACAGGCCTGGCTTCAAGTCTTGGCCTTGCTACTTGTCAGCTGTGCAGTCTTGGGCCAGTTACTTAACCTCACTGAGATACCTAAATATGCCTCGCCTATGAGATGGGGTCATCGACTTCTAAGCATGCGCACCTATGGGTGATGGGTAGATGATGAGCCTGCTCTCCTCTAGTGAGAGGCCAACTCCTTAAGATGGAGAATAGGCTCGGTGTGGCTCTGATTCCTGACCCACAGGCAGACCTGATGCTCCATAAGTGAAAGATAAGTTCCTCAGAAGTTCCCCCAATGCCCTACCAAGACGCTGCCTGGCCAGTAATAGTGGGGACAAGGACACGAAGGGGCTCACCTCCTCTGAAGCCTGGTGTTGCCGCTGTAGCAGGGACTCCCCGAGCTCCAGGCAGGTGCTGAAGTTCTTGGCCCGGGTGTTGATCTCTGACTTGATGCCCTGGTGATACTTCAAGAGCAGTTCCACGGAGGACACATCCCTGGGGGCAGGACAGGGCCAGGGAGGCAGTTGGGGAAGAAGGAAACTCTGGGTCACTCTGGCAGTGGGGGGGGGGCTGCCTCCCACTTGATTCAGGGAGGCTGGCCAGCTCCCTCCTGTCTCTCTGCTCGGCCAGGAAGTCCAGCCCCACCAGGAACACTGATGTCCTAATGCCTTCCTGTGGCTAGTGGCCAGGGCATGGGTCCCCAGAAGCAGCCAGGGAATACTATTCAACAATAGAAAGGAATGAGGTGTGGCTCAGTGGTAGAGCACGTGCCTAGCATGTGTGAAGCCCTGGGTTGGATCCTCAGCACCACAGAAAAAGAAAAAGAAATGAAATAAAGGTACTGTATTCATCAACAAAATTTTTTTTTTTTTTAAAAAAGGAATGAGGTACTGCTTCATGGTACAACAAAAATGAATCTTGTAAACAGACTAAGTGAAAGAAGCCATTCACAAAAGACAATATATTATGTGATTCCATTTCTATGAAAAATGTTCAGAATGGGCAAATCTAAGGAGATAGAAAGTGGTGGCTGCCAGGGATCTGGGGCAAGAGGCAAAGTGAGTGGCTACTAATGGGGATGAGCTTATTTGGTGGTGAGGGGTGATGAAAATCTGGACTGTAGTTGATAGTTGTGTAACTAGGAATATATAGCTGAGCACAGTGATGCACACCTAAAATCCCAGCAGCTCAGGAAGCTGAGGCAGAAAGATCTCGAGTTCAAAGCCAGTCTCAGCAGCTTAGGGAAGCCCTAAGCAATTTAGCAACATCCTATCTCTAAATAAAATATATTTTTAAAAGGGCTGGAGATGTGGCTCAATGGTTAAGCACCCCTGGGTTCAATCCCTGGTATCAAAAACAAAACAAAACAAAACAAAACAAAACAAAAACTAGGAATAGATAAATACCACTGAATGGAACACTTTAAATGGATGAAGTGTAGTGTGTGAATTATATCTCAATAAAAATGTTAAAAATAACAGTATGGCCACTGAGGTGGGTGCCTTGCAGGCAGAGGGACAGAGAGTCATCAATAATTACTAAATGGACACTAACTGGGCGGAGAGCTCAGAGCTCACTGGTGCTCACTGCTCAGGAGCCTGACCCCACCTCTCAGGGATAATCAGCTCCATCCTGAGTTTTAGGAGAATGGACCCATATGCTGGAACCGGGGGAAGGTCCCATGGACCTGTCTTGGACATGTCCAGCTTTGGAAGTGCGAGTTGAGAGTGGTCACTGTCCCTGCTGGACAGGCTGAATTTCTCCCTTTACTCTGAAATGGTCAGTCCTCGCAGAACCTGAGCCACTCAGGAATTTACCTCAGATGCCCCTTAGGAGAGGAGGAGCCCTGGGCAGCACCCTTGTCTGCCAGCCTCACCTATCATGGAGGATGCCCCCTTACCTGGGCCTCTCCTGGGTATCGATCTGCCGGATGATACCCTCCATCCAGGAAAGCAGATCCCGGACCATGCTGAAGAAGCGGAACTTGTCTGCCGTGTCCACGAGTTGAGTCCGGCGCCCAGCACAGGCATCGAGCAATGCCTGCCAAGCGGCAGATACCTCCTGTTCCTTGCTCTGGATGGCGTCTGCCTTTTCCCCGGCGTATGCCGTCTGCAGGCGGGTAGCCACATCCTGGAACTGCTGTACCTGTGGTCAGGCAAAACCAGACATTGTTCCCTGAACACAGGCATCTCAGGCCTGGCACTGGAAGGACATCTGTCTCTTGTCTCCTCCCCAGAGCACCACAGGAAGACTCCATCCTCTGCCCAGCAGATGCTCTAGAAGGATCCCTGCTTGGGCGCTTCTGTCTATCCAAGGAATTTGATGAGTATTTGGGAGTGACAGCAACTCAATACCCTTTGATCTCCTTAGAGGTACTATAACGAGAGCAAGTGTGAACCAGGCACCATTCTAGACAGTTTATGTTAACTTTGCATCCTTGCAACAATCCCATGGAAAGGGAATTTCATTATCCCTGCTTTTGAGGTGAGGAAACTAAGGCATAGCGAGGCCAAGTAAATGGCCCCAGGTCCCTCATACTACCTGGTCAAAGGGACAGCCAGGTTAGAGCTGTGCTCCTGGGCCCCTGTTCTTAACCACTGTCACATCTTCAGGAAGGAGCTGCATCAGATTCTCAGGGACAACAAATTCCCATTCCTGAGACCTCAGTGTGGCTACACCTGTCTCAGGGACTCTGGTACCACCAAGCACAATGGCTGCACACCAGGTCCCACCTTCTCTGTCAGATAAATCTCTGAAAGGTCTACTTCCAGGTGAACCAGGGGTCCAGCCCGACCTACCTTGGTATCATCCCTGAACCCCACTGGGCTGGCCTGGGACTGCATAGCCAGTGGAGGCCTGGGGAACCTTTGGCAGCTGGGGCCTCTCACCTTTGTCTTGTTCTATCACACCAAGCTCTGGGAAAACCCTAGGGATCTGCAGAGGTGCCTCAGCAAATATCCCAGTGATTAAGAGTGTTGAGAAAGCAGATCTTGGGAACGCCCCAGCTCCCACGGGAAAGACTGGCCTGCCTGGGGACTATGTATGTAGGGCCCATGGCCAGAGCACCAAAGCCTCAGCCCTGGCTCCACTGGGTATCTGCACGTTCCCAGGCCACTAACTGGCTCCCTGCACCTTGCTTTCCTCTTCTCCAAAATGCAGACAATGTTAGTAACTCAGAGGGGGGCTATGAGGATCCAGTGCTGCATATATCGCTTAGAACAGTACTAGAAGAGCACTATGCATTAGCTAATAATATTGCATAAGGTATTTTATGCATTGGTTTTTTTGTGAGAATTCAGTTTAAAGTACTTCTGAAGTTAAAAAGCATCTGAAAGCCACTACTCCCTGTTTTGAGCTGTTAGTTCTCTAAGGAAGAGAAATCACCAGGTGCCCATTCTAGAAGGTTCCCCTCCAGGAGCCAGGTGGGTGATGGCACTTGTGGGCACCTGCACTCCCAGCAAGTGGAGCTCCCGCTCGAAGGCCGTGTGCACCCGGTGGAAGGACTCAGCAGTGCTGGCGTCCAACCCCACATCCTCAGGCAGCTCGCGGTGCTTCTCGTCGATGAGGCCCAGGATCTCCACCCCAGTGTAGAAGTAGCGGTGCAGGTCATAGGAGGCCGCCAACAGCTGCATGCGGGTATCGATGAGCTCCAGCAGGTCTGCCCACATGTCATTCAGCCCGTCCTTCCACTCGGCGATGGTGGCCGCCTCGCTGTGGCCTGCATCGATGAGTCGCTCAATGATGGCATTCACATTGTCCACCCGCTCCTGCCCGATGGCCCCAGTCTCCCGGGCAAAGTCTCGGAATTTGTCCCGAAGCATCTAAACATGGGGCCGACAGAAATGGGGTTAGTGGAGCTCAGGGGCAGGTGGGTATCATCATGCTCTCAGCTGCAGATGCTGCTAGGTGGCCACTGTGACCATCTGACCCTGACTCTCAGTCTTTCCCCAGGGCGGCCTGAGCCTGCTGGCCACACCTCACCCTGGTGTGACTGAATCCCTTTGCGATGCCCTGCAGTGGTAGGAGCACCGTGAAGGTCTGGAACCATGGCTGGCTGTGTCTACTGCAGAGAAGGCAGGAGTTGTGGTACTCACAGTCACGTGGTCAAAGTCTTGCCCCATTTCTTGGGACGAGGCCACCATCTCCTTTTCTGTAATCCACTGTTCCAGGTCGTCAGCCTCCCTCTTCAGCTGGAACAGATGGTACATGTTCTCCAGCTTCCGCCTGCGTTCCTCTGCCATGTCCTTCAGCCCCGCATACTGCTTATCCACTTGCCCCTGAAGTCTGATTATCTGTTCCCTGGAATTCAATCCAAGAAATCCCTTAAAGATGGCCAGCAAGAACCTGGAGCAGCTGACTCAGAGGAGCTGACCTACGCCTCCCTAGATCCCTAGTATGGACTGATGGGGAGTGAAGCTTAAGGGAAGTGATAGTGGTTTTTCTTGGGGAAGAGTTGGTGAGAGAAGGAATGACCCATTTGGCCACAGTGCCTCAGGGGAGGGCAGGACTCTGTCATGGAGTTCTATCCTGGTGTGACACTTGCTGCTGTAGCCCTCCCTCTGGGAAGCTCTCAGGTACACAGGAGGTCGATGGGACAGTGCTGGGAGGGCTCTGGCAGCAGTTCCCCTGCCTAGCTCTTCAGGGGCTCAGTCCTTGGGGTTCTCTGGGAGCTGTGTAGCTGCCAAGGATGCAGTGGAGGATGCCCTAAAGACAGCAGAGGACAGGGCTATAACTAGGGCAGCCTGAGGAGTCTGGTCAGTGGGTTCTAATTTATGCAGAATCCCTGCAACTCAACAGTTCAGACGGGTGTAATTTTCTACTTTTGCTTTGACATAGGATTCTGCTGAGGATTTTATGAGGTCCAGAAGTACCTTCTGAACCATAAAAAGAAAAGCAAAATTAGTCTTCAGTGTCTCATAGCATATTCTAATTCTTCAAAAGACTGCAGCTTTAAGGTCACCAAAGCATAGTTTTGCTATTCCATTCTCTGATTTTTTTTTTTTTTTTTTTTTTTTGCAAACCAGGCCTCAGGTGGCCCACGTTGAAGTCCCTCCCACAAGACCAAAGCATAAAATGGGACTGGGTCAATCCACAGTCCAGAAACTTCTATATTTGGGAACACTGTTCCGATTTTCCTTTCTTGGACCTGGAGGGATTTTGGCTGGTGGGGCTCCTGGCCTGATGCCCATGACCTGCCGAGTCACTTCAGGAGACACACGCACCCCTCGGGGTGTCCCGCGGACAGCAGGCTCTGGGCCCGGCTGGCCAGCTGCTTCATGTTCCTCCCATACTCCTCCACGGTGCGCTGCTGCCTCAAGTGCCGCTTGAGCATCACGATGGCACCCTCTTCATCCTAGGAGGCAGCAGAGGTCAGCGCCACAGAGTTTGGAGGTGCCCAGTGAGGAGAGAGTCGTGTGCCTGCCCCTGCTGCCCACCTGCTGCCTTTCTGGCTCACCTGCTCTCACCTGCTCCGTGCCCTTCCTCACAGGCCCACTGCCAAGCTGCTGTCCCCATGAAAACTTCCTAACTCAACCCAGCTTTGAGAGACCCTTCCCTTCGCCCAGCCCTCTCCACAGGCAGGGAAATTGCCTGGGTCCCCTGTACACCGCCTCCCCACTCTTTCCACCCCGCTCACTGCCCGCTCCAGTGCTCCTGTCCATCTGGGCACCCCAGCTGGCAGCCCCTGGCCCAGAAGACCTTGGGGGGCTCGTCGGAGAAGACGTAGAGCTCCTGCTCGCTGATCCAGGCCTCGGCCTCCCCGGCGTCCAGGTAGTACTGCTGCGCCTCGTGGGCATCCCGCAGGCGCTGCAGCCGCCCAGCCGCCGCCTCCCGCAGCGCTGCCCATGAGTCTTGCAGGTGCCCCAGGCGTTCCTCAATGTCCTGGAGGTCCATCTCTGCCGTCTCGACGAGCTGCCGTCCCCGCTGCAGCACGTCCTCCACCCGCGGCGCGTGGCCCAGGATCTCGTTCTGCAGAGTCTGTGACCATAAGGAAGGGTTCAGGGGCAGAGTCCTCCCACCACGTATGGGAGCCCATTTCTGCAGGACCAGGGCACTGTGGGCCTCTCTCTGCCACCTGCTAAAGCAGAGCAGGTGATGATAATTAAAACTGCCCGTGACCACCTGCCAGCAGGCCGCCAAACACACCTGTGCCTCCTCCTTCGACCCTCATAGCTTTCTGAGGGTAGCATTTGGGAACTGGCACATGGCAATGAAGGAACTTGCTGGCAGCCAGTGGCAGAGCCAGGAGGGAACAGAGCCCCACCCAATTCCAAAGCCTGGGCTCTCGACTGCTCCATACCCCACCTCTGCTCAACAGAGCTTGATCTCTTAGGTGTACACACTGGAGGGAAGGAAAGCAATCTTGGAATGGCCACCTGACATCCTCTTTTAGCAGCTTTTGCTCCAGATACAAGAACAGTTGGTGGCTGTCCCTGTGTAGAGTTTGGGGTTTGGTTTTGTTTTTCCCTATTTTTATTCATCAAACCTTTGTGAAAAAGTGTATTATTTCCTTTCTGAGCCTTTGGTTACCAAAATGGCCTTTTCCTCTGCCTCTGGTGACTGGGTCACCTTTGCCTTCAGGAGGCCCCGACACTCCTACAGGATCCTTTCTGGGTCCTTGAAGTCATAGCTTCTCCTATAGATTCTTGGCCTCTTTACTCCTTGTTTCTTCTCTCTCTTTTAAAGGCCATTTCCCCATGCCTTTAAAATCCATCTAGAAGGCAGAGGTGAGAGTCCACAGAGGTAGAACGGTGACTGCCAGCACTTTAAATATTTATGAAACTGGGCTCAGTGGTGCACACCTGTAATCCCAGTAGCCCGGGAGGCTGAGTCAGGAGAATTGCAAGTTTAGACCAGCCTCCGTAACTTAGTGATACTCTGTCTCAAAATGATTTTTTTTTTTAAAGTGTGGGGTTTGCTGGGGATATAGCTCAGTGGTAAAGCACCCCTGGGTTCAAATACCAGTACAAAAAAAAAAAAAAGAAAAGAAACAAAGAAAAAGAAAAATGTTAAACTATGGGGTTTGGGTTGTGGCTCAGTGGTGGAGCACTTACCTAGCACGTGTGAGGCCCTGGGTTCAATCCTCAGCACCATTTCCCCATTTTTATTTGTCAATATTATTATTCTTATTTATCAATATAAAAAATAAAGTTATCATGTCCATCCATAACTAAAAATTTATTTAAAAAAGAAAAAATGCAAAAAAAAAAAGAAAAGAAAAATCCTAGAATAGTAAGAAACACAAGGTATCTAACCTGGTGAAATACGTTTTTGTACTTTATATTCAAAATCTTAATTTTTGAGGATTTTCTGTGGGCTGTGCAATTGTATACAAATAGCCCGTGTTGCCAACTCTGGTCGGCCTCTTTACTTTCTCTGAGATCTTATGACCGCTACCTGGTGCCTTAAAAAGGCATTTCTATCTCTTTTTAAGCAATTGTCCTCTAGTCTTTCTGGGGTATGTATCTATGATGTCTTTCTTCCTGTTTTCACTCATTCCACAATTTATTAAGGTAGTATGTGCATACTAGATCCTGTTCTAGGGACTAGGGACTAAATGGAGAGATGAAGAAGACCTGTGCCCTCTTAAAGTTCCTAGTCTCACAGAGGAAACAGATGTGAGCATGGAAATAAATGGAGTCTGGGCCATCTTCCCTTGGTGCTACAGGGAAAATATACAGTGGAATGAAGAAGGGATGCCAGGCTGTGACGGTGGCTCCTTTGGCTAGGAGAGTCAGGAAGGGCCTTTCTGAGGAGAAGACCTTGGAGGGAGCCATGAACAGTGAGAGGGAGGCAATCAAAGGTTTGGGGTGAGTGTTCCCAGCACAAGATATGAGTCCACGCAAAGGCCCTGGGGTGGAAAGGAGCCTGGACTGTGTGATGCTACAAGGGCTGGAAGAGAAGAGCTAGTGAAGGGGGCTGAATGGGACAAGTGATGTGATTTAGAGGTAGGCAGAAACTAGACCAGGCGAGGCGACGGCTCTTAACCCTGGCAGCACATTGAATACTCCAGGAAAACAGGTGCAGCCGGGGCCCCACTCACAGAGATACTAATCAGTGAATCTGAGGTGAGACCTGGCATTTGTATGTTTAAAAGTTCCCCAAGTGACTTTTAATGTGCAGCCACCTTGCAGAATGTGTTCTGGCTATAACGGACAGCTGCTAGAACAGTGGTTCTCAAAGTGGGGGCTCTAGCTTGCTGCATCTGGAGCCTAGCTAGAAATGCAAATCATTGGGCTCCCCCACCACCACCCAGTGAAGCCTAGCAACTGTGTTGAACAAGCCCCCCAGGCCAATGGGCACTGAGGTCAGAGCCCCTTCCATGGAGGGTTTTCAGGGAGGAAGGGATACAAGGGCTTGTGCTTTAGCAGCCTAGACCCAAATAGTCTTTACTAGGGCAGCCACAGTCTCTGAAGAGCTTCCTTCCCTTCTTGGTTAGGGCAACCCCATCCATATTTGTCTTGCCCTTTTCCTGAAATAGCAGCTGCCGGCCAGGGGAGTGGAAACCTCTAGGTGCTAATACTTACTGAGGCTCAACAGACTAAAAAGTCTTCGGCGCTGGAAAGACTAGAGCTGGCTCATTGCACAACTGAGGAAACTGAGGTCCCGGGGAACTTTCTCCCATCAGCCTTCCTCCTATAACTGAAGGCTGTGGCATCAACTGAGCCTGAATCTCTACCATCCCCTAGCACAAGTCCTTGCATGTGGCCACTGGAGCCTTGGTGATTAGATCATGTCAACGGGAAACAAAGGTTCCCGGGGAACTTTGGAGAAACCTCTCTGAATACAGTTCATGCCTTTGCACAGTGGCTGGGCTCCAGTGGTCTGGGAGCAGATGGCAGCTGCAGTTATTTGGGAGGATGGGAGTGCTTGCCGTGCCGTGACCTTCCTTCCCCAAGGAGTTGCAGTACTGACGTGACACTCTGGGACACAGTGCTCTTTTCTGGGATCTAAGTTCCTGGGCTCTCCTTGTTGATCCAGAGAGCTGACCAGGCAGGAAAAGGGACTCTCTGCCCAAGAGAAGGGACTGAGGCCAGCTCCTGACCAGACATGAAGCCACTGTGACCCCACCCAGCTGGCTTCCTTGAAGATTCAGGTTCCCTCGGCTACTCTGACACAGAGGAAGTACTTGGCATCTGCTATGTCCAGGATTGTGACCAGGGCCCAGTCTGGCCTAAGAGAGCTGAACAGCAGTTGGATGTTTTCTTCTAGGACTCTAAGTCCAAATTCAGCAGCTTTCTAATGGGGTTTTGCCCACTGGAGAAGTGGGGCCTATGTACCTTGAGGACAGCACACTTTCCAAGCTCAGCTCTTAAAGATAACAAGGCAGTGTTAGGGCAGAAAACCCAGGAGTTATCAGCTTCTCTTGGGGAAGCCACTGAATTCAGGACTGTGAAAACACATTAAATCCAGGCCAGGGGCTCCAGGGTCCTGCACCCACCTGAGCCTGATGGAGACTGAATGGCCCCAAATCCCCAAGTACCATGATTTCTCCTTCTTCTGGGATCCTCCCAGAGTTCTCTCTGCTCTTTTTGCAGTGAGACTTCAAATACAGTTTACAGATCCCCAAGTCCCTAACAGGAGCAATAATCTGCTATGGCTGACCTTCTGCAGGTCAGAATTGGGCTATACCCCAGCCAGGTAGGGGCAGGGAGAGGCAGGTGCACTGACCAGGTGAGACAGGACTTACCTGGTTCTTCTTCATGAACAGCTGCACTGTTTGCAGGTTAGTGCCATAGTCAGCTGACTGGGCCAATGGCAGCCTCTCCTCCACCCAAAGCTGCAGAGACAAAAGGCGGGGGGATAGCTGATGACAAACACAGCCACTTTCTCCCGAGTAACCATCAAGGGCCTGAGAGTGCATTGTTGGCAGTCTCCCTGGTTCCTCCCAAAACCCATTAGGGTCCCTCACCCACTATTTTATAGATGGGGATGTTCTGATATTTTGAACTGAGGTTCCAAAGAACTTGTTCCTGGCCAGACTGTGAGCAAGCCATAGGCTGGATCTTGAACCCAAGGCTGTCTGAACCTAAATCCCAGGCTCATCACCATCAAAATCAGCCAGGGACTAATGAGTTACCATCTAAAAAGCACTGGCTTGGCTTGGCTTCCCAAATTAATGCAATCATCACAGCAACCCTATGAAATAAGTGGGTGAGATGACCAGTCATCTGCTGCCAAGAACTGCTGTGGGCAGTGGCCAGCTACTCCTGGTAGCAGCTGGCGGCTCAGGCCTGGGGGGTGGAGAGGCTGCAGCCCACGCACCGTCTCATCCTCTAAGTCGCGGCTGATCTGCAGCTTGGCTTTGGATAATTCCAGCTGCTTCCTCCTCTTCCCCAGAGGTTCCAGGAGGTCCAGGAATCTCTTCTCGATGCTCAGGTCTCCCGCCTCTTCTCCCAGTGAGGGTGCCTGGCCAAACAGCTCCTGCAGCTCCTCCTTCCGCACATTCACCTGGTCCTCCACTCTCTGAGACACAATGGGATAGCACAGCACTGGCCTCAGCACCTGGGCAGTCCCTCCTGGCTCTCCACCCATCTATCCCCCACCTATCCTGTTAGCCCCAGTTTGAGCTCAGCCTCCTCCAAGAAGTCTCCCTGGCTGCCCTCATTCATCCTTCCCTCCTCTGAGTACCTGCCCCATATTTCTTATGCATCCTTTTATTGGACCCCTGCCCTACTGCCAAAGGGGTTAGGGGATGGATTATGAATCATAAGACATTTTCACATGATAAAAGCAAGTCCATCAGAGGAACAAAGGCACTTGCTTTATGGTTTCAGGTTTTCTCCCCAAGATCTTTTGTAGTCTAACAGTTTGAGTCTACAGCCTGCTCACGTGCCTTCAACTTAGCCAACATCCGGTTGACGCTGGTCAGGTCCTTGCCCGGGTCATCCGACCGAAGCTGGTCCTCCATGGCGCTGATCCATTTGTTGAGGTCGGCGTGGGTCTGCAAGCGCAGGTCTGAGCTCCTGGCGGCTGAGAGTTGTAGGGTCTTTTCCTTGGTGGTGGCTTGCAGCTCATCCCAGAGCCGGTGCAGTGTGTCCAGCCTCTGGGACACCACAGCTTCAAATTGGGGCTTCTCCTCCTTCAGCTGCCTTCCTTCCTGTGGGGGAATGGAGATAGCTCACCCTCTGAGGCTTCGGTGGCCTCTGAGCAGTCCCATTCCAGGCTGTTGCAAGGGGCTTTGGAGTGGAGGTCAGTAAGGCAAAGAATCAGCACAGAACTTGATTTAGTAAGGTTCACTGAAACGGACCTGAGCCCCTGGAGTCATTGAGGGCAAACAATTCAGGGAGACCACTGTACGGGGGGCTGAAGATAGGGGTCAGCTGGTACTGAAAACACAAAAGATTCATGATCTATCCAGTTCAAGCATCCCAGAAACCTTCCTTTGGGTTCCAGAGGTTGATGTTAACCTTTGGTGATACCTTTAATTATTGAGTTTGCTTTATCCGGTTTTTGCCTAAGAGTATTTTTATGGGGTGCATATCATGTGATAGGACTTAAGCCTAGAGCCATATACAGCCAACAGTAGTCAATGTTTATGGAGAATCTTTTATTTTTATTTTATTCCTGAATTGATTTATTTATTTTGGTACTGGGAATTGAACCCAGAGGCATTTTACTACTGAGCTACATCCCCAACCCTTTTACTTTGATTACAGGACCTTGCTAAGTTGCTGATGTTGGCCTTGAACTTACAATCCTCCTGTCTCTGCCTCCTGAGTCACTGGGATTACAGGCAGGCGCCACTACACCTGGCTTATCAAGTCTTACAATTGCCAAATACTATCTTGAGTTCGTTACTTGTCCTTAAGTATTCAGCACTCAACTCCATTGCTTATGTGCTATTATTATCCTTATTTCAGAGATGAATCTGAGGCTCAGGGAGGCAAGGGAGCCAAATTATCTGGCTCCAGAGGCTGCACCATTAACTGCTGCACAGCATGGCTTTGTGTGGACCCTAGGCCTGCTTCTTCCTGGACAGGAACAGCAGGCTGAGCACAGGGACATGATTCCCAGATCTAACCCCTGTTACTGGGCAAGCTCATTAGAGAGCAGTCCTCTATCCAGAGGACTATGAGGGCTATGAATGATTGCTTCCTGGTAATTTTTCCCATCCAAACAATGAGGGTTAATAGCTTCCTTGGATGACTCTGGTCATTTCATGTATTCCCCTGACCCTGTCAGGACAGTACTGGAGTCCTGGTAAGGATAATAAAAGGCAAACAGAAACATCTACTGTCCTAGCATGGATGTTGAAAGCTCCAACTAGGTGTCTTCATTGCCCTGGACTGTCCCAAATCAGGGGATCCAGAAGAGGCACTGGTTTTGAACAGACTTAATAAGACTTGCTGGAGCTGGGGTTGTGGCTCAATAGTAGAGTGCTTGCCTGGCATGTTTGAGGCACTGGGTTTGATCCTAAGCACCATGTAAAAATAAAATAAAATAAAAAAGATATTGTGTCCATCTATAATTTAAAAAAAAATTTAAAAAAAGACTTGTTGAATCGGGATCTCTGAAGATTGAATAACTATTTAGAAAAGTTTTTTTCACTGCCAAATTCTATACTGTCCAGCAAGCTTCAGGACAGTGTCTTTGTTGTGGTGAAGCCCTATTCTCATGCATATATCTGTTATGGTTGAGATATTTAGTGTCCCCCAAAAGCTCATGTGTGAGATAATGCAAGAAAGTTTAGAGGTGAAATAATAGGGTTATGAGAGTTTTAATCTAATCAGTGCATCAATCCCCTGTAGGCAGGTAGGGTATGGCTGGTGGAGGTGGGTTCCTGGGGCTTGCCTTTAGGATCTATATTTTGTCCTTGTTGAGTGGAAACCTCTTTCTGCTTCTTAGTGGCCACGTCTTGACCTGCTTTCCTCTACCCCACTTTTCGGCCATGAAGTCCTGCCTCATCTTGGGCCCAGAGCAATGGAGCTAGCCATCCACAGACTGAGACCTCTGAAGCCATGAGCCCCAAATAAACTTTTCCTCCTCTAAAATTGTTCTTGTTAGGGTTTTTTTTTTTTTTTTTTTTAATTGTTTTGGTCCCAGCAACAAAAATGCTGACCAAAACAATATCTGAGCAGAGAGTTTCCCACCACCCACTCATTCTACTTACTGCATCAATGTTCCCAAGCCACCCTTGGTGGGATTCCAGCTCTGCTAGAAATGCCTGGTGCTTCAGCCATTTGTTGTGAAGATTGCGAGCTTCATCATAGGAGATATCCGGGGTAGTCAGCAATTTGTCATTGATCCAAAGAGTAAGCTGTGGGCAGAAAGAGTCTGATGGTCTGATGGCAGGTTGTCATTGCCAACGGCCAACATTCCCTGACTGTACATTTTAGACCAGAAAGAGATCCAGGGGAGGAAGCATGAGCACAGAAGAGAACTAATCTCTTAACTCTGGATCCCTAGGCTATAATGTGGCCATAGATATATTTTCCTCACTAGAGAGTATGTGATGTGAGACCAGGGATTATTTATTCTTCTCTCCCTATTTCCGGGATCTAGCACAGGGCCTGGTATATTATAGGAGCTCAGTAAGTTTTTACTGAATGGATGGATAAAATCCCTCCTTGGCAGTAGGTTGAGAAATCATTAATAAACACAGAGAAAATGGTATGTGAGGGAGAGGCCAGGGACAGATCCTATAATTAAAAAGAAAGGAAGAACTGTGATGAGCATTCAATGCTTCCAAGATGTCCTGGCACCATACCAAGCTTGCCTTGTGCCAAGGGCAGAGGGAGATGAATACAAAATTGTCTGGACTGGGAAGAAAGGGGATTGTAGGGAGGAAGTCAGGAAAAGCCCCATGACAAAGGAATTCCTGTCAATGGAAGGACTTGGGAGGGCAGATTCAAGTCTTTCCTTATAGAGTGAGTCCCAGATGAGCAAGGACCTTCTGAGCCAGCAGTTTTCCGACTGGGAGATTTGTTTCAGATGCATCCTTCTCTCCCCTGTTCCTTAAGGTCCTGACTTAACAGTGCCCGGGTGGGGCCCAGGAGTCTGCTTTAACAAGGGCCAAGACTGGCTCCACAATTTGCAAGGCCCAGAGCAAAATAAAGATGTTCAAAAGTATCACAAGTTTTCAGTTGGCAACAGCAGGACATTACCAAGCACACTCTTGAAGCCAGTCCTGTTCAGGCCCTTGGGTGATTCCAATATAGAGAATTCTCAGACGACCTCTTAAGAATCCCTATCCTAAATCTGGCAAATCAAAGGATGATTTTTTGGATTGGTTGGGAGGTGGGGGGAAGGAAGGATGTGGAACTGAAGATTAAGAGGATGACCTAGGCTGCTGAGGACCCTCAGTTCTCCATTCGTGAAATCCTACCACTCCTAGGTGACCTCCCACCTCTAGGACACTTTGCTCCCAGACAGCAATCTCCTGGAAAGCGAGCCCTGCCTGCTGGCCTCACCTCCTGGCAGTTCTGGAGGAAGTTCTGTAGCTCTAGGTTGTCTCTCAGAAGAACCGAGAGCTTCTGGGCATTCTCATTGTTGTTCTGGTGTCTAGAAGGGAAGCCAAAACCCATCACCGTAACGCTGAGTCTGGGCCCTTGCCCAGCACCCCAACCCCCTGGGTAGTCTAGGTAGCTCGAAGCAGAGAATACCTTTCTTCAATCAGCTGCACCTTCTCCTTGATCTTGTCAGAGTAGAGGTTTCCCTCAGCTACCAGCTTGTTTCCAGAGTCCACGGGACTCAAGACCTTTTCCCGGTTGCTGTCCATAGACACCAAGAAATCCTCGAACTTGCGGATCCCAGCCTCTGCACCTTCTAGGGAGTCTGGGGGCTCCGTGTGAGTCAGAGTGTATTCCTGTGAAGGAAGTTTCCAGACAAGGCATGAAGACTAGCTGAGGAGGTGGTGAGGGCTCCTGCCAAGCAGTAACACCACATGAGTCACAGAGGCTGGGGTGTGAATGGCGTCCCTTAGAATTGGGCAAAAAGAAGACTCTATGCTGGGGCAAAGAGTACCCAGGGTACCCAGTGAACGGTGTGTCTAAAGTCACACGGAAGGGGAGCCAACCAGGGCAAGATTCACTTCTG
Source organism: Callospermophilus lateralis (assembly GCF_048772815.1). Taxonomy (NCBI): domain Eukaryota; kingdom Metazoa; phylum Chordata; class Mammalia; order Rodentia; family Sciuridae; genus Callospermophilus; species Callospermophilus lateralis. The sequence goes on along the minus strand of NC_135307.1, from coordinate 66,463,252 downwards.
CAACTTCTGACTGACCCGAGAACAAGACAGGCTGGGACTCAAGGCTGGAAAAGGCACATGAGGAAGAAGAAAGAGACCCCCATCCCCACCCCAATTCGTCACTATGAAGAGCCCAAGGAAAGCATCATTTGGCCCCAAAGTTCTACGGCTCATTTGAAGTCTCACCACCAGTGATGTTGCCCCAAGAGAGCCCCATCCCTGCATGCCCCTCTACCTGGCTGCTGAGGATGGCTTCGGCCTGCTTGGCATCTTTCTGGAACTCCTGAAAGCCGAGGCACTGTTCGAGGGAACGGCCGCGGCTCTCCCACATCCGGCACAGGGCGTCCCAGCCCACATCCAGACCCTCCAGTCGCTGGCCTAGAAGCATGTACTCCGGGTCTGTCTGGCCTTGGATCACCTTCTCTCCGGAGGCCTTCACCTTCTTGAAGCTTTCTTCGTGCCCGTCAATCTCATCCTTGATGGATTTATGCTGCAGCAGGAGCTGCTCAGCCTCTGGGAATGACTCAGGCATGTCCTCAGAAGCCACAGCCTTCTGGGCCAAGGACAGCCAGGTCTGGAAGTCATCTAGATCCTGCAGGAAGGTCTGCAGCTGACTGGCTTCACCCAGCGAGGCCTCCTGGCCCTTCAGGGCTTCCTGCAGGCCCTTCCACAGCTCCTCAACATATGCCTGCCGCGACCCAATGTCCTCCTTCAGTTCAGGGTGTGACTCCATCAGCCGCTGAGACTCACGCTCTAGGGCACCCACACGGGCCTGGATTGCGGCCACATCACGCTCCAGTCCTGTCAGCTTTCTCTGGATGGCAATGACACCCGCCAGGTCCCGCCCCAGGTCCTTTGTAGACTCCACAACACTCGTCTTGTCTGATATCCACTTGCCGGTCTCCTCACAGTCCACGCAGTAGTTGTGCACCCTGAGGGCGGAGTCCACGGCCTCCCGCCGCTCTGACACCATGTTCTGGAATTCCTGCCACCTGCCAGAGTGGGATGAGACCCCAGAGGAAAGAGATACCTTGTTCCTTAACTCTTCCTAGAGGGTATCCCTTCTCAGATTTCCACCCAGTCCCCACCATAGACCTTGTGTGCTGAAAAACAAAAAGTATCTACCTAACAAACTGGATGAGCAAAATTCATTTGTCTAATTTTACTCAAGAGCTATCTAACCAACAATCAGATCTCTGATCAGCAAGGGGCAAGCAGTGATGTGATTCTCAACCACAGGTAAGGGAACTTGCAAGTCGAGGTCGCACGTGTAGCTGGACTTTGGGCATACACAAAGTTCAACTTCTCAGTGGTGCAGAAGCAACAGGCATTCAGTAGAAACCATACTTTGAATTTTAATCTTTTCCTGGGCTATTGATAAAAATTACAATATTCCCTGGAGATACTGGGCAGGGGCAGTGGGCTGCTGTTCCAGTCAACCATGAGACCATGAGGGTAAATAATGGATGCTTTCTGGTGTTCTGTGTTCTAAACTAGGATGTTTGGTAGGTTAGGCAGAGAAAATACATTTTAATTTTCTTTTCTGAGCCAGGGTCTCCTTATGTTGCCCAGGATGGTCTCAAGGAATCCTCTTACTTTAGGTTCCCAAGTAGCTGGGAGTAGTGCCGCTGTGCCTGGCCAAAATGCATTGTCTACTTAAAATATTTTCAGTTTACAACGGACTTTTCAGGCTGTAACTCCATCATAAGTTATGAAGCATCTGTATACAACTTCCCCAGAGTTTTAGAAATGTTGAAAATAATTAGAAAGCTCACTTGATTAACTTCAAGGATACTTTAGGACATAGAGTGCCAGAGAAACCCTGCCCTGCCCAAGACATGTTAAAAATTCCCTAGAGCCTAAAAGAAAAGAGGCCTGTTGAAAAAGAGCAGGAGAAAGAGGAAGAAGAGAAAGAGGAGAGGGAGGAAGACTTTGGCTGGGATCTTAATTAAAATAGGTAACATTATCTTAACCATCAAGTGCAGTGTTGCTATGAAACAGGGAAATATAATAAGGTCTGGCAGATGTCCCAAGGACCTGGGTTGCTCCACAGCACATAAGCCTCTTTTAAAGAGCTACCCATCAAGCCAGGTACGGTGGTACACACCCATCATCCCAGAAGCTCAGGAGGCTTTCTGCTGGAAGATCATGAGTTCAAAGTCAGCCTTAGCAATTTAGTGAGGCCCTAAGCAACTCAGTGAGACCCTGTCACTAAATAAAATATAAAAAAGGGCTGGAGATGTGGCTCAGTGGTTAAACACCCCTGGGTTCAATCCCCAGTACAAAAAAAAAGAGTTGTCTATCAGCTAGGCCAGATTACTAGAGGCACCTCCCTGGCCCAGGCTTTCTCATTCTGCACCATTATAATATATAAGTACATGAGAGGATGTGCACTGCTCATGCACCAACTGAACCCATCTCTCTTCTATTACCCACAAGGGAATGAAGCATTAGATTAGACTTTGGAAGAATACTGACAAAACCAGATCTTGACCTATGGAGTATATGACTTAGAGAAAAAAATAAGCCAAGCTCACACATTATCTATTGTATAAAGGACCGTGTACATGGCACAAATAAGGCAGAGAGGATGAAGGGTGCTGTAAGGAGTGATGAGGAGATGAGGACAGATTTCACAGATGCCACCTGAGCTGTGCCTCCACTGAGGTGAGCTATTTAATAAGAGGACCCTGAGGGGCTGGGGCTGGGGCTCAGAGGTGGAGCACTCACCTAGCATATGTGAGGCACTGGGTTCGATCCTCAGCACCACATAAAAATAAAAATAAATATAAAAGTATTGTGTCCATCTACAACTAAAAATATTTGAAGAAGAAGAGGAGAAGGAGGATCCTGAGACTCTCTTTCATCTTTGTATCCCAGCACCCAGGTGTTGGAAGTGGAGGGCCTAGGTAGACAGGCCAGGTGGAAGGCACTGTGTCATTCCCAAAGTAGACAACAGTGGATAGTCTCCTCTGAAAGACAGGTCTGCAGAAAGAAGGCTTTCCCATGGGAAGGGATTGGGAAGACCCTGAGCGAGAAAAGCAAGACCTGAGGACTTCTCAGCTCTCCTCCTAGACGATGAGGTCCCTGTGCCCTGGGGGATTCTGTGCCTGGCACACAGATGCTCCTCTGAGGGTGGGAAGCCAGGGGAAAGAAGCTGAAGGCTTTCTCCAAGTTGGTGTAAAATCATTCTGAATTGACAGTGAAATGCCCCTGCAAGAGGGTCTGGCTGTGCCCCTGGGCAAGAGGTCCCAAGGTGATTGTCCAGGCCTTTCCTGTGTGGCCTCCATGCAGCCACCAAGTGGAGTATATGACTTAGAGAAAAAAGTGAAAGCCCCATAAGGAGAGAAGCTGGGGTTTGGGTCTAGTCTTCCTCCCAATCCACACTTTCCTCTTACATAGCACCATCTCCAAGGAGGAAGTTGGTATATCCACTCTATTTACTGGCATCAGGCAACACTGGGAACCCAGCGTTGGTCCTGGGCCCAAGATTTTTTAGAAAAATCTTGGTTAACTAGAATGCAGAGTGAAGATGATCACACATTCGATGAGCATTTGAATGACTCATATGTGCCAAGTAGGCAGAAATATTTCAGCTTTGTCCCTGTTCACTCATTCACTGAGCATCTGTCACACAACTTTCACATGCTGTGTGTAGTACACCGACCTGGGCACTGGGAATATGGCAAAGAACAGAAAATCTTGTTTTCACTCAAGTGGGCAGAGATGAATACATGCATCTGTAATCACCAAGGGTGATAACATGCAAAGAAAAACAAATAAAGCCAGATTATGGTACAGAGGCAGAGAGGACTGGTGAGGACAGTGTGCTTCTTTCATGGGGTGGTCAGGGAGGGCTCTTCCAGTAAGCTGACATGGAGCCGAGGCCTCAAGAATGTAGGAAAGCAGGCCAAGTGGATATCTGGGAAAAGAATATTCCAAACAGAGTGAACCTAAGACCAGAATGTGGTTGTTATGCAAAACATGGTGGGCACAGGTAGAGATACAGCCCTTTGTTTGCCTATAGGGAAAGTAGGCAAGTCCTTCAGCTCACACATACATACAGTCCTGCACATATAATGATATTTCATTTGTGATGCCTACCACTTAAGAAATGTTGCAGTTGTAGAAAAGTCACAGTGCAGCATGTTACCTACCTGGTTGTGGTGATGCTGGTGTAAGGCCTACTGCATTGCCGGTTGTATAAAGTCTAGCACACACAATTACGTATAGTACATAATACTTGATAACAATAATAAATGATTGTTGCTCAGTGGTATTTTTTGTGGTGCCAGGTATTGAACCCAGGGCCTTGCATGTGCTAGGCCAGGGCTGTACCATTGAGCTACTTCCTTGGTTCTATGTTACTGGCCTACATATTAACTATACCTACTCCTGAATGTTATTTTAGAGTGTGCTCCTTCTGCTTGTAAAAGTTTATTGTGAAACAGTGTGCTGTGTCAGCCAGCAGCCTCAAATATTTCATGTTTACCGTGTCTCTTGATTGCATAATTTTTTCTTGTGCTTGATTTAATCTCATGTTGTTTTGTGCATTGTGGCTCTAGGAACAACAGACTGTAACACACACACATACACACACACCCTTAGAGCACAGGTGTGTTGTGGGCTAGACCATTTAAGTTTACATAAGTACACTCTATCTACAATGGTCACATGATGATGAAATTGCCTAATGACTCATTTCTCAGAGTGTATTCCTGTGTCAAGTGATGTGTGACTGTAATTATAATTCAATGCAGGATGTGAAGCTTGAAACCAGTGCAAAGGAGGGAAAGATCATTTTTCATCTGGGAAAATGGGAAGGAGATGAACTTGCACTGGCCTAAAGGACAGACAGGATAGGGACCAGAGGAGAAGCACAGTGACAGAGAAGAGCAGATGCAGGGAAGTAGGACTGGGGTGAAGGAGAAGAACAGTTGTTTTGAAAACTATTTGAAGAGCTACACATGGAAGATGAATCAGAATAAATTTTAACATCTCTAAGTATCAGAGTGTACAAAAGCCACATGTACAAGTTCCAGGAGGCAATTTCCACTCAACATGGAATCAGGCATTCTAACCAAAAGAAGTTGCCCAAAAGAGGGTGAGTCGCATTGTGAGAGGGTGGGCTTCTCATGCCTGGTAGACCAGATGACTTCTCGGACCTTTTCAACTCTCAGACTCAATGCAGAACCATCTTACCATTATTAAAGCCTCAGATTTTCCCTCATCTAAGAATGGCAGGCACTTTGATATTTTTCACTTGGGATGAGGCATGCATCAGGGATCTGTAAAGATCAAGAGTCTCTGGCTTCAGTTCATTGTGCAGCTGACAAGTTCTTCCTATCTGGAAGTTGCTCTGATTTAGACTGCTCTAATTTCCTCAGTTAAGCAGCAACTACAATAATCTCTCAGTCTTTCAATCTCTCCCCCTGCCTCTCTCTCACACACAACCCTTTACCTAACAAGCTTAAAGAAGAGTGAAGAGGTGTCTCCCTGCTCTGCATAAACACCAGACTTATAAAGGGATCTCCTGAACTACAATCTTCATCCTTGAGTGCTGAGGCAATCAACCCCATTCTAGTAGCTCCAAAGTATCTATCTCACTTCTGCCTGCTTTCCCTTAGGCCCTCAGTGGAGTCTCCACTGCGCAGGTCCATTTCTTTACAACAGGGTCTTCCCTAAGCCCATCTTCCAGATTACCCCAGGCAGAGCGAGGCTCAAGCCTAAGTGTAGAACACGTGGCAGTGTGTGTGCAGAGCCTAGGGTAAAAACAGAGACTGCAGGCATTTGCTCTGTCCTTAGAGATCCTTCGAGAACTAATGAGCAATTACATCCTGCACTGAAAGCACCCCCTCTCTAAAGGCTCCTTGGGGCCTGTTTTTTGTTCCAACCATGAAACTTGCTCGAGGCTCCCTGCTAATTCTCCTCTTCATTCAAGCCAACCTTATTATCGATGCTGCATTTTGGCACAGGCGGGAGCATTCTTTTATGGACAGTACTTAAGAGCTCTCAGAAAGCAATTTTCCCTGCCCAAGCATGTCCAGGGAAATATGGCATGAGTACCGTACAGCTGATCTAAATGGACTCAGAAGTCCCCTCCAGCGCAAGTGTCTATAACCCCTTCTATCCATGTGCAGCCATCAAAGCTCAGTGACCACGGCTCTCCTCCTGGTTGCTCACCCTGCTGCTCACCACAGATTTTCCTCCTAGCTGCACAGCCCCAGGTCTAGGTATAAGACTGTGGCTGAGAAATACAGGGGCCCTAGAGGTACTAATGTAGCACTGCATAGCCACAAGGGATACTTCAGGTGCTGGGAGGAAATGCCCCCAGCCCAAATCCCACCACACCTGACCTGGTGTTCAGGTGGTCCTGGTACCGCCGCACTTCCCCGCTGCGTGGGTGGCCACTCTCCACCAAGCTGTTGGCAGCAAGGTTCACGCTTTCGATCTGACCCTTCAAATTCTTCATCTCCTGGTCCAAGATGTCAAACCTGATAGAGAAAATGAGGAGCAGTAAGGTGCTTTCTCCTTCTGCTTCCTAAAGGCATTTGTCCAGGTGAGCAGGAAAAGGGGACAGATATTCTGGCACACCCTTCTTTTCTGGTTCATGGGTTCAATTCCGTGGTTTAGCATTTCCTGGATCAGGTTGGGAGAGGGCTGGTGGCACCATGGAGAAGTGTGAAGGGAAGGGAGGCCTCTAAAGAGGTTACAGAGTGTTTACGCGCAGAGGAATCAATCACCCAGTGACCACCTGCCACACTTTCAACGTCTTGATTACTGCTCTTGGACCTGGTTCCACTCCCTGATACCCTGACCCAAAGGATGCCCTCTGCAGTGCAAGGATATGCTCCATTCCTGAGTAGATAAGGGAGAGCTGCCAAGGGGAGTGGGCTTTGTGATTATGAAGGTCAGCCTTCTTGGGTAAGAGCCCAGGACCTTCAGGCATCAGTGCAGGGCCACCTGAGCATGGCTCTGGGGAGCAGCCTCTATCCCTGGATTCTGAGCTTGGGCTGCTGAGATGCTACCTCTCCTCTGTGCACAAACTGAACATGCCTCCCCTTCCAGAAGGCTGCTGGAATCAGAACACCAGAAGTGAGGGTGGCCTTGCAGACTGCTAGTTTACAAACTGGTCTCTGCAGCTGCTTGGAGTTCTGTGGCTTAGGGACTGTCACAGGAAACTAGAACTGGCACAGTCCTAGCTTCACAGCCCCTTTATCCTCACCAGCTCCTACTTTCCATGTACAATTCCTTGAGCAATGGTTGCAAGAGCTGAGAAGGAACTCAGCAACTGGACTAGCAAATCCCTGTGAGGAGCCCAATGGGTGAAGCGCCCAAAGCCACAAAGCCAGAACAGAACTCAGGGCTCCTACCACCTGAAATTTGCACCAAGGATATCCTTTGACTCTCAGAGACCCCTGCTGACCTAGAGGTGGAAGGTGGCACCCAGGCCTTGGCTGGGGAGGTGAGCAGAGGCTGAGCCCCTCTGACCTGTGCTGCACGACCTCCAGGTCCTCCAGGGTGTCTGGGATTTCCATCTCCTTCAGCCACTTTTCCTTCTCGCCCATCCACAGCTCACAGGCATCCGTCTCCCCAAACACTGTATACAGGTCCAGGGCGTCCTGCAGCCTCTGCCCACGCAAGTCCGCCTGGGCCACCACTTGCTGGTAGAGCTGCCGGAGGGCCTGTAGCCTGTTGGTCACATCGGGGGAATCCCGAAATTCTTGGGGGAAGTCGTGGGCCTGCTGTTCCAGGTGCTCCATCACCCCTCGGCTCTCTTCCAGCTCCTCTAGGAAGTCCTTGTGCTTCTTCCCCAGGGCCCGCGTGGCCCCTTCATCCTGCCCCACATCTTCACCAGAGAGCAGCCGGTGGGCATCTTGCAGCCAGGCCTTCAGATCGTCCGCATCTCCCTGGAACTGGAAGAAGTTCTCCGCATCCTGGAGATTCTTTTTACGAAAGGCAGCCAGCTCCTTCAGCTGGTCCCACTGGCCCGATACCTCCTTGACGCGGGCCTCTATCCGCGGGTACCCGTACTGTTTGCGTGCAATAATGCCTTCGGCCTCCTGAAAAATCTGCCCCAGGTGGGCATCCAACCCGCGCAGCTCATCCTCGAAAGCTTTATGTTTGCGCTGCAAGATGAGCACACTGGTCAGGTCCTTGCCATAGTCCAAGGAGGAGTAGATCTGCTCTTTCTCCTTGATCCAGCTCTCGGCCTCATCCATCTCCCAGAAGAACTTCCAGAGCCTCTTGGACTGCTCTAGCTGTGCCTTCCGCCCAGCTGCCATGTCACTCAGCTCCCCAAAACACTGCTCCAGGTGGCTGACACGGTCCTGGATGATCTGGGGGTCACAAGGTTGGTACCCTGGAATAGGAAGAGGAAGGATGACGAAAGAGAAGGGCTTATAGGCAACTTTCAGCTCGGTTACCAGATTAAGAACCATACACTCTCGAAGCCACTATCTTGTTGGGGCTTTGGGATTGGATGCCAGAGTTCTCAGTTACTCAGAGGTCAGGCCAAATTCTTTATCATTGGTTCCCACTAAACTTTAGGAATAAGAGAGATTAAAAGTTAAATCAGTTCTCAGTAGAAATCCATGATACAACTTTATTTATTTATTTATTTGCAGTATTGGGGATTGCACTCTAGCTGCTTGTGTGCAATCATGCCTTGTGTGTGCTGGGCATGTACTCCATCACTGAGCTATATCTTCAGTCCATGATATTAAAAAGTTTAGAATGAAATTTTAAGGAGGCAGTGAGGTCTTCAATTTAAGACCAGAAACTAAAAATTTAAATGGTCTCAGCCATAATGAACTAGCAAAGAGAATGGAAGATGGACGATATCTTATTAGTGCTCTGAATGTTTCCTGAGTATAGATTCCAAGGCAGCTGCCTGCTATCTGGAGAGCTTGGCTATCCTCAAGCTTCATGCACTATCACTTGATGAAAGAAGCAGAATTCTAAAGATATATCCAAAGTGGGTGTCAGGCCAGAGGATGGGGCTCTGGCCACAGGAGACACCTTTGGGCTCACCTTTCCCCTCAGTGAACTGCAGGGTGGCTGTGGTGATGGCCTTGACTTTGTCCCCTTGGATGGCGATGTCAGCCTCCATCAACTTGTGCTTCTGTAGCAAGTCCTCAACCTCCAACAAGTGCTTCCCAAACTCAGCAGACAACAGGTGGGCCTGGTGGAGGACATGATAGAGTGGACAAAAAGAAGTGAAGAGATGGGACCCCTCCTAGGGGCATGTCCATGTATCTGAGCTGCTGCTCAGGACAGAAGAAAGTACAGAGCAGGAGTTCATGCAGAGGGTGCCCATTGGAATCACCCATGGACAGTCCCACAGAAAGCCCAAGCCCCGTATTTGTCTACTACATCAGTCTCAAGGCTTGGGCATGTGCATTTTTAGAAAGCTCTGCAGTCAGCCTGATGTGACTTCCTTGGTCAAGACCCACTGGAGTACAGGGGAGAGTTCAGACGCTGGTTGGTCCTATGCTGTGAGTGGATTCCAACCAGTGTCAGCCTGATTCTCCAGGCTCCTGATTAATGCCTGTCTCTTCTTGATCTGGCAGGCTGGCCCCTAGTGACCACAAACCCAAGATTTCTTGGTCACTGGGGATACTGTGTATGTGGGCTGGTGACATCTGCCTGGATGGAGCAGAATGAGCCAAGCAGCAGACAGGCAGATGATGTTGACACTCTACTGCCTCAGTTTCCCCATTTTGCTTCAGGGATGTGATTGGCTAAACGGTATCTAAGGGAGCATCTGCTAACTGCAGGGCCACGAAGGCCCATGGTGAACCCACTTAGGGTGGGAAGGGGAAGGGGTAGGTGGTTCCTGGGGCCCACCTTGATCTCGTCCATCCAGCTGATGCTGTGCAGCATGTCCTGAAAGAGCTTCTGCAGGGCCAGGGTGGTCTCGAGCCTCTGGCGCCGGGACCGCAGCAGCTCCTGCAGGTAGCTCCACAGGCGCAGGATGTTGTCCTTGCGGGCCATGATGCGCTTCTGGTCGTGGTAATTCTCCTTCTCCAGCTCCTGGGCCAGGTCCTCCAGGGCCTTCACCCGCTCTTCGTAGGCAGCTGTGTCAGTCTCGATGGCCTCGTGCTTCTTCTTGGCAGCCTCCACAGCTGCCAGGTCGTACCCAAAGTTATCCTGAACCCCAGGGACAACAATAGGCAGTTCAATCAGATTCCCCCAAGTTCATTCCCAAATGTAGAGAGCGAGCAGGTCCCTTCAGCACAACGGCTGGGTGGGAAAGCGCACTCCCAGCGAGGAGACAGTCTGCTGTCTTTTGGCAGTCTATCTTATCAGAGCCAAGTTCCAAAAACGAAATGTCTTGCAAGAACCTTTAAAAGCAGTCCCTTATTTTATTCTCTGTGCCACACTCGTGGGTGATGTGACAGGCATATTACTAGCAGAGCTCTGGTGGCCTGCTGGCACTCCCCCACCCTGCCAAGAGAGGACCTGTCTGATTCTGGGTAGGAGGGACTGCTTGCTCTCAGAAGCCACAAAGCTGCGAACAGATGGTTTACCCTTGTGCTATCTGGGGCGCACGTACACTCTCCATTGCTCTCAATATACTCGCTACCCCCTTTCTGGACAGAATTTAATTTCATTCTAAGCTCTAAGTAGGAGGGAACAGATGCTCTGATGGAGAATCAGCCCTGGGGTCCATTCTTAGCTGGTAAAATATGTCCCAAGCCTAGAGGCTTAGATTCCAAAGGTGCATCTGATTTCACCTTTCCCAGAGAACCATCATTTAGTGTCAACTCTAACCCCCACTTTTGCTGATGCTACAGACCACGTAAGACAACTTTAGGGGCCACTTCTGGACTATGAGGTTCTTTCCTAAAAAAGAAATTTAATACAGGCTCGGGGTATAGGGCTCTGTGATAGAGTGCTTGCCTAGCATGGGTGAAGCCTGGGTTGGATCCCTAGCACAGAAAAAAAAAAAAAAACAGACAATAAATTTCAGGGAGTTCTTCCTCAGAAACCATTCTTAATCCAGCCAATCTCAAGGAGCTGGGCTACAAGGACGAGGAGAAGCTTATCCAGCTGCTGTTGAGAGGCCGATCAGGCTCCAGGTCAGTTGAGAGCTAGGGCCTCTGAAGCACTCTCCTCTCCTGCCATCCCCAAGTGCATCCCCATTACCTGGGTCACAAGGCGCTGGTTTTCGTTGAGCCACGTCTCTCTCATGGCAGCCTTTCTGTCAAAGCGACGGGCCAGCTGTTCCAGCTTCTCCTGCCGAATGAGCTCGCTCCTCAGGGCCAGCTCCCTCTGGTACTCAGCTTCCTCCAGACTTTCCCAGGCCTGTGTGGGGCAGAAGGAGAATTCTTGGGGCACAGGAGAAACGGGTGGCTTTGGGCTCCCATCTCTTTCACCAGACACACAGTGATTTCGGGATTCTAGGTAAATCTCAATGCTCTTGGGTGACATGATGGCAGTTTAAAGCTCGGGCTTCATGTCTGGGCCAAAGAGTGGAGGAGCACTGATCGTGACCTCTCGCTTCCCTCTTCCCCTAAATCTGCCTCAGACTCTAGACCCAATATTGTGTTTTTCAACTCTCTGGAAGCTCCGTAAATACCTGTTGACTAAAGGATTACCTCCAACCCTTGGAAACATCTTAAGACATTTCTCTTTTGTTATAAGTAATTAATATTTCATATTCAAAGATAAATTCAAGGTTCTATTGGGGACAGGCTATGCACCTGGCTCCAAAGAATAGTTCTGAGTATCTGAACAAGGAGTTGAACAAAAAAAGATGGTGGGTAGAGTTTGATCTCTCAGAACAACGCCTCCAAATAGCCAGCAAGCAGCTAATACCACTAAACAAACTGGCTTGGTTTAACCTCATCCAGGGGCCATTCCCCAGGCCTGCATCAGGAGCTCAGCCCACCACTGAGAATGCATAATGGAAAACACCACGGTACCCGGTTGATGTCAGACACTAGTTTCCCGTCGTGGGGCGTATACACTTTCTGATTATTAGCTCTCATCCGAGACTGGATGGTAAAAAGTAGGACTTCCAGGTTCCCCTTCTCCTGAAACCTGTCAAGAAAACAGGGGTAGGAGATTGGTGTCGTGATCCTCATGGCCAAATTGCTTGCTGACATCAGCAGAGGTTTTTGGATCTTGGACAGCAAAGCATATTTGATTTAAAAACAAAGGAAAAGTAAAGGGAAGCCATAGGTCTGCTTACCTGTTACAACATCTATCATTCTCACCAAGGGAGATCTTAGGGGTTTGGGTTTTCATAACGCATATGAGAGAAAACACAGTGGCTAACGCAGCACTTATCATTTGCTTCCATAGGGAACAGTTAACTGAAATATTCTGGTAGATATCAGGTTTTAGCAATCGACATAAAGACACTCTTCCCTGTTCTGCAAAGGATGAAGGCTTCTGACTAGCTCTTTAGACAGTTTTTTTTTTTTTAATTGAGTCAATAAAACCTTAGGAGCAGCATTATCCACATAAGAACATACTGTACTGAATGCAACTTTCCCCACAAGTGCTAATAAGCTGGATCTTCCAACAAGTCCTATAGGCCAGATGTTTTCAAGGGGTCAGGAAAGGATGGGCTCTGGGAGGATTGTGGGTACAGGAGACAAGAACTGGTAGCAGGACTGATGTCTGCCACATGGGCTCTAAGCTCCACGTAACTGGGGACTTTTACACGTCCTCATGAAACTCAGGGGGCTACTTATGTCAACACCCTTCACATGGCAGCTGGGACTGGCTCTAAGCCAGGTGTCCACCACAAGCTCAGCCTGATGGATCTCAGTGCTCAGAGGCACTTAAGAGGGCTAAGTCCTTGAAGCACTGTCTACACAACCAAGGGTAACACCCTGTGTATAGTGCCTGGTAGACCCACAAGGAATGCTATCTGTATTGAATTTAGGACTTTAAAAGTGTCAGGCTAAAAGACAGATCCTTGTTTATAGAACATTCTAGGCTCTGTGTCTAACCTTTCCCTGTTTGAGAGTCTTGAATGGAGAGTGTGGGAGATGCGAGGGGAGACCACATACGCACATACATGTTTGTGTGCATGTTTGTGGACACATGCATGTATGTGTGCACATGGTTGTGAGTATATATGTGCCTGCATAACTACATTGTACACACATGCATGTGTGTGTGGTGTATGTGTGCTCATGTGCATGTGTAGATGCACTATTTGTGCACAGTTGGGAATATGTTCCTGTGTGTGCATGGTTGTGTGTGTGCATCCATGATTGTGTGCACAGACCTATGCATGTGTGTGGTTGTTTGTGCACATGTGCATGCACATGCAGTTTTGTGTGTGCCCACATATGTGCCTGCATGGTTGTGTGTGTGTGTATACATGTGGTGGGGTGGTGCTGAGATCTGAGCAGCAGGCTTAGTGCTTTGCAGAGGAGCAGTGACAGATGGGAGAGGCATAGATGGATATACTTGATGATCACAAGGCCCCACGTAGAGAGCTCAGAGGCTGAGAATACAGAGGTCATCTCCAGAAAACAAACCCGCAGCTCAGGACACAGACAAAAGCAGAGCTCTCCAAAACTAGTGCTCCAAGGAGACTCGGAAGCCTCAAGTTCCTCTCCTGCGCCTCACTGGGTGGGGGGCAGGGGTTCTACAAAGTACCTTCCTTGGTTATGAGTCAGGGTTTCTCATCAATGCCTGTTTCCTATAAACTGATGACTTGGGAGTAGGGTGGCCAAGAGGGGCATGATGCTGGTGACAGATGTGCATGCAGCTCTTGAATCTTGAGTCTGTGGCCCAAGGATACACTTCATAACACCCAGAGCCAGGCTCTACCTTTGAATAGTCAGGTAGCCCTCGACGACCACACCCTCCCAAGTGCCCTTACTTGGGTGGCTTCTCCACTGTGCGGTAGGTGCTGAAGGCCTGTAGCTGTTGCTGGACGCCGGTCAGCGAGTTGGCAAACTTGCGGCTGTTCAGGACGTTAATGGTCTGCTCGATCCAAGTGAGTAGGTCTGAGGCTAGCCCACTGTACTTTTCAATCATCTTCTCAGTCTCAATGGCGTGGTCAATGACCTAAGGAATTGCTTTTTCAGTTATTCTTATCTCCACTGCTGAGGTCACCAATGTGGCTCAAAATCAAGGTGCCTAAAGTGGGGCTCCCACCTCTCAAGCCCTGAGAGTTCTAAGTTGGGTTTGTCCCCTGAGACCCAGAATGTGGCTAAGGCAGAAGAGGTGGGCTGGAAAGAGGTGAAGCCCTCTTGCAAAATTGGCAGAGAGCTGGGGTTCAGGAGAATTTGCCCCTTCTTCTAACCCTATAAAAGATTAGTAAGCTCGGGCTGGGGCTGGGGCTCAGTGGTAGGGCACCTGCGGTGCATGTGTGAGGCCCTGGTTTCGATCCTCAGCACTACATAAAAATAAAGATATTGTGTCCCACTAAAACTGAAAAAAAAAAAAAAAAAAAAAAAGATTAGTAAGCTCACTGCACCATACCAGTTCTTGAGTGGCTAGGGATTCATTTATTTAAAAACAGGGATACATTTATCCAAAAATGTTTCTTAGGAATTGAGAACCATCTTTATTAAATACCAGACACACACAGATGAATGGGAAATGGTTCCTATCCTTGAGAAGTTAATGACCCAGCAAGGGAAAGGAATCCGACCTGAGGTTCTGTACAGAGGGGTGGGTTTCTGGTAAACCGTGGGAGCCTCAGAGGTCTGAAGCCACAGACAAACCAAATAAGCCCACAGGGGTTGCTTTGGGAATGTTCATGAGGTCTCCATGCGGAAGACACTCGGAGCTGCAGGTGGAAATCTCTGAAACCTCTTTCTGGACAAAGATCTGCTTTGGAAATCAGCTGGAGAGTTTGACAGAATGCTTTAGATACACACACACACACACACACACACACACACACACAAACACACACACACACACACACACACACACACGCTGCAGCTGGGGGCCCAGACCTGAAGCTGTCAGACTGGATAGGGCCTGGGGCTGGCAAATGGAAAGAATGATGCTGTACTGACAGAAGAGCTCAGTACCTTGCCGACACGCTTGCCCTCCACTGCCAGCACCTTCATCTTGGAGAAGTAGTGGTAAAATGCCACCACGTACGTGATGATGGATTTCTCATCAGGGTTTTCTGTGAAGACATCTGTAAGGGGAAAGGGTGCCCTCTCAGCACCAAACCAAAGCCAGAAAGGTCGGGCTGAGGTTCAGCCCCTCTTCCTCCGGCACAAGTTCAACCATAGGCATCAAGTGACAGCCAATGGGGTGAGAGTAGAAGGTCTGATTCACACAGTGATGAAATGCACAGCAGGACCACAAAGGCAGAAAGAGGGATCCAAGGTCCACACTAGACCTGTGTACAGGCAGGGGAGGTGCTTGGAACCTGCTTGGAGCTGATGAGCTGGTCCAGTGCAGAGCCCTGGCCTGCCTCCACGCCCTCCCCGTGCCTGAGTGCACCTGGCACCTGGCCAGCCTCCAGGAACCCTTTCAGCCCAGCTCTCTCTAGAATAGTGAGGGGGGCTGGCTCACCTTCAGGGTCGAGGAGCGGGATGATGCCCAGCTGGCGTTCAGCCACATCAAATGCATGTTCTAGGTTATGCCGGGCATTGGAGTCCTTCAGCTTATCAAAATCGATCAGGTCAGGCCTGGGGACAAAGATGGACAGTTAAGAGGGCAGCCCTAGCATGATGGAAAGACACTGGACAGGTGCAGGAAGGTGGCCAGGTAAGACAAATGAGAGACAGGAACAGCGTAGAGGGGCTGCTGTGAGCACCAGCTGGTGAGGAAGTGGGCATCAGGTGTGAATGGAACTTAAGGGAAGCATGGACATTAGGGAGGCCAAGGGCGAAAGGAGAAAAAACAGCAGAGGAGCCTTCCCTTGGCCCCTGTGTTAAGTGCAACACATCCAAATACCCAGTCCGTCCCCACAGTTCTCTCCTTCCTCTTACCGGTGCTTGTGAATCAGGGCATTAAAGGCCAGGCCATCCTTCCAGCTGGAGGTGAAGTTGGTGACATTGACGTGGGGGTACCTAAAAATAAAATATTCAAGAGAAACAGTGAGATCTGAGAAATAGGCCAGGTGTGGTGGCGCTCACCTGTGAGCCTATTGGCTTGGGAGGCTGAGGTAGGAGGATCACAAGTTCAAAGGCAGCCTCAGCAATGGTGAGGCCCTAAGCAACTCAGTGAGACCCTGTCTCTAAATAAAATACAAAATAAAGCTGGGGAGATGACTCAGTGGTCAAGTGCTCCTGAGTTCAATCCCTGGTACCCACCCTCACCTCCAAAAAAAATGAACTGAGAAATATCTGGGCATGGTGGCTCATGCTTGCAATCTCATCAACTTGGGAGGCTGAGACAGGAGGATCGTGAGTTCAAAGCCAGCCTCAGCAACTTAGCAAGGCCCTGAGGAACTCAGCAAGATCCTGTCTCTAAATAAAATACAAAAAAAGGGCTTGGGGTATGACTCAGTGTGGTTAAATGCCCCTGGGTTCAATGTCCAGTACCAAAAAAAAAAAAAAAAAAAAAATCTGAGAAATAGATTCTTTTGGAGTCATAAACAAGTGTGTGAACTGAGGGCCAATATGCCAGGAGAGGAACAGATCTGTCCCTTCTGAGCTACTTCAACACCAGGGGGCAGACCTAAGCCACACAAAGACGCTCTCCCATGACTGTGGCCTACACACCCAATAGGCCCCACAGTCTGACCTCAGGCAACTTTAGAAAAGAACCTGAAGAACCAGGTCAGGACTGGCAGCATGGATAATGTTGGCGCTATTACAGTTTTAGGTGGTGATTCTTAGTGTCCCTTGGGGATGGCAGCCCCCGGGGGAGCCAGAGGCAGGTGGGAAATGTGGTAGCTGCAGGTTGCCAAGGCACACGTACCCTGCGGTCTTCATCTGACACCACAACAGCAACGCATCTTTGGCTGACCGCGTCTCACGACCTTCCTGAGTTTGGACAACAATGTCCTGAATCTGGGGATGGCAGAGAGAGAGAGAGGAAGTAGTTTAGCATGGATCCCTGAGGGACGCCCTTCCTCTGTCCTCCTCTGAAGCCATCCGTCCACAGCTCCGACTCTGCAGCAACACCACCCTGAGGCCCTGGTCCCTGTCGCCTCAGTCTGCCCGAGCACATGGGATGGCTTCCTCACGTCAGAGGAGACAGCTTAAATTGGGTAACTCTAGCAGGACGCTGAGAATCGACGACACCATGCCCCTGATTCTCTACAACTGAGGGATGCCCCTGAGCTTCGGCACTTTGGGATGACACAGGATAGGCTCTCCTTCCAAGAGCTCTGTCCCGTAGATGGGTTTCTAGACTCCCAGAAGGTACACACTCACTTGCTCTCTAGTCACTATTTTGTACAATCCCTAAGTGCCAAGAGGCCTCCTTGAATTCCTCCCTGGGACCCACCTGGAAGCGGAGGATGATGGTCCAGATGAGGCCCAGGACCAGGCGGTGGTTGCCATCCACGATGTCGTGGGAGCCCATGTTCTCCAGGTGCACACGCTGCTCCTTGAGGAACTGCAGGGCCTTGTCCACGTTCTCCAGACAGTGGATGCGCATCTTTCCCTTGGTGGGCCTTGGCTGGGGGACAGCAATGGCACCAGTTGGCACAGAGAGATTACACAGGTGACTGCAGGCTGGACCAGCACCTGCCATCAGCACCACCCTCCACTCTCCTGGCCAACTGGTCACTCTTGCTTTCCTTTTAGCAACGGTAGGAGGTTCCCTGTTGTGAACACTCAGAGCTCGGCAACCAGACTCCATGGGTGCCCTTCTGGGTCTGAATACAGCCTTCTGAGCAGGCACCAAATGGCCTTCGAACACAATAATAGGACAAACAGTTAATTGAGCACTAACCATGCTCCAGACACAGTTCTAAGAATTAATTACTGCAGGTCAGTGACAAGAATAATTTAAAGCTTGGTGACTGATAACAGACCCGTGCCCGCCAATCATGCTCCTCCCTGCACTAAATGCCTCCAGCCCAAACCCAAGGGGCTCATCAAGGATGCTAAATGTCCCATTCAAAGGGATCTCAAGGGTGATACTCTTTGGTGGCACTTCAAAACAAGTAAGAGAGAGAACTTCAGCCTGGAGTTGAAAAGGTGAGGTACATTTTCATTCAAACCCCAAGGTTCTCCGAGTACTTCCTCAGGTACACGTATCCTTGTTCTCAGTCTATTCATTGCAGAAATGGAAGCAAAGAGGGTCCTATCTGACAGGCCCAAGATCACCAAGGAAGTAACAGAGCAAAACAAGCACTTTCACCTACTTCTCCTTCAGAGGCAATTGTACCACCGGGTGGGGTCTGCCGGGAGGGTCTCTAAGAGATTCTACTAACACATGTGGGAAATCACATGGCTAAACTACCTTCTAAACTTTCCTCTGGCTTCCAGGAAAGATGTAAATTCTCCAACAACACACACATTTCAGCCCATGTGAGGGGGCTAAGGCTCAGGCCATTTCAGGCAGCCCCAGAGGCCCAGACTCCAGTGAGAACAACAGTGCTGTGCGTGGCTTCTATGAGAAGCATGCCTGGCACATAATAAGAGCTCAATGAACTGTCCATTGTGGGAGTGGTCAGAAGGGACAAGAAGCTCTGGGAAGAGGTCAGAGGACCCTGTCAGCCATGTGGACACTTGACATTCTAAGTATTGGGAAGTCCAAAAGAACAAGGAGAAACCCTGGCAGGCCATGAGAATTGAAGGTACCCTGACCATGTCTTTTCCTAAAATGGGGCTGATGGCACCAGCCATGGGTCCAGGAAGAGGCCCAGCACAGACAGGGGCTTTACCAGCATCTCTCCGGAGAGCACCTCCAGCAGCTTGATGAGCATCCGCCCATCCCGCAGGTCCTTGTAGAGGTCGCTGATCCGGCAGGACACTCGGGCCAGGTGGGAGTTCACCCATTTTGTGAAGGTCTTCTTCTGAACAACTTCCCGTTCATCTGGGTGGGAAGAAGAGATCTGGGTGAGCTGTGTGAGGCTGGCAGGGCCATGTGACCCAGGCTGAGGAGTTCCACCGTAGTCCCAGGGTCCCCCATGCCTGGCAGAGGCTGGTGTGTCCTTTCACATGTTTCCCAAGAGCATGTGCCATCTGGCACCTCTGGCCCACAGGCCAGCCGAGGAGGGCAATGAAGACACTGCTCCCACCACCACGCACCTAACAAAACACCCCGGATTCACCATCTGTCTCCCACTGCCAGTCAGAATATTCTGTACTACTGTGACATTGAATTCAGACTTCAATGCTCGGTTCACCCACCCATGCATCCATCCTTCCATCCTTCCATCCTTCCATCCATCCACCCATCCATCCAATGTTCTTTTTTGTTCCATCCACTCTTCCATATTCCCTTCATCTAATCCCCATCCATCCCTTAAGATTCAGTGTAAATGGATTTTTCAGGAGAGCTTTTCCTGATCCTCTGGCTGGGGCAGGTCTCCCTGTGAATGTCCTGACCCCTGCATTTGCATTTCCAAGTATTAGCCGAATGTATGATTCTCTGGCAAGACTGTGGGCTCCTGTGTCCTGTTCACCTCTCCACCCCCAGGGCCTGGTGCTTCACAGCTGGTGCTTCCTAGCTGTACTAGGGATGACTGTACTAGGTGGCAGGCCTATGTTAGTCCTGATGACATAGGAAGGTAAAACAAATCACCCGCCTACAAGGAGTTCCTGGTAGGTAGAGGAGAGAGATGAAGAGTTAGGATATAGAGAACGGTGATCCACATGGGGTTAAGGAGAATGAATGCTCCTGCTGGGAGCTACAGGCATTGCACAACTCTATGTATTCTACCCATTGCACAATTCTCTGTTTCCTACCCCCAGAATGGCAGGCAGGGCTTCTTGATCTTCAGCTCTGGGATGGTGACAACATCCTAAATCAACATCAGCCCCAAAGAAGCTCCCAGCTTGTGCTGGGCCAATTAGAGTGGATGATTCTTGGTATCTTTGTATAAATAAATGCCACTAACCTGTCCAGGTAAGGCTGGAGAGAAGAGAGGAAGACTGGGATAACACAAAGAAAGGGGAGAAAGAGAGCAAGGAGCGGTAGAAAAGAAGAAATAGAAACAAGAGAGAAGGTGGCGTGAGCCCCCCTTCTGCTTGGTTTTGTGAACAGTTTGTGACAATTGGCTCCTGGCCACCTGGGTTTGGGCATTCAGAGCTCAGCTGACCTGACAGCGTGGCTGGGCCTGGGGGCCCTGCAGGATCCCTAGGGATGGTGCGTGGGGGGTGGGTCACAGCCAGAGCAGACACAGTGTGGCTAAGCCGGGAGGGAAGGTTGGCACTGCGGAAGCAGGCTGGATGTGAGCTCAGTGGAGCCCAAACTGGAAGGGCTGGCTTCTTCAATTATTAAATACCCGACTTCAGGATCACAAAAAGAGGGGCCCAGCCAGTGCCGCCTCAAGGGCACAAAGCTGGCAGTTCCTGAGGCTCCAGCGTCAGGTTCCTTCCTACTTCATGGCTATTTTAGTGCTAGGAACTCAGCCTCTTTATTCATCTGTTCATTCATTCAGTGAATGTTTACCGTATACCCAGCAGGTGCCAGGCTCTGGGTGGAGGTAGGAAATTCAAGGACAGGACAGTGCCCATCTTTGAGGCGGACGAATGCTATGACACACATGATGGGTGTTTGAGTCATATATGAAAAATTCTGTGGCAGTGACCTAAAGAAGCTCTCCAAGAAGAGGAAAAGTACGAGTACAGCTCATCTGAACCTTAAATAAATACAGAATATAAAACGGCATTCATTGGTTCTGGACCTCTGGGCAAAGTTGCATGGGGAAACCCTATAGTCTACGTCAAATTAAAATGCTTTCCTAGTTTCAGAGACAGCTTCAGTAAAATCCATCCAAAGTGTTGATAATGCTGGACAGAAAGAAACCGCATTAATTCTGGGGCATTTGGGAATTCAACGGAGCCAGCTAGAGTCCCCCAGGGTTTTCCCTAGAAACCAGATCTGTTTCTTAAGTGGCTCACCCTTTCAATTAGATGGGCAACCTTTGACTAAGGCACTGAAACTTTTACCCCTTTAGCAAGTAAGTGTCCCCAAAAGCTAATTTTTTTTTTCCTTCTACATTCTCCTGTCTTTAAACCCCAAAGCTTCAAGACACACAGTGCTCAGACGTGTTTATTTGTACCTGGTAAAAGGATAAGGGGGTACTTCTAGCTGGGGACATGGAGTTTGGGCTGGCACATACATTGGTACAGAGGTTTCATGAAGCATCCTCAGAGCTCCCCAGTTTTCAACACATAAATGATGCACTTTAGGCCCTCAAATGCTGGAGCTGCAGATTGAGAGCACGGGCAGTGGCCTGTTGGCTGCTGTAACTTGGAGGCTGGGGTGGAATTACCCAGAGTCTCCCGCACCCTGCAATGCTTTGCAGTGTTGAGACACAGGAAAGATCCCGAGAGGGTAATGATGATCAAAAGGAGAGAAAAGGCCCAGGGGTGGGGATTAATTTCCATCAGCCCATTCGCTTGGCTGCTCCCCATCGACCCTCTCAGCACATTCACTCCCGCATGGCCTGGTCACTCTCAGGAACCTTCCAAGTGCAGGAGAGGCCAGTGGCCCAGAGCCAGCTGAGCGGGGAACCCTGGTACTGTGGACAGGAGGGAAGGCACTGTGCATAGGCCTGTCCTCAGGGCACCCGAGCCATCCTGCAGCGGATCAGGCTGTGGGAAGGAAGCCTCAGCAAGGCCCTGCAGGAGCCAGGATTTATTTCCAGAGCTCTAACCCTGACCTTGCAGGAAGGAGTGAGTGAGCATGGACAGGCTCCTGGTCTCTGGCCACCATGGAACCCAGGGCGTCTCCGATTCTCCTCCTTCCCAGGCCGTGGCCACTTCCACTCCCACTAAATGTCAGGGCTGCCCTAAGAAAACTCATCTTCCTCACTGGTCAGCTCTAACCCAGAATTACTCTCTGGGTATCTTGATGAGTGATCTCTTTCTCATAACCCCCTTCAAAAGTTAAGCTTGGGGTCAAATATACACACGACACCAAACCCTCACATATTTTTCCACTGAGTTCATACATGGAAAATGCTGGCACACAGAAAGCACGACATCATGTGAGTTATCATCACCATGGCTACTGTTACTACGTGCATGGGCCTGTCCTAGAGAATGCGTGCGCATAGGCCGCCTCAGGCTCCCGGAGGCCTCATGATGGAGTTGAGGAAGCAAGACACATACTCACTAACAGTTCATTTTTCAACCACACAAGAAATAAATGGCAATTAGTTTTAATCACACAAATGCTGCTACAAGGTAATACTGGCTTAGTTACAAGATAAATGGTGCATATAATAAATGTTCCAGATGTCAAAGAAGACAGAGGTCATTTCAATTGGAGTCATCAAGGGGGTCCTTCTACAGAAAAGCACTTTGTATATGTGGAAGGGAAGGAAAGTCAGGAAGAAAGAATGAGCCCAAGCAGACACGCATCAAAGGACAAAGCTTGTCCACAGGCTACTGAATGCTGCAGGTTAGCAGACATGTGCAAAATAGGTTTTAAGGGCTGGGGATGTGGCTCAGTGGTAGAGTGCTTGCTTGGCATGTGTGAAGCCCTGGGTTAGAGTCCTAGTACCACAGGAAAAAGAGAGAGAGAGAGAGAGAGAGAGAGAGAGAGAGAGAGAGAGAGAGACAAAACAGGTTTTAAACAGGATATAGCAATCCCTGAATGAAAAGCTAAGACATTTAGACTTAATCCTAGAGGCCAAGGGAGCCACAGAAAGTATGGCACAGTCATTTCCTGAAATGTTAATTTGTAAGGATCCCAAACAACCATAAAAAGACAAAATGTTTCAGATCATTTGAAAAAGCGCACTGAATTGTTGGATTAGAAAATTCAACACCAGCAAGACACATCAATTTACCCTGAATTAATACATATTTAACACTATTGAAATGCATTTAATTATGTAATTTAAATTTAGAAGAAATTAGAGAAATGATCCAAAAATTATTGGAAAAATAAGCAAATAAAAATGACTAGGAAAATTCTAAAAATGAGAGTAATAAAAGGCAACCAATCTTCTCAGGTATTTTTTCTTTCAAAGAATATTTATGGTAAAACTGTGTAGTACTGCTGGGTATGGTGGTGCACATCTGTAATCCCTGCAACTCAGGAGGCTGAGGCAGGAGGATTGCAAGTTTGAGGCCAGCCCCAGCAACTTAGTGAGATCCTAAGGAACTTAGCAAGACCTTTCTTCACAACAAAAAAAATAGAAAGCAGTGGGGATTGTGGCTTCATATTCCAGGTTAAATTTGTGGCTTAGTGGTAGAGCATGTCTGGATTCAATCCTCAGTACTAAAAAACAAAAACAAAAACTAACAAACAAACAAAAACCCAAATCCCCCAAACAGCATGGTACTAGCATGAGAAACCAGAATCAATAAACCATAAATAGGCCCTGCAGGGTGGCACATGCTTGCAATCCCAGCTGCTCAGGAGGCTGAGGCAGGAGGATCTTGAACTCAAAGCTAGCCTTAGCAATTTAGCAAGGCCCTGAGCAACTCAGCAAGACCCTGTCTCTAAATAAATATATTTTTTTAATAGGGTTGGGGATGTGGCTCAATGATTAAGTGCCCCTGGGGTTCAATCCCCACTATAAAAAAAAAAAGAAAATATTCCAAAATACATATGGTCATTTAATATCTGATAAAGGTATGTTTCAAATATGAAGAGGAGAGACGATTATTCAGTAAAAGGTGTTTGCCAACCTAAATGACCATCCAGGAAAAGTTAAATTCACACTTCCTACTCCAGGTTAAATTTCATTTGAATCAAAAACCAAAATGTACAAAATGAAACCATTAAAATACCCAAATCAATCATGCTAAGGTGTTCTTCAAAATAATGTTAGTGTAGAAAAGAGCCTTCTAAACACAACACAAAATCCAAATGCCACAAAATAAAAGATTGAAAGTTCAACTATGTTCAAAAAAATTTATGTGTGTGGAATAAAACACCATAAGAAAACTCCACCTGACGGGGAAATGCATTTATAACGTGTCACTGGGCTGATTTACTTAATACGAAAAGAACAGCGTTAAAGTTTGGAATGTCCCCCAGAGGCTCGTGTGTTAAAGCCTTGGTCCCCGGCTTGGCATTGGGAGGTGGTGGACACCTTCAGGGGTGGGGCCTGGTAGGGGTCTTCAGGTCACTAGGGGTCATGCCCTTTAAGGGTATTACAGGACTCCATTTTTCTTCTGCTTTTTTTCTGCATGTTGGCCATGAAGGGAG
Source organism: Callospermophilus lateralis (assembly GCF_048772815.1). Lineage (NCBI taxonomy): Eukaryota > Metazoa > Chordata > Mammalia > Rodentia > Sciuridae > Callospermophilus > Callospermophilus lateralis. The sequence goes on along the minus strand of NC_135307.1, from coordinate 66,439,036 downwards.
CAGCCTTGTGCACTCCCCACTACCATGTGCTGCCTCACCACAGGCCCAAAGTAATAGGGTCAACAGATCATGGACCCAAACCTCCAAAACTGTGATCCAAAATAAACCTTTTCTCTTTATAAGGTGTTTATCTCAGGTATTTGTTACAGTGACAGAAAGCTGACTTACACAAATGCCTAAAGATAAATAAGGAAAAAGACCAACAATAGGAAGAGAGAGTTAACAGAAGCCGGGAGTGGTGGCGCATGCCTGTCATCCCAGCGGCTTGGGAGACTGAGGCAGGACGACTGCCAATTCAAAGATGGCCTCAGTAATTTAGTGAGGCCCTAAGCAACTCCGTGACACCCTGGCTCTAAGTAAAATACAAAAAAGCGTTGGGGGATGTGGCTTGAGTGCCCCTGAGTTCAATTCCTGGAACCACCCCTGCCCCCACAAATAAAAGAGTTAACAGAAAAAAATTATAAACATCTCTTAAATATGTAAAAAGCTGTCCAACCAATTTGTAATAGAAGTACACATTCAAAGCACATATATATATACACACACACACAAAGTCTAATATGTGTCTTTAATTAATTTGAACAAATTATAAAAGATATTTGTGAGACAAGTAGAAAACTTTGAATAGCAAGTGGGTATTAGATTATATCAGTATTCATTTTATTAGATATAATAATGGTATTTTATGGTTAGGTGGGAAATGTTCTTGTCTTCCAGAAGCACCTACTAAACTAATTAGAGGTAAAATGTCATGATGGTCTTTATTTTTAGAATACTTCAATCCCCCAAATAGATAAGCAAATACAGCAAACTATTAACAGCTATTATATGTGGGTGATAGTTCATTTCACCTTTGTCTCTGATTTTTTTGTATATTTGATGTTTTTCACACTTAAAGTCAGAAAGTAAGTGAAAGTACACCAAGACACTATATTTCACTTATCAGATAAGCAAAGATCAAAAAGTCTGATAAAATCTGATGTTGGCAAAGATGTGGGGAAGAAAGCATGCATATGTTTCTGGAAAGGGCATAACTGGGGCAACCTTTATGAGAGGCAATTTGGCAAGACTGAATAGAATTACAAATGCACATACTTTTGGAACCAGTAATTTATCTTCTAGGAATTTATTCTACAGCTATACATGTACATTTGCAAAATAACATACATAAATGTTTATTCACTGCACTTTTTGAAATAAAGATCAGAAACAACCTAAATATTCATCAATAGGGGACTAGTTAAATTAAAATTATATGTCCACACAATGGAATACTATACAACTGTAAAAAGAATGAGGAGGCTGTTTATGTACTAATATAAAGCAATTTCAAGATGTATTGGATGAAAAAGTATAGAAGAATGTACAGTTAAAAAATGGGCAGAAAACAATCTAGACCATTTGCTTAGATGTGAATAAAAGAGTCTTGGAAAGATATACAAGACATGGTTAACACAGGTTGTAGGAGAAGAATTGGGTGCCTGGAAGGCTAAGGAGGGAGTAAAACTTGTTATTTGCCCTTTTATAACTTTTCAGTTTTACCTACCAGGTATACACATATTTCTTCTTTAAAACAGAAATAAGTACATTTTCCTTTTTTACAGAAAATTAAAATTTTTTTTCTTTCCCCCTCTTTCCAACATAGGCTAGTTCCTTTTGTGTTTCCTTACCTAAGGATTTTTCACTAGGCAAAAATCACAAGCATCTTTAAGCATCTTTGCACAAGGGCAAGAGGGGGCAGGTCAAGGAGGGGAAACACTCCTGAGCTCCAGGGATGGATCCTGGGGTCCTGATGGGGGGCAGCCAGGCACACTCTGCCTCCCACCACATCGTAAGAAAGGTTGGCATGGATTCTACTGTTCCTGTTTAACTATCTGGGGATGGGGAATTTTGTTTCCAACCAGTTCTTCATCACATTGGACCTGTGAACAGTGGAATGCAGTTCTCCTGCCCTGAAGGATTTGCAACCTAACAAGGGTTAGATTTCAGGGTAGGACTGTAGGGTACTTAGGCAAGTTTGATAATGCAAAATGCAAGAATAAAGCATTTAAGACTGACTTTGAAAATACACTAAGCAGGGCGAGGTGGCACAAGCCTGTAATCCCAGCGGCTCAGGAGGCTGAGGCAGGAGGATCACAAATTCAAAGCCAGCCTCAGCAACTTAGTGAGGCCTTAGGCAACTCAGTGAGACCCTGTCTAGATAAAATACAAAAACAGGCTGGGGAAGTGGCTCAGTGGTTGAGTGCCCCTGGGTTCAATACTCAGTACCGGGGGTGGGGGGGGTGGGGGGGTGGAGAACAGAGCTGAACACAAGGAGGTCTAGTTAACTAGGCTGGGGTGTAGTCATGTAAAGGAGGATGGTAAAGCCAAGAAAATTATAATTTGAATATTTATTGGTGTGAAAAGATATTCATGGTAATATTAAGTGAAAAAGTTCTAAAATTATAACATTATAGTAACGTTTTGGTATTTATACATCGTCACATATCTACAGGCATTAAAATATATCCACATGACAGATTAACAGTGGCTCTAGTTTTTTTCTTTATCTGTTTTTCTTATCTTTTCTGTACTAAATATATATTCTTGCTAATGTTTAAAAATATAAAAGTAATTGCCTTAATATTTTTTTAAAATAAAAAAGGATCTTAAATATTTCAGCAAAAGAAAACAGGTTATCCTAGACCCATTTAAATAAAAGTTTTATTTTTGAAGAAACCTAGTTTTGATCTGAGGTTTGAAGATAATGCCTCTGGAACAGCAGGGAAGAACGGGGTTCTTGTTCAAAACCCCTCGTCTGGTCCCCAGCGAGTACGCACGCCCGTGTGCACATGTGTGCATGTTTGGGGGGGGATGAGGTACTTAACTGATTCAGAGCCACGCAGCTGAGGGGCAGTCTAGGAATTTAAACTTTATACTCCAAGTGAGGAAGAGCCTGGTATGTCAGGCGTGGTGGCACATCCCTGTAATCCTTGGGAGGCTGAGGCAGGAGGATTGGGAGTTCAAAGACAGCCTCAGCAGGGGCTGGGGTTGTGGCTCAAGTGTTAGCGCGCTCGCCTGGCATGCGTGCGGCCCGGGTTCGATCCTCAGCACCACATACAAACAAAGATGTTGTGTCCACCAAAAACTAAATAATAAATATTTTAAAATTCTCTCTCTCTCTCTCTCAAAAAATAAAAAAAAAATAATTAAAAAAAAAGACAGCCTCACCAAAAGGGAGGTGCTAAGCAACTCAGTGAGACCCTGTCTCTAAATAAAATATAAAATAGGGCTGGGGATGTGGCTCAGTAGTCCAGTGTCCCTGGTTTCAATCCCCAGTACCCCACCACCACCAAAAAAAAGGTGGTTCTTAGCTGAAGCAGCACCTCACTAAAAATGTGTTGGAAAACACCATAGAACAAGGACCAATTATCCCTAGCAGGTGACAGTACATACGGGATGTGAGATAGAGCACTGAGTTGGAAGTTTTGATCAAAGAGCCTGATGAGGCTGGTGGTGGAAGGAAAAACGGGAAGGGGTATCTTGGGTGAAATGCAAAGGAGGTGACAATGTAGGACTCGGGAACATTCAAGAAGCCAGAAGCACAGTGATGATTTTAAAACCCTGGCCCTCTCTCTAGGCCTGCCTGGTCGGTTGCCACCTGGCTCTGAGGCCTCCCTCCTGTATAGGGGGGAATGGACACAGCTCTACCTGCTCCTTCACAGGGTGGTAACAGGGTCACGAGACAACCTTAAAGCACCCGGAACACACAGTAGTGTGCACACACCAGGCTGGGCACACACCAGGCATCGTCAGCAAGCAGCTGGTGGTGTCTGCTTAAAAAGAAACATACTCATTGAGAACCTGGTCTGGGAGGTCGAGACCGCCCAGGACTCAGCCTGAGCCCAGGGGAGATTTCTGGCTGTATCCACTGCTTTGCTAAAAGAGATTAACCTCCTTCTCCCAAGCCAGGATCCAAAATGTCACGCTTCAGGATAAAGCAGCAATAGGTGGCCTCTTCTTGGGCTGTCTAAGCTGGAAGGGCCCTGAGCATAATCTAGACCGAGCCCCTGGTGTTCAGGCCAGGAGACAGCCCCTGAGGAGCAGGAGCAAAAGTGGCGTGGCCAAGGCCACCCAACTATAGCAGCAGGAGGACGGAAGAAGGAGTCGAGGGACCGCTTTCTCCCCACTGCGGCGCCCAGCTGCCATCCATCCTCTCCTGGACTTCTGCGCAGCCTCCCCGCCACTTATCTCCCCTTTGAAGTCAGAGTGATCTTTAAAAACCCAAACCTACACATGTCACTTCCCTGCTAAAAGCTCAGTGATGGGTTGGGAGCAGCGCTGGCCACCCAGTCTTCTACTGAAGGCCACAGCTCCTGGCCTGAACCTGACCGCTCTCCCAGCTAACAGCTCCCTCCCTTTGACCCTTCAATCTGCATCCTTCTGCAAATGATTTCCTCTGCCACCCCTCTGGAATCTCCAGCTGCTTTTCGCCAGGTGTCTGATCTTACCAAAACCAGCCCTCTGGGACACACCTCCTGCCTGCCCCTCCTCTCTCTACCACTGACCTCTGTTCTGACTCCAATAAGCCCCTACTCAATTCTTTGCATGAGTTATAACCTGTGCTTGATATTATAAAATCTTATAGTTCCCCAGATATCTTCACAGCATGTATCATAATTTAAGTAAAGTGTGTGCATCTGTAGACAGACACGTGTGTGCTGATCCGATCTGCCCCTCTTTCACCAGACTGTAAGGTGAGATTCCCTGGCTGATCTAGTTTCCAGTGACTGAAGGCCAAAGGGTCTGGAGGCAAAATGTTCCCAGAGACACAGCTGCTACTAGCCTCCCTGCCATTCTCTCTGTGTGACACGATAAAATGAACAGATGCTCTGAAAACAACACCCTGGGTCCCCCCACTTCAGCCAAGCAACATGCAAAGGGGCCCGTGGGGGGAAGCGGGCAGGGAATGAGTGCTGGGTTGCTCCTAAGGAGCCTGGTGTCAGAGCATGTCCTTGGGAACAGAGGGGACAGCCCATAGAAATGTCCCAAAGATGGAGGAGGCTGTTAACATGGCTCGCTCAGACTGCACTGCCTGGGGAGGGAAGAGAGTCTTATTATTAACCTTGGTGTATTAATATTTGATAAAGCATCTTCATAATGATAGATAGCAGTCAACCAAAGAAGGTGGAACTGACTGGTTTTGTTGAGAGTTTTCAAAGAGGAAGAACAGCTTTGATCAAAAGGCACGAGGGGACAAGGTATTATCTCCCAGGCAAGGTCTTGGACCACACAGTGCAGGTGGCAATGCTGCCTCTTTGGGTTTACCTGCACAGGTAACAGGCAGATCTTTCTATACAGTGGGGGTGGGTACAATCTCACAATGGCTGACCTCCAAGAGAAAGCAGCTGATCCAATTATTTTTTTTTTCCTGATAGTACATTAAAATAATCGCTGATGGTAACAGATAGTTCCTTGAATAGTATATTTTCCTAACATATAGTCTCTAAGTAAAACTCAATTTTATGTTTTGAAATCTGAGAAGGAAAAAAAAATTTAAAACGTCCCATTAATAACACCATCTCTGTGCTCACAGGTAGCAGGAGAGAGATGCTGGGGCCATGCAGAGCTGAAGCCTTGTTCTCCAGCGGCTGCCTCTGAATCTACTGATTTCACAGGCTGCCAAGAAATGGTAGACCCCATTTCATCATCTGCCCTCTGGACACAGAGCCCTTCCTAGGTCACTGGGCCACTTGGAATCAGTATCATCCTGGTACAGGTAAAGATGGGGGGGGGGTCCAAGGAGAGGCCCAGCATCTCTTGAGGAGCTCTCAGGTCCTTTGGTCACCAAAGTCAGAAGGAAGGAGCCCAGGCGTCCCTCTCAGGGGAGCTCTGGGGCAGCCAGGGAGGATGGACAGGGAGCAGCAGGGTCTGAGGCCCACCGACCTGAGGTTCTGATGTCATATCTGCTGGTTACAGAACTTAACCTTGGGGTCTGGACACAGTGAGTCAGGAAGATGGTCAAGGTTCAAAGTGGCAGCAACTACGTGCTTCCGAGCACAGGGCCACGGCCTGCGGTGCACCTGCTACCCTGTTACATTCTTTGGCTTGTCCTCATCCACCCCCACCACTGGGCCTCCTCTCATTTCCAGGAAGAAGGCCACATGAGATAATGCAGAAAGGAAGCTCGCCTCCAATTTGAGATGTCCCCGGCTTCTAATTTAAAGGCAAAATGGAGCAGGCTGCACCATGTCACACACTCGGTTTTTAATGAAGGAGCTCTGTTTAGTTTCTCCCTTAGCCATTGCCCAAATGGACAAGGAACAGGCGAAAGAGTGAGACAGAGCCTGTCATCCCTCTTCCTCTCAGGTCCCTCTCAGGAGGCTCTGGACTGTTCTATGTGCTGCTATCTTTGAGATACCTCTGTGTACTGAGGAGCCATAAATCACCCAGCAGGGGGTGGGGGGGCACTCAGCTGGGTGCATGTGCAGGGCAGGGGGAGCAGGAGGGAAGAAGGGTGTGGGAGGAAAGAACGGAGGAGAGGATAATGCACAGGGTTTCTCTTTTGGGGGCATCTTGCTGCTTTTCCCCTCCCCCTCCTCTCTCAGCTGGGTCACAGCTGCCTGGAGGCATCCTCACCAGAGTCAGTGGGGGACATAACCTGGTGCCAGGAGGGGTGTGCAGGCAGGCCACCCCCACCCTCTGCCACCCCCACCATGAGGAGACAGAGTCGAGAGGGTGGGCACTCTGGCTGGTACTTCCCTGCAGTCTGCAGTGCTTCACCCCTCATCTGGACAGCCACATGTGTACAGGGTGGCTCCCAGTGTGAGAAAGAGAACGAGAGGAAACCGGGTTTGAGCAACAGGGACAGTGGCTCTGGGAGACACTAGGAGTCTTCCTATCAAAACATGAAGGCTAGACCCTTCTGGAGGGACAGGAACTTGGGCTTTTCGGCTGCTCCCCTTCCTCTAATCCCTCAAAGCAGATCCGAAAAGCAGAAAGACATTAGAGACAAATGTCGTCAAAGCACAGCAGAATGGTCCCCCGTGACCCACCACTTAACCCTGTGAAGTGTTACCAGCCAGAGACTGAGGTTAAGAAGCCAAAATCTAAAGGAGATAACTCCTGCTGAGTCCACGCCCTCCCCCTGGCATCGCCAAGGTCAATTCCATCCACTCTGCAAGCTTTCTTCCCTACCTTCCCCTTCACTTTAGCCAGGCTGAGTCCCCATTTCAAATCAAAAGTCATTCATCTGGAGAGAGATCAGATTTTTATATATTTTTTTTAAAAACGGAGTAACCAGATAGCTTGCATATTTAGGCCCAGACAAGAAGAGCTGGGAATAGTAGGAAAGGCAGAATAGGGAGTATTTCCTATAGAGCAGAGAGGAAGTTGACTTTAAGAGCAGAAAAGATAGAGTCCTGTTAGCCCAGTTTTCTTTCAACCACAGGTCACTGGGTAGAGAAGGACTTGGAGGAGCTGCCAAGTCAGAAGAGCATCTGACACAGCCCATCACCCTCTGGTTTCTTGGTCCCCGTGTCACCCAGTTCGATGGTGGAGACACAGCTATGGTGCGGAAGTGGATGGCCCTATAGAGGGAAAGACCTGCATGGCACGGGGCTTCAATCTCATGGACCTGAGGTCTAGGGGCAGGGCACAGAGCCAAGAGTTTCAAGCGTAAGCCTCTGCCTAATTTCCCTGCTCCTGGTTCTTCTTACAACCCAGGCTTTCCCAGGCAAAGGAGGTAGGGGTGAAGCAGAAGAAACAGGTCCTGGAATAGGCCTAGGTAACTAGGACCAAGACTGAGCTGATGATCTTGAACATAAGAAGTTGAGAAAGGACAGAAAGTATCTATAGGAAATGTTCTTAGTATTAATAACATCCCAAATTCACCTAGCATTTTATTATTGATGAAATATTTTCATGCACTTTATTTGATTTTCACAACCACCTTGGAAAAGTACTACTGTCCAATTTTTTAAAAACAGGAAATCAAGTTTGAGCCAGTGATTCTTCCATAGCAGTAGCATGAGAGGTGGAATCAGGACTCAAATCCGGGTCTGGTGAGAGTTTCCTCCTCTCCCTACATCTTCCATTGCAGAACAAAAATGCCAGACCAACTTCCCCCACCTGCTACGTAGCCTCCAAGCAGACTGCCTCCACCCCAGAAGGAACACATGGCTAAAGTCTTCTGGGCCTTAATATTCTTACACATGGAGAACAGCCATAGACCACTCTGACATGCTGGGACTAACGGCAGCATCCACTTCCTAAGGCCTCATTGTAAAGGCCGGCCCCTGCCTGGACTACTGAGGTGGCCCCAAAGATGGCACAGAAGGGAAAAAAAAAAATGTCAAGAAGTTAAAGCTGGGGAAGGTGGACACATTTCCTTTCTTCACCTTGCCCACTCAGCAGAATGCACCCAGCTAGACACTCTATTTGGATCTTTAGCATAAACTGCCTAGTTGTTTGTAAAAATCTTGAAAGGACCCCAAACTTAAGTGTTTACTTGTGAGCCAGATGTTCTGAAACATTAAGGTCCAGGCAGGACACTCCACAGGAGCATTCAGATTCTTAGGTAGGTAGGGCACACACACTCTTGGTGAGGGGTAGGGTGTCAGGCACAGCCATGGTTCGGGAAGGCTCTTTCCTGACGGACCTAGGACTGACCATTGTTTCCATGTGATGCCCTCTTGTGCTTGCCCCTTTAATCCATCTCCACCAGCTTCCCAGGCAGTTCAGACATGGCTACCACACCCACAGCCACCTGGGGTAACCCTTAGGCTTTCTGCTCATCCCAGCAGCAAGCACCCTTCCATTCCCCAGCATGATGGCTTTCTCCTCCAGGAACAATTCTCCCTGCATATCCTCCCTTGCTCTCTCATTGCTATTTAAATGATATGCCTTCCCTACAATTCTCTAATTCTACTCATGCTAATTAATTGTGAGCATAGTTCATTTTTCCCTAATAGATTAAAACTCCTTAGAGACAGATGCTATATTGAATTCATTTCTTTGGTTCACCCCTCTCCTCTTGTGTCTGGCTGGGGGTTTAGCTTTAAACTTAGAGCACAATGAATAACTGTTAAAAATGGAAATTTACTTTGGTTTTCTATAATATAGGTAATGTATGAAACAGATCAAATAACACAGGTCACCTCATTCCATCCGTTGGCAAACCTCATGGAACATGGTTACCATTCTCCCTCCATCTGTATCACCAGGCTCACCGTAGCCAAATCCAGCCAGCAGAAATATAAAACCAAACTGACAAAACCAAGGGTTTCAGCTTAGTTTGGTTATTTAAAGAGGTTAAATTACATAAGCAAAAAGCAAGGGGTCACAGCTATTATGCTTCCCCCAGGAAAACCAAGGAAGGGTTGTTTGGGGTCAGAAAAGGTGAGGACAAGATAAGGAAGAAGAAAGGGAGCTTCCAGTATAGATCAGAACCAAAAGGGTGGTGGCCAAGTCCCTAGTGAGTTCCCTGTCATGACAGGAGAGATGAGACACCGCACTCCTTTTATGGAATGAGAAGCCCAGATACTTCTGAGATAAATGGTCATCATAATTCCAGAGGGGCCTAGAGCCCTGCTCATGCCTCAAGGTCAGCAGGGACCACAGTATCTGGGAGTGGAGGGGAAAGAAGGGCCGGAGGAAGAGGATCGCTATGAACGTCAAGTTCCAGCAGGACCATAAGAAACAGGGTAAAAATCACTCCAGAAGGTGCTCATGGGAAAGGCTGTGCTCTTCTTACCAGTCGAGCACAATCAGTGATGAGGAACCAGGTCCAGATGGGGTGGTGATGGGTGGATCAGGGGAAGACAGTTTCCCCACACACCCCTATGTAACTCAACCTCTATTCATTGGCCAAGGATACCAGGACAGAATTTAGTTACCCCCAAATCAAGTTCCAGGGAGACAAGAGTCACAAGGGTTGGTGGGAAAAAATAAAAATAAAAAATTCCAAGAATCAGATCTCAGCCAGCAGGGGGAGGAGAAGCCATTTCTGCTAGAGATGTAAGATACTCTCTCTGAAAGAGAGAGAGAGAGAGAGAGAGAAAATCTATTATGAACCTGCTAAGTACAAATCTAATTTCAGTTTAAGGATGAGAGGTTCTATCCAGAAAATCCTCCTTTCTAAGGCAGTGTGGAGAGGATGCTATCTCTTCTCAATTTCTAATTGAATCACTCTTTTCTTTTGGGATCACAGAGAGGAAAATAATTTTTCTCTCCAAGGCCAGGCAGGAAACTGGGGTGCCCAGGAGGCCCCTTGCACCTGGGCCTGGCTGTCTAGCCCTCAGACACCCTTTGCCCAGACTTTTTCATACTTTTAACATTAGTCGCAGGTCGCTCCAGACAGGAGCAGAAGGCAGAGCCCACCTGGCACCAACTCCAGCTCCTCCCTGCTCCTCAGAAGGACCTGGGAGGAAATGGGGGCTGTTCAGGGCAAACCTGCTAGAGCCTCTACTCCCTCTCAGGGCTGCCTAGCCTCTTTGAGCCCAGCAAACACATCTCTATCGCTGCCAGGCCAGGGCTCACCCGACATGCACGGAGGCTCCACTGTCGTGGGGAGGGGCATGGACCTTGGGATTGTGAACATGCTTCTCTAACCCCTGTGGCCCCAAGCAGTACCTGCCAAGGCCTTGATCCGGGACCTCTCAAAGAGCCTGGCTGAGCTGTTGTCATTATCCAGCTCATCTTCCGGGGCGTCCCAGCGGGCATTGATCCGGCTGTACGGTGGCTGGTTGCCCACGTTTTCAAACTCCGTGGCTGATGTCATGCCAGCAGGTTCTTAGCAGCTACGTGGGCCTCAGTCTTCATGGAAGGGTCCCTAGGGGACAGCAACACAGTCAGAGGGTTAGCTCCCCGCCCCCTCTCACTTTTCCTCAGGGAAAACTTGTTCGGAGCATCCGACAGCAGCAGATCCTGGCGGGAGCATCATGCCGGGTCCTCTGCTGGGGCATGCCTCCTACCCGGGGTCTCTGGGTCATGAGTTATAAAATATTGCAGCAGCAGCAGCAACAGTAACGGCAGTGGTGGCGGGGACAGAGCCGGAGAGCTGCAGGCAGCAAGGGTCAGGATGGCCAGCAGGTGGAGACGTCAGTCAGTCGCAGTGAGCCCATTTCCTCCTCCAAACCCGCTGCCGCCACCCCAGGAAGCAGCGAAAGGGGCAGCTCTCTTGGGAGCCAGAGGCTGGTGGGGGACGGGCTGGGAAAAGCAGCTCCCACCCTGAGTACCGGGGCCAGGAGCTAGTGTGATGGGGAGACGAGAACAGGCAAGGAGAACAGAGAAGCTGGAAGTCGGCTGAGTTCGACTCAAATAGGAATTGGGGTGGAGGGGTAGGGGGATGGGGGTGAGACTCAAGCTGCCACTGATGCCACCCGTCCAGGCAGCTGCCTGTGCTGGGCGGAGTCTGCTCCTCACTGAGGCTGCTCAAGAGTCTTCAGTTCTTTCCTGGGCACCCAATATTCCGAAAGCTGAGCTCTTGTTTTTTGCCCTCTTTGAAGTGCGCCCAGGTGCTGGAACAAGATCTCCTGTTGAATCAGGCCAAATAGCCCGGAGGAGCCTGTGGTCCATGAGGGCCATCAGCATGAGGGGCTGAGACGGGTGGAGAGGGAGTCCACCGGCAAGAATGGGGCCGTGGGTCAGTTACCTCTGCAATGAGCATGGGCATCAAAAGCATCACCCGCCCAGGGCTCATTTTTGCTTGCTCATTCATTCATTCATTCATTCACAATGAACTCAAATATGTACCAAGCCCAAATGAGGAGGCAGACACTGTGCTAGGCAATTATGCATAAGACAAGAAGGGTCATGTCCTGGGCTGGACATGTGGCTTAAAGGCAGAGCACTTGCCTAGCATGCATAAGGCACTGGGCTTGATCCCTAGCACTGCTTGCATGCGCGTGCGCACACACACACACACACACAAGACCACATCCCTATAGAACATATGCCCTGGCGGGGGCAACAGTTAATTAAATGAACCATTTCAATGAGGTGTGCTGTGTGCCACTACTGGGAAAGAGCAAGGTAAAGTGGGGACAGGGTGTCAAGAAGGAAAGTTTAAGGTGATTGCTAAAGGAAACTTGGAAGTACCCTTAAGGGACAGGTAGAAAGGGATAGGAATCCAAATGAAGGGAATAAAGAGTGGATGCAGAGTTCTGCAGCCCAGAGCAAACAAGACTGAGGAGGCTTAAGAAGAAACTAGAGAGTGAAGGAGGGTCAGGGAAGAAAAGTGAGACGGTGGCTGGAGGGGCCTGCTGGCTCTTAGTTGCTCTGAGCCTTTTGAAAACGACTGGTTATCTCATCTGCACCTGCCATTCAGGTGTCTCCCTGGAGCTTGGACTCAGAGAGAGTCTGTAAGAGAGAAAAGGGGGCCCAGAGCCTTCAAATCCAAAAGAGCAAAAGAAAGGTGGGGGCTGGAGGCAGGGTGGCAGGCAAATGACCAATGTTGACAATCAGTGAACTGTGGGGGACACACATATTTGTATATACATAATGAGATTTCTTGGGAATGGGAGTCCACTGGCCAGCTTGAGCAGAGCTGCAGTGCTGTAGCCCTTGCTCCTCGGAGTTGGAGTCACTTTAGCCTCTTCTTCCCCCAATCTGACTAATCAATCCCACCACATCCTTTTGAGGTGAGACAGGAGCCAGAATTATCCACCTAATAATTGCACAAGAGAGAAAACAAGCCTAACACAGGATGAGGCCTCCCCAAGGTCATCGAGGAAAGACCAAAGACCAAACTGTAGCCTGGTTTGTCTCCCTCCACTGGAGGGCTTTTAGGGACACAAGGAGGGAAAGAACATGGCCCCTGTGGACCATTCCCAGCTGCTAGGGAAGGGCAAAGGTGTCTGCCACTGGGGGAGGGGAAAGTGCAGGGTGTGGAAAGCAGATATTACCCTCAACACTGCATTTCCCACCATGCCAGGCCAATGCCCAAGCCCACCCTTGTCCTCTGAATAGCTGTCCTCCATAGAGGACTTGATGCTTCCAGGACTGAGATTTCCCACTCAACTGGCTGAGCAAAGAGACCTGGGAAAGACTCTACTCCCCAGGCCTTCCCCCTGGTCCCTTGAGGGGAACTACTACTGACTTGGAGGTCAGAGCCAGAGGGACTGACGGGCTAACCACCTCCTGCAGGGCCATGATCCTGTCCAGCAGCCCCTGAGGAGGGCCGAGCTGCCAGACACAGACTGCGAGGTGAGATCAGCCCCTGAGCACAGGAGGTAACCAGACCCTGGTGCGTTCTCTCTCTCTCTCTCTCTCTCTCTCTCTCTCTCTCTCTCTCTCTCTTTCTGTTCATCCTGGGCTATTTTTAAGAGTGGCCGAGAGAGGCCCAGGCTGCAGGGCCAGGGAGTGAGATTACCTTAGCCACGGCTCCGTAAATAAGTCTGTCCCAGAAAGATGAGCCTGAGCCCGCAGACCAGCAGAACCAGCGTTCAAGGCAAGATTGATGGCCCCGGGTGCAGAAGAGCAGCAATTCATCCTGCTTAAAATGCCACCCTTCCTGCGACCGCGGCTCAGAGAAGGCAACAGCCAGGCAGTGGCTGTGCCGGGAATGTGGAAAAAAAAAAAAACCAAAAACATATGTGTGTTTAAATCCACAACTGTTTGTTTGTTTTTGCAAGGATCAGTTCCCTGAAGGTAAACACCAAGGAAAGAAGATTCAAAAATGAAAATAAGGCCCTCTTGCTCCTCCTGTCCCCACCCCAGGCCCACCCCAGCCCCTGCCCAGATGGCAAGGTGGGGGGCAGGATGTGCTCAGGCAAGGAAGCGCTCGGAGAATCAGGTGGGAGAAGCAAAAAGGAAGAAAACATGAAAACCGGAAAGCTACATACAGATGGTTGTTCCAGAAAGAAAACCCCTAAGATGTGCCTGAAACCAAATTCATCCCTGCTTTCTCAGTGTCAACCATGTCTATTTCCATTACTGTCAGAATGGCCCTTCAAAAGCCCAACTACAAAGAAACCACCATGACTAAAAAGAATAGTATGCATTGGGGAATTATGGAGGGGGCACCTAATCAGATGAGGAGCCTTGGAAATGACATTCAAGATGATAACCTGAGGGAAAATTAGAGATGAGATGATCTGGTCACATTTTCAAGGATGTAAGAAATCTGTGCATCTAGAGTGGCCCTCCATGAGTCATAGAGGACCGCAAGTACACAGCTAAAATTAGACCTCATGCCCCTGTTAGCAAACTCAGGGGATAAAAGGCATATGAAGTAGCTCTTTGTCCATTCATTCCCCAATGCACTCTCAAGCTCCCAAGAGGTCCTCCTCTGAAGCCACCAGATCCCCTGTCAAAGTGTAAGGTGGATATTCCCTGATCTGTGTGACTCCATGCCCAGGGTAGTTCACTACCCTGTCCATCCACCTTCCTGTCTAGCAGCTGAGCAGTGCCATCTCCAACCCCCTTTACCTGTGAGTTTCTGCCATCCCTGTTCCCAGGTTTTATTTTGAGTAGGATGGGTCCCTATAAACTTGTACATCCACAGAGCAATTCTGAAAAGCTCATCTGACTGCATGGGGCACTCAATCTCTAAAGGGACGCTTACTTGGTAAACGGGTTTCACAACATCACTGATGCAACCCCCAGCTCTGCCTTTCATGCTTGTCCCTGGAACCAAGAGAACCCAATGGCCACTGGGTTGAGTGCTATGTCTTGCAATCTCAGCCTCATGTGCACCTCACTGGGGTGGTGAGAGGAAGTGGTAGTGGCCGCTGCACTCTTTCTGCCAGGCTACTAGCTAAGTCTCACATCAGTCCTCCCCACAACTCAGAACAGAAAGGACACTCTTCTCCCCTCTCCTAACCACCCACCCCCTAACGAAGTAACCGGTATCTCCTTCTTTTCTGTGGACCACACATAAGCAAGCAGCAACAAAGTACAGATCCACTTCAGCACTGGGGAACGGGAGCGAAAGACGGTGATGCCACTCTTCCTTAGTGGGGCTGAGGTATAGGTCCATGCAGCCCTAACAGCCTTAAAAAGAATTTAGACCCACTCTTTTATTTTCACTCTAGCTGTAAGCTTTGTCCCCTCCCTTGCTTTCTGGTTTGACCTGTCCCTTATGCTACCCCAAACCTGCTTTTAACTTATTTGGGTTCCATGGCAACCCAAGTCAGGAGATTAAATCCTGAAGTTCCCCTGGTAACTTTTCTGCCAAAGCAGCACCAACAAAGGAACAGCCCCATTCCACTTTCTCCGATCATAATCTCACCGAATATTCAGACACCTTAAAGAACAAATACGTATACACACACACACACACACACACACACTTGCTAAAACAGACGCCATGCGGTCACCAAGTTCTTCCTCTAAATCTGCTTGCAGTCCTAACCTGCTCTCCACCCCCATGCTTAGTCTGGCACTTCCATCCTCCTACCAGTCATCTCCACATAGAAAGTACAGCTCAGACTTCATGTGGCTAAGATTGAGCACATGGCTTCCAGGACAGCAGAACGGGGAAGTTCTACCACCATAGGGTGACAGTGAGGCCAGGTAGGCATGCCAACTGTGGGTGGCCCTTCCAACAGGTGGACATCACCAGCGATGCCTGGATAAGCCATTCCTCCTCCCTAGAGCACACTCTGCTCTTCTGCGTCCTGCGGTTCCCATGCTAACCCAGCCAGCTACTAGTCCATCAACCACAGGACACAGTTTAGGGTTCTGAAAGCCCCAAGGTTCCTGTGCATGGCTGCCACCATTAAGGAGCCCCGTGCATCTGCAATATCCTGGTCATTCTTGCTCACTGCTGTTGGGGGAGGCCTATCCCGGATCCTTCTGCTCTGGTTTCTGTCACTAGGCAGGGGCTTCAGGCCCACATGTTATAACTTGTTCCCTCTCATCATGGAAAAATCTCCTACTAAGAACCAGCTCCAGTTATGTTGCAGCTGCTGGAATAGCAGCAGGGTGGTGGGAGCCTGGCTCCAACCTTTCTTACAGGGATTTGGCTGGGAAACAGGTGCCACTCAGCTCTGGGACAGGAGTTGGCTCATCAGCCCTCTGTGTTAACAACGGCATCTATCAGCACCTCTCCTCCTGCCCAGAGGCAAATGCCCAGTGGGAAACATTAAAGGCAAGAGGAGAGATTCTATTCTTACATACAGATAGAGCATCCCTAATCTGAAAATCCAAAATCAGAAATGCTCCACAATCTGAGACTTCTTGAGTGCTGACATGATGCCACTATGACCTCAAGCAATGGGTCATTGTCAAAATTCAGGGTCACTAAAAATATTATATAAAGTTATCTTCAGGCTATAAGATGTATAGGAAACATAAATAAATTGTACATTTAGACTTGAGTCCCATCCCCAAGATATCTCAATATGTATATACAAATATTCCAATATCTGAAATCCCAAACACTTCCAGTTCCAAACATTTAAGTAAGGGATACTCAACCTGTATATAGGCTTTCAAAGATTATTCTCTATTGAGATTCCTATATATCTACATTTACAAAAGACCATTACTATCCAGTCCTACATCCTCTCATCTCTCCTGCATCACTCCCCAGAATAAGTAGCATTCAATAGTAGCTGAATTGAAGTGTCGAATGCCCAATTTCTCTTGTTCCATGAGAACTTTTCCTCAATAACATATACTGACTTCTCTCTTCTCTGATTTCTGTGGGAAATCGTGGGGTCTCAACACTGGAAGACGTCAAGAATTATTAATGAAATCATTGATTCAGAAAAAAAATCATTGAAAATAAAACCATTAGATAACAGGTTGATGGGGGAAGTTTACACAGGAAGGATCAAGTTTCTAACACCTGAATTCTCTGACAAATCTCAGTAGCACCAAGAACAGGATAAGCTGGCATTATGTACCTCCAGTCAGGATCCATCATGGAGGACACCATGGTGTGTGATGTTCCTGACAAAAATGTGGGACCTCAATTAAGTCTTTCAAGCTAACTTTCCATTTTCAGAAATTAATAAGAAATTGAGAGATAGGTGGTGCAGGACTGTAATCCACCAACTTGGGAGGCTGAGACAGGAGGATCACAAGTTCAAGTCCAGCCTCAGCAACTGAGCAAAGCCCTTAGCAATGTAATGAGAACCTGTTTCAAAATAAAAAAGATAAAAAGGACTGGGGATGTGGCTCAGTGGTTAAGAGCCCCTGGGTTCAATCCCGGTGAAGAAAGAGTTAAATAACAATGAGGAAGCAGAGAGGCAAACTTGGCATGTAGGAAATTCTACAGGAACTGACTCAAGTTTCTTCAAGTCAGTGGCATTAAAACAAATAGGTAGAAAAGAGACAGGGAATGGGGACTGCTGCAGATCAAAAGAGACTTAGGAGAAGTCACAATGGAATTAATGTGTACCCTGTTTGGATCGTGATTAAAACCAACATCTATCCAAAAAACATTTTCAAAACAATTGGGGATACATGAATTATAGACTCAATACTGGATGATCACCAGGAATGCTAGGTGTGATAATGGCATTATGGTTAAGTAAGAAAAATGAACCTACTGTATCTTTAGACATGATGTCTGTGCCTTGCTTCAATGTGTTTCAGCAAAGTAGGAAGCAAATGAGAAATGAAAACCCCCTAATAATTGCCTTGGAATGAGTTACCTATGGAGGTTCATGACCCTATCCTTCCTACTTTGGTATATCCTTGAAATTTTGTATAATGAAACTTTTGATAAACATATTTAATAAGAAATTAAGTTTATAAACTATAGTAGCCAATGCTTACCCATGAGAGTTATTTATTTCTGAGATGTTTCCATTTAATATTTTCTGACTGCAGTAACCATGGGTCACTGAAAGCCTGAGAAGTGGACAAGGGGGACCACTGTTCAGTCATCTTCATAAGTTGAGATGGCACTTAGAGTGAAAGTCACTCCTTACCATGGCCCTGATGCCTAGCATGCCCTGGTTTGTGCCTCCCTTTCCAAGCTCATCGCCCCTCCTTGCTACAGGCAACCTTCAAACCTTCTTTCCATTCTTCAGATTTGCCACTTCCTCCTTCAAAAGCTCAGGGCTGTTGTGTACACTGTGCCCTCTGCTTAGGAGAGGGGCACTTCCTGGAGCATCCTTTCCTGTCTGGCTCCTCCTCATTCTGCACCTCTCTTCTTAGACATCACTTCCTTGTGCAAGTCCTCCCTGGAGACCTTTCAAAGGTAGGTCCCCCCTGTTATCCTTGGTCTCGGCACTGTGCATGACCACAGCACTTACCATAACTGTACTGACTCATACATCTGTTGGTTTACTCCCTCCCCCCACACACTTTCCTCTCCTTGCAGAGACCATATGCTCCTTGTAGGTAGCAGCCTTATTCATTATTCTTTTCTGGCACTTTACTGCTGCACTTGGGATGTAGGAAGTGCTCAATAAATATCTCAGTCCTTCTAGAGGCCTAATCTCAAGCTACGGAGTTTCTTTAAGCCTCTCCCCACCATATTCCTTGACCCATGCACTCACTTCTTTAGTTATCCCATTTAAGTTCTCGTTCAACATCTATTCATCACCAAGGCCCGTGATCATGCCTCTGTAGAGCATCTTTCATTCATCATTTCTTTATTTTCTAATGCTTCCAGTTCATTTCAGGCCCTCATCACTTTCTTCCTGGCCTTGTGGAATGGTCCCTCTCGGCCCATGTTTTGCCTCTTCAACCCCCTGCATAGCTCCTTCTAATAAATACCCCTCCTCTCTAAGCTTCCAGCAACACAGTCTAACCCAAAGCCACCCGACTGGGGCTGAGCTCAAACTCTCTTTTATGTTGACTCTGCTCAGCCTGGAGGGTCCACACCTTGAATCCTACTGTCTGTCATATGCCTGTACTTTATTTGTGCCACATCCCATACATTGAAATTTCACCATCTCTCCCCTCCACTGACACCTTAAAACAAATACAATTATCAACATTTTAAAACATAGAGCATTTTCTCAGAGTCTAAGTGGGTTACCTTTTCCCTCCTGTCCTACTCCATGAGTCCTCTACTGCTTTTACATCCAAGTGCAAGGGACAGTCCAAATAGGCTGAAAGCTGTGGGTGGCCGTGCACCAGCTCCCTTCCCCCCAACCCCATTGCCCCAGCCAGATGAGACCAGATCCCCAGAGTCCTTTTTCTGCCCCTTCTGGGAGAAAGATGAATGCTTAGCATTTGCTCCCTTCCATTTTCATCTTAACATGTTCAAGTTCTTCCCACCTTAAATAAATCTCCTTGCCATCCTCATGTCTCTATTTCAGAGTCAAACTACTTGAGAAAATTGCCAAGGACAGGAACAGGTACTTTACAAAAGAGGAAACCCAAAAGGCTAAGATCCTGTGAAGACATGCACACTTGTTAGAGAGAAGCACGGATTAAGGCAGGGACATGTCACAGGCAAACATTAGCCAGCTGGAGAATGCCAGACGTAGATGGTGTTGGGGAGAGGGCACCTCGAACCT
The DNA here is from genome assembly GCF_048772815.1 of Callospermophilus lateralis. NCBI lineage: Eukaryota > Metazoa > Chordata > Mammalia > Rodentia > Sciuridae > Callospermophilus > Callospermophilus lateralis. Next base: position 66,419,630 of record NC_135307.1, on the reverse strand, counting down.
TGCTGGTGCTGGTGTGGACTGGCCCAGCATCGTGCCAGACACCTGAAATGGGGCTAAAAACAGTATGTGGGATAAATAGTTGAGAACTGAGAAATGCAGAGTGCTGATCTGTAAGGACCACTTCTGCTGAGAACACGCTATTTGGAGCCAGTCTGTAGGTCCAGATGGCTAGAAACGCTACATGTGGCAGTAGTGCCAAGGATCCACCATAATGCCCTGGCCTAGTCACGGCAGCCCCTGCTGCCTCAACCACACATCCTCAGAGGCCTCTTCCTCTGATGCAGGACAGCCTGGTAGAAGGGATGGGCAGTGGCCTTGAGGCCCAAGCTCCCACGAATCTCTCTGCATCTTGAAACCCCTCAGAGCAGCTCCGACTCAAGGGGCACCCCAACATCCTCAGGCTCAACTCCAATGAGAATGGCAGCCTCTCCCCCAATTCTGTGCTGAGAAACCTTTCACGTTTCCTTTCTCGTGTCACAGAAATGCCAGTCACGGAGTGGTTTCTGTCCCGACATCTCTGCCACGCAAACGAAAAGAGCTATTTTAAAAGTCTAACCCATAAATAATATATGAGTGAAGGGTGCCAATGTAGTTATTCATTCATGTTGGAGCTTTTATAATAATTAAAACTCATCTTTTAGAAGTTGCTGGAGCCCACAAGGACTCCTAAGGGAACAGATGCTGGCCAAGGGATTTTCCCATCCCTGGCCAGGGTGCAGAACCTGACTCTGTCGGGCTGTCCTCTGGGGACAAATGGGAAGGTGTCTCCAAGGGACCACAGCTCTAGTCCTGAGCTGGGTCCTGCTGGGACCAGTCTCCTGGGCCTGTAGGGAGGGCACCACTCAGCCACTGGGGTCTCTTCAGCCATCTTCCCTGGGCTCCACTAGTGGGGAAGCACAATCTGCAGGCTCACCCAGTTACACTGTTGTCCGCAGTTCTCAGGAAAGATCCTTGGCTCTTTCTAGGACTGTGTAGCAGATCCTGTGGCTAGGAACGGAACCTGGAACTTATTCAGACCTTTATGGATACTGCCCCATTTAACACACACCTGCGCTCACAAACTGTTAGGTATCATTATTGCTATTATTGCTATTATCATTTTCCCATTCTATCAAAACAGAAGACCTAGGGGAAATCCTGACTCCTGAACTTAGTAGCGGTATATCCTTTTATAAGTCACCTGATCACTCTGTACCTCAGTTTCCCTGTGCTACTGTGACAGAGGCTGCTTGGCCCACCGTATCCAAATGCTACTCTTTCTACACAATAATCAGAGACACTTCTCAGTCACCCTCATGGCTAGGTGAGGCTGTGACTGAATGAGCAGAAATGACATGTACCACTTCAAGGTCACAGCTATAAAACCCTTCCCCGTTGTTGCCTTATTATTTCCCCTAAGTCCTGAGAATCTAGAAGGCCGGGCCACAGATGAAAGGAACCTGGGCAGCAAAGCTTCTCCCTTGATTCACACTGAGTTAGTTGTCCATGATATAAGCAAGAAATAAAACTTGATTTTGCAGTTCTTTATTAGGGCAGTTAATTCCTAATTAGTATCCTCACTACCTACTGCATAAAGTTGCTGTACAAGATTGCATGGAGTTACGTGACAAAGAGTCTAAACTACAGAACCATAGAGCCAAGGGTATTGTGATTAATAAATTACACACAGTATCTCTTTGTATAAAGTTTTTGAGTTTGATCAAGTTGCTCTCATGGTAAAAAGGAAGGAATGTAGTCAGTGGAGTTTATTATCATTCCTTCAATGTCCCTTCTGGGGTCCTCTTTTCCCTTTACCCTCGCTCTTCTCACCTACCCCAAAGTCAGGTTCCTCAGTGAGTTGAACCACCCGTGCAGCACTCCTTTCTCAGACTAGCAGCCTTGCCTGCTTCCAAGCAACACTGACTTGGACAACCTAATTCCCTATCGCTGTAAGCTCCTCGAGGGAAGGATGCCATTTCACTTTGGAGGTTCAAAAGGGCCTTCTGCATGGTAGGTGCTCGATTAATACATGTTAATCAGATGGAATAAATCTAAGTACCTATATTCCCCCCATGGAACACATGATTAGGCCTTATGGAAATATAATACCTTACCCAAAGGAATGAAAGGCATGATGTAAAAGAAGCAGGTTTGGAGCCAAATCAGGCCAATGGGTGAGAAACAGTTGGTCAAACAGACTATTCAGCACCTCAAATCATGCAAGGGAGGTGACTATCTATGGCATCTACTGAGAAAGCCACTTTGGCTCTTTCTGTCCCAAAAGGTGTGCTAGGAGGCAGACCTTGAACAGAGAGAAATAGCTGTTGAAATACATTAAAAAAATACATATGTATATATGTTTTTTTGTACCAGGAATTGAACTCAAAGGCACTCAACCACTAAGCCACATCCTCAGCCCTTTTTTATATTTATTTAGAGAAAAAGGGTCACACTGAATTGCTAAGGGCCTTGCTAAGTTGCTGAGGCTGGCTGGCTTTGAACATGAGATCCTCCTGCCTCAGCCTCCTGAGCCACTGGGATTACAGGCATGCACCACTGTGCCTGGCTAAAAATAATTTAATTTTTAATCAAGATTAAAGAATGTGGCAGGGGGGGTATCAAATGAAATCCAGATTTCTTGCCTCTTAGAGTTATACTCAGATCTCTTACCTCACTGCTGACCTGTTCATAACTGAGAAATTTGTTGAATTTTCCAATCTTATTCTAGCATCTTGTATTTGATTACAGAGCCAAGACAGGCACTCACAAGTACGTTGGCGCTGTTTATTTATTCATGAATTCAACAAATACTTACTGAACAATAGCACACCCCAAATCCATTAAATATTTATCTGTAAGTATACAAAAATATGTGCAAGATCTAAAGAGTGAAAAACACAAAATGCTGATGAAATAAAATAAAAAATCTAAATAAGTAGAAAGATATCCAATGCCTAAGGTATTAGAAGCACCAATATTGTTAAGATATCAGTTCACCCCAAATTGATCTATATATTTAATGCAATGCCAATCAAAATCCCAGCAGCACATTCTAGTAGAAATTGATAAACTAATTTTAAAATTTCTATGGATTGGTTAAAAAATAAAAATATTAAAAAGCATTCTGAAAAGAACAAAAACTCGTGAGAACTGACATTACCTGATTTAAAAACTTAACATAAAGCTTCCGTCGTGAAGGCAGGAAAGTTTGACAAAAGGATAGACATACATATAAATGGAACAGAACAGAATCCAGAAATAGATGATGTACATATGGTCAATGGATTTCTGATAAAGTGTGAAAGCAACTTCACAGAAGAAGGATAGACTTGAACAAACAGACCTGGAGCAACTGGACAATCATATGCAAAGACAATGAACCTTGATCCATACCTCACACCATACACAAAAATCACTCAAAATATTAAAACAATTTAAATGAAAAATCTACAACTATAAAACTTCTAGGTAAAAGAAAGCAGGAAAAAATCTTAGTGATACAGGGATAAGCAAAATATTTTTGAACCAGCACCAAAAGTGCAATCCATAAAAGAACAGGTTATCAGAAAAGAAAAAATTTTAAAAATGAGGCAACCAAATTTTTAAAAAGACACTGCTGAGAGAATGAAAATACCAATGGTAAACTGGGAAGAAATATTTGCAAAACATGTATCTGATAAAGAACATCAGAGTACAAAGAACTCTCAAAACTCACTAATAAGAAAACAAACCTCAATTAAAAATGAGCAAAAGATTTTTGCAGATGGTTCACTAAAAAAGATGTATATATGGTAAATAAGCATATGAAAAGATGCTTGATTTCATTTGTCAAATACAAATTAAAACCACAAGAAGATACTGCTATGCATTCATAGAATGGCTTTAAAAAAACCTGATGATTTAATAATATCGATCAGGATACAAAGAAACTGGCACTACCATACACTGCTTGTGGGAATGCAAAATAGTCCTGCCACTTTGGAAACAGTCTGGCAGTTGCTTATAAAATTAAACATGCATTTGCCATATGTCTCAGTATTACTTTTCTAAGTATTTACCTAAGAGAAACGCACACTTATATTCACACAAAAACAAACCTCTATAAAAATATTTATGGTGGCTTTATTTATACTGACCCATAATTAGAAACAACCTCCTTGTTCATCATCTGGTGAATGGATCAACCAAACGTTATATCCATAAAATGGAATTTTACTTAATGATAAAAAAAATTGTGGAAACCTATAGAAATGTACACGGAAAAGAGTGAATTTCACTTCTTGTAAATTAAACCTCAAAAAAAAAGTCTAAAATCAAAATAATCAGACTAAAAACATAAACAAACATGACTAAAAAAAATTCTGGAGCACCTACTACCTGGCAGGCCCATTGTGATTAACTGCTCTGATAATAATAATGACATAGAATAATTATTACAGTTTATTTTTCAGTAATGAAAGTGTTTTCTCAGACAAGGTACTATAATGGAGGCTATAAATATGGTATAGACATCAATTCTGCCCTCAGGTTGCCTAAGATTTAATGTAAATAATGGCAGAATAAGACAGAATTATGCAAACGTCAAAAGGGAAGCATAAATAAAGTGCCTTGAGATTTCAGAGGCAGGAAAGAATATTTAAAGCTAGAGAAACTAGAGACATCTTTGTAGAAGGGACAGTTTATATCTGGGAATGATGTTTTTTTATGGTTCAATGTAAACCATGTTTATCAGAAGGTTTTCCCATGTGACTTCTCTCTTTGGTCCTTCTTACCACCCTGTGAGACAGGAAGGATAGGAACTACTAATCTCAACTGCAGTTAAATAAACTAAGAGTTAGAGGTTAAATTCTGGGATGGCAGAGCAAAGATTGGAACAAGACTGCTCTTCAGAGAGCGTGGATTGTGCCATGTTCCATGGTGTGTCCATCCAGAAGCAGAGCTCTGCCTTCTCACAAGATAGACAGAGAGTGCTGATGGTCCACTTTCACTTTGGATCTCTCCAAGTGGTCAGCTGCTCCTTGCCTCTCTGGCCATTGAGAATACTCAATGTTACTAACATATTTATTTGAGTCTCTCCTGCATTTGGAGGGGAGAGCCAACAGACTGCAGGGTTTTGTGGCATTTATTTATTTATTTAGATGGTTTAAAGATCTCAAAGCATTTTTTTTTTCTAAACACTAAAAAAGCAAAAGCCTTGAAAGTCACAGAGATAATACTAACTGCCTCAGATACATGATCGTCAACCAAGTTTTGTAGTGCAAACTCAGAAAGCTGTGCTCACTCTTGGAGGGAACTAGTTCCCAAAAAGAATGCTGAGGCATTCCAAGGAGCCTCCTTGTGACCTAAAGGAGAACCCATGTTCACACAATCTCCTGGCTAAGCCATGGCTTCCAGAGCGCTTTCTACACCATTCCTTCACACACTGGGCACATCATGCACTGAGCTCCTATGTCTATGTGTCAAGCACTGGACTAAATGAACAGCAGCAACAGAGCAGTCCTCCTGTAGGGAAGAGACCCTGGCACCAGAGGGATGGTATCTATGGCATGTACATTTGCTGCTATCTCCATCTTTTCACCGCTAACTTTGAAAATAACGCACTGCAGTATCAATACGAACACCAATTAAATATTTCCAGAGTGGCTGCTGTATCTATGCTCATAAGGAGATGACCTGTCCTTGTCCTCCAGGAGCTTACAATCAGGCAGGTAACCTACTTCACATTCCTCGTTGGCACAGTGGGAGAAACTGCCTCCTCTCTCTGTGCTCTAGTTTTCCCACCTGGCTCACAGGGAGCAAAGTTTCCCAGCTATGAAGTTGTTGTCATCAAATATTTACTGACTGGGCTTTGCAAACACCATCACATGGAATCCTCAGAACATCCTTAAGAGGCACCCCCTCCTTATCCCCACTTGATAGGTCAGGAAACTGAGGCTTACAGGGCTCACTGACTTCCCAGCCTGTCGGCCTGTAAGTGAAGGAGCTGGAATTCAAACCCAGGCAGTCTGGCACACAGCCCCAGCCCCTTAAATGCCTTGGTCACTGCCCATCCACCCAGCCTGACTCAAGCCCTCTGCAGGAAGGAATGTGGAGATCAAAGCAGTGGGGAGGTTATAAACAGTTTTTAAATCATCTGAGACAAATTCTTCCACATCCAGCTCAACACCAGGAACAAGGGCATCAAGAAAAGCAACAGGAAAGAAAGATGATCTTTGCTGGGAGGGCCCAAGAGGCCCTTTAGGGTCACAGCAAATCCGTGCTCTGGGATTTCAGAACACAAACACACAGGGTCTCTAGCCTGCACCCGATCCCCATTTCTTATGAGAGTCACCAGGCACCTTTACCCCCAAGTTGCCACAGACAGAAGGGACAATAGGCAGAGTCAGAAGGGACTGTAATACATAATCCCCCAGTGTCCCTCTTACATCCCACCTTTAAGTTTTTAGGGTCTTTTTTTTTTTTTTTAAACACAGCACCATCCACCTAATGGCAGAAGAAGGGAAACCCCAGTGTGTGAAACTAGAAGAGGGTTTCTAGCAGAAGGTTTCCCAAGGCAGGCACTGTGGGTGATTAACACCCTCCCGTATCTGCTAAAGAGCGCGGAAGTGTTATCATCTGAAAGCAGCTGGGACAAGGTACCCCTATTTCTGAGGACTGCAAACAGGCTACCCAGAAGCTACCACTGGACACCATGTCACCGCCTCACCCCGAATCAGGCTGAGCTGCTTGCAGAGTAACTGCAATCCACATTCCTCCCGTACGGCTATCTGACTCCAAATAAGCTTGCATGGAAAAAGGGGCAGCAAGAGCTGCTGAGTGCCAGCCGTTCCTGGGAAGGCGCGTGCGTATGTGGCCAGGGAAGTGGACACATAAGCCGGGGTAGGTCATTTGAAAGGTGTGGAGAAATGAGTGGTCATTGCTAAAATAGTCTTCAAGCAAATCCAAGATGCCAGCCATGCCCCAAGGTTCCCCGGTGGCAGCACTCCTCCATTAAGCAAGGGCTTGAGACAATATCCAGAGAGAAGCAGAAGGTGGTGGGCAGGAGATTTAGTGCCAGAAAGAGTAGACTAAGGTGACTTTGACCTAGGGGAGTGAACCAGGCAGTGCGGTGTGATGGTTAGGCACATCCAGAGCTAGAGCACCTGGGGATAACTCTGGACTTAGCCACTTACTAGACTTTGGCACTTACTTAAACTCTTTAAGCCTCTATTTTTTTTCATCTATAAAGTGGAGTTAATGACAGTCATCATCTCCCAGCATGCTGTTTGGATCAAGCGAGATAATGTGTTTAAGGTCCTTGACAGAGATCCTGGCACCACAACTGACGTGTGGGCACTGACACTGCTCTAAGTCACAGAAGAACAAATGGGTAACTCCTCTTTGTGCCTCAGTTTCTCCAAGTTATAAAGTGGCAACTATTCCCCCCTCTGTTCAAGGCACTTATAAGAGAGGACATTAGAGGGGAGAGAGAGAGAGAGAGAGAGAGAGAGAGAGAGAGAGAGAGAGAGAGAATATATATATATATATATATATATATATATATATATATATTTTTTTTTTTTTTTTTTTTTTTTTTGTCATCAGAAATACGTTATCCAATGTTTACATGGCACCTACACTGTGGCTCTCTTACCCTATCTGAACATCTGTGTAGAGTCCTGGAGTATTGGATGACAGATTTCTGATTAAACAAGTAGCATACACTTTGGCACTGCTCAGGACTTCTATGGTGCCAAAAGCAGACATGAGGAATCCATCGCCCAACATGATGTTCCAGACATGTCTGTGGAAGAGATGCTCAGAGGAAGGATGCACAGAAGCCACACAGTTACCACTCAAGATGGCCATGCTGTTACCCCCTTCTTTGCTTCAGAAGTAGAAAGAAAGATGCTTTTACTCCTTTGGGAGGAAAAAAACCAGTGTTTGAATGTTTGCCACAATTCTTCACAACGAGCAAAGCAGTCGCTTCATTACTGCCTCATTACTACTTGGTCACATCCCCATCTCAGCACCTACTTCCATCAAACCCGTTAGCCTTTGCTGCTAGGAGAAAGGCCTGGGTGTGACATTCTGTCAAGAATGTTACTTTCAGGCTCCAGACTTGCACTGGTGGTTGCCTCCTCTGGACAAAGGCCACCAGCTGTCAAGTCCACTGAGGAACTAGGCTCAGAAATGAGTGTGTTTGCATAGCAAACGCTGCCTGGGCTGGCTTTGAACTTGCAATCCTCCCTCCTCAGCCTCTGCAGTCACTAGGTTTACAGATGTGTATCACCATGCCTGGTTCTATTAGATTGTTTTTAATCATAAATATGATATATGCCAGGCCTTCAGGAAATACCAACAAAAAAGTTTGTAATTCAGATCCAACAATAGTGGAGTCTACCCATCCTCAAAATGTACAAACCAGCTGAAAAGAAGATATCATGATGAACCGTGTGTGATGGCCTTGGTCTTTGAATTATGGCATAAAAATAATGAGCTAGGAAACCCACCCTGTGTCTATTTTTACAGTTCCTCTTGACTGTCAGTGAATGAATGCCTCAGTTGTGAATTATCTACACATACGTGAAGGGATCAGGTCCCCGACACACAACAGGAATTTGTACCTCCAACAACAGAGTTTTGTAGAACACCAGCGACGAGAACAATCATATTTGGTCCATGTGAGGCACTATGTTAAAAGCCCAACGGAATACCTCCTGTCATTACCAGTGCACACCTGAGAGTGATTTTCACTGTTTTATAAATGTAGAAACTGAAGCTTACAGAAGTTAAGGAGCCACCCAAGGTCATACAACCACGAGAAGCAAAGGGTGAAGTGTGACCTACACCTACCTAATACCGATCTGACAAAACAGCTTTTGTATGAATTGCCTCTAAGGATAAATTTCAACTTTGTTAGCAATCCAGTAATTCACACAGACCCTTAGCAGGGCCTTCATTGAAAAGAAATGTGAAAAAGATGTAAGGGTTTCCCATGAATATCTCCTATTTGTAAAAGTCAGAATTACTATTCTCCTCCCCCTCTTCCCACCCCATTTCTAAAAAATAATAATAATAAAAAAATCCCAAACACATCCAAATCCCAAATCACATTCCAGGGATGCCACCTGCTCTTCACGTTTGGAAAGATGTGTGGTTCCTATTCCTTTTATCCAGGATGCTACTTTTAAAATGGAGAGGAAGCTGCTGCTCCTAAAAGGCTTGAGTGTTTCATGTCACTAGCCCAACCAGAAAAAAAGATGCAGAGTCCTGTGTCCTTGACTTGCTGCCGTCATTCTACACACAGCGCTCTCTGGTTAAAGAGACAGTCATGGAAACAAGTAAAATGTCTAGGCAATGAAATATCCAAAGTAATCAATTCATCACCCAGGGGCTATGTAATGAACTCCTCCTGAGCCCCCACCCCATTATCTAGGCATGGCAGAACTGGCCCACTCCCCTTCCTTATCTCTTTGTGCCCCACACAGTTCGCTCCACCCACTGCATGTGAACGTCCTTATCAGAAAATATCCACTTAACAAGTTTGGGCCTTTGAACAGAAGCAGCTGCTTAGCCCGCCAAAAGATGGATAATTCTGTATGTGCCTGTTGGAACATGTACTACTGACACATACAAGAAGCTTATGGGTACAGAACTGGCGCTGACTGCATGGCCCCAGTGGCTAAGTGTCTTTGGAAACTATAAACCTACTCATAACCTAGGTCTTAACCTTTCTGCTAAAAAACTCACCAATCTCCTCATCCCATCAACTAGAATGAATTAACCATATTAATTAACCATATGAGAATAAAATTTATGGGTGATGGTTAATTCATTCCACATATCTTCTGAGCATAATGCTCTACTCACAAATATCAAGTTTCACCAAACTGTAGGATTCTAGAGATGGAAAGCCAAAGGTTTTCTCGAGGCACTTTTGTGACACTACTGTCAGGAGACAGTGGGATTACCCGCTACCAGACTTGCCAAGCTGCTGCAGCCTTTGACAACATGAAATTATCGTCTTCTGGGGATCAAAAGTTTCTGTGTGTGTCTGACTTTGTAAAATGATGAACTCTGCCCAGGCTCATCTACTCACTGCGTTTTTGAGTCAAATTGTTTTTGAAGCTTTGAAAAGTTTATCATTTTAGGGCTGGGGATGTGGCTCAATAGGAGCCCGCTTGCCTGGCAAGCATGTGGCTCTACATTCCATTTACCATTTTGAGGGCTGGGATTGTAGCTCAGTGGTAGAGCATTTGCCTTGCGTGTGTGAGGCACTGGGTTCAATCCTCAGCACCACGTAAAAATTAAATAAATAAAATAAAAATATTGTGTCCATCTACAACTAATTTTTTTTAGCTTACCATTTTGATTTTTTAATAAATATAGGTGATTTATTAAATATAGTTCTTGATCAAGCATTTGAGCCAATATCATTTTTTAATCCATTTTACATTTTGTACATAAAGTAGGCTGATCATGGAGTTTCAGTCAATTTGTGTTGGCTTCACAGTCTTATGTAAAAGATTGAATACCACTAACGTAAAGCGCTGATGCAACCACAGTCCAAAGCACCTAGCGCAACACTAGACACTACGTCCCCATATCACCCTGTGATCAGAATGAAAGCAGAGAACTGTTACTCCTGACTTGTGGTAAGTAACTTGATTATAATGCATCAGGATGGCTGGAATTCCCTTCTCCCTACACAGAGAAGCCTGATCTCAACCACACAACAAAGGCTACACGGTAATTAAACACCCTGCCCCAGAAGTGGAGCAGGGAATGGACTTCATTCTCTGTAAACCCTTTGAAAGGGAAAGGAAACATGGGGGTGGGAAGGGGAGGGAGAGTTGGAGAGACTTTCAAAACGGCGGCGGGTGGGGGATATGTGATATTCAGGCTGTGTGTGTATGTGCAAGATTAATGGGACCTCATGCTTTGCAGAGCATGCTTGGTTAAAGGGGTCTAGACAACACAGCTGCAGAGAGCCTGTGCTGTGTCAGGAGAGAGGCGGGACCTGGGTTCCTGCAAGGGCAGGGGGAGGCACAGGTTGTCAGTATTCATAGCTGGGTGAAAAGCACAGCGAAGATACATGTGTGCACTGTGCTGTAGCAGCTGATTAATTCAATTAATATTTATTGAGCACCTGGGGGATTCAGGGCCGCATACTGTGAGCAAAGGAGGACCGAATCCGTTGCCTTCAGGTAACTCATGATCTCATTACCAGAAGACAGGGGCCAGGGGAGAGTACATAACTGAGTCTATTCAGGTACTGTATGGACCAAAAGCATTCATAGCTCATTTAAATTGGGTCTAAATACAGATGTGGCCTTGGTCTCCCTGAGCCTTTACAATCCTGGATGTTCACAGCAGTCAACCAGCAGATCCCAATCTGCTTTGGAGTTCTGCGATAAGGTGAAAGTGAACATCAGGAGCTCCCGCCACAGCCTTAGAACAGAGGAACAGCGCCTGTAGCAAGGAAAGTACTTGCCAAAGCAGAGACATCAAGGTCAAGGGCAGTCTGTGGTTTGCCCTTGACCTTGAGCTTCCAAGAGTCAATCACCCACCTGTCATGCCTCTATCCTCCTATTTCTTAACAGTCACAAAAGTCACTTGTCTATGTGTAGGGTCACTGCCGGATGTGACTTCCCCAGTTTTCCACAAGCTTAGAACTCAATTAATTTGCTGGTCTTCTCTGCTAAAAACATCAGAGGCCAAAATCATAGGTAAATGAGAACATGGATTTCATTCACATGGAAAAGAGTGAGCAGCCTGGGGCTGTGGCATACACCTAATCCCAGCAACTGAGGCAGGAGGGTTGCAAGTTCAAGGCCAGCTTCAACAACTTAATGAGACCCCTCAAAATAAAAGAATAAAAAGAACTGGGGCTGAAGCTCAGTGGTAAAGTGCCTCTAGGTACAATCCCCAGTACCAAAAAAAAAAAAAAAAGAAAAGTGGGTAGAACGTATCTGCAAGCAGCCCTCTTCCAAGTGCAGGATGGAGTCTCAGACTAAGAGGATCCTTACATGGGCATCTGGGGGAGGGGAAATTTTCCAACCAGTGTCCAGCGGGAATTGGGGGATGGGTGGCTAAGTAGGGAAAAGCCTGTTCATTTAGTCTTCAGACACCTGTCCGAAAGTTGGCCATAGCTCCTCTCAAGTTCCACTGGCTTCGCATCAGAACAGTGACCCAGAAGTGGGAATCTAGGGCCTGAGAGGAATCACCAAACTCCTGAACCAAAATATCAAGCAAAACTCAAGAGAGTTCTGTGATGAGAACATTTACTACCATAAGACACCAAGCCAGCTGGTGGGAAATGCTGACCTGTCATATTCCCTTCCTTTTCCGGCCAGATTCTAAATAAACCACTTGAAACTCACTGCAGAGTTCATGCCTACTGGAGCATCCCACCCTCTGCCATGGTGCCACTCAGCACAGACCAGCTCTGACTGATCCTGTGCCTCGTTTCCTGGGTTCTCACACCCCTGTGGCACACCCTGTCCCTCCCAGAGAGGCCAGGGAGGCCTCCACACCTCTGCCTCCTCCTCCATCGGTGGCCAGGAGACCTCAGGCATCCTCCACCTTGAGGTGCTCTCCTCCCTCTCATCTGTATCCCCATATTTATACAGATCCATCAACCAAGGTCACTCTTATATATCTTCTGAAAGAGGGGGAGTCCATGAACCCCTTTGATAATCTTTCCTAGTGACACACATGTATCACATTTGTAAGTTTTATGTTTTGTTTTCACACCTTGCCAGCCATTTAAATCTACTTTTTAAAAACAACAACCAGCCAGGTGCACACCTGTAATTCCAGTAACTTGGGAGGCTGGGGCAGGAGGATCACAAGTTCAAAGCCAGCCTCAGTAACTTAGCGAGGCCCTAAGCAACTCAGCAAGACCCTATCTCTAAATAAAATACATATTTTTTTAAAAGGTTTGGGATGTGACTCAGTGGTTAAGACCCCTGGGTTCAATCCCTGGTACCAAAAACAATAAAAACAACCACCAGCACCAAAAGATGATTTTTCTTTCAACAAAGGTAGAAATCTGATGCGGATCACACTTTTGCTTTTCCAGTGTCTATCCCAATCCCTTTAGCCTTTTATTGTGGGTCCAGTTTTAAAAATTCATAGTTGAGTGCAGAGGCACACACTGTTAATCCCAGAAATTTGGGAGGCTGAGGCAGGAAGATTACAAGTTTGAAGCCAGCAGCCCGGACAATTTAATAAGATCCTGCCCCAATTTTTTTTTAAAAAGGCTGGGTATGTAACTCAGTGATAAAGTGTCCCTGGGTTCAATCCCCAGTACTGGGGGGGAAAATCACACTCCTGTTCTTTGCTGTTGTTTCTCTTAATTCCCCTCATTTCTATCCAACAGGAACTCTCAAATGAGATGTTAGCCCACATAGGAAGCTGGCCAGATGTTCTGAGAGGATGACCTCATTGCTCCTCTCTACCATTTCAATATTGTTATCACATCACTTAGTCATTTTAGTTGGGACTAGGGCACAATAATCCTTCCAGACATTTGATTTTCTTCAATATTGTTCAGTCAATTATTGTGCATATTACAGTTATACAATTAGAAAACTGCAAGATACCTCTACAAGTCCCATATTTGATTAAGTACATTTTTAGATTAGAAAAACAAAAAGATACGTCTGGGGTTATGGCTCAGTGGTAGAGCACTTGCCTAGCCCATGGGAGGCCCTGGGTTCAATCCTCAGCACCCCATAAAAATAAATAAATAAAAATAAAGATATTGTGTCCAACTACAACTAAAAAATAAATACTTTAAAAAGGAAAAAAAATAAAAATAAAAACAGAAAGACAAATAAGGGCTGGTGATTTAATAGCCACACAAGAGTCTTGACTTAAGTCACCATGCTTATATTAAACAGCTGGCTTTTGATGAGCACCTACTATGAGCAAGCACTATGCAAGGCTCTGTATGGCAGGGTGGCAGGAGGGTATATCCTTTACACTCACACGGCATCCAGTCTAATGTAACAGACATCATATGGATCATCATCCCTTATCTTCAATAATTCTGACATTCTAAAAGCTCTAAAAGCAAAAAGTTATTTATAATTTATTTGGTGGCAAAATCTGCCCTAAATTGAAGTTAGGCTAAGTAATAATTTTTTATTTACTTTCTTTTGTATAAATATTCATAACTTCTGTTATAAAAATAATATGTTTGATTATGAGATGCCCTAAACACTGTCTGACATTTCTAAATCTAAAAATTCTAAATTCTAAAATACAGATCCTCTCATGGCTTCTAATATGGAACCGTAGACTTGAAAATCAAGATGTAAAGAGAAACAGCCCAAGCCCAACCTTCCCCTTTGAGTGAAGGATTAGGCAAAAGATGTGTAAAAAATAAATTCACTAAAAATTTTTAAAATGTGTGTTAGCCCTATTACTCTTTTAGTTCTCACTGGTTATCTTAAATACTACTCTATAAATAACAACAACAAAAAAAAAAGGTGTCACAACAATACTTAAATTTACCCAGTCCCTTTGAAAAAAGATAGGAACAACGACAACAATATAATCCAAAATTTCCACCCCACTTTTATGAAAACTTGGGCAAGTAGAACCTGACTCAGTTCAGACGAAGCAGTATCTCTGCCTCCCCTCTTCACGTTTTTACCTCCAGAATGGAATCTTCCTCATTTCAGTTCATTAGCTCCAAATCCAATGTCAGGGACTCCCAGGTGAGTCACCAAGATGAAGGCCATTACAAGTGTGAAGTCACCCTCAGAATGAAGTGGGAACCCAGTCTGTTTTCATTAACCAAAACTCACCTCTGTGGCCACTGTTGTCAGGAGGCAAGGAAGAGGGGCTGTGTCTATGGCATTCTCCTCATGCCAAGCCACAAGTCCTCCATTTCCGGATTTGGCCCACAGTGCCGCAGTCTGTAGACCTCTGGTCTGCTAGAGTGCTGACCCATCTCATGCCTTATGGGCTCTACTGCTCAAAGACCAAGTTGAGCATAACCTGGGTCTTTCAATCACTCACTCTACAGCACAGGGTCTGAAGCTACAGGTAGGTTATTACTCAACCCCAGAAGTTATCAGATGATCGCTCCAGCCTGCTTTTGTACAGCCTGTAAGCTAAGTAGATTCTGCATTTTTTAAAATACTTTTATTTTATTTATTTATTTTTAATGTGGTGCTGAGGATCAAACCTAGGGCCTCACACATGCTAGGTGAGTGCTCTACCGCTGAGCCACAACCCCAGCCCAGATTCTGCATTTTGAAAGGATTGTAAAACAAACAAGAATATGTGACAGAGACCATATGTGACTCATGAGCCTGAAAATATTTCCTATCTAGCCCTTTACCCAAAAAGTCTGCTGTCCCTGCCTTCTCACCTAGGAAGAGTAAAGGGAAGTCCGAATGCCTACTGAGGTCAAACACCATGACTGCTTGTATGGCTCATCACCACTGCAACCCTGGAGAGGGGACATTAGGTGGGCTGATGAGTGACTTCCAAAGCAGTCACAGAATATGGACCAGCGGAGACCAGTCCACACACACCTATGGATGGCTTCCTTAGAATCTCACCTTGGAACTCTCCAGCAGGATTTCAGAACTAGGCGATTCAACCTCAGACTTATTTTGAAGACATCCCACTGTTTCTTACCTTTCCCTCTTTACATCAATACAGACACATCAGCAAACACCTGCCCGTTTCAGGCCTCTCACCAGGACCTCACCCCCACCCCTGAAAAACCCTGGCTTCTTCCAGAGCCACCTGGCGGGGGCTCAGCCACTACTCATCCAAGTAAAGATTCCGTTCTTAGAAGAAACCAAATAGTGGAACAACAACCCTTTGTATTTTCTCCCCACGCTCTAGGTAACCTGTCAGTGTGAGAATTGTGCAGTTGACAAAGTTGCTTTTATGGTGTTCCCAGCTTTCCCTCCTTCTTAATGACCTCCTTTCCCAGTGAGTTCATAACTCTTTCCACTCTCCCATCCTCCTATCAAGTCTTGTTCTTCTTAGGTATCAATGGTGGTCAGAGTTTTTGATATGCTCCCATCCTCATCCCACAGGGTAAGAGTTGAAGGACCCAATGGTTAAATAAGGTGACAAAGGTCACAAAGATAACATTAGAGATAGAAGAAGTATTAAACACAAGATGAAGCTGGCCCCAATCTGGTCCTTCTTTCTTTATGAACTTGACACAGCTTCCCAGGTAATAACTCAGAAAGCTGTGTGTGGTGGTGCATGCCTGTAATCCCAAGTGACTCAGGAGGCTGAGGCAGGAGAATTGCAAGTTTGAGGCCAGCCTCAGAAACTTAGTGAGGCTCTAAGAAACGTTGCAAGACCCCTGAGTTCAATCCCAAGAACCAAAAGCAAAATGTTCAGAGAGACCCTTGCTTGCTCTTGTAACTGCTTTTGGATTCTTTTTACCTTCCAAGGACAAAGAATTCTATCAAACCCACCAAGCAACATAAAGAAAAAAGTTGAAAATATAGTTTTGAAAGTTCATGTATATTATCTGTCATAACAGAAAGGCAGTACAAGGACTAAGAACCAGGGCTCTGGAGCAGACTGCTGAGTTCAAATCCCAGCTCTGCACTTACGAACTGTGTAACCTTGGACAAAATAACTTAACTTCTCTGTGCCTTGGTTTCTTGGTATCTTCTTCTATAATATGGAACTACTAACATTACCTACTTTATGGGGTTGCTATATACGCTTAAAGACTTCACACATGAAAGCACCTAGAATAATGCCTGGCACTGAGAAAAAGTGCAACAAATACCTGTCAGTGTCAGTAATAGAAATAGTATGAGTCTGTCCCTCAATCCCATTGCTTGCAGCTTATTCTTTCTTTCTTTTAAAAGGCACGCTATGGGGCTGGGGTTGTGGTACAGTGGCGGAGTGCTTGCCTCGCATGTGTGTTTGATCCTCAGCACCACATATAAATAAATAAAAATAAAAGTAATATATCCATCTATAACTAAAAATATTTAAAAATAAATAAATAGATAAAATAAAAGGCATGCTATGTGCCAGGCCCTTTGCTGGGATGGAGGTTACAAAGATGACTAAAAGTTGGTCCCTGCCCTCAGCAGCTTGCAACGGAGTATTTGAGACTGCCACAAAGTAGACTAGGCTCTAAGAGCACATGATGAGAACAAGGAGAGAGAAACACCCAGGCTCCATGGTGCACACAGCTGCATACAGAAGCCCTTCTGCAAGAAGGGTAGGTGGGGCAGGGTTCAGGATTTTTATTTGCGGAGTGGGGGGTTGTTTTGATTTTTCTTTTCAGTGCTGGGGATTGAACTCGGGGCCTCGCACATGCTAGGTAAGTGCTCTATCACTGAGCTACATCCCCAGCCCTTTGTATTTTTTACTTTAGACAGAGTTTCACTACCTTGCCCAGGCTGGCTCTGAACATGAGAACATTTTGCCCTTGAACTTGTGAACATCCTGCCTCCCCAGTCACTGGGATTACAGGCATGTACCACCATGTCCAGATCAGAGCGGAGTCGTTAAGAAGGAGCTATGGAAAGCTAGAGGAGCTGCGGTGAGCTAGGGGGGGGATGCCGATGAGGAGGCCGGCAAGGCAGGCAAGGGCGCTCTGAGCAGGAGGAAAGCTGAAGCAAAGACAGCAAAGGAAGGAAGGGACAGCCTTGAGTCCAAGCCACCAACAACTTGATGTAGGACAAGAGATGAAAAGAGACAGATGAGAGAGTCAGACGAGAGCCCGCTGCAGTGGGCTCTTTGAGAGCGTGCTAAGGAACTGGAGCAATGGAGGATTCTAAATGCAATGGCATGGGGAGGTTTGCCTTCTGGAAAGAGGCCTTTGGCAGGTGGGTAGAGAGATTGATTTAAAAGAGGAAGGGACAAGATTACAGGCAGGGAAAATGGTAAGGTTGCTACTGAAGTCATTCTGATAAAAGATGATGTGAGCATGAACTAGAGCTTTGGAAGTCAGGAGGTGAAAGAAGGTTATATGCCAAAACTAGTATACTGGTGGGTGAGTGGGGATGGCAAGTAAGAGGAAGGGAAGAGTCAAGGATGACGTCTCCAACTTAGGTGACTAAGGGGACGGTGGTTCTGTCAACCAGTTTGGTGATTACAAGAAAGAGAAGAAGTTTTACAGGAAGAGATGATGAATTCATTGGATTAAAATATGTATCAAGCCCTTACGCTGTGGTAACCATGGTGTTAGGTGTAAGGGAAGCAAACCAGAAGCTCTTTGGGTTTTGGTGCTTTCAGTTCAGTGAGGAAGACAAGTAGCTAGTGAATTATTATAAACAATTAATTTATGATTTGCAGATTACAGGGTGCTGCAAAGAAGAACAGGTTTTAGGCAAATGTTAACAGGCTTTGCCTAGACGGGGTATATGGAAGGCTTCCCCAAGGAAATGGCCTTTAAATGAATACCTATGACAAATAAATTAGATAAAGGAGGAAAGATCATGTACAAGGTGTGAGGCACAAATCTTGGACATCTTGTGGGATATGTGGGTGGAAATGCCTACTCTGAGGTTAGATACCAAGTCCTGGAGCCTGGGGAAAGGACTGGAGGTAGGAGATATTTAAGGTCATCTGCAGTATATATGGCAGCAAAAACAAAAACAAAAAGTGTGTAATATCTACCAAAAGAAAAGAAAAAGGTATATGAGTTGGGTACAGTGGCGCATGCCTGTAATCCCAGTGGCTCCAGAGGCTGAGTCAGGAGGATTGAGAGTTCAAAGCCAGCCATAGCAAAAGCAAGGTACTAAGCAACTCATTGAGACCTTGTCTCTAAATAAAATACAAAATATGGCTGGGGATGTGGCTCAGTTGTCAAGCACCCCTGAGTTCAATCCACAATACCAAAAAAAGAAAAAAAAAAAAAAAAAGGATATCTGGTCCCCAGAATGGCAGCTAAGAACAGATCCTTGGAACTCCTTCCTTGAGGTGTACCTTCAAAGAACAAGGAAAGTCAGGAGATGGCCACATCAGGGGAGACATTTCCAGAAGCAGGGAGTAAATAACAGTGTCCCATACTCCCAGATAGTTTTAGTTATTCACAACTGGTGACCATAGTGGGGACAGTTGCAGTAGAGTGACAGGGACAGGTCGGGGGGAGCCTAATGGTAGCAGGGAATGGAATGAATGAGAGTAAAATAATGAATGTAGCCCATTCCTTTAAAATGATTGATGGGGAGGTGTGGAGAGTTGGGGACAGGTGGACAGGGTGCAGGCCCAGGGGTAGTTTTGTTCAATAGAAGAATCCTGTGCTTGTCTACAGGTTATAGAAAAATAGTTAGGTAAGGGGAAGGATTGAAGATTCAGGTGCCATGTGCCAGGACTGAAGAGTTTTGGCATGTTTCTTATGTCTACTGATCTAGTATCTCCCACACAGTGTGAGTTTAGTAAAATCTAATCATTGGGCAAAAACACCCAATAATAGCCTTCGGGACCCTTGACCAGAGATGGTTTTCTCTCCAACAGAGGGTACAACTCTGGACTCCCCATATCAGTTACGCTGGTCTTGTGGAATTAGCTACCTGGGCGGGGCAGAGTCCAGAAAGCCGCATGGGTGAGAGGATAGAGCCTCAGATTACTCCCCAACCCACCTTCCAGGATGCTGGGTGGCTCAACCCTTGCTTGAGGTCAAGGTCGTGCCCTTCATTAAGAGGAAAACTGAGAAACTTGGTATTATTTCCTGGTGAATAGAATAGTAGCTGCTACCTCACCCCAGAAACTCTCCCAAAATGGGGCCTCTGAACACAGAGAGGGCTGAGAAGGGCCGCAGATGCCCCTCAGATGGGCCAGGCTCCGTGATCACCCCTTTCAGGAAGTGGCGCCTGAATGAGATCATCCTGGGGCCCTTGCCCTGAATTTGCGGCAACTTGCCAGTCTGCAGGTGCCTTTTACAACCAGGCTGTGGTCAAATGACAGCATAGAGGCCTGGAAGAACGCTTTAAGGAAAGATTTAAAAAAAAAAAAAAAAAGTGCAAAAGTTTAGAAAAGTAGAAAGAGAGGGAAGGGAAGAGGGAGAGGCAAACAGACAGAAGACGGCCAACAAGGAGTCTATGAGAAGAAGAAAATTCTAGAAAGAACTATCGCTCTTACCACAAGGTGGGTCAACAGAGAGTGCCAGCAGCCAGATCCTAGGTCATCACCAGGGAGAATTTATTCTAAACACTACTCCTTGTGAAAAATGAAAATAAAAGTCTAACCAGTTATTCTTAATGGTTTGAGGAGAACAGAGATAAATTGTATTAGATAAAATATTTGTATCATGAGATACCTGATGTCATTGACCCTTGTGTCCTAACTCAACATAATTGGAGAAAAATGAGCACTCTTCTGCACAAAATAGCCTCCAGGTTTGGATTTTCCACACATTCTTCTTGAAGCCATTGGGACCATGGAACTCATGAAAAACAAAATCACAACAAAGAAAGAAATGAGGAAAAGAGGGTGTACCTGAGAGCACCCTTCTAGGACCTCAGAGGGACCTGCTGGAGTCACCCAGTGCCTCCCGAAGGGCTGGAGGAGGGGCACCTGCTCCGTGCTGCTGAGAAGATCTCAGGGCTGGGTCGCAGGGCAGAGTGAGGAAGCACTGGCCGAAGCCCAGGCCCAGCCTGAGGAGTGAGGCCTGGCAGATGGCGAGGACACTCACAGCCCAGCTGGCCTCAGAGCCCTCTTGCCCAGTTCAGGGGACGGAAGAAATGGAAGAAAAAAAAGGAGGTTAAGAAAAAATGGAGGGGTTGGGGTTGTGGCTCATTGGTATAGCACTCGCCTAGTCATGTGAGAGGCACTGAGTTCGATCCTCAGCACCACATAAAAATAAATAAATAAAGATATTGTGTCTGACTACAACTAAAATATATATATATATATATATATATATATATATATATATATATATATATAAATGTGTGTGTGTGTGTGTGTGTATACACATATATACACATTAAAAAAAAGAAAAAGAAAAGAAAAAATGGAGGTTCCAAAAAGGAAAGCAGGGCCCTAATGCTGAGGTCTGTAGCTCCTGCTGGCTTAAACATGAAAAACTCTAAAGCCCAGATTGCTAAATCTCCAGGCATCTCATCCCAGGAACAGAGGGGACTTCTGTAGTTTTACTAGGAAGCTCACCTCCTGGGAAAGGAGCTTCCTGGTGCTCACATTACAAGGTTGGGCCTAGAGCCTTTCCTGACCCTTCCTCACAGGGACTATTCACAGTTGCCACCTGAGAGGGAACATCCGGCTGCAGGGAGGGAGGAACCCACCATCAAGATCCTATCCTTACATTAACTTTCACAGCACCCACCTCTGAGCCATCAGCAATGATGCCCCCCAAGAAGTTTAGCCAAATGTAGCAAGGAAGCAAGAGTTTCAAGGTTTTGAAGGGGAAATTAAGATTTGCTAATAACTTTGGGATACTCTTGACAAAGTCATTTCTCAAAATCCTTCTTCAATTTGAAAAGGAAGGGATCATACTACCCAATCTGCCCAGGAAGAATTAGCAAGAGCAGCCGGGCACAGTGGCTGGCGCCTATAATCGCAGTGGCTCAGGAGGCTGAGGTAGGAGGATCACAAGTTAAGCCTCAGCAATTTAGCAAGGCACTATGCAACTTAGCAAGACCCTGTCTCAAAATAAAAAATATTTTTAAAAGGCTGAGGGAAAGACAGTGGAATGAATCCAAAATAATTCTTCTGTGTGCTTTTATGAATACATTATAGTGAATCCCACCATCATGTTACATCCTTAAGAATGGGGACCGAACTAGAATAAGATATATTCCATGCTTGTACAATTATATTAAAATGAATTCTATTGTCATGTATAACTAAAAAGAACCATTTTTTTAAGGGCTGGGGATTTGGCTCAGTGGTTGAGTGACCCTGGATTCAATCCCTGGGTACCAAAAAAGAACTATATTGCAAGAGCAAATTGCAAACCTTAGGCCTTGAGTTTACTAACACCTCCTAGGCAGAACCATCTTCCATGCAGAGCAATGAACTATTCCCAGGGTTTTGGGAATACCCACTCATACAAGGGTTCAAGACACATCCAAGAAGATGGGCTCTGTTAAAAGGCAGGTGTTCTTTTAACATTTCCAGGCTGGCATCAGAGTGTGGGAGAGCTGCTGTTAGGGGCCATAAGGGTCACTGGCTCAAGAGATCAAATGCAAACTGTGCCTATTGTTGATAAGCTGCGAGGACAAGTTCACTACTTGTGTGTGCAGGGAATAAAGTTCTTAGTTTGGGACACAAAGAAAATACAAGTTCCATGCTTTAATTGTCTTATTTCTCCAGGAGGTCCAGTGAAACCTGTTACGGAATTAGCACCAGGAATCAGTAAACAAAGACAGGATCTCCAACCAAGTCACTCCAGGATGCTCCGTGTGAAACTCCCAAATGTAGAATGTCCTCTGCAAGCACAGATTTGATAGTGAGGGTGCCAGTAAGCCACCATCATATTAATCTGTGACAAACCCTAAAATAAGCTGGAAAGTCTTTGCTTAGAAACTCTGTGGTGCACACTTATGTCAATAATTAAACCACAAAGAACATTCCCTGACACAATTGCTGGATCTCAGGGTAGGGACAGATTCAGAGAAGCAACTGGAGTGATTGGAAACAATTATAGTCTAGAAAATACAAATTATTTCTAGCACAAGGGACTTCAATGAGATATCTAAATTCTTATCCTAAATTTTTGTCTCATTATTTTATTTATTACTGCCAGAAATAGAACCACTGGTTGCCAAAATAGTTATTTTCAAGGTTTTACATTATTATAGGGTCCATTTCTAATAGAATCGTGGATCCACTGATTCTTTGGTCCTTTATAACACAAAATGAGATCAGCTAAACACTAACAAATTTGCTAATGAGAAGCCAGGCTACAGTGACAATAGTAGCCAGCATTTTGGCTCAGTTACCAGGTGCCAGGCATCTGACACACATTTTTTATCCACACCATAGCACAATCCAATCTGTAAGGTGGGTATTATTATTCCCCACTTTATTAAGGAGGAAAATAAAGCTCAAAAAGATTAAATTACCTCACTCAGCTAGTGGAGGGCTGGAACCTGGATTAGAAGCCAGGTCAGCCCTTAGCCAAAGCATGTCCAGTCCCTGCCACACCACACGGCAGGCATTCCTACTAGAAATGAAATCACCTCGAGAGGAATGGAAATTTACCATTCACTGTACAGTAAGCTGAGGGCGAGAAGTACTAGGTGACATCAAGGAAAGAGGCTGCTGGCGTAGCCCTGTTGAGCTTGATTTTCATTTATTTTAAAGGACAGGTAGGGCAAGTGACAGGGAAGCAGCAGGGTTAGCATAGTTTACTTAGAGGACCAGAGGGGAAGCCAGACAAGGACATCATCAAGAGAAAATGGAAATTCAAGAAGGGATAAAAATGAGACCTAAGTCAGGGGCAGTGGGAAGTCCTGTGGGGGATGGGAAGGTAAGCAGAGCCCAGACACCCACAGGTGTCTGGGAGATGAAAGGGGAATTAGAGAGGAAACTGCAAGGGGACACCAAGTCAATGAGAGAAAGGAAGGAAGGGGGAGGGAGGGAGAGCGGAAGGAAAGGAGGGAGGGTGGAAAGAGAAAAAGCAAAACAACATGGCCATGCCATTCGATCCCATCTTCATGACAAAAGGTTGGTGCCTGGCCCCAGTCTGGGAGGAGAGGCAGGGACTCCCCTGGGCCACAGGAAAGGTCTTTTCCTATCTGTCAGAAAAGAATGGGGGACAGCCTTCCTCTTCCCCATCGAATCGTGGCCTCATTTTATTAGCCCTTAACGAAAACAGAACACCCCCCTTTAGCAGTCTAAAACCACTTCACATTATTGGTTAAAGCAAAAACAAAGAAGAAAAGGAAAACAACCTAACTTGGCATCACTTAAACATTGATTAAATAACGTATGGTTCCTCCATAATGGAATATAATGGAACAGTTTTTGAATGAGGTACATCTATAGGTAGGTGTAGGCAGAAGAATGACAAGTAAAATAACATGTCTGTTAAAAATCATGTGAAGGGACTGAGATTGTGGCTTAGCGGTAGAGCACTCCCCTAGCACGGGAGGGACCCGGGTTCGATCCTCAGCACCACATAAAAATAAAGGCATTGTGTTGTGTCCATCTACACTTAAAAAATAAATATTAAAAAAATCATGTGAAATTACAATGTTTTCTTTAAAATAAGGAGCAATTATATCTTATTATATTTTTAAATTTTTTAAAATTACAGGAATATGCAAGAAATTGTAGTCAATAATTATCTATGAGATAAAGATGGTGGATAATGTGGAAATTTCATTTTCTAAGGTTCATATTTCTGTAGTATTTTATATTAGTAAGACTTTATATCACATTTGTAATCAGAAAGAAGAAAAGGAGGGGAAAAATTCAGTGACTCTGAAAAGACTACAAGTAAAAAGTTGTCTTCCATCTCATCTGAATGAGAAATAGTAAAATTGTGTAAGACTTAAAGAAATCAAACACTTCTCACTGAATAAAATACTTGAGGGGCTAGGGTTATAGCTCAGTTGGTAGAGTGCTTGCCTTGCATGCACAAGGCCCTGGGTTCAATCCGCAGCACACACACACACACACACAAAAAAAAAAAAAAAAAAAAACTTGAATCTCCTAGAAGCTAAGAGAATTACATCAAATATGGCCCAATCTTTGGGCTTCAGCCCTTCCCAAAAATAGAATTTGGTATGGCAGGAGCTGGACTGCTTAGCAAGGAGCTTTCTGCTCATTGGGCAAGAAGGAAATTCCCCCAGTGACATGAACCAAGCAAAGAAAGTGCATTCACACCCAGAGCGCTTTAGGGAAACAAGATCTTCTCTTATCACTATCAACCAGGAGATTCATCTTTCACCAACTCATTGAATGAGTCCCTTTGTTCCCCCTAAAGGATCACCATATATTCATTCCTGCTTCTACAGAACACCCAGGTGCCCCAGAATTCAGCACTGAGAGGCCCAAGAGGTGTTCCAGTAAAAACTTGGGCACATTTTCAGGAGAAACAGGACCTGGGAGGGCAGGACCCTGGGAAATGGCAGTAGGCAGGGTGGGTGAGGGGACCCAGGTAGGTGCAAAAGTGTACAGCAAAGGCTATTGCTTTACAAGTATGCTTTGAAACTTTCCTGGGTTTCTCATATTCTTTGTCCTATGTCATATGTCCTACAAGGAAACTCTTAAAGAGAAGGGATAGAGCCTGCCCCAGGAAGTAGCAAGGCAGGTGCAATGAGTCTATCCGCCTAGCACAAAGAACATAAGTATAAGTGTGGTATAAGTGTGGGATGCCCCTGTGCCCCTAACCGTGGTACCTGGCACTTGGTACCATGGCACCACCCACCACGTGGTAGGGGCTCACCACTGCTGTGGAATTCACACCGCTCGTCTACAGCACAGCACAGGCATGGTCATGCTGACCAGCTTCCCTACCCTTGCTGCTTTCCAGCCATCTAGAGTCTTCCACCATCAACAACCCTTCCCCTTCCTTGGAGCTTTATCTCTCTCTCTCTCTCTCTCTCTCTCTCTCTCACACACACACACACACACACACACACACACACAACTCTCATGTGCTCCAGCATACAAAACTTCCCTTGACCTGTTTCAAATCATCTTTTTTCCCCAAAAATCTCAAAAAAGCAGTCCAAATTCACCCTGGCCTGACTCTGTAATTCCTGACAACTGAGCTTTGATCCTTCACTAAAACTGCCCTCTTGGGGTCACTTAGGCCTCTTTTGGGAATAATGGCCTCCTCTCATCCCCTTCCTAGGAGATCCCTCACCTGCATGAAACATGACTAACCATCCATGTCTGGGAGCTGGATTCTCATGGCTTTGGACTCTCCTGATTCTTCGTCCTTGGTATGTCTGTTACATCCCAATCACATTTACCAGGTCTTCTTCCTCTCCTGGTGCCATGCTGAATGTCAGTATTACCCAATTAGGCTTCTGTTCTGTTCTCTTGGGTGCTGACTGAGGTCTGTTAAGCTGACACCCCCCAGCCCCAGCCTCTCCTGGGCTCCAGACTCACTATAGCAGCTCTGTAGCTACTTGTTCCTGCGACTTCCTATCTAACACCATCAATGCTGAATTCTTCCTTTGCATCTCCTCCCCATCCCCAGGACTGCTTCTTCTTTTAAGACTTAAATCTCCAGAAATCAACAACACCAACCTTCCAGGTACCTGAGCTAGAAAATTCCAACCACATTCAGTAGCTCTCTTCCCTCTCTCCAGAGCACTAGGTACCTACCAGTTTCTGAAGGATCTGCAAAGCAGTTTTTAAGATTTGGGTGAAAAAAACACAAACAGACTGTCTTCAATGTACAAAATGAAAACTGTAAATGAAAATTAATTTCCAAATCCTTCCATATATATATATATATATATATATATATATATATATATATATATATAAGTTAGCAAAACACATTTAATATGAGACCTGGTCTTTTATGTGATGGATCCTACCACCCAGAGGCTCACTTCTCAGAAGATCTTGTGTTCACCTTGTCCATTCCATCCTACTGCCCATTCCGACCTCTGGGACCCTTTGTTACACTCCTGTAGGATGTTCTAATACACAATGATGCTGTATCACTCCCGTATTCAAAAATTCTGATGTGTCCCCAAGATTTTTGATATAAGTACAAACTCTTTATATAATACTAAAATTTAGCCCCAACCTAGCTTTTGGATCTCTCCATCACTACATCCTTCCACTCATCCTCTGCCAAAACCACCTAGACTCACTGTATCCCACAAACTACCCCCTGCATTTGGCCCATCAAATGCTATGCCCCTACTTGACCGGTGGAAAGCTTGCACTTATTTCATGGGTCCAAATGGCTGCTCTTCAGGGAAGGCTGCCTCCCCTGCATCTCCAGCCCAAACCAATTTTGGTCTCCAGAGACCCTGGAGCTTTTTGGAGCCCTACAATGGTACCTGCGTGACTCTATGTTACACTCAATTGCACCTGTGTCTGTGCCCACTTTGATATCACAAGCCTTTCCAAAACAGAGTGTGTTCCTTCATTGATCACCTCTGTATTTCCCTCCCCTAGCACATACCAGATAATGATGTGTCCTGGAGAGCAGCTGCTTCTTGTTCCCACCTTCCTGCATCATTTCTATCTCTGCTCCACTGTATTTGGTACCTTGACATTGCTGTGTGCACAGTGAACTCCTAGCTAGGTCTATGCCAAACAAACTTGGAAGCTATGGAACCAGTTTGAAATGCTTTGCTTTTTTCAAATCTAGAATCTAGCACTCAATTGACTGTGTGACCTCAAGCAAACTAGGCTTAGTAACTAAACTTGGTCTCCTTGTCAGTAAAATGGGAATTATAATATCTAAAAGGTCTGTTATGAGAATTAAAGAAGTCAAAGCACTTAAAGCTCCTAGCATGGCCTCTCGCACATGACAGGAACTCCAAAGTAAGTCGTAGCAGCAAATAGAAACAGTCTCAGCTTTCTCAAACCATGTGGGCCACGTGACTATCAGAAGCAATCTTCCTGGGTATTCATAAAATAGAGATTCTTACTTCAGCATCATGAATTCAGGACTCAAATTCCATGATGCTGCTTATAATTCTGAAAGTCATCGTGAAGAAATAGAAGGAGCATGAGACACTATGCAGCTGTTAAGAATGAAATAGGTCAATCTCTACGCCTGATATAGAAAGATGTCCAAGGTGTTTCATCATTGAGCAAGGCAGCAAGATTCAGTACAGTATGAAATATAAACCCTACAACAACCACAAGTGTACAATGTGTATATCCACACACATATACACAAATGCTTACTTATCTATACCTATGTGCATGTGCCTAGAAATTCTCTAGAGAGATATGCAAGAAATTATTAATAGTGTTTACCTCCAATTAAGAGTCCAGGAGTGGGTGCTTGCCTCACATGCACAAGCCCCTGGGTTCAATCCCCAGCACCATAAACACACACACACACACACACACACACACACACACACACACACACAAAGAGTCCAGGATTGCCATTTATATTATTCGTCATTGTTTGGCTTCCTTTTACCATAGGTATATGTTTGTGTTATAATTTCTAAAAGCTGGTATTTAAAAAGTTGTAGAAGATGAAGAAGGAAAAGGAGCAAGAAAGGGAAAGAGAGAGGGAAGTCTAGGCTGTGGATCAGGAGACCTGGGTTCCACTGAGAATCCTATGACTAACTTGCATGGCAACTTAAGGCAAATCACCTCCCCTCTGTGCATCTCCCTATTGGTAAAATAAAGTAGTGGAAGCAGATGCTCTCCTGGGACGATTTTTAGGTTATTAGATGATGCCTACAAGGTGCTTTGAGTATGTTTGATCATAGAGCATCTCTTTCTTTGAGGAGTTTTTATGCTTTAGGCATCAGGTTTTAAAAGAAGGAAATGCATAAGTGATTTCATTTTGACCCCCTTTGCAATTCAATGAGAAAGCTTTCCCACTGTTTTACAGACAGAGAAACCAAGTGTAGACTGTAATGATCACTTGCCAACCAAATGCTTTGCTCACTAGACTCTGCTGTTTGCAAAGAATTATGACTGCCAGGAGTTTTTTAGCTCCCAATTCATTCTGTGCTTCTTCTGCAGAGGAGGCGCATGGCTTATGCAAAACAAGCAGAAGGCACTCTTTGCTGGTGGAAACAGGGTGAGATGTAAAGTGACTTCCTCTGGGTCACAGCATAAACAAAGCTCATTCCCAGCACAGTCAGGAAGTTATTGAACCCCTGGGATCAACTCCGCATCCCGCATCCCTCCCCCACCGGGACCCAGAGCTTCACCTTGAAGATGAGCACTTCACTGCAGTCATTTTCCGAGCGTTTTTCTGGGTCAGAAGCAGTGAGAGCAGCCAAACCGAGGCTGCCAGTGGAACTGCTACATCGAGGGCGCGGTACTGTGTTAACATCTTTACTACACACCCAGAGCTCACCCAGCAAACCCATTGAGAAGGTCCATCCCGACTAGCCCAGCTGAGTATTTTTCCAGTATCCTGGGCAAAGTGACTTCGCAGAACTTTGCAATGCAAACGACCCGGGTTGTCCTCACAGGTATGGGTCTCTGCCTTGAAGGGTACTGACTTCCTCTCCCAGAGCCCTTGGCTTTGACTCTACCGCAGTACCTCATTCCATCTACCTGAAAATACTTCCGTACTTCTCAGAACTTCACACAGTGAAGAACCCTCTGCATCAGATGTTAAGTTAAACACCAGGACATGGAGACTTCCCAAAAGTTGCAGAAAAACACGTACACAATAAACAACACACCCATGTTGCAGAGAAAGGCAGAGTCTGATTTACCTACTCTACAAATGGTAGCCTAGGGGCTGGGGATGTGGCTCAAGCGGTAGCGCGCTCGCCTGGCATGCGTGCGGCCCGGGGTTCGATCCTCAGCACCACATACAAAGATGTTGTGTCTGCCGATAACTAAAAAATAAAAAAAAAAAAGATTCCCCTTACACTGCAAAAAAAAAAAACAAAAAACAAATGGTAGCCTAGAGTTTAAAAGAGAAAAACAGAGAACAGAGCATGGCTGAAACCCTATTAAGCAAACGGTCTCTGAACACGGAAAAGACTGTACACTAGTTATTGCGCCATTAACGAGTTGCCTACTGGTGACCTCTGCTATGGCACCTGCTAATGCTTGAGGTGGGCTGATGATCACTGGCTTCTAGAAGGGCTACTTGTGACTCTCACTGTCACCTCGGGATCAAGCTTGCTGACTGCTGTCTGCTTATCACTGGCCTCATTACACCCCACTGAATTCCATGGGACCTTTGCCTCTCTGCTTCAGGTCTCCCTCACAGGCCTAACTTTGTCTTCTGCCCCTATGGATCCTGGGTCCATCTCTCCAAGGCCTTTGAGGGCCTTCATTTATCCATTTTTTTTCAGACCCCACACATATTTATAAAGGCCTCCTAGCTCCACTCCCAGCCTTTGGCAGTTAAACACCGGCTCCTATCAATCACTGGGCCCAGAGCAGGGCAAGAGAAGGGAGACGCTGGATTGCAGTGGGAGTGTGTCCATGACAGAGAGTTTTGTTGAAAGAAACAAAACACGCTCAAAGGCCTGAGCTAGCAGAATTCTGGTGAGTCCAGCCATTGGTGAAACTCATTTTTTGTCCGGGTCAGGCAGAAATGAGGGCAGAACAAGCTAACTAACTAATAAGTACTGTAATATTACTTTGACATGCCTTAGGACAACCAACCAAGCAAGCAGGTTAAATGTACTCAGAAAATCAAAACCTCTATAGAGAAATGTTGGTCTTTTTTCTGAAAGTTTTTTCTTAACTTTTTATCATGATAAAGCCCATCTTGTATATATGGGTCTGAACACCCACTCAAAGAGCCTTTCATAGCTGCATTCTGAGGGTCAGCCTCAAATATTCACTGAAAATATGAGGTGGGAGTGACCGTCTACTGGATGAATACATTTTTCTAGCAAAAGACATATTCTGATGATGTAAGTTAAAATCGGTGGTTACTGTTTCCTCCAATAAATGGAGAGAGCAGCTGGAGGACACAGAGGTGGGAAGATAGCCTCTACTCAGGCCTCAGGTCTGAAGTATTCCTCCTTGCTCCTCGCCCCACCCCAATGGTAGTAAATGTCTTCCATGAACCCTTCTTCAGCATCTTGCGTGGGTCATCCATGTTTGGATCATGTACCATGCTGGATACTCCTGAAACATGCCCCATCACCCGATCCAACCAGCATTTCTGCAGCTTCACATATGAAACAGGTACTGAGTTGGGCACCAGGGTCCCCAAGGGACAGACACTGTCCCTTCTTCAAGAAACTCATAATCCAACAGAGAGGCCTGTACATGACCAACCAGTATAAAAAATGATGAGAGAATTTGTGTCTTCCCATGTCAGGGAAGAGGGAAATAGGGTCAGGAATGTGTCCCAGAGGGATGAGCTGAGTGGGGCCTTAATACATTCCAGACATAAGTAACAGTAGAAGCAAGGTCACGGAGAGAGGAGGTGTGCCTCACCTTAAGTAAGTCTCCAGCAACCAGGGTTGGGTAAGTGGAAGGGGAAGTGGAGACGTGGGAGCAGACTATGAAGGTCCCTGCCGGCCCATTTAAGCTTTATCTGAGGGCACTGGGGAACCACAGAGAATTTTTAATCAGTGAAATGACTTGGTCAGACATAAGTTTTTAAAAATAATTCTGAGGCCGGATGCAGTGGTGCATACCCTTAATCCCTGCAGTTTGGGAGGCTGAGGCAGGAGGATCGCAAGTTCAAAGCCAGCCTCAGCAACTTAGCAAGGCCCTAAGCAACTCAGTGAGACCCTGTCTCTAAATAAATTATAAAAAGGGCTGGGGATGTGGCTTAGTGATTAAGTGCTCCTGAGTTCAATCCCTAGTACCAAAAATAAAAATTAAAAAAAACTGAGGTCAGGTTGTGGGATGGGTTAAAAAGGTAAAGACCAAAGATTTGAAGACCAGTTTTTCAAATATAAGAAGAGTGACAGCAGAAATTGCAAGTAACAAATTTGAAAATATTAGAGGAAAGTGAACAGGAGTTGGCAGCCAAGTGGACCTGGAAGTGGGAAAAGCAGCAGCCCCCAAAATGTTGCCGAGGTTCTTACTTGAGGGGACAGTGACAATGTGGACCTAGCTATGACAGAAGGTCAGGAGTAGGGCGGGAGCAGGAAGCTGGGAGGTCTCACTGCAACAAGTTGGTATGAAACATCTCAATACAGCCAAATGATGAAGCCAGGAGAAAGCTGAAAGGAAGACCTGGAACTGAGCGGGGCGGGGCTAGACATCAGGGTTTAGATGCACTGGCAACCCCAACAAGAAGGACCAAAACATTTTTTTTTTTTTTTAAAGTAAGTAGTGATAAGCAAGGAAGAAGGGAAGAAAAAGAAAAAGGAGAGTTTGGCCACAGAACCTCAGGCAGGACCTCGTTTCAAAGCAACAATGGTCAAATACTGCAGGGAAGTCAGGAAACCTAGAGTCTAGAAGGAGGTCATCATAGTTGACAATAATTTAGAACTTTTCTTTTTTTTAATATTTTCTTTTAGTTATAGATAGACACAATACCTTTATTTTATTTATTTATTTTTATGTGGTGCTGGGGATCCAACCCAGTGCCTCACATGTGCTAGGCAAGCACTCTACCACTGAGCCACAACCCCAGCCCTAGACTTTCCTTAAGCGGTTTTAGTACAGCTGTCTTATGATACGGGTATATCGTGTAGTACTAATTAGCATCTCCATCCTCAAATGTCGAAGAACTAGGTTGTAAGTAGGATTCAGAACATTAATTATTTATTAAAAGCTAATAATGGGATTCAAGCCTATTAGGTTAAATCATTGCAAATATAAAGCAATAATTAATTACCTCTCATTCAGACTATTAATGATGCAGGATAGGGGACAGGGGTATAGCTCAGCGATGGAGCACTTGCCTAAGGCCCTAAGTTTGATTCCCAACACTGAAAAATAAGCAGGGTACAGTAGCACACACCTGTAATTTCAGCAACCCAGGAGGCTGAGGAAGGAGGATCATAAGTTTGATGCCAGTCTGGGAAATTCAGTGAGACCCTGTCTCAAAATAAAACATAAAAAGGGCTGGGAGTGTAGCCTGGTGGTAGAATACTGGAGGCAGGGAAAAGCAGGATTGAACCTGGGGTCTTGTGCATGTGAGGTAAGCACTCTACCAACTGAGCTATATCCCAGCCCTAGGATAATAATATTATGGATATGACATTAAATAAATACACATGAAAACTTTCCGCACAATGCCTAA
This sequence comes from Callospermophilus lateralis, assembly GCF_048772815.1. Classification (NCBI taxonomy): domain Eukaryota; kingdom Metazoa; phylum Chordata; class Mammalia; order Rodentia; family Sciuridae; genus Callospermophilus; species Callospermophilus lateralis. Next base: position 66,386,890 of record NC_135307.1, on the reverse strand, counting down.
CACGTAAGTTATCAATAGATGAGGATTTGTTGTTATAAATGCATTATTGTAACAGGGCTTCATTTCAAAATTAAAATATGTGTTAATTCAGTTACACATAATTACAAACATTAATTCTTTAGTTGTTTAATCAATAAATATTTATGAGCCACTCCCCTCTGTATACCAAGCATGGATCTTGGTGCTGAGAATGGTAAAAGATAAAAATAACAAAAGAATAAGACCCAGTTCTCCATCACAAGAAGCCTGGTCAAATGGTATAGAAAGCAAGTTGACAATAACAAAACAAATGACCCGTCCTGTAACAAAAGAATGAGAAAGGTGCCCTAAAATACAAAGGAGGAGGTATTCGTGCCACCAAAGACCTGATAGGGAAGGAACTGTCAGGAAGGCAGTAATAATGAGCAACGCTTCAGCTTTACAGGGAAATCTCCAAGGATAATTTTGAGGATAATAATAAATATTAAGGTGTCATCACACACTCACACACACACAAAATCCCTGAAAAAAAAAAATGTCAGAGAAAGAGGAAGTTCTTTGCCCAAGGGCAAACAGAAGAGAAAAGGAGCTGGAAGCAATCCAGACTCACGTCATCCTATTCAAGGAGACTCTCCGACTGAAATATATCATCACATAATATTTACACCTTCCCCACCTGAGTGTGGGCTACATGCTCTACAAAGCAAAGTAAACACCTACCTGTCCTCCAAAAGTCTACAGTCTAAAAATAGCAAACTAATCTATGAACACATCCAAGAACTTTGATGACAAACTATCCTCTAAAGATAGTTTCCTCAAATACTTTTCAAGTTCAATGTGGCCCCAAAGGTGAGGACATTAATACATGTTTGCCCTTCCCTCTGGAGATGTAAGACATCAGGGGAAAATATTAAAATTGATGGATGGGGGTCCTCAAAAAATTAAAAATAGAATATGATGATCTAGCAATTCTATTCCTAGGTATTTAGTATCCAAAAGAAGAGAAAGCAGGGTCTTAAAGAGATACTTGCACAACCATGTTCACAGCCACATTATTCACAATAGGCAAGAGTGGAAGCAACCCAAGTGTCCATCAACAGATGGGGAGGAGAGGGAAGGTGAGTTAGCACTTAATGGATAGAGTGTTTAGGAAGTTGGAAAAAGTTCTGGAAATGGATGATGGTGATGGTGAGAGAGCACGTTAATGTCATTGTGCCACTAAACTGTACACTTAACAATGGTTAGAATCGTAAACTGTATGTTATATATATTCATCACAGTTTTTTAAAAATTTTAGTTGCGTAGTGGCTATGTTCACTTAATAACTATTCATCATCTTTTAGGGGAAAGGAAAAACATTCTGTTTCTGACAACTAGATGCAATGACATCTGAAGAACGCAGGAGAGCATGAGTTAAGGCATGTCAGAAAGTTCTTTTGTTTGAAGGAACAGTATCCAGTTACCATGGCTTGGGGATGAATGCCTTTGCAACCCACTAAGAAAGTGGCTTTGTAGGCAGCCATCATCTGACAACTTTTAGTTAATATAATCCCTGTGTGCCAACACCATCTCATTAAGAGATGACTGCCAATGTGCACATTTCAAGAATCACTCTAAGTATAAATGTCAATAGAAAAATTAAAATTAAATAATTTTTTTTAAATTCTAATTTCTACATGCAAAAGGCTTTATATAAGACCTGCAGTTATGATTTATAACTAGTTCTTGCCCTTAAGAGCAGGTGGCACACACTTGTAATCCCAGCCACTTGGGAGGCTGAGGCAGAAGAATCATCACAACTTGGAAACCAGACTCAGCAACTTAGTGAGATCCTGTCTCAAAATAAAAAAACAGGGCTGTGGATGTAGCTCAGAGGTGGAGTGCCCAAGGGTTAAATTCCCGTAACACACACACACACAAACATGGTCAGCATTTGTATTCAAATAAGTGGTATGTGTAACTGTTTAACACATTTGAAGAAGCAAAGATCACTGTGGGATGGATGGCCTGTTCCAGGAAGACTGCCCAGCCTTTTTTTTTTTTTTTTTGGTACTGGGGATTGAACTCAAGGGCACTCACCCACTGAGCCACATCCCCAGCCCGATTATGTATTTCATTTAGAGACAGGGTCTCACCAAGTTGCTTAGCACCTCGCTTTTGCTGAGGCTGGCTTTGAACTCTGGATCCTCCTGCCTCAACCTCCCCAGCTGCTGGGATTACAGGCATGCATCACGCCCGGCCTGCCCAGCTTTTATCCAGAGTTCTGACAGATGTATGGGACTCAGCAAGCAGAGGCAGGCAAAGCTGGTTTAGGTAGAGGGTTTGCAATTGTACAGGGTAAGAGATAAGGGGAAGGGAAAAAAAAGGCGAGGGGGGGGAGCTAAAGCCAAAGTACAAGGGTTCTTAAATGTCAACTTGATGAGTTAGGATTTCCTCCTCTACCCAGAGAGTCACTGGAAGATTTTGAGAAGGGTGTCTTGTGGTGATAATGGTTTGGAGAAGGAGATCCTTCATTGATAGAAAATTGTTTTCTTAAAAAAAGTACAAGAAATGGTTGACAGTAGTAGCCTCCTAGACTAAGACTAGAGTAGGGAAGACTCCTATTTTTCACTATATACCCTGTATAATGTGGATAGACATTTTAACCACGTACATGTATTCATTTTATAAACTTCAAAGGTTTTCTTTAGTCTGAAAGCACTTAAGAAATGTTTGGGCTTTAACCAGAAAGTTCAAAACACTTCTAATCATAAAGTAAAGTGTATTTCAATCTTGTTTTTACCCTATCTTCATCTTCATCACACAGCAGAGATGTTGTGACAACAGTGTAAAAGAAATAGCACAAAGGGCACAGCCCATCTAAGGCTTCGCTTCCAAACAAACAGATGTCATGAATCATCCACAAAAAAACATCTCTTTTTGGATATGTTTAAATGAAAACTCTGCCTGAGACTATTCTAAATCAGATCTTCATGGAAAACAGAAGTCAAAAATAATAGACAAAGGTAAATTTGATAAAATATATCACCATTTCAGTAACTGGCCTTTTTATTCTTCCAGTTGTTTAAACCAAAACAATTAAGATGTCCATGACATATTATTTTTTCTCTCATCCTCTTTATTCAAATTCCATCAACTCTACCTTCAAAATATACCCAGAATCCAATTGCTTATCACCACCATCATCACCTTGATCCATCCTCTCTCACCTGCACAACAGTAGCTGTCGTTGGGTTCCCTTGCACTCTTGTTCCCCACAATCAATCATTCCTCAGAGGTCCTCGTTAAACACAATTCTGACCAAGCCACTACCCTGCCACACTTCCAGTGGCTTCTTATCTCGCTCCAACCAAAATTCAAACCAGCATCTCTTCTCCCAAACATCCAAGGGCATCCTCTTTCACTTCCTTTGGGTCTCTGCTGAGATCAAACCTCATCAAAGAAGCCTTTCCCATCCATCCTACCTTGCATAACTGAACTCCCCACCTCTTGATGTCACACTGCTTTATTTTTCCTTTCTTTCTTTTTTGGTACTAGTGATCAAACCCAGGGCCTCAGGCATGCTAGATAAATGCTTTTCCACTGAGCCTCATCCCCAATCCATTTTAGTTTTCATTTTGAGAGAGGGTCCCATTCAATTGCCTAGGCTGGCCTTGAACTTGGACTCTTCTTGCTTCAGCCTCCCCTGAAGCTGGGAACCCAATTGCTGGGAACCCAATAGCTGGGAACTATTCTTTCTTTTTTTTTTTTAATTAAATTTTTTATTTATATATGACAACGGAATACATTACAATTCTTATTACGCATATAGTGCACAATTTTTCATATCTCTGGTTGTATACATAGTATATTCACACCAATTCGTGTCTTCATACATCTACTTTGGATAATAATGTCCATCACATTCTACCATCATTTCTAACCCCATGCCCCCTCCTTCCTCTCCCACCCCTCTGCCCTATCTAGAATTCATCTATTCCTCCCATGCTCCCCCTCCCTACCCCACTATGAATCAGCCTCCTTATATCACAGAAAACATTCAGCATTTGGTTTTTTGGGATTGGCTAACTTCATTTAGTATTATCTTCTCTAATTCCAACCATGTAACTGCAAATGCCATGATTTTATTCTCTTTTATTGCTAAGTAATAGTCCATTGTGTATATATGCCACTTTTTTTTATCCATTTATCTATTGAAGAGCATCTAGGTTGGTTCCACCATTTAGCTATTGTGAGTTGTGCTGCTATATACATTGATGTGGCTGTGTCCCTGTAGTATGCTGTTTTTAAGCCCTTTGGGTATAGACTGAGGAGAGGGATAGCTGGGTCAAATGGTGGTTCCATTCCAATTTTCCAAGAAATCTCCATACTGCTTTCAAAAGAGGTGAAAGATCTATATAATGAAAATTACAGAACCCTAAAGAAAGAAATCAAAGAAGACTTTATGAGATGGAATTTTTTTTCTTTTAATCACTGGAAATTATCATCTATACCCATTTGTTGCTTATTGCTGTCATTTAGTGCCCATGTCTGCTCTATGATGTCAGATCTTTTTTTTTTTTTTTTTTTTTTTTGCCATATTCACAGATATATCCCCAGGGCCTGGATTATGCCTGGTAAATAAATGAGAGTTCAATAAATATTTGTTGAAGATGAAAGTAAACGCAAATCAAGGCGCTTGAGAACTCTGGACAAAAAAGAGGTTTAGACATCCAAAGTAAGGCATAAGCATAATGATATTTAGTAAACTTGGGAAAAGCAAAACACCAATTGACAGGCATAAACCCATCATTTATCTATGTAATGCTACTGGGAATCCATAAATTTCTGCTTCACAACAGCATTAATGTATACTCCATAGGACCATTCCTGAGTTTTTGTGGCTATGTTAAAAAGCAAATACTGCAACCAGTTTCCCTCTCCCTCTCTCCAAAACCAATAAACTTGGAAAGTTTTGCTGAAGGAAGAAAGCAATCACTGTCTCAACCTGAGAGCCCAGAATATTCAATTACCCCATGGAGGAGAGGATCTGGAAAAAAGCCCCAAATATGGAGCTAGGAAACTGTGTGAAATTCAAGGTTCTGCCATGAACAAACAAGAGGATCTTGGGCAAATCAGTGTACATTTCTAACCCTGTTTCCCCAACTATAAAGCAGGAATAATGAGATCCTCCCCTAGTGTGGTTTTCGTAAGAGATGGAATACAATAGCATCCTGAAAACTGAGTGGGCTATACATCATCTGTGTGATTGTGGCCTTGCACTAGAAGGAGTCTGCCTTGTACTGAACTCTGATTCACATTCTCTTCACCACTGCTAGGGAGCTTTGTCTCAACAAAGATCTGAATCAGGTCTTCCCACTCCCCACAGCTCCACTGATTCCAACATGCACTTCAAAACTTCACAAACTAGCCAGACGCTGTGGTGCACACTTGTAATCCCAGTGGCTCAGGAGGCTGAGGCAGGAGGATCCCAAGTTCAAAGTAAGCCTCAGCAAAAGTGAGGCCCTGACTCTAAATAAAATAAAAAATACAAAATTGGGCTGGGAATGTGGCTCAGTGATAGAGTGCCTCTGAGTTCAATCCCTGGTACCACAAAACAAACTTCACAAACTGATCCCAAACCATCTTCATCTTCTGGTTACACTCCATCCACATGGAACTGCTCCTCATTCCCTAATCTACTAATCTAATTTCACATCTGTGCCTGGCCATGTACCTACTCATCTCCCCTTCTTCCATTATGGAAATCCTAGGCAATTCAAGAGCTTCCCAAGACTCCCACCTGCATTAGACCTTCTTCTTGTAGTCTTTCTCTCAGAACACCGTTCTTGCAAGCATGCTATTGAATCCTTGTTTGCAAGCCTGCTCCCCAGCAGATCAGTGGGTCTCTGCCTGACCCCTTTTTGTATTCTCAGCCCATACCAGTGTAAGAACAGTAGATACTCAGTGTTTGCTCTTCTTGAATATATCCCAGGTGCTTCCTCAGGCTTCCCAGCTCTGGTTCTCTATGACTTATGGCTCGCAGCCAGCATTACGAAAGGCCTTTTCTTACTTTTGCACTCCTGAGGAAATAGGCTAGAAGGGGAAGCTGCTTCACCATTCCTAAGGGCCTTCTGGAAACAAGCAGGAACTGAGCACAGGGGCAGAATGAGGCTCCAGACCTCTTTCCAGTTCCCACAAGGTATGTGATTAAGCATGCCTAGTTTTATTTGTAGAGTTATGAATTCTCAAACAAGATATACCTATATTTAAGTCCAATACAAATAGAAATCATTTTCAATTTATTCATTTTCAGGATTATCCAAGTTTCTGCTCCTTTTCACAATGGCGGAAACTGCCTGGACTGACTATAATTCAAAGCAATTATTGTTCTTTGACTGTCAAAGTGTCCTGTTCTTCTTTTCATAAATATTCTGGATGATCTGAGCCCAGTTCAGTGCTAAGCCTCTTTTTTTTCTAGTCCCATGCCTTTTCACTTGCTAAATTTATAACTCTCCAATGAAAGAAAGAAAGGAAGCCCGCTTTTGCCCCCACTGCTAACACGATATATGTCTGGGTTTAATTGCGCTTTAATTATACCCTCAGCCAGGTCTGCACAGGTAAAGTGGAAATAAAAATTATGGCAAAGCCTCAGAAGGGTTTGCGGAGGTCGGAAGAAGTCAGCTTTTAATATTTCCTGTAACCAAGGGAAGGAAAGAGCAAAGTTTGAGATGGTCTGGGAATGACATATGCTAGCCATGCAATTCACTGAGGAAGCATTTTCTGTGGCTGCCTTTGCTCTGTGAGCTGCAGGGCTGGTGAACCCCTGGTGGTCTGATGTTCAGCTAAGGTTGGAAGAACTTGAATTGCTTGGCTGAATTAAGAAATAAGTACAGTGCCGGGCGTGGTGGTGCACACCTGTAACCCCAGTGACTTGGGAGTCTGAGGCAGGAGGATCGTAGGTTCAAGACCAGCCTCAGCAACTTAGCGAGGCCCCAAACAACTTGGTGAGAACCTGCCTCAAACAAAAAATAAGCAATATACATTCTACTGTCGTGTATAACTAATTAAGCCCAATAAAAATTAAAACTTTTTAAAAATTAAAAAGGAGTGGCTGGGATTGTGGCTCAGCGGTAGAACGCTCGCCTGGCACAGGCGGGACCCAGGTTTGATCCTCAGCACCACATAAAAATAATGGCATTGTGTTGTGTCCATCTACACCTAAAAAATAAATATTAAAAAAAAAGAAAAAAGGCTGGAGGTGTAGTGTGGTGGTTGAGTGCCCCTGAGTTCAACCCCCAGTTACAAAAAAAAAGAAAAAGAAGAAAGAAAGAAAGAAAGAAAGAAAGAACGAAAGAACAGCAACAAAGGGAAGTACTATGACATTTTCTAAATATTTACCACAGGGAGTTGACTATTCAGTGAGTAGAGTCAGGTCTGTCAGTGGATTCTCCTGACCCCCTCCTACTTTCTCACTTGATCTCCATCTCCAAAGCCAGGAGACCTTTACCTCCTAGGGTTGTCAGAAAAAACAGACATCTCTGAGATAACCCCAGTGAATGGTGCCTGATGATTCTGGCTCACAGACCACTGAGTGTACTCCTTCTCCCCAGATTTCTTTAAAATAGAGAAGCAACCAAAGACTTGTCTATAAAGACCAACTGAGTCAACACAAACTACTTTGAAGATAAAATACCTCTTTGCAAGTATTCTCTGGCCTACATTTCTGACTTCTAATATCTGCATGGTTCCAGAGTCTAGTATCCATGGACTTCCCTGCTAGGCCTCATCACAAAATAAAATCTCTCATCAGCTCATACAGCACAGTTATCTTCACTCCCAATCCTCCCAAGTCAATTGATAAATGGTAACCTGCAGGTCTGAGGTTATTAAAAAAAATCATGGATAATGAAGAAATGTATTTTATATCACTTCAAACCTCCCTCTGGCTACATTTCCTACCTTCTCAGGCCTTGAGCTGAGAGTAACAGTTTGGGTTTAATTTTGAAATTTCAAACAAAACTCTTCAAAAGCAATTTGATGATTAAGTTTAGATTAAAACAGGTATCTCGGGGGCTGGGGATGTGGCTCAAGCGGTAGCACGCTAGCCTGGAATGCGTGTGGCCCAGGTTCGATCCTCAGCACCACACACAAACAAAGATGTTGTGTCCGCCGAAAACTGAAAAATAAATATTAAAAATATTCTCTCTCTCTCTCTTCCCCTCTCTCTCTCACTCTCTCTTTTAAAAAAATAAATAAATAAAATAAAACAGGTATCTGATAGTTCCAAAAGTTCCCTAAAGTCCTCCCCCAGAAATGCCACATGATTATTTGTCTTAAGATTTACAGTGTCTCCAGATAGTAGTGTGCACACCTTTTACGTAAAAATGTTTACATCTGTATACCTAACTAGCAAGAGGGAGATTAGACACTAAATTTAGCATTTAACATTAGTGAAAGTCTCCTCTCCTGCCTGTCCCCAATACCTTTTCTTTTTTTAGATTTCACTATGGTGAACGTATCAGATATTAAAATATGTCCTCTCATAAGCTCTCCAAAAAGGAAAGAAAATCTCAATAGTTTGGTTAGGCAAAACTTCAGGAGATTCACCATACTGGCAGAGATGGAGAAAGAAAGAGGAAAGAAATGGGCTAGAATGATAAGAAGTACAGAAGACATAAAAATGACCAACCAGGTCTCACCTTTAAGCAAGTAACTACACAAATAGAAGGGTGGACTCAATGACCTCCAAGGTCCCCTCCAACTCCAGTCGTGTCTGCCTCATGAATTTTTTATAGTCATCCTCTGTCCTATCACACTGTCCCTATGCATCATCAAGCCCTCCTGGCCACTTCCAGAACTGAAAGGAAAATCTGTTTAAAAAAAAAAAAAAAATCCATGCTTTGACTACTGCCAAAATTACAATTCCGTCCTTGAAACAATGACCTGAAAATAATGGGCAAGGCTAAAAACCTCTGAGCAAATAAGTGCCCAATACTGTCTTCGGGCAATATTTTTTAAGCTTCTCCGATATAAACAAAATTATTACCTGAGGTCCTGGGAGCAAAGGCTGTGAAGCTAAAAGACAATGCTACACCCAAGTCTTTCCAAGCTGCACTTCTATATCCCCTGCTGAGTGTCTAACCTCAAAAAGACAGTGGAACCAAACAGCTGAGCTTGAATACTGGCCCCATCTCTTATCAGCTGTGTGATGTGAGGCAAGTTATTTAGTTCCCTGAACCTGTTTCCTTGCTTAAAATGCTGAAGATATGAGCTAACTTGCAGAGTTACTGTGACAATAGGAAAATATAAAGAAAACTCTGACCACTCATTTATTCATTAAACCAATATTAACTGAGGATCCACTATCAGTCAGGCACCAAGTTAGGCACTGGTAGGTAAAAGACAGAACAAATGAAATCTATTGTTATTTTTATTTACTAAAAACAATCTGTTTCCAGAACTGTGGCAGACTGTCTGACTTCAGTTCAAAACTTTCATTCACACCTTGTTTCCTTAAAAATAGTCATTTTTATTTTGCCAAATATGATTCCAGGTGGGAATCTGCCCTCTGCCGTGCCTTTCCCCCCAAAGTTAATTATTCAGCAGGTATTCTGCTATAAGACACCTTCGAGACACTTGAAAGAAGCAACAACAGGAGTGAAAGGTTGTATCCCAGCTCTCTGCTGGGCAGGCCACTCAGGAAAACTTGATATGCCTGTGCTCTGAGGCCCAGCCTGAATGCCTGAGAGTTTTTGGGTGCTTTCAATTCCATGAGCGGACTCTGAGTCTTCCGAGAACTCAAAATCACAGGACTGGCTCATCCCCAGACACTGCCACTCTGCCACTGATAAAACTTATAGCAATAGCTAAAGGATCACATTTTCATAATATAGGGTTTATGTCTTTCTACTGTGCTTTAACTCAAGAGTTTGATGAAGTTCTGTATAGATGACCCACCTAAGGAATCGGCTGGCTTCAAGGCTGGTAGGCTCTTCTTCAATGTAAGCTTAATCCTCCTTTTGCCAGCTACCCTGAAAGCCTCCTGGGAAGCACCAGCCTCCACCAGGTTGGGTGCTGGCTATCCAGTACACATTAACAAACGTTTTGTACTTAAAATGGAGTTTTCAATGGCATTCTGGAACCCAAGACTCACTGCAAGAATAAAAGTATGATCCTAGTATAGGAGATGACCTGCCCTGGATCATAATGTAGGGAGTGGCCAAAGAGTGATTTCTAGAATAAAATTCAGAATCATCTGTGAAACTATGGATAAGTTAGTGGCAGTATAGATGTGCCTAGAATATTTTATGTGCAGACTCCTCTCATTCAGGGGCTACTCAATCACCTAAGAAACTTAAGTATACTTCGTGGCTGCCGCAGGCATGGGTTTCGCACCGCTGACTCCTATCTGGAGGTGACAGCCTACGCCTCCCCACAAAAGTTCTCAGCACAAAAAGACTGTCACTATATTCTCCCATCCCATCCCCCAAGAGGATGCATCTAAAATTTTACAAAAAGAAAAAAAAAAAAAAAACAGTGGCTTCTTTAGGTTTTCCTTCAGAGTATTAAACTTGTTATTATTAACTCCTGGCACCTCTAATTGCTCACTGAAAACAGTGGTTTAGATATTAATAGTCTATAAATCAAGGCCCTACCTAAGACTTGTTGTCAAGGCAACAGTGCTCAAGCCCTTCAGCTACTTCCCCCACTTTGGAACTCTGGGTGAGTTGGTGGGAGTTGGGGATTGTGTGAAAGGTCTTGTAATTTCTCCACTTTCTGCTATTTCTTGGGGCCAAGTTGTCAGAAGATGAGGAACGTGGAGGGTATCGTGGACTGTGCAAGCCTGGAGAATAGGAACTCTTACGGGGAGAAAGGGTAGGGACCTTTAAAGTATGACTCCGGGCACTCAGATCTTTTTTCTGTTCGCGTCCTGCCCCCACGACTCGCCTAGTGGTGCCCAGCGCCTGGGGACCCGGCCCCCTCTGCTGCCCTGCCCTGTCCTCCCCGCCTGGGCGCAGAGCGGCCCGGGAACACGCAGCCAAGTTCCAAGAGAGGACCTGAGCGGCCCCAAGGCTGTGAAGCCCGACAGTGGGAGGCAGTGAGAGGAGCGCGGAGGTCGGATTCCCTTTGCTCCCAGGCCGGGGTCCTGGAGGAGGAAGCCATGAATGCTCACCCCCTCACCTCCCTCCCAGCGTCCCCAAATGACTCTCTAGGAGCCGCCTCTCCAAACCTGGCGCCCAGCTCGCCAAGCGCCTCAGAAGCCCGCACAGGTTCCCGCGTCCCGGGATGACTGCTGTCGTAGCCGCCAGGGCCTCCAGGGCCCTGTACCCGACCCACTCCACGCCCGACACCTGGGACAGGGCCCCCCTCCTTGATCCCCTGGGCCCTGCGCTCGCACCGCGCGCCCCAGCCTTGCGCACCCGCACCCAGCTCCCTCCGGCCACTGGGCCCTCTTGGGACTCACCTGCGCTAGGGCTGAAGCCGCGGCCACCCCGAGCCTGGGGGCGGCGGCGGCGCAGGGGGAGGAGGGCAGCGCGGGGCTCCTGGCACAGCGGCCGCCGGGCGCCTGGTGCTGCCGAGCCACGGACCCGCCCAGAGATATAAATAACATTATCTGAGGAGGGACATTCCTGCCGGGGGACATCGCTGCTGCCGGGACCAGATAGTCCCGCGGCGGGGGCGGGGAGGCGGGGCCGCAGCCTCCTGCAGCGCCAGGCCCAGCCCCCGCCTTCCCCACCCACTCCTGCACCTGCCAATCAGCCTCCGAGTCCGGGGGCACCTGCCGGGCCTCCACCGGCTGCCGGGGGCCGGCCTCTGCCTTCCAGCCTTCCGCTCGAACCCCGGGTGCCCCCATCATCGCTCTTGTCCCCTAATCCCGCACTACCCCGTGCCCCCTGCAGCGGGCAGACAGCTTGACTCTGCAGCTCCGGCCTAATTTGTGCGCTCAGAGCGGCGAGCCTGTTGGCAAAAATGAGTCCTTCAGCTTTTCCCGCCCTGCATCCCCACTGTATACAGTCCGGTTTTTAAAATACATTAAAAGACACTCTTAGGACGGAGGGTGGGCAAGACAGGCTCCCGGGCAGTGCTCCCCCGCCCCGGCGGGTTTGGGAGAGACAGATTGTTACTGGGGGCTGGTGCGTTAGAAAGCGTGCTCCCGGGCGGGGTCCTCCCGGCCGGTGGTAAGAGCAGACGCTGGGAGCGCAGGGGGTGGGCACTGGGCCCGAGGCACCCGCCCCCAGCCTGCCGGCTCGGTGTTGCTGTTTCTGCCTGCATATCCAGTGCAATCCGGGAGAACCGGGCATTGCTGGCGGCGCGCAGCCTGCAGTCCCATGGAGATCGCATATTGCACGCACCATAATCAACAGGCAAGCCGCCACACCCGCCCACCTGCACCTCTTGGTCTGCCCAGGTCTCGAACCTATGGGGGCTTCCTCACTGCAAGTCAGGATAAGGTGGGACACTGTAGGCCAGAGTAAACACTAAAACCAATTGTGCCAAAGAGGAACAACAAGGCACCTCCAGGTCACCTCGGGAGAGAGACACAGAAAAATACGGGCAGCTTGCAAGGCAGTCCATTTTCTTGACTTTCTCACAGCACAAGGTCATTGCTCAGTAAGGTTTGTTTTACACCTTGCTCTAGCTTTCATCTCTCTTCTCTACCTGCTGTGCCTAGAATGATTTCTCATCAGCCATCAACCCAGATAATCTCAGGTATTATGGAGATGGCAGTGGAGATTAAAAGAGCATAGATGTGGAAGAGAATTTTAACTTTGATGCTGCCTGGTATTCTTAACAAAGGAACAGCCTTACTCTTGAGTTATTTATTTGAGAGTATAATTATGCTGTTTTCCAGAATTCATCAGGAATTGTTCAATTGCCAGATGTTCAAGCTTAGTTTATATATTGAATGTATGCAAAGATAGTTCACTGCTGCAGCAACACTTCTTGAGAGTAGGGATTTGGACACTACGTGCTAAATGGGGCAAATTTGACAGGTATTACAAAGCCACAGGACCCTTCATTCCATCCCCTCTTGTCTGGGATCTTATTACAGCTCAATTTCCCAAGAGACTCTAGTAATATAGGAAAGATGATACAAGAATAGTCATGGTCATCCATTAGATTAGCAGTCATGCTCTCCCCACTTTGCTGATAACATTTATGAATTCATTTGTAGGGGCTGGGAATGTAGCTCAGCATGCTGAGGCCTCTGGTTCAATCCCCAGCACAAGGAAAAGAACAGAAAAAGAATCATTTGTTTATTACTGAGTTAGAAACAGGTTTCTTTTGTGGAAAAAAATTCTTTAAGAACTATTTTCTAGCAAGGAAACTCAAGAAAAACAGGCCAACTTCAAAAGCTGAGACTGTTATGTATCTCAAGTAGAAATCCTTGATCTATTTTTGAAAGGGAAAAAAAGAGGGAAATTATGTATTTATGTTTTTCTTAAAAAACTTGTATGAATAAACTTATTAAATAAATTCATGATGCCTTAGAATTGCAGCTCTGCAGTACATAATTATATACTACCCCAAAGAGATAATTCCTTAGCTATAGGTTTGTGGCGCTTAACTGAATAGTTGCATACGTATTTTTCTTTGTATTCTTAAAATTTATAATTTTCAACCATAAGAAAAAAATTAATATGATAAAAACTCCAAAGCAGCAGACAGATTACCCCAAGATTTTACAAACCAGCTCAGCTGCTTTAGTTATCTCCACTTTAGCTGAAAGCTAAATAATTCAATACAACCTCATTTGCTACAGATCCTGTTATCCTGACAGCATCCTCAAATGCTTTACGGCTAATAGAGTTACAGTGAAATGATAAATCAGAACTGAGGGAGAGAGGAAGTTTAGAAGTACAGAGGGGACGGACATTGTCAAATAAGGGAGGAAAAAAGGCAGATCTCAGAGAGCAGGAATGAGAAATTAGGGAGAGTTAAGGAGGTAGAAGGAAAGGTAGATAAAAGGATTCATTGTTGAGGTCATCATTGTGGACAATAGGGGGTCAAGCCTGCAGGGTCCTGCTCAGAGATGTTTAGAATGTCTCTCAGAATTATCTAGGTGCAGGGTGGAAAATTGGTCCTCATCCTGTTGGTCGAGAAGCTTGTCCTGCCGATGTCTCTGTCCATGTTTTCAACCTCCTCCATCCACCCCAGGCAATCTGCGGCACTGGGAGAGTTCTGGAACCAAAAGAGGAAGTTATACATTGGAGGTTACAGTAAATACTATGATCCAAGGAGTGTGGGAAGCCCTTATAGAAATGTCTACCCAACTGTAGTTGAAATCAATAGGTGAGGCCAAGAGCATATAAATTGGAACACTAGAGACTTCTAACATGGGAAGGAACTTTCATTGGCTATTTCCATATTCTCTGAAATTTTCACCAGGAGCTTGTATTATTCGGTAATAAATAGAGACAATATAGGAAACTATAGCTGAAGGTTGGGTGGAGATGGCGGATTGAATATGAGAACTGAGTTTCTCTTCCACTCTAAACTACATAAAAAGATATGTTTTAAAGAGAATAGGAATCTAAAATCATAGGGAAATAAGGGAAAGGGTGATACTTCTTTTCAATGTTTAGGAAATACTGAAATATAGAAAAGAGGCAGACTCTGATTCACAGAGGAAATCATAAGAAACAAAAACAGGTTCAAGCTGGGTGCAGCAGCACATGCCTGTAATCCCAGCAACTCAGGAGCTAAGGCAGGAGGATCATAAATTTAAAGCTAGCCTTAGCAATTTAGCAAGACCTTGTCTCAAAATAAAAAATAAAACAGGCTGGGAATATGGCTCCGTAATTAAGTGCCTCTAAGTTTAATCCTCAGTAACAAAACAAAACAAAAACAAGTTCAGAAGAATCATTTAAGGAAATTTTAGGCAACAGCCAAAGGATACAAAAAGGGAGGGTCCTGGGACAGAATAATTCATTGACCAGACTCCTTTCCCTTGCTTCCATTAAATATCAGGGGTTTGCCCATGGAATAAGAAGGTAGGTGGAATTCTGGGACACAAAGAACAGAGCCCAGATATCTACTCACTATCAGAAATGAACCTTCAGTGTTTCAGGAGAGCATGTCCCAATGCTCCACAGTCCTTGAGTACAGGCTATGATAAACTGAATGACTAGGCAAACCTATTCTCACATAAGAGATGACTGGATCATCAAAATCACCAGGAGGGAGGAGGGAGACCAACACTATGAAAGAGAAGCACCAAACAACTAATAGAAATAATATCAGAGGAAACCAAGTTAAATAAAGGAAACAAGATAAATGATAAATGATAAATTTTATTCAGTGAGGTTTGAAAGGCTATTTCATCCATGAGAAAAAAAAATAAGTGAGAAGTTTTAGATGCTAAGAAAAAGTTCTGACACTAAAAATTCATTAGCTGATAAGCAGAACAGACCAAGTTACTGAGTGGATTAGTGAAAGCAGAAGCCAAAAAATCTTCCCAAAATGCAGGGCAAAAGACAAGAAGATTAGAAACTCTTTCTTTCTTTCTTTTTAAAAAATATTTTATTAGTTGTTGGTGGCCCTTTATTTATTTATTTATTTTTATGTGGTGCTGAGAATTGAACCCAGTGCCTCATACATGCTAGGCAAGTGCTTTACCACTGAGTCACAACCCCAGCCCCAGATTAGAAACTCTTGAAAATGGTTGAATTGGAAGCGAGCTTTCCAAGATCCAATATCTGTCTAATAGAAGTTACAGAAGGAAAGAAAAGAGAATGGCGAGAGAAAATAAGAAGAAAGAAGAATAAAATTTCTAAGAATTGAAGAAAAATTATGAAGTTTCAGATTATAAAATCCTACCGAATTTAGAGCCTGATAAAAATTTTTAAATATAATTTGCAGTTTTATGAACAGCTTGAAGTTTATTATTTTATTTATAAAATCTGGGATCTTGAGTAAAAGTAAATCATAAATCAAAACTGTAATAAACTAGACTAACACTGTGCCTTGAGTTCAACTAATCCTAAAATAAATAAATAAATAAAACTATCTGCACTGAATCACAGAACCAAAACCATTTATTTGAAGTAAATAAATTAACCACTTTAGAAAGCCACTTTAAAACATAAATAGCAAACCAAACCTGAACAATTCAAATCCCTGCTAACGACAATGAAGGAATCGAGAACTCAAGATACTAGCATATGCAAGGCCCAGGAGTCCATGCTCAACATTTTTTTAAAAAATATTTTATTTACATTTTAGTTTTCGGCAGACACAACATCTTTGTTTGTATTTGGTGCTGAGGATCGAACCTGGGCCGCACCTATGCCAGGTGAGCGCGCTACCGCTTGAGCCACATCCCCAGCCCCCCCATGCCCAACATTGCAAAAACAAAACAACAAAACCTCATAATACACAGAAAGCATCAGAATAATACACATTAGTTTCTTCTTCTTTATTCTTTGCCCAAGAAACATTTCATGATACTAAATTGACATTTCCATCATCTAGGGGCATTATATTCTCCACAGTTTTCAAAGGTCAAGAAGCAGTAAATTGGTGCCAGGCATGGTGGTGCATGCCGTAATCCCAGCAGCTCCGGAGGCTGAGGCAGGAGAATTTGGAGTCCAAAGCCAGCCTCAGCAATTTAGTAAGGCCCTAAGCAACTCAGTGAGACCCTGTCTCTAAATAAAATATAAAAAAGGAATGGGGATGTGGTTCAGTGGTTAAATGTCCCTGCCTTCAATTCCTAGTACTAAAATAAATACATAAATAACCCAAACTAATTTGAAAAGCCCACATTTACAATAGAGAGGAGCTTAGTACTAGGAATCCAATTATTCCCTTTGGATACTTCAAACAGTTGTTTCTGTGGCCTCCTAACCATTCTCCCATTCTCTGGTTTCACTCTCCTTAAATTCTTGCACTACATAGCCAGTCTACTTTCTAAAAAGGAAATCTGATCATGTCACAATTTTAAATTGTCCAGTGGGTCCCCATTGCTTTCAGGAGATGGTTATAAGACTCACAGAATTTAGCATAGTAATTGATACATCTAATGATGAACTCAATCAAGGCCTGATGAGTGAATGAGTGTATGAAAATATGAACAAATGAATGAATAAACAAATCATGGAAACTAAAACAGTTTGCAATTGTGGAGATTAACCAGAGAAGTAAGTAATACAAAGTCACTTCTATTCGGCTTAAATATACACCTTTGTGATTTTCTCTAAGAGACTCACTTTTCCATTTATGTTTGAATAACATTATTAAGTGAATTCACATTCCTTGAGACATATTTGGCAGTACTTTAGTGAATTTCATCAGCTCCTCAGCTGCCTTAGCATATCCATACCATTTGTGGGTGAGGAATGGAGTCAAACAACAGATCTTACTCTCAAAGTTACGGTGGGGTAAGTTCACCTGTGGGGCAGGGGTCTCCCATTTTCTAGTGTCATAATAAAGTATAGTAAGCAGTAATGGTTCAAATGGCTTGCCTGTTTCTCCACCCTCAGTGCCATCTTTAGACCACATCGTTGGTTATTGGCCTTTTTCCAATCCCCATGATCAAATATACCCATGCCTTAAACAAGCAGAATTAAAAACATGGAAGAGACTGGTATGGTGGCAGGTACCTATAGACCCAGCTGCTTGAGAGGCTGAGATGGGAAGATTGCAAGTTCAAGACCAGCCTGATGAGACTCTGTCTCACAAACAAAATAAAACATAGTAAAGTGGGCCAAAATAAATGATAATGAGTAAGTTAATGTTATTTTGACATTAACGCTCTATCTTGAGGTAGCCTGTCTGTGAATAATCAACAGTACCCAATCCCAGAGCCTTTGTTCTTCCTTTATTAATATTTATCAAGCCAGAAACTCAAATCAAGGGGAGGAAAAACAATTTAAAAATCGAATTTGTTAATAAGAAGTGACAGCTAGCATTCTAACAATTCAACCAATTAAACTATTTTGTGTTTATATAATAATTATTGCCAGCATAAGTGGTCATGTTAATTGCTTTTATTTGTCAGTGAGCAGTTTACAAATTCACAAGTATTTTCTCATAATACTAACCAAAATCTTTGGGAAATTTTCAATAATGCTGGGGAAGATATTACAATAAAAGGCTCCATTACCTCTGCAAATTCATTTCATTTTCTATTCTTTGGGATGTTTCTGCAGCTGTTCAACTTCTGTTTGAATATTTCTTCAGTGCTTTAAAGTCTACAAGAAAGTACAATTCAACTCAAATATGATATATTTTATAGAATACAACTGATTCTTAACATAAACATCATTTTTTCTCATTTTTTTTGGCGTGTGACAAATTCTATTTTTAGAAGATTATTTATCATTTTCTTTTTGCCAAATGCTTTACAATGATTTTTTTATTATTTTGTGCAGTAAATTGCTATCATACCCTTATTGCTAGATAAAGAAATCAAGAAATCCAGGAGTTTAGGTAATTTTCCAAGATCAAACAGAACTTCAAACCTCTTATTTATTAGACTTGCTTATTCAGGAATCAGTATCTCATGATCCTTAACTGAAGAGGCTATCAGGATTCCATCACTGACCTGAGCACCACCTAACCTATTTCTCAACTCCCACCCTGCATCTCCACCAAATACTGCCAGAAACAAACAAGTAGGTCATATGATTTCAGGTACTTGATAAATCTCCTGCTCTCATCCCAAAGATTGTACAGGAATCTGTTACCTTATTCCATAAATACCATAAATAAACCATCAAATGCTAATGACCCTGGGGAGAGTTAACTTTTAAGGTACAATTTTTTGGTATTGAAACAAGAAAGAAAAGTTGGTGCCACTTAGCAAAATCTTAAGAGCTGAGAACTTTTTCGTTTCTTTTCTTTTTTTCCCAGACAGTAGCAAGGTGAGCTAGAAAGAACAGTAGATGAAAAGACCTGGATCCTACTTCCCCTTAACACTCTGCATGTTTCTCATCTGCAAAATGATGGCATTGAATTAACTGGCCTCAATGCCAGTTTGTTTCTTTGTTTGTTTGGTATTGGGGATTAAACCCAGGGATGCTTAACCACTGAGCCATACCCCCCTTTTTAACCTTATTTTTTTTCAAATATTTATTTTTTTAGTTGTAGTTGGACACAATACCTTTATTTTATTCATATATTTTTATGTGGTGCTGAGGATCAAACCCAGGGTCTCGAACACGTGAGGCAAACACTTTACCGATGAGCCACAACCCCAACCCTAACTTTATTTATTTTTTTATATGGTGCTTAGGGTCAAATCCAGTGCCTCACACATGCTAGGCAAACACTCAACTACTGAGCCATAACTCCAGCCCAACCCTTTTAAAATTTTGTCTTGAAACAGTATCTTGCTAAATTGCTTTAGGGCCTAGCTAAATTGATAAGGCTGGCCTCAAAGTTGAGATTACAGGCATGCTCCACCATGCCCAACTAGGTCTAACTTTTGATATTTTACCCTTGTACTAATAACATTCAAAAATATGATCCTATGTTGATTATAGTGAAAATTATAATTCACTTCATTGCTCATCAAAATGGAATTGGTTAAACCAATATTAAATAAAATCTGTGAGAGGTTGCGGATTTGGACTAGACACTTCATCAGGTCCAACAGATCAAATCCTGTAGAGTTCTACCACAGTGACTGAGCATTGGCTGGTTACAAGAGGCCTTTAAACCAACGAACTGATTAGTAACTGGTTGACTGCCTGATTGACAAAACTATAGCAAATAAGTTGTTTTCTATGGCTCACTTCCATTTTTCTATAAATGCTATCTAATAGTGTTGGCTGGAGTTCTCAGAACCTTCCCTGGTTCTGGGAGCAGCCTGATTTGTGAATCATTTTTGTTTGCTTTGTTTTGTTTTGCTTTGCTCTGAATGGGCTCTACTAAATTTAATTGGCCTATAAAATTTCCTTTTTAACACCAATTATGGTGGGTATACATATACAAATAATGATTACTTAAATGATGATGAGGTTTTATAATTATTGAAAGGGGAAAATGTCATGACATATTGGAATTTTTTAAGGCTCCAAATAATTTCTATTTAACAAAGAAATAAATATTTCATTCCAGGCAGGACATGGTGGTACATGCCTGTAATCCTAGCTTCTGGGGAGGCTGAGGCAAGAGGATCATAAGTTCAAGGCCAGCCTGATCAACCTAGTGAGACCCTGTCTCAAAATAAAAAGGGCTGGGGATTTAGCTCAATGGTAGAGCATCCTTAGGTTCCATCCTCAGTACTGAAAAATAACAACAACAAAAATTATATCAGGAAGAATACTCCCAAAAATGTTATTTTCAGATGGTGGAATTTAAAGTAATTCTTATTTCCTCCTGTGATTTTCTTTGATGTTTGGATGTTTCACAAGCATAGAATATTTTCATAATAGGTAAGCAACAAGCTATTTTGAAAGTAAAGTCCTTAAATAGAAAATATTAAATCTTTTCTTGCGAGCGAGTTTTTTTGTTTTTTTTTTTTTTGGTTTGGGTTTTTGTTGTTGTTGGATTTTTTTTTGGGGGGGGGATTGAACTCAGGGGGCACTTAGCCACTAAGCCCCATCCCTAGCCCTATTTTGTATTTTATTTAGAGACAAAGTTTCACTGAGTTGCTTAGCAGCTTGCTTTTGTGAGGCTGGCTTTGAACTTGCAATCCTCCTGCTCAGCCTCCCAAGTCTGGGATTACAGGCATGCACCACCATGCCTGTTGCAAAGATGTTTTGATAGGGAGGACGACCAGGACAAGAACAAAATAGCAGTGAACTTAAAGAAAGCAACACCTGAATATTTTCATCAATAACTCATAGCATGGAGTGAAGAACTTGTCTTGTCCCACAAACCCAATACAGCTGATCTGTTTTCCTCAACTGGCAATACCTTCAGCAGTGTGGAGGTGGATTGGACTGACCCAGTCCAACCCCTGAACAATGGGAAGATTTGTCAAGCTATCAGATTGGCCCTGAGATCCAATTTGAGGCTATGGAAAGAAATAATCCTAACTACTTAAGGGACAGGGCTGATCTTCATAACTTTGTTTTCCTTACTAACTTGCTTTGATTATTTGAGTTTCCTAAGGTTGCCTAATAAATCCTGATAATTCACTTAGCACTCAGATAAGCATTAAAAAATGCAGAATTATTGGAGTGCAGATTAAATTAAGTAGGAATCCATATATGAGAAATCAACAAAGGAGGAAAAATGAGCTTTCTAAATATAATTGAACCCAAATTAAAAACTGAAAGGGAGGAAAAAAGAACAACCTTGTGGGAGGTCATAAATACAGTCAAAAGTGTGGGGTGTGGCTACAACATCCAAAAGGAGGATCTCAACATGGGATCAGAGATCTGTGGCTAATTAAGCTCCTTGATGGATCTTTCTGTTACTTCTCAAGTGTTTGGTTTCACCAAATGTATGGGGTCCCATACTGAAATTAAGTTCATTGATTCAATTTGAGGGTCAACGGCCATCTAGGTTAATTATCTAGGAGCTACAGAGGGCGCTTATGAGAGGAGCCATTCTCACAAGGAGGAGAATTTCAAAGGTTCAGATCCAGAGCAACTCAGGAAGTCAACTGGTGTCTGCATACTGAAGCGCTGGAAGAATGCAAGCGTTATGGTGCAAAACTACAAGAAAAGTTGCTACAGGTCAAGGACAGCCTGTATACAATTTAGGGTAGTGTTTGTTAGTAGTTTATTATTTATTTTATATTTCATACTCTGCTCCCTGAAAGGATTTTTGAGGAGATTCTTGCATTTTATTTACCAGAGCAACTTCCTATATCAGCCTTCTCTTTTCCACCAGATTATATAATGCTTGACACTTAAAAATCTGTCTTAAGTTTCTTTTCTGTTGTTCAAGGTACCTGTATGGTGTTGAACAATGATAGATGGGCATACACAAAAATAGGACTGATTTTTTAAAATTAGATTTTAATATTCAGCATAAGTACATAGTTAATTGCTGTTCGTTCTGAGTAATAAAGCCATGTTGCAGATCTAGCTCTTCTCCACAGAAGAACTGGTGACCACAGGGTGACCACATATCCCTATTTGCCCAAGACACTCTTGATTTGTACCTGTTGTCCTGGCATGACCATTCAGAGAGCTCACTTGCATTCTCAAAAGTGTGCTGGTTTGGACAACTCCAAATATACAAAAATTCCAATACACACACACACAATTGGCTTTAGCAGTAAATAAAAGCTTTGTAGCAAAAGACAGCAAGTACAAAATTAAGATTACATTATTAATGACTTGCTTTTTACATTATTTACATTATTACCTACTTGCTATTATACAATTTATCTGTATATAAATTTAAGTCAACTCTGCCCTCTACTGTCTTCTGACAGTATTATGACACTGTTCATTAATTGAATCTTACTGTTACTCCTTTAGATTACTTTAGACTGCTGGACCTCAACCTTGCCTGTAGCTAGATTAGCTTTTAAAATTTCCCACTGTGATGCACCCCACACCAATTCAGTCAGAATCTCTGGTGATGAGACCCAAGCATCAATGTTTTAAAAAACCTTTAGTTGGTTCCAAAGCACAGCAAGGTTGAGAACTATTGTTTAAAATGTCAGATCAAATAGTCTATTGTGGTTCACTTGGCTTTTTATTCCCTAGTTCAAATTATACTCTTCTCCTAATCATGTCTGGGTAAGCTAATGAGATCTGAAGAAAAAGAAGATTATATCAGGACAAATCTACATCACTATTGGGAAGATGGTATTTAAAAAAAAAAACTTCCCAGGCTGGGGTTGTGGCTCAGTGGTAGAGTGCTTGCTTTGCATATGTGAGGCACTGGGTTCAATCCTCAGCACCACATAAAATAAATAAATTAGTAGAACAAAGGTATTGTGTTCAACTAAAACAACAACAACAACAACAACAACAACAACAAAAAAAAACCTTTCCAAATGTTGATGTTTTCCATGAACATTAAAAATACTTTTTTTTTTTTTTTTTTAACTTCAATGATAGAAAATGAGTCCATTCAACCATTAGCTTGATGCCACAGGTCAGCTCTAATTCTTTGTAAGAATTATCTGCCGAGGAAGCTCCAGGATAGCCAAGAAATTTGTATCAGAAGATGGGGGCAAGTGAGGTAGAGCTCATTGCATTAAATAACTGCTTCCTTTTTCTTGAATGTTCAGAGACTTGTTAATGGAGTTTATCATATGGAAAAGCACTGATGTGAAAGCCCAGGAAATCTGCTGGAGTGGAAGTTGCACTAATTAGAACATTAACTAAATTAAGTCACTAGGGAGGACTGAATCCCCAAGGGAATCAAAGGGAGAAAGGAGAAAAATACAGAAAAATCAGTTATCTTGAGTAAGAGAGGTTTTGCAGAGATCTAACCAAGAAGAGAGTTTTTAACAATAAGCCAAAAGTTTGCCTTCCACTCCCTTTTTCTAAAGTTCACAGGGCAAAGCTAATGGATCCAGTGTCAGAGATGGGTGCTGTTAGATTTTATCCTCTTAAAGGAAACTCTTAACTGTGGGCTCAGCTAGAAGGGTTGGCATGAGAAAGAAGGAGTCACTTGGGAATTTTGATAGATGCACCAAGGTAGAAACTGCCGGTGAAAACAGCAGAGGAGGAGGCCAGAGGAAGATATAGGTGACAAATGTGAGTTCTTTATGTACCTTGTCTGTGATTGCATGACGCTATCTTTAGTTGAGTGAAAGGCAAGACTCAACATAGGCAGGCACAGGGTAGAGGTTTGGAACTAACATTAGGAATTATCCTAAATGATTATCTGTAGCTATATTTGTTGTCTGTGGAACAGCTGCTGATATTCTTTTTTAAAAAAAATTCCTTCACAAGTAATCAACAGGGACAAAATAAAAACATTTCTATTTTGTTTTTATTGCTCTGAGTCCTGCAAATGGGTCTTACTCTTTCCTGGGTAACAGACCAGTATTTGAATATTTGAAAGCTGTTTTCCCTCTCCTTGGGAAAAAAAATGAATATTTATACATAAATACTTAATTTTACATATAGTTCTATTCTCATGTAAGAATCCTCAATTGATAAAAAATAACCTGCAAATAGATTTAATCATTAAAATTATTAAAAACACTACTAATGAGGCTGTGGCTGTGACTCAGTGGTAGCGTGCTTGCCTAGCACTTGTGAGGCACTGGGTTTGAGCCTCAGCACCACATAAAAGATAAACAAATAAAGGTACTGTGTCCATTTATACCTAAAAATTTTTTTTAAAAGAACACTACTAAGAGCATAAATTCACATAAATCTGTGAATTGAGCATTTGATAAATTAGGTTAACTTGTAAAGAGTGCCTGTCTTCTAACTTCTTATAATCAAAATCATAATGTTTTTATAGCCATGTGAAGAACACACAAATGCCACATTAAAAATAACATTTGCATTTTAATCAGAAGGGGTTAGAACATTTTGAGAGGTGGTGAGCAAAGGCAACACACAATCTCTTTTCACTATAGTTAAGGAATTTTTAAACATGTATTGACTTGGAAAGCTGAAGGAGGAAGCTCACAAGTTCAAGGCCATCCTGAGTAATTTAGTGAGACCTGTCTCCAAGTAAAAAAAATAAAAAGGGCTGGGAATATTTCTCAGTGGTAGAGTGCACATGGTTCAATCCCAGTACCAAAAAGTAAAAAAAAAAAAAAAAAAAAAAAAAAATTATCATTGCTCCCAAGTGCATGACATAGTACTAGAGCTTGAAGGGAATCAGAGATGAGGACTGTTTAGTCCTCTGGCTGCATCCACTCTAGCAGGGCGGGGATAGAAGCACACAAATGACTTCCATATAAGGCAGAATTTGGTACATGACATATAAAATTACAAACAAAATATTGCAGGGGAGAGTGCAGACAACAAGATCACAGTTAGCAGAGAGTGAAAAATGACCTTCGCATCTTCCACCTGCCTTCCTGTGTGAATCACCACCTATTGTTTGGGGGAAATTTTGCAAGGCTACTCCAAATGGAAGGGCCAAGTAATGCCCGCTTGCCATGCCGGTAGATCAGTTTGGATATAAGGAAATTGTTGAAATTTGGACAAAAAGAGGTAAAACAAAACTATATTGTGGCTGGCTTTAAAAATCAAGGTGAGAAAGACTGAAAGCCTAATGGACTCTGCTGAAGGCCTTTAGGTAACACACAGATAGGATCAGAATGGTGCTTTTGAGTCTGGCCACAATGGCAGGAGTGGAGAGTGACAGAAGACGGGCCATTACAGCAGTCAAGGGGACAAGTAACTGGCCCTAAACTAGGATGGTGACCCGGATGGCAGGAAGTAGGATGGGTGTCGGGCTGAGCAATCTGTAGACCACTGAAGGTTTTTTAAGTAGGAGGTTGATTGAAGGCTTTAGAAAAATCTCAAAGACAAAAACATAGAAACAAACAAATTCCTCAGTTTTTATTTATTTTGTGGTGTTAAGGATCCAACATAGAGCCTCCCGTGTGCTAGGTAAATTCTCCACCACTGAGCTTCTCCCCCAGATCCTTTCCTCAGTATTTTAGAAGTGTTCCTCTCTTAAACTGCATGTTTGCCCCAATTATGGATACATATGGTTCCTGTCTGAACAGAAAGGGGCTCCAGCTACATGAGAAAAGATTAGGTACCTTTTAGTCACCCACTGAACTTCCTGTTGAATCCTTTATAAAGTTCTCCTAATTGTGCTTTCCTCCACTCACCCCCATCCCTGACCCCCTTGCCTTAGTAAGTTTCTTGGCTGGAATTCAGAGGAAGAGGGGTACTGTGAGCAATTTGAAAACTTGGAATTTGTTCTAAGCGAATAAAGTACTCCCCATAGTTGAACAGAGAGCAGGAGTTTCTTATGTCCTTTAAAAATACCTTTCCTTAATCCTGGCCATTCCTTGAACTTTCTTCTGATTTTTTTCCTCCCTTCTCTGCCAAATTCCTTACAAGAACAGACTTCATTCCTTATCTTCCTTGACTCACCACCTATTCATTCCTTAACCCTTATTGACGTACAATATAACAGGGAGCCCGCTTATACAACTACAGCAAAAGACCTCCAAGTTATCCTCACTGGCAAAAAACATGACTTTTCTCGGCAGGTTTTGCAGGCACCTCTCCAGGATGAAGCCTCCTTTTCCTTTGATCCTCTTAACTCCACTCTGCCCTACCTCTGGGCCTTCTCTTCTGCTACCTTTGCAAACTGTATTCCTTTCTACTCTATAAAATATAACTGCAACCCAAGTGATAATCTTGGACTATTTATAATCTTGAAGAACACCTTTTCATTCATTGCTCCACCGAACTCCTTAATCCACATCTCTAGTAGGACCTCCTGTCTCAGCTCTATTTTAATATTTCCTCTTGGACATTTCCAGAAGGATGTCTCAAAGTTATCGTGTCTGGAACAGAGCTCATCTTTCCCCTCAAAAGTTAACTCCTTCTGTCAACTTTTCCACATTTATCAATGATACCCTCCCATTTCTCAGTTACTCTGGTTTGAAAACTTGGGGGTGGTTTTTTCTTGTTTTTTTTTTTTTGTTGTTGTTGTTGTTGTTGTTTTTTTTTTTTTGAGACAAGTTCTCGCAACATTGAGTTGTCTTGAACTACTGGGTTCAAGTAATCCTCCCACCATCTCAGCCTCCCAAATAACGGAAACTACAGGTACAGTAGGTTTCATCACCACCGCCGCCCCCAAGTACGGGGGTTGGAACCCAGGGTCCCATGCATGCTAGACAGGTGCTCTACCACTGAGCTACACACCCCCAGCCCAGAAATTTTTCGTCATTCTCGATTATCCTCTCTCCTAGCATAGCTAGCCTATTACCAAGCCCTATCAGTCTTGCCCTTCCCACTCTCACAAGTCTGTCTCCTCATATCCCCTTCCTTCTGCCACTACAGTACATCAGACTCATCGTGTCTCTCCTAGGAATTTCCAACACTTCTGAAACTACTTCTCCTTCTGCTTTCTTTTCCTTTCAATAAAGTGAACAGTTTAGTTGGGAATGTTAATCTTCCAAAAACATTTTGTTGTAAGTATCACTCCCTGCTTAAATATCTTCAATTACATTCCTGTTACCCATGGAATAAAATTTTAATTTTTTTTCTTTCTTTTTTCTTTTTGAAATCTGCATGTCTTGAGCTGGGGTTGTGGCTCAGTGGTAGAGTGCTCACCTAGCATGTGGGAGGCACTGGGTTCAATCCTCAGCACCATATAAAAATAAAATAAAGATGTTGTGTCCACCTAAAACTAAAAAATAAATATTAAAAAAAGAAATCTGCATGTCTTTTATGTCTGTTAGAAAAAATATTGTTTATGTAATTTTTGCCCTTTACTTCTTTTTAAAAAAAAATTTAAGTTGTTGGTGTACCTTTATTTATTTATATGTGGTGCTGAGAATCCAACCCAGTGCCTCCCACACTCTAGGCAAGAGCTCACCACTGAGTCATAACCCCAGCCCCACCCTCTTCTCCTTTACTTCTACCATTCAAGATTGAATATTTATTTTACTTTAGTAAAATCAGAATCACATGTTTAACATGGAAACTAAATATTTCACATCAATTTAATTGAATTAAATTTGCTCTTCCTTATCTTTGAGGAATAATAAGTCATCTTTCCTATGTGTTATTTTCCCTGTACTTTTATTTATTTAAGTGACTATGTAATGAGTGTCTCTTCTACCACATTCAGCAATGAGTGTACATAGCTAAAAGTTATAGCATCAGTAACTGGATTCATTACTTAATATTCAATTCATGTGAAATCTATCATATAGTATTCCCATGATAATTTCAGATATGTTAGTTACATGTATATTTTTCCAACATCAATTATAAAAATCAAGATGTTAATTTTTTATTTATTTATTTATTTTTGTATCAGGGATTGAACCCAGGGGGACTTAACCATTGAGTCACACCCCCAACCCTATTTATTTATTTATTTATTTATTGAGCAGGGTCTTACTAAGTTGCTTAGGGCCTCGCTAAATTGCTAAAGCTGGCTTTGAACTTGCAATCCTCCTGCCTCAGCCTCCCGAGCTGCTGGGACTAAAGGCATGCTCCACGGCACCTGGCAAGATGTTAAAGACATAATGAGAACAATACTGTGCCCACTTATTGTCATGCAATTGTGAGAGGTCCTTGAATAGCTACTGCTTCAATCTCAACAAATGCTTCTTTGGGAGCAATCTGGTGAGCAACTCCAGTAGGAAAATTAGTATTGAAATACTGTTTGTAGATAGATTTCATTGTCGGTATTGAAATCATTTACGCCAGCCAGCAAAACAGGTGCTTTGACCCATTAGTGAAGTCCCACCCTGCAGCTTTCAGAATTTCACCCATGTTTATAAGAGTTTGTTCAGTTTCTGCTGCTCCCGCTCCTGATACAAGCTGTTTGTTAGAAGGGTCTGTGCCTCTCTGTTCAGAGATGTAAGTGGTCCCTACACTACTTTAGTATAGGGACCAGTGACCCCTGGGGCTTTCATGGTGCTGATCACCTTTTTGATCAGGGACAACATGTCTAGTCTTTCTTTCTCATGCCCCTCAAGGAGAAGAAACCCCTACAATCAGACCCACTCGTTTCTCATGTAAAACTTAAATTTCTGGCATCTTTATCCTCCACTGTCTGTTCTGTACTTGTTTCTATTCTTACACAAATTCTCTTCTCCAGTTAAAGTAATGTTTCAATTACTTCCTAAATATGTTATACCTGAAGAGCCAAGAGCTGCACCATCCAGAGGGGGCCATGCGGAGAGAACACTATGTGAACCATGTTCTCTGGAGTTATGCTGTGGCTGTACTTTATTCCCATGTCCATATTGGTCCCTTTGTTCCTGATATCTCCCTGTAGGTTGCTCTCTTCTTGCCTATGTCCTAACTCCTCCTTCAAGGCCCAACGCAAGTTCCACCAGCTCCCTGAACTCCCCACCAAATACCCTAGCCATCGATAATCACTCCCTCCCCTTAATTCCCAGAAGGTTGTTCTGTACATACGATAACCATATAATGAATGTATCACCCAAATTGTGATGGTTGAGTGTTAAAGGGGGCACAATTACTCTGAACCATAAACTGGGCATGAACTCAGACCGTCCAGAACAAAGTGGGTTCTATTCTATGGTCAGCCAACTTACAGAATATTCACTTGACACTCAGTTATCTGGCAGTTTTTATTTGTTTGTTAAAACATATAGATATATATGTATATATACATATATATGTCATGAAATACATATGTTTTAACAAATATGTATGTTTTTTTAAACCTTTTTTTTCTCCAGGGCTGAGGACCGAACCCAGGTCCTTGCGCATGCTAGGCAAGCACTTTGTCACTAAGCTAAGTCCCCAACCCCGACAAATATGTATGTTTTATATAACACAACACACACACACAAACACACACACACACACACACACATCTTTTTTTTTCAGAAGTGGAGGTTGAACCCAGTGCCCTACATGCGCTAGGCAAGCACTCTATCCCTGAGCCACATCCTCAGTCCATAGATATATATTTAAATGTATGTGTCCTCTGTCTTCAAAACAGTAACCCATATGCATGTGAATCATGTATTTTCCCTCTGCTCATCTGGTGTCTGACCAGAATGTTACATGTATGATACATTAAAAATAATTTGTTCATCATGATGATGTCTTTACTCTGTTATTTAGGAATGAAATAGTTAAGAGTGAAACTTCAAAAAAAAAAAACTTTAAAGCAATAAATTCACCACCTGCCAAATTATTGTTCTAGTAGAAAGTAAAAAATCTCTATGTCCCTAGAAACAGATATTGACATCAAAATTTCCTCAAGATTTTGGAGAGGCCTGGGTTGTGGCCACCAGCATACAGTTCTGCCTTGTTGCCTGGTCACTTGGTCTCTGTCCATTGCTCTGTCACACAGAATAAAAAGGACATTCCCAAACAGGCTTTAATGTAAATCACATTTTAAAAAAAATGCTGCCGTGGCTAACTAGCCTAAAACCAAATATCGGGAAGTTTTGATTTGCTTGACTTATTTTGCTTCATTAACATCTGGTCCCAATTCAGCATTATGCCTCTTAAACCACCAATAGCCAAAGGAAAAGGAAGAAGACATAAGAACAGAAAAAGGAGGCAGGCAGGCAGGATAGCTTAGGCTCTGCAAATAAACTGGAACACAAACTGAAAAACGAAAGACATGTGGGAGAGAGAGAATTAGGACAGAATCGAATCTCAGGATTAAATACTTACCAATGCTGCAAAAGAGCATCAGGTCATAATCAAATAGGGCTGTGAGTCAATATTGGAAAACTCCTGGGAGGAAAATCATTTTGTTCAAACTACAACAGTTTAGACCTCACCAAAAATCCCTCCTACCGAGTAGGTGACTGTGGCACTGCCAGTGTTCATCAGTTTTACCTGGGGTAATAAAAGGATGTTTGTCTTTGACTGCTCTAAAATTTGGTTCTTAGAGAGATTTCCTCTGACATTTTTGTTTCTATGTAGCAGCCCCCGTGACATCAGCAGTCTTAGGAAATAAGAATCTCTCTAGAGGCCCTCTAAATATTCTCCAGACTTTAATAAAGAGTTCCTTATAAAAGAGGACTCATGCTGGGAATGGTGGTGCACACCTATAATCCCAGTGGCTCAGGAGGCTGAGACAGGAGGATCACAAATTCAAAGCCAGCCTCAGCAAATGCAAGGTGCTAAGCAACTCAGTGAGACCCTGTCTCTAAATAAAATACAAAATTAGGGCTGGAGTTGTGACTCAGTGGTTTAGTGCCCCTGAGTTCAAGGACTGGTACCAAAAAAAAAAACCCTAAAATATTCCCCAACATTCCCTAATGGCTATTCAATTTTAAAGAGTCTGCGGATGCATCAATGCTTCTGGAAAGTCTTTGCTGAGTCTAGATCCTCTCTCATCTCTAACCTCTCCAAACTACCATGTCTACCCTTTCTCTGGGCCCCAAGAACATCCCAAAGAGCAGCTACTGCACTGCATTGTGATCACTGGCTTTTCTTACTGCTTCCACAGTATGTAAGCCTCTTGAAGGCAGGCATGGAAGTATTCCAAACATTAGTTATATGAATTTAATTGAATTCCTGAGCTTTAGTGTTATCATACACTTTTTAAGGTATATTTACATTTGGAGAACATGTTTATTGTGGAAATGAAAGGCTCTCTGATGTAGATATCTCAAGTATTAACTGACTGACAGAGGAGTCCCTTATCTTCCTTCAACTCAAACCAACAAATTGTTTTTCTTAGTCTGTTTGCTGTTACTCTAACAAAATACCTGAGGCTGAGTACTTCATATAAAAGAAATTTGTTTGGCTCACAATTTGGAGTGCTAGACCCATGGCCACGCCAGGCATGGGTCTGGCACTGCTAAGTTCTGGTGAGGGCCTTCTGGCTACATTACAACATGGCACATGGCATCATGATTGGGAGTGTGTATAAAAGATAGAGGTCACATAGTGAGACAGGAAGCAAGAGAGAGTCAGGAGCCAGGCTTACTCTTTTTATTGTTCCCCAGCTCTTAATATCAAGTCTGGCACACAATGAGTGCTCAGTAAGTATTTCTTTTATTGATTACAAAAAGCTACACAGTTTTACACATCCTACCACATTCCCCCAAATTCTATGAACCAAAGCAGCCACCATTCTAGCTGTCTTATTTAGACTTCCTTGTTTATTCCACAATTTACATTCAAAAGGCTTTAAAATTTCACAAGGAGAGCAAGTTCTTTTAAAAGGAATTTTGGCTAAATAACTGTTTTTAGGTCCAATATCCTTTCTTCAATAAATCATCTGCTCTAGGATCCCATGGGAACGACAATAATCTCTTCCAAGGGTGATAGCCAGTGACCTAAATTCTACTAGGCCCTATCCCTTAAGAACTCCACCACTTCTCAACATGGCCATACTGGGGACAAAGCTTTTGGCATGTAAACATGAGGGGATCATATTCAAACCATATCCAAATCACAGCACCATTATAGATCCAATAAGCTACAAAAGAAAAAGAAAAATTAGTGAAAAGAACCAACTGAAGTCAGGAGGATGTTGCTAAACTTCCAGGACAAACTGAACTCTAAGGTTTACAGACCATTTCCTAAAGAGCTTTGGAGTGTTCAATCAAATGATTTTAGGGCATATTGTCCCTCTTGCCTTAGGCAGACCTTCCTTCTGGTAGGTAGAGCATGAAGACATGGCTCAGCAATAAACTTTTGGTGATGTGTTGAAAAAGAGGACATTGAACTTCAAAAAAGTTTTTTAATCAAAACGCCTTTTTTTAAAAAAAGTTTTTCTTTTTTCCCCTCTGAAACGTTAAAACCTTTTGAAAGGACCTGGAGCGAACAAAGTGAAGTCCCTATGAGATAGAATGGTGGCTGCTATTGGCCGTGGAATTTAGGGTAAGGTGGTGGGATGTGTGAAACCGTGTTCAGCTTTTGGAATCAATAAAAGAAATATTTACTGAGCACTCATTACCTACCAGACCCGATGCTAACAGCTAGAGAACAAGCACCATTCTCAAGGAGTTCCCAATCCTGCCATGACAGGAGAATGAATAAAGTATTATTATGGAAACTTAGGATGGGACACTGATATATACTCTTCAGGGAAGAGGTGATGTGGGAGCCATGTCCCAGAAACTGAATAGGAGTTCTGTAAGCAAAGAAAGGGTCATTGTGGGAAGGGGGAAATGTTGCACAAAAAACTAGAAAGAAGACATGTTAAGAATTTGGTCCTGGGCTGGGGATGTGGCTCAAGCGGTAGCGCGCTCGCCTGGAATGCGTGTGGCCCGGGTTCAATCCTCAGCACCACATACAAAACAAAGATGCTGTGCCCGCCGATAACTAAAAAAAATAAATAAATATTAAAATTCTCTCTCTCTCTCTCTACCTCTCTCTACCCCTCTCTCTCTTTAAAAAAAAAAAAAAAAAGAATTTGGTCCTGGTATGATGGCACAAACCTGTAATCTTGAGAGGCTTGGGAGGCTGAGGCTGAAGAATCACAAGTTCAAAGCCGGCCTCAGCAACTTATTGAGGCCCTAAGTAACTCAGTGAGACCCTGTCTCTAAATAAAATATTAAAAAGGGCTGGGGATGTGACTCAATGGTTAAGCGCCCCTGGGTTCAATTCCTGATCCAAAAAAAAAAAAAAAAATTTTTTTTTTTTTTTTTTTTTTTTTTTTTTTGGTGTAGTTAGGGTCATGAGGAAATTATTTAGACTAGAAATAGGAGATATATGTTGTCAAGGAAAGGACAGAAGGAAGAGCACGGGAAGTAGCAGACATGGGGCTAAAGAAGTAGACTGAGGCTGAAGTTTAATAGACTTAGAAAGCTGCAGTAAGGAATGTGGTCTTTCTCCTGAGGGAACAGGGAATCTTTGAAAGAACTGACATAGTGAGATTTATAATAACCGTCACATTATTGGCACTGTCCACTAGGGTTGGTTTTCTCAAACCTTACCATATACTTCTTTGACATAGATGATTTTGTAAAGAAAAAGAAGTACAATGACTCAGAAGCAGGGTTGGAACTCTGTGATTAGTTGTGAACCCAAAGCGCCATCTACAGAGAAGGCTCTCTGCCTCTTGGTGCCTTTAGGTAACTTTCCAAGTCCACTTCCTGGAAGAGCCTGGCCATTGGCTCTGCCCATCTCCTGAGGCTTCCCTCCCTCACACACTTCGCAGGACACTGTCCTCTCCAATGCAACGTGTTCACTCTGTCTTCAAGCACACACAAACCATCTGCACGAAACCACTAGGGTACCAGTCTCACCCCATTCTGTCAGACAGATTCCCACATCCAGCAGGCTTTAATCATTCCCAGCTCCCTTACCTCATTTATGAGCCTCCCTTCTACCACCTCAGACTTAAGGCCAGAGTTATTTTTAACACCCTTGAGTCACATGTAGATACTCATATATCATACCATTTGTGAATTACCTTATAAAGCAACCCTGTGAGAGAGGTATATTTGTTATTGTCATTATTTTACAGAAGAGAAAATGGAAATTCATCCAGTAAGCAATTTGCTTAGGGTCCTCATGTTATTAAAATACGATCAGAACCAGAATCTAAAATTTTCACCCTAAGTCACCATGTTCTTTCTCAAATATCCCTGGCAGCTTCTGTTCACCCTTTCTCCATTCGAAGTCAAAACTACTCTTTTCCACTACTTAGGTTTTTTGATTCCAGTGTGGTTTGTGCCCGAGTTGCCTTGGAGTAAGGCTTTCCTCTCTGCACTCTCCCAGCTTTTCTAAAAAAAAAAAAAAAAAAAAAAAAAAATGCTAAAACCCCTTACTTCTCAGAGTCAATACATGTGGGAGAGGACAAAAAGTCTGCTGAGTGCTATTATATCCCCAGGGCACATATTAAGGGAGAAGAAGAAGAGACCTACAACAAAATAAAAATATGTCTAAAACCTGGTTGTCTAATCCATTCCAATCCATGTAAGATTTGAAAGAGAATATTTCCTAGAAGGCTATTACATCTGAGATTTTTGACATATATCATGAAAATTTCATATGGAAATGACAATCCATATTCGAAAAGAAAGTGAACAGAGCTGAGGAAAATGGAATCAAAGATAAATGGTGGAGATCTCTTTTAAATGTCATGTGTTTGAAAGGCTGGCATTTATAATCTATTAGGAAAGTAGTCCAAAGCAGCCTACGAACGAGAAAGTCCAACTTGGCCACTGAGCTACAAAAAAATAAAAGTCTTGAACTTTTAGGATCTTGGGTATACCCATCCTCAGCCAGACTTGCCTGTGTTTACTGTGTTAACCCAGAACTGCTGCTAATTCATTCATCCCAGGCAGGTGATACCAAATAAAGTCAGCCACAGACTCTTATTTCACACTGTCCTTGACACAATGGAAAGAATGACATATGCTTCAGGAAGCAGGTGAGCTTCCTCCCCTCCTTCTGTGAGACTGACCTGACAACGCTACCATGAAGGCTTGAAGCATTTCTTTAACCCCTTTAAGCAAAGGATAGACAGGATAGATATGATCAACACTGTATCCTTCCAGCCTCTTGGCTTGGAGCATCATAAAAGGCAAAAGAAAAGACATAATAGAGGGTATTCAAGTCAGGCATGGTGGCACACACCTGTAATCCCAGCAATTTCAGAAACTGAAGCAGGAAGATTGTCAAGTCTGAGACCAGTCTGGGAAACTTAGCAAGAACCTATCTCAAAATTAAAAAGTAAAAATAAAAATGGCTAGGGATATAGCTCATTAGTAGAGTGGCCCTGGATTCAATTACTAGCACCCCCCCACATACACACATACAAAAGAGGGTATTAAAAGGAAATTCAGAAGTCTAATATGCCCATGTCTCCAGCATGTAATAAATTCTGTGTGTTCTTTTTTCCTGCTTTTTTTTTTTTTTTTTTTTTTTTTTTTTAATAAGCCAGGTGCAGTGGTGTATTCCTGTAACCTCAGTAAATTGGGAGGCTGAAGCAGTAGGATTGCAAGTTCAAAGCCATCCTTAGCAGCTTAGTGATGCCCTAAGCAACTTAGTGAGACCTTGTCTCAAAATAAAAAATAAAAAGGACTGGGGATTTGCCTCAGTGGTTAGGGGCCCCTGACTTCATTCTCTGGTACCAAAATAAATAAATACATAAACAAATAATAAAAGTTGTGGGGCTGGGGATGTGGGTCTGGGGTTGAGCAGTTGCCTAGCATGTATGAGGCCCTGGTTTGGATCCCCCAGAGCCACAAAAATAAATAAATAAATAAAAGGAAATTCAAACTGCACTCTTTAGGGAGAACTTTAATCTTGCTCCAGGGATATAATTTAGCAATTAAACCAGCAAGTAGGATGATTTTAACATTTAGATTTTCCTAATTGATTCCTTTTTTTTTTTTTTTTTTTTTTGATACCCAGGGACGCTTAACCACTGAGCTACATCTCCAGTCTTTTTAATTTTTTATTTAGAAACAGGATCTTGCTTAGTTGATTAGGGCCTCACTAAATTGTTCAGGCTGGCTTTGAACTTGAGATCCTCCTACATCAGCCTCCCAAGCTGCTAGGATTACATGCATGCACCACTATGCCCAGCTGATTCCATTTTTCAAGAGACAATTTTATGCAAAAACTGCAACAGGTCCTGGTATATTTGATATATACCACTGATATCACATATTTTTAAATGATTCATATGGATAGGATATGTCCCAGAGAAAAAACTGTTAGAAGATAATCCTAAAATAGTTTTGCAAACTTTATTTTATATAGTTACCCACATAAGAAAATAGGGTTGTTGCTTTTTTCTGTTTTTTTTTATGCCATGACTTTTTCATTCCTATTAAGTGCTAATCTTCCACTTTATAGTCTCAATTTTCCTTTCTTTCACCTGTCACCCTCTGATACTTTTATATTCCTATATTACAATCTCACTTAAATTTCTGGTCCTATCCACCTCCTCCCCCAGTCCCATTTGCTATCCCTCTTCCTGAAAACATGGCTAGATCTGAATGGAGGACTTTATTGGGCAGATAGTCCTCAGCTCTGTAACTTCTCTTCCTATGACTAAGATAACTTTTTTTTTTTTAATCACTTGCTCATTTTAATTAACAAGATACAATATTACTCTCGGAAAGGAAAAAGACAATTGTAAATATGATTGCTTTCCAAGCTTCAAAACATATAATCAGTTTATGCCAAGGTTCATGCTTTCTCAGATTCTTGAGCATGATTTTTTTACTTATCTAATTTTATTTTTTAAATCATGTACGCTCTCTACTAGAATGAGGCAGAAAGCTATACATCTCCCCCTTGTGGTACTTGTTGGTATCTGTCTTTGGTATCATCCATTTCTTCCAGTTTCTATCAGTCCCAATAAAATGCTGCTAAAATAATCCTCAACCACAATTCTAGCATCACTCTCCTGCTCGGACTTTCAGTGGCTCTCTAAAATCCAAAGTCTTGGCACCACCTGAAATTTCTATGTAAACTCTGCCTTTTGAAATCCTTTATGTTCTTCTGGAACAAAATTCCTCTTTCCCAATCCCCCACATGGAGTGGTCTCCACATTTTGTGCTCCTACACTGCAATCTGAGTGTAATTAATTATAGGTATTTGTGATCAATTATCTCTCCGGCCATTTTGTAAGAATCTGGAGAGAAAGAAATGACAATATCTTTTTCATCTTCCCATCATCTACACAGTACCTGGCACATATCAAATGTATTACATAAATATCTAAAAAATTAAATAAAATAGATATGATGGCTAGTAAAACTAAACGTTGTCATTAGACTTTTAAAACAGAGAAAGATTTAATAACTTTATTTTATTTATTTATTATTATTATTATTATTTTATGTGGTGCTGAGGATTGAACCCAGTGCCTTACATATGTTAGGTAAGTACTCTACAATTGAGTTACAACCACAGCTCCACAGAAAGATTTTTTTTTTGTACTAGTGATTGAACACAGGGGTGCTTTACTCTGAGCTACATCCCCAGTTCTTTTTTATTTTTATTTTGAGACAGGGTTTTGCTAAATCGCTGAGGGTCTTGCTAAATTGCTGGGCCTGGCCTTGAGCTTGCAATCCTCCTGCCTTAGTTAGGCTCCTGAGTCACTGAGATTGCAGGTATGTACCACAACGCCCAGCTAAAACAGAGAAAGAATTTAAAGATGGACCAAGAAAGGGAATTGTACAGACTGACCCTATCCAATAAGAATATTATGAAAGCTACATGTGTAACTCTGAATTTTCTAGTAGCCACCTTTTTTAAAAGGTGAAATTAATTTTAATAATACATTTTCTTTGACTCAATCAAAAATATTGTTTCAACATGTAATCACGTAAAAATTACTAAGATATTTGACATTCACTTTTCATGGCAAATTTAGCATACATACAGCACATCTCAATTTAAACTGGCCACATTTAAAGTATTTAATGTGGGCTGGTGGCTACTGTGTTAGAAAGAAGTTAAGCCAAGAATAGGAACAAGGGTCCTAGTCCTGGCTAACTTCTGAATAATTCTGTCACCTAAAACAAGACCTTTAACCATTTCCTTCATTTCCTTATCTGAAAGGTGAGGGGGTGGGGATATATTTATGGGACTGTAATTGCACCAAATTAGAAATGAAAATGAGAATACTTTGAAAGGTTGTTGAAAATGTCAGACAAATGGAAGGCATTATAATTATTCCAAGAATAAACTCTGATATCACTAATTTGTACAGTGTGCTGAAAATCATAGGTGTGATTTTTTCAATAACCATTGCAGATCTTTCCCAGAGGCTGAGATACTAAAGGTTATTTCAATGCTCCAGTGGAGACATATTACCATATTAGAAAACCCAGTTAAACTGGCTTGCTTTGAAATGGTTATTAGGGTCTTCTCTAAAGAAGAGAGATCCCAAAGTCTCATATGCTCCCCAATCTTTCTTTACTGATTTGGCAGCAATATTACAGGGTTAAGGGATGTTGATGTTCCCATTAAATGTCTCCATTGGAGCAGCAGAGTATGATGAAGATGGGTAGATCAGAAGCACAGAGATAGAGTTTGGAGATCTGTATTCAGGTTAATTATATCATTGTGAATAAGATGCTTTCAATACAGAGGGAAAGGAAGAGGCAAGGCGTCAGTCATAAGCATTCGGAGATCCAAAGGAGGATCAGGAAATAATGCTGGCTTTCTGTTTACATAGTACCTGCCCACCACTGAGATGCTTCTGTGATACGGAAAGAGATAGAAACACGTTTTCCATTTTTAGGTCCTACAGAGGACACCAGGATGGTCATTTATTAACTTTTTAAGTGCAGAGCTCCAAACGCCTCTTTTTAAACATGTCAGCTATTGCTTAATCACCCACCAAGATCTGATCTCTAATCACTCTCTCTGCCCTAAGAAATGGTACAGAATAAAGTATTTTCATTTCCGTCTTATTTGCGGAGTAGGCAGAAGCAGCGAAAAACAATTCTCTTGTCTGTTGGGATTGGCCTTCCTGGCAGCCTAAGCTCTGTAGGCGCCTATTTAAAAGTGTGCTCAGTCCAAGACCCACTTTCCCTTTCCGCCACATCTGCGGGTCCTGGGGCATTTCCCCTTTCTCAGAAGTTTGCTGACGTCGGACACCCAGGCCCGCAGTGTAGCCGGGGAGGCCCTGGTACACCCTGTCTTAACAACAGTTGCTAGGGGGCGGAG
This sequence comes from Callospermophilus lateralis, assembly GCF_048772815.1. Classification (NCBI taxonomy): domain Eukaryota; kingdom Metazoa; phylum Chordata; class Mammalia; order Rodentia; family Sciuridae; genus Callospermophilus; species Callospermophilus lateralis. Next base: position 66,347,810 of record NC_135307.1, on the reverse strand, counting down.
ACTTTGAATCTGTTCGCGAGGCCAAATAGCCCAGGATCGGACACATGGGTGGCTTGCGGCCACCGTCTCTCAGCTATCGCGAGGTTTCGACTTCCCGGAAGCGGTAGAGGACGTTCCTTGTAAAACGGCATCGCAATGTGTGGGGACTGTGTGGAGAAAGAGTATCCTAATCGGGTGAGCACGGGGTCGCCGAGAACCTACCCCACGCGGCCAGCCCTGAGGCTGTTCATATTTCCGGCCAGCCTTCCCGACCGGCCAGGTGCTGGGCAGACTTGGCTGCGCTGTGGATTGCAGTGACCCCGTGACTGTATTTAGGCCTAGGTTAGCAAGGCGGAGTGTGACGGTCCGTATCCGTGGGTCCCCGCCCCAATGGCTGACATCAGCCGTCATTCCCGTTCTCTTGAGCGCCCGGGGGCCGCATAGGAAGCCTCAGCACCAGCACCACCCAGGCAGCAGCCCCCCACCCCGGGCTGTCGTCAATCTCAATTTGATGCAGTTCGATTTTCTTACCTAATTCTAGCGCTAGAGGGGACCTCCTTGGTCATCTCTTCTAACCCAGTTTTGCAGATGATGAACCTAATGCTCAGAGAGGAGGAATAATTTGTCCAAATTCACATTCTTGGTAATATGAGAGCCAGAACTAGAATTCAGGTTTCCCAGTTGCCACCTTCATTCGTTCGTTCATTCATATATATTGGGTATTGAACCCGAGGCTCACTACCCCTGAGCTACATCCCCAGCCCAGATCCAGAGTTCCAGAGACTGGCCTCGAACTTGTGATCCTCCTGCCTCAACCTCCTGAGAATCGCTGGGATGACCAGCTTGTTACTTTATTTTAAATCTCTGTTTCTCTCAGGCCTAGGTGGTTTCAGACCTTGTAGAGCTTTGTTGATTGAGGACATAATTATTGAACATCCACGTGTGTAAGGTCACTTTGTGAGGCTATGAAAGGATGTGCTGCTTAAGAATTTACAGTGTGGAGGAGTAAGTGGTTGACGGAAATGAAAGGACAAACCATGTATAAAATGAAGTTTAGAGAGAGGAGAGAGTAATAGGGTATGGGATAGCAGTGCTATCCCCCATCCCCGCAAAAATTGTGGACCATCGCCATGACTTGAAACATAGTTGTGATTAGGTAGAAAAGAAGGAAACAAGGAGCTGGAGACTGGGGGGAAATAACAAGAGCAAGAATTCTTGCATGGGTTGGGAGTTAGAAAATCTCTATAGTGTTTTTCCTTCTCTTAATATGTCATGAGCATTATTTAGTCTTTTGAGAAGATTCTGTAGTGTATGCTCTCATATGGTACAACCACTTTGGAAAAAAGGTTTAGCATTATACAGTAAAGCTGTGCCCACTGAAATGACCCAGCGGTTCTCATTCTGGAAAAACACATGTGCAAATTCTCTTGGACATATGTATAAGAAAGTTTGGAAGGGCAATTATCTGTAGTAGACTGGAAAAGTGACTTTGTAGAATGGAACATCATAAAAGAATGAGTGATGGAAATGAATGATATAGAGCAGTGGGTATTTACCAGGAATGACTTTGTCTCCCAGGGGATATTAGCAATATCTAGATACATTGTTGGTTGTTACAATGGGGAGACCACTCCTCACATCTGATGGGTAGAGATCAGTAATGCTGCTAAACATCTTGCAATACACTGGATAGCCACCACAACAAAATTTTATGCAGTTGAGGAACCCCGAATTAGAGTAATAAAAATACACCTAAATTACATACAACAACTGGAATTAAGTATTACAATTACAGTGTTGATAAAAGAACACAGTGTAATTCAAAATAAAATAAAATGTATTATTTAAGAATGTTCCTGGGTGGTAAAACAATAAAAGAAAGCAAGTGATTACCATAAAGTAGTCTTGATATTGATTACTGCTAAAGGATTAGGGTGTGATCAAGAATGGACACATAAGAGGCTGGGGCTGTAGCTCAATGGCAGAGCACTTGCCTGGCACATGCAGAGGCACTGAGTTTGATCCTTAGCACCACATAAAAATAAACAAATAAAACAAAGACATTCTGTCTGACTACAACTACAAAAAAAAAAAAAAAAAAAGAATGGTCACATGAGGGGAAGTCTTTGGGGGTGCAAAGCAGTATTTTCTTTTTTTTTTTAACTGTGCTTATTCAGTTTTTCCAGGAAGTTTTGTTTCTTTCTTTCTTTCTTTCTTTTTTTTTTTTTTTTTTTTTAGAGAGAGAGAATTTTAATATTTATTTTTTAGTTTTCGGCAGACACAACATCTTTGTATGTGGTGCTGAGGATGGAACCTGGGCCTGGCTGCACGCATGCCAGGCGAGTGCGCTACCGCTTGAGACACATCCCCAGCCCCAGTATTTACTTCTTGACTTGGGTGGTGATTCTAGGGATGTTCACTTTGTAATTATTTATTATACTTATGTATGTTTTGTTTCATATGTTTTTCTGAATTGTGTTCTATTATATACATTGTTTTAATTTAGAAAGATTTTTATGAATCTAATAAAGAACATTACATATTAGACCATGCTGGGAAATTTTTCAATAGAGGGCATTACAGAGATTAGGTTGAATTCTTAAGAGTGGAACCAATTGAAATATTTAAGTCATATTAAGACATTACTATAGGCAATCATCACAGTAATAGTGAATAGGGAAATGATCTAAAATCTCTTATTAGGAAAATGAATCTTGGCTGTACGTTGGGATGATGGAGTAAGAGGAGTAGGAAAGGAGACTTCTGTAGAGCATGGCAACAGTATAGCCATGAGATAGTGAAGGCCTGATTTCAAAGAAAGAATTAATAGGACTCAACCAATACAGTGTTGGAGAGAAGAATGGAAGAGATGTAGATGATCTCAGGATTTTTAGTCTAGGCAACTGGGAAGTTGGAAGTATCATTACAGAAATTGTAGGTATATGGGAAGAAAAATCAAATTGGGGAGCAAATGGTTAAATTGTTGTTATGGTTGAGATTGAGAACTTAACATCTGAGGAGTCAAAGATATTGCATTGCAAATAACAAAGATGTATCTGTAAGATTCAGAAAGATGAGTCAGCCAAATCAAAGTGTCAAAATAGAAAGAATTTGTTCTCTGAGGAAAAGAATATGGAGAACCAAAGACTGTTTCAGAGAATAAATTAATTTAGGAAATAGAAATTTTAAAGTCTCAAGAAAAGTGCTCTGAAGCACTTTTTCTCTGCTTTTATTCTCTCCTAAAATAATTAAAGGGCTATCATAAGGAAATATTAAACTTTTTTTTTTTTTTTTTTTTTTGGTACTGGGGATTGAACTCAGGGGCACTCGACCATTGAGCCACATCCCCAGCCCTATTTTGTATTTTATTTAGAGACAGGGTCTCACTGAGTTGCTTAGTGCCTCGCTTTTGCTGAGGCTGGCTTTGAACTCGTGATCCTCCTGTCTCAGCCTCTCAAGCTGCTGGAATTACAGGCATGTGCCACAATGCTCAGCTAAACTTTTTTTGTTTTTTAATTTCAGAAAACAGATTTAGAAATAAGTAGTGGGTGGGAGTTTGTAGACTTTGAATCAGAATAAGGAACTTTATAACAGATGTTCAAAAAGGGAATGAATAACATTTAGAGGAATTGAGTTGTCTTCCTGACTGACAATTTAGCATCTCAGGGACCCTTTCAACTCTGGGATTTTTTGAAGTTTAAGGACAGAGTAGAAACCACTTTGCTCAAGCTTAGTGAAGGAAAGAGTAATAAAATGTTGGCAGCAAATATGGTCCACTAATTCAAAAAAGATTGGCAGAGAAAATAGATTAGCTTCTCCAGAAGCTCTAAGTGCATAGAAAGTAAGTAATATTTAATTATTTATTTTTTGTTACATAATGTTATCCAGTGTTTTGTGTTAGATGTTTTTCACAGACTAGAAATACATGAAATCCTAACAGGTCTCTGACCTACTTGCTTGTAATGTTACACTGAGAATTGAACTCAAGCATGAATCTAGTTGGAAATGAACCATACTAATTTTCTGAACCCAAATGGATTTTTGCTCAACTATGAACTAAAAAAATGTTTTCTATCAGAAAAGTATTTAACAAACCACTTGGAACTAGAACTGTATTGTATTTTTCATAACAACTGAACAGGCCAAAATCATAATAAAATATTTTTCAAATCAAACTGGAAACAAAAACCTGTTTCACATATTTTAAGTTTCAGCTTTAAACATTTTAGTAATTCAACAGCAATGCAGAAATAATTCCCTCTGATTAATTTAGATTAATCAGAGGGAAAAAATCAATTGTGCATTAGTGATGTTTAAATTTAAAATTATGTGTTTTAAAACTAACCCATCAAGGGGCTGGGGTTGTAGCTCAGTGGTAGAGCGCTTGCCTAGCATGTGCAAGGCACTGGGTTCAATCCTCTGCACCACATAAAAATGAATAAATAAAATAAAAATGTTGTATAAAAAATGTTGTATCTGTTAAAAAAAGAAAAACCTAACCCATCTAAGTTTATGTACTCAGATGGTTACCTGGTTCATAGAATTAGACAAAATTAATTAAATGTTGAGTTGAATCTGTAATTACTAAAACAATTGTATGTGGGCAGGTATTTTAAAATGATATTCTGCATTTTTAAAATTTGAGGGTTTAAATGCCTGTGTTAAAAAAGAATAATCATGAATCAACAATTAAACTTTCACTAAACTTTCATAACAGAGGAAAAACAAGAACAAACTAAATATAAATCAAGCAGAAGGAAGGAAATAAAGATTGGAAGTTAATGAAATACAAAATTGAAAAGCTATAAAGAAATCACAAACCAAAGCTGCTAGTTCTTTGAAAAATATGTTCTTTTTTTTTTTTCTTTTCATTGCTGGGTATTGAGCCCAGGACCTCATCCGTGCTAGGAAAGTGCTTTACCAGCCAGATATTTTCTAGTCATGTTTGTATATATGTATGTTTGCAGTACTGGGGATTGAACCTAAGGGCACTCCACTGGCTATGTCCCAGTGCTTTTTTATTTTTCATTTTGAGACAGGGTCTAAATTGCTGAGGCTGGCCTTTGAACCTGTGATCTTCTTGCCTCAGCCTCCTAAGTAACTGGGCTTAAAGGCTTGTGCCACTTTGCTGGGTTCCTCCATTTTTAATTTAAAAATTTTCCTGCAAAGCATATACATTAACTTACATAAACATTAACTTACATTTATTTATAGCTACATTCACATGTACCATCTGAAATAATACTTTTCCAGAAAAAAACAAATTTGTCCGGTTCTTGTCAAAATAATTGCTGATTTCACAAGTTTATGAGACTTTATGTTGTAATTGTCACATTGATTATCATCTGTACTGCCATACTAATTATAATCATAGTTTTCAGCCATTTCTTTTTGCATACTTGTTTATCTTTACAACTCTTCAACCAGGATTTATCTGAATCACATTTTTTTTGGGGGGGGGGGTGGTGGGTACCAGGGATTGAACTCTGGGGCACTCGACCACTGAGCCACATCCCCAGCCCTATTTTTGTGCCTCACATTTTACTAAGGCTGGTTTTGAACTTGTGATCCTCCTGTCTCAGCTTCTGGAGCCTGGAATTACAGGAGTGTGCCACCACACCCAGTCTGAATCACATTTTTTAAAGGCACTTAACATGTTGACTTTTTCCTTTTATTCTTGAAACTCTTACAGTTCACTCTTACTGTGGAATTGATTTGGATTGCAATCTTTGTTTCCCTGTCATTATAGAAACTTCAAAAGCTTCCTATACTTTAGTTTACTTTCCCAAATTTGAATATTAATAGTCTAATGAAAGAGCTGTCTTACTAATGAAGTTTACCCTCATTTCTTTAAATGACTAGGGCTCTTAAAAGTTTCTTACATACCATACTTGCAATTTGTCATTTCAAATATTTATTTACTTACCACATAACAGATGCAAATATCTTTCTCTTTTCCCTGTCTTTCCTTAGAGTTTACATTCTGCCTACCTGCTTACAAGGTCACATTATAGAGTTCAGGCCACACTGTATAAGATAGCTGTGTTTATGTGTGAAATCTAGTTCAGAGTTCTATTTGTTTGTAATTGGTATTTAAAATTCTTTATTTCTTTTAGGACTGTATTGCTTTCCTTAATTTATTAAAGTCCTTAGCAGTTATCTTTTATATATTCAAGGCAGTCTCAATTCAAATTACAGCAGGCTTTTTTTTGGTAAAAATTTATAAACTGATTCCAAAATTTTTTATGAAAATGAAAAGAACCTGTAATAGGTAGGTTATAGTAAATAAACTATCTGATTTAGATTCTTATTGTAAAGCTACAATCAAAAGAATGTTTCATAAGTGCAAAGCTAGATAATAAGTCAAGAGAACAGAGTAGTCAAAGTAGACCCTTATATATGTGGTCATCTGACTGTTCTACAAAGGCACCATTGTAATTCAATGGAAGGATAGTCTTTGAACAAACATGGCTGGAACAACTGGATATCCATATAACTTTGATCATTACCTCATATGAAATTATTTCAAAATATGTCATAAACCTAAACTTACAAGCTTAAATTATAAAACTTCTAGAAGAAAACATAGGAGAAAAATCTGTTCAACCTTGGGGATAAGCAAAGACATTTTAGGAGACAAGAAGCACAAATCATTAGAGAAAAAAATAAATTGGACTTTTAAAAGCTCAACACTGTTCTTCAAAGAACATCATTAAAAAAAGAAAGCAAACTAGGGCTGGGGATTGACTCGGTAATAGAGCACTTGCCTAGCATGTATGAGGTCCTGAGTTTAGTCCCCAGCATCTCAAAAACAAAAAACACAAAAAAGAAAGCAAATTAATGACAAGGAGAGAATATGGCATAATGTATTCAGCAAATGACTTGTATCCAAGATATATAAAGAACTTTTATTACTCAGTATAAGAAGATAAACAACAAAGAATGGGCAAAAGACTTGAATAGACACTTCACATAAAGAGACATTTTAATAGGCATCACAAAAATATGTTCTCCACCATTAGTCATCAGGGAAATGTAAGTTTAAATGAGTTTTTTCTGCTTTACATCACTAGAATGGCTAAAGTAAAAAAGACAAACCTAGTATCAGTGTATATATGGAACAACTGGAACTCAGTGCATTGATGGGAATGTAAAGTGAAAAACTTTGGAAAATAATTTACCACTTTCTGAAAATTAAATATACCATTTTTAGCAAAGAATTTAGCAATTCCATTTCTAGATTCTTTCCCCAAGAGAAAGGAAGACATATGCACACAAGACTTGTACATGAATCTTCATAGTTGCTTTATTTTTACTAGCCCCAAAGTGAAAAAACCCAAATGTCCATCAACAGGAATTAATCCATACAATGGAATACTACTTGGCAATAAAAAGAATTGAACTACCAATATATTCAGCCACATAGATGAATAGCATAGATATTATGTTGAACAAAAGAAACTGGATACAAAAGAGTATAATAATTCTGTTTATGTAAAATTCTGGAACATGCAAGACTGTAGAGAGAGAATCAGATTATTGGGTGCCTGATAGGGGTTGGAGATAAACTGCAAAGCATGAAGGAACTTCCTGAAGAGATAGAAATATTCTATATTTTGATAGAGATAGTGCTTATGTGGGTATACTCATTTGTTACAAGTCACTCACCTGTGCCCTTAAAATATGTGAGATTTTTTTGTCTGTAAATTATATCTCAGTAAAATTTATTTATTTGTTTATTTATTACTGAGAATTTAGCCCAGGGATGTTTTACCACTGACCTGCATCCCCTCTCCTTTTTATTTTTTATTTTGAGACAAAGTGTCACTAAATGCTGAGGCTGGTGAAACTTCTGTACCTTTTGCCTTAGCCTCCCAACTTTCTGGGATTATAAGTGTGTGCCATAGCACCCAGCAAATTTGCTTCCACCAGAGCTAATCTCATCCTCAATACATAGAAAAGAAGCCTCTCCGAAGGGAGAGATTAATTGTACTTCTGGTAATCCAGGAAGATTTCATTGTGTCGTTGAAGATGGGTCTTCATTCCCTGATATTTCTTAAATTCTATGAAGTTGGAAACTTCTTTGGCTCATCCTTGAATCCTCCATGGTGCTTTGCATGGTATCAGCCACATAAAAGCGTTAGAGAAAATGTTGATTCTAATGATTTTGTAATCACATTAACTATTTAAAAATACTCTAAATTTGTTGTGTGGAATTAGACTAGATTATCTGTAAAATGACTTAATTCTTAACAATTATTTATAAGCCTTTAGCAAAGATTTTCCTTAAATCAGGAAAATGAGTTGTTTATAATTTCTTAGTGATGAAGCAAAACTCTTTCTTTCTTGAATGCTGTTATGTTAGTCTGATGAATTGCATAACTTGCCTTCTCTGCCTGAATCATACGTAAAAGATTGACATCTGTAGATCTAGATACTTTTGTTTATTTTGTGGTTCTATTAAGGCTTAAGAAAAAGGCTTTCAATAATCAATTTAACATCACAGTATATGAGATCATCTTTAGCATGGGCTCAATCTTTCTATTTTAGTTGAATTTTTAATTCTAGTTTTATGATATGCCTCATTTAATAGTAGGCTTTTAAATTTTTCTAATTTTTCCTTTACATATTTTGTATTATTAAGGTTTCCTTATTGTTTCTATGTCTATTTGTACTTAGTTCTCTTTTTTTCTATTCTTCTTTAAAATTTTGTTCTTTTAATTTATACATGACAGTAGAATGTATTTTGACATATATGCATGGAGTATAACTTCCCACTCTTGTGGTTATACATGATGTGGAATTACATTGGTAGTGTATTCACATAGGACTTAGTTCTCTATTAAACACAGCTGCAGCTCTCAGAGACTTATAGACCAACATTGCTTCGATTTTATTTTATTTATTTATTTATGTATACATATATATGTATATACATACATATATATATACATATATATATGTATATATATATATCAGTATTATTTAGGAGAGCTGGTAATTTCAAAAGTTACTTATAGCCTTAAAGCAAGTAAATTCTGACCATATTTTTTTGTCTCTGGAAAATTTTAAGCCTATTAATTGTTTTCATCAAAGATTTCAAACTGTAGTCCTGGGCATGGTGACACACCTGTAATCCCAGTGACTAAGGAGGCTGAAGCAGGAAGATGGGAAATTGGAAGACAGCTTCAGCAATTTAGCAAGACCCTCTCTCAAAATAAAAAATAAAAAGTTCTGGGCACATAGTTAAGTACCTCTGGGCCTCATCCCTCATACAAAACAAAACAAAACCACACACACTTAAAAACAAAAACAAAAAAACTCAAAATGTAAAAAAACTGAATTCCTATTTCTGATATTTTAGGGTAACACCTGTCTGGAGAATGGATCTTTCTTACTGAATTTTACAGGCTGTGCAGTATGCAGTAAGAGGGATTTTATGCTGATCACAAACAAGTCCCTTAAAGAGGAAGACGGAGAAGAAATAGTTACCTATGATCGTAAGTAGAGGTTTCTTTCTTTTTTTCCCTCCTGAATTGGGGATTAAACATAGGGACTTGTGCATGCTAAGCAAGTACTCTACCATTGAGCTACATCTCCAGTCCTTTTTATTCTTTATTTTGAGACATGGTCTCCCTACATTGCTCAGGCTGGCTTCACACTTTGAATCCTCCTGCCTCAGCCTCCTGAGTAATTAGGAGAGATTTCTTTTTTTTAAAGCCAGTCTGTTAGCAGATATCAGCTTTTGGAAGTTGATATGTTATGCAAATTATTCTGAGTTCTCTTTCAGTCATTTAGCAACACTCAGTTATAAACTAGGTTTTTAAGAAGAAAATATAGTTAACACCTCTTTATGTAGTATCATCAGATATTCTACATGAATTATTTTTTTGGAGGGTAGGTAGGTACTGGGGTTTGAACTCAGGAATGCTATATCACTAAGCTATAATCCCAGCCCTTTGTATTATTTATTTGTTTTTTTGAGACAGGGTGTTCCTGAATAGCTGAGGCTGGTCTTGAACTTGGCTTTGCCTCCTGAATTGCTGGGATTACAGGCTTGCACCAACCTGCCCTGCTCACATAAATGACTTTTTTTTTTTTTTTCCGGTGTTGAGGGTTGAATCCAGGGACACTACCACTGAGCTACATCCCTACATCCTTAGCCCTTTTTTTTTTATTTTCAGACAGGGTCTCACTAATTTGCTCAGGCTGGCATCTTCCTGCCTCAGCCTCCTGAGTCACTGGAATCACAGGCATGCACCAACACACTCAGATACATAAGTGACTTTTGCAGGTAACTGCAGCTTGTGATTCTGGCTCCAATTTTTTGTATTAAATTATTTTTTTCAGGAACATTCTAAAAGCCTTTATATTACCTTAAACAAGATACAGGGACTTAAAAAAAATAAACCTTAGGATCATCTATGTGAATCTTCACTTTCTACTATTATAATGTAATCTATTGATGTCTTTGGAGCAGCTATTAAAATGTATAGGGCTTTCCACCCCCTATACTAAATAACCCTGAAATGCGATGGTTTTTTCAGATTCTTTTTTTTTTTTAATTTTTTTAATTGCAGATAGATACGATATCTTTATTTTATTTGTTTTATTTGTATGTGATGCCAGGGATTGAACCCAGTGCCTCAGGCATACTAGGCAAGTGCTCTACCACTGAGCCACAATCCCAGTCCTTTCAGACTCTTTTCTGCCTGAATAGCTTTTTTGGTCTGTTTTTCTTTTGCTTCTATAACTTTGCTACTTTCTTATGCTACTCCTTGTCCTCGATGCTGGGAAACCAAATAAACTATGTATAATCAAAATAAATAATTTCTGAGGTTGGTGCTAAGAATTTCTATGAGTGAATTTAATATATGTCTGGTGCCCAGACATGGTGACAGATATTTAAACCATTTATAGCCCCCTTTTTGCTTATCTCCATGTTCTTCAGTATGTTCTGAATATGTATGAGGAGTAATTACGCAAATATTGAAATTTTGAAAGAGGGTATGAAAGATACCAGGCCTGCAGAATAGACTCAAATACTTGAAGAGTGTTCTAAGAGGAATGGTTTTCTTTTTTCTTAAGCATATATCCCTTTAAACTATTTTATTCCAGGGAATACAATAGGACACTGGAGTAAGAGCAAGGGCTCTGGAGCCAGAGGGTTTGGGCTTAAATTCTGGTTCCAAAGCCTCCTTCTTAAGTGGTTGTCTTAACCACAGTGTGCCTTTATTTCCTTGTTTCTAAAAAGGTGGTAATGATAGTATCAGTTGTTTTTTGAAAAGATGTAGTGAGTAAATAGGTAAAGGGATTTAAAATATATCTAGTGTATGATAAGCATGCAATAAATCATAGTTGTTATTACATTGTTTTTATTAGATTCTTTGGTTACCATTAAATTCACTCAGTGTTCAGATTGGTTTTTATTTATGTTTGGTTATAGTAATACTGTTACTGTTACTGTCACTTCTGAGACTAAAAGCTTTTATTTAGTTAGATAGACCCAGCTAGCTTAAAAAACACATTTAAGTAATCTGTTAATTGATTATCTTAGACAGCTTTCAATGGGAATTAATAAATGTACATTAAACCTCTAAGTCTAGACCCAGGTATATGGTGTTGCTACATGACAGATTCTGGATTTCTCAATAAAGTGAATCTAATAATGGGTTTCCTGGTGTGTTGCATATGATAAGAGTTAATATTCTTCTTAAGTGATATCATGCTAAGAATAGGAATTTTACTATTTTAATTTAATTACATAAGTCTCTCTTTGTTTTGGCAGATCTGTGTAAGAACTGTCATCATGTAGTTGCCAGACATGAGTATACGTTCAGTATCATGGATGAATTTCAGGTAAATGTATAAATTTAAGAGTATATTATTTGGGGAATGGCAGATATTAAAAATCACTTTGATAATCTAAATTTTTTTATAAATGAAGTTCTAGCAACTGTTAAGAGACCATCCTTCTCTTTTCCTTGTGCAAGTTGAGAGAGAAACTTTAAATATGGATGGATCTGTGCAAACCTGTTTTCATGAAAGTTGCAAATCAAAATGTGTGCCTTATAAATGAGAGCTCAATACTGTCATTTTTATTTATAAAGAGTAGCCCATTGGGGCTGGGATTGAGGCTCAGTGAGTGTTTGCCTAGCATGCATAAGGCACTGGGTTTGATCCTCATTACCACATAAAAATAAAATTAAGATATTGTGTCCACCTAAAACTAAAAAATAAATATTTTTTAAAAACTGATTAAAAAAAAACGAGTAGTCCATTTTGACTTCTTATGAATTTACTATTGTGCTTCCTTTTTCTTTGCCACTCTGTGATGGCACAACTGTTGGCTTTAAATGTTGGCCAGTCCACCTAACTATAATTGCTGGGCATGGAAATTCCAGTAAGGATATTATTTTTTTAAATATAAAAATACTTTAATTCATGTTGATCTCAAAGAAAAGTAAGTGATTTTTCAAGGGATTAAAAATTGGAGAAGAAATTAAATAAGGGTTGTTTTGTTTTCCCTAGTTGGTATATACAGTTGAGCAATGCTGTAGTCTCAGTCTTAGTAAGAAATTGTAATATCATTTGTCAAATAAAATTATAAAATTGGTATATCAAGGTGGAAGGAGAAAAGTTGAACCAGTAGAGAATTAGGGATTATTATAAGGACTTGTGTTCATGCAATTGTGAGAGCATGTGAGGAAGTCTGTGGAGTTTATGGCCAATAGTGCAGGGCTATTCATAGGTCTGATGATGAGGAAGAAAAGCTGAATCTGGGAGACCTAGGACAAACTAGAACCTTTGATTGTTCCTCACTGCCTCTACTTTTAAGCCTTCAGGTTGAGTTACTTATGAACTACATGTTTTGTATGAACTACATGTTTATCCCTAGGATATAAAGTTCAGAACTTTTAGTTGTCAAGGGAATTTTTTAAAAAAATCCTTTAAATTTGAGTAGTACTTTAATTAAAAAAAAAAAAACCTCCCATAACAGAATCAAAAAACAGTATAACCCCTCTTATTCACTTTTATTTTAACATGGAGGAAAGTACTTAGTCACCTGTCATAGTCTGATATGTGCAGTTAATCTAAATAACATCTTGACTATAACTCTTCAACCTCCAAAAATTATGCCTTAAAATATTTATAAGAATGTGTGACTTAGGGCAAAATCAAGATCTCACTGAATAAGTAGTAGCCAAATAAGGGAATAAACATATCATAGGCTTAAAGATACAGCTGTGTCATTTTATAGAAGGAAAGGAGGTGCTTCAAGCTATTTGCCAAAAGCTCCTATGAGCTTTTTAGAGCCCCCAAATGGATATTGAGATTGTCTGTTTATGTCCCAACAGAGCCATTTAAATCAATGTCATGGGCTGGGGTTGTGGCTCAAGAGGTAGAGCCCTCACCTAGCATGCGAGAGGCACTGGGTTCGGTCCTCAGCACCACATACAAATAAAATATTTTATTCTATACTGGTTTTCCTTTATGACTGAATGCAGTGGTCTACAAAGCTGTCCCATAAAAAGGTAAAGGAAGATAGCTGGTAGTCACAATGCCTAGATAAGGTGAAGTGCTCTCAGAAGAACTCTTTTAAAACAGACTCTATCTCCAGTCTCCTCACCCAACAGCTACTTCCCCCAGCCCATATTCTGTACTCTACCATCAGAGGATTTTTGTTTTCCCATGGCTCAACTTTAGCTGTGGTATAATATCCAAGCTTCTAATTTCAGGATTCTCCCTGGGCTGACCCAGCTTCCTTTTCTCTTATTTCCCATGACTCTTCCTTACCTACAACATGTATAGCAGTGTACCAACTTTAGACTCTTCCCTCTCTTCTATCAGAGAGGGAGATTTTTATTCTCTCCTCTCTAATGATAACCCATGTCATTTCCTCATCAATCACGTTGACTCTTTCTAGCATCCTCTTCCCCCTGACCCCATGGAATTTAAAATTTTTTGTTTTACATTAAACATATTTAGTTCTTTTTTATTTGTTAAAAATAAACTTAAATTCTTTTATTTTACTTCGCTACCTCTGTGATTCATCCTGTAATCATTTCTTTCCTTTCTTTGCTTCTTTATTTGAGTAGGTCTATATAAAGACTTACTGTTCTCCTTATTTCCCTATATTGCTCTTAAATACCTACAAACTGATTTTCATTTTTGTTTGATTTAAACTACTGTCCCCTAGGTTTCCTATAGTCTAACCAATGATTAGTGATTTTTGCCTCTGTTCCTAATTCTCTTAACATCTCTCTGGATCTGATTTTGTTAACCACTGTTATCTTTTTGCAGTATTTCTTCCCTTGGAGTCAATAGCACTTGACTTTTTCTTCTCTTTTATTAAATCACTTTAACTGCTCCTTTGCTTTTTTTAAAATATTTTTTTAGTTGTAGTTGGACACAATATCTTTATTTATTTTTATATGGTGCTGAGGATTGAACGTAGTGCCTCACACATGAGAGGCAGATGCTCTACCAGTGAGCTACACTCCCAGCCCTCCTTTGCTTTTTTCTCATTTCCTTTCCTATTTTTCCATGATACCCCTGAGCTTTGGTCTCTGGTCAGGAACTTTCACTATACTTCCTCCTATAGTGAGCACACATGACTCAATCTTAGATCTTCCAAATCTCCTTCTCCAAGCCTAACACCCTACCTGCCCTCCTTTTATCTTTTGTTTCTAACTAAACTACTTAATTTCTATCTTCCATGTCAACAACCATACCCACTCAAACCTAAACTACTGCAGCAACCACCAAACTGTAGTTCTATATACTGCAATGGAATTAATCTTTCTTAAACATCTCATCCTGCACTCCCCGTTTAACCTCTAAGTACAGTTGTTTTCCCTCTTACTACGTATGTCACTTGCTTGCTGTTTTCATGTCACATTTATTCATGCATTTTCCTTGATTTGAATTGTTCCTTTTCTGTCTTCAGGTCAATTAAATAATATCTCTTTCTATTGAAAGTTAAATTCTATCTCTTTCTTGCTCTTGATGGTACAGTCTGTGTTCCTTTCTCCCTTTTTTGAACTTTCTTTGTACTTGCATCAGGCTTTTAATCAAGTAAATAGCCTCTTTGGAACTTTTATATCATCCTGATCATCACAGGAACTCTTTTTTCTCAGCTACCATGACTTATTATCCTCATCCCCACCCTTTTATTTTATTCCAACGCCTTTTGGTGGGTGGGTATGGTAGGGGATACCAGAGATCGAACTCAGGGGTACTCAACCACTGAGCCATATACCCAGCCCTGTTTGTATTTTGTTTAGAGATGGGGTCTCACTGAGTTGCTTAGGGCCTTGCTAAGTTGCTACGGCTGGCTTTGAACTCCGCCTCGGCCTCCCAAGCCACTGGGATTACAGGCATTCGCCACCAGCCCAGCTATTCTAATGTCTTATGGGAAATTTAAACAATAAAAAGTAAGCAGCTCCACTGCCCAGCTTCAAGTTGCTTCGCTTAAATTCACTCTTAGCTCATCTCTCCACAAGACTATTTTGAAGTAAATCCCCAATATACTGCTACCTCTGTAAATACTTCTAAAAGATACGAATTCTATTTTTGTCACACTTGGTAGCACATGCTTGTAATCCCAGCTACTTGGGAAGTTGAGGAAGGAGGATTCCAAGTTCAAGGCAGCCTGGGCAACTTAGTGAAACCCTGTCTCAGAATACAATTTAATATAATTTTTTAAAAGCCTGGGCATATAGCTTAGTGATAGTGCTTGCCTAGCATGCAGAAGGCCCTGGATCCAATCCCCAGTGCCATGAAAAAAAAAAAAAAAAGAATTATGTTTTTTAAATAACCTTAATACAATTACTGAACAAGGTAAGATTTTTCTGATGGCCAAACTAGTGGGTAAGGTGGAGACAGATTTATAGAGTTCAAACAGAAAATACATTATAAATGGTTTACAGGTTGTTTTTCAAAATCCCTTGGCAAAAAGCTCTTAAATGAACTATGTGTTTACCTCAAGGAATAAGAGAGGAACTCCTGTTAGAATGCTTTCTGTTCCTCAGTGGGCCAGGGGAGAGGACATGGAGTCAGAATTAACAGAGAAAAATAGGTGCCAAGAGACCCTCAAATAAACAAAAGATAACAATAAAATAAAAGATCTCATCTCACCCCATGGTGATCCAACCCATTCTTCCTCCCAAATCTCTAACCATAGGCCTGCCCAGATGGAGCCCTTGAGGGTTCCCATGAATGACCTGGGCAGTGGGGCATGGTGGGGAGGGCAGTATTATTCTTCCTACTTGGCCAGTTTTGGTAAAAGATGTCCTAATCCCACCATATTCCTGGAAGCGCAGGGAACTGTGTTCCTAATTTCCCAAGTTAAAATTCTAGATATACTTTCCCACAGAAGCACTACTGTAGATGGTTAGATTCTATAGCACTTGTACAATATAAATTTAAAAGACATTCAGATTTTCCTGGAAACCTAACTGTCAAGTACATAACATCACTTCTTTGGGAAACTGCTTTTGAATTCCAGACAACTGACTTAACAATGAAGTTTGGATTCCAGACCGCCTATTCAGTAAAGATTATAGGTATAATTGGTCTCACTGATTTAATAATCTTGCCAGATGATATAATGTGTTTGTTTTTTTCTTCCAAGTTAGATTTTAAGTTTTTTAAGGTTACACTTTGTCCTTGCCTTCTTTCTTATCTGCCAGTGCACCTAGCATATTGCACAGCACATAGGCACTGAGGAGAAACTTGACAAAGGAAATACTAGTTGAAAATTCAGATACTTGTCTAGCTTCACGTTTTTCTTTTTTGCGTCTGTTGCTTTTTTCTTGAGGTTGCCATCCTGCTAGTAATGTCTGATGGGTTACAGCAGTAGGTGTATTTGAAAGCAATAAAAGTCCTTGGAGAGGATAGATTTTTATTTTTAATTCATGAGACTTGTATTTATTCTCTGAGCTCTAGCCTCCATGTATTTCTACTCTTGAGTATAGAGTAGAATTTAAAATTAAGTGTGAGCGCTGGATGTGTGTCTCAGTAGAACATTTGCAAGATTCTATTCAATCCCTAGCACGATCGATCAATCGATAGAAAAAATTGTGTGGTCATTAAGAAGCAGTCTTTCTAGAGCCACAACTAAGCCCCTTCTTTGAACTCACAGTAGGAAATGGAAAGGCAGTTACCTACTTCTGGGGCTTTGTGCCATCGCCAGTGTTTACTTCTGTGACCCTCTCTAATGACTGTCCAGGCTCAGGAAATATATTGCCTTTCTCTCCAATTTCCACACAACCAGCAGCCTCAACATCAACTATAGAAATACTAATAGATTTTATATAGATCAATGTTTGTTTTTGCAAAGGAGATAAAAAAGCTTTTTAAGCAAAAAGTTTAAAAGAAATATATCTCTGTTGTTTATGACTTTATTAAATATTCTAGAAAGAGCAAGCTAGGAACTTAAGACTTTGCCTAATGACTTTTCTTAAACTCACTGCTGTCACATCTGGATATTTATGAAGTCTAAGAAACATGAAACTCCTTAAATAAATGAAATTCTAGGCAGTTAGGTATTTATGTATGAGGCACAACATACTGGTGAATTTAACACAATTTTCCTAGAGTAGATTAAAAAACTTGTTTTAGTTTGGGAATTTTCTCCTTTCCCACTGTCTCCTGTTAAAAATCAATGTTAAATATCCTAGAAGAGAACAGCTCTGAGAACAGAATGTATACTTAGGGATCCAAATAGGAACATTATCATGTATTTACTTTATATAAACAAAAGGCTCTAGGGGCTGGGGATGTGACTCAAATGGTAGTGCGCTCACCTGGCATGCGTGCGGCCCGGGTTCAATCCTCAGCACCACATACAAACAAAGATGTTGTGTCCGCTGATAACTAAAAAAAATAATAATAATAAAAAATATTTTTTAAAAATTCTTTCTCTCTCTCTCTCCCTCCCTCCCTCCCTCCCTCTCTCTCTTTCTCTCTCTCTCTCTCTCTCTCTCTCTCTCACTCCCTCTCCCCCCCTCCCTCTCTCTCTCTCTCTTTTAAAAAAAAAGGCTCTGGGCAGATGTAGAATTAACATAAGACATTGCTAATAGGTATTGAAGAAACTGATCAAATGTACAGAAAAATATCCATGATAATTTGTAGAGAAGAGCTTTACTGAACAGAATCAGTTATGAAGCACCTTCCTCCCTGTCCCTCAAGGTAATTATGTACTTTGTCTTGTTCTAGGAATACACCATGCTGTGTCTGTTATGTGGCAAAGCTGAAGATACTATCAGTATTCTCCCTGATGACCCCCGACAAATGACTCTGTTATTCTAAGACTCCTTCTGCAGTTCTGTCGTAACTGTGTTATGTTAGTTCACAGAAAGCCTGATAGTTTGTTTAATAATGAAAAGTTCTCTGCATATTTTTTTTATGCTAGGACCTAAATATTCTCTGAAATAAAAGTAATTTGGGAAATTATTGTCCCTAGAGTTGAGTTCTTCTGTTGAAGTTTCTAGTTCATATCAGTGTAGCCAAAGTGAAATATCTTTGTTGCGGTTATTTGACCAGAAAAATAATTAGAATGAGTGCACACCTAGTGCCCAGATCTTGGTTTCTCCTAAAAGGAACCAGGACTTCTTGGAAAAATGTCTGGTGGACTAGAGCAGGAAGTAAGTATCTGGAAATGAGCCTGGAGCATCTTGTGTCACAAAAAAAATTAAGTGCTAATTTTAAAAATGTCAAAATTATTAGGGCTATATCAGACAAAGGAGTCAAATGAAGAAGCTTCCAGTGACCAAAGCTGGAACAATTTGAGCAGCAAAATAAAATTATATTGGATTATAAACCAAACTACATAATAAATAACTGAGTCCTTCATTACCGGTAAATAAATGGTTGAAAGAGGGAATGAATAAAGAAATGGGAGAGAACAGACACATCTTCTGTACAGAAAAATTCCAAATAATTTCTGTAGATACTCCCCACCTGAAGCATAGGCTGTTCATTGTGACTTCCTTCCAAGAAATATGGAACTGGGGAGTAGCTTTACAGTGGAGAAACCTGATAAACATTAGCTCAGCCAAGTTATCAAGGTTAACATCATCAGTGATGAGCCATGTTGATAGCATGTACTCTTTTTTTAAATATTTTTTATGTATGGACCTTTATTTTATTCATTTATTTATATGTGGTGCTGAGGATTGAACCCAGTGCCTCACACATGCTAGGCAAGCGCTCTACCACTGAGCCACAGCCTCAGCCCTGATAGCATGTACTATTGATGTGATAGGATGAGAATGGTGCTTTACCTCTGTGGTATTCCTTCCAAAAAGCCATTACCCCAGTCTAAAATCATGAGAAAAACATCACACAAATCCCAATTGAAGGACATTATACAAAGTACTTGACCAGTACTCCTTGAAACTGTCAAGTTCTTAAAAAACAACAAAAGTCTGATAAACAGTCACAGACAAGAAGGGCCTAACAAGACATGACAATTAAATGTAGTGTGGCATCCTAAGGGGTATCCTGCACCAGAAAAAAAGGACATTTGGTTGAAACAGGGAAACTCTGAATAGCATGGTTTCAGTCACTCCAAAGGGATCTTAGAAGGTATTATTTTGCTAGTTAAAAGAGCAACTATGGGGGTCATAAACTCGAGCATTTAGGTCTCTCTGCTATTTGGTATCAATATAATCATTAAATATAGCATTGCTTGGGATTTCATTGTCCCATTCCTATAACATTGGGTTAATAAAATGTGATATACTCATTTTGCATTGCTAGGAGATCCAAATGAATTAATGTAAAATGCTTTGGAAAGCACATAAAGTACAAAGTACAATGTGGTGGCTTCAGTTAGTTCTTCTCATTCTGAAACCAGAACTTCAGGGGTCCAGCTTTAGATACTGTTTCCTCTTTACATATAAGAGATTAGAAAATTCTAAGCTAAAGTTTTGCTTATAAGGAAAAAAATTAGCCAATTATTCATTGTTGATATCAGGGAAAAGCTTTATTATGTAACAGCATGGTAATAATAATAGCTGAGGTTTATTGAGTACTTCCTCTGTGCCAACGGACCATTTAAAGCCCTTATTTAATCCTCATTAACACCACCATAAAATAAGTACCATCCTTATTCCAACTTTAGAGCCAGAAAAAAAACTAAGACACAAAGAAGTAAAGTAACTTGCTCAAGGACATACGGCTACCACAGTGACTGCTTTCCAGCAGTGGTGTTTGGTAAATATGAGGTACAAGGGTCTGTCAAGGTTAGGAAGAGGTTAAGAATATCAGTGACAGTACTCCAAGGAATCTCAGCATGTCAGATAAAGATTTATTACTCAGAAAAGTTAAGTCAGCTGCTCCTTAGGGATCAGTTGTTTTATTCCTGGAAAATGTTTTCCATTTTGCTGCAAATCTATATCTGACCTGCTGAGGAAATCGTTCGGTGAAATGAATCCAAAAAGCAGAGAAAATGCTTCATTACTTTAAATAGCAGTCCTAGGCCCATTATATCCTCTATATTCCAGAATTGTCCTGTCTTGGAATTTCCTAATGCTTCCAACTTTGTCATTCGAAGCTCAGGAGTATGATCTTAAATGCCCTTACTGGTATCCTTGTCTATAGCAGAATATCTCTTTTGAACTATGCATTACAAAAGTTAAAAACATAAGATCCTGTCCATGTATTTGATTATTATTCAATCAGCGTGATGATGTATTTGTGACACTGTCTTTATCATCTTTCAGACCCTTTTGTGGTCAAATGGAATAAAGACCTCTTGAATCCAGTTGCACTGAATCCTTTTTTTTCTGTTCAAATAAAGAAACCAGACAAAAGCATTAGTCTTCGTTACTCCCCTTCCTGAGATTTAAGAAGGAAAAGAAATCACCTGTGCATGTGGTTGGAAACCTGGGCTGGTCCTCATTCTTTTTCTACTTGCTTTATCATGTACAGATCTGGCTTCTTGCTAGTAAGATTGTTGAAGTTAAAAGCTCAGCTTCTATTTTTTGTTGTATTATCTTAGCTAGCTCTGTCTTTCTCAAATGTTCTTGGTATCTCCCAGTAGACAGAACCTTCCAGTACTGACTAATTGATATATGACCTAGCTTGGGTACAATCAGGTATATTCTGTTACTTGTAATTTATCATGAAGAGGTGTATGTTCACATTTCTTTAATTCAGTATATCAGAAATCCTTTCAGTTTCATTCTCTCATTTTGTGAGCAAGGTTAGTTTCTTGTCTGAATTTGAAGTTCTCAATACTAAAATGTATGTTTCTTGCTGTAGTATAAGTCTCCATTATGAGATGGTTGGTTAGAAAGGAAATCAAGAGAACTCAGTCCAGAATAGGCTTTACCACTTGTTAATGGGGAGATATTGTACCAGTTATCCTGTCTGAACCTCACTTTCTTAAGTAGAAGAATGGAAACAATTAAACCTCCTTCACAGAGTTTTAATCAAATCAAATGATATAATGTAAGTGGAAACATTTTGATGTTGTGTAGTGTTGGGTTCAGGCAGCTCTCAGTGGCCTTTATGAAGGAAAATCTAAGCTAGAAGAAGCACGGTTGGAGTTAAGAGTAGATGTTTTAGAGTTAGACTGATCTGGCTTTAACTTTTGGCTCTGCTCTTTATTAATCTTTTGTCTTTGGCAGGTCTCTTGCCCAACTACTTTCTCTTTTAATAGAAATAAAAATTCCTCATGGGATCTGTATGAGGATTAAATAATCTGATATATGGGACAGTGTGTGAACATAATTAATATTCAATAAGTGGTATTTTGGATGATGGTTGTGATGATGATTATACTAAAGTTCTAGAGTTTGGCTCAGTATTTCTTAAACTAAGAAGATATAACTGTGCGAACACAGTCATGAAAACAACCAGCAATTTCAGTCTCTAAACCTTCGCCCCCTAAAATCACTTCTTCCTAGCTCTATTTTTTTTTTTTTATAAGAGCCCTTAGAGAAGCAATTCTCTGTCATTTCTCTAAATTGAGCAGCATTACCTCCCCACTTCTGGCAGAGCCTGCTAATGAGACTTCTCTCTACTTCTGAGCACCCCCAGGGAAATTTGATTAAAAGATTTTGTTTATCCAGGAAAGTGGGTGATTACATTAAAGCTTTGCCTCATGACCATTTCCAGGCTGCTGCTTCTGAGGATGAAAGGGTGGCAAATGAGATGAGGAATAAAAGAAAGGAACCCTTTTTGTGTGGTTTTATCGACACAAGGAAAACTTTAGTAAAGCTAAAGTAAATCAGTAAATCAGTCTCCTCCCATTCTCCTCTCCTATTTTCTCTGGAGCCAAACTGATCAGGTCTTGTCTGAAGCACAGCATTTCCCCTGCCCACGTGAGGAGCCTTCTTTCTAGCATTATGGCCCCTTTGATACTCTGCAAAATTACAGACACCCAGCTTCCCATTCCTTTTGGAATCCCTAAATGATTCTTTAAACTAGAGCCTCATGGGAACGACCCAACACCCCACAGTGGCATATCAGGCCCTAAAATGCCTGTGGCATAACAACAATATCTGGGAGAGCTGGCTGTTTTGGGATGTAACAAGCTGTAGCACTATCAAGATGATGCACAAATCATACCGGCATCCAATATGAATTCCCACTGTTATCAGAGAAGCAACTTATCTGCAGTTACGGCTCTAAAATCAGTGTCTTACCTGCCCCTCTCCCCAGCAGTTGGCTTTAAGAGAAAGAATCTGAAAGGTTCAAGTTTTTAGAAGAGTCAAGTTAAGGTCAGTCTTAATTTAGCAGAAGGCCCTGCAGAAGGATGCCAGGGGATTCCCACTGTAATGCTCAGGTTACCTTTTTGAAATATAGCACCATTGATGCAGCTGTCATTGAAGGTTGGACAGTATGGATTCTTAACCTCTATTCCACTGTTTGCTTCTCAGATAATACCAGTGCATGAAAAAATGGTTATAGGGTGCAGATTCAAGGAAAAATACTTCCCCATTCAACATTGGGATTCTCAAGCAGTGTGTCTAGTTTGTAGAACTGGCCCTTCAGAGCCTCAGTGAAGAGAAGTGAAATGTTCCATCTAGTGGTCAAAGAAGGGAAAGTTGAAATGAGAAGGTTCCAGGATGAGGTTTGTTAGGCATAGTGATGGGACAGTGGCCTCTTAGCAGGTATCTTCTCCAGAACATGATAGAACCTGGTCTTTGTGGTATTGATCCTTTCTGAATATGCCTGCACTATAGAAGGACTCTGGGACACCCTCCCTGCTAAGCCACTCAGCACACAGGGCACAAGTCGTGTTTTGGCAGATTGTAAAATGTCTCTTCTCAGGGAGGACTTCCCTCTCATGTCCCCACCCTCATGGAGGAAAAATCATTCATGCCTCTGTTTGTTTGAATTTGTGAATATATGAATTTGAGAAGAGTAATGGTAAATATGAATTTTGAAGGGATGGAGGGTCATTCTAGCTAAAGATCGAAAACATCCAATAAGTTAATCGGGGGAAAAGATAAAGTGCTCTTTGTTTCCAGTAACTGCACCCTCTATACTCTTGCTGTCAGTAAACGTTGACCAAACTGCCTTTCAGGAATGTGTAGGTACAGGTAATATCTAGTTGTCTCAGTACTCACAGTGATATGAAGTCTTCCTGATTATAATCTTCCAACGACCTCCCAGCATGCTCAGCCAAAGGGCCCACTGTCTTTTCCTCTTCTTCACTACTTCTTCTTCCCCACCCCCAGTTTTGAAGAGCCATAAAATAACACAGTTCACATTTTCTGTCACTGCAGACCGTGACCAGAGCCTGCTGTCCAGACAGTAATCAGGGTATCCCCTTGATCGGAGCCTCCCTCCACCACACCTTTGTGTGCTGCCAGTGCCCCTGTCCCACCTGCAGTTTGTACCACCCTCTGCCCTCTGTCTAGGAAGAAGACACAAAGAGCCTGGCCATTTCTACATCAGCCCTTTATTGGACTCATCCGGCAGGCTGGCCATGGGCCCTTCACACTTCTCAGACACCACCCATAAGGATTTAGGAAGGTGCCATCATTCTGTGAAGGCCCAAAGCCTGCCCAGTCTTAGAGCCCCAAGTTGGTCTCCAGAGGGTTAAGAGAGGAAAAGGAAAGAGGCAGTTGGGAGAGGCAGGGCTCTTCAATGAAGGGGTGACATGTAGGGAAGGCTTCGGTCCAACAATGGCTCCCAAGGGGACACTGCATCCTGGGGAAGAAAACTCAGGGACTGGATAGAGCAGGAGATCGTGTGCGGAGCAGCTCCCGTCTATATGGCAACTTTGAGGAGGCGCTTGATGTCCGGCTCGATGTTGATGGTGGGGAAGGTGCGACTGTAGCGTCGGAAGGGTTCCCCCTCCGGCCCTATGAGGAACTTCTCAAAGTTCCAGGACACATCTGAGCGGCGCACTGGACTCCAAATGATGAACTTGGGATCGGTCATGAGGGAAAAAGGGTCATCATACGGGTAGGGCAGCTTGTCCTTCAGGTAGGCGAAGACGGGATGTTCGTTCTGCCCATTCACCTCACACTTTTGGACAAGAGTAAAGGTGGGCTGGTATCCACCCCCCGGGCGGACGTACTTGAGACTGTTCAGGATCTCCTCATTCTGACAGTTCTCCTGGGGGAGGAAGGGGAGGAAGAAGACAGAGCGTGGAAAAGGGTCAGGAAATGAAGGTTCCACAGCATGCGAATCTTTCACCCTCCTACACTCCCTTCCCAGGATCCTTTTTCCCTAGATGGGTGTCCTCCATTTGCTCGGCCCTTCTCTAGACTCGGTTTTTTCCCTCTCCTAGCTATTGTTGATGGTGTGCTAGGCCATTTCTGAAAGTTCCTGGTGTTCCTAGCTTGGCTGTTCTTATACTTAAAAATTTAGTATGTTTGAATCGTTTCTTCTGACTCCAATAATCCTGAGCAGTGTTTTTTTAAAGCTTTAAGTGACCTTGAGTTCCAGGCAGACAAAGAAAAGAAAGGGAGGCTCAGGTCATACTGCCCAGAACCTGTCGGTCTACTTACCTCCCTGCCTCCCTGACTACACATGTACACACATGCTCCACATTCCCTACCCCCACTCTCCCTTTCTTCTGCCCTGGTTATGCCTCCCTTGCTTCTGATTACACATTGAGTACAGCCTTTGCCTCTGCCCTGCTCAGCTCCTCAAAGCAGAGTGAAAGTGAGGCCCAGAGGACTGGGACTTAGAGCGTCTAGCTTTCCTCCTGCCTTGTCCTAGAACTGAAGTGCAAATAGGACAACACTTTGGGGAAGAAAGACCCCCAACCAAGAAAATGTAGTTTTCAGATGTCATAAAGGCAAAGCAAGTTAGAGACCACAATGAATGTAGTCTAAATGGAACTACTTAGTGACCATCAGGAATGACTCAAATAGGATAGAGGGTTGAGGGTTCTAGGATAGGTGTGTGGAGGGTGGGCAGTAAAGAAAACAATGCTTGAGAGTTAAAGATTGTGAATATGTAATTACTTTTTCACTTGTAGGCTGCTGTCCAAAGCTCCTCCTCTCTACTCACTGTTCTCGGCTACGAAGGCTTTAGCTCAGAAACTGTTACCTATCTTTCCCTTCCCACTGCCACCCCAGTCCTGTTCCCACTCAGCACTTCTCACCCGGACAACTCAAAAAGGCTGGTGAGATCCCTTATTTTCCACCCCTTCCTCCCCAGTCTGAGAGTCAGATGTCTCCCTCTGGGAAAGAGTCCCCACCTCTGATCTACCAGAACCTGCGAGTGCTGTCAGTTCCCAGCCATCATAACATTCATGAGCCTGCTGACTCTATTAGATTTCTAATCTCTTAATGCAAATGGCTGGCTGGCTTCTAGGTTGTGGTCCCTCTGGTGACTAGCTAGGCGGAAGTAACAGGGTAAGCCTGG
Organism: Callospermophilus lateralis; assembly: GCF_048772815.1. NCBI lineage: Eukaryota > Metazoa > Chordata > Mammalia > Rodentia > Sciuridae > Callospermophilus > Callospermophilus lateralis. Next base: position 66,321,986 of record NC_135307.1, on the reverse strand, counting down.
GGTACCTCTAGGGCAGGAGGTTTTACCCATTCTGTCTCTCCTGCTTGGTAAAGGCTGGAACATGAACTGGGAGGGAAGGAACAGTGAGAGCAGTAATGGTTGGACTCTGGTTTGTCAGTCAGTGATCCTTCAGCCTTCCTGCTTACATCTTGGTTAATTCTATATGGCCTTTTTATGCCATTGCGAATTAAACTTAGGGGATTATAATTAAAGTGTTTGCTTGGGGACATTCTGCCTGCTTATACAATTAAAATCACAAGTAGAAATAGAAGAATCACTAAGAGATAACTTAAGGTGTGCAGGCTGAAGATTCATAACAACTCGACCTGTTATTCAGAGACAGGTGTGTGTGGTGCCCAGAGGGGACACACATGCAAGTTACAAATCTTTCCCTTTCGTCATATTCACTTTCCACTGACTGATTTAAACAATCTTCAATCCAAGTAATAAATTGCTTACATTTGCATAATGCTTTATATTTTTCTAGTTACCTTTTTATATCTCACCCCATGAATCTTACAATAATCCTGTGAGCTAAGTGGTATTATCTCCAATTTATACACGAGGAAACTAAAACAAAAATCAAGTGTCTCTTCCAAGGACACAGAGCCATTAAAGAGGAGAACTTGAGTGAGTCCAATTCTAGTTTGATTCTTGACCTTCTGGTTCCTCCATTCATTCATTCAACAAATATTTAATGAGTGCCTTCAGTACCCTAGGCAGTGAGGACACAATGGAGAGAAAAATAGACCTGGAACCAGCCTTCATGGACTACAGTGGGAAGACAGTAAATAATAAACACCCACCCCAGTGTTTAGTCTCAGAGCGTGTTTACTGCCCCTGGGTATTCACATGCTCCCAAAGACCTGGGTTGAAGAACATGCCCACAATTCTTGACACTCAAACACACAAAGTCATTCACCCCCTTCCCTTATCCTACTCAAGCTTCATCAGCCCAGTTCCTTGGGCACAACACAAGGGACACCTCACCTGATGTCCAAATTGGTTGCAAGGGAAACCAAGAACCACCAGGCGCCTGGGAAAGCGACATTGCAGCTCGTTGAGTTGGGTGAAGTCCCGGGTAGTAGTGCCTCAGAGAGAGGCCACGTTCTCAATGAGCACTGCCCTGCCTCGGAAGGTGTTGAAATCCACCTTCTCGCCATCCAGGCTGATGGCACTAAGGTCATAGAAAGACTTGGCGATGTAGGCCATGGTGAAGCGCAGAGTGAGTCTTGCAGAGTGCTGTGCACCCACTTACGGGTCTCTCAAGGGAGTGGGGAGGAAGGAGGAGCTAGGAAGGACAGAAGATCTCACAATGGGCCTTTGCGTTCTCAGGATGACTTAGCAAAAGCAGGGACTCACCTGTATGCGTTGTTTGAACAAGGTGGTTGCTCCTCCTACTTACAGTCGCCTCCCGGCCCCACCCTGCTGGCAACCTGGAAAGGACCAATTTGATAGCTATGAGCAGATGTAAATAATTCACTACTTGCAGGAAACCAGAGACCTAAAGGTCGCATAGGGAGGAAAAAAGGGAGGGAGACATACAAGATTGACTCGTATTTTCCCCAGCAAGTTATTTTCACTTGGCACAGACATTTATTGAATGCATTTATGGAGTGCCAGTCTGAATTGTGCAGAGAGGTGAGTCTGCTGAGATCTGAAAGATGAGGAAGAGAATTGGGGAGTGTGCCCACCTGACTCAGATGACCCCTGAAATATACATATTACTCTTCACCTATTTCTATTTGGCTATTACCTTCCAGAAGCAAAAAATACAAGGTACCCTTGGGAGGAGTTTGTGTCATTTCCTAGAAAAAATGACTTTCAGTGCCTCAGCTTGCACCAGGCAAAAGAGATGAAGACTTTCAGTGAGTGGTAGTCCCTGTCCTGCCTTGTCCGTGCCTTGCACCATCTCCTGTGTTATAGCCTCAACCTCCACCTCGCCCCCACCCCTAGTCATGAGGATGGAGTGGTTGCTAGGATAACGGTGAGCATGAATCACAGAACAGGTGGGTAAACTGCATCCCTTCTTTCCCAAAAGGTTCAGTCCCCAAGAGTTGTTTGTTTTTCCCCCCTTGAAGGTAAGAGTGTGTGTATGTGTGTGTGTGCGCGCTGTGCTGACCCTCTCCCCACAGAAGAGTGCATCGAGGCTGGGCATGGTGGTGAATACTTGTAATCCCAGTAGCTCAGGAGGCTGAGGCAGGAGGATCACGAGTTCAAAGCCCGTCTAAGCAAAAACGAGTTGCTAAGCAACTCAGTGAGACCCTGTCTCTAAATAAAATACAAAATAGGGCTGGGGATGTAGCTCAGTGATTGAGTGCCTCCGAGTTCAATCCCCGGTACCCATCCCCACCAAAAAAGAGTGCATCAAAGCACGGCTACTGTCGTTCTTGATCCAAGTGGGCTGTCCATGATGTCAATACCAGTCACACAGCCTGGCATCTTGGGACTTGCTAAGGGCTATCAGGGGAGTCCCCCCCAAATAAAAAGCCCACAGAAACTAAACAGACCTTAAAGCAACTTCATTTGATGTACCCACCAACCAAACAAATCACTTCTTAAAAAATGCCTTGGTTTCTCTATCAGTAAGACTGGCTTTCCCTGGCTTTGGGATTTTAGTGTGAAATTTCAGTAAGAAGGCAGATGTTTTCCTGGAGAGTGTTTCCACAGGTACACACCCATTGGGAACTGCCTCTTAGAACAAAGAGTAAGCAAGACTGGGGAGCAGCTGGTCTTGAGAGTGATTTGTTGAGATGGAGGAACTACTCACCAGGGAGCGCCTAGCTTTTCTGCTTTGTGGCGTGTTCATGGCTGTTTAAGTGCACGGGAACCCTACATCTCATCTGGCTGCTCACTAAAAGCAAGCTTCCATGATCTAAGTGGGAATGGAATCCTTTGCCACCAGAAGGAGTGGCAGGAACAAAGTGTGTCCTCTGCTAAGGCTGGAAAGAGTTCCTGGATGTCACCCAAAAGTGTCCATACCAAGCCACTGAGTCAGAGGGACTTGGCTCTGACAGTGACTGAAACCTTGACATTAACTTGCCATATTTATCTTCCTGCCTAGAGCTTCCCCTAGTACCTGGGCTCTGGAGACACCTCTTAGTGGCTGCCCCTTTGCAAGCCTTCTTGGGCCAGGCCATAGGAGCTCAGAGTATGGCGTTGGGGACGCCCTCCCTTTCCTCCAGCTCAACCTAGGATCCTTAGGAGTCTCCTAGTTTTCTTAATTCTCATAATTGATGAAGACTGGTGAGACGTTCCTAAAATACCTCCGTCCCCAGCTCTGCCTCATAGCAGCCCCACCTCTCAGAAGCTCATGACTTTGGGCCTGTACTTCAAATGTGTGATTGGCACAGCTTTCTGCAGGACACTGGTTATTCTGGAAGCAGCACTGGACAGAAAAGCTCAGGTGAGTGGTTCTCAATTCTGACTGTAAATAAGATTTCTTCTTTCTAAATTGAAATGCCAAACCTTCACCGCTACTACAGTGGTTTCCAGTCATAATTCCACAAGTTACTTGGAGCCCTGTAGCAAATCCTTGAAGTTCTCCAAGCAGTTTCCTTATCTGTTGAGTGTGGATAAAGATAACCACACTCCCTCTCTCATATAGTGATTATTAGAAACAGAAGAGCCAAGTATCACAGTGTTCTGTAAACTGTAAAGTACGGTTAAGATCTTAAGACTACTGATTGTCCTGCCCTCACTCCTTTCTTTCTTCATCTTTCTATCCTTACCCCCATACATTCTCTAGCTCCTTAACCAAATCCATATCCCAAAGTGTTTATCATTATTATTTTTTTGGCAATACTGAGGATTGAACCCAGGGCTTCATATATGCTAGGCAAGTGCTCTACCACTGAGCAACGTCAGCCTCCTTAACTACCTAGAGTCCTGAGGTTCCACGTCTGCCTCTCTCCCCTAAGATATCCAATTACAAATCTGAAAGATTACTCAATCCCTTCTCATGCCTTTGGGAAGACCTGTTCCTAATCCACTGAACAGATGAGAACTATACTGGCCTCAAAGACCTGTTTAGACTTGACTGGGATGTTGAGCTTCCTGTTCCCTCAGACACGGAGGTTCAGTCCTCTCAATGACTGTGCTTCACCTTATTTCTTTCAGGGCAGGGGGCCTTTGCTTTGAGTTCCCCTACAGGTAGCACTAGCGAAGGCACAAAAAAAAAAAAAAAAAAAAAAGGACAAAGTTCTCCATTTCACCATCATTTTCCTGCTGTTGCTTTAGAATTCTGAGGCCTCTTCTACCAGAGGCCTCCCCCTCCCAGGTTACCACCAGGGTCCCAGTGAAACCTCCTCCCAGGAACTCAAACAGCCAACCATACCTGTGGTCTGAAATATTCTTTATTTTGTAAACATCTGTGTTTAAAATAGATGAACCCTGCTCACAATTCATATAATGGACCCAAGACACAGTACACAAAGTTCACCCATCACAGGGAGATGGTGGGGCTCAGGAGCAGGTGGTGCCAGGGGCTGAGCTGTCTCAGGACAAAGTGGCAGAGGTACTGACCAAAAGACAGGCTGGGAAAGTCTGCTCAACATTCCTGGTCTAATGGCAGCCCAGACCACCTCCTGCACTAAAGTTTGGGGGCAAGGGGCCGACTCTGGTACCTGGGGAAGCGCAGCTGCATCCTAAAATCCCAGCCCTCCTCTGCTCCCAGCCATGACCCTTGTGGAGAGAGCTCATCAGTCCATTGACTCCTGGGCCCATGTTCTCCCTTCTCAAACCCTTAGGATACAGTAAAAACAGAATCCCTCTTTCCTGAGGGGGTTAGGAGAGAGACGCTGGAACTCTGCCTGACCTGCAGAGGAAGTGACAACACTGGCTCACAGGTTGGAGCCAGTGCCTAATATAACTTCTCCTTTCTCTCATTCTTCCTGAGGATAGGCAGGATTGGCATTACCACTCCCATGCCCAGGGTGCTGCTGCATAAGTTGGTCCTTGAGGAAGCGCCCAGCCACTCATGGCTTCATCCTAAAGAACCAGCTCTCTGAACTTACTAGCCAGTGATTTGTTCCCCTCTTCCTTCCACCGTGCTCACCTGTCCCCCATTCCGAAATCCTGAGCCACCCTCTCCTGCTAGCCATTTTTCCTGGTTTGGTAAGCCTAGAGAAAGTGCCCAATGATTTTATTTCCACCTCCTTCTTCGAAGAGTAAGAAATAGAGCTCTTCTCTTCCACAGGTATGTGCCCTGGTTTTGGGTTCTTGGGGCTCGGTGCCCAGTTCTTTGCTTTGGCTCCAATCCTAGCATGTAGTACAGACTAGGAATGATCCTCTCACCTAGGCTTCTCCCACTCCAGAAAGGTCAGGAGGAACCCAAGCAGGGCTGGCAATTGACTTGTTCCCTCTTGAAAGGGAACAAGGACTCTTGGACTATTTGGGGGTTAAAGAAAATTCCTGAACACAGAACTCTGGAGACGGAAGTCCTTTTCCCTCCCCACAGTGCAATTGGCACACCCTTGAGCCTACATAGGAGCAAGGGGCCAAGATGAGCACTTTGACTCAGGCTGAAGAGAACAGTCCCAAGCATTCCTACCCAGGGCCTCCTTCCTTTCTTCCCATGAAACCTTTGCTTTTCTCCCACAAACTCTGGGACCCAGGAAAACCCTGACTGCTGAAGGCTGGGTTTAGTGAAAGAAGAGTGATGTGGTTACATCACCTCTCACCTCTGCCAGGAAGTATGGGGAAGTTCTCTTCTACCACAAGAGGTAAAGCAGGGCTGGGGACATGCTCAGTGGAAGAGTGCTAGCCTAGAGTGTGTGAGGCCCTGCTGCCACCACATCCCCTCTACTTTACAAAATGCTGACCTGGCCTGCTTGCCCTTGCTCTGGCCCTGACAGCTAGGAGCCAGTCCTTCACTTGTGAGTGCTCTTCTTTCTGGACTGCAGTTAGTTTGCCAGTGCTCTGGGCCCAGGGATCTCCTTGCCCCTGTGGCACCCTTAGGCCTTTAGATTCAGGGGCCCATGTGGTGAGAAGTTGTGTACACCCTGCATGGGAGGTAGAGACTTGAGTTTTTATCCCTGCAACCCCTCATAAATTTTTCTTTCTGAAACACCTGCCTCTAAGCTCAGTTCCCACAGAGGCAGGTGGGCAGCTAAGCAAGGCCAGAGCTCAGGCAGGGGGAGCACAAAGAGGTAGGACAGCCAGCCCCAGACATGAGGACCACCAGTTGGTATTTCCTTCCTACCTCCATGATCCACTTTCCCAGGTCACTGGGGAGGCAGGCCCATGGCACAAGAAGGGGCAGGGACAAGGAGAAGAGGAAGAAGCACCCTTGGCCTTTGGCCCACCCACAGAGCAGGTGGAGGTCCCCCATAGAGCAGAGGATGGAACATCCCTATGAGCCTGGGTCCACTCCCTTAGGCAGGGCTGGGAAGGAAGGACCTGCTCTGGTAGCCACACAGGGACACACAGGCAAGGGTAGGAGGGGCTTTGAGAGGAAACACACTTGAGGGAAGGAGGTGAAGAGCGGGAAGAAAAGAGAAAAAGCAGAGGACCAAGATGCACTCATAAAGGAGCCTTTAAGCAGTCTTGACTCCAGCCTCAGCCATTGTCCAGGGAGCTCTGGTGGTGGGACGGCGCTCAAAGCACACCACGGGGGTCACAGCAGGCCCATGGCTGGGGAAACAGGCTGAAGGATACCACTCCAGGGTAGAGGGGCTGGGGGCAGAGGCTGCTCAGAGATGCCAGCAGAGTTGCTCTCAGGGCCAGGCAGGGGAAGAGTAGCAGCTACTGATTTTTGACAGGGTCGTCAAATGAGAGGACAGCAGTAGGCAACGCCCAGGCTCCCCTGTCTGCCCACAGGCCTCTTGAGGGAAAGGGGTTTGTGTGGGGCGCCCCACACAGGACCCTCAGCACCAGCAGGTTTTTGAAGAGTTCGCTGGGCCCTCGGGTTTGCCCTCCTCCTCTTCCAGCTCTGCCAAGGCCAGCTCGTTACTGGCTCGTATCCGGAGACCATCCAGCTCCTTCCTGTGGGCCTGCAGCACCAGCTCCGTCAGACGCGTGAAAGACTGGGAAACCAAGGGGCACGGGTTAGCCAGCGTCTTCTCTTCCCGGCAACTCTGTAACTGCCCAAGGGGCCAGTCCTATCTTATCTTGGCTCCTGTCTCCACCTCCTCCTCTCACCTCCCCACTCTGCGGACTCAGCCAGAGGCAGGGCAGCTGCTGCCCCTTGGTCTCACCTCTTTAATATTGAGGTTGGTGCAGGCACTTGTTTCATAGAAGTCCATGCCGTACTCCTTAGCCAGCTGCAAGAGAAGGACATTTCTGAAAGAGAGTCAGTAAGGGAAGGGAGGCACCCAAGCCACTGGCATGTACACTCGCAGACCACGCTGTGCAGTGACAATTTCTCAGAGCAGACCACTTCTCAGATGAGACTGGGCTCCTTCCAAGACATAGACTGGCACAGAATGGGGAAAGATGATCCACAAATACACCCCACTCCTCCAACACGCACGTACACCCCCAGTTCACACATCATACCTCAGAACACAAAGATGCCAAAATGCAGTGGTAGTGCGGCATGTTAGCAAACACTATGGAGTGACTCTGGAGTGCAAGAGACCCAGATGAGGTTCCCTGGGACTGCCACACAACAGCTGTAGGACCTTGGACAAGCTACTTATTCTCCCTAAGCCCCAATTTCCTCTTCCCTTAAAGGAGAATGACAGTGTCCATGACCTAAAGTAATGGGTTGATTAAATGGGGTCATGCTCCTAAAAGCACTTATTGAACACAGTGCCGTACATGTGGTGCTTGATAAATACTGTTATTCTCACAGGGTTACCTCTACTTCCACATTTTCAATGACTATGTATTATTTTTTGTAACCAAAAAAAAAAAAATCAATTTTATTTTAAGGGCTAATGGAATGCTATTGACTGAAGAGGGAGAGAAAAACTCTTGAAGTCCTCAGAGTGGGTGGAGGACTCTTGTCTCATACTATCAGTCTTTCTTCCTGATCTCTGGGAGGATGGTCTTCCTGCATGCTTGAACATTCCACACCTGACTGAGGGCCTTTCACTACCTCACTTTCCTCCCTACTTCTTTCCCAGCACAAGGAGGTCAGGAATCCGTTTCCTCACTGCAAAACATAGCTATGTCTGGATGTGATTCAAGAAGATATTAGCAACTTGAAGTCCTTCCTCATCCCTAATAGGGATGCTCTGGTAAGTCCCTGTTTTGAGGAACTTGGACCTTGGACCTACAAGAATTGTTTCTGGATGGACCCCAAATACTGTCCTGAAGGACAGAGAGCAGCCTCTCAAAGATGGCAACTCCCCAGGGCCTGAAGGTGCTGTGGAACATGTGAGAGGACCTGATGATGGTGAGTGCACTCCCAGTCCCCGCTCCCAGGACTGGCCCTGGAGGTGCTACAGAAGGACTCCACCTACCTGCTGCCCTTGCTCTCTCCCCACCTGCCGTTTCTGCTCTTCATCAGCCTTGTTCCCTATAAGGATCTTCTGGACACCTTCTGGTGCATACTGGAGACAAAGGAGAAGCAGAATTGTCATTAAGAAATGCCCTTCCCTCCCATCTCCCCTTTCCCAGTCTACACTGACCTCTAAACCACCACCAAGGTTAAGAGCCCTAGGGACTCGGTGGGGTAACCAGAGGCAAGTGTCAGGCTCTACCAAGTACAGGGGTCCCCCATTATCTGAAGTTTTGCTTTCCCAATTTCAGTTACCTATGGTCAACTATGGTCTAAAACTTAAATGGAAAATTCTAGAAATAAACAATGTGTGTTTAAGTGTTAAGTGACATTTATTATAGTATATATTTTTTTATTTTACTATGTTATTGTTAATCTCTTACTGTACCTAATTTATAAGTTAAACTTTATCATAGTATGTTTGTATAGGAGAAAAAAGGGTATGGTACTATCTTTAGTTTCAGGCATCTACTGGGGTCTTGGAATGAGAGTCTTGGCAGATAAGGAGGGACTACTATACCTTGACTGACCCCAGAGTGTCCCAGGGGTGGCTTAGGATAGAAGACACTCTGGCTAATTCTAGTGTCTTGTTGGGTTGAAAAAATGGTACCTGAGTTGGAAAGGTTATACTTAAGACTGGCAGCCCCTGTTCAACAGATAAGGAACTGGGACCCAGAGAGCTCAAATGGCTTGCCCAAGGCTCCCCAGCTATCAGCAGAGTCATGGCTCTGGTCTAGAAGCCCAGTGCTGTAATTGCAGCTGGTCCTGAGATTTCAGGAACGAATCTACTCCCAGGGCAGGTATGGAACTAACTTATTTCCAGGAGAGACACAGCATGGAGGTCTGGCAAGGTACAGAGCGTGAGGGCATGGCCGCTTCAGCTTGCTCTGCATGATTCACCCACCCAGAGCTCTTCTTCCAGCCGGTAGAAGGCAGGGTTTAGGTTTCCTGGTAGCATTGACTCACCAGCCCTTGAGAGCTTTGGCCCTTCCCATCTGGCCTGGCCCTTGCTTTACCTTCCCCTGAGGTGCCCTTTCCCCACCCGTCAGTGAGGTGGTGTTTCCTACCTCATCCACATCACTGACCCACTTCATGATGTGCTGGTAAGAGCGCTCACTGCTAATGTCGTAGACTAAAAATATTCCCTGAGAGAGAAAAAAAAAAGAGAGAGAGAGAGAGAGAGAAAGAGATATGGGGGAGGGAGATTGCACACAGAAAGAGTGCACTCATGAAGCCAGATGGGGGAAGGGGGTCTTTTACACATTGGGCCACTCTCCTTGCTTAGTATAATGAGGACCCCTCAGTATCTAGAAATGTCTCCTTCTCTCTCAAACCCCCCACAGCTGCCACTTCCTAGGACCATCACAGAACTCTCTAGGGTAGGAAGGCACATGCTTTGTCCTGGGTCTTTGGCCCAGGGTGGAGGTGAAAGTTAGGGATGAGGGTAGGGAACCTACCAACAGTAAGTGCTCCGTGAATAACTGAGAAATGACTGATCAGCAGGTCTCTGAAAGACTGCCCTAAGGTTCCCTCCTCTGAAGGCAATGCAAGGGGGTCAGTGACCAAAATACCCACAAACACCCCTCAAATACCCATAGTGAAAGTGGGGTGGCAGCTAAACCTCCACTACCTGAAAATGGTGGCTCACCTGGGCCCGTCGGTAGTACTGTTTTGTGATGGTCTGGTATCTCTCCTGGCCGGCTGTGTCCCTGCAGTAGAAAGCCAGTCCCTCAGAGCAGCAGGGACCGTGGGAGCAGATGGGGAGGGAGGAGCAAGAACTGGGAGACCCTGTGCCTTTGTAGGAAAAAATGGGGAGCTGCAAGGTGAAAAATCAGTGGTGCTTTGGTCCCCAAAGAGGTCTGAGCACAACTGACTGTGTGATATGAAGTCAGCTCCTCTATACTGGCAATAACGAGGCCCACAGGCCTGGGACACTCCTGATAACTATATCTGCACTGCACCAACTGAGCCTAGGACAATTGTAAAATTTGGCCATTATGGCCAGACTTGGTTGAATGGGAGGATGATGCTCCACCCCCAGTGCCCATGGGACCTCCAAAGGCAATGTCTTTACCATCCCTTCTGGGATTAGGAGGTAGCTCCTCCTGCAAAAGTAGTGCTCAGGTGAGAGGGCCACAGCAGCCCCTGGTGGCTATTAGTGGCAACTGCATCAGGCAGTAAACCCAGGATAGAGCCTTCTATCCTTCAGTCTTAACCAGTGTGACATAGCCTGAGCATAAAGCCTAATTCTACAATAAACCCACAACAGTTAGTTCACCAGTTCCTTCTAATTCCTACCCTTTGGTGATTTGTTCATCTACTCCATGAAGTTTGTCAAGCAAGCTAGGAGGTTAAGGTTCACTCCTGGGATGGACTTTTTGACTTCTCGCCTTCATAGAGGTGTCCAATTATCCCAGACGAGGCCTAGGGATTGCCCATGACCATGGTTTCTAAGCAGCAGCCCAGGGTATTCTTTGCCCAAACCTGCCTGCTCCTACCCAACTCACCAAATCTGTATCCGCACTTTGATGCCATCAACCTCAATGGTCTTCATCTTAAAGTCAACACCTAGGGAGAGAAAGCAAGCATGAAACTCAGGAAGGGCACCTGCTGAGAACTGATTAGGGAAGGACCAAGGACCTCACAGATGGAGGGATTTCCTTTTGGTTAAAGGTGGTAAGGAGGTGACTCGAGTAAGGGCCTCCTTAACCATAAATGGGCCCCAGGGAAGTGTCTAAGTTTTGAAGGGGGCTTCCCTTCCTCACCAGTTGAAAGTTGCCAGCAGTGGGCAACAGGGAGGCAGTGTACAGACAGGGGAATCATGGCCCATTCTAGTCACGTATGAAGCCTTCATATTTACACTTCTAGAAAAAACATTCGTATTTACCCTTCCTGAAATGAAATCCCTAAGAATAGCAATATACCTTATTGGCCTGGATGTTTCTCTCTCTGCCTTAAGATAATCAGGAGGGGTTGTAGCACTGTTGTGATGAGAGTAAGGCACAGACCCTGGTCTTAGAACCCTCTGTGCATGAAGCCCTTGGCACCTTGCAGAAGCCCACTAGGGAAGGGACCTCAGTGCACCTGTTATTGACCGACGCATTAGAAGAAGCACAGGCTTCACAGTCAGGAGACAGCTGGCTGGTCACTGGACTCGTGCTATACCTTGGGTACTTGGTTCCCTGGCCCTCCCATTTTCTCCACAGTAAAAAGCTGGGACACGACAAACATCTGAGGGCTGCTGGGAAGACCCAGTGAGATACAGAGGCTGCCTGCATAACCCACTGCAGCTCTCAACATGGTGCCTGGCATGCAGCAGGTACACGAGTGACTAACAGATGGTATGACATGTTCTTGGAGGAGGCACAGGAAGCACAGAGTTCTCAGGCCCTTCTGCCCAAGGGCTTGAGGAACTAAGCTGCCCCAAGACACAGGAAACACAGGGAATCTGGCAAATGGCCCAGGGCTGACACATATTTGGGGAAATATGCACCACCCACAGCAGACAGGCTTGATGGTGGGTGCTGACAGATGAGGGGAGATGTGTCGATCCCTGTGTCTCTTCCCCAGCCCTGACTGTGTCCAGTGACTCTGAGAGCTGTGTCTAGTAAAGTAATTAACCTTAAATCTTCATGCATTCTTTGGAGGCAAGTCAGGTGTAGGCATCATGAACCACCGTTTTGAGATGGGGAACATTGGAAGGCAAGGTAGTGGGCTGTTCATTACCAGGTGGTACCCAAGGGTACCACCACTGCCGCCACCGCCGCCTCTTCTTCCTCCTCCTCCTCCTCCTCCTCCTCCTCCTCCTCCTCCATACTAGTGCTTTGACAAATGGGAAAGCATCCCCTTATCCATCCCATCCCCGGCCTTCCACAAATACAAACAGATTAAATTCAGACTCTTCCCTCCTACCATCAAGACCAATCTCCTCTAATTAGAAGGGAGAAGAAGACTCAAAATGGACAACCTGCCCTAAATCAAGTTGGTCAGACATGAATCATTTTTTGCCTGCCCAAGCTGATTCATATCTATTGAGCTGTACTTTTCCAAACAGGCAATGTCTGGCAGCCATTCTTCCCTGTGTGCAGAGAAAGAGGGATGAAGAGGAGGAGGATGAAAGGGAAGAGGGAGGGGGACACCTGGCCCTGGAGGGAGGCAGTAGCATACTTACTCCCTCCCTGGACAGTTACCAGGAATTTGCTTCTCCCCAGTACCTGGCATAGAAGGGAATCAATGGGACACGCAACAACAAATCCCACTGGTATGAATAATGAGAATCCACCAGTAAAAAGGGATTCTTGTTGCTTGACAGTAGAGTTGCTTCTTTATAAAAGAACCATATATTTTTTTAAAATAATAAACCTAGCTCATCCTCATACTAGCCAGATCAAGAACAATGCTTTATGCAAAGTGGTCACAAGGGCGGGGGTGGATAAGAGGTTTATTTCCATTATTCCATGGGCATTTATGAGAACTAACTATGTTATGTGCCCTGAACAGTACTCACCATAGACAAAGCAGCAAAAAAAGGACCTATGGTTGGGCTGGGGTTGTCACTCAGTGGTAGAGTGCTTGCCTGACATATGTGAGGCCCTGGGTTCGATCCTCAGCACCAAATAAAATTAAATAAAGTAAAAAATCCATTGACAACTAATAAATATATTTTTTTAAAAAGCACATATGGTCCCTGCTCTTACAAGGTTGAGAGGGAGGAAATGAGCCCAGAAAGGCAAATAATTAGCCCAAGGTTGGCACAGCATGTAGCAAAGATTCAAATGCAAATCTGTTTGAAGCCAGTGCCCTGACTACCTCTTGCACTATTTGTTGGGAGAAAGAGAGGAGAGTTAAGCATTAACTAGAAATGGAAACCTCAACTATGCTTCATTTCCTGTCTCCTCTGGGTCCTTGAGAAGGGATCTGCTGAGAGACCATCTTCCAATATTAGGAGGACTTTTTCTTTATGAAAGAAAAGGAGAGGGAGGGCAAGTTGGAAGCAGATGCTAAGAGGTAGAACAGGTCCAGGTGCGGCAATGCATACTTGTGGTCCCAGTGACTTGGGAAGCTGAAGCAGGAGGACCTCAAGTTCAAGGTTGGCCTCAGCAACTTAGGAAGATCCTGTCTCAAAAAATTAAAAAAAAAGCTGGGGATACAGCTCAGTAGTAGAGCACCCCTGAACTCAATCCCCAATACCAAAAAAAAAAAAAAAAAGAGGTAGAACAGACAAGCAGATTCGAACCTGCACAACCCTGGCGGTGAGTACTAGGCCTTGCTTCCTTCTCCCTGGGCCCTCACTTAGTTCTGTGGCAAAGAGTCAAGGTTGAGGAATTCTGGAGCTCACAGCAACCCCACCACCACCAAGCTGCATGTTCTCTCTCTCACACACACATTCTTGCAACCGAAGCCTACTGACAACACAGTAAAATTTACTTTAACCTGTCAAGAAGGAAAATGCTTTGAGTTGGGATATTCATGTGCATTAATATATGCTGGACGAAACAGTCTATTATCTTCTGAAGGATTTCCCCCACCTTTTTCTTTAAATATAAAAAGGTTAACAGTCTAATGATCTTCCAGTGGCATCTAGTCCTTCTTCTCTCTGTCCCCACACACCCTAGATCTTTCCCTGTCCACTCTATCAATGAGGCCCTGGCCTGCAGGACCTTGTGCCCAACCCTGGCCATATCCTCTCCTGCGTGGCTGTTGGTTTCTTCACTGCTGCTCTGCAGGACAAAGTCAAAACGCTGGCCTGATTGAGCCCCCTTCAGATTCATGCATCCTCACCTTGCAGGCCCTTCCAGCTGCTCGGCCAACTGCTTATTCCAATGTGTGTTTACCTATCGTGTTGCCACAGCCATGACCTCACCCAGAGTGGCACTGCCCACCCCATGCTCTCAACAGAATGTCTCTCCTCTGCTTTTCCTCTGAGGCCCATCCCATCTCTCCAGACTTCCCTCTGTCATCTCTCTGCCTTCCTCAGGGAAGGGCCCTCTACCCTTTCCAAGGTTCATCTCTCAGCTGTCCTCAACATCCCCTTCTGGGTGCCCATCGGCCCCTCTGTTGCCTCTTTGGTATCCATGGGAAGAAGGGGTTCTCCAGCTGCCTCTCTCCTGGTGTTTGCTCATTCTGGCTCCTCCAAAACAGCACTAAGGTGCACACATTAAGGTAGGGATTGTGGGGCTGGGGTTGTGGCTCAGTGGTAGAGTGCTTGCCTTGCATGTGTGAGGCACTGGGTTTGATCCTCAGCACCACATAAAAATAAATAAGAATAAATAAGTAAATAAAGGTACTGTTTCCAACTACAACTAAAAAAAATATTTAAAAAAAAGGTAGGGATTGTGATAAAATAAAATGCAGATTTGGATTTAGCAGGTATGAGAAAAGGCCTGAGAAGTTACATTAGCTTCCAGATAAAGCTAAGGTTGCTGGTCCTAGGACAGTGGTTCCCAGAGTGTATTGTCCTCAGATCTGTAGCATCAGCACCATCCGTGACGTGTTAAAAAGGCAAGTGCCCTCCCTATTAAATGCAGGCCCTACCTCAAATCTACAGAAGCAGACCCTCTGGGGGTGGGATCCAGCAGTCTTTTTCAACAAACTTTCCAGGTGCTTCCCACACAGACTGACGTCTGACAACTACACTTGGGCAAAAGCTTTGCACCCAAAGTGTCAAGCCAGGCACCCTGGGCATTCACTGTTTCTCAAATGTGCTTTGCAGATCCCCCAGCAGAATCAGAATCACCCCAGGAGATATTTCTTTTAAATGCAACTACCTTGACTTGCCTACACATACTGAATCATAATTTGAGAGAAACCCAGAAACCTGTATTTTTAACAGCACTGTGCATGTTGGGTGGGGGAAGGTCAGACAGAGGAAAGTCTGAGAGCCGCAATAGAGTGAAAGAGACGACAATTGGCACTGGACTCAGAAAGACCTGAGTTCAAATCCTGTTTTGGACACTTGCTGTGTGACTGTGGACTAGTCTTATTTGTAGAATGAGAATACCTAAGAGCTGCCCCCAAAGGGCTGATATGGGGTATACAACAAACACCTTACTCTGGTTCTCACTCCTACCTTCCCTGTGTTGAATAAAAGCTCCCTGAGGATCAGGGAGGAAAGCAGGGAAAGGATTACTATTCTGCTACCCTTGCTAAACTAAGGATGAGTGGCACCAACCTCACCAGGGAGCTTTGAAGAAATAAAGATTCTCAGGGCTCCCCCAGACCTACCCCATCTTATGTACACTGAACCTCTATGCAGCCCATCTCTAGGAAGAACCATACCTGAGCCTCAAATATTTCTCTGTCCTGGGCTGGGGTTGTGGCTCAGTGGCAGAGAACTTGTCTAGCAGATGTGAGACATTGGGTTCAATCCTTAACACCACATAAAAAATGAACAGATAAAAAAAGGCATTCTGTCCATTTACAACCACAAAATTTAAAAAATATTATATATATGTGTGTGTGTGTGTGTGTGTGTGTGTGTATCCCCCCCAGGGGGGGGCTGGGGTTGTGGCTTAGTGGTAGAGTACTTGCCTAGCATGTGCAAGGCCCTGGGTTCGATCCTCAGTACCACATAAAAATAAATAAATGAAATAAAGATATTGTGTCCATCTACAACTAAAAAATAAGAATTTATATATATATATATATATATATATATATGTTTTTTTTCTTGTCCTATACACATCCCTTAGCCACAGGGTCTCTGTGAAATAGGCAGGAGTGGGTATTGTGATCATAAGGCACAAAAGAGCCAACTTAATCCCCATATCCTATAGCTGAGCCAGACCTGGAAAATGGGTCTCTTAAAAACCTACCCACGATGCTCTTCACTCGACCAGTAGTTCCCAACCCTTAGGCTGAGGAATTACACTGGTTTATCATTCACATCCACCATACCCCACAACCATTCTGATATTTTGAGATATTTAGAAGTGAGGCAGTGGGCACACATGACTGTCTCTACAAATGTCACACATTGAAACAATCCCCAGTGCATTGATGTGGGAGGGTAGGGCCACTGGGAGGTAATTAGCTCATGAGGGCAGAGTATGGGATTAGAGCCCTGAAAGAGGCCCGAGGGAGCTCTGGCTGACTGCTATGGAGGACACAGGTAGAAGGCGCCATCTCTGTAGCAGAGAGTGAGCCCTCACCAGACTGCATCTGTTAATCCCTTCATCAGACTTCCCAGGCTCCTAAACTGTGGACAGTACATTTCTATTGTTTATATAAAGTACCACTCTAAGGCACTTTGTTACAACAGCCCTAAGATACCCACTATAACCTATTTTGGGGGGAACTCTTTGTTCCTCTGACTCTAGTAAGCCCAGATTCATCACCCTGTTAGTCCGACCTCTAAGTCCCTGCAAGACAGTGCACGAGTATGCAGAAACAAGCAAAGCCCTTATATACAGCTCCAGCAGACATTCTGGGAAACCTGGGAGCCCCAGGAGGAGGAAGTCAGGAAGAAGTGGGAGCCCTCTCCCAATTGAGGGCCCAAAGCCCAGTAAACCGCTTATCATTTTGTCCCAGCACACCTGACATGGCCATCATGATGTCTGCTACAGTCAGCGCCCTTTCCCTTTAAAACTGCTGAGTCCAAACCTCTGCTCAGGGAAACAGGGCTGGGTGGAGCTTGCCCTCTGTGGAGAAGCAGCTCCTGACTGGCCCATCAACAGTCTTGCTGGACCCACAAAATGACCAGGCCAACGAGGGCAAGGGAGCTCAGCTAACCCTGTCAAACCTGCTCCCTCCCGGCCAGAAGCAGTAGTACATGCCTGTCGTCCCCGCTACCTGGGAGACTGAGAAAGAAGCATCACTTGAGCCCAGGGGTTTGAGACCAGCCTGGGCAACAGGTGATACCTTGTCTCAAAAAGAGAAGAGGAAAGGGAAGGGGAGGGGAGATAAGGCAGGGGAAGACAGCTTCCTCCAGACTCGGCAGAACTAGAGGCTAGCTGGGTCACAACCAGACGAGCCTGAGGCAAACAGATGCGTAGAGACAAGCAGAGACGCTGAAAAATGACAAGAGTGCTGGCAAGAGATGGCACTGGCCAGGCACGATGGTTCATGCCTGTGATCCCAGAGGCTCAGGAGGCTGAAGCAGGAGGATTAGAAGCTCAAAAGCCAGCCTCAGCAACTTAGTGAGGCCCTAAGCAACTCAGCGAGACTCTAACTCAAAATTTAAAAAAATAAATAAAAAGGGCTGGAGATGTGGCCCAGTGGTTAAGTGCCCCTGGGTTCATCCCTGGTACTAGAAAAATAAATAAATAAATAAATAAATAGAACTGGCGCTGAGCTGAGGCTGCTGGATCCTAGCACTGCAATCAGTCCATACCAGACCCCAAGTTCAGCTACTGGTTGTCCTCACAGCATATGCCCTTTCCTCAATGATACCTGAGAGCACCTCACTGCCTGAAGCTTCATAGCTTGTGACGGTGCCACTGCTGCCTAACGGTTCCCCGGGATGACAGGTGTGATGCTTCAACCACCAAGCAGGGAGAAGACTTCTAAAACAATATTCCCTTGCTCTCCTGCTGCCTACTATTTTTTGTCTTCTAATCCCAACTAGACATAAAGCATCTAAAGACCAGAGAGTATACTTTGTGTTTGACCAAGTTTTGTTTGTTTGCTTTTTTTTTTTTTTTTTTTTAATCTCTGCCTCTGTGCAACACAGTACCAGGGACAGACATCCCTTCAGAATCCCCCTGCACCAAAGAGCATAAGAAGGGACAGGTGCCTACACCTGCAGAGCAGAGATGGTTTCCTCCCATCAGAGCATCTCACAAACACTGACAAGAAAAACTCCTCAGTTAAGTGACAGTACTGCTGGGGATATAGCTCAGTTGGTAGAGTGCTTGCCTCACATGTACAAGGCCCTGGGTTCAATCCCCAGCACCACACACACACACACACACACATACACACAAAAAGTGACAGTATGGGGTCCTGATACAGCTGTGGACAGTGCCCTCACAACAGACTATGGCCTGAGGCGGTTCTAGGTTTCTTGCTCTTCCTGCTATGCCTTAGCCTCTGCCCCTACAGCAGCAACCCCTAGTGCCTGCCGGGCCACAACCAGATCCTGGAGCACAGTGAAAGCATTGCTATGAAAAAACTGAGAGGACAGGCAAGGTCCTCCTCAGGGTGCTAGGGCTGGACCAGAGCCCTTGAGTGGGATTAGTGCCCTTATGAAAAAGGCCTGAGGGAGTGTGTTAACCCTTCTGCTTCTGCTTCTGCCATGGGAGGACACAGCTTGAAGATGACATCTTTGAAGCAGAAAGCAAGCCCACCTTCTCCAGACACCAAATCTGCCAACACCCTGATCTTGGACTTCCTGGCCTCCCAAACTGTGAGAGGAGACAGCCTGGCACTCCTGTGGCTCTCAGGATTATCTTGCCCTGGGCAGGCAAACAGAAGAGCTTACTGCCTCCCAAGGCCAGCAGTGGACATGCTGGAGAGACAGCGGAAAGAAGGCCACAGGGTACATCCCATGAACAAACCTCCTTCCAGTCACAGTCTGCCTCCAGAGAAAGCCCTGGAAACAGGCGGGAAGTGCGACAGGACAAACAGAGCAGCACGGCCATTAACAGGCGGGAGTATGGTTCCAATGCCGCCTTGTCACTGCCCATGTGGTCTCGGAACACCAGAGAGCCTCTTGGCCTGGGCTTTCTCACCTGTTAAGTGCGGGTGGCAATGCTGATGTCATAGGATTTCTGTGTGGATGATGAGATAGAACAGAAAACCCATTACAGGATCTGCCACCCAGAGCTTTGTAAAGTGTGACGCTGATGTCCCTACCTATCTCCCCTACAGAAGGCTGAGACTGTCATACCCACAGTCATACCCTGGGGGACGGAAAGAGCTCTGGGAGATAGAAGGGGGCTCCTGCTAAGGAAAGGAGGGAGGGCAGGGTGGGGAAGAGAGGTGAGGCAAAGAACGTTTCAACTAAAAATGTGGAATGCTTCAACAGAGAGAAAATACCACCCACTGTGGACCTCAGACAGCTCCCAGAGCCTGGCTCCAACCTAAATTCTGGCAAAGCTGGGGTGGCCCTATTAGCAGGCCGGCGCTGGTCTCCCTCAGGCCAGCACCTCAAGGGTTAATGTTGGGTGCCAGCTTGCCTGCCCACCAAGTGCCACACGTTTTAGTGGAAACAGGGCTGACTCGGGTGCCAAATGTTATCAACATGATCAACCGTGGTCCAAAGGACCCGCAGTGTGACCCGAGCCTTTACATTAGCAATGAGACTCCTCAACAAGGAACAATTTAATACACCTGAAACCCAAGGCAGACACCCAATCTTTGGGGCCATGCTGGCTCCAGTTACTAAGCACCAGTCCCAGAAATGCCCCCAGCTCCTCCCCCTGCAGGAATCTAGCATGTGATGGACATGTGGAGCTCCCTCAGGGCTATGGCAGAAGGTCACCTCCAAAGGGATCACCCTGAGAAACCCCACCCCAAAACAAGCTTTAGGAAAAGGCAGAGCCTGGAGGGAGGTGGCTGCCAGACTCTGCCATCCGAAACAAGGCACGATAGTGATTCCCATTTCAAAACCCCCTCTCTCACCTAAACATTATGCAGGAGACCAATAATGCCATTTTCCCCCTGATGGACATGGGAAGGGGCGAATAGGAAAGAGAGTACAGAGAGAGAAGAGTGCTCACAGAAAAGCCAGGGACAGGATTCAAGACAAAGGATCCTGACATATCTCGACCCCTCACAGCAACTAGGGGGTGGGGACATTTTTTCCCAAACCTGCTACTTGCTGCTTTCTACCTTCTGTCTGGTAACTCTTAGCCTGTTTTTTTTTTTTTTTCTGTTGTTGTTGTTGTTTTGTTTTGTTTTGTTTTTTTGCTGGACTGCATGCTGCCTGACTTCCTCCTCTGTGAACTGCAGACTGGCTGTCCCTCATTTTGGCTTTGTCCTGGGGAATGGTAGACACCGGCTCTCAGAACAAATGCATTAGTCAGCGTGTACCATCTTGTTCTGACAGTGACAGGAAGTAGAAATATAAGTGGCCCTGGGCTTGAGGGACAGAATCCTGATCCTCTAACTCACTTGAAAGTCATGTTTTAATCTCAAGAGTGATGAGATCAGGGACTAGGGCTGTGGCTCAGTAGTAGAGGGCATGCACGAGGCACTTGGGTTCAATCCTCAGCACCACATGACTGTAAAATAAAGATACTGTGTCCACCTAAAACTTAAGAATAAATATTTTTTAAAAAAAGAGTGCTGAGATCAAAGGTTCTGATTCAGATGTCTATCCACAAGAAATTCTGGAGATTTCAGAAGGATATTCTATGTCTTAAAAGGGTCAGTCTCTGGAAGCCCAGGACCCAGGACCCAGACTGTTATCACACAGTGGGATTTCCCAATCGGACACTCACCCTGGTGAGTCTGGAGGAAATGAACGGCTCAGGGATTGAGCTGAGAAGCTCCTCACCCCAGAGCACCCTGGCTGGTGAGGTGGTCCTGGCATGGTCACTTAGGCAGCCACGTTGAACTGATAGGCATCATCTGTCACTAACAGTGACCCCAACTGACAAGCAGCACTGACCTTAGTCTAAGACACCAAGCACTCATCTCTGCACACACCAGAGTACCCCACTCACACAGGTGCCACGGGAACTACCCTCTCCCTCCTTGTTATGAGCTTCCCCTTAAGGCATGTGTCAGAGCAGAAGAGGTTGAAAATTACTGGGAAAAAAAAATTCCCCCCTTGCAGAAGTCTCCCCTGTCCTCTCATATCCCCAAACACATGCCTGGTGTTGTCATGGGTCCCAAGAAACCAATACTACCATGACTTTCCTCTGGGAGGAGCAAAAGTCTTCTAGGGAGATGTATTAATTCATTCACTCATTCAGTTAGTCAGTACTTACTATGTGCCAGAAATCCCAAGACAAGCAGCAGACAACATAGAACACAACCTTTTCATCAGGGAGCTTCCATTCTTGTGGGAGTGGACAGATAAGTAACATTTATTTATTTATTTATTTTATTTATACCAGGGATTGAATCCAGGGGCACTTAACCACTGAGCCATATCCCAGCCCTTTTTAAATATTTTGTTTTGAGACAGGGTCTCCCTAAGTTGTCTAAGGTCTTGCTAAGTTGTTAAGGCTGGCTTTGAACTTGCAATCCTCCTGCCTCAGCCTCCCAAGCTGCTGGGATTACAGTTGTGCACCACCACACCTGGCTAGTAACTTATTTTTATTACTACATCATGGATGGGAATGATAAGGGCTAAGAGGCAAAATCAGGATAATGGAGCAGACAGCAAGGATTGTGTGCAAGCTACCTTAAGAAAAAATATTTTAAAAGAAGTGACATCAGAGCTGAGGCTTGAGTGACAAGAAAGTACTCAGCAGGGAGAAGATCTGAAGGATTGAGGGCCCAGACAAAGGAAGCAGCAAGTATCTTCAGGCACTTTCAGTCAAACTTATAGTTCTCAGGAAAGAAAAGCAAGAGGGACCAACATTATCCTTTCCTGTTACAAAAGGAGAAATCACAGTAAGGCCCTAGCATTTTCTCAGATCTCATGGGGACCCTCATATTTGTACATGGGCATATGCACACAGACACTCATCTATCCATCCGTGGACACTTGTGTGGAGGCTATAACATGAAGAACACACCAAGAAACATCTGAGAGCAAGACCAACTTTGGAACTCCTCATCCCCGTGCCCTGACTGCTCTCTAGCTGCACTGTGGAGCATGTGGGTAAGGTTTCTCCATTCTGCACACAGTGGGTATGAAGTCAGCACTCAGGAAATGGGGCTTCCTTTCTCTTGCTCTTCCCACTGCCTTGGGCACAGACCTCCATGCAGCCTCTGTGACAAATGGGGTATGCTCCAGCTATGCTGTGCCACTCCCATGTACCAGACCCAAGGACCCAGGCATCACCTCTTTTGAGCCTGCTGGTGGGTGCTCAATGGGCACTGCTGAGGCAGTCAAGATGTGCTGGGCTACTGACCACTCACTCCTCCAGCCTCCTTCTGGGCCTGTTTCTCAGTTCAGAGAAGAGATTTGGAGCCTCCAGAAGAAACACCTTGGATAGGACAGTATCTCCAGATCATTTGCTCCACTCACACCAGCAAAGGGAACTTCCAGCAAGTACCTACCTGAACTGAAGCTGGCATGACCATGGTGTGGCCATTACTAGCTGGCCTCAGCCAGTCTGGAGAGCAATAGTCCCAATCTAGAGGTGTTTTCCACAGCAGTTCTTCCTGGGAAAAAGATATGTACCTCCCCTGATCCTTGTCCCCAACTAAGTCTTCAAGACTCCATTCAAATGTCACTTCCTCTGTGAAGTTTTATCGACCTCCCCTGGGGGGAATTTTTCACTCCTCTATAATTTCTTTTGCATAATATTCTGGCTGTTTGGAAGCCTGACTCCCCAGCTACACTGTGAGTCCGCAGAATGCAAAGCAGCATCTTATTCATTTCATATTCTCATTGCCTGGTGGAAGGCAAATCATTAACTATTACTCAGCAAAGTTAAATATGTGCAATAAAAAAATTAATGAGTGAGTATCCATGAGTGAATGAATGAAGTCAGTACATGACAGCAGAAAAGAGCAGCAAAGAGAATATTTTAATCAGGGAAAAGAGATCAGGAAATGACCCATGTTTCAAAGCCAACTATTGGCCTATCTATAGATCATGGTGTCTCGGTCACTCAGTTCTCTTTAAATCCACATCAAAATGGCAATAGGAGAGCAACACTCAGATCCTGTATTCGGAGGTCTCCTACCTGGACTCCTCAGTCACAGGCCTCTAACTCTCTTCAGGGGTGTGTGTAAATGAAGCAGAGCCCTAACATGAGGTGGGGGAGACATGCCCACTCCCCTTTGGCTGGCAGGGGAGGCATTCTACTTGGCAACCTGTGGAAGGGACTTCTGGATGAAAAACATGCCCAAAGTCGCTTTGGAGAAAATGGAGGAGAGAAGATGGCTCAGGTTTGGGTCACCTTACATACAAGATGGGAGTCACTAGTTCTCTAGGGTCCTCAGCTTTCTTAGTTACAAAATAGGGTGGATGATTAGACCTATCCTTCGCAGTAGAAGGAATTAAATGTCTAGAAAGCCCTGTGACCCCTTGACAAAGCTCACTGACCAGGTAGAAGAGCCAAGGAGAGGTCAGAGTCCTGTACAGAAAACTGGCAGTTTTACAGGGAAAAAGGCACGAATATTAGATTACAGAAGAGACACTCTGAGAAGAGCTGGCAATCAGAGTAGAAGGGTAATGACCAAATATCGACTTTCATGTTATAAAGCTCATCACCAATCTGTCTGGGGGAGGGGAGGAAGAGGAGGGAGGAGCAGAAACCAAGGAATGCAGGCAGGCAAAAGCGAACGGGGTGCTCAAAGCTGTGGATGAATCTGCAGATCTGCAAATGTGGTACAGATCAGCCGAAACCTTCTGCAGGTTTCAGATGTGTTCATTCTCAGGGATCATGTCCTTGGGGAGAGGGATGGGAGGCTGGGTCTGTGCCTGTGTTATAAGGAGGAATGAAGGAGCAGAGGCCTAGGCAGAGCAACATCTAGCAAAGGCCCCAGCCTTGAAGCAGAGATGCCCCCATCCTCCCAGGCCACCCCTCTCCTCTCCACCTCCTCACCCACTCACTCTTCCTTCCAAGACCCTGGCACTGCATGGGCCAGGGGGGCTTGGAACAAACACAGAGCCTACTTCACATGCTCCCCTGGAATGGAAGACAGCTCTTTGATCTCTGTTTTGTTCACCACTGTATCCTCAACTCCTAGCATGGTGCCTAGCACATAGGAGGTGTAGGTGTAGGGTAAGTAGTGCCTAAATGACTCCATGAGTGATGGACGGGAAGACCTCACAGCACATGATTGACAGTTTATTCATCACCACAACATTCTTCTGCACTAGGAACAATTATAACTATGAAGATGGTGGCAGCTACCATTTACTGAAGACTCTGCCAAGTGCTTTGTATCCATTAGCTTCTGTAATCTTCCCAATAATCATTAAGAAAAAGATTGTCTTACCATCTTCAATTTAGAGATGCAGAACTAAGTACGAGGATGTTAAATAAGCGCCTGAAGGTCACAGAGCCAAAAAGGCCACAGAGAATGTGCATGTCTGACCAGACTCTTTCCATCCTACTCACTGTTTCTTCCCTTCCCATCCTTTCTACAGGGCAGGGGCACAGGGTAGGAAGATACAGGTCTCCGGCTGCCTAAGGGCTACTAAAGACCAGAAGGCCCAGCTCCTCACTCTAGAAATCTACAAATCCCAGGGCTACAGATACCAAACATTCACCCCAAATTCTGTTGGGTCACTCAATTCCAGGTCCAGATCTAGGCCCCCTGGTCCTTTCCTCCCCCAGTCAACACAAGCGCCTGTCACAGGCAGAGCCAGTTCCAGCAGAACTTCCTGAGAAAGTACCACAGTAAACCCAGTCCAAGCAAGCAGCCTCAAGCCATGGCTCAACCGGTCCAACCGGATCATCATAGGCCATAGCTTTCCTCCTCATTCAATAGGGGTGCTGCCTGAGGGTGGCTTTTCAAATGAAAAATCCAGAGGCCAGGTGGCAAGGATGGCAGGGAGAAAATCAGCTCCTGGGCAGTTACTTGGATTTACATCCCACTCCTGGCACCTTGCAGAAAGGCCATCAAACTTCTCCAGAACATAGACATTCACATATGACTCTGTGCCTGGGCAAACAGCACCAGCTCCATGAGACCCTTTCAGAAGTGGCCAGTTTGATGGATTTGAGCTACTCCCTACTTCTGGAAGGAAACCAGAGCAGGTGATTGCATAGGCTAGTGCTGGTACCATCAGAGGGAGTGGGAGGAAGGGGAAGGAGCTGGTTGAGAGGTTCCTTCAAGCCCTGACACCAGCACAGCCCTTGACTGGTCTCCCTGCTTCAAGTCTTAAATCCTCTTCCAACCAGTGTTGTTGAGTACCCTGCTCAAAACCCTTTCCTACCATTGCTAGGTTCAAGTCCCACCTGCTCAGCCAGGCCCCTGATGCCCTCTGCCAACCAGGTCTGATACTCTTTCATTAATGATCTACGAGGGTTAAATGTTGCCTTCCCTGTACTAGGGCCTATGAAAACAACGAAGGATAAGATGTGTCTCACCCCTGAGACACTTCTAGTTTGGGAGACAGAAAGAAGAATGTTCTCACACTCCTCCATAAACTCCCTCTGCAGCAGCCAAACTGCGGGAGTCCTAGTCCCATGGACACCCACTCATTTCACACCTCTGTTATCTCTGCTCACTGTGCTCCATCTGCTCCCTTCCCTGCAGGCACTCACTGCAGGCTGCTTCAGCCTTCCCTGCTAGTTGGAATCCACAGGGGCCTCTCTTCTCTAACCTCAGAGAGCAAAAGCACGCTCTGGGGCCATTGCCATTACTGGATGCCTCATGACACATCCTACATGGATAATAACTGTGTGACCTTCGTCAAGAGTAGCAGTAATGGGGCTGGGGATGTGGCTCAAGAGGTAGCGCGCTTGCCTGGCATGCGTGCAGCCCGGGTTCGATCCTCAGCACCACATACAAAGATGTTGTGTCCGCTGAAAACTAAAAAATAAATATTAAAAAAAAAAAAAAAAAGAGTAGCAGTAATGAAGGCTGGGGTTGTGGCTCAGTGGTAGAGCGCTTGCCTTGCATGTGTGAGGCACTGGGTTCAATTCTCAGCACCACATATAAATAAATAAAATAAAAGAGTAGCAGTAATAATTATAATAAGCCCTTACATTTGAAGAATGCTTTTCCAAGTACTTTCAGATATTTCATCTCATGTTGGCGACAGCTCTTTTTTACCTATATCTTGCTTCTCCAACTAGATTATACACTTCT
This sequence comes from Callospermophilus lateralis, assembly GCF_048772815.1. Taxonomy (NCBI): domain Eukaryota; kingdom Metazoa; phylum Chordata; class Mammalia; order Rodentia; family Sciuridae; genus Callospermophilus; species Callospermophilus lateralis. The sequence goes on along the minus strand of NC_135307.1, from coordinate 66,295,708 downwards.
GTGGGCAGAAAAAGGTGAAGTGCAATATGTTTCTAAAATGCCTCACACGTGTTTGGTAGGAATGTTCAATTACTTTACCTAATGAGACAGACCTGTCAGGAACTAGTTGCAGGCAGATATTAAGGCTCTGACTATCTTCCTCTACACCGCTCTGGGAGCACAGCTACATAGAAAGGGAATGCCCATGGCACAGATCCAGCACAGGGCCACCTGTCCACCCACTGGCCAGAAAAACGAGGATGGGAGAAGGCACAGTCAGTGCCTCAGTCTACAAGGGAGGTCTCCTTCCTGTGCCCCAGCAGGCTTTTTTATGGAATGTCACAAGCTCTTATAGTAAATACGCAACAAAATTACAAAAGAGCCTGCCAAGAATCTGAACTCTATCTTGGCAATAATTGGGGAACTGTCTTGTTTTCCCCATTTACCGAAGCGGGGTTCAGGAAAGCCCTTGGTAAAGGTGCCTAGATCAATGTCCAGCACAATGAAAGAATGTATCTGGGCAGTTTGAGAGCAGCGATGTTTATTCATCTTGGAACCTCTGGAGACTAGCATACAAGGTGTGCATGCTTTTTGTGTGAGCAGATAAATGAATGACCATGACCTGGTAGTTCCTATTTCTTTGACTCCTCCATTTGTTCCTGGCTACCCCTTCCTTGGGAACCTTCCAAATCACCTAAAGAAAAAGCTTTTCTTGACCATCCAATCCAACTCTTTCCCTTCAGTGTTAGTTAATGCTGAAAAACACAATCAAGATGAGGGGGAATTACAAGCCATTAGTAAGCTTTAAGAAAACATCTTATCAATAAGAAACCCAGTGGAGCAGATTTTAAAAGGCTATAGGAAGAAAGGCAGGTTTCTTTCTCTTCCAGGGAATCTAAACTCCAAAAAAGTCCTCTACATCCCATGGAAAGGGGGACCAGCCATGAGAAGCAGAGGAAGAACTTTGGAAACAGGTTTTAGGCCAATATATACGAAGGGCATTGGACGGAGAGGGTGCTGTGGAGACACCCCACCTATTTTATTGACTCATCTCTGCCCCCAAAGTGATACATTTCAGGTTTCTGAGGAAACCTACCTAGCATTCCCCTATTAGCAGTAAGAAGGAATCTAAGAAAGGAGATTGTTGCTCCCTGCAACAAGGGTACATGGGAGACAGGCAGGACCAGCCTGTCGTCTCCGAGGGGCTGAGCGAGAGGGTAAGGGTCGCGGCCCAGTCCCCACCCCAAGACTGGGAAGAAACCACACTGAGCCGGGAGTTGTGTCAGCAGTGAATGCGCAGCAGATCTCAGTTTTGTGTCAGGGACAAGGTTATATAGTGATAGAAGGAGGGAGTAAGAGAGAGTAGCGAGAACCAATAGGGGACAGTTATGTTATTATCACTAGGGGCCTAGGCAGATTTCAAGTTAAACCATTAGGCAAGGCTAAGGTCAAAAGCCCGCATGCGCCAATCCAGCCAGGTCACAGAAATGCTCTAGAAGAGCCCAAGAGGCCACCTCAGCCAACACCCAATAATGGCTGTGGTCCCAAAGGAGGTAAAAGTTTCCAACAGGAGATGACAAGGTGAAGGGACAGGAAGGGATGGTGATCAGATATATGGGGCACGGGGTGCTTCTCATAGCATACTGTAACATTTTATAAACAAGGGTTCCCTCATTTATCTGCTGAGAGGGTAAATGAGGGAAACTAGGGGAGGCTAACTCCTCACAACATAAGTAGTCCTAAGAGCTTCTGAAATGAAGGGGATGTGTGAAGCCCTCAAAGGGAAAAGTTCAGGTGACTCCTAGGACTTGGAATGTGGCCAGGACACCAGGGTGCTAATGGCTGTTCCTCAGGCAAAAGTCAGGTAACCTGCTGCCCTTTGCCCCAAGCCTGCAACCTGTCCTCATACCCTATCTGGTTCCTCAGCCATTCCCTGGCTCACTCCCATGCTTTGCCCCACACCTGCCTCTTCTCTGAGCTCTCTCCTGGCCAAGGCTTGGTGTCTGTAACCATCTCTCTGAAATGTCTTTCATCCAAATAGTGGCCCAGCCGAAACTCCTATATCTCCTAGGAGTTAGCCCTACAGCATCCCTGAAGAATATGGATGAATTCTGTCCCCAAACCTAAGTCCCATGAAGATTGTGAAGCAAAGAGAGATGCTAAGAGCTCAATTCTAATTAACAACAGTAATAACAGCATCTAGCCAGCTTCCCCATGTATCAGACTTTGTACTGAGTGCTTTACAAACATTATCTTGGTTGATCTATTATCACATCCATCCTACAGATGAAAAACTGAAGCTCAGAAGCTTAAGTGAGAGTCAAGGTCATGTTGCCCCAAAGTGAGATCTCCAGGTATGTGTGATCTCCAGGTATGTGAGAAACAATACCTGTCTCTTAACCACCAGGCTCTGTTCCTCCTGGCTGCATCTAACTGCTCCCTCTTCTCTCTTAGCAAGGAGTGTGTGTTGAGGGGAAGCAGGGAGAGGTATCCTCCAGAGGAAGCTAAGAGCTGGAGTCCTCCCATAAGGCAGCAGGGGCTTCTAGGACAGCATATCAACTGGATGACCAGCCAGCCCACAGGAGTTTCCTTTCAGGGGCCTAGGCAGTGAGGAGGCTACTCCAGGTTTAACCAAGCATAAAACCTGTCAGGTATGAGTGGAATCCCCTCAATTCAGACCTCCCAGAGGAGGAGGCCCTTCAGAGCCCATAAGGGAGAGGCTCTCTCTGAGGAGAGGCCTCAGAACCACTCCCAGAAAACAGGTGACCCTCTCACAACACTGCCCAGGATGCCACCAGGCCTTGTCCCTTTAATCACAGGCTCCTGGTATGGATGGATCAGAAATAGAGATGGATTAGAGATAGAGTCAAGGTGGGTCCTGCCTGCCTTCTGATCCCCCCAGGTCTGCAGCAACATTCCTGACCTTCCTCCACCCTCCTCAGCCTCCTTCAAAACATACTTTAGCCAGCTGGTTCCTCCCTTTCTCAAGCTCTGGGGCTTCTCATCAGTGCCCTCCTCCAGGTGTCCCACCTTGAGGCTTACCTTCACTACCAGTCCCCTGGTAACTCAATCCCTTTGACCCCTCCCTTCCTCCCGTCTTCCCCATCCTGGCTCCACATTGACTCACCCCTGAACTGAAGGTAGCTTTATGACTGGCTCCCCACTCTGACCCCTTTTCCTGAGCACAAGCTTTACTTCCCCTCCCCCTCTTGACTTGGGGCTGTAAGGATGTCATTTCACTGGCTACGATTCTCACTGCCCCATTTCGGGGTACCCTAGCCTACACCCGCCCCCGTTTTACTGGCTTGGATGGGGAGGTTCTCAGCTAGAGGCCAGAGATCCCACCCCTCAGCCCCGGATGGCAGGCAGTAGGACCCCCTCACCTGCAGGAACCGAGGCTCTGGTCCCCTGCAGATGGCCCGCTCACCCGGGGGTTTATTCCCTCATCCTGGCCTCGCACGCCACAGCCTCTAGCCTCTAGGGGCAGATAACCCCTCTCATCCTGGGGAAGGGGCGACAGGGGAAGGGGCCGCGGGGCAGGGAGGGTGGGGCGCCCTGGGCCACCGCCCCTTACCGATGGTGGAGATGTGCGAGGAGTGGAACTCGTTGTCGGTGAAGCGGCACAGCAGGCAGGTCTTGCCCACCCCGGAGTCTCCGATCAGCAGCAGCCGGAACAGCACATCGTACTGCTTCGCCATGGTTGGGGCCCGAGGGGACCAGAGGCTGCGGGCGGCGGCCGACTCAGCCCCGCTCGGCTGCTCCCATCGCGGCCCGCGCCCGCCCGGGGACGCCGCGGGCGGCGAGAAGGAAGCCGGGCCGGGGCCCCGCGCTGGCCTCGCCCGCTGGCTGGGCGCGGGGAAGCGCGGCTACGGCGGGAGCGCGGTGGCGCCCGCTCAGATGGGCTCGGCGCGGCGCTTCTAGCGCGGGCGGTGGGAGGAGAAAGCGGCGGCGGCCCCTGCCCGCCCCTTCCCGCTTCCCCTTCCCCTGCGCCGCCGCGGACGCCCGGGGGAGGGGGCGGGGAGAGCGGGGGACCCCGCGGCGGGGCGGGGCGGGGCCTCACCTCCCCCGCGGACTCGCGCTCCAGAGGCGCGGCGCAGGTGGGTGCCAAAAAGGTTTGCATCTGTCCGCCGACATTCTGAGAGCGGGAGTCGGAGGGCGCTGCCTTCCCGCTCACTTCTACCAAGCTCGACTTTCCGGTCTTATCACTTCTCCCCAGTTCCCATCCCAAGTCTAGCCTTGGTAACTCCGCTCGCCCTTGCAAGAGGGGCCTCCCTGGCCGGCACCCACCTAGCCTCACCCCAAGTTCAAAGGCTTTGATCAGGTCATGCCCGTCCCGGAAATCGCCTTTGAAAACTGAAGAGCGTTGATGATTGTCCTTCTCTGCCATCTGGCTTCCCCAGAACAACACTACGAGATTGTGTCAAGCCCCACCATTCCCATTTTTAGTCTTTAAACGGGGAAAAGCCTGCTGACCTCGTCCACCACAGTGAAAAGATAGATGACCACAAAACATTTCCAAATGCAAAACCCTTTCGAGGAGTTTAGGGCAAAAGTCTTAATTTGGGATCTAAGTTGCTTAGAGTAGGTTCTCAGGATGCCAACACATTATTTCAGACTGCTACATATTTCTGATACACCATTAGCACCAAAAAATGAATGGGCCTCCCTGGAGACCCAATTTACTACCACTGAAATGTGTTAGCATCGAGACAGGTGCTCTCTGGAGTTGAGAAAATTGCCCGTCCCTAAGAACTAGTATTAGGGAAGAGCAAATCTAGCCCATTATATCTCTAAAAAGTAATGAAAAATGTGTGTGTGTTTTCAGGCTGAATATTAGATAGAGAATGTATTTTTCAATGGTAGATCAATGGTAAGTCCATTTGCTTGACTTGAAGAGCTATATTTCAGGCAAGGTGCCTAGATTTAAACTTAAAAGAGGGAAAAATTCCAAACCTGATAGCTACTTACACTAAAAGCTAAAGAAACTGTGGGTTGCATGAAGATTTGCAAGTGTGTGTCTCTACATTGGATTCACATTGGTTTTCATTGCATTTTGAGGCTCTGGAGTTAGGAACATTTGGATTCCAGTCCCAGATCACTGCTCACCAGCTGTGCAACCTTGAGCATATTACTGAACCCCATCTGACCCTCAGTTTCCTTGTTTCAATTAAGGATATTTAGGATAACAACCTTAAAGGATTGTTGGAAAGATTAAATAAGATAATGTGTGGAAAGGACTTCAACACAGAACTTAACACTGTACTCAATAAAATACTGAGGTACAGAAAGCACCCTGTGATAGTCTCTCTCTGCTTACCTGGGCTGTAAGAATATCCTACAGATGAATATAGCCAGGGGTGTTTTCTGCTGAGCTGAATTCCAACCTGCTGTGTCTCTTCCTCCCACAGTGCACTGAGTACAGAGCTCAAGTTCAACTCAGCCAAACCCCTCTGGATACTACTGCTGCCTTCCCACTAATCTGCACTGTAATGGTAAACACTCTCCACAGGTCTCCTTTATTTGAGACTTTTAGTGGCTTTCTACTTGCTTCTGTCAGAGGAAGCAGGAAAGAAGAGGCAAGCTGAGGTGGATTCCTTAGTCCAAGAGGGAATTTCATTTTGAAAGAAATGGCTTTCCCTAGGCAAGACAGGAAAAGGAGTGAAGTTTCCTAAATTAATCTAGAGGGGAAAATGTTCACATTCATTAAAAAAAAAAAAAATTAAGGATACTTCCTCATACTGGGCTGACTTAAAATTCAGTAGCTTACATCGATTTAAAAAATGGGGTGGGGGCAGGGGTGGAGGAGCTGGGAACAGTGCCCCACGCCTGTAATCCCAGGGACTTAGGAGCCTGGCTAGCATCAGCAATAGCAAGGCCTTAAGTAACTTAGTAAGACCCTGTCTCAAAATAAAAAATAAAAAGAGCTGGAGATATAGTTCAGTGGTAAAGCACTCTTGGATCCAATCCCTAATACCAAAAAAAAAAAAAGGTGGAGGGGAGGAGGAACCAGGTGTGGTGTGTGGTAACACACACCTATAGTCCCAACTACTTGAAAGGCTAAGAGGCAGGAGAAGGAGAATTACTTGAGCCCATAAGTTCAAAATCAGCCTGGGCAACATAGTGAGACCCTGACTCAAAGAAAGGGGGTCAGAGTCTAGAAATCCAAACTTCAATTATCTGTTCTCATCCTGGTTTAGCCACTTTCAGAGCCATTAAAGAAATAATCTCCTTCAATCTGTGTGTGTGTGTGTGTATGTGTGTGTGTGTGTGTGTGTGTCTGTTCTGTGAGGTGGAGGAGCTAAGATTTCGACAATATGATCAAAAGAACCACATAGACCAACAGAGACAAAGAAATTGTAAATGGAATACTTAATTCTGTTCTCTTTCCCCAGTCACTCACTGGGACATTTTGGCATCCTCCTCAGTTGTTGGACTAAGGCAAATTACAGTAGAGCTGAGAGAGCTGGATGTGTCTCCCCCAATAAGCCTCCAAGAATCAATCTCTCACTTATACCAATTCTTTTTACCAAGAAGACAAGTCCTCCTGCTCAATCCCACCCTCACCCCAGACACACTGAGCATGCTCTCAAGGGCACCACTGTGGTATCTGCCATAGCAACAGCTGAATAACTGGAGATGCTCTGACAGCCCACCCACTCCTGAGACAACACAGCTGGCCCAAGGGGCTCCTCATTAGCAAAACTCCATGCCTCATCCAGACTCCCATGTGTCCGACCCTAGGTGACTCAAAGTAATATGCTCTTCTTACAGAAGGATTCCCATCTTCTCCTGGAATTAGAAGAAACAGGACAGAAACTGCTGTCCCTATCATTTCAGCACTGTCTTCCTTTCATATCCTTTTTCTTTTCTCTGATAAACAGAGAATAGGGAATAGAGACTCTGAAATGACAAATGAAGAAGACAAGTTGTCAGAGATGCATTCATCTTAGGACTGGGAACCAAAGGAAAAAACTTCTTTTAAAAAAAAAATTTATTATATTTTTAGGTGTAGATGGACACAGCCTTTATTTTTATGTGGTGCTGAGGATCGAACCTGGGTCCCTCCCATGCTAGGGGAGCGTTCTACCACTGAGCCACAGTCCCAGCCCCCAAAGGAAAAAAACTTCTGATGGTAATTCATGTTAATACAAAATGCCCCACAGCACCATTTCAGGTTGTCCTCAATGTCCTGGCCACCACCTTCAGCACTATATTAGTTTGCTATGGTCACCATAATAAAGTAACACAGACTGAGTAACTTAAATAACAGAAATTTATTTTCTCAAAATCCTAGAGGTTAGAAGTCTGAGATCAAGATATAGGCAGGGTTGGTTTCTTCTGAAGTCTTTCCTTAGCTTACAGATGGCCATCTTTGTGTTAACATCATGGTCTTCTCTCTGTGCACATCTGTCCTGATCACACCTTCTTTTAGGACACCAGCCATATTGGATTAGAGTCCACATGTATGACCTCGTTTTACCTAATTGCCTCTGCAAAGGCTCTATCTCTAGAAATTGTAAACCAAGAAATCATAAATGAGATTAAAATAAAGCAAAATCCATTGCAGAATAGATTTGCAAATCTGGAAACAGGCTCAGCCAGATGGAACCAGTGCTTTGCCAAAGAAAAGTGGACTTGGATTCTTACCAAGGCCAGCAGTTGGTAACTGACATAAATGAGGGTGGGTGTAAATTTTCTGTGTGTCTTGGAATATCCAGGTAGAGGCAAAACTGGTCACTCTAGTATTCTCAAACCTTCCATGATAGTATTAGATTCATGATAGTATTAGATTCAGATTTCAGTTCCTGGTGTGACGTCTGCAAACAAAGCACTGTTTCTGTCAGGAAATCTCTAAGGCTCAGGATAAGATTTTTATTTTTATTTTTTACCATGCTGCAGCATTATTTTTTTAATCAAAGTCTGAGGTAGTATGAGGTAGTAAGGGTTAGGACTTCCACTCAAATTTTGGGGGGACACAACTCAGTCCATCACAAGGACAAACCAGGAGCCTCATCAGATATGATTTCCTGTGCACAGATAGTTTCTAGGGATAATTTCATTCTTTCACAGCAGGAAACAAAAGATATGGAATCTTTCTTGCAACTTCCCGGAAGGTGGTCTAGATCTGGAAGATTTTGTAATGGGAAAATCTCAGAAGCGAGATCTTTCTGTTTATCAAGACTAGAGTTGAGAAACATGACTAGCAGCCACCAACCATGCAATACATATCATCTTGAACTTTTACTGTCAAAGTTAGGTTTGGGGCTGGGGATATAGCTCAGTTGGTAGGGTGCTTGTCTTGCATGCACAAGGCCCTGGGCTCAATCCCCAGCACGCACACACACACACACACACACACACACACACACACACACAAAGTTAGGTTTTGGAGGACAAGATACAATCTGCAGTTGGGAATCTATATGGGAGTAAGTCACTATATGTATTAAAGTAATTCTAGTTGCTGTAACATATAAACCCCTAAATCTTAGGGGTGCAGACATAGAGATTTATTTCCTTCTCATATTACATCTAGTGGGCAGCAAGATGGGAGAGGTGAGCAGGTGGCTCTGTTTCACAAACTCATTAGGCACCCAAGACGGTAGAAACTCTGGTATTTTCAACATGCGACTCCCACTGGGGCACTCAATTTAAAAGCAAGATGTTGCCAGGTATGGTGGTGCATACCTGTAATCCCAGCAGCTTGGGAGGCTGAGGCAGGAGGATGGCAAGTTCAAAGTCAGGTTCAGCAATTTAGCAAGCTCTAAAGCATCTTACCAAGATAATGTCTCTAAATAAAATATAAATTGGGCTGGAATATGGCTCAGGGGTTAAACTCCCCTGGCTTCCAATAGTACCAAAATAAGCAAGTTAAAAAAAAAAAAAAAAAAAAAAAAAAAAAAAAAAAAAAAAGCAAGATGCTGGTTCATTCTAAGAGTTACCTGTCAGGAAGGGTCAAGGAGAATGCCCATTACCAAGGACAAGGAAATACTCCATTCCATGTCCTGTGCATGTCAAGATCACAGACTTTGCATTAAAGTGGAGAAGGACTCTTCAACAGAAGAAGGGAGAGTTGACACTGTAGTCTTAGATTAACAGACTACAGAAAGGCTGCTTGAAAGGAGTGGTACTGAAATACCTTTGAAAGAGGTCACAGCATTTGTCCAGAAGATAATTTGGAACCTACAAAGGGACAATATTTGGCCAGTAGAGTAAAACACTGAGAAAACCTCTTTGTTAATTGAGATTTTTAGCTTTTCGAACATGAGGCAGGAAGTTCTTCTGAATATGGAGGGCTGCCCTAGGCACTGGCAGCCAGCTGGCAGAAGTCAAGAGAGAAAATAGAGGATCAGGATCAAATAGAAGGTTTTCAAGGATCCTGCCTAGGGGTGGTAAAGCAAACTTCTTCCAGTCTTCCAACTTCCATTGGCCTAAGTGCAAAGGGACTGCCGGGCAGTTATTTTTCAGCTGCAACTCTTTCAATGGAAGAGGAGCAGACCATGGTGGACAATGAGCATTTCTGCTCCATATAAAGGAGGTTCATGGTTCACAGTGGCCCCCAACCTTAGGTGTGCATTAGTGTCACTTGTGGAACTTTAAAAAATGCAAGTGGTAACTGGTGTGATGGTACAGCTACCCAAAGGCCTAGACAGAAGGATCTCAAATTCAAGGTCATCCTGGGAAACTTAGCAAGACCCTGTCTCAAAGATTTAAAAAGGATGTGTGTGTGTGTGGAGAGGGGAGTACTGGAGATGTAGCTTGGTGGTAGAGCACTTCCCTGGAATAAGCAAGGCCCTGGGTTCAATCATCAGTACTGGGGGATAGTGGGGAGCATGTGCCTGGGCCACAGTCCAGACACTCTGATTCAGTAGGTTGGGGTGGTGCCTGGAGGAAATCTATATTTTTAGTCTTCACTGGTGATACCAAAGCAGAACCAGGCTTTAGAGTCACCAGTGTATTCTGGAGTGTATGCTTCTGGCATTGCCTCTCAACAGCTTTAAAAATCACTTTCCAGGGTTGAGTTTAATTTAATTAGTTTGTTTTACAGGGCTGGGGAATCTTACTTCAGGCCTGCAGCAGGCTAGGCAAGTGCTCTACAACCTAGTTCCACCCCCAGTCCCTTCTCAGGTTATTCATTGTCAACAATGTTATTTTAGTTGGCTTCAGTTTTGTATCTGCTGATGAAATAAGTTTTCACCATGATAAACCCCAAACAGTACTGAGAGCAAATACTTTTGAGCAGGTTTTCAATAACAGAGTACATATAATGATTAATAACATACTGTGATTTATTTCTTATCATCATATGACACACTAAAATAACTCAGGTGTGTAGAATTGGTAATTTATTGATTTCTGAGAAGTTCACAGTTGTTCTCTGTCCCATATAATCATTATATTTAGAAAGTGTTTTTGTTTGTTTGTTTTTGGTGATTACAATTTTTTAAAAATTTCCTTTAAGTGTGCTACCAAAAATAAGAATAAAATAGACTTTTGTGATTTCTAAATTCTAATGTAATCATTTAGAAATTATTACTGGGCTGGAGGTGTATCTCAGTGGCAAAGCACTTGCCTATTTAGTATGTACAAGGCCCTGGGTTCAATACCCAGCACTGCAAAAAAAAAAAAATTTAAATAAAAAATTACTGTATAACTATTTGAAAACATTGCTAAGTAGGAGTGGTGCAAGCCTGTAATCCCAGCAGTTTGGGAGGCTGGGGCAAGAGGATCTTAAGTTCAAAGCCAGCCTCAGCAAGTTAGCGAAAGGGCTGGGGATGTGGCTTAGTGGTGAAGTGTCCCTGGACTCAATCCCTGGTACCAACAAAAAAAAAAAAGGAAAGGAAAGAAAATAGTGCTAAATGCAAATATTATATATTGGGGCTGGGGATGTGGCTCAAGCGGTGGCGCGCTCGCCTGGCATGCGTGCGGCCCGGGTTCGATCCTCAGCACCACATACAAACAAAGATGTTGTGTCAGCCGATAACTAAAAAAATAAATATTAAAATTCTCTCTCTCTCTCTCCCTCTCTCACTCTCTCTTTTAAAAAAAATGTTATATATTAAAAGGTCATCTTAATTAAATATATTAGAATTACTTTCTTCTCCACCTATTCTCACACTGCTTTTTATATATGTATTATGTTCAATTTTTGTTTGTATATATATTTCATTTTATATTTAACATATTTATTTATAATAAGCTATATAATAATAAGCAACTATATAATTAGTTGCTGTGTTTATTAGATAGTAAGCTCCTGAAGGCTAAAGTTAATGTAATGCTCACTGTCATTATCTTCCACAGTATGTTACACAAACAAGCATTCAAATATTCATTACAATAGCTGGGCAGAGTAGCACATGCCTGTAATTCTAGCAACTTGGGAGGCTAAGGCAGGAGGATTGGAAGTTCCAGGCCAGTCTGTGCAACTTAGTGAAATCCTATCTTAAAATAAAATAAGAAAAGGGCTGAGGATTTGGCTCAGTGGTAAGGTGCCTCTGTTAATCCCCAGTATTGAAACACACACAAACACACACACACACACACACACACACACACACACTCCCACTCCCCCCCCCCCCCATTACAGTGACTGGAAATCATACAAACCATTTCACTTATTCAGTGTCGAGTATGAATGAACAACTTCCCCTGCCTTGAGGAAGTGGGGGGGAAGACAGAAGGTAAAGAAATAAATACATAAAATAGGAGCTGAGGATGTGGCTCAGTGCACAGTGCTCGCCTAGTATACATGAAGACCTGGCTTCTGGCTTCAGTCCTCAGCTCCACCACAAAAACATAAAACAAACAAATAAATAAGACATAAAGTCTGTGATCTGATCGTAAGTATGATGGAGAAAAGTAAAGCAGGAGAGTGGGATCAAGTATTACTGGAGGAAGGAGAGCACTTCAGTTTTACATGGGAAAGTCAGCAAAGACTTCAAGGAAGCTTGACTTTGGATAAAATACCATAAGAAGTGAGGGGCGCCTGTGTGCACATCTGGGGTCAGAGCATTGAAAGGACAGGGAGTAGCAGGCATGAATGCTGTGAGGCTGGAGCATGCTAAAGTCCCTACAGAGCCGCAGAGACCCCGGTTTGTGGAGGGATATGTGTGTGTTGGGGGGTTAGGGAGGATCAAGCAGGAGAACATAAAAAGAAGAGGCCAGGGGGCTGGGGATGTGGCCCAAGCGGTAGCGCGCTCGCCTGGCATGCGTGCAGCCCGGGTTCGGTTCTCAGCACCACATACAAAAATAAATATTAAAAAATTCTCTCTCTCTTTATTAAAAAAAAAAGAGGCCAGGGAAGTGGTGGGGCACAGCACCTTGTTTGTTATTTTAACTTTGACTTTGACTCAGTGAGAAGATAAGAAGGTTTTGAGGGAAAAGGTGACTTTTCTTACATTTAACAAGGTTCAGTTTTGTCTCAGTCCTTTCCAGCTACTAGAACAGAATACCATAAATTAGGTAGCTTATAAGCAAGAGACATGTATTTCTTGTCATTCTGGAGACTGGGAAATCCAAGATCAAGGTGCCTGCAGATTCAGTATCTCATTTATTTCATGTAGGTCTACTTCCTGGTTCATAGAGGGTGACTTCTCTCTGTGTCCCCACATGAAAGAAGAGGATGAGGGGTTCTCTGGGGTCTCTTTTTATAAGGGCACTAATCCCATTCATGAGCCACCCCCCCATAACCTAATCATTTCCCAAAGGCTTTCCTTCTTTTCTTTAATTTATTTAAAAGGATTTTTTGTAGTTGTAGATAGACAGAATGCCTTTATTTGTTTATTTTTATTTTAAAAAAATTTGCAGTTGGACCAAATGCCTTTATTTTATTTGTTAATTTTTATGTGGTGCTGAGGATTGAACCCAGGGCCTCACGCATGCTAGGCAAGCACTTTGTCACTGAGCTACAGCCCCAACCCAACGCTCTCCTTCTTATACTTTCACATTGGGGATCAGGTTTCAACATGAATTTGTGTGGTGCAGGGGGACACAATCACTGAATGTATATCAAGTTTGCATTACGAGCCAGGCATCACACCTGGGTGGCTCACACCTGTAATCCCTACGTCTCAGGATGCTGAGGCAAGAAGATCACAATTTTGAGGCCAGCCTCAGCAATTTAGTGAGACTCTGTTTCAAAATAAAAATAAAAAGGGTTGGAAATGGAACTTAAGTGATGAAGTGCCCCTGGGTTCAATCTGCCAGTACTCCTTCCAAAAAAGCTGGTATTAAGGCTTGGGGGAGAAGAGTGAAAACGGGGGAAATAGAGATTAGTGTAAGAATCCAAATAACAGATGATGGTGGCTTGGGCCAGGACATTGGCAGTGGAATTGGTAGGCAGTGCTCAGATGCCAGATATATTTTGAATAGCATTTTTTGGGTTGTAAGAGAAAGGGTATCAGTAATGGCTCTAAGGCATTTAAGAGTAACTAGAAGGATGGAGTTACAGCAACTCAAGTGGGGCAGACTTGAGTGCACAGGTTAGGAAAGGAAGCCAGTAGCTCTATTGTAGATAATGTTAAGTTTGAGATGCCTATAAAATAATCTAAGTGGAAATGCAAAGAGGCATATGAAATGAAGGCTGGAGTTCAGAAGAGAGATCCAGACAGAAGATATAAATAGGGAGTTTTCAACCTACTGTTGGTATTTAACACACTAAGACTGCCTGAGCTCACAGGTCAGTGAGGGTAGCCAGAAAAGTTCAAGGACTGAATCCTAGGACACTCCAAAGTCGAGACATGAGAGGAAACCCAGTGCAACGCAACAAGCAGAAAGTATTTTGAGGAGGGAGGGAACAATCTTGCAAATGCTTCTGGGAAGTCAAGCAGGAAGGCTTGAGAAGGGTGACCAAGAACTGACGCTTGTTATATGTAATTTTGTATAACATTGAGGGTCTCCCTCCATTTCCATGCAATTTCCCTTTTCTCTCCCTTTCCCTCCCACCTCATGTCTCTGATTAATGTTAATCTTTTCTTCCTGCTCTTCCTCCCTGCTCTGTTCTTAGTTGCTCTCATTATATCAAAGAAGTAACCGATGTGATTCTGCAATCTGTATTTGGGGTAAAAATGGGAGTTCATAATCCACTTGAATCTAATATATGTAATATGAGATGTCAAGAGCTTTGTAATATTTTGAACAACCAATTAAAAAAAAGAGAGAGAGCTATCTAGTAAAAAAAAAAAAAAAAAGAACTGACGCTTGGATTTAGCAATATGGAATTTAGTGGAGACTTGACAAGAACTGATTAGGAAGCCAGATTAGAATGGGTTCAAGAGAGAGTTGGAGGTAAGGAATTGGGAACAACGGTAGGGGAAACTCTCTCAAGAACTTTTGCTCTGAAAGCAAAGTAGTAATGTGGAGGTACCTAAAGAAGTAGTGGAATCAAGTGTTACAAATACCTGCCCAATCCAGGCAAGGTGGCACACACCTGTAATCCCAGTGACTTGGGAAACTGAGGCAGGAGGATCACAAACTAAAGAACAGCCTCGGCAATGTAGTGAGCCTCTGTCTCAAAATGAAAAATAAAAAAGGGATGAGGATTTATCTCAGTGAATGGGGGGAGGCTGAAGGGTGGGGGGATGCCCCCATTCTGCTCCCTAGCCTCCACAGGGCTTGGTGTCACTTGCCTATAGTTCTAGCTACTCCTCAGGCTGAGGCAGGAGGATGGCTTGAGCCCAGGAGTTTTCTGGGCAAAGATCCCATCTCCTTGAACCAACAAAAAACCTTCCCAAGAATGGAAAAATAGCATGTTTGGGGAGGATGGGCACCATCAGAGAGAAAATTTGGTTTTCAGAGAGGCAAGGGAGATTGGCTGTGCTATGCTTTTGACTGGGATGTCAGGAAAGCAGGAGGGGCTGCCCCAGGTAGAAGCTGGGTTCATCATTCCATCCAGAGGAAGAAGAGGGACAGGGACCTTAGAGTTGAAGGGCCACAATGGCGACAGGAAAGCAAATGTGGGAGAGGAAGTTAATTACCTAGCAGGATAATAGGTGAGTTCTTTGCATTCTCCAAGTGTTCTGATATGTATTATTACACAATTTCACAAGATATTAAAAGAAACAATTCATTTTGACACAGGATTCTGTAATGTAGGCAGAGCAGTTTTGAAGCCTACTCTCTGTTCCTGCACTAGTGTCAGAAGCGACCCCTAGTGGTTCATTTGGACCACTATTTTTTTTTCTTGTTTTCTTGATCTTGGAAGTACAAAATAACAATGTCCACATTATATTACTCTTAAGGAAATACCTACAATTCACAGTTAAATTTAGAAGAATAATGTCAGGCATTTGAGTAAAATAAACTCAAACCATCTGCAGTTCAATCTGGAGTTGGTATTAATTATCATTCTAAGAATTTCCCCTCTAAGTACATCGCTGCGTGCAGCACCTCCAAGACTGATGTATATTGTGATTCTTGGATAAGTGATTTTATTAAATCCAAAGAAAGGACAACCGGTAGTCCATTGCTGATCCAAGGCTGAATGATCTTGATTCTTACACAGAGTACAAACTCCTCATATTTTTCTTTATTGGTTTCACTTGATTTTTTATTGTTAGTGAGTTTCCTCTGCCTGGATTGTTCCCTCATCCTCATCAGAGTCTCTCCAGCTCTTCTGGACTGCCTTAGATCTCCCCTGCTATGCAATCTTTCAACACCACGTGCTCCTTTCTGCCTCATGCCATTTTCCCCAACTGTAATGAAACAAGCAATTCTGCAATTATTGTTTAATGTCTGTTTTGGTAAAATCACGAGACTCATAAGGTCAGAGACTATGTCTTGTTTATTTGCCACTGTTTCCTTAAGCACTTAGCTCAGTGCTCAGCATACGACCAATACTCAATAGGCATTTATTGAATGAATAAACACGATCCTGCAGGAGACTCTTACCAGGCTCCTGTTGACATCTTTTGGATTCCACTACAGAGGAAATTGCATTTCAGAAATGGATTCTATTTATAAAATATAATTGGAAATTGCTTTAGGTGCACCTGAGACAGATGCAATAATTTGTTTAAAAAAATCATTCCAACTATTCTTTCAATAGTACAATCTATAGGATCAAAATGTTAAGTTTTTGGCCTCCTTACCCCTGCCCCCAATACTGAGAATTGAGTGTAAGGTCTCTTGTATGCCAGGCAAGCACTCCATCACTGAGCTATATCCCTGGCTCTTTTTAAATTTTATTTATTTATTTTTTAAATAGACACCTTTTATTATTATTATTTTTTTTCTTTTTTGTGGGACTGGGGATTGAACCCAGAGCTTTGTGCATGTTAGGCAAGCACTCTACCAGCTGAGCTATATCCCCAGCCCCTTTAAATTTTATTTTGAGATAGATTCTCACTAAACTGCCCAGGCTGGCCTTGAACTTCTCATTCTCCTGCCTCAGCCTCCTGAATAGCTGGGATTAGAGGCACTTGCCATTCCCCCTGGCAAGTTTCTAGCTCTTAAACAAAGCAAATCTTTACAAAGAAGAATTTACTGGAATTGTTTTTCAAAGCAGAACCAAGGAAGATAAAATAAGATGCCAATACAAAGGGAAGTATAATAAGACCTTTTCACACTGCATAGCCAGATCCGTGATCCTAACCCACAGTCCCACTTATTCTCAGACATGGTAACATTTTGGTGCCATAGGTCTCAACTCAGCAAAAGTACCACCAGAAGATATGGGCTTGTGATGGGTTTGTGATAGTGTTTGCCCATATGAAGTCTTTATGTCATCCAGCCTCATCTTTGGAATCCTTCTAAGTACTTTTACTTATCACCAGAGACAACCAGTTGTGAAATATTATATTGGCCTATATTCTCTGGATTCTAGACATATGACTTGGAGTCAAGTGGGAAGACAGTAAAGTGCTCTGAGCAGGAAATAATTTTTGTCTATCTGGACCATCTGTTTCTGAATATATATACATACATTTATATATATGTGCATATGTATACACAAATACATAAATATATATACGAATACATACATAGCATGAGGAGTAAACCTAGGGCCTTGCACAAACTAAGCACATATTCTACCACTGAGCAACACTCCCAGCCCTTGAAACTTCTAATCTTCTCCCACAACCCCTATTCCAAATAATTTGATCTCTTAGGTGTTATATTTTGGCATATTTGTTTTTTGCTTTTGCAGAACTGGGACTTGAACTGAGGAGCAGCAGACTACTAATTTATACCTGCAGCCCTTGTTATTTCTTATTTTGGGACAGGGTCTCACTAAGTTGGCCAGGCTGGTCTTTAACTTGTGATCCTGTAGAATAGTTGGGATGTTGTAATCCTTTTCTTATAGGCCCTGAAAAAGATTCTTTTGCTGTTCAAAGGCAACATTGATTTCCTAAGATCACTACTTTATCATTGTTTTTAATGGGAGCATATATGATGATTAAGCCCACTCAATAAGAACTTCTTTTGTTTTGGTATTTTCAGATTAACTATCAGAATTAATACAAGGATACTATACAGGTATATTTCTGGGATGAACCCTCAAACTTGTGCTTCCTTCTTCAGGCTTTTCTCATTTTGTTCTTTTGAATGGCTCCTCATCATCTCTTCAGGTCTCAGCTTAAATGCTGTACTCACAGAGGCTTGGCCTGACTACCCAATCTTATTTATTTATTAAAAAAAATTTTTTTTTGTAGTTGTAGATGAATAGTATGCCTTTATTTTGTTTTTATTTTTATGTGGTACTGAGCATAGAATCCAGTGCCTCATGCATGCTAGGCAAGCGCTCTGCCACTGAGCTATAGTCCCAGCCGCCAATCTAATTAATTGGGCTCCTACACCCTTAGTCTCTTATAGATTCTGTTATTTTTCTTCATACCATTTTTATAGGTCATATATTTGCGTTCACTCATTTAGTTCTATTTCTCTAAAATGTAAGGTTCCCAAGGGCAGGAACCTTGTTCATTTTGTTCACTTTTGTATTTCTCAGCTCCTTGAACAATCCTTTACATGTAGTGGATACTCCATAAACATTTGTTGACTGAATGAGTATTTCTTTGATTATTTCACTTATGCTTGTTCTATCACATTTTAGTTCTTACAATTGCACTGTTACTCCCAAGGGGGGAGGAGAAAATTACAATGCCCCTTCCTTCCATCGCTGGGTACTGAGGATAGCAAATTCTGCTCATTTGCTAAGAAGCTACTGGCTTCTCTTGGGAAACTGTCAAAGACCCAAAGGTGCACAATTATTCTACTAGTAATAGCGTGACTGAGGCAATCAAGAGAGCTGTCAGAAAAGGTTTTAAAGTTACATTCATTGGATTCTTGGGCACCCCAAACTGTACACTAGTGAATTACAGAATAAGCAGAATGCTGAAGTTTTTTAAAAATTTGCATAACGAACCAAGGCATCTTACACCATCTGTAATTCAGATGTACACAGCCTTCGCTCCAGGAAGCTGAGTTCTTGCAGCAACCTATCTGCCCAATGGGGGGCGGCAGCATCTTAGTAACTCACTCCCTGAAGATGTGTAGGTGGGAGGAGAGATTCGCGTTCAAAATCTTTTTGACTCTACCCACACTCCGTAGCGCCTTAGCCCGCTCGAGTTTCAATGCGCGTTGTTGCTGGACGAAGCGGAGTCCTATACACCGCCCGCTGCTCTCCTGATCATGGCTTCTCCGAGTTCCTTCACCTACTACTGCCCTCCATCTTCCTCCCCTGTCTGGTCAGAACCGCTGTACAGTCTGAGGCCCGAGCACGCGCGGGAGCGGTTGCAGGACGACTCGGTGGAAACAGTCACGTCCATAGAACAGGTGAGGTGGCAGGACTGGGCGAGGCGCCCGCGCGGGGCCTTCTGGGAGCGGCAGTCCCATCCGCCGGGCTGCCGGGGTGCGGAACTCAGCGCGGAACTACTCCTCCCACAGTGCACCGCGGCGCCCTCTCTGGCATGCTCTGGGCGCCCAGGCTGGGGCTTCCGAGTGCAGCGTTTGTGGGGCGGTATTGGGTAGGGGTCGTTGTCAGAGTTGAGGTTGGGAGAGAGGATGGACCCGGGTCTTCTCTACCTCAGAGAGCGGAGAGAACCTGTTCTGTGCCTGGAGCCCTCAACAGCTCGGGCGGATCAGTCAGTCCACTTCATTCTGCTGGGACGTCGGGAGGTTCAGGGACAGTGCACTTTCCTCCACCTGCTTGCAATTTCGGGACGCCGAGAGGACCGAACGGCCAGACTGCGTTTAGGCCATCCCATAATCTGTTAATTTCTGACGGCCGTGCCAGGTTGGGGCCTGCCTCGTGATGGGCATTTTGGTGGCTCTTTGAGCACCAGTTATGTACACGTTGGACACAATATTAAACGCTGGAAGTACAGAGAAATAAAACAGTTTTTGACCAGGAACCTGGTTGGGAAGACAGGCAGGAAAACAACAGTTTGGAAGGTGCTAAAATAAAATACGAATTTTGAACTGTTTTTCATTCACTAAGGCCTAGAGATAGAATCGAAACTTATCATTTTGAAAAGTAGGAAACTGTAGTGAACTACAGTTTCATTTTTTTTCTCATTCCCAAACTGGAATTGTTCCCAAATTTGTTGTTGTAGAGCTGTTTAACCATCTGTTACTAGGAGGAGTGGTCAGGATGATTCTTTTTAGCACTAACAAATAAACATCCTGCTGCTTACTAAAATAAGATATCTTAGTAAGATCAGTCCCCACGCTTATTAATCTTGAAGGGAACTGCTTTATTTTTCATACCTGAATCTGGGTGCCTCTATGTAGGCAAAATTAGTAGCAGTAATTATTTTACTGTACCATTAGGACTTTATATATAATTATACATTTATAACAAAACAAGGGCTTGAATGCATGGTTATATGTTTAGTAGCGGAGGGAATATTTCATGCTTTATGAGTTTAATGAATAGTAAAGGAAACCCTTACCTTTTAAACGTAGCTCCTCAGGTTAGTTAGTTCACCAGTGTATCCTACAAAAGTCTTTTGCAAAGGAGCACAAAGACATCTCCCATCAGGGAAAAACCTACAGGATCTTTGCAGTGTTCCTAAGTGATGAATTGTTGAGTTGATTCAGGACAATTCTGTTTTCTTTTGATTTGACTTTAGACTATGAGATTATCTTTTCTTTTTCTTTTTGCCTTCTCATCCCTGATGTTATTCTTTATGTAGTTAACTGAATTGACCTAGAAGATAAGCTAGGGGAGAAAAGGAAATCAGAAGTTGGTCTGTTAATTATGAGGCCAATATAGAGACTTCTATGGGTTGAGAAGCAAATTAAAAACAGGGACATGATAAGGAGTTTTTCTGATCTGCTCTTTCTCTGTTTTATATACTGCTACACCCCATTCCCCCCTCGTAAATTGCTGAAGTTCCTACCTGCTTAGTCCTGCGTGGAAAACACCAACAAAAATAAGCAGGAAAACAGCAGACACAATGAGCAATGCAAAAATGGATATAAGGTCCTTCATCTTCAAAGGACTAGGCCAAGGCCAAGGCTGAGAAAGGATGCTAGGTCCTGATATATTATTATAGAGCATCTTTCAGACATGGGCCCAAAGATTTGATAGGTAGTATAGCATCTTATATTTCTTTTCCATGTCATAATTAGCTCACATTTTAGGTTTTAGATGATTAGATGCAGTTAGTAGAAAGAAATGTGGTATCTCATTCTGTGGCTTTCTCAGTGTTTTAATAATCATGATAGCAACCATTTATTTGGTCCCAGCACTGTAATAAATGTTCTCTGTACATTGTTTCTTTCATTCCTTATACGTTTTGCAGATGAGAATACTGAGGTTAGAGAAGTACCAGATTGGTAAGTTAATGATGATACATTCATCAGAAACAGCAACCTTGTTAGGGTATCCTACTGTTGTTTACAGAGGATGCTCTTATTCTTTTGGTTTTGACCGAAGCCTCCATATATTCATAGGGATTTACTGACTGCTCAGTTTTGTGCCATTGTAAAAAAAACAAATGCTGGGCTGGGGTTGTGGCTCAGTGGTAGGGCACTTGCCTAGCACATGCAAGGGCCTGGGTTCGATCCTCAGACCACATAAAAATAAATAAATTGTGTTCAACTACAACTAAAAAAAAAATAAATGTTTAAAAAAAACAATGCTTCTCATTTCTGATTATCAGGAGACTTATTTATTTGGAAGAACCCTTTGCTGGGGGTCCTCTGTTCCATTCATTTTTTAAAAAATATTTTTTTAGTTGTAAATGTTTTTTTTTTAATTCTATTTATTCATTTATATGTGGTGCTGAGGATTGAACCCAGGGCTTCACACATGCCAGGCAAGTGCTCTACCACTGAGCCACAATTCCAGCCCCTCTATTCATTCTTTTAACAAATATTTGATGGACTTTTATGTGTTAGGCTCTGTTCTAGGCACTTGGCATAAGTCAGTGAACAGAGGAGATTGATTTGATGTTTTTAGGAAACTTGTTCCAGGTCAGGGAGGTGTCAATTAAAGAAAAAATATAGGGCTGGAGGTGTAATTTAGTGGTAGAGTGCTTCCCTGGCATGCACGAGGCCCTGGGCTAATCCCCAACTTTACCACCACAAAATTAATTAATTACTTTATTTAAAAAAATAATAATAAATAATTAGACATGCTGTGGAGATCAATAAGGAGGAAAACAAGAGGTGTTCTTGGAATGGTGAAAGATAAAACTGATGTTACATTTGAACTGAGACCTGAAGTACATGAGGGAATAAATTATGCATGGATCTGGCAGAAGAACCTTCTGAGGAGAGAGCAGCAAGTGCAAAAGTCTCGAGGCAGGAGAGAGCAAGAGAGGAGATGGGATCGCACAGAACCTGATTGGCTGTTTATAAGTATTTTAAAACTGGGAAACCACTTGGCTAGATAGTGTTTATTTATCTCCTAGATTCACTCGGTGCTTTTCCATGCATATCCTGGGGTACATCAGATTCCCTTGCCTAGTGCTGCTGGTTGTTTTGGGACATGGAAATATTGCTAGGAGGTGAGAAAGAGGGAGAAGAATACAGTGTATTTCTTCTCTTCTGCAGGGTTGTGTGGGCTAGAGTTTCTCTAGACTGAAGGTCACATCTCTCAGATATCTTTTCCGTAGAGCTCCCTGTCTCCCTTTCCACTCCTTTCCTTCACACCTTCAGGTCTAGAAGGGTTAAGTGCCCTGGAGTTCCCCCGCTCCAGATGCTGTATTCGCCTTTGTGGGTTCTCTACATCTGCCCACACCTTTTTAAATAGTTCCTGTGTAAACTCTCCTGGATTCACCTACTTTGTGCCATCTGTTTCCTGCCAGGACTCAATGATCCATGATCAGAGCAGATAGTGGGGAGGCGAGGGTGGATGCGGGGAAACCAGTTAGGAGGCTATTGCAATATCCTGGGTGAGGTGATGACAGCTTAGTTCATGGTGACAGTCATGGAGGTAATGAGGAATGGTAGTTTTTGACCGTCTCTCCCTTGACAAGTGTTTTGTCATGTGATGCATGGGTCTTTCATGACTCCAGAAACAAGATGCGTTGTGTTGTTAGAGCTTGCCTTCTGTATTGTGCATTTGGAGTCACTCCATTGCAAACACTGATTCAGGCCAGTAGGTTAATGCTGGTAGTCTCCGTGATTGCAGTCTTGCCAAGATGGTTGTTTACAATAGACACTACTCCTGTTTTTCTTTTAGTTTGCCCTTGAACAGGGGCCAAACCTTCCTCCACTTGAAATGACACAATGTCATTAGACAGCATTCAGTCAAGTGACAATCAACTCTGAGGGGACAATAAAAGAATTATTAGTCTTGGTTCCTATTCTCAAAGTTCTTTTTCTCTCAGGAAAAAAAGGATGCCTGAATCAATTTCAGAGTGCTGGTTATTACTGCATTGTCTGGGAAATGGAAGAGCGCTCTGTGGCCTGAGAAGATTGGGATGACTTTGTGGAGAATGCGGAACTGTGGTTGGGCACTACAGGGTGGAGTTGGGGGAACCATTCCATTAGAATGACCCCGTAGCGGGGAAGACTTAGGCTTGATGGGGCACAATTAGGATGATGGCCTACCCAGAATGGAGGGTGCAGGTCAGATATGGTAGGAAATGAGGCATGCTGGAGGGGTGTTGAGAGCAGGTTGGTTTCAAGTGGTGGGCAGTAGGCTATCGTGGCCAAGGATCAGAAAGTTCCAGGAGAGAATCCTGGATTCCTGCTGTATACTTGCCTCATGGTGTAGTCTCTGCAAGATTAGTAAATGGAGATGGAACAATTTACTCAATATGATTAAACTTCCCAGTTTTTTTATGTCTCTGATAGAAGAAACTAGAGCTTGGTTTGGTGAAGTGCACATTAGGCTAGCTATGTGAATCAATTTAATTTTATTTTATTTAAAAAATTTTTTTTAGTTGTAGATGAACACAATTCCTTTATTTTGTTTACTTATTTTTATGTGGTACTGAGGATCAAACTCGCTGCTTCAGACATGCTAGGCAAATGCTCTACCACTGAAATGCTCTACCCCAGCACTTCAACTTTATTTTTATTAAAATTTAATATATACCATATTGTGCAACTATAAGGCAGTCTTAGATGTCAGATTTCCCTATGAAAAAGTCCCCAAAAGGTGTTTTGGTCAAGTTGAAGATACTTGGACTTTTAGGCATGTCAATGAACAAATCAAAAGCCTACTAATAGAATTATGTTTAAATTTACGTACCTCGGGGCTAGGGATGTAGCTTAGTTGTAGAACATTTACTTAGCATGTGAGAGACCCTAGGTTTCATCCCTAGCATTGTAACACTAACCAAATAAATGTACCTATACCATTTAAAAATCATGTACTTGCTAGGGATGTAGATCAGTCATAGAGCACTTGCCCACCATGTTAGAGGCCCTTGGGCTTGATCCATAGCACTGTAAATAAATAAGTAGATAAAATCACATACTTTATAAAGTAACACTAGTTTAGAAATATTGGTTTCTCTTCTATTATTCATAAAATGTTTGTCTTCAAACTTTTTATATGTCTCTCTTTTTTTTTTTTTTTTTTAACATCTCTTGCCCACCTACCACTTTTTATTTCTTTTCATTTTTCAGTACTGGGGATTGAACCCAGGGACACTTTACCACTGAGCTACAACCCCATTCCTTTTTATTTTTTGAAAAGGTTCTTGCTAGGTTATCCAGGCTCATCTCAAACTTGTGATCCTCTTGCCTGGGCCTCCTGTATAGCTGGGATTACAGACTTTCACCACTATGCCCAGTTTTCACATGTGTCTTTGACCTCAGTATTTTAATCATCACTGGAACCACTTTTTTGAGTAAGCCAATATGGTTTTCTAGAGCACATATTCAGTTCCTTGAGATATGTCCTTTTTGAATATGTGTAGGATAATTTTCATTGAATAATTTATCCCAAGTTACAAGTATCCACTTGTATAACATTGGAATTGTTTTTCATAATGTGACCAGTTGGTGCATATTATGATCATCACAACTTAATCATTTTGTTACTTTTTAAAATGATCTTTGATAACTGGGCTTGGTGGCACACACCTGTAAATCCTGGGAAAGCTGGGAAGGCTGAGGCAGGAGATCACAAATTTGAGGCCAATCTCAGTGACTTACTGAGACCCTGCCTCAAAATAAAAAAAAAGGGCTGGGGAGCAAAATGGTAGAGTGCCACTGGATTCAATTCCCAGTAGTTAAAAAAGAAAGACAGAAAGATAACGAGGGCTGAGTATCTCATTGGTAGAGTGCCTGCCTCGCATGTGTGAGGCACTGGGTTCTATCCTCAGTACCACATAAAAATAAATAAGGATATTGTGTCCAACTACAACTAAAAAATAAATTTTAAAAAAAGATAATGAAAGGCTAGTTCAAATTGGTAACTTACACATGGAAATGCGAATTTACTGGAATAATTGCAAATTTGGTATATAATTTGCCTTCTTTCACTAATACCATTAACCAAGGCTGCCCAAACTAGACCTTGTCTGAGGTTGTTTTAGGCTACTGCTTCATCCTCACATGGTGTTTTTTATTCAAAATAAGGACAATGAAAGAGCTCCCTACAGCAAGAAATACTTTTGTAAGTATTTGATTATAAAGTGAATCGTTTTTTCTGAGGGATAAAATTTTTTAGGAAGAATCTTGCTTTGTATTTATCATATTAATGATTCTTTTATCACAGCTTAAGCAAAAGTCTGGATTTCAGGCAGCAGATCTGCTTTCTGGAATGGTCCTCCCCTGGGAGAGACGTAGAGATGTATGGGGAAGGGAAGTGACGGTCCACCATAGGAGAGTTGGTGCATCCTGTTGTCTCTAGACAGAAACTATGAGAAAGGAAGTACCAAATGCATTTATTGGTTTTTACCGCTTGTTGGTGAATAGAAATTATTCTATGCTTCTATTGATTGGATTTCTAGGGGGAAAAAATGAGACATCTTTTAAGCAAAGTTGTCAAGAATGTAGGCAGATGGTTACATTTTCATTTATTTTTTGCCATGACGTCCAAATCTGAGGGACATCAGTTAAGACACTTAATCTCTGGCCCCTAGAATCTAGCACAGTCTGTCCATTATTAATATGCACAAACTGATAACACAACCGAGTTCTGCTTCCTCACAAGTTGAAGTTTGAACATTAGAGAAGCACGCAGAGGCAAGCATATAAAGCAGGATTTATTTAAAAAGGGGCAACATAGACTTCTCTCAGGAGGGAGAAGGGGGCCATAGCTCATATCCTGGTATCCCCCCCAAGAGAGGTGTTCTGCTCTTTTTATATCTTGTAGGCTTTCTTTGCTCTCCTGACCTCTTCCCTAATCTTTCTCCTTCCTGTACCTGACTAGGCCCAGGAATGCTCGGTGGGAGAGCCAAAAGGTAGGAAACAGGTGGGCTGAAGGGGGAAGGGCAGGATGGAGCAGCCTAGGACACTTTAATTAACAACTTTATGGCTCCCTGTAGGGAGGGCTAATTCCTGGGACCGATTACCTTAGCAACAGGTTGGAGCAGGGCAGTTTCTTGATAAAGGTGGAGGAAGAAGGGCTCTAAAGGAATTAACATTTCAATCTCTCAGGGGACTGTCTCCTACTTTCCCAACTCACTCAAAATTGGCCTCCTTGATCCCACCTGACTCAATTTACCTATCTATACTGACTGCCTGTCAAATTCAAGCTTCAAAACTAGTGCACACATTCAAATATATTGTATATATGTGTGTATATATATAAATATGTATTTGAGCTTACATTATGTACTTTAAACATATGCAATTATAGTATTTACACACACACACACACACACACACACACAGAGTTAAGTAAACCTAATAACACTCTGTACACAGGATGACCTAGCCCATGCCCTGTCAAGCAGTATAAACTTCTTCCAAATTAATAAACCTTAATTCTGAATTCTTGTATCCCATTTTTGCTATATACTAAGTGATCAGTTACTTCATAGCTGGAGGAGGTGAGAGATGTACTATTAGTATTAACATTTGTGGTGTTATTCATTAAATTGGTTTGTGTAGGTTGACCTGAGAACCTATCAGGTATTACATTGTTTTGATGGAAAAACAAATGACATCTAAACAGTGGACTTATCAACGCTGCACTTTGGGGGCACAAACTGATAACACAACATTTTTTAAATGTTTATTTATTTATTTATTTTTATGTAGATGGACACAATACAATGCCTTTATTTTTATGTGGTGCTGAGTGCACCTGTGCTAGCTAGCTAGGCTAGTGCTCTAAGGCTGAGCCACAATCCCAGCCCCAGGGCACAGCTTTTTTGTGTGTGGGGTGTGGGTCAGGAAGCATCACAGAACTAAGTACTTGGGAATCCTTTTGTTCCTCTAAGATTTTTTTTTTTTTTTTTTTTTTGGTGCTGGGGATTGAACCCAGGGCCTTGTATATGCAAAGCAAGGCTCTACCAACTGAGCTATATCCCCAGCCCCACCTGTAAGAAATTTTTTTTTAATATTTATTTTTTTGGTTATAGGTGGACACAGTAACTTTATTTTATTTTATGTGGTGCTGAGGATTGAATCCAGTGCCTCACGCATGCCAGGCAAGCGCTCTGCCTCTGAGCCACAACCCCAGCCCCCTTCTAAGAAATTTTTAATGAACAAAAATAAATAATGATGTAATTAACAGCCATTTTTTGTAACCTAGCATTAACTGTTGTTAAGTTTTCTTTTTTTCCTCCTTCTGGGTGTTTGTTTAAAGGAAACAAAACAGCCAGAGTTTCCTTTAACCATATCCACAGTTCAGTTTGCCTCCCTGCCCACAGCATATAGTTCTATCATGAATTGGATGTGTTAATTCTTCCACTTCTTCGCTTTCCATCCTTTGGGGAATGCATAAACAAGTGTATTTGTGTATTTTTTTTGAAAAGTTTATGTAAATTATCATACTCTCCCATCTTGTTTTTTTTTTTTCATTTAACATTTTTTTAAATCTCAATAGTGTGTATATCTACTGTTAAAGATAATTTTCAGAAAAGGTGAAATTATGACTCATACAGATAAGAATGAACATGTGTTAAAATTTTTATTTTACTCATGTATGAAGGAACCAGGTAGATAGTATGGCCAGTTCAAACAGTCAGAAAGCAAATTTATATAGAGTAAAGAAATTGAGTTTCAAATAGGAGCAAAACAGGCTTTTCCATCGAGGAGAGGAAAAACAAGTGAAAATGGTAGGACAAGACAGTGTGCATATCTATCAGTAACCTACACACAACTCAGAATTCAAAGACAATGCATGATTTTCCATTGAAATACAAAAATTTTTATACATGACTGTGCAATATTCCCATTGATGAGTCCAGAGTTCTTCTTTTCTTATGGGGTGGGGCGGAGAAATAGAGATCTCTTTTAAAGATGTAAATTTCCCTTACAAAAGGGTAACTTCTGTTCTGTTTTCAGAGCTTGTGTCTGCTCTTTCTTAAAATAGTCATCTCAAAATAATCCTATACTAAAGAGGATTATTTTGGACTGATGTATTCTGTTCTCCTACAGTCTTATTTTGGGATGCCATATTCTGATCCCCTGCATCTCCCAAACATTAGGTTATTTGATCATGTAAATGTTTTATTTCTTAAACATTAAAACTGTTCGTTGAGTGGAAGCAGTGCTTGCTTGGTATGCAGGAAACCTTTGGTTTGATCTTCAGAACCACCAGGGGTGGGGGTGGGGGAGCCCTTTAAGAAAAAAGGGAAAAAAAAGTTATTTATCTTTGTTTATTCTTTGCTAGTTGAGAAGAAATGTTTGGTGAGTATTTAAAAAAAATAAGAAGAAGTAATTATGAATGAAAAAGGTACCATTTGAAGTAAAATCCCATGCATCAACTTCTGAACTAAAATTTAGTGAATTTTACTACTGCTAAAAACCTTTGATCTATCAAACATTAGCATCATCAGAATTCTCTGGAAGCTTGTTAAAAACAGTTGAGTGGCTGAGCCCCTGTGGCTCACGCCTGTAATCTCAGTAACAGGAAGATCACAAATTTGAAGCCAGCCTCAGAAACTTAGCAAGGCCCTAAACAACTTAGTGAGACCCTGTCTCAAAATAAAAAGTAAAAAAAGACTGAGGTATAACTCAGTGGTAAAGCACTACTTGGTTCAGTTCTCAGCACCCCAAACAAACAAACGAAAAATAGTTGAGTGGACCCCATACCTATAGGTTCTGATATTTCAGTCTGCGCCTACCTGAGAACTTACATTTCTAATAAGTATAGCTAGTTCTCAGTGAATCTGCTCCTGGGCTATGTTATTTTTTTTGTTGTTTGTTTTGTGGTGCTAGGGATGGAAACTGAGCCTTGCTCCTGCTAGGCAAGTGCTGTACCACTGAGCTTTTCCCCAGCCTCTGGGTTACTAGTTTTCTAGCACTGCTCCTCAGGTGGGGAGGTCCTCTCTTTCTCTGCTCTTCAATATGCTTTTGTTTAACTAGTGTGGGTGAGCACAAAGCAAGCTCCTCAGAGGCAGGAATCTTTTTCTCTTTTGTTAGAGATATATTCCTGCCGCAGTCTCTGGCTGGGCACAAATCACGAGTCTCCACACAGCTTGTAGATTCAAACAGCAATTCTTTATTCCCGAACTCACACCGGCCGTCTACAAACACGCTCTGGGGGAATCCACGTTCTCTGCCCAAATCCACTCCGTTCTCTGCCCAAATCCTCTCCTCCCAAATCCACACCGCATGGGCTTCTGTCTCCCAAAATATACTGTTTGACCCTAAGCACTCAAGAGGAACTCAGCAGCAGGATACGCCCTATTCCAAAAGAGGAACACCCTAATCTCCTATTATACTAAACTGCCCTATTCTAAAGGGGAAACACCCTACTCTCCTATTATGCTAAACTGCCCTATTCTAAAGGGGAAACACCCTACTCTCCTATTATGCTAAACTGCCCTATTCTAAAGGGGGAACACCCTAAACACGGATCCTGCCCTGGTCCTTGAGCAAGGTCACCTTTCAGAAGTCCTTCCACTAGACAGCATGGGAGTAAGCTGGCAAGGAATTTGTCATACCTACTTGGCTGATGGCTCCCAGCATATTCCAGACACCTAGAACATAAAGGAAAGATGAGAAAGTGTTGAAGATATTTCTTTGCACTTTTTCTAGTAGTTTATTGTGAAATTTCCAGTATAGCAGTTGGAAGAATTTTACAATGAATAAGCAGTTTACTCATCATCTAGATTCTTTTGTTAACATTCTGCTGTATTTTTAAAAAAATCACACAATGATTCATTTGTTTATTTCCCTATCCTATATTTTTCTTTGGTGCTGAGGTCCTAAAGCACGGTAAACACATGTCCTGCACTGAGCTGCACCTCCAACCTCTAGCCATCCTTTCTTTTTTTTTTTTGGTACTGGGAATTGAACTCAGGGGCACTTGACCACTGAGCTACATCCCCATCCCTATTTTATATTTTATTTACAGACAGGGTCTCACTGAGTTGCTTAGTGCCACGCTTTTGCTGAGGCTGGCTTTGAACTCTCGATCTTCCTGCCTCAGCCTCCCAATCTACTGGGATCCATATTTTCTTAATGAATTGTAGATATCAATGTATTGTTTCCTAAATATTTCAATATGCATGTCCTTAATTAAAATTTGATATTTGTCTACAGTTCTTTTTCTTTCAAGATAAAGTTCAGAAACAATAAGATCTGAATATCCTAAGTATAACTTTATGAAGATAGGGAACATCACCATCACTCCAGAACATTTCTTCATGCTTCTTCTCAATTGGCGACTCCTATCCTCTTCTGGGCATCTAGTGTCTGATTTTTTTTAATAGGTTTGTTTTGCCTTTTATAGAAGTTTAAGTAAATGAGGTCATACAGTATGTGTTCTTTTGTGTAAGGCATCTTTCATACAGCATGTTTATAAGGTTCATTCACATTGTTCTGTGCATCAGTAATTGTCCCTTTTAAAAGGCTGAATGGTATTTTTATTTTTTTTAATCATCAGTGGACTTTTATTTTATTCATATATTTGTGTGTGGTGCTGAGAATCGAACCCAGTGCCTCATACATGCTAGGCAAGTTCTCTCCCACTGAGCCACAATCCCAGCCCTGAATGGTATTTTTATAAATGTATTACAGGGTTTTTTGTTTGTTTTAAAATCTATCTTTGCCAGGAATGGTGGCACATGCCTCTAATCACAGCAACTTGGGAGGCATAGATATGAGAATCACAAGTTCAAGACCAGCCTCAGCAACTTAGTTAGGTTAAGCAACTTAGTGAGATGTTGTCTCAAAATAAAGCAGAGGATGTGGTTCAGTGGTAAAGCGCCTCTGGGTTCAATCCCCAGTACCCTCCCCCACCCCCCAAAAATCTATCCTTGTTGGGCATGGTGGCGCATGCCTGCAATCCTAGCAATTTGGAAGGCTGAGGCAAGACAATTGCAATTTGAGGATAGCTTGGGCAATTTAGTTAGACTGTCTCAAAATTTAAAAATTTTAGGAAGAGGGTTGGGGATGTAGCTCCGTGGTAGAGTACCTCTGGGTTCAGACTCCGGTGTTGCAAACAAACAAGCAAACAAAAACTATTCTATTACTAGACAAGAGCTGTTTCTAAAATGTGGCTATTATGAATAATACTGTTATGAACACATTTATAGAAGTCTTCATGTGTTTTTATTTTTCTTGGGTAAAAACCTAGAGGCAGAATTGCTGGATCACAGGGTAGGCGTATTTTTACTTTCATAAGAAACCACTATCCTTTACCATCATGGTTGTACATTTTACACTTCACCAGCAGTGTATGAGAGCTTGGATTGCCCTATATCCTGACCAGTGTTGTTGTCTGTTATTCTACCAATGGATATAGAGTGGTAATTCATTTGATTTTTTTTTGTACTTAGAGATTGAATCCAGGGATGCTCTACCACTGAGCTACATCCCCATCCTCTTTTTCTTATTTTGAGATAGGGTCTCACTAAATTACTGAGGCTGGCCTTGAACTTGTGATCTTTCTACCTCGGTCTCCTGAGTGACTGGGATTACGGGCATGCCCCACTGCACCTAGTTTCATTGTATTTATTCTTTAATTACCAGAAACACTTTATAATAGAATTAAGCATTTATTTGTTCATGATACATATAAATGCATTGTGTATGTGTGTATTCAG
Source organism: Callospermophilus lateralis (assembly GCF_048772815.1). Classification (NCBI taxonomy): domain Eukaryota; kingdom Metazoa; phylum Chordata; class Mammalia; order Rodentia; family Sciuridae; genus Callospermophilus; species Callospermophilus lateralis. The sequence continues at coordinate 66,264,152 of NC_135307.1, read as the reverse complement.
ATTTGTTATACTTCTCAAAAATCTTTCTTATACCTAGATAAGGCAGTCATGGTGGCATCTGGGTACTAAGTGTTTTGTTTTAATTCCTTTTTTTTTTAATATTTATTTCTTAGGTGTAGATGAACACAACACAATGCCTTTATTTTTATGTGGTGCTGAGGATCAAATCCAGGTCCCGCCTGTGCTAGGCGAGCGCTCTACCGTTGAGCCACAATCCCAGTCCTTGTTTTAATTCTTAGTAACTTCCTCCAACTTTTTTTATATTTCAGATTTACAAAAGAATTGACATTACCTGTTTATTCTCCACCTAATCCCCCATACAAACTAAAAAATTGGATTTTAAAGAGGATAAAATTATGACTCATACAGATGTAAAATGAACTATGTTAAAGATTTTTATTTAACTCATTAATTAATAAAGGAATCAGTAAGGTATTATAACTATTTGGAGAACTCAGAGTAGTACTAGAGTTTTCAAATGAAGGTGCTGGCTCTGGGAATTCCAATGAATCAGATATGGCCACTCATCCCAAAGAAATAAAATAAAAAAGTAATGGTGAAAGGTGGGAAAGGAACTTTAGTCTGTGTAGATATACTGAAAAGACAAGGGGACCAGCTGCTCTGTCTTGGCGGGTACTAACATGAGCTTCAGGGTTAAACAGAGGAAGAATTGGGACAGGGCAAGAGGTATGCATAAGTAGGTAGTCTTGGTCAAACTGTGATCTGGTTGATAATTATCTCAGTTCTGGTCTTGGAAGGTGGCTCTAAGAAGTCTTATTGCTTGAGGGGGCAATCCTGTTCCCATCCTGAGATGATGGCTCCTGCTTAGGGGGGCAGCCTCAGTTCCTGTAATTAACTCTCATTGTGGAGGATAGTCTCGCCATGGGGTGATCTGCCTGAAATGCTCTGCTGTTTCTAGAAGGTTTAGGGCAATTCCTGCAGTCCTCTAGGTACCGCTCTGGTGGGTTTAGACCAGGCTGTGGTAAAAGCTGGCAGCTGATAACCTTACTTATCTTGGTGTCTTCAGTCTTGAAGAGGGATGGTCACTTGAATGATGAACATGACTACTTGAGAGTTGAGCAAGAATCTGACCCAAAGTTTAACATGATAAAAGGGATACAAAATGAAGGCAGAGATGCCAAACTTTTTGTCCTGCTTTAAGTTACCTTTTGAACATCTACAGGCTCAAATGAAGAGTCAGTGCTTTTTACCAAAAACAGTCATTAACAGTTATAACACTGTTATAAAATACCATCCACTTAGAATCAGATAAGGAATGATAAAATGCAAATGGAGCAAAACTAGGCAGTATCTATAAGGCAATGATTAAGTGTATTTCACCTGCTGAAATTTGTATATCTATACATGGAAGCTATTTGCATTACTAAGTTTTCTACAAGTTAACTTCTTCATCTATAGAGTTGTGAAATAGTCTTGTCAAGGACAAAGGTGTTCGTAACCCGTGGATGTTCTAGCCAAGACACAATTTTTCCTTTGATCCAGGTGTTTATATGTGTGTATACATACATGTATACATATATAAATGTGTGTGTGTATATATATTTTTTCCCCTGAATATTTGAAAGTGAAAGCATTCTCTAAACACATCATTCTTCTATATATGGATATTAACATTACACCTCAGAAAATAAAAATAATTTTATAATATCACCTAATATTCAGTTCATTTAGAAATTTTCCTAATTGTCCCAAGATTTTTAAATAGCTTATATTGTTTTGAACTAGATCCAATCAAAGTTCCTTTATTTCAGGCTATTTTTGAATATCAGAGAGCTAATCTCTGTGACTAAGTCTTCAGTGACTGATCCTGTTGGCCCTTCTTGGAATGTTTTCATGTAGCAGAGTTTCTAAAGCATATCGGATGCTTTAGGCTTCTCTCAGGAGAACCATATCACTTTCATGAACATGGTTATGAACTGTGTGCCCTGTGCCCAAGGGAAATGAGCCTGTAGGCCTTTTGCTGTTTATGCAAAAGAAAATTATGTGTTGCTATGGGGCTGTTAAACAACCTTTGCATTGTAGAGGCTGGTAACTGCCTTGCCTATGGGCGTTTTTAATGCAGAAGGAAGAGATTAAACTGACTATTCTCTCAGTTCCTATGGGATGGAAAGGGAGCATGAAGCTTCAAGATAAAAGGAGAGGCCCGGGAAAGTGGGTATTATTTTAGCCTCCCTGTATTGAAGTTGATTAATTATTACTCTTTTTTTTCTGAAGTAAGATTTGAGAGTTGTGACATGTTCACAGTTCTTCATGACTTAGGTAACTTTTTAAAAAATAGGTAGCCTCAGTTTCCTGATATTTTCTGTTTTCTTCCTTTTTTTTTTTTTTTTTTCCTTTTGCAGTGCTGAGGTTGAACTGAAGGCCTCATGCATTCCAGATAAGCTGTCTACCACTGATGTACATTTCCAGCCAAGTTCCACTGTATTTTGGGGAAGGTGTTACTGGGGATTGAATTCAGGGGCAGTTGACATGATCCACATCCCCAGCCCTGTTTTGTATTTTTATGTAGAGACAGGGTCTCACTGAGTTGCTTAGTGCCTCGATTTTGCTGAGGCTGGTTTTGACCTCATGATGTACCTGTCTCAGCCTCCTGAGCTGCTGGGATTATAGGTGTTCACCACTAAGCCCAGCCCCTATTTTAAAGTGAGGATTTTAATAAAATAAAAATTTAAAAGGAATTGAATTATATATTTTGTGTATAGATGTTATTCAGTTATGAATTCTTCCCTTAATTCTGTCCCAAAGGCTAAATTTCTCATTCTGCTAGTGTGTTGGAGGTCCCCAGTGCCATTTCTAGGTTCACTGATTTACTGCAAGAACTTAGAGATATATAGTTTCACTTATCATTATGATGTATTATAGCAACAGGATACAAAGTAAAATCAACGAAGGGAAAAGACTCTTAGGTGAAGTCTAAAGGAAACAGGCACAAACTTCCAAGGGTCCTCTCCCAGTGAAGTGAAGGGGCAGGAAAAAGTTCTTATCCTCTACCGTCTTGGGCCATCTGGCTAGGGCTCTATAAATTAAAGTAGTGAAAAATTAATGAGATAAAAACAATCAGAAGTTTATTAACATGTACGTTACACAGATACACACAGTAACCAAAGGGGTGGGTAGAACTTAGGTGTATTAGTCAGCTTTTTATTTCTGTGACAAAATACCCAAAGGAAACAACTTAAAGAAGGAAAGATGAATTTTGGCTCACAGTTCAGAGCCAATTTTGGTCATTTGGCTCTATTGTTTTGGGCCTTAGGTAAGGCAGAACATCAAGGGGTACATTCTAGACACAGTTGTGCACACCTGTCTGTAACCCCAGTGGCTTGGGAGGCTGAGACAGGAGGATTGCAAGGTCAAAGCCAGCTTCAGCAACTTAGCAAGGCCCTAAGCAACTCAGGGAGAACCTACCTCTAAATACAAAATACTTTCAATAAACAAAGGAAAAGTAGTTTGGGCTTCTCTGTGGGAGAGGAAAGTTATAAAAAGAGCCAGAAAAAAATATGGAAATGAGTTATTTTGTAAGGTTTGGCAAACAGATTTGTGTTAGTGCTTCTCCAATGATGAGTTAAGAGTCTACCTGTTCCTCTAAGAAAAAAGGAGATATTTTCTGTAAAATAAGTGTAAAAATTTTACAAAAGGAAACGCGTGCCTTGTTTATCAGGCTTTTCCTACATCTGGTTCTCAATGGCCAATAGCTCAAAATAATCTGGGTACCAAAGAGGAATATTTTGGGATAACATATCTGGCACCTTTTGGAACTCACACAGGATGCTCTTAATTCCTCCAGAACTGACAGTGTAAATTTTCTAGGTTTGTTTATTTGTTTTGCAGTACTGGGGATTGAATCCAGGGTCTTATATACTCTGCCTCCGAGCTGTATTCTCAGTCCTGTAGCATTGATTGCGATAACACTTGCAAAATGTTGTCTACTTGGGAAACTAATTAGAGATTTAGTATCTACACTTTTTATTGGGGGCTGGTCACATAGGCACCCTTTGCCTAGTCATCATTCAGACTCCCAGAAGGAAAGTTCTCTTTAGCATAAATGTGATGTTTATAGGTTTAGGCACTGTAACCCTTTCTTATCAGTTCTAGGAATGGCAGGAACCCTCTCAAAATGTAGGTTCCGGGACATCAGCCTGGGGTCCATCCTTCAAGCAGGACTTTCTAAATATAGAAGTCTCAGGTCTTTCCCATTAACTCTCTTTCTTTTTATACACAATTACCTTTTCCCTTTTCCTTCTGCTATGAGAATTAGAACATTCAAAAAATGCCTGATCTTACTACTAACAAATTTACTCAGATTTTATATAATACCTGCAGGCTATATGAGGGGGAGGAGAGGCAAAAACGATTTCCATATTTTGGGAATTGCTTTGATTTTTCTTATCCTCTGATAAGTACATTTTTAAAAACCCAAGGCCTCATGCCTGCTAAGCATATGCTCTACCACTAAGCTACCCCCAGCTCTGCTAAATATTATTTTTAAGGTTGTGTTCTCAAAACATACCATGTGCTCTGAGGTGATCTTTTTCTATCAAAAAATATACCAGTTTTAAGGTCTTGGGATGTGGCTTAGTGATAGATGCTAGCCTAGCATCTGTGAGGCCCCAGGGGCATTGCAACAACATTTTATATATATCACATGTATAACATAATATTGTATATCATATATTTTAGTTCCTAAAAACAATCCAAAAAATGGGCATAAAATTTTTTCTAATTATATATCTAATAGGAGATCTGTATCTAGAATATATAAAGACTATTATAATTCAGTAACAAGGCACCCATTTTTAAAAATGAGCAAAGTATCTAAATAGACATTTCTCTAAAGCATATATATACAAATGTTCAATAAGCCCATGTAAAGATCCTTAACATAATTAGCCATCAGGGCACTGCAAATCAAAACCAAAATCAAAACACAGATAATAAAAACTATGGGTTAGGCTGCAAAGAAACTGGAAGCTTTATATACTGCTGGTGGGAATATAAAAAAGGTGTAGGTACTTTGGAAAGCACCCTGGCAGTTCCTCAGGAGTTAAATGAAGAATTACCACAAGATCCAGCAATTCTGCTCCTAGATATATGCCCAAGAAAAATGAAAAATATGTCCCCCAAAAACTTGTACCAGAAAGTTCTGTAGGGGTAGCAACCATAAAATTCCTTTACTTTCTCATCAGAAGGCCCACAGCTCACGTTCCTGGCCCAGAAGACAGGTTAGCAAGAGAAAGGCATGACAAATTTCTTTAATCAAAGTTTTGTGTGACATAGGAGCCTTCAGACAAAGACCCAGGAAAACTGTATCTGAATACTTAAGATTGTTAAAAAATGGGCAGTCATATAGAAATGTGATTGGATATAATCTGATGGTGACAGACTGCAAAGCCCGTCCACATTCTTCTTGTCCTGTCTGTAATATTCCTTCCTCCTAGGTATGGGCTAGGATCTCTCCAAAATGAGGGTCTTCAAGGGATAAGAAAAGGGAAAGAGTATGACCTTCTTATGGCTTGCTTTGGGGGAAAGGAACTTTAATTTTTATGACAATCTTTGGGAATTCTGGTTTCTGTGACTTGTTTCAGGGGAAGGAGGGAGGACAAAATAGGAAGGCAGTAGAAGGTGGAACAGAACTTGCTTCTGAGGCCTTTCTAATGTTCTAAAGTTTAAAGTACTCTGCTTGCCAAATTGCCATACTTTGGGATGTCATGTTCTGAGCCACAACAGTTCATAACGCATATTTCATATTAGCTAAAATATGGAAATGTAAGAGGGAATTAGGACTGCTTTTGCTAACAAGCACTGACTCTTGACTCTTCAGTTGGGCCCAATGAATAGTTAAATGCGGGAAAAATTGACATCTCTGCCTTTATTTATCTTATTTTTTTATTTGTTCTAATTAGTTCTATAATAACAGAATGCCTTTCAATTCATTGTACACAAATGGAGCACGACTTTTCATTTCTCTAGTTGTATATGATGTAGATTTGCGCCATTTATGCAGTAGTACATGTACCTAGGGTAATGATGACCATCTCATACCACCATCTTTCCTACCCCCCATGCCCTCTCCTCTCCCCTTCCTCCCTTTTGCCCAATCCAAATTTCCTCCATTCTTCCCATGCTCCCCCACAACACATCTGCCTTTATATTGTATCTTTCTCCTTTATTACCTTAAGCTTTGGGCCAGATTCCTGCTCTCCTCTGTGTGTAGATAAGTTAATCACTTATGGAGTTATCTGTCAAAAAAACAACAAAACAAAACAAAAAAATGACAATACAAGGTTTATTTGCCCTAAGTTTACCTTATCTACCTTATTCTCCTTCAAGATGAGGATACCAAGATAAGAGTAGTTAAGGTATTTTCAAGACTTGTTGAGACAACTCCAGCTTTTATAATATCCTGTTCCAGACCCCCTGGTTCAGTGCTCTGAAGTCTCTAGTCATTGATCTAAACTTGCAGTTATCTTGGATTCCAGGAACAGCAGGACCTCTCAGGCAGATCACTGCATGATGAGCTCATACCCTTAAGTGAGAGCAATTACCCCATGACAGGAACTGAGGCTGTCCCCCAAGTGGGAACAATCATCTCAGAATGGGAACAGGATTGCCCCCTCAAGCAATAAGACTTCTCTGGAGCCACTTCCCAGGACTGGAACTGAGATAATAACTCAGACCCTAGCTTGACCAAGACTACTTAATTATGCATACCTCTTGCTCCTGCCCCAGTTACTTCCTGTGTGCAACCCTGAAGCTCATGTTAGAACCTTCAGTGACAAAGTTGAGATGTTTGATTTGACTCTTCTTCCCAATATGACCTATTGATTATAAAGTTCCTTTCCTGCTTTTCATAATTACTTTTTACATCTGTTTTTTGGGGTGAGTGGCAGGACTTGATTTGTTTGAACTCCCAGAGTCAGGCCTCTGGCCTAGGACTCCAGCAACAGAAAGAGCCCAAATGTCCATCAACTGATAAATTAATAAGTAAAATATGCTGCTATATCCATAAAACAGAATATTACTTGCAAAATAATATAGTTGAATATCCACTACCTGAAATGCTTAGGACTAGAAGTATTTCAGAGTTTAGAGTTTTTCAGGTTTTGAAATATTTGCATAGATTTTCCAGGTTGAGCATCCCTAATCTGAAAATCCCAAATCAGAAATGCTCCAAAATCCAAAACTCTTTGAGCATCATCTCAGTTCTAAAATTTCTAAAAGTCATTGAGTCATATAGTTTAAATGAATGAACTGAATGGTATATTAATTATATCTCAATAAAGTTGTCAAAAATACATCAGTGCTAAGAGACAATATTTGTTCATTTTTATGTACAGCTTGACCTGTTCAACACAGGTGTTTATTAAAATTCATAACTTGAATTTTCAGCATGAGTCAGTTACTGCATTGGAATGCAAGTTGTTCATTCTGAAGAAGTGTGATTAAGAAGTCTAAAGAGAAATGACACTACATTGGGAGTATTTTTAGCATTTTCCAGATTGCAGTAGAACACATTTCCACATTTTTTTGTCAGGTATATTAGTTTAGAAATAAGCCCCCATTTTCCTTGTCTAGTGCATGGCTGCTTGTGTTGCCCAAACAGAAGCTGAAGAGGGACTTCTCTTTAAGGAATTCTGATTTGGAAGGTTTTTCCCAAGGGATGTGTCAGAATGCTAAGGAGAAGGTAGGTTTGCCCATTAGCCCTTGAATAGTATTAAGTCATACAGATTTGAATAGGTTTGTGTGGGTGAAGGAAGTGAGATTTTCTCCCAGTTGGTTTTGTTTCATTCAGAATTCATCAACTCACTTGGATTTGACAATATATCCTAGGCAGATCTTCATATAAGGTTCTTACAGACATGCTTCTGGTATATTTTCCTGACCCATTCAGTTTCCTGCAAATACCGTCTGTGTTCCATTTAGTCTGGTGCTATATATTAGTCCACTGAGAGTGTCTGAAATGGAAAAAGATTCTTTATAATCTTGGACAACTTTCTATTCCTGTCCAGTCAGGTTCTCAGGGTGGCTTCAGTCTGTTTCTTGAGATTATGAATTCATAACCAGATCATCCCTCAAATTCATCTTCAAGTGTAAATACCAAAAGCATATCATAAAACCAAACATAAGTGCATTTTAAATTGGCTGCCATTCTAGAAGATTCACATCACGGCTTCCCTCATCATCACAAATAGTTTTTGTGCACTTGTCAAAGGGACTGGAAGCTCTGACTCAACTGGATGTTTCAGAAATAAATGACACTTATTTTTAAGTTTCTCAGGGAGGGTTGGGGATGTAGCTGAGTGTAAGGCCCTGGGTTTCATCCCCAGTACCACATACACATGCACACCAAGAACATACTTTTGAAGTGTAGGGGAAGAAAACAGTCGTGTCCTCTACCCTTCTGAGTTCTTGGCTGGAACTCCCTATAACAGAGGGAGGATTAACAAAAGGAAAACAAACAGGTTTACTAACATATATGTCATATATATATGGTAGAAAACCATGGATAAATGAGTAACTCAGAGAAGGGGTCTCCACGTTTATAGAGCTTTTTCCACTAAAATAAAAGAAGAGTGTGGGGGAGCTAGGAAAAGTAAGCAAGAGGAAGATTTGTCATGCAGATTTTAGTAGGCTGCCTTCTGCATTGATTAGTTTCTTGTATTTTATTCTTTTTTCTCTTCTGGCACCCCAGGAGAAACCTCACCTTTACAAATGGTGGCCTCTTTTGTGGACATTTATTTCCCATATAAATTGGTATTCTCTACACTGTTTTCAGAGGTTCTTCTATATCTGCAATTCCTCAAAATAATCAGTTTGAAACAGTCCTTGTGTCATTGAGGCATATTTTGGGGTAGCATATTCTGGTCTCCTGCAGAAGCAAAAGGTAGGTGCCTCTCTTCATCTGCTCCTGAGTGAATGGTGCCAGGAAGCCAACACCAAAACTGCCATTAGTTTGGCTAAAATGGATTAGATTACTGGAGGAATTGATGTGGTGCCAGCATGTCCCAGGGGATTGGCTGTCTCTCTTTCTGCTTGTCCTAAGCCTGTCAATCCTGAAGAACCTCTGAATCCAGTTACAAACACTGTGCCATCCAAAACCCCAACGGGGGGCAAAAACAAAAACCACCAATGAACAACTCCAGCTGATAGGATTTGCGGCCATTTGCGGACAGCTCAAGTTCATAGTTGTCTTATAATAGCGGTGTCTTTAAAATTGGGAGATTTCAGGAAAGACCCAGTCTAACCTGCTCTCTTTCAGTTGCTTTTTCCTCCCCAGCTTCATCTCATGCTGGGAGCAGAAACTGCCCCCCAAGCTCTGGTGCAAGTTGGACCTGCGGAACCAGAACTGCAGCGTGTGTACATCGTGCTTCTCGGTTCCTGGCACCCCACAGCCTGGCCAGAGCTGCAGTCATAGGCACACCTCTTGGCTCCCTGCTTTTGCCCTTTCCCTATATAATCATAGAGCTGTTGTCTGAATGGGGAAGAGAGTTTTCTAGAATACTCTGGCCAAACTGAGAATAAATTCCTTACTTGCTTCACCAATATCTTTCTTTCTCTGTCAATTAAACTCTAGGCATTGGGTGACCAGGGCTAGTCTGTTAAGACCCCTGGGTCAAGGCTTTGGCTGAGGACTCCAGTAACAGTCTCACCTGTATTTTTTTTTTTTTTTTTTTTTCTCTCTCTCTTATGTCCTACATCCTTTCCAGGCCAAAGTAGAAGAAAAGATCCAAGAGGTCTTCAGTTCTTACAAGTTCAACCACCTTGTACCAAGGTAAGCTGTGGGTAGGAGTTTGAGGGTCTGGGAGAGCACCACCATGTGGGTGCCCTTTGTCTTTCCTCCTCATCTGCTGCTAGGCTAGTATTTCTTGACCTCATGGCTACCTGGGTGTGCTTGTGACCCAACTCCTGCCTCTTTCTAGGATGCTAAGGAGATGCTCCACTTGGACTGAGCCACCAGGTGTTAGGTAGGGATGCCCCCAAAGCATGACCTCTGAGTTCTGAAGATGGGCAGTGGAGTTTAGGTTTTTGATAGTTGTGGCCTGTAGCTTTGCTTAGATGAGGACTGTCAAGTTTCTCCTTTTCCTATTGTACTTTGAAGCAGATACAGAATTTGTGGGTGGCACAGAATAGATTCCTTTGGTGTAAATTATTATTATTTCTTAAATATTTATTTTTTAGTCTTAGGTGGACACAATATCTTTATTTTATTTTTATGTGGTGCTGAGAATTGAATCCAGTGTCTCATGCATGTCAGGCGAGCACTCTACCACTGAGCCATGACCCCAGCTCCTGATGTAAATTATTATTTTTGTACTATTTTGCAGTGCTGGGGATTGAACCCAGGGCCTTACACATGCCAGGCAAATGCTCTACCACTGAGCTATATCCCCAGCTCTATTCTAACTTCTTATTATTTTGAGAAGTTTGAGCTTCTGGCCCCAGTGCAGCAGATGCCAAGGATGAAGTTCAAACTAGAAATACAATGCTTTTTGTTTTTCTTGGAGCTTAGCAGTTGAAGTCTTCTATGCCTTGTGGAGTCAGAAATTCCAAAAGGGAATTAGAAGAATTTTAAAAATTTGAACCTTTATTTTCTCTTTTTTTCCCAGTATTTTATAATGTCTCACACTAGAATTTCATGAAGTTATTTCATCCCTTTATTACTATTTCTCTTTCAGTCACAAATTGTTTCCTGGATTATATTTCCATCCAGCAGAAGTGATCAGGAGTCTGAAACTGTGTGTGGTCATCATTTTCTCTTAGTGATAGAACACTTTGACATTCTCCAGACACTGGGGCGAGGTGCTGGCTGGTTCACTGTGGTGGTGGAGCTGCAGGGTCTGAAGTCCAGCCTCACCTCCATTATCATGTCTCCTGACTTCTTGACACCTTCTAACTGACTGCATCTCTGGGTACTTCTTACTGAAACATTAATCATGACTCCAGCCTTGTTACCATTGTGTCTTTTTTGCCACTATTTCTTTAATTTTTTTCCTTATTAGCCACTAGAGTAAACAGCTGGAAAAGACAGGTGCTTATTGGGAAAAAACAGGTGGGAAGGTTCACTTTATCTTCCTTCCCTGGGGGAAGGCAGAGGAAAACATTAGATAACTAGAGGAGTCTTTCCCCAGACAGCTAGACCAGATCTCTGCATTAACCCAAAACTCAGTAAAATGAATTATTCCTCTTGTCATGAGCCATAGCTGGAGGTTAGCAAATGACACCATTTATTTTAGCAGCTTGAGAGAGTAAGCTGTGGGATATGCTGGCTCCTCAGTACTTATCTGCCCCTGTGCACAACCCTGTGCTGGCTTAGCCTCCCAGCAGTGGTGGGACTTGGTGATGGTGAGGGGCACAATTTTGCTCTAGGGACCTTTGTGGTCAGCAGTTGTGCTCCCAGATGACTCACCTGATTGGCCTCTGAGTCATTGTCTCCTGTCAGGGCCTCTGTGTTTTCCACGAGGGAACTTTGACTATCTGACATTCCTTTTTCTGCTCACCCACAGAAGAAGGCCTTGGACTCTGTCATCTTACTAAGGAATCAGGGAGGTTGAACGGCAGTGGTCTGGGAGGAAGGAGGTGTTATTTTGGGAGTGATATTATTTATTATTTTGGGAGTGATGGAGGACAGTAAAGGAGAAAAATCCCCTGATTCATAGATTTTGGGTTAAGTGTAGCTAGAAAACAAAAATGTTCCTTTTGGGGCTTGAATTCTTGTGGAAGTAGAAGATATCAGAGCTCTGAGTTTGTTTTGGAAATATGACAATTTATCAATATATCATAGTTGCCTATGAATATGAGTGTTTTATAGGATGCTAATTAGCATGCTAATTAACATTCGAGATACATATATTGGCTGAATATCAGCATATCAATATAAGGCTGAATCCAAATATCAACAATCATTGAGTGAACTTTTAAGATATAAGAATACATATATAACTAATTAAAACAAAAAAAATTAAACCAATTTCAAAAAAAATAAAAAGATATAATGCAGCTTGGTTGTAGAGTACTTGTGTGGAGTGCTTGAGGTCTAGGGCTCAATCCCCAGCACCGCTCTTTTTACATTAAAAAGATGTAAGAATAGGGCTGGGGATGTGGCTCAAGCGGTAGCGCGCTCGCCTGGCATGCGTGCGGCCCGTGTTCGATCCTCAGCACCACAAACAAACAAAGATGTTGTGTCTGCCGAAAACTAAAAAAAAATAAATATTAAAATTCTCTCTCTCTCTCTTTAAAAAAAAAAAGATGTAAGAATAAATCTAGGGCTGGAGGTGTAGTTCACTAGTAGAGCTCTTGCCTACCATGTGGGAAGTCCTGAGTTTGATCCCCAGCACTGCAAAAAAAGAAAGAGGAAAAAAAAATCTGAAATGTATCAGAGCCTTACATTTTCACAATTTTAATATTTGACATGTTGGTCATCAAGATTTAAAAGCCTGACAATATAATGTGGGAATAAACCTTCACTGTTAGGTAAACTGCATGTTTACATTTTAGCAGTAAATCCAGATAATGTGGCTTGTTTGTGTTTCTGAGGTCATGCTGCTGATCAGATGTGACAGAATCACACACACTGCCAGGACCACTGGTCACATGCAGGTACAGGATGCACACAATGGTGTTGAAGCAGGCATTTGCGTATCCAGCCTTCCGGAAGCAAGCTGAATAGCAGATTTGACTGATATTCAAGGTTGGAGTGGAATGTTGGTGCATTCAACAATCAATCCCAAAATGGTTTTCCTCTCTCTGTATGGTTGGGAGATGTGCATTCTATCCTGGAGTAAGATAATCAGTCTCAAGGATTTTATTTATTTATTTTATGGTGCTGGGGATAGAACCAGTGACCCTGTATCTGCTAGCTGAGTGCTGTACCACTGAGCCGTATCCCAGTCCCAAGGACCTTTTGATCATATTTCTAATAATTTTGTTTGTCAGCATCCTGCTCTCTCTTGTTTTCCCTGTATTTTCCTTCTGTACACTAGTGAACTTACCCTTTTCCATTTATTTAATTAACTTTCATAAGAAATCTGAAATACATAAACTGGGGATACACACACACACACACACATATGATTTTAAAAATTACTTTTTCTTGGACACAAGTGGCCTGGTGCTCCTCAGAAGTGAGAAAAACCAACAATGTCCCTGTGCAGACAGGGCCTGGAAAGTTAAGTGTTGCAGTGGCTTTGAAGCCAGTGGCTCTGAGTGAAAGCTCTCCAAGCCCTTCTCACACAGGTGCCTGCCTGACCTTCACATCTTGTCCCACTCCTGCATGTGCTATTTTAGAACTTCCCAAATCCCAGGCGTTAGTAGATGTAGTCCTTGTTTCTTGCAAGGACCTTATAAATAAGCTCACTTTCCCTGGAGTTGTTTATTATGTGTTCAATGATTACTTTTTAACCAGAGGCCCCTGCTTTTAGTGGGTTTACAAAGTTCCCAGACTCCAAAAATGAACTGAATCCCTTGTCCTCTCTTCTGTCACAGCTAACTACATAATGCCCAGGAGTGATCCAGATTTAGGAAATGTTTTTGTTCTAATTCTGTTCTGCTGGGTTCACTTGAAGTCTTTCTTTTTTTTTTTTCATTCATTCTGCAATAGCATCTGGAGGGTCTCCAAAGGACAGATACTCTGCTGGGCTTAGGAAGCAGGCATGAGCAAGGCTGGCCCTGATCCTGCCTCTGCTGGGTGCTCAGTCTGATGGCGGAGGTGGACATTAGCAGATGAACACAAATGCATATTACCAGCACCATGCTCTGAGAGTTACAGCCAGGATCTAACTTAGGTTGAAAGTCAGGCATAGCCCCCCTGAGAAAGTGATATTTAAGCTGAGACCTGTAGGTTGAATAGGGTTGTTCCACACAGGTAACAGCATCTGTAACTATTCTGAGACTGCAGAGAACAGAGCTCAAAAGAGGCAGTGTCTTGAAGCTCAGTGGGCTCCCCCCAGTAAGAAATATCGTTTACATCACCTCCCAGGATGTGTCTTATGAGTTCGTTCCACCATTTCAATATATTTACCTATTTGATGGTTCCTCCCCAGTGTCCTCATCCTGCACTCTTCCCCAAGGATGTACTCTGAATCCTCCCTGCACGAATGCTTGCAGAGCCTGTTTTGTTCTGCTCCATCTCATTGGCTTTCATTGGCTTTGGACCTGCATTATTCAGCTTTTCCTTAACTTCCAATTTTGGATTGAGTGAACTGAGAATAAAGGAGTGATCAGGGTATTAGTTGCTTGGGCTGCCACAACTGAACACCAACATTGGGTATTCTGAAACCCAGAAACTTATCTTCTTAGAGTTCTGGAGGTGAGGAGTCCAACATCTAGATGCCAGCAGGATGGGTTTCTCCTGGGGTCTGTCTTGGGGCTTGCAGATAGCCTTTTCTCTGTACCTCACCTCCATGGTGTCTTTTTCTCTTCTTATAAGGACACCCATCTTATTGGATTAGGGCCCCACCTGTATGACCTCATTTAATCTTAAACATCTCTAAAATGGTGCTGTTTCCAAACAGATGGGATTTAGGGCTTCCACATGAATTTTGGGGGAACATAATTCAGCTTATGAGTATAGTTTCTGAGTGACCAAAAGAAACTGGATGGATATATGTCCCTTCAATTTAAAAGAATCATAAACCTGAACATATTGATGTGTGTGTGTGTGTGTTACGTTTATGATGAAATGGAAGAGAATGAAAGAGAATTTCCATTGTGGAAGTGGTTACTAAAAGGCATTTTTCTTCCACTGGTTGTAGCTGGAGTTTGTCTTTGGATGAAATCAGCTGGAGGAGCTCAGCAGTCCCTCCCCAGCAGGACTCCTGGGGCCTGGTTTTCTGGGGTAAGGTTCAAGGTGAGGGTGAACCTTACCACAGAAAACCTTACCACAGAAAACCTTCAATGAAGGCTCATCTTTACACAGGCTCACATCTTGTCCCTAGGGACCAACCCAGGGCAAAATAAAAGATGATGGAGGATTCCTTCACCTAGAGTCCATTTAATATCTTTTTTTTTTTTTTTTTGGTAAGTTTTTGCTTTTTGTTTGTTTTCCTTTTTTTTTAACATTTATTTTTTAGTTTTAGGTGGACACAATATCTTTTTTTAAAAAATTTTTCTATTAGTTTTAGATGGACACAATGCCTTTATTTATTTTTTATGTGGTGCTGAGAATCGAACCCAATGCCCCACACATAGGCAAGTGCTCTACCACTGAGCCACAGCGCCAGCCCCACATATCTTTATTTTATATTTATGTGATGCTGAGGATCGAACCCAGTACCTCGTTCATGCTAGATGAGCACTCTATTACTGAGCCACAACTCCAGCTCTGTTTGTTTTCCTTTTGAGATGAGATCTTGCTGTGCTGCTCAGGCTGGTCTTGAACTCCTGGGCTCAAGTGATCCTCCTGCCTCAGTCTCCTGAGTAGCTGATACTATAGGTGTGTGCCTGGCTTTTAACTTCTTTTTTTCTTGTTTTGATAGTTTTTAAAATTTTCTTCCTTGTTTTTGACAATGCTGGGGGTTGAATCCATGACCTTGCTCATGCTAGTCAAGGGCTCTACCACTGAGCTATATCAACAGCCTTTTTTATTTTTTATATTAAGACAAGATCTCCTTGAGTTGCTGAGCTAGCCTCGAACTTGCAATTCACTTGCCTCAGCCTCCTGAATCAGTGGAATTACAGGCATGTGCCACCGTGCCTGGCTGCTCTTTTTAAATATATGCATTCATTTAATTGTTTGATTCAGCTACCTAAAAACACCCAGTCCAGGGCTGGAGATGTGACTCAGTGGTGGAGTGTCTGTCTGGCATGCACGAGGCCCTGGGTTTGATCCACAGCAACACACACACACCCAAACAAAACAAAACAAAAAGGCCAAAAAACCCCCATGTAGTCCAATAGGGAAGGCAACCTTGGGCTGAGGGGTCCTCTGCCTCAAGGTGCATGTGAACACTGAAAGAAGCGATAGGGCAGAGCCCTGAGCCAGAGTAGACATTGTATTCTCCGTCTGACCACCCTTCTCCTTGTGTGCTTGAATTCCAACTTCTCCTTTGCGGTCTGTCTTTTGTTTTTTGTTTTTGTTTTTGTTTTTAATTGAAAAGACATAGATGCAGGGAGAACAGTCTTTTGTGTCTAGTGAGAAACTGACCTTACTGTATTCCTTTATTTCTCCTGTTCAAATGACACACGGGTGCTGAGAACCTGCTGCACTTGGGTGCTGAGGCCTGCTGTAGATGCTGAAGACAGACATGGTCTCTCTTCACTTATGAAGTTACAGTATAATTCCAGTAAAATACAACCCCCCACCCCATCCCTCTCCCCAGCATTATGCTTAGTATCTCAGACTTTTTTGTTATAAGAAAGTCAGTGTTCTCTTGCCTGACATTTCTAGATGAGGTCACTGATGTTCTCTTATGGTATAGAGTGTTCTATTGTCTCTTTCTTGGGTCTCTGCATCTCAAGGTATTTGGAATATTTGAATTCTTTTTTTTTAATATTTATTTTTTAGTTATAGTTGGACACTATACCTTTATTTATTTATTTATTTATTTATTTTTTTTATTGATTTTTATTATTTTTTAAATACACGACAACAGTGAAATGTATTATGATCCTTATTATACATATAGATCACAATTTTTCATATCTCTGTATATAAAGTATGTTCACGTCAATTTATGCCTTTATACATTTACTTTTTTTTGCATTATGATTCTTAATTCACATATATACCACAATTTTTCATATAAGTATGCTGACATCCAATTCAAGTCTTCATACATGTACTTTGTATATCTCTTCATTTTAAGTCAATTTTCAAAAGTTAGTTAATTTATTACCATGTTGATGGATAATGAAAGATTTAAGTTTTGTTATACTGAAACAATTATAAATTCATAGGTTGTTGCCAAGATAGGATGGGAAGGTCCTGAGTACCAATTCATCCATTTTTCCCCACTGACTATACCTTTATTTTATTTCTTTATTTTTATGTGGTGCTGAGGATCGAACCCAGGGCCTTGTATGTGCTAGGCGAGCACTCTGCCACTGAGCCACAACTCCAGCCCTGGAATATTTGAATTCTTTTGACTATTTTTCAGAAAGGAAGGAACTGACATATAGAAAACCCTGCTATGAATCTGCTGAGAATGCTCCAGCTCTGAATTCTGCGCTTGCCCTCACCTGCCTTGGGTTTCTTAGCCTCTCCTTGCTAATGTCTCTCAGGCCTTCCTGGTTCCTCTTGTCCATCAGACCTGTCCTGGCCTTGGTTTCTTACCTGCTCACCCTGAGCCAGCTCAGACGGTGAACTGTTTCAGCAGTTCATTTACCTCTTTCTGTGTCTCCCTCCTCAGCTTTCATGCTCTTCCAATCTTGCTAGTCCTTCCTGTAGCATCCCACTAGCTCCTTTTGCTAAATAGTCCCAGCAAGATTATCAAGAAAAAAAAAAATCACTGGCAGTGCTGACCTTCTTCACCAAATTTTATACTACTTAGTTTCCATTATGCCTTCACTAACTGTCTTGGACTCTTTCATTTGTCTTATGTAGATTCCCTAACACGTTCACCACTGCGGCCACTCCACAACTCTCCCATGATCCTGAGAAAATAGAGGCTATCTCACATGAGTTTCTTGAGTCTCCTCTTCCCCACTTCAAAGACCTAGGTTTGCCTGCCTCCATACTCTGAACGCCTTGTCTGCAAGGATGTAAAATCCTTCCATATTGCCAGACTCGCATCTCCTGCTGCCCCAAATACTTCAGTAACTCCCTTTAAAAAGACATTAACTGCCTTTGTTTTTTAGTAACAACTTTAATGAGATGTAATTCATATATCACATATGAATTACATCTGTTTCAAATGTAGAATTCAGTGGCTTTGTAATATAATCAGAATGTACAACCATCAACCACAGTTAATTTTAGATCATTTTCATTACTGCCCCCCTCAACCCCCCAAGAAATCCTGTATCACTGCCAGCTCCTCCGTCTCCCTCAGCCCTGGGCAACCCCTTGGTATACTTTCTGTCTAGGGGTTTCCCATTCTGGACATTTCACGTAGTGAATCCTGTGGTATTTTTGACAATTGTCTTTCCTTGGCTTGTTTTCAAGGTCACCCATGATGAAGCACAGTGACTGCCATCTGCTCTTAGGTTTGAGATCAGATTCCTTAATGTACTTATAAGTCCACATGATTTGACACCTCTGTTCCTCTCCAGTCTGATTTGTCTGCTCTCCGCATTGTACTTTTGCTCCAGCTTTGGATCTAAACTAACAGACACATGTGGTGTCCTCTTATCTAGCTAACTCCTGGCCTTCCAGCCTTAGCCTCAATACTCTTCCCTTTGGGAAAGTCTTTCTGACCCTCCCTCCCTTCCTGTGAGCTGTCATAGCCCACCATACTCCCCTGATCCCTGTTCTCTGGATGTGTCATTCACACGCCTGTGCGCACCTGGACCATAGCTTTACAGAGCAGTCGGCCTGGACCCCAGCACCAGACACTCTGCCTCTGCCTGAAGTGAGTGGGTGCTCACTGAGGCCTGGCCACTGGACCTTCCAAAAGAGAAACAGTCTGGCCTCTTCCTTTGCAGTTTGCTGTCACCACTCCCCTGAATGCCCTTAAAGGCCACCGGCCATACTGTTGTCTGTTGTCTTTTTCTTTCTCTTCTCCCACCTTCTATGACTTCACCTGTCACAGATTGCAGATAAGCATTCTCATTCTGTTTATGTAATCATGATCCCTCTTCTGAGTCTCACTTGTTGCCTTAGTCCATTTTTCTGTTGCTATAACAGAATGCCTGAGACTGGGAAATTTAGAATGAAACGAGGCTTATTTTGGCAAATGGTTATGGAGGCCAGGAAACACAAGAACATGAAGCAGCTGCAACTAGTTGGCTTCTGAGAAGGACCTCGTACTGCTTCATCTCAGGGTGGAAAGCCCAAAGGCAAGCAGGGCACGTGGGGAAGAGACAAAACATGACTATCAGCCTCATTTACAGCAGCTCTTGAGAACAGACCCTCTCCCCTGCAAAAGGTTCTAATCCCTTTTAATGACAATCATTGCTTATAGAGTCTGCCCCCTGCAACACCATTAAGAATCATATTTCAACCTGAATTTTGGAGGATACAGACCATGTCCAAACCATAGCATAGGTTGCCTACCTAGAAGAGGGGCTGTGGCTCTCCTTCCTTTTGTTTCTGCAGTCAGCAAGCACAGTGACTGTCTCAACATTCTTTTCCTTTTTCTTCCTTCCATAATCACATAGGCCCCTTTTGCAACACCAAACTAGAAGTGCTGCCTCTGTCTTTGCCTGTGCAGGTGGCCATGGGCGGCACATTCCTTCTCAAAGCCAGTAATGCTGACGTCAGTGCCAAGGATGTGACTGACTACAGAATACAAACACCTCCTCTAGCCAGGGCTGTGGGTCAGCATGTGGGAGGTGGAATTTCGGGGAGGGAATAATGGATGGATAACCGAGGAGCAGGCCGGGTACAAAGTATACATCTTGGAGAAGTGATTCCAGAAGAAATGACAGCAGCTGAGCAAGTCAGGGAAGCAGCAAGACTCAGGTTTAAATGACTGAATAGAGCTGAGCCCAGTGGAGAAAACCTGTAATTTCAGCGACTTGGGAGACTGAGGCAGGAGGATCACAAGTTTGAGGCCAGTCTCAGCAATTTAGTGAGGCCCTGTCCAAAATAAAAAAGGCTGGGGATGTACATCAGTGGTAGAGCACCCCTGGGTTCAATCCCCACTACCGGGGCGGGGGGGGGGGTGGTGGTGGTGGGAGAATTAAACATGGAGGATCACAAGTTAACTTGTTTTTAGTTAGATCCTGAGGAGCCTTCTGAGTGGATCGTCACTATCTGGCTGTGGGGGCTCAGTGCAGCTTTTCAGTTAGCCCAGGGTCACTTCTTTCAGATGATCTTGCTCAAGAACATCTGCCAGCCTGGTTTTCAGGGACTTCAGAGACACTGAGATGCAGGCCTCTGTTTCTGGGATAGTCACCCTTTGGAGCTGCAGCAGTGCTGGGCACCTTCTGAATGACTGTGGGGCGTGTCCTGAAGCTGCATGTGCGTGTGTGTGCTGGAAGCTTAGTCTCCTAGCTAGGCTTATGTGCTCTTTGTCTTTCCAGGCTTATTTTGCAGAGAGAGAAGCACTTCCATTATCTGAAAAGAGGCCTTCGACAACTGACTGATGCCTACGAGGTAAACACATTGTCTGCAAACTCTTTGTACCAAGTTCTTCACCAAGTTTCCCTCCTTTTTTACTATTTGAATGCAAAAGGCCGTCTGGTTTGACCTGTTGGAGATTTACTCAGTATCACATGGTTCTGACAGGAACCTGGGCACTGTCATAGAGCTGAGACCCCATTTCCAAAGGGTAGAACCAGATCTCCTAACATCTTGTCAGCTCTCAGAGCTAGTAGATCACCCTAGACGGGATGTGGCTTTTGTCCACCATTCAGTACAGCTGAGCAGTTCACATGCTTTCTCCTGATCCCCTGGGCAACTACTAAAAGTCAGTTAGTTACCTAGTCACCCCTAACCTTTACTCTGTAAGCTGATCTAGTTCCTGAATCGACCAGAGGACCAGTACACCATAGGCCCAAACTTTGAGTGGCTCTTAGAGCATATTCGCAGAGGCCTTGGGTTCATGGAGGAGACTCAGGCTGTGGCTGGGAGTGGGGCTGAATGACAGGCAACAGTTGAATATGAACAGGAGGGCTCCAGTCTCCCTGCCTCACTTTACACCCAGCAGATCTACTTTTTTAAGGGGGTTCTACATTTGATTATTATTATTTTTAAAATATTTTATTAGTTGTTGATGGACCTTTATTTATTTGTATGTGGTTCTGAGAATCAAACTCAGTGCCTCACACATGCTAGGCAAGTGCTCTACCATAAGCCACAACCCCAGCCCCTGATTATTTTTTTATTTTATTTATTGTTAGCTGTAGATGGACATGATGCCTTTATTTTGTTTATTTATTTTTATGCAGTGCTGAGGGTCAAACCCAGGGCCTCATGTGTGCTGGGCAAGTGCTCTACCACTGGGCCACAATCCCAGCCATACATTTGATTATTTATGGCAAGGATGTGTCAACGTGAATGCCCATCAGGTCCAAGCAGGCAGCATGAGTAAGAGACTTGGCCTGAGTGGAAGCAGGCATGAACTGGAGGCCCCCTCTATCTACCCGGTTCCTCTAGTTGATGCCATTGGGAAATGAAGACCCAAGGTTGCCAGATCGTGTTTTTTTTTTTTTCCCCCTCAAAATAAAGCCAGAAATTCAAATTATTATGTGATTTTTCCCATCAGTTAAACGTCACAACCAATTCCAGTTAAACAATCCTATAAAGTACATCCACAGGGTAGATTTGGACTGTGGGCTTTCAATTTTTATTCCTCAACTCAAAGCCTCAGTGGTTATTCCTTGTAACCATGAAGTTAAATGAGAAGCATGAAGTAGGTCGGTCTTTATATTTTACAGATAAGCAAACAGGCATAGAAAGATAAAATAAATTGTTAATAGCTATAAGACAAAGAGCTAGGATTCAAACATAGGCCATATCCTTAGGAGTGACTACAGTGGCCCACCAAACTGCCCACCACATGGCCGGCCAGCCACAGCTCAGACCATCAGCACATATTTTAAGAGGGCAGCTTGGTCCAATGGAAAGGCCACCAAATTGAGAGCCTAAAAACCTAGGTTCTTGTTTAAGCTGCGACATTTACTGTTTTTATACTCTGGGAAAAAGTAGTCTCTCTGGACCTCCTTATATACTGTTAATCTAAAACAGGGACACTGTTACTACCTGTCCTGCCAAGCCTTGAATCTCAGTAGCCATGTATGACTTGCATTAGGATCAAGATCTGTCTCCATGTCGCTTTTGGAAACCTTGGCCAGCTCCCAGGCAGAAGTAGTTTCCTCCATGTGCCGTTCATGTGCCAAGTGTTTTCCTCAAGGCCGTTCTGCCCATTATAGCGTTTGTCAGGGGGTATGTCCACATATTCCATCTTGTTCCAGAAAGACATGAGGTAAACTGTGCTTATGTGATTGTCTCATGCGCGCTTCCTTGGCAGATAACCACATACATTTTTATCCCAACCATCTCAAGAATTAAAACCAAATTCCATTCATTATCATGCCCCCAGTGTCTATGCAGTGCTTGGCACGAGTGCATACTTAATCACATACTTGTTAAATTCATGGGTCGGTTAATTCAGAAAACCTCTGTGGGTCTATACTGGGGAAAGAGCAGCCCTTAACCTGCTGGTATGTGGAAGTCCTGCTCAGTCTTCCTTAATGCCTGCCTTGATTATTTATGGCAAGGATGTGTCAGCATGAATGCCCATCATCCTTAATGCCTGCCAGGAAGGGACCCACTGGGTTTAAGTCCAGCTTTTTTTATTCCACTGTCCTCTTCTCACAGATGGTCATTTCAGCTCCTGGCTAAGGCCACAAAGCAGAGCATCTTCATTCATTGTTCAAGCAAGGCCCTCCTCGCGGTCACCAGGCTGTGGGGAGTAAGACAGATGTAGCCTTGTCAGCAGTGTCTTGGAATCATTCTGAATAGGGGTGTGTTTTTTTCTCTGTCCCTCTCAGTGTCTGGATGCCAGCCGCCCATGGCTCTGCTACTGGATCCTGCACAGCTTGGAACTCCTAGATGAACCCATCCCCCAGATAGTGGCTACCGAGTGAGTCTGGCTCTGGGGAACCTGGGGTGTTCTCTGGAATTGCATCTTGAATTTGGGGGTTCTTTTTTGTTTTGATTCTGTTTCTGTTTTATTTGTTGTGAATGAAAAAAAAGGCTACAAAGAAACCCTTGCCCTTCTTTTGACCTCCAGCAACTTCCTGAAACTCCTCCACTTCAGAAGCTGGTGGGTAGAACAAGACTTTGAACTCCCAAGAGAAGGATTCTGGTTTCTTCTGTGCCCTTTTCTTTTGACTCTTGGCTCTAGTCTTTGAGAAAAAGTCTTCATCATTAGCTCTGGGAGAAATTATTTCATCAGAAAGTAGTTGTTGTTTGCCTAGCTGCTGTTGGAAGCATGTGCCAGTTCTGTGAGCAAAATCCCCTCGCCTTCCATAACACCTCCATGGAAGTGCCTCTTCCCTGTGCCTGGAGGGGCAGGTTAGCTCTTTTTTTTTTTTTTTTTTTTTAAATAGGCTCTTATTTTAAGTTGTAGATGGACACAATATCTTTCTTTTAATTATTTATTTTTGTATGTGGTGCTGAGGATCGAAGAACCCAGTGCCTCACGAATGTGAGGCGAGTGCTCAGCCACTGAGCTTCAGTCCCAGCCCCTAGGTTAGCTCTTGATGGGACTGGATGGTTACTGCTTGGGATACTCATGCCATAACTCCGTTTTCTCAAACCTCTGATTGATGACTAGAGATCTAAGCAACTGAGATTCTCTCCAAGCTGCTTGTGCAGATGGCATTCATGGAATGGCACCTCATTCTCAGAAGCTTATGACAATTTATATCTTTTTTTCTTTCTTTTTTTTTTAGTTGTAGATGGACACAATGCCTTTATTTTATTTTTTATTTTTTTATGTGGTTCTGAGGATTGAACCCAGTGCCCTCCACATGTGAGGTGAGCACTCTACCACTGAGCTACAACCCCAGCCCGACAATTTATATCTTAAAGAAGAAAAACCCTGATCTTTACTCCAGTCTTAGGGATACTTGGGCAGGAAAGGGCGGTCAGGAGTGGACCTTGGAGGTCCACCGAGAGCAAGCATGTGTTCTTGGTTTGTGTCCCTCTGCTTCCTCCAGAGCTCTCAGGGGCGAGGAACCTGGGATTGGAGTCTCCTGCGCCAGGTTTGTTTTTCTGTGCCCAAGGTGGCATCTGTGCCAGGGCTCATGGAGGCTCACCAGAGCCCTCCCTGGTCACAGTACCCCTGCCTCAGTCACATTGTCAGGTCAGAAGAACAGAACTCACATTGTCTTATTCATTCTCTCTTAACAATAACCTCTCATTCTTGCTTTCCTGGGCAGGGTGTCTTGTGATGAATGTGGATGGGGAAGATAATAAAGCATTAGGCCATTAACCCTTGTGATTCGTACAGTGCTTTCTGAGGCTGAGGGAAAATGTGTCCTGTTATTATCATCAGGATGCTGCAGCAAGCCTACTTGCTTTCAGCACTGGAAGTAGAGTTGGATGCAGTTTCTGCAGTAACAGGAATTTAATTGTCAAAGGCCCATGTGTTTTTGAAATACCAGTTGGGGGTTGGAGGTTGTTTGGAAAGCTTTTTCCCCACACCTACACAGTCAGGATGTACACTAGGAGAATGGGAAAGTTGCACATGAGAGGAGCAAAAATAAATGGAAGGGTCTGGGACTTATCTCAATGGTGGAGGCTCACCTGGCATGTGTGGGGGCCCTGAGTTCAATCCCAGCCCTCTGCTGAAATGGGAGGATTCTCTGAATGTACACAAGGGTGGAGGAGGGCATAGCTTAAGTAAATTATAGTACAATACATACAATGAAATATTAAACAGCCATTCAAAGTTTTATATATGTAAATGTTTATTTGCATATAAAATGTTTATAAAGAGATTCGATGTGAAAACAGATAAAGACATTCAACTTTTATAGATTAAAAACATAGATGATTGATTATATGCATAGAAAAACCAGAAGGATGCATGCACATGTGACAGTAGTTAATTCTGAATAGCAAGGTTAAGGATGGTTTTTAAATGTTCTTTTCTAAGCTTATTTTCATTTTGTAAAATTTCTACAGTGAAACTTTGTTTTGTCATTAAAAGAATGTTTTAAAAATAACGAGCTGATTTATCCTAATTTCAAGAACACTCAGTAGTTAGTGGCCTAGAGTTCCTGCTTCTTAGCTGCCTTAAAAGCTCTATTGTGGTTCTTCTGAGCCTAGAGCTATTGAACTTTTAAAGAATGATAGGCTTTCCAGTAATTGTATTGCATTTTGTTTTGTTCTTAGCAGGCAATTAATTCTAACTCCAACATATAAAGAAATAAACTATTTTTAGTAAGATTCAGACTAATCTTAATGACTTCTATAAAATGTTTTTAAGACTACCTACAATAAGACATTGTCTTTTTTTTTTTTTTAAGTTGTAGATGGACATGATACCTTTCTTTTATGTATTTATTTGTATGTGATGCTGAGGATCGAACCCAGTGCCTCACATGTGCTAGGCAAGTGCTCTACCACTGAGCTACAACCCCAGCCCCAAGACATTGTCTGTTTATTTATTTTTATTTATTTTGCACAGGAAAAAGAATGCTTTGAAACAGTGTCTGTTTCCCCTCGTTCAGATATTAAGCTGACCCAGAAATGGAGAGTTGGGCTCTGGAGTTTATTAGTTGCCTGCCCTCTTCCCTGCCCCAGCTGGCACTGGACACACACTCCCTACACACACACACAAAGCTTTCTCTCGCTTTCCTATTTTGTTCTCTTGTATTTTTGTTTGTTTAGGGAATAATATGACAAGCTGAGTTCCCTCTAGTGGACAAAATCACTTTTGTCAGTTGCTGTGACTACTGACCAAAGCCAGCAAGGCCAGGCTTTTATTACTGCTGGTTTCAGAAATAATCTATTCATAGGTGAGGTAAGAGGTAATATGTATATTTATATGCATGTTTATATGTATGTGTGCAAAAATAAATTGATATTTTGAGATCAAACATTTGCTTTGCTTAATGATTTAGCACTGAAGAAAGCATCCTTTAATGAGAATCCTGTGCTTTGTTATTAAAAGCTTCTGTAATGAAACAAAATCAAGATCACAGGAAGACCATTGATTGTACTGTTAAAATTAGGTTTTTAACTTTGATAAGAGCTAAGACTTTAAATATTTTAGAACTCTTCAGTTTATAGGGTATCTGGGGGGAGCACTGGAGACGGAACCCAGGGCCTCACCTCCACCCCCAAGAAGCATTGCTTGTCATTATTGTTTACAGCTCATGGGACCCTGATCTCTGGTCTGCTTCTTGCTGTGATCCTTGCATTTATATGCTTGCATTTATATACTTTGCACACCCCTCATCTTGCCTTTCCCGATTATATCACTTGCTACTTGTATGTGTTTCATTTGTTTTTATTCTTATTGGCTTCTTATTTGTTTCCCTGCTCATTTTGTATCATTTGCTTATTTATTGTACATACTTTTTAAATCCTTCGTCCCCATAGGTGACAGACTAGTCCAGAGTCAACCACTTTCTATTAGACCTTAACCATTACCTGAAGTCCCATAAACTCCTTATCAGGCAGATCCTCTTGCTTTGAACTTGATCCTCTTGTAGGTTTTATATATTCTTTTAATGGTGAAGGATAGAGCAGTGGTGTCCCAGAGACTTTTCCATGAGAATGTCCTGTAAATTTCTTGTGTGCTCCACTGTGGCAACCATTAGTCAAATGTGGCTATTGAGCACTTGAAATGTGACTTGTGTGAGCTAATTTTAAAATTTTAATTAATTCAAGTAAAAATTTAAATAGCCTCAGGGAATGGGAAGTAGAATAAAAGGTACTGGGGTCTGAATTAGAATAAGATACATTCCATGTTGTATAATTATGTCAAAGTAGATTCTACTGTTATGTGTAACTAAAAAGAACCAATAAAAATAATTTATGGAAATTACTATTTTCTAAAAAAAAGAAAAATTAGAAGAATGGCATTGTTTTGCATTTTGAAAATCTTTTAAATGACTGATCTAATAAAAGACAGCTGGATTCTCAAAAAATAAAAATAAAAATAAATTAAATAGCTTAAGTGACGAGGAGCTACCTGTAAGGGACTAGGAGCTACCTGCAAGACAGTGCAGATCTATCTCAGTGCCATCCAAAATGTGGTTCCCACACCAGCAGCATTGCCATCACCTGGGAGCTTGTTAGAAATACAGAAGCTCAGATAGTTTTGAACTAGTGCTACAGTGTAACCAGATTCCCAGGTAATTTCTGTGCACACTCAAGTTGGAGAAGCACTAGTACTTGGGGTGAACATTGGAGTCACATAGGGAGTTTAAAAAAAAAAAAAAAAAAAAAAAAAAAATATATATATATATATATATATATATATGGCCACCTGGATCCATCTTCCATGATTCTGCTTTAATTGTTATTAGGTGTGGTCTGGGAGCTGGATATTTTAAAAATATCCCCCAAGTGACTCTAATTGCACAGCAAAAACTTGTGGTGCTTAAAACCTGGTGGGTAATTTGAATCACCTAGAAATATGGAAACAAGGCAGAGGGCCAGGCTCTTCTCTGCCTCAGCAAGTCTAAACCTCTGTAATAACAACAACAACAACAATTATTATTATTATATCCCCCCCTCCTTGTGTTAAGGATTGAACCCAGGGTCTCTTTCCCGTTGATTACATTCCCAGGACTTTTTTTTTTTTAAACTTTGAGACAGGGTTTCACTAAGTTCCCCAAGCTGGCCTCAAACTTGTGATCCTCTTGCCTCAGCTTCCTGAGTTGCTGGGATTACAGGTGTGAGCCACTGTGCTTAGCTTGGGCCTTTATATTCTTTATTAGCTCTCAATGATTCTTTTATATTTATTTTGGGTTTGAAAATCCCTCATCTAGGGCCCCGGTTGTGGCTCGATGGTAGAGTGCTTGCCTAGCATACATGAAGCACTGGGTTCAATCCCCGGAACCACATAAAAATAAACAAATAAAATAAAGGTCCATCTACAACTGGAAAAAAAAAAAATCCCTCATCTAGAAGATAGTTGCCTACTCTGTTGGTAGTTATCTCGTAAGCTAGAATGAAAAGTCTTGCTGTCATTAAAGAAAATTGATCTCCATCTAAGATACACACACATTATCTGTAGTGTATCTAAATAAATGCTTTTGCAAATACTTGTTTTTCACAAACTGTGCCATGCCTGGTATTTGTGCAGTGTTTCCTGCCTGAAATATTTTATTGATTGTTGAATATTTGTTCTCTAAGATAAACTTTTTTTTCCCTTTTGATAGATTGAAGTATCATTAACATCTTAGTTTTCAAAATTGCTAAGAAGTCTGCTAACGACAGCTGGTATCTTCATGGTCAGTTTGCCAGTTCTTAAGGTGCAAGTTGGAAAGTCTTGAGATCAGAATGTTCTGTAATACGGAAGTGAGACTCAAGAGAAGCCCCACCTTCAGTTCTGTAGCACAACCCCAGACAGTCAGATGCAGAGTGTCAGCTGAGGGCCATTGGCATGGAGGGAGGATATCAAGGTGTCTGGTACATTCAGATCCTAGCTCATTCCAGACTTTAGGCTACCAGGTCAGGAGTGTTGTATTTGGCATGATTTTATCTTAGGAGCTGGGGAAGGAAATGTACAACTTAGTGAATCATTTTCTTTCTTATTTTTAAAAATGTGTTGGTAAGTTTTGCTTGTTACTTTGGGATGTTGTTTGTGGTTCTGGGATTAAACCCAGGGCCTCACACATGCCTGGCATTCTACTGCAGAGCTACATTCCCAGCCTCAGCCTAACCCGCCTCCCCCTATACAGGGGATTAAATCCATGTCCACTCTACCACTGAGCTATATTCCCATCCTTTGTTTTTGAGACAGCATCTTGCTAAGTTGAAAAGTTGGTCTCAGACTTGCAATGCTCCTGCCTCTGAATGCTTTCTGAGTTGCTAGGATACATTTTTGCACCTCCATGCCTGGTTTAGCCTAAATTTTATATTAGCTAAAAACCTTTTACTTTTGTGGTATAGAAAGCTTTTGGTAGGCTATTGCAGCCAGCCTTTGTTAGGACTTGAGCTTATTAGCTATTTGTTTCTGGAAAATGGCATAAAAATTAAAGATGATTTGGAAAATATGTTACAAGCAATTAACTAATGAAAACTTTTTTTGTGTGTGTGTGGCACAGAAATTGAATCCATGCTCTTCTTCTAAACTGTATCCCCAGACCTTTTATTTTGTTTTATTTTTGAGACAGGGTCTTGCTAAATTGTCTAGGATGGCCTCTAATTTGCAATCCACTTGCCTCAGCCTCTCGAGATGCTGGGATTACCAGCATCTGTGATACACACCTGGATATGAAAATTAATTTCTATTATAAATAATGTACAGTGTTTTCCTTCTCTCTCTTCCTTCAGTTTCAGCCCTTGTGTTTCCTACAATAAAATTTTAGGTATAAATAGAAGTGAATTGGTATCTTTTAAGTCAGCAGCACTTTCTGTTACTGCTCTTGTCAGGATAGTGGAAGGTCGAAAATCAAAAGTAATCAAACATGATGTATGTTGTTTTGTTTTTGTTTTTGTGGTGCTGAGGAACGAACCAGGGCCTTGTGCTTGAGAGGCGAGCACTCTAACAGCTGAGCTATATCCCCAGCCCCATGATGTATGTTTGAATGCAGTAATACACTGTTTTTGTGGAGATCAGCCTATGTGGTCTCTCTTGCATCAGTGGATAAGAAATCATGAAATGAAAGACCAGAAGAGAAGGCTGTGTGTGTGTGAGACAGGTTTGCTGTTTGTTCTCATCCATGGAGGTTTTTCATGATAGGCAGGCCTGCTGAGTCAGGCAGCAGCTGGATGATCAGGGCCTTTCTAGAGCACTCCTTCCCGGTGATCCTTAGAGGAACCTTGGACACATAGGGGCTCTCTTGATTTCACCTAAAGCAAGAATGGAACTTCAGGGAGCCTGGTTTCATAATCAGAGGTAAACCTTCCATAAATGGTTTTCCTCAGTGAGGGGGCCAGGGGCCTCTTTGGATTAGTGTGACAATTTCTTCCAGAGCCCGCAGACTGTGATGCTTTCTTGTGATGTGACTCAACCGTGCTCCTTTTGAGTTTGCCGTGGCTGGTGAGCATGTGGACCTCCCACCCCAGGAAGACAGACTCCACCAGGATCTTGGGTTTTTTTCCGGCTGGTGGGAACAGAAGGCAGGAGCCCACCAGGGCGGAGGTGGCAGTGGGAGTGGAAAAATCTTTCCAGGTGTTCATGGTTGGCCTAGGACATGGGTCTGAACCAGGACAGCCAGCATGGAGAGGAGCATTTGAGCTTCGTGTTTTAGGCAAACTTCCAAGGCTGTGAGGTCCCAAAGGCAGGAGGAGGCTGGAACCACAGATGCAGGATGGCAAGTTGCTGGGAAAGGTGTGGTCAGGGAACACATGAGACTCTTACCCTCAAGCCTATGAAAGGTTGTTTCTTCTTAGCCCTTATTTTCTTTGCCTCATGACTAGGCCGATGCTTAAATGCAAAACTCAAGAGGGAATACAAAACAGATGATAGAAAATTAAGCCCTTTCAGAAGTTATACTCAGCAGGTGGGTGGTAGGGTTTTTTCATTTTAAGGGAGGAGGAATGATTGAAAAGGCACTGGGTCTGGTGGGAATTTGGCATTTTGAAATTAATGCTCTCTGACTCTGTTTTTCCCTTTGTCCATGTACCTAGTGTGTGTCAGTTCCTGGAGCTATGTCAAAGTCCAGAAGGTGGCTTTGGAGGGGGTCCTGGTCAGTACCCACACCTTGCACCCACGTATGCAGCCGTCAATGCCCTGTGCATCATTGGCACTGAGGAGGCCTATGACGTTATTAACAGGTACAACAGCCAGTAGTGGCGGAGACCCAGAAGGGCTCCCCACCTGCTACACCGCACTGATCATTGATTGCCTCTTCTGCCTCTTTCCCCGCCATTTCTCAGAGAGAAGCTTCTTCAGTATTTGTACTCACTGAAACAACCTGATGGCTCCTTTCTCATGCACGTTGGAGGTGAGGTGGACGTGAGGTGAGTGGGCGGCTGTATCAAGAGCTTGTAGAGCTTATCTGTCATTAGAGATGCCATGTTCAAGGAACAGCCTGGCAAAGCTGCTGCTTCATGCCACGAAGTGATGCACAGAATGACATTTGAGTGACACAGTGTCACAATCATTGCAAATGATACAGATGTCCTCAGGTGTCGTTCTCTCTTGTTTCTTTTATGTAAATGTCAAAACATAAGCTAGAAACAAAACCAATGCTTTTGTTTTAAAAATTGAAAATACATTTGCTTGATATATAATGATGCACCATAATGTAAAACTGTACAATATAATATAATCATTCGTTTCTCTTGGAAGAAAGCTCAGTAAGAGACTGGAGATGTAGCTCAGTGGTAGAGCATTTGCCTAACATGCACAAGACCCTGAGTTCAATACTCAGTACCAAAAACAGAAAAAGATAAGCCTGGTAGAGACTCAGTGAACACTTTCTGATTGAATTTGATCAGATGCTGAGAATGCTGAATATCTGAGATCCTCCTATGGTATGTGAGTTACTTCAGGAGGTGCAGAGAGTCTTACAAGCCCATAGAGTGCAGTGCAGAGATATCATATCAACTGACTGGTACCTGTTGGCGCATACTTACTATTTTACTCAAAAAGTATGTCTGCTATACCTAGCAAGTGTTTCCTTACTTGGCAGATTACTTATGAGGCGTATAGAAAATTTGGTGAGTGAGTCATTTCTTAAAGTGAGTGGCTCATAAGAGCTTATTGAGATTTTATACCATTTTCTTCTTATTTAGTATGAGAAATGCAATTTTGTGTGTGTGAGGTTTCTATATCAAAGCCATCTTATTGCTTATTATTGCTTGGATTTGCTTCTACACATGTTAATAAATATTCTTACTTGAGCCAGGCATGGTGGTACATGCCTGTAATCCTAGCAATTTGGGAGGCTGAGACAGGAGGATTGTGAGTTTAAAGCCAGCCTCAGCAATTTATTGAGGCTGTTGGCCTCATTGAGATTAAACCCCTGGATTTAATACCTTAGTAAGATACCCACATACAATTCTGACTTAAGTATCTTACTTAACCATTTGTTTGAAAGCATAGGGATTAAAAAAAAAAAAAGACCATTGTTGAGCATAAAACACATTGCAGATAAAAGTAGGTAACCACACTGCAAAGGCCTTTAGTAAAAGATTTTCTTATTAGTAAAAGATTTTTTGGTTTGTTCAAACCAAAAAATGAGATGAGTGTTATCTGTATGTGCCAGTGAAGTCAATGTAACTGTTGAGGTAAAAGAGTACTGTGTTAATTCTGAAGGAAAAGATTTAAAGATTTTTGCTGCCCTCACGGTCACTGTTTTTTCATCCCTGACCTATAGATTTAACATCTAAATATGCACAGCCCTGAAACTTAGCTTTCAAAAACATATTGAGGGCTGGAGCTGTAGCTCAGTGGCAGAGCACTTGCCTAGCATGCTTGAAGCACTGGGTTCGATCCTCAGCACCACGTAAAAAAATTAAACAAATAAAATAAAGGCATTCTGTCCATCTACAACTACAAAAAAAAAAAAAAAACCAAAAACTTATTGAGATTAGGCAACAGCAAACACACCATAGCAAAAGCTGTGTGTTTTAATCACCTATCTTTATCAGATTTGATTATTCTCCAACTCATTTGTTCCAGCACCAGTCTTTCTGTGTTTTTATATCTGCTAGACAAATGCTGGGCAACTTCTCTAATAAAATAGATTTGTTCCACTGAAGGGCACCAGAGCCATGTTCCTCCTCTTCCTCTCTCCTTTGGACACACTCCATCATCTGAGGCCCTGCTTTTCGCTTGCACAGCGGACGAAAGATATGCATGGTGGATAAAGCCTCGTAGGCCTCATTGGGTTTCCTTGCCTTGCCTGGTTTCTAGGACCCACTTCCACAGTTTCTTACTTGGTGTGTTATTAATGGATCTTTGCCTGGAAGCATCAGCCAGCAGTCAGGAGTGTTTGTTGAGTGAATTTGACCTGGAGAGAAGTAGCTGTGACTGGGGACAGTTTGGCTTCGAGAGACCAGCTTGCTCCCATGCTAGATTAGACAGAGGTGGTCTCTTGATCTTTCCGGTCCTAAGTTTCTGAGGTGAGCTTTTTTAAGTGTTTCAGCTCCTGGATACTGTTAAATATCATATTGTAGTTAAGAAAGAAGATGCTATATATTCTTGACCTCCTTAGATTATATAATCTGGAACATTCCATGAGGTAGACAGAAGACAGGGACCCAGCATTTGTAGGTTTTAAGTGACAGAACATGGATGTGCTCAAGGGAAGAGAAGGTAAGTGTTGCTGAAGTATGAGGACCCTAGAGCAGAGGGAGACACGGAGCTGGAGGGACTGGCTGGAACAGACTGAGGAGGCCCTGGACGCTTCTCACAGAGTCTGTAGTTTATTCTGACAGGATTTAGGTTGGGAGTGATGTGATCTGATTTGTATTTTGTTAGAAGTTCTCTAGTTGCAGTGAATGGATTATAGTGTTTTAGTAAAAGTACGATCCTTTCAGGGCTGGAAGGAAACAGACTGGACAGGAGATCAATCCAGGTAGAAGCTAATGACTTGGATTTGGGTGATACCAATGAGGGTAGAAAGGAACAAATACATTTGACAGCTGTGATGGTTGAACCAGGAGAGAGGAAGAAACTATCTGGAAAAGTTGTACCTTGTCCCCTCCCCATCTCAATGTGAGATCTAGGACTAGTGGCTTTGACAGCATTTCTTGGCTCATCCATTGATGAGAGTCAAACTTCATCTGAGGCTGGCCGTCCTGCTCTGAGGTTACATTAGGATTCAAGAGTAAATACTTCAAGCTTCTTTAAGCTCAAGGCCTGAAGGAAATTAGATCAGAGTTAGCTTATGGTAAATGACAACATTTGGTATTAGCACCATGACTCTTGAAGGCTCCTGATGTCTGCTCTTCTAGCTGAGCTTTTGCTGTAGCTGTAGCCAGTAGGAGCCAGGTTGGGCTGGTAGTACAGTAATGCTTGCAGCTTCTGCAATGATTTTCTCAGAATACTGCAATATGATCGACTTCGTGTCATGTCTGTACTGAATGAGACAGAAATGAAGCCCTTCTTTTTCTTCTCTTCTGTGTTCCTGAGGGGCCCTAAAAAGACTTGTGAGCAGAATTAGAACACATAGTTTTTGTCTTTACATGTTGGATATTTGAAAAGACCATGGAGAGGAAGAAAAAGCAATCCTTGGCCTTGTTCCATGAAAGAGGGACAAGCTGAAATAGAATGTGTCCCGAGAAGAATTAAGGCAAAAGGATAGAATGGCAAGAATTATACCAGATCAAGTAGGATAATGTTAAAAAATATGGATGCATGGACTGGGGTGTAGCTTAGTGGTAGAGCATGTGCCTAGCATGCATGAAGCCCTGGGCTCCACCCCCAGCACCAAAATAATAATAATAGTCATATTCCTTCTTTCTTGTCAAAGGGTGTGTATCTGTATGTACTGGTGAGATGCTGGAAATCAAACCTTTTTTCTTCCCCCTACAAGTTTAAATAATGTGTCTGAAGGGGCTCACCTATTCCTGTCTCTCTTGTTTGGTCTAAGCAGCCATTAAGAGGTCGATGGCGTGCTCTGGAGTGTCTATTACAGAAAATGTGTAGTTAACCTTTCATGCACCAGTGCCACATCCAGGTAGGAATCCCAGATCTGAAATGGTGCTGACATCTGAATGAATGAGCAGCAAATCAGAAGCAACTGAAAGATACCATTGTAGGGTGGAACCATTGTAGGTCTCTGAAAGAAATGCTAAGTCCACTTTGGACATGAATTGATGTGGCTGTTATTTCCTCTGATGTAGATTTGGCCATGTGGAGGTAGGGAGAATAGAATGTCATGTTCTTTCACTGAAGCCATGCCGTGAGCAACTCTATCCAAATAGAATGTCACACCTCTCAGTTGGAGACCCAGGAAGACTGACCGTGGGCCAGGAATGAGGACAGGAGGTGATTACAGCTTACTAGGCGAAGCAAGCAGTCCACCCAAGAAGTTCACTTAGTCTTATTTAGGCTCTTCCTTAACACGTAATGTTCCCCTCTGCTTCTGTCTTTCCAGAAGTGCGTACTGTGCCGCCTCAGTGGCCTCTCTGACCAACATCATCACTCCAGACCTCTTTGAGGGCACTGCTGAATGGATAGCAAGGTGAGAGCAGCCAGGATATTCCCTGGCCTCTTAGAGGGCAGGTCAAGACTTTACTTCAGAAAAATGAAGAACATAAAAAAGGCCTGGAAGTGAATATAAAATTACAAGAGAGGGATTGGTTTGTATGATTGTGCATTTCAAAAATACTTAACACTGTTTCTTTTTTCCAGACATTCACTAATGTATTATAGTTTTAGATTGGCTAAAGGAAAAACCTTTTCTAAGTAGTATTGGTGGGAATCTAAATTGATTTAAGCAGTTTGAAGAGCAATATCTCAAAATGCCCCTGCGTATGACCCAGTAGTTCAACTTCCACCGAAACTCTCAGGCACGTGAGTGAAACAGAGTAGAGATAAGGTCTTGTTTTATAAGAACAAAAGGCTAGAACCAGGTTTGATGTTCTTAAGCACAAGTTGAATAAGTTACGGATTAGCCACATTGGAATATAACATAGTAACCAAAATGAGTGAACCCCAGAGTAACGTGTCAGTGTGGATAAATCTCAAAAACAGTGTTGAGTTTTTAAAAAATGGATGTTAAAGAAAAGCTACAAGGGTAGGGATGTAGCTCAGTGGTAAAGCACTTGCTTAGCAAGTGCAAGGCCCTGGGTTTTATCCCCAGCACTGCACAAAAATCACAAAACTCCTGCAGATCAGCATATGTTCCTAAAATTTGAAAACATGCAAAACTAATCTCTATTATTTATGGGAAGAGTCATTTGTAGTAATAATATAAAAACATGTGTGGAGGGCGGGGTTGTGGCTCAATGGTAAAGCGCTCACCTAGCATGTGCAAGGCCCTGGGTTTGATCCTTAGCACCGCATAAAAATAAATAAATAAAACAAAGGTATTGTGTCCAACTACTTCTAAAAAATAAATATTAAAAAAAAACAAAAGTGTGCATGGAGGCTGGAGCAGTAGCTCAGTGGTAGAGCACTTGCCTGAGGCACTGGGTTTGATTCTAAGCACTGCTAATGAATGAATGAATGAATGGATGAATGAATGAATAAACAAACAAACAAACAAAATAAAGATCCATCAACAAGTAAAAAAACCCCAACACATGGGAAAGATAAACACCAGATTCAGGATGGTGGGGATGGTGACTGCCAGGCTAGCAAAGGAAAAGAGGGACATCTACACCAGTATCAATGGTATTGGCTGTGGTTCATTTTTAAATAAATAAATAAATAAATAATAAATGCCTAAAGTGTCCATGGCTAGATCTAAGTTAGGTATTACATACCTATGCATTCTCTGTACTTTTCTGTATTCTTCAGATACTTCATAATTTTTAAAAAAGGCATGATGGATACATATGTACTGTTATAGAATGATAGCTAAGCTTATTTTCTTAATTAAATGTTTATCAAAATAGTAGTTATTATAATGTAAATATAACTTACAGTAAAATCAGATGATATACTATGATCATATTTATTTTTTTGTATAACTTCCATTTTCCTGAAGTTAATATATATCTCATGAATGTGTATATCATGAATTCATCTCCAAATTTCTGCCAGAGCTATAAAGTTATTCTCCATACAATCATACACCTCAGGTAACCTATTTTGTGTGTGTGTGTACATGTATGTGTTTGTGTGTGTGTGTTCTGGGTCATCCCTCCTGTAGCCCTCTGCCTTCCTGCTTCAGGCTGGACAGATTGCTCTCAGCTTGCTGCACAGTGAGCATCCAGAAGCTTCCTTTCAGCATGAAATCCTCTTCACATCTCTGCTTTGTTGAAGCCCTTATCTTTCAGAGGCTTTTTTTGTTTTTTGGGTTTTTTTTTTTTTTTTTTTTTTTGGTTTACTTAACCAATTTGAATGAAGCACATATGCCAAACATGGGTACTTGGAAGATATATTTTTAGAACTTGCATATGTCTTTATTTTACTCTCAGACCTCCTTGATAAAGTTTATTTGGTTAGAGAGATCTAAGTTGGCATTGGTATAAACTGTATTCCTTCTGAATTTGTAAGCATTGCTCCATTATCTTCTGGCTTCCAATGTTGTCATTAATTAATTATCTGTCATTAATAAGACAGATAACTTTAATAACCAACATTTCTTGAGGATTTTGTAGTACTCTATAGTAAGCTGGCTGTAGTTCAGAGAATGAGAATAGGCACTTCTGGGGTTTTATATTTTCTGTTTATCAATGGGGATTACCCATTTTTTTTTCATTATTTTTTTCATGTATTTTTTTCTTTACTGTGGCAAATATATAATTATAACTGTGTTAAAATCCTTGTCTGGTCATTTCAACACGTGGATACCTTGAAGTTAGCTCATTACATTTTCCCAACTCTTCCTAGGTTAAATAGATTTGGGATTATATCCTGAACATGGTAATTATATTGTAGGTGGATTCTGTTTGATTGTTAATCACTCTGAAGGATATTGGTGTTTTTGTTCTAGCAGACAGTCAAATTGGTCAAACTCAAACTGCAAACCAGGATCCTGTGGTGGTTAATGGCTCAGATCTGTCCAAAGCTGCTTTCAGTCTGTCCAATGCAGTATGATTCAGGGGTTGGATAGAAACTTGAACTGTTAAAAGGTGAAATCTGGGCTTTCCATTCCTCTTTCTAGAACTTTCCTTACTTTCTGGCAGCCTGTCTCTTCCTGCCAGAAAGATGGTTGGCTTTTTTTTTCTTTTTTCTTTTCTTTTCTATTTTTTTTTTTTTTTTTTTTTGGATACTAGGGATTAGACTCAGGGGCACTTGACCACTGAGCTGCATCCCCAGCCCTATTTTGAATTTTATTTAGAGACAGGGTCTCACTGAGTTGCTTAGCACCTTGCCATTGCTGAGGCTGGCTTTGAACTCTTGATCCTCCTGCCTCATGTTCCCAAGCTGCTGGGATTATAGGCATGTGCCACCACACCCAGCAAGATGGTTGGCTTTCTATAAGAGTTTTAGCTGCACCCCTGAGCTGTGGCCTGACCTGCTGCTGCTACCTCTGGACTGTTACAGCCATCCTTAGGGCAAACCAGAGGATAAAGATCGTGGTGGGAGAGAGGGCTTGGCTCTGCTATTGTCTGCTCCAACTTTCAAATCCCCACCAAACTCTGCACACCTGTTCAGTCACCTGGGCCCTTGGAAAGCTGTGCTTTGTGTTTTGTGCAGGGCGTGTCCTGCTGTCTTCAGGAGGGTGGATTGTCAGGCTCTTCTTTTGATGTGGAAATCTGATTAACTGGGCTGAATCCTAGTTTTGTCAGTTATTACTGACTGTCTGCCTTAGACAGGTTAGTTAACTTCTTCATGTTATAGTGTCTTTATATGTCAGATGGTGGGATATTGAATTTTATATAAAGCTGGAATACAAAATAATCAAGTGGATTTATCCTTGGTGGTCACCTCTGGGCCATGCTACTGCCAGAGCCATTGTGATGCCCGCTGTGGGCTTTTATTTTTCTTCTCTTTTTCTCCTTCCCCATCCCACCTGCCCTCCTAGAGACTTTGGGGAGTCTTTATTCTAGCTCTTTAGAGACTTCATAGTGATGAAACTTGATGGGAATCTGTTTTCACTCATTGTACTGGGAACTCAGCAGGCCTTGTAAATTAGGAAGCATTCATACTTCAGTACAAGAAGCTTCATTATAGTATTTCTTTGATAATTTGTTCTCCATTTTCTCTGTTTGTTCCTTTTTTATAACATCTAATCAATAGGATTGACCTAATTTAAAAAAAAGTTTTTTTGCCTGTTTTTCATTCCTTAATCTGTTTTCTGGAACTTTCTGAAAGAGTCCCTTAGTATTCCTCTTTCATTATTCTGTTTACTATTTATTTTTGTAATCTTATTTTTTAATTTTCCAAAGCTCAGTTCTCCTGTTCTGTTTAGGGATTTTTTTATCGTTTGCAGTATTCTTCATATCATACTTTTTTTTTTTTTTCCAGTACTGGGAATTGAACCCTGGGGTGCTCTACTGCTGAGCTAGTGCCCTAGCCCTTTTTATTTTGAGACAGGGTCTTGCTAAGTTACTGAGAGCTTTGCTAAGTTGCTGAGGCTGGCCTTGAACTCTAGATCCTCCTGCCTAAGCTTCTCAAGTTGTCGGAATTACAGGCCTGTGCATCTGGCTTCTCTCTTTTTCATATCAGAGACTAAATAGATGTTTGGTACTCAGCAGCTCTCTGTATTTAAGAATCCAGTATCCACAAACTACTGGGGGGCTACATGTATAAGCATAGACTAATTCCCCAGCCATTTGTTGAGGGAATTCTCATATAAACATATCTATAGTATTTTTTTCTTAAGCTTAGCAGTTTCCCTAGAGAGGGACCTTCCAGATTTCTACTTGTGACATGAAAGTGGCCGTCAACTTTGTGGATTACTTGGAGGGAAAGGAAGTGAGTGGTGGGGCTCAGAGCTAGGCCCTCGCCTAATCCCCTGTTAGTATGGTGCCTCCCTCCAGCTCTCATCTCTGTTGGAAATCCTAGAATTCAGGTCCCCTGGAACAAACTCTAAAACCTCCCATCTTCTAGGTTTGAAGGAACCTCAAGATCTAAGTGATTCTCTTTTTAAAATTCTTTTTTTTTAATATTTATTTTTTAGTTGGATACAATATCTTTATTTATTTATTTTTATGTGGTGCTGAGGATCGAATCCAGGACCTTGCACATGCTAGTCGAGCGCTTTACCGCTGAGCCACAACTCCAGCCTGATCTAAGTGATTCTTAATATAAATTTGCAACCAACCAACTTGGCTCAAACACATCTTACTCTTAGAGGTGATCAAAATTACCTCTATCTTCCCCATCACCACCCCTACCCTCACTCTGACTAGGGAAGTTTCCTCTATTTGGCTAAGTTAGTTACTCTTATTCCTGTTCAAGCTTTCAAGATTTTTGTTATTGCCTGCCTGCGTTCATATCCCCTCCTATTCTCTTTACCCTTGTGTTTTGTCCCTGTTTAAATTCCTTTACTTTGATTTTACTGAGCTCTTATATTCAACCCATATGTTTAGCTTGAAGACACGCCCATAGAATTGTACCAAGGAGAAAAGCAAGGTGCAGAGCAGCACATATTCTATAATTCCATCTGTATAAACACAAAGGGAGGAAAAGTGGAGCATGTATTTGTAGTGTGTATGTATGTGTCCATCTGTCTGTCTCTCTGTGGAGAAATAAAGGCTCAGGTTCAGG
Source organism: Callospermophilus lateralis (assembly GCF_048772815.1). NCBI lineage: Eukaryota > Metazoa > Chordata > Mammalia > Rodentia > Sciuridae > Callospermophilus > Callospermophilus lateralis. Next base: position 66,224,118 of record NC_135307.1, on the reverse strand, counting down.
GAGTAGGAGGCCAGACTGGGCAGGAGACCTTTTCATTATTTATTCTCTCATACTTTTAAAAGTTTGAGCTTTTTAAATAAGTATTACCTTTTCAGTTAAAGCCTAGTTAAGTAAAAGAAAAATTTTGAGATCCCTTGCATATTCTTTCAACCTTGAGCTCTTTTTCTACTCCAAGTAGCCAGCTGTAATGGAAAGAAAACTTACGGGGTGGATGTTGGGATGGCAATAGAGGACGGGGGACAGAGGAAGCTGAGGGATCCATCCAGGGCATGGAGTTGGATTTTAGACTCTACTCTGACTCCCTCCGCCTGGGTCCTCTCTATAGAAAGCCTGTGGGTTCCAAGATGTCAGGCCTCTAGGGAGAGGAACCTGGAAGACAGGAAAGCATTACTGCTTCCTTTTTCTCCTGCCTGGAAGTTCTGTCAGCTCTTGGATTAAGGCCCACTTTCTTATGCAGCCAGGCTACAGCAGTCTGTGAGGTGATATCGATAGGAAGGGTGACTCTTGGTAAATACCTAGAGATTCTTTTTTTTTTTAAATAAATGTTTATTTAGTTGTAGATGAACACACAGTATCTTTATTTATTTTCATGTGGTGCTGAGGATTGAACCCAGTGCCTTACATATGCAAGGTAATCACTCTACCACTGAACTACAGCCCCAGTTCTACCTAGAGATTCTTGAAAATAAAGTTCTAAAGTGTCATATGAAGGGCTGGGGATGTGGCTCAAGCGGTAGCGCGCTCTCCTGGCATGCGTGCGCCCCCCCCCTTCGATCCTCAGCACCACATATAAACAAAGATGTTGTGTCCGCCAAAAAAACTAAAAAATAAATATTAAAATTCTCTCTAAAAATAAATAAATAAATAAATAAATAAATAAAGTGTCATATGAAAATGTACTTAAAATGTTTTCACTTCACAGATAAAACACGTTTATTATAGGTGAGCAAAAAGAAGTTTTTTTGGTGTATGTGTATGTGTGCTGGGATCAAATCCAGGGCTTTTTGCATGCTTGGCAAGTGCCCTACCCCTAAGCCACATCCCTAGATCAAAAAAAAGAAACTTTGAATTACTTGTTATCCACCACCAAGAGATAACTACTTTTTTTGGGTGTATATTCTTCCAGAATTCTAAAAATGAAATTCTATTCTTCATTGTCATTTTATAATATCTTTCATATAATAAATGGAACATTTAAAAATATTCTGTAGTGTCATTTTAAATTTCTGCTCTATAGATGCATCATAATTTATATAACTAGTCCATGACTTTTGGACTTTTAAGTTGTGCCCATCATATTGCTTTTTATAAATGAGAATATGACTGACCTTTCAGTCCGGTCTTTGGATACTTTCTTACTTATTTTGTTGGATTAAATCCTAGAAATGGCCCTGTATGGCTGGGCCAAAGATTATGTATGTTTTTATGTCTAGAAAATATACCCATAATATATAGTCTAATGCCAAATAATAACTGTAATAACAAATGGATAATATGAATATATAGGAAATTATAATTTTTATAAATAAAATTTAATTTTGAAGTATGTATGTTAATTATAGAAATTTTTTGAAAATAGAAAAAATTTTAAAAAATTATCACCTTTGTACTAAGATAACCAGAATCAGCATTTATTTTTCAATTTCATTTTAACTTTATGGTTATCATGCTACATATAGGATTTTATACCTTTTTTCCCAAAGAGAAATAATCCGAGATACTATTTTTCTTATACAACAGCCTATTTCTAAATTATCAGGTGTTTTGGGGGGTTTCTTGGTTGTTTTGTTGTTGGTGGTATTGTTTTTGGAAAAGGCATCTCCAAAAATTAGTAAGTCAGCATTTTTCCATTCATGGTGGTGGCAGCTTATGGTTTATGTCTTGGTTTGAGCAGTGTCATTCTCTGCCATCTGGAATGTGGAGGGTGGGGGGACACTTATGCACATCCACCCACTAACCACTCAGTCTGCTTTTCCAACCTCTCCTTAGGTGTCAGAACTGGGAAGGTGGCATTGGCGGGGTGCCAGGGATGGAAGCCCACGGTGGCTATACTTTCTGTGGCCTGGCTGCGCTGGTAATCCTCAAGAAAGAACGCACCTTGAACTTGAAGAGCTTATTAGTAAGTGTTAAGCCATCTTCTCCTCAGGCTTCAGGTCCTGGCAATGTGACTGCTCCTAGGCCTATGGGAGGGACTAAGGGTTCTAGCCTTGAGCTCACAACTTCAGGTCCTGCGGTGAAGCTTTCAGTGGAGCTCTCTCAGCACATCTGAGACAGCTGACAGGGAGTAACTGCTCTTAGTCTGGGCTCCCTTTTTCCCACCTTTCTCTCTGCTTTCAGTTTCCTATATATGGTGCTAGGCCAACTCTGGGTTGTCTGAGCACTGCAGACATGTGGAATAAGCCAGAGTACCTTCCTCAAACCTGCAAGAAAAGTATAGCTTTTGCCTCTTATTAGAGATTACCATGTGCCTTAGAAAAAAAATGTCCTAAGAGAAAAAAAGACAAAAAGAGCTTTGAAACATTTTGGAGCTAAGCTTTTATTACCTATGTAAACATTTAATACCTGCATTTAAATGAGTTCTTTAGGCAGAGCTGGACAATTTCCTTGAGTATAAGGCCCAAGAACATATATCTGGATTCCAGGCTCCTGACTAATATGCAGAAAGACTGGAAAACAGTCAGCTTCAGGGAGTCTCTAGGTTGTGTGAAGTGTTCAGTGGAAACCTAGTGCACTAACATACCCATGCACTCACAACTGCCAAGGAGCTTTTTTTCCCTCTTGTCTTTTTGGGTACATGCACTCCCCTGAACATGACCTTAAAGCAGACCAGCTGCAACTGACATCTCCCTTTGTGGGACCTATCATGACCTTCCTATACAATCAGTGTTAAATTCTGTAGTGAAATAATCAACAATGTTTTGCCCTCATTTTCAGGAATTCCCATCTCCCACAACATACTCTTCTTTAGAAAGTTCTAGATGGGGCTGGGGTTGTGGCTCAGTGGTAGAGCACTCGCCTAGCATGATTGAGGCCCTGGGTTCGATCCTCAGCACCACATAAAAATAAATAAATGAAATAAAGGTATTTTTAAAAAAAGAAAATAAAAGAAAGTTCTAGACATCTTGAAGATTTTCTAAAAAAGCCAGCATCGTGCACAGGACTTGGAATTTATGACACATTTTAAAATCTGATCACCAATAAGGGATGAAACATAAAAGATTCATATCCCAGGCAGAGTAAGGAGTATGATTAGTGAATGACCAGGTTGAAATGACAATATTCTAGATTTAAACCCTGCCTCTACTATTTCCTGAGTAAGTGACCTTGGACAAATTGTCTAATCTATTTAGCTTCTTTTTTTTTTCTCCCCTTCTGAAAGGGAGAAATAATAATCCTTATTCTTTGAAGATTAAAGGAGAGAACAAATGTAAACAGTTGGCACATAGTAGGTGCCCCATAAATGATAGTATCCATCTTACTTCCTTTCCTCTATTTGCTTTGGAAGAACTAGGACTGGTATCTGAAAGATTTTATGAATCCATGTAGCCAAGTAGAATACAGTCAACCTATGGGCTGGAAAAAAATCAGTCTGGTTTGTAAACAATTAAGCTGTGGGGTATGTAAAAATGGAGAATGGGCCGGGCATGGTGGCCCATGCCTGTAATCCCAGCAGCTAGGGAGGTTGAGGTAGGATGGCAATTTCAAAGCCAGCCTTAGCAAAAACAAGGCACTAAGCAACTCAGTAAGAGCCTGTCTCTAGATGAAATACATAATAGGGATGGGGATGTGGCTCAGTGGTTGAGTGCCCCTGAGTTCAATCCCCGGTACCAAAAAAAATGGAGAATGGACTCCTTGCGTGGTGCCTGCTTTCTCTCCTCTTGAGTAGCACTTAGCCTACTCTCATTAAATGGCATTGTCCCTAAAGCATCATTTAAGATGGCCTGGGGATGTCCCTACCTGAACCCGCAGCGCAGCTTTTTGTCTTTAAAAATTTGAGATGGTAGCTCTCTGTAGGCAAGTGTTACTATGAACAAGGATATAATCTAAACTCTAAGTACTGAGGAAGAGCTCTATGCCTTCTCCAGAGCCCCTCCTATCTGCTTTCAGGAACTCAAATCTAGGAAGACTTCAGATAAAAGGGATGAACCCCACTCTGGACTTTCCAGTTCACTAAGGCACCCCGTGGCCCATAGCTGGTGGCTGGACCTACCTTGAGTGCTAGGGAGGAAAGGAAATGTCCTGTCTGCTCGGCCAGTTGATTTTCTCATTCTCTATGAGCCACACCCATTGCTGTCCTGATCTTAGTGGTCAAGTGTGTTTAGAAAACTTGGAGATAAGAGAGATAGCCGTATCATGTGTTACCATTAAGTGACATCCAGTGTCAATCTGCAGCATTGGAGTATTAAGTTTTTCTTACATCAGCCAACCAGGTTGGAGGACGGGAGGTTAGACTGGGCAGTCATCATTTGATAATGAAGACAGATGTCTTTTGCTTCCAGTCTGGATGGTAACTTGCTAAAAGACTTGGGTGAATGTCCTTAGGTCCAAGAAAAGGCAGGGACAGTTTGAGATCCTCTAATGATATGTAACACAGAATTCCAATTGCCCACTTTGAATGAACTTCCCTAAGCAGAGAAGTGATGAGAGCAGGCCTCCTGGTCTTGCCTTAGATTTCCTATCTCCTTGGAAACCAATGTGGCCCCTTTATTCTCCCAGCATCAGTGCCATTTTGGAATCCAGAGAAGATGGTTGTCTATTGGCACTAAGCAGAGGTCAGTGCTGATTGCCTGGAAAGGTTTAAATGGTGGTGGCAGTGAGAGGAGGAAGGGAAGAAAGCCAGAGCCCCCAAACTTGAGAGTCAAGAAACCACATGCTGGGAAGCCCTTCTTCTCACACATTGGCCCCTGGAGATCCTGTCTTGGTGGATTTTGTGTCTCTTTTGACTTATCGCTGCCCCTCTCATCCATCTCATTCTCAGCAATGGGTGACAAGCCGGCAGATGCGATTTGAAGGTGGATTTCAGGGCCGCTGCAACAAGCTGGTGGATGGCTGCTACTCCTTCTGGCAGGCCGGGCTCCTACCCCTGCTCCACCGCGCCCTGCATGCGCAAGGTGAGCCCAGGTGCTGATAGGTGGGGCTGGGTATTTTCCTTTGCACTAACCAAGTCAGGAAGCCAGAGCGCTTATTTGGAGGGTTGGAATGAACTTTCCTGGATTTTGAGTGCTTGGTGGGGAACCTCCTGCCCTGGGGCATGGGGGTGCTGAATAGGATTTAATTCCAGTGGTTTGATATCATTCATCTGGCAGAGGCAGGATGGGCTCTCTTTGAGCTGCTGTGAGGGACCAGTGCTATGCTGTTATCAGCAGGAAACAGCCCACTCCTGCCCCAGGGTGACTGCCACCTCAGCTGAGTGTGAAACTGCAGCTTCCAACACAGCTGCATTTGGTCCTGTCAAAGCATACAGACTCACACTGTGCATGTGGCCACAGCAGTGACAGGAAGGACAGCTGGATGAAGGGGTAAGATCCAGAACCCGTGGGGGAAAGACCTGCCATGTGTGGCTAACTGCTCAGTTGTCGCCTTGGGAAATGTTTTATTTAGAATCCATTGAGCCATCCTAAATGTGAGCTTGTTCCACGCACACCATTGGAGTGGCGAAATCTGCATTCCTTTCTGTAGGGTCTCAAATGGAAATGATGTGAAACCAATGTAGATAGAAAGCAGAAACTCTAGGAACATTCCGTCCTTTTCTCTTGAAACTTCAAGCAGTCTGCTGCCTCCTGTCTCCTCTGGCTCATTTACTTTCTGAGAGAACAGGGTGTCTCTTGAGTATGCCAGAGGGAGAGGGGAAGTCATGGTCACCTCACTGGGTGCTAATCTGTTCCTGCAGGGAGATCCCTGCACCCAGAGGGAAGCTTTTCTTTGGACTCAGTTGGGTAATTAATTGCTCAAGTGTAAAAGATGAGATTCTTTTCTTTTACCCTTCCTGTGCTTTTTTTCTCTTTTTTTCCTTTTTGTTTGTCTTTTTTGAACTCCATTCTTTAGTTCTTATTTCATTGGAGTTGTGGTCACTTTTGAGACTTAATTTAAGTCAACAAAGTCCCAGTCCTGTCTTCCCAGCCTGGGGCCATTGGCTTTAAATCTCAGGGTATTAAGGCAAATAATTCCTTTTGACTGTAGAGCTTGCACAATCTCTGGCTTGATCACTAGAAGGGATGTCAGGAATTCCCTCCGAGTCCAGGTTTCCAAAATAGAAATAACTTGGGGTTTGGTTATCTCTTTATTTGGAACTGGTGAGTCCAAGCACCTGGGGAAGTTATCAGTCTTCTACAGACCTATCCTTGGCAGTGATAAGATGTCATAAATCTGTAATGCCAGGGAAATCTACAGAGCTGTAACAGGCACTCCTGCAGAAGCCTCCTTGGGGCTCTGGCTGGCACTATGTTCATTGAAGCTCAAGTTCTGGAGGATTTAGTCACATTAAAGATTTGCCTGTGGAAAAGGCTGTCTGGGAATCTTAATGCTTCCAGGTTGTTCCATAGCCTGGGAGAAGGCTCAAGGTGGGCCTATGATTCTTCTCTTCCTCAGAAACTGAGTTTCTGGGACTTGAAACCGACTGAAGTCTGGGATAAAGTGATATGTTTTGAGTAGTAGGCAAAATTACACACTTTGGAGTCAAAAGGAGATGCCTTGTAGAAACATTCACTCTTTTCTATGGTGATTATAGTAGGTTTCAAGCAGTATGTACATATTCTTATGTACATATTCTTAGTGAAGAGCTGGCTCATAAAAAATTAGTAGACTCTGGGATGTGAAATTACAATGATGTTTATTTTCTTTATTTTTTGGTTGCATTTCCTATTTTTTCTATAGTTGATAGGTATTTCTTGTGCACAGCAAAACAACAAAAACTGCTAGGTGTGGTTAGCACACACCTGTAATCCCAGCTCCTCAGGAGGCTGAGGCCGGAGTATGGCAAGTTCAAGGACAGCTTGGGCAATTTAGCAAGACCCTGCCTCAAATAGAGATTTTTTAAAAATAGGGCTAGGGAGATAGCATGAGGCCCTGGGTTCATTCCTCGGTACTGCAGCAACAATAACAATAACAAAAAACAGATGAAAACAACAAACATTATTCTAGAAAAGAAGGAAAATTCTATAAACAAAACAAGTAGGAGTCGGGCATGGTGACACACGCCTATAATCCCAGCAGCTTGGGAGGTTGAACCAGGAGGATTGCAGAGTTCAAAGTCAGCCTCAGTAACTTATAGAGGAACTAAGCAACTCAGCAAGACCCTGTCTTTAAGTAAAATTTTAAAAAGGGTTAGAGGTGTTGCTCAGTGGTTAAGTGCCCCGGGGTTCACTCCTGGTACCAAACAAACAAAAACCCCAAAACAAATAAGTAGTAGGATGAGAAAAATAATTGTGACAAATGATCAAGTGCTAATTTGAAAAATGTCATACAAATCAATGAGCAACCCAATTGAAAATCAGTTAAAGGATTAGAACACATAGGCCCCAGGAAAGGAGGCACTGTTATTACCCCTTTTTCTATTACAGCTGCTCTATTAGTAGCAGCTGAGATTTCTGAAGCACTTATCATATGCCAGAGCCTTACTGTTTCACTATGTGTTCTCATTTGATCCTCAGAACAGCCCTATGAAATAGATACTTTTGACATTCCCATTTTGCAGATGTGAAAATAAAGTACATGAGGTTAAGTTACTTGCTTAAAATAACCTGACTGCCACCTACAATGGTTCATCATCCGTGGTTGTGTGATTCCAGACCAGTTGGCTTGTAACATTGCAGATGGCCATGAATTCAACCAAAAGCTGTTTAGATCATTTACAGTTAAAGAAATGCAGATCATATTGGCAGAGATTTAATGTTGGGGACAGTGTGGGGAGACAGGCATATTTGTGCTCTTAAGTGGGGATGTAAATAATTGCATTAATTTTTGGAGGAAGTTTGGAGACATTTGTTTAAATTACAGGGGCATTTTATCCCTTTGATCCCAGCAAGTGGTCTGTCAGGAATTCACCTGCAGAGGTGTTAGCAAGGATATATATATATATCGAAGTAGAGTTTTGCTAGCAAATTGGAAATGCCCATAAAAAGGTTAACAGTTGTGATTGCTCCAGATAGCAGCTACATGTAGTGGTCCGTACATTGGGCTGAGATGGAGAGCTCAGCAGAATGCAACATAAAGTATAAAGAACCTGGCTGGTGCATACTCAGCTCTGCCTGGGAGCGTATACAAAATTCTAACAGTGGGAGGTGGATTACTTTGTAAATTCTGTATGCTTCTATACTATACTTATATAAATTTTGATGTTTTTTTTTTTTTTTTTGCCATATGCATTGCTACTTGTATTTTTTGTGCTGGTGACCAAACTTAGTGTGTATGCTTGTTTCCACTGAGCTACAACCCCAGCCACAAATACTTTTTTTCTTTTTAGGCAGTGCTGTGGATTGAACTCAGGGCCTTATAGTTACCTAGCATAGCATGCATGAAGCTAGGCAATCCCCAGCACTGCAAAAACAAACAAAAAACTAGGTATGATTATACTATGATAAAAAAAAAAAAGGGCTTAAAGTGCAGCACAAGTCTATGCCATTCCCTAACCCAGAAAGTGACATCAGGGCTGGGGATGTGGCTCAAGCGGTAGAGCGCTCACCTGGCATGCGTGCGGCCCCGGGTTTGATCCTCAGCACCACATACAAACAAAGATGTTGTGTCCACCAAGAACTAAAAAAAATAAATATTAAAAAAAAAAAATTCTCTCTCTCTCTCTAAAAAAAAAAAAGAAAGTAACCATCAATATCCCACACTGATCACTTCTTTCCATCTGTCAAAAATAATATTTGAGAAGAATTATTATTAATAGCTTAAAAATATCCAATGATGACCAATGCAGAGCTGTTTTTGTGGAACAGTAAGAAATCAGCAGCCTGCAAGCTTCTACTGGATTGATGGTTGCTAACTTGGTATGTTCTTTGGGATGTACCCTAGGATATTTCTTGTCCACCTGCAAAACTGAGCTACATGTGACTGCATCTGTCAGTCTTGGTTTGGAAAGTCTCAATTTCTTAGATAAAAGGAAGCTGAAATGCAAAATGATATTATAGCGGAAATCTATAATTTAAGGACAAGGTATAAAGGATGTAAAAGGCTGATTCCATGCAGAGTTATCACCTTGTAATCATTATCTCCCTTCTTCTTGCCATGATTATGTGAGATTCAGTATCTCTGGAAGCTCCTTGTGGAGCTATGAACTTTAAGCTTTTAAACTTAATAATGTAGAAATCATTGAAACAAATAATAAACATAGCATTTTCTTTTTAGATTCCAATTTTAACCATAAATTATCACTTGCCTTATAATAATAGTCTTTTAATTTGTTGCAGGATATGAAATAAGGATATATTTTGTACAGAATGTTTATTGAAGTTAGTATAATATTTAAAATGAGTATGCTTTTTAAAGTAAAGCTTTGCCGGGTGTGTGGCTCATGCCTGCAGTCCCAGTGGTTTGAGAGGCTGAGGCAGGAGGATTGAAAGTTCAAAGTCAGCCTCAACAACTTAGTGAGGCCCTAAGCAACTCAGTGAGAGCCTGTCTTTAAATAAAATACAAAATAGGGCTGGGGACGTGGCCCAGTGGTTGAGAACCCCTGAGTTCCATCCCCAGTACAAAATCTCCCCCACAAAAAAGTAACAGTTTTTTGTGGAAATAAACATCCCGTATGGTTTACCCATTGGCAGGTTATAATTCAATGGTTATTAATGTTTGTAGAATCATCGCAGTTTTAGAACACTTTCCACATCCCCCCCAAAAAACCCATACCCATTAAATTTGCTTCTTTATAGAAGAAATCACAAAGAAAAAATAACAGTATAACAATGTACTATGTGTTTTAAACTTGCATAACCAAAACAAAAGAGCAAAAAGGGAGAAAGAGGTACAGTATATGTTATAGACAAAGGGCAAGTTTGATAAAAAGCTAGATTAATAAGATGGAATATTGGATTTTAGAAGACAAAGTACAAATAGACCCTCTCAAAAGGAAATGAAACTAGTAAAGTTATGGGAAAATTACACACTGATTAGTAATCAAGGCATGCTAATCAAATAAATGATCAGATACTATTCCTTTTTACCATTTTAATTGCTAAGAACTTTTTTTTTTTTTTTAATATTTACTTTTTAGTTGTAGCTGGACACAATACCTTCATTTTACCCGTTCGTTTTTATGTGGTGCTGAGGATAGAACCCAGGGTCTCGCACGTGCAAGGCAAGTGCTCCACTGCTGAGCCACAATCCTAGCCCAGAACTTTTTTTTTTTTTTAAAGTGAGCAGTGATGGAGGCAGTGCAGTAAAATTTTAGATTTTTCTGGCAGCTATATAAGTTCTTAAAGGAATTTATTGGGATTTATTAAGAGCTTTAAAAATGTTTATCCCTTTTAATAGTTCTGCTCAGGGCAATGTATTTGAAGAAAATAATCCTACACATTGAGAATATTCACAAAGATATGTAGTGTGGCATTTCTTATACTTACAAAGAACTGGGAAGCAACCTTGGAAGTGAGTAAAGGAAGACAGGAAGTCCCACCATATATGTATGTGAAGACTCAGCTGTGCTCATGACTGGGGAAAAAGAGGAAGGGAATTGAAGTAATGAGCGCACCAGTGAGCATAGGTCAGGGTGAGCCCTCCATGGGACACCCTGTGTGCCTTTCATGATGTGAGTGTCTCATTGGGCCTAATGTTTGTGTCGGGTGTTAAAGGAGAATAGCTTTTGTCACAACTCCAATGTCAGGCAACAGGTGTCATGCACCTGTGTCATGCTATGCTGAGGAGGGAGGATCACTTGAACCCAGGAATTTTAGGGCAGCCGGCAGTATAGCAAGATCATGTCTCAGAAAAGGGAAGAAAAGTTGGAGAATTTCCCCTTAAGATAGATTAAGGTCAGGCTTAGAAAAGTAGAAGAAACAGAATTTGTTAACCCTGTGGAGAGTTCCCCTAGCTACTTAGAATCTTTTTAACAAGTTTCAGAGATAAGTTAGAGTAGATGTCTTCAGGAGCCCAGAGAAAACCGTGATGACAGTTTGGGAGCAACAATAGGTCATCCTGGAAAGGTAAGCTGAGCAACTGGTGCACTTCCTGCTGGAGATGTGGCTTAGGATCGTCCTCTGAGTTTACGGCGAATACTTCAAGGCAAGTGAAATGCCCTTCAAACAGCTGTTCTTTGAGGCATGACATGAAGATAGCCTGAGTACTAAGAATGGGTGGAAGAGGAGGGAAACCCTAACTGTTCCCACTGGGTAAAAAAATACAAATAGGGCTGGGGCTGGGGTTCAGTGGTAGAGTGCTTGCCTAGCATGCATGAGGCATTGGGTTCGATCCTCAGCACCACATAAATGTAAAATAAAATATTGTGTCCACTTAAAACTTAATAATAAATATTTTTTTAAAAAATTACAGGTATTCAGCCCTAATAGTAGGACCCTGTATTATAAATAAGTTTGCAGCCTTTGTAAAGGGACGAATCAATACAGTCCAGTTAATGGTGTTACAGGCCCTATCAGCCCCTAGACAGAGATAATAAAACTGAATCCTATGAGCTCACTCAGAGTAACCCATGATTGACTTCCAAGGTACCCAAAAAGAAATGGGGGAATGAAAGACCTAAGCAACCTCATTCTACTTGGGACCTCATTTTGCTCTGAAACTTAACCTCTGACCTACTGCAGTCCTAAAGTCAGGAAAATACCACAGAAAAGCTCTGTGGAAACAGTTCTCAGAAAAGCCGCAGATGGTGATTGCCTAAGATAGGCCAAGATATCGAAATATCTGAAATTCCAGATGACCCCCACCTACGTGTGGTGACCAATATCTAAACTAGAAGCCCTGCAGCTTGGTATGTACCCCCCTTGCAACACCCTCATGATTTAAACCAATCATTTTTAAGTGTGTCAACCCTCTGAACTAACCAATAATCCTTTCCAGATTCTTTCCTGCCACTTGATACGCTAATCATGTTTTAGAGTTGTTATTTGATTTCCCGTGGTGTGTGATGATTTGTTAAGAGATGCTATGATGTATGTGAAGTCCCTGCCTTCCCCAAAGAGTGTATAAAACTGCTATAAACCCTGGGCTCGGGGCCTCTCAGCATCACCAGTTGCTGTGTGCGCTCAGAGAACCGAGCTAGTTTTCAATAAATGCCTCTTTGCTGCTTACATCGAAAGAAAAAAATTACAAGTATTCACTGATACTTGGCCAACCCTGCCAGGCCCTCACTGACCCTTTGCCCTTCCACAGGTGATCCTGCCCTCAGCATGAGCCACTGGATGTTCCATCAGCAGGCCCTGCAGGAGTACATTCTCATGTGCTGCCAGTGTCCTGCTGGGGGGCTTCTGGATAAACCTGGCAAGTGAGTGCCTTCTCTCTGGGAGGGAGGGAGGGAGGGAGGACAAGGTGGGAGGGGATTGTACACCTCAAGCCTTTGAGAGCCAGGGTGTCCCTCTCCATCTGACTGCTTATTGCTAGCATTGAGTGGTAAAAGCACCCCAGTTGGGAGCATAAGTGCTATTGATCCCGTTCTTCCCACTGCCCTCACATGTGTCTCCCTCCTCCCCCAGAGAGGTGAATGCTGGGTGAGTAGCTTTCCTTTCACTTTTTTTTTGGTTGAACCAAATTGGCTTAAATACAAAGGATACAGGTAGGGGTAGGGCATAGCTTAGTGGCAGAGCACTTGCCTAGTAAGCAGAAAGCCCTGCGTTCAATCCTCAGCACAGGGGTCGGGCGGTGGGGGGGGACCCAGAATTTTAAAACCCTTGAGCATTATAGAGACAATCTTACAGAGTAGATTAAATTCAAATCTAAGATGTTCCATTATATTCTAGCTAAATGTGGGTACACATGCATGTGCGTGCACACACAGACACACACACACATACCCTGCTACTATTGGCATCCCGGAAAAATCCAGGCCCAGAAATTTATCTGGAATAATGTAACTCATTTCTAGACATTTTTTCTAGAGAAATATATTAACTTACCTCTAGCACTACTCCTGGAGAACCCTTTCTAGAGGCAATTAGAAAGGACAACCCTAAAGTTACAGCCCCCTTGGCTTGGTGTACAGCTCAGTGATTGAACACTTGCCTAGCCTGCCTGAGGCCCTAGGTTCAATCCCTAGCATCACCAAAAAAAAAAAAAAGAAAAGAAAAAAAAAAAAGAAAGAAAGAAAGAAAGCAAAGCAACAAAATAATATAAAATTACAGTCTTATGGTTGGTAGGGCTGGAATGAGGCTTTTAAATTTACCACCGAGGAAAAGCCACACTTCTTCAGCCATGTGCACGACATGTGGGATTTGTGATGGAGTCCTGGGCCTCTGGACTCACGTTGTTACCTTCCACAGAGGAGTGACCACTAGTGCTGCCTGTCCTTGCAGGTCCCGTGACTTCTACCATACCTGCTACTGCTTGAGTGGCTTATCCATTGCCCAGCACTTTGGTAGCGGAGCCATGTTGCACGATGTGGTCCTGGGTGTGCCTGAAAATGTGCTGGTAAGTCAGGATGGGATGCTTAACACTCTTCTCCACAGAGTCCCCAGGACAGGGGACTTCAGAGCAACTCCTCATGTCCTGCAGAATTGGGTCTGTTCCCCGTGAGGACAGGCTTGGGAGCTTGCAGTCCCCTCCTCCCTCCTTACATTGTAGTCCACCAGTGAGGTTGTGACCTTGGAGGAATTGCACCTCTAGGTACACCCTGGTTCCAGTGGTAGTCTGATCTGTGACAGCTTTTGTGCCTTTATTCCAGAGTTGAGGATCCAGATCACCATCTACCATCAGTGCCCTCTCTAGGAAGGCACAGTTACTTGGTACCAATGCAGCCTGTGAATCTAAACTGACCTGTAGTATCAGCAGGGCATGGCCCCCAGTGTGTGGCTGCCTCTCTCAGAGGTCTCAGCTTAGATGCCAACTCTGATTCAAAGAACGACATTGCCCAAGATGTGCTGCTGTAGCGCCCCCTTCGTTCCCTTGTGGCACTGACCACAGTTTGCCGTGTTATTTGTTCAATTCAAAAGTTTGTCTGCTTCCCTCAAAACAAATCAGCCCTGCTGGTCTAGGTGTACACCTGGAATCCCAGCAACTCAGGAGGCTGAGGCAGGAGGATTGTGAGTTCAACGCCAGCCTCAGCAATTTAGTGCACACCTGTAATCCCAGCAGAGTGGGAGACTGAGACAGGAGAATCACAAGTTCAAGGACAGCCTCTGAAATTTAGCAAGGTCCTAGTCATATAAAAAAAAAAAAATTTAAAAAAATTGATCAGTTTATCTGAATTTTTATGTTTTGGTATGAAATTGCTCATAGTATTATATTTAAAAGTTTTAGGGCTGGGGTTGTAGCTCAGTAGTCAGATACTTGCCTAGCATGTGTGAGGTACTGGGTTCAATCCTCAGCACAACATAAAAATAAATAAATAAAGGTATTGGGTCCATTTTCAACTTAAAAAGTTTTAAATTTTTGCTGCCCTTATGTCCCCTTCTTCATTCTTCCAGTGTGGGACATTCCTGAATATTGGCCCAGAATTCTGTCTCAAAATTGAAGTTCCTTTGGATTTCTGTTGATAGAGTGGAACAATGTAAATCAATTTAAATATGATCTGACCCCCTTACTACATAATACATTTGTGGTCCTTTTCCTTGATTATAAATGTAAATGTAATCAAGTGATTATAAATGTTCATTGTTTTAATTATTGGAATAAATATATAAGTATAAATAAAACAATTAAAAACAATCAGCTAGTGGTGGCACATGCCTATAATCCCAGCGACTCGGGAGGCTGAAGTAGGAAGATGGCGAGTTTGAGGCCAGCCTGGGCAGTTTAGTCCCTGTCTCAAAACAAAAAGGCTGGGGATGTAGCTTAGTGGTTGAGTGCTTGCCTAGCATGTGAAAGACCTTGGATTCAATCCCCAGTACTGCAAAAACCGTTTTGGTGTATTTTCAGTTTTTGTCTATTCATATGTATCTGTAAACAAATTTTAAAAAGGAAGTTTTAGATAGTGTGTACCTATTGGTTTTCTCACTTAAACATCTTTAAAATTAAGCACCCCTAATCATCTGAACATTCAAAATGTAAAATGTGGGGATGGAGCTGTGGCTCAGTGGTAGAGCGCTTGCCTAGCATGTGCCCTGGGTTCGATCCTCAGCACCACATAAAAATAAATAAATAAAGGTATTGTGTTCATCGGCAACTAAAAATGCAAACTGCCCCAAAATCTGAAACTTTTTGAGTGTCATGTCAGCATGGGGCTGAAGATGTAGCTCAGTGGTAGATCCTGTGCTTAGCATGTGCAAGGCCTTGGGTCCTGTTTCCACCCCAACCCCACAACAACAACAGAAAAACTTGTATTTTGGGCTCTTTGGTTAGCAATGCTGAACTGCTAAAGTCTATGTGATTATTCCAAAATCTAAAAACTCTAAAATATGAAACACTCTGGCACCATACATTCATATAAGAGATGTTCAACCAGTGTAAGTATTTGTCTATATCATTAAATATCTGAAAGGATGTATTTCAATGGCTGTATATGCTGGGCACAGTGGCACACATCTATAATCCCAGCTTCTCAGGAGGCCAAGGCAGGAGGATCATAAGTTTGAAATCAGCCTCAGCAACCTAGTTAGACCCTGTCTCAAAAAATTAAAAGGCCTGGGAATGTAGCTTAGTGGTAGAGTGCTTACCTAGCATGAAGGCCCTGGTTCAAACCCAGTGCTGCAAAAAAAAAAAAAAAAAAAAAAAAGGCTGCTTAATATTTTCCTATGTCTTCATGTTCTATAACGAGTTTTTATTAGTAAACACCCTGTTTTTGAACCTTTGGGCCTAGAGAGAGATCTTTCTGTGGTCTCTGATGATTCCTTAAATTCTCAGTAGTCCATTTCAGGGGGCAAAGGATGGGTATGTTTCCAAGGACCGCCAGAGTGATGAGTTGGCATCTGTTCTCTTTGCAGCAGCCCACTCACCCCGTCTACAACATTGGACCAGACAAGGTGATCCAGGCCACCACGTACTTTCTGCAGAAGCCAGTTCCAGGCTTTGAGGAACCTGAGGGTGAGGCAACAGCAGAGCCTGCAACTGATTAGAGGATCTGGATCCCGGACGCTCTGTGCTCATCCACCTCCTGGTCAGGCGAGGTTGATACATTCGATACATGGCCGATTCCCTGCTACACAGCAGTGAGCACCATGGAGCTGTGGTTCTCTTTGTCTTTTCTTGTCAAAACAAAACCAACCGCTCCTGGTTTGAAGTACACAATGGCTAGGTTTGGAGGTACCTAGTGGCATGGTTTTTAAAATTCTCTTCACACCTGTCAAACCAAAAATTTGGCAGCCGTTGCAGTGAGGTTGGGGAACAGTGTGTGCTGGGAAGAAGCAGCCCCTCCCTACCAGCCCGCCAGCCCGGAGGGCCACATCAAAATGAATGGTGTCTATGGGTGTCCCCACATCCACAGCCATTACTGCGCCTCCCACCTGTACTCCACCATCAAATCACCAGATGGGGCACCCTTCCATGATGGACTCAGTCTGTTCCATACCAAGGTGGGGCTTTGGGTCCCACCAAAATGAGTTCATTGGAAAAGACAATGGCAAGGCTGCACTAGGAGGTGCTTCTGCCTCTCATCTCCCACCCTGGTTATTTGCAAGGGACAGGAGCCAGGAGCAGGGGGAGAAGGGTCTCCTTGAATTGAGAGTCCGTCCCCCTCAACCCTGGCCAACTGAGCTGCCATACATCTCTCCGAGGCTGCGCTTGGTGCACAGGCAAGACTTGCTTCGGCCCCAGGTGTGGTGACTTAGACCCGGAAAACCAATTATGAGTAGAAAATGAACCTCTAGTTCAGCTCTGCCTCAGAGGAAGCAGGCCCTAGTACTCAGCCCCTGCCCCTTCCCCATCATGTACAGTGAAAACCCCCTACGGTCCCCAGGGCAGTGCCCACAGCTCGGGGCCTCTCTATATGTTTCCATCTTTCTCCCACCAGACTCCCAGCCCACCCTCTTCCAAGACAGTGTTGTCTATTCTCACCCAGAGTATTAACACTACTAAGTCTTTCACCTTAATTTATGACTCAGGATTCATTCCCGTCCTGCCCACTAGAGGCTCACAGAGATAAAACCAAGTGCTAGACAGCTGGCCGCTGCTAGGCAGGAGCCGTATGAATGGCAAGTGGCAGGGTAGGGCTCTCTGGGTGTTGGCCCACAGTGCTCTGCTGCCTTCTGCATCAAGCCCTTTGCGGTCAGTGGGGCGCTAAGTCTGGTCATCCGTCCACTGCTATGGTCACAGCAAGCTCCGCACCACTGTCCCAGCCTCAGCCTTCACTGGGCATTGTGGGCGGCAGGCAGACAGGAGCGTGGAAATGCAACATGAGGCTCTTCTCAAAAACTGCCATTTGCTGCCTCTAATTCCCTTCCCTATTGCTTTGGTGTATCGGGCTACATATTATCCTCTTGAAATAATAAAAATAACATTTTCTATGATGTCTCTTACTTGTGATCTGTGCCAAGAAAATTTCTTCAGAATGTCCGATAGGAAGTAATGAAGGTTGCTCATGCAAGTAAGTGCCACATTCTTCCTGAGCAAGATCCCAGACCATTTGTGTCGGCAGTTAAAAATGAGTAGGAACTGAGTTCTGCTCTCACATGCCACCTCCTCTGGTGGAGGAAGCAGGGGCTCCAACAAGGAGTACGACTGCTTTATAAGCTCTCTGGGCAGTTCGGTTTACTTTGGTCCCATCATTCCACACATTTTGACATCTGCCTGTGTCTGTCCTAATCTGACTATGAGCAGGGACTGTGCTACGGAGCCCCAGAGGGGGCATTCTGCATTGGTAGAAAGGACAGTTTAGGAAAGTTGCTACCATCATTTTTAACTCAGGGGAGTTATGCTGGCTTTCCCTAGGTGGGTGAATGTCCTGGCCAGAGAAAGGGGTTGGCACAAGAACAGGCTGGAATCCTGTGGTCACCTGCCTTTCCCTCATCTGGAGAAAATTCTCTCCCAAGCAAGTTTAAGAAAGCAGATACTCTGTGGCCTGCCCCTTGCATAACCCAGGTCTGCATTCTGGGGTGTAATTCCTGCTCCTGGTGTTACTTTAGCCCTGCTAACAAAGGTTTGGCCTCCAAAACAACATATTAAAATGCATCCTTAGGCATTACTATAACAAGCATGTCACTCTGTACCTCAGAACCCTCAGGGTATTGTGAGATTAACTATAGTAATGATTGGTTTTGTTAAGAAACAGAAGAGGCTGCTTCAGTCTGAGCAGGCTTTATACCAAGGAGCTGGCCCAGAGAGTAGGTAAAGTCCAGCCAGGGAGAGAAGAGAGGGCCAAGTACTCTTGGAGTCTTCACTGACATTTCCTTGAGAGTCCCTTTTCTGAAGGGCTTCTTGACTCGGCCTTCTGGGCAGGTCCTAGAGATAAATCCTCAGGAGTATCCTGTGGATCTCTAGTAGAGGACACTAACAGCATTCAAGGTGGGCTACCCCTCATGCATATTTTCTCCATCAATAAATACAAAAATATCACAGGTCTCTGTATCCAAAGGCCCCAACTTCCCCCTCATTCCCACCTAGAGTGCCCTAGGAGCTGAGAATCCTGTTAGATAGACCCTCTTGGAAACAGAAAGCCAGCATTAACTCCCCTGGGTTAAAATGATGGTAGCAACTTTCCTAAACTGTTCTTTCTTCACAACATTTCTGAGTTGCAACCACTGGTTAGATTCTAGCCAACAGCTCCGTGAAGGGGGACAACACAAAATCAACCTGAAAGACAGATTGCAGCTCTCCCTTGTTCTATCCTTCATTCCCTGCTCTTCTTTTCACAAGGAGACTTAGCTGACCTGCCTTCACCCATGGGATCTCAGGGCCTTCCCACCTTTCTCCATCACCAGGGTGAGTCTCGTCTACTGAAAGTTGGATTTTTTATCCCATGACTTTTCTAGTTCATCCCAGATCCCAGGAATCCCAGGAAAACTGCACAGATTTGGGCCCAGTTTCGAGTCACTGGTCAGGGGTCTCCTTTCTTTTTAATATCTTCGGGCTAATGTGAGCCCCAGCACCAACCTGGTGGCCATGCAAGGCTCCCAAAGCTGCTTCCAGAAAGGACTACAGATGCCTTGAGCCAGAAAAGTGCCAACCTCAATCATGGAATTAACCAAGAAGCAAGTTTCTTTGGGGTAGCTTTCACTTCAAAATCCCACCTTCCTTCCTAGTAGTCCTTAGTCGGCTGCTCTTAGGTTTCTTAAGATGGAGCCTATTCTTGTCTTTGAGTCCTTAGAAGCACAGAATAACCAGGTTGTTTTCTGAACTCTTCTACCACCAGGGGTGCCATAAAGCCTATGGCAAGTTACCAAATTGCCATGCCATGAGGGAGTTAGTGACCAGAAACTGTAGGTGAAGGTGCCACACTGGTCCAGGAACCCAGAGGATTAGAGAAAATGACTCTTGGAACTGAGCTTTATTTAACCAGAGCTCCTTGGGGTTAAGGCCAATAAGACTGGAGGAGGTCACTAGAGTTGCCATCGACAAAAGCAAACATACCATCTGCTGGGAGAGACCATCTTTTTCCCAGTGATAGATCCTATGAGGGTGTTGTGGTCTGGATGTGAGGTGTCTCCCAAAAGCTCATGTATGCGACAGTGCAGGAGGGGTTAGAGGAGAAACGACCCGGCCACCAAAACCTTAATCCAATCAGTGAATCGTTCCTATGATGGGATTAACTGAGTGCTGGCTGGAGATGGGTAGGGTGTGGCTGGAGGTGGGTCATTGGCAGCGAGCCTTTGGGGTATATATTTTGTATCTAGCAAGTGGTGTCTGTTTCCTGGTCACTACCTAAGCTGCTTCCCTCCACACACTCTTCATCAAGCCCAGCTGTCTATGGACTGAGACCCCTGAAACTGTGAGTCCTCAAATAAACTTTCCTCCTCTATAATTGTTCTGGTCTTTTAGTCACAACAGAGAAAAAAGCTGACCAAAACATAAATATTTATCATGTAGACTCTTAATTAGGACACACTGAGAACCCAAGGATCATCCTTTCCATAGCAGTTTTGTGGACAATTTTGCAGTAATCCTATGAAGCCCCTTCTTAGGAAGACATACAAAAGCAGAGGCCATAACACACAGTTAATGAACAGTGCCACAACAGGCCTTCCAGGAAGGGCTAGCCTTAGATCTTGCTGGGCTTTTCCATGGTGATTTAACTTAGCAAAAACCATGAAGTTTTGAAAATCTTCAGAGGGTGATTACATGCTTCTTAGGCTATTTCACTGATATTAACCATATGTAATACAATTATGGCATTAGCTTGATAGCCAGGAATGAAAAATGGACGTGGCTGGGGTGAAAGTGTGATAGAGCCCTGTCTAGCGTGCATAAGGTCCTGGGTTCAATCTGCATCACTGCAATGAATGAGGTCATGGCTAGAGCTGGAATCCATTGGTCTTGGATGTCAGACATAGATAATGATGTGATATTCCATTATGAAAACTGAAGGACTTGTTTTTTACTCCTACCATGTTTATGTTGGCCCCGCCTTCTTAGGTTGTGGGAGAGGTAGTAGGAGCTCACTAGAAACTTCAGCATCCAGTAAAGAGTAAGGGGTAGGGGCTGGGGATGTGGCTCAAGTAGTAGCGCGCTTGCCTAGCATGCGTGAGGCACTGGGTTCATTCTCAGCACCACATAAAAATAAAATAAAGATATTGTGTCCACCTAAAACTAAAAAATAAATAAATAAATATATATATATATATATATATATATATATATAAAGGTAAGGGGTAAAGGCTCCAGGTGGGAAATGGACGTGCTTATGTCTACAGGCCTAGGAAAAAACAGGCACCACATTCTCCGCATCCCATAAGGCCACCTCTCATTTAGCCCATTCTGGGGTAGGTTTGGTTGTGTGACTATTTGCTTCCCCAAAGCTGACAGCAAGGCCTACTGTTAGTGGGACACACAGGCCTATGATGGAGGCTGTCTGCCTGTGCAGCTGCCATGTGGGGACCCAGGGATTTGTGATGGGGCCGGGGGAGTACTTTGCCAATAATTTATTCTTCTACCATCTCCCCCTGGGGTGACAAACTATTTTTGGTAAAGAGCCAGGTGATACTGCAATTTTAGGCTTTTTGGGTCTTGAGATGAAAGCAAGACAAGTAGTAAAGGGAAAAGGGAAGAAAAAGGAGACTGTAATTTGAGCCTGAAGGCCTTGTGCTGAAGTTTCTCATACCTTTTTTCTTCTTAAACCAGATTCTCTTTCCTTTATTGTGGTACTGGGGATCAAACCCAGGGGTGCCCTACCACTGAGCCACATCCCCAGCCCTTTCTAATTTTACTCTGAGTCAGGGTCTTGCTAAGTTGCTCAGGCTGTTCTTGAACTTGGGAATCTTTTGCCTCAGTCTCCTGAGTTGCTGGGATTATAGGTGTGCATCAAGTTTCCTTTAAAAGAACCCAAAACCCCCCAAATGCATCTCAGTCTTGAGGTAGCCCACACTCTCTCCCTTCAAGTCTATGTTCCTTGCTTCCCTGAATAAATCTTTATTTGTTCTTTTGACATATCTTAAGTCTTTTTTATGATGTTTGTCAATGACCTCATTGTCCTGAGTTGAGGTCCCCTTCTCTGGGACCACCTCAGACCCCCTCTGATGATAATCTGTTAGATCTTCTCTACTCTGCCACTGTGCCACTGAACAAAGCCATACAAGTGTGACTATGTTCCAGTCAGACTGCATTTATGAAAACAGGTGGTGGCTAGGTTGAGCCCACGGACTGTAAGACTAAATCTCAGCCACAGTCACTCAGCATGACTGGGATTCTTTCTGTATAAAATTAGAGCCAAATGACAAATGTACTTGGTAGGTAAAGCCTGGGCCAAACATTCTGGTCACCCATAAGCACTGTTCAGTGGCATTTCTTGCCTTGGATGAGGAAGGAGAATAATGTGATTTAAGTCACCATTGGAACTGACAGAAAACCAGGCCCAACCGGTTTACAGCAGAGGAAATGTGTTGACTCCGAAATTGAAGGTCCTTGAGTGAGGCTGGCAGTCGGGGAGACTTAGGAAGTTTCCACCCTTCCCTGGAGGTCTCCACATAAGCTCCAGCCTTGGGCTCTCTCCTTGTGGTGTTTAAGAGAGCAGCAGCAATGGCTCTAGACCTTACAGCCTCCTGGCATCCAGTTCAGCAGACCATCCCCAGCCTTCCTTCCCAGTGGGGACAACTGAGTTTCCCTGGCTTAGAGGAAACCAAGGGCCTTTCTGAGAAGCAATCCAGTGACCAGAATATAATGCACTAATGGGCCTACACCTTGGTCACGAGCTTCTCCACCAGGGGGAATGGGGCATCATTAGAAGCACACAGTTTGAAGAAAGGGAAAGCAATGAAGCCTCAGATGCAATAGGGATGTAACTGAAGGGGAAATGGATGCTGGAGAAGCAAATCTCCATCGCTCTCTACCACAGTGGATTATTACTGTGACAGAAACCTGACATTGTTGGCATCCTCCCCTAAGCCAATCATTTTCATCTGTTCCTTTGCTTTAGTAATTTGTTCAGGTTTGGTAGTAACTCGGGGGTGAGCCAGCCAGTACGGTTTGTCCTAGCCTCAGTGACTGGTTCACAGCCAAGGTCGTGACCTAAAATAGTTCAAAGAAAGAGAGGTCCTCGACATCTGATGACAGGGGAAAAGCTGTCCTCTTCCAGAAGGGATGTTAGAATGTGTGGCCTGAGATTCCTAAACCATTTTCCTACCTAAAAGAAGCCATTCAGATGTCCATGAGACTGATCCCACAACCCCACCTGCCTCTGGATGTTCAGTTCCGTGAGACAATTTGAGTTGGATTTACTATTAAAGTTGGTTCTCAACTTACAATTTTCCAACTTCACAATATACACAAAAGCAATATGTGAAAGTTCAGGTGTAGTAAATGTATCTTCCACTTACTATTTTTCAACTTACGATGGGTTTATGGGGATGTAACCCTACCATAAGTTGAGGCACACCTGTACTTGCAACTGAAAGCACCTCATATATACAATCTTCACCTCACATTAGCCCCAAGGCCATGAAGGTCATTACCTGTTACCTGAAAAACGTGGAGCACCCTGAACACACCTCCCCAAAAATAACACCTAAGAATGCCACTTGGCCTGCTGCCACTCATTTGATCCTTGACTCATGCTCAGAAGGTGGGTGAGGCAGGTGTTTGACCCACATTTTACAACTGGAGAAACAGGTTGGAGAACTCCGTGAATCACTGGGGTCCCCATGCCATCAAGTGGTGTCTGTACCCGGATCTGCTTTCCCAAAGTCATGCTCTGCACCACCCAGCATCTAAAGGGGTAAAGAGGGTTGTTGGGCACTGGGGCAGGAGTCAACATGCTTGGTTCCCTCCAGGGCTGGGTAACTCAGGCTCTGAGCGCTGGCCTCCATCTTTCACCAGGATGGGAATGGTGATGGCAAAGAGCAGGGGTAGACCGATTTCATCCCTTCTAACAGGTTCCATACTGTCTAGTCGGTGGCATACAGTGACATTCTCTGTACCAAGTGCATGGCACCCCAATGCAGATTATGATGTGTGACTCACAGTGAGGCTGTAGTGAGTCAGTCTCTCCTGGGGGCTGACCCCTTGACAGCCAGCCTTCTCCAACCTGGCCCCGGCATGTTGAACTGTCTCCTGGACATCCTCTTCACTGCCCTGCAATAACCAGCTTTGCTGCAGCTTTTCACCAGCAGAGCAGGAGGTTCAGAAAAAGTGGGGCCAGGTGGCCTGATGTTCCTCCCTCCTGCTTCTCTGGCACACCCAAGAACATGGCCTGGCAGGGCAAGGACAGTCACTAGCCCAGCTTAATAGAAACTTTCCCTTGCTCTTGCCTTCCCCCTGAAGAATCACAGCTCTTACAAAATAATAAGAATGATGCATTTTTAAAAATGGAGCCGGGTGTAGTGGCATATGCCTATAATCTCAGAGGCTCAGGAAGCTGAGGCAGGAGGATTACAAGTTCAAGGCCAGTCTTGAACCTAGCAAGACCCTGTCTCAAAATGAAATATAAAAAAGGCCTATAGGTAGAGCTCAATGGTAGAGTACTCCTGGGTTATAGCTCAGTGGTAGCGTGCTTACCTGGCATACATGAGGCCCTAGGTTCAATCCCCAGCGCCACATATACAAAAAAAGTGCAATCATAAAAAAATAAACTATTTTTTTTCCTTTGTGCAGTACTGGGGATCAAAGCCAGATCACGCACATGCTAGGCAAGAGCTCTACCACTGAGCTACACCCCCAAGCCCCCAAATAACTTTTTAGTTTAGTTTTAGACTGACATAAAAATAGCATAAGAAGTTCCCATATACCCATCCGCCAGTTTCTCCTTGGTAAACATCTTCATTTTACCTGGGCATTTGCACAACAAATGAGCCAGCATAGACACATTAACTGAATTCCACACTTCATTTAAATCCCCTTAGTTTTTACCTAAGGTCATTATCCTGTCCCAGGATCCCATTTAGGATATGTTGTAAATGTGATCTTGTCTCCTTAAGCTCTTCTTGGCTGTGACTTCCTTGTGTTTGATGGCCTTGACAGTTTTGAAGAGTATGGATCAGGAACTTTTCAGAATGTCTCTACCCTGGGATTTGTGATGTCTTCTCATGATGGGGTTTGGTGTTTTAGAGGTAGACCAGAGGGAAGGTGCCATTCTCACCACATCAAGTCAAGAATATATGAGATCAACATGGCTTATCATCAATGTTGCTGACCTTGAACATCTGTCAGGTGTCTCCAAAGTTTACTCCACTCCTTTCCATAGAGTACCTCTGGAAGGAAGTTACTACATATAGCTCACATTTAAGGAGTGGGAAGTTAGGCGCTGCATCCTGACGGCAGAGTCGATAATTATTTGGAATTCTCTACGGAGATTTGTTTATTCCCTTTTTCTTTTAAAAAAAAAAACATTTATTTTTTCAGTTGTAGTTGGACACAATACCTTTATTTCACTTATTTATTTTTATGTGGTGCTAAGGAATAAACGTCGCACATGAGAGGGGAGCGCTCTACCCGAGCCACAACCCCAGCCCCGCTCTTCAAGTTATTCAGTTGGCCCCCTGTATCTGTAGATTTTGCACATGTGAATTCAACCAACTACAAATTGAGTAGCTTTACTTTTATCCCAATACTACATCATTAACTTTGCCGCTCAATTATTCCTGCTTTGGTCATTGGGAGCCCTTTCAATTTGCTCCTCTATGCCTTTGACACACACTTTCTTAACTTTTAATAATAATTATAAATTCATTTTTACTTTTTCTCTCAAGAAATACTGCCTTGGATAATTGACACTCAATAATACATACGTTTGGGTTCAGTATGCTAGTCCCTCAACCTTTGATCACATTAAAAATTATTTCCATAATAATAAGTGCACTATACTGAATGTTGGTGATACTTTGTTGCTACCTCTGTATCTGTGATGATCTGAGCTGATGTGACAAAGGGTGGGCTGGAGACTACAAGACCCAGAGTAGAGCGCAAAGATCAGCTCTCTGGAGTGGGAAGGCTGCAGGGGCACTGCTCCCAGAGCATGCTGCCTGTCACACAAGGTGGAGGCGAGGGCCCTACAAGCATTACCCCATGAGGGTGATGCCCAGAGCACTGTGCTCCCTTCCCTCTCTAGAGAAGAAGCTGTCATATGCCTGATCCTAAGGGGGCCCATGAATATGGTGGAACAGGATGTGAGCCATCTTCCCTTCACTAACAGCTGCCAGCAGACTCTGGATGGCTGCATCCTGCCTCCCACCCAAAGCTGGGCTCTCATGAGGAAGAGGAAGGAGAGAGTCCAAGAGCCCAAGAAGCGCTGAGCTAGCCCTTCCCTGGCCCTGCCACAGTGCCCAACCTCAGAGGTCCCCTTCTAAACTCCTCTAGAGCCCAGAATCTGGAAAAGTGCATTTGAAGGCAGGGTCCAGGCTTTATAAGTTGCCTAAATCTCCTTGGTGTTTGGGGTCATCTCTGGGTTGAACTCACCCAGAGACAATCGCAGAACTGACCCACCAAGGGCACAAAAATGAACATGCCCTTTGGGACACAGTCCACGTCAGAGTATTTGTGGAGTACTGCTATAGACCAGGCCCTGGGTTAGGGGACCACAGCAAGTGCGGACTAGCTCCGGCCCTTATGGGAGCTGCCGGCTGGACAGGCCTGCTCACCACTAGACCCTGGACTCATTTCTTGGATGGGAAACATAGTCAAGTTGTTGGAACCAGAGACCCTCTTCCCCAAAAGTCTCCCTTTAGTCTTGTGGCAGGTGTTCACTAGAGGTGACATTCCTTTCTCAACTGGCCGCCTTGCTGTGGCCTTTTGGCCCAGGAGTGCTTGCTACTGTCCTTTAGCCCTAGTTCTGCCCCCATGACCCCCAAGCTGTCGATAACACCAGTAAGTAGAGACAATGACTCTAGAGTGTGTCATGAGCTACGGAGGAGTGACCAGGGGTGTGGACGGAGGCGCTGCAATCACTTGGCTATTTATTGAACCAGACTTTGCGTGGCTCATTCCATGTTCCTAGGTTCCGAGGAGCCAGCATGTGGGCAAAGGCTATCCTCTCCCCACTTTCAGCATGAAATGGAAGATTCTGGCACAGCTTTCTTGATTTTTTTTTCTTCTTTCTCTGGTCTTTAATTCACTGGAAAAAAATAATAGTAGAGACTGTGCTAGATATTTTTGCCCAGAGAAGGCTGTAGGTGGACAAGGGCCCCACCCCTGTGATGACTATCAGAGGAAAACAATCCTGATTGGGGCCTGGCAGTCACAGCAGGCCTGCTGGGGCAGCTGGCACCTACCTAGTACAGGGCACAGAAGGGGACCTGCTAGGCTGGTTGTGGACTGTCCAGGGCCACCTGCTTGGTGTTCTGTTAGACACACCCGTCATGCTGGGTGTGTGGATGCAGTGGGAAGACATGCTCCTGAATCCAGTCAGCAGACTTGTCTGTTCCCACCTCACCCCATTACAAGTCCCTATAAGGAAATTAACATTTGCTTCCCCTCTCTGTAAGAGGCTTGAGCCATCTCAACCAAAAAAGAGTACATCCTTTCTTTTGAAACTCACCCAGAGGAGACCGGAGGGGAACCCACAACCAGCTTTACTCTTGACAACACTTCTGAGGTGTGGTCACCTTGGTAACAATTGTTTTAAGCTGCTCTTTTTTAGGGATTAGGAGAAAGCCTGATCTGGCTGAAACTGGTTGAAGCCACCAAGCCTCTCACCTGAACCTGCAAAATTATCCTACAGGCCAACTTTTGTGGTCAGAGGGCTAGAAACTCCACCCTAAAGTCCTGCTAACACCGCCATTTTCTGAACATGTATCTATGCAGCGTCATCAAGTTTGCTTAGGTACGTGCAGACACGGATTACTTCACATTTCCTTACTTCAATTACCTTGCCCCACACCTCAGATCACCTTTTTTATTTTCTTCTTCTTACCATAAATATCCCCTAAACCTTCTCAGGGAGGTAGATTTAAGTCCAGGGACTTACCACTGTCCCCACCCTTGGCTACCTGGTGAACTGAAGTGATTTACATAACTCAGCCTCCGACAGGTATAGCACCCACACTACTAGGCACCACAAAGCAAAACTGAAGCCAGCCTGAGGATGGCAGGAAGGCACAGTGTTAATGGTTAATGGCTCTGACCCAGCCAGCCAGGGTATATATCATTTCTCAAGTCCATTTGTTTCAAAAGGTAACAGATTTGTGGTTTTGCTCAAGTTCCTTCAGAAAGCAAGCACAGCACATTTGTCATTGCCCTTTGGCACCCAACATATATCTGTCTCCCCTTTCTTTTAAAGATTTTAACATACTGAGACCTTATCACTTCAGAGCAGGATGGCATTTATTCACTCTGTATTTCAATAAAACCTGCACAGCCCAGGATTCATGATGGCAAACAGGACTAAGAATTGCCAACACTGAGTACTTACTAAGTTCCAGGCAGAGTTAAGGGCTTTTCATACTTATGCCTTTAAGTCTCTCAAGGGCACTTGGTGCTACAATTGTCCTCAAGTTATGGCTCAGGAAACCAGGGCAATGTCACCCCAGAGGTAATCAACAGGCCAATCCAGACAGACAGGCTCACGGCCTCTGGGCACAGCCACTCCTGCACTAACTCTGAAGTTCCTCAGGCCCTTTCCTCACTGGTGTGCCCCAGCAGATTGAGATGGTGGCCAGGAGGGCCTCCAGAACCTAAGCACAATTCACTGTCTACAATGTTCACTCCAGTCGAACCTGCAGTTGGACCTGGCTTATCCATTTGATTTTCTACCTTTGGGGATTAGCTAAAAAATACTTTTTCTTTAGGGAAATCTAGGGATGTTATTTATTAGCCTTTGCCTTGGGAAATCTCAGACACCAAAGGAAATTCTTTTGACACTCACAATGTACCAGGGTAAGGCTGGCAAGCTTCCTCCCTGAGACTCCTCCTCAACCTTAGGAATCTGTTTTGAGCAAAGAGAAGGCTCTAGTTTTACATTCCCAGAAGCTATTGAGAACTGAGTCCAAGAAGCCTGAGAGGTAGCCTTGCTCTGGTTTACCTGGGACTAGAGGCCAGCTGGAGCCTGATATGGTAACAAGTGTGCTGCCTGGGGATTTAAAGCTGGCTCCTGCAGAGCATTAGAACCTCACTGAAGGAGGGTGATACAGACAGGGAGTTACTTCCCCCATCTTCTACCAAGCACAGCCTTCCTCAGACCTATGCTAGCAGTTCCGCTCACCTGTATCTCACCTGTCCCAAGGGCTTCTTTAGTTTCTTGTTGTCAAACCTGAGTAATATGAGGACCACTTAGGAGAACTTAGACTGACTTCAGCTGTTGGGCCGAAATGCTTCAGGTCAGAGGGGCTGGAGCCCATGAGTCTTTTTAATAAAACACGCACTTTGAGCAACACCACTCTGGGGTTTCTGAGCAATCTCTCCAAGCCTCTAATATGTCCAAAGGTCAGAGATGCCACTGCCTGGTGGGGGGAGAGAATCTGACACACACCCACTGGGGCCTCCTCAGTTTTGAAGTCTCTCAGTTTGGGCCTGGGTCACCTTGCTATCCTTGTTAAGGACAGGATAGGAGCTGGAAGCACCTGGGAGACCCAAGAAGTCAACCCTCACTCTGGGGCAGGCATCTAGGAGCTGGAGTTCTCCATCTTGCAGCGGGCCTTGGTCAGGTGTTTTGTGTAGATAATAACAGCTGGCACTTCAGTGTTCACTTAGTCCTAAGGTCAACCATGTTTATCAGCATTATCTCACTTAATCCACCTAATGAAGCTAGTACTATCATCACCCTCATTTTATAGATGAGGCTGAGAGAAGTGACAAGGCTACTGAGGGAAAGAGGATTTTGAACCCAGGCAGGCATAAAACACACACATGGAATCCAACGTGAGGCACACATATGTAATCCCAATTTGTAGGAAGACTGCAAGTTCAAGGTCAGCATGGGCAACTTACCAGGTCCTAGTAATTCAGCCATACCCTGACTCAAAAAATAAAAAGGTCTGGGAATGTAGCTCAGCAACAAAGGACCTCTGGGTTCAATCCCCAGACCAAAATAAATAAATAAGTAGAAATGGCATTTTGTTTTCTTTAGTCCTAGTTCAGGGGCTGTATCTTCTATTACCTATTCAGTCTTGTTTTAAAAATCTGCCCCAGCTAAGATGACGGCTGTGAGCCTAACTTAATTCTTCACTGAAGTTGTTTGAGCTTTCTACAATGGGATTAGTGTATCAACAACTTTAAAATCGGGGTCATTGAAAATATCCTTGCACTTGGGGCAACTGCAAAGGCAGGAACATACCAAGCTCACCACTGAAAAAGAGAAAGTGGTGGCTTTTTCAGTGAAGCTACCTGTTGCAGTGACCAAGATAATCAACAGGTAACCTGGGTCTGTGCAGGAGACTGTCCAGAGAGTGATCACAAAACAAACTGCAGAGATAAACATCACCATAAGGGAGCAAGCCAGGGTCAGACTTCGGTGTCCTGGGGGCATACTTATATACACTTCCTGAACACACATGCCAGAAGGGACTTGGCTGTGACTTTGATGTGTCCCCTTCAGCTGAGCAGTCTCCAGACTGAGTTCTCTCACAGTCCAGGCAATGGCTCCCAGAGGTACAGCCCTCCCTTCATCACTTGCCAGAGTCCTTTCAGCATGTCAATCAGGTGGCTCAGATCTTCCCAGGAAAACCAGCTAGCAACTGTGCCCCTTTTCTTCCAACTGGTTTATGGAATTCTAGGGAAGCCTAAACTCAACCTCTTGTCCCACCAACCCTGGAACCAGGAATTGCTCTAGAGACACGCCATTCCTCTGCCAGCTCAACCACCTTCTGGTTTGCTCCCTGCCTCCTGGGTTCCTGGCTTCCCATGCCTGCCACCTCCTGACCAGCACAGCTTCATCAGCGGTTCTAATGCCCATCCTGACCAACCCATGAATAAGCCAGATATATTGAGCAAGCAAGCATGCAAGGAGGAAGCAAGTGTGCTGTTATGAAAGGCCTGTAAAATCACCTAACTTCTCAGTCCCATTTTTTCTCATTCCAGTCTCTGCTGTGTCTTGGAAAGGAATGTCTGATAGATTTGACCCAGCATCTCTGCTTAATATAATCAGGGTAAGGCGGTGAGTTTTAATTCAGCCTCCTGTAGAAACATGACCCATCCATCAACTCCCACTGACCAAAAAGAAATACTATGGATCTAAGATCCAATGGATTGAAGCTTCGGCATTCTACCATTATAAATCCAAGACCTTTTTACTGAACTTCACTTTCTCTCTCAATCTAGAAATAGCAGTTTCCTGTCAGCCAGACAGAAAAACCAAAGCTGTATTCTAGCCACAAATCCGTTTCCTTCTAAGACTAAACTAATCCAGGCTGACATGGGGTCCACAGCCTGAGGTACCTTGATGCTATTACAGTCTCCTTAACTTCCACTTCTTGACAGTCCTGCTGCCTCCTCTTCATAACTGGAATTCTCTAGAAACTAAACGGTTCTGATGAAAACCAGCGACCTCTGGGCACTATCAAAGAGAACCCAAACCACAGCTCCAGGCCACCAAATCTCCCAAGGTCATTAACAAAAAGATCAGTCAGAAATGGATCTAGAAAAGTTGCCACAGATAACTGCCTCTGTGGGAACCCTAAATCTCTTTCTGATGAAGAGTTACCAATGCCCATTTATTCACTCTCACAGGTTCAATGAACCCTCCGCACAAAGGAGGACCAGCTCTAACTATGGCACTCCTAGTTCTGCAAGTCCCAGTGAGAGACCTCGGCCCTTGTTCAGTCTTCCACACAGGCCCAACATCTTCTAGTACATTCTTCCTGCAACCGTTTTGGCCTTTGCAGCAGCAAGAAGACAACACCACCAAAAAGGATAAAATAAGTTTTTATTTATAGTCTTATAGTAAAGGGGGAAGCCTTAACTTGCAAGACAATTCATCGGCAGTATGTACAACATACTTTTTATTTCCATGGAATGGAATCAAACACAGACTGAGACTACAGAGTATACACCAGAGATCAGCAAATGCCAGGAACAGAGTGGGAAAAAGACAAAGAAATGAGGCCTAAACACACAAAACCCTTCACTGGGATCTGTTGACCACAGCCAGAACCAGGGCTGGATCACACAATGGAGACAAGTTCCGGAACAGGAGGAAGTGGGGTGAGGGTGGGGAAGGGGCCGCACTGGGGTGCGGGTTTAGTACCAGGTAAATTGCTCTTGGAATTTATATTACAAAATCAGTTGGCTCTATTTCTTAGAAATACACACGAAAAGAAAGGAAGAGTTGATCATTACTTTATGAATCTGTCGCTTTGCAATAACCGACATCATCAGAAATAGGGACAATTCACTCAGATTCAAATTTCAGTAGCAGGAAATAAATATCAAAACATCATCACTGGCCCTCAATACAAAACCTCTACCCCACCCAATGATCCCTCCCTGTCCCACCCCCAAATAACCACCCCCTACCACTCTCTGGTGGCTGCCGCTTCACTGCTGCCATCTCCCATACATACCACAAGTGTCACTCGGCCCTCCTTAAGGCTGGCACTGCAGGCTTAAACAGCTGGCTGAGAGAAGCGGGAGTGAAACGTGCCAAGAACTCTGCAAATCTGTCCCCACTTTCCTTTTATACCACAAACTTCTTCAAGGTCTGGTCTTTCAACGAGTGATAAATAGCTTTTTAGGAAAAAAAATCCTTACGAAGGAGAGGGGGTAATTCTGATTACTCCAAACTGGTCATCTTCTCAAAGTAGAGCAGTTCACAGATTCACAAAGTCTATCAAACAAAGGCGAGGGGGACCGGGAGGAGAGGCCCGGCAGGGCAGGCGTCCTCCAGGCATATGCCCCGAGGGGCTGGAGGAGCTGGTGGGGTGGGCAGGACACCATGTGCTCAGAGGTCCGGCCGGCCGTCTGTCCTCCACAGAAAAAGCTGCCAAGTTGGGGTGTTTTGGTTTAAAAACGTCTGGTGGGGACAGGGAATCCCTGAAGGGAATACATTTAAAAAAAAAAAAAATAGTGGAAATAGGGAAGGAGAACGAGAGCTGTTGTCCAAGAGCTTCTACGTAAAAATAAAAATTAAAAAAAAGAAAAATAAAGAGTCTTTTAAATGGTTCTGAGGGTTCTAATGATGAACTGAGAGGAGGATGAGACGACGGAGGAGACAGTTTTTATTGCTGGCCTGCCCTGTGTGGCTTAGCTGGCCTCCATCCGGAGTTTCTTCCTGCTTTGGGGCTCTTCAGGCTCTGACTCTGAGCTGGAGTCAGAGCCCCCATCGAAGGCAGAGATGGTGCTGCCCTTGGCGTTGGTGTAGAGGCTGTTGTCTGAGGAGGGGTAGTTGGTCTGCAGTTGGGCACTCGACCTCGCCTTCTCCAGTGCACGGACTAAAAGGCAACCGAGGGAGCACATTACCAACTTCTGCAGACTCAGGGAGCAACCAAGTCTCAGACTCAGGGTCCAGCCTGTTCTTCCTAAGGGCTTGTGTGCTGGCCAGCCCAGGCTCAGGGTGGCTCAGACAGAAGAACTCCCTTCGAGTGGCTGTTCCACACACACACTTCATTTCCCTTCCCTCTTTTCCCAGCTGGACCTGGGTTCCTGGCAGATATAGCCAGTTACTCTGCCACCCCACCCAACCCTGAAGAGAAGGCTTGTGATGTCACCGTTCTGCCATGGAAGCCCAGCCTAGAGACCAGAGCATGAGCTCCCCGTGGGATTCAGCGGTGCAATGACAAAGAAGAAGCCAGCCCAGCAATGCCAGGCTCCACAAGGGTGTGAAGGCCACACAATAGCAGGAAAAGATGATGTAAGATGTATTGGCCAAAGAAAAGTTTTGGTTTAGCTCTCATGTACAAGATCCACTTGGAATGACAAGCTGGACACTTGGAAGCAAGTCACCGATACACACAAAATACCTGGGCCTTTTGACAGATAGCCCCTACATGCAGGTTGCTCGGCCCCTTAACCAACCCACTGATGCCACCCGCTGCCCATCCCTTGGTTCAGCTCAGCTTGAATAAAACCCATTCGTTTTATTTATTTTATTTGCGGTGTTCTAACCCAGGTGGTTACTTGCATTTCCTTTTACTTGCATCTTCCATGAGGGAGGAAGAGAAGTGAATTCCCCAGGAACAAAGAACTTGATCAGCTCTGGCTTTCCCCTGTGGTTGTAGGAAAAGGCGGGTGTGAGCATTTGAGAATAGCAGGGGCCTGGCCCGTAGGCTGCCCTGATTGGACTACCATTGACAATGGGGAGGGCTCACTGTCCCTGAACACCTGGAGTCTCTGGTACTTACAAAGCACATTCCATTCCAAGGACCTCAAAGCTCTTATCAGACACCTAATGCCAGGTGTGGTCCCTATTGCAGACGAGCACCTGAGTCCCGAGAAAGGGAGAGATCAGGCCAGAAAAGATACAGCCTCCAATGTCCAACTCCCTAGCTCCACTGTATCCTCACTGCCGGCTCAGGTCCTTCCTCTAACACTCAACTACAAAGCCGAGACTGCTTCTGAGGCACGCTCTGGGACTGGCTGACTCTGCAGGCCCAGGTGTGAAAGCCCCGACCTGGCTGGAGCATAGCAGGGCCAGATGCCCCACAAGCTCAGCCGCTCACCTTGCTGCTCCAGAAGAGCATTCTGCCGCTTGAGGTCATCGATATCTTGCTGGTGCGTGTGGTTTTTCCTTCGCATATACTGGATATACTCTGTGGCTTTGTCTAGGATTTGGGCCCGGGATGCCTGTTGCAATATGAGAAAAAGCACAGGGGACAAAATAAAGACCGAGTCTGGGTAGTGAGGGACCCATGACCTTCCACGGCCCTGCATGGGAAACTGAAAACAGGAGGGCAAGGTGGGAAAAGGCCAAGGAAAGAGTGAAGGATACTTAAGGCCTTCTTTGTGCCAAAGTTTCCAGTGCTTCAGAGCTTACCTCACAAGCACAGTCTCAGAAGGAGCTCTGCTAGGAACCCAAGGCTCAGAGGAGTACACTGGCTTATCAAACCACCAGTTAGACAGCAATGGAATCTGAGCTCAGAGCTGGGGCTGTCTAACTCCTGAACCCTCACTCCTCCCATCCCCTCTGGTTCTTACGGTTGCATTAAAGTCTTCAGCTTAGCTTTGTCTGAAAACATCAAAATCCTACTTAAATGAGAGCTTGAGTCACTCATACTCTGCTAAGGTCTGGTCAGTGGTCCAGAATGAAAAGAGCAAGATCTTGGCTGGAGCTGGCTAGGGGTAAGAGTAGATACAGTGGTTTGCACCAAGGTCTTAGACCTCAGTCAAATCCTCAAACCATTGTTAACTAGTTCTAAGTGAACACCGCTGTTGGGTCACTGAGCCTTCCTGGCTAAAGAGACTTGCATGAAAACTGTTAGTGCCTGATGTCAACACAGGAAGGGCACGAGATTGAGCCACTTCAGGAAGCAACCACATCTCTACAAGAGTCACGGATGGCACTGCCCTATCAGAGGAACATGCTAATAATCAATAAAATAGATGTCAGGTCCACTGTGTCTGGGGGATTTTCTCTGAGCTGCAAACACGGCCAGAGTTACTTATGACCACGCAACCAGCAGTCAAATTGGTAGAATGGAACAAAGCCAAGAGAAGCCCAAGGCAGGGTAGACTAGTAGCTGAGATATATCATTCATGCCATAGAGGCTTCTGAGCAGCAGGAAAGCTTCTTATTACAGGAAGGCAGTTCTCCACAAGTCTGTATTACAAACCAGTGGTCCCAAACAACCAGAATACAGCCGCGGGGAAAAGAAAAGAAAACCTCCACTCTCAGGCTAACAAACTAAATTTACTTGTTTTGAATCCTAATAATCTCAAATTATAGACGTCACAATGAAGTGGGTAACGAGAGTGGTATGCAAAGCCTCAATTTATTTGCCAGCCCTTGAAAGTACCAGAATTTCTAGGCTTTCCTCTTATAATGTCCTTAAGGCAATTTCCTCACGAGGAAATCATTTGGATTCAATCAATCATTTTTATCTGATGTGAATTATGTGCAAGGTACTAAGCAGACACTACGGGGAAACAAAATGTATTAGTCATGGCTTCTTTGCCCAGAAGCTTACTTACTATCTAGCTGAGGAGGTATTATCTACACACAGACAAATCACATGCAGTGCTGACAAGTGTAACCTGACTAGTACAGATTACAAAGGCCATAGGAAAGGGGGAAAGGTGGCTTCTGGTGGGGATGATTCCCTACTGTGTGCCAGGGTCTTGTCTCAGTGCTGCATTTCTCTTTCACACACACATTCCCAGGTGAAATAGTGAACACTTTACACTTTGTTAGACCAACATGGGATTTGTGGGAAAAGGTGGTGCTAAGCAGGGAGAGTAGCACAGTCAAGGGCAGGGGGTAAGGGAGAAGCCAGATCTGTCTCCTTAGCTGAATGGTTAGCTTATATAGAAAGAATGAGAGGACATAACAACAGACACTTCAGATACTGTATCCCACACTTCTGCAAAGGGGCCATACTAGGGCCTAGTTATTAGGTGAAAAAATAGAGGGGGAAAAGGGCAATAATTAGGAGGCACTAATTAAAATACTCTGCCTTTTGGATACTAAAGATGGAACTAAAACTTGAGTAAGAGGGTATATGAGTGATGGCAGTTTGAGGATTCAAGAGACAGAGGCAAGCTCTATATTGTCACTACTGAGCTCTGTACCTGTAGAAACATTCTTCTCTATGGCTATTCCTGATCCAAACAGAATTCCTACAAGATCCCACCTGGCCCTGCAAATTCTACCCTCTCCATCACTAATGATATTGCTATGCATATCTATACCCCAATCTCTCTTAAAAACAAAAATTTCTTGGGGGGAAGGGGATGGCGGTACATGCCTATAATCCTAGAGGCTTGGGAAGCTGAGACCCTAAGCAACTTAGCGAGACACTTAAAATGAAAAATTAAAAAAAAAAAATTTTTTTTTTCAGGATGAGGAATTAAACAAACCCAGGCACTCTATCACTGAGCCACATTTCCAGCCCTTTTCTTTTTCTTCTTTTTATTTTAAGACAGGGTCTTGCTAAATTGCTATAGCTAGACTCAAATTTGTGATTCTCTTGCTTCAACCTTCCAAGTAGCTGGGACAGGATTGCACCATCATGCCTGGTTAAATTTGCCTATTTCAAAGCTATTTTCTCAACTAACAGTTCCCAGAAGACCACATTATCTCTTTAACACCCATGTGCATCTGGGACCAGGGGGGAAAAAAACATAATTTTTAAAATGAAAGCGCACTGGCAAATATAAGTGATGACTTCTACTGAGTAGCACTCTATATTCCCAGTTGCACCCTCAGATATTTATACATGAAACCAGGAAATTAGTACCAAGAAGTAAAAAGTGAATGGTGAGCCCAGCTTAATAAGCCAGAATAAGGAAAAATCTCCATGATGATGGCAGTTTCCACCTCAGGATAGTTTTGTGAAGAAGATTAAAATTCCTAAGTGGTCAAAACACAGTGTCTTGGAAGTGTCTGGGTTTAAACTCAGCCCTTCTTCCACCCACTTCTTAAAACAGAAGTGCTCTGGGTCTCATTCAGGGTGCCCTTAACCCCTTAAAAGAATAATTCAGAATTAATCTTATTTTATCTTTCCTAGGATACTCAGAAAGAACTGAAATCCAACAAAAAAATTTAGAAGCACAAAACAGCCAGCACCTTCTTAGTGCAGCAGGCAGCATGTTAGTCTCATAAAAAGCACAAAATACAAAATGTCCCCCATCTTGCATCTAATCTGGGGGGCTGAAGTTAGAAAATGCTAGATTCACCTAAAATCCCCTCCGCTCACACTTTTCCAAACCACACAAAATCATGTGACAAGCCATAGCACCAAGATGTGAGCAGGCTCTTCCTTGCCTTTATGAGTTTATAATATGTACATAGTAAACATGAAGTCTCCAAGAAACCCAGGGATTTATGGCATGGACTATGGAACAGCCCTGGGTTTTTAGTTTCTGTTTCCTGAGAAGCCTCTCAGTCACTTTAGTCAACTGACAACATTCACGTGAGTATGCTGACCAGACAGGACCTGGCAAGTCAACATGATGCCTTTGGGTAGTTAGTGAGGACAGCATGATCTTTTTTCCCTTCTAGTTTTTGCAATGAGAGGGAACTAATTTCTGATTCTACCTTTCTAAGCAGAAATGGCTCTCCTGAATAGTGTAGACACAGCCATGTCTACCATTTAGACAATAGGTAGCTGGGCCTCCTATACAGTAATGTGAGTCAGGCCTCTCTCTTACTGGAAGCCACACAAAGGATGCCAGGCAACTCAGATCTTGTTCCAAATCTACGCCTGCATTCAGCAACAGAAGTAATGATGAAGACAATAATAATGGCAGCAGATAACTCTTACCAAGCACTTATTAAGTGTCAGGCATCCTCACACAACCTTTGTATATTATTTCTAGCACTTTATAAAAAGGGAAACTGAGGCACAGAGTTGTAACTTAACCAATGTTTCATATGTGTAACTAATAGGAAATAGAATCAGAATTTGAACACAGGCCTCCAGGACACCCACATTTTGAAAACAGAGGCAGTTGTAAATCCACTTTAAAAAAGATCAACAGAATTGCAGGAACAGTGTTGTCACAGGAGAATGAGAAGGAAAAGGACCTCAAAACGAGTCACTCATTTGCCTACAGGGATGTCAATGAAAACCCTAGTGAAGGTGGTTTCCTAGCAGGAGTGAGAGTTGAAGACCAACTGTAAACTGTCCACCCAGGTGCAGGAGTGAGCTGAAAGTGAAGCTTGTCTTTAGATTTTGGTTGGGGAAAAAAAAAAAAAAGAAGTGAAAAATAGCAGCTTATAAAAATAGCAACACTAAAGGAAGACTGTTTTTTTTTTCCTTTTTAAGATGGTAAGAACCAAACAGGCTCCCAGAGAAAAGAAACAAACAGGAAAAGCCCAAGATGCAAGATAGCCTGAGAGGACTGAGTGAACCTGGCCCAGTAGGAGGAAGTGTCAGCTCCCCGCAGTGCTGCTGGCTTCCTTGTCCCTTGGCAGCCCAGAAGGTAAAAACAAAATGGATGAAGGAGAAGACCCTGGGTGGGTCAGTAAGGCCCTGCAGATCTCTGTCCCTTCTACTGTTCACGCTGCAGTTGTCTGCTGGGCGGCATGTGCACAAAGAGGAAGGTCAGCCTACCCTCCAGAGGTACCACTTTCACAGAATTCTGCTTCCAACAGATACCACGCACTCCTCAAATCATGGCAAGAATTAACTTACATATTTCACAAAAGGATGGGACCCCAAAAGAGTTTGATTCCAATTAGAACCTTTTCTTTAAAAAAAAAAAAATTCTTTGGTTGTAGATGTATACAATACTTTTATTTTTTTTTATGTGGCACCAGAGATCAAACCCAGTGCGTTATGCATGCCAGACAAGCGCTCTACCACTGAGCCACAACCATGGCTCTAATCAGAACCTTATAAGACCCTGATTCTAGAAGCCATTGTCACTGATGCTTAGGATCAGGTCCAAGGTCCTTTTTAAAGCAGTGGTTCTCAGTGGTTTCACACATTTCTGGTGCTGTGAATCTTATTACAGTAACTTGGATTGTGGGAAAAGCCAAGTTGTTCTAGAAAGCAGGTAGGCAGAGAGCAGTAGTACTAGATCATTAACATTAGGAACAGGACTGCCCTCCCGAGGTCCCAGCGCTGACCTGAGAAACAATGGTCCTTTCCCCATTCATATCAAAAACAGATCACATGGCATAAATTGGCGTGAACATACTTTATAACAAAGATATAAAAAATTGTACCCTATATGTGTAATAAGAATTGTAATGCTTTCCACTGCTGTCGTGTAGTTAAAAAATTAAAAAACAATAAACAAACAACAACAACAAAACATATCACGCTGGGTGGATGCTTCAGCTATCTTCTTCTCCCAAGAAGCAAACTGCCATATCAGAAGGAATAAAAAGAACTACTGTAAGTTGGTCTGATGCCCCAACTTACTTGCTTTATTTTGAACTAGGTATTTTAAGGAAAATAAAGTCATTTATTCTGTGAAAACTATACAAGCTTTTACATGCATTAAGGGCTAGGGATAGCTGGTATATTATTTCCACCTTTTGAGATAAAAATCTTTTTATTTTTTTGATCTTTTGAAAATAAAAATTAACAAACCTGCATAATATTTGGGTGTCCAATAAACTAGTTAATTAAAAATTGGCCAATGCCAACAAGGAAGGCTGAACGGCTGTGACATCGTTGTTGTTGTTTTTCTTTTTTTTGTTATGTTATTTAGAGACAGTCTCACTGAGTTGCTGAGGCTGGCTTTGAACTCCAATCTGGATGAGAGGTCTCTT
The DNA here is from genome assembly GCF_048772815.1 of Callospermophilus lateralis. Taxonomy (NCBI): domain Eukaryota; kingdom Metazoa; phylum Chordata; class Mammalia; order Rodentia; family Sciuridae; genus Callospermophilus; species Callospermophilus lateralis. The sequence goes on along the minus strand of NC_135307.1, from coordinate 66,184,196 downwards.
GAAGGCACCCTGCTTCTAGGCCCTCTGCTGGACCAGCTGCAGGACTATTTGTTGATCATCAGGAAAAGGCAGTGCTATCATGCCCTGCATGGGGCTTAATTAAAGCCAGGAGTCAGATATTTGTTTAAAAGTTAACACAAAACATTCTTTTTTCTCATGCTTTTGATGGCTTGAAACCAAGGTGTGGCACTTTCCCATCAAACTTTGGCTGTGAAGCATAGTTCCCCAAAAAGGAAACAGAAAGTAAATAAAGAGCATTTACTCTCACAGGTAATAAACAAAATATTATATTTCTACTATATTATTACTATATTACTACTATATTAGTCATCCTCTTAAAAAAAATTTCAATGATGGTGATATTGGGAGTCTCAGAATACTACTGTCTTTAGAATTTGTTTGAAAAAATAAGAAACGAAAGAAGAAACGAAGACATGAAAACAACCCTCCTGAAACCATCTTGCCAACACACAGCAAAAACCAGATGCTCATACCCATGCTGGGACTCTAGTCTGTGAAAATGGCCATTCACCAGAATGTTCTCATCACCACAGTATTTATAAAATTTTAAAACTGGACACAATCCCAAATTAACCAACATTAGGCACATGCCTAAGGACTAAATATGAATGCTGCATCATCTGGGGGAAAAAGCATGCTATTATTTAAAAGCAAAAGTTTTCTAACAATTTAATCCATGGAAAATAGGCATATTAGGGCTGGGGTGGTGGCTCAGTGGCAGAATGCTTGCCTAGTATGTGTAAGGCTCTGGGTTTGATTCTCAGCACTGCATATAAATAAATAAAGGTCCACTGACAACTAAAGGAAAAAAAAAATTTTTTTTAAAGTGTGCCTATAAAGAGACCAGAAAGGAGTACAGGAATTAATAGTGTATTTCCATTTCCATGCTTCTTATTTGCCATTAATAATTTCATGGACTTAATATTAATTAGTCTTTTTTTGGGGGGGTGGGGGGAGAAGCATGTTTCTTTGATATCCACTTTAAGGCAGTGTCCAATTTTATATTGAAGTTGGAAAGAATGTATCTTAAAATTGCACTACCCAAAGATACATACTAGCTACCTGGCTAAGAAACATCTGAAATGTGACTATTCTAAATTGAGATGTGCCAGAAATACACAATGCACAAGATTTTTTAAGACAGGTGTGGGGGTGGTATACACTTGTCACCCCAGTTCCTTGGGAGACTGAGGCAGGAACATCACAAGTTCGAGGCTTGAGGCCAGTCTAGGCAACTTTAGCAAGACCTGACCCTGTCTCAAAATAAAATTTATAAGGGGTTGGGAATGTAGCTCAGTGGTAGAGCACTTGCCTAACATGCATCAGATTCTGGATTCAATTGTCAGTACAGCAAAAACAAAACAAAAAACTTAGTGCAATAAAATAGTATAAATTATCTCTAATGATTGTACGTGCTAAAGTTGTACTTATTTTTAAATATTAGGGTCAAATAAAATATATTAAAATAAGTTTTCACTTACACTTTTCTAGCATGTCTTTTAGAAAGTTTAACTGCATTTAAATTACTTAAAAAGTATTTGTTACTCAGTAAATTTCTAGCTGGGGCTGGGGATATAGCTCAGTTGGTAGAGTGCTCGTCTTGCATGCACAAGGCCCTGGGTTTGATCCCCAACACCATTAAAAAAAAGAAAGAAAGAAAGAAAGAAAGAAAGAAATTTCTACCAAGCATCATATTGTCATATTCCTTAGGTCAAAGGAAAGGTTGCACTTGTGGTAGATGAAGAAAGTTTTTTTTCTTCTTCCCATTTTTCTGAAGGTTTTCAATTTCATCACGGGGAAAAAAAGAAAAGAAATGCTAAAAAGAAGGCCTAGTAATCCATCCCCATCCTTCCAAATATCAAATGCAAAAAATGGCGGGTAGTATCTCCTTGCTCTCTAGTCCTCCTCAGGGGAGTCAGACCTCTGTGCACTTTGCTCTGCAGAGATTCCTGGAGTGATTAAAGAGGTTTCTGCTCTCCAGAGCATCACATTTAGTCAGGTGATAAGATAACCACAGAAATAAGAAAACACAAGAGGCCCATAAAGGGCCACTGAAGTTAAAGGGCCTTAGTTCTAAGAGTAGGGAGGGAGAGGCTGGCAGGATAAAGTGCCTGGACAGGGAGGCCTCTGAGTAAGTCTCTTCAACATGAGACCCAGACATCATATGGGCCACAAGGCTAGATGGAGTTGGACTTGGAGGAAAGACCTCAGAGAAGCAGAGAATGACATTCCTGCGCAAACAAAGGAGGTGGATACTGTCCACAATAACTGGAGAAATAATGGAAGGAAGGAGGAGAAGCAGGCAGGCAAATTAGTGCCTCAGAGAAGACAATGCTGTCCTCTCTTGAACAGGTAATGAAGAGCTCTTGGAGATCTGCAGCAAGACACAAATTCAATTTTTTTTAATTTTTTTTTTTTTTTAAGTTGTTGATGGACCTTTATTTTATTTATTTGTATGTGGGACTGAGAATCGAACCCAGTGCCTCACACATGCTAGGCAAGCATGTTACCACTGAGCTACAACTCCAGCCCCACTAATTCAATTTTTAAAGAATTAAATGAAGGGCTGGGGATGTGGCTCAAGCGGTAGCGTGCTCGCCTGGCATGCGTGTGGCCCGGGTTCGATCCTCAGCACCACATACAAAGATGTTGTGTCCGCCGAAAACTAAAAAATATTAAAAAAAAAAAATTCACTAAAAAAAAAAAAAAAAAAAAAAAGAATTAAATGAATGGGCTGGGGATATAGCTCAGTTGGTAGAGTGCTTGCCTCATATGCACAAGGCCCCAGGTTCAATCCCCAGCACCACAAAAAAAGAAAAAAGGATTAAATGAATACAGTTACAATGGTTGAACCTGGAGCTTATGAAGCTATGAGCAACTATGGACACAATTTATGCAGCAGAAAATTTAAGGAGATGCTAACTTGGAGTCTGGTCAGATAACAACCTTCATGAATAATACGTGAAACGGGTAGGATTATGGTTTACATGTTATTTAAAAGACATCCATTCTAGCAGCCTAGATATGATATACACACAAGTGTTGCAGAATGAACTGCCTGCCTTAAAGGCATCCACTGGAAGGAGTCATCTCCCAAAATCGTGTGGCCAGAATAGATAGGGAGCTTCCTCCCCCCAGTTTAAAGAACTCATTGTGCTCCCTGTTCTTTGCCAGTCATTAAGTAAGAAAATGACCAAAAAGAGATATATTCCCTGCCTTAACGTACTTCCTATGATGCAGTGTGAGTAGACAGTCATCAAATAATCACACAAATCTACATAAATTACACCAGGCTGGACATGGTAGCACATGCTTTTAATCCCAGCTACTTGGGAAGCTAAGGCAGGATCTCAAGCTTAAGATCAGCCCCAGCAACTTGGCAAGACCCTATCTCAAAATACAAAAAAACAAAATATAAAACTGGAGATAGCTCAGAGGTGAAATGCTTGCTTGGTACATGAGAGGCCCTAGGTTCAATCACCAGGATTATAAAACAGCAAACAAATAAATAATCCCACACTGGGTTAAGTGGGAGAAAGTCTTTGGCCTCAAGAATTTAAACCAGGCATGGAGGAATCTGTCTGTAATCCCAGCTAATCAGTAGACTAAGGCAGGAGGATCACAAAGTTCAAGGCCACCTGGGCATTTAGCAAGATCCTATTCTCAAACAATAAAAATAAAAAGGGCTAGATCTGTAGCTAAGTGGTAGAGTGTTTTCCTAGCATGCACAAAATCTTGGGTTCAATACTCAGCACCCCTGCCTTCCTCCCAAAAAAGAATCATCACATTCTTGTCACAAGGACTATTTGGTTTTAACATCTATCTGTGAAGAAAATCAGATTTTAAAAGGAAGGAAACAGAATCACTCAGTCTTTTAAACTTCCTAGTGATGTTTATCATTGGTAATTGTTAGGTAAAATTCTCTTTCCCAGCAAGAGAGCAAGACCCTCAAAAGTAGACACCCTCTATTAGGCCTTTAAGCCTCTATAGCACTCACAGGGTCTCAGTCACACAGCTGAGGACACAGTGTTAGTGTTATTTTCTTTAAAGGACTGAGCAAGCTGCTGTTTTCTCCGGCTCTCTCTATAACTATAGACTGAGAACTTACTATGTGCCACAACCTGTGATGGGAGCTAATGGGTGGTGCCTCAGTTTCACCAAACTCCAGAAATTCCAAACTGAATGCTGACTAGAAGAAATGTTTTTATTTTCATTTGAGGTTATGTTATCTCTTTTCTTCATAGCTCTCACCAGGAGGGAGAAATGCAAGCACAACTGCCTGAGACAGCAACACACAGGCATTTAGTAAGAGACTTATAAATGAGAAACTACTATAAACTGCTATAGAGCTACAAATAGCAATGGAGTCATGATTGAATCATTTTGGCTCAGGTTCTGGAGCTAACTCATGGACAGAATTATACTCCCATGTAAAGGCAACCTGACAGGCTGTCCACCAAGATCTTGCCTCCGCACAAACATGGTGAGCTCAGTGTCAGTAAACCACTACATAACATTCCCTAATACCCAACTAAGGACTCTAAAACAAAGAATAATTTCCATTCAAGAAAAGTACCATCTCTCTAAAGATGGTGCCACAGTCTAAGATCAACCCTCACAGCCTAACTGTAATTCCATCCCATCTTTCCTGGTGAGCTCCATGTCCAACTGAAAAAATTTAAGAGACCCAATGACTCAAAACAAGAGCTCAAGGGTCCACTTGTTAACCCTGGAATTGATGGCAAAATCCAAATAAATTGCCAACTGTAATGATTTATGGTGGGGGTGGTGGTGCTGAGTGCAATAATGTGGACTTTGAAATAATTCAAACTTGCAATGACTCTCAAGCCTGCATTTCAGTGTTATCTTACAAATGTCACCTCAGAGTAATATTTCTGTAGCAGCCATGGCATGACATACTGCCAAAATTAATGTCTCTAGCTGGAGAGAAGTCCCAAAATAATGACAAGATTTAAACAAGATCTTTAAAAATATATCCTTAAATTGTAACCCTACAAAGTGGCAGAAAGATGAAATTAGTTCCAAATTCTAGTCCTTGTCCAACTACAGATTGAAATGGGGATCTTCAGCTGTTTTCTCACCTCTGATAGCAACATTGGCAGGAGAAGCAGGAGTAGTGATTGTTGGGTGATGGTATAATACCTCACAGAACTGTTTGTGGATTTAATTTTACATTGCAATACAGATGATAGTTAATAATTTTTTTCCACAATCGTGGGGAGAAAGCCTAGGTGAGTGCTCTACCAACTGAGCTATATCCCCAGTCTCACTGATATTTTTAGTTGTAGGTAGACACAATACCTTTATTTTTATGAGGTGCTGAGGATCAAACCCAGTGCCTCACACATGCTAGGTGAGAGCTCTTCCTCTGAGCCATAATCCCAGCCCCTCACTGATTTTTTACTTAAGTAAAAGGTGAATGTTCTTCATAATCTTCATTTTATAACAGAAACATAGGATATTTTAGCAAATGCAGTTTGGGTCTCACATTTGAAGTTCATTCTTTTTTAAAAATTTTTCTCCTTTTGTGTGCATGTGTGGTACTGGAAAAAAAACCCAGCGACACTTTACCCTAAGTTACATCCTTGGTGCTTTTATAAGATTTTGAGGCAGAGATTTGCTAAGTTACTGACGCTAGTCTCAAAAAAATTTTTAAATACTTTTTAAAAAAATATTTATTTTTTAGTTTTAGGTGGACATAACATCTTTTTTTTTATGTGGTACTGAGGATCAAACCCAGTGCCTCACACGTGCCAGGCGAGCAAGCTACCACTTGAGCCACATCCCCAACACCAAGTCTCAAAACTTCCTGCCTCAGTCTTCTGAGTTGCTGGAATTACAGGTTTCTGCCACCATATCTGCCTTCTTTTTGTATCCTCTATTTTTGGTTAGAATCCAATGCAATCCAAACTTCTCTATTAAAAAAAAAAAAAAAAGGCTTAGAATGTATATGATAGATAATCCAAATGGTAACTAAAAAGTCATTTGGAGATGCTCAAATCAAGAGAGACCAGAAAATGAAAAGCCCAAATCAAAGCTTTCCAAATTTCAAGAATCTGAGCTAAGGAGGGCATGGTGGCACACCCCTGTTATCCAGCAACTTGGGAGGCTGAGGCAGGATGGCAAGCTCAAGGCCAACCTGGACAAATAAACAAACAAAAACAACTGGGACCCTGTCTCAAAATATAAAGGGCTGGGAATGTAGCTCAGTGGTAGAGCACCTAACTTTAAACCTGAGTACAAAAAAACAAAAACAACTGAGCTAAGTACCCCAAAACTGTGTCACAGAGTAAAATAATCATTTCATGACTATTTACATTAATGTCACAACCTTAATTGCTGCAATCCCAATAAAAAATTAGTCAATTTCCTTTGGTTCAAATACCACATTTAAAAAAAAAAAATTACAACATTCAGTGAGAAGTCAAGTCTGAGAGACCAGTTCCGTTAGACTCACTGTACCTGTGAAACTGCTGACAGACTAAGAGAACAATGAAGGTCATGCTCACCATACCGGAATGGGCTGGGTTCAGCCAAAGTGAAGAGCACACAAGACAAGAGGATTCTGAAGTTAGAATGGCATCTAGTAAATTCTCAAATTGGGGTGCTGCTGATTAACAAATCTGGTTCCTCTAGACTGCTCCTCTCTTACTTATAAAAAGTGTGAGCTAACAAGATCTCCTGTGACCATCCTTTCACTCAATCCTTTAGCCTTCCTGGCCTCTAAGTTTCCTCAGTTGGCCAAGGAACGTTCCCTGGTTCCTGCCTCAGGGCTGCTACTTCACTGGCTGGCCCCGTCTCTCTGCCTGGAAGGTTCATCACTAGATGGATGTAGTTTTTTCCTTCACTTCCTTCAAATCTTCACTCAAATGCCACCTTGCCAGTGAGACATTCCTTGTTTGCCTAAATTAAAATCACAACACTTCCTTCCTGGTTTAATTTTCCTTCATAGCTCTGATCTGTCAATAATTATTATTCGTTCATTTTCTATCATTTCCTTATCCGAATAAGGCTTACTTCTGTTTTGTTCACTGCTGTATTCCCAGCATCTAGAACAGTGGCTGGAATATAGTTGATTCTCAGTAAATATATGATGAATGGAGTGAGAAATAAGTCAAAGGGCACAACAAATGACAAACTAGTCTGTTTTTAAGGCTACCTAAGTCAAATATCAACTGCCACCCTGCTCCCAGTAGTGAGGATTGAAGCCAAGGGTGCTCTACCACTGAGCTATATCCCCAGCCTTTTTTGAGACAGGGTCTCACTAAGTCACCCAGGCTTGACATCAAATGTGCAATCCTCTTGCCTCAGCCTCCCAAATTGCTGGGATTACAGGTGTACAGCATTGTGCCTAGCTAAACCTTCAACTTTCTTGAAGAAAGGAAACAGGATTTAGGATAATGAGATTATAAGGACTTAAGAAAGAATGTTTTAGATATGTAAAATAGTGTTGGATAAGGAAGAGGTATAGTTCTGGCTTCTTTCAAAGTGTTTTTCAAACTTAAAAATGCCTGAGAATCACTAGGCTGCTTGTTATAAAAGCAGGCTTCCAGGTCTACCTCCAGGAAGCCGACTTGGTAGTGATTTTGATGTGAGTGGTCCACAGCCCACCCCTTGGGAAGCACTGATTTCACACCACTACTTCAAGCAAGACGTAGAAGGCAGCTCTTGTCCATGTAGGTCACAGAAACTACATTAATTGGTAACACTGTAAAGAATAAGCACTGTCAACAGCTGAGACATGCACAAGAGATAAACTTTTGCACGTGTGTACTTCAACTAAAAGGGTGAGTCTCTCTAGTCATAAAAACTTCCTGTGGTACTTAGTGCTATACCCAGGAATGTTGTTATTCCAGGTTAAGTACCTTTGTTTGGGGCCATCAAATCAAGCCCATACTAAGTAGGTTTAACCCATGGCAAATTCTGGTTTTGCAATACTAGGTATTCACATGGCCTGCTTTATGTTTTTCATAAAGGTCAGACCCACCCCACGCTTCAGCTGCATGAAAGCCACACCTTAGATAAAGTATAAAACACATGTTACCATAGTATAAAATGATTCAATGGTTCCCAATTTAATATTAGTTAACCAAACAAACCCAGGACCCCCAACACAGAGCTAATCAGGAGAGCTACTCAAAGTACACCCAAAAGCAAAGACTGTTCATAACAAAAGATGTTTCTTTTTCTTTTGTGGTGCTAGGGATCAAACCCAGGACCTTACACTTGCTAAGCAGGTGCACAACTGAGCTCCATTTCCAGCCCAAAATAGCTGTTTCTTTAAACACTGTATCACTGACACCCCCTACCCCCTGCAGGCACAACCATAGGTCTTCTTCCCAATTTGCCACTTACTCCACTGAAAGGCTGCAGAGACCAGGCAGCTACACCAGCATTAAGGATGGAATTAACTATGCAAACAGACGTTTCCTCCAAATTCCAAGGAGTGACCTAAACCCTAAGACTTTTGCTCAAAGCTTCTGTTTTTTGAATGCAGAAACAGCTGGTTCCTACCCCTTTAGGAAAAATACTAGTTTCTGGAGGCCATCAGTGGGGCTGGGGGAAAGAGAATGGCTATTTTTTTCCTTCTATTTCTTATGAATACCTTACTCAAGTTTTTTGTTCCAAAGCTTAAATCATTCTTTACACACTTTGGAAACAAAAGCTATCTGGGCTGCTAAGTCACCCATGCCCAGATGGATTCACAGACATGCCTGGAAATGTTCTCTTACACTAGATATTGATGTAGAAACTTACAAAAGAATTCTCAGAGGTCTGGGGACTCAATACCTTGGAACTTCAGAGTGTTCCCAAACTAACTATAGGTTAAGCTCTTTGCTAGAATGTATAGTTATAATAATTTCCTGAATTAATTTATTACATGTAATACTGAGTTTGAAAAACCACTCCTACAACAGCTCCATTCTATCTGAGATATATATATATATATATATATATATATATATTTTGTTGTTGTTAAGGATAAACTAGAGTAAGTAAGGTGTGTGAGGATATACCAAAGAGTCAAAAAAGAAAAGAAACCATGCCATCTGAATATCTCTTACTGTATTTCTTTACAGACAGGAGTGTCCTCCTAATTTCCACAAGTTGTAAGCTAGGGGTGGCCAACTGGCTTTCTCAATAAACTCACCTTCTCTCCTTGGAGTGACGGGACTGAGTCCCGCAAACTGTGAAAGCTGTCTTTGATGTGGTCCCTGCGTTTTCGTTCCAGTGCATTATGATGAGCCCGTTTGTCAGCCTAGAAGAATGGGAGAAAGAACATTAGGACACCACTCCTTTGGCTTGGTACAAGGTGAGTGGGGTACAGCCTGGAAGTATATGCTGTCAGCGCTGTCTCTGGTGAGTGGACTGGGAAGATTGGTCCAAGTGGGCAGTTAGGAGTCTCCAGAATTAGGCTCTGCTAAAGGGGGAGAAAGGGGTGAGCAAGGCTTGCGACAGGAACATCCAAAGTAGCTCGATGCATCCAGCTCATGCATAAGTAAAATCAAAGTTATTCATGGGGACAAAGTGTGACTCTCCTGCAACACCAGAGTCCCAACTTACTTATGTGACACAACAGCTACCAGATGGTGGCTGGGAGGAGACTAGGGAAATCTCCAGTGGGTCCCTTCAAAAGATGTGATTACCCCCATTGTAAGAGATTCCGGCGGAGGGGGTGCCCCAGGGAGAAGTGGAGTCACTGGTGCAGTGCTCCTCTCCACGTGAAACCCACCACTGGAGGATCTGCCCGCCTCTCCAGTTGCTAAAAGGCACTAGTTTAACCCTCTCATCAAATCATACAAGAGAAACTAAAACCTCCAGAAAAACCCAGTTGCATAAAATCTAAGGTCATAATAACAGAGCTGATAGAGATGCCAACCACATATGGAGTCCCGTTTCCTAAAGCACATCCAAGGTGCTATCCCTCCAAGGGCTTCCATTCACACGGCTGAGCCAGAAATGTAGTTCTCACAAGACAGGCCTTCTGACACCCACAAGCTCTGAATAAATTCCTTCAGACACCTGTGGCAGGTCAGGCTAATTAGGCATTTTTGAAATACTCAAACCAAAGTCTTTAACCTGTCCTGCTCCTCCTTAAAATCACAAAGAAGACAGCAAAGACAGCCAATGAATCAGGAACAGCAACAGATTCCAGTAAAGACAGTGCTGGTGAGCACTATGAGGGAGCTTCAACTTGAGTACTGTGAGGTCACTGTTAAAAGGACATCCCCTCCAAATGGAACACAAGTGCTGAACTTAATCCAAAGCAAGAATTGTACCACACTTACACTCTGGTAATTATGGAGAATAGGCTCTGAGATTTACCTTGAATATGCCAGGTTGCAAGGAGCTAGCCTACACAGCAAGTCTACATATGGGAAAATGAGGTGGCTTTAATCCACTCAGAGAGGGCAAGGAATTAAAAAAAAAAAAAAAAAAAAAAACAAGAGTAAATAACTTGGCTTAGCACAATAATAATGCCTCCAATGAATTTTTGTACTAGACAAGATGTATAGACAAAAATCTACTATAAAGACTAGAGCTGCGAGGATGAAAGAATTTGCAATTCTCATATTATCTAATCCTAAAGATCTGAGTCGAACCAGAGGAGAGGCCAGGAGCAGTTGTGGTCATTTTAATTACTTCCTGGTCTCTTAAGCATACACCTCACCAATAGCTCTACTGAATGGACATGTGGCTCCCTTCATGGTCATGGTCCTTCAGAGCATGCCACTCTTCGAGGACAGAAGCTAGAAGCACTTCTAAAGCTGTCCCATCTTAAGTCAGAATTCACTATAAAGTGAGAGTACCTCCTGGACCACAGAGATGTATAGAATAGTATGGGGAATCTAAGAGGATTATCAAACTCAGAACACCAGATGACCTGTTGCTAGAGGACTTCAATCAGAGGTGCTCTGGTAATTTTTTTTTTTTTTTTAATTTTGGTGCTGGGTATCGAATCCAAGGCCTTACACATGCTAGGCAAGTGCTCTACCACTGAACCACATCCCCAGTCCAGAGATAGGTACTCTGCATCATGACACAACATTAAAGCGAGAAAATTATAGATATTTTCTAACAGCAGTATGAAATACCTTGAAGGAATTAAACATATTTAAGTACTCAGTCTTTGTCCAATTTTTTGTTCCCTCTAGTCATCTATACAAAGGTAAACTGGGCTGGGCCTATACCTGAGGTGCTTAGAAGGGCTGACATTTGGCAAGTATCTGCCTCTTCAGTGTTTGCTGTGTACTCTCCAAGAGGGTCTATTTACATGCAAATTAATCGCCCAGCTTTGGTCTCTAGCAGCAGCCCAAGATACTCAGTCTACTAAATCACCCTGAGTCCTGGCCCTCCTCCCAGCTTAAGAGCTGTGCACAGAAGCAGTGACAGCAGAATTACCCACAATCCCTCCTGTTGATACAAATAAAATTCTAATCATCTGTTTTCTTTCTGGGAGAGCACTGTAAATCACAAACAGCTAGAATCAAGTTGGACTTGGTTTTACTGAGCCTGCACTAGAGGCATGGAGAGAGGTAAAACCTAACATTGAATCATCCCCACAATGCACTACTCTCCTCCCATTCACTGAGCCCTGAAAGGACTCAAATGGACAAGTCTTTTGGTTAGAGGACTGTAAGTGAACTTGGCTGTGGACCATCAGCAGAAATCTTGGCTTCTCATCTGGGGCGCCAGCCAAGTTTGAGAAGTTGGCTCAACAAGGAAAAGGCAGCAGTCCACTGCCTGGTAGAGAGCCTGGGCTGGGGACTGTTGTTCTCAAAGTAGGGGATGGAATTTCTGTGGTGGTTCCAAGCCCAATTTAACTAGCAGATGAGTGGAACCTTAGACCAATCCCTGCTGCCATGTCCATCCCTGAGCAGCTAGGCCTAACCAAAATCAATTTTAAAGCTCTTGACACAATGGCAAGTATATATTTTTTTCTCTTCTTCAAGCCTCATTTGCACAAGCAAGTTAAAAAACATGCAAAACTAACATGCCTAATTCCAGGCAACTCTGAATTATATCACCAGTGGCTTAAAAGAGCACATGTAAAACTGAAAACCTAACATGAGGTTGAAAATTCTCTTCGGGAAATATTTCCAAACTACAAATCCATCCAGCCTGATTACCCCATTCCACCCCCACATCCAGAGGGCCCAAACCTGAGTTTATCACTGGCTTGTTAACCACCTTCCTCACTGGCAATCCCTTCCCAAAGGGACAAGATTTCAGAGTTGAGAAGGAAAATGGGTGAAGACTCTCAGTGTATGGCATCAGAGATCCTCCCACAAACTCAAAAGCATTTTTCTTTTTTTTTAAAGACCAAACAATTGTGTCTTGAACAAGTTAGACTCAGCTCAGATGAGCAAGCTTTCTCGCCTGCTGTCCTAAGAAAGATGTCATGACATTGAAAACTGTGGTACTGAAAGTACCCTTGCCAATTAATTAGGTACGACTTGAGTTAGGTAACAGAAGACTTCTTGGGTTATTCAGCAGGCCCCCAAATATCACCCCAATACATTCTCCAGGAGCAATGGCTGGATGCTGCTGGCTCTTCAAGCACAATGGACTGCTAGTTTCTGCCAGAAAGCCTTTCCTTCAGGGCAGCCTAACAAATACTAAGGGGCTAAGCAATACCAAAGAGTGGCCTGCAGATGCTCAACAGGAACTACAGCACCAAATTGCTTCCAGCTTTGGCATCTCTGCCAAAATTTTACTTAGTCTCTCAGTTTTTATTTCCACTAAACTAAACTTCTGTACTGGTAGCCAGAATAAAAATCTTCACCTACAATGTGTCCATCCCTGATACTAACAAGCAGATGTATTTTAAGTGTTAAATAAAGACATTATTTTATTGGCCAATGAATTGTTAAAACTGGCAGGAGGTTTATCAAAGCCAAGGAGTTCTGTTCAGAATTGAGGGAAATCTTTCAAAATTGAAATAATAATTTTCAACTTATTGCACAGAGAATGCATCTTCTTTAGAGGCATGACATCAGTCCGCAATTCTAGGCAAACAGCATGGGGACATAAATGCTTCATTATTCAAGTATGAACAAGGTTCTAAGAATACTGCCATTTCTTGCAAGTTACCTTACACCTAGTCCTTTTTACAAGGATTCCAATATGGAAAATATAGATTCCAATATAGAAAATTCTCAGCAATATAGGGAACCTGTGTTGCCCAGTAAGCATTAACTGCATTTAAGGAATTTAAGAATATAGCCAGAGTTGTGGTGCACACCTGTAATCCCAGTGACTCTTGGAAGACTGAGGCAGGGGGATCATAAGTTCAAGGCCAGCCTCAGCAACTTAGTGAGACCCTCAACAACTTAAAATAAAAATTAAAAAGACTGGTAAAACCCTTGGGTTCAGGCTCAGTATGTATACATACATGTGTGTTTATATGCATACATAGACACATATATATGAATCTCAGTTCATTTTAGAGGGAAGATAGCACTGCTTATGACTATTATCAAGCTATTCTTATTTAATAATTAGGACACTGAAAAAGGAAAAGGTCCCAAATTCTCATCTGGAAAAAAATCTATTCTTTATTTCTGATAAGAAACAGAATAAATAAAACTGAATTTCAAAGCAACTTAAAATATATATTTGAATCAACATGAAAATTGCAACATGAAATAATGGGCAACTGGGATGATATGAACTCACTAAGGTCCCTAACATGAAGACATTAATTGCAATTTCCCAACACCTCTCCTGCTTGAAGTTGACTACCTAGTTATATATTTCGGTCATCTAATGAATATATTTGTTTTCAAGGTTTGGTGAAAACAAATGTGCCTCAAAGAACTGGGGAACACTATTATCCAAAGATAACATTATATTAGAGCCACTTAAAAGGAGACAATTGGTGAGACAATTTTAATTGAAAACCAAATTGGATTCACTGGTCAACTCTTATACCACTATTGGCATCTCAAGGAAGAAGAAAAAAGACTCAAACATAAGAACATCTTTCTTATGAGAAGACAATACCTTCCTGAGATCTCAGAGGAATGACCAAACTCATTCCCTTCTGAATATACTACAATTCCTCAAGAAACAAAGAGCACTGAGCTATTAAAAATACTTCACACCAGAAAGGTCCAGAAGTAGAATTGCAGAGATCTGTTTTTAAACCCCTAACAGATACACTGTAAATGCAACATGTTCAGTTACAATACATTGGAAAAGGCCTTCGTTTCCTGATCAACAGACTAATGCTACATTTCTTATATGCTTCCACCTTTTCCCACAGAAATTTCCCAAATAAAGCAAAGGGAACCTCTTGTATAATATACTGTTCCAAAAATTTATCTTTAAGTGTAAAAGTTTCCCTTCAAAAAAATAATAAAAATAACATAACATCAGTGGGATTCTGTGATGTACTGAATTTAGTAATATTGTCCTGGGTAACTTCCTTTAACAAAAGCTTACTGGTAACTGGAGAAGCTATTTTGCGTTTATACTAAGGCAACAAAAACATTCGTCAAATCAGTTTCACTTTCTGTTACAGTTAGCCTCATTTCCTAATTCTGTTCGTGCTGAGTATCCTGCATATTTCCCATAGTAAGGCCTACAAATTGTAGTGACATTTTAAAATATGAATGTCTCTTTTTCTATCAGGCCAATAAAACATTTTCCAAGTAACTTTTAAAAAGATCAACTATTGTCCTAAGTGATTGTTCATAGTCTACATCTTTTTCTGAACGTTTTTTTCCCAAGGCAAAACTTAAGTTTTCTCCAAAATTAAAAAAACATATGTTTATGATCTATACTAAATTTCAAAACAGTAAACAGATCTAATCAGGGGGAAAATGGAATCCTTTTTTAATCTACCCATTCACAACACTTTGATATACTGTGAAACTGTCTAAAACTCATCTGCTTTTTTTCCCATCCTATTTTGATTACCTTGTGCCAGACAATACTTAAGTCAACAAGCAGGTGTGTCAAATTAAAAACAAAGGGTCTTGAGCCACTGGGCTCAATTCCTATCACCAAAAAACAAAACAAAGCAAAGGGTCAAACCTACTTCTCTTGTCTATCTCTCAAAGTCAAAGGAAAAAAAAATCCTAGGCACATCACAGCAAACTAAAAACATCTATACAAAACAAGGAGATTAGAATTCTAGAAGAGTGGAAACTTTTTAATTATTCAGTAAACGAATTTATATCAATACTCATGTGGAAGAATATTTTGAAAAGCAGAAAGCTTTCAAGAACTGTGAGCCAAAATTTCACAAAGAAAACTTTTTTCTCATTTGAAAGCCAATATAATCCCAATTCAATGAATGATTCTGCAAAGGAAGCCTTACCAATCCTACCCTCCAACCCTGATCAAACCCTGGGGCAGATTTTACAACTGAAGACAAAAAAAAAATTTTTTTTTTAAACGAGTGAGTCCCAAACACAAAACTCCAAGTACACATTATTAAGGATAAAATAATAGTAACTGTAAAAAAAAAAAAAAAAGGCAATTCAATGTTAAAATATACTCAAATATATTTATAAATTTAAGGATGTGACAATATTTCAACAAAAAATAAAACAAATTATTTTTAGTTAACTATTATCCTCATAACAACTGCTTCACCAGATTTTTATGGAAATATCAGCTCTGAACAAATGAAATTTGTCTTCATGCCTATCTTCTTTGACAACCTACATAATCCTTTTGGTCGCTCTAAAGAAGAATAGGTACAACTAAGAGAACTTGCCTTTACCCTGAGATTATTAAATTTTTCCATCAGATATTATGAAAGTGGCATCCTGCAA
Source organism: Callospermophilus lateralis (assembly GCF_048772815.1). Lineage (NCBI taxonomy): Eukaryota > Metazoa > Chordata > Mammalia > Rodentia > Sciuridae > Callospermophilus > Callospermophilus lateralis. Next base: position 66,168,366 of record NC_135307.1, on the reverse strand, counting down.
ACTCTTTAACAGTTTGGAGAAACTGCTGTTTCGTACACCATTTTAAACATAAGAAAAATGGGGACTGAGAATATAATTCCAGTACAGTGCTTGTCTAGCTTGAACAGGGCTCTGGGTTCAATCCACAGCATGGTGCAAAAAAAAAAAAAAAAAAAGGAATAAAAATCAGAAAAATAACAAAATCTGGATTTCTAGTTTTTCTTTTAAAAATAGAATAGAAAGATCTTGGCAACAGTGAGTCCTCACTCCCACTTACCAACCCATTGGATTTGAGTAGTGGCTGCCTTTTTAGAAGTGACATATGCTTTCCAGTACCCCAGTCCTCACTCCTCCTATCTAATTCTTGACAATCTCATTGCCTGGTCCACACAGGCAGATGAATTCTTGACCTCCCCCCAACTCTTACTGGTCCCAACTCCAAGTATTAGACACTATGATATACTTGTTTCTCCTTTTTCTCTTTTTACTGGGTCTATTTTTCCTCCTATCTATATCCACATTACTGTCTCAGACTCCAAAGACATGAGATAAGTATCTATACAAATCCACAAAACCCATCGACTGAGAACATTAATATCAAAACCCTAAGAAATTATTTTAGCACTCTATGGTTATATCCATCACACTTCTGCAAAGGTGTCTCTGCAATGCCCCATTTCAACATTTGTTTTTCTTTATATTTCTCCTTCAACTCAAATATAGAGTCAGACCACAAGAAGCTGTCTGTACAGGACCTTTCAGGATTCGACCTTAGACTCCTCTACATTTACAATTTTTGCATAAGAATACCATGCTGTGCTAAATTCCTTGGGTCTAGAGCAGTCACATGACTTTTGGTTAAAGGAGATTACTGCATGTGGCTTCAGCTTCACACAACTATGCAAACAGAGTTTAAAAACCTACTTGTTCTTAAATGAATCTTCTGGACACTTTGCCGTGAAACAATGCTACCATTCTCTTCAGAATGCTTTATTTTTTCATTTCTTGCTTATATAGTGGTAGCTGGATCTCTCACCTGAAAACTACAGAACAATTCATTTCTTTGCACGCAGCTCCTCTCACTCACCCAACTCACTAGAATTTACCACCTGAGAATCTAGAATCATGGAATTTGCAAACCCCTTTCCCCAACCCCAGAAGGCCCCACCTCACCTTAGCAGCTAACAGGAGAGTTTACTACAACATGAAAAGTAATAAAACAACCCCTTTTTTTCTCTGACCCCAAAAAGGATTAAAATTGCACGGAAATGAAAATGAAATGGAGAGTAGGAGACGTACCGCAGATTGAAACCTCGGTTGCTCTTCCTGGAATAAGAGAGAAAAAAAATAGAAAATATAGAAGTTATTTTTACACTTCGCATTCAATAATAAGAAAGAAAATGCCGGCGGCGGAGGAAGCGGCTGGTGGGGAGTCAGCCCGACACCCCTCCCTCCCTCTCTTCCCCCTCACCCCAACCCCCCAGCGGGATCCGGTAGCAGGGTAGGAGGGTCCCGAGCGCAGCCCCTCCTTCAGGGATCCGACCAGGGCCAGAGGGGTCGGAAGACTGCCTCCTCCCTCGGACCCAGCTCGGGCATCTGAGCACTCCCCACCCTTCACCGTCCGCCCTCACCCCCAGAATCCGCGGGTCACGGTAGGAGGGGGTCGCGGACCCAAGGGGCAGGTCCTGAATGCCGTCCCCTTCTCCAGGATCCGGACAATGGGATCCCGGGCACACCGCATCCCTGTCCCCGGATCCTGAGCGGGGTGGGGTAGTGGGGGAGGCCGCAAAACCCTTCTCCACGGAAGGAGGTGGGGGTCCCGGAGGCCGCGTGTCTGCTCCCCACCTCCAGTCCCAGGAGGCCGCTCCGGCCGGGAGCCCGGAGGGGAGCGAGCCGGGAGCGCGACGCAGGCGATCCCAGCCCCCAGGGAAGGGGAAGAAGGCGGCGGCAGCCCGGCCCCCTCCCGCCGTCGCCCCGCTGGGAGCCCCGGCCGCTGTCCCCGCCTGACAACCCGCACGGGAAGGAAGAAGCCCCGGGACTCACGTCGCTCTCCACCTCGATGTCATCGTTATCGCTCATTTCCTACGGCCCAGGGAGCGGCCACTGCAGCGGCGATGGGGAGGGGGAGGGGCGGAGGGGAGGGGGAAGTCACCGACAACAACAAGCCGAATGCCCCCACACACACTCTCACTCACTCACTCACTCGCTCTCTCACTCACACACACACACACACACACACACAACACGGGCGAGAACCACCTCCTCACTGCAGCACCGGATCAACGGCGGCACGCACGCCCGATCTGCCCCCCGCCACGTGACCGAGCTCGCCGCGCCTGGGCAGCCGAGACTTGTAGTCCTCGTCCCTCTGACTGGCGGCCCGGTGAGCGCCAGAAAAACTACAAGTCCCATAAGGGACCGCACCCAGTCACCGCCTGCCCGGCTTGTTGACGAAGCCCAGAGCGCCTGCGCGTCCAGGAGGGGGCGGAGGGAAATGGCGCGGTGCCTGCTGGGAGACGTAGTCCGCAGACCGCGAGTTGTCAGGAGGTTTTCCTCCCGAGGCAGCAGAGAGGCTGCCGGGAAGACAGGACACGTGGAGGGAGCTGGGCTCCTGGAGCCGGCCGCCGTCTGAGTTCTGGGCGCTGGGCCCAGGGGACTGGGTGGAGGCTCTTGGGGAGAAGCCGGCTCCCTAAATAACGCTGTCTCTCCTTGGCGCGACTGGTTTTACTTTGACTTTTTGATGCTTGGGTCGCTCCGCTTTGCGCCCTGGGGCGTAACCCGCCTGGGAGAGAACCGTGCTGCTGCTGACTAGGGGGCGCGGCTCGGGATGCCCACGCGGACCATCGGCATCTGGTTGTGGAGTGTCAATAGGAGGTGTTAAGTGGCGTTGCAGGACGTGGTAGAGGACCGACCTCGCGGTGGGTCTGCTTTCATATGTCCGCGAGTGACCATCCTAGCTACTCGGTTACTCGCGTGAGGCTCATAGGTTACCAGGACCTCATGTACGTGGAAATAAAAGCCCTTTCGGAGTTTGCTGTCGCCCGTGCAGTTTAGGGAGTGCCCCAGTTCAGAGAACCGTAATTAAGGGTTGCAAAAAAGATCAAAACGAGAAACTTGCGCAGCTCCCTATCCAGTTAAAATCATATTTATTTACTATGGCATGAGGTGCAATTCCATCCATCCCACCAGTATTTACTGAGCAACTAACATGGAGCAGCATAGGAATGGCATCATATATAAGACTGGAAATTGCCCCTGTTTTCATGAAACTCACAGCTGTGGACTAAAAAGTGAGACTGCCCTGCCGCCATTTTTGGGAGTGTGTATCAAGCCCCACAGGAAGGGAAAACAATAACAAAGACACTTTCCAAAGTCAGATAAACTGCCCAGCAATATGGCACATGCCTGCAATCCAAGCGACTCAAGAGGCTGAGGCAGGGGGATCCCAAAGTTCAAGGCCAGCCTGGGCAACTTGGTGAGACTTTGTTTCAATAAATAAGGTGGCAGGGGCGCTTGGGATGAAGTTCAGTGTTAGAGCGCTTCTGGGTTCAATCCCAGTAATGGGAGAAAAAAAAAACAACAAAGGTAAACTAACCAACTACTCTTGCATCTGGTCTCTAAAATGAATGAAATTAGTTTTTTTCCCATGAATTACTGCTCCCTGAATGAAAACCATTTTATCTCTCACTTTTGAATTGGAAATTTGAGGTTTTAGCATATAAGCCTTTGTGACATATATCCCTGTGTCTGTAGATAGTTCTTGCCAAAGAGACAAATGTAAATGTGGTAGACTTTCCTTTTTTCCTTTAAATATGTTTTGTTTATTGCTTAGTGATCCAGCTCTACTGATGTCTGCAGTCTTTGCAAATGAATTTAATCTTTTCTAAATAAATGTTTTGTCTGCTAGTGTTGGGGAGATGGTCATAAGAAGACCATTGTGTAATAAGAGAGGTGTTGGGCTAGAAGGGAGACAGGGATGACACATTTTGAGTAAGTCAGGACTAACTAATGATTACAACAAACACTGGTTGAATAGCTGCTATGTACAAAGCACAAACCCCTAGTTGAATTTACCTGGAGGCTTAAAAATTTCCACACTGCCCAGCATGGTGGTATGCCCTGTAGTTCCAATTACTCAGGAGGCTGAGGCAGGAGAATCTCTCAAATATGAGGGCAGCCTGCCTTCAAACTTTAAGCATAAGTTTTTGTCTTTTTTGTTTGTTTGTTTGTTTGTTTTGTGTTTGTGCTAGGGATTGCACCCAGGGCCATGGGCATGCTAGGCAAGCACTCTACCAACTGAGCTGTATCCCCAGCCCTAAACAATTTTTGAAGGGGGACTGGGAACATGGTTCAATAGTAGACCATTTACCTAGCATATGGGAGGTACTAGGTTCAATACCCACTGAGGACGGGGATGGGGTTGTGTTCCCTTGCCCAGGCCACAACCCAGATCAATTAATCAATCAGTCTGGGAGTGAGAACCAATCAGCATTAGTTTATAAACCATTTCAGGTGATTTCACTGTGCACCCAAGACTGAAAAGTACAACTATAGAGGATGCCAAAATAAATAAGATAGTCTTAGGGCTGGGGTTGTAGCTCAGTGGTAGAGTGCTTCTTGCCTTGCACACATGAGGCATTGGGTGCGGTCCTCAGCACCACATAAAATAAATAAATAAGTAAAGTATTGTGTCCATGTTCAACTAAAAAATAAAAAATAAATGGGATAGTCTTTCACTGAATTAAAAGTATAGATTTTATAGTACATCAATAATTATTATATTTTAATAAAGTTGTTACACAAGAAAAATAATCTTTGCTCATGCAGAATCTAAAACCTGACAAGATGTAAACACAATGCAGTGAAGACAGACAATGTGTCAAATAGTATGAGCTCACAGGTTGGGGGAAAGTGCCAGGTCAGAGGTGGGGAGGGGAGGTGTTCATCAGGCTGTCAGCTCCACAGGGGCAAGTGCTGTGTCTGCAGAGACCAGGCCAGATTTTACTCACCATGAACCTTCCATTGTGGGAAGGAAGTCTGGCATGCTGAAGTGAGGGGGTAAAGGCTTCCTGAGTGGAGAGACTGGAGATGTTAACATTCTTTCTAGTAATTGATAGAATATGAATGTAACCAGGAGTTCCAGAAGAGGGGGACCTGGGCTCAGGACAAGTGGAATCTTTGGTATACACAAAGATTCAACACTTACCAGTCAGAGACAAATTCATTTAGGAAAATAGTTACACATTCAAGGGAGAATGTGGGCCATCTCAAGGGAAAGATTCTTAGAGTAAAATAATAATTCACATTCAAGAGAGAATGCTGGCCATCTTGACAGTAAGAAGCTCTTGTGGTAAAACAAGGAATAAACATTCAAGGTAGAATGCTGACCATCTCCAGAGGGAGAGATAGCAACTCTTGGGTGTGGGTGTTAATATTTATAGAGGGACAATAGTTAGGGGCTGCATTAGAGGTGGACCCAGGGCAGTTACCCTATTGAGCCACTCCTGCATTGCTCTCCTGTTACTTTTTGCAAGGTCAAGGCCACAGGCCAAGGGTGAGGGCTGAGGACTGGGCAGAGTTGTTCACACATGCTTGTTTTGCATATCAAAGGTTCATGGGTGTTTCCTGCTTTCCAATTGGCTCTTCCGTACTCTCTTTGGAGAGTCAGTCTCTCTTTTAGTCTCTCCCAATTCTTATCTCATGAAGACTTGTCAGCCTGGAAAAGTAAGTCTGACTGAATAGAAAAAAACACTTCCAACAATTATAATATGTTTTATTTTCAAGCACTCAAGGCACATTTCGAAGGACGGTGATCTTAGCAGCTAATGTAGAGTAATAGCAAAAAAATGACCAGGTTTGTGACACCTCACCCCTACTTCTTTGGTTGCCCCTTCTCTGTGCCTACTCGGGTTCCCATTGATTTGTTACTGTTTAAGTTCCTGGGGTTCTGTGGTTGGCTCTTGACTCTTCTACCCTTTGCCTGGTAGGATCCTTTACCTCCTGAGTCTTTGCCCACCATCTCTCTGATGGTGATCCAAGACTAAATGTCTCTAACTATATTGTTACATGCAGCTTATTTCTAGACCCACTTATGTGGATTATTCCACTGTCAACTCAAAGTTCAAGGCTTATGGATGAATAAAGAAAAGTAGATTTGGGGGGTTTTGGTACTGGGGATTTAGCCTAGGGGGCATTACAACTGTGCTATATCCCCAGCCCTTTTTATGTATTATTTTAAATCTCACTAAGTTGGTTAGGGCCTTGCTAAATTGCTGAAGTTGGCCTCAAATTTGTGGTCCTCCTGCCTCAGTCCCCCAAGTCTCTTGGATTTCAGGCAAGCATCACTGTGCCCAGCAGGAAAATCAGGTTTTGACACAGCATTGGAATGTGAGCCATTCATGTAAAATTGAGCATATCTGTATTAGTATGTGTGTGTAGAGAAATATGTAGAAAAATATTCAGCAAAAATGTTAGTGGTATTTCTTTGGGAAAGACTTTCTAATGACTTTTTTATTTAAGTGTGCAGCATCATTCTTGCCAAATAGAGGCTATTAAAAGAAAACCACTATCTCAATAAGTCTGTTATCTTCCCTATGCAGCAAAATTGTCAAGCCATAACCCTTAGGAAGACGGGCAAGTCCTCTTCCTTTGTCAGCTGTGCCAGCTCTCTCACTTGGGGAGTGGGTAACCATTGGGGTCTCCAAAGGAACCAGCTGGCACACTCAAATTAGATAATTCGAAGAGTTTTTCATAAAGAGATTGATTGGGGGCTGAGGATGTTGCTCAGGGGTAGAGCACTTTCCTAGCATGCATAAAGCCAAGGTTCAATCCCAAATCCTTCAAAATAATGTGTTAATTTAAATGAATTTTTAAAATGAAGAGGTTGTTGACCAGAGTATTGGCAGGGTATAAAGAAACTAGGAGGGATTGCCCAGTTCCGTTGGGATTCTGTTCCTACCTCCAACCCCATAGGGGAGAGGAGACAGAGTGGTGACCAGAACTGGGAAGGAGGGGCTGTGCAGAGAGAGACCTGGGACAAGAGCATAGGCCAAGGGATCCAGAGTATTTGGATCTGGAAAACCAAAAGACAGATCTCTTTCCTCCACTTCTCATGCTTCCAGAGAAGACAGGGAATGTCCAGTTCACTCTGCAGGGAAGGAAAAATATGGGGGTGATAAATCAGGCAAAAATATCTGCCCCCTCCTTTATTTACCCTTAGAGTATAAGGACAGGAGAACTTTCCCTCTACTCTCTGAGGGTTGGACAACTAAGTCTACAAAATACACTGACAGTAGGCAGGCCAAGAGGAGAAAAGGTATACAGGGTGTCACCCAGGAGTGTCACAAGTTAGAAAAGTAAGCACCCCAGTGCCCAGTGAGATCTAGCTTATGAATCTTCTTCATAAGGAAAGGGGGACATGGACAATTTAGGGGAAAGTAAACAATTTCTGGGAAAGAGGAAGGGGCTCTCAGAAGAACAGGTGTCAGCCTGTGACAGAGTCTGTCTGGAGTGGTGTCAACCTCCAGTCCCTTTTCCTATGATGGGAGTTTAATCCTTTTTGGTTGACGGAAGTTGGGAGAAGGGATTGATGGCAACTGAGCTCCGTTTAGAGGATCTGTCTTTAGGCAGATACAGGGAGTTCAGAGAAGCCCCTCCCTGAATTGGCTGTTCCCTAAGTGCCCTCAGGTTGAAATCACCAGCACATCAAGGTGGTATATTTGGGGACTGGATTTCTGAACTCCTTGGTCAGCTTGGTGACTTTGGAGGAGAAACCCAGTCCTGTCTCTCTGAGCACAAGGGATGACTTTTTTCTGTTCTCCTCTTTTGTAGGGAGTCTGAACCCAGACTGGTGGGTTGGGGGGCGGGCGGGCAGGGGTTTTAGGGTAATTTGACAAGTGTCAGGCGGGACACACAGGTCAAGCCTTCTCCAATTTAATCTTATTGAAAATGAAGCTACTATTTTGGTCTCCATCTATTTGACTCAAGTCTCTGCGCTCTGTGCTATATCCCCAGCCCCTCTCTCTCTGAATTGATTCCAAATTCAGGGTAGGAGACCTGAATGTTATTTATCAGCTTTCTTAAACCCCAGTGTTCCTCCCTTTCCCACCCATCTCTCTCACGATTCTATCAGCAAGTCTGGTTAGTTTCAGGCCTTTTATGACCTTATCTCCCATGGCAGGTTCTGCCTCCTTTAGCCCCATATCTCACCTGGCAAATGGCCTCCTAATGAGTCTCCCTGCCTCTAAGCCCACTCTTAATCTCTTCTCCATTCTGGAGCTGGTATGATTTTTTAGGAATGAAAGATTTTCACTTTGTCTGTTTTTTTTTCTTTCTTTCTTTTTTTTTTTTTTTTTTTTTTGGCACTAGGGATTGAGCCTAGGGGTGTTTTACCACTGAGCTACATCCCAGTTCCTTTATTTTTAAATTCTGAAACAGGATTTTCTTAAGTTGCTTAGGGCCTTGCTAAGTTGCTGAGGCTGGCCTCAAACTTGTGATCCTTCTGCCTCAGCCTCTCCAGTCGCTGGGATTATAGACATAGGCCAACATGTTGGCTATCTTTGCTTTCTTGACTAAACATTTCAATCCCGATTTCCTCAGGATAGACCTAGCTTCCTTAGTTTGGCACATGTGGCCTTGGGTGATCTGGCTCCCTTTCCAACCTCAGCTTTCATCTCCTGATCACTCGTTCTCTGCATACCAGCTGTGCAGAATTTCTTGTCTTTCTCCCAAAGGGCCATGTTTTCCTTTGCCTCTAGAGATTCCCACACTAGGCTCCTTCTCCCTTATGGCTCTCTCTCCCAAACTATTTCTACTCATCTCTAGTTTCTACTCATTGTTTGGGGTTCACCTTTTACCTCCTCTAGGAAGTCCTCCTGGATTCTGCAAGGCTGGATTAAATGTCCATTGATTGTTCCCATAGCACTTGTTCTCTGTGCACCTGGTCTGTTTTCTGACTTCTGTTTGCATGTCTGTTTCCCCTACTACATTGACTGTAAGATGCCTGAGGCCAGGCCTCTCTGTGTCTCATGTGGCTTTACTCAAGTACTCAAGGCTTGGCACTGAATGGATTTCCTCCATCTCACTGCCTGATTTGCTGACTTCTCTTGACTGCTTGATGAAGACCCTTGGGGTTTATTCTCTCCCTAGCTGTTTATGTTTATGGTCATCTATAGGTCAAAACCTTCTAGTTCAGACCCCCCCACCTTGAAGTCCTTCATTCATCTACCACATTTGATATCTCCTCTTAGGTGTCACTTTGGCATCTAAAGCTCATCTCTTCAAAACAACTCTTGAGGAACTGGGTTTGGAGATTCATGCCTGTAATCCCAGCTAACCAGGAGGGTGAGGCAGTCAGATTGCAAGTTCAAGGCCAACCTGAGCAAATTAGCAAGACTCTGTTTCAAAATAAAACTTTAAAAGGCCTGGGAATGTGGTTCAAATGTAGAGCACTTGTCTAGCATGCATGAGGCCCTAGGTCCATCAGCAAGTCCTATTGGCTCTACCTCCAGAACAGAGGCCACTCAGGTTATTAACTCTCTCTTCCTTTTCTACCATCTCACCGTAGTCAAGAGTCTGACACACAGAAGGCATTTAATAGAAAGGTTTTGAACTAATAAAAAGATAATTTTCCCCTTGCAGACTTGTCCCCATTCTAAACTGTTCTACACTCAAACAACCAGAATGATTGTTCATAAAGGTAAATCAGATCATGTCTCTCTACACTCAGCCTTCAATGACTGACTCCCACCTCCTTACCAAACTGGTGAGGCCCCTTGTAATCTGGTCTCCGCCCACTTCTCTGTACTCAGCTCTCACCCAGATTGCTCTCATCACAACTCCCAGGCTGCCCAAGCCCCCATCTCCTCCTTCCAGTGAGGGTCTTTGTTCCCCTGGCTGGATGCTTGTCTCCTGAGTCTGGGAGTGACCTGCTCACTATTAACCCTGCTGAGAGCACTTTAAACATCATTGTCTTGTGAATAGCATTGTCACTATTTTCATTCAGTGCTTGTTTGTATTGGCTACTGCTCCACTAGACCAGGAGCTTTATGAAGTCAGGGACCTTGTTTATTTTGTTGCTAGTCATCTCCCTGACTCTTAGCATGGTAGCTGGGCACATGGTAGGCACACAGTGTGCTATGTCTGAATGATTGTGTCCTTCGAGAATACATGTGTTGAATGCATGTGGGCCTTTGGAGAGGGGAAGAGGCTCTTCCCTCAGGAAGGAATTAGTGCCTTTATGAAGTAGGGCCCAGGATGCTCTGTGGCCCCTTCTAACATGTGAGAATGCAACACATGGCAGCATCTGTGAGGACTGGGCCCTCACCAGACTCTTCATCATGGACTTTCTCAGAGCTGTGAGAAATAAATGTCTCTTGTTATAAGTCACCCAATATATGAGATCTTTGTTTCAGTAAGCTGAATGGACTAAGACAACAAATACTATGAAACTGAACCTTGCAACTATTTATTTCAATTCTATCCTATTTTTTTTTTTTTTCGGGTATCTTTGCCTTTACTTCCTCATGAATCTATCCTATTTTTTAATAATTATTTTTTATTTGTAGTTGGACACAATACCTTTATTTTATTTATTCATTTTTATGTGGTGCTGAAGATCGAACCCAGGGCCTCCCACATGCTAGGCGAGCACTAAACCGCTGAGTCACAACCCCAGCCCCCAATTCTATCCTATTTTATAGGCTATATGGATAAATGTTAATGCACTCCTTGAAGTACCTGGGACTAAGTCATGAACATTGTTACACCTTTGTCAGGGGACTGAAAAGTCTTCCTGACTTAACATCTGGGGGTTGATAGAAAATGAAGAAGCTATTTGTTTGGGTTCCACTCCATATTAGAATGCTTGGTGGGGCAGCCCCTGCTTATAATGCTCAGCTTTGAATTATTTTCAAAATGTGTTCCAACAATCCTGAGGACCTAGAGGTCATGGTGAAGAGGAAGAGGTTAATGTCAAGGGCCAATCTGTTTAGCCTATACCTTGATTAATTTAACTCCTTTGTCAGAAAACCAAAGACACTTGTTCATAGCTTTGGTAAGCAAGAACCAGTAGAGGATGTTTTGTTCATTAACACTGAGGTTAGTTTCCTGATATGCATGCAAAGTTTGTTGTTTGAAATTTTTCCATTGATCGGTTTGGCTACTGTTAGTGATATACAATAGACATTATGTGATATAGAAGACATTTACTATAATGGAATAATATTGCACATATTATAGTATGTCCCATCATATAGTCAAAAAACAAACACACACAAACAACACAAAAGAAAAATCTTCTTTTTTAAAAAATATTTTTTAGTTGTTGATGGACCTTTATTTTATTTATGTGTATGTGGTGCTGAGAATTGAACCTAGTGCCTCACACAAGCTAGGCAAGTGCTCTACCACTGAGCCACTACCCCAGCTCCAAAAGACAGATCTTTAACAGAGATATTTAAGGTTGAATGGACAATAACTTTTATTTAAAATAATAAATTAATTGGGATCCCTGTTCTGTCACTTTCCAAAAGGCAAAATGTGTTCCAAGAGATGATTTAGAAGTCATTGCTAAGAATTGTGATAAATTGCCCAGCTTCTTGCCTACTATAGCAAGAATATTTTTGTCTATAAACCTTTAGTTTATTTTCTTTTGGTGCTAAAGATTGAACCCAGGGCCACACACTCTACCACCAAGTTCCTCTTATTTTGGAGGAATATGCCCTGGGGCACTTGCTTTCTCCTAAGAAATATTCTGTCTCCAATCTGTGACCCAAAAAAAAAAAAAAAAAAAAAAGGCATCCTGGAAGGAAGAGGGCCCTCTGAAGTTTTGTGGAATTCAAATATCCATCACCAAATCTTTAGTTAACAAACGACTTTATCCGTTTTCTTGGTGTCTTTTAAATCAATGACTTAAACATTAAACATTTATGGGAAAGAAGAGATGGGAGAGAAAAGTGACTTCAGGGGCTAATGTCTTGGAACACCCCACCCCAGTAGGATAGAAACACAGCCACCTGTACGTAGTGACGTTCCCATCAATGACAAGCCACATGTACAATAATGGTCCCATAAGAGTATAATGGAACTGAAAAATTCCTATCACCTAACGACACCACAGCTGTCACAGTGTAATAGCACAATTGATCACGTGTGTGGTGATGCTGGTGTAAATAAACTATTGTGCTGCCAGTAGTGTAAAATTACAGCACAGGGGCTGAGGTTGTGGCTCAGAGGTAGATTGATCGCCTAGCATGCATGAGGCACTGGGTTTGATCCTTAGCACTACGTGAAAATAAAATAAAGATATCATGTCCACCTACAACTAAAAAATAAATATATATATTTTTAAAAAGTACAGCACATAATGTACACCTTTGATAATGATAATAAATGACTGTTACTGGTTTATGAATTTACTGTACTATACTTTCTATTATTATTTTAGAGGATACTCCTTGTAGTTATATAAAAGAAATTACCATAAAACAGCATGCCATGTTACATTTCAAGTTTACCATTCTCTGGATCCCATCAAGAGGCTACACAGAGGGCTTGTGGCCATCTAGGTTTGTGGAAGTGCCTTCCATAATGTTCACACAAAGGCAAAATTGACTAAGGGTGCGTTTTCACCATGTGCTTTTGTCTATAAGTGACACATGGATGTAGTTCCAGGTAAAGGTCGAAAGGTCCTCCTCATTCCACTGCAGTTCTGCTGCCCTCCACAAATTACCCTCCCACCCTGCAAAGGAGAGAATTTTCCCTGGATAATGGAGACATGGGAATGAAATGTGATCAGATATACAGCAATATTCTGGTTTGGTTTTCTTTTGTTGTTTTGTTTGTTACTAGGATTTGAACCCAGTGGTGCTTTAGCACTAAGCTACATACCCAGCTCCCCCCCACCACTTTTTGTGTGTGTGTGTGTGTGTGGGTGTGTGTGTGTGTGTGTGTGTGTGCGTGCCAGGGATTGAACTCAGGGGCACTCAAGCACTGAACCACATCCTCAGCCCTTTTTATTTTTTATTTACAGACACGGTCTTACTAAGTTGCTGAGGCTGGTCTTGAAATTGTGATCCTCCTGTCTCAGCCTCATGAGTTGATAGGATTACAGGTATGCACTCTTGCTCTTAGTCTTGATTTTCTTTCTTTCTTTTTTTCTTTTTCTTGTTTTTTGTGGTACTGGGGATCCAACCCAGGCCTCATACTTGCTAGATAAGCACTTTACCACTGAGCTACATTCCCAGCCCCCTTTGTTTTCTTTTAATTGAGATATAATTTACATCAAGTAAAAATATTGAAAAATGCAGTTATGCAACGTAATACCACAATCAAAATACAGAGCAGTTCCATCATCTGCTAAAATTCTCCTGTGCTCCTTGCTAATCAACCCCTCCTGTCACCCCAGCCCCCTGAAAACCATCACTGATCTAGCTTAATAGTTTTACCTATTTCAGAATTATAAATTTCTTTTCTTTTGTTCCTCCATGCTGGGAATTGACCCAGGGCCTTATGCATGCTAGACACATGCTCTACCACTGACCTGTATCACCTGCCAAAAAATGTTTTAATAGTAGTACTACTAATAACCATGGTACTGGGTATTTGCTGGGTCCAAGGAGTTATGCTAGGCCCTGTATCATGCCACAGAAAACTCCTAACAACCCAATGAAGAGGAAGAAACTGAAGTTAGGTAAGGCTAAGTAACTGTTATGCCCAATATTATTTAGCCAGTAGGTGACAGAAGCGGGAGCTGAGCCCAAGTCTTTCTGATGCCAAAATACGTGCTCTTCACCACAGCACTGCTGCCTCAGCTTAGGAACATAATGAAAGACTTTAGAATGTGAAGGGCCCTTAGAAATGACTTCATCACATGACCTCAAACCACTCCTCTTGATCAACCACAGCATAGCTGCCGTTAGCTCCAAGTTATGTAAGTGCCTTGCTCACTCCAGTTTGTAGAATAGTGAGTTGGAGAACCCTGGCTTGAGAATTCCTTAGGTGGACTGAGACCCTTATGTGGTTTGCACGGTCTGAAGTTGCCATGCACTTGACCCTGAAGGGAATTCAAGGGCTAATGAAGGGCAGTGTCTGTGAAGTAGGCACTTGGGTAAACACTCAGGTGCTCTTTCTAGGGGTGAGTTGGGCAAGTGCCACCAAAGCTGTCATATAACTTTCCAAAGTCCAGCTGTCACTTTCAACTGCCAGTGCTGAGCCTCGTGCTCCTGGCATTCCAGTCTGGGCTTGGTAGGGATGGCAGTGCCTGGTACAGACTGTCTGCTGGCCGAAGATACCACGGCCATATTACCCTCTTCTCTTCCGTCACTGCCAGTGGCTTATGTTACTTGAACAAGTCTCTCAAGGATCAGAACTGTTTAAGCTTTAAGTGTATTGATTAAAAGAAGTAAGTAAATAGGAATTATAATATATGAACAATGACCCTGTATTTTTAGAAATACTTTCTTCTAGGCCACAATTCGGTCCCGTGCCAACCACTTTTGGTGAAATTTATAGGCCAAATGCTGCAGCAATTCAAGAGAATGGGAGGAAATTTGCTTTGAAATAGGAGGAGAAACTGACCTGGCTGGATTGGTAACAGGTCCAAAGAACACAGTGTCCCTTGGATACTGATAGCTTCTGGAATGTCTGTTCTCATAGGTCAGGCCGACCCTCTGGCCAGTTGACTCATGGCAAGTGGAAATGGTCACAACATTTAGGGAAAGCTCATTACATCCTTACAGTGAGATTTGCTGATAAAGAAAGGAATGATGTTTACCATGAAAAGTGACATAAATGAAGCAGACTACAAAATGGTACCTACCATAGTATCATACTTACAAGTTTTCACAAATATAAATGTGCACATAGAAGAACATCTGGAAGAGCTGGGCATAGTGAGCACGCCTGGAATCCTGGTGACTCAGAAAGCTGAGTCAGGAGAATTGCAAGTTTAAAGCCAGCCTCAGCAACTTAACAAGACTCTGTCTCAAAACTAACAAGGGCTGGGGATGTAGTTCCGTGGTAGAGCTCCCCTGGATTCAATTCCTAGTAATAATTTTATACAGAGAAGTTGCAAAAAATCATCCAGGGAGTTCCTGTATATCTTTCACCCAAATCCCCTAGTGTTAACGTACTTCATAATCATAGTGCAGTAATTAAAACTAGGAAAATAACATTAAAACAGTCTTAAAATTTAACCTAGAGACCTTACTTAAATTTCATAATTTTCTCTATTAATGTCCTTTTTCTAGCCTAGGATTCCACATTGCGTTTAGTTGTCATGTCTCTTTGGTTTCCTTCTGAGAGAGTTCCTCAGATGTTCTTTATCATTATATTTGTATTAATTTGTAAATTTAAAGATAACCAAGGAAACTTTGTCTTCTTCTCCTTGTTCCCTTCTTTCTGAATAATTTAGTCTAAAGCCATTAGCTTGGGTCAAAAAGTATCCATCAGTAGGAGTGCAAGTTCCAGTGGCCTGTCACAGAGTACAGTGGCCCAAGAGGGGTGAGGGAGCATCTGTGAATGGGGGTGGTGGTGGCCCAACAGTGTTGTCAGGGTCTGCGTAGGGTGAGGAGGGAATCTACACCAGTGAAGAGGGTGCCTATGCAGAGCTATGACAGCTGAAACAGATTGAAAAGAGATTGGTTACACACAGGGCTAGGAAGTGCATTGATTAAAATAAGTAAGTACATAGGAATTATAATGTATGAAGTTGGGTGTCTGCCTATCAACGAGAAATTCCATATGGAGGGGAAGATAGCTAGAATTAATTGTGGTGGTGGATTAGAATTAAAGATAACTGCATGAACTTATGGCCTTGTACGTAAAAACAGATGCAGAAATAAATAATAGATTTTCCAGCTCTATCCTCTGAGAGGGCAGGAGGAGCAACAACTCAATAGCAATGAGCACAGCTTATACCCAGGTTTTGGCTTCTAAATACAATTCTCTACTAAAAGAAACAAAAGCTTTTTGGAGAAATGGCTGATTATAAGACTTGGCCAAGAAAGGACAGAATGTAATGGAAATAAATGTCTTTTTTTTGTTTGTTTGTTTCAAGAATGCTAGAAGCATGTCAAAAGGACACAGATGTCAGCATGAAGGGACTCCTGCTTGCTAAATCTGAGATAATTTGAGCATCAAGTTTAACAATAACAGAAATTCTGATCCACTCAATAAAATGGGAATAGAATCTATACTGAAATAAAAGAACAATAAGTGAGGTGGCAAGAAAGCTTTTTCTGATTATGGAATGTCAAATAATTAATGTAGAATGAAAATGGAATAAAAAAATCACTTTGGCAACAACAGTAGTAATTCAACCAAGAGCCATCAAGCAGTGGGTGAAAGTTGAATGAGGAATGGACATTTATGTAACTTCAAAGTATCTTGCAACAAATATTTGTAATCACAAAGGGAAAAAAGAAGTACCAGTACAGTAGAGAAACCTGGAAGACACAATTCAATCAAGTGACCAAGATTAACATAATAAGCAATGAACAAATCAACACCCAACTGCTGGGATTGTAGCTTAATGGTAGAATACTTGCCTAACATGTGAGGTCCCAGGTTTGATCCCCAGTATTCTCCCACTCAAAAGAAAAAACAATCAAAGACCGATTAATGTAAAACACACAGCATTACTTTTGTGATATTTCTGACACCTAAATCTATTCAGGAGGAAACATCAAACATAAGATTAGGAACTTTCTAGAAAACGACTCACCTGTAATCTTCAAAAATTAAAAGATCAGGAAGAACTGGAGAATTCTCCAGATTAAAGCAAAACGAACAGCCATGACAATTAAATCCGATACATGATCCTGGATTGAATCTTTTTGCTATAAAGGATATTATTGGGACAATTAGTGAAGCCTGAGTAGAAGTCATATTAGACAACAGTAATGTATCTATGTTGGTTCCCTTTTTAATTATTATTATATTATTGTAAAGAGAAAATACTGGGGCTGGGGCTGTAGCTCAGTGGTGGAGTGCTTGCCTTGCACATGTGAGGTACTGGGTTAGATCCTTAGCACTACATTAAAAAAAATGAAAAAACAAAATAAAGGCATGCTGTCCATCTACAACTACAAAAATAAGTAAATAAAGAGAGAAAGTACTCATGGAAAAGAAACAATTATTTATCTACCCAACCCTTGCTACTTCTCTGATATTTTCTACCTAAGCTGGTATTACCACTATCTACTCAGAAACTCAAGCTTGAAACGAGAGTCATCCTTGACAACCTTCTTACAACCTAAAAGCCCATTTGGAATAGTCTCAGTATCTATTAATAGACCAATGATATTAGGAAACATCTGTGCCTTAGGATATTATATTGCTATTCAGAGGAATGGAGTAGGCCTCCATAGCAACATAAAAATAAAAGGAGAGAGTTGTGAAACAGAATATGAAGATCTCATTTTTGTCAATTTTTGTCTGTACATGTCAATACATGTACAGACCAAGGTGTGGAGAAGGATGTATTTAAAGCTGTTATCTTTTCTCTCTTTGGGGTGAGATTATGACTTTTCTTTAATTCTGTCCTGTTTGAATTTTTTAACAGCCAAACATTTTTAAAAAGAACAAGGGCAATATTACTTTTGAAGAAAATTTTTAATAACAAATGCTGTGGCAGAGACTTATTAAGGAAATAAAAGCTATTCATCTTCAAAAAACTTCAAATTTGATAAGACTGTCTTAGTTCATTTTCTGTTGCAACAAATATTTGATGGGGTATAGCTCCCCACACACTCAGACTGGGTAATTCATAAATAAAAGAAATTTAGATCTCACAGTTCTGGAGGTTGGGAAGTCCAAGATCCAAGAGCTGCCTCCAGTGAGGGCCCACTTGTTACATCGTAACATGGCAGAGGGCATCCTCTGGCAAGGGAGGGGGAGAGGGAGAGTGAGGAGGTTGGGAGCAAGGGAACAAAGGGTAGAAAAAGAAGGAAACAGAGAGAGAACTTCTATAATGAAGTCACTGTCACAATAATGACATTAATCCATTCATGAGATTTTCAATGGTTTGAATGTTTATCTTGGAATTCATGTGTTGGAAACTTAATTCCCAAAGTCTCACACACATACACACACACACACACACACACACACACACATGCACATGTTTGTGTGTGTGTATGTGTAATTTTTAATATTCCATTTTAATACATTTTGGCCAAATTTATGATTATCTAGTTTCACTTAAAACTTATTTCCCAGTTTATCTGAGAAAACAAAAGGAGAAATTCCTTTCTCCCCATCCTTACCATTTCATCCTCTTCTAGCCTTCTTTATGAACACATCTAACAACATCTACCATTAAAATCTATGCCAGAGATATGATTAATTCTTTAGTGGCCCACCCAGAGCTTATGAAAGTTTTCTGATTGTATTTTTCAGGTAAATACCCTTAGCAATAATATGTATTGAGAGCTATTCAAATATACAGATGAATAGACAAAAAACGACATGGGTGGTATAAGTAGCAAAGAGTTTATGTAGAATAGGAAACAAAACAGAAATTAACCAGGATTAGAAGTCCAGCTGAGTGCAGTGGTGCACACCTATAATTCCAGCAGCTCAGGAGGCTGAGGCAGGAGGATCACAAATTCAAAGCCAGCCTTAGCAATTTAGCAAGACTCTAAGCCACTCAGTGAGACCCCAACTCTAAATACAAAAAAAAAAAAAAAAAAAGGCTGGGGCGGTGGCTCAGTGGTTAAGTGCCTCTGGGTTCAATCCCTGGTACAAAAAGAGAAGTCCAATGTTAATTTCTTTTGCTGAGGCTCAGGTTTCCCCTTGATGAGTCCTTAGTGGTCCACCCAAGTTCAAGTTCAGGATTACCTTTCTTCTTTATTAACCAAACATGCCAGATAAGAGCTACTTCTCTTCCCTGTGCAGCTGCTGAGTGCCATCAGTGTCAGCTGGAGGTTCCCCTAGTGGACATTGGCATCTCTAGTCTCTCTAATTTTTGCAGATGAAAAAAGGCTTCTCCGGCCTGATTCAAGGCCTTGGCATAATCTAGCTGCCATTCCAGGACTTTCTCACTGTTTTCTCTTACTCATTTATAGTTCCCTGGCTCCATCTGAAGGAGACAGGCAGGTCTCCTGTGGTAGCAGTGTGTCTGGGTGGTGTGCCGTTTGTGTTCTCGTTCAGGTAGGACAGATAGGCCCTGAGGTCCAGACTTGGATCCAGACCCTCCAGCTGAAGCAGAGCTTCGTGGCAGCTACTCATGGCCTCTTGGTACTTGCCTTCTGGTAGTTCCGCTTCCCTTCTCCCTATACAGCTGAGTCTCCTATAGGTGCTTCTCCATTATTCTCTGGTGCCCAGGTGCTCTTAGGGAACTAGGAAGTGAAGAGTAACTGAAGATCCGTGGCTGGGAGCCAACCTCAACGGGCAGAAAATTATTCTTCTCTAGAAGGCTCCCCCGCCCCACCAAGGAAATTAGCTATGCTTGTTTCTGTTATAGTTCCCCATCTTTCCTCTCTGCAGTATTTTCTAGTTTTCAAAAGTACAGGGAAGTATTTAGATGGGAAGCTAAAGTCACTTTCTTTTCTTTCTTTCTTTCTCTCTCTCTCTCTCTCTTTTTTTTTTCTTTTTGGTACTGGGGATTGAACCCAGGGGTACTTTACCATCAAGCCCTTTTTCTTTTTTATTTAGACACAGGGTCTTGCTAAGTTGCTGAGGGTCTTGCTGAATTGCCCAGGAGGATCTCCAGCTTGAGATCCTTAGCCTTCCAAGTTCCTGTGATTATAGTAATTCACCACCATGCCCAGTTTAATTGAATTTAAACAGGCCCAAAGCTATATGTTAACAATATTTGAAGGTGTGAATTTTGGGAGAGATTGGGTCATGAGCATCCTGCCTCATGAGTGGATCAATCTGTTCATGAATTAATGAATCAATGGGTTATTGAGGGAGTGGCTTTCTTATATAAGTGAGCTCTCCGGTGCCCTTACTCTGTCTTGCCGGGTGACGCCCTCCACTGTGTCTGAAGGGCCATCACCAGAGGCTAGGGAGATACTGGTACCATGAATTTCCCAGTCTCCAGAATTATCAGAAATACATTTCCATCCTTGATCAATTACTCGGTCAATGGTAATCAGTGATAGCAACAGAAAAGGGACTGTTAGGGGTGGAACTCTTATGACCTAGCCACTCTTAGGTCCCAGATTTTAATATCTTCACAGTGGCAATTAAATTTCATAATGAGTTTTGGAAGAGACATCCTAATCACTGCAGGGATAATGTAAAAATTATTTATACGTGAAATGGAATACCTAACAAAACAACACAGAAGAAACGTAAATAAAGAGGCAAGGTCAGCTTTAAAAAAAAAAGAAAAAAATAACATTGGAGGAAATGAGAAAAAAAGACGGATACTAGAAGACTTGAAGAGGCTGAGAATGGGGCACTGTAGGGAGGTCTTGGCTATGAGATGACTCTGATAAAGGGAGGGTCATGGGAGACAGGGAGAAGGCTGTGTTCCAAGAGTGGCAGGGTGGGGAGTGGGTCCTCAGTTTAGACATTTTAGCCAGGTGGAAGGATGGCTGGAATACTCAACCTAGCAGGATGGATGGGCAGTTTCTTCCTGAGTTTTTGTCTTTCTACCACTAAGGTACACCCCAAGCCAAATTTCTTCCATTTTTTATTTCCACTTCCTTTGCTGTTCAGGGGTAAACGTATCCTTATTCACTCCAAGGAAAACACAAGCAAAACTCCCTTAATGGAACCAAAAGAGTTGACCTAAAAAGATATTTTATGAAAAAACTAAAGGAATACAAAAGAAAATAAAATGTCTGATAATACAACATGAACACAATTAAGCCACTTCTAGCTAAGTGTTTTTTTTGTTTTTTTTTTGTTTTTAATTTTAGGAGATTATGTGGCAGACTTGGTGGTGCATATCTTTAATATGCAACTCAGGAGGTTGAGGCAGGAAGATTACAAGTTCTGGGACAGTTTGGTCAATTTAGCAAGACCCTGACCGCCCCTGGGTTCAATCCCTAGTGCCTCAAAAGAGAAAACGTTAAGAAAAGAAAAATTCTGTGAAAATATTCAAGATTTGTAGATAGCCCTTGGTTTCCCTGCTCCTAAAATGATCTCATGCTAACACTTTGCAGGTGTCTGGTCTGGCTTCTTATCCTGCCTCTTAGCCATGTAGTCTCTGTGCCGTTTGTTTTTCTAGTCCAGGGAAGCTCGTCCAACAAATACATCTTGTTCCGTGTAGGACAAACTCCAGCCTATTAAACTCAACCTCTGGAACCTCTGGAGTCCTCTCATTCTCTCCTAGTGCAGTTAGTATAAAGGCCCCACCTAGTCCACAGCTGAGCTGTTGGGCAATACAGATGACATCTCTAGGCCCTTCCCACTTAGGATCTTGTCTTCACCCACTTCAGAAACATTCTGTGATGATTCACTCAAATAAAGTCCTACACATGAGGGTCTTGTAAAAATCTGCCTGTTACTGTTTCACAACATAATAACCACATAATAAACACACCATTCTCGAAGTATGAATTAGTGCATTTACAATATGAGGAAGGTCACGCTTATTTACCAAGTGAGACGGTAAAATCTTGCCTTCAGGGCACATGTCCGGTAGACTCAGGAGTAACTTTGTATACAGGTGAGGGCTTGAGGTACTCTTCTTGAACTATTCTATTTTGGAGCTATTTTCTTTGAGATTTAACAAATAATTGTGCAAATTTCATTTCAATAAATTATTTTTAATGACATCTATCTCCAATTCAACATGGGGATATTTGTAAAATCCATCTCAAAGTATAAGTAACTTAAATTCCTTTGGTTAAAATAATTAGATGGTGCACACCTATAATCCTAGC
Source organism: Callospermophilus lateralis (assembly GCF_048772815.1). Taxonomy (NCBI): domain Eukaryota; kingdom Metazoa; phylum Chordata; class Mammalia; order Rodentia; family Sciuridae; genus Callospermophilus; species Callospermophilus lateralis. The sequence goes on along the minus strand of NC_135307.1, from coordinate 66,146,545 downwards.
AGCTTGGAAGGGTGATATAGAAGGATCACAAGTTCAAGGCCAGCCTCAGCAATTTAGCAAGGCGCTAAGCAACTTAACCAGACCCTCTCTCAAAATAAGAAATAAAAAGGGCTGGGGATGTGGCTTGTGGTTGAGCACTCCTAGTTTTAATCCCTGGTACAAAATAATAATAATAATAATAATAACAACAACAACTTAATACAATTTTCAGGGATAATTCAGTTTGAGGGTGATTCTTTTGTAGACTTTTCTAAGGTAAGGGTCTGGACCAGGGCATATAAGATGAATAGACTTGTTTTGTTTGTTTGTTTGGTGCTGGCAATTGAACCGAGGGCTTTGCGCATGCTCAACTCATGCTTTACCACTGAGCTACACCCCTACCTTAGACTTGTAATTATATATTTATTTTACAGACTCTTTTGTAGCGTTTTCTTTGTGCTTGGTTTTATACAAGTAGGAACTCATGCTTCTCTAACAGCCCTCTGATATGGGTACTGTCAGTTCCATAGAGCTGGGACACAGATAGGTTGAGTGATGTACTTAAAGCTTCACAGTTACTAAGTGGTAGAGTTGGGATTTGAACCCAGACTTCAGGGCTTCAGGGCTTGCATCTTTAAACACCAAATTAAGGTGCTTGTGTATTGTGATGAAGCGGGGGACTCCAAGGTCTGAATGCCCTTCCTAGAAGTTATGATGAGAGTTGCATAAAGAAGAGAACAGTTTCTACAAAGTTCCTGTCACATCAGCTCTGTTTAGAAATCATACATGCTTTTTGATTTAGAAGAGAGATGCTTGTCTTCTCTGGTCCTTTCCCAGAATATCAGCTGCTCTGCACAGGGGACCTCCTTCCCAGCCCTGAACTGGGAGCAATCAGGAGCCAGCCTCCTGCAGACTTAAGCTTTCCTGCCATTCTGAGGTCCCAGACCAAACCTGGCCTGACAGCTGGGCCTGACTCACTGCTTTCTCTGCCTCCTCCCTCTCCACCATAAATGTCAATAGCCTGACCTAGGTGCTTTCCTTAAGTGTTTTGAGACACGCCTGGACTGTGAAAGGAGCCTCACCTGACACCCTGCCCGCACATTCAGGCAGTAGACCACTGTCAAACCTGTCTCCATCTTCACGTTTGCTGGACATTTTATTCCCTCACCCTTCTACAAGTAACACGGGCTGGTGCCCATTTAGACAGCCTCACTGGGCTTGTTATTCTGAGCAATTTACCTCCCATTTCCTCCAGGGCAGAAGACAGGTTCCCCAGGGAGAGAAAAAGGAAAATGTTCTGAGCTTCCAGTCAACAGGTGTTCTGCACATGTGTCTTCCTTAGAGCTGAAACAAAAGGCAGGCTGTATCCCAGCTGCAGACAGAGGTCTGGCCTCCTTCACATGTCTGGATCCACAGCAACCAGCCCCAGGGAAAACTGGGATTCTCATTACTTTTGAACTCTTGTAGGAAGTACTGAACTTGCACCCTTCAGTTAACTTGGGGATTAATGGTTGAGCTTCCGTGACTTCATCCCTGGAGTTTTTCAAATCAAAATGAGTGGTGGTTTTCTTCTCTTCTCTTCTCTTCTCCTCCTCTTCTTCTTCTTCTTCTTCTTCTCTCTCTCTCTCTCTCTCTCTCTCTCTCTCTCCAATGCTGGGGATGGAACCTGGAACCTTGTGCAGGCTGGAGAAGGGCTCTACCACTAAGCTATGTGCCCAGATCATTTCCTCTTTATTTTGAGACAGGGTCTTGCTTAGTTGCAGGGGTGGGCCTCAAACTTATGATCCTCCTGCCTCAGCTTCCTGAACAGTTGGGATGATAAGTATGTATCATTCACTGTGCCTGGTCCAGATAGCAGACTTTTAATACACGGGTCTGGGGCAAGGGTACCTCTTACCCAGAGGTATATGAGAATACTGCTAGGAATAAATAATTCCTCTTCCATAACCTTCCTCCTCTGTGGAGACTCAGTCTTCTCTGAGTTCTTGCCCTCACCTCTGACCCTCCTCCCACAGGGAGGAAGCCAGTAGGGAGGTAGCAGTTCAGAGGTCAATGCCACTTGCACATGTCCACAAGCAGTTCAGCAAACCACCTTCTCATCAGCTGGTCAGATTTCTTATCAGCTCCCAGGCTTCTAACAATTGCTAATAACCAATGCATTGGACAGAAGCCACTCCCCAGGGGTAAAGTGGGCATTCCCAGCCAAATGCCATGTATGGAATGGAGATGGGGGAATCCTGTTAATCATGTCTGGGCCGTTCATTTTCAGATAGCTTTGCTCCCTAGATAGGGGAGCACAATCAGAACATCCTGATATGTCTCTGCCCTCCTCCCAACCATCCCCTCACATACCTGTTTAGGGTATTCCTGCTATTCTGCCAAGAAAACAAGAGGGCCCTGCTGGCTTGCATAAGACTTTCTGATTTTCCCTAGATATTCCACACCTCCTTGATAAAAAGGACCAGCATTCATTCTGCTTCTTTGTTTTATAGACTGTTTTATGACTAGAAATAACCTGCTTATTGTAAATCTCTCTTGTGGGATTTACAGAAGTGTCGCCTCTTCTATTTGCTGGGCTCTTTCACACATTTATTTAGCTTTATCCATTATTTGGGGAAAACATTTTATATTCTAAGTCTTAATTATACAAGAAAGAAATATTGCCCAACAAACACAGTCCTTACTGTATTGATTAAGGTTTTCTTAATTTAGAAGGTAGTTCTAACTTCTGTGATGGTTCTTCAGCTCTTTAAATTTTCCCTAGGAATGGTATCTGTTTGAGCCTGGGCAATCAAGGTTGCAAAATGCTTTCTTCAAGAAATAAACTCAAGTTTATTATTGCTTCAAGTTTTACAGACTGTCTTCTTCGCAAGGAAAAGGCAAAACTATATTATAGTTTTGATTTTTTTTCAGTCAATAATGCCTAGTTTTGTCCCTGACTTATATCTGTCTTTGTGTGTGTGTGTGTGTGTGTGTGTGTGTGTGTGTGTGGTGTTGGGGATTAAATCCAGGGCTGTTCTACCATGGAGTTACATCTCCAGTTCTCTCCAAAACCCTGCTTTTTAAAAAATATTTTATTTTTTAGTTGTAGATGGACACAATATCTTTATTTTATTTTTATGTGGTGCCGAGGATCAAACCCAGAGCCTCGAACGTGCTAGGTGAGTGCTCTACCACTGAGCCACAACCCCAGCCCCTAAACCCTGCTTTAAAAAAAAAAAAAAAAAAACTTATTTTTATTTTTTGGTACCAAGGAATGAACCCAGGGACACAACCACTGAGCCACATCCCCAGCTTGGGACAGGGTCTCCCTAAATTGCTTAGCGCCTTGCTAAGTTGCTAAGGCTGGCTTTGAGTTTGTGATCCTCCTGCCTCACCCTCCTGATTCCCTGGGTTACAGGTATGTGCTACTGTATCTGGTTTTCACATCTGTCTTTAACATCATGGAGTTGATGAGATTTTCATCCTCTCTCCTGGTATTTTGTACACATGCACACATGCATGTGTGTTTATGTGTGTATGTGTATAAAATATACATATAACATAAATATAACATACAATTTACCATTTTAATTATATTTTTTGATTTTATTTTGTTTTATTTTTCTGGTATTGGGGTTTAATCCAGGACACTTAACCACTGAGCTTCATCCCCGATCCTTTTTTTTTTTTTTGAGACAAGGCCTTACTAAAGTTGCTGAGGCTGGCCTTCAACTTGCAATTCTTCTGTCTCAGCCTCCCAAGGCATGGGATTACAAGCATTTGGTATACTGCTTGGTTTATTTTATTTTAATTTGTACATTATAATTATACAAAATAGTTGGATTTGTTATGCCACATTTATATATACAGATAGCATAATTTGATCAAACTCATTCCATTTAAAAATTTTTTAAATGTATGATTCAGCAGTATTAAGTACATTCACAATGTTGTGTAACTATTGCTACTATTTCTAAAACTTTTTTTTTTTAATCTCTCTAAACAGAAACTCTGGACCATTAAACAATAACTCTCCATATCCTAGTGTTTCTATCTTCAGTTTGTGTAAGAGCCAAAACCTGAGTTGGAGCATTGGCTTTGCCCCTCACTAGCCCTGGGGCCTTGAACAGTTTACCTGATCTTTTTTTTTTTTTTTTTTTTTGGTATTGGAAATTGAACTCAGGGCATTCGACCACCGAGCCACATCCCCAGCCCTATTTTGTATTTTATTTAGAGACAGGGTCTCACTGAATTGCTTAGTACCTCGTTTTGGCTGAGGCTGGCTTTGAACTCTCGATCCTCCTGCCTCAGCCTCCCAAGGCACTGGGATTACAGGCGTGGGCCACTGCACCTGGCTACTACCTGATCTTTTAAAGACACAATCACCTGCAAAATGGAGCCAGTAAGAATAAGAGCCCTCATAGGGTTGTTCTAGTCATGCAATACCACAAGCAAAGGGCAGTGCCTGGAACAGCACAAGCTCCCCCAAAGCTCCAGCTGGCGCTGCCACCTGCTTTGCCCAGCCTCCTCCTGTCATTGGTGGCCCCTGATTCAGACGACGCTCTCTGCTGTGATCCCCAAGTCCCCACAATCTCACTCCACTGGTCTAGACCTGGCTCCTCCACTCCTCCACTCCTCTACTCCTCCAACCCCAGGAGCAGGGGTTGGGACATTCCTTAATCTTCATGATAATATTTGTCAAGTGTTTACAGATGGTGAAACTGAACACAGAGATAAATGCTAAGTATCAAGAAAGCCACCCAGTTTTTAGGTGAAAGAGATAGGATTTGAATATATTATGACTTCATAGCCCATGTTCTCAACCACTGGACTATGAGGCCTTGGTGTGCTGATAACACATCATCTGGTGATGTTGGTCATCTGGTGACGATGACAGCATAAGCAGAACTAAAGGAGGAAATTCAAGCTCACACATAAAGTCAATAGCATGGCCTAGAAGACAGTCTACTTATTTCGATCATCACCAGATCTCCCTGTCCCCCTGCCTCTGGCTGTGTTGCAGGTGTAATCAATAGAGTCATGCCGAAAGTCACCGGGGAATCAGGTACTGTAGTTAACGTCCCCTTTCTTAGAGGGAGGCCTGAGTCTTGAATTTGGTGGGCACAGGCAGTAGCTGTGGCTTCTCTCCTGGAGTGTTGCTTTGATGGGGTCCCTCATCTGTCTTCCCACAGATCAGCCAAAACACATGTGTGGAACTGCCTAAGGAAGAGTGTCACCACTCATCCACCCACTGTCACCTTTCTGATTCTCAGTCCCCCAACAAACCTACCTTTAAGAGTTTATTAATGGCTGGCTGTCATGGCAGATGCCAGACTGAGGCAGGAGGATAGCAAGTTTAAGATCAACCTCAACAACTTAGTGAGACCCTGTCTCAAAAGATAAAATAAAAACGGCTGAGAGTGAAGCTCACTGATAAAGTGCCCCTGGGTTCAATCCCAAACAGTCCCTATCCCCTCCCCAAAATAAGAGAGCTCATATATAATGGCATAATTTGGCGTGAACACACTCTATATACAGAGTTACAAAAAATTGTACTGTGAATGGATAATTATGAATGTAATGCATTCCACTATTGTCATGTATGTAAGAAATAAATTAATTAAAAAAATACACCAAAACGTTTATTAACTGAGTGTGGCTGGTTTCCTGTTTCCTTCACAAGCTAGTTGGGGAGACACCTCTCATTCATGTTTTCACATTGATTTTTTTTTTTTTTTTTCTCTTTTAAGAACACATGGGTGCTTAACCACTGAGCCACATCCCAGCACTTTTTATTTTTTATTTAGAGACAAAGTCTCACCAAGTTGCTTAGGGCCTCAGTAAGTTTCTGAACCTGGCTTTGAACTTGTGATCCTCCTGCCTCAGCTTCCCCAGCCACTGGGATTACAGTTGTGCATCACTGAACTCAGCTCATGTTGATTTCTTAAAATAGATTTGTGCACTTCCCTCAGTTGGAAGAGAAAGCTTTCTTCTTTGTCTTCGAGAGGTGACGAAATTTATCAATCATGTTTGTTTGAAATTTATCAAACACAAATTCCACTCAATTTCTGTTTCTAGAATAGATAGAACACTACACATGGCCACTAAAGCAAGCACGGCTTCCCACTACTGCCCATCACGCAGCCAGCATTCAGGAGTTTAAAGAGGCAAAACATCAACATCGTTTAGGACCTTCAAGTGTACGTCATGCAACGTGATTCTATACTGGGTTTTTCAACTCCAAGGCTATCCCTAGCTATTTTAGGGAATAATATATATATATATATATATATATTTTTTTTTTGGGTGGCTCTGGGGATTGAACCCAGTGATGCTTTACTGCTGGGCTACATCCTCAGCCCTTTCTATATTTTATTTTGAGACTAGGTTTCCTAATTTTCCCAGCCTGGCCTCCAACTTGTGATCCTCCTCCTGCCTTAGCCTCTGAAGTCACTGGGATTACCGCACTTAGCTAGGGGATCTTAATGATGAACTTCTCAGAAAATGAATTTTAAGTCATTTTGGCCTCCAAATAGATGCATCCATGTATTTCTAAGAACAGAATAGCATGGGATGTGGCATGAAGTCAAGACCTTGGGTGGGGGTGTAATTATGAATCAGAATAAGTTACTCTGTAAAGCATATAGGTGTGGCTTTGTGGTTTAGTTCCTTGGTTTTGGTGTTGGGCTCTAGGGGAGGATATTTATCTGAAAATATGCAAATGGAGGATGGGGTGTAGCCCAGTGGGATGCTTGTATGCCAGAGGCCCTGGGCTCAGTCCCCAGAATCACAAAGAAATCCCCAGTAAAACTCTCCCCCCCACCAAAAAAAAAAAAAAAATACAGTACTACAAAGAAAAACAAAACAAACAAAAAAGCTCCCTGCAAATAGGAAGACTTCAAGGAACATTACTACAGCTACATGTAGACTATTCTTAGGGACGGGGAGTAGCTCAGTGGTAGAGCACTGGCCTACCATGTGAGAGGCCCTGGGTTCTACCCCCAGCACTACCAAAACAAAATAGACACAAAATTCCATTTTTAACAAGTAACAGTCTGGGTGACTGGGTGTGGAGGATGGAGAGGGAAACTAAACGGCAGAAGGCAGGTGCTGTAGACAGGCAACCTGCTTGGACCAGGAGTTATGTGCTGAGATATGTAGCAGATGCAAGATAATTAAAATATTTACCACCACGAGCCTAACTATTAGATGAAATCATCCAAGCCACAAATGGTAACAATGCTTTTCATTTTTAAATCATCCAGAAGTTGTAAACTATAGTGATCAACTAGAAACACTGAATATTTTTTTAACAAGAGTTAACGATCCAATTTGTGTTTATGAGTAACTTTTTTCTTTGTCTCCCTCTAAGTTAAGAATCGGCAAACCGCTGCCTGCTGGTCCATCTGTTTTTATTTGACCCTTATGTTAAGAATGTCATTTTTAAATGGTTGAAAAAAAGTCAAAAAAAGACTATTTCATAATAAATGAAAATTATCCAGAATTCAAAATCGGTGCTCAACAAACTTCTATAGGAACACAGCCACACTCATTCATTTATGTGGTGTCTATTATTTTATGGGTGCTCTACTGCTGAGCTATTTTATTTTTTATTTTGAGACAGTGTCTTGCTAGGTGCTGAGATTGGACTTGAACCTGCCATCCTCCTGCTTTGGTCTCCCCAGTTGCTAGGATCACAGGTGTGTGCCACCTTCCCAACATGCTTATTCTTTCTTTTGAGCTACAAGAACAGAGGTGAGTAGTTTCACAGAACTGGCCCTCAAAACTTAAAAAATATTTACTATCTCTTTGCAGAAAAAGTTTGCCAACTCCTGTTCTAAGACATGCTCCCAAACATGAACTGTTTGTAGTTGTTTCTTGGAAGGGGTTTTGATGACAAATAAATTGGGAAATACCATTTTAAAAGAAATCAAGAGCTGGGCACCGTGGCACATGTCTGTAATTCCTGTGGCTCCAGAGGCTGAGCCAGGAGGATCATGAGTTCAAAGCCAGCCTCAGCCAAAAAAAAAAGTGAGGCACTAAACAACTCAGTGAGACCCCATCTCTAAATTAAATACAAAATAGGGCTTATTGATCAATTGCCCCTGAATTCAATCCCTGATACCAAAAGAAAAAAAAAAAAAAAGGAAAAAAGTAAAAAGAAATCAAACCAGTTCCTTTAATAAGTTAATGTGTCTTGGAAATCTAAAAAGAATGGGGATGAGGGAAAGACAATATTTCCCAAACTTATTGGCTGTGGAACTCTTTTCTTTTTTTAATGGGTTCTTTTGTGGCACTCATTTTCCAGAGAATATGACTTGTTGGTAAGTACTGCTGAAAAGCAATTGCTGATTTATATATACACCATGGGGAGAAAAAAAAATTCTGCTACTAAAAGAAACTGGCAGTAGACTTTTCTGGGTGAAGCCTGGTTTTTTATTTCACAAAGCACTTTAGTAGATCATTTAGTCACTGTTATGGTTTAGATATGAGGAATCCCCTAAAAACTCATGGGTAAGATAATATAAGAATTTTCAGAGGTGAAATGATTAGATTACAACAAGTATAACCTAATCAGTGTAACTGGGCAGGTGAGGTGTGCTAGAAAGGACGGGTCACTGGGTCACATGCCTTTGGGTTTCTATTTTGTCCCTGGTGAGCGGAGCTCTTTCTGATTCCTGTTTGCCATGTTCTGAGCTGCTTTCCTCCACTTCACCTCTGTCCGATGTTCTGCCTCATCCTGGGCCTCGAGCTATGGAGTCAGCCGACCATGCACGGATCCTCTGAAATACGAGGCAAAATAAAATTTTCCTCCTTGAAGTTCTTGCCAGAGCTTTTGGTCATAGCAATGAAAAAGCTGAGTAAAACAGTCATGGATGTGGAAGATAGAAAGCATCGAGTGCTCAATGATTCTGCACAGTACTGGGAGGGTTCTGGGGCTGGACCAGGGGGCACTGAGAGGTGAACAGGACAGGAAAAGACAGGATGTGAAGGGGCTGTAGGAGCTCAAGAAGAATCAAAGAAACCTGGTATGTAAGTTGGCCAGTGAGAACTCCCTGTGGCAGAGAACAGCAGGACAATGACCAAGAAGAGTTCTACAATGAATGGAGATGAGGGAAAGAGAAAAATTTCAAAATGCAGTCTAGGGCTTGGGTGTGGCTGTGACACAGTGGTAGAGTGTGAGGGCCTGAATCTGATCCCCAGCATTACCAAACAAAACAAATACCCTGCTCCCCCCAAACAAACAAAAGGTGGTGGGACAAACCTGTAATTCCAGCAGCTCAGGAGGCCGAGGCAGGAGGATGGAGAGTTAAAAGCCAGCCTCAGCAACAGTGAGGCACTAAGCAGCTCTAAATAAAATACAAAGTAGGGCTGGGGATGGGGCTCAGTGGTTGATAGCCCCTGAGTTCAATGCCCTGTATTCATAAAAACAAAAACCAAACCAAACCAAGCAAACAAAAAAAATCCCAAGTGCAGCAAAATATGCCATTAGAGGTACTAAAATACAAAGCTCTTCTCTTTCAACTGGTGTCTCTCTCTTGATTTTTTTATACTGCTTTTAATTTGCTATTTAATATCATGCGCCCTTGGGCCTAGGGAGATCCAGGAATGCAGATCCCTGCAGGTAGGGAGTGGGGTGGAGGGTACAGTGGACGGCTCTGCGACTTGAGTATGCATGTGCCACTCACCAGCTACAGGTTTTCCCTCCCATCAGCCCTCCTAGCCAAGGGTGGAGAATTCGAACAGGCATCTTCCCTTTCCCATATGCCAGCCACTCCACCCCATGCTGGATGAACAAGAGTCAGGGAAAGGGAATACCACTCAGAGGAGGGAGCCGGTGGTAGGATTTTAGGGACAGCTGAGAACTTAGGCAGGGGATTGGTTGAAGGAGTCCAGGCTCCAGGTCCCTGATGCATGTCACATTACCGGGTCAGACTTCACTCACAACCTGCAAATTTAAAAGGAAAATTATTAAGAATTTCACAGAGTGTGAAAACCCAAGTGTTAGACCCTTCTGAACACAGGTCCTGCTATGGTTTGGATATGGTTTGAGTGTCCCTCAAGGCTTCATGTGTCGAAATTTAATCCTCATGCAAGGTATTAAGAGGGTAGAAATTTAATCTGACTGTAGTGTTTAGAGGTGAGGCTTCTGGAATGTGATTAGATTAGAATTAGATAAAGTTAATGACTGAATCCTGGTGGCTTTATAAAGAGGAAGAGAGATCAGAAATGCGCACACATATACACATGTGCTATCTGTTTCTTGCTATGTGTTACCCTGTGCCACCTTGGGACTTTGCCAGCAAGAAGACCATCACCAGTTGTGGGCCTTTAACTTCAAGAACTTTAAGCTACATAAACCTCTTTTCTTTATAAAGGTGGCCTGCCTCAAGTATTTCATCACAGTGATGAAAAGCGGACTAATACAGGGCTCTGTGGACTGTATTGCGTACCCATGAATCCAGCCCTGATGATGTCTAATCACTTTTACTTTTTTAAATAAGAAGAAATCATCCCCACACCTTTAATTATACACCACAGATAAAACTTCCTGCATTAAAAAAAAAAAAAAAAAAAAAAGAAAAAAAGAAAAATTGTGTTGGGCCAGCAGTTGCCTTGGGAAATTCAAAGCAAAAGGAACTGATTTCCTTGTCTGGGTAGATGCCAGCTGAAGGAACAAAACAGTTACCAGGAGTCAAGGTGAGGCTATTTAGAGCTCAACACAAACAAGAAAATGGATGAGCAGTGGCCAGGAGAATACACTCCCATTGGGAGCATATGGACATTTTGGGTTTCCAGCCATGCGAGTGACCAGTGCCAGCTGGAGGACCTGGAGATAGTCAGATGGCCAACACTTAGGTTTCCCACAGTCTGACTTAATGCTTTACGAGAAAATGTTAAAAAAATATGTAAAAATAATCTAAAGATATTTAGTAGTCTATTTTTAAAGAATATTTTTTAGTTGTTGATGGACCTTTATTTTATTTATGTGTATGTGGTGCTGAGAATTGAACCCAGTGCCTCATGTATGCTAGGCAAGCGCTCTACCACTGAGCCACTACCCCAGCTCCAGTAGTCTATTTTTACTGTATGCATTTCTCTCTACCAGAATTAAGTCTAATTGTGGCTTGTGCTTCTTTAATTTGTCACTATTAATCACTGGTGACAGGAGGCATCATCATGGATACTTTAAATCTAGCCCCATGGGACTTGGAAAGAGGGTGGCACATACCAAGAGACCCTCTCACCAAACAGAAAACATATAATGTATCTTTTACAGGAAAAAAAAAAGTTCCAAGCCTGGGGGTGTAGAACTGCTTTTGCTCAACCAACCTGGTTTTGATCAGATTAGAATGATGGAGAACACCGGGAAAGATAGGTAGTAGCCGTGTTTGGCTCGCCTACCTAGGTTGAAGGTATTGAGTAACTAAGAAATAAATGAATGATGAAACTACTATTATTAAACACTTCCAAGTATCAGGTATTCTACCAACTCATTCTCAATCTCACTTAGCTGCCACATTGATCCTACAAGGTGAATTATCACCTATTTTCCAAATGAAGAAAATTGAAGCTCAGATAAGTCACATCTGTATAAGATCACATACCCAGAAATCAGAAGTTCAACCCAGGTCTGTCTGACCGCAATGTCCAACCTCTTTAATTACATCTAAGTGAGCATATTTTCTTTTTCTTTTTTCTTTCTTTTTTTTTTTGTACTCACGATTGAACTCAGGGGTGCTTACCACTAAGCCACATCCCCAGCCCTTTATATATTTTATTTAGAGACAGGGTCTTACTGAGTTGCTTAGGGCCTCCCTAAGTTGCTGAGGCTGACTTTGAACTTGTGATCCTCCTTCCCCAGTCCCCTTTCCCCCGCCCCCAGCTGCTGAGATTATAGGTGTGTGCCACCGTTCCTGGCCTTAGGCTGGCTTTTGCCAAGTGATAAAACTCTTCTTACCCTCAAATGTCCAAATCCAGTGCTCGCTTTGGCAGCACATATACTAAAATTGGAACGATACAGAGAAGATTAGCATGGCCCCTGCGCAAGGATGACACGCAAATTCGTGAAGAGTTCCATATTTAAAAAAAAAATGTCCAAATCCAGAAGTCTGAAGCTGCTTAGGAATTTTATGAGTAGTAGTAATCTAAGATGAATCACTTGCCCAAACATTAGACACAAAAGAGAGTCAATGGAGGGGCATCAATATCTAAGCATTGTTCCTTTTATTTTCATGTTTTAAATCAAAGGCTGAGGGCTGAGATCATATCTCCTGTGCCTCATTTTATCATTAATGCCTTCACAAATAGCAGTCAGTCAATAAACATTAGAGAGACCCTTAAGATTGTTGTTCATCTTGAAACTTGGTAGCTATCATGATAAAGAGTCATTTCAGGACAGATGGTAACTTATAAGGAATAATTTGACTGTGCTTTGTTATTAAGAGTTAATGTGTAATTTAAAACAAAATGGGGGCTGGGGATGTGGCTCAAGCGATAGCGCGCTCGCCTGGCATGCGTGCGGCCCGGGTTCGATCCTCAGCACCACATACAAACAAAGATGTTGTATCTGCCTAAACTAAAAAAAAAATAAAACAAAATGGGGTTTGGGGTTGTGGCTCAGTGGCAGAGCGCTCCCCTAGCATACATGAGGCACTGGGTTCGATCCTTAGCACCACATAAATGTAAAATAAAGATTCTGTGTCCACCTAAAAATAAAAATAAAATAAAACAAAATGGCACTTAAACAAAATGATACTTAAGTAAAGGTGATTTGAAATAAAGCAATAAATATATTTAGGACTAGGGTTGAGACATAGTCTAGTGGTAGAGTGCTTATGATCCCTAGCACCATTAAAACAAAAAAAAAAAAAATAGAAAAAGTGAACATTTTTAAGAAGTTTTCAGTTCACCCTCTTCTTTTTCCAGAAAGGTAACAAACCCAGACAGGACAAATGGCCCATCTAAGTCTCCTATCCAAGCCTCTGTACTGACCTTGCCTTCTACTTCACAAAGGTTACTGGAACCTTCTCAGACTCCGTCTAGAAATTTGGACTCTACCCCTCCTTCCAGCTCCACGCATCCTGCCACACGATCCTGTCATCTGAGGATCTCTCTCCTCATCCCTCTGAACCTGCCTTCTCATTTGGACTGTTGAAGGAGCCTCCGATGCTCTGATGCATCTGTCCCACGTGTGTGTGATGTTTCTAAGACAACATGTTTAACTCTGCCGTGATGGAAATGTCTACTATGGCAGCCAGTGGCCATGTGAGTCCTGGGCATTTGGAAGGTGACTATGGAATTGAGTTTTATATTTTACTTAATTTAAATGTCAACAGGTGGCTAAGAGCTACTTTATTGGACTGTGCAGATCTGGATTCACACGAAAAGTCCACAAGGCCCTTTATCCTCTTGTCCCTACTTCCTTTTCCCATCCTCAGTTTCCACAGCTCACCCCTGGGCTCTAGCTTTTTCCCCTCCCACATATCCAGACACTACATTTGTTCATGCTATTGCTTCTCCTGGGATGCCCTGTCCTGCTTGCCTAAGGAGGACAAAGTTCCTAGAGAGCTCTCAAGACTCACCTCCATTTCTTCTCCCCCTCCCCCATATTTATTATCTGCACAAACTCAGGATGAGCTCAGAGTTCTCTTCTGGGCTCCTGCCAGGGCCGCCCCTCCCCTCCAGGGGGCATGGTGTACACCGGAGTCCCCGCCCAGGACACCTTCTGGATTTGTGCTGTACCTGACATATGCAGCCCTCTTGGTGGCCACCTTCCAAACTCATCCTATACACGTCATTCATTTCACTCCTTCAACTGTGGGTCACTGGGGTTTGGCTTCCATATCACTGTCATCACTTGTTTTTAATGTCCTGCTCTTATGCCACTCTGTGAGTCCTGCGGATAGTGGCTTTGTATCCCTAAAACCTGGCTTAGCGCCCAGAACATAGTAGAAACTTAGCAAATATCTAAGGTTTGGAAAACTATGACTTGCAGGACAAATCTAGGCCACCACCTGCTTTGTACAGCCTGTGGGCCGAGAAGGATTTTTGTATTTTTGAAACAAGGTTAGAGGAAAAATCAAAAGAAGAATATCTTGTGATCCATGAAAATTATGTCTAAATTGAATTTCAATGTCCATATGCAGTTTCATTGGACATCATTTGTGGATTGTCTATAGTTGCTATTCACACAGAGTCAAGATTATTTATTATCTGGCTCTTTTTTTGTATTATTATTATTATTTTTATTATCTGGCTCTTTAGAGAAAAAGTCTGCTAGCAGGCTGTGGTGGTGTCTGACTGTAATCCCAGCTGCCTGGGAGGCTGAGGCAGGAGGATCACAGATTTGAGACCAGTCTCAGCAATTTAGTGAGATTCCTATCTCAAAAATAAAATAAGAAGGGTTGGGAATGTAGCTCAGTAATAGAGTGCTTGCCTAGCATGTGTGTGGTCCTGAGTTTAGTCCCTAGTACTGCCAAAAAAGAAAGAAAAAGCTGGCTGACCCCTGTGTTAAAGAATATGCCAGAAGACTCCCTCCCACTCAGAACTCTTCTCTTCCTCACTACCAGCTTCAGAGGGGGTGTGGCTCTGGTCCTTGTCAAGCCCACATGAGAAGGTACTCATCCAGGTATCTTGACTTATCAACTGCATTCCTTCCTCATTTGCTCCAGATTTTTGTTTTTATTGTTTCTTTTCACTTACACTATGCTCCAAAAATATTCGATGGCTTGAGGTTCCTGGTTTTGATAATCCCAATATACAATATTCCTTTACCTTCTTCCCAGTTTCTAGTCCTCATTCCACCATCTCTGGTCATTCCACTTCTCCTTTCTTTTCTGTCTTTCTTTCTTTCTTTTATTTTTTTATGCTGGGGACTGAACTCAGGGGGTGCTTTACCACTGAGCTGCACCCCCATCCTTTCTTATTGTTTTGTGACAGGGTATCCCTAAGTTGCTGAGGCTGGTCTCAACTTGCGATTCTCCTGCCTCAGCCTCCCGAGTTGCTGGGATTACAGGAGGGCACCAATGCACTCAGCAAACACTCTCCTTTCAAATGAAGAATTGAGGCTCAGAGATCTTCCATGACTTGCCTAAAGTCACCCAGGCTCCAGCAGTCAGCTCTAGCAGCACTCCATTGACTTCAGTTAATTGAATTCATTTGGGTGATTCCAGCCTGATTGTCTTTATGTTTTACTGTTTATTTTCTGATGAATATTCTCATCAATAGTCATCAAGTGCTTGTTTGCGATCTTTATATGTATATTTTAATAACTCACCTGAGTTTGATACCAATGAATTAGGCATATTGAGTAATGGAAATGTGGCCCAAATAACAGTGACACTAACAATTTCCAAAGGCTTCAAATGACTTTCCGAGCTGTTACATATTCTCACAGGCTTGTCTTCCATCCACATCCCCCTCGCCCTTCTAGATGCCAGTGTGGGGATAAACTTTGCTATGGTTTTTTTCTGGAAATGGTGCTGGAGGGCAGAGTGAGTTCTGTGTGTTGTGGCCCCCACCTGGCTGTTCCTGTCCATTGAAGGTGCTCCTCCATAAAAAGGTAGAAGGCTGATTTGGGCCCCACGGGGTTTAAATGAAGTCTAGTGGGTATGAACTAAACAGGAGCTGATATTGGGAGGTGGGCAATACCAGGAGAGGATTGAGTTACAAGGAAGGACCCTCTCCATCTTCAAACATCTCCCTCACTGTGTGCCCGGCTGGATTTGCAGTGTGCAGGCTGGTGGTGAACAGGATTGAAGGCTGGCTCCTCTGACTCCAAGGTGGGTGACTTAGAGAAGTCACTCAGCCTGTGGGTCTCAGTTTCTTCAAGCACTTAGGGGAGATACCCAGGAGTCCCACCTCTGAGGGCTTCTGTGAGGTTTAAATGAACTCATCTGTGTGAGTAGATGAGAGCTCAGCCCAGGGCTCAGGGACAAGGGCAAATCCGTATAAAGTGCTTCCTCTGTCTCAGGCACTGTTCCAAGTTCCTGTATCAACAAGCTTAATCCTCAGAAAATCCCTCAGAACCAAGTAGCATTCTCTTCATTTTACTGGATAAAGAAACTGAAGCACAGAGAGGTTAACTTGCTTGTCCAGGTCACACAGCCTCATTCACAATCGGACCATCAGTAAAGATGAGCTATCATTGTATTTGTATATCTTTGGATGTTTGCTTCTCCTCCCTCTTCCTTTAAAAGGCAAATTCCTTCTGTTCACGTATTCTATGATAATTGCATTGCCTGCACCCCAAAGTTGAGATAGATGTTCAGAGAAAGGGTGCTGCAGAAGATAAGAGGCTTAAAGGAAAGAGGCAATTTTGTGAAGATGTGGTTTAGGTTCTGCAATGTTGGGATTTCGGAAACATTTGTTCAGCTTAAGGGGACAGCAGGAGAGAATATTTGAAATAAATATTGTTCTGGAAAGGCTAGAATAGCAGATGGAGATTTTCTTTTCTCTTTGCCTTTAAGTCCTTTTCCAAATAGAGATAGTACAGGTCTGAGGGTCGGGGTGCGGGCTGAGCTACCGAGGGCACCTCCTGCCCCACCTCCCAGCCCCATCCTGGGAGGCCAGGCCCTCCCTGAACACCTGTCCAGAAACATCAGCTCGTCCAGCCAATCAGGAGGTCGCGGCTGTTCTCTGCCCCTCCCTCCACTGATTCCGCAGTGCTTTTACTTCCGGTGTTCCAGTGGCTTTCAAGCTCCTGGAAACAAACAAAACAAATTAACCCCAAGGTAACTTTGAAAGGATTTTGACTCTTTGATGTTTTTCCTTTAAGAAAATTCTAGACCTATAATCCCAGATATCCCAGATACAGGAGGCTGAGGCAGGAGTTCAAGAGTTCTTGTCTAGGCTGGGCAACATCGTGGGACCCTTCCCCCCCAGCTACCCCCACCCCAGGACTGTGGGCATGGCGCTGATCAAACTTGACTTTGGGTAGAGATCTGAGAAGGGAGCAGGTGCCAAGAGCATTCTTAGGAGTGGAGGGAGAAGAAACTGGTATCCCTGGTTACCTAGTGGACGGAGAATGCGAGGTTTGAAGGGAGGGAGAAGGTGCTGTCTTTGTAGCTTTTGAATTTTGGCTAGTGTGCATGTATAACCTATTCTGAAATAAACAGATAAGATCAAGAGACAAAGGTGGCGTTTGAGGCTGCATCCCTTTTCCCTGAGCTGGTGAAGTGGTGCTGGCCCCTTGTGTAGGAATGTTCCCCCTATACCCACTGCCAGGTAGGTTGGGGGGAGAGTCAGCTGTGAGAGAATAGCAAGTGCACTGGCATTTATGTAACTATAATCCCCAAAGGAAAACCACTTCCTAAGCCTCAGTATCCTCATCTCTATCACAGAAAGTTTGTTCATTGAAAGAACAAGCTCCATACCAACTGCGTGACCTTGAGTGTGTTATCTCTTTGTGTCTCAGGCTTCTCATCTGTGGAATGGAGATTCATCATGCTACCTTCCTCATGGGATGGGCAGGATTACCTGAGTTCAACTGCTTAGAACAGAACCTGGCATAGAGCACTAGTCACACATCTACCATCACAGCAGGCAGTGCTTGTTTTGCACAGTTCCAATACACACAAACTTTAGTTACCATGGTTCAGTAAAGAACACCAGTCCTTAATGACACGATTCAAATTCCAGTGATCAGGGTATATCAGTTACAAGTAATTACATAAAGCGTAAACTTTGTTGCTAGCTCTTTAGTCAACAAACTGCTACCTAAATAACAGGTGCACGTCATAAATCCATGACCAACCATGGCACTTATTTTGAAGTCTGCTGGTGCTTAGTTTCTGCATCTCTGTTGTTGGGATCATGCTCAGACAGTAAAGCATTTTATTTAGAGACCCTGTCTCTAAATGAAATACAAAACAGGGCTGGGGATGTGGCTCAGTGGTTGAGTGGCCCTGAGTTCAATCCCCAGTACCAAAAAAAAAAAAAAAAAAAAAAAATGGAGTCACTTCAACATCTTTCCATTTCAGTTGCACCAGACACAGAAATCTGCTTGAGGTTGAAACGGAGCATTGACTTTTATCCCACCATGCAAACAACTTTGCAGGATTCAAATCTAATATAAATGGAATTGCAGAAAAAGTAGCTGATCGTGGGAATGTTGACGCTGTCACCACTGGAGAGCCTAGATATACAGCCCCGGGGAATTTAGCATTTACCGTGTGCCAGGCTCTGTGCTAAGTGCTTTAAAAACACTACTTAATCCTTACAACCAGTCTAAGAGGTCAAGCGACTGTCACCATTCTGTAGGTAAAGAATCGGAGGGTTAGTGAGGTTCAGACATTTACCCAAGGTGATTCTGAGGGGAAGTGGTAGAACTTGGGTTTGAGTCCAGGTGTGACTAACTGCAGATCCCTGCCTCTCAACCATAAGGCCACCTGAAAAGGTGGTTTTTCTCCTGTGAAGTGCTTCATGATAATCCTATTATCAGGGTGGGCAGCTGTGCTGGGAAATATTCCATTCTCTCTCCTTCCTCCCTGCCTGTCTCTTGCTTAAATCCCATTTTGCCCACCTTCTCCCCAAACCTGTGCAGGCTCTGTGCAAATCAATCCTCCCTCTGACAAGCTGGTGAGGTAGGTCCCATAGAGTGCGGGTTCTGCTCCTCATCCACAGTGGCATGACCCCCAGATGCTTCTACGCCCTTACTCTTGTGGTACGTGGCCCCTGCCTCCCCTCACTCCTGCTGCATTCACTGTGTGTCCCAGCTGCCTTCTGGGTTTGCAGCTCTTGGCCTGGAGGTTCTGGGCACTGGGGCAGAAGAGGCCCCTGAGGTCCACTCCTAGCCCCTAGGCAGGCCTGGCAGGAGCTGTGGTCACATCTAAGATGACAGTCTCAGAAGTCTTCCAGGCAGATGCAATTAGCAGCAGCTAACGGCTCTGGGTGCCAGAGGGAAAGGAGGGCTGGGTTTCACTTTCCCGGTCTTCACTGCTCTCCTCCAGGAGCTGAAGGCATTGGCCGTGGCCTCTACAATCAGCCTCTGTAAGTAATCGGAGCTTTTTGGCTTTAGGATCCTTTCATTTTCCCACTCGGAAGGCTGTGTCTCTGGATTCTGCAAATTTCCCACTGGGCAAGCCTGTCTGCAGGTCGAAGGGTCCTCTGTAAGGGAAGGTGATGACAGACCAAGAGGCTCCCATCTGTCAGACCACCATCTTTGAGAAGTGCTTTGCAGTAGCTGCCATGCCCACCCCCCCCCCCCAGAGAGGTGAACCCATGAGGGATGCTGCTTCCACAGTGACCCTACTGATCCCACAGTGCCCTCAGGGATGGAGGTCTGGTTTTCTAAGGGTTTGGAAGGGTCCTAAGAAGCTGGCAGGACAACACTGAGTCCCTTCTCAAGAGAATGTAACCCCCCGACCCCTCATCCCCCTGCACCCTGCTCCTGTGTTCTAGGATTTGGAAACTACAGTGAGCAAAACAAAGATTCCTAATTTTGTGGAATTTATATTTTAATGAGAGAGCCAGAAAGTGAGCAAAATAAATTAGAGAGAAATATGGCATGAGACATTCTATTGAAGTGGGGAAGAAAAGCAGGGAACTGGATGGGGCATGAGTGGGGTAGGTGTGACTCGCTGGTATCACCTCACTCATAGGTGATAACTGAGGCTTATGGAGAAGAAGATCAGGAGGGAGAGATGAGCTGGGCATCCTGGGTTTTGGGTGATGACATTTGAAGAACTTAATTAAATTCTCTGATGGTCTAAGAGTTTGGAGTTCCTGCCTCTACACTGACTTCTGTCTCTGGAAGCGAGGGCTGTGTGTGAGTTGTGGGGAGTAGGAGGGATCTTTTCCTGATCTGAAGTAGGTTCTCGAGCCCTGGCCTGGATTCCTGAATGCTGGGAGGTGAGAGGAGACCACAAGAAGGTGGTTGCTCCACCATGAGCTGAGATGGTCTGCCGCAGTCTGGCTGGGCACAAAATCACGAGCCACTCACAGCCTTGTAGATTCAAACAGCAATTCTTTATTCCCGATCTCACACCGGCCATCTACAAAACACATTCTGGGGGCAAACACGTTCTGGGGGAAAATCCCAAATACTCTCTGAATCCCGGGAGAACTCAACGGGAACTACAGGAGCGGGCACGCCTGAGGCAGCAGGATACGCCCTATTCCCAGCAGGGTACACCTTAAACCTGGAACCGCCCTAAACCCAAGGAGAGCCCTAAACCCTGATCCGCCCTAAACCCGGATCTGCCCTGGTCCTTGAGCAAGGTCACCTTACATGCAGTGTCACTGCAAAATGTCCAAGGCAAGTCCATTTCCACGAGTCCTTCCTCTAAGCAACATGGGGTACGCTGGCAAGGAAATTGTCATACCTACTTGGCTAATGGCTCTCAGCATTGGTCCAACACTCTTACCTGGGCAGATGATCAGATGGGGGTGGGGGCTTGGTTGAGAGGTGGATGAAGGCCTTGGGGTTGGCTGCTCAGAAGTGCAGCTTAGCCTAGAAGACAAGTCCTGCTGTTGGTTTCTGCCTTTGGAAGGGCTATAGCAGGAATATGAAAGTTCAGTGGAAAGAGGCACATGATGGGTCAACTTAACTGGGCTAAGGGATACCCAGATAGCTGGTAAAACAGAATTTCTGGGTGTGTGTCTGAGGGTGTTTCCAGAAGAGAGTAGCATTGACATTGGTATACACTGAGTTAAGATCATTCAATCTTCTGAGGGGTGAAACAGAACAGTAAGGCAGAGGAAAGGAGGATTCTCTCTCTCTAACTGGTCCAACCGTCTTTTTGTCTACTTGGACATTGGAGCTCCCACTTCTCAGGCCTTTGATCTTGGAGTGAATTACACCACAGGCTTTTCTGGTTCTCTAGCTTGAAGACACCAGGTCATGGGACTACTTGGCCTCCATTATTGTGTCAGTCAATTCCCATAATAAATCTTCTCTTGCATATCTCTCTATATCTCCTGTTGGCTCTGGTTCTCTGGAAAGACCTGGACCAATAGAAGGCAGTTGGCCACAGGAATGGGAGGGCAGTCAGGACGCCCTTCTGAACTGACTCATCCTATTGCTGCAGCTCTGCTAAAGAGCAAAGAGCAAAGGGACCTGGTCAGGAACCCTGGTGCCTCTCTGGGATTGCCTGAGTGCCTATTATGCCCCAGGCACCCACACAGCATGCTTTTACCTATGACCTCTTGGTATAGTCGCTGCCCCTTCTTCAGGTTCACAAAGGGAGAGGCGCTTGCCCGACGCCAAACTTCCTGGGAAATGATGGAGCCAGAATTCAAGCCCAGGTCCCTTGACTCCAAAGCCCAGGTGTTTACCATGAACACCAGACCACCTCTCATGCCCAGAGAAAGATGCTGAAGGATTTGTCCTCTGGATATGGCTAGGCATTATCTCTGGAGGCAGGAGTCACAGAAACTTCTTTCTCAGCAGAGAATCCTGATGGAGTGGATGCTCTTTGCTCCTTGCTCTTGTGTGTGTCTGGAGAGGAGCAGGGTTGAGCAGCAGTGCAGGAAGCTGCTGGGCTTGTTGTAGGCATTTAAAGGAAGAGCACCTGCCCTAGGTCCTGCCACGATCCAGCCTGAAACATCTGGGCTGGTAATGTTTCTCCACAAACTCTTCTAGGGCAGGCAGCCACTCAGGGGACATTTGGGACTTTACAGGACATATTCCCTGACAATGTCCTTTAAGTCATGTGAGCATCTTCTTGGGACCCTGGAGTTCAACTCTTCCCCCAGGTTGGACTGGGATATTGGGGAAGTCCAGGTTGAGATGGGCTCAGGCAGGAGGGGCCAGCTGTTATCATTATAAAGAAGAAGAGGCTGAGGAAGTTTCTGACAGTCAAAAAACACCTGTTTTAGGGCAGATGCAAGGCATGATCTTGTTACCATTGATGGAAAGATGACATTTTGTCAGATACCAGGAGAACTCAGCGGAACAAACTGGCATTTATGTTCTACATGGTGCTTTGTCGATCAGCCACCAAAAAATGTGAGGTTTTCAGAAGTATTTCCTATAGCAAATCAGAGCCTAAGAATGTGCCTTTTAACAATACCACTACAATGATATGGGCTTTACTAAATGAAGAGTAGTCCAATTTTAATTTTAAAAAATATTTTACAAATTAGGATAGGCAGACAAGGTGATCCATAAGGGTAGCTTGCTTTTTTTTTTCTTTTTTAGTGGACACAATACCTTTATTTTAACTCTATGTGGTGTGAGGATTGAACCCAGTGCCTCAGGCATGCCAGGCAAGTGCTCTACCTCTGAGCCACAGCCACAGCCATAGCCCCCCAGCCCCCCAGGTTGCTTTTCTAAAGTGGCTTGCAGAACCAAAAGTTTGGAGGCTTCTATCAGGAAAAACAGGAACTATCTCCAAGGTCTCCTTATTGGGGGGTCTGGAAGGTTGTTGTAGAACTTAATTTCCACTGTTTTTGAATGGAGATATACTGTGTGTGTGTGTGTGTGTGTGTGTGTGTGTCTTTCTCTCTCTCTCTCTCTCTCTTTTTTTTGGCAGTTTATCTGGAGGCCTGTGGTTCCCTGCTGAAGGGTAGGACCACTGCCCTTGATACATAAATACCATCTTTTCAAAGAAGGTGTTATTTGTGTAAACATGGGGGGAAATCTGGGGGGAAACACATCATATATGGATGGTTAGCGCTGGGTGATTTTAATTTTTGTATACTCAAATGTATTTTTTCAGAATTTCCACAAAGAACACATATTCCTTTCATAAGGAGAGGGGGCAAAAAAAAATTGTAAAGACTTGTCTCAAAAACATTCGGATTTATAAAGTCCTTTCCACTACATTCTAATTTAATCCACACAACAATGCATTCTGATGTTTATTTCCATGAGGGCTTTAGAGGAGAACCTTCAGGAGGTTTAGAAACCTTCTGAGGACATAGGACTCTGAGTACTGAGTCACAAGTGGAACTCAGTCTTCTTGCTACAGATTTCCAATTCAGTTGGGGTCAGTGGGACCTTGGGATGAGTGGATTGAAGCTGCAGAAGGAAATCAGGGCAGGTTGGGAGAGATCAAGCTAGGGGAGCTGCCAGCCCCTGGGGAGGCAGAGGTTTGTAGCTGCTGCTAACAGGGTTCATCAAACTTCTGGTTTTATTGGTGGCTGATCTTGGGCGGGGCAGGGGAGGGGGGCGTGAGTCGAAAGCACCTGTGCAGGAGATTGGTCCTGTCTGGCTCCTGGCAGCTGGATTTGCTCAGTCTGACTCACCTCTGTAGTTGGAGACACCGCCATGCATCCCCCCACACCCCCATTCCTTCTTTCTTGCTGGGCCCAGGCAGGGCGCTCTTCCTTGTGAGTTGGACATAGTGAGAGGCACATGGTCCAGGGCTGGCCAGCTTCTCACATCAGAAAATCTTAGGTGGGCTGGGGATGTGGCTCAAGTGGTGGCGCGCTCGCCTGGCATGCGTGCGGCCCGGGTTCGATCCTCAGCACCACATACAAACAAAGATACTGTGTCCGCCAAGTACTAAAAAAATAAATAAATGTTGAAAAATTCTCTCTCTCTCTCACTCTTTCTTTAAAAAAAAAGAAAAAGAAAAAGAAAAGAAAATCTTAGGTCCTTCCATCCTGCTGGGATGGGGCTCTAGACTGAGGTAAGACTGTGGACCAAATCTATGAGAATTTTGGGAGGGAACTGGAGATGGGGCAGGGAAATGGATGGCAGAAGGAGGGATTCTTTTACAGATGCTATGAATGATAGTTCTGACAGTTGCTCATTCTTCAGTTGATTAGACACACACACACACACACAAAAAAAAAGAGTGGGAAGAGGCAGTAGGAGGAAGGAGATGTGAGCCTTTGGCCAGAGCCCCTGAGGATGCTTGGGGCTGCTCCAGCTGGCCTTCCCCATTTCTCACTTGGGGTCAGCCTTGCTAGAGTGAGGCTGATCTGTCCCCGCTGGTCAGATGTGTAACAGCTGAGATAATTCTGGAGTCCAGACCAGTGGGAAGGAAGATGCAAAGGTACATTTTTTTTTCTAGAATTCAAAGAAGTAGTATGTTGGAGCCAGTTCCTGTAGCTTGCAAGAGACCAATTGTTAAATTTTCAAGAAACTTGAGAATCATCGTGCTGGTTGCTTGTAATTGGTCATTATGTGAGTATTTATACCACAAACATTGCAAACAATACAACGTAGGACTTGCCCCTGCTACCCCGGGCAAGGAGTAGCATTTTCCTGGTAACTTTGGGCTCACTGTGGCCTTGTGAAGAGGAGGATGGCCATGATGTCTGGCTTTGGCCTTTTTTTGAGGGGCGGGGGGTTGTAGATGGACAGCATGCCTTTATTTTATGTGTTTATTTTTATGTGGTGCTGAGGATCGAACCCAGTGCCTCACACATGCTGGTCAAGTGCTCTACCACTGAGATACAGTCCCAGTCCTGGCCTTCTCTTTTTAATGTCACCATGAGAATCACCCGGCAAGTGCTGAATAAATATTTTTACTTTGGAATGCTAATTCTGAGATGAAATGTAGGTCATTCTGTCTTTGGCTTTCTGTTTTCCTTCTCCTGTACCTAAATCATGCAGAACAGGGTTGGCTAGAGCCAAATTTCTTGCACTCTCCTCATCTTCCTAGACCTGATAGTTGCTGGTACAATTCCCAGTACAAGTTCATAAAACCAAAAATAGTTGTTCAAGGTGGACCTGGGGGATTGATATCACCTGCAATTGAGACTTTACAATTTTCCTAATTGTTGTCAGCAGAGGGCACTACAGGACTAATGATGTGTCAGTTCCGCTCCTTAATAATCCCTAAAAGATGGGGGGAAATCATTAATTTGAATGAATTAGGAAGGGGTTGAACTGAATTGGTGCCTTTTAAGTAAAGCATTAATTTTGAAAAAGAACTGCAGTGCTCAAGTGATAATAATAAACATCGCTTTACTATATTGCTGTTTACACTTGTCCTGCCTGTCTTTGTTTAAATCTTGCAACAATCCAATCCAGGTGTAGGCATAAGAGGGCAGCAAACAGAGGGGTGGGTTCTGCAGTTAGAGGGTCTGTCCTCTAAATACTGGCTCTATCTCTGACTGACTCTCTGACTTTGAACAAACTACAAAACCTATCTCCTGCTTTGGGGATAATACTAGTACCTGACCCCAGGGCTTGGTGTGAAATGAAAAGAAAATATACAAAGAGCACATAACACACTGCTTTGCGTAGAATAGCACTCAGCAGACATTGGCTCTTACTTATTGTTGTTATTACACCAGGTACCTAAGCTGGGAGTGAAGGAAATGCTCAAGGTCATGTCACTAGTAAGGGCAAAGCCAGGACAGAAGTCCTACTATGTCTAACCCAGGGCCTCTGACTCTGGCCACCACCTCTCCTGACAAAGTGGACAAAGCTTCCAGCTGTGCTGATATCCCATTCCTGCTGGAGTGCTTGAAGACTCCTTAAAAAAAAAAAAAAAAAAAAAAACCCTCTTGAAATCTGATTTATACTATTAATTCACTTAGTAACTAATTTCTCTTAAAGAGCTCACAGTTAACTTCAGCCAAGTGCTATCCAGGCCTCATGATCTCAATCTGAGTGTTTGAAATCAAGTAGGTTCACTGTCCTGGGTAGTTTAAGACTGGTGTTGTGAACTCAAATGACTTCAGTGCCAGTGGGTATCCTAGGACGGGAGTAATAGAGATTGACTGTGTAAAACAAGAACTTGGCATGCAGGTCTAGCATTTCAGATTTTCTGATTTTTTTTTTTTTTTTTTTAAGAAAAGCAAGAACTCCAGATTTTTATGTGAAATATCCCAATCAATAAATCTTGTTAACTAATTTTAAGTTTTATGATAAAGACTATGGGGTGCAAATAACTAATGTTGGTAGGGCGCCTCCATTCTGTGGCTACTGTTAACAGTCCCTGTATAGGCCTTGAAGTGGGGTAGGAGGGGACAGGGTGTTCGTGGCACGTAAAAATGATCTCACTTAGGTCTGTAGATCCTCATCAAAGCCAGTGAATTTTGTATAATTGATCAATTTCTCCCTTTGGCAGAGTTAAGTAGCAGTCTTTGCTCTTTCTGTAAATAATCAATTCCTTTTCTAAGGAGCTTTGGAGGCTTCTGGATGGAGAATTAGAATGACTGGAATCTATCAGCAACCCTGCAGAGTGACCCCAGGCAAGAAGCAGCAGACCCTTCCCTT
This sequence comes from Callospermophilus lateralis, assembly GCF_048772815.1. NCBI lineage: Eukaryota > Metazoa > Chordata > Mammalia > Rodentia > Sciuridae > Callospermophilus > Callospermophilus lateralis. The sequence goes on along the minus strand of NC_135307.1, from coordinate 66,120,459 downwards.
CCTCTTCTTCCAACACACCCTTAAAAAACGTAAAAGGGTGTCCACCCTTTTAAGATCAGCAATGACTATTTTCCCCTCTCTGTAGAAACTTGCTTCGAGGAGGCTTTAGTTTCTAAAAGCCAAGCTAGGAACCTCCTTATAGGCCTACATTAGATATTCCTTCCCCACCCCCCTAATTTGAGTTTATATATAAGTATTTCTATATATGTATTTTGTCATGGTGGTGGCTTATACTGGTGATTGAACTCAGAGGTGCTCTACCACTAAGCTAAGGGTCTCTTTAAGTTGCCCAGGTGGGTTCTTGAACTTGTGATCCTCTTGCCTTTGTGTCTTGAATAGCTGGGGTTGCAGATGTGCACCATTGTGTCCTACTTTAAATTAGTATTTTCATTCTCACTTATTCTTTAATACTTGAGAATCTTGGAAACTTATGAGCCAATGGTGTAGTCCATGCAATGAGTCAAGGCAGCTACAAGAAGTGTGTCATTTTGGGTCCTTGGAGAAACAGAAGCCAAGATGAAACCAGGCATACAAGACCTCTAATGTTGAGAATGTCTCTGAAGGGGGCTGGGGATTTAGCTCAAGTGGTAGCGCGCTTGCCTGCATGCATGCGGCCTGGGTTCGATCCTCAGCACCACATACAAACAAAGATGTTGTGTCCGCCAAAAACTGAAAAATAAATATTGAAATTCTCTCTCTCTCTCTCTTAAAAAAAATGGTCAAACTTATTGATTACTTAAAACAATAAAATAAAATAAAAAAAAGAGAATGTCTCAGAAGGATAAAAGTGAGGGAGTGGGAGAAGGTGGGGAGAGCCTTCAGGCAACAGTGCAGGCCTGACACATGCCAAAGGAGAGAGGGAGGAAAGAGGACTGGGTTGGAAGAAACTTGGACTGCAACGCAGCTCCAGAAACATCTTGGCCAGGCTGATGGGGAGCCTCAGAGCAGATGAGTCACCACTGGGCAGCACAGGCCTGGTTCTGGGGCCCCTGTTGTGCCCAGGGGAAGGTAAGAGCTCAGTGCAAAGGCTCCAAGGATCTAAAAGGTGCCACTGCTGGCAGAGCAGCTATCAGCCTGCTATTACTGCAGCAGCTTTTATCCCCAAGGGGGAGCTGAGCAGTGCTCTCATGATGCCACGGTCAGCAGGAAGATCGTCATGATCCCATATATGTGGATTTTACTTATTTGTACACAAGAGGAAGCAGAGTTGGGGATTCAAACTTTATCTCGGCTTCATGGCCATCACTGCCCTGACTGGGACCTTAGGCAAGGAGCTAAATTTCCTTATTTATTAAGACAGTGAAAGTATCTTTCCCACAGAATTATTCTAAGAGTTAAAATAGAAAGTATATAAAATGCTTAGTCCAGTGTCAGGTACCTAGCAAGTGCTAAGCAAATATTTTAAATTTCAAATGTATTATGAGATGAAATATAGACTGCTGTGCAATAGCATTCACTTTGATTTATTGAGGTCTTCTCAATAAATGATATTGTTAAAGCTCAAGTGAGGATGCACTATGGACAATGGCCACCAGCAGCACTCTCCTACCAATGCTGTGAAGTAGTTTCAGTTATTATGTCTATCCTACACAGGAGCAAACTGAAGCCCAAGAAGGTCTTGGTGATTTGGTGGAGCAGGTAACTTAGGAACAACGGAAAAATTGTATGGCTTCCCTTGGTTAATTTTGGCCAGGTGACTGCAGAGAGGTTGGGCTTTTTCACTTAATGCACTGGGACCCGGGAGAATGTGAGGCTGATGATGTTGAAGCTGTCTGACCTCTGCAAAGGTAAGACTCTGAGGAGAAGGCAGAAGCAGAAGTAGTTGGCTGGCTAATCCAACATTTATTCAAACCTTTTCTCCTCCACTGAGATAGCTAATTGTTCAGAAATACTGAAAGGGTAAAGTTTCTAAGCTGCAAAGCCTGAGTTAAAATGTAAAGGACCAGGTATTGTAAAGTTTATGAACTGCACTCAGAATCTGAAATTCCTGAGGCAGTTAAGACAATACCCGGGACAGCCCATTAGATATGTGACGAAATTCCCCCGCCTTGACCACTTAGTTGTTTAACAACCTGGACCCAGTGCAGTTCGGCACGTAGGCACTCTGGGGCCCAAACCAATCAGTTTGAATGTATCCCCCTCCTTAAGATTGACCTATCACTCCTGCCCGACCTGTTCCCGCCAATGAACGTACTAATCATGTTTGAGAATTGTTGTTTGATTTTCCCGCGCCTCATGATGATTTGCTCTGATGTATGCAAAGCCCCCGCCCTCCCCAAAAAGTGTACTTAAGCGCTGCTTAACCCCTTCTCGGGGCTCTTGGCCGCTCTCCCTTCTTGAGAGAGCACGGAGCTCCAGCTAGCTGGATCTTCAATAAACCCCCTTTTGCGGTTGCATGAGTCGGTCTCTTGGTGGTCTCTTCCTCCGTCGTTCGCCGGTCCCTTACATTTGGTGCGTTGACCGGGAATCCCGCAGCGCCGGACAAGGAGACCCCAACGGACTCCTCTAGGGGTAAGTAAGGCGCCTTTTCTTCTTTTTCTTGCGATCGCTCAGAGCTTTTCGTTCAGGTTCGGTTTAAGGGTTGGCAGAGTGGCTGCCAGCGGAGAGGGTGAGTTCCCCCTGGCGGTGGTGGACAGACGTGTCCTGAAGCCACAGGCCACGTCCCCAAGGGACGCCTTGGAGGACTCCGAAAGGGAGGGACGGAGGTGCCCTCATCAGGCAGAGGGCCGGAGGTGCCCTCATCAGGTGTACTCTGCTGCCAACCCGTCTGGTCTTGCCGGCTACTCATTTTCTCAGGTTGAGTTTACTGTCTGTCTTTGTGGTCTAACCCATCAGGTTTTGCCAGTTACTTGGTTCTAATTTTTGTCTTGGACTCATGTTAAACGTTTACTGTTTGTCTTTGTCTGTGTCACGTTTGTATTGTCCCTGTCTTTGCCTGAGTAACTCCCATTATGGGACAAAGCCACCCACTGCACAGGGAAATACGTGCTGGGGATCTAAGAACTTTGATATCTCGATTTAACTTTTCTCAAAACCCTGTCCTCATTATTAAATTGGCATTAATTGGCTTTGGGAATGGGAACCGAATTTTCAGTCACAAATTTTGGCACCCCAGAGGGGACTTTAGAGGAGTCCCCACTCTGCCTTCTTGGGGAAGCCTAGCACTCGAAACAACTGCAAGCAGAGGATGAACTTTTTGGGAGCTGACTGCTGAAAAGTTAGGAGATGTGGGAAATGCCTGGTGCCTGGGGTCAGACCAGACCAGAGGAACTAATCCTGTAAGTAAAAGGTGGGATTGGGGGACTCCCAGCAGCTGCCAAGGCCATTTTGCCTTGGGGAACTCCCTCTTCCTTACCTGCACTTTAAGGATTACTCCACCTCTGTCTACTTAAAAAAAGGGGACAATGAATGCAGAAAAGTGTTGATATTATAGATTGTTTCTTGGGGATGACCTTGGCTAAATGTGTATTTAAAAGATAATTTTTTATTGTAACAATCTGGTATCTGAATGGGTTTCTAAAACATTGCACAATCTTGCAGTTAAAAGTTGGGTTTAAGTAATTGTTTAGTTTGAGATTTCAGATAGTTCATGCTAAAAAACTTAAATACTTAGGATAAAAAATTAAAAAACTCTACTTCCAAGTTGGCAAGTAACTCCCAATCATTCAGTTTTATTTTTTCATCAATTTTGAACTGGGTAGCCTGAAAAAATTTCACTAGGTATACCAGTGCATTAACTTGGGCAAGGATAGTAAATTATGATGACTTATAGATAAAATGCCTTAAACATGAGGTTTCTGCTCAGAATTCCAGTTTTCCCAGTTCCTTCCAGACCTCAGCCAGGACTTAAGTTGATATGCACATAGAAGAAGCCTGGGGCTCAGTAGAGGACAGATCTGAGATCCAAGGAAAAAAAAAAGAGTAAAAGTGTCTTTTTACCTGAACTCAAACTAGACCAAACCAAAAAAGTAAATTGTATGGTATTTACTAATTACTGGCCAGTCATCTTTTTTTAGGACTCTTGCTTTTCCTTAGATTCTGTATTTTTTTGAGCTCATAATTTTGATCCTACAGGCAAGTTAATGTTTTTCTGATAAGTTCTATTTTTGATCAACTGAAATTTTTTTAAACACTGTGAGATTTCACCTAAAAAAAAAAAAAAAAAACAACTTCAAGGCCTTGTGTATGTGTGCACACTTGTGTTATGTGTTGTATGTCAGTATGTCTGTATGTGTGTATGTCCATATATCATGCAATTATATAACAATTGGCAGATATATGAGGAGCGCTCATAAAAAAAATTTTTTAAAAATGGATCCAAATATCCTTGATTCACGTGATTCAAATGGTTCAATTTAAATTGGGTAAACAGATAAAAGTAAAGATGTCTTTAAAATTAAGCTTATAAGTTTTTCTAGGTGTTCAAAAAGACCCTAATAAAATGTTGATGTCTATGAAATAATCTGTCTAAATTCAAAAATTTATAAGTATTCTTTCAAAATGTGAACAAAAGGAGGTTAACAGATGAAAAAAAATTTAAAAATTAAACAGCTGGTTAAACAAGTGCTGTTGTTTTAGAAAATTGTGCTATGTTATTTCTTTAAAAGCTAAACTTGGTTAACATAAAAACATCAATGTAATTGTGCTATTAATGTGTTCATATCTTCCAGGTATACAAGTCTGTAAGGTAAAAGCTTCAAAAGAGCATTATATCAAGCTGGTGTTCTAAAATTGTATGGTAATTTTAGGCTTAAAAAGAAAAACATGTTGAAGATTTATTTATATCATTTGTGTTCTATAACAGGACTTGTTATCAATAAGTTATATAAAATTCCATGTTACTTTTTACACTGAGATACAATTTAAATGTATTTTTAAGATAATGAGAGTCTAATCTGTGTGAAGGTTTTATTGCAAAACACAAAAATACTTTGCTACTTTTCTACAAGAGGTTAAAAGCTTTCAACTTTTCTTTAATTCATGTTTTAGATGTGATATTATGTTGTGTTAGCTAATATTCATGTATACTTGAACAACAATTTATGTAAACTTTGTAAAATGATGTCTAAAAAGCAAAGATCAGCTTCAAAACTATAGTACTTAAGATTTATGAAGAGCCCCGCCTTACTTGAGATAAGGCTCTATGTCCCACCTCATGTGAAAGAAACTATAAAAAAAGTAGGCCAGATTTCAGTACATTTAAAGTTGTGTCCAGGGCTGGGGATGTGGCTCAAGTGGTAGTGCACTCGTCTGGCATGCGTGCGGCCCGGGTTCGATCCTTAGCACCACATACCAACAAAGATGTTGTGTCTGCCGATAACTAAAAAATAAATAAATAAATATTAAAAAAAAATAATAAAGTTGTGTCCAAAAGTTGGTTTTTGTCACGATTACCAGGATCTCAAACAGGGGATTATAATGTATAACCCTGCCAAAATTCAAGGTAGCTATTATATAAACTAAATGTTTTTACTCTTGATAATTGTATTTTGTAGTTTTCTTATAAATGATTTAAGATTGCCTGTTAATGTTTTAAAGAGGTACTGCTTTAAGAACACACAACCTGGGTTAATTTAAGATAAGGAGTTACCACCTACAGGATAGAGAGATAGACATTAAAGCCCAGTACTCTTAATATAAGGCTGTTGAAACTTATTTGCTGGATGTTTAAGATTAAGTTTTAAAATTAGTTAAATTAAAAGGGCCAAGAAAACCAATATTTGGCTCTTGCCCTCTGAGTCAGTCTGAATCAGGGAATAGGGGACTTCTCCAAAGAGCTCTGCAACTCTAGGCCGAATAACCTCCCGATCAGGGAGATTAATGAGACCGGTGGAGGACAGAAAGCCAATCAGTGCATTTGCTGTGAAGAGGAGGGTCATCAAAGAAGGGAGATATCCCTGATGCTTCCGAGGGAAGCCACATGGTCAAGCAAGGCCTGGACCCATCCTAGTGCAAATGGCACTAGCAGAACTGAGAAGCTGCTGTAAGTTCCCCGAGGACTCCCAGGGAAACTCAGCTGACTGTTAACAATAGATAGAAATAAAAGTCAGTTTGACTTGCTTCATCTTAAACACTTAGGAAAGACAGTCAAAGCCAAAACACAGATATTCCTGGACATTTTAAATGATAATAATAGTTAAATGTAACTTCTATAAATAAGTAAACTGGAGGCTACAAAAGAGATTCTCAGACAGGAATGCCTGATAACTACCAAAATGGACTGCCAGAGTAGTTTTAGTTTAAGGCCCACAGATATCCCTAACCTATACAGGTAGGCCTGGTGTTTACTAGTATGATCATTTAGCCCTAGTAACAGAATTAAAGATTTCTCTATTAGACATAGGTCATACTAGTAAAAGGATTTTGCAAGATCAGATGACATTAAATTATTAAACTGTATCTTAAAAAAAGGACATCTGTAACCCTAAAAGTTAAATGTTGTGTTTACATCCCTGACATTTCTGACAAGGTGACAAATATCCTTAAAGATTTACATGCTCAGATGAAGCCATGTCCTCAGCAACTTTGTCATGAAAACAATATCTTAGCTCCTGGTTCTTGGTACTTCCTGGTGGAAAACATTGTTAGTCTTTGTCTTTGCCATCATACTCATTGGCATATTCCTGTGCTATGGGATTTAATGCTGCATCAATATGGTTCCAGTACTAATAAATTCTTGTTTCTCTTATAGACCACCCGTCACTCAAATGGCCTTCCAGTCTATTACTTCTCAATCAGTCTTCTATCTTGGACCACTCGATAGACCCGATTTTAAAGGGGGACTCCAAACTGCTTGCCCCACACCGTCCCTTTTCAGCCTGAAGAAGCCAGAAAGATCTTCTTCGCCCCCTTCCTTACAGCAGTAAGGAGTTCCCAAATTAGAGTGGGGAATGAAGCCAGATTTAAAGTTAGGTAGTCAGTGTAGTTAGATCCGGTCTAATATCGAGTGAAATCTAAAGTGGAGGCCATGCTGAGAATGATTCCAGGGAATGCAGAACAACTCATGAAATGTGAAACCCTTCAATAATTATGATGCATCACTTTTAAGATTAAAAGTAGTCAGAAAAAGGAGTGGGGGATGAAAGGGTAAAGTTTCTAAGCTGCAAAGCCTGAGTTAAAATGTAAAGGACCAGGTATTGTAAAATTTCTGAACTGCACACAGAACCTGAAATTCCTGAGGTAGTTAAGACAATACCCGGGACTGTCCATTAGATATGTGACGAAATTCCCCCCCCCTTGACCACTTAGTTGTTTAAGAACCTGGACCCAGGGCAGTTTGGCACGTAGGCACTCTGGGGCCCAAACCAATCAGTTTGAATGTATCCCCCTCCTTAAGATTGACCTATCACTCCTGCCCGACCTGTTCCCGCCAATGAATGTACTAATCATGTTTGAGAATTGTTGTTTGATTTTCCCGCGCCTCATGATGATTTGCTCTGATGTATGCAAAGCCCCTGCCCTCCCCAAAAAGTGTACTTAAGCGCTGCTTAACCCCTGCTCGGGGCTCTTGTCCGCTCTCTTTTCTTGAGTGAGCATGGAGCCCCAGCTAGCTGGATCTTCAATAAACCCCCTTTTGCGGTTGCATGAGTCGGTCTCTTGGTGGTCTCTTCCTCCGTCGTTTGCCAGTCCCTTACAATACTTTTCCCCTTCTTCACGTTAGTAGCAGAGCTTCTCAAATTTTAGCTAGTACATGAGTACCCAAGTACTGCATTTCCCAGCATCCCTTGCAGTTAGTTGTGATCATGTGACTCCATTCTGGCCAATGGGATTTGAGCAGGAAAAATGGTGAGTGTAACTTCTGTATCACATTCTTTTATTTTTTATTTTTTTTGGTAGTACTGGGGATTGAACCCAGGGCTTGTGCATGGGAGTCAAGCACTCTATCAACAGAGCTATATTCCCAGCCCCTCTGTATCACATTCTTAAAAGGAAGCTTCTTATCATTTTCTTCTACTTTCTGCCCACTTGGTTGCACAATGACAGTGCAGCTACTGATCAGACCTTGTGATGAAGAGGCAGAACCATCCCACAGTCTTGAACGTGACTTGTTCTTTGACTATTATATGAGGACTAATCAAAACAAAAAACACTGCTTCTACTTTAGGCACTAGAAAACTCTAAAAACACACTTTCTAGCCTCTGCAGGGGATAGAGTAGCCATATGGCACTGATGTATCCATTCAGTTGCAAGCAGACATCAGCTAGGGGCTTTGGGGAAGGATTTGGTTTTCTAGACATGAGAATCAGAGGCAGCTATTCTCTCTTTTCTGCCTTGAACAATCCTTCAGTAACCCTGAAGACAGTGATACCACTGGTTACCTGAGTCCTTGCTTCTCCATTGCTGAAGTACAACACCAGAGAAGCGCACTGAGGCAAGTGTGGAGTAGAAATTAAGAGGCTTTATTAAAGGATAGCAGGAAACAGACAGACAGACACACACACACACACACACACACACACACACACACACCCAGGAAGGAGGAAGTCCCTTCCCTTTTACATCTAAGGTTTTCTTTGTCCTTCTACATTCCTGTCCTTTATCTTGCTTATTTCCCTTTATCCATGTGTGATAGGGGATGCAGGTGGGAAGGCCAAAAGGTGGGAAACAGGTGGGCTGATGGGGGTGGAGGGGAGGAGTGATCACCCTAGGCCCTTCTTGCCTAGGGTGAATTGATTAGCACTTCCCTATCTGCTGGGAGTTGCTTCACTAACTCCTCTTTAGGATGGGCCCAGGCCTTGGGGACATTAGCATTTCAATATTCCAGGTGCAGTTTCTGATTTCTCAGACCCAGATCAGACTCCATTTTCTTTATTAGACTTGACTCCATTTTTCTCTATTAGACTCACTATCAGACCCGATTTACCTAGCTACACTAACTACCTATCTTTAAATGTGACTTTAACAGTGCAGCAGGGCAGAAAAGAAGAGGCTGGGTTCTCAGTAACATTACTGAGTTGCAACACAGAAATGTCATCTATGCCTATTCTGGACTACTTGTTCTATAAGAAGAAAACCCATATCTGTACTTCATATGTGAGAAAAGTAAATTACACTTTGTTGAGGCTTCTATCAGCTGAGTTTTCTGCTATTATAGCCCCAAAGCCAAAATATCAGTGGGACTTAATGCTGTGACAGAGAGCCCAGATGTTGATGATGTCCTCTGGCTCTGAATTTAGCTGGGCCTGAGACTGCCCCCAGCCCCTGGGCTTTTAGGTTATTAGAGATGGCCAGTTCTTTCTCTGCTTAATTTGAGTTTTCTGTTGCCTGAAACAGAAAGACAGATACAACTCCTGATCATTTGTGCATAATGATGTTTTGGTCAAAGATGAATTTTATATACGATGGGGGTCTCACAAGATTATAATGAAGTTGAAAAATCCTATCATTTAATTTCTTCTTTTTAGTTGTTGATGGACCTCTATTTGATTTATTTATTTGTATGTGGTGCTGAGAATTGAACCTAATGCCTCACACATGCTAGGCAAACACTCTACCACTGTGCCACAACCCTAGCCTGAAAAATCCTATCATTTTTATTGTATCTTTTTTATGTTCAGATACACAAATACGAATAGAGTCGCCTACAGTGTTCAGTATGGTGACATGCTGTGCAGGTTTGTAATCCAGGAGCAATAGGCTGTATGATACAGCCTAGCTGTGTATTGGTACACCAACTTGATTTGGATATAATAAACTATGATGTTGCACAGTGATGAAAATACCTAACGATGCATTCCTCAGAGTATATCCCCATCATTAAGCAATTTGACACCTGACCATACTACCAAGTAACTAAGTGGAATGATTCTGTTTTCGTCTCCTCTGGTCCCTCCCTAAAATGTGATGGTGCAATAAATGACTAGATTTATGGGGTTAGTAGTGTAGTAGCTCAGTGGTACCTAGGTTTAGCATGTGCAAGGGCCTGTATTTAATCTCCAGCACCACAAACACACACACATAGAGTAAAATTAGAGCCAGAAGAAAAGAAAGAGAGAAAGAAAAATAATAGCAAGATGAGCCAAGTTTTTTAAAAGCTTTGTATGCTTGTATAGTTCCTTGTTCAGAAATCTGCTGTTAGTTGCCTGGGATGTTGGGTTTTGATTTGCATGGGCTGCCCTTGACACCATTTGAGCATACTGATTGAATCAAGTGGCAGGACTCAGTTTCCCCTTTCAAGCCATCCAGAACTACACTTCTGAGGCCTTTTATTCTCTTTCCTCTCTTCCTTAGGTGTGGCATGGCCCATGGTAATTAACTCATGTCTGGAACCAATCTGGTTGTTCTACCAGCTTACCCTTAAGTCCATGGGCCATACCCCTCCTGTAATTACTGATCTCCAGGGTTTTCGTCACTTTGGAGAATGGACCATTTAGTCCAATCCTAATGCAGACCAGCATTAATAGGCAATTGCCACAGGGAGATAATACAGGAAGAAAAATGGCTAAAAATATACAGTGAATCACAGAAAATTACATCTCTTAAAACCTACAGTGTATTCCCATTGCCATAGCAACCCTCGGCTAGTAATGGCAGAGCTGATTTATCACAGGCTTTCCCCAGCACTCAATTCAGCCTGAAGCGCCTTCAGCCTGTGGTGTGAGTTGCGGTGGCAGGTGACAGGGCTGTCCCAAGCTCTGTGTTTTCTCTGTCCCTTCCAGTGATTTTTCTGTGGAAATAGAACTTAAGTTCCTTCCACACACACAGGTCCCAGTCCCTTTTATGACTAAGATGAAGGTGATCATTTCTAACCTCTGAAAATGTATCCTGTGTTCTGCAGCAGGATGCTGACTTCCTGGAGAGGGCAGTGGGGCTGGGGATGTAGGAGGCTGTAGGTGCCAGAACCATCTGAATGAATGAAGATGGAGGGAGGAGATCTTTCCTTCTATCTTTCCCCTTCCTTTTCTTCTCCATCTCCCTCCCATCTTCTTTCAGATCTCCAACTCTTCTCTATCCTTCCTCAGTGGGTCCACTGTGAAATGGACTGACCACTCAGCAGGACCAGGACAAGAGGTCCTGGTCATGCTTTGACATACCAGGTGAGTCTGATAAGAGTATGATAAAAATGTATTTGGTGAACATTTTGTTTTTCCATCAGAACCTTATAAAATTCACTGGCAAATAATGTATGTTTTGTCAAAATTTTAACAAGTGAAATTTTTGAATGCTATTTTAAAAACTTATTATTTGGGGAAATATTCTGGACAGAATTCTGGAGCATCCTCCCTCCAAAATAGTCCCATCCAGATATGTTAAAATGACAAAGGAGACATCTGAAAGGAGTTCCCTCTGGAGAAATCTGGGACATCTAAACTTAAAAAAAAAAAAAAAAAAAAAATATATATATATATATATATATATATATATGATGATAGTAGTAGTTTAATAACCCATTGAATAAAATAAGAAAAGTCCATAGTGATATAAACAAAGAAATAAGTGGAGGAAAAGAAAAAGCTCTTACAGTAAAGTTTCAACTACTAAATATAGGAAAAATGAAAGAATTAGAATATCACCATTGGTGACTTTTATAGTAATAATGTATAAGGTAATCAGTAATAGTCAAAGTTTAATAAGGAATGATATATTTATACAATCTCAAAGTATCTCCAACAAAATAGTGATTTAAAAGACAGAAATAGTAAATTGACAGTGGAGGTATTTTTTGTTTGTTTGTTTTGTTTTTGTTTTATGCTGGGGACTGAACTCAGGGGTGCTTTGCCACTGAGCTGCACCCCCAGCCCTTCTTATTTTTTGTGACAGGGTATTGCTAAAGTGGCTGAGGTTGGTCTCAACTTGCGTTCCTCCTGCCTCAGTCTCCTGAGCTGCTGGGATTACAGGCCTGCACCACTATGCCTGGCTTAAATAAATGGCTTTTATTCTTCAAAAATGTCAGTCTCATGAAAGACAAACAAAGTCTGAAGAATTCTTCTAATTGAAAACCCCTAAAGAGACAGGACAACATATAATCTTAGATTGGAGTTGGGATCCATTTTTTCTTCTCTTTGGCTATAAAGAATATTCTTAGGAAAATTGGTGAAATTAGAAAAAGATGTGTTGTTTAGATAATAGTATTAATTTTTTTTTTTTTTTTTGGAACTGGGGATAGAACCCAGGGCACTCAACCACTGAGCCACTCCCCAGCCCTATTTTGTATTTTATTTAGAGACAGGGTCTCACTGAGTTGTTTAGTGCTCACTGTTGCTAAGACTGGCTTTGAACTTGTGATCCTCCTATCTCAGCCTCCTGAGCCAACTGTGATTATAGGCGTGTGCCACCACACCTGGAAATATTAATTTTTTGATGTAATATATGGGGTTCTGAAAGAATGTTCATATTTTTCAGAAAATATATGCTTATCTATATTTTACTCTCAGATGATTCAGAAAAAAAGTACTTAGAAAAAAAGAAAATGACAAGCAAATGAGGTGAGGAATGTTCAGGAATTCTTTGAATTTTCCTGTTTTTTTTTTTTGTGTGTGTGTGTGTGTGTATTTTTGTTTGTTTCAAACACCCTGGTACATGGTAAAGGAGCCATTTCTCCCCAGGACAGAAATCCCTCCATAACAGAGGGAACTTTCTTTCTCTGAGGCCACAGAGTGAAGTTCAGTATATGGAACCTGCTAAACTCCAGGTTCGGAAGGTGTCAGGGTGCAGTGGGGTGGCGGGGAGCACATGAAGCTCAGTCCCCCTCTGTCCACATTTGGTCCAGCCTGTCCAGAACATTGTATCTAGGTCCAAGGACCTCTAATACAAGTCCCAAAGCACTTACCCCAATACTCAAACAATAGTCATGACGTGTGCATAGATTCCAAAGGAAGATTTGGCATGTGTTATGCACTGTTCCTTTCTCTGACAGTGGTACCCTAATTCACTCTCAATATTGTGAGTGGCGGTGAAGCAGAATGTGGTTCTGTTTACAAATGATCCTGATTGAGTGAAGTAATATCTTGATTCCTTCCCATTTGGTCTAGGAAAATAAAAGAGGACTAAGATACAGACAAGCCTTAATCCCTTCTCCTTGGAGGTGAGGCTCTGTCCATTCCCAGCTTCTAGATTGCTGGCTTGTTCTTGGAAGAAGGCTTAGAGAGAGAAAAAAAAAAAATGGAGGCATTTTCAGTTCTAAAAAAATATTTGTCTCAATCCACCAATATCAGCCAGACATGAGTTGTATAAATCAAATAGGCACAGGGCTTCAGGCTGAGCTGTGAAAAAAAAATTAAATATTTAAGATCTGGTTGCCTTTATCTGATTAGATTAGTAAAAATAAAGACATGAAGTCTGAGCCCTTTTAAAAAAAGCCACAATCTATATATCCCTGCAGAAAAGGGGGACCTCACAGCTGGGCCTAGTTTGTGTATAGATTGTAGATAGTTCAAATCCCTGCCTATCAGGTGGCCCATTTGCCCACCTGCTACCTCCCAAATGGTTTGCTTCAGATGTAAAGGTCAGGCAAACGTCGGAGGAAAAGACCACCAAGAGACTGTCTCATGCAACAGCAAAGGGTTTATTGGGGGTCCAGCATGCTGGGCTCCAAGCCTACCTCGAAGAGGTAAAGAGCAAAGAGCCCCGAGAACAGCTTGAGCAGAGCTTATATACATTCTTTGAAAAGGGCAGGGACTTCACATACAGCATAACAAATCACCTCAAGCCGCGGGAAAATCAAACAACAACTCTAAAACATGATTAGCACATTCACTGGCGGGAACAAGTTAGGTAGGGGTGATTGGTCAGTACAAAAGGGGTATTCGTTTGAACTGATTGGTTTAAGCCAAGAGGGTGTACGTGCTGAACTACATGGTTTCCCAATATGTTATCAACCACCATAAACTACTGGGAGGGTTATCTGGCATCCCAGGTATTTCCCTGTCTCATGCTGATTGGTGGCTGCTAGGGGGCTGCTATGGATCCCCACCTAGCCTGACTGAGTCAGGGACACCTGGCACAGCAGATCTCTCCTGTAGATAAACAACTTAGCAGGGTGGGAATTTGCCTAGGAGTGCTCCAAGGACAAAGGCCATGTCCCTTCCTTGGACAGCTTTGCTCTGAGATAGAGGCTGGTTTTTCACAGAGACACTGTGTACCACATACTAGCGTTATTCAGTGATCAAGTGGGATTCAGGCAAAGAATGAGTAGATATTAACTTTAGGCCCTGTCAGTGCCCAGACATCCCAGCAGCTCTCTTCAGGGACGGGGGATGAGCATAATCTCCCTGTACCACTGCAGTCAGGGATGGGGTTGATCAGCATGGCCTAGAGAGAGCTTTGGTTTTTTTCAAGTCCCTCCATGGAAACATAATATGAACTCTTAACTGAAAAATGGACCACTTTCGTGGGCAACCTACACTTTCTTTTCATTGGCCAGTCTCAGGAAGCAGATGTTTGTTATTTTAGCAGAAATGTTCTCACAAAGGATTTCCTAACTTACATCCCATACACTTGGGAAAGAAGGGAGTGGGAAATTTGCACAAGGAGAAGCCAGTGCTTCACTGGACCCTGGTGAAGTTCCACTGTAGCGGGAGGAGTGTGGCTGGATGTCTAGGTACCAGTGGCTTCTCCAGCACTGCATGGGGTGGCTATGGATCAGGAGGGTATCACCACTATTTCCTGGGCTGTGAGTTCTGTAGAAACTCTGTTTTCCACTTACCACCTGGGCAGTGTCACTCTTGGTACATTGCTCAGAACTGAGGCTAAGTTATGGATCGTGCTTGGGCTTCAACCTCTCTTTGGGTTGGCTGAGTTCATACTTGGGACTTGGTATTTTGCAACACTATCATGTTCCATGTATCTTTATTGCAGAAGAATTTTATAATCCTTTTGTCCTCATCATATATATGAGAGTACGTCAAAGATAGCTTCAAATCCTTTGCCTCTCCTCCTAGCAAGAGGTAGAGTCCATTTTCTCTTTAAATTCAAATTGACACTGAGACTGGCTTTGGCCAACAGAATACATTGGAAGTAACACTTTGTGACTTCTAAGGCTGGGCCTTAAAATAGCAGCTTCCGAGATTGTCCTTCTTGGAAGTAGCTGCCATGTCTGGCCGCTCTGCGTGTCCCATGTGTTAAAGAAGCCCAAGCTAACTACATGGAGGGAGAGAAGACGTATACAGAAGTGTTGAGGTGCCAGACACCTTCCTGTGTAGCCACCAGGTGAATGAAGCCAAGGGAATGACCCCAGTCAACAGCACGTCGAACAGAAAAACCAACAAAAAGAACCCTGTTCAAATGGTTGGCCCACGGAGTTATAAGCAAAAAAGATAGTTGCCTTAAGCCAGCAAGATTTAGGGTTATTTGTCGTCCAGTAATAAATAGATAACCAAAACACACAATGAAAAGCTAAAGGGCCAGCACCACAGGACCCAGATGGATAAAGCTTCTTTATGTCCTTCAAATAGCAGAAACTCTACAGAGCTGGGAGCAGAGCCCAGAAAAACTCCTGGACTCCAGGTGTGGTTTACATGATGTCAGACAGAAATATTTTTCTGAAAGCAACTCTTTTTTCTCATACTTCTTTTTCTGTACACTGCCCCATTTGTCCTGTCCTGCTTGGTCATTGTACCTCCCTACTCTAGTCACATTTGTTCATTTTTGTTTTAAAAGACCCCATGGAATACCATAATAGTAACATTTGTAAACAATTTTGCTGTCCAACAAGAGGGGACTGTGTAATTAATTTATGATCCATTCATGGAAAAATAAACAACCTAGAAAGTATTAAAATCAATGCTTTAAAAGGGTCTCTTTGGGCAGTGAGGGAGATCCCCAATGTGTATTATGAAATAGGATGATCCTTAAAAAATATACAGGACTGGAGCTGTGGCTTAGTGGTGGAGCACTTGCCTCATACCTGTGAGGCACTGGGTTTTATTCTCAGAACCACATAAAAATAAATAAATAAATAAAGATATTGTGTTCATCTACAACTAAAATAAATAAATTTTAAAAATCTCTATATAATGCACATAGATACAACAGAGTAGGATAAGGGTAATCTGTAAGTTCTCATTGGAGTTTCCTGTAATAACTGTGTATGTAACTTTTGTCATAGGATAAAATAGAGGAGTGTCACTTAGGAGCTGGAAAGAGTGATGGGATGGAGGAAGACTGTCATATCCCTGTGGGAAGTAGAATTAGGCTGAAATGATGTGACTTAGACCAAAATACCTGAGTTTCTTGGGTTCCCTGCTCAGTATTTGCTCTTCTGTGCACAGAATTGCTGGTTCAGGCCCCCTGCCAACATGGCCTCTGTCAATAGTAGTTGAAGTCCAGGCTCATGTAGATTCTCAAGTGAATTAGAAATCAGAGCCAGAATGGTGGTTATTAAGTGAGTAGTGGCCTTGACAGAACTTCATCATGAAATGGTATTTATTAAACATTCTCTTACTTTAATGAGCCAGGAAAGAGGATTCTCTTCCCTTCATAATTTACAGTCATGTTTCTCAGCAAAAGCTGGGCTCCCTTCCTAATATGGTCCAGGACCTTGATCACCCTGAGCCGTATTACCTGGCAGAGTGTTCCAGGGATAGAAGTGTTAATGCAACCAGAGAGCAACAAGTACATGTCTGGTAGCTCTCTGGGACTTCTTGTCTACCTCTTACTTTTTTTCCTACATCCCACTAGAAATTACAATAGTAGAATCTGTGTATGGTAGACATCTGTCATTCAGTATCTTCTTTTCTACGGGAAATAGCGCCTTGCTTTCCTTTTGGGGAAACATCTCCCCCTATTCTGTTCATGTGGCTGGGAGCTCCAGATATCAGATATCTGACCCAGGCCTGCCCAGTTGGCATATTCCATTCTCCTGGACTTAGAGAAAAGGGTCACAAAGAGGCACATGACCAAAGTCAAAGCACACATTTCTTCGACATTGGCTGGAACTACTGAGCCAGCCAGGGACGGAGTATTTCTATTTGAGTTGCTAAGCTGGAAGGTTGCAAGCTTAGAGCTGCTTCTGGCCATCTGTGCCCCTCACAGGGAAAGCCCGCCTGAGAGTAAAGTCAACAAGGAGGGCAGCAGAGTTAGGAGAAGGACAGAAGCAGATTTTTTAATGTTGTGGATCCAGCTACTCCAGAATTTACTCTTGGATTTCTCAGTTGCACAAGCTAATAAAATCTTTTTCTTCTTTCTTTAGACAATTTGGATTGGATTTTCTCTTACAGAAAAAGGTAGAAGAAGGTGGAACTTGAATACGGCCTGTGAGATTAGGTAGAGTAACTTTTTCCTTTTGCTATTTTTTTTTCTTGTGGTGCTAGGGATCAAGTGCTCTACCATGAGCTACATCTCTAGCCCTCACTTTATGGCTTTTGAAATAAAATCACACATAGTCATTGTGTTAGTCAGCTTTCTGTAACTGGAACAAAATATCTGAGAAAAATAACTTAAAGGAAGAAAAAATTTTTTGGCTCTTGGTTTCAGATCATGGTCAACCAGCTACCTTGCTTTGGGCCTGAGGTGAGGCAGAACATCATGGCAGAAGGGTGTGGTAGAAGAGGGAAACAGAGAGAGAGAGAGAGAGAGAGAGAGAGAGAGAGAGAGAGGGAGAGAGAAGAAGAAGGAGGAGGAAGAGGAGGAAGAGGAGGAGGAGGAGGAGGAGGAGAAGGAGGAGGGGGGAGAGGAGGAAGAGGAGGAGGAGGAAGAGAGAGAGAGACAGAGAGGGAGGGATACCTTTCAAAGATATGTCTCCAGTAACCTTTCTCCACCTCCTAAAATTTCTATCACCTTCCAATAATGCCATCAAATTATTAATTCATCAATGGGTATATCTACTGATGAGGTCAGAGTCCTAGTGATCCAATCACTTCCCCAAGCCCCCGCCTTTGAACATTGCTGCATTGGGAACTAAGCCTTTAACACATGAGTCTTTCAAAGACATTCCAGATCCAGGGGCTGGGGACGTGGCTCAAACGATAGCGCACTTGCCTGGCATGCGTGTGGCCCAGGTTCGATCCTCAGCACCACATACAATCAAAGATGTTGTGTAGGCCGAAAGCTAAAAAATAAATATAAAACAATAATAATAATAATAATCATAATATCATTGTGAAAGGGATGAAAAGAAAAAGATATCAAAGACATTCCAGATCCAAACCATAATGGTCAGATTTGAGCCTCACCACAATTGTATGAAACAGGCAAAGTCTCTATTATTATTTCCATCTTACAGAGGAGGAAATCGGGGCTCAGAGAAATTGGTGGTATAGGCAGAGGCACAGGGCTAGGGAGCAGCAGAGCTCTTTCCACCACACAGAGAAGCTTCTGGTGGTACATTAGAGGTGGGTGGACAGAAAGAAGGCAAAGTGGGGATTTGGAGAACATACGCCTCAGTGACAGTAACTACAGTCATCCTTTGGTATCTGCTGGAGATTTATTCCAGGACCCACTATGGATATGAAAATCCTTGGATGCGTAAGTTTTTTATTTAAAATGCTTCGATATTTGCACATAATCTCTGCACATCCTCCTGTATACTTTAAGTCATCTCTAGATTGCTTACGCCTAATGTGATGCAAATGGAACAGTCAGTTATTAAACTGTATTGTTTAAGGTATGATGACCAGAAAAGTATCTGTATGCATTCAGTATAGACATAATTTTTTGTCAAATATTTTCCACAGTTGGTTGAAACTGTGAATGTAGAACTGAGAGATACCAAGGGCTGGCTGTGTTTCTGCTCTTTTGCCTCTCTCATGATTGCCTGTTATAGCACTAAATATGCAATAACAGTAACAAAAACTAATATTTACTGTTTGCCAGGTGCCTGGCATTGGGCTAAATAAGTACTTTATTTGGATTACCCTTCTCCTATTACTGTATCCAATATTCAGGTAGTACTACTATCACCATTTAACTAAGATGAAGTAACTCAAATTCAGAAAAGTGAGGCCACTTGCCTTAAGTGACATAATGACTAAGTAGCAGAGTGGAGACTGGAATCTAGATCTAACCCCAAAGAACCCCCTCTTGCCCTTTTAATCAGCAGGCTGTAGTTACTATATTCTTTATTTCTTTTTTGGCTACTTCATTTTTAGTACATAGAAATGCTACTGAATTTTTGTTGTTATTGTTGTTGTTTTTGTACCAGAGATTAAACTTAGAGGCACTTGACCACTAAGCCACATCCCCAGCCCTATTTTATATTTTATTTAGAGACAGGGTCTCACTGAGTTGCTTACCTCCTTGCCGTTGCTGAGGCTGGCTTTGATCTCAAAATCCTCCTGCCTCAGCCTCCCGAGCCGCTGGGATTATAGGTGTGCACCACTGCACCTGGTGAAATGCTATTGATTTTTGTATGTTGATTCTGTATCCTGCAGCTTTACTGTATTCATTTATTTTAACTTTTCTTTTTTGGTGGAGTCTTTAGGGTCTTTTCTAGATAAGATCTTATCAGTAGCAAACAGCAGCAATTTAGCTTCTTTTCCTTTTGAATGTCTTTTAATCCTTTCATTTGCCTAAATGCTCTGACTAGGACTTCCAGTGCTACGTTGAATAGAAGTGGTAAGAGTGAGCATCCTTGTCTTGCTCTGGATCTTAAAGCAAAGGCTTTCAGTTTTTCGCTGCTGAGTAAAATATTAGCTGTGGGGTCATTGTATATGACCTTCATTGTGCTGAGGCACATTTCTTCTATAGTTAATTTATTGAGAGTTTTTCTCACGAAAGGAAGTTACACTTTGTCAAATTCTTTTTCTATATCTATTGAGAGGATCGTGCAGTTTTTGTTCTTTATTTTGTTTATACAGTGTCTCATATCTTATGATTTATATAAGTTGAAGCATCCTTGTATCCCAGAGATAAATCCCACTTGATCATGGTGAATGATTCTTTTAGTGTGTTTTTGAATTTGATTTGTTACATATTTTTGATTCTATGTTCATCAAGGATGTTGACCTGTAATTTTTCTTTTTTTGTGGATGCCTTGTCTGGCTTTGGTATTAGGCTAACACTGGCCTCATAAAAAGATATTGAAGGTATCCCTTCCTCTTCGATTTTTTTTTTTTTTTTTTTTGGAAGAGCTTGTGACCTACCCACTTACTGATAAACACCCTGGCACTTGTCAGCAAATCCTGGTCGGCCTTCTGGCCTTTCAGCTGGGGCTGGAAAGATGTTCTAGGTTTGTCATTTTAATTGTACCTCTCCCTTCCTGATTAAGGGACACATATTCTCTAAAACTCCACAAAGGACATGATCCCTTCATGTGCTCTATCTTTTCAAGCTGGCCTTGGCTGGCTGGCTGTGGAAGCTGCAGAATCTACAAATGGTTCCAAATGATTCATGCAACCACCTGGCTTCCAGTTTTCTGGCTCTCGATAGTGCTCGGAAGCCCAGAGTGGTATTTTATGGGGAACAGGGGAAGTAGGGTCTGGCAGGAGTGAGGGCCTCTGCCCCCGCTCAGAAGGCTTTCCTGTGGCTCCCACACTCCTCCTGGCTTGCTCCATCTGTGGACTGTGGGGAAGCCAATGTAACTCGTTATCTATTTATTTTTTAAAGTGCTGCCCTTGGTGTTAAAGTCACCTTAGGGCACAGAGCACACAATTTTAAAACAATTAAAAGACATAAAACAGAAGATGGGCAATGATGGCAGTTTTTAAAAATCAGCAATAGAATACCCATCTGAGGCTCACCCTGGGGCTCCGATCAGCTCCCTGTCCTGTGGGCTCTGTCAGCAGGAAGGCCAGGCACGATTTTTCTCCAGTCCCTGTGAGCTGTTTGCTCATGAAACCCGGCCCCAGTCACCTTCCTTCAGACTCCCCTGAGTCTTTATGACTCAGCTCCAGGCCAACACCAACTCGTTTATTTTCTTTCTATCCCTGGCTACTGGTGGCTTTCCGGAAACGGTGGTGTCTGACAGGAACAGAGAAGCCAGCCTGCTCCAAGTGTCCAGCGTGGGGGTCCAGCCCAGCAGCCAGTGCATCACTGCCTGTGCCTCTCTAGTAGTTGATGACCAATAATAGTATTGATTATGACAATCATAAAGTGAGAGTTCCTTTCCAAGGTGGCTTCTCTTGTATGTCAGTCACCATTAATGTTTCTCCAGCTTTAAAAAACGTGCGGTTAGAATCAGAGGGGAGGAAAGAAGGCCAAGGCAACCACATTACTCAGGTTGAAAGAAAACTTGGGAAAAGCAAAGCACCATGTTGAAGTCATTTTCAGTAGCTGGAGGGTCTGTTTATAACTGGCTTCTGGCTGCTAGTAACAGAGATCCTACCCTTTGCAGGTTTGCAAACTGGATGATGAACCAAGACTCAAAAGAGCTGAGCTATCACTTCCTGCTTCTTCACCACCTTTAGTACCTTGGCAAAGTCCATTCTCTTTCTTTTTTTTTTTTAGCTTTTCTCACTGGTAAAACCAAGGTCTAGGACCTCTCCTTACCACACTGCATTATGGCTTTCATATCTCAGAGCTCCAATCACCACTGGCAAATATTGTCTTTTATCTGCCAGGCACCTGTAGGGATCTCCCATAAAATAAACATTTTCTAGTGTCTCAGCATCGCATAGATGGACATCTCCAGTGGACACAGTGGCATCTTAAGGGGAAGGAGAGGAAGCATCTTTTGGCTCAATTACATACGTATTCATCACCTACTACCTTTCCCAACCACTGTGTTGGTGATTACCATTTGGTTGCTCTTCCCTTTGGTGCCCAAGCAACCACATTCTGGAATTCTTTGAGTGCCACTTCACCTGAAGGAGCCACCCTGCCTCTGTCTGGACAGTAATGAGGTTTCCTTTCCAGCTTCACACTGACCTACTATCTTTCATCCCGCTGAGCATGCCCCGGCTGCATTCATTTCTCTCTATGCTGCGGTTTATTCAGCTGTGTTCTCCTGTGCTCTGCAGGCTATCTGTCACAGGAGGCTGTCACAATCCAATTGGAATTCACTTAATCTTTCCCTCTGCCCTATTCACTGAGCAAACACGTACATTCGGCATTTCAGCCATGGAAATTCTCAAGCCCTGTCTTCTTTTGCCTAAAATGGAAACCTCAGTGGCTTTGCAGAAAAATTCCACCTTCTTCTGCAACCTAAACCTAATAGCTATGTGTTGAATCCTTGGGATATGCCCAGTTCTATTGTGTCCTCAAGAGTTTTATGATGATTTAGTGGAATGAAACAGAAACAATTTGAAAATAGCACAGCACAGCAAGCTATCAGTATTACCATTAGGTGCCAAAATGTGTGATTCTAAAATGCTATCACTCACCCTAGCAGATGTT
Source organism: Callospermophilus lateralis (assembly GCF_048772815.1). Classification (NCBI taxonomy): domain Eukaryota; kingdom Metazoa; phylum Chordata; class Mammalia; order Rodentia; family Sciuridae; genus Callospermophilus; species Callospermophilus lateralis. Next base: position 66,098,249 of record NC_135307.1, on the reverse strand, counting down.
GACTCACATTAAACACTTATGTGCATTTCATTTCTACTTTATAACAAGCCTAGAAGATGAGGATTAGTGTCCTCAATTTTTTGGTTTACTTCATAGTGCTGGGGACCAAACCCAAGGCCTCGTGCATGCTAAGCAAGTGCTCTACCTCTGAGCTACACTCTCAGCCCAGGGTTCCCATCTTATACATCAGCAAACTGAGTCACAAGCAATTTAATTGGCCTTTGGTTTCATGGGTGATAAGACAACCCAGCTCTGTTCATCTCTGAAGGACATGCATTTTAACCTCTATGTTCAATAACTGCTTTTGTAGGCTCCGTGAAGGGGGTGTCTAGGTGTTTTGATCCTGGCTATTTCCAGAGCCCAATTAAAGAGCACACATATGTATGTATTTATAAATATATAGAGAGCATGTGTTACATGCTACACCTCTTACAGACAGAAAGATCAAAAGAAAAAGCCAGACAAAATGGTCTGTTTACTAGAGGTCAGGGTTGAAGGACTGCTGAGGGGTTCAGAGGATTAGGCAGGTCAGGCTTGGCCACTCCAGTAGGTCAAGGGAGAGGGGGAAAGAGAAAAGGAGAGAAAGTAAAAACACACATATATACACACACATGTATACACACACACATACACACAAACACACACAAACAATGAAGAAAACCCCCAAACAACCCAAACCCCATGCACCCCAATGCTGCCCCTGATTCTTCTCCCTGCTGGGTTCTTGTGGGGCACCCAGAATATCCTGAGGTGCTGCTTAGGTTTCAGTCTCACACACCCTGTGGCCTCAGGGGGGCAGGGCTGACGGTCCCCTGTTTTGTATGCCCTAGATGAGCTGTCCCTCACAGCCAATATTCCTTCAAATGAACTGAAATTAGGAAGCGTCCTATGCTACTAAGACTTTTTCTTCTTTTTTTTTTAGCCTCGTTTCTTTTTCTTATCTATGTTTTTTTTTTTTTTGGAAAGTAGCAAAGATTATAAGGGAGAGAGAACAGTGGAAAAGCCCCTTGGTAGTTGTAAGCAGAAATGAATGAGGTGCCTTTAAAAAAAAAAAAAAAAAAGCCCTAGGTCTGATATGTCCCAGATTGGATTCCCATTCTTAGAACTGAAAAAAAAGGAAAATACGTGAAGCTGTATCTCTCCTTTGAGGCAGCCTGGAGGGTCTGCTTCAACGAGGACTAAGGGGGAAATGTTTAATTTTATCAGTTTGTTCTGCTGGGTCCTTCCCTCCAGGACACTGTTTAGTGCACCGAATGAAGTGGAAAATGAAGACCAGGTAAGCAGTCAGCTGTGAAAAGCTCTAATGGACCCAGCACCCCTTTGGGAATGAGGAGGCTCTTGCTGGTACTCAGGATCAACATCTCTCTCAGTTCAGCAGGCTTTGTTTTTTGTAATGGGAATTTAACTCCCTCAGGTGGCCCCAGGAGGGAAGTCTGCTTGTGCATTCAACAGCAGTGGGGTTGCAGCATCTTCTAAAGAGAATTCGGGCCACTCTCCCAGAAGAGGCCCCTGGTTCACTGGGGGCCTTTGGAAATCTTGACCTTCCTGAATAGGGAGGACCACAGAAAGAGAACCATCCTGTGATGACCTGTGGCTTCTAAACAGTGGAGCTGGGATAGTTCCTAGAGTGGAGGGGACCAAGGGCTTGTCTGGATCTAGACCCCAGGGCCTGGGACCAATAGAGTACCTCTTATGGGAGTAATAGGATAGGCTAGCCCCTTTTAAGCTCCCTGGAGTTTTTAAAAAAGAATTAGTCTTTGGATTGGGCTTGGGAGGGTAGAAAATGTTGTCTATATAATAATAAATAATAACAATATTAATAGTTGGGCAGGGTGGCACATCTCTGTAATCCCAGTGAGTAGGGAGACTGAGGTAGGGGGATTGCCAGTTCAAAGCCAGCCTCAGCGATTTAGCAAGGCCCTAAGCAACTTAGCAAGATCCTATCTCAAAAAATAAAAGGACTGGGGATGTGGCTCAGTGGTTAAGTGCCCCTGGGTTCAATCCCTGGTACAAAAAAAAAAAAGAATAATAGGGTAGGAGAAAGAAGCAAGTATTCTGTGCTTACTATATACCATTGTGGTCTTTGTTGAATTAATTTCTTCTTTTTGGCCCTATGCTTTTTTTTTGTTGTTGTTGTTGTTCATTTTTTGGTTTTGTTTTTGTTTTTGTGATGCTGGGGATTGAACCCTGGACCTTGTGCATGTTGAGGCAAGCACTCTACCAGCTGAGCTATAGCCCCAGCCCCGGCACTATGCTTTTTAAACATGTAAAAATGTAGAATCTGAGGGACAGATATAGAGGAGGACTGGAGAGGCCAGGAGAAGGGGAAGGAGTTTTCTCCCTGGGGTAGCTCCAGGGCTCCTCTCTATTGTGAACATAGCTGGTAATAGGCAACTTCTTTGGTGAGCTGATTCAACCTACACAAAAAATATGGGATGGGAAAAAGTGAAAGCAGAAAAAGATTTGTGAGCTGGGTGTTGGGTAGGGTTGTCAGATGGAGCTCAGAACACAGGTTATCTTTTAATTTCAGATAAGCAATAAATAATTTTCTGGACTACAAATGATATTTTAGTATAAATATGTATTTTTAAAGCATACATGTGTCCCCAACATTACATGGGGCATACTTATCTTAAAGAAAATGATTCATTGCGTTTCTGAAATTCAAATTTAACTGATCATCATTTTTGTTGTTTGTTTCATTTTCTCTTGCTTTTGATTAATCTGGTAAGTTGGGGAGTTTGGTGGAGTTTCTAGAGTTGAGATTGTGGAGCAGTTGCATGGGGGTAGGGCAATTAGGTAGATGAAGAAAACATCTTAATAAATGTTAGCCCGGTGTGGTGGCACATCCTTGTAATCCCGGTGGCAAAAGCTGAGTGTTAAGCACCTCACTGAGACCCTGTCTCTAAATAAAATACAAAATAGGGCTGGGGAATGTGGCTCAGTGGTTGAGTGCCCCTGAGTTCAATCCCCAGTACCCCACACCCCCCAAAAATGTTGTGGATTACAAATTGGATTCCCCTTTTGTTTCTTGAGTGATGCTATTATGATTAGAGAACTTTAGGTTCTATTTGGTTTTAGAGCTGTCTTCTTCAAATGTAACTCCTAGCAGAGACTGGGTGATGTGGGATACATGTTATTGGAGTCCTGGGATGAAGGCACTGGCTTTGGGTGTCCCAATCAACCAGACTTGGTCACCTGTATCAATATGTCAATCAAAGAGACAGGCCCAAAGGATCTTCAGCATGGCCACACTGGGAAGAACAGATACAGGGGTATGGTCATTAGAGATCTGCCTTTAGGGGCAGATGGAAATGTTGAGATTTTATAGAAAGGAGAACGAAGGTGCAGGTTGGGGGCTTGCATGGCTGGTGGAGTCTGGGGCTGTCACCTCCACAGTGAAGGACTACTTGCCACCATGTCTAGCTATCTGTCCTAGTTGAACGAGGCATGCCCCCTTCTGGGTGTGTCAGATATCAGAGCAGATCCAGGTAGGAAATAATGTGGTTATTCCCTGATTGGTTGATCATTATCTCAGGGCTGGGTCTGTGAAGCTGGGGGAAGGTCATCATCACTTGACGGGGCGATTCAGTTCCTGTCTGGAAATGGCTGCTCCTGCTTAGTGGGAAAGTCTTGGTTTTGCTGTGGGGCAATCACTTGTGCTTTTGGAGGCCAGCTCATCGAAGGTGTTGTGCTCTGGGAGGCTCCCTGTTGCTGAGGGGTACTTTTAGTCCCTTGTCACACAGATGTGTCCATCAGACTTGTTAGGCAAAGTGAAGTCAGAGAGGGACAAAATGGAGTTGATTAGATAGATCAGTGACTGGCCCTCCTTCACATATGCATTGTCTCCCCAAATCCTCACAATTATGTAAGGTAGATGGCATTATTCTTGTTTTATAGGTAAGGAAATTGAGGCTCAGAATGGTTAAATAACTTACCCAGGGTTGCACAGGAAGTAATGGAGCTGATTTTCAGTGAGTTCATTTAAACTCTTGTGTTCTAAACCTGAAGTCTAAGAAGCCTATTTCAAACCAAATCTCTGCTTCTCAGCTAAATGCCACTGATATGTTATTTTAAAATACATGATACATATATCTAGAATAAACTCTGATTTTTAGAATTCCTTTTTCAGTGGGAGAGAGAAATATCTGGAGAAGTCAAGGATCACACAGGTAGGTATGGCAGAGCCAAGACTGGCTAGAACCCAGAGGGAACAGTAGGGGTTGAGAGCTCCAGGGACAGCTGTGAAAATATGAGGCAGGTCAAACTGTCTCCTCCTTCCTCAAATTCATTCACTTCTCCCTCCTCCTCCCTCTCTGGGCATTGAGCTGAGTCCCATTTCTAAGTGTTCCTGCTCTAAGCCAGTTGTCATAATCCCTGCAAGGTGTTAGCTGATAACGGCCTATGGGAGGATCATAAAATGTTAGCCCAGTGGAGGATATTAAAGGCCAGAGAAGTCTAAAAACAAATGTGTGCTGAGACAGATATTGTAAGAGAGGACAGAGGGACTGGCCACCAGGCAGCTGTGTGTGGTGGCATTTACCTTGGGACATTCACTATGATTCAGTGTCTTATCCCTGGTCTATACCCAGCCTTGCTAGTCTAGACACCCCATCTTTTCATGCCCCAGTATGACTGGATGTGGGGACAATGACTCAAAGAGAGAAATGCAAACAAAAAAGCCAATTTACTCCTGCACAGTAAGATGTGGACCTGCTAGGCTAACTTTAGCCTGACTGGATGAGAAGACATGCTGGGAGTCAAAGTATTTGCTGGTTGTTAAGGACTCCTGGAATCAGTGCAGGAGGAGTTAGGTACAGAAGAACAGAGTTTGCTGGATATGCTGGTGCACACCTGTAATCCCAGTGAGGTTGAGGCAGGAGGATCACAAGTTCAAGGCCAGCCTGGGGAAGATAGTGAGGCCCTGTCTCAAAAGAAAAAGTAAAAAGGGCTGAGGATGTAGCTCAATGGTAGAGCACTCCTGGGTTCAATCCCTAGTACCAATAAATAAACAATAAAATAAAATGTAAAAAAATAATAAAATGAAAGAAATAAAATAAGGCCAGGATATAGCTCAGTGGTAGCTCATCCCTGGGTTCAATCCCTAGTATTTTAGGGAAAAAAAAAATTGAATGGCATTGAACTCTATGGTCTGGGGCTGTCACCTCCACAGTGAAGGACTACTTACCACAATGACTAGCTACCTGTCCTTGTTGAATGAGGCATGCCCCCTTCTGGGTTGAGCTGGGATGTGTCAGGTATCAGACCAGATCCAGGTAGGAAATAAATGGCACACTCAGAAGAGGGTAGTGATTGCAAAGAGTTTAAGGAAGTAATTCTTTTCAAACATATTCCAAAATCAGCCAGGGATGGTGAAGCACCATTAGGGTTTAGATATGAGGAGTATTTCAAAAGATCCTATGGATGCAGGAATGTTTGGAGATGAAATGATTGGATTATGAGAGCTATAACCTGATCAGTCCATCTCAGTTTGAATGGATTGGGTAGTAACTATAGGCAGGTGGGCAGAGCTGGAGGAGGCAGGTCACTGGGCGCATGCCCTGGGAAGGAGCATCTTCGCTGCAACCTCTTCCTCCCACCCCTTCTCTGCTTCCAGATCTTACCCTAAGCAGAACAGTTTTCCTCCATGATGTGCTGCCTCACCTTGGGCCCCAGAGCAATGGAGTCGACTATCTATGGACAGAGACCTCTGAAACCTTGAGTTCCAAATAAACTTTTCCTCTTCTAAGTTCTTCTTGTTGGGTGTTTTGGTCATAGGGATGAAAAACTGACTAAAACACACCCCTAGTCTAGCAATTGTGGGAGTCATTACCATGTCAAGGGCAAAAGGAGGAAGCAATTACTAGAACTTGGGGAAAGCCATAGCCATGCTGTAAGGAAGTGCACTTCCACAGTATCTGTGGCCTCTGTAAAGGGACACAGTACTTCCACAACAGTCTAGCAGGGTGGGAACCCAAGGAAGAAGTGCCCTGGCTTCTCTCTGCTACTGTCCCCTAACCCTGCCTCCAGTTGGCTGCACACAGCTGGAAGCTGGAGGGCCCTTTTGGTGCAGTCAGTAGAGGTGGCCTCTCCCATCCCAGGGTGGAGAAGGTGGAGAGTGTGTCTGGAGGGGCAAACAGGTATTTGGCACACGGGATTGCAAGAATCTCACCTTCTCTTTCTAGGTGTGTTGAATCTGCTAATGACGGTTTATCAATCATATTTTCCCCACTTTCTCATGGTTTGTAGGTCACGGTTTGTGGGACTCTGCCTAGGGCCTCTGCTAATTAACCTAATTCAGGCTCCTTACTGAAAGAAGAGTTGCTAGCAAGGGGAACTCATGATTAGGCCAGGGCACGCTCAGATAATCTCATGCCACCAGCTTTACCGAGAGTGATTTTTTTTTTTTTTTTTTAATTTGACAGTCCTGGGGGTTGAAATCAGAGCCTCACTCATGCTAAGGAAGCGATCTACCACTGTGCTATTCCACCCCAGCTCCTTGTGTTTGAAGAACTCTTAATTTTTTTTTTAATTTGAGTATTATAATTATACATAATAATGGGATTCATTGTGACATATCTGTGCATGCATATAACATAATTTGGTCAAATTTATTCCCTAGTACCTCCCTTTTCTCTCTCTCCCTCCTTTCTCCTACTCTGGTCCCCTTCCTCTATGCTGCTGGTCTCCTTTCTAATTTCATGGAATTCCTCTATACTTCCCCCCTTTTAAAATTTCTAGCTTCTATAATTGAGAGAAAACATATGACCCTTGACTTTCTAAGTTTGACTTATTTTGCTTAACATGGTACTCTCAAGTTCCATCCATTTTCCTACAAATGATATAATTTTGTTTTTCTTTATGTGTTGAGAGCCACAGCCGAAGGGGCCCCAGCAAACTTTCAGACTGCCAGCTGATGATTGGCTCACAGCGGCCCCAGCAACATCTAGCTGATTGGCTCCTCTGCAGTGAAGCTCATTGGGCTGTTTCCCTGCCCTTTCAGGCCACGGAGCTGCTCATTGGGGGACTTTTTGGCTCCGCCCATGCGACCCAGCCAATCGGCCTCAAGAGCAAGAGGATTGTGGGAGGTGTGGAGGCTGGTGGTTGGAGACTGTGGCTTGTGGGAAGCCGGTGGTGGCAGTTGGGCTCTGAGGGTTTTTTCCTGAGGAGCTGTTTTGTTTGGCGTGTGTGGTTCTAAAAATAAAGTTAGTTTCTTTTGACAAGTGGCTCCTGAATTGTGCCCAGCCAGATTGCGGCATTTATGGATGAATAAAATTCCATTGTGCGTGTACCACATTTTCTTTTTTTAAAAATTTATTTATTTTTTAGTTGGACACAATATCTTTATTTATTTATTTTTATGTGGTGCTGAGGATTGAACCCAGGGCCTCACAGGTGCTAGGCAAACGCTCTACCGCTGAGCCACAATCCAAGCCCCCACATTTTCTTTATCCATTCATCTGTTGATGGACACTTAGGCTGGTTCCATAACTTGGCTATTGTGAATTATGCTGCTATAAATATAGGTATGCAGGTATTGCTATATAGTATGCTGACTTTAATTCTTGAGAATAAATACCGAGGAGTGGGATAGCTGGGTCATATGGTGGTTCTATTCTAAGTCTTTTGAGGAACCTCCACTCTGTTTTCTACCATGGTTGTAATAATTTACAATCCTACCAACAGTATATAGTGTTCCTTAAAAAGAACCCTTAAATATGGGAAATACAAGACTCAAAAGTGAGATTTCAGTTTAATAGTGGGGAGATGTGGGACCTATGCTCCCCAATATGTCCACATACCCAGGACCTGTGACTATGTTGCCTATCGTAGGAAAAGGGACTTTGCAGATGTGATTATTGAAGATCCTGAGCTATTGAGGTTATCCTGGGTTGTCTGGTTAGGTCAAAAGTATTCACACAGATTCTTATAATGAGGCAGGGGCTGGGTGTGACTCAGTGGCAGAGCACTTGCTTCACATGTGTGATGCCCTGGATTCCAACCTCAGCACTGAAAAAAATATTTTTAAAAAGGTAGAGTGAGGCTGAGGAGCCAGAAGGAGAGAAAGGAGATGTGATGACAGTAGTTGGGGTTGGGCCAGGCATAGTGGGGCACACATGTAATCCCAGCCACTTGGGAGTCTAAGGCAGGAAGATGGCAAGTTTGAGGCTAGCCTCAGCAATGTAGTGAGACCCTATCTCAAAATATAAAATGAAAAAGACGGGGGATGTAAAACACCCCTGGGTTCAATCCTCAGTATAGTCGTAGTAGTAGTAGTAGTAGTAGTAGTAGAAGCAGCAGCTGCTGCTGCTGCTGAGGTTGGATTGTTGTATTTTGAAGGTGGAGGCAAAGGGGCCAAGAGTCCAGAAATACTAGAGGCTTCTAGAAGATAGAAAAGACAAGGACATACCAGGTGAAATGTAGCTTTTGATTTCAGCTCCATAAGACCTGTTTTGGGCTTCTGACCTCCAGAACTGTAGGAGAATAAATGTGTTTTGTTTTCAGCCACTACTTGAGACAGTAGGCCTTAGAAACTAACATGGAAGATATGTATGGGACAGAGGCCCAACATTTTTTTTTTTGTACAAGGGATTGAACTCAGGGGCTCTTAACCACGGAGCTACATCCCCAGCCCTTTATTTTTTGTTTTTAGACAGGGTCTTGGCTAAGTTGCTTAGGGCCTAAATAGATGTGGCTGGCTTTGAACTTGTGATCCTCCTGAGTTGCTGGGATTACAGGCATGTGCTACTGCATGCCTTTGGGTGGGGATGGCTTTTTTATCAAACAATTTAGGGTCTCTACACAGACAACAGGAGTCCTGAGCACAAAAGCCCCCTGGTAATCTGTTCCATGACATGTGGTATAAACACCTAAGGGGTTTTCTGCAGGGCTGGTTCCTTTGCTGGTGGCTGAGGCTCTCCCACCAAACCACCTCTGAGCTGAGAGCCCCGGAAAGGCAAGTGAGGAGTCCTCTCCAGACATGGACAGTTGGTAAGAAAATTAAGGGGTGGCACCAAGGACACCCTCCTGCTGGCAATCCATTGCAAAAAGAGCCCAAGGAAAGAGCTTTGAGTGGGCTTTGAACTGGCACACTTGGGCGGTGGGGGAACTCACCATTGAACTTCTTGTCATCTGGCAGGCTTCTTTAGTTCTGCTCGCCACCCCTGCAGTGACCCCAACAGGCTCTCAGGGAGAGGCCCTTCTCTGTAAAGCTGTTTGCTTTCTTCTCCAATTAAGCCACACACACTAAATAGAAATGAAGAGGACCTCGCTTAAAATGTGCCTTTAGAATGAAATGTGATATGAAGAGGCTCAAATCCATTTTAGAGACAGTCTCTTCTGTCAGAAATCAATATAGCCCTTTCATTCTACAATGTGCCAGTCCATAAAGTGAAAACGGCTCGAACTCTCAATTTAACATTTTCAAAGCTGATATTAAATTCTAAGATTTTATATCTGCTGTTGCCCATTTAGGACCAAGTTATAAATCTGCAGTCTCTCCCCAGCTCATGAGTTTGACAGGGCTCAATAAAAACTTTTATAATCAAGTTCAATAAAGAATCACAAATCTCCGTCTTGTGATTTTTAGCTTACAACAACCTTTATAAATAATATCTTCCAGCCTTGATGTTTGTCAATATTTGTCATTTTTAAAAGAGGTAAAATAGAAATACTACATAAACTTTTACCTCTTGGACAGAAATTGTTGTTGGTAAAGAATTCAATGAATAAGATGTCTTCTTAGTGGCATTTTTTTTTTTAATAAAATATGACATGAAAAATCAGAAGTTGGAATCTTTAGCAGACATGGTCTGCAACCAGTGGCATTCAAAAGGAAACAGAAGACAGGTATGGAAGTCTTTAAAAAAAAAAAAAAAAAAGTAAGAAAGAAAATAAAAGAAAAAGAAAAAAATGGTGAGGGTTGTGGCTCGGTGGTAGAGAGCTTGCCGAGCATGTGTGAGGCATTGGGTTCGATCCCAGCAACACATAAAAATAAACAAAATAAAGGCATTGTGTCCATCTACAACTAATATATATATATATTATATATATATATGTATATGTGTGTGTATGTGTGTGTGTGTACATATGTGTGTGTGTGTGTATATATATATATATATATATATATATATATATATATATCCTCCCATTTGCTTATTAGCAATTATTTCAGTCAAGAAACAAGCAAACAGACACACATTAAACTATCCTTGGTTGTGGGGGGCGACTGGGGTTGTGGCTCAGTGGTAGAGCGCTTGCCTAGCATGTGCAAGGCCCTGGGTTGGATCCTCAGCACCACATAAAAAAAATATAAATAAGTAAATTAAAGGTATGTGTCCAACTATAACTAAAAAAATAAATAAATAAATAAATAAAAATTTAAAAATAGAAAGAAAGAAAACTATCCTTAGCCTAAGTATACATAAATGGACCAGTTTTATCCCCAAACCTGCTTTGGATAAGATGCTTTCTTTAGAATCGGAACAATTTCTTTAAAAAAATTATACACACACGCGTGCACACACACACACACAAATATATATATAATCTCCTAAGCAAGTTGGACTCAGTTCTCTGTTTTCCTCTCAATACTATATACACATATACAATCATAGCTCACTATCCATGGTTCCAGGATCCCCTGAGGGTAGCCAAATCCTAAAGTTTTAGGATGCTCAAGTCCTTCATATAAATGCTATAGTATTTGCATTTGATCTACACCTATCTTCCTGTATACTTTAAAGCATTTCTGGATTATTTATCATATGTGATAAAATGTAAATGTTTCTTAAATAGTTGATACTCTATATTGTTTAAGAAATAATTAAATCCATATATATTTAATACAGATATAATTAAAACAATATTTTCAAGCCAGGTGTGATGGCCCACTCCTGTAATCCCAGTGACTCAGGAAGCTGAGCAGAAGGATAGTAAGTTCAAGTTTAAGGCCAGCCTTAGAAACTTAGTGAGACCTTCAAAATTAAAAAAATAAAAATAAAAAGGACTGGGGATGTAGCTTAGTGGTCAAGTGATTATTGGTTCAATCTCCAGTATTGGTAAGGGGTAGGGGAATATGGTATCTATGTTTTTTTTAAATCCGTAAGTTCAGAATCCATGGATACAGAGGGTCAACTGTATCGAAGTGCCCCCCCTCCCATGTAATATGTAGTAAAAGAATAGATATGTATGGGGGTAAACTTCAAATTCAGGACAAGGGTCACCTTTGAGGTAGAGGGAGGGAGATGGGAGTAAGAGGATAACCCGAAAATTTCAAGTTAATTTGTAATATTATTTATTATATCATCACCTATACCTGTTTTTATTTGCACATCTGCCATATTTTATACTTAAAATAAATTTTTAAAGCAAGGTCTAGGTTTGCTCATCAGAAATATGAGGAAATGAGGGAATAGTCCCTATGTCATTTAAATTACATACTATTCTTTTTGCCCTCCTCAAGATTACTCTGCTGGCTCTACAGTGAAGTGGAGACCAAGACATGTGGGTGATGGTGAAAGGCAGACTGCTGTAGTGGCTCATGGAAGCTGATTGTTACATTCTCAGGAATTCTGTAAGCTAAATACCCATGATGAAAAATTAAAGTAAGTAAACTTACAATTAAATAAATTATATTTAAAACAAAGGTAATAAGAACTTAAAGTTCATCACATCCTAATTATTTAATCACGTTTTCCTGTCACCTATTCTCTTGCAGTTATTTATATCTGTTGAATCTGCATGGTTGGAATACTGTGCCTAGGTCTGCTACTGCACATACCTTCACAACTCTGCATTCAGTGACATAATATTGATAGCCTGAAGTTGGACCTGGTGGGAGTATTTACACCATGGAAATTGGCCAGTGCTACCCATCAGTCCTCTGGCCCAACATACTTGAGAGCCTATTGTTAACTATTACCAGCACACCTCTGGGCAGAAACTTCTTCAATAGCTTCTTGACTCAAACTTTATTCAAAAGTTTCTGAATTATTAATGATCATGAAAAGTTTATGCCTGGTTTGGGGGTGTATACTCACCTGGTTAAGTCCCCTACACAGTAAAAAAAAAAAAAAAAGGAAAAGAAAAGTTCAGATGACTTCAGGAAAACCAACTGGATAGATACTTGAGGTATTAAGAGGTTGGGCAGAAGTTTGAGAAGAGAAGTGTTCTGTTGCCTTTCTTATTCCCTTTATGTTTCCAAGTAGCAGGTGTCAGTGTTCCTCATTGTCCTGGGCAAAGACACAGTTGTCTATAGGGTTATTCTAATCCTGATGTCCTTGGTTATACTGGATCTAATTTCTTTTTTCCATCCTAACATCACCTGGTGAGCTGCTAGAGACCTTGCCTTGTAGGATATGAGGAACTGGCAGAGGAGTGGGTACCGGCCTGCAGAAACTCTGGAAAGTATAGACTGTGCATACATCTGCCTGCCAAACTCCTTGCCTGTTTGAAAGTGTGCCCTTTGGATTGTGTTCCTGCAACTGGTAGCTCTTGGGCATTTAGAGCTCAGTAGAGGTCAAGCAGGGGCTGGTGTAAGATGGGCTCTCAGCACCCCACCCCCACCTCAAGTCATTCCCCTGGGCCTAAGGCTTAAGCAAGAGTCAAAGATCCGCCTCAGTTCATAAGGGGAGGCTATTCTTAAATCAGAGAGAGAACTTGGTGACCATCGAGGGAGCTCAGAAAGATGTTGCTAAGAACTGTCAAAAATAGCACTTGTGTGGATCTTGATACCACTTGAAGTGGATCTTGATTTTTTTTCCTTTCTCTCTTTCAGTTCCTCTCCAAGACATTTCAAAAGTAAACCACAAGATAAAATACAAACAGCTTAAATATCCATTAGTAGGGTTAGATTGAGTGTATTCTATTTTAAGAAAGAAAATTATAGATCAATGAAAAAATCATCTTTCCTTTGAAATCTTGTTCCATAACTATGTAATGCTTATTAGAAATGTAACTTTTTTAAAAAAAAATTTTATTTTGGTAGTGAGGATTGAACTCAGAGGCACTTAACCACTGAGCCACATCTCCAAGCCATTTTAAATATTTTATTTAGAGACAAGTTGCTTAGAGCCTTGCTAAATTTCTGAGGCTGACTCACCATCCTCCTGCCTCAGCCTCCTGAGCGGCTGGTATTACAGGTGTGCACCACCACACCTGGTGAAACTTAGAATTTTTAAAAAATTAAATTGTAAATGGTTATTTAGAGATTACATGGCACATGGAAAAATCTACCTTCTATGATTTACCACTGTATTTAAAAGAAGAACTGAATTGTTTTAGGTAGAACTTACTGTCCTACTTGTGATTTAGAATAAAATCCCCAGTAATAGCAAATTGATTCTGCAAAAGTGCTGTAATTGACATAATTTAAAGACAAGGGAAGATATTGTCCTCTGGAAAACTGAGATGACCCAAAACATGGACCTGAGGAAAACATATACTCGTATTAGTGCCGCAGTCTCTGGCTGGGCACAAATCACGAGTCTCCACACAGCTTGTAGATTCAAACAGCAATTCTTTATTCCCGAACTCACACCGGCCGTCTACAAACACGTTCTGGGGGAATCCACGTTCTCTTTCCAAATCCACTCCGCATGGGCTTCTGTCTCCCAAAATATACTGTCTGACCCTAAGCACTCAAGAGGAACTTAGCAGCAGGATACGCAATAATAAAGGCCTTGTAGCTTTACCTAGGTGAAATCTCCATTGCAATGTTTAAAAACTCTATAGTCAAAAAATAATCACAGTCGCAGATGTAAGAATGGCCAAGCTGGAGTTCTGGATATCAGCTGTTATGGATTTGAGTCAAATCATCTTCTTTTCGATCTGTTGAAATCGTTTTAGTTAGTCTTTCTGGAATCCAAATCGGCTGCTGTTCTCCCTGTGGAAACACGCAAACAGAGCCCCGACTCCAGACAATCACTGGGTCTGGACCTTTCCATTGTCCTGTTAGAATATCTTTCCAAAGTACTTTAGTCTTATGTACATTTTTTGGATACATATGTCTTTCCGCAGCACTAAGTCCTGATGAATCCAAATTTAAAAAATTTAGAGTAAAAAGGGTTATTTTAAGTTTATCTTTGGGGGATATATACCCCTTTCCAATTCCCTCTTTTTGCTTTAATAAGCACGTTTTAATTCTATCTTGAATGTCTGTATCTAATAGTTGTCTTAGCTTTTTGTATTTTTTATCTGAAATATCTTTACTTTACATTTTTAACCATTTTCTATCTTAATTCTATCTTCTAGTTTTTTTTTTTTTCCTAAGGTTTGTACATTCACCCTTAGTTCCTTTTTTTTTTCTTCCTAGTTTTCTTTTGTTCCCTATTTTGTGGGTTTAAAATTCTTGTCTTCTTATCTTTTTTATCTTCCTACATCTTCTCTCTTTTTTCTTACCTTTCTGTACTTCTGTCTTAAAGTTTTCCACTTAAAATTTTTAATCTTCTTTATCTAAATATCTTTTATCCTATTATCTTCCCATTATCCTGGGTTTTTTTTTTTTTTCCTCTGTCATGAAGGCATCTTAACCACCTTCAAATTAACCTTTTAAAGTCTTACAATTATTATCTATACTGTACTTTTAAATGTACTTTTTCACCACCTACAGCTTCACTCTTTTAAACGAGGCTTAGATTCTGTTTAAATCGTTTAATGTTAGTTTACATGGCTGCCCTTCAACCAAAGGCCTTTTTTACTTCATTAAGAAGCTTTGTCTCAATCTGCCATGTACAAATACCTTTTTCTTCTTACTTCCTTTCTCACACTTTTAAGGTAAGTCTAGTTTCCTCAAAATATTTTTAAATGGCATTTTACAACTTTTTACTTTACCACACAGAGATTATCTCATCTAGAAACGTTTTTTTTTTCATTTAACCTTCCATATTAAAATATATTTTCACATCTTTAATCTTTTAATATTTCTTTTCTAGCCATTAACCCTTTTTATAAATTCACATTCTGAAATAACCCTTATAAAAATTTCTGATTTAGACAAATTACTCCACTTTAAGAAGATGAAAGACTTTCATGTTTTTTATGATACTATAATACTGTAATTGAAACCCAACTGAAACTTCTTATACCCTTTGTATATAAATTACACCTGATAGAATCTTAACACTTAGTAACCTTGTTTCAGCAAAGACATAGACCAAAGCAATATTAAACATTTTTCCATTCACCAATTTATGAAAACACACATAATGATTAAATATATTACCTTATGGACTTAATAAGTAAAGAGTACTTGATTTTATATTTAGTGGTTGATATTTTAACACTTTAGCTTTGTAAATTAATTAGATGTCTGTAAAAACCAAGATCTTAGACAAGCGTAGTTAACAGAATTAGCCATCTCTTTCTTGTTGAAGAAAAATCCTTCTACAGGATACCATGATGGTCCCATTGATATATTTAACAACTTCTCGTTTAAAAGCCATGGGCTGCATTTTTGTATTGTATCAACATATGCCCTAGCTGTTCTTGGTCTTACTGGGGTGCCTCCTTTCTCTAATAATTTCTCTTCCTCGGAGGCGAATAACTTAAAACCTTGAGTCAACCATTTTCCCCAGTTTGCCTGAGAAAGTTCTAGGAACAGGCAACTTGAAATAAAAACAAAATAAATTAGAACAAGAACACATTGTTTTTTGAAATGCTCACCCATTCTTTCGCTCTTCTTCAGGGACGAACAATTTCACTTACCTTTCCTTCAGATGTTCCCCGTACGGACCGCCAAAGTATTTCATAAGTAAGAATGGGAAAAGGTAGTACTTCTACCCTAGAATGTTGTTTTATATAGTACATGATTTTAAAGCTGTATGTGTTACTAAAGTAATATATGGTTTTAGTTAAAAGTCATGTTTTAGAAAACCAGTGACAGAGAAAAGGTCATGGCAGCAATAAATCAGTTTAAAAATGTTTGGTATATAAAATTATCCTCTTGTAAATACAAATACATATGAAAGAAAATAAATACACATTGACCTGTAAAGAAAGTCGTAAAAAATAGATTGGTTATATTTGGATCTAAGATTACAGATGAAATTTGTTTTCTTCCTTATACATTTCTATAATTTCTAAACTTTACACAATGAATACTTATTACTTTGATAACAAGCAAAAACCTAAAAAAAATTTTTGTGTGTATATGGTCCTGGGAATCTAACCTAGGGCTTCATGCATGCTAAACATGTACTCTATCAATGAGCTACATCCCTAGCCCCAAAGAACCTTATTTTAAGCTGGGTATGTTGATGCACGCCTGTAATCCCAGCTACTGGGGAGGATGAGGCAAGAGATTTGTAAGCTTGAGGTCAGCCTCTGCTATTTAGTGAGGTTCTGTCTCAAACAGGGTTAGGGATGTAGCTCAGTGGTTGAAGTTCCCTTGGGTTCTCAATTCCCAATAACAAGAAAAGAGAGAGAGAGAGAGAGAGAGAGAGAGAGAGAGAGAGAGAAGAGAAGAGAAGAGAGACTAGAAGAGAGAGAGGGAGAATAGCTATCTTTGAGTGCAATTCATGTTTGTACCTGGCACTATTTTGAGTATTTCGCAATGTATTATTTTATGTAATCACCACCCCAGTCCTAATGAAGTTGACATTTATTTTTATTTATTTATTTATTTTTGGTGCTGGGGATTGAACCCAGGGCCTTATACATGCAAGGCAAGCACTCTGTCAATTGAGCCAAATCCCCAGCCCTGAAGTTGACATTGTTACCAACAAATTTTGGCCCTTCTCTTAAGAGAGAGAAAGAGACTCCAAAATGGATCTTTTTTTTTTTTCTGTCTGGTGTCAAGAAGCCAAAAATGAAACAGGCTGAGCCCCAACAGCACAAGTTTCTTCAGTGGTCAGAGAATGGAGAAGCAAGGGTCTCACAAATCAACTTCTCCCCAATTCAGGGGTGTGGGGAGGGGAGAGGATAGGATATTTCCCAGGAATCCTGGCACCACTATTTTACGCTCCTTTTATGATTCTTTTCAGCCATCATCATGGCAACTGTCACCTGTCATGGTGCTGGGCGGGTATGTCATTTCATGCAAATAGTATAAAATAGGGATGGGGTCTATTAGAGGTCATTTAGGTGGCCACTTTGGATCCTTCCAGTTTCAGCCAATTATCAGGAAAAGAAGCTTCTTACCTCCAGGCCTCCAGTTTTCACTGTTAGGGTCAGATAAGGGTAAACCAAGCTGTATTTATATTGCCCTGGGTGGCAACATAAATACCTTGATTATAGATGAGGAAACCAGAGATCAGAGAGGGTTAGGTTCTTGGCCTATACCACACAGCTGGTCAGTGAGTATGTAACAGTGGTCCACTTTACCTTCTGATATATAGTCCTCTTTGCTCTGAGGCTTTTTTTTTTTTTTTTTTTTTTTAATTTTTAGTTGTGATGGACACAATACCTTTATTTTATTAATTAATTAATTAATTTTTTTTGTGGTGCTGAAGATCAAACTTAGTGCCTTACCTGTGTTAGGCAAGCATTCTACCTCTGAGCTATAGCCTCAGCCCTCTGAGGCTTATTTTTAAAGGAACATGTGCTATTCTCTCTTCTTCCTTCTCCCCATTCCTAACAAGATTAGGAGAGAGTGTTATCTTTTCTTCCCCTAGTTAATTGTCCTTGCACTAAAGGAGATATCTGCCAGAGGACCTAAGAAGTGAATTTCAACATACCTTCAGGGCACACTTGAAATGTGGCCTTTGAACAGCTTCTTCAATAAGCCCTGTTTTCCCTGATGGGCAGAATCACAGTCTCAGGGACAGGAGCCCCCTGTGTTTCTCCTTTGCTAGCAAACCAATAAGACTTCTTTTTCGTTTTTTCTCAAAATCATATCCTCATTATTAAATTGGCATTAATTGGCTTTGGGGATAAGGACCGAGCTTTTAGTTATGAATATGCTGGCATTTAAACCCAAGCAGCTGGGCGTGGTGGTACACCCACGCCTGTAATTCCAGCAGCTCAGAAGGCTGAGGCAGGAGGATCTTGAGTTCAAAGCCAGCCTCAGCAATTTAGTGAGGCTGTAAATAACTCAGTGAGACTCTGTCTCCAAATAAAATATAAAAAAGGGCTGGAGATGTGGCTCAGTGATTAAGCACTCTGGATTCATTCCTCAGTACCAGGAGAAAAAAAAATAAGCACACTAACTCCAGAGGTCACACTCTCAGTCATGGCATGAGCCTGTGCTGCCTTCCAGCACTCTATACTTATCTGGAAAGATTTCAGAAGCTGTAAAAGGCCAGCCCTTGGGACAATTCCTTGCTAAGTGTCCTGAACCTCTTTCTCAGTCTCCCACTCTACAGAGCTAGAAATTTTAATTGAGCTATGATTTTAGGTGAACAAATGAGAGATCAGAGAGGGTTAGGTTCTTGGCCTACACCATACAGCTAGTCAGTGAGTATGTAACAGTGGACCCTAAGGGTTTTTTTTTTTTTTAGTTGTATCCATCCAAAACACTCATACGTTGAAACGTAATCTCCAATGTGACGCTATGAGGAGTTGGGGCTGTTGGGAGGCCATTATGTCACAAGGGCAGAACATTCATGAAAGGGATTAGTGCCTTGATACTAGGGGCCACAGAGCCACCGTGTCCTTTACTGTATGAGGACACAGTAAAAAGATGCCATCTATGAACCAGAAAGCAGGCCCAGATTCACCAGACACTGAATCTGCTGGTGCTTTGATTTTGGGCTTCCTAGTCCCCAGAATTGCAAGAAATAATTTTTTGTTGTTTGTAAATCACCCAATCTACCGTCCAAGCTGATCAAGTAATAGGTTTTCATCCCAGGGTCTGAGCAGGCTCCTTGGACTTTTTACCTGAGCAAGTCACACAGGGCCCTGGGCTTGGTCTCATGCTCGGCTGCTGCCATCTTGAAATTCTTAATCAATTTGGAACAAGGGACTTATTTTTGTTTTTCCCTGGAACCTACAAATTGTATAGCCTGTCCCACCTGCAGGGCAGGTAGAGATTTCCTTTGAAGTCTTTGGGGTACAGGGAAAGCTTCCCTGCCTCCTTCAAAGGTTTGCTGAAATGAACCAACAATAGATGGGCTACAGAAGAAAAAAGGTACACGTTGATTAATATGTATGGGAAATCACAGGAGAGCGACTGCCTGACAACAGGGTGAGGTTCAGACACCCTTCTTCCTAGGGGACATGTCAGAGAGGAGAGGGGTGGAAATTTCACTGTAAACAAAGCACTGTATTATGCAGGTGAAGCCTCCCAGGTAATCTCTCTGAGCTGCCCTCAGAACCGCTGAAAGGCCTGCTGGGTGTGCTGACGACTTTCAGTCTCCTCTCTTCCCGGCTGGTTAATCTTTCCTGGCTGGGCGGTGAGATTCCTGGGGTGGGGGTGGGGGTGTTAAGAACAATCACAGGCTTTTAGAAGTTTCCTCAGTCAGATTAGGAAACCTCAGAGCCCTCCTTTGGGGGAAACAAAAGAAGGTCAGGGAGACCTTGATTCTGAGACTGTTTTTCCACCCCAGCATGTCAAAGCGCCCTGCTTTGGGGTATCATTTTCTGAACTTTGGCAGCAGGAAAGGAGGGGGATCCTCTAGTGACATTGAGCCTGATGGGCAATGGTACCAGAGACAGGGGATCCTGGTCTCTTCATTAACCCCCTTTATGGCCAAGCTCATGTGGGAGGGGACTGGAAAGGGATGGCGAGGGTGGCCTCAGGATCTGCCTCTCTGATTTCCTCCTGTTGCTCTGTCTTCAGTCTCCTCTCGTCCCAGCCTGGACCTAGGTCCTTTATTTACACTTAAGAGTTTTGTTCTCAGCTGCTGAGAACTGAGGCCGGAGAAGCAAAAGTTTGAGATCAGCTCAGCAACTTGATGAGACCCTCATCAGCTTAGCGAGACCCCATCTCAAAATTTAAAAAATTAAAATAAAAAAGACTAGATGCAGCTCAGTGGTAAAGCGCCCCTGAGTTCACTGGAACTTCTTCTTCTTCTTTTTTTTTTTTTTGGTGAGACAAAATATGCTCTATTATGACAGCAAATGCACATAGTGCTGTCGGTGGTAAGCATGCTATTAAGTATTTTTGTATATTCATAGACCAGTGTAGAAAACAATGGGAAGGAACGTTGTTTTTTAATTCTTCAAAATTTAGTCCATGGTGAAGAGAATTTAGAGAAGAATTTGTTCCACTGTTCAACAAAAATGTATAGGAGGTTATTGTTCTAAACTAGTCCCCTATACTAGTTCTCAGCAGATGAGACCAAACCAGAATAGACTCTGAAAGGGGCCAGTGTGACAAACAGAAAAACAAAAGGAGATTAGCTTGGACCCATTGAAAGAGGCCCACTCTACCTGAGCCAGGGTGATAAGGAAGTCTCCTTTGTTTTAACCCCATAAGGAAAGTAACCTGAACAAACAAATCTGCTTTTTGTCCTCCGGTTCTACTTTCCTCAGCCCTTTCCTGCCCATAAAACCAAGCTTCTCTGCTCAGCTCATCTGGAACACAGATTCTATTTTAAAGAACGAGGTGTTGCCTGATTTAAAAATTGCAAATGAAAGCCAATTAATGTCTCTAGACTAGGGGTGCCAAGGCTGTAGCTCAGTGGTAGAGTGCTGACCTAGCATGCACATGGCCCTGGGCTGGATCCTGAGCACCACCAAATAAAGCAACAACAAAAATCTTGAAACTTAATTGGTTATAATTTTGTTTTTTGAAATCACTTATTTCAAGTGATATATTATACCAACTTAATCAGGGACCTGTGCTTCTAGCCAAGAGCCCAAAGGTGAATAAGAACATCTTAATCTTCTTATTCTATTTAATTCATTTTTTTGAGAGAGGGCCTTTAAATGTCATCTAGGATGGGCTTGAACTCCTGGGCTCAAGTGATCCTCCCACCTCAGCTACTCTGGCAAAATCCTCAACCATGATCACTGTCAATGTCACAGACTCAGTTATCACATCCAAAAAATTCCTCTTCTGTTTTTCCTTCAGTTCATGCCTAATATTTTCTGTTCTGATAAACTTCTTGTTTCATATTGATTCTGGGAGTAGCTGGGGCTACGGGTGCACGCCATTGCATCTGGCTATCTTTGTTTTTTTTTTTTTTTTTTTAAGTCACTTTAGTGAGGTATGATTGATATAATAAGATGTATTTAATGTGTACTGTGAGAAATAGAAAGTCTGGTGGTCCATTTTCAGAATATAGCATTTAGCCTTAAATGTAAAATTACTGAGGATGTAAGAAAATCAGCTTAAAGAATGATTACCAGCAGCTGACACCTGAGTGTGACAGATTCACAACCCCTTGACAAACAGGAGGTGAGAGGGAAGGGGCCTTCCGGACCAGCAAAGACAAACTTTATATGTGCCAAAATGTACTCAGTCCCAGAAAGGCCTTCCTGCCACAAAAGAACCAAGAGAGATGGGAACAGCTAAAAGCACATTTCTTTAAATAACCCAATAGGAGGCTATGGTTGTGGCTCAGTGGTAGAGTGTTTGCCTAGGATGCATGAAGCGCTGGGTTTGATCCTTAGCACCACATAAAAATATAATAAAGATATTGTGTGGGGCCGGAGCTGTAGCTCAGTGGCAGAGCACTTGCCTAATATGAGTGAGGCAGTTGGTTCGATCCTAAGCACCACATAAAAATAAACAAATAAAATATTAAGGCATTCTGTCCATCCACAACTACAGAAAAAAAAGGGGGGGTTATAAAAAAAAGATATTGTGTCCACCTAAAACTACAAAATAAATATTAAAAAAAATAACCCAATAGGAGTCAGTAAAACCTAGGAGACCTTAATTTTACTTATGAGGCTTATTTTACATTCTTGGTGTGTTTGATCCTTCTGCTTCTGGTACAGATGTGGCTTGTGTGGTTTGCTGTTTTTCTTCTGGGGAACTGATAGTGCCCCCCAGCAGGAGCCCAAGTTCCTGGGACTCTGGCTGCTCTTTTCCTATAGTGTACATGAAAGTGCCCAGGGCAGGTCCTGGTGTGAGCCATCTCCCCAGGGTTTCACAGCCTTCTTGCTATTGTTGGTCCTAGAATCCCTGTTTCCCTGTATAGTTTCTCTACTGTGGCTTGGGGAAAGGGAGCCAGCTACTCTAGTGGGCCACCAACTTGGCAGGAGCTGAAGGTCTCTTTCTGATGCCCTCTGGTCGCTTGTTGGACCTGCTCATGCTGCATTCTCACTTGTACATGACAATCCATGTTATTATGGGTGGCCAGGTAGGGGATTCTCCCTTGTAACTAGTCCATTTCAACTCCTCTACTCTGGGCCAATCAACTGCTAATGTCTTTTGATTCCAGGACCCTGGTTATACAGGTTAATATGTGAAGAATGTGATTGTAGGGTGACAGGATATGCCACCTCAAAACGTGCCACTTTGGGCTCAAGGCACTTAAGAAACAAAAACCCCATAGGTGCAGAAAGGGTGCTCCAACTTCCCTCTTTTCTTGAAAGCCCAGGACGAAGCCTGGAGGCCCTGCACCTGAGAGTTTAAGGTCTGAGCTGGAATCAGAAATCTGTTCTCCCAGAGCTGGAGGTTCACAGACTCTCTCTCATTCAGGCCCACCCAGGAGCAGATGCCAAGTGGAGACTGGACTGAAAAGAGATTTACTGAGGAAATGTCTGTGATGGAAAAAGGGTGAGAGCCCAGGAAGGTTGGGTAGGCGCAGGTGGCAATGCAGGCTGGACCCCAGAAAGAGAGATGGGGCAGCAGTTGACTCAGGGCACCTGGAAAGTTTTGAGGGAGGAGTTCTACAAGGTGGCCTTCCCTTCTGACACCCTTGCACATCCAGAAGTCCCCAAGATGACCTGCAGTTTTCAGTAATTTGCTAGAAGGAACTCATTGAACTCACTGAGAGTTTTTCTACTCATGATTATAGTTTATTACAGGGAAAGGTTACAGATTAAAACCAGCAAGGAGGTGGCAGCCCCATGGGCTTGGGAGCAAAAGTTCCTCTCATTTTCTGTTAGAAGAACTCTAAGAAGACCAGAAAGGAGTAAGAGACAGCCCAGTTAGCTGGGGTCCAGAAGAGGAAAACAGGCACAGGGTGGATGGGGATGATTAATAATTTACAAAAACTGAATACATGGTCTTAAAGTAGAATGTGTATCTAAATATCAGAAGTACCGTCCTTTGTAATATTTGCAACAAGAATTAATATGGAGTTAATGGTTCTAATGGAGGGGTAGACTTGAAAGCTGTATCAGTGCTAGCAACATGGCAGAATTCCTACAGCAGTGTGATGGTGCTTAATGACATCTAGAGACAATGTGAAACTCCCTCAGCCCTTGAAGGACAGTGTTGAAGGCAATTAATCAAAAAGAAAAACCACAGGTCCTTTCTCTCCTCCCCGTTCAATTTCAGTCTTCATTTTTCGCAGTAGTGAATTGTCTGGATGTCTGGTAGACTTTGCACTACCACAAAGGAAGCTCCTGTTCAAAGACCATTTATCCTAAGGTGCTGTCAACGATACTAATTTTTTTTTGTTCATTGGAAGTTGTGGTGTAACAAATAGCAACAAAAAATCAGCCTGAAAGGATAAAAAAAAAACTGAAGTTAAAATGTAAAGGACCAGGTATTGTAAAGTTTCTGAACTGCACTCAGAACCTGAAATTCCTGTGGCAGTTAAGACAATTCCCGGAACTGCCCATTAGATATGGGTCGAAATCCCCCCTGACCACTTAGTTGCTTAACAACCTGGACCCTGTGCAGCTCGGCACGTAGGCACCTCAGGGTCCAAACCAATCAGTTTGAATGTATCCCCCTCCTTAGGACTGACCTATCACTCTCGCCTGACCTGTTCCCGCCAATGAATGTGCTAATCATGTTTGAGAGTTGTTGTTTGATTTTCCCGTGCCTCATGATGATTTGCTCTGATGTATGCAAAGCCCCCGCCCTCCCCAGAAAGTGTACTTAAGCACTGCTTAACCCCTGCTCGGGGCTCTTGGCCGTTCTCCCTTCTTGAGTGAGCACGGAGCCCCAGCTAGCTGGATCTTCAATAAACCCCCTTTTGCAGTTGCATGAGTTGGTCTCTTGGTGGTCTCTTCCTTCCTAGTTCGCCAGTCCCTTACAAGCCAAGGGAAGGACCGCATAGGGTGGGTTCCAGGGAAGTATCTAAACCGGAGCTTCCATAGTCCCTTCCCCATGGAGTCCCATGTGCTGCTTTCCTGGCACTAGTGTGTGACAGTGTTCATGGAATACTGCCAAACAGAAACAGGGAAGCGCGCCCAGTTGGTACCTTGTGACCTGACGCCCCACCCTGAATCACATTGTTGGTTTTTCTGGTGTGGTCAGCACCCACCTCCAGTCGCCTTGGTTATATCTGGCCAGTCCAAGGCCTCCAGGCAAAGAAAGATCACCTCCCACAAACCACGGCTAAAGGCCAGACCTCTCCTGGGGCAAGGTTATATTCTTTGCTGCAGGGGTAGGAATACCACAGGTGGCAGCATAGCTCTGAAAAAGGCTCAGCCAGGTGGGTGTGGAGCTGTTTAGCCCAGATTACCCTTTGGAGGAGTTCTGGGTCTTGCGGGAGTGGTCCACATTAGTCCTGCTTACCCCGTGTTAGTTAATTTTCATTATAGTAATGAGATACCTGAAGCAGTCTACTTGAGAAAGAACAGGGATTTATTGTGGTTGACAGCTCTGCAGGTACCAGGGGCTGCACTGGGTGATGGCCTCCCCACTGGCAGAGTCCTCAGGCAGCAGCACAGGGCATCACAGAGCAAAAGTCAGGGATGGATATGTATGTATGTCTCTTCTGGCCTGTCTCCCTTTTCTTATAAAGCCACCAGGATTCAATCATGGGGACTGGACTCTAGTGACTTGAATCCTAATTAGTTCCCAAATGCCTCATCTTTAAACACCACATTCTCCACCTCCATCATACCTTACAATTCAGCCTGAGCCAGGGGTGGGGCTCTGCACTCTAATCAAACCACAGTACCTCCTAAGCTTGGCGCATGGGCTAGGAGAAGGCCAAGGGAGAGGCTTCAGTATGGATGGGTGACGGTGGATCCAGAGCAGTAGCAGTTGGGGCTTCCAGTCAAGCTCAGGAGCAGGAGAGCTGAGTGGTGCAGTATCGTGGCTGTTGTGCCATCAGAGCTGGGAAGGGCAAGCGGCTGCAGTGGGGGTCTGTTAGCCTTCCTGCTGCAATACCCTGCCCAGCTCCTTGGTTGGTTGGTTGTTTGGTTTTTTGGTTCTGGGGATTGAACCAAGGGTGCTTTACTGCCGCAGTCTGGCTGGGCACAATTCAGGAGCCACTTGTCAAAAGAAACTAACTTTATTTTTAGAACCACACACGCCAAACAAAACAGCTCCTCAGGAAAAAACCCTCAGAGCCCAACTGCCACCACCGGCTTCCCACAAGCCACACACCCCAACCCAGCCTCTTCCTCCCACAATCCTCCTGCTCTTGAGGTGGATTGGCTGGGTCGCATGGGTGGAGCCAAAAAAGTCCCCCAATGAGCAGCTCCGTGGTCTGAAAGGGCTGGGAAACAGCCCAATGAGCATCACCGCAGAGGAGCCAATCAGCTAGATGTTGCTAGATGTTGCTGGGGCCGCTGTGAGCCAATCATCAGCTGGTAGTCTGAAAAGGCAGGGAAACAGCTCAATGAGCATCTCCACAGAGGAGCCAATCAGCTAGGTGTTGCTGGGGCTGCTGTGAGACAATCATCAGCTGGCAGTCTGAAAATTTGCTGGAGCCCCTTCGGCTGTGGCTCTCAACACTTTACCACTGAGTCACATCCCCAGCCCTTTTATCTTTTATTTTGAGACAGGGCCTTGATAAGTTGCTGAGGGTCCTGTTAAATTGCCCAGGCTGGCCTTGAATTTGCAATCCTCCTGCTTCAACCTCCAGAGTCACTGGGATTACAGGTGTGCACTACCATGCCTGGCTACCTGTCTCCTTTGCCTGGGATGACTCTCCTCTTCTTCTGACCTGTGGCTGCCAAATATAGCCATGCCAGGGCTGGGTGGACCCTGGACCCTATGTGCACCACTGGTGCTGTGTTGTTGGTAATCTGGGGCAATGCATACAGGGTAAGAACAAAGCAAGAACAACAGAGGCTGAGGTGTGGGTGACAGATGGGCTACTACTGGGGGTGGGGGTGGCTCTGCTGTGGCTTCTGCTTGGGTGGCTCTTCTCTTGGGACTCCATGCA
Source organism: Callospermophilus lateralis (assembly GCF_048772815.1). NCBI lineage: Eukaryota > Metazoa > Chordata > Mammalia > Rodentia > Sciuridae > Callospermophilus > Callospermophilus lateralis. The sequence goes on along the minus strand of NC_135307.1, from coordinate 66,072,120 downwards.
GCTTTGCCTCAGCATCACTCAGGAGAGTTCCCACATATGTGGTGCCTGAGGGGCAAGGTCTCCCATGTTGGAGTGTTCTATACATCCTGAATGACAGCCAGGAGGAGTGGCTCCTCTCCTCTGTGCTGGGAGGGAGCTGGGGAGAAGCCACCAGGGGAGTGGCCAGAGCCAGAGCTGCTTTTCTGGGCTCCTTCCTGGCACATATATTTCCAGGTCTTTATAGATTTCTCCTTGACCTCCAACAAACGGCTTGAGCCAGAAGTTAAGTGGGAGAAACTGAGAAGGTAGAGAAAGTGTCAAGGGTAGACCACTGATGTGGAACCAGGAAGGTGACGGATGACTCAGAACAGACTGCCAGAGCTAGTTGGGTACGAGTGTGTGTCCACACATGTGGGTTTTTTGAACCGCATACTTGGGTTTGCCCCTCATTTTGGAGACTGGTTCCTATTTTCAACTTTGCTTTCAGGCACGCGCCTGAAGTTCCTGCAACTGAGAAGGCTGAGGTAGGAGGATTTTGAGTTTGAGGCCAAGTCTTAGTGAGATACTGTCTCAAAATAAAGTTTAAAAAGGGGGATTGCTTTAGCTAAGTAGTGGAGCACTTACCTAACACACAGAGATACTGGGTTCAATCCCCAACAGCACAAAAAACAAACAAACAAAAATGTCCAATCCTAGGCCAAGTTCCTAATAAGCCGAGACTAAAGGAAGAGAGGGGTGACAACACCTCCCCCAAAACATGGTGATCTTGGGAACAGGACCCTGGACATGGAGCCTGGTACCTTGAGTCCTAATTCTATTTTGCCATTGACTATTATTACAGTGTTTCTGGATTTTAAATCACCATTGATTGTAAGATGCACCATCAATTTAATACCTGCTTTTAAGGGGGCGTGAAAAAGAAATACAACCACATGGAACACACACATCAGCTGAAACTCCTGTCCTTGGGCATTAAAATGTGAAAAATACAATGCCTCTGAAAATCTGAGATACAGTTTTTTAAAAAAGCAGAATTTAGAAAGACTAAATATGAAGAAACTATCTCTAATCCTGGGAATGAGATGCAAAATGAATACTCACTTTTTGGAACAATAATATTACTAGTCCTTTTACCATATGTAGCTGCTATTTGGGGGAAAAAGAGGACAAGAAATGAACTGATAAATACCCAGAAGTGTGGTAACTGATAATATTTATATCACTAAATCCTGCAAGAACTGCAGGGTTTAAATTGATTGGTTAATTGATTGGTTAGTACATATTTGCTTTTTTTGGGGGGTGGGGGGGCGGGAGGAGTTCTGGGGATTGAACTCAGGGCCTCATACATGCTAGGCAAGCACCGTACCACTGAGCAACACCCCTGCCTTTTATTTTATTTTTTTTTTTAGTTTGAGATAGGGGCTCACCAAGTTGCTGAGACCTGTGGAGTAGCTGGGACTACAGGTGAGTGCCACCACACCCAACTGATGTTTGCATCTTCTAACCACCCAGCTGGAATAAGAGAATTCAATGATATTTCAGTTTTAGGATATTAATAGTTTGTGGAACACTTTTTTTTTTTTTAATTGCAATGCTAGGGAAGGAACCAGGGCCTCATGTACATTAGGGAAGCAGCTGTGGAGCACTTTTTTATGCACAGGTGCTGCTCTGGGTAGCTTACCCTGTTTTAACTCACTTAACCCCATGAAAATCCTCTGAAAAGTCTGTGGCTCTCTCTCTGCCTTAGAAAAAGCAGCAATGAGGCACTGAGAGATTAAGCAATATGCATGGGGTCCCACAAGTAGAATGTAGCCTTGAACCCAGAATGTGTGGCTTTAGACATACCCCTCTTTTTAACTGTGCCACATGGTTTCTCTTAGAGCATACAAGAGGAAAATAGATCAAGTGAGAGTTCCTAGTCATTGCTCTGGTCAGAAGGAAATGTTAGGTTTGCCCATGGAAGCAGTACACTGATAAACTGACTCTTCTCCCCACAAAATGCCCTGGTTTATAACATTTGCCAATTTATTTGGTGTAAATATTTCTTCCAATCTGCTGGTAAAATTCCTGAGCGTTTAGCGGTTGCCCCAGCATACCACCTACTGACATTAACCATCCAAGATGATGTGGGGCATTTTGGCCGGGTACATACTTTGCATGATGCTACATTAAGTCTGCTGTGGACATGACTTAGCATATGGGTTCAGGGCTTGGAAATGGATTCCCCCCTCTGGCTCCCCACTTGCCAACCGGGGAAGGCGCCCCATGATGGGCCCTGGGGAGGGGAGTGCATGCTCTCCAACCTCCCCTGGCCCCTCTTTGTGCCACAAAAAAAAAGCTGAAGACCACAGTGCCCACTGAAAGGTACACAGTTACCTGACTCACGCTCGAGAATGGGCACTTAGTGGCAGCAGTGAAATAATGAGATGTAAGGGGAGAGAAAAACTACCAGCTTAAACGAGAGAAGAGGACTGCTGAAGTAGGCTGACTGAGGGCCAGAAAGAGGCTAGTGGCCAACGAAGGCAGAGAAGAGAGAAAGCCCCCAAAAGTGAAGTAAATGGAAAACACATAGGTTACCATAAGGACAGCTCCAAGCAAAGTTGTGAAGCAAGGGCCAAACTCAGATGCCTACATGGTCCAGGGGGATATTAGACAGGCTGATAGAATAGGCAGTGGTGGAGATGTGGTACTGCAAAGTACAACTGTGCTAGAAGACAGTGAAGGCTTTTAAAATTGATTTTTTTTTTTTTTTTTGTACCAGGGATTGAACCCAGGGGTGCTTAACCACTGAGCCACATCCCCTGCCCCCCCGCCCCCTTTTTTTCTAGAGACAGAGTCTCATTGAGTTACTTAGGACCTCACTAAGTTGCTGAGGCTGACTTTGAACTTGTGATCCTCCTGCCCCAGCCTCCTGAGCTGCTGGGATAAAAGGCATGCACTCCTGCACCTGGCTTTTTTCTTTTTAAAAATATTATAGCCGCAATCTGGATGCAGGTCTTTTTATGAATTGTTATGAACCTCCTCGAAAGATCTTGAAGCCCTAGGTTAGCCTACGAGTGGCCACCAACAGCAGTTGCTTCCACTCCTTATCTGAGGCACTGGGGTCCCAGCAGTGGGTCCAATACTGGGATTCATCCATCCTAGGTGCAGGCAATAAGGGGTGCATTGTTTGTAGCAAATTTTAAAACAATAATAAGACAAAGCACAATTTAGTCTGCTTTTTATTACCACCATGTGCTTGCAATTCTGATAAAAATGTTCCTCCTTGAGAAAAATCTTTTGTTGGTCCAAGTTCTACATCATTGTTACGACTGTTGTCAATCTTAATGATATACATACTTGTAAGCTTCATGGACACAGTTAAATAACTTACCTGTTGATTAATATGGTTTTCTACATGGAGGTTCGTTTGGAGAACTAACCCCCAACTCAAGAGGTTTCATCCACAAGTATTTGTCCCCAGAGTTGGTATCTAATGGTTTGGAAGCCCTTGGTTCCAAATCTTGTGGAAACACATATTCCCATGGCTAAACAATAGATTCCAAGTAAACAATGCTTGCACATGATTGTAAGCAAAGAAACAGAATCCTAGTTCCTTTCAGTTCTCTTGTTCCCTGTGATCACTGCCAGAACTCAGAAGGGCAGTGTTTCAATGGTTTGATTGTATTCCTCAAGAATGGGATGCTTGTTCTAAATCAACAGATTCAATAATGCCAATATTTCCTGCCACTCAGTCATTTCCTCGGATTTTGACAAAAGCAAAACTTCAAAAGTTCACCACTACAATACAAATTTATGGTTAATTTGCTGGTGAAGGTGTTTTATTGGGAAAAATTTTGACCATGGAGATACTTGAAAGCAGTTATAATCAATCCTAAAGAAATACATACTCGGACAGTCTTGCAACTTCTGAAATTAATTATAAGGTAGGATTTTTATGACTCTCCAACAAACCTATCCTTATGTTTAAAGCTTCCTATCTATTTGTACATCTGTAGATTCATCCAAAAGAATATTTTCTAAGTTAAAGTTAGTAATTAACTGTGAGTAAAATCCACAAACTGTCTACTGAACATGAGTTTGTAAAGATCAATTTTGACAGACATTCACCCATTTGTATTCATTAAAAAGAAAAAATGGAAACTAATATTATTCATTGCTGTGTTATCAATATATAGGTATGTTTGTTCCAGGTTTTGAAAATACTGATGTAATTGTAACATCAATCCATTACTTTTTTCTTTTTTGTATTTTAATGTTTATTTTTACTTGTATAGTTATATGCTTCCTTTCCTGTCCATGATTATTATTTGTTTCATTGCATGATAACTGCTGCAAGGTGTCCCATAGTAGAGTGGGCTGTTGAGAACCATCTGTGATCCATGGCCCTGGTGTTCCCTCCTCTGGGACCTGCCTTTGCTTCTCAGGCTCGACAGCCTTAGGCTGGTGAAAACCAAGGGGAAGAACCCCTGATGGCTCTCTAGTGTTGCAATGGGTTTCTCTGCAACATTTTATTTAAAATTTTATCTATCGTAGGAACAGATTTTTTTTAATGTTGTTATTGCTGTTTGCTTTTATTTTTTTATTTTTGGTATTGGGGGTTGAATCCAGGGATGCTTAACCACTGAACCACATCCCCAGCCCTTTTCAGTTTTTATTTTGCGACAGGATCTCACAAAGTCACTTAGGACCTCGCTAAATTGCTGAGGCTGATCTTGAACTTGTAAACCTTCTGCCTCAGGCCTTGGGATTACAGGTGTGAGCCACCCTGCTCAGCTCTTGCAGGAACAGTTTTGAGACACCCTGACCCTGACCACCTGATGCTTGCACATGATTGTGCCTGGTATGAGAGTCCATCATGGTAGCACAGAAGGAATTTTTGACCAACTACAGAAACTCCATATTCACGAGTTAGATCACATGTACAAGGAATGTTGAGTCTTGGTCCCTCTTGAGGATAAAAATATTGTGGGGATCTTTCTGGCCACCTTCCCAGATGAGTGACTTGGGGGTTTTCGCTGGCACAATGACTTCATATGGGGCAAAGGGATAGAGATGATTTGCTCTTCTGCTGGCCCCTGGCCCTGAGCCAGATACTGCAGGCTCCATTGTGTCTACCATTCACAGAATGGGGAAGTGAAGATAGGGGCTGAGCTACAGAGTGAGAATGACCCCTAAATCAGCCAGACAGGGGGAGGCTGGGCCCTACTGTGGCCATCCCTGGAGGTCGGGGATGGAGAGCAGGAGTGGGGTAATGGGGAATCTTGGGTAAGGGGAAATTTGGGACAGATTTAAGGGCACTGGAGGTGCTGGGGGTACGGCTCAGTGGTGGAGCACTTGCCTAGCATGCATTAGACATGGGTTCAATCCCCAGCACAGGGAAAATTTGAGAGAGAGAGAGAAAGAGAGAGAGAGAGAGAGAGAGAGAGAGAGAGAGAGGAGACACACATTCATGAAGCAAGCACTAAGAGTGTGAGAAAGGTCTGGATTGCCAGGGCTGGGTGCAGTACCAGATGCCCAGGGATGGGATAGGCAGAGGTTTTGGTCCTTACCACTGTCCTTGGTTCATTCAGGGCATCTAAGATTGTCATGTGCCTGGGGGACCAGGTGGTGGCAGGAAGACACTCCAAAGGCAACTGATTTCTTCTTAGAAACTGTTAAGGTTATTGATTTAAGTCACAACAGGCTTAAGGGCACTAAGAGGATCTCTCAAAAAGAAATCAAACTGTTTCTCCAGGTGACTGTTGCTTTTTATTTAGGCAGGGGTCTAAATCTATGGAGGTGAAAGCTACTGGGTCTCACCTCTGGAGCAATCTGGGGAGACCTATAAAGTCTATTGATTTGACTTACTTAACTTACACTGACTAATAATAAAACAACCAGACCCGTCAATCAGTCTCCAGACCCCCCAAGAGAATGATTACTGAGTGGATTGATTCCTCCACAGAGATGGCAGTTTACGGGGAAATCACTGAGGGGGTCGGGACAGTAGATGCTGTCCCATGCTGAGGCTAGTCTGTCCCTTTGTATTGTACAATGACATTCAAGGGCAGTGCACTAGGGAAGCCGCTTCCCTGCCCAGGTGAAGGATCTGGGAGTGGGCCAGGAGTTCTCTGAGAATAGGCTGCAGTGTCCTCTCTGGACAGCAGAGAGCCAGATTGTCCCCAGGAAAGTTGTGGGGAGCTGCCAGATTTGTCTTTGCCAGGTTAAGAAAAGGCAAAGAGAAAGAGAATATCAACACAGGGTGAGGAAGGAGGGGTGGCTGCCGAGGGGCAGGCAGCCAAGATAACAGCAGCCAGCACGCTGGCCTTGAAGTCTGGAGCAAGGCCTTCAGAGGACACGCTGCAGCCTGCCTTTGTGCCAACGGGAAGGGCCTGGAGGAGGAGTCATTCAACCCCATTCAGTAAGCCTCTCTCTTGCCTCCAGAAGGCCTGTCCTTACCCAGGGTTACTGCAGACTGGCAGGAGAGACAAGATGTTCCCATTTGAACAAGATAATGACCTCAGTCCTTGGATGATGAAATGCCAAGCCAGGGGCTGGGATGTAGCTCAGTGGTAGAGTGCTCACCTAGCATGCACAAGGTTTTGGGTTCAATCCCCAGACAACACCCCTCCCACACACCTCAAAAAAAGAGTCAAGTCAGGGGCACACTTTATAAGTGCTGTAGAATTCCTTACAAAGGGTTCTCTATGACAGCTGGAAGGGATGGGGAGGGTCTCAGAGAAAAGCTGAAACTTGAACTAGGCTTCCCAAATTCAAGAACAGAGGGGTGTCAGATGAATAAATCCATCTCCTAGAAATGTAGCATCTACTGTGTAATTGGAAGCAGAAACACTCAAGAACAGTCAGGTAATATACAGACTGGTAAAATGTGAGAGCTCTGGAATCAATGATTGGGTTTAAGTCTAAGTTCTCCAATTATTATCTATATGGGCAAGTAATACTATATCCGAAAGTCTTAATCTCCTCATCTATAAAACAGAGATAATGATAGTACCTGATAATAGTTCTTAGTAATAATAGTATTATTAATCCAACAGTAATATTAATAGTAATACTACTAATAAAAGTGTTAATAGTAGTAGTACCTAATAATAGTACCTATATGGAAAAGTAGCCGTTAAGACTAAATGAAACTAATGTTTGGAAAGCCCTTGGCACAGTACTTGGCACACAGAAAGCACTGAGGAAGTGATCAACACCACCATCATTATTATTATCACTATGAGTGGTGGTAGGAACAGTTTTCAGATTACCACCAGATTTAGAGATGCTCTGATTCCTCATTCCCCCTGCTTGGAGGAACGGATGAAGGGCAAGAAGAAATTCTCTATCCTGAAGGAGATCACATAGGGAATTATTTCCAAAATTTGAATGTGCTTCACGGAGGTCCACATTCTTCCTTTGTCTTCTCAGTCCCAGAGCACACCCTCAGCCCTCCCTCCTTCCTTCTGGAGCCCATTCAGGCTCCTGTGTCATGAGCAAACTATACCATTAACGTAGACGGGACACGTTTGTGTCTTTCCACAATGTCACAATTTATTGAATAACAATAAGTTCACAAGCTACATCACTTTCATCAGCTTTAATTCATCCAAACACTCATGGTTCACTTGGTGTCAGGGTTGAGGCAATCACAAATTATTTTATTTCATTCTGATCTTAATTACTAATATCAATACAAGTCACATACCATAATTTACCATTATATGTTACGAAAAGGCTAAGAAAGGGTTAACAGTGGTCACAGGGTTTTAAGAAGCTGAGCTCTGGCAGAGAGCAGATGTAAAAGAGCCCCTGCAGATGGTCCGATTAGATGATGAATCCAGCCAGTCAGAGGAACCTGTTCAAGGCACAGAGCTGTTGGGTACAGCACTTGTCCTGGCTGAGATCCTCCTGGCAGGCAGTTTTGAAGTGGGCCAAGGAAGAAAATGGGCTGAGCTGAAGTTCCACGGACAGAGTCTGCAGTCTATTGCCTACTGACCTCAAGTGACCTCCTGGCACATTTACAGGATGGTCTGATAAGAGGACAGGTGGGTATGAGCTGCCTACCACGTGCTGCCTGCCTTAGGTGCCTCTCCCATTATGAGTTTCAGGTGAGGGTTCCATTGTTCTGTGGTCTGGTGTTGGACAAGCTCACAGGCCTGGTTTCCCTGACAGGGGTTGACACACCCATGCATTCACGTCCATATGATTTAATTCAGTAAGTTCACAGAGGGCCATCTTTATGATGATGATTCATTTATTGATCAGTTTTTGCTGGATGGTGTGCTGTCCTGCTGGGAGTTGTTCTTTTTGATACGTTCTGTATGCCCAGCACCTGGTGGTTATCTGTTTTCCCAGACAACTTACTGAGTCATTCTATCTTAGCACTTGTACTCAACATGGAGTAGCTTGGGGCTGGGCACTGCATGAAAGCTGCTGTTCCCTACAACATGGAGCAGCTCAACAGGGCACAGCCTGCCCTCCACATCCCACCATTGGGCTCTTTCCTTCCCTGAACCTGCCACCCTTGCCTCTTGTGGGGACCAAGTCAGAGGACTGACTCCTGTCCCATGGAGCCTCTGTCAGGGCCAAGCTCTGTCTCCCCAACCACACGTGCATTTCTCACAAGTGGGAAGGGAGCCCAGCAATGTGCTCTATAACCACTAGATGAATCCAGTTTTGCTGAATCTGCAGACCCGGCGCCCTGCTGAGGTTTGAGTGTTCTTTGCTCCCATTCTACCTACTCTTTCTCTGTCAAGACTGTGCCTATTGCTCAGTTCCTGGAACCCAGGTGTCCTGTGGGCTTCTACCTCTGCAATCTTCCCAGGATGCCCATGCCCCACTGGTAAGGAGGAGGGCCACCGCAGGCTGAGTTTCTGTGACAATGAAGGGGAATCGCTGGACCTGCTCTGGGCCCAGGCTTGGATCAGTTTCTGGCCTCTTCAGGCTGTTCCCAGAGAAGTGGCCACCCCAGTGCCAAATGGGTCTCAGAAAGTTTCCATCTGAGAGATCTGAGTCCCAGTCAAACCTGATAGCTGAGACAGATTGGGATCTGTGCTGGGAGGAGGAACAATGACACCACCTTCTTGATTTTCTTGTGGCTTTCCTTCAGGGCTGGGAGCTCCCCCTAAATCACGTTTTATATTCTTAGTTTTCAACAGTCACCTGTCTGGCAAACAGATTATTGGAACCATTTCTGTTCCTCCTACTGCCCCTCTTTTATTCTCTAACCCATACTTAAGAAGGGAGATTAACGTGGAGATATATTGCAGGGTGATTAGGGAGAGGCTCCTGGACCATAAAAGGAGATGGCCACAGACTGGAAATGCCTCCAGCCAGAATAAATAATCTGAAACATCATGCAGGGACTGCCACATACAGACCAAGGACAACCCATCATGTTAGGAATAATAAAACTGAAATCTGGCCCTACGTTCCTGCTTCTTCAAAGGGAGACATTTTGGCCCCGATGTCACAGAGATTGCTCTCTGTATGGGCCTTTCTGTTCTGGTTGATATTTCTTTAATGCATGCTATATGTTGGCTCTTATCTAGAATCCAAGGGCAGGGGAGAGGAAGCCCTGGTACGCTCCAAGGAGGTGAGCTATGGTATGCCACAGTGGTAGCTAGCCAGTGTAGCGCCTGCAGGGAAGAGTTAAAGCACCCCTGACTTTTACAGGGCCTCTACTTACAATGGGGCTCCCCAAAGGCACAATGGAAAGCTGACAGGAATATAATAGAGCAGAATGCAACTCTGAGCCTTGAACTTGAAGGCTCTGCTGCCTAGAGAATAAATAGATTGAAGAAACTCTGAGAGAAGGCAATCCTTCAGGGATTCAGCAGAGGCAGATCTAGAAGCAATGATTCCACACAGCAACAATTTCACAAAGGAATTCCTAACTCCTTGTGAGATGAAAAATAAACCAAGCTCCAATGCAATACCAGAGTGTCTTGGTTGACATTTACAAACATCTTCAGAGCTGGGACAAGAAGCAAACTTTCCCCACTCACTCTCTAGCTAGTTCTCCTTTGCATATACCCTGTGCAAACACAAGTAGCAGGGCTAATAAATTTAGAATGGGGAGAAATGGAATTTCCAGAAGCGGTACTTTTGTGCAAGTTGGCAGGGATTAGCCAGGGTGTCAAGAAATGCATGAGCTACTGTCATTGTTTTTAAGTCTTCTGGTATATTAGAGAGAGAGAAAGAGAGGAAGAGAGGGAGAGAGGGAAGGAAAGAGGGGGAGAGGGAGAGGGAGAAAGAGGGAGAGAAATGTTAAAATAGAATAAAAAAGTTATGATATTTTTGAAACTTTATATTGCATAAATTGGTACATGTCACCAAAGGCACTGAGCTAGTCACAAGATAATGAGAAGACTTTTGGAAAAATATTTATCTTTAACATATCACAGGCAGTCTGATCTGGTTGTAGGGACACAAGCTCTAGTTATATAAAGGTTATCATCTTTCACTGTTGTTGTTAGTGTTACCGCTGTTGACCGGTGAGGAGTCCTTGCTTCCCAATGTTGAAGAATAACACCAAAGAAGCACACCGAGGCAAGGTCAGAGTAGAAATTAGAAGTTTATGAAAGGACAGCAGAAAAGACTTCTCCCGGAGGAAGAAGGGGACCCAAGAGGTGGAATCCGTGGAAGTGTGGTTGTTTCACCTTTTTATAGTTTTGGTGATGGAATGTAAGGGGGAAGGGTTGGGACACAGGTGGGCCAAACAAGTAATCTGGGCAGGAAGGACTTCATTATCACTTCTTTGGGATGGGCTATCTCCAAATCTGTTGGGGGCTGTTTCCTGGGTTCCATTAACATTTCTTTGGGGTGGACTTTGGCCTAGGGCTTTTCTGGGACTTCACTAACATTCCATGAGTTTCCAGAATCATTATCAGCATGGCCTCCATTTTAGATTTCACTGGATATGATATTAGACCCGATTTACCTATCTATACTGACTACCTAACTTTAAATCTGGCTTCATTAGTGTGACTCTAAAGCTTCTATGCATAACCTCATTTGGAGATGACTCGAAATTTTAAATTTGAGGACCTTGCTTGGCCTGGGATAAATGGCTTCTCCAATCCTTCACTTCCTTCCTACCATGATAGCTCTGGGTTTATCAGGGGAGTAAATAATTTATATAAATGAGGAAGATTTAGAAGTCCTGGATAATATGTAATCAAGACTCCTTTGTAGATCAGAGAATTTTTAAACAGGGGGTTATTATGGCTTCACAGTCAGAATTTGGGGATCCTTTTTACTTCTAGGGCCTAAATTTTATAAAAGCATTGCCAATGAAAATTACTTACAAAACTTGCATCTGTAAGAAAAGTCTAAAAAGACTTGGAGGTAAAATGTTAAAGGAAGAGAAATTGCCTTTCTTCATCATACCTATACTTCTCGTGAATCACGTCATAGGCATGTGACTTGCCTGTCTTTTATTCCAGCTGGGTCCTTTTCTGTGAGGCCCCAACCAATTCCCACAGGTGCAGTTGACCATAACCTGCCTAGGTTCCTGCCCCTTTCTTTCTGCCTTTGGGCTGAGTGTCAATGTGGGTGGGACCATCGTGGTAGCCTGCTTGGCACTCACATGTGGGGACACAGACATCATGGGGATTGACCAGGGCTCTGTGGTGCAGTAGAGCAATACTACTCCATTTTTTGCCCTGTAATTGATACTGAGGCAATTCATACTGTAAGATGGCATGTACACAGTAAGCTGTGTATCTGGCCACCTCAACAACACAGTTCTGTATTGTTTTTTACTTTTCCTTCCTCTAACCTCTCTGACTCCCTCACTTCTGATCTTATGATCATGCAGAGGGCTTGCATAGCATGTACCCCAAACCACATTACCACACCTAATTTATTAGTTTGCATTTTTACTTTCTTAGGCTCTGCTCTCTGCAAAACCCCAAAATACTTTTCACAAAAACTAGTGGTTTATGCCTGTAATCCCAGCAGCTCCAGAGGCTGAGGCAGGAGAATCGAAGCCGGCTTCAGCAAAAGGGAGGTACTAAGCAATTCAGTGAGATGCTGTCTCTAAATAAAATACCAAAAACAACTGGGGATGTAGCTCAGTGGTTAAGTGCCCTTGAGTTCAATCCCTGGTACGGAAAAAACAAACAAACAAAAACCAAAACTAGTGGTGTACTTGATCTTATCATTCTCTTGCAATTGATTTTTTGAGCTTAAAATGCAAAATATGACACTGAGATCGGTTATATGCTATCATCGATGGGAATGTTTTTAAATTCTGCCTTTGCCTTTGAACAGTGTTATCTGTGCTCTCTAGCCTCGCGTTATCTACAAATTTGCCCATAAAATTTATTAGCTCTTGAAAAAAAGCCATCAATGACCAAGTTCTGCAACCTCATATCATGCTTCACCTTCCTTGATTACTACCCTCCAGCAGCCTCACCTCCTCTCAGGTGCATAAATGGGTCAAGCTCTTCCCTCCCAGATCTTGAACTTCCTGTTCTTTTGGCTTAGAATTCTGTTCAATCAAGTTCTTGAGTCACTTTGTAGAATGAATGAATGAAACAGCAAAGCCTTCTTGTACTAACAGAGAAAACCATCATTCTATATGTAACAGAGTCCCCTTTGAAATTAAAAAGTCCCAAAGTGTTTTGCTTCCCAACTTCTTAGTAACTGCTTTTCTGCATCCAGAATTTCCTCATCCTGAGAAGCTACCCCCTGGCCTAAGCAAGCACAAGGAAGCTGAAATTAGGACAGTATCTCTGATTAGCATAGCCTAGCTAAATCTACATATGTATATTTCCTGGCTTTTGTTCCTATAATTGTAACCACTTCCATAGGACTGGGGAGAGATTAGCTGCTTCTCCCCAGTTCCGGCCAAACTGCAGTTAAATTCATTTTCCTTTTAACACTGCTTGTTTCTTTCTTATGTGGGTAGGCAACCGAATTTAGTCAGCCAGGATCCAGGCAGGCTCCCTGGCTTGGCTGCCACTAACATAGATTTTGAGCAATGTCTAAATAACTTACAAGATCAATATTCAACCAAGAAACCAATATACACAAGACAGCTCTCTAGGGGTATGTGGTGGCTATTTAACTGTGTAAGTATGTGGGAAAAGAATTCTCTTTCATTCTCTAGCACAGCCTTTTTTTGAGGGAAGGGAGACACTGGGGATTGAACCAGGGGCACATACCCAGTACTTTTTTTTTTTTTAATATTTATTTTTTCGTTTTAGGTGGACACAATATCTTTATTTTACATTTATGTCGTACTGAGGATCAAACCCAATGCTTGTGCATGCTAGGTGAGCTCTCTACCACTGGGCTACAACCCCAGACCAAATCCCCAGTCCTTTTTATATTTTATTTTAAGACAGGGCTCACTAAATTGCTGAGAGTCTTGCTAAGTTGCTGAGGCTGGCCTCAAACTTGCAATCTTCCTGCCTCAGTGTCCTGTTCACTGGAATTACAGGTGGGTGTACTGCCTTTCAATGTGGATTGCTCAACAGGGTAGTGGAAGAAAGGAAAACATATCATAGACTCTCCCAGCATTTAGATAACAGCCTCACCTTAGACATTGCAAAGACTGAGGCCCCAAAGTAATGTTTTCTCTAACCCTGTGTCCATCCATCTAATGGCCTAGGACACCATCTTCCATACAACCCATCAGATTACTAACTCACAGTAAAGGAAAAGTTCTTGTGCCTCGGAACACCGGAATTGCTTTCTGGAAAATGGCCATGCAATAATAGTAGTGGCCAGGAGATGGCGACCCGCTTCTCTCTCCAGGAAGACTACACTCTAGGCAGCATGTAAGGACAGAGAGAAGGTTGGGCCCTGGGCCCTCTTAGGGAGGAAAGCCCAGAAAGCAGGATTCTGCCTCAGAATGCCTCGGTCTTGTTGGCTGGGTCCTCACTGGTGAAATGTGCTTGCTGAAAACCATACATTTTTAGACTTCAGGTGTAAGAGAACCACAAGTCCAGAATGGTTGGCAGGTCTACAGTCAGGATATTTATCTCAAATTTAGGGAGTCTGAAACTAGGACGATGGCTCCTTGGCCACCCATTACTGACAGACCTTTTGTTCAACTTCCCCTGGGCTGTTGCCTCTGAGAGCCAAGTAGATTTTCTCCAAGATGAAGACTCAACCTAGCCAGCTTTCTGCCATGATAATTATTACTTGGGCTTTGGGTTCCACTCACCCTTATAACTATGTCACATTGTGTACAAGGGTTGGATAGATAAATGGTCACACTTCCCAGCGAGAAAAGCTTAGTTCCCTCTCTTTCTTAGAGGGATTTGTGTCTTAAGAATGGCTAAGAAACTACTTTATGGTTCAGTGTTAGAGCACTTGCCTAGCATGGCCAAGACCCTGGGTTCAATCCCCAGCACTGGAGGAAAAATAAAAAGAAAGAAAAAGAAAAACGATTCCAGCATTTTTACCAGCAGCCTTACTGATTTTTACCCCTAACCAGTGCCCTGAGATACTCTGGTTCTCCATTTTTCAAAGGAAGTGTTTTGATCAGGGACCAGTCAGGAGGTAGAAAACATTACAGTTATTTGAACACAGAGGATAATAGAAGATTAACTAAGAATGATGTTGTTAACTAGATAAGGCACAAAAGAGACACTAAGGTATCATAGTAGTGGCAACTGTAGGAAGCAGTTACCACCCCCAGAGCTGGTGATGGGGAGGGGTGGGAATGATTAACACTTAGAAACTTGAATCTAAAACTCCCAGAAGGAGGCTTGGCTTGGCGGGGCTGGTGTCTCTGAGCCAGAGAGGGACCTGAGAGGACCTGATGTCTCCTGGAAATGGGGCGTGATGAGGTTTGTTCTGAAAGTGTTGGGGAAACTAAAAATGACACTCAACAGCTGCCACAAGAAGGAACTGCCACTGCCAAGGTGAAGAAATGAGACTAGAGTGACACTGAGAGAAACAGAAACCCCCTGGGAAGCAGACAGGATGGGACAAGTCCTTTCTTTCTCCTCCACCCATGCTGCTCCTTCTAGTGACTTCTATCGGAAGCATGGAGCCAGCTGGCAAAGCGGAAGCGTGGCTGGCAGAGCCCCAGCTCCAGCATCATGAAGCCAAGTACAGAGGGGTAGGTTTGGAGTGAGACCATAAGTTAAGAAGGTCTCCCAAAACGTTTTGTTTACTGCAACATTCACACCGATTATCCAATCTCTACATGCAAAGGGATCCACACTCTTGATAGGCTTATCATAGGGCAATCTCTGGGGGCATATCTAGTGGATTTCTAGCCAAGTTTGGAATTCCCAGAGGTAAGGCAGTAGCATCCATCTGCTTTCATGGTCTTATAGCAATGAGAGTAGCAGTGAATTTAATCTAATCTTTTTTGGTGTGTGTGTGTGTGTGTGTGTGTGTGTGTGTGTGTTGCTGGGATTAAATCCAGGGGCCCTCTACCACTGAAACTTACCCCCAGCCCTTTTTAAAAATTTTATATTGAGACAGGGTCTCAGTAAGTTGCCAAGGCTGGCCTCAAGTATGAAATCCTCATGCTTCCCAAATTGCTGGAATTATAGGCATGCGTTAATTATCATTTTCAATTTCAGGTCAAGATGGTCTCCCAGTCTGCTGGGGAGCAATGGAGACCTCTTGACCAAGCCCCAGATATTTAGTTGGTCTTACCTTGCTAGTGAAATCTTTTGGGATTCTGACTCAAACCATTCTTTTCTTGGGCATTAGTAAATCTCAGTATTGGAAATGTGGATGTTCATCATACTGAAGAAATATGACTCACAGGGTATAATCAAAAAGCAAAATCTGCCCCAGAACTGTGGAAAAAAAAAAAAAAAAAGAGCAAAATTTGGCTCAGTGGTAGAGCACTTACCTAGCATAAATGAGATGCTGTATTGGATCCCTGGAACTGCAAAAAAAGAGAAAGTAAAGTATATTTTGGTTTCCTATCCTTTTCTTATCTGTTTGAGGAAATGAGCTCTTCCTTTGCCCCAGATGAAATATAGAGCAAGTCCCATGACTTCCTGTCACAGTGTTTTAGCATTTCATTGCTATGTCCAAAGTACCCAACAAGAACAACTTAGAGGAGAAAAAGTTTCTTTGGGGCTCACAGTTTCTGAGGTCTCAGTCCATAGATGGCTGACTCCATTGCTCTGGGCCCAAGATGAGGCAGCACTTCAAGGGGAAAGGGCCCAGTAGGGTAGGAGAGCTGCTACCCTCATGGTGTCAAGGAAGCAGGGGACGTTGTGGGGCACAGGAAAAATGTACTCTGCCAGAACAGCCCCCAGCGACCCACCTCCTCCAGCCACACCCCACCTGCCTATAGTTACCACCCAATCAGTCCATTTGAACTAGGAGGGACTGATTAGGTTACAGCTCTCACAACCTAATCATTTTACTTTGGAATATTTCTGCATTAACAGGAGCTTTTGGGAGAACAGCACATATCCAAACCATAACCGTCAGTAATACCAATAATCTTCCAGTCACTTTAAATCACCTGGTAAAATGAATTAAGAAACAAATTATTTAGTCTCTGCTGTGATTTGAGTGTGTCCCCCAAAGGTTCACGTGTTGGAGCTTGGTCCTCAGTGTGGCAAAGTTGAGAGGAGGGGGGGACCTTTAAAAGGTGGAGCTTAATGATAGGTTACAAGACTGGCCTTTCCCCACATTTTAACTTCCCATTTCCCACTAATCTTTCCCTCTTGCATGCATGTTCCCACCATGATGATGTCCACCAGGATGTGATGTAGCTAAGGGACCCTTCTCTAGAGTCAGTGCTATGCTGTTTGGATTTTTAGTTTCCCAAATCATGAACTAAATAAACCTTGGGCGTGTGTGCGTGAGTGTGTGTGCATAGGAATTAAAACCCAGGCCCATGCTAACCAACTGCTCTACTGTTGATCCTTATCCCCACCCCTCAGTACTGGGGTGGAACATAGGGACCTGGGGATGCTGGGAAAGAAGTCTAACATTAAGTTACATCCTCAGCCCTTTTAAAAAATATATTTTGTTCTGAGACAGCAACTTGCTAAATTGTCCTGTCTGGTCTGGAATTTAGGATTCTCCTGCATCATCCCCCTGAGTAGCTGGGGTTATAGGCATGGGCCATTACGCCCTGCTCGTCCTTCCTTCTCAATTCTGCTTGGTGGTTTGGTACCTCATTTTTGAATGGGTTATTTGTTGTCTTCAGGCCTTAGCAGAATTTCTATTTTAACACCATGTTATATGTGTACATTGAGAAAAAAAATTTGTCAAGTGACTGTACTACTTTATTATTCTAAAAGTAACATTATTTGGAAAGCTTCCACACATTAGTACTATAGCCAAATGGGACATTTTAGGCCCTATTTTGACTGTTCAGCTAGAAGAGAGATGATGCAAAACTTTCCTCAACTCTCAACTAAAATCACCAAACTGTTTCTAATCCCTTCCAGAACAACTGAAAGCTCTGGGATTGCTTCAGAAGACTTTCATCCACCTCACTGGTTTACCATGAGCATTAAACGGGCTAATATACACAAGCGAATTTCGTAATTTTGTAAACTAGAAGGCACAAAGCACAGACACATATGGATCTATCATGACTATCAGTACTTTAAAGGGGTATTGATGATCTAGTTTTTTTTTTTTTTTTTATGCTTGGGTTTGAACCCACAGCCTTGTACACACTAAACATATACATATGCCACTGAGCTATGTCCCCAGCCTTGTTATCTAGAATTTCTAAAGACACAGCACTAAGCAGGTATTTACAGAGAAAATTTTGTTCTTTAAAACTAGATCCAGCTGAGCATGGAGGCACATGCTTGTAATCCCAGCCACTGGGGGGGAGAGGCTGAGGCAGGATAATCGCCAAGTTCAAGTCCAATTTCAGCAATTTAGTAAGACCCTATCTCAAAATAAAAAATAAAAAGGCTTAGAT
Source organism: Callospermophilus lateralis (assembly GCF_048772815.1). Classification (NCBI taxonomy): domain Eukaryota; kingdom Metazoa; phylum Chordata; class Mammalia; order Rodentia; family Sciuridae; genus Callospermophilus; species Callospermophilus lateralis. The sequence continues at coordinate 66,054,269 of NC_135307.1, read as the reverse complement.
GTAGCTTAGTTGCAAATAGACCCTAGGTTCAATTCCCACTACAAAACAACAAATCAAAACAAAATAGATTCAGAGCAAACAACAGAGCTATTTGGTGGCAAGTCTTTTTGAGAAGAGTGTATATTAACTACATTGGGCATTGACCATAGCTGATAGTCAAGGTACCACCCTACATAGATGGCCTATCCCAAGGGCACCTGCATGCTGTTCCCATTGCTCCAACACCTTTCTTCTTCTTCTTCCCAGGGATTTAACACAGGGAGCACTTAACCACTGAGCCATATCCCCAACACTTTTATTTATTTTTATTTTTTATTTTGAAACAGGGCCTCACTAAGTGGCTGAGGCTGGCTTTGAACTTGCAAACCTTCTGCCTAAGCCTCTTTAGCTGCTGGGATTTCAGGCATGTGCCACCACACCCTGTGCTTCTTCTTGCTTCTTTGCATGAGGGTGAGCTCTGGCCTTTGGAGTCTTTTGAATGCCTGCCCTTGAGGAGGGAAGGTAGTGAATGTCCCAGGGGCAACCCTTACCAATGGGTGCAAGGGTTCCCAGGGACCTTTCCCAGGTGTATTCCAAATAATTTTTCTGAGGATCTCAGAGGGATTGAGCACCTTTCTCTGATGCTAACCTATTCACTGACACCTTTATTGACTTGCCTCTGTCAAAAGACAAAATTACAACAAATTTAGTTGACAGATCCTAATTGACTTTATTTGCAATTCTAGAGTCAGCCAACACCTTATCCGATAAAATAAGTGTGCCAATGAGCTGAATAAAAGAGGCTAATTAATTTTATAGTCAGAAAAGGGCTGAAGAAAACAGAAACAAAGAACAAAGAGTGGATTGTTTATTTCAGAGTTATTTTCCTTGTAAGGTGGGAGACACACATTTCAATTGAAAAAGAACTGATGGATTAACAGGTAGCTTCAGATATCTTTTTTTTTTTTTTTTTTTGTACTGAGAATTGAGCCCACTGTTACTTTATCTCTAAACTACATCCCAAGTTTTTTTTTTAAATTAAATTTTGAGACAGGATCATAAGTTTCTGAAGGTCTCATTAAGTTGCCCAGGCTGGCCTTGAACTTGCCATCTTCTTGCTTTAGCCTCCTGAGTTGCTGGGATTACAGGCACTGAGCATCACCACTCTGGGCTTCAGGTTACTCCTTTTTTTTTTTTGGTATGGGGATTGAATTCAGGGGCACTTGACCACTGAGCCACATCCCAGTCCTATTCTGTATTTTATTTAGAGATAGGGTCTCACTGAATTGCTTAGTGCCTTGCTTTTGCTGAGGCTGGTTTTGAATTCATGATCCTCCTGTCTCAGTCTTGCAAGCCCCTGGGATTACAAGTGTGTGACACTGTGCCTGGCTCGCTTCAGTTTACTTCTTTTGGAAAAGAATAAAGCAGGGGGAACTTCATTATTATGACAATTAAAAGTGGCCCCTAACCACCCAGTAATCCCAGTAGTTCCAGAGGCTGAGGCAGGAGGATCAGAAGTTCAAAGCCAGCCTCAGCAATTTAGTGAGACTCTGTCTCTAAATAAAATATAAAAAAGGACTGGGGATGTGGCTGTGTGGTTAAGTGCCCCTGGGTTCAATCCCCGGTAAAAACAAAACAAAATAAAACTGGCCTTTTTGGAAAAATTGGCTGCTATCTCTCCTGACTTCCAGGAAAGCTAGACAACCACTGAGGTTTGATTTGGTGATGTGGCAATTGAGTATGAGAGACTCCATTTTGAGTCTTAGTCTGGTCTGCTGGGACCTAGTGCAGGGCTTCGTCCAAAACAGTGGCCTCCTGTAAGGTGCATCTAACTCATTCCTTACCTGCCTGACTTCCCTATTCCCCCTGAGAGCTTTCTGGGATCCCTGGACCTAGACAACTACTTGCTCTCATATCTTGGCCCTGGGCAAAGGGAGAATCAGAGAAATCAGGAGAGCCTGTCTTGGCAGAAAAATATAAATTATAGTAACTGAAATGAACACTTCTCTGTAATCTAGCTACCATATGATAGTAGAAATTGTATCTCACAATAAACTCACATTCATTGACAGCTATTGTCATCCCAGACATGCTCCTAAGCACTTTCCCCAATACCTCATTCATGGAGATCTTAGACATGGTGGTCCCTTATTTTGTACACGAGGAAAGGAAACTGAGGTACTGAGTGTTGCCCAAGGTCACATATAAATGTAGGTTCTGGAGCTGGGATTTGACCATGGAAATTTAATTCTATTACCCATCTCCTGCAGGATACTTTTCAAAGTATTGACTTCCAAACAAGCCAGGAAGCTGGGCATGGGTCATTGCATTATTTTGAGAGGCCTACATCAGGGATTGTTGAGAGACCTGGGGGGGGGGGGGTGTAGAAATATGTAAATTTGAGAATTATAAACCTAAAATCAAAACTACCTACCACCACTATTTACCAACCAAATGACCTCAGACAAATCACTTCTTTTCTGACCCACAGTTTAAACCTTCTGTGTAACCCAGGGTAGAGGTGGAAAATAATGTGGTGAGTCATGAGGGTTTTGACGAGGTTCAAATGAGGTGAAGCTTGTGGAGTCCTTGGCAGCCTTTAAACATGATGGATGATTTTGGATGCAATGCCATCCACTGCAGGCTCCCGACTTCCTCCTCTGCAGAGTGCCATCCCTTTAGCCTGTCTCCTAGGGCATAGGCCTTCACCTTCCTAGAAAGTGTTAACATGATGTAGGTGTAGTATAATGATGGAACTTTGGAATCTGATAGGGATTTGAATTCCAGCTCTGCTATTTCTACCTTTGAAAAAAACGAAATAAAGCTGGGTGCCATGGCACATGCCCATCATCCCAACGACCTGGAAGGCTGAGGTAGGAGGATCACAAGTTCAAGGCCAGCCTTAGCAAATTAGTTAGACCCTGTGTCAAAATGAAAAATAAAAAAGGAGATGAAGCTCAGTGATAAAGTGCTGATGGGTTCAATCCTCAGCACACACACACAAAAAATTTAGCACATTATTAATCTCTCCAAGGCCTCAGTTTTGTCACCTTAAATGGGGACAATAAGACAGGACTGTGGAAAAAGTTAAAGACAATGCACATAAAGGGTTAGCACAGCACAACAGTGTTAGTACTCAAACTACAGGAGGTCAATGACTGTTGATTTCATGGGAGAAAAAATAGGAGCCCCATCCAACGACAGAAAAAAGGAAAATGGATTTGACTGACTTAAGAAGATTCTTCATCTATTCAAGAGGAAGCAGGAAGACCTCGATATGTCACTGCATTCCTGTTTACATTCAAATTCCGCACATCTTACCAGAGAGGGAGAAAGAGGGCTGAAAGAGAAAAATCATTTTGGAAGCCATCATCAACAATGACGTAACACAAAAGATATCATCTGCAGCAGTGAAGGCCCATTGAATTCTTTAAATATAAACAAAAACTATTCCTGAGTCTACAGGAGACAGCTAGGCTCTTTAGGTGGCTCCCCAGCCAGGCATGGAATCTGAAAGGAACAGGGCAGGAAAGGGGTGGGGGGTGGGGGAGGAGAAGCAGAAAACAGTGAAAAAGAAAGTTGTCACTGGCCTGCTACCCAGAGCTCACTCCCTGCCCCATCCAGCCCCAGGGACGCTTGAAGAACCTGAGAACCGTGGTGCTTAGGAAGGCTTCACTGCCTATTGGAAAACTCAGCACTTGTTAACTTGTCACCGTATGAAAGAAGGGAGAGAGGCCTGACGTTTTCCCAACCCCTGAAAGTGAAAGAAGAAAGAGTTCTTTACTTTCAGGGCCACATCCTGAGTGACAGGGGTCAACGTCTGCAACTGATCCGTGTGGGCGCGGATTTCTAATTATTTCCTGGATAACCTGTTATCTATTATCCATCCGGCTGGGTGCCAGAATATGCTAATGTCTCCAGAGTTCCTGGTCTGGATTCCAAGGAGCATTGGCGTTTTGTTTTTAAAGGGGAAGCGGGAGTGGAGGGGCCAGCAGCTCTGAGCTTCCATTAGCAGAAAGGCTGTCCCTGGCCTGTGCATTGGCCCCTGCTGGTGGAAAGCAAATGCCACCAGGCCTATGTGGCAACTTGCAGTCTCTCCTTCTTCTCCTGGCTCTTTGACTCACACTCCTCTGGGAGGCTTGACTTTTTCAGAACCTTCTGGAAAAGCTTCTGAGAAAGACATGTTTTTCTTGGCCGCTGTCAGTTGCTTAAAGAACAAGGAAACTCTTCAAATAATCTTTTGTTTGGAGAGCTCCATATCGTCAACCATCAGTTACACCCCTGGCCTGTATATTTGTACCAAGGCACAATGAGATGCCATCCAACGGGAGGGGTACACAAACATATGGCATTATTCTTTTTTTTTTTTTTTTTTATAAAGAGCCTCACATGCACATTATTCTAAAAATTAAAAACTCCAGAAAAGCAGAAAGAAAAAAAAAAAAAAACACTCAAAAGTTCATTTCTCAGAGATAATCACTCTTAACATTTTGGTATATTTTCTACTTGTATCTTACCCCAATTTCTACTTTGCCCATTTATGAAAAATGGGGCTTTTGATTAAAAAAAATGCAAGAGTGCCCTTGAATTTTTCGAATGTGTGTGGCAGTGAGAGTGGCAGTGATATGTCCTTTAGCATTGGAATTTGAGAGTAGGACTCTGAAATCCTCAGAGGGTAAGTTTTATGAGGCTAAGAGGGAGCAGGGCTGAACTCAGCAGGATCTAGTGGTGGTTGAAATCCAGGACCTTTGGTTTTAAGCATTTATTTTAATTTAGGTACACAGAGAAAAAGGGGTAGGTGGACCTGCCCAGGAAGAGAGAAAGAGTACACGTAATGCTAGTGATCCAAACAAGCAAGCAGGCAGATTATGGGCCAGCCCTCCTGTGGTAAACATCTAGAAAACCAGACAAAGTCTATGAAACAACTGTTTTTGCACATTTCAGATGTTCACTGAGAGAAAGGAAACAAATGAGGTGATCCCTAGATTGCCCTAGCTTTCTGCCGAGAAGCACATTCCAGAACACAGCCCAGGGACAGAAAATCAAGCAGAACATAGCAGACTTGCTGAGTTGAGGAGACAGAGGCTGGGGGAGGCTGAGGTGGCTGGAATTTGTCAGGCAGAGTATTAGGAGGAGGATTCACACACACAAAGACCTCTAGACACCCTTACAGGAGGATTTGGCTACATGTTAGGCTATACATGTGCAGGATCCCAGAGTAAGTTTCTGTGAAAATACAAAAACAGTCATGAGAGAAAGAATGAGTATTGGGGAGCTATAAACTGGATACTGCCAAAAGTTTATATATAGTTGGAAGTTTTTTTTTTTTTTTTTTTAGTTCTAATCAGCTACTATAAAGGTCCTTCACTGAACATCTGGATCATTCAGTAGAGACTCCAGAAAAGTGGGGCCTTAGAAGTGATGCTGAACTAGCCCTAGAATGTAGGTCACTCTAGACCTGCCCTAACAAAGCTTGCTTCAAAGGATCAAGATAAATCACCAGAAACTGCTACTAAAAAAAAAAAAAAAAAAAAAAAAATTCAGCCAGGCATGGTGGCACATGCTTGTATTCCTGTGGATTGGGAGGCTGAGGCATGAGGCTCTCAAGTTCAAAGCCAGCCTCGGCAACTTAGCAAGGCCCTAAGCAACTGAGCGAGACCCTCTCTCTCAATAAAATACAAAAAGGGCTGGGGATGTGGCTCAGTGGTTAAGTACCTGGTTTCAATCCCTGGTACCACAAAACAAAACAAAAATTCAACACTCTGAAGGAAGACAAAAGAGATCAGACCCTCAACAGTGTAATATTTATAATGACCAATATTCATTTAAAAAGTTTCTTGATAGGGCTAGACACAGTGGTACATACCTATAATATCAGTAATTTGGGAGGCTGAGGCAGGAGGATTGCAAGTTTGAGGCCAGACTCAGCAACTTAGCCACAACTTGTCTCAAAATAGAAAAATTTTAAAAAGACTAGGGATGGAGCTATGTGGCAAAGTTCTTGATAAACATCATTTCTTAACTTTTCAAGAGAAAAGAAACGAGAGAGAGAACACCTTTAGCAGGTAAGTAACAACAGCTGTGATAATATGCTCAAGAATAAACATAATGAAGAAATAGAACTTTTAGAACCGAAAAATACTCTGAAATGACAAATTACACACTGCAAAGAAAGAGCAGTAGAAATTATTCAGTGAAGCCCACAAAGAAAAACAATAAACAAAAATGACCAAATTTTCAGTGGTGCATGGGACATCACGAGGCCTGACATACTTGTATTGAAAGTACTAAAATCAGGTAAGAGGCAGAAAAATATTTAAAGGCAGAAAACCTTTTCAATCTCAATCACAGATTCAAGAAATTTAATGATCTCCACAGGATATTTGCAAAGAAAAATCAGGGCAGTCAGATCACTGAAAACCAATGACACAGAGAAAGTAATTAAAATAGAGAAAGGGCTGGGGATGTAGCTTGGCTTGCATGTACAAGGCCCTGGGTTCGACCCCTAACACCATAAAGAAAGAAAGAAAGAAAGAAAGAAAGCACATTAGAGGTTGCCTTGGAAGGAGGAGGATTAACTGAAAAAGGATACAAAAGGACTTTTTGGGGTGATGAAAGTGTCCTATGTCTTGACAGCAATGATAGTAATTTTGACTTTAGAAACTATTAGTTTATATTAATTCATCCTGTTCTAATCCAAGATATCCATAATTATCATGTCTCCCCTTTTCACAGTAAGAAACCGGCTCCTAACATGAGTGTATTTACTCATTTACCCAATAGTTACAGAATTTATACATCTATACTATTATAAAAAAATAGATGTATTAAAAAAGTTCTTCTTCTTCTTCTTCTTTTTTGTTGCTGTTGTTGCAGTTTCCCCTCCTCTAGACTGTATATATTTGAAATGTTGTGTTTAAAAATTACTTGGATTATTTATCCCCTACCCCTTCCACATGGTTATTTAAATTACATTTGAGTATCTGTCAGTGGCTAATAAAGGGACAAAAGTTATTTTTAACAGAGAGAATTTAATGTAACTATTTGTTAAGGGGCTGAGGCTGTAGCTCAGTGGTAAAGTGCTTGCCTCACATGTGTGAGGCACTGGGTTCAATCCTGAGCCCCACATGAAAATAGATAAAGATACTCTGTGTTCATCTACAACTAAATAAATATTTAAAAAATATTTGTTAACTAGGCACTAAGTTGTTAAGTAGATAATTAAGCAGATTAAAAAAAAACTCTTGGGCAGCAGTTCTATCCTTGTTGGTTTTAGGAGTCTTTTATATTTCTACAAACTAACTGAGGACCCTTAAGAACTTCTATGTACATTAAATCTATTGCTATTATCATCAATATTAGAATTAAAAATTAAAAATTTTTGCAATATTTATTTTAAAAAATCATTTTAAAATGACATCAAATCCATGGCATATTAATGTAAGACATATAATTATTTGTGTGTGTGTGTGTGTGTGTGTGTGTGTGTGTGTGTCTGTATGTGTGTTGCTAGGGATCAAACCCAGGGCCTCAAGCATGCTAGGCAAGTGCTCTACTGCTGACCCATAACTCTTTCCCCTAAATAACAACTTTTTATTAGGGAAAAAAAATACAAAAAATTTAATAAGAAGCCAGGTGCAGTAGCATACATTTGTAATCCCAGCAACTTGGAGACTGAGGAAGGAGGATCATAAGTTCAAGGCCAATTCTAGCAACTTTGCAAGACCCTTAGCAACTTAGTGAGACCCTGTCTCAAAATAAAAAATATAAAGGGCTACAGATGCAGTAGAGTGCCCCTGGGTTCAATCCTCAGTATTTGGGGGAAAAAAAAATCAGTGAGAAGAGAGGCATTATTTGAACATTTTTGCAAATCTCTTTAATGTCTGGTTTAATGGAAGACATTTGGATACTCCTGTTTCTGCATTCAATATATTGTGATAAGTTGTTTTAGTTGAAGAAAATCTAACTTTACACAGATCTGTAATTAGAAAACGAAGAAACATTTTTAGTAGACTTTCTCAGATAATTGTGGTTATTATTTTTGATATCAAAATTGAACAAGTGGTAGTTTCTTAACAATTATTTGTAATATGAAATTTGAAACCATGTCCAATAAACTTTTTGTTAGTCCATGATATTTAAGTCCCTTGATCTATCTTGCACTTTGAATGGATCTTTTATCTATGTATGATTTTGTAAACTCATGCATGAGTCACTAGAAAATATTCATGTCGGAGTAATACAGATATTCTGAATGTTGACACATTTCTTATACACAATCAATGAAAAAAAATCACATTTGTTAATATCATCATCAATTTTACCAGTATTAGGAACTGTCAAGCTCAGAGTGGCAGATGCACATTTTCCAAATTTCTAATTTTAGCTTGAAAGCTCACATTTTATCATTGGCAACAAACTATATCAGTTTTTTCCTTTGGAACGACAGGCTTACTTTGTTCATTTTTGAGAAAATGTCTGCTAAATTCCAAGTCTGAATAAGCAAATGTTGTCAATTTTTGTTTCATCAAAAGTGCATTCAATGGCCTGGTACAGTGGCACATGCCTGTATTTCCAGCTATTCGAGAGAGACTGAGAAGGATCACCAGTTCGAGGCCAGCCTCAGCAACTTAGTGATACACTATCTCAAAATAAAAAATAAGAAGGGCTGAAGATCTGTATTAGTGGTAAAGTGCCCCCTGTTTCGATTCCCAGTACCATCCCTCCCATCCCCCCAAAACTGCATTCAGTGGAAAAAGTGATTCATTTAGCTAACAATTCAAACAATTTCAAAAATGCTTTTCCTTGAGACAACCATCATATTTTGCAATATAGCAGAAATACTTCCCACTTAATTGTAAGAATATTGAATGATTTGTACATAATGAGCATGATATAATACAGTTATGGTAACAGGGGTTCATTTGACTATATATCCCTTGTGGCTTTGAAACTTACATTTTTCTTTTTCTTTTTCCCAACCTTCTTCTCCCTGACCATCTCCTCTCTGATCTTCTTCTTCTTCTTCTTTTTTTTTTTTTTTAAAACATCTTTATTTTATTTTATGTGGTGCTGAGGATCAAACCCAGTGCCCTGCGCATGCCAGGTGAGCGCACTACCGCTTGAGCCACATCCCCAGCCCTGTCTGATCTCCTTTTCCCTAACCTTATCCTCCTTGATCTACTTTTCCTGATCTTCTCCTTCCTGAACTCTCCTCTCTAATCTCATTTTCTCTGAATCATCTCTTTAAAAGTCCCCTGTTCCTGTGGATGGACAGAATCAGAGCCTTTGGGACAGGAGTCCCCTGTGTTTCTCCTTTGCTAGCAAGGCAGTAAATCTTCTTTTTCCTTTTTCTCAAAACCCTGTCCTTATTATTGAATTGGCATCGGGACAAGGACAGAGCTTTCAGCAACATTACTAATTTTTCTTGCTTTATTAAGGGTGTTTTCTTAAGTGTAAGTGGATTATTTTTCCTGAACGTGTGTGGTAGTAAAAAATACAGCTGGGCGGGGGGTGTAGCTCAGTGGTGAAGCACTTGTCTAGCATGTCTGAGGCCCTGTATTTTATCCTCAACAACATAAACAAAACAACCCAACAACTACCCCTTTGGTACCAACTTGATTCATGCAAACTGCCAGCAGTTTTACTCATTATTGCTTCTGCATCATCATTTTGCAAATGTCAACACAGTGAAAAAGGAAAATAATTTTTTTTTTCTTTTTTCTTTTTTTTTTTGGCACTGGGGATTGGACCCAGGGGTGCTTTACTACTGAGCTACATCCTCAGCTCTTTTTCTTTATTTGAGACAGACTCTCAAATTTGTTGAGGCTGGCCTCCATCCTCCTGCCTTAGTCTCCTGAATAGCTGTGTCTTATTATCATGAAGAAAATATTTTTGACCTCAGGGATGCCATGAAAAGCCTCAAGGATCTTCCCCAGGGATCCAAGAATCATACTTTAAAAAACTGGCAGAGCCTGGTTTCTGTGAGTTCAGAGGTGGGTCCCTTAGAGCTGGAAACGCTGGGTGGGAGTATTGAGAAGGGGATGCCAGCTGGCTGGAGCCGGGTGGCTGCCATGATGTGCTGAGACTGGTTTCATGAGTGTGGGAGAAACTGCAAGATACACTTGGCTGTTGCAGGGGGAAGGAACTGTTGCTGCCAGGGTGGAGAAGTGTGGCTAGGGGGAGACTCACAAGAACTGCAACCAGTGAGGCAAACAGGAAGGAGCAGGTCCTCTCTCCCTCCTCCAGCTTGTAGTTTCTTTCTCACGTCTCACTGTTGCCAAGCCAGCAAAGCAGAAATGTGATCTGCAGAGTGTTGGCTCCAGCATCCCAAAGCAGAACACTAGAAGGGTGGCCTTGGAACTGAGAGTCAATAACAGGCTGATTTGAGTTTATTTGCTCTTGTTTGCATTTTTATAAAGATCCCTCCCCATGCTTCTTACTAAATTTTATTTTTTGGACTTGTGAAATATTAACATGCTTTGCAAAAACCCAAACTATGCAAAAAGGTGTATCCAGAAAAATCTCCTCATTCCTTATCCCTTTGATCCATATCCCACCTCTTGTAGGTAATGCATTCCATTGTTTTCTGATTTATCTTTCCTGTGTATTTTTTCCAAAATTAAGCAGATACATGTTATCTTATTCCCTTTTATCTTTTATACAAAATACATTGTGTTAGTCTGCTTTCTGTTACTGTAACAAATACTGAAGATAAATAAACTAATGAAGAGGCAAGGTTTATTTTGGCTTACAATTTTAGAGGGTTAGGGACTGGAGGTGCAGTTCAGTGATAGAGCACTTACCTAGGCATGTGCAAGGGCGTTTGAACACCAGCACTGGGGAGAAAAAAAAAAATGAAGACTCACAGTTTTGGAGGATCCAGTCCCTGGTTGGTCGGCCCTGTTGCCTTTGGGCCTGTGGAAGGGCAGCACATCATGGCAAGGGGAGTGTGTCAGAGCAGTGTTCACCTCATGGCTGCTAGGAAGCAAACAGAGACCAGTATCCCACAATCCCCTCCAAGGGCCTGTCTCCAGTGACCTAAGACCTACCACCAGACCCCACCTCTTAAAAGTTTTATCACCTTCCAATACTGCGAAGCTGGGGACAAAGCCTTTAACACGTATTTAGGGGACATTCCAAATACAAGCTATAGCATAAATCTATATCTTATCAATCATTCTTTTTACTTTGAATATGGGTAAATTTCTCCATAACCAAGGAAGGGGCAAAAGTTCTAATTATTTCATTTAATGTACTCCAGAAATCAATTAATAGAGATCTTCTGCCATCTTTTTTTATACTTCCACACCCAAACACCATCAATTTAGTCCATCTTTAATGTTTGACTATCTATGAGATATATATATATATATATATATATATATATATATATATATATATATATAATAAATATATATATATATATTATATTATATATATATAATATTATATTAATGTTGCCTACAATTTAGTGCATGAATATTTCAAAATTGCTGGAGGTGCATCACGGGAAATTCCTTGAAGTGGGACTACTACTGGACCAAAGGGTGAACGAACATCTCTGTAGCTTTGTTAGATATTGCCAGGCTCCTCTCCTTGGGGATATTATCATTTTTCATTCTTAGCAGTAATCTATGGGTGCCCGCTCTCCACAGTCTCACCATCACACTGTTTTTTCAACATTTTGAGGTTTTGTCAACCTGATGAGTAAAAATACTCAGTATAGTTTTAATGTACCCTTTTCTTATTATGAGTGAGGTTGTATGTTGGAGTTTTACATTTGTTGTTAATATTTTATCCACGCCTTTGCTCATTTTTCTAAGAGACTTTTAGTGCTTTTCCTCGAGTTTTAGAAGTTATTTATGCAGTAGAGACTTTGATCCGTTTTCTGTGATATAGATTGTAAATATTTTTCTCTTTCTTTGTCATTTGTCTTTTGATTTTGTTCATGGAGGTTTTGCCCTGTTAAAGTTTTTTAAAATTTAGGTAATTAGCTGCATCGATATTTTGTTTTGTTGGATCTTCATTTTGAGTCATAATTAGAACTTTTGCTCCTTCCTTGGTTATAGGGAATTTACCCATATTTAATATATATATATATATATATATATATATTGTATGATGTCATTTTTTGCATTTAGCTCTCCGGCCCATTTGGAGCCTATGGTATCTTTTTCCAAATGACTGTTCTTGTTGTCTCTTGCTATATAGCAAATTATTCCAAAACTTAGTGACTTGAAACCACATCCATTTTATTATTTTGCATAGATCTCTGTGTAAATGGGGCTCAGCTGGGCAGTTCTGCTGACCTTGGTGGCTAGAGCTTGAGCTTTTCAGAGGCTTTGGATGCAGGGAAGGCAGGGCCTCTTCTCCTTCCCCATCTGATTCCAGGGCCTCTCCTTTCCATGTGGCCTCTCCATATAGACTTTTCAGTGGGTAGCTGGACTGCCTCTTTCTTTCTCCCTTCTCCCGGCCCTTTCTCCGTTTACTAAGATAAATTTAACATGCCATAGTATCCACCCATGTGAAGTTCGCAGGTTAGTGTTTTTTCATACACTAGGTGTGTAGTCATCACCACAAGCTAATTTTAGACTGTTTTTAACACCCGCCAAAAGAAAACCTATATTCTTTATCAGTGTTTCACCCTTATTGATAGAAATTTCACTCCTGCTCCAGCCTCAGACCAGCAGTTATCTACCTTCTGTCTGTATGGATTTTTTTTTTTTCTGGAAATTCCCTATAATGGAGCCATATCATATCTTTTTTGATTAGCTTTTTTTTTTTTTTAACTAAGCGTAAAGTTACCAAGACTCATCCATGTTGTAACATGTAGTAGAACCTCATTCCTTTTTTTAAAAAAAAAATTTTTTTCATTGTAGTTGGACACAGTGTCTTTATTTTATTTATTTATTTTATGTGGTTCTAAGGATCAAACCCAGGGCCTCATACATGCTAAGCAAGCTTTCTATCTCTGAGCCATAACCCCAGTCTACCTCATTCCTTTTTTAATGCATAAACAATAATCCATTATGTGACTATTGCACATTTTGTTTATCTATTCATCTGTTGGCATACATTTAGGTTGGTTTCATTTTTTAGCTATTATTAATAATGCTTCTATGAACTTTTTTGTATAAGTTTTGTGTGGACATACAGCTGCCCCTTGGTATCCATGGGGGATTGGTTTCAAGAGCCCCATGGTAGTCATCTTTCCATTGCTATAACAGAACACCTGAGATAATCAAATTATAAAGAAAAAAGGTTTATTTTGGTTTATAGCTTTGGAGGTTCCAGTCCATGACTGGTTGGCTCCATTGCTTTGGGTCTTTAGTGACACAGCATATCATGGAGGGAACACTCATGGAACAAAATTGATAATTTCTAGGAAGCAGAGGAAGAGAGAAAGGGGCATGGGGGCAGGAAGGAAGGAAAAAAAAGAAAGAATGGCTCAAAGTTCTATAATCCCTTTTAAGGACATGTCCCTAATGACCTAAAGACTTCCCACTATGCCCCACCTACCATAGGTTTCACTACTTCCCAATAGCACCACCTTCATGACCACGCTTTTAAGATATAGGCTTTTGGGCTCCCCCAAATCATAAGATGCCTCCAATGAATACCAAATCCACAGATGCTTAGTTTCCTTATATAAAGTGGCAAAGCATTTGCATTTAATCTACACACATCCTCTCATATATTATAAATCATCTCTAGATTACCTGTGATACCTAGTACAATGTAAATGCTGTATAAACAGTTGTTATACTGTACTGTTTAGGGAATATCGACAAAGTAAAAAGTCTATTCATGTTCAGTATATATATATTTCTTTAATTTACTTTATGTTTTATTTTTTGGTACCTGGGATTGAACCCAGAGGCACTTACTCACTGAGCCACATCCCCGATCTTTTTTATTTTTTACTTTGAGACAGGGTCTTGCTAAGTTGCTTAGAGTCTCACTAGTTGCTGAAGCTGGCCTCAAGCTTATGATCTTCCTGCCTCCGCCTCCCAAATTGCTGGGATTATAGGTATGCACCACCATGCCTGGCTTTTATTTTATTTTATACTTATTTATTTTAAAAAATGTTTAAGTTGTTGATGAACCTTTGTCTTCTTTCTTTTTTTTTTTTTTTTTGAGAATTTTTTAATATTTATTTTTTAGTTTTCGGTGGACACAACATCTTTGTTTGTATGTGGTGCTGAGGATCGAACCCAGGCCACACGCATGCCAGGCGAGCACGCTACCACTTGAGCCACATCCCCAGCCCTGTCTTATTTATTTCTATGGGGTGCCGAGAATTGAGCCCAGTGCCTCATACGAGCTAGGCAAGTACTCTTAACACTGAGCCACAACCCCAGTCCTATTTAGTTTTATTTTAAATTTTTTTAACAGTACTAGGGATTGGACCCAGGAACACTCTACTACTGAGCTACATTCCTAGCCCTTTTAGTTTTTAGTTTGAGACAGAATCTCACTAAGTTCCCCAGGCTGACCTTGAATTTGCAATTCTTTTGCCTCAGTCTTCCATGTAGCTGGGATTCTTAGCGAGTGCCATTGGGCCAGGAAAATGCTTCAAAAAAATTGTGTGTTTTTTTTCATCTGTGATTGGTGGAATCATGGACACAGAATCCGTAGATAAGGAGGGCTAATGGTACTATATGATTTTTTTCCCTTTGTTTTTCATAAATATATACTTAGAAGTGGAAATGTTGAATCATATTCTATATCTAATTTCTCAAGGAACTGGCAGTTTCCAAAGTGGTGGCACTATTTAAAAATCTTTGTCAGGGAGTGGGGATGGGGATAGGAGAGATAGTAGAATGAACAGGACATAACTTTCCTTTGCTCCGTATATGAGTACATGACCACGGTAACTCCACATCATGGACAACCACAAGTATGGGATCCTAATTGGAATGGGTTCCATTCCATGTATGTAAAATATATCAAAATACACTACTGGCACGTATATCTGAAAAAACAAACAGAATTTTTTTCAAAGGATTTATCATCATCTAAGGTGAAATCATGTTATATGCTCCTGACTCTGTGTTGTTAGTCAGTTTTCATCACTGTGACAAAATACCTGGGGGCGGGGGGGGAGGAGGAAAGATTTATTTTGGCTCCTGGTTTCAGTCCATGCTTGGTTGACTCCATTTCTTTGGGTGAGGCAGAGCATCATGACCGAAGAGTGTGGTGGAAGAAAGCTGCTCACCTGGTGGCCTCTGAGAAGCAGAGAAAGAGAGAGAGAGGAAGAGCCCGGGAATAAGATATAGTCCCCAAGACTGCAAATTGGTGCAACCACTATGGCAAGCCGTATGGAGATTCCTTAGAAAACTTGTCTTTCCTATTCCCATCCCATGAAAAAGTTTTATGATACGATATTTATCCTTACTGTTAGCATTCATTTTCTTTTTTGGGGGGGGGTACCAGAGATTGAACTCAGGGGCACTTGACCACTGAGCCACATCCCCAGCCCTATTTTGTATTTTATTTAGAGACAGGGTCTTGGCCTTACCGTTGCTGAGGCTGGCTTTGAACTCTTGATCCTCCTGCCTCAGCCTCTTGAGCCACTGGGATTACTGCGCATGCCACAGTGCTGGGCTACATTCAAAACTGCCCCAAATGTAGTTAGAAACAATGTTACATTGCCTCACAGTTTTCAGAGGTCGGGGGTCCCAGCTTAGTTAAGTGCTCCCTTTGGGTTCTGACAAGGCTGTAATTGAGGTGTCTTCTGGGTCTCCTCCTAGGCTTGAGGTCCTCGTCCAGGCTTATGTGGTTGTTCCATGCTCACATGGTTGTCAGCATCTGTTTTCTTGCAGCTGCAGAATTCATGGCAGTTTGCTTTTGCTTCAAGGCCATGAGGAGACTCTGTTGCAGGATTTGCCTGATTAGGTCAGGCCCATCTGAGGTGATGCAAGTCAACTGATCATGGACTTTAATTCTTACTAAAATTCCTTCATTGCCATATAATCCACAGAGTTATGAGAGTAATATTCCATCATATTCACAGGTACTGCCCACACTCAAGGGGAGGGAGTTACATAAGGTCACTGGAGGTCATTTTTGCGTTCTACTTTCCATACATATTATTTTCCATACATATTTTCTACTCTTTTCTTTCCATTAAAAAGACAACAACAGATTTTGCCACCGACTTAATGGATTATTCCAGCTATTTGAAAACACCGGACTGGACAATTTTCAAGGGTAGGAATCTGTGCTTTAAAGCACAGACCAGACCCTTGGACTCTTGGAGGACTGTGGCCAAAGGTGCAGGAAACAGTTTATTCATAACTTGGACAGACAGCGGGAAGGTATCAGTGCTCACCGTCTGAGCTACTTGGACTCCGACCCTCACAAAGAACTCCCATCTTTCCAAGTTGAGTGGAGCCTCTCGGCATGCTGGGTATTCTATTTGGACAACTTCCAAGAGAAGGGAACTCCTGGGACAAACCCAGAAGCTGCCAGTTGTCATGGTTCTACTGGCTCCTGAGCCCAGTGGTATAGCAAGGAGGCAGGGTAAGGTGAGGGACTAGAAAACAGGCCCAGGCCCACCCCAGGGCCATCAGCAAGCACGCGACCTGTGCTCCAGAAGATTCTTTCTGGGCCTGAGATTCCATCCCTGATAGAGGAATGGGTAAGGACTTCTCCCATTCAGAGTATTCGTGGCTTTGAGAGGAAGCAGAGTTGATTTTTCTTGGAGACTGACATGGGAAGGGGACCATCTCCAAAGAGGTGGCTTTATTCTGCTGACCCCTGACCAGATTTGTTCTAGGAAAGATCAGCTATGAAAAGCCAGACTGTGAACTACCCAGGAGCAGGGACAAGGACCTCCCCATCCTCAGACTCCTGCCTCAAGCACAGAACCTGGCACCTAAAACTTTGTTCAGGGCTGGGGACATAGCTCAGTGGTAGAGCTCCTGCCTTGCATACATGAGGCCCTGAGTTCAGTTCCCAGGACCAGGAAAAGAAACCCAAACCAAAAACTTCATTTAGCTGAACAAAAGGACCCAAGAAGTGTGTGTGTGTGTGTGTGTGTGTGTGTGTGTGTGTGTGTTTAAGCATAGGCTTCCCAGATCCTGACACCTAGACTCAGGGTTAAGAACCTATCATGAACTTTGGCCAGTGGGGCTGAGTTCTTCCTAATTAGAAGTAGCTGGAGTGGCATGAAGCTGGGTGACAGGAGACCTGAGTGCCAGTTTCCTGGGTCTGGGTGAAGCCTCAGGCACCTGCAGGGCATCAAAGCACCTCACCTTCAGAACCACTTCTGGCACCTGCCTGGAGGAAGACCGTATCCAGGAGGGAGGGAAGGCTTCTGGGGTGAACTGTAACATGGGGACAGAGAGGTGGGGGATGGGAGGGAGAAGAAGAAAGTCGGGGTGGGGGGCGAGAAAGAAGAGCAGGGGAAACATTGATTTTAAGACTAGGATTTTTTCACTAGACTTAGTGGCACATGCCTGTAATCCCAGCAACACAGGAGGCTAAGGCAGGAGGATCGCAAGTTCAAAGCCAGGCTCAGTAACTTACTGAGACCCTGTCTCAAAATAAAAAATAAAAAGGGCTGGGGATGTGGCTCAGTGGTTAAATGCCTGGCTGGAGGATTGTGAGTTCCAAGCCAGCCTCAGCAACTTAGCAAGGCCCTAAGCAACTCAGTGAGACCCTGTCTCTACATAAAATACAAAATAGGGCTGGGGAGGTGGCGCAGTGGTTAAGTGCCCTTGGATTCACTTCCCAGTACCACCCCACCCCGAAAAAAGGCTAAGTATTTTCCTCTGGGGATTTCCAAAGGTGAAAAATCAAAACAACAATACTACTACTTAAATATCTCTGCTATGGATGGGACATTTGTGTCTACTCCTAATAGAAAAATAAGAGGTGCAGCCTTTGGATGCTTCCTCATGAATAGGATTAGGCCTGAGGAGACTTGGGCTGGGGCTTAGGGGTAGAGCCTTTTCTTAGCATGTGTGAGGCACTGGGTTGATTCTGAGCACCACACAAATAAATAAATAAATAAATAAACGAATAAATAAAGGCCCATCAATGTCTAAAACAGAAAAAGCAATAAAAGGCCTGAGGGAATTTGTTGGTCCCCTCAGCTATGTAAGGACACAGAAGGGACCGGCTGTGAGGAATGGGTTGTCACTAGGTAACAAATGTGTTGTGCTTTGATCTTGGATTTCCAAGCCCTTAAAACTGTGAGTAACAAATTTCTACTGTTTATAAAATACCCGGTCTAGGTAAGAGGTTCCTTATCTTCCTCTGCTGAGTGGGCCAGGTAGGGGTGGCAGGATGTCAGCCTCTCAGCCCTTCCTCTGCTGGCTCCACCAGCCTCTCCCTCCTAAAGTCCAGGAACTGGTCCCTCTGCCTCCACTTATTTCCCAGATATAGCTCTTTCCTTTGTGGAGGCCCCATGTCCTGCCTACATTTTTGTAAAAAGTCACTATGAAACTTTGATCCAAGTATGCAGTTGGAGTATGTCATCCATTCCTGTCTGGATCCGCAATTGGATTGGAGAGTTTAGGAGGAGAAGTTTGGTCTGCCTATTCCAGCCCCTTCTCTTTACTTTCTTCCTGGGGGTTGACCTTTCTACTTTGCTGCGCAGTGAGGTGATCCCATCTGTGCCCCCCTCCCCCAACCCCGCCCCCAGGCCTGCCTTCCTCGGGGGCTGGAGCATCCTCTGGGGTATTTGAGATATCCATCAATATCAGTATTCATCAGGGGTAAACGCGGTCTCCATTTGCTAAGTCATTTGTCTTGTTTCTCAGCCTGCAAAGGACTTGGCTAGGAAAGGGGCGTTCCCGGGCCGGGTCTGCAAGTCAGGGTAAGGGAAGGGTGTGGCCTGCGGAATGGAGGTTCAGGGTGGCTGCGCTTCTTTCCCCCTGGCATCCTGCGCGTTGCAGAGAGGCTGCTACGCTGCGGGCGGAAGCCTGCGCCCGGGCTGTCAGAGCTGCTGAGTCAGCCACTGGCTGCCGGGGAGGAAGGCACCCCGGAGCCATGCACCGCAGTTGGACTCTGGAGGCCGGGCAGGGCCTGTGGAGCGGGCCCAGGAGCCCGCGAGGAAGGGGTTCTAGCGTCTCAGGGAGGAAGAATCAGGTGGCTGTGCTCTGGGGGTCCCCTCCTGTTGGCTGTCTGTGGGACGCCCGGGGACCCTTCACTTTAGTCGGCTCCTGTGTGCTACCTGTGCTTGGAAACGCTCATTAATTTTAATATTAACATAAGCGAAGTTAATTAGGAAGGTGAATCCACTGCAAATAAATCCTTTGATGCATCTACAAAGGAATGGATTATCTATTGTTGGAGATTGTTCTGCTCTGCTCTCTTTCCATTAGCACAGCGCCTGGCGAGCCAAGTGTGAACTATAATTGTTGCTCCATAATGGAATAATGTGTGGTGAGGGCCAGAGGAGTGGCACAGACAATAGGCACAAATGATTTTCAAGGAGGAAGAGGTCACGTTAGGCCAGGTAGACAGCAACGGTTTCACAGAGCTGGGAACTGAAGTAGCTTTCCGCCTAGGGTGATAGTCTACAGCTGGCGTGCTTCATATCATTTCATTGTATGGTTTTTCCCATCTTTTAGTCAATCAGTTCTCAATTGTTGAACATCTAGGTTCATTTCAAAAAGTCTTGTTACTACACATAAAACAGTCCTGATCATGCTTAAACACACATTTTTAATATATTTATTAAAAACATTTTTGGGGGGGTTGCTGGGGATGTAGCTCAGGTGGTAGCGCGCTCGCCAGGCATGCACGGGGCACTGGGTTTCATCTTCAGAACCACATAAAAATAAAATAAAGATGTTGTGTCCACCGAAAACTAAAAAAAATAAATATTAAAAAATTCTCTCTCTAAAATTTTTTTTTTTTTTTTTTTTTTTGGTACAAGAATTTAACCAGGGGCACTTAGCCACTGAGCCACATCCCCAGCTCTTTTTTGTATTTTATTTAGAGACAGGGTCTCACTGAATTACTAAACCTTGCTTTTGTTGAGGCTGGCTTTGAACTCATGATCTTCCTGCTTCAGCCTCCTAACCTACTGGGATTAGACGTATATGGCACCATACCCAGTTGCCTTGTTCTTTTGTACATCCCCTATACATGGAACAGAAACTGGCACATAATAGGTGCTCAATAAATGCATGTTAAATGAATGAATTAAAGAAAACTCAATTTATAGTCCTGAAAATGGTCTTTTGGTGGGTCGAAATTGCAAGAGTTTAATAATAGATAACAAATAGTACTTTTTGAGTTCTTTAGGTATTCACTGAAATACACATTATAAAATCCATTGTTTGGGTTCGACCCTCAGCACCACATGAAAATCAATAAATAAAATAAAGGTATTGTGTCCAACTACAACTAAAAAATAAAATATCAAAGTAAATAAATAAAGTCCATTGTTCAACTTGTGAATGGATATAATTGATATAAGAATCAAAGAAAGGGAAAGTTATTCATAAGAGGGCTGTCTGTACCCAGATAAAACCTGTTGTTTTTACTCTAAGTATGTCATGTATATCTTTTCACATCATTTATGCTTCTTCTAGTTTTTTCTATTTTCTCTCTCTCTCTTTTTTAAATTTTTTTTTTCAGTGCTTGGAATTGAACCTAGCAATATTCTACCACTGACCTATATCCTTAGCCCTTTTTAGTTTTTTGTTTGTATGTTTTTTAGTTTTTGTTTTTGTACCAGGGATTGAACCCAGAGGCACTTAACCACTGAGCCACATCTCCAGCCATTTTTTTATACTTTACTTAGAGATAGGGTCTCACTAAATCAACCAAACTGGCCCGAAGCTTGCAATCCTCCTGCCTCAATCCCTAGGATTACAGGCCTGTACCATCATGCCTGGCTTTCTTCCTAGTTTTTCTAAGACTGCTCAGTCAAATCATTATTTAGCCAGTTCTCTTTTGACAAGCATTTGCCATGTTTCCAGTTTTTTAACATTGTAAACCATGCTGTACTGCATTTCCTTTTGCATATTTCCTGCATGTGTTTACTGGATTTTGTCCTTTTTCTGAGACAATAAAAAATCATACAAACATAAACCTTTAGCCTGGTGTTGGAACTGCAGACTTAGATCTGAGAGCTCTATAGCCCAGGGTGGATGGGAGACGTCACACACGCCCCAGTCATTAAAATCATAGGACTCGATGAGAATGAAGAAGGAAACTGAGCAAAACTTAGAGCCATGGACCATAAGCAGTGTTTGCACACAGAGGGCAGGTCGGGGTAAGGAATTATTCATTCATTCAACAAATATTTATTGAATTGGTATTTTCTAAGAGTCAGGAACAGTAATGCAACATGAGTGCAGTCGATATCGCCCTGTCCTTCCTGTGGTTCCTCACAGGCTAATGGAACAGGGTTGCAGAAAATAAGAAATGAAATCTGACAACCATCACAAGGTGGTTCACACAAGGTGATGTTGAATTACAAAGAGGAGCTACCAAAACTCCCGACTTTAAGACTGTTCTAGAAGTTAACACTGAGGCAGAGACTGGAGTCCAGAGTTAGCAGATGAGAACAGCTTCTGGGAGCAAGGAGGTGGTGCAGGCTGGGGAATAGCACTTTTGAAGGTTCAGAGCCACCAGGGAAGGGGCACATTAAGGCCACTGAAAGAAAAAAAAAGCTATGTGATAGGAGAGTTGGGAATGAGGAAGGTGGTGGGGAGAGGTGAGATTGGGAAATAAGAAGGGGCCATCTGGACTGTGCTAATGGGTTTGCCTTTTAATTTAAAGTCAGTTAAGGAATTTTAAGCAGAGAGGTCATGTGATCAGAATTACCTTAGAAAATTACTCTGAGTGCAATATGGGCTCTGTCCTGAAAGTGAGGTGTGGACGTGGACAGGAATAAAGGGAGAGGGACTTTTATCCCAAATTGAAATGCTGGAGACCACAGAGGGCACGGCGGACCATAGAAGGCAGGGGGGACTGCAGAGGGCAGGGGGACTGCAGAGGTATTCTGGAGGATCAGAAGTGTAATCAACAGAACTTGGTTACAGATTAGATTTAGGGGAGAATAAAAGTAAAGAATCAAAAGATGATGATCAGTGGGGCTGGGATTGTGGCTCAGCGGTAGAGGACTCGTCTAGCATGTGTGGGGCCCTGGGTTCGATCCTCAGCACCACATAAAAATAAATGAATGGAATAAAGATATTGTGTCCAACTACAACTAAAAAAATAAATATTTTAAAAAAGCTGATGATCAGGGATGAAGAAGCTTCTGGTTTGGGTAACAGGAAGAGGAACTGAGAGGACAGGGATGAAAATTTTATTTGGGCAAGTCAAGTTTGAAGTGTTTGTGGAATTGTCCAGTCGAGATGTCAAGACAAAAGAGAGGGGGAGAGCTGGGCTGGATACAAAGATAGATGTCGTTGGCGTCACCATTGGCAAATATCAAGTCCACAATCACCAGGACTTTGACTCTCTTCCGCTTTATGGTACCCTTAGGGTGCAGAACATTGCTTGACTCAAGATGGGTGGTGCTCAATAGATTCGTGTGGACTAAAGGAGTTGGTGAGATCAGCTGAGGCAAGGGAGAAAAGGAGGACGAGGAGAGAAGGCAGAGGGGTGCTACCCCTGCACAGGAGGTAAGGCAGAGGGAGCCGGGGAGGGGCACTGACTTGTCTTGGGCACAGAGAGGGAAAAGCCAGGCGAGGAGAGGCAGGGAGTGGTGAATAGTGTCAATACTATCTAGAATAAGTCAGAGGTGACAACAGGGCCCAAGGGATTTTGGCAATCAGGAAGGCATTGGTAACCTTGGTAAGGTTGTTTACTGGTAAGTTTGGAGGAAAGTTACAGTTCAGAGGAGTGAGGAGTGACCAGGAAAGGTATAGGGGAGAGGACAGGCTGCTAACCCTTTCAGGAAGCTTAATATGGTACTGGGGGGTAGCTCAGTGGTTAAGCATTTGCCTCTAATACCCAAGGCCTTGGGTTCAAAACTCAGCACTGGAAAAAAAAAAATCACACACAAGCAAGAAGTTTGACTGTGAAATAGATATAAAAGGATATGAAAATAAGACTTTTTAAAAAAGAGATGGAGACAATAATATTTTCATGATTTTAAGGAACACCAGCAGCAGGGGTAAATGATCTAAGGACAAGGGAGGGTAAATGTTAGGGAGAAGTCTCTGGAAAGGTGGAAAGGGACAGGATTCCCTCCTTGATGGAGGAACTGGCTCAGTTCAGCAAAGAGACAAGCGCTCATTTCAACCAGAAAAATAAAATACAGATGACAGTGAATTTTCAAGTTGCAGGTGGGAAGTTGGGGATGTTTCTGTCCGATGGCTTCTAGTCCCTCTGTGAGGTCACCAGCAATGATGAGGAAAGGCTACAAAGACAGGGGTGTTAGCACTAGAAGAAAGTTCAGAAGGGAAGGGCCCGTCTTGAGACAGGGGAGCCACTTGGGCCAGTGCCACAGAGAAGAGAACAGGAGGGCAGAGGAGGCACAAGGTCTGGTCAACTGTGGGTTATCCATGGCATCTGAAGTCTCTCGAAAGTGATGGAGGATAGACCTTGTACTACAAAGATGCGTGGAATGAGCAGATGTGTGGGAAGTGAAGGCAGCCATTGTAAATAACTGGAGAGAATTCTGGAAGGAGACAGCAGGGTGGAATGGTGCTAAAGGATGATTTGAACTTAATTCAAGATTTAAAAAAAAAAAATGCAGCCAGGGTTGAAGACACAGCAGGAGCCACCAGAGAGCCACATGGAGAATAATGGAACAGAGAAACCGGAGAGGCATAAAATTCAAAGTTAAGTGAAGGTAGCCCTGAAAATGTGGCAGGATCCTTCACTTTTGTGACAGGAAAGGATTTGGCGGGACTGGTACCCGCAGACATAGACTAAGGAAGATCATTAATTTCTAGACAGATTGTCCATGGGAAGGCAGGGGACACATGTTTTCCCTCTTTCCAAAACTTTTACTTCTCAGGCTACTAGGCATTTGATGCCCAGGCCACCCCTGGCAATCTGACCCATTGGTTGAATCAAAGCCAAGGACTAAGTAAGGATTTGGCAGTCTCCGCCCTGGCCCTAACAGGCTGAGGGATTATTGTTGTTCCTGCCTCACTGTTCCTTTGTGGGAAAGAAGAATCACAGAAACTTGGGTCTGGAAGGGACCTCAGGAAACACGTGGTTCAAATCCCAGAGAATACCTGGAAGAAGTTAAGTCACCCTCACAGAGAGTCTCCCACATGCTTACCTTCTCTCCCTGGCTATTTCTTTGTCACTTCCTTGTCAAACCCTGTAGCATCTCTGTTGTCTATGGAAAGAAGTCCCAAGTCTGTAACTTAGGATTCAAGGCCCTTTACTATTTTGGCCTCACTGGGCTCTGTAAGCTCCAGGCCCTACTTCTCCCTAGAACTTTCATCTGAGCTGATGTTTTCCCCTCAAATTGCAGCACCTAACCTGCTCAGTAAAAATCCTACCAACCTCAATGAAATCCCAATCAAACTCCTAGAAAAAAGGGTTTTTTTCTTTTTGGTGGGAAAAGGGTAGAGGAAATAGAAATTGACAAATGGATTCTAAGATATATGTATAGGAAAGCAAAGAATCTAGAATAGGTAAAATGATATAGTAAAATAATAATAATTTCCTGATAAAAATTGAATATATATAAAGTCCAGAACTAGATTCACATTTATAGAGTCAACTAATTTTGGACGATGTTACCGATGAAGTTCAGGAGGATAAGGATAAGCTTTTCAACAAATGGTGCTGAAATAACTGAATTTCCATATTTAAAAAATGAACATTGACTCTTACTTTTATACTATAAGGATTCTAGAAGAAAAGATAAGAGAATAGCTTCATAATCCTGGAGTAGGTAAAGATTTTTTCCCTAGGTTGCATAAAACAATAGCCATAAAAGAAAAAATCAATTAGATTTCATCAAAATGAAAATCTTCCACACCATTAAGAAAATGAATAGGCAATCCATGATCTCAGAGAAAATATTTGCAAAACAAAGATGCTATCAATAAAATAGAAAGCAATCATACAACTAAATAATGAGAAAAGTAGCACATTAAAAGAAATGGGCAGACATTTCACCAGAGCCTGCTAAACATGAAAAGTGCTCAGTCTCACTAATCAGCAGGGGAATGCAAATTAAAACAATTATATACTCACTAGAATAGCTAAAATTAAACAACTAATGACAACAAATGTTGATGAAGATGTGGAGCAACTGGAATGCTCACACACCATTTTGGAAGCCAATCTGGCAGTTTCTTATAGTTGGGCATGCGCATGTTCTGTGATTCAGCAATTAAATGTCTAAAATTCACACAAGAAAGAGAAAAACATGTCTTCAAATTCTTCTGACTTTGCCACTTAACTAGTTGAGTGTCTGTGTTACTCAGGGTTCTCCAGAGAAACAGAACCAATAGGACCTATATCTATAGGAAGGGAGGGAGGTAGATGATAGATGGACAGACATGAGGAATTGGTTCACATGATTAAGGAAACTGAGAAGCTCCAAGATCTACTGTTGGCAAGCTGAGACCCAGGAGAGCTGAGGTATAGTTCCAGTCTGGGTCTCAAAATAGTGGAAAACGGATGCGTCATCTAAAAGTTAGGCTGAAAGAGCAAATTCTCCCTGACTTAGCCCTTTGTTCAGACCTTCAGTGGGTTGGTTGAGGTTTACCCACATTAGAGAGGGTCTGTCAGTTCAAATGCTAAATCTCATTTAGAAACACACTCAAGGATACCCAGAACAATGTTTAACCAAGTATTTAGGTACCATAGTCCAGCCAAATTGTCACATAAATTGTCCTTCACAAGTCCACCCTTTGTCAACTTAGCACAACAGGTGTTTCCCTAAACCATTCTTAATCTGCAAATAAAGATAGTAACAAGGTCATAATTCTGACTACCATGATTTACCTATCCTGCATACACCCCAAAGAAACACTAACCTCTTCCCCAGAAAAGGAACTACAGTCCTTGAGGGATATTTACTTTCTCTTTGATATCTTGTATCTTTAATATGATGATGTAAAATTAACAATGATGTAAAATTAACAATGTATAAATACCATCATATAAAGTCAACACATCTAATGTTATGAGGAAATAAGAAATGGCAGAAAACAAATATGTCTGCTTAGCACATAGATAGATTAATTTCTGTACCACCCCCCTAATCTATTATTAACTGTCATCTGACTTATGGAACACCTAAAAATCTTAAATTGACTAAAAATATATATAATTTATGGTAACTTTGAAATAAATATTTATGGTTTTAGAGTTCTAGTCTTTTGAAAAAAGAATATATGAATGATTGATGATAATATTTATTAATATTATTAATGACATCATTAATGGTATAATGATAATAAATTATATAATAAGCTCTAGATTATGATGTCCAATTTATTTTAATGCGCCTTAGTCAATTCCATTGAAATATTTGCAGAGGTGAAAACCTGGGTCTAAATGGGTTAATAACAAAGTAAGGAGGACAATTACGGCCCTTGTATCTGTTACTGGTCACATGGCTGTCCCTTCTCCCACTGCCCATTCTGTAATCCCTTTGCCTTCAGCAAGTGTCTCAGCTGTTCTTTACCTGGAGCATTGACTCAACCTTCATTCCTGAAGAGTCTGAGTCTTTCATAGTTCTGGCTGCCTTGGGTTGTTGTAGTTTTCCATTGACCTTAATCACAGGGCATTACCCAAAGCAATCTTCTGCATTCCATTCTACTCTTCCTTACCTCCTCTGTGGAGCAGTAATCCAGTTTCCCCTTGGTAGTCAGGATCAATCGCCCCAGCCAGCACCACATACACCCTCCTTTTTTGGTACTGGGGATTTAACCCAGGGGCACTTACCATTGAGCTACATCTCCAGTCCTTTTATTTATTTATTTTTATTCTGAGACAGGGTCTCATTAAGTTGCTTAGGATTTCACTGTTGCTGAAGCTGGCCTTGAACTTGAGATCTTCCTCTCTCAGCCTCCTGATACCATTTCCCTTTTTGTCTATTGATTCAGAGTATAAATAGGCCAGGTGGAAGTCTTGACTTGCAGTTCAATGAAATCATTGTTATATATAGATATAGATAATAGATATAGATATATAGATATAGATACATGGATAGATATAAATATGTTTATTTATTTGTTCTACTTAGTTATGCATAACAGTAGAATGCATTTTGACACATCATACATAAATGGAGTATAACTTCTCATTCGTCTGGTTTTACATGATGTAGAGTTCCACAGGTCATGTAATCATATCTGCACATAGGGAATAATGTCCAATTCATTCTACTTACATTCCTACCCTCATACCCACTCCCCTCCCTTTACTCCCCTCTGCATTGTTATGTCTTCTGATGGAAGTGGCTCCCACTGGAACTGAGACCTCTAGGCCAGTAGGGAAAAATGTGTATGAGAATAGGAAATAAAAATTAGGTCAGGGGTCACTAGGGCTATTAGTGTGTGGTACCACTCATATTTCTACTTCTTGATTTTTGGACTTATAAATCTCAGCTAGGGGAGACACAGTACTGTATACCGGAGCACGTACAGCTTTTTGGAGAGCTGTTTCAGATCTACAATGTATTGCCACCTGGCTGGTCCTGTAACTGACTTTTCAAAAGGCCATTTCAGTTGGGTGTGATAGGGTACACCTGTAAGCCTAGTGACTTGGGAAGCTGAAGCAGGAGAATCACAAGTTGAGGCCAGCCTTGGAAACTTAGCAAGACCCTGTCTCCAAATAAAAAATTAAAAGGGCCGGAGATGTAGCTCAGCGATAACGCTCCCCTGGATTTAATCTCTAGTACTGCACCACCACCACCAACAAAAGTCATTCCACTCTTCTATAAAACTATTGGCTTCAGGACGGTGGGTATGTAAATCAGCTATCCATTACTGCAACAAAATAGTCGAGGAAACATAGTTTATTTATTTATTTATTTTAAAGAGAGAGAAAGAGAGAGATAGAGGAGAGAAAGAGAAATTTTTTAAATATTTTTTTTTAGTTTTCGGCGGACACAATATCTTTTGTTTTTGTATGTGGTGTTGAGGATCGAACCCGGGCCGCACGCATGCCAGGTGAGCACGCTACTGCTTGAGCCACATCCCCAGCCCGTATAGTTTATTTTGGTTCACACTTTTGGCCCCCATTTCTTTGGGCCTGTGGCAAGGCAGCACCTCATGATGGGGAATGGATGGCAGAGCAAACTCTGCATGGCCAAGATGTGAAAAAGAAAACAGGAACCTACATTCTCCTTCAAGGGCACACCCCCAAAGTCCTAAAATATTCCACTAGGCCCACCCCTTAAAATTTCTACCACCTTCCAGTAGCACTACTCTGGGGATCAAGCTTTTAATGCATGTGCCTTTGCGGGGCATTCTAGATCCAAAAGGTAGCAATGGGAAACATGGGAAGATCCGTGAATTCCATGAGCATGGGTGCTTTGTCACATTTCTTTTGCTGTAAAATGAGGTCCTTGATTAAAAGCAATGCCATGGTGCTGGGCTTGTGGCTCAATGACAGAGCACTTGCCTAGCATATCTGAAGCACTGGGTCCGATCCTCAGCACCACATACAAATAAATAAATAAAGTAAAGGTATTGTGTCCATCTGCAACTAAAAAAAATATATATATTAAAAAAAAAGAAAAAGAAAAGCAATGCCATGTAGAGTACCCTGACCGTGGGCAATGCATTCTCTGAAGTCCCTGGGTGGTGTTTTGGGGAAAACTCACTGTGTGCAGGAAAGTTAAATCCATATCCCAAATAAGTGTTTATTCCAGGCAGAACTGCTCCATGATGGAAGGAGGCCAATGTAATCAACTTG
Organism: Callospermophilus lateralis; assembly: GCF_048772815.1. Taxonomy (NCBI): domain Eukaryota; kingdom Metazoa; phylum Chordata; class Mammalia; order Rodentia; family Sciuridae; genus Callospermophilus; species Callospermophilus lateralis. Next base: position 66,025,469 of record NC_135307.1, on the reverse strand, counting down.
CTACCAGGTAGCTGGCTGATCTCCCTTAGCATTGGTGCCAGATAGGGGGCTGTGTTGGTCTGTACCACTGGCAGATGGAGAGCTCAGCAGTGGCCATAGCTAGGCTGGCCCTGTCGAATGGAAGCACATCCTGCTGAGCCTGTGCATCATCTCCAGCCTTTCTGCTATGGCCACTTCTTTCATCTGGTTGATGATGGCTGGGAAAAGAGGCTGACTGGTATCCACAGAACCAGTCAGTCATCCTAACCACTTACCTATTAAAAATCCTCCTGTGGGGCTGGGGTTGTGGCTCAGTGGTAGAGTGCTTGCCTAGCATGCATAAGGCACTGGGTTCAATCCTCAGCACCACATAAAAATAAAATAAAGATACTGTGTCCCCCTAAAACTAAAAAATAAATATTTAAAAAAAAATCCTCCTGTGCTAAGGTCACCTGTTAGTGAGCATTCACATGGGACATATCTTTAAATCTGACCACTCAGAGAAGCCTATCTACAGACCTTTTCCCCAAAGTTTCCTAGTCACCAATTTTCTAATCACATTCCTGACCATCCAGCCAAGCCCTTGGCTATAGATCATAAATCTATACAAGCAAGTGAACAACCAGGTACACTTCTGGAAGTTCTGTCACTGGCCCTCTACCAGTGCCCTCAGGGATGGCCGAGAAAGGGGCTGTAGTGCTGTAGCTGTCCACTTTCAGGTGGTGCCTACATAAACCAAGTCTTAATCTTCCTGTCAGCTGATCATAGGGACTTCCCATGAGTCCATAGTTGCAAGCTGGAACACAGAAGGGAGTATAGTAGAAGTCATGGCTATTGCCATTTGGGCCACTTCTTCATATAATTTACTTTTGCCTTTGGGACCTGTTCAGGCCAATCACATATGTGTCACTTCTATTTGATGATGACATAGTGCACGCCCTACTTATAGCTCAATGGGTCAGATAATACCTCCTTAATGATGGGCAGCTCAGGATCTGTGGTAATTTGGTGGCCCATGGTCAAGCCTGCAATTTCTACCAAGGCCCAGTTGTAGGCCACGAGTCATTACTGCCATCTGCAGATGATGGCAGAACCTTGCTCCAGAATCCTAAAGGCTCCCACTGTGTTCCGGCCACGGAGCCTGCCAGAGGCCCCAAACAGCATCCTGTCCGCTGCCACACTTTAAGTAGTTGTGGTTCTGCTGGGTCACAAGTGGCAGAGCAGCTTGCTCCCTGCCAGCTGCTGCTCCGACCTGTTGCAGAGCCTTCTCTTGACCTGGGTTCCCCTGAAAACTAGCAACTTTTCAGGTCACTCAGGAAATGCGGCAAAGTTACACACCCAAATGAGGAACATGTTGCCTCCAAAGTTTCAAAAGGCCCACCAGGCATTGCGCCTCTTTTTCGATCGCAGGAGGGGCCAGATGCAATAACTTATCGTTCATCTTAGAGGAGATATATCGACATGCCTTGTACCACAGTACCCTTAGAAATTTCACTGAATGAAACCACATCTGTAATGAAACTACATCAGTAATGAAACTACATCTGGTACAGCAGCTGCAATTGGAATCGCCACCTGCTTAAGCTATGATAATCTACTGGCATTCCCCGAGATCCATCTGTCTTCTACACAAGCCAAACAGGTGCGGGGACTAAGGTTGTGGTGGGAATGACCACCCTGTTTACCTTTTATTTTTTTCCCTACGTATTGGGAGTTGAACTCAGGGGCACTTTACCACTGAGCCACATCTCCAGTCCTTTTTTAAAAATCTAAAAAATTTTTACAGGGTCTCACTAAGTTGCTGAGGTTGGCTTTGAACTTGTGATCCTCCTGCCTCAGCTTCCCTAGGGTTACAGGCATGTGCCACAATAACCCTGAACTTCCTAGCTTTTGGAACCATTATCTGAGTAAATCTCTTTTCCTTATAAATTACCCAGTCTGTGATATTCTGTTACGTAATTGAAAATGAACGAACACAATATCCCTCTCTCCACAGCTTAGGGAACCAATGTGGGGATTCTGCCAGCTGCTGAGTGTCTGTCTTCCAATTCTGTGTTCCAGAACTGGGGAATGGATCACAGGATGGGTTTTTGGGGTCTACTGGACCCACTGTGAGGTGGATCTGGGATAAAGATCTTGAGCTTTATTCACATTTATAGTACATAAAATGATGATAAGTCTCGGAGTTTTTCAGGCTCAATCTAAGAGGGGGATGCTAGTGTCCATAACAAAAGAAAAAACAGCATTCAGCCCTGGGGAAAGAAGGTGGCTTTAAGACTATATTTGGGAGATGGAGAATACTTTGTGTTCCTTGTGGTGAGTTTTTAGATTCCCTTCAAGTCAACTATGGTGACCCCACTTCACTTGCCAGGGAACGGCTTAAGAATGGGCCTGTACCCAATTCTGGCCAATGAGACGTGAAGGAAATTCTATAGGGGACTTCTGGGAAAAGCTTCCATGCTTCTAAGAAGCAGAAGCTGGAAGAGAATCCTTTTCTTCTTCTGGATGTTATTGGACCTGTTGTAGACATCTTGTTACAACAGAGAAAGTGGCCCGAGGACAAAGCCAACATACTGATAGCAAAGCAGAGAAATGAGATGAAGCTTCCCTCTGGCCCCCTGAAGGTTCCCTGGGATGAGCTCAGGGGCAGATTAAGAGTAGAAAAAGCATACACCTTTGTTGAATGTACATGGGGGCATCACAGGACAGTGATTCCCCAATAACCCAAATGAGATTCAGGTGCTTATCTGCCCATCTTCATAGGACAAGAGGAAATGGGGGAAATGAATGGGAACAGAGGACAGATGGTGGTTGGTAAATGAGTTTCTAGAAGTTGAGTGGATCTAGGAGACAGACAATAGTTTCTGGACAGGCTGAGGGGTGGCACTACACTGTGAACAAAAGTTATCTTCTTATGCAGGTCAAGTTTCTCCCCAATCTGTCAGAGCTATCTCAGAAGACCTGAAGAAATGTCTGCCTGGGTCTTGGTAACAACTTACAATTTCTTTTCTTCTTAAGTGGTCAATCTTTTCTTGTTATTTAATAATATTCCTAAGAAGGGAGTTTTAAGACAACTGTATTTTTTTTTTAATTTTTTTTCCCGGTGTACACAACATCTTTATTTTTTTTTTTTATTTTTATGTGGTGCTGAGGATGGAACCCAGTGCCCCGCGCATGCCAGGCGAGCACGCTACCGCTTGAGCCACATCCCCAGCCCAGACAACTGTATTTCTTTTGAAAGTCAGAAAAGTGAAATTTGAGAGACAAACTTTTCCTGTACCCGTTACAGAGAAAAAAGAGGATCAAGGAATGGGGGAGGGAAGGGTCCATGAGACCTTGATTCTACAGAGCTTCAACAAAACCTGGTCTTTGAGGGCACCTTGAATCACTCACACCATACCTGGAACCTGTTGCTTCTGTACTTCCTACTTATGATAAGTCATTTCCTGTACATTTGAACCTGGATTTTCTAATAGTTGAGGCTAAAGCATCCTAATCAACAGAATCTAAAACTGGATTTCCTACATTAGCTGGTAGGAGCTTAGAGCTAATAAGATTTGAGTATTAAGGAAGAGTAACTGGCGTCTTTAAGGCTGGAGAGGCGAAGACAATGGGTCATTCTCCTACACATGTTTTTCTTTCTTTCCTTCCTTTTCTTTCCTGGTACTAGGGATTGAACCCAGGAGCATTTTACCACTGAGCTATATTCCTAGATCTTTTTAATTTTGAAACAGGATCTGTTAAATTGCTTAGAGCCTTGCTAAATTGCTTGAACTTGCGTCCTCCTGCCTCAGCCTTCCACAAGTGCCACTTCTCCCAATTATTTGTTTGTTTTTAAAATCAGAGGAAATCTCATTCTGAGCTTCCCAGTCCTGTTCAGTGGACAATTTATTAATCTCTCGCCTGGGGGGCTCAACCTCTTCTCCAAAAGATTGTGCCTAACTGGGTAAAAATGTGGGTATTCTATCAATCAGAAGTTCACACTAAAATTTCCTCTGCTGCCCCACATCCTTATCAGCTTGGCAATTTTGCTGTTTCTGAGCCCAGGAACTTTGGTGTGGCTGGAAACTCAATGCCAAATATCTGAGTCTTCTGAGATCTGGCTGTTACGGACAGTTCTCAAAATCACAACTGTTTTTTTTTTTTTTCCCTCTCTCTCTGTGGTTCCAGTCTCTGAACACTCTATCTTGTCTTTCGGGCCCTTTACTCTCTACCTCCTTTCCTTTTCTCCCTCTGACATCTGTACCATCTCCTCAACAAGCCAGGGCTTTTACCAGGGACAGCCAGCACCTGCTTCCTGTCCTGAAAGAATTTCTAAGGCAAGACAAAACAAAAAGCCCAACTAGAAGTACCTGTTTGGAAAGAGAAGGCAATGGAAAAATACAGCAAACAAATTATTATCTTAATTATCTTGTCCCAGGCAGGTATCTCAGAGGTGACAGGAGAACTCAGCCTCAGGAGAGGGCTGGTTCATGCTGAGCAGCAGCCAGCCAGCCAATGAGAAGGTGATGAAGGGAGAAGGCCACCCTGAGGAACTGTCTTGATAACTTGGGAGACCTGCCCTACCGCCCAAGAGCCTTGAGACTTGGCTGCCTCTTTCCTATCTCCTGTCTTAGGTGTCCTTAAAAACACATTTCCAATCCCATAGGCATTCTCTTGGTTCTCTCCCTTGTGCTCACACAGTGGGGAAGGGGGCTACTATATATCCTACCCTCATGAGGTAGAGAGGGATCAAATGAGGTGACATCTGTGACAGTCTGAATTCTTCAGCAGGAGGAAGGCCCTCCTAGTGCACACAGGGCTAGGGCAGACCGTTGTCCTCCCCAGCCTCTTTCTCTGGGGAGGCCACCTCCCCTTACAGCGCTGGGACTCACCTGCAGCCCATATCACGGCCCTCCAGGTGGCTTAGGGTCTCTGGGACTTCTGGGCTTGCCTCAGAGGTACACCAGAGCATAGATGTCCATGTAGCTTGGATTTCAATAGTGTCTTCCCACTCCAAAATGAAAAGACCTTTGAGGTTATTAGGGCCAACTTCCTAATCTGTAATCATACAGGTAAGATCCCTGAGGCTCAGAGAAGCATACTCTGGTCCTGCCCCCATCTTGACTGTCTCCTCCAAGGATGCTTTTGAATGATCTACCTACACTGCCTTCTTGCTGCCTCTGAGGCAGTATATCTGGCCCTTGCTGGCTGACTCTTGCTCTCTCCAGTCCTTTGGGCTGTGAGATGATTAATCCAAGGACAATGAAGGGCATGTTAGCCACTGGGTCTCTGATCCTGGGCTGGGCTCCTGCTCAGATTCATCATCTTTAGAGAATTTTTGAAAGGAATTTGGACTGTGAGTCACTCACAAGACAGCCCTGGGCATTTCCCACTTTACAGAGTTTTTCTTGTTTGTTTTAAAGAGATGGGTGTCTCGGAGCTGGGACTATATAGCTCAGTGGCAGAGCACTTGCCTAGCATGTGTGAGGCACTGGGTTCAATTCGTAGCACCTCATAAAACAAACAAACAAACAAACAAACAAAGGTATTCTGTCCATCTACAAAAAAAGAACAAACAGGATCTTAAAAAAAAAAGAGAGAGAAAAGAAAAGAAAAAAAAAAAAAAAAGATGGGGTCTCTCTGTGTTGTCCAGGCTGGCTCTGAACTTCTGGGCTTGAACAACCCTCCTGTCTCAGCAGGGATCTTTCTACCGCACCCTCCCAAGCAGCTGGAATACAGGTGTATGGTACCACACTTGGCTAGCTGCAGGTATATTCTGGGCATGCTCTTTTGTGACTTTCTGACCTGAACCATTTAGAGTCACAAGGCAAACAGATCTGGGTTTTGTTTTCCCCCATTGTTTTGGTTGGCTCAAGAACTAATTAACCAATTATATATTCTGAGGCTACTTTAGAATCCTCAGCTGTGTTCCTGGTCATGACCTGTGCGTAGCATTTTATAATTCAGAGTATGTTATTTCACCGGCTCTATAAGAGTCTTAGGGTACTACAAAACCCATTGTACAGGGATGGAAACTGAGTCAGCAAGGTTAGCTGACCTGCCAAGGTCCTGCCACGGAAACAGAACAATAGAAAAGATTGATCAACACCAGAGTGCTTTTTCTCTCTCCCCCCAATGTCCCCCCATGCTTTGGTGCTGGGGATTGAAACCCAGGCCTCATGTATGCTAAGCATGCATGACCTCTACCACTGAGCTATACTCTCAGCCCCCAGCCCCCACCAGTCTGATGCCTTTCTTTTTATTTTTTATAAGGTTTAAAGTTTATCATGCTATCATATCCTGTTTGGGCAATTTGGTTACCATCTGTCTTTCCTGATTTCTGGGAGGGTCAGATACAAGCTTAGTTTCAGTTTTGGGGATGGGGAACTTTACCATAAGTAACTCCATTTTGATTTTTAGTCTGGTCTTTTAGGGCTTAGTACAGGAACGTAACCCAAAACAATGGCCTCCTGCAATTTTCGTTTAACATTCCCCATTACCAAAGGTCCCGGAGAGGCTTTGGGGTCAAGTTTCAGGGTAATTGGGGGGACAGTAAAGCCCAGGCCAAGGACCTCTGGCAGAGGTGTGTGCCAAACCATACCATTCCTTATCCAAGGTCAGTGACACTCAAACTTGGGTGGATGGAACTTCACCAGGGGAGCTGTGAACTTTCCTACGCCTTTGCCCCCACCTAGACTTCAGGTTAGGACCAAAGACTGCATTTTTAACACACACTCTGCCCACAGAGTGCACTGCAGGAACTGTCAATGAACTGTCTTGGATCTCTCTTGCTGTACAAATTTGGACAAAGTGCTCATCCTCTCTAAATTGGGCATAAGAGTACTTTATAGGGGAGTTGTAAGGATTAAATGAGAAGAAACTGTAAAGTACTCAGCATAATGTCTTACATATGGCAGCACTTGACAAATGTTAACTGTCATTGCTATTGTGATTATTTTAATCATGTCAGTATTCAGCCAGACTCCCTGGAACTGCTGCCTGCTTTAGTTTTTTAAAATTTTATTTTATTTTTTATAGTACTGGGATTTAACCCACTGAGCTACGTCTCCAGCCCTTTTTATTTTTTATTTTGAGATAGGGTCTCGCTAAATTGATGAGACTGGCCTCAAACTCATGATCCTCTAGCCTCTGCCTCCCCAGTTGCTGGAATTATAGGCAGGTACCACCATGCCCAGCTTGTAGCCTGCTTTAAATCTCTCCCTAGCCTGAGAGATCTTCTATTAGTCCTCTTCCTCAGCCATTGTCCTCCCAATCCCTTCATATAGATTTCTCTTTGTGGGGGCGGGGTTTTGTACTAAAATTTTAACCTAGGGGCACTTGCTTAACCACTGAGCCACATCCTCAGCCCTCTTTTGTTTTTATTTAGAGATAGGGTCTCACTGAGTTGCTTAGGGCCTCAATAAATTGCTGAGGATGGCCTTGAACTCGAGATTCCCCCATCTCAGCCTCCTGAACTACTGGGATTATAGGCATGCACCACCACGCCTGGCCATCAAATAAATTTCTTATCATTATTCCTGAGCATAGACTAAAATGCAAGGGCCACCCCCACTTTCTTGCCCAGCTGCAAACACACACACACACACACACACACACACACACACACACACCTCACACAACCTGTGCTCTAGCTCTGCACATTGTCTCCTGCAAATCCTGGTTGTCAAGGTGTTGAGGTTGTTGACAGAATTTGTCTTTTGATAGGCAATATTGTAGGTGGGTACTTTAAAAATTTTTTCTTTCTTTGCTTGTCTGTATTTTCTGATTTGTTTGTCATGAGCATGTATTGCATTTGTACCAAGAAAAAATTATTTTTAATTTTTATAAAACCTAGTTGTTGCTATGTCTAGGAAACTTTCCCTGAAGGATTCTATCGAATTCTGAGTGATCATTTTAAACTTCACGCCCCCTCAGCATCTCTTTTCTCTGTGTTCTATGTTACATTTGCATTTGCTTATAAATTGCTCTGTAGATGCTCTTAAAGGGCTTGAGCATCCTTAAGCAGCCACCTTGAGGGTAGAAGCTGTAGTGTTTCTTTTGTAGAAATAGCTTGAATGTTTCTTAGGCACTTCTGCTTTCCACCCTCCTCTATGCACCATCAAACTGGGGTGGCTGTGGGAAGTCTAGCTTGATTAGAGCAGGACTTGGTTCTACCCAGCTGAATTTGCCGTTGTTCACATTTTTAAATTCCTGACACTGGGCTGGCAGTGTAGCTCAGTGATAGAGTACTTACCTAGCATGAGCAAGGACCTAGGTTTGATCCTCACTCAGCACCACAATATATAGATAAAATCCCAACACTTAGGCTATCAGCAGAGTATAGACTTTGGAAACCGCTGCAGATATACGGGGCAGCTTTCAGTAGGAATTGGCCCTATCATGAGTCTTGGATGCCGTTTCTTAGCTTGGGCAGGAATTTAACCTAGATCTTACAAAATCTCCAGGTACTCTCTTTCTCTCTGATTCTCTTAATCCCTTTTCAGCTCTGAGAGGCCTGGCAGAGGCTGAGTTAAGAATCATTCTCTCTATTACAGCATTTAGGAGGCTGAGGCAGGAGGATCACTTGAGTCCAGGAGTTTGATACCAGTGTGGATAGCACAGTGAGACTCTGTCTCTGAAAAAACAAACCAAACATAAACAAACAAACAACAACAAAATAATTGCCAAAATCCATGTTCACTCATCTGGTGTATATTTAAACATCAAACATGATTAAAGGCAGATGTGATTGAGCACATGGCTTGAGATAAGCAGATCTGGGTTTAAACCCCAGTTCCCATCCTTAAATATGTAACAAGTTACTTCATCTAGGCTTGGTTTCCTCACCTGTAAAATGGGAATAGCAATTGTGCTGCCTTTTAGGATCACTATGAGAATCATAGAAAATAATGCATATGAAGTGCTCTGTGTTGGTAGCATCACTACTACTGGGATTTTTAAAAATAAATTTATTTATTTTAATTAGTTATATATGACAGCAGAATGCACTTTGATTCATTGTACCCGATTGCAGCACAACTTTTCAGTTCTCTGATTGTACACAATGTAGCATTGTACCATATGTGCAGTTACACATGTACCTAGGGTAATGATGTCCATCACATTCCACCATCTTTCCTGCCCCCATAGCTCCTGGGATTTTTTGATGCTGTAGAGATAGAAAAAGAGAGAGAGACATTACCTCTGACTTGGGAGAGCTTTCTCAAAAGGAAGAAAGGTGGAGACTCATGTGACACAGACAAGTCTAAGGTAAGGTAGCAATGTCACAGGGGAGGATGAGGAACACACAGAACATGGATGTGCTGGGAGCTTCAGAACAGTCTGAGAAGTCTGCAGAAAGGAAGAACATCTTCAGTGAACCTGGAGGGATGGGTGCAGAGATGGAAAGATAGACAGGGGCTGGGTGCTGTGCAGAGGAGGGACGCAGGTGGGCTGTGGGTTAGGCGCTGGCTGATGGGACTATAGAGACAGCAGTATGGGCTCGTGGTTAAGAGCTCAAGTGCTTGTGTCATTAACCAACTGTGTGATCTTGGGAATGCAAACCAGGCAGCTTATAAGCAACAAAATTTTATGCTTCCTTTATAGTTCTGGAGGTTGGAAAGTCACAATCAATGTGCTGGCTGCCTCAGATGTCCTGGGTCATAGATGGATCCTTCTTGCTGTATCCTCACATGTTAGAGGGGGTAAGGGAACTCTCTGGGACCTCTTTTATAATCCTCTAGGCTCTGTGCTCATGGACCTAGTCACCCCTGAAAAGCTCCACCCCAAATTCACCTTGGGGGTTAGGGTTTCAATGTATGAATTTTGGGAAGACAAAAACATTCAGAACACAGCAGTTACATATCCCCTCCCCCATGAACCAGAATTTTCTTATTTGTGTAATATAGCTAATGGTAGTTAATTCCTATTAGGATTTTTATGAGGTGTTAATTAAATAATGCTTACAAAGTACATTTTAAAAGTTTACTAAATACTAGCCAAAGTAACTTTAATTATTGTATCATAATAATTATTATAGGGGCTGGGGTTGTGGCTCAGTGGTAGAGCGCTCACCTCACATGTGCAAGGCTCTGGGTTCGATCCTCAGCACCACAAAAAAATAAATAATTAAAACAAAGGTATTGTGTCCAACTACAACTAAAAAATAAATATTAAAAAAATAATTATAGACACATACTTGTCCTTTTTCCCCAAAAAGAATTCCATTGCAATATTCCCATATATTTTGATACCTGTATTCATATATATACATTATATGTAATAATAGTAGTTAACATTTAAATAGCAAATTCTATGTACCAAGAATTGTTCTAAATACTTAGTACATATGAAACTCATTTAATCCTCCCAATAATGCTGTGAAGTCTGTACTATTATTAATCTTATTTTATGGCAGTTGAAGTTGAGACACAGAGAAGTTAAGCAGCTTGTTCAAGGTCACACAGTTCTCTGTCCCCCCTTTTTAAGGAACTGCCTATTGAACCCCGGGGGCACTCTATCACTGGAGTACAGTTAGAGCTATAACTCCAGCTCTTTTTTAATTTTATAGATATATTATTTTTTATATATTTTTATAGCTATATTATTTCACACACACACACACACACACACACACACACACACACATATATATATACATATATTAGTTGTAGATGGACACAATACCTTTATTTTATTTATTTATTTTTATGTGGTGCTGAGGATTGAACCCTACGCCTCACATGTGCCAGGCGAGCACTCCACTGCTGAGCCACAACCCCAGCCCTCTTTTTAATTTTTTATTTTGAGACAGGGTCTCTCTAAGTTGCCCAGGCAGGCTTTGAACTTGTGATCCTCCTGTTTCAGCCTCTCAAGTAGCTGGGACTACCAGTGTGCACCGCTGTGACAGAGCTATAATGGTTGGTCCCAAGAAGTGTGGTTTGGGATCTATGCTCTTAACCACTTGACTGTTTGAACATGCTATGTTCAAAGACTCTGGGAAGAACAGAAGGGCAAAACTATGAAGTAAATGCTGATCTTACCCAAAGGGAGAGAGCAGCCAGGAGGAGTGATGAGAGGCAGTAAGACCATAGCTGCCTAAGGCAATGAGCTCATGGCTGTCTGGAGGTCCAGCTAGAGCCTGTGGGGCTTCTCCACATACCTGAGTTATCACTGAAGACCAGTGTGGGCCATCAGAATCCCTGCTGCAGTCTTTGTAAAGTTATTTAATGCACTGAGTATGTTGCTGTTCCTGCTTTGCTCCAGGTATCAGCCCAGTTAGTGTCCTTTGCCCAGTGGAAGGCTGGATGGCAATATGGTTGGCTGGGTGTAAACCCAGTGCAGAACTGACTGAAAAAATAGCTCAAAGCACAGGGTGTACTGATGCACGCTGGGTCATTGCCCCATTAGGTGATCACATTATTCATGGACTGAATACCTGTTTTTTGCCAAGTTCTCTTCTCTGTGCTGAATATTACACCAAAAACATGCTTATTCTTTCTGTCCTCCTGAGTACAATTTCAAAGTCCCTGGCAATTTTTCACTTGGCCCTTTCTAGCTTAAAATGGCTTATACTTTAGTATAGACATTTAAAACATTGGTGCTATCAAGGTCCTAGGTAATGGCATCCTGAATACCAACTTGCAAATTTTCAGGAATTGTGCAAGCTGATTATTAAACAGAGCCACAATCCAAAAGTGGAATCATATAAATGAACAGCCAAATAAACTATATTAAAAACAAAAGTAATAAACATTCAAAATTCATTACTGTGCTGGGCATGCTAAGCTGCTAAATCCCAGCTACTCAGGAGGCAGAACCAGGAGGATCACAGGTTCAAGAACTGCCTGGGCAACTTAGTGAGACCCTGTCTCAAAATCAAATTGGAAAAAAATAAAAAAGGACTGAGAATGTAACTCAGTGGTAGCGTGTTTGCCTAGCATGCCTACGGCCCTGGTTTAATCCCCAGTACTGAAAAAACAAACAAGCAAACAACGACGACGACGACAAACCCCTCACTGCTTCATAACCAGTTTCCTATATGATGGGCTACTGCATGCCAATTCTGCATTTACTGACATGACTTTGGTAGCTTGAATTTAGCCAAGGTGGTAATATTTACACAACTGATATCCGCAAACACTACAAATCAGCTCTTTCCCCAAAGCCCATTGTTAAACATTTCCCAGAACATCACTGACCCTAGAGATAATCAAATCTGGTCTTTTTTCATGCTGTGTTTCAGCAGAGGGTTTCCACTAAGAGTGCTTGGTTGCTGCCTGGAGGAGGAAGAGGAGTGAAAACAGGCTCTGGGCATATCCCAGCTGCTAAGCTAGGCAAGGCTGACGTGGTTTGTATATTTGTGTGTGTGTTTGTGTGTGTTTGGGGATTGAACCCAGGGTCTCATGCATGTTCAGCAAGTGCTCTATCACTGACCTTTGTCCCCAGCTCCTTCATCATGGTTTTGGATAAAGTCTCTCTAAGTAGCTGAGGCTGGTCTTAAACTTGGGATCCTTCTGCCTCAGCCTCCCTAGTAGCTGGGAGAACAGGCATATGCCACCACATCAGCTGTTTGTATGTTTTTAATAGAAACTTACATGTAAGATTTTGAGTAAAATCTTTTTACAACTAAAAAAAAATTGAAGTGACTGCTCTAATATGTTCCTTCTATTTTACTGTTTATGTAAAAGCAACTTTTAATATTCAGATCCACAGTGAAGTGACTTCCTCTGGGTCTGCAGAGCCCAGTCCACTGCCTCACCTAAGGTAGCCAATACTGTGGCACCCCACTGTGGGGTCTGACTCCTGCAGGGGCTGTTCTGGGTCTGAGAGCCAGAGGCTCTCTTTGTTCTTAAGGGATCTGTGAGCCTCTCCAGAGCCACATGCACTGTGTCTCTTTGCCCTGTACAGAGTAGACTTCCACCAGGTCTGACAAGTGTTTTTTCCCGTAACAGAAACCCTTCCAGATATGTTAGGACTGCTGGGTTTTCAGAACCCATCTTCCCTGACTGATTTGAGGTAAAGTTGGAAATCTGATTCTCATAAACAGGTTTTTAAACTTGTTCCTGATTTTCGGTTGGGGAAATCTGCTTAAAGCCTTAGAGAAATAATCAAAACACAATAGCTATTTTATCATTTTTTTTTTTTTTTTTTTTAAATTAAGTAGAGCCAGAAATGGATAGGAGAGCCTGCAGGAGGGCAAGAGGATGTATTGGTGATAGTATGTGGGAGGGTACATGGGAAGGGGCGGGGATAGCGGAAGGGTGGCAAAATGGAGAGAGAAGAGGATTTGGGAGTGAAAAAATAGAAACATTTAAAAGAATTATTTTTAGGGGTAAGAAAATTTAGCTCCAGGTGTCAAGGAGTATACAATTTCCTGAGACAAAATCTTGCCAATTGCTTCCCTGTAGCAGAACCTGATCTCTTATATTATTAGTCAGTTCTGCTTTGTTATGTAATCCCAATTATACAGCGCTCATCGAGGACATGAATGCATTGCTCAAACATTTTCATGGAACCTCTGATGAAGTATTCTGTATTAAATGTTGAATTAGTTTGTTAGGGCTGCACTAGCAAAACACCACAGACTGGATGACTTACACAACAGAAGTTTATTTGCTTACAGTATGGAGCCTGGAAGTGCAAGATCTTTTCTTCTGAGGCCTCTCTCCATGGTTTACAGCTTGCTGTCTTCTCCGTGAGTCCTCACATGGTCTATACACACTCATCTGGTGTTTCTATGTGTCCAAATTTCCTCTTTTGATAAGGACACCAGTCATATTAGATAGGGCCCACCCTAAAGTCTTCATTTTAACTTAATCACTTCTTTAAAGATCTTGTTTCCAAATGTAGCTACATTCTGAAATGCTAGCTAGAATTTAGCACTTCAATCTATGAAATTTGAGGGGACAAAATTTGGCTCATGAAAAATGTTTAAGAACTGTTTTTCCAGCTGGGCTTGGTGGCACATGCTTATAATCCTGGCAGCTTGGGAGGCTTAAGCAGGAGGATCACAGGTTCAAAGCCAACCTCAGCAACTTGGTGAGGCTTTAAGCAACCTATTGAGATCCTGTCTCAAAATAATAAAAAAAAAAAAAAGGGATGGAGATGTGGCTCAGTGGTTAAGTGCCCTTGGTTGGGTTCAATCCCTGGTACAAAAAATAAATAAATAAATAAATAAAAAACAAAAACAAAAACAAAACAAACAACAACAACAAAAAAAAAAAACAAACTGTTTTTCCTACCCTGAATGAATATGACCCCAGTTGCATACTTGGCTATGAAAGGAACTCCCCCATTAACACTGAGAGGTTTTGTCATCTACACAAATTGACTGCTCTGCCTTGGGCTGAGATCTTATCAGGGGAAGCAGGGGAAATGCCTTTAAAAACATATCATGTTGGGGATGGAGTTGTGGCTCAGTGGTAGAGCACTTGCCTAGCATGTGTGAGATACTGGTTCATTCGATTCTCAGCACTGCATATAAATAAATAAATAGATAAATAAATAAATAAAGATCCATCATCAACTAATAAAAAAATTTTTTTAAAATCTCATGTTGAGTTAAATAATTTTAAAATTTCCATCTTACCTTCAAATTGCCATTTCATCTTGTTTTTATTATTTTATTATTGTTATTTTTTGGTACCAGGGGTGGAACCCAGGAGTGTTTAACCACTGAGCCACATCTCTACCCTATTTTATTTTTTATTTTGAGAAAGGGTCTCATTAAGTTGCTTAGGGCCTTGCAAAGTTGCTGAAACTGGCCTCAAACTTGTGTTTCTCCTGCCTCAGCTTCCCAAGTGCACAAGTTTTCGCCACCATGCCCAGCTTCGTCTTGTTTTTACACGAATGTATTTTAATAGGCGAGAAGTCCCCAAACAATTTTCAATATTAGCAGAAGTTACTAATGACGTGGAAACAGGTGCAAGGGCTGAGCTGAAAGTAGGAGAGATTGTTGGTCAAGGGCAAAATATTTCCATCTAAAAATGTGTCAAGTGCTTCCTGTGAGCTGTGTCACCATTCCTTCACTTGTCCCTGAATCCACTAGTATTTGTCAGTCATCTAAAGTAAACTGGGTAACTGCAGATACACAGGCGAGTGATATGATCATGGCCCTGCCTTTACAAGTTTACAGTTCAGCTGTGCTAACGTTAAAGAAAGTGACTCATAGAAACACAGTCCCTGTCCTACAAATGGAGAGGCTCCTAAAGCGGTCATGACCAGTAATTCTCTGGAAACCCAGAGTGGTAGTTTCCTTTAATCTCCAGGAAAAGACTTAAAGGAGTGCCAGATAAGTCTCTGTATGAACTGCAGTCCAACTCCTTCCTGTCTCTCCACACATATGTGCAAATGAATCAGAAATACGAATTTTAGATATTCCTTTAATGACCTGGGTGTGGAGATTAAATAAGAAAAAGCATTGTGTATACCTTTCTTGTCCCCTGCCCCATTAATTATAAACCATCTGAGGCTAAGAACTAAAATGTGGCATCTACAGCCCCAGGCCTTCTTTGTTGGAAGTGGGCACTCAGCTCACTGATGTGATCTGAGTTTTCAAGAGGAAAGAGAAGGTTGGTTGGTTTGTTTGTTATTTTGGTACTGGGGATTGAACCCAGAAATGTTTTGCCATTTTGCCATTGAGCTACATCCCCAGCCCTTTTAATTTTTATTATTTTGAGAAAGGATCTCACTAAGTTGATTAGGGTCTTGCTAAATTACAGAGGCTGGTCTTCAATCTGCAATCCTCCAGCCTCAGCCTTCTGAGTCAGGATTAAAGGTGTGCACCACTGCACCCGGCTCAAAAGGAAAGAGATGTTAAGCAAAGCCACTACAATACAAAAGGAAAAAAAAAAAGTCATTACTCTCTTAGATTGTGAAAGAGGTGAGGCCTGAGTACCCCAGAAAGCAGCCTAAGTGACGGGGGGCAGGTGGTACTCTTCTTTCTTTGAGGTCTGTGCTTCTCAAGTAATGAGCTAGAGACAATGGGCTGGTGGTGAATTCCACTGGAAATTCCTATGACCCTTCCAAGGTGTGGACTTGAATAGCTTATAGCTGCAATGTAATTGCTCTCTTGTCTGCTCTCTATAAACAGTAACCCAGGGTGACCCAGACTGCCTCTCTGCCATGCTCAGAAGTTAAATGAACTCAATTCCTCAGATATTTATTGTGTTGTTCAAGATAAGAGGGCTCTCAGATACCTTATATTATAAGGTGGAAGGACCCAGAAATGTGGAGAGGGAACTTAGAAGAAGGTTGGCCTTTGAATATTGATTTATTTGTAAGATCTAAGCACAGGACTGTAAAACAAAGAATAAGTGGAGCCTAAACCGCAGGATAGGAATTTATAAGTTTAGAAAAGTTGGATGCTCATTATTCTATGCATGTGATCTTGTGGTTAATATAATCCAAACATGGGACTTGTGTTCCCTCCGCCAGTGGTAGTTTTAGGTATAGGCGTTTGACTCACTGCTGGTCAATAAGTAATGAAAAGAACCAGTACAGAAAGCTGGGGGTGGAGAAAAAGAGGAAGACATCTGGAAAAGGCTAATTCTAATAAAAAGCTGCTCTGTCATTGTGATGGTTCAGATACTAGTCACCATTTGAACACTCTACGCAAAAAAAAAGTATTCGGTTTAGGAAATCAGATGCTTAAAAGCTCATGGATGGGTGAGAGGAGCAGATCCTAGGCCATGCCTTAAGCAGAACCTGCAGAACACCACAGAAACGTCTGCCAGGCTGGCTGCTCTATGTGTCACCATCAAGGAGCTGAGGGACTCAGGAAGCCACAGCAGCCAAGAGTGGTTCCAGAACTACACCACCTTACCTACATCCAGGGGTCGGGAAGGTATCTCCAGGGCCAGACTGTGCCTCTTTGATCTCTGTGGGTGGAAATGAGAGCCCCACTTTCTGCTTCTCTGTACCCAAGAAGCACTTTGCTAACAATGCTGCAAACGTCCGATGTCTCCATGCCCACGTTTGCCAGGAAACTGCAGACAAAATAGATTGCAGCCTTCTTTCACATCTCAAGAGGGTGTGCCCATGTGTGTGACTCTATTAGTGCAGGACTCCTGCCCTTCTTCCATCCTGTCAGGCCCTTTTCCATGGGAGATGAGTGATGTATCTGATTGCCAAGTTTGGAAGAAGAAATTTGACGTGTACCAACAAATCTTCTCTTCTCTTTCTTTGTGCTTTCTGCTCTGTACTTCCAGGGACAAGCTTTCCCCTGCAGGAGATAAATATGGTTCTCCAGAGTTGCCTGTGACTGACTGGGTAAATTGACCTAGTAGTATTGGATTCAGTATTAAGACGCTTACTCACCTACAGAAAAACCTTGTATCAAATTTATCAGAATTAAGGGCAATGTTTAAAAAAAATATATATATAAATATATAAATTAAAATATATATATATATACACACACACAATTTATCTATTTATTTATTTTGTGTGGTGCTGAGGATCAAACCCAGGGCTCACCCATGTGAGGCAAGCACTCTTCCACCGAGCTATAATCCCAGCCCAAGGGCAATGTTTTCACTTCCATATACCAACACTTTTTTTTTTTTTAATTTCTCCATGAATTGAGGTATTTGATGAGGAAACTAGGGCTAGAGAAATGGAATCAGGCTCCCCTGGTACTGGTTGACACCAGGCACTCCTTCTATCTGTCATTATGGCTCATAGAACCGTCAGCAGCTTTGCAACCATTTCACATCTACATCTGGGGAGATGCTCACAACAACCTGTTGACAAAGGCAGAACAGATATTATCAGCTCAGCAGCTAAAGCTGTAACCTTGATGCTTCCAAACTTTTCCATATGATGATGCACATAGGAAATTGAAAAAAAAAATGTAGACATTGAAAATAGATAAGTTGAAAAATACAGACGCACATGGGTACATATCTCCTTATGAACAAGGTTTAGAGCATCTGGCACCAGCCATGACAAGCCTAGAGGTTCTGGCAGCCCTGGGCCTTGCCTGGCTACTCTGAGCATTGAGATGGTAACTATCTCATCAGACCTGTAACCCGCTCCCTGCCCACCAGTTGGGAAGTTCTAGTAGTTCAAGGATATAAGGTCAATATACAGAAATTTGAACCCAGATCCTCTGAGTCTGAATCCAAACAATTTCAAGTCTACAGTGGGGGAGGCATTTAGTACCAGCCCACACTCAAATTTACTGAGTCAGTGGAGTTTCAAGGTGATGATTTCTTATTCCTTACTGTCTATTGGACCAGTATCTAGAAGGGCTGTCTGCCTCCGTCAAGTTTCCTCCTTTCTGAACCACAGCAGATTTTTCTAGTTACATTCCTATAAAGGGGGGACTAGGGGAATCTGCTTTAAGGTCTCATGACTGGGTAGGTAGGCTTTTTTTTTTTTTTTTGTCCTACAACCCACTATGGTGTGGGCAATACATATTATATAACAAATGTGCTGTCCCTGTGACCCTATCCATCCAAACCTTCCTTTCCTATGCTACCAGAGTAGTAGATGGTCCACTGATTAATAATGTTGTTTAAAGGGGAATCATGAAAAATGATGGAAGCATACCTTAATCTTTTAATTTTAACTCAAAGCATATGCAGGTATATTCAGGCACCATGAATCTTAGGATAGGATCAAGTGTTTTTCTTGGAGCAGGCATCTGTTAATTGAAGTTCTGCTTCATCTTTCTTGCCTTACCCATACCCACAATTCATTTATTTTACAAATATTTATTGTTTTCTTTCTATGTGCTAGACATTCTAGGTATTAGACATATAGCAGTCTCTGCACTCATGAAGTTTATATTTTATTGTAATCTTCTACAAGTTTCAATTTGGGTTTCTTTTTTAAATTTAAAAAGAATTTTTTTTTTTTTTAATATGGGTCTCACTGTATTGCCCAGGCTGGCCTTAAAACTCATGATCTTCCTGCCTCGTTCTCCCAGGAGCTGAGATTTTAGGTGTGCTCTCTTCTGCCTGGCTTTCAGTGCTGGTTTTCCTAAAGTAGAATGAGAACTTAAAGACCCAAGGCAATCTGAGTATAGAACTACCCTAAAATGTTTATGATTTCCCCTCTAGTTTTTCTGCATGTTTTTCCCACACCAATTCAACAGCAATTTTTTTTTTTTTTTTTTTTTTTTTTTGTGCTTGACTTTCTTTATGAAGCCTTTCCAACATTTATACGAACAACAGCTCTTGGTCTTTTTTTTTTTTTTTCCCACTCAGATTTCATTGGTTTTCACAATAATCAAATTGCATCACCAGAATTGCAAGTACAGTGGGCAGATGTAGATTGGAAACAAATGGCACTGACCTCTGGTGAGCACTTAGCTCGATTTGTGGATCAGAAGTGCCTGAGAGTACCTCTACTTGTTGAGTAGTATCCAGCATGCCCTGGGCATTAGTGGGTTTTACAGGGGCGGCAGACAACATCTGCTACCCTTGTGATTGGTTAGATGGGGATTAGTGTCAGGAGCTTCTGCCTTACTGATGTGGCCATCTTCTCCAGACCAAATGCACCATGAACTTGGATGATGGCTTACGACACTCTTTATTTTTATTTGACTTCTTTTTTCTTTTTTGGTACTAATGATTAAACTCAGGATTTCCCATATGCTAGGCAGCTGCTCTACTTCTGAGCTACATCCCCAGACCTTTTTTTTATTTTGAGGTAGGGTCTCCCAGTCCTCCTTCCTCTGCTTCTCAAATAGCCAGGATCATAGGCATGTGCCACCACATCTGGCTGTGCCTCTTTTTTCCTCCCAAGATTGTAAAATCTGGTGCATTATACATAATAGTGGGATTCACTGTTGCATATTTGTGCATGCACACTATGTAACAATATAATTTGGTATAATTTGGTCTATTTCATCCCTCAATACTTCCTGGCTGTGCCACTTTTTAATTGAAGGGCTCAAGTCTTTACATTGAAGCTTTACAAACATGGAAGAGAAGGACTTGTACCTTTGTCTAGTAAAGTTTTATTTTGCTTTTCATAAAATCCATTAAGGGGTAAATATGCCTCTGTGTTGCCTTTTAGATGATGTCACAGGAATGTCCTTTTTTCTGTAAACTTCTCTTATTTATCTCCTGCCCCAACTCCTTCCTCAAACATAACACTGCTGCCATTGGATAAAACTACCCCACAGGGCTGGGGGTGTGGCTCAGAGGCAGAGTATTTGACTAGCATGTGTGAAGCCTGAGTTCCATCCCTACCACCACACAGACAAAAGTTGATGGACACAGTGGCTTATGCCTAGAATCCCATCTTCTACTCAGGAGTCTGAGGCAGGAGGATAGCAAGTTCAAGGCTAGTGTGGTCAACTTAGCAAGACCCTGTCTCCAAATAAAACTTAGGAAGGACTGGAGATGTAGTTCAGAGGCAGAGCGCTTGCCTGGCAGGCATGAGGCTCTGGGTTAGATCCCCAGCACTGCAGAACGAACACAAAATGCCATCCCAGCCCTTCTTATGCCTCATCAGTCCTGTCCTTCAGGCCTCAGCTGGGTACCACTGCACCTTCCTTAGCCCAGGCTTTGTGGGCTTTGCAGGGGCAAGGGGTAATTCTGGTTCATGGATGGCAGTAAAAGAGGAAAAACAAGAGAACATTGTCATTTCATTGGAAGGCAAATGGAAGTCACCACCACAGAAAATGTGGATTTCTTCAGAAAACTACCCAGTCTAGTCTTCTTGACTTTTCTGGGGGGAAAAATGCATATTTTTCTTATTATAATTTGGCCCTGATTTTCCCACCTTTCATTTCATAACAAAGGGCCTCCCCTACCCCCATTAGCTGAAAATGTCCCTGCCAGACTCATTCAGGACAAATGACACTGTGTTCAAACAGCCTATGATGTCCAAGTTTCCCCCTGGGTGTTGAAGGTGGAGTTTAGTTCGTCCTCTATCATAAACTGCCTGCTTGGTGGGGTTGCCAGTTGTCCTTCCTTTTGTGATAAGAAGAGAACATCCCCGCAACAGCACACTGCAAAGAGCAAGCAATGTGAGAAAGCAACAGGCGACAATAATGATCAGAAGTCAGTGTCCCATGGTGTTCCTAAGGTGATGATGAGATGACAGAGATTGTTTAATCCAACCAGTTTATGTAACGAATAAGGAAGCTTATTTGTATTTGGATCAATGACCTGCAGAAGACAGAGCTGCCCTGAGACACAGCTGAGGTGTCTCTGCTATTTAGTCACTTGCTGCCTCCACCACACCAGCTGTTCTCCCACGTATGGTCCATAGGCCCTGCCGTACTTTAAAGTGTTTCTGAAGTCAAAGCTGTTCTCATAATAATACTAATTTTTCTTTTTTTGTCTTTTTCACTATGCTGACATTTGCACTGATTATGCAAAAGCAATGGTGGGTGAAACTCCTGGCACCTTAGCACACGCATCAAGGTAGGAACACCCAACTGTGCTTGTCATCACTGCTACACACTTGCAGGAGAAGTAAATGCCAGTTTCACTCAAGAATATCCTTGAGGAAGTAGTCAAAATTGTTAATCATATTAAATATTGACACATCCCAAAATAACTTACATAATAAAATGGGAAGTATGAATAAAGTACTTTTGTTGCATTCTGAAGTATGATAGTTATCATGGAAAAGCACAGAAAAACACTTAGGCTGTTATTTGAGTTGTGAGTTGAATGAACCACTTTTTATCATGGAACATCTTTTTTTTTTTTTTTTTTTTGCTTGAAAGAATGACAAAGAATGCTTTTTTTTCAGACTGGGCATTTGGCAGACATTTTCTCAAAAATGAACAAAGGGAGCCTGTCACTTCAAGGAAAACAACTGTTGGTACTGTTGCCAATGATAAAATTTGAGCTTCTTAGTGAAAATTAGAGTTTTGGAAAACTTGTATGTACCACCATGGTGCTTGGCAGTTTCCTAATACTTAAGGACTTTTCTAATGAGGTCGATGGTGATGTTAATGAATAGATTTTTTTCCAACTTGGCATAATGTAATGTGTCAACATTGGGAAAACTCACATAACTCAATAAACCAATATTTCCCATTGACCAATGCATTGTGTTACCAAATCATGCACAGGTAAAAGACCCAGTTTAGGTGCACAATGTGGCGAGTAGTACTGCTCAATGGCAGAATGCTTGCCTGTCGTGCATGAGGTCCTGGGTTGGATCATCAGCACTGGGGGAAAAAAAAGTCATTGTAAATAGAAAACGGAGCAGTCGATCAATGATCAGATTACAAAATGTCCATTGACATGGCTTCAGATTCCATATTGCAATTAATATTTAAGACCCTTATTAAGTTTGGAACATTATGAAAAAAGAATATCCACAATTATCTCAAAAAGCTATTATTCATTCTTCCTTTTCCCAGCAACATATTTATGTAAAGGCAAGCTTTCTTCATATACTTACGCCAAAACAACATATTGCAATATATTGAGTGCAGAAATAGATATGAGAATCCATTACCTTCTACTAATGTAGACCATTTTAAAAGTTATAAAAATGTAAAATAAGATGTGATTTTTAAAAAATAGAAATGTTTATGTTAACATGTAATGGGTTTTTATAATTGTTTTACAATTAATTTATTTCTACTAGTAGAAATAACCTCCATACATTTCAAGAGTGTAAAGGGGTCCTGGAGACTAAAACATTGGAGAACCACTGCAGTAACCAGTCTGCACTCCAGAAAGTAGACTGGAAGGAGGAGACATGTCCTGCTACTTACCCAGATAACCCAATGCTGTTGTTTTATTTTTAAATCCAACCTGCCCTCTTCCTCCAAAACTGTTAAGAAGCAAAACTGTCAAAGACCTATAGCTTCCCCAAATCACAGGACCCCCAAATACAGAGAAGTGAATAAGGAGCTTCTTCAGGGACTGCAAGGCTGGCCTGGGTCACCTCCCCTCCAGGCAGCCCAGAAGGAGTGGCCAGTTTCCTTTTATATCATTGTTCCCACACCCAATCACCCACTCTCTCCCTCACTAAGTCTCAACACTCATCTTGGAAACTATTGTTCTCTGGATCTCAAAAAGGGACTTTAAAGCCTTGAGCCGACCCCCAACTCAGACCCCTTCTGGAATTTTGGTGCAGGGAAAGGCACTTTCAGATTGTGCAGGAGACTCCCTCATCCCGCCCTGTTCTCAGGCTGAGTTAGGGCCTAGGCGAAAAGGGAAGGCCACTGTTTCTGGTCTGAAAAAGGAAATGTAAATCTCTTGCAGACCACGTGCCAGAAGCTGCCAGAAGACCATTTCCCTGTTAGTAAACAGGGCCGCCTGGGCCATCTTTCTCTTCTTTAATAACCTGTGGGGCACCTATTGATTGCACATGCTGGTCCCTCATAAATTAGAACAGGGATGCCTTCCGGTTCTCTGGAGCTGCGTGGATGATGAAATTGGCTCACTAATACTTCATGCTCATGGAGCACAGTGTACTGCGCCACATAAACATGAAGAATATGTATCATCAGGCACTGAGAATAACGGGAAACAACCCTGGCGGCTGTGGAGGCTTCTGGGCATGCTGCAGACTTTAATTAGGCAGTTTCTTCCAGTCAGACCCGAGACTGACAGGAACGCACATTGCATGCCTCCTTCTGCAGCCTGCTCTGCTTTCAAACAGGAGGGAGCAGCAAGACCTGGTGGGTAAGAAATGGGCCAGCTCCTCTCTCTACCCCCTAGCCAGGAATGGGAGCCAGCGAGTAGAAAGGAATTCACGTCTCTGATGCTGTGATGGATAAAGCACTGAGTTAGGAATCAAAAGACATGCTCAAAACCCCCCACTTCAGTCATTTATGGTTGTGTGATCTTGGGCAAGTCCCTTAACCTCTCTGAATTAGCATCTCCTCTGAAAAGTGGAAAAAAATAATAATATCTAGTTTGTTGTGATGGTGAAGGAAAATATGTCCTGCCTGATGCCCGGTATGCTCCCGGTAAACACTGAAACTGAATTCAAAATAGTTGAAAACATGGCAATAGGTATAAGACAAACTGTTTTTTTCTCCCATCTCTGAAATCTGGCATAGGGAACTTTCCACCACTAACCCTAGCAACACCTTGCTCTTTAAGAAGTGAGGCTGTGGAGCTCACAGCTTGATAAGTTGGGAATGTGTCTCTTATCCTTTCCATCTTCCTGGGCCCCTCCTGACTTGGTCTCTGAATTTAAAATTGACTTCACAGGAGACATCCCTAAAGTGCACAGTAAACACCGAAAACCATGTCAGCATAGCTTACCATCCCAACAAAAAGAAATAAACAAAAACTTGGCACCTACACACGCAGGTTGGCAGAACCTTCAGAGTTTCTTTAACTTTAAGCAAGCCCTAGACAACTGTATGGTCCCAAAGTGTGTGGCACTGTCCTTGTAGTCAACTGTGGTTTCTCTTGTCGCCACCACTAATTAAAATGGAGAAGGTCATGTATATAAATGTTTTCCAACCTATAGGCTGGACCCGAAAACGATATCTGTTGCTTTGGGATGGAGGTTGTGGTGGGTTAAATGGTAACTCCCCCTCCAAAAAAAACCAAACAAAGGTCACTCCTCAGAACCTGTGAGTATAAACTAACTTGGAAAATGGATGTTTACAGATGTAATTAAATGAAAGATCTTGAAAGAAGATCATTCTGGATTACATGGGTGTGCTCCAAATCCAATGAAAAGTGTCCATGTGACACAGGAGAGAAGACAGAAAGGAGAAATCCATGTGAGAGTGGAGGCGGAGCTTGGAGTGATGCAGCCACAAGCCAAAGAACACATGGGCTACATTTTGGAACTGTGAGAGAATAAATTTCTATTATTTTAAGCCATTGTGTGCTTTAGATATAGTTTACCCCCCAAAGGTTCATGTGCTAGAGGCTTGGTCCTCAGTGCACTGGTGTTGAGGTGGTGGGGCCTTTAAGAGAGGTCATTAGGTCATGAGGACACCACCTTCAGAAAGATTCGATTGGTTACCATAATAGTGGGTTGTTGAAAAATGAATTTGGCTTTCTTGCTTCTTCTCTCACCATGTGATCTCTGTTTCTCTTATGCACTGCTGCCATGTGATACATTCAGAAATCTATGCTGGTACAGAACCAGCTCTTGGACCTCCAGAACTCTGAGGGAAAGAAACCTCTTTTCTTTATCAAGTATCCAGCCTCAAGTATTTTGATATAGCAACATATGATGACTAAGACAGCCACTGAGTCCATAGTCATTTGTTAGGGAGCTCTAGAAAACCACTACAATATGCGCCAGAGGATGGACCCAGGTGAGGTTCATTTTCCACAGGAGATGTTTTCTCTTTCTATGGCAGGATTTGCCTGAGCAATAGCCTCAGGCAGCCCAATCTGCAACTCTCAAGAACTCCAAACATCCAGATGGGGCTATGGCTGAGAATCTGCCCTGGAGAAAGTACCCTGAGATGTTTTCAGTATCCATCAGCAGACAAAGCACAAGAGAAATAGGCTGAATTTGGAAATTAGACAGAGATGGGTTTAAAACTCCACTCCACTACTGGCTCTGTGACATCAGACAAATTATCTGCACTCTCTGGCCTTCAAGTTCCTCATTTATAAAATGAGGCTAATCTTGATTACCTTGGAGGCAAGGGCAGACCTAGCATTTTAAGATTGTGTAATCTGGGGGACCTTCTCCCCCAGCCCCCTGGGGAAAGAATGCAACTTGTAAATTCAAAATTAGGGCAGGGGTCTTGGAAGGGCCTTGTGCAAGTGAGGGGCCTCGAGGCTTAAACCCAGCTCACCTCTGTTCATCAGGTGCTCTGAGATTCTAGATAAAAACCTGGAGCCCTGGGCAGTGCCTGAGTCCTAACCTGAGATAAAATGAAAGCCCAATACTTATGTGTCCACTGAAAAGTCTGTAGATTTGAACACAACAAAATTTTTTTCTACCCAAGAAAAATGTCAGGTAGAACATGACTCCTGGCAGATAGCTGTTTGATGTCCATTTCTCCTTTCTCTAGGTTAAAAGAAAACTGACATTTAGGGAATGGCCATGTGCTCAGCTAAAGTTTGTGTTCCACATTATTTCTTGCAGCTAGGTGTGGCCAGGAGACTGTTTTGGGTAAAGAAGTAGAAATGAAGAAGAGTAAGAGAATTCTTGGGTGCCTAACCACTGAGCTACATCCCCAACCTTTTTTATTTTGGGCTGGGTCTTGCTAAGTTGCTGAGGACCTTGCTGAGTTGCTGAGGCTGGCTTCGAACTTGCAATATTCCTGCCTCAGCCTCTCAAGCTCCTGGGCTTACAGGCGTGTGCTACCTACCGTGCCTGATGAGTAAAGAATTCTACAAAGTCTCCTTACCAAAAAGTGGATGGATGAAACTGTATCTCCCTAAAGTTCATATATTAGGTTCTAATTTCTAGTATCTCAGAATGTGGCCTTTTTGGAAATAGGTTTTTTTTTTTTTTAATTTATTTATTCTTGTTAGAAACACATGACAATAGAATATATTTTGATTCATGTGAAGTATGATTTATTCTAATTAGTATCCCATTCTTGTGATTGCACATGATGTGGAGTCTCACTGGTTGTATATTCATATATGAACATAGGAAAGTTTGTTCGATTCATTCTACTGTCTTTTCTATTCCCATCTCCCCTCCCTTCTCTTCATTCTCCTTTGTCTAATCCACTGAACTTCTACCCTCCCCCCACCCCCATTATGTGTCATATCAGAGAGAACATTGACCTTTGGTTTTTTGGGATTGGCCTATTTCACTTAGCATGATAGTCTCCGGATCCATCCCACAAAAGTCATAAAGTCATTCTTTTTATGGCTGAGTTATAATACTCCATTGTGTGTGTGTGTGTGTGTGTGTGTGTGTGTGTGTATGTATGTATGTGTGTGTGTGGGGGGGGTGTATATATATATATATATATATATATATATTATATACCATATTTTCTTTATCCATTCATCTATTGAAGGGTACTTAGATTAGTTCCATAGATTAGTTACTGTGAATTGAGCTGCTACAAACATTGATGTGGCTTCATCACTGTAGTATGCTGATTTTAAGTCCTTTGGGTATTTGTTAAAGAGTGGATAAGTGAGTCAAACGGTGGTTCCATTCCAAGTTTTTGAGGAATCTCCATACTGCTTTCCAGAGGTGTTGCACCAATTTGTAGTCCCACCAGCAATGTGTGACTGTACCATTTCCCCTACATTTACTATTACTGTCTTCTTGGTAATTGCCTTTTGCCTGGAGTGAGATGGAATTAGAGAAATTTGCATTTCTCTAATTGCTAGAAAGGTTGAACATTTTTTTCATATATTTGTTGATCATTCATAGGAAATCAGGTCTTTACAGATGTAAGTAGCTAAACTGAGGCCATTAGGATGGATCCTGATCCAATCTAAGCCTGAAAACAAAGGGAAATTTAGACAAGGACACACACACAGGGAGAAGCCATGTGAAGATGAGACAGAGATCAGGGTGATGCTTCTACAAATTAGGAATCTAAAGATTGGCAGAAAATGAGAAGCTAGTAGAAGCTTGGAATAGACATTTCCTCATGGGAACCAACCATTCCTACACACTGTGAGAACTGTGAGACAATAAATTTCTATTATTTAAGCTTCTCAGTTCTGTGGTACTTTGTTAATATCAGCCCTGGCAAATGAATGCAGACAGTAATAGTCTTCTTCATCACTTTTTCATCCAGCTGCCTCAAATGCAGGTAAGAGGGTTGATTCTCCATTAGCCATTTTCGACCTTATGGATTGTCTATTCCTTGGCTTATTTTTCTGAAAAATAAACTTGAAGCTTTTGTTGTTGTTATTGTTTTTTGAAAATGTAGCTGAGCATAATCTTAACTAATACACACATGGTTTTAAATTGGTTAATCTCTGGGGAGAAGGCTGGGATTGGAGGCTCAGTGGAGGGAAATTTTAGCTTTATCTGTAATGTTTCTATTTTGATTCCAAAACTGTATCTGTGTATTCTTTTGTAATTAAAAATAAATTTATTTTATAATACATAAATTGTCTGAGAAAAAAGAGGATGAGAATCCACAGATTCAAAAAGAAATACATCACCAACTGCAATGTATGGATCCCCATTTACCCCCCTGCCAAAAAAAATCTTAAATTTATAAGACAATTGGTAAAATTCTTATAGTAATTGAATATTTGATAATATTAAGGAATTACTATAACCAAAAAAGGAATTGTTGTTCATTTTATGTATGCTAACAATATTATGTAAAGTGTTTTTTATACTCTAAAGCATGTTTTTTAAGCCTCAGCACTATTGTTATTTTGAGACAAATAACTTTGCTGTGAGGAGCTATCCTATGCATTACAGGATATTGCTATCCTATGCATTACAGGATATTGAGCAGGACCGGCTTCTACCCACCAGGTACCATAACCTCCTCCCTGCCCACCCCCAATGTTGTAACAACAACAACAACAACAAAAAATGTCTGGAGACATTGCCAAATGCTCTCTGCAGGGCAAAGTTGCCCTGAGCTGAGAACAACTCCTCTAAAGTTTAGGGATATTTACTGGAATATTTATGGGTGAAATTATTTGATATTTGGATTTTGCTCTATAACAATCCCAGTAATGGGAATGGGAAAAACCTTCCATATTGAAAAATTTAAAATACATTTTAAAATGTCAAGGAGCTTGACATTTAGCTTTCCATCAATGTGGTGGACTCAAATATTCTGAAATATTGTCCCACTATAAAGCCTGAATATCCTGTATAAAATGTAATAAATAATGGGTTGGGGTTGTAGCTCAGTGGCAGAGCACTTGCCTGAGTTCGATCCTCAGCACCACATAAAAATAAACAAATAAAGGCATTCTGTCCATTGACAACCACTATATATATATAAAATAAATAATGATCTTCCTCGGTCCAAGATTTCATCTCACATCATCTTTGTGACCTGCATGGCCAATCTGGGTCGGGCAAGCCCTTCCTCCCAGGTCACTAACTTGACTCTGGGGCATCCCAGGCCAGGAGCTCCTGTTGGACTGACTTCTGTTACTTGGTAACTCCAACTCCTGCCTCCCTCCTCTGTCCCTGGGGACTCCTCCCTCTCCAGGCCCCGCGGTCCCTCCCGAGCAGGGAGCTGTGCTTAGAGCCGGATTCACTGGGGCCTGTGGTTCCCCGGGCGCAGCCCATTCGCTTCCCGTTCACTGTTTACAGAAGCTCCAGCCCTGGCAGAGCGCTGGGGCAGCCCATTTCCTTTAAAAACACACACCTGTATCCTTATTCCCCACCTGTGGCTTCTCTAGGCTACTTCAAGCCTTCTCGGGACAGGGCTGGCTGCAGCTGGCTGCTGGGGGGAGATGGGATCGCTGCTCTTGGGGCGCAGGGTGAGGGCTGGGGCGGGTTCTGAGGTCCTCCTCGGGGTCTGGGGCGCGGGGGCAGGGGCGCAGGGCCTGGCACAGAGCGCAGCTGGACAGGCGGGAGGCCCCGCGTGGGTGGGCCAGGGCTGCAGACCTCGCCCAGGGCAGGGCGCAGGCCTGAGTAAGAGCCGCCTGGTTATTTTTACACGGACACCTTTCCAACCACAGCGACCTATTTCCGAAGGTGGGCGGTGGCCGCCTGGGTGGAAGGATCTTTGAGGTGAGGACGTGGTAAGAGGCCGCGCACCATCACTTCCTCTCCCCTTCTGAGTGTTCCAACAGGCAGTCACTAATCCTGGTTCTGCTCCAGTTTTCTGTCTCCTAAAGAAGAATGAGCTACATGTTTACCCAGGAGACAGCCATGGCCACTGGTGAATTTCAAGTGATTTGAGACTCCTGGATGGACTTATGTGAGGAGCTTCCCCCCCCCCCCCCCCCCCCCCCCCCGCCAACCCAGAAACCAAAAACTGTAGGTTTATATCAGGGCTGAGGAGACAGAGAGCTCTGGGTTCAAATTCCAGATCCTCCATGTATTACTCGTGTGAAACAGTGGGCAAGTTAGCCTGCATGTCTGTCTGTGCCTCACTTTCCCCATATGTAAAATGGGAATAATAAAACCTTCATGAAGTTGCTGTATAAGTATTAAATTTTAGTAGGTAACATTTTAGGAGGGAATGGTACTGTTTGTACCCATGACCATAGCACGTTTGAATAATTGAAACTTTTTGAACGCTTGCTCTCAGAGATAAAGATCTTTTTCTTCATCAAGCAAGAGAGCTGACTGGCAAGGAGGCAGTAGTGGGGAGCCACTCCAGATTTTGGAGCAAGATCATCATTCAAATAGTCAAAGATAGGCACCACCTGACTAAAGAGTTTTGAGGGTGGGTGGCATGCTTGGAAGGGTTCACCCAATGTGCTCCTAGCCTTTGATTTTGGACACTTGTTTTTGCTTACCAGAGTTTCCATCCTTATGCCAAATAGTCCTTTGGGAATGCTGTGGTGTGGATTTGGCTTGAGTGGGTCCCCCAAAGATGCATGTGTTGAAATTTAATCCCCACTGTGAGGTATAAAGAGGGTAGAAATTTAATCTGACTGTGGTGTTTAGAGGTGGGATCTTTGGGATTAGGATTCAATGAAGCCATTAGACTGAACTCCTCATGATTGAATCCTGGTGGCTTTATAAGAAGAGAGACCAGAGGACACACATGTGTGCACATGCTCCCTGTCTCTTGTGGTGTGATGCTCTGCACACATGGGACTCTGCCAGCAAAAAGCCCTTCAACCTCCAGGACTGTGAGCTAAATAAAATAAAATAAATATCTTTTCCCTATAAGGTACCCATCCTCAGGTATTTCGTTATAACCAGCAAAATGGACTAATACAGGGAACCACTAATCTTCTCTCTCTTGCCATGTAGTTAAGGTAAGGTTGGCTTCTTCCCCTGCCTCCAGGCCAGGCTACCCACAGTGCTGGTGATTGGTTGAGGACAACCCCTTTGTCCAGAGTGGGTCAGTGAGAGTCAGCCTTGGATCTTTTGCTGACGTAGGCATTCCTTTTTCCACTGGAGTTGCAAAGCAAAGGGAATTAAAGTCAAAGCCAGTGCCAACCATCTTTGCCACCTCGCGATAGTCTGCCTGAAAATAAAGACAACAGAGAAAAAGCAGATGCAGGAGCTAGAGACAAGTAGATTTGGGTTGCCCTGGCTGAGCACAGTCATTTCTAAATCGGTAGAATTTTCACTTACAGGAGCTAACATATTACCTTTTTAAAGACAGTTTGATTTGGGTTTCTGTTAATGGCAACCAAAGGGGTTGTGACTAAAACCTCTATTTTTTATTTTGATGAAAAAATTGCCATTTTTACATTGTGGCATGAAAACAGAATCCTGACATGTTTGACAACACCCTTTGACAGTTCTATCTATTTCTGTCAACAGCATGCTGGGAAGCTGTGGGAACCCATCCCCTGTGTTGGTCCTCCTCCTTTCTAAGGACCTTTTTTTCCAGATCTACATAAATGTATGCTAATGATCTGATGAAGATAATGATCAGAACTGGGCTCCAAGATTATAGTGGCAATGAGTAGGATTAGAGTAGCGGGAGTCGAGTGGCAAGAAGACCACTCAGCAGGCCAAGTGAGAAGTAATAGGTGGAGCCTACAGAGATGGAGAGGGGTGATGCTGCAGGGGTGGGATGATCATGGTTTTGGTGAAAGATTAGGGGGAAAAGGAGTCGAAATAAAGTGCTTTCATCTACATGGCCCTACAGGAGCTTACTTCCCCCCATCCCCCACCGTTTGGTCCCTTATCATCTTTTCCTGTGTCCAATCTGCCCAAGTACATGGGTCTTTGCACTTGCTGTGCCCTCTGTTTGGGACACTCATACTCTGGAGGCTCCCTGAGAGCTCCTCACCTATTAGTGCATCTCTCACCCTCAGCACTTCTTATACCTGATTGAGTTTTTTCTCTTTAGTACT
Source organism: Callospermophilus lateralis (assembly GCF_048772815.1). Lineage (NCBI taxonomy): Eukaryota > Metazoa > Chordata > Mammalia > Rodentia > Sciuridae > Callospermophilus > Callospermophilus lateralis. Next base: position 65,993,700 of record NC_135307.1, on the reverse strand, counting down.
TAACACCTGAACAACTATGTATAGATTTCGATCTCTCCTGACTAGAAGGAGGGTAGTGACTTTTGTTCACTGCTGAGTCCCCAGCATCTAGGGCAGAACCTGCCACAAAATAGGTACTCGATGAATATGAATCAATAAATCTTGAACAACAGGGACAATGAGGATACGTTGACAAGAGCAGAAATGCTGGGAGATGAGTGGTGCCCCGACTTGTGGGGGGGACTGACTGGATGGTGACTCTCTTTGGAGCCCATGGAATTTTAAGGTTAGATGTGGCAAATAGCCGGATCTGCTCCTGGAGGAACTAGAGGTGAGGTTCCAGGAGGGAATTAAGCAGCAAAGGCTGGTGGGAGCTGTGGAATTGGCAAAACTCCTGGGGAGATGGCAGAGCAGGAAGACCTGGGGACAGAGCCCTAGAGGCCTAAGGTGACCAAAGTGTCCTGGTTTGCCCAGGACTTTTTGGTTTTCAAATGAAAAGTCCAGCTTCTTGGGAATCCCCTGGGCCCAGGAATGCTGAGAATGTTGGCCAACCTATGAAGGTGGAAGGAGAGGGAGAGGATTGGTTGCCGAAGGCAGAGGCAAAGCAGCCTGAAGCTCCCCCCCCCCCCCCCCCCCCCCCCGGACAGAAAGTGGAAAGGGACAGCTCTAGGAAGGACAGGTCTCCCTCCTTCTTTTGCCCTAAGACCAGTTTGGTTCTGCCCGGAAAGTCTGACTCACCTCTTAGCCCCTTGCCCCACACCTCCCGGCAGTACTGAATAGCTTCCTGTTAAGCCACATGGCTGGTTCGGTTCCAAGACTTGGGCCCCAGCCCAGACTAAATAGAGAAAGTACGAATCCTTAAATTCTGGAGGAGTCTGGGGGCTTAAGTAGTGCGCCAGATAAAGGGTTCTCAGTCCGTGATCATTTCCTGCTTGTCTCAATGTGGAGCTTAAGAGTACAAACAACTCCGCAGCCACTGTAGCTAAGGGAACAGGAAGCTGTCTCTCTCCTTGTAAATAACACTGGCCAAGATTAGTAGCACTTGCTAGTTGCCAGCTCTCACCCGTGGACACTGAGTTGTGTTCACGACTAAATTTTAAGCAAGAGAAATTGTTACTGGGTGTGTAGAAAAAAACAAAAGAAAATGCTCAAGAGGACATTTTCAAGCCTATTTTGAGTTTGGCAGTGGAGTGGCTCCTGAACCACGTGTTTCAAGCCTGGATTACTAGAAAGAGCAACGAAGACAATAACTTAGAATGTGTACATTTTAATTTTAATTAAAAAAAAATTTTTTTTAAATAATGACATGAACAAAAGTTCTTATCACTGAGTCTTGTTTCAAATAAGTGAGTCACAATATTTGATCTTTAGAAAACATGGTTACTGTCCTCAGAGAACTAACTTCATGGCTCACCTGTAGAGGCAAGACACACACCAAGTTTATGAAAAAAATTTATTTACTAAGCAATACATATGGAAGAAGAAATAAATGCTGAGTCCACTCTGGTTCTCACACTCCTTTCTAACTCTCTAACCCACAACGTACATGTCTGCCTTCCTAATGAGCATCACCTGTTCTGGTAGGAAGGGGTCAAGAATGTGGCGAGCCTGGGCTTTTATATGTTGCCTAGAAATTCGATTCAGTAAATATGTATAGACCACCTATTTAAGGCATAACCCTGCCTTAGGCCCTGAGGGGATCTAAAAGAAGGTCCTTGTCCTTAATCTTATGACAGTGATGAAACTGTGGTCCTCCCACCAAACAAGGCCATGTATTGCTAAGTGCTGATGTTGATTATTAGCACAATGAGATTCTAGAAAGGGGAACAGTACTTTAAGCAGACTTCATACTTTAGGGAGACTGAAGCCAGATTGACTGACAAGAAGGAAGGAAACGTGACGATTCCAGGTGTAGTAGAATGAATGAGTATGGCATTTGGAAAAGCAGCAGTAAGACTTTCTGCTGAGATCCTGCTTGAGAAGGTAGGGAAAATGTTTTATCTTAAAAGATATGGTTACTCCCATGAATATGTATGGAAGACACAGTGAATCCCACCACCATGTGCATCCGTAAGAATGGGACTCTATCTAGAATAAGATACATTCCATGTTTGTATAATTGAATCAAAATGGATCCTGCTGTCATGTATAACTAAAAAAGAATCAATCAATTTTCTTAAAATGCAAAATATGGATTGCTTTTAATAGTATTAAAAGGCTCCATGGTTCTTAAAAAGTTTAGGGGTTTGTTTGTATGTTTTAGTACCAGGGATTGAATGCAGGGGCATTTAACCACTGAGCCACATCCCAAGCCCTTTTTTATTTTTTATTTTGAGACAAGGTCTCACTAAGTTGCTGACAGTGGCTTTGAATCCTCCTCCCTCAGCTTTCCAAGCCATTGTGATTACAAGCCAATGCACCTGGTGAGATCCACTCCAGGTGTGGATCAGAAAACCTGGTTCTGAAGATATTTAAGACCTGAGTCTTTCTGGAATATGAAGGCTCACTGTTGTAGGGAGAGGCATCTGCAACTAATTGATATGAATCTATGAATCCATTATGATAGGGAGCTTATGCTTTAAATCTCAGTGGCTTGATACAATAAACATTCATTTCTTGCTCAAGCTACATGTTCAATGTGGATGAGGGTTGTTTGGGTCATAGGCTCTGTTTCATACAGTCTTAGAGACCCAGGCTGATCAAGGTTCCACCATCTCTAATTGTTACCATTCCATCATGTGGTTTCCAGGGGTTGCTATAGCAGGGGAAAGAAAACTATAAGATACTTATAAGAGCCAAGACTATGGGTGATTTACCTCGTTTCCATGAAGAATCAACTGACCAAAATCTAGTCATAAGTGAAAGGAACTATACTATGAGGTATATCACTTTCCTTTTTACCCTAAAAGAGAGAAAATGAAATAGAATTTGGTAAACATATAACATTTCAATCATGATTTGTGAAACAAAGAATCTTACTATAATAATATCTACCACAGTTGCTAATCCTTATAATAATCCTGTGAGGTATCTCCATTTTATAGATGTAGAAGGTGAAGAAAAGGAAAATTAGATTACTTAATCACTTTTTCAAGGTCCCACAGCTGGTAAGAGGTCTGACAGGGATTAAAACTCGGGTCGTTTGTCTCTGGAGTTCCTACTCTAAACCACTATGCTATACTTTCCGTGTCACAGACTTAGAATGGGAGTCACATTATGATCCCATGCATCCTACACCTCCTTCACTGAGATACAGAAAGCTTCTAGCGATGGCATTAAGTTTGACTTCACCAATCTACCTTGCCAATATTCATTCCCATAGCGTCAGTCGTATAAATATATCCACAATGCTCTTGACCTGCCTATCTTAGATTCCCATCTGTTCAAACGGACGTGGTTGAGAGCTTGATTGTGTGTAAGCTGTATGGGTAGATGCTGTTTCTAAATGCAACACATCTTGCATAGGCATCAGCACCCGTCAGAAGCATTGTGCCCTCTATTTCTGTCCTTGGGTGAGGCATTCTGATTCCCCTGTCCTTAACTGCTCTCCAGTACAAGTTCTTCTCATTCTTTGGAACAGAAGTTAAGTGAACTGCATTTTTTTCTCCTAAATCAATGTAATGGAGAAGATTATGTACAGAAAAGTGGTGGGGGAGATGTTGGCAGCTGGCCCTGAGCTTGGCTGAGTAATGGATGTACCAGGAATCCAAGTTATCTCAAGCTTCAGAATTATTCAAGTTTCTTTATGTAACCCATGTGTCCAAGGTCAGCTTATGCTGGAACAACATAAGGGCTATGATTTCAATAATATCCAATCTTGAAACCTAATATGAGCAGGGATTTTGTATATTTTGTTCACAGTTATATAGTTAAGTATTAAAATGGTACCTGGAATACAGTAGACATACCATAAATGTTTGTTGAGTGAATTTGTTGAATAAGTTCTGGTCCTCTTTGGAGACTACAGTGTCATGGTAGAGTACTGACTTTAAATCAAATGGTTTTGGGAACCTTACAATCCATATGACTCTTTGTAAATTGTTTGCCTTCTCAAATCACTTCCTTCCTCATTGGCAAAAGGAGGCTATTATTATCTACCTCTTGGATTGTTAGGAGAACTAAATGATGTTCGAAATCAACCACTCAGTATATTGCAGCTAGCTCTGGCTTTAGCCTCTATTAGAAAAATCCCCAGAGACTGAGTCATTCCTCAGAGTTCCCCTCAGACGTTTCTAAAAGTCTTCAGGGCTGTCTCGGGTACATTCGCTGGCAGGTGTTCTTAGCTACCAAATCTAATACTTCTCTTGGATTTTCACCATCCTCCTCCTCCTCTGCTCTCATTTCTTCTGGTCCTGTCTAATGCTGAGCCCTCTCCTACCATTTTGCAGTGCCCACCGGGTAACGTGCTAATATCTTGGCTAATGGTGCTGCTTCCTGCCTGAAGCCAGTGATGTCAATGCTGAGTCCACAGCAGTGAGGCCACTGCAGCTGCCACTCCCTGAGCTTTAGATACTAGTTAGACAGCCATCACTCCCCATCGAAGTGGCCTAGGATCCCTGTTCAGCTACCTCACTGAGCCTCCTCTGAGGAAAATCCACAGCATCCCTCAGCCGTACCTTTGACATATGTCCCATGTGACTCTGTGCATTGAGGAATACTCACGTGCACTTTTCTCCAGAGTACCATTTGTACCTCCCCAATATTTCATAGAAATTTTGTATAGCTGTGTCTGCTTCAGCTCTCCACCACTCAAGGCCCCTTCCTGTCCCATGCAATTCACATTTACTCACACTCACAGGGTATTGGGTGAGGAACAGTCAGAAAGGCATTCGCCAGCCGGTACTCAAAACCACTCTTTCCCCTCCGAAGTCAAGTTGCAACTTTTGTGTGCCAATTTCAGGTTCTTCATATGAATGGTTCCTGACAGACCTCCCCACCAGCCCTCTACACAGACCAGACATAGCTAAAACCAAGCAAAAGATGGCTTGCCTACAGCCCAGACCCTCATTCACTCTTAAAAGGAAAAAAATTAGCTATTCAGGGGTCTGAGGCAGGAGGATCGAAAGTTTGACACCAGCCTGGACAACTTAGTGAGACCCTGTCTCAAAAGAAAAAATAAAAAGGTCTGGGGATGTAGAACAGTGATGGAGCACTTGTATAGCATGCAGGAGGCCCTGGGTTCAAACCCCAGTGCTGCAAAATAAATAAATGAATAAGTAAATAATAAAGGAAGAGTAGACAGTAAAAATTAAAAACATTAACTTTCTTGGAAATTTCAGAGCTGATAAGTACTGAGAATACAAAATTTAGATTTTTGATAAACGTTGGAAAAACAATGCTAATTGAAATGATTTAGTTAAAAGCAGAGGTGGAAAGTTCTAGCCTTTCAGAACAGATGGGAGAAAAGTTGCACAGAAGCCGGTACTGGAGCTATCTGCAGAGCAGACATCTGATATGCAAATACTGATAAAGCTTGGAAAGTCTGAGGACCTGGAGGAGGCCCCTTTTGAGACCGTTTGATAAAATGACAAGCACAGTCACAGAACTGGGCATGCGCTAGGAGTTTTATGTACCCTGTCTTTTCTTTAATCTTTACTGGAAAAAACCGCTTGCCTACACCCACTCCCTCCCTGACTTACCAGACAGCCTGGGAGGAGAAGAGCCTGTCTTTCAGAGCAAGTGTAACCCCAGGGTTCTTACAAAATACAAGGGGTCATTTTTGTAGTTGCAGTGCTGGGGACCCAACCAGGTGCCTCATGTAAGCCATTTACCACTGAGCCACCCTCTAGCCCTATAATGGGTAATTTTAAAGCTTTAGCAAAATCCTTCAATCTGTTCAGTACAATGTTTTCAATAGGGACTAGAGAGAGCTTTTAACTGGGTGCATTATCTTTTTTTTTTTTTTTTTTTTGGTGGTACTGTATTGAACCCAGGGCTTTGCTCCTGTTAGGCCAGCACTCTACCAATGAGCTACTTTCCTAGTCTATGATTGCATTGTCGTATGCAACTATTAATTTATAGAAGGAATCTGTCTTTCTTCTAGACATGGGGGCAGAGAAGGAGAAGAAAGGGAAGAAAATAAAGACAAGGAGTTTGAGAGCGAGGTGGCAGACGGAGCCAGAACTGGGGAAAATGCCAAGGGGCAGAAAGACTGAGAGAGATAATGTTCAAATTTTAAGTATTCTTGATTGGATGCAAATCTGTCTATGCTTTATGCAAAGGCTTGGGTGAGTTTTTGTCAAAATTAAGGGCTGAGTTTTACGACTGAGTTGATGTGGCACAGGTCAGAGGCAGCTTGAGGGGGTGATGAGTCAGTATTCCAGAATTTGAATAATTCTGTGGAAGCAGGATCTCACAACCAGAGCTATCCTATGCTTTTCCAGAAAGTTTCAGACTTCCCCAGGAGGATATTATGCTGCCTGTACCGAGCGATGAGTGTTTGAGCACATTTTACCTAAAAATGAAGTACCAGAAAGACCCTCCAAATGACCCCTACTTATACCTGCAACACGTACCATGGTATGTATAATTTTTGAATCAAGTCTGTCATTTTGCATCACATTCATAAACTTTTCCAATGTCATTAGGATCTCTTTGTTCCATTAAAAATTTTTGTACAATGTGGGTACATCTTAATTTTCTTAATTCTATAAAATTGAGCATTCTGGCTATTTCCACCCTTGTCTTTGTTTCTTTTGTGATTTTTTTCCAATTATAACTTCCACTGTGATAAACATCTGTGCAATAAATTTTTACTGAGCAGCAGTTATCTATCTTCAAATAAAAGAAAGTAACTCAGACTTACTAGGAGTCACAAATGTTGTCTCTCCCAAGAGACTGAATATACAGAGAATGGCCAGACCATATGTGAAAATTGAACTCTGCCCTACAACCTCTGTAAGCAGTTAGCTCCCAAACTGTCAGGACTTGGTTAAAAGTCATCAGCTTCGATAAATTTTGCCCCGCCTTCCAACTCAGGACCAACCAGAGAATGCCAAATGTGCTGTCCCAACCAATCATACAGGGTACCCTGCTTCTAGTTAGCCTGTCTCCAGCATCCCCATGGCAACAACCTCCAATCAGAATACTCCTGATGCTTTCTCCTTTTATTTTCACTATAAAGCTTTCCCACTTCTCTGTCCCTCTTTGAGCCTTTACCACAAGCAAGTGATGGGGGGTGACTCCCTTGCTATGGTATAGCAAGCTCTGCATGCATCCCCTCCACTTGTTCTCATTTGGGTGGTCTTCATTTATGTCCATCCTTCCAGCAAACTCATTTCAAGTTAACCTGTGGATGCTGAGTCCAAAGGAATTTCACTGACCAACTCTGTAGTAGAGCTTTTTCCACTGTGATCCCTTGGGAAAGACCTGGCTATTTCTAGCAAGACAACCAAGAGAGAAACACTGCCTTCACACAGCATGCATACCCACCACACAGAAGGCCCAGGGCTTGATGTGTATTGGGCCACTTGATGCCTACATTTTAGTTGCAATCATAGAAGCAGAAAAACATAAAAAATGAATCAACTGGGGTTGAGGCTGTGGCTCAGCGGTAGAGCGCTTGCCTAGCACTTGAGAGGCTCTGGGTTAGAGCCTCAGCACCACATTAAAAAAAAAAAAAAAAAAAAAAAAAAAGTTAAGGTATTGGTGTTCAACTACAACTATTTTTTTTTTTTTTTTTTTTTTTTTTTTTAATGAATCAACTGCTGAGTTCGAATTGCTCCAGTCCATCATCCTGCTGTGTTTCCAACCCATGGTACTTTGCCCAACACCACCACAAGTATCGAAGTCACTTTTCAAAACATGGCCAAACGCTAGCAGGGCCAGTCAGGCATGAAAACACACCGACACAACTGTCAAAGCAAAGAAATATATGCCAGTAAATAGGAGTCTGGGCTCCAGTTAAGCAATCACCTGGGTGACAGCCTGAAGGGTTAGCCTTTTGTGGTCAGATTTAACTTCAGAGGGATTTGGCTAAAAGAGAGGACACCCCTGTAATCCCAGCTACTTAGGAGGCCAAGGCAGGGGAGTCACAAGTTCAATAACAGCCTGAGCAATTTAGCAAGACTTTGTCTCTGAGTAAACAAATAGATAAAAGGGCTGGGGATGTAGCTCAGTAGTAGAGTGCTTGCCTAGCATGTGCAAGGCCCTGGGTTCAATCCCTAGTAGAGAGAGAGAGAGAGAGAGAGAGGGAGAGAGGGGTGGGGTGGGGGGAGAGAGGGAAGAGAAGGAGAGAAAGAGAACACAGAAAAAGAGGGGGAAGGAGAGAGAAGGGCCTGAGATAGAAGGGACCCAGGCGTGGAATTCATTCATACTGAAACCATGGTGGTTTTCTATACTGTTATTCCTGGGCAACCACAATTTGGGGACTGGGACTGTTGGTGACTGTCAATTCAATTCAATTCAAAAGCCTCTCAGCAAGCACTCACTTGTTATCAGTAAATGGACAAATGTTTCCTGACAACGAGCTGTGTGTCTAGCACTGAGGTTCCTTGATGGATTGAAAATGTCTCTGAAGTATTTGACTCCTTGGAGGACACATGGCAAAGAGGCCCACCTTTATCTCATTAGGGCTGTTTCTCCAGGGCTATTATCATTGTTAGTGTAGATACTTTCATACTGAACTCCCAAGGAAAATTCTGAAAAGTTGCTCTCAAGCCTAACAGTGGGAGAAGTTATGCCATCTAACATTTAAATAGGCCTTTAACATCTATTAAACACTATTTACATTATATACTTGGTTTAAAAATCTAATACCTTCTAAGTTGATATTATTATTATTATCCCTTTCTGAAGCTCAAAGAGTAACTAACTTAGCCATTATGAGTAAGGAAGGTAGACAGGAAGAGCTCTTCCAACAAAATCTACAGTCGCTACTTAACTGGAGGGCTCAGGTTGTGGTAGAAATGATAGAATATTTGACTCTCTCCAGAGCTGGAGATTTCCTGATACTATGGAGTAAGATGAGTTTGAGAACTTGCAAGGCTCACATGGAAGTAATTAATCTGAGTAATTAATCCTCAAGCCCCAGAAACGGAGTGCCTAAATGAAAAGAAATTTCTGGTGTTTTTTTGTTTTTGTTTTGTTTTGTTTGGGTGGGGGGATACTGAGGATTGAACTCTGTGGCACTTGACCACTGAGACACATCCCCAGCCCTTTTTTTGTGTTTTATTTAGAGACAAGGTCTCACTGAGTTATTCAGAGCCTTGCCATTGTTGAGGCTGGCTTTGAACTTGTGATCCTCTTGCCTCAGCCTCCTGAGCTGCTGGGATTACAGGGCCCTGCTTTTTTGGTGTTTTAATAGAACAAAAAGCAAGAAATAAGCCAAACATGGTAGTGCAGGGCTGTAATACCAGCTACTCTGGAGGCTGAGGCAGCAGGATTGCAAGTTTGTCAACTTAGCAAGACCCTGTGTCTAAATTAAATAAAAAGGGCTAAGCACGTAGTTTAGTGGTAGAGTGCCTAACCAGAGGCCCTGCTGGTGTGGGAGCAGGAAATACAAGGAATTAGCTGGTTCCTCGGACAGTCCCTCACATTCACTTGAACTGCTATGAGCTAATGAGCTGGTCATTTCCTGGATCTAAAGGAAAGGTTTAAGAAAAAAAGTGACATAGAAGGCTCCACTCCCAGTCATCAACCCAGCCAGCTGCAGAGTAGGGAAACAAATGAGCTTCTATAGATGGAATCCTTTGTTTGAATACAGTTAATTTTGGCTTTTCTTTGTTTAGAACTCAGCTTGGGCAGCTACTACCTTAATGATTCCCTCAGGCAGTGAGTAGAAGCCCCTGAAAGAATGCCCATGTTGGGCAGGGTGCGGTGGTGCATGCCTGTAATCCCAGCAGCTTCAGAGGCTAAGGCAGGAGGATCAAAGTTCAAAGCCAGCCTCTCAGCAATGGCAAGGCGCTAAACAACTCAGTAAGACCCTGTTTTAAAATAAAATAAAAAATAGGGTTGGGGACTTAAAAATACAAGGAGTTAGCTGGTTCCTGGGACAGTCCCTCACATTTACTTGAACTGCAAGTAAGCTGATCATTTCCTGGATGTAAAGGAAAGGTTTAAGAAAAAAAAGTGAAAGAGAAGGTGCCCACTCCCAGTCATCAACCCAGCTGAAAAGAATGCCCATGTTGGGATCAGGAGGAGACCACTTATTAGAAAGACTATGAATCTAGAGGAATCAATGATGAATCAAGTGACCAAGTCAGACACTGGGAAGGGTAAGGAGCCTGTGGATCTAGGAGAGGAAGGACATTTTCTTGTAAGGAGTTCCCCTTTCTTATCCTTTTTCCAGGCTGCATTTAAGGTAGCAAGACCGACTGACTCAAGAAGCTGAGGCAGGAGAATTGCAAGTTTGAGGCCAGCTTCAGCAACTTAGTGAGACCTGTCTCACTAAGGGCTGGGGATATAGCTCAGTGGCAAAGTGCTCCTGGGTTCAATCCCTGGTACCAAAACAAACAAACAAACAAAATAACTGATAATAAATCCTATCCACCAGCTCCAGTAAGAATGAACCAAGTAACAATGACATGTGCCAGAGACCTTGGGGCACTGGTCAAGTATGCAGGTGCCCAGGGGGGAATAGACTTGTTTTGCTGTCCCCAACCCCCATCCCACTTCAGTGTCACTAACTGAGTGCCTCCAGGAGGCTGGGAAGGAACTGGAAGTGTCTTCCAGTAACTACTTCTGTAACACTTCCTCATTCCCAGCTCCTGGAACCTTCCACTGCTTCCCACAGCAGGGATCACTACACACCTGATGGATTCTGCACATTCTGCACATTCTCTCCTTACAAGTTGTCCAGGGCAGGCTCCCCTCAGAGTGCTAAACACTCCTCCTGGCAATAAAAGACAACAAAGGGCTAGAAGTGGGGGTGCCCTTCCTCTGGTTTTCCTGTTCTCAGGTCCTATTCTCTAGCCGCTCCCCAGCTAGGTTGGGCCCCACAAGTGGCAGTTTCCTGCTGTGTGACTCTTGTGAAACAGGCCTCAGGGCCTGCAGCATGAGGGGAGGATCTCTCAAGTCATGGGCCCTTATTGTTTTAGAAAGTGCTTGGGAGAGGGCTGCACAGGAAGCTTGGGATGGGACCTTTTAAATCTTTCTGAAGCGAACAGAAAACACATATGGGAAAACCAAACTAACTAACAAAAACAATAAAAAGATTTTTAAAAGAGTCCAGAAGTGAGTCTTGGGTTTGTAAAAGGCAAGACTTGGATATAGCTTCAGGGCAGACTATTATTGGTTGCTTAATTCTGGGACAACTAATATAATGACCAAATTAATTATGCAAATATAGGAATATAATAATTGGGAGGAAAAATGTTTAGGTGGTAAAGTGAATTAGAGTCTAATATGGATTTTTGCTGTGTTTCCTGAGGAAAAACCAGGTTTGTTGAGAAAGGATTTGGCCTGTGCCAGGCTGATACCCCGTCGAACTGCCAGTATTCTTGTCCAGCTCACTGTAGGTGAACAGCTTGCTTTTGCAAAGGCTTTGTGGGGACCCTGGGCACAAGCAATGCAGAGTTGGTGAGATTCTTTGTGGAGCCCAGTCCTCTGGATGATTCTGAGATCCCAGGAAAGGCTCTGTTGGCCAGGACATTGATACCCCTGTGATGGGCACCATTAGCAGTGAGGCCCCTTTTGAAAGTTGTTTTTTTTTTTTTTTTTTTTTTTGGTACCAGGGACTGAACTCCAGGCACTAACCCACTGAGCCACATCCCCAGCCCTATTTTGTATTTTATTTAGAGAAAGGGTCTCACTGAGTTGCTTAGCACCTTGCCCTTGCTGAGGCTGGCTTTGAACTTGTGATCCTCCTGCCTCAGCCTGGGATTACAAGCATGTGCCACCATGCCCAGCTTGAATGGCTTCTTTAGTATTAAATATTCACTAAACTAGGCTCAGATGTTCTTATTCTAAATCTGTGGACCCCCTAAAAGTCAGTGAATAAAATTAGGAGACTGTATGTGCTTGGATTAAAAAAAACCTTGGGGCGGGAATTGTGGCTCAGTGGTAGAGTGCTTGCCTGGCATATATATGTGAGGCACTGGGTTCAATCCTCAGCACTGCATTTAATAAATAAAATAAAAGGTCCATTGACAACTAAAAAACATATGTGTGTGTGTGTGTGTGTGTGTGTGTGTGTATATTTATTTATTTATATATAACCTATATTCTTACTAATTTCTAAATGTAATTATCAGTTTCTTCTATAACTATATAGGCAATATTAGCAGAACTTGGGATTTTATTGCCAAAAGAAGTCATAAACATTTCATATTATTTTACTGTTGCTGATGTTATTTTGAAATATTTTTTCACACAGATTATTGCTTCCAAATTATAGTACCTATTGGACTTGCTACTAGAACCTGACAGGATTGAGCCAAACTTCTCCTTAGAGTCAGGTGATAGAATTATTTGCAGTTGGCTTACACTGAACCTCACAATCTGTGCCTTAGACCATCCTGAAGGGGGTGAGCTGCTGTTTGGGCACAGGTGAGAGTAACTATGCAGTATTTCTAGCCAATTTACCTAGCTTGAACACAAGTCATTTGCAAGTGAAGATATCTAACTTTTACTATGCTAATTAACAAACCCTCTAATGTTAATATGAAATGAAGATAGTTGAAGTTCCTGATTCCATCTTTATTGCCAGAGTTCTGCTTATGGTCTTTCAGGTTCTTTTTACTTCTGAGGAGTACATGTTGTTTAGAGGACTCTTGAGTGTCGATTAACAACTCCTAGGTTGTAGGTGACATATATATTATACTATCTATGCTGAAAAAATTTAAAGTAAATGGTTGAATATAACACAAATCAACACTGACCCAGAAGTTTGGTAATAATTGTAGTTTATCTGGCACCCAGTGAATCCTTGTGCTTCTTTTGGTTAGTTAAATATCAAAATTCTCTCTGGATTTATAGTTAAAACCACAGGTATATTGGGCTCACATATTACTAAAACCCTTGGTCAAGGTTGGACTGTCAGAGCAGGCCTGGCAAACTCTCCAATGCCAGGTCACTGGGTCTTTTGCAGGGATGGGGGGAACAGCTACTAGGGATTGAACACAGGGAAGCTTTACCACTGAGCTACATCTGCAGCCCTATGTATTTTTTGTTTTGAGACAGTGTCTAAGTTACTGGTGCTGGCATCAAACTTGTGATCCTCCTGCCTCAGCATCCCAAGTTGCCAGGATTACAGGCATATACCACTGCACCCGGCAATGCCAGATCATTTGAAAAAGGAGTTTCCTGAAGCAGGAGACCTCTGCTATATTCCTTGTCCTCTTCCTTGAAAAAAGCCCATTATTTCAAGATCAGCAGGTAAGTTCTGAATGGCTGCCTTACTTGCTCTTTGCTCTGTATTGCAAGTGTCCTATTCCCCAAGGTGCTAGTTCTAGCTAAATATAGCTAAGGTATTGAATCCAAGAGCAGAGGATGCCAATCTACACAACCCTTGGTATCATTTTCAAGTGTAAAGAAATTCAATGTCCTTTAGCAACTAGAGATACAGGATTCAAATTTTTTTCCCTTTTGAAATTGAACTGCCTTTTGGCCAGAAAGGGTACAGTTATTTAAAACCTTAGCATTATTAATGCAGGAAGAGACTAGAGTGTTTGGGTCTAACTTCCCCATTTATCAGATGAGGAAACAGAGGCTGAAAAAGAGAATTGTTTAATGGCCACACCACAGGGGTGCTGACTAGTCTGAAAGGATTTTCCTTCAAAATGTGGTCCCTGCTAAGATGGGACAGTGGGAGATAATGAAATTGAAACTTCAGACTAAAGATGTACTCCACATACTAGCAATAACCACGCAGAAAATGCAATGAGAACATTGTCTCTCTGACAGGAGCAGCAAAAATAATAAAATTCTTTTCCCCATCATCCACAAAAATAAATTGTGGATTGATTAAAGGTCTAAAATTTTTAAAAAGCAATAAAGGACTTGAAGAAAAAAATAAGATATTATTTGTATGATTTATGAGTAGGAATGAATGACTTTCCTAAGTAAGACATAAAACCCCAAATCATGAATGAAAAGATCCACAGATATTGCCGAATGAAAATTAAAAACCACTGTAAACAAAGGCCAGTGAAAAGCAATAGATTAAGAGGACATTGACAACATTTATAATAAGGAAAGTGTTAATATTCACAATATATAAAACTATCAATAAGGAAATACAAAGAACAAAGATAAGTCAATAGAAAAATGGACAAAGGATACGAACTGGTCAGTCACATAAGAAATACAATTTGCATCGAGCACATGAACAAATGATTTTAGAAAAATAGATTTTGTTTTGTTTTGTTTTGTTTTAGAGTTGTTGCCTAGGCTAGGCTCCAACTCCTGGGCTCAAGTAATCTATCTGCTGCTACTTTTAAGTGCTGGGACTACAGGCATGTGCCACCACATCCAGCTAAAAATAGATCCCCCCTCCCCCAGTACTGGGAACTTAACCTAGGGGTGCTTAACCACTGAGATACATCCCAGCCCTTTTTATATTTTATTTTGAGACAGGATTTCACTAATTTGCTCAGGCTGCCTGGAACTTGTGATCCTCCTGCCTCAGCCTCTAGAGTTTCTGGCATTATAGGCACCTGACCAAATGCGCACACACACCCATATATATATGATTCAGTAGGTACTCTCTGTTGTGGGGCAGTTTGCTCAGAAAACACACCAAGTCTCAGTTTTGTCCAAGTTGAAGAGTCTTTATTTAGCTGGCCAGCAGATGATTGCCCGCTCCACCCCCACAGGACCTACATCCGGGTTGACGGGTTGAGGTAGCTACAAGCCAGCAGGTATAGAAGCTGAATTGAGCCATTAGCAAAACAATGCAGTATGTTCCTAATCATACTTTCATTCTCATTCAGTTTTCTCATGGGATTTTCCATAATCATAATCAAAAGAGAAATGGATCAAAGTGCCCTAATCAAGTATAAGTTAAAGAATGGCTACTAACATTTAATCAATTATTTCCTGATAAGGTACACTGCCCAAGAAAAATGGAGACTAAAGAGAACAATTTTACTTTGTATAAGGACTGCTATTTTGTGTTGCCAAGTATGCTATGTTAAGCAATTAGTAATGGGTACAGAGATAGGGCTTTCCCATGGAAGAAACATTTCTTATATAATATGGAGTCTTAGGGTAAATGGAGTCTGTTTGGTCATTGCCCATACAGCCTGGCCCCTAACACTCCACCAGTGAACTACATCTCTATCCCTTTTTATTTTGGGACAGGATCTCACTTAGTTGCTAAGGGTCTTGCTAAACTGCTTGTGCTGCCTCAAACTTATAAGCCTTCTGCCTCAGCCTCCTAGGTCACTGGAGTTACACACATGTACCACCACACCTAGATAAAAACAAGACTTTTCTCAGAATTGGAGATTGAACCCAGGTACGCTCTACCACTGAGCTATACCCCCAGTCCTTTCCATTTTTTATTTTGAGACAGGGTCTCACTGAGTTGCTCAGGCTGACCTCAAACTTGCAATCCTCCTGCCTCCATCTCCAGAATCTCTGAGATTATAGGCGTACAACACCACACTGGGTTTAAAAATAGATTTTAATTGTGGTTTTCAGGCCACACTCAGCTTCAGAACCATCTAGACAAAGAAGATTAATTCACAGGCAAAGGATAGTGTTCAGGGAAATACTTTCCAGAAAGTTGGAAAGGTACAAGCAGAGCTGTACCACTGACACCTGGCCTTGTTAAGTTTGTTTCAAAAACAGGGAAATATTAGGCTGGTAACATCCCTCAGACAGAATATGGCTTCAATGTGTAAGACCTTATTAAAGAGCAACAAAACCCCTGAGTATAGTGAGATTTAAGACATAGCAAGGCTTGAACTTCTCTGCATCTGGTTTGATCCCTTGTGTACATGGTGTGCTCCACACCTAGGCCTGAAAACCAGGGGAAGCTGCATGGACATCTACCTTTGCTCTGTTTAGCCACCCACTGCTGGTAAGATTTGATATTGCCAGGTAATTAAATCCAGACCTTGATATTTTCTATATTGGGTGGGTCTCTGATTTCCACGTGTTCTCTTCCTGTCAATAGATAATCATCTGAAATGCTGCAATGTTTTTCCTAATTTCACTAAGATGTGCAAATTAAAATGTGATACAACAAGTCTGCAGAGTATATACACTTTTGTCTAACTAATCAGAAAAAAAAAATACCTGTGTATCTAGAGTTGGCAAGAGAAGGGGTTAAAGTACATTACAATAAACTATTGGTAAGGATTATTATTAAGGAAGACATTTGGGGGAGCCAGTTTGGTAGGATCTCCTAAATACCAAATATGAGTTCCCTTTGACCTAACATTTATGATTCAGGAATATATGTGCAGGTATTTAAGCTACATGGATAAAGATTTTATGGCAGTCTTATTTCTATTGGAAATTGCAGGGCTGGGAACATAGCTCAGTGGTAGAACACCTGCTTAGTGTGCATGACGCCCTGGGTTCAATTGCCAGTACCGGACTCCTCCCTCACAAAATCCATAAACTACCTAAGTGGACATTGATAAGAAAATAATGAAACAAACTAAAGCACATTCATGCTGTCTTACTTTTGTGTTCTCCTATAAGTAGCTTGTGACTAGGATTCAAGTCCATGTTTGGGAAGTGTATATAGATAAATGGGGAAGTGACGCAAGGAATGGCAGACAGCCAGTAAAGGGTGTGCTGTGAAGCTGTAAGCTAGAGTGACTAGAGTTTAACCTTTCAGGGAAACTCTGAGAACAGTGCAAAACAGAGGCATCAGAATCATCCTAACCTAAGGGCCAGAGAGCTGGGTATTATAATCCCACAGCTTTGAATTATTGGTGAACAGCTGTCTCCCAGAGGTACATTAATTCCCAAGTACTGCCAGCCACCCAGCCATGGGCAAATTGGCTTCAGTGGCTGGAGAGAGTCGTCCAACAAGATGGAGGAACTGGCCATCAGAAGTCAGGAAACGATGATTTCCAAGGGTATCTAAGCAGAACACTGGCAGTGTCTGCCACACATGCTAACAAATACAAAGAGACCAGTAAAAAGAATGAGGCATCTGTGATACAAGGTGAAATAAGGAACAAATGAATATTTATCAAATGTCTCCACTTTTGTAATAAAACTGTACATCAAATTGTTCATAATGGTTACCTCTGAAGGGATCAGGATAGAAGTATATATTTTATGTATTTCTGAGTTTTGTTTTAAAGCTTGTTGTAAAAGCTTTTAATTTTTAAAATTAAAAGCTGGGCTGAGGGTATAGGTCAGTGGGAGAGTGTGTGCTCTGAGTTCAATCCCTAGAATAATAAAAAAGAACAAGGAGGAGAAGAGGAGGAAGAGGAGAAAAAAGAAAACAAGAAAAAGGTAAGGAAACTGAAAATATGTTTGTTAACTCAGACATTCAAATTTTTTATTTTTTATTTTTTTAAGATCAAGTTCTATTTAGAAACCTGCAAAAGTGACCAGGAAGTACTTTGCTAACTTATATGTTCTAATCTCACTGATCTGGGTCACCTTCACAAATTCTTGGCACTGGTAAAAAGTTTGTTTGTTTCCCTTGCAACATCCATGCCGTTCCCAAAGCTTTTGAAGCTAAATGTTCATGCTTTTTGGAGGTTTCTAGAAGTTGATTCATTTAAAAGGGGGTAAGGTTTAGAGCTTCAGAATACATGTGAAAATGCATCAAAGAGTTAAAAGCACAGCTGGGTATGGTGGCACACATTTGTAATCCCAGAGACTTGAAAGGCTAAGGCAGAAGGATCACAAGTTGGAGGTCATTCTGGGCAATTTAGGGAGACCCTGTCTCAAAATCAAAAGGGGTGGGTATGGGCCAGGGTTATGGCTCAATGGTAGAGCACTTGCCTAGCATGTATGAGATTCTTTTTTCCATCCCCAGCACCACAGAAAGAAAAAAACAAAAACAAAACAATTAAAAGCGTACATTATAAGCTGTGATTGTTTTCGTATGCATCCTGAACAGAGGTGAAGTATTCACTGACATATAGAAAGGGGTGTATATTCCCCAGTTACTTCAAAGTGTTCAAATTCATCAGCAAAGTCTCCCTCTGAAGATGTGATCAAGGCTGCCATTTCAGGATCATCAGAGATTATATATGTGACACCATCTCAGCTCTGAGTAACTGCCTAGAATTCCTGACAATATCAAGAGAGGGGAAAGTTTTCTTTTTATTACTTTTTTTTTTGTGTGTGTGTGTGTGTGTGTGTGTGGTGCTGGGGATTGAATCCAGTAGTGGTTTAGCCTTTTACCATTGGTCCTTTGTATTTTTTGAGATAGGGTCTTGCTAAGTTGCTAAGGTTTCACTTAGTTGTTCAGGCTGGCCTTGAACTTGGTGATCTTCCTGTCTCAGCCTCCCAAGTTGCTGGAATTACAGGTGTGCACAACTGTACCTGGCAAAAGTTTGCTTTTGTTTTTTAAGTTCTTCATGTAGTTCATAAAACTGCCAAGTGCTTGATTAGCAATTTTTTGTAGTCTACAGACTGCTTTCTTCCAGAAAGTCCTGGTAGAACAGCAAGAATTATGGAGTTGAGAGACAGGGGTCTTGGTCCCAGCTCTACCATTTATTAGCTGGGTGATCTTGGGCAAGTCAGTTATTCAACAGACATTTATAGAAGGTTTTATCCTTGATAATTATAAAAATGAAAGACACAGTTCCTGTCCTCAGTGAGTGCATAGAAAACTGAGTAGACAAAGATAGAAGTCAAGGACTACCTCACCATGTGGTAAAGGCTAAGACAGTGTTCCCATGAGAGGAGAGAAGGCTCCAGGAAAGGGACTCAACTCAGAGTGCGGGGTGGTCAGGAAGTCTTCTAACCTCTCTGAGTTTCAGTTTCTCAGCTGTGAAGTTGGCAGCTTTCATGTGTTTGTGAAGGAAACTAATATTTTGGAGCATACCTTGCTTCCAAATGAAACCCCTTCAGTGACTCACACCTGTCTCTATTTGTAAGTGGGAAAGAAAGCCCAGCTGGCCCTGCTATCCGTCCCTCTGCTTCGGACTCTTGTGAGGTAAAGCCTGGCCCTCCCTGCTTCTGCCTCAGTCTTCCCCATCCCCTATACCCACACATGCACACTCTATGTATATACTTTCTTGGCTAACCATAAATTCCAGGTGTGTGTGTGTGTGTGTGTGTGTGTATGTGTATGTGTGTGTTGCTGGAGATTGAACCTAGGCCCTTGCATATGATAGTCAAATTCTCTACCAACGAGATACATCCTCAGCTCTCCAGATGTACTTTCTATGTAAATGTGCTAAATTGAGAGAGATGAGATCTGCTGAATTGGCAGAGCAGGGAGCTGCTGAGCAAGGGGAGTCCAAACTCAACCAGGGCAAGACAAAGAACAAAGAGAAGAGAGAGCAGAAGGAAGTAGAGGTGTGGTGGCAGAGTGGGTAGGAAAGCAGGAGACAAATTGGACCAGTTCCTGCTACCACCCCAGGAGCCTGACTTGTGTCTGGATAGCTCTAGAAGTTCTGGACTGTTGGACTGTTCACGAGGATGGAGGAAAGCCAGCAGAATTGTTTCTTTGTAGCAGCTAGTTAGTCTAACAAAAGCTCTGATTTCTTAGGGGACAGAATCAAAACAAAATTAAGAAGAGAACAGGAACTTACTGAATAACAAGGAAGAAGACACCATTGCTTACAAAGACATATGCTTTCCTTTGAGGGCATACCTACACTGCCTTTCTCACTCACCAACACTCACGGTCATTTTCCTGTTTCAGCACCCAGGCTTGACTGATCACAGGTCACTCTGTCCCCAAGGGCCCTACATAGGAACCACATTGAGTTCCTGTCTCCTTGCTGGGCACTGAGTGGATTACAAAGTGGTGTACAACTCAGTTCCTGCCTTTAGTTTTATTCCACTAAACATTTATTGAGCATCCACTCTATGCCACACTCCATCCTAGGATTCAAAAAACAAGGAGACTACAATTTTTTTTTTTTTTTTTTTTTTTAGCCAGAGGAGCTGATAGTCTAGTCAGTTTGCTAATAAAATGTCTTCATGCTTAGAATATTCTATGCATTGACTTGAACAGACATTATTTTCGCTTGTGATTCTGTCAGTTCTCTGGCCTTGTTGGGAGAATAAATCCAGAGGATTTATTCTAGAGGCTTGGCAGTTCAGCTCTGAGCTCACAGTATTTGTGACTGAGAGGAAAAAAAATGGTCTGTTTCCCTATCTCTCCCCTACAGGTTTAACAATGCACCTGGCTGGATCAGGACGTTCACTTTGTTCTCCAAATGAGGTGTTACACACACTGAGTCATTTTTCTGGCTTTCTTAAAAGCTTGATTCAACCCTCCAATTTCCCACTTTCTCTTCCACCTGCCTTGTTTAATAATTAGGCTGTTTAATAAATGCTCTTGATGGGGAGGTGGGGGAGGAGGATGGTGATTGTCAGGACTTAACAAGTCTCTGGGGAATATAACAGCTTCCTCTGCCAGAGTCTTCATCTTCTGGGTTGTTCCTTGGGCATTTTGCTGAATGAAAAGGTCAGGAATTTTCCTGTTTCAGCATCCAGCCTTGACTAACCATGGGTCATTCTGTCCCCAAGGGCTCTACCAAGGAAACCCAAGTTCAGTTCCTGTCTCTGCCTTCATGTTGTTTCTGCTCCTGATTTACCTTTCAGTTTCCTTACTTGAAGATTTTAATATTAGCAGTTGACCACTGCTTTTCAAGTATCCACTGGGTTTGTAAGTTAGAAAGCAGATAGTCTAATCTACCCAGTCTAGAGTAGAAGAAAAAAAAATCCAGGCCAGCTTGTAACAGTGTAAAAAAAAAATCAGAAGATCTCATTTGCCGCAGTCTGGCTGGGCACAAATCAGGAGCCACTGAAGCAGGAACAAACTTTATTTCTGAACTCCACCAGCACACTCCACACACGCTCCTGGGAACTCCCCCAAATGCCACATGGCTCCTCCAGGAACCAGCAACCGGAAATATCCCTCCTCTGGCACTTCCCCAACCAATGGGAACTCTCTGGGAATCCCCGCGAGAGCTCAAGCGGAACTCACGGGGGAACTCAGCCAGAACTCAAAAGTCATCATCTTAATGGCTCGCTAGCATCACCTCTCAACCACTACTTCTGGCAAAAATGCCATGCGTCATCCTGACTTGGTTGTGGCCCTCAACACTCATTGGTGGGGCACATGCCCCAGAAAAGTACTGAAGGGCATGGACTTTAGGAAAAGTAGTGAGTACCTACCTATGGATGAAAAGAGGGGCAACATACACCGAGACATATATACACACAGAGGAGAAAGAGACTGAACTTCAGATTGAGAGGCTACATAGCTCTACTATTAACTAGCTGTATGGTCTGGGCACATCCTTTATCCTTTCTAGCTTAAGGTTTCTTATTTATAATATGAAAATAATGCCTATCCTGCATAGTCATTGTGAGAACAAGTGATTAAAATGTCAAGTTATTTGCATGCAATAGGGACTCAATAAGTGGTACCAAGTTTGGGTGCAGGGGCATGTATGTGTCTGTAGTACCAGCCACTTGGGAGGCTAAGGCAGGAGAATATTTGGGTCCAGGAGTTTTAGTCAAAAAGAAAAAAAAAAAAGCAAGAAGTGATACCTGTCATCATCATCATCATCATTATTATTATCGTCATCATTGGTCCCAGGGATTGAACCCAGCAGTGCTTAACCACTGAGTCACATCCTCAGCCCTCTTTATGTTTTGAGATACAGTCTAAGTTGCTTAGGGCATTGCTAAATTGCTGAGGCCAGCTTTGAACTCAGAATCCTCCTCCTCAAGTTTCCAGAGCCACTGGGATTATGGGTGTGTGCCACCATGCCTAGAATATCATTATTATTCGAGTGTCTTTTGCGTGTACTAGTTATTTAGCTAAGTTTGTGGCATATGTGAAGAAGGTGTCGAATGAACTGTCCCAAGAGCTCTTTTTGCCTAGCCATAGGTTAACTTCCCCTTTCCCAAGAAGGAGGGGTGGCAGTACCCAACCTTAACTTCCTTTTTTTATCCCATATATTTTTCTATTGGTGCATTATAGTTGTGGGATTTGTTGTTACATATTTATACATGCAAACAATATAGCAGTATAATTTGGCCAGTATCATTCCCTAGTATTTTCCCTGCAGGTGTCCTACTGTACCCCAAATGACTCCCCTTTCTGTAGGATCCAGGGAGAACAAGGGACCTGCACATCTGCCCCTTATTCAAGTTTCACCTGCACCAGTGATGCTGTTAGTTCTGAATATTTTGCCAGAGTAAAAAGGCAGCCTCTCTTTAGAAAACTATTATGATCCTGTATGATAAATACTATGAGATATTTATTTCACAGGGTCCTACTGCGACTCAGAGGTGAGACAGGCGATTTTCTTTGGGAGAAGGTGCTACTTGAACTAAACTTTGAAGGGAGACTTGCCAGGAAGATGCAGGGGTGCTCTTGGGGAGAGACAGTCCAGTTAAAGGGAATAGCATGTGTAAAGTAGGGAAGCATGAGAGGAATTGTAAGGAGTTCTGTTTGCTTAGAGAGTTTCCTGTGTAGTGACGTGACAAGAGGCGAGGCTGGGAAGGTAGACAAAACTTTAAGGGCTGGGTTGAAAAGTTGGGATTTATTTTGGAGGTAATTAAAAGTCACCAAAACACCTTGAGTTAGATCTGCATTTTAGGAAGATCATTTTGCAAACTCTTTGAGTGTGGTTTTGGATGAAAGCACTTGGAATGATCCATGTTAGAGGAGGTGGTTGTGTGAATTAGGGTGGTAAAATGGAAGATTTAAGAGAATTTTAGATATAATATGGTAGGACTAGAAGAAATTTTAATAATCTGTAGTTCTTTCTTTTGTAGCTTGGAAAACAGATTGCACAACTTCTGGCAAGTGGAATCTCTTTGCACCAAAAACCTCTCTCTCTCTCTCTCTCTCTCTCTTTTTTTTTTTTCCCCATAAGGAAACTCCCAGATGGTTAAGAAGACCTGGAAAGTTTTTCAGGGCTCAGTTCTCTAGGTATGGTAGTCTTGGTCTTTGGGGAAGTATAAGGGTAGGTGGGGGAGTGGTGGGGGATTTCTAATTAAGAGTAGAAAAAGGAAGGAAGGGGATTGTGGGAGTTTCTTTTCTCTACTTGATGGTCTCTCAAAGCACCCTAGATTTTAGAGGGATGTGGATTTTATTTGCAGAACCACAACCTCTAGTGTATTGGTTTATTTGTAAAAGAATCAACAAACAGTTTTATTTATTGGCAAATAAAACATACCCAACTTATTAATGTTTGTGAATGCCTGGGAGTGAGTCTACAATGTATACCAAGGGCATACATTCGATCTGATGAAATGAATGTGGGTTACCAGCAAAGTCTAATTGGTCACTGGGTGTGCTATCTAGCTCTAACAATTTAGCATCATTTTTCTAGACTTTCACTTGAGATGTGGGTATGAAATAATCCTGTGCAATAAGTATTTTTGGTAGCATTTAACAGAGGGAAGCTGAAGCCCAGAGACCTTTACATTATGCCTATTGGCACAAATTTCAGCAGTGCTGAAATTCAGAACTCAAAATGCCTGATTCACATTCCCTTCTGTTCCCCCTACACCTCGTCACCTCCACAGTAGTTGGGAGAGGGCTTGCCATCATTTCTACTTTATCTCTGACTCTTGCAAGTCCATGGCTAGGTCGTCAGTAGGGTGGACTTAGGTTATATCTAATCCTTAATTGTTTTGGTTCTCTGACTTAAACATGGACTGGACCACCCACACATGAGTTTGAGTTGTCTTCAAGAGTAAAAGATGCCCTGTTCAATGACACAACTGTTGTGCTAGCCTCAGCATCACAGGGTTTATATGGAACCTTTTAGCAATACACTAACCACCTGTCTTCCTTTAAGTGTGGTAAGAGAAAGAACAGCTAACACTGATGAGCATTCTTCTTATTTGTACCTTAAAATTATGTTTTAATTATAAAATATTATGTAGTATTACAAGTATATATAACAAAACAAAAAATAATGTTTAGGTCTAGCGTTGTAGCTCAGTGGTAGAAAATATATGCTTGTATGTGTGAAGCCCTGGATTCAATTTTCAGCATCTAAAACAAATAATAATAATGTTCACTCTAAAATTGTATATATACGTGTGTGTTGTGTGTATATAAACATTTGAATGTGTGTGTGTGTGTGTGTGTGTGTGTGTGTGTATATTTGTATACAAATGATGCTAAATTTAAATAATTATAGTTACCCAGGGGCTGGGGATATAGTTCAGTGGTTGAGTGCTTGCCTAGTGTGCATGAGGCCCTGGGATTAATCCCCAACACTGCAAAAACCAACCAAACAAAGCCATCTATATACATATATAGCTGCACACATATTTCTTTTGCACAAATGGACTCACATTGTATGAACTATCCTGCAATATGCTTTTTCTTTCAGTTAGAAATAAATTAATATTTCTTCAGAAGACCAAATTGTTGGCTTTCCCTGACAGATTCTGGAGAGCTTCAGTACCTCTGCTATTTCCTGATGGCTCATGATAATTACACATTTTGATAAGGTTTGTGTGCAACTGGATTAAATAAGATCATGTATCTAAGAATACTTTACAAACTATAGGGTGCTATACTAATGTCAGCTATTAAAATATCTTACATGAAGCCAGGAGCAATGGCTCACACCTGTAATCCCAGTTAGTTAGGAGGCTGAGGAATGAGGATCACAAGTTCAAGGTCAGCTTGGGCAATTTAGCAAAATTTCTGGCTCAAAATAAAATAAAAAGGGCTGGAGATGTAGCTCAGTGGAATAGCGCTTGTCTAGCAGGTGTAAGGCCCATGGGTCAATCACTAGTACTGCAAAATTGAAGAAATAAAATAAACTGATAGCTAGCTGGACATGGTGGCATACACCTGTAATCCCAGCTACTTAGGAAGCTGAGGCAAGAAGGTCAGTTGAGATCTGGAGTTTAAGACCAGCCTGGGCAACACAGACCTGGACACACACATGCACAAGGCTCTGGGTTCAATCCCCAGCATCGTTAAAAAAACAAAACAGGAGCTGGGGTTGTGGCTTAGTGATAGAGCACTTGCCTAGCACGTGCAAGGCCCTGGGTTTGATCCTCAGCACCACATAAAAATAATTAAATAAAATAAAGATATTGTGTCCAATTACAACTAAAAAGTAAATATAAAAAAACAACTTTTGTAACATCAAGAGTACATTTGTACAGAAGTAGGTTGATTGCTTCTCTTAAAGGTTTTGTGAGATAGTAGAGGGATATATCTGCACTTTAGATGGGGAGATGGGAAGATAAAACACCGAGGTTGATAACTGAGTTCGTCTTCTCTGTTGTCAAATGCCACAACAGAAGAAGCCTTCATAGATCAGCCCTGGCCTCTGAGTGCCTCAGGCTGCTTTTTGCAGCCTCAATTCCCCAAATTGCCTGGTAACTAATCTGAGGAGCTTTTCTACCCACATCAGTCTCACCCAACTATAAGACTCTAACCACAATGGGAGCAATATTCCTCCCAACATCCCCTGGGAGTCCAGAGTATGAAAGCATCCCTCTACCAAATAAGGAGGTTTGACTTGGAGAACATGGATGAGAATGTAGCATTTTCTTAGCTCCTTAAAACACCCCTCAATTTAACATTTTACTTCTCTCTGATTTCAGCTGACAGCTGGAGAAAAACCAAATTGGTGGTTGGCTGGTTGGGCTTTTTTCTTTTTTAAAACCTAACAACAAGCCCAGCTTAGAACTATTCGACCATTCTTCACTTTCCAATACCGTGTGTCTGTAGATAAACAGGCATATATATTACCTACTTTTGTTTACTTCTTCCCAAATGGAAGTCCATTAATTTCCCAATATATTTTACAGAATGACTTGACTCTTGCCAGTGCTGGGAGGATATATTAATCCTTACTCTTGAAATGTTTAAGTTAGAAAATAATGGGAAATAGGAGAAATAGAAGGACCAAGATGACTCATTTGTCTCAGATGTTCACCCTAAAGTACTTCAGAAATGCCAGCAGTGAATTAAACCCAGAATTCTAGAAGAATGACCTAAATCTCAATTCACCAGGGAGACTCTTTAGTCTCTTAGCAAAAAATTGTGCTTTATGTCTAGAATGGAGGACCTTGAGGATGGCTTGAGTCAAGTGGCATGAACTTAACTCCAGTCTAAGGACAAAGAATCAATATTATCTCTTTATGTGCAGAAACCTTTTTAGAAGACGACAGAGAGAAGCTATGGTCTTGTATAGATACTGACATGTTGTGATACATTTGTGCTGAATAGGAAAGCTGGCTTGGAAAAAGTGGTAGACCAAACCTGCACCTCTGTTTTAACTCAGGTGATCCTTCTGCCTTAGTTTTCCCCAGGCACAAATGAAGTGGCCCACCAAGATCTATAACTGGTTTTTCTATAAGGTTATCTGAAGGTCGAGGATCTTAGCTTGCAATGGATGGTAAAGCCTAGGGTTGTGATTGAAGCAAAAATCAGGGAGAAGATAAGGCTCAAGGCAAGAAACCAAAACCTTCTGTTTTGAAAGTTAGCAAGAATTCCTATTTAACTAGCTACGTCAGGGAAGCAACTAATCTTAACAGCATAATTGACGTTATTGATAATGTTGATTACCGCCTTAGATGACATCCAGAAGTGACTTTCTATTTTATGCATTTATTGTTCAAGTTGTAAATTTGATCTTGGAATTAACAGGTGGTAAGGTTGTGGGAAGCTTAAGAAGGGAGATTATTTACTTTATGTATAATGAAGGATTTGACTGAATCAAGATTGTGATGAAAGAGAGAAGGAAGAGATAGAGAGATTGAGTTGAACTGGTTAGGCTCAAATGGTTCCTAAATGCTCCTAAATACCAACTCTAGGTCATGTGTTCAGTAATCTCATCTGACTCTCAAAAGCTAAGCATTTTCCTTTTTTTGGCCTTCAGGCTGTGACAACCCCACTCTTCCTAGAGCAGGGCATGTCATAGTCTGCAGCGCAGAAGGTTGCTGTGAAGTGTTTGGTTTTGATGGCAAAAGGGAAGACCTGATTTATGTCTCAAAATGTCCTTCTGTAGATGCAATGTTCCTGCATTTGTGCTAAGTGCCTTAGACCCATGTGATCCTCGGAACAGTCCTTGGAACTAAACACGGATGGATAATTTGTTTACCCACGAAGAACTGAAAGCTCAGAGGGTGGGTACATTGTTCAAAGATTCCAGTTATAAGTGGTACAGAAAGAATTGAACCTAGGATAAGCTAATTTGAAACTTTCATTTTAAATTCCAACTGTGGTCTCACATCTTGGCCAACAACTGACTCTTCAGAGAGTTGGTTAAAAATAATTTTGATAAAGACTCACCCCAGGAGACCCAAATACAGTTGTTCTGGGTCATCTGTACTTTGAACAGTCTCTGTAGGTAATTCAAATACACACCAAAGTTTGACAGCCAGCTCTGCCACTTATTTGTTGTGTGGTTTTGGACAGATTTCTTCCAGCACCTCAATTGCCTTATTTGTTAGATGGGGGACAATAACAATTTCAACACCATTCAAATGCTGTGGGAATTAAATGAATTTAAAATGAAAACACTCGAAAGATTACTTGGCATGTCCTAACTGCTCAGTAATTGTTAAAGATTATTACTTTCCTGCTTCTTAGTAGCAGCTTACAAAATGTTTTATACCAGTGCTGTTTACTGGATATAATATCAAAAAGGGTAATTGCTTGCATTTACGTAGATTTTTTTTTAATATAATTTGTATCTGAGAGAGCAGAAACACTTTCCTCCAAATCTAGGTTTATGTCTAATTTGGATCTCATGGTCTCCTGTGGTCCTTAGCTACTCAGAGGACATTTTCTACAGGCAAATTGAAATTAATTTTGTGGATGTAATAATGATGGCAGATGAAAGAGAAAGAGATTAACAGGTCTTCATTTTTTATTTTTTGTGGTACTGGGGATGGAACCCAGAGCTTTGTGCATACTAGGAAAGAGCTCTACCACTGAGCTATATAGCCAGTCTCAGAGAGCTTTAAACAATGCCCAAGTCTCACACCAGATTAACTAATATCAGAAATATATGTATATACATATATGTTTGTGCATGTATGTAACAATCAGGCCCAATCCCATATATATTATGCACACTATATATATACAGTATACATATACATTTGTGTGTATTATATATATATAGTGTATATGCTTCCTAAATCACTGGGATTACAGATGTGTGCCACTGTGCCCAGCTAGCTGCTATCAGAGTTTGTTTTATTTCTTTATTTTTGCAGTACTAGGGATTGAATTTAGGCCTTGCATATGCTAAGCAAGCACTCTACCACTCTATCCTCAGCCCTTTTCTAAAATTTTATTTTGAGATAAGATCTCCCTATGTTGTCCAGGATGACCTCGAATTTGTGATTGTCCTGGCTCAGCTTTTCCAGGAGTTGGGATTATAGTCACGGGCCACCATGTCCAGCTAGGGTTTTTTTGTTTTGTTTTGTTAATATCCAGGTGACTCCAATGTGTAGCCGTTTGGCCCCACCCCAGCCCAGCTTTACTAAGTAGAAACTCTGGAGATAATCTGTGTCTGACAAGTTTACCACAAATCTCAGGACTGTGGGTTTGAACTAGTCCACTATCCTCACAGTGCCCAGGCTGCTGTTTTTCTGTTTTTGTTTGTCTGCTCAGTGGGTGTGACTTGAAGGCAAGCGAGTGGAGTATGGTGGCTGGGGTTGTGGCTCAGTGGCAGAGCACTTGCCTAGTGTGCATGAGGCACTGGGTTTGATCCCCAGCACCACATTAAAAAACTAAATAAGCAAAATAAAATCTACAATATATATATATATAATTATGAGAGAGCGAAGTAATGCTTACTTAGATTTAGTCCTTTAAGAAGGTACAAGCAGATGGGTACTGTGTATCAAATTGCTATTTATTCTAGCCAGACTTGCACCAGACAGGGAAAATGAAGGTCCTTCAGCCTAAATGCCTGTTTCTCAAGGGGCAGATGATCTGATTAAGAAGGCCTCCATTCTCCCAGAGTGGAGAACATGTCAGTACAGTATTTATCTAAAATACCCCTTTTCTTCAGTCCTAACCCTGCCCTGGACGCTTCACAGAGGTTAATAATATGTAAACAAGTCCCAGACCAACCCATCTGCTTTTCATTTCCTACTGTGGAATGCTAGAACATGCTAGAACGAGTCTTGTGCTTAAGGTAAACCTCATTCTCTGTCCTGTCAGGGTGCTTGCTCTGTGTCCTCAGCCCACCTCAGCTCCCAACACTTGTTTCACACAGTGCTCTCCGTTGTTCCTGTGGTTGGCCTTTAGGTCTTAGCGCACAATCAATGATACCTTTTTCTTCTTTTGTTTTAAGTACTGTCTTCAGTCTCTCACCTGACCCTTCTCTGGCAGGTGTAATACTATCCACATTTGAAAGTGGCCTGGTTCCCTGGAGTCTGGTAAATGGCCTTGCTGCTAGGATGTGTGAGGGAGCTGCTCTCCTGTGGCACAGGTGCCTCTCTTGGGACCTCTACATGGTGTTTTCCAGGCTGGGTCTGGGAGGGTTGGGACCTGAAGTAAGTCTGAGTTTCCTTCCTAAATTTTAGCAATGACTTTACATGACCTTAGCTACCCTTGTCTTTGTTCTGCTTCTATTTAGCATCTGTTTAGTGACCTTTGCCACCAATTAAAGAGAGTGAGACCAACTCAGTTGTAAAGAACTGCTGAATTGTAAACAATGTGGAAAGACCAGTTCTAGGGGAAATTGTGGGGCAGCAAAGGTGCCCCTGTGTTCTCCTTTAAGTGCCAGGGAGATACTGTCCTTTTCTTGCTCAGAGACTTAAATTGGTCCCTCTTCTGGAGCAGAAACCAAACACCACACCCATCGCAAAATATACCATCCTGTCCCACACTTCAGCTTCTCAGGGGCTGCCAAGAATAGGTAGGTAAGATAACAACAGCTGTTACTGCCCTAATGCATCTTCCTTCCTTCTAAATGTCAACAAAAACTTGAACACTGTCTTCATACAGGGAACTGTGCTTCAAGACTCAGCTGTGGCCTTTAAGAAGTTTATGTTCCTGTTGTAGAGTCAGGAAGTGTGTGGGCAAAGATAACAGCCCAAGACCACCCCAGATGAACCAGGTGGATGACAAAAGTTAAAGGACTACACAACTATTTAAAACCTCCATTGAGCACCTATTACATGCTATGTTTTGCATTTAGTACTGAAGCTAACCCAGCGAGCAAGAGATAAAGCCCCTGGCTACATACGTTTTATATCCTAACAACACAAAAGAGAGTGTAAAGAAATAAATATATAATACATCACTGTCACAGGTCCTTTGAAGGAAAGTAAAATAGATTAGCCTTTTTTTTTTTAGCAGAGCAGTGACATGATGAAACTTCCATCTTGGGAGGATTCTTCCGTATGAGGACAGACCCTCGGAGAGAAGAAGGAGAAACCCGAGGCCAGGGAGAAAGTTGCTCTGATAATCCAGTAAGAAATGAAGCTGGCTTATCCCAAGCATGGGTGTAAAACTAGTGAAAAGAGGTTGTATTGTGAGTGTATTCTGAAGGTGGAGTAGACCAGATAAATATATGGAGTTGAGGTTTTTGATATAAAAAAGGACATTAAGAATGACTTCAAAGTTATTGGCTCGAACTCAAGGTTTTAAGTTCTTAAGAGTGGCTACTTTGGGTTAAGATAATCAAAGGCTTAATGAAAGATCTAATGAATGCACTTTGAAAACAGGTGGGATTTTGTAGTTTGTAAAAACTCTCAGTAGTTTATTCTGAAAGCATTCTGTCTTCTTGGACCCCAATCACTCACCCTCTATCATAGGGGCCTGGGGCTGAGGACTTACCCAACCCAAGGGAGCTTGAGTCGTTTGACTAATCGTGGAAAGTCTGTGTTCTGGCCAGTAATTGGTTGGAAAATGGGCTGGTTTGGGAATTGGTGTGTACTCTGGTTTTGGACAATTTGGAACATAGGTGAGAACTCTGCAGGAGAGACTTCTGGTTGAAACTTCACACAATCAGTTCTCAGTGCACACTCTCTGGTTTGTTCCTGGGAAAATCTCTAAATCTTTAAAATTAAACAAGATACTCTGGACTCCAGATGTTATGGTGCAAGGATGTAGTACTTGAACTTCCTGTTCCATCTTCCAAACAAAGGGGAAACTGGGAACAACAGCAGGGGTGTGAAGGGTGGCAGGCAGGAAAGGTTCCTTGAGGACACCAGTGGGCATTGACTTTACCAACCCTGTAGCTTCAGTTTCTGAACTTCTTAGATGAGGTTATTTTATTTATTTATTTATTTATTCAGTTCCCTAAACTGGGCATAATGGCATGCACCTGTAATCCTAGCTTCCTAGTAGGCTGAGACAGGAGGATTGCTTGAACCAAGGAATCAAAAAACCCAGCCTTGGGCAACATAGAGACCCAATCTCCAAAAAAAAAAAAAAAAAAAAAAAAAAGTATAAGAAAAAATACCCCTTTATCATTAAGTGCTCCTGACTTAATGAGTAATTTATATTTGAAGTAGGAAGTACATCATTTTAGATAAACAACAAAGTCTATGTGGGAAGATAGAGCAAAAGCAAACACTTTGAAGCAAGACTTTCTTTGAGATTACAAGTAATCTCAAAGCATAGCTGGGAGAGATAGATGGAATCATTTGATGGTTGTTCATAACCTCATTCAATAAATAAACTTGTTGAGTCCCTACATTGCACCAGCTACTATTGTAAGAGCTGGTAAACTGCAAAGAACATTGTGGGCAGGGTCCCTTTTGTGCAGTTTATTACCTTGTACAGGATTGGTGATCTGTGCATGTGCCTCGTATTGGACAGACAGGCAGAGGACTACAGTCCAGGAAGACCTTGTTCAGTGAGGCATGTCAGGGTGAAACTGGGCTTTTGAACTTGCTTCCTGCTTCTGCTGTGCTTCAGGTTAATTCTCTGAAAAATCTATTAGGTCAAAGGGCATGAGCATTTTTAGTACTCTTACTTTCCTCATTAGTTAAGATCAACTTATAATACAACCTACAATGAATACAGGTGACCATGTTGGTCACTCTAGATTTGGGAGTTTGCATTTTAATTTGAAGGGATTTAATTTAGTAAAAGAATTATTTAGTGAACTCTATTTAGTTAATTTAGTGAAAGAAATAGCATACTTCTTTTAATCTACATTTCTTTGCTAACTAGTAAAGTTGAATATTTTTTCACATGTTTACTATAGATTGTTTTGTGAGTTTTATTTCACACTAGTTTGTTCAATGCTCAGCTGAAGTCTTCATAAGATTCTAGTCAACTTGTCTTCTTGAGATAGCAACAATATTAATCTGTTTTCACCATGTGTGTTTGTAACTATATCTTCCAGCATGTTGTTTGTCCTTAATATTTGGTGTTTTATTACCTCTAAAATTTCTTTTAAAAAAGTTTAATGTAGTCAAGTGCTTTCAGTGTTTTTCTATGTAGTAATACAATTACTTCTAAGTAGATAGTTACTTTCTTATTAATGCATTAATAAATATTTAATTCTATTTACTTTTGGACTTCATAGTTTTAGGTGAATTTAATATTCAAATAAAACGGAATTAATTTTAATGTGTATTATAAGAGCCTAAATTTTTCCCTTCCTTTCCAAACTGCTGATTAGTTTCTCCATTCAAACTAATCTTTATCTCATTATATAGTGGCATCTTCAGCATATACTAAAATTCTTATGAAAATGAGATATTATATATATGCATATATAAAAATATATAATATATACATATATATTATTACAAGAGATAAAACCCAAGGTTGCTCCACTACTGAGCTACATCCCCATCCTTTGATTTTTTTATTTTGAGAGAAAGATCTCACTAAATTGCCAAAACTGGCCTCAAATTTGTGATCCTCCTACCTCAAACTCCTGAGTAGCTGGGATTAAGGCCACCTGGCTTGGCTTATGTTATATTTCTGATCTTTCTGTTAAACTTCAAAGATCTGTCTGTTCTGACATCAAGACTTCAATACTTGGGTTTTGTTGTTTTATAGATTCTTACTTACTTATTTACTTCTTTACTATTCCACCTTCCCTTCCCAACACATTTTCTTATCTGTTTAGAATTTTTCTTTCCCTTCTTTTTTTTTTTTTTTTAATATTTTATTTACATTTTGGTTTTTGACGGACACAACATCTTTGTTTGTATGTGGTGCTGAGGATCGAACCTGGGCCGCACACATGCCAGGCGAGCGCGCTACCGCTTGAGCCACATCCCCAGACCCTCCCTCCTTCTTTTTGACTTGCTTAAAAGTTCTTTTGGGATTTTTACCAAGATTCTGCTAACAATTGAAGATGTCTTAAATTGTAGGAAATAGATATTTAGATATTCCATCCAAGCACTTCTATTTTTTCCATTCATTCACATCTTTTCAGACATGAAAGTTTTTATAGTTTCCATTATAAAAAAATGTATGCACATACCTATGCTTGTTTGCATACATACAAAATCTCTAGACTGCGTGCCACGGAAGTAGACTCTGAGATGGAGAGCTGTCTGTGGAAGGTTTTTATAGAAAACACACCTGTGTAATAAGCAGTTGCAACTGGGACCTTAGCTGATTCTAGGGTGGGAGGTGGTGGTGAGAATTAGGGGAGATGCTCCAGAATTAGAATAGGACTTTGAGGTTTGGCAATTTACAATTTAAGTACAATCTTCAAGTGGACAAGGATGCTCAAGTCATCCTGTCTCTCAAATTTTCTCTCCTTAGATGAGCCCCAGAGTCAGGCAGATTATCAGAGACTGCTTGAGATGCATGGGATCAGACAAGAAT
Organism: Callospermophilus lateralis; assembly: GCF_048772815.1. Classification (NCBI taxonomy): domain Eukaryota; kingdom Metazoa; phylum Chordata; class Mammalia; order Rodentia; family Sciuridae; genus Callospermophilus; species Callospermophilus lateralis. Next base: position 65,959,913 of record NC_135307.1, on the reverse strand, counting down.
GAGCTGATATCAAGAAATGTCATTCAGCTAAGGCAGGTTACAGCCTCCTAAGGTTGGAAGTGTACATGGGAGTCTGCTTACCAATGGGTTTCTGCGATGTTTGGGTGGCACTGGCAAAATTACTTGGCCAACTGACTCTCCTGTATGTACTAGGTCTTTTTCCAGCTAGAGTTCAAGTTTCAGCATGACTGTTGCATTCTTTTCTTGCTTCTCTAAAATTTCTCTGAGCATCTGCACTGCAATACTGCCTTTTCTTTATCTCTTCAGTCACAAATTTACAATCTCTAGATTTACCTCCATACACATAGTTAATCACATTTATAGTGTGGGAGTTTTACTCATTTAATTTTGAGATCAACTTTATTTTCAGTTTCTTGGGAGGCAACTTACTGTGATTTTTAAGGATTACCAACAGCTTCTAAAAGTCACCATTCAGTATGATGTTCCACATTAAGTACTCTTTATTATATAGAGAAGACTCATTCTATCTCAGTTAACATTATAAATGCATGAATGTTAAGTATTAAATATCCTTTATGAATTTATGAAAAAAATCTAATGATGTTTCCATCTTAATATCTTGTGATATTCTCAAATTAAGATAGTCTTTTATTATTGGCATTAACCTCTTGTTAAAGGCTTAATCCCCAACCCATGTCACTATTAGGAATTTGTAGAACCTTTATAGTGGGGCCCAGTGGCAGAAAGTTAGGTCATTAGGGTGTCCCTTGAAGGAGATAGTAAGGTCCTACTCTCCCTTTTTCTCTCTCTGGCCATCTGGCTACAATGAGGTGAATGGCCTTCTTTCATCACCTGATAAAAACAGATGTACTGTGCTGATTCAGGCCCAAAGGAACTGGGCCAATCAATCATGGACAGAAACCTCCAAAACTTGTGAGCCAAAATGAACTCTTACTCTCTTTAAGTTGGTTAACTCAGGTATTTTGTTACAGTAATAGAAAGTATACTAAGGCATCCCTACTTCTATTACTGAATCATTTGAATAGCTAATATATGTACATGACATAAAATGCAGAAGGTACAAAGAGATATACAGTTAAAATCAATCTCTCTTCTTCCCCTAACTTCCATCCACTGAATTCCTCTCCTTAAGGCAAATGATGATATCAGTTTGTTGTATATAACTTCATACATAGTTTATGTATTTTCAAATATCCTTCCCACTGTGCATGCTTACTCTCTCTCTCTCATACACAACCCCCCGCCTGCCATATAGTAGCATATCATTCTGTACTATTCTGTGTATTTCTTTTTTAAAGTAACTGTTTAATATATTTCTATAATAATACATATAGAAATATTTTATTCTTTTCAATGGCTGCATATAATTTCAACATGAATGTGATAATTTCTTAACCAGTCCCTTACTGATGAACAACTAGGTAGTTTTTAGGCAATTTGCTCTTATGAGCAATGTTTTAACTACATCCTTATACACAGGAATATATCTGTGGGATAAATGCCTACAGGTAGAGTTACTGGAATCAAGTGCATTTTTAGTTTTGAAAATTATTGCCAAAAAGTCTTCTGTAGATCTATCCATTTATAAATCTGTCAGTAACAAATTAATGTTCTGTTTCCCCTTGATGATACTGTGTATTATCAAGTTTTTGATCTTTATCAATCCGGAGGTGAAAATGGCATCTCATTATAGTTTTAAAATGCATTTATCTTTAAGAGTGAGGTTGAATTTTTCATGTTTAACTGCTATTCATATCCCTTCTCGAAGCTGAAGCTTGTAGTATACTACAAGCTTCTGGCCTTTACATCCCAATTTCTGCCCTGCAGAACCCAGGCACAGCTTTTGCATCTGTTTAGGTTAATTTTTATTGCTAATTACATAAAACACTGATTTGGCTGACTTTTATAGTAAGGAAAATCTATTAGCTTACATGACATCATGTCCTGGGGTACAGTAGCTCTGGGATTGGTTAATTCAGCTACTTGACCAAGTCATTGAGGTCTCTGGTCTCCCTATCTTTCTGATTTGCCAGGTTCTGGCTAGATTACCTTATGATCACAAGATGGTTGCATCATAGCCAAGTATCTCATTGACATAATAAAACATTCAATAGAAAAAAAGTCAGTTTCTTTTTCTTTCTTTTCTTGTGGTACCTGGGATTTAACCCAGGGCCTCACACATGCTAAGCAAGCACTCTAATACTGAGCTATATCCCCAACCCTTTTTAAAATTTTATTTTGAGATAGGATCTTGATAAATTGCCCAGTCTGACCTTGAACTTGTGATTTTCCTGCCTCAGCCTCCCAAGTCTCTGGAATTACAGATGTATGCCTCTGTACCCAGCAAACTTACATTATTTCTTATTGTGAGTCTCTGTTTAAGAACAAGAAAACTATCCCATAGGCTACTTTTAGAAGATCTCCTCTCAAACTTCATTGGCCAGATCTGGGTCTTTTTTGACAATTCTGGAACCAGGAACCAGCAAGATGCTGTAGCCATCATGATTAGTTCATGTTAATCAGAACCTCCTCCTAAATTATACAGAGCAGTAGTGAACACTCCTTCTCCATGACTCCCCTTCACCACCAGATAACTGAGGCACTGCGAGCCAGGAACATGGGATTAATTGTAGGGTAACAATCTCCTCTGGCTGCCACAGCTTGGCACATGCTGTTTGTCTGAAATATCTCCTCTCCATTTATTCTTCCATCCAACGACTTTTCTTTCAAGTATAGTCTCAAGGCAGCTCCAAAGGAACCTTCTTCACCTCCCTTAGGTTGAGGAGACATCTCCTCTGGACTTCCTGGTGGCCTGTGCCACGCCCATCACACTGAATAGTAAGTCTGGCTTAACTTCTCAGGCTCCTGTACACCCCAGCCCCTTGAGGGCAGGGACTAGGTCTTTGTGTCTGTGTCTCTAGCCCCTGGGACATTGCCCTTTCATTGCACAAAGCAGACATTTGACTCATACTTGTTGAATGAAATCTAATTTCTTTTATTTTAGAATTTCAAGTCTAGATTCACAAGAAAGATTAACTTATAGTTTTTTTTTTTTTTTTTTTTTTTTTTTTTTTTTTGTGTGTGTGTGTGTGTGTGTGAATGATTTGTTTGTTGGGATTTGGAATTAGGATGATCTTTTCCACACAAAGCAAACTGGAGATTTTCCAAAGCAAATTGTTTAAATAGTAGATTATTGGTTCCTTAAAAGTCCAGAAGTTCAACAAGTGTTTCCTGAACACATGCTATGTGTTTGGCACTGTACCTATTGGCACTTTGTAGAAAAGTGATACGAGAACTTGTCTCCAAATGTAGAATTTCTGCTTTAAGGCAGCATTTTTTTCCATCACAGGTAATAGAATCAATTTTGTGGATCAAAAACACCATTAAAAGAAAAGAAAAAGAATGCAATGTAATAGAATAAAATGTCCATTACTCTTAGGAAAGTTCTTGGTCCAGTTACATGTGTGTGTGTGTGTGTGTGTGTGTGTGTGTGTATACATGTATATATACATATATATGAATGATGTTTTTTTTACTATAAATGTGTTTTTTTACTATGGGTCACAGTAAAAAAGAAAAAAAAAAGTAAAAAGCCATTGCTCTAAATACCAGTATTTACTTTTTTTCTACTCCTAATATTTGGGCTTTTTTTCTACTCCTAATATCTGGGCTCCCTAAGAATAGGGCAAGACAGGGATTTGAGATTCTGTCTCCCACACCTCCCTGGCCACCTCCCAACCTTGGATTTGTTAGCCTAGCACAAACTTAAGAGTCCAGGGTCAGAAGTCCAGTACTCAGCTCCTGGACTCACAGACTCAGCAGCTGTGGACAAGTCACCGGACCACTCACAGCATCTGCTTTTCTCTTCTGGATTGGAAAGAACAATAGTATTTTACAAGGTGATGAAGAGCATTGGTTGAAATATGTGAAAATATTAAGTTGTTTAGTAAACTCCCTTCAGGTCCTCAAAGGAGAAAAGGCAAACTTTGTGTGTGAGTTGAACCATAAATTTTGAGGACATCATGTTAAATGAGACAAGTCAGGCACAGAAAGACAAATACCGCACAATCTCACTCATCTGTGAAATCTGAGAAAACTTGATCTCATAAAAGTTGAGAGTAGAATAGTGGTTACCTGAGCCTGGGGAAAGTAGGGTGGAGAGGGGGAGGGGGAAAGATTGATCTGTGATAAGTTGGGGTTTGACAGGGAAATAAGTTCTGGTGTTCCACTGCACAGTGGGGTGACTATACATGGTGGCAAAGCACTGTATATTTCAGATAAGCCAGGAGACAAATGTTTGAGGAGATACATACTTTTATCCTTATGTGGCAAAGAATCACAGGGTACCCCATACAGTTGTATAATTTTTATGTGTTAAATTAAAAAAAATATGTTCCCCAGAAAGGGAGGAAGGACCTCAAGGAATGGTCACCCAGAGAGTTAAAAGGAGACTCTAACACCAATGGACTGAAGGCATTTAATCAAATGGTGGGGTCAACAGGGGAAGGTCAGGGCTGCCCTATTTTTCTAATGAGCAGTTAATTTTTATTTCTTGTTTTTGTTCTTTTTGCAGTATCGAGGATTGAATTCATGGCCTCCCAATTGCTAGGCAAATGCTCTACCACTAAGCTACACCCCAGCCTCCTTTTAAAAAAATTACTTATTTATTTGAAATTGTTATATATGATGGCAGAATGTAATTCAATTCATATTACACATATAGAGCACAATTTTTCATGTCTCTGGTTGTATACAAAGTATATTTACACCATTCATGTCTTCATATATGTATTTAGGATAATGCTGACCATCTCATTCCACTGTCTTTCCTACCCCCATGCTCTCTCCCTTCCTCTCCCTCCCCTTTGCCCTACCTAAAGTTCCTCCATTCCTCCCATGCTTCCCACCCCCATCCCCATTTTGAGTCAGCATCCTCATATCAGAGAAAACATTCAGCATTTGTTTTTTTGGGATTGGCTTACTTAATTTAGCATAATATTATCCAACTCCATCCATTTACCTGCAAATGCCATAATTTTATTCTCTTTTAATGCTGAGTAATATTCCATTGTGTGTGTGTGTGTGTGTGTACACACACACACACACACACACACACACCACATTTTCCCTCTCCTTTCATCTACTGAACGGCATCTGGGTTGGTTCCACAATTTAGCTATTGTGGATTGTGCTGCTATAACTTTGATGTGGCTGTTTCCCTATAGTAAGCTGTTTTTTAAGTCCTTTGGATATAAACTAAGGAGTGGGATAGCTGGGTCAAATGGTGGTTCCAATAGAAATTTTCCAAGGAATCTCCACATTGCTCTCCATATTGGCTGCACCAATTTGCAGGCCCACCCCCTTTTTATTTTTAATCACTTGAGATAGGGACTCATTAAGTTGCTTGAGGCTGGTCTCCGACTTGTGATCGTCCTGCTTCAGCCTCCTGAATACATGGGACAGGTGTGCACCACTGTACACAGCAAATTTTATTTCTTCATGACACTATTGAGAGGAGTATGGAGGTGCTGATGTGCACACTGCTGAGTCAGACGAAGGGAGAAGTTGTTGACAGAGTTGCCTTTCAGTGAACTTTGTAGGAGAGCAGGCAGTGAACTCTGTCCTCACTTTGCCCCTTGCAGAGGGTGTGTGGAGGGGTCACCTGGCTGGGAGATAACTCAGGTTGTAAGGTAGGGTTGAGGAGTGGGGTAGGGCAGGATGGGGGCTCAAAGCAGCAGAGCCCATTGGGTCACACTTCACACTTCTGAGAGTCTATGCTCAGTGATTGTCTCTGAGCAACTGCTACAGTTGGGCACTGGCTGTCTGGCTGCTCATTTTCCCCAGCTGGAAGCCTCCTGCCTTCCTGGAAATGCTGAAGCCTTTGTAGCCTGGGTTCTCCTGCTCTCAGCTGTATTAATATACATGAACCTCCTTAAATAAAAGGTCATTGTTAGTTGTTTGTTGTTATTCCCGACTTACTGAGACTGGGAGAAAGACTCTGTAGGATCTCCTCCTCCCCGTCCCCACCCCAACACACACACACACACACACACACACACACACACACACACCCTGTCCCCCTTAGCACAAGATGAGGAAGATGGGAAGCTTGCTTGCCTTGGTCAACAGCCAGACCAGTGGAGGTTGGTACCCACCCAGGTTGGGATTTGTCCCTAACTATCCTTAGGGGATGCAGAGTAAGTAGAAAAGAGGGAAGTATGAGAGCACTAGGTACAGACTGGGGATCTAAGAACTCAGTGTTCTTTGGTGGGTTGGTTTTCTCCAGTGACTCCATCCTGAAGGAGTCCCATCCAGGATCTTGGCACTTCATTCCCGATTCTCTTCAACTCTGCCTTGGTCCAAAGGTCCTGGGGTTCAGTGGCATGCTTGGTGGAAGGAGGTGGCAAAACAGGCTCAATTGCCTGGATGGGGAGGGAGAAAGCCTCAGTGTGCTGACCTGGTGTGTCCACTTGCCAACATCTGTCTCCAGTTGTGCTTTCCTGAAGGTCACCAGTGACCTTTTAGTCACCAAGGCCAGCAACTTTTCCTCAGGCCCCGTCTTCCAACTAACCAGCCTTTCTGTCTTAAATGCTCACCCTAGTTAGCTAGTTCTACTGCTATATCAACAGCAGCTCATTCTCTGGTTCTTTTTCTTTTTTTCTGCTTCCTGAATTTATGTCTTTCCTAAGCCTCTGTCTTTAACCCTTTTCTTTCTTTATCTCCCTTTCTATGGGAAAAACTTTTAGACTTCCTTTGCCACCAAATAAGTAGTAGTTTGTTTAAAAAAAAAAAAAAAAAAAAGGCAGAAAGAGTTTTTATAGTCTAGCATGGTAATCCCAGTGACTCCGGAGGCTAAGGCAGGAGGATTGCAAGTTCAACACCAGCTTCAGCAATTTAGCAAGGCCCTAAGCAATGAGACCCTGTCTCAAAATAAAAAAAATAAAAAGGGCTGGGAATGGAGCTGGATTCAAATTACAATACCACACATATACTAAAAAAGACATTTACAGTCTAAGGTGGAGACGTCAGGGGTTTGGGAGGGAGCTGAACCAGGACTGGAGAGGCTCCTGGGAAGGTGAGCAAAGTTGGCTGAGGCACTGGTTCTGCTTTCTATATACCTGCTGACATCCCTCTTTCTGGACATTTCTATCTTTTCCTTCCTCTCCTTTCCTGGCCCACCACCTTTTCTGAGGCCTTCGTGATCTTTTCAGTGATTTATTTTTCTTTTATTTCAATAATTTTTTTAGCTATAGATGAATACAATACCTTTATTTTATGTATCTATTTATTTTTAGGTAGTGCTGAGAATGGAACCCAATGCCTCACTCTACCACTGAGCCACAACCCCAGCCCTCTTTAGTGATTTCTGTACTGCCAGCTATTATTTTATTTCACCCGTTATTTCTCCACCATTTGAGTTCGCACCAGTTATTCTACCATTCACTTTGACTTTACCTCTCATGATAAAAGGAATCTGAGGCCAGGAGTATGTCCCCATTCGGAGCCCATATTCTACAGCCTACTTCCTGGCCCTGGTTCTTCTCCAGGTACTCTCCTGAAGAACAACCATATCATTATGGTACTCTTAGAACTGAAAGGTGTCCCAGGTACCAAGGGACAGTTGGTTGCGGGGGAGGAATGAGGTGAGGTGGGAATTGGATTGAAGATGGAGCTTGGACATGTCCATGTGAGTGCATTCAAGGGCCCTTGTTATGTGGGACAGTGCTGATGTTGAGAATAGAAGGAGGGTGGGTCAGGGGCCAGATCTCTCTAATCCACTATTTCCAAAAAGAACTCTGAGAAGTTCAAAAATTCTATAATTGAACCTGGTCTTCCAGGTTGTTATAAAGGTATATTTGTCAGTAAAGAGAGATGGAAATATTTTATTTAACAGTTTGATATTTCAGTTTATAACTTTTAGACATGTAGTAAATGGCCTTCTATTTGTATTCATGCCTAAGGCCCCAAAGATTGTAAGGGCAAATCTGTATTTCACTAGTGGCCTAATTTTGCAGGGGTGTGTGAGGATGCTGGGGATCAAAGTTAGGATTTTTCATAACTAGGCAACACTCTACCACTGAGCTACACCCTCAGTTCCTCCTCAATATATTTTTTAAAAATATTCTTTAAACCAATTTCTGATTATGTCATCAAATGCCTCAAAGATTTTTTTCTTTTTTCTTTTTTTTTTTTTTTTGTGTGTGTGTATGTGTGGTGCTGGGGGTTGAACCCAGGGCCTTGTGCATGTGAGGTAGGCCCTCTACTAGCTGAGCTATATCCCCAGCCATATCTCACAGCTTTTGATGATAACTACTTTATTGGGAAGTAAGTGACTTGTTACTCTAGATGAAGCTGCAGTCAAGTGGAACCTGATTTTCATCAGAAAAAGAGTCAGACCAGGTGAGAGTAGGCAAGAGAGCATCTGGAGGCTCAGAACTCACTAGGGAAGCAGAGGGCAGAGCCAGGGCAGCCTGAGAACCAGTAATGGGAACCACAAGCAGTCAGAGATGGCAAAAGTTCATACAGCAAGTGTCAGAGAGGCAAAGGCAAGTGACCAAGAAGTGACTATACTGAAGTTGCTGAGGAGGGTAGGGCATACATTAAGACCTGATTCCTGTGGTCACTTTTGTGTCCCTGTTCCAGATTTTCCTCTTGTCCTAACCTCAAGCTATGGGGTGGGAGTGGGCCACAGGTGGCTCAGTCCTTAGCAATAGCTTCTAAGGAACAACTCAGGAAAATAATGAGCATAGAGTGTGTATAATCAATGTCATTGTTTTTTTCCTATGCTGGAATCAAAACTGGAGCCTCACATATACTAGGCAAACTCTGAACCACTGAGCCGTATCCCCAGCTCTGAAAAAAAAAAAAAAAAATTTTTTTTTTTGACCCAGTAGCCCTGAATATTTTTAAAGAAATCAGATTTAGGGAACAAGCCATTTAGACCAAAAGAAAGGGTAAGTGGGTAGGACTGGAAGTAGGGAGAGGTGGACTAGGGCAAGATGAAGTTCCATGGCCTTCTCTAAACTTCCGAGATTGAGCCAGGTGCTCATACTGGGAAAGAAGATTCAGAACTGAATCCTGCGTTAGACATCTATGCAACACAGCTCCAGCCGCCAAAGCACTATAACTTGAGATGTTCTCATTCCAGATGTGGGAGGATCAAGAGCTTTACAGAGGACCTCTTGTTGAGCTTGAGAGACAAATAGGTAACTTTTAAAATAGGGAATGTGGAGTGATGTAAAATGTAGGAAAAGCCTTGAATATAAAAATAAGGGCTGGGGATATAGCTCAGTTGGTAGAGTGCTTGCCTCTCATGCACAAGGCCCTGGGTTCGATTCTCCAGCACCACCCTCCCCCCCAGAAAAAAAAAAAAAAAAACACGTATAGAATTTGTTTAGGGTTGGGGTTGTGGCTCAGTGGTAGCATGCTCGCCTACCATGCATGAGGCACAGCGTTCAATCCTCAGTACCACATAAAAATGAAGACAATAAAGTCCATCAATATTTTTTAAAAATATTTTTTAGTTGTTGATAGACCTTTATTTTATTTATTTATACATGGTGCTGAGAATTGAACCCAGTGCCTCACACATGCCAGGCAAGTGCTCTACCACTGAGCCACAGCCCCAGCCCTAAAAAAATTATTAAAAAAAAAAAAAAAATGTTAAAAGAAAGAAAGAAAAAAAAAAAAGAAAGAAATCACATGCACAGCTTTCCTGGACTTCAAAACTAGACATTAAGAAGAAACTCCAAAATCCACACTACAGGCTGTTCTTTTATGGAAAACTGCTTTATCTCACACTCAGTGAGGTGGACTGTGATGGAGGAAGGGGCACTGCTGTCTTGGATGGGTGCCTCAGTAGTTCACTAGGACCTCAGTAGTTCACTTGGGCAGTGCCTCTTTAAATCACAGCATGCATCGGAACAACTTGGTAGTAGTGCTTGTTCAAAATGCAGAATTTACAAGGAGTTTTATCTTACTTATCCAAAATAATCTCTTAAAGGCAATTATAGGAAGGATCTTTTAAAAAAACAAAAATTATATATTCAAAATTCTTTAAAAAGCTACTTCAGCAGTATTACTAAGGAAAAATAAACTCCTACTTGCAGAAACTTAGAAGAGGGCAGAAGGAAGCAAATTTTCTTCACCTGAGCTTAGAAATAATATAAGGAGCAAAATATCCTATAGTTTACATCAGTTGGGTAACCTGGCTGGAAAAAAAAAAAAAAAACATAACCTTTAAATTGGAGTCATTTGAGAGGAGTATAATAAAGGCGGTATTTACAAAGCATGGGCTGGGCTTGAACAAAGCAAAAGCTGGAAAGTTCAGGGGCCATTGACACCACTAGGCCTGAAAGGGCATGGGAGTAGGACCAATGAAGGGGGAAAAAAAAAAGCAAGCAGAGGGAGAGGGTTATGTGTCAAGAAGAAGCCAGAGCGGGGGGGAAAAATCATTGATTTCTTGATTGACATGACACCTTTCAAATCTTGGAGGACAAAGGGAGCCAGTCCAGTGGTGCAGACCACGTGACTCAGCCTCTCTGGGCAGAGAGCAGGGTAGAGAAGGTGGAGAATGAATATCAAGAGGCAAATGGAGAAAATCCAAGATCCATCTGAGAGAGCTAAGAGACAAAGAGTGGCTACTGCATATCTCAACAAGCAGGAAGAAAACAGTAAAAAGACTTTCTTTTCTATCTTGCATATGTAAACCTGCAGTATGTTTCTAAGAAACATAACATCATTAACTGTTACCAACTTGTATGGTAGGGGTGAGGGACAACTGTATGCCCCACCCCCAGACTTACAAAATCAGGTCACATTCCAGAAGGAGCTCAGAAATTTGAATTTTAAACAAGCTTTCCAAATGAGGCACATTCAACTTTTAAAACCACTGAGGTACAAAGTGAAAGGCTGAACAGTAGTAGTGATGTTATTAAAATGGTCAGGTTATCTATGTTGTGAAAGTAGCTTTAAGGCAGGGAGAACAGACAAATGAAAGTGATTGATTAGTAAGGGTGTTCAGAGTTTTAAAACTATTTTTTTTTTTTTGCTATGATAATATTTATATAAGAGCTTATCAAACAAGAAGTCTTTTTAGGAGCACTTGAATCAAATGAAACATTACAATCATCACAAAGGTCTGACTCTGAGGGGTCCATTGAACTTGACCACAGTATATGCTTTCTTGGTCTCTGTCAGATGGTGTAGAATCCTGACTCTTCCAAACCGGCTTAGTCTTGAAGCAAACAGCCCAAAGGAACTTCTGTAGCCTGCAAAAGGAAAGTGAGCCCCTGACTGGCTTCACAAGACTTCCCAAGTCTTTTAGGTGCCAGCCTTCACAAAGCTCACCTTGTCTCTGCTCCTGGTATGAATGCTGAGATGTCTGGGCTCTGGCTGAGGAGGCCCCTCCTCTTGGTTTTCTTGTTAGCATTTTCCAGAAAGTGAAAACTACCTGTCCAAGATAATTTAAACTGAAATAGAAATAACTCTCAGGCTAGAAATGCCAAGGTTGTACTAGAAGTTTCCAAAGCAGCACAACTCTTAGCTCTATGGCCGTGTCCCCACAGAGGTCCTAGTCTTTCTTCTTGAACTGTTCTGCTGGGGACCAGGGCAGGGTTAATCTGCAGGACTCCTGACTGGTTTTTCTGGTGGAGGCCAGTGAATTGCTTGCAAAGAGAAAGTTCTGGCTAGTAGGCCTCAGGGGTAGAGAGAGAGGCCTTCTCTAACCCTAGGAGTCAGGAAGTGCTCATTATAATACATAAAGGGACCCCCAGTGTTTTCTGGGCTGACTCAGAGAAGGACTATTTATTTCTCAGCCATGGCTTTCTGAATTGGCAAGCTGTTTGGAGCCAAGCAGGGAAAAGCAGATCCAGACAATCATGTGATGGAATTACACCTGCTGAGATAAAGAACAGTGTGGCTCCCCAAGTAAATATTCTTGCAGACTCTGCATTGCAAACTCTGGCTCAAGAAGTACTGGGCTAATTTGTCTTTGTCAACTAAAGGCAAATAAATGCAGGAGGGCAGAGCCTGACAGCTTCTCCAGCTGCGTGATGATTTGAGGATCATTCTAACTATTTCTATCTCCCCCACCCCATACCTAAATAATAGGTATGTGTTCACTCTACTTACCAAGGAGCAAGGAAACACACAACTCTTTATTTTTCCAAATCAAGTGAAATCATGCTCTGGACTCCACCTGTGCCTGATGGGTGGGATCCCTGATATTGTTACTGAAATTTCCTCTTCCCTGCTATTGGGCAGTTCTAGAATTCAGGCCTATTTGGTAATGGAGATATAGGGCAGGGGTCTGAGTTAGTCAATAAAATCATTATTAATATTGCTTCTTTGTTATGCGATGCAGTTACTAGACTAAAAAATTCCCCCTCATGGTACCTACTTTGCCTGCATACTCTGGGGGCCCTTGCTCTTGTCTATGTTTTCAAGGTCATAGAGTTAGAGATTGTCCTTGAGGCATTAGTCGTGTGCTGAGTGAATGATGGTGGTGGAAGAAGTTTGAGGAGACTTTGGACCTTCCCCCTATAATCTGCATCAGCATCCCCATTCTTTGCTAAATATTTTCTCATTTTCATATATACAGCCATGTAAACAGCTTAGAGCATCCTCTTCTCCTCCTAGCCTTCAACCACATTGCTGCTCAAGACCCTCCTACAGAGACATGCCAGTGGCCTGACTGCCAGGCACCAATGGCTCCCCTAGGATCCTGTGTGGAAAAGGCCCAAGTCTCCACTATTTGAGGATGTCCTTGAGTGTCCTCCCAGACTTACAAAAAAAAAAAAAAAAAAAAACCCAACTCTCTCTCACCCAGGAAACCCCAGTTTCTTTCCTCACATCCTCATTCTATCCTCTGAAGCACCTGTAGCTTATTTCCTTCTTGGGCTTGACCCCTGAATTATAGAGAAGCCTTTAGCTGCCAGTAACTCCCACACCAGATAAAATGAGGAACGAAGACCACTGAACACCAAGCCTTGGCTCACTGTGGTGTGAGGAGGCTAGTGAAGGGGAACTCACTCCCCCTCCCCTTTTCCTTTTTTTCTGACAGTAGAAAGGATAATAAGCCCTATTGAATTATCATTTGTCACCAGAGAGTCACTTCTTTGGGTGAAACATTGCTGCTACAAAGGATCCCATATTAGGATGTCCTTTTGGGAGAGCTACAAGAATGGTTAACATCTTACTGTGAACAGGTTCATCTGGTACTTCCTGATGTGGCAGGAGGGAGAACATGGATGGGGTTGGAGAAGCCCAGTTCTTCACCACTTTACATAGTCAAAGCCAGCTGCTAGCATTGTGGTTGAGTCTACCAAGTGAGGCTGACCAGGAAGGCTTCCTTCCTTAGGTGGAAGATGAGCACCCCAGTTTTCTGTGGTTTGTTAGGGTGGCTAGTAAGTAGCAGAGTGGGGTGATTAGATCTGATATCAAACCACCTGGGAGTTATTGCTGTTTTATAAGAAACAAAGACTCAAAGGTCAAATTTAGAAAGAGCAGGTCATATATTTGGCAAAGGCACTGTAAGGGTGACCTTAGCCTAAGCAACTCCATTTTAAATAAATCTGCAGTCCCACCAGGCACCAGCCTACAGAGCCCTCCAGTATGCCATTAGGCATAGCCTGATAAAGACAACTCACTCTCCAAAATCCTGATAAAACTCAGAATAAAGTCACTTCATTTGGTTTCGTCTTTTTTTTAAAATATTTTTTATTCTTTAGTTTTTGGCCGACACAACATCTTTGTATGTGGTGCTGATGATCAAGCCCCGGCCACACGCATTCCAGGCGAGCACTACCGCTTGAGCCACATCCCCAGCCCCTGGTTTCGTCTTGATAAGAATCAGAGGTGTGAGATCAGGGTGGAAACCACCAAATCGTATATCCTGACCCTAGAATGAAAAACATCACTAATAAACCCGGTAACAGCTGATAAGGACTGAAATGGTGAGCAGAAGCACCAAAATTTAGTGTAAATGATGGAGCAAATGAGCAGACATTCAGCCAGCTAACACTGATGCCCACATGCCAGAGAGCCTGATGAGGACCTGGACTGACATCCCAATTTTTCTCATCATCTGCCTGATCCTCTGCATCATCCTCCCAGCTCTCAAACTCTACAGTCACATCTTGACCCTGGTGAGAACGGTGACTTCTCCTTATGACCCTCTCCTTAACCGGCCATCAGCTCAGGAGAAGACTCCATCAGTTCCTGACCTGAGCACTGAGGTCTGAGTGAATGTGCATCTGCTGGACTTAAGGCCTAAGACTTGAGACTCTAGATCTGGCACTTGAGCTTAGCATGCAGAGGGAATGTCTGTCATGATTAAGTGTTTGCTTAGGATTAACTTAGAATTGTTTATTGTGAATTGATTGTGTCTATTGCAGTGCCCAGCATTAAAGACTGTCATTTTCTTGATTAAGAACTTATAGAGTTGGGGCTGGGGTTGTGGCTCAGTGGTAGAGCACACACCTAGAATGAGTGAGGCACTGAGTTCGATCCACAGTACCATATAAAGATAAATAAATAGAGGTATTGTGTCAATCTACAACTAAAACATATTTTTTAAAAGAAAAGAACCTATAGAGTGAAATTGTATTGAGTGATTTGAGTGAATAAAGCATTGAAAAGGGCATTAGTGCATGGAAATTCTTCATTTCTCCCCTCGACTGCAGATGTCATACTTTTGCCTATCACCACAGGCACTAAGGATGTGACAGTGACACCCTTTGGTGCCAGTGGGGTAGAAGTTGGAAGCATCATTAAATTGACAGGGTTGGGGACAAGTACTGCGACAAAGTTCTCCCTTGGAGAGCTAAGAACCATTAGGCAGATTTGGGGTTTCCTCTGGATCAACAGTCTCTTCCGACTCTGGTTGAAATAAAGAGTATTTACTTACTACCTTTGTGACTTATGTTTGTGCCTCAATGTTCTCGTCTCTAAAATGGGGATATTAACATATCTACTCAATAGGAATGTCACGGGGATCTGTTAGTATGTGTATTTAAGGCACTTAAAAGGGTGCTTGGCACAGAGCAAATGGTATATAAATATTAACTACTATATTTATTGTTGTTGCTGTCAAAAGGAGCCAGGTGATGACCACAGAGATAGGAGCCTCAGGCAAGCCTCTGGAGCTGAAACTAGAAAGAATTACAGCATTTGCACAGTTTCCCAGATTGCCTAAGGCTGCACATGAGATAATAGCTACAAAACACTCTGTGCTTCCCTGGGAGGGGTAAAATATCCAGCTTCATCTCTAGAATACAAAGCAATATAGAAGCAATATATTACTCTAGGCACTGAGTCTACGTAGACCCTGCTCCTAGGTGGTTGACACACCCCTAATGGCCATGATTTGAGGGATCTCTACTCATCTCCTATGCCTCCAACTTCTGTACTTCCATATTTGAAGTTGTGTAGTCCTGGAAAAGTTACTTCATCATCTGTAAAAGCGAAGGTACAGACAGTACCATCTTTATACAGCATTTCAGAATCAAATGAAATAGTGTTTGTAATGGTTGGACAAAGAGTCTGGGATCCTCTGAACATTCGGGAACCAGTGATGATGGTGGTTTTTACTCAATTTTCTTTTTTTTTTTTTTTTTTTTTTGCGGAGCTAGGATTGAACATACTAAGCAAGCACTCTACAACTGAACAGGCCTGAGTACTCAATATAATGTTTCATAATAAAAATAATGAAATATATAAAAACTTTCAAAAACTAATACAACGAACACCTTTATATACATAATTCAGGTTAAAAAATTGTTTTATCTATGGCTTTGTCAATTTTTCTTTTGCTGTTATTAGTGGTGTGTGTGTGTGTGTGTGTGTGTGCTGTTGTTTTACTATTGTGTATATGCATATATTTTCTCCTTAATAATTTGAAAGTAAGCTGCAAGGATCACAACATTTCACACCTAAATACTTCAGCATGTAGCTTCTCTTAAATAATCATAATACCATTACCACATCTAAAATAACTGGCAATGGTTTTTTAATATTATTTAATATTGAGTCCATATTTAAATTTCTTTAGTTGCTCCCCAAATGTCTTTTATTTCTGTTTTTTTTTTTTTTCCAATTAGTAACCAATCATAGTTCATGCATGTACTGTGTTTTTGTCTCTTTAAAGGCTTTAAATCTAGAATAATTTCCCTGTCTTTGTCTGTTTCCTATTGCTATAATAGGATATCTGTGACTGGAAGATTTATAAAGCAAAATGGTTTATTTGGCTTACAGTTTGGGAGGCTGAGAAGTCCAAGAGCGTCGTGCCAGCCCCTCCTTGCTTCTGGTGAGGCCTTGGTGCTGCATCCTAACAGGGTGAAAAAGCAGAAGGGCCAGTGAGAGTGTGTGGATAAAGCAAAACAGGAGGTGTGGCCTTGCTTTATAGTGACTCATTCTTCCCACAATGAATCCAGTCCTGGGAGAACCATATTAATCCCTCTTTAACAACCTAAGTGCCTCTTCAAAGTCCCTACCACCTCTCAACTCTGTTACACTGGGAATCAAATTCCAACACTAACTTCAAAGGGGACAAACCATATCCACACTGTAACACTTCCCATCCTTTTAGGGGCACTGACCTCTGAAGCAACAAGGCCTTCTGTCTTCTAGAGTTTCACTTTCTGGATTTGACTTGTGGTGGTGTTTTCAGTGAAGTTTTGAAGAAGGATAAAAAAACCCTGGAACTTGAGCTGGAGCCCCTGGGCTGTCCCAAGGCACAGACCTACTGCCTAGAGGGTGTGAGGGAGGAAGGAAACTCAAAAAGAAAGTTCGCTCCTTTTTTTGTTTTTTTTTTTGTTGTTGTTGTTGTTGTTTATTGTAGTAATAAATAAATAAATAAACATATACATATATAAAACATAAGAGTTGTCATTTTAACCATTCTTCTTGTTTTTTTCTTTTCCCCCCCCTTTGGTACTGGGGATTGAACTCAGGGGCACTCGACCACTGAGCCACACCCCAGCCCTATTTTGTATTTTATTTAGAGACAAGGTCTCACTGAGTTGCTTAGCGCTTCACCTTTGCTGAGGCTGGCTTTGAACTTGTGGTCCTCCTGCCTCAGCCTTCTGAGCCACTGGGATTACAGGCATGTGCCACCTCGCCTGGCTTTAACCATTCTGGACTGTGTACAGTTCAATGGCTTTAGGTACATTTATAGTGTGACCATCACCATCATCCTTCCACAGAAATTTTCATCTTTCCTAGCCGAAACACTGAACCTGTTCAACACTAACTTCCCATTTTCCCTTCCCCTTAGTGTCTGGCAACCACCATTCTACTTTCTGTCTTTATGAATTTTCCTCCTCTAAGAATGTCATGTAAGGAATTATCCATTACTTTGTCCTTTTCTGATGGCTTCATTCATTAACAGAATGTTTTTGAGATTCATCCGTGTGGTTGCATGGTCGGCATTTCCTGCATTTTAAGGCTGAATAATATTCCATTATATGTATAGAATATACCTTATTTATAATACATTTATCTGTTGGTGGACAATTGGGCTGCTTCCACCTTTGGGCTATTGTGAATAATGCTACTGTGAACATGGGTGTACAATTATCTGATTACATCCCTGCAAGGCACACTAATTTTTACATTTTGTTGTGGGACTAGAATTCATGCAGCCTTTAATAACAGGTAATTTTAGGAATAATGTTTTTAATCTGATTTTCTTCCCATTATTCTCTCCCTTTTACCAAAAGTCTAATAAAACTACTCCTTCAAACTTGACATCATCTGGAGCATACAGTCATCTACACCAAAAAGAGAAACTTGGGCACTTCTCAGAGTAAGTGTTTCTGCACTGTTAATGTGGTAAGTATATTGATTATAATATCAAAATGTGAGAAGCTGAAAGATCCAAGCTTTTAAAGTCAATAAATGCCAGTGATGCCATTTTAAATCAAACTGAAGGAATTTTTAACCTATTAGGCTCCCATACTTCAGAGGACAGATATTAAATGCATTTTTTCCAATATTCCAAGTTAACATGTGTGCTTTATATCTAGCAACTCACAAAATATGAGAGGAAGCAAGGCAAAGTAGTACAAGTTCTGAACTGGATAAACAGGAGATGGGGATCCAGTATCTGAGGTCTACTGATAATCATGTGACCTGGGGCAAAGCTCCAGATTTATTGTGTTTTAGTTTTCACTTCTGTCAAATGGGAGGAGGCTTCTTGCCCTCAAGTGCTGTGGTTCAGCTAAATGCTAATTCTTTTTTTTTTTTTTTTTGCAAGCATAAATAACAGGGTGTGGAAATGAGAAAGCCCTAAAGTTGAGTTCTAGCTTCTTCACAAATCAATTGGGTAAACTTGGGCAGATCCTTAATTTTATGAGACCATATTTTTTTCAAAAAATTTCCTGCAAAATGGGGATGATAAACATTGCAAAGCAGTGGTAAAGATTATAAATAAAAAGTATGATGGAAGGGCTTTGGGACCTTTGAGGTGAAGTAGCGTCACATGAAAGTAATGACATGAAGAATTTTAAATTGTAAAGAGCTCCACAAATGTAAGGGATTACTCTAGACCTTTCATTGACACCTACAGGACTAAATTACTATATAGTCCAAAGTAGGGACACTAATGTTATTGACTCATACCAACTGAACGTTTTACGTTAAAAATGAATTATAGCCTGATACAGTGGTGAATGCTTGTAATCCCAGCAACTCAGGAGACTGAGGCAGGAGGACTGCAAGTTTGAGGCCAGCCTCAGCAACTTAGCAAGGCCCTCAGCAACTTAGTGAGACTGTCTCAAAGCAAAAAATAAAAAGGGGTGGGGATGTAGCCCAGTAGTATAGCACCGTTAGGTTCAATTTCCAGCATCAAAAAAAAAAAAAAATTATAAATCCTGTTCCCCTCTCCCCAAGAATCTGCTCTCTTTTGGGCCTTGGTATTTCCTCAAATTGCTTTGTATGTTGTGGTGGGCCCTTCCCCACCCCGACTTTGTAAACTTTCAACAGCTGTTTGAAATGCTTTTCTTATTTCACTCCAGAACTTGTTGCAGCATATCTTGTTTCAACAACCCTTTAGCCTGCCAATGGAGCTTTGGTTTTTGCCAGTTGCAATGACTCTAAAGCTCTTTGTCAGTTCTTTTTAGTCTTGGAACACTTGATCAGCCAGTTGGGTTACATGTTACTTTAACCACTGAAGAGCGGATTCCTAGGCTTTGCCATGTTATACAATCTAAAATTTAATTAAGATTATTTTAACAAGTGTTCCTTGCCAGAGCTTCAAATAGTCCCTGTCAACATTTGTTCACTCTTCTATTGACAATCAATACAACACTTTCTTCCAAGGAACTCACTGTGTTTCCAGTTCAAAGGGGGACTCTGTTTGAGGAAAAGAACACAGGAATAGATGAGTTCAGAATTGCACCAATGGCCCCATGGATTACTCTGCCTTGGGGTTAAGGATGGCTTGCTCTGCTGAATCATTAGTATACGTAAGAATCATGTGGAGTTCATAATAAGTGCAGGTTTCTGGGCCCTGACCTAGATATTCCCTGATTAAGAAGTTCTTGAGTGGGTCGTCCAGGTCAGGATATATTATCTTGGCATTATTAAACTATTTAAGTTTAAGGAGTTGGAGAAATGACATACAAGTTCTGGAGTGAAATAAGAAAAGCATTTCAAACAGCTGTTGAAAGTTTACAAAGTCGGGGTGGGGAAGGGCCCACCACAACATACAAAGCAATTTGAGGAAATACCAAGGCCCCAAAGACTTTTCGGACTCTCCCCAGAAGCAGATCATAAGACCTTCAAGTGAGATGTGTCCTCCCTATGACTGGAGGAAGGAGCCATCTGACCTCTGAAGATGAAAGGACAAAGAGAGGGGAGCTGGGGATGTGGCTCAAGTGGTAGCGCACTCACCTGGCATGCGTGCGGCCCGGGTTCGATCCTCATCACCACGTACAAACAAAGATGTTGTGTCCGCTAAAAAATAAATATTAAAACTCTCTCTCTCTCTAAAAGAAAAAAAAAAAAAAGAGAAAGGACAAAGAGAGGAACCTGAATGGTGTGTCCCCCACTCCACTCCACATAGCTCAAACACTTTTGTCCTATCACATGTGTCCACCACTCTTCATTCTTCATCAAACCGACCATAAAAACACTCAAGGTTAACTTCTTTAGGTCTTCATTTTTTTTTTGCGAAAGCTGTCATATCATATAAAATTACATTAAATAAATTTGTCTGGGCTGGGGATATAGCTCAGTGCCAGAGCACTTGCCTAACATACACATAAGACTTGGGTTCAATCCCCAGTAACTGTGAAAAAAAAATCAAAATAAATTTGTATGCTTTTGTTAATCTGTCTTTTGTTACAGAAGCCCCAGATAACAACTCAGAGGGGTAAAGAAGAAAAAGATATTTTTTTCTTCCCCTGAAGTGAATATAAATTTTAAGCATGTTCCTCAGGTGATTCTAATGCAGGGATTCCACAGTTTTAGAAACCTAGTAAAGAAAGAACTGATTTTCCCATTATTTTAAGCAAGATGGCTTTGGACAAACCTGTGCTACTTGTGCTTCAATATCTACATTTATAAATGTCTTTGAAAATAGCAACTGCCCTCCCAACCTCACAGGTTTGAAATAGGAGTAAAATGATAACAGATCCAAACTATTTTGAAAGGTAAAGAGCTCATGCCAATGCATATCCCAGCTGGCAGCCCACCTTCCCAAGACTTGCAGGTGTTTACTTGAGGAAGGGCAGGCTTACCAACCTGCTTTTGTTTCCTCCAGACAGGTTCATCTGGGTTTATTCCTACCCAATCGAGTGCTGCGAGACCACACACATTTCTGTCTGACATTGTGCCAAAACAAAATCAGGAATGACCTTCCTAATAGGCTACATCTCCTTGAAATCTAGGTACATCTTTATCATTAATGATCCCATTAACTTCATGTTCCACAATGTCACATCATTCCTGGGCTACATCGGATTGCACTTGCATCTTCCCTGTGAACCAAGGCATATCCCTGAGGGTTTGCTGTGCAAACCACTACTCATGCTTTGGCTGTGTTTCCTGCTATTGTGTATATCTTTTTGAAGTTTAGAGTCATCAACTTCACATTAATTGTTTCTCCCTCCCTCTATTCTAATCCCTTTGGCAAGAACCTATTCCAAGGCAGTCTACCCGTTTTGGCCACTTTCACCATGAAACAAAATAATGAGAGTACTATTTCCTGGAGCAAATAGACCAAAAGCAGGTCACATTGCCTTTGTCTTTTAGATATATTGAGCAGCCTTCCTGTAAGGCCCTCAACTGCTTGTGGCTTCATTAAACATTCTGCCATTTCTGATGAGTATGTGAGTATTTGCAGTTGCATTGCTCCCCAAGAGAAAAGAGGACATGATTCCTGTCCTAAGGCTTCACAAAGTCTTCCTGCTCTCTTGATCTTTCTCTCTCTCTCTCTCTCTCTCTCTCTCTCTCTGTGTGTGTGTGTGTGTGTGTGTGTGTGTGTCTCTCTTTCACTTTTATTCATTCAAAATAATAATGATATTGATGATTTTTTTTATTGTGTTGCTGAGGATCCAAGCCAGGGCTTTGTTTACACTAAGCAAGCACTCTACCACCGTGTTGTGCCCCCTCCCCCGCAACCCAACAAATAATTATTGATCACTTCATATGTGCCAAATACTAGAGAAAAAGTTTCTACCCCCATGGAGTTCAGGTTCTAGTAGGAAAGACAGTAAATAAGTAAACAAGAAAATTTAAGATTACAGTAAATTTTATGAAGAAAATGGAAAACACTATAGTGTTTTGTAGAGTGAGGCAGAGAAATTGCTATCCTAAACTAGGTATTCAGGAAAGGAAGTGATATCTGAACTGACACCCAAGGAATCAGTCTTGGAAAGATTGGACATTGGAAAGCTGTTAACACAAGCTTTCCCTCATGGTTTCTGTGTTTTTTTTTTTTTTTTTTTTTTTTTTTTTTTGCACAGAAAAGGAAACCATACCCTTATGCTTTTATCACATGACATTATTTTATGTTATTGCCAGGATATATAGACAAAGTCCATTAGAATGAGTCTCCAGAAAGTACAAAGGGAAGGCCTGAATAATTAATCCTAGCACGTGCGAGGGCCTGGGTTTGATCCTCAGCACCACAAAAAAAAAAATAAAATAAATAATAAAATAAATAGAATAAAGGTATTGTGTCTAACTGCAACTAAAAATAAATAAATAAATAAAGAGCCTCATGGGTGATAAAGCCCTAGTAGGATAAGATCTGCATTACTATGTGACCTTCATACCCATCAATCATACAGGAATGCCTTATGAGGTCTAACCAGGCAAGAGACAGAGTGGGGATGAGAAGGGTTTGGAATATGGAGGGGTCCTCCCAGTGCTGAGCAAACCACCTTCCATTTGTTACTCTGGGTCCCACTTGGAAGAATTGAAATGGGAGAAATGAATGGAAAGGAAAATCCTAGAAAACTTTGTGGACTAATTCAGTGAATTTTTAGAATAATAAGAAAGTATCCCAAATAAATCATGAGGTCCTCAGGAGATTCAGTTTCCTAGAATTATAATCAAAGAAGGTAATCCAGGAACTGAGAAAAAATTAGACATACATTCCAATCTTTAGCAATGTAAATCTCTAAAAAAACTCTACAGGGCATCATCAGAGTCTTCACTTGAAGGACACTTCTTAAATTCCCCATAATCTGCATCCAACGGAGTTTTACCCACCAAATTTTCCAAATTGTCCCCAATTCCCAGGACATATATTTATTATTTTTCTTTGTTCACTCTCTCCCTTCCTCCCACCTTCTAATCCCAGTTTTTCTTTCTCTCCCAACTCTTTCTCATCAAAGCTTGCAAACTCATTTGGGAAAGAAATTATCCTTAGAACCCTGCTGTTCAGTGGCAATATACTGTAAGCTGCGTATGTAATTTTAGGTTTTCTTGTAGCCACATATTTAAAAGTAAATTGAAATTAGTTTTAATAATATATTTAATCCAATAGTCTCCAAATACTATTATTTTAACTGTTGATTGATCTAAACTTATAAGCTAAAAAAGTAGGAAGGAGTTTATTTGGTGTTTTAGGAGTTGCATCTCAGGAGGCACAAGTTCAGATAGTTCTGAATCAGTATTCTGAAGAAGGCAAGGAAGCTTGGAGACCTGTACTGAGCAAACAGTGTTGATTTATTCAAGGGAGAAAAATTTGTTTGTGGGAAAACTGTTATAGTTGAGAACAGGTGCTGTATGCCATGGACTATGGGATCAATAGGAGATAAAGAAAAGAACGTGTATATTTAGTGAAAATATCCATTAAACAAGAGTCTAGTAACCTCTTGATATGCATCAAAAGCTGCTGGTCACAGTGTAATTATTCTAGATGCCTGAACTTAATAATCAAAGTTCACATGTCTAGAAAGCTGTTGGAATTGGGCAGTAAGTACTGCTTCCTAATAGTTTCCTGATTTCATTTTGAAAAGTTCTTTTGATGTTTTCAGAATGATTTTCCCCTTTTTTTAAAAAAAAACAAAAACAAATTTGGTTGTTGATGGACTTTTATTTTTTATTTATTTATATGTGATGCTGAGAATTGAACCCAGTGCCTCACACATGCTAGGCAAGCGCTCTACCCTTGAGCCACAACCCTGATTTTCCTTTTATTTTCACACATTAATGAAAATTTATTGAGATATTTTATATTTTTCATACTATGTATTTGAAATCTAGCATGTATTTTACATGTATATCACATCTTACAATAAACTAAGAACATTTCAAGTGCCTAATAGTCCCATGGAGCTAGTGACTAACATTTGGACAGTGAACCCTCATAGGGTAGGTAAATGGCAAGGGAGGAGGAAAGGCAAATTTTCACAAGTTAGTGTAATGGTGAAATGATAAGAATAAGGACAGTGTGCTGAAGTTTTCTTCGAGGCAAGTGTATTCAATTTTATATTTTGAGATTATATCTGCCAAAGTGAATGGTCCTCGTAGAAATAATCATTTTATGAAATGATAATAATAATTGATGGTAGTCTTATTCTTCTGAATGCCTTCTTTTAATGTGGCTAAATAAAAAGATCATAACTACAGTGCTTCTCCCACTAAAAAAAAAGTTTTACTGGACCATGAAATCCAAATGACAGGAAGCCACTGCTTTATAGCACACAGGGTCTACATTAGCCCATTTAATCACCACAGCTATATGATATGTTGAATTTTTTGTTATGAACTTGTAGGGGAGGGAAAAAAAACCTTTTTTCACTGCCATCCTAGGTTCTCCAGTTTGAGCCCTGGAAATTAAACTGACAAAAGATGGACTCACAAGAGGAAAGCAAACAGCGTTTATTAACGTGCACTGTGTACACATGGGGCGAAACTCCAGGACAAGTAATTCAAAGGGCGTGGTTGGAACATAAGCTTATTTAGCATCTGAACAAAGAAGGATATGTAGAGGAGTGACAAGACAAAGGAAAAGGAGCTATAGTCTTTAAGGGGCAGCAAACTGTGGGAAGGTTAATATGTGAGGGAAACTAATGTAAGATAAGGTTGTTTTGGTAAGGTTTGTTATATAGATTTCTCTTAGTGCCAGTTCTGAGCCTGAGACAGTAAGAGTCTAACCCTTTTAGGCCAATGGCAGGGTGAACAGAGAGATCTATGGGCTACTTCTCAGTTGTCTTCAGCTCAAAATGGTCCTTATGACCAAATGATCTCCTACCAGCAATCACACTTTCGGAAAGGTTGCAAGTACAGTATACAGAACTTTTCCCCCAAAACTATTTAGAGTGAATAGTTTTGATCTGATGTCCTATCACACCCAAAATTTTAGTGTGTATTTCCTGCATTAAGGATACAACCTTGGGGCTGGGGTTGTGGCTCAGTGGCAGAGCGCTTGCCTCTCACACGAGAGGCACTGGGTTGGATCCTTAGCACCACATAAAAATGAATAAACAAAATAAAGATATTGTGTCCATGTGTAGCTAAAAAATATTTTTTTAAAAAGGATACAGCCTATAAAAAACATAAATTAACTATTAAAAATTTAGGAAATTAACCCTGATGCATACTCTCATCCAATACTTCAATCCCACTCAAGTTTTGACACTTGTTTCAATAATGTCTTTAGCCTCCTTCCTTTGGTCTAGAAGAATTGCTTTGTCTTTTTGACTTACATGAAAAATTATTATAAAAATTACAGATCGATGACTTCCCAGTTAGTATTTAGTGGAAAATTACTGAAACTGCAAATATCCTATTCCTCATCAAACTTTTAATTTATGTATTTTGATCTCCAATTGGTGGTTGATTTAGTCAGCAGGTGTCCCTTCAAACTGCTTCCCAAATCCTTTGTCTGACACAACATATTTACAGGTTCATTTTGTCCCTTTTCTGTCCCACTCCAGCAAACAGTCATTTCTCCAAGAAGCTCTTGATGGACAATTTTAGGAGTCAAAATCCGGGTGCTAGGTGTACTCATTAATATTAATATATTTCTGCTTTCATTTTCTCTTGGTTGGCAGAGTTAAGGAATATATGTGTGTGTGAACAAATAAACATACATTTACATCTTTATTAATTTCTCTATTTATATTTTCTATATTGGAAATTGTGAATTCACAGTGATATTTCCAATTCTAACTGAGCATCAAGGAGTACATATTAGTTTTTTCTCTTTCTGTATGTGTATCCCTTCTGGGGAATGGAAGCCTGGCTTTTTTTTTTTTTTTTTTTTTTTTGTGGTGCTGGGGATTGAACCCAGGGCCTTGTGCATGCAAGGTAGGGGAGGGGGGAAAAAAACACAAAACTTTTTTCACTGTCCTCCTAGGTTCTCCAGTTTGAGCTCTGGAAATTAAGCTGACAAAAGACGGAATCACAAGAGGAAAACAAACAGGGTTTATTAACATGTGCACTGTGTACACATGGGGCCAAAACTCCAGGACGAGTAATTCAAAGGGCGTCGTTGGAATTTAGGCTTATGTACCATCTACCAACTGTGCTATATCCCCAGTCCCATGGCCTATTATATATAATTTATTTATACATTTGATCATTCCCCCATATGTATCCAAACTTCTGTTTCTACTGCTGCCTCCTTCCATGCACAAATTCTTTTCTTTTCCCACTTGAGTTCTGAGTCTTATACTTCTCCACATAGGACTTGTCTGTCTTCTAATCCTTAAAATAAATTTTAATTTCTATAATCATGTTTTCTATTTTTTTTTTAAAGAGAGAGTGAGAGAGGAGAGAGAGAGAATTTTTTAATATTTATTTTTTAGTTATCGGCGGACACAACATCTTTGTTTGTACCTGGTGCTGAGAATCAAACCCGGGCCTCACGCATGCCAGGCGAGCGTGCTACCGCTTGAACCACATCCCCAGCCCTCTATTTTTTTTTTTTAGAACTAACTTAGTTCTTCCTTCCTTTTACCTTTTTTTTTCTTTTTTTTGGTGGTGCCGGGGATTGAACCCAGGGCCTTGTGCATGCTAGGCAAGCACTCTACCAACTGAGCTACATCTCCAACCCTTCTTTTACTTTTTAATAGATTGCTGTTCTTGTTTCATGAAACAATTCTTTTCTTATTTTTATAATGGTAATAATTCTAGTTTGTTCAGTTCTCTTCTGCTTCCATTATTATTTCTGGTTCTTCTAAATTCCTTTATACTGTTAGTTTTGGCCTTTGTCTTTCTTGTTGAAGGCTTTTCTTAACCTTCTGTTCCTGTATAAGAATGAGGCACTGACTAGAATATGGGGTGGAGGATAGAGATGCCAGATAAAATATAGATAACAGGTTAAATGTGAATTTCAGATAAATAATAAATAACTTCTTACTATAAGTATATCCCAAATATTGCATGGAACATTACTCATACTAGTAATTATCTCTTGTTTATCCAAATTTAAAATTTATACAAGCATTCTTTGCTTTTCTTTGTTAAATTTGGTTACCCTAGGAGGGATGTTAGTCAAATAGTGATTTCCTTAAGGGTAATTTTATGAGCCCCCAGTTTTTCTCAGACTAATTTTCTCAGAGATAAATCCTTGAATTTTCCCCTTGGGGCTATAAACCCAGGTACTAATGTGCCACAAGCCAATTGTGGGAAGGGAGCAATAAACAGACTATCTCTAATGTCACTGTCCACCTCTCCCAGCTGTGATAAGTTCCCCTCCTGGACATAATTCTGGAGGAGGGAAGGAGAAGCTGACTGGCAGGGAGAGCTGGAGAGGGAAACCAGAAGTGATTTAAATAGGTTTTATACAAACTTTCAACCAGTCCTTCTGTTTCAAGCCTGCCCAGCCATCGTCCCTTTAGAAGAACAAGTTGTACCCTGTATCGAATCTGTGATTCTGAGACTGATTGATTTTTTTTCTAAGTTTAAGCTTTCCACTTTCTCTGAATATTTATTTCTCTCATTTGCTGTGTCTTTGTCTACTGTTCTTTTCATTTTTGTGGGTTTATGTCATTTGAAAATTCCTTTACTTAATTTATTTTGTGAGTATAATGATAAACATGAGCATCCAATCTGCCATGTTTAACTGGACAACAAGGTTTTTTTTCTGTTTATTTTATTGACTAATGTACCCAGAGGAGGAATAGTCTCTAATGTATTACATATTCTAGTATGCTGGGAAGGAGGTGTTTGGATTATACCCAGAATTTTCCCCTAATTTTCTTTTCCTCTGCTACCAGTGAAAGACCACAGGTGACTCTTATATGAATTCTTTGACCTTCAGACTTGGTATTTTGGCACCATCAGCTCCCCAAGGAGGACTGGTCTATAGCACCTATAAATCTTTACTGTTAACCATATGAATTTAAAATCTAACCATTCCCTGAAAGTCTGTGACTTAGAGCAATCAATTTAGATAAGGGCAGGGTTTATTGTTTTTTATGGCCTTATAATAAGTACTGTTTGCTCATGATAATTGGTTTACAAAAGCTCTTAAGTCACTAATAAATAAGTAGCTGGAGTCATTTGTTAAGTGGAGGGTGAAGAGTCCCAAGTCCAGAGAATCCTGGTCCTCACCTAGTTCCTCAGACATACCCTCTGAGAAGACCAACCCTAGGAAATTTCAAAGGTAGTCTGACCACTTAAAAAATATTAGTTTTGCCAATTTATCATGTTGTGATTGAACTACACATTGGTGTGGAGATTAGCCCAGTGGTACAGAGGTAGAGTGCTTTCCTAGCATGTGCAAGGCCGTGGGTTCAATCTCCGGTATCTGCCTCTCCCACAAAAAAAAAAAAAAAAAAAAAAAAAGAACTCCATGCTACATGTGGCAAATATTATAGGCAGTAAAATTCAAAATGATCATCACCATAGTCAAGGAATGGAAATGAGTAGCAACAGGAAGTAGTACTGTCAGCTCTCCCTACACTTGGCCCCATTTTACAGATAATAAAATACTTGTAGCAAGTAAGTAGTGTCATTGGTATTCAAACTCATAGTTGTTGGACACTGTCTCTTAGAGAGTTAGACCCTCTTTGAATTAAGAGTCTTCAAGGGGCTGGGGATGTGGCTCAAGTGGTAGCACACTCGCCTGGCATGCGAGGGGCACTGGATTTGATCCTCAGCACCACATAAAATAAAATAAAGATGTTGTGTCCATCGAAAACTGAAAAATAAATATTAAAATTCCCTCTCTCTCTCTCTCTCTCTCAAGAAAAAAAAAAAAAGAATCTTCAGAGCATGGTAGTGCACGCCTGTAGACCCAGCTACTCAGGAAGCTAAGTCGGGAGAATCACTTGAGCCTAGGAGTTTAAGATCAGTTTGGACAACATTGTAAGACCCCTGTGTCAATCAATCAATCAAATAAACAACAACAATTAAAAAAAAAAATCTGAAAGGACTGTATTGGTTCTGGAAAACATACAGTAAAACTAAAAAACTTTTTGCAGAAGGAAATTTCCAACTCTATTTTCAAAACATGATTTTCTACATTATTTCTCTAGCAGATATTATAGGATAGCGGGGCTGGGAAGACAGTTGTTTTGATGAAATGATAGAGCAATCTACCATATCGTGAACTTGATGTTAGTATCAGCCAACAAAATCAAGAATATGTGATTTCCAGGCAAGAACTGGAAATCTCTCTTGGTTAGGTTCACAGTTAAAGAGCACTGATTTGTATACATGTATTGCTGGGAATTGAACCCAAGGCCTCGTGCATGCTAGGCAAGAGCTACACTCTGAGCTAATTCCCATTTGCACAGGTTTTCCTTCATAACTGACAAATTCATCTTCAGGAAAATCAAGAGACCTCTTCCCCTAATAACAACAACAAAAACCCCCCAAAAACCCTCCAAGCTCAATGGAACTCAGACCTGAGCCTGGAGGTGACTCTCTATCACCTCTAGGTGGGGAGAGATTGGAGAGAGAGAGGAGTTCCTATGAAAACTTTCATGTGAAGAGAAAAAGATGGATACCTATGTATATCACTCTCAGGTAGCCAGAAGGGTCTGGAAATATAAGATTTTTATGTTCATTTTAATTGTTTTGATGTCTTAACCTAATAATAAATTGTCAGTAAATCACTTTTATGCAATAATAAAAGGTGCATAAAATGTTACTGCTTCTTCCTATTCAGGACCCCCTCCTCAGCTTGGAGTGTTATTGAGAAACATTTCATTCAGGTAAGTTGGCAGTTTATCAGAGCATAGAGGACACCCTGACAATTACCCTCCATGCTGCAGCAGACAATATAAAAATCCTCTAGGTCCAAATTCCCTCTGACTCCCAAGAGCATATCTTGAAGAAGGAGCAGCTTTGGCATCCCCAAAGAATTTTTTTACCTGATTATTTGGTTAAAAAAGAAAGAAAGCCCATATTCCTATTCTTAGAGGTTAAGAGTCTGTGAGTAGAGAGATATAAGTGATTAATAAATGTGATAAATGGTCATTCTGTGTTAAACCCAAGATGTATGGATTTTTACTTTGTTGTTGGTGGCGATGAGATGGGGTTGCTCTGTTGCTCAGCCTGGTCTCAAGCTCCCGGTCTCATGTGATCTTCTTGCCTCCATCTCCTGAGTAGCTGTACTATAGATGTGTTCCACTAAAGCTGCAAGGTTTTTTAGATTGGGTTTATATAATAACATTCTTGAATTCCTTCCAGTTATCAGTGAAGTCATAGTGACCATAGAAAGCCACCATCCATGGAAAAACAGTCATTCCAGATTTCTTCCATGTGACTCCAGCATGACCTTGCTGATGTTTGATTTCTAATCCCTTGGTTTAAGAGGACAGAAGGAACTCCTTTACAAATTACCACATAGAGTACTAATTGTCGATACTGATTTTGTAAAAAGCAAGTCTTTTTTGAGTCTGTTGCAAATTCCCCAGAGATTTGAATCTATCCTAGTCTGCTCTTCCTACCAAGAAGTGCATGACATCAAAAGAAGCAGTTGTAAAATTAAACAATGATGGGGTGATGCAACTTCAAAGTGGTTGGAAATTCTTGATATAATAAGGTAGTAAAGTCGCAGAGTAAAAGCAGTGACTTGACTTCATGATGACTAATATGACAACCTCAGCACTTCACTTGGTTGCTGTTGCCGAAGGAGGAGGGAGCAGGAAGGCAGGGAGATGAGGGGTGGAGGAGAGCTGCCTCAGTTGTGACAGTTCTACTAGACCATAAATTTAGCTAATTATTAGTATCAGCTGTTACTTGTTATTTAATTCCGTAGTGCTGCTCTGTAATTCTACAACTCTTAAGTTGGCAAAGCAAAAGCATTTTGTAATGGAAATAGCAGTATGAAAGATTCTATATAAATTGAAGCTTACATTTCTTGTTATAGATTCGGAGTCACCCTATCAAGCTGGTATGACCATGAATAGAGAAGATGAGCTGCTAAGGACGAGGTTGAGGGACAGCCGATGTTTGTTTTAAGCCAATTTTCTATAATCCCTGTCACTAGAAACAGAGGGCCAGTGGATAACGCATGATATCTGTGTTTAAAGCCGAAGGTGTGGGTTCTATTGCTGATTTTGGCATCATTTTGACCTTTTAGGAAAGAGATGAAATGAAAATGTTTGCCTTGTATCTTTCTGTCCAGGATGTAATAGACAAAAACATAAGAGAAAAATGGAGGCTTCCCTAAAGTAACACATTAAGTAAACGTCAAGTGGTATCACCCCAAAGGTCTTCTAGCCATAATAATTTCACCTGAAATCTATTTATTTAGGAAACAGAAGACAGAAAGCCCTGGAGCTTCAAACTGATACTCCTTTAATGCACCTATGTTAAAATATTTCCAGGACTGCAGGCAAAATAAGTCCACTGGAAGATTAAGAAAACATCTGTGTCTACAAAGTGAGCTTCCTTATAGTGTCAAGATGTATCTTCAACTATTTCATGTAAAGAAGTATAAGTTGGGCACGGTGGTACACTCCTATAATCTCAGTGACTTGGGAGCTGAGGTAGGAGGATCACAAGTTTGAGGACAGCCTCGACAACTTAGTGAGGCCCCAATTTAGCAAAGCAACTTAGTGAGACCCTATCTCAAAATAAAAAAATAAAAAGGACTGAGGATATAGCTCAGTGGTTCAATACTCAGTCCCCCCAAAAAAATTTTTAAAAAATTGTAAAACTTTATAAGGAAGATTTAAAAAATATAAAAATAATGTGGAAACATGAGAAAGCAACATGACATAGGCAAAATTCAGACACTTAATAGATAAGCTAGTGAGCATCAGCTACTATGTGTGTCAGGTACCGTGTGGAGCTGAGTCTGTAGGGGTGAGTGAGAATCTAATCTCCAAATTATTTAAAAATTACATGCTATTCTGATCACGTCAAATCTGGTGGGTTTTTTTTTTTTTTCTTTTAAAGTAGGTGTCTTAGCTTGTTTGTGCTGCTATAACAAAATACCACAGATTGGGTAATGTATAAACAATAGAAATTTATTTCTCACAGTTCTGGAGGCTAGGGCATCCAAGTTCAAGATGTTAGCATTTGGTATCTGGTGAGGGCCTTCTTGCTGTGTTCTCATGTTCAGAAGAGGTGAATAATAGGTCCTCACATGGAGAAAGCAGGAAGGACAAAAAGGGCCTAAACTAGTTCCCTTCAGTCCTTTTATAAGGCACTAATCCATTCATGAAGGTGGAGCTCTTGTGACTTAATCACTTCTCCAAAGGTTCCACCTCTTAATATGGTCACAATAGGAATTAAGTTTTAATATAAAAATTGAAAAGGATACATTCAAACCGTAGTGGTAGTCTAGACATAAATAATAAATGGGATAGAGATAAAATAGGGTAGTCAGGCATGGCTCAGCCAGCATTCCTCGGCAAGGGGCCCAATAATGCCTTTGGCAACAATTTTAGGGGTTCAGTATTGAAACTGTGAAGAGCAAAGCAGGGGTGCTACCCTGATTTTATCCTAGCCTTCTACAACCTTGTCAGCAAGAAGGCTTAACCCCTGGGGTCTCCTGAAGCTCATTCAGCCTCTTGGTCAGGTTTCCTATCCTTCTTTGCAGCTATTCCTGTACCCCAACTTGGTTTACTGGGATGTCAGTGAAGGAAACCCAGGGCAGCTATTTCTGAATTTATTGATCCCAATTTTGTAAAATGTTTCCTAGAGAAAAGGACAGCTATTGTCACAAGTTTTTCATTTAGAAGTTCCCATTTGCCATCTGGAAAACTGGAAGCCATTGAGCTTACTGGCCTGTTCACCAGTATAGATGATAATGGAGGGTCTAGCAATGTGGGATGGCTTGATCCTCAGCTGACATCCACTGAGTCCACACAACTCCCTTGCATTGTAGAAAGAGGTCACACAGTTCTAGATAGATATGCAATCCAAAGTTGCATTCTTTTTTTTTCTTAATATTTTACTTTTTAGTTGTAGTTGGACACAATACCTTTGTTTATTTTTATGTGGTGCAGAAGATCGAACCCAGGGTCTCTCATGTGCTAGGCGAACGCTCTACCGCTGAGCCACAACCCCAGCTCCACAAAGTTGCATTCTTCACATCTTAAATTTTAAGGAGGAACTTTAAAATATGCAGACTAAATCTACTTCCTAAATATTTATTGATTGCCATTAACTTGGACCATTAAACACTATCTTTTTGAAGCCCCATCTCCCCTTGCCCTCACTAATGGAGCATTCTCAATAATAAGCTTTTTCGGTTTCTTAAATGATCTTCCACAGTTCTTCCCTTTAAACTAAACTAAGGAAATATTATCATAACTGAAATATTTTCCTATTCAGCTAGAAATGAGCATTTAACTTAAAACAAATTGCAGGCCATGCTTTAAAGGGTCATTAATTTGTAATGGTACCAGAGGAACAAAGTGACTAAATGGCTGAAATTGGGCAGAATAGGCTTGATTTTTGCTTCTTATCTTCTCTGACAACATTGTCCTTGAAAAACACATTTAATCACTGAATGCAGAAAATTAGAAGAACTTTAGCAGGATACCCTGCACATGGAAAATTCTTTTTGAATCTACTTTTCCTTCTACCTTCTCTGCTCCAGCAGTCATTCATGCCTTCCATCTGTTTATGAGAATAATGGCTTGAACGCCTTCACCTTTTCTCAACTTAAATCCTATCTCTTTGGCATTAGAATGCATTTTGACATATTGAACACAAGTGGAGCCCAAGTTCTCATTCCTCTGGTTGTATATGGTGCAGAGTCACTCCAGTATGGGGCCTGCTTTTCTAATAACCCCAGATGTGCAATTTCATCCTCTCTTTTAATGTTTCCTGATTCTTCTTAAACAACTAGTGCACTCAGCTTAAAACCCCATAAAACTTTCTTTCAACCTTTTTCCTCATAAATTATGGTTTTCTCCTACCAATTGTACTAAATGTCTTGAATCTGTGCTCCTTCCCTCTACTTCCTTGTCCTAACATTGACTCCTTGCCTATTGCAATCTGATTTCTGTAGCTGCTAAATCTGCATTCCCAGAGATCAGTAATTACCCACTGTGCACCAACTCCAGTGGCCTCCTCACATTCCTCTTCCACTTGTCTGTAGCATGTGATATGCTTGTCCACTCCCTTGCTAAAATTCTCCTTATTGCCTTTTTCTTTACCTGCAGGCTTTACCCCTCTGCTGTTCATCACCTTCCTTGTCCATCCTTTTAAATGCTGGTGCCCTCCATTCTTAGCTGCTTCTGATTGCTCTGAATTTTCCTCACTGGATACATCTCAGAATCACATAGGGAGCTCTTTAAAAATACAAACCCAGGCTGAGCCAGGTGGTGCATCTCTGTTAATCCCAGCAATTACAGAATCGCTGAGATTCTGAGGCTGAGACAGGACTATTGTAAATTCAAAGCCAGCCTCAGTAGCTTAGCAAGGCCCTAAGCAACTTAGTGAGATTCTGTCTCGAAAAAAAAAATAAAAATGGCTGGGGATGTAGCTCAGTGGCAATGTGCCCCTGGGTTCCATCCCCTGGACCAAAACAGAACAACAACAACAACAACAAAATCCAGATTAAATTCCATTAAATCTGATTAGATACATACCAATTAAATCTGATTTCTAGCCCCACTTAGAAATCAGATGTAACCCATCTGGGTTTCGATCCTGGCATCTATTTTGTAAATTGCTCCTCAGGTGATTTTTGAGTCCCACTAGGATTGAGAACCACAACTCGGGATTATTTGCTTTTATCTTCAGTTTTTACCTCATTCTTGACATATAGATCCAAATTTTCTGTTCTTTGCTGAGCATCTCAGCTTGAGGACTTCATAATACCTCACTGTCTATGTGAGGTATAAAATCACACTCATCATGTTCCCAATTCGGAGAATCTCTCTGTTTATAAGGCCACCCTTTTCCCACGTTCCCATATTGGAGACCTGGAAGTCATCCTTAAACATCCCTTGTGCTTTGTCCTCAATTCATTTACTTGCCATATCCTATAGCTTTTGTTGCTGACCTGTGTCAGATACATTCTCCTTACCACCAATCAATGTCCTATAATAGGACTTATTAAAACAACTTCTTTCCTGGCCTCCCGGCCTCTGCTCTTTCCTCTTCATTCCATTTTCCATGTGCTCATAGAGAGATCTTTGTGGAACACAGATCTGATGACACCCACTCAATCACTATCAAAGGCTTTCTCTTACCCAAGAATAGAGTCCAAATTACTTGGTGAGGCCATATAATTTGACTCCAGTTCTCTAAAATGATTCTCCTCTATCTCAGATTCCTATCCATATCATGTTCCTCAAAATGCAACTCTCTAATTGTGCTGTTCTCCAAGCAAGCATTCCTTCTTGTCTTTGCTTATGCTATTATCTCTGTCTAGGATTGATTCTGCTCAGATAGCTTAAATGGAATAATTACAGAGATATGCTCCTGGTAAAGGGAAAACACAAGAGTGGTTGGTGTATCTAGAGACGAGCAAAGTGAGAGCACTTACTTTCCCTAGGCCCAGAGGGCCAAGAGGATGACAATTTTCAAAGCTCAGTGAAAGCTGAACCACAGGAAAAGGGAGCCGTCAAGGTAGGATGAGCTGTTCGTAGAGAGGATTATAGCCACTGCCAGAACCACAGGGAGGAAAACAAGATGGGTCAGTGAAAAAATAACCTCTCTCTCTTCCCCGGCCCTCTCTTCTCCAATGTCTTTATTTGGCCAAACTCAATCAGAAGCTTAACCACCAGGGATGGTCAGGTGAGGCAGTTTTTTGGTTACAAAGCAGACAGAGAGAGAATGAATGGGTGAGGGAGGGTGAAATTAAGTGAAGGATAACCACAGAATCTTCTTTTATGTATAGTAAAGGCCCTTTTATTCTTTAGGACACAGTTCAAATGTCGCCTTTCATGTGAAGTCTTCTTCTGTTTTTCTGCCCCAAGACTCATTTATCTATTTATTTTTAATTATGTTACAGCTGTCTGGTTTTGCTTATAGAAATTTTTTATTTCAAGAAATTATTATCCAGAATAAGCAGCATGCTTATTTTTTAGTTGTAGATGGACACAATTCCTTCCTTCCTCCCTCCCTCCCTCCCTTCCTTCCTTCCTTCCTTCCTTCCTTCCTTCCTTCCTTTCACTGAGGATCAAACCCAGGGCTCATACCTGCAAGGCAAACGTTTCACCTCTGAGCTACAGCCTCAGCCCCCTGGACTCAGTTATTATTTCATGCCTCTATACCCCTTTAGCCATTGTTATGTCTTCATTTTTGCATCTATCATACTGACTTATGACACAATTGTTTATGTAGCTGTATCCATCTCTTGCATCACATTTTGTGCTTCTGAAGGAAAGGGATAGTGCTTCATTTAGTGCAGTGTCTTGCAGGTAACAGGCACTCATAACTTGGTGGAATTTAATTGCATTTTCATATTATCACCTTCACCTTTGTCGAGGAGATTCATACATACTTGTAAACCAGAGACCTTACTTTTTTTTTTTTTTTTCTTATTTAACATTCCTGCTTTTCATAATAGTTTCTTTTTGGTCCTGCTTCTGCTTCTTGCTTTTTTATTTTCCTTCTCCTTACCTACATTTCTTAGGTTAGATTCTTTTTTCTTCAAAAAATAATTTATTTGCTTTTGATCACAAAACAGAGGGAAGGAAAGGGGACTGGTCACATTTTCCAGTCTTTGCACCTCTAAAACTTAGCCCACTTCAGAAGGTGCTCTCCCATTCTGTCAGCTACAGAGTATAGGGTGGCCACACGGTTAAGACAGCTGGATGCCCCTGTAGTCAGGGAGATCCCCCTTTAGTGTCCCAGTTCATTTTTTTTGAATACTGCAAGTAACTGATGGTTCTATCAGTTTTTTTTAATTAATGAATAAGCAGGTCATAAATTCTGACCATACAACTCTTAGAAACCTTCCAGAAAGATCTTCTGAAACAGGAGCAGAGACCAAGGCTTAGGCCCTTCTCTGCCTCAGCTTTCCAGGTCCCGGGCTGCCTGTGGCACCCAGAGAGCTGCCCTGGGTCCCCCATATCCCAGGGTGGCGATGGAAGAAGGGCAAACCAGGGCACACATGAGGCATAAATAGTCTTTATTGGGCTCAGACCAGGAGTCCATGGGTCCTGAGGACCTCTGTGATCTTGTTAATTTTCTTCTCCACATTCTTTTATGCCTGTTTTCATAGCCTCATAAGCTGTTTTTAATTCCAGTAATGGATCTTAGCGTTCTCCTTTCTCTTCTCCTCCTCTCACTACCTGGTACTTCCAGCCGACCTCATGAGCCAGGCACCCCAGGTAGGCAAACTTTCTTGTTGGCTTCAGTTGCACAACCTTCAGGGCAGCAGGAACCACCATCCGCTTTTTCTTGTGGTAGGGTGGTGGAATCCCATCAAACACTTTCAGGTAGTCCAGGGCATCCTGGCCTCGCTCGGTCTTGTGGTGTTGTAGGCAAGGCACCGAAGATAGCAGGAAACAGTTTTATTTGGCTGCAGCCAGGTTCAGAGGGTACAGCTTTTGCTGTAATCAATCAATCCCCTAAACCCCGAGTTCAGGGAGTTTCAGAGTTTTATACCCAGTGTATAAGGGGAGGGGCTCAGAAGTTCACAGTCTGCAGAAGTTCACATAAAAGCAGCTTTTGCTTTCACTGTTCTGGGCAAGTTAACCCTTCAAGGACAACACCTGAGAAGAGGAGAGCTTCTTCTCTCCTTTCTTTCCTCCCCCTGCCCGCTGTTACCATGGGCCCATTTGTAACTTATCTTAAAAAATGTAGACATCCCTGTGAAGCCCAGCTCAAGGCCAGAGGCCTTGTTTGCACATTTCTTCAAAGTACTATACTGATACGTTTGTGAAAAACTAGTAAGGGGGTGTCCAGCACCTGGAGTGCTGGTATCTTCTCATCCAGTGGCCAAGTAAACAGGGTGACACAAAAATAGGAAGTTTATCTACAATGGACTCTTTTGCTGACAGTCCTAAAATTAGCTATGGTGAAGAGGGCTTTTCTGTGGAGAAAGGGGGTGCCACTTCAGTGGGGCAGCATGCCTTAAGTGGTACGGGCCACAGGATGGGTTGGTATTCATCCTCTTGCAGAGGGAGGCCAGGTACTTCAGCTTGTTTCTGTAGAAATTTCCAGATATGTTGACGTCCTCACAGCGCACAACCAATCACCTTGTGGCCCAGTTTTACCTGTTTGGCCACAATGGCCAACAGGTGGCCCAGGAGATGGCCTCAGCCATTCAGTACCAGGACCTGCCCCTCCACCTTCTTCAGCAGTCACCTGGGACAGTTAGATTCTTAACGGCAGCTCCCCAACAAATTTTGGAGGAATACTGCTCTCTCTGATCCTGGCAAAGGGCTAAAATTTTCTTGCTTTTTTCTATAATCTATAAAAATAGTTTTTCTTTAACTTATGCATGAAGAAAGCTTAAAAATGAAGCCATAGACCAAATTTTTCATTTTTCATTGGACTTTAAACTCTTCTGAATAGAAGTTATGCTTGGCTTAATATGTTTTGCATATAGAAAAGTCTTGTCTGCTGTTCCTATTCTTTATAAACACCAATAGCAAATGCAGCTAACATTTTTGCTTTGCAAACATTATTCTATATTGCTGGTTTGGATGCACATTTGAGATTTTTATATGAAAAGGACTGTTTTTAAACCCAATGAAAGTTTCATTTTTTACATTTGTGGTGTTGATAATAATGGAAATAATGGGAAAGATTATAATTCCATAGCAGTTCTGAGTTTTCAACTCAAATATTATCTTTTTCATCTTAAGAACTTGGATCTTTAAAAAATATATTATATTTTATTATATAATATATCTTTTCCTAACATGCTCATGCTTTTCTCTACTTTCTTGCACATATGGAACATAATTATAATTATTCTTTTAATGTATTTGCCTGCTAATTTTATCACCTGTGGCATATCTAGGTTTGTTTCTAACACTTATTTTTTTCTTCATTATGGGATATATTTTCCTGCTTTCATGTATTCCTGATAATTTTTTATTGTATTCTTACTAAAATTTCACGTTTTTTTTTTTTTTTTACTTCCTTTAAATATTTTTGAGTTATGTTCTGGGGCGCAGAAGCAGAGCAACCTTAGGACCCACTTGTTCTCATGAAACAATAGCTTTCTGAATATGAAACTCAATGCTCACTATATCAGAGAGTTTCCATTCAGGCTGTTGGGAATGTAAACTTTCCATTCCTCTGTTTGCACTAGTAATTGCTCCTTTCAGGTGTCTCCTTCCTGGCTCAGGTAGTTCTCTCACAGGAATGCTGAACTGACCAATACTCTGCTGAAGACTCAGCCGAAGGCCCTGGGACTCTCCACTACTCTCTCTCAGTGCAGGTTTTTACCTCCCTGGTAACCTAACCTATGAATTCAAGCTCCCTCAACCTTCCTGAATTCTGAACTCTGTTCTTACAACTCAGGAGACTTCCAGGCTTTGTTGGCTTCAATTTTGGGGGCCAATTATAGATTCACCTTGTTTCTCTTCTTTCAGAGATCACTGTCCCATGTAGCATGTTGTCCAACATCTGAAAACTGTTTATATATTTTGTCTTGTTTTCAATTCAGAGTAAATTGGGTCCCTGTTATTCCATCATGGCCACAGGTTAAAGATGAATTTTGATTTTCAAATGGGGAATGGGGAGGTAGGTATGTTGAACCAATTTTGTGTCAGAAAATAAGCCAGAGGATGATCATGGCTCACTCATTTATCTTCTTAGTTTTATTTTCTTCATTTATAAAAGGAAGAGGTTGATCTAGTGCATTATAAAGTTTTTCTATGCTTCTTTGGCTGGGGATGTAGCTCTCCAGCATTGGGCCAGAGCAAGTTCTTTGCCTCATAAATTGTTTGATTCCATAATTCAGTACATGCATCTTTCCAAAGGTAATTGATAGTCTCCAAAGTGACAGATGAGAGTCAGTGTGAAGGAACTCCAATTTTACATAGTAGAACAAATTTGGAAGAGAAGATTTTTATTCAAAGAAGGAATTTTTAGTTACAAACTTGGGAGGGATAATACAAATCCCATAGGACACACATGTAAGGTGACCAAAAAAAAGAAGGTGAGAGAATGTATAGGAGTGTATTCTTAGTTTCATTATTGTTTATAGTGCCTATGCACAGTGTAGTGAACATGGCAAGTGTCCAATAGGTATCTGTTGAATATCTCAGTAGTA
This sequence comes from Callospermophilus lateralis, assembly GCF_048772815.1. Lineage (NCBI taxonomy): Eukaryota > Metazoa > Chordata > Mammalia > Rodentia > Sciuridae > Callospermophilus > Callospermophilus lateralis. Next base: position 65,919,871 of record NC_135307.1, on the reverse strand, counting down.
CATGAAGCCATTTTCATAACAGGGAAAACTAACTGGAAAAGTTTCCACTATAACAGTAGTAAAAGTCCATCAATATCAGGATAGGTTAATGGTATATTTATGTATTATAATGCAATATAGCAGTCAAAAATACTGAAACAGAGTGGTATAAAATAATGTGGAATGTTTTAAAAGACACACTGTTAAATGAAAAGGCAAGATCATTATGTAAAATTGTATTATTTTTTATTGATATATTTTAAAGTAAAAAAGATTTTAAAAGAATTGAAAAAGCAATATGTATTATATATATTATGCACACACACAAACACACACACATTTACATATATGTAAAGGTAAAACATAGTACAAACTTGAATAGTCAAAGATTATATCAAGAAGGATATACAATTGGTGACACTTGTGCCTCAGGGGTGGAGAACTGGGGAGAGAGTATGAAAGGAAGACTCACTTTTCCCTTTACGCCCTTTGAAGTTTTTTGTCATGTGCCTGTCACCTAGTTTTTTTTTAATGCTACTGTATATGTTGTTGTTGTTGTTGTTATTATTATTATTAAATTAAGTAATTGAACTTTTCAAAAAGGGTAGATTTCCACAAATCTATCTGGGAAACCTGCACCTATAGATAATGTGTTTGAAGGAGCTAAACCACATCCAGTCTTTCTACTATTATCCCAGGAAAATACAGGGTACTTTCATGGCTATAATTAGTTTATTATTCTTAATGAAAAGAATTGTCAAGCTACATACCCATGTGACTGGCCTCTGGAGCATAATGTTTGCTTGCATTCCTTATTGGAATATGGGTGCCATGAGAAAAAAGAATAAGGTCATTTGTTTCTAATGACCCTACATATATTCTATGGTGTTTAACCTTTATAATCTAATCCACCATCTTTCTGGCTTTCAGAGGAAATAACAAGAAAGCACAGGGTACAGGAACTGGAAAGAGATGTTAATATGTGGACAGTTTGCTACTTTAACTTGCTACAGGTAATGGGTAAATGTGTATGAAAAATTGAAATAACCACAATGTGAGGACAATAATGTTTTTTGTTTCAGGGAGAGTTACTCCTCCAGCAAGTTATCTTAAAAAAAAAACTTCTAGATATAACCTGTGTTCTTACATACATACTTCGGGTAAAACCCAGCCAAGTATTCCCTGGAAGATAGGAAGAGATATTTGGAAACATGTGCAAGGCCAAAATTATAAAATCCATGGCTCATTATGCAAGTTGGAAAAAGTGCTAGGATCTGCTATTATACATGCCCAAGGCATTTTCTTCTGATGCTTTTATCTGCTTTAAAATGTCTAGTGCTGTTGTTGGTTTTGAATTCCTGAAATGTCAATGTAGCAAGTAGATAGTCAGTGCCTGAAAGATGCTTCCAAGATCTAGCCAGCCAATGAAAGGATATGAAGAATAAGATATCTGACTTCAAGAGACTTATTTTGTCATATGAGAGGTTTATTGTGTAGAAACCACTATAACACATGAATAATAGGTAGGAAAACACTGCTGTAGTGTTTTGGGCAGATTATGTACTTGTAGGAAGAGTCCTTATTCTCCTCCCAATCTGAACCATAGATTAATACTTTAACAAGGGGTGGTGGTACTACCAGGGTTGTCACATTTAGTACATAAAAATGCAGGATACCTTGTTGTATTTGAGTTTCAGAAAACAACAAATAATTTTTTAATATAAGTATATTGCATGCAATATTTGGGACATACTAAAAGAATGATTCACTGTTTTATCTGAAAGCAAAATTTAATTGGGTGGATGCTATTTTATCTGGCAATCCCAAGAACTAAACAGAGCAGAGAGTAGATGACATAAATTGTCTTTCCCTCACCTTTTAGTTCCTTCATGATGTGTTGCTGCTGACATCCTCTAAACAAGCAAGATCCCATGCTGCAGAGCCAGAATGAAGAAACAGAATGCAGAAACAGGTCACAGAGGGAACTAACTTAAGTGAGACAAACCCTCGTTTTGCCCCTAAATAAATCAAACAGAGGTAACCTTATACAGGATGGAGGTTTTAACCAGAATATTAAAGGAAAGGGTGATTACAGAAGGATGGAGGGCTTGAAGGAATTCTGGGCTGTGGAATTTCTTGTTGCAAGTGAACATAGTTTCTGGAAATTAGGTTGCTATGAGATGGAGAATGTGGTTATGAGAAGACAAGGATAATGCATAGGTGGTTTTTCTACATCGGTAGATTTGTACTGCATAGGTGGATTTGTTCAGAGAATTATGGAGGATTTTGGAGACCATGTTAAAGGTTTTGTGTTTACTTCATGAATTGATGGGGCCCATCTGAAGGCTTCTGATCAGAAAATGGCATGATCAGAGCTGTGCCTCAGGAATATTGATCTGATAGTCTTTAATGAGGGATTATAAAGGAGAAAAGAAGTGAGAAGGCACTATAGTCAGGACCACTGTCAGTCACTTTGGCATCTGTGTTTGAATTAGAAAAGGCACCCCCGCAGAGGGGTATGCAGCCCAGGGTACATGGTTTAGTGACTAAACAGGAGCTGGATTTTAGCTCTCCATTATCCCCTTAGCCAGTATAGTAGTTGGTTAATGAACACTGGTGACTTAATGCAATGAAGATTTGTTTCTTGCTCATGTAATAATCCAATGTCTATTGAGTGGTTCTCCTTCAAGGAAAACTTGGGGGTCCAGGTTTTCCACCTCTATCTTATAGTAGGACCATCTAGAATATGTAGTTTCCAAAGTCACTAAAGTAGAGGAAGAAAGAATTGGAGGTTCTCTCAGGGCCACTTGTGACCAGGCTTGAAAGTAACTCATATCACTTCTGCTCATCTCCCATTGGCCAGAGCCTGGCCTCAATTTGACAACAAAGGAAGATGGGAATAAAGAAGATTAGTAACTTGTGCTGTTCTGTGGCAAGAGAGCACTGAAAGATGATTCTGATAGTTGGAGAAGGCTGTAGAGGAAATGTGGCATACTTAATTCCATTTTCATTTTGACTATAAGAAAAGCAAAATATCCTTTCTCTTGTACAAAGCACTGTATAGATTTAATAAGCATCCATGTCTAACAGTTTGGAAAATTATGAATCATAAATCCAGGAGAGACCTCTACTCACTGAATTGTCCATGCTACTCTGTCAGAGCATGACTGACTCAAGCTGAAAATCATTAATATATATATATATATATATATATATATATATATATATATATATATATATACACACACACACACACACACACACACACATACATACATACATATGCTTGTTAGTTTCTTCTTTTTCACCTTCTTTCTTCTTTAAAAAATACTGTGGATTTAACCCAGGGGCACTTTACCACTGAGCTACTTCTTGCCTTTTTATTTTTTATTTTGAGATGTGGTCTCACAAATTTGCCAAGGCTGGCCTTGAACTTGTGATTCTCCTGCCTCAGCCTCCTGATTGCACCACTATGCCCAGTGTCAAACAGAGTTTAAATATTTCAGGTTTATCCCTACAGTGTTCATATGACTTACACTTTCTAGGAAAATTCCGATTGTAAATTTAGATTTAATTTTGGATCACACCCCCACCTTGCATTTGGTGAAAAAAAAATATGGTCACCACAATTATATAGACCTGGCAGGAGCTGGCAAGTATAAGTTGTGGAAGAAAACTAATCAAGCACATTTTTGTCTTAGAGGCACATAAAATATTAAAAGTGAATAGATATTTTATTAGGTCCTTATTTTAAAAATGAAGAATATTCTTATAAAAGAAAAGACAAAGTTAATTGGATTTCTCCTGTTAGCTATAGAGACATAAATATTAGAAATATAGACATATATATATATATATATATATATATATATATATGTATGTATATGTGTGTGTGTATATATATATACATATATGTATGTGTGTGTGTGTATATATATATATGATTTCAGGTTTATCACTACAGTGTTCATATGCTATTTTAAAAATACTATTAAAAACTATTAAAATTTTCTTGAAAACCATGTGCAGGATCTAATAACATGTAAAGACTTATTTAGCAAAATATTTTCTGTTGCAATAAAATCTTCTTTCTTCATTCATTTATTCATTCATTCATGGATTCATTCAATACTATTCAATAAAGTATCTTCCATAGGCCAAACATATTCTAAACACTGGAGATTCAATGGTGAATTCTGACCACAATTCTTTGTTAAGATATTTTATCTTTTTGTAAATGAAATATACTAAAGTGTCTGTCTGCCCACCCCCATGCCCATTGCTGAAAAGGCAGCCATTAGTGCCTTGAAATGGTTTGAGGTAGAAATAATACCTGTCTCAAGATCAGAGGACCTATAATATGGCTCAGTAGAAAGAGATATGCAAACCCAACAAGATTTCCTTCTCTGCAGAATTTGCAAGTGAAGATTATGTCTCTTACGACGAGGAAGATGAAATTATAAGGGGAGGAAGATGAAATTATAAGGGATCCAAAATTATGAGCAAGAAGAAAGCAAAAGATAGAAGGTATGGAAGTGAGTTGGTGTGGAGAAAAGAGTGGAAGAGCAGAAATGACATGGGGAATGTGAGCGAGAGGGAGACGTGGAGGGGCAGGCCTCTAATTGCCTTGGTATCCAGTGGTGTTTTGGCTCCAAGGTAAATTTCAGTTTTTGTGTATCTTAAAAATCCTCCTTTCTTTGAAGTACATTGAGTAATTATTTGTTCCTTGTACTTTAAAGGGATAAAATAAGTTGTATGGTCTTTTCAGTCATTTGAAATAAGTGTAATAGCCAAAAGATGAAGTATATTTTGTTTTTGTTATTAATTTTTTTTTTTTTTTTGGTGTTATGGTTTGAACCCACTACTTGTGCATGCTAAGCTTGCACCCAACCACTGAGTTACACTCCTCAACGCAAGGTACTTTTAAACTAAAGGATCAATCTTGAAATAAACGCAAGTTATTCCCATTCGACCTCTATCTATGTAGGTTTGCAAGCCTACTTGTAAATCATGCCAGCACGATTTATAGGGAGTTGTTTTTGGAACCTTTACTCCTTGTTTTAAATATCAACAATTGTGTTATAGCGTTACTGCAGAACTGAAATGACATTCAGCCTTTGGTCTAGAAAATCTTGTCAATCACTCATTTATTTTGCTTTCATAGATTGTATTTTCATGTTATCTTGACTTTAGATTTAGATCAGATAATAACAGTGTCCACAAAGACTTGATTTAGCTTAGTGTTTTTGTAGAGCTTACCCTGTGTGCTTACACTGTGTCAGGTTGTTCTCATTTTATAATCATAGCAACTCTACAAGGTGTTCCCATTTTACAGATATGAAAAAGACTCCTCCAAAGTCTCATAGTTATTAAGTGGTGGAGCCAACATTCAAATATAGTTAGAATCTACATTCTGAACCATGACTTTATATGGCTTTGTTTCCATGGAAACCATACAAGATCCTGACTAACCAAAAGTTGTGTTTCTTGTTCCTACTGGCAGTTATATTGCAATGAAAATTAACTCATTCAACAAATATGCTGTGTAGTGGTGTTCAATACAGTGGTGTTCAAGCCTATACAGGGTCTCTGTCCTCAAGAGGGCTTCTGCCCTTTTAGACTGCTATCAGTTTGGTTAATCTTTCAGAATATAATTTTTTCTTGGGTGTGCTCTTAAAATTTAAGGCTAAAACATTGGAACTTTGGTGACTTTAATAAGGTTTATTTTTGTTGGATCAGGTATTTGTAGCATATTGACAGTGGTTAATTATTTTTATTTGGCCGGAATTTTTCCCTCTGACCCTCCATCAATCCCATCTTTCCCATGTCCATATCTTTATTTTTGTTTTTAATGCTAAAGTATAGTAGTATGTATTTGTGTCTGCTTCATTCCTTTCCAGATTCTTTTTTGAAGTAGAGCACTAATGATCTAGCTTAACTCAGTATAATTTATCAACTTAAAATGGCATTGAATCAATTTTATCAGGATTAGGTTCACTGTAATGTGACAGAAAAAACCCAAATGATGGTGGCTTAAATAAGACTTTTAGCTTATTGTTTTTTCATATTAAGGAATTTTTGGAGGTGAGTAGCACAGGACTGGCATAGAGGCTTCACAAAGTTGTCAGGGATCCAGCTCCCTTTTACTCCCTGTTATCTGGAGGGTATGGTTATCCTCCTCATGGTTCAAGATGGCAGAAAGGACTCTAGGCATCAGAAAATGTACAGGAAGATAGGATGAAGAGAAGGGATAAGAAGAGTCTAACGTCATCCTTTTAAGAAATTTTTAAATGTAAGTCCCACACAACATTTCTGGTTAGATCTCAGTAGCCAGAATGTAGTTATATGGCCACATTCACTAAAATGGAGACTTTGGAAATGTAAGATTTTAGGTAAGTTGCAATAGGCTTAGTCAGAAATGGGGGTTTGTCATTAGAGAAGAATAAGAGAAGTGCTACATGTACCTTACATAAAGTTGGCATTTGGTAAAAATTTGTTCCTTCCTTTTGTTAAAGTTGATGGTCACATTCTTAAATGGTATCCAGGCCATTAATGAAGATAATGAATCTAAGGACTTTCCCTCTTATTTCTTTTTCACTTTATGGTAACATAGCATATTATTTCATTAATTTCATTCAAAATAAACCCACCTGGAAGCAGTTTAGGTAAAATGGGGAATATATTGGGAGGACACATAGAAGAGACAAGCCTATACAGTAGGAAAGGCAGAAATTAAGCCACTTCCTTGAAAGTGAGAATTCCAGTGTAAAAAGCATGATCTGTCTTCTCTGCTTCCTTTTGTCCATTGAATTTATTCTCTCAATGTAGAATATTTTTTTTTTTCACATGGGAAAAAACTGTGTCCACTGATATCTCCCAGATTTCCCCCCCTCACATTTTACATTTCCCAGACTTTATATCTAGGGTGAGGCCTGAGATGATTTCTCTTCCTAAGTCTAAAAATCCTGGAGGAATGGCTTAATTGGATCATTAAAAAAAAAAAAAAAAAATCAGGTATCTTTCTCTTGACCAACTAGCTATGGCAAATGATTGCAGTAACATGGCTCTTCTTGCTGCCATAATGATAGAATTGTGGGGCCAGCTCCTATTGAAAAGGTGGTATGGTGCTGCAGTCCGGCTGCAGCAAAATAACTGAGGGGTGACGAACAACTTATGTACATTGATACAGCAGGAGTGGGAGCCGTTTATTGTAGGACAGGAGGGGTATATATACATTCCACACAGCTTATCATAATTAACATAAACTAGATACAGCAGTCAACCAATAAGGAATCTCCACACTTAATGGCTCGATGGCGTTACTTCATAAACCACTCCCTCTGCAAAATGCCAGGCGCCATCTTGACTTGTTTACAGACCCTAACAGTATGGTAGTCAGCTTTTCATCACTATGACCAAAATACCTGACAAGAACAACTTTAAGGAGGAAAAGTTTATTTTGATTTGTTTCAGAAGTTCAGTCCATGATTGGCTGCTCTGATCATGGTGGTCAGGAAGCAGAGAGGAGGGGTGGGGGAAGGGGACACAGGGAAGATGAATTCTTCCAGTATATAACCCCAGTGACTTACCTCCTCTAGCAATACCACACCTGCCTCCAGTTACCACCTATTAGTCTATTCAAACTAGTACAGATGAATCAGGTTACAGTTTTCATAATCTAACAATTTCACATCTGAATATTCTTACATTTTAAACACATGAGCTTTTGGGGGAATCCCTCATATCCAAATCATAACAGGTGGTTGCTGGTCACATAATTAAATACGTGTTCATTATAATTATATGTAATGGAAAAACAGAGGTCAGAGGTCTGAATTAAATGAATAGTAAAGAAGAACAGAATCTATACTAATGCATAAAAATGAGTTAGCTATGAATAAACATTATTTAGTAGGGCTGCAATGTATACAGCATGTACTATATGTCAGGTATTGTTCTGAGTGCTTTTTAATATTTTGAGTCCTTTACTCCTCACAACCCTATGAACTAGGGATTATTTAAATTTTTTTTTAAATTGTTGATGGACCTTTATTTTTATTTATTTATATGCAGTGCTGAGTTTACTCTAGGACTACATTGGTTTTCAAATATATTAATTAGAATAGTCTGAGACTTTTCTGATTGTAGCATATACTAATCTAACACAACTGAGATTGTAGGTCATACTGCTATGAAAAATACTCCCACATTTCAGCAGCTTAAACAACAAAAATGTGTTACTTACTCTGACTACATGAGGGAGGTGGGTGGGTTGTTCCACATTGTCCTTGTTTGGGAGCATAGGCTAAGAGAGGCTTTACCATCTTCAGCAATACTGGTCTTAAGGCTGGGGAAGAGTAAATACTGTAAGGATTTATACTGGCAATTAAATGCTCTACCCGGAAGTGACACTTACCACTTGGACCCACAACCTGCTACAGCCTAGTTCCTACCTGCAAAGGGTGAGGGTGTCTGGGGTGGGCATGGAAAAGTTGTAGTCTTTTAATGCCTGGAAGGAGAGGGTAAGCACTGTAAGTGTTTACCATTCTGGGAATTCATCTACTGATTGACTCGGGTTAATTGAGTTGCCCTTCTTGTAGCTGGATTTTTGGGTGGTTATCCAGAAAAACAAGCAAATAAAAACAACAACAAGAAACTCTACTAATAAGAAAGAAATGGAAGTGGATGATAAATAATAAATCAATAATGTGAAATATATGCTGCCTTGACCCAAAGAAAAAGACCAGAATTTCAGCTGTGGAGGCAAGTCATACAGAAAGAAAGTGTGGCTAGTTTGATCAGCTTTTAAATCAATCACTTCATTTACTCTTTTGATGGGAAAGATTAGCTCTGGCTTTTTAATGAGTGAGTATAGAGTTTCTATTTAAGGATTTGGCTCAAAAATGACTTAAAACACTTACTGGATTTGAAAAGAGAGACTATTTTTCCACATTTCATTTTTTGTAGTTATTGTCAATGGTATGTCAAGTTGGCTGAATTTATAGTTTTAGAACTGGCAACAACTACAAATTATCCAGTCCAACCCCCTTATTTTCAGATGATAAAACAGAGGCCCCCAATGGATAAAATCATTATTTCAAGGTTATTCCTTCTTGCCTGTGCTAATAACTCTACTACCCTTTGTATGATTTTCTGCAAAATAGAATACCATAAATGAAATGTAGTTAGAGCAATGATTATAAAACAAGAATAATTAAAAGTTATTGAGAATATTTGCAGTGCTGATATTGAGTTGGTATACAGTGGCAGAGATGGAAAAATTTCTAAACTCTTTACTAAGCAGCTGCTGCTGAGTCTTCTGAATGCCTCAATCCCTCTTGGGACCAGTGGATTTCCCCACTATCATTAACAATAGGATCCACCTCAAAGGTTTGATTTGAGAATTAAATGATGGAGGTGAAGAGCTTAGCATGGGGCCTTGTGCTCAGCAATGTTACACCTTGGCTATTATTTTTATTACAGTAATAATAAAATGGTAGTAAATTTCAAACTAGTTTCTACATGAATGTTCACAACTTAGGAAATGTGATAGCATTCAAGTTCATTAACTTTGATCTAGCTAATCTCTCAATAAAATGGCCACTCATGTACTCACTTAAACTTTCAGTTTGATCTTTTCCATTGTCTAAGAGTTGACTCCTTGCCCCACATCCAAGTCTTAGTCATCTCTGACAGATGACTAAGAATGGATCCAGGCTGATCCAAAAAGAAAGTGACAGACTGAGAAGGTCCTCTTAGTTCTTGTGGAGAATGTTTTGTACAGCCTTTTGTCGAGCAGAACTTGTCTGTAATTTTTGGAATAAGCAAAGATATGCCCAAAGCCTAATTTGTTGGGGGAGGAATGGAGGAAAAGATGGAGTACTTCTTGCCTGAGCAAATATGAGAAACTGGGAGTGATGAGAGGCAGAGGTGAGTAGCTGGAGTGACAAGAGAAAGAGAATGAGGAGGCCCAGCAGCAGATCTGGAGGCTGGAAAGTGTGAAGAAAATACCTTTGACAGAGACACTTTCTGATGATCAGTGATGTTTAGAATCTTTTAGGGGTGCTTTCTCAGAAACAACCTTGTTAGAGAAAAGCAGTTTCGGGACTTTTTCCTCTTTGAAGAGAGTAGAAATGTATCTTCTGTTTTGTTTTTTCCATTTTTGCAGGCTGGAGATGGAACGCAGGGCTTTTCACTTGGCAGGCAAGCCTTCTACCACTGAGCTACACTACCGAGCCCCAGAAATATACTTTTTCTAAGCTGGGATCTTTATTTGCACTAAAAGAGGCACCAACACTCCTGTTATAAGTGATTGTCAGGAAATTCATGATCTGTCTGGAATGTGTAAAGAATTCTTCTCAAATGGCAGTTATTTAACTGATACTTCCAGTTCTGGGATGGCAGCTAAATCCTGGGCATCCCCTCAAATGGGCTTTGATAATAGTGTTCTTACAGGCAAAGAAACACTCAACAGAGATCAGAACTGCTGAAGAACTAGTTTTTGACAGTACTCCAGAGACATCAAAGTTGTTTGGTATTTTAATGTACAATATATTGTCTTATAAAAATGTGCTAAATCTTGGACAAACTATTTTTTTTCTTTTTCTTGTTTGCATTTTGATGGAAAGAAGGTGGGAAAGAGAAATTTTTTAATTCCTAGGTTTTTGGAAGGGAAAATTGAAGGTCAGATTAAAAAACCTGGATATTTTAAGGCTAACATAAAGCTTTGAACTTGGAGATCTGAATGAACTACAGAACATAACCTATAATGATATTAAATCAACCAGAAATGTTTCTCTCTTAAAACAAAGTATGCCAGTTAAAATATTTTTTAGAATGCTGTCTTTAAACTAAACAGTAAATAACCACTCTACATCAGGCTTAACTAGGGAGGGGATGTAGTTGAGCGGTAGAACACATGTAGTATTAGCTTGTTTTAGGCCCTGGGTTCTGGGTTCAGTTTCCAGCGTGTGTGTGTGTGTGTGTGTGTGTGTGTGTGTGTGTGCGCGCGCGCGCGCGCGTGCCCATCAAGATTAAAATCTAGAGTACGACTGATACATTTTGCTTTTGACCCATGTAACCGGATGTAAGTCTAAAATTTGTTTATTTCTAACAACTAAAGAGTGTAACTCTTACAATTTTTTTTTGTATTTAGTCCAGGTGTCTCATGGACGAGCACCATCCATGCATTTCCATGCATTTAATAACTGGTTATTGAATGATTTTGTTAAATGATGACACCCAAACTCCCTGGGCTAAGAACATAATTCTGGCTTTGCCAGAAAATGGGGGGGGGGGGGCGCATGTACAAAGTCTCACCTTGGCTATGTGACTCAATTTTCCTCTCAGTTTTCTCTTACAGGGAAATAACCATAAAATGACTGCAAAGTACTTGGCCCCTTTTGAAATCTGAAAATAAACCAATGTCACAATGTCTAGAAAAGTCTCTGAAAGAAGAGCCTGAGCTGCTTGCGAGCAGAGATTTCCTTTTTTGAATCAACAGTGTCTTATTTGTATCTCTGAAACACAATTGTTGGTCTAGAAAAAAGTCTCGATACATAGTGAATTTATGAACGCTATTAGACAGATTGCATTCTTGGCAGGCCGCTGCTTCTTAAATCTTTCTGTGAGCCTTTCAAAACTTAGAATCTCAAAGGCGGCCGGTCTTTGCTCTACAGTGAATACCCACGGTATTTACTAAAAATAAATAAAAAATAAAAATAAAAAGGCAGGCCGAAAAGAATAATTCTTGGCCTCAGGGAACCATTTAGTCTTTCTAGCTAGCTTTGCCGGGGGTTTGGGTTCTGGGTCCCGAGGCTACGGGGAAGAGTTCAGGACGGGAAGCTCATTTTCCGCCCTCTGATTGGCCGGCTCGCACTCCACTCACGAGGCTGTCGGCTCTGATTGGGTCCTGCGACACCCCTCGGCCCGAGACTACTTTGTGTGCCGGGGCGGCGCGCTCAGGTCCTCCCGCTCAGCTCGCGGTCAGGACTGGCCGGAGGTAGCTTTACGGCCCACTGCTCTGCTTCGCGGGCGCCAGGAATTTTCCGAGTCCAAGCGGGTAGGAAGCATCCTAAGGAAAAGTCTCTCCCTCCCTCCCGGTGCTGTTCTCTTCCCCGTACTCAATAAACTTCCGCTTCAGAGGGCTGCTGTGGCCGCGGGTCGGGAGAGGCCCGTCCCGCTGTGGCCCTCGTAGGGGGTCTTTCTCTTTGCGCAAATGTGGACACATAGCTCCCACAAGACAAGGCTGCGCTGGGCTGCGTGGGAGCGGTGCCCTTGTGGGATCGCGCTGCGGGCTGCGGCCGAACGGCCGGACTGGGCTGCAGGGACTGAGTAGTAGCAGCAACAACAGCAGCAGCGACCACCCCTAAAAGTAGGAAGGAGCATGCTTCGAATCCCCATAGCGGCTCCACCTTCGGGCCGCAGGCCGCGGAAGTCGTCCCCCCGCCCCCCCCCATCCTTCAGGCGCTCTAAAGAAAACGGCGTTCCCTGAAGGTGGCTCTCCCTGGCAGAGCTGCGCTCGACTTGCGCCCCCTCTGCCTCCAGCCTTAAGGCGGTAGAGGGCGGCCTGCGCCTGTGTGCGAGCCGGACTCAGCGTCCGTGCGCAGCCCCTGCCTTGCTGGAACTCTGCCGTCCCGCTGTGGCCCGAGGCTCTTAGTGGCGGTGGATGCTGCAGCTACGCTTTCCACGGGCTCAGCGAGAAAGGGGGCGGGGAGGAGTTCTGGCACATGCCAGGGTCGCCGTAGGAGGCAGCGGCCAGCGCATGCGCGCCCTCTCCCAGAAGCCTGGAACGCTGAGGGGCGCGCGCCCCCATCCGCGCGTGCCCGCCCGCGCTGGCCGAGGCTTCCCCGCCTGCGCTTGTTGTCGGAGCCGCTCCGGCGCGTGCGCGCGTTATCTCGGGCCGACCCTAGTGGCCGGGTTCCCTGGGCTCCAGGCCCCCACCCCCCGCCCCCCGCCGCCCTCTCTCGGCCCCCAGCCAACCGGTCCCCTCCCTCTCCTCGCGGAATGGGGCCGGTGCTACTTGGGGTCGCGCGCCCGGGACCCGGCTCGCGCTCGGTCTCGCGCTGTCAGCTACTGCCCGGCTCGCGCCGCCTCGCGCTCTCCCTCAGTCAGTGGCGCCGGAGGCTCCGTTAAGCGGCGACCGTGGTTCCTGTTTCCGTTTCTTCCTCTCCCTTCGGTCGGGAGTAGCATCCTCCACCCAGCCACCCCTCCCACTCCCCCAGCGCTGGGCAGCTGCGGCTGAGGGCTGTGGCGGCGGCGGCGGCGGCGACGGGAAACGGCGGAGACCCTCGCTCCCGCCTCGGGTAAGGGGGCGTTAGGAGTCGGGCCCCGCGCGCCTCGGGTCTTGGGCTGGGCGAGCGCGGGATCTGTGGAGGCTGTGGGGCTGTCTCTTCTCTTCTCCGGGCGACCCCTGGGCCTGTTGCTGCAACTGCTGCTGCTTATCCAGCGGCTCCCGGAAAAGTGGGGAGGGAGACCCCGGGAGCTCTGGCGGGTGTCCTGGCGCGGCCCGGGAGGCACGGGCAAGGGGTGAGGGGTAACCACCGCCAAGCCGGGACGCTGCGCTGTGGCAGCCACCGCGTCGCGCATCCTTGCTTAGGGCAGGGGCCGAAGCGGAGAAGAGGAGAAGGGATGGGGGCGGGGGTGGGAGGTGTCCCTCAGCTTTCCATATCTCCAGACTGCACCTACCCTTTGGGCAGCGCTTGGTGCCTGTAGTCACCGACTGTGGGAAGGAGGATGCCTCTGTGTTATGGGGTTTCTGGGAGGGCTTCTCAGGCTGCAAATCATGGAGAAAACCCGCACAAAGATGCGCTGGAGGCAAGGGGCCGTTGCAGGGCAGTTAACGGCGTGACTGCCTTAGTGCCTCCTTTTGATGTGCAAATGTGTTGGCGGCTTTTGAGTGCCTAAACTTATTTGGAAAGGTTAAATGCGCTTATATTTATTAGTTCAAGGAGGTTTGTCCTGCAAGTGTGAGTAGGTTGTCGGATGCAGCACCTGTTCTCTTCATGTGGGAATTGCAATCTTCCGAGACGCAACATATTTAAGTTAAATGGCAATGTCAGGGTTAACGGGTTTACCTCTGATGAACATTTAACATTTTGGTGCATATTACCCTTTAGAATGAGGATACAAGCAGGGAGAAGTGGCGTGTTTTTCCTATCTGTGTTTAAATTAAGTTAACTCAAGAAGGTGGACCCAGGAAAGCTGGACTGCAGTAGATAACTCCAAATCTCAAGTCTTCTGTAAGAGTGCAATACAAATTTTTTATTAAGAGTTAAACTTGTCACAAGTAACTGACTTGACTTTGGCTTATCTCTATAGAAACTGTAAGTGGGTTTCATTATAGATTTTTTTTTCTTTTTATTTCTGGGGTTAAGTGAATTAAGTGCAAATTAATTTTTTTGATTAAATTGGAACATGTTTTATGCCCAGTTCTCTAAAAAAGGTGCACCATATAGAAAGTATTTTAGGGGAGAAATTATACACTGAAATGTGTAAGTTGTCTCTCTTCTTTAAACTTAAAACAACCTAAATCCCTAAGCCAATTGTAAGTTCCTGTTTGTTGCTATCCTTGTGAAGTATATTATAAAGTGTGTATAGAAAGTCTTAATTATAAATGTGTGTTAGTTATAAAATGCTATTTATAAATAACTATACAGTAGGAAGGACAGTGGAAAAACAAGCATTTGAAATTGTGATTTTATAGGCTTTAATATGTAAAAATGTAGGGAGTTAGATGAATAGCCTTGGAGGCATGAATTCTGTAAATTTATGAATTCTATAAATTGAGAATTCTGTTTGAATTGAGCAGAACAGCTGGTATGAAACTTGCATAGTTTGCAGAAAATATGCAAAAATGTGTCTTTGATCAAATAGTTAACATGAAGGGTGTCTTGTAGTTTACTAGGAGAATGATTCAAAATAGTTTTAATATGGTAATGTATAGATTGTATTTATAAGAATGTTTGTGAATTTATCTAAAAAGTCACTTTAAGTTGTTTTCCTGCAGAAACAATCATTCTGATTGCATTTTGGAATGTTTTATTACAAATTCTAACCAATTAATTTTTAAGGAATAGGAATATCCTTAAAAGTATGAATTTTGAAATTTGCTAATGGTTTGAAAAACTTGTGTTCATCGTTTGTGTTTTAAATGTAGTTGCATTAGTAGGTTGGTCTGGAGGGGGAGCTAGTGCCAAAGCAAAGTATTGCTTAATAGCTGTTTGAACTTTGAAAGCATATAAAACCATATTTTTTGACCAGGAGAAACATAAATTTTTAATTAAAAAAGTAGGAAAATTAATATGGGCATATATCTGCACTTAGTTATTTGTAAAGTTCATATGTTATGATTACAAAGTCATCATCTGAAATAATGAAAGGAAGTGTTTAAGTTTCTTGAATTTCTCATGTAAAGTATCTGAAAATATGTTCTAGTGTGTGATAGTCTTTTCTCAACCTTCTTGTGCAGCACATTGAAAGGGAATATGTGTTCTTGACCCTTTGTGCAATTGTGTGTTAATTTTTTTCTTTATAATATTTGTAGTCCTAAAAAATGTTTCAAGCAGAGTCTTGTATAGGTGGAGATATTAATTTTGTAGTAAGGTTGGTATTTTTCAAAAGTGGAAATACTTTAAAAAAGAAATGGAGGGCTGGGGTCATAGCATAGTGATGGAGTACTTGCCTAGCATGTGTGAGGCACTGGGTTTGATTCTCAGCACCATATATAAATAAAAAAAAAAAAAGGTCCATTGACAACTAAAAAAAAGAAAGAAAGAAAGAAATAAAGCAGTATCCCCGTGTTACTTCTTAACCTTTATAATTGTTGTCTTCTATAATATAATACAGGGGGTCTAGCTGATCTATTAAATTGAACTTGTATCTTTGATTTTTGTGGTCTGTGTCCCTTATTTAGATTTCTGAACTGTCATCAGTTAGATATGTTGTTTTATTTCTGATCATTCACATGTCTTTTAAATTTAAGCCTAGAAACTGATAATGATGTGTAGATTAAATCATTAGCATATTCACTTTTCTGAGGACAATCGTTGATTGTTATCTGTAAATTATGTAAAGAGAATCTCAATGATAAATAAAAAATAATTTTTAAAATTTATTTAATGGTTATTTTTGTTTTACTATAATCTGCAGTTAGTAAATATCTTGGTTTAATTAAATGATAAATGCACCTGTTTCATTTTATAACACATAAGTATAGAAGAAAGTGTGTCATTCCATTTTATGAACATAAAAGTAAATATTTTTTAAAAGTAAGTTTTTCTTTTCCTTTTGTATATGTGTGTGTGTGGGGGGGGGAGGGTACTGGGGATCGAACCAAGGCCCTCAAGGATGTTTGGCAAGTGCTTTACCTCTGAATTATACCCCCTGCCCTTTTAATTTTACTTTGAGATACGGTCTTGCTAAGTTGCCCAGGTTACCTCCATCTGTGATTCTCCTGCCTTAGTCTCCTAAATAGCTGGAATTATAGGTGAGTGCCAAAGCACTGGGCTGGACTAATTTTTAAAGAGCCTTAAAAATATCTTTGGGGCTGGAGATGTGGCTCAAGCAGTAACGCGCTCGCATGGCATGCACGGGGGCGCTGGGTTCGATCGTCAGCACCACATAAAAATAAAATAAAGATGTTGTGTCCACCGAAAATTTAAAAAATAAATATTAAAAAAATTCTCTCTCTCTTTTTTTTAAAAAATCTTACACAAAAGTATATTTTTTGGGTGTGTGTGTGCATTTAAAAAATGTGTTTGAATTGATTAATATCAAGTCTCAACCTTCTCTCTACATTCTCTCTTGCCTAAATTTCCCCTCCTCCAACTACCCTTTCTTAACTCACAGTTTTCTTTTTGGAATGATTTAAAATCAAACCAATAAAGTTAACCTTATCACTCAACTTGTGGAGGTTTTTCTTTCTTGACTAAATAACTTTATATGAATCTCTAAAATATTCTGAACATATAATTTATATAAACTTTATATGGTACTGCACATTTTTCTTTCAGTAAAAAAAGAGCAATGTCTATGATATTATGCCAAGGATGTCAATTACTTCTTGTACCACACTTCACAGAAAGCAGAACTATAGGGTTAATTTTATTTAAGGTTTCTTTTAAGAAGTCTTTATTTGATAAAACCTAGTATCCTACTCATATTACTATTTAAAAACATTTCTCTGTGATAGTTTTGGTCATAAAAAGATGAAGGGTGGATCTGGGGTTGTAGCTCAGTGGTAGAGTGCTTGCCTGGCATGGGTGAGGCACTGGGTTTGATCCTTAGCACCACATATAAATAAATAAAATAAAGATAATGTCTCCATTTACAACTAAAAACCAAGAATTGTACTGGTTGGTAGCCAGCCTTGTTGGAGATAAGGGAGTTCTCTTCATCTTCTTTTTTTTTTTTTTTTTAACTGTCCTTCCACTTTCTTCTATTTTTCACCCTTTCCTGGCAGTGGTAGGAAATATGAGAATTGACTTTGGGTTTTTCTTTTTTTCTTCTTTCTTTCTTAGGGATCAGAGGACATTTACAGGTAAAACATTAGTTCTTAATGTTATAATAGGTTTTTTTTTTTTATAATGAATTTGTTTACTTTTGAGATAATAGGTAAAAGATCAGAACATCATTTTTATACTTTGGTGATACTAGAGATTGAACCCAGGGCCTTGCACATGGTAGGCAAGTGCTCTCTACAGAGCTGTTATTTCCAGTCTTTTAAATTTTATTTTTGAGACAGGGTTTTGCTTGCTAGTTTCTTGCGCTAGTCTCTTAACTTGCGATCTTCTTCCATCAGTCTCGCCAGTATCTGGGATTACAGGTGTGTACACCATGCACTGCAAAGTTTTAATATTTTTTATTGAAAAATAAATTTGTAACTTTATATGAAAAGGGAGATGGGACTAGTGGTGTATGTAGCCTAGTGATTAGAGCACATGCTTAGAATATAGGAGACCATAGATTCAATCCCCAGCACCAAAAACAAACAAACAAACAAACAAACAAACAAAGGGGTTGTGGAAGATGGTTTATGATTAAGGGTCATGGATCAGTCACATACTTATTCTACCTAATGTTTAATATAATCCCCTCTTCCACTTTCCTGGAGTACATTCTCATGTCCCTTATTTTTATCTTCATCTATAGAGTTCCTGACTTCGAGGAATTGGTTTTTATAAAAACAAATTCTTCACCTGTTTTGTATGCCTCATTGCAATAATATCAAATACTATGTTCATTGAAGAGAGCTTTTAAAAAAATATTCTTAGCTGTAGATGGACACAATACTTTTTTAGTTTGTTTATTTAGCTTTTCTATGTGGTGCTGGGGATTGAACCCAGTGCCTCATGCATGCTGGGCAAGTGCTCTACCACTGAGCCACAACCCCAGCCCAAAAAAAACTCTTTTTTTTTTTTGTATCAGGGATTGAACCCAGGGGTGCTCTGCCATTGAGCTTCATCCTCAGCCCTTTTTATTGTTTATTTTGAGATGAGGTCTCCTGCTAGGTTGCCTAGGCTGGCCTTGGTTTTGTGATCCTCAGCCTCCTGAGTAGCTGGGATTTTAGGAGTGTGCCCAGCTAAGAGAACTCTTAAACTCTTAAACTTAAGGGAGTACTCTAAGTGGGTTTAAGCCAGCTATTGTGAAAAGTTTGCATGGAGTAAATGTATTTGATAATTAGAGCCCTAATTGTTTGATTCAGTTTTTCCAACATGTGGAGTTGTACTTGTACCTAAAGGAGAGATATATTTAGTAGAGATTCTGTTACAGTTTTTGTGCTTTGAGTTCTTTGAATAACTATTCAGTTATCAAACGTCAAAAAATTAATAATTTTGAGAAAACCTATTCAAAGTTAGAGCTAAGTCAGGGTAAACATTTTGCTTTCTTTTTCATAAGTTTTAGATTTTTCTCTTTTAGAAAATTTAGTGAAACTCTAGGGTTTAGGAAGGAGGTAATTGAAATTCTTGGCCAAAAGGCTCTTCTTTATGCTTAGTAAATTGAGCCTCAGCAGTGTAGGAATGGATGTTTAGTGAGTAATCCTGATTGCCTCCTCTGACGTAATTAGAGACAATTAGGCCTTCATTAACTAAAACTCTTTTTTTCCCCCCCTAAGGTTCAAATATTAAAAGTATCAGCTTGATAAATAGTGGTGTATATAGCCTAGGGATTAGAGTTTGTCAGTTATGCTAGGATGAGAGATAATAGTTGCCCTTAAAAGAGATTCTATTAGTGCTTAAATTATAATAGCACAGGATGTAATGAAAATGAAATCACCAAAGAAGTTTGTTTGGAACAGTTTTGTGAGACCAGATAAGAGTAACAGAATATATCCTCTATTCTGTAACTGTCTGCAAAGACTTGGAGCAATACAGATAGTTCCTAAAATAAAATAATGATAAATAAGTGTTTTAATAGGAATTATGTACAAATTTCCTCTGTATGTTTGTACAGTTTTTTTTTTTAAGATAGAATTTTTTAATATTCTTTTTTAGTTTTTCAGTGGACACAACATCTTTGTTTGTATGTGGTGCTGAGGATCGAACCTGGGCCGCACGCATGCCAGACGAGTGCACTACCACTTGAGCCACATCCCCAGCCCTATACAGTTCTTAATACTTTGTTTCCATTGCAGATGTAAGGCTGGAAAATAAGGTACCTAACTTTTGGAAATTCTAAAGGGAAAAGGATCTGAAGTTTGGAAGAATGCTGCTTTCTTTATGTTTTAGTGATATAGTACTTTTTATAGTTTCCTGAGAGCTGTAAGATCATGAAGCTAAAATCAGAATTCCTTATTTGTTTAAGTGAAATTTTGTTTTCTTACTACTTTTACTAAGGTATAATTGGTAAATAAAATTATATAAATTTAAGGAGTGCAATTTTATTACTATATGTATACATTATGAAATGGTTACTACAATTAGTAATTATTACAGTGATTACTAGTCAAGCTAATTAACAGTCAAGCTAATTAACATGTTAATTAGCTCACACAGTTAACCATTATATGTGTGTACTAAGAACATTTAAGATCTCCTCTTTTAGCAAATTTCAAGTATTCATGACAGTATTAGTAACTATAGTCAGCCCGATATACATTAGATCTCCAGAATTTATTTATCCTGTATAAAACAGCTTGCACTGAAATTTTTGTACCCTTTAATCAGCATCTTCCCATTTTCCCCTGTCCCTAGTAACCACCATTCTATTTTCTGCTTCTATGAGTTTGACTTTTTAAAATTTCACATAGAAGTGAGATCATATAGAATTTGTCTTTCTGTGCCTTGCTTATTTCACTAAATATAGTGTTCTCTGGTTTCATCCCAATGACAGTGTAGGGGAGGCAAAACTTTTCCTTTATCCTTTCAGGTTTTTCCCCCTAATCTGGGCCTGAGAATTAAATTAACATAAGATAGATCAACAAGAGAAAAGAATACAAATTTATTTAATACAAGTTTTATATGACCCAGAAGCCTTCATAAAGAAATGAAAACCTAAAGAGTTGAATGCTTACATACTCAGTAGAACAGTGGCTTGTGTCTCAGTGACTTGGGAAGTTGAGTATCATGAGTTTGAGTCCAGCCTCAGCAACTTAGTGAGACTCTGTCTCAAAATAAAAAGGGCTGGGAATGTAGTTCAGTGGTAAAGTGCCCTTGGGTTCAGTCCGGAGTATCCTCCTGTTCTCCCCAAAAAAGTAGCTTGTAAAAAAGCAACCAAATTATATGAGGAGACTTAAATGATAAGAAATATTTTAATAAGGTTTGTACAGAATTCTCTCCATTTCAGCCTCTTCTCCTCAGTAAGAATGTTGATTCCGTTTAATATCAGGAGGGTATCTTTCATGTGGAAATTTCATCTCCTGCTTTTAAGATATGGAAGTTTAGAATGATTCTCAAAATTTAACTCAAAATTATCAATATGCCAGAATGGCCTGTTATTTACTTTTTCAACAGGATTTCTTCCTTTTTTAAGGCTGGATAAGATTCCACTTTACATATGCTTACACATACATTTGACCCCCTGCAGCCCTGAATCTGACAGATTGATAGAGCCTGGGATGTAACTCAGGTAGAGCACTTGCCTAGTATGTACAGAACCCTGGGTTTGCTCCCCATTACTGCCATGAACAAACAAAACAGAAACAAAAAATCCCCACCAAAAATATTCAAGAGACTGAAGATTGTAAATATTTGGGGGGGGGGGACAACAACAAGAAAACCTTGCATCCATCCCGAAAATGTATAGACTCTTTCTTGTTGTTATGATACAACAAGTATGGTATAACAGCTATTTATTTAGCATTTGCATTGTGTTAAGCATTATAAATGATCTAGAGTCATCCAAAGTATACGGTAGGAAAAAAAGTATATGGTAGGATTGCATGGGTTATATGCAAATACTTTGCCCCTTTTATATAAGGTAATAAGGTATCTGTGCTTTTAGTTATTTGTAGGGGTAGTTATTTGTATATATTCTAGAACCAGTCCCTCACAGGTACTGAGGGGCCATACTATATTTTCTTTACTCATTGATGGACACACCTAGGTTGATTTCATATTTTATCTATTGTAAATAATACTTCAAAGAGCATGGTGGTAAAAGATCTCTGACATACTGATTTCATTTTCTTTGAAGGTATACCCAGAAGTGGGATTATTGGAGCATATGATAGATCTGTGTTTTATTTTGGAAGAATCTGCATAGTGTTTTTTTATAATGATTGTACCAGTTACCACCAATAGTGATAAAAGGGTTTTCTTTTGTGTACTTTCTTGTCAACACTTGCTGTCCTTTGTCTTTATGTGAGTAGTCACTACCAGGTGTAAAATGATATCTCATTGTGATTTTTTTTTGTTCTAATTAGTTATACATGACAGTAGAATGTACTTTAACACATCATACATAAATGGAGTATAACTTCTCATTCTTCTGTTTGTATATGATGTAGAATCACATTGGTTGTATAGCCATATATGCCATAGGGTAATAATGTCCAATTAATTTTACTATCCTTCCTCCTACCATACCTGCTCCCCTCCCTTCACTTCCCTCTCCCTAATCCAAAATAACTCTATCCTTCCCTAGCCCTGCTCCCATTATTTTGAATTAGCATCTACATTATCAGAGAAAACATTTCACCTTTGGTTTTTTGGGATTGGCTTATTTCACTTAGCATGATATTCTCCAGTTCCATACATTTACCTCAAATGCCATAATTTCATTCTTCTTTTTTTTTTAAAATATTTTTTTAGTTGTAGATGGACACAATACTTTTATTTATTTATTTAATTATTTTTATGTGGTGCTGAGGAATGAACCCAGTGCCTCACACATGTGAGGCAAGCGCTCTGCCACTGAGCCATAACCCCAGCCCACTTTCATTCTTATTTAAGGATGAATAATATTCCATTGTGTATATATACACCACTGTTTCTTTATCCATTCATCTGTTGAAGGACACCTAGCTTGGTTCCATAGTTTAGCTGTTGTGAGTTGAGCTGCTATAAACATTAATGTGGCTGCATCAATGTAGTATGCTGATTTTAAGTCCTTTGGATATAAACTGAGGAGTAGGGTAGCTGGGTCAAATGGTGGTTCCATTAGAAATTTTCTGAGGAATCTCCATACTGCTTTCCATAGTGGTTACACCAATTTGCAGTTCCACCAGCAATGTATCATTGTGGGAATTTTGGTACCAGGGATTGAACTCAGGGGCACTCAACCACTGAGCCACATCCTGGGCCCTATTTTGTATTTTACTTATTTGTATTTTATTCAGGGTCTCACTGAGTTGCTTAACGCCTCACTGTTGACAAGGCTGGCCCCAGATCTTCCTGGCTCATTGTGATTTCGATTTACATTTCTATTGTTATTATCAATGATGAGCATTTAGTCATATACTTGTTGGCTGTCTGTCAGTCTCTCTGTCTGTCTATCTTATATTGTTTGGTGGTGCTGATGATCAAACCCAAGGCCTCATGCATGTTTAGACACGCACTCTACCAATGAGCCACATCCCCAGCTCTACATGTGTTCTTTTGAAAAATGTTTATTTAGGGCCTTTGCCTGCTTTTTAATTGGGTTATTTGTATTCTTGATATTGAGTTGTTTAAGTTCTTTAATTACTGAGTTCCTTCATAGTAATTTATTTATTTATTTGTGAACAAAGAAAATTACATTTGTTTGGGGTTAATTAGGATTACAGTCTGGGAAAACAGAGTCAAGCAATCTTGAAAATGTATTCTCCCTTCTCAGTAATTTAAAAAAAGAAGTTTGTTGAAGTGTAATTTATATACCATAAAATTCACAGCTCAAGTTTTAGTAAATTTATACAGTTGTGCAACAATGGTCCCACTCTGGTTTTAGAACACTTTTATCTTCCAAAAATCTCCCTCTTGCCCATTTGTAGTCAATCCCTGCTCCTATCTCCAGCTCTAGGCATCCACTGATGTCCTTTTTTGTCTCTATAGTTTTGCTATTTCTAGAAATTTGACATTAATGGATTATGTAGTTTTTTTGTTCCTGCCTCATTTCATTTAGCATATATCTGTTTAATAATCTGAATGAATGGATAAAGTAGAAAGTCTTTAAACTTAGAATCCGGAGACTTGAATACTAGTGTCAGCTCTGCCACCAAACAAATGAACTTGTGCAAGCCACTTATCCCCTTTGGGCCTGTGTTTTTTGTCCATAAAATGAATTATTTTCTTATATTCCATTTTTCACAGCTAAGTGGACCTTTTCCTAGAATGTACTTTAACTCTTTCCTTTAAGTATTTGTTCTTTTTTCCTCCTTCTGAATCCCAAAATGAGGCTTATGTCTACAATGGTCTTAATGTTTACATCCTCCCATATTGAAATCTAATGGTATTAAGAGGTGGAGACTTTGGAAGGTGATTAGGTCAGTGGGTGTGGGGCGGCAGAGCCCTCAGGGAAGGACACGTTTGAGGCAACTTGTTCCCTTCTGACATGTGAGGTACTATGGTAACATCTATGAAGCAGAGTGAACCCTCACCAGATACTGATGGAGCCTTGATCTTGGTCTTTGTGTCATCCAGAATTGTGAGCAGTACATTTCTATTGTTTATAAATTATTCAGTCTAAGGTATTTGGTTATATCATTCTGAACAGATTAAGATATGGTCTAATAGACATTCAGCAATGAACAAATTTGGGATTGTCTGTAAGCATCCAAATGGGATTAAACATTTTGTTGGGTGTTTCTTAATTTATGTGTACAACTCAGAGTTAATCAAATGCTTAGTTAATAAAGATTTTTGAAGAAAATAAAGTCATAGTTGACTAATTCTCTGAGTTGGAGCTATAAAAGTGTTTTAAACTTGTTATGAAGGTGAGAGAAAAATTATTCTTCTTAGTTATTTTTTGTTTTGGTGGCAGAATGAGGGGCAGAGCAACTTTAGATTAAGTTTGTGCCAAACTGGCCTCAAGGCAGTCATGTGGGATTATACTGTTTTTCAGAGAGCAGTAGGAAATGGATGGAAAGATTGTCCTAGAGGTGAAGCTGATAGGTAACAAGCTAGGACAGCTGGGCACAGTGGCGCATGCCTGTAACTCAGCGGCTCTAGAGGCTGAGGCAGGAGGATTGTGAGGTCAGAGTCAGCCTCAGCAACGGCGAGGTGTTAAGCAACTCAGTGAGACCCTGAATAAAATACAAATAAATAAAATACAGAATAGGGTGGGGGATGTGGCTCACTGGTCCAGTGCCCCTGAGTTCAATCCCTGGTAACCCCTCAAAACAACAACAACAATAACAAAACAACCACCACCAAAACCCCAAAACAACTACAATAACAAAACCCAAGCTAGGACAGAAATACTAATATAAGGGCTTAAAAAAAATAGGGTATGTGTGTATTTGTACATGGGTGTATAAAAGGACTAAAGACCTCACGGAATAGACCGATATCAGGTATATGCCAAAGGGGTAATGTCCACTTTCAGTACAGAATTAAAAAGAAAGGCACTGATTACAGCTAGCTAAATTTAAAGATCAGAATATTGTCACTACTCAAATATTCAAATAATCTGACTCTTAGACAGCTTCAAGTTTTTTGTATTACCTATAATAGTGGGAAGTATGGCTATAAAATGATTGAAATCTATTTTTATCCCGTATTTTAGAATGTGTGAGTGGTATGCCACAGAGAAGATACTATGGAGAGGGGAATAATCTATAAATATATTTTAATGATGGTATCATTACAGCAGCATAAGAAAATTTTTTTCATGTTTTATAGTCACATTTTCTGTTCAAAAGTAGTATTTCTATTATAGGTAAACCTCTTTATGATAACCAGAACTATCCCCATATCAAACCTATATTTAATGTATAAAGATTTGTCACTTTTGACAATATTGTAAAAATTGTGTTAAGAATTTAAAGCAATTCCAAAAGTTGAATCCCAGAGCTTTTAATGTAATGGCAGCATTCTAGTAGTAAGTGTAGAGCTTTTTATGGCAAAAATATTCTTTTGAATACATGATATGCCATACTTATTTTAACACATATAAAGTACCTAAAATCAAATTGTGTAATTGGAAAGATTCCAATGTGAATATAAGAAACTTCTTTCTAAAACTTCTAAGCCTTCAAAATATTAAAGACCACCATCAATTATATTTTCTCAGGAAATTTTTATTTTTAGTCATAATAATAAATGGGCAACTGTCAGGTGAGAGAACTATTTCTAGGATTAAAATTCCTCTTCTTTATATAGTTCTTTCAAATACTTGTTAAGAAAATTGATATTAAGGATTTCTTGATACTATCTTCATATTTATGCAGAAAATCAGAGCAAGTCTAGAACCACATTAAAGCAACAAGAATGATTTTATCTAAAACCTTTGTTAAAGAATAAATGGGATAATGTACAACAGAAGACACAGACCATCATTACCTTAGATGAGATACAGAGGCTGGCTTCAAAAGAATAAGTCAAAAGAATAAGAGAATTTGTGCTGCTCTACTAATTAAGTAAAAATGAAATGAACAATTGATGAAAAAATATGTTCTAATGTACTTGCTTGTGTTGGTTGGCAGTTCTTTTTCACTTCCTATAAAGGCCATTTCAGAACCCTTTTTAGTACCTGATTCTAATATACTGCTCTTGGATTTTGTGGGTTGTTCCACTTAATCCATATGAGTAGATTAAGGAGATTAAGACCATCCAGTAGGAACTACTTAATTTTTGCTTTTTCTCTTTCTTTAATTTGTGTTAATTTCTCTTTCCTATATGGTACCAATGATGTGTCCTTTTTACCTCAGGACTACCTATTTTATTTATTTCACCTGCTACAATGTGTAGCTCCATTAATTATTTCTTCAATCCTTTTTATCTCACTCATCTTTAACAATATCTTTAATGGCCTAAACGAAGCCTTTCTTATTCTTTCTTCCCCCTTTTTATCCACCTTCTCACTTTTTAAAAAATTGATTTAAAAAAAATAAATGACAGTGGAATGTTACAATTCTTATTACACATACACAGCACAATTTTTCAGATCTCTGGCTGTATGTAAAGTATGTTGACACCAATTCATGTCTTCTTACATGTACTTTGGATAATGATGTCTATCATATTCCACCATACTTGCTAATCCCCTGCCCCCTCCCACCTCCTCCCTTTTAATTTTTTCTTTTGTATTGTCCAGCAACCCATGGGGGATGGTGGTAGAGAGTATGTCTGTTTTGTCAATTTCGTTATCTTCTTTTTCACAACTATTCTCTCTGTTGTTACCAGTGACTTTCTGAATCCCCAAATGGGAACTTTTGTAGTCTTCCTGCTTCGAATTTGACACTGTGAGCCCCTTGTCTTCCTCTATTCTGCTTAAAACTTTGTAGTCCTCCTGGCTTTCCTATAGATCCTGGTTGCTTCTTTTTTTCATGTACAGGCTCAACTTGTTTCTCAGGTATTTGCCTTATACTTGTTTCTCTAGCCCTTTTGCCTTGCAATGGTAACTGTTCCTTTGGCTTTAGTAAGAACTTACAGATAATTCCTCTACCATAATTTCTGGAATTTAAGTTTTCTCCTGGAGATTGCCACTTGATCGTCATGCCTCTAAATGCAACATGCCCCAATTTGAACTTTCTTTCTTTTAAAATGCACTTGTTCTTTTGAATTTTCCTTTCTCTATTATTGGCTTATCCTTCCTATTATCTAAACTTGAATTAGTCATTGAATCCTTGTCAGATCTATTTAGTTGTTAAATTATGTATTTTTTTTACTACAGTGTTTGTCTATTTCATCTGTTCTTTTTATTTCATTTGCTACTCTAACAGTTCAGGTTCTTATCATCCCTAACATATGAATTAATAATTATAATTTGGAAATTGTTATGAAAGAAGAAGAGCAGGTAAAGGCACGTCTATTAGGGTGTGATGAGTGGGGATGGTTGTATTGAAAGGAGGTAACATTTAAGCTTAGCATAAAGAATAAATGAGGGCATTCTGGGCAGACAAACTGAGGAAAGCCTTTTTATAAATGTATTATATGTTGTCAGCTTATGAATTTTTTGCCTTAATCCTACTGCAAGTATGTATTTTTCCTTTTGGCGTATGTTATTGCCTTCTTCAGGTATTTAATATCAGTGAATAAGCATATAAAGCAGAGCAACACCTAGTAATGTGTATCTTTCTTTTTTTGGTACTGGAGATTGAACCCAGGGATGCTTAACTACTGAGCCACATCTCCAGCACCCCCTGCTTCCCTTCCTCTTTAATTTTTTAAAAAACTTGTAGTTATTTTAAAACAGGGTCTTGCTAAGTTGCTTAGGGCCTAAGTTGCTGAGACTGGCTTTGAACTTGCTATCATCCTGCCTCAGCCTCCCAAGTTTCTGGGATTACAGGTATGTGCCATCAGGCCAGACTCAGTAACATATGTTTTTATTACCTAGCTTTATTACCTAGTTAATCAATGGTAACATATAGGGTAGGGAAAAATGAGCACTCCTGCATTGAAGATTTGAAACCTGACTAAAATTTGCATTGAAAGCTATCTTGAAGATTCCTGACTATTTGGAATGTAAATAAATGGGCAGCTGATATCAGTCTGTAGATTTGTGGTTTTATTTTTTTTTATTTCTACCTCTTCACATGTGTGATTATAGGGTTGGGTAATATATTTATATTAATAGCCACTAATTCTGAAAATAAACTAACTGAAAGCTGCACCAAGTAAAGAGATAACTTACTATTTTTGCTTCCTTAGATAAAAAAATAAGAAGCATTAAAATAACAATTCAGAAATAGCTTAGATATAAAGATGATTTATTGACTGTGCAAGTAGGAAGAATAGTGGTAGTCTAGGAATTTAGATTATGCCTTCAGAGTACTGTATTTCCTGCCTTCATTTCTCTCTGTTGGTCTCATATATAGATAGAAAAGAGAAGCAGGGAAAGGAAAAGGATTTTGCATTTTTTTGGTGCTGAGCTATATCCCCAGCCCAAGCATTTTGCATTTTATCTACACCGAGGCAGCTATGTTGTCTCCAGACATTTCTATATTTAATAGTCAAAACTCTTTCTTTTCTTTCTCCCCCCGCAATTTAATATATTTTCTTTATTTGTCCATGCTTTTTTTTTTAAAAAAAATTATTTTAAAGCTTATGTACAGTAAAATTCAATTTTGTGATGTGTAGTTCTGCAGGTTTTGGCAAATACACCGTCTTAATCAAAACAGTTTCTGCTATTGACTTTTTAGTTAGCCTTTCCCCATACCTTCAACTCCCTGTTATACTGCTCCCAGGGCCATTTTGCTTTTTCAGATTATCAGGTGAATGGCATTATAGTCATATAAACATTTGGATCGGCCTCTTTTACTTAGAAAATGCATTTGAGGTTCATTCATGTTGTGGGTATCAATCCTTTGTTCCTTTTCATGCTGAGTAGTAATCCATAGTGTACCATGGTTTATTCATCTGTTGAAAGACATTTGCATATTTCTGTTTTGGGATAGTTTTGACTAAAGCTGCTATAAGCATTCATGTAAGGTTTTTGTGTGATTATAAGTTTTCATTTTACTTGAATAAATACCTAGGAATAGGGTTGCTGGATCATATGGTAAACATGTTTAATTTTGCAAGAAACTGCCAAATTGTTTTCCAAAGTGGCTCTACTATTTTTAAATTCCCACCAACAGTGTATGATAGTTCTAGTTCCTCCATATCCTTGCTAGTACTTGGTATAACCAGTTTTTTTTTTTTAAATTTTTTATCTCTTATAATAGGTATAGTTGTATATCATTCACATTTTCTGAATGATCAATGAAATTAATTGAGTGTATTTTTATGTGCTTCAGAATACCCTTCTTTAATAATTTGAGAGTGCTTATCTTCTTTTTTGAATATTTTTTTAAACAATAGTAAATGACTTCGACAAGGCTTTGTTTATTTTTCAAAAACAATTAATTAAAAAAATTTTTTTCAGCAACGTGTTTGATACCAGTTGTCTCTGGATGCTATAGGGGTATAGCTTAAGAAACAATTTACTTAGTTAGTTGAATATTTATTTATATAGTACTAGGTATTGAACCCAGGGGTGCTGTATCACTGAGTTATATTCCTGCCCCTTTTTATTTTTTGAAATAGGTCTTGCTAAGTTGCTGAGTCTAGCCTTGAACTTGCAGTCCTCCTGCCTCAAAACTTCCAAGTTTCTGGGAATACAGGTGTGCACTACTGCGCCCAGCAAGAAGCAACTTTTATTTTGAGCAGGGAGAACGACAAAGTGTTTTACTGCTGCTATATCACACAACTCCAAGGGCCCACCATTCATATTGGGAAAAAAAAAAGTTTCTAGGGATTGTGCAATGCAGTAGTCCTGACTGTATATATATATATGTTTGCATTCATTTTCTAGGATTATTGATAATTAAACTCCTTGGGAAAGTACTGTACTATCCAATGATGCATTTAACAAGTATTTTTTCATTTAAAATTAAATTTTGTTGAGGAGCTGGTTCTAAAGAAATACTCTATAGGATCAGACTTGGGAGAAAGAGAGGCCTATTTCAGATATTCCCTTTTAATTATTTTACCATGAGTGACTTTAGGCATCTCATGTAGCTGCTTTGAGCCATTTCTTTATCAGAAAAACAGGGTTGATAATATCTCCTATTTATAGATGAGGTAGAAATAATAATGCATGTAAAATACCTGATACAGAGTAGACCTCTTTAAGTTGCAGCTGCTTTCACTTCTATTTCTTGCCACTACTTAGTGCTGATTAAACAAAAGTTCAGCATATTAAACAAAAGTTTAGGTTTCCAGAAAGGCAGAGAACATATAATTTGAAAGAAAATTAAAACATTTACTATTTAAATTTCAAAAGCTTATTGAAATAGTAATCATGATAGTTATAATAAATCTTAGTTGTTATTTTGAATTTAATAGGGAGGAAGCTGGGGATTTGGCTCAGTGGTAGAGCATGTGTGAGGCTCTGGGTTCAAACTTTAGCACTGCAAAAAATAAAAAAGATTATAAGCAGAAAGGGTAATACTATTATATTTTCTGACTTTGGAACCTCTGAAGATCTTAATCTGGTTTTAGTACTACCACTAGGACTGTCTCCATATCATGCTTGTGTTAAAGAAAGACTATGAAATATATAACCTGATGTTTAGGGTCTTAAAAATGCAATTTACTTGCTTGAGATCAAGGTACTTGCATGAACACTAGTTTGAATCATTAGGTCTGCCCAGTAAAGTGAGAATATTTTAGGTCCTAGGGTTTTATAAGATTTTATAAGATTTTTTTAAACTTTATAATCTTCATGATGATTATTCTTGTTATTATCATAGTGATTATAGTAAAATCCTTGAAATAGGAAGGAGAACTGTGGAGAGTAGATTTGCTTTATGGGTGCAGGGAGAGAGGTTTTTCCAAACAATGGAATAGGTCTTAAGAGGAATTTAGACTGAGATTCTGAATATGTGAAATAATTTAAAAGTGTTTACTGTAGAATTAGACACACTGTGTGTATAGCCCATCTACTTGGGATTGGCTTACTTCACTTAGCATGATTCTAAGATTAGACTATTCTCTTTTTTTTTTTGACACAATACCTTTATTTAATTTATTTATTTTTATGTGATCTGAGGATTGAAATCAGGGCCTCACATGTACTAGGTGAGTTCTCTACCACTGAGCCACAAGCCCAGCCCTGGACTATTCTTAATGTATTGGGGGGGCTGAGGTGGGAGGATTGTTTGAGTTTATGAGTTTTATTATGGGCAACATAATAAGACTCCATCTCAAAAACTGAAAAGAAAAGTCTTAACTGTAGAAGTGTTTATGTCATAATAATGGTTTTGTTTCCTTGTTTGGTTTTTTAACTACCTACCATGGTGTTTTCTGTGTATTAGATCCGTTGGTTTTTATACCTTTGTATAGTCAAGGTGTTTTATAACTTCCAGCCAAATTAGTCTTTTTTTTCCCCTCTCATATGTACTTTTGTAATAATATGGACAAAAAGTAAGAAATATAATTAAAGGTTATCTTTTTCCATTGCAAGTAAGTGATACATTAAGAATAGTCCAGGGCTGGAGGTGTGGCTCAGCAGTAGAGTACTCGCCTGGCATGTGTGGGGTTCTGGGTTCAGTTCTTATCACATAAAAATAAATAAATAAATAAAGTCATTATGTCCCAATCCAGCCTTAAAATATCATGCTAAGTGAAGTAAGCCAATCTCAAAGAACCAAAGGCTGAATGTGCTCTCTGATAAGTGGATACTGATCCATCATGGGAGATGGGGGCATGGGAAAAATGGAGGAACTTTGATTGGGCAAAGGGAAGGGAGAGGAGTGGGTATGATGGAGGGAAGATGGTGGAATGAGATGGACATCATTACCCTAGGTACATGTATGACTGACTGCACATATGGTGGGATGCTACATTGTGTACAACTAGAGAAATGAAAAATTGAGCTGCAGTTATGTACAATGAATCAAATGCATTCTGCTGTCATCTCCACCTAATTAGAATAAATAAATAAATTAAAAAAAAAGAATAGTTCAGCCTTGGTAGGCATGTGGTGTAGACTTGTAATCTCATTGACTTTGAGAGGCCAAGACAGGAGCATTGCAGTTTGAGGCTAGCCTCGGCAATTTAGTGAGACCCAGTCTCAAAGAATAAAAAGGACTGAGATATAGCTCTGTTGTGAAGTATCTTTGGGTTCAATCCCTAGTTAAAAACTAAACAAAAAAATCCCAAAACATAACAACAACAAAAAAGCCCAACATTTTTCAGTTTGACCTACCATGGCAGAGATTATAAGTTTTTTCCCAAATTTCTATTGTCAACTTTTTTTCAGGTTAACAAAACTTAGTATTTACTAGGCACAGTTGTACTTGCTAGAAGACCAAGTTTCTGAGGTTCTCTTGCAGCTAGGTATAACCTTATTGATTAAATTCTGATCAATGATATGGAAATGGAAGTATGTGGTACTTCCTAACATTGTGTTTAAAGGGAGCGATATACTCTTATTTAGCTTTTTCTCCACTTGCCAACTTAGATCATGAAGATGGGGCTATACTTTAGGGATGGTAGAATAGAGAGCTGGGAAGATCATGTATGTTGATGGTATGGTAGAGTAGCCCAGAACTACTATTTTCAGTTTATGTTGGAGAAAAATAAACTTCTATTTTGTTTAAACCACAGTTTTATGAGTTTTTCTGTTATGCATAGCTGAATGTACCCATACTTCCATTGTGAGGCAACTCCTCTTCTCCTTTCTGATCTGTTCTTGAACTCTTGGCATAATTTCACTTCTAAGCTTCTAAATCCCTGAAGTCTCTTGGTCACTGTATTTTCCACAATATTTATTCACAGGAACAGTATTGCAGTTAGAAGCTGCTTTACATGGTAGTTAATATTGCTGCTGAAATTTTAATTACTTAAACTTTAGGCAGAAATATACAGGAGTGTGTAAATATACAGGTGATGTTAGTTAAAGGGTACAAAGTTACAGAGCACAAAGTAGAGATTTTATATCCCAATGAAAAAGATTTATTCCTGATGAAAAAGGTTAATAATTAATGAATTAGTTCCTAATGAAAATGATTAGTTAGATTTGGATATCTGAAATTATTAATGAAAATTACCAGAATTATTAATTATTGGAGTTTTTGGAATTTGAAGATTTTGGAATCATTAAAAATTATTGGAATTACTGAGACAGATTTGTTCTCATAAAACTTAGAATAATTAACAGTTTCTGCAAAACATTGGATTTGTATTGCCTGTCTTTGATAAAAACCTTGTTTTCTAACCTTGTCAGTCAGTCATAGAAAATGAATTTTACCTCCTACTTATCCAAAAGCTGCTTTATGATGAGTTCTAACAGACGTTTATAAAAAAATAAAAGATAACAAGTATTGGTGAAGATGTGGAAAAAAGGGAACACTTGTACACTGTTGGTGGGAATATAAATTAGTACAACCATTATGGAAAACTATGAAAATTTCTCAAAAACTTAAAAATAGACCTGGGAATTTAGCTCATTGATAAGGTGTTTGGTGAGGCTGTGAGTTCAACCCCTAGCACTGCAAAAAACAAAACAAAAACCAAACAATAAAAACAAAACAAAACAAAAACAGAACTAACGTGTTTAGCAGTTCTCCTTATGGTTGTATATTCAAGGAAAATGAAAGCAGTTAAAGAGGTATATTATCATATTATTCATAGTAGGTAAGTTTGGAATCAATCTAATTGCCTGCCAACAGAATTGATAAAAGAAAATATGGTTTGAATACCCAATGGAATACCATTGAGCCTTAAAAAAGGAGGAAATCCTGTTATTTCCAAGAATATGGATGAACCTGGTGAATACTATGCTAAGTGAAATTGGCAAGGCACAAGAACAAAAAAATGTATGATTTCACTTAAATGTGGACTCCAAAGTCAAATTCAGCAGAGACTAGAATGGTTACCAGGGACTAACGGTGGGGAAGAAA
This sequence comes from Callospermophilus lateralis, assembly GCF_048772815.1. NCBI lineage: Eukaryota > Metazoa > Chordata > Mammalia > Rodentia > Sciuridae > Callospermophilus > Callospermophilus lateralis. The sequence goes on along the minus strand of NC_135307.1, from coordinate 65,885,928 downwards.
GGGGGTGATGTTAGTTAAAGGGTACAAAGTTACAGAGCACAAAGTAGTGGATACATGTATGAGTAAGTTCTGGAGATCTAAGTTCAGTATGGTGACTGTAGTTAACACACACTTGAAAATTGCTTGGGGGAGTAGATTTTATTTTTATTTTTTAAAATAATTTTATTACTTGTTGGTGGAGCTTTATTTTATTTATTTATATGTGGTGCTGAGGATCGAACCAGTGCCTCACACATGCTGGGTAAGTGCTCTGCCACTCAGCCCCAACCTCAGCCTGTGAGATAGATCTTAAATATTCTTACTGCAAAAAAAAAAAAAAAAAAAATGATGGCTGGAGCTGGGGATGTGACTCAAGCAGTAACTCGCTCGCCTGGCATGCGCAGGGTGCTGGGTTCGATCCTCAGCACCACATAAAAATAAAGATGTTGTGTCCACTGAAAACTGAAAAAAATAAATATTAAAAAAATTCTCTCTCTCTCTCTCTCTCTCTCTCTCTAAGAAAATGATGGTTTTATGAGATGATACATATATGAGATGACAGATATGTTAGATTGATTTAATCATTCCATGATATATGTGTGTAAGTAGATATCACATTGTACACTATAAATAGTTTTAAGCTGGGTAGGGTAGCATGTATTTGTAGTCTCAACTACTCAGGAGGTTGGAGAGGATCTTCTAGAGCCTAGGAGTTCAAGGCCAGCCTGGCAAAAGGGTGAGACTTATTCTCTTATGCCCAGGTGTTTCTATGTGTATGTGATACCTATATATCTATATCTATATCTACACTCACAGAATTTTTATTTTTTAATTTAAAAAGTTAATTTTTTAGGGGGCTACCAGAGATTGAACTTAGAGGCACTCAACCACTGAGCTACATCCCCAGTCTTATTTTGTATTTTATTTAGAGACAGGGTCTCACTGAATTACTTAAGGCTTCAATTAGTTGCTGAGCCTAGCTTTGAACTCTTGATCCTCCTTCCTTGGCCTCCCAAGATGCTGGGATTATAGGTGTACACCATTGTGCCCAGCCGTTCAGGAGGCTAAGGCAGGAGGACAATTTTTTTTTTTTGAGGCCAATCTGGGTAACTCAGTGAGACCATGACTCAAAATAAAATTTTTAAAAAGATAGGGTATGTCTGGGCTGGGGTAGTAGCTCAGTGGTAGAGCATTTGCCTCAGACATGTGGGGTACTGGGTTCGATCCTCAGCACCACATAAAAATAATTAAAGATATTGTGTCCATGTATAACTAAAAAAAATATTTTTTTTTTAAAGAAAGGAATGTAATTCAGTGGTATTATCCATTGAAATGTTTGCACAGAATAGTTGCAATTCCAATTCTTTTAATATAAAAGGTTTTTGGAGCCAGGCAAGGTGCCATGCACGTATAATCCCAGACTCAGAAAGCTGAGGCAGGAGGATTGCTTGAGCCCAGGAATTCAAGACCAATTTATGCAGCATAGCAAGACCCCATCTAAAAAAAAAAAAAAAAAAAGGAAAAAGTAGGCCCAAATATTTATTACATCGGATTAGGCCCCAACTTTCTTAACAAGATTCCTAAAGCGCAAGAAATAAAATAAAAATTAATAAATGGGATGGATTCAAACTAAAAAGCTTCTTCTCAGAAAAAAAACACCACCACAACAAAAAACAATGAGGTGAAGAGAGAGCCTACATTTTGGGAGCAAATTTTTGCCACATGCACGTCAGATAGAGCACTAATCTCCAGGATATTTAAAAAATTAAAAAAAACTTAACACCTTAAAAACCAAACAACCCAATCAATTAATGGGCTAAGGAGCTGCACAGACTTCTCAGAAGAAGCTATACAATTGATCAACAAATATATGAAAAAATGTTCAACATCTCTAGTAAGTAAAGACGTGCAAATCAAAACTACTCCAAGATTTCATCTCATGCCAGTCAGAATGGCAGTTATCAATAATACAAACAACAATAAGTGTTGGGGAGCATGTGAGGGGAAAGGCACACTCATACATTGCTGATGGGACTGAAAATTGGTGCAACCACTCTGGAAAGCAGTATGGAGATTCCTTAGAAAACTTAGAATGGAACCACCATTTAACCCAGCTATCCCACTCCTTGGTTTATACACAAAGGACTTAAAATCAGCATACTATAGTGATGCAGCCACATCAATGTTTATAACAGCTTAATTCACAATAGCTAAACTGTGGAAGTAACCTAGATGCCCTTCAATAGACGAATAAAGAAACATTGTGTGTGTGATATATATATATATATATATCACACACACACACACACAGTAGAATATTACTCAGCATTAAAAGAGAATAAAATCATGGCATTTGCAGGAAAGTGGAGCTGGAGAATATCATGCTAAGCAAAGTAAGCCAATCCCAAAAAACCAAAGCCCGAATGTTCTCTCTGATAAGTGGATGTTGGGGGTGGGGGCATGGGAAAAATGGAGGAACTTTGGGCAAAGGCAGTGGGGAAGGAAGGGGGTATGGAAAGATGGTGGAATGAGATGGATATTATTACCCAAGGTACATGTATGACTGCACATATGGTGTGAAGCTGCATCACTTAACAGAAAAATGAAAAGTTGTATTGCATTGTACAATGAATCAAAATGCATTCTGCTGTCACATATACCTAATTAAAATAAATAAATAAATTAAAAAATTATGATTGCCACATGTCACAACATGTTTGAACCTGGAGGACATCATTCTACATAGAATGGCAGTTATCAGGGGATGGTATACAAAGTATACAAAGTTTCATTGATGAAGAATAAGCTCTGGAATCCTTTATAGAGCATAGTGACAATAGTTAATATTGTGTGAAATTTGCCAGGAGTGCAGATTTTAAATATTCCTTACACACACAAAATGATAGATAAAATAATAAATGTTAGTTTGAGTTTATATTGATTAATTTCACAATGCATACATATTTGAAAACACGACACACTATACATCTGTAATTTTTTTTGTCAATTATGACGTGCAAAACTTTTTTATTTTAAACTAACAGTTGTGGCATTGCTGTAATGTAATCTAAAAATGAAATATGTATAATTTGTCAGCAAATTTATGCAGATTCATAATGATCACAGTTTTGGGCGGGTGTTAGGTTTTTAATTCTCCCTTGTAAACTTTTTAGATGAACTAGGATCATGTCTACATCAGGAAGGCAATTATTAATAAATAGAAAATGTGGGAAAAAAAACCCAAAACAAAAGATTTTCTGTTCATCAGTCACTTCTCACACAAATTCTCAAAAGTTAAAATAAATCCAATAGAGACAACATCAGACAATACTTATATTAAGTTTTTTCCTCACAATTCTGAAGGCTGGGAAATAAAAATTAAGGCAACATTGTTTGGCAAGGAACTTTTGCTGCATATTAACATGGTATGAGGCAGGGCGATAGGGGAGGAACAACTATGTCAGAAAAGCAAAAAAAAAAAAAAACCCTTTCATAAGAGCATTAATCCATTCATGAGGATACAGCCCTCATGATCTAAACACCTCCCACTAGGTTTCATCTCTCAACACTTCTGATTTGGGGATTTAGTTTCAACAAGAATTTTTGAAGAGAACAGAAACTAACTATAATACAGGTAACCAGTGATCTGACCTCCATCATTTTTTTTGGGAGGGGGGTAGGTTAGGTACTGGGGATTGAACCCAGGGGCATTTAATCACTAAGCCACATTCCCAGTCCTTCTCAGTCCTTTTAATTTTGTTTTTTTAGGCAGGACCTTGCTGAGTTGCTGAGCATCTGGTTAAATTGTTGAGGCTGGCCTTGAGCTTGTAATTGTCCTCCAGAGTCACTGGGGTTACAGGCCTGTGGCACCACACCTGGCAACACTATGCTTCTGTTTCTGAGAATGCCATATAAATGGAAAAATGGAGCCAACCTAGGGCACTTCTTTCACAAAACATGAAGCCTTTTAGATTCATCCATGTATTAGCAATTAATTCATTTCTTTATTGAAAAGTATTCCATTTTATGATACACCATAGCTTATCTACTCATTCAATGACATTGTTTTTTTTTTCTTTCTGCTTTTGACAATTATGAACATGAGTTTCATTTCTCTTCAGTAAATACTGAGGAGTGGGATTGCTGGTCCGCAAGGAATTTAAAAGAAACTGCCAAATCCCTTAAGCAATGTCAGAGCATTCCAGTTGTTCAGCCTCCTTGCCAGCTTGGATTAGATTCATTTTGTTTTAGTATTCTATAGGTATGTAATGATATCTCATGATTTTAATTCATATTTCCTACTGGCTAATATGTTTATATACTTCAAAAAGATCTATTACATTTAATTCTACTTGTCAAAGGACTATGTTTAATATTTTAGCATTCAGCCTACTGATGGAATAAAATGCTTTCATAAACTAAACTAGGCTTGATGTCTTTTTCAGAACCATTCACAACACTAGAGATTTTAAATTGGCCTCACAAGCAAAAAGTGAAAGTTTATGCAAAGTTCTTCAATTCGTTCAGCATAAAATGTACTAAAATAAATTTAATCTGTATTAAAGTTTTGTGGTAATTTAAAATTTAATTTATTGAGAAATTAAATAGCTTTCCCCCTCCACACACTGGGAATTGAATCCAGGGCCTTGTACCCACTATGCAGACTCTCTTACCACTGAGCTACATTCCCAGCCCTGAAAGCTTCTTTTCACAAATGTGCCTGTTTCCACAAGTATTTGTTGCTCAACATTTATTGAGTGTCTATTTTCTGTTAGGTACTATCTTAAACCTTAAGCCTATAAATGTTACCAAATCAAAGGATCTTAACCTCAAGGAATTTATATTACTTCAGTTTTTTAAAAATTAACTTCTTTTTGGACATAACTTTCCTATGTTCATATATGAATACGCGACTAGTGTAACTCCACACCATGTACAACCACAAGAAAAGTTATACTCCATGTACGTAAAATATGTTAAAATACACTCTGCTGTCATATATAGCTATAAGGAATATAAATAATCATTTAAAAAATAAAAATTAATTAACTTCTTATTTTTTAAAATAGGCTTTAATGAAGAAATACAAATTGCTAACAAATAAATGAAAAAAATGTTCATTCAACCTCACTAGCCATCGGGGAAATGCAAATCAAAATCATAATAAGATTTCATCTCACCTTAGAGTGGCTATTATCAAAAAATGAAGAAAATAACAAATACTGGTAAGGATGCAGAGAAAAGGGAATTCTTATACCCTGGTAGGAATGTAAATTAGTACAACCATTATGGAGAACATCATGAAAGTTTCTCAAAAAACTACAATGCCTACCATATGATCCAGTTATCCCACTTATAAGTACATATCCAAAGGAAATGAAATGACCATATCAAAAAGACACTTGCACACCCAAGTTTATTGCAGCACTATTTACAACAGCCAAGATGGAATCAACCTAGGTATTCACTAAAAGACAAATGGATAAATACAATATTTATATATTGGTATATATACACAATGGAATGCTATTCAGTCATAAAAAAGTGAAATCCTGTCATTTGCAGCCAAATGGGAGGAACTGGAGAATTTTATGTTAGCACACAGCCCATATACTCATGTGTGAAAGCTAAAAAAGTTGATCTCACAGTAGAAGAGATCAAAGTAGAAAGAGCAGAGTTGTAATTATTAGAGGCTAGGAAAGGCATAGAAGAAGAATGAGAAGAATAAGAAGGAAAAGAAGGAAAGTAGATAATGGGTACTAAAATAAGAGATAAAAGTTCAATTGAGCACAGTGGTGTGTGTCTGTTATCCCAGCTATTTAGGAGGATGAAGCAGGAGGATCACTTGAGCCCAAGAGTTCAAGACCAGCTTAGGCAAAAGAGCGAGACCCCCTATCAAAAAATAAAAAGGAGTAAGTTTAAGTATTCTCGAACCAAATAGGGTGACTGCAGATTATAATATAACCTGTTACATATTTTATTAAGGACCTAGAGCAAGGCATGGTTGTACACATATGTAATGCCAGTGGCTCAGGAGGCTGAGGCAAGAGGATGGTAAATTCAAAGCTAGGCTCAGCAACTTGGTGAGGCCCTAGGGCTGCCTCAAAAAAAAAAAAAAAAAAAAGGATATTGAAGGCTCCAAACACACACACACACACACACACATATAAATGATAAGGAAATAGAAATGCTAATTATACTGATTTGAATAGCATATAATGTGTATGTAAATTAAATTATTATTTTAAATTCAAAAATTCAATAAGACTTTATTTTTTTAGAACTGTTTTAGATTTATAAAAAATTCTGAAGATTGTATAATATAGAGTTCCCATATACTACCCCCACCCAGTTTTTGTAATCGCTAACATCTTACACTAGTATGGTATATTTGCTACACTTTGATAAATTACTATGTAGTTCTAAATGTAGAGGAGCTGGAGGATAGAAATATCGTTTGTAGTGTTGTTTTCATATAAAGGGAAAGTACATTGTACAATTTGTTCATTCTTAGTGGCCTGCTTCTTTTTACATAGAAAAAATATAATGCTTCCCAGGTGGCAAGCATGAAATGCTTGGTATATTTACTAGCTTTACAGTAATCATCCAGGATTATATATCTGAACCTGGGGTTAAACCATGAATTGTACATAATTTACTTTTTTTGTGTAATTGAGACAGAATAGTGTTTTAGTTTTATTTATGCTACCATAATGAACTACCACAGACTGGATAATCTGTAAGGAACACAGATTTATGGAAATTTATTTCTTACAGTTCTGGAGAGAGTGAAGCCAAGATCAAAGTGCTGGCATTTGGTGTTTCATGAGGGCCTTCCTTGTGTATCCTCATATGGTAGAAGGGACAGAAGAGCAAAGAACAGGAGATAATGCAATGTTCCTGCAATATGGAGGAGCAGAAGAGAATGAACCCACTCCCGCAAGCACTTTCATAAGGGTCCTAATCCCATTCATGGAAGCTCTACCCTCATTACTTAATCAACTTTGTTCCACTTTTTTTTTTTTTTTTTTTTTTTTGGTCCTGGGGGCTGAACTCAGAGACACTTGACCACTGAGCCACATCCTCAGTTCTTTTTGTATTTTATTTAGGGACAGTCTTGCTGAATTGCCTAGTGCCTTGCTGAGTCACTGAGGCTGGCTGTGAACTGATGTTCCTCCTGCCTTGGTCTCCCAAGCTTCTGGGATTATGGGTATTCACCACCACACCTGGCAAGGCTCCACTTCTTTTTTTTTTTTTTTTTAATTTTTTTTTTTTTAGTTTTTATAGTTGAACACAACACTTTTATTTTATTTATTTATTTTTATGTGGTGCTGAGGATTGAACCCAGCGCCTTGCCCGTACTAGGTGAGCTCTCTACTACTGAGCCACAACCCCAGCCCCAAGGCTCCTCTTCTTTTTTTAAAAAAAAATTTTTTTAATATTTATTTTTTAGTTGTAACTGGACAAAATATCTCTATTTTTTAATTTATTTTTATGTAGTGCTGAGGATCGAACCCAGGGCACATGCTAGGCGAGCTGTCTATGCTGAGCCACAACCCAAGCCCATGAAATAAACATTTTAAATGCATATATTATATACTTCCAAGATTCAAATGTGGTTTATCTATGGCCAATACTGACCTAAAATGCTGTTTCAATGAAAATGAAGTCAACACCTTAGAATATATATGAATTTGATAATTGTTTTTAAATGAACCTGGAGATATGAATATAATTGAGCTGGTTTAATATGTTTGTAGACCAGTTTCAGGTTAATAAGCCTAAGAAAAATTAAACAGAAAGAAGAAAACGGTTTGTGAGGAAGTTTTTCTCAGTTAACAAATGCTTCATTTAATAAATGGTATTAGAAGGTAAATGTAAAATGCCCAGAGAAAATTTGTTGACAGGTATCATGTACTTACAATGTATAGCCATTTTTGTGAAAAATCAAGTTAGATTATTTACTTTTCCCTACCTGTCCTCTCTGGCTTCTCTTTTGTTTTATTTTCACTCTCTCCTTCCCTGCTCCTCACCCCCTTCTTCTCCCTCTCCTTTTTTTCTTTTCCTTTTCTCTTTCTGCCCTTATCAATCTATTCTTTTCCCTCCCTTTCTTTCTACCAGTTGTTCCGGAGGTATTTTAACGTAGGAAGCATTTCAGACATTAAAAAGTACAGTAATTCATATAGCCAACTTTATTCACCACTGAAATTAAGCAGACAGTAATTTGTTTTGCAGGACTTCATTGGTTCTTTTATACAGATACAAGCAGAAGAGCAGAAATTCTTGACTTTTATTCATTTCCCTATCTTCTGCTCTTTGAATAATGTCTGGCTTGTAGTAGGTGCCCAACAAGTATTTATTTAAAATGATCAATAAAGGAAAACCAATAGAGCCAATACATAGAACAGTAACAAAAAATATTAAGCATCAAGGCAGGAGTGTTTGAAAAAGAGTGAGAAATTTTTAATAAATCTTGAAAGCAGTCCATGGTCCTTGGTAACCTAGGCAGTCACCAAAGCATTAGTTTTTACCTTAGCACATACCACAGTAGAATGTTGGTATTTAAGGCACATGTTCTGGAGACAGATTGACTGAATTCAGATCCCGTTTTTCACTTAACTTTGTGTCATTGGGCAAATTATGTTCTTTCTGTTTCCTTTTCTGTAGAGATGAAACTAAATATTGTAAAAATTAAAATGTGTTAATGTATGTGAAAAAGGTACTTACAGCAACACCTGGCTTATAATGAATGCTTAATAATTGTTGCTTTCTAGTATTATTACCATCAGATGACCCAGGCACTGTATGTTGACCACTTCTCCTTGGTGGTCTCTTAATTTGGCAAAAGGTGACTTTTCTATTTTGTGCAGTGTCTGCTAGTATGAAGTGTCTACAAACTTTGTAACTGAGGATACAATCTTATTTTTTTCATGCTAGCAAAGATAGTACTTTAAATTTTCTCTTATTGCTTTTGAATTTATTGACTTTTTAAAAAGGATGGTATTAATATAACCTCACTGGTAGGTAATAATCATAATACCATAATATTAAATCAGTGAAAATTAAGCAGTGTTTTTTTAAAGGCCAAAATATATTCTTATTGATATTTTATTTAAATAGCTTCTTATCCTGAAATCATGACAGATTTTGTTAACTGATGATAATTTTATGTAGATCTGAAAAGATGATCCCAACAGTTGTCAAGTACATAGTTTTGAATTATGGAATTATTAACTTATGCCTTTAATGTCAGCATAAGGAGGGAAAGAGCTGATAGTTTTTTTCTATTTTGAACTTGAAATGTATTCCATCCCATCCAAAACCATTGAGCATTTCTATGTTAATGATGTATCAGGAATAGTGAAATTCACAAAAAGTAGATATTTAAGGGTTCTAAACTTATTTCCATTATATTGAAAAAAAAAAACCAAGTTTGATTATTTATTGAGGAAAGATAATTCTTTAAGATAAATACCAGTGTTTAGTTTTAGTTTTAAAAAATGTTTGTTTTATTGTACTGAATTGCATGGGAGCTATGTGATGACATGGCAGTCAATTTTATTTCTTGTTCCTTATTCTAACAGATTAGAAGTTTTCTGGAAGAAAAATCTATTGCTCTAATAGTTTTAGTTCTCAAACTTATGTTCTTAAGATCCATTTTACATTCTTAAATTTACTGAGGGACTAGATTATAAGGAGCTTTTGTTTTTTTGAGTTGGTTATTTTATTAACATAATTATTAATCGATCACAAGAGTCAAATTATTCTTGCATGAAAGTGGGTGGAATTGGAGAGCATTATGTTAAGTGAATTAAGCTAGTATCAGAAAGTCAAGGATTTTATGTTTTCTTTCATATGTGATAGACAGAAAAAAGGGGACCAAGGGAAAGACAGGGGGAATCTCATGAAAATAACAGGGAAACCAGTAGAACTGAGGAAGAGAGGACCAGGGGAATGGAGGAGGGAAGGGAAAGGGGAGGAACTGAGGAATGAAGTTGACTAAATAATGTTATGTGCATGTATGAATATGTCACAATATACTACTACAATAAAAAATAAGGGAAAATTGTCATTAATAATACATGTTTATGTAACTTTTTAAAAATAAAAAAAAAACGAGTGGCATTGTTTTATTCTTTTGACATCTCTTTTAAGTAGATTTCTATCTATTTCTCTATTCAATACCTTGCAGTGTTTTCAATGAACTATATAAAGAGAATCTGGCCTCATGTATATAGTTAGGGAAGGGAGAAGTATTTTAATTGCTTGTTAGATGATGGTAAGTATACTTTTTGGATATTATTTTAAAATATCAAGTGAAAGTTTTTGAATTCTAAAATCTGAAACTCTATTAAATGAACATTTTTTACTTTTTTTTTTTTTTTTTTTTTTACTGTGCTTAACTAAAATAGTTTGGTGTCAATACCTTGGTTTGTATAAAAAAGTTTTACTCACCTTTGTTTTTTGCACTGTCCATACAAATATTAACTTTGTGAAAAAGGCAAATAATATCTTAGTGTTGCTATGAAAATAATTTTGGTCTTTTGGATTCTTGAAAAGATTTTGGAGGTCTCAGTAGATCTATGGACCATACTTTTTGCTCTGTAGGGCAGTTGGTGAACAGTTATTTGAAGGATAATTGTTTACTGATACATATTTTGTTTTTTGACTTGAATTGTCCTGTTCAACTTTTCATTTTAGTTAAATTTCATAGCGGAGTCCAGGTAGTAGAAGTAGTTTCTTCAGAAGAACCATTCTCAAATATTATTTAACAGGGGCTGGGGATGTGGCTCAAGCGGTAGCGCGCTCGCCTGGCATGCGTGCGGCCCAGCTTCGAGCCTCAGCACCACATACAAACAAAGATGTTGTGTCCGCCGATAACTAAAAAATAAATATTAAAATTCTCTCTCTCTCTCTCTCTCTCCCTCTCTCACTCTCTATTTAAAAAAAAAAATATTATTTAACAGTCCCAAAGCCTTCAAAGTGAAAAGAAAATAATTTTAGTGACTCTTTGAATTTAGGTTTTAGAAAAAGGGTAATTCCATTTGATGGGATTTTTTTTTTTTTTTAAATCAGTTGGTGATTGGTAGAAAAGTTTCAAAATAATGTCCTTATGCATGTGCCCGCCTCCTCTCCCCCATACTGGGCTTAGAACCCAGGCTCTTTTTATTTTGAGATAAGTTCTCACACTAAGTTGCTGAGATTGTCCTCAAACTTTGGATCCTCCTGCCTCAGCCTCCCACATTACTGAGATTGCAATCATACACCTGGATATACTGTCCTTATCTTTAACTTGTGTCTCTGGAACACTTACATGTTGAAATTTTAAGACTGGAGGAATATAGGTCGAGAGGTTCCAAACCTTTATCTATCTCATCCTCATAAAAATTTGAGTGATTACTTTCTTTTATCTTACTTTTTCTCTTTTGAGGTCTAAAAGTTTAGTCAAAATAAGGATTCAGCTACTAGGAAGAGCTACTTGGTTTGTTTTCTCATGCAGATTGTCAGTGCTGGTGGTTCTTTATATGTAGGTTCAGTTATTTCAGATATTTATTGAGTGTGCCCTGTTGTGGCTGACACTGCCTGGCTCTGGGAATGAATCAGATAAAAGGCAGATATTGACAGACATGATCTCAGTTCCTGTTAATGTGTGCTGTCAAATTTTGAACTTTAGAGTTGAGCAGAATCTTCCCTCTCCTTCAGCTTGTCTTCGGTTAGGTTTTCTCCTTTGTTCCAGTCCCAAATTTATTATCCCAGTGTCCTTTAAATTTTTTTTTAAAGTTTTAGATTTTAAAAATAACTTCAGATTTGTAAAGAAAGTTCAAGAATAGTACAAAGAATTCTTTAGCTTTTATCTGATTCCCTAAATGTTAGTATTTTACCACATTTTCTTTATAATTTTATCTTTTTATTATATATGTATTATTTTTCTGAATTATTGGAAAGTTGGCAGACATGATTCTCTAAAATTTCAATGTTATTTTATGAAATGAAGGATATTCTGAAGTAACCAAAAGATGTTATCTATAAACATTATTCATTTAGTCTATATATTTGTTAAATTTTAGTCTTTCTTTAGGTCTTATTTAAATTTTAGTAATTGATCATGTATAGCAAAAGAAAACTTTTTCCTAATTCAGGAATAAATTCAGAACTTTGAGTTGTTATTGGTTCTGTTTTGTTTCTTTTATTTGGAAAACTTTCTCTGCCTGCTTTATGACACTTTTTTGAAACATTGACCAGTTGTTTTGTGAAATGTTCTTTAGTTTGGGTTTGGATGTTTCCTTTTAAGTCGAATCAGGTTATGTATTTTTGGCAGGCATACCACAGTAGTGATGTTTTGTCCTTCTCAGGGTGTTATATCCTGAAACATATTGGTGATATCCCATTATTGGTGATATTAACTTTGATCACCTGCCAGTTTTCATCCCTATAAAGGTACTATTTTTTCCTCCTTGTAATTAAGATGTATCTTAAGGGAATACTTGAGACTGTAAATGTCTGGTTTCTCATCACACTTTATTCACTACTTTTATATACTTTTGAAGAATTTTGATTGAACCAGTTACTAATATGATGGTGATTTCCCCCTTTATTCAGAAGGCATTCTTTTCTCTCTCACATACCCTCACATTCTTATTTTACCTTCTGCTACCAGATGACTGCCATTTATTTTAATTCTCAGATGATTTCACATTTGGCTCCTTGAGACTGACCTCCAGTTTTGCTTTTTCTTTGGAGTGAATAATTTATTAAGTTTTACTTTGATTATTGATTTAATTGGATTTAGGCCTACTGTTTATTATTTGATAATTGTTTATTCTCTATTTTGTAGCTTGTCTTTATTCCATTACTTCCTTTATTTGGTTTATTTCAATGTTTTAATATTTTTTTGTTTTAATATATTTCCTGGCTGTTTATACCTCTTTGTGATATCTTCAGTCTTTTAGGATTACAGTATATATCCTTAACTGTTCAGTTCTCTTAGGGTTATTATTGTTTCATTTCTCATTAAATTTAGAAATTGTGCAACCAGATAGGTCCATTTACTCCCTGCCTTTTGCTTCATGTTAATAGTTGTTCTGTGTTTTATATTGATGTGTGCATCATTATAATTCCCACAAACACTGTTACACTATTGGTTTCATATGGTCATATGTATTTTAAAGAAACTAAGAACAATTATTTACCCATATATTTATTGTTTCTGATTATTTTTTTTTGTCTTACTGAAGACTTAGGTTTTGATCTAGTATTGTTTTTCTCCAACCTGAAGAACTTCCTTAGTAGTTCTTCTAAGTGGAGGCCTGCTGATAATAAATTCTCTTAGTTCTTTCATCTGCAGGTATTTTTGTTTTGCTTTTGCTTTTGAAGGTCATTTTGACAGTTCTTTTAGCAAGATGTTGTTCTGTTATTTTTATGAGAAGTCCTTAGTTTTGATTTGTATATAACATGTGTCTCTAGTTTCTTCAAGATACCTTAAAGAAATGTTATAAGTATATAAACATATATACTTACATTTATTTATTTTTTATTTTTTATTTTATTTTTGTTATTGGTTGCTCAAAACATTATAAAGCTCTTGACATATCATATTTCATACACTAGATTCAAGATGGTTATGAACTCCCAATTTTACCCCAAATACAGATTGCAGAATCACATAGGTTACACATCCACATTTTTACATAATGCCCTATTAGGGATTGTTGTATTCTGCTACCTTTCCTATCCTCTACTATCCCCCCTCCCCTCCCCTCCATCTTCTCTCTGTACCCCATCTACTGTAATTCATTTCTTTCCTTGTTAATTTTCCCATTCCCCTCACAACCTCTTATATGTAATTTTGTATAACAATGAGGGTCTCCCTCCATTACCATGCAATTTCCTTTTTTTTCTCTCTTTCCCTCCCACCTCATGTATCTGTTTAGTGTTAATCTTTTCTTCCTGCTCTTCCTCCCTGCTCTGTTCTTAGTTCTCATTATATCAAAGAAGACATTTGGCATTTGTTTTTTAGGGATTGGCTAGCTTCACTGACCATAATCTGCTCTAGTGCCATCCATTTCCCTGCAAATTCCATGATTTTGTCATTTTTTAATGCTGCGTAATACTCCATTGTGTATAAATGCCACATTTTTTTTTATCCATTCATCTATTGAAGGGCAACTAGGTTGGTTCCACAGTCTAGCAATTATGAATTGTGCTGCTATGAACATCGATGTAGTAGTATCCCTGTAGTACGCTCTTTTAAGGTCTTCAGGGAATAGTCCGAGAAGGGCAATAGCTGGGTCAAATGGTGGTTCCATTCCCAGCTTTCCCAAGAATCTCCATACTGCTTTCCAGATTGGCCATACCAGTTTGCAGTCCCACCAGCAATGTACAAGAGTACCTTTTCCCCACATCCTCTTCAGCACTTGTTGTTGTTTGACTTCATAATGGCTGCCAATCTTACTGGAGTGAGATGGTATCTTAGGGTGGTTTTGATTTGCATTTCTCTGACTGCTAGAGATGGTGAGCACTTTTTCATGTACTTGTTGATTGATTGTATGTCCTCCTCTGAAAAGTGTCTGTTCAGGTCTTTGGCCCATTTGTTGATTGGGTTATTTGTTTTCTTGTTGTTTAATTTTTTGAGTTCTTTGTATACTCTGGATATTAGGGCTCTATCTGAAGTGTGAGGAATAAAAATTTGTTCCCATGATGTAGGCTCCCTATTTACCTCTTTTATTGTTTCTCTTGCTGAGAGAAAACTTTTCAGTTTAAGTAAGTCCCATTTGTTGATTCTTGTTATTAACTTTTGTGCTATGGGTGTCCTATTAAGGAATTTAGAGCCCGACCCCACAATATGTAGATTGGAGACAGCTTTTTCTTCTATCAGACGCAAAGTCTCTGATTTGATATCTAGCTCCTTGATCCACTTTGAGTTAACTTTTGTGCATGGCGAGAGGAGGGGATTCAGTTTCATTTTGTTGCATATGGATCTCCAGTTTTCCCAACACCATTTGTTGAAGATGCTATCCTCCTTCCATTGCATGCTTTTAGCTCCTTTATCAAATATAAGATAGTTGTAGCTTTGTGGATTAGTCTCTGTGTCCTCTATTCTGTACCATTGGTCCACCCGCCTGTTTTGGTACCAGTACCATGCTGTTTTCGTTACTATTGCTCTGTAATATAGTTTTAAATCTGGGATTGCTATACCGCCTGATTCACACTTCCTGCTTAGAATTGCTTTTGCTATTCTGGGTCTTTTATTTTTCCATATGAATTTCATGATTGCTTTATCTATTTCTACAAGAAATGCTGTTGGGATTTTGATTGGCATTGCATTAAACCTATAGAGAACTTTTGGTAATATCGCCATTTTGATGATGTTAGTTCTGCCTATCCATGAACAGGGTATATTTTTCCATCTTCTAAGATCTTCTTCTACTTCTCTCTTTAGGGTTCTATAGTTTTCATTGTATAAATCTTTCACCTCTTTTGTTAGGTTTATTCCCAAGTATTTTATTTTTTTTGAGGATATTGTGAATGGAGTGCTTTTCCTCATTTCCGTTTCAGAAGTTTTGTCGCTGATATACAGAAATGCCTTTGATTTATGCGTGTTGATTTTATATCCTGCCACTTTGCTGAATTCATTTATTAGTTCTAGTAGTTTTTTTGTAGACCCTTTTGGGTCTTCTAGGTATAGAATCATGTCATCTGCAAATAGTGATAATTTAAGTTCTTCCTTTCCTATTTTTATGCCTTTAATTTCTTTCGTTTGTCTAATTGCTCTGGCCAGTGTTTCGAGAACTATATTGAATAGAAGTGGTGATAGAGGGCATCCCTGTCTTGTTCCAGATTTTAGGGGGAATGCCTTCAATTTTTCTCCATTGAGAATGATGCTAGCCTGAGGCTTAGCATAGATAGCTTTTACAATGTCGAGGTAAGTTTCTGTTATCCCTAATTTTTCTAATGTTTTGAACATAAAGGGATGCTGTACTTTGTCGAATGCTTTTTCTGCATCTATTGAAATGATCATATGGTTCTTATCTTTAAGTCTATTGATGTGGTGAATAACATTTATTGATTTCCGTATATTGAACCATCCTTGCATCCCAGGGATGAATCCTACTTGATCATGGTGCACAATTTTTTTGATGTGCATTTGTATCTGATTCGCCAGAATTTTATTGAGGATTTTTGCATCTAGGTTCATCAGAGATATTGGTTGTAGTTTTCTTTCTTTGAGGTGTCTTTGTCTGATTTTGGAATCAGGGTGATGTTGGCCTCATAAAATTAATTTGGCAGAGCTCCCTCTTTTTCTATTTCCTGAAATAACTTGAAAAGTATTGGTATTAATTCTTCCTTGAAGGTTTCGTAAAACTCTGCTGTATACCTATCCGGTCCTGGGCTTTTCTTGGTTGGAAGTCTTGATTGCTTCTTCTATTTCATCTATTGATATTGGTCTGTTTAAGTTGTGAGTATCCTCCTGACTCAGTCTGGGCAAATAATATGACTTAAGGAATTTATCGATGTCTTCACTATCTTCTATTTTATTGGAATATAGGTTTTCAAAATAATTTCTAATTATCTTCTGTATTTCTGTAGCGTCTGTTGTGATATTGCCTTTTTCATCCCGTAAGTTAGTAATTTGAGTTCTCTCTCTTCTTCTCTTCGTTAGCATGGCTAAGGGTCTGTCGATCTTATTTATTTTTTCAAAGAACCAACTTTTAGTTAATTTTTTCAATAGTTTCTTTTGTTTCAATTTCATTGATTTCTGCTCTGATTTTAATTATTTCTTGCCTTGTGCTACATTTGCTGTTGTTTTGTTCTTCCTTTTCTAGGGCTTTGAGATGAAGTGTGAGCTCATTTATTTGTTGGTTTTTCCTTTTTTTGAGGAATGACCTCCAAGCGATGAATTTCCCTCTTAAAACTGCTTTCATTGTGTCCCATAGATTCCGATATGTTGTGTCTGTATTTTCATTTATCTCTTAAGAATTTTTTGATTTCCTCCTTTATGTCTTCTGTAACCCATTGATCATTCAGTAACATATTGTTCATTTTCCATGTGATGTAAGATTTTTCCTTCCTTCTTTTATCATTGATTTCCAGTTTCATTCCATTATGATCAGGTAAAATGCATGGTATTATCTCCACCCCTGTATATTTACTGAGGGTTGCCCTATGGCATAATATATGGTCTATTTTTGAGAATGATCCATGTGTTGCTGAGAAAAAAGTATATCCACTTGATGATGGTTGATATATTCTATATATGTCAGTTAGGTCTAGGTTGTTGATTGTGATATTGAGTTCTATAGTTTCTTTATTCAACTTTTGTGTGGAGAATCTGTCCAATGGTGAGAGAGGTGTGTTGAAGTCACCCATAATTATTGTGTTGTGGTCTATTTGATTCTTGAACTTGAGGAGAATTTGTTTTATGAACGTCGCAGCACCATTATTTGGTGCATAAATATTGATAATTGTTATGTCTTGTTGGTGAATGGTTCCTTTTAACAGTATATAATGTCCTTCTTTATCCCTTTTGATTAACTTAGTCTTGAAGTCAATTTTATTCGATATGAGGATGGCCACCCCTGCTTGCTTACGAGGACCGTGTGCGTGGTATATTTTTTCCCAACCTGTCACCTTCAGCCTGTGTATGTCTTTTCCAATCAGATGTGTCTCCTGTAGGCAGCATATTGTTGGATTTGTTTTTTTAATCCATGTTACCAGCCTATGTTGCTTTATTGGAGAGTTTAAGCCATTAACGTTTAGAGTTACTATTGATATATGGTTTGTACTTCCAGCCATGTTTGTTTATCATCTTTTTTTTTTTTTTTTTAAATTTAGTTTGTTTCTCCATGGTTAGCTTTCCCCCCACCTTCTGTCTTTATAGAGGCACTTCCCACTGATGGTTTTGGTTATGTTTAAGCTTTATTGGAGAGTTTAAGCCATTAACGTTTAGAGTTACTATTGATATATGGTTTGTACTTCCAGCCATGTTTGTTTATCATCTTTTTTTTTTTTTTTTTTTTTAATTTAGTTTGTTTCTCCATGGTTAGCTTTCCCCCCACCTTCTGTCTCTATAGAGGCACTTCCCACTGATGGTTTTGGTTATTGTTTTTCATTTTTTCCTCGTGTAGTGTTTTGCTCAAGATGCTTTGCAATGCTGGTTTTCTGGCTGCAAATTCTTTTAGCTTTTGTTTACCATGAAAGATTTTTATTTCGTTGTCATACCTGAAGCTTAATTTTGCTGGATACAGAATTCTTGGTTGGCATCCATTGTCTTTCAGTGTTTGAAATACATTGTTCCAGGATCTTCTCACTTTCAGCGTCTATGATGAAAAATCCGTTGTTAACCTTATTGGTTTACCCCTGAATGTAATCTGCCTCCTTTCTCTTGTAGCTTTTAATATTTTCTCTTTGTTCTGTATATTGGTTATCTTCATAACAATGTGTCTTGGCGTTGGTCTACTGTGATTTTGTATGCTCGGTGTCCTGTATGCATCTACAATTTGTATATTCGTTTCCTTTTTTATTTCTGGAAAATTTTCTGTAATTATTTCATTCACCAGGTTACTCATTCCCTTGGTTTGAATCTCTATACCTTCCTCTATCCTGATGACTCTTAGGTTTGGATTTTTTTTATGTTATCCTATATCTCTTGGATGTTTTTCTCGTGATTTTTTACCAGCCTTTCTGAGTTGGCTAGACTCTTTTCAAGATGATATATTTTGTCTTCATTATCTGGCGTTCTGGCTTCTACTTGCTCCACTCTGTTAGTGATACTCTCAATTGAGTTTTTAATTTGGTTTATCGTTTCCTTCATTTCTAGAATTATTGTTTGATTTTTTTTATGATCTGTATCTCCTGATAAAGATGCTTAACTTCTTCTTTTATCTGTTTATGTAATTCAATTTCAATGTGTTCTTTCACTGTTTGAATTTGCTGTCTCATATCCTCTTTAAGGTTCCATTCCATCTGTCTAAGGTATTCCTTGAGTTCTTTATATGACCATTTTTCTGATGACTCTAGGACCTCCTGAATATTTAGGCTGTCATGCATTGTTTGTACTCCTTTTCTTCCTTGTTTTTTCATGCTGCTCATGTTGCTTCTTGTTCTGTTTGACTGCTGAGTTACTGTTTACTCCTATAAATTTATTTGATGCTTGGGAGGAAAGGTATTAGAAGGGAAGGGAAGAAGTCACTAAAGAGAATGAGAGTAAGCAGGTAGAATTCAAGGAAGGGGGAATAAGAAAATTGAAAAGAAATGAAAAGACAAAAGAAAAACATAAAAGAGAAGAAAAGAAAAAAATTAAAAAAAAATTAAAAACAACAACGAAAAAGGAAAATGAAAAAAAAAACCAAATTAAAAAAAAAATTAATAAATGTAGCCTTAGAGTTTGATTAACTTCTCTTCCAGGAGATGGAGCTGTGCCCACCGGGCCAAGCTTCTCCTCTCAATATGCAGGAACCAATCAGTGTGTGTGTTCTGCGGGGCCCAGACTGTACACCCCAGATCCATGTCTGCTCAGCATTGCCTAGTGATCCTGAGCAAACAGCATTTAGACAATTTACGGCTCCCGCAGTTGAAGATGTCAGAGACTTGATCTCTCCCCACCTGCCACCATGTTAGATCTCCTCAATGATATTCATGTTACCCTTCATGTTACCCTTACAGCTTCCTGGCCTAAGCAAGTTCTTGGGATTATACAAACTGCTGCTTCTGTTTCCAGTCCAGATTTCTAGAAATAAAACCCTGCCACCGTTGCCTTCGCCTCTGGGTTGCGCTCATGGGAGCCGTGCTTGTTTGCGACCATATCGGAGCCCCTGCGGCCGCGGCCTCCGCAGCTCTCAGCCCGGTGCCGGGGCCCCGGGACCCAAGCGGCTGCTGCCGCGGCTCTCCGTCCTCCTCCTCTGGAGCACTGGACCCCTCGCAGGGGGGTGCAGAACGACCCCAGTGCAGGCTCTGCCCGAAGGTGCAGCAGCGAACAGGCGACCGAGGCGCACGAGGCCGCGGCCCAGCCCTCGGAGGACAGGGCTCCGCAGGCAGCCCAGCTCCAACCTCTAGATGCTGCTGCCGGACAATGTAGATAGAGTCATCAAGACAGCGATCCGAAGGCAAATGGCGGCTCCCGCCGGGTGGATTTTCAGCACCGAAACCACAGCCCAGCCCACAATCCCAATCCACAAACTCTTCCTGTATAAAAGTTATTAAAAAAAAAAAAAAAAAGGGCGGGGCGCACTGAACTTTCTTTGCCTCGGGTACTTACAATCCACTGCTGATTACACATTCAGCTTCTCTGCCCGGGGCAAAGCGAAAGCGCCCGCAGCTCTGAGCAGCCAAGTGTCCGGGAGCCAAGCGGCTCTTTTTGGATCTCTTTGTTCTTCCTGCTGCTTAGCAAAGTAGTCCACTACAGATTAATGGTGAAAGGAGCTCTAACAAGCTGCGCGAAATCCCGATTAAAGCCGCTGCTCTGAGCACCATGGTCAGCACTTCAGCAACCCCCATATGCAGGGGCCATCTTATACTTATGTTTATACTTAGAGTTAGCAGAGGTTTTTGCCACTGTAAGTTTGTGTTTATTATCAGATCTAGGGAAATTTTTAGTCATTGTTTCTTCAAATAATTTTTACTTACCATTTACATTCTACTGTTCTTCTGGGATATAAATGTTAGTGGTTTTATTTATTTAAAATTTTCAGGGCCCCGAGACTGTTTATTTTCTTTTTTCAACTATTTTGTTCTTCTGAATGGATAGTTTCTTTTAATCTATCCCTAGGTTCACTGACTTTTTCCTGTCATCTTCAATTTGTTTTAAGTCCATCTAGTTATGCTTTTTTAAAAATTTCAGATATTTTTTCTTATTACAGAATTTCTATTTGCCTCTTTTATGGTTTTTTTTTCCCCTATGAGTATGTATTTTCTCTTATTCATTGGTCATAATTATTTTAGCTGTTTTAAAATGCTTGTCTGCTGACAACATCTGGTCCACTAAGTCATTATCTATGGTTTGTTTATTTAATGTCATTTTCCTGGCCTTGGTATGTTAATGTAATTGATAACATGCTTTGTGGTATGTATGTAGTGGATTCTTTTTATTTATTCAAAAAGAGCTTCTATCTTTGTGTTAGCAGATAATTAATTTGGTTGTATTATTGTATCTCAGAGGGAATTTCAACTCTCATTTCAGTTGTTTTATCATTAGGTAGAGTCTCCAGCTTAGGTGTAGTTCCCTGCAGTTTGTTGGTCATTCAGTAGGCTTGCTACAGATTTGAGAAGAGTTAACATAGCATTTAAAATCTCCACATTTGTCCTCTTTCCTTTCTGTAATTTCCTCCTTCATTTTTCATAATTTGTGATTGCCTTGAGTACTTCTCTGGTTCTCTGGAAAATAAAACAGCAAATAAAAAACTGTGGTTTTTCTCTTAGAAATTTTAGCTACTTTGTGTGTGGCTGCTGATTGTGGACTGACATGCTGTCTGCAATATGTTTGGAAGTTTACCACTTGTCATTCTCTTTAAATATATATATTGTCATCCAGGATCTGCCTGCTTTTGTTCATGGCCCTGTCTTCAAGTAGTAGTATTTTATTGAATTGTTGTCTGCAGAAGGATTAGAATGGTTCAAGCTTTTTCTGCCATACTGTTTGTAGAACTCCCCCCCCCCCAACTGTATACCATGAAAGAGCTGGCCATGGGAAGAGCAGTTTTCTCTGATTTTCCCATATTTGATTTTAAAACCTCTTCAAAGAAGGAGAAACTAATGATTTTCCTGTCAACTTTGAAACTTTAGAAGCCCAACTAAGTATGTTGGATTCACGGCAAGCTGAACCCCAATTGGATTGGGCGTCCCACACTGGGTACTTCATATCTGGTCAAAAAGCCAAAGAAATCAAGTCCACCCTTCTCTGGCTACCCACAACCCAGCCCTGCCACCTCCATGAGCTCCAGAGCCTAAGTGACTTTTATTTACAGTTGTTTATGATAACTTTAATTTCATGTTCAAATTTGGTCAGGGAGCCTCTATGTTTTTGTGTCTTTACATATGTGTTTATCTTTTGGTATATATTCTTTTCTAGTCTTCAAACGTGCTTTCAGGCACAAAATGATCTCCTGGGCTTCCATTTTACACTTTCCCTGCCAAATACAGGAACCAAGATCTGGGTGCCAAGATAATTTTTTCAAGTGTATCAATTGCTTCTAAAGACCTCTTGTTAGACAGAGCTAAGATACACTGTTTATTTAAAATGTAAATTTACATCTACATCCCAATTTAACACAGAGTTTATTTTGTCTTAACTTTTTAAAATTTTGTATTTCATGTTTTTTCTAATATAAAGTAGATAATAATAAAAGTCTTAGTTTCTAATAATGAATTTAGTTATTTCTTTTATCCAACAAGATGTGAAATATTTTCTTTTTCAAATCACAATACCACTGTTCTCATAAAATTGAATGGATTTCAAGACTTAACAGTTCTTTTTCCCCTTAGAATACACCCTGTAGGGGCTGGGATTGTGGCTCAGAGGTAGAGCATTCGCCTGGCACATGCAAAGCCATGGGTTCGATCTCAGCACTACATAAAAATAAATAAATAAAATAGAGGTATTGTGACCAACTACAACTAACAAATATTAAAAAAAAAAAAATACACCCTGTAGCCAGGGTGAAAGTTACTTTAAATAATTCTTTTCTGTGTGGTTATTTTAATCCAGTATAAATTTAGGTTTGTTTTCTTTTTATTGCTCTGGATTTAATTTTTGCAAAACATTCACTTAGTGCAAATAGCAAAACTACCCCATAAGATATACTTATGAGTCTGTTTTTTTCATCCCATTTTCTCCCTCCTTATTCCTTTCCTTCTCACGCCTTTTAATGTAACTTTTTATTAGCTTTTAATTTTTTTTCCGGTGTTTCCTTTTAGAAAACTAAAATATATTGAATTTGTTTTTTGTTAAAAGCTGGAATACCATATATTTTATCTTGTTCTTACTTTGTTTGTGTTTTTATGACAGAATATCTTCAAGAGTCCTCCACATCAGTGCATAGAAATCTTTTGACTCTTGTACAGCTGTATAATATCCCTTGTATTTATGTAAAAAAGTTTATTCAGTCAGGTTGTATTGGGATATTTCTTTCTTTTCTCTCCCTCCCTCTCTCTCTCTCTCTTTTTTTTTTTTTGGTACCAGGGATTTAACTCAAGGGTACTTGACCACTGAGCCACATCCCCAGCCCTATTTTGTGATTTATTTAGAGACAGGGTCCCACTGAATTGCTTAGTGCCTTGCTTTTGCTGAGACTGGCTTTGAACTCTCAATCCTCCTGCCTCAATCTCCTCAGTCACTGGGGTTATAGGCAGCACCACCACTCCTGGCATGTACTGGGATATGTCTAATCTTTCCCATTCCAAATAATGTCTCAGGGAATAATGGTCTATATTTAATTGTAAAACTTTATCTTCAGGGTGGTCACAGGGTCAGGGAATTGTTGAGTCACAGCCTAAAATTACTGCTGTCCAGTAGAAATTGTGAGCCATATTTGGCTAATACAGATTTAAAATTACACATGAAAAATTACGAAGTTTTAACTAAATTATAGGTCCAGACATTATCACGTGTATCTAAAATATCATTCCCAGTGTTCAACATGAATATGTTATCAAAATAAAATTTATCAATGTATTTTAATTTTATTTGGTATTATTACATCTTGAAAATCTGTGGCATACTTTACACATTTAACCCATTTGGGTTTGGACCAGCAACAACTCAGTGCATAGTAGTGCTTATTTAACAACCACATATTTTTCTGACAGTTTATTTTCTGCCTTTGCTCCCCCCACCCCAGTATAAACCTTAAAATCCATTTTTATTGTTGGAATTATCAATTAAAAGTTATATTGTGTTAGCTTTACAGTATTATTCACAGTATTATGGTCAAATACTTGACAAGAACAACTTAGAGTCCTCTATTTAGATCTCAGTTTCAGAAGTTCTGTTCATAGTGTGTAACTCCTTTTTTCTGGGCCAGAGGTAAGGCAGACATCATAGAGGAAGGCTCTTTAAGAGGAAAGTTAGCTCTTGGCAGCTGGAAAAGAGGGTAAGAGCCAGAGGGGCCAAGGACAAAGTATAATTCCCAAGGGTACACATCCCCAGTGACTTCCTTCCTCTAAGCACATTCCACCAGCCTACAGTTACCTCCTAGTAGTTCATTCAAATTATTAATCCATCAAATGGATTAATCCTCTTATAAGGTTATAGCTCTATAATAGAATAATTTCACCTCTGAACATTGCTGTTAGGGGTAATTTTCATAAAACATGAGCTTTTATGGGGATATTTCTAGGTTCAAACATTAACATTTTTTGTGTTTTGATTTTGAGTCACTGCTAGGCTTTCCTGATTCCCAGGTTATTACTGAATTCATTCATATTTTCATCTAGGATTTACTTTTTTTTGGGGCGGTGGGCTCTCTTTTCATTTGGAAATTTTTCTTTCTTTTGGTAGATACATTTTACAAAATATTTTTTTCGTTGGAGATGGACACAATACCTTTATTTTTTATTATTTTTATGTGGTTCTGGGGATTGAACTCAGTGCCCTCATGCATGCTAGGCAAGTGCTCTACCACTGAGCTACAACACCAGCCCCTGTTTTTACAGATTTTGAGTTTTCCATCTCATTCATTTAATAGAGCACTTTAAAATTTAAAAAAAAAAATAGGAGAGCTTTTTCAATGTTGCTAGTTTTCTTACATAGTTTTATTGCACTGTGATAAGAGGAATCAAGTTTGCATTGTTTCTACTCTGTTGAGCTTATTGAGATTAATGGCCTTGTGGTCAATTTTTAAAAAATTTTTATTTTTAAGTTTTAGGTGGACACAATATCTTTATTTTACCTTTATGTGGTGCTGAGGATCAAACACAGTGCCTTGTGCATGCTAGGCGAGTACTCTACCACTGAGACACAACCACAGCCCTCATATGGTCAGTTTTTGTGAATAGTCCATGTATGCTTGAAATAAGGTTGTTTTCTCTATCAGAGCACAAAGTTCAGTATAATAAGTTTAGTATAAGATTATTGATTACATTTCTTAGGTCTTCTATTGCTTTACCTACTATTCTATTTCTATTAATTTCTCAATGCATATCCTATAGATTTTTTCTTTATAAAGCTTGTGATTGTGCTATTCAATGAATTGAAAATATTTATAACTGATTTATTTTCCTTACTGTTAATTTGGGTTTTAGCATACTTTTGTCTTGGTATGTACTTTTTGGCCTGGATTTTAACTTGTCAGTTATTAAGATTATAATCAGTGCTTTCTTTTTGATTATATTTGTCTGTTATACTTTTTGCTCATTTCCTTTTTTCAAACATTTTCCAATTAACTTTGTTTCAGGTGTGTTTCCTTACATGTAACAGTTTCATAAACCGATCTGAACATTTTTTTTCTTTTAATACAAGTGTTAAGCTCTTTGCATTTATTATTGATAATTGATGTGCTTGATCTTAATATTATTATGTTTTCTATGTAAATTTTTTACTATGTGTCTCATTAAGTTGTTTTCATTGCTCTTATAATAAAAGTCTTTCTTTGGAATTTTTTTGAAATTTTGCATGTTCATGTGAAAAAACTAGAGATTAATTAATGTTTCATTAATTCTGACAAATGTATCATAATAATTCAGGATATGAACAGTGAAGGAACCTAGGTGCATGGTATATTATAGAAATTCTGTTTCTCAAGTTTTGTTTATGTAAAACTGTTCTACAAATTAAAAAAAAAAATTTAATGTAGTGGTGCTGAAGGTGTCCTGAATTGGTGTTGGAAAAAAATTAATACGAATTTATCGCTTAACTTAGTAAATATAAGCTGTTTTTTTTCAGTTTACAGTAAGGAAAGTGTAATCATTGTACATTTGATGTTGAAGATTTGTAGGCAAACATCTATTATAATGAAGCAATAGGCATTTTGGGGTAAAAGAATTTTTTAAACAAAAGATTAAAGAGAAACTTTTTTTCTGGTACTGATTACTCAAATGATATTTTGTCCCATGAAATTATTTAGAATGTTGTTGGTATGTTTAGTTGCAAATGGTAAAGGTTGATTTAAAGATAAGTTGAAACATTTTAATGGTAAGTTCAGGCTAAATCCCAGAATTTTGCACGGGAAGTTTTTTTTTTTTTTTTTTTTTTAAGACTTTATCCTAATTCCTTTATTACAGAAGAATAACTAGAAGTCTAGGGACATGATATGTCATATCTAAGATCATGTAGTAAATTGATATTTAAGAGATAGAAACTAAACTTAGAAACTAAACCTCTTCATTGTGGTGTCAGGATTCTTTCCTTAAGGCAAAATGTGTTCTTGCAACTTAAGATGTAACCTAGATATTGTACCCCTTGTGTCCGTCTTAAATTATTGTAGCTAAGGCAATGTTACACATGTATATTGACATTTTTAAAAAGGCACAGAAGCACAAATGTTTTCTTCAACATTATAGACATAATCATAAGACCCTGAGCTGTTAATTCTTTTTATCTTGTCTGTATGCTAGTTTGAAAATTATAGCAAAAACAGAAAACTTAAAAGGAAAAAAAAGCCAATTATTAGGAATGATAGAATGGGTGGAAACCCTAAAAACTCCAGAATGACAACTAGATGTTTGGTGGGGAGTGGTGGTGGGGTGCTGGAATAACATAGGATAGGAGTTGATGAAAGCTTCTAGGTGAGCACCAGAACCTGTAGAATTAAAGAGAAAAGGAGGCTTTGGAGCAGTCAAATTCCTGCATATCATAAGGTTTGTTTGTTTTGTTTCATTCTTAGAGCATGCCACCACTTGCCAACTAAGATTTAGGATAATCATAGATGATAATGAAATAAAATTCATTTGACATGTGTTAGATATTTTAATTTTACACAGTTCTCTGAACTATTATGCTACTCGATCCTTGCAATATACTTGTAAGATAGGTAAGAGGATATTGGTGAGTAGAAAGTATTAAATACAGTGTTATGGAAATGTGCTAGAAACCACTAAGGGATAACACAGCTTCTGCCCTCACAGTGTACCAGTCTTGTGGAGATTAAGTGGAAAAGCAGTGCCTTTAAAAAAAAATTTTTTTTAAGTTGTAGAAAGACATAATACCTTTATTTTACTTATTTATTTATTTTTATGTGGTGCTAATCATTGAACCCAGTGCCTCATACATGCTAGGCAATTGCTTTACCACTGAACTACAACTGCAGCTCTAGCAGTCAGTTTTAATGTATGACATGTTGAAAAAGATTTAGAAATTCAAATTATCCCATGGGAATTTTGAAGGAGTGATTGTTACAATTGATTGAATGTTGGATATTTTGCCTTTTGATTTCAGATAAACTGAAAGCATCCTATCTATAATAGATAATTGATACAATTTTCCTTTCTAGTTTTTTTTAATTCCTATTTTTATTTTAGGTAAATGGTGAAGGTTGATTTAAATTCAGCAAATTTAATGAATTTATGAATTAAGAATGTTAGAGGTCACTTAAATTGTTTTAGTAATTTTTGGCATAGGAGGCTAGCTTGAGAAGGAGGAAGAAAAAAACAGGAATTGATTTTGTAACGTCAACAGAACTTAAAATTCAGGACAGATTTACCTGGGTCAATATGAATTAATATTTATGAATTATCAGTTTATGTTGACAATGTAGAAAACCTCAAGGAAAGGAGTGATTATAATATGTAAATTAGTTCCTAGGTTCTTATTTTACTTTAACACCAGGATAATTAAAGGAAATGTTCACTTATAAATAGAAGTTTGACAGTTTTACAATGATGAATTCATTTTTATTGAAGTAGTATTTGGACAAATGGACTTTTCAGGTTTCCTTTATCCCTAAAATTTAGTCTCTTCAGTTTTGTTTAACACAAAATGCTTTCTTTTTATTTATATTATCTGAATTACCAATTTTTCTTTTCCAGATAAAAAGAATGCAATTTTCTTTGATTCCCCAGAGTTACTGAGTACTAATGCTCTAGGGAAAAAAGGAAAGAGAACAGAGTATGCTTTTTTTTTGAGGCTTGTTATTTCCTTGTGTTTCCTTTCTTAATTGGTCCATAGTTAGAAGAGATGCCAAGGTGCTGTATTACTGACCCTCCTGCCTTTTAATCCAAGCCAGAAACAGTATACTCCATACTATATTTAGGTTGACACATTTCTGGTAGTAAAATGATTCATAGTAAAATTATGCATAGCTTCCTGGGCTATCTCCACACCTACTTCAATCTGATAGTCTCTTCTATGTAATAATATCTCCCTGTGTGAAGTCTGGCTTTTGGGATAACTTGAATGATCTGAGGAACTTTGGTGTTATAAAACTCAGTGCTGAGTCATTCTTAGTTTTTTAAAATTTTTAATGTGTTTACAACCTTTACTCCCTTATGAGTAAATAACCTTTTATTAATATAATATTTCTTTTCTCTTTTTCTTAAAAAGGACCAGTTTTGCCTCAGTTTCTTTTTGTCATCTGTTAAATATGTAATTTTCCCATAAGTAATTTTTTTCTCCATTTCATAGATAGTTTTATATGTGTTTGGTTTCCTTTTTAAAAATAGGTTGTATTATATCTTTGAAGATGAGAATCAATGGGCCATTGGTTTTTCTTTTCCCACCCAGGGTATGTTCAGTTTAGTTCATGATCTCCTTCCTTCCACCCTTCCTCCCTTTCTTTCTTTTTACCTTCCTTTTTGTTCTTTTTAAATAAACATGATAGTAGAATGTATTTGGGCATATTATTACACACATGGAGTATAACTTCCCAGACTTATGGTTGTACATGATGTGGAGTTACCCTGGCCGTGTATTTATACATGAGCTTAGGAAAGTTATGTCCAGTTTGTTCTACTGTCTTTCCTATTCCCATTCCTCTTCCCTTCCCTGCATTTCCCTTTGTCTAAATCAGTGAACTTCTATCCACCCCACCATTGTGTATTAGTATCTGCATATCAGAGAAAACATTTGGCCTTTTTTCCCCCACAATCCTATTCCTGACAATGTGACTGACTCTTCAGCATCACGGAATGAAATAAAAACTGATTCCTAATCTCATTTTTTATAGTTTCTGTGAAAGTATTCTAAGGATTTTTCTTTCTTTATACTTCACGTATCAATAATTTAAGATATTTAGTCTGTTAAGTTTCTCCTGAAGACTTATTGGTGTGTTTCTTTTCCTTTAGTAGGTTTACTTTTGATTAGTCTACAGGCAAATCGTGTAATATTGGATCTGAATTGTAGTGCTACTAATGATAAGCATGTACAGCCTTTCATCTTAAATAAGTTCCTCTATTTAATTTGAGCAAATATGAAATCATATGCTGTACCCTTGGTCCTGGGTACATTTCATTTTTTTTTTCAGAGAAATTTTTCAGTTTTTATCTTTTCTAAAATGAGTTTTTCCTGTGTTCACTATTTTTTTTTTTTTTTAAAGTAGTAGGGATTTAACTCAGAGATGCTTTACTATTGATCTATACCATTGATAGTGTCTAAGTAGGCCTTAAAAATCATTCTTTCCAGTCACTGGGATTGAGGGGTGTGCCTCCCTATGTTCACTTTTTATTATAGCTTCTTGCTAAGTGTTATTTATTCTTTGTACCTTTGTACCCTTTGCCTATTTCATATTCATGATTAATCTTACTCTACTATATATTATACACTTATTATATGCTTTTAGACTCTAGTGTGATAATAGTTTCTCTTTCACATGAACACTCTTGAAAATAGGAACTAGACATGATTGGCAAATAGTGGTATTAATTTAATACATCCAATTTTTAGAAAATTTCAATATTCATTGCTGTTATAAAGTTAATTTAGGTCATAATCTTCCTTTAAACTAAGAAGTATTTTCCAGTCAAGATAGATTAACAGGGACTGGTACCCTTCCATCTGAAATACCTAAAGAACTAAACAAAATAATGAAACAGCAGTCCTCAAGACATTTACCATTAAGCAAAAACAAACAAAAAACTGCATTGATCCCTGGGGATGAGAAACAAATGAGGTAGATCTATCATTGCACTAGCTATTGCTTGAAGAAGGCCAGTAGAATCTAGGAGGAGTCTAGAGATCTCCTTGAATTAAAGAGATAGGGGAGCCAAGGCAGCTAGAATTAACAGGGTAGAGTACCAGAAAGGAGAGACACAAGAGACAGAACTTTGCAGGTCTTCAAAAGTCCCTTTGGGGAATTTAACTGAATATTGATCAGTATTTATCTGTGAGGAAATTACTTGAGGCTGAGGAGGAACCACCCAAAAGTAATTGAGAGAATACAAAACTCAGAGCTCACACAGGGCCAGGAATAGAGCCTGAATTCACCAGACAGAATAGAAAACTTTATACTTTACCAAGAGGTAGAGCATTTTCAACACTCTAGTTTTAATTTCTAGGTGTTCAGTTTGGGTCTTTTTTGCTGTATCATTACCTGTCATACTTAATCTTTCCTCTGGCTTCTAGAGCACATGGTATATGTGTTTTATAACTTTTTTACTTAATAGCTTTTTATATTCTAGTCTCATATTTCTAGCAACTGTGTCATTTTTAGGTTGGTTTTGATTGATTGATATTTCCCTCACTGTAGTACTGTTGGCCTTAAATTTTTTTAAACTTCCTTGATAATCAGTTAATGCAGGCATATAAAAGGAGATGTTGTAAATTTTACTTTGTCAAGTGCTAGATATTTTTGTGTTTCTATAAGTATTATTAAGAGTTTTTCTGGGATGTATTTAAGTTACTTGGAAAAGAAAATTTTTTCCCCTTTTGGGTATTGTTTTTAATCTTTACTGAATTCTCTTTAACATGGCTAGGTAAAACTCTCATGTTTCAACTCAGATTCAGCCCTGAATTGTTTACTTATTCATCCATTCATCCATCCATCCATCCATCCATCCATCCATCTATCTATCTATCTGATGTGTTACTGAGGATCGAACCCAGTGCCTCATACGTGCCAGCAAGTGCTTTACCATTGAGCCTCAACCCCAGGCCTGTGAGTTGTTCTTTTTTGTTTTTAGCTTCTAACAATTGTTTTTTTTTTGCCCAACTTCATAGAATTTTACCTTAATTGTATGTGGATTAGTATTAGGTTGAAGACTCTAGTAGACTTATGTGTAAGTGTCTGGAGATTGTTTTCTGCATAGCTCTTTTCTTTCTGATGTTACTTAGTATTTTCTGCCCACTCCCTCCTTCCCCCAACAATCTTCTATCTTTGTCTCCTTAAGTTACTGAAAAGGCTATGGTCTACTTAGAATTTTCCTTGCTGCCGTAGTATCTAGAACATGTCTCTTGGCGGAAAGCCAAGGTATTCATAGGGCTTATCTGGTATGTTTTCTTCTTTCAAGGAACATAGATTTACACCAATTTTTGTTCAGGGTCTGGAAACTGTTCTGTCATATATTTTTTCTAGTTTTGTACCAATTATTCCATAATGACTAAAAGTATAAGTCTCACTGT
Source organism: Callospermophilus lateralis (assembly GCF_048772815.1). NCBI lineage: Eukaryota > Metazoa > Chordata > Mammalia > Rodentia > Sciuridae > Callospermophilus > Callospermophilus lateralis. Next base: position 65,854,469 of record NC_135307.1, on the reverse strand, counting down.
TGAATTATTGTGGGAGATTGGCAAGACTTTCAGGTGAGGTCACAGGAAAGAGTGCATCTTGGCTGATTTTAGACTTCTCCACATATTAGGAATTGTATGTTTATAGGCTTTGGGAGTTATTTGTCCTTTTCAGATAGATCTATCAGATGAGCTAATGTACATAATAAAGCAGTATACAAAAGTGCCAATTATTTTGTGTTTAGAGTAATTTAGTAAGTGTTCTTACTAAAAAACATATTTTTGATCCTTGGAACTTAAAATGAAAATAGTTGGATTACCATTGTGATAGAGCAGTTTTAAGTTGATGCTGGTGTTTCTGTTCATTCTAATTGCCTGAAATTGGTTTCAGTAGGCTTTGGTGGCATTGGAGAGAAACTACTTCTCATAATTAATAATGATGTCATTTTGGGAACAATCTGTTGTTGTAAAAAAACAGCAAAGCATTGAGAAGAAAGACCTACTTCTATAGTTATATATTATTCTTGGGTTTTTGTACTTAGTGACTTGCACGTATTTGGAGAATATTTGATATATGAATCTTGATTAAGACTCTTTAACTTGTTAGTAAATCATATTCTTTATTGTATGTTAAACATGGTACTATGTGATAAAAAGACAGTAACAAAAGAAGTAGAAGATAGGGTCCTAATCAGGAGACTCACAAGATGGCAAAATGTTCTAGCAAAAGTTAATGGAGTACAAAATGGTTACATCAGCTTTCAGACAGGGCGGTACAGAGGGATGGATTTTGAGAAAATTAATGGATATGCTTTAATTGATAAAGAGAATAAGGGAGAAAGAGTATCTGCTGTAAAAAGAAGAAATGGTATTTTACAGCTGAGAATTATAAAATTGTTCTGTGGAAAGCAAGGAGGTGAAGTTGACATGAGTGATAGTTTGTGAAGAAGATAGTAAGAACTAAGTTGTAGAACTAATTGAGGTTTCCGGGAAATCTAGATTTTTGAGTTGTAGTCTGAAAAGGGACATTTCTGGTTACCCTGTATGTTGGAAGCTAGACAAAATTAAACAATTTTGTGTTCACAAAGCAGATTATTGTTTGTTGCAACCTGTAAGTTTTTAATTAATTAATTCTAATTAGGTATATATGACAGCAGAGTGCATTTTTATTCATTGTACAAAAACGGAGTTCAATTTTTCATTTCTCTGCTGTACACGATGTAGCGTTGCCCCATATGTCAAGTTGTACAAGTCGCACATGAAATGGGTAAAGATGCCCATCTCATTCCACCATCTTTCCTACCCCTATGTCCCCTCACCTCCCCACCCTCCCCTTTGCCCAAAGTTCTTCCATTCCCCGGTTCCCCCATTATGGATCAGCATCCACTTATCAGAGAGAACATCCGGCCTTTGGTTTTTTGGGATTGGCTTATTTTGCTTAGCATGATATTCTCCATCTCCATCCATTTTCCTGTGAATGCCATGATTTTATTCCCTTTTTTTAAAAAATATTTTTTAGATGTTGATGGACCTTTACTTTGTTCATTTACTTATATGCAGTGCTGAGAATTGAACCTGATACCTCACACATGCTAGGCAAGTGCTCTACCATTGAGCCACAACCCCTCCGATTTTATTCTCTTTTAAATCTGAATAATAGTCCATACAGTTTCTTTATCCATTAATCTATTGAAGAGCATCTAGGTTGGTTCCACAGTTCAGCTATTGTGAATTGAGCTACTATAAACATTAATGTGGCTGTGTCACTATAATATGCTGATTTTAAGTCTTTTCTGTATAGACTGAAGGGTGGGATGCTGGGTCAAATGGTGGTTCCATTCCAAGTTTTCTGTAGTATAGTTTAAGGTCTGGTATAGTGATCGCACCTGATTCACTCTTCTTGCTAAGGATTGCTTTAACTATTCTGGGTCTTTTGTTTTTCCAGATGAATTTCATGACTACTTTTTCTATTTCTATGAGGAATGTCATTGGGATTTTGATTGGAATTGCATTAAATCTGTATAGTGGTTTTGGTAGTATGGTCATTTTGACAATATTAATTCTGCCTATCCAAAAAGAGCATGGGAGACATTTTTATCTTCTAAGGGCTTCTTCAATTTTTTTCTTTAGTTTTCTGCAATTTTCATCGGAGAGTTCTTTTACCTCTTTTGTTAAATTGATTGCCCCATTTTTTTTTTTTTTTGAGGCTATTTTGAATGCGGTAGTTTTCCTAATTTTTTTTTTTAGGAGATTCATCCCTGGTGTATAGGAACACATCTGATATATGGGTGTTAATTATATATTATCTTACTACTTACTATAATGATTTCATTTAGGAGTTCTAGAAGTTTCCTGGTAGAATATTTTGGGTCTTCTCATCTGCAAATAGGGATGAGTTTCTTTTTTTTTCCTATTCATATCCCTTTAATTTCTTTCTACAAATTGTTCTATCTAGAGTTCCAAGGACGATGTTGAATAGAACGGGTGAAAAAGGACATCCTTGTCCTTGGGGAGCTGGTGGCCTCTTTTGGGTGCCAGACTGATGCCAGACCTGGTGGGACCTGACGAGTGGTGGATGCCGGTCTGCGGAGTTGGGGACCACGCTGGTGCCAGGACCTAGCGAGTGCCAGCCCTTGTCAGCTCCAGCAACCAAATGGTACCAGATTATCTTGCTGGGCAAGCTGAGAGCAAAATGCCTCTTCCCATTTTTGGACTCTGATCCACTGTAGCCAGCACCGTCAGTTTCCACAAGCCTCAGAACTCAGAGTACTGGAGAGAGCCTGGCTCTATCTAGCTTCTCTAACCTGTGTTCCCTTGTGTGAAATGTTCCCATTTCTGACTTTGTACAAGTATGCTCAGCTTAGACAGGCCCACACCAATTTAGCTGCAAATTTATGCATCTTGGTTTCATGTTTCCTGTAGTTATAATAAAACTTCAGGAAGTTTTACTTCTTCCAATTTGTATACCTTTTATATCCTTTTCTTACTGTATTAGGTGGAATGTACAATATGATATTGAATTTGGGTGGTAGGAAGAGAAATCTTTGCCTTGTTTCTGTTTTTATGGAATTTCATTACTTAGTTTTTTACCATTAGGTATAATGTTTGCTCTTGTAATTTTTGGGGTAGATATTCTTTATCAAGTTGAGAAAGTTCTTCTCTATTACTAATTTCCTAGTTTTTAATCAAGAATGGATATTGAATTTTGTGAAATACATAAAATGCATCTGTTGTTATGATAAGAATTTTTCTGTTTCTTGGATTACCTTAACTGTTTTTTTACATGCTGACTCTGTGTTGTATACTTGGAATAAATCTGGGTTGTAGTGTATTATTTGAGTTTCTACTAATTTTTGTGAACTAGTTGCATTTATGTTAATGAGAGAAAATTATCTTTAGTTATTGTATAATACTGTTGTCCAGGCTTAGTGTCAGGCTGGCCTCAGAAAATGCGTTAGAAAGTGTTCCCTCTGCTTCTGTTTTCTGAAACAAATGACAGAGAATTGGCTTTTTTTCCCCCTCCTTTCTCTTAAATATTTAGTGTAATTCATCAGTGAACCATCTGGTTATAGAGCTTTTTGTTTTGGAATATTACTTTTTCAATCCTTAATTGATAAAAACCTGTTCTTCCTATATGTTTATTCTTATGTGACTTCTTATGTGAATTGGTCCATTTTCATCTCAATTATTCAGTTTTTGGGTATAAAACCAGCTTTTAATTTTTTTGATTTTCTTTATCTTCTTTTTTCCATTCCACTGATTTCTGTTCAGACTTTTATTATTTGTTTTTTTTTTTTTGGGGGGGGGGGCTTACTTTGAATTTAGTTTGTTTTTCATGTTCTAGTTTCCTAAGGTAGAAAGAGATGATTTTTGTTGTCTTCTTCTTTAGTACTGCATTTAAAGTTGTAAATTACCGTTTAAGTACTGTTTTGTTGCATCCCACAAATTTGGTTTTATTTTCATTTTAATATAATTAAAATATTATGTAATTTCTAACAATCTCTTTAATCACTGTGTTATTTCCAAATATTTTGGAAGTTTTTAGCTATCTTTTTATCCATTTACTAATTTCTACTTTAATTCCACTGTAGTCTGAGAGCATTTTTAGCATAATATCTTTTTTTTGGTGAGGGGGTAGTGCTGGGCAATGAACCCAGGGCTTCATGAATGCTAGCCATGTACTCTAACACTGAACTCTACCCCTAGCCCTGAGGTCTTTTCTGAAGATGTGTTTTATGACTCAGAATGTGGTGTATTTTGGTGAAATGTTCCTCATGAACTTGAGAGAATGTTTATTCTGTTATGTTTCTGAATGAAGTGATATGCAAATGTCATATCCATTTAACTGATGGTGTTATCAATTCTACAATATCTTATAAATTTTCTACCTCTATTAATTATTATATTAGTGAATATGTGTATTTCTTATAGTTTTATTGGTTTGACCTTATGTATTTTTTAAATTCTAATTTGTTATATATGACAGCAGAATGCATTACAATTCATATTACACATATAGAGCACAATTTTTCATATCTCTGGTTGTATACAAAATATATTCACACGATTCCTGTGTTCATACATGTACTTAAGGTAATGATGTCTATCACATTCCACCATCTTTTCTACCCCCATGTCCCCTCCCTTCACCTCCCACTCCTTTGTCCTATCTAGAGTTCGTCTAATCCTCCCATGCTCCCCCTCTCAATCCCACTATGAATTAGCCTCCTTATATGACAGAAAATATTCAGCATTTGGTTTTTGGGATTGGCTAACTTCATGTAGCATGATATTCTACAACTCCATCCATTTACCTGAAAATGCCATTATTTTATTCTCTTTTATTGCTGAGTAATATTCCACTGTGTGTATATATATATATATATACACACACACACACCACATTTTCTTTATCCATTCATCTTCTGAAGGGCATCTAGGTTGGTTCCACAGTTTAGCTATTGTGAATTGTGGTGTAATACACATTGATGTTGCTGTGTCTCTGTAGTGTACTGTTTTTAAGTCCTTTGAGTATAGACTGGGGAGTGGGATAGCTGGGTCAAAAGGTGGTTCCATTCCCAGTTTTCCAAAGAATCTCCATACTGCTTTCCATATTGGCTACAACATTTTGCAGTACCACTAGCCATGTATGAGTGTGCCTTTTCCCCCAAATCCTCGCCAACACTTATACTTGTTTGTAGTCTTAACAGCTGCCATTCTGACTGGTATGAGATGAAATCTTAGAATAGTTTTGATTTGCATTTCTCTAATTGCAAATATGTTTTTTCATATATTTGTTGATTGATTATATATAATCTTCTGTGAAGTGTCTGTTCAGTTCCTTGGCCCATTTATTGCTTGGCTTATTTATTTTTGGGGCGTTAAGTTTTTTGAGTCTTTCTATATCCTAGAGATTAGTGCTCTATCTGTGCAAATAGTAAAAATTTGCTCCCAAGCTTAGGCTCTCTATTCACCTCACTGATTGTTTCTTTTGCTGAAAAGAAGCTTTTTAGTTTGAATTCACCCCATTTATTAATTCTTGATTTTAATATTTTGCACAATGGGAGTCTTATTAAGGAAATAGGGGCCTAATCTGATATGATGGAGATTTGGGCCTACTTTTTCTTCTAATAGACATAGGGTCTCTGGTTTAATTCCTAGGTCATTGATCCATTTTGAGTTTTTTTTTTTTTCTTTTTCAAAATTTTATTTTTCTGATTATTCTGTATTTTATTTATCAAGAATCCAATTGTTGAACAATTAGGCTACTTATGCTTTTTATATATTTTCATAATTATGTTTACTAATTGTTTTACAAATCTTTATTAAGACTGATAACAAAGTCTGAACTGATATATTCTACCTTGCTGGTTTTATGAATGTCATCAGCATTTACAAGACCATATAAAATTTCCATCTGATCCATGACACCAAAGGTTGCTTTGCTATTTATTCATTGTATTACACCTGAGGGGGCCAAGTACATGTTGTGCAAAGTGAGACAGATCTCTGTGGGTACAAAAAGAACCCATCATCTAGTGACTCACAATACTCATATAATTTGCTACCCAGATCCTCTCATCAAGATGAATGACACCATTCAGACTGATTCGATGACTATCAGCATTGCTGATTTCATTAAGTGGTAAAGTGTATGGTGACCAGAAGTGTTAACTTGGGTAGAATTGGTGTAATCACCAACATGGAGTAGCATCCTGGATCCTTTAATGTGGTTCATGCAAACTATGTCCAAGGCAACAGCTTTGCAGCTTGGCTATCCACATTCTCATTATTGGCAAAGGCAACAAACCAAGGATTTCTCTTCCCTTAGGAAAAAGAGAGAGAAAAGAGACTGGTGGCCAAACAGAGAAACAGGTGAAAGGAATGGTTAGGTGACATTCTTGGAAAGGAAATGTCTTTGTACTTGATTAAAGATAATGTATCATGATCAATATATATTTATATAATATATCAATTAATACATTATTAATTATAAAAGAGGAGAGTTGGAGAGGTCTAAGCAATGCTTATTAGCAAGGCAGGGAGTCTCTGGGTCAGAGAGCTGCAAAGGGCAGCCACAGTTTGGGGTCTTTTTTTTTTTTAATTAATTTTTATTGTTGGTTGTTCAAAACATTACATAGTTCTTGATATGTCATATTTCACACTTTGATTCAAGTGGGATATGAACTCCCATTTTTATCCCGTATACAGATTGCAGAATCACATCAGTTGCACATCCATTGATTTACATATTGCCATACTAGTGTCTGTTGTATTCTGCTGCCTTTCTATCCTCTACTATCCACAGTTTGGGGTCTTTTGTAACTAGAGAGTTTATCTTCTCTATAACTAGCACATGCTGGGTGCAGTTTCATGGATTATGCAAAACAAATATACTGAATTGCTAAAACTGAGCTTTTTGGATATATCTTATCACATTACCAGTATATATACACATACACACACAAAATATATATATATATATAAATTAATATGTTATATGTTTTACATATTTTATATAATTATATATTAATTATATAATACATGGATCAATATATTGCATAATTAATACATTATACATAATCATATAATATATTAATTTATTGTTAATATCAATATATTAATTTATTATCAATATATGATAATATATTAATCATGTAATATATTGATTTTATATAATTATATAATATATTGATATATTACATCATTAATATATATAATTATTACATCAATATTATGTATACTATAGTTAGTACAAATATATCAATTTATATAATATATCTATTAATACATTTTGAGTTTTGTACATGCTGAGAGGTAGGGCTTTAATTTTATTTTGTTGCATATGGATTTCCAGGTTTCTCGGCACCATTGTTGAAGAGGCTATCTTTTCTCCAATGCATGTTCTTGGCCCCTTTGCCTAATATACTATCATTGTAGTTTTGTGGGTTAGTCTCTGTGTCCTCTATTCTGTATCATTGATCTTCTAGTCTGTTTTGGTGCCATGCTGTTTTTGTTACTATTTCTCTGTAATATAGTTTAAGGTCTGGTATAGTGATGCCACCTGCTTCACTCTTCCTGCTAAGAATTGCTTTAGCTATTCTGGGTCTCTTATTTTTCCAGATGACTACTTTTTCTATTTCTATGAGGATTGTCATTGGGATTTCGATTGAAATTGCATTAAATCTGTATAGTGGTTTTGGTAGTATGGTCATTTTGACAATATTAATTCTGCCTATCCAAGAGCAAGGTAGATCTTTCCATCTTCTAAGGTCTTTTTTAATTCTTTCTTTAGCATTCTGTAGTTTTCATTGTAGAGGTCTTTCACCTCTTTTGTTACGTTGATTCCCAAATATTTTTTTTTTTTTTTGAGGCTATTTAAATGGGATAGTTTTCCTCGGTTCCTTTCACAGGATTTGTCACTAATATACAGAAATGTCTTTGATTTATGGGTGTTGATTTTATATCCTGCTACTTTGCTGAATTCATTTAGTAGTTCTAGAAGTTTTCTGGTGGAATTTTTTGGGTCTTCTAGGTATAGAATTATATCTTGGGCAAATAGTGCTAATTTGAGTTCTTCTTTTCCTATCTGTATCCCTTTAATTTCTTTCATCTGTCTAATTGCTCTGGCCAGTGTTTCAAGAACTATGTTGAATAGAAGTGGTGAAAGAGGGCATTCTTGTCTTATTCCAGTTTTTAGAGGGAATGCTTTCTATTTTTCTCCATTTAGAATGATTTTGGCCTGGGGCTTAGCATAGATAGCTTTTACAATGTTGAGATATGTTTCTGTTATCCCTAGTTGTTCTAGTGTTTCAAACATGAAGGAGTGTTGTATTTTTTCAAATGCTTTTTCTGCATCTATTGAGATGATCATATGGTTCTTTTTTTTAAGTCTATTCATGTGATGAATTACATTTATTGATTTCCTTATGTTGAACCAACCTTACATCCCTGGGATGAACCCCACTTGATTGTGGTGCACTATCTTTTTGATATTTTTTGTATTTAATTTGTCAGAATTTTATTGAGAAGTTTTGTATCTATGTTCATTAGAGATATTGGTCTGAAGTCTTCTTTCTTTGATGTGTCTTTGCCTGATTTTGGAATCAGGGTGATATCGGCCTCATAGAATGTGTTTGGAAATGCTTCTTCTTTTTCTATTTCCTGAAATAAATTGAAGAGTATTGGTATTAGTTATCCTTTAATGGTCTTGTCGAACTTGGCTGTGTATCCATCTGATTCTGGGCTTTTCTTGGTTGGTAGGCTTCTGATAGTGTCTTTCATTTCATTGCTTGAAATTGATCTGTTTAAATTTTGTATATCATCTTGATTCAATTTGGGCAAATCATATGACTCTAAAAATTTGTTGATGCCTTCAATATTTCTATTTTATTGGAGTAAAAGTTTTCAAAATAATTTCTAATTATCTTCGGTATTTCTGTAGTGTCTGTTGTGATATTTCCTTTTTCATCAAGTATATTAGTAATTTGAGTTTTCTCTCCTCTTTATTAGCATGGCTAAAGCTTTGTTAATTTTATTTACTTATTTCAAAGAACCAATTTTTTGCTTTGAGATTAATGTTAAATCATGTATTTGTTGACACTTTTCTTCCGTTAAGGATTGCACTCCATGCAATGAACTTTCTTCTTAGAACTGCTTTCATAGTATCCCAGGGATTTCAATATGTTGTATATATCTTCTTATTTACCTCTCAGAATTTTTTAATCTCCTTCTTGATATCTTTTGCAATCCATTGTTCATTCAGTAACATTATTTTGTCTCCTGATGTTGGAGTATCTTTTATTTTACCATTGATTTCTAGTTTCATTCTTATGATTTGATAAAATGCAGGTAGTATCTCTATTTTTTTTTATTTGCTAAGAGGTGCTTTGTGGCATAATATCTGGTCTTTTTTAGAGAAGAAAAGAAGTGCTGCTGAGAAGAAAGTATATTTGTTTACTAAAGGATGAAATATTCTATAGATGTCAGTTAAACCTAAGTTATTGATTGTATTATATTGAGTTCTGTAGTTTCTTTGTTCAGCTTTTGTTTGGAAGATCTATCGAGTGGTGAAAGAGGTGTGTTAAAGTCACTGAGAATTATTGAGGTTTATTTGACTCTTGAACTTGAGAAGAGTTTGTGATGAATGTAGATGGCCTATATTTTGGGGCATATGAATTTATTATTGTTATGTCTTGTTGATGAATTGTTTCCTTAAGCAGGATGAATTATCCTTCTTTATCCTTTTTGATTAACTTTAGCTTGATGTCTACTTTATTTGATATGAGGTTGGAAACCCCTGCTTGCTTCTGCAGTCCATATGAGTGGTATGATTTTTTCCAACCCTTCACCTTCAGTCTGTGTATGTCTTTTCCTATGAGATGAGTCTATTGAAGGCAGCATAGTTCTGGGTCTTTTTTTTTTTTTTTTTTTTTTTTTTTTAAGTCCCATCTGCCTGTGTATGTCTTTTGAGTGTTGAGTTTACGCCTTTAACATTCACAGTTATTACTGAGACATGATTTGTATTCCCAGCCATATTTGTTTGTTTTTGATATTTAACTTGGGTTGGTTTCTCCTTTAGTGTAATACCTCCCTTTGCTGATTTTCATTTTTGTTTTTCAATTCCTCTTCATATGGAATATTTTGCCAAGGATGTTCTATAGTGCAGGCTTTCGAGTTGAAAATTCTTTTAACTTTTGTTTATCATGGAAAGTGTTTATTTCATCATCAAATCTAAAGCTTAATTTTGTTGGATATAAGAGTCTTTGTTGGCATCCATTTTCTTTTAGAGCTTGATATATGTTGTTCTAGGATCTTCTAGATTTCAGGGAAAATCTGCACATAATCTAATTGGTTTTCTCCTATGTGTAATCTTATTCCTTTCTCTTGTGACTTTTATTATTCTCTTCTTATTCTGTATGTTAGGCATTTTCATTATAATGAATGGAGTGGATCTGTTGTGATTTTGTACATTTGGTATTCTGTACACCTCATGAATTTGGTTTTTCAATCCATTCTTCATGTTTGTAAAATTTTCTGATATTATTTTATTGAATAAATTGCTCATTCCAACTCTATTCTTTCCTCTATCCCAATAACTCTTAAATTTGGTCTTTTTATGTTATCCCATAGTTCTTGAGTTTTCTGCTCCTGTTTTTTTTTTTTTTTTTTTTTTTTACCATTTTCATTGCGAGGTCTACATTTTTCCAAGATTATGTATTTTCTCTTCATTGTCTGAGGTTCTGTCTTTCAATTTTTCTAATCTGTTGGTGATGCTTTCAATTGAACTTTTCATTTGGTTTGTCGTTTCTTTCATTTCAAGGATTACTGCGTTGTTGTTTTTTTTCTTTAATTTTCTTAGAACCTCTATTTCCCTATTAAAGTAATATTTTGCTTCCTGTATTTGTTTATGTAGCTCTTTGTCAAAACATTCTTTTGCTGCCTGCATTTCCTCTGTTATATCATCCTTTAATTTGCAGAACATTTTAATTATGTACATCCTACACTCCTTCTCTGTAATTTCTTCTGCTGTGCTTGCCATGGATTCTAATAATGTGGTGTCTTGATTTGTTTGGGGCACTTTCTTTCCTTGTCTTTTTATATTGCTTATGTGTCTTCCCTTCTAGCACTGTGGATCTGAGGCATTAAGTTTTTTATCCTATTGGCTTATAGTGCCCCTGTAGGGATCCAATACCTCTCCTTTGAGGTGAAGGACAATGTTAACCAATCCCAATATAAACAATATACTCCTTAAAAACGAATGTTTGCTATTAAGACATTTATAGTTTGGTTACAATGTACTGAAATTTTGAATTCAATTATTATCTACAATATACTCAGTAGGTTTGTAAAAGGGTTTATAGTTTCTGATCATGGACAAAGAACTGGGGGTGAGGAGTAGGATGATATGCCGAGGAGCTAGGAGGTGAGGATATAGAGTTATTATATCTTAGAAAGTGTGAAAGTGAAATCTAAAGAGGAAGATTAGTAGGAGGAGAAGGGAGCGGAAGTAATTTTGGGGTAGAAAAGTAAGTGGGAAGACAGTAGAGTACATAAAACAAACCCACATATATATTAAGAAAAATTAAAAAAATGTTAAAATAGTAGAAAATATTAGGGAGATACAAAAAAGAAGAAGAAAAAAAGAATATATAACACAACAGTAATATACTATTCAACTGTTCCAGTCCTCAAAATCCTAATTCATGCAGAGTACTTGGTTTCACATGTTGGGGATGTGAGAGTGGGACAATAGAGAGGAAAAGGAAAGAAGAATCATGAAGTAAGAAACAGGGATTGTTTTGGTTGGAGATCAGTATATTTTCTGCTTCTCTTCTTATCCAATGGGTGGGGTTGTCTGTTGTTAGCTGGTATCTCTGCTGCCGCAGTCTGGCTGGGCACAAAATCATGAGCCACTCACAGCCTTGTAGATTCAAACAGCAATTCTTTATTCCCGAAACTCTCACCGGCACTTTACACGCACGTTCTGGGGAAAATCCACCAGCACTCTACAGGCACGTTCTGGGAAAATCTACCAGCACTCTACATGCACATTCTGGGAAAATCTACCAGCACTCTGCTCTGCATCCCAAAATACTTTCTGAATCCCTGAGAACTCAATGGGAACTCAAGTTGCGGGCGGGCGCCTGAGGCAGCAAGATACGTACGCCCTATTCCCAGCAGGGTCCACCTTAAACCTGGAACCCTCTAAACACAAGGAGCGGGCCCTAGAGGCAGCAGGATACTCCCTATTCCCAGCAGAATACACCCTAAACCTGGGCCCACCCTAATCCAGCAGGATCCTCCCTAAACCCGGATCCACCCTGGTCCTTGAGCAGGGTCACCTTTCTCAAACATTCATGCAATGTCACTGCAAATGACCTGGGTTCAAGGCAAGCCCATTTCCACAATGGAGAGTCCTCCCTCTAAGCAACATTGGGTAGGCTGACAAAGAAATTGCCATGCGTCATTTCTACTTGGCAATGGCTCTCAGCACTCTGCCCTCAGGATGGTGAAGGTATCTGGGGTGTCACTGTGTGGGGGTAGCGGCTGCAGGGGAATGGGGATAGTTAAAAACTGGGTACCTGACCAGTTGGAGTTCCAAACTGGGAGTTGCCACCACTGAAGATGGTGGTGAATGTGACCCAATGAGGCTCTTGCTTTCAGCGATGGGGTGTCAGGTTGGGTGGGTGGAGCTGGACTATGGCTTTGGAGGATGAGTTTAGAGATGAGCTTTGTGGTGTCTAGTGTGTATCTGTTGGTTGACTTCAGAGCCTGTGTGAAGTTCTCTGGTGCAAGCAGGCTACTGTGTGTAGGGGACTATCTCCGCTGCTGCAGAGTCCCAAGATGGGGGCTACAGTGGGAGCCACACGTTGTTAGGTGGGCATCCACACAGGAGTGGTGGCCAGAGTTCCTGAGTGTGCAAAGCTGCCAGGTGTCAGAGTGGCGTTTGTAATTTCTGCTCCGGTGGATGGCCAGAAGTTCTGCACAGGTACTTATGGTCCCCCTTGGGTACCCAGTAGTCTTATGTGGGCGAGTAGTTGGGAGACCTACTCTTGTCGCTGAGGCCTGGAATCCTGGACAGGCACAGTGACCATGATTCCTCCGCAGAGCAGGAATATGGCTTGCATAGAAGCAGTATTCTCACTACTTTGAGTCCCAGGTCACAGAGCGACACAGAATACTGTCTCCCTCTGGCCCACCATCTTGAATCTGACCTTTTGTATTTTGACATTGTGTTGTAAAGAAAGTCATATCTTTTTGCAGAATTAACCCTCAGCAAAATGTTGCTTGAGTTTGAGCATTTCTAATCTTAAAATCCAAAACCTGGAATGCTTAAAAAATCAGACATTTCAAAGTGCACACATAATGCTACAAGTGAAAAAATCTACTTATGACCTCTTTTGACAGGTCATAGTCAAAACAGAGTGTCATAAACAGTATTGAATAAAATTACCTTTGAGCATCTTCTATGTATATGAAACAGATGAATTTTGTGTTTAGTCTTGGGTTCTCTCCCCAAGATACTTCATTGTGTGTGTGTGTGTATGTGTGTGTATGTGTGTATGTGTGTGTATGTAAATATTCTGAAACCTGAAAAAAATTCCAAATCTGAAATGCCCTGGTCCTAGCAATCTTGGATATGGGATACTCAATCTATTTTATTATTTTTTAACAAATTCTTATGTTGGATCAGTTAAGAATAAGAAAGGTAAAAACTTTTAATTTTATCTTATTTCTTCTTTATACTCTTTATATAATACAATTTTTTTTGCTGCACATAATTTTCCTTATCTTAAAAGACCTGCTTTTTTTTTAATTAGAGCTTTACGTTTATACACAATAATTGGGTTGATCCTGACAAACTCATTACATGCATAGAAATCAATTTCAGTTCTTTGTAACCTATGTTTCTTCTTTTTTCCCCTCCCATCCATTTCCCTTCTTCCTCTAGTTTGCTTGGCTTCCTTTTGTATTCAGTTGGTTCCTTCTGTAATCTAATCATTCCCTTCCCCTTTCCTCTATTTTACTCTGACTTCTGCTTATGAGAGAAAACATTCTACCTTTGAGTTTGGCTAATTTCAGTTAGCTTGATATTCTCCATTTCTATCAATTTACAGGCAAGTGCCACAATTTCATTCTTTTTAATGGCTGAGTAGAACTGCTTTGTATATATAAAAATAGTTTCTTAATCCACTCATCTATTGACTGGCATTTGGGTTGATTCTATAATTTGGTTGTTGTGAATTGTGCTGCTATAAACATTGATGTTGCTGTGTTACTGTAGTATGCTGTCCTCAGATCTTTTGGGAAAATGAGTGGGATAGCTGGGTCATATGGTGGTTCCATCTCTAGTTTTTTGAGGAATCTTCAAAATGCTTTCCATAGTGGTTGTACACTCCCACCAACAATGTACATATTCCTTTCTACCTAAAACTGTGCCAGTATTTATTGTTCTTTGTATTCTAGATCTTTGCCATTCTGACTGGAGTGAGATGAAATCTTAGTTTTGATTTGCATTTCCCTGATTGCTAGAGATATTGAACATTTTTTCCATATATTTATTGACTTGTGTTTCTTCTACTAAGAAGCATCTGTTTAGTTCTTTTGCCCATTTATTGATTGGGTTATTATTATTATTTTTTTGGTGTGTATGTGTGTGTGTGTGTCAAGTTTTTTGAGTTCTTTATATATTTTGGAAATTAATCCCCTATCTGAGGAGTTGCTCCCATTCTGTAGTTTGTCTCTTCACACTCTTCTTAATCTTATTTCCTTAGTTGTGCAGAAGCTTTTTAGTTTAATGGCATGTCACTTATTAATTGTTGGTTTTATTTCTTGTGCTTTGGTGATCTTGCTAAGGAAGTCACTATTAGCACTTAGATGATGGAATGTTGATTCTTTGTTTTCTTCTAGCATTTGTAAGGTTTCTGAGCTAATTCCTAAGTGTTTGTTCCATTTAGATTTGAGTTTTGTGCAGGGTCTAATTTCATTTTTCTACACTTAGCTGTCCAGGTTTCCCAGCACCATTTGTTAAAAAATATTTTTTCTTTATGATATATTTTTGGCACCCTTGTCAAGTATCAGACATCTATAGTTTGTGCGTTTGTTTCTGTATTTCTATTCTATTCTATTTGTATTCATGTCTATTTTGATGCTTACCACGATGCTGTTTTTGATACTATAGCTGTAATATAATTCCAGATCAGGTATTGTGATGGTTCCTGCTTCACTCCTCTTTGGTTAGTAATGCTTTGGCTATTCTGGGTCTCTTATTTTTCCAAATGAATTTAAGAATTGTTTTTTTCTGATTCTGTGAAGAACAGTATTGGTGTTTTGACGGGTATCGCATTGAATCTGTATATTCCTTTTGGTAGTTTGAGTATTTTGGCACTGTTAATTCTGCATATCTAAGAACATGGGATGCCATTTCTAAGGTCTACTTCAATTTCTTTCTTCAGTGTTCTATAATTTTCATTATAGAGGTCTTTTTTCCCTTATTAGATTACCTCCCAAGTATTTTATTTATTCAATTTTTTGAGGTTATTTTGAATGGGATGGTTTTCCTGATTTTTTTTTTTCCCTTGACTGAATCACTGTTGGAATATAGGAAAGCTATTGATTTGTGAGTGTTGATCATTTATAAGTTCTAAAAATCTTCTGGTGGAGTTTTTGGATCTTGTAGATATAGGATTATATTGTCAGCAAATAAATAATTTGACTTCCTTTTCTATTTGTATCCCTTTAATTTCCTCTTCTTGCTTGATTGCTATAGCTAATGTTTTGAGAATTATGTAGAATGGAAGTGATGAGAGTAGGCAGCCTTGTCTTGTTCCTGATTTTAATAGAAATGCTTTTTTTTTTTATTTAATATGATGTTGGCTTTTCATAAATGGCATTTATTTTATTATTTATTTATTTATTTTGCATTACAATTCTTAATACACATATTATACCATAAATTTATCATATCTCTGATTATATATAAGGTATATTGACACCAATAAATGGCATTTATAATTTTGAGGTAAGTTCCTTTGATTCCTAGCTTCTCTAGAATTTTCAACATGAAGGGTATTGGAAAGACTGGTGTTTGTTTTTATGTAAAGTTCTGGTAGAATTCAGCTGAGAATCCAGTGTGTCCAGGGCTTTTCTTTTATGGAAGGCTTTTAATTGATGTTCCAATTTCATTACTTGATATTTCTATTTAGGATTTCTATGTCTTCCTGGTTCCATGTGTCTAGAAATTTGTTCAGGTATTCCAGATTTTCCAGTTTATTGGTGTATAAATTTTAAAAATAGAAATCCTCTGGATTTTAGAGGGATCTGTGGTGTATCTCCTTTTTTTTTTTTTTTTTTTTTTTAAATCTCTGATCTTGTTGATTTGCTTCTTTTTACTCTTTTTTTGGCTGGTTGCGCTAAGGGTTTGTCAATTTTATTTACATTTTCAAAGAACCAATTCTTTCTTGCTTTGATCCTGTGTATTGTTTTCTTATTTTCAATTTTATTGATTTGGACTCTAACCTTAATTATTTCCAGTTTATTAGGGTAGTTTCTTCTTCAGAAAAACTTAACATTTCTTGAAAAACAAGTCAACCGGATTTCATTTCCTTCAAGTTTTGTCTGTCTGAGCAAGTCTTTTATTTCTCATTTACTTCTGAAGAATAATTTTGAAGGGTACTCAAGTCTAGCTTGGTGTCCCCCCCCCCCCTTTGACCACTTGAAATAGTCATACATTCTTTTTTGCTTCTATGATTTCTGAAGAGAAAGTTTAAAGTAATACTTGTCCTTTTCCAGGGGTGTTTTTTTGTTTTGTTTCATTTGTTTCTTGCCTCTTGGAAGATTTTCTCTTTATCTAATTTTTGGGAATTTTATATCATATACCTTTGTGTAACTATTTTGGTATTTATCTTCCTTGGTGTTCTCTGATCATCCTGGTTCCTTTTCTGTCATTGAAGACATTATTAACTATTTGTTATAGTGTAGCGTTTTCTTTTCATTTTTTTTTTTCTTAAGAGTTTCCATCTGTTTTTCCATATTGCCTGCTTTTCCCATCAGGGCTGTTAGTATATTTGCTTAAATTTTTGTTGGTAATTCTGAGTCCTCTGGTCATAGCTGAGTTTGTTTTTGAGGCAGGGGTTCTTTCTCTTCCTCCTCTCCTCCTCTCCTCCTCTCCCCCTCTTCCCTCCCCTTCCCCTTTCTTCCTTACCCCTCTTCAGCCCTTTCTTTTTCTATTTTCTTCTTCATTGTGTTTTTTGGTCTTAACAATGTGTTGAACTATTCTGTTGATAAACAGACATGGTAAAAGACACTGAGGTAATAGTCCTTTAATATGAGGTTTTATGTTTATGAGGCTAAGAGCCAATCTGTGTTTACTATTGCTGTAGGTGTGATATCAGAGGCTAAAATTTCTTGTTGTTGTTTGCTTTGTTATCTTTGGATTCTTGTGGAGAGAGCTTAAAGTGGGGTCTGAAGTTTGTAGTTCTTTTAGTTGTAATCTCCTGTTACTCTACAGGAGTTATTTTGATGCAGTGATAAGAGGAGAAGGGTGAGGGGAAAAGTTCTGTTATTAGATCTCATTCTTGTGAGCCTGGGTTGGGTCTCTTTCCCAGTAACAAAGGATAGATGGGGCTGGAGCTGCCTGTTTTCCTTTATTTAGGTTGGTGAAACACTGTAAAACCCTAGTAGGTAGGTAGTAATCTAAAGCCCCAGTTGGTTAAGTTCTTTTAAAATAGTTTTCTTTTTGGAAATTCCCTAAGAAGGACACAGAGCTTTTGGTATATTTCAAAATGGTTCCTCTTTTCCTCCCCTGCTGCATGTAGAATGATATTTTTTCTCTCAAAACTTGTGACAACCTGATAGAGCTCAAAAGTATGGGGATCCTTATAGGATTGGGGCCTCTCACAGTTTTTTATGTCAAGCTAGTTTTACTGAGTTATTAGCAATTTGTCAACTGTAGTTTAAAGTATTCCTTTTGAGGCTGGCTCTAGGCAAGAGCCTCTGCTCCCTGCACACTGTGATTCCCTGTCTCTGTCTACCTAGGACTCCAGGTTTCAGGGCAGTAGTTTGCCCTCTGACCTCAATTCTGTAATTGATCTATGAAGAGTTATTGATTTTCAGCGTTTTTCTTATTGTGAGGATGAAAATGATCAATTACAAGCTCTTTGTGTTTGGACCTGATTGAGAGTTGGTTTTTTCAAACCTGTTTTTTGACAATTTTTAATGATAAAGACTTGCTATATATAATATTCTTTGATATGGCAGTATGGTTTATTAGGAATTTTATTTTTTTCTGACATTAGATTTGCACATTTTGGGGAAATACATTCTAATATGGAAGAAAGATTAAAGAACTTTTTCAGAAGAAAGTGATCCATAGTTCTTTGTTCTTCTGTTTATAAATGTAGTTTTGGAGCAACAGACACCTTTTTCCCCCTATGTTTGAGAACCAAAGTTCCAGTTTTTTATTCTTAGACCATACCAAAAGTAAAAACAAAAACAAAAAACAAAACAAACAAACAAACAAAAATTGTTTTCATAGTATGTCTGAGTGTGTAGGCTTATGACAGGTTTTACTAATTTTACTTCAGGTAACTATGCTGATGATGCTGAGCATGGTTATTAAAGCCCTGTGTGATATTTATATTTTTGGAATCAATTAATTATATTAGTCATTTATATTGTGTTTCTCAATTAGTGAATTGTCTACTAATTGTTTTTATGAAGAGAGAATAGGGTATTGTAATCCTAACATTTTCTGTGATGTGATAAAAAGAATTCATATCATGAATTTATTCCTTTAATATCTTGGTGAAGTTGAAATAGAAAAAAAAGAGATTGATATAAATTAAATGTAAACCTTCACATTAAAAATCACTACATTATAGATAAAGAGCTTTTTATTGAAATAATTATTCTTCTTTCCCCCAAAATTTAACATGACTGTAGTTGCCATGTTGATGTTAAGACTTCTAGATCTTTCTTATATGCAGATTTTTCTTTATAAAGGTGTGATCATAATTTATTTTTTAATTGAATTCTTTTCTTTACTCAATTGGTAGTGTTTCCCTTTCTGCTACCTTGTATTTTTGACCATAATACTTTTTTCATTGCATGGTTGGTCAGATTGGCAGTTGGTCTTATTGTACTAAGGGAAGTGACATATATCCTGGTGTATTTAGCTTTTCCTTGTCCTTTGATTTTGCTTTTTTGTGTTTGTACCATATTCTTGACTCAAGTTCATAGGCCTCAGTCTGTTTCCCTCTATTTTTCTTCTCCTTTTTTTCTTTTTAAGGACATTTTATTATTTTATCCTATAGGGAAAATTAACTTTTCCCCCTAAATTTTGAAAAATGGAATTCTTTTTTTTCCCTTAAATGATTAAAAAACAATGCATTAGGACTTATATTGACCAAGTGATTCACACAGTTCTTTTCCTAAGTACTTTGTGACAACTGTCACCCTAAACTGCAAGGAAGTTCTACTTGATATCTCTTTTCCCAGTTTCTGTAGTGTGTGAGATGACAGAGCTTCATGGAAAAACTCATTAATGAATTTAGTGTGTTCTGAAGTTCGTTTGAAGATGTTAATCTGGAATGTATGAAATGTTTTGAGCTGTGTGAAATTTATTCTTTCATAGTGTGCAACTGAAGTTTGTACAACTCAGGAAAGTAACACATAGGAAGGGGAGTAATGAATCATTTCTAAAATAGAAGGTTAGGAATGGGCTCAAAAAGAAGGGCATATTTGAATTCTTTGGTATACTGATGGATTTGGAAAGCAGAACTAATAGAGGAATTTTCTGTCTGATATACTGAGTTCTTGAACTCTTACTCAAATAAGAAAGATCTGTGGTCTAAATACCTTATTTGAAACTAAGCTCTCTCATAAATCTGGCTCCTGCTCCCCTTACTGAGGCTTGAATCCAGGGGCATTCTTCCTCTGAGCTACACGCCCAATCTTTTATTTTGTTTTGAAGCAGGGTCTTGCTAAGTTGCCTAGGATAGCCTCCAACTCAGTGCACTCCTGCCTCATTCTACCTAGTAGCTGGACATATGGGAGAGTTCCATTATGCCCCTGTGCAGCTCTGAGTTACATCAATAAATTTTCATTACAAATTGTACACCAGGTGATTGAAGATACACAAAGTTACACAAAGCTTTAGGTTGCTTTAGGTTCTAAGTTGCTGATTTGAGGGAATTGAAGAACAAAAGGAAGATAAATCTGTTTTTTTTTTTTTTTTTTTTTTTGGTACTCGGGATTGAACTCAATCACTGAGCCACATACCCAGCCTTTTCTTTTTATAATTTATTTAGAGACAGATCTTGCTAATTTGCTTAGGGCCTCACTAAGTTGCTGAGGCTGGCTTTGAATTGGCAATCCTCCTGCCTCAGCTTCCCGAGCTGCAAGGATTATAGGTGTGTGCCACTGTACCTGGCACAAGAAGATAAATCTATTTAAAAATATTTATTACTATACCACCATTTAGTAATGACTTACAAAAGTTGAAACATTCTTAAGAATCCTAGGAAAGTTATACTTATGAGATAGTTTATTATATACATTTTGTATTTTGAGTTTTTTTTGAAAAGTGCTGCTTAGGGAAGGGGGTGACTTAAAAACAATAACTTTGATTTTTTGGTGTACTAATAAGTTACTTGACAATTGTAGTTGGACACTGAGTTTTTAATTACCGAATTCTAGATTCTAAAGGACATTTTATATATCAGTCAGTAAATGCAGTAGTAGTTTTCTTATGTTTTGTTAAGTTAAAAACTGAATTTCTATAGTGATAGCATTGTATGATGACATGTTACCTTAGAGATTATTAGTAGACCATCTCAGAGCTTTTCCTAATCACCCAGTCTAAAATAAGCGTAGTTATATTATTTGTACCACACTATTATACCTTTATTATACGTTTATTTATATGTGTGTATGTTTCTGTTTCTTATTTACTGTTTTCATTTATTTTATTGGTTGGATTCTGTTTTAGAATGAAGGAGTGCCAGGGTTCAGGTTTGAGTGAGATATGAGTAGATTTTAGGTAATTCAATTTTGTAAAGACTATGCCAGGAAAGTATATTTGCATTATAAAGGAATATATCTCAACACTTAAGAATCAAGAATTCATTAGTTTTAAGGCTTGATGGTTTTCATCATTGTAATCTAGTTAAGGAAAATATATATTATGATAATTGAGAATTCAAGAGATTTTTGATTTTGGGAAATTATATTTGTAATAAAAGTTATAATTAAAAATTTAGAAGTACTATGAAATTTTATTTCATTTTAGAAATACCATGAAATACTATGAGAATACCAAAACCTAAGAAGGCCAAAGGAAAATGTCTAAAGTAGAACTTTAGTCCATAATCTGGAGGAAAATGGGTATAAATTAAGTAATAAATAGGGTAGGTATTGCCAATGTAGGTCAAGCATTGGGTAAATATTGTTAGCTAAGATAAATGCTCTTGACCAGATGTTCAGTGGAAGAACTCAGATGCAATAATAAATACTTGGAGTCTACTGTTGAGTTAGCTTTGTTTCTTAGACACCTTGACTAATTGAGATCACCTTGACCAACTTAGTCAATGATTTTCCCCTACCTAAACACATAAGATAAAAAACAAATAAGAGGACTGAACTCAGAGCCCTTGAATTCGAAAGCCACAGTTCATGCAGCCTGCAGTAATTGCTATTTACTGCAACTGTCATCAGTTACTTTTAAAACTGTGACTCTTGACTGTGCTGCATTAACTACAACAAACCCCCAAAGATCATATGTTCTGTTATAGCATCAACTAACCCTGGATTCAAAAGATCAAGGCTCTTGGTACAAAAAGTAGTCAGACCTGAGAGGAACTTAACAATCCTCACTCAGGAAGAGAACCTCAAAAGGGAGTCAAAAGGGGTCAGTGGCGCCTCTCTTGGCATTCCTCAGGGCATCTCGGGGTCATCATAAATTTCTTTCAGGTCATTTTGTGTTTGCCAGAAGCTGTGAAAGACAGTCACAACAGTTTAAAGATCTAATTAGTTTTTATTTATGGTTTTAAAAATGGGACATTTATATATTGTAAGTGGTATATCTATTTATTTTAAGTTACCATATATACAATTCTAAAGAGTTTACTTTTCCTCTTAAAGAAGTCTGTATTTCTTGTTGGGTGTGGTGGTACATGTCTGTAATCCCAGCAACTCAGGAGGCTGAGACAGGAGGAATTTGAGTTCAAAGCCAACTTCAGCAACAGTGAGGTGCTAAGCGACTCAGTAAGACTCTGTCTCTAAATAAAAAATACAAAATACGGCTGAGGATGTGGCTCAGTGGTTGAGTGCCCCTGAGTTTAATTCCCGGTACCCGCCCCCACCCCCAAAAGGCTATACTTCTCCATTATATACAGTTATGGTGATTTAGTCAAGGGATTAGAAAAGAGTTATCAAAAATTTTCTCTTTGGGGTCCATGAACACAAATCTTTCTTGTATTGGTAGCAATGAAAATTCATTATTTTGAGGGGTTGGGGTTGTGGCTCAGAGGTAGAGCGCTTGCCTACCATGCATGAGGCATTGGGTTCAATCCTCAGTACCACATTAAAAAAAAAAAAAGATATTGTGTTCACATATAACTAAAAAATAAATATTAAAGAAAATTCATTATTTGACATGAAGAAACTCTTAAGATTACCTCCCCTTTTTTGTATCTTCATGGAATGAAAGGGATAAAAATGCCGTTTTACCAATGTATATAAGAAAATGACTTATTTTAGACTTTCTTGTAGGCTTTTTTAAGATTTTTTTTAAACTGCTCAATACGTTAAAAATTTGTGCACACTTAATGCATTAGTATGCCTCCAGGCTATATTAAATTAATTGTGCGTTTAATACAGAATATGACATCATATTAATAATTTAATATCTGTCCCATAAAATAACCTTCTTGCATTGGGGATGCAGCTCAGTGGTGGAGTACTTGCCTTACATGCTCAAGGCTAGCACCACTAAATCAATAATCAATGATTACAATAATCTTTCTTAGGGAGGAGAAATATTGATCAGATTTGTAAAATAATAAATGATTAAACCTATTATATATGGCTGTTTTAATTAAAACAAAAAATATTTTCATAAGTGATACTGTAAATATCAGATGATCCCTTTAAGAAGAATAAATATAAATTAAGGCTAAATAGTTGCTCATGTGGGTAGAATTGTTTGGTAAGTGTAGACTGTGAACTTTGTAAGGGGATTTTGTGTGTTCTGCATAGTGTTTGGCAGGTAGGAAGTTACTCAGTAAATAATGAATGATAAATAACTGCTATCTTATTAATTTGGTGGTTTTAAAGAAGGTGGGGGAGTGCATGAATAGGAAACAGAAGTTGCTTTAGCTATTGATACTGGTTAAGGGAGCAGAAATCATAAAAATGGTAGCCATTTGGCATATATGGCTATATAAATTAAACAATAAAAAATTATTTGCTGTCACTAACAATATTTCAAATGCTCTATGGTTATATATGGCTAATGGCTACCATATTTTTTTTTTTTTTTAAGAGGATAGGTTTTTTATTTTTTTTTTTTGTACTGGGGAGTGAGTCCAGGGGCACTTAACCACTGAGCCACATCCTACACCCTTTAAAAAAAAAAAATTTATTTAGATAGAGGGTCTCATTGAGTTACTTAGGGCCTTGCTAAGTTGCTGAGGCTGGCTTTGAACTTGCGACCCTCCTGCCTCAGACTCCCAGCTGCTGGGATTACAGGCATGAACCACCACCACCCCCAGCTAAGGGTAGGGATTTTTAATATGTCAATGACAACTATGGCAGGAGAGAGAGAAAACAGGCTGGTGCCCCCCCCCCCAATTCGCCCCCCCCCCCACTCCCCACCCTGCCAGAGACATGATATAGTTCACAGGGGCACATCCCCCCTTAAGTAACTACTCTTTCACCGGGTCCTGATTCCTATAGATTCTACCAAAGTTTTTGGTTTTGTTGTGTAAATATCTATAAATATGTACACATGTAAACAGTTTTATTTATTTTGTAATAAGTTTTTCTTTTGATAACAAAGAGAACATGAAATCTGTTAACTTACAAATATAAAATGAAAATTACCTTTAAGACCTTTTCTACAAATGTTTTAGAATATGAGGACTTTTAAAACGTCCTATTTAGCTTTTAATGTGTTTTGGTTAAACATGGTAATATATTTGTTGTTATAGTAATAAATTTACAAAAGTTGCTAAAGAGATGTTAGTTCCTTTCATACATGTATTCATTCTTTGGGGCATGGATGATATAAGAATTCCTGGAGGAGCTTTTAAGAAATACAGATACCTATGACATATGTGTTTATACATATATAAAAATGCACACAAAGAATTTTATCTATTTTTTTGGTATCATTAATTCATTGAGATAGTATTGTTGGCTCAAAGGATTAAATTATTTTTATTTACTTGAGATATTTGATTCATAAAACAAGTCCTTTTCAGAAAAGTTGTACCAACTGCCACACTTACTTTTCCTCATGTTTTCTGTGACACTGGGTTTTCTTGAGTTTTAATGTTTCTCTGTTGATGAGAAAGATTCTTTATTTTAGTTTGTATTTCTTTGATTATGAGTAAGAGTCATCATTTTTCATAATTTATTTGTTTTCTGCATTTCTTTTCCCCTTCCTCCCTCCCTCCTTATTGTTTCTCTTTATTTAAAATTTAAAAATCATGATAAAGATGCATAACAACTTACCATTTTAACTATTTTTAAGTGAATGTACAGTGCAGTAGTATTAAGTACATTTACATTTCTGTGCAATTGTCACCACCATTTATCTACAGAATTTTTTCATCATGCAGAACTAAAACTCTATATCCATTAAATAATGACTTCCCCATTCTCTTCTCCCCTACTCCTAGCAAGAACTATTCTAATTTCAGTCTCTATGAGTTTTTTCTGTTCTAAGTACTTCATTACAGTAGAATTATCTTGTATTTATGTCTTATATTTATGAGTGGCATATTTCACTTAACATAATGCTGATGCAAACATAGGTATACAAGCCGGGTGTGGTGGCACATTCCTGTAATTCCAGCAACTTAGGAGACTGAAGCAGGAGGATTGGGAGGACAAACCAGCCTCAGCAACTTAATGTGGCCCTGTCTCTAATAAAATATAAAAAATGGCTGTGTTGGTGGTTACGAGTCCCTGGGTTTAATCTCCAGTAGTGCCCAAAACTATTACCACCACCATCACCACAACCACCACCACCAACAAAAAACATAGGTATTCAAATATCTTTGCTTTCAGTTCTTTTGTAAAATTCCCAGGAGTATAATTGCTGGATTATGTGGTGATTCTCTTTTTAGCTTTCTGAGGAAACATTGTATTGTCTACCAAATTGAAAACACTATTTTAAATTTCCACCAGCATTACATAGGATTCTAATATTTCCACTTCTGCACTAATACTTATCATTTTCTGTGATTTTGATATTAGGCTTCTTAATTGATGTGAAGTTGTATCTTATTATGATTTTGATTTGCATTTCCATAATGATTCGTGATATTATCTTTTTACGTACTCATTGGCGATTTGTATAACTTTATGGAAATATCTGTTAAAGTCCTTTGCCCGTTTTCCAATCAACTTATTGTTTGGTTGTTGAGTTTTAAGCATTCTCTCTGTAGTCTGGATATTAATCCCTGGACTCTTAAGTGATTATATATCTGTAACATATACTTTTAGACTTTAATATAGTATATATTTTGGGGGACAGCTAAGAGAGTGTGGCTTTTTTAAAAAAAATTTACTTTTTGCTGTGATTGGCATCATGTAAAACACTGTACATATTTGAAGTGTACAATTTGATTAATTATCTGTCAACCCATTGTCACCATTAAGATAGTGAACATACTCATTACCTTAAAAATTTTTCATCCTGATCCTTTGTGATTTCTTTCCTCATTACTTTTGTCCTTTCATCCAGCCAGGCTCTGTCAATAAAAGGTAGTATATTTTCTAAAGTTTTTAAAAATGGGATTTGTAATTCTTGAGGCAGGAGTTAGCTTTTTTTCACTCTGCATAATATTTGAGATTCACCCATGTTGTTGCATGTATCATTACTTTTTATTGTTCAGTAACATTCTGTTGTTTGATATAGCAGTCTGTGTCCAATTTGGAAATAAAGAATAATATGATATAGTAATTAAAACAAAGTTTAATATCAAGAATTATTAACTATGACATAAAGGAAACTTTATGTGGTATTCCAGGTAGAATATCCAAGGACGCCAAATTTGGAAGGCATTCAGACCTTGTTTGAGAAGATATAGTTCAGTTTGTTGAATAGTAGAGAATTTTGTGCTTTGGGCAGTCTCAAGATAGTCTGACATTGCTAGGCAACTATACCAAGCAAGCTTAACAAATTTAAGTATTCAAAGGATGAATACTTAAAGTGATTCAGTTCATTGTATAGTATATGTTGAAGGATGCATTCAAAGCTTAGGGATAATAAATGGATACATAGGTACACCACAGTTTCTTTTTGATCTTGTCAGTTTTGGGTTCTGAATGTCTCCTATATCTGAATGTCTATCTCATTCTAAAGGTTTGAAAATTTTTCTTTCATGATTTACCTAAAGAGATTGTTCATGCCATTAACCTGCACCTCATAATCTTCTTCAATTCCAATAATTCTTAAATTTGGTCTCTTAATGTTGTCCCAGAGTTCCTGTATGTTCTGAGGTCATGGTTACTTTTCTTTTATACTGTGTGAATGTTTAAGGTTGGGCTACTCTGTCTTCTGGCTTGGAGATTCTACCCTCAGCATGGTCTATTCTATTAGACTTTCAACTGAACATTTTATTTGATTTATTATGTCATTCATTTCCAAGATTTCTGTTTGGTTATCTTTCATGATCTCTATCTCCTTTTGAATTTTCCTTTCATATCCTGTGTTGTTATAATTATTATTTTAATTCTTTGATTTTTTAATTCACTTAATATCTTCTGAGTCAGTTGTTGATGAATTATGAACTTTAGGAGGAACTGTATTACCTTGTATTTTCATATTTGTGTTGAGTTTTATATATCTGTTGGGATGTATTTCTCTTCTACTTTTATGTGTGGATCTTTGTAGGGCATGGTCTTCTTTTATCAAGTGTCCTAGAGTGATCTAGATTGAGTTCCCCATGTAGGTGTGGTATCCACAGGTTTTGTGTTAACTCTATTGTTGCTGAAGCAGTGGATGTCTGTGAGTGGGACCTGAGGACCTTATTAAAAAATAAGCAAATACGTATATGTATCTATGTCCATTCCTACTTGGGGCTTGATTGTTAGTTTGGGTTTTTGCCTCTTCTATTCTTTGTATTAAAGTCTAACTGAAGTTTCAGAGTCATCAGTTTGTGTATGGGACAGGGTGTGCTGTCTTTTGGCTGATTTTAGTTAAGCAGTACAGTCCCTGCCCTGTGAACTATAGTATCATAGTAGATTCAGAAAAGGGGCAGACAACAAGTGTTAATAACTAGAATCAACAAATGGGACTTACTCAAACTAAAAAGTTTTTTCTCAGCAAAAGAAACAATAAGAGAGGTAAATAGGGAGCCTACGTCCTGGGAACAAATCTTTACTCCTCACACTTCAGACAGAGCCCTAATATCCAGAATATACAAAGAACTCAGAAAATTAGACAATAAGATAACAAATAACCCAATCAACAAATGGGCCAAAGACCTGAACAGAAATTTCTCAGAGGAGGACATACAATCAATCAACAAGTATATGAAAAAATGCTCACCATCTCTAGCAGTCAGAGAAATGCAAATCAAAACCACCCTAAGATACCATCTCACTCCAGTAAGATTGGCAGCCATTAGGAAGTCAAACAACAACAAGTGCTGGCGAGGATGTGGGGAAAAGGGTACTCTTGTACATTGCTGGTGGGACTGCAAATTGGTGCTGCCAATTTGGAAAGCAGTATGGAGATTTCTTGGAAAGCTGGGAATGGAACCACCATTTGATCCAGCTATTCCCCTACTCGGTCTATTCCCTAAAGACCTAAAAAGAGCACACTATAGGGACACTGCTACATCCATGTTCATAGCAGCACAATTCACAATAGCAAGACTGTGGAACCAACCTAGATGCCCTTCAATAGACGAATGGATAAAAAAAATGTGGCATTTATACACAATGGAGTATTATTCTGCATTAAGAAATGACAAAATCATAGAATTTGGAGGGAAATGGATGGCATTAGAGCAGATTATGCTAAGTGAAGCTAGCCAATCCCTCAAAAACAAATGCCAAATGTCTTCTTTGATATAAGGAGAGTAACTAAGAACAGAGTAGGGACGAAGAGCATGAGAAGAAGATTAACATTAAACAGGGATGAGAGGTGGGAGGGAAAGGGAGAGAGAAGGGAAATTGCATGTAAATGGAAGGAGACCCTCAGGGGTATACAAAATTACATACAAGAGGAAGTGAGGGGAAAGGAGGAAAAATATAAGGGGGAGAAATGAATTACAGTAGAGGGGGTAGAGAGAGAAGAGGGGAGGGGATGGGGGAGGGGGGATAGTAGAGGATAGGAAAGGCAGCAGAATACAACAGACACCATAATGGCAATATGTAATCAATGGTTGTGCAACTGATGTGATTCTGCAATCTGTATATGGGGTAAAAATGGGAGTTCATATCCCACTTGAATCAAAGTGTGAAATATAATATATCAAGAACTATGTAATGTTTTGAACAACCTACAATAAAAATTAATTTAAAAAAAAAAGTTTCTAAGTGACCAAAAATGTGTTTGAAAAGGAAGTATATTTTTTACTATTGGAATTCAGAGGTCAAAATATAGCTATATATAGACTATTAAAAAAAAAAAAAAAAGAAAAGGGGCAGACAAACAATAGCAATCAATGCAACCAATATATAGCCTTAAAATCAATTTCCAGTGCCTACTACCACATTAATTACAATAAAAATAGGAATAGTATCATCAGCAGTTGCCAACAACAAAACAGTAAACAACCATAAGCTAGGTCTGTTGTTGAAGAAATTGCAAGTGTCAACTGCGTCATCCATATCAGTAATAATTACAACAACATGAGCAGTAAGGGCAGTAGTTACGGAAAACAACTAGTTCTAAAAGATGGTAAACATTCATTCATTAAGAGAAAATATAATGTATTATGAATATAGAAGGGAGTTTAAAATGTTCAAAATGTGAACAGAGAGAATGTAGAAGAGATGTAGCAAGTGATTGTTACCAAGAAGGGGAAAAAGGGGTTGGTGCTGTAGCTCAGTGGTAGAGCACTTGCCTAGCATGTGTGAGACACTGGGTTCAATCCTTAGCACCACATAAAAATAAACAAATATAAAGGCATTCTGTCCATCCACAACTACAAAAAAATTAAAAGAAAAAAAGGGGGTGTGAAAAAATAGAAAAAAGAAAAAGGGAAAAGAGAATTTGATTGTAAGTGGGAGAAGAAAGATGAGAAAGAGAAATGAACATAAGCAAAACGAAAATAAACAAACCCCAAACCCAACCTTCAAAAAGCAAAGCCAGGAAAATAACATTAAAACATGCTAAAAAAGAGTTAAAAAATAAGCAAATACGTATATGTATATATGTCCATGAACCAAGTTAGCACAGAAAGAATGTGCGTGTGCATGTGCACAAAAGGAAAATGATTTTAATGAGAAATGGAGGATTTGTCTCCACTTAGTTGTTCAAAACTGTTGATGAGAATGGATGGTCACTGCCTATGTCCTACTGTCCTTCTTGTGCTGTAGAGAGAGAGAAAGAGAGAGAGAGAAAACACACAAACACGAGCGCACACACATACTCTTTTTGTTTGCTTATTGAACTATCAGTCAGAGCGGCCTAAAACTCAAGCTGTTTGGAATAGTTCTCAGCTCTCCTTCTCACCAGTATGAGGTAGGATGGAAAGGGAGTTTTGTTGGAACAGACTAGATTGATGCATTCCCTGGATGGTGCTTCAGAGTTCTGTGAGGGGAGTTGTGTTTGCTGGGGCTTAAGTCTAATAAGGCCTTCAGGGCCTTACTTGATGGTATGTGCTCTGAAGAGATTAGATCAACACACCCCTAGGTGTGAGATGCTAATCTCTGCTAGGAGTCTGGATCTTGAGAGTTTCCCAGGAATTCAGTTTATGGGGCAGTGAGACACACAATCCTGCACAGACACACACTGCTGCCCATGAACATAGCCTTTGGATTCCTGAATGTTTTCACACCTGCCTGTTCAGATTCCTGACCCTCTTCAGCTGGTCCTGTGAACTGCCATACTCAAAGGGAAAATGAGTTGGACTCCCTTTCATTTTTCTGACTTGAATCCCCCTAAGTACAATTTTCTTTGTGACTATTTAACACATGTTCTGCTAGGTACACCCTAGGCCACACTTGAGGTGCTTGGCAGGACAGTGTGGCTTTATTTGCTATGATCTCTTGGGCTTCCATAGCAGCAAGCTGCCTTGTGGTCTTGTGAAGATGCCACCTTTCTTAGTTTTTCATCTGCTGGTTGAGAAATACAGAGCACTTTTTAAACACTAGTTTGCTATGCAGCCTCTAGACTAGCTAAATTCAAGTTACTTTTCTGATCTATTAGTTTTTCTGTGCCAAATCTCCATTGTGTTTCTATCCCTCCTCTCTGTGGTGAATCAGTCTTGCCTCCACTCCCGCAACCACCATCAGCTTGCTCAATGCATCATAATTTTCTGTGTCTCTAAGGCACTCTGCCCAATATTGAATTTTAGTGTAATCCCTTTTTCACCCATGTCACTGAGAAGCAGTACTTATGCTTTCTTGGATCTGCCGTCTTGAATCACCTCTTCTGTTGATTTCTTCTGGATGTTTTATGATTGTATGTTTAGTATTACAATGTGTTTCATTTTGTTGTTTTAATTTTTGAGATAAGATCTCAGTATGTTGCTTAAGCTGGCCTTGAACTTGCAATCCTCTGCTTCAACTTTCTGAGTAGTTGGTACCTATAATGCATATTAGATTAATTTTTTTATATGGAATGAAGATTGAATGGTGGTTTCTTTTTGGGTGTAGGTCATAGGTAGTATATTTCGATGTTCTTACAACATTTGTTGAAATGGCTGTTCTTTTGACTTTTGTCAGAAGTAAGTTGACCATACATATGTAAGTTTATTTGACTGTCTATTTTGTTCCATTTCATCTCTGTGCCTGTCTTGATGCCACAACCATACGATTACTGTGGCTTTTATGAAATCAGTTATGTTACCCATCCAATTTGTTCTTCTTTTTCATAATTATTTTGCAGTTGTGTTGGTTATCAAATTATTGCTCCTCAGCTCTAAATTGCACTCTTTTGTCTGCTGTATGAAAATGGATCAGGCCTTTTAAATATTACTCATTTACCAACAGGCACAATGTTAACATTTGTCAATAGAGATTACTGGAAAGACACTGCAGAGAAGTTGTTCTTTTTTTTATTCTGTGTGCTTGCTTAGTGGACTC
Source organism: Callospermophilus lateralis (assembly GCF_048772815.1). NCBI lineage: Eukaryota > Metazoa > Chordata > Mammalia > Rodentia > Sciuridae > Callospermophilus > Callospermophilus lateralis. The sequence continues at coordinate 65,823,017 of NC_135307.1, read as the reverse complement.
TTAGCAGAATACAATACTCACCTTCCTCAGTGTCAGCCTATATGATTTCCATGGTGTACAGCTTTTCCAGGTTGTACATCTTCACCATAACTAGGCTCCTACAGTGCTCAGAGGGCAGCCATACCCAGCAGCCAGGCACCCAGTGCTAACAGCTTCTCATGTACCTTCCATCAGGTAGGTTTATAACAGTGTCTTAGTGGCACACTTCTGTGTCAACAGCTTTTACTTCTACCCTAGAGAATGGATTTCTTTTAAGTTGCTCATGGAAGGTTTCTGGAAAATTATGCTGTGCAGCTTCAGAGGAGCTTTTCTACCTTTCAGGTGGAACTGTGTCTTCTCCAGCAAGATCTAGATCTCATCTCTGCGATGGTTAATGGGTTGGGGAAACTTCTTCCTTTGAAGTTCTTAATCTTAGGAAATATTGACTTCTCATGTATTAGAGCCCTTTATATTTTTCGTTAGTTAATTGGTTGTTTCTCTAACTACTTGTTAAAGTTAATGATTTTTTTACACTAAACTTGCTTTTTATATAGTATCTCTCTCTTGATTGTCTTTGCATTTTCATATGAATTTTAGAATCATTTGTAAATATGTAATAAAGCCTACTGAGAGTTTGATTCGAATTTTTTTATTAGAATTATTGAATACAGTTGACATCATAACAATGTATAGTCTTGACCCATGAATAAGATATCTTTACCTGAATAAGATGTTCAGTGTGTTACAGCAGTGTTCAATGATTTTCAGATACCCAATAGTATCACTCCTCCCTCCTTCATTTCCTCTGAACCCCTCATCCCTTTCTTGTACTAATCTTTTGGTTTTCATTAGATCCCTCCCCTCTCTCCCACACCTTTCTTTTTCCTTTTCCTCTCTAGCTTCCACATAAGAGAAACTGTTTATGACCCTTGACCTTCTGAGTTTGACTTATTTTGCTTAATATAATGTTCTCTAGTTCCATTCATTTTCCTGCAAATGATTTTGTATTTCTTTATGGCTGAATAAAACTCCAGTGTAAATATACCATATTTTCTTATTCATTCATCTGTTGTTGTACACTTAAACTAGTTAGTTCCATAGTTGGTTATTGTGAATTGTGCTGCTGTAAACATTGGTATATATTTATGACTATAGTATGATGGCTTTCATTCTTTAGTATAGACACCAATAAGTGATATAGTTAGGTCATATGGTGGAGTCTTTTGAATAATCTCCATACTGATTTTCACAGCACTTGTACTAATTTGCAGTCCCACCAATAGTATAAAAGTGTTCCTTTTTCTCCACATCCTCTCCACCATTTATTATTGTTTGTATTCTTGATGATTGCTGTTTTGACTGGTGGGGGAAGCATTTCCCTAATTGCTAATGATGTTGAACATTTTTTCATATATTTGCTGCTCATTTGCATTTCTTCTTTAGAGAAGTGTCTGTTTAGTACATTTGATCATTTATTAGTTAGGTTATTTGGGTTCTTGGTGTCAAGTTTTTTGAGTTCTTTATATATTCTAGATATTAATCCTGTCAGAAGAGTAGCTAGAAAAGATTTTTTGACATTCTGTCTGTCCTCTCTTTACATTCTTTTTGCTGCAGTCCGGCTGGCTGGGCAAAATAACTGGGGGGTGACGAATAACTTGTGTACGTTGATGCAGCAGGAATGGAAGCTGTTTATTGTAGGATCTGAGTGATATTTATACATTTTACACAGCCTATCTAATTAGCATAAAATAGATACAGCAGTCAACCAATAAGGAATCTCCACACTTAATGGCTCGATTTTGTTACTTCACAAACCACTCCCTCTGGCATTTGGCCAGGCACCATCCAGACTTGTTTACAGACTCTATCATATCCCCCTTTTGTTTAATTTAAATAACGACCATAGTGGTTTTTACACAAACACCATAAATAACCTGCTAGAAACAGAAAGGGAGGATACAAAATGTTAAAAATACCAAGCCAATTGATGGTTCCATGCAAGAAGCCCTTGGAAAAATTATACCAGCAATGACACCGTTAGCAAAGATACCAAGTTACAATTTGTTGTAGATTACAGTTTGTTATCTCAGTCCAGGTAAAGCAGTGTCTCAATAGATTAACTCACAGTCCAGGTAAATCACAGTCCAGGTAAGTTCTGCAGGCAGCTAGCTTAAGTTGTAGCAGCAGAAACAGCAACAGCTCTGAAGTCTCCTAGGGTTCTCAGCTGAAGTTTCCTCAGGTTCTCAGCAACATTGTAAATTCTTCCACCTTTGTTTTCACCAGCACTGGGACAAAAGCAGGAACTCTGGATGGCTAAAGAAAATCCTGTAGCATTTCACTAAGAAAACAACCTTCTGAACAATTTAGTACATTATCTCAAGGTTTTTTACATTTGAAATAAGCCTTAATAGTACTCATTACTCATCAGCCTCCAGGTGTGGGAGACCCATAGTAGTTATTGGCCTTGGAAATGATCAAACTTCAGGGACTCCAGTAGCATCTTCTGCCAGCTGTAGCATCCCGGCAGCCCCAGATGGCCCCGGGGAGAGTCCCAGACTCAAACTGCTTTCGGGCACAGGGAGCAAAAGCCTGTGAGACTGTGCCTCCAGGTCAGGTCTAGATTTGGGCTCACAGTGGCGATCCGCTCCCCCGGGCAGGGGGGCGGGGAAGAGCCCAAAACTGCCGCTTGGAAAATTCTTGCTGCGCCATGATCGGCTTGGGCAGGTGGCAGCCGCCTTGTCGATTCACGCACCCTCCGATAACGAAAAGTATTCAGTAATAGCCTTTTGCTGCAACTTTTTTCGTGATAATCTTTCTTCTTCTGAACTTTCTTTTTCTTTCTGACTAGAGTTTCTGGGCTTTTATCAACACATGCCCTAACTATTCTTGGTTCCACTGGGGTGCCTTTTTCTCTTATCAATTTACTTCTCACCCCTTCCATATTTTTGTCACAAAAACAATACAACATTTCAAGACAAAACAAGACACAAACATACTGCATCAATCTTCTCCATTTTCTCGAAATGGCCATTTTTCCTCTCGCCCTATCTGCCTAGGGATGAGCAGATTGCTCCCGTCCTATGTATGGACGGGCAGCTTTTTTCGTCACTTACCCCCGAGTGTCCCGGGGCTCCCCGTAACGGGCCACCATCTGCCGCAGTCCGGCTGCAGCAAAATAACCGGGGGGTGACGAATAACTTGTGTACGTTGATGCAGCAGGAATAGGAGCTGTTTATTGTGGGACAACAGAGGTATTTATATATTTTACACAGCTTATCTAATTAGCATAAAATAGATACAGCAGTCAACCAATAAGGAATCTCCACACTTAATGGCTCGCTTTTGTTACTTCACAAACCACTCCCTCTGGCATTTGACCAGGCGCCATCCAGACTTGTTTACAGACTCTAACACTTTTTTTTTTTAAATAAATTTACTTTTTAGTTTTAGTTCTTAATTGTTTCCTTTGTTGTGCAGAAGGTTTTTAATTTGATGCCATCCCATTTATTAACACTTCATATTATTTCTTGAGCTTAAAAGGGGTCCTAGTGAGAAAGTCATGGTCTATTCCTAAGTGTTGAATCTATGTTTTCTTCTAGGAGTTGCATAGTTTCGGGTCTAATTTTAAGGTCTTTAATCCATTTTGAGTTGATTTTTTGTGCAGGTCAGAGGAAAGAGTCTAGTTTCATTCTTTTATGTAGGATTAATCACTTTTCCCAGCATCTTTGTTAAAAAGGCTGTCTTTCCTCCAGTATACGTTTTTGACACCTTTGTGTTAAGGATTCATTGATAATAGATGTGTGGGTTTGTCTTCTATTCTGTACCATATGCCAGTACTATGCTCTGTGGTATAATTTGAAGTCAAATATTGTGATGCCTCTGACATGACTTTTTTGGTTTAGAATAGGTTTTTTATTATTTCAAATAAATTTTAGGACTGTGTTTTTTAATTTTGCAAAGAATGTCACTGGTATTTTGATGGGGATTACATTGAATCTGCTTGTTGCTTTTGGTAGTTATCTGTGAACATGGGAGGTCTTTCCATCTCCTTGTGTCTTCCTCAGTTTCTTTCTTCAGTGTTCTATAGATTTCATTGTAGAGGTCTTTCACCTCCTTGGTGTTTTTTTTTTTTTTTTTTTAAATATCGTTTTTCTTTTTTTTTGTTTGTTTTTATGTGGTGCTGAAAATCGAACCCAGTGCCTCATGCATGCTAGGCAAGCGCGCTACCACTTGAGCCACATCCCTACCCCCTGGAATTGTTTTCTTGATACTTTTATTTTTTTACCCTCAGCAGATTCATTGTTGGTATATAGGAAAGCTATTGTTTTTTGTATGTTGATTTTGTAACCTGCTACTTTGCTGAATTTATTCATTAGCTCTAGCAGTCTTTTGGTGGTGTTTTTTGGGATCTTCTAAATATATGATTAGATAATGTGCAAACAGTGATAATTTGACTTCTCCCTTTCCTATGTCTGTCTCTTTTAATGCCTTCTCTTGCCTATTTACTTTGGCTAGAATATCCAGCACTGTATTAAATAGGAGTGGTGAGAATGGACATCCTTGTCTTGTTACAGATTTTAAAGGAAATCCTTTCAGTTTTCCCCCATTTACCATGAGGTTGACTTTGGATTTATCATGTATAGCTTTTATGATGTTAAGGTAGGTTCCTTCTATCCCTGCTCTCTTCAGTATTTTTTTTTTTTTTTTTGTCATAAATGGGTGCTGAATTTTGTCAAAGGCTTTCTGTGTGTCTATTGAGATGACTAAGTGATTTTTGTCTTTAATTCTATTTATGTGGTAAATTACTTCTATTGATTTGCATATGTTGAATCATCCTTGCATCTCTGGGATAAAACCAACTTGGTCATGACGGACAATTTTATTAATATGTTGTTGTGCACAATTTGCTAATATTTTATTGAGAATTTTTGCATCTAAGTTCATCAGGAATATTGACCTCTAGTGCTCTTTCCTTGAGGTGTCCTTCTCAGGTTTTGGTATGAGTGTAATTCTGGCTTCATAGAATGAATGTGGAAGTGTTCCATTCCTTTTTATTTATTTTTTGGAATAATTTGAGGAGTGTTGGTATTCATTTTGGAAGTCAGATAGCGTTCAGCTGAGAATCCATCTGGTTCTGTGCTTTCTTTTTTTGTTGGTAGACTTTTTAGTACTGCTTCTGTGATATTACATGTTATTGGTCTGTTTATATTTTCTGTAACTTCTTGATTCAATTTTGGCAAATTATGTATGTCTAGAAATGTATCCATTACTTCTAGGCTTTCCAATGTATTAGAATATATGGGGCTGGGGTTGTAGCTCAGTGGTAAAGCACTTGCCTCGCATGTGTGATGTGTTGGGTTCGATCCTCAGCACCACATAAAAACAAATAAAGATATTGCATGTTTATCTACAACTAAAAAAAATATTTAAAAAGTATATGTTTTCAAAATCAATGATTTGCCAGCTTTCTGTTATGTGTGTGATGATTTCTCCTTTTTTATCTCTAATTTTATTTATTTGGGTCTTATTTTTCTTTAGGTTAGTTTAGCTCAGGACTTATTAATTTTGTTTATCTTTTCAAAGAACCAACTTTTGTTGATTCTTTTGTAACATTTTTTATTCTCAAGTTTATTGATTTTTGTCTCTGATCTTAATTATTTCCTTCCTTTTACTGGTTTAGATATTGATCCTCCCTCCCCCAAAGGACCTTAGATGCATCACTAGGCTGTTTATTTGGTATCTTTCTGATTTTCTTATGTAGGCACTCATAGCTATAAACATTTCTCTTAGAGAACTGCCTTGTAGCGTTCCAGAGGTTCTGGTGTATTGTAGTACTATCTTCATTTGATTCTAAGAATTTTAAAATTTGTCCCCTGATGTCTTTTAAATCCCACTTATTCAAAAGTGTATTTTCATTTTCCATGTGTTTTTTAGTCTCTGTAGGGTTTTGTTGTGTTGATTTTTAATTTCATTTCATTATGATCTGATAAAATGCTAGGAAATTTATCTATCTATCTATCTATCTATCTATCTATCTATGTATTTGCTTAGAGTTGCTTTGTGGCCTAGAACATGATCTATTTTGGACATGGTTCCAGGGGCTGCTGAGAAAAAAGAGTATTCACCCATTATTGAATGAAATATTCTATAGAAGTCTGTGAAATGCATTTGATTGATATTACCTTGCAGGTTCAAAGAGATTTAGTGAGTTTATGTCTGGATGACCTGTCTAATGGTGAGAGAGGTTTGTTGAACTTACCCAGTATTATTGTACTAGTGTTTATCTGAGGCTTCCATTTGAGTTGTGTCTTTTATGTAGTTAGTTTCATGTGCTTTGGGGGCATATATATTTATTTCTGTTATATATTCTTGTTGGATTAATCCCTTTGCCAGTATGAAGTGACCTTTTGAAATTTTTTCTGATTAATTTTGGTTTGAATTCTCCTTTGTTACATGTGAGAGTAGCTACTCCTGCTTGTTTATAGGCTCCATTTGCATGGTTCATCAATTTTCATCCTTTCACTTTCAGCCTGTGACTGTCTGCATGTAAGGTGGTCTCTTGCAAACAACATATAGTTGGGTCTTGTTTTTTAATCCGTTCTTCAAGCATGTCTTTTTTTAAAAAATGTTTTTTTATTTGTTTTTATTGCTTATACTGATAGTAGAATGTATTTTGACATTTACATATATGGGGTGTAACTTCTCATTCTTCTGGTTATTACATCGTTTGTAATCATATATGTACATAGGATAGTAATTTCCAGTTCATTCTACTATCTTTACTATTCCTATTCCCTTTCCCTTACCTTTATTCCCCTTTGTCTAGTCCACAGTACTTCTATTCTTCCCTAACCCCCAATCCCTTATCATATCTTTTAGTTGATGAGTTGAAACTGTTTACATTCAATGTTAATTATAGAGATGTTTATTAATTCCTGCCTTTTTGCTTTATTGATAATGTTTAATTTGGCCTTATTTTTCATTTGCTTAGCTATTTTTCAAATGAGATTTATTGTTTTGTAAACCGTGGTGGTGGTATTCTTTTTCTTCTCCCATCTGTATAGAGTACTTCTTTAAGTAAATTCTATTGGTGGCTTAATAATCATGAATTCTTTGGCTTTCTGCTTATCTTGGATGATTTTTTTTTCTCTTCATTTTTTAAGGATAGTTTTGCTGGATATCACAATCTTGTTTAACAAGTGTTTTCTTTTAGGACTTGGAGCATATCATTCCCTTCCATCCCAACATATAGAGTTTGTGCTAAGAAATCAGAAGTGATTCTGATTGCCTTTCCTCTAAATATGACCTGAAATTTTTCTCTTGAGGCTTTTAAAATTCTATCCCTATTATGCATTTTAATTGTAATGTGTTGTGGGAAGGTTCTTTTTTGATTTTTTCTATTTGGGTTTCTGAATGCTTCCTGTATGTGGATGTTCAGAATTATTATTTCTCAGAGAGGTTATACATTCCATTAGCTTGCGTTCCACAACTCTCCTCATTGCTTATTGTTTGGTCTCTTCTTGTTGTCTGAGAGTTCTTGTATATTCTGATCATGGTTACTTATTGTCTTTTCCTTAATACTGTTCAAGGCTGACCTCTTTGTCTTTTAGTTCTGAGGTTCTGTCTTCAGCATGGTCTATTCTTTTAGACTTGCAAATGAACATTTTATTTTATTTATTGTGTCTTTCATTTTCAAGATTTTTTTTCTTTCTTTTTTTTAGTATCTCTATCTCATTGAATTTCTCATTCATATCCTGAACTGACTTCCTTAATCCATTCAGTTGTTTTCTCTTTTCTCTGGGAATTCATCGATCATTTTTATACTGATTGTTTTGAATTGTTCATCTGGTATTTCTTCTACTTCAATATTTTGTGGTTCAGGTGCTTGTGTATTATGAACTTTAGGAGATTTTATGTTACCTTGTTTTTTCATGTTTTTTTAAATTTTTGTGTTGTGTTTATGAATTTGTTCAAATGAATGTCTCTTCTACTCTTATGTATGAATCTCTGTAGGGCAGAGCCTTAACTTGCCAATGTGTCCTTGAGTCATCTAGATTGAGACCCCCCCTCATAGGTGTGATGTCCACAGCCTTTATGTTAATTCTCTCTGTTTTTGCTATAGCAGTGGAGGTCTGTGAATGGGGCCTGGTTGTTTGTTTGGATTTTTGTCACTTCTATTCTTTGTACTAAAGCATATCTGTAGTGTAAGTATTGTTAATTTGTGTGTGGAGCAAGGTTCTCTGTCTTTTGCTTGAGTTTAGTTTAGCAGAAAAGTATCTACCCTGTGAACTTGTAATGTTCCTGTAGGCTTCTAGAAGCTGACAAAATAGGGGGAAACACACAAGAGAAACATCCAATGTGAACAATATATAGCATTAAAATAAATGTTTTCTTCCATGACATCCACAGTGTTAATTGCCACAAAAAAACAGGAGCGGTGTGGTCAACAGTTGCCAAAAGCAAAAACAATATGTAATATGTGATCATGAACTAGATCTGGCATTAAAGCAAACACCAGTTGTCAACTATATCATCCACATCGGTAATGTTTATGAATGCATGAATGGTGGGGGAAGGAATTATATAAACCAATTAGTCCTAAGAGATGTTAAAATTACAGCTCATTAAGAGAAAAGAAAATATGATAGGAAGGTAGAAGAAACTTTATAATTTAAAAAAGTGAACAGAAAGAATGCAGAAGAGATAAAGCAGGTGCTATTTATAAGGAAGAAGGAGAACAAACAGAAATAAAGTAAAAGTGGAGAGAAAAAAAGAAAAAGAAATTGGTTGTTTGCAGGAGGAAAAAAGATCAAGAGAAACAAACAGAAAGAAAACAAAACCAAAATAGGCCAACCCAAAACTGAACCCTGAGAATAAGGCAAGGAAAAATAACTATGGTTTTAAAAATGAGGAAAAAAAGAAACAAATGTGTGTTTGTTTATATGTCCGTGAACAATTTAGCACAGCAAGAACACCAAAAGTAAAACAAGAAAACCAAAACAAAACAACTCAGAGAGAGAGAGGGGGGGGGAGGGGGAGGGAGGGAGGGAGGGAGAGAGAGGGAGAGGTGGGAAGGGAACATGTGCAAGTGCACAAGACTGGAGGGGGGTTATTAATCCCCTCCTCTGTGTGTGTGCGTGCGTGCGTGTGTGTGTGTGTGTGTGCGCGCGCGTGTGTGTCTGTATGTCTGTCTCTCTCTTTTTCTCTGAACTGCCGGTTAGAGTGGACCAAGACTAGCTCTCAGCTTCCCTTCTGACCACTATAAGGTAGGATGAAGTGGGAAGTACTATCAGTTGGAATTTTGTCTGAACAGACCAAATTGATGTACTCCCAGGTTGGGAGTGGTGCAGAGTTCCATTGGAGGAGTGTTCCTGCTGGGGTGTAGATCTAATCAGGCTTTGCAGACTTTGTTGGGTAGTATCTGCTCTGGAGAAAATAGATCAGCCCACCGCTAGGGCCTGGAAAATGCCAATAGCTGCTAGTGGTTTGGATCTTAAAGCCTCTAAAGAATTCTACTTGTGGGGCAGGGGAAGCCAACTCTGCACATACTCTGCTACCCAGGAACACACCCTTCCCAGGTTTAGTCCTTGATTGTATTCACACAGGCTGTTTAGATGCCTGTTCAGATTCCTGACCCGCTTCAGTTATTCACATAAGCTGCCAGACTCAAATGAGAAGTGATTTGGACTCCCCTTTTCTGACTCAATTCTACAATATAATTATTAGCATGTGGCCACCTCTCCTTGGCCTTGGTTCTCCCTGTCTAGTTGGGAAGTATGGAGCACTTTTCAAGCACCAGTTCATGGATGGGATAGCCTCTGGATCAGCTAAGTTCAGGCTGCTCCCCACTCTCCTTTCCTTGCCCTCACCTCCCTTTCCTCCACTTTTCCAGGGCACTTAACCACTAAGCCACATCCTCAGCCCTTTTTATTTTTTGAGACAGGGTCTTCCTGAGTTGCTGAGGTTGTCTTTGAATTTGCAGTCCTCCTGCCTTAGCCCCCTTGAGTTACATTTTTGATCACAGGTTTTTTTTTTTTTTAATTTTTAATTTATGTGTTCTAATCAGTTACACAAGACAGAAGAATGCTCTTTGATTCATGTATACAAATAAAGCACAGTTTTTCACTTCTCTGTATAAGAAGTAGAATCATACATGTATTTGAGCAATCATACATGTATCTAGGGTAATGATGTCTGTCTCATTCCACCATCTTTTCTCCCCCTCTCCTCTTCCTCCCCTTTGCCCAATCCAAAGTTCCTCAGGGCTTTTTGCAGTTGTATTTATCTCTGTGTTCTCTGTCCCCTCTGTGGTGACCCAGCACCTCTGCTGCAACAGACTAGCTCAGATTCTTTTGATGTACACTTTATTGAGAACCGCTGTTCTTTCTCTTAATTTCTCTGGCTTCTTATGCTAATTCAATGGATGAGAAATAAGAAACTTGATTGTCTGGTATGCCTACTAGTGGAGACTGATTATTGATCTGTGCTATGAAGAGTAAAGAAAAAACTGAGGATTGTCCAGGGAACATATCCAAAAGAAATCTGTCAGTTTTTTAAATTGCAAAATTATGTTCAGTATATTTAAGCTTCATTGGTGAAGTACAGGAAGAGATGGAAATGAGATGAATTACATGAAGAATATTTTAAAAGTATGAAGGCTTACTAAAAGATTGAAAAATTCAAATAAATAGACCTACCAAAACCGAGGGCTCTCAGAAGAATGCAGTTATTTCTTACAGACAATAGTTTGAGGTAGGGCAGTGTAACTGATGGCGTTAATTGACAGGAAAGAGTTGATATGGGATAACAGAATTTAAATCTTGTATTTTTCACTTGATAACTGGGTAAACTTCTTAAATCATGTTTCTTATTTCTCATTCATAGAATTAGCATAAGATTAGCATTGGATTTTATAGATATACATGTATTCCAAAGGTTATAATGAAGATAACTAGAATCAATTAATAAAAGTGCACAGCAGTATAGTTAGATGCTTAATAAATGTTGTCTTTTGTCTTATTATTTTTAACAAATGACAAGTAGATCCAGGTGTGCCGTAGAACACTCTTGTAATCCCAGTTACTTGGGAGACTGAGGCGCAAGAGTATTTCAAGTTCAGTGACAGTCTGGGCAACTTAATGAGATTCACTTTAAAATAAAAAGTAAACAGGATTGGGGATGTAACTCAGTGGTAGACAACCCTAGGTTCAATCCCCGATACAAAAATCAATAAAAATGAAATGACCAATGAAAGCTTTACTTGTATGTTGCATATTTCTCTACTGATTATATGAACATAGAAACAGTGTTCATAGTTACCTTGGACCCCATGAGGGAAACAAAAATGACAAATTCTTATGTTATCTCCTGGAATTTTTCATAGTTTAAAAGTAAATAAACCAAAGCATTGTTAGTATAAGATTATATTAGAAGATGCTGGGCAAGAGAATGGTCCTAGGGTAAAGAATGGGGATTTTTTTTTCTTTTTTTTTAAATAGGGCTATGGCTGTGATGGTAGTGGTGATAGTAGTGGGGATGGACCCGAGAGGAGTGGGGGAAGATTCTCAATTTTTCCAGAATCTTCACAGTAAAATTTTCTGTCATTAACTCTCAACACCCTCCCCCCTCCAACATCTGTTCATGACTCTTAACTCTGAAAATAGAAGGGAGGGTTAGGATTATTTTGGTCATGATTTTAAAGGTCATGATTTTAAATTCCTTATAGCTCTTAATTTTAGATGGCAATGTTGTCTTCTAAGTTCGAATTCCTTCGACTTAAAAGAACAAGAAATTAAATATTTTATGGTGCTTAAAGTTCTTAGTCTTTGTTTTCTACCTTCTTTGTACTATTTTTAGATTCTGCTACATAGGTGCTCTGTAGTAAAGGAAAGGGTGTGATAATGAAAAGCTTCAGAGGAGACCTATGGCTGGAAGGGAGATTTGAATAGGGTTTTGCAGCAGCTATTTTAGTTGATGACATATCTTTAACCAATTGCAGTCATCTTTTTTTTTTTTTTCATTTTATCTCATCTTTCTGATGATTCTAGTAGAAGTTAAATGAGATCATTTTTGATAGGTTTTGAGTTGGATCCATGTACCTTTGCATCCAACTCAAAACCTATCTGTGTTTTTCAGGGAGCTCAGCTTATTTCCAGGAGGATCAACTATTGTATCTTTTTAATGCAGTACTGACTATCTTCAGCTGCTGCTTAAGACTGTGCATTCATGAGTTTGGTAAATTGTGCTCCTTGTGGTTTCTTTGCCTGATGAGGTACGTCTTGACAACAGGTGAGCCAGTGACCTGTAAATATTATCTATGCTTTAAATTAAATTATACGTATCCCTTTTGAACACATAAATCTTAATACCTGCTAATTTGCTTCTTGCTTTGTGGCGTCTTGAACTTCTCTTCCTTAGCTTTTAATTTAACTTTGGTCCGTGTTGATTAGAATCTATTGGTCCATGTTGATTAGCATCTGTGGAAGACATTGGCCTATTCAGATAATAGAAAAATACAAGTATTTGGCCACCAGGTTTAAGATTATTGGAGTATTTTTTCCTACCTTTACAGAGTGTGTTTCTATTCTTTTGTTATCAAGCTCACTGTAAACCTTGCATTTTAAAAACTAATTTGAACAAGAAAAAACAAGATAGTATGTCTGCTGTTTCTACATAGATATACTGACCGTCACTATGGAAAATATATTTGATTTACTATAAGACTTTCAGGGTAAATGTGCCAGATGTAATGAATATTTTATTATCATCATGTATTATTAAGTATTTTTCCATAAATGATGAGAAAGTTATTTATGATTTTCTTTTTGTTCAGCAATATAGCAAAAGAATTTCAGTAACATTGCTTTCTCTTTTTGGTAGCCAGAAGAAGGTAGAGAACGTTTATCTAAGACTAAGCAGTAAGCCACTGGTGACTTAAACCTCATTCTCCTCCATTATAACCTTTTGGTAATATGAAGCAAAAATTTATTACTCCTAGCTATCTTTACTTTGAGGGCAAGTATCATTTTTAAAATTCTATATCTTAAATCATGAGGAATCTGCAAGCCTTCTTTATCCTTTTTTATTTCTTTCCAAGGAAGTTTCTTCACTTACTTTTTACATATATAAATAAAATATGCAGTTGAGAAAAATCTTAGTCATTAAGGGCATTTTGAAAGTTACCAGATCAGTTATTTTATGAGTTCCATAGATTTGTGATTTTTAAAAATAATTTCCCTTTTGAATAAATAATTATCCACAAATTAACTAATATCCTGATTACATCTAAAATATAATGCAAAAACATGTCTTAAAATGTGTATAAATTCCTTTTGCTGCATGTTATAGTGTTTTCGAGTAAATACACAATTAGAAAATAATTTGGAAATGATTTAGAAAAGGGATTCTATGTGTTGTTTATTGTTATATGTATTTTTCATTTGGTTCAGTGACTTGTTTCATACTTATATAAAATAGATGGCATGGTAAGGGAGAAGAAACATAAAATATAGGTTTCTGCATAAATACCAAAGGAAGAAATCCAGTATATTTTTTTCTTGAAAAAACATAAAAACTCCTAACTCAGGAAGCTGAAAATATTTTTTTCCATTTATACAGCAATTCACAGCTATTAATTGCAGGACAAAAACAAAATAAATTAATTATACAGTAAAAAATAGCAATGAAGAAGTCTTATTGCCAAATTCTTTAGTTCATTAAAATTTACTTTTAGTTATTATTATTTTTTTAAAAAATATAATTAGGCAGTTTCAAGAAAAGCTTCAGAACATCTGTAATTACAGCTGCACATTTAGTCAAAATAGGGGTTTTAGAAGGTTCTTTACTCCTCTTTCGCATCTCTTTCCCTCACCCCAAATAACCCAAATTTAGTTGTAAAAGGTTGGTAAGTTCAGGATTCCTGAAACTGGGTGCCATATGTGTGACTGCATGCAGATGTGATGATTACATGTGACTTTTTATTAAAGTTCTCAGAAACTTTTAGTTCTCCTACTGTTCTATGCATAGTTATTTTTGTTGGCTTGTGTTTGCATTGGATTTTATAGATATACATGTATTCCACACAGTTTAAGACCCAGGCATTTTCTAAAACTACTTTAGAGTATAATAGTTTTTAATCTAAATTTGAACTAAAGGTTGACATTATTTCAGAACTTTATTTTATGTATTTATTTATATCTGGTGCTGAGAATCGAACTGAGTGCCTTACACATGCTATGCAAGCATTCTACCACTGAGTCACAACCCCATCCAAGAAATGGATGGAATTCTAAGGTCTGAGGTTTGTTTTTCAGTTCATGAGTCAGGAACTAAATGCAAGGGTTATGGGAAGATTGTGGCTAAAAGCAGGGTTTGGTGCCAGATTCCTCTTCCCAATAATTATCATCTCTTTTGCAGGTGGTTGTTATAATGAATATTGCTCATGGGATGTAATAGAATAACTTGGATTATAACCACAGTTGAGAATAACTTGGATTATAACCACAGTTGTATAGTGTTATCTATGCAGAATCTGGTTCAAAAATTGTAGTGAATACCTATTCTATATCCCTTATGAAGACACTTTTTATGAGGTCCCAGACTTGATTACTTCTCATAATAAGGAAGCTTTTTATTATGTGATGCAAACTACTTTCTTATGGGATCTGGTGTTGGAGTTGTTTCATTTCAGCTCCAAATGACTTCCTTTTTCCCATTTGTTGTTATATATTCTTTACTTTCTTTTTTTTTTTTGGAGGCGGGGAATGTGCTGCTGACTAGCCTAGGAAGGAACCTGTTGATGGGACAGCTAGGAAGAGAAAGAGAATGATAGGTTCAGGAAGCATGACAAAAAGGGAAATGATGAAAACAATAATGGCAGTCCTAGGTAGTTGTCTAAATGCTTTTCTTATGTTATTCACAACTTATGGAATTGTTGTTTTGATATTAAATGTTAGTCAAATGAAATATTAGTATTTAATGATAATAGCACTTGGCCTTTGTATATACAAGGAAACGGTGCTATAATAATGTATACAGTAGGAGGCAGGGTTACTGCTTGGCTATTTGATTCTAGTGGCCAGACCCTTAATATTACCATGTATTGCCTCTTTGAAATAATAAATTTACTTTTTAGAATAAAGAACCTTCTAAAACCCCTATTTTGACTAAATGTGCAGCTGTAATTACAGATGTTCTGAAGCGTTTCTTGAAACTGCCTAATTATATTTTTTTAAAAAATAATAATAACTAAAAGTAGATTTTAATGAACTAACCCTTTTGGAAAAATTTATTACCTCCCTTTCTTTAAGTGTGATAGTGTTTAGAGATGAAAAGATTTTTGAGGCCAGTAACTTGGGTGAGATTTGCAGGTGGCTAGTGAAGGCTAAATATTATAGAATATATTCAGCGTTTTAAGGTTGGATGAAGATACCAGAAAGGAAGGAACCTAGAAACAAATAAGTAAATGTAATCTTTGCATGTCAGGGGGAAAGGGAATTGTGATCTGCCTGTAGTAATGACTAAGATTTTAATGATGCTGTTTAAACATGAAAGCTTGAGAGGGGAATAGTAAAAGTTTATGATCATTAGTTGATAGATTGATCAGTTCTGTTGAATAGAAATATAGTGTGAAACACACATGTAGTTTTAAATTTTCTGGTAGCCATATTAAAAAAGTGAAAAGAAATTCATTTTAATTATTTAAGCTAGTATAAAATATAATTTTAACACCTGCATTTCTCACATTTGGCTACTTTCTTTTTGGAGAATGTATTTAAATATTATTAGAATATAAAACTTTGAAGTTCTTATGTTCATAAGAAATTTCTGATTGAATCCCAAGTAGATGGCTTATTCCTGTCTGTATTACAGATAGAGTAGAGGGGCACCTGGGGCTGAAAGGCATCTTTATCCTGGTATATCTAGAGAATCTGCTCAGGAGAGGAACATATTTAATATTTTTATACTTAGTAAGAAGGAAAAGTGAAGAAAGACTTACTAAATATTAGGCTTCCTACTCATGGGAACATTCAGACAAGGAGCAGTGGTAACAAGAGGTTAAGGGAATAATTCTACAAAATGGGCCAGTGTTCATGATTTCTCTTTTAAAAACCAATTTGCCTGCAGCACTGCCTGGCTTGAGTCAACAGGATATGTTACATCCCTCAGCAAACAACCTGTTATCTGCAGGAGAAATGCAGGCCCGAAATGCTGATAAAAAGAACACAGGTCAAGAGCCTTGTAATGTTTTGAACAACTAATAAAAAACAAAACAACAACAACAAAAAAACACAGGTTACCCTGAATGGGTAGGGGTGGGGACCTTTTGTTATCCTTACACAGATCAGATCCCAGAACTCAGGGAGTTAAGGATAATTCCCTCTAACAATAAAATCGGTAAGAACAGATTCCAATTAGAATTAATCAGCATGGGCCAAAATAACCTAGAGTTGTCTTACTCAGTGGGGACTTGAAAGTCCGATGTCATCTTGCTATCAGTCAGAAGTCAAGAGGTGGACCTGGGTGACATTCTCTGGAGACTTCCCCGAGACCAAATAAAACTAGGGGCACACCATCTCTCTTCTCTCTGAGAGGACCTACTCTCTTATTTGAGAACTTCCTCTTTTTCCCCTTTCCTATTTCTTCTAATAAACTCATGCCTGTTATTTTGAGTGACATGTCTAAAATCTTTCTGACATGACTGCAAGAATCAGGGTTTGAAGAGGGGTGTCTCTGTAATTAACCTCAGCATCACAGAAGGCCCAGATCTATAACATTTTTATTTGAGCTTCTAAGGGTGATGGGGTTTGAACTCTGAAACTTGTGTTTGCTAGTTAAGTATTCTGCCACTGAGCTATATCTCCAGCCCATGGTTGTTTGTTGTTTAGTTTTGAAGGACTTCAAGGGACTCCAGAAATTTTTTGTTATCAGTTTCCAGGCTGTGGTTTTATATAAGGAGCCCAGTGCTTTCCCTCTCTAGTACAGGGGATTGAACCCAGAGCCTTGCACATGTAAGGCAAGTGATCTACCTTTGAGCTATATCCCCAGACCCCCATTTTTTTTTTTTTTTTTTTTTTTAGATAGCCCTGAATGAAAAGTGCACAGTTGTTAAGTTTTTTTTTTTTTTTTTTTTTTTTTTTTTTTTAGTTATAACAATATCTTTATTTTATTTTTATGTGGTGCTGAGGATCAAACCCAGTGCCTCATGCATAAGTCTTGAAACATGGTGCTCATTGGTTCAGCGACTCTGTGCTTCTGTCTGTAACTTTTTACAGTCTCATTTTCTGTGTGTGTGTTGGGGGGTGGTGGTGGTTGCTGGAGAGGCATGTTTACAGCTATGTTCCTCTGGCTAGGTCAATTTCTAAAATTGACTTTTTTCCTTTTTTTTAAAAAAAAGGAAAATAAAAAAGAAACCTTAGTAAATTCATCATATAAAAAAATTACAAATATCTTCTAACTATAAAACTTTAATACATAATTTTTGTAAAAGTTTAAATAATGGAGGTACTTCTATATAGGTAATGAATAGATCAGAGGGAAGGCATCTCGCTTCAGTTCTTCTTGTTACTACTGCGTTTCTTGGGCAGTAACACTCCAGGGAAAAAAAATCACTTCTCCATTTTGGATGGGATAGTAGTAAAGATTTTATTTCTTTTAAGGATAGGGTAAACAAATGGGAGGTATGTATGTTTTTGACTGAGGCATGTTTGCATATTGCTTTGTATTGGTATCATAGATATTTGACTAGGAGACTAATTTAAAGCATTTAATTTTTCAAAATCTCCTTAGACAGTGATATGGGCCAAATCATAGTGTTTCATTGTGTGGAAGTACCAATTTGAAACAACAAATCCCACCATTATGTACACCCATAATGCACCAATAAAAAAAATGTGGAAAAAGAATAAAAATAGATAAGTAAAATCTCCTTAGTGGGTTATCTGTAAATATGCAGGATTTATTAAATGAAACAACTGCAATATAATCTATATTACTTACTAGAAGATAGCAGGTTAAAATAGCAGAATAAAGTATACTTTTATTATGGTTAATTTTCATTTTCTGAATTTGGAGTGGTATGCTGAGGTTATCAGTACATAAATAGAATCTTTTTGCTCCAGTTGTGTTTTTATTGTTGTGAATGCAGTCTTGGCTTAAGTAGGGTAAGGGAGTTTTGTGGAAATTGATGATTATCATTTGGGGAATAGGTGGTGGGGACAGACAAGCTAAAATATAATTTGAATAAAGAAAATAACCACTTAGAAGGTATTTGAGATGAGGGGAAACAAAGATGTTTTGAGAAAAATTATATAGTATTTTAAAAATTAAGAGATTTTATACACAAAACTAGTAATCAGAAACATGATTGGAAATGGAGCTCTTTAAATTTTAGATTTATTATGTTTATATTTTGTGTGTGGATGAAACATGTGTCTTCTTAGATATGGAGAACCAAGAGACTGAGTTTAATGTTTTTGAGTCAAACAACTTACCCTGAGTGCTTCTAATTAGATTCCTTTAACTTTTCATATTTTCTTTCATATTCCTTATGGAGTTATTACATGGATCTAATTTGTAATGTTAAAGTACTGTGTGAAACATTAAGCACTCTTAGCAATCTATCATAGTCTTATAGGCTAGGCCAGGATTGACCTGGAAATGATCCAGGAAAATTCTTATGAAGACAGCTATGACTGTTGAATGGTTTTGTACCTGCTGTTTTTGTCCTTCCTGCTTTATAACCTAGTTTATAATAGGTTATAATAGAGTTTAGGCTTTGCTTTCCATAAATTGTCTTGAATTCTGTCTCTATCCCATGACTATCCTTGTGACTTTGAGCAAATTATTCTGTTTCCTCAACTACAAATTGGAAATAATAGCAGTTACCTCTTAGTGTTGTTATAAAAGTTAGATATAATAGAAGCTACTCTTATTGAGCATTTATGTATTACAGGCAGATACTGTTACGTACTTTACATGCTGTATATTATTTGATTTTTTATTTTTTATTATTTTTTAAATTTGTTTTAATTAGTTATACATGACAGTAGAATTATGTATAGAATAGAGTATGTACAAGTTCATGACCATTTGGAATGTATGTCCAGTAACTGGTTGTTACTTTTTCTATGTTAGTTCTATACATATAGCTTTATCAGAAGTTAAGGCTAACCTAAGAGATGGGAGTGCTCAGATTGAGAACATGCTATTTGTAAAGCCAAGTAGAAGAAAGGAAGAGGTGAATTTCTGGTACTATCAGGGGGAAAAAAAAGTAACTACAGATAATTTACATAACTAGTATGAATAATTAAAAGATGATGGAAATTTTCAAGGAGTGTTGACTTGAGTCATTTTATTAGTCATATTAGTTAATGAAAGAGTCATATCAGTAATGCTCCACCTCTGTGGTTTTTGACTGTTGGCTTGCCCACGAAGAATACTTTTTTTTTGGGTTTTATCTATAGTGACTTCCTGGGAAGTCTTATTCCTAGGAAATAAAGCTGTGTTCTTTTCATGTTTCACCTGAACCTTAACCTTTTTTAAGATTCTTCAGGTAATCTTACTCAAAATTGCTTCAGGTCATAATTGAAACTTATGTGTTTGGAAGACTACATTTCAATGAATCTTTTTGTTTGTATCTTTAGCCCACAAATCTCTTTGACTCTAGCATCTACTTTAGAAATTCTTAAGGGTTAGTAACTCTATTTTTGTTATCTTCATTTTCAAAAACTAGGCCACTAAGGCTTTGTTTTTTTTTAAATTTTTTTTATTTTTATTGGTTGTTCAAAACATTACAGAGCTCTTGACATATCATATTTCATACATTAGATTCAAGTGGGTTATGAACTCCCATTTTTACCCCAAATACAGATTGCAGAATCACATCGGTTACACATCCACATTTTTACATAATGCCATATTAGTGACTGTTGTATTCTGCTATCTTTCCTATCCTCAACTATCCCCCCTCCCCTCCCCTCCCATCTTCTGTCTCTGCCCCATCTACTGTTAATTCATTTCTCTCCTTGTTTATTTTCCCATTCCCCTCACAACCTCTTATATGTAATTTTGTATAACAATGAGGGTCTCCTTCAATTTCCATGCAATTTCCCTTTTCTCTCCCTTTCCCTCCCACCTCATGTCTCTTTTTAATGTTAATCTTATCCTCCTGCTCTTCCTCCCTGCTCTGTTCTTAGTTGCTCTCATTATATCAAAGAACCAACTTTTAGTTTTGTTAATTTTTTCAATAGTTTCTTTTGTTTCAATTTCGTTAATTTCCACTCTGATTTTAATTATTTCTTGCCTTGTGCTACATTTGCTGTTGTTTTGTTCTTCCTTTTCTAGGGCTTTGAGATGAAGTGTGATCTCATTTATTTGTTGGTTTTTTTCTTTTTTTAAGGAATGACGTCCCGGCGATGAATTTCCCTCTTTCATTGTGTCCCATAGATTCCGATATGTTGTGTCTGTATTTTTATTTATCTCTAAGAATTTTTTGATTTCCTCCTTTATGTCTTCTGTAACCCATTGATCATTCAGTAACATATTGTTCATTCCATGTGAGGTAGGATTTTTCCTTCCTTCTTTTATCATTGGTTTCCAGTTTCATTCCATTATGATCAGATAAAATGCATGGTATTATCTCCACCCCTTTATATTTACTGAGGGTTGCCCTGTGGCATAATATATGGTCTATTTTTGAGAAGGATCCATGTGCTGCTGAGAAAAAAGTATATCCACTTGATGATGGTTGATATATTCTATATATGTCCGTTAAGTCTAGGTTATTGATTGTGATATTGAGTTCTATAATTTCTTTATTCAACTTTTGTTTGGAGGATCTGTCCAGTGGTGAGAGAGGTGTGTTGAAGTCACCCATAATTATTGTGTTGTGGTCTATTTGATTCTTGAACTTGAGGAGAATTTGTTTTATGAACGTCGCAGCATCATTATTTGGTGCATAAATATTGATAATTGTTATGTCTTGTTGGTGAATAGTTACTTTTAACAGTATATAATGTCCTTCCTTATCCCTTTTAATTTACTTAGTCTTGAAGTCGATTTTATTCGATATGAGGATGGCCACCCCTGCTTGCTTACGAGGACTGTGTGCGTGGTATATTTTTTCCCAACCTTTCACCTTCAGCCTGTGTATGTCTTTTCCAATCAGATGTGTCTCCTGGAGGCAGCATATTGTTGGATTTGTTTTTTTAATCCATGTTACCAGCCTATGTCGCTTTATTGGAGAGTTTAAGCCATTAACGTTTAGATTTACGATTGATTTATGGTTTGTACTTCCAGCCATGTTTGATTATTAACCTTTTTGTTTTTTAATTTAGTTTGTTTCTCCATGATTAGCTTTCCCCCTACCTTCTGTCTTTACAGAGGCATTTCCCACTGATGGTTTTGGTTATTGTTTTTCATTCTTCCTTATGTAGTGTTTTGCTCAAGATGCTTTGCAATGCTGGTTTTCTGGCTGCAAATTCTTTTAACTTTTGTTTATCATGAAAGATTTTTATTTCGTTGTCGTACCTGAAGCTTAATTTTGCTGGATACAGAATTCTTGGTTGGCATCCATTGTCTTTCAGTGTTTGAAATACATTGTTCCAGGATCTTCTCACTTTCAGCGTCTATGATGAAAAATCCATTGTTAGCCTTATTGGTTTACCCCTGAATGTAATCTGCCTCCTTTCTCTTGTAGCTTTTAATATTTTCTCTTTGTTCTGTATATTGGTTATCTTCATAACAATGTGTCTTGGCGTTGGTCTACTGTGATTTTGTATGCTTGGTGTCCTGTATGCATCTACAATTTGTATATTTGTTTCCTTTTTTATTTCTGGAAAATTTTCTGTAATTATTTCATTCACCAGGTTACTCATTCCCTTGGTTTGAATCTCTATACCTTCCTCTATCCTGATGACTCTTAGGTTTGGATTTTTTTATGTTATCCTATATCTCTTGGATGTTTTTCTCGTGATTTTTTACCAGCCTTTCTGAGTTGGCTAGACTCTTTACAAGATGATATATTTTGTCTTCATTATCTGACGTTCTGGCTTCTACTTGCTCCACTCTGTTAGTGATACTCTCAATTGAGTTTTTAATTTGGTTTATTGTTTCCTTCATTTCTAGAATTATTGTTTGATTTTTTTTATGATCTGTATCTCCTGATAAAGATGCTTAACTTCTTCTTTTATCTGTTTATGTAATTCAATTTCAATGTGTTCTTTCACTGTTTGAATTTGCTGTCTCATATCCTCTTTAAGGTTCCATTCCATCTGTCTAAGGTATTCCTTGAGTTCTTTATATGACCATTTTTCTGATGACTCTAGGACCTCCTGAATATTTAGGCTGTCATGCATTGTTTGTACTCCTTTTCTTCCTTGTTTTTTCATGCTGCTCATGTTGCTTCTTGTTCTGTTTGACTGCTGAGTTACTGTTTACTCCTATAAATTTATTTGATGCTTGGGAGGAAAGGTATTAGAAGGGAAGGGAAGAAGTCACTAAAGAGATTGAGAGTAAGCAGGTAGAATTCAAGGAAGGGGGAATAAGAAAATTGAAAAGAAATGAAAAGACAAAAGAAAAACATAAAAGAGAAGAAAAGAAAAAAATTAAAAAAAAAATTAAAAACAACAACAAAAAAGGAAAATGAAAAAAAAAACCAAATTAAAAAAAAAATTAATAAATGTAGCCTTAGAGTTTGATTAACTTCTCTTCCAGGAGATGGAGCTGTGCCCACCGGGCCAAGCTTCTCCTCTCAATATGCGGGAACCAATCACTCTGCAGCAGCTCCTCCTCCCAGACTGGGTGGGTCTCCAATCCTGCGTGCCTAGGGCCTTCTCTTGTGTCTAGTCACTTCCTCACTTTTCCTCAAGCCAGGCCCTGCTCACTGGTGACGCTCACCACAATATTGGCTACACGCCAGGTCTGCTGCTCCCGGGAGCCCTGTTTTCATGAACGACTGGGCACACTCTCCCTATTTGTCATTCCCTTAGACCCTAAGTTTTTCGAGCTTGGGGCTGAGAATGCTCAGCGAAATTTGCTTGCCGTCCGGTAGCCACGCCCTCGGTAGCTGGTGCAAGAGACCTCTGTTGTCAGCACTGGTGGGATCGGTAGCTGGGAGTTCCACGCCACGGGTCTCGCGCCACTCCTGATTCCCTGGGTCTGGCTATTGCGCTCACGGGAGAGCTAGGAGGGGCCCTTGAGGTTTCCCCGCTGTGTGGAGAGCGAAGGCTAGGGGGTTACACACCTGTTGTAGCTGGTTTCAATGAAGTTATCTCCTCTGCCACATTCTGGTGACGTCAGTTCTCTGCCATGGTGGTATCCCATGCAAATGGCAACAGTTCGTTTCCCTTTGCCGGGTGACCAATGCAACGGGTGGGTCCTGACTGGCTCTCCCAAGCCCCGTTTCAATCCTGTGGCCACTGCCTATGAAGGCTCGGTTGGCATTTACCTCCGTGGGTGCAGAAGGGCCGACCAGTTGTTTCAGCCGGATCGTTTAGTGGTGAGTCACAGCAGTTTGACTGCGAGAAGCAGGTGAATGGGAGCTTGAATTCTGCCGATCTGGGCTCCGTGTGTGTTCTGAGAGGCCCAGACTGTTTGTCCCAGATCCACATCAGCTCAGCATTGCCTAGTGATGCTGAGCAAACAGCATTTAGACAATTTACAACTCCCTATGCCCTCGCAGCTGAAGAGGTCAGAGACTTGATCTTTCCGCGCCCACCACCATGTTGGATCTCCTAAGGCTTTGTTAATGAAGAAAAGTATTGAACACTTTTTTAAAAAGGAGAGGATTGGGCTGAATGAACTAAAATATCATAGTTGTGCTTTGGTTTAAATACAATATATAGTTTTCCATATTTTAAATTAAATCTTTCTGTCAGTACAATGATATTATTTATATCTGGGACTTTGACTCTTCCATCATTCTTTTTAGAATTCACATAAATTATTAAAATTTCTAGTAGGCTTCTTACTGATAGCCTCTATCTGACCTCTTCTTTAAAAATCTTCCTTAACATTTATGGAAGTAACTTTTGAAGCTTATTGGAACTGGAATTCTTGTTCTTTGCAATGACAAGTGTAAAGAAAGTGAATATTTTTTAGAAGTTGGGAGCAGTGGGGTACAGAAGAAGAGGAAAATCAGACTAAATTTATGTTATGCCTCTTTTATAGTGAAAAATAATCCTAGCCTTATGTACTTTTCTAAGCGTGGCAGTGGTGGTAGTAATAGTGTGGTAGGAGAAGTGGTTGTAGAGGTAGATTTAGAAGGCACAAGGGAGACTGTTAACTATATATTTGGGAAGTAACAGAAATTCCATATTAGGAGAAACAAAGTGGTTTTTAGGAAACTTTTAGTCTTGTAAGATAGTCTCCCGTGTAGTATTGCTCTGTGTCTCACTCACTTCAAAATAAAGTTGGAGTTTTAAGTTACCTCCTGGATTACTGTCTTCTCTTTCATGTGCTTGTTTTACTTGGGGGTTACAGACCCAAAATAGTGTTGATGTGATTATATCACTATTAAAACTTCCTTGTTTTCTTCAAATCCAAAGCCTTTTGCCTTGTTCATGCGAGGCAAATGATCTACCATTGAAGTACATCTCCAGCCCTTGAATTTATTTTTTAATACTACTTTGTCTTTTATTCTTACAGAATTTGTATTACCAATAATTATACTTTTCTCTTGAATGATTTCAGGGTGTTTTGGAGTAGTATTGGAAAATGGTATTATTTTGTGTTTATTTCTGAAACTTAAAACAGACTACCTGGATTTAAAACTCAGATTTGTTCCTTATTAGCTGTGTGATCTGGAGCAAGTTACTTATTAAATACCTAATTTTGCCTGGTTGACCAAATAGGTATTATAAAATATCTTCTTTATAGACTTGTGTTGAGGATTAAATCAATTTGTAAAGAAAGAATAATGCTGATATATAGAATGTGCTGAATAATCATTACTAATTCATCCTCTTTTCTTAGTAAACTAACAGTTTTAGAGTAAAAATCTTTTGTATCTAAAACTAGAAAAATTCAGTTTAAAAAGTTACTTTAGGCTGGATTTTAACTCTTCTCTTTTCCTACCCCCCCATTCCTTTCAAATTATTATTTGAACTTGAATGTGCCATAAGGATTACTTAGGGGTTTGGTTAATATATGTAGATTCTTTTTTAGTAGTTTTGCAGTAATCCTGGGATGTTGCTAGTCTTCAGACCATACCTTGAGTAGCAAAGCTACTGAATGTTCCATTACGTGATTCTCATTTCCTTTGTCAGTATGTAATACACTTGAGAATTTTTAAATTTTTATGAATATGATGGGCTGTGCCTCAGACAAGATAAATCAGATCTCTGGCATAGAGATTCTGTGCTGCATTATCATCATTATCATCATCAACAACAACATTTTTTCTTTTTTGCAAAAATTTCCTAAGTAATTCTCAGGTGCAGTTAGCATTAAGAGCCACCATGTTAGTCATTTCAAGAAGAGCCAGTAAGCTAAGAAACTCGGTTAAAATGGAGACATAAATGTCTTCTTTTACTTTGCCATCTTCTATGGTAAATCCATTTCCTTTAGAGAGATGAAATACAGTTGGTCAGAACTCTTAAACTGGAAGACAGCTAATGTGTTGGCCAGAGTTTTCCTTTCACTAAACTAGACTAAAAGTCTAATTTTTAGACTCTTCAGGGTTCATGTTTTCTGTTTCCTTTTATCATTTGTGTAATCTTTTTTGTACTCTCACTGATTTCTTGACAGCTTGAAGTGTAGTAACCCAAACTAGATATAAAACTGCTTTAACAAAAGTGAATAATGTCAGAGACAGAATAATAAAGTTCCTTCCATATCTGCACTTATATGATTTTTATTATTTAAAGTGAAAAGTTTTAGTATCAGAATTTTTATTGGCTCTTTGTTTTTGAGAGTTACTGTGTGTTTTCTATTATGATACTAGAGTTTCACTATATTGCTTTCTTAGATTGTGCTTCCTCTTCTTTATCAATGTATTTCTTACATCCATTTCCATCTTGCATCTATTTGGGGGGAGAGGCAGTAAATATTTTCTTGTGGATTATCATGTTTTGGGTAAACAGTCTTCCAAAGTGATCAAGATCATTTTGAATTTTATTCCATCTATACAAGATGGATCAGTCCAGGAAAAAAATCCATATTAGACACTGCATTCAAGAAAATTTAGTAAAGGGAATGGATTATATGGGTCTTATAGGACTGACAAAAGCAAAAGGGGACAGACACAATAATTGAAGAAAGCAGCTACCATCCATACATAGGTGTCAGGAGATAAAGAGGTTGGAGTAGGGGCATATAGAGTTGGGATTCAAAATCTCTAGAAGGGTACTGCCTTGGTTGCTACTATTTCTGAGGGATACTTCTGGGAATGCCAATAAAAGATGGTGGTTTCAAGTAACTGCTACTGCTGGAATGGAGGGCCTCACTCAGCTGAGACAATGATGGTTGACAAAAGCTTGTATTCTTTTTCTAGTGCCCTTAATATGAGGAAGATACTTGGCAAAGAGAAAACTAGCTTCAGAGTTCTATTTTCAGTAGAGGTAAATATTAGTCAAAGGGTAGATTTGGAGCTGCGAAACAGTAGCTGAATAATCAGCCCAAATAGCCTCTTTTTCTAGTTACATGTTGGCATATTCTAGTTAGTAGGACCCAAAATGTTCATAGTGCTAAGGATTTTGAAGGAATGGAGGTGCTGTTTTTTATTTTTTGGAGATGCTATTATTTTAACCACAGCTATATATTGCTTAAAGATGAGTGTAGTTCTGAGAAATGCATTGTTAGGCAATTTCATCATTGTGTGAATATCATAGAGTATGCTTATACAAACTAAGATGACTGAGACTTCATTAGGCATTATAATTTCATGGGACTTTCAGTGTATTGTGGTCCATCATTGACCAAAATGTCATTATGTAGCACATAACTGTCATTTATCTAATTAACGTGATTTGGGAACATGAGATAGGACCACTTCTAAGATTACTATGTCAGAGCTTTCTTGGGATCTGAGATTTAATCATTAGATACTAATTTTTTTGGTACTTGAGGTGTTTCTATTTCTCCTACTTAAAGTATAAACAATTATGATAGGAGTAATGATGCTATAAACTAGAGGTTAAGAATTGGCTGCATATTGGCTGAACAGTGGCCTGGTGCTTTGAACAGAAGATTATAACTTTTCTTTCATTCTACTATTCTCCTTCCCATGGGAGCTTTTCAAATTTTAATGAGTATATAAATCACTGGGGAATCTATTTAAATGCTTAAATCTGATTCAGTATGTCCTCAGCAGGACCTGAGATTCTGCATTTCTAACAACTCTCAGAGAAGGCTGAAGTTCCTAAACCAGACTTTTCTCCTTTCTCTGGTTTGAGAACCACTAATGTTTGGTTTGGATCCACTGTTGGACCTGCAGTTGGATGGTGGCTTAATATAAAATAGCTTTATTAATAAGTTAATTTTTTCTCCTTTTATAAGTGGTGAATAATCATAAAGTAAAATAATTTCTTCCAAACCTACCGATCTAGATCTATTCTGAGCCATCACCAAAGAGGCAGATTCCTTTGGATAGGTTGGGTTTTCTTTCACAATTTAATGCTGCCCTGAATGTAGAGGTATGCTTATCACTTGTTTTCCTGAAAGGTCTGAGGTTTTTCTTATGCATATTTAAGGGAAACTGACTAATGGGGGATAGGATGAAACAATTAGCAAATTGTCTCAGATAATTTGTCTTCATTAAATCCATTATTGCTGTTAATTATTGATTTATCTTAATGATAGGGTTGTCTATGGATTTCAAAAAGTGTGTTTGGTTTTAATCCCATACTGATTGCTTTTCCCTACTTTTTGCAGTTTCAAGTACTCAAACTTGTCATAAAAATATGGGACATTGCCTTGAACCAAATAAATGGCAGTCTTTCTAAATAGAACTTTGAATACAAACCAAATTTATAAAGTGTGCTAATTGTTCTTTACATCTAGGGTTTTATATTACCAAGGCATAACTGATCAGATGAGTAAAAAGTTGATCTTTTTTTTTTTTTTAGCTGCCATCCTTCTAGATCCTCAATACCCTCTCCCGCTCCTGGATCTTTCCTTTTTTCATTACAGACCTGGATTTTCAAAGGCATGGATACTTTGCTTTTAGCTGTTGATGATTATGTGAATATTACCCTTTAATTTTTAATTCAGACTACCCATAGAGAGATTACCTTTTAATTAGAGAGTTAAAATCAAAATTAGGGATTCAGGGGATTCCTACAAAAGGATGAAGAAAGTGCTCAATTTTAAAATCCCAAACAAAGCATTTTGATTGGCACGTGGAGACCCTTGCATGCACACTGTTGAGAGCCACAGCCAAAGGGGCCCCAGCAAACTTCCAGCTGCCAGCTGATGATTGGCTCACAGCAGCCCCAGCAACTTCTAGCTGATTGGCTCCTCTGCGGTGATGCTCATTGGGTTGTTTCCCCGCCCTTTCAGACTACGGAGCTGCTCATTGGGGGACTTTTTTTGGCTCCGCCCATGCGACCCAGCCAATCGGCCTCAAGAGCAGGAGGAGTGGGGGAGGGGGAGAGGCTTGTGAGAAGCTGGTGGTGGCAGTTGGTCTCTGAGGGTTTTTCCTGAGTAGCTGTGTGGTACCTTGTGTGGTTCTAAAAATAAAGTTTGTTTCTTTTGACAAGTGGCTCCTGAATTGTGCCCAGCCAGACTGCGGCAGCACACAAACGTCCATATTTGAATATTTATAGAAGATAACCTGTCAGATTACAAATATTTTAATTTGTCAAGGTTGGCTGATTTCCTCAGTTGGATGTTAGTTGAATTCTGGATGAGGGACTGTAAATATGTTCTGGAGGGGAACATTCTTTTTTTGCCCTTGAAATTATTTGAATGTTCTTGACCCCCTCCCCCTTGCCTCCTTTTTTTAAAGCTGTGGTTCCTTTCTGTCTTAGGCAAAATCCATGTTCTTTTCTGAGGGAAAAATATTAATGTAGGATAATAACTATAAAGATTCAATGTTTTAAAACTACATCTCTTCACATTCAGCCATCAGGAATTTTAAAAATAATTTAAACTATTTCCTTAGTCTTTACTTTCAAAGAAGCTACCCTGGAGAAGCAGATTTGGGGATATATGTTTTGTTTGAATGGTTTCATGTGAGATATATTTCATGTTAACAACAAAGTAAATGTATATTTTTAAAATAATTAACATTTTTTCTTTTGTCTTGTTTTGAACAGCTAATAATTTTTGTGACCCAGATTTAAGCAATAATATATTTACCTGGATTACCGTGGTTTCATGAATGTCTTCTCTTCTTGGGAAAGGAAGGTAAGCCATTTTTCACAGTTAATATAAAATAGCTTTGTTAAAGTTTTCTCCTTTTATAAATCAGGAAGCCTATTCCTCAATATAGTCTACTTTTAGAGATGATATAATCATATGACAATTTTTGGAGCAGGTGTACATTCTATGCTCCATTTGTTAGACCATCTTGTCTCTTACATAGGCATGGTCACCTGAACAGTTTAGTTTTACACATATAACTCTGATAAAACTAGATAGGTTAAGTTTTGTTTTGTTTTGTTTTCCTTTTGATGTTTTAAATTTTTATCTCTTGTGAGCTGACATAATTGAATCTGCTTTGTCAGTTATTACTGTAGTTAGAAACTATATCAAATACTAAGTCTCAGTTTTACTTAGATATTGACTTTGTTTTGGGGTTTCAGGAATGTGGGGTCTCATGTTTTATATTTTTGTAAATTCAGGGTGGAACTTTTACAATATTCTTTTCCATCTTACTCAGGCAGCCATTTTGTTCCATTTGACTAACTTCTTTTGTTAAAATTTTTTTTCTAGATATGTATAAAATCTTTCACTTATTATTGCTTTTTCCTATCCTTTTTCTGATCATCCAACCCATCTAACTCACTCTAATTCTTCATTATCTTCCTAGGAAAATTTATTTGTCTGAATGTAGCTATCCCATGGTTTGAAGTGTTGCCCAAGTTTCTAATTTTGTAGTGGTTCATTATCTGTACTGTTTAAAGGCTTTAGAGATGTCTGTTGTTTGTATTGTATCGCAGATATAGAAATAATACTGAAGTAAAATTTATATATATATATGTAAAGTGAAGATACTGCTAATATCCCCTAGGTCCGGTCATTCTGATAGTCTTACTAAGTTTGAAGGATTATTTTATAACAGTGCTTTTAGATTTCTTAAGGTGAATTATGTAGTACATTTATTTACCTTAACTTATTAAACCAGCATTATTTTAGTTAAGTAGGTTAAAACTCAGTTAAATAAAGTTTAAACAAGTAATGTAAAATATAAGAAGGTGTTTTTCAGTTTGATTTGAGGGAAAAAGTTGGCTGTATTTCTTGCTGTAAGAGCCAGCAAATAGCACTATACAGTGGATTAAGATTTTCTAAGTAAATTGTTTTTGATAAATGTTAATTTCATGGTGATAGCAAATGTTGGGGGCTGGCATCCAAATGCCACATTTTGCATAAAAATTTAGCTTTCTTTCTCTTTATTCTTTTTTCTTCTAGAGGAAATCTCTAAAACTTAAATTTGTGTAGAAGGTATGATAATGCTATTTCAGGAATAAAATAACAGGCTTTATTTTTCTGAAAATTAAGCAATAAGGCTGACCAGTGAATTGTAATACTTAATGATAGCTTTGTCTTTTTTTAGGATAGTTTTTTCTGTATTCCCTATGGAAATTTAATATTTGGGTGTTTATTCAGGAAACAATTTAATTTATAATAACAACATGGGATCTAAATGATCCCCACAATATTTGATTATCCATGTTTCATTGCTTGTAAAAGAAAGGAAGTGTACTTAATAATTTATACCATTTTTATTTTGTTTGTTTGTTTTGTTTTTTGGTGCTGGATATCGAACCCAGGGCCTTGTGCATGCAAGGCAAGCACTCTACCAACTGAGCTATATCCTTAGCCCCGCCCCATTTTTATTTATAAAAACTAATTAATCATATTTTAGGTAATATATGTGCCATTGAGACATTCAGATTTCCAAATTTTTTCCTTTTCCCTCATAAGTGTTATATATTACTAATCAATCAGTAAAATGTGAAGGTGAGAAATGAAAATGTGGTTTCTGGTTCAGCCAGAAAAGCTCAGAATTCATCACTTTGTCCTAACACATAAAAAGTTGAATAAACTGAAAAGTTAGTAGTTCTTCTTAACTTAAGAGAATGAAGTCATAGAGCAAACTGCTGCCCCCAAATTGGACAAAGACAAATACTCAGAATTGCAACTTATTTGAATAGAAATCCAGGGGTAGAAACTACCATAGGAATCAATAGGGTTCTTGCCAGCATAGACAGATTTGAATTATAAGAATTATTGAGGCCCAGTGTGAACCAATTTGAGTATTAAAAACTCCAAGAGAACCAAGTCATAGGGATAATGACAAAGTCATTTGTGACTTTCCCTTCAGGAGTTTGACCAGTTCCTATAGTGAATATTAAAGGGGGGGAGGAGAAATCCCCTGAAGCTTCTAACAACAGGAGAGGAAAAGTAATCATTTTGAAATATACCAGAGCATTCTGTTCTTCTTAACAAGGTTTGCTCTCAAGTACTACAAGTACTTTACTAGAGCCTTTTAGGATTTTATCAGAACCTAACAGACCTGTGGAAGGGTGAAGAAAGGAAGTATTCAACTCCTGCTGGCTCTAATCATCCTGCTCCACCTAAGGAGGTGGGAATGGGGGTAGACTGAGAAGCACTTGCTATCAGGGGCACAGGCTCACTAAAACGACTGAGACCTAATCATAGGACTTATAATTTGAAACATCCTCTGCAACCTCCCTATCACTACTGTTTTACTGCTTCTACTACAAGTAATTTACAGATTGCACATATATGGCAAAAATGAGCACTGGCCCATAAAACTAGGCTAAAAAAGAATGTGACCCTGATACTGCAACAAGGGACAAAAATAAGAGTTAATCCTATATCTCCCAGGAAATCAGGTAAACAAGAGAGTGAAGTGAAATATTTAAGTGTTTAAAGGAGGAAAATACCAAACGAAAAACCTGCTAAATAATCAAACAAAAAAATATCAAACCCACACATACATGATCACAAATTCTATATTGAGAATTAATTGTGATCCTGCATCTGGAACCTCACTGGTAGTACTCTTTTTATTCCTGCTCCTGTGATCCATTTTCAAATGGCAAATGTTTGTCCTTAGTGAACTCTGGCCCTAGAGGATGAATATCAAGAATGTGAACCTGGTACTGGGACAAAGGAGACAATTCCCTAAAGCCCTCATAGCTATAGTTCCTTTTATGCAGCACATCATCTTCCAACGAAAACTTACAAAATTAGGAGACATATTAAAAGGCAAAAGAGCAGTATAAAGAGACAGAGCAAGCATCAGAATCAGACTAGACTATGCAGAGATAAAATCATCATAAAGAATTTCTCTGAGATTTAGGCTGTGTCAGAAGAAATTTCACAAAACAAAGGAAAAAAAAAAAGACTAGTAAAAGGAGCAGAATATACAGTAACTAAGGGACAACAACCAAAGGTAGAACATACATGTATTGAGAATACCAGAAGGAAAAGAAAAAGAACAGAAGACATATTTGAAGCAACGATGACTTGAGATTTTCCCTAAATTAATGTCAGATACTAAAACTGTTTCATACAACTCTTGGTTTCAGTAGAACAAAATTTGAAAACTACTATTAATTAAGAATCCATTCTGACCTAGGTAATGTTTGATAACTATTGGCCTGAGCTCACTGTGTATCTCTACCTTATTCTTTTGAGTGATCTTGAGGAAGAACAGAAGCAGAGAAGAAAGGACAGGGGAGAATTTGTAAGGGAAGATGAACTTTTAAAATGGATTTAGAAGACTAATAGAAGATAAAATATGTTGTGTGATAATTTCTGAGCTTTCTAAAGGAGAGGTTTGATTTTTTTTGAAACAAGTATTACTTCTCTTTCTAAAGGAGAGGTTTGTTTGAAATGGTGATGTTTTCTAAGACCACCTTTATCCTACTGTTCTTTCTTTTAGAGCCAGGTGGTGGGGAGCAGTACCATAAGCTTAAATTATTGAAATGTAAGGTCATAGGATAGGATGGAGAGAATTTTAATTTCTTTCTCTACACTTTAATTCCTATTCTTTATTGCTTAAACTGATGTTTACGTTATTTGCCTCTGATTTAAGAAGGGGTCTGATTCTTTGCAAAGCAGCTATTCTGGTGATAAAAATGCTTTCAGTATTAATTCATTAATACTGGATTAATACTGGGTTGACATCCATTTGTATGCTAAATGCTGCACCATTGTTATTGTTTGGCATTTATTACCTAACCTCTGTATTTTGCATTAATTGGCATTTAAAAATGTCCTATATTTTGCTCTTGAGAGAATATCCTAAAAGGGAGTAATGGTGGGAAATAGCCTTTTCTCATATAGATGGCAGCCTGGAAGCATTTGGAGTAAAGATCTTTGTTTAAGCATTTCCAGGTTATTTATTGATTAGTTAAGATAGGAAATTATAAGCTTATAAAATATGGAGGTTCTTAAAACATAGTCAGGTAGACTCATGATAGTGACCCTACCAGGAATCATCAGCACAGATACAATTCTCTCAAGGAATTAGAAATCATTTTATTAAAGTTAGATCACTGAAATTGTTTTCTTCTCTGTAGAATATAAACACGATAAATAAAACAAATCAAACCAACTTCCTCAGATCATAGTAAGTAAATTTGAGGACAAAAATCTAGAATTTCTATCTTTTCTTGGCTTCTAACTAGGTGTATAAATCTTAGTCAACTTTAAGTCACTTCTTTCCTCAGTTTTCTATCTTCAAAATGGAAATAATGCTTGCCTTATAAAGCAGTGATGACAATTACTTGAGGAAAGGTGTGCAAATGTGTGTTGCATGCCTGATACATATTTGTCATGAAACAAGCATTACTTCTCTTTGTCTTTTCTTGTGGCATCATTAATATCTGGTAGTTTTGAGATCAAATTATTTTATCTTTCTCAACCTCATTTTCCTTTAACATAAGATCAATGATGCCTGCTTCATAAACTTGTAGTTCAAGTTCAGTTCCTAGTATAGTCTAGGACATTTTGAATTTGTATGTTAAATTGGCTAAAATCTTATATGAATATTTGAGTTTTGGATCTTTTGGATACAAAAAAATCACAATATCTGGTAGGAGGAATATAATAAGGGAAAATGAATTTCTAAGATATTTTTGTGGGAGACTACAGTAGCTTATTGCATTTACACTTAATGTAATTCATTGTGAAAATAGGAAATTAAGGAGTTAAAGGACTGTTCACTTGGCATAACCACATCTAGAAGGAATTTGCATAGAGTGCTGAGTTTAGAATTCAGTCACTTGAACATCTTTTTTGCTTTTATTTATTTTTTTTCTTAAATGATTTGAGTTTAGTGACATAAATGGTTTTGTGGGTGGATCTTGAAATTAATCAGTACTGAAAATTTTTTGTTTGGTAATTACGAGAGAAAGGACTAATTAACCAGTTTTAAAGTTTAGTTGAGGAATTAGGGTCAGTACCCATAAGTGAATCACATTAAATGAGTTTTGAATTAAATCAAATATTATCGTTGGGTTTCTGTGTAAAAAAAGTATAATTTCTTTGACATAGTCATAAGATTGAAATCAATGTTTATATGGTTTGTTGTATTAAAGAGCTGCATTAATGAACTAGAGTTTGTATTTTTTTTTAAATATTTATTTTTTTAGGTGTAGATGGATACAACACAGTGCCTTTATTTTTATGTGGTGCTGAGGATCGAACCCAGGTCCCGCCCATGCTAGGCGAATGCTCTACCGCTGAGCCACAATTCCAGCCCCTAGAGAATTTGTATTTTTAAGGATATTGTATTTCGATGAATTTTAATTAGATTTACTTAAACGTGAATCACTTTCATGACATTCTTTAGTCTTCTTCAAGCATCATATTCTTTTTTAATTAATTAATTAACTTTATTTTATTCTTTTACATAAAGGAAGCACTGGTTGTATGTGATGTAGAGTCACACCATTTGTGCAATCATACCCATACATAGGGGTAATAATGTCCATCTCATTCCATTATCTCCCCCACTACCACCTCCCATCTCTTCCTTCCCCTCTGCTCAATCCAAAGTTCCTCTACACCCCATCCCCCATTATGGATTAGCATCCACTTATCAGAGAAAACATTCAGCCTCTGATTTTTTTGGGATTGGCTTACTTTGCTTACCATGATAGTCTCCAACTCTGTCCATTTACCTGGAAATGCCAGGTAAATGGACAGAGTTTTTTTTAAGGCTGAGTGGTATTCCATTGTGTATATATACCACAGTTTCTTTATCCATTCATCTATTGAAGGTCATCTCTGGGCTGTTTCCACAATTTAGCTATTGTGAATTGAGCTGCATCACTGTAGCACAAGCATCATATTTTTACATGGCTCATGTTCCCTGTGCAAACTTCTACCTTAAGTCTGAACTCATCTCTTATCCCCACCCCTACCTTGAGCTGGATAATTATGTGGGCACATTTCTTATGTATGAAAACTGACTAAGTGTAAATGAGCTAAGAAGTGAAAGGGTGAACTATGTATTTGTCTAAAGGTTCTACTTTAGAACTTGGCATTTCCAAATGAAAGAAAACAGAGTAAATACTTTTAGAGGTTTCTTAGCAGATCTGTTTTGTAGTGATTTTTAAAGACCAAAATTTTAATTGGAATGAAAAGATTTCGACATGTTTTGTTATTTCATTGGTGCCTTCCTTCTCCCTTTGTATTTCCTGGAAAGAGGTGCCGGAGGGTAAGGGAAGGGGAAGGGGGTTAGCAAGGATGGTGGAATATGATGGTCATCATTATACCAAGTACATATATGAAGACTTGAATTGGGAGTCAACATACCTTATGTACAAACAGAGATATGAGTAATTGTGATATATATGTATATTAATAATTGTAATGCAAAAAAAGTACATGTATAATGGCATAAATTGACGTGAACATACTTTATATATAGAGATATGAAAAATTGTGCTCTATATGTGTAATAAGGATTGTAATGCATTCCACTGTTGTCATGTATTAAAAAAAATAATAAAATCAATAAAAAAGAGAAAACAAATAAAGAACATAATATTCATTCAAAAACTATTTCCTGGAAAAGCAAAATAAATATTTGATGAACTCAAGTATAACTTTTCAGTTTAATTGGTCTTGTTAGGCTTTTTCTACGTGTGCCAGCTGGACTTTTGCAGCTTAGTACTGGAATAGTAGCATGACAGTACTCCTACTTTTTCTTTCTCCAGTGAATGTTAGATCAAAGGAAAACACATAAGCAGCCGTTAGGTTCATATTTCCTTTGAATGATGTTTTGAAGCACAGAAGGAACTTCTTAAAACAAAGCTACACAGAGTTTCTTTTTCTTTCTTTTTTTTTTTAAGAGAGATGGAGAGAGAGAGAGAGAGAGAGAGAGAGAATTTTAATATTTATTTTTTAGTTTTCGGCAGACACACAACATGTTTGTTTGTATGTGGTGCTGAGGATCGAACCCCGGCCTCACGCATGCCAGGCGAGCGCGCTACCGCTTGAGCCACATCCCCAGCCCAACATAGAGTTTGAGTAACACCGTCATGCTGTTTTTTTTTTACCCCCTATACATTTTATCTCCTTGGCTTCCCATACATAGACTGAACTGAATGGTGAAGGCTAATTAATGTGAAGGGTGGCCTGGTCCTAAAATGAAAATTTTTTCTCATGGCCACCTGAAAGGAGGGAGGGAGGGGGAAAGGGTGAGAAAAGGAGGGAGGGAGAGAGGGAGGAGGAGATGGAGGAAGAAGGAGGAAGGGAGGGAAGGCGAGGAGAGAAGAGAGACAAGTCTTCACCCTCTGAATTCTGTGATTCTGTAAGCCTCTTGGTAACAGGACTATAGTTTTATTTTTGTAGAGTTGGTGTCTTGCATATAATATAATTTTATCTTTTGAGTTTATAAATCTGTGAAAACAAATGAAAACAAAACTAATTTCAAAGTTGCAAAAGGAGGTAACTGCAGAAGTGAAGAAGCATGAAAGAACAGTGTTGGCCATCCATTCATTCAATACTTAAACATTAAGACTACAATGTACCAGGTACTTCTCTAAGCAATGGAAGTAAAGCAACGATTAAAATGGACTCAGTCCCTATACTTATGGAATATAGATAGTCTTGAACAGTGAGTGGCATAAATACATGAATGACTATTTTGTGGAAAATGATTGGGTTATGAAGTTTTTCTGTTAGGATGTGAAGTTTGTCATATTCATTCTATTAGAAGAATTGTGTTAAGGAAAAAAAGTGTTAACTGAGGAAGAAGTTAAATAAGGGTAATCCATAAAATTTAGTACTGTAGCATCCTTAAAAATAATTTTACACACACACACACACACACACACACACACACATACACATATTGGCTAAACAAAGATTCTTTTTTTTTTTTTCACATTTTAACTGAGGTTTATTGTAGGAGAGGAAAGACCTTGAAAAAGGTCACTATTCAAAGGTCACTATTTTCTGCATATTGTTGGATTTGTTTTTTTAATCCATGTTACCATCCTATGTTGCTTTATTGGAGAGTTTAAGCCATTAACATTTAGAGTTACTATTGATATATGGTTTGTACTGCCAGCCATGTTTGATTATTTATCTTTTTTTTTTTTTTTAATTTAGTTTGTTTCTCCATGATTAGCTTTCCCCCCTGCCCTCTGTCATTACCAAGGCACTTCCCACTGATGGTTTTGGTTGTTGTTTTTCATTTCTTCCTCGTGTAGTATTTTGCTCAAGATGCTTTGCAATGCTGGTTTTCTGGCTGCAAATTCTTTTAGCTTTTGTTTATCATGAAAGATTTTTATTTCGTTGTACCTGAAGCTTAATTTTGCTGGATACAGAATTCTTGGTTGGCATCCATTGTCTTTCACTGTTTGAAATACATTATTCCAGGATCTTCTCGCTTTCAGCGTCTGTGATGAAAAATCTGTTATTAACCTTATTTGTTTACCCCTGAATGTAATCTGCCTCCTTTCTCTTGTAGCTTTTAAGATTTTCTCTTTGTTCTGTATATTGGTTATCTTCATAACAATGTGTCTTGGCATTGGTCTACTGTGATTTTCTGTGTTCGGTGTTCTGTATGTGTCTACAATTTGTATATCCGTTCCCTTTTTTATTTCTGGCAAGTTTTCTGTAATTATTTCATTCAGAAGGTTACTCATTCCCTTGGTTTGAATCTCTGTACCTTCCTCTATCCCAATGACTCGTAGGTTTGGTTTTTTTATGTTATCCCATATCTCTTGGATGTTTTTCTCGTGATTTTTACCAGCCTTTCTGAGTTGGCTAGACTCTTTTCAAGATGATATATTTTGTCTTCATTATCTGACGTTCTGGCTTCTACTTGCTCCACTCTGTTAGTGATACTCTCAATTGAGTTTTTAATTTGGTTTATCGTTTCCTTCATTTCTAGAATTATTGTTTGATTTTTTTTTATAATCTCTATCTCCTGATAAAGATGCTTTACTTCTTCTTTTATCTGTTTATGTAATTCAATTTCAATGTGTTCTTTCACTGTTTGAATTTGCTGTCTCATATCCTCTTTAAGGTTCCATTCCATCTGTCTAAGGTATTCCTTAAGTTCTTTATATGACCATTTTTCTGGTGACTCTAGGTCCTCCTGAATATTTAGGCTGTCCTTCATTGTTTGTACTCCCTTTCTTCCTTGTTTTTTTATGCTGCTCATGTTACTTCTTGTTCTGTTTGATTGCTGAGTTACTGTTTACTCTTATAAATTTATTTGATGCTTGGGAGGAAAGATATTAGATTTAGTGACTTCTTAGTCACTAAAGAGAATGAGAGTAGGCAGGTAGAATTCAAGGAAGGGGGAATAAGAAAATTGAAAAGAAATGAAAAAACAAAAGAAAAAAATAGAAAATAAGGATAGAAAGAAAAATTTTTTTTAAAAAAATGATAATAAAAAAATGAAAATTAAAATTTAAAAATAATAATAATAAAATAAAAAAATGTAAAAAAAGAAGTTAAAGAACAACAACAACAACAAAATGAAAATGAAAGAAGAAAAAAAACCCAAATTAAAAAAAATAATAATAGTAATAATAAATGCAGTCATAGAGTTCGATTGACTTCTCTTCCAGTAGGTGGAGCTGTACCCACTTGGCCAAGCTTCTCCTCTCAATAGGTGGGTACCAATCACTGTGTAGCAGCTCTTCCTCCCAGATTGGGCGGGTCTCCAATCCTGAGTGTCTATGGCCTTCTCTTGTGTTTCCTTGAGCCAGGCCCCACTCACCTGTGAGGCTCACCACAATACTGGCAACACGCCAGGTCTGCTGCTCCTGGGAGCCCTGTTTTCATGAGCGCCTGGGCACACTCTCCCTGTTTGCCTCCCTCAGACCCTAAGTTTGTAGGGCTTGGGGCTGAGAACCCCCAGCGAATTTGCTTGCCCTCCGGTAGCCACGCCCCCGGTATCTGGTGCAAGAGACTTCAGTTGTCAGCACTGGTGAGAGTGGTAGCCGGGAATTCCGCCCCAAGAGTCTCGAGCCACTCCTGATTCCCTCGGTCTGGCTATCACGCTCACGGGAGAGCTGGGAGGGGCCCTTAAGGTTTCCTTGCTGTGTGGAGAGGGATGGCTAGGGGATTACACACCTGTTGTCGCTGGTTTCAATGAAGTTATCTCCTCTGCCCGTGAC
Source organism: Callospermophilus lateralis (assembly GCF_048772815.1). NCBI lineage: Eukaryota > Metazoa > Chordata > Mammalia > Rodentia > Sciuridae > Callospermophilus > Callospermophilus lateralis. Next base: position 65,783,253 of record NC_135307.1, on the reverse strand, counting down.
GTCAGTTCTCTGCCATGGTGGTATCCCATGCAAATGGTGACCGTTAGTTCCCTTTGCTGGGTGACCAATGCAACAGGTGGGTCCTGACTGTCTCTCTCCCAAGCCCCGTTTCAATCCTATGGCCACTGCCTATGAAGGCTCGGTTGGCTTTTACCTCAGTAAGTTTAGAAGGGCTGACCAGTTATTTCAGCGGGATCGTTAGTGCTGAGTCACGAGAAGCAGGCGAACGAGAGCTTGAATGCAGCCGATCCGGGCTCGGTGTGTGTTCTCCGTGGGTTCTTTAGCACTGAGCCTGAGTAATTTGTCTGCGAGACGCAGGCGAATTGGAGTTTCCACGGGTTCTTTAGCCCTGGGCCAGAGCAGTTCCGGGAGCCGGAATTCGGCCGCTCCGGGCTCGGTGTATGTTCTGATAGGAGCAGGCTCCAAGAAGCAGTTTCCGCGGGTTCTTTAGCACTGAGCCTGAGTAATTTGTCTGCGAGACGCAGGCGAATGGCAGCCTGAAATTACCTATTCTAGAGCTGAATGAGCTGCGATCAATCGAAAACCTAAACAAAGATTCTTTACATAATGCCAAATTAAACAAAGAAGGTAGTAGCATAGAATGTATGAAATGATTTCTTTAAAATTATTTATATCAAAATGTCTCCAGATATGGTGAAAAACGATATCAGTCAATGATTCTTTTAGCAGGGAAATTTGTTTTGGGTGACATTTCCTTTATCCTTTATGCATTTTTATGATTCTTTGATTTTGCTTTTACCATGACCACGTGTCACTACTTAAAAATAATAAAGTTGCTCTAAAACATTTTGGATGAATAGATCTTTTAGCTTAGTATCTGTAACATTAAGCATAATTATTGGTTGATGATCCAATTTCCTATGGAAAGAAAATGTATCTACATTAAAGAATTCTGAGTTTTCTTTCCCAAAACCAATCAGAGGAGAAACCTTGAACATTGAACATTTATCTATAATACTTGAAGGTGAGGTATAGTTTTAAAATGTGTGTAATGGTAGTAATTTTAATTTTGTTTCTGAGATACTTTGGGATATTCCAACAAAATTAAATGAGGAAAACTCAGTTTAAAAAATTAATTTTTTTTTAGTTGTAGATGGACACAATATCTTTACTTTTATTTATTTGTATGTGGTGCTGAGGATCGAACCCAGGGGTGAGCACTCTACCCCTGAGCCTAGAATCCCAGCTCCAGAGAACTCAATTTTTTAAAGCTTTTTTTTTTTTTTAGTATTTAGATCCTTTATTTGAATGTGTAGTTATTAATAGACACTAGTTTGAACTATATTTTTTAATATGAAGGTTGTTTTGATTCTCCTTATTATGACTAAACTGATTTTCTTAATAAGAAGAGAGAATACCTGCTTTGGAGGAGCCCTGGTTATATCTAATCAGTAGTCATAGTTTTCATAGTATAATAGGGCATATTAAATTATTATACATGACTTCTTTTTTTAACTTCTTCCAATAATTTGCTGTTTTTATCAGGATAAATTAATGAACTAATCAAAAACATTTCATTGTTCACAATTGCTTATAACAAACTCATTTTATTAGAAATGTTCTAGCAACATTGTTATCATTATCATCCCTCCAAAAGATAAAGTTGAGTTTAATTACTGGGTTTCACACCATACATGATTCAATTTTAAAATGGTCTCTGGATCTGTTGAATGTTTTTATTTATTTTTTAAATATTTTAGATGGACACAATAGCTTTTTATTTTGTTTATTTTTATGTGGTACTGAGGATCGAACCTAGGGCCTAGAACATGCTAGGCAAGTGCTCTACCCCTGAGCCACGACCCCCAGCCCCCGGTTGAACTTTTTAAATGATATTATTATTATTATTATCATCCATCATCATCATCATCATCATTATTTTTAAATATTTATTTTTTAGTTTTTGGTGAACATAATATCTTTATTTTATATATATTTGGTGCTGAGGATCTAACCTAGTGCCTCATGCATAGTAGGTGAGCACTCTACCACTGAGCTACAACCCCAGTCACAATTATTATTATTTTTTAAATTTTTTTAAAGTTGTAGGTGGACACAGTACCTTTAATTTATTTTTACTTGGTGCTGAGGATTGAACCCAGTGCCTCACATGTGCTAGGCAAGCGCTCTACCACTGAGCCACAACCCCAGGCCCAAATGATATTATTTTAAAAAGAATAAAGTATAAAAAATAAGGAGCACAGGCAGGCCTAGGAAGTCCCACCAATATCCGCAGAGCTGCTCAGTGGGTCTGGAGGCAGCCCATAGCCACAACGCTGTTTGCCACAGAGCTGCATCTCTGAACACATCGCCTAATGCCCCCCCTCCCCCTGCCCCATCCATCACCTGACCTGATATTCCATCACTGAAAGTAGCCGCCTCCATCTTGGGACACCTTCCTTGCCATTTTTATTTGGGGCAACTCCTGGCTTGGAACACTGGCTGGGCAGGTACCAATAGTCCCCAACTCCCCACTCTCCCCCCAGCAGGCGCCACAGTGACTGCCCAATAAAAAAGAACTTTCCAAGACAGATGCATAGCCCCCAGAGCGCAACCCACAACACCTTTGGAGAGAAAGGTTCCTGAGTAGGAAGTAGAAAGGGAGAGTGTAAGATACAGTTTAGAGACTAAATTAGAGACCAGGAACTGTGAGATCTATAAGCAATATAAAGAGATAAGACGAAGTGCCTATATCACACGAGTGGGCCCCAAAGGAGATCCTTGGGGTGTAATCTCCTATCAGGGACCACCAGTTGGTGCCATATTCCACTTCCAAGTGCCCTGTACCCAACATGAACCCTCCCACCTGGTAACCTTCACCATCCTGAGGGTGGAGATACCAGAAAACAACACCTACTGAATGTGAAGGGAAGCAGGAAAGATTCTGATCTCCAACCAAAACTATCATTGTTTCTTCCTTCAAGATTTTTCCCCCTTTTTTCTCCCTCTCTATTCTCCTGTCCTCACTTCATTTGGGAAACCATACTTTACATGAATTAGGATATGAGGACTGGGATATCTGAATAGTGTATTACAGTTGTGTTGTATATTCTTTTATCTACTATTTTTACATTTTTAATTTTTCTTAATATTTATGTGTGTTTGTTTTATGTACTCTATTGCCTTCCCACTTACTTGTCTCCTGAAAATCACTTTCTCTCTCTTCTCCTGCTACTAACCATCATCTTTAGATTCCTCTTTCACACTTCCTAAGATCTAATAACTCTGTATTCTCACCTCCTACCCCTCAGTTCCTCATTCTACATTTCACCCCCTATTGTTTGTCTACCATCAGAAACTGTAAATCCTTTTGCAAACCATTCCTGTAAATGTCTTATTAGTAAGTATTTGGTTTAAGGTTGTATATTATTTGTATTGGGATCTGTTAGTATTGTTCTTCCCCTCAAAGGAGAGGTATTGGAACCCTACAGGGGCACTATGAGCCTATAGGGTAAAAACAGTAACACCATGGATCTGCAGTGTTAGAAGGGAAGACACACAAACAACATGAAAAAACAAGGGAAAAAGTGCCCCAAACAAACCAAGATACTACATTATTAGAATCCATGGCTACAAAACAAAAGAAACGACAGAGAAGGAGTTCAGGATATACATAATTAAAATATTCTGTGAATTAAAGGATGATATAAGAGGACAAATGCAGGCAGTAAAAGATCATTTCGATAAAGAGCTACATAAGCAAATACAGGAAGCAAAAGAACTTCAATAAGGAGATAGAGGTTCTGAAAAAACAACAACAACCAGAAATCCTTAAAATGAAAGAAACAATAAAACAAATTAAAAGCTCAGTAGAAAGCAACACCAACAGATTAGACTGCTTGGAAGATGGGACCTGAGACAATGAAGACAAAATATATAATATTGAAAAGAATGTTGACCACACAGTAAAGTTGATAAAAAACCATGAGCAAAACATTCAAGAAATATGGGATAACATAAAAAGACAAAATTTAAGAGTTATTGGGATAGAGGAAGGCAGAGAGTTCCGAACCAAACGAATGAACAATCTATTCAATGAAATGATATCAGAAAATTTTCCAAACATGAAGAATGAATTTGGAAAACCAACTATAAGAGGCTTATAGGACACCAGAATGTACAAAATCACAACAGATCCACTCCAAGGCACATTATCATGAAAATATCTAGCATACACAATTAGGAGAGAATCTTAAAAGCCACGAGAGAAAGGAATCAGATTATATATAGGGGAAAACCAATTAAAATCTCTGCAGATTTTTCAACCCAGACCCTGGTTTCAGATGTCTGATCTATAAGTGGGACACGAAAACATGTATATAAATAAAAATATAGTGAACCATTGCACTCATTTATTCATTTTTAGGTTTGTTTGCTGTATTTTAGGCATTGTTCCCAATGGATACCAGTGAGCAGCCAGAAATTATTGATCCATTGACACTCATATTCTAGTGGGTAGATGAATACTAAACAACTGAGTACATGCAATGGGTAGGTTTTCTAGAGAAAAGTAATCACATCAGGAAAAGTGATAGGGAATGTTGGAGTTGGAAGAAATTCATTTTTCTATAAAATGGTTAGGGAAGGTTTCATTGGGAAGTTGATAATCAAGGGATACCCTGAATTTGATGAGGGATAGAGTTGTGGGATATTTGGGCATCTGAGTTTCTGGAAAGTTCAAAAGCCCTGTATTGAGTGCAGAATCACCATATTTAGAAACATAGGAAATGAATTTTTCAATTGTTTTATTTTCATTTTTTTCTGATATATTCTAAGATTCACTAAAGGGAGGGTGGATTATTTGTCTTGCTCATTGTTATATCCTTGGCACTTGGTATGGTACCAAACACTTTGTAGGCAATAGATAAATATGGGTGATTAGGGAGAGTTTCGAATGATTTTTTTTCTTTAAAGTTAAAAATGTTTTTACTACTAGCTGGGGATGGTGCACACACCGTAATTCCAGCGACTGGGGAGATTGAGTCAGGGTGATGGCAAGTTCAAGGCCAGCCTGGGCAATTCACTGAGACTCTGTATCAAATTAAAAAGGTGGAGGGAGGGGCTGAGGATATAGCTCCACAAGAAGTACCCCCTGGATTCAGTCCCCACTACCAATAACAAAATAACAACAGCAAAAAATTCAAAATACCTCCTGCTACTAAAATATATCTAGTGCAAAGGTCTGGATTGACTCTCTTTGATGTTATTCATGAGAAAACATACATTTAGATAGGAGGATTCTTCCAATTAATTACTGGTAGTGTTTTTAGGACAATAAAGATTTTGATCTCTTACTCTAATTTTACTCCATTGGTGGAGATCCACTGATTGCAGATGTCTGATCTACAAGTGGGAAGATACTTGCTTTGAAAAATCTCTCTGTAGTAGAATTTGGAAATCAGGCTCTGGAGTCAGCTTGCTATGTTGAAATTCCTGCTTGACATTTGCTAACTGTTTGGTTCCACACTCCACCCACCCCAACTTCTCCTTTTAATGCCTTTGTTTTCTGTAAGACATATTGTATTCAGGCATGGCTGCTAGGGAGGCTGAAGCAGGAAGATCACCAATTTTAGGTTAGCCATAGCAGCTTAGTGAGATCCTGACTAAAAATTAAAAAATCAAAAGGAGTGGGGATGTAGCTTGGTAGTAGAGTACAACCCCTGGGTTCAGTTCCTAACAACCCTACTCCCACACATAGATAATGTTTTAGTCAGCTTTTTCACTGCTGTGACTAAAAGACGTGACCAAAACAATTGTAGAGAAGGAAGAGTTTATTTGGGGCTCACAGTTTCAGAGGTCTCTGTCCATAGACAGCTGGCTCCATTTCTCTGGGCTTGAGGTGGAATGGTGAGCTCTGATAATTCTTCAGCTTCTGCTACCATATAATTGTTCTTTCCTAAAAATTGTTTTTGCTCAGGCTTATGGATTTTCATGCAAGAACACATGTAGATTGGCATTCAGGTAATTCAAGGGGATCATTTATTTTTAAAAAAAAAAAAAAGGTCTTGTGTAGCTCTTAGTTCATCTTGTGTAGCTCTTCAGGGACTTCTCCCAAAATTTCTTGTTGCTTTGGACTTTTTAAAAATACTATAGTTCCAAAAGTGCTTTCAAAAAGCAATCCCAGGTAATTTTAGGACTCACTTGTTTTGTCTTTTTTTTTTTTTTTTGTCTTTAAGGAATCAGTTTGAGCTTCTTATTGTCCAATGTCTGTTGTTTTGTCCAGTTTTCTAGTTGTTTACACTTGGAGAGTATTTTTTTTGTGTGTGTGTCGTGTTGGGGATTGAAACCAGGGCCTTGTTCATGCAAGGCAGACAGTCTACCAACTGAACTATATCCCCAGCCCTGGAGAGTAATTTTGACCTGTTATTTCTTGGGTGACAGTAGAGTTCTTTTAATACTTTTAAGCATGGGGAATAATATTCTTAACATGACATACATCCTGCCTATTTCAAATTAGGTTCAAGTATCATTATGTGTTAAAATTAATTTTTAAATGTCGTTTAAATAGCATTTCTGTTATTTTGACTGAGTTTTATCTAATATCAGTTACTTGTCACTGATGCATTAAAGTTGGCATAACTCTAATTATTTATAATAACTGTTTTTTTAAAATCTGATTTTTTTTTGTGTGTGTACTTCTGTACCTCACTAAATATCTCCACCTGCCCTTCCTTCTTGCCTTCTTTCCTTTTTTCCTGAATTTGATAAAACAACAAAAAACTTAACTCTTATTTAGTATAGAAACTTTTTATAAGTGAAAAATATTGTTTTTTATTCTATCTAATGAGATATAGTGAAATGATGTAAGTTTAGTACTACTAATTATTATTTTTTTTTTAGAGAGAGAGAGAGAGAGAGAGAGAGAGAGAATTTTTAATGTTTATTTTTTATTTTTTAGTTTTCGGCGGACACAACATCTTTGTTTATATGTGGTGCTGAGGATCGAACCCGGGCCGCACGCATGCCAGGCGAGTGCGCTTGAGCCACATCCCCAGCCCACTAATTATTTCTTTAAAATCTCCTGCCCTTTCTCCTTCTTCTGTCCCTCCTGATTGAACTCAGGGATACACTACCACTGAGCAACACCCCCAGTCCTTTTTATTTTGAGACAGGGTCTTGGTAGGTTGCTCATGTTGTTGTTGAACTTGTGATCCTTCTGCTTCAGTGTCTTGAGTAGCTGGGATTACAAGTGTGTGCCATGCCTTCTTCTTTGGACCCTTATTGCAAGCATAATAATGAGCTTTAACAATCATTTTGTACTGATCCAAAAGAATATGGAAGCCAAATTTGTAGAATGGTGAAACAGAAAGTTAGAAGTTTGGGTCCCTATGGATACTGTGCAGCATTTTCACTTGTCTCCAGGCTTCTTTCATGAAAGAAAAAAAACAATCTCAATATTATTTAAGGTGCTGCTATATTGACACAATCTATTATGTACTTGTACCCCTGTTCAGAGAGGAGTAAGAATAAATAATAATGCATTATTGAAATTTAATCATGTACATATATATATATATGAAGGAAGAGAAAATATAAGGAAAGTTGAAGAAGAAAACAAATTAATTCATTAAATAACACGAATGAAAGTTTGTAGAACTACATTGACCATGCTGTGGACATTGGGAAATTATATTAGATTAATGAGAAATAGAAACTTATTCTAAATTTATTTTATAGGAAAAAATACTGAAGTTTAGTGATATGTACAACCATTTACAAATTAAATTTTGTTGAATATATTGGGTTGGTTAGGAAAGCTGGTGATATTGATAGGCTGCATAATTCATTCTTATCTTTAGAATATAGATCAACAGTTTTTTATAGGTTATTCTCTTTGACTTGCTATACCATTGTTAAATGAAGTATTTATGACTATATTCTATCCACCCCACCCCCATAAAGTCCTTATTATTAATGACTTAAGTATCTGCTCTCAAAATTTTGGACTGCTAAATCTTTTAAAAAATATTATCAAATATTGTATTAGATATTTCCTGTTGAAGAGTTTGTGGATTGTATATAAGTTTGTTTTTTTGCAATGAATTTATCTCTTTACATTAACTACTAAATGCAGTGTTAAAGGACTCTGTACCTCTTCAAGAGTTGGCTTATATGCAGCTCTTTTTTCTGTCTTTCTAACTTTTTCTGTCTCCCTTCTTCTCTTCCTTCTTTCTTTTTCTTCCTTCCTTGTGCTGAGTGAGGATTGCACTCAGGGCCTTGTGCATGCTAGGCAAGCACCCTATAGCTAGGTTGTATCTCCAGACTTTTGGTTTGAAATTATATTTAGACCTATTGATTTCTGATCATCTACTTTTGGATTTTTTTTTTGCACATAAAATAAAAGAATAGATGGGGATATAGCTCAGTTGGTAGAGTGCTTGCCTTGCATGCACAAGGACCTGGGTTCAATCCCTAGCACTACAAAAATAAATAAATAAACAAACAAACAATAAATAAAATTAATAAATATGAAAGTAATTTTGAATTCTAGTTCTAATTGTTCTAGGGCTTGATTTTTTTTTTTTAAATTTTAGGATTTTGACTCAGTATTAAATAAATATTTGTATTCTTGGGTGGTATTCATCATAATTTTATTCAACAAACGATAGTAATAATAAAGAGTTTGCTATATTTTAGGTGCTGTCCTCTAAGTTCTTGCTTTACTGATATATCTTTTGGTATAGGAAGAAAATAAATCAATAAGTTTGATGAAGATTAATAGCAAAGGGCAAGTACTTAAAAAAAAAAAGGATGTTGTAGCATTCTGGAAGGTTATTGTAGTCATTCTTCCATCAGTGTTCCAATGTTGTTCTGGAACCCACCCTCAGGAGTAATTCCTGATTAGTCTAAGCTAATAATAGTAATCCCCATTTCACTTGTTGGAGGTAGACTTTGCAAGGGACAGATGATTCAATCTTGGCTAATAAGATGTGCATGTCTTCTAGGGAGACTTTTGCCAGTAGTTTCTTTTTAAAATGAGACAGACTGGAAGAGATTATCAGTTGTTCTTTTGCACATAATTGCATGTGGCTGGAATTGAGGCAGGTGTCTTGCTAGCAAGAAGAAAGCTAGCCTGATAACAAAATAAAGGGGTTATAATTAGGGGCACGAAAGAAAGACAAAAAGAGGTATTTTACTGTTTCATCAAACCATTGAGTTAAATAACTTTTTGTCAAATGAGAAATAAAAATTTTCTGCTTTTTAAGACCAGTTTGATTTCCATTTTTTGCACCTGTTTTCTAATATGTCATAATTGATATAGGGACTGATGAAAAAAAAGTGGTATTTAAGTAGAGATCTGAATTATAAAAATAAGCCAGATCATGATCAAAGGAGAAAGGTTGAAGGAACAGTGAAAACAAAGGCCCTGTGATGGATAAGAACTTGGCATAATCTAGAAACCTGCAGCAGGCTAGTATATTAATTATCAAGGGAAAGATAATAGTAACTAGAATTTATAAATTGCTTTATTGCATACAAGTTACGATTTCTTATTATCATATGATCTTCACAATAACGTGAGTTTACATAATTGTCATTCTTATTGTATAGTTGGGTAAAGCACCCATATATTATAGCCCATGATTGATTTGAAAGGCTTATTCTTTCTGCTATATTGTGGTGCCAATAAAGTATATTTATATGTGTGCAAGCATATTTGTACACACAGCCAGAGAAAATGGTCAAGTATATGTCTCTCCTGGTTTTATTAAAAAAACGATTTGGGGCAGTATTAATTTATTCAAGGCTGAAGGTACATATGGTAAGACTAGATTTCTCTTTTTTTTTTTTTAAGAGAGAGAGAGAATTTTAATATTTTATTTTTTAGTTCTTGGCGGACACAACATCTTTGTTGTTATGTGGTGCTGAGGATTGAACCCGGGCCGCACGCACATGGGGCGAGCGTGCTACCGCCTGAGCCACATCCCCAGCCCTAGACTAGATTTCTAAGTCTGCTTGAATATTATAAATTAATTATGTTGGTAAACACAGCCGGATGTGTTATCGTGTGTAATGGTTAAGATGAATGAGATGCTCCTGATGGAAACCTCATTAATGTGATTATGTGTTTTTACTTCATTATTAGGAATATCATCAATTTCTAAAATATTGGCTGGTTTCCAAGAATTAATAAATATTTCATACTCATATATTCAAGATGCCTGGCATTTTAAACTTTCATGTGCATATTCTGCGACCCTACTAATAATAAATGTGAAAGTGTGATAGATCCCGTAAGTAATGAATGAAAATTGAATTTCATAATTTTGATAGGAACTGTAAGAAAATTTTCTTCTCCACTTTTCGTCTTGCTTTCTCGGCTTCCTACATTTCAGTGCAATTGATTTCACCAAATGCTTTTATATAAAACAGAAGTTGATTTCACCAGCATTAAAGGGCCATTTTTGTTTGTTACTATTTTTACCTTACATTAATAAACAACTTTACAAACTACTGTTTTTCTTTATAGGTATATTGGGTAATAAGAAAGTTTAATAAATTCTGTAGCCATACTCAATTTTAAAATGAATCACAATCAAAGGAGAATGTATTTAAAAGATTCATTAAATTTATTTTATTTTTCTGTTAAAATTTTTCAGTTCATTACATAGAATTGTTTCAAGAAGAAGCCAGTCTGTGATAATGATTTTGGTTTTTGTTCTTTCCTGTTTGTCGAAACATAGAGAATAATTATTATTTGAATGTTTGTGATCATTCCATTTATTCTGAAAAAAAAAAAAAGACTGGTAAGCAACTAAGAAGATTCAGCCGTTTCTCTGTTTTTTTTTTTTTAAATTATATTACTAGTTATTCCACTCTTTGAAGTGTATGAAAAATATAATTTTCACAATAACATTTGAATTGAAGTCAATCATATCTGTAGAATAATAATGAATTTTTTTCATTAAAAGTAAGAATGTACTGTGGTTATGATTTTGCTAGAAAAAAAATCTGTTGTTGAAACTCAGAATGCAATTACACAATTTAGGCATTTAATGAATTTGCCACTTTTATTTATTTATTGACATTTTCAACCAAATTCACAAAATGGGGGTAGTTTAAACTTTCTCTTAATATTTTTTCAACCTTATTGAAGTATAACTTACATCAGTAAAATGTACCCATATTTATCATACATTTAAATGACTTTCTCTAAATCTATACTTTCATGTAACTGTCATTTTCCTTTTTTATTTTTTTTGGTATTGGGGATTGAACCCAGCGATGTTTTGCTACTGAGCCACATCCCCAGCTCTTTTTATTTCTTATTTTGAGAGAGGTCTCATGAAGTTGTTTAGGGCCTCACTAAGTTGCTGAGGCTGGCCTTGAATTCGTGATTGTCCTGCCTCAGCCTCTAGTCTCCGAGTTACTGGGTTTATAGGCACTACTATGCCTGGCCACATTTCCTTTTTTAAATTACTTTTTTGCTTGCTGGCCAGCATGAATATCATGTTAATTACTATATATTAGTTTTTCTGTTGTAGAACTTCACATAAATTGAATCATACGGTGTATATTTTTTGTTGCTAGTATCTTTTTTCAAGTGTGTTTTGGAGATTTATCTTTGTTGTGCATATCCATAGTTTGTTTTCACTGATAATAGTATTCCATTTTATGAATATGCCATAAATTATCCATTCATTTGTTGAAGGCTGTTATAAATAAGGTGGCCATGTACATTCTTGTACAATTCTTTTATATACATGTTTTAATTTCCTTTATAAATATGTAAAAATAGACTTGTTGAATTATATGGTAATTATATATTTAACTTTGCAAGAAACTTTCAAGTTATTGTTTTTCTTTTTTCTATTTTCTGGAAGAATTTGTGTAGAACTGCAGTTATAGCTTCTTTAGAAGTCACACATAAAGCCATATGGGCCAGGAGTTTTCTTTGTGGGAAGGTTTAGAAATCCACATTTAAATTCAGTTAATAAGGAGATGAATGACTTCCATTTACTTTTGTCACTTGAACAGTTTTGTATTCATAATGATATTTATTGTAAGGTGGCATCGTTGTGGTGAAGTTATGAAGCACTACAGAATCTGAAACTAAGCTCTGTTAATCATGTAGTTGACCCTTCCAGCAGTTTTCTCACTGACCTCACTGTGTGTAATTTTTATTTCTCTGTCTTTACCATAACTTTTCCTCTGGAGTACCTAACTGTGTTCTTAAATCTTCCCAGAGAATTTCATAAAATTTCAGATGTTTTGGGGTATTTTTGTCTAGAAGTTCTATTTTTTTGTTATATGTAGTTTTTTTCTGAACACACTGTTTTCTTTAAATCTTATTATATGTTTTGTTAGTTGTTTTAGTTGTTTTCTGCTGTTATCATTTTTAGTGTTTTGGGAATTGTTTCAGCTGGGTTATGGATTAATTTTCCTCTTGATTGTCACTCTAATAAGAAAATATTTTTGGAAAGCTAATTCATAATTTTTCAACCATAGCTCTATTGATAGGGAATTATGTGCTCCCCCACTACCCTCTGCCAGTTTGCAGCCATTGCAAACCATGCTGTACCAAATAACCTTATGAATACATTTTGTTCACATGTTAAGACATATCTTAGTATACATTCTTGCTAGTATTCTTTCTTGTTTGAGGGCACGAATATATAACTATTTTATATATAATAACATATTGCTCTTTGTATAAGGCACATATATTTATATTAATTAAATAAATGCTGACTTATTTTTAATGAAATAGACAACACCCCTTCATAGAAGAGCAGGACAAACTTTTGGTCTGCCATTTGGTTTTACAGAAGATTGTCACATTACTCATTATCTGTCTTTAATATTGAAGTGAAGTTGCATGAATATGTGACTATTGGTCATTTTCTTATTTGTTAGATTTAAGAATAGTCGATTTGGCAGTGTTATAAATGGTACTGCATCTATTCTTTTTTAATATAATGATTGAACTATTTTTATATTTGGGAACTGGGGGTGGAGGGGAATGGGTAGGTAACAGTCAAAGGATCTAGTTTCTTTTTATCCTAGGAATCTACCTGACAGATAATCCCTATAATTAACAATACTGTTTTGTATACTAAAAATTTGTTAAGAGGATAGAGCTTATAGAAAGTGTTATTATCAAAGATAACAATAATATCAATGATAATAATGAAAAATACAATAAGAGGGTAAGAGAATACTTTCGGAGATTGTGGATAGGTTGATGATATAGATTTTGGTGATGGGTTCTCAGGTGTATACTATCTCCAAACTCATTAGGTTATGCATATAAATTATATACAGCTTTTTTTTTTTAAAAAAAAGGAATGTAATCCTTTTTGCTTAAAAGGAATGTAATCCTCTGTGCTCAGCTAATAGACTGTATTTTAAGAAATCATACATACATGGAGTATAACTTCCCTTTCTTGTGTTTGTACATGATATGGAGTTACACTGGTTCATGTATTTATATATGAACATAGGAAAGTTATGTCTGATTAATTCTACTTTCTTTCCCATTCCTTTTCCCCCACTTTCCTGTCCAATCTGGTCAACCTCTGCCTCCTCACCCCTAATCCCCCATTTTGAGTCAGTATCTGCATATCAGAGAGAAATTTAGCCTTTGGTTTTTGGGACTGGCTTATTTCACTTAGCATAATAGTTTCCAAGTTTCATCCATTAATTGGAAAATGCCATAATTTCTCTCTTTTCTGTGGTTGAGTAATATTCCATTGTGTATATGTACCACATTATCTTTATCCATTCATCTGTTGAAATGTACCTAAGTTGGTTTCATACCTTAGCTATTGTGAATTGAGCTGCTATGAATATTGATGTCATCACATGACTACTGTTTGCTGATTTTGTGTCCTTTGGGTATATACCTAGAAGTGGGATAACTGGATCACATGGTGGCAGTTTCATTCTAGGTTTTCTGAGGAATCTCTATATACTGCATTCCAGAGTGGTTGCCCCAATTTGCAGCCTCACCAGTAATGTATGAGTATACATTTCCCCCCACATTCTCACCAACATTTATTGTTGCTTGTCTTTTTTTTTTAATCTTTCATTGATTTATTTTTTTAAAATACACAACAGCAGTGGAATGCATTACAATTCTTACTTATTACACATATAGAGCATAATTTTTCATATCTCTGTATATAAAGTATGTTCACGCCATTCATGCCTTTTTACATGTACTTTGTTTTTTGTTTCATTACAATTCTCAATACACATTTATACCACAATTTTCATATCTTTGTTTGTATATAAAGTATGTTGACACCCAATTCAAGTCTTCATAAATGTACTTTGTATAATGATGTCCATTACATTCCACCATCCTTGCTAATCCCCTGCCCCCTCCCACCCCTCTTCCCTATCTAGAATTCATCTAATCCTCCCATGTTTTCCACTTGTCTTCTTGATAATTGGCATTCTGACTTTAGTGAGATGAAATCTCAATGTAGTTTTGCTTTGTATTTCTCTAATTGCTAGTGATATTGAACATTTTTTATATATATTTGTTGACCCTTTGTAAAAATTTCTTGTTCTGTGAAATGTCTGTACTTTTTTTGTTTTTTTTTTGGCGTTTTTTTGAGTTTTTTTATATATCCTGGAGATTAATGCTCTGAGGTGCAGGTATCAAAAATTTTCTCCCACTCTGTAGGCTATGTATATTCTTGATTGTTTCCTTTGCAGTGAAGAAGCTTTTTAGTTTGATACAATTCAATTGTTGATTCTTGATTTTACTTCTCTTACTTTAGGAGTTGGGCTGAGAAATTTGATTCCTAAGCTGACATGATGGATATTTGAGCCTACTTTTTCCTTTTGTAGGTATAGGGTCTCTGGTCTAATGTCTTAGGTCCTTGATCCACTTGGAATTGAGTTTTGTGCAGGGTGTGAGATAGAAGTCTAATTTCATTTTATTACATATGGATTTCCAGTTTTCCAAGCACCATTTATTGAAGAGGATATACCATTTATTGAAGAGGCTATCTTCAATTCATGTTTATGGCTCATTTGTCTAGTAGGAGATAACTATATTTATGTGATTTGTCTCAGTATTTTTCATTTTGTACATTGGTCTTCATGTATTTTTATTTTTGTTCTTTTTTTTTGCGTGAATACTATGCCATTTTTGTTGCTGTAGCTCTGTAGTCTAATATAAGGCCTGTTATTGTGATGCCTCCTAGTTTTTCTTGCTGAGGATTGCTTTGGCTATTCTGCGTCTCTTGTTTTTCCAAATGAATTTCATGACTGCTTTTTCTGTGAAGGATGTCATCAGAACCTTAATAGGAATTGTATTAAGTCTGTATAGCTGTTTTGGTAGTATGGCCATTTGACAATAATATTTCTTTTTATCCAAGAACATGGAAGATTTTTTCATCTTTTAAGATCTTCTTTAATTTCTTTCTTTAGTGTTCTATAACTTTCATTGTAGAGGTTTTTCACCTCTTTTTTAGATTGATTCCTAAGTTTTTTTTTTGTTTGTTTGTTTGTTTTTTTGAGGCTATGTGAATAGGATAGTTTTCCTAATTTCTCTTTCAGTGGATTCATCACTGATGTATAGAAATGCAGTTGATTTATGGATGTTAATCTTATGTCCTGCTACTATGCTGAATTCATTTGTGAGTTTCTGCTGGAGTTTTTGGTTCTTCTAAATATAGAATCATGTTGTCAGCAAATAGAGATAGTTTAAGTTCTTTTCTTGTTTGTATCCCTTTAATTTATTTCTTCTGATTGTTCTAGTTAGGACAATGTTGAATAGAAGTGATGAAAGAGGGCATCCTTGTCTTGTTCTAGTTTTTGAAAGAATGCTTTCAGATCTTCTCCATTTAGAATGATGTTGGCTTTAAGTTTTGCATATATAGCTTTTACGATGTTGAGGTATGTTCCTACTATACCCAGTTTTCTAGTGTTTTAAATATGAAGTGTTGTATTTTGTCAAATGCTTTTTCTATATCTATTGAGATAATTATATGATTTTTGACTATAAATCTATTGAGGTGATGTATTATGTTTATTGATTTCTGTATGTTGAACCTATGTTGAACTGTTTGCCCCTGAGATGAAGCCACTTGATATGTTGCACTATCTCTTTTTCTAAAAAATAGTTTTTAGTTGTCAATGGACCTTTATTTTATTTATTTTTATGCAGTGCTGAGAATATAACCCAATGCCTTGCATATGCTAGGCAGATGCTGTACCACTGAGCCACTACGCCAGCCCCTGCACTATCTTTTAAATATGTTTTTAATGCAATTTGCAAGTATTTTCTTAAGAATTTTTGCATCTATGTTCATCAGGGATATTGGTCTGAAATTTTCTTTCTTTCATTTGTCTTTGTTTGGTTTTAGAATCTAGGTGATACTAGCTTTATAGAATGAGTTTGGAAGAGTTCCCTCCATTTCAATTTCATGGAATAATTTGAAGAGGATTGGTGTTAGTTCTTATTTGAAAGTCTGAAAGAACTCTGCTGAGGATCTATCCTGGGTGCTGCAGTCTGGCTGGGCACAATTCAGGAGCCACTTGTCAAAAGAAACTGACTTTATTTTTAGAACCACACAGGCCAAACAAAACAGCTCCTTAGGAAAAACCCTCAGAGCCCAACTCCCACCACCGGCTTTTCACAAGCCACACCCCCCACCACCAGCCTCTCCACCTCCCACAATCCTCCTCCTCTTGAGGCCGATTGGCTGGGTTGTGTGGGCGGAGCCCAAAAAGTCCCCCAATGAGCAGCTCCGTGGCCTGAAAGGGCAGGGAAACAGCCCAATGAGCATCACCACAGAGGAGCCAATCAGCTAGATGTTGCTGGGGCCGCTGTGAGCCAATCATCAGCTGGCAGTCTGAAAGTTTGCTGGGGCCCCTTCGGCTGTGGCTCTCAACACCTGGGATTTTCTTTCTTGTTAGGTTTTTGATGACATCTTTAATTTCATTGCTTGATATTGATCTATTTAAAATTTCTGTGTCCTCCAATTTGGGTAGATTTTATTTGCAGCATTTATAATGGCACCCACTAGACACATGTGCTTTTGAGCAAGTGTTATTTGCTTAATGTGACTGAGGAGATAAATTATTATTATTATTATATTTATTTTTTAGTTTCTGGTGGACACAACAGCTTTATTTTATTTTTATGTGGTGCTGAGGATCAAACCCAGCGCCCCATGCATGCCAGATGAGCGCACTACCGCTTGAGCCACATCCCCAGCCGCTATTATTATTATTATTATTATTATTATTATTCCTCCTCCTCCTCCTCCTTTTTTTTTTTTTTTTTTGTTTTTTTTTGGTACTGGGAATTGAACCCAGAGGTACTTAACCACTGAGCCACATCCTCAGCCTTTTTTTGTAATTTATTTAGAGACAAGGTCTTGTGAGTTGCTTAGGTCCTTGTTAAGTTGCTGGGGCTAGCTTTGAACTAGTGATCCTCCTGCCTCAGTCTCCCAAGCTACTGGGATTACAGGCATATGCCACCATGTGCGGCAATAAGTTCTTACTTTTAATTCTAACTTAAATAGTTGCATATGGTTAGTTGCTAGTGTTTTTTTATGCAGACAGTGTAACTCTAGGACTTACAATATATATCTTTAAGTCATTAGTCTACCTTCAAAATAACATATCAGTTTCTGTGTAACAAAACAATTTACTATAGTACCTATTTCCTCCCTCCTGTCCTTTTATGTTTGTACTTTTATATTTTACTTTTATATATGTTGTAAGCCCAATGATGGTTGTCATGTTTTAATTATCTCTTTTAAAGTGATTAAATTAAGGGAAAATGTCTATGCTTTTTGGATTTTATCATTTCTGGTACTTTTTTTCTTTGTTTAGATCCATTTCTTTCTATTGTCATACTCCTCCTTTTTAAAAGGCTTCATTTACCATTATTTATAGTGTAGGTTTTTTTTTTGCTGACAGAACTTTATTTTTCAGCCTTTTTGTTTTCTGGGAAAATCTTAGTATTGCCCTCATTTTTGCAGTATGTTTTCACTGAGTATAGAATTCTGAGTCAACATTTTTCCTTCTTAGATATTTTAGGATGTTGTTCCACTGTGTTGTGACTAGCATTGTTTTTGACACGAAGTTATGTTCCCTTTCTTTTTCCCTGTAATATTTTTTTTCTTGTTACTGATAGTTTTCTCTCTGTATCTTGTTTTTCAGCAGTTTTATGTACATTGAAAATTTATATAGGAAAGGCAGCAGAATACAACAGACTCCAGAATGGCAATATGTAAATCAATGGTTGTGCAACTGAAGTGATTCTGCAATCTGTATATGGGGTAAAAATGGGAGTTCATATCCCACTTGAATCAAAGTGTGAAATATGATATATCAAGAACTATGTAATGTTTTGAACAACCTACAATAAAAATTAATTAAAAAAAAAAAAAAAAGAAAATTTATCCTGCTAGTAATTCTCTGTATTCCTTTGATCTATAGTTATATTTCACTTACTTTGGAAAATTCTTTGCTAACATCTTTAAAAATGTGTCTTTAGGCTCATTCTGTTTCCCCTTACCTTCTTGAACACCATTTGCACATGTTTTAGGTCAGTTGTTATTGTCCCACAGCTTTTGAATTCCATATCTTTTTTCTCCTCCTTGGGTTTCATGCAGAATAATATCTATTGATCTTTCCTCAAACTCATTGTTTTCACCTTTAATTTTTTGATGATACTTTGAAGTTCTTTTTGTTTTTATGTTTATTTAGCATTTCTTCTCTGCTGAATTTCTCATTCATTTGTATTGCCCAAATGTTCCAAGAGTTTCTTTTAATATATTGATCATAATTATTCTAAATGTATTATCTTAATGTTCCAACACATTCATTTGAGTCTGGTTCTGATGTTTGCCTTTGAGAGTGGTTTGCTTTTCTTGCTTTTAAAGAGAATCTCATAATTTTTTGGTATAGTATAGAAATTGTACATTAAGGGCTACAAAGACTGAGTTGAATTGTGTTTATGATCTGCATGGGTACCCTTTTTCTTTGAGAGTGTGTCTACATAGATTGGGGCATGGGGTAGGGATATGTCAGTCTCTAATTGAGTTTGGTTTCTTGTTGTTATTGTAGTAGTTAACTGCACTAAATCACATTTAAAATCACTGCAATAGTGAGCTGTTGCTGCATCATTCTTGTTGTGGAGCTAAGGGTGCTAATAGTGTTTACACTCTGTCCTTAGCCTTAGCAAGTCTTTGGATTTCTGCATTACAGAATGATCTCTTGCCACGTTCTTTGTAATAGTTAATGAACAATGTGCATTTTATATGGATTTTTGTTAATATTTTGTTATCTTTTTAAAAAATATTGTAATTTTATTTTGAAAGGCAGTTAATTTACTTTCGGATCATTTTGATTCTTTTTTGCATCTTATTTGTAACCCCCTTGAGGACTTTGCTAGCATAGCATTTATTCCTGGGCTGGAGTCAATAAACTTTGGTTTATGAGACAAATCTGGTCCACAGCATGTTTTTGTATAGTTCATGACCTAAGAATGGTCTTTACATTTTTTAAGGGTTATAAAGAAACAGAAATAAAAATTAAGAATATATGACAGAGCCTGTATATGTGCCATGTAGCCTAAGATGTTTGTTGTCTTGCTCATGCAGAAAACATTTTTTTGATTTCTGATTGCTTAACCCTAACTTCTATGATGTTTTATTAGGATTTTACTGAATGCTCCAGGCTTTCTATGTGGTGTTTTCACTATATTTGGTTGGAATTCTACTCTCTGAGAGACTGATAGATTTTAGTTATCCATGTTTAATTTTGTTTCCTGTGATAATTTTCCTGTTAGCAGCCTCAGGAACTCTTACTCTGCATGTACTTCTTAGTATGCATATGTATCTTAGTATATAGCCAAAGACTCAAAGGATCTCCTTTACAAATTTCTGAAGGTTTTTCTCTGGACAGCTACATCCTCTTTAGTACATTGACCTGCAAATTCTACCCACCTTAAACATTCTGAACTTGGATCTCTGTCTTCTCTTCTGAGGAAGATGGGTGTGCTTTGTTTGAGTTATGCCTTTGTGTGTTGATGTTCAGTAAATGCTCCTAGGCAGCTGCAGTGATCAATATTAACTTTATTGTTAACATTCTTTCAGGCATTGCAAATGTGTCTGTCCATTGCTCCATATCTGAAAACAATTTTCCTTAAAACAAAACAAAAACAAAACAAAAAAACTCCCAAATAACCTTTCATGATGCTGGGGATCAAACCTAGGGGCTTGCATGTGCTAGGCAAGTGCTTTATCAATAGCCATATCCTCAGACCCTTTAAATATGTTAAAGTTTTCTAGTTTTTAATGTGTGAGACTATGCCAATTTTCCCATCATGGTTGGAGGTGGAACCCTGTTTAATAAATATTAAAACCAAAAATTCTGATATTTTAACCTGTTTAATCTTTATTTTCTAGAATTTTTTTTGGTTTTATAGTTTTTATTAAGGGTATTTGCAGGATATGTAGGACATATAATTAAGAATCACTTTTGTCCTGCATCTTGAATTTCATTTGTGTGTCCTAAGCTTTGTACAACTTGCTGAGAACAGAAAATAATACATTAATTGAAGACTGACTCCTTAGCTTAGTATGGAAGGTAGATATAATATATTAATTATCTATTGCTACATAATAAATTGCCCAAAGATACAGTCTCAGAAGTTCAGTCAATGGTTGTCCAACTCTGTAGCTCCGGGCCTGTGGGGAGGCTGAACATCGTGGCTTAAGGGTGTAACTGAGGAGCATTGCTCAGTTCTTGGCAGCCAAGAAGCAGAGAGAGAAAGAGGGAGTGCCCTTAGGGAATGTCTTGCCAACCCTTTTGAGCACTCCCACAGTGATCTACCTCCTCCAGCATATTCCAGCTGTCTTAGTTACCAACCGGTTAGTCCATTGAAACTAGGGTGGAGGTGGAATGATCAGGTTACATTTCTCATAATTTAATCACTTTATCTCTGAATATTTTCTGCATTAAAGTAGAGCTTTTGTGGGATACCTCATTCAAACCATAATAGCTGGATCATCTGGCTGTGCTATATCATCTAGCTCAGTTCTTGCAAAAGCCTTCCATCAAAATGTGTACCAAAGTTGCTGTCATCTCAAAGTTTGATGGGTGATGGTTCAATTCCAGGGTCACTCATGTGGTTGTTGGCAGAATTTAACAACCTTGTGAGGTACTTGTGGCCTTAGGACTGAAGATCTCAGTTCTTTATTGGTTATTGACTAGAGGCTGCCCTTATTTCCTTTCATGGGCCTTTCATTAGGACAGTTCACAGAATGGTAGCTTGTTGTATCAGAATGACCAAGCGGACTGAGCAAGCAGAGAATATGCGAACAAACAACTTCTAATCTTTTATAACCTTATCAATTTTCTGTATCCAATTTAAGAAGCAAGTCACTAGGTCTAGCCCACACTCAAGAGGAGATAACACAAGGGCATGAATACTGGATATAGGGATCATTGGTGAGCTTTTCTTTTTTTTCCACCCAGTACAAAGGATTCAACCCAGGGGTGCTTTTCCTTTGAGCTCCCCTTTATTTGAGATAGAGTCTTCCTAAGTTGACCTGGCTGGCTTCAAACTTGAAATCCTCCTGCCTTAGCCTCCTGAGTTGCTGGGACTATCAGCATGTGCCATGGTGCCAGCTGTTGGAAGCTATTTTAGAAGCTGCCCACAATCAAATATGGCATATTAATTATAATAAATAATTTAATTGGCTCTATAAAATAATGTAACAGCATTAACATATACTGAATAATGATTTACTTTGTGTTGTGCTAAATGTTTCCCATAGATTATTTTATTTAAGCCTTTCCCAATGTTCTCTGGAAGAAATAGTGTGCATTATTGCTGTTTTACAGGTTAAAAAAATAGAAACTCAGTGAGGTTATCTAGCCATGATACAGTAGAACTGAGACTTAAGTACAAGCACTGTTGATTCTAGGACACATAATTTTAATCTCCACATTTTATCAGCATTAAAATAAAATTATCTTTTATTAATACTTCTTCTGAGCCAAGCATTTTAATAAATACTTTATGTATATGAACCTCATTTAAGCCTCACAGCAACTCCTTTAAAACTCCTGATCTTACTGATTCTATACACCAGCTTCCAGATTTAAGAAGTACTTTTAAAAATTACATTTATTTGTTATTCCAGAGATATTAAGCAAAAATAATTTAGTTTCTCTAAACTGCAAAAGAAGTGAGCCATTTAAAAACCTCAGTACCTTTAAAAAGGGATATTCCTAATTAAATAAATTTGCAGAAGGAAGTCTGACACCTTTCAGTCCTTAATATTCTGTTAAAGAAGGGTACTAGGTGACTCTAAAACAGGCATAAATTCAACCCACCCTGATAAGAAATTCGGTAAATACAGCTACATGAATTTTTGCCAGAAATTACCTCATGATAAGATAATGTTTACATATGTAATTAATATTGAAATATTTTTTACTAATAAATTTTAAATACTTTCACTAACAATTGCAGAAAGGAGTGGCTTTCATGTCTCTCAGACTGTCTAAAATCACACTGTTGTCTTTGCAATGTGAATATTCTAGAGGCAGAAAATAAGAAAAGAGAAATTATTTTAACATGGTTTACAGGTGAACCATTAGGTTGCTGATATTATAGCTTTTTAGATCAGTTCATTGGTCTGAAAATATACCTATATGTTGAAAATAAATTCTTAAATTTAGAATTGTTTTTATTTTTTAACCATTTTCCTTAATGATAGTACTTTCTCTGCAATCATATTTCTTACATGGGGTATAAATGCAGTTGACACTGATATACTAGGTATGTCATGTATGGCATTCTTCTCTCATTCACTTATTTATTCATTCAAAAGTATTCATAATGTTTTGAATAACCAATTAAAAAAAAAACACAAAAGTATTCATTTGCCTACTTAGAGCCAAGTACTGTCCTGTGTGCTTAGGGTGTGTCAATGAACTAAACAAAAGTTATGGAGTTCTATTTTAGAAAGCATGGTTCAAACAGTTAGTAAACATCATAGGTAAGTAAGCAGGCATGCACCATGGTTAGTCTATAGGGAGAAAAATTCTATATCCACATCTTAAAATCATGCTAATGAAACTACATAGAAAACTACTCATTTTTAAGCTTGACTTGGTTTACTTGACCCCATTTTTAAATATTGGGTAAGTAAAATCCTGGGAAACATTCCCTCCAAAAACTGAGTTAAATGATGTCATTAATAAAGAAAATGGGGTTGGGAGGGAGAGCAAGGGAGGAAGATTACCTCTAGATAGGGAATAGGGGTGGGAGGGAAAGGGAGGGAGAAGGGGAATAGCATGGAAGGTGAAAGGAGACCCTCATCATTATACAAAATACATGTATGAAGATGTGAATTTGGTGTCAACATACCTTATATATAATCAGAGATATGATAAATTATTGTATAATGGTGTATTAAGACTTATAATGCAAAATAAATTAAAAAAATAGTACAAAAAGAGCACACATGGAAAAAAGTAATAAAAAAGGATACAAATAATAATAAATATTAGGATGTGGGGGAAAGGTACATTCATACATTGTTGCTGGGACTGCTAATTAGTACAACCACTCTGGAAAGCAGTAGGTGCTTCCTTAAGACTAGCCACATCAACACAATATAACCCAGCTGTCCCACTCCTTGATATTTATCCAAAAGAATTAAAATCAGCATACTATCAAAATATAGGCACATAGTATTTTTAGTATGAAATTCACAATTATAGAATTTGCTGGTAAAGAGAACTGGAAAATATCTTGCTAAGTGAAATAAGAAGAAAATCAATAAAAACAGAAAATCAAGGGTTGGACCATATGGAAGCAAAAGAAGGGGAAAAAATGGGAGGAGGGAATTGGATTTTATAAAGATATAGGGAAGACCAGTGGAGTGGAAGGAGATGGAGAGGGAGGAGGGAAAGGAAAGGGGAGGAAATACAGGGCAATTTTGAAAAAAATAAAAAAGAAAATGACCATGTTTTGCTCCTACAATAATCTCTTGCTTTTTACAACTCATAATCTCATTATTGCTATATTGTGTAGTAAATTAATATCTTGGATTTTTTTCCCCCAGAACTGGAAATTAAACCAAGGGACATTCTACCACTGAGCAACATGACAGCCCTTTTTTTATTTTGAGACAGTCTCTCATTAAGTTGCTGAGGTTGACCTTGAACTTGGGATCATCATGCCTGAGCCTCCCAAATCACTGGAATTACAGGCATGCTTCACTGTGCCTAGTTTATCCTGGGTAGTTTTGTTAATGGTTTAATAAAATCTAAAGTACTTTGTATTACAAAATTTATGTTTCTATAAACATTTGTTACTATTTAAGTTATATCATTTGCTAGCTTTGAATATTCATGATAATTTTTTTTGTTATAATTCCAAGTAAAATTTTCAGCACATCTTATTTTTATCATAAATTATTCTTATTTTTAGAATACTGTCTTTGTGGTTGTTTATAATAGTTGTCTTTCTGATTTTTTTTTTTGCTATGAAGCGAAAGATAAAATTTTAATACGTATCATAATAGCTTGGAATTAAATGGGATATAGGTTCAGCATATGGTTTGATAGCATTTTTCAGTGTTGTCACAAAATATTAACTCAAATGTTAGTTCTTAACAGTTTTTGTTGACTTAATTAAATTCATTCCTTAGGTCATCAGAGTGGATTCATTTTTTAATTTTTTAATCAGGAAACTCTTGAGTGTCTACATTGTTTCTACATAAAATTATAAGTATACCTCATGTTACAAGATCTTTTACCTGAAATGTGAAATAGACATGAATTATTCTTATGTTTTGAAGAATAGATTGGGATACCTAAGATTAGAGGAATAGGGTTTTGAGAAGGATTTTTGAGAAAGGGACAGGAGTTGACAAAAAAGAGTATCATTGATAGATTTGAGAATATTATTAAAACAATAGATATCAGATTTTCATTTGGGATACTACCTTTCTGTTTTCAAACAGTTCTCAGTGAGTACAGTTCTTTTATGTTTTAGTCAGTATACAACACTAAGATCATGGTAAATAGTGTAGAAATAAAATAGTGTTTCTACTGAGTAGAATAGGGGAATAGGGAAAAATAGGGGTGGAGAAACAACTCATGAACTCATATGCTATGTTGCAGGAGTTGTTTTTCCACACCTGCCTCAGGCATCCTGTACCTCTTGCAGAAGGTACACTGGGTTAACCCCAGGTACCCTGTCAGCATCTGATGGACAAACCAGCAGTCTGCCTACCCTGGCTATACTCTTGAGCCAACTCCAGCTGGTTTCTTGCACAGGCACACTACAAGAACCTCCTGATGGATCTTTACTTTTCTGCTCATTAAGACTGATTAACACATGTACTCACACATCCCTTAACTATATAATTAGATACAATAACGTTGAGCAGGGTTTCACAAAGGGAGTTCCCAATTCCAAAGAACTTCATCTACTTCGAATCCTTACTTTTGAATACTAATTTTCTTAAACAATATAAACCACAACCCACCTAGGTCTGTGCCACAGCTCAGGTCTTGAGCATGCACACATCTTCTTTAGTCTGTCTTTTGCTTTTTCAATAAACCTCTTCCTTTGCTACTGAAACTTGATGTATATTGAAATTGCTTTCCCAGAGAGGTCTAGAGCCTAAAGGATTCAAGTAGAAGTCTATGCTTCAAGAGACTTCTTTGGAACTCTTACTAGTGATACAATGACACTCATTTGAAGAGATTTTCTCCACTTTGAATACTTGGTTATTTATAAACCTATGAAATTTGAGGTTTGGAAGTAAAAAAATAGTGGCCCTGTCAAAATTTTGAAACTTTTCTATTTAATATTTAATCTTTTGTAACTGTTTAATTAGTGGTCATGTGCTACTCAAATTCAATCTTATACACAGTAAATGCCCCCCCCACCGCCCCGTTTCAGGGGAACAAAGATCAAACCCAGGGACTCTACCACTGAGCTATATCCCCAACTCCACAGAAACTATTATTTTTTTTTCTCTTTTACAAGGAACTCTGTGGCTGGACAAATGATTTATTTTCTATACTCTGGAATTGTCAAATGGCTTTAAATTAAATTTTTGCTTACAAATTCTTTGGGAGAAACTAATTTTTGTTTCCAAGAGAATTCTAAAAATAATGATGGACTGATGACAAATGAAACATGTAACTAAACCTGGGAAAGCGTATGTATTTGTACTTTAAATGAATAGTAAAGATTTAACTGGATTAGATTTGTTGTGATTATTGGTATTTTTAATAAATTTCAGGAAAGTGTAATCTAGCCTGATCCATTTGAACTTTTGCTTGTAATGTGTGGAGTAGTTGCCAGGTGATTAATGGCCATGATAGCCTTTGCTTCTCTAATATGCATGCTGACTTTAGAACTTTTACTAAAAATGACAATTCAAACTGTCACCTACAGAATTAAGTGGTAAAATGGCAACTGAGCAGTGAGATGGAGGGGATGGAGTTGAGAATTTTAGGAATGAATTCACTCATACAGAGAACATGTTTTTCTTTGAAATAATGAACATATTAGTATGAAATATTTAATGGAAAATTTTTTGGTTTTGATTAGTCAAAGATACAATCTTTTACTTGCTATGTAAGCACTATTGAACAGCTGAAAGAAGGAAAAGTGATGATGGCACTAGGAGGACTTTTAGGCATAGAGCTAATTAAACTGTTAACTAATAGAGCCCTAATATATGTGGTTGATTTAGCATGCATATTTAAGCTTTTACTTTTTACTTGTTATTAGGTGGTTAGATTATCTTCCAACCTGTTGGCCAGCCAACACCCATGTGTTTCCTTTAACTCCATTAATCTCAGTGTCTGCCAAATTACACTTTCAGTAATATAAATACATTTCTTACTCTTTCCGCAGCATGTAGAGTCCATGAAGCACAGGACAGTAAAGCTTCCTACTCCTATCACCACAAGGATCTCTTTCAAAGATTCACCACAGGACTACCAGAGAGACTAATTTGAAGCATCATGTGTTGAAACAACAGAAGTCTTTTCACCTGTTCACTTACTAGAAACAGTTACAATGTTTTCAATTCTTTGAGCTCCAGGAAGCCAGGGAAGTGAGTTGAAAATCTGAAAATGCGGCCATGGACTGGTTCCTGGCGTTGGATTATGCTCATTCTTTTTGCCTGGGGAACCTTGCTATTTTATATAGGTGGTCACTTGGTTCGAGATAATGACCACCCTGATCACTCTAGCCGAGAACTGTCCAAGATTCTGGCAAAGCTTGAACGCTTAAAACAGCAGAATGAAGACTTGAGGCGAATGGCTGAATCTCTCCGGTAGGTTATAAAATCCTGACGGAAGAACAATGAAATGTTGTACTTTGTTTTTAGATATAAAGCCTCATTCAGCTGTTGAAAATAGGCAATAATTTCTGTAAACTGATGTCTTTACAAAAATTTAACTGTCTTAATGTAGGGTATTTTTAAAAAAAATTTAGTTAAAAATGGAAACAATACCTTATTTATTTTTACGTGGTGCTGAGGATCAAACCCAGTGCCTCATGCATGCAAGGCAAGCACCCTACCACTGAGCCACAACCCCAGCCCCATTATAGAGTATTTTTTATACTAATGATACCTGTTTATATTCAATATAGAGAATTCTCCATAGTGGCATATCATGTCTTGCATATGAATCTTATAGAAAAATTGGGCGATTTAATTTTAAAACATTTTATTTATGGTTATCTTTTGCATTGTGAAAATTTTGATAAATTGAACCCAAACTATATATGATTTAAATGAGTATATATTAAAATTCTTATCACATGGGCTATAACAAAGACATTATAACTTTTTAGAGTCTTGAGTTAGTCTAACTATAACTTCTTAAAATAAAGAAACAAAAATTCACTATTGAATGAAACAGTTGGATCTGGAATGTGGAGAATGATCAACATTGCTGCTTCTAATGTGACATCTATTTGAAGGCATCAATTGTTTGAGAAACAAAGTTTCCTATTTTCATGGAAAAAATATAAAGTTTATGTAGGTGATCTATATTTTTTCAAAATAACTGAGTTTAAAGGTTATGTAACATTTTCTAATTCCTCCACTTTAAATATGAAGATAATCATGTATTATATGCTTGCTATCTCTCAATACTGTTAAGGCTAGAAATGAAGATTTGAGAATCTTTACATTAGAGGTGGTATTTGACTCTAAAGAGAAGTGTAGAGATAAAGAACTGAATGTTATTTTCCTTTTGAGAAACAAATAATGAGTGAAAAGTGGAAGCATTTAATATTTTAAAATTTTTATTTCTTTTTTACTAGTTCTTTTAGATTATACATGACAAAAGAATTCATTTTGATGTAATTATAAAAGCATGGAATATAATTTGTTCTATTTCAGTCCCCGGTATGTCTCCTTCCCTATCCTCAAGCCACCCTCTGTTCCCTTCCCTCTATTGTACTGATCATTCTGCAATTATAGGTCTTTTTTTTTTTTTAAATTAGTATCTTGTGGATGTACAGGATGGTGAGGTTCACTGTGGTAAACTCATATATGTACATAGGAATGTTAGGCCAGATTCATTCCCACTGTCTTTCCCTATCCCATTTTTCTCCCTTCCCTTCATTCCCTTTTGTCCACTCCACTGATCTTTCTTCTATTCTCTAGCCCTCTTATTTTGCATTAATTTCAGAATATTAGAGAAAATATCCAACCTTTGACTTTTAGGGACTGGCTTATTTCACTTACCGAGAACCGCTTTATTGTCAGACAGCAGAGGTATTTATACCTAACTCATTATACACAGCTTGTTTCAATTAACATCATCCAGATACATCAATCAGCCATCAAGGAATCCTCATCATCTTAATTACACCCAGCTTAACTCAATTAACATAAACTAGATACAGCAGTCAGTCATTAAGGAATCTCCACACTTAATGGCTCGCTGGTGTTACTTCTCTAACCACTCCCTCTGGCAAAGTGCCAGGCGCCATCTTGACTTGTTTAAGGACCCTAACATCCAGTTCCAGCCATTTACTGGCAAGTGCCCTGGAGTCATTCTTCTTTATGGCTGAGTAATATTTTATTGTGTATTTATACCACATTTTCTTTATCCATTCATCTGTTGAAGGACACCTGAATTGGTTCCATAGCTTAACTATTGTGAAACTGTTTTGTGTGCTGCTGTAAACATTGAGATGGCTGTGTCACTGAAGTGTGATGGTTTTTAAATCCTTTTGATATACACCAAGGAGTGGTATAGCTTAGTCAGATGTTGGTTCCACTCCTGGTTTTTTTGAGGAATCTCCATGTTGCTTTCCACAGTGGTTTCAACAATTTGCAGTCCCACCAATATGTATGAATGTACCCTTTTCCCCATATCCTCACCAACATTTATCGTTACTAGTATTCTTGGCAAAGTATTCTTGATATTTGTCATTCTGACTGTAGCGAGATGAAATCTTAGTGTTGTTTTAATTTGCACTTCTCTAATTGCTAAAGGTGTTGAACATTTTTTCAAATATTTTTGACTGTAGTTCTTCTTTTGAGAAGTGTCTGTTTAGTTCCTTTGCCTATTTATTGATTGGATTATTTGGATTTTTTGGTGTTAAGTTTTTGAGTTCTTTGTAGTTCCTGGATGACAACTTCTTAGAGCTCAAGTACTTAATAAGTCTTGCTGTAATTTCATTTATAAATGTTTAGAAACACAGACTAAACAAAAGAGCACAATTTTATATATAGACACATAATTTCAGTAAATAATTGGTCATTTCCTCCTGATTAGACCCTTCCATAGACTTCCTTGGTGGGGCCATGTGAATGTCATCCAAAAGAATTTCATTTTAGAGGGAGGGAATTAATGGAAGAGCTGTAGAGCGATCAGCATTGGGATATTTTTCTCACTATTGTAATTCAGCTAATATTTTAGACTCAATTTGATATATCATTCTTTTTCCTGTAAGAAAAATATGTTTGTAAGCCAGAATATAGAGGATTTAATTCAGTGTCTTTAATATTGGGTCATTTGTTTGAGATAAAGCATTTGGACTAGAGTTGGAAAGCAACCCAAAAGCTTTAAACTGTAATTTTTTAGATTTGGGACAATAATTTTAAAAGCAGTTATCTAATATGCCAAGTTTTTTTGATAGTGTTACAAATTTAGAAAGATAATTTTAAAATCTCTAATTTGAGGTATTAAAATATCAAAGTCCAATGTATGGGAAGTGCCTATGTGTTGGGATTGGGGTGGGGGTAGGGGGAGGCGCGGGCGCGCATGCTTGAGTGTGTGCAAAGTGTGCTTGTTTGACTTATTGATGAATACTTTCCATGCAGTAAAATTTGTTCCTTTTAGCATACAATTCTGAGTTTTGGCAGATATTCTCAGTTGTAATTACTACCACAATCAAGTTAAAAGGATAATTATACCTCCCCTCAGAATTCTGTTATTGTCCTTGTAATAAAGTCCCCACTCACCCACTCCTAACTTTGGCACCTGATGATGTGTTTGTTGTCCTATATTTTTTTCTGTTCTAGAAAGTCATATAAATAGAACCATGCTGTATATAACTTTTTGAGTCTGGCATTTCTTATTCAGCATGATGTATTTGAGATACATCAATGTTATCCTAAAAATTGATGATTCATTCTTTTTTTATTGCAGAGTTGTATTTTTATTCCTTTTTAATTCCATTGTATACATATATCAGTTGTATTTTTTAAAAAACCTGTCAGTCAAGCACTTGTGAGCATTGAGTTCTTTTTATTTTCTTGACATTTGTGAACAAAGCCACCATTAATCTTTGCTCTCTAAGTTTTTATTTCTCTTGGTTAAAGATGTAGGAGTGGGATTGCTGGGTCCTTTGTTAAATACATATTTGACTCCATAAGGAGATCCCAGTGTTTTCTTGAGCACCTGTAACTTTTTGAAATTCCCACCAGTAAGGCTTGAGAGTTCCATTTCTTTTTGACCTTGGTGTAATACTTGTTACTGTCAGTTATTTATTTATTTTTTAAAAATTTTAATATTTATTTTTTAGTTTTTTTTGCGTACTCGCCTGGCATGCATGTGGCCCGGGTTCGATCCTCAGCACCACATACAAACAAAGATGTTGTGTCCACCGAGAACTGAAAAATAAATATTAAAAAATTCTCTCTCCCCCCCCCCATCTCTCTCTTAAAAAAAAATAAATAAGATTTTTGTTCTGTTAATCTAATGAGAGAGGCATGGTAAAGTCGTCATCAATGGTTGTGGATCTATTTCCTTTCAGTTCTGTTGTCCTTTTTATATCTTCAGGTTATTTTTCGTTTCATGAATCCAAATTCAGAACTATTTGATTTTCTGTGACTTGACCCTTTAATCATTATATCATTATATCCTAGGAATATTTTTATGTCTATAAAGTCTTATTTGGTATCAATATCACTACACTAGCTTTTTTTTTTAGTGTTTGTATTATATATACATCTTTTAAATTTTAATTGTGTCCTTAACATTTAAATACAAATTTAAATATTTAAAGTATTTTTTGTGCAGTCTGGCTACCTCTATCACATTTGATTATCTTATCCATCTAAATGTAACTACTGGGCTTAAATCATAAATTTCCTGTTTTTCCCATCTATTTTTTGTCCTTTGCTTCTTTCCTTTCTTTTGGATTGACCAATCTTTTTTTTTTAATTTCCATTTTTTTCAATATAATTGCCAGTATAATTTTAGTTATACATACTTTCAATGGTTACCTTGGGTATTATAAAATACAATTTTTATTATAGTCTATCTTAAGTTAATATTTTTTTCATTGCTCTGGAAATGTTAAAAATCTTATAGTACTTAACCTTTTATACCTCATCCACTTTGGGTGGTTTTATTGTCAGATATATTAACTTAGTATAAGTTATAGACTGAACATTGTAGTGTTATTTAATTTTTTAAAGCATTTTTTATAATTGATCGTAAAGTTTTGCCTTTTTAATGTTTGTTCCTTGCTTTAGTTCAGTTCTTCCATGTTGAATCATTTCCTTCAGCTTTTACTATTTTTTTATAGTGCAGGTTTTGAGTGTAATGAATTCTTACAGATTTTCTTAATTATTTAACCTTTCAGTTCTGAAAGCTATTTTAACTGAGTGTCGAATTTAGATTGGCCATATTTTTTTAAATTAGCATTTTAACTATGTCCTACCATTGTTTCCTAGGTTATCTAGAATATCTTATTTTTCCATAGGGAAAATACTCCTTCCCTTTTTGACAATATTTTAGTTGGGGTTTTTCAGTCAAGATTCCTCATCTTTATAGTCTTTATTGAGAAGTCTGCAATTTTCAAAAGTGTATTGGCTACATTTACATTTTTCTTTTTATCTTTGGTATTAAATTATTGACAGTGATATATCTAGGTATGACTTGGTTTGTTTTTGTCTAACTTGAAATTTGCTGAACTTCTAAAATCTAGGTTTGTTAGTCAACTCTTTGCTGTTGTGATCAAAATACCCAACCAGAACATCTTCAAGGAGGAAAAGTTAATTTTGGCTCTTTCTTAGTTCCTGATCAGCCAACTCCATTGCTCTGGGCTTCAGGTGAGGCAGAACCTCACAATGGAAGGGTGTGGCAGAAGAACCCTGCTCAGCTCTTGGAAGTCAGAGAGAATGAGGAACCAGGAACAAAAAAATATAATCCCCCAGGGGCATGCCCAGAGTGACCTAACTTTTTTAATCACACCCCACCTGTTTCCAGTTACCATTCAGTTAGGCCATTCAAATTATTAATACATCAAATGGATGATTCCACTGATTAGGTCACAGCCCTCATAATCTGATTATCCCACCTCTGGACATTCCTGCATTGTCTATCATATGATCTTTTGGGTAGGGATACCTCATATCCAAACCATAACCCTGGAATTTGATATTTTTTTTCTATTAGTTTTAGGAGATCCTTAGCCATTAGCTCTGCAGGTATGGCTTCTGAGCCATTCTTTTTCTTTTCCCCCTTCCTAAACTGCAGATACATGTATTACTATACTTCTTTTAATAATGTCACACCTATCTTTTATGTTGAAGTCTTTGGTAATATAATTTTTTTTGCAGTTTATTTTGTGCATTTTCTGTTGAACTGTCTATATAACTATTCTTTTTTTTGCTAATTTCATATCTGAATCACCATTTGGTTTACTTTGACTTTTCTTTTGATTATTAGTCAAATTTTTCTGCCTCTTGGCACATCTAGAGATTTTTATTTTTATGCCACATATTGTTTTGTTTTTAAAAGTACTGTGAAGACTAGAGGTTTTCTTGAGATATATTGTGTTGAGATATATTGTCTCTGGGCTTATTATCTCTATCCAGTTCAATTAGGGATCAAACCTTGCCACACTGTGATTTTTGGACAACCTAGCCCCTTTCCTGTTTCTCAGGCATAATTACCCTTAGAATTTTAATTGAGAATTTGGTGGGGTTTTCCTCAGTGAAGGAACTGCCCTTTAGAGATTTTTCTTTTTAGCATTGCTCTTTAGTTTCTTAACCCATAGAGCATCTAAATTTGACTAATATTGAAGAGAAGACTTAGTATGAGATTAAAATCTGTCATAAGTAGTCTTTGTCTTACAAATATCACAAGATAGGAGAAATTTCAGTCCATCTCAAAATTGTGCTGTAGCCTCCCTTGGAGAGCCCCAGGTTCAGTAAGTATATCGTGGAGAAAACTGTGTATTTAGTAGTCCTGCAGTTTACATATTTTTTTTACCATTCTTCTGTGGATATCTAAGCTTGAACCTTATATTGTGCTTAGAATTAGGAAACATCCCTCCAGTAAAAATGTGACTGGTTCTAGATTGCTTCTCTCTGGAATTTTAGTTAATCCTGGCCTTTAAAAGGATTATTTTGTAAGGTATCTTTTTAGAGGCATCATTGTCCTTATTACAATGAGAATAAAATTTGTCATTCTATTCTATAATCTGCTTATAACTAAATCTACTAGAAAATGGTTGGAGTCCATTTTTTCCCAAGTTTGCTTTCATAAAAGAATCCCATTAGTTTCTGTGCCTAGATCCTGGAATTACCCTGGTTCCTACCCTTTTGGGATTTGGTTCTCAAGTTTTCCCATAGATTCCCTTTTAATCTTTTCTCTCATTGTTTCTCCAGTTGGGTGGTAAAAGAAAGTAAGAATTTAAGAGGACTGGAAGTTTATAACAGAGTAATCTTCGTCAACTGATAATGAATTTATTAGGAGAAAGAGACCAAGCTGAGATTTAGACAGTTTGAGGTTGGTATGCTTGCTGAACCTACCAGATAAAAAGTTGGAAAATAAAGTCTAAAACTCAGGAAGAAAGCCAAGGTGAGAAAGATGCCTTTGGGAATCATCCAGATAGAAATGATTGCCAGACAGTGTGTGTAGCACACAGTAAAAATTCCTCCATTCACTCCAAGTGATCCATAGTTTGCCTAAACACAATGGTTTTGAAGAGAACAAAGTATGAAAGTAACATTAGCTACACTTATTTGCTACACCAGCAAAAATCTCTCATATGGTAGGAAAATTAATTTTTCATCAGTATACCTATTATTTCATGGATATAGCAATTGACTATGTTGTAGAGACACACAAGATCATGTGTATTTTTCCATGGTATTGTCATTACCATCTTTTATCAGAACAGACCCTTAAGAGGAAAAAGAATATAATGTTACTTTTATCATTTATTATGTTCTTTTAATTTTCTTCTTTCCACCCAGATTGAATTCATAATACACACTTATACATATGTGATACTGCATTGTAACCTGCCTTTTCATCATATGCACTAAGAAGTATAATCCCACTCCAACTCAATATGTGAAAATTTAGTTCTACAAGTACAAAACCTAAATGAATTTGGATTTAAAATATAATAATCCATTTTACCCATAGTTTTACAAGTGTTTTGTAAGGACAACTTAACATAGTGAGTGATTCATGAGGGATCTTTATCTGTAATAGTAATTTCATGGCATTTTTCTCCAGGTCTTAACTGTGTATTCATTGGGTGTTGGGTGACAGTAGAAAATGATACCATAAAGGATATTAGCTTTAGCTTTTACTCCTAGCATCTTGTTTAGCCTATCAATATTAGCAACAGGAACAGCAAGACAACAAAAACAGTAGTTGTTAATATGTGTTAATGTGTATCAGGCCACCTTCTAATGTGCATTCTTTCTCTCTCCAGATCTCTCTCTCGCGCGCACACACAAACACACACACACACACACACACACACACACACACACGTTTTAAATCCCTGCAATAGATCTATGAATGAGAACTTACATTATATCCATTATATAGATTACAGACAGAGAAGTACATTACATAAGATTTCTGAAGTTTATACAGCTGTGAGCAGTGGATCTGAAGTTCAGACCAAGGCATTGTGGCTTTGCAGCCCATGTTCTTAATCATGTTGCTATGGTGGCTGTAAATGTGATTGCAAAGTCACACACACACAAATGTGCAACTATCTTTTTCCCCCTAATATTCTTTGTATGCTGTGTGTGTAAATCTAGTTGACTAGACTGTATGCTATTGTGAATGTACTCTTTTCTTTTTATCCTATACCACCTACCATTAACTTAATTTGAGAACTATTTGTGATTTTATCTGCTTTTTCAGATTCTTTTATTCCCTATATACCATTATATAGATTTACCAAGGAAAATTATCAGAGATAAAGAAGGGGCATTGCAAAATGATAAATGAGTAAATTCTCTTAAGACATAACAGTCTTTAATGTGTGTGCACTTAACACCAGAGTGTCAGACATTAGGCAAAGTAGGTAAGACAAGGAGAAACAGATAAAGCAACTATGTAGCTAGAGACTTCAATGTTACTCTTATAGTGTTTGATAGATCACATATATGAAAAATCAATAAGGAGATAGTTGACATGAACAGAACTATCAATTAACTTGACCCAACTTATTATTTAAAGAATACTGTATCCCACAACAACAGAATGCACATTTATCACTGAAAACCCTCTTATTTTGATAGACCCTCTGTTGCTTGGATCAGGGTATATCTTAAATGTTCCTTTAGATGGTCTTGTTACAATGAATTAGGAAGTCTGTGTATCAGGAGCTGGTTCATTGAGAAGTATGGGCATAAAGTCAGCTAGAAGTTTATCCTGTAGAGAAAAATTCTTTTTCCTCTTCACTCCAAGTTCTGTTCACTCCCTACCCCCAGCAAAGATGGCTCAATAAAAATCAGTGATGCCTAAGAAGATAAGGTCATGCTTTCTCATTAGGAGTCATAATCACTTTCCTCATTCACATTAATAGTCTCATACATGATATCACCATAGAAAGAAAATTAGGGTAAATTAACTTTCAATATTTGGAAGGTAGTACATGTGTAAGATTTCTGAGATGGCTATATAGTTGTGTGTGGTTTGGATTTTTTTGTTTGTTTTTTGCGCAGGGGCTCTAACCCACAGGGCCTCACACATGTTAGGCAAGCGCTTGACCACAGAGTTACACCCTCAGCTCTTGATTTTGATGAGCAAAAGAAGCAAGTAAATTTACAGTTGCTAAATCATACTTTGTAGAGAGTATTAGTATTATAAACAAGAAGGAAATTGCAAAGTGTAATGAAAGGCATTGGATAAATTGTAGAGTAGAAACGAGAATGAAATTCAGTGATGTATTCATTTTTTTGTTTGTTTTAGATTATTTCGAACTATAGAAAAGTGAAATGCATGCTGTTGTTTATATCTAACCTTTTAGACAGTTGTTATCACTGTGAAATAAAGTACCATGAATTTAGTATTATAGCACAACAGATTTCTTATTTTATAGTTTTGTGGATAAGGAGTTCATGCATAGTTTAGCTAGTATCTTTGCTTTGGGGGATCCATCATAAAGCTGCAAAAGGTGTTGGCTAGATCTTTAGTTTTCTTTCTTTCTTTT
Organism: Callospermophilus lateralis; assembly: GCF_048772815.1. Lineage (NCBI taxonomy): Eukaryota > Metazoa > Chordata > Mammalia > Rodentia > Sciuridae > Callospermophilus > Callospermophilus lateralis. Next base: position 65,746,322 of record NC_135307.1, on the reverse strand, counting down.
TTTATTACATTTTTTTTTGTTGTTGTGGATGGACACAATATCTTTATTTATTTATCTTTTTATGTGGTGCTGAGAATCAAACCCAGTGCCTCACATTTGCCAGGTGAGCACTATACTATTGAGCCACAATCCCAGCCCTATAGTTTTATTTCAGAGTTCAACTGGGAAGAATACAGTTCCAAACTCACCTGATTGTTCTCAGAATTTATTTGCTTGGGTCTTGTTGAATGGTGCCTTTAAATTTTTTTGCTGTTTGGTAGAGACTGCCCTCATTCATTTTTTTCAGTGGAACTCGTCATAGGGTAGCTCACAGGGTAGTAGTTTACTTCATCAAAGGCAGCAAGGGAGAGAATCTGCTAGCAAGATGAAATTTCATTCTTTGTTAACAATCATTGAAGTTACATCCCCTCACCTTGGCAATATTCTGTTGATGAGAACAAATCACAGGTCCCACTCACACCTGGGGTAAGAATTTCTGAAGGGCTTGGTTGCCAGAAAATGGACATCAATGGGGGCATCTTATAGGCACCCACCACATTGTACATGCCTTTTTATATGCTTTATTGTTCTCAGAAGTAATAATAACATTTAACTTTTCATCATGTGTTAGCATTTTACATATACAAGAGTCCCCGGTATCTGCAGAGAATTGGTTCCAGGACCTTCCATGGATATCAAAATCCACCAATGCTCCAAGTTCCATATATAAAATGGTGTAGTATTTGTATCTAACCTATACATACCCTGCTTTATACTTTAAATAGTCCGTAGATTACTTCTAATACCTAATATAATATACATGCTATATAAATAGCTGTTGTACTATGTTGCTTAAGGAATAATTCTCCTCCTGAAAAGAAATGTGTGCATGTTCAGTATAGATGTAGTTTTCTTTTAGGCATACTACATTTTCAATCTGACATTGTTTGAATCTGCAGGTTCAGATACCACAAGTCCACTATACTATCTTATTTAGGAATAAAATTAATTGTTCCATATGACAAGGCTGATAGGTGCTAAAACTGATAGAAGAGCTGAAGACTTTGGGAAGTATATACAGTAATAAAATATAATATCTTTTATTAAACATGAAAAGCTTTAAATAATGCTTCCTCTCTGTTTTTAAATGCTCTAGGGTAGAGGTGGGTGGCATTTTTTATAGCAACAAGAATACTTATCTGGTAATTTGATTATTATCATTATTTCAGTCTAAACATTCCAATACAGTGAACCTCATTTTTTCATGCCTCAGTTTCTTACTTTTCTTGGTTCCTAGTACAAAGATTGAGGGATAAATAATGATTGGATATTCTGAAAGATCTTTAGCTGGGATTTCAAATGTACATGTCTGCTTCTGACTCCTAAAGTGGGTGGATTACAGATATGTACCCCAACACCAATTCTTGGTCAGTAATTTAAATACCAAAATGTGTAGTATAGCAGTTTTCAGACTTTACTGTTTTATCAGATCCACATTGAGGACTTGTTAAAATATAGATTATTGAGCTCAATCCACCAAATTTATGATTTACTGGTTCTGGGTTGGGATCTGAGAATCTGGATTTCTAAGAAGTTCCTAGGTAAATGTTGATGCTACAGTTGAAGGACTACACTTTGAAAACCACTGCTTTTGGAGTTTCCATGGAAGTTATAGCCATTCTAGCATTGTTCTTTCTTTATCAAAAAGAAAAAAATAAGACTCTGATAAAGAACCTAAAGTAAAGTGTAAAATTATTACAGATGTGTGCAATTGTGCCTAGCTCCTAAGGCATTTTTAAAAGTGTTACTGATTGTTTAAGACAGAGCCCAAGTATGTTCTCCTCTGAGAATCTTATCTTTATCCCATTCATCTGGTTTAGGCACCATTTCTCTGTGTTCACTCAGCACCTATGCTTTACTCCTGTCATTGTACTTCCACACTGTATTAGTTTTGAATATAGTTGCTGAATCTTAAATCAGTACCTTTAATCATTTTATTCAGCTTTGTACTTTAGTGTTCAAAACCTGATACTTTGAATAAAATACAGGTGAAATGAATGGATGAATTCATGAATAAGCCCAGTTGTTTTGGGGACCATTTGAATCTGACTGTAAATCAATCATTCCTGTATGCTTAACTGATGACTGTCATTTTAGACATGCTGATTGTACCTTTGTATCTTTGATTTCACATATTACTTTACTTGATACTTTTAGCGCAGTGAATGCTATGAGAATAAATTGGAAAGTCAGACTTCCTGTATTAATCATATAACAAACATTTGTACCTGTAGATTTAATCATGTTGTAATTAAAATTTAGTTTCCCTAGAGGCCATTCTTTTTTTTTTTTTAATTTGTTAATCTCACTTTTTAGCTTTTTGGGTTCCATTGCATTGTGGAGTTTTTAATTGTTCTTGGTGTCTAGCCATAAAATTATTTTCAACAGTTACATAGTAGTTCCCTCTGAAATTTTGCATTCTCTTATCATTGGAAAAGATTTTAGAAGCAATGTTTTTATAGACCAGGTTACCATTTATTAACCATTTGTTAACTGCAATTTATTAACCAACCGAAAGATCAAGGAAAGCTTTTGTAAGTGACTTATGTAGACTCTAGTTAAGTGATATTCAATTGGTGTGATTGCTGAACATAATAAGCAGAGAAAGCGGGGCAGGGAGAAGAGATAATACTGAGTCAAATACAATGCACTTAGCATATCCAATAACTTGTTTTTTTTGTCATGGGTATTTTTTACTACAGTTATTAATGAATATTAATTGCAGAAGCTAATGAGTTTCATTGTGATATTTCCATGCATATATATTTTGCCAAACACTTGGTCCCTTATCCCTGATTGGCATCTGGTAATTTGATTATTATTATCCAATAACAAGGACATGGTTTTGAGAAAAAGAAAAAATGTTTATTGCTTTGCTCACAAAGGAGAAATATACGGGATTCCTGTCCCAGAGGCTTTGATTCTGCCCATCAGCAGGAACAGGGCATTTAAATAGTTGATTCAAAACCTAGATTCCACATGTTCTCTGTAGGAGTTGTAATTTACTTGTTAATTTGGGAAACAGTCATTTCTGAGATGTTCTGGTATACCATCTCCAAAGTCTGAATTACTTCCTTCTTATGGTGGGTTTGTACTCAAGGACAAATAACCCTATCGAGGATGGGGAAGAAAGATAATCCTGTTTCCCCTGAGATTAGGGAGGGGGCAAGATTAGGAAGGAGCAGGGAGAGAGGAAGAGAAAGAAACATGTCCATTTTAAAAATTAGAATTGGAAGGGTCATATTCAAAACATAAAGTGGACCAGTGTTACAGTATAACATGTTTTGATCATATCTACCTTCTATATTACCCTCGTTTATCCTCCCCTGCAATTCTGGTCCCCTTCTACTTTCCCCTTCTACTTTTCTTTTTTTAAAGAATAGATATTACCACTTCCCCATATGAGAGTAAACATGGAATTCTTTCTCATCTGGCTTATTTCACTTAACATGATGATCTTCATTTCTGTTTTCCTGATGATGATATTATTTCTTTGTATGACTGAATAATATTCCATTGTGTATATATGCAAAGTGATTCCTTTGAATTTATACCAGAAACATTTGAGCCGGATTCAATGATAGTTATACTTTAGTTTTTTGAGGAACATCCATATTGTTTTCTATAGTAGCTGTAGTATTTTACATTCCTACCAATAGCATATAAGGATTCCTTTTCTCTACATATTTTCCAGCATTTCTTATTTTTGCTTTCATGATAATAGCTTGTCTGACTGGGGTGAGATGGAATTTCAGTGCAGGTTTTTTGATTTGCATTTCCCTGATGGTTGAGGATGTTGACATGTTCTTGTGTTTATTAGCCATCTGTACTTCTTCTTTTGAGTTGTATCTTTTCAGCTCATTTTCCCACTTATTGATTAGATTATTTATTCTTTAGGCATTAAAATTTTTTTAGTTCTTTGTAATTCTGAATTTTAATCTTCTGTCAGAGGAAGAGCTAGCAAAGATTTCCAGCCATGTGGTAGGTTGTCTCTTTCCTCTGTTGATTGTTTTCTTTGCTGTTCAGAAGCTTTTTATTTTGAGGTAATCCCATTTGTTATTTCATAAACTAGTGGAGTTCTATTCAGTAAATTGTTGCCTGTACCAGTATCTTGAAGTTTCCCCTATGTTTTTTTTTTTTTTTTTCCCTGTAGTTTCTGAGTTTCAGGTCTTACATTAAGGTCTTTGATCCTTTTGCACTGATTTTTTTGGTACTTCGGAATGAACCCAGGGGCACCTAACCATTGAGCACATCCCCAGCCTTTGTTTGTATTTTATTTGGAGGGGTCTCACTGAGTTGGTTAGCACCGCACTAATTTACTTGGGCTGGCTTTGAACTCATGATCCTCCTGCCTCAGCCTCCTGAACTGCTGGGATTATAGGCATGTGCGACTGTGCCTGGCCCTGTACTGATTTTTTTTTAATGCTATTATCTCCTTTGTTGAGAAACACATGGTTGCAGATGTGTAAGTTTGTTTCTGGGGCCCTTATTTTATCCCATTGGTCTAGATTTTTTTTTTTTTTTTATTCCAATACCATGCTCTTTTTGTTACGGTGACTCTGTACTATATTTTGAAATCGGGTACTGTGATGCCTTTTGCATTGCTCAGGATTGCTGTGGCTATCTGGAGTCTTTTGTGCCTTATCAATTTTAGGATTGATTTTTCTACTTCTGTGAAAAAATGGCATTGGTATTTTGATAGAGACTGCACTGAATCTGTAGAATGCTTTTGGTAGAATGGCAGTTTTAAGGATATTATTTCTTCTAGTCTATGAATATTGGAGATCTTTATATCTTCCAGTGTCTTCTTCATTATTTTTCTTTAGTATTTTATAATTTTCTTTGTAGAGTTATTCATCTCCTTATGTAGATATATTTTTAGACCTTTAAAATCTAGATTTTTAAATGTAGAAATAAAGGCTGGTATGAATGGAATTGTTTTCCTGATTTCCTTGATAGGAAGTTTATTATTGGCATATAGGTAAACTACTGGATTTCTTTTTTTGCTACCCGGTATTGAACCCAAAGGTGCTTAACCACTGAGACACATCTCCAGCCCTGTATATATTTTTATTAACTTATATATGACAGCAGAATGCATGACAACTCTTATTACACATATAGAGCACAATTTTTCATAAAGTATATTAAAGCCAATTGGTGTCTTCATACCTGTACTTTGGATAATAATGATCCTCACATTCCAACATCTTTAATAACCCCATGCCCCCCTCTCTTCCCCTCCAACCCCTCTGCCCTATCTAGAGTTCATTTATTCCTCCCATGCTCCTCTCTCTGTCTCACTAGCATTAGAAAACATTCTAACTTCATTTAGCATTATCTTTTCCCACACCATCATTTACCTGTAAATGCCATGATTTTATTCATTTTTATTGTTGAGTAATATTCCATTGTGTATATATGCCACATTTTTTTAATTCATTCATCTATTGAAGGGAATCTAGGTTGGTTCCACAGTTTAGCTATTGTGAATTGTGCTGCTATGAACATTGATGTGGCTGTGTCCCTGTAGTATGCTGTTTTTAAGTCCTTTGGGTATAGACCAAGGAGAAGGATAGATGGGTCAAATGGTGGTTCCAAATAATATCCTTAAAATTGCCATTTTACCAAAAGCATTCTACAGATTCATTGCAGTCTCTATCAAAATACCAATGTAATTTTTCACAGAAGTAGAAAAATCAGTCCTAAAATTGATAAGGCACAAAAGACTCCAGATAGCCACAGCAATCTTGAGCAAAAGGAATGCAAAAGGCATTGCAGTATCTGATTTCAAAATATAGTACAGAGCCACTGTAACAAAAAGAGCATAGTATTGGAATTAAAAAAAAAAAATTTAAACCAGTGAGATAAAATAGGGGCCCCAGAAATAAGCTCACACATCTGCAGCCCAATTTTCCATGAAATCTCCATACTGCTTTCCATATTGGCTGTACCAGTTTGCAGTCCCACTTGCAGTGTATGAGTGTATCTTTTTTCCCACATCCTCACCAACATTTATTGTTGTTTGTCTTAATAATAGCTGCCATTCTTACTGGAGTGAGATGAAATCTTAGAGTGGTTTTGATTTGCATTTCTCTAATTACTAGTGATGATGAACATTTTTTCATACATTTGTTGATTGATTATATATCATCTTCTGAGAAGTGTCTGTTCAGGTCCTTGGCCAATTTATTGATTGGGGTATTTGTTTTTCTAGTGTTTAGCTTTTTGAGTTCTTTATCCCTAGAGATTAGTGCTCTATCTGATGTGTGAGAGGTAAAGATTTGTTCCCAAGATGTAGGCTCACAGATTGTTTCTTTGGCTGAGAAAAAACTTTTTAGTTTGAGTCCATCCCATTTATTGATTCTTGGTTTTAATTCTTGCGCCAAAGGACTCTTATTAAGGAAGTTGGGGCCTAATCCCACATGATGGAGATTAGGGCTTACATTTTCTTTTATTAGATGCAAGGTCTCTTTTTTTATTTCTAAGTCCTTGATCCATTTTGAATTGAGTTTTGTGTATAGAGATAGGGGTTTAATTTTGTTGCATATGGATTTTCAGTTTTCCCAGCACCATTTGTTGAAGAGGCCATCTTTTCTCCAGTGAATGTTCTTGGCACCTTTGTCTAATATAAGATAATTGTAGTTTTGTGGGTTAGTCTTTGTGTGCTCTGTTCTGTACCATTGGTCTTACAGTCTGTTTTGGTGCCATTACCATGCTGTTTTTGTTACTATTACTCTGAAGTATAGTTTAAGGTCTGGTATAGTGATGCCACCTGCTTCACTCTTCCTGCCAAGGATTGTTTTAGCTATTCTGGGTCTCTTATTTTTCCAGATGAATTTCATGATTGCTTTTTCTAATTCTATGAGGAATGCCATTGGGATTTTGATCGGAATTGCATTAAATCTGTATAGTGCTTTTGGAAGTATGGTCATTCTGATAAGATTAATTATGCCTATTCAGGAGCAAGGTAGATCTTTCCATCTTCTAAGGTCTTCATTGATTTCTTTCTTCAGGGTCCTGTAATTTTCATTTTATAGATCTTTCACCTCTTTCATTAAGTTGATTCCCAAGTGTTTTATTTATTTATTTATTTATTGAGGCTATTGAAAATGGAGTGGTTTTCCTCGTTTTCCTTTCTGAGGACTGTCACTGATATACAAAAATGCCTTTGATTTATGGGTGTTGATTTTTATATCCTGCTTCTTTTCTGAATTTATTTACTAGTTCTAGAAGTTTTCTGGTAGAACTTTTACTGTCTTCTAGGTATAAAATCATATCATCAGCAAATAGTGTCAGTTTGAGTTCTTCTTTTCCTATGTGTATTCCTTTGATTTCATTTGTCTAATTGCTCTGGCCATTGTTTCATGAACTATGTTGAATAGAAGTAGTGAAAGAGGGCATCCCTGTCTTTTTTTCCAGTTCTTAGAGAGAATGCCTTCAATTTTTCTCCATTTAGAATGATGTTGACCTGGGGCTTAGCATAATCTTTATGGTTTTGAAATATGTTCCTGTTATCCCTTTTTTCTAGTGTTTTGAACATAAAGGGGTGCTGTATTTTGTCAAATGCTTCTTCTTCATCTATTGAGATGATCATCTGATTCTAATCTTTAAGTCTATTGATGTGATGAATTACTTTTATTGATTTCCATATGTTGAACCAAACTTGTATTCCTGGGATGAATCCCACTTGATTGTGTCATGATCTTTTTGATATGTTTTTGTATTCAATTTGCCAGCATTATATTGAGAATCTTTTATCTATATTTTTTAGAGATATTGGTCTGAAGTTTCCTTTTATTTTCTTTTTTCTTTCTTCCTTTCTTTTTGATGTGTCTTTGCTTGGTTTTGGAATCAGAGTGATATTGGCCTTATAGAATGAGTTTGGAAATGTTTCCTCTTTTTCTATTTCCTGAAATATATTGAAGAGTATTGGTATTAGTTCTTCTTTAAAGGTCTCGTAGAACGTGGCTGTGTATCCATCCGGTCCTGGACTTTTCTTTGTTGGTAGACTTTTGATGGCATCTGCTATTTTGTCACTTGAAATTGATCTGTTTAAATTGTGTATATCATCCTGATTCAATTTGGGGAAATTATATGACTCAAGAAATTTGTTTTGATGCCTTTGATAACTTGTTTCAAAATAGTTTCTAATTATTTTCTGTATTTCTGTAGTGTCTGTTGTGATATTTCCTTTTTCATCACATATGTTAGTGATTTGAGTTTTCTCTCTCCTTCTCTTCGTGAGCATGGCTAAAGGTCTGTGAATTTTATTGTTTCAAACAAGCAACTTCTTGTTTGGTCAGTTTTTTCAATTGTTTTTTTTTTTTTTTAATTTCATTGATTTCAGCTCTAGTTTTAATTATTTCTTGTCTTCTACTGCTTTTGCTGCTGATTTGTTGTTCCTTTTTTTAGGGCTTTGAGATGTAATGTTAAGTAATTTATTTTTTCACTTTTTTTTCTTTTAAGGAATAAACTTCACACAGTGACCTTTCCTCATAGATCTGTTTTCATAGTGTTCCAGTGATTTCAATATGTTGTACCCGTGTTCTCATTCACCTCTAAGATTTTTTAATCTTCTCCTTGATGTCTTCTGTAACCCATTGTTCATTCAGTAGCATATTATTCAGTCTCCACATATTGGAGTGGATTTTATTTCTCATTTTATCATTGATTTCTAATTTCATTCCATTATGATCTGACAGAATGCAGGGTAGTATCTCTACTTTTTTATATTTACTAAGAGTTGCTTTGTGGCATAGTATATGGTCTATTTTAGAGAAGGATCCATGTGCTACTGAGAAGAAATTGTATTCTCTTGTTGAAGGATGAAATATTCTATATATGTCAGTTAAGTCTAAGTTATTGATTGTATGATTGAGTTCTATAGTTTTTTTGTTTAGTTTTTATTTGGAAGATTTATCTAGTGATTAAAGAGGTGTGTTAAAGTTACCCAGAATTATTGTGTTGTGGTCTGTTTGACTCTTGAACTTGAGAAGGGTTTGTTTGATGAACATCGTTTGGGGTATTTATATTTATAATTGTTACATCTTACTGGCGTGTGGTTCCCTTGAACAGTATGTAGTGTCCTTCTTTATTCTTTTTGACTTTAGTTTGAAGCTTGCTTTATTTGATATGAGTATGGAAACCTCTGCTTGCTTCCACATTCCATGTGAGTAGTATGATTTTTTTCCCAACCCTTCACCTTCAGTCTGTGGATGTCTTTTTCTTTTCTTTCTTTTTTTTTAAATTTATTTTTTAGTTGGACACAATACCTTTACTTTATTTGTTTTTATGTGGTGCTGAGGATCGAACCCAGGGCCTCTCACGTTCTATGCGAGCGCTCTACCCCTGAGCCACAACCCCAGCCCATTGGATGTCTTTTTCTATGAGAGGAGTCTCTTGCAGGCAGCGTATTGTTGGTTCTTCTTCTTCTTTTTTTAATCCAATCTACTAGTCTATGTCTTTTAATTTGGTGAGTTTAGGCCATTAACATTTCAGGGTTATTGTTGAGAAATGATTTGTATTCCCAGCCATTTTTATTTACTTTTGGTATATAATGTGACTTGGTTTTTCTTCTGATTGGATTTTCCTTTAGTATAATCCCTCCCTCTGCTGATTTTTATTATTGTTTGTCATTTCCTCTTCTTGGAATATTTTGCTGAGGATGTTCCTTAGTGCAGGCCTTGTAGTTGTAATTTCTTTTAACTTTTGTTTTTTCATGGAAGATTTTTATTTTATCATCAAGTCTAAAACTTAGTTTTGGTGGATATGATTCTTGGTTGGCATCCATTTTCTTTCAGAGCTTGGTATATGTTGTTCCATGATCTCCTGGCTTTGAGTGTCTGGGTTGAAAAATCTGCTGAGACACAAATTGCGTGCCCCTGCACCCCCATTTGTAATCTGATTCCCCTCTCTTTCAGGTTTTAAGAGGCTATTCTTATTTTGTATGCTAGGCATTTTCATTATAATGTGCCCTGGTGTAGATCTGTTGTGATTTTGTATATTTGGTGTCCTGTAAGCCTCTCAAGTTTGATTTTCCAATTGGTTCTTTATGCTTGGGAATTTTCTGATATTATCTCATTGAAGAGATTGTGCAGTCGTTTGGTTTGAAACTGTGCCTTTCTCTATCCCCATAACTCTTACATTTGGTCTTTTGATGCTGTCCCATAATTTTAGGATGTTCTGTTCATGGTTTCTAACTATCTTCTCTGTGTGATCAACTTTATTTTCCAGCTTGTATACTTTGTTTGCATTATCTGATGTTGTTTCTTCCAAGTGATCTATTCTGTTGGTTATACTTTCTGTTGAGTTTTTTTTTAATTTGATTTATTATATCCTTTATTTCAAGGATTTCTGACTTTTTTTTTTTCAGAGTCTCTATCTCTCTGGAAGTAATCTTTTGCTACCTGTATTTGCTCTGTTATCTCATTGCTGGAGTGATCAATTTTTGCCTATATTTGCTCATTTAGGTCATTCTTTAATTCACAGATCATTTTAATTATGAATCTTCTGAACTCTTCTCTGACATTTCATCAACTTTGCATCTGTGGGTTCTGTTATAGTGTCTTGCTTTGTTAGGGGTACTTTCCTCCCTTGTTTTTTCATGCTGTCTGTCTATGCATCTTCCTTTCTTGCAGTATGGATCTGAGATATTAGTTTCTTCTCTATATTCTTGTAGTACCCATGCAGATTGTCTGTACCTCACCTTGATGTTGGGCTTCCATATCTGGCTGGTGTCTCAGTGAATGCTACTGCATCCTGGCTCTGGGTCCTGGGCAAGTTGGTGTGGGTGGATGTGGGCTGCTGGGCTTGACCTCCCCCTGGGCTTGACCTCAGGCTGTAGTCTGATGGTTGGAAGGGGCCTGAGGATAGGCTCTGGTGGGTGTCTGCCCTGCCAGGGGAGGGGTGAACCGGGCCTACTGAGAGAGTGGGTCCCGTGGGCCTGGTGTGGGCGTTCTGGCCTGGATCTTGGCTCTTGAGGTAGTCTCCCTGTTTATTTTGTTTTTTATTTTGAGACAGGGTCTCACTAAGTTGCTTAGGGCCTTGTTAAGTTGCTGAGGCTGGGGCTGCCTTTGAACTTGTGATCCTCCTGCCTTAGCCTCCCCAGCCACTGGAATTACAGGTGTGCACCATCATGCCTAGCCTCTAGTTTTTTTTTTCCCCCAATATTTATTTATTTGTTTATTTTAGTTTTTGGCGGACACAACATCTTTGTTTGTACGTGGTGCTGAGGATCGAACCTGGGTCGCACGCATGTCAGGCGAGCGTGCTACCGCTTGAGCCACATCCCCAGCCCTAGCCTCTAGTTTTTCTATGTTGATTTTTATTGTGCTACATTGCTAAATTTGTTTCTCAGTACTAAGAGACTTTTGGTAGACTTTTCAGGGTTTTCTAGGTGTAGAATCATATCTCTGCAAAACAAGGATAATTTGACTTTCTTCTTTCCTATTTGTGTTCCTTTTATCTCTTTATCTTGCTTGATTGCTCTGGCTAAAGTTTCCATTACTTGAATAAGAGTGATGGGAGTGGATACCCTTGAATCTTTCCTGATTTATGAGCAAATGCTTTCAGTTTTCCCCATTCAGTTTGATAATGGCTGTGGGTTTGTTTTATATGTTTTTTAAATTATGTTGAGGTGTGATCCCTGTATTCTTGGTTATTTTTAAATTTTTAAAGTTTTTATCATAAAAGAAGGTTAAATATTATCAAAGGCTTTTTCTGCATCTATTGATGATCATGAGATTTTCATCCTTGATTGTTTTCATGTGAATTAGACTTATTGGTTTGTATATGTAGAACTAGCTGGAAGAACACCAACTTGATCATGGTATATATGATCTTTTTAATGTGATAGTGAATTCAATTTGCAAGTATTTTATTAAGGATTTTTACATCGATGTTCTTCAAGTATATTGGGCTGTAGCTTTTTTTTTTTTGCTCTATCTTTATCAGGTTTTGGTAATAGGATAATACTGACTTTGTAGAATGAGTTTTTTCTCTTTCTATTTTATGGAATTGTTTGAGGAATATTGGTAATCCTTAAAAATGCTGATAAAATTCAGCTGTGAATCCATCTGGTTCTCAACTTCTTTGTTGGGAAACTTTATTACTGCTTCAATCTCAGTGCTTGTTATTGATCTAGTTTGGTTTCTTTATATCCTCAGGTTCAATTTCGGTAGATTCATATTTGTCTAGAAATTGGTCCATTTCGTCTAGATTTTCCAAATTTTGGTATATATTTTTTCAAAATATTCCCTATGATCAGATCATTTAGATTTCAGTAATATCTGTTAATATTCCCTTTTTTCACTTATAATTTTATTTGAGTCTTCTCTCTCTTTTGGTTAGTTTTCAGTTTTTTTTTTTGTTGTTGTTTTTTGTTTTTTTGTGGTGCTGGGGATTGAACCCAGGGCCTTATGCATGCGAGGCAAGCACTCTACCAACTGAGCTATATTCCCAGCGCCCCCCCCCCTCATTTTTTTTTTTTAAACAATCAACTCCATGTCATTGATTCTTGTGTTGTTCTTTTGGTCTCTGTTTCTATTCTGATCTTTTATTATTTCTTTTCTTCTAGTGATTTTGGGTTTTGTTTATTCTTGTTTAAGGTCAATAACTTGATGGTAATGATTAATAAAAGAACATAGAAGCTGTTTGTTCTTTCTAGCCCTGCCTTATTTTTTATTTTTTGCAGTGTTAAGAATTCAACTTGGGACCTGACACATGCTACGAAAGCACTATACAACTGAGCTATATCTCCAGCCTCAGTCTTATTTTGATAATGGGCATCTCATTTTTGTGATGCAAATATTTAGGAAGACAGTGTTTACCTTTATTTCCTTTTAGCTTTTTGAATTATATCTGGATTAGGCATCTAAGAATCTTTGTTTAATTCTTAATATCAAACTTTGAATCTCTTTATTAAGAAGTTTAGAGAAAGTGACTTACTATTTGTCACTGTTGCTATTTGCTTATTAAGGACATTAAAAATGGGATAAAGATTAAAAGATGATAGATCAAATGGTAAGAGAGAAAGTAGAGACTATAAGTCAAAAGGATAAAGACATGTAGATTCAGAAGTCAAGTTCTTCTAATATTTTAATGTATCCTTTGTGCCACATTCTAGGTACTTTCACATATATTTCCTTTAATTAATTAACAGGAATAACTTTTTTTTAGATATGGTCTCCCTGTACTGTCCAGGCTGACTTGAACTCATGATTCTCCTGCCTTAACCTCCATGGAGCTGGGATTTCAGGCAAATTTCATCACATTCTAGGCCCTAGTCTAATTTATTTAACATCAAGTGAATTCTGTTTATCATTATTTTTTGGCATTTACTTATTTATTTATTTCAGTATTTATCTCTTGTTTGTATATCTGGTTTATAAAATCTCATTCATTTATACATTCCTTCATTCAGGCTTTGTAGTCAGACAAATCCAAATTTATATTTCATCTCTACAATTTACTTATCAGCTCAGTGTGGCCTTTGAGTTGGTAATCCTCCTCGAGTTTTTAATTTATAAACCATAGAAATGAAACATCTTGGTCAGATATTTATTTATTTATTTTCAAATTAAATAAACCCACCTTGCTGTAATGTGAGTTTATTTTGTAAGGAAACATGGATATTTGGAACCCAGGGGGCAGGGCAGGGGTCAGGTAGTAAAGAACTCATGATGATCTAGAAACAGAAATTGTACAGCTGGTGTAGACCCATACCTATAAAATCTCAAATTTCTCTCCCTTTTTGTTCTCTCTTTCTGTCTTTCTCTCTTTTTGTCCTTTCTTACTCACTTTTTCTTCCTTATTGCCCACCCCATCTGCTTTCATTGCTTCAGTTTGCACATGACTAAATATAGGTACCCTACCCCTCCTGAATTTTTCTAAACTCAATTTGAATGATCATCTGAAACTAGCGAAAATCAGTTCATAATCTAGTAGATTATGAACTCCAGTAGAAAGAATCCAACTTGTATAAGATATTTGTTAGCATGTTCAGTCAACTATGGGAGAAGGAGGGAGGGTCACAATCGTGTCTGCCAAGGCACTTCTATAGCTGGTGGCATGGGTTGATATTAAATTGGCCAATGGTTGTCCTCTTAATGTCTATCTTATGCTGCTGTTATTATCACATTACATAACACATGAATTTGTGAGTTCCTGGTAGGCAGCCAACTACTTATATACTAGCAAATACCATGTTATCAGTACAAAGTGGATGATTCTCAAATACTGATTGCTTAACTTAATCTGGACAAAGAACAGTATAACTCACATTTTATAATTGGCACATAAATATTAAGCAGTTTATCAGAGTGAAATAGGTTTAGATGTACAAGTAGACTATAGGTCTATCAATTTTCTTTCTCTTCAGTAAAATGCACTTATAAATTTCTAATACCACATAAGGCTATGCCAAGAAAATTACTATGACCTTTCCCTGATTTCTAAGCTTATAATTAAGGCATATATTAGACATTGCAAGTAGCCAATAAGAAATATCAGTCAATCTTGATAGTGTTTGTAATATGCTTATACTTATTACAATTTTAGGATGCCTATATAGATTCAGAATGCAGTACTAATATTAGAGACAGTATTGTCTTTAATATAAATTAAAGTGTGGCCATGGGAATTATACATTTTACTTATGTATAGCTAAGAGTATCAATATACTATGTTCTGTAAAACTCTGTTATTGTTAAATATACATATGTATACACATATATTATGTATACATACATGCTTATGTTTATAAGATTAAAAACTTAAGTAATTATTTAAAATTATAAGCCCTATGATAGATAAAGGGTTAAAGACTTTCTGACTTGGCTTATTGCTAGGAAGTCTTCAGATGGAAAGAAAGATCAGTGCATGCAGTGAGAGGTGTAGTAATTGCTTTGTTCATGTTGTTCTTGTTTGCTTTATCTCAAAGTAGAATAGTAAACTCATTGAGCTAATTATTGTTCATTTTTAGGCATTGTTATTGATTTGTAGTCATTAAAAAGGTGTTGTGTGTTGATAATGTTGCGTATATTAATTGTACAAGTTTATTAATTGTACTGCATAAACTGGTAGAGATCTAACTTTGATCTTTTGGCATTTGTGATAGCAGAGAATAAAACTTTAGTTATGTTCAAAAAACATGTAATACTAAAATTCCTTTAAGAGCTTTTGTGCAGTCTAATAGATGAAATACACTATTTTTAAGAAGTAAATACTGTATTATCTTGTTTGTTCAAAAATATCAAGAAGCCAGGTATGATGGTGCACACCTGTAATCCCAGTGGCTTGGGAAGCTGAGGCAGGAGGATTACAAGTTCCAGGCCAGCTCCAGCAATTAATTTAGTGAGGCTCTAAGCAACTTAGTGAGACCTTGTCTCAAAATAAAAAAATTAAAAAAGGGCTTAGGGATGTGAATCAGTGGTAAAGCGGGGGTCCCTGGGTTAAATCCTTGGTTAAAAAAAAAGAGCAAATGGTTATTTTTTTAATAATATGGCAAATTTAAAAGGGATGTTGATGACTGCATTTATTAAAATAGTGTGTTATGGTTAAGTATTATGAAATGGTTTTCAGATTTTGCCATAGCAGGTCTAAAAGTGACAAAATTGTAGAACAAGATAGAAATCATTTCATTAGCTTGTATGTTGCTGCTGATTGAATGTGCAGTTAATCTAAGGAAAATTCCTGGATGGACTAAAGTCTAATCTGGAGAAAAGCATTCCATGGAAGAGCTATTATTTTATACAAGACTTAAAGAGCTTATGGGTAAGAAAAGAAAAAGTTTTACGTGTTATTAACATAGAAGATAAGCAACAGCAACTTTTAAAACCCCAGAAAAGGAGATACTGGTTAATTTAAAAAAATTTTTTTTTTTAGTTATAGATGGACACAAGAACTTTATTTTTATTTGTTTATCTTTATGTGGTGTTGAGGATTAATCCCAGGGCAAGGCAAGCGCTCAAGCACTGGGCTACAACCCTAGCCCCGATACTGGTTAATTATACAAAGTTTAGTTTTAGAAAATTATTTCTTCCTTTTTGGGGATAGATCATTAATCATAGATCTGATTTTGTTTTTGTTTCATTTGTTTTCTTTTTCCCACTTGGAAGGTATTTGGGTACCTGTTGAATGTTACATAACTTTAAAATATTTTAGACTGATGTATTTTAAGTTAACTGAATTTTTGTGCATATTTAGGAAAAAGTTATTTACTACAAAATAAAATTTTTGTACATTAAGGAAAGTTATGCCTCCTAGAAGAAAAAAGGTGAAGCCCAGAAATTATATGACCTTAGTCAAATATTTATTTTTATAATTAACCCAGTAGTCTTAATGAAAGGAAAGCGAGGAACTGGGAGGAGACAGAAATGAAAGAGACCAGGCAGAGATATACATGAGAGTTCGTCAGAGCTGACAAATAAAGGCACATCTCTCCATAGATGGGGAAAGAATGCAGTTGGTGAAGGGTTGGGTTGTATGACAGGAGTAGTGAGCCTTTCTTAGAAAGGCCTTTGGGTGGGAAAGTAAAACTTTTTTTTTAAGATGGCCCTCCAGATGCTAAACAAGGACTTTACACCTAAGTCTTCAGAGTTTCTGTTTACTGATCTTTTGCTGTCTTTACAAGAAATAGCAGATAGAAATTAGTATGTTTCTTAGAAAATTTTTACTAAGGGAAACTTACTTATGTAGTACTTATGCTATTAATATTTTATGAATAAAATTATGTTTTCTAGGTAATATTTTGAGAATTTTACAAAATTAGGCATGAAAGATGGCAACACAGTCTGTGATATTCAGTGTACTTAATCTTGAGGATTGGACTGATAAAATAATGTTAAATGTAAATGTTCCTGGGTTAGATTTTGCAGATATACAAGTATGTAGAACGTGTACATGCCTGATTTTATGAAAGGAAAGGTGCACCTGTATTTTTTGTGTGGTTAAACACTACCGGTTTGTTTGGGAGGAGGTTGTTGATCTAAATTAACGACAAATGTAAATTATATACCATCTCATGGTAAGTAAAGCCTTGTTGCTTTCAAATTCATTTAAAACAAAATAAGTTACAAACTATTTCCAAGAGAACCTGATGTCACTAATAAGATAGGGTAATTATTTAATACTACCATTAATTTGTATACCAATGGTTAGTGTATTTGTGTTCTGAAGAAAAAATGTTTTTATATTAAAACACTACTATCAATCATAACCCCATCAAATATTTACACAATTTCCTTTTACAATAAACATGCTTCTATAGTTTAAGAAAATTGGATACGAAATTTTCTGGCTTTTTTTCTAGTACTCCACCTTCCACCTTAATCTCACCTTTTAAGTTTACTTCTGTAGTCCCATGTACCATATGCTCATCATATAATATCAGTTCATATTTCTGACTACAGCATGCTCTTTAGCACTGCTGTTCCTTTAGTCCTGCTCTTCCTTCTGTTCTAAATGTCTTTTGCTTCCTTGTCACTCAGTAAACTCTTAATTTTTAGGATGGCAGGGGTGGCTACACTTTTTAAACACTTTAGCTTCACTGACATTATTTATCTATTCTTTTTAAAAAATTTTTTAAACTTTGTTTTGTATATTTATTTTTATGTGGTGCTGAGGATTCTTGTATAGTCTAAAAACTCTCATTCCAAATGATAAATTTTATATACTGCAACTCATAATTTGTATATGACTTTTTCGCCAGGTCATAAACTCTTTGAGAATAGTGGCTGTTTCTTTTTCATGTTAATCCTTAAGTAACTGTCATGTAATTGGTAATTTTTAAAAGATGAATTGTGATTCTTAGGACTGCATATTATCATATTTTTTCTTCTTTCCCTTTTTCCTCTCTCCTCTTTTTTTTTATGGGGGGTCTCTATCTCCTTTTTATTCTCTTTCGCTAGCTCTTTCTCCTTTTCAGTTTTGCTCCTTTCTTCAGCTTTATACAGGGGACAAACATTTTCAGAAGTATTTACTGAGGAAAAATATAACATCCACTTATGGGTACTACTTTTTTGTTCTTATATATAATCTAGATAAATTTCTTTATGATGAAACCTTTAGATAAATAATCCTGATTTTTTTCAGGAATTCCCTTCCTTAAAGAACAAAGCCTATTAATAGTATTATTTACCTATTTTAAATGCAGATAAAAGAAATAAAGAATAACAGGCTTGTATAAACTAAAAAATGCACATTTGGCTCACAGACTTACAATTATACAGAACTTCTCAGACCTTTGCTTTAATATTCATTCTGCTTATCATGACTCAAGAGATTCACATTCATTCACTTACAGGGAAGATCTCTACTCTCATTTCTTTTCCTTCCTTGTACAGTAATAAATTTAATGATTTTTGGCACAGTAAGAGATAACAGTTTTTTAAAAGGTGATACATAGACATGGTAAAGCATTCAAATACTTCAAAAGGGACATATAGTGTCAAGGCATTTCCCATTATCAACCTAATCTCTCACTTCCTCCTCCCTGGGGTGACTGCATCTTGTGCATCCTTTCAGAGATACCTTCTTTATCTGTGGAGGAAAGAAAGAAATCCATGACATACCATTGGATCATCCAATCTATTATAGTTATTTCCAGGTCATCCTGTCTTTGATATTTGAGAGGACTTCTTACTTCACTTTTTCCTTATAAGTTTCTATATATATATTTTTGTACAAAAATAAGAATCATAATTGACCATAAATTTGTGGGCAGAAAATTTAGTATTTTCATAACCATATGAGTTCTAAGTTTTTGGGATTGGAAAAGACTTTGCAACAAGTAGGTTTTCACTGAGCATATCCATTAATTTGTAACATGAGATAAAAAGAAGGAACTTATGCTTTTGCTGAAATCCTAACATCTTGATGTACCTGCAGAATTGTTTTTAGGTGTGCATCATGGAGCCAAAGAAAAAATACCAGTGGAAAAATTCCTTGATCTCTCTCTTCCTCTTTTAACCAAACAAAAAAGGTTTCATTGCCTGGATGGCATCATGCTAGAACCCAGTGTTTCATTCATCCATTTCCTAAATGTTTATTAGTATCTGGAATATATTAGCGGTATGGGAGAAATACAGTCCTTTTGTTAAGTGGGAACATATCACATAAAAAGGCTAATACTCTCTTTGTTACTTTCAGATAAAAGATTCTAAAACACAATCACATAATTTTAGGGTTTAATATTTCAATGAAAATCCCACCTAAGCCATGTTTTTTCTCATCTCCTGGCATTTGTTAGAAATAGGTTTCATACTTAAGGCTGATATCATATGCCTGAAGACAAGGACAGTAATGTTCTTTCACCTTCTGGTACTCTATCTGCCTGGATAAAATTCTCCATGGGGAAGAAAGGTGGTGTTGTTGCTGAATTTTACACATTAGCCATATTTTGGGAATTTCACACATTTGTCATTTAATTACAAGGGAAAAACAATAACATTTCTGTATTGATTTGGGAAAATATTATATTTTTTAGGTTCTTGTATATTTTGTTTAACAATGCTCTGTGTATGGTGTGTGTGTGTGTGTGTGTTTAAAAATCTATAGTTACGGAGGAAAAAGAAAGTACATTGTTGACACTTCCATTAGGGGACAGCAGGTGAGAATGCTGAGAACTCAAAGTTAATAGAATAATTCTATACAATGGGCCCATTGTGCTGACCCCCACATGCTTTCTTTTCCAAGAAGCAATTTACCTGCAGCCCTGCCTGGCATAAATGGACAGGATATGCCACATTCCAGAGCAAACTACCTTTCAAAAGCAGGAGAAATGCAGGCTCCAAATAATGTTGATAAGAGGACTCAAGTTACCCTGAAGAGGGAGACTTTTGTGGCCAGATCCTAAGACTCTGGGAGATAAGGGGAGGTCTTCCTTACCATAAAATCTGTAAGAATGTATGGTTAAGAATCCAATTGATAGCATAAAAGAAATCAATATGCAAGATGGTACTGTGCAGATTATTAAAGATCATGTGACTCATTGTGCATTCACTTTTTAGAATTCTTTGCTATATGATTTGTATTAATTCTATATTATTTGGAATTTAAATGTTGAGTAAAAAAATTTTGGACCTAGAATAATTTTTTTCTGTTAAACATTAAAACAAAGGTAGTCAACAAAGAATACAATTAAAATTTGGAATTTTAATTCCAATGGGTTAAAAAAAAAAAAGAATCCAATTAGAACTGGTTAGCATGGGTCAAGGTGACCTAAAGTTGCTATGACAATGGGGACTTGAAATTCTGATGTCATCTTGCTGTCAGTTAAAAGTCAAGAGGTAGACCTGGGCTAGACTCTCTGGAAACATGTCTGGGATCCCCAATATAATTGGAGTGTAGGAAAGGCACATTGTCCCTCTCTTCTCTGAGAGGACCGCTCCCTCCCTTGAGAGTGTCCCCTTTCCTTTTTTTTTTATCCTTTCTATAAACTCACGCCTACTACTATGAGTTACATGTCTAAAATCTTTCTGATTTGATCACAAGAGTCGAGTTTGAAAAGGGGGGTCCTTTTTGCTGCCTCAGTTTCTCAGAAGGCCCCAGTTCTGTAACACTTCAGAAACAAAATGTTATACAAAAGGTTAACTGTTCTCTCCTGAGAATGGCTGTGTGATTACATTAAAGTTACTTAAATGAATGTAGAGCGAGTTCAAAATTTTTCCATTTTAACATGAAAATAATTTACCCTTGGACTTGGTATTAATGATAGATGGCTTTTTCTGGGCCAATTGTTAGTTATTATTTTCAATGAAAGAAAAAAAAAAACGTTGATATTCACTTCAGGTTTAGATTGAAGGTTTTTTTTTTTCTTTTTATATATATATATATATATATATATAATTAGTTGTCAATGGACCTTTATTTTATTTATTTATTTTTTTATACTGATAGGTGGTGCTGAGAAACGAACCCAATGCCTCACACATCTAGGCATGAGCTCTGCCCCCAACCCCAGGCCTAGACTGTAGTTTTTAAGAACATGAAAGGTGCATGAGATTCTTCTTTTGAGAGCTTGTAATACATTGTATTTTTGAACTTAAACTCCCTTGTTCTGACAACTATGTTACATTGCAGCCTGTACATACCCAAAAAATCCAGATCTTTCTTTAAAAGGATTAACTTTCAATTGTTGATAATGCTTACCTCACTGGGATTTTGTGTAACTTGATTATCATTGGCAAAGCAGCTTAATACTGTTAGATGAAAGGCAGTTAAGCTATTAAAGGTTAAATTGTGTTGATTGTGATGTTGCAAACAGGTCATTTTTTTTTTTTTTTCCATTGGTAACATTAAGGGATACTGAAGAGAGTCTTTATTTTGGTCTTAAATCTCTCAGATAAGCTACACTATCTTTAATAATATCTCAGCTGAAAATAAGTTGTTTTCTTTAAGACTTATTCTAGCACATAAACCTTGAGAAGTATGCACTGTTAAAGCAGGCTTTTTGTGTATCTTTGTGTGAGTTGGTTATAACTAAAAAGGTCTAAAATGTATAGCAAGATGATGTTTAAAAAAACAAAACAAAACAAAACTGGGAATGAACAAAAGGTCATTGCTTCCAGATCTCACCTAGTTCTTCAGAAAGCTTCTATTTGCTTATTAACTGAGAAAATAATTATGAAGGCCTTTCTGCAATTTTGTACTTTTGCAACTTTTTTTAAAAAAAATTTTTACACTTTTTTTTGGGGGGGGGGAACCCAGCTTCATTTTTAGAATAGTCATTGAATCCCTTTGGATGGTTTTCACTTTGTATTTTGTGCTATAGTTGTTCTTCTGTTGGAAAGTAGTTTAGGAAAACATTGTAAGAATATGAATTGAAATAAAGTACACATTTGTAATTTATGGATAAAGGAATGGCAGCAATATTTATGGATTGAGGAAAAGCTGACTTATGACCTATTTTTGTCCATTCAAGCAGTGACATTTACAGGGGAATTGTGTTCTCTGTGAAATCTTTCTTAATTATCAAGGGCTTGGGAGAGACAACACCCTTTGGTGAAAAGCAAACAAGGACTCTAGTAGAGGATGTGATATTGGGCTTGCATTTTAGGAATGTAATTCTTTCTGTCTCATAATTTCATTTTAAAATTAAAGGACATTTCATTTTAGAACTGGACAGTTTATCCTCTAGGATACAAATAATCCCTTTGGATTTGCTATCTATTGATTTATTGAAACTAAACCTAAATCAGAGTGTATCCTCAGCATTGGGATTGATGCATTTCATGTATTTCTATCTTTTGTGGGAAACACTCTTTCTACTTATTGGAAAGCTACTGCTATTGAAGCATTCTTGAAAGCATCATTCATTTGGTAGATGTTTCTTGAGCACTTACCATATATCAGCACTTAAATGGCACCAAGGTTTGTTCATGGAGTTGAATTATACATGGTAGCTGATCTCCAAGTGGAAAATTATTACTTGTGGATATGCTTTGTTACTGTGTGGGGGCAAGAGGCTAGGCATTACTGCTCATCATATTCCACAAATATTATGGGTTTAAATTGGCAGGAAAATAGGTTTATTCAAAGTCAACTACAAAGACAAGTAGAGAGACTTTGTCTCAAATCACCAATTCAGAGAACTCAAGAGCAAAGACAGTTTTATAAGAGGAGACAAATTGGGACAAAAGGCAAAAATATACATATGCAGATTTAGTTAGCCAGAGAACCTGCCAGCCTCAGCTTCTTTAGTGTTGTCTGCTCTTTACTGGTTTTGTTGGCATTCATGTGTCGGGAGCCATTCTCACACGTGACTGGGTGACTCCTGGTTAGGGTCTGAGGCGCTCTGGCTGTGTCGGAGTTTTCCCCGCCCTCTCCTGTTGAGAGAACCTGTCCGTGTGGGGGTGTAACTGACCACTGACCCCGGAGACCCAATCACTGACCCTGACCTTGGAGTGCGGCCCCCCTTCAACCTTCATTGGATGGAATTCTCCCCTGAATTTCTTGCTCCCCAATAAAAGGCTACTCCCTGGCATCTCGCTCTCTCTCTCCTGCTAGCCCTGAGTAATCCTTGCTGCCCTGCTGGGCGGTTAGAGGAGGGAACCAGAGAGGGGAGCCGTCTCGGACCTGGTCATAGAAAAAGGTAACTGAGTCTGTGTGTTTATTTCGATCTCACTAGCTAACTTTTATGCCAAGAACCTCATTAATGAAACCATTGCGCTGGCCGCATGGTAGATTCATGAAATATGCTCCATGGCTGAGATTTAATTTATTTTAGTTATTTATTTTTATGTGGTGCTGAGGATTGAACCCAGCAGCGCCTCACACACAGTAGGTGAGAGCCACAACTCCAGCCCCTCTGGTTTTGTTTTGAATTAGATTTCTGGATCACTTTAAAGGATTAAATGTTGTTTTTGTCAAAAAGAATATCTGATTTCCCTCACTTGTTGTCAACTGTTATTTAAGAGTATATCATTGATACTTTAAGGAATCTGGTTCTCTAAATTGATAAGGGAGGAAAGCTCCTGAAATCCCAGTTCTTTCTTTTTATTTCTTAAACATTATTTCTCTCTACCTCTGTTGTTTTTGATAACTTTGTCTGGATTTGTTATGGAAGGTGGAGAGCAGGAAAAGATTCAGATTGTCTCTATCCAGGAAGCCATCACATTCCTTAACCTCATCGGTGATTCTAGTAAGGAGCAAGAAGGTAATAGAAGTGGGGAACAAGTCTCAGATAGAAACGAAGATTCTGTTGGAAATTGGAGAAAAGGCCATCGTACTTAGGAAGTAGTAAAGAACTTGCCTAAAGACTGTGAAAGGTGGAATTTAAAAGTGATAGACTAGTGGAAGAACTTTCTAAACAAAATGTAAAAGGGGTGTGTGAGTACTTTTGGCTCCTTTTATCACGATTTGACAGCAAAGGGAAGCAGAGAGGAGAGATTTGGGAAATTCAACCTGGCTGGGGGAGGATTAAGGAAAAAGCTCCTTGGTGGAACAGCTCCTTATTATTTTTTAAAAAATTTTTATTTATTTTTTAAAATTTTTATTGTTTTTTTTTGGGGGGGCTGACCTTCTTACTTGAATACAATTACATGACAAGCAGCTACTAAGTGACACAGGGCTATTACCATATACAGTGTACATACACTAGACAAAGATTCATGACCCAGGTAGGACATAGCAGAACTGAGTGAGATTTCATCATGCTGCTTGGAATGGTGTGCTATTTAAAACTGACATATTCTTGTTCACATCTGGAACTTTTTTTTTTTTTTTTGAGATTTGACAGTATATTTATTTATAACAGTAGGTAGTATTATCCTAACTTGTGATGTGGATTATCGTAAAACATGGACTACATAGACATATAAATAAGCTCATAGACTGACAGTTGATATAGTGATTAAAAATGCAATACAAAGACATATTAATAGAATTATGTCATTTTGCAAAAACAAAAATAGAATCTATATAAATAGAAGAAATAGGTAAGAATATCCATTACATTTTTAATTATAAAATGTTTGAACGTTGATAATTTTTCATCTTATTCTTTACACTTTCCTGGGATTTTCCCAAATGCTTTATAATTAAAGTGAATTATTTTTTATATAAGGAAAATGAAGAGTTTTTTTAAGAAGATATAGCTCCTTATTAAGAAGAGTAGCACATTTGAAAGGGAACCAGGTTGCTTTGCATTAGGACACTGAGAAACAGGCCTTCAGGACATCTCAGAACTAATACAGGCAGTGGTGTAGGTTTTCATCACAGCTAGAGAAGTTACCACATTTTGTTAGTTTTCACCTGACATCTCCAAGTAGCATAATAAAAAACCAAATACACGAATATCAAACCTAAAACATCAACTATATAAGATGTTGATAATGTAAGGTATTCCTTTTTAAAAAAATCTTTAAAATTTATCATTGTTTTTGCTATACATTATAGTCCTTTGTGTTTTCTAGGGAGGGTCCTATCTAAACGCTTACTGTGATATGTAGAATTTTTTTTTTTTTTTTTAAAGATCAGTGACTGAGTTTACCTCAGCAGTATAATACCAGGAAGCTGTTGTCACATTCCTTATGTTCTTTAGAAAAATGGTGGGAGGTAGGATATACTTCAGAGTGTTTTGTGCTATTCCACAAAAGCACACAATAAAAATGTTAATAGGTAACATTTATTGAGCTCTTACTATTATGGAGAATTTATTCCTCAAAATAAAATTGTAGTACTATTGTTATTTTCATTATATAGATGAGGAAATAGTGGCTGGGAAATGTTCAGTAACTTGCCCAAAGTCACACAGCTAATATATGTTAAAACTCTTATCAAGATCTCTCTTCCTCTAGCTCCTATAGTTTTAGGGCCAGAGATTTATAACTCAGTGGTAGAGTAGTTGCCTAGCTTATGCAAGGCTTTGGGTTTGATCCTTAATATGACTATTAATTTTTAAAATTTCTATATGACAGCAGAATGCATTACAATTCTTATTCCACATATAGAGCACTTTTTTTAAAATCTCTGGTTGTATACAAAGTATATTCACACCAATTCATGTCTTTAAAATGTACTTTGGATAATAATGTCCATCACATTCCACCATCATTTCTAACCCCATGCTCCCTCCCTTCCCCTCCCACCCCTCTGCCCTATTTAGAGTTTGTCTATTCCTTCCATGCTCCCCTTCCCTACCCCACTTGGGTTTGATCCTTAGTACTGAAAAAAAGAAAATAATTTCTATACTGGTGTTCTAGATAATGTGCTTTTCCAGTAATTTGAATGATTTTTTTCAGTGGTGATGATGGATTCTCTGACTTATCCATACTTTTAAGGATGATACATATCTCAGAGTGGCTTGATGTGAGTGGGATAAAGTCCAGGATAGCATAACACAATTTTTCTCTGGATGCCTAGGAATTCTGAACTCCTGTCTTAAAAAGACAGGATATTTGGCTCTAGCACCTGTCACCAGTATAGAAAACTAAATTAGGCTATCATTGGGTCAAATGTTTATAATTAATTCATCTCACAATGAATATTCTTAATGTGTTTTAATTTATTCTGCTAACAGGAAGCAAGAATAATAAAAGTCTGGATTCCAGCTTTGACTATACACTAAGTAGATTTAGAATCTTAAAGTTGTTTTTGAATGAAATAATACATATTAAATAATAAATATAGACCTTGAATATAATGGTAGTACTATACATGATAATAGTTATTATTTTCATCATTGACTCAAGAACAAACCAAAATAAGTAGAAGAAAAAGCACGTGATTTGTAAACTTAAGCCCTTTGAAAACCAGTGGTTTTGTGTCATAAATATTCAGCCACGTTAACATGTCATAGCCTTGGATTAAAAATATTAGAGTCATGGAAATCTATCAACTTGTTTTAAAGTGTTCTACTATGAATATAAATGTACATGTTGCAGCTTTTAGATGTGTCTGAGTATATATTTTGTATATATCCTTGTTTTGTGGAGAAAAGAATATATGAATGCATCTATTTAAATCTAGACTAATTTAGGTTTGAGTACTTGCTTGCTTTTCTTCCTTCTCTTTTTAAATTAATCATTACTTGAATAATCTTAAAGCTTTATTATACTGCACACAACTAATAGCAACAGAAACAAATCAGAACACTATTTTTTTTTTAGAATAGTCCATGCAGAAACTGCACTCATCTGTTAATATAGGAAATGCAATGGTGATGAGTTCATTAGGGAGAAGTAAATATTGTATTATATTAGCTTTTATATGTTAAGAAGCGGTTGATTCTAGAGAGCTAGGAAACTTTTTCCATAAAATACATTGAACCATGTAATGCATTGAATACTCTGATCTCAAATATGAATTTCTAAAGCTGCATTAAAATGAAAACAGGGATGAAAATAGAGATGGTCAATTTAAGTCAACCACATGGAAAGAATTTGAAGAGGATGAGATTAATATTTTCAAAGTCAAATTTTGCCAGAATCGTAGGTGTTTCTCCTTTTTGATAGGAGTTCCCTTCATTTCTTCAATTCAACTTACTTTATTTTCATCATTGAATTGTGCAGAAAAAATATTAGATTTCCATAGTAATACATTTACTATTCCAAAGATGGAAATATTATTTGAAGATATGTTTATTTAGAAGTTAAATAAAAATTTGCAAATATTTTAGTGGTTTCTGGAACAAAATTTGTAATAAACCACTTAATTTTTTTTTGCCTAGCTCAGTTTTCTAGCCTATCAGTGAGAAATAAGCAAAATCAGACTCAGTCATCAGCATTAAAGTAAAAACAAAAATTTAAAAAAAGTGGTGTCAGAATATAGTGTCTATTCTAGGATCAGGATATAAGTAAGATAATCATTTCTGTAAAAAGAAATTAAGAAGAGAGAGAAGAAAACAACCCAAATTATTTGCTAATATTTGTTTTCCCTCTTCTTCTCTAAGTGCAGTTTTAGTAGTGGTTCAACTCTATTTCATCTTGACCTTAAAGCATTTCTCAAAAATTGAAGGTGTGCTTGAAAGGAAACAAAAATTTCTTTCGGAAATTTAGTTTCTTTTTGATGTGCTTGAATATTTTTTGACAGTATTTTAAATTCTTACTTATGCTAGGAAATGGCTGGTTATGGATGATAAGCCACTTGACATACTGCCTGCATTATATAAAGGCCTTGTAACTGTATTGCAGGATGCTTGTACTTAGAACTTTAGGGCCGGGTCCTGGACCAGACATTCAGAAATATTCTATGGTCTTCAAGGTTTACAGTAGTTTATTTTATCATGTCTTCTTAGTAAATAAACTGGTAATCTGCTGTAACATCCAATGCCCAGAGATAAAAGTCTCACCAGAGATTCTTGCCCTTGTGAGTTCTTGAAGAAAATTAGCTTTTATTGTTGAGAAATATTGTAGTGTAGAAAACCCTATAGTGTTTAAAAGAAGAGTAACTTGATAATAGGGCCAGTATTTTCACCAAGTGTGCTAGTCAGCTTTGCATCACTGTGACCAAAAGACTCAACAAAAACAACTTAGAAGAGGAAATTTTTATTTTGACTCACCTTCTCAGAGGTTTAGTCCATGATGGGCCAGCTATATAGTCTGAACCCCAAATCAGGCAGAATATCATGGCAGAATGATGTGGTAGAAGAAAGCTGTTCAGTTCATGACAGCCAGGAAGTAAAGTGAGAAAGAGTAAGGTGCCAGGGACAAAATATGAACCCTAGAAGCATTCCCCTAGTGACCTACTTCCTCCAGCTACACTCCTCCTCCAGCCTATAATCACTACCTAGTTGATCCATTCAAGTGGATTAATCCACTGATTAGGTTATAATTCTTAGAATCTAATCATTTACCTCTGAACATTCTTGCACTGGCTCACACATGAGCTTCTGGGGAACCTCATATTCTAACCATACATTCTGCCCCTGGCCTCTAAAAACTCATGCCTGTTTCACAGTGAAAAACACATTCAGTCATTTGCAAGAGTTCCCACAGTCTTAATAATTCCAGCTTGCCCAAAAATCCAAGTCCAAAACTCTCACCTGAGGCTCAAGGCAAACTTGTAACCTATGGGTCACCAAGGGGACATGTTTTTGGGGTTCACATTTTGTCCCTGGCCCCTTACTCTTTCTCACTTTGCTTCCTGGCTGTCATGAACTGAACAGCTTTCTTTCACCACACCATTCTGCCATGATATTCTGCCTGATTTGGGGTTCAGAGTATATAGTTGACCCATTATGTACTGAACCTCTGAGATGGCGAGTCAAAATAAAATATCGCCCCTGCTCAGCGATAATCTATTTTAAAGTTGTATAGTCCCATAAATGTACTCAAACCCACGATGTAGCTCATCACGACTACCATTATATCCTGAGTTGATTACATTCTGTGGGGTACAAAGTACAGGAAAAATAATTTTTATAAGAAGACAGCTTTCATTTAATTTTCTCAGAAACAGCTCTTGTAACAGTTTTTATAGAAGGCAGCAAGGTGGAGTCTTATGCCTGTCTGTGACAGTTCTTGCTTTATAATTGTCCTGTCTCACTTATCAAAATCTTATATCTATAATCTGTATTTTTTACTAATGTATAACCTATAACTTATACTCTTACTGATTTTATTGAGGAATTTTGAAAGTTTAGAGATACAGACTGAAAAAGCTTTAGAATGTTCTAAGTTGTGTTTAATAGGCCAAAACATACTTACTAAAGAGAGTCTAGGTACTTTTCCCAGAGACAAGAGGAAAGCCACAACACTACTTGATATTTGTAGCTTTCCTTGGTAGATGTTCCATGTTACTGACATCTCTTTATCTCTTGGGTCTCCACTTCAGCTTCAGCTTTGGCTTCTCATAATTTCTCTCATCTTCACTCATTGCCCTCTCAGGTGCTATCTGCAAGGATTCCAACCCTGCTTCACTTTGCCTAGCCTCCCAGACCTTACTTTGAAATATCAGTGGGAGCCTCCATGACCCCCTAAGTCCAACATCCTGCATTCCTGCAGAACCAGCACAATGTGGTCAATGACAAGGTCTGTTGCCATCTTGAGCAGTAGCCAGGCCTCCCAGATCACAGTTGCAGTGACCTCTAAGTGCCTGGACAGCTAAGCATGGTAAAACCATTTCTAATCGCCCCCCCCCCCCGCCCCCCATGCAAGCAGGGTGCCCCATGATCTCTTTTCAAAGGAATTTTTACTTTTACACTCCCAAGCCTGTGATGGCGTTCCTCTTGTCTCTGGCAAAAGTACTTAGAATCTCTTTAGTAAGTATGTTTTGGCCTATTAAACACAACTTAGAACATTCTAAAGCTTTTTCAGTCTGTATCTCTAAACTTTCAAAATTCCTCCCACAAACTAGTTCCAAAGGCTTTTGAACCACATGATCAGGTTAGTCACAGCAATGACCTCACTTTCAGTACCAATTTCTATGTTAGCTTTCTGTGATTGTGACCAAAAGACCTGACAAGAACAATTCAAAGAGGAAAAGTTTATTTTGGCTCATGTTTTCAGAGATTCGGTCCGTAGTGGGCCTACTCCATAGCTCTTGGCCAGAGATGAGGAGAACTTGTAGTGATATGGTGTGGTATAACAAAGCTGTCAGTTCATGACAGCCAGTAAACAGCAAGAAAGAGTGAGGTGCCAGGAACAAAATGTAAGCCCTAAAGACACTCCTGTAGCCATAGTCTATCACCCAGTTAAACCATTCAAATGGTTTTAACCACTGAAGGTTACAGCTCTCATAATCTTAATCATTTCATCTCTGAACATTCCTGCTTTGTCAGGTTTGGGGGGACACCTCAGATCCAAACCATAACACCAAGTAAGATTAGAATAATTGTCTAAACTTCCCACAATGACCTAAGTCTTGAACATTTTCTTTCTTTGGATGTATTCATTTCCTAATGTACATCTTGAGATTTAAAAAAGTATGACAGTGGATTTTTAAAAAAATACTTGAATTTTTCATTTATTCATATTTTACTTTTACAAATGTTATCTTTTCATCTCTCACTAATATATAGATGGTTTCATGGCAGAACTTTGTTATTTTTTCCTGTGTTTGCCACTTCATTATTCTTTTTCCTCCTAGCTCTAATCAGTAGTAAACGATTTGTTAGTTCACTTATTCAGAAATATTCATGGAGAAATTACCATGTGTCAGAAATATTTCAGAAGCTATGTATAGAAGAGTGCCCTCACAGAGCAGGGAGGAGAGACAAAAAACACTTTTATTGCACACGTGGTTATAGAAATAAATGATCATCAGTAGGAGATGAATTAATACTGTAGGATATTTCCATGGGGTGAATATGCTGCCACTGTAACAATATATAGAACATTTGTAGAATAATTCAGGAGACACTGTTAACTGTGATTACCTCAACTGGGAGTTCATGGAGACTTGACTTATTATGCATTAGATATGATCTTATACCTTAAAAGAAAAAAAATAAAACTTGGTCTCTGGGTGTAGTTCAATGGTATAGTGCTTGTCTAGGATGTGCAAGGCCTTTAGATTTAGTCCCCAGCACGCAGTGAAACAACAGCAACAAAAATCCAACTCTATGTATTTATTATATTTTCAGTTAAACACAAATGAAATGTAATGCTGACCAAACAAACAGGTAATCAATTACATTTCTGTCAAAAAATTAGAGGTAAAATCTTGAATTATTAAAGTTGAATTATTTTGAGTTATTAAATATTACTTGAATTATTAAATAATTATTGAATTAAGTAATTCAATATTTATTAAATTATTAAAATATTACTCATTACACTGATTTATAAGTTTTCCTCAAAATGTCTTCTTTTAACACATTTGAAGTGAGCATGAATAGCTACAAAGTTGATGTTCTGGTTTTAACTGCTAGGTGATAAAAGAATGGTCTAGAATGATAGCAAATACTTGTCTAGGTAAACATAGACAGGTGTCTTTGAAGAATTGAGCTGGTGACCCATCTAATAATGTTGATATAGTATCTGAGAACTGAATTTGGATACAGAATATCCCATGTAATTATTCTGTTAAACCAATATTGTTCCTTGATCCTTTTACCTCATCTTGGTTTCTACCTGACTCTGAAAGGTATAGAAAATTTTGAATATTATAAATGGTAATTGCAAAAATTTTCACATTATATAAAATGGATAAGTATAGTCACTGGAAGCAACTTACTTGAATAAAATGATATTTTCTTTGAATATAGAACCTGGCTCTTTATTTTATTTTATAGGCTCTTGTAAAGCTTGACATTTGTATAAATATAATTATTTTTTTTGCTTTGACATGGACTATTTTAGTCCCATGGGTGGCCACTTAAAATTCTCATTGAAACATAAATGAGCATCTGTGAGTCATTGAGTATAATTCCAATTTTCAGACAGTTAAGTTCATACTTATACGTGGTCCAAATATATGTTAATCTTAGTAGTTTGTTGAAAGGATACTGATTCTCTTTATAGATTTTCTTTTTTTAACATTTATTTTTATCAGGTGAAGTTATCTTATTTTGGCAACTGCACTGATAGCAATGTAAAAATTTAAAACATTTTTCCATATTATATTTTAATAACAGTATTTCAATATGTTATATGATGCCAGAAGTTGAGAGTAAAAATTTAATTATGAACAATTTTAATCTAATTTTTGAAGGGATATCTGTGCTATTTGTGTGTGTGTGTGTGTGTGTGTGTGTGTGTGCGCGCACACCCGCGCACGCATGTATGCAAAGCTCAGAAAATAATGTAACCCAAGGTCTTTGTTGCTTAAACGAATAAATATTGATACTGTTAGTTAGCCCTGTTAGCTTCATAGTGTTAGGAAAAAATATAGATATACTTCCCTTCCTTTATTTCATTTTTCTTCCTTATTTACAAGAGGAATTATTTTTCCAAGTATTGTGTATACTTATTGATCATACGTTTTATTCTTGCAGTATGTAAATATGTGAGTATAAAAGTGTGTTGTTTTATGTTAATACAATTTGTAGATGTGTACATATATATGTGTATTCTGTTAATGCAATATAGATTATTATTATATGAGTAACCACAATTATTTACCTATTACTCTATAATAGACTTCTCATATTTCCTTTTATACATGTGTTAATTCTTTGGGGTGATTAAAACACATTCTAGGTCTTAATTCATGAGTATCTTTAACTTAGTAATTTTGCAATATTTTGTAAATAGATTGTTTTCAGTTGCACATCTCTACTTTTAGTATACGTATTGAGGGGCTGGGGACATAGCTCAGTTGGTAGAGTGCTTGCCTCACATGCCCAGGGTCCAGTACCACACACACACACACACACAAAAGTATACGTAATGAGTTGAATTCTGACCCCAATATTCATGCATTAAAGCACTAGTATCTCAGAATATTTTCTAACTGTATTTGGAGGTAAGGCATTTAAAGAGGTAAATTAAAATGAGGCCTGTAGACTGGTCCCTAATCCAGTTGAACTGATGACCTTGAAAAGAGGAGGAATTTTAGACATACAAAAGAGATACCAGGGAAGCATGCAACAGAGGAAAGACCACGTTGAGGGTTAAGTGTGAGGAAGCAGCCTTCTACAAGCAAAGAAATGAGATATGAGGAGAAATCAAACCTGCCAACACCATGATCTTAAACTTCTAGTCTCCAGAACTCTGATAAGAAGAAATTTCTGTTGTTTAAGCTACCCTGATTATAGTATTTTGTAATGGCAGCTCCCCAAACCTAATGCAGTACATAAAGAGCTCCAGTTTTTCCATATCCTCACTCATTCAGTATCACACTTTTAAATCATCACCTGTCTAAAAGATGAGAAGTGGTTATCTCTATTTTAATTTGAAATATTCTAGTTACCAAAAAATGTGGTCACTTCTTAGAGTTATTAACCATTATAATCCTTATCTGTGAATTACTAGATCATATATTTTGTAGTTTTCTGTTGTTTTGTCTAATTCTCATAGATATGAAGGACTTCTTATGCAATCTATATAATCTATTATTAATTATGTATTTTTATTCTCTTTTTGTGACTTGTTTATTCACTTTATTGTAGAATTTCTCAATCTTAAAGTAGTAAGAAAAATGTTTCTTTTTATAATTTAGGCTTTTAAAATTCTTATTTGATATATTCTTCTTTTTGCCCAACATCAATGAAGAACTCCAAATTTCTTCTTTTAAAGCATTAAAGTTTTGATTGTCAGGTTAAGTGGTACATTTTCAGAAAGCCAACTGTCTCAGCATCATTTGTTGAATAATTTTTTCTTCCCTAATAATTTAGAATGATGCCTCTTTTCATAAATGATGAGAGGCTGGGGCAGAAGACCACAATGTCAAGGCAAACCTCAGCAACTTAGATTCTGTCTCAAAATTTGGAAAGGCGTTGGGCACCCCTGGTTTCAATCCCTGGTGCCCATAAAT
Source organism: Callospermophilus lateralis (assembly GCF_048772815.1). Classification (NCBI taxonomy): domain Eukaryota; kingdom Metazoa; phylum Chordata; class Mammalia; order Rodentia; family Sciuridae; genus Callospermophilus; species Callospermophilus lateralis. Next base: position 65,712,425 of record NC_135307.1, on the reverse strand, counting down.
AAATAAATACTTGGTTCTGTGTCTAGGTGGTTTATTTGGCTTTAGTCTTATTTATCAGAGTTTATGCCAGTTATCAGACTGTTTTTGTACTATAACTGTGTTTTTGAATCTTTCATTTTCTGGAAGATTTTACTCTTTCACAAGAACTTAGGATCACTTTGTCAAATTCAATGAAGAAAACTTTTAAAATGTTTATTTTTAAAGGCTTCAGGATATAGCTCAGTTGGTAGAGTGCTTGTCTCGCATGCACGAGGCCCTGGGTTCAATCCCCAGTACCACAAAAATAAAAACTCTCTAGTTTATAGGTCAGTTGTGGGGAATGCTTACATACGAAAATTTATCATTTTATCCATACTGATTTTCTTGTTCTTTCTTTGGATTTATTTCTTGGTACTTTATAGTTATTTTTAGTTGCTATTATAAAGGTGATATTGTTTTTTGAAAGTACATTTTGTAATTTGTGGCTGTTGTTACATAGAAACGTAACTAATATTTATATATAGGTGTTTTTTCTAGCAAATTCCATGAGCCCTCTTATTAGTGTAGTTTGTAGATTACCTTGAATTTTCCAAATTAAAGTTCCTGTCATTGTGAGTAATGATTGGTTCTCCCTTTTCTATACTTGTAAGTCTTCTTTTTCTCCTTAACTTTAAAAAGTTCTTAACTTTAAAAAGAATGCATCTGATGATTTGATCCAGGGAATATGATATTTACTATGAATTTTTGATATATACTCCTTACTGAGAGAAGGAATTTACCTTCCATTTAGTCTTTGTTGCTTAGAGATTTATATTACATAGTATTGAATTTCATCAAATGAATTTTTATTTCTATTAAGACAGTATTTTATTTTTTTAAATTAGTTAATGGAGGCTGGAGTTGTGGCTCAGAGGTAGATCGCTCACCTAGCATGCGTGAAGCACTGGGTTTGATCCTCAGCACCACATAAAAATAAAATAAAGACATTGTGTTCACCTATGACAAAAAAAATTTGAAAAAAGGTTTGTTAATGTAATAAATTTACATTAATATCTTTTCAAATCATAAACCAACCTAGTGTTCTTTGGATAAAATCTATCTAATTGTATCCTTTTTTTTCTAATTGTAGTTGAACACAATACCTTTATTTTATTTATTTTTATGTGGTGCTGAGGATCGAACCCAGCATCTTGCATGTGCTAGGCGAGTGTTCTACCACTGAGCCACAACTCCAGCCTTCGTATTGTATTTTTAATTGGTATATAAAAAGTATACATAATAATGGAATATATTGTGACATATTCATACATGCACATAACATAATTAGGTCAATTTCATTTCCCAGTACCTTTTATTTCCCTCCTCACCTTCTACCCTTAGTCTCTTTCCTCTCCTCTACTTGTCTCCCTTCTAATTTCATGAAATCCACTTTTTTTCCTCTCTAGCTTGCATGTGTGAGAGAAAAATATGACCCTTGACTTTCTGAGTCTGATTTATTTTGCTTAACATAATACTCTCAAATTCCATCTGTCTTCCTATAAATGACATAATTTTGTTCTTCTTTATAGTTGAATAAAACTTCATTGTATATACATACCACATTTTCTTTTATATTTTAATGTATTTCTTTATTTTTGAATATCATTTAGGAGTTTTATTATTTGTTTTAATTAGTGCATTATAGTTTTACATAATTGTGGGGTTCATTTTGACATATTCATGAATGCATATAAGTTAATTTGCTCCATTTTAACCCCCTCTTTCTTCTCCTCCTAATCCCCTACCTGTATTCTATTGGTCTTTCTTCTATTCGTTTTGTTTTTTTTTAAATTGGTGCACTGTAGTTATACATGAGAGTGGAATTGTGATATATTCATACATTCACATAGTATAATTTGGTCAGTTTCATTCTGCTATTCCTCCCCTTTCCCATCCCTACACCCTTACTCTTGCTTCCCTTCCTGTACTCCCCTCTTCTTTCTATTTAGTCCACCACTGCCCTGCCCCCCCCCCCAAAAAAAAAAAACCCTTATTTCTCTCTAGCTGTGGCATCTTCAGAGAAAACATCTGACCCATGACTTTCTGAATCTGGCTTATTTCACTTAGCATCTTAGTTTGATGGTCTCCATTTACATCCATTTACCAAAAAAATGACATAATTTCATTCCTTATGGCTGAAGAAAACTCCATTTTGTGTGTGTGTGTGTGTGTGTGTGTGTGTGTGTATGTATGTATGTGTGTGTGTGTGTATAATATATATATACATACATACATACATACACACATTTTCTTTATCCATTTATCTGTTGAAACACCTAGACTGGATCCATAAATTGGCTATTGTGGGTTTCACTACTACAAATATTAGTATGCATGTAGCACTATATCGAGTGGGTCAAATGATGGGTCCATTCCTAGTCTTTTGAGGAATCTCCATACTGCTTTCCAGTGTGGTTGTACTGATTTCCAGTCCTACCAACAAAGCATGAGTGTACTTTCATCCCCACATCCTCACCAGCATTTATTGTTACTTGTTTTCTTGACAATTGCCATTCTAACTAGAGTTGAGATGATATCTCAGTATATAATTAAGCTGACCTTCAATTTTCCTTCCTTTGATTAACCTTGTCTACTTTTATGTCAATCTTATAATAAGGAATGGAGTTTAGAACTTTTGGATATTTCCTAGAAAACTTCCATTCAGATAATTATTTTATGAAGATTTATAAAACTAATATATATGTATATATGTATATATCCAGATTTAGTCTTTTAATACAAAAAAATTACATCTGATAAAATTTCTGTATTGAATCTATGTTGGCATTTTCATTCTTCTAGAAATTATTTTTCCATCTTTTAAAACTAGGTGTCTGAAAATGTTTATAGTATTTTGTGATGAGTTTTAAAATTCTCTATCATCTTCTTTCATTCCTAATATTTTTTATTGGTGCTTGGATTCTTCATTAAGATCTTTATTCTTTAAGCATTCATGGCATAATTTTGAAAGTTTTCAAGGAAGGTAACCTATTTTAGATGCATTATTAATGCATTTATGAAAAGAAAAGTTTAGCTGGGCCCAGTGACCCAGTTGAGACAAGAGGATCACACATTCAAATCTAGCCTCATAAACTTATTGAGACCCTAAGCAACTTAGCAAGACTCAAAATAAAACATAAAAAAGGGCTAGGGATATGGCACAGTGGTTAAGCGCCCCTGGGTTGAATCCCTGGTACAAAAAAAAAAAAAAAAAGAGAGAGAGAGAGAAAGAGAGCTGTTTAATCATTCTATTTAGAATACAAATCTTGGTGTTTTTCTTCCATATTCTCTCTGCAAAGCAGTAATTCACTGTATTTTATATTTTCAGTTAGATGCATTGTACTCCATGAAGAGTGGGGCTTAGTTTTAGGTAGTAGAAGGGAATATTTTTGTTTACATTAAAGATTTTCATAAAATGTTTTAATTCAGGAGAACTTTATAATTTTTAACTATCCATCAAATCTCAGAAAAACTTATATGTAGACTTTGTTTATTTATTTTTTTCACTGTATTGGGATTGAACCCAAGGGCACTCTACTACAGAACCACATCTCTAGCCCTTTTTATTTTTTATTTTGAGACAGGGTCTAGCTTTGTTGCCCAGACCGGCCTCTCACTTGTGATCTTCTTGCCTCAGCCTTCTGATATCTGATGGTGGTGTGCACCACCACTCCTGGCTATAACTTAAGACTTTTTAAAAATATTTATTTTTTTAGTTATAGTGAACACAGTATCTTTATGTGTGCTGAGGATTGAACCCAATGTCTCATGCATGCAAGGCAAGCACTTCCCCTCTGAGCCATAATCCTAACCCCAACTTTGACATTTTAGAAGACTTTTAAAATAGGGAATGAGGATCATCTGCAAGAAATTAGTGACGAACTATTTCATGTTCCGGGTGTCAAATATAAGCAATGATCCAGGATAGTCTATACATTTAGTGATGCAGCCACAAACCATATTTCCCTAATGATTAATGATGTTTAATGTCTCTAAATGTGCTTATTTGCTGTTTTTATATTACTTTTGGTGCAATGTCTGTTTATATCTTGTTGTTTATTTTGTTGGTGTGTGTCTCTGCAGTTGTTTTCTGATGATTGGGTCCTTTTGTATTCTGGATAGAAGTTTTTACAAACATAAGATTAAAAACTAATTTCTTCTAGCCTGTGGCTTGTCTTTTCTGACCCTTAACTTCATCTTTCTGAAAGAAGAGTTTTTATTTCAAAAAAATCCAGTTTATTAATTTTTTAAGAAAACATTACCTAACAGAGGTCACAAAGGTATATATTTTGCTCTCTTCTGAAAGTTTTATTGATGTAAAAACTATCCTTTCAACACTAAATTACCTTTGTAACCTTGTAAAATAAAAATCAGTATTCCATTTATGTGTTGGTGTATTAGTGGAATGTGTCTGTTCTGTTTCATTAACCTCTTTGTCTATCTTTCTGCCAGGGCCTGTCTTGATTATTATATGTACTTTTAATACTAAGTCTTGATATATCATATTTCTTTCTTTTTCAGATTTGCTTTTGGCTATTCTAGATTTTTTTCATTTCCATGTGATTTTATATTTACCTTGTCAATTTAGCGGGATTTCTCCACATTATTTTATAATTTGAAGTTTATAGGTCTTGCCTATTTTTTGCCAGATTTATACTTAATCTTTCTTGTGTTTTTGGTGCTATTATAAATAATAATGTGATTTTAAATATCAATTTCCTATTATTTTTTGCTACAATACAGTTAAATTTTGTATGCAAATCTTACATTTTGCATCCTTATTAAACCCTTAATCAGATTTTCAATCTATGAACAAGGATAGCTTTACTTCTTCCTTTCCACTTTGGAGATCTAGGATCTCCAAACAGTGTTGAATAGGAGTACTGGGAGAGGACATCCTTGTTTTGTTCCTGATCCTATGTGTGTGTGTGTTGGGGGGCGGTATATTCATTGTTTACCATTAACATGGCATTAGCAACAGGTTTTTCATAGATGGCTGTTATCAGGTAAGGAGGGTCCATTAATTTCCTATTTTACTAATATTTTTCATCAGGAAAGTATATTTACATTTTTGTCAAGTTCTTTTTCTGTTTAAATGATCATATGTTTCATAAAATTTTGTTAATGGTGAATTATATTGATTTGTTTCTTAATAAGCCAACCTTTCATTTCTAGGATAAACCCCATTAAGGCATGATTTACTCATTACGTATGGTTGAGTTTGATTTGCTAAAATTTTTAAAGAATCATTGTACCTGTGTTCATGAGGGATATTAGACTTTAACTTTCTTTTCATGTGATATTTTTTCTCTGGTTTTGATGTCAGAATAATACTGACTTTATAGAATGAGTTGGGAAGTATTCCCTCCATGTTTCCTCATCAGTCTGATTAGAACAGGAGTCAGTAAACTGTAGTTGATTCAGTAGGCCCAAATCCTACCAGACACCTTATTTCTTATAGTTCACAATGGTTGCATTTAAAATATTAGATATTTACCTATGTAATAGGCATGATTTTATCTGTTGGCCTATAAAACCTAAATTATTTGCTACTTGGCCCATTAGAGAAAAGTTTGTCGATTTTATTGATTTTTCCTGAAGAATCAGTTCTCTTAGCTTAGTTTCGTTGACTTTTCTCAATTCTTTTTCTTATTTCCATTTAATTGATTCTTTTCTCTTATCTTTGTCATTTCTCTTCAGCTTAATTAGGATTTAATTTGCTATTTTTTTTTCTTAGTTTCTTAAGGGAGAAGTTCTAATAGGAAATCTGTAGTAAATGCTATTTTTTTTCCTCTTTTGTGTTACAACACTTTCCCTGTATGTCCTACTGTGGGGGGAACCCAGGGCCTCATACATGCTAGGCAAGCTCTGACCTACATCCCAAGCCCTATGTCTCTATCATTTGAACATGTAAAAATACAGTCTTAATAACTGCTTTTATATGCTGATTTTAACATGCCAGTTTTGAGTTTGTACTTATTGATTGATTAATTTTCTCATCTTTATTGGTTGTCTTTTCCTATTTCTTTACAAATCTTATAAATTTGGGTTGGATTCTAGACATCATGAATTTTACCTTGTTTGTTACTAGAAACTTTGGTTCTTAAAAATATTCTTACACGTTCTTTAAGGATTTAATTAAATTTCTTGAAAATAGTTTGATCCTTTTGGGTTTTGGTTTTAAGAATTGTTATTCAGGACCTAATCAATGTTTAGTGTAGGGCTGATTTCCCAACTACTGGGGCCAAATTCTTCTAAGCATTCTAATCAATGCCCTATGATTTATGAAATCTTCCATTCTGTGTCATAGGTAGAAGTATCTGCTGATCATCAAGGATTACCTCTGTAGTTCTCTTTAGTACTCTGTTTCTGTCCAGCCCTCTTCTCTGTAATGTTCTGTTATCTGAATTCTGTTTGTTTTGCTCCTTACACTTTTAGTTCTATTCTTCAACTCAGGGAATTTACTAGACCCCACCTGGATTTTCTCCCGTCTGCACTATTTTGTACATATTCTCTTAAGTAAGCTGGGGCAGCTGAAGGGCTCTCCTCATTTATTGACCCCTACCCCATCACTGCATTTTGTTGCCTTATTGAATTTTATTATTTCACTGTTTCTTACATTTTGCTGGATTTTGAGTAATTTCAGGTGGGATGGTAAATCTGAGTGCTTTTCCTGCACTTTGGCCAGAAATGGAAGTTCTGTATATCTTCTGCAGAGTGAATATGATAAGAGAACATCTAATTTCCTGAGTATTCAGAAAAGAAACTATTCATACAGGTTGACTCTTCTATGGATGGGGTTTAGAAATAAAGATATTCATATGTTTTTTTATTGATTTCCCAAGTACTAATCTTTATCTATACTTTATACATAGTTGGATTAGATTATTATATATAATAATGCAATGTAAATCACTAGTTTCATTATGTTTTGTTAGAATTAGATTTGGTTTAATACTTGATGAATATATATGGAAAAGATCATATGCTATTTTTTTAAGATTTTTTTTTTAGTTCATGATAGATCTGTATTTTATTTATTTATATGTAGTGCTGAGAATCGAACCCAGTGCCTCACACATGCCAGGCAAGTGTGCTACTGCCGAACCACAACCCCAGCCCCCATTTGTGATTTTTTTCATGCCTGTTTTGCCCCTGATATTATTCCATAAATATTTGAAGAAATAAAAAGAGAATATAGACATGCTCTTTTTATTGTCTGAGTTTTCTATCACTAAATTATTCCAAAAAAGAACATCCCTGTTATATGTTCTGTTGTTACCACAATAAATCCTAAAAGGGTGGACATTTTATTTTTAGATTGTTTTCCTAAAAACTAGCCATCTTAATTCTGAAAAATAAAGAGTCAAGTTTTTAAAAAACCATTTGTTTTAAAAACTGTATATCAGTACATACTTCATTTGTGAATGTACATATACATGTGTGTATACATATATATATATGTGTGTGTGTGTGTGTGTGTGTGTGTGTGCGCTTATAATTGGATAATTGTGCTCCTAATTTTATGTACAAATGAAGGGTTTTCATTCACATTTTCTAACTTCAGACACTCTGATTGGAGGATGGTTATTTTTAATGCCCCTGTTCAGAGTTAATACATACAATTTCACAGGTAATTATCATTCTCTGGTATAACTATTACAATAGCCTCTTTACTAAACATGTATTCTGAAGTAGCATAGGTAATTTGGCTCCCATGATACTTAAATGTTAGAAAAGCTCTAAGAAAATCATCATATTCTTCACATCAAAGGACTATGTTGACATCTGCATTTAAGTTCTGCTGACTACATTTAAAAATCAAGTTCCCTTAAACAAATTTTGATGGTAAGAATTAGATGTCCCAGATTTTTTGATATTATAACCCATCATAACAGTAGCCTTCATGAAATTTATTGCTAGACACTATGGGTACTTTTATAGACATTTACTCATTTAATTAGATGTTGAGTTAAAAATCGGCCATATTTTTTACAACAGCTTAAAGCAACAGAAATTTATTCTCTAAACAGTTTTGGAGGCTAGACATCTGAAATGAGTTTCACTGAGTGTGAAGGTGTCAAGAGGACTGCATTTCCTAGGGAACATATAGGAAAGAATGTTTCCTTACCTTTTCTAGCTTCTAAGAATGCATTCTTTGAATTTCTCTGTGTGTCTGTGTCTCTGGGAATTCAACCTAGAGGCACTCTACTGCTGAGCTACATCCCTAGCCCTTTTTATTTTGAGACAGTTTCTCCCTAAATTGGTGAGGTAAACTTGTGACCCTCCTGCCTCAGCCTCCCAAGTTGCTGGGATTACAGGGGTGCATGGTACCTTCCATTCATTGTATTCTTTGCTCATGGTCCTTTCTCTATCTTCAAAGCTAGCAGTCACATGATCTTTTTCTATTTTGTAGTAAAATTTTTCTGTACTTCATTCATATATGGACACTTGCCATTACTATGTAGCCCCCATGGGGCAGTCTTCTGACTCAGGATCCTTAGTCAGGTATTCAAAGTTTTTTATTCCATATAAGGTAACATTCACAGGTTTTAGAGATTAAGCTACAGATATCTTTTGGAGACCATTGTTTTTACTTGCTTATTTATGCCAAAATGGAGTACAAAATCTTGTCAAAAGATAAAAAGCAAAACATGTTAGAAATAGGCATGGTTTGTTTTTTTTTAAAAAAAAAAAAAAAAAGTGGAGATAGGTTGATAAAAGATCTTGTAGTTGTTCTACCATGTTCCAACATTTTATATTATTGACCAGTATTTTTTGTTGTAGATTGGGAGCAAATAGGACATTAAAGTTTAGTTTTTCCTAATATATTTCATCTTCTATCCTTCTCTTTCACTTCCTTATAAAACCAATGTTTTGGGGCTGGAATTAAAAGTGAGGCCCTGGGTTCAATCCTCAGTATCACATAAAATAATTAAATAAAAATAAAGATATTGTGTTCATCTACAACCAAAAAAAATAATTTTTTAAAAAAACCCCTATGTTTTGTAATCTAAATCTTGAATTCATGAATTGAAATATATATGTACATGGCCTGATAAACAGATTATTTAGAATTACTTTGCATTTGATATTTGAACATGACCATAGACACACATTCAGATATATGCTTCCTTATTCTCTTAAAGCCTTTACTTCACTCTCCTTTGTTATTAACCACTTAGCCACTGATGATGGCACTCTAAATAATAGTATGAAAGTCTTTCCAAAATATCTCTGAAGTTTCTTAACTCCTCCAAGATCACAGATCTATGAGCTAGATTATTATTTTCTGGTTTTGCTCATTATCATGCCACTTTTGTGGTTAATTGTACACCTTTGAAGAGAAATTTTCATTTGGTACCTTTTTGTGGTATGTTTAAAGACTTGCAGAGTTACCAGTACAAATGTTTTAGCATGTATTTTGTTACATAATTTAAAAGCTAAATGTTTACATTTTCTTTCCTGAACTATAGGATACCAGAAGGCCCCATTGATCAGGGACCAGCCACAGGAAGGGTACATATTTTAGAAGAGCAGCTTGTTAAAGCCAAAGAACAGATTGAAAATTATAAGAAACAAACCAGAAATGGTAAGTAATAAGTGATTCCCTCACTCAGTACATTGGCTTTAGTACAAATAATTGAAAATATCAAAATTTTAAAAAATCTTGGAAATTCTGATATTCCTCTTATTCTTTGACTGCAGGTCTAGGAAAAGATCATGAAATACTAAGAAGGAGAATTGAAAATGGAGCTAAAGAACTCTGGTTTTTTCTACAGAGTGAATTAAAGAAATTAAAAAATTTAGAAGGAAATGAACTCCAAAGACATGCAGATGAATTTCTTTCCGATTTAGGACATCATGAAAGGTACTTTTCTCCCTATACATATGATAGGGCTGTAGTGCAGAGTGTAGTCTAAGAATAAGAGACTGCAATTTTTGTTAATTTCTCTCTTAAATGGTAGAGCAGTAGAGTATGTGAGGTCTTAAAGGACAGAAAATATTATTTAAAATGTATTTCTAGAAATATATATTTTTTTCTTTTTGGCTACCAGGGATTGGACTCAGAGGTATTCAACCACTGAGCCACATCCCCAGCCCTTTTTAGTATTTTAGAGATAGGGTCTAACTGAGTTGCTTAGTGCCTCACTGTTGCTGAGGCTGGCTTTGAACTCACGATCCTCCTGCCTCAGCCTCCTGAACTGTTAGGATTACAGATGTGCGCCACTGCACCCAGCTCTGGAAATCTTTATATCATAAAAACTCTGAAGGTAGTGGTATCAACCAACAATACAATAAAATCTTTCTATAAATGTCCTTCATGTATGATCAATATTTGAAGATGACTGTGTATTTTTACACTGTAGTACATTGCAGCTCATACTAAGACTACAGTTACACTTCTCATTCAAACACTGAACTCTTTAAAATGGTCCCTTTTGTAGGTTTAGAGGATTTGGATAAAAAGGAGTATTCTGTTAGTTGCTCTTCCATGTCGTTAGTAAAAAGAGAAACTGAGATCTGCCCACTTAACGTTTGTTTCTACTATTTGTGCATTTCTAAATAATGTGCAATATATCTTTTGATTTTCCATGGGAATTTGCTCACCAGAGGAACACTTCCATGTACATATTCACGTTCAGAATACCTATAATCTTTCAAAAAAAGAAAATATTTTGGTGGTAGGTATTTCATGCAGAGCAAAATGTATCTGAAAATCATTATAAATACAACAAAAAGGATCCTTTGGCCTCTTATATTGAAAAGCCTATGTTCTCAATAGGATTCTGATGGCAATTACTGTCTCATTAATGAACAATAAAAGAAAGATTGGTATATTCGAATAGCGTACCACTGAGAAGAGGAAAAGGATTACCCTGTACAAACAAAGGATTCATATATATTAACATCATCAGCAGTATTATGATTTTGAAAAATTGCTATTTAAATGAAAGTACAAATAAAATCTGTCAGCTTATTGGAATCATTTTAGCATTAATGATTCTTTAGAAATACGATAACATGGATTTCAAGGGTCATTGAATTATGAGGCCCCACACTTTGCAGTCCCTGTGAAATTTTTAGCCCAGCTTGTTGTCATGCCATATTTAGACCATTAAACCAAATATTGACTAATTCTTAATATGTCTCTATCCTACAGCAGATACTAGACACCAAGTGCCTGATAAATTGGGGTTGGTGATTATGTGGTTTGCTGAAGTTTTGTAGGAAAATTTGAAGATTTGATATGGGTAGACTATGTGTATATAACAGGAAATTTTTAATATTGGCTACTGATGAAATGTTTAAATGACTTAATTAAGTTATTTGAATTTGATTTTCAGGTCTCTTTAAAATTAAAATAATTTTTAAACCCCATTTTATAAATATAATTTGTACATGTACTTCATGATTTTGTACAAATGAAAAGTGAATATAATAAATGGGCCCATGAAAAAATTAATGTAAACCAATGTTATATTTTTTTGTTAGATAATTCTGCTACAAATGTATTAGAATTCCTGTCACTGACATTTAATATATGTTAAATAACATTTCAATGAAGACAATTGAAAGTACAGGTGCCCTAATTAGTTTCTTTTGCTATCTTAAGCAGAAATTATAATGCATCTGAGACACAACTTCACAGAGTAGTAATTTAGCTTCAGAAATGAACAACACAGCCAAATATTAGAGAAATAACCTTTAAAGTTATAAGTGTACAAATAGAAAGTGTTTGTAATATATACCAAATGTGAAATATGAAAATACCTTCACAGTAGCTATTTTTAAGATCCTTAAGTAGAAGAATTAAAATTAAAATACGCTTATGTTTCCCTCTGGTGATTTTCAGTAACACAAAAATCTTCATGTTTATTTATTCATGTTTTATTAGTAGACTTTTTTTTTAATTTTTAGAACAGTGTTATATTTACAGAAATTTGAGAAAATAGTGCCCATGTAGCCCACATTCAGTTTCCTCTTTTACTTACATCTTACATTAGTTATAGTACATTTTTTACCCACTTCATTTTTTTTATTTTAATTTTTTTAGTTGTAAATGAACATAATACCTTTATTTAGTATTTTTTATGTGGTGCTAGGGATTGAACCCAATGCCTCACACATGCTAGGCAAGTGCTTTAACACTGAGCCACAACATCAGCCTACCCACTTTATTTTTACACTTGCCCAAATTATAGTTTATAAGGTGTCTCTGGACAAAAATTTTTATTTTCTGAAAAGTCAGAAGTTAAGTCTATTAGTTTTCTTATTTAGATTTCTCTATGAAGCACACAAAGAGACTTCACTGATAGGGGAAAATATGGGTTTTTTTTTTTTTTTTTTTGCCTTTACACGTGTACTTTTTTTTGCATTACAATTTTTATTACACGTATATACCACATTTTTTCATATCTCTGTATATAAAGTATGTTGACACCCAAATCGAGTCTTCATACATGTACTTTGGATACTGATGTCCATCACATTCCACCACACTTCCTAATCCCCTGCCCCCTCCCTTTTCATCCCACCCCTCTTCCCTATCTAGAATTCATCTAATCCTCCCATGCTCCCCCTTCCTAACCCACTATGAGACATCCTTCTTATATCAGAGAAAACATTCAGCATTTGTTTTTTTGGGATTGGCTAACTTCACTTAGCATTATCTTCTCCTACGCCATCCATTTACCTGCAAATGCCATGATTTTATTCTCTTTTAATGCTGAGTATTGTGTATATATGCCACATTTTTTTTTTATCCATTCATCCACTGAAGGGCATCTAGGTTGACTCTACAGTTTAGCTGTTGTGAATTGTGCTGCTATAAACATTGATGTGGCTATGTCCCTGTAGTATGCTGTTGTTAAGTCCTTGGGTATAGTTCAAGGAGAGGGATAGCTGGGTCAAATGGTGGTTCTATTCCCAGATTTCCAAGGAATCTCCATACTACTTTCCAAATTGGCTGCAGCAATTTGCAGTCCCACCAGCAATGTATGAGTGTACCTTTTCCCCCACATCCTCAGGAACACTTATTGTTATCTTCATAATAGCTGCCACTCTGACTGAAGTGAGATGATATTTTAGAGTAGTTTTAATTTGCATTTCTCTGATTGCTAGAGATGATGAGCATTTTCTTCATATATTTGTTGATTGATTGTATATCCTCTTCTGAGAAGTGTCTGTTCAGGTCCTTAGCCCATTTGTTGATTGGGTTATTTGTTTTTTTCGGTGCTTAGCTTTTTGTGTTCTTTATATACCCTAGAGATTAGTTCTATCTGGTGTGTAAGGGGTAAATATTTGCTCCTAGGATGTAGGCTCTCTGTTCATCTCACAGATTGTTTCTTAGTTTAATTAAATCCATCCCATTTATTGATTCTTGGTTCTAATTCTTGCCCTATAAGAGTTTTATTAAGGAAGTTGAAGCCTAATCTCACATGATGAAGATTAGGGCCTACTTTTTCTTCTATTAGACGCAGAGTCTCTGGTTTAATTCCTAGTTCCTTGATCCATTTTGAGTTCAGTTTTGTGCGTGGTGAGTTTAATTTCATTTTGTTATATATTGATTTCCAGTTTTCCCAGCAACATTTGTTGAAGATGCTATCTTTTCTCCAGTGCATGTTTTTTGGTACCTTTGTCTAACATAAGATAATTATAATTTTGTGGGTTAGTCTCTGTGTCCTCTATTCTGTACCATTGGTCTACCAGTCTGTTTTGGTGCCAATACCATGCTGTTTTGTTACTATTACTCTATAGTATATTTAAGATCTGATATAGTGATACCATCTGCTTCACTCTTCCTGCTAAGGATTGTTTTAGCTATTCTGGGTCTCTTATTTTTCCAGATGAATTTCATGATTGCTTCTTCTAATTCTATGAGGAATGCCATTGGGATTTTGATCGGAATTGCATTAAATCTGTATAGTACTTTTGGTAGTATGGTCATTCTGATAATATTAATTATGCCTATCCAAGAGCAAGGTAGATCTTTCCATCTTCTAAGGTCTTCTTTGATTTCTCTCTTTAGGGTTCTGTAGTTTTCATTGTATAGATCTTTTACCTCTTTCATTAAGTTGATTCCCAAGTATCTTTATTTATTTATTTTTTTTTTTTGAGGTTATTGTGAATGGGGTAGTTTTCCTCATTTCCTTCTCAGAGGATTTGTCCTTGATATACAGAAATGCCTTTGATTTATGGGTGTTGATTGTATGTCCTGCTACTTTGCTGAATTCATTTACTAGTTCTAGATGTTTTCTGGTAGAGTTTTTTGGGTCTTCTAGGTATAGAATCATATTGTCAACAAATAGTGCTAATTTAAGTTCTTCTTTTCCTATGTGTATTCCTTTAATTTCTTTCATCTGTCTAATTGATCTGGCCAGTGTTTCAAGAACTGTGTTGAATAGAAGTGGTGAAAGGAGGGCATCCCTGTCTTGTTCCAGTTTTTAGAGGAAATGCCTTCAATTTTTCTCCGTTTAGAATGATGTTGGCTTGAGGTTTAGCATAGATAGCCTTTACAATGTTGAGATACGTTCCTATTATCCCTAGTTTTTCTAATGTTTGACCATAAAGTGGTGCTGTATTTTGTCAAATGTTTTTTCTGCATCTATTGAGATGATCATATGATTCTTATCTTTAAATCTGTTGATGTGATGAATTACATTTATTGATTTCCATATGTTGAACCAATCTTGCATCCCTGGGATGAATTCCACTTGATCATGGTGCACTATCTTTTTGATATGTTTTTGTATTTGATTTGCCAGAATTTTATTGAGAATTTTTACATCTGTGTTCATCAGAGATATTGGTCTGAAGTTTTCTTTCTTTGAGATGTCTTTGCCTGGTTTGGGGATCAGGATGCTATTGGCCTCATTAGAATGAGTTTGGAATTACTGCCTCTTTTTATATTTCTTGAAATAAATTGAAGAGTAATAGTATTAGTTTTTCTTTAGAGGACTTGTAGAACTCGGCTGTTTATCCATCTGGTCCTGGGCTGTACTTGGTTGATAAGCTTCTGATGGCATTTTCTAATTCCTCACTTGATATTGGTCTATTTAAATTGTGAATATCTTCCTGACTCAATCTGGGCAAATCGTATGACTTAAAAAATTTGTCGATGCCTTCAATGTTTTCTATTTTATTGGAGAATAAGTTTTCAAAATAATTTCTAATTATCCTCTGTATTTCTGTAGTGTCTGTTGTGATATTACCTTTTTCATCGTGTATGCTAGTAATTTGAGTTCTCTCTCTCCTTCTCTTAGTTAGTGTGGCTAAGGGTCTGTCAATTTTATTTACTTTTTCAAAGAACCAACTTCTTGTTTTGCCAATTTTTTCAATTGTTTCTTTTATTTCGATTTCATCTCTAGTTTTAATTATTCCTCGCCTTCTACTACTTTTGCTGATTTATTCTTTTTTTTTTTTTTCCCCTCTAGGGCTTTGAGATGTAGTGTGAGGTCATTTATTTGTTGACTTTTTCTTCTTTTAAGGAATGAATTCCATGCAGTGAGTTTTCCTCTTAGTACTGCTTTCATAGTGTTCCAGAGATTTCAATATGTTGTATCTATGTTATCATTTACCTCTAAGAATTTTTTAATCTTGAGGTCTACTGTGACCATTGTCACAGTAATATTGTTTAATCTCCAGGTGATGGAGAAGTTTTTATTTTTTGTCATTCATTTCCAATTTCATTCCATTATGATCTGATAAAATGCATGGTAGTATCTTCTTTTTTGTATTTGCTAAATCTATTCAGTGGTGAGAGAGGTATGTTAAAGTCACCCAAGATTATTGTGTTGTTGTCAGTTTGACTCTTGAACTTGAGAAGAGTTTGTTTGATGAACATAGCTGCTCCATTGTTGGTGCATAAATATTTATGATTGTTATGTCTGTTGATTATGGCTCCCTTGAGCAATATGTAATGTCCCTCTTTATCCCTTTTGATTAACTTTGGCTTGAAGTCTACTTTATTTGATATAAGTATGGAAACCCCTGCTTCCTTCCACAGTTCATGTGAATGGTATTGGTATGATTTTTCCCAACCTTTCACCTTCAGTCTGTGTATGTCTTTTCCTATAAGATCAGTCTCCTGGAGGCAGCATATTGTTGGGTCTTCTTTTTTATCCAATCTGCTAGCCTATGTCTTTTGATTGGTGAGTTTAAGCCATTTAGGGTTACTATTGAGACATGGTTTGTATTTCCAGCCATATTTGTTTATTTTTGTTATTTAACTTGAGTTGGTTTTCCTCTTTAATTAGTTTTTCCTTTAATGTACTACCTCCTTCTGCTGATGTCCATTGTTGTTTTTCATTTCCTCTTCATGAAATATTTTGCCAAGGCTGTTTTGTAATTCCAGTTTTCTTTTAACTTTGGTTTATCGTGGAAGGTTTTTGTTTCATCTTCAAATCTAAAGCTTAATTTTGCTGGATACAAGATTCCCCATTATGTTGGCACCCATTATGTTGTTTCAGAATCTTCACGCTTTCAGGGTCTGTGTTGAAAAATCTGCCATTATCCTAATTGGTTTTCCCTTTTATATAATCTGATTTCTTTCTCTTGTGACTTTTAAAATTCTCTCCTTAATTCTGTATGTTGGGCTTTTCATTATAAAGTGCCTTGGTGTAGATCTTTTGTGATTTTGTACATTTGGCATCCTGTAGGCTTCTTGAATTTGGATTTCTAATTCATTCTTCTTGCTTGAAAAGTTTTCTGATATTATTTCATATCTGATATTATTTCATATTGGTTTGGACCTCTGTGCATGCCTTCCTTATCCCAGTAACTCTTAAATTTGGTCTTTTTATGCTATCCCCTATTTCTTGGATGTTCTGCTCGTGGTTTCTTATCATTTTCACTATGAAGTCAATGTTCTTTTTAAGATGAAATACTTTATCTTCATTGTCTGATGTCCTATCGTCTAACTGGTCTGCTATGTTGGTGATGCTTTCATTCGAGTTTTTAATTTGGTTTATTCTTTCTTTCATTTCAAGGATTTCTGGGTTTTTTTTAAATTTTTTATTACCTCTGCTTCCTTATTGAGTTGATCTTTTGCTTCTTCAATTTGTTTATGTAGCTCATTGTCGAAGTGATCTTTCACTGCCTGTATTTGTTCTCATATATCTTCTTTGAGATCACAGAACATTTTAACCATAAAGCATATTTAAGCATATCCTGAAATCTTTCTCTGTCATTTTTTCTTAGCTGCCAATGCTTCTAATGATGTGTTGTCTTGATTTGTTTTTGGTACTTTTTTCCCTTGTCTTTTCATGTTGCTCATGTGTCTTCCTTTCCAGCTCTGTGTGTCTGGTGTGTTATTATTTTTACCCTATAGATTTGTAGTGCTCTTGTAGGGTTCCAAGATTCCTCCTTTGTTGGGAAGGACAATGTTAACAGATCCCAATATCAACAATACATCACCTATGAATAAATTTTTGTTATTAAGACATTTATAGTTTAGTCTCAATGTCCAGAAATGTTGGATTCAATTATTATTTACAATATAATCAGTAGTTTCATAAAAAAGTTTACAGTTTCTGGCGGTGGGCAATGAAATGGGGGTCGGATGTAGGATGATATGCTGCTCAAATGGAGGTCTGATTTGATAGCCACACCCACCAAAATGGCAAGAGAGGTTTTCCAAGATGGAGTCGGACTGCTTCCAGTAACAAGGTGTCTGATGAGGTCGGGGAGCTGGGTGATGGCTTTATGCTGTGGATGGATAGCACCTGAGTGACCTGCATTCAAGCAGAGAGCAGTCTGGAGTTCTGCAGAGGTGCAGATAGGTGATTTTGCTAATCCGCTTGAGAGCCCTGCGTGAGCTAGAACTTCGGGCTTTGGTTCTGGAGTCCAGAGTTCCACTCGAACACAGAGGCTCTGATTTCTGTGTGGGTGGTTGCACTCCTGGTGATTTCTGCAACAGTCTGCGTATAGGGATCCTCTCACACTCTTTGAGATGTTGCATTTCGTCTAGGTGAGAACTTGTGGAGAAGTTGCCTGTCTGCTTTCTTGGTTTCATGTCACAGAACAGCCAGAAACAGGTCTTCCTCTATTCCGCTATCTTGGATCCCCCTTGGGTTTTGTTTTCTTTAGAAGAGATTTCTTTCTTTGGACTGTTTTTATTTTTCCACCTTATCTAAAATATAACTAGAAAGTAAAAAGTGACTGAAGATATACTTTAGTGGTAGAAAACTTGCCTAGATCTTAGATTGTGTAAGGCCTAGTTTGATGCCCAGTGCCACCAAAAAAAAAAAGGAAAAGGTAAAGGTAAATTTCTGGTTTATACAATAAGATGGTTTTCTATACATACTCATTGTGTGAGGATTACCATCATTATGTGCTTTACTACACAGTTACCATTGGTTGTGTGATGACATTTAAGGTGTGCTCTCTTAGCACATTTCAAGTAAACAATATATTTGTATTAACTACAGTCATCATGCAGTATATTGTATCCCAAGAACTTTTTATCTTACCACTGAAAACTGCAATTAGACAAGAAAAAGTAATAAAATGTATCTACATTAGAAGGGAAGAAGATATTAACCCCTCTAAGATATATAGTTTGCAAATATCTTCTCGAATTCTGTAGGTGTTTTCATTTTGTTGATTGTTTGCTTTGCTGTACAACAATAGCTTTTTTGTTTGTTTGATGTAGGCTCACTATTTATTTCTTCCCTAATTCCTCTGGCTAGGATTTCCCCTACGATGTTGTATCCAAGTGGTGAGAGTGAGCACCTTCTTTTGTTTCTGGTCTCAGAAGAAAACTTTTACGCTTTTATTGTTGAGTATAATGTTAGCTGTGAGCTTGTCACATATCGCCTTTACTTTGAAGTACCTAACTTATTGAGGTACTGTTATGAAAGGATGTTGAATTTTTTAAAATGCTCTTTTTGTTATTATTTCACATTTATTGATTTGCATATGTTAAACCATCTTTGCATCCTAGGGATAAGTCCCCTTTGAACATAATGTGTGATTCTTTTAATGTTATATGGAACTTGGTTACTTGGTATTTCACTGAGGACTTTTGCATCCATATACATGAGAGATATTGTCCTGTTTTTCTTATTTTATCCTTTGTTGGCTTTGCTGTAAGTAGAATGCTGACCTTTTAGAAATCATTTGGAAATATTTCTACTTCTTCAAATTTATGGAAGAATTTGAGAAGGATTTGCATTAATTTTTATTTAAATGAAATGGACTGAAACCCAGACACGGTGGCACATGAGTGTAATCCCAGTGGCTTGGGAGGCTGAGGCAGGAAGCAAGAGTTCAAAGCCAGCTTCAGCAACTTAGGGAGGCCTGAAGCAACTCAGTGAGACCCGAAGCAACTCAGTGAGACCGTGTTTCTAAATAAAGTACAAACAAAATTTAAAAAGGCTAGGTATATGGCTCAGTGGTTAAGCATCTGTGGGTTCAATCCCCAGTCCCTTACTCCCTCCATCCCTGCAAAAAAAGAAATGAACTGAAATTAAGGGCCCCTCTGAAATTGAGGACAACTTCCTTATGCCTCCTCCTGACATAGGGGGGATATCAAGGAAACTGGGAATGAAAAGTGTTTCTTCTTTGGCCCTTCTAGAACAGGATAATGAAATCTACACATATGTATTTTTTGTCTTTTGGTTCCATTTTACAACATCTCTCTTTTAAAAGTTTTCCTCACCTAGGAGGCCCCATAGACAAAAATATTGAAAAAAAAAATGATAAAACTTCTGAACAGGAATAAAAACAAAGAAACAAGAGCAATAATCAGAACCCCAGTGCAGTGGAGTGATAAGCAGGATGAAGACATTCTACCTTTAACCCTTTGGGAGAAAGAAGACAAAGAGCTCTTAAATTTTTATTTGGGCCAGGCACAATGGCACACGCCTTTAATTCCAGTGGCTTGGAAGGCGGAGGCAGGAGGATCCTTAGTTCAAAGCCAGCGTTGGCAAAAACAAAGCATTAAGCAATTTAGTGAGACTCTGTCTCTAAATAAAATACAAAATAGGGCTGGGGATGTGGCTCAGTGGTTGAATAAATGTGAATTCAATCCCCTGTACCCCCCGCCCAAATTTATTTGAATTTTTTTTTTTTAATAGAAGAATGCCTGGCTTTATTTCCCAGCATCACTGCCATGATTTTTTTCTTGTATTTTTATTGAATTATAATTGTACACAATGATGGGATTCATTATAAATATTTTCATTTGCTCATGATATGACAATATAGTTTGGCCAATATTATTCCCCACTGTTTCTCTTTACTTCATGGGTCTTCCTTCAGTTTTTATGAGGAAATTTTAATTCTTAGGGAAAAACAAATCATATATCTGGATATCCTTAGTCTCATGAAATCTAAGAAGATCTCTTGCTCCTGATAATTTTCAAGCCTTTTGGGAAGGCCAAATAAATTCTAGTGAACAGTCTTGAAAATGTGCTTTGGGACCACAGTATTAACATTATTCTGTTCCAAAACACAGCAGAAACAGATGCTAGAGATTTGTGAGAGCTGTATGTAGAAAGAAAATCTCAGTGAAGGAAGAAACTCATCTTTCTTTTCTGTTATCACTAACAATGTAGTGAACATAGCAAGAGAAGAGCACCTATTCATGTTGGTGAAATTTGTTAATGAATCTTATAACCCGAGAGAGAACTTTGTGGGCTTCCTCCCTCATGCAGCTGATGTAAATATTTTGTCTGTGAAATTCCACACTAGCATAACTGAGGAATGGGGACTGTATGGAATGTTCATTGCATATATTGAATTTTCTTCCAAAATGAAAGTTGTTGTTTCTGGACTTTAAAAAGAAATATCCCCAAGCTATCTACATATACACTTTGATCTTCCTGTGCCTTAAATATGTGACTACAAATTAGTGTCTGTGATGGGGATTTGGTTGTACTAGGGACAGTTGAGTAAACTTGTTCTTTTTTTCCACAGATCATCTCAACTGCTTTTAGCATTTGACAGTAAAATTTCTGTTCTGTTTTAGAAAGGTGATGAAATGGGTAAAGAACTAATGGAAATTTTCTGTTCTCAGTGAAAGGCAGGCATGATACTTTTGAAATTTTAGTATACTTCCTACAAACACTTGTTTTATGTTTAGATGGTATAAATAGTGACACAGTTATTAGATGGAATAACTAGAGCTGGCTGAGCATTTGTACCCTCTAGTGCACAGATTTTGATTTCATTGTATTCTCAAAAATGCTTTATCTTTTACAAGTGTCTTTGGGAAAAACCTCCAGGGGCGATCTCGGATGTCTTCTTAGCAGTTTCACTGTAGTGCTGCATTCACTCAGTGAAGTAATGGGAAATGTTGAAGTTTATCAGGAATTTTCTTTTGAGGAAATCACAAATTTAGCAACAAAACTTGATTTCCAAATGGAAAGTCCCTAGGAGATTCCATAGGGCTCATCAAGGTAAATTGGAATCTCAATTAATCTCTCAGGACTACCATTAAAAACAATTTTTTGTGTTCCAATATTGGAGTACATTATTCAGAAATTTAAAGGTACATTCTCAGGTGTGTCTCAGAGTCTTACATGCTTATCTCTGGTACCCTCTGTCAGGGAAAAACTCAAATTCTATACATCAGAGGTATTAACATGTACAGAAGTGACTTACCCAATCCAGACATGCTCTCAGCTTAGTTTTTTTTTTTTGTTAGAGAATCAAATGGAAATCAGAGGGAAAGATATATAAAGTTTCCACCCATTATTTATGCAGCCCCCATCTGCCTGACATCAGATTTTTTCCTAATGTATATGTATTACTAAAGGTTCCATGCATTTTTCCAGTGATGAAGATTGAGAATAAGCACTGTGAAAATGGACAAAAGTATCTGAAAGCATACTAGAGGAGCATTTTGACAAACCAATGTTCAAGTAACTTGGCTTTGCTTAACATAAATTTTGATATAAAATATAATTTGTATTTAATGGTAGACATATATCAAACTCTATACAACTAAATTAGAGTTCCCTACAGATAATTCAGAAGCCCTTAAAAATACCTAACAGTCTTTTAAAGTGGACTTTCTTTTATGTTTGATATTTGAAGAAAAGCCATAAGGTATATGTAGGTCACTTAATCACCGGATATCTTTGCCTATAGACCTTCCTTTGAATACATTATTCATTGACAGTCTGCCTATTTAAGTGGTCCCTCTTTGAACTGTCATGCTTTGAATGCCTATTTGTTCACTTCTGTGTGATCTCTGCTAATGAAACTCTCGAATTGTTTTAGTTAAGTCAGTTTAGAAATAACATTTGTTATCATGATGAGTGCAATTGTCAGGTACTGAGTTAGGAATATTTTTCAGAAATAAATTTTGAGTAAGGATTATATTTTATAAAATATTATATGACACCATGGACTTTTTTGTTGTTGTTCTAATTAGTTATACATGACAGCAGAATGCATTGTAATTCATTATATGCAAATAGAGCATAACTTTTCATTTCTCTAGTTGTACACAATGTAGAGTCGCAAACATATGTGCAGTCATACATGTACCTAGGATAAGGATATTCATCTCATTCCACTATCTTTCCTGTCCCCATGTCCCCTCCCTTCCCCTACCTCTCCTTGCCTAATCAAAGTTCCTTCATTCCCATCCCCATCTGCTTTATGGATCAGTATCCACTTACCAAAGAGAACATTCGGCCTTCGATTTTTTCAGATTGGCTTACTTCACTTAGCATGATATTCTCCAGCTCCGTCCATTTGCCTGCAAATGTCATAATTTTATTCTCTTTTAATGTTGAGTAATATTCCAGGTACCACAGTTTCTTTGTCTGTTCATCTGTTGAAGGGCATCTAGATTGAACCACAGTTAAGCAATTGTGAATTGAGCTACTGTGAACATTGATGTAGGTGTGTCACTATGGTATGCTGATTTTAAGTCTTTTGGGTATAGAACAAGGAATAGGATAGCTGGATCAAAAAAGATTTCTAAAGAATCTCCATACTGCTTTCCATAGTAGTTACACCAATTTGCAGTGCCACCAGCAATGTATGAGTATACCTTTTTCCCTGCATCCTCACCAACACATATTGTTATTTGTATTTTTGATAATTGCCATTCTGACTGGAGTGAGATGAAATTTTAGAGTAGTTTTGATTTGCATTTCTCTAATTACTAGAGAAGTTGAACCTTTTTTCATGTATTTGTTGATAGATTATATATGTTCTTCTGAGAAGTGTCTGTTCAGTTCCTTAGTCCATTTATTGATTTTTTTTTTTTTTTTTGGTGTTACGGTTTTTGAGTTCTTAATATATCCTAGAAATTAGTGCTTCATCTGATGTGCGTAGAGTAAATAAGTTCTCCCTCTATGTGGGCTCTCTCTTCACATTATTGATTGTTTCTTTTGTTGAAAAGAATCTTTTTAGTTTGAATCCATCCCACTTATTAATTCCTGATTTTATTTTTGTGCTTTAGGCATCTTTTTAAGGAAGTCAGGACCTAATCTGACATGATGAAGATTTGGGCCTACTTTTTCTTCTATTAGGTGCAGGGTCTCTAGTATAATTCCTAGGTCCTTGATCCACTTTGAGTTGAGTTTTGTGTATGGTAAGAGATACTGGTTTAATTTCATTTTGCTGCATATGGATTTCCAGTTTTCCCAGCATCATTTGTTGAAGAGGTTATCTTTTTGCCAATGTATGTTTTCGGCACCTTTGTCTTGTATGCAATAACTTTATTCATGTGGGTTTTTCTCTGTGTCTTCTATTCTGAACCATTTATCTACATATCTATTTTGTGCCAATTCCATACCTTTTTTTGTTAACTGAAGCTCTGTAGATACTTTAAGATCTGGTATTGTGATGCCTCCTGCTTCACTTTTCTTGCTAAGCATTGCTTTGGCTATTCTGGGTATCTTGTTTTTCCAAATGAATTTTATGATTGTTTTTTTTTTTTCTCTTTCTATGAGGAATGTGTTGAGGTTTTAAAAAATTGGAATTGCATGAAATCTGTATACTGCTTTTGGTAGTATGGTCATTTTGATAATATTAATTCTTCCTATCCAAGAACATACCATGGACCTTTGACTAATAAAAGTTTTAAGTATGTTCTTATAAATGTGTAATGGACATTGAATTACCAGAGAGAGTAGCTTGTGAGCTCACCAATCAAGGGATTCAGTGTAGATTTTTTTTTCTTTTTTAAATGAATTTAAAAGAACAGGTTAAAGTTTGGATGGAAGCGCTTGCCACAGTAGTTCCACATCTAGTTGTTGCTTTTGCATTTTTTTGTTGATCCTGCATTTTCATAAGCTTTTTAGCAGGTAAATGTTAAACATGTCTGCTTCATGGTTAAGACAAAATCAGCCCATGGGTACTGTGTCAAATGATTTGTCCTCTTTTTTCTTGAATATTTCTGCTGTCTCATCTTGATTTATGAGCAAAACCCAGAAAATCTACAAAAAATATTTTGTGATTTATCTAGAACTAATACAGAAAATATTGCTATTATTTTTGGTGAAGAAAATCAGTTTTGTATAGTTTATTTCAATCTAAATAAAATGTGAATTAAAAACAATAATTCAGCCTTGGTAGGTATATAGGATTTATACCTAAGTTTTTTTTTTAATTTTTTTGTTTTTTTTTTATTTTTTTTATTGGTTATTCAAAACATTACAAAGATTGCAGAATCACATCGGTTACACATCCACATTTTTACATAATACCATAATAGTAACTGTTGTATTCTGTTACCTTTCCTATCCTCTACTATCCCCCCTCCCCTCCCCTCCCATCTTCTCTTTCTACCCCATCTACTGTAATTCATTTCTCTCCTTATTTTTTCCCCATTCCCCTCACAAACTCTTATATGTAATTTTGTATAACAATGAGGGTCTCCTTCCATTTCCAAGCAATTTCCCTTTTCTCTCCCTTTCCCTCCCACTTCATGACTCTGCTTATTGTTAATCTTTTCCTCCTGCTCTTCCTCCCTGCTCTGTTCTTGGTTGCTCTCATTATATCAAAGAAGACATTTGGCATTTGTTTTTTAGGGATTGGCTAGCTTCACTTAGCATAATCTGCTCTAGTGCCATCCATTTCCCTGCAAATTCCATGATTTTGTCATTTCTTAGTGCTGCGTAGTACTCCATTGTGTATAAATGCCACATTTTTTTTATCCATTCATCTATTGAGGGGCATCGGGGTTGGTTCCACAGTCTAGCTATTGTGAATTGTGCTGCTATGAACATCGATGTGGCAGTATCCCTGTAGTACGCTCTTTTGAGGTCTTCAGGGAATAGTCCGAGAAGGGCAATAGCTGGGTCAAATGGTGGTTCCATTCCCAGCTTTCCCAGGAATCTCCATACTGCTTTCCATATTGGCCTCACCATTTTGCAGTCCCACCAGCAATGTATAAGAGTACCCTTTTCCCCACATCCTCGCCAGCACTTGTTATTGTTCGACTTCATAATGGCTGCCAATCTTACTGGAGTGAGGTGGTATCTTAGGGTGGTTTTGATTTGCATTTCTCTGACTGCTAGAGATGGTGAGCATTTTTTCATGTACTTGTTGATTGATTGTATGTCCTCCTCTGAGAAGTGTCTGTTCAGGTCTTTGGCCCATTTGTTGATTGGGTTATTTGTTTTCTTATTGTTTAATTTTTTGAGTTCTTTGTATACTCTGGATATTAGGGCTCTATCTGAAGTGTGAGGAGTAAAAATTTGTTCCCATGATGTAGGCTCCCTATTTACCTCTCTTATTGTTTCTCTTGCTGAGAAAAAACGTTTTAGTTTAAGTAAGTCCCATTTGTTGATTCTTGTTTTTAACTCTTGTGCTATGGGTGTCCTATTAAGGAATTTGGAGCCCGACCCCACAATATGTAGATCGGAGCCAACCTTTTCATCTATCAGACGCATAGTCTCTGATTTGATATCAAGGTCCTTGATCCATTTTGAGTTAACTTTTGTGCATGGCGAGAGGAGGGGATTCAGTTTCATTTTATTGCATATAGATTTCCAGTTTTCCCAGCACCATTTGTTGAAGATGCTATCCTTCCTCCATTGCATGCTTTTAGCCCCTTTATCGAATATAAGATAGTTGTAATTTTGTGGATTGGTTTCTGTGTCCTCTATTCTATACCATTGGTCCACCCGCCTGTTTTGGTACCAGTACCATGCTGTTTTCGTTACTATTGCTTTGTAGTACAGTTTGAAATCTGGTATCGCTACACCTCCTGATTCACACTTCCTGCTTAGAATTGCTTTTGCTATTCTGGGTCTTTTATTTTTCCATATGAATTTCATGATTGCTTTATCTATTTCTACAAGAAATGCCGTTGGGATTTTGATTGGCATTGCATTGAACCTATAGAGAACTTTTGGTAATATTGCCATTTTGATGATGTTAGTTCTGCCTATCCATGAACAGGGTATATTTTTCCATCTTCTGAGATCTTCTTCTATTTCTCTCTTTAGGGTTCTGTAGTTTTCATTGTATAAATCTTTCACCTCTTTTGTTAGGTTGATTCCCAAGTATTTTATTTTTTTTGAGGCTATTGTGAATGGGGTAGATGTCCTCATTTCCAGTTCAGAAGATTTGTCGCTGATATACAGGAATGCCTTTGATTTATGCGTGTTGATTTTATATCCAGCCACTTTGCTGAATTCATTTATTAGCTCTAGTAGTTTCTTTGTAGACCCTTTTGTGTCTTCTAGGTATAGGATCATATCATCCGCAAATAGTGATAATTTAAGTTCTTCTTTTCCTATTTTTATGCCTTTAATTTCTTTCGTCTGTCTAATTGCTCTGGCCAGTGTTTCAAGAACTATATTGAATAGAAGTGGTGAGAGAGGGCATCCCTGTCTTGTTCCAGATTTTAGAGGGAATGCCTTCAGTTTTTTTCCATTTAGAATGATGCTAGCCTGAGGCTTAGCATATATAGCTTTTATAATTTTGAGGTAAGTTCCTGTTATCCCTAGTTTTTCTAATGTTTTGAACATAAAGGGATGCTGTACTTTGTCGAATGCTTTTTCTGCGTCCACCGAGATGATCATATGGTTCTTATCTTTAAGTCTATTGATGTGGTGAATAACGTTTATTAATTTCCGTATATTGAACCAGCCTTGCATCCCAGGGATGAATCCTACTTGATCATGGTGCACAATCTTTTTGATATGTTTTTGTATACGATTTGCCAGAATTTTATTGAGGATTTTTGCATCTAAATTCATTAGGGGTATTGGTCTGTAGTTTTCTTTCTTTGAGGTGTCCTTCTCTGGTTTGGGAATCAGGGTGATATTGGCCTCATAGAATGAATTTGGGAGTTCTCCCTCTTTTTCTATCTCCTGAAATAGATTATGGAGTATTGGTATTAGTTCCTCTTTAAATGTTTTGTAAAACTCTGCTGTATATCCATCCGGTCCTGGGCTTTTCTTGGTTGGTAGTCTTTTGATGGCTTCTTCTATTTCCTCTCTTGATATTGATCTGTTTAGGTTGTTTATATCTTCCTGATTCAATCTGGGTAGTTCATATGTCTCAAGGAATTTATCTATGCCTTCACTATCTTCTATTTTATTAGAGTATAGGGTTTCAAAATAATTTCTAATTATCGTCTGTATTTCTGAATTGTCTGTTGTGATGTTGCCTTTTTCATCCCGTAAGCTAGTAATTTGGGTTCTCTCTCTTCTTCTCTTTGTTAGTGTGGCTAGTGGTCTATCAATCTTATTTATTTTTTCAAAGAACCAACTTTTAGTTTTGTCAATTTTTTCGATTGTTTCTTTTGTTTCGATTTCATTGATTTCTGCTCTAATTTTAATTATTTCTTGCCTTCTACTGTATTTGCTGCTGATTTGTTCTTCTTTTTCTAAGGCTTTGAGGTGTAGTATGAGGTCATTTATTTGTTGGCTTTTCCTTCTTTTAAGGAATGAACTCCATGAAATGAATTTTCCTCTTAGTACTGCTTTCATAGTGTCCCAAAGATTTCGATATGTTGTTTCTGAGTTTTCGTTTACCTCTAAGAATTTTTTAATTTCCTCTTTGATGTCTTCTGTAACCCTTTGTTCATTCAGTAGCATATTGTTTAATCTCCATGTGATGTAGGGTTTTTCCTTTCTCCTTTTATTATTGATTTCCAATTTCATTCCATTATGATCAGATAAAATGCATGGTAGTATCTCAACTCCTTTGTAATTGCTAAGCTTTGCCCTGTGACATAATATATGGTCTATTTTTGAGAAGGATCCATGTGCTGCTGAGAAGAAAGTGTATCCGCTTGATGTTGGGTGGTATATTCTGTATATATCAATTAAGTCTAAGTTATTTATTGTATTATTGAGCTCTATGGTTTCTTTATTCAATTTTTGTTTGGAAGATCTGTCCATTGGTGAGAGAGGTGTATTAAAATCTCCCATGATTATTGTGTTGTGGTCTATTAGACTCTTGAACTTGAGAAGAGTTTGTTTGATGAACGTAGCTGCACCATTGTTTGGGGCATATATATTAATGATCGTCAAGTCTTGTTGGTGTATGGTTCCCTTGAGCAGTATGTATTGTCCTTGTTTATCCCTTTTGATTAACTTTGGCTTGAAGTCTATTTTATTTGATACAAGTATGGACACCCCTGCTTGCTTCCGGGGTCCGTATGAGTGATATGATTTTTCCCAACCTTTCACCTTCAGTCTGTGTATGTCTTTTCCTATCAGATGAGTCTCCTGTAGGCAGCATATTGTTGGATCTTTTTTTTAATCCATTCTACTAGCCTATGTCTTTTGATTGGTGCATTTAAGCCATTAACATTTAGGGTTACTATTGAGATATGGTTTGTATTTCCAGCCATATTTGGTTATGTATGACACTTAACATGATTAGTTTTTCCTCTATGCTTAGTTTTTCCTTTATTGTACTACCTCCCGTTGTTGGTTTTCATTGTTATTTTTCATTTCCTCTTCCTGTAATGTTTTGCCAAGGATGTTTTGAAGAGCTGGTTTTCTAGCTGCAAATTCTTTTAACTTTTGCTTATCGTGGAAGATTTTTATTTCATCTTCAATCCTGAAGCTTAATTTCGCTGGATACATGATTCTTGGTTGGAACCCTTTTTCTTTCAGCGTTTGAAATATGTTGTTCCAGGATCTTCTAGCTTTCAGAGTCTGTGTTGAAAGATCAGCAGTTATCCTGATTGGTTTACCCCTAAATGTAATCTGCTTCCTCTCTCTTGTGGCTTTTAAGATTCTCTCCTTATTCTGTATGTTGGGCATCTTCATTATTATATGTCTTGGTGTGGATCTCTTATGATTTTGTATATTCGGTGTCCTGTAGGCTTCTAGTATTTGGATTTCTTTTTCATTCTTTAAGTCTGGGAAGTTTTCTAGTATTATTTCATTGAATAGATTACTCATTCCCTTGGTTTGGACCTCTGTACCCTCTTGTATCCCAATAACTCTTAGGTTTGGTTTCTTGATGTTATCCCATAATTCTTGGATGTTCTGCTCATGATTTCTTAACATTCTCGCTGAGCTGTCTATGTTCTTTTCAAGTTGAAAAACTTTGTCTTCGTTGTCTGAAGTTCTATCTTCCAAGTGTTCTACTCTGCTGGTAATACTCTCATTTGAGTTTTTAATTTGGTTTATTGTTTCCTGCATTTCCAGGATTTCTGTTTGTTTGTTTTTTATATCCTCTATCTCCCTATAGAGTTGATCTTTTGCTTCTTGGATTTGTTTATGTAATTCATTGTCAAAGTGATTTTTCATTGTCTGAATTTGATGAATAATGTCTTCCTTGAGACTCCAGATCATCTGAAGCATGTATATCCTGAACTCTTTGTCTGACAGTCCATCAGCTGCAGATATTACCTCATCTAATGTTGAATTGACCTGTATTGTTTGTGGTCCTTTCTTTCCTTGTCTTTTCATACTGCTCATGGTTCTTTCTAGCTTTGTGAAACTGTT
Organism: Callospermophilus lateralis; assembly: GCF_048772815.1. NCBI lineage: Eukaryota > Metazoa > Chordata > Mammalia > Rodentia > Sciuridae > Callospermophilus > Callospermophilus lateralis. Next base: position 65,682,519 of record NC_135307.1, on the reverse strand, counting down.
GAGCTAATGTTTTTCCCCTTATATATTTGTATTGTTCTTGAATAGCTCCAATATCCCTCTTTTTCGGAGAAAGACAATGTTAACAGATCCCAATATCAACAGTACATTATCTAAGGACAAGTTTTCATTATTAATACATTTATAGTTAGATTCTAAGACTATAGATATTGGATTTAATTATTACTTAAGAATATATTCCTTAGTTTCATAAAAGGCGTACCTGGTGGCATATAGAAAACTTAATTTCAGACGAAGGATGTTATACTTAAAGAGAAAGGAGTGAGGGAATGAGGTTAAACTAACTTAGCACCTTTGGAAAACTCTAACCACTCGACTGGTAATTTATGGAAGAATGTATAGATTCAACCTCCTATTTAGATAGTTACCCTATGTATAGATAGCAAAAGTTAGGAGACTGAAAGTGGTATAGAGAGAATATGAATTAAAAAAAAAAAGAAAAGAAATAACAAGGAAGAAAAGAGAAATAAGAGAAGGGAAGGGAAGTAAGATAGAAATACAGAAAAAAATGGGGGGGAGGTGGGGTATATGCAATTCCTCTATATTATATTACTTTGGTAATTCAGTTGTTCATGCTCAGTTCTTGGTTTCACATATGCTGAAGTTGTGGAAGAGAGAGAAGAAAAGAGAAAGAGAGGAAAAACAAACAAACAAAAAAAAAACACAAAAGTCTCTCAGAACACTGTTTTCCTTGCTTCCAGTAGGTGGCGTTGTCTATTCCTAGTTTGAGCCTCTGTATTCAGGGTGGTGGGTATAGCCAGTGTGAAGGGAAATGAGCTTCCACCTGTATCTTCCCTACTCTAGTCTCTGAGGTAGAAACCAGGTGCCTCTACAGTTGTTGTTTTGTGTTGATAGCTACAATCCCCAAAAGCTTGTGGGAAATATTTTGAGTTATCGCAGCTAAGGGTGGGGGAGTTGGAAACCGGGTACCTGGATCAGCCGCAACTGTGCTGGTAGCCACACCCACTTTGATGGATTTTAAGGGTTGATGGGCTTCCTGGAGACTAGCGCTCAGGGCGGGGACCGGACTTCCTCCTCCGGTCTGGCTGAGCGGCTGGCGCCTTCCTGCTCCGGTCTGGCTGGGCGGCTGTCGCGGCTTCCTGCTCCGGTCTGGCTGGGCGGCTGTCGCGGCTTCCTGCTCCGGTCTGGCTGGGCGGCTGTCGCGGCTTCCTGCTCCGGTCTGGCTGGGCGGCTGTCGCTATACCTAAGTTTTTATCCATTACTTATGTTATTGACATACAATTGTTCATAGTAGTCTTATAATCCTTTGTATTTCTTGGTATCCATCGTAATGTCTCCTTTTGCACTTATCATTTTTTTTGAAACCTTTCTTTTTTTTCCTTTGGATAATCTAGATAAAGATTTGTCAATTTTGTTAACCTTTTCAGACAACCAACTCTTAGTTTTATTTATCTTTTTCTATTCTTTTTCTAGTCTCTATTTCATTTATTTCTACTCAGTATCGTTTCCTTCCTCCTCCTATCTTTAGCTTTAGTCTATTTTTTTTCTGGTTCCTTGAGATTAATTTAGATCAAGATCTTTTCTGTTTTGCCCTTCCTTCCTTCCTTCCTTCCTTCCTTCCTTCCTTCCTCCCTCCCTCCCTCCCTCCCTCCCTCCCTCCTCATTTATCACTGCAAAATTCTCTCCTAGCGCTGCTTTTGCTGCATGAGCTTTATTAGTTTGTTACAATTCCATTTTTTTTCTCAAGATACATTTTTATTTTCCTTTTATTTCTTTTATCTATTAATCAAGAGTGTTTACTTTGTTTTTGTGGTTAGAAATGATAACCTAATATGGGACTGGGAGTGTAGCTCATTGGTAGTGCACTTGCCTAGGATGTGGGGGGCCCTGGATTCAACCTCTATCCCTGAAAAAAAAAAAAGAAAATATATCTGTTGTGATTTTAATCTTATTAAATTTGTTAAGATTTATTCTGTGGCACAATATATAATCTGTCCTGGAGAATGTTTCATGTATGGTTGGAAAGGATCTGTTTTATGCTATTATTAGCTAAAACATTCTATAAGTTTGTCAGGTGCATTTGGTCCTCAGTGTTATTCAAGTGTACTGTTCCCTCATTGATTTTTTTTTTTTTAATCTGGGTGATGTATGCATTATTGAAAATAGAATATTGAAACCCTGCTATTTTTGTATTGCTATCTATTTTTCCTTTAGTTCTGTTAATATTTGCTTTATTTGGCTTCACGCTACTATTTGGGATGTATATGTATTTATAATTGTTATATCCTTTTTATGAATTTAACCTTTTTATTATGCAGTGACCTTCTTTGTCTCTTGTGACAAATTTTGGCTAAATCTTTTTTGTCTGATGTAAATATAGCCATCCTTATCCCTGTTTGGTTATCGTCCCTTCATTTCCCCCTTTTTTTCATTCTTGTTTAGCTTGTGTGTGTCTTACAAGCTAAGAAGTGAATTTCTTATTTGCAACACAGTGTTGGATCTTATCTGTTTAACCAAACTGGGTCTTTTGTTTGGAGAATTTAATCTGTTACACTTCATTATAATTTATGATGAATTGTTGGGTGGGTAAGACTGCTCTCAGACTCCAGGTGAAATGGACTAGTGCTGAGTTACATAGCTGTATTGCGGAACTGCTTGGTGTAGGACCAAGATCTGCCGGGCTGATCCAGGGACACAGGATAGAAGTTTCTCTGGGCAGGACCAGACAAAATTGCTCTTAGACCACAAGCCAAGTTACAGGACTGTTTCAGGGTTCATAGTTGAGTTTACAATTGATGGACCTCTCACCCAGGGATCAGTGGTAAATAAGCTATGAGTAAAGTCTTTTCTTTATTCCCCATGATGAGGGCATTGTTTTGTTTTTTGGAATATGGCTCCCATTGTTCATTACTCTAAATACCAGGGGACCAAATATCATGTTTAGATCTAGGATTCAAGTTCACTTAAGATTTTTAGCAAAATACTCTGTTTACCTGTTTAACCTATTACTTGGATGCTAATAACTAATAGAGCCAATCTTTGCCTTCTACCACAGTTGGGCAATCAACTGATAGTAATTAATAATACTTCTTGTCTTTTAAAAGCTTTAATAGGATTTTAAAGAATTTAAAGGAGTTGATGATATAATAAATAATGGCAGAGTAGCATATTAATTATTATTTGCTATACTGGTCTCAAAAATTAGTATCACTAGATTTTTAATTGATTCTATTCTAGTAATTGCATATGACCATATTTCATAGTAACAGTAAAATTTACCACTGCTTTTGATACCATTGAAATGAATTGGCCTCAGCTTCCATCTTTGAAATAGTTAAAAAAATAAGTATTACACAGCGATTATTTCAGTCAATATTTTATTATTTATTTAGCATTGTAGATTCAGCGCTTGAATTTATGGGGTTTAGATTTGTATCTTAACCTCTATGTGTTTTTGTCATATCGTATTTTCAGGTTACCCCAGAGACATATTTAATTTAATTGTTTCTTTTGTCATCTTCATGTTGCCAGACACCAGTTCATGAAATAGTTATCAGAGTTGCTTCTTTTTGCTTTTAAGTTATAGCAATTATTAAATTTCAGGAAGGCTCACAATGAACTATGTCTCAACTAAGTTGACTGAAACCTTTGGCAAAACAGTGTGCTGAAACAGCAATTTTATTTCCCTTGCCTAGTCTGAATTGTCTCATTATCAGTAATTTATAAGGCAACTTTGCTAAAGCTAAGGTTTGATGTCCTCTCAGATGGTGAATGATGCTTATAACTAATCATAGTGATTAGCCATTTGCAGATGTGCAAAAAAACTATCATGAAGGATTATATAGCAAAGAAGAGGACTTTGAATCAGATAAGGAGCAAGCATTATCTGATTATAGGGAAAGATTGATAGGTTAATAGTTTATAAATTTGTTAGATTTTCTAATCATAGATGTTGTGGCCCAGTGACTTAATTTTTCAATATCTTTGGAACACAGATACTTTGAAAGGTCCAAGAATTTATATTTCCACTCTTAAAAAGTTAAGGTTTGTGAACCTTGACATCTTGTTTGTGTTTTATTTCTCTTTCTCTCTCTCTCTCTCTCTCTCTCTCTCTCTCTCTCTCTCTCTCTCTCACACACACACACACACACACACACACACATGGGAAGGGGAGATCTTAAGTTCTTTGAGATGATTTTTTTTATTCTTTTTAGATATACATGATAGTAGAATGTATTTTGACATATTATACATACATGGGGTATGACTTCTCATTCTTGTGGTTGTACATGATATGGAGTTACACTGGTCATGTATTCATATATGGACATAAGAAATTTATGTCCAATTCATTCTACTGTCTTTCCTACTCCCAATATCTTCTCCCTTCCCTCATTCCCCTTTGTCTAATCCAGTGAACTTCCATTCTTCTCTCTCTACCCCCTTATTGTGTATTAGCACCCTCATATCAGAGAGAACATTCAGCCTTTGGTTTGGGGGGATTGGCTTATTGTACTTAGCATAATGGTATCCATGGATGGTCTCCAGTTTCATCCATTTACCAGCAAATGCCATCATTTCATTCTTCTTTTTGGCTGAATAATATCCCATTGAGTGTGTGTGTGTGTATGTGTGTGTGTGTGTGTGTGTGTGTGTATCCCTTTTTTTTATCCATTTGTCTGTTGAAGGACATCTAGGTAGGTTCCATAGCTTAGCTTTGTGAATTGTGCTGCTATAAATATTGATGTGGCTGTGTCACTCTAGTATGATGATTTTAAGCCCTTTGCATATATATCAAGGAGTGGGATTCCTGGGTCAAATGGTGGTTCTATTCCAAGTTATCTGAGGAATGAGATATGATTTTATTGAGACTTTTATTAAACTGTAACATGGATCCTCTTAAATTTGGGCCTTTTTTCCTTGCATAATTGCCTTTCTACTAAGGAATCTAGGTATATTTTTCAAGTGGTACTAGACATTTGCATATGAAGTTGTATTTATCCTGTTTATTGCTTAGTCTTTATCAACTAGATGATGATTCTCTATCTTAAGAGAATACTTTTCCTAATAATAAAGTTTGTTTTAAGAGAAGAATCTCTCTAGGTGGAAAGCATGCCTTGTCTAGTAGCCTTGATTCTGTTTTATCTGCCCTCACCACACATCTGTGTGGGAGTGGTTTCCAAACTCAAGAATGGTTTTGGCATTAAAAATAATCACTAAGTATTTCCTTTATGCCCATCACTTGATAAAGACTCTTTATTCATTGCTTATTTATCCAGCACAATAACCCTATGACATAGCAATATTACAGTAGTCCCTTATATCCACCATTTTGCTTTCCACAATGAGTTACCCATTGGCAACTACATTCTGAAAACATTAAATAGAAAATTCCAAAAATAAATAGTTCATGAGTTTTTTAAAATGTACATTCATTCTAGGTATCATGATGGAATTACATGCCATTCTCCTAAGATGTGAATCATCCCTTTATCTAGCATATCCATGCTTTATATGCCACCCTCCTATTTGTCACTTTCTCGGTTATCAGATGGATGGTTGCAGTATTACAGTGCTTGTGTTCACATTACCCTTGTTGTGTTTATTAATAGCCCCAAAGTGCAAGATTAGTGATTAGTGATATTTGTTTTAGTCAGCTTTTTCACTGCTGTGATAAAAGACCCGACCAGGACAATTGTAGAGGAGGAAGAGTTTATTTGGAGGCTCACAGTTTCGGAGGTCTCAGTCCATAGACCTCCAGCTCTATTCCCATAGGTTTGAGATGAGGCAGAACATCAGGGCAGAAGAGTGTGGTAGAAAGAAGTGGCTTACATGATGATCAGGAGCAAGAGAGAGACTCCACTCACCAAATACAAAATATGTACCCCAAAGACACATCGCAATGCCCACTTTCTCTAGCCATATCCTACCTGCCTTCAGATAACACTGAATCCCCATCAAGGGATTAATTCACTGGTTGGGTTAAGGCTCTCATAACCCAATCATTTCTCCTCTAAACCTTCTTGCATTGTTCTCACACATGAGCTTTTCGGGATACCTCACATCCAAACCACAACAATATTAATCTCTTACTATGCCTAACTTGTAAACTTTATCATAGATTATGTAGGTATGGGGGCGGAACAGTACTACCTATAGTTTCAGGCATCCACTGGGGGTCTTTGAATAGTCTGCTATGGGTAAAAGGGACTACTATATTTCTCCTATTATAACTAAGGTTATTCTTAAGCTTGGAGAAATTAGATAACTTATATAAGAGCTGTTTTGCTCCAAAATTCTTTCTCTTAATTGCAAAATACTCTGAGGTTTATTTTTTTTCTTCTACACAAGGGGAGATAATTCTTGTAGCACAGCAATATGATGATTAAATTAAGGAAATATATAAATATATAAAATACTTCCCACAGTGCCTAATACATTATAGATTTTAGTAGGCTGTGGTTAGACCTACATAAGGACAATTTGTAAGTAAATATAAATAGAAAACTTTGAGACCCTTCAGGACTGGCAGAGATAAGGGGAAACTGGCTAAGTGCTTAGTAGGAAGAATTTTAAGGTCTAGAACCTATGTCCCAGCTAGGTCAGCTGTCAAGATAGAGATATCCTAAAATTTCTTCTTGGAGATGACAAGGGAAACAGTAGGAGATTAACTCATCCCTATCTCCTGCTCATGTTTTTATCCTTTGTGCTGCAAATTTATCCCCAAAGAGCAAACCAAAGAAAAAGTAACCTTGGACAAAATTTTTCTTGCCCATGATCCAGATTTACCCATGGATTTGACTGTGTTATGTTAATTCCTTTACCTTGGAGTTTTTCTTGCTTGAATTATACCAATATTTTTTCAGCCAAAAAGTGTGAGGGGGGTATGACCATTATATGAAGATTTTAAGAAGTTTTATGTCAGTTTATTGATAAATGACTTTTAAGTAATACTATCTTTGGTGCAAAAATTAAAATGCATGGAATGGTGTGAATATGAGATAGCACTGATCATATGGTGAAATGTGGTACATCTCTGTGCTGGTCCTCAAGGAAACTTGTATCATTAACATTTGAATCAGATGTAAACAAAACTCCCCCTTGTGGTTCATTCCCAGCCATAGTTGAGACAGAACCCACCTCCCCCGCCCACTAAAAAACGAAAGAATTTTGTAACTATTAAAATAGAAAAATAAATTACTAGAAAATACAAAGAACATAAGCATAATCTGCTTCTGAAATGAAGATTTTGATGCCTGTCATAATTGGCTTGTTCTCAAAGTCATAAATTCTGTTCTGTTTTCTGTCTTCAGATATCTGTACTCTATCCTCAGTCGACTAGCACTATTTTCTTGCTTGGGTTTGCATATCCCAAACCTTGATGTGGCTTCATACCAGGGCCTCAAATTTATTGCCTGGTAAATTTGAGGTATCTCCTGGTAGCTTCAGTCAAAAGTAAGACAACAAGATTACCAGTTTGGGGGAACTTCTCTGAGAGATTAGGTTTCAGGGTGAAATCACTGAAAACCCAGGGCTTCTGCAAAATATTTTGGAGTCACCTATAATGGACCACAACTGAAACTTTCTAATTTGATTATCCTCATGTCTTTGGCCAAAAAAATAAAGTTTGCAGGATAGTCCAGTCCAAAAAATGTCAAAGGTCAAATGTTTTCCTTGATATGTAGAAGGGGAGGGGATTTAAAAAAAAAAAAAAAAAAAAAGAGACAGAAAGAAAAAAAATTTCATCAAAATAGATTAAAAAATAGTAGAGTAGATGAATGCGATTGAGGAAGAAGAAGAAGGGATGGAAAAAAAGAGCAGTGGATGAATCTGACTGAACTTTCACATGTACATGCGTGGATGTGGCATGGTGGGTCCCACATCAGGGGTATCCACAAGACACTGATTAAAAATAAATATAGACTGTAAATAGATTGAAGAGAGATTTGGTGGATTGGAGGGCAGAAGTGTTGGGGACTGAATCAGAGCAGGTTAGGTTCCTTGCTTTTGTGATTATGTCAAAGTGTATCCTGATGTTGTATCATAACTAAAAAGAATTTTGTAAAAAAAGTTTGCTGGATATTACTCAGATATTACTCAGGCAATGAAGAACTGGTTTGAATTTAAGGTTGTTTCCTGGACTTTATGCAGTCCCCAGTGGGGAGGCCAAGAAAAAAACATATTTAAAAATCAAGTTTGCTTTTAGTGAACTGTGAAAGTAGAGTGTCTTGTATGAAGACCCAACTGCATTTCATAAAAATTATTTATTTATGATTAACATGTATTAATTTCAAATATTAATGGGGTTTATGTGGTATTTCAATACATGCATGTAGCATACACTGATTAAATCCAGCCTCCCTTTGTCCATCCTGTTCCCACTTTCCCAGTCTCTCTAAATTGCTAGTCTATGTGTAATATAAGTTGACTTTCCTTTTAACTTGCATGCATGAGAGAAAAATATGTGGCACCTATCTTTCTATATTTGTCTTATTTTACTTAATATAATATCCTCTAGTTCCACCCATTTTGCTACTAATGACATAATTTTATTTTTTTGTGCCTGAATAGTATTTCATTGTGTATATATGCCATTTTTTATCCATTAATCCATTCATGAGTTCTTAGATTGATTCCACATGTGTGTGTGTACACATGTGGTGTTAGTGTGCACACGTTTTAATTTAATGTAAAGTCAAGCAGAACATGTTGAATTTCCTTGTTTCCTTCAATAGGCATTTTCTGATAGAGTAGTTATTTATCACTGTGTGCTATATCTTCAAAAATAATACTGCCATTTAAAGTTAAGACTTGCAACAAGTTTTGTGACCACTCCTATTTGATAGATAGGGAAAAAATTAATGACCATATTTGTGTATGATGAAATTTATGAAATGTAAGGAACAAAGAGTGCGATGAGGATGATGGGAAAGAGACTTATAAAACTGACAAAATATTTTAAATAAACTTTCAGCTGAGTCCTGTAGCACTCTAAAGATTTCTCTTATGTTTCCATGATCTACTCACAACTTCCTGTGGGTGGTGTATTAGTGGTGTATTCACTACTATAATGAAATACCTGAAATGGTTACATTTATAAAAATGAGATTTATTTAACTTGCATTTTTAGGGCATTGTGTCTGTATTGGCACAATTTTAACCAAGAACCTTCCAGCTGTAATCATATCTTGGCAGAGGTGTGCATGTGTGGAAGAATTCACGTTGCCAAACATAGTCAAAGATTGATGTCACAAAATCTCTTTTGAGGGCACTCCCTCAAAGACCTAAAGACCTCCTTCTAATAACCTCCCCCCCCAAAAAAATTTTCACTACACAGCAATGTCTGTTACCCTGGAGACCCAGGCTTTAATCATAATAGACCCTGGAGGACACTCAGACCATACTGAAACCAAAGCCATAGCAGGTGGTAACTTTTCTTCAGAAACTATAAAGACTACTGTAGGCTATACAGTAGTCTAGAAGAGGCTTAGTTTTATAATCCAATAAAAAGTTTAAATTTGAAACTCTTACTCAGTGTGTAAGGCTAATATGTAAAGGAGGCAGTATAAAATTTCTTTTGTATAAAAAAGAAATGTTTTGAAACTTAGGTGAGAATAACAAATATAAAAATAGATAAAATATCACGTTTTAGAGTCTTGCCATGTTCCAAAATGGTGAAAATGAAAATAGCTAAGCCATAAAGTGTTCTGTGCCTAATTAATGTTGACACAAACAAATGTCTAGTAAGACTGTACTGTGGACTGCTATTGTTTTGTTAGCATGTAGTTAAGAACCAGGAATAAAAGAATACTAAAACTATGTCACATCCTCATAGATAAATGATAGTTGTCGAGGGTTGGTTTCCTTCTGATTGATCAAGCAATTCCTTTCTTTAGGGTCTCATAACTAGATGTTGCATCATTTTTATGACTGGTCTTTAGGATTATGTATTACTCAACCAATGGATCCTTCCTCTTAGTAGTAGAATTACTAGTTGATGTTCTTCAGACATCAGGCAAAAGCTCTGACACAACTCTCTGAGAGCCATTGTCATTAAAAAGAAAGAAGGAAAGAAGGAAGGGAGAGAGGGAGGAAGGAAGGAGACATAGAAAGAAAGAAAAAAAGAAAAAGACATAGCAATTACCCCATGCATTACTAGTTTATATGTATTATCATTAATCCCTTTTTTAAAAGGTTATATTCATACATTTTTGGTGATTTTTATTTTAGGATGAAGTAAATCTCAGATATGTAAAAATAACTTTTTCAGAACACAAAAGTTAATTAAGAGGTAGAGCCAAAATTGAGAAATAGGTCTATCTGGCTCTCCAAGCTTTTCCCCCTGTCTCAGACTTTCTAATTTTGAATATTTAAATTGAAGAGCATCTATATTATTGTACTCTGAACCTCTTTCATATTTGTTAGTGCTGTAGATACAAGTCTGAGCTTTAAGATCACATTTTGTGGGTTTCAGTTCCTACTCTGGCACTTGTGAGTTTTGTGATTTGAACAAATTATTTCACTCTCAGTGCTTTAGGTTACTAATTTATAAGATAGTTGTGAGAATTAAATGATATAAAGTACTTAGAATAGGTGTCTGGCCCAAGTAAGAGGTTAATACCTGCTTCTTGGAACCTAAATTCTAGTAGGGGATGAAAGATAAAGAAGTAAATGATATTGTATATTATAAGATGATAGTTGTTTAGGAAAGAAGAAGGAGAGAGAAAGCCAAATGTGATGCTGGTGATGTGATGTTTGATTATTTGTTTTTACTCTTCTTTATGGGGCATGTAGATCTTCACTTTTATTTAATGCAGTGTAATTTAAAACTATCTATTCCAGCCCTGAAGTTTCTCTTATTAGTTTACTGGGGATTTTAGTTTATCCTTCAGGAAATCTAGCATGTTATAATAGAAATCATTGATGCTATGGAGTGGCAAAGTATCTTAATAATTTCATTAGTTTAGACCAGGGATTCATAAATAATGGTTAAGGGCCAACTCTGACTTATTGCCTGTTTTTGTTAGTAAAGTGTTTTTTGAACAGCCACAGCCATTCATTTATTGTCAGTACAACTTTTCTGCTGCAAAAGCAGCAGCAGATGCCCACAAAACCTAAAATACTTACTATCAAGAGTTTTAAAGAAAAAAGTTGCTAATCCTTGGCTCTTTAGACCATCGTTTAAGAGGTGTGTTGATATTTTCTTCTGATCTTTGTCTAACCATTCAGAGTACTTAAGTAGGAAGAAAAAACTTAAGAAGAGTCATGAAAAGATAGCACAGAAAACAAATTTATATTAGTCAAATACTAACACCAATCTCTTTTGTCTCCGATATGTTAACCTACCTATTTATTTTCTCTGGGAATCTGCTTCTCCCAGATACTATAGTACTTTGACCTGGGAGGGAACCAATGCAATGGACTATCTTAGAAAAAAATAAAAAGGCTTTTGTTTCAACATTAAACATTTATTATAGAGTTGAATCTTGAATGATAGAGACTAATATTTGAATTTCACAGCCTTGATAGAAAAAAAAAAAAAAGAAGATGAGTACCAGGTTCATTGTGAGCCTAAGTCTTATGAAGAATTTGACCCTCTTCTTATGGCTTTGTATAATCCAGTGATGAAGTACAAATAAGTTAGCACTCAAATGTCATTTGCTTTCACAGGTCTATAATGACAGATCTATACTACCTCAGTCAAACAGATGGAGCAGGTGTTTGGCGGGAAAAAGAGGCCAAAGATCTGACAGAGCTGGTCCAGCGGAGAATAACCTATCTCCAGGTAAGAAGATTAGGTTAGGATATAAACTTAGTGAAAGAAAAAGAAAGAAAATCATAGTAAAGATAAGAGTAAGTATTATTGTTTTTAGTCTTTATAGTCCTTTGCTTTTTGAAATTAATTGCTCATTTATTTCGAAAGATATAGTTATATCTTGAGTAGAATACAAAGGAGGCCAAAACAAGATACTTTCCCCAAGAGGGGCTGGGCTACCTTTTATACACATACACAAAACTACAGTACAATTATGAACATGTTACATTTAATAGAAAAGAAATAGATAAAAATAATTATTGGAGTTTTAAAATGTTTACTGAAGGAGACTCAGTGATGGTTTTATAGAGATATATCATTTGAACTGAACTGTAAATTATAGGTAGAATTTGGACACAGAGAAATGAAGGAAAAGAACATACCTGCTGGAGAATACATTATGAACAGTATCTCAAGGCCAAGAGAAGGCCGGGAATCCAAATGAGAATGAAGTGCTACAATTTGGAGCTTTAGATTTTGTGAAAAGGAGGATTGGAAGATAAGATGGAAAGATGGGTTTGGGAGCTAGATTACAGAGGTTTATGGTGCATAAGCAGTAAGATATTATTTATGTTTTTCAAAATAATATCTTTCTGAAAGATATTATTTATGTTTTATAAACATCATTATAACCACAGATAGGAAATAGTGGCAAATGCCTCTCTCAAATTAAATCTCAATTTTTTTGGTATCCTGTTCTAGTTCTTACTAGTATACCTATGCAGTCTTACATATTAGTAAGGAAATAATCTATTTACTTTTGATTTTTTTCTGCTTAATATACTGTAAGCATTTTTTTTCTATTTTGGAGTCATTAATAGCTTTTGAAAGGTTTTTCCATGTAAGAGGGACATGATGAGAATGGTGATTTATGTGATATTAATCTAAAATGAGTATTTTATATGAACTGTACTAGTATTTGAAACATTTGCAAGCACAGAGACCATTTAGGATAAGAGGACCATGGTGCCATTGAGAAGTATGAAAGTATATGACAGGTTGTTTTGAAGTGAATAGACAAAATTTGAGAGAATTTGGGAAAACAGAATTGACCAGGTCTTTTAAATAGGTGAAAACACTGAACTAGGTAGGAACAGGAGCATCATTGACTGATAAGGAATGGCAAGATAGGATAGTTTTCAGGGGGTAAAGAAGGAACTGATAGAATTCTTCAAAACTGAAAAATGCTTGAAATTGAAATGACTGTGAAACATCCTGCACCCATCATTTTCTAATGCTGTTGATAGCCTGGTTTCTGGGTATAATCACCCTGTTATCCCTGGAAGATTAAAAGCAAAATGGCTATCAGTGTATGTTTCTGTATATTTGAAGGTGCACATTTTCCTATATGTAGCAAAAAAGTAAAAAATCAAGTGTTTAGAGATCATTAAAAAATGAACCAGATCTTGGCATGCCATCTTGGTCTCATAGTCCCAAGACCATTCATCAGAGGTATCTGCAGAGTAAGAAATACTTCACCTCCTGTTGGGAAGAGGTAATTATCTCCTATCAACTAGATCTTCACTCAGTGAATTCTGAGTAGCTGGTGGTACAGAAGCATCATCTTTATTTAAAACAGAAATAACAGTGGTTTCTGAGCTTCTTCCATTTCCATATAAGCAATAAATTTTCACCCTCAATATTTAAACTGTGATCAGGTCATACATAGGTCAGTTCCCTTCATTTTAACAAGTGCCTGCTATTTGCTTTAGTTATTTTTTTTCTTTTTTTCTCTCTTCTTTTAGGTGACCAAATCCTTTTACCAATAGTACTAGTTTAATTGTCTATATGCTGATTTCTATTGTTCTATATTAGAGGACTTCACTTATAAATCATTCTAATGATTAAAAATTACCTTTTAAAATCTTTTAAACTGTAGCAAAATTTAATATTTTACCTGGACTTTAGCTTAAATTTTAAACATTGTTATTTATCATCCTTATTTTATTCTTTATTTCCATTAAAATAAAAAAAAGTGATTTTAAAAAATTCAAGGAGATGGGAAACGTCTTAGAAAAAAAATATACTTTGGAAATACGTTTTTCTGAATTATTTGATGTAATGATAACTCTTTTTCTCTAGACTAAAATTTCCTTGAAGTCAGGAATTTTAACATATTATTTGTTAGAGGTTGAAAGTAGCATTCACTCACTCTTTCTCTTCTCTGTGTAAAGGCAGAAAAGCAGCCTTTTTTTTTTTTTTTTTTTTTTGCTATTTGATCAAAATCAAATATATATATTGATAGGAATGTTTTCTTTGACTAGAATTTTTATCCCCCTGGTACATTTTTTAGATATAACATGTGTCAAATGGATTAATCAGCTTAATCAGAAGACTTGATCACTTTCTATACATAAAAAAATTATAGGAGGATCGTGAGTTCAAAGACAGCCTCAGCAAAAGTGAGGCACTAAGCAACTCAGTGAGACCCTGTCTGAAAATAAAATACAAAATAGGGCTGAAGGCAGAGTGTTCCTGAGTTCACTCTCCAGTACCCACAGTACCCACCCCCCCAAAAAGAATACATCTTTTTCTCATATAGGTTATGTGTCCCTTATCCAAAATGCTTGGGACCAGAAGTGTTTATATTTTCTCAGGTTTTAGAATATTTTCATATACATAATGAATTATTTGGGGGATAAGACCCAAGTCTAAACATAAAATTAATTTGTTTCATATATACATTTTATACACAAACTCTGAAGGTAATTTTTTACAATATTTTTAGTGTGTCTGTGTTGTGACTAAGACCCAATATAGAATCAGATGTGGCATTTTCCCCTTGTGACATCAGTTGGTGCTCAAAAACTTTTGGATTTTGGAGAATTTCATATTTTAGATTTTTGGATTAGAGAAACTTACCTTGTACAGCTTATACAGGTTTTTTTTTGTTGTTGTTGTTGTTGTTTTTTTTTTTTTTTTTTTGCTTTTGCTTTTGTTTTATAGTATTAGGGATTGAACCCAGAGAATTCACACATGTTAGACAGGTACTCTCCACTAAGCTACATCCCTGCCTCTTTTAATTTTATTTTGAGACAGGTACTTGCTATCATTGGCCTCAAACTTGTGATCCTTCTGTCTCAGCTTCCCAGTAGACCTAGGATTACAGGTGTGTGCTACCACATGTGAACTGTACAACTTTTCTTGGCATTTGTTTTAGTCAGCTATTCTACTGCTGCAACTTAAAGACTCCACCAGAACAACTGTAGAGGAGGAAGGGTTTATTTGAAGACTCATAGTTATGGAGGTCTTAGGGTGGCTCCATTCCTCAGGGCTCCAGGTGAGGTTGAACCTCATGGTAAGAGAGGGTAGCAGAGGAAAGCAGCTTATATCATGGTGATAAGGAAATAGAGAAACAGACCTCCACTTGCCAGATACAAATATATACCTGAAGGCCACGCCCTAATCCCACCTTCTTCAGCCATACCCTACCACTTCAGTTACCACTCAGTTACTTCCTGTCAGGGGATTAATTCACTGGGTTAAGACTATTGCATCTCAGTCATGTCTCCTCTGAACTTCCTTGTATTATCTCACTCATGAGCTTTTTTTTTTTTTGAGGGGGTGGTATTAGGAATTGAACTCACAGACACTCAACTACTGAGCCAAATCCCCAACCCTATTTTTTTTGTATTTTATTTAGAGACAGGGTCTCACTGAATTGTTTAGCACCTCTCCATTGCTGAGGCTGGCTTTCAATTCGAAATCCTACTGGCTCAGCCTCCCCAGCTGCTGGGATTACAGGTGTGCACCACTGCGCCCAGCTCACATGTGAGCTTTTGAAGGATACTTCACATCCAAACCATAACAGTATTTAAATGTATTTATGTTCCATTGTCATTAGTTTAGGAAGTATTACTGTAAAAAGTATAAGTAACTTAAATTCTGAAAGATTTCAGTAGGGCTTAGATATTAGGAAATAAAAATCCTTTCTCCCACAGTGTGGGGATTGGACCCAGGGGCTCATACATGCCAGGCAAGCACTGTAGCACTAAGCCACATCCCCAGTCCAGGAAAAAAGTTTTTAAGGAGAATAAAGGAATATTTAACTTGGAAACTGTATTACAAAATAAGCAGTTTATACAATTTATTAATGGAGATTTTTAGAAGGCTCACGTTGTTTGGCCCATTATCAGTTTGATTCAGTTGTGGGTTTGTGTTATATTGAGTATAGTTTAACCACATGATTTTAATCAACTAAGCAACTCATTCAGAATTTATATTGAACCTTAAGTCAAAACTTTTCTCTAACTTTTCTCTAACTTTGCACCCCATTTCATAGCACTAACTATGTTTTAAAATGTAACTTTGCTGTTAAAATTATGGGTTATGGCCCAGGCACAGTGGTAATGCCAGTGACTCAGGAGGCTGAGGCAGGAAGATCACAAGTCTGAGGCCAGCCTCAGCAACTTATTCAATGTTATTATTGAGCAATGAATTTTATTCCCTGATTCACTGTTCTTTTAGCATAGTTCCACCCTCTGCTGGTTTTCATGCTCCTTTTTTTTTTTTTTTTTTGAAAAAGTAAAACTTTTAATAGCAAATTGAGTATATTCAAATGGAAAAAGCAGATTCACTGCAGAATGATAAAATTATGAAATATCCTTCGCTTGAAACATTCAGCATTTGCATTTTTTCTTTCCAATATACCCTGCCACCTTTCCCCTGTACATTTCTATTACTTTCCCCATATGTTCCATGGACAGATTCCTTCCTCCCCCCTCAGTAATACAGAAACTTCACCCCTAGGCAAACTACAATGACTACCATTAAATTTTTAAAATATGCTCTTTGACCTTCCTAACATGTAGGTAATACCACTCCTTTCCCCTCATCCCCAAATAAACAGTTAGCTTCCACTCTTCTGGACAAAAATGATGTTGTATTCCTAGATGTTCTAGATATATGTTGGTGTGAGGAAAGCGATAGTTGCAGCCACCTATATTGTTTTCTCCAATAATTCTTTTCAATGTGGATATACAAGAAATAAACTTCCTAAATTCTTCCCATATCAAAAAATATCATTGTTTTACCCTGAAAATCAAATGCCAATTTGGTTGGATACAGGATTCTAGGGCAAAAGCCTTTCTCCTGAAGCACTTTTTTGATGTTGCTCCATTGACTTCTTGCATCCAGGGTGCCCAGTGATAAGTGAGCTGTTAATTGGATTCTTGTGCCTCTGTAGGTGATTTTTTTTTTCTCTCTCTAGAAGCCTTTAGGATTTTCTCTTTATCACTGCAATTCAAAAACTTCACTAAGATGTGTCTCAGAGTGAGTCTGTTTTTGTTAGTCATGCTGGGGATTCCGTGAGCACGCATTATCCCAAGACTAGAATCCCAAAGCTCTGGAAAATTTTCTTCAGTTATTTCCTTCAATATGTCCTCTGCTCCATTCTCTTCTGGAATTCCTGTCAAATGGATGTTGGCACTTCCGAATCTATCCTCTCTCTCCCTTAGTGTTTCTTTATTATCTGCTTGGCCATCTGAATGGTATCCTTAGAGAATTCTTCCATCTCATCATCTAGATTGCTCAATCTTTCTTCAAGGATGTCTATTCTACTACTCAAATCTTCTATTGAATTGTTAGTTTCCAAGATATCTAGAAGGCATTTTTTTAATTTTTCCAATCTCTTCTCCCATCTCTCTGAAGATACTGATCATAGTTGTTCTCTAGTTTCTTTCTGTTTCCTGGATTAGGTCTGCATCTTTGGATGTTGGTGTTTGAAGAGTCTTCCACGTAAAAAAACCCTCCTACTTCTTCTTCCTCCTCATTCTCAGAATTCCATACATTACTGAAAACCATAATCTCTTCATCAGCTCCCATCTTTCCCATTACATTTGTTGCAGGAACACAGCAGATAGGTTGAATCCCGTTTCTCACATAATATTGAGTTATCTTCGCCCTCCTCCTCCTCCTCCTCCTCCTCCCAACAGTCCTCCTCCTCTTCCCCAGAGGTCTCCTCTTCCTCCATCTCCTCTTCTCCTTCCTCTTCCATGTCACAGGCCTCTTCTTCCTCTTCTGCCCTCACATCAAAGATGTCATTCTCGTGGGTCTCTGAGTCTTCTCCTGTCACCTCAAAGGTAGGGATTCCTTTATCCTTCCACTCCGAAAACTCTTCCTCCCAAGTCTCTATGCTCTTCACTTCTGGCCTAGTGACTTTTACCTCTTTGATGAATAAGAAATGCAAGCCATCACTTGCTGTTCCTCCTGCTTCATGTTTTGAATTTACTAGTTTTACCCCCTTTTACAGGAATCCCACATTCTCCTCCTTGATTTGGTTTTTCTTTCTGTTGGAGTACACGGTTCAGTATGTATGACAGGTTTTTGGCTGGTAAATTTTCATAAACTTTGCAGGTCTGAAAATGTCTTCATTGCATCATCACATTTAAATGCTAATTTGACCTAACACAGAAATTCTGATTCAAAGCCATTTTCTCTCAAAATGAAAATGTTGCTACTGCTTACTGACTTCCAAGGTTGCTGATGCCGGAGGGTCTGCAGCCAGGGTGAGCATGGCTCCTTCATCCATCAGCATTTCTTCTTCTCTTGATGCTTTGACAGTCTTCTCTTTGTTACTGAAGCTCTGGAGGTTTTCTTCTTCCATTTCTTTTGTTGCTCCATCCTCCCTTTTCTTTCTCCTCTCTTTGTCAGGCAGTTTTATGTGGTGACTGCCATTTCTACATGTGTCATAGTTAATATCTGAGGCTTCTTCCATCCCTTCAGTGGCTTGGGATAATTCCTTACCTTGATTGCTAGTGGACATCTTGGCTTTGTCCAATTTACAACTCAGCTCTTCTATTTCCTTGCTTCTAAAAGTTGTTTTCAGTACACTCAGCGATTTTAGAATTTTTTTCTTCTTTTTCCCCCAACTCTGGTTTTTGTGAAGCTAAATCTTTTGCTTCTTGCCACTCTTCTCTGCTACCACAGTGCTCTGTATCTTTTGTTTCAGATATCTCACTTTTTACTAACATTTCCTTTAAGTCATTTTTCAGGGTTTCCCTCATCTCGTAAAACATCAGGACCTGCATTTCCAACAAGACCTTAAATTTCTCCATAATAGTTGTTAATATATGTTTGTACTTGAAATCTAACATCCGAGGTATCTTCTCATCACTTCCTATTAGCTGCTTTCTTTTGATACAGGTGGTTTGTTCCTGTTCTTTTGCAAGTCCAGACATTTTTGATCGTACAGTCGACATGGTGTCTATATTGTCCAGATCGTATTGTTTTCCCTTTTGAAGAGTAACTTTAGTTCTTGCACACTGGCTAGGCTCCAGAAATTTAGAATCCTCAAAAAACTCTCATCCACTTGCGTGCCTCTGCCAGGAACAGACCAGTTTCACAGAGCACAATGTGGTCTACTGTGCAGCAGTCTCCACCTGGGAGGAGAGCAATGCTGCAGTGCTGCCCGGTGAACCTCACTCTCATTTTTAATTTCTCCTTTATGAAATATTTTATTGAGAATATTTTGTAGTGCAAGTTTTCTAGTTGTGGATTTTTTAAAATTTTATTTATCATGGAAGGTTTTTATTTTATCATTAATTCTGAAGCATAGTTTTGTTGGCTATAGTATTGTTGGCTGGCATCCATATTCTTTCAGAGATTGGTATATATCATTCCAGGACCTTCTAGCTTTGAGGGTGTGGGTTGAGAAATCAGCTGAGATCTGGATTGGTTTCCTTCTAAATATGACCAGTCATTTTTCTCTGGCAGCCTTTAAAATTCTATCCTTATTTTATATGTTAGGTATTTTTGTAATAACATGCCTTGGTGTGGGTCTGTTGTAATTTTGTATATTTAGGGTCCCACAAGCCTCCTTGATGTGACTTTATATATCATTCTTAATTTTTGGGAAATTTTCTGATATTATTTCTTTGAAAGATTGTGCATTCCTTTGGTTTGTATCTCACTCTTCATCCTTCCCAATAAATCTTAAATTTGGTCCTTTTCTCTTATCCCTTATTTCCTGTAAGTTCTGTTCATGTTCTCTTACCATGTTTTATCCATGGTCAACTTTAATTTCAAGATTATGTATTTTGTCTTCATTGCCTAAAACTCTGTCTTCCAAGAGGTCTAGTAAGTTGGTCATGCTTTCCATTGAAGTTTGAATTTGATATATTGATTCCTTCATTTTGATGATTCCTGCTTCATTTTTTCCAGAATCTATCTTTAAGAAAGTGATCTTTTACTTCCTATATTTTGTCTCTGATGTCACTCTTTATATCATCCTTTACCTCAAAGGTCAGTTTAATTATGAATATTCTAAACTTCTTCTCTGATATTTGTTCCACTGTAGTTGCGATGGTTGTTGAAGTATCTTGGTTTGTTTAATGTGATTTGTTTTCTTGCTTTTTTTATGTTGCTTGTGTGTCTTCCCATCTAAGAGTATGGATCTGAGACAATAGAGTTTCTACACTGTGGACTTACTAGTGACTCTGAAGGTTTCTATTATCTAACTGTTTAGGAGGAGACAAATAATAACAACAACCAATCACACAGGTACAGCATTAAACAAATAGTTCCTGCTGTGACCTCTACAACCTTTTTTTAAATTTGTTTTAATTAGTTATACATGACAGTACAATGACTTTGATATATCATACACTTGAATACAGGTTGCAGAATCATATTGGTCATGCAATCACATATATACACACAGTAATAATAATGTCTGTTTCATTCTACTATCTTTCCTATCCCCCCATCTCCTCCCCTCCCCTCGCATCACTTCTCTCTACCTAATCTAAGGTAACGCTATTCTTTTTTATTTTTCTTTTCCTCTCACATCTTCATACATGTAAGTGAAGTCAGGCAGTCCCCAAAAAACAAATGTCGAATATCTTCTCTGATATAAGGGGAGTGACTCAAAATGGAGTAGGGAGGAGAAGCATAGGAAGAAGATTACCTCTAAATGGGGAAGAGAGGTGGGAGGGAAAGGGAGGGAAAAGGGGAATTGCATGGATAGTGGAAGGAGACCCTCTACAATCTTAATTGTCCCAATAAACAGAAATGATGTGATTAATTATTGTCCACAGTTAAAACAGTAAGTTTTAGTATACAATTTTAGATGGTGAACAGGGAGAGAGCAGAAGTGATGATGAGAGAGGAGGAGAGAAAATAGAAGGAAATAATTAAAGAAATATTGAAAGAGAGAATAATAGAAATTGGGCATCAGCAGGAAAAAAGAAAGAGAATCAAGGGAAACATAAGTGAGAGAAAAAAATCTAAAAAGTAGCTGGGCGCAGTGGTGCACACCTATAATGCCAGCAGCTCGGGAGGCTGAGGCAGGAGGATCAGCCAGCCTCAGCAAAAGCGAGATGCTAAGCAACTCAGTGAGACCCTGTCTTTAAATAAAATACAAAATAGGGCTGGGGATGTGGCTCGGTTGTCAGATGCCCCTGAGTTCAATCCCTGGTAGTCCCTCCCGCCAAATTAAAAATTAAAATTTTTTTTTTGTTTTTTAAAAATTTGTTCTAATTAGTTATACCTGACAGTAGAAAGCATTTTTACACATCATACATAAATGGATTATAATTTCTCCTCTTCTGGCTGTACATGATGTAGAATCACGTGGGTCATGTAGTCATTTGTGTACATAGGATAATAATATCATTCATTCTACTATCCTTCCTACCCCCATTTCACTCCCCTCTACCTAATTCAAGGTAACTCTCTTCTACCTCACCGCCCCCCTTCCATTGTGAAATTAGCATCTGCATATCCAAAAAAAAATCAGCCTTGGTTTGGGGGATTAGCTTACTTCACTTAGCATGTTATTCTTCAGTTCCATCCATTTACTGGCAAATGCCATCATTACATTCTTATTTAAGTCTAAATTATATTCAATTGTACATATATACCACAGTTTCTTTATCCATTCATCTCTTGAAGGACATCTAGGTTGGTTCCATAGTTTAGCTATTGTGAATTGAGCTGCTATAAACATTGATGTGGCTGTGTCACTGTAGTATGCTGATTTTAAGTCCTTTGGATATAGCCTGAGGAGTGGGATAGCTGAGTCAAACAGTGGTTCCATTCCAAGTTTTCTGAGGAATCTCCATACATATCAAAACTGAAATATACTAATTAAACATCCTAGTCCTCAAAATACTGATCACTGAAAAATAACTGACTTCAAAATATGCTACAAATGAAAAAAATCAACAAGTATGAATATGTATAAGTGTCTATGAACTATTCAGGTCACAATTAAACAGAAAAAAATGAAAAATAAATTAAAATTTTAAAAGGGTCTTCATGAAAAGTTAAAGAATTGTGTCCATTGGAGTTCAAAAGATTCTCAGTTTTCCTTTTCAGTAGTGTTATGTGTGGTAGGCTGGAGTGTGTCTGTGTTCCACCCTCAGGGTGGAGTTCCTGAAGTTTAAGAATAAATCCTGTAGGTGAAGCTTCTGGAAGCGAGGATGAGACTTAGGTAGGCTCCAGCTTATTCATTGAAGGGAGATTCATCTGAAGATATTAAATCGGCACACTGCAAGGGCCCAACAATTCCCGATCCATGCTTAAAGACCGCACCCCAGGAATTTCCCGGGGGTTCCACTTGCCTGGTTGAGGAGCTAATTGTTAGTCCCCTCCATCACCTATGGATCCCACATTTCCTGGACTTTCAGGTTCAGTCTCCAAATTCAATTACTCCGGACCTGTGTAAAAGGCCAAGTTGCCATTTGCCAGGAATTTGCTCCACCGGCTGCTGGCCCACACACCATGGCTACAAAATAATTCCTTCCTCTGTCCTCTGTGGGCAGCTGAGAGAGGTGTGGCTTCTTTCCTACACAAGGATATTGCATAGCTTGACTTTCATTCATCAGGCAACATCTTTGATCTCTGATTTCTCTGTACCCAGTCATGTCACAGGCCTAAAAATACAAGTTCTTTTAATTCCCATATCTCTCCACTTTGCTCACAGCGGGGACCTCTCTATCGCTGGTGCCACGAGTGGTGGCAGCAGTGGTGGCACTGGGAATTTCTTTTTTATTTATTATATCCAACCTACTGAGTCCCCAATCTGCTTTGAATGTCCATTATTAATTCCCAGTAAAGTTCCCTGCCCTCCCATCCCATTTTTAATCCACTCTGCTGAGAAACTGCTGATCTGTTTTCTTGGTTTCATGCCACAGAGCAGCCAGTAAAATGACCTCCTGTATCCTACCATCTTGAAAACCCCCTGCCCTTGTTTTAAAAGAGTAACTGCCACATGTGTCACATTTCCTTATATTTTGGCTTTGAGGAAAGATCCTAATGAAGCATGTTAATTAAAAGGATGATGGAGAACCTTTCTGAAATTCAATCTTAATTTTCTAATTATACTGTTTTTTACTCGATTACTTAAGCTGATCTAAGACATAGGAATTAGGCTACACATTTCGGAAAAAATTTGAGGTGCTTAAGAAATAGATTTTCTGTGTATTTTTATTTAAGATTAGCAGAATCTTGCTCCTCATATGTAAACCTGGCTTTTTTCTTCTCTGTCATTGAAGGGAATCTTGTTTGCACTGTTTTCTTTGAATGAAATGTGTCTGTTTCATTCTCTGAATATTTTTTGTGGACATTATGGTGGCAAAAAATATTACCAACATTATTCTGTTGTATATGACTCTTGAATCTGGGTTACACATTTTCTAGAGACCACCTGAAATACCCAGAGATGTCAGAAAACTATCTCAGAGATTTTTAGTAGAATAAATTATCCTTAATTGTTTGTTGCTTTCTGTGGATTAATAGAATTTCCATTTTTTAAAAGTAGTTTTAAAATGCTTGACATAGATGTGTAGGGAAATTATAACCAAAAGTTTCTAAGATGTAAAATTCAGCCAGTTGCTTCTTTACCCATCAAGATAACTTTCCTGTTCTTTACTATATAGTAACTATTTGCATTTTCTGTCATGTGTCAGTACAACAGTCTATAAACTTGTGTCTTGATATCTTTTCTCCATTAAGTTTCCACACTTATTAAATTTTACCGAACAGCCATAGAGAAATTGGGTTCTTGAAGCACTTGGTAGTCTACTTGGGCCTGAGCTATTATATTGTCCTTACTACTTGCAACAGATTGCTCTTTGCTACAGGAATGTAAAAAATACCTCCATACCATCTTATTACTAGAGAAATATTCTCATTTGATATGCTAAAAACAGTATAGTAATTTCCATTCTTGGCTTTTAAAAATGAAAAGGCTTTTGACTTTCTTTTTCATGGTTATTAACTATGCCCAAAGTCTTCATTCTAATTACCACAATGCAGTGCTTCACTTCTCTTATTTACTTTCTTACTTTCTGCTTTAGTTTTGAAAATAATTTTAGAAAAATAATAATTGGATTATTTCCAAAACATCAAAATGCTTTCATCATACTATTACGAATCTTTTCTTCATTACCAATACAAAACTGGATACTGCAAATATTTTTAAACAAACAAACCAAAACTGCTTATAGTCTTATGCTTAGAGCACACACAGAGCACAATAAAGTTTAACTTATCTGGCCTGATGCATTCTTTTGTTTTACTGAGCTCTTCATTGGGACCATCTGTGTCTTAACTCCTTCCCATAGAAGGAAAATTCTTAGAGAGGAGCTAGAATGATCCTCTGGAGCTCTGATTCTTAATCCTCAGCACAAAGTATTCGTAGGTATGTATCCAGATATTATATAAGCCTATGCTTCCTTGCATTTTATATGGAAGACATCATGGAGGAATAGAGAAGGATACCGGACAATGGATTTGAGAAACCTCAATTCTATAGTTTGGCTTGCCAACTACTAATTTATTTTTGTGATTGTGTATATCCCCCGTCCCTTAAATAGGTTTTTGTTTTTGTTTGGTTTTGCTTGCTTGTTTGTTTTGCAGTGTTGGGGATCGAATCCAGAACCCCATGCATGCAAGGCAAGAAATCTACCACTAACCTACACCACCAGTCCAAAATAATAATTATTGAGCATTTGCATTTTGCAAGAGATGCCTAGAGATGTTGTTTATTTTGACTAAAATTTTCACTTGTCAGTTTAGCCTTTTTCACAATGTTTTTGATCGTAGTTACTCTGGACAGGTAAGTGAAGGAAATTACACTGTGGCTGGGAAATTAGTACGTTGATAAGACTTTTATGTGTGTGTAGGGAAAATCTTCCTAAATACTCATAGGGGGAAAAAAAGTGATTTGGAATGGAAATGTAGCTCATTGACCTTAGGTGCCATCCCCAGCACCAAAAACATTTTTAAAAAATCAAAAATTACATGTATCCAGTATGAAATAAAGTCTGGTAGATTATAAGGATAAATAAAATAGTATGTTTACGTTAAATTTGAGCATATACATCTCATTTAGCCTCATAGTGTCTCTGAGAAAGAAGGGTAAATCAACAGGGAGAGGTTATAGAGGGAGGTAATTTTTGTCTCCACTTTAAATTAGCAAATTCAAAGAAAATCACACAATTGAGTTCATAGCAGATTGTAAGTAACATAATCATATCTTAAGCCTCTCTGCAGTAGTCTATCATTAGAGCATATTGTCTCAAGTAGTTTTGTCAAATTTTCCTCCTGTTTCTAAAACTTATCATTGCAAGGAGCTGGAATATTGATGAACCTAACTTTAAGAAAACTCCTTATTTAAAAAAAAAAAACTAGTATTGTCACTGATTTTAAAATGGAAGAAAAAATTCCTCTTCTTTTACCTTAAAAACACCAATTCATTTTTTTCTAGAGTTTTATACTGGTGAGCCTAATCTTATGTGAAACACAAATACGTTTTTTGTTTCTCACTGTCCTTGTGTTTCTCTGGATCTTTTATGAACAACATCCTTTGAATTTTTTACACATTTAAGTATTAAATATTGGCAAAAACTAAATACTTGGGCTGTGGCTCTGAACTTTGAGGATTTCCTTTAGTGTTATCATTCCAGTCATTCAGTTTCTCTTCTTCACCTTGGAGTGAAGACTTACCATTTCAGAATCAAGCATAATGGTTGTTTCCTGCTTTCTTTATGTTACATAGCTATGTGATAGTAGGAGCAAATGTGACTCCATTTTGTTTTATGACTTCATCTTGTAAAACAACCATGCCAAGTAGAAGAGTCATGACTGGAGCAAGATGTTCTTTTCCTTTTGCTATAGAAACCTTTAAGAACATCGAACTACCTAATGGGGCATTGTTTCTTTAACTAGGGTTACGGGCTCTATTTCTATAACTGGGGTGACTGGGCTAACTGTGATTGGTTAGGCTTCTCTCCGCTTGACTGCACTGTCCCGCTTCTGTAACCTGGCTTGCTTGCATTGGCTAGACCCCCTGAACATCCCTTTTGCGGTTTTCAGGCTTATAAGGAGTGCCCTTGCAATTGTTCAGGGCTGATCAGGGGAACAACTTTATGTTCTGGTCAGCCACCACCGGTGTGCTTCAATAAAGGCTTGATTCGATTATATGTGAGTGGTCTGGAAGTCAATTTATGAAACCGTGGGATGAAGCTTTAACTATAACAGCTATAACCTAACAGAAAATAAATTATATATTCTTCAGCTTTATTTGAGGCACACTAATCTTCATGAATTAAGCCTCTTTCATAAATTGCCTTTTCCTTTCTCTTGTGTCTCGGTTATTGTGCTTAAAATCTTGGGTTCTAATTAAACTCTAAAAAAAGACAGTAGCTGTGCATTTCTTACAAGCAGATGAAACCCTTCTTTTAAGTAAAAAAATCCATATTTTCCAAACCAAGATCAATGTTTTAATAATTATGTTCCTTTAATTTTTTTCCTTAATAAAAAATATGAAGACAAATATATAATAATAGACTAAGATGTGATAATAAGGGAACCTGGATGGGAGCACTTAAGTATTGACTTTGTAATAATTCTAATAAGTTATAAAAGAAAAAAATTATTGAAAAATATATGAACAACAAATAAATTTTTTATCCAAATAAATTTTAGAAATTTTCAAGTACTGTATTTCTCACAAATCATGAAAAAAATCTGACAAATGTCAATGTTTATCCACTTTTGTGACAAACTGAGTCAATAATAAAGCTTTGGACTAGTTCAAGAATGGCTTACTCCTAGGATTCCTTGTATGATATACTGTGCGAGAGTAAATAATATGGGTCTTCCATTCCCACTTGACATCACACTTTTCTATTCTCTAATCTTCTGTGGCTATACCAACAAGATGGGGGTTATTACTTTACATGAGACTATGAATTCAAGAAGAATCCTAAAGAATCCATAACTACTACTTGATTGTGAAAACAATATTAACCAAATCTTGCTGAAGTTTATCAGGGCTGTCTCGGATTCATAAGGACTTTAACTATGAAGTTTCTTGATGATATAGGTTATGCTTTGATCCAAATAAATAAATACAAGCAGCTTGCTATGATACATTTGTCTGTGAAAGGTACCTTTTCTGAAAGTGACTTTATTGCATTATCCTTCAGAATCATTTTTATAGCCTCACCATGCAACCTTTTGTAAGCAAGTCTATACTTGACAGAACAGATGATATCCCTAGAATGTAGTTGAAGATTTGAGGTTTCTTGATGCTTTATTCAAGGCGTATGTAAATTGAGAACTGATTTTTTCTTGCTTTGTTGAGGGAAAAAAAGAGATTCTGCTCCTAGAAACACTCATTCTTTTTTCCCTTGTGAACCAAACAGCCTGGAATCCTTCTCAGACTAAAGAGTCCTTGTCAAAAATATGCCTGTTAAAATTGTTATTAGGAAAAGGTCATACAAATTAGAACAGAATTGAAACTTTAGAATGGAAAAAAAAATAATTCTCATATTAGATAACCATTTTATAGGAGAGCATAAAATTAGCAAAGTGGACCTCCCAATTAAAACTTGTTATAACACATAACACATTCTTAAAATAACCAGTATAAAACAAGTTGTATATTCAGTTGTGAGATTACTAATAGCTACCATTAAGGTTGATTTTTTTCCCCCTTAAAGCTCTATGACTGATATTTTGTTGAATTCAGATATCCCTTTACTCAGTACCTTTTACTTCATAATGGAGCAGTAGATTTTGTTAAAACTTGGAGATAGATGGACTTATCTTACAATTTTATCACAGAGAGCTCAGAATGCCAAAGTGCTGCTAGAATACATAATCTGTTTTACTTCTTTAAGATCTCAATGTTTACAACTTTGGGGTTCAGAATTGCACATTCTAGAGACAGAGTGAGAGAAGGGTATAACTGCTTAACTTCACTTTTGTTTAGTGATATTTTCAAAGTATTTTTGTCACTGCAATCTCCCTGAATATGCATGTACATTTTTTATTGGATTTTTCTTATAGGATCCAATCTTTTAAGTTGGATACTTTAATAAGAAATACACTGAATCAGGGGCGGGGCTCATAGAGTGCTCGTCTAGCATGTGCGAGGCCCTAGGTTTGATCCTTAGCACAATATATATAAATAAAATAAAGGTATTGTGTCAACTACAACAACAACAACAAACAAAATATTTAAAAAAGAAATACACTGAGTCAGTCCTGGCTTATTATTATTTTTGCTACTTATCACTTGTGAAGAAAAGTTGACCTCTCTCTACATTTATCTTCATCTTCGTTTCTTTTTCTCTTTGACAGAATCCCAAGGACTGTAGCAAAGCCAAGAAACTGGTGTGTAACATAAACAAAGGCTGTGGCTATGGTTGTCAACTCCATCATGTGGTCTACTGCTTCATGATTGCATATGGC
This sequence comes from Callospermophilus lateralis, assembly GCF_048772815.1. Classification (NCBI taxonomy): domain Eukaryota; kingdom Metazoa; phylum Chordata; class Mammalia; order Rodentia; family Sciuridae; genus Callospermophilus; species Callospermophilus lateralis. The sequence continues at coordinate 65,654,021 of NC_135307.1, read as the reverse complement.
ACCCAACGGACACTCATCTTGGAATCTCAGAATTGGCGCTATGCTACTGGTGGATGGGAGACTGTGTTTAGACCTGTAAGTGAGACATGCACAGACAGATCTGGTGTCTCCACTGGACACTGGTCAGGTAAGGAGCTTGTACAGCATATCAGGCCTCTGGCATGATCAAATTATCAGATTTTTTTTTTTAAATATTTTTAGTTGTAGTTGGACACAATATCTTTATTTTATTTATTTGTTTTTATGTGGTGCTAAGGATCGAACCCAGCCCCTCACACATGCTAGGCAAATGTTCTACCCCTGAGCCATAACCCAGCCCCAAATTATCAGATTTCTAAGTATAATTTTATGGATCATAGTCATCTTTTACTTTGGATCCATGAGTGCTTACATTATCCAAATAAAATCCAGAAGAACAGTATTTTATTTGGAAAGTATTTTATGATCTATTTCATTTCCCATATTCATTTCTGTTTAGATCTTAAAATTACTTGTGTTTTTTCTGAGGAGTGTAATTTAATATTTTAATAATGATGATGATACAGGTTTTACTTTTTAGGGTTCTTTCACACTGTTGAACTAATTTGATCTTCATAATTATTCTACAAAATAGACCCTGATTCTGAGATGTTAGCATGACTGGAAGACTTGTTAAAACATCAGTTTCTGATTCATGAAGTCTGAAGTGGAGCCTAGGTATTTGCATTTCAATAAAATTTCCAGATCTCTGGACCACACTCTTAGAACCATTGAGGTAGACTGTACAGATAACTTATCTCCATTTTATAGTTGAGAACAGTGAAACCTAATTTGTTCATGTGATTTTAATTTCAATAGGAAACATTTGATGAAGAATATTGTGAATTAAAGTACTATGCCAGGCATTTTAAAGAGTCAAAAGATCATTTTAAAAATTTCCTTTCTCTTTAAGGAAATGGAATTAAAGGGACTAGACTATAGATAGAGTTTCTTACTGCTAGTGTAAGGCTCTTTCTCTATAATCTTGATCTAAGGTTGAGCTACCTTTGTTTTAAAATCCTTCCTCTATCATGTAATCTTGAACAAGTTACTTAACCAGGCCTTCAGTTTCCTTACCAGTAAAATGAGAAGTAATAATATTTTGTTTCATTGAACTGTTTGTAGCATTAAATGAAATAATATATGTAATGCACTTACTACAGTACCTGATACAAGAGTTCTAGTAACTGTTAGCTACTATTAATAGTCTTTATTCATTGAGTAAATATGAGTTCCTACAGTGTAGCAGATACTGAACTACTTCATTAGTATAAATGCTAAGCAAGGAAATACACTGTTTCTGTACTTACATCTTGTAGGAAGTCAAATATTTTTCAAAAAGATGAGACATTTTAGTTAATATCATGTATCACTGGGCTAAACACCTTTTTTCACAAGTTACTCTAGATAAAGAATAGAAAGCTATGTCATTGACAGTGAGTATCTTTGGTATAATTCCTATGGAATTGTGTGTGTGTGTGTGCATGCGCGTGCGTGCGCGCATGCTTTTTTACCTTCTTTGGAAAAAAATTAGTTTATACCTGACTTTCACAGACATGTCATGAAAATTAGGTAATTTCTTTAAAATATTTAGGATTGCTATAAATTGGCCCATATGGATTAAAAGTATTATCTTGTAATGTTTGCCTTCCATTGGATGTTTTAGAATTCTTATCCTCTATATCAACATATTTTTTTATTTATAATTCACTTCATTTTAAAATTGAATCTCTTAATTTAGAACCTTGCTGAGCTTCAGTTTTGAGATTATGTCTTCTACTCACCTGGACTATTCAGTTTATTGTTAATGCCAACTGATTAGGTATAAAAAATTAGGAAGATAATAAATTTGTACATCAGGAAAAGCAGCCAATCTTTCACTATAACTGTTTTAATTTCTTGGACAGTTTAAACTTCTTTATATAAGTCTATAGCCAAAGTAGGACAGGGTCCTGTATTTTATTGTTTCTAGGGAGAGGCATTTTTTTGAGTGATAATCAGTTAATAGAAAAGAAAAAAGGAAAAAAAATCACACAAACAACAACAACAATTAATTTATCAGTTTTAGTATATAATTTGGCCCTACCTGTATGCTACAAGTGGTTAATTTGTTTATTTTATTTTTAAGGCTTTCTTGTACATTTTTTAGTCTTTAGTGTCAACTATAGGATGTGAAGATTAAAAATGGCTTCAACTTCAAACATTCAGAATTTCTTAATGTTACAAGTAAACAGGATCTAGAAACCATCCTTCCTTTACTCACCTGTAATTCAAGGCCTATTTGAGGTAAATGAATTATCCAGGGTCTTACAGACAGCTTGCACATGCAAGGACTCTGGTTAGTACAGTCACTTGTACTTTACCTCTAATCTGAGTCCCTCCCAATAAACTTGTGCCACATACCTTACCTAGCCAGAATAATAATTAGAGTTATAGAAACTGCCTGGAATGTGTAGGAACTAAATAAAATAATATTTATATCCCTGGTTTAAGTACATGTTTAATATACTTAAATAATGTTGTAAATATGGTAAATCTATAACCATTTTTTTTTTGTATTTACGTGTCTAAACTGCATTGTTCCTTTCCATGCATCATTTCAAAAAGGTTTTGGTAAAAGAGTTCTATTTGACATCCTTAATATTTATATGGAGGGCAGTTACAAAATAAAAATAATTGAATAAAAACATTTGTCATATGTCAGACACCCTGCTGGACTACATGAAGTAGATAGATACATTCCTTCCCTTGTCAGGGGCAATTGCAGATGAATGAATGAACAATGAAAAAATGCTCTGATAATATTATAGCATGGATAAGTTAAGAGTACTCTAAAACACATATCTACACGTATTTGGAGTTCTTTGGGAAGAAGTCATTTCTAAGATGAGACCTTAAGTATAAGTAGTAGTCAGCCAGGTAGGGACATATGGTGTATCTCTCCACCATAGAGCTATAATCACAAGGGGAGAACATTTAAGAGCCATAAAAGGTATTTAAATGACTTCACATAAAGTTTGTTTTCATTGTATACATTTGGTCCTCAAAATTTTAAAACACAACCACAATACTGAACTATATTATTAGATTATAACATGCAACAATAGGAGAATTATCCTTTTATTCTAAGAAGAAAATCAGGTCTTCTTAAGAACTTCATGTAACAGTTTTTCCTTTTTAAAATTATAATGTTAAATGGAAAAATTAAAAGAGATCCAGAGAAGAAAAAAAAAACAACTCCTGAGAATAACTTCTAGACACTGGACTATTTCTGTGCTGCATAAGCTCACCATTTAATCATAATAAAATTCTGGAGCCATCATACTCTCTCAGCAGCAACATTAAGCCTCCATTAGTTCTCTGTATGTTTTCGATCCTGACATACCAGAGAGAGAATATATACTCCTACCTATAATTGGTGGCTCTCTAGTGATTTTAAAATTATTTTTGTTGTGAGAATGAAGCAGCAGTGCAGATATAAGAGTTGAAAATTCTAAGAGGGTTCTCTGTCCTATACTACTCAAGAATTACTGACTTAGACAAGTATCACTGGAAGTGCGTAAGAACTTTTGATATTTTTTTTTAGGTGTGTTATAGTATTTGTGTATTTTTGTTTCAGGAGTTTAAAATACTGACTACCTATATGTCTCAGAAGAAATCAAAGCTGCTTTATACCATGACATTTCCTTTATCTTTATTTCCACTTAAGAATATAGAAAGAAATTAATGAAAACCCAAAAATGTGTATATAGGAAGTGGAAACTATTGGTAATATAGCCTTGCTCCTAGTGAGCCTACATTCTTGCACATAATTGCTGCCACCAGCATGGCCATTAATTCATATGGGGAATAGGGGATGAGGAAAAGACACACAAATACACATACATTAAAAGCTGGGGCCAGATAGGCAGCCAAACCCTGTTGGAGTTTGATTACCCAGAGCTAGCTCAGCACATTCATTACATAGGTTTTGTCATCAGAAGGTTATTTGTGAGAAAGTTTTAGCAAAGCAGGCAGTCTAAAGGATGCAGGGAAAATTATGAGACATGGAGGTCATCTTGTTATGCCCAGAACTCTTTACCCCCCTACCCACCTCCTGTGAGTTAGTGCCTGAGTCCACGGTTCCGACGGATAGAGCTGCATATCTTTGTACATAGCCTCCTTGGGCTGGTATCACCATAGCAAATGGGCCATCTTGACCCGCACCTTTGCATGGGAAGTTCTCAGTGCAAATGCAGCCATGAGGGAATCAGTCACTGCTTTTCACATAATCATAGGTTGTGGTAGTAGGAGCAAATGTGACTCCATTTTGTTTTATGACTTCATCTTGTAAAACAACCATGCCAAGTAGAAGAGTCATGACTGGAGCAAGATTTTCTTTTCCTTTTGCTATAGAAACCTTTAAGAACACGGAACTACCTAATGGGGTATTGTTTCTGTAACTAGGGTAACAGGGCTCTGTTTCTGTAACTGGGGTGACTGGGCTAATTGTGATTGGTTAGGCTTCCCTCCACTTGACTGCACTGTCCCGCTTCTGTAACCTGGCTTGCTTGCATTGGCTAGACCCCCTGAACATCCCTTTTGCGGTTTTCAGGCTTATAAGGAGTGCCCTTGCAATTGTTCGGGGCTGATCAGGGGAACAGCTTTATGTTCTGGTCAGCCGCCACCGGTGTGCTTTAATAAAGGCTTGATTTGATTATGCGTGAGTGGTCTGGAAGTCAGTTTATGAAACGCTGGGACGAAGCTTTAACTATAACAGGTATTTGTTTCCATATTTATCCTACAAGTGTTTCTCAAACTGAATAATGAGAAAACCTGGAGAAAGTGAATCCAAGGTTTGCAAGATGCCAAGATAAACATGGTTTGTTTTCCTGAACTATCAATTTTATTTATTGGTAGGTAAGGTAGATCATTTTCAAATAATAAATGGCATATAATTATTTAAAATGAAAATTTGTTAAACCATCAAATTTGAACTTATGTAGGACAGGTTTCTTACGAGTTTACTCTCCTCTGTTATTTTGGGAATATTTTGGTTTCTATACCTGAGTTTTTTAGCTGTTTATTTTGTGTTTATATGTGGTTATTCATTCAATGTTATTCAGTGTCAAGCACTTGACCAGAACACATTAAATGCAGTAAAAGAAACAAAACTTACCTCTCCTGTACCTTCCTTTCAAATCTCAAAAATATTACCCTTCAAGCTATATGAGACACTTTTGTTAAACCATAGATTTTGGTTTTTTAAAATTCTATTGCTAATTATGAATCTTTTAGCAATATATTCTCATTATTAAGACATGGGGTTCTGGCAGAATGAGTTCAGAGATAAAAAGAGGTGTGATTTAGGAAAAAGCAATACATAATTAGAATTAAAGTCACTGTGGGGTAGATATAGTTTCATTCAAGAAGTTTTTTATTTTATTCCTCTAAAGTCTATTTAGAATCTATTCAAGGTTGCTAGAGCTAGAAATAAAATCCAGATATTCTTATTTCTTATAAGATGTCTGGGCCACATAGACTTGATTACTATTTCAAAATTATGAGTGTTTTTGTAAAGACTGATAGGCTTTTAAGGAAGACTTGATATATGAATTATTAAAAACAAGACACGGGTTGGGGTTGAAGCTCAATGGAAGAGCACTTGCCTTGCATGCCTGAGGCACTGGTTTCAATCTTCAGCACCTCATAAAACTAAAATAAAGATATTGTGTTCATCTATAAGTAAAAAAAAATTTTAAAAATCAAGTCACAGGGTAGGATTGTGGCTCAGTGGCAGAGCGCTTGCCTCTGGGGTTTGATCCTCAGCACCACATAAAAATAAATAAATAAAATAAAGGTATTATGTCCATCTACAACTTAAAAAAATCAAGTCATGTTTTAAACATTCTAATTGAGCTATGTTTGGAAAGGATTCTGTTTATCCTCCACCTCTTTTCAAAAGTGTTCCTTTTAATTCAATTAAAGGTTATTCTACTAATAAAGTAGGCTTTAAAGTAATTGCAGGTTGTATTTCCTAGAAGAAAAAAATTGCAAGCCTGGGGATGTAGCTCAATGGTAGAACATGCCTCATTCACCTAGAGGCCCTGGGTTCTGTCTCCAGCACCACAAAAATAAGGGAAAAAAGCAGAGAGAGGGCAGGCAGGAAAGAAATTTAGATAGTAAATACTGTAAGTAAGTCAAATTGATTTTTTTCCAAAAGATTGTATAATTAGGGTTATTATAATTCCTGTTCACAATTTTTTTTGGCGGGGTATGCTGGGAATTGAACCCCTCAGGGGCACTTAACCCTGAGCCAAATCCCCACCCCTCTTTGTATTTTATTTAGAGACAGCAAGGCCCTATTAGCAAACCAGAGAGACCCTAAGTTGCTGAGGCTTGCTTTGAACTTGCAGATCTCCTGCCTCAGCTACCTGAGCTGCTGGGATTATAGGCATGTGCTACCATGCCCAACTCCTGTTCACAATTTTGTTGTACAACTTTTTTAAAAAACAGCTGCCAAAAGGTACAACATAAATATAGTGAACATACTTATATTTATGATTTTTAGTGAACATACTTATATTTATGCTTTTTAATTATAATGTTTCAAGAAAAAAAAGTAACTACCATAAACAAGGGAGTGCACTATTCATTCAATTAAAGAATTGAGTGTTTCTAGACATTGTGGGGGAGAGAAAGATAAATAAGACCCAGTCCCTGGCCTTTAGAAATTGGCCATTGAGTATATTAAGACCCATACATCTAAATATTTTTTAAACATAGGACATGTTAAGTGCCATAAAAGGAGATCTAAAGTCTTATGGATCATCAAGAGTATAAACTTTCTGGCTGAAGAAATTAGAGACTTTATGGAAGGATAAGCTAAGCATTTATTTAGAAAGGCATCATCTGTAAGGATAGATCAGTGCTGTTGATTTAGAGCTAAAGTTATTAACTGTGTGACTTTGGGTAGCATTTCTTAACTTCCCTTTTCTATGTATCTTACAGGGTTCTTATAAAGATTCAAAGTGATAATGTATTTGACAGTGCTTTATATATTCTTAAAGCACCCATATGTTTTTATTACCCCTTTAGTTTTATGGGAACAAAGCAAAATAACAATAATTGCATAATTGGGTCATGGGATTTCAGCAGGGCTTCTTTTGAGAAAGGTTAACAACCAAAATTAATGAAACTCAAAAATACTGATGGATTTAAAAATACTCATTCAGAAAGAGAAAGAAAAGAGGAAACTTATGATAGAGGAGCAAAATGAAGATGAAGTTGATCATCCTCTTTACTCATCCTCCCAGGGAGAGCCAGCTGTGGCTCTCTAAACTCCCCCATCCCAAATAACTCTCCTCTTCTCTATGGAGAATCTACATCCTTTGGAAATGTCTATTAATGCCTAGATTGAATATAGAAGAATATGATACCTACATTTTAAAACGACATAATGTCCGTATTTCAGAGGAAAGATTACAATTTTGTGGCTTGATTTTAGAGGTATCTGTTTTTATTACAAATGTGTTAATAAGTGGAAATTTATTTCATTCAGCTATTTTTTATTATATATCTGTGTCATGGTTTATATATTGCCTTATGAGGAACATTTAGATTATCTCACATTTGGCCATTATGAACAGTGCTGTAATAACCATTTTTGTGCGTGTCTCCTTGTACATGTACATTAGTTTCTCTAGGGATGTGTTTACCAAACTTTTCTCACATCATACTATATAAAAGATATTTTTACTGTATATATTATACCTTTGTGAGGTGGCATATAGTAAAACTAGAGATCTCTATGAGTATATTATATATAATTTTATATCATGTTTCATATCATGTTATATATAAAATCAACAATAAAATCAGGGTTGACAGTCTATGGTCCTCAGACCAAATTTAACCCCTGACTTGTATTTGCATTTTATCAGAGCACATCCATGCCCATTTGTTAACATATTGCCTATGGTTGCTTTCACACTACAGCGGGACAGTTGAATAGTTGTTAACAGAGAATTTGTGGCCTGCTGTATTAGTCAGGGTTCTTCAGGAAAAAAAATGAATTATTCTTTGTGTCTGTGTGCTTTTATTTAGAAATCGATTTATTACACATTATTGGCTTATGTGATGGTGGAGGCTGAAAAGTCCCATGATCTGCCATCTGCAAGTTGGAGAACAAAGAGAGAACCAGTGGTATAGTTTGAAGGTCTGAGAGTCAGAGGGCTGATGATGTAGATTCCAGTCCAAGTCTGAAGGGCTAGGAAGCAGGAAGCCTGAGTACAAAAAAAAAAAAAAAAAATGGTCTGAAGATTCTTTTACATTTTTGTGTTATAGTTTTAGCTCTCATATTTCAAGTCTATGAGTCCTCTAGTATTAATTTTATGTATAGCATAAGGATTGAAGTATTTTTTTTATTCAGTTATTCCAGCCTTAGCTCTTGTAAACCTTTCTTTTCCCTATTGAATTATCTTGATACTTTTGTCACAAATAAATCCACAATGTATGGATCTATTTCTGGTTTCTCCATTCTTTTAAAGATATTATGTTCTATTTATCTCTCTCTCTCTCTCTTTATACCTCAAATTTTTATTGGTCTTCAAATATTTTGTGTCATGGTAAGTATAAAGCTGACATATTTCTATAAAAGTGTTCCTACTAAGTCACAGTAAGTAGGCATTTCTTGAACTTGTCTGCATATGCCTATTCCCTCTATGGGAAAATTATTTTACTATTCCTTTTGCTTTCAGAATCTGTCTTCTTTTAATCCATCTTCCATAATACCATCAGAACGACATTTCCATATATGAGTTTCTCTCTTAAAATCCTCACAACTGCTTAGTATCTAGAGACACTTTACTTAGAATATAGGAAATAAACCCTTTCATATATACTGCCCACTTCTCAAAATGGATCCTGTACTCAATCTCACCAGTTCATTTACAAATGTATTCCTTAAAAGTTCTGTACACGTTTATTGCTATACCAGGAACATGTAATATCTTCTTTCTAAATGATCTCACAAAATTCTGTTTATCTTTTAGTATCATTTTCTTTGAGATAGTTCCTTCCAGTTGACCCCATATTTTTACTTTAGTATATACTATATTTAAATGGTATGTTTATGTGTCTCTTTGACCATATTATGAGTTCTTTCAGAAACTCATCCTATTTATTTTTAAATAAATAAAAAATAAATATTTTTGTCTCCTTTTGCCTAATCATACTGGCCAATAGCTTTTACTCAGTGGTTTTTTTTTATTGCCTACAATAAGCAGGATGGTCCTTGAACATTTTTAATCTGTTTTTAAATGTATCAAATAAAGAAAATATAGGCTAATCTATATGTTTCACAGATTTCTGGTGAGGAACAAATGAGATAATATTTATGTATGAAAATATTTGAAAACTGTTTTTTAAAATATGATGGCCTATCATTGTTTCTGACAAAATTCTATTTGAATTAACTTCTGAGGTTATCTTATTATTATATTGATTAAAATAATCCTAATATTAAAAGACAATAATTCTAATAGTAAAAGACTTTTTAAGATTTTTTTTATTTCTAATGTTTTCCAATGAAACTGCAAATAGCCAAATCTAAAAATACTCATTTAATAAGTACTTTATGACACAAATGGTGTGAAAATACTTTGTGTACAATCGGTGACTTGAAAAATTGTGCTCTATATGCATAATATGAAATGAATGGCATTCTGCCATCATGTATAACAAATTAGAATAAATAAATAATTTAATAAAAAAGAAACAATTTTAATTTAAAAAATAAATAAAAGTACTTTATGGACTAAATAAGGCATTTTCTTATACAACATCTCAGATATATGAGTTTCTTTGAATATCTTCAATTTAGTTAACACTTATTGAATACTACCCTATTCAGGCACTATGTAAATAATCATAGTACATATAGCAATAGCTAACATTTAGTGAACCTTACTATGTAACACCACTGAGAATTTTGCATAATTTATCTAATTTAATATTCACAACAAACCTATTTTATTCATATTTTATATAGGTAAGTTACTTGCCAGAGGTAATACAGCTTCTAAGACAGAAGACTATCTTATGAGGCAAAATGTGGTTAGTGTTGCTACAAATAGCATTTTGAACTGGTTTTGGCAGAGTTGTAAAATGACCAGAAATCTTTGCTATGCAATTCTGTACAGGTATTTGACAGATGATGATAAAAATGTTATGTGCTTGTCATAGTAGGTGCCAAAATATTAGAACTGTTGGGCATTATTTGTTGTTCTAACTCTGATTTGCTGAACTGGATGGAAGAGAGAATTAAACCATTTGCTTCTCAGCCTTTAGTCAAATGTGACTAAAAAGTTGGTTTTGATGGCCAATTATATTGCTTTTTTTTTCAAGTGAATAAAAAATAAATCTGATACCTTTAGATAGGGCAAAGGGGAGGGAGAGGTGTTGGGGTAGGAAAGATGAGATGGACATCATTACCCTAAATACATGTATAAAGACACGAATGGTATGAAAATACTTTGTGTAAAATCAGTGACTTGAAAAATTGTGCTCTATATGTGTACTATGAATTGAAATTCTGCCATCATGTATAACAAATTAGAATAAATAAAATTTTCTAAAAAATCTGCAGCCTCTAAGTTGTAGAAGTGTACAAATGATAGTGTTTTCATTAAATAAACCTTGCATTTTATATTCATTCTTAACTGTCATTAAATAGAGAAGACTTTATATTTGCTATAATTGCAATTTGTAATAGATTCTTATTTAAAGGAATTATTCAGCATGTAATTGTTTAACACGTTTGCAATAACTGTGGAAAACAGTGCAACCACACTTTTGAAGAATATTGGCAAAAGTAGTCAATATAGCATTGCTTGTTAAAAATTTTTCTTTTCTTTATTTTTTTCTTTTTTTTTTAGAGTCAGGAATTAAATCCAAGACCTAGCACATGGGAAAATTTTTTAATTGAATTGAGAAAATAACAGAATTGGCATTGTTATTACTTAGTCTTTCATTGTAAAACAGTGCCAAAGATATAATGAATGTCACCTTGAAAGTTTTGTACTTTCTAAATTCAGCATACAAGAAAAAGTATTAAACTACTTTGGGAGGGGGCTGGGGATCAATGGTGAAGTGAGGACCTGTTTAGCATGCACATGGGTTCAGTTTTAAACACAAAAAGCAAACAAACAACTAAATTGAGAGATGCATCTCTCCTAACACAATTTAGAAAATGACAATTAATTAATCAAATGTTGGGATTTTGAAGGCTTTTGTTCTTGAAGAAAGAGAGAAAAGGATAAATTACTCCACGATCCTTGAAAAATATTCTAGGGCTCGGGATGTGGCTCAGTGATACAGCACTTGCCTAGCATGCAAGAGGCTTGACTCCCAGTGCTGCACGTGCTTGCCCAGACACACATACCTACACACACACACACACAATTCCAGACATCAAAAATAAAGTCAAAGAAGGCATAATCATTCCCTAATTTTGTAGTTTCTGCAGACTGGCATCTAACATGAGTAATAAATGTTATGTCTATATTCATGGCATTTTTTAAAAATCTGATAATTTAACTTTAAGCTATTTCTTTAATATCATTAATATTAATATGTAATCAGTGAACTAATTAATGTGTATATGGGCAAATCACTCTTGCCAGTTCTACTGGGGATATATAATTTAAATTAAATGTTTCTCACTTGATTAAATGAAGTATCTTCTTTGAACCTTTTTTTTAAGTCTGGAAAAATATGCATTTAGTGATAAGTTGTTGCATTTTTAGTTTCTGTGCTCTATGTTTTGCAGATATTTTGTTTGGCATTCATTGTATATTCAGATGTGTATTTGATGGCATTTTTAACTGTTTGACAAAATGACTATGGGTGTTTTACTATAACAACTGAATATTCCCTTAACTACTTATCAGAAGGTACTCCTCTTTTTTAATAGTAGACGTATCTATGTAATTGTGTAAAAACTGGAGTAACCACAGACACATTTTTTAAAAATCTGTAAATTATTGTTATTTGTCTTATCATTTCTTAAGGACTATCTTGTTGTTCTGTCTCATTGAAATGAATTGCCAGTAGGTCTTTAGAATCTTTTGCTACAAATGAAAAGAGTATAATCTTTTACTATAAAGAAAGAGTAGAAAAGAATAGGTCTGAGAACACATGAATGTTCTTTAAGTTGTGGCAGAAAAAAAAAAAAAAGTCTGTACCCTCTAGCCATGTCACTAAACAGAAAGAAATGGTTTCACAAACCTAAATTTGGAAGGAATCTGTTGTCAAGGGCATAGTAGCATTTTAAAGCCTTTGCTTCTTTAGTAAAACATAGTAATATCATGTGAGGAGTTTCTGGAGAGAGGAACCTGGTCTCAGGAAAAGTGGGGTCCTTGGCATACTTGATTAAAAGCATTTCAGCAAGCGCCAGAGACAAAGATTTATTTAGAAAAGCAGATAGACATTCAAGGGAGAATATGAGCTATCTCAAGAGAAATGTCTTTGGGAGTAAAGTAAGAAATACACATTCAAGGGACAATTCCAGCCATGTTGAGAATGAGAAGCTTTTGATAAACATTCGTGGGAAAATGCAGGCCACCTCCAGAAGAGATGCAATGACCTATTGATGTGGAGTGTTAATAGTTACAGAGGGGCAGTTGTTAGAGGCTGGACTAGAGATGGAGTCTGTGCAGTGAATTGCTCTCCTGATTTTTTGCAGACAAGAGCATGGGTCAAGGGTGTGGACCAAGGGGCAGTCTAAGGACTTGGGCTGAGTTGCTTAGAAATGCTTATTTTGCATTTCAAAGGTTTACAGGCATTTCTTGACTTCCAAGGGCTCTTGGGTGCTTCTCATTTGAGATTCAGTTTACCTTTCCCTTACTCTATATCTCCAAGTTTTTATCTCAATAGTATGTTATTGATACTGGTGTTGAGAATCAATCAGGATCTGGGTCTGTTTCCCCAGTGTTGAAGATTGAACATTCGAGAAACACTGAGGCTAGAGCATAAAGTTTTATTTAAAGGATAGAACAGAGAGAGAGGCAGACAGAGGCTCCGCCACAGAGGAGGGGGTCCCAATAAGTGCCCCAGGAAGTGGGAGTGTCCTGCCCTGTTTTATAGATTTTTGATTTCCTTTGCTCTCGTGCCCTTTCCTACCTTTATCTTGCCTACATGACCCCAAATGTGGAGTAATCCAAGGAGGAGTAATCCAAGGGCCAGAACAAAGCTTCCTAGGGTACAGGAAGGAAGGGAGTGACCCAGGGGGCATTCACCAACAACTCTTTGTTGGGAGAACAGTTCCTTGGAGGCAGGTAACCTTGGCAACTGTTGAGAAGGAGGGGAAGTGTCCTGAAGTAATTAGCATTTTATTTCCTTTTGAATCATCCCCCATCTTCCTGACTCAATCATTCATTACCTTCCCCTGACTGTTCTTTTGTGCCCCCCCCCATTATGAAGTTTTTTATGTATAATTAATTTGATTTAAATTAATTGAAGGGAAAGCAAGGAAGGAGAGACAGGTAAGCAGGTAAGCAGGTAAGCATGGAGACCAGGCAGAGATACATACATTTGTTACAGCTGACAAATAGAGGCCATCTCTCTATATGAGAGAAAGGCAAAACAGGCTTGGGTTCTGGAACTTTTATAGGGGAGGCTCAAGAATCAGAGCCAAGTGGGTCCTAAGGTGGGTGGTTAAGGGTTGGGTTGGTATGAGGGAGTGGTGAGCCTTTCTCAGAAACACCTTTGGATGGGAAAGCAAAACTTTTTTTCTTAAAATGGCAGCTGTCACTTAAGATGGACATCCAGATGCTAAGCAAGGACCTTATATTCCCCCCTTTTTTGTTTTTTATTGGGCCCCTTAGGGAACAGGGATGTAGGTCAGTCTAATATAATTGCTTCCTGCTGAGAAGGGGCAGCATTGTTTGAATCCCACAATAGGGGTGAGGGATACCATTGGAACAATGACAGATGACCAAATGATAGAGGTTGAGTGGTGGTGGAATGCTGTCCCTGGTGCCCCAATTTTTGGTGAGGGATTGGAATTCCTATAACAAAAGCTGGTTTATAGTTTGATTAGAGATTTTTTGGATCTGATCTTGAACCTATCTAATGACACAGGGACTAGCATTAACAGAAGGCCTATGACTGGAGAGGGGTCAGAAAAGGAAGCCCACTGGAGAAGGTGGTTACTTGGCTGCCATTCTACAGAGGAGAGCTGTTGTTTTAAGGTCCTGTTGGATTTATTTTATCTTGTTGGGGGTTCCAGCCATGTAGAAATGCAGCTTGAGAGGGCCTATAGGTGTTGCTGCATAAAAGGGTCAAGAAAAGTGTTTTAAAGGGAGTTATGAACCCAATATAGGATGCCCCAAGGGAGTAGTAAGAATGACCATCCATTTTGTGGAGAATTAAGAGGAGGAGGGTGCCTGTTGGGGGGAGTGGTTAAAAAGTACCAGGTCACCAGGAGACAGAGTGGGAGAATGGGAAGAGGCAGAACTAGTCTTTGCCAGAACTGAATCCCTGTATTGCCAAAGAAGATTCCTAATATATGCAAGAAGGGGCTAGAAAAGATGAAGAGCAAGGGGTAGTGGAAAATCAGAGGGAGGTGAGCTGAGCAGGGAAATAGGCCATTCACATAGAAGCTCAAAAGGGAAGATGTTGAGTGACTTCTTTGGGAAACCTAACCAATAACCAACCTAAGAAGAGCCAAGGGAAGGAGATTAGTCCAATCTAAATGTAATTCAAGGGATAGTAGACATTGAGGGAGGCTCCCTTTGCCAAACTGAAGGCTGTGATGAGGATAACAAGTTCAGCATGCTGACTGGATGTTTTATTGGGGAGGGGAATCACTTCCACAACCGAGGTTAGAGAGACTATAGCATACCCTGCCCGATAAACTCCCTCCTGAAGGAAGGAGGAGCCATCTGTGAACTACGTATGTTGCCTGGAGCAAGGGGCCTTCCTTTATGTGGGAGGAATGTGGAAGAAGCTCCTCCAGAGTTTCAATGCATGAATGGGTAAGAGAAGAGGTGGACGAGTCCTGAGGAATGGGGAGGAGCAGGGTTTAAAGGTAAGCCCTCCACCAGGGAAACTTGTAGAGATAAAAGATGAGTGGGGGGCGGTAAAGAATGTAAGCCCTTCTAAGTGAGGAGTTCCTTTAGGTGATGGGGAGCCAGGATGGTGAGTGGAGCCCCAAAGGTGAATTTCTTTGACTTGTTAATGAGTAGAGAGGCTGCCACCAAAGTTGGTAGGCAAGGGGCCCATCCCCGAACAGTAGGGTCAAGATCCTTTCAATAGATAAACCACAGGGGCAAAGGTTGGCCTCAGCATGTGTCCAAGGATCCCTAGAGCAAATCCCTGCTTTTCAGCCATGTAAAGGTGAAATGGGTGTGTGAGTTCAGGGTAGAGAGAAAGTTTTAAAGTCATTCTTCTGTCAAAAAAATTGACACTCCCCCCACCCTTAGGCCTCTTATCAAGCCTGCTGAGTCTGTCCTTTGTATTTCAGTATTAGCTTCAGTGTGGCTTTGGC
This sequence comes from Callospermophilus lateralis, assembly GCF_048772815.1. Lineage (NCBI taxonomy): Eukaryota > Metazoa > Chordata > Mammalia > Rodentia > Sciuridae > Callospermophilus > Callospermophilus lateralis. The sequence continues at coordinate 65,638,474 of NC_135307.1, read as the reverse complement.
CAGGGAAATTGCTGCCTAAGGCTTTACAATGTACTATGTCAATAGAAGAAGGGAGAAGGGTCCCCTTGTTTGTCTAGAAGTAAGGTCTCTGGAGGAATCCAGAGCTGTAATGGCAAATAGAAGCTGGGCAGGGGAACAAGAGGAGCCAAGAGAAGGCTTGGAGTGGAGACAGGAGAAAGCCTGCACGTAAGGGATTTCCTTCCATTTTTCTGAGCACTTGCAAAAATTATGAAGATTCCATAAAATCAGAGGTGCCATTAGGAGGTCATTGTCCAAGTCATAGAAGGGAATAGAGTGGAAAGTTGAATTAGGAGCCAAATGCAGTGGGGCTAAGTGGGCAAGGAGGCAGCCAACAGGTGAGTCAGATGGGATTCTGAATTGGGAGTTCCCTATGGCGAGTTGGAGTGCTGGAGTGGCTAGAGGCAGGCGTCCCCAGCTCTAGGCCAAACCAGAGAGGGGACAGAAGTGAAAAGGGGTCACCACACAATTCACTGGTCCCATGACTGAAGCCTTTCTTGGACTGAGAGAAATTTGTTGACACCTGCTACTTCCCTAATCCCAGGCTTTGCCCGTAGAGTCTTCTTGGTTGCCTGACCAGGGCTTTTGTGAGCTCTGCTGAGGAGCAAGACCCAAGAGTGAACTTGCCAAAGGGAAGGGATGGGAAGGTCAAGAATCTTGGTGCCAAGATCTAAGTTAACTTTTGTCTCTAGAGAGGAGACTTGTCAATGCCATTTCTAGGGAATAGACTTGTGAGGAATAGAGGAGGGGAAGAGCGAAGTCACTTAACCCAAATGAGGCTGGTGTGTGATGAAGAAGAAAAGTGCTAGGTGAATGGAAGAAAGTGTATGGTAATTGTCCTAGGCCCTCAGGCCAGGATCCCAAAGCAGCTCAAATCCCTGGAGGGGGAGAGCAAAGCTGATGGGAAAATGTGATCCAGGCTGCTGTGCAAAAAGAGAAGGACAGCTGCAGCAAGGAGGGAGAGCAGATATTGTGATTGGGCCAGAAAATGGAGGGGGCTTTTGAGATGGATGTGAATGGACTTGTAGTGTGAGGCGATAGAAGGACTTGAAACATCCCAGACAGTAGGGTCCACCTCGGAAGGGGGTTATGGGAAGGTACTGGCAGAGGGAATAGGGGATGGTCCTAAGGTAAGGGTGAGGATCAGGGGAGCAGCAGGCGAGTCTGGATGGAAGCATATATGAAGGGAGAAGGAAAGTGTAGCCCCCAACTTTGTGAAGATGTCCCTTCTCATAAGGGGAACAGGGCACTGTGGAATGACCAAAAAGGAGTAGGTAAAAAATTAGAGAGCCAAAAGTACAAACAAGGCTAAGTGTCTGTAAGGGTTGGTAAGGTTCAACCTCTACCCTGACAGTAGAGGTTATAGAACAAGTAGCAAGCCCCCAGAACTCTGAATATGTAGCCCCCGAGTCTAGGAGGAAGGAGATAGGCCTAGCTGAAATACGTAGAGTTACCCTGGGTTCCTGTGGAGTGATGATAGTGGTCAAGTGATGGGGAACTGGGCCTCATCAGTCCTCTGCAGTTAGTCCTAAGAGTTGGAAAGGGGAACCAGAAGGACCAGATGGCTGGGGGCTGCTATGGGCTATGGGACAGTCAATGACCCAGTGTCCCTCCTGATGGCATTTAGGACAAGGGCCCAGAGTTTTGCGAGGCTTGGGACATGTATGAGCCTAGTGACCCATCTAACCACATCTAACCCTTGGGTCCAGGTGGTCCCGTGGTTCCCTTCCACAGGCCAGTGGAACCAGAGATAGATGCTGAGATGGAACAGATGGCTTGAATGAGCATCTGATATTTCTGCTTTGGGGTCTTCTCGTCTGGCTACTCCCAGAACCTCAGCATGGGAATTAGGGGCCCCTCTTGAAGTGCCTTAGTTTGGCCTTAATATCAGGAAAACTCTGGGAGGCATAGTAGGTCATTAATAGTTATCTCCTATCCTCAGAGTCCAGATTAGTATATTGTAATAAAACCTTAATCAGGCAATCTAAAAATGCTAAAGCATTTTCATTCTTACCTTTGAGATTTCTGGGAGCTTTTCATAATTGATAGCCTTATGGGTTGCCTTTCTAAGTCCTGCCATGAAGCAAGTAATGAATTGGTTTCTACTAGTTACTCCTCCAGGTGAATTATAATCCCACTTGGAGTTCCAATCAGGGACCACTTCAGTGCCAGTCGGATGGACAAGGGAAGTCTGATGTACCTCATCAGCACAATTTCTAGCTTGCTTCCAAACTTGCCTGCACTCCTTGGGCAGGAGGGTGTTAGACAAGATCTTATGACATTGTGGAAGATCAAATCATATGATTGAGTCAGATGTTGAAACTCTTTGGTATATGTGGTGGGACTTGAAGTATAGGACCCAAGCTGTTTTTCTGTCTGTGAAAGATCTGACAAAGAGAAAGGCACATGAACCTGGATTACACCATCTACCCCAGCCACCTTGTGTAGAGGTTGGGAAACAGCAGCCTGTGAGCGTGTGGCAGGAGGAGAGAAAGGCAGAGGGGCCAAGGGGACAGTTGTTGTGGAGGCTTTATTAGAGAATTGTGGTATGGTAGGGGGCTAATCTGCATTGTAGGAGAAGGAGTCCTGGGTAGGATCTTCTGTCCCTTTGGAAGCAGGCGTAGGGGAGGTAAGAGCTAAGAGGACTTGTGCGGGAGAGCAAGCGATACAGAGAGAGGGCTTAGAACCTAGAAGGAGAAAGCCTGAACGTATGCTATCTTGTTGCATTTTCCTGAACGCTCACAATAGTTGAAAAGATCCCTGATAATAATGCGATCTAGGCATCACAAATAAGAGGAAACTTACAGAAAAGGACTGTATAATCTGTGAATTGTTTAAAAGTTATTGCTCTTTCTCCTTTTATTTTTTTCTCAATAGCCTAGTGACTACCAAAAAGAAAGGTTTACCTATCATTTTACAATCTCTTTTCAGTGGAATGTGAGAGAACACATTTTTGCAATCTGCCACCCAGTATCCCGATTTTTTTGTTTTGTTTTGTTTTTCCTGTCAGGACTGAATGGAAGATTCACTTTCAGTGGCCATTACTTAAAACAGTAATAACAACAGGCAGGAAATTATGGCAGAAAGGTATAGAGGGAAAAAGTAGCTCAGGATATGGAGCCAGGAAGCAGAGAGATGCAGTCAGTACTCTCCTAAATTAATTAAAGGTGGTATAATTGTAAATTTGAAGTGGTAAATAGTCAAAAACTGACTTTTCCTCTATTTTGGATACTTGTATACCATGCTTAACCCCCGTTACTAAAATGATGAACAGAGGCCACAGTCCACTCTCTGGATGAAGCACCTCAAGAAACAGAGAGCTTTTGTGTTTTTGTTTGCATGATGGTAAACAGCTATAACCCCCAGCAAACTTGCCCTCTTTTGACAGCTGGCTTTATTTAACATGTTAAGCAATTGCATGCTGTTTGACTCTGGTGCCTGGCATTCTTCAATTAAAATTTTAAATGCATTCTTACCATCCCCTAACAAAACTAGTTCTTTTTTCCCCCCTTTATCTATTTCCTTTTATTTCATTTTCAATGAACATAGATGGTAGAATCTATTTTTTTAAATAATAAATGCAGTATGAAATAAATCTCTCTGCCCTATAATTCTGGGATGAAAGAAAGCAGACATTATTATAATGGAACTATCACTCCAAGTGAGCTTAAGTCAGTGAGCTTAAGTCAGTGGTTGAGGCCTATTAATGTATTTGAGGGCTTACTACATCAGAGCCATCATCAATAAAGAATTGTTTTTAATTTTAAGAGTTGATTTTATTTTTTGCTAAGAACACTCTGAACAGTGCTTAGTTTTTGTTAAATAACTGAAAACACCATTAAATATGAGTAGGGAGAGAGGCTTGATTATTGGCTTGAATTCTGTTAGGCCTTAAAAAGTCTGTCTGCTAGCAAAGATTAATTTTGTGTTATCTGTCATAAAAGATGACTTTGAAAAAACAGTATTTCCACTTTTATCAAATTATAGACTTTATGTCAATATTGACTAAAAGACAAATTCTTACTTATAAACTTGAAAACATCTACATTGAAGGAGAAATGAAGTTCATTCAGATAGAACAAGTTTCTTCCCAGGTAATCTAATGCACACACTTTAGTAATTTTAAGATGTCTTTCCATATAGCCTTAAAATTGGACTAAAAATGCCTTTGATTTAATAGAACACTCTTTGTATTTCTAATTTGTGTTAAGTTTGGCCCTTCCATGTTACTATATTAAGTTTATGCACATGTTCCACACTCATTTTGATGAGACAAAATGAGTTAATAATACTTAGCAATTACTAGAACATCATTCTTTTCTTAATTTTTAATCTTCAATGAGTTTTCCTCATTTATTCTCTCTTCAGAAAAGAACCCCAAGAGAATATAGCATTGTTTTGCTTAATATTGAACACATAAAGAAAGGTTAAAGATTACGTTGACTAGACAACATGTTAGAGATCAGACTTTCCTAGATTTAATGCCATCCAGATTATATTGTAGTTCTGGTAATGCTAAATACATATATTCAGTCTTTTAGCCTGATTATTTTTACATAAATATTTAAAATATAACTCAATGAATTCTATTACTCAAAAAACCAGAAAGCGCTTAAAAAATAAGATAAAAATACTACTTAAATAGATGTGTGTGTGTGTGTGTGTGTGTGTGTGTGTGTGTGTGTAGTCTTTTGGTCATTTTAAAGGCATTTTAAAAAATTAATAGACTATTTCTTAGAGCAGTTTTAGGCACACAGAAAAGTTGAACAGAAAGTACAGTTCACACACACACCTACAGAACTACCACTGCCGCTGTTTTAGTCAACCTCTTTGTTGCTGTGACCAAAAGACCTGACAAGAACAATTTTAGAGGAGGAAAAGTTTATTTGGAGCTCACACTTTCTGAGGTCTCAGTCCATAGATGGCTGGCTCCATTGCTGTGGGCCCATGATGAGGCTGAATATTATGGCAGAAAGGTAAAGAGGAAAAAAGTATCTCAGGAGAGAGAGAGAGAGAGAGAGAGAGAGAGAGAGAGAGAGAAAATAGGTACCCCAAAGTACCCCTACCACCTCCCCCAGCCACACCTTACCTACCTACAGTTACCACCCCGTTAATCCCCTCAGTGGAGTCACCCAATCATTTCACCTCTAAACTTTCTCACATTGTCTCAACACATGAGCTTTTTGGACAACACTTCATATTTAAACCATAACAACCACTACCAACAACACACCCACCGAACTTGGCATGACCCAGTTTTTCCTGTTATTAGTATTTGTATTGCTGTGGTACATTTGTTTAAATTGATGAACTATTATTGATGCATTTTTAACTAAAGTCCATTTGTGTTAAGGTTCATTGTTTCTGTTTTATAGTTCTCCGGCTTTTGCCAATCCTATCATATAATCATACAGGGGAGTTTCACTGCCCCCAACATCCCTTGTGTTCCACTTGTTCATCCCTGTCTGTCACCCTCTCCTTAACCCCTGGCAACTACCATCATTTCTGTCTCCGCAGTTTTGCTTTTTCTGGAATCAAACAGTGTGGTCTTATAGTTTGTAATCGAACATTATATGGTTTTTTTCTGCCTGGCAGATGCTGCTGCCACTGCTTCTTCTTTCCCCTTCCTCTTCGTCCTCCTCCTCCTCCTCCAATTCTGAATGTCTTTGTGACTTTACAGTTCATTTCCTTTTATTGCTGAATTGTATTGTATGGATATATCATAGTTTATTGAATAGCAGTTTGGTTGCTTCAATTTTATTAATTATGAATAAATAATTGGTGCAGGTTTTTGTGTAAGCATAATTTTCAACTTATTTGGGGAAGCTCTTAGGAATGAGATTGCTGGATCATATACTAAGACTACTCTCAGCTTGGTCAGAAACTGCCAAACTTTCTTCCAAAGTAGCTGTTCAAATTACTATTTCAAATTACCATAAATTGAGTCAGTTTTATGGTGCATCTGTATCCAGAATCTGCTAACATCTTAGTCTTGGCTGGAAAATCCAAGACTAAGATGTTAGCAGATTCTGTTCTTGGTGACTTTCCTTTTCATGACTTGCAGTTACTTTTTTACTTTCTCACTATATACTCACATTTTTGGAGAAAGGAACTCTGCTGACTCTTCCTTTTGTCATAAGAACAGTAATCTTATCATGGAGACCCTACCCTCATGACCTTATCTAAGCCTAATTACCTCCCAAAGGCCTTACATCCTCATACCATCACATTGGGGGTTAAGACTTCAACCTTTGAATTTAGTGGCAGAGACAGAGACTTAAATATACATTCCATAATAGTGACTGCATAACTTTGCATTCCCACCAGCAATGAAAAAGACTTTCTGTTGTTCTACATCCTCCTCAGCATTTGGTGTTGTCATGATTTTAGAGTTTTTCCATCCTAATAGGTACATGTAGTAGTATCCTGTTTTAATTTGTAATTTATTCATTAAATACAGTGTTGAACATCATTTCATATGCTTATTTGCCACGGTATTTTTTTTAAAGAAGTGTCTGTTCAGATATCTGCTATCTGCTCATATTATAATTGAGTTGTTTTTAAATTAGTGAGGTTTTTTTAGCTGTAGATGGAATTTTAATAATTCTTTTTATACTTTAGATATTAGTTCTTTAGCAGATATCAATTTTGAAATTATTTTCTACTTGTGGATTTTTATTTCATTTTCTTAAAAAGTGTCCTTCATAGAGCAAAAAGCAAAAAGTTTTTAATTTTAATGAAGTCTAACTTCTTAATTTTTTTATTTTGTGGATTGTATCTAAAAACTCATTGCCAAGGGGCTGGGAGTATAGCTCCATGGTAGAATGTTTACCTAGCATGCACAAGTCACTAGATTCAATCCCAGTACCAAAAAAAAACCAAAAAGAAAACAAATTAATTGCCAAATGCAAAGTCATCTAGATTTTGACCAGTATTATCTTGTAGAAATGCTGTGGTTTTGCTTTACTTTCAGTTCTGTGATCTATGTTAAAAGCTTTGTGACAGCTATAAAGTCAATGTCTTTTTTTTCTTTTTTTTTTTTCTTCTTTTTTTTTTTGCATGTAGAATCCAACAGATTTTTTTTTCTTCGTTTGTTGAAAATATTCCTCCTCTGGATTGCCTTTGCTCCTTTGTCACAGTTGACTATATTTGTGTGGGTCTGTTTATGGACTCTTCTTTTACATTGATTTATTTGTTGTTTATTTGCCAGCACCACCCTGTCTTTATTACTGTAACTTTATAGTACAGTCATCACGTGGTATCCACAGAGTATTGGTTCCAGGATACAGATGCACCAGAATACCAAAATCCAAAGATATTATAAACTCTTATACAAACTGGCATAATGTTTTCATGTAAACTGAATACAGCTTTCTGTATTCTTTAAATCATTTTGAGATTATTGATAATATCTAATACAATGTAAATTTTATGTGAATAGTTGTTATATTATTTAAGGAATAATGACAAGGAAAATAAGTCTGTACATGATTAATATAGATGCTATTTTCATATTTTGGTTTTTTAAATATCCCATCCAAGGTTGGATGAATTTGCAGATAGAGGATCAACTGTTAAATCTTGAAGTCAAATAGTACCACTAATCTTACTTTGTTCTTCTCCAATGGTATTTACCTCTTCTGAGTGTTTTGCCTTTCCATGTAAATTTTAAAATCCATTTGTTGATATCTACAAAGTAACTTGCTAAAATTTCAACTGGGACAATAGTGAATGTATATATAAAGTTGGGAAGATCGTGCTTCTCATCTACCAACTTGGATTATGTCTCCTCTCCATTTATTTATTTTTTATTCTTTTTTACAAGTTTCCTTTTTTATTTTAATTTATTATATATGACAACACAGAATGCATTAAAATTCATATTGCATATATAGAGCCCAATTTTTCATATCTCCGGTTGTACACAAAGTACAGTCTATCCTGCGTATCTTCATACATGTTCTTAGGGGTAGAAAAGATGCTGGAATATGATGGTCATCATTATCCTATGTCCCCTCCCTTTTCCTCCCTCCCCTTTTCCCCTTTGCCCTATCTAGAGTTCATTTAATCCTCCCCCCCTCACCTACCCACCCCCACAGCATATTATGAATCGGCATCCTTATATCAGAGAAGTCATCCATCATTTGATTTTTGGAGAGATTTGCTAATTTCACTTAGCATTATCTTCTCCAACTCCATCCATTTACCTGCAAATACCATGATTTTATTCTCTTTTAATGTTGAATAATATTCCATTGTGTATATATACTAAATTTTCTTATCTATTAATCTACTGAAGGGCATGTAGGTTGGTTCCACAGTTTAGCTTTTGTGAATTGTGCAGCTATAAACATTGATGTGGCTGTGCCTCTGTAGTATGCTGTTTTTAAGTCCTTTGGGTATAGACCGAGGAGTGGGATAACTGGGTCAAATGGTGGTTTCATTCCCAGTTTTCCAAGGATTCTCCATAGTGCTTTCCATATTGGCTGCAACAATTTGCAGTCCCACCAGCAATGTATGAGTATACCTTTTTCCCCCACATCCTCACCAACACTTAATTGTTTGTATTCATTATAGCTGCCATTCTGACTGGAGTGAGATGAAATCTTAGAGTAGTTTTGATTTGCACTTCTCTAATTGCTAGAGATGTTGAACATTTTTTTTATATATTTGTTGACTGTATATCTTCTTCTGAGAAGTGTCTGTTTGGTTCCTTGGCCCATTTACTGATTGGGTTATTTGTTTTTTGGTGTTTAGCTTTTTGAGTTCTTTATATGTTCTAGAAATTAGTGCTCTATCTGATGTGCATGTGGTAAGAATTTATTCCTCATTAGCATAGGCTCTCTATCCACCTCACTGATTGTTTCTTTTGCTCAGAAGAAGCTTTTTAATTTTAATCCATCCCATTTATTATTCTTGATATTAATTCTTGCACTATAGAAGTCTTATCAGATCAAAATTGAATGAAATTAGAAATTACTGAAAAAATAATAAAAGCTACTCCAACACCTGGAGACTAAATAATATGCTACTGAATGAACAATGGGTTGCAGAAGACATCAAGGAGGATATCAAAAAATTTTTAGAGAACACAGATATAACATATATTTTGGGACACTATGAAGGCAGTTCTAAGAGAAAAGTTCATTGCATGGAGTTCATTCCTTAAAAGAAGAAAACTTCAACAAATAAATGACTTAACATTACATTTCAAAACCCTAGAAAAAGAATAAAAAATCTACACCAAAAGCAGTAGAAGATAGGAAATAATTAAAATCAGAGCTGAAATCAATGAAATTGAAACAAAAGAAACAATTTAAAATATTGACAAAACAAAAAGTTGGTTCTTTGAAAAAGTAAATTGACAGACCCTTAGCCATGTTAATAAAGAGAAGGCGAGAGAGAGTTCAAATTACTAACACATGTGATAAAAAGGAAATATCACACTACAGAAATACAGAAGATAATTAGAAATTATTTTGAAAACTTTTAAAATAGAAAATATTGAAGGCATCGACAAGTTTTTAGAGTCATATGATTTGCCCAAATTGAATCAGGATGATATACACAATTTAAACAGATCAATTTCAAGCAATGAAATAGAAGATACCATCAGAAGCCTACCAACCAAGAAAAGCCCAGGACCAGATGGATACACAGCCAAGTTCGACAAGACCTTTAAAGAAAAATAAATACCAGTTCTCTCCAATCATTTTGACTAATAAAATATGTACAGATGTATTTACATGTATATCTCACTTTTCCTCCTTTCTCCACTCTTTTTCCCATCTCTGTCTCTTTCTCCATGCTAATGTCAGTGGTGGCATGCTTATAATTCAAATTCCAATTGCTCGTGGATAGTTTATAAAGCATTTTATTTTTGTATATGAATGTTGTAGCCTATAACCATAATATTATTACTTATTAATACCAGTATTTTTATCAGTACTAGTGATTTTCTACATAGGTGGACATGTCATCTGTGAACAAAAATAGTTTTATGTCTCCCTTCCCAAACTAGAAACCTCTTACTTCCTTTTTGTATCTTTTTGCATTGACTTTCACTTCAGTGTTACATAGGAATGTTAAAAAGGACATCCTTGCTTGTCCTCAATCCTAGAGGGAAAGTATCAAGTTTCTCATCATTCTGTAGGTTATTTGTATGTGTTCTTTATTAAATTATGGAAACACCCCTGCAGAGAGTTTTTTTTTAAATCATCAATAGGTTTTGTGTTTTATGAAATACTTTTCCTGCATTCCTATTATAGTTTGGATATTAGGTCACTTCCTAAAAGCTCATGTTAGGCAATACAGGAATATTCAGAGGTGAAATGGTTGAATTATGAGAGCTGTAACCTAACCAATGGATTAATCCATTTGGTGGATTAATAATTTGAATGGACAACTAGGTGGTAATTGTAGGCAGGTAGGACATGCCTGGAGGAAGTAGGTCACTGTGGGTATGTCCTTAGACTATACCCCTAGCTCCTCCCCACACTTCTTCCTGGCTGCATTGAGCAGAGTAACTTTCCTTTCCACGTGATTCTCTTACCTCAGACCCAGAGCAGTGGAGTCAAGACTATCATGGATTGAACCTCTGAAACTATTAGCCCAAAATAAACTCCTTTATGTTGTTCTTGTCAGGTATTTTGGTCACAGCAATGAAAAGCTGATTGACATACTGCATTATCATTTTTCATTCTTAACCTGTTGATATGATTAATTGTATTAATTCATTTTAAATGTGAACCAGCCTTGAATACCTAGAAAAAAAATCCTACTTTCTTATGCTGTTTAATTCTTTTAAAAGAATTTGATTTGCTAATATTTTATTAAGGATTTTGCATCTGTATTAATGGGAACAGTTAGTGTGTTTCTTGTAATGTCTGTATGGATTTGGTATCCGGTAATGCTGACCTCATAGAGTAAGCTGGGAAGTACTCCTCCTGGAATAGATTATATAGAACTGGTATCATTTGGTAGAATTCATCAGTGAAATTGAATTCCGAGTGGAACTTTCTATTCTTGGATATTATTATTTTATTTATTTAGTCAGTGTAGGCCTATTTAGATTAATTTTTTCTTATGTGGAATAGAAGACCTTTGACAGGTTGGTTCTGAGAACTGGTGTAATTCATATAAGTTAATTAAATGTGTGGGCATAGAATTTTCCATAATATTCCTGTACATCTAATTCTTGTGATATTTTATCTCTAAGATTAGTAATTTATGTCTTCTCCCTTCTTCTTAGTTAGCCTAGTTAAAGGTGTATTACTTTGCTTAATATATAATATATATCTTATCATGTTGTTGTTAGGCTCATACATATTAAGGACATGTAAGTTGTTTCTTCTTGGATAACTAACTCTTTATCTCAATATATAATTACCCTCTTTATTTCTCTGAAATCTACTTTGTCTGAAACTCATAGTGGTACTCCAAGCTTCTTTTGACTGGAATTAGCATAATATATTTTCTCCATCCCTTTATTTTTACCTCTATATGTCTTCATGTTTGAAGTGGCTTCTTGTAGACAAGATGTAGTTGAATCTTGTTTTTTATTCCACTCTGGAAGTTTGTTCAAGTATTTTTTTAGTTGTAGTTGACACAATATCTTTATTTTATTTATTTTTATGTGGTGCTGAACCTAGGGTCTCCTACATGCTAAGCGAGCGCTCTACCACTAAGCCACAACCCCAGCCCCTGGAAGCTTTTTAATTAGTATATTTTAACTTTTTTAATTGATGTATTGTAATTTATTATTTAGTCTGTTTGCATTTAAGGTAATTATTGATATAGCTGGTCTTTCAGAACAACCTGATCCCAGTATATGAGAACTAGTCCAAGGTTCTGTGAGATTGAAAAAAGAGGCAGAGAGATCCAGGATTATACAAAGTGCAATTTATTGGGAACTTACTGACCGAAAGCATGGTCCTAGGCATGGCAAGACTAACTGGATCCCTGGTATATGAGTCAGAAGTAGATATATTATTTTGGTCAAGGTAAAAGTGACTTCATTTAGGTTGGAATGTACCTGCTTTATCTCAAGCCAATATGAAAAAGAGGCACATTCCTAGCACCAGAGTCCTGTAAAATCTCCACATACCATTCTATTGTCCATATATAGTATTCCAGGAAACTATACAGGAAAAACAGTTACTCAGGGATGGTCATGGTGGTTATGACTCAAGATGGCTATAATCATGTCAGCTGAATCCATACAGATGGGTTAATATATTCCATATTTGTGACTATTTCTATTTTTTTACTTTGTTGCTCTTTTACTCTTCATTTGTTTTTCTGCACTGTCCTTTCATAACGATTTCTTTCTTACCATGTCAATTGTAACTTTTTCCAGCGGTTGCTCCAGAGTTTGCAGTATGTATTTACAAGTTCATTATTAAGTAATACTAAATATCCCTTCATGGTTAGTGCTGGGGTTTATATCAAGAGTATTCCCAATTCTTTCTCATCTGTTTAATATTGTCATTCATTTCACTTTTCAGTAAGCTATGATCACCAAATATACTGTGCTGTTAATATTTGTTAGATAAATTAATAACATGAAAGAAAATATATCACTTATTTTTTAGACATGTTTGAATTTTTTTTTCCTTTTTCCTGAAGCTGGCAACAAATTCCCTCATTTTTTTTTTTCTGAGAAATTTTTTACACCTCTACTTTTGAAGGATAATTCACTAAATACAGAATTCTAGATGAGTGGTTTTATTCTTTTAAAACTTTAATCTTTTCTTCATTGCATGATTTCTGAAGAGAAAGTTGATATAATTTTATCCTTGTTCATCTATATGTAAGGTTTTCTAAACCCCATCCCAGCTTATTTTAAGATATTTTTCTTTAATGATTCTGCAGTTTGAATGTGATATTCATAGGTGCAGTTTGTTTGTTTTTAATTGATCCTGCTTGGTGTTTTCTGAGCCTCATATTTATAGTTTGGTGTCTGTCATCAATTTTGGAAAATTCTCAGGCATTCTTATTTCAAATATTCCTTTCTCTTTTCTCCTCTGGTATTTGTATTACATGGATATTCACCTTTTGTAATTGTTCTGCAGTTGGTGGTATTCTATCCTTTTCATTTATTTTTTCCTTTTTTATTCAGTTTTGTAAATTTATATTGTGACATCTTTAATTCTATACTTGGTCATGTCTAACCTATTGATTAGGCCATTAAAGGCATTCTTCATTTCAGTTACAGGGTTTTTGTTTTCTAGCCTTTTCTTTTGATTTTTTTCTTAGAATGTTTTACCTCTTGGCTTTCATTACTCATTTGCTTTTGAATGTTGCCCACTTTTTCCATTGAAGTTCTTAGCATATTAATTATACTTGTATTTTGAATTCCCAAACTGATCATTCCAAAATCTCTGCCATATCTGAGTTTGGTTCTGATAGTTTCTTTGTGTCTCCAGGCTGTATTTTTTACCTTTTAGCATGTTTTTTAATTTTTTGTAGAAAGCCAGATATCATGTATCTGGAAAAAAACTATCTGAAGTGGATAAGCTTTTAGTGTGAGGTTTTATATTTATCTGGCTAGTAGTCGAGCTACGTTTACTATTCACGGTAGCTGTGGACTCAGATGCTAATATCTCCTCTAATGACCTTGTTTTTGTCTTCCTTGTTGTATATAGACTTTCTTGGAGACTCCTTAAATAGGCAATTCTTGTAGCTGTAATTCCTTGTCATTATCCATCAGTCCTATTGGTGTGATGGTGTGATGTAGTGGGAAGGGGAGTATTTCATGTTACTGTGATTAGTTTTTAGGCTTTTAGTGAGCCTAAATTGGATATTTCCTTTCCTTCAGATTGGTTAGGCTTTGGTAAAAACTCCAATAGGTTAAGCTGTAGTTTCCCTTAAGGGCAAACATTGTTAAGAACAGAATTCTGTTGATTATAAATTGAGTTAATATATGAAAATTCTCTAGAACTAAAAGAGATGTTTTATTATAATGATAGTAATTAATGATAGTAATGATCACAAATAGCAATCAAAAGAAATATGAAAATAAATTAGTTTTAAATGTTTAATTCATTTCTACATTTCTGTTATGATACATAGAAATATTCAGAGTCTTAAATGATTTTCATTATCTACTTCAAGATAATATACAATGTGAAACATACAAAACTCTGAATGGGAGAAAGATATTGTTCTAGCAGTAGTATATGCCTAGCATAATTTCTTCTGGCCCTGTTCTTCAGGTAAAAATTAGCCATAACATCTAATATTGTTTAATAACTAAAATATATTTCCCTGTGTTTATCACTCTCAAAGATAATTTTTCTGTCCAGGAAATTGTATTCAACTCACTGGAAAGTGTACAGTGAAATAATGACAAAACTGACCAAAGAAAGAATAATATCTCTTTTCCTGTCATGTACTATTTAGGTAGTATGTATTAATGAAATGTTTGATGGATCTAAGGCCTATGTGTTTCCAAAGTAATATGCAAGCCATGAGATGAATAGAGGTGTCCAAGTAGGTTAATAGTGTTTATATACCCTTTTCTAGGTATTTGATCTCTCAGACTATTATCTTACAAACTGGTAAAGTTATAGATAAAGGCAGAACCTAAGTACTATTCACTGTTTTGCATATTAAAAATGGTAAAATATGATATTCACAAACCTCAACATTTACCTTAACATTGAGATTGTGACAGTGGATGGTAGCCTCACTTACTATCTAGCTAAGTGATTATTTCCTACAGCAGTCTGTGAGCTCTCAAGTACAGTACTTTATATTATTAAATTCATTCTTTCAATTAAGCATTTATTTTGTGCTTTTTATGTGCATGGGATAGTGGTAGTTGCTGATGCAACAAAGAAGAATTCAATCATTGAGGAGTAAAGCATATGGAAAGAACAGACTCTGAATCCTCGTCCCTGCCATAATCTTAATAACTTGAGATGAAGATAGGTCCTATCAGGTAATACTTTGTGTCCTATTGATAGATAACTAAGCATATCGCATAGAATGAAAAATAGCAAAAACCTTATTGGCAATGCAGTGACAGAAGCCTTCTTTTGCAAATTCTAACCCAGGTTCTTATAAAGGTTATGGTGATGGTATCCCTGTTTTCAAGCCTAAATGAGAAATTTCAAGAGCAGCATAGTATAAAGTGTCAAATCTCACTACAATGTATTGTCTTCTTAAGGCTATAACAAGCCAAAAGTTAATTCTCACCATGTCAGACATCTCCTTGCCCTTTCCATGCTCTGTTAAGGTTTCCTACCTTTTGCTTCATAGTTCTTTTTCTCCATTATGGATATCCCCTGCTCTTGCCTAGTTAAACCAGAAAGGGTAAATCAGTCATTTTTTTAGTAACATCTTTACAGTATTTGACTCAGTTACACCACCAGAAAATTGTAAAGTATCAGCTCTCTTTCTAGAGATGTCACATAACCCAGAAGAAAGGGAGAGTGAGGCAACTTATGCCAAATCAGTAATAGCAGCTGTGACTTTGCACATAAGGCCATGTCTCACATCCCAACTTCTTTTGATCACAGTGGAAACAGGCAGCTGGGAGAAAAACATGCATTCTGCAGTCTGAGGAGGCAGCAAGATTTAGAGAGTGATGATAGATGTTGCTAGTACTTTGTAGGTTGCTGTAGGTTACATACTAGGGAAAGTTGCTACTGCATTCCCTGTTTTGTAGGCTAAGATGTTTGTCTATTTTATCAGCAATTGTATAGCACTGAAGTACCATGCTATGCTAATTAAGTTGTCTTCTTTCATATGCCATGAAATCCTTATCTGGTTTTTTTTTATTTTTTCTTCAGCATAACTCTGTGCTTCATTTTCTTCTCTCATGGTATAGCCATATTTTCTAGTTATTTAGTTATAATTGTTATGTTAGTATTGATCTTTATCCTACAACCAGGAAACCCAAATTAGACTTTCCTGATTTAACATAATTAGGTGATAAACTTAGCAGAAAAATTACAATATTACAAATTAAATATTACAAATATTCAAACCCAACACGAAAATTCTCATTCCTAACTCTCCAACTATGTTCATCGTAGAGGCAGCTATAAAATTCCCCCAAAGCAAAGGGGAATCCAGCATGCTACCTGACAGCTCTAAGCTGTGAGACACTGATGGCATACCTTGCTTACTTTTTTGCCTCTTTCAGGAATTCTTAGGGAATAAAAGTCTGTTAGCTTTAAGAGTCATTCCCCCTGGCTGTTTCTTGTTAGGAAATATGACTTATAGTGAAGGGAATAAGAGAAACAGGAGAGTGAAACTGCTTTTTTATAAGGGAATATGAGAAAGGGAGGTTGGAAAATGACCACAGGGAGCCCAAACAAACCTCTTTTCTTTTGATACTGTCCAGCCTGCTTTATCCTAAACTATATAACTTACTAAAATATTTTTACATATTTTCCATTACTATTCTTTTAGTCCTCAATCCAGAGTTAAGTCTGTCAGAATATCATTGAAGTCAGTGAACCATAAGTCTAGTTACCTTTGCAAGGCATTTCTCTTGGTGGTAAAACCAGCAAGCACCTCACAAGAAAGCTGCCCAGTCTCAGACTGTTTTGCATATTAAGAATGTTGCTAACACTGCACTCTTTCATGATTGAATTTAGATTTTTTCACTCAATTAGTTGAAGGCTTCAGACTAGCAGTAATAATAGTTTTTTGAGTTGTTGATTAAATAGAGCAGTGAAAGAATTCATATGGCAGGTGAATTCTAACCCAGGTTTTTAAGGTTCATGAACAGATCTTTATCACCTGTAGTGGGGGAAAAACAAAAAGAAGGTAGCCCAGATGTTTGCTTTCTAATAGTGTACCTTCTATATTTTAAATGAGAACAGATCTCTCATTAAATAAGGATATTAATATTTATGTGGTCATTGTAGAAATACCAAGGAACAGATCTCATATTTCTGGGTATTTTTAATGACCACCTTTTATATCCAAGTAAGATCAGAAAAGCTCCCTGTCTCCCATACCACCAGAGATTTCATCATAGCTACTTAGATTTTAGTTTCTATCTTCCTTTACTTTTGCCTTCTTTATCAAGTCTTTGATATTCTCTAAGAATTAAATAAGTCAGATTTGGCAACATTCTCTTAAAATGTAAATTCCAGAAGTCTGAAAGTCTTTGTAAGTGTAAATTAAACTTAAGAATCCTTTGCTGTCATGTGAGCAGAGAATATTATTGATTTAGGCAACCAACAGTTAACTCTGTTTTAGGATAGAACAGTTTGGGTCAAGTCACGGTAGTGACAACAGCATTCAGAACTTTTCAAATAGCCAGAAATCCCTACTCTTCTATTTGATCATTTGTTGAATATTTGGAAAAGATAAAAGCTGCTCATTGTTTTATTGCCTGTGATATAAACACCATGAATAAAATTTGGGAGGAGTAAAATATTCACTGAAATGGGAGACTGTCATATTTTTCAGAAAATATATTTTGGCAATTAATCTATTCCTGGACCAAATTATAGCTAGCTTCTTGAGAATTGTTCAGAAGAATTGACCCAAAATAAAAGAAATAACATTTTTTTGAGAATTAACTTCACATCATATATTGTACTCAGCTTTCTAAGTGATCTCACTTCATCCTTAAAATAACTTGATAAGTAAGGTATTATTAATCCCATTTTACAGATAAAGAAATTAAGCTGATGTAGAATATAACTTATTCATGGTCACACAACTGTTAAGTAATTTAAAAAAAATTGAACATCAGTTTTTGTGATTCCAGAGTCCATGCTCTTAATCATTGCATGCCACAGTCAAGGCACTGCATAAATCAGCATTTACCTTAGTATATTTTGCCTAATGTCTCTCCCTTCTCCATTCTCCAAAAGGCAATAATTCTCAGCAATTTTCAGTCCTTGGAATAGTTATTGAATATGCTGGCATCGAGCAACTATAACCATTCCAAACAACTTATAGGCACAGAATGTAAAACTTTATTCTGCCCCTCTCTGCCCATGAGGTTAGTGAGAGAATCCTATTTAAAGAGGTTTAGAATGCAGGCAACTATTCTAGCTCAGAATTGCCAAAAAGTTGCTTAAAAATCCTTTTCAAGTAAAATTTATATTCCCAGGAAATGATGTCTTTTCAGAGATTTTTCTCAACCCTCTTTCAGACCTTTTTGCCTTGACCATTCTGAGCTTTATGAGTTCTGACTTCAGAAAAGTTCCCCTTCATAAGTTCTGCTTCTCCCTGAAGTCAGAGGGCTAACAGTTGTTAACTAAAGAAGATGGTAAATAAAGAAGAATTGCGTGGACTGGCACCCCAAATCCTTCCACTCTTGAAACATTTTCTTCACATCAAGCATAGGTCTTTCTCTTGGATACGTAGTCTAGGATAGACAACCCTAATTCACCAATCCCAGGGAAACTTTCTCTGTCTTCTCTTAGGAGTAATGACTAAATAATCCTTTTAAATGGAGTTATGAATTGGCTAGAAGGGAAGAGAGCTTCTGTAGAGATGTTTGCTCACAACTGTGCAGATCCTCCCTGTCAAAGATCTGTGCTCCTGGTAGAGGACTGAGGAAAGAGAGGAAAAGAGGGGAAAGGGAAGATGTTGGTTAAAAAGGTACAAAATTTCAATTAGACTGAAAGAATAAGTGAAAGAACGAAAAAGGCTCGTTGTCGGAGAAAATGCCTGTTTATTGAGGAACAGCTCTGCATATTTATAGAGCCGGGGGTGGTTTGACAGTTACGACAGTTTAATAGTTGAACAGTTGACAGTTAGCTGGGGTGCTTTCTGATTGGTGGGTAAGGATCATGTGAGCCAGCAGGGCTCACCATTGGACAGCAGGATCATGTGAGCCAGCAGGGCTCACCATTCTTGGAGGATGGGGAAGTTAGTCTTTGGAGCCGGAGCGACTCCCAACAATAAGTTTTAGTTATTTGTTGCCTTGCATGGTGACCGCAGTTAATAATAATGTAGTTACCCCTCAGTATTCACGGGGGATTAGCCCTAGGAACCCTAAAATACCAAAATCCATGGGTGTTCAAGTCCCTTATATAAAATTTCATGGTATTTGCATACAACAACCTACACACATTCTCCCATGCACTTTAAATCGTTTCTTGATTACTTATAATTAACACAGTATAAATGCCATGTACATAGTACCCAGTTGTTAAAGTATAATGTTTATGGAATAAAATAGTTTTTTAAATAAGTCTGCACATGTTCAGTATAGATGCAGGTTTTTTTCTTTCTTTCCACTTATTTATTTTTGCAGTGCTAGTAATCAGACCCAGGACTTTGCAAACACTTAACCATTGAACTATATGTCCAGCCCATTTTCAAATATTTTTCATCCACAGTTGGTTGAATACAAGGATGTGCAACCCACAGATACAAAAAATTGATTGTATTATATATTTTAAATTGCTAAAATAATCTACTTTTTACATTCTTCCCACAAAATAAAATAAGTTGTTGAAGTTATAGATAATTTAATTTATTCTGACTAAATCTACAACATATACATTGATCAAAACATTATATTGTGCCTCACAATACACAGTTATTGTCAAAGGAAAATAATTTTTTTAAATGTAGGCTTCAGAAAGTAGAATATAGTATAAGTAATGGATTAACACTAGCATGTGATCCTGGCCCTTTTATTAGCTATATTACGTTTGAGAAGTTTACTTAACCTCTTAGTCTTTTCCTGTGCAAAATGAAAAAGTTTAAATAAGTCGGTGTTTACCAAACTCTGAAACCTACTATAGATTCCTAGAGATGATTGGAGGTGGCAGATGAGATCATTTTAGACAGTGTCCTGATAAAACATTAAACATTGAATCACATGTGAGAAAATTATTCCTTCTTTTTAGTCTTTCTGATTGTGTCAAAGAGAAAGAGTCAATTTAGTATGAAAATATATTTAATAGCTCTTTAACACTGGATAATTGTTCAGTGATAGGAGCAGGGGGAGTTAACTGTGAATCCTTCACTCCTTCAGGAGTTTCTACAAAAATCAAATTTTATTCCTTAGAAGGGAAAAAATGCAAAAGTGCTTTTTCACTCTGTTTATTTCTTTTCTCTGTTTATCCACTTGGAAGGCAAGTAGTATGTTATCCAACCTAGTGAGTTTGGGAAGAAGAACTAAATGTGAGGCACAGCCCTTTCTAGCTTCTTTCATAACTGAGGCCCATACTTCGCCTCCACCATGCAGTAGGCTTTGGTGACAAACGCCGCTTAGCACAGAGTGGAAACTATCATTAGCAAACCCATGATGCCGTAAATCCAAACCACAAAATCACATTCTGACATTCATTCTTATTGGCTGTCAAGATAATATTTTGATTCCTATCTCTTATTTCTCTTTGTTTCTCATTTGGTTTCAAATTCACAGGAGATGTAAAGAGAAAACAGTTATCACCTTTAAAACCTCACTAGTTTTTTTTTTTTTTTAAGCTCACTAATAATCTTTTTAACAGAAATCTGGCTTGAGCTCAGAGCCCTTCATCAATAGTATCCATATAAAATTTAGTAACATGTTTAACATCTATAAAATAGATTCGTCTAACTTTTAAAAGGTCTGTTAAAGTTTTTGAAATATTGAATATGATATGGTAGAAACCATAAAAGTGGTACACAAATTACTAAATTTTAGAAAACATTGAATAAGATTATTTCTAGGATCTCTTCCAGATTAAAAGTCTTTTGAATGTGTATTCAAACAGAATTTAAAAATGTTATATAGTAAAAAAAAAAAGGATCTTCTCTACTTAGCATGTGCTGTTATTTTCCTTTCTTTTGAAATATACTATTATTGAGAAAACTAAACTTTCACTCTAGGCCGTTTTTATATTTATAAATGTGAACACTTTTTGATATTTTATTAGGCAATTGAGTACTGACATATTTTTGATAACATATTTTGATAGTGTATTTCTTGGTGATGGTCTTATTTATTTATTTTTACTAAAAGCAGTCTAGTGTGGGTAAGGGTTTTGAACTAGAAATCCTGAATACTTTTATTTAGAGGGCAAGAAGTGTGTTGTCACTGTATATTCTCACTAGTACAATACTTGGCACATAGTAGTATTCAACAAATATTTGAACAAGTAATGAAGGAATAAACAAAGAATCAACAAAAATAAACTGAATTCTGCTAATGATAAACTCTGCTTCACATGAAGTAAGCATGTTGGCAGGAGTATCAGATCAGTGGTCTATAGTGAAGTGGGGAACTCTGTGTTCTGTAGATTTCAGATGTTAAAACATTCTTAGCTTTAGGGTTGGTGGAGACTATCTGTTACTTGAAAGATTGGTAGGTCAGATATAAAAGTTAAGGGAAATGTCTATTAAAGTCATAAGATAGTCCAAGAAAACTTTGGTCTCCACCTACAACATTCTATCTCTCCACAATCACAGTGTTGGGTTATTTGTTTTCTTATTAATTTTTTGAGTTCTTTGTATACTCTGGATATTAGGGCTCTATCTGAAGTGTGAGGAGTAAAAATTTGTTCCCAGGATGTAGGCTCTCTATTTACCTCTCTTATTGTTTCTCTTGCTGAGAAAAAACTTTTTAGTTTGAGTAAGTCCCATTTGTTGATTCTTGTTTTTACCTCTTGTGCTATGGGTATCCTATTAAGGAATTTGGAGCCCAACCCCACAATATGTAGATTGGAGCCAACTTTTTCTTCTATCAGATGCAAAGTCTCTGATTTGATATCAAGCTCCTTGATCCATTTTGAGTTAACTTTTGTGCATGGCAAGAGAAAGGGATTCAGATTCATTTTGTTGCATATGGATTTCCAGTTTTCCCAGCACCATTTGTTGAAGATGCTATCCTTTCTCCATTGCATGCTTTTAGCCCCTTTGTCAAATATAAGATAGTTGTAATTTTGTGGATTGGTCTCTGTGTCCTCTATTCTGTACCATTGGTCCACCCGCCTGTTTTGGTACCAGTACCATGCTGTTTTTGTTACTATTGCTCTGTAATTACTGCGTAATTTAAAATGCAGCTCAGTCTTTCTCCTTGCACTCTTAATTATACTTCTTCTTCTAATAAAGGGGCCCAATTCTTTCTTTGCTGGCACCCTAGATGAACTACAACTCTGATGGTAAATTTTCATTACCATTTATTCATGCAACAAATGTCACATATTAAGGATTCTGTTCTAAGAATCTTGAGATGAGTTTTACATATAAGAGACAGAGTATTAACCAAAAGTTTTTAATTCTTAGTTATACACAGCCGACTTTATAATAACCATATATTAACTATATTCCCAGATCACTTAATTTATTTTATGTATATATACATGGGGGACGGGGGAGATAAATAGAAACAGATTATTTCATACTGGTGAATACAATTTAAACATTTTCTAGGTTTATTCTCTACAAGTATATTTTTTCTTTAATGGTCCAGTGATCACAATCTAATTTTTTTTTACACAATGATAACATCTTAACTAGAGTTAATTTTTATATGTTCAGGGTAATATTTTCTGTTATTGAAAATTTAACTCAGTACATATTCAGTTGGTGAAATCTCTCTACCTGGTAACTCTTTGTCTTCTAGTTATTACTATGTTTTTGTAGTACTAAAAATTGAACCCAGGGTCTCAACTGAGATACATCCCCAGCTCTTTTTGTTTGATTTGGTACCAGAGATTGAACCCAGAGGCACTTAACTACTGAGCCACATCCCCAGCCCTTTTATTTTATATATTGAGACAGGTTCTAAGTTGCTTAGGGTCTCATTAAGTTGCTAAAGCCATCTTTGAACTTAGTTCTTTACCTCAGCCTCCCAAGATGCTGGGATTATGGGTGCTTGCCACCATGCCTGGCTTTATTTATTTATTTATTTATTTATTTTTAAGTTTTGAGATAGGGTCTCACTAAGTTGCTTAAGGCTAACATAAAACTTGTGATCTTTCTGACTCAGCCTCTCAAGTACTTGGGATTATAGGTCTTTAATATGTAAACCATAGGGTTTCTGGCTATTACATTGTGGTTTATTCTTATTACATTATAAATTTGATAGAACAGCAATAACAGTTATGTATTAGCTTTGTATTGCTATGTCAAAATTTCTAGAAAAGATTGAAACGTCGTGATAGAAGCACATGGTAGAGGAAAGCTACTGCTCATCTCATGGCAGCCAGTAAACAGAGAGAGACAGAGACAAAGGGAAAGGAAAGAGAAGCAGAAGACAAGATACAGTCCCAAAGGGCATGCCCATAAGGACTCTTCCTCTAGATCCTACCTCCTAACTTTCTATTACCTCCAGTAATCCATTCAGCCATGATTCTATCAAGGGGTTAATTTGTTCACAAGGTTAGCACCCTCATGATCCAATCACTTCCCCCAAAAAATCACCTCTGAACATTGCATGTATTGGGACTGAGCCTTCAACACATGAGACTTTGGGGAACATTCCAGATTCAAACTATTGTAAGTGATGATGTATAGAAAACAGATTTAAGAGTAATCATTGTATATAAAAATTAGCATCCAAACTGAACTTTAAATTAATATCCAGGTAAACAAGCAACACAGATTGTTATTGTCACAGGTCTATTGTGGCCAAGAAATAAAGACTTTAAAATTATCTAATTTTTTTTCTCTACATTCTACATTCATCAAACAAACTCTTCTCAAGTTCAAGAGTCAAATAGACCACAACACAATAATTTTGGGTGACTTTAACACACCTCTTTCATCATTAGATAGAGCTTCCAAGCAAAAGCAGAACAAAGAAACTATTGAACTCAATAATATAATCAATAACTTAGACTTAACTGACATATATAATTCCAACCTTCAACGAGAGAATGAATATACTTTCTCCCCACAGCATGGATCTTTCTAATTTGTTTCTAACACATCTGAACATTAAATTGAAAGCTTCTATTTGCCACTAAAGCTCTGGATTCCTCCAGAGACCCTACTTATAGACAAACAAGGGGACCCTTCTTCCTTCTTCTATTGACATAGTACATTGTAAAGCCCTAGGCAGCAATCTCCCTGGCCAAGGCCACACTGAAGATAACACTGGTTTAACATTATAATCTTTAGATATTCCCAGAGTGCTCTGTCATGAAAGTCATGCAAGAGCCATTTGCTATAATGACAAGCTGGAAGTTTTGAGTAACTCTGATTGAAAAATAACTGTAACAGAAAAACAGAACTTTGACAGTTGGCTGTGTCCATTCTCTGATATCTAGAATATCAGACATCTACTTAGAGTGCTGATACCATTCTTACCTGGGGTTTGAGGTAATAATATGATAGCATGCTAGAAATTTTCAGAAAAGGTCATGTATTTAAGAAGCAGACCAACCTATGTGTGAAATTTCTCTCTGTCCCTTTTGTTCGGGGAGCTTAGGTAAGTTATTTAATCACCTCATAACTGAAAACTATAATTCTTCTTGAGCGTTGCTATGAAAATGAAAGTACCCCAAGTGAGTTATTGTAGTAGGGTAGATAAATGAGGAATATAGTGTGGTGATGATATGTTTTGATATTCTGTCAGGTGAAGTGAAGGACAGAGTTGTTCAAGTGGTGGAGCTCCCCATTGTAGACAGTCTTCATCCGCGTCCTCCTTATTTACCCTTGGCTGTACCAGAAGACCTTGCAGATCGACTCGTAAGAGTCCATGGTGATCCTGCAGTGTGGTGGGTGTCTCAATTTGTCAAATATTTGATCCGCCCACAACCTTGGTTGGAAAAGGAAATAGAAGAGGCCACCAAGAAGCTTGGCTTCAAACATCCAGTTATTGGGTAAGAATCTGATTTTTTTCCCCTCAAACAGTGATATATAATAGTGATACATAATATTTTTACCTTCTGCTTTGATCTTTACAATTCAGAGTTTAGTTTTCATTGCCCCACCAAAAACAGGTTTCACAGTTCATGTTAGGGCACAGGGAGAATATTCTTCCTTTGTTCACTTAGAACATTAGTAAAAATTGCTTAGTAGTGCTTTATAATGCGTCTCTTTTTTCCACTCTTAATATTACAGATCTCTTTGTTTTTATTTTCATATTTCCCACTTCACATCTTCCTTCATGTTTTAGCTTTTATAGAGAAATTATTAACCCCTATTCAAAATGTTAGCATAAAAGAAGATACGTAGTGAAATCATAATATTATTAGATAGTGTTTCATCTCTTGAAACTTTTTATTAAAAATCAGTGGAATCATTAACATCATCTCTATAGAGCACACTGAACAATTCCAATTTCCTAAGAGAAGCATTGAGGGAAGAATAGTAGAATCAATTGGACACTATTACCCTGTGTGCATATATAACTTTACGACCAGTGTGATTCTACATCATGTACAACCAGAACAATAAGAAGTTATATTTATGTATGATGTGTTAAAGTACATTCTATTATCATGTATAACTAATTAGAACAAATAAAAAATAATAATAATAATATATAAGAATGTGGGAAGGAAAAGATGACAGAATAGATGTTTCTGTGATCTTCTCCACATGTGGTCTATAACATGGCATGCAAAGAAAAGAATGGGAAGTCATAAAGATGGCAGAGTAACATCAGTGAAACAAATCTCCACACCCCATAATAGAGTTGGCCTTTGGCTTGGCCTGAGGCATGCCCAAGACTTCAACTTCAGGGAAACAAATCTACCGTTTTCCTTCTTCTACATAGGGATAGTGATTTATCAATGGGTGGCTCTAAAGGGCAGATTTAAGGAGCCTTAATTATGAAAACAAAATATGATTGTTATTCTTATTTCCACTAAAATTACTTTGGAAACATTAAGATAGAAGACTATGGAAATCAGTGCAGATTGATATAAATATGTATAGCCAATTTTACTGTTTTGGGCCTTTTTATAAGTGGTATGGATGAGATCTGTATCTGCTCACATTTGATAAGTGAAAAACAGAAAAGAAACACAACAAAAGGGCTGGAATGACTCCATGAAACTAAAATAGTAAAAATCCTTAAAAAGTTTTCCTCCTACTTCCTACAGGAAAAGTCCATGTAGTCTGTGTTTTCCTTAGACAACTTTAAATTCTATAAACTGGCAGTTACAATACAAGATTAAATGAAGAAAAGAAAAAAATGGCTTCAGAATGTGACAAGCACTATCTTTAATATTCTATAATAACAACTGTGACTCTTCATCATTTTAGTCTCAAAAACCCTAAGATTTAAATTCTTTGGTTTTTTTGTTTTGTTTTTTCCTGGATAGCTGGTGAGTATGTTGCTGCCTAATGTAAAGTATAACTCTGAAATCTTTCAGTTATTCCTGATACACCAACTACTTTCTCTATATTAAAGTATTCTTCAAAAGCTTTACTTATTTTCTAATTTCTCTTATATTGTTTACCATGCAAATATATTAAAACATGTGAGAGTTTTTTTAATATTTGTTTTTTCTAATTATGAAAATAAAGAAAAGTCAGTTTAAATTTTTACAATGCCATTATAAATTATATAAATTGAGTACACCAAAAGCACCAAGTTAATCAATACATTATCAGCAGAATGTGAATTTCTCCCCCAGAGTCCATGTCAGACGCACAGACAAAGTGGGAACAGAAGCAGCCTTCCATCCCATTGAGGAGTACATGGTGCATGTTGAAGAACATTTTCAGCTTCTCGAACGCAGAATGCAAGTGGATAAAAAAAGAGTATATTTGGCCACGGATGATCCTTCTTTATTAAACGAGGCAAAAACAAAGTAAGTTAGACCAACTAGGAGTTCTAGAGTGACATTGTCTCTTTTTTTGAGAAGAATCTTTAATTCTCATCACTTGTAATTCTTGTTCTAATATTATTATTAATTATTGGGGTTTTAAAATTCAAATGACTGTGTACTTGCTTAACTCTTAATCTAATCAAAGCAACTTTATTAGCCATATCTGATGCCTTGAAATAAGAAATCCAAAATGAAATAGACTGCTGATTACACATTTCGAACAGTCATCACTATCACCATTAAACACAATCACCCCCTTCTTGGTACTAAAATCTATATCAGTTTGCTCAAGCTTCCATAATAAAATACCCATAAACCAAGTGGTTTAAATGACAGAAATTTATTTCTCATAGTTCTGGAAGCCGAGAAGTCTATGATCAGTAAGGTAGATTTTCATTCTGAAGATTCTTCCTTGGCTTGTAGGCAGCCACCATCTCACTGTGTCCTCCCTTGATCTCTTTTTTTGGGTGTGCCAAAGAGAGCAGGCACTCAAGTGCCTGTCTTATAAAGATGTTGATCCTGTCGTGATGGTCCTAGCCCTTGAACTCATCTTACCCTCATTATCTCCCAAAGGCCAAGTACCAATTAGAAACTGAAACATGTGAATTTGGGGGAAAAATAAACATAATTTTATTTATCAACTTTATAGAATTGCTAGTAATAAAACACACTTGCTACTTGCCCCTTTGATCTTGTTATTCATTGTCTACACTAACAATTACAGGCAACTGAATATATGTGTATATATAGAGAGAGAGTCTTTGTTGTTTTAAATTTGTGAAATTTGAAAGTTATACTAAAGAAAGGTAAAGAACCAAAGAATGATTTTTTTAAGTGGATAAATAAATTCTTCTATTATGTATTGATATTTTAGGCACTGTGCTAGGTGTAGGGATGTCATGATAATCAAGGTACTCCCTCCTCATAAGGAATTCCTAATCGAGTGAAGGAAAAAATCACTGTTACTAATAATACTATAGGATTATCCAGGAGCAGTGGCACATACCTATAATCTCAGTGACTTAGGAAGCTAAAGTAGGAGGATCACAGGTACAAAGCCAGCCTTAACAATTTAACGAAGCTGTAAGCAACTTAGGGAGACCCTGACTCAAAATTTAAAAATCAATAATAAAAGGGCTGGGGATGTGGCTCAATGGTTAAGTGCCCTTGTGTTTATTCCCTAGTACCAATAATAATAACAACAACAATAATAATAATATAGGATTAACATAGGGTTTTATGAAAACTAGTAGACTGATTCTGATTAGAAATTTCCTATCATAGGATCTGGGTCAACCTGGGATTGACCATTGTTTACTATCCATAAATAAATGCTGTATTAATTATATACCAAAAAATGGGAAAGACAGTAGAATGAATGGGCATAACTTTCCTATGTTCATATATGAATACATGACTAGTGTAACTCCACATCATATCCAACCACAAGAATGGGAAGTTATACTCTATGCTTGTATGATATGTCAAAATACATTCTGCTGTCATGCATAACTAAAAAAAACAAAAAGAAAAATGAATAAGAATACACACACACACATAAGTAGGGAACAGGGTAAAATAAAATTGTGGTCTATCTTTTGCTATAATACCATCTCCTCCAGAAATCATCCCTGATTATTTGACTGAGTTATGTCCTTTCTCTGCACATTCTTCTATTATAGTGCATAGCACTTATTTACTTCTGCCTTCCTCACTAGATTATATATTCTTTATTCATAAGGCCTATCTTAGTATGTGCCTAGTACAAACTGAACTGTGTTTATTTTGATCTCATCAGTTCAAAAACATTTTATTAGCAGTGAAAGGATGAATTACTTGAACCATTTGGCTGTTTAACATATTTCTTAGTTCCTTTTTTCTGTAACAAATGGGAGGGGAAAAGAAGCAAAGTCAGAATAAGGTAGTACTCCAAGTCCTTTGTGTATACACATAAAGGACCAAGAAATTCATCAGCCAAGTATAAGAATGGAATAATATAAGATTTACAGATTAAATACACATTTGGACACAAAGTATAATACAAATTGTTTTTCAAGTTAATGTTCAGATGTGTTAGAAACAAATTAGAAGGATCCATGTGCTGCTGAGAAGAAAGTATATTCTCTCATTGAAGGTTGGAATTTTCTATATATGTCAGTTAAGTCTAAGTTATTGATTGCATTATTGAGTTCTATAGTTTCTATGTTCAGCTTTTGTTTGGAAGATATATCTGATGATGAAAGAGGTATATTAAAGTCACCCAAAATTATTGTGTTGTGGTCTATAAGAGTTTGTTTGATGAATGTAGATGCTCCATTGTTTGGAGCATATATACACTTCTCAGAAGATGATGTACAGTCAACAAATACCATGAAAAAATGTTCATCATCACTAGCAAAAAGAGAAATGCAAATCAAAACCACTCTAAGAATTCATCTCACTCCAGTCAGAATGGCAGCTATTATGCATACAAAAAACAATAAGTGTTGTCGAGGATGCAGGGGAAAAGATATACTCATACACTGCTGGTGGGACTGCAAATTCGTGCAGCCAATATGGAAAGCAGTTTGGAGATTTCTTGGAAAATTAGGAATGGAACCACCATTTGACCCAGCTGTCCCTCTCCTCGGTCTATACTCAAAGAACTTAAAAACAGCATACTACAGGGATACAGCCACATCAGTGCTTATAGGAGCACAATTCACAATAGCTAAACTGTGGAACCAACCTAGGTGCCCTTCAATAGATGAATGGATAAAAAAAAAAATGTGGCACATATACACAGTAGACTATTACTCAGTAATAAATGAGTAATAGTCATTTATTACAGGTAAATGGATGGAGTTAGAGAAATAATGTTAAGTGAAGTTAGCCAATCCCAAAAAACCAAATGCTGAAAGTTTTCTTTGATATAAGGAGGCTGATTCATAGTGAGATAGGAAGAGGGAGCATGGGAGGAATAGACGAACTCTAGATAGGGCAGAGGGGTTGGAGGGGAAGGGAGGGGGCATAGGGTAATTAATGATGGTGGAATGTAATGAACA
This sequence comes from Callospermophilus lateralis, assembly GCF_048772815.1. Lineage (NCBI taxonomy): Eukaryota > Metazoa > Chordata > Mammalia > Rodentia > Sciuridae > Callospermophilus > Callospermophilus lateralis. The sequence continues at coordinate 65,608,710 of NC_135307.1, read as the reverse complement.
TTATTATCCAAAGTACAGGTATAAGGACATGAATTTGTGTGAATATACTATGTATACAACCAGAGATATGAAAAATTGTGCTCTATATATGTAATAAGAATTGTAATGCATTCTGTCATATATAAATAAAAAGAAAGAAAGAACAAATTAGAAACAGTTCATGTTTTCTCATTTTAAAACAGCATATGAAATTTGTAGCTTGGTTGAAGAAAGGGATATTAATCTTGTCTACTCTTTCACTTATTCTTGAATGTATCATGAGCCTTTTTCCTTGATTAGCAAAATAATTCATGTTCATGAGAAAATATGGAAGTTGGTAAATACGAAGCCAAGGAAACTACCCATAGTCCCACTATTCACTGGCAACAACTATTTAAATATTGACATATTCCTTTATATAGTCATATTTTTAAATAGTTGTTCATATCTTATGTAATTTTGGATCCCTTTTTTTGCACCTGATATTAAATTGGACCTACTTTTAAGGTCACTAAAAGGTTATTTTTTTTGTTTATTTATTTTGAATAGACAATTATATATGTTTATGGGTTATTATATAATGCTTTGGTCTGCTTACTCACTGTTGTCAAATAATTAATATCCGTAATCTCACCACTTACCAAATTTTTTATGATGAGAATGTTAAAGGTGTTCTTTTAGCAATTTTTAAAGATTCCATACATTATTATTAACTGTGATCACCATATAGTGCCATAGAACCCTATAACTTAATCCTCCAATCTAACAGAGACTTTGTACCCTTTTGTCAGTGTATCTCCTTTTTCCATTTTTTCCACTTCTCCCATATCCCCACCCCAACTATCCAACTTCTGGTATCCACCTTTCTACTCTCTTGTTTATGTGAGATCAACCTTTTAGATTCCACATATAGGTAAGATCATATAGTATTTGTCTTTCTGTGCCTAGCTTATTTCACTTAGCATAACGTCCTCCAGTTTCATTCACGTTGTCACAAATGACAGAATTTCTCCTTTTTTAAGGTTACATAGTATTTCATAATACTATGTGTGTGTCTCTGTGTGTGTGTGTGTGTGTGTGTATGTATGTATGTATCACATTACTGATGAACATTTAAGTTGCTTTCATATCTTGACTACTGTAAATAATGCTGAAATGTTCTCCATATCCTTGACAGCACTTGTTATCCTTTATTTTCTTGGTTATAATCATCCTTCTAGGTGTGAAGTGATATCTCATTATGATTTTAGTTTGCATTTTTCTGATGATCAGAGATGTTAAACATTTTTTCACATATCTATTGGCCATTTGCACCACTTATTTTAAGAAATGTCTGTTTAGATCCTCATACTATTTACTTTCTTTCTTTCTTTCTTTTTTTTTTTTTTTTTTTAATGTGGTCCTGAGGATTAAACCCAGGACCTTATACGTGCCAGGCAAGATCTGTTCAACTGAGCTATATCCACATATCCCTAACCTCAGCCCCCATGGCTATCTTTTAATCAGATTATTTTCCCACTATTTTATATTTTGGAGATTAACCCCTTATCAGATGTATAGTTTACAAATAGTTTTCCAAATCTCTTGGTTGTCTCTTCATTCACTCTGTTAATTATTTCTTTTGCTATGCAAAATCATTTAAATTTGACATAATCCCATTTGTGTATTTTTGCTTTTGTGGCTTATGCTTTTAAAGTCCTATCCAAGAAACAATTGCCCCATCAATGACATAGAGCTGGGTTTTGTTTGTTTTATTCTAATGGTTTTTAAGTTTTTGATTTTACATTTTTTTTTTTTTTTGCATATGATGTGAGATGAAGATCTGTCTTCATTCTATTAGATTTAGAGGACTAAGTTTTAGTTCTATATGTGGACATCCAGTTTTCCCAACAACATTAATTGATAGACTGGCCTTTCCTCATTGTATATTCTTGATATCTTTGGTGAAAATCAAGAGACCATAAATACTTTGATTCATTTTGGGGTTTGTAGTCCCATTTATTGGTCATTGTGTCTGTTTTATGCTAGAAACATGCTGGGTCTTGTTTAGGGGCTTTTTGTGTGTGTGGAGGGGGTTGTTTGTTTGTTAGAGGGGAAGAAGATTATTTGGTTCACAGTTTCAGAGGTCTCAGGCAATGGACAGCCTACTCCATTGCTGTGTGCCCAAGGTCAGCAGAACATCATGGTGGAAGGATGTGGTGGAGAAAAGCAGCCCAGGACATGACTACCAGGAAGCAAAGCCTATTTTATTACAATAGACTGTTTTGATTACAATAGCTTTGTAATCGTTTGGAAATCTGGGAGTGTAATTCTTCCAATTTTGTGGAGTTTTTGCTCAAGATTTCTTTGGTTATTTGGGATCTTTTATGGTCCAATACAAATTGTAGGGTTGTTTTTTTTCTCTCTCTCTGTGAAAAATAACATTGGAATTCTGATAGAAATTGCATTGAATCTGTAAATTACTTTGAATAGTATGAGCATTTTAACAATGTTAATTCTTCCAATTCATGGACATGGGCTGTATGTTTCATTTTTTTGTGTGTATTCTTCAGTTTCCTTCATCAATGTTTTACAGTCTTTAATACACAGGTCTTCTACCTCCTTGGTTAAATTTACTCCTAAGTATTTTATTTTATTTGTTGCTGTTATAATAGGATTATTTTCTTAATTACTTTGTTGGTTAGTTTGTTGCTAGTATATAGAAATGCTACCTTTTTTGTATTCAGATTTTGTGATCTGAAACTTCACTGAATTTATCATTTCTAAGAGATTTTTGATGGAGTTTTAAGGATGTGTGTGTGCGCACGCATATCAACAGCAAACTGATAATTTCACTCCTTTTTTTATATTGATGCCTTCTATTTCTTATCTAATTATTCTGGCTTGTACTGCTAGTACTATGTTGAATAGATGTGGTAAGCATCAACATCTATGTGTAGATATATTTCTTCTATACCTATTTTTTTATCAGGAACAAATGTTGAATTTTGTCAAGAGCATTTTCTGCATCTGTTGAGAAAATCATGTATTTTTTTGGTATTTATTCTGTCAGTACAGTATATCACATTTATTGATTTATGTATGTTAAATTATCCTCGCATTCCTAGGATAAATCTCATTTGATCATGATAAATGATCTTTTTAATGTGCTATGGAATTCAGTTTGTAGTATTTTGTTGAGGATTTTTTTTCATCCTCAATGAAAATGAGGATTTTCTCCTCTTCAATTTTTGGGAGGAGTTTGAGATGGGTTGGTATTAGTTCTTTAAATGTTTGGTAGAATTCAGCAGTGAAGCCGTCCAGTCACAGGCTGTTCTTTAAAGGAGAGATTTTTTTTAACTTATTTTATCTCTTTACTTATTATTCTGTTTAGATTTTCTGTACCTTCCTGACTCAGTATAGGTGGGCATGTTTCTAGAAATTTATCCATTTCTTCATGGCTATACAATTTGGTGGGGTATGCTTCTTCATAGTAACCTCTTGTACTCCTTTGTATTTCTGTGGTGTCAGTTGTAATGTCTCCTCTTTTTTGTTTTTGTGTATTTAGGCTCTCTAGTGGTATGTGCGTATATATTTACAATTGTTATAATTTCTTGAGAATTGATCCCTTTTGTTATTATATAGTGATTTTTTTTCTCTTTTTATAGTTTTTGACTTACAGCCTCTTTTGTCTGATATAAGTATAGAGGCTGCTGCTTTCTTTTGGTTTCCATTTGCATGCAATATCTTTTTGCATTCCTTCACTTTCAGTCATTGTGTTTCCTGAGTGTGAATTATAAACATCCACTGTGTGGATCACTGGTACTTACGTGACCAAGCATTTCCCTAACATTAGACAGATTATTTTCAGTTTTTACTTTTATAAATAATGACACAATAAGCAATAATTATTTTATTATTTCCTTAAGCTATATTTCTAGACTTTGAAGTATTTAAATAAAATGATATATTTTATTGCCTTAATCCAGTACCACAACATGGCATTTTTTTTAAAGAGAGAGAGAGAGAATTTTTAATATTTATTTTTTAGTTTTCGGCGGACACAACATCTTTGTATGTGGTGCTGAGGATCGAACCTGGGCCCCACGCATGCCAGGCGAGCGCACTACTGCTTGAGCCACATCCCCAGCCCACAACATGACATTTTTATACCAAACAACTCTTTTATTACAGTTAGCAGTATCTACATGGACTATAGAAACAGTAAAACTTGAATTTCCTCATTTTAGTCTGTAACTATAACTTCTCTTCCTGTGGTAGTTTAGGCAGCAGTTTTCTCCATATTCTAAGTGTAGTGGTAACATTTTATGCATAAGTTTTTACTTTTAGAAAATCCTTTCATTTTAATTTTTAAGTCATTTCAAAAGTATTCTCGGGAATTTAAAAGATATTTCTTTCCTTCATTCTTTTACTTAAATGTTTTTCAACTCTGAATCAATTCTGCTTTCAACCTTTCATAGTTGGTTTGATACTTAAGCAAATCTCAGAACCTCTGCATTGTTTTAGGAAATCGAAAGCATGAATTAACCTTGCAAGAGATGTTATGTCCAAGGTAATCATTGTAATGAGACTTCTATGTTTCAAGAGTGAACAGAGATGAAGAATTAAACTTAAACGATGCATAGGCTTTGCACAATAAAAGGTGAAGCCATTTTCTGGGTAGCTTATCCTTTAAAAGAGGAGTCAAGATTAGCTTTATACACATAGCTTCTGTGTGTAGTTATTCCTTGCTGCAATGGTTTTATACCTCGTGTTTCTCTAGGTTCAGACTGATTTCATCCACAAGATCTTAGCATAGGCATCCCAGTAACTGTGTCACTCATTACTAATGTGGCAAGCAATATCCCTTAAATAATTCACTACCAGAGTGTTCGAATTATAGAATCATTGGCAGTTAAAGAAATAAGAGCTATTAAACTTGTCTATCCAATATTGTTTTCAAAGATTGTGGAAATTGGGAATAGAGATAAAACAGGAAGATAAATGGCCTTTAAAACCTCCCAAGTAGGGTTGGGGGTATAACTCATTAGTAAAGTACTGGCCCAGCATGTACAAGGCCCTGGTTCAATCCCTAACACTGGGGAAAAAAAACCTCAGTTATTTAGTTTGTTCTTTATCAAAAATTCTGAACAAGATTTTTCTAAAGTTAAGTACATTGAAATGAATAGAGGCAAGAACTATGTTTAAAAGTTTTTGCTAAGTGTTTGGTTGCCCTGTGAAATGAAGAAGCTATATGAGTATTATATTTGTTTATTATTTTATTGAATTCCATGCAAGATACATACAGTACAGGGCACTGGGAATACAAATGCAAAGACAAATAAAAGATAATATATGATTTCTTTTTCTAGAGAATATCTAACTGAAAGACAATACATACATGTAATAAATAATTACAGCATGGTTAAAGAAGTGTCCTGAAGGAGTCCTATACCAGATATCACAAAGATTAGTATCTCCTTCAGTCTAAAGAAAGATTTCAGAAATGAAAATTTGATATTAGTTTATAACTCCAGGCTAGTCCTTTGTGGGGGATATAAAAATAAGTTTCTATAATGTGGAAAAAGAAAAAAACTTATTTTTATCATTACCAATCTCTGAAATCTCAAGATAGGAAAATCCCTCTGCTGACATATTTGAAGACAAGTAGCATATTTGTGCAGAAAAGTCTTTTCCCATTATTTACTTTATTTTTTTCTACTCTTAGTATCCTTCATAATGCTATCTTTTATATATAAAGTCCTTTTGGTTTAATTCTAAAGAGTTCCCTTTAAGTTAGGAAGTCCATTAATGTTTGTGTCACTTCTCAGTAACTGAATTATTCCTTTCTTTGTTTCCCTGAGCCCCCAAACCATGCTGACAAAGTAGTCTTTATTCATGGATAAAACCTGAACTGGTTCTATCAGTTCACCTCCTCTTTTCTCCTTCAGCATTTTCATATGTATATTCGTTACTGTTTCTGCCCACTGCCTGGGTATATAGCTCCACAAGGGTCATATTAAAAGTATTTCTGGTTGTTTTCTTTTTAGAACAAATGTGACATTTTCTTCATTTCCCTGATTCTGAACTGAGGAGGGCAAAATGTCAAAAATAATAAGACAAATAGATCTGAACACAGAATCAGCCTGAAACAGTGCTCACTTTGCCTTTATAATTAATATTAGGAGGCAATGAGGAGGAGCTCCTTGGTGGCCACAAAATGAAGAGAAGTCTGAAGCAGCTGTTAGGGAGTTAAGATAAAGTCCCACACAAAGGTATCACTCAACTATTCATGTAGTTATGCACACAACATTGTTCAGAATGCCAGGTACTTTGATGCAAAGAAAAATAAGTCATGGTCCTAACATTTGGGAAATATTGTTTGGAAGTCAGACATATAAACTAACTCTTGATGTTTCTATTTCTAACATAAGAATTATTATTCTTTCAAGAAATACTCTTCCATCCTCCTGTTATATTCCAGATTCTCTTCTAGGTGCTGAAAAGAATACAGTGACCAGAACAAATGAAATGCCTCCTTTTATAGAACATATATTCCAATTAGAGATGATGGAGGTGGGGAATGAATGGATGCAGACAGTAAACAAATAGTAAATAGATATTATGTCAGTTGACAATAAGAGCTATGGAGAAAAACTAAGCAGATAAAAAGGTCCAGAACTTCCAAACTCCTCATTGATGAGGTAATATTGAGCAGAGATCTAAATAAATAAAGAACACTATTTAATAACTATCCCCAATATTTATTGAGCATTTACTACATGTCAGGTACTCTTCTAAGTGCTTCACATCACTTAATGTATTAATTCTTAAGAAATTATGTATGAACACTTACTATCCCCTTTTCACACAACTATACAAGGTTTATAACTTAATTCTGAAGATCTGTCTCATGCACTAAGACACTAATTCACTAGAGTACAGTTAAAACTCTAATTCAGAGTGGAGTCATTTGAACATGTGGTAGACTTTTTAAACAGCCTGTTTTAATATTTTTAAACACATACCCTATCTTAAGTAAGACCACTAATGTATTAAAGGAATTTGCTTTCATAAATTCATTAGGATGGTTTCTATTACCATATTGTTTAAATAGATTTATTAAAAAAGGATGGGCATTAGAGGAGACTGTTTATTCTCACAAAATTTTAAATAGTTATTTTTTAATTCTTTTAATTATTTGCTTATAATATCAAATTTTCACTCAAATCTGAATTATCATAAATGAAAACTTAAATGAAATTTTATCATGATAGTTACAGTCTAAAGGAAAAATTCAGTGACCAAATATGAAAACAGCTTGAATAAACTCTTAGAAGGGCCTTCATTACAAACAATAATGAACTTTTAGTTTTCAACTCTTCCATGAATTGATAAAGGACATTTTGATGTGTATGTATGTGTGTTATATGATGTACCAATAATACTTAATATATAGAACATTCAAAATGTCTTCTGTCTTACTAATGGATCCACAGGTGCCTCACCAACTATTCCATTGAATGTTTTAATTAAAACTCTCCTCTCTATTAGAAAGAGAAGGGTTCTTAATCAAAGGACCAATCCTCCCTTTATAGGATACTGTGATTTCAGTAAACATGCATAAATTTCTTTCTTTTTTCAGGTATCCCAATTATGAATTTATTAGTGATAACTCTATTTCTTGGTCAGCTGGACTGCACAATCGATATACAGAAAATTCACTTCGGGGTGTGATCCTGGATATACATTTTCTCTCCCAGGCAGACTTCCTAGTGTGTACTTTTTCATCCCAGGTAGGTGGCAGTAAGACATGTTTAAATGACCAAAAACTTTTCCTCATCAATATCGTGTTCAGGACAATTATTGTTTATGTGTCTGTGTTTTTAATGTTAGTTATCATGACTCAGGTACAGTTATCCTTATATTTAGTAATGATATGTTTTGTGAAAGAATGAAGAGATTCCACAAAATAGCTATTTGAGGACTTTGAATATTTAGTTGTTTGCAAGCAATGGTTGAATACATCTCCCCTGGAAGTTTTAAAGTACCTGCCTTGTTTATAGCATGTAACACAAACAGCAAGTAATTAAGCTTACTTAATACTTTCTGATTTTGTATACTTTCAATATATAACTAGAATCTATCCATGTCAACTCATCAGTGCACTGATACTAAGAGGCTTAAGTGCTCAGCATTTTGTCTCATTATATTGTATTATATTTGTCTCATTATGTCTCTTTATAGAAAAGAAGAAAGAGTAAATGTAGTTTCTTTTCAGACCCTATTACATTTCTACTTAGCAAGAAACTATACATTAAATTTAAGAAATACAATATCAAAATCATTCTTTCAGTTTAATTGTTTCATATGATTATAGGTTTTGAGTTTGGTGTGTGTGTTTTTGTGAGTGGTCCAATCAGCCTTATATACCCTGTGGAATATAAATATAACAATGTTTATTGGTGTTTTTATTTTTTATTCTCCTTTCTCATTATACACATATTTTTGGTTAGTTCTTTTAACCAGCTGTTAAATGACTGTTTGTGCTCATAGTTATATTAGGTGCAGAGAGGATTTCAAAGGAGATGGAAGATATAGTCTCATCCTCATTCAGAATCAAAATATTCACATGAATCAACTAAGAATAATTACTTAAAAATATAAATTAGTATAAGATAAATATATGTTTAAATGCTGAAAAAGTGTGAAAAAATAAAAATGACATTTCCATGGAAATATATTTCAGAGGGAATAAAGAAATGACAAGTTTTTTTATTACATAACAGTGCACATTGTCACATGATTTTTTGGAAAAAATACTTAAACAAGCAAAGGTTACAGGTTTCTTCAATATGAAAGAATACAACTGCTATTGTTTTGTGAATAGCTATGCAAAATAGGAGTCATATAGCAACAATCCTTATCAGAGAGAAAACTTACTTTTGTCTTCAAGTTCCTATGAAGGCACCCACTGTTGATATTTCTCCCTAATATGGGGGGGGGGTCTGTCTTTAAGAAGCGCCCTGCCCTTTCTCATGGCAGGAGTCAGGTGGGTGTATCTGTTTAGTCCCTCCCAACTGTTTTTGAGAATCCAGCTATGTATCTACCTGATACACAGGTTCCTATAGCTAGTGAAGACCTCTACACACAACTGATGCTTATTATTAGAGTGAGTGAATCAAGAGTCACTTTCCCAGTTGTACCACTTTCCCTGAAGGTCTAGATTTTAGGCCTGCCTGAAGTCTGTTCTGGGTTTCTCAACCTAGGCACTACTGGCACTGGGAGCTAGTTAATTCTTTGTTCTGAAGAGCTATACTGTGCATTGTAGGATATTTAACAGCAGCCTTGGTCGGTAGCATCTCTAACCTAAGTTGTGACAACCAAAAATGTCTCTAGACATTACCAGATGTCCGCTAGGGACCAAAATTGCCTTGATTGAGAACCACTGTTCTAGACATAAAACTCAAATATATATGTCTGATTGTTTACCATCCTTACATGTTGACAGGCTCCAAGACTTACAGCTCAATGCTTTGCTTTCTTCCTTCTAGCACTTCCTAGGAATATCATTATGCTTATTCTAGAATGGAAAGAAGATTCCTTTTCTTTTTTTCTGTTCTCCCCCCTTAAATATCTGCTTTAGAATTTCTGGTTCTCATTACTGTACCTTTGACCCAGGAATCAGGATGTTGATGTCACTTCATGATGATAGAATTTGTCTGGTCTTTAGGAGAAATTATACTGCTTTGCTCTACTTTATACATAATATCAACCTCATTGCGTTCAGACTTTGAGTCTAGAAAAGCATTCATATGAAGAACTGGTGCTGAAAGAATTTTTTGTATCCAAAGGAATGAATTTTTTATATATTACTCCAAAAAACTCTTGATAGAGTTTGCCCCAAATAATTTCTGCACATTTGCTCAAAAGCAAAACTCAAACAATATTTTGTACCCCCAAATGGACTTGAATACCTCAAAATACTTTATGTTGGGTTCAGAATAAAAGTTTAACAGTGATGGTACCTTTTATTTATATGTCAAATGGCAAGTTGCCAAATGTGATCACTCCCATTATCACATAGCTTATTTGATGATTAACAGCTGTAGCATTTAAGAATGTGGAATGATTGCAGATTCAATGATAAATCTCTGGACTTACTTGTACCTCAGTGTTTTATATTTTTTGTTTGTTTGGTTGATTGGTTAGTTTTTGTTTGGTTGCCCCCCCTCCTTGATTCTTTGCAACTCAATGTTTCTTGCAGATATTTTTAAATATAGAGCTATTTAGTACAATTTAGTATTTTTGCAGTGATAACAAAATTGGTTACTGGATTTAGAAGTTCCCTTGCCATAAACTAAAATTGGAATCATTTGAAAAATGCCCCAGAAATGGCTCATCATCACCAATAGGTCATGAGAAAAAGTTACTGAGTAGATCAAAATGCCAAGTCACTGACTTCACTAGACAGAGAACAACAAGACAACATAGGTTCTGCAGGCAGACTCTCTGGATTTAAGTTCAGCTTTGATCACATAGTGGCTCAGCAGCCTTAAACAAATTACTTACCCTATCTCTAACTGTTGATATTTTGTTTTCACGCTTAACAACAACAACAACAACAACAATAATAATAATAATAATAATAATATAGAGTAGTAATTACCTCATAAAGTTTTGTGAGGGCTAACAAGTTTATTTAAAACTTACTGAAAAGAGGACTGAAATGTTATTATATATAGCTAAAGTATTACTGCCAAATGCAGTGGCATACACCGGTAATCCCAGCAACTTGGGAGGCTGAGGCAGAAAGATTGCAAGTTCAAGACATGAGCAATTTTAAAACCTTTCTCAAAATAAAAAATAATTAAAAGGGCTGGGGATATAGCTCAATGGTAGAATGCCTGTAGTTTCAACCCCCAGTATTACCCCCCCCAAAAAAAATGTTAATCACTTGTAAAGAACCAAGAAGTGTGTGTGTGTGTGTGTGTTTTGTAGGAATACCTTTGCCTGTTAGACTCAATGGTATTGACTTTAGCAGATCTTTTATACATGGTTCTATTTTACACTATGTGCTCTCACATTTTAAAAGGAGCATGAAACATGTGATTGATGTGGTTGTGAATAATGCTTAGGCCCCACTCAGTTATCATATGGTAAGCAATTCTTTATGAAAAGAGTAACCAGTAACATTCAGCATATTAATTTCTATCTCCTATGTGCTGTCTTTTGAGAAATTTTATACTACATATCAGCGAGAAAGAATTGATCTTTTGACCATGAGCTTTTTGAAAACCTACAGGCTAAGTGTCACGGCATCTTAAGCAGGATTACTCATAAGGTTTTAGATCCATCCCCCTCAGTTTCTGATCTTTCTGTTTTATCTCCTCAAGTGAGGTCTGGGAATTTTCTGTCTCCTTAAATGAAAAGTTTTAAAAATCCAACAATATGTCTCTACTCTCTAATTTTGTTACCATTTTTGCTCTTAGTTTCTGAATCATCCAAACTGTTTCTCAAAGACAAGTTTGTCCCCCAAACCTCATAAACTGAAGAGTACTGTCCTCAGGATTTAATATGATAATTAGAGGCAATATTAGCATCTAGTGAATTTTGAAAGCAGCATTGTCACATTCTAAACTATTCTACCAAGTATGCTAATTTTATTATGTTACTGGAAAATACCTATCCCCAAAGCATCTATTTTTCTTATTGATGAACCTATCTTAAATCTGAAACAAATTATAATGGAGAAATAAGAGTACTAGTTGTAGATAGACAAAATTACTCTGGAATCTGATTCACCAAATGGTTTTGGATGTTCACTTTAAAGATTTTAACATTTTTAAAGCTAATGTTGTTTAATGAGCAGTGGATGCTGCTCAGTAGTTTCGTCTTTAAGAATCACTAGAGGACAAGATTATTATTTTTCTTAAAAAAAAAGATTATTATTTTTCTCCTTTGACACTACAACTTGGCAGTTTTTACAGCACACTCATAGCCCTCTTTAATTTTAAATCCACACAAAACAGGCCTCATTATACATTGCATCAGATTTTGGAAGGCCCAGATGACAAAATCAAGAACTACATTAGCTTTTTTCCAGATATTTGGTTCTGGATAGAAATTTCCATCAAGGTGTAACTCATGAGACAATAGTAAATAACTGTTGAATGTACCATGGAGCAACACAGGACAAAAGCCCACAGTGTGAGCTCTGCACCTACCTCCCAGAGCAGAAGACAAGAAGTACACCTTGCTTCATCCTGGACTGTAGCTTGCAGTGCTGAAAATGGTGCTAGGTGGCCTTTATTGCATTGATTTTGGCCATTCCTGCAATGTAGGAAAGACCCTCGTCTTCCTCTCTATTTGCATAGCAAAACTAAGTAGTGCATAGGAAAAGTATACAGATCTCCCAGCATCACCCAGTACTTTTAACAAAAACAAAACAAAACAAAAAACTTGTCCATTTTAACAAAAACGGGGTCCCTTCTGCTCTGAGAAACCTTTGGAGGCTCATGCAAACTTAGCTGGCTATTATTAAGGAACAAAATTCAGACTGACAGACTCCTGTCCCCTATTCTTGTTTGGTTTTTAAAATATAGTCATATCTGTATTTTATCCTTTGGCAGGATTTTTGCTGTTAGCCACTATTGTGTGCTTAGTAGTGTATTAATGCATTATACTAACATGTATAACTAATAAGAACAATTTTTTTTTAAAAAAAGAGTACACCTGAAAGAAAGAGGACGTCAGCAAGACTCCAAGGATTTTTATCTTGAGCAACAAGATGTTGAGAAGAGAGGTCAGAAATGAGACTGAGAAGGGCAGCCAGTGAGGTGGGAGGAAAACCAGAGAATGTGGACCAGTGAAGTGTTTCAAGGAAGACATGATCAACTGTGAAATTAAGAATGCCCAGTTAATTTATTACAAACATCCCTCCCAGACCTAGAGAACGTAGGCAGCAGCAGGCTAAGTGTTGAGTTACTATTCCCAGCAGGGCACATAGAAGCTAACAGAGCATATTGGCTACGGACTCTTAAGGACAGACTGTTTGAAGTTGAATCGTGGTCTTACCTCTTTCTACTTTTGAGCGATATGTGATCATAACCCCTCTATGCTTGGTTTCTTAATCAGTAAAATGGGGATAATAACACTTGATTTTTCTTATTGCTGCATTTAGATATTAATATGGAAGGATTTTGAATACACCTGGCATAAAGGAAAAAAATGATATAGCATCATGTCAACCCAGAATGAATAAAACAACATGTAGCCAGGCATTGCTTTGCAAACCGTAGACTGTTCTCTCTGTCATGCAATCTGGCATGTACTAAACCTGAGTGTTGGCATCAGCTGTAAGCTTTCATTTACCTGCCACATGATTGAGTTCGTAAAGTCCAGAGAGGAAGTATAGAGGTGATTAAAGGCAAACATCAACACTATAGTAATCTTTCTATTGCTTTGCAGTAATTGCCCTATGATTGATATAGACAATCATTACTTACTCAGAATATTGTATGAGGACCTTAAGGATGAAATATCACCCATGGATTTGCATCTCCACTACTGGAAAAATATTCAGCATAACATGGAGAAATATTCACTCAGCAGATGTTTATTGAGTGTCTACTATGTGGCAGTCGCTCTTCTAAGTGCTTATTCAAAGGCAGTGTCTTGTGTGATTGAGAGCACTTATGCCAGAACCAGAAAGAATTCTAACTGTGGCTCTGGCTTTGCTAGCTCCTTTTGTATTTTTTGGAAAATTCCTTTCTGTGGCTTAGTTTTCTCTATCTATAAAATATGAATAAATAGTAGTTCCTCACACTTGGTTGTGAGAGTTCAATGAGTTGGTGGAGGGATATACTGTCAGAACAGTGCTTGCAATCTAATTAGTACTCATTAAGCTCAGCTGCTAACATTATGGCCATTATTATGAAGAAGATAAAGGACCTCCTTGTGTAGCTGCATTCAACTTGTTTTTGCAGAAATCTCTGTATCTGAAATTTGACCATTAATTATTTCTTTGGTTTAAGAAAACATGTGTACCCACCAAGATTAACACACTATTGATACCAAAACACAAACTAATTATTAGGATAATTGTCAAAAGAAAGCAAGGAAAAGATGTGAAACAGGAAAAAATTTTATGAAAGTAAGACGTTGATGAGTGGAGAAGAGAAACCATGTAGGGTTTATTGCTGCAGTAGAGATTGTGGTCATCCTAAGAGTAATACAAGGTCCTGCATTTCTGATTAGAAACGACAGAAGAGTAGGTGAAGATAACTTTAAAGGAAGACACTCAGGTTTTTCCAAGGCTGTTCTTGATCTTACATTATATCTTTTGGATGCTATGGTATAAACATGAAGAAAAAGATTTCCAAGAAAAAATACATATAGCAATTATAAGTATACACAAACTGCCCTGGTTCAAACCTGAATCTTCCACGTAATGGGTAGTGTGACCCAGAACAAATGCCTCAAGTTCCCTTATCTGTAAAATGAGTAAAATGATAGAATTATATGGGGATACTGAGAGAATTACATCAGATTATACTAACAGCAAAAGCTAGTGTTAGCCTCTATGATATTATTGTAGTTAGCAGTTATTATAGCTGCTTTGTTTTAATTACAGTTGTATGTCACTTAATGATGAGGATACATTCTGAGAAATGTCGTTAAGTGATTTTGTTATTGTGCAAACTTCACAGAGTATACTTATGTAAACTAAGATAATGTCAATTATATAGTGTTGTGGGACCACTGAAATGTTGTTATGAAGCAAAAACTATAATTTCTCTGGTTAATGTATTTGGTTTCTTCCTTTCCATAGTTCCCACATAATTTTGCTTGCTCCATGCATGCCTTTGGCTGAATCTAAGTTTAAAAATTCCAAATCCAAATCCTTAATTTATTAGTCTTAGTATTCTACCATTTATCCCAATTATATCATGACATTCCCAGTAAATAGTTTGTTAGTGAAATCAACTTGAATGCAAAATTTTAATTGTCTTGAATCTAATTGAAATTCTAGCACAAGAACTTGAACATATCACTTAAATTCCTTATATTTTAATATTTACAAAATTTAAAATATTTCTAACCTTAATCTTATTTGCAGCTTACATCTAGCATTTGAGAATTGCCCCTCTTGAAAGTTCTTAAAATTCAGATTCTTTGGAAAGTTGAAGTGATGATTAACCTAATCAGATTCCATTTGACCCTAACAGTTGTAAATAAATATCTCAGGTTAGGGTGTGGCTTAGTGGGAGAGCATTTGCCTAACATATGTGAGACCCTTTTTTCAATCTCTAATACTGTCCCAAAATACGGTATCTCCTGTCAGTTTCTTGATCTTCATGAATGCCACAGTTTTAAAGACTACTGAGTAGTCCTAAAATTGTTCACTAAGCAGATTAATTATAATAATAATAATAATTATTATTATTATTACCATTTTAAATAAATGCAAAAGTATTGGTAATAGGGACAAAATAACTTAATTAACTGAGATGGCCATAGCTACAGATTTAAGAAAATTTGATGTAAGCTGAGTTCTCAATTTAACATGTATAAAGGAAAAGGGTTCTCTCTTCTGTCATCACCTATTCTTAGAAAAGTTTCTGAAATCCATTTACTTTATGCTGAGTCTATTAATTCCTTAAAATGTTATCCCTCTATGAAGATAGTTTAACGTCACAGTTATAGTTTAACTCTGTCACCAAGTATTAAGCTCAAGGAAGCTCAGAGTGTGGAATTTCATCTACATTCAGTGGACAATGAATATATTCTTTGGACAGAATATAGCCTTAAAGCTACATTAGTCAGGCATCTTCCTCAAAGGCTAGCTCAGTTTATGTCATCCCAAGAATGCTATTATATAAACAACACACTTAAAACTCTATAGAACATAAATGGCAGATGTATTTTAGCTCACTTGAGAATGCTTTGAAAAGTTGAAGTAATGATTTGAAAAGTTGAAGTGATGATTAACCTATTACATGAAAATCTACTGAAAAGGGTTCCAAGACAAAGTTCTGAGCAGAAAATCTATTGAAAAGGGTTCCAAGACAAAGTTCTGAGCAGAGAAGTTTGTCGGATTGAAAACAGGGAATAAAGGCAAAAGAACAACAGTATTCATATTAAGTATTTGTAGTCCTAATCCTAAACCTTAAATTCTTCCAGGCACAAACTCTGGGTTACTCATTTTGTTTATTTTTTTAATCAGTGCCCAGCCTATATAACTGTGTAACTCTTAATAAATGCTTATTAAAATTAACTGGTTCATATTTTTAAATTACTTTGCATGATATGTAGATAGCTCCCCCCACCTTAATTTGTAATAATCTTTTGTGTACATTCTTTAAAAAGATATAAGCCCAGAAATGAAGAATGACTTATACCATTATCTGATAGCAAATGGATTGAAACCTTTTGACTAAAAGCCACTACTTCTCAACCCTCTCAGTATTTGAGTTCATGTTTGGCCAAGGACTTTCAGTTTGTTATGAAAGAGAACTTTCATATACTGTACTAACAAACTTTTTTCCATTTCTTTCCAAGGTCTGTCGAGTTGCTTATGAAATCATGCAAACACTGCATCCTGATGCCTCTGCAAACTTCCATTCTTTAGATGACATCTACTATTTTGGGGGCCAGAATGCCCACAACCAGATTGCCATTTATCCTCACCAACCTCGAACTGAAGAAGAAATCCCCATGGAACCTGGAGATATCATTGGGGTGGCTGGAAATCATTGGGATGGCTATTCTAAAGGTGTCAACAGAAAACTGGGAAGAACAGGCCTCTATCCCTCCTACAAAGTCCGAGAGAAAATCGAAACTGTCAAATACCCCACATATCCTGAGGCTGAGAAATAAAGCTCAGGTGTAAGAGATGAACAACCAAACTCAGTTCAAACCATTTCAACCAAGCAGTAGATGAAGAAGGCCCTGACCTAACAACATTGGTTAAATGGTAGATACCATTGGCACCAAGAGCAACTAGGAACTGACAAATGCTTCATTGGTGGAATTCCTCTTTAACAAGGGCTGCAGTGCCCTCAAACCCATGCACAGTACAATAATGTACTCACATATAACATGCAAACAGATTGTTTTCTACTTTACCCCTTCTATAAATATTATGTCCCCATGAAACAAACACTGCCACATTGTGTAATTTAAGTGACACAGACATTTTATGTGAGACTTCAAACATGGTGCCTATATCTGAGAGACCTGTGTGACTTACCAAGAAGACCTGAATAGCTCCATACTGTGGAGAAGTTTATTCTTAGCCAGTGGTGGTGTTGTGACCACTGAATTCACTCCAATCAACAGATTCAGAATGAGAATGGATTTTTTTTTTCCTTTATAAGGTTGTCTGGATTTTTTTTTTTAAGTAATTGCATCAGTTCATCCAAGTCATCATTAATAAGTGAAGGATACATCAGAAAATTAAATATTCACTCTCCATTAGGAACTTTTGTAAAACAATGCCATGAACAAATTCTTTAGTACGCAATGTCTCTGGACATTCTCTTTGATAACAAAAAATAAATTTTAAAAAAGAATTTTGTAAAGTTTCTAGAATTTTATATCACTGGATGATGCGGTGATCAGCTTTATAGTAGAAAACTATGATAAAATAGAGTTTTTTTGTTTTTCAGCTTCTTTATTGTTTCTGATTCAATAATCAAATATTAACTAAAAGAGACATTGGTCCATTTTAATAATGAAAACTGATTTTAGTTGGTGCACATTACAGTGGCTAAGAACATTCTTTAGGAGCTTTCTTTTGGACATTGTTGGTTTATTTTAATTGAATGAAATACTGATAATCTATGCTCCCAGAGGAAATATTACCTCCATTTCTATAACTAACCATTTCAGGTTTGTTTGGTAATCTTTCTTTTGTCAGTTTCTGTGAATTGGGTCCTGTTTTTTTATCCAGAAACCAAATTATGCCCTTTCCTATAATGTCCTGCTTGTAGAAATATAAGGAGTCTTTGGATGGGAAGATGACTTTTTTCTGAAATGTGTATCTCATAGTATGCAGAGTTAATTTGGTGAACAAAGGAGAAAGGGACTAGCATTAGACCCCAAATTTTCTCTTACAAATTATCTCTATCCTTTTAGTAATATTATGTTGGAATCACTTAAGAACTTTTCTACTAATAAAAACACTCCCTATTTGTATGTAGCCTGCCTTCTACAGATCCTTGCAGGAGTGTGCAAGGAGTCTTTCTAAAAGAAAAATGTGGCCCATGTAGTAACCATTATCAGGCCTGGTGTTAAGTATCAGGGATTTCAGACAGAAAAGCTCAGTTAGCTCTGACTTTTACAACCTTACTAAGTGAAAACACCTTCCTACCAAGTGTCCCTAAATTCTTTTCACCTCTTGAGTCAAGTCTTCCAAAATACAAAAAATAACTACTTATAGTGTCAGCAGTTTTCCATTTAGTTTTGGTACAAATAAAAATCACTTGAAACAAAATCTCTGAGCAGAGGTAATTTCGAATATTATTCTCCAATTTCCATCTCGCATGAAATCAGAACGTCAGTAACTATGGGTCTGATTTATGCCTTTGTACAAAGGTTTAATTTGATCTAGTTCCTCAGGTAAAGAACAGACATATAAAGGAAATACATGAAGGAGTAGGTCTCACATGGAGGTAAAGACTAGTTTTAGATATCTTTCAGTAGAATTTATTTCCTCATTCCCCAACTGAAAGTCTTATTTATTTCTCAGGCTGGCCTTGAAATTGTGGTCCTCCTGCCTCAGTCTCCCATGTAGCTAGTTTTATACACATGAGCCACTATGCTTGGCTAGAAAGAATTTCCATTTAATTCTATTTCTTTGCTGAAATTTCCTCTTTTAATTCACTGCAAGCTTGCTTTCCTTTATTGAACATAGTGATAATTACTTTAAAATCTTTTTCTGATATAGTCAACATCTGAATAATCTCAGAATTAGTTCCATTGTTTGTTTATTCTCTACAGAATGGGTTTGTTTTTTACTGTTGTTTTCTTTGTGTCCTTCCTATGTTGAATAATTTTAAATTGAGCCCTGAACATTGTAAATGTTGGTATTATGGATTCTGTTATATTCCTCTGAAGAATGCTGATTTTCTTTTTTATGTTAGCAGGCATTAACTTTATTGGACTCAACTTGTAAACTGTGTCCTGAGCAGCAATTCAAATATCAATTCAGTTCTTTTATCTATAACTGGAATCTGTCCTGCACATAACTGAGAAGTCCACCAGAGATTTGAGTGGAATATATGCACAGAATTTAGGGTACTCCTTCTTTCTCTTTGGTTCCCTTTCTTCTGAGGTTTCCTCTCACATTTTGCAGCAGCTGTACTTGCTCTGTTTCAATGGAAGACTCCACAGAAAGAATGCAGTTTTCTCTCAGACCCAAAAGTATAAAAATGGGACACTCACCTTGTGCCATTCTTTCTTTCCATATTTCAGCCTCTTTCCAGAATTTGCTTGATTTTTTGTTCCATCTTCAGTATCTTCAAGTAGTTTTTCATATTGTTAAAAGTTTATGGTTGTTATCCATTAGAAGATTGGCTCAGTAGGCACTTACTTCACCGTACAGGAAGTGAAACTCTTAGGAAGAGACTTAAAATGAAAAAAGAAGAGGGGAGATTTAGTCCTGTGACAGCCTCTGTTTAGTAGCCTCCAGCAGGCAAAAGGTATGAAGGGCCAAGTACTACTGCTGACCACTTACCTGCAAATCAAGTGTTGGTAATTTCTTCTATACACACTGCCATTTTGGGAAGGCTGACATTTCTTTCCCACCATTATATTTTCTCCATGAGGACCTGGTACTTAAGAAGCCTACATTAGGGATAGATTAGAAGGATTTGGATCTTTGTTATATAACTCATTTTTGGAAAAGACTTACGAAGAACTACATTATTAGCCCAGGCTCATTGAATGTGGGTAACAGTATCCTGTAGATTTTTCTAACTACAAAGCAGTTAGAAAAAGTCTTACTAAGGCTTTCTTGGTCCTTCCACTGGAGTCTGGTATAGTGCTGACCTGGGTACTGAACCAGCTAAGTCCAAGCCTGTTATGAAAAGGCTCTCAGCCCCACTCCAGGATTTTATTGTGTTCCAAATGAATAAAACTATTTGCTTCCTTCTTCGAGCTTTAGTTTTTCCTGCTATTGCCAAGCTTATTTAGTATATTCCCTCTTTAAACTAGAGTTGAGGAAATGATTAGCCCCAGCTTTTGAGGGAGTTGAAGTTTAGAGAAAAAGCATGTATAAAAAATGACCTCCCAGAATAATTATTATCATCACTTAATTCTGAGAGAATATATTCAGTGGGGGGAGGGGGAGGGGGATATTGGGGTAAGTGGTGCATCTTAAGGAGTCTCTGCCTCATTGAAAGTAAATCTGTCATGTAGATAGCCATTGCCAACTGTCTGATATTTTATTTGTGGTCCCAGAGACTACAGTAGGGTCACTAGGACTATACATAGTAGTAGATGTGTGGCTTGGACATTGATGAAATTGGGAACTTGGCTATAACACCTTAATTTATGCCAGATACAGACTAAGGAATTTTTTAAGTGCATTGCCCTGAGGGGAACACAATGGACAACTGACTTCTATCCTTACTGTTTCATGGTAGCAGTCTCCCTCATGGAGGTAGAAGAGTTGATCCAGGACCCTTGGCAGGGAATAGGCAGGCCTTGGAAACTTCCCTGGCTTCAGCTGTCATTGATATTACACATATTTGAGCACTAGTCCTTTGTGGGTTTAATTTTTTCTTTATACAGGTCAGAGTCTCTGGCTCAAGTACCTGCTGAGTTATTCAGCCTTGCCACCTCCAGTCCAGTTCAGTTGCCACCTGCTTTCTCCCCTTTTTATCCTTATGACTACCTTGATTTTGTGTTCCTCCTACCTTTACGAGAATAATCTCATATACATGGTTACCTTATACTATTTCATTCCCCTTGTAGTTCCTATCCTCATTCCTAACATAGATGATAGTTTTGTCACTGGCATCTCTATGATATTAAAGGGAACCAGACATCCCCTTAGAGAGTTTTAGGTAAGATATTTGTAGACCTGAGTCATAATGAACCTAGGCACTGTGTAGTCATGTCCTCTTAAATTAAAAGATTTCCAAGGTTTTTAGATATTAATGTTACTACACTTGCAGGGAGCATGGCTAGGCCATCTTTTATATCAAATTGTGTCAATCTGGACAGACCCTGTGTTTTTTAAAAAGCAGTTTATTAACCATGACCATTCGGTGTTTTAGGAAGAGAGCCAGGAGAATTTGGAGCTCTGCCTAACTTCCTGCCATCAGTAACTGTTCTCTCTAACCTCTTCTCCCACATCAGTGTCCTGCAGAGGCTGTTGTTCCCTTACTGCCATTATGGGTAGAGAAAAGGCCATGAGCAAAAGAAAAACACAGCATGTTTGTCCATAGCTCAGCTGTGTGAGAGCATCTGTGGAGGCTGGGAATGTGCAGCAATTTGTGCAGAGGGCACAGAAACTTCAGACTGTGGGTGTGTGAGGAGCCTGAGGAATGGTGGCACTTTGAGTTCCTGGCTAATGTTATGTACTCCGCAGTAGATCACAGCTGCTAAGAATTCCTGGCCCAGCAAAGCAAACAGAGTAGTGTGTGTAACTGCAGAAGACCCAGCTCTCAGTTCTGTTTCCCTCATTGTAGTGGTGACACATAGGTAATGTCCCTGAATCTCAGATTCTCATAAGAAAAATCAGTAGTACTCACTGAAGGTGATTGAACTGGGAACCAGTCTCCTGATTTTGAATGTGCCATTAAATGTGGACAGGCCAAACTGTTTTTCAGAACTTCACTTTTTTTCACCTATGAAATGAATTTTTTTTTAATTGGTTGGTTTATTTCAGAGTTTGCAAGTTTGATAGTCTGATAGAGCTCCACATAACTAATAGGGGTAGCTGCTATTCAACCTCAACTGATTGTTGTCCTAAAGATAACATGTGGCCAGATCTTTATTTTTCCAAACAAGCAAAATCTGTTCTTTATGCACAGTCTTTAAAAACTATAGCAAATCATTCAAAAATGTATAAAATATATAGAACAGTAAAGGGCCCAAATAACTGTGGCTACTTTGGTTCCATGGTGCATTCGTTTATAACCTGGACTAGAATGAGAAGGTTATTTTCTAACTTCAAGATGATTGTTTCTCTAAGAAGGATTGGTGAGGTGGGTAACAGGGTAATAGTTGCACCATACTTCCAAGTTCAGTGTTGGAAGTACACAGTGTTGAAGTTCTGTTGCTGCACATGCCCCAATTTTTTGGGCATATCTGCTTGGCTGGCTTATCCTGAGCTGAGAAGCAACTTAGTATGCTAAAGGACAGCTCAAACCATGTGCCCCTCAGACTCGGCCTCATAACAGGGTAGATAACTTCCAAGTTCTTTTTCAGCCTAATTAACAAGCTGTTTAAACCCACCTGTTTATATTTGTAAATTCTTTTGTTTGCTTTCTTTCCCACATTTTTTTTCTGGTAAATCTTTCACAAAAATCACAACTTTGTTTTAACTAAAGTAAGAGAAGAAAGATTTGTAGACAGAAAAGAAAAAAAATTGAGAAATTTCCTTGGAGGCCAAGAGCAGGGATAACACCCCACCCCCACCCCGCCCCAGGACTATATCTGACCTCCCTCCCCAGTCCAAGAAATCAGAAGAATGGATATCAATAATGAGTCCCTTCTGGTCTGTTTCATTTTTTAAGTAAGAGCTACAAACAATGGAATTACTAACATACCTCACAATTGATTGGGATGTGCTGGTTGGTCACAAAGGCCGAGGAGGAGAACATCGACTTGTGTTAAGGTTAAAGAACAAGGAGTTCAAAATCAGATTGCTCTAATTTCAAGTTTTGGCTTCATGCTATTGAGTATCAACAGGTTAAATGTATCTGAGGTTATTGTCTTTCAAGAATCTCTTGATGATAGAGTTCCTTAAGCCAGTAATTAGCAAGCTATGCCTACTCCCTGGGTGATTTTGTTGTTGTTGTTGTTTTGTTTTGTTTTTTGATACTGGGAATTTATTCCAGGAACACTTTACCACTGAGCTACATTCCCAGCCCTTTTTATTTGTTATTTTGAGAAAAGGTCTCACTAAATTGCTGAAGCTGGCCTCAAATTTGTGATCCTCCTGTCTCAGCTTCCTGTGTTGCTGGGATTACTGGAATGTGCCACCTCACTCAGCTACTACCTGGTTTTTTAATAAAGTTTTATCGTAACAGAGCCATGCCCATTCACTTACATATCATGTATGCCTTCCTTCTGGCTACAATAGCACAGTTAAATCCACAATGTCTAGAATGCCAGTTGCACTATCTCATGAAATCATATGCAAGAGCTCCACTATTGTGGTGTGATCTAGTGAAAAGAACATTATATTTGGAGTCAATAAACCTGAGCCCTGCTTCCAGCTCTGAAATGGACCTTCTGATACCTTGGCAAGCCACAAAGTCTTTCTAGGCCTTTGTCTTCTCACCTTTGAAATAGAGGCAGCTTTTAGCTCTTTTGAGAAACAAGACATACGATTGCTTTATAAAGACCAGCACCTCTGCAAAATCAATTTTCACTCATGTTTTGAATAATTTTTGTAGTTCTAGAACTACAGTATGTTCTGATGAAAACGAAATCCATTTAGGAGTAACTAGAAAGATGTGCACTGACGAACTTCACTGGAAAGGCACCATCCAACCTAAGAAGGTTTGCACATTTGAACTAACCGGAGCACCAATAATAAAGGCTCACAGCTACTGATCTATGTGCCACACTTAACATGCACTATCTCACATGCATGTTCTAGCCTCCAAGCAATCTTGCCCTTTTGAAGAGTCAAACCATGTGACTCACTCCCTTTATCCTTAGCGTATTTGATTATTTGAAGTTTGACCATAAAGGCTAACTCTAAGAGTGAACTTCTCCAACAATTTGGAACTAGTATTTTATGCTTCTCTCAACTCACCTACTGCCCACATACATAACAGGAAATAGATGAGCAGGTTGACAAGGAAAGATTCTGTGGGTTGACAGGCAGCAGATGCCCCTGAGCTTGGTAGACATCTGCTTGGGCTCACTCCTCCTCTGGGCCTCTGTTTGCCTGCATTCATTGGAAGGTGAGTCCAGGCAGTGCATTCATTGGAAGTGAGTCTACTCCGAGCTCAGCCTGCTATATACTACATAAAGATGCCAAATTATAATAAGTGCTACTTAAGCTATCACCAGCCCCAAAATGTAGGAGGAACCCTGGGTGTGGTTTCATTTACCTTAAATAAGATATACCTCCCCTCCAGAAGCAACTTCCCCATGTGTACTTCAGAGAACACACTGTTTAAGCAGGTGAATATTCTGTAATTGATGTTGAAGTAGAAATTATATATGTACTTAAGGCACATTGTCCTAATATGCTTTACTTTTACTTAATGATGACTTGTCTAATTTGCAAGCCCACTTACATTTGAATTTCACACTCCAGGATTCTTCAGGATGAAAGGAGAGAAAGGAGATAGAAGATGCAGACATTATTTTATTCCTGTCTTTGTCTGGCTTGCTTTGATGTCGGTGATACATGACAGGACATCTGGGGCAAAGTTAGTGACCCATTAAGGTATCCTGAGCTCTGAAGAGAGAGCTTGGAGCCAGCAGAGCTGTCAACACTTAGTTTCTTTTTTATTAAGATTCTGCCTCTTAAGCCCTGGAGGCCACTTATCCTTCCCACTCCCAAGAAAAGACAGAGTTAAAGTCTGAGGTCATTGCTTAGTGGAAGCCCCAGGAGCTGACTGAGCCTGAAAGGGCCTCTCTTCTCCTGTCTCCTCTCAGCA
Organism: Callospermophilus lateralis; assembly: GCF_048772815.1. Classification (NCBI taxonomy): domain Eukaryota; kingdom Metazoa; phylum Chordata; class Mammalia; order Rodentia; family Sciuridae; genus Callospermophilus; species Callospermophilus lateralis. Next base: position 65,583,895 of record NC_135307.1, on the reverse strand, counting down.
GCTACTCCATTATCGGGCTTCTCTCCTGACAGGTGAGCTCCAGCTCCTGAATACCCACAGCTCCTAAGCTAGAGTGGCTCTCACAGGAGCAGCTGCTCAAGGAAGAGTGAAGATGCTAAAGGAAACCCACTGGCAAGACAGGGAGGTCAGGGAAAGGAGGTTATTGTGGTCACCTCAGCTGTTTGGAGGGTGTGTGTGTAGATCCCATACTGGAAGTCAGGATACTAGCCTCCCAAAGAGTTGTTTTCCCTTGGCAGGGAGGGTATTTTTCCATATTGTATTAGTGCATTATAATTATACGTAACAGTGGAGTTCATTGTTACATATTTGTATGTGCACATGATATAACAATATAATTTGGTCAATATCATTCCCCAGTATTTTCTCTTCCCCTCTGCTCTTCCCCTGTCCTGGTCCTTCTCTAATCTTACTGGTCTCCATTTAATTTTTATGAGAACCCCCCCACACACACACACACACATCTTTGTTGTCCTTTTCCTCTCTTGCTTCTACAGATGAGAGAAAAGAGTTCTATTTTCTAATTGTGATTAGTCTGACTTAATTAGAGCTTACTCTATAAGCTCCTCCTCACTAGCTGCAGTTTTTAAAGACAAAAAATTTTATCATATTCTATTCCTAGTGCATGCACACATAGTGACTGGTACTTCATGAGTTCTTGAAAATGGCACTATGCTAAAATAATTACAGATTTAATGAGGGTCCCAAGATGAGGATGAGGTGAAGAGTCTGATCTGGGTCCAGGGCATCTCTGGTAGGCATGGTTGTGGAGCTGTGGGAATTCAGGGCATGCAGAGGAGCAGAACATGCAGAGCATTTACATTCCTGGGACTGTGCTGGTTCTTTTATAACACCTAACTCTCCTAGAAGTTCAGTGGAGTTAATTCTTGTTAGTCCTTTCCCCACCACACAAGGAAACTGGATTTAAACAACTTCTATAAGATTATATAACTAATATGTCTGAGGAAGGATTCTATCCTGGGTCTGACACCTAAACTTGTGCTCTTTCCACTGTCCTTGTTACTCCTAGTGAAGCAAGTCAAATCTACACAAATACCACCTCCCTGTTCCACTCCACTTCTCTCTACCCTGCCCTTATCTTTCTTCTTCCATATTAGCCTCTCTAATATTATTTTTCTTCCTGAGTTGGCTTATTTATCACTTGGCCATGTCTTCTTATTAATGTAACTAGAACTTAAACATTATGTATCCCCATTGCCTGGTTCGCCAGCACGGTGCTGAGCACTTATGAGCATGGCAATTAGACTGAGCTCAAAGGGGCCATAACATCTGCGTCTTCATCTGCTTTCATAGGGAAATGGGGTGGAGAGGAAAGGATGTGAGATGGAGAAGTGTAGCAGAGGTGTGGCATGTGCATGGTGGAGAAGAGACCAAGGTGGGGGGTGCAGGATAAAGCTGCCACCAGGTACTTTTCTCCTAGTATTCAGCCTTGACTCAAAATGACATGCTTGAAACCCAGGGCTCTGAGCCTCCAGAAAGACACCAAGTACATTTCTGCTAAACAGACTCTTCTATCTTGTTCATGTGGCTGATCTCAATAGCAGCAGCAGCACCACTCACTTATTGAGTGCCTACTGTGTGCTTTACACATTTAATCTCACTTAATATACATAATAATTCTATGAGCTGTGTTAATGTGTTTTATGGGAAAGGAAACTGAAACTCATAGAATGTAAATAGCTGCTCAAATTCACACAACTAGCATGTGACAGAATAAGGAAAAGGGGCAGGAAAATCTGAAAATGAAGTAAGAGGGGTTGGGGTGAGAAGAAATTGCCATCAGGATAAGCCTCTCAAAAGTATCCGTCTGTTTGGGCACCTGCCCAGGAGAGTTGGAAGAGTAAGGGAGCAACTGAATGAGACCCTGCCAAATCACCTTGTGGCCTAACTGGAAAGGAAGATCTCTAGGTCCCAAAGGTTAATGCTTGGATCCCTTCCTAGCTTCCCAAAGATGCTTCAAAAATGGCAGAGGTTGTCCTGGGACTGGGGTGTTTATCCTCAGGAAAAGGATTGACCTTGGGCATAATCTCCCTTGTGTCTCAGTTTCCCCATCTGTACAGTGGAAAAAGTTATTATACCTATTTGATTGGGTTTTTGTTTGTTTGTTTGTTTTTGAGATGGAGTTTCACTAAATTGCTGAAGATTTCCTCAAACTTGCAATCTTTCTGCTTCAGCCTCCTGAGTCACTGAGATTACAGGCATGTGCCACCATACCTGGCTGCATACATGATTACTTAAATCTATTTTTTCTGGCTTTCTTGAGGTATAATTAACAGATAAAATCATAAACATTTAAGGTATACAATGTGATGCTTTGAAATACATATATGTTATAAAATGATTATGGTGATCAAGCTAATTAAGAGATCCATTACTTAGCATAGGCTTTTTTTTCTTCATTTGCCTCTCTTTTTATGTGTGTGTGGCAAGAGCATTCAAGATCTCCTCTTAAAAAATTTCAAGTGTACAGTACATTATTATTAACTATGGTCACCATGCTGTATATCACATCACCCAAGCTCATCTGTCTTACAATTCTTCCATCAAAATCCCATTTTCTTACCCCTCAGTGCCAACATCCACCTACTGTATGTTTCTAGTTTGACTTATTTATTCCACATATAAGTGAGATCATACAGTATTTGTCTTTCTTTGTCTGGATTATTTCATTTAGCATAATGTCCTCTAGGTTAATCTGTATTGTCACAGTGGCAGGATTCCATATCATGGCTATCCTGAATAATGCTGCAATGAGTTTCTGCCCAGCAAAGGAAATATCAACAACATGAAATGGTAACCTATCAAATGGGGGGAAGGATACTTGCAAACCATGGGTCTGACAGAGGGTTAATATCCAAATATACTATAAAAAAAACTTACATAACAGCAAAAAAAAAAGAATAACCCAATTTAAAAATAAACAAAGAACATTTTTCCAAAGAAGATATATAAATGACCAAGAGAGGTATGAAAAGGGGCTCAACACCACTAATCATCAGGGAAATATAAAGCAAAGCATAATGAGACACCTGTTATGGTGAATGTCATTAAATAAACAAACAACAGCAAGTGTTGAGGAGGATGTAGAGAAAAGGGAACACTTGTATATTGTTGGTGAGATTGTAAATTGGTACAGCAATTATAGAAACTGAAGATTGCTCAAAAATTAAAAGTAGAACTGCTGTGTGACTCAGCAACCCAGCTTCTGGTATACATCCAAAGTAAATGCAATCTGTAACTCAAATATCTGCACTTCCATTTTTGCTGCAGAATTATTTACAATAGCATGCATAATTATGAAATAATTGCATCAGCAACATTTTATATTCTACAAAAGAGAAGTATGTGGCCCTCCGTGACCATAGCAAGGATTCATTGGCTAAATGTTAAGGGAATTAATGTGCTTAACACTGTTTATCCTTCAGGTTATAATAGGGCTCAGAATTCCCATTTCAAGATGAAAGAACATACAGTCTTGAATTTAGCTGCTAAAAACAAATGTGGAAAGCAGTACTTTATTTCATTGATTAACTCTTCAAACTTTTATTATGTGGACCTATATATTAGCACCTAGATTAAGTAGATAGATAAATACATCACACCTTATTTCAAGGGGATCCCAGTCTTATAGGGATAGATCAGATTGTTATAATTCATTTTTATATTTAAGAGCTATACTGGAGGTATATGTGATGTGTACAACTTATTCTGGAAGCATCATGGAAAGTACAGTAAATTCACAGAGGTATAGAGACTTCCAAAGAGAAGAGGAACCTGAACAGATGAAGCTTATTTTCCACATACTTATAGATGAGACAGAGGTCAATTGGAGCTTACCAGTGACTTGTCTTGCTGATTGTTCTGGCTGACTTTTGCATATCTCTGATCCCTGGCACTGTCCAGATACTTGACTGTCATGTTCATAGCCCAGTTGTGCCAGGGCAGTGGGATAGGTTGCTGAAAGGCCAAAGAAAGTGCCTAGAGACAGCATGCAAGTCATATGATTTATCGTCATAAACTTACAGATCAGTTACTATTCCCAGAAGAATTCAGTGTCAGTGGGCTGACAGGCTCCCCATCCTTCAAGGTGTTTCACCAAGCAGCACTTTCCTTCCCTCATGGTATTTTGACCAGTGTTGGCCAGCTGGATGAATGACATGTATCCACAGTGGATACATGTCATTCATCATTCCATCAGTTCCACACCCATCCCTACTCAAAAAGGGGTTTTATATGTTAGGTTGCAGAAGCAGTGACACCATCAGTGTTAGCCTGCTTATAAGTAGCTTGTATGATCAGCATTCAAGGAGCAACTATCCTGGTGTACATGCAAAAAAGTAATTATTTACAAAAAACACTAATTTGCCCAGGTTCCCAGCATGCATAAGAGAAAGCCTGTGTCCTTCAAGACAATATGTATCTGAACATTCTGACCTAGGCTTGCTCTCACTGTTCCCTTAACCTGGCTAGATTTTTGGAAACAAAAGGGGCATTGAGGGACATGGTGTTTCACTGTCCCCCTTTTCTTTAAGGATGATGCACTGACACATGGTAGCTGCTGTTTTAATGTTGTTTAAACAGTCTCATTATTACCTAAGAAATGACCCAATGCTGTACCTCATAGAGGCACTCTGGCTTTATAAATTTTTGTTGTTGTTTGTTTGTTTGTTTTTAGTGGGGGACCAATGTTGGTCAAGCTGGGGAGTGAAGTCGGGAAAGTCACTGTTAGAGGTTCCAAAATTAAAACACTCTGGGATTTCAAAGAGGCCGCTTTCAGGCCCCACTTCTAGTTCTGCCAATGCTGGTGACTTGCAGAAGCTTACCCAGAAATCAGTGCAGACCTCAGTCTGCTTTCTGCCTATCCATCTGCCCCCCAATGCCACCAGAGAAAAAACAACTTCTGCCTTAAGTCTCACATAAGCACTTCTCATTGGCAGGATATACCCAGAATTGTAGAGGAAGACAGAGCCTCAGAAATGCAGTTGAAAACTTCTCTCCTGCCAGACAGAGGAGATCTGGGGACAGGTGCGGGGATGCTTCTGCTGAACTGATGACAAAACAGACCATGTGGCTGCCCCAGGTTATTTCTGAAGAGGGATACTTGCACACTCTGGGAGCAGCGAGCTCTACTTTTCCCACCTCTAGGAAGCTGTCATCTTCAGTTCAGCATCCTCCTGTTGGAACAGTGCAATACTGATAATGTTCCCACCCAACCAAATCATGAAAGCCTACTGTTTAGTTGGACCCATCCAGTGTCGGGTGGAGGAAAGAACTCCAGTCCTGGAGGCAAACAGAGTGTTAGTCTCAGCTGTACCATTTATGAGCCATGTGAACATAAGCACTTATTTACTTCTGAAAAAAGGTGGGGATTATAAAATAAAGCTATAAATAAAAATACATATAAAATAATGTTCATGACAGTATTATAATAGAGAATTTCAACTGAAAGACTTCATACCAAAGGTATAGTTATCTCTGTAGGTAATTAGGATTACAAGTAAGACTTTGTTTTGTTTTGTTTTGTATGCATATATGTGAGTTTCTCAGATTTTCTGCACTATGTGTTACTTTTTAAGTTTTAAAAAATTATTTTAAAAAGTACCTGGTAGGATTATTGAGAAAAATAACTGATACACTTTCAATAAATGATAGTTTCCTTCCACATCCACATAAAAATGATCTCATTTCATTTTATATTTTGAGTAAAACAATAATCACATTCAACATTTTTAAAATATGAAAGTAAAAATTCTTCCTCCTACCTCAGACCTCCACTTTTGTTTTCCATAGAAAACTAACACGATCAGTTTCTTACATATCTGTTAGAGAAAATGTGTGACTCTATAATGCTATGCATCCTTTCATTCCTTTTTAACACATATGGTAGTATATTATACTACCTTTTATGCCCCTTTGTGTTTTTTTTTAAGTATTCTTTTTTGGTGATCTTTCCATATCAGTATTCTATAATTTGGATTTTAAGTGTTTTCCAAAGACCCATGTAATAAAGACTACTATGTAGGTCATCCCTAACCTGTGGTGCTATTGGGGATGTGTGTGGAATCTTTAAGAGATGAGCCTAGTGGGAAGTCCTTTGATCAATGGGAGTGTGTCTTCAAAAGAGATAGTGGGACCCCAGTCCTATCCTTTTCCTCTCTTTCACTCCCTGATCATGAAGTAAACAGCTTTATTTCACCATACTCTCCTACCATGATATGCTGCCTTCCATAGGTCTAAGAGTATCAAGTTCAACCTATCATAAACAGTAACTTCTGAAACTGTGAGCCAAAACAAACTTTTGTTTCATAAGTTGTTTCTTTTGGTGGTGGTACTGGGGATTGAACCGAGGGACTTGTGCATGCTAGGCAAGCACTCTACCAACTGAGCCAAGTCCTCAGCCCCTGTAAGTTGATTCTTTCAGGTATTTATTATAGTGATATGAAACTAACACAAGAATATCCTGATAAAATATTTTAATTTATAGCATAGCAATATTTACTTAGCCAATCTCCTATTGGTGGACATTTAAGTCCAGTGAGAGTAAAAGTGGCTGTAGAAACAAGGATAGCCTGCCTGTCCTTGGTCTCCTGGACTTAGAATCATCACCTTCCCCATAGGTTACAGTCACATCTAGCCTTCAGCTTCTAAGACTGAGGGCCTTCAGCAGAACTGGGATCATATCTGTACTGGTTACAGTCTTTTTACCTATTTCTTTCTTTCATTTTCTCTTCCTTATTTCTTCTTTTCTTTCCTTTATTTATTCTTTTTTTTTTCTTGGCAGTAACCAAGGCTGGCTTGGTTCTGAAGATACTCTTGTCTAGGCCTTAAGAGCTGATAAGTCAGGAGCCATGAGTTTGATAATCTGCTTTTCTATGAGTCTCTCTGTGTAGCTATGTTGAGTCTCTTCTGCCACCCCTAGTCTTTTGTCTGGAGAAGTCTATGTCCCATGAGTCCCAGAGCTCTTTCTCCTTTATATTTCCAAATCCTTTTTATCTCTTGGATAACCTGGATACATAAAGACTACGGTATTGTCACCTAACCTCACAGCTAGGTGATAAATGGCGTGTAGTGACAATGACAATGAGGAACCAGGTCAGGGGTGTGATGGTGACCTAGGTGAGGTGGTGTGCCTTGTCCTGGTGGATGAGTAGGTATGTGGATTCGAGACTTAGATGAGCAGAGAGGAGCTAACTGCAAGTTTTCTGGACAGAGAATCATTTTGGGGATAGTTAGTGGGTAGTTAGGACCTAAGCCAATAAATAGAGCCCTATCTTTACATGAAACCTGTAAGTAGACACTCCTTTTTGTCATAGTTAATTTCTTAATAAAACAGAATCAAATTGATTACCTGTTATATGCATTCTATTGGATAGTTTGCAATCTGTATTTTGATGTATACATTGAAATTTTGCCTTTCTTGCTAGAGTCTCTACCTTATGCAGACCCTTTTATTGCTATTGCCACAAACTTTTGTGGTCTTTCAGGGCCTATAATATTTTCTTTTCTTTCTTTTTTACTTTGCAGGCTCATTCTATAAACTGGAGGGCAAGTAATTGAAAGTCACAGTTTAAATCAGAGTAGTCACAGAAATAGACAGCTGGTTGAGATGGCACATAGAATGTGCTTAATCAATGCTGCCTAAGCTGAACTGATCAGGGGCAATGAAAGTCCTCTGTGGAACCACAAGGTGTGCTATGTGCCCTTATTCACTGGAGATAATGGCCATGGGAACAATTATCAGCCTAATTTCTTTTCATACCAATGTAGATTTGATGCCTGGTAATGTATGTATTGTACCTTTAATGGCCTTTTAATGATGAAAAGGATCAAAAGCATTTTATATCTGAACCTGCACCATTAGTCTCCATTCCAGAAATTCACTGTAATTACTGCAGCTGCTTCTCTGATCCCTGCAAGAGCAACGGAGTTCCTGTGAATGTATCTGCACAGTTAATCACAATCAGCACAGAGCCAAGTCTGATGCAGGTTCCGGGGGGTGGTTGCTGAAGGTAGAGAAAGGCAGAGTGGATGGTAGAGGGGGTGACAGTGGGAAGGAGTGAAAGGCTGAGTTATTCAGGGTCTGGAGTGTCAAGATCTCTATGCCCTGGTCCTCTTCTCTTTCCTCATAGAGAGTCCCAGACTTCCAGAAGGAATTATGAGATCTGTAATACTGATTGGAGAGAATATAAAGTCATAATGGGAAAGATTGAGGATTCATGATAATTCTGCTTTCTATCCATTACATAATGAATGTTCTTCAGGGGTAGAGAGGATGAGGGACATGTGGCATGGGGTGCCCAGCAAGGGCGAGTAAGTGAATCTGGATATGCAGATTTTTGTGGGAGGGAGCACAAAAGGAAAGATCCAAGGGAGATTGATGCTTCCAGTGAGGGGAGGTGCTCAGATGGAATGGTTAGAGTACTGTTTATTCTTTGAGTCCCTATTCCTAATGTCTTTTGTCTGCCTCCTCTGTGCCCTTGGAGGCTAACTTATGGACTGTATCACCCAGGCTGTCTTGCCCTCTGGCTTCCAGTTGGCTTATCCAAGGTAGAAAGAGAGAGGTCCGGGAGTTTCTTTTTCTACTCCCCTCCTGCTTACATGCTGCAGTTCTGGCAGAGGATGCATCCCTCTACAGTAATAGGACTTATCCAGAGGCACTTCTTCCATGGCTCTAGCTCTTATTGAGCTCTGAAAATATGGTTTCCTCTCCTTGTCACAGGACTCGGGGTGGTACAGGCTTGTCCTGTTCTTGTTAGTCCCTAGACACCTCAACATCCTTTATAGGTTCCAACGTTAATCCCATTTATGCCTTCATTAAATTAAAAAACTCAGGGCTGGGGTTGTGACTCAGCAGTAAAGTGCTCGCCTAGCACCACATATAAATAAATAAAATAAAGGTGTTGTGTTCAACTACAACTAAAACATAATATTAAAAAAAAAAAACTCAGCTAGACTGTGCCTTCTGTTTCTTGTGGGATCCTGATTGATACAATGTGAGAGACTGATGAATGCTTACCAATCCTATATCTGGATACACAGGAAGACCACATTTTCCCTTCTTATTTACAGTTAGGTAAAGGCTGTGTTACTCAGTTATGACAAATGGGATAATGCATGATACTTCCAAGTCTGGCCATAACACCTTCCCCCCATGTCCAACTTCATTCTCTTCTGTGGTAACAGTGGAAACTGTTTAAAGATGTAATGTAACATCTGAAATTACAAGAAGCTTGGATCCCTGAGTCACTGCTTGGAGTAGAATTGTTCAACTGTGTTCAACCATGTTCTAAGGGATAAATATGCCTTCATCATATTATGCCATTGAGATTCTGAGGGTGTTTTGTTAAAGAAATTAGCATTAATGAGCCTAACTAATGCAGTGGAGGTGCTCAATGAAAGGCCACTTAGAGTATTGGAGTATCTGAGGCATTAAATATGAGGACTTGGATTTGTATAATCATCTCCCATGGGTCAGACAGCAATGAGAATTCACAAAGAGCCTGCAGTGCTTTGTGAACAGAGCAGAATATGGTTGTTTAAATATAGGTTTCACAACTTCTAGCTATGTGATCTTGGACAGGTTACTTTTTCTTTTTAAGTACCCTCATCTGTAAAACAGGGATAATAATACTTATCTCACAAAGTTCTTTTGTAAGCATATGATATATTTATATAAGACTGTAACTTATACTCAGTAACTAAGTTCCTTCTTTTTCTACTTAGCTGTGAATTCCAAACTCAGAGCCTCTTGTGACTGGTAAATACTTTTAGTTTAGTCACATTTCCCAATATGGTAACAGAGGACAGTTCACATTATCATGAGCTTCTTGGTAAGTTAATTTGAGTACTTGCCAGGAAAGAGAATTTCCTTTAGGTCTTGTACTTGGACATTACCATTTTCACTTGTCTCCCTACTAGAGCCCCAACTCTGAAATTTGTAAGCCACCTAACACATAGGTCAGGCCAAGCAAAATCAGGGCTTTGGAGTCCCAGTTTCATCCCTTACTTCATGAATGAATGTGGGTCCTGGGGCTAGCAAGTATTTTAATAAATCAAGGATAAGGATTCCTCATGTAAACTTCATTCAGAGTCAAGAGAGCTTATCTATTCAGAGCTCAGAGCCTAGTGATGTGAGGATCACTTCTGGGTTCTGCAATAGATGCAAAGATAGATTCAACATCCTGCTTGAAGAGTTTACACTCCTGCAGAAATGAAGGTAATTTATCCTGATAAATAATCATAAGACAGAAGAGGATGTGATGAGCATGGAAGGCACAAATGGCTAAGAACTCAGAGGATGGGAACCTGCTGCTAACTGGAAAGCTCATGGAGCATTTGCATGAATCCTGAAAGTAGGGCAGAATTTGAAAGTATGGAGATAAGGAGAGGATGGAATGTAGGATAGTGGGAGATATCCATGGGGACATGGCAGCCAGAGCACAGCTACTAGAAGGGGGATCAAGGGAAAAGGTTTTAGAAATGTTACCTGAGTATCTTCTGATGAGAACAGCAGCAAATCATATGCCCTGGGATATAGCAGGGAAGCTGTGCCCTACATATGAATTGGAAGCTGCAGAAGATGAGGTAAGGAGGCCAGTTAGACCTGCAGGTAGCTAGGTAAACCTTAGCATGGGTCCAGATTAGCCCAGAAGCTGTGAGAGTACGAAGAATGCTGGATAGTCCTTCCACATGTGGTCATGTATCCGCTCTACACCCCCCATGTCAGTCACTGTGGGGTGTGAACACCCAAAAGCACTTCTAGTCTCCTGGGTGCTTAGATATGACCTCAGTCAGGAATTAATTAAGGAAAGTTTGTCATTTCTAAACTCTTCTTGATGACATCACAGCATGAGCACAAGCACAAGCTGGGGTATCCTCCCTGGCCCTGTCAATAGCAGCCCCTAAAAACACCAAAAGATATGAGCTTAAAGTTTTTAAGTGAAGATGTGGTCTGCTGTCAAACCTCATCTAACAAACATTACATGGTAATTCTAAATGTTGTATTGTATTTAAGAGTTTTATAAATACTACCTCATTCTATCCTCACATCAATCCTATGAAGTAGATACTATACTCATTCCTTTTTATAAACCAGAAAACAAAGCACAGAGATATTAAATAATTTCCCCAAGGTGATACAATTAATAAGTAGCCAATCTAGGATTTAGAAACCAAGAAGTCCTGGTTCCAGAATCCTTATACTTGACCATGACCTTATACTACTTCCCTGCACCACTGATTTCCCTTCTGCCCACTTGCAATGAACCAAAGCCAAAGGAGAATTACTCTGGGATTTTGCTCATCCTCATGAATCAATTCTCTCAACTTGGCTCATGATGCTACCCAAGGTCACAGTCATAGTATGAATCAGTCAATGCTGAACTTCACTGCCCATCCCTGCCAGGTAACCCAGACAAGAAAGCAGGTAGGGCAAATGAATGAATTGAGGAGGGACAGATGGTCCTGAACTTACAGAATCTTTCATCCTGTCTTCAGAGTCACCAAGTTTATGCTGAGGCTCAGCATATCACTCAGGAAGAGGAAGATACAATGGCAATGCTTAGGTTGTAGAGAAGAGTGAACAAGACAATCATGCAAAGCACCAGGCACGAAAGCTCTGACATACAGCAACATATGCAGGTGCTCAGATGGCTCCTGTCATCTCACCAGGTTAAGGACACCTGATCCAGGTGTCCTTCACCTGATCCAGACTCAGAGGTATTCAGAAGCCTTAGGGTGGCTTTTTAGGGCCTACAATATCCCAACAGTTTTTTGGGATGGAGTAACCTGCAACTTTGGGCTTTGCCACACAGAGATGTACTGTTATTACATTGTTGTGTACTGTGGCAAAGTAGAAAGGAGTCGTGGCTAGCTGTGTAGACTCTGGAACCAGGCAGCCTGAATTTGTCTCCCAGCTCTGCTGTCTACCACACAGCTGTGTGACCTTGGACAAGCTCACAAATTGAGCCTGTTTCACTGTCTGTAAAACAAGGTGGTAATTATGCCCTCCTCATAAGGCTGTTGGCGGATCAAGTGAGGTAATATAGACAGTGTTCTTAAACAGTACTTGGCACATTCCAGGTAGTCAGTGAAGGTTAACTATTATTGCATACCTCTGGGTTAAACTAGTAAATTATTTTTCTTCTAGAAAGGAAAGCTGGGCAGCTTTTTCTTCTTTAATGAGGAGAAAGAACTCACAAAATCCAGGAAAGGAGATAAACTAGATTCTGGGGTGGAAACTTCCCATCCCATGGAGATGTGGGGAGGGCCATGGGAACTACACTGAGATAGTGCTCCCACAAAGGCACACGTGGGGAGAGAAGTGAGCTTTACCTGAGGCTTCTGGGGTCCTCAGAGTACGGCTGCCATGCCTTAGACTTACTTGGAAACCACTGGGAGGCTCAGGGTTTCTGGCAACCCCTCCGCCTCCTCACTTCGATTGGGAGGTTCATTCTGTAAGTCTTTCAACTAGGGCCAATAGGAGATGAGGCACATGAAAAGACACTGATAATCCATGGCAGTGTATATCATGTGGCAAAGAGGAACTGCAGTTTGGGGAACCTAGGTTCTGGTCTTGCCTGTGCAACTCATGGGCAGGTCAGCCTTAGGTGAGTCACTTTGCCTTACTGAGCATGAGTTCCTCATCTGGGAACTACCCACAGCCCAACCCCTCAGTACACTGGTTGGCTCTAAGCCATATCCTCTCCAGTAAGTTTGGAGACAATAATTCCACTAGGAGTTTCAAGAAGGGAGAGATCCATGGGGCTAGAGCAGTCAGACACGAAGAGGTGAGCTGGGAAGATTTGTGGAGGCAGAGGGAAAAGAGGAAAAGTCCTCTTCTTGCTCCCATGGCCCTTTAACCCCATCCTTGACGTAGGCAACCATTCATTGGACCAGAAGGGGAGGAGCCTCTTCTGCAGGGATCCCTTGAAGCCTTCTCACTCCAAAGCCTTGCAGCCACACTGAGGGAACCAGCAAGGCCTCTGCCGAGGTATAAACTGACAACTGTCACTTGCCTTGAGGCCCAAGCACCAGGGACAATCTCCTTTCTCATCAGAGAATTGCTTTCCACTTGTCTGTAAGCTAAACACTGTCAAGATCAATGGTAACAAGCACCCCCCAGACTTAAAAACAAGACTGAGGCTCCCGACCAGAGCTGAGTCCCCCCATTCTCTCTGAAGGACAATGATTATTATCAAGTAGGGTTGTATAATGCTCAAAGGCCTTGATATCCCTCTTCTTTATCTTCAGTCCACAAAGGCCTAGCAAGGATGCTGTCCTGGTCGCTTGCTTGAAAGGAAACCTACCCCTTTATATCCTACCTCCTAAATGTCTCCAACTGTCAAGCGGGGTTGTCCTCTTTGACAAATCCAATCTAATGACACAAAAGGCCCTGCATGAGATATTCAAGAAAGGCTAAAAGGAGAGAGATCAGACTCCAGGAAATGGGCCTTGCAAGAGCATCCTGGGAAGCCCATGGGAATTAAACTTGATGCCATGTGCCTTTGCTCTGACCTCAATTTTTCACTCCTAGTCTTTCTCATGGCCTTTCTCTGCTTCCTTGAAGAGCTGTGCCATGAGGTTATCCTTCATAGCAGAGGCCATCTTTTAGCTGACTTAGGAAGGTGATATATGTCCCTTTCCTCCTGAAGGTCAAGCCAATTTACTCCATGTGAGGGAGTCCATGAATGGCAGCCAGGTCCTGACAGATGTCAAGTGGTTGCAGTAGCTCCAAGGCAGGGACCTGCCTCTAGGTAAGCGGCCGGGGTGCTGGGTTACTTCAAATGGAGAAATTGAGTGAGAGTGAAGGTGCAGAGGTTCACAGTAATCACTGCCCTTCCATAAGCCCTCCTGATTATCAGGGTGCTGCAATCCCATCCTTCCAGCCCCCAGTTCTCCCATTAACCTCCAGAGCCACATGCCTTGTTAGCAGCAATTTTCTCAGGCTCCAGACACTGGAGCTGCTCTCAGACTTTTCTGGCTAGTGACATGGTCATGATTTGAGGAGTCACAGTAAAAAGTTTAGCAGCAGCCTTCTTTCCATGCCACCAAAGTAAACTACAGCAGGGAACAGGGGTCTCCTGGGGTTGTTTTGTTTTTGTTTTTTAATTATAATCTTTACCCAAATTAAGATCTTTGTTCTTCCCATGTCACATTATTTTCTAAAAACGTGAGGTGATCAGTGCTCAGAAACTCTGCCACAACAAAAGTCATGATGCTTTCCTTCCATGATGAGAAGGCCTGTCCTCATGTCTTTATTTCCCAGTCCCTTTATTTAAGGAAAAAGTCACAGTCACAGAATGATACAGCTGGAAGGCACCCTAGAAATTATTTCTAGATGAGAGGATGTGGTCTAAAGGGGGTAGGTGACTTACTAGAAAATATGGCCTTAGAAACATGATTCAGTGATCCTGCTCTTTCTTCTCTGTTTGGGAAGAGTTTGGTGGTCTTCATATTTCTGCTTTTGGGGACTGACTCCCTCATCAGAACAAAGAGGTGGTGTAAAAATGGGACCAATTGTTCCACTTCAGAGTCTCATAATAAAAATCCCTCTCTCCCCACTCGGGTTCCACCAACCCTCTGCCCTTACTTCCTCGGTTTTCCTGGGTACCGACTTCAGCATGCACTGTCCTGGCTGACGGCTCAGCTGGTGTTGCTTCCCTACCCACACTGATGGACCCCAGGCACAGCTGGTTGGAACAGAGAGAGACAGCTGGTCCTCAGGAGCACCATTGATAGGCCTGTCATTCATGGCCTGGTTCCAAGTATTAAACTACACAGAATTTATGGCTCATGGTTTATAAGTGCTGGAAGGCCCCAAAGATCTGGGTATGATGGTGGTCATGTTAGGTCTCACATATAGGGATCATAAACGGAAAAGCAGGCTTTAAAAAATAATAAAACAGGAAAGTTGACTCAGTGCAGAGAAACATGGGCCTCAGTGGTCATGTTGTCCAGAAAGAAGAAAAGAAGGACTCCAGCTCCTGGTGATTGGTGCTGTCCCGAGGCTCTGCTTAGTCTCCTTTCTTCCCCTTGGCTGGCATGGATTTTCAGGCTCTTCTCTCCTGTCCTTCATTTATGGTGACTTTAGTCCTGCCAACCACAACTTCCCTAATCAGAACATTATCTTATACAGCCCACATGAATGAATCTTGTTCCTCAAGCCAGGAACAAGCTTTCAAGGCCAGAGATTAATGTCTTAGTCCTTTAAATAATCTTTCCAGGAAACTTGTACATATGACAGCTGTTGAAAGGTTGGATTGAAAGGCTTTCTGGAAATCTAGTTATATAAACTCTTTAAACATTTACATCAACTGTGCTGGAGGGAGTTTTTTGAGTTTTTCAACATAAAGCTACTCGGTGTTAACTGTCACTGTAATTTTAAGGGAAATCAATTCCAGGGTGTCACATGTAACCCTAATTTCCCGAGACCTCTCCAGCGGCAAGTTGACATGGGTAACAGGGACTGTCATAACACAGAAGTCTCCGGCCTCAGTGCCTGAAAAACAATAGGTGAGAAGATTATTTTGTATCCATCACTTCCTCCTGGAGCTTTGGTCTCTTTCTCTGGACATTATCTTCTCGGTGATGAGCTGAGATTTTTCTGGAGTGTTATTTCTCATTTTCTCTAGTGGGGTCCAGCCTAGGCCTTGGGCATGGCTTCCTCCATAGCTTCCTGATGGTTATCAGGAGCTCAGCTGAGCAGGGAGAGGGTAAGGGGAACTGCCAGGTGCGTGGAATAAACAGTTAAAGCAATAGAACAAAACTGAAAAAGTTAAGCCTTTAATCACTTTGCTGCCACAGTGTGGGCAGGAGTCCAAAACATGAGGAGCTGCAGACTCCTCTGTTCCATTTTCTCCATGATACAGCTAAAGGGTCCAGGGGCAGGTGAGTTGTCACACATGAAGGGGCTCTCACTGGGGAGGGAGCCCTCAAGGAAAGCTGGGGCAGTTTTATGGGCCCTGGGGTGGAGGGTGGGAGAGGGGAGAGAGCTAGCAGTGGAAAAGTACCAGATACAGAGTCCTCCTGAGCAAAGCATCCTCAAGGTTCCCTCTCCCCACCCTGCTCCACCCCAGGAGGCCTGGGCAGAGCAAGGAACACTGCTGTAGAGGCCTCAGACAGTGACCCAGGAAGGTAAATATGTGAAAGTATGGCTGGCCACTGAGGCCTGAGAGCTTGACCACAGCCCCCTCCAGAGACTGCCATGCACTGGCTGTGTCCCTCACCTGGTTGGGGAGGGTGACTTTTCCATGTGGTGAGTTAGGCAAAGCCATTGCCTGTGGTCTACTAATTGCCTGTGGTCAAGCTCGAAAAAAAATCACACAGAAATTTTAAAGGAAACCCAAATATGTCATACCAAATATGCCTTTTAACACAAGAATTATTTTGACCAGGGGCTAGGGTTGTGGCTCAGAGGTAGAGCGCTCACCTAACATGTGTGAGGCACTGGGTTCAATCCTCAGCACCACATAAAAATAAAATAAAGATATTGTGTCCACAATATATAACCAAAAAAAAAAAAAAAAAAAAAAATATATATATATATATATATATATATATATATATATATATATAAATTATTTTCCTGAATGTAATAAAGCAGCAAAGACTGGAAAAGGCTCTCATTCTCCCCCATTTGCCTAAAAAAAAAAAAAAAAAAAAAGTCAAAACTTTCAAAGATGTCCCTCATCCCCTCTCTAACAGAAGGACAAAAGTTATCACTGGATACAACTTTGGACCTTTATTATCCTGGAGACAGAACCAAAAGAATCCATGTAACAAACTTTACTAACTAGCCTTTTACTACTATTAACATCCCATGTATTTGCCTTACCACAGTTTATCGCCTTTGAACACTGAATCCATTTTCCTTTGTCCTGTCATCTCTCTACAGAGTTATTGCTCCTTGATGAAGACACTTATATGCCAGATTCTAAACTCATCCTCTTTGGGTACTCCCATGTGTTAGTACACATGCTCATAAACGTTTTTGTTTTTCTGTTCTTAATCCATCTTTCACAGAGCACCAGCCAAGCACCTAAGGTAGGTGGAAGAAAGAATGCCCATCCCCTTCTCCCTCCCTCCCCTCTCAGGCCCTCCACCCCCTTTAATCCTAGGTATCTTTCTTAGTTCTATTTGCTAATTACTGTTGCATAACAAGTGACCTCAAAACTTAGTGTCTTAAAACATTTATCTTATAGTTTCTGGGGGTCAGGAATTAAGGGGTAGTGAAGTGAGGTGCCTTTGAATCAGAGTCCTTCATAAGGCTGAAAAGTGTCTGGCAGGGTTGCAGTCTCACCTCCAGGAGCAGATCCCTTTTAAGTTCATCCACAGGTGGTTGGCATTAGGCTTTTTGCTAGCATGGGCAGGAGGCCTCCCCCAGTGCCTCTCCTTAGGGCATCTCACAGCATAACAGCTGGCTCCCCTCAGAGTAAGAAAAAGAGAGAGAGAGAGAGAGAGAGAGAGAGAGAGAGAGAGAGAGAGAGAGAGAGCATCCCAGAGCAAATAAATACCCCAGGTGGAGGGCAGTCTTTCTATAAGTTGCTGAGGGGGTAATATCCCATGATATCCCTAGTATTGTTTGTTGGAACCAAGTCAAGAAGTCCATCCCCATGGGAGGGTGTTCCCAAGGGTGTGAATACCAGGTGGGATCCCTAGGAGCCATGGGAGAGGCTGCCTAACACGAAGGCCCTGCCACATCGTGCTCCTTTCCTTATTACCTGTTAGCACACGCCAGAACCTGTTTCCCTCATAACCGAGCTTTTTGTTCAGCCCTACTTTATACAGTTGTTTTATTGTGCCAAGGTTCTGAGGCTTCTCTTCTTTGCAGAATCCTGATACCTAAGAGCAAAGACTGCTAGGTTTTGTCTCCCACTTTGCTTGTGGGTTTCTCTGTCACCACCCTGGGACTTAAGCTGTAACAGACACTTGTCAGTTATGATCCACCTTCATCTTTAACTTATTTAAACTGTGTCTTTTCCAAACCGAGTTTTCTGGTTCTGTGGGAACCTTGCTAATTCAGAGCCCTTTCCTCCTGGGAACAGACCTTGTCTGAGTGGATAATCCTTGCTGGATATGAGCAGGGTTACTATTCACACTACAGTGCTTCGACCTTGGACTTCAGCTGACAGAACCAGGGGAGATTTGAGCCCTTTAAGACAGAGACACCTTGAGTGTCTCATTTAATCCTGCCAACAAACACAGGGTGGAGCTTAGTTAGCACCCCTGTTTTCACATATGGAGTTTGGGGGCCCAAATTTAGCAAGGGGCAGAGCCTTCCTGAATCCAGATCCCAGGGCCTCTCCCCAAGTCCCACCTTATGCTAAATGTGGCTCTGATTTATCCTCAAATGGCTTCTGCTATAGCCTCTTGGCTACTGCCTGTGGTTTCTGAGCCACCCAGTGTATGTGTGATCAATGAAGGCTCCCCCATCCTGTGGGGAGAGAGGTGGTCCAAGGCTCCCACACTTGCTCTCAAAGACCCAGGAGAGCTGTGACTATTCCCAGACAGTGCACCTGGCCATGCAGAGGAGAGGAGCGAGGCAGGGGAGCTGGGTGGGTGAGGTGTGGCAAAGAGGTCCTGTCAGAGGCTCTGTTTTCTCCAGAGAAGAACGCTGCTTATACTGTATGTGGGACTTGGCCACACTGATTTGTTTGCCCTTACTGAGGGGTCCCTGCCCACTAGACTACATGGTGGGGAGTAGTGCTGCAGGAGACATTGAACAGACCTAGACATACAGAAAGAGCGTAATGGCCAGGGTGCTGTGCTTTGCCAGACCTGCTGACCACGTAGGCCGCTGCCAGCCTCAGGGAACTTGGCCTTCAGGAGTGTTTCCACCACCCTGATTGATAAGCTGCTCATGGCGCCTTCACCGTGTGAGCCATATGGTTTATGCTGAACACCTGCTTTCCCTCTGGCCATCTAGAATTTTGAAAGGTGCTAGTCGGGGGGTGCACAGGTGAAAACCCTGGGCACTGAGTGTTCCTCTGGGCTTCCCTGGGAGCATTCATCATGTGTGATGTCACAGTTTGCTACTGAGGGAGTTTAGTGTTCCAGAGTGACTCCAGGGAGAGGAAGGACACTTGGAAGCTCCTCCCAGGGCTGTCTTTGCTGACCTGCTCCCTATCCTTGTGCTGTAATGGATCTAGGCCAGGACATGACTAGTGTTGAGTCCTGTGAGTCCCACTGGCAAGTCAGTGAGCTGGAAAGGCCTTACAGGAAGGAGCCGGGGAGGAATGGGTGGGGTTAGAACTTTCCTCAGTGAGCTGTCCGAAAATCCTCTTGACTTCACGGTGGGCCACACTTCTGCCTTGTGAATTTCCCCTCCCTCTCAGGGTCTTATGTTCTCCTTTTCCCCATCAAGTAGTCTCATTGTTCAGAAGAAATGCTTGAGTGTCCCTCTGTGATTCAACCTAGCCTAGACTGTGACATGAGAGAATGAGACCAGGGCTTACTACTGTGAAGAAATCATGAAGTCATTCATTAATAAGGAAAATAATAAAACACCTGAAGGCACCCCACCTGAAACTCTTCTTTACAATACCTCAAGTCCTGTCCTTTTTCTCTGAGAATGTAAGTGACTATACAGTTCAGGCTTTCCAGCTTCACCTGGTGAGGTGTCACGTAGCAGAGTGTCATTTGGCAGAGACCCAGAACCCAGTTCCTGGGCCTTGCGTCCCAGCTCCTCTGCAGTGTCCCCTAGACAGAGAGCTCTTGTGGCATTGAGAATGTGGCAGGAATGAGTTTTTTTTGCTCAAGAAATGGAAGGGGAGAGAGATAGCAAAGGATACAGATTCTGTGGGCGTTGGAAGCCTTTGTAGGATCTTAGATTTTCAACTCAGGTGTAGTGAGACTGGGAGTCCCCAGAGGACTTACAACAGAGGACTGTGATTGAGAATATCTATTCCAGTTCAAAGGCTATATTAGAAGTACAGGGTCACTGTGGAGAAATTGATGCTATAGTTTTATGTCCTTTTATTATAATATCAAGGAACCTAGAGCTACTGTATCATCATCAGGGATCCTGCCTGGCTTGGCACTCTTGTTTCCTCCCCTTCCTTCTTTCTTTTTCTTTAAGAATTAGAGATCCAGCCAGGCCTGATGGCATACACCTGTAATCCCAGCAATTTAAGAGGCTGAGGCAGGAGGATCACAAGTTCAAAACCAGGCTCGCAATTTAACAAGGCCCTAAGCAACTTAGTAAGAACCTATCTCAAAATTAAGAAAAAAAAATGAGAGACTTATTTTCTACAATATTAATAGTAAATTATGCAAATTAATTAAATTAATTCAGTAGTGAATGGGCCTGTGATTTCCATTTAGAAGAAATCAGCATGTGAATTTTTAACTGGAACAATTGGGTGGTAACTCAACAAGAACTCATGCATTGATTCTCCATTTTCTAGTGGGATGGGGACTTCCACCCAGGTGTGCAGCTTTGGGGGGACCTCTGACAGACCACAGGGGCCTCAGTGGCCCACATGCGGACCCTCTCCTGTGATCAAGCCACATCTGCCCTCTAAGTGCATGTCTAGAGTTGATTGATTACCTATGCCTTATGGAATACTAACCATTATGTCAAGTCAAAAATGATATAAAAATCTTTTGTGAGGTTGAACTCAACATTTCCAACAAAATCTTCCTTTTCTGATACAAAATTACTTTCCTGGTCTGATTTCACTTCCTAAATATTTTGTCGAGGGCCCACAGTGTGCCTGGCCCCATTCTAAGCACTTCATCTGTTTATTTCATTCTGAAAATAGCCCTTTCTTTAGTAGGAAGAATTATTACCCCCCCATATGATGGTAAATTTTATGTGTCAATTTGATTGGGCCACAGGATATCCAGATATTTTGTCAAGTGGTTTTCTGGGGGTGTCTATGAAGGAGTTTCTGGATGAGATTAACATTTGTGTTGATAGACTGAGCAAAGCAGATTGTCCTTCCCATTGTGCATGGACTTCATCCAATCAGTGGAAGGCCTGATTAAAATAAAAGACTAAGTAAGAAAGAATCATCTCTTTCTCTGCCTGTTTTTGGGCTGGGATGTTGGTCTTCTCCTGTCTTTGGATTCAGATGTGGATGAATATATACCTGTTCTCCTGGCTCTCAGGCTTGGGACTCACACTGAAGCTACACAGTCTCTAACTTGCTCACTGGACAGTCTGCAAGAGAAGAATCTGGGGACTTCTCAGCCTTCATAGTCACATGAACCACTTCCTTATGGTGAGTCTCAATCTCTCTCTTTGGAGAACCTCAACAAATGTAGCCCATTTTAAAGAGGAAGAAGCTAAAGCACAGATCCACAATTAACATGGCTATAGTAGCAGGACCCAAATTAATCTGATTTCACAGTGTATGGTTCAGCTCCCCAAGTATTAAAGAAATGCACATAACAGTGGGAATTTGGTTCCTTTTCTCCAATTGACAAATATATAGGAGTGGGGGGGAAAAAAGCGATTGATGTAGAAAATCTGGAAAAATGGGTATCCTGTGCAGTGTTGGTGGGAATACCAACTAGCACAGCCTCCAAGGACAGCCAACAATGCAGAATGTGTAGACTATGTCAAGGTCTGACCCCCCGACCCCCTGAATATCACCAGCACAATATGTTGACTAAACAAAACTGAGTCTATTGCTTATGACCAAAAAGGAGATCAGCAGCTCAAAACTTTTTGACTATATTTCAAAAAGGGGGAGATAAGATCAGAATGTATTGAGAATCAGGAGTTTGGTTTAAGGCAAGTCTTTCCATGGAGGCAGAGTGGGAGAGATGCTTGATTAGGATTGAGTCAGAACCATGATACAATAATCCAGGGTTTGTAGAAACATCAAGGTGAGAATCTTGAGAAGAGGAACTTAAAGAACCTAAAGTCACATACTGTTGATCTTCCCATGGAAGAGCAGATGGGTTTTTGCTAGTTGGTATTCCCACCAGCACTGCACAGGGAATCTATTTTTTAAAGGAACAATCAAAACATTTACTTGAGCCAGACAGTGCCAGAAGAATAAAAACAGTGGTATATCAAAGTGATGTCAATGTAGACCCAAACATGTCCTTGCTCAGTGTGGTGTAGATAGTTTTTGTTCTCATCCTTTTGGCGACCACATAGATTTAAGCTTCTTAATATAAATACAATGCCATGTGATCTTTCTCTTCCTTCATTTCCCATTCTGCCCCCTGCAAACATGGCTAAAAGCCCATGTCATTTTCCTCCAGTTATGAAAGTAAAATATACTCAGAAAGTAAGAAAAAAGTATAAAGGAACAGAAAAAAAAAAAACCCAAAAAATAAAACACAGAAGCAAAGCCAGGTACAGTGGTGTATGCCTGTAATCCCAGCTGCCCCAGAGGTCGAGGCAGGAGGGTTGAAAATTCAAGGCCATCCTGGGAAACATAGTAAGACCCTGTCTCCAAATAAAAAATAAAAAGAGCTGAGGTCGTAGCTCAGTGGTAGAGTGCCCCTGAGTTCAATCCTCAGTACCATAAATAGATAAATAGTAATAAAAAAATAAAAAAATAAAAAGAAGTAAAACCTATGGTCTTCTTCACATAAACACAAGTAAGATAAATTTCTGCCAGAGCTGAGCCAAGCTCCATCTTTCCCTTCTGAGTGAGTGCAGCATGGGAGCACACCTCCTGGGTTGGATTTGTGTTCACTAGTCTTGAGAGATCACTGAAAGAAGGTTTCACATAAAATTTGTTGTTGACCTCAGAGTGATTACATTACAGGTTTTGGGCTCAGACCTCTGGACCCTTTGGCCACTCAGCTGATTACCTTCCCGGGCAGTCTGCGGTGACAGAACACAGTACTGTGGTGACCGTGAATGCGGTACTGTTGCTGGGATCCTTCCCCAGCAGGGCCCTTTCTCTTTCCTCTCTGGGGGTTGTTTTAGAATTGGTTGCTGTGGGAGCCTTCCTAGAAGACAGAGCAGAGAGGCTCTTTGCCACCTGAAATTAGAGAAAATGCTGGATGGAGATAAAGGGAGAATGAATCTGAATAGCTGCTATAAATATGGATGCACATCATGTAAGTGCCAGGATAATAAATATGTGGCTATAATATCAAGAAAAGTGGAGGACCGAGTTTGTCTATCGCTACCCAGTCTGCTCTGAACATCGCCATGACTTTTCTCTTCCCTTTTCTTCATTTTTGAAGCTTAACTGCTCCAGAAGACTCATGTTCAGGAAGATAAAAATTGCAAAAAAACTTTATTGTTCATGTGATGGTTAATTTTATGTGCCAATGAGGTTAGGTTATGGTACCTAGTTGTCTGATCCAACACCAGTCTGGATATCGCCATAAAGGTATATTTTAGATGTGCAGAATATTCACTAATGTCACTGGTGAACACAAATAAAATGAAATGGTTTGGAAAATAAATATTGTAAATCTTCCATTGTCCTACTTGGGAGGCTGGACTTATTCCATCTTTGATTTCCTTCATTGGGAGAAATTTCTCAAAGCAACTGTAGATTGAGTGGTTGGGACTTGTTGTATGAAAAAGAAATTAGGATACCATTTCTCTCTTCATTATTGTGCTCCCATTTATGTCACTTAGAAGTTTTGTGTATTAAAAAGCCTTTCATCTCTGCCCACAGAAAATTATAGGGCTAAGTTACTTTATCATTCTTTTTTAAAAAATATATTTTAGTTGCCAATGGATTTTTTACTTTATTTGTTTGTATGTGGTGCTGAGGATTGAACCCAGGGCCTCACACATTCCAGGAAACACTCTACCACTGAGCCACAACCCCAGTCCTACTTTATCATTCTATTAGATATCTTTCCCATTTCTCTTCCCTTCCTCCCTTTCACAATGATTTGATCAGAAGCAGTTGGGATCTTACTTTATTTGTCAGAGTATGTAGAAGAATTTCTGAAGCTCTAAGAAAACCTTGACCTGGCCAAATTGAAGGAATGACAGAAATGATTCATGAAAGATCTCTGGGCATTGCCAAATGATTTAAACTGGCTAACCCTGAGTGAAAAATGTCTAAGAAGCTGCCCTGGTTGACTCTGGTGTCTGTTCCTCCTTATATCTTTACATTTTGAGAGAGAGTCAGAATAAGGAAATGGAAGACCCTAATTCAATGAGGAATGCTACCATAGTTTGGAACTGCTGACTCCTTTAAGATGTGGGACCTAGTGGAGGGAAGTTAGGTCATGGGGGAGCATGTTCTTGAATATTGAAACCTTGTTCCTTTCCCTCTTTCCCTCCTTCCCTCCTTCCTTCCTTCCTTCCTTCCTTCTTCCCTTCCTCCCATCCATGCTTCCTCCCCTTCCTTCTCTTTCCTCCCTCCCTCCTTTTCTCCCTCCCTCCCTCCCTTCTTCCTTCCTTCCCTCCTTCCTTCCTTCCTTCCTTCCTTCCTTCCTTCCTTCCTTCCTTCCTTCCTTCCTTCCTTCTTCCCTTCCTCCCATCCATGCTTCCTCCCCTTCCTTCTCTTTCCTCCCTCCCTCCCTCCCTCCCTTCTTCCTTCCTTCCTTCCTTCCTTCCTTCCTTCCTTCCTTCCTTCCTTCCTGCTATGAGTTGAACAGGTCTCCTCTACCAACCTTTCCTGCCATGATATACTGTGCCATCATAGACCGAAAGTGACAGGGCCAAGTGACCATGGACTGAAAGCACTGAAATTGGTAGTCAAAATAAACCTTTCTTCTGATTGATTTGATTATCTTGGTACTTGTTATAGTAATGGAAATCTGATTAACAAATGTTTTGAGCTTCTAGTATAAAAGAAATGGATCACAACGGTTTAAATACACAGGGATTGTCTTTTTCTCAAACAGGAAGTCTGGACATATGCCATTGCTGTTGTTTGTCAACAGTTCAATGATTCCTTTCACCCTTGAAAGAAGGACCAAAAATTAGTGCTTTTTTATTGGTAAGACTAAAAACCTTCATAGAATGTCATTGACCAGAGTGGTTCCTGATGGCCATTTTTTCATGCAAAGGAGTCTGAGAAACAAGAATTTACTTTCCCAACTTTGTAGGAGAGTCCATTAGGTGAATGGGGCCTGGAGGGTGCATTGTTTGCAACAGTATCCAGACTTCTCCTGGGGTTCACAGCCTTGGGTTCTGGACCTTCTGTGTCTGCCCTCTCTTTGTAATGCATTGTTCTTCCCAGTTCACTTGAGTTAGCACAAACTAGTTCATTTTGGACCCTGTGAATTTTCTCTAATAGACTTAGCAAACCTCTTACATGACAAGGAAAGCTCACCATTGTGTAGGGAACAGAGGTGTTTGAGGAAAGCTAGGTGAGAAAAAGCTTTGGAGGAGATGCCATCAGAGTGCAACTGACTTTGAAATACATTAGCCTAAAAGACCCTATTATCACTCCTCAAACAGGTGAAAGCCAGTCCTGGAGTAAAGCAGGCTCAGAAGCATATGATTTTTGGGGACACAGTAGGAAAGGCAGTCCCCTAGGGATCTATCAGGAGAAATTGGGCTCCTCTTAGAATCAGCTGAACTTAGAGCCCTCAGAGCAAATTGTTCACTCCTTCAATACATCACTGTAGGGCCCATTAGAGTATAATGGGGAAAGAGCTGCCCCAGAGCATGCTGGGGGTGTGAGAAGGGCCAGACAATACTTTTTCAAGCGTAGAGTGGCTGGTTTTCCATCAGAAAGGCTTTGCAGGAGAGCGGAGAGAGTTGAGCGGGCCAGTTATTTCCACAAGCTGGGAGGCCCTCTGGGGCTGCACCCGCCAGCATCTGCACCCTGATGATCAGAATTGTCCATTACCATGGCAACCTCAAGAATGGCTTCAAGTGTGAGCTCTTTGATCCTCAAGGATGCAGGTGGGCTGTTTTTTCTTTCTCTTTTCTCCCCCATGAGGCAGGGCAGAGCAGTGGTGGAAGGATGAGAAAAGACTGGACTGAAATCAGCCATTGAAGTTGCCACTTCAACAAGAAATGACACATGCCCTCAGGCGGAGGGTGAGCAGATGGCACAACTCATATCATCAGCCTATAGAGCATCTGCCCTTGCTCAGATCCGCACATCCTCACATGAAGAGGAGTGCATTGCATGTGGCCACAGGAAATAAGAGAAATGGTATCGCTCTCCTAGGTAGGCTTTAGATACATAAATAGGAAAACAAGGAGGGTGTTTTTCTGTTATTGCTCTCTCTCGTGCTTATTCGTTTTTCAGAAGCACTCTGGATTATGTGGAAAGATTCGACAATTCAATAAATTCAGCAAATTTTTATGGAGTGTCTTCTCTTTATTTCTATTTTATTGTTTATATCCCACCTCTTTCAACAGGAATTCTAGGCAGCTTGAAATTAAGGACATAAAAGACAAGAGTAATAACAGAAAATCAGGAGGAACAAGGAGAGGAAAAAGAAATTATTCTAGCCACAGGAATTAACATAATGGGTTTAGAGGATTCAAATTTAAATTCAACTTTGAGAATACTGAGTCTAGGAACCAATTTTTTTTTTTTTTTTACTTTCTCATTACTAACATTTATTGAGTACCATTTATTGAGATTCATTTATCGATATTTATTGTATGTGCTAGTCACTGTTCTAAGTACTTTAAATATGCTATCTCATTTAGTCTGTAAACAATACTATGAGGTATATGCTGTTATTAACCTCACCGTATAGAAGGGAAAATTAAAACACAGGTGAAGTGCCGCAGTCTGGCTGGGCACAATTCAGGAGCCACTTGTCAAAAGAAATGAACTTTATTTTTAGAACCACACACGCCAAACAAAACAACTCCTCAGGAAAACCTTCAGAGCCCAACTGTCACCACAGCTTCCCACAAGCCTCTCCCACAACCACCTGCCTCTCCACCTCCCACAATCCTCCTGCTCTTGAGGCCGATTGGCTGGGTCACATGGGCGGAGCCAAAAAAGTCCCCAATGAGCAGCTCCGTGGCCTGAAAGGGCAGGGAAACAGCCCAATGAGCATCACCGCAGAGGAGCCAATCAGCTAGATGTTGCTGGGGCCGCTGTGAGCCAATCATCAGCTGGCAGTCTGAAAGTTTGCTGGGGCCCCTTTGGCTGTGGCTCTCAACATCTCCCCCTCTCTGTTTAAACAATAAGCATGTGGCTTAGGGACCGTGCCTGCCTTAGGTTGTCCAATAGTACAGTGAAGGATTCCAGGCCTCGTACATGACAGCCTTGGTCCCTTCCAAGAAGTCAAGTTCATCTCCTGAGTCTAACACTAAGGGAGTCCATAAGTGCAAGACTAATTTAGGCTATCCATATGTCCCAAGAGACCTCACTAGCTCGCATAGTTATTAGAAGAGGAGGCTCTGCCTCAGCTGAGATGTCCCTGACCTTAGCTTGATTGCCATTTAGTCCGCCAACCTCTTCACCTATGTTTTAGTCAGTTTTTCACTGCTGTGACTAAAGGACCCAATCAGAACTGAAGTAGGACAGAAGAGACTGGACACCTGAGGAATTTTCAGGAAGCAGGTGTATTGATTGCAAAGTTCAAAGGTGGCTCTTTCCTAAGAATTCTTCCTCTGAACAAAGATTTTGGAAATTCTTTGAACTTTATACTCAGGGTAGGGGAGTAGGGATTGAAGGTTGTCAAGTGTTCTCTGTTCCATCCCCTAGACGAGACACAGGTTTCACAAGTTTTTTTTTTTTTTTTTTAACCAAGAAAACAGAGATAATATCTTTTTGTACAAGCTTGCAGATGCTATTCTATCACACCTTTTGTGTGCAAATCTTGCCTTTACAAGGAAGAGGAAACTACAGACCACAATGACCTCTGTAGGACTGACCTCTGTAGACCTGCTGATCTGACAAGAGGAGAAGCTTAATTGTGGCAGGGGTCTTTTGGGTGACGGTATGTGGTCTGCTTCAGAACAACTGTAGAGGAGGAAAGGTTTATTCAGGGCTCATAGTTTCAGAGGTCTTAGTCCATAGAAGGCCGGCTCCATTCCTTGGGACTTGAGGTGAGGCTGAATATCATCATAGAAGAGGGTGGCAAAGAGAAGCAGCTCACACAGTGATCAGGAAGCAGAAAGAGAGAGTCTCCACTCACCAGAAATAAATATATACCCCCAAGCCACACCCCAATTCCCACCTCCTCGAGCCACACCCTACCACTTCAGTTACCACTCAGTTAATTCCTAACAAGGCATTAATCACTGATTATGTTAAGACTCTTAAAACCAA
Organism: Callospermophilus lateralis; assembly: GCF_048772815.1. NCBI lineage: Eukaryota > Metazoa > Chordata > Mammalia > Rodentia > Sciuridae > Callospermophilus > Callospermophilus lateralis. The sequence goes on along the minus strand of NC_135307.1, from coordinate 65,555,720 downwards.
TCATTTCTCCTTGGAACTTTCTAGCATTGTCTCACATATGAGCTTTTGGGGGGACACCTCACATCCAAACCATAACAACCTATTTTCTTATCTTCTGGACCAGTTTTTGGTCTCTCCAAAGCTGGACCTTGTAGACACCCAATACGGGAACCCTCTCTGGGGACTGGGAAAGATATCAACAAATATTGGTCTTCCATGTGTACCCTGTGAAACTGGAGGACTTGAGGAATGGCTTGGCCATTACCAGTATCTGATGAACAGACCGTGTGTATCCTACTCATCATGTTCTGATCTAACTTCAAATGGGGTCATCAGTGGACCAACATGAAGAGCTGCAGTTTTGAAGACAAATGGTAAGATTTGGTGGTAAGAATCATCTAACCAAGAAATCTATATGATTCCAAAGAATTTGAAGGGCCTTGGGCTGAGCAGAGATGGACAAGTAACTCACACAAGTCATTCACACCTCTCAGTGTTTCAGCTCCACTTTTAGGCACCATCTTCCTACCCAGCCTGGCAGAACCCATTTGATGGCAGCTCCGAACAAACATTTTTATTTGTGTGTGTGTGTGTGTGTGTGTGTGTGTGTGTGTGTGTATGTCTGTGGGGTTGGGGATCCAATCTAGGGCCTCATGCATGCTAGGCAAGTACTCTATCACTAAGCTATACTCTAGTCTCAAGTGTTATTAAGTCATTCAGATATTGATACATAACCTGGGCTGCTATTGCTCAGAGTCAAGGAAGAGAATAGAAATCTAGGTTTCTGTTACCAGGGGAACCTAGATAATAAACACATCATTTATCAGAATATTGATTTGTTCCCCCTTTCTGGTTTTATATCTGACTGCAAGGTTTTAGTTCTCTTTCCCTCATTTTAACTTATTCTGTATATTTCCTTCTGCTCTCTTCTCAAAGCCCTCACATCTCTGATTATAGTCCTTCATTATGGATACACTTTGTGTGTGTGTGTGTGTGTGTGTGTGGTGCTGGGGATTGAACACAGGGCCTTATGCATGTGAGGCAAGCACTCTATCAACTGAGCTATATCCCAGCCCCATAGCTATACCTTCTGGCAGCTCTACTCCTTCCGGTGCTGTAAGTATCCAAATCTGATGTCTACAATGCCTGGATTGTGGTGGGGTGACAGGGACGGTTGTGTTTGCAGCTTCAGGTTCTCCTTCAAACTATCAACATAAGAGAAATTAGTTTCTACTGAGTTAAATTTTGAAATTAATACACAATGGAATAGTATAAAGATAGGCAAAAACTTTAATTAGATCTACAAGATAGATGCCACTGTGACTCAAAATATTAATGTAGTTAAGTCAAGAGGATTGATGGGTTCCAGGAAGGTAGAGAAAGCGTTTCCAGAGGCAAATGCTGGCAGAGTTGATAGGGCATCATCCTGGGGAAGGTTATCTTAGCTCATGAACTTGCAATATTCTGGTCCCACTGTTAAAGTTGTTCTTGTTTTGGAAGGGGCTCCAGGAGGTTGATTTTAGCTAGGGTTAGTTATGTCTGTGTTGGAATAAAAACTGTGCATCAAGTACCTTTGAGATATGTGGTTCTACTTCATGGGGACTCACCCTCCATGACCTGCTCACACCAGTGAGGTCTGCCTTCGTCAAGCTCCTCAGTTTCTCCATAGTGCACTGCTTTAATTCACTTGTAGCCTAGTAGTGACAGATAACCGTGTCGTCCCACAAAATCCTCTGACATGAGGACTTTGCAGACACCCAGCTCAAGCTATACCTGACTGCTAACCTGGTTCAGGTTCAGATTCCTAAGATGAGCTCCTGTGGAGTAAAGGGCTTGTAGCCCCAAGTGGAGAAGTCTAGCCACAAATAATTTTGCTTTAGTAAAGATGACAGTTCAAGTCACTGTAGATCATTCAAAAAAATAAAAGTGGTGTTCAGGGCTGTTCAATGTCAATGTCCCCAACGGGCACAGCATGCTCTAGAAAACAGATACAGGAGCACCACTGAAGGACGGGAGTTGCAACATTTTCTTTACCTTTCTCCCTCTCCACTTAGAGTCCTCTTCACATCTCTTATGGTTGTATCCTCCAAAGAGTTTGGCAACTTCTCACTTTACTTGAAAGGCTCTTTCTACTAAGTCAATACCCGACTTTCTCCTGCATCATCCACCTTTCCTGGGTAAAATATCCCTCCTCTGAGTATAGCTAGTGACCCTTCATTCTTTCCCTCTGCATTCTCTCGCCCCCACTCTCCACCCATTAGGATTTATATGGATATTTGAAATTTGTCACATTCCTTTCCATAACAATCACTGCTGTTTCTCAAGTGCCTATTATACAGCAAGATGGAACTTAAATTTAAGTCTTCACTTGATAGAGTAAGATTATTACCATTTTACATATTTTAAAAACCATGGTTCTGAAAGGCCACATAGGTACCCAGGGTCCCCTAATAGGTGGCAGCATTGGGATTAGATTCCAGAAGACTGGCTTGAGCCTGGACCAAACCACCTTCTCCCTTCCATCATTCATCACACAACCGTGGTGACAAGTTTCCACAAAACAGCACAGCAGCGATTCTCCACACACCATTACCCATTGCTCATGCACACTAAAAAGGCAATTTTAAAAATCAACATTGTGCTCAATTTTAATTATAAATATTAGGTTGTATTTATATATGTTGCCTTTTAACTGTTTGTGAATGAATAGCTACTCCAGAAAATAAATCTCTTAGGACTCAACATGGGGGGAAAAAAAAATCCTTGTTAAATATTTTATTAAAAATCATTTTGTGTTACTGCCAAAGCAACAGAAAATAATTAAATTCCTTTCCATTTTGTGATATCATTTACATAAGCAGTCATGCTCTTCCTATCTGTAAATGTCAAGTGTCCTAGTTTGGGCTCCCTGTGGTAGCCTGTGTCAGGGTAATTAGGATTCCAGGGTTGTGAGCCAAGGAGGGGCGGTGACTTGGCAGTGCAATCCACGAGCAGGGGTCTGTGACTAATTCTTGGAAACTGCCAGTATAGACCTGGACCAGGGAAAGGTCCTGCTAAGCCTGAGATTCCTGAGAAAGTATGAAGCCGAGCAGTTGCCAGGCCAGCTCTCACTGACTGTCCACTGCTGCCTGCTTTGCAGTGGCAGCTGGGACCACATCCCTATAGCTAGTGTCACATATGACATGATTCTAGGGAAGACCAAAGGCCATTTCTTATCCTATTTCTGATGCCCAGATATGACCACGGGCTATGTTATGTTCTATTTGGACTCGGCCTTTCCATTTGTATAAACCATTCTCTTTCCTGTGCTAGGAAATGGTAGCCTTGTAAAAGGCTTTGCATTCGTAGGGAGAGGGTAGTCTTCAGATTAGAACCACCGCATTCAGATCTCTTTTTCTGGTGTGAGCTGTAACTGGACATTAGCAGCACTACAGTTCATTGTCTGCATTCTAATGGGGTATTGGGGTTGGGGGCTCCATATAGCACCAAGACAGAGAGAATAAAACTTTTTCTGTTTCCTCTTCTACTGGTGTTTCTTTTTTGGTACTTGGAATTGAACCCAGGAGTGCTTTCTCTCGGGGCTTCATCTGCAGCCCTGTTTTTATTAATACGTTAAAGTTGGTTGTATTAATCAACACCTCATTAGCATGCAATGGGAACTGAATATTTCTAAATGCTCTGAAAGTTTCACCCACCTGCTGATCAGAGGTCACTAGAAACACAGGATCTAATAGCAGAACGCTCAGAGGGGTTTCACTACTCTTATCTGTTGGGAGATCCAGGCGGCATCCTAGAGGTTCTTAAATCACATGGAAGAAAATTCTATGACTTGGAAAGAAAACAACACAACCACTCTGAGCCTGCTGCTTCCTATTAGGAAGGAAACGACTGGGCGCTCAGGAGCCGTGGGGAAGCTTCATTATGGATGACTGCCAACCGCGAGGGGTCAGCAGAAGAGGAAACAATTTCACCAACCCGGGCCTCGGGAGGACTGCGAGAAAGGAAACTAAAGAAAACATGAAAACCAGAAGGAAAATTGGAAAAAATAAGTTCCCTGGGCAATTCATTAAAGAGGAGAATTAGTTTCAGGTAGGTCTAAGCTGCTGCCACCTTCCCTGATAGAGCCAGGCAGTTGCTCAGGGCACCTGTTCATTTCTGACTGTGATTTAGGGATGTGACTCCACTCGGATGAGGTCTCAGTGGTCCCGGGCTCTCCAGGATGAGAGCCCACCACCATGCCTTCAGCCTGGAGAGGCGCAGGGGCTTGAGAGGAATTCTGAGCAACCGGACAACTTCCAATGACTGCAAAGGGATCCAAACAAGGGTCCTGGAGACCTCCAAGTCTCTGGTGAGGTCTCTGGTGAGTTTCCTGCAGTCCACCCTCAGCCTAACCGTCTAGGCTTGCAAAGGGAGCACTCAGCACCCACAGATCACAGAGAAGACACCACGAATCATCAAACACAAGAAAACCAACTCCAAAGCCATCAGAGAGCAAGCTGGAGTCTGACCAGGGCCAGTGTCATTTCTTAGATGGTTAATCTTTTCTATATGCCATGAGGCCCAGGGAGCATTAACATTGTGTCAGATTTTGTGAAGTGCTTTGCAAGACCTCTTTTTAAATTTCCTGGACATTGGGGGCCACCAAGTGCTGCTGAGGAGCTCTTTGGTGTTGAGGGGGCTTTGCTTTCAGTTTGCTTTCTGAACAGGTGCTGGGCTAGGCCCGTCCTGGGAAGAAGCCAGATGAGGGCACTCCAAAGCCAGGGCGATTCATGTTAGAATGTAGAAAAAATTCACTTGGTTTAGTTTTTCTTCCCTAGAGAGCAATCCATGGTGCTTTCTTAGCTTGTAGACAAGTTACAATGAGTTTAAATGGCTTATAATATATTAAAGTATGCACGAGGATGTTTAAACACATCAGTATATCCCAAGGCCACATGGCTTGAAACAAAACCGAGATGTCTAATAAGATACAATGAAGGCAATAGAAAAAGAATGGCTATTACAGAACAGATAAAGGAATATTTGAATAATCTGAACCCATGTAAACAAATAAATCATCTTGTATCCTTGGGTGATAATAAAATTAGACAATAAACTGTAGGATTGGAGAATTTCTGTGGTTGCACAGGCCTGAGGGCGGGGGGAGGAGTCTAGCTTGGCTTTGATCTTGAGGAAGTGTTATCACTGATTGATGTATAACATTGTAACTGAAGAACTCCACTACTGGAAGTTGGGTAAAACGGGGGTGATGGCGGGTAAAACCTGGTAAAGATTTCCAAAAGGTAATTCTTAAACCTGGCATACTTTGTGGGTCTGAGAAGCTGGTGGTGCCTGCAGAGCTGGGGAGGTGGCATGCTCGGGTGGTGGTACAAGGTTAGAGTGAATGACTCATGGCAACATAGAGGGGTAACTGACTCTACCACCCATATGTTCCTAGGCTCAGCATTTACTTGAACCTTAATCATGGATTTGTTCATTCTCTCTGTATGTATTAATATCTATAATGTATCTGGCTGTGCTATGGGCATGGGGAACATCAGAGTAAATGAAACAAATGAGGTTATGTGTGGGGAGGGAAGATGTGGGGGTGTGGTGCTGGGGGTGGAACCCAGAGCCTCACACATGCTAGGGAAGTGGTCTCCCACTGAGCTACGCCCCCAGCCCAAATAAACTCTTTACTGTCAGCAGCTTATGTTCTGTGGGGGGTAGATTGAAAATAAACAAGTGAATCCATAAACAGACAAGACAAACTCAGACAATGATAACTGCTGTGAAGAAAGGAAAACAGAATGATGGGAGGGAGCATGATGGGGGTGGTGATAGGGCTGTTAGATGAGGTCAGGGGTGGTCTCTCTGGGAGTGCATTTGAGCAGAGATCCAATTGTGGTCCTTGGAAATCTTGGGGAAAAACATTTTAGGTTGCAGGGATGGTATGTGCAAAGGTCCTGAGAAGGCTACAGTAAACTTAAGAAACAGAAGGCCAGCGTGTCTGGCAAGGGGAAAGACCTGGGAAAGGGCTGAAAAGGAGGCAGGTGTTAGACCTTGAAAGGGCTTTCAAACAAGGCTGATAAGTATGGATCTTATTTCCTGAGATACCAGCTAAGGCAGAGGGTTATGTAATCTGGCTGGCGTTGAAAGTCTGGGCAGCAGATTCACATCTGGTGCTGGTGGAGGCCTCTCTAGCTGGAGAAGGGAAGACAGGAGGACATGGCCTTGGTCATGGGTCAGGCTGCCTCTCAGCCCCTTTTCTAGGCTTCCTCCTCCATCTGCAGGACCCCAAGGGCAGATTCCCTACCTAGGCTGGCCAGAGACCCGTACATCTCCAGCAGCTCAGACTTGCCCAAAAGAGATCCAGCCACAGCCTGGCTTGTTCCCTTGAAGGGAGGATTTGGAAACACTCTAGAGTGTGCAGCAGCTGTATTTTCCACCTGATGGACAGAATAGGAGGAAGAGCCAACCCAGAGAATAACACTGACAGCCAACACTCACATGCCAAATGTTCTTCAGTGCTGTGCTGAAGATTTCACAAACACAAGCTCATCTTACCTCCAACAACCCTATTCTCATCCCTGCTTGCAGATGAGGAACCTAGGCACGGAGAGGTTAAGCTGCCCTAAGTCCCGTAGATAATGGGGATGGACACCCAGAGAGGCAGAGTGAAGTGGGTGTGCCAGGGCACGAGACCGAGCTCCAGGCCTCTGAGTTCCAACAGCCACCCGGACCCTGGTTTTCCAGCTTTCTTGGAATTCTTGCCTTTGTTCCAAGAGACATCCTGCCCTCCTTGTGCTGACCATCTCAGACCGTTCAGGCTGCTGGGACAGCCTACCATAGGCTGTATGAATTAGCAACAATTTGTTTCTCACCATCCTGGAGGCTGGGAAGTCCAAGGTCATGGGCCGGCACAGTGGGTTCTCTGAGGGCTGGAGTCTGGGACACAGGTGGCTACTTCTCACCGTGTGCTCTTGTGCTGGAGGAGAAGCAAGTGAACTTAAGAAACCTGTAGATAAGGGCCCTTTCATGGGCTCCACTCCCATGACCTAATCACCTCCTGAGGTCCTCACCTCCAGTGGCATCACGGTGGGGGTTAGGTTTCAACACACGAATTTAGTGGGAGGGGAATAAGTTGATGGCACTGGCTTTCCTCTTTCTGCCAATGCTGGCCTGCGTAGATTTCTGCTATATACAGCCAAGAGTTCTGTCCTACTGAATATTTAAAACATTTAGTGACTTGTTTCTATATGAAATTAGAGTCTATTCAATGTCTTACCAAATAATAATAATAATAATAATAATAATAATAATAACAATAATGGGGGACAATACCTTTCCTTCCACAGACAATTATAATGACTTTATTAATCACAGATTAATAATTGAATCTGTGGCACTCCTGTCACATACCAGGCGCTATTGAGAGCCCTCTCCATGCAATGATCTATTCAATCCTCACAAACACCCTATGAAGTATATGTTATTCTCTTTATTTAGGGGAAACACAGGCACAGAGATTGTTATTGTTTGAATTATGACTTTCCCCAAAGTTACTTACATTGAAGTACTTATACCCAGGTAACTCGGGATGTGGCCTCATTTGGAAAGAGGGTTGCTGATGCAGTTGGTGGAGGTGAGGTCATACTGGAAGAAGAGTACCACGGTGACTGCTGTCCTAATAGGAAGAGGAGAGGGAGACAGTGTGTAACTGGAGGCAGAGCCCGGAGTGATGTGTCTTCAAGTCAAGGAACATCAAGGACTGCAGGTGACGGCCAGAACCTGGAGAGAAGTCTGGCATTGATTCCTGCTTAGAGTCCTCAGAAGACCCCAGCTTCTTGTATCTGGCCTCCTTAACAGTGAGATAATAAATTCCTGCTGTGTGTGTTTCTCTTAATGCAGAGACATTAAGCCCTTTGCCCACGTTGCCTGGCTCAGCTCCTTGGGGGGCAGGGGAGGTAAGCCCTGGAGCTGCCTCAGCTGACATTTTCAGCTCCTCACCATAATGCATGGTGCAGCAGTGCCCGAGTCTCGGTGGAAGGACTCCTGATCAAATCCCTACCATGGAGCAGCCAGGAGAGTCAGAGCCGCCTTCCTGGCTTCTCTCTGCTCGTCTTCACTTTGGGACTAAGGTAGAGAAAATCAATAGTTAATGTGTATGCAGGAAGAATTTGGATTGAGAATGCACTGGAGCCCGCACGCCCGCCTGGAAAGGAGTGCCTGCTGCAGCATCTCGAACAGATGGTCACCCAGCGTCTGCCAAGTGCCTGCTGGGAGATGGTGCTGGGCCTGGACGGGGCAAGGGGTGTGAATGCTGGACCTGGAGTCCTGACTCTGCCTCCCATCGGCTGGGTGACCTTGGGCAAGGAGCTTAACTTCTCTGTGCCTCAGTTCCCTCGTGTGTAAAATGAGGACAAGTCCTCCTGCCAGTGTTGTTATGGTTCGGGTGGCAGTGAGAATGACCACACCTGGGACAAAGCAGGACCTTGAAAATGGAAGAACATGCAGGTGCGCTATTCTCTATCACTGTCCTCAATGAGGGCCGCAGGAGAAGGTCACGGGGCTTTCCCTCTCTCCTCTCCCTCCCTTGGCTTTGTTCAAGCTGGGCCAATGTGGCATCTCCAGTGTGGCTGTTAGTATGCAAGCCCTTCCCTGAGCTTCCAAGTGGGAAGATCTACATGAAAAATTAATCGTGTTTTTTTTTTTTCTCCTTTTCTTTTTTCAAGTGGAGAAATTATTGAGGGCTTTGGGGAAGAGGAGGTGGCTGTTTGCTATGCAGCAGCTCGTCCCCTTAGCCATCACCCCTGCCATGTTCAGCAAATGATTCTTCTATTCTCTTCCTGGCAGGTGGTCTCGCAGCTACATGTGTTCCTGCATCCAACGGGGTGCCTGGGGGACGCGACGTGTGATGACTGCTGTTTCTAATTACTGCCATATCAGGAGGCCAAGGAAAGAGACCCGCCAGCCCAGTGGGCCACCGTGGAAACACTGATGTTCCTGGTGGTCGGGTTCCTGAGGCTGGCAGGGCCAGGTGGCCTGACTGGTCATTTGGGAATGAGGACTTCCCTTTCTCAGAACAAACTGAACAGCCAAATGACTGATGGGGACACAGCAACCCATGTGTCCTTCCTTACTGAGCTTCTAGTGTGTGTGTCTGGTTTTGTGCTCAGTGCAAGAGATGGGGTTGGGCGACAGAAGCAGTGATAAGAGTTCCATTCTTTGGGAAACATTTAGCTAGGGTCGAAGTCACAAGAAACAGGAAAAAAAAAGGAGCTCTATTCATCCATTCAGTGGCATTTATTAAGACCTGCCCTTGTGGAGTTTATAATCTGAGAGGGACATTAATCAAACGCTATTACAAATGTGTAGTTACAACCATGCTATAAAAAGAAAAGAAAAGAAAAGAAAATTCAGGGGCTACTAGAGCATATGTGGGGAGCTGACTTTTTCTGGGGTCAAGAAGATTCCCGGATGAAGCCTGGTAAGTCTGAGTCATGGAGACGGAAAGGAAGGACGGACTCCAGGAAGTGGTCACTAAAAATGAGCAAGCTGTGTGGACAGATGGAGGGATGAAGAGATGGATGTCACACAGGACTTCTAAGGTTCCAATTAGAATAACTGGAAATTGAAGATGCTGTTGTCAGCCAGAACAGGAGGGACGGAGTCGGTATAGCAGGGCAAGCAGCAAGGAGCCTGCCAAGTTCAGCCAATGGAGGGGGTAATCAGAGATGCTGTGCAAAGTGGGCAGGAAGAGGAGTGGAGCCTGGTAGAGGGACATTTGCAGCTGTGACTCTCTAGGAAACAATATTGTAGGGAAATGAAGGTTGGAGAAACTTCTTAGCCTTCGAAACCGCTCATAGATCCGACATTGGGTGGGAGGGGACACACGATGCTCACGGACTGTGTGCCTGGCTGTGTTACATGCTCACTGCTGCTGTGCTCAGTAGCTGAGAAACCTGCTCTTCTTCAGTGGTGTGTGTGTGTGTGGGGGGGGGGGGGTGGGCTCCAAGGTCAGAAGGACACTGCCACCTGCTGGCAGTGTCCCCTTGGGAAATCACACTCCGAGCCCCCACATGTCTTACTGTAATGTCAGCTTATACTAATTTATGCTGTGCTAGACGACAAGCCTGCAAGTCCATTTCTCGTTCACGTTCAGCTTCATCATGGAGCTGCGGCAGCTCTGCTGCAACATGTCATCTTCATGCCAGGTCCAGCTGGTAGAGTAGCCCTTGTCCAGTCTCTTGCCATTTCAGAGGGAGAGGACAGCAGTGAGCAGAGGGGACCACTGGTGACTGGAGAGGGAGGAGCGCAGCACACCGTTCAGCAGCAGCAGTAGCAGCAGCAGCGTGATTTCCCCAGGCCTCTGCCTCCAAGAGTTTGAAAAGCATTCAGTGCAGTATCCTAGTCCATGGTGACAGCTCAAAAAGGACAGTGGTTACTATTCCCACCTGGCCACACTGCCCCAGGGGACAATTTGCTGGTAGCCCCTAGGAAGGGGTCCTGTTGTTCTCAATAACAGTGGCACCTGTTCCTTACTCTGAACACAAGCCCTATGGTGACAGCCACACTCTGATCCCAGTTCCCCCCACCTCCCCCACCCCGCCTCCTGGCTCTGAGCAGCTGGTTCTCCTCCTTTGCCTCCACATCTTTTGAATTTCCACCCAGCACCTCTCTTCTCCTATTTAAACACACACACACACACACACACACACACAGAAATTTGAGTAGAAACCATTCATAATTATGGGTTTTGGTCAAGATCTCTAGCTTGCCAAGCTTCGGTGGAGTAATGATTCCTTACTTTCACGATTGCAGAGTGAGGGACATTTTATTTTCCAGCTTGATTTCTAATAGAAAAAAAAAAAAAAAAAGGAAACCAAAGAGGCAGTTTCTGTTCTCAAAAACCCAGGGGACCCACTGTGAGTGGCCTGTCATCATGCCTCCTGGTTATATTGAGGGTGTGCTCCTGCACCGCCGTGGTCTGGAGTTTGGTACCTTTTACAAATTCATTTTAAAACAACTGTGATGGCCAGGCACAATGGTGCAGGCCTGTAATCCCAGCAGCTTGGGAGGCTGAGGGAGGAGGATTGCAAGTTTAAAGCCAGCCTCAGCAACTTAGTGAGACCCTGTATCTAAATAAAATAAGAAGATGGGGATGTGACTCAGTGATTAAGCACCCCTGGGTTCAATCCCTAGTTCCAAAACAAACAACTGTGTAATTAGGGGTTCACATTTTAAAAGTATAACACTGCTGATAACCTCTGGGGGTGCTTTTTATTCTGACCTGTAATGGTAACTGAGAAATGAGAGTCTAAATTAGGTGGCCTACAACAGCAGCCAGGCTGGAGAGAGAAGGGAAGAGTCACAGAGACGGGGAGGTTAAGGGGAGAAAGAAGCAGCTAGAAGACACTAATCATGACTGACTACTTTTTGCCCAGGCCACAGATTTAATGATTCTGAACATGTTTTGATCTTACAATAATCTTGAGAAGTAGAAATAGATGATATTATTGTCTACATTTTTGTACACATGATAAATGAAGTTCAGGGAGGATAAATGATTGAGTTGAAGACACACCGCCTAGAAGTGAGAGAGGCCAAATACTTAGACTCCTCTCTGTACACTATTCTTATTCCTCTGAGTAGCCTCTAGAAGGTAGACATAGATTTTACAAGATGAGAGGCCATTATCTCTTTCTTCCTTAGAAATTTTGGACACGTGCAAAAGATTTGGGCAGGGAATGGGCAAAAGCAGTAGAAAGCAATTTAATGAAGGTGACTTTTGACTGCTATTTGTAATAAACTGCCATCAGCTAAGTTTAGGTTCACTGCTCCAGGGCCGTGGCCAATTCTTATGCTGATCCAATTCATGAGCATGTGGGTTTCAGGTAGCAGGTAATGTTTGGTTGCAAACAACAAAAGTCGGCTTGGATAATAAACTAAGCAGACAGATTTGCTGGAAGTCTTTCAGACGTCTCAGAATGTACCAAAGACTGAAGAATCAGGCTTGGAAAATGGCAGTAGCCTGAGCAGCTAGAGAAGCTGGAGAGGTAGAAACTCCCTGGCATACAAAGAGGCACTGCTGTGGGGAGTGGATGGGAGGGTTGGCCTCACCCAACCTGAGTCATGTCCCCCCTCAGACAGGTCTGGGTGATGGTCCCACCACATGACCTAGAGCTGGAAAGGGAATCCAGGGCCATCCCACCTCCACTCTGTCCTCTGGTGAAGGAGTTTGTAGTAGCCCTGGTAGGTGGGGAGGAGAGAGGAGAGAGCTCTGCCTGTCTCACCCAGTGCTGGGCTGGAGAAAGAATGTGGGGTTGAGCACCTCTCAGCCTCCCACAGGGCAGGGGGCAGGTGTGTTTGAGAGGTGTTGTGCTGGGTTGTGAATGGAATCACTTGTTATGTCTTTTATGAGTTATTAGATGAGCCGTTCCCTTTAATTACAAATAGTTCCTATATTTGGGGATTTTTGAATGTGACTATGCACAGACTAAGCAGGTTGGGCCCTAGATTTTATTAGGATCACAAAGATGTTTAGGGATTATTATCAGAAGTCTTGGAAAGTCAGTGGCCTATAACTACAAGGGCAGTCAGATGAATGTTCTAGTCTTAGAAATGCTCATTTTAGTTTTTCCCATGAGAAGTACTGAAAATTTGCTTAAACTTTGCTCATGAAAGCAAAACCTGTGTTAGCTTTATTTTCTAGAAAGTATTTCTGGTCAAGGGTTAGGATGTACTTGGATGGGCTCTAAATTTCCATTATTATTGTTCCCTTGTAAATAGCTCATCATTTTTGTTATAAAATAACAACCTGAGCGCACCACTTTAAAGATAAGAAAATTGAAGCACATGATCTAGCTCATAAAAGCTTAATTAGGCTAGTCTATCATGTTATGTGGAACCAACATTATCATCATAGTAAATAACTTCTGTGTAAGCTTCTTACATGCATATGACCCTAGGAGCTAGCTCCACTATTACCTCCATTTTACAGATGAGAAGAGTAGTACTTGTTTATAGTCACACAGGTAAGTGTCCTCAACTAGCTGCTTTGACTGCCAAGCCCACACCCTGAGTGCCTAGTTTGTCCTACAGGCAACAAGCCAATTCACTTCTCACTGATCTGAACTAGACATGATCCCTGACTAGTTCTGGTTACTAGTAGCCCTTGTTCACAACTTCTCTAATATTCACAACCTAATCTATTATATTTGTATAATTTAAAGAATTAGGAAAAAGCCCATCGGTATATAACTGAATCAATGTTTGATTAATTAGATTTCACTAATTAATTAATTTAAAATCTCTTTGCCCCAGTCCCCATGCCATATACAATCTAGTCATACACTGCCTCATGGTCTTACATGAGCCTATACGTGTCCCCAGAGTCTGGATATGATTAACCATGTGCTAGGCTCTGGGGACTTAATAGCAAGGGGAATTAAAAAAAAAAAAAAAAAAAAAGGATAAGATCCCTGCCTTCAAGAAAGTTAGAGCCTGGTAGAGATGTCAGATGACAATAAAATAATCGCTAAAGGTAAACATATAATTGCGGATTGTGATAGTGCTAATTCCTGGAGGGTGTGCGACAGCCCCTGTGAAAGGTGGAGGGCAGAGGGAGGAAGGGGAGGCATTAGGCATATCAGAGTCTGTCAAGTTGCTGAACATTTACTGAGTGACCTGTTGGTATCCAGCATGGCATCAATGCCCTAGGGGATCTGAAGATGATGAGGACATCGTCTTTGCTCTCAGGGAAATCCGTGGGAGAAAACACCTGCATAGGGACAACCATTACCTCATGCCATAAAACTAGTAATGGAGACAGACGCATGACAGGGCTGACTGTGACAGCTTGGACTTTTAAATTTAAATTGCACAATTTAAAGTGCTCTACATGAAATAAGTTACTCATCCTCAAAACAATCCTATTAGGTAAGACTACTATAACCCACGTGGATGGGGAGGGGCGAGTGAGCAGCCGGTGTCTGGGGTGAAGGAGACAAGGAAGTGTAGGCAGAGAACTGAGGAAGGACTAGGAAGTGGTACTGAGGGAAGGAGGAGGAGCCCTAGAGGCATTCGGAAGAGGGAGAGGCTTCTGCCTGGAGGACTCAGGAGGAGCTTTCTGGAGGAGTTGGGTATTTGAAGTGAGCCTTGAAGGATGGGAGGATTTATAGGCAGATCCCATGGCTATTGACAGAGAGGGTGGCATGTGCCTCGGCAGGACTGTGTGGCCCGGGTGAGGAGCAGACATGGTTCTCTTTGGCAGCTCCCCACACAGCTGTTTGTCAGCCACACTGACACACTTTCAGCCTTCTGTAGACTCTGCAGGAGTGTCAGGAAGTCAGGCTGGGTCAGGCCTGGGAATCAGCACTTGTACAAAACCCCCAGCTTAGTCTGACCCTCGCAGTGTGGGGTCATGTGGGACCGTTAGGCAGGGAGTGGCCAGGTTGGGCATGGCCTAGGGCCTGGGGCTGTTTGCCTTATGAGGTGGGAGATGTCTGAGAAGAGTCCCCATCTGAGCCAGGCCCTGGGAAGGCCAGTCTGGTCCAGGATGCTGGGGCCTCCGAGAGGGAAGCCTGAAGACAAGGAGATCGAGTTAGTGGCCAATTAATTGTCCATACAAGGGTGCATGGACTGGGGCTGTGGCAGTGGTATGGCACTGAGCCTGAGCGTGTCACTGGGGACAGAGTTAGCAGGACATGGTATCCAAATGGATGGAGGAGACAGAGCGGACCTGGGCAGTATAATCTCAGGGCCACATCTGGAGCAGGGGGCTGGCCTGACACCATGGCCTCTGGGGAAGTTACTGCTTCGAGGGGAAAATGAGGGAAAGGTCATCTGGCCAGAGGCTCAACTTCCTCATGGGAAAGGTGACTGGCTCGAGTCTTTTGTTCCTTGAAAGAAGCTAAGTGTCTGAGAAGCTCAAACAACGTTACATAAATTTTCTTGCTCAAAGAGAAGCTTCTTTCTAGAATAAAAAGGGAAGGTAGATGTAGGGACAATGATGTCAAGACCAAGACTGAGACGGACCTACTAGTTGCATGGTTTGCTTTGGTTCAGAAACAGAACCATTTTAACCAAGCAACAACATCAATAATGAAAAACCAGTGATAACTGGATATGTCCTACAGGGAACCATGTGTCGGAGCTTCACCCGCATCCTCTCATGCAGCATCCCCAAGACCTGCTTAGCCCTCGTTAGCAGGTGAAGAAATTGGGGCTTAGCGAGATGACCTCATTTGCTCAACATCCTGCAGCTCCAGAATGGCAGAGCCAAGGTCTGTTTAAGAATGGCAAGGGGCTGGGGTTGTGGCTCAGTGGTAGAGTGCTTGCCCAGCATGTGCGAGGTCCTGGGTTCAATCCTCAGCACCACATAAAAAAAAAAATAAATAAAATAAAGGTATTGTGTTCAACTACACCTAAAATAAATATTTAAAAAAAAAAAAAAAGAATGGCGAGGTGACACTGCAGCAGAGGGACTGTCTTGAGAAGGACTTAAGGACCAGATAGTAAGGGGAGAGCTCTGAGCTTTCAGCCAGAATGCTCAGGGCCCAATCCCTGCTCTGTCACCTCCAGAGTCCCCAGAAACAAAGCCTAGTTCCCATTCAGGACAATGTTGCTAGCTCTTGCCCTCCCAGCCTCACCCATCACTTGAAAAGCTCAAACATGAAGCAGAAAAGGTGTCAGAAATCCAGAATGTCCTTGTATACCCACTCCACATGCTGGCATTTACCTATTTAAAGGACAAGTCTGGACAGAGGGCAGAGGGGCATGCCAAGTTCTGTATCACTGGAGGTTGGCAAAGCGTCACGAGTCTGCTTGGCCACTGGCTTGTTGGATATTATTTGTAGTTTGTGAGTCTCGTCCCTCATTCATCCATCCGACATCCACTGAGCCCTACTATGTGCCCAACACTGTGCTGGAGACTGCTGATATGAAAGTAATTAAAAGACACCCTCAGCTTTAAAATCCCAGTGCTGGGAGGGGAAGGTAGATACATAAACCTCGAGGGCCAACTTGGTGTCTGAAATTGTGTCTGGAGGACAGCACAAGATTCTTGGTGATGGGGTCTCCTCTGCGGGGGGTGGGGGAGATGCATAAACTGTGAGGCAAACCTTCTAAACTGCAGCACAAGAGCAGCAGGAGTGAACAACATAACAGAGATTGTGCTTCCCATGGACTTCACACCCTGGGAGATGGCTGGGTCAATACACTGTCATTTTGAAAACAACTAAAGGACAGGAATATAATGATAATCAGCAGGGTGCACGGATTTACTATATAAAATGGAAACATTTTCTTTCCACCAGAAGGTAACTAGCTTTGGCTTGGGCCAACAAAAAGTAGATTTAGGGGAATTTGAAGCTCAATGAAGAAGTAACTCTTACTTTAGTTTTTTCTGAATCCTAACTTGGGGAACCAGCAAATGTACAGATACTTCTGAATTAGAGGCGGGTGGGGGAAGAAATGGAAAAGAAAAATTGTATCTCAGCTGGAATTTGTTTATCTTGAGAGCTTGGTGGAGTCCACTTCCTCTCTACCAAAGGTGAAAGTCTTCCATTGAGGAAGGCTGTCCTGGGGCTCCCAAGCTGTGGAGAAAGAATGTTTATTGATTGAGTTCATGCATTTTACAAGGGGAGAAATGCTCTGGATTGTTCTGAACACGTTTTATGATGTACCTGTTTCTTTGAGCAATGTATTTTGTTTTGAAGCATTAGCTCCACATAACTTGGTGGTCTTGAGTTGCTTCAGGCAAGTTCAAATTTTTCTAAACTAGACACCAAGAAAATGTCAGGCAGATGTACAGCCTTCCTCTCTGTAGGCTCCCATCCTCTAGCCTGTCCCTGATCCAGGGGAGACCTTGAAGAGCATTCCGGGTCTGGGGTAGATGTTTTCTTGCCCTCTCTTAGCAGCAGGTGTAGCATGACCTTGGGGGTCAATCTGTCACGTCTTTCTGATACATGACTAGAACAATCTGTCAGATGGGGTTTATGTTGCCTCACCAAAAAGTGCAATAAAGCCTCTGTGTGTCACTGCTTGTGGCACTTGAAGTTGACAAAATGCCCACAAGTCTGCAGGGCTGCCTGCCCTTATGGGACTTAGGTGATTATTTATAGTCTATGTGTGACTCTTGTCACTAGCTCATCCATCCACTGAGCACCTACCATGGGCCAGGATTGTTTTAGAAGCTGCTGATATGAAAATCCTTAAAAGATGCCCCCAGTCTAAAAGCTCAGAGTCTGAAAGGGAGGATGCACACAGACGTCCAGCTGTGGGCCAGTGTGAAAAATGCTAAGAAGGTGATGAGGGGTGTCTCAGGAGAAGGGGGGTGGGAGTAACTCCTTTCCAGGTTGTGAAGGGCTTCCCAGAGGAGGAGGGAGGGTACGGGTTTTTGGGTCCTATAGGACCCCATAAGTGCCCCTGGGATAGTTCAGGCTGTAAAGCTCTGAGAGATGAGTCCTGACTGCAGGGCCTGAGAACGAGGGAGGAGAGACTCAAAGAAAGTCCCTGTACTATCAATAGGAGAAAGGAACTGGTTGCCAGCCAGCCACAAATGATAGCAGTTTTACCTCCTGAGACTCCAATAAGATCTAAGTTCCTTGAGCAGGAAACCTTGATCATAGACTTATCTTGAGTCCCCCATAAAAGTGGGTCTCACAATGAACCCTTGCTGCAGAATCAGCCTATGGGATCAGTCGCAATGTATGGCCACCTGGAGTGGCTGTCAACATAAACTCAGAGGCTCTGTGCCCCAAGTCCAGTCACCTTTGTCCCTCTCAATGGCTCCCACTCTGTGCCCTTGCAATCACCTTGCACCTGCACCTTGTCATCAGGAGTGCCCTCACTGTCTTTCTGATTGGAGGGCTGTCCCTGGAGGCCATGCTGGTTCTACCTCCTCCTTAGTCCTGATCCTCTTCTGTGGCTCCAGCCAAACAGGGCTGCATAATGACTCCCATCACCGAGAGCTAAAACATCTTCCAACAAATGGGAATTTCTGTTATAGGGAGTTTCAGACAATGCACTTTTCATTAATTAAAGTGACAGGGAGCTACAGGATCCTCAGCTCAAAACTGTCTCTCACAGATGATTAGATATTTGGGGTTGTCACACTTCATATCTCAAGGAAGACTGGGAAGGAAAGGGGGCTAGAAGAGGGGGGGCAGAGATGCATTTGGAACAGGGGTGACCCCCTGGAGTAGGGAGATTTTTAGAAAAAGTGCTCTAAGCTGGGGCAGGCCAAGGTCAGATCAAGATAATGGGTGACCCAATTGATATGGTATTTCTTCTTATGGTTCCTAATTCATAGGAGAGACCCTGCAGCTCAGAGAAAGGGGATGGGGGATGAGAAGCTGGAAGTCTGGTCCTAGCTCTGCTTCGTGTTTGCCAAGTCACTTGGGATAAGTCACTGAGTCTCAGTTTCCTGCTCTGTGAAGTGGGCTGGCCTACTCATGTGAGGTATTATAAGGAACAGCTCAGAAAATTAGGTGTGCTAAGCCTCATCTGTTTTCTCACCTGCAATTGAGAAATGAGTTCCATCTCTAGGCCCCTTCTAGTTCTAAAATCTAATAATTATTTTGAAAAATGAGAAATTATTATACAAACACTTGAAATTATTATTGTTGTTATTATTGCAATTGATAAACTAAAGATTTTACTAAGGTACTTAATAATCTGCTTCTCTCCCCTGGCCAGTGCTGAGCTAAAGGGAGCAAAACAACCCAGAACTTATTTACTGCTCAGGACACCTTCTGTAGGGAGCCATCATGACCACCTGCTTGGAAAGGAGGGTCTCGTGGCACAGTGAATCTCAAAGGAAATGACCATTTCCCTCTAACAACTTATTGAACTCATTTGATAGCAAAAATTTTTGCTAAGAAATAGGTATTGCAGTTAAGAAGTTGGTCTGGCTTTTGGTTAGATCGTTAAAAAGTATGTCTTCTAATTGTGGACCTGTGGGAAGGAATAAAGAGGACATTTTCAAGGTCCCTTGCATTCATGTTGGAGACAGGACTTCCGAGCATGAAGCTTATGACAGACGTGAAGGGAACAGTGCAAACACTTGGGGTCTGCAGCTTGTTCTGTGGTTAGCTGAATGAGTGGCAGAGTGGTCTCTGAGGGTTAAACAGAGATGCTGTTGTGCACCGAGTTCATGGAGTGCTAGGGTTTGAATGCCTCCACCAATGGTCAGTTGAAGTTTAATGTCCATGGCGGGGGGGCTTAATTCGACTCTTGTGTTTGGAAGTGGGACTTTTGGGAGGTAATTAAGGTTAAATGAGGCCATCAGGTTGGAACCCTAGTCCTGCGGGACCATGGCTTTAATAGAAGAGGAGGAGAGACCTAAGCTAGGACTTTGTGTCTCTCCATATGATGTCCTGTGTCACCTTGGGATTCTATAGAGTCCCCACCAGCAAGAAGGACCTCACCAGATGTGGCTGCACAATCTCGAACTTTCAGACTTCAGAACTGTGAGCTGAATAAATCCTTAAGTAATTCAGTTTGTGGTATTCAGTTATAGCAACATAAAATAGACTAAGACACGGAACTTGAGGCTTAAGTACATAACAGCAAGAAACCAAGATGGCAGCCTTGCTGTTTCCCACAGAAGCAGAGGTCCATGGGGGCATGGAAAGGAAGTGGATGGGCTGTACTTTTCAGACATCTCCAGAATGTGAAAGTCTGGGGCTTCATTAAAAACAGGTAGGTCATTTCCATGACATTGATATGCCCTTGTAAATTCTACTTCATAGAATTCACTCAGGAAATTGGCAGACTGAGATCTCCTAATATGTCTTTCAAGACAGAGGTCTCTGGTTTAGGGAATTCTTTGTCATTAATGGGAAAATTACTCAGTTTGTACCTTTTAGACTTTCTCCTGGATGAATAGAAAGTAGAACTAGGATGAGAGGTGCATTGAACTCAGAGGTTAGATGACCCAAACTTCAGATCTTGGACAAGTCACTTCAACTCTCAGGGCCTCATAAAATGGAGTGAATTCTCATGGTCGATGTAAGTCTCTGGATCAAGAGGAAGTAGTCTATGTGGAAGAGATTTGTCAGTTCTGGGGTTGTCATTCAAAACTGAAAATGTCCGATGCAGCCTCTCCACTTACTAGTTGTTTGAGCCCAACGTCCTTGTCTGTAGATGGAGACAATTTATAACAATACCTATTGCATGGCGTCACTTTGAAGATGAAACGAGGTGATGGGTGAGGAACAATGTAGTGCTAGGCTCATGATGCATGGTGAATCCTTATCTGTTCCTCTTCTTTGTCTAGTGGTTCAGTTAAGCTATTTAACTTGATCATAAGGAAACTTTTGAAGCCTCATTAGCAGATGTCTGTGTATCAACACCCTGGTGACTGACATCTCTGGAGAGGATCTAAGAATTAAAACAGTCCCAGGTCCCCTGTTCAGTCCAGCAATTTCCAAGTGAATACTTCTCTTTACAGAGTCAGCACAAACCTTATAGCAAACCTCAGACAGCAGCCTACCCTAACCTCCTCTCTTTCTTTCTAGGCCCCTGATGAAGGTAAATGAGGAGCAGGTGGTCAAGGGTGTGAGGCCAGAGAGGGCTTCAGGGAATCTGTCATCCATTAGTGGCTCTGCCCACCTGTGCAAGCTAAGGTGACCCCTCTGTGGCCAAGCAGCTGTGTCATTGAAGAATCGAAGGGATGCCAAGAGGCCCTGCCCTCCCAGAGCTCCAAGATGAATGGGCTAATTGAGTGCTATGAGGCCTGCCCAGGGACAGGCAGTGAATCACGTCTGTGAGGTCAGCCTAAGCACTGGGCAGAGCTTTGCGCTGGTTCAGGACACCTCCACTTACCCAGCATGGAGACCTGCTTTGCCTCTCTCAGGTGCTTGCTTGGAGTCTGATACTTTCTCTACCCTTCAGCAGTTTTTCCTGATCCAACCTTCCTGGTCCCATTTCCCTCTCCATCACTCCTCCTCTGAGTAGCTTTGCCTTGGAACTCCACTCTCAGTCCTATGTCTCCTTACTTTTGTGGTCCACAGGCAACCTCACCATCTGCCTTGGCTTCCAGCCACAGCATGCTGATGCTCTCTCAGTTTCTGTCACCCATCTCCACCTCTCAGAGTTATAAATGTTGCCTACTCAGACAGATTCAATTGAACGTCCCATATGGACCTCCAACCCAAAGCCTTCCAGGCAAAACTCATTATTATTTTTTTCTCCCCTTATGTTTTCTAACTTGTGTCCTAGTGGAACTGGGTTTTCTACCATTTCAATCATGGTGGGTAGGACGTATTTATGTTGAAGCTCTTTCAGCTCCACAGCAGGCAATGTCTGCTAGCAACAGACTCCAGCAATTCCTTCCATGATCTTTTCTAACAAATTCACAAAATGAAATCCACAGACAAAGGAGATTGAGTGAGAAAGTGTAAGATTTATTTAAGTGGAAGAAAAAAAACAAAGCTCTCATTAAGAAAAAGGGTCCCAATGGAGGGTTGCTGAGGGTTTGAGGCTGGGAGTTTTTAATCTACATGGCTCAGGGTGTGGTCTAACTTTTATGATAATTAGGTATCTGGAAGGTGACTAGTTCATTGGTTGGTGACATTCTGGTTTGTTGTGCCCCTTTAGCCACTGAGTTTGAACTTTTCTATAGCTTCTACCCAGGTCTATCCTGCCTTCCCTTTTTTCATTTCTTTGGGTCAAAAGGGTTTGGATGGTTGGAATGTTTGGAATGTTTCTAGGGAGCACTCAGTTTGGGTCCTGTTGCCCTAAGCTCCTACTGGTGTCGCACTCTCTATCCTAGCATCACCCCTCAACCTGAGTTCATTTTTGAAACTTCTTCCTTATTCCATCAGTCACGAGCTTGGAAAGAAAATTTTCCTAACTCATTTCGTTATTCTTCATCTTCCCTATGGCCATACCAGAGGTATACTTAAAAAAAAAAAAAAAAAAATCAGCTCTGTTTCTATCTTTTCTTAACTCACATACCCCTTAGGGCACTCCACGGTGTACAGGAGAATGACCAAAGCCTTTAGTACTGAAGCCAGATTTAAAGATAGGTAGTTAGGTAAATCAGTAGTTAGGTAAATCTAATATGGAGTCTAATAAAGAAAATGGAGTCCGATCTGAGCTGGGGAAACCAGAACAACGCCTGGGGAATTGAAATATTAATGTCCCCAAGGCCTCAGCTGTCCTAAAGAACTGTAATGAAGCAGCTCCCAGCAAAACTGGGAGATGCTACTCAAACCACCCTGCCCAGATCTCTCCTCAACCCCCCATGGGTCCACCTGTTTCCCACCTTCTGGCCTTCCCACCTGCATTCCCCATCACATGCAAGATAGAGGGAAATAAAGGACAGGAATGTGGGAGGACAAAAGAAGACTTTAGATATAAAAGGGAGAAGACCTCCCCTTTCCACAGATTCCACCTTTCGGGTCCCCTTCTTCCTGGGGTGGGAGGGACGACTTTTCTGCTGTCCTTTAATAAAGCCTTCCACTGTCCACTCTCCACTTGCCTCGAGGCGCTTCTCTGGTGTTATACTTCAGCACTCAGGGAAGCAAGGACCATCATGGTAAACAGCGGTAACGGTATGTCTGTCCCATTTTGACCTGAATTTCCTACCTGTGCCAGCGTCTCTCAGTCTTGTCTTTGCCAGGAACCAGGAGAAGCCAGGAACAGTGACTCACTGCATTATTTGTACTTAAGAAGGGATGGTGGGGGAGCCTCCTAGGGGGCATTTCAGGCCCTGGGATGGAGGAAGGGCTGGTCAACATCCCCTGCAGGGCCTGGCTCACAAGCCCCTCTTCAGTCTCCGACCGATGTCTCCTGCTATCTTCCCTCATCATCCTGCTCGGCTATGAACCCCACAGTTCTAGGCCTCTGGTTTGGGACTAGCTATTCTCTTGCTTTGGGACTGCCTTTCTTTCCATGCTGCTTGTTGCCAGACCTGGGGTTGTACGGAGATATTCCACAAGGTTGGAAACTGTATTGAGTGTAATAAGAGTGGATCACACCCTGGCCTGGGGTCCTCTACAAAGCAGAGGCCACAGCCAGGGCCAACTGCTGTTTCATTGTGGGAGAGGAGGAAGCCAGGGAATGGAGGTGAGGGAAAAACGGCCCAAGGCAAGGGCAGGTGGGAGGTGATGTGACTCAGAGCCAACAGCTTTGGCCTTGCTTCATCAAAGTCCTGAGACACAGCGGGTCACCAGGCAGATTAGGGAGACCTGGAGGAAACCATATGGGCAATAGCCCGTGGGGAGGAACCTGAGAAGTGCCTGAGTCTTCCTGCTGGCTTTCCCTCTGGTCACCAAGCTGACTTCTCTGAACTTCTGGGCTCATCATCTGGACTCTTAGTGGCCACCCGAGGAGCCAGATCCCAAGTTTCATTGGATGGCAATCCCCCCAAGTCTGTCAGGGAACAGATGACTCTGGTGAATACTGTGTGGGTCATGACACATGTTTCTGGAGATTTCATTTCTCCTTGCAGATAAGTAAAACCCTAAAGAATAGAATGCACAATCTGTATTAATATTAAGGTGGAACCTGAGACTTTTTAATTAATTTTTTAAATTTATATATGACAGTGGAATGCATTACAATTCTTTTTTTTTTTTTTAAGAAATATGCAGCTGACCCTTTAGATTGGGGGATCAGGTGCCACTCAGCTGCAAGTTTTTTTTTTTTTTTTTTGAGAGAGAGAATTTCAATATTTATTTTTCAGTTTTCGGCAGACACAACATCTTTGTTTGTATGTGGTGCTGAGGATCGAACCTGGGCCGCACGCATGCGCACTACCGCTTGAGCCACATCCCCAGCCCTACAATTTTTATTTCACATGTAGAGCATAATTTTTCATATCTCTGGTTGTATACAAAGTATATTTACACCAATTTGTGTCTTTAACCTGAGACTTTTTAAAGAGAATGTGTCTGCAAGGGTTGCCTCAGACCATGCTCCAGCTCTCTATGGGGGGAAATTTTGTTTTTCCCATAAAGGATCTGAGTTACCTTGGGTGAGAGATCAGACATACAAAGGCTCTGAGGGAGGGTGAAGGGTCTCACCTGGAGGCTGTGATTGACAAAATGTGTTAACTGGGGCTGGTCCGCATAGAGCCCCAGAGGAGTGCATGTCTCTGCACCAACCAGGGAAGGGGGAGTCCTGGCCACTAGAGATCCAGGCTGACTGACAAAGGCATGGATAGCGTGGACACTGGGTGCAGGACATTGGGTTCTCCCACTCCATTGACAAGAGCAGACAATAAGAGGTCACAGGCCATGGAGCAAAGTTTTAATTTTTTTTCCTCCTATTATTTACTCATCCTTTTTTTTTGCGGGGGGTTGGGGGTGCTAGGGATTGAACCTAAGGCCTCAGGCATGCTAGGCAAGTACTCTACCACTGAGCTTCAGCCCCAGCCCTGCTCACTCTGTTTTTATGAATAGTCTTCAATTCATGTTCTAAAGCCACAATTTCGGCACTGCCCCACCACATCTCAAGTGCTAGAGCACAGGATGAGCCAAGGCTAATAAATAGTCTTCATTACCCCAACCAGGCAGATTAGGGAGACCTGGAGGGAACCACAGGACTTTTTTTTTTTTTTTTTTTTTTTTTTTTCTGAGACAAGGTCTTGTTAAATTGCTAAGGCTGGCCATGAACTTGTGGTCCTCCTGCCTCAGGCTCCTGCACTGCTGGGATTACAGGTGTGTGCCACTGCACCTGGCATATTTTAGGACTTTTGCATATCTACTAGAAAAGGAACTGGTTTTTTTTTTTTTTCTTCATCTAGTTTGGGAATTGTGAATATAAGACTGAAGCTGTTACAACCACCTACTACCACATAGAGAGAACTTGTTAAAAATAGAGCTCAGGAGTGGGGCACAGTAGCCTATAATCCCAGTGGCTTGGGAGGCTGAGGCAGGAGGAACTCAAGTTCAAAGCCAGCCTCAGTAAAGGACTTAATTTAGCCAGGCCCTAAGTAATTTAACGAGACCCTGTCTTAAAAAAAAAAAAAAAAACAAAGGTCTGAGGGTGTGGCTCAGTGGTTAAGTGCCCTTGGGTTCAATCCCAAGTACCAAAAAAAAAAAAAAAAAAAAAAAGAATAGTACTAACAAGAGGAATCAAGAGGGACAAGGTGTGTACCAAGAAACCAGATCCCTTTGATCTCTGTATGAAGTTATGCCCTACTGCTAATAGCTCTCTTAGTTGTATGAACTTTGTGCTTAAGTCAGTTGAGTTGGGTTTTCTGTTACTTGCAACCATAAGAACTCTCCTGACCCCTTGCCCCACAGATCACCTGATCCTGACAGCAGTTACATGTTGGCTTCTCCTCATTTTCCTTGGTTTTGTTTCATTATCACCAAGCTCCCTTCTGGTCACTGTTGGTTCTCCGGGGGAAAGGGGTGGCAAACGTACTGGCCACAGGTGTTCACCAGCTTTTTTCCTTCTGAATAACAGTGTTTTGTTTAATTTTTATCATGAGGAAGTAAATGAGTATTCTGATTTTATAATTTGGCCACTGTGAGCCTGATTTCTCAGAGAAGGTGCAAATTGGGTTTCTGACTTAAAGATGGAGGGCCAGATTCTGGATTATGAAAAATTAACCAATGTGATAAGTGGCCTGGGGCCTTTTCCCTGGAAGAACAATCTGGTATCAATGTGCAGCACTGAGCATGAGGAACATTTTCCTCCCTTGTCCTTCAAGCACCATCTGAAGCATCCCCTCACCCATTTCACATTCATGGACTCATTCATTCAACAGGTATTTACTAAGCACTGTGTACAATAGTAGGAAAAAACAAAAACAAAAATAGTAGTCCCTCTCCTTATTGGGCATACAATTTAGTGAAGGGACATAGACAATAAACAAGATAGACATGTACTATAGATAGTAGTCATTATTTGGCAGGACTGTGATTTTTTTAATAGCATGATCAAGTTTGTAACTCCAGACCAAAGACATAAAGAGAACTTAAAGAGAGTGACAAAAGTAGCTGAGCTGGCATCTGATAGGAGAACCCTTGTAGAAGGAGTGAGAAACTAGTCTCTACCTCAGAACAAAGCCTGTCCAAGGAAGGGGGTGTGGCCCTTGTCCTTGGAAAAACCCACAGAGCACTCCTAAGCACATACCCACCCTGCTGAGTTGTTTGTCTGCAAATAACAGGAGAGATGTGCTGCGCCAGGTATCCCTGACTCAGTCAGGCTAGGTGGGGACTCATAGCAACCCCCTAGCAACCACCAATCAGCATGAGACAGGGAAATACCTGGGATGCCAGATGACCCCCCAGTAGTTTATGGTGGTTGATAACATGTTGGGAAACCATGTAGTTCAGCACGTACTCCCCTCATGGCTTAAACCAATCAGTTCAAACGAATCCCCCTCTTGTACTGACCAATCACCCCTACCCAACTTGTTCCCGCCAGTGAATGTGCTAATCATGTTTTAGAGTTGTTATTTGATTTTCCCGCGGTGTGTGATGATTTGCTAAGAGATGCTATGATGTATGTGAAGTCCCTGCCTTCTCCAAAGAGTGTATAAAACTGCTGCAAACCCTGGGGCCTCTCAGCATCACCAGTTGCTGTGTGCACAGAGGACAGAGCTAGCTCTCAATAAACACCTCTTTGCTGTTTACATGGATCTTGGTCTCTGGTGGTCTTTTGGGGGTCCTGAACTCAAGCATAACAGGGGTAGCCAGAGCAAAGGCCCCAAGGCAAGAGTGGGTCTGGCAGACTGAAGAAGCATTAGGGAGGCTAGTGTGGTTCAGGGAAGTGAGAGGAGGCCCAGGGTAGGTGGGACATGGGGTCTGAGTGGAGACGCATGGAGTGGGAGCATTGGAGGGTTCTGAGCAGGACAGTGGGAAGACCTGACTCCAATTTGGACAGGACTCCTCTAGCTGTCACATTGATGGGCTCCAGGGGCCACAGGCAGAGGCAGGGGACCAGCGAGAGGTGACGGTTGCTCAGGTAAGACTAGAAGCTGACAAGACAGGAGTTGCTGACAGATGCAATTGGAAGGGAAGATTGGAGGATGGCATTGAGATTTTGGTTTGTTTTGCTTCTATGGACTTGGCTTATGCTACAGGAGACACTTGGTAGCACTCAGTTAGGTGAGTGTTTGCTCCTTCTGTCAGACAGTGGATCTCTGTAGGGCAGAGTCCGTTCATCTTTTCATCTTTATCTCCCCAGAATCTATATAGGAAACACTCCTACAGGGAGAAGATGCATGACAAAACAAAATAACGGTTCCATTGTGGAGGAAGGCTGCAGACCCAGGGCAGAGTGGAGCAGACCTGAGGGTGGAGGGCAGAGAAGGTCAGGGCTCTGGGGAAGGCAGATGGGGCATTGATGGGCTTGGACCATGGCATGCAATCTGCAGAAGCCTAGAGCCTAGCATCAGCCATCCAGAGACAATTGACAGTGGCAATGTCCAAAAAGAACAGGGTAGAGTGTGGGAGGATGCAGAGCCCCAGGCCTATTTCTAACTAAGGCCAGCAGGATGGCAGTACCCAGGGCAGTGGAGGTGTGGACAGAGCTTGGACCAGGACAGAGGCTCTGACTGTAAATGGAAATTGCCTCCATCCCTTTGAAGATTCTTAAGGACATGCAGAGGACTGTGATTCTGCAAGATGTAAATAGGGGAAATCCATCTAGAGGCCATGTGCAAAGTGTTTGGTGACTTTGCCAGGGTAAGGGATATTTTGGTTTATAATTCTGGTCTCTCTAGGGCTGATGTCTACCGTCCCCTTCCCATTCTCTAGGGGCATTAGTAGTGCTAAGGTGGTTTCCCTGGTATCTAAACCTTTTCTTTATTTTTATTCTTTTTATCTGTCTTGTTTGTTGATATCCCAAGCTGACCCCTGAGCCTTGCTGGCCCCTGCTGGCCAACACTGTATTTTTGCTGCCCTGTTTTCAAGTTGTGGACAGAGTGTCATATCCCCCGAGTCTCTGTCTACAACTATTTGCAAAGATTAGACTTTAATGTATACAGATCTTCTGCCTCAATTGTATAGGCTTAATCAATTTGGCATTCTTTATTTCTTTTTTATGAGATCTATTGTCTTCTGATCACAAAAGAAATACGTGCCTATTGTAGAAGGCAATTGATTTTCTGGCTCCTATTTTGAATTTGCATTCCTTGTGAATGCCCATCTGGGCAATCTGGGAGGCATCGGAGGGCGGCCCCTACTCGAATGCAAATGTTTCCTGAGCAGCCTTGCAGGGGAGGGCTTCCGGAACCAGCCCCCAGAGCTGAGTGCTGCGGACAGCTCTCCCTAGCTCTGACATCCTGCCTCTCTAGTGTTTTTTGTTCCTCCCTTTGAAATGCACTTTTAACCACAACAGCTGGAATTAAGCATTCATTCACACAAAAACATGGCCCTCTGAGGCTTGGCTGTGCTTGGATGGATCCCCTGTGACTGGGGGGGGGTGAGAGTGGGGTGGAGCGGGGCGTCTCACATGTGGAGAAATCTGTAGTTGGTTTATACGCTGGTTTTACTGGGTTCATCCTGAGGTTTCTGAGAACTGGAGGATATTCCATTCATATTCTTGGGGTCAAAGAAGGACAGTTGGGTCGTTCACGACCCTGTTGCCTCTACTTGCCTTCTTGAGCTTCTTCCCTCCTCCTGAACCACTGAGTACTGTACATCATGCACATGGAAATGACCTGTTCTCGTAAGTGCCAGAAGAAAGAACCTCTATGGGCCATCCCACCTGTGTCATCTCATCTTCATTAGAACTCTACAAGGCAACTTTTGTTCCTGTTTTCCAGATGTGTCTATCATATGGAGGACAAGAAACTGGGACTAAGATCAAGGACTTGCACAAGATTTTTTTTTTTTATTAGTTGCTCAAAACATTACAATGATCTTGACATATCATACATTTGATTCAAATGGGATATGAATTCTTATTTTTCCACGTGTACAGATTGCAGGATCACATTGATTATACAGCCACGTTTATACATACTTCCATACTAGAGTCTGTTGTATTCTGCTGCCCTTCCTATCGCCCCTCCCCTCCCCTCCCCTCCCCTCCCATCACCTCTCTCTACCGCATCTACTGTAATACATTTCTCTCTCTCTCTCTTTTTTTTTCTTCCCCCTCACACCATCTTATATGTAGTTTTGTATAACAATGAGGGTCTCCTTCTGTGCAATTCCCCTTCTCTCTCCCCGCCCCCTTTTTTTTTGTACTAGAAAATGCGCCCCTGGGGTGCTTAACCATTGTGTCCTTTATATATTTTTATTTAGAGACAGGGTCTCGCTAAGTTGCTGAGGGCCTTGCCAAGTTGCTAAGGCTGGCTTTGAACTTGCGATCCTCCTGCCTCAGCCTCCCCTGAGGCTGAGATTATAGGTGTGCACCACCACACCCAGCTGCCTGAGAATTTTGAGTTTGTCTGCCAGAGTTGCTATTTAGGAGAAGTCCTAAAATATTTCAGGGCTAAGGCTAGAAAAATTGCAACTTGCGCGGAACAAATTAAATTGCTAAATTGCAAAGACTAAAGGTGTTTATTCTCTGTCCAGATTGTTTCTTTCAGCTTTTTCTCAACTCCACTTTCTCCTCTTAAACAACAAGAAAAGCAGTTGCCCAGGGACTGACATATTGCTGGGCACCAGCTTGTGTGGGAGTAGACCCAGAAGACATAGCAAAGCCTACCAGCTTGGCTGATGAGGGGGACAGTTTGGTAATGGACCCCAGTCAAAGAATGTATGATTTAAGCACCTTTCATTTCTTTCGCTGTAAAACATCAATTAAGCTTGAATAATCCACAGGTTTTTCCCATTTTCAGAAAGAAAAAAAAAAAAATCAGCACAAATTGGCTACAGTGTCTTTTCCTCGGGTTTTGATCATTAATCCTCTTCAGCTCTTTTCTGCCCATCCCTCCACCACCCTCCCCCAAAACCTCCAGCACCCACATACTGCCATTTCTGCACCTGCCGCAAACATTTACTATGTAATCTATTCAGTCTTGAGTGGATGAAGATATACATTTGTTGTTTCGGAGGCTGATCCTATAAGGAAGGTGCCCCTCTGTTCTGCTTAAGGTTAGTGGAAAGCTTATTCAGAGTCTTTTTAACCGGTTGGTCAACTGATTGGCTTTGATATTACAGCCTGGTCCCTGGCTGGTGCTGCCCTGCCGAACAGATATGTCTCTGCAGGCCCCTCCATCTGACATGAGCTGGAGAAGGGTTCATTTGGCTTGACGGGCCTCCCTCAACCCACACAATGTTTTTGAAAAACTGAAAAAAACGTTTTTGAAAAAGCTGAAAAAGCTGTGCTGCAGGAAGGGGTCCCAACAAGGATTGTTCCCCTCGGAGACTGGTATTCTAGTGATTTGGGTAACTCAGCGCCTAGCTGATAGGATTCTGGTGGCCTGCAAGAGGAGATCTCAAGAGGTCATCTGGCTCTTTCTTTTTTTTTTTTTAGGCCAGGGTGCACCCAAACCTTCCAACAAAACATCTCTCTTTTCCATAAGGTGACTTTTTCGAGGAGCAAATGGGCAGTTCTTTCCGTGTGCTCTCGATATTGCTCTACAGGGCAAAGTGAGGGTGAACCTGTGAAGCTGCTGGGGTGAGATGCAATTCCGTGTGCTTCAACCTTGCAGGTATAATTAGCCCCAAGTTCAAGATGCAGAAATTGAGGCTCAAAGAAGTTTAAAAAGTGTTTTCGAGTTAGTACAGTCAGAGTTGAGTGGTTCCAAATTCTACTCTTTCTTTAGTTTTAAAAATTCTGTGAAACATTTTCATTACACAAAGAGGCATGTAAAATGTTTCACGTGTATCGAAGCCTTCTTTCAGTTTCTTCCCCTCCCTCCAGATGTGCAGAGATGTGCAGTGTCCCAGTTGTGTATACCCCACCCCTATGCATGGCTTCCATTTGCAGGCCATATAAGGGTAGCGTGGACATGTGATTACTGTGTTTTGCATTTTTAATTGGTATCTGGTTGTGATTTACTTTTCTTTTTCCCCTTCTATGACTTGTTTTTGACTCAGTTTTTATCTTAGATATTTATCCACATTGCTATGTGTTGTTCTACTTCACTTATAACTGCCGAATGGTCTTTGATTACTTGGTAAGCCACAATTTCTTTATTCATTCTCTGGTTGATGTACATGCAGCCATTTCCAATTTTTCAACATTACAAACAGTATTGCAACGAACATTCTTCTATGTGTTTTCTCTGTATATACATTTGAAAATTTCTCTAGGAGTGGAATTTCTGGGTCATAGAGCACAAATATCTTCAATTTCATTGGGTTATTTCTGAATTGCATGCCAAAACGGTTACATCAATCCATATTCCTATTAGCCATGTATGAGGGTTTTCTTTTCTCTGCATGCCCATCAATGCATGATATTGTTGGACTTACATTTTGTGGAATTGATGGTATAAAATGGTATATCATTGTTGTTTCCCACAATCCTTTTCCCTCTTTATTTAACAAATTCAGAAGAGTGTCACAGCCTGCAAAGGTGCTCTCTCAGGGTGCTGATTTGTTTGCTTGGGAACTAGAAGGAGGAGTACTGAGTATAGGTCATGTCGACCAGCTATCTGATTTTTTGCTCTGCACCTTGGAGGCACAGCATACAGCGCTGTCAATCATGCTTCCTATTCTCGAAGAATTTCCCACATTGTGTGTCCTGCCTGCCAAGGTAGAAACCATAAACTCACTTTGCTAGCCTCCCCAGAGAACCAGAATTTGGATAGGGCTTATGATCTGCCCATCAGAGATACCCACATAGAACATGTGAGGAATGGAGTGCTGTGCGGGTTCTAGTATGGTGAAAGGGGAGGGAGGTATCCTTCTCTAGGACGCCACAGTAGTGACTCTCCCCAGAGTGCAGCCACTCTCAGTCATGAGACCTGCCATGGTTGTTCTTGCCCTGGAGCAAGCTAGAGAATGCACTTGTTGTATGCTCAGAGCTATTTTTTTAGTTAATGCCTTTGCCACCTAAACTCTCTGATGTGAATCCTGTCGTTTGCAACCAAGAAATTCCTATAGTACTCATCAATGCTTCACATGCTGCTTCACTCTGACCCTTTCACGAGCACTCTGCAAAGCAAGTCTTATTTCCCCTGTTTTGGAGATGGGGACATCTAGACACAGAAGAGTAACTTGCCCAAAGCCATGAGCTAGTGAGAGGTGGAGCTGGGTTAGACCCCAATGCTGGCCAGAGCTGATCAGATAGAGCCTGGCTCCTCCCTGCTCTGCCTCCTCACCTGCACATCACTTGCTTTTTTTTTTTTTTTTTTTTTTTTTTTTTTTTTTTTTTAACTTTACAGCACTCATCACAATCTGGAGTTGTTTAATTGTTTACTGATTTCCTGTTGCTTCCAACTAGCATCTCAGTTACATGAAGTGCAAGGACCCTTCCTTGTCCACCGTTGTGTCTCCAGCACTGAAACCCTACTGAGCACCCTAG
This sequence comes from Callospermophilus lateralis, assembly GCF_048772815.1. NCBI lineage: Eukaryota > Metazoa > Chordata > Mammalia > Rodentia > Sciuridae > Callospermophilus > Callospermophilus lateralis. Next base: position 65,523,365 of record NC_135307.1, on the reverse strand, counting down.
ACTCTCAGTGAATGCTTGTTGAATGAATAAATGCACCAAACCAATCTACCTTAGATTTTCTTTTTTTGGGTGGGGTGGGGTGGGTGGGTTAGGTAATCCTCCTGGCCTGTCTGCTGAGCTCAAAGTGGTTTTCAATCCTCTGTCACACATGTTCTTTCGTTTGATGGTCACAGAACATGATGTCTCCGCCTCTGAGAATCAGAAGCTGTATCCGGTGCCTGCTTTTCCTGTATTCTCTAGATATTTTTAGTCCTTTCAATTTCAGGTGTGCCTATCCCCTGTGCCTATGTACCCATAGCCAAGAGAGTTCCAGGGTCTCTCTGGCCACATGACATGCCTGTGGGGGAGCTGAATGGGGATAGTGCCTGGGGGTACTCGGTGGAGAGGTGTCCCCTCTTCACCCATGTGTCTCCCTAGCCCAGCTAAGGACTGAATCGCAGCCATCTCAGCCCTTGTGTTCAGAGAGAGTTTTGGAGCCAGGGTCTCGTCAGCTCTCCACCTGTGAGAGGATTGAAGCCAATGGCCTCTGTGAACACCTGGTGGATGTCTGTCACTTGGCAGCCATTATGTTCCTAATTCATTCATTCCAGCTCAAGCCTCTAGTCCTTATTTTCTTTTGCATAAATTTTCCATGCTATGTTATTTCCAGGCTACTGTTTTGGGACCACTGGTTACAAAAAGTCAGAACCAAAGTCAATGGCTTTGTCCCGATTCCTCCCCTAGACAGTTCCTTGAAGATGGTAATTCTGTCATCTCCTCTCTTTCCCTTTGTCACCTCTTGCTCACTCTTAAGGTCCAGAGTAGAAAATGAAGGTTGTTTACTGGTTTCTGGAATATCCAGGATTGTGAGGCCTGGCCCTGGCTTCCTCCTCCTAAATCCACTCACACAACTAAATTCTGATACTGGAACAAATTTAACAGGTAGAGAGAACTTTGGGGAAAAGGCACCATGAAAGGTAAAGAAATCCTGCCGATTCGACCGTTGTGTGATTTTCCCTAAACTTTTAGATGGTACACAGCAGTCCCCCAGCTGAGCCCTCCAGAGATACCCTGAAATTGTGCATACTACCAGACCCTGTGGATGCTGTGTTTTTTCCTATGCATGCATACCTAGGAAAACATTTAATTTATAAATTAGGCACAGTGAGAGATCCATAGCAGCGAGTCATAATAAAAAAAATCATAACAATATACAGTAACAAAAGTATTACTTTTGCTTTTCATTTAAAGGAAGCACTTTATGGCTTCTCTTTGAAATTCCAAATCACCAGCATCACTACTCTTGGGATTTAGGGCCATAATTAAGTAAAATCAGGCTACTTGAACTCAAGCAGTGTGGTACCACCACACTGAGCTGATAACCAAGAGGGCCACTGGCTAAAAGGCGGGCAGCGTGTGTGTGTGTGTGTGTGTGTGTGTGTGTGTGTGTGTGTGTCTGCCCATCCAAGGGCTGATTCACATCCTGGGCAGAGTGGAGTGTGGCAGCTGGAGAGCTCATCACAATACACATGCATGTGTGCCATTTAACACTCAGGAATTATTTCCATTGAGTATTTTCAGTCTTCAGTTGACCACAGGCCACTGAAACTAAGGAAAGTGAAACCTCAGCTAAGAGGGTGTCACTGAAGTGCCTGGTCTGGTCAAGAGCGCATGTGCTTGTGGAAGTCCCTGGGCTGGTCGGAGTCCCAGTTTTACTCCACTTACTGGCTGTGTGACCTCGAGCAAGTTTCCTGAGTTGAATCTCTCTAAGAATCAATTTCCTCATTTGTAAACAACCCTCCTGGGGGTGTCCTGTGCTTTAGCCATAATGTATGTAAATCACTCCAGGTCAGGCCTAACTTGGAGTAAACTCCTTTCCCAGCCAGCTGGCAGTCTCAGTCTCAGTCTCAGTCTCAGTCTCAGTCTCAGTCTCAGTCTCTGTCTCTCTTCCTTTCTTCTGTAGGCCCCTTTCCCATCCACTCAGCTGACTTGGTGAAATAGGAAAATCTCTGCTATGATTTGAATGTTTTAAAGGCCAGTTTGATTTCACTGGGAGAAATAAAAGATGTCATTTGACCACTTTACCTAAGAGGCTCCAGGAAGTAAATAAGGAAAAGAATTCAGGGCAGACAAAAAAGCTAAAAACAAAACAAAACAAAACAAAAACCAAAGAACCTACCAACTTTGCTATTTGGTTGTAGTTCTGGCGAAAAGGCCTTGGGGAAAATAGCAGGTCAAACTCCTGCCTAAAAGTGTAAGGGTTGGGGTGACAGTCTGGTCGCTCTTTGCACAGGTAAGTGAGAGTTGGCTCTTCGTTTTACTCAGATGGATTGCTGGAAGACATAAGAACCTCAATAGTGACATCACCCGAAATTGTAGAGTGTTCTTTTCCTCAAAATGCCTTGAATGTGTATTATGTGATCACAGAGCAACTCTCGGGATGCGTCAAGGCTGGCAGCCATCTGCTCTTGGTAAGCCCCGTGAGCTTTGGCAAAATAGCAACTTGTTTAGATTCACACTGAATTATGCTTTTGGACTCCAGTTGCTAACCAGGCACTAAGGAAAATACACACAATTTATTTACAGGTGTTACTGTGTGTTACATATAATGATGGTTTGGGGATCAGGATGAACAGGAGCACCCTCTTCTAAGAGGGGAATCTAGTTTCTTGGGAACCAATGGGATTGGCAGTTTAATATCTTTCCTCACAAATCTACACAAGTTAGGTGCTGTTATTCTCCCCATTTTATAGATGACAAAACTGAGTCAAGTAACCTGCCCAAGTAACACTGCAAATAAGCAGTAGAGTCAGGATTCAAAGCCAGGGTGTCTCCCACCTCCTGAGCTGTACAAGATCTTGTCCGGTGCAGAGATGCTGGGGGTGATAGTTATAAAAAGGCAAGGGCAAGGGTACATTTCAGGAGGAAGAAGCTTTATTTAGAGGAAACAGGTTACATTTCCCTAAGGAAGATTAATGTTCAGTTAGTGCTCATGTCGGATAAAGCAGTGAGCACCCTGGCTGTGCCTCAGGGTGGGACCAGCCTGGGCCTGGCCTTGTCTCTGCTCACACCCTCAGCCCCTGAGTGGTCCTCCCTGAGACTATTTGTATCTCGGGTCATCAGGACTCTTCTGACCACTGCTGAGTGTTTGGCACCCGTGGGCCCCAGGCACTGTGCTGCCCCCAGGGACACCCCCTTCCCAAATCTTCCCACCTGCTTGAGAGCCGATGAGAGGGCATCCTGCTGAAGGCAGAGGCAATAGAGTTTGAAGGGTGCAGGAGAGCGACCTTCGGTGTAGAGGGGTGGGATCTCTACTGTGAAGAGGAGGAGGGGGGCTGCAGTGAGGACAGAGGAGGTGGCTGCGTGGAAGGGGTGGGTGTTGAGAAAGGAGCCTTCACCTGGAAGCTCAGGTCTGGGAAGCCTCTCCTACGCAGGTCAAAGTCATGACCTTGACCTCCACACAGCCTGCTGCCCTCTGAGAGACTGTGGTCGGCCCTGGGCTTGGCCGTGTAAGGCGGAGTCGGTGGAAGGTAACTGAAGGGACCACAGGTGCTTCCAAACCATTTTGTAGTGTCCCCCGCCAAGAAGACACTGGGCAAACCCTCTTCAGAGCTCCATAGTCCTGCCTGGCTCAGAAGACCCCGCGGAGAGGGAGGGATGCTGTGGGTACAGCTGTGACATTGACATGAGAGTTTTAGGGGGTGCTCCATTGGGGAGGGCTTTTCAGAAAGAAAGTCACACTTAACAATGAGTAAGATGCTATATGGTGTGAATTTGTCACCCTGACCCAACACCACCTTGACTAGGACGTAGGTTGGACGTACGAGGTAAACCTGTGTCTATTCTCGTGGGAGTTTTAAAGAAAGCCAGTCAGAGAGAAATCAGGGGTGGGGTCAACATTGGGTGGTGGATGGAGCCAATTAAACCCACTGCTCTTGGGGCCGCTGGCTCAGGTGCTGGGGCAGGTTTCATGTTTTCCCACATCCAGCTGCACAAGTAGTAGAAGAGCAGCAAAATCCACTGGGAGTGATGATCTGGATATGGAACTTGGGAGCATGGGTATGAATTGCAGCCCCACCATCTGTATTCACCAACTCTGCATCACAACAACAAAATACCTGAGATAATCAGCTTATAAAGATAAAAGGTTTAGTCTGGCTCATAGCTTTAGAGATTCCGATTCATGATCAGTTGACCCTGTTGCTTTGGGCCTACGATAATCAGGGGATCATGCTGGGAGCATATGTTGGAGCAAAATTGCTCACCTCATGGCCAGGATGAATAAGGTCCCACCATCCCCTTAAAGGACACGCCCCCAGTGACTCAAGACCTACGCTTAAGAGTTCCACCACCTCCCAGTAGTGCCACCTGGGGGACCAAGTCTTTAACACTCAGACTTTTGGGGGACATTTGAATATATAGCATCATCCTGTGGAGCTGGGCAAGAAAGGAAAGTTCCAGGGCAGAGCAAAAAGGGAGGAAATGTGGATCCCGGGGAGCCGCTGGGAATGGCCGTGTGCAGCCAAAAGCTGCAGATACACTGGGCCCAGGCCCCCCAGCTCTGGTGCCGGGCAGATGGACAGCAGTGACTGAGCCCTGGGTGGAAACCCTGCACGTACCGTCCCGCAGGTCATGAAGGGGTTGTGAGCTCTTAATTGGCAAGTGTGAGGCCCACGGAAAGCAGAGACCTGGAGTTCAGGCTTTGTAGATGTGGGTGTTTGCCTGAAGTGCTGGGGCACAGAGAAGGCTCTCGGTGGCCCCTGGGGTCAAATGCAGAGGTAGGAGGGCCAAACGGTGGCTGGTGGTAAGGTGATCCCTGGGGACAAAGCGTCTGCAGAGGCCGCCCAGCCATCCCTTTCCCGACACCTGTCACTGTGAGTGCGATTGTGACTCACATGAGTCACTTCTTACATCCAAGCTCACGGAGATGCAGTCCCAACGAAGCCCAGATATTTAACGCGCGCGGGCTCCGAGCTCAGCCCTTATTTCCGGTCTCTTCCTATCTAGCCTTTCCTCTGGTGGCCTTGGTGACCTCCAGCTTTAAGACCCTCTGTGGGTCGAGGACGCCCAGGTGAGACCTGAGGCTGGCTGGACTTCCCGACACGCCCCTGGGTCTCTCAAACACGACTCAGCCAATTTGAAACCTCTGGTCCTTCCTCAAAAAGGTGGTCTCCCCATCTTGGTTGCTGGCCACTCTTGAACTGGCGCCAGGCACCCCGAGCGCTTCCTCTCACACGCCATTCATGCTCAACACCCTGGCGCGTCCCATTGCTGTTCTTTCCATGTTTTATTGGGGTCATTGCACTTTTCTCCCACCACGGCTACCACCCTGACCCACGCCACCATCAGCCATTCAGTGAACATGACCATAGCTTTCTAACTGTGTTCTCGGTTCCCCTTTGTTCCTTTCAGGCTGATCTCAACACCGTTGCCAGAATGACCCTATTGAAATATAAATCAGGTCAGGTCACTTAAGCCCTCTGCTCAAAACCTCCAGTGATTCCCCATTATAATCAAAGTAAAAATCATTGTCCTCACAACGGCACAACCCACTCCACACATTATGGTATGAAGACCTTTCTAACCTCGACCTCCTTCTACTAGCCCCCTCAGTCACTCTGCTCCAGCCCCATTCTGATCTCTTGACTGCTGCTTACCCCAGGGCCTTTGCACTGGTGTTTCTCTGCCTGAAGTGGTCCTTCACAACTTACCTCCTTGGTTCTCTCCCTCCACTTAAAAAAAAAATCTTTGCTGTAATCATGTGAGTGAGCAAGGCTCATCCTGACCACTCTTTAAAATTGTGAACAGCTCTTCCCTGATCCCTACTACTTCTTTTCCTCCTTACCTCCCTTTATATTTTTTTCCACATCAGTTGCCATAGTACCTAACTCACTAGACAGCACATTTATTTAATACATTTTCCTTTTCTCCTTACAAGGACCTAAGTTCCATGAAAGCGGCGGAGATTTTTGTCTGACTTGTTCACTGATGTATTCCTGCTGCCTGGAATAGTACCAGTAAGAGCTTAATAGACATCATTGAATGAAATATTTCCCTTAAGTTGAAGTTTCCCCGGGGGGAAAGGAGCCCCAGGGAGCTAACTGAAACGCTTCTGATGCTTCTCAGGCTCCTGCTTGCTAGTCCCTTCCTTCTCTCAACACGAATGCTTTCAAACAGGATCCCCGGACAGCCTCAGTGCTCTCTGCAAGGCCTGGCTTCTCGGATGCTCAGATTGATGCAGTGAGCTGCTCTCTGCGCTCACCTTGTCAGATTCTGCTGCTTTTCTGGGTAACCCCGGGGTGGTCTGCCCTTGTGGCCTTCTTGGGTCTTTTGCCCACGCCCTGATCTGACAGTCCACAAAACCCAATCTTCCGTCCCCCATTGAACTCCTGGTGCCCAGTCCCTATTCTCCTGAGGTCTGTCTTTATTTGCATTTTTTTTTTTTTTCCCTTAAGCCAGAAGTTCAAGAAGAGAGAATTGGAAACCTGGATGAGAAGCAGGGAGTGCATTTGAGGACACTTAAATGAAACCAGGCTGGAGAGTTAAAGGATTTCTTCAAGGTTGGGGATGAGAATCGCTTTTGATTAATTTGATGAACAGGATGCAGAGGAGCCAGTGGAAAGACAAAAAATAATCCACGAATTCCAGAATTTAGCGTTTGTCAACAGGTTAATAAGAATCCTTTAAAATTCGAAATCACTTTCAGCTTTTATGGTGTTTTTTTCAGGCTTAAAGAAACAAAAATACAAAGAACCAGAATTGCCTCTCAGGTGGGACAATGATGTCTAATGCTTCCATTTCCCTCGCTGCTTCTGTTTCCATTTCATTCTGAGATCCTACTAAACTCGGGAGTTGCCTTTGGGTTTTCAACACTGCAGGGGATGATTTAAATCTAAATAATAATAAAAAGCCACTGCTTTTATTGGACTTTTATTTCATAAGTTGATGGAAACATTTCATATACACATTAGGTTTTTTGTAACTCAATCTTGGTGCTTGCTGATTCCCGGAGGGGCCGTTTGGCTATTTGGGAGTTCCCTGGCATTTGCATTATTCCTCCAAGGCAGAAAGGGAAAATGGCTTTCAGTGGAGCTAGAATAGTCTTTTTATTTGAAAGAATTCACATTTAAGGTGAGACACACAGTTGGCGTACACACACACACACACACACACACACAGGCAGTCTCTCATATAGGCAATGTCATAAAATCACAGAGTTTGAGCATTAAAGGGCCTTAGAGATCATGTATTCTAACACTGTCACATTACATATGAGGAAGTTTCTGCCCAGACAGGTTAAGTACCTCATCCAAGGTCACTGGCATCTAGTGGAAGAGACCAGACTACAATTTAGGTTCCTTGACTGCGGTCTAATTTTCTTTCTGCTACACCACATTGCCTCCCAAATAAGATAATGTATATGAAATCACTTTGAAAACTGGCATGTATTATGCAAGTGTGGGGTGTGGAGAGAGAGGGAATGATAATGAGCTGGCTTTCTTCAGGGGTGAGCATGACTTGCTCAGGTCTCTTTCCAAATAAAGTATATTCATGTTACATGAATCATGAACCGGATTTCTAATTAGGTTCCTGGCGATAGCCTCCAGAAAATGAGCATCACTGGGGTCAAACGAAAATGCATTCTTCATTCAAGTACATCCTGCCTTCTGTATCTGAAGGTCTGCATCCGTGGACTCGACCAACCGTGGACAGAAAATATTAAATGAAAATTGAGTCTGTACTGAATATATACAGACATTTTTCCTTGTCCCCAAGCAATACAGTATAATAGCTATTTACATTGCATTAGATATTATAAGTAATCAAGAGATGATTTAAGGTGTATGGGGAGATATGTGTATGTTATATGCAAATACAGTACCTCTTTAAATCAGGGACTTGAGCATCCATTGGTTTTGGTATCTACTGGTGATCCTGGAACCTCCCCTTCCACAGATCCCCAGGAGTGACTGTGTATTTCATCTTTGTTTCCTTCCTTCTCACCCTCTGTCTTGCTCCCTCTAGTGTCCACTTTTGGGTACTACATGTCTGCCACCAGAAAGACTGCATGCATACTATACAAAATATTCACATTAATTATATTATTTTGTTAGAATTTTTGGACTTATTTATTGACATCAGCAGCTGTAATTAAGGGTAAGTAGAATGCTTTTCATACCAATAGGAGTAACTTACTAACGTAAAGACATGGATATTGTTAAGAAAAACCTTGAAAATAGTTTTGTGATTGGAATGATATCATTCGAAGTTTTAATATTTAATTGCTTTTAGTGGATTTGAATCACATAAATGTACTCATAACTAATTGAAAGCTTTAATTACAAAAGACACTTTTTTAGAGTTGGAAGGTCTACTAATTTAACTTATACATGATTCATCAAAATAATTACCCCTTTTTCTCAGAATACTGCCATTTACTGTTTCTGCAAATTACTGGAGGAATTAAATTTTTATTTGGGCCCATTAATAGATTAATTTAGTAACTCATATAGTACTTATAAATAATTTCAAATGATTCCTGTGTTGTCCTCTCTGACATGTGTGACAGTCTTCATCCATTGTCATCTCTGTGACATGTTCAGCTTTTCAATATTCTAACGAGGACCTTTTGCTAAAGTGGAAAATATTGGCAAGAACGCCCACCGATCACTGGTGGGAGCTTCTTTGGTAGTCTTGCCTAAATGCTTTGGATTGAGTAAAACAAATAAGATTGCTAACAGAGTCTGTAAGCTCTGGATACCATTTCTAGTCTTTAAAAAGTCCATTCAAATGTGTGAGTGATATTTATAAGTAGAAGTTTCTACCATGTTTCTGGCTGTTTTCAGTCTGTGCAAAGTGAGGAGCTGGGACTGTGCGGTTTTCTTCTGTCTCCTTCCTGAACGATCCCCCTGTCCTTCCACTTTCTTCACTGCCTAGAGACACATACTGCAACACACACACACACACACACACACACACACACACTCACCACACACACACACACACACACGCACACCTTCTGAAGGCTGAAAGGTGGGGAGTCATCTGGGTCAACAGACCAACCAGGTCTTAGCGGAGGAGATGGGTGGGCTGGGATGGCCAGGCTTGCTGGTTACTGTGCTGCTCAGCAGGAGAGACTTTACTATAGACAGAGTCCACTCCCCTCTTCTCCTTTTTAAAAGAAACCGTCAAAATCACCGGGATGAAAATCAAACTGCAAACAAAAATGTTTCTTTTAAATATAGGCCCCATTTTAATAGTCCAAATGTGGTCCAAAAATTTCAAAGACATAAACTGCAGAGGATTTTTTTTTATTACCAGGTAAATGGAATGACCAGGTGTGTGATTTCTGAAGGGGCCTTATCAGAGAAGCTTTGGGGTGGGGGTCATCGCCCTTCTGTGTGGGAAATCCAGGTGGTGACTCTTTCTTACTGTCCTCACCTTTTCTTGTGCCTCTTCCTTCTTCTGGGGCAGACACCCCCAACACACATCAGGAGCAGGGATGGGTTCAGGGACAGACATAGCAGAGTTTGTTATTCTGCTTTTCAGTACTAAAATACCTGATGTGAACAATTTAAAAGAGGAAAATCTTATTTGGGGCTCATAATTTCATAGGTTCAGTCTGTGGTCAGCATCACCATTGCTCTGGGCCTGAGGTGAGGCAGAGGGTCATGGTGAGAGGGCACGGTAGAGGAAAGCTGCTCAGGTCACGTGAAAGAGTGAGAAATCAAGAGAGAGAGAGAGAGAGAGAGAGAGAGAGAGAGAGAGAGAGAGAGAGGAGAGAGGGAGAGAGAGAATGTGAGGAGCCAGGGATAAGATACAATCTCCAAAGGCACAACCCAGTGATTTACTTCCTCCTGCCACACCCTACCTACCTGCAGTTACCACCCAGCAGTCTGTTCAAATTATTGATCCATAGATGGTTTAATCTACTGATGAGGTCATAACTCTCGTAATCTAATATTTCACCTCTTCACATTCCTACATTGCCTAACAATGAGATTTTTGGGGTGCCACATCATGCAGGGCATTCAGAGTCCTCTGAGAGGGTTCTGCTGTCGCGAGAATAGAAGGGTGAAATCCACGACTCTTGGCATCTGTGGAACCAGCCTGGGGGCAGGGGGCAGGTGGGGTAATGCTGACCCAGGGAAGCCAGCCCACCACAGAGGGAAGCAGGGATGGCTAAGAACGTTCTGGGTGTCCCTAAGGCCCGTTCCACCTACACACTTTGTGGCAATTTAGGATTTTCTCTCCATTTTGGTGTAAGTTAACTGGAATTGAGATTCTGTTACTTGAAGTTAAAAGAAACTCCCATACAGACACGACTCCAGGGTTTGGGTGGGAAGATACATTCTTGGTTACAAATGAGGAAATCCCATCCTCAGTGAGCCTGAGTACAAAAGCAAGGCCTCGGCTCATGGGACAAGAAGGTCTGGAAGAGCCCTCACTTTAGACTCCCCTGCCCCCAGGCACGCAGGGAACATCTTCAGGGTTCCATTCTTCTGTGACCCCCTACTTCATCCTCTCCAGTGCTGGCTTTATTCTCAGGGTGGCTCTCTGCGCATGTCACTCTCTGTGCATGAGGTCCTGAGTTCTCTCAATGCAGAAGGAAAATGACCCTCCCTGACACCACATTCGTATCACCTCCAAAGTGAGCCAGTCCTCATGTCCAGAGGCCTGGGCCGTCCACTGGGCACTCTTCTTCCTATTCATGAACAGGATTGTTACCACAGCCCCTTCTCTGTGTAGGAGAACAAAAGACAGGGCCACTCAGAAGGTGGAGGGATATGACCGTAACAGATGGAGCACAGAGACCAGGAAGAGCAAACACAGATGAGGCAACAGATGTGGCACCCAGCTCAGCAGAGGAGAAGTCACTTGGCGCCACCTCGGAAGGCTTGGGGTGTCTGCTGTACTCTAATGAAAACCCCAAAGCAGTGCCCAATGGGACTGGAGAACAATCTCCTGGGAGGCACCAAGCAGGGCTGTCTGACAAGGCTGGCAGAGAGAAGAGGCAGATGGTGCCAGGTGACAGTCTACACACCAGGGGCACGTGGAGTTCTGTTTCTCTCTTTTGTTTAGTTGACAGAGCTTCTCTCCCTCAGCTTGACCAGTGTGAGAAGGGAGGGAGAGCCTGAGGAGTCGGAGACACCCTTGCTGGGAGCCGAGGAGCTTTACTTTAAGGCACAGGTGTGTGGTCACCTGGGACTTACTGGCTTAAGTGGGTCAGGTGCAATTAAAAAAAAAAAAAGGCGATTGATTAATGCTGATGGGCTGAGAACACTGCTTGCCTCACTGCTCAGCATGGGAGGTGTTAGTTAATTTCAGGAAATCTAATTACTGAAATTCCTAGTCTGTCGCTCTCTTCCCTGGGATGCCAGCATTGGAAGCATGTGGGAAACATCTTGGGGAACCCTGGTGTCATTTTAAATGGGCTCTTTTTCTCCTCTCAGCACATGATGTTCACAGAATTGAGTTGGAAATGCCTGGCTTCAGAAGACAGCTGTGATTTGCAGGGCGGGGGCGGGCAAAGTAGATAATCTCATCTCCTTCAGATGAAGGACCTTGCCCCTGGCAAGACCCCCAAACAGAAAAGGATTTGGAGGCTGGTCTAGTTAGCTGTGAAAGTCCTTGGCAGTGCCATAAATCCATCCCAGCTGAAAAAACTGTTTACTTATAGAACCAAACCAAGCAAGTCGGGCCTTAATAGACTAGAGCTGGTTGGCTGCTTCCATTCCTGAATTTGGTTCTGTCCTCAAAATACTGATTTAAGGCACTTTTGATTTCCCAAACTCCTCTCAAACCTGGGTGAGGAGGTAGCATAACCTTGGCTTTAAACAGGAAAGACCAAGGGATCAGGAAGTGCTGGGGCGTAGGGAGGGTCGGTCAGTGAGATTTAGTTCATGATCCAGATACCATCTTCCTGCATGGGGGGTTCCAGTGTACACAAAATAAAGTGTCCCCGGGACTTTAGTAATGGAGACCTGCATTCCACTGGTATCACACTGCAGATGTCAGTGGAGTAGAAGAAATGTTCTTGCCCTTCTGGGGCATAGAGTGAAGCACAAATAAACAGCAAACCACATCAAGGCTGCCTAGAAATGTTCCTATTCACCGGGATCAGAGCAGATAGAAATGGATGCCATCTAGCCAAAGACTCAGAATGGGGTGGAACCCTGGAACTCAGGTGCAACCCAGAAAAGGCTGATCTGGACTCATCCTCTGGAGGGTGAAGAAGGAGCTTGACAGGTTTTAAAGATGGAAAGAAGCTGGAGATGTAGCTCAGTGGTAGAGTGCTTGCAGCGCGTGCATGAGACCCTGGGTTTGATGCCTAGCAAAGCAAAGCAAAAAAAAAAAAAAAAAAGGAAAGAAAAAAATTGGCTAATAAACCACTCAGTACCCATTGTCAGCCTGCTCTGGGTAAAACCTGCAGGAAGGATGAAAGAGGAAGCAGTTGAACCCAGAATGTCCCTCTCATTCTGTCAGACCAGTGCCTCTCCAGCCACCCTTCCCCTAGACCCAACTGAGGCCACCCAAGTAGGCAGGAGGGACAGAGGAGGAGGGAGGCTCAAGATGGTGGAGTCTGGATTCTAAAACATGCGATAGGGCAGGTTGGCTCTACCCAGGTCTGGGACTCAATCCACAAGTGGGTGAGGTTAAATATTGTCTCTCCCCGCGTCACTCCACCACACTGTGCCGCCATTCTGAAGAAAACTCCATCCGCCTCTGAGCTTCCACTTACCAGTGACAAGAAGCTAAGATGGGTTGGGGGCTAGACGCTTTCCTCCCTTAGGAACTTATGGAAATCCCAGAGGACCCAGGCAGAGCATGATCTGCTAGAGCAGGGCCCCTGGTCACCACAACCTTGGGGTTGCTGAATAGGAGAGAACCAGAGGAAGGGCGGGGCCTACTGCCTCTGCACCAAGTAGGATCTTTGCTGAGGGTCTGTGTTGCCAGGTGCGCTGTCCATCTCCTGGTATGCAGACATGGAATCCCTTCAGAGAGAGGTTCATCCCCCTCTGCGGGCTCTGTGGGAACGGGGGACACAAGTCCATACCAGCTATGGGCAATGTCATCCTTTCTGACTCTGTCCTTGAGCATCTCCACACTGGAATGGGCTGCTCCCTGTACCTGCCTTCCTCAATTTTTCTAGTCTTCCCATGGTGGGGTGTGGTGTGTTTCGGGGTATGTGTGGGCACATGGGCATGTGCCCAGCTATCCCCTGAGCATTTGGAATTTCTGGCTAGAGCTGTGAGCTGCAATGCCAGGAAAACTCTCCTCCAAGACTAGGGAGCCCAGATGTTCAGTACAAAGATCTCTTGGGACAGAAGAGGGATAAATGCCCCTCACTTTTTGACTACCACTGAAACAAAACCAGTGCAAATTACTTTCTTAGTAGGTTTTTCAGTGCATACCCATTTGCACTTGAGACTTGCTCAAAGCACCTCTCTCTGCATTTCCCTAGTTATATAAGGCAGAAAACCCGGGAGAAACAGGGTCCTGTTAGTATCCTCACCCTTACCTTCACACACACACACACACACACACACTGAAGTGCTAAGAGAGAAAGTGGGGATCTGAAGTTTGGGTTGATTTCAACCAGGAAATGACAACAGGGCCCCTCAGAGGAATTCCTTGGAGGAAGGGGACAGTACCTCTACTAGCCCAGTCCAGGGAATCCTGGCTTGTACTATGAGGTTAAGCAAGTAATCCAAAATATCAGGTTTATTTTGGATTAAAGTGTCCCTGCTTCCATCAATGGTATGTGATTGCAAAATGGCCCCAGATGTGTGAGTGGGAGGAGCCATGCCTGCTGGGGGCTCAGGCTGAGACTTGAGTGAAATTTACACTGGAACCAGTCGCAGAGTCTAAACAGGGAAGATGGGGAGTGGATGAGCCCACTCACTGAGCATGTCTCTGAAAGGGCAGTGACCCTGAACACCGCTCCTGTGTTCTCAGGCTCTTGGTTTCTTTTCTGACTGGGCAGAGACAGTGCCCAAGTAACTGGATTCCTTAGGAGGAGCTGTGGGGGCTAGAAGGGGTACCCAGCCTTGAGATCTTGGGGTCTTGGCTCCCCTGCAGGCTGAAACCTGGGAAAGCCTGGAAGCCCTGCCAGAAAATTGGAGCTGCTGAGCTTCGGGAAGCTCATGTGAATGCTGTAGCCTGTTTGCAGTGGTTGTCATGAAATATCACACAGATCTGGTACATCTCTTTCTCAGTGGCATCGAGTTGCCAACAATCCCTTGCCACCCTGGAAAAAGACACCATGGAACTCTAGCATGTTCCAAGAGATAATGAAGATTGTGTCTCAGAGGGCTTCCTCCTAAGTTACAGGCTGTCATCTGGATTCTGTTGTACATTGGGCACTATGTTAGCAGCTGATCCAATTATGCACTAATCTAGCCCATAGAGAGGCAGAAAAAAGATCAAATAACAAGTATGAAAGAAGGGCTTCCACCACAAAACTACTGAGTCTCAGGTTAAGTGATTAAGCTGGTAGCAAAAATTTATTTTTAAAATAAAATAAATAAGTCTTCTCTCCAAATGTGTGTTGTCTATATTTATGACTGTTGTTGTCACCACCATTATTCCAGCTGTCAATCATTTCAGAAAGCAGGAATATAAGTGATTTAGGTCATTTGTAAACTCTCCCTAGAGGACAATTGCTCCTTCTAGCAAGTTCTCTCAGTGTTTGCTAGGATTGGTTTTCAAAGGATCCTGACATGAAGTCCTGCCACTTCCCCTGGGAAAGACTGTTCCATGGCTAGATCTTATCATGAGGACAAGTTTCCCCTTGATATTCTTCCCCCACTTTCTCTTCTAAATGTCATCCTAGCAATCATTAATCACAGTGAAAAAGAAGTTATAATTAATAGAGGCCCAAATCATTCAAGTGGAAGATTACTCTTTTGAATTCTTGTATTTTTCTTGGAAGATGTCCTCGAGTTAATTATTTAGTATTTGGGACTTTTTTTTTTTTTTTTTCTTTTCGAACCACACTCTTGTTTCTGAAATGAACAAATTGATCACAGTTATGTGGGGGCTGGGGGGTTATGAATAATGTATGTAGAAGACAGATGTTAAAAATAAAAACAAGGTTGGGGGATTTGCTGGCTTTTTAGAAAGGAAAAAGATAAGCTGCCTAGACTGGGAGTGGAGCAGATGGTAAGGAAGTTCTTGGGTTACCAACGAATTCGCAGCCAAGAGATGCCCATGTCAGGTTCCTTGAGACACTGGGCTGGGCTGGGCTGATGGTGAAGGACCAAGGAGGGCCGGTGGGAGAGGAAAAGAGAGAGTCTTCAAGCACACAGGAGCATTTAGTTGTTGCAGGGTCCCTGAAACCCCACCCCCCCACACACACAACTTAGTGCACTAAGGAATTTTAACTTTTGGGTGGAGCCAAAAGGATTAAACATCTCCATGTTTCATGTTCAAAAACCAAAACCTAGAGGCAACTGTTGGGTTACAAGACATGGGAGAGTGCAGATTAGAAATTATGTGGCCTTAGAGTCTCTGGATGTGTGGTAGAGGGGTTAGGAGGAGAGGGTGGAAGCGTCTAGAGTCCTCTCCCTGGTCTCTGACCTGCTGGCGTTGCCTGGGAAACTCAGACCGCTTCCCTCCTGTTGGTGTTAGGATCATGTTCCCAGGTATGATTCATATTTGTACCTTGTGTTCTCTTGTTGGGCTTATTGGTGCCACTTGTTTTTAAAAAGGACATGGCCGTGTATTTATTCTCCAGGCTCAGCAACTGCTGGGGCTACAAGGCCCCAGGGAGGAGTCCTGTTATTCTGCTGAGCTCTGTGCGGTTGGTGACATCTTTCTGGCATTGGGTTACAATGCCTGGACCACATTCCTGCTGATCTCAATTTACCCTGCTGGCCTTGGGAAAGCCCTGAATGAAGGGTTCTCCAATTACAATGGGAATCGCTGAGGGAGAAACCCAACAGCTCCAGCCTCTGGCATGAAGTCCTGAGCTATGCAGGGGAGGGGATGGAACTGCAGAGCTTAGCCTAAGTCCACGGCTGAGGAGTCCCTCACTCACTCAGTCCCTCATCAGGCATTAACATAATTAGAAATTAGTTTCTGTAATGGTCAAGTGAGCCCATGTGACTTTTAAGATTGATATGTATATATTCTGGTGCTGGGGACTGAAGCCAAGCCCACATGCACCTTAGGCAAGCTCTCTATCATTGAGCTATATCCCTGGGCCCCATGTGACTCCTAAGAAAAACTCTTTCACAGGCCTGAATTTTTCCAAATTGTGGTTGTTGAAAAAATGGTTCCAATTTTCCCCCCTCTCTATATCCACTTTTATTTTTATCATGACTTTGCCGTTTTCCCAATAGAAGAGAAGGAATCTCCTTCTCTTACCCTTGAGCCTAGGCTGGCCTCCTGACCAACAACATGAGGCAGGAGTGATGGCATGCCAGTTTGGAGTCTGTGCCTCCAGAGGCACTGAGAACTTCTGTCACTCTTTTAGAGCCCCAGCATCCTAAGTACAAATCTGGTGTCTGTTGGGAGAACAAAGGCCACCTGGAGGAGAGCCAACCACCCCAGCTTGAGACATTAAAGATAATTTTATAACCTGTTTATCCCCAACATGCAGCCTGCTGACGGCAGACGCATGAGACAGCCCAGCTGACCCTACAATCAATGCTTACTGTTTCAAGCCACTACATTCTGAGATGGTTTGTTAGACAGCACTAGCTCTCTCTCTCTCTCCCTCAGGGTCAGGGTCATGGGAGGTAAAGAAGGTTATGGTCTTGAGGGATCACCCACATGAGATGGCTGGTTCCAACTGCAGCCACCCTGTCAGAAGTGGGGGAAGGGAGAGTCGCTCTGATAACCAGCACCATCATGCTACCTGAGCTCAAGATGGCGAGGACTCAATGCCTATTGGTCCACAGCAGGACTCGGCAGGCTTGAGAGGCTGGAAGTATCAGGCAAGATAGGGCTGGTTTCACCTCAAGTGGTGCCCTGATGGACTGGCTAGCTGAACACTCACCTTGATTAAAGGTAATGCAAGACTCTAAGACGAGCACAAAGCATTCTTAGTAGTTCAGAATGAGGAGGGACCACTTTGGCTGGCAGTAGAGGGAGAAAGCCATATAGAAGTGGGAGCATCTATCTGGACTTGGAGAGGAGAAAATGCAATTATCCCTCATGACCTTATCATCACCTCCCTCGTGGAGAGCCTGCTGGCTGTGCAGTTGATGAGAGTGTGAGACAGAGTGTTGCTGCTGGTTCAATTTTTCTGTCCCTTTAGGCAAAGGAATTCTTACATGTTTCAGAACTGCAAGCTGCCTGTGTGTCTGTGGGTGCCAAGGAACCAAGACATAGCCATTTTTGCTGATCACGGTGGGTCATTTAGGGAGGCTGCTTGTGTGCGGAGGCAGTAGGAGGGGGCTCTGGGGGCCATCTTTGAAGGTTAAATACAGCTGGCATGGGGCAGCCCAAAGCTAGGCTTGGACTCCAGTCGGTAAAAAACAAGGTTTCCCCCGAGTGGTCCTTTGACCTCCTGTAATTAGTTTCCCATGGAGGGTTTATAAGATGTAACAGATTCCTGGGGTCCCCAAACCCACTGCCTAAGAATGAGAAGACTAGGAATCCACTTGTTTAGCAGTCTTTCCTGATGATGTGTCTAGCACAGCACATTGGAGAATCTCTACCCTGAAGAGGTATGTGTGGGGGTGGGGGAGATTGTGTGCAGGCTCCAAGACTGGTGGGCAAGTGCAGTGCCCCCTCCAGTTCTTACAGTGACCCTGCTCTCCAAAAAATCCCCCTCTATCCCAGTGGCTTCCCAAAATGCCTACATACTACAACTGACTGCAAAGAATTTCTAAAATGTATATTTCAAGGCCCAATCCCAGACTCAACTAAATCACAATTTCACAGGAGAGAGCTGAAGAATTAACAGGTCATTTGGGAAAAAAGTCTCTGGAGTGATCTTTGATACTTAGTCATTTAGGGGGCCCACTGGGCTCTACCAACTCTGGGTTGTGTACAGAGTTGTTGTACATCTATTGTGACACCAATAGATGTTCTTTTTTTTTTTTTTTGTACTAGGGATTGGACCTAAGGCCTCACACATACAGAGCAAACTCTCTACCACTGAGCTACAGACCCAGTCCAAGCCTTCCTACCCAGATTTTAAGCGTATTTACTCAGGGTATGTGGTATTTTTTTTCTCCTTTTAATTTGGGGTTAGTTGGAGTCGACTAATTGAGTCTTGGAAAACCAGAGGAGAACGATGAATGTGAACTTGCAGGAGGCAAACTGAAACAACACACCATCTGCAACAAAATCAGCATACATTCCCCAAATGGCATTGCACTGCCAAGATGATTCTCCCAGGCTTCACTGTGTGCCTCCGTGGAGTACAGGCCCTGGAGAGGTTCAATTATCCTCCACACATGTGCTCTTAGCCAGCCCAGCAAG
The DNA here is from genome assembly GCF_048772815.1 of Callospermophilus lateralis. Classification (NCBI taxonomy): domain Eukaryota; kingdom Metazoa; phylum Chordata; class Mammalia; order Rodentia; family Sciuridae; genus Callospermophilus; species Callospermophilus lateralis. Next base: position 65,504,948 of record NC_135307.1, on the reverse strand, counting down.
AGGAGAGACCAGACCGCTCGATAATGAAGTTCCCAGGGTTTTGGAATAAAGGGAAGGGCAGGTGAGTCAGAGCACAGCTTCTAATTCTGTTTTAGCTTTGTTTGTTAATAACTACCCAATATTTTGGTTGTGATTCTTGTATTATTAACCTAATTGAACAATAACTGATGGATAGTGCCCTTATTGGAGACACATATGACAATTGAATATCTATTCATTCATTCAACAAATATTTGTCTATCGTCTGCGAAACACAGGACAAGCCAGATGGCGTCTGCTTTTCAGTGGCTTATGGAAAAGTAGGTATGATGTGGGAGAGGGTTTAAGGTGTTTAGGGGAGATTCCATGCTACTTGGGAAAAGTAAGAACCTTCTAAGGGAACAGATGGAATTGGTTGTGCAGCTTAATGGTGGTAGGAGGTACATTTGGCTGGTGGGGGGAGGCGGGAAGACAGCACAAACCATGCACAGAAGTAGAGGGTATAGGAGAAGTTTGGAGAAGAGGACTGCAGTGTGTGTGTAGCACATAAGAGACTGAAGAGCTCTGAAAAGTTGATAATGGCAGTTCATGTGATGGCAACCCTGGAAGCAGGTGGTCACTGGAGGCATGGGTATCCCATTCCTGTCTTCTAGAGCTCAGGGGAAGACACGACCAAGAGGTCCTGGCAATATTTTCCATGATCTCTGTGCAGAGTCTTAGGATTCTTTTTTCACTAAACTCCATCCACACAGCTACCCCCGATCACTTGGAGTTGGCTCACGAGGAAAGACTTATTCTAGACAACTCTCTCCACCTTTTGAGGGCTAAGGAATTAACATTTTATTCTGGAGACAATGACTGGAGTAAATAGTCTTTTTCTCCACTTGAAGGGATGATATTATTAAATATGATGTTTTGGGTGACTAATCTACAAACAGAATCTGGAAAGGTCAGGGGTGGGGACAGAGAGTAGATGAGACTGGCAGCTCAGGAGACTATCTCAATCGTTCATCTTGGAGAAATCAAGGCCACAATTAAGCAAGTGGCAATGATGGTGGGAGCAGAAAGGAGAGGAAAAAAGCAAGGGACTTTTGAGGGTAGAACTGACAAAACTTGGAAGTTCATGGAATATTGGGGGCTGGGAGGTGGGGTAGATCAGGTGACTCGAATTCCATAGATGAGAGTATACGATGCCCCCGGGAGGAGGGAGTTCAGAGAGAGAGGCAGGCTTTAGAGCGGGGACTTGACGGACTTAATTCTGGAATATTGAGTTGGAGAAGCTGGTGCCACATTGCAGGGGCAGGAGATGACCAGGAGAAGTTGGACATCTGGAACCCAGATAAAGGAAAAAGAGGAGTCAGAAATCTGCCCTGGGGCATCATGTATCTCCAGATGACTGTTGAGGGATCTGAGTAAATAAGATCATCAAGGGTGTAGGGGAAACGAGGAGAAAGGAGCAAAAAGGTGAGGCAAGAGCAGCCTGCGTGTTGAGCCCATCATAGGTCAAGCTGGGCAGGTGCCATCTTCCCAAGTCTAATTGCTTCCAGCCTGTTTGAAAACATCCACTTTCAAGCACTAAATGCCTCTGGTGATTACAGCATGCTCTATCCTCTGGTTCCCCCGTCACCCAATCAATCATATTCAGGAGAAGACCTAAAACCAGGGCACTAGTTGATAAAAAAATCCACGTCAGTCCCTGCGGACGCTGGGATTCTACTGGTGTCCATGAGCACCAGGGAAACATGGCCTCTGTAGGCATGCTAAGGAAACCCTTCCTGCATTTAGGACCCAAGTGCTTTTTCCTAAATGCCCAGAGCTGGGTCTACACTCTAGATGACAGAGAAAGGAAGGGATTCTGATGGCCAGCCCAGGCCCCGACAGATGACCAGGTGGCATTACTAAATCAGAGGAGAGATTCTGGAACAGAACTTTGACACAAGGAACTTGTCAACTCCTTACTAGAGCATCCTCTTCCACTTAAAGATTGAAATGAGGGCACCCGTCAGGCCTGAACTGGGGGGCTTCCAGAGCCATGGATGCAGAACACGGCTGGCTGCTGGCATGTTCTCAGGGACCCCTCAACCTGCACTTGCTATTTAACTAGCTTAAGGCCGAGGTAGGCACAATTAGTATCTTTATTTCACAGATGGCAAATGGAGTCACAAAAAAGGTTAAATAACATACTCAAGGTTTTTTTTATAAGCACTGAACACGTAACGGTTAGCTGCTGTGTCCTTTCCATTCTTACTTGATGCCTGCTTCCACCTGGCTGTGATCATAGATCCACGTCTCCTCTTTCCTAGCCTGTTTTCCTCATCTGCAAAAGATATGTCATCTGCAATCTCCCTTCCAATTGTAACTTTCACACCCTCTGCTCACATCATTGTTATTATTATTATTATTTTGGACTGCTCTGGAAGCTTCAAGGAAACCACTTAAAAAATGGCTCAGGGACACTTTGTTGATTCCCCTTTCTATCCGAGGGCTGTGGAGTCGCAGTTGCCCCAGCTGTCTCCAGAAGCCTTCATTATACCATCATTTTGATACTAGATCAATGTTTTTCACCCTGAATTCTCTCTGGGAGAGGAGAGGAAAGGGATGTGAGAGGCTGGGTTAGTCGTCGGTGACACTTCTTCTCTTGTTAGATCTTGGGTCTCTACTGCACTAAGCAGACAGGTCTCCCACAGCCCTGGGAATTGGCCAGAACAGAGGTTAGAATTCAGGGCTCCCTGTTGATCATCAAAGGATTTCCTTTGCTTGAAATAACCCACAGGGACAGAGGGTGCACTAGTTTTGCTTCCTGCTCTTGTTGCCATTTATAGGTGATAGAAGTTCTGAGCTTCCAGTCCCCTGGAGAGACAGACAGGGCCATGGGCTGGGCACGAGGGCTGAAGATCATGGCACTGGCAGGCTGTCCTCGGATCCTGTCCCACAAAGTCTACTAAAATGACCTCACCAGGGCTCTGGAGGTCTCTGGCCAGGGTGCTGAAGGACAGTGTTTAAAGAAGACTGTTTCAGTTCTGCAAAGCACAATGTAGCGACCTTGCCAAAGCAGCCTGGTGGAAGCTTGCTGGGTATTAATAGCAACAGCTAACATTTATGGAGCGTTTACAATGTGCCAGCTGCCATGCTAAGCACCATTTAATCCTCACAACGACCCTTGGAAGTAGGTATTATTATTATCACTGCCAATCCTCTGTCGTTGGGGACCCTGAGACTGAGAGTGGCTGAGCTACTTGCCTGAGTCGCAGGACTAGTGCCAGGCTCCTGACGTCAAAGCTCATGTCCTGACCCACCCGACTGCCTCCTCCCCAGCCTTTGTGCTCCCAACCAACCAGCGCAGATAAGGGGGCCTGAGGATGGTGCTGAGAGGCTGCTTTGGCCCCACCCTTTAGTTGGGTTTGCACCTCAGGGGACCTTCTGTCCCAGGTTGGTGTCTTAGTTCCATGGATTCAGAAGCTCTGTTATCTGTGTATGTATGGGAGATTGGGCCTGGGGGGGGGGGAGAATTCCTATTGATCTTACTCTTACGAGAGGACTCAGGACACCAGTGTGCAGATGGTAGTGTGCAAGGTGACCCACCAGCCATCTGTAGATAGGGAAGTGGCTCAAGGGACATTCCCATCAACAAACAACTTTTCTTTTCAGTATGGATCTTTCTCCCTGGTTTATTCCTCTGGAATTAGGAGGACTTTCTTTGTCTTTATTGAATAGCATCCAGTACTTCATTTTTGGAAGGGAGTCCCAGGGATTGAACCCAGGGGCATTTAGCCACTGAGTCACATCCCAGCCCTTTCTTGTATTTTATTTAGAGACAAGGTCTCACTTAGTTGCTTAGGGCCTCCCTAAATTGCTGAGGCTGGCTTTAAACTTACAATCCTCCTGCCTCAGCCTCCTAAGCTGCTGGGATTACAGGTTTGTGCCACTGCACCCAGCAGCTTCTAGTATATTCTTTTTCTCCAACTTTTATTTCTTCCTTAAGTCCAATTACAACAATGCTTTGGGAAAACCATAGTAGAATTTCTGAGATTAGTTTTGTTTTATACTAGTACATTAAAATTTCTGCCATTCAAGGAAGAAATAGAAGGTGAAATGAACTAGGAGGCAAGAACATGGAATGCCAGGTTGAGCTCAGCCCCAGGGAGCCAAGTGGTTCAAGGCAAGTCAGCCCAATGGAATAGGATGGGCCAGTCCCTCTTTTCCCTTCTATCCAGCTGTCCTGGCCTGGAAGAAGCTCAGAATATACCCCCGCTTGGGCTGAAAAGAAGATACCATTAAGACTCTTAGCTGGAGGGAGGAGTCTGGCAGAGTGGGAAGTAGCACACATTCTAGGTGCTTCTGAGTAGAGCAGCTGAGGAATTGACACTGAGTCCCTTCAACAGACACTCCCCTGGTGACTGCAGCAGGGTCTCTGCTCTGAAGCACATAGGAAATGAGAATAAGTTCCAGATGAACATCACCGATGCTCTTTAGGCATCTTCATATCACTTCGAAATATCATGTTCAAAATTGGCCACATATTTAAAAAAAAAACTTTCCTGTTTTTAAGTAGATATTATCAATTCCCCTCAAGAAAAGTGATGGGCAACCTAGAGATTTGGACTTGTAGATCTCATCAGAGATATTTGAACATCTGAACTATTTTCAAGGTCTCTTGGAAATTGCACATTTACACAGATAAGAATAAATAAGCTACCCAAAATGTCAAGCTTCCTTGCTTTTGGGTTAGAATTATACTATTTTGTGTGGTGATGCTTGTTGTCTCATGCTCATCTGAAAAATTGCTTGGAAGTCATCTGTATTTTTTTTTTTTTTCCCTCTCTCTCCCTTTTAATGGTTCTGGGATCAAACATAGGGCCTTGCTCATACTAGGCAAGCATTCTATCACTGGGCTACCCCCCAGCCTCTAACTATACTTTGAGACAATAGTTAAGCAGGGAAAAAGTAATAACCTACACTTATTTGTCATTTACACTTTGTCCTGTTTTGCAGTAGAGTGATTGTGTTTCAACCACTGCTTGGTATTTTGTTTGCTGCTTTTTGTTTTGTTGTAGAACATTGTCTACGACTTTGGGGCCTTGGAGGAAAAACCTAATGAAAAGAACATGAGCGAGAGCAGGTTGGAGGGCTCCTTCTGGCTCACTCTCTCTCATGTCACAGGTGGTGGGGCCAGCAGAGGACACTTGGGGGCCTCTCAGTAAGGAGGAGACTTAGGCCTAGCTCCATAGACACCCCGCCACAGTGGGAGCACAGGTGAATTTCCTTTGTCCTCTTATAAAGCCATTGTGATCACCTGGGCTCTTTGTCCAATTATTTAAGTTCTCCAGGACTGACTCAGCTCCCGATCTTTTGTTCTATCTCCACCTTGTAGCCCATAATTGTCGCTTCTCTGAGTGACTGCCCGGGGCCTCTCTTCACCCCGTGCAGCAGGTAACCAGGCACTGCTTGACATCTTCCCTGAAAGTTCCCGGGTCGTGACTCTCACTTGAGGCCTTATCATGGGCTTCTCTCAAACCTTTAGTAGCAGATGCTTTAATGCAATGCCGTAAATCCCTTATCTTTATATAATCTTTACTGTTTCAAAAATGCTTTAGTGATCATAACCACATGTGAACATCAGTCAGGCCATATTACGTGGGAAGATATTAATATCCTCATTCTGTAAGTAAGGAATAGGGGCTGGACAAGGGTAAGGGACCTGCCCAGTGTCACCCCAGGTGCGAGTGTCAGATCTGGAATATGAACCACTGATGTATCATTTTCTTTCCACCATTTGCTGTTTTTCTAGGTATTCAATTCCAGATATGGTGGCTTTGAAATTGCAGTATCTTACTTTGTAGGACTGCAACAAGTATTTCTGTGGATTTGAGTGAGTTCTGATTATCCCCACTGAGTGGGTGACGAGCTGATCCAGATAGCAGTGAAAGTCAAGGTGCAGTTTCCTTTGCTCAGCAGACTTTCTTTCTCCACTTGATACTCAGACTGGCCAAGGACCAGGGAGCCCTATGACTACATTCCTGTTCTGCTAAGAGAACTGAGAAAACAAAAGTCATCTTGGATAATTAAAGCTGCCCAGTAAACAAGAAGAAATGAGAGCTGTGGCAGAAAGCAGACTCCCTTTGCCCCCCCCCCCCCCCAGTTGCATGCGTTTTGTTCTCTGCTGGTCTCTGTGCCACTTGCTTTCTGCCCCCTCCCCCAGCCACTGTTCACCTTATGCTCTAATTCTGGGTTCACCAAGGCTATGATGAGATTTTATCCAAAGCCTCTCTTCCCTTCATGGAGAAGGCACGGGGCTGACCCCAAAGGAGTGCGTTGACTTTTGTCCTCTAAAGCGTGCAAGTTCAGGCTCCTCCACCCCAGGGAGGAAGCCCATTTCACCAGAGCACGGTCAAGAGCACGGTGTTAGCTACTACTTTAGTTTGGCTGGGAGTCTCAATCCCAGGCAGCGAACACGCTAACACCCTCCTGGGAGGCAGAGAAAGGAATTGCTTCATTCTGAGGCAGCCAAGTGGATAGATGGTGGAAAGCATCTGCTTCGGAAATGCATTTCTCCCAGCAAGTAACATTTACATGATTGTGCCTGCAAATATCACTGTGGCATTTGCTACGTTAAATACTGTGCCTTTGCTGTCCTGACCTTCCCCTCCTTCCCCAGTGCTCCTGGGGTCTGGGAGCTCCACCTCAGGGCAGGGACCTTCCTCGAGGTCCTCTGAGGCCAAGATGTTTCCTTTATAGCCTGAGCAAATGAACCCAGGTGGTGGTCCTCTTATTCTAAGAGGAAATGACAGAATTTTCTTGATGACTCCTTATGGTCTCTATTTTCTGCTTCTCTTATGCCTACAATATGCAAGATGACGGGTCTTTTCCATATATTTTTCACTATGTGACTACAGTACTAGGCCACTTTTATCTTTTGTCTTCTTTGTGTCTATTTTTTTGTACTTGTGTATTGTCTCCCCCAAAGGACAGGTTAATGGCAAAGGACTGTATATTTTACTATACACACAGGTCTGCTAAGTTTAGGTGTAGTGTTTGTGTCTGTGAAATCAATCAGCATAAGGAAGTACCCCGGTGGCTACATATTGTGTTGTGACATGGATTATCTGGACGAGAGGTGCCTCATGTGGAAGAGGGAGGAGAGCAGTAGGGGATGGATAAGCAAAGAGAAGGACAAAATACTGCATTTTTAAAAGTCCCTCTCAAAAACCCTCCTTTCTCCCCACCCCCCAAGAAAAGTATTCATAGCATATCAGTGTTACTTTGGGGTAAAAGAAAAAAGAATGTAAGAAAGGAAAGATGATGAATCAGCCAGCCATATTTATGCATTTATATAAAATCTTGCATATGGATATGTGTAAAGAAATTAACATAGAGCACAATTAAGGACAAGAGAAAGAATACTGTGCACATAACAGACTTTCAGTAAATATCTCGTGAATGAACGGATGGATGCTGAAGAGTATGCTGCATATGATAATTTTATAGATTTGAATTTTCAAGGAGCTATTTATTTGCTAATACAATGCAATGCTTGCAGTGTGTTCTCATAATCAGAATCTCTGCTGTTCTTTGGTTCATGGGTAGGGCGACCTGCCTGAGTACTCTTTGGCTACCCTGCTCACTGACCAGAACTAGTTGGGGTGATTGCTAAAGAGGGAAATGACAGGGTTCCAACCCTGGTGTACTGAGTTAGAGGGGGAGGAAATGGGGCTGGGGAATCTGCATTTTAATAAGCATCCCAGGCGATTTTTATGCTCATTAAGGCTTCAGATCTGTTGCTGTAGGCATTGCTACCTGCCAAAGTGATGCACTGCTTTTATAATTAACTTTATTCAAACAAAGCAAAACAAAGAAGGATTTATTATTTACTATATTAAAAAGCACCCCATTGTCTGACCTTCCTTTGTTTTTTTTACCAGTATTTAAAAGACTAATTCACGTGAACTTCCTAATGTGTAGCTAGAACTTCTAATGAGTCTCTCTAACTTGATGGGAACCAAGTCCCTGAACCGAAAATGACTTCCTCTCTCCTGTGACAGCTCTATGCAATGGTCCCCTGCCCAAATGAAAGAATTTTGGGTCTTCAATCATCTTAAGGCAAATTTCTAAAAACAAAGTGAATAAATACACGAAACATAAACAAGCTTGGAGAATAATATAACAATTGTCCATGTCATCCAGCTTTGTCCAGCCTTAACATTTTGCTATGCATTCTTTGAATACATTTTTTTTCATAAATAAAACATTACAGGGAGAATTATATAGTCTTTCCTGACCCATTTGACTTTCCCTCTTCCCAAAAGGAAACACTGTAGTGAATTCAGTGATCTTATTTCCATACATATTTGTAAAAAAAATTTTTTTTGTAGAATACATTCATACACAATTAGGTTTGACATACTTTAAGCTTGATAAAAATGGTATCGCGTGGTATACATTTCTCTGCAAATAAGGTTGTTTTGCTAAATGATGTACCATATTGACATGTTACTCCAGCTTATATAATATAACATACTTATATAATATGGCTTTGTGTGACAGTCTGTGCAGTATGGAATGAGCAGTATAGTGTGTGGCACCATTTTTTACCTATTCTTTTCGAAGGAAATTTAAATTGCTGTAATTTTTAAATTACCGCGAACAACACTGGAGTGAGTTCTTGGCAGATTTCTCCAGGTGTGTGAAGATTTTATACATCTCACAATGGACTGTGTGTCATAGTGTATGTGCACCTTCAGCTTTAACAAATATTGCCAAAGTGTTCTCCAGGGAAATCGCACCAATTCCCACGACTACTTCTCAAATATTACAGCAAGTTTTCCCTTCTGTGGCCTCAAATTTAAGATCAAAAAGCAGAACAAGCCAAAGAAAGAAAATAGCTCTGCGAATTCACTAATTACCAGGGAACTACTCTGACTGTTCATTTTCTAATCTGGAGGCATTCCATCCGCATGGCCACCTCCCTTCAAACACAACAGTGCACACTGCTCAAGCCCTGGTGACTAGGCATTTGGGAGTGGGGATTCAAAGGGATACACGAAGAGAGACTTATCCTTTGAGAGTGTTAAGAGTAACTGAGAAGCTAAGACCTAAGCAATAAATAAAAGCTAATTATTTAAGTAACAATTTAACAGTAAAAGAGAAAAGATATCCCTGGGTAGTACTGACTCCCCACTGAAGGAACGGTGCCTACATTAATTCTATAGGAGTTCACAAGATGGGGAAGTCGGGAGCGAGGCGATTCTCATTTGCCACAGAATGGTTTCCTAGCAACCGCTGCTGCAGGAGAATCAGCCAGCTCTGCTGTTTTGAACCAGACCTTACTCTCCAGTAGAAAAGTGTCGAATAAGTGCCAGCTTAAGATCGCATTTCACCACGTAAAACTGTACTTGAAGTATAGGACGTTGAACCAAGGTCCAAAGTGGAACCAACAAAGGTGGACACGTGGAAATGAAGTGGCATCAGATTTAGGGACCTGGACCCCTAATCTTTCCCAGGAGTGGGGGTCAGGCAGTGGGCAGTGAAGGGACAGTCTCAGGGAGAGTGGGAGGGGCCACAGAAGCCCGCACTGGGCGGAGCCACTCCCCAGCCCTGCCAGCCCTAAAGGTGGAGGGTGGGGAAGTGAGTGGTGGAGCCTTATTCCTGGAGGGTCCCCTGTTGGCACCAGCGTCTGTGTTGTCCCAGGAGGTGAGCTCCAAAGAGCTCATCCTCTTTCCTGACAGGAAAACAGCATGCGCCTGACTGCTCATTTTTCTCTCGAGGCTTCTCACCACTTCTGATGGTGACAGTCTGATTGGAAGATGGGCACCTCCTAGATGCTCGTGGGAAGAAAGCCACCCAGGGCCTCGTGGACTGTATTTTGAAACTTAGCGGAGGGAACAGCCCTTGTTGAAGGCAAGGAAGAAACTTGTCAGCCAGCACCCCTCCACCAAGAAGACACTTTGGGGCCCCTAAGGTAGAAATGTAGACTCACAGGAGGTCTGGAGCTGGCAGAGACCTTTATACACAGTGTAAAAAGAACGGGATGGTTCTGCCTTGTTTAATCAAATTTGTGCCTGACTTCTCTGGGAGAGGAAAGCGTCTCTTTGTCTTTCTTCCTCTGTACAAAAACAAATATTCTCAGATACTCGCAGAGACATTAGCCAGAAAAGGCTTAGTATTTTCTTTTTTTAAGCTTAGTCAATAAAACTGAGAATAAAATATAAATTAGAAGATCCTAGCTGGGCGCGGGGGCACACGCCTGTAATCCCAGCGACTTGGGAGGCTGAGGCAGGAGGATCAAAGCTCAAAGTCAGCCTCAGCAAATTAGTGAGGCCCTAAGCAACTCAATGAGACTCTCTCTCTAAATACAATACAAAAAAGGGCTAGGGATGTGGCTCAGTGGTTAAGCACATCCTGGGTTCAATCTGAACCCCCCCACCCCCCGCAAAAAAAAAAATCCTGAAAAGTTCTTATTATTCTTGAAATTTCTTAAGGTTTTCCAGCACTACAAATCAGGGATTTTATTGGACATCCAGTTGTTAGATATTTACCAGCACACTCCTGGGGCAGATGTCACCTCTGACTGACAACACAGCTGTAAATCCTTGGACATTCTGTTCACTATTGTTTGTCACCCAGTTTGTGTGCATCCAGGTCTAAGCTAAATACAATCAGAAAATTTTGTTTTTTACTTCTTAAATTAAAAAAAGAAAAAAGACATTAAAATCTCCACGTAGAATAATCTATTCTGTAACTGTTGGCATACTGTTTTGTTTTGTGGGATAATCCACACCACTAGAAACCTCTGTTCCCAGGGGAAACAGAGACATCTCTGTAGAGCTAATTCAACCTTCTCGAACTTTCCTTATTTTATCTTTCATGGTGGTTCCAGCCTAATGGCTGTTGTGCTTGTTGGAGCTCCTTTCTGTAGCAGCTTTTATGCGACACCCTGCGCTGACCCCTGGAGGACCAGAGTCAGAAGTGCCTTTGGCTCATGCTGCTTATTAGCGGTTTAGCTCCTTGAGTGCTAAGCCTACGCCCCCCTGCTGGATAAATCCCTTGTTTTTTCCTCTTGGTTGCACTAAGATAATCACTAAGTATTCATCACACAAGAGCAGTGTGCTAGGCACTGGTCCGTCTGGAAAACAGGAGGTGTTTTTTTTTTTTTTTTTTTTTTTCCCACTAAAGCTCAGAGCCAACCCAGGGCAATGTGAATTTAATGAAGTTGGAAAGAGCCCAGGAGACAGGTATATAATGGGAGATCTGTCCCTGGTCCATTAGAAAGCCAGAACAGCTAATATTAGGGTCTGTACAATGTTGAGTGTTCTTGGTACACTTTTGATGATGTTCCTATATTCTTAAAGAAAAAAAAAAAAACAGTAATGAAAATGTACTGTTTCTTGAATTTGCAGGTTAAGTTCTTTAGATAGACTGGGTATCTATCCATCCATCTATCCTTTCCATGACAACTCATTAAACATTACAAAATCTAGGATCAAGTTCTTCCAGACTCTAGGGGACACCATGCCTATGGGTAGACTAAGCTTTGTGGGGCAGAGTATGCAGAGATGGTAGAAAGCTTACCTACTATGGGTTCACTTCTTTTAGGATGCTGGTTGTTGTGGGTGATACCAATGAATAAGAGGTTTTTTTTTTTTTTTTCCTCTGAAGAGTTTATTCCCATAGAAGAATTTATAATCTAAATTTTAAATCAGACAACTGTTGGTCACCATGTCACCTGCAGTGACAAGATGTAGATTTCATACCTCCTGTGCATTCCACTCATTTTGGTCTCTAAACAAGATGTCTTCAAAAAGGGAAAGGGAAAATACATGAGAAAGTATAAAAGGAATCACTGACATGAATGTGTAAGTTCTTCTCCTTGACCTCCTTTCCTAGGTTCCCCACTTCTCAGAAAAGAAAAGTTAACTAGAGCCAAACCTGATCTCCTGCATAGCTCCTATCGTATTGTGAGGGACATAGCCCAGCCCAGCCTCTCTATCCCCTGCTGCTGTGTCAGAGGCTCTGTAGCATGTCCACGGTGTCTCGGGAAAAGCCCCAGAAGAAGTGGTAATTTAGTGGATGATCACGTTCCACTAGTTGAGTCTCACGCTGTGTTGGTCCCATAGATGCAATTAGTTACCCGACAGCAGAGAGCTTGTTCTGTTGTTGGCAGGTACCCTGGCACATTATCCATGAAACAGATGGCTGCTGGTTCCACAAATTAGATTTCCAGATGATTGTATAGTAGTGTGTCAACCAGCCACTCCTGCTTTGCCCTTCTTGCCTCGTTGACAAATCAAAATGAGTCCAGGTAATGCACTGACCTCCCACCAATTAACCATTCCTCTGGGAGGGAACACAGTTGAGACAGGGTCTGAGGGAGGGCAGGAGAGTCTGCTCTCTGAAGCCATTTAGTTAATCTGCAAGGTGTACCTCTTCTTGCCCTTTCCTTGAATCCCCATTCTGGCTTTCCCAAATGATCTATGTACTCACCTGAAGGTGCCTGATCACTCTTGGATTTGCCTTGAGCACCAGATTGGACAGCTTCTCTGGTTCAGGTCTGGTTCATATTGATGTGATGCAAGTAGGAATTTTGCCTCATCTCTGAAGGGCGAAATAGGAGGGTCTTCTGCGGTAGAACTGCTGTCAGCCTTCTCCTGCCCCCACACCCCTTTCTTGGAGGATTTATATTACCCCAAGCCCAGGGTAGTCCTTCTACCTACCATACAGTCCTCTGCCTACCCCAACTGCAGTTGATTAAGAAGGAACCAATTCTGACTAGTCAGAAGCCAATTAGATTTCCTGTCTTGAAGAATGAAGAGAGGGTTCAGGAAGCAGAACAGTATCAATTTACAGGCACAAGGGGGAGCGTCTAGGCATTATTGCAGAAGCCCTTAGAATGCTCCAGGCTTCAGAATCTACCTTGTCACCTTTTTATGAATTCCATTTCATCCAGATCTTTAGGATAAATCTCCCTTTATTTAAATTTGTATGAGTGGTTTCTGTGCAAATGATTCTTCTCTAATATCTTTCCTTAATCTATTTCCTTTCCCAAGGGAAATCACAGAAACCATATCACTACCTATCCCCAAATTCTGAAATGTCAAATGCCCACACAGGTACCTGGCAGAACATTACTGAGCCAGAACCATGATAAAGTTCAATTACGGAGGGAGTGGGGTCTTACCTGAGCACCTTCACCTGTACCCATTAGTGAAACTCACATTGCCCATGTCTCCAGTTGACAAGATGACCAATCTGAAGGAGTGGCCCTTCTTTGTCTTGAACTTGTCCAGCTAGTGCTGTTTGGGTCATCAAACAAACTGGGTGGGGTCCTAATTGTATCTGTTGATTTTCTTGCTTTTATAAGAAGATGGTTTAGAATAGAGAGAAGTGGTATCTCTCATGACAGAAGTAACTTGGGACATGGTCCCCAGCAAGGAGCCAGCAAGGGTCAGGTCAGGGATGGGCTTTGGTGACAGACAGATATCTACTAGAGGCAGGTTTAGGAGCCCAGCTACCTGAAGAAGAGGTCAGTAGTTTGGGGTTTACTTTGATTGCTTTTGCTTATTTGTCTTTCCCAGTTTTTAACACACATGTCTGCCAGGGTGTTTCCAAAAACCCTTGGTGGTTAGTTCTGTGGGTCTGAAGAGAGGGACCTTCCAGATTCCTTGCCTGTGATGGCATAGGAGAGATGCTTACTGCTCTCATCTGGGCTCCATTACACTTGGGACCTTTGAGGTCACACCCTGGTCAACTTAACCAGAAACTATGGTCAACTGTTGGAGGTGGTCCTGATATGGACCTCCCTGGAACTGCTGGACAGCTGTGAGAGGGAGTTAGAGTGAAGCACTTTCTCTGTTGTCACTTTGTATTGGACCAAAAGCACACTAAGGGATAGTGACGGTGAGTGATGAGCTTCTCTCCTTCTCTAACATGCTCCTTTGGTATGTTTGAGTCTGTTTATACACTTGGTGACCTGTCCCTGATGCCTGGGGGCGGGCTAGACCAGGTCGATGATCCCCTTGGGCCAGTAATGTGTGAGTCTGCGGTTTATAAGGCAAGCGGTGAGATCTGACCTCAGGAAAAGGCAGAGAAAACTGCAAGAAGATCATTTCCAGATGTTTCTAGCTTTAGAACATAGCCACCTACCTGCCTCCTGCCATCAGGCTGGTGCTCCATGACACAAAGTTAGCAGAGTCTTCAGTAGGAATCAACCCCGTTCCCATGGTCTGTGATAGTTTACCTTCTGTGCCTTCATGATGAACTGTTGTTGCTTTTCTTGAAATCCCTAGGAGGTTATAACCAGGTGACTGTGAAATGTAAATAATTCCAAACTGGAAAGATGGGGAAAATATTAAGATCCAACCCCAACCAATGGCCACGTTATAGGCTGCCACAGATGGAAAGCTGGCTTCTCTGTGCCTCATGGGGTGGGACGTCTGTAATTGGGGCAAGTGGCTTGCCCTGCTCTTCTTCCTGGGTGAGTAACCACTCTTGGCCTTTCTTGCATAGAAGTGCCTTTTGGTCTGAAATCCGTGACTTTTTGGAACACTGGCAATTTGAAAAGATGATCTCTTCAATGGCTAGAAAAACTTAAACCCTCATGGCAAGATTGAAAACAAAATGTAGCCAAGGCAAAAATACATCAAAGGACAAATAAACCATAAAGTCTGCAGTAAGTGCAAGGAGAGATGGTTTTACAGGGGAGTGTCCGAGGCCTGGCCCTTCCCTTTCAACAGCCCTTTCCTGCCAGGCTGTGCAATTCAAGACTAAAATTGTGTCAATACTGTGTTGGAGTCCACGTTAGGCCTTGTCAGGCAATGTCTATCTGGTGTTTGCTTTATGAAGGACTTGGGATTAAGAGGTGAGTGAGGAGGGAAAGAAGGGACTTGAAGAACTGGCTCTTATAGTCACAGAATTTGCAATCTCATTGGGAGATATCCTGCAGTTTTCTGAAATCAGAAACTGCAAAGTACCAATGGCATCAGGGGCATGAGGCGGCGGGAGGAACTGCAGAAGGAAATTCCATCAATCTTGGCTGGGAAATTTGGTAAACACATTTTGAGTTACATCCATACAAGTTCTGGATCAGGAGGGTCTTTGATTTCTTAGCTTCTCAAATGCCAAAGGTGGTTTGGTAGATGTTCTATCAACATCACCGGGAACTTTCACCACTGGGCCTGTTAACTAGAACCAACTTCTGTTCTCTTTGAAGTCCTGTGAAGTGAGAATTTATTTCTTGCCCTTTCTGTGATGGGATGGTACTGTTACACAGCAATAAATCATTGTCACCCTTTCACTAATAATATAGGTGAAGTTAGTATTCTCTGGGATATAAGTGTAATCATATATCTGGCCACATGTATAGGGAAAAGAATACATATGCATATGGCAAGAGTGTGAGTCTGAATGCTTACGTGTGTACTCAGTATCGGTGTGCACAGGCCAGTGACCCCAATAAAATGGGAGACTGCTTTGATTTTCAGGACTAGTTCTCAGGAGGCTGCTTATTCCAGGTAACTGACACCACGAGGCATTGGCCTGATGATTGGGCCCCAGGAGTCAAGCAGAGGCTCCTAGAGGGTTTGGTTTATTTAACCAAGCTGAATAGCAGGCTTTGTCTCTTATTGCTTAAAGTACCCTTTCATTAAAACAGCTAATCACATGCATTTCCTAAAACATTACTGCTGACTTTTAAAAAATGGCTGAATTGGAGAGCATTAATTAAACAATTGAGAACTCATGGGCCTGGGGTGGATGTGTTTAACAAATTTTGGCACCTTGGTAGGAATACCCAGTGAACTGTGAAAGACAGAAATCAGGGTTGAGTCAAAGGATGTGCTATACCCTAGAGTGGGTACAGAGTTTTTAATCTAGAATAAGTATAAGAAGCCAAAGAAGAGAGTAACTTCAAGTTTTAGATTGATTCTTGGGATGAAGATCAATAAGATGTTGAAGCAAATGAAGATTGGATGCATATGACTGTAACACTCCTCAGTGAGAGAGGAGAATCTCTGTGTACTGTCTCCTCCAGATAAAACATTCCTTGGGACCAAGTTGGAGACAGAATGATGGGTCGATTTAATTCAGCATAGGAAGCCCTTTGCAAGGCTGACAGCAGCTCTCTTCATTAAAGTGATGTGTGATATTATGTATGACCTTGTCTAAGACAATTAAGAACCTAAAATAAATAGAGTGGCTCTGGCTCCGTTGACCGCCAGCTCAATAAGGACCTGCCAAGTTTGTGTAACTTCAACTGCATTAGGAGAAGCCTCGAGACGAGAATTAGGGAGAGAATAGTCCTGCTGCATTCTCCCCGGAACAGATCACTTCTGGAATGATCTCTTCCAGAGATGCAATGTGAGGTGTCACTGACATTTCAACTTTTACCATGCTCTAGAATACTCAGGGGATTCCTTTGATATCTTGCTGGGCCTTGCAATGTGGCAGATGAGAAAACTGAGGCTCAGAGAGGATGAAAGGCTGAAGGCAGAAGCTCCAGATCTTAGACACAGCTCTCTGGCTTCAGGGCTGTTATTTCTACTATGCCGAGTTGCTTCTCTGAAGTGCAACAAGCCCGCAGGCAGGTGGCCAAGGCTGAGGATTCTGGAAGCCACAGCCCAGAGGGACCTTTTAAAGAAACTGGAGATGCCTGGCCTAAAAAGAGATGCTTTTAGGGGGCCCCTGATAGCTGTTGTCAAATATTTGAAACCTGTCCTATGGAGCAGGGAGGAGACTTCTTTGTGGCTCCAGAGGGCAGAATTAGGACTAATTGATTGGATTTATGCATGAAGCCAGAGGGTGAATGCAAAACCGTGTCTGCAAGAGAGTGATGAGTGTTGGCGCTGCAAATTGTGTCCACATAGGTCAACAAAGCAAGGACCTGAGAACAGGTGGTCCTGGGAAAGCAACAGCCAGCAGGGCATCTGCACGGGAGGGAGGAAGGGTCATCAGTGCCAACATCTGCAGCTGGATTTTGACTGCTTTTTGT
Source organism: Callospermophilus lateralis (assembly GCF_048772815.1). NCBI lineage: Eukaryota > Metazoa > Chordata > Mammalia > Rodentia > Sciuridae > Callospermophilus > Callospermophilus lateralis. The sequence continues at coordinate 65,487,991 of NC_135307.1, read as the reverse complement.
GGGCATGTGGAATCAGTCTACACCCCACCCCTGGGTAGATTCTGAGTCCCCTCCTAGAAGTTTCCTCTCACTGGGGGGCCTTGTCCTGGAAGAAAGCCCTGGCTGGTCAAGTTCAAATTCATGGTTCAGAGCCCATGGCAGACCCCATGCACTCACAGCTGCTGCTCTCGGGCCTGCTCTGCTTGCCATCTGTTCCTGTTTTGGGTTCTCCTGTTCTGGGTCTGAGGAGCTCTGGGCTTTCGCTTGGCCCCCTCACAGATGCTGACAGCACTCAGGGCTTATGGCTGTTGGTGATTTGTTGCTTATGGCTGCTTTGTGGAAGCTCCTGGAAACAGCCAGTTTTGTGATACATGTTGTCATGTCCATGGCCAGGTTTTTTTGGTGTCGCTACTTACTAGGTCTTTCTGGTTTTAGGTGAGGATTTAGGAAGATCCGAAACCTGGGCCGCCACCACTGTCACCATCTCTTGTCAGACACGCTTCCCTGGGCGGTGACTGTTGGTGAATTCAGCTCCTCTTTCTCTCAGCAAGCTGTCTACTGATGGGAACCTGCAGATTTTTGTTGAAGACAATTGTCTCTTAGAAACTACTATTAACATATAACAAAACACAAACCTTCTGTGAAGGGGCTCAGAATTACAAAATAAGTTAATCTCTGCTAGAACATAATTTAGAACAGAAAGCTGCAGATCTGATCGCAGATAGAGGTGTTTTTTTTTTCACAGTGAGTTATGGACCTGGGCCTAGTAAAATATGCCCTGGCTCCAGACTTTGCATTTTCCGCCCCAGTGGAGAACAGTGCTCACAGTTGGGTGTCAGGCTCAGTAATCTGTCGGTTTTGCCTGACTAAAGTCACATCATTGATTGATGCCAAATCTTGCTCAATTAAAGGTTCATTTTTCTTTTGGCCGCTGGCAAGTGCAACATTGATTATGGGTTATTAGCATCCGCCCCTCTTAGATCTCAGATGCGCTGAGAACATTTTCCTGCATACCAATTACAGTAGCAGTGACCACAGCTGGGAATCACCTTTCCATTTTGGGCCCAAGGACATTGCTAGTATGTCTGACTGCAGATGGGATTTGTTCAGTCAGGCCCTTCCTAGCAAGGTTAAAAGTGAATAAGGAAATTTTCCCACCCTTCATCTTACTCTCTGCCCCTCCCCACCCCAAGTCAAGAGAAATGGTGATTTTAAAAAATAACATCGGGGTTCTTTTTACTTGTCCATTTGTTTGTTTATTCTTTCTTCTATTCAACAAATATTTTTGAATGCTGACTTGTGGGAGAAATTGAAAAAGTACAGAGACTGGAGAGATGAGATGAAGTGTCCTAAACCATACATGAAGGAGCCTCCGTATCATAGGTGTTCCCAGCAGGATATGCAAATTGTGCAAACTGTGTTCTCACCACACCCTTCCTCTGGGGTGTTCTAGAAGAGAGAAGCCAGCACCGGGTACTCTTTCAGTTTTCTCTTGCTGTCTGCCACTTTGGGAGATCTCTATAAACCCCCAAGCCCTTGGGGACTCATGGGGGGCCCTGCCACCGACACCTAGACTTTACAGGAATGCCAACAGCTGTTCTTCCCTGCAGGCGAAGGCCCCAGGAGCTCTGTGATGGAATAGGGTCCTCATCCCAGGGCTGCCCTGTAATTTCCTTTGGGCTCCTGCCTCTGTCCCAATATTGGCCCCCCCCATCTCCACCATGACCCAGTGTGTTTGTTTTCTAGGGCTCTTGGAGGAAGTTACCAGTGGTTTAAAATATCATAATTTTTTTATCTTATAGTTCTGGATGTCAGAAGTCTCACAGGTCTAAAATCCAGGTGTTGACCAGGCAGGTCAATGCTCCTTCTAGAGGCTTGAGGCGAGAATCCAGGTCATGGCCTTTTCCAGTTTCCAGGAACACTTCCATTCCTGGACTCATGGTGCTCCTCTCTGACTTATGCTGTTGCTGCCATATTGGTTGATTGGGATCCTCTTGCCTCTGTTTTAAAGTTCCCTGTGATTACACTGGGCTGCCTTGTATAGTCCAGGATAATCTCCCTATCCCAAGGTCCTTAACTCAATCACATTGGCAAAGTCCATTTGCTATGCAAGGCAACACTCACAGGTCCTGGGAAATTAGGATGTGGACATCTTCAGAGTGGGAGCATTACCCTGTCTGCCCTGCCTCACCTTCATTCTCCTGAGACCAAGGCAGGGGGAAGCCCTCAACTCCAGCTCAGCTCCAATGAGCTTGGTCTGTGTCAAAATGACAGTAATGAGCGCTAACATTTAATGAGTGCTTGCCACGAAAATCCCAGGCCACATAAGAGCTTTAGATGCATTTTCTCATTTATTTTCTCTCCAAGATCTTAGGAAGCTGAGGATATGAAGGCATGAAGGTTAAATAGCTTGCTCAATATAATCAAACTCGGAAGCCTCAGAGCTGGCAGCCTGACTCAGATGATATGGCTTTCCTGGAAAAGAAGGTGGACTAGGGAGGCAGGGGACAGAGAGATAAAGAGCTATTCCCAAATGCTGCTTGCAGCAGCAGCACTTGAAATATCTCATATAAAAGGCGGGACATAAAACTTCTCAAATGTCTTTGTGGCCTGTGTCAATTAAACACTGTCGCTTTAGGAGGCTGTTAATCAGAAATTTCTGTTTGAAAAAAATAATGCTGCAGAAGCAAGCGTGGCTTCTCGAGCAGTTGCAGAATAACTGTCAAGTTAGTTAGAGGACATGCTCTCCACTCTTACCCTTTGTGGTTTGTTATGATTCTACTGCAAAAATGCCTCGAGTGCTTTTGCTAACCACAGTCCCCAATTGGGTCTCTCATTTTCTGGCTTATGATTAGCAGTGACGTCCCTGCAGGTCTTCAGGGGTCCGATTTTCTTGTTGGAACTAGCAAATCTTTGCTAGAACTCTGCTCCTATAATCCATCTGACTGCTATGTGAAAGATCAGTCTGGAGATCAGAGTTTAAGGGAATAAAAAGGTCTCAGAACACTTGCCCTAAAGAACATGAGTCTGTGGAGAATCCAAGAAATGAAAATAAAATGCCCGGTTTGGTTACAAGGCCAATGAGACAAGTCTTGTCTGTGGTTTGGTGTGAAATAATGTCTTTAATCCTCAGCTCACGGGAGCTGGTTGCTCTGATGAACGTTGGTCAGCTTTGGATTGGAGTCTTCATGGCCCCTGGACTGATATTCGGGGCTGTTTTCAGGCACAGTAAATACTTGTCTTGTCAGATGGCATTTGGCTGTTCACATGTCTTATTTAAGAGATAAATGTCAGGGATCTCTCTCGTCTCTCTGGTATGAACTACAGGGAGACACACACACATCAATGTATCGCCTACTTCCCTAACAACTGTGAGTGAAGCTGCAGATAAAGACTAATATCTTCAGGGTTCTCATATCCTGATTGGGTTTGTGTCAAATCCAAGTGAAACCACACAATCCTCAGCAACACATGGGCCCTCAAGAGTGCAGCCTATTCTGGACCAGAAGCAATTTCTGTTCTGACATGTCTCTGTTATTAAAAAGTTAAGGAAAGTAGAGAAGGGAATATAAAGATTAGATTTTTGTAAGATGAAATTACAAAGTTAATGGTGCTGAGCTGTCTGTTTGGAGAAGTGAGGAAATTCACAGTGACTTTATGAGATATTGGAAATCCACAGGAAAGATCAAACAGGAGAAGGAAAAGAGAGAAAAAAAGAAAAAGGAACACTTAGGCTTGATGGGTATCGTCAAGATTACAGGGATAAAGGGTATTTATCAATTAGAAGAGATCAAGCATTGGGGTATCTTGCCAGAGCTGCAAGTTTAAAGAGTACAGCAGGTGACGATGTCATAGGGTCACAGCAGCCTACTCATAAATAGCACGTGACTCGCTGGGAAACGCAGGTGTCTGCATGCGTCTGTGCGCATGCGCATGCACAGACTTATAGAAAAGCAGAGGCAATGATCTTGGCTGCCTTTCGGGAACTTGTCTCAAGCTGAGGAAGGAGAGGTGGTGAGAAGCAGCCAGAGGTTTATTTACAGTTGTCCTATCATCCCCATTGCCCAGGGAACAGTCTAGGAACAGCCCTGGGTGAACTAAGTCCCAGGAGGCTTGGGAGTACTAATGGTGTGTAGTTTTGCTTTCAGAATGAGTGTTCTCCCCAGCAAAGATTGAAGAGTGAGCTTTATTAAAACTACCTTTTGTGCCTCTGAAACCTAGAGACCAACAATTATTTGACATTTTGAAGTTGTAAACTAACTTTCATGTAACTCATATGACATTCTACTGAGAGGGAATAGGTAGGCATGAGTGGGAAGGTGGAAAATTAGGGCTTAATTCTACAGGCTGAGCCTCTGTGCTAACTCTCAATATGTTTTTAAAGAAACAACTTACACAAAGTCATTCTGGCCCTGCTCTAACTTAAGATAATACTCCATAATGATAAATTCATACAGTTGAGAATTACTTGACCAAGACTCCTCCTTTGATAAAGAGAAAGACAGAGGACCCTGACCAGAGGCTGGAGAGCTCAACCTCCACAGATCTGTGCAATTAAATTCCAGATAAAATTGTCTGGCATGGCCAAGATGACTAAGGTTGCCTTTAGGTCCTTGGCATGTTATTTAATCATATTGTAATTATAAACTTTTGCCCCTGTGGGTTTCACTTAGACCCTCATTAGTAAGCCATATGTAATAGTGATTTAGAAATCTGATATAAGCCCACTGTCAATCAAGAGCTAGGAGATGGTACTTGGGCAGGACCCTCCAGAACTTCCCTCAAGCCCAGTGAAAGCTGGGACACAAGGAAAGGACACAAAGTGGGTCCTCTTAGAGGACATACTCTCCCCCTTGAAGATGGTTCCTCCTCCTTCTTTCTAATGAACTTTCCTATACTTTTACTGTACTTTGTATCTTGTTTGCCGAGGACACAATGCAATCATCAATAACACTGTGGGCTTCCCAGCAACCACAGTAGGAAGGTGGGTCATGACCCCTATTGGGTACACAGGAAACCGAGACCCAGGAAGCTCCATAACTAACTATTCAAAGTCAGCATCAAAGCAGGGCAAGATACCTCTGGAGTCCACATTCTGATGCATTTCCTTTGTTTTTTATTCTTATTCATTGCTCCACACAATCCCTTGTCCAATCAGAACCTTTCATCACTTATGTCCATGGGGCAGAAGAAAACCCAGCACTTTGGTTCAGAGGCTTTATTCCAACTTTGGAGTGAACATGGAGATGAAAGTTCAAAACTTTCCTGATGCTTTCTAAGCAGGATCCTAATCTGCACTCTTAGCTTCATGCTGATCCTTGCCTTTCCAGTTTATGCCAGCTCTTTTGGGGGGGAGATGACCAGTGTCTCATTGGGGGGTTCTTCTGCCCAGAGGAACCCAAGCCACCCTAAATCTTAATATCTGGAATAATTAACAAATAATAAGACACAAACACTCAGAAATATATTTATAAAGGCGAAGCCCCCGATCGATCTAGTTCACATGGGTTGTTGCAATAGACAAAGACAAAATGGCTCTGGTAGTTTATTTAAGGAGGTACATAGAGGCAGGGGTAAGGTTTCAAGGGCAGAGTCTTGCTTTGTGAGTGTTGCAGTCAGCAGGTTGATTGACATCTTGGCACGTCACACCCATCTCAGGTGCTGTGTGGGATCTTAGGTAGAGCTTGAGGAGGAAGTTCATCTGCATCAGGTGGTCAATCCCTGTGGGAGTGCCCCAGGGATTTCACAGTGCCAGGCTTATCCCCTCAGGAGGCTACTGTGTGCAACATAGTTCACACACAGCCCACAGATGGTTGTGACAAGCTCCACTCTCCTGCAGTCTTCAAACACCTGGACCAAAGCCCATAAGCATACTCAGCAGTTAATCCCTCCTTTGACAGCTGCTGTGAGCACCTACTGCACACCAGGCACTGAGAATCCAATGGTACCTATATGAATTTATGGATTAGTCACATCCATATTTCGAAATAAATAATTATATAATCAAAAAATTAATAATTATTTGATATAAATTTGATGTGAAATACTCTCAGAAGGAAACATAATTCCACCCAGGGAGAAGAAGGCTGTGTTCAAGAAGCATGCATTGACGAGAACTGGATTAGTGGAGAGAGAGAGAAGCTGTGTGGTATGTCCATCACCTGCCTCCAGGCCCATTCTCTGATTCCTGTAGAGCAACATGGGCTCTCGTGGCCTTCGACCTCTGGGTGGGTTTGGCCAGTGGGAGATCCCTGCAGTATGGCAGTGAATGGAAGGGGAGAGATGTGGAGATATTTCCACCTGGGTCCCTGCCTGCTGGGCTACAGCTTGTCACAGTTGTTCTGCTTTACAGGAGGTCACAGCTACTGTCTGGAAACTCTTCTCCTATAAGCCCAGCTTCTTGCCCTTGCTTCTTTAGACTGAGGAATGACAATATCTGGTTCAAGACGAGACTAGAGAGAGAGACCAGGGCCCAGGATATGGTATACAGCTATGCAGGATGTGCACTGAAGAATTTCAAGGGAGTCTCTCTACAGAGTATAGTATGAATGGTGGCCCCTGAAATTAAACACATGGTGGTCCTGCAGGGGTCTGGCCTTATGGGTCTTGTTAAGGGCCTGGGTCTAGATTCTAAGAGCAATGGAAGTGTGTGTGTGTGTGTGTGTGTGTGTGTGTGTGTATGTGTGTGTGTGTGTGTAGGGGAAAGAGAGAGAGAGAGAGAGAGAAGACTGGTGAAGAGGTAGTATTGTTGATCAGGTGGAAGAAGATGGTGAGGTTTGGATAGTGATGCCAGGGGATAGAGGGAAATGGATGAACTTGAGAAACATGGATTTCATGGAGAGGGTAGAGAAGGACGTGTTGGAGATGGTTCTGGGTTAACTCTGGCCAGCACAGCTAGTTAGATGATGGTGCCACTCCTGGGCTCAAGGGTTCTGGACCAGGGCCACTCTAGGGGCAAGGCTTTAAGTTATCCAAGGGTGACTTCAGAGCAAGCAGTGCTACCCGGAGCCTCAGGGAGATGAGAACTGCAAACTGTCCCCTGGATTTAGCACCTTGGAGATCACAGGTGAGTTGTGTTGGTGAAGCAAAAAGCCAGATTGGAGTGGGCTGAGCACTGAGTGAGGGGTGAGCAAATGTAGCCAGTGGGGCTGGACAGCTCTTCTGAGAAGAGAGACAGGCAGCTAGGTGTAGGGGAGGGTGGGGCGAGGAAGAGGACCTTTTGTTTCAACCAAGAGAGGGAGCATCATTGGGGAAATTCAACGAAAACACAGAGGTAGCATGTCCAAAAGAGAGAAAGGATCTCGGAAAGTAAAGACTACCAGGAAGGAGGTGATGGCCCCCAAACCAGGTGAAGGGACTTGCCTTCGATTGCCTGAGATTGAACTTCCTTATGGGGGTAAAAGGAATGGAGGAGAAAGGAAAGGAAAGGTGGATGGTGGCAGGGTATAGCTGTGAGTGTGACACTGAAGGACTTTCCATTTCCCATGTGAAGTGGGAAGTGTTATACAGATGTCATCTGCTCAGAGCAAGGGGTGAGTGTGAGTGAGGTATGAACATGTGTGCACACGTGTGTGTACTAGTGGTCAGAGCTCACGTGCTCATCTAGTGTTTCAAGGAAAGCCTAGAAGATTTGAGATGATCTCGTATTAAATGGACAGTTCACATGATAGGGTCAGAAAAAGCCAGTCCCAGTCCAGTGCCAGGCTTATGGGGGGACATCAGCATCTGTTGAAGGGAGCAGAGGAGCTGGGGCCCCTCGAGCATGGCTTCCAGCTTTCCTGCTGCACCCCCCTGGTCTATAGGGACAGCAGATGAGGGGAGAAAATCAAAAGATGAACTTCAAAGGTTACTGTGATATTTATAGGGTTGCAGATGAAAATAGAAAATGTGGCTGTGGCTTAAGTGTGAGGAAGAGAAATTGATCACTCAGAAATTGATCAATCTGTCTTTCTCTTACAAGCAGGTCTGTGGAGACATCCTTGCTAAGATGTGAACACATGGGCGAGTGAAGTCAGTGTTCAGTCCTGGGTAGCTGTGGACTATTTCTCATGTGTGCTGCCTATTTGAGGGTCATTTTATAAATTACTATTAGGAAGAACCTCATTCCCCTGGTCTCCGGCCTTCATCAAGAATTTCAGCTCTACTCCCAGGAGGAACCAGTGCAGAGAGGTGCTTTTCTTCTTCTTGCTTATAAGGTACAACACGAGGAAGCCACTTGACTATGGGTCCATGCCTCTGCCACTCTTTGGTCTCTACTGGCTGCAAAGTTAGCATGTTGGTCCCCATTTTTCTTGTATCTAGTTGACTCAGATCATGAATGAGGAGGAAGGTAACTTATCACTCTCCCTCAAACTACCCCAGCCACTGGTTAAGGGTTTGTTAACACCAGACACCAGGCCTGGGTTTTCACTCCTCATTTCATCTCCTAACAACTTGTGAGGCCCATCTTTTAATCCCCATTTACTTATCTCATTTAATCCTTAAAATAACCGTATGGAATCAGTCTATATTATTATTTTTAAAATTTTTAATCTTTTTTTTCTTTTACAATTGGTGCTTTATAATTATACACAATAGTGGGATATATTGTGACATATTTGTATATGCACATAACATAATGTGATCCATTTCACTCCCCAGTATCTCCCCTTGTACTTACAAGGTCAAGTTTCAAATGCAAGTGTGGGATTTGTGAGTCTAGAATACCTCATTGAACGTTGCCATTAAAATTAAAATCCTGTTTCCTGCTTGAATAGTGTCTTCTCTCTCTCTCTCTTCCCAAACCCTTCCTGCGCGATCTCAAACTCTTATTAGAGGCAATTACTGAGTATAGGCCGGAGCTAAGACAATGTAGGTTATAATCCTGCTCACTCATGGATCGGTTCAGACCCCTGCTTTCTGTGCCTGTTCCATTGCAGCCTGGACTCTCTCTCAGGAAGTAAGTACTTTTTTTTTTTTTTTTTTTGCAGAATATGTTAGCTGAATAAGACTATGAGGATCCTCAAAAGCAACTTGAAGACACAGTGGCTGCTTTTGCTGAGCTGGCTTTCAGAACTTTGTACACCTTGGAGAGAGATGTATTTCCCTGTCCCTCAAGCCTTTAGCAAGTTTTACTCCATTTTCAGACAAATAAATTCCCGAAGGAAAGATTTTGCAGCTGCGTGCATTGGCACACACTTGTAATCTCAGGTTCTTGGGAGGCTGAAACAGAGGATCACAAGTTTAAGGTCAGTCTGGGCCATTTGTGAGACCCTTTCTTAAAATAAAAAATTTTTTTAAAAGCTGGAGATATAGCTCAGTGTAAAGTGCCTCTGGGTACCATCTCTAGTACAAAAAGAAGAAGGAAAAAAAATTAGGACCCAGATGTATGTTTTTGGCTCAGTATACATTGAGCCCTAAATGCCCCACGATCTCTTCACCTCCCCCTTCCAGTTTTGCTGAGCCCTGGAGAAATATTCAGGCACAGTCAGGGATATTTGGAGCCTGCTTGGCTCTGGGCCACTGAGATTTGGATGCTCTAAGGCTTCACTTTGTTTCTTCTACTAACTTTCCAATTTGAATGTATTTAAATTGTCACTAGATTGTACAGCCTTGCTTCAAATCATTTGTTCCTTTGTGAAATGAAAAGAGTTTTCTTAAGATGCAAATGATTATGCAAATCGTGGCTCCCTACCACCATTTCCTCCTTCCTAACCCAGTTTGGCCCCTTCATCCCCCTACTGTGGTTTGGAGTCTGTGGAGCAGTCACTGAGGTGCAGGAATCTGGTGGCAAACTTGACCTAGACGACCACTTATTGAGCACTTACTCTGTGCCAGGAACTGTGCCAATTTGTCTATTCATTATCTCATTTTTCTTTTTGACACTCTTAGGGCTGGATGTTATTAATATTCTTATTTTAATACCAATGTACATATTTGAACTTGTTTACCCATTCCTCTTCTATCAAAGGATAATAATAATAACTTCCAACAAATCTTCTTACTTAATTTACTTCTCATACTGTATCCTCATTTCTGGGCTACATATGAGTATTTGGTCCTTGAGAGGTGCCAACAAAATGATAGATATCATTTGCAATTCACTCACTCTTTTATTGGAAAAATGTGTGTTGAGTGCTACTTGGTTATTCTATTGATTCTGCCCCATAGGCACAGTATCTAGGGCTTAAGAGCTGTCAGGTACCTACAAGAATGTTTGAAATCTAAAATTAAGTTATTAACTTCAAGACAGGAAGCAAAATTTAATAAATGCTTCATTGAGTGTTTACTAAACTAACTTTATGTCAACCAGTCAACTGTTGACAGTTTAACTCTTCTATAATTACATATAAATAATGCATATCATAGAGTTTACACATCAAGAACAAAGTGAAGAATTTAACATGTGAATGGTACTTTTTTAAAAGATAAAACCATGACTGTCATATAAATATACAAAGTAAAAATGTGTCAACTATTTTATATATCTTATTAATTAATGGGGAAATCAGTAAGATGCTACAACTAGTTCAAAAGAGAATTCAAAGAGCGGAGACATATGTAGGTCAAGAAATAAATTTACAAATAAATGCCAAACTGGCTTTTTCTATAATAGGGGGTAGGGATCAATTGTTTCTCCACCAGTCAGAATTAGTTTGCATGTTTATACATAAGAATTATTTGCATTGATATTATTTTATAACTTATAAAAGTTTAAGCCACATTGAATCATGTTAGCCAAAGTGGTGTACTCTGGACATAGGTTTTGAAATGAAAATGTCCAGAAATCTTTTTTGCACCTTTTTTTGAAATCTCCTGCCTCTTTTTGCTTATATAATTTCAAAGAAAAGTAATTCTCAATCGCAAAAAAAGATTTATTTCAATTATGTGTGGCCTGGTTGCTTATAGAAAGGCCTCAAGAGTGACAGTTAATGTGTAGGTGTTTCTTAAGTTTGCAAATCTTGAGCGATAGAGTATTGAGCCACTAACTACCAATGCCACAAAATAAACTCCTATATGGGAGTTTTAATAAGGAATCTCAGATGGATTCCAGTGCCTCTTCTATTTATTATTAAAACCGGAAAACCAATCCCAAGAAACTACCAAATTTCACCTTCAGTATCTGAATTTGGGTGAATTCTTCTCCTTTTAAGGTCCCCAAGTATCCTAAATTGCCTGATCTGCTAGGAAACAGTCTTCACAACCACCTAAAAGTCAAGGACCCTGACAGCCAGGACCCAGGCCAGCTGCTCCAGAGGGCTCTGTGGGCATCAGCTCCATCCAGCCAACCTTCCATTCTCAAAGCAAAGCAGTAGTCATAGCTGATTAAACGACCACCCTTCTCAGATATGATACTTCAGATAAGACCATGCTTGCCAATCAATTTGTCTAATCATAAAGGAGGACCAATTCTTACCAAAATCAGACAAATAACTATTGCGGTGAAATATTGGAGACTCCAAATTTTGAGAACACAAAAATCAGATATCATTTCAAATGCTTCATTTCAGTTTACAAAAGCAGAGTTTACTAAATTGTTGTGGGTTATGGAAGTAAAGAGAAATTCTCATAGATCCAGGAAATAAACATTAAAACAAAATTAATAACATTCCAGATAATGATGATACATTTGATGAGACTGGTTATCAAGAGTTCTGTCAATCTTGGCTCAGCCATTGGTACAGTTTGAGAGCCATTGCTATAATTTGAGGCATCCCTTAGGGCATGTCACTTCAGAAGTTTGCACCTTTGAGTCTATTATTTGAAATGTCAGTAGTTTGAAGTTTAGGTTGAATATCCCTCATCCAAAATGAGTGGGACCAGAAATGTTTCAGATTTTTCCTTTTGGAATGTTTGCATATACATAATTCAATATCTTGGGGATGGGATCCAAATCTAACTATGACATTCATTTATGTTTCATATATCTCTTAAATATATAGCCTGAAGGTAATTTTATACAATATTTCTAGTGCATCTACATTTTGACTGAGACTTGAACCATGAACTCAGGTGTGGCGCTTTTTACTTGTGACATCATGTGAGTGCTCAAAGAGTTTTGAATTTTAGAGCATGATGGGTTTTGGATTTTGGGATTAGGATGTTCAACCTGTACCCATGAGGATCCTTTTCCTGAGGTTTTGACTGTGCCTCTTTATTTAAGACATAAACTCTGGCCTGCATCATATAGCATCACCTTAGAGATGCATTAAGTTAAAAAAAACCCAACTGTGGATAACAAAGTCTTCTGGCTATGGCTAATTTATTACTGATAATTTCGAAATGTGAAAGGTCTTATGACATGTAAAGCAAAATGATAAAGTCATTTGAAAAATTTAGGCAAAACATCTCTAAGGATCTCGATTAAACATTTCCAAAGAAGTCAGTGAGTGCTACATTTGTTTTCTAAGAGTATATAAATATAGTTTTATAAAAGAAAAAAAAACCCCTTGAGGTACAACATAATAATCCTGAGATGTAATATTCATAATACACCAGGAATATACCAGGAATATCAAGAAAATAAGTCAACGATTTCATGCATAAGTATTCCCGAATGAGAACCAAAGGCCTAGAAGCCTCTAGCTTCTAATTAAAGAAGTAAGGTTCTGGCTAAGTAAGCATTTCAAATAATCGAATTTATGACTGATAATCCATACTGCTGCTGCCTAATATCATCAGGCAAAGCATCGCCAGGATGCTAATAAATACAGGAAAACTTGAAAGGATCTATAGCTTATGAGTTTTGATCAGTGCCTCCCTAAGGTGAAAACATATTAGAGAAGGTAAGAACACTGAAAAGTCCCTGGGGACTTCCTACAAAGTGTACAATTTCAGAAGTATTTATCTCACTTAGACAAATTTAACTCAGGGCAGGCTGTGTCTCTTCTGACAGCTCTTCCCATGAAACTCTTTCTGTTAGTCACATATCCAACAAACTGAATTATTTCTAATACTTCTCTTTTTGGAACATAAAAGAAAAAAAACAACCTTGTGATTTTTTTTTTTTCCTCTGCAGGTACTTTCTGGGAAATCTCAAAGATGGTTTTAGGTGTAAAAAATATCTTAAAATTTTTATTTTATGTTTTATATATTTTGGGAAGGCAAAATTCAAAAAATAAAAAAAAACAGACAACAACAACAAAATCTCTCAGAGTAGTTTGTGCACTTGTTTAAGATTGACTCATGAATGCTTGAAAGAGAATATTTGCTTACTTCTGTAATCAGAGTGACAATAAAACATTTAAAAATACACATCGATGGCAATGCAATTGTAAAGAATCTTATGTCTTTCATAAATGAGGAAACATTGTTCTTTTTTTCCCTTAAATAATCAAGGACATAATAAAGTTGACAAAAAAAAAAAAAAGAAAGAAAGTTAATCTAAGATATATAATCTTTTCTTTCTAAGCAGAAAGAATTGTTTAATTCTGTAAAGTAAGTATTCTAAAGAATAACCATTTACACCATTAAAAAAAAAAAAAGCATTCATTGGTAAAGCCAGAAAGCAAACACATCAACATAACTCCCTAACTTCCTCACAGACTGAGATATTATTTCCAAAGACAAGTAGAACTCACATTCCAAGATTTGTCTTCCATTATGCTTTATCATCTTCTGAAACACAATGGCACTTTACATTAGGCCAGATCTCATGGGGTCCACAAGACCAAAATAAATGTCTTATAATCCCAAGATATTTTTTTAGGTAAACATGCAATTTGCTCATCACAGATATCCTCAAATTAAATAATAACTTAATATTAAAAACCTCAGTTCTAATTTCTTATAGTTATAACCCATGTATAAGACATCCCTTTGAGCCCTCAACAAGTCCAGAAGTGTCAAGTCATCTTACCAAAAGGATTAAAAACTATTGTTTTAGGAGAAAACAACTGACATTTTTTTTCCCTTGAAAATCAAAACACATGTGTAGTTGATTTCTCTATCACTATTGCTCTTAAGTTTAGTTGCAACTACTCATGTTAACCATAACTTTTAACCAAGGTAACTAACTTTTCATTCATAGAGAAAAGTGGGTGTGGGGGTGGATAATCGAAAACTTTCTGCCATACGTTAGCATTATAGCAGAAAAGAAAATTTCGTGAATTCAATTTTCTACAACCACGCACATCTTTTTTACATCTTCTTAAAATGGCAAAAGTGAGCATATTCATTAACATCACCCATAGATATGGCCCCTTTGAAGAAGCATATAATTAATTATATGTTAGATTATTCTATTTTTCTTAGAAATTATCTAGATATTCAATGAATATCCACTCAACTCAATACAGTTCAAGGTTTTTAAGCCACTTAAGAATTTTGTCTTTCTTTTCTCTTTTCTTGGCTTTTTTGTACTTGGGGATTGGAGCCGGGGTTCACAAATGCTAGGCAAGCATTCCACATATTACCCCATCCTCTACCTAAGGAACTTGGGAATTATGTTTACAGCATGCTCTAAAACAAAATTATTTTGGGGCTGAGGTTGTAGCTCAGTGATATGGGGGCTTGCCTAGCATGTGTGATGCCTTGTTTTCAGACCTCAGCACTGAAACAGAAATTTCATGAAGTAAAGTTGTGAAAATCATGATTTAATTTTGTTGAACACAAATTTACATTATGTAAGGCTATTGTTAGTTTATTTGCCCCATAACCTGATAATTATAAGAAAAAGCAAACCAAGTAGAACAAAATGTATGCTTCTATTATACTCAACACAGATAAATCAGAGCAGACATAATTATTTCATTAAACCAAATATTAAATTTGTCTTATTTGCCAAAGGTTTCTTACTTGTGTGAATTGGATTTTTAAGGTGTTTTTGAATTAGTTTCTGTAAGAATTTTTCTTTTGGTGTAGTACATTTAAAGTATTAGAAAGACAATCTCATTTTATACAATTTTAGGAGTATTTGGTTTATATAAGCACTTATTTAACTCTTTAAGTCAATCAGAATACAACTTGTTTAAGATACTTTCTATTTTATTAATGCTTTCTCTAGATAGAAAAATATTTCACAGTCACACCAGAGGTAAAGGCCTGAATTACACAAAGTGTTAAGAGTCTCACTTCTACAAAACTCAGGTAAATCTGAGTTTACCCTGAGGTTTACAGACATAACAGGTACAAAAACTCACTGGTCCAGATATCAAAGAGCTATTCTCCTTCCTGGTAGACTACAAAACTCTTTGAGATCAAAGTAGACAAATTGAGTTACAAATAAGACAAACACCGAGGATAAAAAAACAAAGAATCGAAGAGTTTGTAAAGTATGCTACTTTTCATGTAAAGAAGAAAGAAATACATGCACACACATATACCTGCTTGTTTCTGTAAAACAAAAAACTCAGGAAGGATCAGTGAGATTGCTGACCTTAAGGGGGTGAGTGGGATGACGTGGGAGTGGGGGTGTGGGAGGAGGCATAGAAAGGAAGGGGTGTCTCTGAGTGTGCTTTTTTTCCCCTAAATATTTTGTTTTAGTTGTAGTTGGACACAATACCTTTATTTGATTTTTATGTGGTGCTGAGGATCGAATCCAGTGCCCCACACGTACTAGGTAAGTGCTCTACCACTGAGCCACAGCCACAGCCCCTCTGAGTGTACTTTTTGTATAGCCTTGACTCTTAGAATTTATCACATCTTACATACCCAGCCCAAAAAAAAATCTTAAAATTTTTATTTTTTACATGTTTTGGATTCTATTTAGGGAAGGCATTCTCTGTCATCTCTTTACTTAACAGAAAACAGATTTCTATAACTTATTAATCCATTTACAGAGATCACTAACTGATCAGAGCATAATTCCCAATTAGTGGGGATATGCTTCCCAGCATAAATAAACAAATGAAACAAAACAAAACACAAAATTATAAGGTGTGGGGTGAGGTGGGGACTAGAGAAAGAGTTGACAAAGTTCAATTGTTACTTCGG
This sequence comes from Callospermophilus lateralis, assembly GCF_048772815.1. Taxonomy (NCBI): domain Eukaryota; kingdom Metazoa; phylum Chordata; class Mammalia; order Rodentia; family Sciuridae; genus Callospermophilus; species Callospermophilus lateralis. The sequence continues at coordinate 65,472,100 of NC_135307.1, read as the reverse complement.
GTTCATCTCTGGGAGTCAAGAATTTACATAGCTGGGTTTCAGCTGTTAGAGGAGGCAATTCTCTTGCTTTGTGCAGTTTTTCTTGCACTGTCAGATGAATCCATTGGGTATAGTACTGGAAGTTTAAAAGGTAAACATGTTTAAAAGGTAAACATGATTCTTGTACAAGTTTGAGATTTGAATGCATGTCAATAATTTTATTTAACCTTATTAATAAGAGAATGGGCAAGACGCTACAAGTGGTTCCAAGGAGACTTCAAAGAGCAGAGACAGATTTAGGTATACAGGGGAGGAGAAATAGTGATTCTTCCACCCATCCTGAGTCATTGCCTGGGTTGCTGTAACACAAGGCAGATTAACAGGAAACAAACAAACAAACTTACTTAATGGAAGTTTCTCCTCCTTCTTCTTCTCCACCCCTCTTTTGTGACACAGGAGCACTCATAAGGAAATAAAGACCTAAAAAAAAAAAAAAAAATAGATCCAAGTGCTTTTATGCAAGGGTTCATTGCATAAAAAAGGGTTATTCCACTTTTGATGAAAAGTGAAAAGGTGTAGAAAAAATATGATAGTGCAAAGGATCTAAGTAAACCAGGGGAAACTCAACAAGGTCTGCTTGTTCAGGTTCTCTGTGTCCCTTCATTTTCAGAGCTAAGGATATTCTTTCCCTCTGGGTGTAGGAAGGGCACCTCTCACAAGAGTTTAATGACCTTCTTTAAAGGAGAGGGAGGGGAAAGAGCAGAGAGAACTTCCTGCACTTTCTGTTTCTCAAATTCCTTCAGCTTGGAATACCCAGTTTGCCAAAGTACCATATTTTGGAGTAGCATGTCTTAATCTCTGTCAGGCACTTACGTGCAATTACAAATAAATGTAAAATTTATGTATATATAGTGAAAGGGGGAAGGGAAATAAATTTTCTTTCTCCCTATCGAGCTGACAAAACATATTTTCCTGTTTACAGACCAGAATGGTTTACACTGCTATCAGCTATCTCCAATTTACATTGTAAAATAGTTCAAAGATGATAAAAGATGCAAACCCCATAGATCAGAAAACATGAAAGGGTGTGCTTCACCAAGCATGTAGATTTCCACTAAAGATAAACTGTAATCAAAAGTGTAAAAATTACAAAAAAAAAAATCTCTCAAATCTTTTCAGAATTTTAAAGCAGCATATTTTACATCAGACATGGGCAATTGGTATGCTTTGCAGTGTTTGATTTGATGTGGGAAAACAGGATCTCCCAAAGTGAAAGCATAGGATTCATGAAGGTCTCCTGGTGTCACGAACACACAGGGCATTGTGCAAATTCCTCTTTGATATTACATTAGACCTTGATAAACAGCAGTTTCTTAACGGTTCTTTGCCACATGGACTCTGACACTATACCCTTTATCTTGTTCTTTGAGTGCATCTTTTACCTATGCATGATTTATGACATCACACATTGATCAAAACTGATGTGGCTCACTGAGTTACGCAGACCCTCTGAATGTTGATGTGTTGCACTTTGTAACATCAAAAAATCACCTCTGGTCTCATCCAAAGATTCTTTTAAGTTTTGGGAAACCCATAGTGGTGGGTACAAATTTTTGAAAATTCAAATTTTTGCTTGAAAGCTCAGATTTTATCACTGTCAACAGATAATGTCACATTCCCCCACCAGGTTCACTTTGTTAATGTTTAAGAAAATCTGCCAAATCCCCATGTTGAAATAGTCATGGTTGCTGTGTAAATTTTTAAAATAAATAAAAACTGATGTGTCATAAAAAATGAAAATTTTATCTTATGAGCCAAATATTTGCACAAATGCTTTTCTTCATAGCAGTTATTGTATTCAGCATGCAGTGAAAGTGCTTTCTGCATACTTCCCATTTTGTTTCACAGAATAGTAAAAAAACAACCCCTTTGGGGGTAAATTTGACAATATCCAACAAAACAGCATATTCACTTATGTTTGATTCAGTACTTCTACTTCTAGGAAACTTCCCTGAAAATATACCTCCAACAACACAAAATACATATGTACAAGTTGATTTATTGCACCATTATTTATAATTGCAAATTTTTGGGAACAACCTGAGTATATGTAGAAGAGTGGTTGAATAAACTTCGACAAATCTACAAAATGGAGTGCTACATAGCTATATAAAAGAATAAAGAAGAAGGACCGACGAAGATGGCTGCGAAAGGAGTGCAGCACTCCCGTGTACTGCGTCACTGAGCAGGAAAAAGACAAGGTAGAATGGATAAAAGCTAGCTTGTTAGGAATTTCCAGCAAAATTGGGGTGCTCCGAAACCTAGAGGAAGGATTTCCATTGCATAAGGACCTGCTACTGGAGCTCAAACGCGAGAGATTTGTCCGCACGGAGGGTCACGCTGCGTATGCAGCAAATCGCCCTGCGGCCAGAGTCTGCGGCGCTCGCTGGGAAACGACGGTAAGATAACAATGCAAAGATACAGTGCTACGGATTCTGCAGGCCCCGCCAGCTGTGCAAATACTGTACTCAGAGCTGAATTCTGGGCTTGAGACGGGGAAGGAAGCCATCCAATTCGGTTCTCCACATCGGTCAGACCACAGAGGAAGCCAGCGGCCACCATCTTGGAGAGCTGACGTCATCATCTCTGTTTTTTTTTTTTTTTTTTTTTTTTTTGACTGATCACAGCTCTTTCAGCTATAGATCAGCGGGGAAAACTTAAGGGCCCCTCCCAGCTCTCCTGTGAGCGCAATAGCCAGACCGAGGGCGGCACGGAGCCGGCGGGAGCTGGGGCTGCGGCGAGGGAGCCGGCGGCAGCCGGGGCAGCGGCACGGGAGCCGGCCGGAACCGGCGGGAGCCGCAGCAGCGGCACGGGAGCCGGTGGGAGCCGCGGTGGTGCTGGCACAGGAGCCAGCGGGAACCGCGCGGCGCGGGACTCCCAGCTACCGCTCCCACCAGTGCTGACAACTGAGGTCTCTTGCACCGACTCGCCTTGGCATGGGACTCATGGCTACAGCTCCCACCGGTGCTGACAACTGAGGTCTCTTGCATCAGATACGGGGGCGTGGCTACCAGAAGGTAAGCAAGTTTGCTGGGGGTGCTCAGCCCCAAGCTCTACAAACTAAGGGCCTGAGGGAGGCAAACAAGGAGAGTGTGCCCAGGCACTAATGAAACAGCTGCTCCACGTGTGTGCAAGGCAGGCAGAACTGTGACCACCGACAAAACAGGTCCAGTGGACTGCCAGACACATCGCTCAGGTTGGGGGAGGGGCAGAGCCGCCGGGCGCCTGCAAGTTACGCAGACCTGCGAATCACCAGCTGATCAGACCCAGCAACCGCGGAGCGGCAGAGCCACCCCGGGCCTGCAAGGTAGGGGCACTTGCCACCCACTGGCAGGTCAGACCCAACAAATTGCGGAGGGGCACAGCTGCCCCACGAGCCTGCTAGGTAGGCAGAACTCTGACTACCAACAGAACAGGCCCAGAGGCCGGCCAGACACATCGCCCCACCCCAGTTGGGGGAGGGGCAGAGCCGCCGGGCGCCTGCAAGTTACACAGACCTGCGACTCACCAACAGATCAGGCCCAGCAACCACGGAGCGGCAGAGCCACCCCCGGGCCTGCAAGGAAGGCGCACTTGCCACACACCAGCAGGTCAGGCCCAACAAACTGTGGAGGGGCACAGCTGCCCCACGAGCCTGCTAGGTAGGCAGTACCCTGACCACCAACAGAACAGGTTCAGAGGACGGCCAGACACATCGCCCCGCCCCGGTTGGGGGAGGGGCAGAGCCGCCAGGCGCCTGCAAGGTAGGCAAACCTGCGTCTCACCAGCATATCAGGCCCAGCAACCCGCGGAACGGCAGAGCTACCCCCGGGCCTGCAAGGTAGGTGCACTTGACACCCATTGGCAGGTTAGGCCCAGCAACTCTCGGAGGGACACAGCTGCTCCACGCACGTGCAAGGTAGGCGGAACCGTGACCACTGACAAAACAGGCCCAGTGGCCCGCCAGATACATCGCCCCAGTTGGGGGAGGGGCAGAGCCGCCACCAGCGCCTTTTAGGTAGACAGACCTGCAACCAACAGACAGAACAGGCCTAGTGGCCAGCGGAGGGGCAAAGCCACTGCTCACGCCTGCAAGGTAGACGGACCTGTGACCACCGAAAGAACAGGCCCATCGAAAGTACAGGCACAGCGGCCTCCCGGCGTGGTAGGCACATTGCCTCAATTGGAGGAGGGGCAGAACCACCGCCAAAGCCTGCGAGGGAGACTTTGCAGCTATACAAGAGCAATATAAATATATAGGGGGAAAAATCAATAACACAACAGTTTCACCAAGCAGAAAGAAACGCGATCAATATGAAAAGACAAGGAAAGAAAGGACCACAAGCAATGCAGGTCAACTCAACTTTAGAAGAGGTAATTTCTGCAGCAGATGGAATGTCAGATAAAGAATTCAGGATATACATGCTTCAGATGATCTGGAGTCTCAAGGAAGACATTAGACAGCAAAATCAGTCAATGAAAGACCACTTCGACCACTTTGACAATCAATTACATAAACAAATCCAAGAAGTAAAAGATCAATTATACAGGGAGATAGAGGTTATAAAAAACAAACAAACAGAAATCCTGGAAATGCAGGAAACAATAAACCAACTTAAAAACTCAATTGAGAATACTACCAGCAGAGTAGAACACTTAGAAGATAGAACATCAGACAATGAAGACAAAGTATTTCAACTGGAGAAGAACATAGACAGCTCAGCAAAGCTGTTAAGAAACCATGAGCAGAACATTCAAGAAATATGGGATAACATAAAGAGACCAAACTTAAGAGTCATTGGGATACAGGAAGGTACTGAGGTCCATACCAAAGGAATGAGCAATCTATTCAACGAAATAATACGAGAAAACTTCCCAGACTTGAAGAATGAGACAGAATCCCAAATCCTAGAAGCCTACAGGACGCCGAATGTGCAAAATCATAAGAGATCCACACCTAGACACATTATAATGAAGATGCCCAACATACAGAATAAGGAGAGAATTTTAAAAGCTACAAGAGAAAGGAAGCAGATTACATTTAGGGGTAAACCAATCAGGATAACAGCTGATCTTTCAACACAGACTCTCAAAGCTAGAAGATCCTGGAATAACATATTTCAAACACTGAAAGAAAAGGGGTTCCAACCAAGAATTGTGTATCCCGTGAAATTAAGCTTCAGGATGGAAGATGAAATTAAAACCTTCCATGATAAACAAAAGTTAAAAGAATTTGCAGCTAGAAAACCATCTCTTCAAAACATCCTTGGCAAAATATTACAGGAAGAGGAAATGGAAAATATCAATGAAAACCAACAGCGGGAGGTAGTACAGTAAAGGGGGGGGAATAATCAAAGAGGAAAACAAACCATGTTTAGTAACATAAATAAACAAATATGGCTGGAAGAACAACCCATATCTCAATAATAACCCTAAATGTTAATGGCTTAAACTCACCAATTAAGAGACACAGGCTAGTAGAATGGATCACAAAACAAGACCCAACAATATGCTGCCTTCAGGAGACGCATTTGATAGGAAAAGACATACATAGACTGAAGGTGAAAGGTTGGGAAAAATCATATCACTCATATGGACTTCGGAAACAAGCAGGAGTGTCCATACTCATATCAAATAAAATAGATTTCAAGCCAAAGTTAATCAAAAGGGATGAAGAGGGACACTACATACTTCTTAAGGGAACCATACACCAACAAGACATAACAATCATAAATATATATGCCCCAAACAATGGTGCAGCTATGTTCATCAAACAAACTCTTCTCAAGTTCAAGAGTCTAATAGACCACCATACAATAATCATGGGAGACTTCAACACACCTCTCTCACCACTGGACAGATCTTCCAAACAAAAGTTGAATAAGGAAACTGTAGAGCTCAATAACACAATTAATAACCTAGACTTAATTGACATATATAGAATATACCACCCAACATCAAGCAGTTACACTTTTTTCTCAGCAGCACATGGATCCTTCTCAAAAATAGATCATATATTATGTCACAGGGCAACTCTTAGACAATATAAAGGAGTAGAGATAATACCATGCATCTTATCTGACCATAATGGAATGAAATTGAAAATTAACGATAAAAGAAGTAAGGAAAAATCATGCATCACCTGGAGAATGAACAATAGGTTACTGAATGATCAATGGGTTATAGAAGACATCAAGGAGGAAATTAAAAAATTCTTAGAGATAAATGAAAACACAGACACAACATATCGGAATCTATGGGACACATTGAAAGCAGTTCTAAGGGGAAAATTTATTGCTTGGAGTTCATTCCTTAGAAAAAGAAAAAACCAACAAATAAATGATCTAATACTTCAACTCAGAATCCTAGAAAAAGAAGAGCAAAACAACAGCAAAAGAAGTAGAAGACAAGAAATAATTAAAATCAGAGCTGAAATTAATGAAATTGAAACGAAAGAAACAATTGAAAAAATTGACAAAACTAAAAGTTGGTTCTTTGAAAAAATAAATAAAATCGACAGACCCTTAGCCACGCTAACGAAGAGAAGAAGAGAGAGAACTCAAATTACCAGCATACGGGATGAAAAAGGCAATATCACAACAGACACTTCAGAAATACAGAAGATTATCAGAAACTATTTTGAATCCTTATACTCCAATAAAATAGAAGATAGTGAAGGCATCGATAAATTTCTTAAGTCATATGATTTGCCCAGATTGAGTCAGGAGGATATTGACAACCTAAACAGACCAATATCAATTGAGGAAATAGAAGATACCATCAAAAGACTACCAACTAAGAAAAGCCCAGGACCGGATGGGTATACAGCAGAGTTTTACAAAACCTTTAAAGAGGAACTAATACCAATACTTTTCAAGCTATTTCAGGAAATAGAAAAAGAGGGAGAACTACCAAATTCAATCTATGAGGCCAACATCACCCTGATTCCTAAACCAGACAAAGACACTACAAAGAAAGAAAACTACAGACCAATATCTCTAATGAACCTAGATGCAAAAATCCTCAATAAACTTCTGGCGAACCGGATACAAAAACATATCAAAAAAATTGTGCACCATGATCAGGTAGGATTTATCCCTGGGATGCAAGGCTGGTTCAATATACGGAAATCAATAAATGTTATTCAACACATCAATAGGCTTAAAAATAAGAACCATATGATCATCTCAATAGATGCGGAAAAAGCATTCGACAAAGTACAGCATCCCTTTATGTTCAAAACTCTAGAAAAAATAGGGATAACAGGAACATACCTCAATATTGTAAAAGCAATCTATGCCAAGCCTCAGGCTAGCATCATTCTGAATGGAGAAAAACTGAAAGCATTCCCTCTAAAATCTGGAACAAGACAGGGATGCCCTCTCTCACCACTTCTGTTCAACATAGTTCTCGAAACACTGGCCAGAGCAATTAGACAGACGAAAGAAATTAAAGGCATAAAAATAGGAAAAGAAGAACTCAAATTATCACTATTTGCAGATGACATGATTCTATACATAGCAGACCCAAAAGGGTCTACAAAGAAACTATTAGAGCTAATAAATGAATTCAGCAAAGTGGCAGGCTATAAAATCAACACGCATAAATCAAAGGCATTCCTGTATATCAGCGACAAATCCTCTGAAATGGAAATGAGGACAACCACCCCATTCACAATATACTCAAAAAAAATAAAATACTTGGGAATCAACCTAACAAAAGAGGTGAAAGACTTATACAATGAAAACTACAGAACCCTAAAGAGAGAAATAGAAGAAGATCTTAGAAGATGGAAAAATGTACCCTGTTCATGGATAGGTAGAAGTAACATCATCAAAATGGCGATATTACCAAAAGTTCTCTATAGGTTTAATGCAATGCCAATCAAAATCCCAACGGCATTTCTTGTAGAAATAGAGAAAGCAATCATGAAATTCATATGGAAAAATAAAAGACCCAGAATAGCAAAAACAATGCTAAGCAGGAAGTGTGAATCAGGCGGTATAGCTATACCAGACTTCAAACTATACTACAGAGCAATAGTAACAAAAACAGCATGGTACTGGTACCAAAACAGGTGGGTGGACCAATGGTACAGAATAGAGGACACAGAAACCAATCCACAAAACTACAACTATCTTATATTCGATAAAGGGGCTAAAAGCATGCAATGGAAGAAGGATAGCATCTTCAACAAATGGTGTTGGGAAAACTGGAAATCCATTTGCAACAAAATGAAACTGAATCCCTTTCTCTCGCCATGCACAAAAGTTAACTCAAAGTGGATCAAGGAACTTGATATCAAATCAGAGACATGGCGTCTGATAGAAGAAAAAGTTGGCTATGATCTACATACTGTGGGGTCGGGCTCCAAATTCCTCAATAGGACACCCATAGCACAACAGTTAATAACTAGAATCAACAAATGGGACTTACTCAAACTAAAAAGTTTTTTCTCAGCAAAAGAAACAATAAGAGAGGTAAATAGGGAGCCTATGTCCTGGGAACAAATCTTTACTCCTCACACTTCAGACAGAGCCCTAATATCCAGAATATACAAAGAACTAAAAAAATTAGACAATGAGATAACGAATAACCCAATCAACAAATGGGCCAAGGACCTGAACAGAAATTTCTCAGAGGAGGACATACAATCAATCAACAAGTATATGAAAAAATGCTCACCATCTCTAGCAGTCAGAGAAATGCAAATCAAAACCACCCTAAGATACCATCTCACTCCAGTAAGAATTAGGAAGTCAAACAGCAACAAGTGCTGGCGAGGATGTGGGGAAAAGGGTACTCTTGTACATTGCTGGTGGGACTGCAAATTGGTGCGGCCAATTTGGAAAGCAGTATGGAGATTTCTTGGAAAGCTCGGAATGGAACCACCATTTGATCCAGCTATTCCCCTACTCGGTCTATTCCCTAAAGACCTAAAAAGAGCACACTATAGGGACACTGCTACATCCATGTTCATAGCAGCACAATTCACAATAGCAAGACTGTGGAACCAACCTAGATGCCCTTCAATAGACGAATGGATAAAAAAAATGTGGCATTTATACACAATGGAGTATTACTCTGCATTAAGAAATGACAAAATCATAGAATTTGGAGGGAAATGGATGGCATTAGAGCAGATTATGCTAAGTGAAGCCAGCCAATCCCTTAAAAACAAATGCCAAATGTCTTCTTTGATATAAGGAGAGTAGCTAAGAACAGAGTAGGGACAAAGAGCATGAGAAGAAGATTAACATTAAACAGGGATGAGAGGTGGGAGGGAAAGGGAGAGAGAAGGGAAATTGCATGTAAATGGAAGGAGACCCTCAGGGGTATACAAAATTACATACAAGAGGAAGTGAGGGGAAAGGAGGAAAAATATAAGGGGGAGAAATGAATTACAGTAGAGGGGGTAGAGAGAGAAGAGGGGAGGGGATGGGGGAGGGGGGATAGTAGAGGATAGGAAAGGCAGCAGAATACAACAGACACCAGAATGGCAATATGTAAATCAATTGTTGTGCAAATGATGTGATTCTGCAATCTGTATATGGGGTAAAAATGGGAGCGCATATCCCACTTGAATCAAAGTGTGAAATATGATATATCAAGAACTATGTAATGTTTTGAACAACCTACAATAAAAATTAATTAAAAAAAAATAAAATAAAAGAATAAAGAAGATATATAAAAACTAATTTGGAATGATTTCTAGGATAAACTTTCAGGATAAAAAAAACAAAGAATCAAAGAGTTTTTAAAGTATGCTACTTTTCATATAAGAAAGAAAGAAATACGGCACACACATATACCTGCTTATTTCTGCAAAACAAAACAAAACAAAAACTTTAGGAAGGATCAGTGAGATTGCTGACCTTAAGGGGGTGAGTGGGATGAAGTGGGAGTGGGGGTGTGGGAGGAGGGATAGAAGGGAAGGATGTCTCTGAGTGTAGCCTTGACTCTTAAAATTTAGCATATCTTACATACGTACCCCAAATATACAAATAATGGAAAGTAACCAAGACGTAGGCAAAACCAAAATTGGAACCAAATTGTATCAAATGAACCTGTTTAAAAGTGAAGACACTTAAGAGAATGCAGAAGGAAAGAACTACCTTAAGTCATGTTGGAAAACAGTTACTCTGATTGGATTCCAGAAGGTCATAAGATGAAAAGAGCCCCACACAGGTACTCTTCTCTGGCTGTCAGTCTGTTTCTCACAGGGTGTGGATGAGCTCCTCATGCAAAGACTGAATTAAAAAGTAACTAATGAGAGCCCATCTCCTCACTGTTGGAGACAAAGTAATGAAAGAATTCTGAGCATAAGCCTGTGTTGTTGGATTGGAATCAGAGGTATTGGTATGAACTTTGTTTTTAAACAGATGTACAGATGGGTATACAAATCAATAAAAACAGATGGGCGTGGGTGTGTGTGGTTTAACTCTAGCCTTGTCCACTGAGAAGTTCCCAACAGCAAGAAGCACACCCAGTTTCTAAGTCTTGGTTTTTTCAATGAAAGCGACCAGAATTCCTTGGGGAAAGTGGTAGATTCCAGGGCCTGGGCATAGAAAAGACAAAATCAGCCTAGGAGTTCACATGGTACCAGAATATAAGGAAGTGCTTGAGAAGAAGACACAGGAATCCACCTAAAGGGGCACTGAAGGACCCAATCTGGAACAGTTTGAAAAACAAAATCACCAATGACAGCATTGTGTTATAACTTATAGTCAGAAACAAATATCCACGAGTCCTTACAGATGTGAATAAATAATTGGATAAATAAATAAGAAAGAAGAGATAGCTTTTCCTTACAGGATAATTCCATACCAAGTAATTCATGGATATAGGCCTTGAATTATACAGAGAAATGCCTCCACCACCAAAATGTTGGTGCCTTAATCCCCAGAATCTGTAAATATGTTAGCTTACATGAAAGGAACTTTAAGGATGTTATTAAGTTAAGGATTTTGAGATGGAGAGATGATCCTGAATTTTCTGGGTGAGCCCAAGGCACTCAGAAGGGTCCTTGGTGTTAATGTGGAACATATAGGGAACTCATTTTAAAAAATTAACAGATGACATAGCTAACAAACTAAAGGTGGAGGGTAGTGGAATGGTAAAAAAACTAAACAAAAAATTTGATTAATCTTTGACAGGGCAGAAGAGAAGAGAAAAATGAACATAGAACAGGTAGGACAAAATAGAAAGAGTAAAATGGTATATTTATCCAAAACATGAAATAAAATGTTAAAAAAAAAAGCAAGATGTTGAAATCTATGCATCTTTTAGGGAATTTCTTTCATAGGCTTATCAATTCTGTGAAGGTGTATGGAAGAATACACTGTGTTTCAAGAGGGTTTCAGATAAAAGCAAGGCTTCTCTTTCATTATTTACTTTTATATGAAAATTTTTGACCAAGTAAGGTATTACATTCACAATTTTTATTTTTATTTTATTTTATTTTATTTATTTTTTGTAGTTTTAAATGGACAGAATGTCTTTATTTTGTCTATTTTTATGTGGTACTGAGGATCGAACCAGTGCCTCACACCTTCTAGGCAAGCACTCTGCCACTGAGCTACAGCCCCAGCTCATATTCACAATTTTTAAAATGTTAATTAAAATAAATATTTGTAGAACAAACAAACTGGATATAAAAAATACACAGAATAGACCTATCTTTTGGGTTTAAATTGAAATTTTTCTTGTCCTTTCCCCACCACTCAATCTTCCCCCTTTTCTCTTCCTTTTTTATAGCCCTCTGCCTGGAAGGGGAACAAAGTGGTTTATTATGAATGTTGCAATATAAAAATCACAAAGGTACCCCAACTTTTGCCTGGGCTGGACTATAGCCTCCTGGTTCTGGAGTAAAACCTGTCCAAGAGTTTTTTTCAGGACCCCTGACCTCCTGGCTGTCAAAGCCCAGCCAGCAATGACAAAACCAAAACTCTGGCCACCTTTACCAAGGCACAAGGAATTGTGCCCCAGCCCCCAGGGGCCTTCTCCACTGAACAGAAAACCCTGAGAATCTGCTTCACTCTAATAAGTTAGCAGAGGCATCAATCCAGCAGCCAGTGTCCCAATTCTAGGTCAAGTGTGTTTGCATGATTTCATCTGTTTCTCCTGTTGCTGGTAGCAGCTCTGGATGGAGCCCACTGTATGAGGACGATGTTTCCCAGAGGATTATTCAGCAACTGTGGAAATGTGCAGTAATAGATCTGAGCTTGGGCAATGGGAAGACAGGAGAAGTGCAAGTTTCTTGAACAGATAGTAGTAAACATTTTGTACAGCCTCTGGAGTGCTCTTAGTAGCTGAACCCTGGAGGCTGCCTTGCCAAGGAGCAAGCTGTCTCCCAGCCAGCGGAAAACACCCGGCTGCATGTTTCCATAAAGAGACAGAAAAGAAATATTTGAGGTGGCGAGAGCCACATAGTTGCTGTTCAACTATTCAACTCTGCCATTATAAGAAGAAAGCAATCACAGATGATATGTAAACATGGCTTCCTCCTTAGCTTAAGTTTGAAATCCTCCAGGTTTGGTGGGGGGTTAATCTCTGGTGACTTGAAAAACCAAATTCAAGGGCTGGGGCTGTAGCTTAGTGGTAGAGTGCTTGCCTAGCATGCGTGAGGCACTGGGTTTGATCCTTAGCACCACATAAAAATAAACAAATAAAATAAAGGCATTCTGTCCATTTACGCTACAAGAAAACCAATGAACTTAAGTGATACATGTAATTTTCCTTCCTTCAACAAACTTTTGAATGTGTACTATGAACCAAGCACCACGGGCCTTGATACATCAGTACTTGGAGGAAGAAAGGAAAAGAAAGTGTGTCAAGGAGGAGAGAGTTTTCCAACCTTGCTTCTCATCAGTAGGCCATCTGGCAATCAAGATGAGTGATTTGGCAGAAAGACACCTAGAAGCCCCAGAATTATCACTTCCATTTGTCTTCCATGAGACTGTTTGCTATAACCACAGATTGGCAAACTTTGGCCTGTAGCCAAATCTGACTCAAACAAATCCAGCTCTTGGTCAAATCTACCTTTCTGTCTCTCTATAAATAACATTTTATTGAAATGCAGCCTCACATATCTGTGATTATTTTCATCCTATAATGGCAGAGTTGAATAGTTGAACAGCAGCTGACTCTCAGCACCTTCAATATTTCCTTTTTATCTCTTTATGGAAATATTTTCCTGACTGCTGTCAAGAATTCACAGCAGAGCAGGGAAGGTCTAATGTGTCATTGGAGATATCCAGAACTATATTTTTCTTTTAGAGACTGGTAGGTAGAAGACATGTAGGGCCATGTAGATTTGTGGTAATTTTCAGATTGAATCTTAGGATATTATAATGTACACTTTTTCTTGAAGAGTCCAGGCTTTCTAACTATATGCTCAGACAGAGGAAGCAATTCAGCAACAAGGCATAGCAGGTTCCCCCGCATCTTCTCTGTTGGCCACTGGAAAGTGGCCAGTGTAGAAGAGGATGGATAAATGTCATGAATCCATGCCCGTGGATGCAGCAGCCAGTCTCGTTGGACGTGATGAACAACTAGCTATCTAAATGGATTATAAAGCAAAAATATTGAATTAAAAATCAGGAAACAGAATGGGTTCTGTAATGTCAAACTATTTGTGTCAATTAAAAATACATGGATACAAATCAACCGTTGACACATTTTTATATCACTTACAAACAAAAAGATGTATAGTCAGCTCTTCATATCTGTGGGTTCTGCATCTGTGCGTTCAACTAACTGTTGATTGAAAATATTCAGAAAAGAAGAATAGCCTCTGGACAAACAGTGGCTTTGGGAGTGAGAATGGATTAATCCATAAAGAAGACAATGGCGAGGCCTCAGACGGACAGCTGGTGACAGTGTGCTGAGTTGACTCAGTCCTGAGCCCCTAGGTTCAAGGACTACAGAGGGAAAGTGAAAGGGGAGGAAGGAGGAAAGACTGAGGGAACCTGGAGCCGTATCTTGATTCTGAATAAGCTTTGACAGCTAAATGGGTTTGTAACCTGTGACAGCCTGCAGGAGTGCAGCTTCCAAACAGTTCCCTGTCTTCTTGGGGGAGCCCCTGGGGGTTGGTGCCTGGTGTGACTTAGGTAGGATAAGGGTCAGAACTGAGAGACTCTAAGTCGAAGAGACTTCTGTCCAGGGCTATGGAGGATGTGAGGAGTCTCAGGAAAGTTGAGGTTGAAGCCCTAGTTGGGCTCCATGGCCCAGTGAAGGATGTGTTCCTCTGGCGATGGGGGTTGGCATGGGTGTGGGGCAGGGGAGAGCTTTGGCTCTTTGACACTTCAGGCATAATGGGTCTTAAATTAGGTCTATTCCTGGGAGTGGGGTCTGAATACGATACTGACTAGCCCAAGAACTGAGCAGAAACCTTGGGCAATAGGGGGTTGAAGGACATCAGAAGCAAATGTTGGATTCTTGGATAAATATCCTCATATTTATGTTCTTAATTTCTACAACTTGGGATAATAAATACCAAGGATTCAGCAATCCTAGAAATGCAGGAAGCAAAAAACCAACTTAAAAACTCAAATGAGCATACTACCAGCAGAGTAGAACACTTAGAAGATAGAACATCAGACAATGAAGACAAAGTATTTCAACTTGAAAAGAACATAGACATCTCAGCAAGACTGTTAAGAAACCATGAGCAGAACATCCAAGAAATATGGGATAACATAAAGAGACCAAACTTAAGAGTCATTGGGATACAGGAAGGTATAGAGGTCCAAACCAAAGGTATGAGCAATCTGTTCAACGAAATAATATGAGAAAACTTCCTAGACTTGAAGAATGAGACAGAATCCCAAATCCTAGAAGCCTACAGGACGCCGAATGTGCAAAATCATAAGAGATCCACACCTAGACATATTATAATGAAGATGCCCAATATACAGAATAAGGAGAGAATTTAAAAGCTTCGAGAGAAAGGAAGCAGATTACATTTAGGGGTAAACCAATCAGGATAACAGCTGATCTTTCAACACAGACTCTGAAAGCTAGAAGATCCTAGAACAACATATTTCAAATGCTGAAAGAAAATGGGTTCCAACCAAGAATTGTGTATCCAGCGAAATTAAGCTTCAGGATGGAAGATGAAATTAAAACCTTCCACGATAAACAAAAGTTAAAAGAATTTGCAGCTAGAAAACCATCTCTTCAAAACATCCTCGCAAAACATTACAGGAAGAGGAAATGGAAAATAACAATGAAAACCAACAGTGGGAGGTAGTACAGTAAAGGGAAAAAATAATCAAAAAGGAAAAACAAACCATGTTAAGTAACATAAATAAACAAATATGGCTGGAAGAACAATCCATATCTCAATAATAACCCTAAATGTTAATGGCTTAAATTCACCAATTAAGAGACACAACATATCAGAATCTATGGGACACAATGAAAGCAGTTCTAAGAGAAAACAAAAGAAACAATTGAAAAAATTGACAAAACTAAAAGTTGGTTAAGGAATGAACTCCAGGCAATGAATTTTCCTCTGTTTGTTTGTTTTTTATAACCTCTATCTCCCTGTATAGTTGATATTTTGCTGCCTACAGGAGATGCAAATTTGATAGGAAAAGACATACATAGACTGAAGGTGAAAGGTTGGGAAAAATCATATCACTCATATGGACTTCGGAAACAAGCAGGAGTGTCCATACTCATATCAAATAAAATAGATTTCAAGCCAAAGTTAATCAAAAGGGATAAAGAGGGACCCTACATACTGCTCAAGGGAACCATACACCAACAAAACATAACAATCATAAATATATATGCTCCAAACAATGGTGCAGCTATGTTCATCAAACAAACTCTTCTCAAGTTCAAGAGTCTAATAGACCATCATACAATAATTATGGGAGACTTCAACACACCTCTCTCACCACTGGACAGATCTTCCAAACAAAAGTTGAACAAAGAAACTATAGAACTCAATAATACAATTAATAACTTAGACTTAATTGACATATATAAAGAATTCAGGATTTACATGCTTCAGATGATCTGGAGTTTCAAGGAAGACATTAGACAGCAAAATCAGACAATGAAAGATCACTTCAATAATGAATTACATAAACAAATCCAAGAAGCAACAAATAAATGATCTCACACTTCATCTCAAAATCCTAAAAAAAGAAGAGCAAAACAACATTAAAGGAAGTAGAAGGCAAGAAATAATTAAAATCAGGGCTGAAATAAATAAGATTGACAGACCCTTAGCCATGCTAATGAAGAGAAGAAGAGAGAGAACTCAAATTACCAGCATACGGGATGAAAAAGGCAATATCACAACAGACACTTCAGAAATACAGAAGATAATTAGAAATTATTTTGAATCCTTATACTCCAATAAAATAGAAGATAGTGAAGGCATCGATAAATTTCTTAAGTCATATGATCTACCCAGATTGAGTCAGGAGGATATAGACAACCTAAACAGACCAATATCAATTGAGGAAATAGAAGAAGCCATCAAAAGACTACCAACTAAGAAAATCCCAGGACCAGATGGGTATACAGCAGAGATTTACAAAACCTTTAAAGAAGAACTAATACCAATACTTTTCAAGCTATTCCAGGAAATAGAAAAACAGGGAGAACTTCCAAATTCATTCTATGAGGCCAACATCACCCTGATTCCTAAACCAGACAAAGACAATTCAAAGAAAGAAAACTACAGACCAATATCTCTAATGAATCTAGATGCAAAAATCCTCAATAAAATTCTGGCAAATCGAATAAAAAAACATATCAAAAAAATTGTGCACCATGATCAAGTAGGATTCATCCCTGGGATGCAAGGCTGGTTCAATATATGGAAATCAATAAATGTTATTTACCACATCAATAGACTTAAAGATAAGAACCATATGATCATCTTGATAGATGCAGAAAAAGCATTTGACAAAGTACAGCATCCCTTTATGTTCAAAACTCTAGAAAAACTAGGGATAACAGGAACATACCTCAATATTGTAAAAGCTATCTATGCTAAGCCTCAGGCTAGCATCATTCTAAACAGAGAAAAATTGAAGGCATTCCCTCTAAAATCTGGAACAAGACAGGGATGCCCTCTCTCACCACTTCTGTTCAACATAGTTCTCGAAACACTGGCCAGAGCAATTAGACAGACGAAAGAAATTAAAGGCATAAAAATAGGAAAAGAAGAACTTAAATTATCACTATTTGCAGATGACATGATTCTATACCTAGCAGACCCAAAAGGGTCTACAAAGAAACTATTAGAGCTAATAAATGAATTCAGCAAAGTGGCAGGCTATAAAATCAACACGCATAAATCAAAGGCATTCCTGTATATCAGCGACAAATCCTCTGAAATAGAAATGAGGACAACCACTCCATTCACAATATCCTTAAAAAAATAAAATACTTGGGAATCAACCTAACAAAAGAGGTGAAAGACTTATACAATGAAAACTACAGAACCCTAAGGAGAGAAATAGAAGAAGATCTTAGAAGATGGAAAAATATACCCTGTTCATGGATAGGCAGAACTAACATCATCAAAATGGTGATATTACCAAAAGTTCTCTATAGGTTTAATGCAATGCCAATCAAAATCCCAACGGCATTTCTTGTAGAAATAGATAAAGCAATCATGAAATTCATATGGAAAAATAAAAGACCCAGAATAGCAAAAACAACTCTAAGCAGGAAGTGTGAATCAGATGGTATAGCGATACAGACTTCAAACTATACTACAGAGCAATAATAACAAAAACAGCATGGTACTGGTACCAAAACAGGCGGGTGGACCAATGGTACAGAATAGAGGACACAGAAACCAATCCACAAAATTACAACTATCTTATATTTGATAAAGGGGCTAAAATCATGCAATGAAGAAAGGATAGCATCTTCAACAAATGGTGCTGGGTAAAATTGGAAATCCATATGCAACAAAATGAAACTGAATCCCTTTCTCTCGCCATGCACAAAAGTTATCTCAAAATGGATCAAGGAGCTGATATCAAATCAGAGACACGGCGTCTGATGGAAGAAAAAGTTGGCTATGATCTACATACTGTGGGGTTGGGCTCCAAATTCCTCAATAGGACACCCATAGCACAAGATTTAATAACTAGAATCAACAAATGGGACTTACTCAAACTAAAAAGTTTTTTTCTCAGCAAAAGAAACAATAAGAGAGGTAAATAGGGAGCCCACATCCTGGGAACAAATCTTTACTCCTCACACTTCAGATAGAGCCCTAATATCCAGAGTATACAAAGAACTCAAAAAATTAAACAATAAGAAAACAAGTAACCCAATCAACAAATGGGCCAAGGACCTGAACAGACACTTCTCAGAGGAGGACATACAATCAATCAATAAGTACATGAAAAAATGCTCACCATCTCTAGCAGTCAGAGAAATGCAAATCAAAACCACCCTAAGATACCATCTCACTCCAGTAAGATTGGCAGCCATTATGAAGTCAAACAACAACAAGTGCTGGCGAGGATGTGGGGAAAAGGGTACACTTGTACATTGCTGGTGGGACTGCAAATTGGTGCAGCCAATTTGGAAAACAGTATGGAGATTTCTTGGAAAACTGGGAATGGAACCACCATTTGACCCAGCTATTCCCCTTCTTGGTCTATTCCCTAAAGACCTAAAAAGAGCATTCTACAGGGACACTGCTACATCGATGTTTATAGCAGCACAATTCACAATAGCAAGACTGTGGAACCAACCTAGATGCCCTTCAATAGGCAAATGGATAAAAAAAAATGTGGCATTTATACACAATGGAGTATTACTCTGCATTAAAAAATGACAAAATCATAGAATTTGAAGGGAAATGGATGGCATTAGGGCAGATTATGCTAAGTGAAGCTAGCCAATCCCTAAAAAACAAATACCAAATGTCTTCTTTGATATAAGGAGAGTAACTAAGAACAGAGTAGGGAGGAAGAGCATGAGAAGAAGACTAACATTAAAGAGGGATGAGAGGGGGGAGGGAAAGGGAGAGAGATGGCAAATTGCATGGAAATGGAAGAAGACCCTCAGGGTTATACAAAATTACATACAAGAGGAAGTGAGGGGTAAGGGGAAAATAAAAACAAGGGGGAGAAATGAATTACAGTAGATGGGGTAGAGAGAGAAGAGGGGAGGGGAGGGGAGGGGAGGGGAGGGGAGGGGAGGGGGGGATAGCAGAGGATAGGAAAGGCAGCAGAATACAACAGACACTAGTATGGCAATATGTAAATCAGTGGATGTGTAACCGATGTGATTCTGCAATCTGTATACGGGGTAAAAATGGGAGTTCATAACCCACTTGAATCAAAGTGTGAAATATGATATGTCAAGAACTATGTAATGTTTTGAACAACCAACAATAAAAATTAAAATAAATAAATAAATAAAAAGGGCCAGGGATGCAGCTCAGTGGTGTAGGGCTTGCCTAGCACACACAAGGCAAGACCCTGGGTCAATCACTGGGAAAACACACACACACACACACACACACACACACAGATCAGTACCTTTCCCATGGTTTCCATACATTTTCAAGGTCTATCTCAGGACTGCCTAGTTTTCAGCTAACTTCTACTGGGCTGTCCTAGCTGCTGACACTGAAATTTTACCCAGCTGTAATCTATCAGCCTTGGAAAATAAGAAAAATGGAGACATTTTTAAAGTTCACAAGTTGGTGGACTTTACATATCAAGAAAGAAATGGAAAGGGCACTATGAGAATTGTTCTTGCTCACCCAAGAAAGACTGTATTTTAAAACATATAATAAATATACCAGAATCATTTCTCTTATCAAATATTTTAGCTACATTTCTAAAACAACTTTTTTCTTATTTAAGAAATAATTTGGAAATTATAGAAGGGTCTACCAAGAAAATAAAACTCACCTTGGTGTATACACACACACACACACACACACGCACAGACACACCTGTATATGTATATATTTATATACATGTATATTGTATAAAATACTAAAGATATGTGAATATTGTTTACATTATATTCAGGTATATTGTATATGTTATATTCATTCTTTTGAACTTCAGGTTTGAACTATACACACAGTTCTATGTTCTACTAATTTAAAAGACAGCATTATTGAAGGGCGTGATGGTGCATTCCCATGGTCCAAGCTACTCCGTAGACTAAGGCAGGAGGACTATTTGAGCAACATTAGTGAGATTGTTTCAATAATATAAAACATAGTTTTACTTGCTAGCACCGTTTCATGTTAATAAATTTTCCTCAATAATGTGATTTAAAATTTTTAAACAATACTCCATCATATGAATGTGCCAAGGTTTATTTGACCTTTTCTGTATTTAGTTTACTTATAATAGTTACTATTATATAAGTGTCATTTTATGAATATTACATATATTAATATATATTATATATTAATATATATAATATTATGAATATTATATAAGTGTCATTTTATGAATATTCTCTTACGTAAATTTTAATAGCATCGCTAATTGTTTCCCAAGATAGATTCATGAAATTGTAAGTCTCTTGATCTGAGGTTCTAAATTGTTTTTCAGAACAGTTGTAATATTATACTCTAGTCAGTAGCCCCAAAGAGTGTGCGTCTTACCACACCCTCACCAGACTGAGTTTCATCTTTAAAATATAAAAAATCAGGCTATTTGAAAAGTGTGGCAGACAAATTGCTTTGTTCTTTTCAGCATCCTTTTGGAGAATATTCTTCCCCCATTCCCTAGTAATTCAGATCAGACCCTAGAAGCGTAACCAGCATTTGATGACATGTGTTATACGCTCCCATGTGTCAACACCACATTTTCTTTTTTCAGTACTGGGGATTAAACCCAAGGACCTTTCCCATTGAGCCTCATCCCCAGCCCTTTTTATTATTATTATTTTTTATTTCAAGACAGACTCTTGCAAAATTGCCCAGTCTGACCTCAAGCTTGTAATTTGCCTGCCTCAGCCTCCTGAGTAGCTGGGATAATAGGCATGTGCCGCTGTGCCAGGCAAAGCCACATTTTATTGTTTAAATTGGCTTCACTTTACACTGAAGGAAACTCCTATAACCCTCGGTATTTTAGATAATGTCCTATGCAAACAGCATCTTGCATACGTGTTACTACCCTAGAGGAATCCAGGCTACACTGGATGGGGCTTCCCTTTGGGTGATGAAAAGTTCCTCAAAGTTCATTTTCTTTTTGGATTTTTGGCTCCACACACTCTCAGCCCTGATGTGTCCTAAGCAAATGATGGTATTTACAATCCAGTGGGCGACAGGTGTGGAAGGAAAGCATGTAGAAAACTTAGGTGGGGCAGCCAGTAGGAGGAAGTGAGGGATGTGCAGGGCAACACCACCGTGACTCCACCCAGACAGCCAGAGACAGCAGCGAGCACCAAGAAGGAGCTAGAATAAAGCTAAGCACAAGCAGCAGGAGGGCGGTGCTGACATAAAAGACAATTTACCTTTTCACTGTCCAGGTTCGACTGAGGAGAGAAGCAGGAATAACAAAACCCAGAAATATTTTGGAGAATGAGATGAAGAATCCCTGTGCACAAAACCCTGGACTTGAGTTTCAGATTCAAGAAACCTCTATAGAACTGGTCTCTCTTACAGGATGAGGTGGGCACCATCCAAGAGGCACCTGAAATTTTCCTGTGTCCTGCTTTGCTCTAAGAGCCATCAGCAGTCGAGCCAAATAGTTTTTTTTTTTTTTCTTTTTTTGTTAGCGGGTACGGGAATTAAATACCCGATATGGTTGTTTATACTAAAGAGTTACGATGTTTAAGGGGGAAAAAATCACACCTCAGTTTGGAGGCGAGTGCTTAAATCTCTCAGCCATTCTGAAAAGAGCGTATTCATAACTCAGGGCTCGATGGCCTCACTTTGGCAGCTCCTAGAAATGTTTGCCTCGAGTCTGGATGGAAACCGCCAGTCTCTGCAGGGTGCTCCTGGCAAACTTACAGAACAGTTGCTTCTGAGTCACCCCTGGGGATGGGTGCTAAAGGGGATAGGAAAAGGCACAAACTAACGATTATAGGCTAAGAGGGGTACTCCAAATAACTTCTTGCTTAAGGAAAGTAAAAAGTGTGCACTCCCTTCACCCCACCATGATGGGCTGTCCCAGTTATTTAGCTATTGTCTCCCACGCACTATCCACGCTCCCTCCATACAGCATTTTAAGATGCTGCAGCTGCGACTCTGCGAAGCCCATTTCTGCTTTGCCAGATGGCGCCCTTATTAGGCTCTCCTGTAGGGGGCGCCAGGGGGAAGACTATGATGCAGAGGCTCAGAAGGGACTAACTTGCTCCTTCCTACTTCCTGCTGATTTCACTTTTGTGAGTTCTCCCAGCCTGGGATGCATCCAGGAAGCTGTTTCTGCAACTACCACCTCTGTGAAACTGAAGAATTCCCTCACTGTTCTTTCAGATACTTAAATAACTTCTTAATTAGATAACACTTTTTTATGTTAAACTTGTTCCTTACACATAGTTGACCGAACTTTGACCGATCCATGAGTCTATGAAGGTTTGCAGACACTATCAGACAAGTGACCAGGAAAGGTATGCGTGTCTCTCTTTTTGTAGGGTGTTTTGGCTTGTCTATTGGTTGCTAAATATTGTCTTGCTCTTACAGTGGGGACATGGAGATGAAAAGACATAATCACTGCTCTGTGGAGTACCACTTAGTAGATGATGAAAGGAAATGGGGGCTTGGTATAAAGAAAGAATATGTAAACTTTCTTTGATGGTGGGGTGTTGAAGAAGTGCTTCTTAGAGAAAATGGCAGAGTGACGTGTCTTAAAAGGATGTGTAAGAGTCTGCCAGGTGGACCTAAAAAGACAGAACTGTGTGAGCAAAGCTTGATGTGCAGCATGCATCTGGGAACTCACGTGCTTCTCCGGTGGAAGTCCTGGGGAACCTGATGCTGGGAGGGGGCTCAGCACAGGCTCCTCAACAGTCCTGTCTCTTTCCTCTCCAGGTACTGCTCTTCCTCTGCCCTCAGTTGCAATGCAACTTTTTTTCAGTCTTCACTGGGCTCCAGCATCAGTCAGCCACACTTCCTCCTTTTCTTCCTAATATCTTCAACTTGCTTCTCCACCATAATTTCCATAAAAACATTGTCTATTTACTATTCTTTTGCATACCTCATATTATCTTCTATTAAGTCTCTGCCACTGTTCTTAACTGTTTTGCAAAGAATGAATGTTCTGGCTCATCACCTTGACTTGTTAGCCTTCTTCAACTTTGGGATAGCTAAAAATTCAGAGTTCAGCATTATGCTAGGTTCTGCTTTCTGCACTTGGACAAGGACAAGTGCTTATTAGTATTCAAAAATGATTCATTCTTGTATTTTCTTCCTAATGTTTTACTCTGATCAAGAGGACAGAGGCAGGGGGTCCTATGATGGGGGCATCCATTAGACATGACTATCATCTTGTGGTTCCTGGAATCTCCCTTTGTCAAGTGCCTTTTGCTTGGACACCAGATTTGTCAATAGAATAATGTGGCCTTCCTGTCCAAAGCACTTTTTAGATTCTACCCACAATGACACAGGTGCTTCATCATTTTAGACACAGGAAACCACAGGCCTTGGCTCTGGAATTGCAAAACAAACACATTTAGGCCAGATGTTCTCTCTGCCGAGGTGTAATCTCACAAGAATATTCTGTGGGGTTAGGGGAGAGTAGGAAGAGAAGTGGTATAGTGGTAAAGAAGAGAAGAGACAGAAGTCACGGTGATCTCAGGGGAAAATGTTTGGGCTTCTAAGGCAAACTGGCCTGCCGCTTCACTCTTTCCTAAAGCAAGTCATAAAAATCCTTGGAATAGCGAACAGGACAAAGGAGGTGTTGATTGTTGGGGACTATTTTGGAGTTGGATATGGGTGCCAGTGTCTGCTGGTGTGACAGTTCAGCAGATCCCAGGACTGTCACCTTGGTTTGGCTTGCTACAGACAGGGAAAGACTCTGGTGGCGGATGCTCACGTGAGCACTGTACGTCAGTGTTCTGAAAACGTGCCACTCCCTCGGGTACTTGTGTTTCATAGCTCACCAGAATCTCATTTTTATTTTATTTCAACAAATATTCATATCACAATCATTATCATAACTTAGTCATAGAAATTAAGGGTTTTTTTTTTCCCCTTCCTTTGGTCCCCAAAGCACTATAATAATGAATTTTTAAAAAGTGGATTTTGAGAAGGCCCTGAGAGATGGGCCCCGGTAGAGAAGTGGGGTTCTGGGAGAGGCCATGCTGTTCCCAGCCTGGGCCTGAGGGCCAGTGAGCTCAGAGGCTCAAGCTCTGCCTCCTGCTGCCTCCCCCACTGCACTCTAGGGCCACCCGGCTCTACTTTCCTTCTTCCTTTTTTTCTTTTCTTTCTGTAAAAGGACAACTCTGATAACCTCAAATATCTCCTGACCTGCAGGTTTGTATGTTCTAAATACAAAAGCTTTGAGCCAAAATGGATATCATGCTCTTCCCTTTCTTTTCCTTCCATCTCCTCCCCGTTCCTCCCTTTTCCCAGGACCACCACCAACAAAGCCCTCACTTAACCTGACGAGCACAAGGGAACTCAGTGGCTACCTGGGCTGGGGATTGTCCACGGGCAGGTCTGATCCTAAAGTCAGCCAGACACAGGCCCTGCTGTATTTACCATCTCTGACTTGCCCTGGCTTCAGCCTTAGCCATGAAATCAATTACCTGGAGACAAACCGGGCGTGACCCACACACAGAATCAGCGTAGGGAACTCATTCCTTTCACAGCAAGCCTGAAGAAGGCCTTCTGGAATCTCTCAAAACTGCCTTGCTGAGGCCTGGCCTCTTTTCCCCGGGGGAGTTATTGACACAAGAATTTTTCAATTACTCTGTAAGGGCTTCAACTCAGTGTGGTCCACCGGGAAGGTGAAACTCTTAGTTTTGAATTCCAAATTAATATTCTTTCACACCTTCTCAAGACCTCCTCTGGGAAGCTCCATCACGTTCTGGTTAGCGTGCAGCTGGCCTCGCTGTGTGAACACTGACCGGAAATGTTGTGCTCCCAGAACTGACTTGGGGGGAGGCCTAGTGATGAGCTGAATAATGTAAAGTGCTGAATTATTCAGGATGCTTTCCCTCCTTACCTGTGGAAGTAACAAGGAGGCCAGTGGGAGCCATTAAAAGGAAGCAAAGACAACCAGGGAGGCCAGATGTGTTTTCCTTCAGCCTCCCTGCTGCTAGGGGCTCTGCCATGTGTAATTCAACCCCTTGCCTAGCTCATCTTCCCTGAACGAGGGACTCACTGGACAGTTGTGGTTTAATGGATCTTTTTTGCATGAACTTCATTAAACTTCAGATTCCTCAGGCTAAACAGCAAATGGGGAAGGAGGATTGCCTGCCCAGAAGGAATTGAAGTCACACTGAGCCGTAGGCCATTGGCCAACCCCATACTTTCCTTTGATGTCTCTATGGCATTCATGGGAGACTTCTGAGTGTCTAAGGCTAACCAGCAGAGTGTGGGGATGCAGGAACCTGGGGATTCAGGGTGGGCGGTGTGTGTGTGAAGGTCGAGGGAGGAACTGCAGGATGGGAAAATTTGTCATGTCCTACTTCTCTTTTATTGCAACTCCAAGACCACTGAAGGACTTCACAAGGGGCCATTAATAGACAGAGTTGCCCCTGATGTAGGTTCCTTATCTTCTCTCAGAAATAAGGTCTTTTACCTTTGCCTACAGGTAACAGGTCCAAAGGGACAGACCAGCAGTGTAGGTGTGGTCTAAATGTCAGATTGATGCCTGTGAGCATCCTCAGCTTGCAGGGTGAGGGATGGAGGATCTTATCCTGACCCTGAAGCTGCTGTCCAGTGGTTAATGGTGCTTGTTAGAGGCACCACAGCTGGGAAATGTGCAGCAAGTCATTTCTTACAACATTTATAATGGAATTTGCTGGTTGTTTATTTAAAAAATAAAAATTCCATATTGTTATGGTTTGGATATTTAATGTCGCCCAAAGTCCCATATATTAAAGACTTGGTCCCCAGCCAATGGTGCTTTGGGGAGGTGGTAGAACCTTAGGAGCAGAGAGTAATGGAAGGAAGTTAGGGCATTAGGGTTGTGCTCTTGAAGGGAAGATTGGGACTCTAACCCCTTCCCCCCCTTTTTTTTCTCTATTTCCCAGCTACCATGCAATGTGCAGCTTTGTTTTACCACATGCTCCCTGCCACGAGGTTCTGCCTTATCACAGGCCTAAGGTGACAGGACCAATTGACCATAGACTGAGACCTCTAAAACTGAGAACTAAAATAAACATATTTTTTCCTTTTAGGTTGATTTTCTCAGGCATTTTATCACAGTGATGGAAAGCTGACTAATATGCATATTATCCCTAGAATATTGTCTGTGACCTTTCCCTGCATTTGACTATGCTTTCCTGCATAGTAAAAAGAGTGGCTGTTGTAACTACCATTCTTGGTATATGAGGGATGTATCATTCTTGAATAGTGAGGTCTACTGATCTAAGGTAGTATTTCACTATTTACCATGTAGGATACTGAAAAGGAGAAAAACAACAATCAAAAAAGATGTAACCAGATGGGCAAAGGCTGAAAATGGTAATGGTATTCCATCACTTAAACCAATTCTGATTGATAGAGGCTGCTGTCCAGGGCTATGTCTGGGTTTAAGGAGCAAGAGGCTGTTAAGGGCCACAGCCGAAGGGGCCCCAGCAAACTTCCAGCTGCCAGCTGATGATTGGCTCACAGTGGCCCCAGCAAAATTCCAGCTGCCAGCTGATTGGCTCCTCTGCGGTGATGCTCATTGGGCTGTTTCCCTGCCCTTTCAGACCATGGAGCTGTTCATTGGGGGAATTTTTTTGGCTCTGCCCACATGACCCAGCCAATCGGCCTCAAGAGCAGGAGGGGGGGGGGCGTTGAGAGGCTTGTGGGAAGCTGATGGTGGCAGTTGGGCTCTGAAGGTTTTCCTGAAGAGCCGTGTGGTGCGGTGTGTGTTCTAAAAATAAAGTTCGTTTCTTTTGACAAGTGGCTCCTGAATTGTGCCCAGCCAGACTTTGGCATTTGGTGGCCTGCACTGGGAACAACTGAGGGTAAGTGATAAGGTAAACTGCTCGCCCCTGAGGGCAGGGAGAGAGGATGGGTAGCCATTTTAAGATTCTTCTTTTGTTTTGTTTTGTTTTTGTTTTAAGTTGCCTGTCCCTGGAGATGTGTAAGATGGAAGAAAAACCGCTCACATCTGAGGAACAGATAGGGAGAAAGGACGGATGGACATTTCAGGAGGATAGAAAGGCTGATATAATGATTCTTTGTTGTTCCATTTTTGTTTCATTTTGTCTCGGTTTTGTTTTGCATTATCTTAGTGAGGGGTATCTTTGTCATGGAGATATGGAATTAAAAATTAGTAAAAAACAAACTGAAAAAATGTTAAGTAAATTGTTAGAGGAAGGAGGCATTCCACTAAAATCAAGAACAGTCAGGGCATACGTTGATACAATACAAAAATGTAGCCCATGGCTTTTTAGGGAGGAGTTGTTAAATATATCACAATGGAACCATCATGGTGAAGATTTAAAGGAGAGGGAAAAGAAAAACCCAGGAACTCTGCCAGTTGGCACATTGCCATTGTGGGCATTGGTATCTTGGTTGCTTAGTCCAAAGCCTTCAGTTTAGACAATGGTAGAGGAAGGAGAAGACATATTGATTCAAGTAAAAGAGAAGGTCTCTTGAGCTAGTCAGACAGAGGAAGAAAGTTTAGAGCAGAAAATACTTTACAAAAGCGTTTTAAAATAACTAAGGAACAAACTAGACAAATAATAAGACAATGTCAAAATTTTGTGACCTTTTTACCACAAGTTAATCTTGGAGTCAATCCTAGAGGACTGATACCTAACCATATTTGGCAGATGGAC
Source organism: Callospermophilus lateralis (assembly GCF_048772815.1). Classification (NCBI taxonomy): domain Eukaryota; kingdom Metazoa; phylum Chordata; class Mammalia; order Rodentia; family Sciuridae; genus Callospermophilus; species Callospermophilus lateralis. Next base: position 65,444,173 of record NC_135307.1, on the reverse strand, counting down.
GTCACACACTTGCCAGAATTTGGAAAATTAAAATATTTGCATGTTACAGTTGATACTTCTTCCAGATTTTTGATGGGTTCCCTTCATGCCGGAGAAAAAATTAAAGATATTATAGCTCATTGCTTACAAAATTTTGCCACTGTGGGCGTTCCAAAACAGTTAAAAACAGATAATGCCCCTGGTTATACTTCTACCTCTTTTAAACAACTTTGCTCATCATTTGGCATTACTCATATAACAGGAATCCCATACAATCCACAGGGACAAGGCATAGTTGAAAGAGCTCATCAAACTATTAAAATGTACTTATTAAAGCAAAAAGAGGGCATTGGAAAGGGTCATATATCCCTCAAAGATAAACTTAAAATAACCCTTTTTACTCTAAACTTTTAAAATTTGGATTCATCAGGGCTTAGTGCTGTGGAAAGGCATATGTGTCCAAAAAATGTACATAAGCCTAAGGTACTTTGGAAGGATATTCTAACAGGACAATGGAAAGGTCCTGACCCAGTGATTGTCTGGAGTCAGGGTTCTGTTTGTGTGTTTCCACAGGGAGAACAGCAGCCAATTTGGATTCCAGAGAGATTAACTAAAGCGATTTCTACAGACCAAAAGGAAGATGATTTGGCTCAAATCTATAACAGCTGATATCCAGAGCTCCAGTTTGGCTACCCTTACATCTGCAACAGAACCAGGATGCTTTTTTCAATTTCTATTTTATTATTGCCCTTTCCCACATCATGAAGTTCTATTTTGTTTTTTGAGCTCATACAGACCTAGGTTAATGTTTTACTGATCAGTTCTATTTTTTGACTGTGGAGTTTTTAAACATTGCAATGGAGATTTCACCTGTAAAAAGTTATAAGGCCTTTACTATTATGTTATGTGTTGTATGTATTATATTATGTGTGCACACTTGTGTTTTGTGTTGTATGTTTGTATGTACGTATGTCCATACATCATATATGATGAGCACTCATGAAAAAATGGATCCAAATTTTTTTTTATTCACGTGATTTAAATGGTTTAATTTAAATTGGGTAAACAGCTGTTGAGGATTGTTTTAATATGTGAACAAAAAAAGAGGTTAACAGATCTGTTTGTTTACTTTCACCTTTCCTTTTCATTATATTTAATAATTCTGTTCAGGATAATGTACATTGTTCAGAAAATTGTTTTCTTTTAGTGCCTGCTGGAATGTTACATAATTTTTTTTTAGCCATCATTGCCAGAATTCCTATCTTCATCCCAGTGCTGGTGAAGACAAAGATAAAACCAATCTACAGCTTCTGCAATAGCTATCACTGAACTGCTTGCAGAACTTGCCTGGACTATGTATCACTTGTATGCATTGTGAACTCACTTGTATGCATTGTGAACTATCTGTTGATGCAGCGACTTGTGGTAGTGTTGGGGTATTTTTGCTGATGGTGTCATTGGTAGTATAATTTTTCCAAAAGGAGCCATCAATAGGCTTGGTGTATCCTCCTCCCTCCTGCTTGTGATGGTCATTCATCTAAAATTTGGGGGCCAACAGAGGTGAGGCAAAGAACCTCACCCCCCCACTGGTACAAAGACCTATCCACAGGTGTGGCTGTATGCTGGACTGGTAGTCAATGACGGGTAAGATCCAATTGCAATGGTACCAACCTAAGACAGGAGGCTGACGCCTTGAGGTCAGCTCATCTGATGACGGGTAAGGACCATATGTAGTATTGGACAACCTAAGGCAGGTATGGTCCCTAAGCCACATGCTTGTTGTTTAAACAGAGAGGGGGAGATGTTGAGAGTCACAGCCGAAGGGGCCCCAGCAAACTTCCAACTGCCAGCTGATTGGCTCCTCTGAGGTGATGCTCATTGGGCTGTTTCCCCGCCCTTTCAGACCACGGAGCTGTTCATTGGGGGAATTTTTTTGGCTCCGCCCACACGACCCAGCCAATTGGCCTCAAGAGCAGGAGGAGTGGGGGGGTTGAAAGGCTTGTGGGAAGCCGGTGGTGGCAGTTGGGCTCTGAGGGTTTTCCTAAAGAGCTGTGTGGTGCGGTGTGTGTTCTAAAAATAAAGTGTGTTTCTTTTGACAAGTGGCTCCTGAATTGTGCCCAGCCAGACTTCAGCAAGATGCCACAATCTATTAGTAATGCCTGTCATGGGTGAGGGTGGGGAAGGCCCACAGTGTTTGACATTGGTGGGCTACAGAATGGAATTCTGCCTGACATGCTCTCTTGAAAGTCATTCCAAAGCTGGGTCTGGGCTTAGTAAACAAGAAAACCAAGAGCTGTTTATGGTGTCTGTGGTGGGTAAGGTGGTCACCCTCATGGTTTTGACATATTCAAACTCTACATGGAGTTTCATGACCAAATCTATTTTTACTTGTTCTAGTCCCTTTTCTTAAACCTCTGACCCAGGAAGAGGTCATATTAGGGAGGCTCATAAGTGCCCATTCTATTCCAACACCCAGGAAGAAGCATTTCCATGCCCTTAAACCCCCTCTGCACAATGGCAAGTGGACATGTCCTTGGTATTCCTTCCCCCAACCTCCCTTAACCTCTTGTGGGAGTGAGGTATTAACCTCTGTTATGATTAAAACTCAGGGACAGGCATGTTTCCCATTGAATTTCTGAAAACCTCCTATTTCAGTCTAATCCTGAGGAGATTTCAGTAGTGGCACTGATGGCATTTGTAGCAGGCTTGGAGAAGGCATTTTGGTTTTTTATTTATATCACACACAAATTATATGTTCCTACTTTAGCTCTAGACTCTCTTTGCTAAATGCCCAGAGAGAGATGTAAAAGGACAGGGAGTGATAGATTGCTTCAAATATTCAAGACCCTCTAAGTCCCTCACTAGATGAAAAGCAAATTAAGGATCCTTGACAGGTTAAAATCAAGTATTTGGGGTTTGTCCACTGGAGCAAATGAATTTCCAGTTTAATAAGTCTCTTAGAATCCCCCCTGCTACTCTGTTACTGCAATCCTTTCAGCTACATAAGCTTATTCCCAGTATGTATCTTGAGTTTTAAATATGACAGTGGCTTTTAATTAAATCCTTGTTTATCATATTGTTAATGGGCTAAGACTAATGACCAAAAGAAAAAAGAGGCTTTTGGCGATTTTTCTTGCCCATCGTATGATACTTGAGAAAAATAATACAGTGATTTACTCAAGGGTAAGTTTGTATAAATGCCATTCCCCCTATTTGTTCTCCTACATGAGTTCTGGAATGGTTTGGAACAGCCAGCCATTCTGCCTGGGTACATCAAGAAATTACTATAAATCTATCTGCAGGAGCTTAGAGATCCAACATCTCCCTTTAGCCAAGAGCTGCTGAGAGGTCTGGGCACACCGCCATCTGCAATGTGATCCTTGAAATTTTGAGATGACAAATCTTCAGGGTCACCTTTCTTTCTTTTCTCTTTTTCAAGCATGAAAACAAAATTCAAGTGTTGACTCTGGGAACTTTGAGCACATCCTACTAAACGCACACCAGCTGGCCTGATTTACCTGGCCTGGTTTCTGGTGTGTGCCTGTCTTCTAACTCTTCTTCCAGCCCAGCTTGCTAAATAGTGACTTGAATTTAGAAGTTGAGAGGCCTGAGTGTTCAGCTCTGCAGTTATGGTATGTGACCTTAGGACTCTCAATCACTGTGTGCTTCCTTTTTCCCCCCATCTATAAGACAGGGATGATCCTATTATTCTCTGAGCTACCAAAATCAAGTGGTTTTATAATCAGGTGTGGAAGTGAATGCTTATAATGAAAAGAAGAAACCACGAGCCTCTGACTCTCTGAGGATGTACTTGGGCCTATTCACCTGAGCTCTGGGCAGGAAAATGCTCTGTGGCCAGGACATGGATGGCCGAGATGCTCATCATCGCTACCGGGGGTTCATAGAAAACTCCAGGGCACTTAGTGAGATACCCTAGATATTGAGCTTCCGGGTTGACCGTCATGGCTATCAGGATGTTTCCAGTTCTTCTTACCTGGTCAAGCCAGCAATCTCAAATTTCACATTAGTTCCCTAGGAGGGGAAACTGCGATAAGATTCAGCCCTGAGGATTTTGAAGCCTCTAGATTGACAGGTCCTAAGTAGTTGGTCCTAGGGATTCCGTGGAAAGAATTGAGATGGAAAAACAGAATCTTTATTTTCACTAGCATTTAACTGAAATTAAGTATTTTCTTCAATTATAAATGTGAGTAACCAACCACAGTAGTATTAGAAGAATGTGTGTCTTTCTTACTGTATGAAATTAAGGATTTTTTATATGACATTACTATTGCTGCACATTCCTTGAAATATCTTTCACTCTGATCACTGCTTTGGAATTGCAAAAGTTATTAGACCAGCTGCTGGATCTGGTTGAGTTAATAAAGAAGCACATGTATAGCACTATATCACACATTTTATTAAAAATATTTTTTTACTTCGATATAATTGGTTTCCTTTGAAATCTTATATATTTGACTTTGTGTATTTAAAAACATTCTGTGAGAGTACAGAGTCTGAGGCACATGAAGGTTAAGGCTGCCTGTCCCCATCTGTCTGCTGCCTCCTAGGATGAGTGAGAGGCAGAGCCCACGATTCTCGATGGTAAGCCTGGGTCTGAGCTCTGATTCCAACTCTGTCTTGGTAGTTGGGGTGGCATGGGTGGTGGGAGGTAGGGGTGGGAGATGGCATTTAGCCCCTCTCAGCTTTCATTTCCCTTGTATAAAAAGAAGATGATAGTATTTTTCCATATGGATGATGGGAAGATTAAATGAAATCTATATCAGGATGTTTGTAAACTGTAAAGTGCTATGCAAATCCTAAACAGGATAGGCCCTTCTTTTACTTAACATTTCCATCATCAAGACAGTGATGAAGGGGAAATGAAGAAAATTATGTAGGGGTCAGATACTTTTTGTTTAAGAAGCTGTAGGAGAAAAGTATGCGTGTGGCTTGAATTATGTGATAATAATGTGTATGCTTAAGAACATAATGAAATAAAAAAAGAGAGATAATATAATGAAATCAGAGAGATTTGGGTATAAATCCCTGTTCTTCCAAATACAAGCTGGATGTTTCTGGCAAATTTAAAAAATTCTCTGAATCTCATACTCATTTGGAAAAATGGGGATAATAACTATGTTATAAGGTTGCTGGTAAAGATTGAATAATGTTTATTCCTCTGCTAACATGTAGGGTTCAAGATCTGTGTTTGGGATTATAGGCGTGTACCACCAGGCCTGGTAGCTATTTAATTTTAAGTAAATTTAAGATTAAGTAAAATTAAAAATTCCATTTGTTAGTTGTACTTGTCCTATTTCAATTATTCAGTAGCCACAGCAGGCTATTGGCTACTACAGAATGACAGAACATTTCCATCATTTCTCCACTGTCATTGGGAGTGCTGTGACTCTGGCTATGAGGGCCACATCTCCTCTAATGACACATCCTAGCTTTTATAGGGTAGTTTGTGAAACAAAGCAGCTAACAGCTTGGGATATATCCTCCCAACTCCTCCAAACCTTAGCAGACTCCAGAGATGGCGATGGAAGACCTGCTAGCAGAGCACCAGCATGCCTCCAGTGTCTCGCATAGAGTCCCCGGACCTCTTCATGATCCAGAGGAATGTTCTATGCAAGAGAAGGGAGCATCCTTTCTGCTGACCCAACTCCTGTTCTTCTTTTGCACTCCTCCCACCCCATTTCCTTCATAAAGTCTCTGGTTAATCTCTTGACATGAAGCTCTGCCCTATCTTCTGATGTCTCACCTTCTTCTGGACTTATCTAATTGGAATTTAAATTAAAAAAAGAATTGTAGGAAAAGTGATGATTCCAGTGTGAGCTCCATCTTTGTGTGAATCAGAGTCGAGGAGAGCCTGGTACTTATTTCCTTTGATATGGTGAGGCCACTAGTTTTATTTGCAAAATCTCATGAAGCCAGTAGAATGGGAGTCACAAAAACAGCAGCCCTGATTGGATGGATTTCTCAGCAAAAGTAAGTGTTCACTCTGCCTCAGTTTCTCCTTTATAAAAGGATGATGACACTTCTTACCACTTATTGCTTTCCAAATACAGAAATCCCCCTCACCTCTTTATCCTTGAGGGATATGTTCCAAAATTTCCAGGCTAAAGTCACAGAAGATAGTACCAAGCCCTAAACATACTATATCTTTTCCTTCATTTATATGTATCTATGATAAAGTTTATAAATTAGGCATAATAAGAGAGTCAAATCAGTAACAATAATAAAACAGAACAATTATAACAATATATTGTAATAAAAGTTACAAGAATGAGGCCTCTTTCTCATTCTCTTTTTCATAATACATTGACTGTCAATCTGATAACTGAGAGGCACTAAATGACTGATGGGTGGGTAGCATATATAACATGGATACATTGAATGAGGGGATGATTCACATGCCAGGTGGGATGGGATGGGATTTCATCATGCTACTTAGAATAAAGTACAACTTAAAATTTATGAATTGTTTAATTCTGAAAATTTCCATTTGATATTTTTAGATTATGGTTGACTGCAGATAACTGAAACCATGGAAAATAAAACTGCTGGAGGGCAGCATAAAGAGGAGACTTACAAACTTACTCTCTCCAAATGAGAAAACTTAAAAATCTTTCAAGATGCTTTTTGCTTCCCTTCCTTTCCTCAACACACAAAAGTTGACTTTTGGAAGAAGTAAACTTTCTCTCTATTCTGTGTGTTTCTCAAAACAAGGGAACTGATTTTTACTCATTATGACGGTGTTTTTGTGGATTCTTGATGGGATTCAAGATATGCTTTGATTCAAAATATGACTCACTGGAAGAGAGGAAGAAACTATCACCTAGGAAAACCTGCATCCTATCACCTCATAAATATGAAGATGTATTAGTAGAGGTAATGCTAGCTGCTCTAACAGACAAAACCCCACATATATGGCTTAACACCACGAAAATTTATTTCTTACTCACGTAAAGTCCCACTTTGTGTTTTGTACGGGGCTTTCTACAATGAGTTTTGCAGATGGAAAGCATTTTCCCTAGTGTCTTTATTTGTTGGATCTAAAATCAGCCAGCAGATTGGATAAGGGAGGAGGGAGGCTGTTCTGAGGCTGGAGGCAGGGCCAGCACCTCTTGCTAGTTGGATGCCTCTTTGTAGTCTGATTACCCATGGGGACCTTTGGACTTGCCATGGCTCACATTCACAGTGCTTCTCTTCTGCCAGTACCTGGGGTGGGAGGGCTTGTAAATCCTGCCACCACGCTCCCTGTTTGTTGCTTATGTAGACCAGAACCTCAAGGTTTTACTGGATGGAGCTGATAAGATCCATGTTGCAGCTTCCAGTCTCCAGGATTCCCTGGCTAACGAAGTGGCAGGGACATCTCATTCCTGGCCAAGCACAGAGACGGTATCCCAGATTACCCTTTCCCTGTTGATAAACAGTCATTAGGATGTATGAGTCTGAAGACGCCTTTCTCCACAATGAATCCCCCTGAGAACCCATCAGGAACATTTTTGCCACCTGAGATATATCTCTTGTGAAATTGAGCGGGTGGGCACCTCAGGTAACTCTCAACTCTTTGAGGCCAGTCCCCAAAGAGCTCCCTCAGCTCCAGATGTTTCCTCTCAGATCAGCTTCCTTCGCCCCAAACTCCCTTGGATCTGCTCTCAGCAGCCACTCAAGGCTGTCAGCTCTGGCAAGACAAAATAATTTTACTCCCAGGGCAAGTAAAAATATAATGAAGAAGGTAAATCTGTCCCCCAAAAGCATATGGTTCTCTATTGACTGTGCATTTTTTTGTTGAGTGTCTGTAAAGACAAAAGGCATGTATTTGTCAAAACAGATACAGCTGCTCATTTGTTTGTGGAGTTTGCAATTAAATACAATGGCTTGTTTTTTAAAACTCAGCTTCTGCTGCCCAGTGTGATGTCTTTTGGAGGGCAAGAGCAAAAAGAATTTTAATTCAAAAGCATTGAACACAGGGACATAAAACCCCCTGTATAGATGCTGGCTAATCTTTGAATGTTGGTGAGAAAGAGCCTGGATTGGAATTGCCCCCAGGGTGGGGCTGTTTTTTGTTTGATCTTCTCTGGGCACTTCCTGTTGCCCTGAAGACCCCAACAGATCAAGATGGATGAGCTTTCCCAGGTGCCTTAACATTTAAAGCCACCAACAGGGCCCCGCCCTTTCCTGAAGGTCACAGTCTAACGCCCAGGCTGTAGCCTGGCGCCCTGCAGCATGAGCCCACCAGACCCTGGTTTCAGCAGTTGACTCACAGGGAAGCTGCTGGACCGGTCCCCGGAGCACAGGGGGCTTGGATGCCCACCTCCAGCTTCCGGAAGCTCGTTAGTATGCCCTGCTTAGCTCGCAATTCAGAGAAGGTCGCTCTGTTCCCAAGAAGCCATTCAGTCATAATAGATATGGTTAGAATGATAGCCTAGAGGCTGTGGGTTAGGAAAACACATTTATTAGAGAAGGCCCGAGACCGCAATAATTAAGTGACACAAATGAACGTAAGTTAATGAAATCTCAATCGGACTGGATGTGCTCAAGTGCTGCCCCGCCCCCACCCTGCAGCAGTCTCAAGCAGGAACACAGCCAGGACTCAGAGGGTAGTCACTCCTGTGGTGGAAGAGGAGGAATTCTGGACCCGGCCCCCTCGCAGCTCTCCTGGAAAATCCTAGAGCAGCACGGGGAGGTGGCAAGGACCTGGAGCTGCTGATCTGTCCCCAGACTCCGCTGGCAGGTTTTTGTATAACTTTTGGACAGATCTTTCTACACTTCAAGCTCAGGGTTTTTTTTTTTTTTTAAAGGCATCGAAATAAAAAATTAAAAAGCATCAAAGATGACTGCAAGGATGCATGGAGTTTCATCCATTCACTTATAAAAATTATTGACTACTATCATGTGTCAGAAGACTATGGCTGTCGGTGAAGGAAATGATGGTGATCATAACAATTACAATAATAAACTAACCATTGCTTATACTATGGCACTACATTTTAGTCAGCTTTTTCACTGCGGGGACTAAAAGACCCAACCAGAACAATTTTAAAGGAGGAAAAGTTTATTGGAGGGCTCATGGTTTCAGAAGTCTCAGTCCTTAGAAGGCCGGAACATTCCTCAGGGCTCTAGGTGAGGCTGAACACCATGGCAGAAGAGGATGGCAGAGGGAAGCGGCTCACCTGGTGATCAGGAAACAGAGAGTCTCCACCTGCCAGATACAAATATATGCCCCCAAAGCCCCGCCCCAATTCCCACCTCCTCCAGCCACACCCCACCTCTTCAGTTAACACTCAGTTAATCTCTATCAGAGGATTAATCACTTATTGGGTTAAGACTCTCACAACCCAATCATTTCTCCTCTGAACTGTCCTGCATTGTCTCACATGTGAGCTTTGGGGGGACACCTCACATCCAAACCATAACACACTATTTGAAATATTCTCCATATACACACCCATTCATTCTCCAATAACCCACCACTACACAGACAGATAAGCAAGGCACGGAGCCTGCTGGAAGGAGCACGCCACCTAGGAGGTAAGGAGAGACCTCTGCTGGAGACATTCACAGGTTGGGGGCACACCCTGTCCCTGGAAGCTGTGAGGCCCTGGAAAGAGCACCACCTGAGCCCATCACCATCACGGGTGGGGCAGGAGTAGGTGGCCTGGCTTGGGGAGAGTGTGCCTTCAGGAGGATGCAGGGACAGTGATTCCTCTGGCTGGAGTTTGGGGGAATGGTGAGAGATGTTGGGGGCGCTGGGGAAGACTTCCTTAAAAAGCCGACAAGTGTGGACCCCAGCGACCTGCAGGATGTGTGTAGGTTGGTCAGACTCCAACCTACATACAGATACAAACCTACGCACATTGGGCATGGGTCAGACATGGCCAGGAGCCGTGGAGAACCTGAGGAGAGGAGGCCACAGGGTGCTCAGAGCACAGGTATCTGCAGGGTGGTGGGGGCAAGGGAAGAGGCTGGAGGGCCGGGTAGGGAGCAGGCAGGCCATCAAGCAGATCAGAAACCATAGGCAGGGAGTTTTATGTCCTTCTGATTACTCGCTGAGGCTGCAGTATGGAGCTTAAGTAAGAGGGCCAGAGAGGCTGATGAGGGTCATATCAGTGGGTAGCGGGGCACAGAGGGAGATGGATTTGTGAGATAACCAGAATGTAGAATGGAGAGATGGCAGGAGGAGCAAGGATGATTTGGGGGGACCCCACCGATCTGCACAGCAGTAGTGGGTAGGGATCATCACGCTTGCTGCTGCCTCGTCTCAGGTGGCTCTTCCCCGCACCCCAACATCACAGGGGCACAGTTTATCCAACAAAGGGGGATGGCTGCTGGGACCTGCTGTGCCTTGCCCCTCTTGTCCCCTCGTCTGTCCACACTCACTGCCCACCTTTTCCTTGGAGCCTGGAAGATACCATTGGTTTAGGCATCTACATCACTCTAGCCACAGTGGGGCCCACTTTTGGAGGCAGGGGCTGGGTAGCTGCCCACAGGGCCTCCTTGGGGCCTGGTAGGTCTGGCTAAGAGGAGCAGCAGCAGGCTTGTGCTTCTGGATCTTTCCTGGCACCAGGCCCTGTCCTCTGCAGGCTTTTCTTTCTCCTGTGAGAAATCCCTAATGGGGACGCCACAGATGTCTCAGGATCATGGGTGGGTCCCATACTCATCTGCGATGACATGCAGAGTTTTCTGTACACGTCAAGTTTTCCTGGGGAGGGCATTGATAGCTATCTAACTACCTCCCTCCATGGGTTTCTGATCCCCCAAAGCTTAAGGCCCATTGGTTTGGGCTTTGATTTTCAAGGGTGAAGTTTTTTCCTGGTCAGTTTTTGCTGTCCTTCTCACCACCACCTCCCAGTGCTGAAGTCCCTGGGTAAGGTTCACCTCCCCGTCGCAATATTGCTCAGGATTCAAAACAAGCTCTTGTCTGTTCAAGTCTGTCCCCATCTTGCCCTGAAAAACCTCCTCTATTCTTCATTTTATATTTTGAAATGTTGGCCCTGAATATTCATATTTAATTGTAGGAAGAAAAATGTTACCTGGGGATCTTTTTTCCTGTAGATCCCCAGCACATTTGAAGAGGACCAAGCTTGCTACACGGTTGTCAAATTTCAGGCCTCCTGACTTGACAAACCTTTGTAAATGACAGAGGCCAGCTTTGGTTGGATGTTTATTATAAGTCGGGCACTGTTCCAAGTACTTGCGTTATCTCCTTTAAACTTCTTAGTAGTGCTGTGAGATAGATACTAGTATTCTCTTTATTTTAAAAATCTGGAGATTGAGCATGAAGAGTTACCAACCAGGTAGGAAGCAGCAGACCCAGGGGTCACCTTAGGGAACAGAATTCCAGAGCCCTCATCTTAACCCCCACTAACCTGTGTATTGGTTTCATCTGTTGCCTTTACACTTTAGGAGGTCACTACTCCTGCCTCCCAGCCAGGAATCGATAGCTTGGAGTCAATACCATCTGGGTTCAAATGGTACCTCTTTTTACTGAAGTCCCTGCGGGAAACAGCAGATAAGAGCAGGTCCACAGAGGAAGTAGTAGCATTTTAATGATAGCAGTAGCCAGAATTTGTATCTCTCACTAAGGGGTTATTTGGAAGGCAAAAAAAGTTTCTGCTCCTTCCCAAATAATTCCCTAACCTAGAATTTCAGGGTCTGAAATTCCAACATTAGAGATTCATCACTTTGGTTTGGTTTTGTCCGTTCTCTCCACTTGAGCCTCTTGAAAAATAGGAGTCACCTGGGGACATGAGTTAGGGAGGGAGGCCCCTTAGCAAAAGCAACAGCCTTGAAAATCTGAAAGTAGAGGACATTTAAGGAGAAAAAAGAGTGCACCAGAGACACTTACCAAAAGTGTTGCCAAGGGCCAGCCCTGCACACGGTCCCTGGATCAGCACCATACTGGAAGTTTTGTGGACTAGACTCATCACTGGACCCTTTAGTGCCCTTGCTGGTGCTCCCACAGCTGAGAGAGACTGAGGACAGTCCTGCATTGGCCAAGACTCTTGGAGGTTTCCTTGCATTTCCCCTATGTGAGCTTGGGAAATGTCATTTCTGGGAAGTCGGCCAGGGGTCTGGCATTACCGGATATTGGAATCCACTCTGGCTTCAGGGACAGGCAGTTCTCTGTTATCCCAGGGTAACATTACTCCTAGAGGTTGCAGTGCATGTGGTCAACTGGGAGGTTGGGGACAGTCCTCTAATACACCTTTCCGTGGCCCAAGGTTAGACATCAGCCTCTCCCTTTCCCCATGGGGGCCATTGAACTATGAGCTGAATTGTGATTCTCCAAAATCTCTGTTGAATTCCTAACCCCCAGTTCCTCAGAATGTGACTGTGTTTGGAGAGTGGGCCTGTAAAGAGGTAATTAAATTAAAATGAGGCTCTTAGTGTGACCCACATCCATTTTAATTGATGACCTTATAAGAAGACAAAATTTGGGCCCAGGGAGTGACCCCGTGGTGGATGTGCACAGAGGGACCACCAGGTGAAGAGGCAGCCAGAGCACAGCCATCGGCAACCCAGAGTGAGGCCTCAGGAGAAACCACCCCTGCCAGCACCTTGATCTTGGACTTCCAGCCTCCAGAACTATAAGAAAATAGATTTCTATTGGTTAAGCCACCCCGTTTCTGACAGCTTGTTATGACAGTCTGAGGAGATCAGTACAGGATCCTTGAAATTTGAAATGGTGGTCTCCAAATGGGGTGAACTTAGATGATCCTTTGAGATGAAGGAAGAAAATATTATCATATAATTTCTATTGATTTTCATCTGATTCCATGTTAATTCCAATTTCTTGGCTACACTTTAAAATGTGCATAATATAAAAGTATGGTAAGACATGAAAACATGTATAAATTCTTGGGGAATGTGTGCTTTAAAAAAAAATTCTACAGCTGGGATAAATAATTGAGAAAGTTTGGAGACCACTGAGCCAAGACAGGGCTACCCATGTATCTTTACATCTTAATGACAAATAAGAATAAATTCTCTTTTCATAATTACAAGTGCCCTAAAGAGTTCATCATCTGTTTCTACTTTTTCATCAACTTACTAAAAAACGGCTGGGGAGCTATTCCTTGCCTATATCAGCAAAATTTATGTTGTTTTTACTATAATTGTTATTTATGAGTGCTTGTGAGTAATGGCTCATAGAAAAGTGTTCTATCAAATGGACTAGAGTCAACAGAAAATCAATCCATTAGAAACCATTAGAAATCCATTTCTTAAGCTTCTCAATCTGGCTTCTCTGCTTTTTCCTTTATGCTCTTAAGGAAGGGACCAAGTATTTTAGGATTCTGAAGTTGCCAAAAGTATTAAGCACTAATAATATTAGAGAAAAATATTTGTCAAATCTCAGTGACTTTCTCTGTCCACCCAGCTATATTCAAATTCAGGACTCAGATCAGATTTAGGAGCATCTGGCCAGAGCCGGTAGTGTGTCTCAGGAAGCACCATCTCCAACCCTAGGAGCTGGCTGAGAATCTGTCAGTGAAAAATTTTCATGTACACACCTCAAAGTTAAAACAAACAAACAAACAAAAAAACCAGTAATTATGGACGTTTGACCTTGGAACTCAAAGAGAAAGCCTGTCCGGCCTCCTAATCTTCTAGGAGGTCATGGTCCACTGCTGGGAGCCACAGCCAATTAATATGATGCATGGCATTTTTGATTGAAAGGTGATGCCAGCTAGCCATTGAGATGATATGATTATGTTAAAAATTACATTCATATGGATACCGGACTCCTGCTGCGGGACTCCTGGAGAGTTCCCATTGGTTGGGAAAGTACAGTAGGAGGGAATTCCGGGGAGGCGCTTGCGCTGGGGTTCCGGAAAGGAGCAGCAGAACGCCGCGTGGGTGGATCGGGAAGCTTCCCGGGCGGACGTGTTATTGGCGGTTCTTTCAAATAAAGTTTGTTCCTGTTTGAGTGGCTCGTGATCTTGTGCCCAGCCAGACAGCGGCAACTGGTGGCCCTGTACGGGGAGCGCCTGAAGCTTGGAGGTGAGTAAAATTGCTCGCCCCTGAGGGAAGGCGACAGAATGGGTGACCATTTCAAAAAACAATGTGTTCTTCTTTTGATTTATTTTGTTTTTGTTTCAAGCTGCCTATCCCTAGAATTTTCTCAGGCAAACTGGGAAAAATGGTTGGCTCAAGGCTTGAAGTTGTTTGGCCCGGAGAAAGAGAAAATTGATACAACTATTCTTTGCTCCGTTTTTGTTTCATTCTGTTTCGGGTTTGTTTTATGCTACCTAACTGGGTTGCGTTACCTTTATAGTAGATTAGAAACTAGTAAAAAACAAACCGAAAAACTGTTAAGTAAATTGTTAGAGGTCCAAACTGTGGTAGAAAACATGTCAGGTCAAGCAAAAGAGAAGGTCTCTCCAGCTAGTCAGACACAGGAAAATTTGAAGAAAGAAAGCTTAGAGGAAAAACGACCATCAGTTGGGGAGTTACAACAGGAGGCTGCTACTAACTCCGTTCTATCACCAGAGGGCGTAAGAGCTGAGCGGCCCTCAATTCCTGTAGTTAATGCACAAAATCCTAAGGCAAGATCCCAAAGACTAGCATGCCCTGTACTTGAGCAGGCAGGAGGGCAACGAATTCATCGCGCTCTAGATTTCAAAACAGTAAAGCAATTAAAAGAGGCTGTAACAACCTATGGCCCGCAAGCACCCTTCACCATAAGCATGGTTGAATCTATTACCAACTTAGACATGACACCAGCAGATTGGGCTAACATGTGTCGATCTGTGCTAAATGGAGGACAATATTTGTTATGGAAGGTTGCCAATGAGGAATTCTGCATGGAGACAGCTAGGCGAAATACAGCAGCCGGTTACCCTCAAAGAAATCTGGAGATGTTGTTAGGAAAGGGACCTTATGAGGGTCAACGGCAACAAATTGAATATGATCCTGGTGTATACGCACAAATTGCTGCAGATGCAGTTAGGGCATGGAAAACTTTACAGGGGCATGGAGATTTACAAGGACAGTTATCTAAGGTAATACAAGGAACTAACGAACCTTACGCTGAATTTGTAGATAGGCTTATTCAGACAGCTTCTAGGATATTTGGAGATGTAGAACAAGCAATGCCATTTATAAAACAACTGGCTTATGACCAAGCAAATCGTTGCTGCAGAGAGGTCATTAGACCATGGAAACATGAAGATTTAAACACATATATTAAATTATGTAGAGACATTAATGAACAAGGACAAGTCTTAGCAGCAGTACAACAGGCTTTAGATGCCAGGCCAAAAACATGCTACAATTGTGATCAGACAGGACATTTTAAAAGGAATTGTCCCATAGGAGGAGGGTTTAACAAAGCTAGGTATCAAAGAAATAGAATACCAGGTATTTGCCCACGATGCCGTAGAGGGAGACATTGGGCTAATGAATGCCGTTCTCAAACTACCATAGAGGGCACTCCGTTATCAAAAAATGGACAAGGATCAAGTGTTTACCCACGATATCGTGGAGAAAGGCATCAGGCTCCATTGCCAAAAAACGGACTGGAGGGCCCAATGCTCCGGGGCCCAAAACCACAAATATACGGGGCAATGGAGGAACCCAACAGCACCATCAAGGTAGTGCCCAGGACACATTATCCATTAAATCCCTCATCAGACAAACTAGAGGGAGCGCAGGGCTGGACATCTGCGCCTCCGCAAGAGCAGTACTAACTCCAGAGATGGGAATTCAAATTATTCCCACAGGAGTAAAAGGACCTCTTCCCCAAGGAACGGTAGGCTTATTATTGGGACGCAGTTCTTCCACACTAAAAGGACTTATGATAAGTCCCGGGGTAATTGATCCCGATTATGAAGGTGAAATAAAAATTATAGCTAGTTCTCCAAGAGGCATATCAGTTATCTCACCAGGGGATAGAATAGCACAGTTACTAATAATACCCAGCCTACATGATAAATTTTCTAGTCGTACTGTAGAAAGAGGTACCAGGGGATTGGGCTCCACAGGTGTAGATTGGGCTATGCTGTCTTTAAATTTAGATTCTCGCCCCATGCTAAAACTAAATATTCAAGGATACGACTTTAATGGGCTACTGGACACAGGTGCAGACCTTAGCATCATATCTAGTCAGGAATGGCCAAAACATTGGCCATTACAACAAGCCACTCAAACGCTTCGAGGCCTAGGAGTGGCTACTAATCCCCATAGAAGTGCAATGGTATTAGATTGGAAGGATCCTGAAGGATGTGAGGGAACTATACAGCCATATGTATTGGATCATCTTCCTATAAATTTATGGGGACGAGATGTCCTAGATCAATTAGGTTTAACGTTAACAAATAACATCAATCCTAATGCGCCCACTACTAGGGCTAAACAAGGTTTTAAAAAAGAAAAAAGATTAGGAAAACAAGGACAAAATATAGCAGCACCAATTCAAATAGATCAAGGAACAGACAGACATGGGTTGGATTTTCAGAAAGGGCCACTGAGACAATAAAAATTACTTGGAAATCAGAAAGACCAGTGTGGGTTCCTCAGTGGCCCCTGACTAAAGAAAAGATACAAGTAGCCCATGATCTGGTTAAACAACAATTAGCGAAAGGACATATACAACCTTCCATATCTCCCCATAATACTCCCATTTTTGTTATTAAAAAGAAATCTGGTAAATGGAGATTATTACAAGATTTAAGAGCCATTAATAATGAGATGGTTATTATGGGACCTGCTCAATCAGGGATTCCCCAATTGTCTGCTTTACCAAAAACCTGGTATGTTTTAGCTATAGATATTAAAGATTGTTTTTTTTCAATTCCTATTCATCCTGAGGATAGTCCACATTTTGCATTTACTATCCCTGCACTAAATCATGAAGGTCCTGATCAGAGATATGAATGGAAAGTACTCCCTCAGGGGATGGCTAATAGTCCAACTATGTGTCAAATTTATGTTAACAAAGCAATCCAACCACTTAGAAATCAAAATCCTGAACTACAAATATTTCACTATATGGATGATGTATTATTGGCACATAAAGATAAAAACATATTGCTGGAATGTTATGCCACACTTACAAACTTATTAAAAAATTATAATCTAGAGATAGCAATAGATAAAGTACAATTAAATCTTCCAATTAATTATCTAGGAGTCCTGTTATCCTCAACCATGGTCCGTCCACCAAAAATTCAAATACGAGTAGATCAACTCAAATCACTTAATGACTTTCAAAAGTTATTGGGAGACATAAATTGGATAAGGCCTTATCTAGGCATACCAACAGGAGAGCTAGGACCTTTATTTGATATCCTAAAAGGTCCATCAGATCCAAATTCACCCCGCATGCTAACGCCTGAAGCAAGAAAGGCATTAAAAATCATTGAAACATATATGGAAAATATGCACTTGGATAGAATTGATATAAGTTTGCCTTTATTATTTATTGTACTACCAACAAAAAATATTCCTACAGGAGTATTTTGGCAAGAAGGTCCATTATTGTGGATACATTTATCTTATTCTCCTAATACTATTCTTACTAGATATCCTGAGGCTGTAGGACAATTAATACTCAAAGGAATAAAAGCAGCAAAGGGAGTGTTTGGGATTTCTCCCAATAAAATTATTACTCCATATACTATGGATCAAATTGATGAGTTAGCCAATGAGTTAAATACTTGGGCAATAATCATGTGTAAATCTAATGTTTCATTTGATAATCACTTGCCATCTAATCCTTTGTTGTCTTTTTGGTCTAAGCATCCTGTAGTTTTTCCAAAAATGACAAGAAAGACCCCTATCATGAATGCTCCAAATATATTCACTGATGGGTCAAATAATGGTACAGCAGCAGTAGTTACCCCTGATCAAACTTTTACATTTTTAGTACCCAAACAATCAGCTCAAAAGGTAGAGCTTAATGCAGTATTACAAGCTTTTATGATGTTTAAAGATTCTGTATTTAATTTATTTTCTGATAGTCAATATGTAGTTAATGCTATAGTATCCCTTGAAGATGCAGGTAGGATTTCCCCTTCTTCTACTGTTTTCTCTTTGTTTTCCACTATACAAAGTCTAATCTGGGACAGAAAAGATCCATTCTTTATAGGACATATCAGGGCACATACAGGATTGCCTGGAGCCCTTAGTTTAGGCAATGAATTAGCAGATAAATCTACACATGACATACATATTTTCTCCACAATAGAAGAAGCTATAAATTTTCATAAAAGGTTTCATGTCAATGCTAATACTTTACAAAAACGTTTTAAAATAACTAAAGAACAAGCCAGACATATAATAAAACAATGTCAAAATTGTGTGACATTTTTACCACAAGTTAATCTTGGAGTCAATCCTAGAGGACTGATACCTAACCATATTTGGCAGATGGACGTCACACACTTGCCAGAATTTGGAAAATTAAAATATTTGCATGTTACAGTTGATACTTCTTCTGGATTTTTGATGGGCTCCCTTCATGCCGGAGAAAAAACTAAAGATGTTATAGCTCATTGCTTACAAAATTTTGCCACTGTGGGCGTTCCAAAACAGTTAAAAACAGATAACGGTCCCGGTTATGCTTCTACCTCTTTTAAACAATTCTGCTCATCATTTGGCATTACTCACATAACAGGAATTCCATACAATCCACAGGGACAAGGCATAGTTGAAAGAGCTCATCAAACTATTAAAATGTACTTATTAAAACAAAAGGAGGGAATTGGAAAGGGGTATATATCCCCCAAAGATAAACTTAAAATAACCCTCTTTACTCTAAACTTTTTAAATTTGGATTCATCAGGACTTAGTGCTGCGGAAAGGCATATGTATCCAAAAAATGTGCATAAGCCTAAAGTTCTTTGGAAAGATATTCTAACAGGACAATGGAAAGGTCCTGACCCAGTAATTGTCTGGAGTCGGGGCTCTGTTTGCGTGTTTCCACAGGGAGAACAGCAGCCGATTTGGATTCCAGAAAGACTAACTAAAACGATTTCTACAGATCAAAAAGAAGATAATTTGACTCAAATCCATAACAGCTGATATCCAGAACTCCAGCTTGGCCATTCTTACATCTGCGACTGATTAACCAGGATGCTTTTTTCAATATCTATTTTATTATTGCATTTTTCCATATCATAGGTTCTATTTTATTTTTGAGCTCATACAGACCTAGGTTGATGTTTTTCTGATCAGTTTTATTTTTTAACTGTGGAGTTTTTAACATTGCAATGGAGATTTCACCTAGGTGAAACTACAAGGCCTTTACTATTGTCTTATGTGTTGTATGTTATATGTGCACACTTCTGTTTTGTGTTATGTGTCTATATGTGCGTATGTCCATAGATCATATATGAGGAGTGCTCAAAAAAAAAAAAAAAAAAAAAAAAAAAAAAAAAAAATGGATCCAAGTACTTTTTATTATTCACGTCATTTTAATGGTTTAATTTAAATTGGGTAAACAGCTGTTAAAAATTATTTTAATATGTGTACAAATAAGCAGGTTAACAAATCTGTTTGTTTATTTTCATCTTTCCTTTTCATTATATTTAATAATTCTGTTCAAGATAATGTAAATTGTTCTAAAAAAAAAAAAAAAATGTTTTCTTAGTACCTGTTAAAATGTTACATTTTTTTTTCTTTTTCTCTTTAACATCATTGTCAAAATTCTTATTTTTCATCCCAGTGCCGGTGAAGACAAAGATAAAACCAAACTACAACTTCTTCGATAATTATCACAACAAACTGTATAAACTGATATATCAATGATCTTGGGAGGAAATGGACATATTGATAGATTCCTCCACTTTGAACTGCTTACAAAACTTGCCTGGACTATGTATCACTTGTATGCACTGTGATCTATCCGTTGATACAACAAATTATGGTAATGCTGGCGTATCTTTGCTGATGTGTCACCAGTGATGCAATTTTCCCTAGGAGTCGTCAATTGATGTGGTGTTGTGGCATTTCTGTATCCTCCTCCCTTCTACTAGTGATGGTCTAATTTTGGGGGCCAACAGAGGTGAGGCAAAGAACCTCACCCCCCCACTGGCACCAAGGCCAAATCTGGGGGCCAACAGAGGTGAGGCAAAGAACCTCACCCCCCCACTGGTGCATAGGCCTATCCACAATTATGGCTATTTGCTGGACCGGTAGTCAGTGACGGGTATGATCCAATTGCAATGGTATCAACCTAAGACAGGAGGCTGACGCCTAAAGGTCAGTTTTCCAATGACGGGTAAGAACCATATGTTGAATTGGACAAACCTAACAGGCACGGTCCCTAGCCACATTACTTGCTTCTTAATTAAACAGAAGGGGGGAGATGCTGGGAGCCACAGCCAATTAATATGATGCATGGCATTTTTGATTGAAAGGTGATGCCAGCTAGCCATTGAGATGATATGATTATGTTAAAAATTACATTCATATGGATACCGGACTCCTGCTGCGGGACTCCTGGAGAGTTCCCATTGGTTGGGAAAGTACAGTAGGAGGGAATTCCGGGGAGGCGCTTGCGCTGGGGTTCCGGAAAGGAGCAGCAGAACGCCGCGTGGGTGGATCGGGAAGCTTCCCGGGCGGACGTGTTATTGGCGGTTCTTTCAAATAAAGTTTGTTCCTGTTTGAGTGGCTCGTGATCTTGTGCCCAGCCAGACAGCGGCAGTCCACCTCAGACCTGCCAGTGTCTTGGCCAAGTTCACTCTTTGCACTGTGATTAGTCAGCAAGCATTTGTCTCCATTAAAGCAGGGGAAGATCCCCCTACTGGGATTTCAGAATGGGCCAGATGGTCTGGTTCAACTAAGCTCAGACCTACTTAATGGTCTTGCCATTGGGCAGGACTTGGAAAGTTCTTTAGAGTGACTTCCCCTGGCAGACACCTTTGAAGTGTGAGGAAGAATATTCTGGTATTCTTGGTGGCCCTGCAGAGGATCATGCCAGCGGAGCGTTTGAAATAGAAAAGTTAATGCTATGGTGGTGACATTAAAAATGTCTTTGCTGAGTGGCCAATCTCTCTCATTGTTTAAATGTGCCTCGAGGGCCCAGGAGAGTCACAAATCTGCATGAAGGGGAGCAGGGCTCTCAGAATTAGCTGCTAGATATATGGCCTGGCTGTCTGTACATTACTTATGCCACCAACACTTGGGAGTCACCAGGACCTGTGTCCTAAGTAAGTGCTCCTTTGACAGGACCACAAGCACAATTAGCCCCCAAGGGCAAAGCCTTTCAAGACCAATCAGGCCAGCTCGAGTTTTGCATCTCCATGGTAGTATAAAGAGACATAATGTCATTTCAGGACAACGTCGGTCACACTCCGAGTCATGTAAAAGGACTTATAGTCTTATACGTGGTTAGATTTGCTTCTTTCTCATCTTTCTGGAATAAATGGAAAGTGATCATGTAGCAAAACAGGAGGTACCTTGCTAGCAGACAGATACAGTGTGGGATACCAACTCTTCTTTTTTATGGGTGTGAAATGGTGGGTAAGGAATAAAATATGACTCTCTGTTTTCTCATCTAAAATGAAGATAATAAGACCTACTCTGTAGGTATTATTAGGACAAGGATTACATGAAATAATGTATGCAAAGGACAGTGCACCCTCTATTGTGTTAGCTCCCCACTTCCTTCCCAGCAAGGCAGGAACATGTTTGGTCATTAGGTTGTCTCTGCTGGCCGTCATTGCTAGCAGCTGTGCTTCCTTTATGTTCAGACTAACATCGCCAGGACTTTGGATTCTTTCTTCCAACATCTTAATTCACTTTTTTAAAAAGTCAAATTTTCAGCAAACGTATTTTTATGGTGCTATGCTGGAGCCAGAGACACAGGATTGAGCAAGTTCCTCACCTTTTCTTGCTGAGCTTTTGGCTGGTCACCAGTCAGACAAAGACTCCCAACCTGGCTTAGCCATGGGCCAGGAGAGACCTCCCAGAGGAAGCAGTGCTTGCGTGAGAACTGAAGGAAACGTGCAGATAAGGCTAATTCCCGCCTTCTGTTGACTTCATGTCCAGTGATGGACATTTGTAAATTGGCTGCAAAGGAGTACTCAGGACTTATCAGACAGAAAGCAAACCTGTAGCCTTGGCTGTGTTATTTCTGTTCTCTGATCAATGGAGTTAGCTAGCCACATCCTCAGCCTCAAGTGTGAAGTAGAAGTAAAAAGTGAGACTCAACAAACTACATTATTTGGCAACTGATGATAACAAGACATTGGCATTATTATTGCACACGTCAAAGACTTAAGATTTTGCATACTGCTGTATGCAGAAATCCCACTCTGGCAATTTGTATTAAGGAACTAGTAGCATTTGTACAAGGCTCAGTTACAGGGATGTAGTTAAGTCTGTCAAATTATTTTAGCACAAAAATGGAAAGACTGGAAAGCCTTTAAAACAATGCAAATAAATCCCATAAATGCATTCAGAGGAATAGTATGAAGCCATATAAAATTATTTTGTAGAAAATATATTTTTCTACATACAAATCAATAGATAATTATATATCTGTATATTTGTATATGGATATTGAAGATGTTCTCAAATGAGAAAAGGGAAGCAAAAGAAGAGTACATACTACAGGTCTTTTATATTCTTAGGAAAATATCTGAAAAGAATATATATGGAGTTTTTATTAGCAATTGCTTTGGGGTTCTAGAATTAAAGTAGTCTTTATTGCTACCATGGTTAGGCTACGATTTGAGTGTGTGCCCCAAGTGTTCACGTGTTGGGAGCTTGGTCTCTCATGTGGAAGTATTTGCAAGTGATGGACCACTGAGACGGAGCTCAGTGGGAAGTGATTGGGTCATTGAGGGCCCTGCCCGCAGAAAGAATTGATACACTTCTCCTGAGACCCAGAATTGGTTCTCCTGTGAGTGAATCATTATGCAAAAGGAAGCCTGACTTCTTGCACTCTTAGTTCCTATCTCATCATGGGATCTTTCCTCACACACATTCCACCTGTGATGCCATTTGCCACGAGGCCCTCAACAGAGCCTTTACCATGCAGTTTGGGCTTTCAGCCTCCAAAACTGTGAGCTAAATAGACCTCTTTTCTTTATAAAGTACTGAAAAACAAGCCTCTACCTCAGAACAAAGCCCGTCCAAGGAAGGGAAATGACCTTTGTCCTTGGAAAGACCCACAGAGCACTCCTAGGCACATTCCCACCCTGCTAAGTGGTTTATCTACAAATAACAGGAGAGATCTGCTGCGCCAGGTGTCCCTGACTCAGTCAGGCTAGGTGGGGACCCATAGCAACCCCCTAGCAGCCACCAATCAGCATGAGACAGGGAAATACCTGGGATGCCAGATGACCCCCCAGTAGTTAATGGTGGTTGATAACGTGTTGGGAAACCATGTAGTTCAGCACGAACACCCCTCTTGGCTTAAACCAATCAGTTCAAATGAATCCCCCTCTTGTAGTAACCAATCACCCCTCCCCAACTTGTTCCCGCCAGTGAATGTGCTAATCATGTTTTAGAGTTGTTATTTGATTTTCCCACGGTGTGTGATGATTTGCTAAGAGATGCTATGATGTTTGTGGGGGTCCCTGCCTTCTCCAAAGAATGTATAAAACTGCTGCAAACCCTGGGCTAGGGGCCTCTCAGCATCACCAGTTGCTGTGTGTGCACACGGAGGACCGAGCTAGCTCGCAATAAACACCTCTTCACTGTTTACATCGATCTTGGTCTCTGGTGGTCTTTTGGGGGTCCCGAATTCGAGCATAACAGTACTAACCCTCAGGCATTTTGCTATAACAAAGGAAAATGGACTAATATATTTGCCTCTTTTTGGTTTGTTTATTTTTATTTTTCTTCAGTTATCAACCTTTCTTGTAAGGAAAAAGAACAAAAAAAAGAGCTTCCACACATGAAAAGATGGTCAATTTCATTAGTTAGAAAATGCAAATCTAATTTATAATACCACTTTATTAAATATTTATTTATTTAAATATTTAAATACACTTTACTCCCACTAGGGTGACTGTTATCAAAAAGGAAGATGATAACAAATGTCTGTTAGGACGTGCAGAAATGGGGAGCTTTATTCATAGCTTGCGCAGCCGCTTTAGAAAACAGGTTGCGAATCCTTAAAAAGCAAATGAAGAGTTATTATGTGTCCCAGAAATTCCACTCTAATATGCATCCAAGAGAAATGAAAACTCCATACAAAAGTTGTAACATGAATGTTCATAACAGTATTATTCATAATATTCAAAATGTGAAAACAAATCAATTATCTATCAACTAATGAATGGACAAATCAAACATGGTGTATCCATACAATGGAATATTATTCAGCAGTAAAAGGAAAGACATATTGATACATGCCATAGCATGAATGGACTGTGAGGACATCGTGCTAAGTGAAAGAAGCCGGATGCAAAGGTCACACACTGTATGATTCCATGTACATGAAACGTCCAATGCAGGCAAATTCAGAGGCAGAATTTAGGTTAGTTTTTGGTGGTGGGGGAAAGGTAGGGAGAAAGGGGAGTGACCGATGGTGGGTATGGAATTTCTTCTTGGATTTCTTCCTTCATTCCTTCCTTTCACTACGGATCAGACCCAGGGCCTTGTCATGAGTAAGTTATGCCATTAACAAAGACCAAACATGTCGTGTCTTTCCACAATGTCAGAATTTATTGAATTACAATAAACTCACCAGCTCCAAAGCTTCCAGCATTAGCTGTTCACCAAGTTCTCCTGGGTCACCTGAGGGATAAGTCAGGCATCCACAAGTTCTTTCCTTTCAATCTCATTCTCTAATATCTGTAACACTCAAGCCATATACCGGACTTCACACAGTGATGAAGAAAGGGTCAGGGGAGTTGAAGGGTTATAGAATCCCATGCCAAGAGAGATGGATGCGAAAACTCAGTGAGTCACTGTGGGGGTCAGATAAGGGTTTTAATGAACCAGCTCTGCAGGGTCCTCAGAGGGTCTGGACAGATGGCAGTTTCAGAGTGTCAGCTTGAGGTATCCTCCTAAGGTGTCAGCTTGGAGTGGCCTGTGCAGGAGAAACCATGCTGTGCCGAGGCCTAAAGGGACAGGAAATGGAGGCTCATGATGAATGGCTAGGTGACCAGGTCAGGATGTCATGGTGTCCAGGTTCCTCCTTTTATGGGTCTTAAATGAGGTTGATGAGCTCCTGTGTCAGGTGTTCCTGATATGATTCAGGATGTCCTTGATTTAGTTTGGTAAGTTGGCACCAATAAGTTATTTATCCATTTGTACCTTATGGTCGTGCCGGGCAGATGGCGGTTGTTTCCTTGTACAAACAAGGTGTGGAGTCATTCTACTTGGCATTGGATTCAAGATGGAGTCCAACTTATGCAAACGACTGCTTCATAAAATGGAGCAACTCGGGGTAGGCACAGCCTGAGCACTGCTGTTCTGCACATCTGGAGAACTCAGAGCAGGGCACGCTTCCCTCCCCACTGTGCCTGCTGAACACCTGCTGGAGCCCCAAGCCATGCCCCCAGCTGGAAACACTCAGGAATTAGCAGGTGGTGATGGCCGCACAGTGTGTGACCATACTAAACACTACCACATTGTAGCTCACAAAACCAGTAAAAACTTGAACAAGACAAAACAGTACTTTCCCCTGAACTTTGACACTGAAGAGTCACCACTGATGTTTCCCAGTATGGATGAGATCCATACCCCTCACGTCCTTCCTCTGTCTTTGAGAACCACAGGATGTGAATCTTGCACGTGTGCATTTACCATGTTTTTTTATTGTATGGATTTCAATGCTTTGAAGTCTGAAGCCTTGCTGACCCTGTGGGGACACCCCTCCCAGGGCTGGCTGACTCCTGAACACAGTGAACACCCCTGAGGTGAGTGCATCCTTCATGTCAAATCGACCAAACCAGAGTCCACACCCCAACCTCTGCTTGGGTCTCCTCTTGGTCCTTCTCATTCAGGACCACTAGCCTCCTGCCCAGGGACCAGATAACTAGGGATGCGCAGAGGTTTATTCGAATTAGGTCATCCTAACTTGTTTACCTCGCCTGGCCTGTTCCTTCCCCAGAAGCTGCACTAGAAGCCCTGACCCACGTTTCCCCCTGACCTCTCGGTCTCTGGACTCTCTCTCTGAGGATCCCTAACACCCCCCACCAGCATGGTGTGCTTTGTCTCCTGTTTCTGGGGAACTGTGAGTATAAAAAGTATTGTCCTTCACACAGTCACTTCTGGGCTTGTGTGTCTCACCCCCCCACCCCTGATTAAAGGAGATCTTGGGTACCCTTAAAATAATGCACTTCTAGAAGACTTTAGCTTTGGCCTGACACATTGCCAGAAGTCGCCTGGTGATCAAAGAAATCAGAACTTCTATGAGATAACCAGCTGAAAAGGCAATAATCAATCCTGTCTGAATCTTCCTCCAGGACTCCTAGATCCCGCAGTTAGGAAATGATTTTTTGAAACCACTTTATCCATACATAAGTAGCACACATTTCTATCCCATTGATGGTTACCCATAGAAAAACAGCTCAAGCTCCCAGTGTCTCAAGTCATTAAGCCCCTCCCCACCACACGTGCATCACGCAGACACATCACAGTGTCTCTTCTGCCATATGAACACACACACACTGATACAGTTAAGTGAGTGTGTTTGTGTGTGCGCCTCATTTTCATCTCATCAGTCACAGAAGTCCTGGGCAGTGGGAACAGGGTGGTTTGGGTTTGCTCTGCATAACAATCTGTCTAACTTGACAAAATTAAAACAATCCATCTTGCATCCTCTTCCTTCTTGAAGTCTGACTTGCCATCTCAGATATAAAATGAGATCCACCCTTAGGCATTAGAAACAATCCCAGAGCTCGCGACTAAATACCACAAGCACACGGGGAGCCCCACCACCCCCTTCCCCACAAACAACACAAGATAGAAAAACAACTGGAATAAAAATTAAAAAAAAAAAAAAAGAAAGAAAACCAAACAGCTGGATTTGTTGAACATGAAAGCTGTAAAAGTGCTTCTAAGGAATTGAATAAGTAAGTGCCGATCGTGTTCCCCAATTGTGTTCCCCCAGCTGAGAGGGACAAGCTGATAGAAGCTCTGGCATCCCAGGCCCACCCGCCCCGTGAGGAGAGGAAGCCTTTCAGGCTGTGCCCGCTGTCCCACTGCCACTGGTGACCCACAGGTCATCTGTGCGGCCTGCCCAGGTTTTCACTGCTGTTGGAGAAGCAGCACAGCCCTCGCAGGTCCACTGAACGGGGATAAAACCAAACCAAATAATCTGGACAAGTCGGTCCTGTCCTGCAGCAGGATCTTCTTCCCCTCTTCCTCACTAACAGGAGGAGCCACAGAAAAAGAAGAAACCGTAGCGTCTTGCGGAAGACTGGGCATCAGGGAAGCCCCTGTGTTGGGACCCGTAGGTTCCTTACCTCTGAAATAGGGGTCCTCGGAATCTCCATCCTGCAGAAATGGGGTGAACATTAACAAGATAATTCATACGAAACCAGGACAAGGTTCCAAGCTCACAGACCTCAGGTGGAAACTGAGATTCTATTCCATGTATGTTCCTTAAAAATTAAACAAAGGGAGAAGACGGTGCAATTGATTGCCAAGGACCAGCCCTAGTCGCATCACTTTCTTTCTAAATAGCATTTCTCCTTCTGTGCATTTTGGATCGGCTGTTAATGTGCATTAGTTTCCAATTTCCCTTCAGCCACCCTCCAGAAGTACAATATTGGTTCTTTGTCTTAGGGATATTTCATTTCCTCAATCATGTTAAATCAAACAAACCTCCCATACCAGCAAACAGAAAGGAGCAGTTCCGGGCCTCTGAACTAATTTGCACTGGCAAAACTGATCAGGCCTTCCTCCAGCGTCTTAATTACAAGTCTTAATCCCTTTGATTTAAAACCAGAAGAAGTACAGGGCATGGCTGGAAACCGAGCATATTTATTTAATACAGACAAATAGGGTTGAGAAAGTCCACTTAATACACAGTGTCAACAGAAATATATGTCCCTTTCTTTCTAATAATTCTTCCAGAATAAAGTAAGGCTCCCACTCAGATTGGAGCCATCAGTTTTCATGTTCTCTTACACTTAAAGAGACACTTATTTCCAATCCACTCTGTGTTTCCAGGGATTTTGGGCTGGTTTGCTTTAATTTCTCCTGTACCATTGGAGAGAATAGCTCAGAGGATATATGCAATATTGCTTTTATTGAAGTTTTAAAAATGTGCTGGATGCATAGTGGTGAATGGCGGTTGAATGTGAGAAAAAACAACAGAATAATGATGATTATAAATGATCTGCAGAGTTGGGGTAGGTCGCTTGGCTTGGCATCGATGCTGGTTGCATTTGATATAATCCATCTAAGGTGGTTCGGTTCCTGAGGAAACCAAAAATTGATGTGGAGGTGCACGCATGCTCGGTATGCAGCATGGCAGGGGGCCCAGGTCCAGGTTCAGTGACGTCACCTAGGAGGACGAGCAGCTCAGGCCCCGGGCAGTGGCTTTTTACAGGAACACTTGTATGTGGGCATTTATTAAAAACTAGGTGAAGGTGTGGATGACCTGAAGAACCCCAGATGCTTTCAAAAGGACTGCATGAGGAGATGTCATGGCTGGGGGGACCCAGTGCCCTGCTCAGTCTGCCAGGACATGTTCGCCTACAGATAAACGACTGGCTCCTCAGGACCCTTAGCCATGAGTTGGTGACCTCCCTCCTGGGAGGCTCTAGAAGAGCCTCCATGCCTGGGTCGAGAGCAGCCTCTGGCCAGACTTCATGTTCAGTGAAGTTGGTGCAGGTTCCCTGGGCTCAGCTCACCTGGAACCAGGGATGGCATCTTCCCTTTCAAGGAAATAGACCGTCTCTCCAGATCTCTCTGTTCCCGAATGAGCAGGTAGCCAGATGTAGTCTGCGTCAGTAAGTCTTAAAAGAATTACTTTGGGTACATTCAATATCATGAGGAGTCAGCCTAAATGGGCAAAACAGAATAAAAATAAAGAATAAAACCAGAAAGTAATTGACCACAGACATTTAAAATACCCTCTTAACCAGGTGTAGTGGGTGGCAACACCCCTCCCCGCCCCTCCATAATTCCAGAAGCTCGGGAGGCTGAGGCAGGAGGATCTCAAGTTCAAAGCCAGACTCAGCAATTTAGTGAGGCCCTAAGCAACTCAGTGAGACCCTGTCTCTGAATTTTATATATATTATATATTTGAAATAGTTTTTAGTTGTAGGTGGACACAATACCTTTATTTTATTTGTGTATTTATTTATTTATTTATTTATATGTGGTGCTGAGGATTGAACCCAGAGCCTCACATGTGTAAGGCAAGTGCTCTACCACTGAGCCACAACCCCAGTCCCAATAAACTATGTTTTTAAAAGGCCAGGGATGTGGCTCAGTGTTTTGTTTTTGGTATTGGGTTCAATCCCCAGTACCAAAAACAAAACAAAAAGGAAAATAATAAAATACACTCTTTAATTTAATGTTCAATGTATGAAATAATGAATGGACATACTCATTTTTATATTTAAAAGTCACCATTGAACCTCTTATTTATTCTTACAGCATCCTATGAAGTTGAATGGCCATATTTCTATTTTATAGACTAACAAAACCAAATGAATCTGACAAAGAAAGAAAGCTAAGTAAGTGTTTCTGTCTAGGGAAATTAAGAGGCAGGGCTGTGGTTTAGTGTCCTGACTGTCAACCTCTGGAAGGATTTGGAGGGGACATATTGGCTGTTGGTGTGTATCTGGGAAAATTTAATCCTCTGAAATATCTTGAACATCCTCCCTTGGAGTTTTGTTTACAACATGGAGTTGTACCATCCTTTAGGAAAATTTCTGCTTGAGAAAAAGATAAACTTCAACAATTCACGCCCCATCCAAATGATCAGTAATGCCGGAATCGGTGAATTCTGAGCAGAAAGATGGATTGTTTACTGCTCCTTGGCACGTAACCATTATATACCATCTACAGCTGCTATTACACAATCATCCTCTAAAGTGGGCATTTGCTGTTTTCTTGCTACTTCCCCAAATTGCTGCTCAGCTCTGCCTCAGGTGGCTGAGCAGGAAAATGCAGATCAGCCCCATGGAACTGTGGTTGACATCTCTCTGGGAAAACTGGGGAGCACTGGGAGGGTTTAGATAATGGCAAGTGCATTCCCCAGCGACCCCAAAGATGCTATTGATCAATCTGCTGCAGACCCCAATCCTGGGAAGAGACGAGCCGCAGAAGCATATGAAACAATTACAGATCAGCACACCCAGCCGGCTGTCAGCACTGAAAACTGCAAGCACTGCTGAATAATTATGGCTTGAGCTATTGATTGGGACCATGGAAGAGTTTCAACCAAATGCTTTTAATTTGCCAAACAGAGAGAAGTGTGCTGCAGAGAGGTTGCTCCCAATAATGGCATTTTCCCCTCTGCTAATTAAGGGGAGAGTTTAATGACGTTGGGGATTGTTTTTAAATCTTGCCAAATAAAATAAACGACCATTTGGAAGGAGGGGATGAGAGGTGCTGGGTTGGTCTTAAATGGCTTCAAACAAGCAGCCTGAGATGAGTTTGGATCCTGTGCTTGACCCTTGTCTGGTTTGGAACCCAAGACTCACAGGTCAGAGGGCTCAGGCCACGCTCCTCTGGGAGACGATGGACCCACACCTGAGGTTCCAGCTGGAGGTCGAGCAGGGCCAAGGTCCCCTCCTGGGTTCATGCGCTTTTGTGACCTTAGTGTCTCTCTGTTTCTTCAACCCCCAGGGCCTCCATCCCTGATGTAGAACATTGTCACCCAACTGGAACTGGTGACAGATTTTTAAAAACGTTATTAACTCACACAGCCTTAGTTTTTACTAATGTCCTTTCTCCATTCTATGGTCCTGGGCACCATGTTACATTCAGTGACCACGTCTCAGGCACCTCTTGTCTATGAGGGTTTCTTGGCCTTTCCTTGCCTTTGATGGCCTTGCACATGGGGCAAGGGCCGTTGATATGGTAGGACACGGCTGGGATTTTTTCTGCTCATGATTAGACAAATAAAAAGCACAAGATAAAGTTGGCATAGGCAAGTTGAGAAGAGGGCAAGTTTAACCACGTATAGCAAATGTGTGTAATAATTCTCTTTGCTCCAAACACAATGTGCACACATGCGCATGTATACACACACACAGCCTCCTGATGTGCAGAGAACTGGTCCTAAACATAGGAATAATCTAATATCTAGATGGATGAACAGAGTGATAGAGAGAAACATTACTTTTTTCTTTTCTGCCATCATTCCTACTGTCCTAATGTCACTCTGTTATTATCATTTTAAGATATTAACTAATTCTCTATCAAAATACTGTAAATTTCATGCAGACTTTTTGTGACCCCACAGGTTTAAATTGGCCATAATTGCCATCAGTGAAATTTTAAGATTCTTCTCAGAGATAACAATACGTTAAGCTCCTAAGACAACTCCACTTGTTTGTACCCACCAAGAATAGTTCCTGATTTTCCAAAACTTGTCACATATTTCATAAGACGAAATGCCCATCAGAAAAGAATTGAAAAAAAAAAAAAGAATTGGAGTTGTTTAACCTAAGAAGAAAAGGTTATGAATGACCCAAGTATAATCTTCCAGGATTATGAAAGATTGAAAAAAATCTCACAGACTTAAGTTCTAGTTCTGGCTGTGTGACAAACTAGCTGTATGACCATGGACGAGTCACTTGACCTCACTGTGCTTCAGTTTCCCATGTAAAAAATGTGTAAAATAATGTGTCCTGGCAGAGCTGTGGTAGGTTTACTGGAAGGCAGTGTATATAAGGTGCTTAGCATAGCTCCTGGAATAGACTAAGGGATTCAATAAAATTTAGTTTCCACCCCCACTTACAACATGAACTTAGCTATGATATAAAGAACAGTACTTGATATTTTTGTGAGTCTTCACAACTTAGAAAGCATTTTCTCACAATTTAGGGAGATAAGCCATTGTCCTAGCACTTTGAAGCCCAAATAAGAAAAAATGGATTTTAATTCAAGTAATAGTGACTGTGATTGGACAAAGAACATTTTTGGCCATGGAGAGAATGAAACTCAAAACAAATTATCTGGAGGCTGTGGCTCCCCCAGGTGCCGAGTCCACAGTCCTGACCTCACCACCCTCCAGTAGCCATCAGAATCCTGGCTGAGGGGGATGATGGTGGGGGAGCGCGGGAGGAGAGGACCCCCTGTTCATCCTCTGGGCACCTCCCCCCAGCTCCTACTCCTGGGAATCTTCCCACATTCTGCCTCCTGAACCCAGTTTCCTGAAGCTTAATTGATGTGATGGAGAGAAGTCTCAGGTGTAGCCCCAGGTGCAAGGAATCTCCTATTTCTGTATTCTTTAAAAAAAAAATCACTTTAAATCCAGCTCCGATCCTCTCAGCTGAGCTTATGAGAAATTCAGTCCCAGTTACATAGGAGCTGTGCCCCAACTGTGCCAGGATTTGGGGTCTGACCTGGTCCAGAGCATCGGGCAGCTGTCTGGCCTGCTGAGAGCTCCGGGCTGTGTGAGGGTCACTGGACTAACCACCTGTGTTGAGGCTGCCTGTTCAGGTGTCTGTCTTGCCTGGAGAGCAGCAGCTTGACAGCTGTCTTTGATCCTGTGTCACTAGAGCTGGTGTATTGTCTCGCAGGAGGCAGCGGAAAGATGAACAAACACTTCCTTTACGGCACCCAGGGCCTTCAGCCACTCCCCTGCCCCACGACAACTGGAAGCCCACTGAGGGAAGGAACGGCACTTCTCCTCTAGAGGTCTTCATAACATTCCTTGGCAAAGTGAACTTGCTCTTGTTGTCTATCGCGCGACAGTGATTTGTGGGTCTGCATGCTGGGTGTCCCCTGTGCCGGGGCTCTGTCCTGGTCACTGTGATAGAGACCGTCAGTGGTGCCCATGTCTCTTTTCTCCTTTCCAGAGCTCCTGAGTTTTAGCCGGGCACATGGCCACCCCTAACGGGGACAATGTTCTGCAAGCTTTCTTGAAGGGTCACATGATTAAGTTGTGGCCACAGGAGTGGCAGGGTGGTGCTGAGCAGGGGCAGCACACAGGGTCAGCTCTGCTCTGTCCCTTCCGTCCTCCTCCTGGCTGGGGTGTGGGCCTGCTGGGAGTCTCTCCTTGACCACAGGGTGAGGGAGGCGGCCTAGGAACAGTTGGGCAGCGTGACAAGAGGAGGCTGTGGGGCCTCCATCCTGGCCTCAGACTGGAAGGTGTGAGAGAAATAACTTCTATCTTGTTTAAATCCTGTACTTGGTTTTCTCAGATAACGCCCCCATCTCGGTACCCTTGTGGCCTGCGGCCCAGACCCCAGCAGGAGTTGGGTCCCTTCCTATCCTGTCCATCTCCAGGTTTCCATCCCGCCACATGGAGCCCCAGGGGAGGCTGTGGCAGCCGCCTTCCAAGCGCCAGCCTGAGTCAGCAGAAGTTTTCAGTTTAATGAGATGACACTAATGATTGTGCCTCTCTGCGACGAGGGGATCATCCTCCCTGGTGACCTGCGGAAGGTCCTAGCATTTCTATCATTGCTGAGCTTGAGGGGCAACGGGAAGGCAGGAGTCTCAGAAAGAGGCAGGGAGGCCACAGGCCTACGGGACATGCATTTGCTGTCCTGGAATCAAGCTGAACTTCAGTTGAAGGGGAGAGAGCAGAACCTCGGCCTGTTCACCCAAAACTCTTTCTGCCTCCCCTGAGCTGGCCAGGACCTGTGGCACAGACACCTGCAGGCTGTCTGCTCACCTCTCACCACATTATTCAGGGGCAGGAAGGAGATCAGCTTCAGGCCCTTGTGCAGCCTGATTCCCAGGGTGCATGAACCACACTCATTCTGCATTCTTTGCACCTCTAGGTTTCCTGGGGAAGCCATCTACCTACCACCTAGACCCTTTCTCATGGACTCCTGTGTCCTATATCCCTGCTCTCAAACCTCTGCCCAATCACTGCTGCTTCTCAAATTCTGATCACTTGGACCCTTGACCCAGGTACCTGCCCACCTCTCAGCCATGAAGCATTAACCAGATCCCTAGGCCTCCCTGGAGCTCTGGTTATCTTTGCTGAACCCGGTTGTCCAGAATAAAGAAAGGCACCCCCATTCTTGTTTTGCAGTATTCCTGGGCGATGGGTATGGGTGGCAAGCGTCCATTTCTCACTCATGAAGAGCAGTAAGGCCTTGGGGTAGAATTTGTTACTTTGCATCAGGTGCTTAGCTAAGTACCTACCACGTAAATAAGCTCAGTGAATTTTCCCAGTGACCTTCTGAGGCCTGTGCTGTTATGATCCCCATATTACAAATGAAGAAGCCAACGCTCAGGGAGATTTAGTAACTCACCCTGGTCACCCAGCTCACAGCAAACAAACCCCGGCACAGGACTGATGCCCAGGCAGCCTGACCCAGAGTCCTGCTCCTTCTAGGAGGCCTCAGGCCTATTTCTGGCCTTCTATAGCATGGGTCTAGAACATAAGTGCAAATGATCTTCAGTGAGGAGAGCAAAGGCTGGGACAAGATGAGCGGTATCAAGTGTCACATACCTGGACAAGAGCAGAGCCAGATACAACAGGTAAGGTCAGAGGTCAGGTCCCGGGGTGACCACAAACAGGGGAGACAACAGCGTATAAGGCAGAATGGGGCTGAGGATAAAGCAGAAGGTTTTATGGTTTGGGTCACTTGGGTCAAGGAGAAGCCATCTGAGCTAGGGAGATGTCACCTGGTCTGCAGATACAGTTAGGGACTTGGATGGGGAAGGGGTGGTGAGCTAGTCAGGTGTCAGCGTCTGTCTCTTGTCGTGACATGAGCTGCTTTCTATTGCTCCTCTCCCTGAAACCTTGCCTTTTGGGCCCAGAAAGAAGCAGAAGGTCCTGGGGCCGCAGCTGTGCAGTACCTGCTGGAGCGGGGTGGCCAGGGTGGGAGGCCTCTGCAGCTCCCTCCCAGCCACAGCGCCCTCCAGGAGACGCGGTCCTTGCCAAGCCGGCCTTCCTTTGCCACAGCCCTACTCCATTTATTTTCAGATTTTATGTGCTTTAAAATAGCCTTGCTGATAGGTGCCAAAACCCAGCAGACCTGAAAAATGCTTACCAGGATGAAAACTGAAGGACATCCTCTTCTCCAACCTGACTCAGGGTTACCCCCACCCTCTCCCCTGCCCTCCGGTCCCTGGGACAGAGATCCCCCCAATCTTTCTGTCTAGGTCTTCCAGACTTTCCCCAGTAACACCGTTCCCTGTGTTCTAAGCACGGCCCGAAGCCTGCGGAATGGCAAGAAAGAAAACCACCCCGTCCTCCGGTTGCAGAATTGAATGGGGAGCTCCCGGGTTAGATGCACAGTGAGTTGGGATTTACACTGTGCTGTGGGGCAGGAGGGAAGGGAGAATCAGAAGCAGGCAGGGGAGCAGACAGTCCTCCACTTCTCTGCTCATTTCCTTCCCCCCTTTGGCCCTTTTGAGGTTCCAGAAGCCCAGGAGGGGCTGCCTGGGGGTGTTGATACCCGGGGAGGTCTCAGCACCCGCAGACGGGACTGGCTGCTTCAACGGCTCACTGAACCAATGAGCAGCATAGAGACCTCTGATACACGAGGGAGGCAGACGGTATAAAAGAAATATGGAACATGGTCTCTGCCTTCAAGGAGAGCCAAGAAAGTTCAAGGTACTATAGGTGCACAAAGTAGGGGCATCTAGAACCTTTGGAGGTTAAGGAAGGCTCTCTGGAGGAGGTGACCTTGAGGCTGAGCCTGGGAGTATGAGCAGGGAAGGTGAGTAGGGAAGTGGCAGGGGAGGTGAATTGGGATATGCTGCTCCTTGCAGAGGGAGGAGCATATGCAAAGGCCCTGGTATGAGAAAGAGCAGGCCTGGTGGAAGGGCTCAGTGTGACTGGAGTGGACAATGCCAGAGGGGTCAGTGGAGAATGCCATACATGGGCTGGAAAGCAAGGAGGGCCCAGATGCTGTGGGCCTCGTAAGCAATCAGCTGGAGGACTTTGGACTTCACAGAGCCAGGCTTTGTCTTGCCGTAGTGTAATACGGGGCTGAATGGCTCTTGGCTGGAATGGTAATGGCGCATAGTAAGTGCGGGTGTATACTTTTTGACTGTGTGGTAAGACCTGGAGTTCTGGACTGCAGGGCATGGGGTTGGAAGCCAAGACAGGGGCTTCACAGCAGATGGCAGTGGGGCAGAGAGGAGGATGGGAGAGTCCACAGGCTGGGTGATTGGCCCAGGGGTGGCAGGAAAGAGGAACCAAGGGGAAGGGCATTATGTTAGTCAGCTTCTGGTCACTGTGACAAAATACCTGAAGTAACAACTTAAAGGGAGGAGGGATTTATTCTGGGCCAGTTCCAGAGGTTTCAGTCCATGGTGGCTTGATTCTGTCACTTTGGGCCTGTGGTGGAAGTATGTGACAGGAGGCCTGTTCACCTCAGAGTAGCCAGAAGCAAAGAGAGAGCGGACGGGTCCCAATATCCCCTCAAGGACACGCCCGAGTGACCTAGCTCCTTTCCATAGGCCCCATCTCTTACAGTTTCCCCACCTCCACAGACTGGTGGCCAAGCCTTCAACACATAGTCTTCGGGGGACAGTTAAGATCTCAACCATGACAGGAATCCAGCTATAACTTCTGCATGTTCTGAATGGGGTGCAGACCCAGCCCCATGGCAGGGCAGCCCCCATGGGCACAGGTTGTGTCTGCTCAGCCCAGAGCCTGGGCTTCAGGATGAGCAGGTCTCAGAGGCTCTTGAGACACGCAATCACGTGACTCATGTGACGTTTGTTACCTTCCCCCAGCATAGGGTCCCCTCAAAGAGAAATTTATTTATTATCTTGAGATGCTCCAGTAAAAATTAGTTCGAATTAACTTGAAAATACATGGTGTGGCACATCTGAGAGCCGTGTGTGTGTGTGTGTGTGTGTGTGTGTGTGTGTGTCGGGGGCGGGGGTGTAGGGGAGACTGAACCCAAACACAGGGGTTTGCTGGTGTTTCAAAATTTCATATAGATACAATGACCAAACGATGTCACAGAGTTTTGTTCCTCCAGTCTTGAAAACATACAGAACAACTGTGCTGTGGAAGGGGGGACAGGAGCCAGTAATTGAACACCTATTTATTTGCCAAGCCTGGTGTTTGCTGGATTCCATTTAATTCCCCCAGAGTCCCGTGAACCGGAGGACTTGGATTTGACTATGCAGCCCTCAGATTGGAGCCAGAACATGGAGTCAGTGTTGCTGTCCACAGGGGAGGTCTCCAGCCACCCTCATTTCCCTCATTCCACCTCACAATGCCAGCACCATATATCCAGAGAGGTGCCCATATGTAGACCCAAAATACGGGTCCTCGCATATAGGCTCAGTTATGAGAGAAACATCAGCTGAAGGAGGAAATGGAACTGAGCTGTAGGAAGATTAGAGGGTTAACCTCAGAGAGATCAAGGACTCAAATTCTGGTTCTGTCACTGGCAAGCTAAGTGGCCTTGAGGTGGTTACCTAATGTCTCTGCAAAATGGAGATAGTGCTCCTCACCTTGTGGGGAAGAGAGTGGAGAGTATTCAGGGCACCTAGCCTGGTGCACAGTGGACACTCAGGTGGACACTCAGTATAGGGCTGCCGGGATCTCACGAGCTGGATCTGAAGGACAGGGGGACTTTCAGCATCAGGAGGTGGGGTCAGGGGAGGACATTCCAGGTGGAAGGAGGGGAATGAGCAAAACATATATTTACAGGGAGGCGTGAGAGCGGTGAATCATTCAGCCTGATTGAAATGTAGGAAAGCGTGAGCGAGACTGAGGTTGCAATGACAAGTTAGAGAACAAGGAGGACCTTACATGCCATCTGCTTCTCTCCTCCCCCACTGCGCTTCCTAGCCCAGCCTCTGCGACCTCCCAGGGTCGTTGCCCATCTCCTCACCTCCAGCCTTGTTGCCTGGCCGCCCATCTCCACACTGCAGCCTGAGTTTGCACACAGTTTGAACTTTATTCAGGGCTCGGGAGGAACCACCGAAGGTCTCATGCAGGGGGATGACTAGGTTGGCACATGGTGCTTTAGTGACATTGTCCAAACAGCAAGGCTCTGCAGTGAGGGTCTCAGAGCAGCTTAAACAGGACAGTTACCCTGTCAGGAAGGCCACCAGGAGCTCTCTACCATCCACAAAGCTCAGGCCTCATGAACTCATGTGGTGTATAAAGCTCATCACTATGTGGTCCCCGCTGCTAGCTCACAAGACACCCCTATCCCTACTTTACCCATAGGCCAGCCTTCTCCTCCTTCCTCAGAGTACCCCGAATGACCTGTGAGACAGAGCAGGACCCTGGCAGCAGAATGCAGGGCCACCTATGTACAGGGCTAATCCTTTCTCCTAAAAAATCATGCCAATTTTGCCTTGCATTGCATATAGTTATTTTAATTTTAGAAATGCCCTTAATTACTTTCTATATAGATTATTTTACCCGATGACTTAAGCAAAATTTACATACTGGGAAGATGCACCATAGTCTTCCTGTGACTCTGAGTGTGGCTAGACCTCAGGCGGTGGCCTCTTGGGCATGCTGACGTCCACCGTGGGGAGCACGCTCTTTAACTTTAGCTTGTCCTTCTGAAAGGGTTTCCTCCCACCACCGCCCTCCAAGCAGGTGTGACCCAGGCTTCCTTCAAAGACCCCAAACTCCTTCAGCTCAGAGTTTTCCTGTACTTCCAGATTCATGTCAAATGCTACTTCTTAGTTGAAAATCAACCAATTTATTCACTCAACAGAGAGTCCAGGAGATGCTCTTCCTGCTAGCCTGCCCAATCTTGTTCTCCGTCTTAGAACTAATCAGCCTCCATTTGTATTTCTGGAGTAGATAGAATATACCTCCATCATTATTCTTATCCTATGGTGGGAGAACTTAGTTCGGATGTGTCTGTTTTTCTGTCCTGCACAAGAGGGTCCACATCATTTTGTGCCTTGGATTCCATTACAGTGCCTGGTACACCGTAGGCGCTCTGTCCCCAGGGAGGGACCACAGGGAGGGAGCAGCTGCTGAGGTGCTGAATAGTGTGTGTGGGGCTGAATCCATACAGGGATGAGACTGTCCTGAATCACGGTTGCTCCACCCAACAGAATCCCCAGGACTGATGATCAGATCTCCTGCTCTCTCCTTTGCACACCTCAGGCTGAGTATGTTCACATGAATAGCAGGAGCTTGCCTCTAATCGTATTCAAACACGCCTTTGTTGCCAAATAGATACAAAGCCAGAAGAAGAGAGTGTCTTTAAAATACATAAGAGCAACACATGACTGAGATGTTGTCCCCATGCCAGGAGGAGGACTGGGACTCTCTGGCAATTTCAGCACCCCCCATAGAGGGATTTACCTGGCTTCCAGACCACCTGTCTGGGGGTTGTCCAAGCTGCCAACATGAGCCCTCTGCCGGGGTCCTGAGACCTGCTTGGAGGAAGCAGAGATATTGGCTACAATCGCTTAGAATCCCTTAGAGGATGCCCCTCCCCCAAGTCTGCCTTCCTTTTCTCATTAGTCTCAGGAGGTTCCCAGATCTGGGAATCAAGGCCTCAGACTCCCAGACTCTCAAACTACTTGTGGTCAGCAATTGGACATAAAGGCTATTTGATTCTGCCACATTGTCAAGGTCCCTGGGTTTTGACCTTGATGGGATTTATTGACTTGGGTTATCCAAAAATGGATATCCAAAATTTGTAGGGGAGAGTGTTTTTTCTGAGCATGATGCTCTTGCTCCTGCCTCTATTTATAAAGTTTGAGCTCTGGTTTCTGACAGCTCCAAACCCAGGAGGAGGGGGTGACAGTCTTTTCTTTACCTTCTATTTGCTGGTCTTTGCAGCTGCAAGAGACAAAAATACTCTCTTCCTATAAGCAGGCAACTGAGACTTTGAAGCACAAAAAGAGTTGTTTTAGCCACAGCAGTTAAACTCGAGGAATTTTTGCCCA
This sequence comes from Callospermophilus lateralis, assembly GCF_048772815.1. NCBI lineage: Eukaryota > Metazoa > Chordata > Mammalia > Rodentia > Sciuridae > Callospermophilus > Callospermophilus lateralis. The sequence continues at coordinate 65,404,291 of NC_135307.1, read as the reverse complement.
GAAAGGAGGAAATAAATCAATGTTTGCTTCAGGAATAAAGCAAACTCCTCTGGAAAAACAAAATGTGATTTTTTTTTTAAGTGATCAAAGCTGCCTTTAATCATCACAGAGGAAACTAAACACCTTCAAGCTCTTCATGGGCACTTGGTAGTATCCTTCCATGCTCAATACCAGATTTACATTTGGCCATGGTTAATTACTGATGCCTCATTCCTCTCTTCCCCTTGGTTGCAGCCTTTGAGCCATCTGGGTCACTTGCCTCCATCTTTAAGAAATGGTGAGCCCTTGTTTTCAAGGTATCTGTCCTTCTTGCTTGAACCATTGAAATGGGCTTCTAACCCATCGTCCTGGCTCTAGGATGCTGGTGAGGAAAAGTGCACCATTAGCACGCAAGATCTCCAGAAGTGAATCCTGCCTCTTGCTCCTGCCATCCAGTCCACCACCAAGGAGTGCAGTGGGACCCAGGCTTCCTTCCCAGACCCAGGTCTCCAACATCATGCCTGTCCCGAAGCTGCCCTCTGATCAGACCATCCATAAGAGCAGAGATCTAACCCACCAAGCAAATAAAGGAGAAGAGAGAGAAAACTCTACCAAGACACAGTGTGCCACAGAAGGGGATGGAAGGAAGGAGAAATTTTCTTTTCCTCTCTTTTTCCTGAGCTAGATCTTGTTGGGTGACAACAGCAGTAAGTAGAAGCAGCAGAGTTGGGAATGTTTGTTGGTTAATGTGCTTTTTTTTTTTTTTCCTTAAAAGAGGTTTTTATGGAAGTATAAAATACATTCAGATACACAAGTCACAAGTATGGAACCCAAAGAATGTTCATAAACAGAATACACTCACGTAACCACATCCTGTACTCTTTTGGTCAGCATTATATTGGTGAAACTCACCCAGGTCATCATAGTTTGTTCATTAGTTAACAAACTATGATGGCCTGGGTGATGCAATAGTTAACCCACGTGGATGAATTGTACTAGTTTACAGAGTTTGAGACTGCTGCTGGCTCCACAGCCCCTCAGAGATCAGGCCCCATTTCAATAGGGGTGGGTGGTATGTCAGGTGGTTTTAATTGGCATTTCTCTGAAACCACTGATACTATTCCTATGCTTAGTGGCCATTTGGATATTCTGTTCAGGGAAGAATTATTTAGGCATTTGCCTGTTTTTCTAGGTGTCTTTCATCTTTTTCTTATTGATTTGTAAGAGAAGTGGTATCTTTTTGAGCAAATATATTATATTCTCTACTTTGTTCTTCACATATCTGTTTAGGATAATTCAAGTGAGCAAGTCTACAGTGTTAACTTGCATGACTATGTGTGTTGCATTAAGATACAAAAGGAAGCCCAAAGGATCCTTATCCTTGAGGATTTTGGAATCTAGTCCTTAGGTCCCTGTGTTGGCCAGAATTCTTATCTGGGCTGTCACGAGCCGTCCATGGGCTGTGTGTGGACTATGTTGCACTTAGTAGCCTCCTGAGGAGGTAAGTCTGGCAATAGAAATCTCCTGTGGCACGGAGGCAGGGACTGACCACCTGATGCAGGTGAACCTCCCCTCGAGCTCTGCCAGAGATCCCACACAGCACTTGAGCCCTGCCAAGATGTCAGTCAACCTGATGACTCTTGAAACCTTATCCCTGCCTTTGATGTCCCCTGATATAAATAAAGCCAGCTCAGGCTCCATATTGCCAGAGTATAGAAGCTCTGTCTGTCTGACTGGCTTGCCTGTCCTGTTCCCACTTTTGAAACTCCATTTTGTGTCCTGTTTTTTTTTTTTTTTAATTTTGTTTTTCTTAGCTTTTATTTCTCAGCCAGCCCATTCCACCAGGGGAAATCCCATTTCCATTGCCTGGGCCGGACACCGGTGAGACTGGGTATTGACATCTCCCCTATTTCCCATCCTGTCCCACCAAGGCTTGCCCTAGTGGGGCAGTTTTGGTTTAATTTTTGGAAGTCCTGTGGTTAGTTCTTCAGTTTTGCACAAGAGGACCTAGGAGGGGAGATCAAAGGGTCAGGGGCAGATGAGATTATTGATTCTGCCCAACTCCACAGTACCCCACCAGGAAGCCGCGCAGAGGGCCAACCTGGCGCAGAGGGCCAACCTGGCTGAGCTCGCCTCGCTTAGCAACAGTAAGTAGCAATGAATTGAGTGAAGCTGCCTAATTTCATGCCTCACAGTAAGAGCCAGAAGACTTTTGGAAAATGCAAGCTTTGCATACGACACCTACTTTAGGATTCTATTGGGGTGTCTTAACTGGTAGCTTCTATTTATATAGACTCCTGGTGTTACCTGGCAGGGGGCATGAACCAGCCCCAGGAGGCTGCTAACAGCTGGGCAGAAGATTCTTTGTGGGATCACTGAGGTCTTGTCTTGATCTCAGTTTGTGGTCTGATACTGTTCGAAAGATACTGTGCTAGAACAAAGTGCTGCTGGTCAGGAGACCAGGGTTCAGGCCACTCCCTGACCAGGTCACTGTGTGACCTTAGGCAACTTGTTTTATTTCTCTGAGCCTTTATCCCTTTGTTCATCTGCCAAATAGGAGTCTTAATCTCTGCCATGCCTACTTTGCCCAGTTTCTGGAAAAATAAAACAAAGTGGTACACATACATAAGGATTTTGAAAAGTGCTACCTAGAGTATCCCTTCTCTGAAATGCTTGGCACCAGAAGTGTTTTAGGTTTTCCATTTTTTCTGGTTTTGGTTTTGGATTACTTGGATGTAAATAATGACATATCTTGGGGATGAAGCCAAACAGAAAAACAACATTTGTTTATATTCCATAATAGACCTGATACAGGTAGCCAGAGGGTAATTTTATGCAGTATTTTTAGTGTGCCTGTGTTTTGACCATGGCCTATCCCATGAGGTCAGGGGTGGAATTTTCCACTTTTGGCATTTCTACTTGGGGTGCTCAGTTTTGGATTTTGGGGGCATTTCAGATTTTGGATTCAGGATGCTCAGCCTATATAAAAAGTGCTGTTGGACATCAGATTTTATTCCAATAGAGCAATCAGAGCCCAGGTCCTCTTTCATCATCCATTTCCACCTTACCTATGTCACTAGGTGTTAGTGACCCGCGGCTTGGGATTCCTGACGTAAAAGCCCTCTCTTTGGTCTAGATAAACTCTTGGACTTTGGCATTTCTCCACGCCGCTATCTCCTCTGAGACCTTTTTCTTCCTTTGTTTTCTTCCAGAGTCTAGATAGCCTTTTCTCACCTCGACAGGAACCGCTTAGACAGCCTCCAAACCGCATGGAAGTATTTTAATTTCCTCATGGCTTTGTTAGCATTTCACATTGTCACAGGTCAAAACACAGGGTTATTTACTAGGCACTAAGAAATGTCACTCGTGTGAATTACAAGAGCCCTGTTATTTCCTGTGAGGTGGTCAGAACCACACATCATGTCCTTCATCCTGGGGGGCCTGGCAGGGGGCTGACTCCCCCAGGTGCCAACCCTGGTGGGCTTGACCAAGGACCACGGGGCAGGCAGCCACTCTAGGTTGGGGGATGCTACTGCAGCTTATATGTGTTCAAAGATCCTCTTCTGTTAGTGGCTGCCATCTTGTCAAAGAAAATTTTGGAAGATTAAAAATCTATTTCCTTGTCAATAAGAGAGAAGAATGAAGACCCATCCATCCTTCCACTCACTCCTTCAGTGGCGAGTGTGTAAATACTCGTGGGAATGCTTGTGTAGAGCTGTTCATGGGTGTTTTCTCCTTCCCTCTTCTGCTTCATCCTTCCGTCACCACACACTTAGCAAAGGCAAGGAGTAAGGGAGGCCGGGATGAGGTGGGGCCTCCAGTTCTCAAGAAACAAGATGTATTAAGAAAGTATTAGAAATTGAATACTGTAAAACCGTCCCTTCTTTGGGCTTCTAGGGCACTGCCCTTCCTCGTTTTTCTCTTTTGCTATTTCTAAACATTGAAATGCTTTTGACATCTGTCCTAGACTTCTTTCTCATTTGACCACGAAGGTCCTAGCTATTCTCCCGGTTATGAATGCCTTCCATAAGCCACCCACCCCATCTTCCCTTCCTAGCCTTCACCTCTCTTCAGAGCTAGAGACAAGTATTCTACCGACTCTATCTGTCTGCTTGGCAATTGTCTTAGTCAACTTTCTGTTACTGTCACAAGATACTTGAGAAAAATAAACTTACAAAGAGAAAAGGTACATTTTGGTTCACAGTTTGGCCTCCCAAAAGACGTGACCATTCAGTCCATGGTCAGTTGGCCAATTGGCTTGTGGTAAGGCAGAACATTGTGGTGGGAGAGCATGATGAAAGGAAACTGCTCACATCATAGTGGCTGGGAAGCAAAGAGAGAGGAAGAGGAGAGGCTGAGACCCCATATTCCTCTTAGAATTCATAATTCTCAATTGCCAAATTCCTTCCTCAAGGCCTAACTCTCAAAGGTGCCACCACCTCCCATGGGGACCAAATTTTGACACATGGGCCTTTGGGAGACACTTAAGATCTATTATGCTTTGGATATGAAGTGTCTCCCAAGGAAGCTTAGGATTAGATCACTAGAGCTGTAACCTCCTCAGTGGATCAATCCATTGGATGGGTTAATAACTTGAAAGGATGACTGTACTGTGTGATAACCACAGGAGGTAGGGTGTGGCTGAAGGGAGCAGGTCCTGCGGCAGGCCTGGGGTCTCTATTTTGTCCTGGCACCTCACTTGCTCTCCTTCCTTCCTATCCTGAGCTACACTGCTTCCCTCCGCCCCTCCCTTCTGCCATGATGTTCTGCCTCCCTCGGGCCCAGAGCAATGAAGTCAGCCCACCAGAGACTGAACCTCCGAAAGCAAAAGCCCCAACATACTTGTCCTCCTCTAAGTTGTTCCTGTCCCGTATTTTGTTCGAGGTGGTGAAAGGTTGACTAACCCGAGATCCAAACTGAAGCCTCACCAATGGAGATGGCTATTTTCTCCCTGTCCTGTGTCCTCTCTACATTTTCTCATCTCTGCAAAGCTGGAAATCCCAGCCTGCCCTTCCCCTCCAGCGCCTGGGTGGCTCCCCGCCTGCCAGAACCGCTGCAGGGCTCCTGAGTCTCCTCTCTGCTCTTCTTTTTGCCCCATTCTCTGTAGGAGGAATCAGCAGCTGTAATCTTTAAAAATGAGAATTTTGGAGCATATGCTCTGTTTAAAACCCTATAAGGGCTTCCCGCGGCATTAAAATTTTTAAAAAATTGACATATAATATTTGTACATATTTATGGGTTATGGTATGATAATTTGATACATGTATACAATGTGTAATGATTCAATCAGGGCGATTAGCACTTCTGTCTCCTCAAATATTTATCATTTCTGTGTGTTGGGAAGCTTCAGACTCTTCTGGTGATTTGTCAGGCTGCTAGCAGGAGCAGGACTGGCCACGCCTGCCCCCTCTGGCTCCTGCCCGCCCCTTCTGCTCACCTGTGGCCTCTCTCAGGTCCCACCTCAGGGTCTGCACTCAGCAAGTCTGGTGTTCTCTCCTCCCGGGCTTCATTCATCAATTGCGAGACCCTCATATCTCAGGCCAAACCCCAGGCATCGGGCATGCCTTTCTTGGCCTCTCAGTTTGTCTGTCCATCCTCATGCCCTTCTGCTTTGTAGTTATTATTTACAGGTGAATATGTGACTTAGCATGGTGGCCGCCTCCACTGCAGAAGCCCCAGGAAGACAGGGACTGGTGAGGACACCTTTCCATCTTCCCCACAAGCTGGCACACAACAGGAACTTGAGAAGCAAACACTTGTTGAATAGATAATGCCCAAGTGACACAAAATCAGCTATTTAAAAGGAAAAGATATTTTTTTAAAAAAATCTATGTATTCTTTGAAAGAATAAAAATTGTCATTTAAAAGCCAGTACTGTCCTCAGACCTGGGAAAGCATGGCCTTGACCCAGGGTCAGCGCTTTGGAGGTCTGCTCTGGCCTCCCTCTAGCTGTGGCACTCCCACTGGGGTGAGGAGGCCACAGGGCTAATGGGATGTTTCTGCCCAGAGCCCCCACCCCAGCCAGGGTGGACAGACTTAGCACATAAAAATGCTTGATGCACAGCTTAATTGGAATGTCAGATAAACAATTCTTTTTATTATTATTATTATTATTATTATTATTGGTATAAGTATGCTCCATGCAATATTTGGGATATACTTACACACCAAAAATTATCTAGCTTACCTGGTATTCAAGTTTAACTTAGTGTTCTGTATTTTATTTGCAACTCTAGACCCCCAGCTTCTAGACCAAGTATGTGCAAACCATGGTTTCAAGCCAAATCCAACTTGTGCTGGTTTTTGTACATAGACAATACTATAAATGAGTGTGAATTCAGCCACATTTATTTATGGTATTGTCTATGGCAGCTTTAATGATATGATGGCAAAGCTGAATAATGTGACAGAGACTGTATTGCTTACGAATCCCCAAATAGTTATTATCTGGCCCGTTACAGAAAAATCAGCTGACTCTGGTTCTACACCACATGGTGGGTCCCCAGAACTTCACAAGTCCATGTGCAAACAATTCTGAGCTTCCAGAGCATGCAGAGACTCTCTGGTGGCCTGGCTCCTAAAGGTGGCCCAAGGTCAAGGGCACAAAGATCTGGAGGTTCTCACACCGTGAGCGTGGCTGAAGAGGGGGAGGCTCACTTGACCTTCCCTCTCTTCTGCCTATGGCTCTGAGGAGTCTTGAGTCTAGACCAGGCCTTTCATTAGGAAGATGTGTTTTTCAAGGAAACATTTTATTGATTTGTGTGTTAGATTGATTTAACTTTTAAATAATTAAGCATGTGGATTGCAAGCCTCCTCTTGGCTTGGGCCCCCCAAATATCAGGTCCCTTTTTAACCAAGACAAAGAAATGTCATCAATTGTGCCACCTGGTGGTGAGATCTACTATTACATCTTTAAGCTGTCCAGCTCCCCTTAATACCTGAGTCTCCTTGTGTAGGAGTTTTAAGAACTCTGCCTGTGGCTGTAACAGACAAAGTTCAAAATGATACTGCTGGAGCACTGGGAGGTTCAGAAATGCTTTATGAGACATTAAGGGGATATTAAATGGCATTCTGCATAGTTCTCTTCAAAAATTAGCAATTTATGGGAGGCCCATCCTAATAATTTCTCATGTTACTACAGTGCCCTACGGTTTATAAAGCATGTTCACACATATCTTCCTGTCACACACACCAGGCCGTGGGTTCCTCCGAGAATGGAGACTCTTACAGTCATTGACTTGCCCCAGCCCGTCTAGCAAATCGACTGCTCCTGTTGTTGTATTTGAGTCACCTCGCTGCTAGCTAGAATGGGGGTTAAGCAAAATGTCAATTTCCCTCACCATGCAGAGGACAGGGAGGTTACATTTCAGCAAAATGGAACCTTAATGACGACCTTCACTTGAAGTTCTCAGGCCAACATACAGGAGGGGGAGGCTTGGAGAACGGTCCTGTGGTCCACCCTTCAATTCCAAAGATTGATAGTGATCTCTTCCTACCCACAATAAAGAGCACTTAACCACAGCACTGACTCTCTGACCCTTCCCTCCTTCCTCAAACAACACTGAACCCCTCTTCTCTGCTCAGCAGGCAGAGCCCACGGGAGATGCCAAAGACCTGGCCTCGAGTCAGGGCTCGTCGGGGGCTAACCTCCATTGATTCCTCCACTCCAGCATAGCCAGGGAACTTTTCATTTCAACGTGGCAGAGATAATGTCTTATCCAGAGGTAGCTGTGAAAACAGCTGTCCCCCAGCAAGCCAGTGGGTGATCCAGGGAGTCCCCTCATCATCGGCTGACAAGCTGCTGAATTTCACATTATAGCCAGAAATACTTGGAGGGAATTCAGGCAATGAGACAAGAAGCTGCAAGCAGCACTTTTGTTAAATTATACTTTCCTAAAAGATCAATAGATGTTTCAAGGAAGTCCACTGGGGGGGGTGTTTGTGTGGCTTTGACAAAAGCAGTTGTGCTTCTGGCCTCTGGGAGAGCCAATCTGAGCCACCCAAGAGACGCCTTTCCAACTTTGTGTTCATGCATGATACGATTTATGGGAAAACAAGTTTACTTTGCCTTTCATTGTAGACTTCTGGGCTATGCAGTGAGCTGGGGGACCAGGCTTATCAGATCCAGGCTGGCCTGCTGAGCTGCAGGCTCATTCATTTATTCATGTGTGCATTCAGTGAATGTCTGTGGAGCCTCATCTATGCCTCAGATGCTGCGCTGAGTACAAATGGAGGAGACGACCACGCCCACGTGGCATTTAGAGCTCCCCGCCCCTCTGCTGGGACACATATTGCAGGGCGCAGGGAAGTCTTTCCAGGGGAGATGCTTAAGCTGCGTTGAAGGACCAGTACTAATTAGCAAGGCAGATGGAGACAAAGGAAGGGAACTCGGTCTGGCTGATACCAAAGCCCACGGACTTTAAAAAGCGAGGTTCAGTTCCCATAACACCCCCATCTCCTTCAAGTACTGACTGGGTTACACAAATGGCAAGAGGAGAAGGGCACAGAGGGAACACAGCAACAGTGACTTTCAGACAAACAGAAGCAGCCTCAACAGAGCACAGGATGTTCTGCTGCTCTGGGCCAGCAGGAGGCAGCGTGCCCTCTTGGAGCAGTTGGTAGATTGCAGTCTTTGGGTGGGAAGGTCCACCAAAGTGAAGCTCCTTCCCAGGAAGATGACATTCCCTTTTTTGGGGGGGGTTTTCTTTCCAGTGTTATTGCTTTCTAAAATGTTTTTGATCACTTGTGTACTTTCTGTTTATTATCTTTCCCTCTTCAGGACATTGCATCCTGAGCAAAGATCTTGTTTGTCTTGCCCTCTGCATAGGGGCCTGACATGTACTCATCTCTCAATAAGTATTTTTAAAAATAAGTGGATAAATGCATGGATCTATGTGGCATTGAGAAGTGGGCATTGTAGAAAACTAGGACCTATGAGTAACATTTTGCTCCTGAAAGAGCATCTAGATGATTGGCCTATTGCACCTTGGCAAGTGGGCAGCAAGCAGCAGGAGAGGTTCCTTCTGAGCAAAATAGACACCTCTGTTTAATCTGGGTGGAGCCCTGCTGGGGCCACGGTAGGCTGTCATCACCCAGCCATAAAGCCAAAGCCAAGGCAGCGAGGAGCTGACCAGGCCCTGGAGCTTCGTCCTGTATCAGCAGACAGATTGGCAGGCCCAGTAGTAAAATGCCCATGCTGGTGAGATGCCCATGCTGGTGAGGCCAGTGCCGATACCAACAGCAGGGCAGTCTGAGCTCAGGCTGGAGTGATGAGGAAAAAGATGCTAAGGCCCTACCTGAGCTATGGGAGGCACAGGGTCACCTCCCAGGACAACGGTTGGTTGCCTGTGGCCCAGTGACCTTGAAGGCCACATTCTTCCTTGCAGACAGGCCTGTGTTGACTCCAGGGGAGATTCTGATTCTGCCTATGATTGTGGCTCTCTTTTAGCTTTATCCTTGGGGCCTCACTCAGCAGGGGTACGCCTTTGTCAACTAGACCTTTATACATGCAAGAATGAAACCTAGGTAGCTACGCCATAAATCAACACCAGACCAGCCAGTCAGCAAAGCAGATTTGGCCATCTCAGGAGAGAGCTTTACGTGTTGAGAACAGGATGCAATGGTGGAGAAGCGCGGAGTGCCACCAGAAGCGATACCCTTGGCTAGCTGAGCAGTCTGGGCCACATCTCTGTGTGCTGTGGGATCTGCTCCTGGGACCAGGACCACAGAGTCCAGAGTCACAGTTTTCAAATTTTAAACATTCTGGCCCCAAAGTGATGTCAGTGTTCTTTTCAGGGGCTTCCTGTCCCACCCGTGTTAGATCTACCTGTGTGGCCAAGGTCCCGATTGGCCCAGGACTGTGGGGAGTTCCCAGGAGATGAGACTTTCAGCTGCAAAACTGGGGGAAAGTCCCAGGCAAACAGGCCTGTCACTCCTCGTTGGGCATTGCTAGCCGTAGCTTACCCTTTCTTCCCTCCCTTGGCCATATTAATTATCTTCATGAGATATTATTCTTTCTTTCTTCCCTAATACCTTAGCCTTCTCTTCTCCTCTTGCTTTCGGAATTGTGTTTCTGCTCTGGGGTCTCTCCCAGGTATTCCAGGTGCCGCTGTTTGACACCATCTGGGCTGAAGACTGGCAAATGAAATCCATCTGCTGGGTGCATGGTTACTGCTGAGGATCTTGCAACTAAATTAGTTTGGGACCTGTCAAGAGCACTGCCAGCTCAGATGAGGTAAGAAAAGACTATTTCATACTCCTCTTTCTTATTACGTGAGGTGAGCCTGGGGCAGAGAGCAGTGTCTATAAGTGTCTGTGATGCTTAAGTCCAAACCTTCATTCATGCTGTCAGGGATCCGGAAGAGCAGGTTGTTAACTGATGCATAAGTGGGGCTGAGGGGCCCCACACAGGATGCACAAGTTCTGCCTGATGTAACTGGTGGGCCGGCAGTACCCATTTGCTGACTAAGCAAATTAGTAAAATGACAGCCTGCAGGCCTGTCCAGATAGATCTCCTCACCGAGATTGAAGCATAAGCAAGCATTTAGAAAAGTGAGCCGCCAAAGAACATTGCTAGCCTCTGCCCCAAATGCCATGACCTGCAGGGGCTAAAATCTATTTTATCTTCCCCACCCTGGATGACAGAAGCTGTTTGCTTTAGCTTAGATCTTGCTCTTCAGGTAAAAAGGTTATAATAATCATTTCCCTAATTGTACATTACAAATAAGGGGGGGGGAGGATGTTGGTTAATTAAAAAAGTCCATGCAACCGCAGGTTTCTTCTAGAAAGTCCAGGTTTGAAAGTGGCACTTCCATTGATGAATCTGCTGTGACAACTTAATGAAAATAGAAGAGTTAGAAAATGGAATCACACATGGTAGAGGTAGAGGGGGGTTTGAAGTTTACTTTAGGTCTTGCTTTAATAAAGGTCATGTTCAGAATATCCTATAGTTCTTAGCATACCTGATGCCCTATGTCACCTTTTTGTGTCATCTAAGGGTCTCCTTACATTTCTGGCTTAAATTCATAAATGTAAGAGAGTTGGGGTTTTCATTAATTATAGCCTTGCTATAAATTCTGGTTGAATCCACCCCTTCCGTTTATATATATATATATATTAGTCATTTTTGTGGTACTATAGCAAAATACCCAAGATACCCAAGGCTAGCTACTTTATTTAGCTCATAGTTCTGGAGGTTTAAATTCCAAGATCAGGTAGGGAAGTTTCATTAGTATACGGTTTCTGGTGAGGACTTAATGGTGCATCAAAATGGTGGGAGAAAGAGATCACAGGTAGGGTCCTATAGTTTCTTCAGAGGGCACATCCCCAATGACCTGTGCACCCCCTACTAAACCTCTCCTCTTTAAGGTTCTATACCGACACTTTATCAAACTTCTACTATATGAACCCTTTGAGAATGAACCACATCTGCACCCCTAGCACTGACTCTTATCTTCTTTCTATTATCTATCTATCTATCTCCCATTTCTAGCCTTCCAGGAACACCTAATTTAATGAATTTTAAACCAAAACCCTCATGGTTTGATGATCAGCCATCATGGTTGAATGATCTATAGGTAGAAATAATACTTTAAAATGAGATTTTCTTCTCCTCTAATAACAGAAATGTAGTTATATTAATGGAGAGTTAGAAAACTATTTTAGGGACATGTGCCCTCTGAGTCTCTCCTGTATTTCCTTAAAGTCTGGAAAGACTGTGTGCCAGTCCCCTGGCCCTGCTCTCTCTGCCTCAGAATGGACTGACTCTCGCATCTCACATGGGGTTGGTCCAGGGGTGAGCTTTTCAAGCAGTGCCAAATCAAAATCCACTTATGGATGCCAGAGGGGAAGGGGATGCAGACCTTAGGGGGAAGGGAAATTGCTAGGGTTTCCTGAAGTTATGTCACTGACACTTAGGGGTTCCTGAGTGAAATAAAGTCAAATAAGCAAACGGAAGTAAGAAATTGTATTAGGTTGAAAAAATTCACGTCTGCCCAGAATCTGAGTGCAACTTCATTTGGATGTAGAATTGCTGCAGATGCAATTAGTTAGGATGAGGTCATACTGGACTAGAGTGAGTCGTGGTCCAATGAGAGAGAGAGAGAGAGAGAGAGAGAGAGAGAGAGAGAGAGAGAGAGAGAGAGGAGAGAGGCGCAGAGACACGCACACTGAGGGAAAATACCATGTGAGAGGGAAGCAGAGGTTAGCGCCATGTCTCCACAAGCCAAGGAGTTTCAGAGAATGCTGGCAACCACCAGGATTTGGGCAGAAGCAAGGAAAGAGCCTCCTTGAGCCTGTAGACAGAGGATGGCTCTCCTGACACCAGAATTGTGAGAGAATGAATGTCTGGGCTTGCTGCTGCTTAGTTTCTTAAAATTATAGCAAAATAGACGCAAAGCCAAATTTACCATTTTAACTATTTTTAAGTGAACAGTGGCATTACAGACATTCACTTCGTTATGCAAAATTTCTATTGTTTTAAGCCACCAGGTTTGTGGCACTTTGTTGGAGCCGCTCAGGAAACGAATACAGAGACTTGGAGAGGGGACAGCCCTGATGATACGTCCTGCCATGCCTGAATTCCCTTGGATCTGCTGATGTGAGGCAATCAATGCCATTTATTCATTTCAATTATTTTTTGAGTGGGTTTCTGTCACTTTTGTCCCATAAAGGAATCCTGACTAACACAGATGGGGCAAGTTGATGGCAAATGCTTTCATTACTCTCTCATAAACGAACTTCCTGACGCTGCAGGGTGAACTGCTTCGTTCAGAGCTCTACCGGCCCCTCACTCCTTCTCTGGTCCCCAAATTCTACTTCCCTTGCTGTGTTAGTACCATGCCCAGTGTGGCATTAGCAAATAATAAACTATTTTGGAATATGAGCCAAGTCTAAAGACAGAAATTAAGCAACAGCTTGTGAAGTTACAGGACAATTAGAAGAAGCCTCATTAAGATGCTAGGTAGTGGAGTTCCAGAAGAGAGGTGAGAATTAGGGAGCAGAATGAAGGGAGGTGGCGTGTCTCAGAGAACTACCCAGAAAGCACCTCCATGCCCGTAGCTGTTCCAAGGCAATTCTGGGTCTTATTTCCGGGGGATGAACTTGATGAGGCATAGCAAACAATTAATTTCTGTAAAATCTCAGCTAGTTAATGAAAAATATTTTCAAGTCCAGGACAATCCCAAGAAGGATGTACTTATAAACGGCACTGATATTCAGCCAACCACCCATGTCCATTGCAACACTTGAATTTGATGGGACTGGCTGCTTTATATTAACGAATTGCAGTTTGATTGCTACCTATATTTGCTGAGATTTCATACAGGTGATTATCCAAAAATGGGAGCTGTTAAAACTTATTCCCTGATTTCTCCAAGAGCCAGGTGATACTAAGCAGGAAATGGGTAGTCGTGCCAAAGCACAGACACATGAAGTAAAGAGAGTGGGGTCTGGCTATGCGGGGAGGAAAGATGAGGGTCACCACCTGCAGCCCAGTGCAGCTGGATGATAAGCTCCCAGAATGGGTTGTACCCTGTCCTCAGGGCCACTGTAAGCTTCCAGGTCTGGGTCAGATTAGAAATGGGTAATGGTTAATTTGAACACCACCCAGCAAGACTGTCATTCAGCCTGGGAACAGAGAGTAATGAATGGTTCCAGCTGCCCACATAGCTGGATTGAATGGGATACAGTGTGAATACAGCCAAGACCATATATTCAGAACTAAATACGGAGGAAGGAGTAGGTCCCAGAGCAGACTTCAAATGTGAAGGCTGAGTGACCTTAGGCAGGTCTCTCACCTTTATTAACCCCTGAGTGTGAAATGGGAATTAACAGCGGGTTTTAACAAGACTTGGACATTACACTGAATGGCAAATACTTTGTGAATTCTAAGGCCAGGTGAGATTGCTCTGTGCCACAGGCACTTGCTGCCTGTCTAACCTGGGCCTGCTTCCTGTGGACTTGTCAGAAGCTGGTCAGTGCTTTTAAGATGCTGTTAGAGCAAAAGCCTTCACAGCTGGGTCAAAAGCAATTTGGTGAGATTTGTCAAACTGCTCCAGGCTGATGTCTCCTGGCTTCCTTGTCATTTCCAACTTGGCTTCGCCTGCATGGTTTGACTCTGTTTTCCCCTGGCTCCAGGCCAGTCCCATTTGGTTTCTGATCTACCCTGCCCCAGACTTTAGAATGGGGCAGGGTAGATCAGAATGGCTATTTCTTCAGAATGGCTGAAACACAGCCCAGCTCAACTCCATCCCTTGGATGAGGACCAAGCCCAATGCCCAGACTCCCATTGATAACCCAGAAGGGCTCTGGATTCTGTTTCTGCCAAATCCCATCCCATACCTAGACAGAGAAGAGCATGTGGATAGCTTGGCTTGAATCTCTCCCTGCTGCCGAAGGGGATAGCTCCTTGTTCCTTCAATGGGGAGAATGAGAAACTCCATCTTCTAAACTAACTACAGAGCAAACCACACATATAATAATGACTCCAAAAAAGACACCAGAGGGGAGACCTGAGCAGGTGCTAATGGTGGCAAAGGGGACTTTAACATGGAGGGTTGGGGAGATAAGTGAGAGGCCCCTCTGGGTCCTGGGAAGCCACATGGCCACTTGAACCTCCAGATCCAAGTTACCCTGTGGGACTGTAGAGGGACAGGGAGGCTAACCCACATTTCCTGACCCAGATTCTATAACCAAGAGTATCTGTTCATTTGTTGAATATAAGTTCAGAAAATGGTAGCCATCCTCTTGCCCAGGTTCTCATCTGCCCAAATCAGTCCTACTCCCTATGTCCTCATCTCCTCCCCAACTGCTGGGACTTTGCTCCCCTACTGCTGCGGAAACGTGAATTCTCATCTACTGGGAAGGCCTGAATCATCAACTGTGAAATTACTCCCTAAACACCTTCAGTGCCTAGTCATATGCACTATGTAATTTACTTTTAATATTACAGATTTTTTAAAGTGTCACAGAACTGAAGCTCAGCTTGAGTTTATGTCAACCCTTGCTTGGAATGGGTTTCTGAAAAATTCTGGGGTATGAGAAGCTCCTGTCTAGATAGCAGCAGGCTCCCTTGTTTGACGCTGAGCAGTTTGCTATAAATTAATGCAATATAATAATAAGCTTTTAGGTAATTCTCTGGCATTTTGATGTTGTATTCACTTGTGGATTTTAAGGCACCTACAGGGAGGGAGTCGAGATCCCACTTGACATGAACACCTGTGAGATTGCCCTGTGCAAGTCTCACCATGACCCAGAGAAGGGGTTCAATGGTCCCTACTTCACACATAAGCAACTGAGGCTTGAAAAGTGTTACCAACTGATCCCAGATTATAGAGGGGAACCCAGCATCAACCCACGTCTATTTGACTCAGGCAGTTTCTTTCCATTATTTCTTTGGTTTGCATTTTGGTGTCGAAAACACATTATTACTCAATAAATGTGAGTTAAGTGAATAAATGTAAGATTGACTCTCCTTACCAGTTCTGCCCAACACCAGTAAGCTCCCTTGTTCAGAGCTTCTGGTTGCAGGATTCTGCAGTGGGCTCAGCTTTGTCCAGGCCACTCACATTTAGAATGGGTTTCTTAATTAGGGTCCTAAAAGATCTCTAAATGCTTCCTTAATCCACAAAGAGTCAATTATTTTCAATTTGATTTTCCACACTTGAAATTTCCGGTGATTATGAATCCTGCATAGCATACTCGGGGATTCTCTTCTTGTTGAATTAAAAAAGGAAAGAAAGAAACGCCCTGTGATTGCTGGTCATGTTGCTGAGCCATTTGCCTGTCACCTGTTTCTTATCTGAAGGTTCACAGAAGCCATTGCTTAGGTGGTGGTGGGCGGGAATCCAGAGCCTCATCTGAATCTTAAAGAAATTGACTAACCCCACAGCTGAGCAGCAGAATTGAATCAGGACCAAGGTGAGGATTGGGACTCGGTCCAGGCTGGCGCCTGATTTCGCACCATGGCATCTGTGGGATTGGAGCTGTGAGTGTGGTGTGGTTTTGACTCGTGTTGGTGTGTGTACAGCACACGGGCAGAGACCGAAATGTTCACATGATACTGATCCTTCTCCTATATGTTAGGCAAAATATGTGACTTCGCACATCTGAATGCACACACCTTTATGGGTTTAGACTCCACGTGGCACTCTGAGCTAGCAGCGGAATGGAGAGGGGTCGAGACGTGGCAGCTGCCGCATATATCCCCCAGTGGCTTCGCATTCCTGACAAGACAGGATGCGCTCGAGAGAGCGCCACTAATAAACTCCAGACTGGCAAACGTCCACGTCTGCACATCACCACAAACATGTCGCCGGAGGAGTCCACTCCTCACTGTCCATTTTTTGGAGCACACAGTGGATGCAAAGGCAGTTGAGGCAAACAGGAAAGGCTTCAAGAGCTTGGATGACCTAGGCGCCCCCTATCACCTCCTCTCACCTTGGGGATTTTAAGGCACCTACAGGGAGGGTGTCGAGATCTGTGGGCTACAGCGCCCTGTGCCTCCGCGTCCCTGTGCCTCTGCGTCCCTGCCTCCAGAGGCTGCACCCCCACCCATTCTGTCTGGTCTGGGCTGGAGTCATCTTCAGGTTTCTCTGCCCAGAGACTCCCCTCCCCCATTACAGAATAAAGTGCACAAACTTCAATACCATAAAGGCTCTGATCATCCCTCACCCGCAGCACACCACGGGCCCCCTGGTCCCTGGCACGGCCTCTCAGCGTCCCCTCCAATCTCACCATCCCGTCAACACTAATTCACCTTTCAAAGCTTTGCTGGGTCTCCCTTCCTGGGAAGCCTTGGTGCCCACCACCAGAAGAAAAGCACCTCCTGGGTGCCACGTGCCATGCCACCCCATCTGTCTGCTCTCTTCAGTTGCGGGGGATGCGGGGGCGGTATGCTGAGTACTCCAACAGTTGAGTTTGGAGAATGGACATAAAAAATTAAAAAGCTATTATAATTGTGGAGTTATACTTCTTATTTAGACAGATTCAACCTACTCTTGTTAAAATGTCTTTCCTTAGCTAGGCCCAGTGGCCCATGCCTATAATCCCCAAAGCTCTGGAGGCTGAGGCAGGAAGACTGCAAGTTCAAAGCCAGCCTCAGCAACTTAGCGAGGCCCTAAGCAAAAAGGGCTGGGGATGTGGCTTAGTGGTTAAGGGCAACTGGGTCCAATCTCCAGTACCCCTTCCCCCCAAAATATTTCTTTCCTTTGGTCTATTACAATAACTATCATTTTAGTCCTTATGATTCACTAACTAGAGTCACCATTATTGCTTGTAACTAGCACACAGGATTTGTGTAATTTTGATATTCATCTGATTTGTGAGGGCTGACACAAAGGAGGAACAACCCACATTGATGTTGGGATGGCTAATATATCCTAGGTGCTCTAGGCTTTCAGGGGCTCAGAAGATGCCAAGAGCTCACATGGAGAAGACAGAACCGCAAAGAAGCCCCTGCCTCCTCGGCTCTTAGCAGTGTTCCTTCCCCACCTCCACCTCCCTTACCTACTTGCAAAAGTGTACTCAAGTTTCAAGATCCAGACTAAAGAGTATAAACTTGACTGTGTCAGTGTGGAAAGTCCCAAAAGATTTTTGAGCAGGGATATGATATGATAAAAGTGGTCTTCTGGAAAGAGGAATCAGCCTTTGGGCAACTTTTTAAGAGTCTAGGTACAAAGTGGTGAGAAACTAGACTGAGACAGCAGCAGAGGTGGAAATAGCATCTACCCTTGGTTCTTAGAAATCCTTACATAGTGACTCAAGACTGCCATTTAGGTATTTTTAAATGAGACTGGGCTCTTTTAAAACTATATTTCTTTTTGTCTATTATACTTGCTCATTTATTTATCTCTACCATTAGAAAGTAAGTCCCCTAAGGCTGAGCTCTGGTCGATGTTGTTTATGATGGCTGTTGGAACCTCACCTGGTATCTGACACCATAGATGCTCAACATATATTTGTTGGATGGATCACTAACTGCATGGTCATGTTAAGAGAGTCCTGGAAGATGCCTCATTTGGAAGTCATTTCTAAACTGAAAGAGGGACCTCATTTTAGAGATGGCCTCAGCCCATCATGCTGCCCCAATCTCCTTCCATGAGCTTCAAGCCAGGGCCTCATTAACCAAAGGAAAGGACAAAGCAGGTGAATTTGTCTTAGGCTGTTTTGATTTTCTCTTCAGTGATTTTAGGCTCTTGGTCATTTGTAGATCATAAAGTTTGACCACTTGTTTCTCTGCCTGTTTTGGATGTTAATTATCTCTGTTTCTAATGACTTTACAGTTTCCATGGGGCAGGGTTCTGGCAAAGGGTTGAAGGTGGCAAGTGATCACCATCATTTATTTCCTGCTCAGACTCAGAAAGTATCCTAAATATACAAAATATCTTTAATGGTGGTGGTGGGGGGGGGGGAAGAAACCATCTGACTCCACATTGGTTTAGTAGCCAAGTCCCTTATAGATCTAAGAATGCAGCAGTCACTATTTTTTTAAATGGGACTTGAACCCAGGACCTCATGCATCCAGGCAAGTGCTCTACCATTGAGCTATATCCCAAGTCCTACTTTTCAATTCTAGCCTCATTGATTAATACTTCTTAAGATGCCACTTCAAGATCAGATATCCTGTGACTCTGGAGACAAATGTCAAAGGAATCATGTATGCCAGAATAATTGGTTATTGATGCACTGGTTCCTTACTATTGTCCTGATTTTCATGACATAATCATTAAAGCAACACTAGGGGATGAGTACCATCTTTACTCCCATTTTACAGATGAGGAAACTGAGTCTTGAAAAGGTTAAGTAATGTTTTATGGTATCCCAGTTGTAAGAGGTGACTGTGGGATTTGGACTTAGGTAGTTAACTCCACAAGACCCTCCCTCTGTCTTATCTGGGAGTCTCCCTAAGGCCACATATTAATTGATCATAACATGGGAACTTCACTGGCTGAGACTCACTCATGCTTAATTGACTATGGGAAACACCCACCTTAAGAAATACCATTTTATTAGTATAAACACTGGCAGATAACTAGGGCTGCTTAGCCTTCTGATTAATGTTGGTAGGAAGAGACACAAGCATAATCTACTCTATAGGGTGAGTAGTCCAAAGGGGAGGCCCATGGGCAAGTGTCTCAATAGAACCAGACTGCCTGGCTTCTGGTTTTCAGAAACTGGAGTTTGGGCTGTTAAGGTCTTGCTTTAATCTTTTAGGCACTTGGCTCTATCCCATGGTTGTGACTGCCCTACACAAAGCTTTCAGGGCCTTCCAAAAGCCTATCAGAATGCTAGGCTTGTTTCTTTAAAAAAAATCATCTTTTTTGATGTGATATTGCACACACTGGAAATTTCATGAGACAGACACATTCAGGTTATAGAATAATTCCAGAGCAACTACCTGTGTCACCATTGCGTGGGTCAAGCAATAGAATGTTGCATGTAGGTGATGATTATTAGCGTCTGTTGGCCTCAGAAAATGAGGCCATTGGGCTTTCTGAGTCTCTGGATGGGAAATGCCCAACCCCACACATAAAATATTTTTGCAGAAAACCTGGAACTTGAATCTGATGGGGCTCTAGATAGAACTGTCAGCTCACACAAAATATAAGGAGCAGAGGAACACATTAAGTGTTCTAGAGATGCCATCAGCAAAATCCAGACTTGGGGAACCTCAATAGCACAGATGATGAGGTTTCTTCAACAACATCAAATTGCAAGGAAAAAAGAAAGGAGAATATTATTCAAGAGCCCTATCAAACTAGTTTGCATACTAGTTGGAACAAAGCAACTATAAAAAATATTTATGAGACAATTGGGTACTGATTGACTATATGATGATAGTAGGGAAATTGTTTCAGACTCGATAATCATATTGTATATGTGTTAAAACATTCTTTATCTTTTTAGAGACAAATGTTGAAGTACCTTCCTAAGAAATTATATACTTTCTGGGGTTTAGATGACCCCTGGGGGTGGTAGTGGGAAGTGGGTGGGGTTTTACATGAAACCAGAGTGGTCCTGTGAGATTTGAGGTAAGCTTGGTGAGGTACATGGGAGTGTATTCTGGTATTTTCTCTTTGATAGGTTTGAAAGCATCCATAATAAAAAAGAAAGAGAGAAGCTCTCCCTTGAGGTGCAATTCAAATGCCACCTTACTCAAATCAAAGGTCATCTTTCTCTCTTCAGTGAACTCACAGCACTTTGTTCCTGAATCACAGGATAAGACCCAGTTGTGTTTCTCTGCCTTCTTACCTACCACTTCTTCCTTCCCCAAAGTTTGTCAATGGCTTGGGCAAGAACTTTGTTCTTGCATTCCCTCTGGTGCCTAGCAAAGTGCTGGGGGGGGGGGCGGGGTTCAGTAAACTTTCACTTATTAGATGGCAGAAGACTCCAGAGTGCATCAAAAATAGTCTTAACAAAGCTCACCAGCTGCCCACACCCCCAGCCACACACAGGAGTAACTTCTGAAGCAATAATGATCTCTTTTTACATATGAGGAGTCTGAGGCCTGGGCTAGCTGAGTCTCAGGGGGTGGTAGGCTCTAGAAATACCACCCGACAGCCCTGCAAGTTCTTTTAGGGGTGGTCTTCCAGCTGCTGAGGTCTGGCTTTCACTGAATGGCAAAGTCCTCTGTGAGGTTTCTAGCCACCTTCATCTTCCCTGGCTTTTCTCCCTGTGTGTCTGAGACCAACAAGAAAATCCTAAGTGTTTGAGTAAGATGGAGATTTGTTTGTATCTTCTGAGGAGCATGTCAGTCATAAACATGCCCAAGGAGCTCAGAGACAACTGTGACCAGACAGATTGTCATAGCAATGCTAAATGCTGGCTGCTGGTTGTTAATGGTCATCTATGGCTTCCCCTCGCTGGGGCACTCTACGATGTCTCAGCAGATGCTGCTGCATTCCAAGGGTGCCATTTTCTCTCAGCAACACTATGTCACCCCCATGTCTTTTCCATTTAAAAAATATTTATTTATTTATTTATTTATTCATTTATTTATTAATTATTTGTATATGACAGCGGAATGCATTACAATTCTTATGACACATATAGAGCACAATTTTTTCATATCACTGGTTGAATACAAAGTATATTCACACCAATTCGTGTCTTCATACCTGTACTTTGGATAATAATGTCTATCACATTCCACCATCATTTATAACCCCATGCCCCCTCCCTTCCCCTCCAACTCCTCTGCCCTATCTAGAGTTCGTCTATTCCTCCCATGCTCCCTCTCCCTATCCCACTATGAATCAGCTTCTTTATAATAGAGAAAACATTCAGCATTTGGGTTTTTGGGATTGGCTAACTTCACCTAGCATTATCTTCTCTAATTCCATTCATTTATCTGCAAATGCCATGATTTTATTCTCTTTTATTGCTGAGTAATATTCCATTGTGTATATATGCACATTTTTAAATCCATTCATCTACTGAAGGGCATGTAGGTTGATTCCACAGTTTAGCTATTGTGAATTGTGCTGCTATAAACATTGATATGGCTGTGTCCCATCACAGTCATTATTATCTACCATTTCTCAATGTCATTATGTGCATATAAATGAGCTGAGCATCATACAATGAAATATACATTTCTAGAGAGAAAGCCATTTGAGAATCTCTGTGAACTAGAAGCTAAATGAAGTTAGAAGTGGTATTTCTTAAAAGCAAACATGATGCCGGGCGCGGTGGTGCATGCCTGTAATCCCAGAAGCTCAGGAAGCTGAGGCAGGAGGATTGCAAGTTCAAAGCCAGCCTCAGCAATGTCAAGGCACTAAGCAACACAGTGAGACCCTGATTCTAAGTAAAATACAAAATAGGGCTGGGGATGGTTGCGTGCCCCTGAGTTCAATCCCTGTTACCAAAAAAAAAAAAAAAAAAAAAAAAAAAGAAAGAAAGAAAGAAAGCAAACATGAAATTTGGGGGCAGCGTGAAAGAAACTTATATCATTATAGGAGGTGATTACACTTCATCTTCAGTCACTGGTTTTTTGAAAAGAAGGTGTAGCAACTGAAGAAGTTCCTGAGAAGAGACATGGAAGAGGGGATGGTTTCTAACCTTAAGGTTACAAGATTATCTTCTCCTAGAGAGAAAAGAGATCCTCCCAGGAAGGCTGTTAAATTAAAGGAGCAAAATGAAGCAGGGAATCTGAACCCAGCTTCCCACATAGCCAGTGCCTATCAACTGAAAAGATTAAACAAGAAGAAATGGGCCTCATCAAGAAAGAATTCAATTAGAAGAAAACTCTTCCCATGATCACAAGCCAGAACAGGCTCTCAAAAGAGGTAATTGAGCCTCCATTGGCTCATGTCTTTGAAAATAGAATAATTCCCCATTTCTCTAACATGATCTAAGAGCAGGTGCACTCAGGGACACTTGGCTGAACTAGGAGAATTCCAAGTTTAACTTTCATCACTTCTAAATGCTGTCTCTTGCCTAGAGCTTATGTATCACCCTAAGTGGCACTTTTAGCCTCCCTCCCCTTCCCCACAGGAATGCACAGGGAGTTATTTTTATAGGAGCGGGTGTGATTTAGCAGCCACTCGCTGGGTTTGCAGATGATCAGCCCAAATCTGAGGCTGCTGTCTGTCTGCTGGCTCTGGCCCTGGGACAGAGCACTTGGCTCCCAGATCAATGTTCTTCTATTGGCCAAGCCACTGTGGACCATTCCACTCTCACTCTCTGAGTGCCACTAAACCCAGGATGACTCAAGGCAAGCCTCTTTTCCTATCCATTTTTTAATAAAGAAATGCCCTTGTAAATCTCTTGAGTTTGACCCTTTTATTTTGCAAACAAACCAACTGTGGCTCAGGGAATTGACCTGTCTTCAGCCACAACATGGCAGGCTCCTTCTGCTACCTCACCTAATCCATCTCCTCTTGTTTAGGTAGTCAAGGATAGAAGACCTGCTCTTAGCAAGAGTGGAGATAAACTCAACTCCAACCATAGGGAAAAGGTGGAAGAGTTTTGCAGATTATTCCATAAATCTTCTGGGCTTAAAAGTAAGAAGGATTATTATGAAATGGCCCTACAGAGTGAAGGACAGTGTTCTGAACTTCCGGGAAAGCCACACTTGGAAAATTTCTCCTTCCTCATCATGGAAATGAACTAAACTGCCAATGGAGTAGGGGTTACATCCACCTCATACCTACATTATTAAATCTTTCATTTCATATTCATGTAGAAGGACCTACTAAGTGCTGGGAACTGTGCTGAGTGCTGTAGTAAACCCGATGATTAGTGAGTCCCTACCTCAGTATCTTTCAAGCAGAAGGAATACATTACTATGTGATGTAAGCACATCAGGCATGCCCTAGGGAATTAGGTCATCAAGGAGTCCTGGTTTTGTCCCTGAGACCACTGAGCAAGATTGGGGCATCAAATATAACCATTTTTGGACCATGGATATTATATCTGTCACTGCTAATTTTATTAGTTTCTTTTCTCCTCTTTCTAAGAATTTTAAGATTTAAACTGAAGGAGGATAGCAGAGGTACTAAATGTCCCATGTCAGGGACGACCTGGTTGACACCCCATGGACACAGAACATGGGTTGTGTTGTTCTCTCCCAGTCTTTCCTGGATCAATGTTAAGAGTCAAGAACCAGGTCAAAGCTGGTTTTTAAGCAGAAACCTCTTAAATATAGACTCTGAATTATTCATATGTGGGGTCATAAATAATGTATTGGGTGTTGGTATCAGATTAATAAATGTGTCTATAACCCAAGGAGTGATTAGTCACTGCTATGTGCTGCCCAGAGGTAACAGATTACCTGGCCCTAGTGTCCTTGATTAGCTCCTGTCCTTGAAGATGGCTCCTGTGTTGAGTGCTGCACCCTCCCGATCTCTATTAGTCTCATACTATATAGCAGATGTTTGGGCTAAGAAATAGCATCACAGAGCCCCAGTTTATTTTCAGCCACTAGCCTTTTTGTTTGTTTGTTTGTTTCTGTATTGGGGAGTTGAACCCAGGCCTCACAGTTGCTAGACAAATGCTGCTGAGCTACATCCAGGCCCTCAGCGACTTACTTTTGACACTAACTGCTTATTAGGCACTCAGCAGAGTTGTGTGAGGCCTCAGACAAGCCTCCCATGTGCCCAGTCAGAAAGCATCTGCTAGACACAAAGGCCAAATGGCTTGTGATCGTACCCCCTAGATCCTCAGGCCCCCTCACTCCTCTTTGACTCAATCATAGAAAATCTTCCTAGATGGCTTCATTTTAGGTTGACAATTCATAGCAAGTGCATTTGCTCCAGCCATGTTTTAGTAGGAGTGACAGCCACAGAGGTGCCTCACCCGCATACCAGTCCCCTGGCCAAGCCCCAGCTGAGTCCTGGGCATCACTTATTTTATTCACTGCTGTGTGAATAAAATCAAAGAAAGTATATAAGTCATTATTTGAAGGTCACACATTGAATTTCATAAGAGGATGGTTTGGGGAGATGGTAGTCTCTGATTATCTCAGGACTCACTTCCTCCTAGTGGGAAAGAACTAGAAGGGAAGATACTGGTCCAAGAAATGGAAAAAGTAACCTAGGCTTTTACTTGGTTCAAGCCAGGAGATAGGAAGTGGGATAAGAGGTGGTTGCCAACTATCTGGAAGGTAGAAGGGTATAGAGAAAGAGGAAGAGGAGGAGGAAGAGGAGGGGGAGATAAGTAAATACAGGACCCAGGATCCTTAACTTCCTTTCTGTGGCAATCCAGCTCTGAGGCAGCAGGTAGCTGCCTGAGGTCCCTGTCTACCTACAGAAGGAGGGAGAAAATACAGTCAAGGAGAAAAAGCCCAGCCAAGAACACTTGGAGCATTTCATAGATCCCTGCATCCCAGACCAAACAAAGTAAAAAGGATTCTTTTACTTTCCTCCAAGTCTCTTTCTAATCTTGGTTCTCAAAGTCTTCTGCCTGCGGGCATGGGCATGAAGCAGCACCCCCAGGAGCCAGGCCAACCTTTGGAAATGGAGTGAAGGAGAACTTGAGCTCCCCCTAGGGGCCAGAATGATCCTTAACGGTGGGGAGGAGATGGATCCACTCTTGCCCCAGGGCTCAGAGAAGGACAAAAGATGAGCTCCAAACTCCTAGTGACTGGTCATGGGGACAGAGGCATCCACACTAGCTGTCAGATCCTCTGCTAGCCACTGGAGAGGGCCTACAGGGGGTGGAAAGCCTTCCCACACAGGCATCCCATAAGTGATGCCCAGGACTCAGCTGGGGCTTGGCCAGGGAACTAGTGTGGGTGTGAGGCACCTCTGTGGCTCTCACTCCTAACAGTTGTGTGCAAACAATAACATTATTGCATTATTACAAGGGGGGCATGGCATGCTGATGCAAATGCTCACTTCTGACAAGACTGAGAAAATGAAATGGCTCAGAAGGGAATGGGAAAGTGCCCAGAGAGTAATAACTGTTAGGCTGTTGAAGAGCTTCAGCAATGGATAACTCTGCTGTGATTTCAACAGCCAAAAACCAATGAACTCCTGTGAAGCCAACCGCCACACCGTGGCTGGTAGAGGGAAAGGCCTCCAGCCAACTCCTCTCCTCCCCCACCAGCCTAGCCTCAGCACTGTGATGGGTTCAAGCAGAAAAGTGACCACAATGTGCATTTCATGGGGCCACAGAATCTGATAGGTGATGCCATAGAATCCAATAGGTGGTCCAATACCCACCAGTATGTCCCCTGAAAAGGACTAGTGTGGCCCAGGGAGTCAGCCAGACTGTCTGACATCACCCAGTTTGAATTGGGTGATTCCCTCCCTCTAATTAGGAAACTAATGGGCCAGAAGAGGGCACCTGGCCTAAATACCAACAATGTTGAACTTGCTCAGACTGAGGCCCAGCCAGGGAAGATGGGCAGAGCCCATCAGATTCTTACCCATTGCTTTAAACTAGAGAAGGTCAGAGCCTAGGCTTTTGACAGATGGACTTGAGGCCATTAGGTTAGAAAAGGCCATAATGGGCCAATGCAGGGCAGAGAAGAAGGATCAGAAACTAGGAACACACAGAAGAGGCAGCTGGACACACACACACACATACACACACACACACACACACACACACACACACACACACAGGACAGAGAAAGATGCAGAGAGGAGACAGGTGGCCCTGGGTAAGATGGGTACAGAGCTGCTGCCTGATCTCACCTCCCTTGGGTCTTATCAGCAATCCCAGATATATTCCTGGGCTTTTCTCCATGTGAATCTTTGCAGTGACCATCTTACCCTGCTTATCCTCCAGGCAATGTGAACAAGTTTGTTTATTGCAACCAAAACTACCTCAGCAAAAGAATATGGCCAGGGGAGGAAGAATCAACTTTTCAGACAAAGTCTGAAAAAACACCTTCAAACATCAAGATCAAGTCCTGCTCAGGAGTGTGAAGCTGAAGTTGATGAGAACAGGGTTCAGAATAGTTGGGGGTCTAGGATAGAACTCCTCAAACAATCTGTGTGATGACCCCCTTTTTTCCCTTCCAATCCACTAAAAACTTGATTTTCAAATCTGTAAAATGCAATGAAAATGTGACAACGTCAAATTCTTATAAAAACTTCCAGCCCCAAACTCAGGAATCTCATTGCAGACTGGTAACATGCTCACAGACTGGACCCATTCACAAACCACACTTGGGGTAACCCCTGGTCTATGGGATGGTCTTACTGAAGCTGAGGAGCCTAAGGTTGGTTCCTGGCTGCCAGCTCCAAAGCGGTAGTTGTCAATTTGGGGTGCTATTTGCCCCTACCTGCTTCCAGAGATGTATAACCATTGTTCTGCCACAGTGCAAGAGGCAACCCTGTTGAGAAATACTGGTTTGAAGCTTTGAGATCAAGAAGAACCCTTTCTTTTGCAGGAGGCCCTTCAGCAATCCACAGGCCTTTGGCCCATTTCATAAACATTTGGATGTTTCTGTTCAAGAACAATGAGAATCCTGGGCTCAGGACAGGCCAGACAAAAGGGTGTTGGGGAAGGAGCGCTGGGCTCGAAGCCAAGCCTGAGGTGCCCAGGGACAGAGAGATAATGTAACCTTTGACAAACTACAGTGGCTTAAGGGTTGTCAGCTCAGGCAGAACTGCCTGCATCCATTTAATTAGATTTTAATTTCTCTTTACACATTTGGTTTTCAAAGATTCTAAGAAGTAATTATTTCCCGTATCAATTGACTAGGAGGAACAATCCCCAACTAAGAATAAGAAGCTTAAGGAGGTTTGTCTCATCCCTGTTCAAACAGTCTTCCAGAAGCAGCTTGGCTGTGTCATGCATCATATTCCCGCTGAGACAGGGAGCTGGTGGAGAGGCGGACACCTGGCAGGGAGAGGGCGGGGGTGGAGTGTGAGGGAGGAGGAGCTCTCTTGTGCCTCTGTCACTTCTCTGAGTCTGAGGATAACAAAAGAAGTGAAAGAAACTCAAAGCTTCCACATAAGGTGCCACAAGGTGCATAAGGCACTATGCCACTTGGGACTTTGGGTGTAAAAAATATGAGTGACAGTGAGTTACTCCTTATTTGGTGTTCAATAAAAACTGTCTGTGCTTGGAGAAAAAGTGAGCTCCCCTCTCTCTGAATTACCTTTTGGAAAAGAGTCAGTCACCTTATAACAGAATCCTTCCAAGTTATTTTGCTTTATAGGACATGTCCTCAGTTCCTTAATTCTGATCCCAGGATGCTGGAAAATCCACCCCAATCAACATGATAGAGGTCACTTCAGACAAAATCATTTTTTTAAAAAAGAAATAAGATGCAAAGAAATTCAATGTGGTTTTAGCAGTTATTACTGAGTGTGTGACCTCATTATAAATAAGTGTGGTCAATGTTATAAATAAGCCATTTTAAGGTTCACTTTAGGGCACAATATAGCTAGGGGTTGGTAGGTTATAAAAATCAAGGCTATGTCCACAGGCAAGGGAACATTTGAAATATCTAACAACAGATCAGAACAAGGTAGACACTTCTCCGAATGGAGCTAGGGGCAAACTTAGCCTACCAGATGTCTACCAGCCCTGGATATAACACACAGGAACAACTATCCATCCTGATGTTATGAAATTTTTTTTTTCTTGTGGCTTGGGACAAAATTTCCAGTAACCACGTTATACATGTACTGAAAAACTGATGTATTTCAATCAATGAATAGCTGTACAGGTGATATATCCCGGACACCTATGTGGATGACATTTGGCGTGAATGTGAGGAAAGACACTAAGTGATAGATGCATGTGAGAAGTTTGAATAAAATAGTCTGGATTATGAAAATTGGAAAAGCAATGTTTCTAAATTAAATTGCTACTTTGTATAATACATGATTTTAAATGTACAACTAAATTGATAAGTTAAATAGAAGCAAATGTTTTGATTATATTATCTGTATTTCCAAAAGCTCACATGCTCAACTTGGCCAAAACTCTCTAGGACTCCTTTTAGGGGTAGATTTAGAGGTTATCTTGTATGTCAGCACACATGACACTTGATAACTGGATGGAACCACCCCAAATCTAAAGCATTGGAATCCACGGGGAGCTGTAGGAATTATTGCCATTCAGATAACCCTCAACACCAAGGATGTCAGAATTTCTGGGTATGGTGACTGGCCATTGGTATTTTGGAAAGTGCTTTAATTGATTCTAAAGTGAAGCCAGGATTAAAAAACAAAAAACAAAAAAAAAATTGTTCTAAAGGCTATTTCACACACCTACAACCACATCCTTGATGGGTCAGACATACAGTGTGTGTTAGTGATTAAGAGCAAAGGCTCTGGATATGTTCAAATCCTGGCTTTTCCACAAACTAACTGTATGATCTTGGGAAAAAATATCACTATACCTTTCTGAGCCCTCAGATTTATTATATGTAAAACGAGGAAAGGAAACAGGGAGGGGGAGAGAACAAGAGAACTCATTTAGTGCCTTGTATAAAATGGAAGCTCAACTCATGCTAGATTGTATGATCCACAGGAGCAGGGGCATCTTCCTGTGGCATCTGTATACTCTGGCCCTGCCTTGGCTCCTCTTCTAACATGACATTTTTTAAGGAGAAGAGACCACTGTGGGGAACCAGAGAGTGGATGGAGACAGAGAAGCAGGAGTCTGGTTAAGCACAGTGTTCTGTCCCAGCAGTAGTCATGCCCCTGAGCAGGTGGGAGGGAGAGGAGGGGTCAGAGAGTGAGTGGGGGAAGTAGAGCCAGTGAGGCACCACCCTGACCCCAAGATATCATTGCATTTGTACCTTTATAGAGCATTTAAGCCCTACCCCCTGCACACACTTCATGCATGGCCATTGCTGCTGTGTCCATCCTCTAGACAGGGACTGTAGCACCACATTTGTAGAGGCCCATGCAGCAGCCCCATGTGGGCTCTGGGGATACCATTTTACTTATGAGATGGCTTCTTAGACAGACGCATGCATACTGAAGGGTGAGATGAGTCCTGGGGCTTCTTACAGGAGGGTGAGAAGTTTAATAATGGAGTGGTTGGGAGCATGCCCTGTGAAGTTAGTCTACTGGAGTTCAGCTCATTCACTTATTAGCTGTGATCTTGGGTGTGATGCATAAATACACCCTTTTTCTTCAGCAGCAAAGAGACTTTGTAAGGATGGAATGAATTGACATGTGTGGAACATTTAGAACAGCATTTGATGCATAGTGGTTGACATATAAATATTGGCTGTTATTTTTATAATTTCAGGCTGTAAGACAAATTTTTTTTTAAATATACTCTTTTTTATTAGTTACACATGTCAGTACAATGATCTTGACAATTCATACATTTGAATCAAATGCGGTATAATTTCTCATTTTTCTGATTATACAGGTTGCAGAATCACATTGGTTATACAGTCACCTATATACATACAGCCATAATGATGCCTATTTTATTCTTTTCAGATCCCACTAATGTCAAAAGGACATGATACTGGGGCATCCCAGATCCACATCAGACCCTTCTTCTGTGTTTTAGCAAAGAGCTTTTAGGAATGTCATTATATCCCAGGGTGTTGCCACTTTGAGATTGATAATAATGCCATAAAGTTGGAATAGAACCCATATGGTCTATTCCTCTTGTCTATACATCTATCATGTGTTCCAGCTGTGGGAACAAAACAAGGAACAAATGGTACAAATGCAATCAAACTCAAGAGAGGTACAAACCATGAATGATGGGAGGTCAAAGAGGATAGGCTCCCCTGTGGTGGAAAGGCCATGTGAAGATGGTGATGTTCAAGCTGTCCCTTTAAGGATGATGACCTTAAGGAACGGGAAAAAGCATTCCAGACTTTTTAGGTAGAGGGAACAACATGAGAAGAAACATGAAGGTGAAGAAGTTACTAGATGGCAGCTTGTTTGATTGATGCATAAGGTAGAGTAGGGAAGAGTTGGGGGATAAAGTATAAGACTGTAACTACTAGGGTGAGCAATTTATACATAATTTGTCAGTCAGTGGGGACCCATTGAGGGTTTGGAAAAAAAAATTTATCTAATCACAGCTGTGCTTGAGGAAGAGTAATTATTTTCATAAGATGACTCAGAAGGGAGAGAGATGGGAGATAGGGAGGAGGGAGAGGAAGTTGCCAGAATATTTCAGATGGGGATTAATGTGGGTTTAAACAAGAGTGGTTTTGGAGGGGTAAGATAATGGCAGAATCTAAGGGATGTGATAATTGATGGATTGTTAAGGGAAAAGGAATGATCAAAGAGTAACCCAAGGTCACCAGCCTGGGGGCATAGAAGATAGATTAAATCATAAACTGAAATGGTAAAACAACTCGTAGTTTGGGGAGGCTGGTGAATTAGGGTTTAAGTGTCAGATGGGACTATAGGTGATATAGAGCTGAGGGGCAGGAAACTGAGACTAAATATTGCTCTAGTCCTATAAATATTATACTAGTTCTGCAATGTAAATATTGCACTGGTCTCCTACGTCTGTAGCAATCTAACTGTATGCTTAGCACAAAGAAGATGCTCAAAACTGCTTCCAATTTTGGTTCAAACCACTTCTCTTCTGGTCAGAATAGACTGCCCACCTGTTCACATCAGTATTTTTTAGTTGGGGTTCCTTCATCTCTGTGGCCCAGGCCATGCCCCCTCCGCAATGGGGACAATACCATCTGTGACTTGGTCTCATTTTCAAGTGGAAGAACTTTGTGTTGATAAAGCATTGAAGAAGAATATAATTTTAGCAAAAATAAAATAGTGCATAAGTCAAAAACAAAATGATTAATTAGCATGAGTACAGATATCTTAATTCATCAAGAAACTCAGCTGTTGAAAACTAGGACTCATTCATGACAATGGTGATGCTGTATTGATAAGATAGTCATCTCCTGAAGTTTCAGGAGTCCCATCTCTCTGCATAGCCACATGTGTAACTGGAGCTTCAGTCCTGTGCTAGGAAGTGTGAGGAAGCCAGACTCTGGAGTCTATGGCTTAAAGAGGTCTCAGGAAATGCTAGAAACTGCTCATTTTAGTCCAGAAATACTCAACATTAGCTTTATGACAAACTTTCATGGCATGCTTGATATATGATTAAGAACTATCCCATATCCACACACAAAAATCAAAACCTATATAGAAGTTTATGTCATTTCTTATGAGAATTGCAAAGAGCACTCTTATTTTTGTATCACTTTGCCATCTTCACAGCCCACCACTGGACTGTGGACCATTGTTGATGGTGGATCATACTTTGGGACACGTGGTTCTAGGGAACAGGTCTGAAGGAGTTAGGAAATTCTCCCAGGCCATCAGAACTTGGGCAAGCTTAGAGGACAACCACTCTTTGGTTGGGTGGCCTATGTAGTGCATTGAAAAGACCCCTCATCCAAGTGTGAAAAGGATGAGACTGGCCCTGTAACATGGAGTAATTTGCTTTAATTCTCCCAAGGCATTTCCTCACTGGCAAAATGAAGGGATGGGATTCTATCTGTGGCCACCATGGAGGGATAAAGAGAGGTGAATCAGGTTTTGGGTTTCTATTGTTCTTTTTTAAAAAACATAATGAGGTTCCATACAAAACTTATTAGAAAAATAATTTAAAAATTCCTACTGTTAGTTTTTAAAAGCCAGAAAACTGGACTAAAGAATTTATAAACTCCCTTCTACTTCAAAGCCTCTAAGCTTTTCTGGGTCTTTGTGTTGGAGGTCCTGGTTTTCCTGGGCGTCATTCTCCCATAAGAATTAAAGGTGTTGTGCTAAGGGTGCTAACTTGGTTTTGTGGGCTCTTGCCCTACTTGCTTATGCACACCTCTGTCCCTGAAGGTGCTTCTGGGAGAAGGGAACTGGGTGTTTCTCATATGCTTTTTGATCTGTGTGCTTCTGCAAGGCAGCGCTGCGGCTCCATCTGGTACTACCAGTCATTCACTGGTCAATGTCTTGATATCAGATTCTTCCTTCTTCTATCTCAGCATTTGAGAAACTGAAGCTTCCTGATGTTCTGCATGGAAGTTGAGAAAAAGGCCTCACTTTCCTCCTGTCTTACACTCTGCCTTACTCCTTTTGGTGTACTGTACAGTGGAAAGAGCACTGGTCTTCAAATCAGGTAGGCAGAGCTGGGTTCCAAACCTAGCCACACCTCCTCAGTAATGTCAGCCCCGTAACCCAGGCTACTCACTACACCTCCCCATACCTCCACTAGCACCAGCTTCTTTCTTTAGGAAAGACTTTACTTCTACCTAACTTTGTTAAGGGGATTAGTCAGATAAAGAGTTTAAAACACCTGGTGTAGTGACTGTCACATAACTTGCTCAGCAAATGATTCTTATATTATCAGACTGACATGAGTTCAAGAGGGCTGGCTGGGAAACAAAATCAAATGGTCAACTCTAGAATGAACTCAGTCTCCTCTGGCCACCTAGGCTCCCTTACATGATTAAGCAAGTTGTTCTTGGCTCTTTTAGTCCCTAAAATGAATGACCTCCTAGAACACTTTCTAATAGACTTCTGATAAGCTTGCCCATGAGTTAGGCAGATATGGTCAACCTCAGGCTTGGTTGAACAGGGCATTCTCACCATGATATGCTTATAATGGGTGAAGAATCTTCCAGAGTGGGGCTGGGGAGAAGACTGAGGGAAAAGGAGAACATAGGAATCCAGCGCTCTAGCAAAGTTCAGCATCTGAGATTTCACCCCAGCTTTGCCAAATTAACTTCCCTGGGAGAAGCTGCACATGGAATCATCTAGAGGAATTGTGTTTTCAAGATAGCCATTCAGTAAAGCAAAGGGGAAGTTACCCTTTGAAAACATTCTCCAGTGTATCTTTTGGGAAACGAAGAGATGGCTGAACTCTCAGTCTAAAGGGAAACTGAATTGCTACTGGGAGATCACTCCATTTTTCTTCCTTTCCTCTCCATATCTCCTGGGCCATTTAATGCCTTGTAAAACCAAATTTGTTCAGATTATGAAGGCAGCCACCAATGGGATTTATTCCAGGGTTTGGAGGGAGGATTCCTGCATTATCAATGAGGCAGCTGTGGCAGCCCAAGGCCCAGGGGAACTTGTTTCAACCCTCTTTTCCTTCTTTTGCAACTGGACTTATTTTTCCAAGAGGGACACAAATTCATTAAGGCTGCACAAGATCTGTGGATGACAACCAGTTTCTTTGAGTTGGTGGAAAGTACTGAGGAATCCTATCTTTATAGTTGAGTTGTTCCAGCAGGCCAGCCAGTGGCCAAATAGTAAAAACATTATTGGGTGCAGATACCTTCTCGGTTTCCAGCTTGATTAGTTTGCATCTGGATCGGTTTTGTTGCATCATAACTGTTTGAACAACTTATTTTTGTCCACACTTCTGACCCAGTGTCTGACCCAGAGGTAGAACATAAGAATCATGAGATAAAGGCCCTTTTTCAATTGTCATGTGATTTGTTGGCTTCACATATGACCCGCTTCCCACCCCCTACTAAGTATCAAATAAATCATCTGTGCATTTCCCTTTGCACTGTCAGGTAAGTTTTTCCTGCAGCGATTTGTTTGGATGCACATTACAGTATATGTGACAGCCCTGAGCCTTTTGAGGCCACTCCTTCTTGAAGGTATTGTCTATGGTCCTTCAAAACCTCTGTTACGGTAACTGGGCCATACATAAGAGACTGTGACCTTGGTCTAGAGTTCTAGACCCACCAGAGAAGAGATCAAAATGTCCATGTGTCTTCATTGCCCCACCCTTTTGCAGTTGATCAGAGCCAATTGTCACTAGGCTGTGACTAGAAGCCATGTATGTCACAAGTGGACCAGAACATTCTAAAGCATTTGACCCATAGCTATCTCATGGGCTTGCTGGAAAGGTTTCAGATGCCTTTTTTTCTATAAGGTGCATCTATTAAAGGGAGGGAGTCTCTGTCAGTTTGAATCTGTGGAAGATAGTTATTTCCCTGGACAGATCTAAGAACAACAGTAGATTTTATGAGTGAGAAATAAACATAAAGTTGGTTTGTTGTTGTTGTTGTTGGTTTGCACCATAGATTTAACCCAGGGGTGCTTAAACATTAAGCTATGTTCCAGCCCCTTTTCAATTTATTTTTTAAATTTTGAGACAGGGTCTTGCTGAGTTGTGTAGGGGGTCTCCCTATGTTGCTGAGGCTGGCTTTGAGCTTGCAATCTTTCTGTCTCAGCCTCCTGAGTTGCTCAGATCACAGGCATGAGCCAGCCAAAGTTAAGTTTTCAGACACTGAAATTCTCAGTTTCTTTGTTCCTGGAACCTAGCCTAGACTATCCTAACGTACTCTAAAGGGTTAAAGTTGGAAGAATCTTAGAGATTGATCTGAACTCAACAATTTATAGACAAGGAAACTAAGGTTCAGAAAAATGAGGCAACAGAGAAAGAGAATGACCAAGCTCAAGCTAGAAACTCTGATTTAGCTTTCTCCACTATCTCAGAGCATCTTTTGTGCAGATTTATATAGAACTCAAATTGAATATTTCCAACCTAACTTCTCTGTTAACCACAAATTCTTGATTAACTGAAAAACAGACACAATGATGGGCCAAGTGCTCTTAAAGTATTATTATTATTATTATTGGACAAAATTACATCATTGACTTTAGCTGTTCTGCCCCGATTTCAGAGGAAACAAGAGAGTGCTGTTAGACTCTCTACATGCCATTTCTTTGTAAGTAAACTCTGGGTAAGAGGTAGTGAAAATAGCTGGGAAGGGTAAATTCTGAATTTAAAATTCAGCTCTCGATTCTCCTTCCATCTGATCCACACATACTCCAATCCCTGGTGTGTGTGTGTGTGTGTGTGTGTGTGTGTGTATGTGTGTGTGTGTGTGTATGTGTGTGTGTGTGTGTGTGTGTGTGTATAGAGGTAGTACTTATCTAAATAGAGTCCTTATATGTAGTAGCAAAAATTAAATTCTGAATTTCCAAAGAGAAATGCCAACTCAAGTCAGATGACTATATTCAGAGCAGGTCATCGAATTGTGAGTGCATGAAAAAAAAGCTGGAATCCTAGGGAGAAGCAGATGGAGACTGAAGACTCAGGGAAGGACAGAGTGGGTCAGAAGAGTGAGATACATGGTGGTTATTGTCCAGAAGTTGTCTTAGAGCCATGGCCAATGCTCCCCAGCTCACATTTTATATGTTTGTAGCATGTACTTCGTATAGAGCTCAAATTTATGGAAGCAAACTAGGTGATAGGCCCAGACCAATGTGCTAAGATTAAAACTACTCTAACCTGCTCCATCTCCACCAGCCATAAGCTATATCAAACTCTAGTTTTGTCTTTTCCTGTTGACGTGGCCCAGCTTTCCTGAAGTGTCTTTTCACTACACCTCATTACGGGATAGCACCATGGATAATGTGAGCACACTGGTATTTCTCAGAACTACTTTGGTATGGTAAGTGGGCAGAGGTAAGTGGGCACCCACCCAAATACATCAGTATTTTTTTTTAATTTATTTTATTTTTTTAAATTTTTTTCCATACCCAAAGAGGGTATAGAAATGTTTGGATTATTTAATTGAGGTCTCTGAGGAGAGCAAAGCAGGTCTCTTAGTGGGTCTGAAATGACATGAGAGAGCCAGGAATGGAGTTGGCTCAGGGTTTCCCTTGTGGCTCAGGGATGGGGCCAATGTGAGAACTCCCACACAGACATGGTACTGCTCAGTTGGAATCCTTCACTCTCAAAGGAGGGAGCTCCCAAGCTTCCTTAGCAACTGGTCTAGATGTAGGTACATGGGGGGAATGAGGGAGGTGGCTTAAATGCTGTCAATAGTCAAACATCAGAAAACAACATCAGACTCTTCATTACACATTTCTTTGCCTTAACAACGACCTCTTCATTGGTAAGTGATGGATACAGCTTTCTAAAGCCCCTGTTCTCCACTGTTCCCAGAAAGGCTTGTGTCATTATGGCCTTCTCCCCGAGTTCAGCTCTGGTGACATCCATCCCTCCCTTCCTGCCTGAAGCACTGCTAGGCTCTGCCCAACCTCCATTCCTGAGGGCACTGACATGGCACCCAACATGCTCACTTTACTGTGGAGACATGGGTTAAATAGGAGGAGGGCCCTCCCTGTTAATCTCAAAGTGGGAGTAATTAGGAGGAAGTAAGAGGATTAGATTCTTGGGGATTCAGACAAAGGAAAACAGAAAAGTAGAAAAAGAATAAGCAATGCAGAGGAGGAGGTAAGCGGCTGTGTAAATGGAGGCAGAATCAGGCTGTGTCCTTGCTTTCTGTTGCTTTGGATTCTCAAACGTCTCTGTAAGTACTAGGAGCAGTCCACTTCCCTTGGGCCTCAGGATCAAAGTCTGAAGGAAGGTGGCAGAGGACAAGTCAGACGGTGTTAAATCCGGAGCCCTTCAGTTCTTTTGTGCCATTGGCCCTGGTTAGGTTCCTGTGTACAGGGAGCTGGTTGATGGCCGGATTTGTTTGTTTCTGACAAGCTCACAAAACTCTCCCCTACGGAGGGTTTGCCATAGCCTTCTGTTTTGAGTATATGTGTGAAGACACTCCTCTGCCTTCTTGGCAAATACTTCCTTTTTTCTCTAGAGTAGAGAGATGACCTCAGGCTTTATAATGGATTTTGCATGCAGAGAAAAGACAGAAAATGATTTTCCAAGACTCTCTTCTGTGGGATACAAAGAAACCTTCTCCTCAGCTGAGAAAGATACCAAGTAAAAGTGGCTGCTTCATCAAGTGAAGGAGTGATGAGATTGATGTGCAGGGAGACACCAACACATGGGTCCCTACCTGACTTTCCCATGTAAGACTTTCCCTCTTCTTCATATTTGATCTGTTCCTCTCACCTTTTCTCCTTTGCATCTGCTTTAGTTTCGGTATTTTGATGTCCACAATCACTGAGCTGCATTTAACTGTTTTCAGAGCTTATGTTCCCATTTGGATTCTGATAAACCGACAAGGAAGTTTTAGAGAATAATCCCTCCATTGGCATGATCAGAGCATGTCAAGGTGCTCTTAAAAGACACACATTATTTAAGAATTGGATCAGGCTGAAAATATCTCTGGGTATCAGTTGATAGTTACAGGGCAGCAGGCTTGGGTAAGACAGGAGTTTTAGAATTCAGAAAGAAATGGTATGAAAGAGAGATTTGGTGAGCGGTTCCAGGAATGCTTGAATCCTGCCTGTGTTAATTACTTCTTCCTGCTGGTGAGCTCTCCAAAGGAGGTATGCGCACAGGGCAGTGGCCATCCTAGCAGAGTGACACTTTATGACACTTGGGGCTTTCACCTAGGACCCAGGACAGGACTTGAGTGAAGTGGGTTAGGTCTTGGGGTACCTTGATTTCCCAGGCTAGAAAACTAAGTTACCTTGTTATTCCCTAAACCACACCCACCAGCACCCGAGAAAATGGAGTCAGAGAAGAACAAGGAAAGGTGAAATAAGTGCCCTGGAATCTGGCCAATCATGACCCCAGGCTCCTCCATGTAGAGGAATGTGTAGAGGAGTTGAAAGTGGGCTCAGACCTTGTCTCTATGGAGACCAGAAAAGAAACATCTTGAGAGTTTGGTGCTCCTAAGGAAAACAAAATTGTCACCTTATCACAGCCCTCAGCCACTTCTTGTCCCCCAACACCCCCTTCCTCACTTTAACCCTAAAGTTGGGTTTCACATCTAACATCTACCAAACCCTCTCATCTCTTAGAACAATCTAATGTATTAGTCTCCTCCAGACCCCTTCCCATGTTTCCTCTGGTTATCCTGCTATGTCTTCCCTCAATTTCAAAGAGAATATTTTCTATAAGAAAACTCCCTAAATCTTCCAGGAAGTAGGTCTGAGCTCTCATTGTCCCCAAATTTATATAAAAAGCATTATTCATATATATTCATATATATATCCATTATGTGTATAAATAAATATATCTCCATGTTTAACCGCTGGTGATCTTCATGTCTTTTTTTTTATCCCCCATGTAAGAACAGGTGGTACCTGTTCTCTCTCCATTGCTTATATATCAGTCAGTTTTCATTAGGCTATGCTGTGGTAACAAATATCCCTAACATCTCAATGGCTTGTAACAACCAGTACTTATTCTTAGCACCTGTACATGCCAGCGGTAAGCCCTGCTAATATCTTCTTTCTGGGAGCGAGTCTTCCTTTGGCCCCTGAATCACCTGGAAGCTCATTAGAAATTCCCTCTGCTTGAGTCTTGTGGCACAGGGAAAAGAACAACAGTAGAATCATGCAATGGCCTTGGAAATTTGTGCTTGGATGTGGAATGTGGGCTATTGCATCTGCTCACACTGTATCGGCCAAAGATGTTATATCGCTAATCCCTGTGTCAATGGGGTGAAAAGTATAATCATTTTATAGGGAGAATAGAGCGAATATTGGCAACAATAGTACAGGATGACTAGATTGAAGAATCATGTGCCTTTGAGTGATAAATGACCGGTAAATGCAGTAATTGGCATCAATAAGACATTAGTTATTTCTCATAGGGAGATCTATCCACAGCTTGCCTCTTAAAATTAGTGATAAATTTTCTTCTTTTAGAAGCAATCTCCACAATGTATAATATCACAAAGGGATAAATGTTTGTGTCCCCAGTGGCTGGAGATATACCTCAATTGGTAGAGCGCGTGCCTTGCATGCACAAGACCCTGGGTTCAATCCCCAGCGCCACACACACACACACACACACACACACACACACTCACACGTTTGTGTCCCCATAAAATTCACGTGTTGGAATCCTAGCCCTCAAGGTGACAGTGTTAGGAGATGAGGTCTTTAGGAGATAATCAGGTCCTTCAGATAAAGCCCTTATGATGAGCCTTCCCAAATGCTCTCTCATCCTCTTGTACCTTGTGAGGATACAATAAGACACCAGCAATCTACAGCCTAAAAGAGGCCCTCACCAGAACTCAACTCTGCTGGCACCCTGGTCTCAGACTTCTGCCTCCAGAACTAGGATAAGTAAGTTTTTGATGTTCTTAAGCCATCCAGCTATGGTGCTTTCTTATAGTAGCCCAAACTGGCTAAAAAAAATACACTTCCTATTACTTTCAAACAAATACTACAACACAGTAAAAATGTAACTTTTTTTTCAGAGATTTAGGGTCATGATTATGACCGTCAGCTTGGGCTTTGTTTTAACAGAGTAAACTCCTGGGGATTCCTTGTGAGTCTAGGGCTACATACCTTTTCTTTAAGTGGTCCCCAGGCCACTTCGCTTTTGAAGCACAAGGCTACATTTTATAGTTTTTCTGTCTCTTTCCAAAATACCAGGTTCTTTTCTGTCATATCTTGATAATGAAAGCAAGTCTTCCTTTAGCCCCTGCATCACATGGAAGCTCATTAGAAATTCAGAACCTGGGCCCCATCCCAGGCCTTCTCAATCATATTCTGCATTTTAATAAGTCTCCTAGGTGTTAAATATGCACATTAATGTTGGAGAAGCAGCCCAGTGATTCCTAACCTTGAGGGCACATTGGTATCACATGAGGAGCATCACAAATACTGAACCCCCGCCTCCTCAGAGCCTTGACCTAATTGGTGTGGGGTATGGTGAGGGCATTGGAGGTTTAAGGGCTCCCTGGGTGATTCTGATGTGCAGCCAGGGCTGAGAACCATGGCTATCTGGCAACTTTCTCCTAATTGCTTGAACTTGCTGGTTCAGTGATTAGGGAAGCTGGCTTATTTATGATCATGCAGTTGTGTTGTTGACCATTAGCATCAAATAGGCTCCCAAGAAAGGCTGGAGGAGCCTGGCAATAATAATAGCCCAGCTTATTAAGGAGTTTCTATGGGCCAAGAATATTATCCCTAATCCTCATAAACCTTGTTCCCCAAGTTTAAATTTAAGAAACTAATCTCTACAAAGGTGAGCAACTTTTCCAAGATCATACTGCTCCTAAGTGAAAGAAGTAGGGTTTGAATTCATCTCTAATTTCAAAACCATGGCCTTTTTCTTCTACCAGGGAACTTTTGTACCCAACCTAGGTGAGCTATGATGATTGGACCTTATAACATCTGTTGTGGCTGTTCATTGACCCATGCCACTTTCTTCCAGAGTCTGGTTGGGTTCTGGTTGGGCAAGATTACCAGAGAAGAGGTTAAACTCCTGGGCTGCCCCAGCTCCTCAAACCATTTAATGTTAGAGAAGGGCAAATTGGATTATCACAAGGAGATTTAAATAGTTCTACAAATTGCACAGGAGAAATTGAGTAGTGCTAAGAAGCCACAAGACTCCCTACGAAAGGGTGGAGTTCTGTGGGGACTAAAGTGTGCTTCCTCTTCAGAACTGTGAGGGCATTGGTCATAGGACCAAGCACACCAGGAACATTGTCTCATGTGACCTTCACTACCATCCTATTGCACTTGATATTAATCTTGCTTGTTTTACAGATGTAGAAATGGAGGCTGGGATGTAAATTTGCCCAAAGTTAGATTGCCAATAAAAAGAAAGAGCAGGGCTGGGGATATAGCTCAGTTGGTAGAGTGCTTGCCTCACATGCACAATCTGGTTCAATTCCAGCACCACAAAAAAAAAAAAAAAAAAAAAAAAAAAAAAAAAAAGCAGAGCTAGTATGGAAATCCAGGTTCAAAACTCTGGAAGTCTTGTTTTCTTCTCTCTCTCTCTCTCTCTCTCTCTCTCTCTCTCTTTTCCCTATTGCTTTCTGCTATTACATCTCTTTCCTCCCCAAAATGAGTGTTGAATGACGTGGCTGCCTGAATGGGATAGGATGGGGTACAGTCCTCCATTGTGTGATAGGAGATGGGAGAAAGATCATCCATTACTGTTTCCAAAGTATAATCATTATTTATTTATTTATATTTTTTTAGTTCCACTGAGCCACATCTCAGTCCATTTTTATGTTCTATTTTGAGACAGGTTCTAAGTTGCTTATGGCCTCACTAAGTTGCTGATGCTGGCTTTGAACTTGTGACCCTCCTACAGGGATTACAGATGTGCACCATGGTGCCTAACTCAAAGAATTATTTTTTATAAAATTTATAAAATTAAATTCACTTTCTCCTTGATCCTAAGTACTATTATTTGCCATTTGTTTGATGTCAGTATGGATAAGGAGATGTCTGCAAGTGAGGAGATACATCCACTACAGATGAGCACAAATTAGCATGAACCATGTTGAGACCTTGATCTCCAGAGAAAGAGTTAGCAATGTATAATTCTCCACTTACATTCTTATTTCCTGGGCCTTGGTTTAGGCCTTAAAGAAGCCTATTTAAGTCAAAGCCTCCACAGGAGTGAGGGGGAAAGTGACTCCCCCAGCATCAAGGCACAGTAGGGGAGATTATTTCTTTGCAGCATAGTTCCTAAAACCCTGGGAAGGAGAACTTCCCCCTAAGATTTTTTTCTTGGATTTAGAGAATCTTTGCCTCATGCTGCTTACTGCTCTAAAGGAAACAGGCTCCAGAAGGATTGCTCCTTATATTCATAGATGCATTTCCTGACCTCTTTAACATGAGGGCAGAGAGCACACTCCTCCTTCCTTTCCTGTTAGAATCAATCCCTCCTGCCTGCAGTGGGGGTGGGAAGATGGTGCAGGGAAGGAGCTCTGTGTAGTGGCAAGTGTGCAAAGCTGCTTCCTACAGCATGGGAGACTTGGAATGCAGGTTTCCTCTTAGCTACCAGGTGAATGAATTATTTAGATAGAAAGAACATTTCTGTTTGCCTGTTTTCCAGTTTGTTCTTGGGTGAAAGCTGGTGGAAAAAATGGGACAGAAGTGGGAGTGGAGTGTGGCATGTTCATCCATCAAAATCAGAAGGCTGTGCAACTCTGGAACTCTTGAGCTAGTTTCTCATGGGCAAAAAAGAACTTGTAATGTCCCCAGTCATTTACTCCTCTTCATGTACTTCAGATTTTAATTCATGGCACAAAGTTCTACCCGAATGCCCAAGGCTGAAGCCTTGAATCATCTTTTTCTCTTCCACCCACAACTCCCACACCCAGAAAGGCAATAAAGCCTGTAAATTTGAGTTCCTTGATGGAACCTCAAGAATTGATTCCCTCCCAACCAGATTCCCTGTCCTTGTCTTGGTATAGGATAGGAAATTTCCTTTGTGAAAGACTACATTATTTTAGGTTGTTCTCTGCCTTGAATTTATGTAGACCTCTAAGCTACAGTATTGAAGACTTATCTTTCCAAAACACATGCCTTCATTGCCATTCCTTTCCTTACAAACTTGCTCCATCCCATTTCCTCCAAGACAAGATCTGAGTCCTTTAATAGTGCTTATAGCTTTTCGCACTTGAGTCCCTGGCTCCTCCCTCCCTCCCTCTTTCCAGTCTTTCATCTAATCTGATGGGCATCAAGTCTCAGCAAACTGCTTGTCCCTGCGTTGGGGGCTCCATGTTTTGTTCATGCCTAAACATTTTTTTTTTTTTTTTTTACTCCTAAACTTGATACAATTCTTGCAAACCCAGTTCTAATGTTGCTTCAAACCTCTCTATTCCTTCAAGTTGACTCAGAGCTCCTGGAGCAGTTGACACAAATCTATTCTTTCCTGCATCATAATTTTTATGGAAATGCATTTACTCTATTGCACATAAACTCTTAGAGACAGGGTCTGTGCTAGATACATGTTGGATATTCAACCAAGTTTGAATGATTTATTAAGTCTGTATCACAACCACCAACTTCCAAAGATGCAGGAATCCCCCGCTTTTTGGGGGGGTGCGGAACGGGCAGTTTGTGTTTATGAGTCTCTAATACTTCTTTACATTTTTCTAAACTCTCTACCCTTTTCTTCACTACCCTTACCTCTTGCAGGATTCTCCTGCTTCCTGGCCTTTGAGACAACACTTGCCTCTGGCAGTTCTTACAGAACCACCCGCCTCTGTCCTAGAGGGAGTGTCAGGAAGACAAAGTGGGTCCACCCTGGAGCGGGAGGCAGATCTGCATGGACTGTCTGCTTCTTTGCAGCCAGACCTAAATATAAACCAGCTGCCAGAGGGAGGCTGGAAACTACTCATGTGGAATCAGGTCCAGAGACAACAAATCTGCTTAGAGAGGAAGGAGAAAGACATTAGTGTCAAGCCCAGAGGCCCCAAGGTCAGGCCTGGGCATGGAGCTTGCTCTGAACATTTTCCACATGGGTGGAGGAGAGAAGGCCATTAAGGTATCCCTGAAAGACATGGCTGGAAATGGGTAGGGGAGGTGGGTGGGGTGGGTACAGAAGAAACACAGAGGACATAGTCCAGCACAAGC
The DNA here is from genome assembly GCF_048772815.1 of Callospermophilus lateralis. NCBI lineage: Eukaryota > Metazoa > Chordata > Mammalia > Rodentia > Sciuridae > Callospermophilus > Callospermophilus lateralis. The sequence goes on along the minus strand of NC_135307.1, from coordinate 65,360,696 downwards.
ACAGAATGTAGTTCAGGGGCCAGGTCAGAGATGCTTCTGGGTTGGGTTGGGGCCAGCTGTTAATTGCTAATGAAACAAGCAATTTTCAGAAATTGTGATATTTTGCATTGTTGGGGCATCTTAAAATGAGATCCAAGCCTCATAGTCTTGTAGACTGCTAGGAGGGGTTATAAAGGACGTGGGACCTGCCATATCAAGGGAACAAAATACTCTACATAGCTCCAGGGAAGATATCGTGTGAACAGGCTTGCAGAATAAGAGGGGAAGCCCCTACTTTCTGGGTTTATAGGCAGTTAATTTCCCTCCAGACAGACCTCATATTGTATGATGGGGAAGGGGAGCTTTATCAGGAGGAATGGGGTAAGTAAGCTGCCAGGAGACCCTAATTCTATTTTCAAAGATGTTTTCCAGGGAGGTCCCCTGACGAGCTCTTGGCATCTCATGACCTCCTTCAAATGAACCCAGAAGAATCTGGGTTTTATCAGATATCTCGGTTTGTCGGTTCTTCTCTAATATCTAGCACTCTCAGGTCAGCTCATTAGTATACACAATTCTATAGACTTTGGAATATCAACTAGGGAAAAGATAAATGTTCCAGCACAAGCTAAGTGCAGCTTGTTACTGGCAATTAAGACATAAGATAATTCAAGGTATCAAGGGGGCAATAACATTGCTTAATCCCCCAGGCTTCCAAAGCTTAAGTGGCGAGTCCAGGATCCCTTCTTCACCACTCAGTTCTGACTGAGGCTTCCCTAAGTGGAACTCGTGTAAGTTTTACAAGTGGAGAGATGTAAACATTTATTCCTTGGTGAACTCTAAAATCCCAGCTCAACACCTCTCAGTGCCTGAGTTCCCCAGAAACCTCCAAGGCACTATCAGGTTTCAGCTGGATCAGTGACCTGGGCAGGCTTTAGCTGTGTCATCAGGCTCACAAACAAGCTGGGTACAGAGGACCTCGAGGGCTTTTCCCAAGGCAGCTCCCTTGCTGGAAGAGACCTAAGTCGGCCAAGGGGACAGCCTTGACCAGCCCGGGTTGCCCCAGCTTTCCTCCTAGAGGTTTCTCCAGAGCATGAGAAGGACCTTCCGTAGGCAGTTTTCTCCTCTCTGCACCTCTAAGTCTCTCTTTCAACTCTTCATTCTTCATCATCTTCCAGGAAGAACCTCACTTTGACCCTACGGTTGCCATACCCGGTGGAGCCAACCACAGAACAATTGTAATGCTCCTTTAAATCCAGCACCTGAGGCCTGTGTCTCTCTCCTTTTTTTTTTTTTTTTTTTTTCTTTTTCTTTTTTTCTGGTGCTGGGGATGAGACTGAGGGCCTTCTGCATGGAAGGCAAGTACATGCCCCTAAGAAACATCCTCAGACCTACCTCGCCTGGTTAGTTTCTCTGCCACCCTGCTTCTTTGCTCATGATTTCTCCAAGGGGATTCAGGGTGGTGGGGTGAGTACAATGGCTGAATGGGTTCAAACCATTGTCACTGCTTACATGGGTGACCTTGGGAAGTTAATTCACCTGGCTAAGCTGCACTATCCTCAATTGTAAAATGGAGATGATCATAACACTTATTTCAAAGGACTGGAGTGAGAAAACACTTAACACAGGCCCCGCCCAAACTAAATGAAGAACACTGTCTATATTAGCATGGGGTAGGCGGCCCAGGGCTGGTAACTCTGGTTCCTGAGTTTGTTATAGGTCAGGTAAAACCCCCTGGAAATCAAAAACATTATTCTAAGAAGATCTTTTTAAGGACTCTCAACAAACATCCTCTTATTTAATCTCCATCTTAGTTCTATGATAGGTATTCCCCATTTTATGAGAATTTGGTTTGACGTAGCTTGCCCCAAATCACCCACCTAGGAATGTTCTTCTAAATCTCAGTCTAGGGCTGCCCCAATGCCATACTGGGCATCAATGATATCGAATTAGCCTCTTTGATCCTGAAATAGAATTGCTGATTCTTTTTTTCTTCTGAAAGCTTGATCTATTGAGGTATATATGTTTTGACAAATAAATACAGTGATATAATCTACGCCAGTGAGCTAGAGAAAGATCACCATTAACAAGAAAGCACCCTTGTACCCTTCCTGATCAATCTGTACTCCACCCCTCCCCTGGATAACCATGCTACTCTGATGTTGGAACACAATAGACACTGGGCCTACTTCAGAACTTTATATGTACTCTCTCTGTTTGGCTTCTTTTCTTCAACATAATGCTTTTGAGACTCATTCATTGGGATTTTAATTTGCATGGCCTTAATGATTAAGGATGTTGAACACTTTTTCGTGTTATTTTTGGATATTTTCCTTTGCAAAGTGTCTATTTACATCTTTTGAATTTTTTTTTTAAACTTGAGTTGTCTTTCTATTGTTGAGCTTCAGGAGTACTTTATGTATTGTGGATAAAAGTGCTTTGTCAAATATATTTATTGTGAGTATTTTATCCCAACAGTGCCTTAAAAACCTGGTTGTTGCAGAACCATTTGTTATAGAAAACTTTCTTTATTTCCTATTGAATAGCTTTGACATCTTTGCTTAAGATGAATTGCCTATGTGTAAGTGTGAGTCTATTTCTGGACTCTTTGTTATGTTCCTTTGATATATTTATTTATCCTTAAGTCAACACTATGCCTACCTGATTATTGTAACTTTTTACTATGTTTTGAAATCAGGTCATGCAAAATTCTCCAGTGTTTCATATATAACATAGAACAGGTCTGTGCTAGCTTTCTGTCACTAACAAATACCTGAGAAAATCAACTTAAGGGAAGAAATATTTATTTTGGCTCATAGTTTTAGAGGTTTCAGTCCAAAGTCAGCTGATTCCATTGCTATGGGCCTGTGGTGAGCAGGTTGAGCAAAACTACTCACTTATTGTGGCTGGGAAGCAGAGATAGAGGAAGGTCAGGAGAGAAAGTACCTGGGACAGAATATAGTCCCTAAGGACATGCCCTCAAGACTGACTGCCTTCGATTAGGTCTCGCCTCCTAGAGTTTCCACTATCTCTTGATGGTCCATTCGCATTATGAATCCATCAATGGATTAATCCATGGGGGAGGTTAAAGGCCTCATGATCTAATCATTACCTAAAACCCCCACCTCTGAATGTTGCTGCATTGGGGACCAAGCCTTCAAGACATGAGCCTTTAGGGGATACTTCAAACCATAATATTGTCTTTTTCTTTTTTTCTACAAAATTATTGCTTTATTCTAGACACTTGCATTTCCATATACATTTTAAATGAGCTAATAAATTTCTAAAAAAAATACCTGGTGGGATTTTGATTGGGATTGCATTGAACGTTGATTTGACAATGTTGAATGTTGAGTTGGATTCGAAGAAAATTGACTTTTTAAGGATATAGAGCTTTTCAAACCATGAGTAGCATGTATCTCTTTCTTCATATAGGTTTTTAAAAAATTCTCTCAGCAATGTTTTGTTCAATTTTATACTTGTATGGCAGGATGGCAGGAGGCTAAGATGGATATCCATTGATCCATCATGATCAGAGCCAGAAAGAAATGACTTAATCCCCCCCCCCCACTCCCCACTCCTTCCCTTTCTCTCTCTCTCTTTCTCTTTGCTACTGGGGATTGACCCCACAGGTACTCTATCACCAAGGTCACATCCCTAGCCCTTGTATTATTTTTAAATTGTGAGACAGGGTCTCACGAAATTGCCAAGGCTGGCCTTGAACTTAGAATCCTCCTGCCTCAGCCTCCTTAGTTACTGGGATTATAGGCATGCACCACCTGGCCTGGTTAAGAAATTATGGAATCTTGTTCTTCAGGTACAAGAGATCTTGCCCAAATCTCTACTCGGGTTTACTCTCATCATGGCTTCATCAGTCTCTACAGACATGCCATTGGCCAGCATTGGGAATTTCATTTAGAAAGTAAGAATTTTGGGGTGTTAGGAAACTGCTCTACCTAGAAGGGTTAGATTCTATTTGTTCAACTTAAATGTCAAGACAATACTTGCCATGGGCCTTGTATTCTCCTATAGTGAACCCCACAGTGGTCATTTCAGAATGAGATCATTCCATTCCACCCCTGGACGCTATAACCTATTTGAACAAATGTTTTGGTTGGAGTCCTGGTGTTTCTTGTTACCTTTAATTCACAGTGTTTCTCTGAGTATGACCCGCCAAAGTGTTATTTTAAAATATAAATCAGATCTTATCACTCATAGGATTAAAATTCTCCTATGGTTTGTGTTTCAGATATTTAGATATCTATTTCTATGTAACAGTCCACTTCAAAACTTAATGACTTTAAACAACTATTCATTGCTTATCATAATGCTGTGGATCAGTATATAGCTTGGGTTCAGCTGGGCAGTTCTTGTCTTGGTATTACTGGGACTCACGTCTGTGGCTGCTCCATACAGGTCCAAATGAGTCCAAACTCCCCTTATTTACACATTTGGGTTTTTGGTGCTTGACCAGGTTATTGTCAGGACTTGTCTTCCATATGGTCAGTTGCCGCTTAGTATTCTAGTCTGGGATTTCTTACGTGGTGGAAAAAATGTTCCAGTAAGGTAAGTTTCTGATAAGGTAACAGAGGAAGCTACAGGAATTCTTGATGCTAAGCCTTTGGAATTAACACATCATTTCTGCCATGTTCTGAGTTCAAAGCAAATCATGAGGCCAGTCTGGATTGCAGAGATGGGAAAACAGACTCCACCAGTGTGGGGAAGAGATACAAAATATAGTCTTTCCACAACTTCTTGTTGCACTTACAATAAAGTTTTAACTAAGGTCAATGTAATATAAATTCAAATATTAAATATAAAATTCAAAATGATTCTGCATAACATAGGACTAGCCTGTTTCCCTGAATAAATCTGTTGCCAATCTCTCCTTGGATCATTACAAATAAATAATTGTTCTAACTTTAGGGCTCATATTTCCTATTCTCTCACTCTGAATGCTCTTCTCTTGGATCTTTGCAAAGCTGAATTGTTTTCTCTTATAGTTCAAATTTCAGTTTTTAAAGACATCTTGCCCAATCACTTCTTCTTGTCACTCTTTACCATCTTCCCCTGTATTATTTTCATATGGCCTTTAGTGATACCAGGAATTATTAATTCCTTTATTGCCTGTCTTCTCATCAGAAGTAAAACCATGAAAACGTGGCCATGGACTTTCTAGTTCACTTCTATCTTCCCAGTACCTAGAATGGTGCCTGACACCAAGTAGACACTGGATAATGATATGTTCAATCAATTAATCTTGATGTTTTCACCTTTTTAGCTTGGAAAACCTATATCTCCTTAGGAAACAGGACAAAAGTGAGCAGTAAAATGAATTTCCTTCCGCAGTTAGGATTTAAATAAATATCTGTGGGCTCTTTACCTGCAATTAGCATACATTACCACCAAGTGGCAGCAAGTACCTTATTCATTTTGTACAATCTATTAGGCAAAGGTTTTCCTGGAATTCAAATTGTGTTTGCCCAAGTTTATGCTAACAGTTTTACAATTAATTATTAACTATGTAATATATTTTAAAAGTTGCTGACTTGAAATAGCCATGAACAGTAAAACTATTTATTCTTAAAGAATAAGCACTTTTCTTAGAGAAACTCTGTTCTCTCTGTGTATAATTATCATTGCTCATCATTAAATCTAAATCTTCTCCCATAACCATATTATGATTAAAATGTTCTTTCTAATTTGGCACGAATTCCACCTTGGAGTCCATGCCTCGAGGCTGACTGGAGCTGGACCTCAGGCTACATCTGTATTGCAGAGCTTTGTGACTTCTCTTAGCTGTTAGTTCCATCCTCATTTAGAGCCTACTGATAACTTAGTTCCTCAAGTATTTCAATTTGCTTTTCTTAATACTAGCTTTTTTACTTCTCCTCCTTATATCAAAATTAGGAAGAAAGAGGGGAAAAAAATACCCACTCCTTTATCCTAAAAGCCTGGTTCTGCCCCAGATTCCTTCTAATACAAGAAAGTAATTTCTATTCCTTCTTAAATAAGAGTCAAATATCTTCCTTCATCCAGTTTTCTCATAGGGAGTTCTTTAAACCACCCATTATGCACAATAGGATTTATCTTATCGGGGCCATAGCAATGGTTTGACAAGAGGCAATTTAGAAAAACTGTTTTCATGATAAGAGTTCCTCAGAAACTGTTTTCCTAAAGAAAGAGTTAGAGCACTTAAATAGAAAAATCTAGCAACACTGCAAAGCTTTCTGGTTGGGCATTTAAACTTTTCTACACAGCTCCTTGGAGAATGCCAGTTCTAAAGGCTGGACCTCGTGGGTTGGCTACTGGGATCCAGATGTTAAGATCTCAGGATCCTCTGGAGGTGTTTAGCTAAGCTAAATAAGCCAATCCCAAAGAACCAAAGGATGAATGTTTTCTCTTATATACAGATGCTAATTCCCAATAAGCCGGGGGAGGGGGAGGTAGTGGTGGAGGAGGAATAGAGGCATTTTGGACTCCACAGAGGGGAGTGAAGGGAGGGGAGGGGGCATGAGGTAGGAATGATAGTAGAATGAATTGGACATTGTGACCTTATGTGCATATATGATTACATGACCTGTATAACTCTACATCATGTACAACTAGAAGAACAAAAAGTTATACTCCATTATACATGATGTGCCAAAATGCATTCTACTGTCATGTATAACTAATTAGAACAAATTAAAAAAAAAAAGATCTCATGATCCTAGGAACCGTGTCCTCTCTTTGGCATTCCTTTACCAGGCATGCAGGGATGTGATAAATGGTCCAGACCCAGGGCATGCCACAACACAGATGCTTAATCCTACCTAAAGGATAACTATTTTCTTATTCTTGTGGATATAGAGCATTCATATTTTTTTGTATATTGTTTACAAAAGCCAACCATCCTTCAGTTAAATGTCTTTTAGGACATATATTCAATCAGTAACCATTGAGACCGTATGTGTGTGTGATGAATATTGAATAAATGAAAGAAAATGACCATTTATAGTTTATAGTCTATAAATGTGCTAATTTATGTCAACCTTCTGGTGTTTGGGGATTGCACAATATATTAGTTTAAAACAGTAAGCCATTCCCTAAAGTATTTGTGTACTTATTTATATGTTATTCAAATGTTCTACTGTACTGATGTTTTATATGCATGAAGATATACACAAAAATATAAATTAAAATGGGTAAGATGTAAATAATGCTTTTTAGTAATGATTTCATTTATTAATGGTAAAAATTTTATTCTCATTAAAATCTTTTATACATTTATATTCCTAGTGAGAGCAATACAATTGATTATGCATCTTTGTCTTAAAATCTTGGTGGGACTTTGTGATATAATCATTGTATGACCTAGTTATAAGGTTGGTTTATTTTCTTAGTTGGTTTTAATTTCTGTCAGAGAGGAAGAACAGATTTTCATAAATCCACTAGGAAGACACACTGTTAGTCTCCTTTACTAAATCTGGTACTCATTGTTCAAACTTTTTTTTTAATTTAAATATAGTTTTTGGGCTGGAGACATAGCTGAGTGGTAGAGAACTTGCTTAAGAAGCACAAAATCCTGTGGGTTCAATCGAAGTACTGCAAAAAATAAAAATAAAAATAAATAAATATATTTTTTGCAACATTTAATCTTTTTTCCCCCTAGGGATTGAATTCAGGGGTGCTTAACTACACTGAGCCCTTTTTTTAAATTTTATTATTTGGAGACAGGGTCTCACTAAGTTGCTTAGGGCCTCACTAAATTGCTGAGGTTGTCTTTGAACTTGTGACCCTTCGCCTCAGCCTCCTGAGCTGCTGGGATTACAAGCATGTACCACCATCTTGATTATTCAATCTTATTTACTAATCATGCAAGCACTTTTATGGAAATTCAGCTAATATTTTCTGTACTCTCAGATATCAACCTGATTTACTTATAAATTGCTGTGTTTTTGTTTTTAACAAATGTGCTCAAAATATATTATGAAAGTGATTTTTAAATGTTAGAAAATTCAGTTTCTGTTTCTTGGTATAAAGACATGGAAGTTTTTATGGGTGGTATGGTGGAATTTCAACAATAAAGTTATGAGGAAGATGTCTGTTTTCACATGGCTCTCTCCAAGGCTCAAGTTTCTTCTGAAGAGCAGTTACTTTCTCATTAATTGTTAAATTGCCACTTTTACATAAAGGAGTAGATTATGTATATGTATTTATTTCCTGATAGATAGAATTCTATTAACAACTATTTGTCTCTATTTAAATGATCAGAATTTGGAAAGTACTAGGTTTATGTAAAAGCAAAATCAGTGGCATATCTTCACATGCAGCAATTCTTGTGTGTGTGTGTGTGTGTGTGTGTGTGTGTGTGTGTGTGTGTTTTGCTAAGGGTGGAACCTGAGGCCTCACACATGCTAGGTGAGCACACAACCCCAATTTCACATCTGACAACTCTTAAGGAGGTTGCCACAGACAGGCAGCAAACCTTTCTGTGGAACAAGTGATTTGTAGTTTCCATACGAACAGTCTAAAGATTATCTTCTGGAACATGGATGATCTTATTTTTGTAAGATGAGTAACCCACCCTAACATTCTATATTTGTTTACACCTTCACTACTCAAAGTGTGGTTCATTGGCCAGCAGTGTTGCCATCACCTGGGAGCTTGTTAGAAATGCAGACCCTCAGAACGGGCCAGACATACTGAATCTGTATTTTAACAAGATCCCCGGGTGCGTCATACACACACTCGGGTTTGAGAATGCTGCCCTGTGAAATTCTGGCTTCTGATTCTTGGCTGCAATAGTTTGTGAGGGAAAAAACGAGGTTAATGAATTTCACACATGGGGCAACTGTGTAGTCTGACTTCAGAATTCTTTCTCTTCTTTTTTTTCCAATCAAACCACCTGCTCCACTGGGGGATAGTACATTTGGTTTTCAAAAAGTCATTTTCTGTGGAGAATATATCTTCTTTACGCCTCTTTCCTTAAGTGACTCAGAAAATCAGTTCTTTCAACAGTTCAATATTGAACCAGATCCTAGCAATGCCATTAACTTTGTCAACATCTGCACTTGTTGTCCATATACATTTCTTCTAACCTTCAACACTCTTTTCTGTGCATCCATTAATATTATTTGATGACAAAGGAACCCATTTGATTTTGCAGCCATATTTTCTTCCACATCTGATTTCAGCCATTTTTACCACACAAGGAGGAACAAAGGAGGAAAGTGTGTGAGCCAGGCAGGATGTCATAGCCACTAACCCCAGTTATTTAGGAGGCCGAGGCAGGAAGATATCAAGTTTGAAATCAACTTGTGCAAGACCCTATCTCAAAAATATGTCTCACCAGAAGCCATCAGATGTCCACTGTGTGGCCTCACAGCGTAGCCACTGAGGGCCCTTGTGCAAGACCCTGTTTCAAAAATAAAATAATAAAGGTGTGGGGGGTGCAGTTTGGTGGTAGAGTGCTTGCCTGGCATCATGTGTGAGCTGAGTTCAGTCCCTAATATCACAACAAACAAAAAGGAACATCTACGGGCTTTTGCTTCTTCTAAGTAAGAAACATTTAAAGGTTTATTTTTTTCGTTGTTGTTGGTAACACTAGAAACAAAACCTATTGGACTGGGTATCACAACCTAGAATTTTGCTGAGGCAATTGTAGATCTTCACTTCTGTGTTCTGAATGCTTAAGGTTTGGGTGTCCTGCTGGTCACACCTCATTACTCCCATCAGGCATAACTTCAGGCGCAACATGCATGTGGGGCAAATCAGTGATAGTTAATGAGAGGGCATGTAAATATGTACTTTAAATAATCTTCATTTCCACTCTCTGCCCTTTTGCGGATGCCTCACCAGAAGCCATCAGATGTCCACTATGTGGCCTCACAGCACAGTCACTGAGGGCCCTTTTCTTGTGGTTGCTGACGGTCAGCCCAGCCATTTCCCTGTTGTCTGAAAGCACTATTTCTTTGGGGGAAATGTTTGAAGCTACATATCCATTTTCTGATAGTTTAGTTAAAATTAGACACTTTGTTCTATCAATGCCTCTATCAGACTACACTACCCCACCCCAAAACAAAAGGAGAGGGGGCACCACTCATGTGACACCTTGGCCAGGTGTTTATAAATTCACAGTGATGTGCTTCAGCTCAGCTTCTGAAGCAGAGGGAGGTACGTATAGAATGCTTCTGCCTGAAAATAGAGAAGGAAGAAGGGCAGGTGATAAATTCTGGGCTGTTTGAGGCAGCTGGGGAGAGCCCTCTTTATCACCCAATTGCTTGTCTGCCCCCTGGACCACCCTGGGTGTAGTCCTTAGACGCCTGACTTCAATGATCTACAAGCTCATTTCTTGCCCTTCTAGGTGCAGTATGGATGCAACCATAGCTGTCTTATCCTTACTTTTGCAGACATTCTTTTCTCTGCTGTGGGCATGTGCTAGGCACATGCATGTGCACACACACGTGCACACTTTAATTTAAACTCACAGTTCAATACTCTTCTCTCAATAACAAGCTTAGGTGCGAAATATTTTTTTTTTTTTGCTCAGGAGTGGGTTGCCCCTGATCTGTGGAGGTGGTGGAGGGCTTTCTTTAGTTCTACCGGAGCGATAAAGCTGACCTGGCTGTTGTTAAGTTTTACAAGGAATGCTGACCCTCTCGTGAAGTGTTCTCATCTTCTCTGCTCTGCTCATTAACCACAGTCTAGTGTTAGCCTTTGCAGACATAAATAATACAGCAGTACCTTGGCCTGCACAGCTGAGGAGGGAATGGCCCGGCCTTCAATTTGTCTTTTTCTCTTGAATACTTGCAAACTGCTTTTTCTTCTTGTGTTTGACAAAATGTCAAAACTGTATTTCTCTTTATTTGTGTTAAGAAATCCTTCATTCTACCCTGAACTCATGCTCACTGCCATTTAACTCTGCAGTATGGGTGGGGTGACTGGATGCTGGGCTCGGTCACATGACACACTTTGGTCAGTGGGAGATGAGTACACATGACACAAGAAGAGGCTGCAAATAGGCTTGGGCAGTGGACCTTGCTCTTGTGCATCTCTGCTGCTCCAACAGAAGGACTAACCTAGGCAGGGCCCCTGGACCGGGGAAAGGCTGAGGGTCATATGAGACTCATCCAGATCAGTTGGTAGCTATGGAGTCTGTGAAAGTTGTCAAAATAAACAACAAAAAATAAACACTCTTGTCAAGCTCTAACCAATACATAAATAAAGCCAGGAGGTTATGAAAGAGAGGATTTCATGAAACTACGCTGATAATAAGAACTATGCACAATAGACTCTGCTAGAACCACAACCTTGCACAAAGGACACCACAAAGCTTGCACACACACACAAAAAATACTTCTGCAAGGACATCTGTAAACTGCCTGTCCAGCCCTAGACTGCTGCTATTATTGTTATCAATCCTATTAGCAAAGAATCGTTGTTTCAAAATATTTTGTGTCATCCTCTTCATTTTGCCTTTGAAAACCTCCCCTTTCCTCAGCCTCCTTGAATACACTAATAGTTTACCATAACACACATATTCCCATTGCAGTGCTCTGCAAGTCCCAAATAAATACCATTATCCTTTGGAGAGTCGTGCTTTGAATGTTATTCAGGTTCTCTAGTCTCAGATAGGTGATGACCCTGGTTGATTTGAGAAGTGGGGACATTAGCACTTACTGGTACAGGTAGCTGGACATTGTGTTTGATTGTTGGCACCAGGGCTGTCCTCCTGTGCACACCCTGCCTCTGCACTCTGGACTCATGCAAGCCTCTCTCTTTAGGTAGTGCACCCCCCCATTATCACCCCTTCAGCCTCTTATCTCTCCCTAATGACTGATTCTCATCAGCATTTCAATCACCTCAAGCCTTTTCTATCACTTTCTAAAGAGCTGCCTTCTAGCCTGTATTCTCCTCTTCCATTTACTGCCTTGTCTCTCCCCTGTCTTCTACTAGCCTGAAAAAAGTCATTCCTCATAGGCACCTCATCCTCATTTCACCCCTTAGATATTAGCTGGTTCCCGGGGGCTCTGTTCTAGATCTTTTCTTCTTTTACCTGGAGCCATCTCATTACTTTGTTACCAACAGAAGGATGGTGACTCCCAAGTCTTCAGGTCCCACCAGTCCCCTGTCCTTTGCTCCAGACACATAGTGTCTATGGGATATCCCACAGGCAAACATGAGATGTCTACAGTTGAATTCACTGTCTTCTCCTTTAAAACCCCCTTTCCTCTTTGTTCATGATCTCAGTGAATGGAACCACCTCGCACCCAGTAGTGTAAATCGGAGTCCCCTTAGCTTCTCTCTTTCCTCTTCTTTGAGGAAGTTTGACCCCTTCCCAAGTCCCACTGATTCTACCTTCTTAACACCTCTTCAGCCCCTTCTCCTCCCTCCATCCCATGTCAGCCACTTAGTTCAGGTTGCTTTGCCTTGATCTGCCAGGCTCCCAACTTGACTCCTGTCTCTATCAGCTCCAATCCATTTCCCACACTACAGCCCACACCATTTTTCTAAAATGAAAATCCAATCACATCATCCGCTGCTCCATTGCCAGGAATCATGGGAGGCTTGCTGTGCTCGGTATCCCTGTTCTATCTCTTGACATTCCTCCTCTGAACCAATGGAAGCCACAGAGAGCTGCTTGGAAGTTGGCAAGGATACCGTATTCTCTCTCCTGGAAGCTTTTGCACTTCTAGTTCTACTTACCTGGAACAACCCACATCCCAACCTTGTCCTGACAGGTCAGGTAGGAAGCCTCCCTGGGTCCCCTACATGCATTGGTGTGACACCCCCAGGTAGCTCTCTTCTCATTTCATTCCCTTGTAGGCAGGCCTCTGTGTGTGAGGTCCTCCAAGCACGGATTATGTCTTGTTCATCGATGTATCCTCAGAACCCACCACATTTGGGAACACAGTAAGTGCTCAATAAAGATTAGTTAACTGAGTGGCCAAGAAAAATAAATTGGCTTTTTCTCTACCTTGTATACTGTGGAGCTAATACCTTTTATTTCCTCAAAGATTTCTTCCTCTTTCCTATCATCTACAAATGGATTTGGTCCTTATTTTATCGGCACTATCTTTAGGTCCTATAAAAGTGTCTTCAATTCCTTTTACTAGCCATCTCAGAGCAATAAGCTTCTCAAGTTTCCCCTGTCTCTAATGACTGCCATATGGGGACATGATACTCTAATGCTCGCTTCAATAAGCTGAAGTTATTGTTAAAACAAACTGAACTACCTCCAGCTCACCTCCCATCTTACAGGACCCACTAAAATTGATTCTGCGAAATAGGCTTTTAAAAAATATCCTCCTTAAGGAGAAAATATAAACAGGGGAGGGCTGTTAGCTTAGAAAGCCCAGCCTATTTGGAGACCCAGTTTGTTTCACTCGACTGAACGGGAGGTAATGATGCCCACTGGCACCAGGCGGTTGGAGCCTGTTTTGTCCACACACTAATGGACTCAGACTTCTGAAAGATTCTGAGAACAATGACTCAGCTTCAGCTTCAGCTTTGAATGTCTTTGGGAGTGACTCAGCTATGATGGGACACAATTCATGTGCCTGTGAGACAACATTGCATGGGGCACTGTAGCATGAGATGCCTCATTCACTGGTGCCAAGTTTCCTCAATACCAAACCAGAGTGTCACAATTCTATATGTGAAGCTTATGACTGTATGAAATCCACTGTTGCTATCACAAGGATTTCATCAATTCACAAAGAGAGAGAGATGGGGAGAGAAAGAGAGAGAGACAGAGAGACAGAGACTTATCTTCTGAGCCTTCCATTTGCTCTCTTCTAAAACAGCAAACAGTAAACAGCCCTAGACTGAGCATATTCCCATATCCTCATTTGGGGTCACACATCCCCCATGAGAGAGTTGAAGGTCCAGGAATCAAAATTAGAAAACAACTGCAAACCTGGGTCATTCAGCTCCATGGCTTCCTTGAACCCCGATCACTATGTTCACACCAGGAGGAAATGTGTTCTTAGTGGTTTGAAAACAACCTGGAAAGACAGGCAGAGGAAGTTGGCATCAGGAAGAGCTGAAAGGAAATCGAGGGGCTCACAGCAGACAGAACCCCGGGCAAGATATCAGGAGGACAACCCAGGAAAGCTCCACCTCGTGTTTTGGGGCCCTGAGTTGTCAATTGTTTTAAACACAGAAATGACACTATCGCAACGTCCAATGGGTGAATCAAAACTGAAAGTGCATATTGTGCAGCAGAGAAATGCTGAAATTATAAAGTGTGGGCCATAGCAGAGAAGCAAAGACGTTGTCTAGAGAAGGGGTCCATTAGCAGATGAGCTGGTTTCCTAACCTCTGGCCCAGTGAGTACCTTCTCCCACCTACCTTCACCCTGGGGTACAGGATCTGTAGTCATAGCCCCGACAGACCTTTTCTTTTTATCTGAAGAAATCCTTTAATAAGTACAAGATTCTGGAAATTCTCTTTCTAGTCATAAAATAAATGAATAAAATGACTCTTGGAAGATGAAGAATCTCCCCCAAATATTTGTAGCCACAGCCTGTGCCCAAGCAAGAATACACTGAATTGACACTACAAAAACAAAAACTACCACTGACATTAATTAATGAGAAATTAATCAAAGAATCAAAGCAGCCTGGTGTTGGAAGTACCCCTGGCATATGACAGAAGCAATCGTAAATCTACTCTGGAAGAAAAGACTTCACTCCCAATCTCCTGGGATTCCCACAGTTTTAAAGGCCTCAGAAAACAGGAGGGCATGAAGGACAGAGAAGTAAACACAGGTCTAAGCACAGTTCCAGAGAAAGACAACACAGAAAACAGAAAGAAGCAGCATCCCATTAGAAGATTAAAGGCTAAGAATTTTCCAGATTGGCTATTGCAACAAATCCCAAACTGGATAATAAGAAGAAAGCCACATTTTGTCACATTGTAGTGAACTTCTTTTATATTAGGGCAAAGAGAGGATCTTACAAACAGCCAGAGAAGAAACTCCGATTATAGCAACAGTAATATATTGATCTGGGTTTCTTCAAGGGCGACAATGGAAGCCAACAACAGGTGGAGGGAGACAATCTTCAAAAGTCTCCAAAAGGCTGAGAGAAAATAACTACCAACCAAGAGCACACCCTGTGAGAAGATCTTTTGGGAAAACAGGAAATGAAAGAACATTTTTCATAAAAATGTCAGGAGAGCTGGCTACGAATAGAACCTCCTAAATCATCTTGAGAGATTTCTCCCTCTTCTCAGAGAACAGGTCTCAGTCATAGGGCTGGTCATGAAGAGGATCAGGAGGAATTTCTACAAGAGAAGCTGGTCCTCTCTCTTCTCCACCCCTCACACTTCCTTTCTACTGCTTGTCCCGGTATCTGGTGTTCTCAGAGTTCCCTCAGTGGGTGACATATTCTTCTCTCCCTTCTCTTATCTCATTGAAGAAGTGGTATTAAAGAGCTCCTGACAAGTTGTTCTTTGCAAATTCAGAAGAGGCTGTCTGCACCTGATGTTGGAAATTAAGACCCCATTCAGACGTAAGTGAGTCTCAGATATGAGGCCACTTTCCACTCCCAAGGAGGCAAGACCTGCTCAGTTGACACAAGAAAGAGAAGATGAATGCCCTTTGTTTTCCAACCAGCCTGATAACTCATTCCCATTTACAGTCGTTCAATTTACTTGTTACCAGTCTGGTATTTGGGAGCTACTAATAGCACTGTCAGGTAAAGTGAAAGAAAAAGATTGGAGAAAACACCAGGAGGCATAATTAAAACGAAGTGCTAATAACTCTGCACATCAAAAAGCCCCTTTCATTGTGGCTCTGAGCGCAGTTCATTAAGCAGGCCTGCCAGCTGGAAAGGAGCAAGGCAGGACGTGCGCCAGTGTGGGTCTGTCCTCCAGGCCACCAGCACAGACACTCTTTCCTGTCCTGCTCACAGCTCAGCATGACCAGCCTGTCAAGTGTCCCATGAGGCTAGAGCTCTGGGCGGTCCTGAGCACCCTTTGCGAGGCGGGGGTGGGGTGGGGTGGGGTGGGGTGGTGGGCTGGGAGTTGGCTCCACGATGGACACTTTCAGCATCCTGCAGGCTGCAGAAGCTGGGTTGGCTTTTCTCAGGGGTCTGGACCATGAAGGCAAATGTTTCTCTAGGTGCTGACAGAGGTTCAAGCCTGAACAAACAAGGCAGCCTGAGATGTCTGAGTAGTTTTATGATTTTCAATGAATACAGCCATCCCAGTATCCTTCACAGAGAAGGAGAGCCCAGGCCTGCTGCCTGTCTCGTTTGCTCCTTAGAGCGTACTCGGTGAGGCAGAGAGGGCCAGCACCCTCACTTTGCTCACGGAAGGGATCAGTCAACACGCTAAAGGCCCATGGTTGGTAAGCTCAGATCCTTAGACCTTCTTGGAGCTTCATCCAACAAAGATGGCGCCCCTGTCCTGCAGTGCTATGCAAGAACATATAACACAGCACTGGTTAATATCTACCGAGCTCGTCCTGTGTGCCAGGACCCAGCTAGGGTTTTACACATGTTATCTCACTGAATGCTCATAGCAACCCTTATGGAGTGGGAACTATTTTTATTCCTGTTCCACAAAATGGGACACTGAGGCTCTGAAAGGTAGGTTTTCCATCCAAAGTCAAAGAGCTGGTTAAGTAGCTGGGATCAAACCCTCCAGAGCCTTCATTCTTAATCTCTTTCATGAATATACAAAGGGCATTCATCTTCTAGTCTCTTCCATCTTATTTCTCCCTCTCTCCGTCTGTCTCTAAATAAAGGTCTGGTAGTTTCTGAAATGCATTTTTTAAACAGTATTTTTTTTTTTTTTTTTTTAATTCCCAGTGTGGCCGTATAGTAGGTTCTTGGTCTAGACTGGGCCTTTGTCTTGTTTTTCTGTGAAGGGAAGGGTTATAACAAAGAGATCCATATCTTAAGCCAGGTACTCTTGAAGCCAATGTCATGAGGCACTGCAGGCTCTCTATGGATTAAAAGAAGCCTGCCTGGTTAGGACTTAGCCTAAGGCTTGGCAGTGTTGTCAGGACTGGAAATTTTGCACCACATCTCCATCTCTGTGAAACAGCCTAGGGTACAGTGACCTAGCACTGGCATCTCCAAATACACCCAGGGGCAGAGCTCTTGCTGGCTTTCCTGTAGCCTGGAAGGCTCAGCAATAAAAGGGACAGTAGGACAGGCCTGCCCAAAGCTTTCCTTACCAAACCTCCCCAAAAGGCAAGCGTGTAGGTCCGCCAACCAGCAGATGAGATGACTGTGGCCATGGTGTCACACTTGAGGTTTATTAAACTGCAGAGGACTACAACTTTGTTTGTGACTAGCCAGACCCTGACAGCCCGACTTTGTCAACCACATCACCAGTTGTGTTTCACTGCCACAGCTTTATTAGCATGCAGTAGCACCTTGCAATCGCTCCTTTGTTTGGGCTCATTGACTGGACCATATGTCGGAGGAGTCTCAGCCAATAGATTTATCATATATTAATTACCTCTGCTTTGTATTACTGCAAATACTGGCAGCCAGTTATAGGCAGGGAAGGTGTCTCCAGGGACAAAGATATAGAGAAAAGGACAGGTCCAGATTTTGTTGGGGACTGAAGTTTATACTATTTCAAGGATTCTTCATTTTTTTTTTTAAATGGTAAAAAACATGAAAAGAACTTTAATCAGTGTAGTTGCACCAGGAAGACAAGGGACCTATGTCCTTAGCCCTGTCTTTGAGGGACTGACAATGACTTTGAGGTTTTGTAGAAAGGGAAATGGCAGCAAGGGTTGGGGGTTTGCATAGCTGGAGGCTTTTCACAGCTGCCACAGCAGGAGATCATGATCAGGTGGGTGGTCTGTCCATCATTATCTCAGGTTTGGGCGGGAGGGGCCTTGTAAGAAAGTTGCTGCTGCTTGAGGTGGGGGTAGGGGCAGCTTCCACACATCACAAGATGTTTATCAGATCAGATCTTGTTCCTGGAACCCAAGGTGACTCAGAGCAAAGGAGACGGGTCAAAATGGAGGCAGAGATGCCAAGTCTTCAATTCTGCTTTTAACCACACATTGGACATTTGCAGAAAAAAGTGAAGAGTCTAAGTCCTTGCTATAATTCCCCCCATCTTTTATCCATTCTTCAGTCTTGAGGGAACTAGGGTGTTAGCCAATCTGGCTTTGCAAGTTTCTTGATCCAGTGGTAAACAAGTCTTGAAACCATGACTGACGCATCTAAGTGAAAAGGGCCAGGTGCTGAAGTCTAAAAGTAGAAGAACCACTATAAATTATAAAGCAGAATACAAAAGCAAGTCGAAGTCTGAAGATTTCCAACTAAATAAATCATTTCAGGGGCTCTTTCTCCTTTTGAATATCTCCTTGACTATGGACTACCAGAGGTCAGACTTTGAGACCCATATTGTGCAAAATTTCCTCTGTTTTACCAAATGATGCTAAAAAGTAGCCATTCAGAGACCCTGGAACGAATGCAATTTTGACAGCTGCATGGGTCCCTTCTTTTCTGCCTTCTTCCCTCTGGGGTTGGCTAGCCATGAGTGGCCAATGCCTAAATGGTATGCTTTCTCCTGACAGCTTGCCAAAATCATTACCAAAGTCATAGGCCAGGGGCCTGACTCTGGGGATCTAACCAGTCAAGTAGCCACTTGCTTCAAAAACCAAACGGAAAAGGTAATGGTGAAAAACATAGAAGGAACTTTAATCAGTGTGGTTACACTGTGAAGACCAGGGGACTCCTGTCCTTAGCCCTGCCTTCTTGATGCCCTGCTTAAGAAAAAGAATAAAAATCATGGATATGGAATTTCTAGGCTTTTGCTAGAATCTTGGAAGGGCCTCTGGGATTGGGACAGGGGAAGTTTAAGATTAAACCTCATTAGCTTCATGAAGAAGAGTGTCTCCTGTGTGGTTGACATAAGTGTGTCTCCTGTTTAGGGTGACAGACAGATGTCTAGAGGACATATGGCCCCAATTATGGTTGCCATCTGGGTAACAGACCCCTGCCATGGCTAGTTTAGGAGACTATCCATGGAAACTGGTCTCCCCTTTAGCATTCAGCAAAGGAGAAGAATGTTAAAAGGAGGAAGCAAGATATGCAGCTTCTGGTTCAACTGGTGTAGAGAAAGGCAGCTGCAGGTTGCTCGGGCCACTGGAGCACAGGCAGAGGAGAAAGTGAGGAAAAGAGAAACGTTCAGTCTGGCAGTAGGGACTTGATCCCTGTAAAACGAACCCAGAGAGCACTCAACACTACCATTTGGGGAGGGGAGGGCTGGAGTGGTGAGCTAAAATAGCTTCCATTCATTCCACCCATCAGTCTCACCATGGTCAATAGGTGGGGTCATTCCTCTGTTAGCTGGTCACTATTTGTTCTCGGTCCCTTGCCATGGCTTCCATCCATTCTCTCTCCTTCTTTACCCTGCTGTGCCCCAAAGGCTGCTGTACCCCCAAAGGCTACAGCACCCAGGCTCCTTTGCCCTCTGGCCTGTGTTTGCTTGGGTCACTGGGAAGTACTAATAGAAATCAGAAAAAAGTAGACAAAGAGAGAGACCAAGGTGTTTCTTGCTTGCTCTCCCCATGATTCAATACCATGCCTCTGGCTGGTTGAGTGACCTGCCTCCATGCTACAGCTCTTACTGGGACAGGGGGTGGTAACGGCTTTCCATGGGTAGTCATTTCTGGGCACATCAACCTGCAAAGGACTATCAGCTTGTCCCAAAAGACCCTTTGTGCAAGAAAGGAATGAAGAAAATAGGAAAGAGAAAAGAACAAACAGAAACGTAGACAGAGGCAGAGAGCAAGAGAGAGAAGGAGAGAAACACACTTGGAAGGATTGAATGAGCACTCCTTTCCTTTCCTAAATCAAGCCTTCCCTTTCCTAGCTAGGATTTCTGAAGGGTCTTTCAAGCAGCACCTATATGTGACAGGCTGATGAGTTTTAAAGATAGAAGAGATCTTGTGCAGAAATGAAGGGGAAGGATATGACCCTGTAGCCCTGAAAGGAGTCCTGTTATTTTAAATTTGGAAGTCATACTAAGGGTGACTAGGCGGGAGCATTTCTCTTGAGTCTTTAGAAACTAATAAGGGAATAAGCAAGAAAGCCCAGGGTTCACTTTCCTTTGGCTGCTGGTGGGTCAGAACAATCCAGGCCAGAATAGAGTATTGGAGGGCTGTTCTTGACCACCCTAGCCACAAATGGCCATGGACCCTGAAGAAATTCTTAAACTCCCAATGACTTCATTTCCTTTCCCATAAGATAGAGCTAGTAATGCCTGAGGAGAAGACAATAGGCCGTGGGCAGGGGGCAGATGGACCCACCAACAAAGGCAAGAGCTTTTGGTCGGTGAAAGAGCTGTCACCTAGGCTGCCCTTTAGATATATTTATTGAACCATTCAGATATTTAAGCTTAAAAAACAGAGAAGAAAATAAAATTTTCTCTTCTATCTTTTAAAATCATCAGCCTGTCACATATAGGTGCTACTTGAAAGATCCTTCTGAAATCCTAGCTAGGAATGGGAAGCCTTGATTTAGGAAGGAAAGGAGTGCTCATTCAATCATGTCAAGTATGTTTCTCTCTTTCTCTCTCTCTTGCTCTCTGCCCCTGTCTCCCTATTTCTGTTTCTTCTTTTTTCTTTCCTACTTTCTTCATTCCTTCCTTTCAGGAAGGGTCTCAGGGACAGGCTTGTAGTCCTTTGCATGTTGATGCTCAGAAATGACTAACCATGGAAATCCTTTACCACACATGCAGTGCCCCAACCCCCCCCCCCCCCCCGGGGCTCTGCAGGAAGCAGAGGTTTAACAAATATCCCATTGAACAAGTGCAAAGCACTACCCCAGAGCCCTCTTTTTATTGTGTAGTGTTTTTGTCTAAGAACAGAAGTTATTTTAACTTTTACAATTTGATAGGGTTTTTTTCCCCCTCCATGTTCCAATGAGGGTCCCAGCAAGAAACAGAATTCAATGAAGACATTCTAAAAAGATAGAAGAGATCTTGTGCAGAAATGAAGGGAAAGGATATGACCCTGCAGCCTTACAAAGGTGTGGGCAGAGTTTAGAGAATCAACAAGACATGCTGAAGTGCCAAGAAACAATATTAAGTGCAAAAAGTCATTACTATCCTTATACTTGCTACCAGAATCCAAAAAGAGCTGTAGGCATGGAGGAAGAGTCGCTCAGTCATTCAGAGTCACTCTGAACATGAAACTTGGCCCTACTTCAGTAGACCCCAAGGGGTGGAAGGTGGAAATGCCACCACAAATCCTTTTTTGTTGTTGTTTTTCCTTAAACCCTCTTGATTTTTTTTTTCTTTGTGCTAGGGACTGAACCTAAGGCTTTGCACAAACAAAGCATATACTCTACTACTGAGTTATGCCTCCAGCCCCTAAAATCTCTTAGAAGTAGGTGAAGGTATCTATCATAATAATCTAATGGTAACCATATTTACTGACAAAACACAATTTAGTTACATTTACTGCAGAATAATTTGTACAGGCTTCTTTAAATAACAAATAATCTAACCTATTAAAGAATATAAATATATTTTAAGAATTTTATTTTCTTCTCTTTTTAAAACTTAAATATATGAATGGTTCAGATAAATATATCTAAAGGGAAGCCTCAGTGACAGCTCTTCCACTGACTAAAAGCTCTTTCTTTGTTGGTGGGTCCATCTGCCCCCTGCCCAATGACAATTCTCCTTAGTTTTCATTCAGCTTTTAAGAAAGGAAACCCAAGGGAAAATTATGTGAGATTCATTCTATTGTCTAGTTATCTATGACAGCAGAATCAAATGGATGTCATGTATAACTCAACAAAGAACCAATAGGGCCACTCATTCCCAATCTGTCAGCATCTTCTTTATAACCCCATGACTTGAGCGGGACACCTGGCCAAGAATATTTATTTGGGCTAAAAATTCTTTACCTACTGAAAAGCCAGATGATGAAAACAAAAGGGAAAATAATTGGGCTAGAACTCGATTTGAGTTACAAGTTTTCAGAGAAGGACTCCTTTAGCCTAACTCAATATAAAAAATACAACTTTATTATATGACATCTTTTCTTTCTGTATCCAAAATTGTGTCCAAAATTGCCTTCATAACAAATTTATTGGTGATTTGGACAATGTATGAGTTTGAGGTAGAGAGGAAACTGAAAGTCTTTGGTTGATATTTGAAGCTAACTAGGAATTCAATGAGGCATAGATGTATTTCTCTCAAAGAGTATCTAAAGGAATCCTACTGCCTCAGCCTCAGGAGCATTTGGAACCCACCTTGACTGTTCAGTTGGTTTCTCGTCCTTTGCGATGGCAAGAGGAGCATCTTCCCTCTGCCTCGTGCCCCTCTCATCAGGATGCTCTCTGGTTCCCAATTCAGGGCATTTAGACTCCATGAAATGCTATTATCCCAATCCCTATGGGTCTCCTTCTCAGGGATTAGAAAGCCAAGTCATCCACTACAAATGGCGGGCTGGAAAGTAGGCTTGGGCTAACACAGAAGCTTGAAGAGAGTGGTAAAGTTTTAAAACAGTCCCATGGAATTAGACAAACCTCAAGGGCCAGGGGCCTAGATCTATAACTTGTAAAGATGGCACCATGGTGGGTTTTCTCAGGCACCACTCAGCAGCAAGACCAGAGGCAGTGGATGCTTAAATCCATGCAGAGTTGGAATGTTCAGGTATGATGGTCAGCAGGATGGCAGCTCAGGAGGCAGAGGGTATTAGAGAGTCTTTTTTTTTTTTTTTTTTTAACATGATAGGCAAATTCTATACCACCGAGCGACAGCCCCAGAGGAAGATGTGATGCTAGTTTTGAGTGCCTACTCAAAAATCATTATCATCATCAGAAACAAAATTCAAACAATTGGAAAAATGTTCAAATTAAAAATTAAAATTTTCTAAATTAGCTACCAAGAAAGATCAATAAAAGAGAAGGAAGGGAAACTGCAAGTCACTAACTAGTAAATGTGGAAAAGAGGATGACATAGACAAAAATTAAGATAAGTGTGAGTCTTGCCCACATCTTGCATGGGTGATGGAATTTGGGGTTCCTCTGCGTGGAGTGAGCTGGCTGCAAAATAAAACTAAGAAAAGAAGGCGGTGAAAAACCCAAATGACATAGAAAGATTTTGAAAGTGAGGGTAGGACGGCTCCTCCACCTTAGGGTTGAGCTTCCACACTGGAAAAGAGAGAGTGAGAGCCTGCCTTTGCTTTATTTGTATGTGGGAACTTCAAAGGCTTCCTACAGAATGTTCTTTGCCCAATGAGGTAAGAGGTGGGCTGTCCAGTTCCCAATGGGTCACACCCAACTCTGGAGCAATGAGATCAGTCTTCCTAGCCAATCGAAGACAGAGGTCACGTTTATTGCACAATCCATTAAGTGGGAGGAGCCACAAAATAGCTTGCAATGCTGGACCAAAATCTCCTTGGCTCAAGGCCAAGGGAAGATGTTCAAATAGCTCAGGGATGGCTCCCCACAGGTGAGGTCTGTGGTTCTTTTCTTCAGTGTTGATCTTGGGTTCTCCATAACACTGTCTCTGAACTAGAGATGTCCTAAGTGCCAAGCTTTGGAAAAGTCGACACTTCTCTCTTTTCACCTCTCTGCCCTTTCAGTCTAGGGAGAATGCAGGTAAAGGAAGATCTATTAGGTGATGAACTCAAAGTAATTTCCTTATATAATTTTTCTCTTGAGCTTGCCTGGCCTCCAAATGTGACTCTGTAAAAAATGTGCTTTTTGTATCTTTGCCACGTCATCCCCAGGGAACATGGAATCTGAGATTTAGCATTCAATTTAGTTCAAGCTAGAACTTCTGGCACCCAATCATAATGCTCGTTTTGAGTGCCTACTCAAAAATCAATATCATCATCAAAAACAAAATTGAAAGAATTGGAACAATGTTCATTTTAAAGATTAAAATTTTCAAAATTAGCTACCAAGAAATACAGAGAAGCCAGAAGGAAGGGAAACTATGATCCCTGATAACTCATGTTGCCTCCCCGAGCATGAGTTTGCTCATTTGTTGAAACACCCCAGGTCTCTTCCAGTTCTATGCATTGATATGAATATACTTAAATAGCTAAATAGCTTTTATGGACCCTAAAGAAAAGTGTTTGCAGAGAAAAGGGAAACAGCCTGGTTTGCTTTGACTTTTTTTCCTTAGAGACACTGATAGAAATCCTGCACCAGTGTTGCTCCTATTCAATTCATCTTTTTTTTTTTTTTCATTACATCTCACATCTCAGCAGAGAGCTTATCTTTATTTCCAACATCTTCCATATTATCCTCATGGTGTCTTTGTAACTCTATTCACTGTATTGAAGTTTGGAATACAGTTTTCTTGAAAGATAACACCCAAAGCGAAATTCTTATAAAAGACTGTCACTTTGGTTTGAAGAGTAGGAACGAGTTGGCAGTAAAGATAAGACCCTCCCTTCACGTTAGGACCAAAGAAATCTGAAATCTTTAAGAAGCCTAATTATGAACTGCATACTCCGCTGACAATGCCAAAAGAGATACATTAGACTTTACAGTAAAGAAAAATCACCTCTAGTAAAAAAGCAGGGACAAAAATTCCATTTAATCATCATTTATACAAGAACTTGCAGTCCCAGGATGACTTATCCCTTATCGCTTCAAACATTACGTCATTTATTCCCAGCTCAGCTCAATTCCCTTGTGTTGAATGTCTTCCTTTACTGAAATTGATCTTTGTTAATACCAGGCATAATGTGTTCTCCATCTCTTAAAGGAAACCAATGGACTCTTGCCATGACAGGACCTAACTGGAAATCTATATACTCAGGACACCAATTCCCCATCAATACACTAAAATGTCTTTTCTTTAAAAATAACAGCCCTGCATGAATTTGATCACTTTTCCAAATTAGTGTAATTGATGCACCCGGAAGCCTTAATGGTTCCAAAAGTGCATACTCGAGGGATATTTAAATAGCTATTTTGTAGGGAGATAAAATATGGGCCAACTCAGTGCACACACATTCCTTGAGTTTAGGTAAGCCTCAGAGCTTGACTGGGGGCTGGCCAATGTGTCAGGAAGGCTTCTATTAAACACAGAGGGCAAATGGCTTCATACAACCATGGCCTCTTTAATTTCAAGGATTTCGGTGAGGCTACATTGGAGGACATGACAATTATTACGGTAGAAATTTATTCCATTCATTGTTTCCAAAATTGAGATGGACCTCAATTTTCTAGCTGCAAAAGTAGGTTGGTTGAATATAATAATTTCTACTTCCTGGAGTTATTTATTGATGTTGAATCTATATGAAATACCAAAGCATGCTTGACTCTGGAAAATAGCTCTGAGAGTCCCTGGAACTTCTTCCTACAGTACTCTGTCACTTCCTCCAGTGTGGCAGGGCTGCTGATGGAGGATATTCTGAGACTGATGAATAAATGAATACATGAATGGATGAATTCCTTCCCTAGAACTGTATAGGCATGCTCCAATTGCCTACCAGCAAGGAGGAATCGTAGCACTGCTTTAAACTAAATAGCAAGTCTTCCTCCACTCATCATTCCTAAGCCCTTGGCAGACATGAATAATCCATCACAGCATTCCCAGATGCAGCCTTCAAAATATGTCCCAAGAAAATGTTCTAGGGGGTCACTACCAATTGTTTAGAGTTGACACCAGAGACATAAAACCCCTAAGGGTATCCAAATAAGTTTTGGGGTATAAATATTCCCGTGAACTGATGTTTATATTGTTGAAATATAATAGCTGCCATCCCAGAATGTTGGGACCACTCCTTCAGCACTACCAATTTGCACAATGGGTGGAGAATGCTGGGAAACCAAGGTCTATTTGAGGGTAGACCATGCTTTTGGCCTAAGGGACCTATGGAGGGATTTCTTTGGTTTGCTTGTTTGGTTGGCCTTGGACCCCACCCATCCCACTTTTCTTCTCAAGGGAAAAAGCCTATTGTCCTCTACCTATGTCTTCTGGGTTAATACAAGCCCACTTTGTTCTTCACTTATGTGTGTTTGTCACCCCTTTTCTGTGTTGTTTCAGACCTCATTTGGCCCTGACTCTGCCTGAGTTCTTACTTCTTCCTGCTTAGATTCTTATTGAATCCCTAACACCTCCTCCCACGGCTGCTTGCCTGTTCCCAGTCATCTCACTACTTGCCTGCAGTCCTAGTGACCCCTGGCAAGTGTCAGGTACATTGTGTTGGATGTTTCTCAAGGTTGTCAGCCTCTACTGGGGAGAGATCCAACACTTACTGTTTGCTTTTTTGGTGCCAACTTCTTTAGGTCCATTACCTAATTTAATTTTCAAAACAAAGCCAGGAGGTTGGCACAGCATCATTATCTATGTGGTGGGGGTGGGGCAGGGAGCCTAGAGATTCAAAGATGTTAAATAATGTGCTTGAGGTCACAGAGCTCGAAAGTGGCAGAGCTGAGATTCAAGATCTGACTCTGGAATCTGGACACTGTTTATTTGTCCATTCGCCGGGTTGCTTCCTGAAATGATACTCACGCTGTGGATCTTCAAGGATTGCTCATATAGGCAGTGACCTCCTCCTTATTCTCTCCTCCTGTGACTCTAGCCCCAGCTCTGCTCTCTTCCACGTGGTTCTAGGGCTCATGTGACTCATGTGAGTGGAGGGGAAACAGCAGCCTTCTCTGGATACAAGAAAGTCAATGCCATGATTTGCAGCACAGGGCCTGATAATTAACTAAATAGGATCCCTTGCAACAAGACCATCTCACTTGTTTTTATTACCACATTAAAATGTGAATTTTAAGCAAAACAAGACTATAAATCTTACGGGAGAATGTTGCAGTTTAAAACAATATATACCTAACACAGTTCTCAGTCGAGAGAAGTCTTTACTGAAGGCCATAAAACATTCTTTGGGAGGCCAGGTGTGGGGGTGGAGTGTGACTATAAAGCTAGTCCTGGTTTAGTGATTTGGTAAATGGATAGAACATCTGTCTGGGTCCCAGTAGGATTCTTGGGGGGCAGTCATTAAGACCTCCATTTCTCAGAGCAACATTCTATGCAGTGGTTCTGCAGGTGCTTCTGGCATTGGGAGCAGGTTGGTCTTCATTTGGGGGAACTGTATTGTGTATTTCAGGACATTTGCATTCCTAGGAATAGACCCCTCATGTCCCCCCTAAGCACCTCAATGCATTTTTTGTGTGTGTGTGTGTGGTGTTGGGGATTGAACCCAGGGCCTTGTGCATGCAAGGCAAGCACTCTACCAACTGAGCTATATCCCCAGCCCCTCTATGCATTTTCCAAGTACCCATAGGGTAGTTCTCCCTTCTGTGTACCACGGGCATCAGAACAGGAGTGAGCAAATCAAGGGTGCCCCCAGTTTCCCAAGCTCCATTTGTTCCCTCTGTGCACACAGGATAATGCCATCTGCTTTACTTCCAGGTCTTGTGATCATGCAGAACAAGGGAATAAGTGAAAGAGGATAGGGGAGAAAGGATGGAGAGGAAGTTCAAGTCACCAAAGGAAACATAGCAGGTAAAAATCTTGACTCATACAAATATAAATGAACATATTTTCCTAATAATGAGGAAACTACAAGTAAGATGTTACCACTGGCTAAAGGAGAATTAAACACACACACACACACACACACACACACACACACACACACCACATAGATCATCAAGAAGACTGAAATAGCTGGGCATGGTGGCCCACACCTGTAATCCCAGAGGCTGGAGACTGAGACAGGAGGAGTACAAGTTTGAGGCCAGCTTCAGCAACTTAGCAAGGCCAAGCATACTTAGCAAGGCCCTGTCTCAATATACAAAATAGAAAGGGCTGGAGATGTGGCTCAGTGGTTAAGAGCCTCTGGGTTCAATCCTCAGTACCAAAAAAGAATGTTAAAATACATATAGGTAGATACAAAACTGGTCAAGTACAAGGTAATAATTTCCTTCCCCTGCACACCATTTGCATTCTATGAATCACTTGTGTTAGTACCAGAGTTCTACATTTTGACAGATTGTAAAATAGTTGATAGATCATAAAAGATGACCTAGAAGGGTGCTCTGGATAGGACACTCACTAATCAATGTCACCCATTTCTAAAGTCTTTCACAGATCTTCCTGACAATGTGGTTAGGTGTTCCTAAGGGGGGTGACTCTGTCCTTCCCTATTCCCAACTAAGTCAAGGTTGGGACAACATAAATGCCAGAAGATTTGGGGATGTGAGGGCCACCAACATATGTACTAGTCTTCCCTGGAAGGCAGAAAGCACCATGTTGTTTTCCCACAGACTGTGGCAGGAGAGGTGCAGAGTTGGGATAGAGGTGGCTTCAGAGGATTTCTTCATACTCAGAGCTATGTAGAAGGCCCTGCTTGATTGGGCTGTGCCCACCTCCCCTGTCTCAGCTGTCCCCTGCTTCTCTACACTCCACCTACACAATCACCTTTCAGTCCACTCAAGGGGCCAAACTCGTCCCTGATCCAGAGCTCTGCACTCTGGCTTCTCCCCCCTTGGAAATCCATCCTTCCAGATTTGTGCCTGTCCGCTTCCTTCTCATTGTTCTGTTTTCAGACCAAATGTTGTGACTTTGAAAGACCTCCCCACTTCTGGCTCCCTTCCCAGAACTCCTCAACACCTCTTCATTTGTTTTTGCATCTATGACCTGGCTTCCTTCTCTAGAATATAATCTCCTGAGATTTGTACACTGCCATCCCAGTGCCAGGGACATGGTGGTGCTTGTGCCCCGCTGTGGTGCAGGCAGCTAAACTGAGACAGCCTGCTTTTCTTTCTTGTGGCTAAGGGTAGCACAAGCATGGTCCTTGGATCTGGCCTCTCAACTGGAGTAAGAAGATCCCCTCAATGGATCTAACACGAATTGTAATCCCTGGGAATCAAAGAGCCATGTGGGTATTTTAGGAGCTGACAGGCATCTCTGTGGCCAGGCCCCTGATCTACAACACCATGTTAACCCCTTATGTGACGCAGCTGACCCTGATTGGTGAGACTGTGCTTTCTGCTCCTATTTAAAATGAGATTCAAAACAATTAAAGAGAAATGGCAATACTTGCATGTTTTGGACAACTGAGTTTTATAACGGCAGAAATTATTTTATCTGCCACATAAACAATTCCATAGGCTGACTATCAAAATTTTGGTAGATCATGAGTCTTGCATGTTGATGTGTACCATAGGTCAGGGTGGAGGGAGAAAAAGACTGACATTCTACTATGTATGTCCTACTGTGTTTATTTGATTCGTCAATAGGAAGCAGTGGGAGGGGGGATGGGGAAGAAGTGTCCTTAATTTGCATCTTCACAGGAACTCTAAGGACATGCATTCATGTTTCAGCACATATTAGTTGAATGCATGCATGTGTCAAGTCTATTCTAGGTGCTTGGATACATTTCTGTCCTTGAGAATTTTCTAATGTAGCTGAGGATGAGAATAGTAAAAGGTCAAGGTCTGAGTGTGATCAAAAGAGACCTAACTGGAGCAGGGACTGACAGAAGTCAGGGAGGTACCTAAGGGCAGGTTGAGGGAACAATAGAAAAAGGACAGTGGGTGGGTGTGGCCATGTTTTGTTTGAGGACAGAAACAAGAGAAAAGCCAAGATGACCAGAACCAGGGATAAAGGGAAAGGGTGGGGGTACATTCAGAGAGTTAAGAGGGGCTGATGGTGTAGGGTTTCTAGGTGTTTCCTATAAGAAGCTGCTTTTCTCCTTCTGTCAGGTGAGGACACGGCTAGTGGCACCATCTATGAAGCAGAGAGCAAACCTTTGTCAGTCACTGGATCTGCTGGCACCTTAATCTTCCAATTTCCAGAACTGTGAGAAATAAATTATTAAAAAATGAGAAATGGACTAAGAAAGACACTGTTTTAGTCAGCTTTTCTGTGGTCATGACCAAAAGAACTGACAAGAACAATTAGAGGAGGCAAAGTTTATTTTGGGGCACATGGCTTCAGGGGTCTCAGTCCTTAGACAGCCGGCTCCATTCCCTGGGGCTTGGGGTAAGGCTGAACATCATGCAGAGTGTGGGATAGAGGAAAGTAGTTGGGGACATCACACCAGAAAGCAGAGAGAGGGAGAGAGAGAGAGAGAGAGAGAGAGAGAGAGAGAGAGAGAGAGAGACTGTTCAACAAGGACAAAATAGATACTCAAAAAAGGCACATCTCCAGGGACGCACTTCCCCAGGTGCACCCCACCTGCCTATGGTTACCACCAAGTTTACTCCTATCAGGAGATCTGTGCACTGATTAGGGTAAACCTTTTGTAACCCAGTCATTTTACCTCTAAATCCTTTTGTATTGACTCACACATGAGCTTTTCAGGACACCTAATCTAAACCATAACAGACACCCAAGTAGTGACAGTCAAATAGACATTTGCATATACTCTTCTGAAGTTCTAGAGTAAGGTCGGGTTGGAGATAGTTTTTTGTTTGTTTTTGTTTTGATTTTGTGATGCTGGGGATTGAACCCAGGGCCTCATGCATGCCAGGCAAGCATTCCACCATTGAGTCTCACCCCTAGCCCACTGTTGTTTTTGTATTTTTTTTTTCCTGTTTGTATTGGAGATAAATAGATGGCATTTAAGGCCCAGAGACATGATGAGATCATCCAGGAGGTGGAGTCTGACAAAGAAGAGATCCAAGGACTGAGCTCCGTGGTCTTCTAACACTAAAAGGTTGTGGAGAAGAGGATGAGTCAGAAGAGGCTGAGAAGTGTTCATTAAGTGAGATAAGGAGAGCACAGTGATCTGGAAGCCCAGGGAATAGGGTATTATGGATGGTAAAGGGCTGTCAGTATCAAATGATGCTGACAGATCGGTAGGTAAGAATTGTGGATTATCTTTGGATTTAACCAAATGGAGGTCATTGGTGACTGTGAGAAGTTTGATGTTCAAAGTATTAGAAGAGATAGAAGGAGAGGAATTGAAGACAGCTAGTACCTACACTTGCAAGGAGTTTTGTTGTACCCTGGAACAATGAAATGGGACGGTAGTTACTGGGGGAAAGATATTTTTGTTTTTTATTTTTTAGATGAGACAAACAGCTTCATGTTTACATACTTATGGGAATAACTCAGAAGAGAGAAAATTGATGATGTAGGAGAGAGAAAGATAAATGGCTGGAAGGGTGTCCTTGAAAAGACAAAAAGAAAATGGATATTCATCTACACAACATACATGGAGGCAGAGCCTGCAGCACAAAAGCCTGTGGGAGGTAGAAGTGGTAGTGAGGAACAGTGGGGAATGTCTGATTGCTTCATGTTTCCCAGGGAAATAGAAACAAGATCATCTGTGGAGAGCAAGGCTGGGGCAGGAGGTGTGGGGAGCTTGAGAGTGAGAGTGTGTGGAGGAGGGGATGGCCTCGCTTTGTCTAGATTCTGTAGACACTGGACTCACGTGGAGAAGCCTGATGTTGCCCTGGCCTCAGCTTCATTGAGGATGCTGCAAATGAAGCTTGAGGGCCTAGTTTTAGTCCATCGGACTTGGAAGGGCCAATGTTTTTAGAAGTCCTCTTTGCATGAAGGCTTCAGGTCTTGCGAGATACATGGTAAAGGAGAACTTGAGGCTTGAATGGTGCCTGCTGCCTGTTGAATATAGAACTGCTCCCGTTTGGGTACTGGATGTCGGGTGGGATAGCAAAGAGGCAGCCCCACGAGAAATGATGGCGGCCGACTTGTCCTGAGGTGAAGGCAGCACACACTGTGGCCTTTCAGGCAGATGGCTTAGGGCAAGCCAGGAGAGCTGTTCAGACTCAAATGCCCTCCCACCCAGCAGCTGGGGGGCTTCCTGCTAAGTCATTTTGACAGAAAGGACCATAAACTGAAAGGGCCAAGTGAACGGCTGGGGATTCAAAAGGGCTGGGGCTATGTAGGGGCCAGGACAAATAGTCACAGCCATAGTTTCCCAGCTAGAGGGGACAAAAGAAATGGCAGGGGACTTACTGGTAATAGCTTGTGAGTTACAAGTCTGTCCCAAAGCTGGGCTCCTGAGCCTTCTGATCCAAAGGCCCCAGGAGGGAATTAGTCCATCCCCCAGACTCTGTCTTGCAAGTTGTTTTTCAGAGAACGGAGGGTATAATCAGCCACAGGCAGATGCTCTGACAAGTGGCCTAGCCTCATGCAAGTTGGCCAGGCCTATTTGGGAGTTTGTCTAATCCTTTCTGGCACCAAGAGGAAATGGGAGAGACTGAAGACTGGATTAAGCACTTCCAGCTGCTGACACACTGCTGACAGTGGCAGATAAGAAGGGATGAGTGGCATGTGCCGAATGCAAGCTCCCAGTATTGCTCATCTCAACCGCATTCAGATGACTGGTGTTCAGGGTACTCCAAGTTATTTATTCAGATCCATCAGCCCTATTTGAGAAGCCTGATCCATGTTTGCAGACACATGTGAGGAGCCAAGGGAGCAGAAGAGCAAATGTGTAAGGGCTCACACTTGGCCAGACCACACCTGGTCTGGGGCACACAGGCCCTAAATGCACTCCCTCCTCCTCTTTGCAACTGCTATAAAGAGTGAGAGTTCCCTGTTTGCAGAATCCAGGCAACTCTGGCCAGCCAAAGGGCAGGCTTGTGTGCCTGTACCTCCCAAGGTAATTCCTGTAGCTCCCAAGGAAGGAAAATACAGCATTCCTTTTGAGCATCTAAAATGACTATTAGAGCCAAGAACTGCAGTAATTTGATGTTGTTGACCCCACTGAGTAGGGAGAGTACCCATTAGCAGGAACCAGCTGGTTAGCTGGCTGACCTTGAGCAGGTCATGTGATCGCTCTGGACTTGGTTTTCTCATTTGGAAAATAGGAGAATTGACCAGAATAAATAAGTGTCTTTTCTTTCCTTTCTTTGAAGTAAGGATCCCTTTTTAGCATATAAAGACAACTTCACTAGTCTTATACTTTTGCTTGGTTTCTGTTCCTAACATTTTAGGGTGAAATTAGTCACATAGTAACTTACTGGTAAAACTTTCCTTGTTAAGATCCAGATTGATGTTTTAGGTTTTTGTGGGCCATTTGGTCATGTGAGAAAGCCGCAGTGGACAACGGGTATCCCAAGGGGCATGACGATGGCTGTATTCTAGCACAATCCTGTTTGTGAAAACAGGTGGCTGGAGCCACTGGGATATTCCCACCAGCAATCCCCTCCTCTCCGGAAGCCTGGATGAGACAGAAGTCCAAGGTTAATCTGAGAGAGGGAGGAGCTGAGACAGAGGAGCTGGATGGCTTCATTTTCTTACCCCACTGGCTTTCCTCTCACAGCCCAGACTAGTAACAGAAGTTCACAAACATGTAAGGGCTCACACTTGGCCAGACCACACCTGGTCTGGGGCACTCAGTGTATACTCTGCACTGAGTAGTTTCTATTTAGAGATAAATTACTCCACATTGATGGAGGGACAGTGGCGGGGGCGAGGGGGGACCAGCAACCTAAAATATTGTTGACCCACTTGATAAGCCATTGGGCGATCAATCACTCATCATGTTCTGGAGGGCCAAAGGATTCGGAACCAGATCCTGGACTCTACAGGGTCCTGTCACCCTCTTCTACCACAGCAGAGACCCCAACAGTAGCCACAGATTGTCCCTCCCCACTTGCATAGCATTTATGGCATTAGTGGCTTCCCAAAGTCCCATTGTCAGGTTGTTAACTGTATAATTTAATCTCCTTTGTGTGGCTAGATTCTAATAAAATTCTCATGTGTGCAATATTTTATAAATACAGGTAATCCATCCTGGGCTATTTGCCCAGTCTCCTTTTTTTTCCTGAGCACTATCCTTCCAGATCTCTAGTAATCACCTCATGTATGAGGGGAACTCAAAGGGGGCCCAAAGCCCACTTCCTTGTCTCAGGACCTTTGCACATGGTGTTTACTGGGCCTGGATTTCTCTCCTCCCAGGGCCATACCTAATTAACTCCTACTTACCTTTCAGACCTCAATTTATATAATTTCCTAAGAAATACCTCCCTTGCCTTCCTATCTAAACTAGTCTTCTCTGTTATTATTTCCTGGTGTCCTGTTCTTCTTTTTTATCACATTTATCATAAGTGTTGCTCTATATTTGTTGTGTTTTGGTTTAATATCTGCTTCCTATAAGAATTTAGGGGGACAAGAGAGGGATATTTGTTTTATTTTTATTCAACACTGTATACCCAGGATCTCGCACCATGGGAGATATCGATCACTCGCTGCTGTTGATAAAAGGCTGACATCTTTCCAGTGGGCTGGAGTTAAGCACACCCTCCACTCTCTAACCTGCACTGAGCGGCTCACTGACTCTAGGCAGGACTGTTTCCAGGGCTGGGAGACACTGGTCACGCCACCAGCCTGAGCAAGAAGATTAGAAGTCAGCAGAGTGGAATGTCCTGGTTCCTAAAGTGTGAAAGGAAATTCCCAGAATTCCAAGCCAGCTGGGCTTGTGCTGAGTCTCCCCTGTCCTGGGGTTTTTCTCCTCCCTTGAGGACAATAACCAATTCATTAGTATTTTCCAAACTTGTGGTAACCTTGCTGCTGTGGTATCCTCCAACACACCCAGTTACTTGGCCCATGCTTGACTTATAGACAAGTAAAATTTCTTTTCTGGGAATGTCTAGTGGAAACCAACGGTCAGTCTCTCCCACACATACATTGAGTCACCATGGTCTATGACTCAGAGAAGCAAAGGATATTTCAAGAAGGATCAAATGAATACAAAGAATCAAATGACCAGAGAGGAGAGAGGAAGACAGAACCCTAGTGAGTTCTGGTCCCTGATTATCGTCCTTTCCTAAAGTCCAGCTGCACATCTTCTCTGAGGTGCATCAAGAAACCTACCCTTTCTGATTAATCAAGCTATTTGCTGAAAACCAAAGTCTAGTAAAAACATAACAGTTGCACACAGACCAGCCCATTTGATCCTTACAACAATGGAGTGGGGGAGGTATCACTAGCCCCATTTTTAAAGATGCTTTTTGGTTATTAGGAATTAGTGCTGCACTGAGTCCAGGACAGACTTGAGGTGGAGTCTTAATTTTGGGATGTCTGCATCCTCTCAAGCACATATACTTCTTTTGGCATCTGTTTTTCTCAAAAGCAATTTTTGGATTGGTGAAGTTTCAAGCAAGAGGTAAGCAAGAACCCTGTTTCTAATTTATGAAATCAATGACCATGACCTAGAAGATTTTGAATGAGCAGGTGCTGTCAATAACCCAGCATCCCTCCCCTCATCCTCAGGTGTGTGAATATAACCTCTAGGATGTCTTCTAGCTTGAAAATTCAACAGATTGTTATTTTTGCAGATTATTTTCTGTCCTCAGTTACCAAGAGGTTTCTTCTCAATCATGAAAGAGATGAAAATGGATAATAAATCTGGTGGGACATTTGGATAATACAGTTAGAGAACCGCATGAATCTGCTGTGATTCTTTTTGGCTGTGAAAACCTTTGAAAATTTTCCCTTCTATTATGACTACATGGATCATTACTTGGCAAGGAAATTTCCCCTAATATTGATCTATGAACATAAAGAATTATGTGCCAGGATAAAAGGATATAAAAATAAAGCCTATTAACTTATTGACAATAAAAGTAGGGGCTGAATATTTATGAAAATACCATAGAAACTGAAGGAGCTGAGAAAAGATAAGCTTGATTGATTTGCCCTGAGTCAGTGGTTTTCAAACAAATGTTCCCCAGTTCTGCATCTCCAAGATTTTCTTGAAATTGGTTAATGTTGGGAATTGATCACTGAATTCTCAGTTGATTGTCAGCTCACTGAGAGATGTGGGCTTAATTGCCATCTTCACCAGGGTATCCTGGCACTGTATCTTTGCTCTTATTAGTATTTCTTGGATGAATGAAATTCCAGAAAACTGAGATCCTGTCACCTCACCATATTAACGGGGCAACACCTACACAGCAGGCTAGCACTGGATCTCACCGAGTTCCCAAATGGAAAATTCCATTAAAACAGACTCCAAGAATGACAATCAATCAATTATTGACAAGTACTTTCCAAAACTGTCACAAAATTTGAGGTCAAGTAAAACTGGGAAACAGCCTTTTTTTCAAACATCTAAGACTCAAAAAAATTAGATGTATTCAAAGAATACTTGCTGAAATTTAACAGGTTTTGAAGAAATAATTTTAAATGATAGTTTTATATATTTGTATAAATAGGAAAGATTTAAAATATATAATACATACTGTGTTAGTCAGCTTTTGGTCACTGTGACAAAATAACTGAAATAAACAACATAAAAGAGAAAAGATTTATTTGGGCTCGCAGTTTCAGAGGTCTGAGGCATCATGGAAAAGCGCACAGAGTGGAGCAAATCTGCCCATCTCATGGTACTTGGGAAGGGGAGTCAGCAAGGTGGGGGAACTGGGGTCCCAGGGTTACGACCCCATGGCCTGCTTCCTCCAATAAGACCACCTCCTAATGCTTCCACCACCTTCTAGTAGCACCAACAACTGGGGACCAGACCTTCAATGCATAAGCCTTTGGGACATTTAAGATCCAAACCAAATCACAATTTTATTACATGTAAAAGAACAAAATATACTTTTGTTTTACATTATCTACCTCCTTCACCTCAGTTTGACTGCACATACTTTGCCATTCCAAAATATTCTTCTTCTTCTTTTTTTTTTTTTTTTGCCTTTGGAAGTTCAGCTTCTGACCCTTTAACAAT
Organism: Callospermophilus lateralis; assembly: GCF_048772815.1. Taxonomy (NCBI): domain Eukaryota; kingdom Metazoa; phylum Chordata; class Mammalia; order Rodentia; family Sciuridae; genus Callospermophilus; species Callospermophilus lateralis. Next base: position 65,324,116 of record NC_135307.1, on the reverse strand, counting down.
TTCACTAACTGAAACTTGACTGAGAACCAGGGAAAACTCAATTACCTTAGCTACATTAAAACAGCACTCTGTGTACAGATGAAATCTAAACACTATTTTTCTCTTCCCCTGCCACATAGATGGATGGATAGATAGACAGATATGAATATAGAGATATAGAGATGTCCACATCCTTTGTAGAACCCAACAAAAACCCTGAATTTTCCTTTGCTCCTGCTCAGCTGTTCACGAGGCGCATGGTCCGGTGCCATTCTCTACCTGTAACAGAGCGGCTCGCTTTCATTAAATTGTCGGTCTCTGGCCTTCATTAGCCTGCTGCAGCCTCTCATTTGATTTGCATCGCAGGCTCCCCACACAGGTAGTGATTTTAATTTTGAAAAGCTCTGGAGGTTACAGCAAAGAAGTTGGTCCAGGAAAAAAGATATGGATAGAAATTAAATGAGTGGTACAGACTCTCCTTCCCCCCGTGTCCCACTGTTCACCCTCTAGACAGAAGATAGGCTGTAGGCTGTTTGGGACCACAGAGCTTAAGGGCCCATATCTTGGTCTATGCTGTTTTTTATTCAACAAATGGGTACCTATAGTTATGCCATACAAAGTCTGGCAAAGGAAAACCAGAACCCTAGGTTAAAACCACCAAAGTCTTAAAATGGACCAACTCCTCTCATGCCCCATTTCCCATTATTCATTACACAAGTGCCACAGGAACCTGCCCCACCCTCCCAGCCTCAGGGCCTTTGCATATTCTGTTCCTTGGGAAGAGCTCTCTTCTCTGAGCTCCTCCTTGATAAATTCCTACTTCTCTCCCAGGTCTCAATTTATATCTCATTTCTTAAGAAATACTTCCCTTGGACCTCCAGTCTAAATTAGACCCTCTTATTCTCTGTCAGTATCCTATTCTCCTTCATCACCCTTATCCCAAGTGTTGCTATATGTTTTTTGGTTCAATCTCTGTCTTTTCCAGGGGGACAAGATGGCGATATCTATTTTTGGTGACACCATATCCCCCATATTTTCACCATGCAGTGAGTTGGTACTTAATTTCTATTTGCTGAGTGAAATGATCCATCATTTGCCGCTGTTGATAAAAAGACAAGGCTGACTCCTTTCCAGTGGGCTGGAATCGGAGCACACGGTCCACACCGCAACCTGGACTGAGCTTCTCACTGACCCCACTCAGGGCTCCCAAGGCCGTGAGAGACGCTGGGCACGCCACCAACAAACAAGGGCAGAACAAAGTGGGGGGTTGGGGGTGAGAGGCGTGAGCTCACTGTTTTGGTTTCCTATTCTACATAGCAGATCACTACAAAGTTAGCAGCTTAAACAACACAAATTTAGTATCTTATAGTTCTGGAGTGTCACCACTGAAATGGGTGTCACCAGGCCAAAGTCAAGGTCTGGGCAGAGCTGTGTTCCTTTCTGAAAGCCTGAGGAGAAAACCTGTCTCCTCGCCTTCTTCAGTGTCCAAAGGCTTCCTGCGCTTCTCAGCTTCTGTTCGCCTCCTCCCTTTTCAAAGCCAACAATATTCCATCTCTGACCGTTCCTCCATAGGCACATGGTCCTTCTCCACGCATCTCTGCTCTCCTTTCCACTTTTAAAGACCTTTGTGGTTATCCTGGGCCCACCTAGGTAATCCAGCATCATCACCCCATTTCAAGGTCCATAATTTAATCACATGTGTAAAGTAACATATTCACAGGTTTCAGGGATCCGGACTTGAACACCTTGCAGAGGGTGGGTGAAGACTCTTCTCCGTATCCTACTGGTGAATTATTCCCAGGAAAGTCTCAAAAAAACAGGTGAAGGGGTCTTAGTTTCACATCTGCCAGTTCCTCTGAGGAGTGAGGGGATTGAATAAGAAATAAGTCAGGATTAGCACATTGATTAATAAACAAAAGGAGCAGCAGAATCCTCACGCCAAAGAGTCCACAACAGTCAATAAAAGCCAGCTGTGAAAACATTCCAGGCCCTGAGAATACTATGTTAAATAACAGGCTGCGGTGATAAGAAATTTCTGATATTTGTTAATCAGAAATCGGGAGGTATTTGGAGGTAAATTTCAAAGCCATCGATCGGTGTCAGGAATGGTTTCAACTACAAATAAAGAATAACCACATTACAGGGGCTTACGCAATAAAGACACTTCATCATTTCATGTAACAAAAAGCCCGGAGGAAGGTGGTTCTAGCATGGGGTATTATCAGAAGGAGCAAAGGCCTAGACTCTCTCGACCTTTCTGCAGTCTCTACCAAGTGGGTCAATGATGTCTCCCCTGATGGTGGTAAGTTGGCTGCCAGAATTCCAAGAATTGTGTCCTCAGCAGAACATGTTCCCAATCACAAAATAAGAGGATAAAGAGGAAGACACTTTCTCCTCCTGCTGCTCCCTCTTTTATCAGAGAAGAACTTGTGGAGTTCACCACAGATCTCATTGGCCAGGCGGGTCACATAACTACCCTGGAAAAGAGGAATGAGACTGCACGATGGGCTCAGTCTGACCAGGAGTCATCATTTGGGGATGGGCACATTGTCACACTGGTAGAACCAGGCCCTGCTAAAAGAGAAGAGGTGAAATGGCTATGAGTATGCACCTGTGTCTATTAGATAAATATTAGTCCTCATTTTAAAAAAATGTGCTAATGCATATGTAGGTAAATCTCCATTTAGAATAAGGCAAACTTTATGTTCAAATCTGAGATGTTTTTCCTCATTGACTGGACCACACCACTTTTGGTCCTTTTATATGTAGTTTGTAACTTACGTTTATCTAATTTTATGTAGAAATGAAAAAAGCAAAGTCATTAAACTCTATATTCATAGACACATACCCATGTGGTACCCTTTATCCATTCATTACAAGTTATTTCCTAGGGACCTTAAATAATCCTGGCACAGAGAGTAAGTACTAGGACTGAGAGACATCATTCTCCCTGGGTAATGACTATATGGATAGTTGGGAGCTATGATGGGGTCAAGAGCAAGGAACAAGGACATGTTCCTCAGGATAGAAAGGTGGACTAGCTTTATCTTCTGTTTTTGGAGGATGTGATATTTAAAGAGAGATCTGGAGAACAAATGGAGTTAACCAGGCTGAGGTCAGATGGTGAATTCAGACTCTATCTCAAGGACAATGGAGAGTGACATAATCAAGTTTGCATGGGAGAAATCAGGGCTACTAAAAGATTGCTTTATTGGTCTAATTGCTCCTGCATCCATGCCCTATCTATGGCCTCATACTTAGCCAAGTGAGCTTTCCTACCTCTTGACTTTGGGCCAAGCCATATGGCTTGACTTTCATCATTGGCATGTGGGTGGAAGTGACCATGTGTCATTCTAAGTCTAGGCTTAAGCCTTGGGTTTTCCCATCTTTTCTCTTGTACCTCTGCCTTTACCATGAGAAGAATATGGCTTGGGCAATCTACTAGGTCTGGGAGGAACATGGGAAATAAATGGAATGGAGCCATCCCAGCTGCTACAGCCTGAAGCATAGCCGGCCCAGCTGCTCGCACAAACTCATAAGGGAGAATAAATGTTTTTGTTTGCATGCCACTGAGATGTTAAGGTTTTGCAGTATGTAGCATTATTGTACTCATAGCTAAGTGAGGGAGAGAGAGCCACGCTAGAAAGAGAGTGATGTATTAGGAGACTATTGTAGTTGACAGATTCAAAAGATACCTAGAAAATAGAACTGTCAGGACACAGGAGCTTATAGAGAATGTGAGTTAAGAATGTTTATTTGGGTACTTCCTTGGATAAATATTCACTGAGGTGGGGAACACCAGGGGAAGATGATGTGCTTAGGTATGTTGGGTCTGAAGGCTGAGAGATATCCAGGTGGAGATGTCCAGTAGACATGGGAGAGAGGTCACAGCTGGGTCATCAAGGAACATAGTGGAAAATAAAGCAGTGGGTCTGGGTAGGTTCACCCGGGAAGAGAGCATGGAGCTAGAAAATGTGCAGGAGAGAACTTGTGGAGGAGAGACCAGCTTTCAAGGACAAAGGAAGAACCAGCATGGAGAAAAGTTCAGGAAGAGCAGCGTCAGCCAGCAAAGAGAGCCCTCCATCAGAGGGCCTGGCCAATTCTGCAGGAAGCTGGTGAGGAAGGAGGCAGAGAATTTATAAGGAACCACAAAGAACTTAGCTGCTGTACAAAGAAAGGAACAAAGACAGACATCTTAACCCAAGAGAGTTCAGACAATGCAATCCCACAGTAGGTGAGTCGAAAGAAAAAAAGGATAAAAGAAGAAGAAGAAAGAAAGACGAAAGGCCGCAGCCTAGCTACAAGATCCGATGCGGGGGTTTACTGCGGTATCTGGAAAGCAAGTGAAAGTGAGCTCCAAGGGCATTTTGAGTCACTGTCCTATCCTGACCCCTCTGGGTGGGTAGTGCCTTGGAGAAGAGCTTCCCTTTCTTGCAGTAGGTCACCATGTCATCCCAGCCCCTTTTGAATCCATGAGAATCTGCATCTGTCAGGTGCCTGGGCTGGCCAGGGTCCCTCTGACTCATTTCCGACTGATCTGGGGTGAACTTTCTGATTGCCCTGGGGGCCTCTGTTTGATCCAGCCAGCTTCCAGCAATGGGAGCCTGGTGGCTCCTGCTTTCAACAGCACAGCAGCTCTTTGACTTGAGTTCTGGAGTCTGAATTCTATAGACCAGAGGTGGCTGAAGTACCTGACCCCTCCTGTGTCTGGCAGGGAGTGGCCCTGGAGGAGAGGCAGGAACGTGAGCTGTTGGGGAGTGCAGGACTTACACTGGTACACACTGGCCCCTGAGCCCCGCCTGAGACTTGCCAGCTCCCAAACAATTACTTCGTTTATTACCTCAGCGACTGCTTAGGTTGGGGCATGCCAGACACTTGAAGTTTGTTTTCCTCTTCAATTGGAACTGACATTTCCACACGATTGGATTACTTTGAAATCAAGAAACTGCAACTCAGATAGTTCATAAATTTATTTCCGTTCCACCCTGTAGGATTTATTACAAAGACTGATCAGCCAAAGAATATGAGCTTTCTGCTCTTTATTTCCTTTTTTTATTGCATTCACCTTTTAAGATAGGATGGTGTGGTTAGCAGGGTGGGGACAGTAGGTGGGGATATAGCTGAGCAGAGACCAGGGTCCTGGCTTTCTTGGACTCAATGCTTATTTTATCCACTCCCCCCCCCCCATAGGAAGACTCTGGGGAAAGATATGAAGGGTCCTGGGGGAGAAAGGTACAGAAGCAACAGGTAAAGAAATATCAGAGGCAAACCCAGGGCAATTAGAGAGGATCAGCCATTCTCTCCTGTCCCTGTCCCCTGCAGTTATCTTTAGGGACAGTTATAGAAAGGGTCCTTGATTAGAAGGAAGAGATTGTAAACTCAGAAGTTCAGGAGAGGCATTCTGGGACTTTTGAGGACCCAAAGTGTCAGTCCTTGTTTGTGTATGAGAGAGAGAGAGAGAGAGAGAGAGAGAGAGAGAGAGAGAGAGAGACTTAGTTGTTAGGCAGACTTTTATGTGCCTCTGGCAGATTCTGGGTAAGGACCTGGGGCCCTAACAAGGAATTGTTTCTGTCCTCCAGAAGCTTTTGGTTTGGTGGGGTCATTGAGAGCCAGGGTAGGGTGCACTATAGAGGGCTTTCCGGAGGCCCCAGAGTCTGAGCTGGCTTCTGCTTGGAAGACCCCTGTGATGTGAGGCAATGATCTTCTAACTTGCTGGATTCAGAAAAGGAGGGAGGCATTCAGGGCAGAAGCCCAACCAGGAATGACAGTTGTACGTACGACAGTTTCGCATGGTGGTTAGGAATCTCCTGAGTTGAGAGCTCGACTTTGTCATTAGCTAGCTCTGTGACCTTAACCTTTTTTGATTCAGTTTCTTTGTTGTAAAAGAGGACTTGCATGGCTAATCTCACAGAGGTGCTGAGAAACTGAATGAGAAACTCCGTGTCAACTCCATGGATGGCATGGGCACACCGGGAGTGCTCAGAAATGCCAGCTTTGACAACTGGGCAGGACTTGACTTTGTGTGTGGCCTTCAGAGGAGATGAGGAAGGTGAAGAACACCCAGGGCCTGCATCTTTGTACCTGGGGCCCTGTCCACATGGGACAGATAGTCCACCCAAAAGTTAGCAAGCAACTTACTTTGAGAAAAGGAAAGCAATTTTTTTCTTTGTCCATCATCTGGCTGTTTAGGGTTTTAATACCAGGTGCGATTTCTAGTCACTTTCTTGTAAACAAATGGCTAGCACCATCTACCTTTCAGAACTGAGAGAATGAAATCTTAAATGGGTTAAATAACTTATGCCCCATCCCACATTGAGATCACTGAAGAGAAGGGGCCTGACCTCTGACCTTCTAAACTATAGGGCTAGGCCTCCTAATAAATCTCCTCCCTATCACCCACTGTCTAGCAAGATCCTTCTCTCACTGTTGTTGAGCTGGTCATACAGGATGAAATGATTTTATTGGAACAAGCCATGCTCAGAAACAGAAATGTCACCTCAGATATCTTCTGGGATATTTATTTTAATCTCAAGGTTAGTTCTATCTACAATGGGCAAATACTAAGCCATCGATTCTCTGAGGCGTCTCTGACAGCCAAGAATGGAAGCAGATCAAGAAGCTAGCTCTGAAGAGTCAGCAGAAGGGCATGGGGGCATCTGGCACCCCTTTTAATGGTGAGTGGGAATGTGACTGTGTGTTGTCACTCTGCTCATCTCTTCATCCAGAGAAAAATCGTGGCTTACAGTTACAGAAAGTCAGTAGCTGGAATTATTAGTAACGGCAAATGAAGCTGTTTGCATAGCAAGTCATTTGTGGGAATGTTTTATAATTGATAGTAATTTCTATTACTTAAATACTAATTAATTCATGTACTAAGAAATGTATTGACTTTACTTATGGTGTATGGCCGCACTTCTAGCCTAAAAGTCATTCCTTATTGTGTTCCTTAGGCAATTAAAACACACTGTTTACTTGTTCTATTTGTGGCTAGGTGTAAGACTTCAACCTCTGGGAAAGTGTTTTACATAAAAGGACCACATTCAAGCTCTGGTCCTTGCAGCCTGATGCTTTCGCATACCAATAGCATTCCCAGAACATCCCTTAGTAATTTTTCTAGACAGTCTCCCTATCATTGGGTTCATTGGCTCATCTATAATGTCAGGAGTTTGTGCAAGCTATGCATGCAGCTGCCATTTTAAAACAATGACCTGGCAGGTTCTGGGTTTTCTGCAGAAAAGTTTCCTGGGTAAGTTCCTTCACCTCTCTGAGACTGTAGCCTCCTGTCTAGGCACATATTAGGAAGGACAGAGAGAAAGGTGGCAGTTATCCTTAAGCATTCTCAGAGCTCTATATTTGAATGAGTTAATGGAATAAGTGAATGTGTTTCCTTGCAGGTGCATTGAAGTCCTGACTGCTGAATACAGGGGGGAACAAAAGATGAATGGGCCAGAGTCTCTGGAGGATTCATGGCCGACAGACATGAGCTGCTTGTTCCCGTTTAGTATCTCTGCATCTTCCTGAAGGCTGAGTTTTACTATTTGACTCCTTCCATCCCTTTAAACAACAGGCTGCACATAAAATAAAATCTATTGAATCTGAGATGAAGCCCTAGGCTGATGCTTTATGAGATATTCTGGAACATTTTTCCAAGTTTATTTACAAGAGGGGAGTCTTTATATTCCATTTATTGGACATATTAATTGTTTTTGTTTTTGTCACAGGAAGACAAGACAAGGTTAGGGCTAAAAGCCCCTTGTAGAAAAAAAAAAAAAATCAACTCCGGGATACAAATATATTGTATTGCTACTGCTGACTAAGGACTTTGTAGGTCAGTTGATTTCAGCAACCTTGAGAGTTCAAGATTATAGATTTGCATTTCATGTAATTCCATTAGTTTTGTTCTATTTCATGCTATCAAGCTGAAATAAATAAGCAATGTGGTACAGTTACAAAAATAGACATTAGAAAAACAGGTGACCTAGATATGACTTCAATATTCATAACTGATCCAAAGGATAAATTACAATTTTAATAAATGTAGTTGGAAAATTCAGTATTAGAGGGAAAAAAATTAACTTACGTATTCCTCCCACAGCATTTTACATAAATTTTCAAATGGATGAAATGGATAAGAGAGCTTAAAATATCACAAGAAATCAGAGAAGGACTTTTCTCTAACATCTTTATGATAAAGAACTTTTTAAACATAAAAACAATGGGGAAAGATCAAATAAATATGATTAATAAAAATTTAAAACATGAATATAAAAAAAATCAATGCTCATATTCAAAGACAAGCTGAAGAAAATGGTAATCAGGCAAGGGTTCTGGGACAATAGCAATGAGAGTGGCATAGTTTTAAAATCACCTGTGATTCCCATGTCAAAACAGAGCAATTAGATAACAAAAAATTTAAAATGCATGGACAACATTTAAAGCAAAGTTAAGTGATAAGGAATCTCCACAAACTCCAAAATACAAGCAGATGAAATCACCAATAGCTGGAAGATCTGCGAGGGATCAGCGCATGTGCCAGAGGAAGCTGAAAAAGGGAGGGGGAAGTTAAATGATTTGAGAATACAGTAACCCCAAACCTACAGCTCAGAAGCACAGCAGGGCTGCAGGTGAACCCAGGAGAGATTTACATGACTGTGTTAGTCAGTGTTCTCCAGAGAAACAGAACTAAAAGGATACATACAATCAGCCCTCCACATCTGCAGGTTCTGCACCCATGGACTCAACCAACCACAGCTTAAAAAATATATTTTTTTTAAAAAAAATGCATCTTTATTGAACATGTACAGACTTTTTTCATGTCATTATGCCCTTAACAACATAGTGTAAAAACTATTTGTCTACCATGGCCATTGTATTATAGATGTTATAAGTACTTTAAAGCTGATTTAAAGGGTGGGGAGGATGTGTGTAGGTTATATGCAGATATTGCACCTTTTTTATGAGGGACTTGAGTATCCACGGATTTTGGCATCCATGGGGGTGTCCTGAAACCAAACCCTCATGGATATGAAATGAAAATTGTACATTTGGATATATGAAGAGAGTTATTATCAGCATTATCTTATATGATTATGGAGGCTGAGAAGTCCTGTGATGTGCTCTCTCTAAGCTGTAGATACAGGGAAGATGAAGATGTAATTCTCTGAGGTCTAAGGGAGCTGCTGGTCCAAGTCCCCAAATCCAAAGGCTGGAGAACCAGAATCTATGGAATCCAAGGGCAGCAGAAGATGTATGTTCCAGCTCATGAAGAGAGACAAAGAATTCACTCTGCCTCCACTTTTTTGTTCTCTCCGGGTAGGTTCTCAACAGATTGGATGCTGCCTGCGTGATGCCCACTCACCTTGGTAAGAGCAGATTTTCATACTTAGTCTATTGATTCAAATGCTTTTACTTGCTTTCTGGATATTTCAGTAAACCACAGCTTCTCAACTTGTGGCCAGGGCCTGCCTGCCTGCCTTCTTTCCTTCTTTTCTCTCCTGCTTTCTCTTCTGTACTTGCAGCCTCACCTAATAGCAAAAAACTCTGGAAATTGTAGTGATGTCTGAAATCATCCCTCAAACCATGCCACTTTGCAGGATTTGGAGATTTCTATAAAAGGTCTTTGTATATAGATGTGCTTTCTCTTTGATTTTGAAAACAATTTTTCCTGATTTTTGCTGTTTATGTATTCTTACATGGCTTGATTGGCTTCGTGCAGCTTTCTGCCCACACCTAATATTTCTCCTGTATAAAATCACCCATAGCCAAACACAAAATTTGTGTTATGCTCTACTTGTTCCCTAATATATCAACTGTTTTTGAATAGTTAGGATTTAAAAATAAGTGTTATAAGAGAACTGAATGGATATAGATCTCCTGTTCAGTCCAACTTAAGGGCTGTAAAAAGCAATAAGAACTCAGAGTAGAAACAAGCATCCTGAGTAGTCAGTCATTCCCCACCCACTCTAGTGTTGGGGAATCAAACCCAAGGCCTCACACATGCTAGGCAAGCATTTTACCACTGAGCTATATCCTCAGCCCCTAGACTAAAATCTCAAAATACTAAGTTTTACTAAAAGGAATCAGGGCTTCCAGGGGAAATGTCTGATGTGAGGTCTGGGGTAGGAAATGAACCTAGAATATCCTGACATTCCACATGACAGCAGAGCTATTAGAGGCTACTGGAGTCATATCACAAGGACTCCAGAGCTAATTGAAGAAGCTCCCAATGCCCCAAAGGGAACGTTTGTATTTCACAAAACATCAAAACTGTATCAATGTATTTAAAATCATCAGTTATGTTTAAATCCATGGATTCCTAGCAGTATTTGAAAAAAAAAAAAACTAGCCACTTTGGATGGATGAAAGAGGTATATTCATTATTTTAAAAACTGATAAATAAAGAATTAAGTGTTTATTCTGCCTTTGCTTTATGATCTGTACCACTGGGTAACATATCATAGATGAGTGAAAACATCTCTTTATGGAAGTGTTCCAACTAATAAAAAGAAATGGTAGAATTAGAACATTACCATTTTGCAACCTCCAGTGACTTAATAGATCTAGGCACTGAACATCAACAGCTGCTAACATCACAAGGAGAGAGACATGCACACATTATTTGCCTCCTGATGAAAAACACAACACCATCTATAATCTTGCCAAAGGGATCAAATTTAAGTCTAATCAAGCCTGTGGATCTAGCTACCAATTTGCAGGAAATACAGAGCTCAAAGGAATATATCGAACTGTTCCTTAAATATGCAATCAGACAAATCCAGACTGTGGGAAACTGTAAGATTAAAAGGCTCAGATTCCTAAACAGAAAATTTAAGAGAGTAAGAGGGAGTCTAGGTGGAACTTGTGGGTTAAAAAAAAAAAAAAACTTAAAGACACAGCAAATTTTTAAAAATTGGCAAGGCTAAATTATGGTGTCTTACGGATGCATATATTTTGGTAAAGCTGTTAAGAAACACAAGGAAGTGGTTGCTATAGGAATCAGAATACTCAGTAATTCAGTTAAACTAGAGAAAAATAACAGAAACTGCATTTCCTTCGCAACTGTGTATGAGGATTTAGAGCCATGCCCACTACATAGGCCTTTGTAGGAGTGTTTTTTAAATTTTGCTTTATTTTAGGATTATTTGTGGGTGAGCCTCACTAGCCAGATTTGTACCACTGTGGGAGCAGCTATGGGGCCTCACACCCCAGGAGATTTCACCTGAATAGTTTGCTCTAACCATTTAGCTGAGAAGAACCCTTCACCATCCTCCTGTGGGCTGAGGCTGTTTCCTGGGATGAACAGAACAGCCATTTTCTTCCTCAATCTCCTCTCTCGGGTCCTGGGGACATTTGGTGTTTGCTTTTTTTCCCCTCCATTCAGGAAAACAAAAAACAAAAACAAATGCCAGGCCACCAGAATTGTTTTCCTGACTCTCTCTCTTCAGGAGCCCAGGAGTACTATTTGGCTGTTTCACGATACGCCAATTAGATAAAGATTGTTAATCAGAGTAATGAAGGGACCAGAGGAAAGGGAAGGAGGGCAGGAACGTGGCAGAAGCAGTAAAGGAAGACGAGAGGACCCCCCTCCCTCTCTGCTCTGATGTTTTATTCAGGCTATTTGCAAATGAGCCAGCGGAAACAGCATTAACAATAAATGAGATGCATCAGGCAGGAGAGAGGATGGGGAGGGAGGCTGGAGTCTGTTCCTTGCCAGCCAGGCTCACAGGCTCCTTTTCTGGTCAGCCAAGGTGAGCTCTTCTCCGGTGGGCTCACCTGCTCACCCACCTGTACTGGGGCCTTCTGAAGATGCTTACATTCCCATTAAGAAATGACATTAAGAAGCTCAGAGGTTTTTTTTAACAGATGAGTCACAAGATAAATCAACACAAAACCCCAGGGTGGGACACTCACTTTCAGCTTCATCACTGAGCTGCCACAGCTTCATTAAAAAAACAAATACCTGATTTGTACTGTACTATCAACCATGCACTTTTGCATACAATGTCAAACATTTTTTGCAATAGTCCTAAAGTAGTAGTAATGACTGATTTTTATCAGTTAACTGGATAAGGTTACGCAGGGCCAGCAAGTCCTCACATTTGAGGATTCAGGTGTTTCCATAATTTTTTCCTTTTGGACAATTTCCATGAGCAACAGTATTCCCCACCTACCAATTTACCAACACTTGTATAGTTCCTTCTTTCCACTCACCTGATGCACACTGAGTATCACCATCCCCGAGGACTGAGCCAGGTGGAGATAGAAAATTCCAGTGGCCAAAGATCCTATTTTATTTTATAGGCTATCAACCTGGCAATTTTCCTCTCATATGAATTTGGATTCTACTATAATTAGTAATTCTTAAAACATGACAAGAGTTGTCATTCCTTAAGTACTAAGTGCCGAGTACCATGGTAAACTGCTCACCCATGCTGCTTCCTTTAAAGCTTTCCCCTCTCAACTCCAGAGCTCCTGCACTTAACGCATATGCTGCAACACACAGTTCTTTCATAAGAAAGAGAAAATAAAGGAGAAAGCTTTGCTTTTCCCCCAGTGAATTCCCCACCCTTTCATGGTCTCAGTGAAATCTGATATCTAGAGAGACACTTTCCATTTTTCTGACCTGACCATATGATTCTGCCTGCATAGCTACTGTATTTCTTCTTCATACTTATCAGCATCCAGGCTAAGGGTCTTTCCAGAAAAGGGAGACAAAGGAAGGCCTAGTTCCCTTCTCCCTCCTGAAGCTTAGACAAAAGCCTCTTCTGGCATATAGATATTGGATTTGTTGGCCAGGCCAATTAGACCCGGGAAAGCTTAGATTGGAATATTTCCTGGTGCTTACCTCTTTTGGAAGTCTTCCAAAATATCACTGATATCTCAGCAAGGCATTAATAAAGGAAGAGACACCTGTCCCAGAGGCAGGGCTCTGGAAGGCAAGTCGCTGGCTTACCTGGCCTTGAGTCTCAGCATGGGTTCTTCACTGTAGCAACAGCAGCCCCCTACCTGGGAGCTTATAATATTGTGGAGACTGAAGCTCTGCTCCAACATACTCCATCAGAATGTGTGCTCTAACAAGATCTCTGGGGGAGCCGAATATACATTAAAGTTTGAGAGGCATTGGCTAGAATGCTTGGGGAAGGAGCACAAGGTACTTCTGCAGTTCTCAAAGTGCAGTTCACAGCATCACCTGGGAATTTGCTAGAAATGCAAGTTCTTGAGCCCTACCCCAGAGCAACTGAATCAGAAACTCTAGGGAGTGGGGTCTACCTGTCCAAGTGATTTAGATGACTTTGAGAAACCCTGGTGTAGGCAATCACCTCTCCAAGCTCTGGCTCCCCTCCTCCTACACATTACTGAGGCTGCAACTTTGGTGGACACTTGGGGAATGGAAGGAAGGCCTTGTGTGCTTGGTTTTCTCCTTTCTATTTGATTACTCTGAAAATGGTTCTTAAAACTCAAACCTCTGGCTGGGCACAGTGGTGCATGTCTACAATCCCAGCAACTTGGGAGACTGAGACAGGAGGATCATGAGTTTGAAGCCATCTTCAACCACTTAGTGAGGTCCTAGAAAAATAAAAAGGACAGGGGATGTAGCTCAGTGGTACTGGATTAAATCCCCAGTACAAAAAGAAAGAAAGAAAAAAGAAATTCAAACCTCTGGACAAAATCTTTCTTGCTTCTAATTCAATGCTTTTTTTTTTTTTTTTTTTGCATTGCCAATAATTAGTGGGAGGAGAGAAGGCCCAGGAGGCCAGCTGACTTTTAAGTGCTGTATTGTATCTGGTCAGAAGCATGCCTGGGAATGAAAGGCCTGGTTTCCCTTTTTATTATCCCAAGACTCAACAAGGGCATGGAGCTGTGAGGAAGAGAGGCTCTGCCGGTCACCAGTGGAGCTAGACTGGGGAGAGGTCTACACAGAGAATGTAGATATGCCCCCAAATAGAATCACTGGCCGTCAGAAAACACCCAGTCCACACCCTGCTCAGATCAGTACCATGCCCACTTCTTTCCAGACTGAGGCCCTGCATTCCTTCCCTCTGTGGCAGTGCCATTGACACTCCACTGGAAAGAAAGAGCACAATGGTGTCCGTCCACCCATTCGTTCATTCATTCATTCAACAAGTCTGTCGGGCGCAATGCCAGTTACACAAAACAGACGCTACTCCCCACCTCCCAGAGTGTGCATTCTAGTGAAAGAGATGTGTATCAAGCTCCCAATGAAGTGCACAATTGCTACCTGTGACCAATTCACAGATGGGTAATGGGGAAGCCGGTCTAGTCTTAGATCAGGGAAGAGTCCCCCAAGGAAGAGGATTGTTGGAGTTGGGGTTCTGAAGGATGCACAGGATGCACTAGCAAAGGCAGAGACAGGTAGATTGGAGAACATCACGGGCAAAAGGAAAAGACAAGTGGAGACAGAGCAGGATGAGATTAAGCACCAGAAAGAAGATCCGAGGGAGACTCAGGCCACAGCAGAGGGAGGCCTCAAATGCTTTAATAAAGCTTTGGGTTTTTGTCCTCAAAATCAGTTCCTTTCAAAGGGTTTTAAGCAGAAAAGTATCAAAAACAGGCTTGCATCTTGTGAAGCTCAGCCTGGCTGTGCCGTGGAGAGAGAGATGTACATGGCAGGAGCTCTGGCTATAATGTGCTCCAGGGGACTCTAACCCAGTGGCAGGAATTGAAAAATGAAGTCAGAGTAAGAGAGCGAAATCACAGACCTTGGTTATGGCTCGGACTTGGGTCAGGGGAGAGGAGGCATCCAGGGCATCTGTTAGGTCACTAGATAATGTCTCTAGACAAGGGCTAAAAGTGGGGAGAGCACTGGATAAGGAAGGAGGCAGCATCCATTAGCTACAAATACAGAAGAGGTGTACCCAGAAAAGACATGTGGTGACAACTAGGACAGTCTGTGGGGAATAAGCCTCTTTCAGTATTTAATTAAAATAGGTGTCCAAATAGTTCTCAGTTATCAGTGCATTGATTAGTGTCCCGTTTCCCCTATTGCAATCTCTGGGCTTTGCTCCTTTGCGCCTTCAGCAGGTGGAAGGAGTGGGAGGGGGCTGGGGAGACGGGCGCACTGAGTCATGTACATCTGGTGAAGAGAGGAAAACTAAATGGCCTCAACTACTTAGAGTGCCAGTTTATTGCGAATATTTAGCTTACCGAGCAGCAATCCTCTCCCCAAAGGGGAGGGCTGCATATAAATGTAATTTACATCTCTGGCAACTTTCTCCAACTATCCCTTAATGAATTAGTCAAACCATCATGGCATCCAAATTGGTTCCTGTGATTCTTTCATTTTCCAGGTTGTTTGGCTTGAAAGTTTCTAGCTGAACTGGAGAGCATTTATAATAATAGGACATTTTTTTGGTGAGCCTCAGGGGAAGGGGTCTTTGAGAAACCAACACTTGAGAATCACAGAAAATGAACCCAGCTGGTGGGGGATTTTTTGGTTTGTTTGTTTTGCTGTTTTTGTTGATATTTTTTTGCAGTTTTAAGAATGGAACCCAGATCATCACGCATGCTGAGCAAATGCTGTTATCACTGAGCTACATCCCCAGTCCCTCTGGTAAAGTTTTTAAGGGAGGTTTACCATGTCATTAATCTTTTTCTCGGAAAGTTGTGAGGGCAATAGCCACCACTGGGTTTGAAAATTATTTTTGTGGAAAATGGAATCAAAAACGACACTAAACTTTTCATTGTATACTTATCTGTTTCAGGATGAAGAATTAAGATAGATTTAGGTTTCTGTATTCGTCAAAGATGGAGGCAGAGATCGAGGAGTACACTCGAAAGAGACAATTGAAGATAAATGAATGGAGGGGCTGTTTCTAAGGGTGTGATCCAAGTTAAAGGAAGGCAAAAAAGGGGTAGTGAAGCACCAGCCTGTTGGGAAACCAGGAACAGTCCCAGGAACAGAAGGGGAAAAGGAGATTACTCCTCTAGCAGAGGACTCCTCTGAATCATCAGTGGAATGAGGACACTCTAGTCCACTGGGGAGGGAAAGGGGCAGTAAGTATCCACACCCCTCCTCTCAGAGATGCCACTCATTGGCCCATTTGAACCAGAAACCAATAAGCAAGGAGTCCCCTGACTAATGGAGCCCCTGACTCACAGAGCCCCCTGACACAGTCTACACAGGTAGCCTCAGGGTCACAGAGCAAGGGCAGAGAGAGGCACAAAGTGGCTGTGTAGGGCAAGCAGAGAAAACCTCACCCAGGAGCCCAGAGACTGGTTCAGATTTGCACATTTATGTGGATCGATATATTTATGCAGTTCTATGCATATTTTCATGATCCTGTTAATCCCACATGGATATTATTAAACAAACCAACAACAGAAAACAGATCTGCTAGCCCAGGACATGCCTGGGGTGAGGTGGGCCGGGCACTGTACTCCACAGCACTATCTGCTAATTCCTCAGTTTTCCCTGGGAAGTCCACTGTGTCTCTAGCCACTGAATTTTTCTCTCCCACCCCTGGCCCCCACCAAAAGGAGACAGGGCTTGAATTATTGATGAAATCAGAAATAAAAGTATGGGGATTACATATTTCCACTCCTGCCTGTTGTTTGTCCAATAAATAGCATTTCCTCTGCAAAACTGAAGCTTTCATCTCAGGGGTGTGGACCAGACTTAAGCAGACATGGAAACTTCCCTGGGAGAAAACCCCCTGTGACTCTACTGGCTTTGATCTGCTCTCTTCCCAGATGCAGTCATAACAGAGGAGTCTGGAGTCTGCCAGGATACTTTCCCCTTGGCCCGGTTTTATTTCTCACTGTGGAGTGTACATGGAAACAAACTTTGCTCCTGGTCTTTCCCCTGGCTTGGATACATGCTCCTCTTGCTGGAACTTGCTAATTTCTGAGCAGTTCTAATGTTCCCTTTGGTGAGGCAGGGAACAGCTCTGGGTCCCAATAGAGGCAGACCTGCTCAGACACTGCCCTCTGCTGGAAGCTGTTGGCACTGCTCAATCCTCCTTGAGGGCTGGGGCCAGCAATTATGCCTGGATACATCTGCAACTCTGCAGGATACACCTGTAACATAGGTATGGGCTTCCTTACCTAGAACACCTCTCTTGTTAACAACCCAGATGTAAAAACTAAAAAGTAGAATATGATATAGAAAGATGTTTTTCATGCCTTGCTATGGAAAAGCATTTCTAAACAAGGCACAAAAAATAAAGACTGATAAATTTATCTATATCAGAAACGACAACTTCTGTATGATTTAAAACAACATAAAAAAAGGTCAATAGACAAAAGAAGAATATTTGCAACAAAGGATCAGTATCTAGAATATATAAAGAACCTCCACGGGTCAAAAATAAAATTAAATCGATTCAAAAGAAAAATATTCTAAGGATATAAAATGGCAATTCATAGAGAAGGAAGTATAAATGATCCATAAATACACAACAAAAAATGCTCAGTCTTACTAGTAATCAGAAAAATGAAAATTCAAATGCTAGAGAGAAATCTTTTTTTTTCTTTTCATCTATTGAATTGGAAAAGAAATAAAAGGGCTATAGGAGAAAAGATATTTTCACATACTGGTAGGATTTTAAACTAGTACACTCACTTTGTAGAGTAATTTAGAAGTATATATTAAAATGTAAAATGTTAATGCTATATGATCCACTGACTTCATTCTACATATCTTTCCCAGACAAACATTTATCTGTGTGTTCGGAAGGCAGGTCCCAGCATGGTTTTAATAGGTTTGTTTGCAAAATAACAAGTTTTTTTTTTTTTAAGTTTAGAAAAAATTTAAATGGGGTTGGCTAATTAAACTGTAGTTTATCCATGCCACAAACATATGTACACAGCAGGGTTTTTTCATTTGTTTGTGCCTTGTGGTGCTGTAGATCAAACTCAGGACCTCGCACATGCTAGGCAGGAGCTCTACCATTGAGCCACAACCTCAGTTCCATTTACAGTATTTTTTTAAAGCATAATATATCTCCAAGACATATTGTTGAGTTAACAAAAATCAAGATGCAGAATAATAACCTGCATATTAAAAGCCCATGCATACAGTGTTAATATTGTATTTTTTTTCTATGGGCATGGATGTGTCTTTAATGCATGGTAAAATTCACAGGGCACATCAAAACAATAATAAAGAGTTACCTCTGGAGTAGAGATAAAAACAAGATTATGCTTAAAGAGGATTTCAGCTTTATCTGTAATGTTTAATTTTTTTATAAAGAGAATATATTCATGTATTATATGTATAATTAAAATGAATAAAAGCTACTCATATTAAAAAGAAGAAAATCTTTTCTCATCCTTATTAAGGCACCTGAAATGGCCAGGGAATTATTGAACTAAAACAAAAGGGTGCCACAGGTGATATGCCAGGAGACCTGATAAGTAGAGGGCACTGTTGTTGTCATGGAGATGGCAGCCTTCAACACAAACCATCCTGTGCATCTATCTACATATGTCAGATTTCTGACTGTTCCGCAGTCAGTGTTATGCTTTTAAAGGTTGGTTCACAAACTCGGTAACTATAGTACTTGCGGAGAGCAGCCAATGTTAAAATGTGATATCTCATTTACAAGTCCCCTCTCCTCCTCTCTCCTCCTCCTTACTTTCTCCAGATGAGGCCACTTCGATTTAGAGATATTAGATAGCCTGTCCAAAGTCAGTTAACTGATAAGTGTTAGGGCTTTTCCTAACCTCAGAGACCATACTTTAAATCATTTAAACTATATTATAAAGGCCTTAACGTCTTTGTAGTCTTTTTAACTTCGAAATGGCCACTTCTTGTCAGAAGCTTTCCTGGGTTTTCTTGCCATGTTTGCTGTGGCTGTTTGTCATATCGCTCTGAATCAGAACAGCACCTGGTTCATGCTGGGAGAATAATCAACCACAGTACGAGATGTTATTCAAGCCTCAGTACAAATAAGAAGCTCAAAGGGGGGAAAATACACTAAGAGAAAGATGCAGTAGAGTAACAAGTAAGAGTTCAGGAATAATCTTCAACCAAAAGGCTACTTCAAATATTTTTTTAAAAAATTAGGAACAAAACTAATCAATAATAGCAAGGATTAAAATCTGATAATAATGTAATCTTTGCACGATTCTCTAATAGCATGCAATTTGCTTCATCTTCCAAATTCTGGAAATTTCTTATAGCAACATGAAATGCAATGATGCAACCCTGCTCTCACTACAGACCAATTCTTATCAGACAAAAAAAAAAAAAAAAAAAAAAAACCATAAACAAAACAAAACAAAAATCTCACAACTGGGTGACATCAGAAACATCAGAAATTACTGAGAAGTGTCTTTAGCAGAGGACCCCAGCAGGACTCTGGGTCCCCTTTGGAGGAGAGGCAAGTCTCCTCTTGCTTTGGGGAAGTGGGATTTCAAGGGGCATTTCTGGAATAACTCATGGTAGACACAGCAGCAGTTTTACAACTTAGAACTATGATTTCCCACCTACCCTCCACTCTCCAATTTTAAAAAATGAATTAATCTCTATTTGGTTTTTTACTTAAGAACAGGTGAGTCTATGAATAATACATTGCCTGACAGGTAACACAGGGATCTGAAGGCCCAGAAGTCTGCAAGCAAATGAAACTCAGAGTATGAAGATACACTGTGGATTTTAAGTAGCATCATGTAGGCAAAGAGAAACCTGGGAGAGCACAAAACACACTCTGCAAATAATAAGCACATCTAAGCCCCCGGCTATGTACACAGACATATCTCATCTCAGATGATGTTAATTGAAAGTCACTAGGTTCCCATATGAGGAGGGGAGAGATAAATCAAGAAATGCAATCTAAAACAGGATTAAAATGTTCAGATTTTAATGAACAGTGTTTCAGGGCAGAGGAAAGGGACATTTAAAGCTTCCTTCTTGGGATGGAACTCCAGCATCCTTAACAGGCTCTGGCACTAGAGCAACCAAGTCCAGGGCAGCAGATATGTGGTGGCTGCAGAACTCATGAAGTATCCTAGGATTTCATTTCCTGGCCTCCCAACAGCTTAACTGACTGGGTCTGCCCACTGAGGCCTAGAAGATCTTTTTTCTTCCATTTGTTAAGCATAAGCTAATACCATAGCATCATGTGGATTTTAGGGATTAAATATCATCCAAAGCCTTGCAAGGTAGGATGGCTAACTGGCAGGGTCTCAGCCAGAAATCTTTGGGGGAAATGGGAAGGAGATGTTGAAAAACATGCCTCTGTCCATCCTCAAGAGCACGGGGAAGGAGCTCCTATTCCTTCCAAGACCTGTGGTGTTCCCAGATAAAAAGGAAGCTCTGTGGGTCACTGACACTCCACATCTATCCAGTAAGGAACACTGCTGTCCCAAGAAGGCCCCGAGATCTCAATAGCTTTACCACACACACACATACACACACACACACACACACACACACACACACACACACACCATGTCTCTTATCAACTCTGTTGAGCAAAGAGTTTTTACAAAATAAAGGATTTGAACTTTTATCTTGTAAGCTTCCTTCAGTTAATTATCTAGAGACAGGACAAAGTTTAGTCCCTTTAAACTTGTCCCATTTGGGAAATATGCACCAACAAAATATTACTCCGCTCCTCCCACTCAAGTAAAATGGCCCTCATTTAGGAGCAGAAGCTATTTGGAGTTGTGGCAGGAGGGAAATTAATATGTGAACTGAAAACAGACCCTTTAAAAGTCTGCCCACTCTGCAGAATTGGAAATAGATGAACTTCTTTCCCATTACAGCAACAATACCACCAGGCAGGATTTGTTTGCAAGATAATAAATTGGCAAACAAGCTGGGACTAGAAGATGGCTCTGTCTCACACGGCAGCCTGAGCAGAGTTGAAGAGGAAGAGAAATCCACCATAGCGGTAGGCCCTGCGGGAAGCCAGAATCAGGAGATTTCTGTGCTATCTCTACTCCAATAGCTCTCTCCTCCAGACTGACCTCAAGTCACTAGCTAGAGAGGGTTGGGTTGGGTCACTAGGTAGCTTGTCCCTTTATTTTGGGACCATTCCTCATGTCAGAAGAGGCACAGGAGAGGCAAAGAGCATAGGCAGCCATTGGAAACCCAATTTTGAGTTCTGACTCTACTCCTTACAAACTCTGTGACTTTAGGCAGGTTGAGAAACACTGCAAGCTCAAAAGCCCTCACCCATAAAATGGGCATAATATTGTTATCTACCTTGTAGGCTTATCCTAGAATTAAATGAGAAAATTCATGGAAACTGCTTAGCATATTGCTAGTGTATAGTTAAAGTGCCTTGTAAATGTTAGCTAGTATTATTATAGTCAAGATCCCCCAACAAAAATCTTGCTCAAACATGAATATCTATCCTAAAAGAAATGGACACAGACAGCCCCAAATATTATGGGTTTGTATGGCTCTATGTCAAATTGTCTGACATACTGCTATATTCCTCAGAGACCTACAGCTTCATTCTAAGTTTTACTGAATGAAGGAATCCGTGAATCAATGAACTTTTCACTGATTCAATACTATTCGTATGATACTGCCTAAAACAATAAACTTCATTCCAATTTCCCTTTATTCAACAAACATTACTTATAAGCTCAACAGTATCACAAAGTACATGATATAGACTGAATTATACACCCCATTCTCAAACTCATGTTGAAGCCCTAACTCCTCAGTCCGACTGTATTTGGAGAGGTTCCCTTTAAGGAGGTAATTAGGGTTAAGTGAGTTTATAATCTGATAAGAATGTCGGACTAATATCCTTATAAGAAGAGAAGAGATCCCAGAGATCTAGCTCTCTCTCCCATTCCTGTGTTCAGCTGTGTGGGGACACAGAGAGAAGGTGGCTATCTGAAAGTCAAGAAGATAGGCTTTACCAGAAACCACCTATTGGCACCTTGGTCTTGGACTTCCATCCTCTAGAACCATGAGAAAATAAATGTATATAGTGTAAGCCAACCAGCCTGTGGTGTTTTTGTTATGGCAGCCAAAGCTTACTAATACAGGACATTGAAATTCTGACCTATTCAATGTTTTGACTACAGTGTGCATATAAAGTATTGATCTAGCCTTGGTCAGAAGACACAGAATTTCACTTAGGAGGAATAAATTCAAGACATCTATTGTACATCATGGTGATTATTGTAAAGAACAATATGTTGTATACTTGGAAATTGTTAAGGAAGTAGATTTTAAGTGTTTTCATCACAGAGAAAAAGAAGATATATAAAGTAATACATGTGAATTAGATTGATTTAACCATTACACACTGTATACATATATCAATACATTGGTTTTACACCATACATATACAAATTTTACTTGCTAATTAAAATAAATAAATAAATAAATAGGAAATATAAAGTAATGATCTAACTTATATTTGAACGTGACAAAGGGTGGTAAGCTACCTACAGGAACAGCTAGTTTCATCTACAAGAAAATGCTTCCTGGGGCTGGGGTGGTGGCTCAGTGGTAGAGTGCTCGCCTAGCATACATGAGGCATTATGTTCGATCCTCGGCATCACATTAAAAACAAACTAATGTATCCGCCTAAAACTAAAGATACATAAATAAATAAATATTTTAAAAAGAAAATGCTTCCTTATGTTTTACCCACTGGCCACACAGGAAAAAAAAATAGTAACTATTATACATGATAATTCTTCAAAGATCTGAAGGCAGGTATAACCCTCTCCCTGCCCTATTCCACCTCCAACTCTTCTCCAACCTAATTTATCCCAGTTCAGCACTATACAATTGAACTTTCAGCAGCCATGGAAATGTTCTGTATTGGCAATGTTCAATGTGCTAGTCACCTGTCACATGTAGCTACTGAGCTTGAAATGTCACTAATGTGCATAGCTGAACATATAATAATTTAATTTTGATTTATTTAAATTTAAATAAAGCCACATATGCCTAGATGTTACTGTATTAACCAGTATAATTCTAACCTAATTATGCGTAGGTCTTTTTAAGTTACATTTTAAAATTCTTTGGGTATTTTAGATGGCTACGCAACATATTAGTATTATTTCTTACTATATGGGTCAGTACTTTTGATGTCCTCAAATGAATTAAAGGTGTTAAGTGGTAGAAGTCTATATGATTGGCCATTCCTTCCATTTTCCCCGTGTCATACCTTTTATGAATATGTCAATGTCCTAGGCAGCATGGGTAACACAAAATGCATACAACCCTGTCCCTGGGCTCAGGAAGCCTTCAGTAAAGAAAGGAAGGTAAGAGCCGGTCAGCTTTCCATCCCTGGGACCAAATACCTGAGATGAATCAATTTAGCAGGAGGAACAATTTGATTTGTTCATGGGGTTTCAGAAGTTTTCCTCCCTGCTCATCTGGCCTCATCAATTTGGGCCTGGAGGGGTACAGTCTATCTTGTTGGGAGCACATGGAGGAGGAGCGTTTTCAACTCATGAATGTGGGGATACAGAGAGAGAGGAAGGGGCCAGGGTTCCAATATCCCCTTCAAGGACATGCCCCTAATGACCTGACTTCCTTCTACTAGACCCCACATCCTAAAGGTTCCACCACTTCCTAATAGTATTACAGGAAGGTGACCAAGGCTTTAACACACAGTATTTGGGGGACATTTAAGAAACGTCCATAATAAGGAAAAGAACCATAATAAGAAGTCAGGGCAGAGAACAAGGACACCAGGAATGTAATAACTGTGGTTTTATCCAAGCAATGCCTCAAGAGTCTGGTCTAGCTGCAATCAACAGGGGAGAGTCCTGGAAAGAGATATGCTTGAGCTCTGCCTTGGATGATGGTGTGGTTGACAGAATGATGCCCCCCAGAGATAATCCACATCATGATTCCTGGAATTTGTGAACATGTTACATGGCAAAATGGAATTAAGTTTGCAGATGGAATTAAAATTGCAAATTAACTGACCTTAAAATAGATCAGCCTAGATTCTCCAAACGGGCCCAATGTCATCACATGGTGCTTGTGTTAGAATGTTAATCCTCAAGGCAGCAGTGATGAGAAGTGGGACCTTGAAGAGGTCATGAGGGATCTGTCCTCATGGATGAATCAATGTCATCACCCAGGAAGTGGGTTTAACTCAGGAGTTGGCTTGTTAAAAATTGAGTTTGGCCCCTTCTTGGGATCTCTGTCACCTACCCTCTCACCATGTGATGGCTTCCACATGTTATGATACAGCAAGAAGGCCTTCATCCAATATGGCTCCTTAATCTTGAACTTCCCGGTCTCCAAAATTGTGAGCCAAGTCAATTTCATCACAGGTATTCTGTTATTGCAGCACAAAAGAAACTAAGACATGTGAGGCCTAAAAAGTGGAAGAGGGAAATAGCAGAGGAGGACTGGGCAATGCCATGTGAGAAAGACCCAACCCACTGTCCCTGGCTTTGAAGATGGAAAGGATCCAAGAGCCAAGGAAGATGGGCAGCTTCTAGAAGCTAAAAAAGTTAAGACAACAGATATTGTCCTGGAGCCTTTGAGAGGAACATGGCCTATTAGCACCTTAATTTTATCCCAGTAAGACTCATATCATGAGTGGCCTGCAGAAAAAGACATGCCCGGGGTGAGCTGCAGGGAAGGGGTGGACCTCAGAGCTGCAGAGCCTGGTATTCCAGAGACAGAGGTGGCAACTTTATTTTGGGGCACTGCAAAGACATTGGGGCACGTGTGCATGTGGCATATGAAGTGTGTCTTCACCAGCTCCCTGCTGTTGAGAGTCACTTTAACACCTTGTTCCTGATACCCCTACAGGTCTTCCTGCACCCCTGCTTAGCACTGCCAAAGGCATGCCACTCTGTCACTCTGTCTTCACAGTGAGCCAAACGGTAGTACGTATCAGAACTGAGAGAAGGGAAAAAAAATCTCAGTCCCCCCTGAAGGTGAAGATCACTTTATGCATTCCCATTAAAAGGGAGAAGTGAAAAGCATGAAGTCGCATGCCAACAGGGGAAAAGAGTCGAACCCAGAGTGACCTTGACAGGAGCAGGCACCAGCAAATCTCTGGCCCTGGCTCTCAACACTGAACTCCTGGAGAGACCTGGGATGTCTGCGCAGGGATCCCACCATGTTTAGACATGTCCCTAAACCTCAGCCCCAATCCCTGACAGCCTCCTGGACATGCCTTGGGCTCTCAGTTCATCCTGTTCCAAACATAGCTTGTTATCTTTCTCCCAAATCTGCTCCTCTTCTCACATCATGATCCTCTACCCAAACAAGGAAACCAGAGTCTCACGCGGCTGCTCTGTTCCTCGGATCCCACCCTTCTGCACCATCCTCAGCTACTCAGCCTCCTGTCCCAGTCATTTCTATTTCTGTACCCTCCACCCCCTCCACCAATGAACTTCATCCAGCTCTCATTATTATTATTTTTTTAGTTGTAGATGGACACAATAACTTTATTTTATTTACTTATTTTTATATGATGCTGAGGATCAAACCCAGGGCCTCACACATGCAAGGCAAGCACTCTACCGCTGAGCTACAACCCAGCCCGCTCATCATTTTTTGCACAGACCATTGCCGTAGCCTTCTGGCTATTCTCCTCTCCAACTCCCTTTCCAATCCACCTTCTATGGCTCCCATAGGTTGTTCCACTTCTACATGCAAAACTGATGATGGAATTTCCCTTTCAAAAATCCATGAGTAGCTTCCCTCTCAAGGCTGGTGAACAAGGCATTCCAAGACTTGCCCCTACCTAGCTTTATCCATTCACCACTTAACCACTCCTACGCCCCATTCTCAATTCTTTCCTTCAAGGTTCCAGGCTATTTCACATGTCCTTGGCTCTGAAAATTCTCTCTGCCTTGCCTCCCTGAGGAACTCTTACTTGTCCCTGCTCACCCAGCTCATGTGTCCCTACTTCAGCCCTTCTGCCGATGGATTCACACACCTCCTTCATACCAGTGTTGCACACTCACTCCTGGAGAGCAGGGACTGTGTCTTCTTTATCCTTGAAAACTCAGGGCCTAGGACAGCGATGTCCTTGGAATGAGTGAAACTGTGGATGGCCCCCATTGCAGGCCGGGAGAGGCTGTGCAGATGGCTGGAGGGACTGGTGATGCAAAGGAGGAGAGATGCTTCCCTTCTGGGCCCTGGAGCCCTTGCCCAGGCAAGTTCTGGGCCTCTAGATCCAGCAGACAAACACACACTGAATGCCAACGTGGAAGTCCATCAGAATAACAAATGAACTACAAAAATATAAATATCTGTCTTGGTGGTGTCATGGGATAGAAGTTCCTGCCTGCTTTGGGAACTGGAGAGAGTCCAATTCTGCATTTTGTCCTCTTCTGGAGAGAGGCCCTACCTGGACTCAGGCCCACCAGGCTTCAGAAACTGAAAGAGCCAGCAGGCAAGGACATCAGAAGCATCACTGCTGCGCCAGGGGCTCTCTATGCACAGAGAGCTGAGAGATGACCTCACTCTCTTTTTTTATTTATTATGATTGAGGTAAAATTCACATAACATGAAATTCACCATTTTAAAACTGTACAGTTCAGTGACTTCTAGTACATTCACAATGTTGTGCAACCATCACTGCTATTTCAGAACGTGTTTACTACAAAAGGAAATCTGTGTCCATTAGGTACCCACTCGCCCTCCCTCCCCTCCCAGCTCCTGGCAGCAGCAAATCTACCTACTGCTTCTATGGATTTGCCTATTCTGGTTATTTCATATATATGGAATCCTATAATATGTGGCCTTTTGTACCTGTCTTCATTCGCTTAACATAATGTTTTCAAGGTCCATCAGAACTTCATTCCTTTTGAAGGAATGCCATTTATCAGTTGATGGACATTAAGTTTGCTTCTACTTTGGGGCTATTATAAATATTTGGCAGCAATAAACATCTGTGAGCAAGTTTTTGTGTGGACATATTTTCATTTCTCTTGGATACATATGTGGCTGGGATTTAAATTGCTGGGTCAAGTGTTAGACTTTTTTTTTTTTTTTTTTTTTTGAGGAACCCACCTTTCCATTTTTGAGGAATCAGCTCTTCTGGAAAAGCCCTTACTGAGACCCCAGAGTTAACTGAATCCCTGTCCAGTTCCCCAGAAGCCAGACTAATTGCAAAATAGCCTTTCATCTCCTGTAGCAACCTGTGTGGCTGAACCCTAGAAACTGGCAAGGGGTGATGGGGAATTAAGAAAGACACACAAACATTTAAAAAAGAAAGCTGGGACCAAGTGGGGTGCTGACCTCCAATGGAGGAACAATGACCCAGAGTTAGAACATCATATTTATTATATAGTTTTATCATCAAAAGGTTATTTGTGGGAAAGTTTTACAAAGCAGAAACCTGAAGGATGAAGGACTGGCAAGACGTTAGGGTTATCTTGTTATGCTCAGAAATCTCTATCCCCAGCAACTAGTGCCTGAGCACAGAACTTCCTCAGGCAGGGCATCCCCTTAGCTCCTGGGCAATCTTGTCCTGCACCTTTGCACAGAAAGTTCCTAGAGCAAAGCATAGCCACAGCTCTGAGGCAGTCAGAGACTATGATCAAGTTACTGCTCTCCACAATCTCCTAGGGTACTAGGTACTTCCTGTGAGGAGCAGGGACCACAATTGTGAAAAAGCTCTGCCCTGGTCATGTTCACTACCCAGGGGCCAGACAGTAAGATGAAGGCCATCCTGGGTATAGTGCCTCTGGGCAAGGACATGAGGGGAAAAGCATATCAGAGAGCACTGGGAAGGCTTCTCCAGGAAGTAATGTGTGAGGTAGGACTTGAAGAACATGTAGTTTTCTAGGGTTGGAGCAAAGACAAGTGTAAATTTTCAGGCTGCTGAAAATAGCATGTGCAAATGAAGGGAAGATGTAATGAGAAGACACACCATGTTCAGGGATCTAGAATTAAGTGAGGGTTTTGTGTTTTTTACTGCTGGCTTTGAGTCTGAGGAGGGGGAGTAACAGGCCATGGAGGATGGGCTGGTTGAATGTGAAGGCCTGTGAGCCTGACTCTGGAGCTGCCAAGACCCTGCCTTGTTCTGTCTGTCAAATACCAGTCTGGTCCTGCTCCTCAGACTCATGCTTTGAGGCTGAGCTGTAATTGTTGCTCTCAGACCTTCAACCTGCCCAGACCTCTGCATATCATGTAACTCCAGACCGGGCCCAACTTGGCCTTTGTCTGCCTTGTATCTATCCCTGCTGTGCCCTGCTGGTCCTCATGTTCTACCCCAGAGGATTCTCTAGCCCTCTGGCTTCTGCAGAAAGAAGCCCTCATTTCTTTTCTTTTTTATTGATACATTATAATTGTACACAGTGGTGGGATTTGTTAGTATATGTGCAGAATATAACACTATAATTTGGCCCATATCCCTCCCCAGCACTTCCCCTTTCCCTCTCCCTTCCCATACCTTGGGTCCCCTTCCTCTATTCTACTCATCTCCCTTTGCTCTTCATGCCATCCCCCAACATACACCTTTCCTTTCATTTCTTTTTAGCTTCCACATGTGAAAGAAAACATACAGTCCTTGATAGAAGCTCCCATTTATGATCAATAAAATGGTTCCCTTGAATTTGGCCAGTTTCTTCTCCTTTCTACCTGCCAATGAGATCCAGACTCACTGTTTTTCTTCATCTATTCACTGTTTTTCTTCATCTTTTCTTTATTTTTCTCCATCATTCTTCCATTTGTAAGTGGAAGAAAGTAGAGATGCCCCACATGGCCTTCTTACCTAAAGTATCTAGAAGACAGGATGCGGGAGGAGCCTGTGGTTCCCAGTTGCACTGAAGTGAGGGCTGCAGGGAGCACATCTTGGGAGGAGTGCCATTGAAGGCATCAGGGACCCCTTCGTTCTCAGCCTGATGGGTTTCCCCACACAGCTTTTAGATTCTGACTCTGTTACCAACTAATTGGTCGAATTTTTGCAGAACCTGCAGGAAAGGCCCCAACACTAGAAAATAGACACCTAAGATGCTTATTTCTATCATCTAGAAAGCCAGTAAATTGGAACCCTTCTACACTGCTGGGGGGAAGATAAAATGGCCCAGTCTCTGGAAAGCACATTTTAAGGAACAGCACTAGAGCTGGTGACAGAGGGAAACAGTCACAGGCTGAAAGGAGGAGGCTGAAGCCAGGAGTTGGCAAACTGAAGCCCACAGCCAAATCCAGCCCACCACCTGTTTTTGTATGTCCAGGAGCTAAGAATGGATTCTATATTTTCTAAATGTTGATTTTAAAAATCAAAAGAAGAAGAATATTTTGTGACTTATAAAAATTATATAAAGTTCAAATTCAGGGTCCATAAAGTTTTATTTTTTAAATAATAATCTATAGTTTTTTCTCTTATTATATAATTATGTACATGATATCCTTAATTTTTCTTCTTGGATCTAAAAACTCAAGTTATTTACTATGCGGCTTTTTACAAAAACAGTTTTCTAACACCTTCCCCAAATTGTGTCAGCATGCTTTGATCTTCTGTGCTCCAGATCCTCACCTAAGGCCAAGCAGCCTAACTGTCCCTTCTCAATTACCAGTCAAGAAGGAAAAGAGCCACCTTTGTCACCCCATCCCAATGCCAGGTTCAATACTCTTGTCTCCAACACTCTCCCCGCCCCCATCTTGTTATCAAAGCCTTTGGAAAATACAAAGCAACACCAACTCACACAAAGGTTGGCAACTCCCACCGTGACCAATGATAAAGACGCAATTGTCCTAAATCTCTTATTTCCTGAGTACCTTACATGCCAGGCACAGGGCTGAATATGTTAAAGACACATCCCAAACACATGGCACAACAGGGACATTGGTCCCTTTTCTTCCCTTTATACTCTTCTGTTTTCATCTGAGTGGAAAGGGAATTTTTAGCATAACACAGAAAACTTATACTAATTTATGTAGCATTGATCATGAATAAGGCATTGTTTTAAATAAGGGTTTCTTGACCTTGATACTATTAATACTGGGGCTGGATACTTCTTTGTTGTGGGTTGTCTTTTGCACAATAAGATGTTTGAGCATCCTTGGTTCCTAGTCACTAGATGGAAACCAACAGCACTTTTCCAAAACCAAAAATGTTTTCAGACACTGCCAAAGGCCCCCTAGGTACAGGACAGGAAATGCCCACAATTAAGAATGTCCCACTACTCTAGCTAGGCCCAGTGTCACATCCCTATACCGAGAGACTCCAGAGGCTGAGGCAGGAGGACAGCAAATTTGAGGCCAGCCTTGGCAACTTAATGAGACCCTGTATCAAAATGAAATTAAAAAGGTTGGGATGTAGCAAAGTGGTAGATTCCCATGACACTCAATCCCTAGTACCAAAAACAAGTAAAAGAACAACAACAAAAGAATCATTACCGTAAATATTTTACAAATAAACTCACAAAAATTCTATGCAATGGTTCTGTTATTATCTTCATTTTAGAGATGAACAATCCTTGGCACAGCCAGGCTAAGTAACTACTCAAGGCCACACAGTTGGTTACTGCCAGAGCAGCATTTGAGCTATGTAGTCTGACTCCTGCATGTTCCTACTACTATAAATTTTAGCAAGTCTCAGAAGCCACAGAGCCTACGCTGGCATAGAGGAGCACAGGGGCTCTCCCTTCTGCTCTTGTAGGATAGAATCACATTGAGGGCTCTGACTTTGACCACAGGGAGCATCAGCAAAATAAAACCAGAATCTGAGAGAGAGAAATGGGCTAGGTAAAGGAAGCTGAGACAGGGCCAGGGCATACCAACCTCTGAGCATCTGTCTAAGGCTGACTCTGTGTGGCCTGGTGGGAAAAAAACAACAACTCATATGGCCCATGATCCTCTGGACTATGGGTGTTCATGAACAGCTATGCAATTCCCTCCCTCTCTCCCCTGTCCCTCCCTGCCACCCTCCTCCTCCTCCTCCTCCTCCTCCTCCTCTTCTATTGATAATGAGCTATATACCTGCCTTTCCAGATTTTGTGGGGTATAACATGAGATATGCGGATATTAAAGTAAACTGAAGCTCAGCTTAATGAAGTAAAACACACCTCCCACTGGAGGGACCTCTAGGACAGCTGGGATTTTGTTTCAGTGACTGCTATTGGCTGCAGATAAATCAGATGCAGAGTGAATTCACTAAATAGGAAATCGTTCTTACCCCTCCTGGAAGGGTCAGATGTAATCACTCTGGGATCACTAGCTGGTTTTCCAACACAGTTGCCATTCCAGCTTTCTTCTGTCTTTGAGTTTCCTCATCTGTAAAATTGGGAAAAAGAATAGTATTCACAGTGTTGTTGTGGGGATAGAATGAGCTAGCACGTGTGAAACACTTAGAACAGTTTCTGGGGCATGATAAGCTCTCAATAAACATTAGCTATTTGGGGCTGTTGCTATTTCCTGAATATCTACTACTTGCCAAATCCTCTGCATTTTCTTCTCTAACCCTTGTAACAAATGCATGAAAGAAACAAGAGTCCCCCAGGAGGTACGTGTTTAGGAGGGATCCCAGGCTCCACTGCCTATTATTTGGCCATTTCATCTTAACTTCACTCCCTTGAATCATGAATACTTCTAATCCTCTGGAGTTTCTTTAAAGAAAATATCTGTAAGAAACGCCTTGAAGGTCTATTCAGCAAGTAGCTTAGCAGTTGATACGGGGGCAGCGATTAGTGGAATCAGCATATAGGGATGTCAAAGACAAAGGTTCTACCTCCCACTTCTGGTAAGTCTTGCCCTGGGTTCAGTTCCAAGTTCTGAGTGAATATTATAATCTAGTTTCTACTCATTCTTGCTTGATCTACAAATTGGCTCAACTGTCTCAGGTATTAAAAGAAATGTGTTAATGGTGTTTCAGGCATAAAGCAGAGGCTGTTGCACATGGAGCATGCAGTGATCAATTAGGTCAAGTTGAAGTGACCTAGAAATTCAGGGGGAGAAGAGTTTCTAGGGAAAGGGGGCACTAGAGTTTGCTGAGGAAAGTCAAGTACAACGACCAACCAGGATCCTGACTTTAGGGAGATCCCTTGTCTTTCAAGGGACAGCGAAATCCAAAGCAGCCAGCAGGGGTGAAGGCATGAGCTCAGTGGCAGAGGCCAAAACAGACCAGAGCCCCTCTGACAGCCCCTTTCCACTGTGGCAGCAAGACAGAGCCAGTAGGGACCACCCCCGCCCCAATCAGATTTAGTTTGACTACTGGAAGTGCAGCCTAAGTGACATGATATATTCCTGGAAGTGCTCTGAAAAATGTAAAGGCTTATTTCCATAGAAAAAATTCTACTTCCAGAAATATTTCCTACAGAGATAATGTCAGACAGATTTTGCATTGTGGCATTGTTTGTAATACTAACAAATTTGGGATCAACCAAAGCATTCATTTAAATAGTTAATTAAAAACAAAGATGCACACCAGAATTTACTAACACAAAAATATGCTTCTGACATGTAATTACATGGTGAAGAAAGCACATTCCAAAGCAGTTATGTTAGAATATGTACTATTGATATGAAAATAAAAAAATATATATATAAACACACACACACACACACACACACACACACACACACTTAGAAAACTATTGGCAGAAAGGCAAGAATATGGACAAACACAGAGATTTCTGAAACATTGATACCAAAATGTTGCCATTTTCTTATCTTCCTATAAAGTTCCCAAAGAGCCAGATTTCTCCCTGTTGGAGTGGCAATTTAAAGATAAGCAAGGAAGGAGGCCATAATGATCCATATGGTCATGGATTAGAGTTGGAGACATCAGTAAGAACTTATGCTTAATTATATACAGATTGTTACATACTGAAATATTTATAGATCTTTGTTCTGTATGTGTTGTTAGGCACATTACAATTGCTCTGCCAGCTGAGAAGGTCTGGAAGAAATGATATTCCCATAGTGAGCAGCCATCTAGAACCAAGATTGATCAGTCTTTCTCTCTCTGTCTCTTCCTTCTTTCCCTTCTTTCCTTCCTTCCTTCTTTCTTTCCTTCCTTCCTTCCTTCCTTCTTCCTACTCTAGACTGTTTGGCAGTGTTTGTATAAATTGATTATATGCAGAACTTGTGACACAGTAATTCTATTCCTAGCTATATACCCTACAGGAATACATATATAGGAAAATGTGCACAAGAGTACTCATAGTAGAAGCATTTGTAATAACCCAAATATAAAATAACTCAAATGTCCCTCAACAGTAGACTAGATAAATAAACTATAAAATGTGGAATATTCTTATAATAGCATACTATATGCAATGAAAAATGAGTAAATTAAAACTACATTACACAAATTTCAGATCTTTGTTTCTAATGTGATGCTCCAACAAAAGGAAGAAGGATTTCTTGAAGAAAGGGCTGGCTCTAAGACTGGGGAAAGAAATACCCTATAATTATAATAATGAAAATAATAATAGTAATAATAAGTATGGTTTAGTCCAGAGTACCTTGTAAGGGCAGAAAATAAGGAAATATGTATTGCTTAATGACAGGGACACATGTTGTTAGGCAGTTCTATCATTGTGTCAATGATTTAGCTTACATAAACCTACATGGTATAATTCAATCACTCAACCGACCTTTTGATATAAACAGGAAACACAGTAAACACCAAATATATGAAGCACCAAATCTTATGTTGGTAGAACGCAACATACTATTTTATAGTAAACTTTTTTTATAAGTAGAAGGAATACACTCAGATAATGATAAAAACAATGGTTTAGAAAAGACACACACCAGTTGCAGTCATTTATTATCACTATCAAGTATTATGTACTATTCATAATTTATGTCCTTTGCTTTCATATGAGTGACAGTGCAGTAGATTTGTTTACATCACCACAAACGCCTGGGTAATGTCTTGAGCTACAACATTATGATGACTACATCATTGGTAATAAGACTTTTTCAGTTCCATTATAATCTTATGGAGCCACTGTCATATTTGATCTGTCATTGACCAAAATGTTGCGTGACAGTCCTAAAAAATGCACATAATAGCAGCATGTCAATGAAGCTCAGGAGCCAGCAGACATGACTCCCAGTGGTCAATCTGGAACGATTTAAACATCATAAAATCATACTGGTCTATGACCAAATATAAAATAAGTATCCATGAGACCATACTGAAAAACTAAGTGATTGAAAAAATTAACAAATGCTGGGGAGGGAGGAGAGGGGAATGACCCATGCAGAAGAATTCCACATAATTTCTGTACATAATCTGCCCTCAAGGAACATAACTTTTTATTTCTCGAGTGTGGTTGTGCTTAGTGACTTCTTTTCAAAGGGTGCAGTATGGTAATAAAGAAGAAAACAGAGTAGCTGTTCAGTGGAGGGATCTGACAAATACACCTCAGCCGGGCAATCAACATCAACATCAACAATCAAGAATCACGTTGATACTCCACAGCCTTGATATGATGTGATGAAAATGATACTTCACCCCCCTATGATTTTCCTCCTCAAAAGGCATAACCCCTGTCTAATCATGAGGCAAATCCCAGACAAATTCTCATAGAGGAGCACTCTACAAAATACCTGCTTCGTGTTGCTCAAAAATGCCAAGAGCTTCGACTATAGGGAGAGATTGACCAACTGCCGCAGGCAAGAGGAGTCCAAAACCATTCCAAACATAAGGGTTCTTTTTAAAGTTCCCACAGAATGACTTTTCCTTCACAAAAGAATCCACACACACACAAAAAAAACAAAACCCAACAACAACAACCTTCTATCTCAACTTTTAACAATATAGAAAATCAGTAAAAGCTTTGAAAATAAAACTTTCTCTTAAAGGGTTTCCAATACTTGGATAAAATTCTTACATAGGGCTTAAGGTCAAAGTTCTTGGGGTTTTTTTGGGGAGGGGCACAGAAAGATTTCCCCAAATGTATCAGAGGGAGACACAATCCCTCTGGGGTGGGGTGGGCTGGAGAGGGCTTGAGCTCCCTTTGCTGGGCTCTTTGGCTTTCTGCATGTCAGCCTCTTTTTGTGAGAAGGCAAAGCCAACCATTTCCAGCTGTATTTGCAATATTTTCCTATGCTCCTGGTCCTTCTGTGCACTTGGTCACTGTATGTCCAAGGAGCAGACCCACCCAAAGGAGCCCTGCAGGGAGGCCATGGAGTCTCCAGATTGTCAAATACCAGGGTCAGATTCCCTCAGGCTTCTGACTCACTGGAGATAATGGACATTTTATCATGAGCACATCTGGATGGCGCTGGTCCCTGAAACCTCCTGAAGATTCCTCTGGCCCCTACGCCAAGTGAGACATGAGAATCTTGAGAGGCTGCACTTCTATGAGTCAACTGATGGGGGGCAAGCCTTGGAATTGTTTTATTTCTTCTTATTGATTTTATATGTATGCAGCTCGATTAAGTAGAATTATAACAAATTGCCCAATGACCCATGAAACACACTGTGAAAAATAATTCTTCTGACTAGTCAGAGAAGTTCCTAAATTTAGATTTAGAGACAAGGTCAGAAAAATGACATCTTTGAAAAACCAAAAATAACAAGAATCAATATTCCACCCCATGGCAACTTCTCATCCCTGTTAAGTCATTCACCCTCCGAGATGTTTGGCAAACATATTACAGATAAGACCTGGAGCGACTCCCAAATCCTGTCAAGGGCGCTGGGGAATCTTCTGTATTTTTCACAGGACACAACTAATCTCCAAATGCACTTTAGCTTATTGAGACGAGCTATGGCTGTGACATTGTACCATGCTAATGACGAATACAAATGCGAAGTTCTGCATGGAGCCCAGAGATGGGGTAATTGAAGAAGTCCTGGTCAGGGCTTTGAAAATAGGTCTAACTTTTTAAATAGTTTGACTAATTTATGGCTTGGGTTACCAGAAAAGAATCTTTCCCAATGGAACTGGGACAGTTCTTCTAGTTCTATTGCAGAATGCCCCACAAAATCAGGCAACCCTGCAAATCCCCCAAGGGAACTTGGGAAGACACTAGCAGGGAAGTGATCCAGGGAGATGGGCGTAGCATTCATTTACCACAAAGCTGGGGATCTCATTCTAGAAATCCTATCTTGATGTGTTTATAAATCCACATCCTTCTGGTTTAGGAAATGTTTCTCCACACTCCAGAGCTAAGGCACATCCGTCGGTACTAAAGCAAGTCAATTCCCAAAGTGGAAGATGCTGAACAAAGATGTCCCCACTAAGGTCCACTCCAAGAAGCCTACTTAGGCAGCCAGCTGAAGCTTCTAATGCGTCCTCACAGGAACCAGTTCAAAAAAGAAGGCACTGCATATTAAATTCTGCAAGTTCATCTATTTAACTCAAGATGCTTCTTAGATTCATCTGTTTTGGGTAGTATAGTCAGTGAAGATGGATTCATCTGGCTTATTCATATCTTTCCTTAATTGTGTTTGATCTTTTAACTTCATACAGAAAAAAAGAGGGTTGTGTCTTCTTAAATGCAATGAGCTACTAGGAGGATTCCACCCAGTGGTTTTTCATCAGTGAAGGAACTATGGCAAAAAAACCTTTGTACTATAAGCCCAAACCCTGAGCTCATGTTGCACAGAGATTCTTAAAGCTTCATTTGTACCCAATAATCATCTTCTGTGGCTTAAAAATAACTCTACAAAAATTTTCAATATATTTTGAAATTTTTTTTAGAAAACATTTGATCTTTGATTTTTTGGGATTGGCTGACTTCACTTAGCATGATAGTCTCCAGATCCATCTGCTTACCAGAAAATGTCATAAAGTCATTCTTTTTTATTGCTGAGTAATATTCCATTGTGTATATATAACACATTTTCTTTATCCAGTCATCTGTTGAAGGACCCCTAGGTTGATTCCATAGCTTAGCCATTGTGAATTGAACTATAAACACTGATGTGGCTGTGTTACTGTAGTATGCTGATTTTAACTCCTATGGATATATGCTGAGGAGTGGGATAACCAGGTCAAGTGGTAGTTGCATTCCTGGTTTTATGAGGAATCTCCACACTGCTTTCCATAATCATGGCACCAATTTGCAGTCCCACTAGCAAGCATGAGTGTACCCTTTTCCCCACATCCTTGCTACCACCAAAATAAGTTTGTAAAAGAAGCCATTTGGATCTTCTCCTGTCTGCTAAGACAACCATCACTTTTTTAAAAAAAATTCAGTTGTAAATGAACATAATCTTTTATGTATTTATTTTTATGTAGTGCTGAGAATTGAACCCAGTATGAGCACATGCTCTATCACTGAACTATAGCCCCAGCCCCTAAGCATCACTTTTCTTCCCCTACTTTGCTCCCAAAGAAATTCTAAGGCTCTGGTTATACTCAGCTTCCCTCTTGGTTTCTGTAGGACTCCTTGTGAACACACACCCTGATATGTTTAAAACATTTGCCAGCTGTAAAATGCCTTTTCTAGGCCCCTTTATAAAAGAATATTCAAATTGGGGATTGTGCTGTTATGAATTTCTGGAACAAAAGTCTTGGAGGCGACAGCTGCTCTCTTCCTACTGCTGTAACAGGAACTTGGCAGCACTGAGATGAGCCTGAGGATCTCCCAAGAGCAGAGTCCACCGAGTCCTGACCTATGCATGATCCAGAGATCCCCTAACAGGTACAGATAATCCCATGGGTTGGGCTGAAGAACCTCTCCTTCTATGAATCACACTAGAAGGAGACAGAGACAGAAAAAGAGAAAGAGAGGTGGAGACAGAAACTGACAAAGAGGAGAGACTGAGACAGAGGGACGGGGTGCTCTCCAAGGTCCTGGACAACATGCCCTACGTATCCGATGGCCCCTCTTAAAGGCAGTTGCCCAGGGCAGACATACTGCTACTTCCCTAGGGTGTGACTTGGCATCTGGAATACCAGGAGGAACTTGGGCCAGATACACTCGGGTTTTAATGTCCAAAGGAATAAGGCAGGGATTATCCAAAGGAGAATAATAATGGACATTTTTGGCACAGAACTTTCCGTCAGGTCTCTGGTTTGCTAAGGAGACAACATATTACTACAGGGAGGCACTCAGAGGGGAAGGCCACATCTGCAGCTTGAACAATTCACACTCAAAACCAAGTTGAGGGGCTGAGGTTGTAGCTCAGTGGTAGAGCACTTGCCTTGCTTATGTGAGGCACTGGGTTCTATCCTTAGCACCACATAAAAAATAAATAAAGATATTGTGTCCATCTTTTTAAAAAAAATCTTTAAACAAACAAACAACAACAACAAAAACAAATCAAAGGAGTTGGGGGAAGGCAGTATCAGTTCCATGATTTCCAGCTTTGTTCTAAAGGGCAAGATTACCATAGTTCACGTCTTGAATGAACACTGAACCTCACCCCCCGCCATTTGCTTCTATCATCATTGGAAGAACCAGTAAGTAAAACATTTTAAAATGTAGGCTACAGTAATACAATTACACCATTTATGTCTTCTATTTATTATGTTCTTTGTCACAGTGAATCAATGAAGTATTATTATATTCATTTCATATCTGCATAATTGAAGATATTAAGGGACAAATAACAGGAATATGTAGAAAGAAAGTACTGAGGGTGAATTTGCACCCAGAGGGGTCTAGCTCCAAAACATGCACACTCTTAGCCATGTTATCTTTCCTAATTTCTACTTTCCACAGTTTCTCAGAGTGGCAGCATTTTCGGTCTCAGTCAAGTGGCCCTGTGAGCCAAACCTCCAGAAGGAAATGACACAACACATTCAGGTCTAGTGCCTGAACATTTTGGGTATACTGTCTGCAGAAATGAAACCTATGTTAGTTTAAGTCACATGAACAGAAGACCTTTCTTAAAAAACCAGAGCCTCAGGCTTGCAAGTGTCTGAAAGAGGTACCTAATCTTCACTGGCTATGGCCATACCACCCTGAACGATCTCGTCTAATCTTCATATACATCTTAGAAATTCTGACTGTTGCAAGTGTCAGACTAAAATTCATTTTGCATGAGGATCTTGCTTAGAGAAATACTACAAAATATTCTTAGGATTTCCAATAAAGTCTGGAAATTAAAAGTATGTATTTATCTTAGCTTCTCACTGAAATGATTCTAAAATGACAGTACAGAAATCTAAAGGAATAAATCATACGGACAAAGAGAATGAGAAGGGAGAGAATAGGAAGCAAGATGATCACAAGTAATGAAGAAGTGATAGCTCATTAGAGAAAGTCAAAACCCAATTGCTTTCAGAGGGACAGCTAATGAGAAGCAAGCTGATTTGTGCCATGAAGCTCCCAAAAGATTCTGGGTTTGGAGGCACCTGGTACCACTGAAGGCAAGGATGAGGAGCAGGGCCAAAGACAAGCCGATTGGCAGAAGTCTTCAGGAGAAGCATTTACACCCCAGTCCTGTCCTTTATCCTACCCATGGAATCAGGTAGCCAGCCCTCTGATGCCCACTAAAGGAAACAAGGAGTGCATTCCTTGGGGAAATTGAACCATGCATTTCTGGGTCTGGAGACACAAGGTTCTAATGAGTAAAGCACTAGATGAAAATGAGATTCATGAAAGTCTGCATACTGAATAAAGGCCCTTCCTTCACCCTCTCCAGGGGCTGATAAGGTTCTTTTTTTTTTTTTTTTTTTTTTTTTTTTTGGAGAAAATAAAAAATGCCAGGTGTTATAGTTTGGATATGAGGTGTCCCCCAAAAGCTCACATGTGAGACAATGCAAGAAGGTTTAGAGGAGAAATGATTGGGTTATGAGAGCCTTAACCCAATCAGTAAGTTAATCCCATGGTGGAATTAACTGAGTGGAATCTGAAGGCTGGTGGAGTGTGGCTGGAGCAGGTGGGTCACTGGGGTATGTATTTTGTATGTGGTGAGTGGAGTCTCTCTCTGCTGCCTGATCATCATATGAGCCACCTCCCTCTGCCACACTCTTCCACCCTGATGTTCTGCCTCACCTTGAGCCCCAAGGAATGAAGCCAGCAGTCTACGGACCAAGACCTCTAAAACTGTGGGCCCCCCAATAATCTTTTCCTTCTCTACATTTGTTCTGGTTGGTTCTTTTAGTTGCAGCACCAAAAAAGCTGACTTAAACACCAGAGAAAGACTAATCTGTGATGACAATTCAGGGCTGCTTAACAGAAAGTCAAAACCCTGATCAAATTATTTTATTCAAAAATTTTGGATTTTCCATTTCAAAATTATCTGATGTACAAAAAAAACAGTAAATTCTTACTTAGAGTTACCATATACCTTTCACTCAGCTTCCCCAATTTATGTTTTACATAGCTAGAGTACAATTATCAAAGACATAAAATTAAATTAGCATTGCTACCATACTATTAATTAATTAATTTATAATCCTTATTCTAATTTCATCAGTTTTCCTTCTCTGAAGTCTAGGGTTTAATCCAGGCCCCCAGGTTGCACTTAGTTATCATAACTCCTTAGTCCCCTCCAGTTTAGGACAAATTTCCATTATTACTTTTGTCTTGAATGACTCTTTCAGATATCATGATATATCATGTCCACAACTTGCTTTTAAATGGTCTAGGAAAAAACTCTGCCTATTGTATCTATGACTTTTATGTAAGCTTATGTTTGTTTTAAAAATTTAAAAAATAGCTGGGCATGATGTTGTACATCTGTATTCCCAGTACTTTGGGTGGCTGAGGCAGGAGGTTCCCAAGTACAAGACCAACCCTGAGTAACTTAGTGGAACCCTGTCTCCAAAAAAATAAAAAATAAAACTAGGCTGAGGATGTGGCTCAGTGGTTAAGCCCTGAGTTCAATCCTCAGTACCAAAATAATAATAATAATAATAATAATAATTTTAAAATAATTAATTAATAAAAGTTACAGGGGGTTGTATTAGTCAGCTTTTCATTCCTGGGACCAAAATATCTGACAATTCTTGTGCTATGGGTGTCCTATTAAGGAATTTGGAGCCCGACCCCACAATATGTAGATCGGAGCCAACTTTTTCTTCTATCAGACTTACTTAAACTAAAAAGTTTTTTCTCAGCAAGAGAAACAATAAGAGAGGTAAATAGGGAGCCTACATCATGGGAACAAATTTTTACTCCTCACACTTCAGATAGAGCCCTAATATCCAGAGTATACAAAGAACTCAAAAAATTAAACAATAAGATAACAAATAACCCAATCAACAAATGGGCCAAGGACCTGAACAGACACTTCTCAGAGGAAGACATACAATCAATCAACAAGTACATGAAAAAATGCTCACCATCTCTAGCAGTCAGAGAAATGCAAATCAAAACCACCCTAAGATACCATCTCACTCCAGTAAGATTGGCAGCCATTCTGAAGTCAAACAATAATAAGTGCTGGCGAGGATGTGGGGGGAAAGGGTACACTTATACATTGCTGGTGGGACTGCAAATTGGTGCAGCCAATTTGGAAAGCAGTATGGAGATTCCTGGGAAAGCTGGGAATGGAACCACCATTTGACCCAGCTATTGCCCTTCTCGGACTATTCCCTGAAGACCTTAAAAGAGCGTATTACAGGGATACTGCCACATGGATGTTCATAGCAGCACAATTCACAATAGCCAGACTGTGGAACCAACCCAGATGCCCTTCAATAGATGAATGGATAAAAAAAATGTGGCATTTATACACAATGGAGTATTACTCTGCACTAAAAAATGACAAAATCATGGAATTTGCAGGGAAATGGATGGCATTAGAGCAGATTATGCTAAGTGAAGCTAGCCAATCCCTAAAAAACAAATGTCAAATGTCTTCTTTGATATAATGAGAGCAACTAAGAACAGAGCAGGGAGGAAGAGCAGGAGGAAAAGATTAACATTTAAGAGACATGAGGTGGGAGGGAAAGGGAGAGAAAAGGGAAATTGCATGGAAATGGAAGGAGACCCTCATTGTTATACAAAATTACATATAAGAGGTTGTGAGGGGAATGGGAAAAAAACAAGGAGATAAATGAATTACAGTAGATGGGGTAGAGAGAGAAGATGGGAGGGGAGGGGAGGGGGGATAGTAGAGGACAGGAAAGGCAGCAGAATACAACAGTTACTATTATGGCATTATATAAAAACGTGGATGTGTAACCGATGTGATTCTGCAATCTGTATTTGGGGTAAAAATGGGAGTTCATAACCCACTTGAATCTAATGTATGAAATATGATATGTCAAGAGCTTTGTAATGTTTTGAACAACCAATTAAAAAAGAGGAAAAAAAAACCAAAATATCTGACAAGAACAACTGAGAGGCGGAAGGTTTATTTTTGATTCCTGGTTTCAGAGGGTCAGTCCATGGTCAGCTGACTCCATTGCTGTGGACCCAAAGTGAGGTGGAGTATAGTGTCATGGCCAAAGGGCCCAGCAGAGGAAAACTGTTCAGCTCATGGCAACTAGGAAATTGGGGGAGGTAGAAGAAAAGGTTTCAAGGAAGACGTACCTTTGAGGGCATGTCCTAAGTGGCCTTCAGCCTCCTTTGGCCATGCCTCACCTGCTTACAGTTAACACCCAGTCAATCCATTCAAACTAGGATGGACTGATTAGGCTGCAGCTCTCACAACCTAATTATTCCACCTGCATTAACATGGGAACTTTTGAGGGGACATCTCATATCCAAACCATAATAGGCTGTGAAACCACAAAAGAAAAAATTTTTGAAGAAGTTAGGAGTTTGGAAATCCAATATCTGAGTTCCAGAAAGATAAAACAGAGTACACAGAGAGGGGGACAAAATATCAAAGAAGCATAAAAGAAGAAAATGTCCTAGACTCTAGGACACAGGCTCTCAGATCCAAAGGCCCACTGAGCACTGAACCTAATATATGGAGAAGACCAAGGAATATCATCATGAAGTTTTAGAGCAATAAAAAAGAGAAGGCACAAAGTATTTCTGAAAGAGTTGAAAAAAAAGTCGTATGCGCTTTACAAGGCAATTTTTGGCTGAAGGGTACATCATTTCTCTTTGCCAAGCCTCAAATCAATAAAATTCTTTTTACGAGACAGTGACTGAAATGTTCAGAACTAGAAGAGACACACATCAATCAAAAGGAGTTTCTTCAACAAAATCCCGCTGTTTTCTACTGCAGATCATGTTAAATTATAATCAGATAATACTCCTTAGTTTCTCAGACTTTTTCTTTAATGAGAATGTTTCTTGAATGCTATCAAAAGTCCCAGTAGACATTTGAGACCTGCCTGTCACTTGTTTGGGGAAGAATGAATGAGAGATGCTTGTCCAAATATAAGGTTCCTAGACAACAGCTTCCAGTGACCAGTCTCCCTTATTTATACCCAAAAATGAAGCATAAAAGCATATGACTGAAGAGATGCCATACAATTGAAACTTTTTCTTTGTATTGTGGGGCTCTAAGAAGTAGATAACTTCAAGGTATTGATCATGTAAAAGTTCTCATGGCATATATAAAGCCCAAAGAAGAAAGCCTCCCAGCCCCCAGCATGGCTTACTGGTATTCCCTCATTTGCCTAGATTTTCTCCTGGGAATGTTGTCCCACGATCTACAAGAATTGGTTCTCCAAATCCACACATTCCCACGTGATACTGCTGAGAATCCCTGCCACACACATAAAGGAAGAGAACCAGAATGTGTCAGACTTTCCAACAGTCAGTCTGTCCTCCATGGGAAGGCTAAGACTGACCTCCATGGCAAAAGGAATAGCTGTATTTTAAGACTAGAGTTGGAAGGAAAGGGAGAGAGAGAGAGCGAGCGAGCTATGATTTTGAATCTTCAACCCTTCAACAACTGGCACAAAATACTCAGTGCAGTCAACAGCACAAGAAACACCCACGAAAGGCACACACCCCATCCCTGGTAAGGGCTTTTAAGGAGAGGAGGCCCACTGGCCAGATGGCCCCAGGCTCACAGTGCTGGTTTGGCCCTTCCTCAGGGCAGACTCAACCTAATTAAAAGAACATCAAGTGGATCCATTCTTCACTTTTGATTCCCTCAAACCAGTACCTTTGTGACCCAAATCACAAAATGTTCAACGTACATGACGGCCCTGGGCATTTGGCTGAACTCAGTCCTTAGCTGGTGAGCTGACTGGAAGCAGTTCAGGTGAGTTCTTCCCCAAGGCTGACTTCCTGACTTTTTAAGCTCTCCCATATTTCTTGAATGTTCTGCTCATGGTTTCTTACCTTTATCACTGTGTGGTCTACATTCTTTTCAAAGATGGTATATTTTGTGTTCATTGTCTGAGGTCCTGTCCTCCAAGTGGTCTATTCTGTTGATGATGCTTTCAATTGAAATTTCAATTTGGTTCATTGTTTCCTTCATTTCAAGGATTTCTGTTTGGTTTTTCTTTAGAACCTCTATCTCCCTATTGAAATAATCTTTTGCTTCCTATATTTGCTTATGTAGCTCTTTGTCAAAATGATCTTTTGCTCCCTATATTTGCTCTCTTATATTATCCTTTAATACACAGAACATTTTAATTATGTACATCCTGAATTCCTTCTCTGTAATTTCTTCTGCTGTGCTGGCCATGGATTCTAATAATGTGGTGTCTTGATTTGTTTGGGGCACTTTCTTCCCTTGTCTTTTCATGTTGCTCTGTGGATCTGAGACATTGCTGTTTTTACCCTATAGGCTTTGTAGCACCCCTGTAGGGTTCCAATACCTCTCCTTTGAGGGGAAGGACAATGTTAACAGATTCCCAATATAAACAAAATACCATCTAAAAATAAATAGTTGTTACTAAGATGTTTACAGTGTGGCCACAATGTACAGAAATAGTAAACTCAATTATTATCTACAATATAATCAGTAGGTTTGTAATGGGTTACAGTTTCTGATGGTGGACAAAGAACCAGCGGTGAGGTGTAGGAAGATATACTACGGAGGTAGGAGATGAGGATAATGAGTTATTATATCTTAGGAA
Organism: Callospermophilus lateralis; assembly: GCF_048772815.1. NCBI lineage: Eukaryota > Metazoa > Chordata > Mammalia > Rodentia > Sciuridae > Callospermophilus > Callospermophilus lateralis. Next base: position 65,279,407 of record NC_135307.1, on the reverse strand, counting down.
GTGTGGAAGAGAAATCTAAAGAAGAAGGTTAGTAGCAGGAGAATAGAGAGGTAGCAATTTTGGGAAGACAAGTAAGTGGGAAGACAGTAGAGTACACAAAACACACATGTATATTAAGAAAATAAAAAATGTTAAAATAGTAAAAATTGGAGAGAAAAAAAGAGAAAACAACAACAACCAAAGAATATACAACACAACTGTAATATACTATTCAGTCATCTCAGTCCTCAATATCCTAATTCATGCAAAATATTTGGTTTCACATATGTTGGGGATGTGAGGGCGGGAGAATAAAGAGGGGGAAGAAAGAAAAAAAACCTCAAAGGAAGAAACAAGGATTATTTTGGTTGGAGATCAGTATCTTTCCTGCTTCCCTTCTCATTCAGTAGGTGAAGCTATCTGTTCTTAGTTGGTGTCTCCACCCTCAAGACGGGGTATAAGGGTTAGTCTTGGGGGCAGGGTACCTGGAGATGGGATATGGCACCCACTGGTCCCTTGGAAGACTGCACCTTAAGGATCTCCTTTGGGGTCTGCTCCTATGATATGGGCGCTGGGTCATATCTACTCATCTTGCCTGTAGACCTCACGGTTCCTGCCCTCTAGATTAGTCTCTAAGTGTATCTCCCTCACCCTCTCCCTTTCTACTTGCTAATCAGGAACCTTTCTCTCCGGGGGTCTTGTGTGTTGCACTCTGGTGGCTGTGCACCTGTCACAGAGGGCTGTTTTGAATTGGGCAGTCACTCTGCTGAGTTAGCAGCTTCTGGGGATTGGGGGGAATTAGAAAACTATGGGTACCTGGTTATCTGGTGTTCCAAACTGGTAGTTGTCATGACTAAAGATGGTGGTGGAGGTGACCCAATATGGAGGAATCTGCTTTCAGTGATGGGGTGTCGGGTCGGGTGGGGAGAACCAGGCAATGGTGCTGTGCAGTGCATTCAGAGATGAGCTCTGTGGTGTGCATTGTTGCGGCTGTCAGCTTTCTTCAGAGCCTGTGATGTCCCCAGGTACAAGCAGACTCCTGAAGTGGGGGACTGTGGCAGTAGCTGCTGAGGCCCAAGATGGAGGCAACCGGGGGAGCCCCGTATTGGTAGATGGGGGCCCACACGTGAGTGAAGGCCAGAGTTCCTGCACATGGGTAGCAGCTGAGTGTCCTTCATGGGAGCCGCGTCTGGGAATTCTGTGCAGGTGCTGATGCTGGTGGTCCTGCTAAGGCACCCATGAGACCTGCGTGGGCGAGGAGTCAGGAGTCACTTCCTAACGCTGAGGCACAGTGGCTGTGATTCCTGCGCAGGATCAGCTGTGGAGGGGACCTCTATCACTCTTAGCAAAGCAGTATTCCCATTAGTTGAAACCCAGGTCACAGAGGGAGCACAGGGTGCTGCCTCCTCTGGTCCGCCATCTTGGATCCCTGACTTAAGTTCTGGTTCTGTCTGTTCTATTCTGAAAAGAGACTGAACAGGGAGGAAAAAAAAAAAAGTGACTTCCCTCCTGAGCCTCAAACAGCTGGTCCAAAAAAATCCCTGCATTCTTCCCTTCTGCTCCACATTAGGCTGTGCTTGCAGGTCACCAGCTGGGGAGCCTCTTTCCCAGCAAGATGCTGCCCCAGGCCCACCTTACCACAACTTCTAGAAAGAAAGCCATATGGACTTCCTCTCAAATTAATCCAATTAGGAAGAGGAAGATGACAACAGGAGGAAGAAAACACAAAAATGCGACTAAAAGAAAGACTGCAAAAGGATATTCTCCTAGGCAACAAGAATTTTTATCTCCTTTCCTTCTCCCCTCCCTCAAAATCCTTCTCTTCTGAATCAAATCAGTGGTCATCAAATCAATCAAACCCAGGGTCAGCAGTGGAAATGTTATCATCTCTAGGGGCTGGGATATGATTCCAGAGTGCACAAGGGCCACATTATGCATTGGTGGCTGCAGGAGAACTTGAATGGCGCCAACTAGAGCACAGAAGCTACCAGAAACAGTGCCAGGGAAGAGAAACTTGGGGTCCCTGCAAATCTACTGTCTAGGAACTTATTGTCAAATGTGGTTTATGTTATTATTCAAATTGTTACTCACATGCTTTGTATGTCCTTCTTAAGACTACTATGGCTGGGGAAGCAAGAATTGGTTTCAAATGCACCAGCCACATTCATTGGTCTAGATGGAATCCTTTGACTTAAAGCCCCAGCAGTGCCAAGGAAAATGCTCAGGATTGTGAACTATGTGTCACTCTCAGTGGACAGCTTCAGAATCTTCACCTCATCAATGCAATGCAGGACACCCACTGAAGTTATCTCTACGTCAAGAGAATTTAGACTCAGCATCATGATGTCTCTGCTCTATCTGCTCCTAGCAGTTGGCACCATTGAAGGAAGTCCTTCCCAATTCCTGTTAGTGGATTTACATTTTCCATCTATTCCCAATTATTCTTACCACTCTTTTTTTGCCCTGTGGCCTGATGGAGAGCAGCCTTGAGACCTGCAACCCATTAGCCATCAGGGATATACTAAAATTTGTCTTGGCTTTAATTCCATTCCAAATTTGAGAGCCCTTTTGTATGTTGTCAAGTTCTGAGTCACCTGTTATGAGTCTCAAATTCAGAATCCCATTGAAGAGAAATAACTCCTTTTTAGTTCAGATAGAATTCTTCCAACTGGGCCAGTGTCTAATTAGGATTATTTTGATTATGCCCAAATGGAACAAAATTTAGCCCAAGTCAACATTTACACCCATTTAAGCAAAATGCCTAAGTGTTGGGGGTTCACTAAACTTTAATAACAGCTCAAGGGCTATTTTTGTTTGTTTGTTTGTTTGTTTTCTATGTGCTCTAGGAGTCTTCCTCTGAGATTTCTCCAAGTTGCCCCACTCTTATAAAAATGTGTGCTGGTTTGGTGGCCAATGGAATCAACATTAAGAGACAGTTTTGTTGTTGTTTTGGTACTGGGGATTGAACCCAGGGTGCTTTATCACTGAGCTACAACCCCAGTTACCTTTTAATTTTTATTTTGTAGTTTGAGACAGAGTCTCACTAAGTTGTTTAGGGTTGTGTTAAATGGCTTAGGCTTGTGACCATCCTGCCTCAGCCTCCCATGCTGCTGGGATTACAGGTGTGTGCCACCTTGCCTGGCTAAGAGCAGTTTTTGAAAGTGCCTTCAAGATATTTAACACTTTTTCAATAATAACCCACAGATATCCCACTCTATGGTACTCTATTAATCAGAACAAAAAGCAGCCCCAAACCAATCCCCTCCCTGTGGGCTGTCAGAGTTCACCCTGAGATTTGATGTCCTCTTTTTGAGATTCCATTTTTAAGCTAAAGGACTCCTGCAAAGTTTTTCAGGTGATCTGTTCAGCCAAATGGAATATATTAGTCAGCTTTTCATCCCTATGACAAATACCTGAGAAAAACCATTAAAAAGAGGAAAGATTTCTTTTGGCTCTCAGTTTCAGAGGTTTCAGTTCATAGTTGGCTGGCTCCATTGCTATGGGCCTGTGGTGGGGTAGAGCATCATGGCAGAGAGAGCATAGTGGAACCCAGCCGCCCATCCCATAGCAGCTGAGAATAAGAGAAAGACAGAGGAAGAGGCTAGGTACAAGACATAGTCCCCAAGGACCCATTCCCTCCAACTAGGGTCCTCCTACTACAGTTTCTACCACTTTCCAATAATCCATTCAGCTATGAATCCCTCAATGGATTAATCCATTGATGAGGTCAGAGCCCTCATGTTCCATTCACTTCTCCAAATCCCCACCTCTGAACATTGCTGAACTAGAGAACAAGCTTTTATCACAGGAGCCTTAAGGGGGACATTCCAGATCCAAACCATCACACAGAAGATTACTTTTAGAATCCTTTCTTATTAAGCTACAGCTTAAAGCTTTTCTCCTAACAAAGCTCCTCCGTGGAGACTGGAGGAAGGTCTGCCTTATCCATTCCTCTACCCTCATTCCCTTGCACAATGTCCAATGTACAGTAAGTGCTTGATAAGCATTGCCGGGTTACAGTAATGAGCCAAATCAAATGAGCCAGTCAACATCGAATCAGACCACATCATCAAATTTTAGCCCATATAACATGGTTCACATGTCTGTAAAGAACAAGAGTCTTTTCTTCTCAAGGCCTTTTCTAAAGATGTAAATCAGCCCCTACTTAGCAAAGACTATTTCTCTGTGATCTAAAGATGTGACAAGAATATCACTGTGAATGTTTACCTCCCAACTAGAAGAATCAACCCAATATCTTTCCTTTCCTATATCTTAGAATTTTAAGTTCCAAACATGGGCTCTGGAGCCAGACTCTCTGTTCAGAGCTTGACTTCGCTACTTATTAGCCATCACCTTGGACATATCTCCCAAATTTACATCTTAGTTTACAATCGTAAGGTGGAGTAATAATGGTCTATAATTTAGAGGGCTGTTGTGAGAAGCATTCACTGTGCAAAGTGTTTAACACAGTAGGTGGCACCATTACATACTCAATAAATAATAGCGGCTGTTATTATTATTATCATTATATAACTCTGGCTCAATTTAGTAAAAATAATGTTCATCTCAAAGGGCTGTCAGAGTTCTTATGTTTTCTTTGAAAGGTAATAAAAAATATCACATTACCTGCACCACTTTTCCCTCCCCCCAAAGAAAACCCATAATAGTTTCCTTCTGATATTGATACTTGCAAATTATTCTGATTAACCACTTCTGCAATAGCTATCGTCCTTATGAGCTAAATGAAGCTTCTTGAGGGTATAGTATCATTCAGAAGTACACAAATTCTTTACTTTCTTTGGAGATGCTTCATGGACTCTGCCCCCTTTCATACCTACATCTGAGTTTAGACTCCAAGGAGATAAGCTCAGTCTGAGCCAGAGAAAGAGGGAGCCAGCCTGAGCAGGCTGATAATAGAAAAAGAGCCCTCGGTGGTTGACAGAATCACTCAGGGTGCTAATTCTGGACCCTGGTGTATCCCTTTCTAGGATGCCAAGTCCAATCCAATCCAAACTCTCTTTAGGATTTCTGCAGCTCTTGAAAAGAGACCATTGACACAGATGAATTTTAACTGAGGTTGAGAGCCTTTATGGTCTTGACTCCCAGGGTTTTGCCAGCATATGGTGAGAAGTTGAACTGGACTAAATTCTCAAACAAGGGATCAATTTCAGGTCCAGCCTTAGCTGGACCTTAGTTAAAGATAGGATCAGGCCTCTAGGTCCTGCCAAACTAGAAAGAGAGATGAAAACAACTGTGTTTTAAGAAAGCTAATCTGCTATGTCTTTTTTTGTGGTGGACTGGAAAAGAGTGGACCTAGAGCTGAGGAGACCCTTCTAGAAAGGAAACAAGTAGGCCCACACCATGTGAAGTCAATGAAAATGAAAAGGCTAGATGAAAGACATGTGAAATGCTGGCTGGCCAGCTGGATATGGGGCCAGGGAGAAGGAAGAGTTCAGAAACCCCAAGGGTTTAATCCTGAATGGTTTGAGGAATCCCATGAGTGGGACGAGAGTTTAATGATGTGGGAGCTGAATGGCCAGCTGCCGAGTTTGAAGACATCACCCTGTACATAGATGCAGGCAAGCAGTAAGTACACGGGATCTGGAGGTACAGAAAACAGGGCTGTAAGCTCAGGTCTCGGAGTGACTCACATCCATTATGAAGTTGTGGGAATGGGTATATTCTCCAAGGGAAATGGTGAGAGAGAAAAGAGCCTGAAGCTGCCATCCCAAACTGAGAAAGCTACTTGACGGGGCAAAGGAAGAATGAGGAAGAGAAAGAGAAGAAAAAGTCTAAGAAGGAAGAGGTATTAGAGTTCTTCAGAGAAACAGGACCAGTAAAATGTGTGTATATATATAAAGAGAAAGATTTATTTTTAAGGAATTGTTTTATACAATTATGGAGGCTAGCTGATGTTACTGTTCAAGTCTGAAGGCGGTTTGCTGCAGAATTCCCCCTTGTGCAGGGGAAGTCAGATATCACTCTACTAAGATCTTCAGCAAGCTGGGAGCAGTGGTGCACACCTGTAACAGTGGCTGGGAGACTGAATTAGGAGGATCACAAGTTCAAAGCCAGCCCCAGTAAAATTGAGGCACTGAGCAACTCAGTGAGACCTTGTCTGTAAATAAAATACAAAATAGGACTGGAGATGTGGCTCAGTGGTCAAGTGCCCCTGAGTTCAATCCCTGGTATATCCCCACTCCCCCCCCCCAAAAAAATGCCTACACCAGATTGGATAAGGCCTTCCCATATTAGGGAGGGCAGACTGCTTTATTCAAAATCCATCAGTTAAAATATTAAACTCAATTTAAAAAAAATAAAAACTCCCTCTTTCAGCAACATCCAGAATAATATTTGGTCAAATGTCTGGACACATGGCCCAGCCAGGCTCAAACATAAAATGAAATTAACTATCATAGAGGATGTGACTTATTTCCAAGGAGACCAAAGACAAGTGACGATGCTCAAACATGAGCTATCTGAGAGCCAGAGGTTTCTAAGGAAAAGTTCACTGGACCTACATCTGGGGATCATTGGTAACCATGTTTCTCCTCCTATTCAGTATAAAATACTTGAGAGCATGAGCTTGGGATAGAAAAAAAAAAATCTGGACGCCCATCCTGACTCAGTTGTTGTTCACTGTGACCCTGTACAAATGGCTTTTCCTTCCTGGGTCTCAGTTTTTCTTTTTTCAGCCTTTGATTTTGATGCAGCACTTCTTAGAAAACTTTTAGTGAGAGCAAGAGTCAATGAATCTCATCATCCTCTTCCCCCAAGCAGTGCTGAGGCAGATGGGAGGGAGCAGATGTGCACACTCATGCTACACAGGGCAGGTATAAGTTCTAGCTCTTACATCTTACTCAGGATTCTCTGACAGTCAACATGGCTTTTCATGTCTTCCTTCAGCCCAGCGGAACAGGGGTTAATAAATTTGTCCAAAGAAACAAAATGAAAAACTCAAATCCAATTAAAAAGATCTCAGAAACAAGTCAGGCATAAAGAGTGTTCCAGAAGCTCTACAATTGAATTTTTTCATTGACAAATGATCCTGCCATTGCTGTAGATAGAGTTACATATCTAATTCCTATAATTCTATATCCTTAAATGAAGCCTGCAGGAGAGGCCCCGATGGAAAGGACGATCAATGGGACTGAAAGGAACATATTCTACTTCAATCCCCCTCTGTGAATTCAATTTCTCACCAGGTACTCCAAGGGTTCCACACCTCTTTTCTATCCCTGTTTGAAGTCAGTTCTCGATGATCCAACCCTAAAGATCATGAAGTCAATAGTTCACAAACACCTGACTTAGCAAAGGCCTCAAACTTCTCCTCTAAGAAAACCTCTTCCTCTTTGGAATTTTTTACTTTCATGTTCTCCATCCAGAAGAGAAGGAAATAAACAGGGCAATGACCAGAGAGAGAAAAGGTGGAGAGAGAACGGAAAGGACCCGGAGTCCACCAACAGGACCATAAGTGCCTACCATGCTCACTTTGTGTTGAAGTCAGACTTGATTAAGTTCTTCCAAATAAGTACCCACCTGGAAATCGCTCAGTTGGTAGCAGTGTCTGTGGCCTGCCATGTGACAGAGACTATGCTACACACTGTGGAATGCTGGTGTGAAGAGAAGACAGAGTCCTGGGAACATTGTTCTCTGTGGTACCTTGGGCAAATTACTTATTCCCTCCCTGTGACTCAGTTTTATTATCTGTAAAATGGAGATAATAAACTCTATCTCAGAGATTGTGATGACAGAGCCTAGAAAAAGAGGTCTCCCCCTTCTGGCTTTCCCATCCTCCAGCCTCTCACCATCCGATGAACACGTGCTCTGTTTACCAGCTCTAAAAATCCTTAGGTCAAAAGGGTGAGTGAACATGCATGGCCTGGGATCTGATCCCCAGGCTTCAGTCGAGATTCACCAACTGCTTCTGTCCACTGCCCCACCTCCAGGGCCCTCCCCTCAGCAGGCACCCCAGAGGGTCGAGGTTGCTAACCTGTAAGATGGCCCAGACCTTCCTCTCCACAGGGACAGAGATTTTCCTGGCAGCAGTTATGCAGTGGTGGCTGGCTAAGACTTGGAGTTGCTGTGCCAAATGTGACTTCGTGGGGACATTATTACAGATGAGCAGTTAAGGAGAGGACTGTGACTCAGGTCCTGTCTCCTTCCCGGACCACTTTTCTCTCCTGCTGTCACTGTATGTTTTAGTCAGCTTTTTTGCTGCTGTGACCAAAGGACCTGACAAGAACTATTTTGGAGGAGGAAAACTTTATTTGAGGGCTCATGGTTTCAGAGGTCTCAGTCCATAGACAGCGGGCTCCATTCCTTGGGGCTCAAGGTGAGGAAGAATATCATGGTGGAAGGGTGTGGTAGAGGGAAGTGGCCAAAGACATCCCAGGGAGAGACTTCACTTGCCAGATACAAAGTATGTACCCCAAAGTCATACCCCCAATGACCCACCCCCTCCAGCCACACCCTACCTGCCTTCAGTTTCCACTCAGTTAATTCCACCAAGGGCTCAATTTACTCATAAGAAAGCCTTAACCCAGTCATTTCACCTCTGAATGCTGTTGAATTGTCCCATACATGAGCTTTTTGGGGAAACCTAATATCTAAGCCACAACACTATGCCCACCAGCTTTGTGCAGGTGTAAACTGACACATCTTGCCTCAGTTGCCACCTGCCACCTGGAGTCTTGCTCCAAAGAGAAGAACTGCTTGAACCATTGGGCTGCTATCATAGACCCCAAACACCAGTCCAGCTGCCTAGTTACTCCTGTTGTCACACCTTGCCCCCCAGAGTCACTGACCTTGAGTGATGAAATTGGTTTGGATGGTCTCATTTCAGGGACCCTCTCCTGAGTCCCCCCATCCATTTCCCCAATTCACTCACAGCTGAGCATGGTAAGACTGGGATAGTAACAATTCTGACCAGGGAGTGTATTACACTTTTGAGAACTCTGTATTACTAAGGGGATACATACACACACATGAAAACTTCTAATGAAAAGATCTGATGTGTTTTTTTTTTAAAAAAAGAAAGATTTTTATTGTTAAATTATAATTTTACAAAGTAGTCACATTCTTTATGCCATATTTGTGCACACATTTATGGTAATTTGAACAACCTCTTTTTCTAGTATCATCTTGAATATGACTTTTTCCAATTTTTTAAATTTTAAATTTATTTATTTATTTTAATTTGTTATACATGACAGCAGAATGCATTTTAATTTATAGTATATGTATAGAGCACAATTTTTCATGTCTCTAGTTATACACAAAGTAGAGCCACACCATTTGTGTCTTCATACATGTACTTAGGGTAATGATGTCCATCTAATTCCACCATCTTTCCTACCCCCTGACCCCTCATTTCCCCTCCCTCCCCTTTGCTCTATCTAAAGTTCCTTCATTCCTCTCATCCCTTCTCACCTCCCACCCCCATTATGGATCAGCTTCCACATATCAGAGAAAATATTTGGCCTTTGGTTTTTTGGGATTAGCTTACTTCGCTTAGCATAATATTCTCCAACTCCATCCATTTCCTGCAAATGCCCTTATTTTATTCTCTTTTAATGCTGAATAATATTCCACTGTGTATATGTATGTGTGTGTGTGTGTGTGTGTGTGTGTGTGTGTGTGTGTATATATATATCAATCACAGTTTCTTTGTCCATTCATCTACTGAAGGGCACTTAGGTTGATTCCACAATTCAGCTATTGTGAATTGTGCTGCTATAAACATTAATGTGGCTGTGTCCCTGTAGTATGCTGTTTTTAAGTCCTTTGGGTATAAACTGAGGAGTGGAATAGCTGGGTCAAATGGTGGTTCAATTCCCAGTTTTCCAAGGAATCTCCATACTGCTTTCCATATTGGTTGCAGCAATATGCAGTCCCACCAGCAGTGTAGGAGTGTACCTTTTCCCCCACATCCTCGCTAACTATTATTGTTGTTTGTATTCTTAATAGCTGCCATTATGACTGGAGTGAGATGATATCTTAGAGTAGTTTTGATTTGCATTTCTATAATTGCTAGAGATGTTGAACATTTTTTCATATATTTGTTGATTGATTGTATATCATCTTCTGAGAAGTGTTTTGTCAGTTCCTTGGCCCATTTGTTGACTGGGTTATTTGTTGTTGTTGTTGTTGTGTTTTGTGTTAAGTTTTTTGAGTTCTTTGTATACCCTACAGATTAGTGATCTATCTGATGTGTGTGTGTGTGTGTGTGTGGTAAAAGTTTACTCCCATTCTGTAGGCTCTCTATTCACCTCACTGATTATTTCTTTTGCTGAGAAGAAGTTTTTCGGTTTGAATCCATCCCATTTATTGATTCTTGATTTTATTTCTTGTGCTATAAGAGTCTTATTAAGGAAGTCGGGGCTTAATCTGACATAATGAAGATTTGGGCCTATTTTTCTTCTATTAAGCACAGGGTCTCTGGTTTAATTACTAGGTTCTTAATCTACTTTGAGTTGTTTTGTGCATGTTGAGAAATAGGGATTACTTTCATTTTGTTGCATATGGAGTTCTAGTTTTCCCAGCACCATTTGTCAAAGAGGCTATCTTTTCTCCAATGTATGTTTTGGCACCTTTGTCTAGTATGAGATATCTGTATTTATGTGGGTTTGTCTCTTTGTCCTCTATTCTGTACCATTGGTCCAGAAGTCTATTTTAGTGCCAATATCACACTATTTTTGTTACTATTGCTCTGTAGTATAGTTTAAGGCCTGGTATAGTAATGCTACCTACTTCACTCTTCTTGCTAAGGATTGCTTTGGTTATTCTGGGTCTCTTATTTTTCCAGATGAATTTCATGATTGCTTCTTTTATTTCTGTGAAGAATGTCATTGGGATTTTGATTGGAATTGCATTAAATCTGTTTAGTGCTTTTGGTAGTATGGTCATTTTGATGATATTAATTCCACCTATCCAAAAATAATAGAGATCTTTCCATCTTCTAAGGTCATCTTTAATTTCTTTCTTTAGCATTCTGTAGTTTTCATTGTAGAGATCTTTCACCTCTTTTCTTAAGTTGATTCCCAAGAATTTTTTTTTTTTTTGAGGCTATTGTAGATGGAGTTTTCCTAGTTTCTCTTTCAGAGGATTTGTCACTGATATACAGAAATATCTTTGATTTATGGTTGTTAATTTTGTATCCTGCTACTTTGCTGAATTCATTTATTAGTTCTAGAAGTTTTCTGGTGGATCCTCTAGGTATAGAATCATGTCGTCAGCAAATAGTGATAGTTTGAGTTCCTCTTTTCTTATGTGTACCCCTTTAATTTCTTTCATCTGTCTACTTGCTCTGGCTAGAGTTTCAAGGAATATGTTAAATAGAAGTGGTAAAAGAGGGCATCCCTGTCTTGTTCCAGTTTTTAAAGGGAATGCTTTCAATTTTTTTCTACTTAGAATGATGTTGGCTTGGGACTTAGCATAGATATCTTTTACAATGTTGAGATATATTCCTGTTATCCATAGTTTTTCTAGTGTTTTAAACAAAGGGGTGCTGTAGAATGCTTTTTCTGCATCTATTGAGATGATCATATGATTCTTATCTTTAAGTCTATTGATGTGGTGAATTACATTTATTGTTTTCCATATGTTGAACCAACCTTGCATCCCTGGGATGAATCCCACTTGATTGTGGTGCACTATCTTTTTGATATGTTTTTGTATTTGATTTGCCAGAATTTTATTGAGAATTTTACATCTATGTTTATGAGAGATATTGGTCTAAAGTTCCTTTCTTTGATGTGTCTTTGCCTGGTTTTGGAATCAGGGTAATATTGGCCTCATAGAATGAGTTTGGAAGTATTCCCTATTTTTCTATTTCATGGAATAATTTGAGGAGTATTGGTATTAGTTGTTCTTTGAAGGTCTTGTAGAACTCAGCTGTGAATCTGTCTGGTCCTGGGCTTTTCTTTGTTAGTAGGCTTTTGATGGCTTCTTCTATTTTTTTGCTTGAAATTGATCTGTTTAACTTGTATATATAATCCTGTTCAGTTTGGGTAAATCATCGACTCTAGAAATTTTCCTATGTGTTCCATATTTTCTATTTTATTGAAGTATAAATTTTCAAAATAATGTCTAATTATCCTCTATATTTCTGTAGTGTCTGTCATAATATTTCTTTTTTCATCATGGATTTTAGTAATTTGAGTTTTCTTTCTCCTTCTCTTCATTAGCATGGCTAAGGGTTTGCCAATTTAATTTATTTTTTTTGAAGAACTTTTTGTTTTTGTCAACTTTTCCAATTATTTCTTTTGTATAAATTTCATTGATTTCAGCTCTAATTTTTTTTTGGGGGGGGGGGTAACCGGGGATGGAACTCAGGGGCACTCAACCAATGAGCCACACTCCTCAGCCCTAGTTGTATGTTATTTAGAAATAGGGTTTCACTGCGTTGCTTAGTGCCTCACTTTTTGCTGAGGCTGGCTTTGAACTTGCAATCCTCCTATCTCAGCCTTCTGAGCCACTGTCTCATTTTAATTATTTCCTGTCTTCTACTACTTTTGGTGTTGATTTGTTCTTCTTTTTCTAGGGCTTTGAGATGTAATGTTATGGTATTTATGTTCTGGCTTTTTCTTCTTTTAAGGAATGGACTTCATACAGTGAACTTTCCTCTAAATACTGCCTTCATAGTGTCCCAGAGGTTTTGATATGTTGTATAATTTTTCTTGTTTACTTCTAAGAATTTTTAAATTTTCTCTTTGATGTCTTCTGTAATTTTTGTTCATTTAATAGCATACTATTTAGTCTCCAGGTGTTGGAATACCTTCCATTTTTTTTTCTTTTTTCATTGATTTCTAATTTTATTTCATTATGATCTGATAGAATGCAGGGTAATATCTCTACTTTTTTGTATTTGTGAAGAGCTGCTTTGTGGCATAATACACAGTCTATTTTAGAGAAGGATTCATGTGCTGCTGAGAACAAAGGGTATTCACTTGTTGATGGATGAAATATTCTATATATGTCAGTTAAGTCTAAGTTATTGTTTGTATTATTGAGTTCTATAGTTTCTTTGTTTAGCTTTTATTTGGAAGATCTACGCAGCGATGAGACAAGTGTGTTAAAGTCACCCAGAATTATTGTGTTGTGGTCTATTTGACTCTTGAACTCGAGAAGAATTTGTTTGATGAATGTAGATGCTCCATTGTTTGGGGCAAATGTATTTATAATTGTTATGTCTTGTTGGTATGAAATCATCATATATCATACCTTAAGAAGTATGAAATGTCCTTCTTTGTCTCTTTTGATTAACTTTGGCTTGAAGTCTACTTTATTTGATATGAGGATGGAAATCCCTGCTTGTTTCCACAGTCCATGTGAGTGGTATGTTTTTTTCCAATCTTTCACTTTCAGTCTGTGGGTTTCTTTTCCTATGAGATGAGTCCCTTGAAGGCAGCATATTGTTAGATCTTTTTAAGAATACAATCTGCCAGTCTATGTCTTTTGATTGGTGAGTTTAGGCCATTAACATTCAGAGTTATTATTGAGACATGATTTGTATCCCATTCATATTTGTTTACTTTTTTGTATTTAATTTGACTTGTTTTCTTCCTTTGATTGGTTTTTCCTTTAGTGTAATACCACCCTTTGCTGATTTTCATTGTTGCTTTTCATTTCCTCCTCATGGAATATTTTGCTAAGGATATTTTGTAGTTCAGGCTTTCTAATTGTAAATTTAACTTTTGATTATCATGGAAGGTTTTTATTTCATCATCAAATCTAAAGTTTAATTTTGCTGGATATAAGATTCTTGGTTGGCATCATTTTTCTTTCAGAACTTGATATATGTTGTTCCAGGATCTTCTAGCTTTCAGGGTCTGTGTTGAAAATCTGCAGCGATCCTAATTGGTTCCCTGTATATGCAATCTGATTCTTTTCTTATGGCTCTTAAAATTCTCTCCTTATTCTGTATGGTAGGCATTTTGTTATAATGTGCATTGGTATTAGTTATTATTTATTATATATTGTGATTTTGTACATTTGGTGTCCTGTAAGCCTCTTGTATTTGAGTTTCCAATTCATTATTCATGTTTGGAAAATTTTCTAAAATTATTTTATTGAATAAATTGTTCATTACTTTGGTGTATAACTTTATGCCTACCTCTGTCCCAATAATTCTTATATGGTCTTTTTATGTTATCCAATAATTCTTGAATGTTCTGCTCATGATTTCTGACCATCTTCATGTGTGGTCAACATTCTTTTCAAGACTATATTTTCTGTCTTCATTGCCTGAGGTTTTGTCTTCCAAGTGATCTAATTTGTTGGTGATACTTTCTATTGAGTTTTTAATTTTGGTTTATTGTTTCTTTCTTTTCAAGGATCTCTGTTTGGTTTTTCTTCAAAACCTCTATCTTCTTATTGAAGTAATTTTTTGCTTCCTGTATTTGTTTGTGTAGCTCTTTATCAAAATGATCTTTTGCTGCCTATATTTGCCCTCTGACATCATCGTTTAATTCACAGAACATTTTAATTATGTATATACTGAACTCCTTCTCTGTAATTTCATCTGTTGTGCTGGCCATGGATTCTAATAATGTAGTATCTTGGTTTGTTTGGGGCACTTTTTTCCATTGTTTTTTTTCATGTTGTTCATGTGTCTTCCCTTCTAGCACTGGGGATCTGAGGCATTACAGTTTTTACCCTATATATAGACTTATAGTGTTCCTGCAGGGTTCCAATACCTCTCCTTTAAGGGGGAAAACAATATTAATAAATCCCAATACAAACAATATACAGCTTTAAACCAAATAGTTGCTATTAAGACATTTATGGTTTGGTCACAATATACAGAAATAGTGATTTCAATTACTATCTGTAATATAATCAGTCAGTTTGCAAAAAAAGTCTTCAATTTCTGATGATGGACAAAGAGAGAACTGCGGGTGGGGTGTAGGAGATAGGAGATGAGAATGTAGAGTTATTAGATCTTAGGAAGCATGAAAGAGGAATCTAAAGAAGTTGGCTAGTAGCAGGAAAAAAGAGAGAAAAAGACCATTGTATTGTCGTGCACAACTAATAAAAAAAACAAATAAATAAAAAAATAAAGTTTTATTCAATGGAAAAAAGGAGAGAAAATGATTTGGGGGAGACAAGTAAGTGGGAAGACAATAGAGAGACTACAACAGACAAACATAAATATTAAGAAAAATTTAAAAAGTGTAAAATTAGGAGATAAAAGAATTTACAACACAACTGTAATATACTATTCAGATATCTCAGTCCTCAGTAGCCTAATTCATGAAAAGTACTTGGTTTCACAGATGTTGGCGATATGAGGAAGGGAGGAGAGAGAGAGAGAGAGAGAGAGAGAGAGAGAGAGAGAGAGAGAGAAAATTTTAATATTTATTTATTTATTTAGTTTTTAGCGGACACAACATATTTGTTTGTATGTGGTGCTGAGGATACAATGATTGTTTCTGTAGGAGATCTATCTTTCCTATTTCCCTTCTCATCCAATAGGTGGTGTTGTCTGGTTTTTGCTGGTATTTCCACCCTCAGGCTGTGAGGATTATTAGGGTGGGAGGGTTGGTCTTAGGGGCAGAGTTCCTGGAGGTGGGGTACAGCACTTGCCAGACCCCAATGGGAGATACACCTCAAGGATCTCCTTTGGGGCCTGCTCATGTGATGTGGGTGTCTGGTCTTATCTCCTTATTTCACCTATAGACCTCACAATTCCTGGTCTCTAATTTAGTCTCTAAACTGTATCTCATTCACCCCCTCCCTTTCTACTTCCCAGTCAGGAACCTCTCTCTCCAGAGGTCCTGTGGGCTGTGCTCTAGGGGCTGCACACCCATCATGGAGAGCTGTTTTGTATTGGGCAGTTCAGGACCAGGCTTTACAGGCTACTGACGGGCCCTATAGCCACAAGCACTGTGCCAGGTTAGTGGGTGCCAGGGAGAGAGGGGAGTTGGGGACTACAGATACCTTGATATTGCTTCTAGGTCCCAGTAGATATCCCAAGTTGGGAGTTTTCCCAACTAAAGTTGGCAACAAAGGTTTCCTAAGATGAATGTGGCTGCTTTCAGAGATGGGGGTGTCAGGTTGGGTGGGATTTATCCACTTGTTCAGAGATGCAGTTCTATGGCATGCAGTGTTGTGGCTGGTCTCAGACCCTTTTCAGTGTCCCCAGGTGCAGGCTACTGCGTGGATGGGACTATGGTAGTGGTTGCAGTGTCCCAAGATGAAGATGACTGGGGGAGCCCCAAATTGGTAGATGGGGGTCCAACCAGAGTGGTGGCTGGAGGTCCTGTGTGTGGGCAGCAGCTGGGTGTCCTGTGTGGGAACCTGCCAGGATTCCTCTGTGGGTGGACATCCAGGAGTCCTGTGCAGGAGCTGATGTGGTGGTCCTACATGGGCAAGTGGCCAGGAGTCCTTTGCTGATGCTGAGCCTGAGGCTTTTCAAAGTTAGCAAAATTTTACACACACACACACACACACACACACACACACACAGTCTTAAACAAGTTGACAGGACATGAAACTGCATTGCGTTTACTACATAATGAAACATCTTAATGATACTCTTAGACATAATGCCTTCTCTCTGAACTACTTTTCTTTTTAGTACTTAATGTATGCTATTACTATATTTTCATCTGTTTTTCTGATTTATTCTGCAAATCTATTTTTATTGTTTTGAAACTAACACAAAGAACACAGATATTGTTACCAAGTATTCTGAGACTTCTTTAGGGGTGCATAATTCCATGAAACTGAGAATGCAGAATTACAAGATGTTGGAAAAGTTGTCACATCTGTAAGGAAACCACTGGCCTGAACTTACATTAACACCATGGAAGGTTCTCCAGAAAGCTTTGCTGGTTGTCTGGGATAAAGAAAGTTATGAAAGTAAAGCCAAAAGTAAAACAAATAGTCAAATGAATATTTTTGTATTTATGGACTGTTTTTAAGAGACCAAATTCAACTCAAACCAACTCAAGCAAAAGAGAAAAGGATGTGTGGGGGGCATGATTAGACGGTGGGGATTAGGTTGAGATCTAGGGGCTCACAGGAAAGTTACCAGGTCTCTTTCCCTCTCAGTTCTGCTTCTTTCAGAGTAAGGAAAGATCTTGGTTGCACAAAGTTCTAGGTATCCTCTCCACAGAGCCAGAATATCCCAGAGAAGGACTCTGATTGGCCCTGCTTCCATCATATTCCCATGCCTTTGTCCAATCACTGTAGCCTGGAGAATGGGACACCATGATTGGTCAGACTCTGGTCACATGCTCACAACTGTGGCTTTGTGAATCAGAGCAACGTGAGTGAAAAATCATACCACTACCATTTGGAATAGAAAAGTGAATATTTCCCTAAGGAAAGGGGGGAGCTCAGAAGGGCAGAAGTGAACCAGGCACATAAAATAATAAAAATCTACCTCAAAAATCTAATTTACTGGTTTTACTCAACTTATACTTAACTTCTGAACAGTTTTTCCTGGTCTCATAAAATGGAAGAGGTAGTAAAGAGAGACCCAGAGAATGCTATAAAACCTGCCAGTCCACATCACCACACAGAAAAATCTTTGTTTCCAGAGAAGAAACCATATTCAATTCAGAGGTAATAAATGCCAGCAGGAAATCTCACTTTTCAGGGCTGCTTAGGGTAAGTGGAAACGAGGTTGCCCCAGTTCAGGCAGGGCTTAGGGTGACAGCTGCTGCCAACACTTGCCCCACTGATGGACACAGTGCAGTGTGACTACACCCTCTTCTAACCTAGGGCCTCTTCCTTTGCTCATTGAGCCCATCGCAGACTAAGGCTCTCTTGCTCCACAATCTTCCTGTCCCCCACTAACCGGGTTTTAACTACCCCTTTTAGAGTCTGCATTTTTGCTTCTGTTTCATCAAGCTGTGGGAGTTTAGACTTCATAATTTGACAGAGACTTACAAAAATAGTTTTAAGGAAACTGATTCCCACCCTACTAAATTACATGATTCTGGCTTTCTTAAAACCTCAAAGCTCTAATCTTGTTCTCAAAACTCTGATTTTAATCATCCTTTCTAGCCTTATCTCCTACTACTTTTATTCATAAGTATTTCCTTTGTAAACACCACATTTTAAATTTCTACCTTCAACTAGTTTTTATATTCCAGATTCTAAATTTGCCTACGCCATTCCCTTCACTTGGGTGGTTCTTTCTCCATCAAAATTTCAATCACTGGGGACGGGGTTGTGGCTCAGTGGTAGAGCGCTTGCCTGGCATGTGTGAGGTCCTGGGTTCGATCCTCAGCATCACTAAATAAATAAATACATAGTAGATATATTGTGTCCATCTACAACTTAAAAGAAAATCCCAATCATTGGTCAACTATTAGCTCAAAAACAGCCTTCTTCATGGAGACTCCCATGCCATGACACTGGGTAATAGTTCACAGCATTGGTATTAGAATCACTGGTGTTGGAATTAGGCTATTTAAAATAACTTTAAAGTATGAGATATATTTACTTGTCTCCCTGACCTTCTGCTATTGCTTTATTATTTTATTTTGTTTTGTTTTATTCTGGAGGTTGAACCCAGGACCTTGTGCATGCCTAATACACACTCTACCACTGAGCTACATGCCCAGTCCCTATTGCTTTTAGAAAGTGATTTTATCTATCACCATTCGGAAAAATTTATGTGCCTTTGGTCTAAAGAAAGTATTGCCTGTGGGATTTTTATAGGAATTTAGGATTGAGAGAGAACTCTGAATGTGCCTTACAAAATATGAGCTTATTCTTGTGAGCTGAGGAAAGCAATTTATGTGACCCTCTGAATCTCAAAACAACATATCAAAGGTGTGAAGATCTGATACTTCAAGGGTTTCTGGCTTGAAATTTGGGGATTTTGCTGCCAGACATTTATAAACTACAGTACTCACTGAAAAATACATTTATTAGAAGTTTTGCCTACCAAAAGACATGTTCCTAAAAACTATATATTAACTTATATTACAGCACACTTGTGGTTAGAGTTTATGAAACTTGTGAACACATTCTAAACTTTTAAAATTTTTATTTATTTTATTTTAAGACAGGATCTCACTACGTTGCCCAGGTTGGCCTTGAACTTGTGATCCTCCTACGTTGGCTCCTGAGCAGCTGGGACTACAGGTATGCACCACTGCACCCAGCAATAAATTCTAATGTTCTTTTACTTTATAAAATTGCTTAGGAAAGTTGTTCATTTTATGCACTTAATAGAGGTTCATTTTTTGAAATCATCTATCCAAGAGTTTCCTCCATGTTGGGATTCTGTTCTTTATCACAGCAGGCTGCTTTAGAGATTTCCCTGTTGGGTACCTTGCATTTGCAGATACCTTTTAAAACATCCATTTCAAAAGGCAGTCATTTATCCTTCAATCTGATTTCAAAGTGTCCTTGTCCTGCTTAGCCCTGTCACCTTCTGCAAGCTGGCCACTGGTCTCATCACCTAAATTTCTGTCACCAAGATGATCAGCACCACCTGCTGACAGACCTGGTGAGAACCTCTTGGGCCCCACATTACTTGGCTTCTCACTGGCACTTTCTTGCTTTGGAACGGTGTCCTCTGGTTTCAGTGACTACCCTTTGCTCTCATTCTCCTCACCCATTGGCTGTTCTTCCTCCATCTTTTTCACAGGTTTTTCCTTCTCAGCCTTCCTTAGAAACGCAGATCCCTGAAGCTCCCTTGTCACTACTTCCTCCTAAACAAGAGCGACTTTGCCAATGATTGACCTCCCACCTGTTCCAGGGGGCACCTTCCCCTTTGTATCCACTTCACTCATCATCCCATGAAAAACCTGTTGCCCTTCCAATGTTCCATCCCAGGAAGGAACCACCCACATCTGCCCTGTTGTTGGGATTCATTCCAGATTCCACTTCTCTTGGCTCTCAGGTCAGGTCAGATGCTAGTTCTTCCTAGTTCTGCTCCTAAAACCTCTGTGGATTACCTCTCTCCTTGTCTTTGCCAGTGCCCTGTTGCTTCCTGGATGATCTTTGTTTCCAGGCCCACCCTTCCCATCTATCCTCCCACCGCTTCCAGGGTGTTCTGAAAATGGCATCATGTCTCACTTCTGTTCTGAATAAATCAGTGGCTTTAAATTCCCTATAGAATATATCCCAAGTTCCAGATCAGAGCATATGAACCGGTCCCTGCTCCCCTGTCCTGTCTCATCTCTTGCCCCTTATTCACTATACCTATGTCCAAGAAATTCAAAACCATGTATACTTCCCCAAACATGCCAGCCCTCTCAGGCCTCTTTACACATCTATTTTCTTCTCTGCCAGGAATGCCCTCACCCTGCTGGTCTTACTGGCAATCAGCTTGTCACTTAACATTCTCTGATCTCCTGGATAGTTGTAGATTCTCCTTTACCTATGGAGAATGTTTTACCTATGTTTTCAGTGTACCTAATACATGACAATAACTAGGCTTTATCTTATGAAAATCTAAAAATCAATCAATGGTAACTAAACTTTCTTGAGTGCCTTCTATGTTCCAGGCACCATTTAAATATTTTCCACTCATCTTTGGCAAAGTCATATTTGTGACTAGTGTTATGATTATGAGCTTTGGTGCATTTTAGATGGATAAGTTCCTGTTGCTGGAGCTGGCCCTCTGCACTTTTTTAGAGGCATCCCTGTGTGCCTTGAGCATTTCACCCTGCCATTGTGGTGACCAGAAATATCTCTTGGTGTTACTGAATGTCTCCTGAGGGACAAAACAATCCCAGTGGAGACTCACTAGTTCAACAGGATTTCAGGAACAACATGGGAGCTTCCAGTGACCTAAAGGCAAAACTAAAAGAACTTTGGGATTCAAGCCTGAACAAAGGCCCAATTTCACTGCTCTATACAGAAGACTGGCTCCTCCTTTTCTCCTTGCCCAGGCTGCCTTTCCTTGTGGGTAGGACTGGGGTGCTGCAGGCAGCCTGTCCGCATTATGGTGGGGATTAACCAAACTGTATGTAGGAACCCATTTTAACCATTATTATGGTTTAGATGTGAAGTGTCCCCCAAAAGCTCACGTGTGAGACAATGCAGGAAGATTTGGAGGAGAAATTATTGGGTTATAGCCTTAACCTAATCAGTAGATTAATCCCCTGATAGGGATTAATTGAGTGGTAATTGAAGTGGTAGGGTATGGCTGGAGGAGGTGGGAATTTGGGCATGGTTTTAGGGTATATATTTGTATCTGGCAAGTGGACTCTTTCTCTCCCTGCTCTCTGATCACCACATGAGCATCTTCCCTCCATCACATTCCCTCTCCACCATGGTGTTCTGTCTTACCTTAAGCCCTGAGGAATGGAGCCTGTTATCTATGGACTGAGACCTCTGAAACTGTGAGCCCCCTCCCCCAAATAAACTTTTTCTCTTCTACAATTGTTCTGGTTGGATCCTTTTAGTCACAATAGCAAAAAAGCTGAATAAAATAACTATCTTTCCATATAAAGTATTATTTTAAACACCCAGAGGACAATTGCTCCATTGGATTGTGCTTCCATTTGAACAAATAAGTTTAAATTGAAACATTGTCACATAGGAGGCTAAGATTTCAAACATGGATGATTCTGAACTTTAATTCACTTCACAAATAATTCGCTGAGGATCTTTTATGTCAGGAGCCAAGTACCGCTCCACAGAGACCTAGGGTTGGTCTCTTCTTCAAAAGGCTGTGGCCAAGCAGGTATGCTCTCTGCTACACAGCCACCTCAGCCAGCACTGAACAAATCAGCCCTTCATGTTCACAGCATCTAAGAAAGAGAATATTAATTTATAAGCCCCCATTTAGGTCTATTGCCCAGTGTGATTGGAATTTCATAGGATCTCTTACTTAGCCTTTTAAATCTCTCAGAGAAAAAGATATGAACATTTGTTGAGCCTGTACCATGTGCCAGCTTCTTTGCTCAGGTTCATTTAAGACTGTGAAGGATGCATTATTATCTCATTTTTACCAATGAGGACATTCAAGCTCATAAAGAATAAAATAATTTCCCCAATGTCACAAGGTAAGTTAAAAAAATTGGAATTTTGAATCCTCATTGACTTCATTCCCAAACCTTTTGCTACTATACCACGCAAATGAAGACATATTTGGAAATGATACTAGGATAGCAGGGATTTGTGTGTGCACTACTTGGACCATCTTTCCCAGGGATGCAGACATCAGAGGAAAATATTCCGCTGTCCTACCTGAAAAAAAAAAAATGAATCTTTCATTTTGAGAACTGCAGATAAGTGACTATTCCAGTGACCTTAGGTCCCTTTATTATGCGGACACCTAGGCTGAACCAGTAGGATCTGGACACAGTAAAGGAGGAGGTTTCTTGATCAAAAGAAGCAGTAAAGATGGGTCTTATAGTCTGTGGCTACTTGGAACCCAGATTTTCCCACAGCTCAACAGGATATCGAAAATAGAGCATCTCTCCAAAGTCGGTCTGTCTGAGTGATCCCAGTGGAGAACAACTAGCAGAACTTACACAGAGACCATGAAGAGGATGACATGTAGCCCACAAAGCCAGATCTGTTAGCATCTTCCTTCTGGTCACCCTTGACAAGTAACAACAGTGGTATGATATTGCAACCCTGTAATTTACGTTATAATATTCAAATATACTTGAGATCCAGAGAAAGGCAGATTGACAACTTCATTTAGAGCAAATCAATTGAATTCCATTGATAGATTCATGACTCATCCAGAAGATGGACAAGCGGTGTTAAGGAGTACTGGATCCCCTCCCCTGGCAAGTTTTACAAGCCTCATCAATTACTGTTCAACAAAATACTTTCATTTGGGTTATTAACTTAAAAATTCTAGAACTTATGAAATTAAATCCTCTTTAAAATTCTGACACCATGGCCAGCAAAACTTGGCTATAACCTCTCTAATTTAATTAACCTGAGTAAAGGAAAAGTGAGCCTATGCAAATGTGAGCTGATCAGTCATGATGCTCAGGGAAAAAAGCCATAAAAGCAACCATTGGCAGTGCCCAGGGTGGCAGTGTGCTGGAAAGAGGGAGATATAAGTGGTCCAGATGCCCTTGTCCAAAGAGTGCTATGACATCTTAGCATCATGCCATTACACACTTAATCAAGCACTTTTTTACCTGATCCCATACATATTGAATAAGTCGGAGCTGGGGGAGTTAGGTTATGGCATCTTCCCATATACTTACTTGTATCCTTTGATCTACATAAAGGGTGAGAAGTCACTGGGGTGAAGTCTCAAAATCCTGGAGTCCAGTTAGAAACAACATGGCTGGTGGACTTAGCAGATACTGGAGCTTGGTGCAGTGGCAAGAAGGTGACATAAAATGCCCAGGGACAAAGTAATGCCCTTCCTGCCATTCTCTTTTTTTGTTTTATTGATTATTCAAAACATTACAAAGATTGCAGAATCACATCGGTTACACATCCACATTTTTACATAATACCATAATAGTAACTGTTGTATTCTGCTTCCTGCCATTCTCTACTGCCACATCACTGAGAGTTGCAGTTAAGGGGTTGCTGACACTCACATAGGCTGGTGCCTGAAGACAAATGGTTTCCTCTGTCCTGGTACCATCTTTGCTATGCTCCCCTTTAATAGTGAGCAGGGAGATCTGTGAAAGCCATCCTGAAAGAAGCAACAATGGGGGTGTTAAGAGTGAGCTAATTCACGTCGGGGAAGGAGACTTGAGCTGTGATGAGCCCAACCTAATGCTAGGGCCTGACCTTGGAAGAGGGTTGTGGTTCTTGGCATTGTGTGGCAATACTATTAGAATCCGTTCTGATCCACCTCTGTTCATAAGAACCCAAAAATTTCTTATTGTGTTAACCAGTTGTCTTATGTGTTCTTAAGTCCAATGATAAAATTTTAGTTTTGATCTAATTTGATCTAACAGCCACACTTGGCATGACTTGCATGCCTTCCTCTTGGATTCACTTCCTCCACTGGCTTCCTGGTTAGCTTGCTGTCTTTGGGTCTCTCCCCATCCCAGTGGTACTTCTTTTATCCTTTCTTTTCTCCCCGGCACTTTTCTCTATCTACTCACTCCTTTGACAAACTGTTCCAGGCTCAGTGTTTTAAATCCCCTCTGGTCTTTTATGACTTCCAGATTCATATCTGCAGCCCAGTCCCTTCTCTTTAACTCCACAGCAATGATCCAACTGCCAACTGGACATCTCCAGATTGTCCTGTAATGTGTTCGAAACCTAAGCCCTGCTCTCCAAGTGCATCTTTTCCTTTCACAGTTGATGACAACTCTCTTTCCAGCTGCCCAAGCCAAAAATTTTAAATTCTTTATTGACTCTAGTGTTTTTCTCACACTCCTCACATACCATATGTCTAGAAATTCTTTATTTAAAAACATAACCATAATTTGATGGCTCCTAACTACCTTTGTTGCTGTCGCACTGGTCTGAAGCACCATCATTTCTCTCTTGGATGGTTATTATAACCTCCTGACAGAACCTCTCCTAGCTCCTATCTTCAGCCCCTCTAATCTATTTTCAACACAATCATAAAATAAATCCCTTTTTAAATATGAAAAAAATGTTTCATATTTGAAAATCCATCAATGTAATCATCACATTATCGGAATAATGTGAAAAACACAATCTTTTCAAATAGATGTTGAAAACTCATTTGATGAAATTTAAAATTGATTTTTTTTTCCACTGCTAGGGAATGAACCTAGGACTTAGCTCATGCCAGGCAAGAGCACTATCACTGATTCACATCTCCAACCCTCAAAACCAGTTCTTGATTTAAAAAAAAAAAAGAATTGAAACTCTCAATAAAGTAGATAGAGAAAGGGATTTCATTAATATTTACAAAACAAAAGGTAACTACAAAACAAATAAAATTTAAAAACAAACTACAACAAAAAATGGCACCTAACCCCATACCCTATAGTGAATTTTTTTTTCCTGTAAGGTCAGGTATAAGAGGAGGACATTGAATATCATCATTCTTTTCAACATTGTACTGGCCTAGCAATTCAATGATATAATAAGAAGAAATACAAAATTTAAAGATTATAAAAGAATATGTAAAACTTTTGTATTTGCAAAAGCATGATAGTGTATATTGAAATCCCCTAGAGAATCTATAAACTATTAGAACAGGTGAATTGAGCAAAGTTGATGGATACAAAGAGAATATACAAAGAATAAATTTGTGTTTATATATATTTGCAAAAAATTAGAAAATTATATGAAAAATACCATATACAACAGCATAAAAAATTCACCAAATACCTAAAATTCGAACAACAGATGTCCTTTACACTAAAATCTACAAAACATTGCTGGAAGAGATCAAAGACTTAAATAAATGGATAAAAATGTACATTGAATGGAAGAGTCAACATTAAGATACTAATTTTTGCGAAATTGATCTATAGGTTCAATTCATACCCAATCAAAATCATAGCAATATTGTTTTCTAGCAATTGACAAGATGGTTTTAAAATTTGTGAGTTTATAAAGAAACCTGCATAATTAAAATAATATTGAAAAGGAATAATCAAGATGGAGAACTTCATGCTACCAGATTTCAAGAATTACTGTGCAATTAAAGCAATTAGGGCGGTATGATAAGGGTACAAATGAAAACAAAAAATCATTTGAGAGACCAGACTAGCCCTACATATATGTGATTACTTGATTTGTTAAAGCTTGGAAAGAAGGAAGGAAGGGAGGGAGGGAGGGAGGGAGGGGAAAGAAGAGCATTTCAGTAAATAAAGAATAGTCTTTCCCCAAAATATGATGCTTGAGCAATCAGATATCCTATGGGAAAAAATTAACTCTGGCTTCTGCTTCAGGCCATACCTGTATAATAATTCAAGGTAGATCCATATACCTAAATGCAAAAGCCAAACCATAATCACAAATGGGAAAAATTATAAATTAGATATCACTAAATTAAGAATGTTGATCAAAGCACATCTTTGAGAGAGGTACAGGCTGCAGACCAGAAGGAAATTCGCAATGCAAATATTTGACAAAATCCTATATCTTAAATGTTGAAAGAATTCATACAACAATAAGAAAATTAAAAAATTTAAAAGAGAAAAATGTTTATGTAGATATTTTATAAAAAGATGATATGGCCAGTAAGCATATAAAAACGTGTTCAATAACATTATTCATTAGGAAAGGACTAATTTTCTACCCACCAAAATTACTAAAATTTAAAAACTGACAATACTAAGTGTTGGTGAGGATGTGGAGTTTTGGAACTCTCATACATTCCAGGAGGTAGTAAAATCAGTTCAACACTTTTAAAAATGTCTATTAAAGGTAGATATTTGTCTTTCTTATTATTCAGCAATTATACTCCTAGAGGAACTAATCCTAAGTACATATATCTACAAAGTCATGCACATGAATTTTCAACACAATGTCAACAGGAGATATGCTGTGTGTATATATATATACATATACACACACACACACACACATATATGTGTGTGTGTGTATTTACTATTATTTAAATCAATAAAAACAACAAGCTTCTACTACACACAACCACATCAATAAATCTTGCAAAATAGTGAGCTGAAGTAGCCAGACACAAAAGACCACATATTATATGAATCCTTCTAGAAGAAATTAATCTGTGATAATAGAAGTCAGGATAGTGGCTCCCTTGGATAAGTGGTAAGGTTAAGGATTGAGAATTGATAAGGGAATCTTAGGGGCTGGAAATGTTTGGTATCTTGATCTGGGTGGCAGTCACAAGAGAGTATTCATGGGAAAATGTTCATGAATCTGTGCTTCACAGTTCAGTCGTGCTTCAGTTAAAAAACATTTATGTAACTGGAAGTTTTCTTGGTTGTACTCTATCTGGAATTGGCGGGGGGGGGGGCGTAAATGAGTTGTATATCCATAAAAGACTGATGAGTACCCAATTATAAAAATTACAACGTTTAAGACAAACAAAAATTAATGACATAAATCAGATAATGTCATCCCTTGGCTTAAAATCTTGCCTTGACTTCTCTCTGTATAAATCTTGCCTCTGCTACTGCTATATTCCTCATTCACCCAGTCCAGTGACATCAGCATTCTCTCTGGAGCTTTTTCTTCAACTGTTCTCTTTCCTGGAATGTTCTCCCAACATACATCAATGTCTCCTTTCATCTGTGCTCAACTATCATCTCCTTAATGAGGCCATGCTGATCACCCTATTTATAATTGTAATCCTCCTCCCTGGTATTCTGACCTACTCTATTCTGATATATTTGTTTTTCCTCAAAAGAACTAATCACTTTTTGCAACATAGCACAATTTACTTATTTGTTTTTATTATTTTATTATTATTATTTTTGTGTTTATTTTTTACTGCTTATTGCACATCTCCCCCCGACCTCTGCCCTAAAATGCAAGTTCCTCAAGATCAATAATTTTTGCCTACTTTGTTCATGGAAGTATTCTGTGTCAATAAATACCCATTTGGTGAATTAATGGGTGAAGGGTAAAGCAATAAAAAAGAACTGATTCTCACTTGACCTTCGATGCATCTTGACTACCAAAAGAGAACTTGCTAGTCATGCCACCCTAATTGCATCTGGCCCATGTTAGTCATGTTTTTTGTTAGAATGGCAAATGTCAGTCCTCTATGGTATAATGAAGCTGTTAGGCAATGTGCTTTATTCTTATTTTCCTGTGTATCTTACTGAGGCAGATCTTCAGAGACTTGGAAGGGGAAAATCTAAAATCTCAATGGACCTGGCTTCCTCAGTTCTAGTCAGATTGGGAGTAAACTAAGGACATAGAAAAAGCCAGACCATTGGCAGACGGGTGACCTTTTATCTCTCAAGAATTTGGAACATGAAACACAGAAACCTGTCAGTGTGGCAGACACCTTACTTGAATAGGCCATGCATTGGCCAAGAGTGAGGCGCTTGAAACAGCCAGGTAGAAACTGTGGCCTTTGAGGAACAAGAGGACAACCTCTGTCCTGACTCTCAACTCCCACTCATCTGTCCCCAGATAGTCCAGGAGGACTCTCTCTCTCTCTCCCCTAGCCATGATGCCCTATTGAATCCTTAAAATAAACCTCCCTTACTCAAGTTGGAAGCTCTCTGTTCTTTGAAAAAGACCAGGAAATCTAAGCCCTGATATGATCAATCAGACAGAGGCATACTAGTGCCTTCCAGAACAAGTCCAAAGTGATCAATAGATTCCCAGTCTGAACTCTCAGAAACATGAATTCAAATATAAATGGTATGTGACAGGGGCTGGGAATATGTGCTTTCAACAGCTCCCTAGACTATTCTAATTTGCAAATCAGTTTGGGAAATCACTATAGGCTATTTCCAGAAACAGACATGCAGCTCATTTCTAGAGTAGAAAATGTGGCTCTTTTTATAATCTGAGACAGAATTTGCATTGCAAATACTAAGGCCTGGGTTACTGCACATACCTATACCATCTCCCTCCTCCATGTAAATGGTATATACTAAAGTGCAAAAATCAACCTCAATGACCCTTAGGGTTTCCCTCAAAAATGAGTCCCCTTTTATGGCAGATTTGCTGTGGTCTGTATACTCAAAGTAATATGAAAAAAAAAAAAAAAAAAAAAAAACCAAAGCTTCTCTTGTAGTAAGCATCCAACCCCGCACATGTTCCCTGGAGGTCACTGAGTCCTGTATCAGGGTCACACTGACAGAGGTGTGGGCCAGTGAGGGTTTAGTAAATTTTACTATTCATAATAACAGTCAAAGTGATGCAGCTGAGATAAAAGGGCTCATCAAATTTCACGCTCCAAGGCATGAGCTGATTACTGCTAGGCTGAGAAGGGATTTATTCCCTATGGTTCTGACAGGCACCGGGGCCAGGTGCACTGTGAGTTTCACACACTATTGACCACTTCCAAGAAGAGCATTCCTTCGTTGGAAGGTCCAATGCCAGGAGCTCAGCTTCCATAGTTTCTCAGATCAAGGACAGAGGGGATATCATAAAAGAAGCTCCACAAGCACTTGGTTTGCTGAGAAAGATGGATCAGGACTATGTGGAATGTTCCTAGGAGTTCCCTAAAGAATTTGAGTGCCAGAGCGTGGCCCAACCTAGAAAAGGAGAACCTGAATATCTCTGTTGCTTTTTATTTGGTGTTTTAACTGTTAAGAATCAGTCTCACTAGCAGTGGAATCAGGATAATAATAGTACTTACGTCTTGAGGTGGTTGTGAAGATGAAGTGGATAACACTGGATTGTGGTGTAAGCAGCATTGTAAGTGGTGTAGGAAACATCAGAGCGCATGCCCTTGGCTGGGAGACAGCAATTCTTAGGCTCAAAGTAGAGCTGTGCAGTTAAGATTGTAGGCTTTGGAAATACACAGACCCACAGCTTAAAGAAAATTTTAAAAGAAACTATAAAACCAAAGAAACCCCAATCCTACTAATTAGTCAACCTCTAAGGCAACTCTCAGGTCTCAGAACTTGCATGAACAGAAAGTGGGCCGCCAACATTGTTTGACAACTGTTAGAGTCTGTAAACAAGTCTGGATGGCGCCTGGCAAAATGCCAGAGGGAGTAGTTTGTAAAGTAACAAAAGTGAGCCATTAAGTGTGGAGATTCCTGATTGGTTGACTGCTGTATCTAGTTTATGCTAATTAAGATAAGCTGTACAAAATGTATAAATACCTCTGTTATCCTACAATAAACAGCTCCCATTCCTGCTGCATCAACGTACACAAGTTATTCGTCACCCCCCCGGTTATTTTGCCCAGCCAGCCGGGCTGCGGCAGACAACAACCCCAAATTTGTTTTTCCAGTTTCCATCTAGAATATGGCCATGGAAAATGGCAAAGTGAGAAGATCCTTCCAGGAGCAGACTTGGGTATTAAGAGGCACCCCAACCACGGGGAGAAGGTCATCACTGTGACTTATTCCCAGAACTGCTCAAGCCCAGAGAAACCTCTCAGTTGTAACTGAGATAAGACTAAGGTACCCTTCCAGTATACCCCTGGTGCTACTCCAGGATGCTGAGGCACATGTCAGTGCCCCCGCAAATAGGCTGGCTCTTCTTCCCTCTTCCTAAGAAAACCCTACTCATTACTGAGTTCTTAGATCAAATTAGTATACCTCTACCCAAAGTCAGTCATCAATTCTGGTCTAACAACTCCAGGTTAAGCAGGAACCTGGAGGGACCTGGCTGAGGTGTGTTCCCAAAGCTTCCTTCAGGAAAATACTGGCATGTTCTCTCTTAAAAATTAAATGAGAAAAAAATTCAAGGCAAACAACCTGATTTGTTTTTGGACTTTTCTAAGAGTAACCATGGTCTTGTTATATATTAAAAAAAAAAAAAAAAAACAGAGAAAAGTATTGCACTTCCAAACCATAAACATAGAAGAGTCTTCATGGTATCTAAAAAATTCAAACTGATCATTCCAAATTTGCATCTCAAGGCAAAAAAGTAACAATTTTCCATTCACCCATCAGCCTCCAAGTTGTCCTTAGGCCATTTCCTTCCTGCTTTCAGTGGTTTAATGATCTTCCTTGAAAGATTTCTATGTATACAAGGGAAAGCATGCCTTCCCAGGCCAAACCCAGCTCTTCCATGTCTGGGTGGGACCTCTGATTTACCGCCTGACTCTCACATTTCCCCACCTTGAATTCTTCTTCTACCATCAGGCATTGCACCGCCATCAGCCTTGGAAAAGCTTCATAACTCAGGATGACAATATAGAGACCATTAAGCCTACATACTTCAGCAAAACTGCCTCACTGCTGTCTCTGCTCCAGGTTATAAAGATTTCTCACCACTCACAGAGGCTCCTCAAGCACTGGACTTGACGGGTTGCCCTCAGAAGGCCACTTTCAAGACCAAAGCCATTTTTCACTCAAGCTTTCCATCTACAGTGGCCTCAAAGTACTGCACAGTAATTTTGATGGTGATAGTTCTGAGGTATTACCCAGGCATGGCCCATTGCTTGGACCTCAAAACTGGTGATCAGATCTAACTTAACTACCTTAAAACATACACTCATTCATATCCATACACTGAATCATGAATGTCAAGTCCCCTTTCTTGTGATTTTGGGAAAGCCCTCAGCCTATACTGTAAGAATCCACTCACTAGGTTTATGATCAACAGACAATGATGGTGCAAGTCAAGCTCCCTAAGTCAAATCTAATAATCCTGAAAATTCTACATAACAAGAAAAATTTCTAAAGCCTGGTAGGGAAGGCATTTTTCCTGGATGCCATAAAACTTAGGCTCTACTAAAACTATCAGCTTTCAATTTACCTTGGCCAACACCCCTCAGCTCCCTTTTCTCAGTCCCACATCCCAACTTCCAATTCTAGGTAGATTGACAGAAACTGAAGGATGACATTGTCAGACAGTGATGTTTTAAAAGCAAGTGACAAAGTTCAGAGTACATACATTGTATGATATTTGCCAAGGACATTTGCCAGTACCATTTTCAATGGCGCATCATCACAAGATGAAGCAATCTCACTCCTTTGTCCCTGTCTAGTGTTTGATAATGGAATCTTAATTCATAATGCTTTATGGCCTGTACAAACTAAACTCTGAGGATCTTAATTTAATATGCACTGGCATTTATATTGAATTAGAGCTCGCCTTCATTATCATATTAGATCTCTGCCAGTTTAAACGTCTCATGGCAATGTCCCGATAAATTAGCTCTGGCCATAATGACTTTTTGCAATGTTGCAAGTGTTCTGTCCAATAAGAAACCACCAGCCACATATGGCTATTTAGCACTTGAAATGTGGCCAGTGCAACTGAGGAATTAAGTTTTATTTACTTTAATTTAAATGCAAATTTAGCCATAGGAGGTTAGTGGCCACCACTTTGGACTACACAAATTCTAAGTGCCTATGACATGGGACTGTGCTTGCTTCTCCAGCATTTTTAAAGCCCTAGGATCATAACCTGGCCCAGAATGACAAGTAGATAAAGAAGAGGAATTAAAACAAGGCTCATACACATCAAGTACCAAAATAAATATGAGATAGCCTCCTTAGATGAAAAGTTTGCAAAGGAAATGATCAATTCAACTGGTTCCATGATAGTTGGCCCTCTCATCAAGATAAAAGGCAAAAAAAGGAATGAATTGTGAAGGTGTAGAGAATGAATAGATTCTTTGGAGAAAGTAGCTGTTATTGCCTTTACCTTTCCTAGAGTTTGGCAAGACAAAGATGATAAGAATTTCTGTAGATACAGGAGAGAGACCTGTGTCAGAGCTGATTAAATTCCACCCAAGAAGACTACCTGTGAGAAGAAGGGGATTCTAACAGCTTGAGCCTTGGCAAGGTAGACCCAGTGGTATGCTGGCAAATGTTTAAGGTCAATTCTGCAGTGGGAAAAAAGAAAGAAAAGCTCTGATTTTGTTGTTGCTCTTTTGTCTTTTTGCGTCTACCAATTTCCTGAGTGTAAATATTCCCACTATGGCCAGATTCCAGCTATCAGTTTGAAGTCTCTGAATATTGAATTGGGAAGGAATATGAGCAATCAAGTTTTGTGGGCAAGCATAAGCACTGTGAGATAGGGAAACAAGGAAGGTGGTGTACTTAGAAAAAAGGAAGGCAGCACCCACAGTTCCAGACTTGCGTATGAGAGGCCCCCCGTGATGGATGTATCTGCAGACCACAGGAGAGACAGGAGAAGCTTTAACCATTTTCCAGATGAAGAACAAAGGCCACTCAGTCAAGTGAGAGATCTCCCTTCCTCTTACCTCCTCTGGCCTTTCTGCCCCTTTCAGCCCTTGCAGGATATGAAATAGCAGCATGGGAGTCTACAAGAAGGTGAGTGGCAGAAAGAACAGAGCCTTAAAGGCAGGCAGCTGCCAACTTCTGACCTTAGCCCAGAAAAGAGGAACCATCTCCCCTCTGAATGAAGACATTGATTCATGTCATGGATCAGATTGATTCTGGTTATTGAACTGAGATTTTGTGTTGAGACTTGAAATGACTATCTATTATTTGCCAACTCTTTTCTCAGGATAGAGTACAAATTTAGAGGGCTAAATTTGGGAGAGAGCCAAAAATCTAATAATGATAAGATTGAGCTTTTATTACATCATGAATTGTGCATATTCAACAAAAAGTTGACAAATTTTCTCCTACTGAGGATGAATTAAAAAGTAGAACTGGATCTGAGTGTCCCTATCTTCATTCTTAGAGCATATTTCATTGTTGTTAATACAAAAAGTAAATACCACTGAGGATAATTGGAATCTTGTTCTTTATTGGGAGACGAGGTATAATATTTAGGCCAGAACTGCAGCAAACAAGTCATATAATCTAAAATCCCAGACCTAAAGTGTGTACTTTTTTATTATGTAAAAAGAAGATTGGAATTAGCATGATCCCCCTGATGTGTAGAACAGTCAGCCCCATAAAATCTCTAGTCATTCACATCTAATAGTACATTTTTCTTTTAAGTAATTTTTGGGCTGAGGATGTAGCTCGGTAGTAGAACAGTTGCCTAGGCTTTGTCAGGCCCTAGGTTCAATTCCCAGAGCAACAAAAACAATAAAAAATAATGTTTAAAAAGTATTGATAGGAAAAAACAGCAGTTATCTCAAGGTACATTCCAAAGCTGTCAAGGTCAAATGAGTAGTTGGTTCACTTTCAGTCTCAAAGACACTCCCACCTCCTGCATCTCAGGGCCAGGTGAGCAGGCCATGGAAGAAGGTGGCAGGTCACGGAGGCTGAACCCACCTGGCCAACTGCTGGACTCCAGACTGACTACTTGTGGGGGACCAACCTTACATGTGACTGAGTTACACTCCCTGGCTGGGTGCTGAGGCGCTCAGTCACAGAAATGTG
Organism: Callospermophilus lateralis; assembly: GCF_048772815.1. Lineage (NCBI taxonomy): Eukaryota > Metazoa > Chordata > Mammalia > Rodentia > Sciuridae > Callospermophilus > Callospermophilus lateralis. The sequence goes on along the minus strand of NC_135307.1, from coordinate 65,245,661 downwards.
GCAGAGGTTTCCCCACCCTTCTTGGGTGTGAGGGTCGGTGTCTCGTGCATGGGTGTATCTTGCTACAGCTCCATGGGTGAAGCTATGCTCACCTGATCCTTTGTAATATAACTCCTTGCCCTGTTTAGGGTAGAATCTTCCATGGAAGTGCCTTGTGTGTGTTCCCTTCTCTTACTGTGCCCTTGGGTGTGCCTATCCAGGTGTCAGTCAACCTGCTGACAGTGGACCTCATGAAGATAGACTCAGCCCCCTGAAACCTGACCCCTTGCCTCATTTGAATAGCTTCTTCTCAATAAAAGGGGTCAGTGCGTGCTCTCTCTCTCTTCCTGTGGACCCTTAAGGTCAGAGGAGCTGTCACAGCGACCCCAAAGAAAAAGGTATTTGTGTCTCTTGTGTGGTTATTTCGTGCAGCCCAGTCAGCCCAGTTTAACTGGAGTGACCCCTGAGCATTTTAGTCGCAAGATCAGAAACCCGGCAACTGCTGTGTTAATAAACCTCAGAGAGATTCTAAGACAAGACTAGAAGCTTGTTAGACAAAAAAAAAAAAAAAAAAAAAAAAAAAAAAAAAACCCACCCTATGGCTAGACTGGACCTATAGGAGGTTATTCTGTAAAGTTATTCTTTCTATTTACAGCTTTTCAAAGCTGAAAGCCATTTGTTGACCCTACCTTAAGTGCCAACCCTTGACTGGCAAAGTCTTGAACACTTCAGTGTCTCTAATAACTAGGGGGAAGTTTTTAATATTCTCATCAAAGTCAGGAGCTATTCATCTTAAAAATCTCTTCTGAAAATTCAGTGTCGTCACATGGAGCCTTTCTTCCCAGTTCTTCTAAAGTAAAACAAATAAAGGAAGGAGGAATGTGTGTCGCTCCCACTAAGCCACGAGGTCAACATGGACATTGATCCATTCTTTTCCTCAGCCCTGGATGCTTCCTCTGTGTATCTTCTGTCTTTTAGCTAGGCACCTTTAGGGCATGGTTGTGGCCTGGTTTAAACCCCATGCAGAAGCTAAGTGTCAGGTTAATATCCCAGGAAGAATAGCAAGACTGGCTAATGCTCAGGGAGACCCCAGTGGTGCAATTCTGGAGAGGACAGTGAGTTAGGTCTGAAAAACAGCCTTTCTCCTACATGAGGGGCAGAGTGATGGAAGATGTCACACAGAATGTTGCCACTCTGTCTTCCACACTCATGGTGGGGTAGAATAAAATGGGGACTTTAGTAGTTCAAGAGTTCACAGGCTGTGGCTTTGCAGCTCTGCTTACTGACATTGAACTGCAGAGGCTTGCAGTGGCTAACAGGTACCTGTAAAAGATAACTGGAGTAGCAGAAGCAGGAAACAAAGCAACAGGGATAAAACAATTCCCCTTTAGGCTTAATGCAATAAAAATCCCTAAGCTATATGAGCTAAGAGTCTCCAAGTTGTTGACAAGCGTGCACCCATGAAAGGAATGTAGAATGCACCCTCCACTAGAATTGCACCAACTCTCTTGCATTGATGGACCCAAAACTTGCTTATCCGGCTGCACTCGGGGCTCAGACTTTGGGAGTTATTCCTCTGGGCCATGGTGTCACTAATGAAGTGTTGCTTTCAGATCTCAGTGTCCTGACTCTCATTTCCCTCTGCTGCCACTCTGGATCCTCAACCATCCCCTTTTTGCTCCCTAATTTTGAGCAGAACCCAGAGCATTTTTAATTCTTTCTAGATCCTGGTATGTTTGAGAATTGTCAAAAGTATTGAGATCCTCATAATAACATGTATATATTCATAGTCTGACATTCCCCCAATCCTGCATATAATTTTTTTGAGGTTTTTCTCCTTTTTAATCAATGACCACCTTATACAGCTTGATAAATCTGGACAAAGAGGAGGTTGAGAGGGGACCTGGTCCAGTGTCGAAGAGTCTCTGAGTGAGCACCTACAAAGTCCTACAGGATGGGGCAAAGGGCTAGCCTGCCTAGAGATACACAATACCCAGCCCTGCAGGGTCCTAGAGGAGTCTCATGTCTGTTTAGTGGCTCCAGGGCTTCCTCCTCCTTTGGGGGTGGCTCCATGAAAATTGAGGTGACTGATGGTGGCTTCTTCACTGAGTAAAGGGAGGCTGGTATCCACCCCCACTAGGAAGTGGTTCTTCTTCTAAAATAATTGCCATAGTCCTGGTGGTTGCTACATAAATCCAGGTCCCAGATATGCAGGCACTTGGCAAGCTGAGTCCAGGTGATGTATTCACCTTTTACTCCATTTGGATAAAGGCCACATAGGTGTGGCCCTCTGCATCCAGCATCAAGGAGTCTTCACAAGGATTTTTGCTGTAGTCCAGAACTCCAGCCTCGTTGAGTAGCCTGTAAATTTCCACTTTCTAAGCTTCTTTCTTCAGACTGTCCACATTCCAAATCTAGATATCTAGAACCACGTTGAACATGCGTTTCTTGACGTAGGCCTCGTGGAAGTAGCATTCATGTTGAGGCCCATGATGCCAAAGTAGTAGGATCAGGAAATGAGAATGATGCATTCTTGGCCCTAGTACTATTTTGGCATCCTCAATCACATGTCCCAGGCCCAGAGCTTTTCCACTTGGGCTCAAGCTCCTCCTTATACAAGATTTCCTGAGTACCCAGCCCAGCCCAGGCATGGTTTCCACATGGTACAATAGTGCTGGGTCCTCAGCTCTATGTTCCTAACCCTGGTCATTCTAGCTCAGGCTGTCATCTTCCTCCAGCAGGTGGATGGATTGGCTTAGGAAACTGAAAAAACACCCACAGCCATGGCCAGGTCCTCTTTCAGCAAATTTGGCCTCTGGAAATAGGCTGAAAGTGGCAGTGAGATTGGCCTTGGAGTGCTGAGACACACGGGCATTCTTGATGCTGATGGGGTGTGCTGGATGCCTCTCAGGCCAAACAACACCACCACATCCATCGGTTCCTCACAGTAGCCACCAACAAAAACTGTTACTGTCTCTGGAGACATCCCCTGGGCTGAGAGCAGAAAGCAAAGCATCCTGTACAGATTAAGTGGGCTGGTTTCCTACAATGACAGCTACAGGTATACTGAAGACCTTATTGTCAGGGAGCGGATCAGGGCTGACCTCAGTGGGTCCTTGCACATATTCCCATATCCCTCAACCTTGCTGCAGAAAGCACCTGCGGCACCAGTTCAGCTCTGTGTCTTCTCAGTGTCACTCTGTCCCTTCAGCCGAGCTCAGTGGTACCTCTGTCTTCTGCAGGACTGGTTTTGTCCAGGAGGAAAGGGCAGGCGACTTAAATGTTGCTCCCTAAGGACAGGACCTCCTTTTTGTCTGGGCCATGAAGCCACTAATGAAGTGTTGCTTTCAGATCTCAGTGTCTCAGAGTCCAAAAACAGGTATCCTCCCCCATTCCAGGGCAGGGCTGGCCTGGCTGCCCAGGCTCCTCAGCAGAGCCCTGTCTGCATCTTTAAGGTGGCAGGAGCCCTCATCCTTGATGGCATAGATGAGCACTCTGCCAGGTTTCACCATGTTGAAGAACAGCACCATGGCCTGATCCTCATGAGGTGAATACATGTCAAACACACGTTTTGCCATCACATGACCCATGGCCTGGTTGAGGATGATGACATGGATGCCCAGCTGTGCTCCTGGGCCTCATCCTCCAGGGCTGTGGTACCATCACTGCCACATACACTTTGCTGTGGCTTGAGCACACCTCCACATTCAGGACCAGCTGGGGACCGCTGTCTCTGCACCTGGGGGCTCAGATGGCCTGGGGCCTCATCATAGTCTTGCTCTGGCTCCAGGTCTTCATGAGCTTTGCTGATTGCTTGCCAGGATCGACTTGATGCTGTCAATGACAGGAACCAGCAGAAAAGCATGGCCTCTGCCAACTGAATCTCTGCAGGGCTTACTGGTTTGTCAGTTTATACAGGTAAAATGCCAGCTCTGTTTCTTCCTAGCCCCAGTCAGCTTGATGAGGGGGCTGGGCTTCCAGTCATCCATATCAGTTTAGGGAGTCACTGTCCTGGACAGTCCCCTCCTGCATATGATTTTAAGAGGGCTCACAGAATACCCTATCCAAATCTCAGATTCTGTGGGCCACAATTCTGGAGGCTTAAGGCTGAGAAGCCCTGTTTTCAGGCAGGTCTTCTGATGCTAATGCCCTTACCCCCCACTCATTCCCACCTTCTCCCACTGGCCAGGTTTCAGCACAGGATTGCTTGCCAGCTAAACTGGCACAATAGACTCTCAGTAGCTGTTTCCTGGGTCTAGAGGAAACAGCCAAATTCCCTTATGCCAATCCTGTCTTAGTTTTGATTTTTTTCCCACCTGAAGGTTTTCATAATCCACGACTAAATCATAAACAACCACATCCACCATCTGGTTCTTTAATCTCTTGAACCAAACCTCAATTTCTTTGGGGCCCTTCAACTCAAATGCAGCAAATTCCAGAATTATATACTTCATTCTTCCACTCATTTGAGCTCTAACATGTACTATACCTCTATTAAGTGCCAGCCACCGTTTGGGTATTGAATAAAACAGATCTCATCTTTGTTCTCTTCCCAAACCATAATTCTAACTATTGCAGCTTTTAAAGCAATGAGAATTATTATTGTAATAACTAAGTAAATCAGAGGCACTTTTCTAAATATTTAATATGCATCATGTCATTATTTTTCAGGAAACTCAGTAAGGTAAGTATTGCTATTATCCTCATATTAAAAATGAGAAAATCAAAAAGTTCAAGGAATGTGTCCAAGTTAGAGGCGGGGGGGAAAGACAGGATGTAACACCAGGCAGTTTGACTAAAATACCTTTAAATCCAACATCTCTGGCTATGTTTACAAAGCAAAATTAGACCCTTTAGCACCACCAGGTGAGCAGATATCTCAAAAAAAAATTGGTCTAATAATGTGCATATATTTAAGTAGCCTGAGGGGTTGTCTGTGGTCGCCAAGAGGTTCAAAGTCAGCATGAATATAATCAGGAGCACTGACAACTTTGTTAACCAGGGACTGAATTGAGGATTCTGGCAAAAGAATATGATGACATGAATGGGAATGGGAAGCTGCGGGTTCCTGGATGAGGCCTGTGTGGACAGAAGAGATGCTTGTCCTCTTGAGGTGACCACAGAAGAAAGTATAAAGAAGACACTAGAAGAGCTGACTAGTCTAAAGAAAATATTCAAAATAGCTGTTTCCTATGTCCATGAATTCCAAAGACCTCGATTCATGCTCCTGAAACTCAAATGAAATTTAGGACTGGGAATAATCAAGATGGGTAATACATGGAATTGCCCTTGCCATGTATTACAGGGTCTGAAGTTTACACAATTTGGGTGACCCTTCTCTAAAAAAAGGACCAATACTATATTCAACCCAAGGTGGAAGAAGGACCCCTGAAGCATGAGCTACATGGCATTAGCTTTCCTGCAAAACTGGCTTTGCCCAAGTGGATATCAGACACAGAGAGGAAGTTGCTAAGAAACACATACTTTGCTGGCATCAGGGCTGCAGAGACAGTGATATGACTGAAAGCCCAATTTGGAGACTTTTGTGACCCAGAGAACAACTATTTGAAGGGATTTGATAAGAAGATGCATGACATGGAGGTGGCTTGAAGGGAGACTTTTGGTGACCCACACCATTGAAAGAGACATTCAACATAAATTTGAATAAGATATCAATTTTTGCTTATCAACTTGTCAATTTTTGAAATATTGTTATTTTTGTTATACTGTTAAGCCAGCTTCCAGTTAGCATGTACAGTACCTGTGTCCAATTGGGAAAAAAAAAAAAAAGACACCTATATGGGAAGACCAGGTGGAAAGACAAAGTCCCCTCCCCTTGACATCTGGAGCCCTGGCCTTACTCCCCTGCAGCTGAGTGGTATGACATAGCAATCTGGTGGAGCTGTGCAGAAAAGCGGAAAGCATCCCTTTCCCCCTATGTTATGTGGCACCTGCAGGGAGCAAGGCTGAGCAAGGGAAATGCAGAGTGGATTTCAGCCCCAACTCATCCTCTCAGGTAGGATTAAACACTTTGTGCAGTGTTTAATCCGCTCAACCAAACAAGGCAGCCCTGTATCTAGAGGTGGAGTGATTTTAACCACATGCCTAAAGGGACTGAAAATATGCAATTTTCTGACCCAGAAAGTCCACTTCTTGGAATATACCCTAAGAAAATTATTTGTGAAAAGGGAAAAGAGTTATGTAGAACAAAACTTGTAGAATAGCATATGTATAATGAAAAACTGAAAACAACCTGTGTGTCCAATAATAGGAAATTGCTTAACACTTAGTCCTATAATAAATTACTGACCATCCATTAGATGGATTTTAAATGGCAGGAAGAAAGGTTTATGATGTGAATGTAGGAAGGAAATTATGCAGATTGTTGAAAAATACATCAGAAAAGAAAATACCAAAATATTGAAAGCAATCATCTAGAGGTAATGGAATTACAGGTAATTCTAATTTTTATGTTTTTCCATATTTAAAAAAATATTTTTCTTTGTACATATCATAGTGTTACTATGATTACAAATACACATTTTTTAAATGGCATCCAGACTTGAAGGACAGAGACAAAGTGGGATCGGGGAGTGAACGTAGCCTTGACCTCTTGGGCGGTTTATTCTCTCTATTCTCACCTTATTGATTTCCACTTCTGGAGATTTGCACGTCCCCAGTTGCTTGGGTTGCTGTGCTTCACTGCTCTCTGTCCCACAGTGATGGATGGCCACTGAAGGAACGTGATGTTTGCCTCTGTCACTACCTTTCAAAGTATCTCCGTGTACTAGAGCACTAAGACGAAACAGCTTTGGGTCACTAAAGACACTTAGCCAGAAACTGCCATCAAAGGTGAAGATAATGTGAGCCAGGCTGGAGGAGCTAATTGACTTTGCTACTTACTTCCAGATTTATGGGACACCACTGCTGAGTAATTAAATTTACTGAGCTATTTCCACAAGATATTAACTTTAAGTAATCCTCACTAAACATAAATTAAGAGCTGAGTTTGGGTTTTGTTTTGCTGTTTTTCATTTTGGAATCACTAATTAAAGATTATTCAATTATGATAATGTGTTTCTTTTAGGAATGGTTTTTGTAGCTGAAGCCTGATGAACACTATGCAGCCTGGATGATAATAACGATTTGGAAAGAAAAAAAAAATCTCCTGTGAAGTTTCAAATGAAGGAGATGTGCTTTCTTACTTTTTCTATGGCTAGTTGTTCTTCAAACGTCATTCCAGAACCATCTTTAATCCAAGGCAGATTTCCTCCCTGGGTTAGACATGGACATAGATTCAGGCAGTATATGTTTAGTGACTTGGAACTTAGGCACAACCAGGACCCTGAACTGCTTTAGTACATTGTGGGGAGAATCAGAAAAGGCTTCGGGTTTTAGCTTGTAGTCAAATGGTGGCATAAAATAATCAGAGAGAGACACTCAGATGCAAGGCCCCAAATTTTCAGAGGATAAAAAGAGGACCCCATTGAGTCAGAGTGGTGGGACTGCACAACCTGGCCTTCCCTCTTCTCTCCAAAACCACTCTAGCCTCAGGTTTTTCCCCACAAAGTTTACTGAGTGCTAGATGCTGATGCACATAACATCCCTGGTGAGCATGTAATCAGCACTCCTTCTGGCAAGTACTTAGCAGCCACTGGAGCAGAAGGCAAATCCAGATACAAAGTGACACAGGAAAATTACGGCTCCTGGCTCTGCAGGAGCCTTACTCTCTCTGTGGGATCAGGGAGGCTGCATTAGAAATAGCAGAGAAAATGCAGGCTTCTGAAGAAGGCCCACTTGGGTTGTGAGTCTTCCTAACTTTGCTGAGCCTCAGTTTCTTCATCTGTAAAATCAGGTTGTATCCTAAAACTCTTGGAGGATACTGTGAAGTCAGCAAGATGTACCATATGGAAATGCCTGGCAGAGTTACAGACACGTGGGATGTGCTCCTTCCATAGCTCTAGCTTCTCCTCTCATTCCATCCTTGATAGCAATTATTCTCAACTATGGCTTTACTTTAGAATCAACTAGGAAAAGTGTAGATGCTTGAGTTATCTATTTCTGTATAACAAATCACCCCACAGCTTAGTGGCTTTAGAAACTACATTGACTGTTTCATGGCTTCTGTGGACTGGGAATCTGGGAATAGTCTAGCCATGCAGTTCTGACTCAGAGATTCTCACGATGCTGTAACCGATGTCAGGGGCTGCAGGCACCAAAGGCTTACCTGGGCTGGAAGGACAACTCCCAAACTCACTCCCATGATTGATGACCAGAATTCCTTGACATGTGGACCTCTCTTCCAGGCTGCTCATGATATGGACATTTGGTTTTCCCCAAAGCAGTGCCAATATGCCTCTTATGACCTGGTCTCCAAATCACATGTCTTCACTTCTACCTTATTCTATTTATTAGAAATAAGTCACTAAGTTCCACCCACACTCAATGGAAGAAAATTCTTAAACATTTGTGAATACCAAGGACAAGGATTATTGGGGACTACATTGGAGGCTGGCCTCCCAAGACTCCAATTCAATTTAACTGGTTTGAGGCCCAAGCATTTTTTAAAAAAATAATTTTTATTTTATTTATTTATACTAATAGAGCACAACTTTTCACTTCTCTGGTTGTACATGATGTAGTGTTATACCATTCATACATTCATATCCCTACATGGGGAAATAATGTCCACATCATTCTACCATCTCGCCCCCTACACTATCCCTCCTCTCTCCTCCCCTCTTCCCCTCTGCTCAACCCAAAGTTCTTCCCTTCTTCCCTTGCCCCTGCTCATTATGGATCAGCACCCACTTATCAGAGAAAATATTTGGGCTTTGGTTTTTTAGGATTGACTTACTTCGACAAGCATTTTTTCCCCATTAACTTCCCTAGGTAACCCCCAAACCATACTTTGCAGTTTCTCCTGATACCTTCTCTTCAGCCCAACTTTGCCAATTTAATCCCTCCCCCTGGCAAGTCCTTAATTGTCTTATCATCTCCTATCACTGAATTCTCTCCAGTCCAAGCAGTCAGGCAGAAAGAGGGCAGAGGGTCCCAGGGAAGTAATGCCCTTCAAAATGCAGAAATCTCAGCAGTGGTGGGGTTGCAGGTCGGATAAGCAAACAGCATCTGAAATTAAGTTCTACTAGAAGTCTCTCCAGGGAGCTACCAGCAAGTTCATAGGTAAGGGCCAGGCAAAATCAGGGAGTAGGCACAGTCAAAAACAGAAAACCTGAAGGGGCCAGGTATGAACTGCCAGCACGACAGAGAACAGACACATGTTACCAACAGCAAGGACAGTCCCCAAGCTGGAGCTGTCTGTTGGCTCAACTCCAACAGCCTTACTATTACTCTCTTACCCCCATGAGAACCAATCCCCAAACGCCTCCCTAAAACACCAGCCAAAAGCAGCCTGAAGTGTGAAGGCAGAGGAGAACAGACAGTCCCAGCTTCCTGGCAGAGGCGGTTCTCCTAACACAAGCTGCCCTCAACCCCTTTTCCAGTAAGCAGGCTTTCCTGGCTCATTATGATGTTGGCATTTCCATCCATGAGATGAAAGTTGCCTACAACAAAAATAAACATGAAATGGTTACGATATACACATCATTGGGGAACGAGGTGTCCATCATCACAGATGGCTTATTCATCTCTGTGTAATGAAATCAGAATTATAATTGTATGCATTGCCAGCCTGTTCTCTCTCCCTAATCACTAAAGAGGGATCTGACTTTTTCTGTCTGATCAGTTTTTGGCTGCTCTTGCCCTCAGGTCTTTTGGACTTTGTAGCATGACCTAGAGAAGGGGAGAGGACAGGAGGACAAGAGGGATGGGAACAAGGGCTGTGAGCTGGGTGGAGTTCTAAGAGCTGTGGGGGGTTATTTACAACATACGAGAAAAAAATGGATAGAAGAGAAAAGGGCTGAAAAGGAGTCTCTTTGAAGATGCCCAACAATAGTAATTAGAAGGGAAACCTGGTTATTTGGAAATTTCTTTTTAGTTAATGGACTCTTTTTTAAAAAATCACCATTCTGTTTTGAAATTGGATCATGGAATTTCCCACTTTAATGAGGTTTATAGTATCCACAGTGCCTAGAATAGCAGAACATAGTAATTGTTGTAAAACAATAGTTAAACAAATATTACATGCCCATAAAGTTCCAGGGATGCCTGTTGTAAAAACTGAAATATAATGCCAATGAGAATTGCAAGGATAGCATAGCATCACGGTGTAAGATAAAGTGCTCTCTGATCAACCTTGCCTAGAGCGAGAGTTTGGTATTTGCTCTTTCTGAATTCCTTATGTCCATGAAGTCTGCCCTTCACCCCAGTCACCAAAGCCGGACCTCTAGCATCAGCCTTTGACTCCTCCTTCCTCAGAGTACCTCTGGGTCCCCTGCCCCAGCAGAGATCTAACAAATCACCAGGTCCTGTTGACTTTATGACCATTGGTATCTAGGCTCTTCCTTTGTCTCCACATGCCGCCATCTTAGCATAAGCCTTTATCATCTCTCCTAGATTCACTCTTACTAACTAGTTTCCCTGCTTCTAGTTTTATTAATCACTCATCACCCATCACCTACAGGACAGATAGATACAAGGCTAAATTCCAGTACTAATAGTGACCCCAATTAAATAAAAGGGGGTCACTATAAAATTATAGATATTGAGGTTGTAACCTGTTACTCCCACTTTAAGGCTGGTAAAAGTGGCCTGCTGGATGGTTAAAACAAAAACTTGGGATAACAAACTCAAAGAAGTAAAAGGACCAAGGGAAAAGCAGCCAACATTTTGGCCCTTGTTTTCTTAGGTCAGCTAGGACCCAGAAAATGATGGGCCCTGCAACTCTGGTAAGTCACCCAATCTGCCTATCAGGGAGATTGGAAGGACCCTAGAGAACAGGAAGCCAACCAGTGCACATTCTGCAGATAGGAGAGTCATTGGAGAGGGAAATGTCTCTAATACTTCCAAGAGAAGCCATGTATGGTCAACAAGACCCTGAGCCATTCTGGCAGATGGCACCCCTGGCAGAGGAAAGTTAAAGGAGCCAAGGGGCTTCACACATGTTCCCAAGAGTGATCTCTGAGGAATCTTACTGACTCTTAATAGTAGATAGGCAACAATAAGTGTTGGCGAGGATGTGGGGAAAAGGGTACACTTGTACACTGCTGGTGGGACTGTAAATTGGTAAGGCCAATATGGAAAGCAGTATGGAGATTCCTGGGAAAGCTGGGAACGGATCCACCATTTGACCCAGCTATCGCCCTCCTCGAACTATTCCCCGAGGATCTTAAAAGAGCATACTATAGGGATACTGCCACATCAATGATCATAGCGGCACAATTCACAATAGCTAGACTGTGGAACCAGCCTAGATGCCCTTCAATAGATGAATGGATAAAAAAAATGTGGCATCTATACACAATGGAGTACTAAAAAATGATAAAATCATAGACTTTGCAGGGAAATGGATGGCATTAGAGCAGATTATGCTAAGCGAAGCTAGCCAATTCTTAAAAAACAATTGCCAAATGTCTTCTTTGATATAAAGAGAGCAACTAAGAACAGAACAGGGAGGAAGAGCATGAGGAAAAGGTTAACATTAAACAAAGACGATTGGGGGGTGAGAGAGGGAGAGAGAAGGGAAAACATATGGAAATGGTAGGAGACCCTCAATGTTACACAAAATACATAGAAGAGGCTGTGAGGGGAAACAGGGGGAAACAAGGGAGAGAATTGAACAACAGCACAAGAGGTAGAGAGGGAAGATGGGAGAGGAGGGGAGGGGGGATAGTAGGGGATAGGAAAGGTAGCAGAATACAACAATCACTAATATGCCATTATGTAAAAAGGTGAGTGTGTAACCGATGTGATTCTGCAATATGTATTTGGGGTAAAAATGGGAGTTCATAATCCAATTGAGTCAAATGTATGACCGATGATTTATCATGAGCTTTGTAATGTTTTGAACAACCAATAAAAAAAAAATAGTAGATAGGAACAAGGCCAGTTTTGACCGGCTTGGTTTTAAACACCTGGCAGGAGAGAGTAGCCTAAGCACAGTCCTACATGGACATTTAAAAGAAAAAAACAATTTTTTTTTAATGTAACTTAAGATATACCCTTGTGTCAGCCCTACCCAAAGTAAGTAAAGCTGGAGGCTATAAAGGAAGGGTTCTTGTGTGGGAGTACCTATTAATAATAATAATTAATATTATTAATTATTATTAATAATAATAACCCAATAACTCTAGAGTTGCAAGTTTGTCCTGAGTTAATTTGAGCCTTATCTTATAGACCTAAAAATCTTCCTAACCTCCTACATTGGTAAACTTGATCTATTTTTCACTGATATGATTATGAGTTACTGTCTTCATGGTTTTCAGAGACTGACTGAAACACTAATTCCTTTTGTGCTTATAAAAATGTAATGCTTTGTTGTCTTATTTATTGTTGTCTTAGCATGATCCCTGCCCTGTGTGTGCCTTGTTCAGTCACCTGCCATCTGCCACTGTGGACCTCTATACTGCTCTGGTGCTGAATACACCCAACTGCCCACACCCTACCTGATAGAGAACAAGGACTTTAGGTTACCTCTGCCAACTTTACCCTCTTACAGCAAGAAGCTTGAAAGACACTTGCAGAGTCCATGTGAAGTCCAAGGACTGGGCCACACACCAGAACGTCATTCAGGAGATTTACTGTGGGTAGCAGGAGGCATACGGACAAGGCTGTCCCTCCAAGGAGAGCAGCAGCCTGACTGCACTCACAGAGCAGCTTCATAGCCTGCAAGAGGAATCTCATAGACTGCTTAGGAGTTTAAGCTGGGGTGGGGTTGATCCTTTTAGCAGGCACATATTCTTATGAAAAGTTAAGTGGCATAGCCTCAGAATTGAAACTTTGGAACATTTAGATAAAGTGGCTCCCGACCTAAAATGGCAAATCTGTTGCCAATAATGTTGTTGTCCATTTTTCATAGAAATGGAATGTAGAAGTTGACAATGGAGAATGGAAAGGTGGTCCACGTTATGCTTTGAATGTAACCCTAGCTGTTCTGCCCCTGCAACTTATTTTCTCTCTCCCTAATCTCTCTCCCCTCCCTAATCTCCTGGGAAATAGGATTACCTTTTTTCCCCTTCCTAAGCAGATTTATCTGTCCTTGAGTATACACCCACCATAGAAGTGAAGTAATTCAGACTTTTGGGATGGTACCAGAAGATCCCAGAAATGACTATCTCCCAAATTAACAAGTGAATTACAACTCCAATGGAGAACATGTGAAATATAGCCCTTGAATCACTTCTATAAAAGCCCCCTGCTCCTGCTGATGGGCAGAATCACAGCCTCTGGGACAGGAGTCCCCTGTGTTTCTCCTTTGATAGCAAAGCAATAGAACTTATTTTTCCTTTTTCTCAAAAAAAAAAAAAAAATCACCCATCACTCACAGTTTCCAGATCTAAGCCTTTGTTTGAAATTCTTCACTGGATCCCCATTGCTTAGAGGATAAAGTTGAAAAGCCAGTTCTTTCTGCTCTCTAACCACTAACTCATATGAGGTGCCCACCTGAATTGCCAGGAGAGCTCTCCATAGGGTTTATACCTCTGCCTTTACTCAGGCTCTTCCCTCCCTCTGGATGGCCATTCCATGACCACCTCCTGCACCCAAGTCGCATGTGAGGGCACCTGTTCTGTCTTTGCAAGGTCAATTCAAAGCCCACTTGTCCTAGATACAATTACCCCTCTTGATTTTCTCCAAAGAGAAAGTATTTATAACCTGGTTGCATCTATTACTTTCAATGTCTGTCTCATGCAAGAAGATTAAAAGCTCCTTAAGGGAAGAACCTTGTCCTGATAATAAAATCACAGTTTCTGTATTACAAATGTTGTTCATGACCATTTGTTGAACACCTAATATGCAACAGAGCCAGTGTACTTTCCAGTACACCATCTGACTTATTCCTTTGTGCCATTTTCAGTCCACAAATGTGGTAAGGTCCTTGCTTAGCATCTTAAGTGACAGCTGCCATTTTAAGAAAAATTTTGCTTTCCCGCATTTCTGAGAAAGGCTCACCACTCCCTCATACCAACCCCACCCTTCGCCATCCAGCATTAGGACTCACCCAGCTCTAATCTCTGAGCCTTCCCCATAAAAGTCCCAAACCCCAAGCCTGTTTTGTCTCTCTCCATCTATAGAGAGATGTACCTTTATTTGTCAGCTCTGACAAATAGACTCTTGTGTGTATCTCTGCCTGGTCTTTGTCTTTCGTTTCTCACTCACCCATCTCCTGGTTCCTCACTTTCCTCTCAAATGTGTGTCTATTTGCTAAGAAAAGTAGAGAGAGTTGGAGTTTGATCTTGCTCTTCCTCTTCTCTGGTAGACCTAAGGCCTCTGAGCTGGTATTCTAGTTTTGACCCAAAAAGTGGGTTTTAGGAATAAATGATGCAAATCTTAATGATTGTTGAATCTGATGTGATGGGTCTGTGAAGTTTCATTTTACTATTTCCTCTATACTGTATTTGAGATTTATATAAATAAATGAAAAAGTTTTTATGCAGCATTACTTTATCATTCCTGCTTACTGTGGACTTGCCAGTGACTACACGGTGGTTCCCTAACTCCTCTTCCAAGCCCTGTCTTTTCCTAATAAGCAAATAGACCACCCTCAGTGAGGTGGCTCTGTGAGCACCAGATCAACTGCGACACATTGTGCAGTTTACCTGGTGAAATTGCTCTTCAGGGTGTGCATTTGCTCTTGGCTTGGTCTGCTTTGCCTGGGTGATGTATGCAGCAGTGATTCAGGCCTAGCAGTCACCTGGAGAGGCAATCCTTCTTCAGAGGACAGCCCAGGGCATGTGAGATGTGGCTGGTGACAGGCATGATGACAGCAAGATTTATCTGCCAGACGGGGACACGGTTAGTGATGTTTTTCAACTCTAAGACAGAACCTGGACTCAATGGCAAAGCTGCTCAAAATCTGTACCTGGAACAAAGGGGATTTTTTTTTTCTCCCTGTAAACTTCAGCTAGACCTCTGGGTCCAGAAGAGTTGCAGCTTGAAGCCCAGCAAGGCATTTGCCACTCCTTGGGGGAAGAGCCAATAATGATGTGAAATGTGCAATTAAATGTGATAAAATATTGAACTCTGCAAAAATTTCTTGAGGGAGAAAAGTTGGGTTTACACTATTTTATTATGTTTCAGATGGGAAGTTGAGGCCAGAATGAAAAGAAAAGTAAGTTTTAGAGTCAGATGTAGGTTTTGATGCCAAATAAGCCATGGACAATTTGTAACTTTGGACAATATTTCATCAGCTTGAGTTCCTACTGTCTCAGGTAAAAGAGAGTGAAAACCTTATAGAATTTATATATATATATATATATGAATGATTGAATTGATAGATGTAAAGTGCCTAGAACTTGGTAAGTTCTCAACAAGTGATAAATGTGTGTGTTTTTCCAAATTTTTAAGAGTGCACCATGTCTGGAAAGCACCCAAAACTTTATAGATAAGGGAGAAAAAAGTACTGAAAAGGTCAGGGAAATCATAAATTACATGAAAATAGGTGAAGAAATGATCAGAGAAATTAATGGGCCATCAACAGGACTACAGGAAAAAAATAGCTGAGTTTTTCTTGTGTAGATTTCAGTTTCTCGGGAATTGCTCCTGGTTTTACAAGATTCTAGATCAATCAAGCCAAGTCAGTCTTCTGAATATTCAAAAATCTCATTTAATTAGTTCAAATGCTCTTAGCAATGACATGTGCAACGCCCATGGCACTGGGGCAGGGTTTGCCCTCAACACCCGCTGCCCATAAAAAGAAGCTGAGCAGACAATGACTTCAGGGCTGCTCAAACAAACCGTTTTCCTAAATTACGCCTCTTCTACTTCTACCATCTCTGTAAAATCATTACAGTTCATTAATTTTGTGGGATTTCAGGACCCTGGGACTGTAATTCTCAGTTAGTGCTATCCCATATGCTGTGGCAGAAAGACAAGTGTAAACCGTTCTCAGCCACACACCAGCGCCAGCCCAGAGACTTTGGGCCCAAACCAAGAGCTGCAGCTTCAACTCGGATGTTTAACATCTGCCTGATTTATGGCCTCCTTGCTTCATGAAGAGAGCTGGTAAAAGCTGTAGGGGAGCATTTTGATGTCGCTTGTGTTCATTTTCTGCAATAAATTGTGACGGTATTGCAAGAGCACATGTATCAGACAGTCAGAATCTATTAAAGTGCAAGGCCAACAGCATCCTGGGAAAATCACTACAGACACAGGATACAAAAGGCTACCTTCAAGTATCATTTAGGGCATATTTTTAAGCAGACAGAAAATTAGGACTATAGGCATTAAGATTCCCACAGCCATACTAATTGGGCCACATGATTATCTAACCATCGGGTTGTAAATGGCATCAAGCAGACTGACGGGTGTCACAATTAGACCCCAAAGTCAATCAGCCATCTGCAGTGTGGAATTGTCAACCCTAATGGTCTGAATATACTTCATGTTGTACAATGATATTTTATATGGCTTATACATTATTTCCTCACTTGTTCAATAAGCTGACATGACTTATACCACTCTCCTATTCTGTTTTCCCTAGTTCTTCTTTAGTTCACTAAAAGAGTCTTCACTTGTTATCCCAAAGCCTAATATACTTCTTGCCGGCATTAGCCACTCTTCCAACCAATCTTGCTGACAACTGATGGTCGATAAATTTTTCCAAAGCACCATTCTATCTATTCCAACCCCTGCTCAAAAGCCATTAATGGACTTCTACGTCTATTAAAATATAACCACAAAACACCTCATGGATAATCTGCTGTGTGGGCCTGGTCTTTTGGAAAACTTTTCCAGGCCCCCCAATTGTAGTTGATTGTTGCTTGAGTGTCCTCCTAGCTTGATATTAAACTCTCTGACATCAGCAGATAATATGTGCCCATTAAGAATTTGTTGAATGACTCAATGATTGGACTTGCTCATTGGTACTGGGTGGTGATATAAACTAGTAAAAATTCTTGTGGAATGTAATTTGTCAGTATCAACACTCATTTAAATATTTATGACCTTTGACCTTAAAATATTATTTCTGATAATCTATTCTGAGGCAATCTTTTAGTGGAGAAATGATGTTTATGAGGTATTGCTTATAATAATGAAATGTCTGATGGGTTTAAAGTGATAATAAAGAGTATGGTTAAGTAAATTAAGGTAAATCCACTCAAATGAATTCTAAAGTCAATAAAAATTATTATAAAGATGGCTAATGACAAACTTCCCTTTTATTTGGATTTCTGTTAATGTTATTGTAAGACTATCTTCCTAACAAATGGGCATTTCAATGTCTCTACATCCTGCAGAATAAAACCCAGACCAGCCTAGCATTACACCAGTCTCCTTGAAACTTGTATTTCCAAGATCATTATTTTTTTTTCTTTTTTGCCTATGTACATATAAAAAAGCACAGAAATTGAAATTGTGTAGATCCCATGAATTTCCCATGGAGTGAAGCCCTCTGTGACACATTCAGAATAACCCCCAATCTCTACCACCATCTTGACTTATATTGTAATTATGCCTTTTGTTTATTTTATCATTTTTTGTCATACACAGATTATCACAAAATATCAGAGTTACAATTTGTTTGGAACTAACTTAACTAAAAGGGAGCACTTTTCTTTGTTTCAGTGCTTGTGATTGAACCTAGGGACTTGCACCTGAGAGCTCTACCCCTGAACCCCAATTTCCAGCCCCAGAATCTTGTGCAATGCTGTCAGGTATATACATAGGATATAGCCCTGTGATGCTGGATTTCTGAGCTATAGAACTGTGAGCTGATGTATGGATATATATATATATATATATATATATATATATATATATATAGATATAGATATATATATATATATATATATATATATATATATATTTTAAGGTCCTAAACTTGTGATGATTTATTAATTACTTCAGCAACATAATACTTTCGTAAGGGGCCTTTGACTTACTGGGAGAAGGCGTCCAGCACAAGGAACAGCAAGGTCCTGAGCTGGGACTATGCATGACTTGGCATGCTCAAAGAACAGAAAAATCAACCAGTGGGGTTGGAATGGAGTGACTGAGTGTTAATAGATGAGGCCAATTAGGGATTGGATCCTATGGATCCTTCAGAATTTCACAGGAAGCTCTTGGAGAGTTTTGAGCAGAAGACTGGTATAATAAGATTTACATTTTAAAAGGATAACTCTTGCTATCAAGTAGTAATTCCCTGTGGGGCGTTGAGTGTAGATGCATGAACAGTTTGGATCAACTGTACTAGCCAAGAAGAGAAATTTTTGTGACTGGCACCTATTGGTGAAGGGAGGTAAAAAGTGAAATACTAAATATATTTTGAAGATACAATGACAGGATTTGCTAATGGGCCGGAAGTAGAGAGTAAGAGAAAGTCAGAAGTAGAGATGTTGAGTAGGTAGCTGGATGCGCAAGTCTGGAGTTTTTAGAAACTGACAGCATGTGCAGGCTATTTAAAGTATGAGACCAGAGAAGTTTCCTGGGGAGTGAATATAATTAGCAAAGAGGACTGTGATCTGAGGCAAGCAATATTTAGAGATGTACAAGAGGTGGAGTTAGGCAATGAGGCCTGAGAAAAACCTGTCCCACAGGCCAAAGAAAGAAAAGGTTGCAAGGGCAGGGAGTGAACAAGGTTGGGAGGCCCAGGGAGAAGAGGGCTAAAACTTCACATGGAGATTGCTGCAGGAACTCTCTGGTGATCTAAAAGAGACTGGAGTGGGAGGATAAACGCCTGTTTGGATGATCTCAAGAGGAAATGAAAGAACAGTGAGCTAAGTCAGTGAGTATAGACAGCTTTTTTGTGAGTAATTTCCCTCCACCCCCAGAGAAATGATGTAGCAGGATGGAAAAGCAGCATCGAGAGAGTAATTTTGTTTTAGCCAGAGTTATATCTGATGTTGAGAGTATGACCCAGCAGAGTGTGAGGTTCCTGCTGGAGTGGAATACCAGAATAGGTTCAGAGGCCTGGGATCCAGGTCATGGGAGAGGAGGCAGGCGGATACACATAGAGGCCGGCAGGTGGGAAGAGGCATCAGGAGAGTGTGGCTATGTCCTGTGGCTATGTTTGTTTGTAACACAAATGCAGCACTGGATCATTTATAGAAAGAGACACCTTCATTGCCTCAGTGAAGTAGATCTTAAATATCTAACATGCAAAGAAAATACTACTTCAAAGAGATGAAGTGTCTTGCCTTTGGTCAGCCATTGGGAAGGTCAGAGTTGGAGGTCAGGTCTCTAAGACCAACTGCAGACAGAGAACGTGGGAGGGTAGCTGTGTAGAACATCTGAAGTCAGTCCTGTGAGGTGGACAGAGCTGAGGAAACTCAGGAAGAAATAGATCTTGTTGCTCTGTGAACAGCAGAGGTAAGAGACACCTAGGCTAAAGGCTCATAGGAAAAAAAAAATAATTAAAATAAGAAAGAAAAAGCAAGAACATTCTAAAAGGGATAAGATTTTATACCTGATTTTAAACACTTGTGTAAGGCTTGTGCCCAGAAAGCTCAAACATTGTGACAAACCTCTTGGTGCTCATATCCCAAATGTCACACACCTGAGCCATCTCCCAATGATTCCAAGACCTGCAGCTATGCAGATACTTGACGACCATTGTTATTTTATGGTGGGACATACACAGAGGCCCACAGAGCACTCTGTCAGCTGTGGAGTCCCTGGCTTCTGCCTTGCCCCTTTCAGGTTTCTCCCAACCTACTTTTAACTACAATTGCATTGTGTCCCTTTTCCAGGTACTGCTGCCCTGTCCATGTTCAGCAGAAGACGCTGACTTCCCTGCCTCTCCTGGGGTGGCCAGTTGGAGTAGGTTCTAGTGCAGCCACGAGCTGAGGGGCCTTTTATTCCCTGGTCGTAAGTGGTTCTGTGATGCTCAGAGCCTCCGTGTTCATGAACCTTCTGTGAACCTCTGGCCTCACCCCTAGCTGGACTTCCACCAAGATACTTATTATACACCTACTGGCTAGCAGTTCCATTCAGAAGGGGCTGGGATATCAGGCAAAGAGAACAGGAGTAGGAAAGAGAAGAGCCAGCTTCCAGTTCCAGCTCTGCTCTGTGACCCTGAGTTAAACCCCTCCACCTCTCTGAACTCCTTTCTTCACATTTATAAGAAGAGAACTCCACCACTCTGCACAGGGCTACCGGAGGTCAGGTGAGATAATGTGCACAGAAATAAACTTAAAGCCCTGGACAAGGACAGGTATTTCTGCTCTTTCTTTCCTCTAGCCCTGGCCCCAGGCCACTAAAGGCACTCTTTAGAAAACCTTGGGATTGATGAACCAACACCTTCCAACCAGAGGGGACAAGTCTACAATTTCAAGGTTACTGGCACAGACAAAAGAGAGCAGCACAGGACTCTTCACGCTAGACAGCAGACAGGAGGGCACAAGAAAACATGTCCAAATCCAGGGTTACTCGGTTCCTTCTGCAAGAGGACCCGTTAGCATTAAATGGCAACAAGAGACATTAAAGAGACATTTGCAGGTTTTTACTTTTCTTGCAACTTGATATGTTAGAAGTAACGCCTCATCTGGGGTCTCCCTAAAGTTAATGAGACTGAGCGGACAGTTCATTGACTTGCTTTGCAGAATTTATTTTATGAGTGCCTCTAATCCACTTGGCTTCTCTGCTTGGGGACTCAACTAAGGGAAACTCCAAAAAATCCCACCAGCTTATTCATACTTACCATGTTGCTTCATATACACATTCATTCAATCAACGTAATTATTATTCAATTCTGAGAGAAAACACTGTCTTAGAGACAAATTTAACCCACAGGAGCATGCACATGGGCTCACACACACTCACGTTCGTGAATGTATGTTCAAGGACTCAAGTTATGAATTTCCCACACATGCAGGGTTTTCTGTTCAACTTCCTATTATCAAGATTCATTTTGCTAGGGAAGCCTCTCCCCAGCTGAAAAAATCAAGGATTTTCCAGCTGTCCCAGAAGAGGACCACTGCTATTTTCTAAGACAATGCCCCCCAGCAAGGGACAGAGTTCAGTGGGCATGGCTGTGGGCCACACTAACGGGAAGAGACCCCAGCACTGAATTTCCAGCTCAGTAGAGATTCTGATGTCCCAAATGTGGCATAGGAAACATGGAGGAAAGACCTGAAGGGACCAGAGAGGTCTCAGAGAACATGAACAGATGACCAGTGGTGGGTCCAGTCCCTCGTATTTGACCTCATGTGGGACATAGAGCCTCTGGAACGACTGAAGTTAGGTTTCCTCCCAGCTCAATGAAATGAGGACTCAGAGTTAAATTAGGTACAGTTAGAGAGTAGATGTATTATTTTATTTATGCACCCTGAGAGTAGAGATAAATTCATATTTATTCCAATGGAAAAATGATTTACTACCTAAATGAACACAGCTGGTGTGTTAAATTAAGCACTTTTAAAACCTAGTGTCCTTGGGGAAAAGCTGAGGTGGCTGGAGTGGGATGGGTTGAGGAAGAGGTGGTAGGGATCCTTGGACGTGAAGATACTAGGAAATTGAGTTTCTGACATAATCCAAGTACACAGCACCTTCTCCTCTACCAACTCTTCTGGGCTACTTGCCAGGTACTCTTAGGTTTTAGGGGACAATGCTGATTGTCTTTGCTTCACACCATTTTTTCCCATTGCCTGAGTTACTTTTTAATGTCCCCCAGGAAAGAAGAGTCAAAAGAGTGTGTCTAACCAGAAAGCAGCATAAGAGCTTTGGGATGCTTAGCCAGGCTCTTTGACCTGCAAAGAACAGAGTCCCATTCAGGTGAGTTCACCCTGCGGGAACCTGTCACGAGGACAATCAGGGAAGCAGTGGATAGCATGGTGTCCCACTCAGTGGTGTGCCAGGCCTGCAGGGAATACAGGAGCCTAGATCAGACATTCTCTCAGGTGTAGAATGTCAGCATCTACTCTGCACTTCACTATTAACATTGATTCAATTCCTCTCTGTCTCCATTTCCTATCTCTGCTAATCATGGCTGCCTCTGCTCTGGTGACTTCATGCTCATGATTATTACATACCTCTGGACTCTTCCTCATCATGTCTGTGTTCTACCTTCTCTCCATGTCCTATCCCATTTCTGTTCCTCCTACAAACTAATCAACCCTCTCCCTGTAATTCTGGTTTGAATTTCTGAGGGAGCTTTGTGATGCCCCTGTTTGGCGGAGCTTGCATGACATGTGACATCATGGGCTGCCACCATTGACCAGACTATGGACTTGATAATCTACACATCAGATGCCTTCTGTGGGTCTAACTGGTTTAAGCTATGGCAGGTTTCATGGCCATTACTTGATTCATTAGAAGCCAGCCCTTAGTATGCGGCTGTAGTCAGGGCAGATTTTCAAAGCTTAGCCTATCTGTCTGGATCAATTAGGAAATCAGATCAGTTGTCAATTACCTGAACCACTTTTGCATATCTCTTGGGTTGTACTAAATCATTTTCTAAAAACAATCCATTATTTAACAGATGCTCCTTCTGTTTTAAGAAAGGAGAGAACTCGAGATGCTTGACCCAGTTTCTACTTTAAAGTGGAAGCTATCATGGAGCAGCAAAGTGGACTTAGATGCCTGACAAGAGTTTACAGGGCCTTCTAGTTAAGACATCAGGTTTAGCAGGTTTCTCTATGTCAGCAGAAGAGTGCCCCAATTCTCCCTGAATAGGCAAGTATCTCTTTTCTTCAAAACGAGAAACATTCTAAGGCAGTTAAGAAGAAAATCTACCCAAGAATGACTGTCCTTGTCACTCATTTAGTTTCACTATCCTGCAGGTCAGCATCCAGGGCACTGACCTGGGTCTGAAGCTGTCACATGCCTATACAAGACATGTCCCCAGCAAACATCATCTTGCATCCAAATCTCAGGTGATAATTTGGCAGAGGGTTGTCTCGTTCACCAGAAGCCTGGACATTGCTCCTGTGGCCTCTGTTGGCCTCTGGAGAACTGTTTCCTCCAGCTCTCTCTCCCCAGCAAGTGCCACTTGAGTTGGGCCCAAGGAGGCTGCAGCAATCAAACAGGCCAGCAGAATGAGTACACTTGTGCTCAGTGGTGTATCTGGAGATTGGCTTTCTTTGGCTTTTAATGGGACATTTCTCCAGCAGTTTTGTGATTACCAAAGACAATCAGGGCAGTTGGAAATCTGGGATATTTGTACCCTTCACTCTGTTTGGGCCTCAAGCACTGAAAACATTAAGTCAGTTCCCTAGAGGGTCTGTCCCCTGTAGAGAAAATGTTTAATAATTGAAAGGCACTGTATGTCTGTACTCATTAATTTAAAAATATTCCCTAGTCAATATTCTTCGCAATGAACATGATTATTTACTGCTTAGTGATGAGCTGAACAAATGACAGCAGTCTTTTTTCTACCACTTGCATTTTCTATCAGGAATAAATAGTAGCACTCAACTATTCACAATACCTATCAGCTGCCAGTGTAATTTTAAATAATACACACAAACTGCTATTTTCATTTTCATCAACATTTAGTAGTAGTTTTTGGCTGCCACTGTGTTAGTTAGTAACCAAAATACCTGAGAAGAACAACTTAGAAATGGTTTATTTTGGGTTCACAGTTTCAGAGTTTCCACATATGGTTGGCTGACTCCATTGTTTGGGGCCTAAGGTGAGGCAGACTATCATGGAGGAAGGATATGGTAGAGGAAATCTGGAAGCAGAGAGAGAGAGAGAGTGGGAGGAACCAGAGACAAGGTATAACACCCAAGGTCATCCCTCTGTAAGCAAATGGGCACAGCCTCCAGCCATGCCTTATCTGTTAACAGTTATCACACAGACTACATTCAGATATCAATGGATTAATCCACTGATAAGGTAAGAGTCCTAATCATTGCCTAAAAGCCCCACCTATGTATCTTGGGGCTCATGACTTCAAAAATAATTGGGGGATTTCAAAACATGAGCCTCTTGTTAGATATTCAAGATCCAAACCATAACAACCACCTACAAGTTGAGAATCTTACAGTAAGTCCTTAACTTACTGTCCTTACTTCTTTTCTTATCCACACTCTGTTGTTTATTTTCCTTTATATGGTTGGTGATAATAACATTTAAATGCTACTCTACAAATTTTAAGACTTTCACACTTTGTTTACAGGTTGAATCTAAAAGCTAATAAGCCAATAAATATTTTACATTTTAACTACTATGTAAATACTGTTCATCACAGAGTCAGAAGGTATCACATAATTACTTTTCCTTTTCTACAGGTAAAATGTCATCACCTTTGGGACATTTGGAGAACATTGTTAGTATCAAGTTCAAGCAGATTCTCTGCCCTCGTACTCAAGCCATATCCTGGTCATGTTACAATCCAGTGAACCTTCTGTATGACCCATGACTTTGTTCTATTTGGTTTTTCCAGAGATTTCTAATTGCCTTTTATTTTTCTTATTGAAACATTAATAAAGAGCTTAAGTGTCTTCGATTATTTCCAGTCTCTCCATGATAACATTGCATGGAATCTCCATTTTTACACAGACACAATTTGAAAAACTCTCCCATTCTTAGACCAATTGTTTTTTACAGACCTGAAGGGCCACTGTCTGGCTGAACATTTCTTCACCACATTATTGTGCTTCTAAGCACTCTCTCCTTCATCATGGCCTTCTTTCTCCCTGTTTTCCTAGAACCACTTCCTTATTTTATCAGGAAAATATTTCAAGTCCCTGTATGTCTATAAACTGTATTTTGTCCTTCTACTTGATGGACAGTTTGACAGAGTACAGAATTCTTGGTCAAATGAAAGCTAGTTCAAAATAATTTTCCTTAGAACTTTACAGAATTGCTCCATCACTTCTAGCATCCAGAGATGCCCATGCCAGCTGATTTTTTTTTTTGTTGTTGTTGTTATAATGCAGGCTATTTATTTGCTAGTTTATTTCACTCTGAAAATTCTTATTTTTTTTTTTAAATTTCACCCTTCTAGTTTGATGACATTATTCTTATAATTGGATATTCTCCTTTTCATGCTGCTCAGCATTTGATGAGCCTTGTCAAGATTAACACTTAGGCCTTTTATCAACTCTTAGAAATTTTCCTCATAACTGCAAAACTTTCTACCATGTATTACACAACCTAAATCCTGGAACTCCCATTGGTCATATGTTGAATCCTAAAATGTTCATTTTTCTTATTTTCTATTCATATGTTTTATACTTATCTTTCTTTATTTTGGAAGATTGCCTTGATTTTATAATCAAAACTTGCAGTTGATTTTAAGGTGTTTTTTTTTAACAAAGTATTTTATTCCAAGAGTGAATTCTTTGATTATTCCTTTATCATGTCATTTTATTCTTGTCTTAAACGCCATGTCTTCTCAATTCTCTCTCAGAGTATCATCAGATTTTTTAAGGTTATCTTCTGTTTCCTTGAACAGCTCTGCCTCCTCCAGGGTCAGTTCTTTTTATTTCGGTCTTTTACCTACTGCTTTTCTTCCTCATATATTGTCCATGCACATTCAAATTGGAGAGACACACCTGAGTCTCCTAAGTAGCTGGTATGGTCTTTCTCCTGCTTGCAAGGAACTGTATGATTATTCACCCCAACAGACCTCTGTCCTGGATGGAGAGAATGATGATAAATTTGTGCATCTGGAAGGGGCATAGTTAATAGCAGTGTTCACTTCAGAGCAATAATGAGGAACAACCTGCCAAATTTCAGAAGTAAAAAACAAAACAAAACAAAACAACACTTTATTCTGGGATAGCAATGCCTCCCCAAGATCTTTGCTTGCTAAAGATTGTTCTCTTTCTTTAGAAAAGTGCCCACTTTTTGTCTTGTTTTGTTTTTTACTTGTTTGTGTTTCTGTCTAGGAACAATTAAATCTACTAGTTGTTCCACAGATGGAGGCCAAGGAGTGGGGCATATGGGGCCGACTCCTGCAGCTCTTTTCTTCCTTTTTAGCTCCGGATAGGAACATGAGTCACAAACTCTGTAGTTTCACTGGAAGATTGGTCCTTAGCTCCCCTGCAGGCCCCGCCTCTGGCTTCCCCTGCTTTGCTCACTTACCAAAACCCTCTAATTTGCCTTCCTCTGGGAATTTCTTGAAATCTTGTATTCACCAATGATTTTTCTTTCTGAACCCTTTGCTGTTATGAGCTTCTTCCTTTTCATGTTTGTCTAAGTCCCGAAATTTCAACTGAGTCTTTGAATAGGGTGCTTTATGAATGAGCCCAGGTTTTGCATCTTGAATCAGAAGCTCCCAATACTTGTTTTGAGATGTTTGGACAAGAAGGTGGTATTGCCCCTCCCCTAGGGCAGAGAAGGGACATCAATGGAGGCCATCTGTAGAGGATAGTTATGCCCAGAGACTGGCTCTGTAGTAAGAGCCATGAACCACAGATGTCATATGGCAGCAGGGCAAAGAGGCCAGACTAGAAGACCCTGAGACAAGTCCCTACAAGTGAGTCATCTGTCAGACTCTCATAAATAACTGGAGATCACTTTGAAAGCAGAAGGGTTCACTTTCTACAACTGGTCAATAGAAGCTCATTTTAATGTATGTATGAATAAGAAAGAAAAGAAAACTTTATATTGTAGTCCAAATTGTTCTTTAGAAATTTGCTTCCATAGAAATGTCAAGTTCAAATGGAAATCAATCTTTAGGACATAGAAGGTCACCTCCTGGGTGACCTTTTTGCTTGGTATAAACATTTTGCCTATCAGAAATTTAACCCCAGGTAATGGCAGGAAGATATGGAAGTCGCCAATGTTTATTAAGATTCTATTAAATTTTTGGAATTCTATATATCTTACTTTTTTAATCCTCATAAAACATCATGCAAACCATTCACTCATTCCTTCAGTTAAATTTAATGAATAGTTTATGTATACCAGGGGCTATGCTAGGCATCAGAAGTACAATTGTGCATGAAAACAAACACTTGTATGTGGAGGAGACTGACTTTAAATAATCACACAAATAAGTATAAAATTATAAGTGCTATAAGGTACTGTATGATTCAATAAAAATGCATAAATGGGAAAAGTACCTAGTATGGGGAAAGAGACAGAAAGATATCACCATGGAAACAGTGTTTGGCCTGAGATCTAAAGAAATAATGAGAGTTAAGCAGTTAAGACAGTTTTTTTATTCTTTTTGTATAAAAGACACTAAGAGACAATTAGTGAAATTAGTAGTATATTCACATTAAGGAGCAGAGGAGTATTCCAGGCATGTATTACCAAAAGATGTAATACATGCAAAGGTCCTGGGATAGGAGAAAGCATGGCATTTTAAAATTCATGAAAGAATAATCATTTGGAAATCACCAAAGTAATAATTTCTGAAGACTCATCAATGGATTCTAACACTAAAAGACAAAAGTTTATTATTTTATGTAAAAGGTCATTAACATAGTCTCAGAGTATCTCCCCACAAGGTTAATTTATTCCAAAGGAAAAAAAAATAATAACTTTACATTGGAGAAATCTGACAGACCTCAGCTTAATTATATGATCCAAGTAAGATATCAGCACTAATGGGCTGACCAAACATCCTGATACAATACACTAAAAAGATACAAAATCACTTCTGGGATAGTCCTGTCAAAAAACTACTACTTGTATCTAATCTTGACTAATCATACACAAACCCCAAATGAGAGACATTCTAAAAATAATTGCCCAAGACTCTTCAAAAATGCCAAGGTTACAAAAGAAAAACTGAGGAATTCTTCCAGATTAAAGAATCAAAGGAGACATAGCAACTAAGTTGAATCTGATCTTGGAGCAAAAAGACAGTTTTTTATTCTTTTTTGTATAAAAGACACTAAGAGACAATTAATGAAATTAGTAGTATATTCATGAATTTATTTATTATAGGACTCTCAAAAAGTTCAGAAAAAAGAGAATGATTAGATGCATGTAAATTTTAGCATTTGAGGAATATGTGTTAACAACACCCAGGAATTCTTTTTTTTTTCTTTTTTTTTTATTTTTCAGTTTTCGGTGGACACAACATCTTTATTTTATTTTTATGTGGTGTTGAGGATCGAACCCAGCGCCCCGCACATGCCAGGCGAGCGCGTTACCACTTGAGCCACATCCTCAGCCCCACCCAGGAATTCTTTATACTAGTTTTGCAGCATTTCTGCTAAGTAGTTCGAAACTACTTCACGATCGAAGGCTACAAAAACAAGAAGACTTGAAAGAAGACTCCGATGAGATTCTATAGACAAAGAAGACTGTGAGGCAAGGGGAGGCTGAACTTGTAGGGAAAAGTTAAACCATAGAGTCCTTGAAGATCATGATCAAGATGTTGGCCAATCTCCTGGAGGTAATGAGAAGCCACCAAAAGGCACAGGCAGGTAAATGACATGATCAGACAGCATTTTGAAAAGATCAGTCTGGCTATTGGGCAGAGGAGAACCAAAATAACTAACTAAAAGGGAGACTAGTTAGCTGGGAATGTGTCCTGGGAATGTAAAAACAGAGTGGTGGCAGTGGACCCAGGTAGAAGTGGATGGATTTTAGAGTTACACAGGAATTAACATTTCAAAGACCTTAATGACTTGAAAATGGGAGAGGACGGTGAGGAAAGGGAACGGAGGGACAGACATGGGTTCCCAGATGTCTGGTTTTACCAGTGGGTAGAGGGGACCTCTCAGGTAAGACAGACTGAAAAAAAGAACCAAGTTTCAGAGAAGTCAAGAGTTTGATTCTGGATGTGGTTCAAGTTCTCTTTGAGACATCCAGATAGTTTTTGAGTAGACAGGAAGAGGGGCACATGAGTGGGGATGGGAGATGGGAACATGGTTGACCTCACCGTGAGAACAGGGAGAAGCATAGAGGGAAAAAAAGAGGGCAGGGCCTCAGACTCCACCTCAAGGACTCTGTCATCTGTGTTCTTATCTTCACTTCACAGATGAAGAGAAGCCAGGTGACCTGCTTAAGGTCACACACCTAGTAAGTGGCAGAGCAGGGGTCAAAAGGCAAGCCCATTTGACTTTGCCCAATCTCTGCCTTCCCCAATAAGCTCCTTCCTCAAGAATCTTATTTTTTTCTTCTTTTCTAATTTTATGCAAAATTAGAAAGGAATCAAAACGTATTCAGAAGTGGGTGACATGGAACAAGAGAGTTTCCTGTCTTCCTTTCTCTGGATGTCCAGTTAATGAGGTTCTTCTCAATTCCAAAAAATAAAAAGCTGTATTTTTTTTTTGTACAGGTTTTCAAATAGTTTCTCTTCAAAAGCATATTAGAAAGACTTTCTTTATAATGTAAATAAATTCTTTTTTATAGTTATGAAGAGTCAGAAAAATCCCTCTTACATACACACAGTTGCTTATAAATTTCCAAGGTTGGTGAGTTAGTTTCTCCTTGAACTTTACCATTTATCTCCTGCTAGCATGTCAGCTAACATCTCAAGGAGAGATTTAGAACCAGCAGTGGATGGCTTAGCCTGACCCCAACTTCAAATTGCAGTAATCCTGATTGTTCCTCTAGCTCCACATCCCGGGCCATGGCTACATGCATGGAAGGAGGAAGTGAATATGTTACTTAGAGATTTTATGTCAGTGATTCCATTAGTTTTTCTTGAGTTACATGAAACAAACTCACAGCTGGCTTTGGACATCTTGTAAAGCAGCCTATAATAACTCTGGCTTATGAGGTTGGTTGCTGGAGAATCCCCAGGGCAGTACGGAGAAGTATGAGCGGCCAGCCTTAGATCCCAGTTAACAGAAGCATTTAGAGTGACAAGCTAAAGGCTAGAGGGACAATGATATGAGGTTCCTGGGTAACTCAGAAGGCCCATTTGGCTTATGGACTGTTCGTACACTTCCTAAGTGCATTTATTTGATCTTTTGTTGTGCTTTACAAACAGCAAGTATCCCCACATGCAGGCTTTAATGTAGCTCTGACCTCAGGCCTAAGAAATCTTCCCTAAATCCACAATTACCTTTTGAGGAATACTTTATTTTTCAGACAAGCAGATAAACACAGGATTTCAGTTCTGGGTCCAAACCATGTTAATTTGGCCTCTTATTCGTTTGGGGCCTGAGTTCTCTGGCTATGGTGCAAAGCTTTCCTCAGGCAGACTTAGGTTAAAGAAAACCTTGAATAGCAATAGCATCTCTTAATCTCATGGCAACCCTAAGACCTCTCTACTCAAAGAATCATCCCCCATGTACTACACTAAACTTCGTGTGACCTGACGGGCACTCATCAAAGCTCTTAGGTTCAATAGGTTAACCTGGAGTGGGCAGGAGAGTTAAGCTATGACCAAACTCCTCTTTATAACATCCCTCTTCCACTTCTTGTCCACACATCACAGAAACACAGTTGAATTGTACATCTTGAAATCATGCCAGAACACAAACACAATGAAAAGAATAACAGCAAATATTTACTGAGCACTTACTGAGTGCCTGACCCTGTGCTGAGCCGTTCACCTATACTATTTTATTGATTCTCACGACAGCTCTGCGAGGCAATTACTATTATTATCCCCATTCCACTGATAAGGAAATACTCGCCAAGATTAAGTAACATCAGTAAGTGGCACCTAGCCAAGGACACAGAGTGAAACACAACCCCGAACAAACCACCAACTCTCTAAGCGGGAGCCTCCCAAACACAATTTCCTCCAATTTCAGTAATAACCAAGACAGTTTTATGGCAAATAATCAGCCAGGACAGAATTTGATATAAACAGTCTCATAAAATAAAATTGAGCTTCTAAAGCCCACTTCACAGGTGTTCCAGCAATGTGATCCCCTAGTAGAACAAGCTTTGCTCATAAATGATTGTAAGCATTTATAATAATACAATTTATATCCTTGCTGTGATTCTTCTGCACACAAGAATTATTGTTGAATTTTTTCAACAATTTTGTTGAAGTACAATGTTCACACAAAATATGCACAAATCCTAAAATGTACAGTTTATGGATTTTCACAAAGTGAACACAGCTATGTAACCATCACTGACATTAGGAAACAATACAATTAATACAGAAGTAGCCCCCATCCTAAAGTTATTATCCCAGCTTCTATCACTAAAGACTAATTTTGACTATTTTGAGCTTCATGTACAATCATACATTATACACATTTTGTATTCTGACTTCTTTTGCTCAACAGTATGCATGTGAGATGCTTTATGCATAATTGTAGATAATTTATTTTCATCGCCTAATAACATTCTATCATATTAATTGTTCTGGTTCATATTGATATGGATTAACTGTGTGATAACTGTAGGCAGTCAGCATGTGACTGGAGGAGATGGATCACTAGGGGCATGACTTTGAGTTTCTATTTTCTGGTGAGCAGAGTTCTCTCTCTGCTTCTTGGCTGACATGTCCTGAGCTTCTTTCCTCTGCCACCATGTCCTGCCTCACCTCTGACCCAGAGCTATGCGGTCAGCCAACTATGGACCAAACCTCTGAAACCCTGAGCCAAAAATAAATTTTTCCTTCACTAAGTTGTTCTGCAGGTCGTTAGGTAACAGCAGAAAAAAAGCTGACTAAAACATTAATATATCATATACTTTCATATATTTATTCATCCCATTCTTGATGAACATTGGAGTTGTTTCTAATTTTGGATCATTACAAATACTGTTGCATTTGATCATTCACACCATAGTAGCTGTTGCCAAACTGCTTTCTAAAATAATTGTGTCAATTTGCACACCCACCAGCAGGATATATGGTATGTGAAAACTCTCATTGTTTCACATTCTTGCAAACATTTGGCATTTTCAATCTTTTCATTCTAGCTATTCTGATAGAGAAGTTGTATGATCACACAGACATGGTTTTTATATTCACAGTTCCCTAGAAACAAGAAACACAGCACACCAGGTAGCACATCGCCCAGGGAAGCACCAAGGTGGTCAAAAGGCAGAGAAAGGAGGGCAAACATGGGCAAGAGACTTTATCATGGTTTCCATGGGAAGGAATGGACAAGATAGGGTGAGCAGGTTTCTGTTTGGCTGGATCAAATAATGTCAATGGTCTGTGGGGTGTAGGGGCAGAGGGATGGCAGAATGTGAGATCAACAAAGAAGGAGTTTGGGGAGTGATTTCTGGATTAGTTGGTTTGCACATAAAAACGGTGTTCTCAAATACAAAAAAAAAAAAAAAAAAGGTGTTCTCAAATACAAATTGTTCAATCTATCTTGAGCAATTAGCTAATCCTCATAGATACAGTCCCTCCAGGGGCATCTGAGGTCCCAGATGTCCAAATATCAGAAGACAGAAAATAAAAATAATGATATGGTCAATTTAAGTGCCTTTTTGTATGCTTATCGGAAATTTGGAAATTCTCTTTTACAAACTACCTATTTGAGTCTTTCTTTTTCTCATCTTAAAAATTTGACTCTCTGCCTTATTGATTTGCAAGAATTCCTCCCACTATTTATTTTATTTTATTTTAATTATTTATGGTGCTGAGGACCAAACCCAGGGTTTCACACATGCTAGGGATGTTCTCTACCATTGAGCAATTTCCCTGGCTCTTTTTCCTACATTTTGATATGAGAACTTGGTTGGCTATGATGTGTTACAAAAACATTTTCCCATTATATGGATTTCTTTTTAACTTATGATGAACAGAGTCATTTTAAAATGTAATCCAGTTTACCAATCTGGATAGTTAATACTTTTAAAGAATATTTGCCTGTCTCAAGGTCATGAAGATACTATCCCCTGTTACATTATAGAAGGCTTGTTGTTTTACCCTCCATCTTGAGAGGTATAATCCATCTGGAATTTTTATCTATGGCATGATAGGAGTGAAAATTCATTTCCTTCCATATGTATATACAATTTTACCAGTATCATTTCTTGAAAAAATAATCTTTTCTGCACATTATTTCATAGAGATTTGTTTTAAACTAGATGAATGTTTATGTGTGGGTTATTTGTAGACTTACTATCCCCTCCCATTGGTCATTTGCCCTTTAAAGGCTGCCCACATTCCTTGGCATGTGGCCTCACTTCACTCTGACCTCTGCTTCTCCTGATGCATCTCCTTATAGAACCTTTTGCTCCTGTCTTGATCTTGTTAGGGCCCTTGTGACACTGGGCTCACCTAGCTAATACATCTCAAGATCCTTAATTTAACCACATATAAAAATCCCTATTGTCATGTAAGGTAACATTGATAAGCTGCAGGGATTAACTCATGGACCTGTTTGGCAGGGCCATTATTCTGCTTATCACAAGTAATACCCATTAGAATTCAGTAACATCTTCTTTACAACTGAGCTAAAAATAGTCAAATACATTGTCTTTTAAATGAATTTGGGCATCTGTTTAGATTTTATCTTTAGCATTGTTAACATGATCCTGACTTCTAAAAAATGGCTTTTTAAATTTCTAGGCAGCCCCACATGAGATTCTGAACCTGCAAGACAGCAGACAGTCATGTCTTAGAGCCAGCATGCTAGACGACATTCTTACTAGACACGAAGGCTACACTCTCGACTGAATAGTTTTCAAAAGACTTTATAATGTCCTTCAAGTGTGGAGAAATAAAATAAGGATCATTTGACTATTTTTCTGAAAGTGCTGGATAACCCATTTTTTTCAAGTAATTTTTTTGAAAACAGATATCCTGAGGTTAGATCATTAACTACTGTAATACTTAAGCAATTGTTTCTCACATGATCCTTTTTCCTTTTATACATGGACCCTCTCCCCTTCTGAGGCTCTTTTTAGCACTTTCTCTGCTTGAGGCTTTTTTATATTGCCTCCCTGCCATCACCACTGCCATCTAAGGACTTGAGGCTGCTTCTTTCATAAGGTAAATATATCAGGTAGGATGACCTAAACATTATAACAATGAATACCAAAACTGAAGTGGATTAGCACAATAAATATTGTTTCTCTCTCATGTCACAGTCCAAAGCGGGCTGGCAGGATATGTGGACCTTTCATGTTCCACGGAATCATTCAGGGACCCAAGGCTTCCCTCTTGAGGCTCCATACTGTTCTGACTCTGTAGAAATTTTTATTCAGCCAATAAATGAAAGAGAGAAAGTTCACACATGGGACAGAATCATAAACCAGGACTAGAAGCAGCATTTGTCACCTCTGCTCACATCTGATTAGACAGATTTCAGCCACTTGATCTCACCTAATTAATTATAAGAGAGTCTGGGGCAGGGGAAAAAAAATCTAGCTTGTGAGCCCCCAAGGAGAAAAGAAAAATATTTGGTGAATCATGTAGCCAGTTTATGTAGCAACAAATATCATGTAATATTGCATAACACATGAGTGTAGCATATGATGATATTGATGATATAAAAAATATATATGATCTATAGGCCTTGGCTAGCTCTTGTGGACAGGGATTGTGTTATCACTTTGTCTACAGCAGTATCTAACACTTACAGTAGTTGCCCAATAAATGTTTCATAAGTGAATCATAATGTATTAAAACTAAAACAGTCCTTGGAGATTATCTAATCTAAACCTTTCATTTTTAATGTGAAGAATTAGAAAGCTAGAGATGCTAAGCACTTTGCCTGTGTTCACTTGCAGGGCTGACACCCATTTATCTCATATCCCAGATGGAGCGAGACCATCTTTTTAAGCCAACTTGTTTCATTTCCCAGACCAAATGAGACTCCTTTTTGTAACAAATTTCTCAGAAGTTGAACATCTAAACAAGTTATTATTTGTTCCAATGAAGTCTCCTTGGGAGTTCCTATGGAAGTCAAATGCTGCTGCCATTTTAAAAATTCATGGAGCTTCATTTTAGGAATTGCTTTCATAGCCTATGGCATTTTCTCTAGAATTTCACTAATGGTGGCTGGTAAATATTCATCCTTTGAAGATGGCTTTCATTTTGAGAAACAGAAGTGGTTTAGATCCCACTTTGGAAGATAAAAGTTGAATGTAGGTGACCCACTTGTGCAATGCTGGTTTTGGTCCCCCAAAAAGTAAGGCTGTGTGTTTCTATAGGATGCACAGTCATGAGGATCCAGGTCTTCCCATATGCTTTTTAACCCAGTTGGGGGACTATTTCAGAAGAGGAGACCTGTGGGCATTTTGAGCAATGTCCTCATTGTTGGAATAAGTTAATGGTATCCTAAGGGGACTACTTTGAAGAGAAATAAGGGGCTCTTGACAGAAATGCCTATGTTACAAAATGCCCACATTAACTTCAGGAGCCTTAGGTTCTACTACGAAACTTAGTTAGGCCCACATTAGCTCCCTGTTCAGAAACCAGCCACAGGGTAGGAGAAAGAAGCGTTATATTTTAAATGAGGGGAAGATTTCTGGATAAAATGGCAGAAAGTTGGTAACTAGATATGCTCTTTTCTGGGGAAATATGAGAACAAAAGACAACAAAATGCTAGAAAGGGGCTTTGACCCTCTTTCATGTTCTAGTTCAGAAGCTGAGAGGACCGAAACCACCACACGTGCAGAGAGAGGATCCAAGAAGGAGATTTCTGCCTTCACCATCAACAAGCCTTAGATTAAACTGATCTTTTCTCCTTAAACATGATAAACAAATAAATAAGAAACAACACCCTCTTCGATAAACTGGGAGAACTGGAGATCCATATGCAGAAGAATTAAATTAGACCCTTGTCTCTCACCAAATAAAAAATCAACTCAAAACAGATTAAGAATTTACATGTAAGACCCCAAACTTTGAAACTACTAGAAGACATAGGTCTAAGCAAGGATATTTTGAATAAAAGCTCAAAAGCACAGGCAACGAAAATAAATATAGACAAATGGGATTATAGCAAACACAGTTTTCTATGCAGCAAAGGTAATAATCAACAAAGAAAACCTACAGAGAGGAAGAGTTATGTTTGCAAGGTATACATCAAATAAGGCGTCAATATCCAAAACACACAAGGAACTTAATAATAGCAACAATAAAAATGAAAATTGAGCAAAAGACCTGATTATAGATATTTATCAAAAGAAGAAATACAAATGGCTTACAGACACATGAAAAAAAAATGTTTGGGCCAGGGTTGTATCTCAGTGGTAGAGTGCTTGCCTAGCATGCGTGAGGCATTGGGTTCAATCCCTGGCATCATGTAGAAATAAACAAATAAAATAAATAAACAAATAAATATTGTGTCCATCTGCAACTAAAGAAAAAGTTCAACATCACTAAGTATTAGGCCAAACAAACCTACATGAGATATCATCCCACTCCAGTTAAAATGGTCACTATTAAAAAAAAAAAATCAGCCAGTGCATGCCCATAATCCCAGTGACTCTGGAGGCCAAGGCAAGAGGATTGCAAGCTTGAGGCCAGCCTCAGCAACTTAGAGGGCCCTAAGTAACTTAATGAGACCTTGTCTCAAAATAAAAAATAAGAATGGCTAGGGGTTAGGGATGCATCTAAGTGGTTATGTGCCCCTGAGTTCTATCCCTAGTACAAAAATAAAAAATAAAAGATTAGCATTGAAGATGTAGAGAAAATGTGATCTTTATACACTATTGGTGGGATTATAAAACAGAAGAGCCATTATGGAAACCATTATGAAGCTTCCTCAAAAAGTAAAAATAGAACTACCATATGATCCAGCTATGTCACTACTGGGTATATATATCCAAAGAAAATGTAATCAGTATGTCAAAGAGATATCTCCTCTCCTATATTTATTGGAAAACTGTTCACAATAGTCAAAATATGGAACCAACCTAAGCATTCATTGATAGATGAGTAAAGAAAATGTGTTATATATATACAAAATGGAGTACTATTAAGCCACAAAAAAAGAACCAAATCTTGTAATTTGCCTGGATAAATTTGGAGGATATTATGTTAAATAAATAAACCTGATACAGAAAGGCAAACACTGGATGATCTCACTCATACATTGTATGTAAAAAAAGTTGTTTCACAGAAAGAGTAGAATACTAGCCTCTAGAAGGGAAGAGAAAAGAGGGAATGGAGAGAGATTGGTCAGGGGATATGAAGTTATAGTCAGAAGGAATATAAATTATGGTGTTCTTCTGCATTGCAGGATGACTAGATTGAATAATAATATCTATCTCAAATAGCTAGAAAGGTTTTTGAACATTCTAATTACAAAGAAATGATAAATTTTAAGATGTGGATATACTAATTGCCCTGAATTGATGATTACACCATGTATTCATGTAATGAAACATCACCTTGAACCCCAGAAATACGCACAATTATTATGTGTCAACCATAAATTTTTAAAAAAAAAGAAAGAAAAAAGCAAAAGGAACTCTCAATGAGAGTTTGGAAACCAATAAAGAGAAAAAATTCTGGAACAGTAAGTGTCCAGGGTTTTGCCTTCAGTTGTCCCAAGTTAAATTGAGGAACAGGGAAGTCAGAACTCAGAATTATTGCTTTTCTTTTGTCCATCTATATAAAAACTGAAATGTTAGTCTCATTACTTCAAATTCACACCTGGCCTTTAGTGAGGTACTCCATGCCATTTCCCTGACAATTCAATTTAAACACTTTCCAACTGCGTAATTACACTTTTTTTGGTAAATTACCGTCTCGAGAGAGGGCACAGGCGGAAGGAAAGGTAAGGTTTG
This sequence comes from Callospermophilus lateralis, assembly GCF_048772815.1. Taxonomy (NCBI): domain Eukaryota; kingdom Metazoa; phylum Chordata; class Mammalia; order Rodentia; family Sciuridae; genus Callospermophilus; species Callospermophilus lateralis. The sequence continues at coordinate 65,208,104 of NC_135307.1, read as the reverse complement.
GCATGAGCTTCCAGGGTGAGTGCCCTTCTGCTGTAATAGGATCTTCTCTGAGATTAACATTCACCCGAGGAAATGGAAACCTGTAAACATGTGACCATGAAATAATTACCTAAGGATTCAACCAAGACCCCAGCCTAGAAGGCCTTTCACTGGCTTCTTCTGCCCACAGAATCCCACAGAAGCTCACTATGATTCTACGGTGACTGGGCCACCCTTCTTCAGGCTGAGCTGTGATGCCTCTTGACTGGCATTTCAAGAAAACGGGACGAGCTGTCAACCACAAGGACACACCCCGCCTGCCGTGGCAGCTGGCCTCTTCCAACATGGTGCTGTTGGCCTTTAGTTCACACTTACCCAAGGCAGCCTGAACCCTGCCGAGCTCTCCTAAAAGCAGTTGTTCACAGAAAGCAACATCAAGGGTTTCCACTTTCATTTCCCACAATCACCTTCAGACTACATTGTCCTCAGTTAACAGTCAAAAGCTGATCCTTCTGTCTGCCATCCTGCCAACTCCACCTGGGACGAGGGATCCAGCTGGGCTCTTTTCTGGCTCCTACATCTTCAAAAGTAATAAAGCCTCAGTAAATGGGATTTACCTGTCCATTTTGCTGATGAGGCAGTAGGAAAATTAGAAATCCTTTCTCCATCTAGAGCCACACTGGACTCCACAAATTTGCTAACTAGAGCAAGAAGTTGTGGCCCCACAGTTAAGTCAGCAGCCAGGATCAGGGCTCAGGGAACCAAGGTATTGACTGAAGAAGGGGCATTTTTAAAGTAGCTATCTTTCCATTTTAAAAGAAGTCTCTCTGATAATTGAGGATTGTTTAAAATTTGATTTCCTCGAAAAAAAACCAAACAAACAACTTAGAATTGCATAAAATAGTTTCCCTGGAGATCAATATAACCCAGAAAATATATTAATGCAAGGCCTTCGCAGCTGAGTTTTTATTTGTGCCTTGCTTCGGAAAACCAAACCCCTAAGGGGTCTGAACCCAAGGTTCATTTATTCTTAATAAGCTCCATTCCGGAGGCCCTGTTAGCCTCCAGCTAATGACAACACTGCCAGCAGCTGGGGTAGCTGTCGTCCAAAAAAGAGTGAGAATCTAATTGAGATAAGAAATAAGTGTTGACTCATGTCAGCATTTGTTAGCATCCAGAGCCCACGTCTTGTGTTTCTAAAGATCCATTCAGCATGCATTCTCCAGCCTCTTGCAAGAGAGTATATTTTGGTGCTAATTAAGATGGCACTTAACACAGAGGTAGTTACAGGCAGATCCTCACACTGTCCCCTCCACCATCCATAGATCAGGTGCCACTTCTCTCAGAGAAGCTGGTCCTGACCCGTGGGACACAGAAGAGCCCTGCCAATGTCATGCTTCCTACTGGCTGTCTCCTCATCCCGGGAGTCCTCAATCCAGATGGGAAGTCATGAACTCAAGGAATTCAGGTGCTTCCCCAGGAGTAAGCCAGGGCTCCTGGACTCCAAGTCTTAGTGAAGGATCTGGGGCAGCAACTTAGCTGCACAGCTGGTCGCTTGGTCATGTCAAGCAATCACCCTCCACAAACATTGCATAAGTCACTTTTTCTGGATTCCCAGTCTTAATAATTTAAGCAATCCTCCCTGTTCTCTCAGTCAGCCCTGTATACAACAGCAATGCATTTTCAACATGGCATCAGTGGTCCAGGCAGTGAAGCAGAGGAACAGAATGAAATTAACTGGCATACAGAGGATTGATTCCTGCTCTGAATGAGCCTGGTTTGTGTTTCCCTAATGGAACAAGAGGAGGGTCTTCCTGGTTAAAGAGACATCAAAGCAGACAGAGGGATGTTTTTCATAGAAATAGTGGTGAGGTAACACTGGAAGGATTTCCTCATTTCTAGGTTCCACCTATCTTTGGTCTAGTTCAGGAATAGCTTTAGAGAATTCTAGAGTTTTGCTCTCTCCTGAACTCAGGATTCTGTAGCCTCCCAAGGCACCTCACCACAGAGGTAGACTTGTAACGTGCTAATAATTTGGCCTAACTGCTCCCCAGAAATGGGGGCACCTTGTTCCATAGGCTGTCTAATCCTACGGGTATTCTTTCTTTTTATTTTTTTGATGGGGGTGGGTCTGGGGATTGAAGTCAAGGGTACTCAGCCACTGAGTCACATCCCCAGCCCTATTTTGTATTTTACTTAGAGACAGGGTCTCACTGAATTGCTTACTGCCTCACTTTTGCTGAGGCTGGCTTTGAACTTGTGATCCTCCTGCCTCAGCCTCCTGAGATGCTGGGATTACAGGCATGCATCACCACACCTGGCCCCATGTGTTTTCAAATTCAACCATCCTATACACTCAGATGTTTAAACAAGAGCCTATTCATTGTACTATGGTAGACAACAAGGATGGTGAAATTTAGCTTGCCACTCCCTGCAACACACCTTTTGGTTCTAAGAAGGATACTTCTCTCTGTGCCAGGAGTAATTCTGTTTCCTGTTAGTCAGAGGCATCAGTCTGGGCTTAAAAGGTTTCCAAGAGCAGGGTACCTTTCTGCTACAGTCCCAAGATTTTTCCAGGTTCAATTCTCTTTCCTTAAATTTACTTTACCAAAAGAAGGAACTTATTTAAACTTACTTCAGTATGGATAACTATTCTTATCTTGTGTAACAAAGACTACAATTTTTTTTGTTTTGCATTTAAGAAATGCTGACAACCCAAGGTTACATTTGTTGAATCAAAATAGCAATAACAGAAGATAAACATTTTCTTCACTAACCTTCATGTTGTCATCTTTCAAGGCAAGCATACTTTTTAAAAAAACACTTGCTACATATCCTTGACCTTGTCATTAAACTAGTAATGGCTATATTTTATTGAGTACATACTATATACCAGGTATGATTGGCATAAACAAAGCAAGGAGAAGAGATCATGGGAACCTGAAGGAAAGTGTAGTGCCAAAAAAATGAACAGAAATTATATGACTAGGAATAATATTTAGTTATGTGTTATAGAAACCCAATTTTGCAGCTTAAGCAAGTACAAACTTCCCAACACATCAGTCAGAAAATAACCATGAGTTTTGAGAACTCGCCTCCATCTACTCTACATTCATTATCTATTACAGCATGTACTCATGTAAATAAACACAGTGCATAGAGTCTCTGCTAAACTATGAGATGCCTCCGTGCACATTAATGAAAGTCACTGCCTCTGGAAAGTCAAGTTTCCCTTTGTGTGAGCCTAGATTTTACACCAGATCTTGGGAGGAATTTTGGCCCTTGTCAGCATCCCCATACACCATCATACATGGTTTGCTGCCCTGATCAACTTTCCCATCCCAGGGTGTTACAAAGTAGTGACATAATTCCTCAATGCCTCCTTCCCCTCCTCTGCACTGAAGCCTTAAGCTCCAGCATCTTCTATAGCTGGCAGCTGAACTCCCACTTGTGGGGAATATATTCATTCTTTTGCAAAAGGGGGCGGGGGAGTGCTGGGGTTGTGGCTCAGTGGTAGAGCACTTGCCTAGCATGTGTGAGACCCTGGGTTCAATTCTCAGCACCACATAAAAATAAATAAAATAAAGGTCCATGACAAAATATTTTTATAAAAAGAGAGGTGGGGGGGCCTTCCAATTTAAATTGCATCTAGCTAGCAGTCCCTATTCAATCTCTCTGACATATACACTAAAATACATATTGCTAGAGTTTCCAATGACAATGAAAACATTGACATAAACTAGTAGTTATCAAAATATAGGAAGAATTTTTGCTAACTATTGAAAGATGAACTGAGAAAACTAATCTATATCATGCTCCTTTCTCTCTTCCTGGCAAATAAAAACACCTAGAAGAGTAGGGGTTGGGTGTTTTTGTTTTGTTTTGTTTTGTTTTTGGTGCCAGGGATTAAACCCAGGGGTGCTTAGCCACATCCCCAACCCTTTTTATTTTTTATTTTGAAACAGGATCTTACTAAGTTGCTTAGGGCCTAAGTTGCTGAGGCTGGCTTTGAAACGGCGACCCTCCTGCCTCAGCCACCTAAGCCACTGGGATTACAGGCAAGTACCATGGCCCTTGGCTAGTGGCTGGCTCTTTCTGTCTGCATCATGATTTCAGGACCCAGGTCTGTGCCAACCAGAAACATGGGCAATATCTTCACAATAGGTTGCACTTACTTTCTCCATCTCTCCCATAAGGAGACTTAATGCTTTGGAGGCTCTTCAAATAAATATTTCTCAAGTATTTGTCTTGTATTTGTTTTTATGGAGTAAAAAGTAATGGAGACTCTATTTAAAAATTATATTCCAAATTCTTAATATTCAAAATAACAAATCCACTAGGTGCACTAAATTAACATTTTTACTTAACTTCAAAAATTCTAATCACTTATCACGTTGTTTATATTCATTAAGAATAGATAATATCAAAATCTTATTTGAGGGCTGAGGTTGAGGCTCAGTAGTAGAGCACTCGCCTCGAATGTGCGGGGCCCTGGGTTTGATTCTCAGCACCACATAAAAATAAATAAATAAAATAAAGGTGTTGTGTCCAACTACAACTAAAAATATTTTTTTAAAAAAATCTTAATTGATCTAATTACATTATTCTCTCTCTCTCTCTCTCTCTCTCTCTCTCTCTCTCTCTCTCTCTCTCTCTCCCCTTTGGGGGAACCAGGGATTGAACCCAGAGGCTAATCACTTAGCCATATCCCCAGCCCTTTTTATATTTTATTTAGAGAAAGGGTCTCGCTGAGTTGCTTAGGGCCTCACTATGAGCCACTGGAATTTTTTTTCTCATTTTTATGACAGAAAAAAATGTTTCCTGATTCAAAATTATTTTTTTCTCCTTTAATTTTTAACTTTCCAAACCAGATAATTTCTTGGCAATTTTCTCAGTAAGTTTTCTGTTGCCACAACAGCATGCCATAGGCTGGGTAAATTTTCACAACAGAAGTTTATTTGGCTCACTGTTTGGAGGCTGGGAAGTCCAAGAGCATGGTGCTGGCATCTGGTGAGGGTGTTCGTGCTGCATCAGAACAGGACAGAGGGCATCACCTGGTGAGACAGAGCCCTCTCCAAGCACTTTGTTGTTGTTTATTGTTTTTATTTGTATGGTTACTTGATAAGTATCTGTCTTACGGTTTGTGTAAGCTCTACTTTTAGATTTCCTGTACAATGATGCAGTCAACATTCAAAAATGATTAAAGAAATCGATTGAATTAAGTGCTAGAGGTAATAAAATAATGTCTATAACATCTTGAAGAAATATGATATGACTCAAGGGATTGTTTCATTTTAATTTTATTTTTAATTTTATTGGTAATGCTTTATAACTTCCTTGCTTAAATTTTTTTTAAAAATTAAAACACTACAGATGGTATTAACAGCACCTTTGACAACTGCCCCCACCAACACCACATGTGTATACATGCACACTCAAAATACCCTCTTTAACAGAAATAACCACTGTTGAAGATTTTGTATGCATTCTTCCAGAATTTTCTCTATTCCTTTACAGACATACATATGGACCTAGAAACAGTACTTACTACTAGTTCAGGAGAATGTAGGTATAGGGTCCTTGAGAATGTTGTATCTGAAAAGGCAGCAACAACAAGAAAATGCTCAGATATGCAAGTTCTTTAAAAAATGCCACCATGTGTCCTCCTTGAAAAAAGAGTTTTGAAAAATTATTTTATCAAGGAAAGATTTTCAAAAGATGACAAAGACCTCATAGGTCAACTCCATCAGTTTAGATGGCAAAGGTCCTAGTATGTTCTCAGAGGAATTTTTTTCCATGTTTCACATTAATTTTCCTTTTTTGTTTCTACACCTTTCTGTGTGCCAGGAAACTGTGTCTTCTTAAACCACTTGCCAGAAACTTCTTATTTTGTTTGATGACATTATAAAATAATAATAATATTGTTCTAGTTCTTGCTAGTAATGACCAACTTTATGTAGCTAGGATGTTGGCCTAAGAGAATTCCTAATAAAAAAAAATCTTTCCTTGTTTCCTTCACAAAGGCATAGCTGTAGGAAGAACATATTGTTCATTTCATTGCCAGGGAAATTTAAATAAGATTATCTGCTTTGAAATTCATAGTTGTTTTTTAAGTGTTAAAGAATAACAAAGCAGATGCTGTCTGTCATTGTGCTTTATTTTTTAATCATTTTTCATCTAGTATCTGTGTTATTGATGCTTAAAAATCAATGTACGAGTGAACTATGTTTTAAAATAAATATAAACATAAGTATACTAAAATATCAACAGTTGCTGTATCCATTTTGTGAAATTTATAAAGAATAGAGGTTTATTCCTTACAGTTTTGGAAGCTGGAAAGTCCAAGATAAAGGGACCCACATCTGCTGAGGGCCTTGGAGCTTTGTATGTCATGGCAGAAGGTAGAAGGGCTGTAAAGAAAAACAAGAGACAGAAGCAAGCAAGGTGCAGGGGCAAAGTAAAAAGGGATGGCTTATCTGAGCTGCCAGCTTTACTTATATCCATAGGTCACATTAGGTCACTGACATAATTATAACATATTGCTCATTGTATAAAGTTACTGTTATGTAGGCAGGTTTAGGTGCAGTGACACACTGGTGTTGTCTAAGAGAATTCCTTTATTCCCAGAAGCTGAGTGTTTGAGATAAGGTGGAGGCTGATAAGACTCTAGCACAGAGTCTCCTCTGGAAGGACATTACCATAGCAGCTAGGCACATACTAGTCATCTTACTAGTTCCAGAGGAACTGTAGAATATTCTAAATGTGGATAACAGGGCACCTGTTACTCTCCAGGAGTTTGCTTACCAGAGGAACGCTGCCTTGTACATTTCCACAGCCAGAATTCTTACACAGGGCAAGAGAGAGGGGGAAAGAGTGGCGAGCTGAGCTCAGTCTTGTATCAGGAGCCCACTCCTACTCCCATGCCAGCCATGACAGCAGCATTAATCCATTCTACCCTCATGACTTCACCACCTCTGAGAGGTCCCACCCCTCAGTACTATTGCACTGCGGATTAAGTTTCCAACAGTGAACTGTAGGTGACACATTCAAAGTACAACAGTGACCCGGCTATGTGACAGGGGCTAGGGATGGAGCAATGGGCAAGACAAGAAATGTAGTAGAATTTTGGCTGCTTTATCTCTCAATTTTATGATATTATGAAAATATATACTTTCTGAAAGCTGAAAAGTCCAAGACCAAGGGACCCACACTGCTGAGGGCATTGGAACTTTGCCATCTCATGGCAGAAGGTGGAAGGGCAAGAGAGAGAGAGAGAGAATATATATGATAATAAATACTTTCTGCTAATGTGAACAGTTCTCATGCTTCTGCTTTCGTTCCCATTGTTATTCATTCTAGTCTTTTGTAATTATCTTAAATTTGTCTGCAACTGTAGTTTTGTCCCATTTCATTCTTGATATTGTTTATTTATAGCTTCTTTAATTTTGCCAGAGATTGTCAACTTCTTAATGCTTTTCAAAGAAAAACTTTTAGTTTGGTTGATAACTCTGCTGTAACTTTTTTCTTTGTTGATAAATTTCTGTTCTCTTGATTATTTTATTTCTTCTATGGTTTTTGGAAGCTCATTATATTTTTGTAATTTTATAATTTAGATTCTTAGATTATTTTCAGGCTTTCTTCTTTAATATGAGCATAATAGACTATAAATTTGTAAGTACCACATACATTTAAGACCATACATTTTCCCTTTAAGTACCACCAAATACCACGTTTTATTATTCTTTGTTGTTCAGTTCCAAATACAAAAAAATCCTGTAAGAAATTCTTAAAATCTGTACATTGCTAACAATTTACAACCACTACTCTTTTACAATCTATCTCTTTTCTACAATTTCCAATAATTCCAACACAAGAAGCCATGAAATACTAATTAGTACTAATAGTGTACATAATCTGAGCATAAACTGTTTCTAAGATCTGAATACAAAACAGTGGCTGAACAGGCTAAGACAACATATCATTCATTCCATATGAAGTTATAATTCATTCATTATTGGTAAACAACCTTCTTTTCTCTCATCCTGGATAAAAAGTATTTTCCAAGTATCCTTGGGGAGTCACTTTTGTGACTGTATCCATTGTATACATGTGCCGCAGTCTGGTTGGGCACAAAATCACGAGCCACTCAAGCAGGAACAAACTTTATTTCTGAACTCCACCAGCACACTCCACATACGCTCCCGGGGAAATTGCCGAATCACCACATGTGGTGTTCTCCCGGGCCACACTACACCAACAGGAAATCCCTCCTCCAGAATTCCCTCCTACCACACTTCCCCAACCAATGGGAACTCTCCAGGAGTCCCCGCTGAGCTCCAAAGTAGCAGGCTGAGGTGGACAGCAAGGTTCTAATATCCAATTGAATGCAGATCTTAACATAATCATATCATCTCAATGGCTTGCGGGCATCACCTTTCAACCAAAAATGCCATGCATCATTCCTACTTGGCTATGGCTCTCAGCATACATGTATACATATATTGATGTATATAAATCCTTAATACAATGTTAGCAAATGCTCAATTCAGTTATTACTTTTTGCTTTAATCCATATTTTTAATGCCCATTCTTTCTGACATATGAATTATTTAGAAGTGATAAAATGTGTAGATGTGAGTTTTCATAAGTTTTGTTTGTTTTTACTTTTAATTTGTTAGCACTGCGGTAATAAAATATGATCTTATTAACATCAAAACTTTAAATTTTGTTGAAGACTTGCTTAATTACTTAGAATCGTTTTATAAATGTTCCATGATAACTCGATATAAATGTATATTATCCATTTTTGAATGAAGTGTTTCATATGTTCATTAAAATAGATTTGCTATTTGTATTGTTCAAATTTTTTATGTTTTTATTGATTTTTTTGTCTGCTTGATGGATCAATTATTGAGAGAGATGTGTTAAAATCTCCCAGTTTGGTTGTAGTTTTGTCTATTTCTCCTTGATGTTTCATCAATTAAAAAATATGTAATTAGGTGCATCCAAGATTAAAATCATTTATTTTCCTGGTGAATTAAAGCTTTAATATTTAGACACCCTCTTCATTCCTAGTAAAGTCCTTTACCTTCAAGCCATTTTATCTAATAACATATATAGCTCTGCCAATTTTCTTTTGGTTATTATCTGCCTACATGTATTTTTTTACTCTCAACTTTCTATGTTTTTATGTTTTAAGTGTGTCTCATATAAACAGTTATTGTATGGATTTTTTTAAAAGAAAATTCAGGATGTCGAGCTTTGTCTTTTAACTAAAGAGTTGAATTTATGAATAGTTATTCTATGTCTTCTGGCTTATTCTGTGGCTACTTAAAATCAGCCATACCTTCTTTGCAGGTAATCTCTCTTTTACTGCTTTTAAGATCTTTTTCAGAACACTACTGTGTTCTGCAATTTCATAATAGCAGATATGTGTAGATGTAGATGCAATAATGTATTTATGTGTGGGTTTTCTTTTTATTGTTACTCTTGGGATTCCACAAATATGCTGCATCTGGAATTTGTATCATTCATTAATTCTGAAATATTCTCAAGTATTATACTTTCTAATATTATCTCTCCTCTACCACTTCAATTTACTTCTTCTGGGACTATGATTAGACATATATTGGAGCTTCTTTTACTATTATCCATATCCATTCTCTTTTATATTGTCCATCTTTATGTTTTCCTATGGTGGATTACAAGTAATTTTATCTTCCTGCTTAATAAATCTCTCTTCAACTGTGTCAAATATGCTATTTTAGCCAAACCATAGTCTTCTAATTTTCATCATTATTTTTTCATTTCCAGAAATTCTATTCAGTTCTTTCAAATCTGAAAATAAATTACCTTCTCATAACTATCATTAACTTTTGTTTGACTTCTTTAATCACTGAATATACTTCTTTTATATTTTATCACTGGTAATTTCAATGATATACAATCTTTGCTGGTCTAATTCTATGGTTACTGGTTTCTGTTAACTCTCTTTCACAGCTTATATCCTCATGTCTAGTGACTTGTACCTACAAGTTCATATTGCTGGGAACTTGATATGTGGAATTTTCTTGGGGTCAAGTTTAAAGTGAGACTCTGCAGAGATAATTTGCATTTGTTCCTGATTGGTACCCAAGGACACAACCAATCCTTAAAAAAAAAAAAAAAAAAAATAGGCCATCAGTCACATAAAAAAAAGTAATGCATCACCAAATAGTCCTAGAAGGCTATTATCATTCCCTGGGTGTTAATGAAATGTTGTTTGTTTGTTTGTTTCTTTCTTTCTTTCTTTCTTTCTTTTATTTTGTTGTTGTTGTTCTTAGCTATACATGATAGTAGGATGTATTTTGACATATTATACATACATGGAGTGCAACCCATTCCAATTTGGATCCCATTCTTGTAGTTGTACATGATATAAAGTTACACTGGTCCTGTATGCAATAACCACTTAGTAATAGATACTGAACCAATTGTGAGAGAGAAAACACTACTAACTGATAGAATTATATACAGATCTTAAGGTTCATGTTTTGATTAAAATCTTACTTTAAAAACTTGGTCTCCTGAATAGTTAAAATTTAAATACATCATGGTTCTATTTCTTAATGATGAATCCAGGAAGGCAATTTCCATGAAAATTTAACCTTAAGGATTTTTCAAATTGTGTGTGTCACAGTACCTAAATGAATGGAAAATAAATAAGAATTAAAAAAATAGGCCAAATACTAACACAAATTCTAGCCCATAATCTTTTTAAGTTCAGATTCTTCTTAACTAATGAAGAGGTTGCACCCTGATAAAACCCACTGTAAGCTGAAAATATCATAAGTCAGAATGTATTTACTACACCTAACCTACTGAACATCATATGCAACAACACAACACACCATAGAGTATCAGTTGTTTACCTCCTGATTGTAGCTGACCAGGAGCTGCACTCACCACCACTGCCCAGCTTCATGAGAGGATCCTGCAACATACTGCTAGTTCAGAAGTTAAAATTCGAGGTGTATATATACAATGGAATATTATTCAGCATTAAAAGAGAATAGAATCATGGCATTTGCAGTAAATGGATAAAGCTGGAGAATATAATGCTAAGTGAAGTTAGCCAATCCCAAAAAAACAAATGCTGAATGTTTTCTCTGATTCAAGGATGCTTAACCACAAAGGGTTTAGGGGTGGAGAATGGGAGGAATAAATGAACTCTAGATAGCCAAAAGGGGAGGGAGGGAAAGGGAGGGGCAGGGGGTAGGAAAGAATGAGATGAACAACATTACCCTAAGTATATGTATGAAGACACGAATTAGTGTGACTCTACTTTGTGTACAACCAGAGATATGAAAAATCGTGCTCTATATGTGTAATGTGAATTGTAATGCATTCTGGGGTCATATATAACAAATTAAAATAAAAATAAATAAGTAAATCACACTTAAACATAAAAAAGTTAAAAATATAACAGTCAAAGGACTGTTTCTATAAAACGTGTACATTTATGCATCATCCTAAATTTTAAAAATCTCACAAGTTCAACCATCATAAATTAGGGGTTTTATGTAAGTTATGGTTTAGGAATTCTTAGGGAGTTTTTGTTTGTTTGTTTTGCCTTCCAACATGATCCATCAGTACAGCAAGGTTTTCCCCACCTAAGTTTCCCATCCTGAGCATTTGCATTTTGGGGAGCTTCAACTTCACTAATAGAGAAGTTCTTTGACTTTTATCTGTTTAGATCTTATCTTACCCCTTGATTTTACTGTAAGTGGTCTTTCAAACTTAGTAGGTATTTCCAATGCAAACACCAGCCCCAGAGCCTGCTTCTGTGTTCATCCTCATTGACATAGGATTGGCTGTAACTGTAGTCTTTTTACTGACTCACTCCGTCTTCTATCGTGTGGTTATGAATTTCCAGGTCTTGTTTAGATGTGATTTGTACATATTTACCTGACCCCTTTCTCATCCGCTCCTAGGCTATCAATTCCTTTGGCTGTTTCTCTTGGCCTCTTCCATAGACCTTTTTTTCTTTTTCTTTTTTTTTAATTTTTGAAAATACACAATAACAGTGGAATGCATTACAATCCTTATTACACATATAGAGCATAATTTTTCATATCTCTGTATATAAAATATGTTCACGCCAATTTATGCCATTATACATGTACTTTTTTGAATTATAATTCTTAATACACATATATCACAATTTTTCATATCTTTGTTTGTATATAAAGTATGTTGACACCCAATTTAAGTCTTCATACATGTACTTTGTATAATGATGACCATCACATTCCACCATCCTTGCTAATCCCCTTCCCTCTCCCTTTCCCTCCCACCCCTCTTTCCTATCTAGAATTAATCTAATTCTCCCATCTTCTCCCTCCCTACCCCACTATAAGTCACCCCCTTATATCAGAGAAAACATTTGGCATTTGTTTTTGAGGGGGATTGGCTGATTTCACTTAGCATTAACTTCTCCAATGCCATCCATTTACCTGCAAATGCCATGATTTTGTTCTTTTTTTAATGCTGAGTAATATTCCATTGTGTATAAATGCCACATTTTTGTATTCATTCATCCACTGAAGGACATCTAGGTTGGCTCCACAGTTTAGCTATTTTGAGTTGTGCTGCTTTAAACATTGATGTGGCTGTGTCCCTGTAGTATGCTGTTTTTAAGTCCTTTGAGTATAGTGTGAGAAGAGGAATAGCTGGATCAAATGGTGGTTCCATTTCCAGATTTCCAAGGAATCTCCATACTGCTTTCCAAATTGGGTGCCCCTATTTGCAGTCCCACCAGAAATGTACGAGTGTACCATAGACCTTTCAAGCTGCACACTGAGGATCTTTATTTTCCTCTCAAAGACCTAATTCAATGTGTTCACTGTAGAAAGGCCTTCAGTAGGTATCTGGTGGAAGTGGGAAAGCAGTTCAAGATTGTATGAAAAATAGGCTTCCATGGTACAATTGGAAAGTTGTTTTCCAGATAGATAGATAATTTCCCCATTGCAACTAGACATAAAGCCTCAAACTTTCCAATAAAGAAACATGTTTTTTCCTCTTTTTTTTTTTTAAAAAAAAAACACCTATTATTTGAGGTCCTCATTAAAAGCAAAATGTAGAAGGCAAGTAGCCCTGACAGGTGCTCATTTGCAAAATCAAACTCATTTTCACTCATGGCCACCGTATCTTTAAGGAGTGTTGAGAGCCACAGCCGAAAGGGGCCCCAGCAAACTTCCAGCTGCCAGCAAACTTCCAGCTGTCAGCTGATGATTGGCTCACAGCGGCCCCAGCAAACTTCTAGCTGCCAACTGATTGGCTCCTCTGAGGTGATGCTCACTGGGCTGTTTCCCCGCCCTTTCAGACCACGGAGCTGCTCATTGGGGGACTTTTTTTGGCTCTGCCCACATGACCCAGCCAATCAGCCTCAAGAGCAGGAGGAGTAGGGGAGGTGGAGAGGCTTGTGGGAAGCTGGTGGTGGCAGTTGGGCTCTGAAGGTTTTTCCTGAGGAGCTGTGTGGTTTGGTGTGTGTGTTCTAAAAATAAAGTTCGTTTCTCTTGACAAGTGGCTCCTGAATTGTGCCCAGCCAGACTGAGGCAAAGGAGTTAAACTATGAGACAGAAAACTGGGACAGACCTATGAGCCTAGAGTCAATTCACAACAATCCAAACAAATGCTTGGGATGAGTTGTGCTGGGCACAGGAGAGAGCAGGAACACACCAGCTGAAGTCTAAAGGCAGATCCATGCAGGAGGAAGTAACCTTGATATGGGCAGGATCAGCCTAGAAAGTTGTTTGGGTCCAAACAACACAAAATGAGTAAAGGTCTTGGTAGTTAATTGGAAAGCCTTAAGCAAATATTTTGGAATTAACATTATAGTAAAAAGTGTTTGAATTGGAGAATGTCTATTACCCAATATTCAGTGGGGGCTAGCCCTGTTCAGCCATGAGTGGAAAGAAAACAAGGACCCCAGCATGTCTGTGAGAGACCTCAGAATTTATGCTTGTCTAAGCTGCCACCCTGCTGGTTGACAATGGACAGAAATGAGCTTTTTGTGTAATTCACATCCTGGGGAGTGAAGACAATAAGCCCCAATGTGCTCGGATCAAGTGATCCTGAATCAGCTTCCTTTGTGCTGGCTGGGTTTCCTCAGAGACCTGAGCACCAGGCAGGTAAGTCTCCAGCAATTCAACCACCCTCCCCAGTCTCTGCCACAGTTGTTCCAGCAATCAGCCCTTAAAGATCAGATGAGAAATAAGTTTCCAAATGCTTAACCAGCACCTCCGGGGGTAAGGAGAGGACAGGAGGGACAAAATCTGCCTATCTAAGCAGAGTGACTCTGGGAATTCCCCTCTCCATGTCACAGTGTCCCTCATTTACAACACTTAGGGAAAGTGTTTTAGGACAAAGACAAAACCAACAGATGATGCTTTAACATTTAATGATTTATTTGATAAACATGAATATAGAAGTTTACATAGGATGAAAGAGTTAATCAAAAAGGCATTTATAGCCATCCATTCAGTGAATCCCAATTTGAGTTCAAAAGAAGTAGGAGTAAGGGCAGAAGGAGAGGTCCAGATTAATAAATAATTGGTCTTTGCCTAGAGGCACACATTCAGGGTTTCCTAAATAGGAATTTTAAATACTGATACTGAAATATTTGTAAAGGTACTTTTCCCTTTATCTACAAAAATCGCATCCACATTGCTACAGTCTTCAGGTACCTATCAGGAGCAAATGCAAGTTATCTCTGTTGCTGTAACAGTGGTCCACTTTATGCTTTGAACGCAGACCCTGCTGCTCTGCTACAGTGAGTTAATTTTAAAATGGACATGTTTCTCTCCCTTCCTCTATTCCTGCTCCTCCCTAATCTCTCCCCCTCCCTTATCTCAGGGGAATTAGGATTACCTTTCTTCCACATCCTAGAAATTATCTCTCCTTGAGTATACACCCACCTTAGGAACAAAGTAATACTGGTTTGGGAGATGGTACCAGAAGGTCTCAGAAACGATATCTCCCAAATAAAGAAGTGAATTACACCTCCAACAGAGAACATGTGGAATGTAGTAGCCTTTGAATCACCTCTTTAAAAGCCCCCTGTTCCTGCTGATGGGCAGAATCACAGCCTCCAGAACAGGAGTCTCCTGTGTTTCTCCTTTGCTAGCAAAGCAAAAAACTTTATTTTTCCTTTTTTTCTAAACTGGGTTGGACCTGTTATGCTCAAGTTCAGAACCCCCAAAAGACCACCAGAGACCAAGATTGTCCATGTAAGCAGCAAAGAGGTGTTTATTGCAAGGTAGCTTTGTCCTCCTTGCATACCCAGCAACTGATGACGCTGAGAGACCCCAAGCCCAGGGTTTGTAGCAGTTTTATACACTCTTTGGGAAAGGCAAGGACCCTACATACATCATAGCATCTCTTAGCAAATCATCACACACCATGGGAAAATCATAAAACAACTCTAAATCATGATTAGCACATTCACTGGCGGGAATAAGTTGGGTAAGGGTGACTGGTTAGTACAAGAAGGGGATTTATTTGAACTGATTGGTTTAAGCCAAGATGGGTGTACGTGCTGAACTACATGGTTTCCCAACACGTTATCAACCACCATAAACTACTAGGAGGGTCATCTGGCATCCCAGGTATTTCCCTGTCTCATGCTGATTGGTGGCTACTGGGGGTTGCTATGAGTCCTCACCTAGCCTGACTGAGTCAGGGACACCTGGCGCAGCAGATCTCTCCTGTTATTTGTAGACAAACAACTCAGCAGGGTGGGTGTATGCCTAGGAGTGCTCTGTGGGTCTTTCCAAGGACAAGGATCACGCCCCCTTCCTTGGACAGGCTTTGCTCTGAGGTAGAGGATGGTTTCTCAGACAAGGACCAAGCTTTCAGTAACACTGCCAAAAACAACAACAAAAGGTTAGAAAAATATATGGATATAAGATACACAGTTTGGCAAGGATGACAGCTGCTTTGAAACCAAGGCCCTGTCCTCCCACCATGTACCCTTCTACATGTTTGTCCTTGTCCTCCCATTGTATTTTTTTATCTCTGTTGTTTCATTAGATCAAAGAAAATCCAAGGAACTTTGTTTGACTTTCAAATAACTCCATAATCTCACCTTGAATTTTTTTTCCCCCCCGACCTATTCTCCCATGGACTCTGGAACTAGATTGTCTGGTGCTGACTCCTGCCTCTACCACTTACTAGTGAGTGTGTTATCGGGTCTGCCTCAAAGTATTATTTCTTAAGTGCTATCTTGACTCAGTTTTGCCTTTCTGGCTAAAAAGCTTTCAATTTCCCTTTGCAGGCAGTTTGCTAAACCCCTAGCTCAATTATTTCCCTCACAGGGCTCTAACACAGCTGGATTGCAACATACACACCCAACTGCCTGGTATCAAACACTGAAGAATGCAGCCCCTTTTCCCTGAGCTTGCAGAATCATTAAAAAATCTATTCTACAAGAAGCCTGTGAAATCAGCCAATTCTATCCTTCCTGCTATACAAAAGCACCGCCTACAGTTCCAGTTTGCTGCTAGGCTTCCCCTTGGCACAACACCCCTCATGGCTCTGCAAGGTGGTTTTCCCTCACTGGGAACTGTGAATAATAAAAGATTCTTCATCTGTCCAGGGGCCACTGTGTTCTGTCCCACCATCATGAGAACCTAATAAGTCTTTAGATAATAAAACAACTAGTTTTCTCAACTATAAAATGAATATAATTAGTATCATCTACCTCATAGTAGATACATAAAACTGAAGTGAATTAATATTTGTTAAAGCCCTTAGAAACTATTCCAATGTGTGTTGAATAAACTGAAGAAAAGAAAGAGTCAAATCTAATGACCACAAGGCTGCCTGGTATGACATCTCATCTCTGTGACTTTACCTCCACTGCTACTTCCTCCAAGATTACTTTTTTTTTTTTCATTCAAACTTTTTTTTTTTTTTGTCCAAAGTCTTCCTATTCTTTTATGTCATGGTTTAAATGCAATACCATTATGTCAATTGTGTTGTTTCTCTTGCTCCGGTTAGTTTTCTCTTAAAAATAATACCCAGCAGGCTAGTCTCTAGCAAATCACCCCTCTACCTTCCTTTCAAAGAAATCTTAAAGAGCAATTGTGCTAGCTATGATGAGCCTCGTTTCACGTGACTGGAAGTAACTTGTTTCTGCATTTCAATCTCACAGCACTTATCTCTTCCTTGTACAAAATGACAAACTTTGAAAGCAGAAGAAAGCCAAATGCCAGCACGTATCAAGTAGGAGTTCTGTTTCCAATATCACTGGCACATGGTCTTGCAGCCTCTGCTAACAAGGCCTTCAGTTCTGACTTCACCCAGCTGATTGTGAAAGAAGTCTGACTTTCCAGAACATCACCCAGTTCAAAAGGACTAATGCTTTCTTTTATTTTTATCCAAGTCCTGCCTTTACCTTTGCTCAACGAAGTTATAGAGTAGAGGCTGAAAAATGGCAGCCTACAGTACCAAATTTATTTTATCTTACATAGTATTTTACACTTTGAAAAATTATGTTGCCAACATTAAAAAAAATCTGAGATGTTTTTTGTAATTTTCTGAATTTCTAGATCCTCTTGAAAAATTGAAAGATGGTTATGTCGAACCTCCAATGCTAGGTGGCAATAATCAGCGAGGGCCCCATGGAGACAACCTCTACAAAGGGGCACAAGCCTCTCAGGGTTCTCACCCATTCCATTGAATTCCCTGCTTCAATGCACTTCAGTTTGGTTATGTCACCTGATTGTTCCTTACAGACTTTTTAGTTTAAAACTTAATTTTAAAAGTCTGGCTGGTACATACCACATCTATTTGTAACAATCAAATTTAAAACAACTCTAAGGATAAATGTGACAGGAGCATGTTTTTTCCTCATTTGTTGCTACAAATTTTCCATTTAAGATGGAGAAAACCATAGGGGCACTGTTACAAACCCTCCACTTCCACAAATTAAAGACAACATTATGATGGGGCCATAACCAAGGACTGAGGATGCCCAAGTCACACCCAGGCAGTCACACTAGAACATCCTACCTGCCCTCCCAGACCCCCTGAGGGAGCTTTGTATAACCAGGGTGTTAGGTAGAAAAACAGGTCAATAGGATTAGAGATGTAGGTTGGATGGGAATTGTAATAAAAATCTCATCCGTGTGTTATTTCCTATTTGGGTTACAATTAAACAAATATAATGAATTTTCTGCTTTAGCCAGAAACATCGCAGATTTAGCTTTCTGGAACAGATTCTAATTGCATTAGAAATAAAGATGAGGGTATAATTTGGAGAAGGAAAGAAAAGGGTCTTGAATTCAATGGGGAAAAATTAACTGTTCGAAAACATGAAAATAGGAGTTGGAAAAAGACAGTGTTT
This sequence comes from Callospermophilus lateralis, assembly GCF_048772815.1. Taxonomy (NCBI): domain Eukaryota; kingdom Metazoa; phylum Chordata; class Mammalia; order Rodentia; family Sciuridae; genus Callospermophilus; species Callospermophilus lateralis. The sequence goes on along the minus strand of NC_135307.1, from coordinate 65,189,737 downwards.
ACATAAAGTCAGCTACAGGATATCTCTTTTGAAAAGCAGCTCCACAGAACTCTGGTACTTTTCCATGAAACCCTGGAGTTCTAGAAGAAATACTTGTGCTACTCTACATGTTAAAATAATTTAGGGAAAGAAAAGTTTTAGCTTAGATGTATTCCATAACAAAAAACAGATTAACAAGAGAAAAACACAAAGAAGGTTATTAACTATTCTTCATGCATACTTGGCAGATGCCCAAGTAATGGTACTTCTCAAAGAGGTATTTTTGAAATACAGCTTGTATATTCCTCCCATGCTCCCTATTCCTTCCCCACTAGGAATCAGCCTCCTTATATCAGAGAAAACATTTGGCATTAGGTTTTTGGGGATTGGCTAACTTCATTTAGCATTATCTCCTCCAACTTCATCCATTTACCTATAAATGCCATGATTTTATTCTCTTTTATTATTGAGTAATATTGCATTGTATGTAAGTGCCACATTTTTTTAATCTATTCATCTACTGAAGAGCATCTAGGTTGGTTTCACAGTTTAGCTATTGTGAATTGTGCTGCTATAAACATTGATGTGGCTGTGTCCCTGTACTATGCTGTTTTTAAGTTCTTTGGGTACAGACCAAGGAGAGGGATAGCTGGGTCAAATGGTGGTTCCCTTCCCAATTTTCCAAGAAATCTCCGTACTGCTTTCCATATTGGCTGCACCAATTTACAGTCCCACCAGCAATGTATGAGTGTACCTTTTTCCCCACATCCTCGCCAACACTTATTGTTGTTTGTATTCATAATAGCTGTCATTCTGACTGGAGTGAGATGAAACCTTAGAGTAGTTTTGATTTGCATTTCTCTAATTGCTAGCAATGAATGATGAACATTTTTTCACATATTTGTTGATTGATTGTACATCATGGGAAGAATAGACAAACTCTAGATAGGGCAGAGGGGTGGGAGGGAAAGGGAGAGAGCATGGGGTTAGAAGTTATGGTAGAATGTGATGGTCATTATTATCTAAAGTACATGTATGAAGACATGAATTGTAAACTTTGTATACAACCGGGGGGAAATGCTATTGTGAGGGGAAAGACAGGATCTAGTTAAATTCCAAGCTTTATTTAGACTTAATTAGCTTGTTTTACATGTATGGCCTTCATTTGTACACCTTTAATTTGCTTCCCTGTGTTCCTAGTCCTGTTCTTATAATATCTGAAGTGTTTTTTTTTTATTTCTTAATAAAAAAAAATATTTTTAAAGTTTAAAAAAAAATAAAGAAAGAAAATACAGCTTGTATTGAATTTTCAACAAAGAAGGCAAATTTTTAGAAAAGTGGCAAGACAAAGAAAAAGGTCTTTGAGTCTCTTTCCATAGCCAACTGTGGGAAGATAATCACATGGGGTTTTTGGCACATGGATTCTTCTGGTGCCACCTCAGATTGTAAAGGGCCCAGAGTTGTTCTCTAGTGGTCAATGTTTGTCCCTGATAGAGAAAGGAGAAAGGGAAATTCTGCTTTTATTAATTTTTGTCCTTTTTTTTAGGCAAATTGGAGAGGGCAGAGAGTTTTTCTTATATCTGTTTCTTCTCAATTGCCCAAAGCACAAAATAATCCTTACACCAAGTGGCATATTTGGGGGTGGCATATTCTGGTTGTCTAAGTGGCAATGCTAGTAATTGTGCCGAGTGAGGCTGTAGCCTCTGGACAAGCATTAGAGACACGAGAACACAATCTCCAGAGATAGGTAAGGCACAAAAGAATAATCCTCCCGGATCAGACACAAAACTTCAAATATTCCATTGCTACAGATTCCACACACAGACATGCATACAAATCCTGACATTGACCTAGTCACTTTGAGAACTTGAATAAATAACTTCTCTGACCATGGTTTCTTCATTTATAATACTGCCTACCGATGGGGCCATTGTGAAGGGCAAATGAGGAAATCACAAAACACTTCAATAGCCAGCAGCACTTAGCACACCTTAACTAGTAATTATATTATTAGTGCTCATTTTATCTGGAATTCAAGCACTGTCTGGATTCAAGAGGAGTGGTTCTTTGTTTATCTTGCAGTTTAAAGTCACATTTCCATTTTTCTCTTCTCCAACAAGTCGACAATCACAATGTCAGTTCATTGGCCTTTCTCTTCATGGACCTTTCCCTCAACTGGTCTGAAATGTGGAGGCACTTATTCTTGATGGTCTCATATCTTTGTTTCAGCCTTGTGTCTGCAACCTGAGAGTCAAGCTTCTGCTTTTTAATTGCAGGGGGGCAGTGGATAAAAAAATGGGAGATAAAGCCCCTGTGCTGTCTCTGCTCTTGTATCCTTTGAAGTTTCTTTTCTGAAGTTGTTTAAGCTCTTTGAATCCACCATTCCAAGGATGCAAGAGAAACAGCATGGGACGTTCTAGTCTGACTTAATAATAAAATCCTTTCTTTGAGGCCAGCTCCAAAGCACTGCTACTTCTTAATTCAATGTCTGCACTGCATTTTCAATGCCTATTCTGCTGAACATACCTTAGTCCTTCAAAGGAATATCCTTGCTCTTCAGTGGGGTTCTGCTGGTATAACTCACTGGGAATAAAACCTCTAGCATATTAAAAAAATCCCATGTTTGGAATTGGAAATAATCTTGATGGTTACAAATTTAATGATTTTTTAAAAAATAAAGCTCAAAGAGTTGATAGAAAGATCCACGTATGTAATCAAAGGCAAAGCCAACCAAGACTAAAATTAAATCTCTTTGTCTTGGGTTTGTAATGCCAGAATCGTGGGATCCCAATAAACCTCCAGGAGCCAAATCCAATGCAATCACACAAGGTCTTTATTGCAGGCTCGAGCCTGGACTCACAACCGTTCCCAATGCAGTGGTCCTGAGGAGTGAGTCGTGGCCCTTAGTTCAGTGAGGATTTATAGGTTTTGGGGGATACTCTATGCGTCACAACATCACACAGCAAATCATTTCATGGGAAAATCAAACAACGACTCTTAACATTGATTAGTACTTTCACTGGTGGAAACAAGTTGGGTAAGGGTGATTGGTTAGTTCAAGAGGGGGATACATTTGAACTGATTGGTTTAGGCTGGGAGGGGTTGCAAGAGTGTATATGCTAAACTGCAGGGTTACCTAATCATGTTATCAATCACTGAATCTGTTGGACGGGTCACCTGGCATTTCAGATATGTTCCCTGTCCCACTCTGATTGGTTGTTGCTATGATCCAGAATTAGGTCTCAAGCATTCTTTGGCCTTGCATTGCTGAGTCAAGGGTATCTGGTCACTGCCTTTAGGGGTATCTGGCTCCGAAGGTCTTTCCTGTTATTTATGGACAAATAACTCAGCAGGGTGGCTATGTGCCTAGGAACGCTGGGTCATCCCCCTCCCACCTTTGGACAGGCCTTGCTCTGAGGTAGAGGCTGGTTTTTTCAAAAATGGAGTCACATCAATTTCTCAGGTTCAGGGCTTTTTTTCCTCATCCACATTTGGAAGAGAGTAGTCAGGATTCGCTGTTCACACTGAACACTCTTTTACTTCCCACTCGCTTGTGGGTGCCTGGGGACAAACGTTGGCCATAACTGTGTTCACTGTGGCTGTGGCAGTAGAGGGGCTCAACAACTTCTCCAATCAGCAACTCCTCTTTACCCTGTTCTCATTCTCACTGACATTCCCCAGAGAGCTAAGGGTTCCGCAGCTCCACATTATCCATCAAAATGTAAATGGACGATTTGGATTATGGTCCCCACACAGAAGGTTAAAAGCCTTGAGGGATATTTTCCCTGCTCTCTTCAGGGTGCTAATCAACAGACAGCCTTTGAACTGCAGCAGTTCAGACCCCTGCAGGCCTCTGCCACTAGCTGTGACTATAGATGTTTTGAAGTAAAGCTTTGGTTTTGCTTCTAAAAAGCAGGAATTCCCAGAAACAGGGAGTCTGTTTCCTGAGGAGACTGTTCTCCTGATTTCACTTTGAGAGGAAAGAAGAGGGAAGCTGGGAAAAAAAGAGCAGGCCTTTGAAGAAAACAGAGAAATCAATATGAAAACAAGAAAAGGCACAAGAATGTAGGAGACCAGATATGCCACTCTAAAATATGGATATTTGCCATAAGGGTATTTTGAGCTGATTACTTTGAGAGAGATTTTTTTGAGCAGATACAAGAAAAGTTCTGGTGGCAGAGATTTTATAAGAAAATTTTACATTTATAAAGAAAATCTCCATTCTGAAGGGTGTTCCTCATTCAGTACCAGGAGACTCTAATTAATGAAAAAGAATTGCAAATCTGCATAATGAAACTTATTCTTGTTTATCCTACTTTTCCAGGTTACCTTCCCATAACTTGCCTCCCCTACCCAGAAGCCCCAAAGATCCTATTCTTTGTTGAAATCTAAACCCAAGTTTTGACCACCCTTTTGAGTTATTCATCTCTGAGTTTCTCTCACATAAATATGAGATATTCATGCTAATAAACTTCTGTTTGCTTTTCTCTTATTAATCTGCCCTTTATTACACAGACCCAATCAAGAACCTAGACAAGTAAAAGAAAAAAAAAATATTGGTTTTGTTTTTCCTCTGATACAGCAAAAGGGAGAGAAAACTGCTACATAGAACAGGGGGGAAATTTGAAATTTGAAAACTAGAACTGGGAGCTGTGGGATTCACATAGCAGGAAGAGAATCAGGACAAAAGAGCCATGAAAATGACAGCTGTTCCATAGGAAAGACCATCAGCAACATCGCGGGTCACACCAGGCAAGGATAACAGTTCAGCCTTCCATACAGAAAGGAGCTGCACATCTAACCTCCCATGGTCACACAACCCTTAGCACTTTCCTGAGTGAAGAGGTATCAACTGGTGTAAAACATAGGGAATTGCTTCTCAACACCTAAATAGTAACACCCAGTAAATCATAGTTATACTCTCCCTTTAACAGGGGCTGCTCCCTGGGGAGTTGCCTTTTGCAGAGGTACTTCCCCTGCCTTTGCCTGGCATTCTAAATTCAAAAGAAAAGCTGCACCTAAAGGATTAAGATGTGAACTGCTAAATAATCTTTCTTCAGATTTACAGAAGAGGAACATCTGGTGACCTTCAGAAATCATCAGAATGTGTTATACCCCTCCTCATTCATTAATTCTGTGCATCAACCAACAAAGAGCATGTAAATTGCTAAGATGTTTAACTTGCAGAAAAGTAATATGTTGGTAACTAGCCCCAGGAGGTCAAGGTCCATTCTGATTTGCATGTCCTGCATGACCAAGACTCCATTCAGCATGCAGCCTTCCTGTACATTATCCCCCCACCACCTCCTTTCCTTCTCTATAAAAGCCCTTTTGTGTACCTGAGTTTCTTCAAGAGGGAGCTTTGAAGCCCCCTCCATCTTCCCAGGGTCAGCCCTTGAATAAATCTGATTTCCTTCCCTCCAACTCTTGCACCCCAAGTATTGACTTTTGAGCAGACAAGCTTGGATCTACCCCTCCAAATATCATTTGAGACTTTGTCTTGGGTTAGTAGGCTAACACTACTGAAACTAGTTCTCAAAGAGGAGCTAACTACGCATACCCCTGGCCTATTCATAGGGGCAAAGGCAAAGAAATGCAGAAGAGAAATTTGGAAGTAGATAATTGCACTGACACATGTAAATGAGATTGAGTCTTTCTGCTCCCAGAGGGGAGTGGGGAACTACTCCAAAGAGCAGGTTAGACTTTCCTAAGCACTATCTAGGAACATGTAGCTCACACATCCAGATCTGTTTTCTTATCAAAAAGAATGGAAAATCTAAAAGAAAAGGCATGAGAGAATAACCCTCCTGGATCAAACACAACACTTCAAATATTCCATTGCTACAAATTCCACCTACATTCACAAAGCTTCTAGCTGTCATATTTTCAGATTCAATTTTTACTCCTAAAAAAATACAAAAGTGAAGGAAAAAATTTCCTTCCATACTTCAGTTCAACTTCTTATACCTCTCTCTCCAAATAACACAGCATGTCAGAGGAATTTTCTGAACCTGGAGCTTTGGATCAGAATCCTCCCAGTAGCAGGTTGGGCTTTTATATTTAAGCTTCACATTCTGTAGCCTGATCATTATACATGTAATTAGTTGCATATACTCAATTTAAATTTGTCTTGGGTTAGTAGGCTAACACTACTGAAACTAGTTCTCAAAGAGGAGCTAACTATGCATACCCCTGGCCTATTCATAGGGGGCAAAGGCAAAGAATAAAATAATATATTTTAAAAAATAATAAATAAAAGCTTATCTATAGTACAAAGTAAAGAAATTGTTTTTAGAACCCCCATCTTAAAATGAGGGATTTGGTATACTCTGGTAAATATAAACTGACTTCCTAAAAACGACTGGATTCCCCCTTTTCCTTGTTTTCTTTTACTATATGGGACAAACAGCCAGAATATTCACCTTCCTATTCTCTCTCAGCTAGGGGTGGCCATATGATTCTCTAGGAGGTTTTTTCCCTTCCTAAATAAAAAGAGAAACTCTCAGAAGAAGAACTAGGGTACTTTCCCATTCTTCCTGCCTGGAATTAGAAAGAGCTGCCTGGAGGCAGAGCAGCTATCACACAGCCCAGGGAATGAAACTAAAGATGAAAAGCAGCATAGAAAGAGACTGACCTGATGCCACTGGGTGTACTGTCTTGGCACCAGCCTTGGGCTACTTCAGAAATACAGAGAAAAAGTGCTTTTCCTACTCGACTTTCTTATACATTCACTCAACACAGCACTTCTGACACCAAATTCTCCAGTGGACATCAGCTGTACGGCCTATAATTAAATTCAATTCTGACACTGGAGACCACACCAGTCCCTCAAAACTGCCACCTACTTCAGATGCCAACAAATCCCACCTGGGATCTATACTTCTGATGGACTGGTTATAAATCAGGGTTCCCATGACCTACCTACCTTGCCCCCCACCACACATATACCTTGGACTCAAGTGATTTGCTAGAGCTGCTCAAAGTATTCAGAGGAAGATTTATTTATCATTACCTATTTATTATGAAGTATATTGCAAAGGATACAGATGAACAGCCTCATGGAGAAATGCACAGAGCAAGACATAGGGGTGGGGTGGAGGGCACACCATCATCCAGGTACCTGTATGCATTCAGCAATCCAGAAGCTCTCTAAATCCTTTGGGGTTTTATGGAGGCCTTATGTAGGCATGATTGCTTTAATCATAGGACACTGGCAATCAACTTTAAACCTTACTCCCCTTCCCAAAGGTGGGAGGTCAGAGATTAATGGTCCTGCTGAAATTTCACCAGCCATCCCAGCTATCAGTCATCTTGTTAGCATATAAATATATATATTAAAATATATGTATAATATATATATAATATATATATATAATATATATATATATATAATTATATGAATCTCAATATCATTCTACCTCCAGACTTCCTGGCGCATGAGAAAAATTAACTTACTGGTTTAAACCACTGTAGCATAAATGGAAAATTATTTGAAAGACTTTAAAATAACCAATTGTCTCTAGTGGAAAACTAGGTATTTTCTAATATACTCTTCCAGGCTATCTGATTCTATGGGGTCTTTGCACCTTTCAGTGTTGTTGAGTTATTTTACAACTGTGTAAATTATATGTAACTGCCAGCAATGCAAATGACTCTTGTCCATAAACATGCAAATGAATTCCGTCTGGCAGAGGTGCAATTGCTCTTCCACAGTTTTGCTCTTCTAAGCAAATTCATTTTAGTATTCCTAATTACATATATTTTTTTCTTGGATTTTCCTTTGAATTGACTGTAATATCTTACTGGTTTCCTCTTTAATTAATGAGTTAAATAAAATCTTTGGCATGTGTTCATTCTATATTTGTATAAGAGTCATAATTTTACCCCTTTTAAAATATTTTCTCCTTTAAGTGGGGTTTTAAATTATTTGTAGCCTTACTAAAATATGTAATATCAACTGACACATTTACACTTAACATGGCTGTATTCAAGTAAATTGGTGCAAAGGGGAAAAATACATATTTTCCTTCAATAATCAATGGATAACTAAAACCAAGTTTGCCAAAGTCACAATCCAAAGGAACTAATTCTTACAAATGTTTACCTCCTACAAACCTAAATTTGAAAAGAAATACACAGGGAGAAATTTTGACTTTCCTCTCTCAACCTGGTGCTACAGAGATCCAGGAAGCTGACTTACTAAGAATTCTTGCATTCTGCTGGCTTTTGGTCAGTTGTCCCAGACCTCATCTGCAGTTTCTGTAGTAAATGGGGTGTCCCAACCTTTGATTATCTTTTTGCAGTCACAGAAACTATAGGGAAGAAAGAAACATCTTTTCCTTCCACTTTTCCAGCTTCTTACCTGGGGCACCTGTAACAAAAAACAGATTAACAGAGGAGTACAGATAAAAACAGATGTGTTTAACATAAATGTTTCATAGCACAAAACCCTTCATAAGGAAATGAAGACCTAAAATGTTGCAAAGCTTGAGTATGTTTGTACTCCGTTTGATGAAGAGTAAAGTCACAGAAAAACTGTGATTGGACAAAGGAGTATGAGCTGGGGGACACTTGGCAAGGCCAGTCCACCCAGATTCCTCTTGGCATCCCTCCATCTTTGGATTTAGGAATCCTTTCCTCCAAGCACAGGAAAGCCTTCTTTCACATGAGCGTCTTATGATCTGTTTCAGGGGAAGTTTGCAGAATTCTTCCTGGATGTGCCATTTCTCAAATTCCTTCAGCTTTAAATATCAAAATGTCAGGAAGCCATATTTTGAAGTATATGTTGAATCCACTACGGGTACCTAGGCAATAGCTAAAGCCCCCATCACAAAAACAAACCAGGCGAAACAACTCATTCTAGCAGACCCTGAAAAACCAGTATCCTCCGGACTCCCTAGTCTTCATCCCCTGCAGCAGAGAATGAGCCAGGTCAGTTACTCAAAAAGATCGGTTTCCTCATAAATTTCTGAGACACTTTAGTAGGAGGGGAAATTGGCTATAATAAAAACTTGAGCCTAATGTGGCTTTTACTTATCTCAAAGGCACTGAAAATTGAAGGCTTGATTTCAGGGTGAATTTGCACACCCTAAAGTAAAAGAAGCAAAACTTCTATTCCATCCTCTCTATTTCTGCAGCCACAGCAAGACATTCCATAAAGCAGAAGAAAGGCTAATCAGGGTTCAGTCTCTTTGGACTCTGCTATAGGAAAAAAAAAAAAAAAAAAAATTCAAGCGTCCTTCTCCTTTTCCTTCATATTACTTGTCTGACCCTCTATAGCCCCAGCATGTGTCAAATCTTTTCTTGATGGAAGTCCCTTGAGGGTTGGGGGCATGTCTTTTGATACATCTCATAAAGCAAGTAGCACACTGGGGGCATTTCATTTGAATTAAAGAGCATACTGGTAATTGGAATAAGAAATTAGCATTTTTCTTTCTCCCAGGGATTTCTCTGGGAAGGTCCCTCGAGATGGCCTTAGTTATATCCTAATAAGCATGGGGACATTTTTCATGAGATTTTTAGGCCATGTCAGATTCCACCTCCCCCATCTGACCTTCAGGAGACTGTGGGGACTGGAATCTCATTGTCTGTGTTTGAAGATGTACTCTCTTGTGTATGAACATGTTTAATGTTGGTACCAGCCCAGAAAGTACTTTCTAGAGATAGGTAAACAAGAGATTAGAGTTTGAAAGGGTGTGTCTTAACATTTGAAATTAAATGTTTTAACAAGATGTTATTTAAGCCTAGGCATACTGGATCTAAAGAAAACCAAAAAAATTTCTCTTGGGGGGAAGGATTTTTTTTAAAAGTCTTTACCCTCAAAGATGTGAATTTTAAAGTACCCTCTACCAACTGGGTGAGAAGTACTTGAATCAGAAAGTCAGTTAAACTTTTAAGGTGCTTATATCTGAGCCATGGTATCATGGTCCAGCAAAGAGCTTTGGAGTCAGACAAACAGAGAGGTCATTGTGGGAACCAGAATATGCCACTCAAATACATGGAACTGCTGAGCTAAAGATAAGAAGCAGAAGACTCAGGGAAGCTCTCTGCCCTCCCTCTATTTGCCTAGAAACAAGACATTGGTTTCCAAAGTCCACAAGTATCCTGACCCTCTTTCTACCAGGAAGAACAAAGGTTAACCACTGCAGACCACTTTAGACCCTTATCTGCCTGGAGTGGGTACCAGAGAATCAGCATTAATGTACTTTACTAACTTTATCTGCTATTTATTTGCCTTCCCACAAGTTGCTTCCCCAAGAGATTCAAAGCTTTTTTCTTTTATCATGTCCCTTCTCTAAAAATTTACTGTTCTTTGTTGAAAGATGTGCTAGAAATCAAAGCCACCTTTTTGAGAACTACTCGTTCCCTGGGTCCCTCCCATGTGTATATGAAATATACATATTAAAAATATCTTGTTTATCTCTCATTAATCTGTGTTTTGTTACCAGAGTCTATTCCAACTAAGAGCTTCTGGGGGTTAAAGAAAATATTTTCTTCCCCTACATTGTCACATGTATATTAGATACGTAAGGAGCTTGACAGGATGCCTGGCATGTAGCACCCAATAATAAATGGCCATCACTGATGAAGCCACCAGAGTATCTCTCATTCCTATGACCTTACCTTAGAGGGCTGGTGGCCTGAGTCTAGCCTGTGGGATTGATTACATGAAAGGATACCTTTTAAAGAGGGGCTGGTAAAACAAAAGGTACATAAATCAATTTCAGAAAAAACAAGTGAGTGCAAGGACTTTGTCTGGTTTACTCCTGTGTGAAGAGAAGAAAAAAAAAATTGCATCCCCCTGCTACCAATTCTCATAAATTCATAGTCAGGATAAGACTTCTGTAACAAAATAGATTAACAAGCAAAAAATAAGCAAGTTTATTAATGCAGGTGGTGCACAGTGTGTCTAACAGAACAATACACATTTTAGAGAGGTGATAAGACCAAGTAAAAATAGACCCAGGTTTCCAAAGGCAGGAAAGGGGTGGGAAGGAGGGAAGGCTGCTCCCAGATTCCTCTGGTGCCATCTCAGGGCTGATAAGGGTTGCAAAAGAATGTGCCTTCTGTCCTTCCTTGGGGGGCAGTAGGAAGAGCTTTGTCTTTGTAAATCTGTCTTTGCTTTCAGGCAAAAACAGAGAGAAGGCAAAGAGCTGCCTTGCACCTTAATTGTCTCCAGCTCCACAATTCTTCATATTTTGGGGAGTTATATTCTGGTTTCCTTCAGTGTCTCCAGGGACCAGACAGTGCCTAGTATATGGAAGTCATTTTGTGTTTGTTGGAGCAATGAAAGAATGGACAGCAGCATGACCATCTCTCTCCCTGATGTTCCAGAGCACTCGGGGGAGAAGGTGCTTCCATTTTCACAGTGAAGGTCACCAGCTCACTTGAAGATCCAGCACAAGTGGCCACCATGCTGGCCACTTCTCCTCTCTTGCTCTTTGTTTACCAAAATGGATATTGGCCCCTGCCTCCCTTACCCCCTCCAACATCTCTAATCCAATGCTGCTGTGTGAAGCTGACCTTTTCTCAACAGCAGAAGGGGATTATGGCCCTGGTCAGGAACATATTCCCCTTGAAAATCGAGTCTTCAGACCATTCCTGCCGCAGAGACCCCATTGTGGACAGTTCCCACCCAAGTTCCAATATCCTTTCAGGTGCTTGGGACTGGTTCTCCCCTCTCCCTGGAGTTCTGGCCACCCCTGGTCTTGGTTCTCATTCTGACAGATTAGGGGTGGCAGAATTAGGTGGGGGAGACTAAATTCTGTTGGAGCAGAGCAGGTGGAACCCTTTGTTATGATCTTTCTTTTCCAAAGTGTACCAAAGCCTTGTCTTTTTCTTGGGGAAGTGGGGTACCAAAGCCTTGTCTTTTTCTTGGGGGAGTGGGGTAACCAGGGTTTGACCTCAGGGGCACTCAACCACTGAGCTACATCCCCAGCCCTATTTTGTATTTTATTTACAGAAAGGGTCACACTGAGTTGCTTAGGGCCTCTCTTTTGCTGAGGCTGGCTTTGAACTCGCCATCCTCCTGCCTCATCCCCCCAAGTTGCTGGGATTACAGATATGTGCCACCTCACCTGGCCCAAAGCCTTGTCTTTTAAAACCAAAAATCCAGTAACATGTCTCTTGATCTCCCTGACCCTATAGTTATACCAAGAACCAGTGGAAGCTTTGAAAGGAGACATTTCCTCTCAGAGCTTCATAAGACCCCTTGTCACTTCTCCAGCAAAACTCAAAACATAAGAACCTAAGTAGAGTATTCCAAAATCCTGTAGAATCCACAGCCCTTTCCCCTTTTCAGAACAAACCACAGCAGCCAGGCCTTTTCTGTTTTTTTTTTTTTTTTTTCACTCTGCCAAGGATAAATTGCATTTCCATAAATTATCCCATCAGCTCTTGTGCCTCAAGGTCTTTGCTCACTGTGCTGATATAATTCTATCTGTGACAGAGTTGAAAAGAGATGTTGTAGGGCAGAGGGACTGAAAGGAAATATCCATGGAGCAAGTGTGTGTGTGTGTGTGTGTGTGTGTGTGTGTGTATGTGTGTGTGTGTGTGTATGTGTGTGTGTGTGTGTGTGTATGTGTGTGTAAGAGAGAGAGAGAGAGAGAGAGAGAGAGAAAGACTACAGCCTTGATCTTCCCACTGCACCCTTATATGGAAAATAAAGGTGTGGGGTTCACTCAAATGCCACAATTCCTTGGAGTTTTATTAAAGGCTGGCTACAAACAGAACCTTGGAGTAGCCTCTATTAGGAAACTTTATGGAACTTGTTTCAAAACCAGGAGACAGGAAAGAGCTGAGGGTCTTGAGTTAGAGGGAAAAAAAGAAGAGGAAAGAAGAAATGAATATTCATTTGGAAAGATGATACTTTTTAATAAGGTGTCTCTGGTCCTCACAGGAAAAAGTAGAACTCTGAATGGTGAAATAAGATCTAGATTGCATAAGGAAAGCTAAGGGAACTGCCTCTAGTAGAAGTCTCTCAACTTTAAAGTGATGTTGCTTTAATCCTGCCCAGTGCCTTTGTCTGTAGCTATGATGAGGATGGTCCATGTGCTTCAGCACCATCATAACTCCTTCCGAGGAGGGTCACTCCAGTCCTTTGCCTTGGCTGAGGTTGGCTTGTGGTAGGGTACACCTGTACTGATGACCAGATGGCCCAGCCACCTATATCAGATGAGCAATTTTTGTCTCCTACTAACACCTACCTAATTGGCTCAGAGGATCCTATACCCACCTAAATCTCTAACTTGCTCATGGCTTCATCTGTGGGAATATGAGACCTGATAACTACCCTGGTTTTGAGGTTGACAAATGTTCTCAGTGAATTTTTGCTTTTGCTTTTGTTTTTCAAAATAATGTATGTATCTAGCTTAAGTCAAATAATGTTATAAAAGACATAACCAAAAATAACATTTCCCCGATATGTCTCTCTCATCTCCCAGCACCAAGTTCTTTTCCTCAATAGTAGACTTTCCACTCTTTCCATTGTCTTTTTTTACCCTTGGTATTTACTTCCATATTTCTAACTTAATGCCTACCGCTGCTATTTCTTGCTTTATCAATTTCAGAGATTATTAATTGATTTTACCATCAGACTCCACAAACCCATGCCAGATCATTCAATAGAAGGAAATTTCATATAGGGTTTTAGGTAGAAAGTGTTAGAATTGCTGAAAGACCAAACAGAGGCCAGCCACTCCAGTTCCTGCTTCCCCCAAGGCTGAAGGAACTAGTGGGATGAAATGTTTCTCGGATCACAAAGCAGGAGGGGGACCACTCAGCCACCAGGCAGATTGTGTAAATATTCTCCACTGGTGATTCAGTGCTGCAGTTATACTTTATCATGCAATCTTTCCCATGGAATAATTGTACTTTTGGTGAATTATTCAATTGTTTAGTTTACCAAATAACCAGCCCCAAATGCTTCCAAACCCTTTATGGTCCGTGTTCTCCTTTACTTGGTCCAGCACACAGACAAGCTTCAGTTCCATGTATTTTTCCCAGATGACCACCCACCCGCAGCCCTTCAGCCTGGACCCATTGTTCTCTGGTCCTAGAGCCCAGCCAGCATCCTCAGGATCTCCCACCACTGTCTTACACACAGGCTTCCATGGCCTCCTCCTTCTTGGTTTACTCCCTCATTGTGCTGAGGCATATCCTCTGAAGAAGACTAGAAGCACAATCTTTGAGATGTGGCTGTCTGAAAACATCTTTATTTCATCTTTATACTGGATTAAGTTCCAGATTAAATTCTTTTTATTTCCTGCAGAATCCTGAAGGTATCACTCCACTTTCTTTTGACTTCCACCATTGCTTTTGAGAAGTATTAGAAGTATTCCATTCTGATTTCTGATTCTTTCTACGTGACCCTCTTTTCTCTCTGGAATCTCAAGATTTTTCTCTTTATTCCTGGTGTATTGAAAATTCACAATATGTCCTTATATCTGCGTCTTCTTGTATTCATGGTGTTGGTCAATGGAGGGATCTCATCATTCAGACCTGCAGTGAGCACCCTTTTCTATAAGGGACCAGATAGTAAATATTTTATGTTTTGTAGGCCATACAGTTTCACTCTTAACTTTTCAACTCTATCCTCTAGCCATGAACTACATAGAAGCAAATTAGCATGGCTGTGTTTCAATAAAACTTTATTTACAAAACAGGCCTATGGGTCTTAGTTAACCAACTCTGATCTAGACTCTAGATATTTAGGGTACTCACCTCGGGAATATATTCTTGTGTTATTTCCTTGAAAAGATCTTCTTCTCCTGGTTCTCTATTCTCCCTTTCTAGAGCTTCAGTTAGTCAGATATTAGCCTTCTTAGGTTGATTCTTATATTTTCTTTCTTAATGTTCATGTCTATCATTTTGCTTTACTTTCTAGTCAATTTCTTTCACTATTTAGCATGTGTGTAATGCTATTTTTTAATTTATAAGACATTTCTGGTCCTCCAAATTTATTTTTAAAACAGCAGCCTGCTTTTGAAATACAGGTAAAATATTTATTGGCTTTCTGCAAATATTATTGTGGAGGGTTGTTTTTTGTACTTTATTCTTCTTGGACAGTACCTCTGTTTTGTCTGAGCATCTGTCTCCCAAATTTTCCCCCATTTTAAAGTTTTGTTTATACTTCCCTATCTCTCATATTGCATGATTTCCTCAAACTTTTGCTGGTCCTTAACTGTTTTTTCATATTTAAAAGATGGAGAAAGGGGATGAGAAAATATAAGTTTAAAAAAAGTAATGGCTACCAAAAATTAGCTCCTATCAACATTAAACTCTTTTTTAATTTTTTTTAATTGTAGTTGGCCACAATACTTTATTTTATTAATTTATTTTTATGAGGTGCTGAAAATTGAACCCAGTGCCTCCCATGTGCTAGGCGAGCTACCGCTCAGCCACAACTCCAGCCCCAACAATCAACTCTTACCAGACCAATCTCCCACCCTATCCCTCTCCGAAAACTACTATAGTCCTGAACTTTAAATCAGTCAAACAAGCAAACAAAAAAAAATTCCTGAAGGCACTGAAGAGTGACCAAAAGTATCTGGAAGTCAGAGACAAATTGACATTTGGAAGCCTGGGTCATTTCTCCTTTTTTTTTTTTTTTGCCTCTAGCCTGAAAACAAGTCCCATTCAGCTCCAAGCAGAGGGCAAACATTCTAACAGACACCTACAGGCTTACTGGCTCAAATATTTTGAGTACTGGGCAAGAGCAAAACTGTGAAATACTTTATCCAGAAAGGAAAGTGCCAGAAAGGGAAAGCCCTATATTCTATGAATAAACTCCCACCTGATCTCTGGCTGCCTCCTGAACCATGCATAAGCAGGGCAGACTCTTAAATAGCTCAGTTAAGGTTGAAAAATTGAACCAAGATTTCAGTCTCTACCCACCACAGGAACGGTGCAGTTTGAGTTCAAAGTTAAATTCCTGATAATTTTTAAATAGATGAGAAATTCAGAATGCCTCAGCATGGCGTATCAATTTCTAAGGTTTAAGGGGTCCTCAAACTTCAGGATCTGTAACCAATTCCAATTCAGTCTCCCTGGAGTAGAAGCCACCTTTACTATAGGGCTTAGGTCCTGGCTGTCAGCATCTGAGATGGCAGAACAGAGAAGGTAGGTGAAAGCCCCACCCTCAGAAATGGCATAGCCAGTCTGTGTGTCACCCCCACTACTTCCAGTGTATGATGTCCTCATGTACTGAACCTAGCCTCTCCAGGTCCAATTTCTAAACAGAGGGGAGGAGGACAGTTATCACCTCTGCCTGGGTCCAGGAGGGACCTGGGGTTCTAATTGAACCTAGACAGACTTCAAACAAAGGCCTGGCCTGATCCCATGTGTCAAGCCCACCTGCTGGACCTCGCAGGCCATCATCTTGCTTCTCATCCTTGCCCTTCCCTGGGGACACTGAAGTTACAGCTTTCCCCTCTGAATCAGTAGCTTTCCATCCTCCAAAAATTGATTGACCTCTTTCATAGTGTCTCACATTTCCTCTGTCTTTAGGTTTTTTAATCCTTGGCATGCATTTTCATGAGGTTTCAGGAAGAAGAAGAGAGGAATGGGTTTAACTGTCATTTTTAACTGGAAGTACAGTTATGCATCATTTACTGATGGGCATACATTCTGAGAAAGGCATCATTAGCTGATTTCATTATTGTGCCAACATCATAAAATGTAGTTACACAAACTAAGACAGCTACCACATCACTAGGAGATATAATCTCATGGAACTCTCATCAGATATGAAGCCTATCATTGACCAAAAGATTGTAATGAGGTACACGACTGTAACTATGACTTTGGAGTGTACCTGGAACCCTGGCACAGTGCAACCATGACACCAGGCTGCCTAGGAAGGGACGTGGCAAGCGAACAGTGCTAACAGACAAACAGCTCAGCAAACTGCCCTGGGAAAGCAGGCATGGATAAGGAGAGGCCTAAAGGGCTAACTTCAGGTGTCCAGAGCTGCCCTTTATTTCTATTTGAAGAGGCAAAGCTGATTTGGAGGCAAAGGCAGAGGAAACCCAACCCAGTTCCCTGACAGGTCGTTGATTGATCAAAACAAGAGCGCCCTAAAGCTCTGCCTGGACCTGCTCTCCTTACCGCATCTTGCTGTCATTTATTCTGGGGCCTTTCTCAGGTGACAGCTGTCCTACTGTTCTAGGCAGAACATTTAGCTGCTTCCAGACTCTGCCCTCCCCCAATTTGGTACTAGGATTGAACCCAGGGATGCTGAGCCACATCCCCAGTCTGTGTTTATTTTTTTTGTTTTGAAACAGGGTCTTGCTAAGTTGCTTAGAACTCTGTTAAGGTGCTGAGGCTGGCCTTGAACTTGCCATCCTCCTACCTCAGACTCCTAGACCACTGGGATTGCAGACATGTGCCACCACGGCAAGCTCCCGACTCCTTTTGAGGAGAGACAAAACATCATTTTCATAGGACACCTTGGGTTCAACTTTCCCATTAAATGGCTAGAGAAGAAAGTCAGGCCACCTCACTCCCATCTGTATCTTTGGCTCTTTTCACATATCCAAGACATAAATGGGGTCAAACCTACTTCACAGGTATATAAAGGTGCAGAGATTTTCCAGGTGTTCATTTAAATTTTTTTTAATTCAAAAATGAATGAAAAAGAGGTTAAATATGCAATCAAGTATATACAGTTAGTAAATGAGGAGGGAAAATTGGAAGCCAAGGCTGACTGACTCCCAAGCTAAAATCTGAACCACAGTACTGTGCAGACAGGGACCAAACCCAGGGAGAAAAATCTTCTTTTTTGAGCTACCGAAGACCGACTTGCTCAACCCACACCTGACCGAACCTAGCTGAGTCTGTCTGGCTGAGCCACCTCTCCGCTTCCTTGGGTAGCCAATTGTGTGGAGTTTTTCTACGACTTCAGCAGACCAGCTGCAGCAAATCGATAATATTGGATCAAGAGCTGCCACCTTCCATCTGCAGGAAGGCAGCATTTCAGCAGTAAAATAAATCAATTCCTTCTGTACTTACTTTAGATAATCCTCCTGAGACAGCACAGCCGCATCACCCAACCAGAATAAGGAGCTTCCCCAGCAGGAGGTGGGAGGCCATCTGTCCACAGGCTTCAGGCAGGCTCCCAGAAGTTCACTACCTGACTACCAGACTCCAAAGAGCACTTTCTGAAAGAAATAGGCAGTCGCTCCAGCCTCTGTGTCCATAGCTGTCGTGGGTCTTCCTGTAGTCCTCCAGCCTGCCCTTCCTCTCCAGGGACATCTTTCATCATGGCCTCATTTAGGAGCTTGGGAGAATCTTTTTTTTTTTTTTCCTCAGCAACCCCATCTTCATTTTCCCTGGCAATAAGCAGAAAACAATCCTGCTCTGAGCAGCCTGGCAGCTCTAGGAAGCTTCTGGAAGTGGGAAGGAAGTATCAGATAACCGCCAATGGCATTCCTGTCAAGGGACAGATTGGAATGGGGCTTCTTTGAAAGTTGCATCTACCTTTCTTCCCTTTTATCTTTCCACCCTTCTTGCTAACCAGTCATGTGTGTCTATTCCAAAGGAAAAGTTCTCTTTATTATTAATCTCTCATGGCAGGAGAATTGCACCCCTGTCATTTCAGGTGCCTAGAAAACCTGAACCTCATTTCAAAAAGAACCTCAATTCCAAGGATCAAAGGGATCATGTGGTACTGATGTAAAATGGATTTTTGGAGGGAAACTGACCTGCAGAGAAGCAGCGGAACACATGTAACCCCACCTCACAGCGCAGGCCAAGCACAGATGGCCACATACTCCATGCAAGGTTGCCATTGACAGGTGCACCTTGATGCTCTCTCATTTATAGGGCCACAGAACAGCTTTGTGACTACTGAATAACGGGAGCTTCCTGGTGTCCAACAGCCTTGTTTGGGGTGGGGCCTTCAAATCCCTGTGCCTGCTTCTCCACTGAGCTGCTTCAGAACTGAGCCAGAACTCTGTGAAGGTGCCAGAAGCAAGAGAAAATGAGCTCTTGGGCCATCTATGTGTGTCTTTCACACCCGAGAATAAAAAAAGACTGCAGGGCTGTGTGGCTCTTTGGATTGGACACAGCAGTTCACTACCTGACTACCAGATTCCAAAGAAAGGGCTAGTCACAAAATCGGAAAAACATCTGAAAATGTTTTCCATCTCCAAAATCAAGAGTCTATAACAAGGAGAGAAGTCTCCATATTCCCTCCTTTCCATCTCCGTGCCCTTTTCTTGTTTTCAGCATCATCTCTCATCCATATCCCATACCATTGCCTCCCTGGAAATGAACCTGATAAATCATTAACATAATTAGCTATGGTATCTAACTTTTGTGTAGCACTTTACTATTTATAGGACAACTCTGTGCTCATTCTCACTTTATATGCACAATAGTTATTTAATGCATCCCTAGCAGCACCAGGCATTACACTAATAGGAAGGGAGCCCCTAGCAAAATGGTACTGAATTCTCTAGCATTCCCAAATTACCCTTCTCTTCAATTTGAAAAATTAGATGGTTGGAGCTTCTCTACCTTCATTAAATGTCAAGCTATCTGAATGTTTCTGAAAGGGCTCATGTCCTCATGGTCCTCTATCTGGTTTTCCTTCGCCACTAAATTCTCAAATAACCCCCTTGGAAACTGTCTGGCAGAGGCTGCTCTCCAAGGCAGTATCTCTTATCACTCTCAGCCCTGCCCCCTGAAGATTTGGAGCCATAGTGTCCTATTAGAATAAACTTCAAGGGATAATTCACATTTTTATTTAGAGCAGTTTTTCCTCATTGAATACTGCCTGGTACAAATAGGCCACTGGGAATCACTGGGATGTGGAGATGTTCATTACAGTGGCATTTGTTATATGGGATTGCACCCATGTTTGAAATTTTCCATTGGCTTCAAATTGAATTCCTTTTCTCCAACCTTCCAGAAAGTGAGATGCAATTGCCCCCAAACATCATCACAATTTTTAATAATATGGAGCTATCTACCTCCTCCTCCAAAAGAAATTACCTCCCTCAGGATTCCAGGAAAGGCTTGTGAAAACAGACAATGTTGGGAAAATTTACTGACCTCATGATGTACATTAGCATCTTAGAAATAGCCAGTACAATGTCTTAAGTTTATCTCAAAGTAGTAAATTTTGTACACAAATATAGATAAGGTTCTACGCCACATTGTATTTTTCATGCTACCCATCCAGTTTGGCATTTCTCTAACTTCCAACACAATATTCTATAAAGCTCAGTGGCTGTGTTATTAAAAAAGATAGAAAAATAAGTCTTCAGAGGCAGTTTGTGCCTGATTCAAAACTGCTTGTCTTCAGGCAGAGAATCTGATGCTCTTTGAGAGGTTCTTGGTCTCTTATGACAATCTGCTGCCCATGGAAAAGTCCTCAGATGCTCACAAGCACTCCCAACATTTTAGAAATCAAAGCAATTGCTATATACCCTCCCCACCCCTCTCCCACACAATGTTCCTCCCCCAAATTTTCCAGCAAAAGTTCCCATAAATCCTAAGTATCAAAGTTCAGGGAGTCTACCATACCCCAGGCACAAAAACGTTGTCTACAAAATGTTCCCAGTAACCTAAAGGGTAAGTTGAAGGTCACTGGGGTAGGAAAAGGAACCAGGGCAGGCAAAAATTACAAAGAAGATAACTGCAGGCCTAAGCATGTGTGAAATATCTATTCACTCCTGGGCATGCCCTTTATGCTCAGTACTTAGTATCATTTACCTCAATTAAGTTTGAGCATCTCACCTTTTAAGACTCCCCAACTCATGTCACCCAGCATTGAGACTGTCAATTATCCCTGAGTTCAGTCACATTAAGGACCCGATAGCATGAGAGCAACTGCTAACACATGAGCTATGTGCATGGGGTGCCTTCAAATCCACTTCAACTGGGCAGCTGCTTATCAAGACTTTTCCCCAGAAACCAATTTAGCCTAATGATTGCGAGTAGCAATGACTTCTGCTTAATTAGTACAGTAATCAGTGCAAATTCCCCCTAAAACGTAGAGACCCATTTGGCAGGTGCCAAGTGATGCTTAACCAGGTGCTAAATAGGTATAAAGCCTCAGTTCTGGTCTTTCCCAGCTACTTGCCAAATAACATAAAGATGAAATGGGTCCTAAAAATGCCTGGATGGATGAGCTGTTTAAAACTTCCTTCAAATTGCAGGTAAGAGCCACCAACATCACCCCAGCACCCTGCCCTGATGAGTTAATGTGAAGACAGAGATAGCACCAGGAGCAGAGCTGGAAGGAATAGAGCAAAAGCAAAATCAATACGATTTTGGTGCCTCCTCTCCTGATTCCTCCTCTTTCCCAGCCCCCACTCAACGCTCCATACCTGGTCATATGTTCCAATTTCTGTCTCCATTTACAACAAGAGTTGTTGTCGTTGTTGTTTTTCTCTCATGCACTAAACAAGTCTGGGGCTACCATCTCAGCTTGTGCACTGTTCTGTAATCTGTTCTGGTGAGAAGAAAGAGCGTGACCCTGAATCAAAGGAGGGAGTGAAGATAAACCTTAAAGAAAAGACATCCCATACATATATAAATATATCAGATAGGTAGGTAGGTAGATAGATAGATAGATAGATGATGGATGTCAGGCATGTATGTGTAATTTACCCAAAGAATACTCTCCCCTTTATTAGGAAAAATAATGAACTTTCATTGAGTATTAGCTGTGGACCAAATAATGCCTATGAATTATACAATTTAATCCCTTTTAACACCCAGTCTACCCTGCACTAAGCCAATTCACACATGGCCCTTCACTGCTGAGCACTGGTCCATGGGTGGCCATGTGTCCTAAGTTGGTCCCAACAGACGAAAAGAAAGTGTAAATATTCAACTCTAAAAGAGATTTTTCTCTCTTAAAGACTAGAAATAAAGAAGAAAGTAAACTGTCCTAGATGCTGTTAATGACTTGAGAACTGCAAATGGGATCAGCCAGATGACAAAGCTGGACATCAGAAGAGACAGAGCCAAGAGAACTTCAGAGAACTGAAGTCAGCCACAGCTGTATTCTGCCCGGGACCCACTTCACCTCTGGACTTATCCCTAGGTGAGCAAATACATTTCTACATTATTTAAGTCAATTTGAGTTGACTTCTCATTTGCTGCTGAAAGCATCCTAATTAAAACGATCACACTCCAGGAAAGGAATCATAATATACATTCTACAGCTCAAGGACCTGAAGCATACTGAGTTAAATAACTTGGCCAAGGAATTGGTTGAGTCAGGGTTCAAAACCAGGACTTCCTTATGTCCACATGGTCCAAACTGTCCCCCTGGGTGTGAGAACAACCTGAGCTTGCCCTCAAGAGTGGCCAAGCTTTGTCCCTTAACAGTTTTCATTTTCTAAAACAAGTGAGTTGGAATCAAGCTTGGAAAATCAGGTGGGTCATCAGGCTGAGTAATGACATGGTGGCTAGTATTAGAACTTTGCCCATGTGGTTGAAGACAATCCTGAAGGAAGAATTCGCAATTCTTTTGAGTAATGGCAGCATTGTCAGAACAAGGCCAAAGTCTCCTAAGATAACAAGTCTGAAGGACTCTGTCCTTTAGATGCACATATTCTTTTTTTTTTTTTTACAGTGGAAAGCCATATTTATTTATTTATTTATTATATACATGACCATAGTGGAATGCATCATATTCATAATTATCCATTCACAGCACAATTTTTTGTAACTCTGTATATAAAGTATGTTCATGCCAAATTATGCTATTATTCATGAGCTCTCTTGTTTTTTCTTTTTTTGCATTACAATTCTTAATACACCTTTATATCACAATTTATCATATCTCTGTATATAAGGTATGTTGACACCAAATTCACATCTTCATTCATGTATTTTGTTTAATGATGACCGTCTCCTTCCACCATCCTTGCTATTCCCCTTCTCCCTCCCTATCCCTCCCTCCCTTTCTCCTCACACCACAAGCTACCACTACAGTGTCTGGCCTATTGCAATAGTTGCACACCTCCAAGATTCTCTCTGTTATGACATCCTGTCTTCACCTTTCCAAACAACTTCCCTATGCCCACCCCTGTAAAGGGATAGCATGGGGGAAACTGCAGGCTGTGACCAATAGACGTGGGCCCAAATCAAGACTCCTCCATTAATTAGCTGTGTGACTCTACACGTTACTTAGTCCTATTGGGCCTCAGTATTTTCATTTTAAAATGAAAGTAATAACAAGTATTTTGGATTCTTGTGAGAATTATAGTGGGCAATGAAAATTTACTGATTTAAAGAGTGATTCTATGAGAAAGAACAGTAAATACCTACATCAGGAACAGGTATATTAGACATTAATGATGGCATCAATCACTATTGCTGTTATATTTGCCATATTTAATTACCATCCAATGTATTGTAGCCACCACCAGTATCCTGTTTGGCACCTGGATTTCAAGGATTATGTTTCTACCTCTGTTCTTATATTTCACTCCAATTGTATTATTCTCTTCATTGTCTTTTAAATATAACTCATAATTCATACATTTCCAGCTCTACATACTAGTTCTTTTCGCTACCTCTGCCTGGAGCATTCTTCCCATACCCCTTTATTTATCTCATTTAAGGTCTTTACATTGCTCTATTTCCTCTGTTTGCTACCTCTGATTGGGCCAGATCATGGCAATCTCTATCCACTAAACTTCTTTTCCATAGCAATCATCAACCAGTTAGCCAAAGTGGAGCTTCCCAACTTGAATACAAACTGCTTGAAGGCTTGGACCCCATCCTATACCTCTTTGACTCCCTCGTGCTTAGCAAAGTTCCCAGCATGTGGTAGGAACTCAATAAGTGTAAACCATTATCATTATCATTTGTATTGTGAGAATTTAGTTAGGCTATAACAAATTTTTTTTTAAATCATCATGCACTATCTAGTGTCTATTAAGCAAAAAACTTCCAACCCTGACTTTTGAAGTTCTGGGTATTTGTGGACATTTCTGTAGCTAGAAATATGATTATCCTTGTTATCCCTGTTGTTATACCAGAAGTTCATTAAAGTCGACCTTGCGGGAATTAGTACCCATAGATGCTGTTTTAGCCTTTTCTGATTCCAACTTCACAACTTCTGAAAATAGATAGATTGATTTTTTTAATTGTAATTTGGGGTCTGAGTCATTCACAGGTGACAACCCTAGAAACTGGGATTGGATCAGCAGTAACAGAACCAGCTTTCTCTTTATTAATGGTGAATCAGTGGGAAAAAAAAAAAAAAAAACTTCTGAATTTCCACTCCAAGGAAGGGATTGTGGGAAAAATGAGTTTAAAAAGTTGAAAACTTTTCATCAACTGTAAAATAGCAGCTCAGAGATGAATCTAATAATTGTCATAAGTATTGTTGCTATCCCTGATAATAATTAAATCACAGGGATTCTCTTAAAGTCAGGGAAGCTTCTTATGCCTCTTAGATTCTCCCCTGTCACTTAAACTGGGTCTATTGAATGACAGCTCAGGTTTCAGCCCCTCTTTCTTTTATGATTACCAATTGGAGAAATAAAAACATAACTTTGAAAAGTTGTGCTTATTAATCTCTCTTACATTATAGAGAAAGATGAAAGCTTAGAAATGAGTGAATAAATGTCTGTGTGTATGATCAGTGGCCCAAATTTCTCTAAAAAAAAAATATCTAGAAGGGAACCCCATCTTCTGAGAGTGTCATTAACAATCTGTGAGCATTTATTGTCTCTGTCCTTCAATTGCCCCACCACAAGCCAGAATCTGTAATCTGGGACCAACTGTTCTGCCAAGCACAGATTTTAATGAGGAACACTGCGATGGGGAAGCCAAAGCTGCCACCACTTTTTACATTACTAGGGGCTGCTGATTGGCACCGAGGAGGCTTGCCAAGGTCTTGGGGCTTGTGCAAGGGAGACGGTGAGAGTTGAGTGTGGATAGACTTCTTACATGTTGTTGACAGATAGTGAAAGCAAGCTACAAAAACACAGCTTCAGATCACTGGAAGCTTACAAAATTAACTCTACCTCAACAGAAAATACAAAATTAAGCTTAATTTCATTCAGCTGCATGCCATTGCATTTCAGGCAAACAGGAGTAAGTTCTTTGTTTGTTTTCTCATGCAAACCTATCTTTTCCCAAAAAGTGGGTGGATACACCCCACACCCACATACACATTACCCAATCTAAACCTGGATAGCTTTATAGCTTTCATCATGGTTTATAATTATATATTTATAAATTAACTCATTACTATTTTGCTTACTTTTTTGTCCATAATATGTGATAGAGTAGATATTTTCTGCATAGTCACTGGCCTAAACTACCAGCCTTCATATGAGATGGAAGGGGTTCTACAGTAGAGAATAGTAAATAACCAGGTCCAGGATGTGAAGTCAGAGGTTCTGAAATCCACAACTCTGTACCTTACTAGTTGAATGATCCTATGGAAATCACTTGAGAACTAACTAGGCATCTCATTTCTTTATCTGTAAATGAGAATAATGAAAGTACTATTTTAATTCAATTGCCACAGGGTTGCTGTGAGAATTCAATGTGGCATCATTGTCTGGGGTCAGGTTCCCCAGAAACAGGCCTGAAATGAGGATTCATGGACAAGGGATTTATTAAGAAGTGCTCCCAGTCTTAGCATGCACAAGACTTTCATTCTATCCTCAGGGCAATAACAACAACAACCACAAAAAAAAGGAAGACAGACAGATTCCCAGGAGAAACAGGTAAGGAAGTGGAGAAGGCAGAACAGGAAGAAACAGAAGCGTAGCATAGGTGCAATTTCAGGTTAAGGCCCATGGAGAGTTGCATCCACCTGATCTACAGGGAAATTCTGGAGTATAAATTATGCCTGAGTGTGTCCCAGCCCCAGGCAGGTGACTGACCCTTCATACCCCAGGCCTGTCAATCATTGGCTAAGGAGGCTAGGATCATAAGCTCCCAGGCACTGGACAGACAGCTCTGTGTCTAGGCAGAGGGCCTCTAGTGGCTGTGACAGTCCTCCAAGAGCAGGGAGTCAGGGCAGTGATGGAAGCAAATGTGCGCCAACGTGTAAAAGAAGACGCAATCATACACAAAGGGGTCAAGAGTGACTCTGCAGAGCGTGGTGGAGCACACCTGTGATCCCAGCGGCTCAGGAGGCTGAGGCAGGAGGATCATGAGTTGATCCTCAGTAAAAGCAAGGCACTGAGCAACTCAGTGAGATCCTGTTTCTAAATAAAATACAGAATAGGACTGAGGATGTGGCTCAGTCAATTCTGACTGAGTTCAATTCCCAGCAGCAAAAAAAAAAAAGTGACTGCGCCTGGCACGGGCTGGATCTGAATCTGCCAATGATCTAAAGTGGCATCATCTATTTCAGACTATAAAATGGAAGATTCTATGCAACAGAAATATCTAGAAGCTGGAAGAATTTTCTGATCTATTGACCCCATACAAAAACCAAGTGTGTTTGATGCTCTCAAGAGACACTTGACACAGCTTCCTGGGTCATAATCAATATTTTCTTCCTCATTGCTACTCAGGATGTGAGTGAGAAACCAAGATAAGATTACATTAAAATAATGAAAAGAAAGTAATCAGGGGAAATGAACTCTATTCTTCTTGAACCATTGGAAATTTGTGGCAGAAGATGGAAAGGGGTCAGGAACTGGTTCTAGCCATGCTAATAGAGCTGGACAAGTTTCATAAGTCCCAGCAAATAATCTATCTTACCACACCCCCAGGTCAAACCAGGGTCCACCAACACCTGCAAAAGAATCCCTGGGCAGTCCCCCAGGACATCTCGATAGACTAACAAGGGCTTTGTGTTCAGCATTTAAAAGACAGGAAGGGCTGAAACTCCCAAACTGAGAGAAACTCAGGTATAACAATTTATCTCATCAGTCTGTGAAATCCGGATGCCCCAACACCCCTGGACTCTGTATTTTATCCTCCATGGGGTACTACCCATGAAAATCAAATTCCTGCTATGTGGAGGGGTGCTCAAGGCACATTATTTGTTTTTCCCTCTCTGTAGAGAGATGGTGAGACTCCCAATACTCATCCTTTCTGAGGAAGAAGAAAGAGTGCTACAAATGGAACCCCAAAGTTCCACTCACAGTCCCACATTTTAACTCCAATTAACAAATATCTATTGCCTTTTCACTCTAGGCTGGGCTCTCTGCTAGGAGCAAAGATAAGTGAGGGCCCCTGCCTTCCCGTATCGGGCTGTGTTGCTCTGGACGGGGCCTCCTAGGGGTGTGTACTGACACTGGAGGCAAAGACAAGGGGCACTGCAAAAAAGAGGGACACTGTGGGGCCAGGTCCCCGCCCCAGCAGGAGGGTGGGGAATGGAGAAGGTCAGGTGGCTCTTGAGTAGGATTAAAGTTGAGCCGTAGGAGTGAATGAAGCATGAAGAAGCAGAAGGAAAGATGGCTCATAGGAAACTATTTTTCTTGCCAGCATCCTTACCCTGAACCCCCAGTAGAAATATCTGCCTTTGGGGGATTCAGGGGAAAGGACTTCTGTCCTTCCTTCTATCTCTCACTCACATATCCCCTAAGCAAGTGACAAGATGTGTGCCGAAGAGGCAAAACTGCACCCAAGGAGCTTATGCCTAAGGCCTCTTCCAACTCCTGCAATTCTATGATCCTAGTAATTTTCTAGTTTATG
The DNA here is from genome assembly GCF_048772815.1 of Callospermophilus lateralis. NCBI lineage: Eukaryota > Metazoa > Chordata > Mammalia > Rodentia > Sciuridae > Callospermophilus > Callospermophilus lateralis. The sequence goes on along the minus strand of NC_135307.1, from coordinate 65,162,122 downwards.
AGGGAAGAAAGGAATATTAGGAGCTTAAATAGATTGCCGAGAAGGGGGCCAAGAGATCATTATCATCTGAGTTTCTCTCCTAGTTTTTTACCTACAGTCCTCTAACTCCCTCCCTACCCACTAAGAAAAACCTAACTGGAGGGGCTTTACTGTCCAGGAAATGACTTGGAGCCCCCATTAAATGTTCAGAAAAGATTGTGAAAGTAGATTGAGAACAAGTGCTCTTCAAAGAGTCTAGAAAAATACAGATCAAGTCAGAAGAATTTGCTGGTATGTTTGTGTCACTATCCAGAAGATAATATGTCATTTTGGGAACTTGCACTTAACAAATCACATTTTAAATTATAACTTGTAGGTTTGCCTATAATGAGAGAAGGCACCAACTAGTCAATTCCATGTTCTCTCTTTTGTTCACACACACACACACACACACACACACACGTACCCCTATCTCACCTCAGTAAGAAACTGGACTTCTTCCACTTAAACATCAATCTGACATGAGTTTGGTCATTGTGAGTCAGTTCCCTGAATCTGGACATCTCAGAACACATAAATTCACATCTCTCACATCACAGAACTTAAAAGCCAACCCCAGCTGGACAAGGCCCCACAGGACCCTGACTGAGCTGTCAGCCCATTTTTCTGTCTGGCAACTCTGAATAGTCTGACTTCAAAATTAATACCCAGGAACTCTGAATAGCTCCGGAACCTCTAATCTCCTTCTGCGGTAGACCAGGCAACTCAAGGAAGAACTATGGTGGGTCTGGAACTTTGATTCTTCTCTATATCCTCTGAGCACCCATCACCCATTGGAAAGCCTCAGTCTCCAACTAATTCCCTTCTCTCTGGGACTGATTCTCCAGATGTAGACTGGCAACTTTGCCCTCACAGATGCCCAGATATGGCAGCCCGTTGTTCCCAGCCTTACCTGGGTCCCTTTCCTGTAGCTGCCTTCTTCCTTCCAGGCCCAGGCTGATCCCCTGTCTCCATGCTGCCTTCTCCATGGTCTGCTCCCCTTTTCTAACCCCTAACCACTCTCACTAATTCCCACACTGACCATCTAGCCCTTGCTCATGCCCAGAAGAGAGAGAGTAAGGAATGTGGGCACAATCAGGGGACCCTGGAGACCATGGCATCGTCTAGTAGGAGATGTGTCATTGGCTCAAGGTCACTCAGCCAGCCAACACTGTTTCAGATTTTGCAGCATGCTGAAAGGGATGTTCTATGAAGGAAAAGGACAGTTTCAATACTACACTGGCATGGGTTGCTGCTAGTGCAGAACACAGGAAGGAGAGGCCTACTCGTTAGTATGCCTCTGCATGGCTGCATCTTTCAAGCCTGATTAATACTTAATGTGATTGTCTTTAAAATCTGTCACTATTTGGCAGCGATCAGATGAGTGCCAATGACAGAAGCACAAATATTTGTATTAGGGCTGTGTCATCTGCTAGGGTTATATGATTGATTAATAAGTTTTGCCTGGTCACCCACAGAGATTTTGTTTTCTAATTTATCCAGCAGAACTGTTAACCAGAAATTCTAGGACTAGTGTGAAAGAAAGGGGAGGAAGGGCAGGTTGTTAGTGGCTGTGGGGTTTCTCCCTTAATTATTGAAAGGGTAGCCTGTTGCTTAAAAGAATTGGCAGATAAATTTAAAAGTCCTCAAAATCCTGCTGGAATCAGAGCAGATGCTATTGAAACCCAAATTCCATCAAGGCAGACACAGTCAGGAGAGGAGACCGTGCCAAAGAAATGCTTTAAAATTAAAAAGTAGGTGGGGGTGTGGCACAGAGAGAGACAGACACTTTGCTGCAGGGAGAACAATAGTAGACTTTTAAAAAATTTTTTAATTTCAGAGAAAATGCATACAAAATACCAGATGCTATAACTTCAGCAATTCAAATAGAGCCATGCTAAATATGTCCAAGCAAGAAAGAATATTCTCAAAGGAGACAGACTACTGCTACACCATGAGCAGCTGTGTAGTGATTACCAAAGCCTCTGTACCTCAGGTGAATCCTAAGTCAAACTCTGCCTTAACTACTCAGTGGGCACAAGGTGGTCCCATGGGGTAGTGTGTTTGGTATTTCTGATTTCAGGTGGAAAGAATGGCCCACAAGTATCTCTCTGGGCCTTCCTAATGATCAAACTAACTATTGAGCATTACTGTCCTGGGAGGTGAGGTAGAGGTATTGTGGGCTGAGAGCATGGCTTTGAGTCACTCAGGCCTGTGTTCGATTCCTACTTCTGCCACTTCCAAAGATATTATCTTAGGCGAGTTATTTAACCTCTCTGGGCTTTGGTTTTCTCACCTTTCAAATGAAGACAATATTTGGGTTGGGGTTTGTTTTGAGGATTAAATTATTTATAAAGTCAAAAATAATACCATTACTCCTGTAGATCCATACATTCCAAATTTCTGAATTCTTGCCTCTCCTCTCTCTTTTTCTCCCTCCCTCCTACCTTCTCATGAAATTCATTTCCAGCTACTCCAACAATATCAGCAGATAGGGTGTTGAGAGCCACAGCTGAAGGGGCCCCAGCATAGGGGATGCTGGCTCACCTGGATGCTCATCTCCACAACACACACATCCTCTTAAAATACAAATGCAAAGACACTGACCCAAAAAGAGGCAAGACCAAAGTTCCTACCAGACACAATATTAACAGAATGTGTCTAGTGCAATTGTCCTTGCATTATCACTATTATCATCATTAATTAGGTGCCTGCTATTTGCAAGTTTTATAAAAGATGACAAGCCACCTGTGTCCTATAAGACCCAATAAATTGCTGGCAAGGCCAAATTATTCTCTGCCAAAAGTCAAATTGCTATATGGAATGGTGAGGGTGTAGAACGGAGAAAGTGACAGAGAAGAGAGGTTTGTGGTTGATGACCGACTCTGAAAGCCGTCAATTGCATGAGAAGAGGTCCTCCGGGGACAGGGGAGAAGTCTGCAGCCTTGACACAGCCAACAACAGACCCACAACAGAATCACAACCACGACCCAGGTATCCTTGATATCCTCTCCCTAGTCCTGAGGTGGAGCATAGTCTATAAGCCCTGCTCACAGTGCTGGAGATTCACAGTGCTTGCAGCCAGGGGAGAAAACCATACACACAGACCTGTCTGCAGAATGCTGGAAGTTTGTCTGAGGACACTTAGCCCAGCCTAGAGATGAAGAATGAGCGCTGCATTGGGGGCATACCTGAATACATCTTGAAGCATGAATAGGTGATTGGTTAATTGGCCAAAAAAATCTGTGCTTCCCTATAACCTTCTAAAAATCATATCGGGAGAGCAGAGCCGCCGCCCGCGCTGGCAAGGTAGGCAGACCTAGTCCGACTGGCAGAACAGGCCCAGCGGCCCGCCAGCGTGGTAGACACATCACCCCAATTGGAGGAAGGGCCCAGCTGCCGCCCGCAAGGTAGGCAGACCGCGTGTCCCGGAAAAGGGGCCCAGCGGCCCGCTGACCTAGTTGAAAGATCACCCTAATTGGAGAAGGGGCACGGCCGCTGCCCCCGCCTGCAAGGTAGGCAGACCTGAAACCTGGAGAACAGGCCCAGTGGCCCGCCAGCGTGGTAGACAGATCACCCCTATTGAAGAAGGGGCCCAGCCGTTGCCCGCAAGGTACGCAGACCACACAACCTGGAGAAGGGGCCCAGCGGCCCGCCAGCATGATAGTCAGATCACCCCAATTGGAGGAGGAGCACAGCTGCCGCCTGCCCCTGCAAGGGAGACTTTGCAACTATAAAAAAGCAATATAAATATATCAATAACACAACAGTTTCACCAAGCAGAAAGAAACGCGAGCAGTATGAAAAGACAAGGAAAGAAAGGACCACAAGCAATGCAGGTCAACTCAACATTAGAAGACGTAATAGCTGCAGCAGATGGAATGTCAGATAAAGAATTCAGGATTTACATGCTTCAGATGATCTGGAGTCTCAAGGAAGACATTAGACAGCAAAATCAGACAATGAAAGATCACTTTGACAATGAATTACATAAACAAATCCAAGAAGCAAAAGATCAACTATACAGGGAGATAGAGGTTATAAAAAACAAACAGAAATCCTAGAAATGCAGGAAGCAATAAACCAACTTAAAAACTGAAATGAGAATACTACCAGCAGAGTAGAACACTTAGAAGATAGAACATCAGACAATAAAGACAAAGTATTTCAACTTGAAAAGAACATAGACAGCTCAGCGAGACTCTTAAGAAACCATGAGCAGAACATCCAAGAAATATGGGATAACATAAAGAGACAAAACTTAAGAGTCATTGGGATACAGGAAGGTATAGAGGTCCAAACCAAAGCAATGAGCAATCTGTTCAACAAAATAATATGAAAAAACTTCCCAGACTTGAAGAATGAGACAGAATCCCAAATCCTAGAAGCCTACAGATGCTGAATGTGCAAAATCATAAGAGATTCACACCTAGACACATTATAATGAAGATGCCCAACATACAGAATAAGGAGAGAATTTTAAAAGCTTCAAGAGAAAGGAAGCAGATTACATTTAGGGGTAAACCAATCAGGATAACAGCTGATCTTTCAACACAGACTCTGAAAGCTAGAAGATCCTGGAACAACATATTTCAAACGCTGAAAGAAAATGGGTTCCAACCAAGAATTGTGTATCCAGTGAAATTAAGCTTCAGGATGTAAGATGAAATTAAAACCTTCCACCATAAACAAAAGCTAAAAGAATTTGCAGCTAGAAAACCATCTCTTCAAAACATCCTCGGCAAAAGCTTACAGGAAGAGGAAATGGAAAATAACAATGAAAACCAACAGTGGGAGGTAGTACAGTAAAGGGAAAAAATAATCAAAGAGGAAAAACAAACCATGTTAAGTAACATAAATAAACAAATATGGCTGGAAGAACAATCCATATCTCTATAATAACCCTAAATGTTAATGGCTTAAACTCACCAATTAAGAGACACAGGCTAGTAGAGTGGATCAAAAAAAAAAAAAAAATCCAACAATATGCTGCCTATAGGAGACGCATTTGATAGGAAAAGACATACATAGACTGAAGGTGAAAGGTTGGGAAAAATCATATCACACATATGGACTTCAGAAACAAGCAGGAGTGTCCATACTCATATCAAATAAATAGATTTCAAGCCAAAGTTAATCAAAAGGGATAAAGAGGGACACTACATACTGCTTAAGGGAACCATACACCAACAAGACATAACAATCATAAATATATATCCTCCAAACAATGGTGCAGCTATGTTCATCAAACAAACTCTTCTCAAGTTCCAGAGTCTAATAGACCACCATACAATAATTATGGGAGACTTCAACACACCTCTCTCACCACTGGACAGATCTTCCAAACAAAAGTTGAATAAAGAAACTATAGAACTCAATCATACAATTAATAACCTAGACTTAATTGACATATATAGAATATACCACCCAACATCAAGCAGTTACACTTTTTTCTCAGCAGCACATGGATCCTTCTAAAAATAGATCATATATTATGTCATAGGGCAACTCTTAGACATTATAAAGGAGTAGAGATAATACCATGCATCTTATCTGATCATAATGGAATGAAACTGGAAATCAACGATAAAAGAAGGAAGGAAAAATCATGCACCACTTGGAGAATGAACAATAGGTTACTGAATGATCAATGGGTTATAGAAGACATGAAGGAGGAAATTAAAAAATTCTTAGAGATAAATGAAAACACAGACACAACATATCAGAATATATGGGACACAATGAAAGCAGTTCTAAGAGGAAAATTCATTGCCTGGAGTTCATTCCTTAAAAAAAGGAAAAACCAACAAATAAATGATCTCACACTTCATCTCAAAATCCTAGAAAAAGAAGAGCAAAACAACAGCAAAAGAAGTAGAAGGCAAGAAATAATTAAAATCAGAGCTGAAATTAATGAAATAAAAAAAAGAAACAATTGAAAAAATTGACAAAACTAAAAGTTGGTTCTTTGAAAAAATAAATAAGATTGACAGACCCTTAGCCATGCTAACGAAGAGAAGAAGAGAGAGAACTCAAATTACTAGCATACGGGATGAAAAAGGCAATATCACAACAGACACTTCAGATATACACAAGATAATTAGAAATTATTTTGAATCCTTATACTCCAATAAAATAGAAGATAGTGAAGGCATCCATAAATTTCTTAAGTCATATGATCTACCCAGATTGAGTCAGGAGGATATAGACAACCTAAACAGACCAATATCAATTGAGGAAATAGAAGAAGCCATCAAAAGACTACCAACTAAGAAAGGCCCAGGACCGGATGGGTATACAGTAGAGTTTTACAAAACCTTTAAAGAAGAACTAATACCAATACTTTTCAAGCTATTCCAGGAAATAGAAAAAGAGGGAGAACTTCCAAATTCAGGCCAACATCACCCTGATTCCTAACCAGACAAAGATACTTCAAAGAAAGAACTACAGACCAATATCTCTAATGAATCTAGCTGCAAAAATCCTCAATAAAATTCTGGCGAATCGGATACAAAAACATATCAAAAAAATTGTGCACCATGATCAAGTAGCATTCATCCCTGGGATGCAAGGCTGGTTCAATATATGGAAGTCAATAAATGTTATTCACCACATCAATAGACTCAAAGATAAGAACCATATGATCATCTCGATAGATGCAGAAAAAGCATTTGACAAAGTACAGCATCCCTTTATGTTCAAAACTCTAGAAAAACTAGGGATAACAAGAACATACCTCAATATTGTAAAAGCTATCTATGCTAAGCCTCAGGCTAGCATCATTCTGAACGGAGAAAAATTGAAGGCATTCCCTCTAAAATCTGGAACAAGACAGGGATGCCCTCTCTCACCACTTCTGTTCAACATAGTTCTCAAAACACTGGCCAGAGCAATTAGACAGATGAAAAAAATTAAAGGCATAAGAATAGGAAAAGAAGAACTTAAATTATCACTATTTGCAGATGACATGATTCTATACCTAGCAGACCCAAAAGGGTCTACAAAGAAACTATTAGAGCTAATAAATGAATTCAGCAAAGTGGCAGGATATAAAATCAACACGCATAAATCAAAGGCATTCCTGTATATCAGCGACAAATCCTGTGAAATGGAAATGAGGACAACCACTCCATTCACAATATCCTCAAAAAAAATAAAATACTTGGGAATCAATCTAACAAAAGATGTGAAAGACTTATACAATGAAAACTACAGAACCCTAAAGAGAGAAATAGAAGACGATCTTAGAAGATGGAAAAATATACCCTGCTCATGGATAGGCAGAACTAACATCATCAAAATGTCGATATTACCAAAAGTTCTCTATAGGTCTAATGCAATGCCAATCAAAATCCCAAAGGCATTTCTTGTAGAAATAGATAAAGCAATCATGAAATTCATATGGAAAAATAAAAGTCCCAGAAGAGCAAAAACAACTCTAAGCAGGAAGTGTGAATCAGGCGGTATAGCGATACCAGACTTCAAACTATACTACAGAGCAATAGTAACAAAAACAGCATGGTACTGGTACCAAAACAGGTGGGTGGACCAATGGTACAGAATAGAGGACACAGAAACCAATCCAAAGTTACAACTATCTTATATTTGATAAAGGGGCTAAAAGCATGCAATGGAGGAAGGATAGCATCTTCAACAAATGGTGCTGGGAAAACTGGAAATCCATATGCAACAAAATGAAACTGAATCCCTTTCTCTCGCCATGCACAAAAGTTAACTCAAAATGGATCAAGGAGCTTCTATCAGACACGGCGACTGATAGAAGAAAAAGTTTGCTACGATCTACATACTGTGGGGTCGGGCTCCAAATTCCTCAATAGGATACCCATATCACAAGAGTTAATAACTAGAATCAACAAATGAGACTTACTCAAACTAAAAAGATTTTTCTCAGCAAAAGAAACAATAAGAGAGGTAAATAGGGAGCCTACATCCTGGGAACAAATCTTTACTCCTCACACTTCAGACAGAGCCCTAATATCCAGAGTATACAAAGAACTCAAAAAATTAAACAATAAGAAAACAAATAACCCAATCAACAAATGGGTCAAGGACCTGAACAGACACTTCTCAGAGGAGGACATACAATCAATCAACAAGTACATGAAAAAATGCTCACCATCTCTAGCAGTCAGAGAAATGCAAATCAAAACCACCCTAAGATACCATCTCACTCCAGTAAGATTGGCAGCCATTATGAAGTCAAACAACAACAAGTGCTGGTGAGGATGTGGGGAAAAGGGTACACTTGTACATTGCTGGTGGGACTGCAAATTGGTGCGGCCAATTTGGAAAGCAGTATGGAGATTTCTTGGAAAGCTGGGAATGGAACCACTATTTGACCCAGCTATTCCCCTTCTTGGTCTATTCCCTAAAGACCTAAAAAGAGCATACTACAGGGACACTGCTACATCGATGTTCATAGCAGCACAATTCACAATAGCAAGACTGTGGAACCAACCTAGATGCCCTTCAATAGACGAATGGATAAAAAAAAATGTGGCATTTATACACAATGGAGTATTACTCTGCATTAAAAAATGACAAAATCATAGAATTTGCAGGGAAATGGATGGCATTAGAGCAGATTATGCTAAGTGAAGCTAGCCAATCCCTAAAAAACAAATGCCAAATGTCTTCTTTGATATAAGGAGAGTAACTAAGAACAGAGTAGGGAGGAAGAGCATGAGAAGAAGATTAACATTAAACAGGGATGAGAGGTGGGAGGGAAAGGGAGAAAGAAGGGAAATTGCATGGAAATGGAAGGAGACCCTCAGGGTTATACAAAATTACATACAAGAGGAAGTGAGGGGAAAGGGAATAAAAAACAAGGGGGAGAAATGAATTACAGTAGACAGGGTAGAGAGAGAAGAGGGGAGGGGAGGGGAGGGGAGGGGGGATAGTAGAGGATAGGAAAGGCAGCAGAATACAACAGACACTAGTATGGCAATATGTAAATCAGTGGATGTGTAACCGATGTGATTCTGCAATCTGTATGCGGGGTAAAAATGGGAGTTCATAACCCACTTGAATCAAAATGTGAAATATGATATATCAAGAACTATGTAATGTTTTGAACAACCAACAATAAAAATTATTTAAAAAAATAAAAAAAGAAAAGAAAGAAAGAAAAAAAAATCATATCGGTGAAAAGAAGAGCATCTGCTGATTGAACCAGAGATTCAATTGAGGATTAAAACTTAGAAAGGAATATTAATAGCATATGTAACATGTCTTGACCTCTAAATAACTAATTTGAAAGTTTCACTAAGTACAGAAGCCAAAATCTTGGCATCAAATCCCCAGTTTGTCAGCCAAATCCCAGAGAAACAAGAAGTAAAATATTTAAAACTTTTTGAACTCTATGGTCCCTATTTGTAAAATGGGATGTCAACATATTGCCCAGTAACTTTAATCACTATACAGTGCAAAGAACCCTACCAAATAGAAACATGCTAGTTTAAAGCTTCTAAATCTAATAAGCCCTCATCTAACAGAGCTTTTCTACCTGCAAGGAGGTAAGACATATTTTCAAAAGGAGAAACTGCATTGCAAGAATGGCGATAGCCAGCTACCCTGTACTGAAGCCCAGACTCATCAGCAAATCTCTATCCATCTGTAGTCCTGGTTTGCCTTTGGGTTCTGCTCTGGGCCCTCTTCTCCATGCTATGCTCTTCTTGGTGACTTCACCCCTTCCACAAAGGTGTCCAGAGCTCCCACATCTCTATTGTACCTGGACCTCTTTTGTGAGCTCCCTGACCATTCATGCAACTGTCTCCCAAACACGTCTCTAACAGATGTCCCAACTAACATGCCCAAACTAAAATCATTATTTTTCCTCACCAAACCTGATATTCTTTCTGGATCTCTTAGTTCAGGGAATGGAAGCACCACCTGCCCAATTCCCCCAGCAGGAACTGGGAGTTGTCACTCATTCCTCCCATTTCACACTCATCAGTCACCCAGGTCAAAGAACCCCCTCTCCTAATTAACTCTCTGCCGACACTTCTCCACCTCAATGGCCACCACCCCATTCATCTTTTCCTATATATAATCATCTTCTTTTCCAATCCATTCTGCACCCAGGATAATTTTTTAAATGTAAATTTTATCACATCAGTCATGCTTAAAACCCTTCCTGGCCCTTAGTATAAAGTCCAAATGTCTTAACATGGCTTATGTGATCCCTCAGGACCTGGCCTGTCTACATCTCCAGGTTCACCTCTTATGTCTTCCCTCCCGCCATGTTGAATTCTTTTTGTGTTATTGAAGTACTGTACTCTCCTCACTAAGCCTCCAAAAATTTAGTTCTCTACTTGGAATTTTCCTCCCTCTTCACTTGGCTAGCTTCTACTTATTTTTCAAATCATTTTCTTCTGGAAAGTCTTTCTCTGGCCCACTAAATGCAGCCTATTTACCCTGCAATGTGTTCCCAATTCCCCCTCCACTAGTCAAGATAGTATAGGTTATGCTGTGGCAACAGTAAACCCCCAAACCTTAGTGATTTAACAGTGTAATGTTTTATATTATTTTTAGTCTGAATATAAATTCACCCTTAGAAAAGGTTGTAATACTAAAAATAGTACAAGGAACGTCTATATAGGCTTTACTCAGATTTGTCAACGTTTTATCCCATTTATTTTAGTATTTGAGGGCAAATGACATAAATGATAGCCCTTTGCCCCTAAACACTTCAAGTGTATATCTCCTAAGACTAGAAAGGTCTTTTACATATGCATAGTACAATTGTCATCCTCAGAGGTTAACACTGATGCAATACTTGTTTTATCAAATCTGACATCCATACCCCGATTTTTTTCAGCAGATCTAATTATGTTCTTTGTAGCATTTCTCCCTTCCCAGTACAGGATCCATTCTAGGGGCAGACATTGCATTTAGTTGTCATGTCTCTTCAAGCCTTTGTAAATCTGGAACATTGCCACAGTCTTTGTCTTTTATGAGGCTGACATAGAAAGCTTATATTTCACATCACAGACTGAGACAGACCAGACAGTCCTCCTTGATCTTAGAGCGATGTTCTCTGGAATATATGGTCTCCAAACTTATCCAGGCAGGCCTTGAGTGAGTGTGGAGAAGACACACTGTGAATGAAAGTAACACACCTCACTTCCACTCACACATCCTTGGTAAAAACGAATCACACAACCCTACTAGATGCAAGGCGGCTGAGGAATATGGAAAAGTAGACAGGTAACTGAGTTCCAAAGTCTCTTGCGGGCTTCTGACACTTCTAACATGAAACTGTGTCCATTTTAAATGCATATGCCACTACTTGTCACACAGGAAATTTTTTAACTCTGTTGTAACGGGGACTGTCATGGTCACTGCCATCTCCCCAGCACCTAGTGTAGTACCTGGAATATTTGTTGAATGAATGATCAGGTTTGCCCAGTTTACACATCATCTCAATATCACATACCCTCAAGCATCCTCACAAGATTATTCTAACCCTAGAATGCTCCAAATAGTCTACACATCTAGTGTGATCAAAAAAACTTCCTCTAAACTCCCAGAAAATCAATTTCAGAAACAATATGACTTACTAATGACCATAGATAAAGCCAGGAAGTAGTTAACAACCACCTAATTATGGTTTGAAAAATTTTTTCTCTGCTATCTAGAAATTTTAAGATGCACACTCACTACAGGGTAGGATATATGAATTAAGGAGAAGCAAAGATTCCATTTAAGTCAAATAAATATGGGCCCCATTTCCAACCAGTTTCTCTAGAAACTATAGCAATTTATTGAAGAAGATTTCTATTTCTTCTATAAGCCCTTATATGGGACTCAATGAATATGTGGAGGTTATTAAGAATAATTTGCAAGACCTTAAAGACCTAGAGCCCATAGCTGTAAAGACAAACCCAACATCACAAAACTGGTAAATGTCAATGTCAATGCTAGGATTGAGTCTTTATATTGCTTCTTTTGTGTCCTCTTTCCCTTTTACCTGGCTACCTGGCCAAGTCCATGTTCTTTTGAGCCGTCCCTGCCTCTGTTTAGCTGTTTCTATCTAACCATCCAAATTCCTCCCTCAGGTAACATTGTATCCCACGGTGCTTTTATTTCCAGGCTTAGGTTTAGAAATCTGTCATTGCATTTGTGATTAGCTATTTCCATGTCTGTTTCTCACATACAGCTCTGGGAGATAAGTCCTTGTTTTCTTCACCTTCATCTTCCCCAAGCCGGCATGTTAATTGGCCAGAGTGGTTATACATCTGATGGCATCAGCTTCAAGGCTCTTGCCTAGTTCTGTGGTTTCCTAGTCAGAAACCTCCGCTTTGAACTACCCCTGAAATTGGAGCTGTGACATCTGAGCAGATATGATGTGGCAAGAAAAAGCTAAGGAAATATATGCATTATCCCTGCTCCGGTAATGGTGGCTTTCATCGTGTTTCTTCCCTTTACACAGCACAGTTAGCTCTTTTGTAAAGGCTTTACCTTGAACATCTCTGACTAATTAAGCCCGGTCCTCCCTGCCAGGCTCTTTGTACTGCAAATGGGATTCAGCCCTGGCTGTTGTGTGATTTGCAGCCACATGAGTCACAAAGGTACAGGGGACCTAGCGAGCACTCTGAAAGGAGGGAGAGAGGGGGCAAGGGTAGTAATGAATGGCTTATTTGTTCTAAGTAAAAATTACATATCCCTTCCTAGTTTTTCTTACCAACTACTGAATTATTTCATAACCAACCCCGGAAAAGAGGCAAAAACGAGTATTAAACGTTTGGAAATGCTGCTGTAAAGGATTAGTTTATTTGGCAAATAATGTGAAACAGTACCTTTTTCTTTCAGCATTGCATTTTCTTAATAGCCCAATGTTCATATAACAAATTATTTTTCACCAGCTATTAAGTACTTAATGTATACTAATTCCTTAAGCCTTTTCATCAACCTTACAAAGTAGATGCCATTATGCCTAATTTACAAATTGGGAAACTGAGGTATAAGGGGAATTGGGTATAACTAGATATTATAGTGTGAAATGATATTTATATACAAGTGATATAGTGTGTGTGTGTGTGTGTGTGTGTGTGTGTGTGTGTGTGTTGCTGGGAATTAAACAGCCTTGTGCATGCGAGGCAAGCACTCCACCAACTGAGCTATATCCCCAGCCCCAGAGCCAATATGTTTAACCCCTTACATCAAGTCCTCACAAAAGAAGAAAACTGACACTAAATTTCCTCACTTAGTGTCTTATTTTGAGAAATTGAGAATATCTGTGCCTGTCTCCTCACCTGGACAAGAGGGTAGAAGGATTAGTGCCAATGTCTGAACATGCCCACCAGAGGAACTGGAGCATATATTTCATGATAGTAATTAGTATTATTATTATCTTTGTCATTTGTTATGTATCAAGGGAAACCACAACTTCATATGTAAATATAATCAGCATGCAAAGACAGACTCTTAAACCCAAGCCCAGAGTCACCAAAAAGTATTAGTATTTATAGTTTCCAGTACTGAAAAATCAAACCTCAAGTAGACAGATGTCATGAATGAAAGTATCTAGGAGAAATTCCCTGAAATCTTCACCTCTCTTCCTGCAGTTCACTGGGTTTTGGTCAGTTCTCACAAGTAGCCTCACCCCAAGTGACCCTTGGATGGCCAAGTCAACTCTACATCCTCTGGGCCTCATCAGGATGGGTTTCGGTGTTGGTTGAGGCCCACCAGGAGTATACTACATTCCAGAGTTCAGCCCCAGAGCCCCAGCCTCCTGAGAGTTCTCTGCATTGGCCTGGCCTGGCTCAGACCTCCTGCAGAAACTCCCCTGAAGGGAGGAAAGAAACATCAAGTCCTAAAGCCCTCGGAGTTTTCTGGGCTCAGGCTGAGCCTTACAACAAGTAGGGGCAGTTGAGCTCAAAAGTTTCAGCCCTCATTCAAACTTCTTCCATTGAAGAAAAAAAGTCATTAAAACCAGAGCTTCCTGCCAGGACCTGTGACCACAACAGGCTTCTAGCTCAAGAATGGAACCGAAGGGAAAAAAACAAGAGAAGAGAGATTAAAAGGTAGATGGCTCTTGGAAGCTCAACCACGTGGAGTCTGCAATGGAAGAACAGTGGAGGATGATCAGACAAGGCTGTCTGTCTTGCCTGGGGTCTGCTGAGGCAAAGGAAGAACCTCAGAAGTTTCTGAGGGCCACGTTCTTTCAACAAGGGGCGTTGATAAGTGGCACTGAAGCCAGAGCTTTGAGAATGAAGTTGAAAGGGGTAATCCTGATGTGTGGTTTTGTCAGAATAGGATGAAACTGTCACTAGAAAAAGAAAATTGCTTATGAAAGGACATGAGCCTTTCTTGTCTACCCAGAAGAGTAGAAGCAAATGCATCTGCTTGGCTGCTGAACTTTGCTTGAAAAGCAAAGAAAAATCTAGGAACATGAAGAACTAACTGTACCTCGCTGCTCAGGGCAAGGATTTGTGGTCAAATTAAGACTTCAATTTGAGGAAATTGTTGTTAAAAATCCCCAGACATGAAATTAATATAATTAGGTAATAGCCCCTGAACTTAAATCTCTCAGCCAGCTGAGAGGAAGAAAAAGGCAGCTAGACTGGACCTCATTAAAACTAAATGAATAAATATCAGCTTCCAGAAGAATGCCAAAAAGAAAAAAAAAAATACCATGTGTAAGCTCAGGCAGGGACAGACACAAAGTAATGGAGCTCAAAGGACTCTAAACAGGTGTCAAGAAAACTGGGAACGTTTTGCCAACAGCTACAGGACCTGGACAAAGGCTCAACCCAGTGTTTCTCAACTATAGCAAGACTTGGAACTTTCTAGAGGGCTGGCCCAGCAGTTCAGATTCCCTAGGTGTAGAGCAGGACCTGAGAAAGTGCATTTCTACCAATTTCCCAAGGGAAGCTAATGCCACTGGCCCAAGGGCCACATTTTGAGAACCACTGGGCCTAACTGGGCCTCAGTTTCCCACTCGATAAAATGAAAAGGGAAACAGATGGTCTCTCAGCTCTCAGCCTGTTCTAAAACTCTATGAAATTAACATAATGGGGAAAGTAGGTATGGGTTACAAATGATTGTTCCACAATAGTGCGGACAGTTCGTGTGCCTCCTGTACTTTTAGGAGGTGATTGTGCAAACTCACTGCCAGAAAGAAACATACTGCACTGAAGAAATGTGATTCATCTGAGTAACTGAAGAGCAGAAAGCAGGACAGGGCTGTGAGCGACACATCCTGGGAGGTGGCAGCAGTGCCCACCAGAAACTGGTGTGTCCTTCCCCTCTGACAAAAAGGAAAGAAAAGAAAACGCACAGGAAACATCAGAAATACCATCACTCAGAAATGATGCCTGTTTGGAAATAGTTCTGGCCAATTTGTGAGGAAGGTGCAGCCATAGTAATGAGGAAGGATCCTCTATTTTAATGATTCCAGGGAGAGGAGAGTCATCTGAAAAGACAGAGGTTATCCTGTTTAAAGATGAAATGCAAAGTCAAGTGTTAGTTGTGTCACCCTGAGCCACTTTCATATGTTATTATATGACACATTGACTGTGCTTGATGTCTTGGCAGGAAAACTAGAAATGGAAAAAAATTTTTTAAATATATAAATGTAAGTCCATTGAAGGCCTTGTCTGCTCACTTTATACTTATTAGTTTATGTAAGTAAATGAAATAATAAAGTTTGAGTTAGATATTTCTTAACTATTCAATTACCCCTGCAAATGTAAATATATATATTGGCATATATAGAGTTACAAGATAAATATATATGTGTATGTGTGTGTGTGTATATATATATATATATATATATATATATATATATATATATACAAGATATATATCTTTTGACAATAACATGTAAGAATATAAAAATGTTCAAGTTAATTATCTTTGAGAAAATTTCATAAAAATATATATTTTATTTATATTTATAATATTTATATGTACTTTAAAGTTTGTAAGTTTTTTTGGTTGAAAATATGACTTTGAAGTAAAGCAAACCCAAGTTCAGTCCCTACCACTTTCAGATAAGAAGGGTGGAGCAAGTTACTTACCCAGCAGCTCCTCCTCAACTTCAGTTTCCTCCCAGAGAGAGTGAAAATTAAAAAAAAAAAAAAAAAAAAAAACCCAAACCACCTTACCTCATAAGGTTAATGTAAGGGCTAATGAGCTAATTATGCAAAATAAAGCACCACATTTATAAAACTATAGCTTTATTATGAAATAATGTGCATGTTTTTATTAAAATGTTTAATTACTTATGTATGAGAGCTTTAATAAATAGTAAATTACCATAGGTTTCTATTTCCAAGGTTAAGTTCAAAAATAATATGGAACCTGTCAGATCCCAGGAAGGAAAATGTTAAATGTTGTAAACTAACAAGCAATGACCATGACTGAAGAGAAACAGTGATTTCTGTACTCCAGGTACAAGACTTGGGCTGAACATTCACGGGTAGGGGTGGGGGCTGCAAGAGTAGAAAAGCATTATCTTAAGAGTTTAAGAGGAGAACTAATATCCAATGCACATAACTATGGATCACATGCTGGATCATACGGTTGTTCTATTTTTATTTTTTTTAAGCACTTCCATATGGCTTGCCATAGCAGCTCTACTATTCTATATTCCTTATCAAAAATGTAAAAAGATTTCAATTTTTCCACATCCTCACTAACACTTTTTAATTGCTGTTTTTTACATAATGGCCATCGTATGAGTACAAGGGAATACTACCTTATAGTTTTGATTTGTATTCCCCCAGTGATTGGTGATGTTGAGCACCTGTTTTATATACCTATTGAACATGTATATGTCTTCTTTGGAGAAATGTCTGTTTACATCCTTTATCCTTTTTTAATGTAATTATTTGCTTTTTTGCCATTGAGTTGTATGAATTCTTTCTATAGTTTAGATATTAACCCCTTATTAGATACATGGTTTATAAATATTTTCTTCAATTCTGAAGGCTGCCTTTTACTCTGCTGGTTGTTTCCTTCGCTGTGCAGAAGCTTTAAATTTGATGTAATTCCACTTTAGTTTTTTTTAATTGGTTCTTCTTATGTATAAAAGTAGAATCCATTCTGATGTAATTATACAAGCATGGAATGTATCTTATTCTAATTAGGAATAGTTCTTGTGGCTGGGCCCCATGGTGGGATTCAATTAGGCATTTTCGTATGTGTACATAGGAAAATTATGTTAGATTTATTCTTCTGTCTTTCCTATTCCTATCTCTCCTCACTTCCTTTTGTTCCCCTTTGTCTAATCTATTGAACTTGTTGTCTTCCTCTCTGCCCCTTTATTGTGGTTTAGTTTCCATATAGCAGCAAAAACATTCAATCTTTGGTTTGGAGGAATGGGCCTAATTCACTTAGCATGTTAGTCTCTAAGTCCATCCATTTATGCAGCCACATCAATGTATACAATTCACAGTAGTTAAGCGATGGAACCAACCTAGATGCCCAACAACAGATGAATGGATAAAGAAACTTTTGTACATATACACAATGGAATATTACTTAGCCATAAAATAGTCCCACTTTTCTATTTTTACTTTTGTTACCTGTTCCTTTGGTGTCATATCTAAGAAATTATTGCTGAGGCAAATCAAGAAGACTTTTCCTGCTATTTTCTTCTAGCAGTTTTATGGTTTTAGATCTTAGGTTCATTTTAAGTCGATTTTTTATGTATAGTGTAAGATAAAGATCTAAAATCATTATTTTGCACTTGGATATCCAGTTTTCTCAGTAACATTTATTGGAGAGACTCTACTTTTCCCCATTGTACATTCCTGGCACCTTTGTTGAAGGTCAGTTGATTGTATATGCATGAATTTGTTTCTGGGTTCTGAATTCTGTTCCAGTGATTTATATATTGTTTTTATGCCTGTTTCATATTGTTTTAATTACATAATTTTGTAATCTATTTTTATATCAGGAAATGTGATGCCTCCAGCTTCATTCCTTTTGCTCAAAATTGCTTTGGCCATTTGGGGTCTTTTGTAGTTTCACGTGACATTTAGGATTCTTTTTCCTTTTTCTGAAAAAAATACCAATAGGATTTTGATAGGGGTTTCATTGAATCTGTTAAGTCACTTTGGGTAATACAGGTATTCTAAATGTATTAATTCTTCCAACTTATAAACAAAGAATATCTGTTTATTTGTGTCTGCTTTAATTTCTTTCATCAGTGCTTTGTAGTTTTCAGCATGTGTGTCTTTTACCTCTTTGGCTAAAGCTATCCCTTAGTATTTTATTCTTTGGGGTGCTATTGTAAATAAGAGTTACATAATAAAATAATAAATTTAAACAATAAAGTTTCCTTTTTGAATAATTTATTGTTAGCACAGAGAAATGCGACTGATTTTTGTATCCTGCAACTTTGCCCAATTTATTTATTAGTTCTAACAGGTTTGTGTAGTTTTTAAAAAATATTTTTTGTTGTAGATGGACACAACAGCTTTATTTTACTTACTTATTTTTATGTGGTACTGAGGATAGAATCCAGTGCCTCACATGTGCTAGGCAACTGCCTTACCACTGAGCTATACCCCCAGCCCAGTTTTGTGTAGTTTAAGGGAGATCCTACATATAAGATCATGTCCTCTGGAAACAGATAATTTTACTTCTTCCTCTCTGATTTGGATGCCATTTATTTATTTTTCTTGCCTCATCACTCTGGCTAATTCTTCTGGTACTGTGATGAACCCAAGAGGTGAGGCTGGGCATCCTTGCCTTATCTTGCTCCAGATCTTAGAGAAAAGACTCCACGTTTTCACCACTGGATATGAGGTTAGGTCTGGATTTTTCATATATGACTTTTATTGTGTTAAGGCAAGGTCCTTCTGTACTTGAATTATTATGTCAGGGTATCGGACTTTTGTCAAATGCTTTTTTCTGCATCTATTGAAATAATTATGTGATTTTATCTTTTATTTTGTCAGTGTTGTATATTAAATCAACTGATTTGTATATGTTGAATCAACTTTATATCCTAGGGAATAAATCACACTCGGTCATGGTATATTATCCTATTAATGTGCCATTGAATTTGGTTTGCTAATATTTTGCTAAGGATTTTTGCATACATGTTCATCAGGGATACAGGCCTAGAGTTTTCTTTTCTTGTGGTGTTTTTCTGGCTTGGGTTTCAGAGAGATGCTGGTCTCATAAAAAAAAAAAAAAAAAAAAAAAGGAGTTTGGAAGTATACACTGTTCTATTTTTGGAAGAGTTTAAAAACAATTGTATAAATACCTTCTCGTGACTTCCCTCCTTTGAGTCACTCTAAAGACTTTGGTAAGTGGTGATCCTCCCTTTATAACAGCAAGTCTAATAAACTTAGCCATGTTTGATCAACAGAATTTCCAGCTGAATCTTTTGAGAGGCCAACAGTTGACATATTAATAGTTTATCCCCACTTTATAGTCAAGCAACCAGGGCATAGAAAGGTAAAGTAATTTGTTCAATGTTTCCAAATGAAATGGCAGAGTTAGGATTAAAACACAGATATTTCAGACACGAAAGTTCAAGTTCTTAAGCAGATGGTAGAGGACATACATGACAAGTTAAAAATTTGGATCTTTTGGGTACCCAAAGGGATATTCAAAGGCTATTTCTCGTAAAGCCTTCTTGTCCTCTGTTCAGCTTAAGAACTCCCTCTATAACATCACTGACATGAGGCCATGTAATTTCCAAAACTGGCCCTTTGCTGACTAAGCACACTGTATGACTCAACTGAAATAAGCACTCTTTAGCACTGAACACTTATAAATGAAGAGAATCCCACTTATTAGGTACATGCAACCACCCCCATCCCTGGCCCAAGAATAGAAGATGTTCACAATTTAAGGTTCTTCCTCTTGGAATGGAATTGGCTTATAGTCACATGATTTTAATCATTCCATCTAAACCACAGCACGACTTACCATACGTTCAGCACGACTTATTTTGTGGTATCCAGGGGAGTAGAGATAGGCCTTCAGGCATCTCCTAATACTTCCAACCATAGCACTTCCAGCTATCACCCAGGGTTCCAATATTTATGTTGAATTTCCAAACTTCTGTTCATTATGGCACAGTCTACTTCCAATTGATTCTGTCCTCTAAGGCTGTTATTTCAGAAGTAGGGTGTAGGGTACAGGACATAAGTGTAAGGAGGAAAGTACAATTCATTGACTTATTTCCTCCTGAAAATTCCAGGGAAGGATTCAGGGTCTAATTTCTATTTTACCATTTTTTTAAATTAATAAGCAAGAAAACCCTTCTGGCATAGTCATTCTGAGTGGTACAAAGTTAATGTTTAATGCATAATCACTGTTTAGCCAGACTATAATTAGAAATTCTTTGGCTTCAATTTTTTCAAAAGGGGATAAACATATGCAAAGGTAAATGACCATACATAATTCAATACATCATTTATCTTTTTAATTCTAACCTCAAGTTTAGAAAGTCATCCAGAGAACTCTAATCAGAAATCACTCTATCTCAAAGATACTACCCTTGCTCACAGTAACCATAAACCTGAGAATCAAGTCTTTCACAAAAAAATTAATATTTTTTAAAGGACAGGAGGCAGGGGATAGGTTCCTGAAACAAATCTCTCCATACCTTCTTCCACATTCACATTAATTTTTCTATTAGTCCACCAAACCATACAATCATCCATATTGTTCTAATTTCTTTTTTAAGAATTGTATTCAAACTGATCAAAATCTTAGCTGGAATTCAGAAAAACCCAATCTCTATCTTATATTGATCTTAAATAAAATTAACCTTAAAAGAGAGAAAACAAGACCAAAGTGAAATGATTTATTCATAGTAAGCCCAAGACAGCCCCGTTTATTATTAATAAATTTTATAATTTTCCTAGATAGAGATACCGAGTTCATTAGACTATGGAATATAGAATCTCCTATCTCCTTTATTTTAAAAAAATATATAATAATTATATATATAATTGTCATATATATATATAATGGTATTCTATATGTGTGGTGTGTATGTGTTTGTATGTATATTTATGTGTATGTGTAACCCAGCCTCCCTAGCAATTTCAACTGTTCTCTCTTAATTCCCTGAAATGAAATTCAACCAAGCCCAGAAATTTGAGCTCAGTTTCAGACACTTAGTACATACTCATTACCTCCTCCCAAGTCTTATGATAACCCAGGATTGTTCACCATTTCTGAGTAATTAATATTCCCCTCCTCTACATGCAAATAGGAAGGTACTGGTACTTCAATCCTAGGGCTTACTCCCTATCCTGGTTCACAGCTTAATGTACCCATGTTAGTTTTCCCTGCTTAAAAGCAGCTGAAATGCAGGAACCAAGCATTATTTCTTTATGAACTCTTTCAGTGCCTAGTACTGTGACAGACACAGAAACACAAACATTGTTGAGCTGCTGCTAAATAGAACCATAGAAAAATGACATTTTGAAAGAGTTGTTCAGGATGATTAATCTGGCTGTGGCATGAGGGAGAGATGGAAAAATACAGAGAATAGAAGCAGGAAGTATCTATGATGATATGCTAGTATGAGATTAGGAGGGATGAAACCAGGGTGGTAGCTATGGGAATGGAAGTAGAAGGCCATGGGAGAGAAAATGTGGAGAGATATAATACATACAGCCTGCTGGTGATTGCTATGGGGGTGAATTAGTGTGGCAGAAATGCTAACTGATGATCAAAAGTTCATGCTCCTCTAAATTGTCAAGAAATGACTGCCCCATGGAGGTCACATTTCCCAGCCCCATCTGGCCCTACACGGAGCCACATAGTATACTTTTGCTATTGAAAAGTGAAAGGAAGGACTGGGAATGTGGCTCAAGCAGTAGCGTGCTCTCCTGGCATGCGTGGGGCACTGGGTTCGATCCTCAGCACCACATAAAAATAAAATAAAAAGATGTTGTGTCCACCGAAAACTAAAAAAAAAAAAAAAAATTAAAAAAAAAAAAAGAAAAGTGAAAGGAAGTGATGTGTGTTTCTTCTGGATCAATGCGGTTAAAACTTAGGTGAAAATCTTCATGGTCTTTTGTTCCATCCACCACCTAGAAGGGAATGAACTCTAGAGCCCTGAAAGAGAAAAGAGCCTGGGTCCTTAAATGGTCCCCTGCCAACTGAGAATACTGATGCTCTCCTTTACATAAGACATGAATTGGTATTGTGACCGTCCCACTAAGATTCTGTGTTTGCCCATCAGAACAAATAGAATTTCTTAGTTAAAACAGAAAGGGACAGGAAAAGTCACAGAGGCTTCAAGTTTATGGTAGCATCCAACACTTTGAAGGAAAACAGCACTATTTAAATATAATGAAAAGTTTCCAGAGTAGGACCATCTAAGAGGGAAAAGTTAGCTGAGCAGCATCATCCCGTGAGGCAAGTGTCAGAATGGTATCCTTATTCAACTCATTTAACCTTTCCCTCAATTTCCTCATCTGGGGGAAAATATATGGAGCTAAGTCTTATAAACAACAAATAGCTATTCTAATGTAAAATAGTATTATTGTAATCTCATCATCCACTTTTAAAACCATAGGAGACCTTACAGTTCATTTCAGTGAGAAAAACACTAAATCTCATATAGCAATTACTAAAACTGGGCACTGCATTAATTCATATAATTTTTATGAGACAGATACTATTATTATCATCATCAATCTAAAGGTGAAAAAACTGAAACACAGATGGTTTAAGTAATTTTCCTCAAGGTCACATCACCAATAAGTAGAAAAGTCGAGATCAAGCCAGGCAGCCTGGCTCCCAAATCTATGTTCTTAACCATCACAAAAGATGTCCTCTCTAGGTGCAGCTTCTTCATTTTAGATGTGGAAACTCAGGTCATGTCACACAGGTGGTTATGCACCAAATATAGAGTACAGTGACAGAGAAGGCAATTTTCTCCCCGGGAAAATTCTAGTTTCTCATAAAAGGCTGGTTCTGCAGAAAATCACTGAGCTGAGAATGCATAAATTACTAAGGAAACTGAACCAGATATTTGAGCAGAATTTATGTTGATAAGAGAAAAAACAAAATGAGCCTTACCCTTGCCTTATCTTTCAAATAAGAAACAGGAGGAAAAAGCAGATGGAGTTATTTAAATGTTTTTCACGCAAATTTTTCCTGTGGTTCTAAAACATGTGAAGGTCTTTGGAGAAATGAACTCCAGTTCTTTGAACCCCTTCCAACACAGAGAAAGAAATGATCCCAGGGTGACTTAAAAAAATAACATTAAGTTCAATTATCTTTCTGAAAGCATTGCATGTGGTTGATGCCAACTGAACCTCCCTCTTGACAAAACCACCTATGTATGAGACTGTCCTTCAATGCCATCTGAAGCCCTCACATGAAAGAATGGGTTCTCCTGGCATGTGACTATTCACTTTTGCTTACATTTAGACCACAGAAAATCTCATGCATCTAGTTGCCCCAAGGGAAAACATGGTGCTTCCCTGCCACCAACTGAGGACAAAAATCCACATGTCTGACTTTGTGGAATGTCATCCTTTTAAGACCCAGGTGGAACATCTTTGATGAATTTCCAGATATTTAATGTGCTCCCTTCCCATTTCCCACACCCAGACCCCACGCTGGGATCTACAGGTTGTTATAGATCCATACAGGTATTTTTGAGTATGTTTATCATCTCTATGTAGAGTGCTTATTTCTATCCATATATTGGCCTTGGATAATTTAAGAGGTCCCCAAATTCAAGACATATTGATAAAAAAAATCTCTTTTTAAAAAAATGGCAAGAAATGATAAGATAAACCAAGAAGTTAAAAAGCAAATCGGAAAAAAAGGAGAGGGTTGAGTAGGGGAATTGCAAGACAGGGGTCTCTGAATGGTGAAGAGAAGAGGCCAAATACCACATTAACTTTTTCCCTTTCAGTTCTGCCTGTGGGAGCCTCCAGAATAGACAGGGGTCTCTATTGTAGCACTAATGAGGAGAAATACAGATAGCACATGCATGACAGGCTATCAGAGAGAGAAGGAAAAGAAACAGGTATTCTTTGCCTGTGAACTTCACCACCAGCTCTCTTGTATCTTAACCTAATCAATCCTCACAACAGTCCACTTTATAGGAAACTGAGGCAAAATGGTTTTAATGATGTGTATAAGGTCACAGAACTCTAAACAGACCACATCCTCAAACTACCCAGACTCTATGCCCCACACCACACCTCCTCTGGCATCACCATGTGAATTCAGGAAAGAACATGGGTCTTGACATCAACCAGCTGTATGATCCAGGATGAATTACATCCTCTCTAAAAAGTCTCAGTGCCTTCACTTGTAAAATGAGGTTACATTAGAAATGGATGATCCACGGTTCTGAATGTTCATGAATCCAGAAGTCTGTATCCATGAATTTTAACAAACTACTATTTTTAAGCTGCCAGTTATGTTCTATTAGTGAGTCATGGAATTAATTAATAGGTAGCCACCATTTCCCCCTTTTTTAGTGAAATAGAACAGAAAAGGCTTGAATTGATAAAGGTAAGATAAGGTGAGATAAAATGGTGTAAGATAAAATAGAGGGAAAGAAGTCAGTATACATCCTTTGCAGTTAAGGGTGAATGTTGTTTGTAAAACTGTGTATGTGTACCCACTGGTAATATAAAACTTATTTTTAACTATGGGTCACAGTCAAACATGATTGAAGCCCAACTTTAAAACTCTAGGTTCACATGGTCAATTACAATAGAATTTTAATCAAGTCCCTAGACATTTGCTGCTTTTTGTTGTTTGTTTTCGTGGTGGTTATTTCTGCTTCCCCTTTGGTGTCCATCCCCCTAAGATCAGGAGTTCTCATCCCCTCCTTCCCTTTCTCACTTGCTCAGCATCTGCTTTTCTTGGGGAGGCTTCTGGTGGCTGTCACAGAGGGGTGTTCTGAAGGAAAGGAAGTTGTCCAAGTGTTGAATAGAATTGCAGGGCACGCTAAGCTTATGGCATCTGGTTTCCTGAAAGGGAACAAAGAATGTTGAAAGTCTAGTTAGGATGGTTCTGAAGGCCCTAGAAATTGTGGACAATAGTGTCATTGTCTTGGAGGGACAGGGTTGCAATTACTTACATCTCTGGCTCTTCTGCCCTCTCCTTACAGGGAGGTGACTAATGTAAGTATGTCCTCAGTCTCCAAATAAGGTTCTCTGTAAGAGGCCTATTTTGAGGGAAGTGGGGGTGGCATCTAGTTTCCTAAGATTGTTGTCTAAGAGAAATCATCTAAAATAATACAAGAAATGAAAGTTTCTTGGAAAGGGGATTGAGGATAAGGGTGTCTATAGAATTGCTCAAAACCACTGTCCCCAAAGGAAGGATACCCCCACTCTCACTAGTTCAAGTTTAAGAAGGTGACACAATCTGACTGGATAGAATTCCATGATTTTAGAGACTTCCTAGGAAGATTTCCAATTGTTGTTCCTTTCCTGATCCTCCTGAGTACACAATGTCTGTCTATGTAATTCTAAATTTGAAGTCAAAGTCACTGACCAGAAAATGAGGCTCCCTCCTTTATCAGATTTTCAGTCATTCAATGCCTGAGATGAAGGTTGGTAAAAACGTTTGACTGAGACCTTCAATTCTAAATCGTCGGGTGAAAACTCGAGATGTAGCATCCTAATTTTTCCTATCAGCCTGGTCTCAGGACAGATCATCTGGGAATAATGTCCAGGAAATTATTAATAATGAGAAGGCATTGTTCCTAGAAGCCAGTCTATCAAAGGAATACGAAATATAAGTGCAATCTCTTAGACTCTGCATAAATAGTCTTTTTGTTCTCTCAATGACAAAATTGTGTCTTTTTCAAGGGGTTGTAGATAGAGGAAAGACAAGGATGGTACCCCAGATCCTAATTGACTTCTGGCACTGAGCTCTGTGCACAGAGAATCACAGTGTTCATTTGAGATCTGCCTGGAAGTGATGCCTTGTCAAGTACTACTGTGTTAAGCAGCCCCTTGTGGCTTTATAAAACGGTTGACCTGCTATTGACCTGCTCCGTCACTGGTGCTCAGGGGCAGTCTCTCTGGCTAAATATTTATGGGTCCCATGATAGATTATAATAAAGATTATAAAGCCTCAGCCAAGGCCTAATGGCTCCCAAATGTCCCACAGTACAAGGAGCAGTCCCTAGCAGAGGAGCATGGGTGAGTCCCTTCGCAGATACAGGCCAGGTCAGCAATAATGACTCCAGAGACACTTCAAGCAATGGCCCCCTTCTCGAGTCCCATCCCCTCAAAAGAAAGCCAAGTGGTCTACCAGACCCAGCCCCACATTTTGGCAGAAAACAAGCTTTTTCTTAATCCATGCCCAGCTCCAAGGGTGAGCACAAATTTCTACAGGTAAAATCTCATCTTTATCATAAAAATTAATTTCCTAGGAACTGCCTTTCTAGTCTTCCCACTGGGCAAAGGAGTTAGGCACCATTCCTGCCCTGGTCATGGTCAGATAAGCTAAGTACTTGTACTAAAGAGAGAACCAAGGCACTAAAAATAAAAAAAAAAAACTCATTTAGAATATCAGCGTTGACGTCACATGTGAACCGGTGGAAAGCGCACCAAAGACTACAGGAGAAGTCGAAGCTTTCAGATCATCATTACTTACCCTAATATGTATCTCCTACTGTTATGGGGAGCCGCTTCAGAAAACACTCTAAGTCCAAATTCAAATCAATGAGAGCTTTATTTTATTTATCTCAAATCAATGAGAGCTCTGTGGGAGAACAGCTGCTTCCCGGGAATTTAAAAATGAAAACCACAACTCAGGGGCTTTCCTTAGTGTCACGCAGGTAAGCCAATCACCGAAGCTAGAAAAAAAAACGGTCAGCCTTGCAACTCAGTTAACCACATCTTGGATCTGAGCGTGTGGTAGACCATCGTATCTTGAGTTTGAGGAGGTGGTTAGTAGGGGCGAGAATCTACTTCAAAATCTTGGGTCACCAAGACCACCATAACCTGGGTTGAGTACATTTTGTGGGGTACAAAGTACAGAAAACAATATAAGAAAACAGCTTTCATTTCAGTTTCTCAGAAACAGCTCTTGTAACAGTTTTTTTTTTTTTTTTTAAACAGAAGGCAGCAAAATGGAGACTTAGGCCTGTCTATGACAGTTCTTGCTTTATAATTATCTTATCTCACTTATCACAATCTTATATCTACAGTCTATATTTTTTACTAACCTATAACCTATAACTTACACTCTTATTGATTGTATTCATCAGTTCATACCACAATACTACAAGAATTATGAGGATTAGATGAAATGATACAAGTAAGTTCTTAGAACTCTTCATATAATTCCCAATATATATTTCATGATAGGTTTTCTCTATCTCAAAAAGTCTATGACTATTATTATTAGCTCAGTGGACATTTATCATAGGAAAAGACCTAATGAAACAAGTCAAAATGGTAGCCTGGGTCCAAGAACTAGACTCCATATCCCAGAGCTCTCTCTAGTATGGTTTTATTTGTTTATTTATTTATCAGTGTCTCCATTCTTTAACATTTATTTGATGGGTCACAGGAAACAAACATATATTTAAAATTAAAGATCAAGAAAAATTAGAAAATGTCAAGATAAGGCCAAGAACACTGAGAAATTGAATAGCTGCTCTAGCTGATTGATTTATTGGTAATGAGTTTTCTGAGCAACAACAAAAGGAAACTGAATTAATTATTCAGTGTTCCTTGGTTAAGGGGAGGGAAAGTGCCAATTCCTTAAGGGAAGTAGTGTGTTCTTAAGTTCATACCTAAAACAAATTTCTCCCATGGAGCTTCCTATTAGAAGCACTATATAGATAATGCCCTCAAAACAGAAAATTAAGTCACAATTTCAACAGGACTCTTTCTTGAAATTTCCCTTGGTAAGAGTCAGCAGGGTAATAAAATAGCTGAGTGAAAGCAGTCTGCTGGAGGGTAACCAAGATGGACCAAATACACTTTTCCTATGACCTAATTTGATCAAATGAACAACAGAATATCTGAAGAAGAAACATAAAAAGTGTTTTCTTAATGGAAAATACTAGAACCATGAACCATTGCCCACTCCACCCTCAATTCCCCCCATTCTAAAGAATCTATTCTACCAGGCCACCATGACCCCATCAGAACCGAACACAGGTGGTTAGAACCAAGCAGGCCAGAGACTATCAGATGGCCATAAACCCAAAAGGTATCAGACTCAAAAGATGAGTTAATCAGATAGTTCCTCAGGAATTTGAATCTAAAATTCCAGCTGGAAGCAGGGACAGCTGTCAAACCATCATAGGACAGAGGTGGACCATGTGCTAAATGCAAAAGGAAAGTAGATGCAGCATGTAATCAGGAGAAGAGTGAAAACAGAGCACAAAGACACAAAGGGAGAAACAGGATGAGGGGAAATCCATGTAGCTTCTAAAGGAGATACAGTGGTTACAAACTCTCCCTCAAAGCTGTCTTGGATCCAAAACCATCTCCGGTTTCCAAAACTGACCATGATAAGAGCCTCCTTTATTTGGATTCCCAGAGGAGCCCTGGATCTTTACAATACACTCTCATTTTTGACGGGAAAGCTGAATGAGTATTCCTTGCAAACAAATGAGCCTGATTAAAACACAGGCTTTAAATAAGAGTTGAACAACAGACAGAACAATGATCTAGTCTCTAGATGGCAGGCAATGTGCTGTTGAGTGAAGGCAGATCCAATCCATGAGAGAACAAAACCAGATGGTTTAAAACACATCAGTCGGATGAAATTCAAAGGTATTGTGCTGAGTGAAAGAAGCCAGTCTCAAAAGGTTATACACCGTATGATTCCATTTATATGTCACTTTTGAAAAGACAAAAATGATAATGGTAGAGAACAGATCAGTGGTTCCCAGCTGCAAGAGTTTGGGACTAGTGTGACTATAAAGGGGGAGAGCAAAGGAGTTTTGAGGAGTGAAGGAATTGGCCTATATCCTGATTGTAGTGGTGGTTACACAAACCTATACTTGCAGTTAAAGTCAAGGAACCACAAAAAAATAAATGAAAAAGGAAGGGAGGGAGGGAGGGAGGGAGGGAGGCAACAGTGAACTTTTGAGTCATCAGGGTCACAGAAGAGCATCTCAGCCAGACCAGGAGGAGGGCCAACTCTGTATTAGCATAACGCTCTCCTCAATGTGTACCTTATCTTGTTATCCCTCAGTCCCCTCTCTTCCTAGCTAGCACTGCCTTCTAAATAGAGTCAAACCAAGGAAATGAGCAATGAAGATGGAGTTTCAGGTATCAGCTACAAGATGAGAGAGGTTTTGATAGCTGGGATCAAAAGGTCTTGCCATCCCTCCTAAAATCACACTACGATACAGATTATCTTCTAATCTTCCTATGGATGGTCTTGTTATGGGGAGAAACAAGATGGCCTAGAAGTAGTACTAAAACTCCTCAGGGGTACAGAAGGAAAAATCCCTGAGCAAGGAACAGGCTGAATACCAGAGTAGAGAGAAGTAAGCAACTTTTGCTCCAGTAGGAATGATTATGTCAATATTGGGGTTAGGAGTTATGGGTGGAAAGGAAAGATCTCTGGCCTTCTCTGGCTTAAGCCACTTGAGCCTTCCTAGTGAGGCAAGAAGAGGCTTTCCACGTGTTCCAGCACAACTTCCCAGTCTACACCAACAATGATACTTTGCTTTATATCGCTCCATTCTCTACACGTGTATTTCCTTCAGGAACCTTGGAAGTGTGGCTGATGAAGTGCTACTGACCAAATGTCATCATAATACTGTCATAATCCTATCCCAATGTGTTCCTTCTTTTTATGAAAAATCTTTATTTTTTAGTTGTAGATGGACACAATATCTTTATTTTATTTATTTATTTTTATGTGGTGCTGAGGATCAAACCCAGAGCCTCACACATGCGAGGCAAGTACTCTACTGCTGAGCCACAACCCCAGCAGCCCCCCATCCTCCCACCCGCCGCTGCCAATGTGTTCTTTCTAACAATGGATTCTGTTGTTATACTCCTGCCACTTAGCACTGTTGGCATATGGTACAAAGCACGTAGTAATTAGTGAGTGAATGAGTGAAAGAGGTGCAAATAGACAAAGGAAAGAGTAAGGAAGGGGAGGGAGGAACTCCTAGGAGAGCATGTTAAGTGAACATACCAGTCACTGCTCAGCAGATGTTTATGAGTGGTGGCTGGAGATCTTCCTTTCACCTCTCTATATCCATTCTTCACCCTTGTCCATCCAGCACTGTATCTCAGGAAACCAAACTCTACCAACTGCATCAATTTGGCACCCACTCTGTATTGGCATAACGCTCTCCTCAATGTGTACCTTATCTTGTTATCCCTCAGTCCCCTCTCTTCTTCCTAGCTGGCACTGCCTTCTAAATAAAGTCAAACCAAGGAAATGAGCAATGAAGATGGAGTTTCAGGTATCAGCTACAAGGTGAGAGGGGTTTTGATAGCTGGGATCAAAAGGTCTTGCCATCCCTCCTAAAATCACACTACGATACAGATTATCTTCTAATCTTCCTCCGGATGGAACCCAGTTTGAGTCAATCACTGGGAAGCATCAGCAGTAGATCAAAGGAGGGGGGAAAGCAAGAGCTGACTCTCCCAGATTCCTCTCTAAGGGGTTGCCATGAGCAGGCTGCAGCCCTAAATATAGTAGCACTATGCCCATAGCTGCCTGTGTTTGGGGGTTATAGCCAACTCTTCCCTAAGCATCCTTTAGACTTGGGGTGATAATGGCTCCACACTCTCATGAACTCAGGGTGCTGCACCATACCTTCCAGTTCCCTATATACACTCACACCATTGTAAATAGTCATTTCAGTGAACTAAATTTGAGTGCACCATCTGCTTTCTGCCAGGACCCTACTGATTCAAATGCCACCCACATGCCAGGCATTATGTTGATCTCTGAATCACCAAATACAGATCAGACCAAGTTCTCTAGCATTACCTTGTAGAAGATGTCAAGTGCACAACAGCACATTCCCATGCAGGCTGGTGTGTGCAGTGAGGGAGCTGGGTACAGGATAATGCTTTCCAAAGCCAGCTTCTGAAAATTAAGTTAGAATCAGCCTCTCAGCAAAGTAGTAAAGAGCTCCCACTGTGCACAGCAGAAAATCCAGAGACAACATTCACAGAGCTTACCTTGCTGGTTTTTTTTTTTTTGTCAGTTTTTTGTTTTTTTACTGGTCCCCAGAAGGGTAAGCAATGATTTGTTTGAGACTTCCAATTTGGAATTGCAGAAACAGGAACAAGTTCAACATGAAATCCAGCTATCAAACTGACTGCATTCTTCAGTTCTCCCAGTAGCTTGCTACTGCCTTTTTAATCAGAGTTGTTAGCTTCTGTTTACCCTTATAACTAATTCACTCATTCCCTAATTTTTGCAAATCTCTTAGAATTTTTTTTACCTTTTTTCACTTAAGAAATATCACAGTACTTTTTGTTTGATTGTTTTGCAAACAAGTAGGGTTTTATTTTTCTTACATGACAAGATCATAGGAAGGCTATTGCTGGTATTGTTTTAGCTGCTCAAAAATGTTATCAAGAACTCAGTTTCATTCTGTAATTCTGCTCCACTAATCTCAGCGTATTAGCTTTGCATCTTCATGCTTGTTCTGTTATGGTCACAAGATGAGAACCACAATTCTGGCATCACAGACAAGTTCAAGGAGATAGATATTCTCCTCCCCTGCCTAGACTCTTTATCAGATATCTTGTGAAAGTTTGCTCTCTTACCTTATTGGCCAGAAGTAGTTCACAAGATCACCTCTAGCTGCAAGGAATACTGGAAAATTGAGTTCTAGTTTTCATGTGTCTGGTTATCCTCTGTTATTATTGTTACCAAATTTCTTTTTCTTTTTCTCTGTCTAAAATAATCTTTCAGCTGTTCAAGAAGTCCCTCTTTCAGCTTACTACAGAGATATTTCACAATATTTAACCAGAACACACAGGACCCAGAGGAAAAACTTGAACTGGAGGCTTTCAATTTCTTCGCCATTCACCTTTCCTTTTTATTGGAAGGTAATGTTTTGCCCTGACAGCAAAGGCTTTAGCTGTAACAACATTATGCAAAATTAAAAGAAAGCTCTGTTAGTGTATAGCTGGAGGATCTAAACAGCAAAGGCTTTAGCTATAATAACCTTATGTAAAATTAAGTAAAACTGTTAGTGTATAGCTGGAGGAGCTGAACTATAACTTGAATAGGATCAATGGAAAAGTCATATGCTATCATCTTTCCTTCCCTGTGACAATGTACTCAGGGTAATCCACTTGAAAGAAGGAAAGGTTTATTTTGGCTCACGGTTTCAGAGGTTTCAGTCTGTGGTCACTTGGCTCTGTTGCTTGGGGCCTACAGAAGCACAGTACATCATGGTGAGAGCACGTGGTGGGGGAGGCCTGTCTACCTCCTGGCAGCCAAGGAAGCAAAGAGATAGACAGGAAGAGGCCAGGGTCCCAATACCCTCTTCAAGGGCTTTCCCCCAGTGACCTAACTTCCTCCCACTATGTCCTACCTCCTACAGGTCCCATCATTTCCTAATAGTGCTCCATGCCAGAGATCAAACACATGGGACTCTGGGGGACAGACATTCAAGATCCAAAATACGGTAAGTAGCAACAAAAGAGTATCACAATTATTCTAAAGAACAGGGTAGAGTAAACTCTGCAGGTCAGACAGGACTCAGAAACAACAGTAGAGGACAGCAAGAAGGCCACTACACCAGGACTGAACACTCCTTGGTCACCTTCCATCCAACATAATCATTATCTTCCCAGCCACTGAAATGCACAGGAAGCAGTGTGGCCTAGTGTCAAGAGCAGGGCATCTGGAGCCACACCCTGGAGCTGCCACTTCCTAGCTCCATGATCTTGGGCACATTCCTTGGGTGCTTTTCCTCAGCTTTCTCACCAAAAATGGAGAAAATCATAGTGCTTATCTCACATGGTTGTAAGGATTTAATGAAATATAAATATAAAGCACCATAAGCAGTTCATAACAAACATTTAATAAGTATTGTGAATAATAACAGTTATTATTGTTATAGTTTTGTTGTTATTATTATTACTATTGAAATGTGAAGCAACTTCTTCTTTCTACCCACTTCCTGGCCAGCATGAGGTGAGCAGTTTCCTCTGTCACATGTTCCCAGACATGATGCTCTGCCCTGATATAGGCCCAAAGACAATGGAGCCAAGAGACCATGAACTAAAACCTCTGAAATCATGAGGCAAAATAAACCTTTCTTCCTTAAAAGTTTGTCTCAGGGACTGGGGATGTGGCTCAAGTGGTAGCGCGCTTGCATGGCATGCGTGCGGCCAGGGTTCGATCCTCAGCACCACATACAAAACAAAGATGTTGTGTCTGCCGATAACTAAAAAATAAATATTAAAATTCTCTCTCTCTCTCTCTCCCCCTCTCTCACTCTCTCTTTAAAAAAAAAAGTTTGTCTCAGGTATTTGTTACAGTAACAGAAAACTAACTAGCACAATGGGTATAGAGTTTCATTTACACAAGATGCATGAGTTCCAGAGAGCTGCCTATAGTTCACAACAGTGTATTGCTCACTTCACATTTTGTTTAGAGGGTAGATCTCATATGAAGTATATTACCAGAGGAAAAAAAATCAAATCAAAACAAAACAAAATCTCAAGGGGGCACAAGAAAACTCTTGGAGACAATGGAAATATTTATCACTTTCAATTGGATAGTGATTTCATAGGTGTATGTATTTGTTCAAAGCTATAAAAAGATATATATTAAATATGTGCAGTTTCTGAAATTAATAAGAAGGGCCCCCATATTCTTTGACACCCCTCCCATCAAGAGATAGACCTATGTTCTGGATTCCTGATTACTAGAATACAGTAGAAGTGAATCTATAACAATTTCTAGGACCAGTTCCTGAGAAAACTGTCATCTACCTGTCTCTTAAGATGCTTAATCTTGGACCACAGCCACTATAGTATGAGAAAGACTAAGCCACCCCATAGAGAGGAAAGAAGTCAAGAACCAGCAACCACTTGCCAACTGTGTGGGTGAGCCATGCTGGAAGTAGATCATCCAGTCCCAACTGAGCTGCTCCAACTGACACTTAGCTGAGCTGGCCCACCCTCCCTACCCAAATTGCAGATACGTGAGCCAAAAAAAGTTTGTTGTTTCAAGTCACAAAGTTTGGGGGTAGTTTGCTATGTATCAATAGATAACTGGAACACCAGTGGTCAAATCCATTGAGTTTCATATTCTCACTTATAAAATGAGTGATGCTGGGTGCAGTGGCTCACGCCCGTAATGGCTCACACCGTTAATCCCAGTGGCTCGGGAGGCTGAGGCAAGAGATCTTGAATTCAAAGCCAGCCTCAGCAAAA
This sequence comes from Callospermophilus lateralis, assembly GCF_048772815.1. Classification (NCBI taxonomy): domain Eukaryota; kingdom Metazoa; phylum Chordata; class Mammalia; order Rodentia; family Sciuridae; genus Callospermophilus; species Callospermophilus lateralis. Next base: position 65,127,773 of record NC_135307.1, on the reverse strand, counting down.
GCAAGGTGCTAAACAATTCAGTGAGACCCTGTCTCAAAATACAAAATAGGGCTGAGGATGTGACTCAGTGGTCAAGAGCCCCTGAGTTCAGTCCTAGTACCCTCACCACAGCCAAAATGAGAGTGATAATAATACTTGACACATTGGGTTTATGGCAAAGTTTAAATGAGATATTAGACATGAACTTAACTCTGTTTATCATACAGGTTAAACGAAATAGTAGACTTAAAGTGCCCAGCCTTTATCTAGAATTCAGAGTGTCTCATATCACATCTCCCAGAAGCCAACCCTGAGACAGAGATTCATATACACATGATTTATTGAGGAAGTACCCTTGGGGGGTCCACTGGGAGTAGGGGGGAGAATAGGCATGGAAAGGGAAGAAGCCACACAAAGATGCAGTTTCTGGTCAAGTTCAGAGAGACTGGCTTCAGCTTGCTCCTGCAGGAGAATTCCAGAGTGTAAGTTACACCTGCGGGAAGGGAAATGGGCTTTCACAATCCTGAACCTCTCAGTCATTATTTATGTGCCACCACTATGTTCCCAGAAACACAGATGCCCAGGCCCTCCTGCTTCTCTGTGTGGCAAAGCAATTTCCAGCAGCTTGAAGGAGGTGAGTCTGAAGCCTCCTCCTCAAAAAGGAGCTGCAGTTGCTGCCTACAGGGAGTGGAAACATACCACAGCCCAGCCTGCTGTCCCTTTTGTCCACTGCCACACTATTACAACATTATTGAAGGGAATCTGGGTGAAACACCGATATCATCTACACAGAGGCACTCAGAAAATGCTAGTTCCCATGAGGATATACCTTGCCTCTGTTCCTCATGAGGAAAGTCAAACTGAATGAATTAGGAGACATTCTTCCATGAGAAGATTTACACCAGTAAGACAGGAAGCAGTAAATAAAGGCAACAGATTAGTACAATATTACTAAATCCCATCATTTAAGCTCCCGCCTGGCAGCTTTAATAAATGAGATCTATCTCTTCTTGGTGGATGCACTAGCATAAGTACCATCTAAATCAGCCCTGCAGAGAATCAGTGACCTGATGGATATCTATCTTTTAGCTCTATAGCAGTAATGCATGGAAGATTTGGAGGGATTTGTGCCAGGAATCAGGGAATGCAATGTTTGTCTTGAATTAACTAATTTTGATAATCAATGTACTGTGAGCGATTCGCTCCTGCCAAAGTAGATTTGTGACCTGCCTGAAGTACCAATTATGTTCCAATTTATACAGTAAATCTATTTGGTAATATGAGGTGTTGCAGCAATTTTAACACATCAGTAAAGATGGAAATCAATTTATTTTCTTTAGCATTTGGTGATAAGCTTTGTAAATAAAACAAGAAGTACAGGGATTCTAGAGCCAGGCCAGGATTTTGCTTCAACCTTTTCTATATCATGGCCATTGTTAAGGACAGTGTTTATGATTCCAAGGACACAAGGCCATGCTAGCTCCCCATGCCTCACTTACCCCCTTGAATTGCTGGGAAGAGTGGGAGTTGCTTCAGGGCAGTCCTAATGCTGAGATGAGCTGGAATTGGAGCTTTAAAAGTGTGGCCAGCATTGCCAGACACAGTATCTCACCCAGTGAAGTAGGCTGGGCAGATGTCAGCAAATCCTGACTTTTGTCCATGAAATTCTCATGCATCAGTACCAACTTTTAATTTTATAGAGGAGTAAAGAAAATGGAGCCAGGATAATGAAGGAATTTCCCCAGGGTTATTTCCAGGCTGTCTCCCACAAGCTTGGCTCAGCTGTGCTGGAGGGTATGGGAAGCATGAGCAGGCAACTCCTGTCACTCTCCCAGGAGTTTCTACCCAAGCATCTAGCACACGTGGACAGTGTAGCTTCTTGTAATCCTAGTCTTGCTATGATAGCCACGGTGACACCTCTTTACAGATGGCTGAGCTAGGCTCAATCTCCTTTGTAAGTTCGACTTCCTGTTGCACCCTCAACTTTTCACCAAACAATAAAACTACCCAGTGGAAATTTCGTATTTGGCCCACGGCTGCCAGTCATGAGTGGAGCAGCACACACTAACAAGAGAAGTAGCAAGAAGCCAAAAATTAATCTAAAGGGAACAAAGTGACCTCTAACCAACAAGAAAACACAGCCCAATCAACCAAGAAAATCGATAGGGTGAAAATGGTCTCCTCAGGAAAATCAATAGGGTGCAAATCAACTGCATTCAAGCCTATAGCCTTGCACCTCCCTCTGACCCCAGAATTGAACCATATCATTCCTGCTTCCCAGAGACAGCTTCTTGCTCATCGTAACCTCCTCCCTGCAGTAATGGCCTCTTTATCTCAATGTGTATTTAGACCCTAAAATGCCCTCAATCTTGTCACAACATGAAGATTTCCTTTCCTCTTTGGTCTCCACTTTTGCTCAGGGCAGCATCAGTTCACATCTAGATTATTTCCAGAAGTAACTACTTCTGGTTCTGCGTCCATCTGTCCCTTATGTATCTGGCAAGCAAAGCTCAGAATAACCTGCTTCTTTGTCTCCCATTACTCCCTTACGGGAATCCTCTGCCTAATGGAAAAAGTCTCCTGAAACTCAAAGCTTTTATTCAGGAAGTTTCTTGAAACATCTGTTCTCTTCTCCTTCTATGGGTTCAAATTTTCACACCCTTTGGGGTTGAGCTAGAGGCTCTCTTCTGTACTAAGCCTTCCAGGAACATCAGAAACCTCCAAAAGATCTCCTCTCCATGCCTATGGAAACTTATATCTGCAATTTTCATTTGTACATTAATAACATGCCCCCTTCCAGAGTTATGATGCTAGAGGGAAGAAGTGGGGTGGTATTCCTAACAATACTTTAAACTCCTGGAGGAAGAAAGCACATATTGGCACGTGCACTGAGAACCAAAGGGCCTTGGTTCCCATCCAGGGTCTTCCTCTACTGACTGTGGTACCTGGGCAAGTGATGGACTTAATTTATAAAATGTGCTGGTATTGTCAGAGGTCTCTAAAGTTCCTTATCATTCTGTCATACTTCTCATCTAAGGCAAGAATTGTGACTTTTTAACATCTCCCATAATATTTAGATATTTGCCTTTACTTTTCTTTAACCTCATATGGGTCTCTTTCCTCATTTAATAAATGTGAATGATAATAATGCCTTCTTAATAGAAAATTTGAGAGGCTCAAATAAAATACTGCTTGTAGGATAGCAAGTCCTGGAACAAAGTAATAACTTAATCTTTGTTATTATCATTAAAGAAATAGAAGGGGTATCTTAAATGTTGAATGAGTATATTCTTTTTAAAAAAAACTTTTAAAAACAACTATTGATTGAGGCAAAAAGTAAAAATAAAAAGTCATCACAAGTAATATTTAATTGCTATCAAATAATAATGTTTGTTTTCTTTCCTTTAAAAACGAGAAGTGGCCAGGCGCAGTGGTGTACGCCTATAATACCAGCGGCCAGGGAGGCTGAGACAGGAGGATTGCAAGTTCAAAGCCAGCCTCATCAATAACAAGGCCCTTAGCAACTCAGTGAGATCCTGTCTCTAAATAAAATATAAAATAGGCCTGGGGATGTGGCTCAGTGGTTAAGTGCCCCTGAGTTCAATCCACAGTACGAGAGAGAGAGAGAGAGAGAGAGAGAGTTAGTTTTCCTTTCCTTTCCCTGAGCTAGAAATTCTCATTCATAATAGCCCTTAAGCATCAGTGTTGAAAGCAGCTCAGAAATGCTTCTACAATAGGCCATGCTGGTCAGTGAGCTCCAGGGAGGAGAAGATGTCCTTGCTCACCCAAGATGGCTCTCCTGAAAGTCAGAGATATTGCTCCTCCTGAATGCAAAGACCAAGGGTCCCACTGAAAGGAGCTGCAGTCACTCTGACCTGAGACAATAGGATGGCACTGCTTAAGAATAAAACAAAGCTGCAGGGCAGAGGGCCCGGTGCCTGGCTGACATGGTGTCAAAATGTCAATGAGCTCACTGACTGAATCCTTTTCCCTCTCAAAACAAACCCAGCTTCCTCAGAATCAGAAGATAGAGAAATCTCACCCTCTTAGTGCTCCTTTACTCTGACAACCAAGTCCACAGCAAAGGAAGCATGCCCTGAGGGAGGTCCCAGGGATAAGGCCATACCCTTGGGTAAAGGTGGAAGAAGAGAAGGCCCCAGTGCAATCAATTGGAAAGTTTCAGGAGGAGCCACAACTGCCACAGTCTGGCTGGGTAAAATAACCAGGGGGTGGGCTGGGGATGTGGCTCAAGCGGTAGTGCGCTCGCCTGGCATGCGTGCGGCCCGGGTTCAATCCTCAGCACCACATACAAACAAAGATGTTGTGTCTGCCAAAAGCTGAAAAATAAATAAATTCTCTCTCTCTCTCTCTTTAAAAAAAAAATAACGGGGGTGGGGGGGTGACAAGCAACTTGTGAAGATTAAAACAGCGGGAGGAGCCGCTTTATTATGGGACAGCAGAGGTATATGTACCCAACTAATTACACACAGCTTAACTTAATTAACATCATCTAGATACAGCAGTCAGTCATTAAGGAATCCTCATCACCTTAATGGCTCGCTGGCGTTACTTCACAAACCACTCCTCCTGGCAAACTGCCAGGCGCCATCTTGACTTGGTTGTGGCCCTCAACACACAACAAGGCCAGTTGTAAGAGTGACTAAGGGACATTAAACAGTAGCCAAGAGAACAAGGTTAAGCTACTTGGAACAGATTAGGAAACCAAAATACACTCTAGTCCAGAATTCAAACTCCCCAGACTAGACATAAGGAGAGTAACAATGTCCTCCTCAGAAATACATGAAGAAACAGCTTCATATAATTAAAAAAAAAATACCACTGCTTATGAATCCAGACTTTTAAATTTATGTTTCAAGTTCTAACAGCAACAACAACAACAAAAGCATGTTTCCTCTCCTTTGACAGAATTCCATTGGAGCTGAAAGGCAGATGTGAATGAAAGATGTATAAGGTGATTTTAAAAAGAAGCACTTTAAAAAATGCATCGCTCAGTACTAAGTTATAGATGAAGAAGTAGTCAAAAACAAACTGTAAAGGAACTGTCACAGTACTTCTCTAATCTTAGGAATGTACCCCTCATCTCACAGGACACCCATTACTCCTGAAGTCAAGTCCATTAAACCTTTGTAGGATGATGGGTGAAATGACAGCCACAGTGCTTTCTTTGTTTAGGGCCACTGTGAGGGTGTTACAGACACAAACTTCTTGTGAAGTCTCCCTGCAGAGTGAGCTAGTGTAGTGTCTGGGGATAAGGTTAACCACCTCTCAGTTGTTCTTTATTTGCCCTGTGTTTTATAGGGCATGTGTGTACCCTACAAAGTCTACATATCAAGCACCTGTGGAAACTTGACCAAAATTATTTGGAGACAAGGCAGAGAATGCTGAAAGTGTGTATTTACAGTCTACCCTGGTGAAGTTTACAGTAGAACAAATGGAAAGAGAAGAAACTGTTACAGAGGAAGCTACATTGCAGAAAAGTTATTAAATTTAGGGTCAAAAGAATTGAAATACATCATTGCTCTGCCTCTTTCCAATGCTCAGGACTTGCATAAGGTCTTACTCTCTAGGCCTCAGTTTCATCACCTACAAAATTGAGAGAATAATAAAATGTCTCTTGTGAGATCAAAATATTGGATTTTTCCATGCAGGATCTCAAGGAGGAAGCAAAATATAAAGAAAATCAGTGATACATGCAGAATCTTGATATTTAACAGATTTTGAAATCTGTTTTGAAGATCTAGTGTTGTTTGTATTAGTATTAACTAGTCTCAGAGTGGCCTATGCAAACATGAGCATGAAAAAAAGAATTAGTCCCTTGGTCTGAGAGTAAGGTCCCACAGTGTAGTGAGAATCCCACACAGAATTTCTGCCATAAAAGCTAGGACTGAACCAGTGGGTGCTCACATCTTTTCACCTGCCCTAGTTACTAAGGTTTGGGGGCAAGAATTCATTATTTTTTTTAACAGGAAGACTCCTATGATGGAGTGTCTCCTGAATACTTACCACACTCCCAAAGGTGGAAGATTAATTAAATAGATTAGTCCTGCGTCTCTAACAGAGATGATACAACTCTGTGCTGTGTTTCATTCCTCTGTGGTCTATGAGCGCATGCACACATACACATGCATTCACTGAAAGGGTATCAACCACAGTACAAATGCCCTGGGTCCAGTAGGTCACTGACTCTCTGAAGGAGAAAAAGCCAAGGTGACCTTCTCAAATCTGATCCTTAGTTTGTGCCTACGAGAATTCCCTTCCTGACCAATGGTGATGGTCCCAAAATCTACCTCAAAAGTGGTTTCAGCAAGCCTGGTGCTCCTCCCCTCTCCTCAGTGTCTAGTTCCTCTGCTGGGTAAGGTTGGCAGCCCAGGGACCAATTAGTGTCAACTGTGGTCAGCACTTGCCTGGTAAGTCCTGCATTCAGCCACATCTTCCTAATAAAGCTCTGAACTATTTAATTAGGAGCTGCTCTGACAATTCTGTCCTTGTCACATCAGCAATAGATTGGAACACAAGGGAGAAAATTTTCATTGAACCCATGCCATGGCATTTGCTCAGTAAATAGAGATGAGTGAGGCGCATTCACCTTGCTAATATATGGAAATAAGAGGTAATGCTGTTTCTCACTGTACCTAGTGGGAAGGTGTCAAGATACAGCCATGCATAAAACAAAGGACTGTTTTTTCTTTTCCATGCAAGCAACTGTTTGCTCACTATCTCTTCCTTTTGACGCATACTTGTATTATTTTTAAGGGCATTGTCTTTAAAGTCAGAGGAACCTGTGTCTCAATCCTGGCTCTAGTCTTTATTAATTGCCTAAACTTGGACTAGATTCTTAACTTTCTGAGCCTCATATTTCTCACTTGTTAAATGGAAATAACAATGCCTTCCTTTGAGGTTGTTATCATGACTAAAACAGACAAACAAAACGAATATAATGCACTAAGCGTAGTACTAAATATTCAATAAAGGCTTCTTTTTATTACTGTTAGGTCTCAATGTCCTGTTGTATTATCCCTAAAGTAAAGGGGGACAATAGAGTACTATGTCCCCAAATGTCTCCTTTCTGTTCCCCAAAACACAGAAAATTTAAAGAAGAAATGAGATCAAGCCTGGGCCAGATAGTCCAGATACATATTATCTTAAAGGACTCTGGCTTTCTCTTATGTACACGGAGATCCAGGGCAAGCTAGTGTTATCTGTAGAAAGGTACTTTCCTGCATGTATGCCAGGACAGTTGTTCCTTGGGATTCTGGTCATACAAGCTAACAAGGAAGATAATGCTGATGGTGTCACTGCTTCTGCAGCCTGACATGTAAAACTTCTGAGTGGGGACAGACACTATGAAAAGGATGTGTGTCACTTGTCTCGTCAGCCACCACTGAACTGAACATCATGAGGCACTTCTTGGTGAAACACTTTGCTATCTGTTCAGCCTATCACCACTGAACTCTTCTTGGAGCAGCAGCTATTATGAATGCCTGGAAGCCTTCATGACCCCCAAATACCCCAAGCATTAGGGGAAGTACTGTTGCTCATAGGAAACATGGTGTAAAAGAAAAAGAAAATGCTCTGAAAGATAGCAGCAGCTGTGGGGTGGCTCCTCCTCACAGCATTGTGGGCCGCAAAAGAGGCAGAGCTACAAGCCTGAGTCTGTGCTCAAGAATTGTAGGAAGGATTAAAGCTGAAGCACAAAGCCCCTTTAACTCAAGCGGGGACTACTGAGAAATTACTTGCTTAAGTGAAGAGGGCTGATGGAAATTTGGATACTATAGCCTGCCATTTTGCTAAACTAAAAAGGTAAACATTTACAATGAGCTAGTGTAAGGATTGCAGTTACTCAAAAGGAATAGAAGCCCTGTAAATGGGACCCTGTGAACCCAGCTCCTCAAACTAAGAGGATGAGGACTGGGATGAGCTGGTCAAAGTGCCAGCACAAGGGGTCAGACTGGTCATAACTCCAAAGGTAAAGACAGATCTGCCATGGCTGGTGGGAGCAGATGTTGAAAATCTGCCCACTCCCAAAGGGCATATGCATGTCTGCATGAGAGATCATACTGCTGCTAAATTGGCAGGGTATTTTAGGCAGCAAGCCAGGGAAACTATAGCAGAATGAGGCTGTTGTAGCTTTGGTGCTGAAAACATGCTCTTATCAGGGAGTAAAATGGGTAAAATTGCCTCAGTCACCATGCACCTGACTCTGAGGCAACATTTATATTTAGCTGTTAATGAGATCTGTGGCATCTTTTTATTGTCCTGACTGATAGCTGCATATAAAATTATATGGCCCAATATTGGGCATTTGCCCATGGTGCCCCCATGATGGCAATCCATGGAAGAATTGCATGACATCTTGACAGAATTAGGAAGAGGCATGCCATTTATACACTGAATTACACTGGTCCTGATAATGAAACAGTCACAGTGGGAATGAAGGACACCATTCTCCAGATGGCTCCTAGGGAATATTATGGAGCTCTGGTATTAATCCTTACCCCTTTAATGGTCTTTCCTGTTTCTCAAGAAGCCTGTGCTATAGCTGATATGAAGGGAACTGAAAAGACGAGGAATCAAGGGAAATGGAAGTTGAGAGAAACGGAGCAAAGGAAACACAAGGGGGCCAATAAGGAAAGCCAGGAGCAATGTGCTTACGTATGGGAAATGCAACAATGAACTTGCAGTGTCTTTCTCCAGTGATATTTAATAGCCAAAGCATATGTCATGGGGTGGTGGTAGTGTTATGGCCTGTTAACAAAACCTAACAGTATAGATGTTTCATTATATTGATGATGTGACGTTAACTTCTGAGTCCTTTTCCCACCCACAGGAAGCAAATCAAATGGTGGAACATTTCCAAGTGAAAGGATAGGCTGTCAACTTTTCCAAATAGCAAAGACCTGGACTGTCTGCCAAGTTCTCAAGGGTTATCTGGTTGGATCCTGCTATTATAGATGAAGTCCAAGTTTCCCCTACTCCAAAGTAGTCAGACCTTCTTGGGAGTGTTGAGATGCTGGCGTCCTTCCATTTTATACTTGTTACAAATGTTAAAACCACTCTAATGACTTAATAAAAAGGAAATCCTCGTGGAAGTTGGACCTTAAGGACCTCAAAGCCTCTTCCCAAGCAAAAATATTTATAGAGCTGTTACAAACCTCGGGCATATTAGTCCAAAAGCAACCCCATGAACTGGATGATTTTAGCTGCCATGATAAGTTTGAGTGGATCCTGTGGCAAGGGCAGGGCAATAAATGAGTTCCCTTAGGACCTTGGTCACCGCTATGAAAGAAGGCAAAGATATGGAAAGGCATCAGAAACAATTGCCACACTAGGAATTGACTTTATATCATGTGGCATAATACAACCATGCTTCTCCTCCAGGAAATGAAGAACCAGATAAACTAACTAAAGATAAACTAACTAGCTAGAAGATATGCCACTAAAGATGTGGCTTCTTGGCTATATTGGAAAACAGACCACAAAAAAAGAAAAGCTCTCTGGCCCATAGCAAAGTAATGCTGGCTCCTACCAAGCTTTTGTATCTGTGTGTGACTCTTGCTCTGCCTGTTCCTGAAGCGACTATGGCTAATGCTTTATGTGATGGGGTGTATAGCTTGAGGGAGGTAACCAGCACACAGTGGCAGTTTGACTTCCTCAGACCTTCCTCCCATTGGAAGGCTGCAAGTTTGCCCTAACATGGATGGACATGTGCACTGGACCACTATAGGCATGCTTGCAGAAGGGCATCACAGAAGGCAACCATAAATAGCCTTCAACTCCTTAGTTTCATGTGTGCTACTCCCACAGATATGGTGCAAAAATAAGCTTAGATTTTGGACAAACAGCCTGATGTCAACACAAGAAACTAATAGCACCTACTGGATTCAAATGATAATGCTTAAGAAGGACACCTGTACTCCATGAATGGGAACACAGAACAATTTGCTATTGCTGCTGCCAGAATACATGCCACAAGGAACCCTCATAGTCTATTGGTCTTGTGAATGGTTTCCCAAGCCCATGAGAAAAAGGACCAATGAGATCGGAAATATAGTATTGTAAACCTGGAGATAGGGCCACCGGCCAGCACCATTCTCAAAATGATAAGGTTGCTTATCTGTTGAATAATCAAGATTTGCCTGTATTAACACCTGTTAAAAATATCTGATATTTCATCCTTAGAGCTAATCTACTTTCAGAATGGGCAAGAACCATTGTGGAAGTGAAGAACAAAAGAGATTTATGGATATATAGCAAGCTGTCTCTATCCTCTTCCACTGTTCTCTCATGGCACCTACAACTGGTCACCTCAATGCAATGGAAGTGAATGTTAAGCTGGAGCGACACCCACCACTCCTGGCTACAGCTGGACAACTGCCCTATGGACTTGAACTTAAATTAACCCTCTGTTAAGAACACTAAATATCATGTATTCTGCTTAGCATGGGAACAATAGACCTGGCTAAGCTTTCGCTAGGGTACACTATTTGACAGCTCATGGTGGCTAAGCACAACACAGGTGGAAATGAGAAGGAAACTCCTGTCTGTAGAGAAAGAAACCATGGCAGTGACACCTCTCTGCCCTCTGTTTAGGGGTTAGATCCCTACCGACCAGTGAAGCTTAACAGTTATACTCAAAGACCCTAACTACTTAGGGTAGCAAAATAAGCAACATGTTGGGGAGCAACCCCTCCCCTTGGGGGTGGTTATGGACTGTGGCATCCATGTGTGGCCATACCTGTCCTATAACTTAGCTGATGCACTTGGAAAAGACTTTATACATCAACCTGTATACCTCCCACTTTGTCTACAACCCTACTAATTGGGACCTAGTAAAAGCTAGCATGGCAAGTGGTGACTTTACCCACTTGCCGTATTTTCTCCTCAAGCAATGAGCATTGAGTTCCCAGTTGAAACTTGTCCTAGACACACTGTGGCTGCCTAAATATTCATAGAGGCACAACTTGGCTTAATGAAGAAACTACCCAATTGTGGAAGGTGATACTTCAGAGTAGAAAGTGTTGATATGCTAACTGCACCTGTACTCTCATTTAAACAGGATGTTGTGTATGTATCCCTGAAATTATCACAGTGTGGTTTTGCCTCTACAAGTTGTAAACCCCTATTACTCCAATATGCAAGTTTACTGTTGATCCTTTTTCTGTTTGGTTTCAATCACCTCCTATATTGTTTAGCCCACTTGCCCTTATAGCAGGGCTTACCACATTCTTTTGCTCTCTGTGTTGCTATTGTGGGAATTGGTTACAGCCTACATCCTGATGTGCCTCCTGAGGGATGTTGTGGAAGATGGGCACAATAAGATTATAAAGACATTCAGATACATGGTAGGTAGAGTGTATCTTTCCTGGAGAAAAGGGGGACCGTAAAACACTCTGATGCTAATATGCTCTTTCTGCTCCCCAAAACCTAGTCAGGTTAAGGAAACAATGCGAATAAGTCTGGGACAGAAAATCCAGGTTCATATTAACTTGAAAGACACTGGATTTCTCTTAGGCAAACTGGGAACCAAGACAAGTTAGTGCTATCTGTAGAGGCTGCAGTCTTGCATGTATACCAGGACAGTTGTTCCTTGAGATGCTGGTTATATAAGCTAATGCTGATGATGTCACCGCTTCTGCAGCCTAACATATAAAAAACCTCTCTCTGAGTGAGAATAGATGCAGAACTGAGGGCACTGTGAGAAGGAAACATGTCACTCATCCAGCTTGCTGCCACTAGACAAAATGCCATGAAGCCGAGGAGACACTGATTGGTGAAGCACTTTGAGGGACAGAGGTGCTATCTTTTCTGTCTATCACCACTAAACTCTTTTTGCAAAATTACTGATCTCTTGACATCTTTTCTCAGTCAGTGTCTTGTACACTGTCTCCAGGCACTTTCTTTCACCTTTCTGCAACTTGCCCTACTGACCTGCCACAACCGGAGTGTGGATGTGACACCTATATTTTAAATTAAAAGATGAATCCCATACTGTGATAAATACAGTATTATCTATTTACCTCTCTCCTGTTTCTCACTCCAGCCCCCTTCTTTTTGCCAACATATTTATTCACCAGTCTTTACATAGTATATGTTTCAGTCACCTCATCATCCCAATTTTCTCCATAAAATTCAAGTTTGTAAGTGATTTTCAAAAAGTGTGACTTCCAAGGCTGAACACCAAGCTCTCCATTACAAAGTACAATAGGGCTTTTATTTCTGTTGAACTGGATAACTTGCACACAAATTTAGTCCCAAATTCCATTAACTTTTCAGCAACCATTCTACACAGGGATGGGAAAGGGCCCTTCTAGCCCAAGGGCCATGAAACAGTGATTTATTGGGAAGAAACCACCTAACTTCCCCCATTTAAGTTTTTATTATATTGAAAGGAAATGAGATCCTGAATTATATAATTCATTTGTGATTATTACATTCTTTGAAAAGGTTAATGTGCTTACCACAAAATATAAAACAGTCATCTGCATCTTTACTACTGAAATGTTGGGAAAGAGATTTGGAAATTTTGGGAGGCAACCGTTCTGCTAGAGTATTGGGAGATAAGCAGAGTATTGAAATGAAGTCTGACAATCAAAGCAAATGAAGATAAAGAGTAAAATTAATCCATGATTTTACAGATTTCACCTTCCCATCTCAAAAGAAAACAAGAGAAATTGTAGGTCTCTTCAAAAGGTAAAATTGCCTTTAAAAAAGGAAACAGGATGAGATTTCTCTCTTTTTCTAAAGACTCTCATTTTAAACATTACCCTTTTGGACTTTAAGCCACCACACCTCCTTCTTAAAGATGTCTGATCAGGGCACATTGCCCATCAGCAGAAAGGAAAGTCCCAGCAAAAAGCCCACAATTGCAGCACATGATAATAGCATGTAAGAGAAGATTAACTGGGAGCAATATTCATTTAGATTTTTCTATTTTTCATTTGATTTGTTTCCCAAGTCAATAGTAGTACTTTAAAAAATCTGGCATGGAATTCTACACTCCATGTCATCCCTACATGAGTGCAGTATTTTACAGCAGGCACATCTTCAAACCCTTCCTTCCCTACAGAGTCAGGCAGAGAAAGAAAGAGGAGTGGCTTCACTGGGATGAGTTTTCTAAGAGCAAGAGTAATGTGCTAAGAACACATCAGGTTTCAAACCATGACAAGAATGTATAAGGAAAGAACTATATTCACTAACTAGGAGGTAAAAATTCTTTAACTCTCCCATCCAATGGCAGAACCAAGAGAAAGGGTAGAATTATCTATCTTCTCAACCTGAACATGAGACCAGAAATAGAGAGGTCCAAGGGCTCCATGCCAGGGACTGTCTTTGGGATATATAGTGGGCAGATGGAGAATGAGAGAGAGAGGGGGGGGGGGAGTTAGGGGAGAGGGAAAGGGAGACCAAGAACCTGAGGGAACCAGAGAGAGAAATGAGACAGAAAGAATATGATACAGGAAAGATGAAGGAGAGAAAGAGATGAGTACACAGAAATGCAGGAGGTCCAAAGTAGGGGGAAGAGCAAAGTAGCAAAGGGAAAATTAAGAGCAGAATCAAAGGTAAAGAAGGCATTTGGTGGGCAAGCCAAAGGGGGAAAAAAAGAAAGAGAAAACCAATAAGAACCAAATGAAAAGGGGAAGTAGAGGTGAATTAAGAGAGCTGAGTGGGCTTCAGAGACATGGCAAAACTGATGAGGCACTGAAGTCTTGTCCTTATTGTGGGTCTTGAGGAGATGCAGTGACTGTGAAGCATTGTCCAAGTTGCCAATGTTGTGCTTTCCAAGAATGTGGAGTTTGGGATCAGGCAGATCCTGATTCAGATCCTTTGACGAGACACTTAATCTCTTGTTTTATTCTGTACATCTGCAAAATGGGGCTAATAATCTGTTTCATTGATTTTTGTGGTGACTAAATATAATGAAATTAATAAAATCCCATAATAAAACCTGATAATATAATGGATGCTCAATCCGTATTTGTTATCCCTCTTTCCCCAAATTGGGCATCCTACACTAGCCTTTTTAAAAAATTTTTTTAATTTATTCTTTTTAGTTATACATGACAATAGAATGTATTTTGACTTGTATTATACATGTATTTGACATGTATTTATATGTACATGGAGTATAAAACTTCCCATTCTTGTGGTTGTACATGATGTGGAGTTATACTGGTTGTATATTCATATATGAATATAGGAAAGTTATGTCTGATTCATTCTACTGTCTTTCCTATTCCCATTTCTCCCTTCCCCTCATTCCACTTTATCTAATCCAATGAACTTCTATTCTTCCCTCCTCCTACCTTAAATTATGTGTTAGCATCTGCATATGAGAGAGAATATTCAGCTTTTGGTTTGAGGGGACTGGCTTATTTCACTTAGAATGAGAGTCTCCAGTTACATTCATTTACCAGCAAATGCCATAATTTTATTTTTCCTTATGGCTGAGTAATATTCCATTGTGTTTATATACCACATTTTCCTTATCCACTCATCTGTTGAAGAGTTCCTAGGTTGGTTCCATAGCTTACTTAGCTATTGATACACTAGCCTTTTTAGCCTTTAATAATCCTCTCCCTGACCCTCTCACAGGGCCCTGGCTTTTGGTTGTAAATTATAATGGCAGAATCTGTGTCTGGTTTACCAAGGAATCCTCAGTACTCCACACAGTGCCTGATACAAGGCCAATAGTCAACAACTAAATGTAAAAATAAACATCTGTTGAATAAAAGCATGCATGACTGAATGAACAAATGAATAAGTGAATTAATGAGAGCAACATCTTCCTTTTCTTATTCCACATAGTCCAGGTAGAGAACAAAAAACAGAATGAGAGAGCTTAATAATTATGGCATTAGGGGCCTAAAAAGACAGTGGGAGCTGGGCATGTCAGCACATACCTATAATCCCAGCTATTCAGGAGGCTGAGGCTGGAGGATCACAAGTTTAAAGTCACCCTGGGAAACTTAGCAAGACCTGTCTCAAGATAATTTTTTAAAAATGCTGCGCTGGCTCAGTGGTAGAGCACTTGCCTAGAATGCATGAATCCCTGGGTTCAATCCCCAACACTCAAAAAAAGAAAAAAAAAAAAAGGACATTAGGAGGACCAGAGAAGCATCAGGCAAGGCAGAGAGCCTCCAATCACCTAAAGAGCTGCCATTCAACTACAGTTTTCAAGGTCACCCCAATGTGACTCCCCAGAGAGGAAGATTGTTTTTCATAAATTCATTTTTTTGTTCATTAATTTATAATGTGTATTTATTCAACAAATGTTCATTTGTCCATTTAATTATCCACAGATCAGGAAGCTGCTGCTTTGGCTGTGGTCATGACCTGCCTTCATCCCACAAAGCTGACAACTAGACTGGGATTCTGGATCCACCAGCACATCTCTTCCAACACTTACTTACAATGTCATGACCTAGCTTGCAACAAAAGCTGTAGAACAATGGCACCTGCCTCTTTTCTTCTAAATCTCGGCCTGAGTACATCTAATTGGCAGATCGAAATTGGTATCCGTGAGTCTGAGGCACGTAGCTCTTGCAGCTTTCTAACATTCCAAACAGGAGAGAGGGTGGAGAGAAGGCTGAAAGAGCCAATCCATGTGGCAAACCTCTTTCAATCTAACAAGAGAACAGGCTCCAGTCATGAGAGAGGATGAAACAAGAAAGGCTTAGACATAAACATAGTGAGCACCCTATGGCCTTGATTCTCTAAGATTTTTCCAATTTTTAAATATTAGAACCTATGATAAGACCCCGTGTCCGTCTTGGGTTTTGTAAAACTTGCTCACGTTATATACAGAAGAACAGATTTCACCCCACTCTCCAAATATTGTTTCTTTTATTACTTCACCTATAAACAAGACAGCCAACATTCTAGAAAGAAATTGAGACTGGTATTCACCTTACTGAATGTTTTTGTGGAATCCTGAAAACTTTCTCAACTTTGCTTAGAGTAGGCCTGTTTTCCAAACCAACTTCTGAATGAACTTGTGAACTACGGCAGCCATGTGAATGTACTTTACAGACTTCCCACTGCAGAAAGTATCACAACAAAAGACTCCAGGCTGCTGCTAAGCTCAGACATTTGTTGAAATCCATGAGTGCTCTGGCTTTAATGCTCCTTTTCCTCTAACTGCTCCCAAGCACGGCTATGCGTGGCAGGGACTCTAAGGCAGACTCTTTTCTGGGATATAGAGGACCCCTCTGAGGGCTGAATTTAGCTGAAGAACTCCCCAAAGACCCTTACCAAACTTCCTTTAGAACTTTTTTTTTTTTAGCCCTGTCATCAGTACAGAATGCTTTTACCAAAATCTTTATTTCCTCTCTCCTTCACTCATGGTCAGATTTCGTCATGATCTGATGGTTCTCCCAAATCTCACCCAGTTCTCTTCTTATTTTGTCAGCATCTCCTCGATAAAATTCTGTTTTGGCATCTACCTCCTGGAAGACCTGGATTAATACATGAGTCTTGTTGAGAGAAGCCTTATGGATGACTTTTAATGTCCCATTCCCAAGTATGTCAATAGGATGAGAAGGGAGGAAAGAAGAGGTACAGAGAAGATCATTATGAGACCATACAAAGTAGGCTCTTCTATAGGCAATAGAACCATCTTTTACACATACTTATTTATCAAGAGAACAGCTTTCTGTCATTAGAGAAGAGAAAACCAGAGAAGAACCAGGAAGGGCTAGCAGATAAACACATGATTTGAAATTTCAGCCGAGCCACAGCGGCGCATGCCTGTAATCCCAGCATCTCCGGAGGATTGCAAGTTCAAAACCAGCCTCAATAAAAGCAAGGCACTAAGCAACTCAGTGAGTCCCTGATTCTAAATAAAATGCAAAATAGGGCTGGGGATGTGGTTCAGTGGTTGAGTGCCCCTGAGTTCAAGCCCTGGTACCCCAAAAAGATATTTCAGGATTGTTCCATTTCGAATATTCTGGCCCATCACCAGACCTCATGTACCTTTTCAGGTATATATAATACATTCATATTAGATACAGATGAATAAAATTCACCTAATTTTCTAAAAAGCATATATGTATACGTATATACACACATTCTCTCTCTCTCTCTCTCTCTCTCTCTCTCTCCCTCCCTCCCTCCCTCCCTCCCTCCCTCCCTCTCTCCCTCTCTCCCTCCCTCCCTCCCTCTCTGAGTGTGTGTATTTATGTGGGGGGCAGGCTCTATATAAGAGCAACAGCTCTTAAAAGAACATTGTATTGTTAATTTTTGTCAAGAAAAATAACCTCCATTCCTGAAGAAATAAAGTAATTAAATATTTTAAACCTTTGTTCCCCTGCCTGTTATATTCAGGCAAAATTTTCTTTCCTTTTAGTGAGTTTTTATTGTTAAGAGTTTAATACTTTTGCTTAAACTGTCAACAAATTGGAGTCTTCTGTTATTTAATTTCTGAGTATATTCTTTGTTAGAAGATGATAGATGGACACATAATAAATAGATCCCACTATTTCAATATTTTAGGAATCTAGTCTTTAAACTCCATGTCTGTGAAGTTCAACAATATAACCTCAGCCCTTATCATAATGTCAGGTATATAATCAGCACTTTAAAAAGTTTGTGTTGTCCTTGATCTTCATTGGGACTGACTTTTTAAGGAATAATTCACAGAAAATTTTCTTTTCATTTCTTTTCTACTATTTGCTAACCCATTAAATAAGGGAATATTTAGAAGGAATTAAATTTGAGGCTGATTTTCATGGTACAGATCACCTTGAAGTAAAGTAATTGTCACATGGCAACAGAGAACTTCAGTATTACCAGCTAATCCTAAACATAGTTCCTCCAGACACAGTTGTTCAAACTCAAGTTCAACTCTCCTTGGAGATCATTATAGAATAAAATGTTCAGGATCCAAATATTCTCTGAACAATCTAAGAGGTTCTGGGACTGCTTCAGTGCCTTTGGCTCAGTTCTGAAAGATAGATCTAGAAACATAAACACCTTTCTGCCTAAGATTCCGATTTATTGAACCCAGGACATCTTGACCAATATATTCAACTCTAAAAAAAATAAGAATTTGAGGTCTGGTCCAAGAAGTCCCATAATCTAATTATTGACAGATTTCAGGATAACTTTAATTATACTGGCCAGGAAAATCATTTTTTGGTGGCCTAGGCTTTGATAAAAAACAAGTATTTGACTCAGGAGGCTGAGGTAGGAGGATTGCAAGTTTGAGGCCAACCACAGCAACTCAGCGAGCACCTAAGCGACTTAGTGAGACTCTGTCTCACATTGGGATGTGGTTCAGTGATAAAGTGCCCCTGAGTTCAAACCCCAGCACCAAAACAAAAAGCAAAACCAAGAAAACAAGTATTTTCAAATAGCAAAGATAAAACTACTGGTATGATGAGTTAGTACCTTTTTCTTTACTCCTCATATCATTTTCCTTTCCATCCTGGATCCTATCTTTACCTAAATAGGAATAATTATGAAGTAGAAAAATCCAGACCCTCATGAGTTCATTCCAAACCTTTACTAAGCATATACTACATTCCAGTCCTGAAGTTAAGTCCTATGGAGGCCATGATAAGCAAAACTGACATACTTTCTACCATCATTCAAACTTTAAGTAATAGATGGTTAGGAACAAAATAATCTCAAAAATCAAGGTCTAGTTATCAATTAGGAAATGTGCTATGAAGAGCAGGATGCTGTGAAGCATCCCAGAAGATGTAACAGATTGAGCTGAGCTCTCAAGCATGAGTAACAGCTAAGTAGGCAGAGGCATTAGAGAAGAAACTGGGTCGGGTGGAAGAGACTGGTTCCAAGCAGGTGGGTCAGCACGTGGAAAAGTAGAAAGAAACACAGGGCATTTCAGGAACTAGAAGAAAGCCAGTTTGTCTGAGCCCCAAGCATGAGAGGGAGTACATCAAGTTGAGACCACAAAAGGAGGCCATGGCTACATCAGCAGATCCTTGTACATAAGCCAGGCCCCCAAGGACATCCTTAATCCCCTCATCCCAGAGCCTAATGTTCTCAGAGTTTCCCCCAAGCTTGCATCTGACAGCTTTGCTCACTCTTCTCATGCATTTTAAAATTCTCTCACTCTTCCTTCCTCCCCAGGAAAACACCAGGCTCTCCTCCTGGCTAGCCTGCAGCAACACTATTCTCAAACCCCTCTCTCTTCCTGCCATTAGCTCTGCCTCTGCCTCTTTGGCTCTGCTGCTTTTTCAGTGTGAAAAGTCTTGATACTTTTTTTCTTTGTTGGTTAAAATTTATTCTCAGATTCTCCCTTGAATGATTTGCAAATACCTCCCAAGGATATTGGAATTGGAAGGAAAAACAAGACCTGTCTGATTTGACTTGCAACAGGGACTCTCTAATCAGGTCTCCAGCAATGTATTTTTACAGAAGGAAACACTTGTAGGTTGACATTCCTGGACCTCCTTAAACCTGAAGTATAAGTTACTTGCCATTTTTACCAAACTAAACTTGCTTAGGTTCTACTGGAAATATATAAGAGAAACCAGCATCACAGGTCCATTCAGTAGACAAAGTGGGAATAAATTTGCTCCCAGGAAGCTGGGAGTAATGTCTGGAGACATTTTGGGGTTTTGCCCCAGAGTGGAATGGTGATCAATGGGTAGCTAGTAAATAGAGGCCAGGGATGCTCTTAACATCCTAAACATCCAACAAAGCACAAGATCATCCCCCACAACAAAGCACTATCTAGCCTAGAGAGTTCATAGTTCTCAGATTTATAAACTGTGCAAACAAAAGAAAAAATAACAACTTTCCAACTTGGAATTGACAGTTCAAGGTCTATATCCCTCATTTCTGATTAATATTATTCAGTTGCTAACCACCTCCACAATGCACTCACATAATTACTGCATGTATTTGTATGTATTTTGTTGATTACAGGTTCTTGTCTCTCCAACTCAGATATTTAAGGTCTTCAAGGAAATGAAGCATACTTAATATATACTTAGTAACCCAATAAAATCTGGTTAAGCAACTGGCATCTGGCAGTCTTTCTCTGTGTTGACAGATACTATTTAGGTTGCTGGGAAGTACTAAGTTTCTTAGTTTCTTTGTTTCTTTTGTGTTGCTGTAAAATAACACCTGAGAGGGGTGATTTATAAATAAAGGGAATTTCTTTCTCACAGTTACTGGAAGCTAAAGTCCAAGGGGCCACATCTGGTGAGGACCTTCTTACTATGTAATAACATGATGGAAGACATCACATGAAAAGAGTAGAAGTATGCAAACTCAGGTCTCCTCCCTCTTCTTATATAACTACTAATGCCATCATGGAGGACTCACCTTCAAACCTGATTTTTATAGTTAGGACATGAAATATCCCACGAAGGCTCATGTATTAAAGCCTTGGTCCCCAATGTCAGTGTTCAGAGGTGGAGCTTTGGGGAAGTGATGGGGTGATGAGAACTCTGATCTCATCAATGGATTAATTCATTATTAGGCCATCACTGATTAGACTATTGGGAAGTGGTGGAAACAGCAGAGGTAGGCTTGCAGAAGGTGAGGTTTCCTCTACCACAAGCCTCTACCATGATGTTTCTTCCCCACTACATGCCTAAAAGCAATGGATTTGTCTAACCATGGACTGAAACCATATATCAAATTAAATCTTTTCCCCTTTTAATTTGTTTTCCCCAGGGATTTTTTCACAGTGAGAGAAAGCTACTTCCCAAAGCCCCCCTCCAAATATCATTAACAGGTATTTGGGGATCACATTTCCAACACATGAACTTTTGGGGACATATCTAAATTACAACAGTTCATCCCACATATTTCTCTTTTTACAGGGAATAGCACAGCTGCAATGGATCCCATAGCTGCCCTGTGGGTGGAGAAATGAGGATACTGAGTATCAAGATAGAATAAAACATGAACCACAATCCCCAAATCCCTGTGGCTTTAAAATTACAAGATTGCACTGCATACCCACATTGCATCTCTACTGTACACTGGTGAGGGGTTCCACTCCTGCTAGTCCTTCAGGGACCCAGACCCATCAATGCCTTACCATCTCAAGATGAGGCTTTAGGACAAACATCAGGAGAGAAAGAGATGCTAAGAAGCAGACCTCAACCCAGAATTGATACAAGCTCATGATTCTTAGGCCGCAAGTAGTCACACAGCCCCATCTGTATTAGAAATAACAGCAAGCATAACTAGAGATTTCTTAAGAGAGCAAAAAAGAGCATTAGCTGAGTTTGAATTCCCGCCTTACCACCTACAATCTGTCTAAGCTATTTAATTACTCTAAGCCTCTGTTTCTTCACCTGTAAAATGGCAATACAAATAAAGTAAATATTAAATCTTCACAGAGTGGTTGTGAACATTAACTGGGATGTTTTATATATGATCCATGGTATACTTTAGGCATACTGTATAGGCTGAATATACGAAACTGCCACTGTCATTACAATGATGATGATAATGTGGTTGTTGTTGTTGCTGTTGCTGTTTTGTTCTTGGACCACCAGTGTATGTAGGTCCAATAGGTAGAGAATTCTCCCTGACTGGCTTTTTTACCACTGTGGTAAACACGGTGACTTATAAAATTTTCTTCCATATCCCCCAAAATAGTCTTTACTCTTGATCATTCACCCCAAAATCACTTGTGAATACTTACTATGGTCCAACTATTATGTAAAGACTAACAAATAGAAAGACAATAAGACCTCAGTCCTGTTCCCCCAGAGCTCACAGCCTAGGGGAAGAGGGGAAGAGGGGAAGTCTAGGGGAACACTGAGATAGCACCCAGCAGACTAGGGAGTAAAGATTCAGGTCCCAAAAGGCTTTTCATGGAAGAAACAGTGACTGAAGAGCAAATGGAAATTACTAGGAAGAGGGTAGACTGGATGAGGGAGAAAAACCCAGCCATAGAAAGAAAATTTGACAAGGTACCGAGAGAGATTGGGACCTTTAGCAAGGCCAGAGAGGAAAGAGATGGAAATGGGATTGGAGGGAACTTCTACATAAAGAATAACTTAAGCAGGACAGCACCATGATCAAATTCAATTTTGAAAGAATCTATTCATCTGCTAAGGCTGCCACAACAAAATAGCCACAGACTGGGTGGTTGAAACAACAGAAATTTATTCTCTCACAGTTCTGGGTGTTGAAAGTCTAAGATCAAAGCAACAGTAAGTATCAAGGTCTCCCTTGGCTTGCAGATGGCTGCCTCCTCTCTGTGTCCTCACAGGGCCTTTCCTCCATCCGTTAGACTCCTAGTGTCTCTTTCTCTTCTTCTAAGTCAGCCATTATATTGAAGTAGGGACCCACCCTTTTGACTTCATTTCATCCATAACAGTGGACCAGCTTCCAACTTGTATAGGCAGGCAAGTCAAAGGGGAGAAAGTTGATACAATCCAAGCAAAAAAAATTCTGTGACCTGCACTGAGTTAGTAGGCATAGGGATGATGAAAAGGGGAAGAAGCTGAAGAATACAAAGTTGGAAGGATTGATGAGCCATGATATCCGGCCAAATGGCGATATAACTTAGGCAACCACAGAGGGAGTGAACACTGCTCACGAGGTGGAGGGCGAAGAGACAGCACAATGTGGGTGAAAATGAAGTGCTCAATTTTTAACTGTTGGTTTTGAGGTTCTCTGGGGACATATCAGTGGAGAAATTAAGCATATAGCAGGTATATGGTCTGGCTCGGGAATGAATTTAGGCTAGAAATACAGATTTGGGAATTATCAGCCTGGATAGAGGCTAGCTAAGGACTGCAAGTGGATGAAGTCACCCAAGGCAAGTGAGTGGAATGAAAAATAATAGGTGGCAAAACAAATCCAGACTTCAGAAAATATCATTTTAAAAGTGGGTGGACCAAGAGATAATAGTGAAGGTGCTTGAGGAAAAGAATCAGGAAAGGAATTGAAAAATAAGGAGCATTTGTGGTCACTAAAGGCAGTGGAGGAGAGGATTTCAGGAAAGGCCTCGTCAGCTGGGTCAAATGTCATCAAAACCTTGACAATGTGGATTTAAAAGTGAATTAAGACAGACACCAGTGACCTCCATCAGAAGAGTTGCAGCACAGCAAAAGTGGGAGGTGTGACAAGAAGGATGAGGAAGGGGAGACATTGAGTAACCTCCCCCTTCTGGTTTGCTTGATTGGAAGGAAATGACAAGAAATGAATAAAAGCCAAAGGGGAATGTTTAAGTAAATTAGGAATTTAGTTTGTTCAGGTAAAAGACTTAAGCAGCATATTTACAAGCTGAGTGGTACATGCCAGTTAACAGGCAGGTAGGCTGAAAACATAATAAAGAAAAATTGACAACGAAAAGATCCCAAAGAATTAGCAATCCAGGATCTAGCCCATAAAATGTCTTGCATGGACAGATTATGTCAAGGAGAGATCAAAGCAGAAAATCAAAATGACCAGGCTCCTACCTCTGTCTCCCATGAACACATAAGTTTGGGACTAAATTCTTCTACTTTACTGGAAGTCTCTGTCCTGCTCAGATATCTCCCTCTTCTTGAGGCCCAACACATTTTTCCAGGTTGGACTATCATTAGCTAGACGTCTGGGACAGTCGCTAGTGCCTAATAGCTTCAATAAATACTTACTGAATAAATAAATCTAGGCACAGTGTCTTAGCCTGTTCAGCATCGACCCTCTACCCATAACAACCAGAGGAAGGGCCATATGATAGGTGAAAAGAAAAAGCAGACACACTTGTAGGGAAGCTCTCTAGGAAAGATTCATTATTCATTCCACAAACATTTACTGAGCGTATGGTGTTGCCTTCAACCGTAGAACAGATGGCCCAAGGCAACTGATACACGAAGCCTTCTCTAAACTGGAGGATTCCCTACTCCCCACAAATGACAAATCAGCAGCTTTTACATGCACCCATCTGCTGTGATCTGGAGCCCAAGTATTCTTTCTGAATCCTCAGCATGGGGAAGCAGATCACTACCAATTTTTCTTTCTGTCAACGGGAGCTGAGGAATAATTATGCCCAATTGACATAAGCAGCTCCAATTGCCTTCAGAATTTGGCCTGAAGCCCAATTATATTTTTCTAGTTTGTGCCACAGTACATAAAAAGTACAATTTGTCTCATTTCTTTTTCTTACTTTTTAGACTATTCAAAAAGAAATTTGGCTCAGTGAAACCAACCAAGCATGTTCTTTAAGAATAATTTTGAGCACAATCCATAGCCAAGTTATTCTGATATATGTTCTAAGACAAATTCAGTTGGAAGAACCTAGATATATTATTTTAAAATTATATGCACATGAGTAAAGTATATTGCATACAAATAATTTTAAAATGCTGTTGCTAGGCTGCATATAAATCAAGACTATAAATATGTTCATACACACAAAACACACACTCACAAGGTCCCAAATTTGCCAGTGAGCTGTTTCGTAAAAATTATTTTCTAAGCTGGTTGTTTGAAATTTGGACTGCACATTTCCAGAAATCATGCATAAATGATGGCAGCTTCCCAAGGTCATCTCCAAAAATCAACTTCACCTATAATTCAGATGAACTGGGTAGGACTGGTCTGATTCCCAGGGGCAGTGGGCTATCTCCAGAAGGGAAGAGGGGAGGAGGAGAGGGGAGCAGAGGACTGAAAAACTCAGCTCCATCCAAAACCTGTTAGTGAAAGGTGGTCTTCGAATCCTCCTCTCCCCAAGACCTCCATTGCTGCCTTACATCTCACAAATCTCACTCCACGGACAGACCAGCATTGCATGTGACTTTGCCCTCAGAAGCAGATCCCAGTTTGGAACATACTGGTGAGACCAAGACCAAGGAAGAGTTTGTTTAGATCCTTCAATGTAGGCTTGCTTAATTATTTTTTCTTTATTTCCAAACTGATTTAGTTGCAAATATTCTAAAATCAGAAATGAAGTAGATATTATGAAGGCACACCAATATCCACTTATCCTTTTCTGTGAATACTTTCCAGTCCCCTAGAAGTAGGTTGGGCCAGATGACTGCTTCTGACCAATAGACCATAGCAAAAATGGCATATGTCTTTGAGGCAGAGGCAGGAAAAACTCCCTATATATGATTTACCCAGGCTTTCTGTTTCTTGGTATATTCGTTTCTTAGGGGTGCTATAACAAAGTACCATAAACAAAGTATCTTAAATAGCAGAAAATCATTGTCTCACAGTTTTGGAGGCTAGAAGCTTGAGATTGGGGGTATCAGTCAGATGGCCATGTTCTCTCTGAAGACACCAGGGAAGGTCCTGTTCCAGGCCTCTGTCCTGACTCTTCTTGTAGTTTGTTGGATTGTCACAGCATAACTCCAAACTTTACATGGCATTCTACCTCCATGTGTGCTTTTCTCTGTCTAAAATCTCCCCTTTTTTAAAGAACAGCAATCACATTGGATTAGGGCCCTACTGTGGTTTGGATATGCTTTGAGTGAATACCTCAAGGCACATGTGTGAAAATTTAATCTCCATTGTGAAGTGTTAAGAGGGTATAAACTTAATCCCACTGTGGTTCTTAGAGGAGGGCCTTTGGGAGTTGATTAGATTTAGGTGACATCATGAAGGCGGAGCCCCTGTGATTGAATCCTGGTGACACACATGGACATTCCTTGTCTCTTGCCATGTGTTATGGTTTGGACATGAAAAGGCCCCCAAAGATTCATGTGTCGAAGTCTCGGGCCCCAATTCAGCAATGTTCACAGGTAGAGCTTTTGAGAAGCAGTGCATATTTGTACATGCCCAGTACAACAATTTGGCCAAAATCATTGGATCATGAGGGCTCTGAGCTCATCACTGAGAGCTGAGTGGACCACTGGGAGGCAGTGGTAATTGTAGCAGGTGGGACCTGCTTGAAGGAAATAGGTCACTTGGGGCATGTCCTGGAAGGGTATTTCTTATACCCAGACCTTTCCTCACCCATTCTCTCTTTCTTTACTTCCCAGCTGCTATATGCTGAGCAGCTTCCTCTACCACACCCTTCTGCCATGATGGTCTGTCTCGCCTCAGGTGCAAAACAATGGAGCCAGAGGGGCTGTGGACTGAAATCTCTGAAAGCATGAGCCAAAATAAACCTTTCCTCTTTAAGTTGTTCATATCAGGGATTTTTGGTCACTGCAGTGAAAAGCTAACACACCGTGGATGCCCAGGGCCACCTTGCAACTTTACTAGCAAAAGGCCATCACCAGGGATGGCTCTTTAATGTTGGTCCTCCAGAATTGTCACCCTTTTTGTCTTTATAACTCACCATCTGTGGTAGTCTATTCCTGGCAACATAAAATGGACTAATACAAACCCACTCGATGATCACATTTAAATTTGATAATCTCTATAAAGGTACCCTATCTCTAAGTAAGATCACAGTCTGAGAAACTTGTGATTAAGTCTCCAAGCTATCTTTGGAAGCTTACAATTATTTTTTCCATACTTTTTATTAGTGCATTGTAGTGGTGAGATTTGATGATACAGATTTGTACATGTCCACAACTTAATAATTTGGCCAATATTATTCCCCAACATTTCCCGTTTCCCTCCCCTTCTCTCCTCCTAGTCCCTTCCCTCTGCTCTATGATCTCCCTTTGATTTTCATGAGACCTTGGGGGAGGGGTCCAATTCAATGCATAACGCTTGGGTTCTGAGAACATGAAGACCTAGTGTTAAGATGATAGAATCTATGGGGCTGGGGATGTGGCTCAAGCGGTAGCGCGCTCGCCTGGCATGCGGGCGGCCGGGGTTCGATCCTCAGCACCACATACCAACAAAGATGTTGTGTTCGCCGAGAACTAGAAAATAAATATTAAAAATTCTCACTCTCTCTCCTCTCTCACTCTCTCTTTAAAAAAAAAAAAAAAGATGATAGAATCTGAATGGCCCAATTGATATACAGAAAAAAGCTGTCCCAGAGAGTTGCCCAGGCTCTACAAGTACTTTACTATAGAGGAGAAAAAAACCTTTTGTTAAGTCGTTGAGATTTGAAGAGCTATTTGCCATCACAGCAAAGCCTAGCCTAGCCACATAATGATATAGAAAATATTTTATGCAAAAATCCTGGTTTATTCTTTGGATGATCTCACCTGTGGGGCTTATATCTCTGCATAGCAACCTTCAGTGAGCAACTAAAGAGCCCCAGTTTCTTCTAGACTGAACCAAAAACTGTTCCCTAGTTCCATGTTCCCTACAATCCCTACTACTTCCTATCATTGCTGCCTTATTTTAACTATTTTCTACTGTGTTTCTGCTCCTATTTTTCTTCCTCTTACCCTGCTTCATTTGTTTATATTACCTGCCTGGCCTCTTTAACTTGTGAGACTACCAATTCTGCTCTAAATGAGTCCCATTATTCATAACAGCCTCCTTACTTCCCTTTCTGAAACTTTAGGTTGTAATGTTTGTGTGTTAGCCCAATAGCTCCCTAGGTAGCTGGAGGTTACGATGGAAGAGTGAGTCTTCTCTAACTTCGAGTTCATAATTACTTGTTTTTCCTGTTCTCTTTTAATACAGAAGCATAAACACTTTTAGGAGCAATTTCAAATATATATTTAAAAATTATCACAATCCATAAATGGAACTTTTACCTATTTTCAAAAAATTTTATACTCGTAGCAATTCTAACAGGTTCATAACATAAGTTTTATCCTTTTTTTGTTGACAAAAAGAGCTAATGAATAAGGAAGATGGTCCCACACTAACTTGGTCTCAGAGGTGTGGGGAGGGAAATAAGGTAAAGCTTGTGGTCTAAGGACTCTAGGGGCCATGTTCTTCTCAACCTTTGGTCTGTTTTCCTCACAAAAAATGAAGTTATTGTACAAGAAGTACTAGTTTTCAAACTTATATTTAGTTATAAAAGCTTTATTCTAGCCAAAGCACATGTGGAAAAAAGCCAAAGGCAGAAAAGTGGCTCTTGCTAAGCAGAGGTGGTCTCCAGAGTCAGGTACATGACATTTTGATACTGGCAGATGTTTTGACCAAGAAACTTTTTGACTCAGAAGAAAATACAATCTATTAAGCATATCTTTTAAAGAAATTACCAGTTTTATTTTAACTATCAAATATAAGAAGTGAATGAAAGGGCTGGGGTTGTAGCTCAGTGGTAGAGCGCTTGCCTTCCATGCATGGGGCACTGGGTTCGATCCTCAGCACCACATAAAAATGGATTAATGGAGACATTGTGTCCATCTACAGTGAAGAAAATATTTTTAAAAAAGAAGTCAATGATAGCCCCCCTACACCACAAACCTGTCTGCCCCTAATCCCCAGGACCTATAAACATTGTCTTATCCAGCAAGACTGAATGTTACCTTCTTTGTAAAAAGGGTCTTCACAGATTCAGTTAAGGATTCTGAGATGATGAAATGATCTTGGGTTAGCTAGGTGAGTCATAAACCCAATGACAAGGATCCTTACATGATACAAAAGAGGAAAAGATGCAGGCGAAAAGGCCATTTGTAAATGGAGGCAGAAATCACTATGATGCAGCCACAAGCCAAGAAATACCAAGAGCTGAAGGTGACAAGGAGAGGTTCTCCTCTACAGCCTTTGAGGAAAGCACAGCCCTGAGGACACCTTGATTTTAGAATTATGGCTCCAGAAATGTGAGTGACTAAACTGTTTAAGCTACAAGTTCATGCTTGTTTCAGCAGCTACAAGAAGCTTATGTTTCAAGTAACATTAAAAAAATAATAATAAACCCAATGAATACCTGAGCTTATTGCACTACAACACCACTCAAGGGTACAGAATTGGAGATAAAGTCAAATTGAAAGATTCAGTGAGAGGGGATGGGGTTCAGGAATGGAGTGAGGCCCAGGAATTCTCTAAGAATTTACTTACATCTTGGCTAGTCTGAGTATCAGATTCTCTCATTCATTCATCAGAGTTAAAGACACTCTGTTTATGGATATCAAGCTTCTTGTTCTCAGCCACAGAATGCAAGGAAATTGCCAATTACATTTCTAGCAGTTCTCTCAGAACTTTTGGCAATATACATTTTCATTTCATAATATTCCTGGGTAATGCTGGTTTGAGGAGATAAGCCTGATGCTCCTAAGAATGCATTCCAATATAACCAGACTTCTAAGAAGTGTTTTTAATATTTTTTTCAGAGTAAAAGTAATAAATATGCATTAAAATTCAACAATAGTCTAAGCAAATAAAATAGAAAGTGAAAATCACCATAACAAAAGTAGGGGTTGGGATAAAGTAAGGATCAAGGGTAGCTATTGCACAAATCATTTCTGATAAGGATCAGTAATTTTATGATTTTTACAAGATCCATTTGTGCAGCTGTGACATGACAAAATGTCTGCATCAAAATGACTGAGCTGGGGCTGGGGTTATGACTCAGTGGCAGAGCACTTGCCTAGCACATGTGAGATACTGGGTTTGATCCTTAGCACCACATAAAAATAAATAAATAAAAGCATTGTGTCCATCTACAACTAAAAAATAATAATAATAATAATAATAATAATAATAATAATTTTTTTAAAAGACTGAGCCAAGATTAAACTTTCATTGAGACAGCCATGTCAAAATGCCCTCCTGTTTTACCCCACAGAAGTGTCCACAGTCAATACCCAGAAAGTCCCTTAAAAGACCCCCAGTTGGCCACTGTTTGAAAAATGTTGGGTAAGGCATTCTTAAAGTGCCTCTCAGCTGTAACATTCAATAAGTACATGTGGGTGTGAACATGTTTAACAAACAGTCATAAAATAACACAATAAAACAGAAAGTTATTGAAATGGTTAGCCATAAACCAATTAATGCCCATCAGCAATCAGAACACTAGTAGCTTCTGCCTCTATTGATGATGTTTTTACTTAATTGATGGCATCTGTCTCCCTGAAAAGCTATTTGCACATTAGATCTTTATTGAAACTGGCAAAGTAATAAATAATGTTAGTGACTTCTCTGTTGTTCACAAGGTTAATTGTTGTTTAATAATATTTTTATGATGAATTCAGAGCTTCCAAGGAATTATACATGCAAACCATTAGATACTAATCTACAAGTTGTTGTTAGACCTGAGACCTAAAGGTGGTAAAGTACTGGACAATCTGCTGATAACTCAGGATTTTGTATTGTTCTAATTTTGTTTTCATTTATCTCAAGAGGTATTTATTTGGCAAAATGCTAAGCTAAACACTCTGGGAGATAAAAAGATTTATAAGGTTCCACTTCTGTCCTTGGGCAATATCCAGTGTTGTTAAGGATGCTATCTACATGTAAGTGAATTATTAAATGAATTGTCTTCAGAGGATACAAAGAAATTTCTCCAGCTTAGTTGCAATATAAAATCTTTTTTTTTACATACTGCTGGATTTAGTTTGTTAAATTTTATTTGGAATTTTTTTAAAGGCTATGTCATTTGTTTAAGCCACTATTAATGGTACTTTGCTACTTTGCTACCAAACATACCCTAACTTACCTGGCTGTGATCTTTTAGACAGCACTTCCTTCAGAGTGGAACAGGACCAGAGAGATCATTAATTTCAATCTCTCCTACTGAAGAGGAGGGTGGACCCCAGATAGATGAAGGGATTGACCAAATCACATGGTCACAGCAGAGCCCAGAGTGGGGCTTAGGTCACCCAGTTTCTCACTTCTTGGATGCCTTAGAAGATGGTTCAGTTGTGCCAATACTATCCTTTATAGTTTGCCCACTTTGGATACAACAGTTCAAATCCTAACACACAAATTCAATATATAACAAATAGAAAGGAAAAAAAATGATGAGGGTGTGATGGTGGTGTGAAGAAGGAAATGGAGGAAGAGGGAGAGGAAAACAGACAAGGAGAAGGAGAAAACAGGGAGATGAACCAAATATTTGCAAATGTATCTATAATATCTGTAATCTTTGCAACATTTCTTTGAGGTAGGTACTAAAATTATTACTCTGACTTTACCAGTGAGGGAACAGTGAGGTTAAATGCCTGAGGTCACACAATAAGTGGCTACTAGTAAACATGAAATCCCAGACTGTTCTGACTTCCGAGACTAGATTCCAAGCTACACAATGTATGGTCCTATAGATGATGCAACTTCTGGTAAACCCTGCTCGAAAGTCTGACAGAGCTGTACAGGGGCATGAGGAAGTCCCTGCTGGTGGTGGCTGAGAAAGCCCTGAAAACAGCTCAGATTGTTACAGCAGCCCCAAAAGGCATTTCTAATGTTCTTGCTCTCTGTGGTGCATTCAGTTACCAAGACAATCATCTCAAATAAGAATACCAGTGAAGCTCAGAGAAAATTAATTAGCCATGCTGCAGACACATTAAAACTCTGCAAGCAGTTACCATAGTAGGTAACCTTGCATGTTTTACAAAATGTGGTGCTTTCATTTCAGCTCATGTTGAATAATGAATAATTTCCCCTGCCCCCTGCTAAACAGTGAAGGATGAGAAGCCCTTTGGTAATTTAGTGATATTGAATTAATCTATTGGTAGAGTATCCACATTTTCCCCAAGGCCACCAAACTCCTAATTCTCAATCTCTCTGCCTTCCCACCATTCCCTCCCCAACAAGTTTCATCACATATCTGAAAAGGGGGTGGTACTTCATTCCTGGCTACAGAGGCAGCAATGGGAATTCCCAGCATGGAAATGTATGTGGGAGTAGTGGAGGAAGCCCCCAGAATTCCAGGTAATGCCAACACTGTGGTACTTGCCTGGCAGTCTCAGCACCCACACTGAGCCCACCTTGCTGTGAGTCATCTGAACCCTCGGTTACTCTCAAGCCCCTTTCCCTTCTTTGTTTTCAAAAACTATATATTTCTTTACTTCTAATTTTATTTTCTTTTACTAGATGTAAACACCTTTATGGCAGGAACTTGGTTTTGTTCACTGCTATCTCACCAACACCTAGAACAGTGCCCAGCACATGGAAGATACACAATAATATTTGCTGAATATGTAAACGTTAAATGCATTTGCCAGTGATGACTGTTTTTTCTGAGAATTTCCTAGGGAAATGGAAGGGGAGAATGAAATCATCACATACAAGACATCACTGTGCAGCCAGCTGTTCTCTGATCTAATTCCTGTCCTTTTCCCACCTGGGCTTCTACAGAGGTCCCTCAATTGTCTCAACAATCTAGGAGATCATGCTCTACCATCAAAACAAAGCAAGGGTTGTTGCATGCTTTCTCCACTTCCATGGTAGAAATCATTCTAGCAAAGACAAAACCACCCAAACATCAATAGAAAACTTGACTAAATAAATAATAAAATGTTCATGAAATGAATACAATGAAGCCATTACAAAGAATTAGGTTAATGATAGATAAATTGATAAGTAGATATTTGATTGATTGATAAGTATGTAGATATATAGAAGGATGGATAATAAACGATGATGGCCAAGACATCTTGTTTAATTTTTTAAAAAAAGCAAGGCATAGTACCTCAAATATAGTATTCTTTTATGTACATAGAGAGATGCATACATTAATATCTACTTAGTAGATCTCTGGAAATGCAAGGAAGTGTTAACTGCAGTGGTCTTTAGATAACAGAACCAGGAAAATGGGTCAATAGTGGGAGTAGAACTATTTCTTAAGGCATTTTGGGGTACTATTTGAAGTTTTCATGTTGGGAGGGGTTGGTGTGTTTGAAATTTGTATTCAAAAATTAAGTAAATATAATTAGATACTAAAGGAAAGAATGTGGATGGGCAGGCAATCAGTCAGTCAAGCAAGTCATCAATCAATTTCAGCATGTGCCTGAAAAAATTCATCCAACTGAACAAGAAAGTATTGCCCTGGGGTGTCTGTTGAGAACAATGATTTATTTCATAGGAATTGAATTTTCGCCTTTCCATCCTCTGTGAGAGTGAAGCCTCAAAGCACATAATGGCACCCACTGGATCCCAAGGCCAAAGAAACCCAGTGAGCCAATAATCAACTTAAAAATGCATTTGTTCCGGGGCTGGGATTGTGGCTCAGCAGTAGAGCGCTCACCTAGCATGTGTGGGGGCCCTGGGTTCAATCCTCAGCACCACATAAAAATAAATAAAATGAAGATATTGTGTCCAGTTACAACTAAAAATTAAATATTAAAAAGATGCATTTGTTCCGAAGAAGCTATGTAGATATAATTTTGGGGTTGATCTTCCCAGAACTTTTCACTTCCCCAGACATTCTTTTCATGGAAAAATATTTTTTAAATAGAATAAATTAGCTTTTTTATACAATGTAATAAGTGTTTGTAAACATGTTATGTTTGTCAAGAACTCTCTAATCACATAACTTGGTTTTCTAGAATGTATTTCTCACTGAATTATTTATTATCTGCTGATCCTGTTGTCTATATTCACTACTTGCCAATGTAGTCTACAAAGTTGTTAGGTTAATTGCTAGAGTAAGAGAGAGAGGAGTAGGGTTTTCCGTCTTTGCATTAATCCCTTGGACTGATCCTGTCTATCTCTCTGAAGACACTGTGAACTCTCCTGTGGGGAGGAGGGTGTTAGCTCTTTGCCAGGGACGCCCACCGCCGCTGATGACCACCTTCAGGGCTGATAAAGCCATGCTTCAGAGCCAGTGAGGGACATCAGACTCCAAGAAGTGTCCAGTGTCAAATCAAGGTTGCCCTCACCTCTCACAGATTCTGCCAGGTCCCATCTCTCACCTACACCTGCACCAAGACATCTATTGTCTTTCTCTTTGACTCAGTCAAAAGACTGAAGGAGATTGAATGTAATTAAATCAAAGGGAAGGCTGGTAAATTTCATTCTTAAAGAAGTAGGTGGAGCCCTTCTCTTAAAGTGGTTCTGCATTATCACCATCATCAAGGAGATCATAGTGAAAAGAGACTTTCTGCTAAAGAACAAACAGGATTGGATTTCAGACCTCCAAGCCAGCTAAAAAGAGGGGGATTAGAATGAGGACTGACTGGCATATCCTCTCATACTCTGGAAAAGTCAGATGAAGACTTCTAGCACAAATGCAGGTAAGTTAAGTACTGAAAACAAGGTAAAGAAAATTGCTAATGCAATCAGAAAATTCCTGGGTCACTGACAATTGCAGAGGATAAATTAATAATTATAGCATTTTAATTTAGGGGTTGATTAGCTAATGAAAGAGGTCCTATTTAGAAGTGACAGGTCCCCTACTTCCAGGCTTAGAGCTTTACTCCTCTGCTATGAGCCTTGACAATCACCTGCAAAAACAGAGCCCACTTTACACTCTTATCACTAGTCTAAATGAACGTAAATATATTTTAGAACTCCCCTTAAAACCAGCCTTCATGAAGAAAACAAAACCCAGCCTGAGTGTTTGAGGGAGGTAGAAATGAGGTGCCACCATAGAGCCAAGTAACTGAGAAGAAAAGATAGGAAGCACAGAATGAACGCCAAAAACAAAGCTCATTTATTTTTCTTGTGAGGAAGGCTCTCAGGCAGCAGAGAGCTTTGACCACCTCACGTGTTTCTGTGCTCTGTCCAGTAGCAGAGAATATGATAGATTTCTGGCATTTCTTAATTTCTTTTTTTTTTTTTTAAGAGAGAGAGAGAGACAGAGAGAGAGGGAGAGAGAGAGAGAGAATTTTTTAATATTTATTTTTCTTAGTTTTCGGTGGACATAACATCTTTGTATGTGGTGCTGAGGATCGAACCTGGGCCGCACGCATGCCAGGCGAGCGCGCTACCGCTTGAGCCACATCCCCAGCCCAATTTCTTAATTTCTTAACGTGGGATCTTTAAAAGAGATCATCCTGCAGTTGTTTTGCCTACTCTTTCAACAACAGAATATCATAACCTCACTCCAAAGCTCACAGGACTCATTCTCTGCTGCAGGGCATCACCTCCATCTGGCCCTCCCCCTCCTCTAAACCACCATAAGATGCGTTTTTCACATTATACGATAAACACAGAATTTAAAATGGCTTATGAATTCATTTGCATGGTTGTTTCTGGCAACTTCTTGAGAATCAACTCTAATGCTAAATGCAACTTCATTAAGGAAACCATTAGACTAGATTCTAGCTAGCTCCCAAAGACAGAGAACCAACACTTAGAAGAAACTAAACCTTACTGTTAAGGGTTAGATTGTGTTGAAGTCCTAGTATCACAGACTGACCTTATTTAGAAATACAGTCTTGTGTAGATGATCAATTTAAGATGACATTCTTAGGATGGGCCTTAATCCAACATAACTTTGCCCTTATAAAGTATATGAATGTGGATGAGGATACACATAGGGGTGCAGGGAGAATACCACATGAACATGAAGACAGAGATCAGATAATTAGTCTACAAGCTAAGCAATGTCCAAAATTGCCAGCAAGCCATGAGAAACTAGGGGTGAGACATGGAACAGATTCTCACAGCCTTCAGAGGAAATCCTGCCAACAACTTGATCTCAGACTTCTAACCTCCAAAACTGCAAGACACTGTCATTAAATGATGTTTGAGTCACCCAGTTTGTGTTGGTTTATTACAGCAGCCTCAGGAAACTAATATACTCACCTTCAAAGTCCTGACTCAATATCCATTGGATTAAACCCTCATCTAAAAATAGTTCTTTCTCTACTTTGTCCAACCATTTCAGGAATCAGTCTTCAGTAAAATAGTTCTAAATGGAGATTGGTCATGAGTTTCCAACTAGAAAAGAGAAATTTGGGTTTTAGTCCTGGTTGACTAATTGTGTGAACTTGAACAAGATATATTACATCTTTATAGCATAGTTTCCTAATTGTAGAGTGGGAAGGTTGAATAAAATTCACCTCTCATGCCAGCCAATTTGCAGGGGCCACTATCTTGACCCCTCAAGTTGGATCAGATCCCTACATCTCTGTGACTTAACTACTAGCTATGTTCACCTCATCAGGGGAGAATCAGATCACTGAATGAACTCTGTTGATCTCTTTCACACCCTGTTCCAACAGGCTGAAGGTCAGATACCTCCCTTTCCCACATTACAAAGCATTTCAGCTTTAAGATGACACTTTGCTTTGATAATCTTGACTGTATAGGAAGAGTATGATGATTGATCAGTATGATCTGCCAAGGATGTGAGATGGGAAATTTGTCCCATATCACCTGTGAATTTGCCATTCCTGGACTGAATGATCTCTGAGTCCTTCCAAATCTAAAAACTTTATAATTTCTTCCTCCACTTATTCAGAGGTTCTTATTTTTGTTCTCATCAACACTTTCAATTGTTGTTGCAACTTGATGCTATTCTTTCCTAAATCATCATCATCATCATCATCATCATCATCATCCCCTCCTCCTCCTTCCCCTTCTTCTCCCCTCTCTCTCATATATATATATATATATATATATATATATATATATATATATATACACATATATACATATACACACTCTCACACACACACACACACACACACACACACACACACACACACACATCTTCTCTCTGCTCTCTGCTATGTTTCATGCTTTGGTGTTGGCAGAGTTGTCTATTATGGCTATCACCAACCAATGAAAATGTATTTTTCCTTCTGAGATAGTAAAATGATAAATTATAAGGCATTGTCTACAACATTTTCAGCTTAATCCCTTGGCTATTTTTCCTCAGGACTTGTACCTTTTAAAGTTTCTCAAGTGTTTGTGATAGCCCTGAGTGGTTACAAGTCCTGGATGGTGTTGTGATGGCACAGAGACTTCCAAACACTCAGTGACTGACAGGAAGAGAAGCCATGGTCACTAGTTCCAGAAATAAAGTGAACATATTATGGTAAGCAAAGTTCTATATTTATCTAGGGCCTTCCTTACATCATCCTGCTTGATCTTCTTTATAACCTAGTGATATTGGCAGAATAAGTACTATTATCCCCACTTTAAATTTAAGATCAAAATCAGAGAGACTAAGTGACTCAATTATACAGAATGAACACATTCCAAAAAGTTATATCATCTTTCCAATCACTCAACCAATTATTTAATCTCACTCATGAAGTTATTACCATATATGAGTACAGCTTTTTTTAATAGCCATCAAGATCCACCAAATGAGTAGAGTAGCTTGGCTGGGATTGCATTGATTAAAGACCAGACTTAATGGGGCCTTAAACTATATCCAAATAGCTTTTCCCCAATGCAGCAAAATGGTCTCTCTCTAAAACACCCTCACTGAGTGAACCAGTTTGCTATAATTTCATGCCTGACTCCTGGGCTCTGCTTGCCTCATCAAGTAGAAGTCAGATAAATTAAAGAAATAAGTAAATTCATTTTACACTTGGTTCCAAGTCAATAGGCCCAGAAGGAAGACTTCTGTTTTACACCACACTTATCTGCCAGGGCAATGGGCTTTGGGATCACTGCTTTCCTCGCTACCCAGATGCTCTTCTTGCTATAGTCGAACTCACCACCAGTGTACAAACACATTGCCACAGGGAAGCAGCCATTCTTTAACATTTCCTAGAGAAATATGAAGACCATAACAAGATGTGTCATGCATATTATTGCCACCTTTTCCAATTTCTGACTCTAAACTTTTCTGAAATATTGGCAGCTAGAATAAGCTCTCTTTAGTCTGATTTTCCTCTGGATCAAAGACTAAAGACAGTTACACTGGGATCTCAAAATAGGAAAAACTTGCTGTGGAAAAGCACACATCTTTAGGATGAGAGAGAGAGAGAGAGAGAGAGAGAGAGAGAGAGAGGGAGATATCAGCACTTCCACTGCCTCCTGGTTGTGATGAGGCATCTAGTTGGAGTTCCGTGGGGGCAAGCAGTGCAAGTTCAGCTCAGGAGGTGCCGCTGGGTCCAGGTTTAGAAAAGTGAAGATGTACAGGTTTGCCCCCTAAAGAGCTGGCAAGTATTAGAAAGGAGTAGGAACACCACTATCCTTCTTTGCTCTTGACAGGAATTACCTAAATGATTTGCCAAAAGGACAGAGCACAGGTTTCAAATAAGCCTTTCAGGTTGAGGTAGCAGAGAACTCATTATCAGATTAGAGATTGAAAGCCACCAGGGTGATTGCTGCTGGGCAGGCCTCCGCATCCCTGAATCACTCTTCCTGAGGCTGTCCACCCACACTACTGCACAAGTATGGCCATTTATCAAGTCTCTCTAGAAGATTTCTGAGGCTCAAATACTCAGAAACTTTTTAGGCCCTTTTTTGTCAGACTTTTCATCACATAAATCATATTTGATCATTCGCTACTTTTCTCTCTCTCTCCCTCGCTGTTTCTCTCTTTCTTTTCTCTCTCTCTCTCTCTCTCTCTCTCTCTCTCCCTCTCTCCCTCTCCTTCTCCTTCTTCCCTCATCCCTTTCTGATACCATACTCTTATTCTGACAACCCTCTCCAAGTTTTCACCTGGGTCACTTCTTCTATGTTTAACTGATGTCTAATTGTTGAATTCTTAAGAAGAGCTTTTCGGTCCCTATTTATTCCTCTGTTTCTGTTTCCCCCTAGGTAATCTCAAGATTTTTATCATTTTAAATGTTATCTGTATAATGCTAAAATTCTTCCCTACAGAGATCTTTCTTCCTCATTCTAGATTTGTTTAATCCAATCACTTTCATATTATTTTAGGTGCCTCAAAAAACAAACAAAAAGCAAAACTGAATCCTCACCTAATTTAATGCAAACATTTTGTTCAGAAGGACAGTCATTTATCCCAGGAGAATAACTTCTGGAAATTATAAGCTAGATTAATCAGACTAGCTCACTGAGAACAACTAGAATATCTGAGAAAACATTTCAAAATCTGTTTGAGAGAATCAGAGAACTAAGATGGAAAATAATTATGAGACCAAGACTTAACAAAAGAAAAACAGACGGCATCTGGGGTCTCTTCTTCCTGGGAAAATTACCAGTTCATGTAGAAATGACTGAGATGCAGAGAAAAGAACAGATGGTTAATTTATGTGTCAACTTGACCAGGCCACTGTACCTAGATACTATGCCAAATACCAGTATAGCTGTTGTTATGAAGGTGTTTGTTTTGTTTTGTTTTGTTTTGTTTTTTTAAGAAGAGATTGGCATAACTTAGTAGACTTTGAGTAAAGCAGACCACATTCCATAATGTGGGTGGCCCTCATTCAATCTGTTGGAGACCTTAAGAGAAAAGACAGAGGTCCTCTGAGAAAGAAGGAATTCCACCTCCAGAATTCTACCTTCCTTTATCTGTAATCACACAAGTGATATACCTAAAAGTAAAGGTAAAGAAGAAAAAGCCATCTTTTGTAGAAACTGAAGTCCTAATCTTCTCAATCCCTGTTGAGATCAGTTACTCCAATCAGTAACTTCGAGAAACAAACATGTCCCTTCTTTAAAGGGAGGTAAAAGTACCATAGGCCTCAAATAATATTTTTAATTTTCATATATAATATTTGGAACATACTCTAAAATAACCATGCATTAAGGAAGTAGGGAAACATGACCAAAAACTAAGAGAAACAACAAACTATAAAAATAGACACTTAAAGGATCCAAATAATAGAGTTGGTAGACAGACCAAGAGAAAGTGTTACAAATGCCTGGGTGAGCCAGGCACAGTGGTATACACTCGTAATACCAGTGTCTCAGGAGGCTGAGATAGGAGGATTGTAAGTGCAAAGCCAGCCTCAGCAACTTAGCGGGTCCTAAGAAACTCAGTGAGACCCTGTCTCTAAATAAAAATACAAAAAAGGGCTGGAGATGTTGTTGAATGGTTGAGTGCCCCCGAGTTCAATCCCCAGTACAAAAAAAAAAAAAAAGACTGGGAGAGGGGAGTTTATTACTTTCACAGGAGAACTTATCAGATTAGCAGCTTATAAACCAGGGAAGCCAAAATACAATGGATTGCTATCTTAAAAGTGCTGAAAGAAGGGACTAGGGTTGTGGCTCAGTGGTAGAGCATTTGCCCCGCATGTGCAAGGCCCTGGATTCCATCCTCAGCACCACATAAAAGTAAATAAAATAAAGGTATTGTGCCCAACTACAACTAAAAAAAAAATAGTGCTGAAAGAAAATAATTTCAGCTTAGAATGGTACTTAGGAATCATCCTTCAAAAATGAAGGAAACTGGATATTTTCAGATGAATAAAAACAAAGACAATCTGACACTAAACTCACTAAAGAGTATTTTAAAAGCAGAAGGTCCCATATGATAGCTTAGAGATGCAAAAAGGAATGAATCATAATGAAAGGTTATATATGTGGGTAAATATGAAATAGGTTGGCTGTATAAAACAATAATAATGTCTCATGCACTTCAAAATATAGAGAGAATCATAATATTTGACAAAAGAGTATTTCTGTTTACGAGAGTTGATTTAAATAGTGCCACAGTGTTCTGAGACATTTCTACTAAAAACCTCATTTCATAGCAAAATAAGGAATTTGCTACATAATGTATATCCATGAATACTTCCTTTAGTTAGAAAATGAATTATTTGGTCTCAGGGTATAGCACAGTGCTAGGGTACATGCCTAACATTAGTGAGGCCCTGAGTTCAATCCCCAGCTTAGAGAAAAAAATACATGTGTGTGTGCACATGTATACACAAAATATATAATATATAAACTACGTTTTTTCAATGTCATTGAAATAAATAGTATGCTTAGTGATATAGTTAACTTACACTCTGGTTCAAGTTTTTTAGCTCATTGAAAACTATCACAAACATGCATAAAAGCAACCAAAGGCAATTTATCAAAGAGTTAAAGGCTTTTATATAGTCTTTCATTCTGGTAGAAATAGTCTGTGGACCAGGAGCTAATCAAAGAACAACAATTTGAGCAGCACTATTCTAAATTTTTGCATTATTTGGTTCGAGGAAAAAGTACTAATATATATTAGACTAATAAGTTCAGGATACATGATATAATGCTTAAGGTAATAAATAGAAGAATGGTAAGATAATGTTTAACTTGAAATAACAGGAAATAATCCAAAGACAAAAAAAGGAGAGGTTTTTAAAAGAACAAAGAACTGGTGAGACAAATAAAAAGCAAATGTCAAAGTATAAGTGAACCTATTCCCCACATCCTTGCCAACATTTATTGTTGCTCGTATTTTTGGTAATTGTCATTCTGACTGGAGTGAGTTGAAATCTTAGAGTAGTTTTGATTGGCATTTCTCTAATTGCCAGAGATGTTGAACATTTTGTCATATATTTTTGACCATGTATATTTCTTCTTCTATGAAGTGTCTGTTTAGTTCCTTTGTTCATTTATTAATTTGTTATTTGTGGGTTTTTTGGTGTTAAGTTTTTTGAGTTCTTTATATATCTTGGGGATTAATGCTCTGAAGTGCATGTGGTAAAGATTTTCTCCTATTCTGTAGACTCTCTCTTTACTTTATTGATTGTTTCCTTTGCTGAGAAGAAGGTTTTTAGATTGAATACATACCTTTTTTGAAAAAGGTACACTTACATATGGCTAATGGGATGCAAATTGGTGCAACCATTATGGAAAGCAGTATGAAGATTCCTCAGAAAACCTGGAATGGAATCACCATTTGACCCAGCTATCCCACTCCTAGGTTTATACCCAAAGAACTTAAAATCAGCATACTACGGTGACACAGCCACATCAATGTTATAGCTAAACTATGGAACCAACCTAGGTGCCCTTCAACAGATAAATAGATAAAGAAAATGTGGTATACACATACAATGGAATATTACTCAGCCTTAATAAAGAATGAAATTATGGCATTTGCTGATAAATAGATGGAGCTGCAGAATATCATGCCAAGCAAAATAAGCCAGTCCCCCCAAAAACAAAGGCTGAATGTTTTCTCTGATTTAGAGATGCTAATTCACAATGGGGTGTGGTGCTAGGGAAGAACAGAGGTACTTTGGATTTGACATAGGGGAGGAAAGAGAGGGGAGACAGTATGGGAGTAGGAAGGATAGTAGAATGAATCAGACATTATGACCTTATGTGTATATATGACTACACGACTTGTGTGATTCTACATCATGTACAACCAGAAAAATGAGAAGTTATACTCCTTTTATGTATGATGTGTCAAAATGCATTCTACTGCCATGTATAAATAATTAGAACAAATTTTTAAAAAGCAAATAGTAAGATGACAGATATAAACACAAATACATCAGTTATTCCCTTCAATGTAAATACACCAACTATTTCAGTGAAAAATAGATTATAAGATTGGATTAAAATTTTTAAATACATACACACACTGATTAAAGAGGTGCGTTTAAATATAATACAGAAGGTTGAAAGCAAGAGGATAGGAAAAAATATATTATAAAAACACTAAACAAATAAACAAAAAGCTGCAGTAGCCATATAGAACAAGAACAGTATTAGAATTGAGGAAAAACATTTCATAATAATAAAAATGTTAATACACCAAAAAGATATAACTATGCTAAATTTGCTTGCATCTTGCAACACAGCCGCAAAATATAGAAAGCAAAAAATAAACAGAAAGAGAAATGTTCAAAGTCACAACTGAAGTGGGAAATTTCAATACACCTCTCTCATAACTAAAACAAGCAGTCAATCAAATTAGTAGAGGGGCTGGGATTGTGGTTCAGCAGTAGAGCACTCGTCTAGCATGTGCGAGGCCCTGGGTTCAATCCTCAGCGCCAAATAAAAATAAATAAATAAAATAAAGGTATTGTGTCCAACTAATTCTAAAAAATAAATATTTAAAAAAATTAGTAGAGGCACATATCCAACCAACACAACTAACAACTTTTCATGATTGACATATATTAGAGAAAACTGCATTTAATGACTGCAGAATACATATTCTATGTGAGAACACCCAGAACATTTTCCAAAATTGCAATATTTGGAGCTATAAAGGAAGTCTCAACATATTTTTTTAAAAAACCAAAATCAGAGCAGAGTATATTGCTTCACTTCAGTGGAATCAAGCTAGATAACTAGAAAATCAAATCTCTATTTTAGGATATCAAGAAGGAAACTTGTAAATATCAATGAATCAAAGAATGAATGATGTAAATAACATTAACCCATGGAAAAAACCCATAGGTCCAGAGGGCTTTACTGTGACTTTCACAAAATGTTTCAGAACAAATAACGTCATGACTATTCTGTTTCTCTAAAGAGGTACACAATAAGCATCCAGTAATCATTGAAATAATAAATCAATGAACAAATGTTTTATATATACCAAACATTCCAAAAGTCTCCACAACTTTTTCAGTAGACTTCTTCCAGCATGTGCATTTCAAAACACCACTGCTTGTAATTGTGACCATAAGCAATTTCATTTAACCTTGAGCTTCCAGACAAACCTTGAAGCCCTAGCAAATGAGCACTGTGTCTCACTTAGTCCCTAGCAATTAATTTTAACTCCTAAAAATCCTTATTTACTACACTAGGGTTTGCTATGAAAGGGTAAAGTTTCTTAGCTGCAAGGCCTGAGTTAAAGTGTAAAAGACCAGGCATTGTATTGTTAAATTCCTCTGCTACACCCAGAAACTGAAATTCCTGAGGCAGTTAAGACAATGCCCTACTGGCCATTTAGCCTAGGGCCCTGTGCAGCTTGTCACGTAAGCATACAGGGCCCGAACCAATCAGTTTAAATGTGTACCCCCGCTTAGGAGTGACCAATCACCCCTGCCCAATCTGTTCCCTCCAATGAAGGTGCTAATCATGTCTCAGAGTTGTTGTTCAATTTTCCCACGCCTCATGATGATTTGTTCTGAGGTATGCAAATCCCCCGTCCTCCCCAAAAAGTGTACTTAAGCGCTGCTCAACCCCTGCCCGGGGCTCTCGGCTGCTTTCCCTTCTTGAGTGGGCCGGGAGCCCCAGCACGTTGGATTGGATCCTCAATAAACCCCCACCTGCTTATTGCATAAAGTCAGTCTCTTGGTGGTCTCTTCCTCCAACGCTTCGCCAGACCCTTACAGCTACACATGGACCTTCTGAGAAGCTATCACAAGAATGCATAAAAGCAACCAAAGGCAATGTGTCAATAGTTAAAAGCTTTGATTCCATTAGAAATACAGTTTTCGAGCTAAATAGACTTCAAAGTCAAGTTAAAGCCTCCATTTTCATGGTAAGCAAATAGTGTGCCTAAAATAAAATGTGGAGCCAGTGATATTTATTTACAAATGCCCTATGACCACCTTCTAAGAAATACTAAGTGATGGTAGAATTTCAAAAGGCACCGGCATAACCCACACAATCTTTCTGCTAAAATGATTATCTTCACATGATGGCCCTAACCAAATAATCT
Source organism: Callospermophilus lateralis (assembly GCF_048772815.1). Classification (NCBI taxonomy): domain Eukaryota; kingdom Metazoa; phylum Chordata; class Mammalia; order Rodentia; family Sciuridae; genus Callospermophilus; species Callospermophilus lateralis. The sequence continues at coordinate 65,083,678 of NC_135307.1, read as the reverse complement.
TTATTACTCTTAGAACTAATCTTTAACTCTGGGTAACACAAAATGAATTTTTTTATGCCTTTACACCTCATTTTTACTACCTGAAAAAGTAACTACTAATGTGCTAAGAGCCATAGCCAAGTAGTATGATGCATGGCATTTTTGGTTAAAAGGTGATGCCAGCAAGCCATTGAGATGATATGATTATGTTAAGATCTGCATTCATATGGATATTAGACTCCTGCTGTCCACCTGGCCTGCTACGGGACTCCTGGAGAGTTCCCATTGGTTGGGGAAGTGCTAGGAGGGAATTCCGGAGGAAGGACTTCCTGTGGGGGGTCCGGGAGAACACAGCGTGTGTCAGTCGGCAATTTTTCCCGGGAGCATACGGGGCATTGTGGCAGTTTCAAAAATAAAGTTTGTTCCTGCTTGAGTGGCTCGTGATTTTGTGCCCAGCCAGACTGCGGCACTAATGCTATGTGAAGATGCAATCTTTGAAGAGACTCCGTGCTCTTAATACACTTTAATGATGGGGTCAGCTGCTTTGTTATCCCAGAAAAAGGGAGTTTCCTTTTTTTTTCTAAATTGGTTGGAAGATATAATCAAACTGTGCATCATGATTAGAACCAAGTCAAAACTAAAACTCTAGAATTTAAATGAAATAAACAGAAAGGTAGCTAAAGCAGTCTTATAGACAGAGGAAAAAGAAAAGTCTCCGCTGTCTATATCCTTGCTTAAAGAAAACAAGGAGAGTCTAAATAAATATCAGGCAGAGGATATGAAGGATATAAGGGCACTTCAGGGCTCTAGAAGCAGTAAGAACTAGAGAAGGAAACAAGGGCTTTGTCCTCTCATGATTCGGAGCCCCAGCTCTGTCACCTACAAGTTGTAAGACCCTAGGCCAATTACCAAACCTTGCTCAACTTCGACTTCTTCATCTATAAAAAGATAACAATGCCACTCAATGGTTTCCTGTGAGAAATCAGAATTATCTATAGAAATTATCTGGCACACAGTAATTTAATAAATGATAGTTATTCAGTGGAATAGATACTGGCCTTTCTCTTTATTCATTGTTCATAAAAATAATTGAAGAAGAGGGCAGTGAGAGCTAGAAAAAGGTATTCATAAACACTAATGCTTCTCCTGGGGGTATTTAATACTACCAGACACCTAAAAACCATCACAAAAAGAAGGTAAGTTAGACTGATATATGGCAGGTCCCTGGGACTTTATCTCACATTTTCAAATTAGCATTATCTAATAAACTAGTGATATCAGCTCTGTATTATACTGACAATAATTTTTGGAACCCTATGGGAAAGATGCAGAAAGGAAGAGAGGGAAGAGAGGCAGGAAAGGAGAAGAAAGAGGGATAGATGGGAGGGAAGGTGGGGGAAAAAAGGAAAGACATAGATAAGGGGGGGCACTTCATCTGGGGCCCTCTGTCTCCTCCTTTCTGCTATATTCCCTGTGGAGGTGAAGATCTTGTCAGTTTTGCTCACTTCTGCATGCCCACTAGGTAACACAGTGTCTGAAACATCATAGGCATTTAATAAATAATTGTTAAATGTGAAAATGAATAAATAAATGTTACATGTGTCTCTAGAGTCATAAACATTCACTCTGCAACCAAGAACACAAAAACACAAAGGGCTGCTTTCATGCATTAACTCAGCATTTGGAATCACAATTCCAGATAGGAGTGTCCCTCAGCTTGCACCTAGAGGCTATCACTGAACTATTGCTCTGGCCCTAAAAGATAGCTTTTTCAAATAAATGACTTAAGGTTTCGGTAGGGTGACCTCAACTTCAGCTCTTACTCTGCCAGTGTTCTCAGTTGCTTTACAACACAGTTTCTGGTGCCAGATATTAAAATGCAGAAAGAACTGTTTAGAGACTGAGATACATGCAAAAGAAAAATCAAAGATAAAGCTGAGCAGTTAGAAATCAGTCAATATAGTGTCTGCTCTCATTATTGAGAGATGCTTAATCTCATTATTCAGTTTCAGGATACAACAGGAGGCATGTGGTAAAAGTCAATACAGACAATATAAATAGCAACAGATTGGGTTAGGATAAGATAGCAACAGATTACAGAGTAATGTTTCAATTACCAATTTCAACATCAGTTTACCTATCAATGATTGTGACTATTTAATCAAAACTTTATAGGAATATTTGTTTTTAAATACTGATTATTAATATTTCTAATCGGTGAAAAGCAAGTCGAATGCCCTAGCAAATATAGAAAGGCTATAGAAAATTCTCCTGGTTGAGTCTTAGAATGTTGAGACAATGCATCAAATTTATGTTTTGGAGGCTAGGGGTGTAGCTTAGTGGTAGAGCATACACGAGGCCCTGGTTGGATCTCTAGAACCGCCAAAAAGATTTTTTTAAAAAAAAAAAGATATAAATTTATGTTTGGAGACATTTTCTAGAACAATTTGCATAAACACACTGCTACCAAAACACAAAGCTGTAAGAATTAAATTGAATTGTATATGTGAAATGCTTTGCGAACGCTCAAGTATACATATAATGCCATTGTTTGTTTCTCAGTCAACTTGCCGGTAACATGTAACCAAATCAGCTTCCCATCCTTACCTGCCTTTCTATTAGAGGCAAGAATTTTTTTCTACTCTTTTCTTCTTAAATTAATGAGACTGTGAAAAGCAATCTCATTTCCTCAGAAGCCACCATATTTCAAAAATGAAGTGATTTATGGGTGGTAATTACATTACAAAAAGTTTATACATCATTTGGGCACCACTCAGGAAAAAAGATATAGTATGTTACTGCTGTTATTAAACCCCAAAGACTCGTTGGTTGAGAATATAAAGATCAACCACTTGTTTTGTTAAGTAATTAACTTATTCTTCCCCCAGAGCTCCCCCCCAGAGCCTTGCAGGATCCTTTTTCTTATTGGCAATGAGAGTCCCTGACAATGTACTGAAAGGGCTACTGAAAGGTGATGCCAATTAATTGCCAAAAGCAATTATCATTTTGTAATCACATTAATATATAATCTGCTGCCACTAGATCATTAAAGTGCCAATTACACATCTCTGCTTTAATGTATTCATAAAAAACAATCATGCATTTATTGCCTTTATAATTCCTAAGATAATTATACAACAGGCTGCAGGTATATTTCTTCAGTAATTCAGCCAACTAACAATCACATTGAAAACTCCAATGGTGGAGAAATTAACATACCAGAACTAACTCATTACAGATAATACCAAATATCCTCAGCTACTTCATACGTAGGTCCAGGGGGCCATCCCACAGGACGGAGTTGTAAGGAAGTGAGATTTTGCTTCTGGAAGATAATCTATTCCCTCTTTCTCCATTCTTCCCCAAGCAGGAGTCAGGCAAACAGGAAACCTTGTTCAGAGGCAAGAAGGTGATTTCCAGGGTAGTTTAAAGGCCATGTGTTCTTCTTCGAGCAAGTGGGAGACGCTGTGTTTCTAGGCTACCAATCAATCACTTTTATCTTAAGTCCCCATCCCTACTTGAAAAGAGGTTGAAGCATTTAAACAGCATAAAGGAGGAAGCTGGAAGGGCTGAAGTTTCAGACTGGAGACAATGTGTGCAGGGTTTGGTTTCATTGTTATGCATGAAATTCTGCAAATTCCCAGATCATAGGCCTCCTCTCCAACATAGATATAAAAATCCATTTTGCAGATAAACAGAAATAATTCAAGGAGTCTCTGTTTTTGATTCTCTACCTTCTCTACTTTAAACATTTTTTTTAAATGAGCTGTACTCAATTCAAGTGTTTTTTCTTATCACAAAAGTTATAATATTACATGCATTTTTGTCCTCTCTTCTCCACATGCACTACATTTGATTTAAGCTGCCATATCAGGCCTCACATACAGCAGGAGAAGGATGCTCCAGTATAATGCAGCAGCCACTTTCTTTTCTCTTTTAATTTTCATTTTCTTCATGAAATATTTTATCAAGCATGTTTTATAGAACAGGCTTTCTAGTTGTAAATTTTTTAAATTTTTGTTCGTCATGGAAGATTTTTATTTCATTGTCAATTCTGAAGCTTAATTTTGCTGGGTATGGTATTTTTGGCTGACATCTGTTTTCCTTCAAAACTTGGTGTATATTATTTCAAGATCTCTTAGCTTTAGGGGTCTGAGTTGAGAGATCAGCTGAGATCAAATTAGTTTCCCTCTGAATGTGACTTATCACTTTTCTCTGGCAGCCTTTAAATTTTTATCATTCTATATGTTAGGTATTTTCATAATAATGTGCCTTGGTGTGGGACTGTTGTAATTTGGTATATTGGGGTCTGTTGTAATTTTGTATATTTGGGTCTGTTGTAATATTGTATATTGGGGGTCCTGTAAGCCTTCTGTATCTGATTTTCCATTTCATTCTTTAGGTTTAGGAAATTTTCTGGTATTATTTCATTGGAAAACATGTGCATTCCTTTGATTTGTATGCCTGAGACTTCATCTATCACAATAAATCTTAAATTTTATCTTTTCAGGTTATCCCATATTTCTTGGAAGTTCTGTTCATGGTCTCTTAACATCTTTTGTGCACGGCCAACTTTATTTTCAAGATCATATGTTTTATCATCATTGCCTAAGGTTCTGTCTTAGTGGTCTATTCTGTTGGTCATACTTTCCATTGAAATTTTAATTTGGTTTATAGATTCCTTCATTGCAAGGATTTTTGCTTGATTTTTTTTTAGAATCTCTCTTTATTAAAGTAATCTTTCACTTCCTGTATTTTCTCTCTGATATCACTCCTTACATCGTCCTTTACATTGCAGATTAGTTTATATACATTCTAAACTCCTTCTCTGACATTTCTTCCAACGTGGTGGCAATGGATTCTGTTATTGAAGTATCTTCCTTTGTTTGGGGCAATTTGTTCCCTTGCTTTTTCATGTTGTTTGTGTACTTACCCATCTAACAGTATGGGCAGTATTTGTATGAGATTAAAGTTAAATTATTAACTTAAAAATAAATGTTAAGATGTTGGGGTAAGCCCATGATAACTACAAAGTAAAATACATGAAATACACAAAAGAAAATGAGAAATGGATCAAAGCATGTCGACAACAAAAACAACAAAAAGAAAATCAATGAAACAATGAATGAAATCAATGGAGACAGCAAGTGCTGGTCATGGTAATGCACACCTGTAATACCAGCTACTCCTTTTGTTTTTTATTTTGAGGCAGGGTCTTGGTAAACTGCTGAGGCTGACCTCACACTGGTGATCCTTCTACCCTTGGACTTAGTAAGAAGGAAATAAGATGAGACCAAAAATTTAAAAATTAGAGAAAAGAAGACAACATTAAAAACCAACAAAACAAAGAGTTATTTTTTAAAAGATTCACAGATTGAAAAATCATTAGTTAGCTCAACTAAGGAAAAAGACACAATCAGAAAAAAAAGGGAAGAGATTACAATTGATGGCACAAAAATTAAAAGAATTGTAAGAAATTACTGTTTACAAGTATACACCAACAAAATGGACAACTAAAAAAAATAAATAAGGCCCTAAAAATACACTTCATGATTCCTGATTTTAAAATATATTACAAATCGACAATAATCAAAGCATTATGGTATTGGCATAAAGGCAGACATAAAAACCAATGGAACAGCAGAGTGGCCAGAAATAAACCAATGGTCAAATGACTTTTGACAAGAGGGCGAAGACTACACAGTGGGATAAGATAATTTCTTCAATAAATTGTATTAGGAAAACTAAGTAACTACAAGAATAAACTTGCATCCTTACCCCATATACAAAATAGAACCAACTGAAAAGAGTTAAACACTTAAACAAAGACCTAAAGTTATAAAACTGCTCACAGAAAACATAGGGGAAAAGGCTCTTGACACTGGTCTTGGCAATAATTTCCTGGATCTGATGCAAAAGGACACAGGAAACAACAGCAAAATCTAGACAAGTGGGTCTAACACAAAACTAAAACAAAATTTGTGTGTAGTATAACAAAGGAAATAACAAACACAGTGAAAAAACAATATACAGAATAGGAGATAATATTTGCAATCTGTATATCTGATAAGGAGCTATTTCCCAAAATTCATAAGAAACTAAATATATTTGCAACTCAATATAAAAAATGGGTACTTAAGTAGCTATTTCTCCAAAAGAGATATAGGAGTAACCAAAAGGTATCTGAAAAGATGTTCAAAACAACTAATTATCTGGGGAATGCAAATCAAATCCACAATGCAAAGTTACTTTACACCTGTAGGATAGCCATTGTCAAAAAATACAAACCAAAATAAACAATTGTTGGTGATGATGTGGAGAAAATCAAAACTATTGTGCATTACTGGTAGAAATGTAGAATAGAATAGCCACCTTGGCAAATGGCATGAAGATTCTTCAAAAAATTAAGACTAGAACTAACATACCATCCAGCAATTCCACTTCCACATATTTAACCAAAAGAACTGACATCAGAATCCTGAAGAGATATCTGCTTTTTCAATGTTCACTGCAGTATTATTCATAAGAGCCAAGAGCAGAGAGACAGCCTAAATGTCCATCAGAGGATGAATGAATAAACAAAATATGTCATATACATACAGTAGAATATTATTCAGCCATAAAAAGGAAATTCTGTCATGTGTTATGATATGCATGAGCATTGTTATGGTTTAAATGTGAGGTGTTCCCCGAAAGCTCACTTGTGAGACCATGCAAGAAAGTTCAGAGAAGAAATGATTGGGTTCTGAGAGCTTTAACCCAATTGGTGAATCAATCCCCTGACAGGGATTAACTGAGTGGTAACTGAAGGCTTGTAGGGTGTGGCTTGAGGAGGTGGAATATTGGGGGCATGGCTTTGGGGTATATATTTTGTATCTGACAAGTGGAGTCTCCCTCTCTTCTTTCTGAGCCACATTCTTTCCTCTGCCACATTCTTCTTCCATGATGTTCTGCCTCACCTGAGGAATGGAGCCTGCCTTCTATGGACTAAGACCTCTGAAACCGTGAGCCCTCAAAGAAACTCTTCCTCCTCTACTGCTGTTCTGGTTGGGCCCTTTTAGTCCCAGCAGTGAAAAATAAAAACTGACTAAAACAGAAAGTAAGGACATCATGCTACATGAAATAAGCCAGTCACAGTACAACAAATCCTGCAGGTTACCTTTTTCATGGAATACTAAAGCAGCCAGACTCTTAGACTCAACAAATAGAATAGTGGTTGCCAGGAGCTGGAGGAGGGAGCACTTGTCCATAAAAGGAAAATCCATAGAGATAGAAAATACAACAGTGGTTTTCAGGGGCTGGGGAAAAAGAGGTAAGGGGAGTGACTGGCAATGGGTACAGAGCTTCTTTGACAGGTGACAGAAATGTTCTGGAATTAGTAATAATGACGGTTGCACAATTTTGAGACTACATTAAGAAACAATTGTACACTGAAAAGCATAAATTCTGTATGTGATTTTTTTCCTCAGTTTAATAATAACCATTTTTAAAGTCCCCCTTTCATCAACTACAACCAGAGGAAAGTGACCTGGAAAGCAAGGGAATCAGTCTACAAGGGATACGTTCACCTTGTTCCTAGAGAAAGACCCTTGAAAAGAATGTTCTCTTATTTTTTTCTTAATTCAAGAGAACTATAGACAGTTTCTAAGGTATTCATATTTGAAGTTCCACACCAAACGGTAATGACATCTAAGCTAGAAAGTGGTTTTAGACAGTTCTGATTGAATAGAAAGGGAAAAAGACTTCCAAAAAAAAAAAAAAAGTGCTATTTGCAGGATTCCTTTTTTTTTTTTTTTTTTTTTCCTTCCTTTCAGAGTAGCAGGAGTTGAAAGGAGTTGTGTGGGATTCTCTGACTGCAGAAAAGTTTTCAATCTCGTAAGACTAGGAATGTGTTCAGAAGGAGCAGGCTGAGAGTGTAATTGGGGCCTGAGAGCCAGCCCTAGCTGGGAGTCACCCCCCACCCACCCCCACCCCTGCAACCCCACAGCCCCACCCCAGGCACAATTCAGGGTAGGCTGTGAAATCCAGGGAGAGGAATCATCTGGGCAAAGGCTGCTTCTCATACCTTCTCCCTGCCACCCTTCGGAAGCTAAGGTGGGATCTGCAGTTGATTCAAGGACAATGAAGGCAACATGGTCCCTTGACAAAACCGTGCAGAGCCCATATCTAAATATGGTTGGTAACTGAAGTATTGGGGGGCAGGGTAAGTGCACCTCTCAGTCCTAACTCTCAACCCCCTCAGTAGCAGTTCTCGTTTCCTTAGGGTTTGCCATCCAGAACTTTACTATGTTAAGAACATTCCGGTGTGGGGGAATGCCAGGTTCAACCAAATACACTTTCCCTGGTACCTGTACCAATGCTCAGGCCCAGCGAGCCGATCTCCATTTGCCCTCCCAGTAGAGCAAGCACCCCCTGAGATGGCCTTTGCCAGAGCAGGGATTGCATAAATCGTGGCTCCCTGGCAGAGAAAAGAGTAAAGAATCAGCAAGTGGCTAGAGCTGGCCTCCCGCAGGGCTCCCTGGCACACTCCCCCCCCACCCCGCCCCCGCCAACACACACACATAAGGATATTTCCCACATTCCTTTCACCAGGCGGAAATCAACTCTTCACCTCAGGCAAGGGTAATGGCTACTGGCTATCCTCACCTCCCCGTCATTTGTTTCCATCTGAGCAGATTAAACATCTCTAGGTTCAAGCCTGGAAAGTCAGAAAGATAAGAAAAAGAGACCACAGAGGAAGGAATAAGCCTCTGCAGAGGACAAACTTTGTTGCTAAACTTGGAGACCAGTCAGGGACTGCTGGGGCTTGAAAGGGAACCGTGGACGCTGAAGGAGGGATGAGTTCAAGGCAGAGGACAGCAAAAACCACGGTCCACAGGGCAAAGCAGCAGATGTAGAAAATCACCAGAAAATCTGGACCGCATCTCTCTGGGAAAAATCCAACCCCCTACCCCCCAAAGCCCCGGCTGGCGCCTCCTTTTTGTAGAGGAAAGTAGGAGATAGCTAGATCAAGGGTACAACATGAGAATCCCCCAGCCTCTCAAACCCAACAGTAATAAAGGGTGATCACCAACCTTTGCTTCATCACAGGAAGCAGCAACACTCACCCCGGGCAGCCAGCAGCACTGACCTTTATCCATAACTCAGCTAGAAAAAGGATGAGGTCGGTGCCTCCAGCCTCCTGCTTCCCAGAGGAAACCCCCTCTCTCCTTAAGACAGAAGGAGACGAGAGCTACCACCGAGGTTCCAGCCCCTGAAGTTTGGGCACCTCCAAAATGACATCCTCCTGCCAATGTTGGAGGCTTTGGGTTCCAGTTCTGAAACTGGAAAATGTGGAGTTCAGATTTCTGCTCCTCTAACAAGCTAAAATACCTTACCCAGATTTCCTTCTCTCTTTGCTTCCAAAGCGTCTAAGACACGTTGTTTTTTTTTTTTTTTTTTTTGCTTTTAAGTTGCCTTTATTTTTTTTTTCACTTGTTTATTTATTTATTTATTTATTTATTTTTAATTAATTTTTATTGTAGGTTGTTCAAAACATTACATAGTTCTTGATATATCATATTTCACACTTTGATTCAAGTGGGATATGAACTCCCATTTTTACCCCATATACAGATTGCAGAATCACATCAGTTGCACAACCATTGATTTACATATTGCCATTCTGGAGTCTGTTGTATTCTGCTGCCTTTCCTATCCTCTACTATCCCCCCTCCCCCCTCCCCTCCCCTCTTCTCTCTCTACCCCCTCTACTGTAATTCATTTCTCCCCCTTATATTTTCCCTCCTTTCCCCTCACTTCCTCTTGTATGTAATTTTGTATACCCCTGAGGGTCTCCTTCCATTTACATGCAATTTCCCTTCTCTCTCCCTTTCCCTCCCACCTCTCATCCCTGTTTAATGTTAATCTTCTTCTCATGCTCTTCTTCCCTACTCTGTTCTTAGTTACTCTCCTTATATCAAAGAAGACATTTGGCATTTGTTTTTAAGGGATTGGCTAGCTTCATTTAGCATAATCTGCTCTAATGCCATCCATTTCCCTCCAAATTCTATGATTTTGTCATTTCTTAATGCAGAGTAATACTCCATTGTGTATAAATGCCACATTTTTTTTATCCATTCGTCTATTGAAGGGCATCTAGGTTGGTTCCACAGTCTTGCTATTGTGAATTGTGCTGCTATGAACATGGATGTAGCAGTGTCCCTATAGTGTGCTCTTTTTAGGTCTTTAGGGAATAGACCGAGTAGTGGAATAGCTGGATCAAATGGTGGTTCCATTCCGAGCTTTCCAAGAAATCTCCATACTGCTTTCCAAATTGGACACAGAAACCAATCCACAAAACTACAACTATCTTATATTTGATAAAGGGGCTAAAAGCATGAAATGGAAGAAGGATAGCATCTTCAACAAATGGTGTTGGGAAAACTGGAAATCCATATGCAACAAAATGAAACTGAATCCCTTTCTCTCGCCATGCACAAAAGTTAACTCAAAGTGGATCAAGGAACTTGATATCAAATCAGAGACATGGCATCTGATAGAAGAAAAAGTTGGCTATGATCTACATACTGTGGGGTCGGGCTCCAAATTCCTCAATAGGACACCCATAGCACAACAGTTAATAACTAGAATCAATAAATGGGACTTACTCAAACTAAAAAGTTTTTTCTCAGCAAAAGAAACAATAAGAGAGGTAAATAGGGAGCCTACGTCCTGGGAACAAATCTTTACTCCTCACACTTCAGACAGAGCCCTAATATCCAGAATATACAAAGAACTAAAAAAATTAGACAATGAGATAACGAATAACCCAATCAACAAATGGGCCAAGGACCTGAACAGAAATTTCTCAGAGGAGGACATACAATCAATCAACAAGTATATGAAAAAATGCTCACCATCTCTAGCAGTCAGAGAAATGCAAATCAAAACCACCCTAAGATATCATCTCACTCCAGTAAGATTGGCAGCCATTAGGAAGTCAAACAGCAACAAGTGCTGGCGAGGATGTGGGGAAAAGGGTACTCTTGTACATTGCTGGTGGGACTGCAAATTGGTGCGGCCAATTTGGAAAGCAGTATGGAGATTTCTTGGAAAGCTAAGACACGTTGTTAGATACACACCTGGGTTTAGAGCTGAGAGAATTAGAAGGAAGATATAAACTTAAGTCAGCTGTTAATGGAGTTAACTGAAGACACAGTTTAGGTGAGATTGCCCAGGGTATAGAGTGGCTAGATAGCTCAGGGAAAAAACTGTCAAAAACTTGATCAAGGGCAATAGAGATTACTGAAAGTTCTGGTCACACTCTCGGGAAGTTCTTATTCTACAGATCTATGCACCATTGACTGTCTTCCTGTTGGCTAAAGTTATTTACAATTCTCTAGGGGTAGAAGTTAATTTGTAGAAAACTGATAGAAATGCAGATGATTGTTGTCCATAGCACTGCGAATGGATTTTTGTCCTCATATAGATACCTTGTTGATTTTTAACCTGGTAGAAACAATGACTCCCAAGAATTATATTTTATTGTTCTATGAAATACTGTCCATTTTGCATCTGTTAGCAAATTCAGTTCAATATTCCGAGTACCTATGTCTCTGTGCTTTCAATGGTCCTTTGATCTGATTTTTAACATCTCTTTTGGTTTCTTTGTTGATGAGTTACATAATGTCTTTGATGTGTTCCCTCTATATTTGTGTAAGACTTTCGATTTTACCTTTTGGAAAAATTAAACTTTAGCAGGACCAAGCCCTGGAGGAAACGCAACAGAACAGGGGGAGAAGCATGTTCTTGCAAAGGGGAGGAGGCAAAGGCAACCAGTGAAGGAGGGAAAAAAGCAGGAGTGTGTGGGCACAAAAGTCGAGGTAACACAGGGATTTGGGATAAGGGGAGTGATCAACCAAATCCCAGAGGCACAGAATTAATTTTTCATCTCTCTTGACCACACAACGCATGCAACACACTGCCCGCCCCACTGCCCTGCACCACCAATTCCTCCCAGGAGACAAGAGGCAACCTTTTCTAAACCACTCAAAGCACACACATCTTGTTATACCCTTCTCTGGGGAACAGGAGGCCTACTCCTCTGACATTTACATAACCATGGGAGCCTACTCAAGCATTCTCTGAAGAACAAGGAACATTTACTTCAAGGTGATTTTCTGTTCCCAGTTTGACTGTGAATCAGATGGCACTTTTTTTTTTTTTTTTTTTTTTGCAAAAGGAAAAAAAAAAGACCTTAAATTTAATCTGTGAGTGCACCCCATTTAATAGAGAATACTAACTGCTACACGAACATCCTACGGCTTGTCCCACTACAATCACATCCTTGAAGACAATCAGTTGGCAAATTTGATCATTCCCATCATTTCCAGCTCACAGATGGAAAACTGAAAAGCAGGCAGCTGTGTTGGGAAAATGTGTAAATTACTCAGCCCCCTCAAACTGGCTTTAACTTTTGGAGGGAGCTGGCTGGCTCAATAAGCGTAAATTCCCTTTCATCTCAGGCTCCGACCTCCAGGTAGACTGTATACATCCTAACAACAGTCATTCCCTGTCATTCCTCAAATCCTAGGATCTGAGGAAAAATTATCAAAATCTGGCCAATGGGTTTTAAAAAGCAAACCATCCAGGTGTTCTCAATCCTAAAAAAAAAAAAAAAAAAAAAATACAAGCCAGAAGGAAGATGCTCCCATTTTTAATCCTCATTTGTCCCCATGGAAGGGAAATCCCTCAACCACCAGCAGACAGACATCATTGGTTTTCATTTGCTGAGCACCCAATGGACGGATCAGCCTCTCCAATTGGGCGCCCCACTGCACCACCTGCCATGATCTTTCCACGTGTATCTGAAAATGACACTTTAGCTAACAAGCCTGAAGTTTTTCTGCTCATCAGAAGGGCTCTTTAAGAAATTACCCATTTGTCTAGAACTGGAGGCGGCTGCAGTCACTGCCATCCCAGATGGTCCCACTTTTCAGCACTACAGATCCTAGAAGAACTTGACAGTACAATAGAACTCACACCTCAACATCCACCTTCTCCTTTGCAACCTGAAGGCAAGATGTCCAAAATTCCTGGTGGGTGTTTTCAAGCCTTCAAGCTCTTGGTACCTATCAAAGAACAAGCACACCCCAAATCCAGATGCCATTTGTGAGCACATGCCAATAATGCCTTTGGCAAATTTTCAACAGATACTATTCTTTATGAAATGTTGGTGTAATTCTCCACAGTGGTCACAAGATGGCAGGCTTTAACCTCCTAAAGGAGCCCCACAGCTCTCCGACTTTGCAGCCTGCGGTGTTGGAGACACACTGAAATGACAAGCTGTAGGCAGAGGCGTCTCTTCATTTATTAATATTCCCAGGCACAGCTTGAGGAGATCTCGCATCACTTTAGGGAGTTGATTTGTTTTGTCATTCATTTGGTTTAAGAAGAATAATTCCCTAATCATTTGTCAGGTGAGGTGCTTTTAAATTTTAGTTCCTGCCCTCACAGAAAAAAATGTCTGCCTGAAAGAATCACAACAGGGAGATGTATATATGTGCAGAATTTTCACCTGCGTGTTAACAACAGAGTAATGTTGTTTTCCAGGGGTTTCAGGCAATACATAATTTGCCCACTGACAAAATAAATGTTGATATATATTATGAGAAGACACACACACACAAATCAGAGGGATAAAATCATATTAACAATAGCTCACAAATTCCGTTTCAAGTTTCAGTTATAATTATGTTTGCCTCAATCCTGATTTTTCTTTTTTACTTCTAATAATCCAGTCACCACCCAAAAGACTCAGGAAAACGCAGACTGTTTCAAGGTGTCCGGTCATATTTTCAAAAAGCAGAAAATTAGTTCCAACTTGTTTCAAAAGAGAATTATGCACTGATACCCAGGGATAATCTACCAGTTGGGGAGGAACCCCTGAAGAGGGGAGGCAAGGAACAAATAAGAACAGGGACTCACACTGGGGACAGTAGTTACACAAACAGAAATAATAATGTAGGTTTCTTAGACAAAATGAAGAAGGCATTTGGTAGCATCTGAATCAAGCAGATTTCAAAGCAGTAAGAATCAGGTAAGAGCAACAAACAGTTAATAAGGGACATTTTAGACTCACAATTAAGATATAATTTCCTTAGGGTCTTCAAAATAACAAGAGCTTCCAGAAGGTACTTAGCATGCAGACTTGGAGATTACTTGCAGCTCATCCCGTTCATAAAGACACACTCCTGGGCGCATTCACAAGAGGCAGTAATTAGATTCTACCAGTTTCTTGTCCCAGGCAGTCTTACACAGTGACCATTAACCTCTACCCCAGAGGTAGAAGAAGTGATCCAAGAATGCTGTCTACACAGGCCAGGGCTCATAAAGACAGCAGCAATTAACCTCCTTCCAAGTGTGTGTGCGCTTGCGGGAGGGAAAGGGGCCGGAGCTGCATTCGGCACATTAAAAAGCATTTATAAACAGTAGGTTCGAAGGGCTCAGGGGAAGAAGAACCTTGTAATGAGTGATGGATATTAATGACCATTATTATCCTTCTCCTGACCCAAGGACTATTCTCTCAAGAATGTTTACTTAGTATGCAGAACTGGAGCCCCAACATGAGGGGTTCTGAAGCTCTGCTATGAATGCGTTCACTTTCAAGAGAAAGGAAACAGCTCCATGAAGTGAAGTCCTCTTCCTATAAATGAATATATATAAATGAACATTTTAAGGCCCCCATGTCCACCAGCTGAGCAGCAGATCGATTCTCCTCGTGGCGAATCACATCTCCGAGGGCATTAGGGCAGGTTTAACATGAACAAGCTATTGATTCCCCTTGTTACTTGGTTCGACTTCATTCCTTCGGATTGCCAAAGGCCTTTGTGACAACATAGGCTGTAGTGTGGAGGGCAGGTGGGAGCTCTGGATCTGGTCCTTTATTTATTCATTAAAGTTTTGAGCTAACAATATCTCCGTTAAAAAAAAAGAATTCAATGAAAGCCTGCGAGGATGCCAGATCCTTTTCACACTTAATAAAGAGGGAGCTGCTTACTTTAGAGGCACTGAGAGAAAGAACAGGCAGGCATTTGTTAGGGTTGGGTTTATTTTTTTGTTAAAATTTCATAATTCACTAATACAGTCCTGTTAATATTTTATATAAAACAAAAGCATTCTGAGGAAAAGGGCAGCATCCTCTCTCACATACCTGCATCTCTCTCCTAATCCATAGGTGCCCTGCTGGTAGCACTAACACATAGATATGTTTAGGATTTTCCGTGCCTTTACATCCATATACACCTATATTGTTTTGTTTTTACAAAAATGGAACCAGAACTATGTGAACTTTCTGTCACGGCGGCAAACGTTCAACAATAGTCAACCTATGAGGAAAATCTGATTTTGCTGGTGGATTTAGAGGTTCCAGTCCTAGGTTGCTTGGCCCTCTTGCTTTGGGCCTGTGGTGAGCAGAACATCATGAAAGGAACAAAAGGAGGAGCAAAGCTGCCTTCATCATAGTAGGTGGGAAGCAGAGAGAGACAGGAGGGGCCAGATTCCCAATCTCCCATTCGAGGGCGTGCCCCTAGGAGCTGACTTTCTTCTACTAGACCCTACCTCCTAAAGGTTCCAACACCTCCCTATAGTGTCACAGGCTAGCAACCAAATCTTTAGCAAAAGGGCCCTTAGGGGAGATTTATCTAAACCATAACAAAACCATTCATGTCATAACTTAATATGTCTTGGAGATATTTCTATGTAGGGATAAAGAGAGGTCCCTGTACTTTTAACAGTTGCATAGTATCCCATGAAAGGGATTCTTTTTTACTTGATCATCCTCCCACTGAGGACTTTTACCCCATGTCACTGAGACAGGTATAGATGAGGCTGAGAATGAATGGGTAGACCTGGTGGAGCCTCCCAGTTAAAATAGGGTGTTGAAACTAATTAGTTGGACCCAGTTGCCTGAAGCCAGGGGAGGCATGAGGAGTGAATCCAGCAATAGACAGGGAGCGTTTACAGCCAACACCAGAGAAACAGAGACATTGGCAGAATCTAGAATGAATAAACACTTCTGCCTAAGCCCAGAGCCTGGAGAGAGAGAAAGGGAAAGAAGGGGAGGAAAATCTGAATTGCCTGAGTTATTTGAAAAAGGCTAAATTCAACCAAAGACTCAAATTTGCTTTGAATTAGCAATATCAAGTTTATCATGATCAATGAAAAGGAAAAACTGAGTGTTGTATTAGTTTGCCAGGTTCCCAGAACAGCCACTGCAATCTGGGTGGCTTATACAACTGAAATTCATTGTTTCAGAGTCCTGGAGGCTATAAGTGGGAGATTGACATGTCTCTAAGGCAGAGGGGAGAGCCCAGGGTCATAAGCTCCAGTTCCAAGGGATGACTTACTTGATGATACCCATTACTGGCTGCTTTCCCTTCCCATCTCATCTCACTTCCCTCCTCCTTTACCAGTGTTCCCTGGCATCACTTCCCAGTGAGCTACTCACAACCCAACCTTTATCTCAGGGAGCACACAGCCAGGGACAGCTGCTTGCTATACTGGATTGTCCCTACTTCACCAAGGTGTAGAATGTGGATTTGCTAAGGAACCTGCTCTGGGTTCAGCACTGTGTGGGCTGAGAGGGAACACAAAATGAATGGAAGACAATTTCTCAGACAGGTGGCAAGGTTTTTCTGAGAAAGAGAGTGCCAGTGTAGTGGAGATATTTTCTCCCCCATTCCTGCACCAGTTCTAAAAAGTGTGCCCTCTTGATATGTGAGTCCTTCTCTTCTACCTTCATCTTCTCTACTCTCTTTATGTCCCATTTATGGAAACAGGTAAGTGTCCTAAGCATGTGGCTAGCTCTCACTGGTTCTCACTTGGACCAGGCTCAGGTGGTTTCCTGTACTCATCCTAGGATTCCATGCTGTAAACATCTACCTTTCCCCCTCATGGAATCTAGCTTTTCTGCTGGTGACGGGCTCATCAGTTCAATTCAGAAGTCCGTTTTGTGCCGAGATCCATAGAGTTCTCTCTAGATTGGAATAAAGTCAGTACATTGAGCCCTTTTGGACTTCTATGCCTGGTTCTCATCTGGCTCAGGATCCAGTTGACATTTGGCATAATTAATTGGCACTTTCAAACAATGACCATCATCAGATATGCTACTTTATCATGGGTCAGTGAGAGGAGGGCTAGTTCCCTTATTGCATTGGCAAAAGAAGTGTTTCACTGTTTCGTTTTATGGACTAAAGATCAGATGGTCAATCCAAGAACAAATTGGTGGCAGCAGGTGGCAGAAATCATGCAGCCCAATTCCAGCTGCAAACATCTGGCCTCTCTTTGACTCATTTAATTAAGATCAGTTCCCCTCACCTTCCTGAACCAGCTGCTCTGGAAAGAAGACCCACCAATTTATAGCACAGGAAAGAGAATTACCTGTATATCCTTAGCCAAGTCACTTCACCACTCAGGTTTGGACAGAGCCTGCCTCTTTTCTCCTGCCTACTTTCCTCCAAAAGTCTGCATTGCAAGATCCCTATGAGCAAACATACTTTTCTCTGCCAAGTCTTTGCCTCCAAATTGATCTCATGCTGTAGTCAGACCCCAAAGTGTCTCCCACCCAAATCCATCTCTACTGACATTGATAATCCTAAACTCTTTCCAGCTCTAGGACGCTATGGTACCCTGTGCCTAGAATCTCCTATGCACAGAATATCTTAACCATTAAATTTCCAGTCTAGGAGCCACTGCCCCACCCTAACATGAAGTTATAGAACTATAAATAATTCCCTAAAAATCTTACTTCTGCAGAGGTTAAACCCTAAAGGATCTGGGAAGACCCCCATGAGCCACCAAGTCCTAAAGGATTTGGGAAGACCCCCATTAGCCACCAAGTCTAAGGTCCTGGGAGGCAAAAGGGCAGTTACCACATGACTGATCCTGCACTGCAAAGGGTGGAGAACTGTGTCACCCAGGGTCAGACTGAAGGAAGAGACAAAGGAGGGACCAGGCCCACCCTTGTTATGCACACTCTTGCCTCATCACAAACTCATTTCTATGAGAAAGATGGGGGTCAGGGGAGAGAGAATGTTTGTCACAGTGAAATCAGGTAAAACACCATTTCTAAACCCCAGGCATTGGCCTACACTGTTCCACTGGGGTTGATTTGTATAACACCCAGGAAATGTAGACAGTGAGGGTTGGGGGTCACTGTCATGGGATTCAACCAGAAGGAAGTTCTCTCTATGCCTAGACATACATGACCTGACACTCCATGAAAGCTACTGGCTTCCCACTGAAGCAGAGCTCCAGAGACAGCAGAACCACAGTAGAGAGATCAGAATAACTTGAACAATTCTGAGCTAGGAGAAAGAAAACTAATCAATTGTCCTTCTCTGTGAAATATGGACAATTCAATAAAGCAGATGTTTTTACCCCAAGGTAAACATGGGAAATGTCACTGATGATCTCAGTCCCAAATGCTGATGTCATTCTGGCCTAGGGTCTTTTGACTGCTTTTTTCCTCCAGGCTGGACATGGAGCCCTGGTAGCGGTCTTAGAATACCATTCTCTGCCTCCAGTGTAGTTATTGTGCTAATTTTACCTTTGGCCGGTGGTAAAAGCCTTGGACTGGAAGCTGGAAACCCTAACAGTCTTGGTTCATTAGTAAGAAGAAGGAAATCTTTAACCTATTCTAAATCCCATTTCCTTACTTCAAAAAGTAAATGGATAAACCAGAATATCTCTAAGGTTCCTTCCATCTCCTAAAATATCTCTACTTTTATTCATTTTAAAGATACACAATGGTTTAATTGCTTGCCTGGCCACATTCAGGAAGCAGGGAAAGAGAGGCAAATAAAGAAGAATAACACCTTTTTCAAGACACCATTAAAAAGTAATTTATATTTCAAGACTTCCATTCTGTCTTCTTGGAAAGCCTGAAAGAAATTCCTTTCTTTATCTGGTTGCCAGACAACCTCTCTATTGAGGCTTTCATTTCCCCTCCCCCACCTTTTAAAAAAGAAAAAAAAAATCTGCCTTTAGATACCGGGTTAGGAAGAAAGCTGATTTTAGGTGTCCCTCAAGAAAAGCATGAATTAGAGCTGCCCATTAGTAGTTTGATTGCAATTGAAAGACTGTAAGGGACACACTTGAAGACAGCTAATGAAACTAAAAATTGCTAGTAGATACCCAGTGTAGAAGAAGCTGTAGAAAGGATTGATGATTAAATAGTACATTATATTTAGTGATTTGTATTTTGCAAAAATGTCTTCCCAAATAGCATTTCATCCTCATTTTTGCCTTTTGAGTAAGAAAGATAGTCTCTTTTTAACTGAGAAGAAAATTAGATCCAAGTGACTTGCCTTACTTCGCATACCTACATATCCACAGAGCAGGTTTACATGTCTTGGGGAAATGGATTCAGTGACCTCCAGGCTCCTTCCAGTGACCTCTGGAGCCCAACTTTCTTGCCTTGCCAACTCAGTGCTTGCCCTCATGGTGAGCATCTACAGAAGACAAAGAAAAGAATTTTGATCAATCAGCTACCCAAGATCAGAAGCCCAGGAAGGAACAGGACAGAGAAAGATGGGAAGATATTGGGCTGATCAGGCAGTGTAACTCTAGGAAGAAAAATCTGGGTTTACTCAGAAGGGCAAAGAGAATCACACATGCCCTTGGCTCAAGCTACTGCCTGGTCCCTGAGAAAAAATTATCTACTAGGCAATCAGAACATCTTCACTTGTTAGGACTCAGTGAGATATTTTAGAAAGAAATAGAAACAAGCCCAATGTAAATGAAGACACAGCCTAACTCAGCTGTGTGATTTTACTTTGGGTCCCTAGCACCACCCTGCCAGCTGCAGGACTAAAGACCACTTGTCACATTGTAATTCATTTGTTCATGTGTCTTATTTTCCTATTAGAAAGTAATCCATTAAGGACAAAGACTGATGAGGCTCAGGTAGTTCTAATAGGCAGGAAGAGACCACATTCACTCACTCTGTAAGATCATATGCCTGGTTTATTTGGCCAAGAATTCCAGAAGCAGCAGGGCAGCCACTCAGAACAGAGGCAGAGGCAACAGCCCACAGAAGAGCTCCCCTTGGTGCCCAGAGCTCCCGGAGCCAGGCGTAGTCTTTTCTTCCCCAGGATTAGCATCATTATTCAAGAATATGCACATCTGTAATCCCAACTATTTGGGAGGCTGAGGCAAGAGGATTGTAAATTCAAAAACAGTCTGGGCAACTTAGCAAGACCCTATCTCTAAATAAAAATTCAAAAGGACGGGAAGTGTAGCTCAGTGGCAAACCTTCCCTGGGTTCTATCCCCAGTACCAAAAGAAAAAAGAATATGTGCATATAATACATGACCTTGATAGAAAATATTTCCAAAGAGAATATTTCCAAAAAGTCATCATCTTTTTGGTTCTTAAGTCAAACCCAGTACTGGCAAGGCCACATCCAGAGGTAGAAGTAAGATGAGATAGGACAGCAGACAGGAGAAGCAGGTATTCAGCTATTCCTGGAAAATATCTCTGGTTCCAAGGTCCCCAGCAGGCTGATAATTCCTACCTTTTTTCCACTGCCCGTAGAATGTCTGCTCTGGAGTTTGCATATTCTATATAACTTCTGGCCAATGGTTTGTACAGTCGAAAATGCACTTTACATGCATTTTCAAGTGAACTACTGTAGTTGACTCTTGACTGAGTTTCTATCTTAACACCTTTTCTGCTCCCATCTTAATGACACAAATCTGAGTCCAGGAGACATTAAATAACTGAAATGTTAACCCAGCTAGATAGCAGTATAACCCAGTTGTTCAAGCATTAATTCAGTTTCTTTTCCTGTGTATCATATAACTCTTTTCCTTCTAGACCCTACAATGGTTTCCTATGACTTAACACATCAAATTTAAATATTTCTACTTGGACTTCCTATCCTCCCATCCATCTTTTCCAGCATTGACAATTCTCTGCTAGCCGAGCATACCTGCCCATCATCTCCTCATTCTTTCCCTTGTATGGCCAGGCATTAAAATGTTCCCATGCCTCTCTCTACAAATTCATATCTCTTTTTCCCTCTTGGAAACACAGGTCAGACATTACCCCCTGTAAGAAACCCAGTCAAACTAGCATCACTTTCCTGGTCTCACTCTGGCTCTCCTGCCTTGGAGTTTCAGCAGTGTTTCTGTTCTCTTTGTGGGGTGCCAGGTTTACACTGGCTAATCTATAGCAGGTGCTTAGTAAAGATCTGTTGAGTGATGAATGAATAAATGAAGTCTGTGGATTCAGTCTCTGAGTGTCCCTTCATCCCTGTTCTCACTGTCATGGCCTCAGGCCCTCTCATTTTTCCTCCTCTGGACCCTCAAAAGTTTCTCCTAAGAGCTTCCTCCTCTCCCTTCCATCCTCCCTTTAGTCATACTCCACAGCGCTACCTGAATGAACTTTCTGAAAGTTTTATTCCCATGCCTTTGGGATAAAGTTGAAAGCTCTTAGCATAGCATTCAAGACTCTTCACAATCAAGTCTCAAGGAGTCCTCACTTCCCACTATTGATATATCCCTATGTGAGTTAACCCTTCAAGCACAGGGTATATATAGGCTTGCATTTCTGAGTCTTGCTAATGCTGCTCCTTTTGCCAACAGCATCCTCTCCTATCCCTACCTGATGATTTTTTTTTTTTTTCTCACATTTTGATGTAGATCACAAATTTTATCGCTACAACCAGAAGGGCTGCTCTGCTCAACTCCAGGCTAGCCCTGCTCTTTGGACCCCCACAGCTTAAGTCTGCCCACACTGAGCACAGTGCATTATAATTGCTGGTCAATCTCCCTTCTTTCTTTAACAGCTTCTGGAAAGCAGGACTAAGTGTTCCTGTCTTTTACATCTCCAGCCCTATTAGAGTACTTAGCTCCTGAGATGCTCTCAGTGTTGCTGAATAAGTGAACAAAGCATCTTGTTCACACCGTGTTAATTTGCATTTTCTATGAAGCATGCACTTTAGAACTGAAAGAAATAATAGAAAATATCTTTTGTAGCTTGCTCATTTTGTAAATGCAGAAACTTCAGCCCACAAGAATTTATAGTGACTTCCTCAAGGTCACAATGAGCCAGGGAGGGGCATTGGCCCCTGGTAATCCGATTCATACCATCTTCTACTTTATCATACACATAAAGTCATGAGACCAAAATACAGAATAAACACCTCCTAGGTACAAAACAAACAAAGTTTCTTTTGCATTTTACTAAAAGGGCTCAATACCCTCACTTGAATTTAGCGAGTATGGCTGACTGGATGACATTTACAGACCTGTGGTTCTGCTGGGCAATTGTGCACTTGCCTCTTGATATCAGTTTGAAGTGCATTTTAGTGAGCTGACTCAGTTCATTTGAAATTTTTAAAATTTTTCAGATCCATCAGTGTCCTTAAAACTCTCCTTAGAGGGGCTGGGGATGTGGCTCAAGCGGTAGCACGCTCGCCTGGCATGCATGCGGCCAGGGTTCGATCCTCAGCACCACATACAAAACAAAGATGTTGTGTCCGCCGATAACTAAAAAAAAATAAATATTAAAATTCTCTCTCTCTCTCTCTCTCTCTCTCTCTCTCTCTCTCTCTCCCTCTCTCTTTAAAAAAAAAACTCTCCTTAGAATGATGAATTTTGATTTTGATAGAGTTAAAGAATTATGGACACTAACTTCATCGAATGCCCAAAAGGAAACCATAAAGTTCCCAACTTAAGCAATTAACCCAAACACCAGTGTCTAGCACTTCCATTCAGACTTTTGTCTCAAAATATGATGCTGAAGATAATTTGTACTTCTCAGATGGGAAAAGTCAAAGAAAGATGATAATAGCCATTCTCTTAGGAATAACAGACACATGGCAAGGGAAAGGAGCTGGCATCATCAGTCAATGGGAAAATGGGGCACTCAGATTCTTTTATTTTTCAGTCTTCTACAACACTTTGACACAAAAGGAAGTGCTCATTTTCAGGGGAAAAATTAAATAAGTGTATACTTTACTCCTTTGAGATTTGCAAGGCAATGTACCCTTTGAGGTCATTACCCCTTCCTGTCAGTTGCTGCCATCAGCATCAGTTTGCATTCTTTTAACAGAGAATGAGTGTCTTAAAAGGTTCCAAGAATTTTGTTCAAGTAAATACACAACAAAGATTTTTCAATCACTTGCCAAAGGAAGAGCAATGGCCACTTCAGTGAGATTGAGTAGCATTTAGCAGTGCATTCACGCACCTGTCTATGCACAGCCTGTGAGCAAGGAGTTGATCTTAATGCTGCTGCTAATACACTCCATTTCCACTACTTTGTCCTGCTTACGGTTAAAACAGGCGTCAGTAGTCACATTACTGTCATTTTGTGCTATCTGAAAGTTAAATCATAATGAGCTTTGAGATTGTTAGTTGTTTCTCTCTTGTTTCTGCAGAAACGCAGGCTCCCTTTTCATTTTAAAGGATCTGAGCCTCCAGGTTTCTATGATTGCCTCTCACGCCTTCTCTCTTCTTTTATTCTCTTCTCTTCTTTGGCTCAGAAGGCAAACTCATTACCAAACCAAATGTATCAGCCTCCCACGCAGAATCTGGGGGAGAAAGATATCCTGTCTAATACAGAGGAGCCATTTCAGAGGCTAGCCACGGTCCACGGCTTCACTGGCCTGTGGAATGCTTCAGTGGAAAGGAACCCGACTGAATATGGAACTGTCCTTACGGAACTGAACAAAGTCACTGACGGTGGGAAAAAGCTACTTCTGTGGGAGCCATGGGATACCCCATTCAGTTTATAATCTAAAAATTTAAATATGATAATGATGCTGCTGATGATGATGATAATACCTACATAAGCATGTAGCTTGTGCCAGACCCCATGTCATATAAACACCCATAGGCAATATACAAACGTCGTGGCCATGCAGAGCTACACAAAATTCATGTGTCTTTATACCCATCAATTCTACAAACACTTCTCTGTTCAGGCAGTACTCTTTCCCAGACTGTATTAGAAACTCCTTTACAACATGTAAAGCTTTCCTTTGCTCACCCAGGTAAAACTGGTTGCTGCTTCCCATATCACTTTTATAGTAGTTGTCTCATTGTTGTCATTTTTTATCCAAATATAAATTCTTAGAGGGCAAGAACTTCATCTTAAATTTCTTTTCATGTCTATAACCTAGTATCAGGCCTCCTTTATACTAATGGTTCAATAACTGAAAGCTGAATTAAATTGAACTTCTCTTATACAACTGTTGGCCCTATTGGTCTCGTCTCTTACTACTCAAAGGGGTAAAGGCTCTATGTGACTAATATTAGGGACTTGCTTTAAATTAATCTCTTTTGTGTTTAATAATCATTTGCAATAACCTAAAACTTATTTCCCTTTTTCACCAACCAACATAACAGATTAACTCTATCAGTGCTCTAAAATATGTGGGAGTTCACACATCTGCAAAATTTTGCAATCACATATTATTTCTTTAGGTTTGCCCAATATTAAGTGTATTATATTTAAAATTCCTTTTAAATAATTATAATGGATATATAAAACTTATATTATTATTAAAAATAATAATTACTTATAATTATTAAAAATAATTATAATAGAAATATAGAACTTTAAATTGACCTTGGAATTTCAGCTGAATAGATACATACATAAAAATATACAGAAAATATTTCCTTCTCAGTTTTCAGATGCAGAAGATGAGTAGCGGAAGGAGTTTGATAGTGTTTCACAATTAGAACTGCTAAAGACCTAAAAACATTCTCTAATTAGTTTTTCTTCCTATTTCTGGGTGGCAGAACCATATGGTTGCCCATTCATTTTAAAGATGAAGAGAATAAAGCACAGGGGGTTAAATGACTTGCTGGAATTACCCAAATCATCACCTTTCTGGTTATAAAAATAGCAGTAAGCATTTATTAGGATTTCCTGTGTGGCAGACGAAATGCTAGGTATTTATATGAATTATATCATTTAGTCTTCACATCAGTATCATGAAGTAAGTGCTATCCTATATCTTCAATTGTAATATGCTTTTTTTTTTTTTTTTTTTTACATTTTAACAGCTCTAAAATTGATGAGCTTCACAATCAATGTTGTGTGGTAGTTAAATTGGCAGCAATTTTTCTTCCTTAGTTGTACTCTAGATTCAAGGAAATACAGTATCAGCTTCATTCTTTGCAGGTAAGGAAACTGAAAATAAATAAGTGAAGAAGCCTGTCCAAAGTCATGTATCTCATGAGTGGCTGAACTAGAATTTGAACCCAGGGAGTTGGAGTGTGAACACATGTTCTCAGCTATCTGCAGACCCACTTTCCATAGGTCATTGCCACTCAGTCTGAGTTGCCAGTGTGGTAATGAATGCTCTGCACTAGTCCATGAAACCTGCAGCTTCTTTGATTGCTGGTGTTGCTGAGAAGAGTGATAAATGATGAATAAATGAAAAAAAATGAGTTTCTCTTGATCTATGACCTTCAATGTCATTGGTTCTCCTTCAGTGATACAAAGCATCTAAACAGAAAGAGTAGGTGGGAGGTGCCTATTTTTCCTAGAAGGTAGAATTAGTTGCACCATCTCCATGGAGTCACACCTCTTACTTTATTCCCCAGTTCTGCATCTTCCTTTTGCAAAGGTAGCCAAGGAAGAATTCACCTCTGATTAGATCATCACCTTCTGTGAACTTACTCTATTCCCTAATGTAGAACCTGGCTTTTCTCTAAACTGGAAATCCTTCTAAGACCACAGAAAAGTTTTCATTATTGGTAGTGCTTTAGAAAACAAACTTGGTAGGCTGGGGTTGTGGCTCAGTGGCAGAGTGCTTGCCTTGCACATGTGAGGCACTGGGTTTGAGCACCACCTAATAATAAATAAACAAAATAAAGATATTGTGTTCATGTATAGCTAAATATATATATATATATATATATATATATATATATATATATTTTATATATATATATGAAAAGAAAAGAATAATATATATATGAAGAAAACAAACTTGGCAAGGCTTAGGAACTTGTCGATAACAAAATGGACATGTATTTTTCATTAGTAGAAGTCAGAATGCAGTTGTATCCTGGAATTGGAATGTTAATGGCTAGGAGAGAGAAGTCGTTGATTGGGGCAGCAGTGCGACTAATTAGGTTTTCTTTTGTGAAAGAATTTGTTTGTATTGATTCATTTATGTCTCCCCCTGCTTGGGAAGCCTGCCCAGACTGATAAGTGATAAGAAGCTGGCAAAGCAGTTCAGCTGGCTCTTTGGGGATACATGTATCTCTTGGCCAAATCAAGTGTGCAAGTTCAGAATGACTAGATCACTCTTGCTGGTGTCCTTTACCTGCTCAGACATAGGCCAGTCATATAAACTATCCCTGCTGGCTGGAGTTGGAAGACCTAACACCAGCAGTGTCCTAAAAAAAAACATTGGAGAGACTTCAAATACTCAGGAAGGTTATAGGTTAACTTCCAGCAAAGAGCTTCATCCAAAGGAAGAGGAGTTTGTTCTTTGGCCTTCACAGCCTGCAGTGCAAGTATCCTTAAGTACATATGTTATAGAGAGAGGCTCAGATAATAGAGTCTCAAACTCTGAGTTAAAAAGAGCCTGTACTTTCCTGATTAACCATGCAGGGTTCTGTCCTATTCCTTATGATGGGGAAAACTCCTTCCCCTTCTATGTTTAACCTTTACCAGCATAGGTTAAACATAGGTTAAAGGATAGGTGGCAGAATCTCTCCAGTGACAGAACTCTGCACTACTGTTAACCAATCAAAAATCATGCAGACATGGCATCAATCACAACCTCGATCATGGATCTGCTTTTTAGAGCTCTGCAATGGGAATTAGCAGGGATGAATTTCAGATATGGTTTTGTAACTAATTAAATCTACCCAGAGTCAAGTAACTGATTTCCTCTGGACCTGCATTTCCTTATTAGCAACGTCTCATATGTAAAGATGATGCCAGTAAATTTATTATCTTTACAGCTCATGCAGAGTCATCTCCATCCCCCTCCAAAAAAAAAAAACAAACAATATTTTTTACTGAGTTATCTGAACTCTTTTGCCCAGAAATCTTTGTCTTCAGTTCACACCAGTATCAAGATGTGGACAAGGGTCTGAAGTGCAAGCCATGAAAGGCATTTATTTCTGTACAAATCAGGCTCAGAAAGGTTTAGTAATTGGCCCAAAGCCAACCATAAATAGTGGAAATGAGATGCTAATCCAGGTGTGTCCCAATCCCAGATTCTCCCCCTTTATCACTACTCTATTTCTTGGTATTATAGACCTTTCAGAATGGAGGACTTCAGCTGGACATGCTGCAGAATTTACAAAGTTAACTACCCAAGATAGAAAAACGTAGAAGCTTCTAATGGTACAGCAGGAGGATAGATTGCACGAAGGCCAACTCTAGCTTGAATCAAGAGGGCATAACATAGGAAAGGCTGCCAGTCCAGGTTCAAGAGACCACAAAGAAAACAATTTCATCCCAATACTTTTTGAGCAGTTTTAGGACTCAAATAGAAAGGACTTTGTCATCTCTGTAAGGGCCACCTAGTCCTTGAACAGTTGTGATCCAAATAAGAAAGAATTTGTATTGATTAAAGTTTTTGTTTACAAACAATAGAAACTGATGATAGCTAATTTGAACCACAATAAAAAAGAAACTCTGTTCAGGACATGAGGCAGTTCACAAAAATTAAAGAAATACAGGATCTTTTCCCTTAAAGTAGTCATAAACAAAGGCATCTTAGGCAATGTCAATAACAGAACTAACGGACAGTCACTTCAGGTCATTCCTCCAACTTTTTCTCTCCTACAGTCAATCTGTTTAAGATTTACACTCCACAGGAGAGTATATGACTGGCCTGGCTTTTAATGTGCCATGCACGCATGCGTATTGTGCACCTGAGTGCACTAGAAGATGGCATGATACTTCAATTGGAAATCTCACCAAGAGTTGAAGGCAATATGGGGTGGGTAGTTGTTAATAGCTGGAGGGAAAGATTGAAGGATGGCAAAAGCAGTAGATGTCCAGTATAGGGTCCCAGACCAGGTGATCTACAATAGGACTAAAAGGAAAGATCTTGTGTCTTTGTAGGAGCTGCATCTAAGAAGTTCAGAGCACCAAGAGAATCCATGCAAGCAAGCTGATGCTCAGTAATGAAAGAAACTCAGAAATCAGACACTTATGATTTCAGAACAAGTAGATATCAAGCCTGGACAGTGTAACAAAATTTTACCCCAGCCAGAATCATCATAAATAGTTCTTGCTATGGAGGAGCCCATCCACAACCTGGCTACCAGCCTGGAAAAGGGGGTACAGGTGGGGGGTGCTATTTGGTTTAGGAGTTGGATAATGGAAAATAAAATAGCAAATCTTGCCAATGACAAAATAGAGAAAGCTATCTCTATCTTGAAACAATTAGTTCTGCCTTCAGAGAATAGATGGGCCCACTGCCAAACAGGGCAGGAAGTATCCCTGAGAGCCTCTAGTTGTGCACCAATGCACATGCACGCACACACACACACACACACACACACACACATGACCCTGGGGTAAAACCAGCAAAGAAATCTATCGTCTTCAGTTTCTCACTACCTCATTTTAAGAAATTGGCCTTCAAATTCTCCTCCCCTGTGATCCTTTTATACATTAACAAACTGATTCACAATATGTTATGCTTGAGCATTTAAAGACCTATTATCTTTTATTACAACTCAGAAATAAAATATTTGATTGTAAAATGTAGTAAAAAAAAAAAGAGCATTTTACTTTGTGTCAGGAGAGTTGGGTTCATGAATCTAGGCTGGACTTTCCTCTCTAGACGAGTTTCTTTCTTGCACCCAGATACAACAGGGTGGTATGCATGGTGAGGAGCAGTGCTTGGTCATCTTACTTTCTCCATGGCCACTCCCCTCCAATGCTCTTACCAAGCTGCTCTATCTTATAGATAAATCACATCCATCTTTCAGGGCCAGCCCAAGCAAAGGCAATGTGGAATAGAAGAAGGTATTAGATTCTTAATTGCCTCAGTTCAAATCCCACCTGTACCACTGAGGACCAAGAAAGCCTCTCAGCTGCTCTGTTTCACCATCTATAAAATGGAGGTAATCATGCCTCTTTTCAACAAGTGTGTGAACTATAGAAGTTTATATGTAAAGAAATGCTCCAATAGCCATTATCATCATCTCT
This sequence comes from Callospermophilus lateralis, assembly GCF_048772815.1. Taxonomy (NCBI): domain Eukaryota; kingdom Metazoa; phylum Chordata; class Mammalia; order Rodentia; family Sciuridae; genus Callospermophilus; species Callospermophilus lateralis. The sequence goes on along the minus strand of NC_135307.1, from coordinate 65,054,512 downwards.
CCCCAAACCCTTCCCTTTCCAGCCCTTTTCACAGTGATCTCTCCTTTCTCGCCATAACTTTGATATGAATTCTCCGTATTATTTACATAGTTATCAAGTGCGCTGGGCTGCTAAAATGTTACCTGGCTTCTTCTAACATTTTTATCAAAAATTTCACCAATTTATTGTTCAAAAAAAAAATCTGTTTGACAATGTGTGACCTGGTATGTTCTTTTTCCAGGAAGTGTCCTGCTAACTGAACTCCTCCATCATCATTAAGTCCTATCACTTAGCAGCGTGAGTAAGTTGTTTTTTAAAAAAGCCATTTTGAGTAAGTAGTTTATAACTCTACCTGAAAAAATCCAAATCTTTCCCTTTTTTTCCTTTTCAAATTGACCAAGACATATGCTATTCAGTTATGCTTTTCACTGGTGAACCCTGAAATAAACACTTTCTTCCCTGCTATATAGTTAATCACTGCTCTTTCCCTGCCTGTGCCATCTCCAGCCTGGCAGTCCTTGTCCTAGTTGTGCACGTTACCTTCTACATTTCAGTTGCACTCAGCATTGAGAATCATTAACCCAGGAGAAGCAAAGAAGTGGGTGGAAATAAGAAATCCTGCCCACATCTCCCCTTTCATACCTCCCCAGGCACCAGAGTCCTCTAAAGAGTTACTGAACTTTGGTCTCAGTTTCATTCAATTTGGACCAAAAGTTCACCAACAGCTTCCTCATTTGAGTCATAAAAATAAAACAAAGAGTGAGCAAGTGTAGAGCCCTAATACCAATTCATCAGGTTCAGGCCAGAGTCACAATCTGGTTTTCATGAAAGAGATGAAAGGTCATGGCTGATAATTTCCCTGGGTGGGCGGGGAGATGAAGTCTGCAGGCTGTTTCTGCAGAGTGTGATTATTGTCAGGTATCTGAAAACAAATCCCTAATAGTTGAGCAAGATCAAAGGACCATCCATCAAAGCTAAAACTCCATGCAGTTTACTAGGTGTCATGTCCTGTGTCCACACCCTGGAGACTCTGCACAAGAGGACACAGACCTCACCCCTTCTCATAGGTGTACATCAAATAATACCCCAAGGGAAGAAAGGAGAAAGGAAAATCAAGGTCTCTGAGAGCTTTATAGTCTTTTGAGACCCCAAAAGAATCCTACATTCTTCTTCCTTCATTTCTTAGGACAACTCTAGCTGACACAAAAAAATAAGTTCACCGTTCTTACTCTTCATAAAAGAGTAATACATTGAATGCCAGCAAAGATATTACACAAGGTATAATTAGAGCCAATCTCTATTCTGTGGAGTCACATTCAGAAGGGATGAACCACTGAGATACAAATGGAAAAAATATAGAAAGCTCAGGAGAAGTAAGTTCCAGTTGTTTTACCTATGTTTTCTTGTCTGATGGTTTCTCCAACTGAATTGCAGGAGAATACTGAGCTCTGCACACAAACACTGCCTTGAGTATAGCAGGTGCTTCAAGAAGTGGAGGAAGAGAAGTTTGACTTTGTTTTACCTATTCTTGAATGTCAGATGAAAACACAAGGAGTTTGCCCTGATCACAGATGATAGGCAGATTGGAAAAAAAAAAAAAAGAAACATGATGAAGGTCAAAACTGTGACCGATGGACAACTTTCCACTGCATTTCCTTCGGAAGCAGAAAGCATGCTATCAAGGATGGGGGTGAATACAGATTCACAGCAGACGCAGCATTGCAATTAAGGTCCATGCAAGAAAAGATCTTTCTCCACGTGGCCTCCAAGGCCAAGTGCCAAGTAGAAAGGAACAATGGATTTCTCCCAAAAAGAACTTGGTGGAACAATAGATGATTTTTATAGACTCAAGGTTATAAGCCCAGATATATTTTCCAATAAGAGCAGAAAAATAGGAGGTATTTTGAATACTGCCAAACATTGCGACACCTTTGCCATAGAAATCTTGTCTTAATTATAAAAACATTTCAGAAATGAAGTGCTTCTTTACAGCACAATTTCCCAGTATTTTTCATACAACAAAACCAAATATTGCTGAATTTAAAAGAACCAAAACTCATATAGTCCAATTAAGTTTTCAAGGGAGGTATTTCATTTGGAAACTGGATCCTCATTTCTTAACAATATTTGGGGCTCTGCTACAATTAACCTTGCACTTTCTAATTGGGTTCAGACCCTCTTCCAGGAAGTAACCCTCAAAATGCAAAATTAGAATGAGATCTCTCTGGGAGGGCAGTCATACCAGGAAGAATGTTCCAGGGAAGAATCCCTCCAGGAAATAAATCCACACATTTCAGTGACAACAGTTGAGAAATGTTCTCAACAGACTTGCAGTGAAGCTGCCACTAGGAGTGGGAGGGGGGATGTCACTGCCTGTCAGACACACAGCTTTTACTTTGGTTTCTTAGGAAAATAGTACATGCCCTTTCTGCTTCCCACTGAGAATGAATTACTCTTGCCTGCGCTCAAGCAGAGAGAGGCTGACTGGGCTGGGAGCACTGAGCTACAGCCTATTAAACTGAAGTTGCCTTGAAAGTTGGTTAATGACAAAGAAAACTCAGTGTTTCCATCTAGACATCTAAACTCAGATACAAAAGGAAAAATGTCTGTGCAGGAAAATGCCTTCATTTTACAAATTTGATTATGTTACTGATTTGACAGCTATAAATTCTTGAAGCCATTGAGATAAAAATAAAAACCTGACTTGAAAAATTATTAAATCTCTATTCCATGAGAGTTTAAATGTATGCACATATGCATCTATGCAAAGATGCTCAAAAACTGTGACTTTCCTGGAGGTCAAGCTGCACACAGCCTTAAGTAAAGGAGACAGTTTACCTTTCCTCTACTCTATATCATTATCATTGGTTTTGACATTTACATAGCCCTGCTCTTCATAAGCATTCCCATCAGTTGGCTTCAGAAGTAACCTTCTTGGAGAAATCAGACCAGAGAATGTCAATCTGCAAATGAGACACAGAGAGGATAAGTTATTCGCCTAGCATCTTAAATGAAGAAACAATATATGAGAACATACTTCTTAAGCAAGAATTGAAAATAGTTATATAGTCATCCTATTCCCAATCCCAGTTGTGAAACAGGCAATGTCCACTTAGACATTTTTCAGGTCAAACTTGTAGCAGCTTTAATACTCAAATCCTAATATGTTTCTCTTTATTCATTATAACAATCAGCTGTGGATGCTTCTAAAGTGAATTTTTGAATCAGAAATAACATTAATGTAAAAGACTACATACTTGGAATTATCCTCCCATATATTGGTCTTACAAAGCCTGGTGATGTTGTTTAATTAACATTCAAAGCCCATGTCATTTTTGTTTATTTTAAATAAGTAAGAGTTGGTCATTTAAAACAGTCACACAGTTTTAACACAAAAGAACAATTTCAACTTTCTATAATTTAGTATTATCCTTTAATATAAAAAGAGAAAATTTTTAAAAAGAAACTCAACATTGTGTGTCAAGAGTTGCCAATTGTGGAGCACCATACAATAAATGTTACTTAGTGTTGATGATGATAAAGGTGATTAAATGATGAGATTGTTGTTATATCCACAGAGAAAGCATCAAGGTTCATTTCTGATCCTTAACTTTTAATCATATCAACAATCACCCTCTGACTAATCCCAAACTGGTTTTGGAAATGTCAAAGCTACAATATAGCTGCCTGCCTGGTCTGAAAAGTCTAAGCTCTTGACTAGGGATATACTGACCACAGAACATACATTTTAGTGGGGTGACAGGAAGTCAGTCACTTAACTGTTCTTTGATCTTAGAACTTATCAAATGGTAGAAAAATCCAGAATGTCAAAAAATTTCACTGGAAATGACAAGAGACTAACTTGTTCTTTTCTCAAGCAAAGGACACCGAAGACATCTAGTTCCTTTTCAGAATCGGAACATCCAATAACCTGCAGTGATTTTAGCCAGGTACAAAACATGAACATTTTGAACTCAGATTATAACCCATTAAAGAGTTCCTATCTGAAATTCTGCAGCAATCATGAAAATAAGTACTAACTCACAAACCTCAAGCCTAGAGGAAGCCAGGAAAAAAACCTGCAAATAGCTATTTCTGGTTTCTTTCTTTGTTTTGTTCCTATTAGTATCTGTAGACATAGCCTAAATTATCCCAAAGAGCATACAAAGAGCACCCTCACCCCATTCGGAGGCCGTCTTTTCTTTTTTGTAAGACTTTTTAAATTGTAGATAGACATAATACCTTTATTTATTTATTTTTATGTGGTGCTGAGGATCAAACCCAGTGCCTCACATGTGCTAGGCAAGCGCTCTACTGAGCCACAACCCCAGTCCCAGAGGCCCACCTTTCTGGTGCAATATCCATTCCACCATTACCTTCAAGTATTTACTTCCTTAACTCATGCTGTTGCCTCTCTTCTAACCCTTACCACATCCCCCACATTGCTTGTCTAGCTTAGTCATTGAACAAATAACCAGGAAACTCTCTCATCAATAGCCATTCCTAACACATGCGTAAGGTTGTGTGGTGTGGTGAAAGGGCCACAGACTGGGCAACGAGGCTGTGGGCTTCACATTTCAGTTCATCATGATTGCAAGCATTGTCCTTGGCCCTAGAAATATGGAAGTGAAAATCCAAGGCCCTACTGTCATAGAGTTAGATTCTAGTCGTGGGAGTAGGGGAAACAGTCAAGAAATAAGCACAGATGATATATTAGGTAACATTTCAGCTGAGTTTTGAACAGAACAAGGCAAGGAGTCATTCAGGCCTGTGCAAGCACAGCAGAAGGAACAATAATGAAATCCTGGAGAATAGGGGGTGCTTGACATGTTCTAGGAAGAGCTGAGAGGTCAGTGCCTGGCGCAGCAGGAGTAAGGGGGACAATGGTGGCCATGAGGTCCAGGAGGTAGCAGAGAGCCAGATGGTATGTAGTCTTGCAGGCCACAGTGAGAATATGGGATTTCACATTTCACTAGAGTGAGAAGAGATTGTAGGTTTTTGTCCAGAGGAATGACATGATCTGATTTATATGTTTAAAAGATTCCTCTGAGGTGTATATATTAGGCAAGTGGGGCAAAGGCAGAGGCAAGGAGAACAATTAGGAGGTCACTGTAGTCTAGACTACAATGACAAGTGATGATTGGTAGGATTAGCATGGTAGCAGAGGAAGTGTCAAAAGTTAGTATTCTGATTATATTGTGAAGACACTGTCTCCAGGAGTTTGCTAATGGATGAGGTGTGTAGCAAGGCAGAAAAGAGGGGTCAAAGATACCTACCTCAACTTGGAGAATGAGAATGCTGACACCATTGCCCAAGGATAGGGCAGCAGTGACTAGAACTTACTTGAGTAAGTTGACTCTAGTAAGTAAGTTTACTCTAGTAAGTAAACTTACTAGAGTAAGTTTGAGAGGAGGGAAAAGAATCAAGATTTGTTTTGGACATGACTTTGAGCTGCCTACTGGAAATCTGAATGAAGGTATCAGGTCAGTTTAGATATGAGATTTGGTTCCCCCATCTGTAAAACAGAGAGATTTGAGCTAGAGATAGAAACTGGGGAGATTTAGCAAATAAAAACAAAGGACTGAAAAAACAGTTGCTGTTTATCTGAAATTCAAATTTAACTGGGCATTCTGTATTTAATCTGTCAATCCCAAGGGTGAAGCTGACGGAGATCACATAAAAAGTTAGAAGGATAGAGGGAAGAGAAGTAGCTGAAGGGCCCAAGAATTAAGCCGTGGGTCACTGAAATAGTGAGAGATGAGAAAGGGGAAAAGAAACAAGTGAAGGAACTAGAAGGAAAACAGAAAACACAGTGTTTAGAAACCGAGAGAAAAAGTGTTCCAAGAAGGAGGGGGGTGATTGTGCCAGTTGCACTTAAGAGTGCCGGATTTGCAAAATGCAGGTGGCATAGGGGAAAGGAAGGTCTGACTGGAGCAGGTTCAAGAAAAAATGGGAGGAGAGAGACTAGTGAGAACAAGAGCAGACAATTCTTTTAGGGTTTTACTCTAATGGAACATAACATGGGTCAGTAACTGGAGGGTGATTTGGGGTAAAAGGAGTTGAGTGGGTTTTTGTTTTGTTTTGTTCTGTTTAGATAGTGGTCATCAGCTGATGCAGGTGATTGAAGTGACACCCTGTCCCTAGAGTAGCTGGCTACTTAGCACCAAGAAACTGCTTCTCTCCTGGCATGCAAACATGGAGCTTCAGCAGCCAGGTAAGTGTGGAAGAGTCACTGTGGTTCCCAGAACAGACTGCCCAAGATGCATGCAGTAGACTTTATCCCCAGGAAGTACTACTGTCTCTGGGGTGAAAAGGGCTTCTGCACTTAGGTCTCCTGCCCCTGGAGCATTTGGTGGAACTGTGTGACTGAGCACAGAGGATGCTACTTTCTGTGACTTCTAGAAAACCAGAGAAATCTAAAACAATGGCTAGTTGTCTCTTTAGCAATTAGAGCTTTTATTTCTGTTTGCTGTTGTTCTTGGTTGTTTTGTCGTTGTTTTTGTTGTTGTTTTCAGTTTGCTTTGGGTTTTGTACTGGGGATTGAACTCAGGGACACTTAACCACTGAGCCACATCCCAAACCTTTTCATTTTATATTTTGAGACAGGGTCTTGCTAAGTTGTGGGATTTTTGTTTCTGGATAGGGACAGTCATCATGAATCTGATATTACACAAATTTTTACTCTTCAAATGTTTAGGGCTTCAAGGAGCTAACACTGGATTGTAGGACTATCCTTGAAGTGTTCAGTGGTAGGGACAGAGGACTTGACCATGATGAAGGAGGTGACCAGGGGAGACTCAAAATCCAATAAAAAAAAAAATCAGCAGCAGAGTTGGCATCCAGGTACTCCATGAGTAATGGGACCAGAAGTTTCAGCAGGGTAAGAGGAGAGGCACCAGTGAGTCTAGTGACCTGGACTGACAGCTGATTTGACATAAGGCACCTGCCCTCTGGATCCTCCCAGACACTGTGTTCTATCAGTGCTCAGAAATGTAATTCAAGAGTTTGAACAGGAGTCTTCAGTATCCTTAGACAATATGTATGCTTTTTATTATGGTCAAAATAGGCTTCACATTTAAGAATATGTATATTATCTTTCTGGTACTTTCTTGGGAATGGGAGAATCTGAATTATATTACCCCTGATCTATTTTTAATATTTTCTATACCAAAGTTTTATGATTTAGAAAGTTTACTAGAAATTGGTGGTCCCTCAATGTTCATTTTATTAATTCTTCCACAGAAACTTGGTAATAACTCCAGTTTGTACTTTGTATTAGCATTTATCCAGTTGTAAATATAACAACAAAGTTTTCTTTGACCTATTTAATTCAATATATATTTACCGTGTCACTAATTTGGGTTTTGATAAAATGCCTTATACTAAAGGCAAGGAGCCTGCTTCACATTTTGTTCCTGTTCAGAGAACATTTCCTCTGATGGATTAGATGTGTCTATGATGCTTTGTGATCAACATCGATGTTGAAGGTTTTTTTAAAAATGGGATATTGCAATGTGCTGTATTCTAATAGAGATGATTAAGGAAAGAGAAGGAAACTGATCATGCAGAAAAGAGAATGTTCAATTGCAAGGTGCTGTCCTTGTGTAAGTGAGGTTGGGGGTGTCAAGCAGAAGGACTCGGCTTCAGAGATGCAGTGACAGTTCACCCACAGCAACAGTAGTGAAGCCGGTTTGTAAGTACAGACGTGGCTAGGTGGTGAGTTCTGGTGGTGAAAGAACGTGGAATTTATCTTCTGCTTGCTTGTCTCTTCTCAGTGAATGGAAAAATTCAACCAGGAGCTGAAAGTGAAGAGTAAGGAATATTAGAGGCCAGAGGAGAATGACGGTCTAGGATGACATGATAGTCTAGGAGGGAAGGAGGGAGGAGCTGACGATGGCAAGGCTATAAGATTGGCTGACTGTACCATTCTGCTTGAGATTTGTGGTAATTAATTCAGAGAAGGATGGTGGGAAAAGAAAGAAGTAAGGGAATTGAGGATGCATGAAATGAATTATTTGTAGTGGGCGATAGACTCTAGTCCTGTGTCTCTCCAAAATTCCTGTTGAAACCTACTCCCCAGAGTGTTGCTATTAAGTGTGTGTGTATTGGGGGGGAGGCTTTGAGAGGTAGCTAGGTCATTAAGGCAGAGCACTCATGAGTGGGATTAGTACTGTTATAAAAGAGGCCTGAGGGAGCTAGTTCACCCCTTCCACCATGTGAAGACCAAGCAAAAATGTGCCATCTATGAAGCAAAGAGAGCGCCCTCACCAGACACTGAATCAGCTGATGTTTTGTCTTGGATTTCCCAGCCTTCAGAATTGTGAGCAATAAATCTCTGTTGTTTATAAAAAATTCAGTCTAAACTATTTTGTTATAACACCCGAATTAGACTAATACAACCTGTTAAGGAGGGAAGGAAAGACATGAGGGGAGGCAAAGATCAGAGCAAAGGTGATAGGGTCCAGGGACTCAACGTGAGGCACAAGAGCTGTTACGTTCCAGAGGGAATGAGCTAAAGAAATAGACAATGGTAGCAGATCAGGATGTTTGGAGTCGAAATTATGAAAGGGTGCATTTCCATAAACATCCCCATCGATTGCCATTAAGAAGCTCAATAAAAATCAGTTTGACGCTGCCTAAGAATGCTGCGCAAATGCCAATATGGTTCAGAAAGTCTCCCCTCTCTCTTTTCCTCCCCTTTTTCCTCACTCAACACCTCATCTCCCAGACATTTCCTTGAACCTTCCTCCCCACCCCCCATTCTGAAATAAAATAAACTGTTCAAATGTGAATTTAACTGAAACAGATGAAAACCAACCCCTGATGAAAGAGCATCTCTCCTCCATTCGTACTGAAGAGGTAGAAGAAACAAAAAGAGCATATTGCTGATAGAAGCCGAGAGTAAGAACACAAGAAATAGTTGTCTCTGACATTTAAGTAAGCCTGATGCTGGGTGTTTTTAGATTTATGTGACTGATAAATAATACAAGATTCCCTGTAGAGGACAAATCCAAGTGAAAAACACCCAATTGAGAAGAGAGGTATGTGGTTAGTAATCTCAACAGAAAAGGCTGAGCTCTCCTGAAATCCAAGATATCAAATGACTGTTTTTCAGCTGTAACATTGTTACTCTTGGCAATGACATAGCTTTCCAACTGCCTCAAATCAATATCTGCCCCTCCCTCCTGATTTAAATCTCTATCCAGGTAAACTGAGGTTCTGCCTATTACAGAATAAAAGTTAGTCTTTTTTATATTAGTCGGGGTTAGTCCTGGAATTTTCTTTTATTTAGAAAATTATCCTTCAGCTTTCTGAAACCTTTCAATTTTCCTTCTCAAACATTTCAGAAAAATTCTCCTTGTCTGGTATTTCTAAGCAGTGGAGTATTTCCCAGAGAAGGGAGGTGGGGGTGGGGATTGTATTTTTTCCCTAGGAGTGATCTGATTTCAAAAGTGAAGAAAATACCCATCCACTATTCTACACTAAAATATTTTGACATTCATATTCAATAAAACAAGTGAAAATGCCTAATTAACATATAAAAAGGTGTTCAGCATCACCAGAAAGCATTTATTTAGTTCATGTGGGGCTTATTATGGGTCAGGCACTTCCCTAAGCACCAGAAACCATTCCAAGTCTTTGTAAGTAGTAACTCAATCAATTCAAATAAAAATCTTATGCGACAGGTATGATTATTTTCTCCATTGTCAGTGGGAGTGATGAAACTGAGTCACAAAGAAATTAGGTAACTTGCTAAGATCACACAATCAATAAGATGCACAGCCAAGCAGTTGGGCTCTAGGCCCATGCTCTTAGGTGCTATGCCATGAGCAATTGCCAGGGAAATGCAGATTCAATCAGGATGCTATTTTCTATTCATGAGATTGCTCCTCCCCCAAAAAATTAAACATCGATACCAACAAGCTCAGTTAAACATGTGGCAAATCAATACCCATGTATTGTTGCAATTTTTTTCAGAAGATAATCCAACAGTATTCATAGAAACTTATAGTACAGAAAATGCTCTGTACAATATTCCACCTTGGGAACTCTGGCCTGCAAGAACAAAAGCACCAGTATATAAGGCAATCTATGAAATTGCAGGGCTGCTTACAGTGATGAAAAAGCTTGAAATAGAACAAATGACCATTGCAGGAGCTGTGGTTGAATAAATTATGCTGCATTCACGTGTGGAATAACTATTATATAAGAGTTCAATCTGTATCTATTGATCTAGAAAAAGCTACAATACTGTATATAGTCCTATTTGCAGGGGGGAGGGGGGTAAATAGGTTTTGGGACATATTTAACAGTGAGCTGAGGAAATAGGATAGAGTAGAGGTATTATTAACTTTTTCTATACATATTAATAAAGTGTTTGATTTGTATACAAGTGTTGGAGGCCTTTACAATTTAAATATCTAATTGAGTTAAAATAATTATAAATGTAAATGCAATAATCAGCATAGAAAATGTGTCTTACATCTCCAGTTCCACATAGAAAATTATATGAATAATATAGCCTTTCAAATACAATGTGAAGAGTTATTTATATTCATGGAGACCTATTACATACAGGCATTGCAATTTATAATTTTCAGCAATTACAGAATAAACATTAATTTTCTTTAATGGGAATTTCTGACAACAAAAAGGAGAAGGAATCATTTGTTCATTCTTTGTCTAATAGGATAGCTAGCTAGTAGAGAGTAATATCATTTTAAAAATCAGTGCATGATCTACAATTCCTATTTCTGTTTCTTGGGTTTGACACTCAAGGGGAGAGAGAATGCATATTTGGGAAGAAAATGGAGGGCTGGTGATATTGAAAGGTTAAAAATCCCTTCCTTTGATAGAAAGCATTTGACTCACATTTCTCCAGGTTTAAGTCCCTCTTTCTATGTTCTATGCTGAGTTGAAGGTTGTTAGAGTGGCCAAAAATGCTGACGGGGGAATGGGGAGAACAAACAAGAGACTGCATCATTTGCTTTCTGGTTGTTTTGACCATAGGCCCTGCCCAGGCCAGCGAAATTTAAAGTGCTGCTGCCATCTTCAGGAGTTCCCCATTGTCATATTTGAATAAAGTTACAAGTAAGTTGGATACTGCCTCATAACCCTTTCCAGGAATTTTGAGTGGCAGCAAGAAAACAGACACACTAAGTAACTGCTATAAGGTGACTTCTCATAAAAGCTTAAGATCATTCCCTAATAAGGCAGCTTTGCCTGCACTTAATATTATGAAATGATGTTTCTCCCTTTAAGAGGCAACATGGATTAAGATTTACAGTCCAAAAGTGGGTATGACTGGAGAGGGCATCACACTTTAAAAATATGGTTGAAGATGCCTGTAATCCCAGTGGCTCCAGAGACTGAGGCAAGAGGATTGCAAGTTCAAAGCCAGCCTCAGCAAAAGAGAGGCATTGAGCAACTCAGTGATACCCTGTCTCTAAATAAAATACAAAATAGGGCTGGGGATGTGGCTCAGTGATCAAGTGCTCCTGAGTTCAATCCCCAATACCCCCCTCCCTCAAATGGTGGAATATGGGGGTTTAGGTTATAACCTTTTGGGTGCACCTGCTGGCTTTGTAGCCCATGGAGTTAGTCTCCCTGAGGACTACCTGCTCAATTTCCATTGCCAATATTGTTTGGTCAAAAAGAACCTATGGGCTTCCATTTTTACTTGATTTCTTTGTTGACTGGTTTGTTTATTAATTCTAAGCCCATCTCTCTTCTCTGATTGCTTGAGTTACAGATAGGAAAGACAAAATTATCTACCAGTGCTCTCAGCACAAAGCTCTACTTCTTTCCCAGAAGTAATTCTACTTCACTGCTTTGCAAAGAAATAGTAATTGAGCCCTAAACCAAAAATATACTATCCTTCTTCATGATGGTTAGAGATGTTGATACTCACAAATGGTCTGAAAAGTCCATGAACACACAAGTTCTCAGGAGGAACAGTCCAATCTTCAGGCCATTGTAGCAGTGTATTGTCAAATGCTCTTTTGAGTCACTGAAGTTTTCATACAGGTCACTTCACATGAATTCTTTTTTGTTTATTCATCATTTTAAGCAATCCTAAGGTCTCATAGAAACTGGGATGGACCTCCCAGAGCCCATGTTGGCTCTTCATTTACATAATTAAAAGTAAAGAATAAAGTATTTAAATTAATCTTATAAAAATCCATATAATTTTAGGAAATATAAAAGTTCACTTTCATCAAAAATTTCACAATTAAAAAATGTATACAGAAAAAGCAGATTATAATACGTAACTAGCACCATAAAGGACGTTATGTCATCAGTATGATGCTTCAGAAGCTGCTGTATTTGGAAGATCGTCCTTGTCCTCTGCAATTTTCCCCTGGAGTTATTCATTTCTTCAGCAAAGACTTTCTAAGACTTTCTATTAATACACTGGGTATTCTGGTAGGCACTTTTTATATGTTACCTCTCCATTCCTCACAAGGATTCTGTGAAGGTCAGACACCCCCATTTAACAGATACGGAAACTAGGACACAGATACTTTAAGTAATTGCTATAGTCATGTAGGATTGGAACCCGAGTGTGCCTTACTCATGCCCATACTGCCTGCATAATTGTATCACCAAAGCTGGGGGACAGCTTTCTTCCTGAGCTCTTTCTTGTCTATCATGATTATAAAACTGTCATCCAATGAATATTTAACTCTTTGCTACAGTCAAAGCATTGTGAATTTTATTAACATAGCACTTAGAAAGAAAATATTAAGTCAGGGCTAACATTAGACCATAAAACAAGCAAAAGTTGTAACAATGGAAAGTATGACTCAAAGCATATTGAGCTATTTGTGCTCACTGCCACCGGGGGCATTGCCAACTTATAAGGAAAACAGGTGAACAGACTGCATGCTGGAGAAATTCCACAACCTGAAGGTAATTTTGAACCCATCTATGATGCCACCTAAGAAAAAAATATATATATATATAAAATATATAGATAAAAACTAAAGACATACTAAAATGCACTTAACCACAATTTGGCCATAGGGACAGTTTTTATTTCTACTTTACTTCCTATTCCCATTACATCTGGCCACTCAAGCAGGAAAATGAATGAATGATTCTTTGAAAAATTTACGGCATCTTGTTTAATGTGTAATGTTGTTACTATTTCTGGATCTCAGAACCTGTAACCTTAATTCAATGTTAGGGTATATCTGGTCATGTTCAATTTCATTGCACTCACTACTCTATTCTTCCTACAGAGCTCTAAATGGCCTCAGACTCAGAAGTTGAACAGTGAAGTCACCATCTCAGCCCAGTGCCCTCCAAAGTCTCTGGTGCCACTACACAGCTGCTTACAGCTTAATGAACCACTGTTTAGTGTGCTGCTAAATGAGGTTACAAAGAATGAACCATCTCTAATGGTATCGGCTTTTCACATGAGGAAAGGAGTTCTCATCACTTACCAGACTTCACCTGAAGGACAGAACACCCCAGACCTTTGCATTTGGACGAACTGGCAACTCTTCAGGGAGCAGATCTATGACTTTGCATGCTGATCTATTTTCTGCTCCAGTGGTCATCATTAATATTAATGCTAAATTGGAAGTCGAGACATTGGGGTCCTCCGGCAGAAAGTCAGCACAAAAGTCTGACTGTGAATTAGCCAGGATGGATGGGCCAGAGCTAGTGCAAATAATAATGAAAACAATCCATTGCTCAAATGCTTTTTGAGGAGCTCAGACAAATATTACCCAGACTCAAGCTAAAAAGCAATGAAATCACTAGTCCTATAATGACATTACATATACTTAAAATGAAAGCTGAGAAAATTTATTGATTTTGATTTTTTTTTTTTTTTGTCTAGGGATGTATCTATACTTAAGGGGCCCCTCTACCTAGAAACACTGAGGACATAGATCTAAGCCTCTTCATTGAAATTGCCCTAGATGGGGATGTAGCTCAGTGTTTAAGTATGTGCTCAGCAGGTGTGAGGCCCTGGGTTCAATCCCAAGCACTAAAAATAAATAAATTAAATAAATAAATAAATAAGTACTATTTCTTTGTTTATGTCACTATTTCCCAGAGAATTTTGAGCTAACTCCTAAAGAGATTGCTGAATATGCCATTCATTTACCACCTGCCATAATAATAGTAGCTAACACATAATGCTTTCTATATGCCAAGTTCTCGATACTATTTTCACATATTAATCTATTTTTAAACTCACAGCAACATTATGGGACAGGTGCTATTATTTTTCCTCTTTGAAAGATCAGACACTGAGAGTTTATGTAACTTGCCCACGGTTACCCAGCTAGAGAACTACAGTCAGAATTTTGACCCAGTTAGCACTAGAAATTATGCTTTTGAACATACTACATATTTGATAGATAATCTTTCATTATCCATTAACTATTTGTGCTTATTCCTATCTTCCCAGTCAGATCTTTAAGGGTAATCCTTGTCTCATATCTCATTTTCTCTCTTTCCATAATAGTTGCACATGGTTAGTTCTTTATGGTTTACTGATCATGTCTGCCTTAAAGTTGTCTTAAATGCTCTCTGGGACTGGAGGTGGGGGAGATAAATAGAAACAAATTTTTGAAGTTTTTTTTTTTTGGAACACCAATATTTCTGAAAATCTGTAACTAGACCTTGTGAAGACTTTTATCATCTTCCTTGAATCACAGACTGGAAAATCTTACTACTAGAATGTATGAATTCTGGTAGCAAGGACTATAAAGTGAATCTGTTCCCCCATCCCCACATGCCAGTTTCCAATATGATATTTAAAGTGTTTTTCATAGAGAAAACAATTCCCCCAAAATAATTGTCACATGCATTAAATTCAAAGTTATTCTTGAAAAAGGGTTGGGGAGAGTTGAGCTCAGTTAAATATGAAATGTTGGTTGCAGTGCTATCCTAAAAGAACTGTTTGCCACATTTAGCTCTTTAGACTGTATCATTTCAAATGTATGAGGTCAGAAATCTTGTGTGATTTCCCATTTATATTATTCAAAACAACTAGCATAGTGATAGACACATAGAAATTTCTCTGGATTGAGTTGCCCAAATTTGGGATTTTCTTACCATCACTGCTTTTCTTGTCATTCCTCAGAACATATTAATTTCTCTGAAGCCTATAATTCCCCTTCTGTATTTTTGTTCTCTTTGTTCTTCTTTCTCTGGGTCATTGTACTGTCTACTGTGTAGAGTTAGCCTGTAATATCATATTTGCCAGCAGGTGCTGCCATTTGCCACAGGATTTGATAATTTTCAAAATTCCCTACATCTGAGACTCCAGATTGTGTAAAATGTACAGTGCCTAATTTATCAACTTGGCAGGTTTGAAAAGCTATAAAATCAGTTACTTAAAATGAGTGATACTTGTAATGTGCCGCACAGTTTTAATGAGCAGGGCTCTACTGCTCTATTAAGACAACAGGGGACCACATTGAGAAAACAAGCAGCAAGAATGTGAGGTTAAGAGAATAGCAGGAAAATTTGCTTCATACCCACAAGATCCCAGTGGGAACAATATGTTCCACAAACAGTTGAGTTTTTCACTAGCAAGTAAAAGGGACTCACCTTAGTATCTTTCATATCTGTCTTTCCTCTCTATTTCCAACTAGGTAAGTCTTTTATACCTCATTTAAAAATTATTCCAGAAGCCTTATATCTTTTCTCCCACTCTTCCTACTCCAAGTCATCCTGTGCATTTCTGGAATAATCTTCCTAGAATGACACTAAAAACCTTCAGTGATGTCCAAATGCCCACAACAAAGGCAGGTCTTTGGCAGCATGGTACACCAGGCACTATAATCCAGTCCCATTATCTTTACCTGTCCAACTTGACTTTTTATTATTCCTAAATTCTCCACTTCAACAAGGCAAAGGACTTTATTCTTCTCCACAGATTAAGCTCCTTCCCCTCTAGTATATTTGTTTCTGTTAAGTTATATATCTGAAATGTTCTCTTTCTCTTCTCTCCTTAGTCAAAGCTATTGGGATATTAATTTCCCAGGAGTAACCAAATGCATGGAACATTGCTGGTTAACATAATCCCTTCTCCCAGCATCCCTGGGAACATCCAAAATATAGGTCAGGCATGCTACAACAAGACAATATTAATTAAATACACTACTGTATAACACTTATATGCAGTATTAAGTAAGTAGACAATATGCATATAATTCCTGGGGAACCTTGGTCAGCACAAGTCCTTCTATGAGCCCAGAGTCATTTTTGCATTCCTAGCTGGAATGTGATTTGGAAACACATTGTACTTCACCTTCTCAGTACTTGTCTTGACTGCACAAGTAGAATCTCAGAAGACACTGGGAAAATTCTCTGCTCCATTTACCGCATAGTCTTTCTTCTCTGCCAGCCCAACCCACATTTTCTTAATCTCCTGCCTTCTTGAAAGTCACAGCTACACTGCTAGTGCGTGTCCCACTGCTCTGGACCTAAAACACTCTAATCTCAGCCTCTACTGGTATCACCAGAGGGAAGGCTGCTGCCACAATGCTCCCCTTCTCTGTATTTTCAGAGGCTGGTCAGAATACTTCCCCACTCCAGTCCGTCTCCCAAGGGCCTTTCTGCCCAATTAGCCAACTTCTAACTCCTCTGTGGAACATCCCTGATTTATTGTTTGGGGATGAATCATGGTCCATTTAGAATCAGAAATCAAAAGATTTAGAATCAATTTCTAGTTCTGTTACTTTCTAGTCAACATAATTGAACCTCAGTTTCCCCAAAAATAAATGAAAAGGAAAATTTCTACAAATTCAAGGAGTGAGCTCAAAGATGATGCACATCAAAAGCTACCAAGTGCCATACACAAGTAAATGCCATGTATTTCTGCAGTCACTCAACAGAATGGAGCAGTCATAAATGGAGTTCACCCCTGAGGCAAAGACAATGTGAAGTAGACTAAACCCCTGGTAGGATGGAGGAACCCTCTGTTACTTTTCTTAGCATCATGAAGCTGTAGAGATAGGAATCTGTCCACTAGCTCTATCTGAATGCCATCTAGTGGACACACAGCTCTTGTGAGAACAGAACTACTACAAATAAGTGTAATGGTTCATAAAACACCAGCCTCTGTCAGTGTTATCCATACACAGGCAAACTTTAGCCTTAGCAGGAGACAAATTGGGGCCACCATGGAGGCACAACATAAAGAATTCTGGGAAAGGTCCTGGTTTTTAGTGATCCTCCCCCTAGTCCACCCTGTCAGACTCCAGGTTTTCTCATTTGAGCTTTTTTTTCTTTTTTTCAAACATGGGATGGTTTTTAATCTTGGAACATCTTTTATTAAAATTAAAAGACTCATGGGCAAATCTCTTTCTCATTTCTTAACTGAGTTTAGCTGAAGATAAAGAAAAAACAAGATCCCATAAGAATAGAAATCAAGAAGGGCAGGGGAAGTGGAGGACCTTGGGGTCAAAGAGGGAAATGAGTGAAGCCAAAGATAAACTCCATACTCTACCTAGTTAGTTTTGCATCAGTCAGGACTTGTAGGAAAAAAAAAAATGTTGGTTGGCTGACTTTCTTCTCTATCCTACAGCTTACAATTGGCCTGGATGAATGATGGAGCCCATATTCAAACAAAAGTGGAAGGAATGTGTATGTTCTATATTTTAAATTTATCTCTGAAGCCATCTCAACACCCACGGAAGCTGGGGGTGGGGGCGGGCGGGAGGGGATTTGCTTTGTGGTTTGAGTCCAAAGCGGATGGAGCTTCCCGCCAGCAGCCCTTGCTTGGCAGCGAGGCCTGGAGGCCTGCCTCTTTGGAAACGTGGCAGATCCCTGCTTAGCTGTGTCTGCTCCTCCCCAACATGCTTCCTTTTCTATCTACAGTATTTAGAAATATGAGAGACGACGCTGCGAAGAACACAAAGGTTTTTGCAACCCGTCTCTGGCTTCATTTTCAAAGCTGTCGCTATCAGGGTTGGATTTAGCAACTTGGCATTCGCTTGGTGGGACCACCCCTGTTGGCAGCCATCTGGAGTCTTTTGGAAGATTTTTAAAGAGTCCCTGCTTGGAAAGCAATTTTTAGTGGAGAAAGCACTGGTGTTCAATTCGAGAATCCTAGGTTTTAACCACCACAGTAGTTAAATGACCTTAGGTGATCCGTTAAGGTTCCTTGGACCTTGGACCTCTGTTTCTTCATCAGTTGAGTGATTGGTTAACGGATGGGCAGTTAAGAAGGGCAGTGATTGGGCAAGATCCAATAGTCTAGGGCAAAGGTTTCCAAAGTGTGGTCACTGAACCAGCAACATCAGTATAAACAGGAAACCTAGAAATGTCCATTCTCACCTCCCACCTAGGCTTCATGAAACAGAAATTCTGAGAATAAAACCTTAAGATCTGTGTTGAAAAAACCCTCCAGGTAATTCTGATGCACAAATTTGAGAACCACTGCAGTCAAGTTCTTTTATTCTCCTTCTGCTTCCTGGCCTAGTGTACATGGGCAGCACTGATTTGGAATAGGTCAAAGATGTGTTAGAGGCCAAGGCAATTCACTTTGCAAAAGTCGGCTGACGAAGCCAGAGAAATCCAAACCAGAGTGTGGAGAGGGATTCTGAGGGAGAAGCCTCTCATTCCCAGACCTTTCCGATGACCAAAGTTTCCAGAAAGTCCTGAGACTGTCTGCAGAACAGATATCTTTTTGGCTGTGTTTTCACAGTACATTTTTACAATATCAAAAGTAGCAAGCACAAAAGTGTGTTTGGTTAATGATGCCAACATATCTTTTCACTATTTTTGTCTCTAATCTCCATAGATACGTCATTTAGCGCTGGGCAAAGAAAATTACTTTCTTCATTTTAGCTTTTTGTTTTTCCCTCTACCTTTTCTGACAGCTCTTCATTTCCTCTAAGTTATCAGGGGCAACCTGCAAGTGTGGTGCTGGGTTCCACAAGGGAACCACAGTTTCCTAGCAACAGCCAGAGCCTGCTGGGCCATTCTATGAGTCACCAGCTCAGGGCAGCCTGGATAAACTGCTAAACTGCATGGCTTGCAGAGGAACCCTCTGTGGGTCCCACACCAGAGCCTGAAAGTCTGTCTCCTTTGCAGGGCAGTAGGATCTAAAAGGAATAGATAATTGATAGGACACAAAGAATGACAATAGGCACACTCTATTTTAATATTCTACAGGATGTTGGAGAGGAAAAAGAAAAATGGAAGAACATAAAGCAGAGAGAGAAAAAAAGAAAGGGAAGGAGGAGAGAATAAATTTTTTTCAACAAATATCCCCTGAGCATCCTCAATGTATCCTTTAGCTAGATACCAGAGTTGCAAGATCCTTGCCTTCAGGAAGCTTATATTCTAAATGGGAAAACCTTACCAATAGGCATGATACATGCCATATAGAAGAAACTCTGGTTCCATGCCAGAGTAAGTCTGAAATTAACAATCATAAGTCCTCTTTCAATTTTGTATTTTTTTCTTTTTCACTATAAAAACATCCTTATCATAAGATTTTCAAGTGTATTAAGTCATACATAGTATAACTCTTATGGTGGCTTTGATCTCAATGGCTTTAATTTTATTGCCATTTTTTTCTTAATGTTGTGTATTTGGTTTTATTCTCACTTTTTTGTGATGAGGTTTTCCAAGAGTTCTTGTTTTTCATTGATCTTTGTTAAATGGGCTTTTGGTAAATTGATCAATTCCACTCCTATTTTAAATGTATTGATTTCTGTTTTTATTTTTATTGATTCCTTTCTCTTGCTTTACCAAAGTTATATTGGTTTTTTTATGTCCTCTTGAATTGAGGCCATAATTGAATCCATTTATTTTCATTTTTCTTATGTACTAATGAAAGCACTTAAAGCTGTGAATATCTCCAGTTTTAGGTTTAGCTTTTGCCATGTGAACTTTCATATTTTTGAATATCCTATTTAGCTTTGTTGGCTTGTTCTATCAAAGGAATTAAAGTCACCCTCTAAAATTGTGGTTCTTTTTCATCTTATTTAATGATCTGCACCTTAAATTCTATACCACCATCTAATATTCCTTTTGTCACTCATGATTTAGAGTCCATATGTACCTTCCTTGACTTTACATAGAAGTTTTTTGTTTTCTGACCTAGTGTACATGGTCCTAGACCTGCTTACATTTCTATTTATTCCATGACATTCTCTTGCTCTGTTCTACAAACCAGTGGGGTCCCTACAGACTAACTCAGCTGGCTTCTAGCTGGGTTTGGCCAATAGAAGAAACCAGGGGGAGAAATGTTGCAGCCAGGCTGTTTCCCCCTGCCTCTCCGTGCTCCTTTCTGTGATATCTGCAGCTCATCTCTGGCTCCAGCTCCTGATGGGTAGGCCTGTCATGGTTCCCGCTTCTGCCAAGTGACCCTAGTCATCCTGCCTTCTTCTTTGGTCTTTCCAGGACTGAGCAGGCAGGGACTTCTTGAGGCTATACTCTCTAGGCTGCTTCATTTATTTTCATTACTTTTCTAGGCCTGTGTGACCAATTTCCTACATTAAATTCCCTTTGTTTTAAATGTTAAGAGTGGTTTTCCTCAGTAAATCTTGATACAATCATTATTTTTATTTTAGTATGAAAATGTAACCTATTCACTTTTGCAGTAAATATTGTTAGTTTTAGTTAACACTCATTCCAACCCTTCTATTTCTTTTATTCTTCTAATACAAAACCCACAAAAACAAAACTTAACTCTTGTATCAAACAAGGCCTTGTGGTACAATGAGGCCTAAGTAGAAGACTACTGAGGATTTCTGGAAGAGTCTTGCTTTCCAAATATAGATATTACCGGTCCTCCTCCAGTCCTTCTTTCTTCCTGTTTGGACACTGAACTTGATGCCTACAGCTTCAACAGCCATTGTGAGACTATGAAGAAAGGGCAAATCGGAACACTGTAACCAGGACCCTGACGTGGCTTGAGCCATTGAACCAGTGCCAGCAACCTTCAGCCTCCCTGTTACATAAGGAAAAGAAAAGTGCTTATGCATTTAAACAACTAATGGTAGGGTTTTTTTCTGTTATTTTTAGTAGAATGCAATTCCCAACTTGTTATTTCTCAAAGGTATATAATTGACATATGGAGCTGGTCAGTTCTTTATTGTGTGGGGGAAGAATTGCAAACTGCAGGATATTTAGCATCCCTAGCCCCAAGTGCTAAATACCAGTAGCACAATTCAACTATAGAGGTAAATCAAAATCTTCCCTACATACCTTTGAAAGAAATAATATAGTGCCCTCTCCAAAAACAACACATACAGAACACACACATAAGGGTTTTTTGTTGTTGTTGTTAATATCATTTCAGAAGTTACTATCTCCCCTCTAGAAACCCATTAGTCAATCTTCCAGTGAAATCACTGTTACAAGAACATAAGGTTAAGTATTTATTTCACTATGGGGGTAGTGTGAAAGATTTTAAAAATAAAGTAAAAGAATAATAAAACAAATACCCTTAGAATTAAATAATGCTAATATTCTGTCCCTTGGTTTTAGGTTTTTTTGAATTAAGTAAATAAAACATTACAAAGCTGAAATGCTCTATTGCAATCCATAATCTCAAAACTCCCCTAACCTTTCCTCCTCAGAGGCAACCACTATCTCTTTTTAGTTCTTATTTCTTATAGTTATTAACTATCTAGATAGGTATATGCAACTCACAGTAATGCATGTTCAGTTTTTGAGAGTTTATTAACTGTACATACATGCTAGCATGGTATACCTACCTTTGCAGAATTTACTGATTTCTTCCTACTTTATTTTGGGGGGAGGGGGTGCTGGAGATTGAACTCAGGGAAACTCTGCCACTGAGTCACATCCCCAGTTCTGTTTTGTATTTTATTTAAAGACAGGGTCTCACCGAGTTGCTTAGCACCTTGCTGTTACTGAGGCTGGCTTTGAACTCAGAAATCCTCCAGCCTCACCCTCCTGAGCTGCTAAAATTACAGGTGTATGCCATCATGCCCAGCACTCACTTTACATTTTTGATATTAAGTAGAAACACAAATTTAATTTACTAATTTTAAGTGATGTATGTTCAGTTGTATGAATTAACCACTATTTGTTTATATGGGCCCCTTTTGCTAGACAGATTGTTTCCAACTTTCAACTATTAAAAACAATGCCTAATGAGCAGAACATCCTTAGAGAGGAGTTCATGTGGGCCACATATGCAAGTTTATTTAGTATAGACCTAAAACTGAAATTGTTCAATCATAAGGTGTGCACATCTTCAACTTTGCTTGTTATTGCCAAATTCTCCATCATGTTAGCATTAATTTAAACTCCCACCAATAGACTGAGTTCCTATTTCCCTAGTCACCAGTACTTGGTAACATCAGACATATTGATCTTTAACAATTAGATCAATGGATTGGAATTGGTATATGTTTGTTATTTTAATTTATATTTTACCAATCTTTCTTTATTCTTATTTTTTTTTTTGCCTGAGTTTTTGTTTTTTCAGATGGCCTTTAAATTATGTCCTTGTTTCATCTTTCTGTTAGATTCTATTAGACTGTCTTATTATTGACTCATGTTAAGGTGAAGTGTCCCCCAAAAGCTCACGTGTGAAACAATGCAAGAAGGTTCGGTGGAGAAATGATTGGGTTGTAAGAGTCTTAACCCAACCAGTGAATTAATCTCCTGAGAGAGATTAACTGGGTGGTAACTGAAGTGGTAGGGTGTGGCTGAAGGAGGTGGGAATTGGGGTGTGGCTTTGGTGTATATATTTGTAAATGGCAAGTGGAGACTCTCTCTCTGCTTTCTGATCATCATGTGAGCTAGTTCCCACTGCCACACTCTTCCACCATGATGTCCTTCCTCACCCGAAGCCCCTAGGAATGGAGCTGGCCTTCTATGGACCTTAGTCCATGGACCTCTGAAACTTTGAGCCCCCAAATAACTTTTCCTCCTATGCAATTGTGCTGGTCAGGTTCTTCAGTCACAGCAGCAAAAAAGCTGACTGAAACACTTCATAAGAGTCATTCATGTAAATTGAAATTCAGCAAAAAGTATTAAAAATAATGTGAATCCAATTTACCTTTTTTCTTCTGGTAATGGGGATTGAACCCATGAGCACTCTATCACTGAGCTACATCCCCAATTTATTTTTATTTTGCAACAGGGTCTCATTAAGTTGCCCAGGCTGGCCTCAAACTTGGGATCCTCAGCCTCTCCAGTTGTAGGGAATACAGGTATGTGCCTCTGTACCTAGGGAATTTATCATTTTTCATATTTTTAATAATAATAAAATTTCATATTTTAATAATAATAATTCTTATTTTATTTAATTTTTATTTTTATTTAATTTTTAATTTTTATTTTTAATAATAATTTTAATAATATGAATTTTAATAAAAAATTATTTTTAATAATGTTAACAGTAATTATTTATATACTGATATTAAATTTTATTTCATTCCTTGCAAAATGTTCTGTGATACTCTGGCTTCCTCCAATTTGAATTATTTATTGTGATTTCTTTCTTAATTATTTTAGGACTTCTTCAGGGAATTTCTCTCCAGAAAATGACAATCATGAGTTCTTGAATGTCTATGAATAGATGTCAGGTTCCCCTCATGAACAAACCGAATAAGAAATTCTTAATAACAATCTTTTCTCTCAAAATTCGGTATTCTCAGTCTTTTAACACTTGGTGTGGTAAAAAAGAAGTGTACTGAAACACTTATTTTTCCCCTTTCTAAATAATATGTTTAGTTTGTTTTTGGTTTTGCCTGAGTGCAAGAAGAAAAGTGCATTAGACTGTATCTCAGTGTGGGAGTCTGTGCACTCATTTTATTTAATAGCTAGTAGGAATCTGAAAACTCAAGTGTTTCTTTAAGCTTAGGATCCTTTTTTAAAAATTTCTTTATTGTTACCTTTCTTTAGATACTCTCCCCTGTTGGTATTTTTTTTTAATTATATGTATATTGGATCTGCTGGATTTGTCTTCTGCATATCTTTCCTTTATAAGCATATAGTTATGTTTGCATATTTTCCTCCAAGTTCTGGAAGAATTTCTCAACCTAATCATCTAATTCACCAATTTAATTTACCACAGGATTCAATTTTCTCCTTGCTGCCTTTATTTAAATTTTAATTTGACGATTATATTTTTGATCTGGTGGCAATATTTCCTGGTCTCATATTGTCTGATTTTCTTAAATAGTATCCTCTTTAATCTTGTATTGAAATACTTAAAAGAATTGGTGATTCATGTAAGTTTTTCTTTTTCTGGTGTCTTGGAATAAGTCCATTTCAGAGGTCATTTCCTCTTACTGCTCTGACTGGCCTCCTTTATGTAAATAATTTGAATAATTATTGAAAAATTTCCATGCCAGTAGTTTCTCCCTGTCACCCATCCTCACAGCTCCTTGATTGTGCCATGTACTTTTTCTGTCTTGACCTCAGATCTTTGCATATGAAGTGGCTTCTGAATTAAACTCTCATCCTAGCGTGATATCTAGCACACAATAAGTGCTCAATGAAAATTGAGTTTAATGAATAAAGAGAACTATAAAAATGAAAACTTTCCTTTCTTCTTTGTCTGAAACTTTCATATTCTTATAATTCTATTTTGACAACATTGGCAGTTCAGTGTGTACCCCCAAGTTAGGAGAAGGCAAGAAAGTTTACTCCTGTGCTTAGTTGATGCTTTCCTGCACGCGTTGTGTTCCCACACAGCCTCTTGTCTATCTGCCCTGGCTTTTCTCAGTAGGAATTTGCTGTGATGATACCTCTGTTGTATTTGACATAGCAGGTCATGGCCAGCTGCACTGTCTAGAGTTAAGATCCAACTTCCTAAGATCATTTGTAGGATTCAGATTTGTTCCATATTTGCTTAACCTCTGTGGCTCTGCATTTGGAAATTACCTCCAGCTCTGCTAAGGAGCACTTATTCTCCAGGTCTTTCCTTCACATGTGTTGAATTACAGTTGTATCAATACTTCCCTGAATCCATTTTTTAAAGTTTCAAGTTTTCAAGTCTTAGCTTCCTAGAGCTACCATAACAAATTACTACAAACTGGGCGAGTTAAAACAGAAACTATTCTTTCACAGTTCTGGAGGCTGGAAGACTAAAATCAAGGGTTCAGCTGATCATACTCCCTTGAAGACTCTAGGGAAGGTGATTTCCCTGCCTGTCTATAACTTCCAGTGGTGGCCAACAATTATTGATACTCCTTGGCTTGCAGCTGGATCACTTTAATATCTGCCTTCACCATCACAATGTTTTTTGTTTTTTGTTTTTTTTCTCCCTGTAGGTCTGTGTCCAGATTTCCTATTTAAAAGGGCACTAGTCTCCCTAATCCAGTGTGGCTTTATTTCAGCATGATTGCATCTACAAAGAACCTGTTTTCAAATAAGACCACATTCACCTGTACCAGGATTAAGAACTTGAACATATCTTTGGGGATGGGGGCGGGGATTCAACCCACAACAAAGTTGTTTTGTTTTGTTTTGTTTGTTTTTAAATTTTTTAGTTGTAGTTGGACACAATGCCTTTATTTTGTTTATTTATTTTTATGTGGTGCTGAGGATCGAACCCAGCGCCTTGCACGCACTAGGCAAATGCTCTACCGCTGAGCCACAACCCCAGCCCCACAACAATGTAAGAGTTTCTCATTTCTATACAGTAAGATCTGAAATCGTTTTATATAAACTGTGTCTTATAGAAAGTTCTTGAAGTTTCTGGTCTGATGGTGGTATTTTGTTTTCTAACTTTACTACAGATGTGCTCAATATTACTTGGGTCATTTCAAATGAATTGACTGGAAGGAAGAGAGTTGAGTGTGTGGATTCAAATCATGTCTTAAAGTAAAATAATATTATTTCACAAGTTTTATTAATATCTCACTGATATATATGAAGTGTGATTAATGATGAGAACTGGAAGAAATAATGGTGCCATGACTTTCAGTTAGTAAGAAAATACAGATAAAATGACCAGTGATATCAAAAATCCCTACTCTGAGTCATCTGTCACTGAGCATCAGCTCAAGGCATATTCTTCCCCTCCACTGAAGAGTGATCCTCCCCCAGAGAACTTGCTTAGGTGCCTAGCTTAGAGGATATTTAAGGGTATTTCTCAAAAAAAGTTTTAATGTCAGTAAAAATGGAAAGATAATGTGCAGTGACATTTTCTTATTCTTCTTGCTGAAGGGAGAAGGGAAGCCTCAGGCACAGGTTGAACTTAGCACTGGAGAGTCAGCAGCCTGGATGAGGCAGACAGCCTGGATGTGGGGAGACGTGAGGCATCTTTGTTGGTGCTCACACCTGACTAGGCACTGTCGATAGACGAACTCATTTAATCCTCACACTAGCCTGCAAAAAGAGTGGTGTAATTCTGTTTTTAAATATGAGAAGCCAGGCTCAAAGGAGTTCCTTTGGGCCAGAAGTGGGGGAAAGAAGAAGGGTTGTTGATGTAAAGTAAATAGTGGGTGAACAATGGGGTAGGGATCACCTACCTTAGTCAGAGGTTTAGAGTCAGACACACTTATTCCAGTCTGGCTTCTACTGAGTACCAACAAACAGAGAAACTTTGAGCAAGTGACTTATCTTCTCTGAGCCTCAGTTAATTAATCTTCATGATGGGAATAATTAACACCTACCTTGGTGGGATTAAATGAGTTTAAATATGTGATGCCTGGTTCAAAGTCACATTAGTTCTCTTCTCCCA
The DNA here is from genome assembly GCF_048772815.1 of Callospermophilus lateralis. Classification (NCBI taxonomy): domain Eukaryota; kingdom Metazoa; phylum Chordata; class Mammalia; order Rodentia; family Sciuridae; genus Callospermophilus; species Callospermophilus lateralis. The sequence continues at coordinate 65,027,880 of NC_135307.1, read as the reverse complement.
CTCTCCTCACCTTATAAGGGCAAATGTCCCTGAGGGAATTGGGTTGTCTTAGCTTTATTGTATTGACAATACTTTCCTTTTTCAAAGTACTTTCACATACATTATCCTAGTCAGTCCTGGTTAGGGAAGTCTAACATCCACCCCACTGCTCTGGCAGATGAATAAACTCAGAGGCATTAAGGAATCTTCCCAAGGTCACAGAGCTCTAGCTGGAGCTGGGCTCCAGATCACCTGACTTCTGGTTACAGCTGCACCTAATGGAGCAGTCCCCAAGCACCACACTTGCTGAATTACAAAGTGGAGTAGCTGTACATCAAAGCCAAAAGCTATAACAAGCTGCTGTGACAGCAATTTCAGGTTGAGTTTCTATTGACCTGTTAGCTGTCTACTCCTGACTGAGGCATCAACTATCTTACCCTTTCTGTGTACAATGTGAGGCTTCAATAAAGAGCCAGGTAGGGACCATCCATCAGTGTCACCTGCTATGTCTGGAGGCTCTCTTAGAAATAGGAGTAAGGAAGAAACAACATGACCCACAATCCATAAGCTGAGAAGCAGACTCACATAACATTCAAATTATGACTCCATCAGCTCTCAGGTAGCTAACTTTGAAGGCTTGTAAATAATCAATATTTTGGAGTAAATAAAAATTATCAAAAATAATGTGAAATAAATCAAAGTTATATAAGGTTTATTTCCAAGCTTCCACATTCGGATCTCTACATCTATTATTTAATATCTATCTCTCTCTCTCTCTCTCTCTCTCTCTCTCACACACACACACACACACACACACACACACGAGTCCAACTCAGGTTCAGTTCTGTGGCTGTACATTTATTTTGACTTTCAGAGAAAACAAGGCAAATGTTAAATCCTTCTCCACATTTGGATCCAAATCAACAGTTTTCGAGAATCTCAATACTAGGAGACAAGCTCCAGAGTAAAGCTCAGTTAAAATGCTGTGCGACCAGCCTCATTTCCATTGCAATGTCTGAAGCTCCTGATTGTTAAACCTTCTGTAGTGGGAATCCTTTGCTTACTATTCCCCTCATGTACAGGCTGCATGATTAGCTTCTCAAACGTGAGCAATAGTTTATGTCAAGGTGATCGCAGGCTATTGCACACATTACACAGCAGACTTTGCATATAGAGGGAATAAATTTCAATGACCCTAAAAATTTTTCCCTCATAATCAGTTCTCTTTTCTATAACTGCATCTCTCTGAGGACTGTCTGGGGCTTTATTGCATCAAATAAGTTAATGTAGAAGAAGAAACAGATGGGTTTGACTGCATTCTGGGATTTTTATAAAGCAACTCATTTTGGAAAGTGTGAGTGAGGTTTTGTCTACAAATTCCACAAAGGAATGAATAAAGAATGGGAGTTTGGGCCCCAAAACAACAAAGAAGGACAATAATTAAGTTCCATCCAACAAGTAGCTTGAGAATCCAATCAATAGCACTAAGGTTCCAAATGCTAATTCCAGATGGTCATCAACTCACTTTATGATCTTACACATGTCGGTTAACAGCCCTGATTTGGGTTGCAATTTCCATTTGCCTCACAGATTGCGGTAAGAAATATCTATTCAAAGTGAACATGTTACTTTTTACTAGCCACTACAGAGTTTTGTACCTTGTCCTAATGAAAAGTTCAAGGATCAATTCAATTTAAAAATAATAAATTGTCCTTAACTGACCCCTTCTAAAGGTAATAGAGCCAGGCATGGTAGTATAATTCCTGTAATCCCAGTGACTTGGAAGGCTGAGGCAGGAGGATCACAAGTTTGAGTTCAGCCTAGGCAACTTAGCAAGAACTTAGCGAGACCCTGTCCCTGTATCAAAATTTTAAAAATAATATAAAAGGACTGGGGATATAGCTCAGTGGCAAAGTGTCCCTAGGTTCAATCCCCAGTACCAATAAATAAACAAACAAATAAAAGGTGATACATCCTGGGGATAAGACGGAAGTTGGGGATAAACACAAAATACGTAAACCACTCCTTCCTGAGAACTATTACAAGATGGGCTTTTATATACATGCCCCCACCATCCACCCTCTTCCTGAGCTATACTGAACAGAGTACCAATATTACCCAAAGGAACCCATCATGTGATTGCAAAGGGCAGGTAGACTCTGACTCCTAGAAATTTTAAATGAAAAAGCAATGGGCCTATGGGCCTCATCACAGATTGCTGGTAAGAATGTAAAAAGGTGCAGCCACTATGAAAAACAATATGGCAGTCCCTCGAAAAGTTAAATATAGGGGCTGAGGTTGTGGCTCAGTGGCAGAAGGCTTGCCTTGCACATGTGAGGCACTGGGTTCCATCCTCAGCACCACATAAAAGTGAATAAACAAAATAAAGGGAAAAAAGTTAAATATAGAATTAGCATATGACTGAGCAATTCCATTCCTAAGCATATGTCCAAGAGAATTAAAAACATATGTATATGTATGCTTCTACCGAAATTTGTTTACAGGGTCATATCACACCCTGATCTCAAAGTCAAACAAAAACACTATTAAGTAAATAATACTACAGGTCAATCAATATCCCTGATGCACATAGATGCAAAATACTAGTAAAGTGAACCCAGTGGTGCATCAAAATGAACAATCATTATGATCAACTGGGATTTAATGCTGGGATGTAAGGATGGTTCAACAGATGCAAATCAATTAGGTATGATATACCACATTTTAAAATGAAGGACTTGAATGGACACTGCTCAAAAGAAGACATACAGATGACTGGTGAATATATGAAAAAAAACATTCAAAATCTCTACTCATCAGAGAAATTCAAAATATGAACCCAATGAGGTATCACCTCACTTCTCTTAGATTAGTTCTTATCAAAACTATGAAAGATAACTAGTGATGTGGAGGATGTGGGGAAAAGGAAACAGTTGGTGGTATTGTAAACTTATAGACTGTTGATGGTATTAAAAGTTAGTGCAGTCATTTTGGAAAATGTTATGGAGGATTCTCAAAAAGCTAAAAACTGAATTACCAAACGATATAAAAATCTCACTACTGGGGACACACTAAAGGAATTGAAATCAACATTCCAAAGAAATGTCTGCACGCCCACATCCACTGCAGCACTATTCATTAATAGCCAAGATATGCAAATAACCTCAGTAATCATCTACAAATGAACTTTTTTAAAAATATGGAATATATATGCAATGGGATAGTACTCATCCATAAAAAAAGGTAACTCTGTCATTTGCAACAACACATATGACTCTAGAGGATAATATGTTTAGTGAAATAAGCCAGGCACAGAAAGACAAATACTTTGTGATCTCCTATGTGAGATCCCACTAAAAAAATTTAAACTCACGGAAGCAAAGTAGAATGATAATTACCAAGAGATGGGTAGCAGGAAGGGGTAAGGATGGGAGATGTTGGTTAAAGTATACAAAGTTTCAGTTAGATAGAAATAATAAATTCTAGAGATCTATTGTACAGCATGGTGACTGACTATAATTAACAATGACATAAAGCATGTTAAAAGTTGCTAAGAGAACAGATTTTAAAGGTCCTAAGGTCCTCATCACTAAGATAATAAATATGTGGGGCTGGGATTATGGCTCAGCGGTAGAGTGCTCGCCTCGCATGTGCAAGGCCCTGGGTTCGATCCTCAGCACCACATTAAAAAATAAATAAATAATAAATAAATAAGTTATTGTGTACAACTACCAAAAAAAAAAGATAATAAGAATGTGAGGTGATAGATATTATAATCAACCATAATTTCACAATTATGAACACACAAATCAAAAGATCACATTATACACATAAATATATACAACTTATTTTTATTAATTAAAAATAAATATTTAAATATTTTAAAAATAATGTTCATAGCAACATTTTTAATATAGTCAAAGAGTGAAAACACCTAAATATCCATTAACTGGTGCATAGATAAACAAAATGTGGTATATCTATTAATGGAAGATTATTTAATCATAAAAAACAATGAAGTACTGTTGCATGCTACAGTGTGGATGAACTTTGAAAACATTTTGTTGAGTGAGTGAAGTAAGACACCATATATGTATTATGCCATTTATATGAAATTTCCAGAATAGGAAAATCCATAGAGACAGAGAATAGATTAGTGGTTGCACATCATGTGTGGAGAGTGGGTAATTGGGAGTAGCTGCTGATAAGTATAGAGTTTCCTTTTGGGGTGATGGAAATATCCTGGAATTAGATAGTGGTGATGACTGGAAATACTAAAACCCACTGAATTGTACATTTTGAAGTAGTGACCCTTATATGAAGTGTGTCTGGATTTTTTAAGATCCTATTTTTAAAAGGGAATTAAGTCAGGAAGCTATAAGATCTAGAATATGAACATCTTAAAACTCAAAGACTGGGGATACCACTTAAGGGCATCCATGATAAACCATATACAAACTAAGCAAAGAAAGTTAGTCTGCCCTAGAGAAGGAGCAGAAACATGACAACCAGCAGCCCTGCAGAGCACAAAGTTCTCCAGGTCCCAGTAGGGATCTTTTCAAGACCCAACTAAACTCTGTGCCCCTGGATGGATAACCATGGACATACTTAATAGATTCTCCATCTTTTTTGCTTTAGATTGCTAGAGATCATTTCTGTTACTTCCAACCAAACAATCCCTGTCTAAGACAGGCACAAGGTTAAGTGGTAATACAGTCAATACTTGTGCTCCGCCCTACTCCATCCAGAAGTTAAAAGTATTTTCTAGGTTTCTCAGCACCTTGAGTGAAAATGAAAAGAGGCTTAAGTGCCAAACACCTGATTCTCCTGGAGAAACAGAAAGCTAGGTCTAGGTCAGCCCACCTTGACTTGAAAATCTCTGAGGGCCAAACATGGAAGGAGTTTAGAGTAAAATATTTGTAACCTGAGGGGCAGTTGTATAGAGGGGACAGCAGCTGCTGATCTCACATGATTCCTCCATCAGTGTTTGAGGGAAGCGCCCCTCCCTCTAGGCCATGCCCTTGAGAGCCACATCAAGCTGCTCTGAGAATTCCTCTGAAGTTTTTTTCCTTTACCCTACTAACCCTGAGAGTATCCTAATTTCCCATTAAAGGCATAAATAGTTAAATGTTGGGGGAGGACACTGGCCAAATCTAGTCAAGAAGGTTAAGCTATTCAAATGTCTGTCTTTTGTTAAAATCACCTATATAATATCTTTTCTCCCAGAGTATAAAATAATATGATATATGATAGGAGACAGACTTGGTGAACACCCTCTCTAATAGCATCCATGAAAATTAACTTTCATTGATTTGCTATTAAAATTCTACATCCATAACTACTTTGTATAATGATTTATTCAGTAATGCTGATTTTGAGTCATGAGCTGGCAGGTGCACAGGTACATTTATAGAAGAGAGTACAGTCGTTTTAAGGACGAGGGGGAATGCCTAAACTTAACATTACTATTTATTCCAAGGCTTCCAAAGACTGAAATCTATACATCTTCCAGAGACATAGCTTACGGAAACTAGAACTTGAAAAATCAGGATGATGTCTGTGAGGTCATTGGACCTTGGCCTAAACCTAATTTGAATAATTACATTTCATTCCACCCGGAGTCAGTAGAGCCCCCTGATTAATAATCAGCCTTTGCTACATGCCAGGGAAGTGTTTGCTGCTATAAATAGAGTTAACAATCTAATTAACTATAGGAACTGGCAAGATGAACACTCCATTCAGGGAGAAAGATAGATGACAATATTTTTAAGATCTGTGAGCACTGAGCTGTTCCTGACCCTAATCCATTAGCAGTTATTGTCAAAGGTCACTCTGCTAACCCTCATTTTTTAAAATCCCTTCCAAAAGTTTTCACCTTTTCTTCCTGGAGGCAGGCATTTCAGTAATAAATATTCTCTAATAATACTATGGAACCTTGAGTCCCCCAAAGATAAAACATTACTAGAGAAGTATGTGTCACTGTCATTCTAACACTTCTACCCACTGATAGTTCACAGCCCTTGGACATGCCATCCTCAGTGACCAAGCCCCCAAACACAGGCAGCCCGGCAGGAAAACTTCTGCCATTGCCTTTTTCACAGCAGGGCTTGACTCTCATGGAATCTCTTGGACACTTTCATCCACCCAGTTACAAACAAACAAAATCCACTAGAGAGCAAGCCTCCTTGGGCAAAAGAGTATATTTTTAAAAATGATTTATAATCTGAAATTCACAGTCTGATTTTCATCTGAGAGTATCTGAATTTGGCCTACCATTGAATACAAATAAATATTTTTACAACAGTAGTATTTCTGTTCTTTCTTTTTAAAAATTTCTTTTATATTTTATTTGCCAAAATGTGCCTCCTTTCCTTGTCTTGCTCCTTAACTGGGGGATACTTGATCCCTAGATTACCAAACAAACTAAACTGTGACCTCATTGTTTGATACTCTGGCAGTTACAGAGTATCTTAAAGATGGAATGTTGGTTGCTCACACACTGTCTAAATATGTGTGGCATCACAGTGATTGCAGGACAAGGGACTGGGCTCCATCTCTTCATCTGGCCTTAGACTATATATTTCTCTCTCTACTGCCAAGTCTCTTTATTGGGTATTCCATATCTGTTGGTTTGAGCTTCTGCCTTTGTTGCTCTATCAAATGCCTCATTTCTGCGTCTTCATTGAAGCATCTGCCACTACTGAATATACTTTTTATTTTTCAAATTCTCCCTTCTCTTGGGGGAAGGGAACATTCTTTCAGTTTTTCTTAACTTTAGTGGTATGGTTGCCAAACTTAGCAAATACAACTATAGGACATTCATTTCAATTTGATTTCAGATAAGTATGTATGGAACATATTTATACTAAAAATGATCTGTTGTTTATCTGAAATTCAAATTTAACTGAGTGTTCTATATTTTGTCTGGCGATACTACTTGGTGATGATATACCTCTGCCTCTTTCCCTTCAGTCATTGGACTTTGTTCCTATTATTTCCTTTATCCTCATTGTCCTTCTCTGAATTTATCTTCTCTACCAGGATCAACCATCACATCACTTTAGATCACCTCTCTTTAAACATATTCAGCAGTTTTATATGCTTCCTTGTCACATATATCTCTTCTATTGTCTTAAATTATTATTTGAACCTTTCATGTGTTTATTATTTGTTGCCTACACTTGGTTTTAAATTCCGTGGGGTCAGAATTCTTCTTTGAATCTCAAAGCCTGTAGTATAGCTTCCAAGGGTAGGCTGATGACAAATGTATGAAATTCTCAGTCCTTGTTTTCTACTCACCTACATAATCTCTTACATTTTTAGACAATGCTGCCTGGAAATTCTATGACTACATTTCTTTAGTCCGTTCACTCTCTGGCTCTCCCGGATGTCACACCTCTTCCCCCTCCTCACTCTTGGCTCATGACCTTGCTTCCCACATAGCTGAGAAAATAGCAATCAGAGAAAAATCCCATGAGCTCTCACTTGTATAACAAACAACCTACCAGTGCCTGCGCTCGCTCATCTATTCTGCCTTCCCTCCTGTGACAGTGAATCTGCTTGCTCTTTTCTGAGGCTAGCTCCTCCCCTTCGTTCACAGACTCTCATCTCCCTTCCTGACCCAAGGACATCACCATAGCAATTCTCCCTTCTATCCCCTACATCATTTTTTTTTCTTTTTTGAGATTGTTAGCAATAACATGAGTATTTCCCTGTTTAATAAGTAAACAAACAAATCTCCCTTTCCCTTGACATCAAATTACCCTGCAGCTACTAAACTATTTTTTATGCCCCCTTTGCAGAAAAAAAAATCCCCCAAAGAGTTTGTACTTCACCTTCCACCTCTTTCCCTTGAATCCACTGCCATCAGGATTTTGTCCCACCTGCACCTTAACTACTTTTATGAAGGTTACTTATTCATCACCTCCAAAGTGCCATACTAAACAACAACTTAGTGCTGGCCTAACTCCACCAGTCAGCAGCATGTGAACAGAGTTTATTGCTTTAGCAATTGTCCCTCTCTCTTCTATGTAATAAGTTTTGAAATATTTTTTTTTTTAAATAGCATCTTCCCTCAGCATCTGCATCATCACTTCTTTCACAGTTCTGGAGGTCAGAAGCCTGAAATCAAGGTGTCAGCAGGACCATGCTGAAGGTTCTAGGGAAGGACCTTCCCTTGCCTTTTTCTAGCTTCTGGAGTTTTGCTCACAACCCTTGACATTCCTTGACTTTTCAATGCGTCACTCCAATCCCTGCCTCCATGATTACCTGGCATGCTCCCAATGTGTCAGTGTGTTTATATCCAAATTACCTCTTTTTCAAAGGACACAGGATATTGGATGAGGCACACTCAAATCCAGTATGACTTGTTCATAATTCCATTACATTTGCAAAGATTCTATTTCTAAATAAGGTCACTTTGACAAGTTGCATGGGTTAAGACTTAAATCTCTTTTGGGTAGAGGAGGGGGACACAATTCAATGCCATATCTAAAGGATCTGGAAACATCTCCCAAAGAAGTCCAAAGAGGAAGGTTTGCATGTTCAAAACCAGTCCAGCTGTGCATGGATTAGACACATGCCAGAGTTTCCCTTACAAATGAAAACACATGGAAAGGGAATCAACCTAAAGGCAAGAAACTGTCGACCTGGTGGAAAAGGGTTTGGCAAAATGCCCTTGTTTCTCTAAGAGGCAGATTGATTCATAAAGTAATCAACCTTAGTCAGCATTATATAATCCCGCTATAGGACGTGCAAGGAAAACTGTGATGCAAGCAGGGCAGTGCTCAGGGAGAAACCTTGCCCTACATTGTGATGCAGTGCTGCTGCGCAGCTGGCACACCTTTCTGCACGCACTGCCTCTAGCACCTCGCCTGCCCAGCAACTAACCCAGTTTAGTCAGACCTTCCAATGGTAAGTGAGGTTCTATATTTAGACCGTGTTCCCAGCCTGAGGATGAACTGTACTGGCTGCAGTGTCACACCTTTACCTCGATCTCTTCCTACCCTTTCTGCTTGGGGAACCAGCCCTTCTCTACCACAGGAATTTACATTGTTTTTAGAGCTAGAGAGACCCCAGAAGCTCATCTGATTCAACTCCTTTTTGCAGCACCTAAGTGCAAACTTTAGAACCTGAGTTGGAATTGTAGTCCCTACGCTTACTAGCTGTACCTTTGCTCTGGTTCCTTAGCCTCCCTCTGCCTCATTTTTCTGATCTGTAAAATGCAGACAATAATAGTGTTTGCCTCAAGGGGAAAGATAAATAGATGCAATGTGTAGCACTTAAAGCAGTGCCTGACACCTAGTAAATTTAAAAGAACTTTCAACTACTACCATTGTCTATTGTTGTTGTTTCAGATGAGCACACTAAGGCTCAGAGACATGATGTGAGCTGCCCAGGTTAACCAGCAATTTAATACACACTCAGACCTGAAATTGATCTGCTGGGGCACTACCCTCTTATCTGGTCTATAGTCAGCATACACAGAGTAGCTCCTTTGAGATGGATAAGAAAGGTAGGAGCCATGTATCACCAGCTCCACCACTCTGGCTTTAATTTGTTTCCCAGACTGCCTAATTGTCACTGTGAAAGTTGGTAGATGGTCCTGAGGGGATGAGATAATAACAATAACAGCAAGTTAGATTGGAGGGGTGTGAGATTAAAGGCAGGAAAACCACTTGGTGGCTATTACAGTAGTCCAACTGGTAAATAATTAGATGAGAAGGGAAAAAAGAATGAAGAAATTAAGTTTATTAAAAAAATCATAATAAACTAAGGTGGTTTATTACCAGCACAAATGCAAAGCAAGCCAGTAAAAATGTAAGTGCCTTCTGACAAGAAAGTGAAGGAAGACTCTGGGCCTGAGGCTGGTTTGGTGAAAGTAGGCAATTCCAGTTAGATGTTAGGAGGAAGGAAGAACAGCTGAGGTCCCTCAGTGGACTCACACCAGATTTCAGCAACTATTTTAATCACATGAGGAATGTGAGGGGGAGACTAGGAAGATGTGCCCCTTTCTTCTGTGTCTGTATAAGAGGGAGGTAACAAATGAGCATTGACAAGCCCAAGAAAGCACCCCAAACTACACAGTGCCAGAGAGCCTTGTGTGGCACCAAAAAATAGGGGTGTCTTAAGGGAAGGTACCAATGGACTTTATTCAAAGGAAGAAAACTAATATTTAAAATGATCTCTGTGCTCAGGGCATGTCGGTTCACCACTACACTGCAAATGGAAATGGGGGGTGTCCCCACTTTATAGAGAGGAAGAAATATTAATAGAAACTGGTAGGCTACCGGACGTGAGGATACAGGGAAATGAGGCCTTGAGGATGACACCCCAATTTCTGATGAGTACTTTATGGGATAGAGATATTTTTCTCCCATTTGGAATTAACAAAAAGCAATTCCACATCCGCTTCTCACCCCTCCAAAATATGTGAAGAGACTGGTCATCAGTGTAGTGGGGATGCCAGTGTAGCTCAGTGGTGCAATGCTTGCCTAGCGTGTGCAGAGGCCTGGGTTCAATCCCCAGTACTGAAAATGATTCTTTTTCCAAAAAATTTATTTAATCCCAACATTCGTTTTTCAAATATACTTTCTTAGTTTAGCTTCAAAACATTCCTACTAGGTAGATTTATTTTTATCTTTACAGTTATAGGAATTGAGATTCCAAGATATCACAGAACTCTGACACCACATAATGAGCATTTTCAAGTCTATCAAGGTCATGGCAGGTGATGTTTTAGGAAAGAAAAACCAAATATAGTAGTAATTAAGAAAGCCACACCCACAGGAGCTCTGGTCTAGAGCTCAAATAGGACCTGTGTTTTCAAAACGCCACATTCATTGCCTAGCATGCTCAAGTCCCTGGATTCAATCCCCAGCACCCCCCCCCACACACACACACACATACAAACACAAACAATGCCACATCCATCTGGCAATATAAGGAGAAATCCTACTTTCATTCTCTTCACAATTTTGGTGCCACTTCACAATTCTCTTTATGATAGGTTCTATGCTCTTAGAATGGATAGGGAATCAACCTAAGATGTCTACCAACAGATTGATGGATAAAGAAATATGGTATATCTACAGAGTTGAATATTATTCAGCCTTTAAAAAGAAGGAAATTCTGTCATTGTGACAACATGGACAAATCTGGAGCATATTATTCTTAGTGAAATAGCCAAACACAGGAAAACAAACAACTGCATCATCTTATGTAGAATTTTTAAAAGTCACAACTGTAGAAATAATGAGTAGAATGAGGGTTGCCAAAGGTGAGAGTAGGGGAATAGAGAGAAGTTGATCGAAGGACTCAAAATTTCAACTGCACAGGAGGAATAAGTTCTCAATAACTACTACACAATATAGTGACCATAGCTAATAATAGTGTATTGTATATTTCAATATTATTAAAGAAATATTTTAAATGCTCCCACCACCAAAAATATAAGAATGTGAGGTGCTGCATATGTTCATTAGCTTGACATGATCATTCCTCAATATATTAACTCATCATATTAAACCCCATAAATTTAGAAGATTATTTTTCAATTAATAATTAAAAATTAGAAAAATAATGTGGATCTTTTGAAAAATACTAAAACAAAATTCATTCATTTATCCACAGATAATTCTTAGTATGTGATATTGTCAGGCTGGCCCTGTTCTAAAAGCTGGGGATAAAGCCAAGGATAACACAGACAAGGTCACATACCTTTGGTGCTTAGAGGAGAAGACAGATCATAAACAAGTAAACTAGCAAGATATTTTCAGATGGCAATGAAGTGCTACAAAGAAGGTAAGTCTGAGGCAACTGGCAATAGGGAAGGTGAGAGGTTTTCAGCACTTAAGGAGAATAGGTCAGAGAACCCATCACTGACACCGCACAAGATAGATGTGGAAGAAAAAGTCAGCGTTGCTAAAATCTGGGCAAAGCACTTTCCAGGCAAAGAAAAGAGCAGATACGTGACCCTGAGGCTGAGCCAAGTAAGAGTCTGTGGGAGGACAGCAGGAGATGAAGCTGAGAAGGGCCAGGTCCAGTCTATGTAGCCTCCATATGCTAGGAGTTTAGATTTTCTTCTAAATTCAAAGGGAAAACACTATAGCATTTTAGGCAGAAGGATGATTATTTTTTTAAAAAGATTTCTTTAGTTGCAGCATGGAGAATGAATGGCAGGGCGGCATAAATGTTAGCCAGAGAACACTTGGAATAACATTCTATAGGCTAGAATGAGACAGGATAATGGCTTGTGCTGGGAGGAGAGCAGGAGAAATGGGAAGAAGTGGACAGATATGACATAGCTCATATTTTGGGCAGAGAGCTAAGGGCCAAGCTGTGGAGAATGGCAGAAAAAAGGTACTCAAGAATAATTCACAGAGTCAATCCTTATTGTCTATATTGGTGAGGGATATACCTTTAAGCCTAGGAAATGGATATAGTAAATCAAAGCAACCAAAGCAGTGTACAGATTTAGAAAAGATTCAGTTTGGGGCAATAAGCCTAAATTTAAGTTCTGGTTCCTCCAATAATAGTTAGGTACCTTTTGGCAAATTTTCCTTCATATCTGAATATCCATTCCTTCATTTATAAAATGACGATGATGGTGCCTGTCTCCTAGCATTGTTACAAGATAATTCATGTAAAATGTTAACATAGTAGTAGTATCTAGTAACTGTTCGATAAATGACTAGCATTTATTAGACTACCATTATTATTTTCATTAAAAATTACTTACAAGGAAACAATCTATGACTTTTTTATTCTCCACAAGCTCAGCTTCTGGGTCTCTTGCTCCTTATTGCATGCCTAATTACACTATTCACATCAGATCTGAAAGTAGTATCTCTCTGAGTTGAGTCTACAAAACAAAGGCAATTGATCACCTGCTCTCTGTGTTCATCTCATGCCAACAAGACACAAGGCTTCCAAGGGACATCTGGCAAGTAGGACATTTTCACAGACCACCAAGCCAGCCCTGCTCAAGTCAACTAGAATTTTCTTGACTATACTTGGCACATTCAGAAGCATAACTCAAGTGTTAATACTATAGAATAAAGTGTGGTTATTCATGAATGAAGCAATAGAGTTGTATTAGTCATCTGCTAGACCAGCATCTTTAAAATATATATATTTTTAACTATGACCTACATATAGTAAAATATACATTATGACCCAGTATAGAGTGTGTAAGAGAAACAAACCATCATGAAACAGTATTTATTCTTACTATGCGTGGGACACTCTAAACAGTTCTTGTTCTTGTCCCCACCCTGACCACCACCACCACCAGCATTTTTTCAAATTCCAGTTTACAACCTACTAACTTGATTTCACAACCTAATAATGGGTTGCAGTTTGAAAAACTGTGCTGCAAGGTCACAGATGATAGTTTTATAGCTCTGAGTCTGTATTTGTTTCTCTAAGCCTCCTTTCTCAGAAAGTTTCTGCATCTCTATCCTCCCCCTGTGTGGTTTGCTATGATTTGCATGTATTTGAACTCTCCACATCTGTATAAGGCACTCATTGCTTGTAATTTTTCAAAAGATGCTTTTAACTCAAGTGTTAGCCCATCTGTTAAGACTTATTTATTGCTTCTTAAGAGAAAAAAAATAAAAGCAAATTAGGAATTCCAAGCTCATGCTAACCAGGACTTTTTTTCCCTTTTGTAAAAGCCTTCCATCTGTCTGCCCTCTTTTGGATACAATTCAAATAAGAGCACACATCTCATCAAATCAAATGTGGATGCTGTCAAAAAGCTGCCAAACTATCATGCCATTTGCTTTATTTTTTAAGGAGAATTAAAATCACATTTAAAATAATGAGTTGTTTTCTTGTCTTTTTTTCCATTCATTACAGAAACACGGACCTCAGTTGACCACTACGTGGTAATAGATATTATAGATTAGCCTTCCAGGGGTAGTCCCATGGTTCGAGATTCTCTGAGATAAATCACTTAACACCTTTCTGTTGGAGCAAAGATTAGAAATGAAAAAAAATAAATAAACCATCGCTGGAGTGGAAGGGGAACCAAGAGTTCTAGCTCTGAACTCCATGAGATCAGGAACCCCAGTGTAAGGGCAATTACCCCATCTGGTTTGTTTTTCACTGTCCTGTAGAACTTCTACCCAAGTAGTTGGCTCAAAACTCTTAGGTTCCATTTCCCTAGCAAGTCATTTAATCTTTGACTAGTTCTCTTTCTTGACCTAACTTTGAGATTTAAAATTGTAATTGCCTATTTACTCTTCCAAAGATTAGAGAATAATCAGGAATTAAAGAGTCATATATATGAAGATAAAGGGACCAAATAGTTATGCCCAGTTATCAGATGACAGAGCCTGGAATCTCTTGGAGAGCCCTAAAATGGGACCTCAAATGACACCACAAACAAGGATGCCACAGCCTTAAAAACCTGCAGGGACAGCAGATGCTATGCAATAGTTAAGATCAAAGACTAAAGTCAAGTAGACCCTTGTCTTAAAATTCCAGTTCTGCCACTTAGATCTGTTTGACCTTGAACAAATTACATCATTTCTCTAAACCCCAGTTTCCTCATTAGGTTATTGTGGGGTTAAGTGAGAATAAATCACATAGAGCACTTAACACACCTTCTAGCAAAAACGAAGCCCACAAATAGCAGGTGCTATTATTATTATGAAGGAAACTACTGAAGTATCTTTGAGGCAGAGCAATCAAAATGTGGAGAAGCCTGTAAAAATGGAGAAATGAGATGTGCTTAAGATAAATATGCTAAAATCAAATGCTTAGATTTGAAAAGCAATGACACAATAGAAAATAAGAGATTGATGAAGCTGAAGAAGTAAAGCTGGAAAAATATTTCAAATGGAGTATTCAGGAAAAACCGCTTTCCTGAATCAGGTTAATGTCATAGTGGTTGGGTCCTGTTTAATCATGCAAATATCTTGTTATCTAATCATAGGGGCTTATTAAAGCAAAAGCTTATTTTTCAATTTCCCTTCATATCATTTTCATCTCGTCACTTTTTCATTCTGTAGAGTCCTCTTCAAGAAAGCTAATTTTTGTTTACTCAAAATACGCTTGTTATGAACTCGATTACATCTTCTCCACTAATCCCTACTCTTGTTCTGTGGTATTAAATGACTTTCTCTGGTCCTAATCAATGTGCCCCTTGACTATTACTTGGGTACTCTATGAGTAATATCTTAAATAGAAATAATTAAAAGAGGGGATAGAGAATCTTTAAGTTTGAAGATCTTGGTAGACTAAAAATAACTGTTGTAATACTTTTGGTTGGGTTTTAGCAACTTTCTCTTTTTTTTTTATAGCATTTCGGATAAACTACTTATCTGGTCTGCTCTTGTTTTCAGTGAAGCTCAGTGAATCTCTTAATGACATCTGACAGGATTCTTTTTAATTCAGGACTTGTAAAATTCATCTCCAAACTGCCGTGGAAGAATATCTTTCCAGCTCAAACCAATCCAGTTCTAGGATGCATGTATTTATGAAAAAAGGGGAATATATTTAGTTGTACTTTCCATGTGATTTTCTTTGGCATTTCAGAAATTCTTTGTCTTCTTTTCTAATTGATCAATATTTGGCCATGGTTCCCAAAATTCAAGTTGATTAATGACCAATAAACAAAATGTGTCAAGGAAACTGTAATTTAAAGAAAACTTACTATTTAAGAAAACTTGTTTGTAAAATAATTATTATTTTATAATGTGAATAACAGGTTTATAATTTATCTAGGCTGATATTTAGACTTCTACAGAGCACTTTACTTAAAGTAGAACCTCAAGCCTGTACCATAAAGGAAAAGAAAGTCCATGTTAGAATCCGAAGTAATCCTCTTCTGTACAAGTCAAGGTATTTAGTACATCAGAATATTAGTTTCTTTACCTGTTAATGGCAGTAAAAGTATCCACCTTGAGTGTTGTGAGGATTATGAGTGATAATGTTCCTGGGACTTAGTGGGTACTTAATAAACCCTGGATTTTATAATCAGAGCCCCTAATAGAAATTAAGGCCAAGGAAGCTGAATCATAACCTGGAAAATTATTTTTTAAATTTGTTCTAATTAGTTATACATGGCAGTAGAATGAACTTTGACACATCATACATAAATGGAGCATAACTTCTCATTCTTCTGGTTGCACATGATGTAGAATCACACTGGTCATGTAGTCATATATGCAGATAGGGTAATAATGTTGATTCATTCTACTATATTTCCCACCCCTATGACCCCTCCTCTCCCTTCACTCCCCTCTGCTAGAAAATTATTTTTAACTGGACCATTCAGGAATAACTGCTTTCATGAACATGCTGTCACTCAGACTAAACAGCCAACTGCTGCCTTTCCACTGGTGTGGCCCTTTGGAGAAAATCTTGAAATCTTAGATTTCTGTCTCATTAGAGAACTTTTCCCATGCTTATTTTGTGCTGTGTCATTTAATAAGTAAGTAACCTTGTTTGATTTCCCCAAATATTATCTAAGTCTGATCTTCTATTGGAAGCTAGTATTGACATTTGTTAATGTGATGATCAAGCAAGTTTAAGTGGGGTAATATAGGGTTGGCATCTTAAAGTGTTTATTTAATAATTTTATTTCCTACAAGATGCTAGATGTCTTAGACAAGATGACACTTTTAGTATTTTTTTAATATTTCATGTATTCAACTCAAAAGATACCAGCACAATTCACTCAAAACTATACAATTTTATCTACAGTTACAAAATACAAAGTGCTCTTGGAACTGAAAGGTTTTCATAACTCATTTGTCCACAGACCTGGCTGGGAAGATATTTATAGTCCTTACACATTTCATATGTATTTGGTTACAGATTTCACTTACCACAAACCCAGTTGGCATCACATGTAATACACATAGGTTGTGTATTTCCCTCACAGTGGCCTGTCAATATTGCCAACCAGCATCATACCTGGAAATCCTGAGATCTGTCTGTCATCAGTTCTTTTCCTACAGAGTTCAACACAGAACCTCACCTAATGCAACCAATTAGTTTTTGTGAGATGTTTCTGCCTTGCAACTCTCCCTGCAGTCCAGGTTCTAACCATTTGACTTCCCAAAGGTAAAGATGGAAATGAGAAAAGAACCAGAATCAAATTAGTAAGCTTGCCTAATTATTAGCTACATCATAATAAAAGCTCAATTTTAAGAATCTGTGGAGGTTATTAGCAAAAACAAAATTAGATTTAGGTATTATGTGGGGATCCAAATGTGAGGTCTTAGACCCTCTATCCTAATCTGTTGATTTGTATGTTTTTAAAAAATATTTATTTTTTTTTTTTAGTTGTAGTTGGACACAATACCTTTATTTTGTTTATTTGTTTTTATGTGGTGCTGAGGATCAAACCCAGGGCCTCACACATGCTAGGCAAGCGCTCTACCGCTGAGCCCCAGCCCCTGCCCCTGTATGTTTATTTTTAATGCCAAAATCAGACCATCTTTATGAGTTTAGCTTTATAATGTCTTAAAACTAGATACTGTAAATCCTCCAACTTTGTTCTTTATTTTCAAAATTGATTTGTCTACACAAGATCTTTTAAGTTTCCACATAAATTTGAGGAATGACTTGCGTATTTCTACCAGGATTCTGCTAAGATTTTGACATCTTAACAATACTGAGTCATGTAATTCAAGAGGACAGAATATCTATTTATTTAGTTCTTTAATTTCTTGCAATGGGATGTTTTACAGTTGTCAATGTACAGATCTAATATAAATTTTGCTAAATGTATCTCTAAATATTACAGAGCTTTTTTTTAAAGAGAGAGAGAGGTAGAGAGAGAGAGAGAGAGTTTTAATATTTATTTTTTAGTTATTGGCAGACACAACATCTTTGTTTGTATGTGGTGCTGAGGATCGAACCCGGGCCGCACGCATGCCAGGCGAGCGTGCTACCGCTTGAGCCACATCCTCAGCCCAATATTACAGAGCTTTAAATGCTATTATAAATATTATTTTAAAATTTATCTTCTAATTGTTCATTACAAGTACAGGTGATTTTAATTATTCATTATTTGTTTATTATTATTTTCAATAAAGTCTCTGCAAACAATGAATTAGCAAATACTGAACATTCATTGCTCCTAGGGAAAATACAAGATTACATTCCTGCAGGTCTGGAGTAACATTTTCATCAGTTGATCAGTGAATAATCTTGTTTTATGTATATTCTGTTTAAAGGTGTTTTATTTAATAAATGTTGTTGGTTCATTAACAGATAACAGATAACTCCTGCTTGTACAAAGTTTATCTGAAATAGATATTTTCTTTTTAAAGCACATCATATTCCACCATCATTTCTAACCCCATGCCCCCTTTCCTTTTCCCTCCCACCTCTTTGCCCTATCTAGAGTTCATCTATTCCTCCCACACTCCTCCTCCCTACCCCACTAAGAATCAGCCTCCTTATATCAGGGAAAACATTTGGCATTTGGTTTTTTGGGATTGGTTAATTTCACTTAGCATTATCTTCTCTAACTCCATCCATTTACCTGCAAATGTCATGATTTTATTCTCTTTTATTACTGAGTAATATTCCATTGTGTATATATGCCACATTTTTTTATCCATTCATCTATTGAAGGGCATAGGTTGGTTCCACAGTTTAGCTATTATGAATTGTGCTGCTATAAACAGCACAATAAACATTGTGTGGCTATGTCCCTGTAGTATGCTATTTTTAAGTCCTTTGAGTATAGACTGAGGAGAGAGATAGCTGAGTCAAATGGTGGTTTCATTCCAAATTTTCCAAGAAATCTCCAAAGTACATGTATAAAGACATGAATTGGTGTGAATATACTTTGTATACAACCAGAGATATGAAAAACTATGCTCTATATGTGTAGTAAGAATTGTAATGCATTCTGCTGTCATATATAAATTTAAAAATGAATAAAAAAAGATTAGGCTAGAAAAGAAACTTTAAAACTGCAAAAGATCACAAATTTTATAAAACTTCAAATTGTAATCTCAAGTTTAAGGAGGACACTGATTAATCTGAAACTTTTTTTTCACTTCTAAACTCTTCTTTCTAGTGATTATTAAAGGCAGAATCAGACAAAGCAAAAAATAAAAAAAACACATCATAGCTTTCTTGCTCTGAAGTTTACTTTATCTGGTATTAATATATTCACTTAATCTTTTTTAAAAATAGTATTTATGTGTTATATTTTTATCTATGTTCTTATTTTTAACTTATCTGTCTTTAAAGCCTGTTGCTAATGAACAGTGTATAGTTAGGACTTTCTTTTTAAACTAATCTGAAAATCTCTTCCTTTTAGTTGGACTGTTTAAATCATTTACATTTAATGTGAATGTCAATATGGTTAGCTTTATATATCTATAAACTCATCATTTGTTTTCTTTCTGTTTCATTTCTTCTCTGTCCCTTTTTCTCTTGCCTTCTTCTGTAATCATTAAATATTTTTTCTATGAGTCTATTTTTATGTTCATCATGGACTTGTACCTCTTTGTCTGGGATTTGTCAAAAGATAATGAGACTACCACTCCATTTCTCCAATAAAAAATAATATAAAAGGAAGAGCCATGCAGATGAGCTATAGTATCTGAGCAGTGCAGAAAACTGATTTTATGTTTGTTGGAGAGAGATGTGGAGCTCAGGCACCGACAGACTTTGAGAGGTATAAGTAGATTGATATCATCTCTAAAAGTGTGGTTATTCAGCTGAAACTGTCATTGATTGGCGGGCACTCAGTGGCATGTTTGTGGACATTAATCCATCCTGAATTGACTGACTTCAGCATTGAGAGGCTAACATTGATTGGTTGGCTTGAAAAAGCATGTTCACTGAAGTGAGTTGTAGATTGATTAAACAGGTATATTATTGGTTCTGGTGGCTACTTTCACCATGGTTAAAACCTTTTCCTAAGTTTATAGAAACTTTGAACTTCTCATGTTTAAAACATATCTTTATAATTTATCATCTCTACCTTCAAATAATATTATGCCACAACTTACAGCATAAGAATCTTAATACAGTATACTTTTATTTCTCCCCTGTCCACTGTGCTATTGTAGTGCTATAGTTTATTTCTGTATGTTATTAATCACAAAATACATTGTTCTTATTTTAAATAGTTTTTAATGAGAAAAACTCATATATTTATGCATATAGTTGTCATTTATAGTTCTTTCCATTTCTTCACATAGATCTGTATATTTTCCTTCTGCTTAAAGAACTTTGTTTCACATTTCTTGCCGTACAATCTGCTGGTAATGAATATATTCTGCTTTTGTGTTTATGAAAATGCAACTTGCTTTATTTTTTGAAGAATGTTTTTGTTGGTTATAAAGTCCTAGATATACAGATTTTATTCCCCTTTCATATTATAAAGACATTATTCCCTTGTATTCTGGTTTCCATGGTTTTTATCAAGAAGTGCATTATCATTCAAATTTCCCTCTTCATGTAGTATGTCTTTTGAGTCTGGCTGTTTTAAGATTTTTGTTTTCATCTCTGTATATTAACAGTACTTTGTGTGCCTTTCTTCTGTTTCATATGCTTGGGATATATTAAACTTCTTGGCTATGAATGAGGACTTGGGTTCATCACATTTGGAAAATTATTTTTACTAATATTTCTGGAAATATATCTATCCCTTCTTTTTATTTTCTCCTTCTGGAACCCTAGTATGTGTACATTAAACCACCTGACATCTCCACAAATCACCAGTTTTCTTTCTACTGACTTTTTTTTCTCTATATGTTTCATTTGGACGTTCTATGCTGTGAGGACTTCACAATCACTTATTTTTGTTCTACAGAGTTCTAATTGCCCTTTATTACCATTTGATTTATTTCTTATTTCTGACTTTGTATTTTTAATTTATAGAAGTTCATTTGGGGTCTTTTTTTAATATCTTTCCTTTATCTCATTATTTTTATACCTTCCTATTTTTTCTCAAACATAAGGGGGATGGTGTTTTAATGTTTTTGTCAGATAATTCCATCATCTCTATTGTTTCTGGATATGCTTCTTTTTTTTAATATTATCTTTTTTTTTAAAGAGAGAGAGAGAGAGAGAATCTTAATATTTATTTATTTTTTTAGTTTTCAGCGGACAACATCTTTCTTTGTATGTGGTGCTGAGGATCGAACCCGGGCCGCATGCATGCCAGGCGAGCACGCTACCGCTTGAGCCACATCGCCAGCCCTGGATATGCTTCTTTTTTAGTCTTTTTGTGTGTTTGTTTGTGTGTGTGTGTGTGTGTGTGTGTGTGTGTGGTGGTGGTGGTGGTGGTGGTTCTGGAGATTGAACCCAGGGCCTTGCATACAAGGCAAGCACTCTACCAACTGAGCTATATCCCCAGCCCTATGCTTCTCTTTTAAAAATTTTTAAATTGTTCTTATTTTTAAGAGTTTTTAATGAGAAAAAGTAATATATTTATGCATATAGTTGTCATTTCCAGTCCTTTTCATTCCTTCACATATGCATTTCCATCATTTTCCTTCTGCTTAAAAAATGAGAATTGTAGATGGACACAATATCTTTATTTTTACTTATTTATTTTTATGTGGTGCTGAGGATCGAATCCAGGGCCTCACACATGCAAGGCAAGCATTTTATCACTGAGCTACAACCCAAGACCTCTGGATATGCTTCTATCCTGACTATGGTTCATATTTTTCTGCTTCTTTAGATGCCCTGAAACTATTTCTGGATGTGGGACATTTTTAATTTTATGTTGTTGGGTGTTAGATTTGTCATATTCCTTTAACTATCATTAAGCTTTGTTCTGGGACATGGTTAAAGTATTGAAATCAGTTGGATCACTTCAGGCTTTCCTCTTCTGTTTTGTTAGTATGGATTCCAAGTAATTTTTAATCTAGTGTTAATTTGGCCCCAGTGTTAAGGTAATACTTCTCTGAGGATTCTACTTTATGCCTTTACATAAAAGAAGATCTTACACTTGGACTCATGAGAACACCAACTATTCCCAGGCCGATACAATCTATGTACTTCTTTCCAGCATTCTTTCTAAGATCTCAGGTAATTTTCTCACATACATGAGCAGTCAAAGATTCAAAGTTTCACTTTTCAGATAACTGATGATCTCCACACCCCACACCCCTATGTGTGTGTGTGTGTGTGTGTGTGTGTGTGTGTGTGTCTGTATGAACAGTTCTTGCCTCTCCTATATTTTGCCCTGGAAATTCTAGCCATCTAACAGTTACATTCAACTCAGCATAGTTGTTAATCTTACTTTGAGGCCCAATTCCCCATTCTTTGATCTGAAAGTTCACTAGGTAATGAGCAGTTACAATTGTAAGGTTCACTTGTTTTTCTCATCTCAGGGATCACAGACCTGTGCCATCTGTTGTCCAAAGCCTGAAACCTATGTTTCATCTGCTTTATCTGGTTTATAGTTGTTTAAAAAGAGTGAGTGAATATGCTCCTTGTTACATCATCATGGCCAGAACTTAGCTGGGGAGCTCCTTTTTTCCCATTTTTAAAATTGTTTCATTATAGTTGTACATAATGGTGAGATTTTTTATTCATGCATGCACACAATATAACAATATAATTTGGCGAATGTCATTCCCCATTATTTCCTGAGTGGTTCCTTTTTTTAATGTTTATTTAAGTTGTAATTGCACACAATACCTTTATTTATACATGGTGCTGAGGATCAAACCCAGGGCCTCGCACATGCTAGGTGAGCACTCCACCACTGAGCCACAACTCCAGCCCCAATGAGTGGTTCCTTTTAATAAAAGTTATATTTTGAGACAAATGAAAGAACTAATTGAAAGTGGTATGTACACATAATACACATACAATAGAATACTATTCAACCTTGAAAAAAAAAAGGAAATCCTACTGCTGGCAGCAAGTGGATGAAACTGGAGGATATTATACTAAGTAAAGCCAGATATGGGAGGACAAACACTATATGATACCACTTACATAAGGAATCTAAAACACAGAAGCAGAGTGTAGAATGGAGCTACCAGGAGCCAAGGAGAGGAGGAATTGAGAAGATATGAGCCAAAGGGTACAAAGTTTCAGTTATATAAGATGAAGAAGTCCTAGAAATCTTCTGTACAGTGTAATACTATAGGTAATCATTGTGCATTGCATGTTTAAAAATTTACTAACAGGTTATATCTTACATTGAGTGATCTCATCACAAAACAGTGATAATAATAACAATAAACAGGGCAGGTGAAAACTATTGGAGGTGATGGACATATTTTTGCATAGATTATGGTGATGGTATCACAAGGTCATACTTATGACCAAACTCATGAAGTTGTATAGTTGAAATATGTATAGCTTTTTATATATCAATCATACTTATATAATAAATAATTAAACATAAAAAGTGACTTTAAAAGATAGTTCATCCATTTTTTGAAGTCATGTTTTGTTTTGTTTTTTAAATTGTAGATGGACACAATACCTTTATTTTATTTATTTATTTATTTTTATGTGGTGCTGAGGATCGAACCCAGTGCCTCACACATGCCAGACAAGCGTGCTACTACTGAGCCACAACCCCAGCCCTGTTTTGTTTTATTCTATTATCTCAGACCTATTTAATGTTTGATGATACATAGCAGTTAAGTGGGTGGATGCTGGAATCAGGTTGCCTCAATCATGCTCCCACCATTTGAAAGATGTGTAAGACTGGTCTGTGTTCTTATTCTTTCTGTTTCCTCATCTAAAAATGAGTGAAAAATCAATACTATTTTATAGGGTTGGTGTGGACATTCAATGAGCCATAGCATAAAGAACTATATTCTCTATTACTGCATAACAAACTTGCATAACAAAATATTCCAAAAGTTAGTGGCATAAAAGGAGAGCCATTTATGTAGCTCAAAATTTAGGCTAGATTTCTCTAGGCAGTTCTCCACTGGTCTCAACCCAGTTTACACACACCTATGGTGATGGCTGATCAGTGAGTCTGTCCTCCTTCTGGAGTAGAGTTCATTGTTGGCTGATTGATGGGGCTTAGTGGACTGTGTGTTCCTCATTCTCCCACAGGTGGCCTGAGCTTGATCACATGACTGTTCAGGGTCCTAAGCACAACAACAGTGTAACTGCGTTTCTCAAGCACTTTTCAAGTCTACCAGCCTCACACCTGGTGATTTCTCATTTACCAGTGCAAGTCATATGACCTAGCCCAGAGTGAAGGTAAGAGAGTACCATCAGTGGTATGGATATGGTGAGAAGACAAATTTGTACAGATTTTTGCAATCTACCATAGACACTTAGTGAAACTCTTAACATTTAATGTTTTTTCTTTATTTTATTGTAATATATCAACAAGCATGTAGTTGTTACTATTTACCAAAAAGGGGGGGCAATAAAAAGAACCATGTAGCTGGGGAGTTAACTGTTAATTCTGTCTCATCAGTATACTGTTATGGCTTAGATAAATGTCCTTGTCTTGATCCAACTCTTTTCACTCTGCTTCCATGCGCTAGTTACAACTTTAGGGGACACCTCTTGCCTCTGGTTCTACAATCACATTCTGCTGCAAAATTCTTTCTCTGCACTCTTCAATAGGAACACTTGTATAAATCACCTAGGATGTTGGCAAGAAAAGAGCTACTTCTGGGCTGAGTGCTTTTTGAAAAAATCTTTCCTGCTACCCAGAAGTCATTTACATAAGTTAATTCCTGGGGGTTAAAAATTCGTGGCACCCCTTTTGCTGCAGCAGCTATGGGAGAGCCTTTCTGCAGCATCACAGAGGGATCACTGCTTAAGCATTTTATGCACACTTATATGCGGGCACTCTTGGCAACAGAAATACTGTTTATTGCTCTTGTATATTTAGGTCTGAACAGCCCTGCCTCCTTGGATGTGTTACTCTCCAGACACCAAATGTCACATTTATTGTCCCAGTGAAGTATTGCCTGAATCTTCCTGGATCAAGCACTCATCTGCAAATCATTGCTCAATCATTCTCTAGTCCTACATTCCCAAACTTGATTCAATCATAGATAGTGTGCGCATATCCCACAAGTCTTCATTGAACCTCAATAACCTACAAGTCACCTACTTCTGTGTGGCAGAATAATTTATTGAGATATTAATTCTACCTTGTTCTTGCTGCTGTAGGAAAACACAAGGAATGAAAGGGAAATTTTTCTCATCCTACATTTCTTCCAAGAATAATAACCATACTCCTGTGACCAGTCTTCTTTTGGTTTGTGGAAATTATTACAGTAGCTTCTTTGTTTTGCAGAAGAGACTCTGAATGCAATACCCCTTCCTTCCACTACCCTCACCCTCAGCCCTAGATCTTTGGGAAGAAGCTGATGCTTGGAAAATAATGAATTAATGTCCTAAATGAGAGAGAGAGAGAAGTATTCCCATAGAGTAGGAAGCATTTGGAGAGGATATGTTTCAGGTATAGAAAACGACTTGGAGTAGCCTGGGAGTAGTAAGTCCTCTAATGTGGTAATACATGGATAGCAGATACCATGGCCTTTGGAACTGTGACCAAATTTGATACAAGGGAGTTTTTTTATTTAAATGGACCAGGTAACATTTGAGTGGTAATTACAATAGACCTGAGGCCCTTTCTCTAAGTTTCCTACATTGTATAAACCCTGGCAGGGGATCAGCCCAGTTCCCTTTCCCCTGTCCCATATGCCTGCAATTAAATTTCCTGCTAGCCCCAGCATGATCAAGCCAGAAAACAAGACATGAATTAATCTTTCTCACGTCCTAGCCAAAATGTAAAATCATACTAATATACCCATAAAAAATAAAATCTTCATCAACAAGTTCCTAGGAGCTGGCCTTCTGAACTATTTTCCATCCTTGCAGTTTTTTATTTCAAGCTAGTCACCAAATCCCAGGGGTGAAAGAAGATACACAATAGTAGCCAAGAGTTGGTGGGAGTTTAATATGTCAGTGCTGAAATCTCCTCTAGATCTGGTACACAATAGCTCTCTAACTGGCACCAGTAGGCCTGTTAGCAGGTGTGAGAAAAAGAAGATTCAAATCCTACCATGGCCCAAAAAGCAATTACACAGAAATGTTGCTGTAGGACTTAACATTAAAAACTCTCCATCAGTTCTAGTTGGCTCTATCTACTAGTCCAAAGGCAATTTCCTCCCAAACTTTAAGCATTATAGATTCCCTCTTTCCCCTTGAACCTGAAAATCCAGCTGTGTTCTCTCGCCTCTGACATCAGCATTACTGGCTTTGATACAGCCAACCATCTGGTTGATGAGGCATGAGGCAGAATGGAATCCAGCTCACTGTTCCCTGATGTTTCCCCATGAACATTTCAAAACTCACTGGCATCAACATGGATGGTAAGCTATGTCTCTGACTTAGGAAGAATTATCATGATAAGTGACCTTGGGCCATAATTTCTGATGACCATCACAGATGTTTTCAGGTTGAGATTAGGGTGCCTCTTCTTATGATATCTTGGAACTTTGGGGGTTATTTTCAGCCAGGTGATCTCTCCAATAAGTTCATCAGATGTCATGAAATCTTCAGTACAAGTGGTAGAGTTCTAGAATATTGAGGAGTTAGCATTTTTAGTTATCCCATTGTTTCACTATGAAATGTATCTGTTCATTTGCTTTTTGAATTCATAGCTCTAAATCTGCTTTTTATTTTTTTTCTACTCCTTTTCAACACCATGTCTGTAAGGAGAAATGTTTTACCAATCATCATTAACCATTTTCTTTGTCTTCCACCCCCAGCTTCACTCCTCCAGTTTTTCTGTCATTTCTGACTTCGGGAATTATAAAGGGAAAAGATGATAATGAACAAAGAGAGAGGGAGAGAGAGAGAGAAAGAGAGAGAAGGTAAAGGAATAGGTGTAAGAAGGGAAATGTGATGGTAGAAACAGATTTTGTAATCAGAGAATCTAAATTTAGTCTTTGTTCTGCTACATCTAAACAAGTGCTGTCTAACATCATTTGCACACTGTGTCTCAGATTCCTAATTTATAAAATGGGGAAAATAATTAGTAAAGGATGTAAGGGTTGGTCTCTAAAAACTAGAAAGCCCTTATATACTTTATTTATGTAAGGAAAATTGAGAAAATGGTTTTGAACTTCATGTCACACCCACAGTAGAGATGATAAAATGAAAGTGGCTAAAGAAAATAGCAATTTTTCCTCATTCTCCCCATGAGCACTGAAGTAGGGACAATACTGAGTTGGCCTAGTGCTTTCATTATGGAGATGAATTCTCTGAGTAGGTTTTCTGTGACAGAATGAGTCTCCCCCCATCCCCAGACATTAATCCTAAAAAAAAAAAAATCAGATTCTCTACTCATTTACCTGCTTGTGTTCCCTGGACTGTCCAGTTGCCCTTCCCTAGTTCTCCTTTAAAACTGAAATATAAAAAATGAAGAGCCATCCACAGCCCTGCTTAATGCGACATTGCAAACCTATTTCATTCTTGCTTTGTATTCAGGACACACGCACTTCTCCTCCTGTAGTATTTGCTGATATACTTTGCACTCCAGCTGCTGCAATATTTAAATCAGTGATTCAGTACACAGACCACACGATGTGCCACTACACTCCAACAAGCAAGGTCTGTCTCTCCATGGGGACAGAGGATCTAAGCATCTGTCATTCTCTTTCTGTCGCTTATAATTAACCACACACCCCTTTACACACATAAATATTTATGTGCAAAAATAAAACTCCCTGGTGCTTTAAGCCAATCTCTCTTCTTCCCAGTGAGCTTTGAAAGTTTCCAAAATGAATTTTTTACTTAATTCAAGACTCTATTTGGTGTGAAGAACTTATATAATTATATTCCCAGAAAATAATTTTAAACCTCAGAAGTATGATGCATGCATACTTCTAGAATGCAAACCCCATGAGGGAGATATCTTTGTCTATTTCATTGATATATCCCAAGAGTTTAAAGGAGTCCCTGGCATATACTGTAAACCCAATGAATATTTTTTGAATGTTGAATGACTGAATGCACAGGAACACCAACTACAAAACATGATTTTGTTGCTTGGAATTAAAAATTTAAGATTAGGATCTCTCTCCTTCAACTCCGCCCTCTTTCTCCTTTAGTGCTGGGGATTAAAACATTGAGTTATGCCCCCAGCACCAAGAAAAACCTGAAAATATTTTTTGATATTGAGAATAAGGAAGAGCAATAAATAATCATGAAACAAGTTATCCACTCATTTACTTATGTATTCGTTCAAAAAATCATTGTTGTTGCAGAGCCTTATCACATTAGTTATGAAGCAGTTATTTAAAAATGACACAGTAATTGTCCTAACTCTCAAGGAACTCTTGGCTTGTGTGTGATTTTCAAAATATAGTCTTCTACCAATTCTCATCACAAGCTTACTGAAAGGATAGTGAGGAACCAGGAGACTGGCAAGTGAGAAATGAAAGACAGAGACCAGACAGAGATATACACGAGAGTTTATTTGTCAGAGCTGATAAATAAAGGCCATCTCTCTATAGGAGAGAGAAGCAAAACAGGCTTGGGGTTCAGGACTTTTATGGAGCAGGCTGAGGGATTAGAGCCAGTCAGATCCTAATGCAGGCAGTTAAGTGTTAGGTTGGTGTGAGGCTGGTGGTGAGCCTTTCTCAGAAATGACCTTGGGCAGGAAAGTGAAATTTTTATTAAAATGGCGGCTGTCACTTCATATGGCTGTGCAGATGCTAGGCAAGGACCTTATACTTACTAAATCAGAATCACTGAGGACCATCCTTGAACCTGGGTTTTCAACTCGTCAGCCAGACAACGCTTACTAACATTTGAGAAGTTGATCTAGCAGAACTCAAATTAATTGACTGTTTCTCAGGAATTATGTGGTCTCTGTTACCATTCAGCTAATATTTGCATTGTCATATCCACATATCACTTAGTGAATGGGTAGAATGCAATAGCATTAAAATAACACAATAGCCGAGGTGCAGTGGTGCACACCTATAATCCC
This sequence comes from Callospermophilus lateralis, assembly GCF_048772815.1. NCBI lineage: Eukaryota > Metazoa > Chordata > Mammalia > Rodentia > Sciuridae > Callospermophilus > Callospermophilus lateralis. The sequence continues at coordinate 64,998,962 of NC_135307.1, read as the reverse complement.
AGTAGCTCAGGAGGTAGAGGCAGAAGGATCCCAAAAGTTCAAAGCCAACCTCAATAATTTTGCAAGACCCTAAACAACTTAGCAAGACCCTGTCTCAAAATAAAAAAAGAAAAAAGGCTGGGGATGTAGCCCAATGATTAAATACTTCTGGGTTCAGTCCTCAGTACCAAATAAATAAATAAACAAACATGATCATTTTAGATTAGCAGTTAAGTATTCTATTCATTGGAGCCTACAGTCTCCTTTTAAACTAATCCTTACTGGGACTAGTGATTTTACCTGAAGAATTTTTTTTAAAAAGACACACATAGCACATACCTGTAGATTTTTAGAAACAGACCTAAACAAAATTTCCTGTATGTTCTCTAAGTTTCTAAACTTCTGAAAATGCTCTATGAAATCTGCCTCAGGCCTCATCAGTTTCAAATATTCCAATTTCTCCATTAACCTGTCCTGCTCAGCACAAACCCCCAAACTGACTGACACCTGCACACCTTCTTGCAAAGACTAATTAGGTCCTAGGTGCCCAAGATGTAGTCAGAATCAACTACCATCTGACTCAGGATGGTGCTGCCTAACATTCTGAATATTTAGCTTTAATTATGTGTTTGTGTATTCTAACGCAATTTTCTATGGATTACTGACATAATACATCTTTAAGCAACTTAAGAAGAGCCTTTTGCGTCTTTTGTTTTTCTAATGTCTTGTTCATTTATTATTATTATTATTATTATTATTATTATTATTATTATTTATGCATTGTTCAACTATGTAATTTCTACTGATTCATGAATTTTGTCCTTTTTGGCTACTGGCACTTTTAATAACCATTCTCTCAATTTTAGCATTCCTATCAGTTATCTTCTTCCTCACCAATTCTTTTTGAAATTATTTGTAAAATTTAATATTTAATTATTTTCACTGTTACATGCCTCATAATCATGTTGTTTACTATTTCACTAAGTAAAGAGTTAGTACAAATTGAGTTTGCTCACATAGTAGCATTAGTTATTATTTATGTATTATATTATGCTCTCATTCTCTGTAGAAAAGATTTATTAAATTTAATGCTGGCCAGAAAAAATGAAAATACTTTGAGAATTGCAAGCATTGACCACTGAACAACATGCAAACACCTCATTGACATTTGGGGGGGGGGGACAGATTAATAATGATATGATAAAGTGTCTTTTAATGTCTTAATGTTAAACCATGAATATTTGCTGTTAATCAAAACAATTTTTTCAACTCAAAGTGATGGTACTTAATGTTCTGTTAATTATGCAAGGAGCTAATCAATTTGTCCCTTAAATGGATGTTCAACTGATTAAGAGAAGCTAATCATCAGTTATGAAATCCATAAGGCACAGATGAGTCAGGTTTAAAATATTTTTTGCTAACTTGGGGCCAATAATTCTGTTGCCTTAAATTACCTCTTATTTCAGATGGGAGAGTTATTTTCTTTCTTTAAATATATAACTGTTACACTCTTACTTATGGAAATTAAAGCCTAGTTTAGCCTACAGTTTAGGAATCAAACCAAGGATAGTGCTATAGTGAGTTCAAATTCTTATTTAATCCCTAAAGGACAATAACTAGGCAAAAGAATTACAATCTGACACTAAGAATAGGTTGCTATGAATTAATAGGCAGTTTACACACTGAACTCCCCTCAATGCTATAAAGAGGGTTTAAGTATATTAATTTATCAGTACTCCAAAAATAATTTTATCTGATAATATTCGTCCAATCAACAAATATTTATTAAACATCTGTTATGTACCAAGTACTGTGCTAAACCAAAATTCTAAAAACATATGAGATAGACTTTCTAACCTTAAAAGACAACTTAGAAACAAAACAACAACAACAAAAAAAACAGGCTGTTTCTCACTCTTGACCCAGCCTACAAATCTCTCTTGAATGTGTAATTCCTTTCCTTACCCGCAAAAGGCATCTTTCTCTTGAAATAGCCCACATTCCCCCTTGAATGGGTATTCTCTTTCCTAAAACATTCTCTGTATCTCTGTAAAACAAAAAAGAAACAAACATTTAAAAAATCAAATTTAAAAAAAAAAAGAAACAAACATTGAAAAAAAAAATCCAACTTGGGCTCAGTGGTAGAGCTCTCATCTAGCACATGTGAGGTCCTGAGTTCAATCCTCAGCACCACATAAAAATAAACAAAATAAAAGTATTGTGTCCAATTACTTCTAAAAAATAAATATTTTTTTAAAACCCCACCATGATAAACAATTAGATATATTTTGACATGTAAGAGTCATTGAAGAGTAGACAAAACAAAAAAAAAGAACAAAAAAAGAAAATTAAACTCATATAGCAACATGACATAGCTTATAGATCAGAGATTATCAGATGGAAAAAAGCTACCTATGTCAGAAAAAAAGCACAGTTCATTGATTTTAAATTCAATGAAGTGGTGGTCAAAATGTTTGGCCTTGAATTTCAGTTTGCAGTTATCATTAATCTCTGTTTGACCTTGAAAGGTTTTTAATCCTCTCTTCATACTTCAACTTTCCCATCTGCAAAAGATCAGTGAACTTTCTATCATGCATTAGAGGTCAAACTTAAATCATCTGGAGGAAAATCAGGGCATCCTCAAGGGCTTCTTTACTTGAAATCCAAATGCAAAGTGCATTAGTCATTCAGTTAATAAGTATTTATTGATTATCTATTGAGTGCTCTTCAGGGTGCTAGACCCCATAGGAAACATATAAAAGAGATCACTTTCTTCAACTAGCTTCCACCCTTGTCAGAAAAAAATGGTATTATTTGGCAATAATAAAAACAAATGAATGAATGAACAAATGAATGAATATTTATTGGGTGACTATGCCAGATACTGTCATGCTTTTAGACTATAAGGCTCTTTTTTTGCATATTAGGCTATTTAAGAGTGAGCAAGTGTATACAATTAAAATCTAGATTGTGTAGTCTTTTAAGAGCTAGATAAGGCTGGAGGAGAAAGATATCATGGACTGCGTTCAGGGATAGCTGCACTGAAGTTAAAGGATTTGAGCCAAGATATTGCCCTATTGTGGAGCAGGTGAAGTTGAATTGAAAGCAGCACATTCCTGATGAAAGTGATGAGACCCAAAAAAAGGAGGGAGTATAACAAATTATCACAGAGTATTTACAGGCATGTGTTTTTACTGAAACAGAGATCTTATAGACAGATGATGGGAAAGTAGAGGTAAATTTTGAAAGCCCAATTAAAAATTTGACCAAATGTCATTTTAGAAGAAAGTATGTAGGAAGACAGAAAATATTTGAAATAGAAAGAGGTTGAAATATCTAGAGTAAGGCTGGGCACAATGGCATATGCCTGTAAACCCAGCAGCTCGGGTGGCTAAGGCAGGAGGATCACAAGTTTAAAGGCAGTGTCAGCAATTTAGTGAGATCTTAAGCAACTCAGTAAGACCCTGTCTCAAAAAAATAATAATAAAAAGGATTGAGGATGTGGCTCAGTGGTTAAGTACCCATGAGTTCAATTCAATTCCTGATACAAATATATATATATGGAGAGAGAGAGAGAGAGAGAGAGAGAGAGAGAGAGAGAGAGAGAGAGAGAGGGAGAAGGAGAGAGATGTGATAACAGAGGTTTAAAGGATATTGGTCTGGTAGTGCATATTGTCTAGAATGCAGCAACTATAATCAGTTGGATCCTATATATATATCTATTTCTGCAACATTCAATTCACACCTATTGCTCTTATCATTTATAGAATAACATATCATTTGTGTTATTTGATTTACTAAACCTGCAGTGACAGATGGCTTAAGCAATATAAAGTGCTAATCCTACTTGTCCAATCAGGAGTTGTCATGCAAAGATTTTCTCAAGAACAGAACCATTGTTTATTTACCCAACCTTTCAGTCTTCCTATCTACTTTTTGGTTCTAGCTTGAGTTAAACAAGAGTCAGGGGGCAGGGGAACCATTAATCCTTTTCCTTCCTTCAATTTCCAGACATGGTGATTGTTTGACAGAGATGAAATAGTGCCAAGAGTCTTGTGGGGTCCTCAAAGCTCTTCCTGGGATAAGAAGCACCGGAGGGCAAAGGCAGATCAAAACAAGAAACCTGTCTCTCTGTACATCACTAAAGAGAGTTGGGAAGGAGAAGGGAGAGCAGTAAATATGAAGAAGTGGAGGTAGAGTGGTTCTGCTCAGAACCCAGCCATCTGGAATCCTCAAGAATATTCTTTTCTGCCATATTTTGTCGCTCCCTTCTTCTTCCCATCCTTTTCTTCCTGGCTTTGCTCTACTATTTAAGGCAGAAAAAAACACACAAACCAAGGGCAAATATGGTGTCTTCCTTAAAGAAATATGGCTCTAATAGAGAAGAGCTGTTCTGAAAGAGACTGTGCAGAGGAATCCCCAATGGGACACTCTTGTTTCACTGTCGTTTTTGTCCATGGCTGAAGGAGTCCCTTCTTCCTATCTTGATAGATCTAAATTGGGTCACTTTAACCATGGCACTGTTCATCAAGATTTCAAGAATCATTGTGCTATAATCCTCATGCTTCTTTCTTACCAGAACTCCAGTGGTGATGAGGTAAACTCACCTCACTCAAGCATAGGCTTCTGGCCACTGAATACAATACAGAGAGTTTTGTCCCTCTGTGTTGGAGAGTTAGAGGAAAAAATCATCAAGCATAGGAACCAAACTTTCTGAAGTCTTTCTATGTTCTATTTTCTTGATTTCCAAAACCTCTCTCTCTCTCCTGCTTATTTTATGCTACAGCAAAGAATTCTCATGTTGGTTTTCTATATTTTCTTCCATTTCAATTGCATGTGAAATCATCAGGAATGATTCTAAAGCCATGAAGTTTATTATTTAGAAATATTATTATATAATGGTATGTAATTACATATCATACATGGGACAACTGTATAAGGGCTCAGACCAAGTTATGATTTCTGCATTTCCACAGAACCCTTACTTTCATAATAGTAAAATGGGTAAGTTTTGTGGTCTATTTTGTAATAGTAAATGGGTAAGTTTTATCAAATATTATTCAAGTTCACCCATTCAGAACTGGGTCTTCAAATTACTTTTTAGTCCCTAGTTTTTCAAACGTGTTCCTGAGTAATAATTCTCCATTAGTTAATCAATAATAATTCTCTATTAGCTAATCAATGATCTTCCTTGTAAGAGCTTTTACATATATTTGAGCATAAACTAGAGGCATGAGTTGAAGAAGAGAAACTAAGATTGACTTTTTTCTTTTATTAATGCATTATAGGTATACCAACATTGATTTTTTTTATATGCTACATACAGTATCAGATACTCACAAATTTTAATCTTACTCTCATGTTAATGATTTGAAAACAGAATAGGGCACTTATAGCCAAGGATTTAATGATTCTTAAATATATTTGTCTTGTATGTCTGACAAAGATATATTTCCATAATTTTTCTTCTAATGCAGTAATATATTTTACCTGTTGTATTAAAGTAATCTTATCCCTTTTAGCCTATTTAAAGTTCAGTTTTAAAATTAAAATATTTTTTGATTCTTCTTGCCTCAGAATGTTTCAGACACATGCTGCTACATCAGACACATTTTACACCCACATTAATCAAAGCATAGAGAAATGATTACTAGAGATATGAGATTGATAATACTGTCTTCTCAACATCTAGAGCAAATGCTATACTGCACCGAAGATAATATTCAACCCAAACCCCCCACTTGCCCTTCTTCCACTTCTCAGTGTATCATTAGTGGGAAAAATATTTATAAGCCAAAGAAGTGACCACTCAGGGAAAGAGAATTTGTTGAAATTCTCTTTACAACCTGTATACTTTTGAATATTTATTGAGTAAACAAACAAAAAGAAAATCAGTGACAAATACAAAAATAGGAACTCTGCCCAGGTGAGAAGAAGTCATCTGTCCCTTAAAGCCATATTGCTTTCCAGTAGCAATGAAGGCCCTTTTCTTTTACAAGTCTCATTTGTATCAAAGCCCAATGAGTTTTTGAAAACTGTTTCATTTTTCATTCAAAATATATTTATATTACTGCAAATTCAAAGTACCAAAGATACAAGATTCTTTGTTTTTCTGGGGTTTAGATTCTACAGCATCACTCTATATAGAAATTTTCTACAATGATAAAAATGTTTTCAACTATGCTATCCATTATGATAGACAATAGCCACATGTGGCTATTGATCACTTGAAATGTGGCCATTAAAGTTTGGAAACTGTATTTTATTTTTTATTTGTTCTAATAACTTACACATGACAGCAGAATGCTTGGAAACTGTATTTTAAGTGATCGTTTAATTTTAATTAATTTATATTTATATTTAAAAATTAACACATGGCTAGTGGCTACTGCATTGGACAGTACAGTTTTAGTAAATGCATGAGTATGTGGTGTATGTATGTGTTGAGAGAATAGCAACACACTCTAGATACATGAATAAATAAAAGCATCAAATTGTATTAAGTGAAAAGCAGAAAATCAAAATAGGTTGATGTGATAGATATTGTTTGTAAGGCTGCTTTAGAATGGGCAGTTGAGAAAAGTCTCTCTGAAAAAGTGACTTTAAACTGAGATGTGAATTATATATAAGAAGGATGATCCAAAAAATCTAGGGATGAACATCCTAAACAGAGGGAACTGCTAGTACAAAAGCCCTAAGTTGGGAACAAACTTAATGTTCCAATACCATAGATAGAAGAGAGAACAGTGTGACTAGAGGGTGGAGAGGAAGGGGAGAACAATAGAGTTGAGGCTGGAGAGTTATGAATACAACTGTATTAGCTTCTTAAAACTGCTGCAACAAAATACCACAAACTTGTTGGCCTAAAATAACATACATGTGTTCTTTCACAGTTCTGGAGGTTTGAAGCTGAAAGCAAGGTATCAGCAAGTCAGCAGGTATCACTTTCTCTGAAGGCTTGAAGTTCTAGACTCTGGGTTCTTGCCTCTTCTAGCTTCCAATGGCTCTCAGAAATCTCTAATATTCCTTGTCTTGTGGCCACATTACTGCAACCAACTTCTCAATCTTCACATGGCCTTCTTTTTCTATATTTCTTCAGTTCATGTATCCTTTTGTCTTCTCTTAAGACACCAGTCATCAACATCTTAGTCATCCTCATCCTATATGGCCTCCTCTTAAGTACATCTAAAATCCAGTTTCCAAATAAGGTCACATTCTGAGGTTCCAAGTGGATGTGAATTTTGGGGAGATGGCAAGCCACTTGCAGAACTTAATTTTGTAAGACTTTGAAAGTCAGATTAAGGGGTTTGACTTATTTTAAGTGTGATAAGATGCCATTGGGGGATTTGGAGCAAAGAAATGGCCAATGTCATTTATACTTTTGAAAAATCATTCTAGATATGGGAAGATTGGATTTTAGATAAGAGTAGAAGGAGCAGAGACCAGGAAAGTAACTATTGGAGGAGCCCAGGCACGAGATGACATGGCTTGGATAAAGCAATGCTGGTGGAAGTGGGCAGATCTGAGATTTGTTTCAGAGATAAAGGGGATGATGTAATGGGTGTGGGAGTGAGGAAGGGGAATAATCAAGGATAACTACCAGATTTGTGTTTTGAGCAAAGGGTGAGGGTTGTTGCCATTTATAAGACAGGGAAGAATAGCAATAATTCAGGCTTTATTTGATGATCTGAAGTCTGAGAGGCTTGTTAGCCAAGTCGATATACCAATTAAACAACTGCATAAAAAATCTACAGTTGTAAGGAGTAGTCAAATGTGGAGATGGAGGTTTGGAATTCCAGATGAAGAAACTATGATACAGAGAATCTAACGAGCCCTCTGCCACATACCATACCAAGTCACAGAGCTAGTAAATGGCAGGGCTGGGATTAAAATCTGGGTAGTGTGGTTCCAGAATCCACACTCTTAACTGACGTGTTATACTATTCCTTGGGACTTAAAAGGAGTTGAGAATTTTGAAGGATGGAGAAAGCAGTAAAAGGAGCAAAGAAAACATCTGTTCCAGTTGATCATTGTACCTGAATATTAACATAATTCTCATTTATTCAAATGTGCTTTAAGGAACTCTTCAATAACAATATGTATATATCTTCCAACATTTTAAAGGAAGAGACAGTGTTATGGGAGTCCATGTTTTCTGCAGAATATGTTGACTTGGAAACTGCCAGGTATTTATATATAATAAAAGTTTAGATGTACTATGTGAAAATTAAAACCTTCCAGGATTATCCCCTGGAAAGAACAATTACCACAATCTTCCCTGTTCTATCTGCATCTTTGATTAACTTTCAGTCTAATTGAAACTTAATGAATTTATCCTATGAGAATTCAGCAATATCCTGACCAAGTATTATGCAAATTGTTTACTTTCATCAAATATCAGAACTCAGTAACTATAGTTTTTAGAATTCAGTGATTGAACTATAGCAACAGTAATTACAGTACCTTATTATTGACATAGATCCATTTTTTAAAATTACTTATCCAAATTAGCAGCAAATAGTAAAAATTTTAAGATTATATTCACTTTTATATTAATAAGAAAGAATGTTACATTGGTAGAAAGTGAAAACTTTTGTAAATTGGAAAAGTAGGAAACTTTAGAAATATATCATGTGCACTGTAAATTCTTACTCTGAGACTTTCCAAGGTTCTGTGCCTAAGCAGGCCAGTGTTTTGGAAGGGAGGCAACAACACACAGGTGTCAAGAGCAGGGACAGCCCTGGACTCTGCCACATACCATATGTGGGACCTTGGGGAAATAGTTTAGTGTTTCTTATCTCCATTCCTTATCATATACATGGAAAATGCTCAGAGCACCACCTGACATATAATAAATACTCAAAAATATAAACCATTTGCATATTCTCTTACTCTACCTACTATTTTTCTAGTCTTAGTTTGAAATAATTGCCTTTAAAGTGGCAAATCTATACATTATATTCCTAATATGACTAGGCTAGACTCTCTTCAAAGCTTTCCTAGTATGAAAAGATCCATCCTTTTGCCTCTATTGCATCCTTATCTCTGATCTTGGGAGCTAAATGTTTTCTCCAAGAAATCATTTAAAACCTCGTTGTCAATCAGGAAATTCCAATTCTAAAGAAAGGATTAAGGATTGCTGTTCAGGTTCAGCTATAATGTTAACAGCAGCAAAGAAATGAATTAAGAAAAACCTAGCAACAAGCAATAAGGAATTGATTGGATAAACTGTAGAATAATACATGTACAATAAAATTTTAAGAAATTCCCAAAAGTATGTTTCATAGGAATAATGATGAAAGAGAGTTGTTCTGCAGGGCACAATGGTACACTCAAATCCCAGCAACTGGGGACACAGAGGCAGGAGGATTGCAAATTCAAGGCCAACCTGGGAAATTTAACAAGACCCTGTCTCAAAATGAATGAATGAATAAATAAATAAGTGGGGGGTGGGTACTGAGGATGTAGCTCAGTGGTGGAACACCCCTAGGTTTAATCCCTCACTTCAAAGAAAAAAGAAAATGAAAAAAGTTTATAGTACACTTTTTATTTTTAAAAAGCAGTATGATGCAGGTTGTTCCATATGATACTTTTCCCCAAATATTTATGTTAATATAAGCATAAGATATCTCTGAAGTGTTTTACAGCCACTGAAATGTAGTATATCACCCACTCGCCCCTCCTACTACCACCAGGAGAATCTACTAGCAAGACTAGGTAACTGGCCATTCTTAATAATCTCAGCCTAAAACTCTCTTGCTAAGCAGAAACTGAGAAAAGAAAGTGGGCATACTGCTTATAAGTGCTTACTCCTAGAAGGTAGGAATAGTGGTCATCTGCATTTAATTCTCCCCTTTATACCTCTCAGCTTCAAAGTCCCCCCCCCCCGAGGTCTCTCAGTGGCAGTGTCACAAGTAGCTAATGGTGTCACAAATGATGACAAAAGCAAAGAGTTATTATATTTCCTATGTTAGACTTTTCCCATGGTCACTTCTGTGGCTCTGGGGGTCATTCAAGTGATCATAATCACTTAAATACTTAAAATTAGTCAAGTAATGAATGATCAAATTAATTTCTATGCCTCTTATAATTAATATTTTTTAATTTTTTTTAGTTGTTGATGGACCTTTATTTTATTAATTTATTTATATGCAGTGCTGAGAATTGAACCCAGTGCCTCACACAGGTGAGGCAAGTACTCTACCACTGAGCCACAAACAACCTCAGACCCTTTAGTATTAATATTTTCACAAATTACAGATCTACTATATTATCATATTTTAACCATAGTAATTGGGAATTCTTGCTTTAATGTCAGAAATGGAAGGGAATATTATGTGTTAGGGTGATCAATATTTAAGGCCATTAAGTCTTACAATGCATTCAGATGGTCATTCCACAGTATCTGGTAGGAGATTTGTGATTAACCATAAAAGCTAGCAGTAAAAGTGTCAGCTTCACATATTTTAATGAAGGTGCTGTAATATTTGTTCTTATTTCTGAGATCACTTTTAAGTCCCTGGCATTTGGAAGCAAAGAAGAGTCCTTTTAATGAACATTAGAGTACATTTTCTCCAGTTTCAATGTCTCCATCATTTGAAACTGGAGGCACACATTAGCCAAGAATTTATAAAATGAGATGTGAAATTGCCAATTTTTAATCTACAAAAATTAGAAATTCCATGATTCATCCTAATAGTGTAGTAAAGGCATGTAAATGATTTTTAAAGTTTCCTAAAAATATTTTTACCCAGATATATTTGTTATATATAAGAGTTTGTTTTTAATATGATATTTACGAAGAGTTTTATAATCACACTAATGTAGCCCCACTATTTCTAAGGGTAAAAGTTCTGTAATTTTCTCTAGGAAGTAAATAGTTAAATGGGCAACTAGGGAAAGAACTTCAGAGCTGAAATAATATTCTTATACATTCAAAAAATATTTACTGGGGCTGGGGATGTGGCTCAAGCGGTAGCGGGCTCGCCTGCCATGCGTGCGGCCCGGGTTCGATCCTCAGCACCACATACAGAGATGTTGTGTCCACTGAATACTAAAAAATAAATATTAAAATTCTCTCTCTCTCTCTCTCACTCTCTCTTTAAAAAAAAAAAAAAAATATTTACTGAACACATATTATGTGTCACACGTTATGCCAAGTGTTGAGAACATACTAATGAACAATTTCCTCATGAAAATTATGACACAGTTTTTTCCCTTAATTTTATGTAAATGTTCTCATGAGTATATTTATTGTGTAGATCCTAGAGGACATTTAGCTCTTAGTGTTTTTTTCTCACACTAATAAAATATTATCATTGTTTTATTTTCAATTATGACACCAAAATATTATTTTTGTAATTTTTAGAATTATAAATTCTATAAATTTATAATTTATAAATTTCTTCCCTATGTAACATTATTACTCCATTACATTTTTATTGTAATAAAATACATATAACATAAAATTTTCTTCTTTAACCATTCCAGTTATATGTTTCTTGTTATCAAGTCTGTAAGGGAAATATTAAGTATATGTGCATTTTATATTGCATATGTCTGTGCATTGGACACTGGAGATGTGTTTAATGATGTCTAAAAGTTCAAAAAGTAAGAAATCAAATCAAGAAGATACTCATATCCTTTGGGAAACTGGCAATTAGAGCATGTACTAACTTGGCAGCAAGTTTTAGATCAGTATTTCCCCAAATAGGTTTGATCTCAAGACACATTACAATGTGATGATGAAAGATAAACATGAGCTCATGAAATATAGTAGGCATCTGGGTAAAGGAGACAATAAAAATGGCTTCAAGGTAAATGTAACTGCTAACATAATCAAAATTTGATCTATATCAGAAATATGCTTAATAAAGGCTAAAGATCATAGAATAGTGGACCTACATCAAAATTTAGAGTAAGTTGATAAAATGGTAAAACATGAGTCTGAATTGACTAACTGAGCACCAGTCATTTATCCTTCAGGTAACGTATGAAACTTCCTTTGTTTTGAGGATTGCCCACCATTTTTTTATATTTAATTATTTTTTATTTATATATGACAGTGGAATGCATTACAATTCTTATTATACATATAGAGCACAATTTTTTCATATCTCTGGTTGTATACAAAATATATTCGCACCAATTGTGTCTTCATACCTGTACTTTGGATAATAATGATCATCACATTCCACCATCATTAATAACCCCATGCCCCCTCCCTTCCCCTCCAACCCCTCTGCCCTATCTAGAGTTCGTCTGTTCCTCCCATGCTCCCTCTCCCTATCCCACTATGAATCAGCCTCCTTATCTCAAAGAAAACATTCAGCATTTGATTTTTTGGGATTGGCTAACTTCACTTAGTATTATCTTCTCTAACTCCATCCATTTACCTGAAAATGCCATAATTTTATTTCTTTTATTGCTGAGTAATATTCCATTGTGTATATACGCCACATTTTTTTATCCATTCATCTGACCACCATTTCTTAAAGACAGACTTTTGTATAATAAGAATAAAAGAAAGGTGCTTAGTATTTTTCTTACATTACATTTTAAAATGCACTTTTGAAGAAAATATTGCTAACACCAAGTTTTTTGTTTTTGTTTTGTTTTGTTTTGTTTTGCCAAACCTATAAATATCTTAGGATAGTTTTGAAGCATTGTTCTATATGCCATACAAAGTTATTAAGGATTAATAAAAAGGGCTTTATTCATGTGTGGCACATTTTTGCTTAGTTTTTTAAAGAGATTTTATGAACACTAAGAATATCTTCCAATTTATGTGGCTGTGTAGAATTTTACATACTTCTTCATCAGATTGAGATATTAAATAGAAAATAAGGTAGCCAGTTAACTAAAGAGTTTCTTCTTTATATTATAAACTCCAAGAACAAGAAAATTAAGAGCTCCTTATTTATATCCCTAATCGACTCTTTTGCCATTTTTAAAGTACCTAGCGTAGTACTTTGCATATAGTAGACATTTATTTAACAAATGCCTGTGGAAAAGAAGCAGCCTAACCTAGTTAGATACCTCTGGATTTAAATTCTAACTCTTCCTTTCACCAGCTGAGCAGTCACATGCAAAATTGTTAGTCTCAGGATTTATTTATCCTGAATTGTATGATGGTGATAACTTGCTATGCAAATTGAGATAATAAATAGAAGGTGTCCAACACAAAGTATGGTCACACAACAGAGGCTCAATGAATGTTAAATATCTTCCCTTTCTTTATATACCTTTCATACCAGAGTCAATCCTAGAAAAAATTAGAAAGCACAATCTCCTTCACTTTCCCTTTTAGTACCTTCCTCCCCAGTTACTCACTGTCTTCACCTTACATCATTACCATTCCTCTCTGTTGGTACATTGCTAAGATAGGGCAGAGGGGTCAGAATGGAATTCTTCTCCTATCTGTAACTCTCACTAGCTCTATATCTCAGCTAAGCCATTCAACATGTCATGGGTGAGGCCTTAGACAATTTTACTTGGAAATTGGTGGGTTGAGTATGGTAATTTAAAATCTCTTTATATTGAAAACAAACAAAACATGGCCCCAGATTCCTGGGAGTTCAAATTACCTTTCTTAACAGAGATATGTTGCTGAGAAAGTTGGTGACCTTTGAGGTTTCTTTCAGCTCAGAAATTCTTTCAGCTCATCATTTCCCCACTCCTCCCCACCAAATTTCAACTTAACCTGATAAACTAGGCAACAGGGAAAACCTACTGCATATTGCCCAAGGCTTTCAGAGGCAATTTTCTGGGCACAAGCAATTAGCTGCCCTTGGCAAAACTGCACAGTAGGCAAAGCTTGCCTCCTCCCTCTTCTGCAGTACCCACCCCCTCTCTACCTGCAGGCTTCCTTCAATTGCCTTCAGCCTGCCAGAGCACTCACTCCCACCTACGGTTTTGATTTCCACCCAAGCCTCAAGATATAAACTTTTCCCCTTTCTCCCCCCCATATAAAATTACCTTCCCTTTTGGGGGTTAATCTCAGCTAGGTTATACAAGGTGATCTGATTTAAATGTGTTTGACTGTCATCTACATTTTAAAGAAGAATATGTTAGCATAAATAGTGAAATATTCATAGGAAATATTTTGGAACCTGGAACCATTAAAATGATCTTTGCTCATTCTAGGCTACCAGATCTTATTCTACCAGTTTCTATCTCCTCACAAGAATAGAGGTCATTTCTTGTACCCCCATTTCTGAAATATTGCCAGTCCCTGTGGTAAATTAATCAATGTCAATAGACATCTCTTAGGTAACTTGCAAGTCACAGTGACTTTTTCTTTCCCCTGTTACTCTTTCAATCTGTAATAACTCACTATCAGGGGTCTCAAACAGCAGCCAAGGATTTCCACAGGGCCTGAATGTGTTTGTTTGGTCATGGCATTGGGTCTGGAGTTGGGAGTAAGGTAGATAATATTCTTACTCAGCAACAAAAGCAATTTAGTACCTATTATGGGTATCTAGTCTACTTTGTGTGTTTATGTTGATTGTACAAGGTATTTGAGCTTGTAACCTCTTCTTATCCTTCATGATCCCATCTTTTCTACAAAGGGTTGAGAACCAGTTATCTGCATACTTATAGTCAATTACTTGCTAGTTGCATTAAATGCTAGTAACATTTATTCAGGGACTCCTAATCTTATGCAGGGGTTTCTAATATAATATTTGACAATTAGAATAGAATATTCAGTAGATTGGATTTCATGTTGGGGAATTCAGACTGTGGCACTTAGGAAGCAAGAGGTATTTTAAGGCTGAGGGCTTCTCTACACCCTTAAATTGCTCATTATAGGAAGCTGACTCCCTGAAATCTAGAAATGTGTAGTCTCTCCCTATACCTTCAAGTAACTCTAAAGGCCGTATATATTCTTATATTCTACCACAGTGTCAATATTTAGACAAATTTCATTTGCATTATGTAATATCTTTGTATCTCCCCCCAACGCCATTTAAACTAAGGTATTTTTGACCCATGTCTCTTGTTGCCTTTTCCCTCATCAAAGAAAAATAAGGCAGACAGAACATATCCCTCCACTGTCATGATTGTCCTAACAGGGTAAATGTAATAATAAGGACAGTAATAACCATAAAAAAATAATGGCATAAATCTAGTGTCTTGGAACTTTTCTGTGAGCCTACTATGTACAACTCATTTTCCTAGTATTTTGGTAATGGAACTCACCTTGTAGTAGAAGTTGAAAGGAGCTAATATTATTCTAAATCTCATCCCTTTGAATACAGAGTAATGGCAAAACTCCAGCATAATAATATTGGACATTTACATAATGCCCTTTTCACAGGCATTCATAGTGTTTTGCAAGATTTCTTATGAAAGAGGAGATGATTGATTCTAGATGGGGAAAGAGGGATAAGTAAAAGTTGAATCCAATAAATAAATAAATATGAGACAGAGAATTTAATAGTACACTCCTGACCCTAAACCTAATGTTCTTTCCACTATCCTTCTGATAGCAAAGGGGTTTATTCTTTTCGTGAGTCTGCTGTTCAGAGCATCAGTTAATAATGAAAAGCAAAGGTAAAACATTAAAATGGCCTTCAGAATTGGACACAGGCAAGAGACATGTTGAGAAGGCAGGATTTATTAAAAAACAGATTTCAATAAACCTATTTTTTAAAAATTAAGAAACCAATACAAGTCAAAATTAGGAGGAAATATGAAATGCCCACAAAACAAGCTGTATCTTCCTGTACCGTAATGATAAAAGATATAATAAATTGTTAGCTAAAAAAAAAAAAACAAAAAAAAACAAATATCAGACTATCCTTAAATAACCTAGAGGTAATCGGTATAAATTGTAATTCATCTGATGAATTTCTCAAAACAAAAATACAACCAGCCTGGACTCACTAGGGATTTCTCAGAGTACTAGATTTAGAAGAAAACACACACACACACACACACACACACACACCACTTGAAATAGAAAAGTGGGGGCGGGATGATAATATAGAGAGTGATTAAAGTTTGAGACTGATTTTTTTTAAAGGCAGTAAAAAGAACTAGTGATGTAATAATAGCCCCAGGGATTTAGAAGAGTTTCCTCAAAAACGCCTGGGGAATAAGAAAGACTGGAGAGAAAATAGGCCCATTAATAAACGACAAATGAAATGAAATGAGATTTTGAAATAGTTAGACTACTGAACTGCTTTTTTAAAAAACAGACATTTTAATTAAAGAAATTTTTAAAAAGGGTCTAAGGACAGAGAAGGAACAAGGCTTGTCAGCAGAATGCTGATAAATAGCAAGCAAAAGAATTCAGTCCTTGCAAAAAAGGATTTTTCCAAATCAGCAGACTTGGGGGATATGTCGTCCCACTGGGGATACAAAGGCACTTAGTAATTTACATTCTGAACCACATTTTCTCTTGCATCTTCATCCAGCCAAGATGATCAGATCATATTATACAGAAACTGCTTTAACTTCATGCAAATCACCTGCTTTGCATTCTCATTCCAATATCAGCAGATAATCTTATATGCTTTTAACAAACATTAATTACCAAGTAGTGCCAAGCACTATATTAGGGTACTATGAATACAAAAGAATGAAACATCAGCATTTGTCTAAATCTTCCCATTCATCTGGGGGCCCTTAGCCCCAGGATCCCACCTACCCTTCAACACATTTGCATGTGCACACAGGTTATCACTTACCTACAAGCATACAAATAAATATGTTTTTTCTCTAACATGACATTTTCCTATCTTCATTCCTAAATTGAGGACCTAAAATTGAATTATTGAATTCCCATGACCCTGAATAAACTACTCATATCCCTAAAGGCCAAACATTATTTTAAAAAACATTATTAATAAGAAATTTAACTAGAAAGTAATTAATGTAAGTTAACATTTTGGACTTTCAAAAGAATGTATATATAATTAAAAGTAGGTATCCCTCCTATCCTAAATCATCAGTCTCCTTCCCCAGAAGCAATCACTATTGAATTATTTTTGTAACCTTTCTCATGCTTTTCATATACAAATATATTTTTGTATCTTTTTAATAAAGCATAAAGAAAAGCTGATTTTGAAACTTGTTCTACATTTTGCCTTTTTTTTAAGTTAACACTTTCTCTTGGGCATTTTTCTGTATCAGCACATAGAAGTCTTCCTAATAGCTGTTACCCTAATTTACTTCCTAAGTCTTCAGTATTTGACATACTGATTGCTTCTTATCTTTTACTATTTTAAATGAATTATTTATAGATTTTTATAAAAAAAAGAGATAATAATCTTTTGTCAGGGTTGTAGCAAAATTAAATGAGATAGTTTGTGAAAGCATGTAGAATACTTGGCACATATTAGGTGTTTTTAGTTTGCTAGCTAAATAAATAAACTGAATGAGCGAGCAAATGAACCAACAATGCTTGCAAATTTGCTTCCTGTCCAATATCCATCCCCACCCATTAGAATTAGATCCTTATGAATGTAGAGATTACCTCATGCATGGTAGGCAAGAGCCCCACCACTGAGCTACATCCCCAGCCCAGAGAACACTCTATTCACTGCTAGAACAGTGCCTACACATTGTAAATACTAAAATAATTTGTTAATAAATGAATAAAAATAATCTGCCATCATTCTTACTTCCCTCTGACCCATAATTCTAATTTTAAGTAAGGCCTATTTAAGATGAAAGTGTGGCCTTCTTTCAAGTGAGATTATTTGTAATTTGATTTGGAGAAAAGTTAAAAGATTAAGGCTACCTCCAGGTGGGTGTAGGATCCTGGCAACTCAACCTGTTTTGCTTGCCCAAGATAATCTTACTTGAAAGGAGGCTGCACTGTCAGCAACTTTAATAAGCTTCTTTAGGTATCACTGTAGACAGAAATTTTGAAAGTGATTTTAATTACATTCAGAAAAGAGGAATCAGGTACATCATCTGCATGGCCCTTCCTCCAAGAATGAGTCTCAAGGCACCTACCCTGGTTGCCTTACACAAAGAAGGAGCTTGTTAAAGACAGCCAAAGTTTATGAGTGAATCATCATTTTCAAATACACATCAAAGTGCAGTCAAGGGTTTCTTTTTAATAAATTATACTCACTAGTATTACTTCCTTAATTTGAAAAGAAAGAATTGGCAATAGAGAAATTTCTCAACCCTGAATGTGTCACGGATACATGTTGCTCATGGGAATGTCATCTGTCCCTTGTGTTGACAACCTCTGGTCTAGACTAGGGCTTTTACAGTCATGTGAGAAAGGTTTTTAGATTTCTAGAGCTATGTAATTACATATCTGGGGAAACCAAGATTAAGTTCCGGGATTGTGATATAACTCAAATAAATTGAGTTGAGCCTCACCTGGATCATTCTCACATTCAGAGACACACAGTTGGGTAATCACAAAGTAATTATTAGTATAAGGCTCTCTTCACTCTTTATTTTTTGACTTAGTTTCTTGATAACTCCAAAGAGGAAAGTGCATTCTGAATACAGAGCAAGAATCTTTTAAGTCCTTTCCCCACTCCCATCCCTATAGCTTCACACATGTGGCTCTTGAAAGCATTCTCTCACTTCTTGACTCCTTGGAAACATTATCTCACACCCAATGAGAACATCTCTCTCTTTTCTTTCCCCCATCTCCCTGATGTCATTGTCAGTCAACCTACCTTGTCTAAGAGGGTGTTTGCTTTGGGCACAAGGCTCCTTCCTTTCTACACTTCAATGCCGATTAAGACAGATGTCCTTTACTGTCAGAATTTCATCCAAGTGACTTAAGGAGTTTTGCTTCTGTTCTTAAATTTTGTATTGTTTTTCTAAGTCTAGGTGTTCCTATATTTTCTTAGTCACTATACTTTCTATTCGTAATACCCAGGTTGATTTCATAAGAAAAAAGTTATTTTCATTTTGAATGTTTATGTATGCCCATTAAAGAAAACTTGAAATATTCAGAAAAATAGAGTATGAATACAATCATTAATAACATCTTCATTTTAATGCATTTTTTCTTCCAGTGTTCTAAACACATACATATACACATTATACTGCTCTGTATTCCTTTTCATTTGACATTACATTTCGAATACTTTCTTATTAAATATCTTTAAATTATATTATCCTAATGGCTTCATGACATTCTATTGTATAAATACATCATAACTTATCCATCTCTTTTCATTGATAGAAATTAAATTATTTCCAATTTTTACAACTCTAAAATTAATGTTCATTAATCCTTGCATCTATAATATTTCCTTAAAATACATCACAAAATTTAGAATTCCTCAGCCAAATATTATAAACATTTCTTTAAATTTTATGAATAATTTCAACCATACCCCAAAATAGAGATCAGTACACAATTCATTTATACATATCATTCCATTGTCAATATGTCAAATTGACATAACTACTTTTACGATATGCAATATGTTGCTAATTGCTTTCTAAAGATGTACCAATTTTCACTTTCAACAACATTGTGAGGATCCTACAAGTACTCTAACAAGTATTGAGCATTTTAATAGCTGATCTTTCCTGGCAGATTTGGCCAGCTATTACAAACTTAAGTTGTCAGAATCCAGCCCAACATTGTTCCACAAGTCCAGCCAAGCTCCTTTGAGAATTCATTTCATTTCACAATGCAATTTCTATCTTTCAAGATTGTCTAACTATCTTCACTTGAGCAAAGGATCTCAGACTTCAACTGATAGTTCTTCACCTTTTGGAGAAAGGAGGTGGGCAGCTGAACCCCTCTATGAGAGTATCCTTCATGTACTGGGGCAGCCCAAGCCCAAATCTGATCATTTGGTTACTCAGCAGGATTTACTGTGAATAATGATGATTAAAGGTTGTTGGCAGCTTGTAATCCCAAGCTATTAATTTCCATATGTCAGCCTTCTGCAAGGTTTGTATCTTCACTGAATAGACCAAAACTTAGAATATGTAATTTAACAAGGTTTATTGTATGCATTATCAAAATTAGGCTGGTATATGAAAATTGAGTATCTCACTAGCTAACTATTGGCAAGCTAAGTATTGTTATTATCATTATAAAAATTATATAATAACTCCATGGTTTTGTCAAAAGATCGCTAACATGAGAATGAAGAGTCAGATTGTAGACTTAATTCTGTTATTAACTAGTTATATAATGTTAGGTTAGTTTTAAAATGACTTGAGATTGAATTGTGCTTTTCTTGAATTTACAGTGTCTTCTTCTGCAACTTAAAAATAAAATTCTACAACTTAAAAATATCTTGATGTATTCATTACTCATTTACTATTAAAATGCACTTTAAAAGATGAGAGTTAGCATAGTAGTTGTTATTATGTTTTCTGAGGAGTAAGGTTGTCATCTAAGGGTGTGTTCCTGATAGATATTTAAAAACCAGCTCTCTGAATTAAAAAAAAAAAAATCTCTGATATATATCTTTGACCTCATCCCATAGAGTAAATGTTTTCATTTATGATTTAAAGCTACCAATGGAACTCATCAAATGAAGAGCTGGAAAGAAATGAACACCATCATCTCACAAGTCAGTGTGAGCTGGCTTGCAGGTAGAATACATTCAGCTATAAATAACAAAATTCAGACATCTGTGGCTTAAACAATGAAGGCATTTAATTTTTTTTCCTAAGTAAGAGACTTGGAGATAGAGACAGTGATTCAAAGGTTGTTTCAGCAACTCCATCATCTCAAGGGGTTGGATCAGTACAGTTTTTTTGGCCTTCTACTTCTTTGGTGCAAAATGGCTACAGTAGTTTTCTGTGCTTTGGGGGCAGTGCCCAAAGCCGGAAAGAAAGGGAAAAAATAAATATACTTTTTCCTTTTTCCCCCTCCTCTTTTATTACAGAGGTAAAATTTTGCCCAGAAACCCCAGAATTATTTCTCTGCTATTTCATCAACAGGCACTTAATCACATGTCAGTCCTTAGGCTTACTTCTTTATCTCTAGCAAAGAATATCTGAATTGCCACCACTGGCAATTGTGATTCTCATTCTGGACTAAATATAAGGAAGAAAAAGGAAGCAGCAGTGATGGACACTAATGACATTAGCTGCTAAACATAAGAAAGTTTCAAACTGAAAAATGAGGATGCTTTCAACCATTTACTCTAATTTGATTTGATAATTATTAAGTCTGTTTAAGAACAAACACAAAAGAATGTTATCTCCCCTTCATCATGAGCACATGTCCAAGAGTGGCTTTATAGGGACTTTCCAGATTAATACATGTAATCTTTTTATACTTTTTAATGGCCTGAGAACAGTCATATTTTTAAATGTTGATTCATATCATAATTTAACTTCCAAAGAAATTTTAATTAATATGAACTCTTTAAATCAAGCTTTATGAGCATTTGGACACAAGAGTGAATAGTTTATAATGAGTTTAAAAAGTTGGGTTATTGTCCTAATTCATATCTTTTATTATTATGATATGTTACTATATAATATTCTTCATTTTATTTATTAGTAAATGTTGCTTATAGATTAATTTATAATACATATACCCAAATATTAAAATTTCATTTATTTAAAATAGCTCTGTAGTTCATAAATAATGTTTTATTTGATAGCTTATTTTGTAACATTCAGAAAGTTTCCTAAAATACACCAAAATTAAAATTGGATAGAGAGGAGTATGACTTAGTATATTAAACAAGTCTCTGAATTTAAAAAATTGGGGGGCATGAGAAGAGCAATTTATAAATCTAAAAGATTCTCAAGTTTACCAGGACTACATAGTTTTTTTTTTAAATCCCTGCTCTGACTCTGCTTCTCTGTATTCTTAATTATCATTTATACTCATCTAATTATTTATTTGCAAATGCAAATGCAAAATCCCAGAAAAAATACTGCTGTACAGAAAAAGTCTTAATAATATGATAAATGTCATCTCTTACTTTTAGCCTTTGATCATTGAAACAGTGTAGAGGATGGAAGTACATAATTGTATATTTATTTTTATTTTTAAATTATAGATGGTTATTACTAAATTAAGAAAATTGCAGCAGTGGAATACTTTAGGTTATCCAGTCATTTCAGTTGAGGCAGGATGGGAGCATATAGAGCTAAAGCAGATCCAGAGAATTCTTTGTTCAATTTAGACTGATTCCCCATTCTCACATCCCATTGCAAAACAGGGCCTCTGCTGCCTTCTAATGCTGCACAACCCTCACCATACCTGGATTCTACCTTCGTACTTAGCACCTCCACTTGCCAGTTGCTCACATTTAAGGTGCCTAATCTGTACATTGTTAGGTGGTTTCCTGATAAAGACACTCTCACAAAAGGGGAAAATTGGGACTTCCCTCCTCCCCTCCTCTTGGTACCTATGGGCCTTACTGCCTAGATGGGTCACCTTTTGTCATTTACGAAAGATTAGCCCTTTCAGGGTTATGATCTAAGTTTGGAAAGTCCTAAGAGCAAGAATTGTCTTACTTGTCTCATTTGACTTTATAATCTTAGAGTCAGGCAACTCTAGGATTCAAGAAATGTAGAGCAAATAAATGATTCTTGAATATGTTTCTAGCTCCTACCTTCTACCAAAAATTATTTTCAAGGACTCTCAAAAGACACAGGGTATATTTGAGAAACATTGACACCTTCATAATTTCTAGCTAGGCTTCCTTTAAGGTGAATTCTTTGAACTCTTATTGACTAGTTGAATTTTTCCATATTGAGATTCCACTTCCTTTTCCTATTTGCATTTGTATTAGAGTTCCATGATGAGACTGAAGCCTGGGCATCTAGCCACCCCAGCTCCAAGTCCATCTAGTCTTTTCTACTTCCCTTTACCACTGGGCACTTTGAAATCCCAATATGCCTTTATACAATACAAACTTCCCATCAATCATTCTCTACTTCTGCAAGCAAAGCAAACTTTCTTTACAAATACCCACACATACCCACTAAACTAGAAAAGTTTTTTTGTTTATAATCTATGATATCCATATATTTTAAAAATATATACAGAGATAATTTAATTTTTGCTCATTTGTTTACTTATCTGCAAAGGATTAGATGATTTATGAAAGTAGGAAAAAAATAAGAATAAAAAACTGACAAAAATCAAGACCATGAAAAAAATTAGTTAGATTAGGTCATAAGCAGAAATCAGGAAATGAAAGTACAAAGTCACAGAATTGCTTTTGAGATCCTTAGTAAATCAGAAGAAAAGAAAATCAAAACTAGTTTACTTATTTGTCCCCAAAGAAAAATACATGCCAATATTTCTCCCAAAGAAGCAACATTTTCTTTACTACCTTATTCTGAAATAAATGTGTGATGTGTGGCCATATGGGCAGCAGTGGTGATGGGGTGGTGGAGTTTGTCATGGAATCGTGTCTTGAATAATTTCCTTTACAAATTCAGGAACTGCTACATTCTCGTTCATAAAAGGTTCTCAGGGCATCCTGAGTGAAAGGTGAAGGTATTACATCAAATATGACTCAGAGGAGGCAGTTCTACAGATGGCCCAGAAAACAAAACAAAACAAAAAATAATTGAAGTAAGCAGTGTGATACATTGTGATCTGAGAAGAAATCTTGAAGCAGTATTTCTCAAAGACAGGTATGCAGATCCCACACACAGAATCACCAAGGAGTGCTTGTTAAAATCACACATTCTCCAGATCTATGTAGGAATCTCTGGGGTATGAGCCTGAAAATCTGCAGTTTCACAAGTTCCTCAAGTAATTTTTAAATCCCATTAGAGCCAGAGAACCTCTGCCCTAGAGCAGTGGTCTCTAGAAATTTTGCTTGTGTTTTCTAAAAGAATTTTGAAAAGGTAAGTACCATTTCACATGGTTTTAAGTTCGCACCTAAAATTTTTTATTCTAATTTTAAGTGGGCACAATAAATATAATTTCTGGTATATTCTAATATTGACATTTTCAAATAAATATTTCATATCACTTTATTTTACTTTATTAATTTTTTTTGTTACCAGGGATTGAACCCAGAGGTTTTAACCACTGAGCCACATGCCCAACCCTTTTTATTTTTTTATGTTGAGACAGGGCCTTGCTAAGTTGTTTAGGGCGTCCCTAAGTTGCTGAGGCTGGCTTTGAACTTGCTATCCTCCTGCCTCAGCCTCCCAAGCCTCTGGGTTATAGGCATGCACCACCACCTGGTTCATATCACTTTAATAAGTATTCAATGAATCTTAAATGCTCCTATCAGGTTCTATCATACTTCTCTGCAAAATGATGTACATATACATTGAAATTTTATTTTTTTTATTTTCTATAACCAAGTGTTAAAATTTCTTCAGAATCATATCAATATTATAATTATTAGTAGTACACAAGTAACAAAACATATGTCATATACATTTTATAAACAATTTTTAAGTAGAACAATATTTTTGAAAATACTTCTATTAATTTGATGGATAGACTACTTTACCCTAGTTAGTTTATGTATTCATAGATTACTTATTGCTAGAATAAGACAGGCTTTCAGAATCTATTTTATTCATATTCTTTGTATTACATATAATAATCATTGAGAAAATTAGTAGATGGGAATAGAAGATGTTTTGTCATAGCAGTGTCACTCAAATTTTTGAAACTCCTCAATTATAAGACAAATTTCATATATAATTTATTAAACAATTTAATTTAATAAATTTAAAGTAAAATTTGATGTCTTCCTTCAATTTTGCTGAAAGCAAAGAATTAGACCATTGGAGCTATAAAAGAATATTAACAATCCTTCACTCTCTTTAACCCCAACACCAGTACTTTGAATTGCAGTTAGTTTAATGTCCTTGAGGATTTTAGACACCCCTAAAGGGAGTCACTTAAATAAGATTCCAGACAGTTAAAAGCTATTTTATTATTTTAATAAGTAAGTAAAAAGCAATTGGGAAAGGGGAGGTAGAAGAGACAAGGGGCACTCTCAGGTAGACCCTTTTTAATAAAGAATACTTGTGAAAAATTGAGGATCCTGGAAAACTTTCTTTAAGAACTACCTTTGCTTCCATGTTTCTTAAAAAGTCTTTGTGAAAGTTCACATACCTCTGTTTAAAGACCATTGTACTAATTATCTGAATACATTAAGAAAATGCATTACTCAATCTTCTCAAGTTCCTGAGTTCCCTCCAAATGTGTGTACAGACCAAGTTTGAACGTTATAACAAAGGATTAAGGAGAAGGATCCAACAAAATGGTCATAAAAAATACCAAAGGGAGATGTGAGTGATTTTTAAGAGCTGACAAGTTATTGATATTATGATTTTGCCAGTGATTCTTTTTATTTTAATAAATGGAATTCTTATAATCCCCTCAAGGGTTGAACTGGTTGTGGGTCAGAAACCTCAGGTTTCCTCCATGAGGTATTCTGTAATTTTGTTACTACATTAAACCTGAGGGAAGTGGATAAAAAAGTCTTAGAGCCTTTCTTCCTCCCTCTACTCCTCTTCACTTTAATATGAAAATAATTGCCTCTACTCTTGGAGACCTGGCTTAATTAGACTAATCTAATTTTCTGCTGGCAAAACTAACGCCAAGATGGTATTGCTCTGAGTTCTCTAATTATAGAGCAATCACACTTTTTTTTTTTAACAGATACTAAAACCAAATGCTATAATGTTGGATGAGGTCACAGTGAATAACTTGTTATAAGGCCTATTTTGAGGTTCCACATGATTTTCAGTGAATATTATGCAGTGACAGGATACAAAGTTTGCTGCAGAAAAAAATTATGAATTGCTACTATAATTTATCCAAGTAGTGATGAAGTTCCACAGGTTATTTCATAAGAAACATGTTGACTGACCATAATCTCTGTTCTTCCTTCCTCACACTCTTCAATCATGCTCCCTTTCTGGTTTCCCTGTCTCTGAGCCATCTATCTTCTCATTTTCTTCCCTGCACAGCCTGAAAGCCGTGGTCAACCTCTTTATGGATACCCTCACCAGCATTCTCAGCCCTCTGACTCCCTTGAACTTATTTGTTCTGCCAAGTCCCAGCCTAGAGTCAACCAACCATCTATTCCCTATACTATTGCTAGTTTGCCAAAGACTGCTGGAGAAAATTGTGTAACTGCTGATTCATGGCATGACAAACCTTCAGTTTTCAAACTCACCTTGACCCTTAGCAATACATGGCAGTCCTTTCACTCTTGCCTAGTTGACTTCCTTTCCCACTGCTCAGGTGCTGCTCCAAGTCATCACTCTTCCAAGGATTTCTACCATACCTCCCTAACCAATGGTTGATTTAACTTCCTTCTTCAGGAAAAATTAGTGTTCAGCTTCTTTCCCTCCCACTTCTAATGGTCATCTACAGAATCAGCCTCCTTTCTCTCTGATCCAGAAGAAATGTGGATCAATTTCCCTCCTCTTAATACCATTTGGGTTTTGTTTGTTTGTTTTAAAGCTCTTATGTATACATTATCATAAGATAAATTTTCTCCTTGGAAGTCATATTCCAAGTTGAAGAAATGGACATTAGAATGTTAGGAAATAAACATTGCTGATTGGCTACAGAAAAGACCACATCAGAATAGTAAGTGTTCTTCCTCTTTGAGTCATTCAAAAGCAAGGACAGAAAGGAAGGTGAGTTGGGATGCTGCCTGTCCATTAAATGTTTTAAATTCTATCACAGTTGTGTCAGGCAAATGTCACCAAGTGAATTTAAAGAAATTGTGCTTTAGTGATCAATGCCATTTTTGTTCTCTGCTGTTTAGTACTACCTGCTAACATGTGCAATTTAAGATGTTATTAATAACTAGTCCATCCAGTGTCTCTTTTTATTGTGAGGAGTTTACTCACCTTCATTCATTCCAGATTTTTCATAGAAAAAATGTTCCTAGGAAAACCAATGGGAATTATGGTTGACTTGTTATGGTTTTTAAATTTAATATCATACTAAACTAGTTATCACACGAAACTTTCACATGATACATGTATGCTTTAGTAAAAGTGTTTGTAGAA
Source organism: Callospermophilus lateralis (assembly GCF_048772815.1). Taxonomy (NCBI): domain Eukaryota; kingdom Metazoa; phylum Chordata; class Mammalia; order Rodentia; family Sciuridae; genus Callospermophilus; species Callospermophilus lateralis. The sequence continues at coordinate 64,972,055 of NC_135307.1, read as the reverse complement.
TTTGCCTAAAAAGAAGCTTTGATGTAGAGGATGTTTAGAGGAGATGTTTATCCTGGGTAACCCAGGGCAGATCCAGATTTTGTGGGAATCCAATCATATATAGTTCTGGGAAGTTTGACTTCCCACAAAAGGATACAATATTATAATAAAAAATGAGGTTCAGAATCTTTGGAAGCAATCTTGAAAATGAAGGGCTCTGAAGTTTAAGCTTCATTAGCTTCAGATTAATCAGTTTTTTTTAATCTGGCCACTAAATTAGGTCATTAAACAAACCTAAGTCAAACAAAAACTTATGAACTGCAAATACCTAACATAAGCCAGGCATTTTACATATTACATTTCATGCTCACAACAAACTTATCTACCATTCTTCTTTTTAAAGTAAAAACGGAGGCACAGAGAATTTAGTAACTTGCTCACAGGCAGCCCTGCTCATAGTGAAGCTGGGATCTAAACCAAGCTCTGACAAACAATCTAGTATTCTCCCAGTACAATATTCTGCCCTTAAGGTTTTCCAAAAGATAAAAGGTTAAAGTTACTTGGGAGAATACCCCTAGAAAATGGCTGGAAATGCTCAGTCAGTACTTGAAATTGACATGATTTAATTTATATTGGAGACATTCCCTGAAAAATACTGCCCTAAAACTGTGTTTAAAGGGCGTGAAGACACAAATATTTAACTCTTGGATTATTATCTTCCCTTCACTACAGAAGATCTTAGGGTCCAGAAGACAATGTGGTTCTAATAAAAAGAGGAAAATAGAGGCAGAATCAAAATCTAGAGGTGAGTCTAGAATTACAGCTTTCTAAGAAAGAGTCTGGCTATAGAAGGATCTAGTGACAGTATGGATCTTTCACAAATTATATCCTCTTGCTACATGTCCAATATTTTTTAACCTTGACGTTATGTCAGATTTTAAAGGTTGGAAAATAATGACAATGGCTCATCTATAACTTTTATAATCATACCCTTCATTTGCCAATTTGACCTCTATTATTTTTAAACAGCTCCTCCTTTTGTTAAACCCCCTGGAAGTAGGGACTGTGCCATTTCAACTTTTCCATTCTCAAAGAATCCAGCATTTGGTATAGATAGGAATTTCACAGAGGTTTATTGCCTTGATGTTGATGAATTATTTTTGATAGGTCATCATTTTCTAACACAATAGAAATTCCATAATGTAGATAGATTTTGATCCTACCCTACTTCAGAATAAAATTTTTGGTGTTTGTCTAAAGCTAGGACAAAAATTGATCTGATGTAGTTAAGTTTTTTGGTCAACAAGCTACCATTGGTGCTACTTAAAAGACCTCTTGATTTTGTGGTCTTAGGGCTATTGTGACCTCAAACTGTAACTAAAATCAGTCCAATGCAACAGGAGTTTCAAGAACAGCAGCCCCCAAAAGATGTCTTAACTGGATGGGAAAAGAAGGCACGTATTTTCAAGAAGGCCTCTTTATTATTAAAGTAGAAGTTTCCCTTCAAGATGACAAGTGGTGCAAATTCCTCAGGTTCTTACTTGTCCTCAAAACGGTGAGTGTTTGGAAAAAGCCAAAAGACAACTACCCAGGAGGGAAAGGAGAGTCTGATTAACCCAGGCTAAAGACAAATATTATTTGATGTCTCTTCCCACAGAAGTTCTAAAATAGATGACAACTACTTGAAGGAATTGAATGAGGACTTAAAGCTGAGGAAGCAGGAACTTTTAGATATGTTAAAACCTCTAGAAAATAAGAACAACCTCTTATTCCAGAAGTTAATGTCTAACTTGGAGGAAAAACAAAAAAGGTAAGGGGCTCCCTACTCAGGTTGGAGAATTTAATCTCCATAACATTAGCAATAAGTATTTACATTGCTTTGTTTTTGTTTTCAAATTTGGACAAACAGGTCTAGTAAAATGTAAAGAATATGTAATCATAAAGGGGTGAAGATGAATCCTTAATTTTTTGGTAAAATTTAAAAAAAATAAATCAACTCTCATCTCATGAGGCTACAGTTGTTACTCTTCCTCTATAAAATGCCTACTCAAGGAACAGGTAACAGACTTCAACAGCTTCAGTCTATCATGTTTAGACTCATAGCTTCCTTGTTCATGTTTATAAAATCATTTTAAGAAAAAAATATTCTGCTTTTTCTATTCAAGCAGTGGAGTAGTGATCTTTTCTGAGCCTAAGAGCCCTTCGGATTAGGATTCTGCCTCTGCAAACATATGAGGAAGCCATAATTTTTTGCTACAACATTCACTATTCCTAGGACCCACAAACTCTGTTTCCTTTCTGGCCTCAGAAAATCTCATGTCAGTTGATCTATCTTCATATACCCTTATCATAAGCCTCTTGTGGAACCTGGACTTTTGGAAAACAAATAACAGATAAAAGGGTGGGGTTGTGGCTCTGTGATAGAGTGCTCACCTAACATGTGTGAGGCACTGAGTTCGATCCTTAGCACCACAAAATAATATAAAAAAATAAACAAAATAAAGGTATTGTGTCCATCTACAACTAAAAAAAAAAAAAAAAATAGACAAAAAAAATTGTGGTCAAGCACCAGCTGCTTCTACCAGTTACTTACAACACCAGACTTCTCTCAGGGCAACAGAAACAAAGGCTTAGACCTGAGGAGGAAGAAAGGCAAAGAACAGAAATATAATCAATGCCTTCAAAAAACATCTTCTCTCACAGTGTGGAGACTTAATATTGATTCAGATTTTGTTAGGAATTTCTTAATGGCTTGCATTCTTTGGGGGGCCACCAAGGATATAGGGATTCCCAACAAAGTCAAATGTCTTTATTTGGAAAGTCAAGGAGTAGGAGGAGGTAGACAGAAAAGGGATAAGGAATAACTCTGGAATTTTATCCTGAAGACATCAGGTTTTTAAACCTCCTCCTTTACAGGGGAAGAACTGCTTCTTCCTCCCCGAAATATACACCAAAACATTTTTCTGAGGTGACAGAAAATAATCTTGCTGGCTATTGAAGACCAAAATTTTGAGCACTGAAGAGCACAGAACTCATTACTGAGCACACAGCTATGGCAAATGTAAATTAGGGATAGAATAGTCCCAGTTACAGAGACTTTCCATGTCCCAAAGGACTTCTGAAACCCATAAGATTCCAGCCCCCTTATTACTTCTGTGGTAGAGTACTTTCTGGCTGGTTGCAGAATACTAATATTATCTTTTAGGAGGGTCTGCATGTTTTATGATGTCTATTGTCCTTCTAGTTTGCAGATCATGAGGCAGATCATGGCAGGGAAAGGATGTGATGAATCCTCCGTCATGGACCTCATTAAAGAAGCAGAGGAGATGAAACAGAACCTGGTAAGAGGCTGGTGGGTACTCTGGGGAACAGCTTTCTAAACAGGGCTCAGTTCCACTGCTGTTGTCAGATGTGGAAGTAAACACACAGTGCTCATCTCCAGCATCTGATGCTTCAATACTCTGATCTCTTTGATCTAGAAAGTCCAAGGTGATTCAAAGAGAGTCAGATGGTTTATTGGGAAGGACAAAGACTAGCTAGCAAAATTCTATTTCTTTGACTTTTCAATAGCTTTTCATGTATGCATTAATGGATATAAGCGCATTAACCATTCATATATCTAAAGAACAGAATATACGTATTAAAGTAAAAGAAAAGAAATAATTTGCTCTGAGAGTCTTAGAAAAAATCTTTTAAAATTAAATCAACAATGTAAAAGGATTTTAAATATTAGAAATTAGTGGTCTAAGCCCCAGATAAATTGTCTTATGATGAGAACATCTTAAGTATTAGGAACTTATTTCTATTAATACCAGCTCATAATATCATAATTAAAGTTATTACTTGAAATAATAACATTTTTTAACCATTGTCATCATCACCATCATCAAACTTACCTCTCATATTTCAGGATTTGGGGCTAGGTTCATTTACTGCCTTCTCTGTGGTTTACTAAGTCCCTGACCCCTTTTCCACCATTAGCTTAGTAATTTCTTCAAACCTCAATTTAATGACTAGACAAACACATGTCTCTGTTTGTTTGGTTCCCCCCCTCCAACAGGAAAGGAAAAACAAGATGCTTCGGAAGGAAATGGAGTTGCTATGGAACAAGGTGTGCCTCTAAGGATCTTTTGAAAGTATTGTCCTACAGTTCATAATGCAAAGAATCCCCAATTCCCCTGGCCCCATTTTCATTTTTGTATGCTCTGCTTCCACCCTTGCATTATTTCAACACCCCCTCTGTTGTTTGTTTGGTTTTTTTTTTTTTTTTTTTTTTTTGGTATAGCAGCTAAAGCGATCTTTTCAAAACAGTCAAAGCATATCACTCTTCTTATGAAAATCCTTTATAGCCTGCTTATTGTGGCATAATCTAGCTCATGTCTACCTCTCTGGTCTCCTTTCATAGAAGTCTTCCCCATACTTTCTATGCAATCACCCTACAGGTGACTTGTGGTTTCTCCTTGTGACAGTCTTTTCCTATCTCTGGCCTTTGTTCATGCTTTACCCCCTGTCTGTAATGCTATTATGATTGGCTTATCCTCATTCTTCAGATCTCAATTTAAATATTACCTCTTTAGAAAAGCCTTCCATGTTTATTTCATCTAAAGAAGAGCACCCTCCTGTTCATGTCTTCAGTAGCCCTTTTCATAATATTAACTTATTACTTTTCATTGTATTATTATTATTATTATTATTCCTTTCTTGTCCCTTTGCCCCATTCTGGGATAAAACCTCCTTCAGTATCTTGATTGCTTTTTCCAAATCCCTAACACATATCACAATGCTTGGAACAATAGTAGAGAATCAATAAATATAAGTTGAATTAATGAACAAAGGAATACCTAATTCTAATGCCCATGTGATTTTGCAATAATCATGCATTATTTAAGATAATAATATTAGGACCTTTTCCTGGAAAACCAGGAGGGGAAATACATTTGTGAACTAGCCCTTGGAACCAGAGTGTTATTTCACAGATTAGCACTGTAACTGGAAGAGTGGATAGTCTTGTGACATAAACAGGTGTGTGGTGTGAGCTGACTGCTTTTTTTCATCTCGTCTTTCCACAAATAATCAGGATAACTCTAAGCCCTGAATCTTGAAGTAAGATCTGCTCCTACTTCTCAGCAGCAGTTACAAATCACTTCTATAAATTATGAGAAGTTCTAGTTTCTAAGTTCTTGAGTCTTTGTGATAGATAATGTGCCAGCACAATTATTCCATGGAAATCCAGTTTCTCTTGAGCTACCAAAGTACTTTTTATAGCGTGTGTCTATATACCTTAGTTTGTGATCAACTTTCTCTTTCTATAGATTGGGAGAAATGGAGACAAGCAGCATGCCTAGTGGCTAAGAACACAGGCTTGAACATAAATATGTTTCAAATAGCAGCTTTGAACTTTCCTAGCTGTGTGACCCTAAATAAATTATTTAACCTCTCCAAGTCTCAATTTTCTCATCATGAAAATGAAAATAAAATCAGTACCTGTGTGGATTAAGTAAGAATGATTGTAATGTACTAGTGACAGTAATGTAGTAAGTAGGTTCTAGTAGCTGTTGGCACATAATAAGGGTTGAATTTAGTATCTTTTTAATTATAAGGTATACTCAGGCTGGGTGTGGTGGCACATGCCTGTGATTCCAGCATCTCCGGAGGCTGAGGCAGGAGGACTGCAAGTTCTAGGCCAGCCTTAGCAATTTAGTAAGACCCTGTCTCAAAATAAAAAATAAAAAGAGCTGGAGATGTGGCTCAGTGGAAAAGTGCTCCTGGGTTCAATCCCCAGTACCAAAACTGTGTGCGTGTATGTGTGTGGGTGTGTATATGTGTGTAGAATTTATGATATAAATGATATTATATAAAATATATTATATGAAATATATAAATTTATATTACATATATACATATATGATACATACACACATATGTAAAAATTTATATATAATATATACATGTATAAATATATATGTATATATACATATATATACACATATATATAAAATTATATATATATATATATTACACTCAGGGACCAAAGGGAAAGACTCATTACCTTATGAATCACCTCTGGTAGGTAGTGCAGGTTCCAAGTTGGGCCCTGAGAAATTGCGGACTGGCAGGAACCAAAAGCCTTGATTCATATTGGTTTTCCACTTCCCTCATTAATTCCTACTAATTTGAAGCTCTGCCACAATGTCTCTCCACAGACATTAGAGACAGAAGAACTCCGTGATCAACAAAAGACACCACAGATAAAAACCAGGGCAGACTTACATGATGGAAAGGCAAGTGGATGGCATGTACTTAGAATTATAAGATTGTTGGTGCCACATAGCTGGAAATAACCTGTTACTAATCAGGTCTGGTTTGGGTAGGCAGATAGGTAGGATCTGGGCTTTTAGGGTATAGTAGATCTTATGGACTACAAGATATTGCACTTTTTCCTGGGAACTCCTATTTCTTTAGTTCTCTTCTTTCATCCCAGGCTCCCAAATTCCCCTCATCACCTAGGAAGATCAAGAGTGAAATGGAGGGGCTGGGATGTGGCTCAAGCGGTAACGCGCTCGCCTGCCATGCACGGGGCACTGGGTTTGATCCTCAGCACCATATAAAAATAAAATAAAGATGTTGTGTCCACTGAAAACTGAAAAATAAATATTAAAAAATTCTCTCTCTTCTCTCTCTCTCTCTTAAAAAAAGAGTGAACTGGAGACATCATTTGCAGAGAAAGTAAAGGAGATAAGGAAGGTAGTACAATCCTTGTGAATGGTAGTAGTTTTTGGAGCTGATAAATTAGGTATCTTTAATGTAGCAGTTATCTGCCTAAGCTATGGTGTACTCCTGAACCAATGCAAATTTTTATAAACAATCCACTTCTTGTGGATATTATATTTGAGTTGGAGTGACATGACAAATTTCTGGGAAATCATATCATCCAGGACAAAGTGAGAAAAGCTATACCAACAATGACAACTCCAGAATAGCTATTTGATGTCTGAACACTTATTAGTTTGTCTTAGAGAATGCATTTAGAGTATTATATTTATATATCATCATCCCGTATCTGACTCGTTCACAAAAAATGGCCTATTCATTTATCTTTTAGATTTTACAGAGTGGATTATACAGGGAAGGCCAAGTAAGAGGACTATGTAGTTGAAACCAAATGAATAGTGAATCTATGACACCATAATTTTGCTATAAGGTTGTTACAGCATATTGAGGAAACTGATTTTTGATCTCAATTTACTTTGTCACCCAGAGGCTCTTTCTTCCACCAGGAAAAGCAACAGAGGAAAATGGAATGGGTCAAGTATCAGGAACAAGCCAACATTCTTCAGGTACCAAGGTCTTCAATGTCTGGACATGGGATGCAATTTCATTTATACAATATAAGGGGTTTACAGCTTTATATTATTAAAGACCCATTCCTTCATCCTGGGTTACCAATTGTCCTGCTAAAGGAATGTATCCTGGAAAGATGGCTGAAGTAACCTATCTCTGTCTTCTCCTTGAATAACTTGTAATAAATAGTATTTCATCGTAAATTCTTGATTTTGCTCTATTTAAAATGGGGGGGGGAGGAGTACAAGTACTATCTGCCCAACTTTAAAAGACTGAGCATGAGGATATTATTTTTTAATTTCTGGGTGAAGAATATTCAGATAACCTTAGATTTAGAGAAATCAATATTGTATGAGTAGTTTTGAAAAAATGTCCTCTTTCAGAATGACTTCCATGGTAAAGTGATTGAGCTGAGAATTGAAGCCTTGAAGAACTACCAAAAGGCCAATGAATTGAAATTATCACTGTACTTACAACAGAATTTTGCACCAAAGCAAACATTTTTAAATCTTCCAGGGTTCCAAGGTAGGTAAAGTATCATATAGTTACACGTTTGGAGGATTTTTGTTGTTGTTGTTGACATCGAGATCCCATTACTTATAAAATGAAAAACATTGTTTACATGGTAAGTTAAATATTAGTGGTATAATAATAAATTATTTCAATATCATCATTATTAGTATTATTCAGAAGCTCTTGTACCAAGGTAAATATTCTCTCTGGAGGAAACTGTTTTCTTTGTACAGATTAAGTAATATGTCATGTTCTTAATATATGCTGATAACATAGCATGCAATAAAATATTAGTTTTCTATCTTTTCCCCTTACCTAGAAATCAGAATGGTTTGATTTCATAAATGTAAAGGAAATAGACTCTCTTATTTCAGAGCAGAAGGCCAAGGAGATAGACATCTGACAACTGTTGTTGAGTTTCAATTATCCAGAAGTTCCTCTGGGAGTTTCAATGATTTTTCTCTAAGGAATTTATGGCATTGTTACAGGAAATCATATAGTTTTCCATAAAAAATAGAATAAAAGAAAGAGGTCCAGGGAAAGAATTCATACATTTTCAAGTATATATGAACTTAAAACTGCAGTCTTAAAAAGGACACACAATGGGAAATCATAACCAAGGAATGACAATTTTCTATCTGTGTAAGTATGTAGGTCTCTAATTTCTTCTCAGTTTTATTCCATAAAAGGCTCAAAAGGCTTATAAAAGTCACACACAACACATAAATTAGATTAGATGAATAAATCAAAGGCAGAGAAAATTAGTTGAAACTAGGTAAATAAATGAAAATCATGATGGAAGTACTATGTAGTTGGTAGTGGTAGGCTATAAATTTGATTCCAAATTCCCTAGCAAAACAAAACAAAAAATGAACTTGTAGCTTCCACAAAATAACAGCAAACCAATTGCTCAGGAGAAGCATAGCTTTTCCTGATACTCAGACCTGTGAGAAATCTTATCATTGTAATGAAGACAGGACCCTATATATCTAATAATATCAATATCCTCAATGATATTTTTAAATGATTTAAAAAATCTAAAATTCCTAGGTTGTTTATCATCTGTTCCTCAGCATAATATAATAAAAAAATTATTAATCTGAAATTTTTAAAAAGGATAGATCAACTTAAGATGATTTGGTACAGGCACGTAGCATTCTATCTTGATACATTGGTCAAAATTTAGAAAATCTAGAAAACTGAATAGATGGACTACCTATACTCCAGGTAATGTTCCACAAATATTTTTCTTTCAACTTATGTCTTAAGAAGAACTTGACAGCTGAAAGCTGGAAAGAAAGAACCTGGAATGTAACCAGAAGCAATATATAGTTATTAAGATACAAAAAAAAAAAAAAAAAGAGGAGAGTTATGAGGAAGACAGACAGCCCCCTGTATACCTCATTGAAAATTAGTCAAAGGTCATCTCGAGTGATTCACAGAGCCAAGGATTCAAATGTCTTTCCAGATTCAAGTCAAGCCCAGATTAGTTAAGTAGTGAAGAATTCCATTCAACTTAATTGTCTCAGAGGGGTTTTATTTCCCCCTTGCCCACAGAACATAGAATCAATTTGAACTAGAATTGCCTACAGATCAACATATTTCCTCTTTCTTCTCCTATACTCCTGGAAAATTAAGAGATGGGTACTATACTGCTAGGTTACTACAAACTAATGTAGCCCCAGCCTGAATGACCCACTGGTCCTGTGTTTTACTGATTCTACATTCACCGAGCACTGATTACATTCCTGTTTTATTTTCTAATACACATAAAATCTTTGGGTTTATTAGAGCCCTAGTGGATCTGAAATCTAACAGAGTTCTCGATTTTAGTTATGTTGATTTATAATTATAGCCTCTAGTGTTTGATTATTAAAAAGAAATATTAGGCTGAGCGTGATGGCATAAGCCTCCTTGGGAGGCTGAGGCAGGAGGATCATAAGTTCAAAGCTGGCCCCAGCAACTTAGCAAGACCCTGTCTCAAAATTTTGAAAAAAGGGGAAGGTATGTGCTGGGGATGTGACTCAGAGGCTAAGTGCCCCTGGATTCATTCCTGATTCAAAAAAAAAATTATTTTTCATCATGGAAGAATTGTTAAAGTAACCTTATTAAGACTTTAATATAAACAGTGCTATAATAGGGAAGTAGTTAGTGATGGTGTTTTCCACGATTTTTGCTATTTACACTGATTTATTTTTTTTTCATGAATGCATTCCTTGAAACTTAAATGTATATTACTATTTTAAATGAAAAACTAATATAGTTTTCCATAATAGAAGGTACACTTAAGGAAAAAAAAAATTGGGGGAGTGGGTGGGTCCTGGGAGTGGATTTAACCTGGGCATTTAACCAAGCTACATCCCTAGCACTTTTTATTTTTTATTATGGGACAAGGTCTCACTAAGTTACCTTGCTAAGTTGCTGACACTGGCCTTAAAGTAGTGATCCTTCTGCCTCAGTCTCCTGCTAGGATTATAGGTGGGTACCACTGCAGCCAGCCCCAAATGTTAATGTTATAGCAAGATGTTCAAAGCTGAGATCTACTTTATCCTTATTAGAAAGTAAAATTAGCATGACATAGAGAATTTTAAAGTAAATCATCACCAACTTGGAACTTTCTTCTTCATGCCATCAAGTTAAAAGCAATGTAAAGGGAACAATTTTCTCACTGTGATTTTTAGTATTTAATGCCGTGTTCCAACACCTCCTAAATTTATCCAAATTGCTACCTCAAATCATCTCACCATCAGATTTTGAGAAGTTGTAATTTAATGGAAAAAGCACTGATTTAGAGTCACATACATGAGTTGTAGGCCTTACTCAAATCTACTAGCTACAAGACCTGGGCAAGTCATTTAGCTTTCATTTTTTTTTTCTTTTTTCCTTTCCTAAAACAATCATGACATTTTATAGACCAGGTTGAAAAATCCTCACTTTTGTGTAACCCTTACAAATTACTCTATGGAATAGGAATTCTAGAACAAAAACAAACTTAGAGAAAAGTTTAGTTCCTGGACTATGCGTTAAAATGTGTGATTTTTCATTCCTCTTCCATCCCTAAAACACTGATTTGAATCCAAACTTAACAACTGTTTATTGTACCATCCTTCCAATGAGGAATCATATTCCCTAAGGTTAATTTTTCTGTGGTAAAGAAAACATGGTTACAAAATGGAATGAGGTATTTGTAATTTAAAATTATTCCCAGTAGGTGGCACCAACCACATCTAGGCTTCAAGTCACCACAAATAGTGGTTATTCAGGAAACAGGAAAAGTTGTGGAAGGCCCTGGCTTTCTATTACTCTTAGGACAAAATGTGTCTCATATATAGATATATAGATATGAGACACATTATATATATATATATATATTATATATATTCCTTTTTTTCATTTTATATATAATGAAAAAAAGGAAAACAAACTATTGATGTTTTGTGTCATGCTCTGTGGCACCAAGATGAATAATCGCAGCCTTGATTAAACTATATTAAACTCAGTATTCTGTTGTGCGACGCTTACTTATCATTATTCTCTCTGATCTTCAGTTCTCTCCATTCAAAAAAAAAAAGTCTATTTACTTCTTCCACAATTCTTGTCTAATTTGTTTATCTCCACCACACCACAGTAAATCAGGCAATTAGGATACTGAAGTAAAACATGGGATGGGCAATTGTACAAGGACTATTTAAAGTTTAAGTACTTGATAGTGCTCTTGGATGATGTCCCATTCCCTATGCTTTCAAATGAGCTGAATTTCATAAACCTGTATTAGAGACAGGTTGGAGTGCAATTTTGGTCATACCTCCCAGAGAAATCAGGGTACAGGCCCTTCTGTTCTAGGCATTTCTGAATAGAAAAAGGTTTTACACCACTGCTCTTGGCCAATAGTCCCTCCTCCCTCTGTCTGATGAGCTGGTTGGCTGAGTTATAGTGGAGTGATCTATTTGGTTGGCAAATATTATTGACTTGTGTACACTTCAAGCAATCTCTACTAAGGAATTTCCTTGAGGCCCGGGATGTAGCATTACCATTGGCTATCTTATTGTTAGTATGCTATCATCATCTAGTTTTCTAAAAGAGAAAAATATTTTTCTGTTACTCATATCTAGGGTGAAGGCTTTCCTTTTGACTTTTCCAGAGACAGCTCACTTTTGAAGGAATTTGCTTCCCCAGCCAATAAAAAAAATTATAATTTGACACAGGGTGCACGACAGACCCTTCCTGGCCTTTGTGGTGTCAAGAAAGCAGTTGTGTCCTTTGGAAGTCACCTCTAAAGTTCATACATTAAGCAATCTCTAAATTCAGCTAAATTTCTCATCACACTGATGGTGTTTAAGGAAGAGATTTATCTTCAATAATAATATAACTTGTGATAATATATTTGATTTTGACATTCTGGCTTTTCTCTCACCTGCCCCCAACTCTTAGCATTTTCTTTGGATCTTTGAGACAGAAGGTTCTCCTTCAAGGAGAACCTGAAGGTTGGATGTGGATATTCTCCTACACTTATAATTCAGATGAAAGACTGTTGAGATGGGAAATGAACACCCTTGAGCCCTTATTTACTCTATAACCTTCTGTTCCAAAAGCAAGTCATTCCTTCTGCCTTTAACCTTTGGTTTGCTTTAGTGTTACTCTATCTGATGGCTGAAATACACTTCGACAGGTGCTGCTGAAGGGAAAATAGTAGTGTTGAGCTAAATTGCTGAAAGGCTGGGATGGAAAACTATCGCTAGCTCAAATCTCGATCCTTGATAAATAGTATTGCTCTCAAGTATAGTTTTTTAAAGCTTTGAGGCTACCTTAATCTTTTGAATGTCAGAGTTAGGTTTATAATATTAGTAGGTTATGCAGCTAATTTCCAAGCTAAGGTCATTCTTTTGCTTCCTACAAAACCTCACAGAAGTCCAAGGGGAGAATAAAAATCCTTTTTTTTCCCCTAAATATAAATTTTGAAAATCAAAACCATTAAACTGTACCTTTATTAATGTATGGTTATCATAATAGATGAAAATAGATTCACCTTATTTGCATCACACCCTCAGGGGAGCAGCAGGATGTCTAGGACAAAGTGACCATCATACTTGGTAAATGAAAAGAGGATACCCAGTTAAATTTGAATTTTAGATAAATAATAATTTGTAGTATCGGTATGTCCCAAATATTGCATGGGGCTTTTTTATACTAAACATTTTTGGTGTTTATTGAAATACAAATTAAACTGGGTGTCTTATATTTTAGTCTGGCAACTCTAATCCAGGGCAAGTTCACCTTGGTGCCTATATACAGCCCCTGATAATTCTCCTCTTTCCCCCTTTTATTGCTTCCCTTCCCCTCAGCCTATGCCTGTCATTCTCCTTGCCTCCTCTTTCTCTTCCCCCACCCTACTTTTATCTTTTGTTCATTCTCTACTATTCACAGTTGACCATTTTTTGTGGAATCTCTGCCTGGGTTATCCAAGTACATGTACATATGTAAATGTTTTATCTTTCCACTTCATGTAAATATTGTATTAGAGTACATTTTGCAGACTTACAAAGATGCTTAACTTGCAAGTCATTCTCAAATGATCCCTCTGTCTGTTGCTGCCCACTGTGGGCAGAAAACAAGAGGTCTACTGCTCCAAAGCTAAAATATTGTTTGGTGAAATTATTATATGAAATAATAATTATAAAATTCATAACAATACTAATATCTATTAGTCCTATAGTAATAAAATTATATGATATTGTGATGAATGTTAATAGCCTTACAACTCAAAATCTAGGTTCTAAGGGCACTGCAACTATGGGAAGAGCAACTACTGGCAGAAATGAACTCAATGTGGTGAGAATTATTTTCTTTTTAAAATTCCCTACTTAAGACACTGGAGTGATAGAAGGGGTAAATATTTGTAATGCATTTGTTTATTTGTTTGTTGGTTTATTTTTGTAGTGTTGGGAACTGAACCCAGGACCTCATGCATGCTAGCTAGACAAGTGCTCTCTACTACTGAGCAACATTCCCAGCCTTTTTAATGCATTTGTTAACATACATTCTAATTTATTATTTTTTTAAGGAGATTCACAAAATGAGTACCAGGGTCCTCAATGTTTTAGCTGTCTTTCTCTCTTTTTTTCTCCTATTTTAGAGAATTCTGGGATCAAAGACCTACAATGCACAACAAGGAGCCAAAGGAAATCAGTCTGATGATGCAGGAGGGAGGCTCTTATTTCTGAGGTCGCTACCAAAGGAAGCTCTGAAGGATTAAAAGGCTTTCACTCCATTTGCTTTGGACAGATTTAAAGACTAGGCACAACCATTTGTGTTAATTAAAATCTCTCAAACCTTTGTTTTAGTGCTGTTTTCCCTTTCCCGTCCCACCAATCTAGGTAGAATTGTTAGATGCTTAGTTTAAGCATGTCAGGAATTCAGTCATTTAGGGATTGTAAACAGTCTCTGATTATTTTTATCATTCTTGGATTTGAAATTTCTAGGTTTAAACCACATTGTATGTAGTTCAAATTCACAAAAAGGAGTTGTCTGTTTCTGAGGTATTTACTTCTGGGTAGATCCACTAATGGCAAGTGAGTAATAGGTACAAAATAAAGAAACTTACATTCCTTAGACTGATTTTACTCTTTCACCAGCCACATCCAGTTGCCTTGTTGATTCTGCCTGCTTGCTATGTGCTAAGTATCTTCCTCCTTCCAAGTACCATTGTTTCAGTTCAGGCCCTCTTTCCTTCCTGGATTACTATATCCTCTTAACTGGTTTCCCTGCTTCCTATTCCTCTAGTCCATCTCTCACAGTACCTTTGAAGCTATCTTTTCTGACTAAAAGAAAAATGAGATCATGTTACCTTCCTTATTGGATTCTTGTGGATTCCTTCACAGACCATAAATGCTCTGTCTCCTGCCTACCTCTCCAGACTTATCATTCACTGTCCCCCTTCCTTCATACATCCTATATTGAGTTCTACAGAACTATTCGTTTCTTTGATATACTACAAGTTTTATTATCTTCATGCACAAAGCTTAAAGATTCTTCTCTTCTTGTTTTATTGATCATTGCCTATTTTTCTTAAGGGCTGAGTTTAGTGCCCTTCTATCCTAGTCATTCTCAATCCTAGCTGTGGATTATTATTCCCTTGAGAGCTCTGAAAAAGAGCATTTCACTGGGTATACCTCCCCAGTTCATTTAAATCATTACAAAAACATCTGTCTTTTAGAAAACCTTCCCAGGAAATTCTAGGGTGAGCCATATTTGAGAATCATTGCTCCAAGCTTTCATATTTCTATTATAGCACTTACTTGCAATTATTAATTTACTATATTGCAATTATTGATTTACCCAGATATCTCTCTCACCAAATGGTGGGCTCTTTGAGGCACAGGATTATGTCTTGTTCATCTTTTCCTTTTAATCAACCAATACAGTGCCTGGGATTTAACAGGAACTCAGTAAATGATATTGTATAAAAATATAGAAAGTTAATTGCCATCTCCCCATTATTGTATCTTTTGTTTGTTTTTGGCACTTGGGATTGAACCAGGGGTACTCTATCACTAAGCTACATTCCCAGTTCTTTTAATTTTGAGAAAGGGTCTTTCTAAGTTGCCAAGGCTGACCTCAAACTTGCCATCCTCCTATTTCAGCATCCTAAATTGCTGAGATTATAGGCATGGGCCACTGTGCCCTGCTTGATGCCCTGTCCTGTGTAAAATGCCTAAGTTACATTATAGCTCCTAAGATCTTCAGCTCTTAAAGTTGTCATTAATTTCCTATCTCATTTCAATATGGAAAAGTTAATTTGTCAAAAAATGCTTCATAATAAGAGAATCATCAGAATCTCTTATACTTTTCTGGTAACAAGTAAAGGCAATTAACCAATGCAAAATCTTTTTTCTACCAACATCAATTTAAATCCTTATTAAATGTGTACTTTGAAGGTAAATTCTAAAGGTAAGTGTACTTAACGAGTGGAAAACATTTCTATCACAGAATTTTTGGCATTAGAAGGAACTTTACATAAGCAACTTCCTTCACTTTACAAAAGAAAAAACTTGAGTTCATATACATTGAAAGGGTGTCCAAAGCCTCACAGTTATTTGAGCCAGAATAAGTCACCACAGCCAGTTCATATTTCAGTCTAACACATTATCATCCCATTCCTAACTACAAAAATAAGTCTCCAAAGCCATGACATCATTAGTTTTATGTTTTGCTAGCCCAGTTAGCTAGCTGAATATGTAATCCCCATTCTGTTTCAAGAAAGCTACCTCTGCATATTTAGTTCCTGAAAGACTTGGAAGTCCTGAGATTTTCCAAATCAATTGAATTAGGCAGAGCAAGGAGGACAAAAGACAGGAACATAAAATCTGTACTACTGACTACCTTGACATAATTGTTTAACCTAAGGGTCTTAGATTCTTCATTTTAAGATTGGATTAAAAGAGCACCATTTGAATGTTTTTTAAAATGTTAATTTTTATCACTACAAAGGGTTTAGATTACTATATGATATCTGCTCCCAACTTTTTTGGTTGTTAACTAAGCTAGTTTACTTGCTGTTAGAGGCTTATAATTTCTTTAAAAATGAATCCTGTTATTCTCAAAGTATTTCAATTGTAAATTCATCATCACTCAGGCTTACCATCTTTCCTTCAAATGTTCCAAACCTTTCAATTTCTTCAAACATGAAACTGAAATATTGTAGCCTTTTATCATTTTTAGAACTTTGAGAAAATAGTTCTTATTTATTTTTGTTTTTTATTTATATATGATAGCGGAATGCATTACAATTCTTATTATACATATAGAGCACAATTTTTCGTATCTCTTGTGAATATACTCAATCATTTGTTTTTCAGATTCCAAATTGAATTCAGATTTTTGCCTATCATGATGCAAAGTTATCAGATTGGCTTTCTAGTCATTGGCTGACTAGTCAACAAGTTTATTGAGTCATGGATATGGATCTCAGCTTTACAGATACAAATTTATTGAGTACACTTGTCCAAAAGATCAGAGACTCATTCGAGCTACTCAGACTAAGAGATAAACCAAATATTAACTTAAATTACAGAGAGGACTTTAATTCCAACTTGATTAAAATATGTCTATATTATATTCTCATCTCTAAATCAACTAAGATGTACTGAGTTAGTAAGCAGAAATACTTGGGGTTGAGACATTATTACAGTTTATTTACACTCATTACATTTCTCTTAGGATAAAACCACTAATTATTATACCTGGGAGATACTTTTTAATTTCCAGTCCAGTTGAGGAAAAACCCTGTCCTATTGGCAATATATTTATAAACCATTACTTTGGGTGATACTATCTTTGTGGTATATTTATATTATCTTGACTTTTTACCTATTCAGAGGCTTTTGGGCTACTTGCTAACATTTTATCTACAAATGCTGCCTTTTTGCAATGTTAAAGGGATTTTGTCACACTTTTTGAAATAAGTTCAACAACAGCTTGATATTTTCATCTTTCATCTGGAATTGCAATCATCAAAGAGGGAAAGTGACAGTGTACAACATTTTGGCCTTAAACTTGTAGATCCAGACATAAAATTTAGTTTTAGTTGTATGACCATGGCCATCACAGTGTCTCATTTTATAGGTAGAGACTTCTGCAATCTGTTGCTTGTTCAGATAAATTTCTAACAGCCTGCCTGTTACTTTGGAAGGAGTCTGAGTTGCTTCCAATTCAAAGTCCCCATTGCTTCATATTTTGCATTTAGTCACCAAACATTAGGAAATGGGAAGAGAACAAAGTTCCATGTTAGAAAGGGAGATTGAGACCAATCAGTCCTATAGCAGGAGATATTCAGGCAGACAAATATAATTATTAATTGGTAAAAATGATAATTTTCATGAAAATTAAAAATCCATTTTCTCTGCTTCTTTCACAAATTCACGTATGCTGCCTAACATACAAAACTTTTATATAAGGCCCATTTAAAGCAGAAAACATAATATAAACATTCTTATACACCATTTTCTAAGTATTAGTTGATCTGGTAGAAAATAAGCTTGTTTAGTTTAACAAAATTATTTTCTTTCTGTAAATTTATTTTACAGAAAGAAAATACTTTTCTGGGAAGCTGGATTTTAAGTTTTGGTCACACTGAAACCAATTAATTTAAGCATGAATGTTCTGATTTTTTAAAAGGTTCCCTTAAATTCAACCCATGTTCATTTTTATAATTGGGACTATGTCTTCTTGACTTATATATACTGAATCCTAAAAATTGAATGTAGACAGGGAGCCCTTTTAAGAAATCAAATACCAATACCAATTGAATATCAGCAAAATGGCTGACTAGAGGTTCCTAATACCTGTACTCTCATATATGTGTGTGTGTGTGTGTGTGTGTGTGTGTGTGTGTGTGTATATATATATATATATATATATATATTTTTTTTTTTTTTTAAAGACCAAAATACTGAATCAACAACACTTGGCTGGTGTATCTCAGGGAGAGCACTGGAGTACAGCAGGAAAATAGTAGAGACCTAGTAGAGAGGCTAAAGATGACCTCACAGAAAATAGAACAAAACACCCTGTCTTTGCCATACTGTATTCTCAGTTAGGGTTAGGATAAAGAACATACTCCCCCTCAGGTGATACTAAGGTAAGAAGGAAGTCCATAGCGGCCCCCATTAACATCATGGACACCTATAGACTTTGCTGCTAGAAAATCTTGCCCCCACCAACCTCATTCCCTGAGCCCAGTTTAGAGAGAATCTCACATATTCATATTATCCTAGAGAAAGAGCTCACATTGTGCAAGCCCCCAAATTCCCAACCCAAGCTGTAGCCATACAGTACCATCTTAACACTGAATCACTGATACCATTTTAACACTGAATCACTGAATCTACAGTAGAGAATGTCCTACTCTAGGTACCAGTAGCCACTGGCTACTCTTCCATTACACTGTGCTTACACATGATAATGCTGAACTAATGTAGGTACTTAGGTTCTGGAAACAAACTGCCTAATGTACATTCCACTTTCCACATTCCAGTGACTACAGTGATCCAGAGTGACTTAGTCCTGGAGTTAATCCACAAAGTACCTTGTCCCCAAGGAACAGGCAGTTCTGCCTAGCACAGGAGATGAGACCAGACTGGTCATATACAAAGTGGGCAGATCTACCAGCTAAATGTGTTATTCCAGTGGAGCCCCACCCAAAACTGGCAGATCAGTCTCATAAACTCCTATGGTTTAGGCCAACAACACATTTGCAAGCATAGCTGCTTTTGACTGAAACTTGTTGGGGTCTGATCTCCTGAAGACATGGAGAGTGTACCCTGAAGAATCCAAACATGGAGTTCCTGTTTATTAGCTGAAGCTAAGGAGGCTGGAATACTGAATGTGGCAGGACAGTAATAACTCCTTGCGGTAGGCTACTTCTTATGGGGCAAAATGACCCTGATTAAGGAGAAATATAAGGCCCCAACCGTATTACTTGCTATGTACTTTAGGTGTAGGTTTCCTGGCATTTTATGAGAACATATTCTGTTTTGTCACTGGGGAAAATATTTTCTTAGTACAAACAAGTTTGTTGTTTTCAATATGTTATGTGACAGTTAAGATTTAAACTCACACTACCCTATAAAAGAGGTGCTGTGTGACAACAAAGCAGTCTGCAGTTTTGCAGGCTCCCCTGCTCCTTCTAAAAAAAAAAATTGTCAATTTTAAGACTCAGAGTCTTCATGCATAATTGCAGGACACAATGTTCAGCAGTAGTTCATTTGTGGCAAAAACTGAAAAAAAATGTATAAAAAAGCCCAGAGATTATAGTACTGTAACTATTTGACACCAAAATCAATTCATCCTACCCAACTGATACCTTAAGACACATCTACAGGGCTGGGGATGTGGCTCAAGCAGTAGTGCGCTTGCTTGGCATGTGTGCGACCCAGGTTCGATCCTCAGCACCACATACAAACAAAAGATGTTGTGTCCGCTGAAAACTAAAAAATAAATATTAAAAAAAAAACTCTCTCTCTTTAAAAAAAAAGACACATCTACAGATAAAAGCCTTTCTTTATGAAAGCTACTCTATAAAATTGGAACGATCATTACATAACATAAAATAGATGATCATTACACCATATGTATAGTAATCAATGTAGGGATACAAGAGAGATGAAAAAGCAAGAAAACATGAAACCATCAACAAAACACAATAATTCTCCAGTAAGTGATCCTGAAGAAATGGAAATTTATGAACTTCCTTAAAAGGAAATCAAAATAATCATCACAAGGAAACTCAGAAAGATATGAGTATACAAAAAGACAATTCAATGAAATCAGAAAAACAATTTGTGATGTGAATCAGAAATCCAATAAATGATACCACAAAAAAGAACAAAATAGAAATCTATGAACTGAAAAACTCAATGAATGAAACAAAAAAACAGAATCAAGAGTCTGCATAGCAGACTATATCAAATGGAAAAAAGAATTTTGGAACTTTAAGACAGGTCTTTTGAAATAATCCAGTCAGAAGAAAAAAGAGAAAAATGAAAAGGAGTGAAAAGGACTTATGAGACACAATTAAGCAAAAAAAAAAAAAATCACATTATAGAAATCCCAAAGAAAGAAAACATTATTTAATGAAATAATAGAAGAAAATTCTCAACTCCTAGGGAAGATATGGACATACTTATCCATGAAGCTCAAAGAATCCCATATAGAATTGACCCAAAGGTCCACTCTGAGGCGCATTATAATCAAACTGTCAAAAGTCAAACACAGAGTTCCAAAAGCAGCAAGAGAAAAGCATCAATTTATATATGTATGTATACATACACACACTTTGAAGGTATAATCCTATCACCTGTTAGCCTGAAAAGTTTCTGCTGAAAAAATCATATATATATATATATATATATATATATATATATATATATATATATATATAACATACATGAATGTCTATGAGACTCAGATTTTTCAGCAGAAACTTTTCAGGCTAACAGGTGATAGGATTATACCTTCAAAGTGCTGGCAGAAACAAATACCAGCCAAGAATACTATACCCAGTAAAGCTATCCTTCTGAAATAAATAAAATATAAAATCTTTCCTAACAAGTAGAATCTGGGTAAGTTCATTACCATTAAACTACACTTACAAGAAATTCTAGAGGAGGTGCTTCAACCAGAAACAAAAGTATGATAGTTATTTTTTTAAATACTTTTTTTAGTTGTAGTTGGATAATACCTTTATTATTTGTTTTTATTTTTATGTGGTGCTGAGGATCGAATCCAGTGCCTTCCACGAGCTAGGCAAATGCTCTATCACTGAGCCACAATCTCAGCCCCAAAGTATGATAATTATTAAGGGGAAATCATATAAAAGTATAAATCTTACTAGGAGAGGTTAATTCATAATCAAATTCAGAACAGTACCTTACTGTAATGGTAGACTATAATGTTTCAAATCTCAAGAATGAATGTTAAAAGTGAATATGATCAATGATAACTATCAATGATGTTACTGAGGAATACATGATAAGAATAGATCTAAATAAATGCAACCAAATCATAAATTTTGTGTGTATGTGCATGTCTGTGACAGCTAGAATACTGTATATGATCAAAATTAAGTTGTTATCAACTTAAAATAGTCAAGTACTTACCACTGAGCTACATCCCCAGCCCAACTATAACATTTATACATATACATATATAGCTATAGATATATAGATATTAGTTCTTCATGGACCTTTATTTCATTTATTTTTATGTGGTATAGATATTAGTTCTTCATGGACCTTTATTTCATTTATTTTTATGTGGTCCTGAGAATCAAACCTAGTATCTCATACATGTAGGCAAGTGCTTTACCACTGAGCTATAATCCAAGCCCCAACTCTAACATTTTAAATATAAGCCCTACGTTACCACAAAGAAAAAAATTACAGCAGATACAGAAATGAAAAAGAAAAATGAATCAAAATTTACCACTACAAAAGCCCACTAAATGACAAAGGAAAACAATAAAAGAGGAGAGAAAAAAAGGATGTATAAAACAATCAAAAACCAACAAAATGGAGTAAGTCCCTACCTATCAATAAAATTTTGAATCTAGACAAAATAAACTCTGCAATCAAAAGATACAGAGTAAATGGATGAAAACATAAGACTCAACAATATGGGGCCTACAAAAAACTCATTTCACCTATTACAACACAAAGACTAAAAGTGAAGAAACAGAAAATATTACATGAAAACTAAAAGAGGACAAAGCAGTATACTTACATCAGATAGTACAGACTTTAAGCCAAAACTATACAACGAGACAAAGGAGATCATCATATAATGACAAAAGGGTCAATTCTACAGAAGGATATAAATTTTAAATATGTATGCACCTAAAACTAGAGCACTTCAATACGTATAGCAATTATCAGATCTAAAGAAAGAGACTGCAATACAATGTTAATAAGGGATGCCAACTCTCAATTCTCAGTGTTTTGCAGATCATGCAGACGGAAAATAAAGAAACACTGGATTTAAACCCTACTCTAAACCAAATGGACCTCACATATTTACAGAATATTCCACCCTACAGCTGCAAGCAGAATACATATTTTTCTCAATAACATATAGAATGTTCTCCAATATAATCTAGCGTTGGGAACAAATTTTGGCTAAAATCAATCAGTTTCACCTCATATGCATCTTTTTATTTTATTTTATTTTTTTGTGGTAACATGCACATACACAAAATTCAGCAGTACAAAATTCAGTGGCATTAAATGTATTCAAAAGGTTTCTTGTACCTTTTTTTTTTTTTTTTGTGGTGCTGGGGATTGAACCCAGGGTCTTGTGCATACAAGGAAAACACTCTACCAACTGAGCTATTATCCCCAGCCCTCTTGCACCCATTTTTAATGGACTCCATTTTAATTGTGGGTATTAGTTAATCAAAAAGATGTAGGAGTGGAATAAGCCTAAGGAAGCCCAGAAAATTTTGCCTTATTTACACTGAAATTCTGATTAAACATAGGAAAACTAAGAGTTAACTATAGTAAATTTACCACTACTAGAAAAACCTCTAAACTTTATTTCTATTGATAAATACAAAGTTTCATTTTCATAATGAAAACATTATGAAAGCCAGATGTTTACCTATCTTTTATGTTGCCTCATAAATGTAGACTCTTGTAGTTTTAATTACTAAAACCTTAAGAACAGAGTAATCCCTGGGCACTTCCTATTCTTTACATACAAACTGAAGTTTTTTACTTCTGGTTCTCTCTTCCCTTGACTCGATGTTTCCCGAGACACTCGTTAATACTTGGAAATGCTACACTCCTTCTAACTTTGAGAAAATTTGAACACCTTTTTTTTAGGATGAATTTTGAAAAAAAAAGTCACATCACAATAGAACTAAAGGTATACATGCTATAATATAGTAATTCCCCTTTATCATTCCAATCCCTTAGTGGAGGCCTGAAATCTCAGACAGTACCAAACCCTATAGTTATTTTTTCTTATTCATCCTTACCATAGATCTTAGCAACTTCAGCACATGATTTTTTTCCTTGTTAAATCAGGAACTTTCACCTCTTCACTGAAAGAAAGCATTTCACAATTTCTCTTTGGCATATCTAGCATCACTACTTTGTGATCTGGGAACATCATTTAATAAGGGTTACCAGAACATAAGCACTGTGATATGGATACTGTTGAGGATAATTGAGATGGCTGCTAAATGACTAACAGCTGGACAAAAGGGATGGTCCACATCTCTTGTAGGACTAAGTGGGATGAAATGTGATTTCATTATGCTAAGAATGGCATGCAATTTAAAACTTATTATTTCTGGATTTTTTCCATTGAATACTTTTAGACCACAGTGGACTGTAAATAACTGAAACTAGTAAAAACAATAAATGGGGTATTATTCTATTCATTCAATAACCAGCAATAAAAGAAAATATCACACTAGACAATGAGTTCTTCCTGTGTAAATGTTACCTGTTAAAACTTGCAGAGTTTGGGAAAGATAGAGGTATTTGACAAGTATCTTTTATAACTAATTCTAATATTTTAAATTAGTATTAATATTTAGCAAATTATAACTTTCAATAAATTTCTTAATTCAGAGTTCACATTTGACCTGTTATCATTTAGACAAGAGTTGTCCCCCAAAAACTTATGTGTGAAATAATGATAGAAATTCAGAGATAAAATGATCAGATTATAAGAGCTTTAACCTAATCAGTGGATTAATCCACTGATATGGATCAACTGGATAGTTATTGTGGGCAGGTATGGTGTGGTTGGAGAAGGTAGGTCACTGGAGGCATGCCTTGAGGTTTATATTTTGTCCCTGGTGAACAGGTTGCCATGTTTGAGATGCTTCTCTCCACCATGCCCATTTGCTATTATATTGGACCTTATCCTGGGCCCAGAGCTATGGAGTGGGCCAACCATGAACTGAACCTCTGAAACCATGAGCCAAAATAAACTTTCTCTTCTCCAAGATGTTCTTGTTGGGAATTTTGTCACAGCCCTGAAAAGATGACTAAAATATTTCTTAATTTAATGTTCATGAATTTTGTCATTACTACTTTTTATAGATGCATAAAGTCCGTTGGTTTCTTATTGATTATGAAACAAGAGTGCTAGTTTCTTTCTCATGAATAACTGTATTCTAAATTGAAATTGTTTTGTGTACCCTTTTACTTAATTCACATATTTATTCTGCAACTTATTTAAAGAATGAAGGTCCAAACTTGCTTAGCATAACTGGGCCTGTTAGTGAGCTTATTATTGCCTAATTAGTTAAAACATGAGAGTGCTTAGAGAATAAAGATAGTTTAGAAAGGTAACAATGTAAACAACTACTTGCTCTTCATCTTTAGTTTGAGATAACTTTTGGACAACTTTCTCATCTATATCCACGATTTGAAGTCAGTTAAATCTTTGCTGGCCACTAGGATCTATGGAGATAATTGTGGAAAATAAATTTATGATCTGGCTTAAAAGTTTAATTTACTGTCAAAAATACTAGCAATACATGTCCTAAAAAAAATTCATTATCTCAGGACTGCGGTTGTGGTTCAGTGGTGGAGCACTCACCTAGTGTGGGTGAGGCAGAGACACTGGCTTCCATCCTTAGCAGCACATAAAAATAAATAAATAAAAATAAAGGCATTGGGTCCACTTACAACTAAAAAAAATTTAAAAACTCATTATTAACTCATTTTGATTCCATCTGTCATCTTTTTTGTACTCCCCATTATTTAAAACAAAATACTCAACAGTTTGATTGGGAGGGGTAATGGGGATTAAATCCAGGGGTGCTTTACAACCAAGCTTCATCCCTAGTCCTTCTTAAATTTGAGACAAGGTCTCACTACATTGAGGCAGGGTTCTAATTTGCAAACTTCCTGTCTCACCCTCCCAGGTCGCTGGGATTACAGGCTTGTGCCACCTTCCTGGGCCAACAGTCTGAATCTTCACAGTGAACATGGTGAGAAATGTTATGTTGCAACTGAACAAAACTCATAACAATCAAATCAGCCCTGAGATTTTAATTGTGTATAAACGCTGGCGATTATACATTTTTTGATACTTTGCTTTTTAAAATTTTATATCTACTTTTTAGTTGTAGTTGGACACAATACGTTTATTTTATTTTATTTTTTTTTAATGTGGTGATAAGGATTGAACCCAGGGTCGCCTATGAGCTACGCTAGTGCTCTGCCGCTGAACCACAACTCCAGTCCCTTTGCTTTTTATTTTTATGTTTCCAGGTTTTGATCATGGTTGAGAATTGAAGGAAAAAAATTATGTGTGTACACACAATATATACACATTCATGTATATTTTTTCCTCTCTGATATTAAAAAGTCAGGAAAAAAGGGAACTAAGAAAGGTACATAAATAGCCACAGGTGACTGTTATAAAAGGCACATGGAAATAAATGGCAACAAAGGCTGTTTTCATGGTACTCTCATGTCAGAAACAACTGCAAAACAATTCCAGGTGTGAAAAACATTCTTCTCATTCTCTAAGTAGATTGATGCGTTTCATCTACAAGCAGAGGTTGTGTCGAGGAAGCTTAAGGCCATAAAACCACGGGAAGCTGAAGCCAGTTATCTCCATTCCAGATGCCCAGCTGCAGACTCCTAAGCTTCGTTTGTGGGGACCCTCTTGTAGGTACTGTCTTGGAAATGGGATCCTAAAGCAAGGTGAGGCAAAAAGCCTCCTTTAGGGCCGGCTGACCGAGGAAGCTAGCGGCTATGAGGCGGGACAGTATACCTCTCTCACCGCCCACAGCGGACTCTTGTCCTTTTAGCCGCCGTTCTTCCACCCACTCAGGTTTCTAAACCACCTCTAGGTTCTCTCCCGTCTTCAGCGGACCGGCCGGTTGCTCCCACGAGCTATGGGGAGAAGCCCAGAGGCTGAGCCTGCCTCGCTCCCCAAAGGCTCCGCCGCTTGGGAGAGCCGGCCTCAGGTGGCGGATAACCGAGGGGCCAGACTCGGCAGGGGATTGCTTCTGTCTGGGGCCCGGCTGAAGCTGCGTTCGTGCCTCGCGCGCACTCGCTCCGCGTTCTCCCAGCCAATCCGGAGCTACTCGCGCGCCCGAAACGTTCCCCGGTCCTACTCTGGCTGGGCCGGCTCCTTCCCGCTCCCAGTACTCCGTGTCTAGGCTCTCACTCCTCCCCTCACTCTCCACTAGTTGCACGCCCCGGGGTGTAGCTCCGCCCCTGTCCCCGAGTCCGCCTCCGCAACCTCCTGAGCGTGTGCTCTCTTTTCCCTCAGTCTCTTGGCATCTAGGCGTCTTGGGTCTCACGCCCCGCAGAACTGCACGCGTGTCTCTGGCCTCACTCCGCCGCCTCCACGCGCTTCCCCAGTGCGGCCACCGCGTACCCCACTACAGCTTGCCTCTTCTCAGCAGGTCTCGGGGTCGCGCCCTCTGGCTCCGCCCCCTCCGCGGACCCGCGCATTCCTGGCGCGGCCTTCCCCCCTAATACAGGCCACCGGGTGCTCTGCCGCCTCCCCCTCCATCTCCGCTCGCCTTGCGCTCTCAGGGCGCCCTCGCTCTCGCGCTCTCCGAGGCGAGCGCGCTCCCGGGCCGCGCGCTCCGGGCTCCGGCTTCTCCCGGCTCCTGTCAGTGCGGTGACTGCGCTGGGAAACATGGCGACCGAGGGAATGATCCTCACTAACCACGACCATCAAATCCGTGTCGGAGTCCTCACAGGTAACCCGGGGAGGAGGTCCGGGACCGCCGCGGCCGCTGTCCCCGACTTGCCTGGGGCTTCTCGCTTGTGGTGGCCCTTCTCTGCGGCCTCGGGAAGAGGGAAGGCTGAGGAGGGCGACCTGGGGGTGCATTTTACAACCGCTGAAAACTGCTGGAGATTGGGGTGTTTCCGCGTGTCCCCCTGAGAGCTGGGGGAGGCCCCGTGGGGTGTCAGGCCCCAGCGCCGGGGCAGCAGAAGTCTCTGGCCCCCGGGGACCTAGCGGCCGGTGCGGCGGGCGCTGCGGGGCTCCGCGCTGCCGGTGCAGGCGGCGGGATCCCGGCTCCGCAGTCAGGAGCACGCCGCTCCCGGCTGGCCAGGCGCATCCTCAGCTAAAGCTCTTCAGAAAGGGGGGAATCCCATCTCCACCCCCTTCTCCCCTCCCCCCACGCGGCGGCCCCACGCCGCTCTAGCTGAGCTTGCCCGGGGTAGCGGCCGGACAAGACTCTGGTGTTCACAGGAGAAACTATGCTCCTCCTCAGGCTGCCTCTCCGTACCCCCTTGGCCACTCATGGGACACCCCTCGTCTCCTTTGAGAGCTGGGAAATCGGCTTGGGTCAGGACCTCAGAAAGTGACTGCATTCCGCTTTTCGGAGCTAAGGGCCCTCTGCCTGCCTTTTCAGGTCCTTAGCGAGGACCGGCTACAGGCTGCGGCCGGGGATCCGGCCCTTTTCACCTGAGGTGGAAGGATTCCCCTACTCTGGCTCCTTTCTCCGCCTCCCTTCTGGGAACCCCCTACTCCTCCCCCAACCCCCCCACCATGGATGGTCCCGAGGCTGGTAGGAGCGCACTTTTCCCGGGTGGCGTTTCCCTCCCTCGCGGAAATCGTGTGTGCTCTGCACGTCTGATTCCGTTGCGTTGTATTTGGGTAACATCCCTCAGTTTGGCGATAGGCAGTTGCTGCAGGGTACGGACTTCCAAGATGAATAGCAAGCCGATTTGTAGGGGTTTCTGCTGTGGTTCTGTAATTGGCAGGATTTATGTGTAGTTGAGTGGCGAGGCGGGGGTTAAAGAACTATATTTGGAATCCGAGGGCTTAGTTTGGAGTGAAGGAAATTCAAGACTCTTTCGGAAAAAGAAGCAATGTGGATGGAAATCCTAGTGTCTCCCCCACTTCTTTTTTAATTTTTTTTTCCTTGTCAAATTCTGACAGGTTGAGACGGTGCTCGAGAAGGGACTAAATTGAATAAGACT
Organism: Callospermophilus lateralis; assembly: GCF_048772815.1. Classification (NCBI taxonomy): domain Eukaryota; kingdom Metazoa; phylum Chordata; class Mammalia; order Rodentia; family Sciuridae; genus Callospermophilus; species Callospermophilus lateralis. Next base: position 64,943,754 of record NC_135307.1, on the reverse strand, counting down.
TGCTTTTATTATTAGGTAGCAAAAAAAAAAAAAAAAATCTCCGCGACTGCAGGGAGATGCCGAGTTTAATGCTTAATTTAGCTACCGAGTTTTACGAAAGGAGGATACCCACTGCCCCCTTTCCTCTCTTAAGGAAACGGATTGCCTTTCGTTGGCATTCTTTGCAGACATAACAGCGATTTATTGGATTTTCCTAATTGAAAACGCCCTGGGATAGAGAAACTAGTCTAAACCAGCTGTAGGAAAGGGAACCCCGTAAATCAAGATGAAGCACATTTCTGTGTTGGGGCTGAAACTGTTTCCTTGTGTGAAGATTCAGTTGTGTCTCAGAATTCTTAGAGTTGTCATTACTGATTTTCAAAGAATCCGATCATGGTATATAAAGGTGTGTACTCTATCAATCCTCAACTTACACTTTTAAGTTTTCATGCTTTGAAAATTATAGAATATTAACAGTGAAGTTTAATAGACGCCAAAATATGTAAGTTGTCCATAAGATGAAAAACATAGATATGTAAGGGGTAAACTATAGAGATTTTTAAAAAAGAGCATTTTTTTATTGGTGTAAGCTTTTCCTAATATTTTTATTTAATGAATCCTCTGACCGTGGTCAAGTGACACTTTAGTTAGGTGTTGTAATAAGTGTTTTATAAGAAATAGCCCTTACCTGGTATATAACTACAATCCAATAAGATAACATTGATAAGCAAACAACTGAACAGTATGTAATTACCATATAAGAAATGTCTATATGTTACACATTTGGGAGCTAAATTCAAAAGTAATTCCACATTCAGATGGAATAGTAGCAAAAGTGATTACCTGAAGGAAGAATTTAGTACATTTACCAGGGTCTAGAAGAAATTGGCATTTTTAAGGGGAGTTGAAAGTCAACAGCAACCTTATAAGTAAATATGTAATTGAGGCTGAGTCTCTTGACCAGGATAAAAGTGCTCCTTGAAAAACTCAGTTTTTTTTTTTTTTTCAAGAAATAGGGTGACATATTGTCAAGGTGAGATTATAACTTTGACAGTGGAATTTAAGACAATTTGGAGTTGTCTCATGAGAATGAGGTACAGTAGTCTACCAGGAAAAGTCTAGATCAGGAATAAGGATGTAGCTGAAAGAATGAAAAGGAAGCTGCAAAATTTGAAAGAAGTAACAGAGGGCAATAGAATTTGATGATAAAATGGATATTTGAACTCAGAAATTACTTCAGGGCTTTTTTTTTTTTTTTTTAAAGTTACTCAATAACTTTGAAGTTATTCAAGAGAATGCTGTGAATACAGTGTTATTTACTATGATGAAACCTAAAAACCTGGAGAAGTATCAGGAAAGAGCACTAGCTATCTGTGAACAGTGCATTTATTACACACAGCTTAATTATTGTAGCCCTGCTGTTCCTTGTGATTTTTTTTTTTGGGGGGGGGGTGGAAGCTATAAAAACCCCTGAAGGTATATTTTGGAATTTTGTATATTCTAGAACTTCAGGTGTTAGCAATATTACTATGTAAAATTATTCTGTATTCAACTAAAGTATTATGATTCCATACTTAAGAAAACTGAGTTAAACCCAGATGTGGTGGTGCACACCTATAATCCCAGTGGCTCTGGAGGCTGAGGCAGGAGGATCAAAAGTTCAAAGCCAGCCTCAGCAACTTAGCAAGACCCTGTCTCTAAATAAAATATAAAAAAGAGTTGGGGGTGTGGTTCAGTGTTAAGTGCCCTTGGATTCAATCCCTGGTACAAAAAATAAATAAAAAATAAAAACAAAAACGAATTTCAAAATAGAAAAGACTGAGTTAATAATTAAGCTCAGTAATAGAGCACTTGCCCAGCATGCACAAGGCCCCTGGGTTTAATCAGCAAGACTGAAAAAAAAAAAAAAAAAAAAAAGAAAGAAAGAAAGAAAATTGAATTAACAAGCCAAACTTAAATGTGGTTTTTTTACAAGTTATATTTGTGTTTTTTTTTTTTTCTTTTTTTGTTTTTGTTTTTTTTTTTAATCAGTGGAGGTCTTGTTTATAAAATCTCCTTGGCATTTTTCACAGTAGTAATTTTAGGTATTTTATCTAAATCTGTTTTACAAAGTAATGAAAAGTATGTCTACCAACATATATATGTTTTACAATGTGTTTAATATTTTAGTGAAATTGTATTGTTATTTTTAAAGTTCTTAATTGACTTCTTTGTGACAATTTGGTTACCTTTTGAAAGATACTTGTACTTTGAAACTTCATCCTCTACATGCTTTTTGTTCAAATATGAATTCTGCAAATATAGTACACAGTTTTTTGAAGTTTCTCACCAGGTGAATTTAATTGTTAGAATTTTGAAAAAAGCGACAGCAAAAAGTGAAATATTTAGGGTGTTTCTTGTTTTGCTTGACTATCTCGAATCATTTAAGACTTAGAAATCAGACTACAATGTTGTGTGGATATTTTAGTTATATTAACTTTTTATCAGGAAAGAGAACATATGTGCATTTGAAAGTAGGTTGTAGGTGGAAACATTTTGTGGTGAAGATTATTGTTCCTCTCTAAGAGCATTATCTTTATTAATAGCTATATTTTGTTGATTTGCCAGAAATGAAATTGTGTGGTTTTTGGTGATCTAAGATCTAGTTTTTACTATTTTTGTTTCTAATGTTCTCTATTTGTATTACTATTTATAGTGGAAACTGAAGATGATTTTTAATGATGTGGGACAAATAAACAAGTAAATGTTGCTTTTAAACTAAAGATAAGATATAGGGCAAATATAGAATTTTTTTAATACCTTCTGTAGTAAATATAGTTAGTCTAAATAATTATATAGCAGGCTCACTATATCTTGAATGTGTCACTTTTCACCTACTTTTTCTATTTTGAAAGAAACTATTTATCAAGGCAGCACATTTGTTCAACTACTATAAAAGCTTCTCAGAAATATTACCAGGAAAACAATGAATACATGTATGTAATATAGAATTAATTATGTTCCATTGGCTATTTAATATATAACAGCTATTCATGGCTAATGTTTGTTACCAAGGTATTTAACTAAGGATGATAATCTGTTAGTTTTCACTAACAGTGACATGGGTAAGAAGATGATGAAAATTTTTAGGAAAGGGCATATTTAAAAATCATATTTTATAGTAATACTATATTTATTTCACTAAGCTATAAATTTGAAATCAATAAGAGATATTGATATAAAACTGGGAGTGGAGATTAAAGGCTAAATGCAGACTAAGACATCAGAAGTATTACAGTTACATGTAGAGAGTGTTTCAGTCATTCATAAATAGTCATTCATAATATTCAAAACCACATTCTAAAGACAAGATGCTACCCTTAGAACTCTGGAATTGTTCAAGCATTTATTTTGTTTTATTCCTCAAACTTACCTTGTATGTTATGTCCCATTGTTCTCTTCCTCTTCCTCCTCCTCCTCCTTTTTTTTCTGAACTGAGGATCAACGCTTTGCATGTGTTAGGTGAGTGTGCCACCATGGAGCTACATTCATAGTCTCAATATTTTATGGAAAGCTCATTTACTGCTAAGGATATAAACATATCTTTGTTTTGAGAATAAATGTTGTCATTGAGTAGGTACTTCATTACCGCACACAAATGTATCCTATCAAATGGAATTCTATGTTCTGTTAAACTTACCTTTTTTAAAAAAAAGTTTTAGTGTTAAGCTATATGACTTGTTTTAAAAAAGCCTGTTTTTCAAACTTGATTATTCTTTCATTAATTTTTGGTTGAAAGAAATACAAAGAATTAAATGTGAGAAAATGTTTTTTTTAATCAATATACTTAATGCTATCATCATTGGCCAGAGACTTTGTAGACTGTTAGTTGCTGCATAGTAAGAATTTTAACTTTATTAAAAACACATATGACTGTGACTGACTTCAAACTGAGTATGTAGTCAAGAATCAACAGTATGTTAGTGGGGAGGAAGTGGTGAATAAGAGTCTATTTTTACTCTTATTGATGATGGATTCCTGGATAAGTTGAACAGCATGCTTTTTTGGAAGTCAGTAGAACAGATAAAATCTATATTTTACTTCTGTAAGTAGGATTGATGAACAATAAAATTTATTTGGAATTTGAAATGTTAAAAAAAAGAAATTCTGAAAAAAGAAAGTAATGTAACTATAAAAGATTTTCTCCTTTACATCTAGGCAGAGGGGGAAAATACCAAAAAAGATGATTATTTAACTTGCATAAAAGTAATTGGCACTATAGTCAATATGAATAGCATGTAATTTTATATTCATTAAAGTAAATTTTTGAGTGACCTCTCCAAAAGTAAATGTCCAATGAAATATTGCCAAGTGGAAAGTCTATCCAGGTTGCTTGATAAATTCACAAGTTAATATGCATTTAATCAATTAATTTTAACTAAGTAAAACTTCTTGAAAATTTTGTAATAAACAACTCCAATAATTTGCACAGTAGCTTTGCCAGTATTTATATACTTTGAAAGAGTAAGATTAAATCTACTATATTTTTAAAAATTCTTAATTTGAAAAGTAAAGGAACAAGGAAATGAGATGTGAAAAAAGTGTTATTCTAATTTGTGCCCCGCTTCTCAATTTGCATATATGGCATTTTATCAAGGATACTCTATGGCTTAGACTTTAAGCTATGGGAACAAACATAATTATTTTTTGAAGTAACAGTTTTACACAAGTATTCATGTTAAATCACTTTAATATTAAGGTAAGCATGAGTAAATTAGGCACAGAGTAAAGAATTCACATGAGCTTTTAAAATAAAATGAAGACATTTCAAAGAAATTTCAAGTGAACCCATTATATGACTTCAGACCTTGTTTCTTTCTGTTATTGGAATTTTGGTGAAAAAATTTAAGGAGCACGGGTTCATAGAATGCTGGAAGGCCCATATTTTAATGTTAGTCTGGCTAAATTTTATAGCCTTGAGCATAGTACTTAACTCTTTTAGCTTTTCTTACCACTAGAATGAAGGACTCATTCATTGTGGGCTTTAATAACAATGTTTCTAAACTTCAACATTCTGAACAGATAAAAAGAGAAATTAGATAAAAAGGATGTTAGACCTTTTTTTTTTATCTTTGTAATGGGAATGATTTGTGGGGAAGGGTAGATTTTACATAAAAAATGCAAGAGAATAAGAAATGGAGGGAAAGGGAGAGAAAAGGGAAATTGCATGGAAATGGAGGGAGACCCTCATTGCTATACAAAATTACATATAAGAGGTTGTGAGGGGAATGGGAAAATAAACAAGGAGAGAAATGAATTACAGTAGATGGGGTAGAGGGAGAAGATAGGAGGGGAGGGGAGGGGAGGGAGGATAGTAGAGGATAGGAAAGGTAGCAGAGTAAAACAGTTACTAATAGGGCATTATGTTAAAATGTAGATGTGTAACCGATGTGATTCTGCAATCTGTATTTGGGGTAAAAATGGGAGTTCATAACCCACTTGAATCTAATGTATGAAATATGATATGTCAAGAGGTGTGTAATGTTTTGAACAACCAATAAATAAAATAAAATAAAATAAAGAAATGGAAAGAAAGACAAACTTTTCTTGATTGTGTTCTATAATTATAAACCAAAGAAAAATTCAGATTTTTATTTAGAAATTTTTATGATATTAATTTTCTTTCTGTTTTAGTAGTTTCAGCCTCAGTTTTTCAATAAAACCTTTCCTTGGAATTGTTTTTTTCAGTGATATTTTTGTTTTCCTACAGTGTTTATAACATGTTGGCTATACTCTGTAATTATATATATTAGTGAGGTTGCATGGCATAGTTAAACCAAAAAAAATTTAAAAAGGACTTTGGAGTTGGACAGACTTGGATGTTAGACCCTAATTTGTCCTTTATTTTGGGAATTCATTTAACCTCTCTCTATTTTAGTTTACTTCTCCCAAATCAAGATGGCAGAGTCTCTTTCTTAAAGTTTCAAGAATTGATATAATGTATATGAAAATGCCTAGCATGTAAGTCTTAAGAGTAGATACTCAGTAATTCACTCAAACTTGGATGGACTGATTAGGTTATAGCTCTCAATAATCTAATTGTCTTAGTCTCTTAGCTTGGCCCTCTCTGCAGCTAGCAGCTTTTTTTCGGCAGACAATCCATATTGTTGGCATCTCTTAATTTCTTGGGGTCTTCATTCCAGCATCAGCTTTACCTTTACAACTGCACACATTGCCTTCTCAAAGGCAGCTCATAAGGATTTGGACCCTGCTATACATTGCCTGGCCTCACAGACCTTCTTCAAAAATCTTGATGGAAGCCTCCATTGAGGCCTTAACTCCAGCATCCTGCATTCCCGGAGAACCAGCACCATGTGGATGATGCCAAGGTTGTGTAATACCTGGGCCCTCTGGAATCACAGCTGCAATGACCTCTTGAGTACCAGTGGGGCACAGCATGGTGAAACAATTTCCTAGCCTCTCCAATCTTGTGAACAGGGTGCCTTCATGAACTCTTTTTCCTTAAAGGAATTTTTCTCTTTTGTACTCTAGTACAAGAGATACTCTCAAGTGATCTTTCTTAAGTACTTAGCATCTCTTTAGTGGCTGTAATGTCCAGTTTTACATGCACTTTACTGGCTAAACTAAAAGTTTTTCAAATTATTTAGCCCTATTTTCTGCTCCCATTTCTCACACCCTGGCTAAAAGCTGTCTGCAAAATCCACATCACTGACTGAATGGTATGCTTCCTTGAAATTTTCTCCACCAGATTAACAAGTCTATCACTTTTAAATTCAGCTTCACACAGTCTCAGGACATGGGCACAATATAGCCAAGTTCTTTGCCAAATTATAAAATGAGTGGCCTCTATTCCTATTTCCAATAAGAGTCCTTGTTTTCCTCTGAAACCTTATGAGCACAGAACTCATTCGTGTGTCCTGGTCTTCTGGGCTTCTACCAGAAGCATCCATTAAGCTCCACTTACAGCATTCTGAAGCTTTTACAGCTTGCATCCTTAGAATTTTCAAAATTCTTCCTGCAAAACAGCTCCCAAATCTCTGAACCACATGGTCAGATTAGACATAGTAATGACTCCATTTCTGGTACCAATTTCTATTTTAATTAGCTTTTTATCACTGTGACCAATATACCTGACAAAACCAACTTAGATTGGGGAAAGTTTATTTGGGGCTTTTGGTTTCAGAGTTCTCATTCCAGAGATGGTCAACTATCTTGCTCTGGACCTAAGTTGAGTCAGAAGATTATGGGGGAAGGACCCAGAGAAGGAAAGCTACTCAGCTCTGCTCATAGTGGGATCAGGAAGGAGAGAGAGGAAGAGGGGAAGGATTAAAATGGAAAATGCACCTTTCCAAGGCATGGATGTGCCCAGTGACCCACCTCCTCCAGTAATGCCATCTGTCTATAGTTACCACCCAGTGGATTCAAGCTAGGATAAATGGATTGCAGCTCTCATAATTGAATCATTTCACCTCTGAAGATTGTTGCATTAACAGAAGCTTTTGGGGATACCTCATAATCAGTATTTAATTCTGCTGAATAAAATAACACTGATAGGGGTCAAAAATTATGCATCCTCTACTTAAGACTTACTCACTGACATTCTACTTATGTGATTTTAGATTTAAATGGGATAATTATGCTTACCTTGTCAGATTACTATGAGAAACAAATGAAATAATGCATTCAACATTCAGTACCTACTATGCTAGGCATTCTGTTAAGTGAGAGTATAGTAGTGAATAAGACAGGATCAGTCATTATCTTCTTGGATATTATTTTCTAGCACTATCATGAAAATGTTATTCAGTCAACTTGGATATTGACAGATTCATGTTTCATTTATGTTGTGTTTCAAAAAATGAAGTATAGCCATATTTATTTTAAATTTTATTTATTTATTTTTATGTGGTGCTGAGGATCAAACCTAGGGCCTCGAATGTGTTAGGCGAGCTTTCTACCCCTGAGCCACAACCCCAGCCCCCATTTTTTATTTTTATATAGATAACTTAAGTATAAGCTGCAAAGCTGTTTTCACAATCAGCCATTTTTGATACAAATATTTAAACTTCTATACCTTCCCTGCTTTCAATAAGATATTGAACATCATTATTTTTTTGGGGGGATTTAGTAATTATGGCTAACATTTAATCAGTATGTTTATGTTTTATTTGTGTTAAGTGCTTTGGATATGTTATTTAATCCTTTTAACTTTTATAAGATGCTATCTTATTCCTCTGAGGTATATTCCTTATACTGACTGAGGAGTGAAGAGGTTAAGTAAGTTGCTCAAGATTATACCAGTGGAAGTTCTAGGATTCAAATACAGCTCTGATTATACTATTACCAATAAATAATAGTTCTATATTCCATTCTAAATATCTTATTGTGGAGTGTGATAGTACAGTTCTGTAATGTATTTGCTTTTCTACTGTGACTTTACACATTTGACCTTCCCATTTTAGTTTCTAATCTACCATATTGGGAAGCACATTAAGAACTTCCTAATAATTATATGCTATTGTAGTCAATTAAACTCGAAGTGAGGATTTTTTTAAAGGGGGGCGGGAGAGAGAGAGAGAGAGAGAGAGAGAGAGAGAGAGAGAGAGAGAGAGAGGGAGAGAGAGAATTTTAATATTTTATTTTTTAGTTTTTGGCAGACACAACATCTTTGTTTGTATGTGGTGCTGAGGATTGAACCCGGGCCGCATGCATGCCAGGCGCCCGCTACCGCTTGAACCACATCCCCAGCCCAGAAGTGAGGATATTTACTTTTGTATTTAGGGAATCAGAAGATGAATGAGTATTACTATAACAAGTGATTTTACTTATTCCTTTGAATTGATGATTTCAGAATCATGACTAATTGTGCCTGCATGATGCCGAAATGTTAATAAAAGTACAGAATCTTGTTAAAAGGAAAGAACAAGTACAACCTAAGTACTAAGTAGAAATTTTTAAATTTTCTATTTATTATTATTTTTTTTAAGTAAGAAAAAAGTTTACTTGAAATTAATGATCTTTAGAGTCTTATTCAGGTTAAGAACTGTTGAGAGCCACAGCCGAAGGGGCCCCAGCAAACTTCCAGCTGCCAGCAAACTTCCAGCTGATGATTGGCTCACAGCGGCCCCAGCAACTTCTAGCTGCCAACTGATTGGCTCCTCTGTGGTGATGCTCATTGGGCTGTTTCCCTGCCCTTTCAGACCATGGAGCTGCTCATTGGGGGACTTTTTTTGGCTCCGCCCATGCAACCCAGCCAATCGGCCTCAAGAGCAGGAGGAGTGGGGGAGGTTGAGAGGCTTGTGGGAAGCCAGTGGTGGCAGTTGGGCTCTGAAGGTTTTCCTGAGGAGCTGTTTTGTTTGGCATATGTGGTTCTAAAAATAAAGTTCGTTTCTTTTGACAGGTGGCTCCTGAATTGTGCCCAGCCAGACTGCGGCAAAGAACTATTGAATATCTTGTACATAATAAGTTGAATACAGTAAATTCAGATATCAAAAAGTACATTCATATATCAAAAAGATGAAACATTTCAAGGGTATGCGCCATTTTTAAGAGTTAGTATTGAACATTTCAATTCTAATGCAAACTTTAAAAAATTATGCTTTTATAAAATTAATATCCAAGTGGTAGAAGTTACATTGAATTAAGCTATATAAATGGGAAAGTTCCTAAATCCTTAAGTCGTGATTTTAATTAGCTTAAAAAACTTAATAATTTGTGTGTTGCAAAGAAAATGTAATAATATGTATTGATAAAGTATGAATTTTTTTTAATTGTTGATGGACCTTTATTTTATTTATTTTATTTTATATGCGGTGCTGAGAATCGAACCCAGTGCCTCACACATGCTAGGCGAGTGCTGTACCAGTGAGCCACAACCCCGGCCCCTAACATATGAAATTAAGCTCAATAACCTTACTTCTCCAGTCTCTTGGGTGTTACTACTTTTAAAAATTTTGTTTTTATTATATTTGAATATGTATATATGGAATCATATATCAGAGTTTGCAAATTGATGGACCACTGATGCTAATTACTTTTTTATTAGGTCTATATTGTATTTTTAGAAGAAGTGTTAGTTTCTAACATTAAAAAAGATATATTTCATATAACACTTACACTTGTAGCTTATTGACATTTAGCAATTCTGTGACCTCCTTATGATATGATGGTAGTTGGTTAGAAAGGGTGTCTTCTTAAGTTTCCACTTAACCTAATATATTATCTGCATGATTCCCATAAAGCATATAATAGTTAACTTTTGAGAACTTACCAAGTGTAAATTACTTTCTAGAAGGGCTGGGAATGTATCTCAGTGGTAGAGTTTTTGCCTAACATGCAGGAGGCCCTGGTTTGATCCTCAGCACCTAAAAACAAAAAAACAAAATAGAGCTTGTTACAGAGACTGTTAATTTACTTAATTAGCACAATAATATTAATATCACATTTTTACAGTTGCAAAAGTATAACCAAGAGTGATTAAGTAACTTGCTCAGATTATTGTAATAATATTATATTCCTTCTATATTATATTTCTTCTTGGCATATAAAAATTATTTCATATAGATTTTTTAAGGATATTCATATACATCTTTTTTAATGGCTCTATTTTATTGCATTATAGATTATCTTATACTTTATCAGCCCTCAGTTAATGGACATTGGAAGTTTCTATTTTTTAGCTTTGACAAATGTCATAGATGGTAATATTGCACATTTTCATTACATATTTGTGAGCTTTTAAAAAACAATATAAGGTTAATTAAATTTTTTGGGTGAAGGGTTTATTAATTTTAAAATTTTGATAGAAATTACCAACTTGCCTTCCAAAAGAGATGTACTTATTAATATTTCTACTTTTATTAACTTTTTAATATTTATAACTTCTTTTGAGAACTCTTTTCTTGGCTTATGTAGGTATGTGTTAGAGTCATTTTATTGCAAATGATAGATACTGAACTCAAAAGTTAGCTTAAGTGAAAAGGGGAAACTCATTAACTTTTATAATCATGGAGTAAAGAGAAGGAGCTGAATTTAGGGACTCAAACACTGTGGACAGGAAATTAATATAATTATTCTTCATTTTAATGTTCTGTTTTTTGAGTATGTTGTACGTTGACTTCCTTCTTGTAGTCAGAATTGGGAGGGGAGGGATAATTTGGGAAGTTATAGTAATGAACAATTTTAGGCTTTCCCTTTTTTAACTAGTGAGTCCAGAGGAAATATTTTCTTTCTCATCTCATTTATATGTAAAATTCCAGGATATTCCTTCACCTGGCTTTGTTTATATGTTCATCTTTGGGCCAATTATTTTGAGTCAAAGGGTTAGTGAGGCCTGTGGTTGGCCATGTATCTACCCTTGGGAGAGGAACACTAAATAGATAGCCTTACCAGGCTCACATGGAGAGTGTACCTTATTGTGCTTGGGCTGCAATAATTAAGTATCTTAGACTGGGTAATTAACATAAATATATTTCTTATAGTTCTGGAGGCTGGGAAGTCTAAAATCAAGTCACCAGTATATTTGATATCTAATCAGGGCCTATTCATCAGGAGTAGCGCCTTTTAGTTATATCCTCCAGTGGCAGAAAAGCCAAAAGGCTTTCCTTCCTTTTCTTTTTATAAGGACATTAATCCCATCCAAAAGGGTAGAGACCTCATGAGCTAATCATATCCCACAGGTTTTGTTTCTAAATACTATCACTTTGAGGGTTAGGTTTCAACATATGGATTTGGAAGAACATATACATTCAGACCATAGTAGTGGGGGGAAAAGGAAGTGAGGCTTTTCTATCACTAGAAGCAGAAAAGTGTGCAGGTAGTTACGTTTCCAGAGATTCTTTGAAGTCTCTTTTTTCTTTGTTAAGTTGTAGATAGAAACAATACCTTTTATTTGTTGATTTATTTATTTTTACATGGTGCTGAGGATCAAACCCAGTGCCTCACACATGCTACTCTACTACTGATTTACAACCCTAACTCTTCCCTGAAGTCCTGATGTTTTTTTGCTTTCTTTTTATTCCCCAAAGAATATCGTTAATTACATTTTCCCCTTTTCCTCTTTTTGTCTTGCTTTTTCCATGAAAAATGCTCATCTGGCAGATGGCTTTAAATTAGAAGCAGAGCAAGTTAGGGTGTGACAATTAGTGACTTAAACTTAGAGCCCCCTAATAACAAGAATGGTTAATTTGTGGTTAATTTATATATCAGTAGTACAGTGATTGACTTCCACATTTTTCATACTCTATATAAGAATGGTTATCTAAGGGTATTTTTAAAATAGTAGTATACATGTAATAGAGAGTAAGGTTTAAGGTTTTCAAAACCTTTTTTTGGGGGGGGGGTTGCTGGGGATTGAAAACCCAGGCCTTGTGTATGCAAGACAAGCACTTTACCAACTGAGCTATATCCTTGACCCCTCAAAACCTTTTTATTGCTTTATTTTGAATTTGTGAGTCTTTGGTGGTTATTTTTTAATTTTTATTTATTTATTTTTAAACAAATGTTGCTTTCCAGTCTTTCCTGAATTTTGCTCTCCAACATTTGTCTGGGTGATGTTATAATAGGCATAGTCTGAAAAGGTTTTTATATGGTCAAATAAATTTGAAAAGTGCTACATAATGTATCCCTTCTTTTGGATATATTTACATATTAAAGATGCAGTATTACAATTATGTAATATTTTAACTTTTAACTCTTGTATAGTCTAGTGTATCTAAACCTTACTTAAAAATGAAATGCTTTTTTAAGACACATGAGAGTTCTGTGCAACAATTAGTTAGGAAATGATGGTTTTTCCTCTGTAAATTATCTTTTGTAAGTCAGTTTAAAATCTTTATATTATTCTAATATTTTGCTGTAGAAATACTTGTTTCCTATAAAAATCTCTACTGTGAAAATTGTTTTATCCTGGGTTTACTTTTCTTCTCAGTTGTAGATGGACATAATACGTATATTTTATTTATTTTTATGGTGCTGAGGATCAAACCCAGGGCTTCACATGTACTAGGCAAGCACTCTATCACTGAACTACAAACTCAGCCCTTTGGGTTTACTTTTAAAAACATTTTTTATTCAGTCACCACCTCCCATTTTTTCTGTTTCCTTTTTATATTAAGATATTGACTGAATATATTATTATTTGATTCAGAAAGTCTATGATAGCAAAGGCTAGAAACTAGCCACTCTTGATTCTGTTACTACTATGTGGAGAAAGAATTTTGGATGAAACCCAATTAGATATTTTCATGGTAGTTTAGTATCATTATCTGTAAAGTGGGAGGTTGACTAGATGATCCCTAAAATATCCTTTAGCTCTAAAATCTTATTAATCCCAATCATATGAATGTACCTTGTGTTTACCATCTGTGATTGCTTACATTCATATTATCTACAGTCTGTTACTGACAGAGTTTTTGATCCAAAATATCTTCCTTCAAACAGGAACAAAATTACTGGAAAAAGACTCTGACATTCATATCAACTGTAAATAGAAATAAATGTCTGTTACTTCCATTACATAATATGTGCAATCTTATTTCATTAAGTATTATATACTATAGAGAGTTGAAACTCCAAAATGCATAAGGATTATAATAAAAATTACATGAATGTAAGTGCAATGACTGAATCCTATAATCACACTTAGTAGAATAATAGTTATTTAGGAGTAATTACTTTTCTTTTAAAACTTAAAATATATTGGTATAACAGACCTGAAAAGCAAAAATTAATGCTTTTCCCAAAAAGTTATGATTATTTTGCTATTCTTTATTTAAAATAAAACTGTTGTAAAAATAAGACCTACACCCTAAGTTTTAGGCTCACATATATATTTAGAATAGTAGGCAGGATCTGAATTAGACCACATGGGTTATATCTAAGTTAAGTTTTTAGAGTTATTTCTTCAAGTTTTAATTTTCTCATATGTAAAATGGTAAATTAAAGAAAGCCTGCTTTCAAGGGTTATTGTGATAAGTGAGATAAGCTTTTAATGAGTGTGCCCTTGTATAATAAGTATTCATTAAATGTTGTGTATTGTAATAAATTTGAATATAATTACCTTTAAAAACATGGCAACAGGCAGGAACTAATAGAACCTTTATATATCTGACCTTAATCTTGATTTATTCCCATGCTGTTTGCCTACTATTTTGTCTTATTTGAGGAAATATAATTAAGGATCAGTACTAGGGGTTCTACTGGGGTTCTTCTTGATCTGAATTCTTATCTTCCAGCTTAAATTTTGGGCAGTTACTGTTAGAAGATGCTATTTTCAGTGTAGTTACTAGGGGCAAGAATGTTTGATATTTTTGAGGTATAGGTTTAAAGTAAAGTCTGAACAAGAAATTCCTTCTGATATTCTCAAAGGCTTTTTAAGATCTGAAGAGAAAACTGCCTGCACATACATATCTAGGGAAACTTTAGTTGTGTAATACAATGTACTGTAGTTTAGAGAGTGTTTTGAAAGTTTTAAGCTTTATACAAATGCTATAGTAATGCAGGATAATAAAGCAGTAGCAAAATAAGAAAGCTTAAATAAATGATAATTTATAGTAGAGGAATTTTTATTAGTTGATGAAAATAGTAAACCCCATGGATAAGGAGCTAAGTCTTGGACTGTGTTTGGGGTTGAATAGACAATGACTTGGGGCCTTATGAAAAAGAACATTATGTATAAAGTGGGAAGGATAATTTATGACATGGCAAGATGCCAAAAGAGGATCTGTAGAATTTCAAGCATTGCCAAAGATGTTTTGGTGGGATAGTTTGGTAATCATTAACTTGGGTTAATACTGGACTTAGGTTTTTTGATTTTCTTCTGCAGATGGGTTTGTGAAGTATTAATTTTAAAACATTGCCAATTGTGCATCATGATAAAACATTCATTCTTTTCTGATTCTTAATATCATTCAAAAGTATGTCTTATCTAATATACCAGAGAAACTCAAAGATGAATAATGGAGATTCCCTATCCCTCATAGTAGAAATATTTAAGCAGCTTAGTAGGAAGGGACCTAATTATTCTATTGTTTTCCTGTCCATGAGAAGTGTATTAGTTTGACCATAGCCTCACTTGTTCACAAATAATATAATTCAGTTCAGTACGTACTTTATGTTGTACATTGCATTGTTAAAACTATTAAATATTTAAAAAGCTGTACTTTTAAGCATAAGAAGTTGATTGTAAAATTGGTTTATATTTTAACTTATTTTTATATTAAAACACTTGCCAAATACTATATAACAGGGTTTGCCAGACTTTTTCTATAAAAGCTATATAATAAATTTTTTAGGCTTTGTAGGCTGTTATTTTTGTCATACAGTTCCTCAGCTTTTGCCCTTGTAGCATGAAAGGGGCCACAAACAGTATGTAAATGAATGGGCATGACTGTGGTCCAATAAAAATTTATTCACAAAAACAAATGACAGACCAGAGTCAGGTGAGGTGTCACACACCTGCAATCCCAGCGCCCCAAGAGGCCGAGACAGGAGGATTGCAATTTCAAAGCCAGCCTCAGCAACATCAATGCACTAAACAACTCAGTGTGACCCTGTCTCTCAATAGAATACAAATAGGGCTGGGGATGTGGCTCAGTTGTTGAGTGCTCCAGAGTTTAATACCTGTACCCCCATTAAAAAACAAACAAACAAACAACAACAACAACAACAACAACAAACAAAAAAACAAAACAAATGGCAGAACAGAGTTGGCTTAAGGGCTATAGTTTGCCAACTCCTTTTCCAAGACATAGTCTATATTAGAAAAATATAATTCTAAGTTATCTATATGTGGATTATATTAGTTAAAAATTGTACTTTAGAATACTATAAAACTTAGCTACTTAAAACTACAATTTAGTAGCTCTTACATTTCTGTGAATTAACTTTGCATTTTTCCCAAAGGTGGTATTGTTTGGGGACATGATATACTTGTCATTTGGAGGCTTGACTGGGACTATTATCCAGGACTTTTATTTTCCTACATGTGGATGTTTCTACATGGATGATTCATTAGTCTCATGGTATGGTAGCTGTTTTCCAAGAGTAGTTGCTTTAATTGCCAGGCCAGTTGAGGGCTAGGATTAAAATTTACATAGCTTTACTTCCACCATTCTTTTGTTGGTCAAATCGTCACATGCTTAGCCTATAGTCCTCGTGGGTGGGAAGAGACTGTAGAAGCATGTTAGTATTAGGAAGTAATAAGTTATGGGTCATCAAATTAGTAATATGTACAGGATTGCTTTGATTGCAAGTGACAATTCAATCTAGCTTTAGTAACAGGGAACATTTATTATAAGACTATTGAGGTGTCTATCTCACAAAATCCAAATATAGGATAAGGACATAGGATTATTGGATTTAGGATCGAAGGTCTTAAGAACTGTTTTTCACCTTTGCCTTGTTCACATTGGGAAAAATAGTTTCACCAATAGCTTTTACATCTTAGCTATTTCAGCCATTCAGAGTTATTTTGCAGAGTTTTTAAAGTTTTTTCCCCCCCTTTACCATTGAGCTACATCCATGTTCTTTTTTTATTTTTTTTAAATTTTGAGACAAGGTCTTGCTCAATTGTTGAGGCTGGCCTCCAACTTGTAATCCTCCTGCCTTAGCCTCCAGAGTTCTGGGATTACAGGCATGTGCTCCTGTGGTTCAGCAATGTTTCTGAAGTTTTTGAGGAAGAAATCTGATTATCTTAGATAATCAGTGATCAAGGGATAGAAATTATATCAGCTGTGGCTCCGTTAAAAGAAAAGGGTTACTAAAAGTAAATGGTCCAATTTTGTCTTCCCTAACTATCTATTTATTGACATGAATTTTTTAGTTATTTCAGCAAGTAATATATTTCCCCATTACTGGCCTGATTAACTTTATTCATCTGCTTGTCTTTGGCTATTTCATTATTCTCTTGGAGAGTAAGCTAAAGTGTGTACTGGCATTAGTTTAGTATTTTGATTATTCATTGTAATCTCTTGCTGTAAGTAGGGTACAGAACTTTCAGTACCTAGTATCTCGCTTTGCCACTATTAACATAGAATCAGATACGAAGGTGACTCTATTGTGTTGTTACCCATTGATTTCCAGGATTGATATGGCTGATCTGTCTGACTGGCTAAGTGTATACTTCCTTTGTATACATGAAAGCAGGCTCTGTAACTAAAATATGGTATGAAATAAGAGCTATGATAGAAGCACAGGTGATATTCTGTGTGTGCATAGAGGAAGGAACAATTAATATTGACTGAGTGGCTGTAGGAGAGATGGCAGTTTAAAGAAGGTAGTGTTTGAGTAAAGGTTGGAAGCATGAATAATCCAGCCTTAGAAAGTGAAAGAAAAGTAATCTGTCAGGTTTCTTGACTGATGAAGGGTGGCACTAGAGTATCTAGGCTAAAGTAAATGGTTTTTTTTTTTTTTTTAGCATTTTTTAAAATTATCAGTTGTTCAAAACATTACAAAGCTCTTGACATATCATATTTCATACATTTGATTCAAGTGGATTATGAACTCCCATTTTTACCCATATACAGTTTGCAGAATCACATCAGTTACACATCCACGTTTTTATATACTGCCATACTAGTGTCTGTTGTATTCTGCTGCCCTTTCTATCCCCTACTATCCCCCCTCCCCTCCCCTCCTATTTTCTCTCTCTACCCCATCTACTGTAATTCATTTCTCTCTCTTGTTTTTTTTCCCTTTCCCCTCACTTCCTCTTATATGTAATTTTCTATAACAATGAGGGTCTCTTTCCATTTCCATACAATTTCCCTTCTCTCTCCCTTTCCCTCCCACCTCTCGTCCCTGTTTAATGTTAATCTTCTTCTCATGCTCTTCCTCCCTGCTCTGTTCTTAGTTGCCCTCCTTATATCAAAGAAGACATTTGGCATTTGTTTTTTTAGGGATTGGCTAGCTTCACTTAGCATAATCTGCTCTAATGCTATCCATTTCCCTGCAAATGCCATGATTTTGGATTTTTTTAGTGCAGAGTAATGCTCCATTGTGTATAAATGCCACATTTTTTTAATCCATTCATCTATTGAAGGGCATCTAGGTTGGTTCCACAGTCTAGCTATTGTGAATTGTGCTGCTATGAACATGGATGTAGCTGTATCCCTTCAAGGATAAACACTTTAGCAAGATG
Source organism: Callospermophilus lateralis (assembly GCF_048772815.1). Classification (NCBI taxonomy): domain Eukaryota; kingdom Metazoa; phylum Chordata; class Mammalia; order Rodentia; family Sciuridae; genus Callospermophilus; species Callospermophilus lateralis. The sequence goes on along the minus strand of NC_135307.1, from coordinate 64,925,636 downwards.
TATAATCCCTTTTATGTATGATTTAATTCAACTCATTGATTTTTACATCTTTTCATAGGAGGTATTGGCCTGTAATTATCCTTTCTTATAATATTTTTGTGAGATTTTTAATTTTAAGTTTTGTTGACCTCCCTAAAAGAATTGTGAAATCTTTTCCTTTTTATTCTCTGAGAGTTTTTTAAATTTGTACATTTCATGTGTACTTGGAAAGATTGTTTTTTTGCAGTTTGTTGGTGTAGGTATTCAGTGTCAACAAGACCAAATTGGTTAATCAAGCTGTTCAGATCTTCATGTGATTAGTTTTTATATTTTTTTTTGTTCATGCAGTTACAAGAGAGGTGTTTTAAAGTTGTCAACAATGACTATAAATTTGTCTGTTTTTCCTTTGAGCTGTTTGAGCTTTTCTTTCATGTATTTTGAAGTTCTTATTGTGTGTATAAAAATTTACGGTTGGTCTAACTTATGGTTGAATTGATCTTTTCGCCATTATGAAAGACCTTCTTTATCTTTAATAGTATTTCTTGCCTTGAAGTCTAGTTTGAACTTTTATTAATATCTTTACCTTTCTTTTTTCATCAATATTTCTAAATATTGTAAAAAATATGAGTGGTATATTTTCCCTTCATTTTTATTTCAACCTATCTGTATTTTTGTACGTAAGGTATTTTGGAAATTGCATACTGATGGGACATGTTTGTATTTTCCATTTTCACAGTCTTTTTGTTTTAATTGGAATGTTTATTCCATTTACATTTAATGTAATTACTAATACAGTTAGTTTTTAATCTTTCATCTCTATGTTTCTCTTCTATCCCATTTGTTCTTTTGAAAAGTTCTTTTGGTTTTTTATTTTTAAATTTTTCTGAATTTTATTTTTACTCATTAGCTTTTCACTTATACATTCTTCTGTAATTACACTTGATACCTATCTTAAAGATTTTTTTTTTTACATATTTTTTAGTTGTTGATGGACCTTTATTTTACTTATATGTATGTGGTGCTGAGAATTGAATTCAGTGCCTCACACATGCTAGGCAAGAGCTTTTCCACTAAGCTACAACCCCAGCCCAATCTTAAAGATTTTAATAAATATCATTGATTTGTTAAATTAATACTTGACCATTTCCCCCAAAATGCCGAACCCAAAACACTTCATTTACTCCTTTCTGTTCTTTACGCTATTATTTCATGTTTTTTACTTAATATGATTTAAATCACATGATTTTTTGTAAACAATCAGTTTTTTTCTTTTTAGTTATACATAACGTTGGGATTCATTTTGACATAATTATGAAGGCATGGGATATAATTTGCTCTAATTCAGTCTACAGTGTTTATGTCCCCAATCCTATTCTCTCCCCTTTACTGATCTTTCTGCTATTTATTAATTTTTTTTAAGTTAATGTTTTGGGGGTATACATGATAGTATAATTGGTGAGAAAATGGTGAGACAGTCAATTTTCTTTTGTATTTATTCATATATATACCCTTTCTAGTGTTCTTCATTTATTTTTACAGTTGTTGATACCTTCTGGGATAATTTTGCTTTAGCCTGAGGAACTTCCTTTACTATTTTTATATAGTTCCACTCTGCTAGAGCCAAATTTCTTTGCTTTTGTTTGTCCAAGAATATTTTGATTTTGATTTTGATTTTGAAGGAAAAACCTCGTATACAATTCTGGGTTGTCATCTTTTATTTTTTCAGCACTTAAAATATGAAATTCTTGTTTTCTCACTGCCATGATTTCTGTTGAAAAGTTAGCCTTTAGACTTACTGTTGCTCCTTTAAAAAAGTATATACTTTTTGACGGTTTTTAAGATTTTGTTTTAAATTTGTAATGGTTTGACAATGTGGTGTCTAGGCATAATTTTTTGTGCATTTATCCTGTTTGGAATTTGCTGAGTTGATGTTTTTTGACTTGGAAACATTTTTTTGTCTTTTATTTCTTTAAATTTTACTTTTATCCCAGTCTTTTTTTTTTCTACTTAACTGTTATATGTTTTGACTATATTCCATATGTCTCTTATGTGTGTTCTCTCTATTCTTTGTGTTACTCAGTTGGGTTTTTTTTATAGCTTGTTCATTTTACCCTTTTCTCTCTGTCATTTAGTTTAGTATTTTCTGTTCTTAAAATGCATTAGTTTTCTATTATGCCAACCTAATATTAAATCCACCCAATAAATTTATTTATTAAAATAAAAAGTTAGGGTTGTTATAATTTATTAAATTATAATTTATTGAATTATAACTTATTAATTTATAATTTATTAAATTATAATTTAATAAATTATAATTTGTGCCATTATGAAAGAACTTTTAAAAATAATCTCTAATAGTATTTCTTGTCTTTGTATTTCAAGTATTACAAAACAGTATCTTAGGTTTTCAGTTCTAGAAAATCTTTTCTGTTGTTGAATATCTGCACCCTTTCATACATTTTATCTTCATTTTTTTCTCTTTTTACATTAGTATATTAATAATCACTAATTTAAAGCCCTTGTCTCTTGACTTGACTCTCTGCATCATCTCTGGATTTGCTTCTGTTTTCTGATTTTTGTTGATTATCAGTTACATTTTTCTGATTCTTCACATATGTTGTAATTTTAAATTTAATGCTAAATATTGTGTATAATTCAACTACATAGAGGCTAATTCCTCTTTTCAACTCTTAGGCCAATTGAGTGAAGTATTGTCACTTCAATTTAATTAGAAGTTGAGTTGGATTTTGTTAGGTTTAGTCTGAATTGCAGCCTTGGTAAGATTTAGTTTAACCCTGGTTTATCTCCCTTAACTTCCTAGGTTTTTGATTGAAAGACTGTGGGATTTCTTCTCCACAGTCCTGAAAGACTGCAGGAGTTTGTTTTCTGTTTTTTGGAGGTTTTGAGATTAGCCCTTTGTTCTCTTGCTTAACAGTTTCAAATTCAGGCAAATGTTGGAGACCTTTCATGTGTTGTTTGTGGTTAGTCCCTTATTTCTAGCAAAATTTTCACTCTGTCATGTCTTTTAATCTACAGGCTCAGACTTGCAGCCTCCAGCATCAGGTAGAATTCAGCAAATATTCCTTTCCACCTTGCAGTGGGGGCTTTTTGGCTTGTGGACTACCACACTAAAAAACACCACTACTTCCTATTTTGACCCGTAGAGTCCTTCTGCCTGGCCAATCTCAATTCTTAGTCTATGCCTGAAATCTGAAAATTCTCCTAGGAGGGCTGGGGATATATAGCTCAGTTGGTAGAGTGCTTGCCTCACATGCACAAAGCCTTGGGTTCAGTCCCCAGCACCTAGGGAAGAAAATGGCATGTGATTGATACATAGGAAGGTTTACCTCCTTCTAGAATTTTAGTTCTTCTATTTCATATTAGTTCACAGGTACTCTGTTTTTTTTCTAGTTGTTTTTCAAGTATTGTAATAACTGCGTAAAGGTCCTTAAAGGTTAAAACTGTGAAATCTATTTTTTTTCTAACTATAATATAATATGCTGTATTAACTTTTACTAAGTTATGCTGCATAGCCAATGACCTCAATATTTCAGCAGTTTACAATAGCTTATTTTCTGTTATTGCTACATGTTAGTTGATGGTTGGCAGTAGCTTGCTCCACATATCTTCTAATTCAGAGAACCAGGCTGGAGAACAACTCCTATTTGGGCCATGTTGTTCTTGTAACAGAGCAGGGAAAAACAAAGAGATTTGGCATAAATACACAGTGGCTTTTGAAACTTTTGCTTGGATGATGATGGTTTTATATGCTACTGACCACAGCAAATCAGTAGTCATGGGCAAAGTCAACAGGACAGGGATATCTATTCTTACAGGAGGAATACTGTAAGAAGTTATACAGGAAGTAATACAGGAAGAAGTTGGGGTTCTTATCCTTTTGAAGGAAGAAGAATTTAATAGTTGCAAATTTCAGTAGAATCCTCCATACATACTAATTGAAAATGAATTGAAAGCAGAAATGTGCAGTGTTTATAGAATTGTACCTTCTGACTTCCCGGATAATCAGTGATTAATATACAGTTTGGTATATATTTAAGATTAATACCTTATAATTGTCTTAACTTGATGGTTTATTAATTTTTATTATTAGTTGTTCAAAACATTATATAGTTCTTGACATATCATATTTCATACATTTGATTCAAGTGGCTTATGAACTCCCATTTTTACCCCGTATACAAATTGCAGAATCACATCGGTTACACATCCACTTTTTAACATATTGCCATACTAGTGTCTGTTGTGTTCTGTTGCCTTTCCTATCCTCTACTATGCTCCCTCCCCTCCCCTCCCCTCCCCACCCCTCCCATCTTCTCTCTCTACTCCATCTACTCTAATTCATTTCTCCCCCTTGTTTTTTTCCCCTTACCCCTCACTTCCTCTTATATGTAATTTTCTATAACAATGAGGGTCTCCTTCCATTTCCATGCAATTTCCCTTCTCTCTCCCTTTCCCTCCCACCTCTTGTCCCTGTTTAATGTTTTTTTTTTTTTTTTTTTTTAAAGAGAGAGTGTGAGAGAGGGAGGGAGGGAGAGAGAGAGAGAGAGAGAGAGAGAGAGAGAGAGAGAGAAGTTTTTAATATTTATTCTTTAGTTATTGGCAGACACAACGTCTTTGTTTGTATGTGGTGCTGAGGATTGAACCCGGGCCGCACGCATGCCAGGCGAGCGCGCTACCGCTTGAGCCATATCCCCAGCCCTGTTTAATGTTAATCTTCTTCTCATGCTCTTCCTCCCTGCTCTGTTCTTAGTTGCTCTCCTTATATCAAAGAGACATTTGGCATTTGTTTTATAGGGATTGGCTAGCTTCACTTAGCATAATCTGCTCTAATGCCATCCATTTCCCTGCAAATGCCATGATTTTGTCATTTTTTAGTGCAGAGTAATACTCCATTGTGTGTAAATGCCACATTTTTTTTAATCCATTCATCTATTGAAGGGCATCTAGGTTGGTTCCACAGTCTATCTATTGTGAATTGTGCTGCTGTGAACATCGATGTAGCAGTATTCCTATAGTATGCTCTTTTAAGGTCTTTAGGGAATAGTCCGAGGAGGGGAATAATTGGGTCAAATGGTGGTTCCATTCCCAGCTTTCCGAGGAATCTCCATATTGCTTTCCAAATTGGCCACACCAATTTGCATTCCCACCAGCAATGTACAAGTGTACCCTTTTCCCCACATCCTCGCCAGCACTTGTTGTTGTTTGACTTCATAATGGCTGCCAGTCTTACTGGAGTGAGATGGTATCTTAGGGTGGTTTTAATTTGCATTTCTCTGACTGCTAGAGATGGTGAGTATTTTTTCATGTACTTGTTGATTGATTGTATGTCCTCCTCTGAGAAGTGTCTGTTCAGGTGTTTGGCCCCTTTGTTGATTGGGTTATTTGTTTTCTTATTGTTTAATTTTTTGTGTTCTTTGTATACTCTGGATATTAGGACTCTATCTGAAGTGTGAGGAGTAAAAATTTGTTCCCAGGATGTAGGCTCCCTATTTACCTCTCTCATTGTTTCTCTTTCTGAGAAAAAACTTTTTAGCTTGAGTAAGTCCCATTTGTTGATTCTTGTTTTTAACTCTTGTGCCATGGGTGTCCTATTAAGGAATTTGGAGCCTGACCCCACAATATGTAGATTAGAGCCAACTTTTTCTTCTATCAGACGCAGAGTCTTTGATTTGATATCAAGCTCCTTGATCCATTTTGAGTTAACTTTTGTGCATGGCGAGAGAAAGGGATTCAGATTCATTTTGTTGCATATGGATTTCCAGTTTTCCCAGCACCATTTGTTGAAGATGCTATCCTTCCTCTATTGCATGCTTTTAGCCCCTTTATCAAATATAAGATAGTTGTAGTTTTGTGGATTGGTCTCTGTGTCCTCTATTCTGTACCATTGGTCCACCCGCCTGTTTTGATACCAGTACCATGCTGTTTTTGTTACTATTGCTCTGTAGTATAGTTTGAAGTCTGGTATCACTATACCACCTGATTCACACTTCCTGCTTAGTATTGCTTTTGCTATTCTGGGTCTTTCATTTTTCCATATGAATTTCATGATTGCTTTATCTATTTCTACAAGAAATGCCTTTGGGATTTTGTTTGGCATTGCATTAAACCTATGGAGAACTTTTGGTAATATCGCCATTTTGATGATGTTAGTTCTGCCTATCCATGAACAGGGTACATTTTTTCATCTTCTTAGATCTTCTATTTCTCTCTTTAGGGTTCTGTAGTTTTCATTGTATGAATCTTTCACCTCTTTTGTTAGGTTGATTCCCAATTATTTTATTTTATTTTTTTTGAGGATATTGTTAATGGGGTGGTTGTCCTCATTTCCATTTCAGAAGATTTGTCACTGATGTACAGGAATGCCTTTGATTTATGCGTGTTGATTTTATATCCTGCCACTTTGCTGAATTCATTTAGTATCTCTAGTAGTTTCTTTGTAGGCCCTTTTGGGTCTGCTAGGTATAGGAACATGTCATCCACAAATAATGATAATTTAAGTTCTTCTTTTCCTATCTTTATGTCTTTAATTTCTTTCTTCTAATTTCTCTGGCCAGTGTTTCTAGAACTATGTTGAACAGAAGTGGTGAGAGAGGGCATCCCTGTCTTGTTCCAGATTTTAGAGGGAATGCCTTCAATTTTTCTCAGTTCAGAATGATGCTAGCCTGAGGCTTAGCATAGTTAGCTTTTACAATGTTGAGGTAAGTTCCTGTTATCCCTAGTTTTTCTAGTGTTTTGAACATAAAGCGATGCTGTGCTTTGTCGAATTCTTTTTCTGCGTCTATCGAGATGATCATATGGTTCTTATCTTTAAGTCTATTGATGTGCTGAATAACATTTAGTGATTTCCGTATATTGAACTAGCCTTGCATCCCAGGGATGAATCCTACTTGATCGTGATGCACGATCTTTTTGATATGTTTCTGTATCTGATTTGCCAGAATTTTATTGAGGATTTTTGCATCTATGTTCATTAAAGGTATTGGTCTGTAGTTTTCTTTCTTTGAAGTGTCTTTGTCTGGTTTAGGAATCAGGGTGATGTTGGCCTGGTAGAATGAATTTGGAAGTTCTCCCTCTTTTTCTATTTCCTGAAATAGCTTGAAAAGTATTGGTATTAGTTCTTCTTTAAAGGTTTTGTAAAACTCTCCTGTATTCCCATCCAGTCCTGGGCTTTTTTTAGTTGGTAGTCTTTTGATGGCTTCTTCTATTTCCTCAATTGATATTGGTCTGTTTAGGTTGTGTATATCCTCCTGACTCAATCTGGGGAGATCATATGACTTAAGAAATTTATTGATGCCTTCACTATCTTCTATTTTATTGGAGTATAAGGATTCAAAATAATTTCTAATTATCTTCTGTATTTCTGTAGAGTCTGTTGGATATTGCCTTTTTCACCCCTGATGCTAGTAATTTGAGTTTTCTCTCTTTTTCTCTTCGTTAGCATGGCTAAGGGTCTGTCGATCTTATTTATTTTTTTGAAGAACCAACTTTTAGTTTTGTCAATTTTTTGAATAGTTTCTTTTGTTTCAATTTCATTGATTTCAGCTCTGATTTTAATTATTTCTTGACTTCTACTACTTTTGCTGTTGTTTTGCTCTTCTTTTTCTAGGGTTTTGAGATAAGTTTGAGATCATTTATTTGTTGGTTTTTTCTTTTTTTGAGGAATGAACTCTAGGCAATGAATTTTCCTCTTAGAACTGCTTTCATTGTGTCCCATAGATTTCAATATGTTGTGTTTGTGTTTTCATTTATCTCTAAGAATTTTTTAATTTCCTCCTTGATGTCTTCTGTAACCCACTGATCATTCAGTAACATATTGTTCATTCTCCAAGTGATGCACGATTTTTCCTTCCTTCTTTTATCATTGATTTCCAGTTTCATTCCATTATGTTCAGATAGGATGCATGGTATTATCTCTACTCCTTTATAATTTCTAAGAGTTGCCCTGTGACATAATATATGTTCTGTTTTTGAGAAGGATCCATATGCTGCTGAGAAAAAAGTGTAACTGCTTGATGTTGAGTGGTATATTCTATATATGTCAATTAAGTCTAGGTTATTAATTGTATTATTGAGTTCTGTAATTTCTTTATTCAACTTTTGTTTGGAAGATCTGTCCAGTGGTGAGAGAGGTTTCTTGAAGTCTCCCATAATTATTGTATTGTGGTCTATTTGACTCTTGAACTTGAGAAGAGTTTGTTTGATGACATAGCTGCACCATTGTTTGGGACATATATATTTATGATTGTTATGTCTTGTTGGTGTATGGTTCCCTTGAGCAGTATGTAGTGTCCTTCTTTTTCCCTTTTGATTAATTTTGGCTTGAAGTCTCTTTTATTTGATATGAGTATGGACACTCCTGCTTGTTTCCGAGGTCCATATGAGTGATATGATTTTTCCCAACCTTTCACCTTCAGTCTATGTATGTCTTTTCCTTTCAAATGCGTCTCCTGTAGGCAGCATATTATTGGATCTTTTTTTTGATCCATTCTACTAGCCTGTGTCTCTTGATAGGTGAGTTTAAGCCATTAACATTTAGGGTTACTATTGAGATATGGTTTGTACTTCCAGCCATATTTGTTTATTTATGTTACTTAACATGATTTGTATTTCCTCTTTGATTATTTTTTCTCTTTACTACCTCCCCCTGTTGGTTTTCATTGTTATTTTCCATTTCCTCTTACTGTAATGTTTTGCCAAGGATGTTTTGAAGAGCTGGTTTTCTATCTGCAAATTTTTTTAACTTTTGTTTATTTTGGAAGGTTTTAATTTCATCTTCCATCCTGAAGCTTAATTTCGCTGGATACAAGATTCTTGGTTGGAGCCCATTTTCTTTCAGCGTTTGAAATATGTTGTTCCAGGATATTGTAGTTTTCAGAGTCTATGTTGAAAGATCAGCTGTTATCCTGATTGGTTTACCCCTAAATGTAATCTGCTTCCTTTCTGTTGTAGGTTTTAAAATTCTCTCCTTATTCTTTATGTTGGGCATCTTCATTATAATGTGTCTTAGTGTGAATCTCTTATGATTTTGCACATTCGGCATCCTGTAGGCTTCTAGGATTTGGAATTCTGTTTCATTCGTCAAGTCTGGGAAGTTTTCTCATATTATTTCATTGAACAGATTGCTCATTCCTTTGATTTGGACCTCTATACCTTCCTGTATCCCAATAACTCTTAAGTTTGGTCTCTTTATGTTATCCCATATTTCTTGGATGTTCTGCTCATGGTTTCTTAACAGTCTCACTGAGCTGTCTATGTTTTTTTCAAGTTGAAATACTTTGTCTTCATTGTCTGATGTTCTATCTTTTAAGTGTTCTACTCTGCTGGTAGGACTCTCATTTGAGTTTTTAATTTGGTTTATTGCTTCCTGCATTTCTAGGATTTCTGTTTTTTTTTTTTTTTTTTTTTTTTTTAAATAACCTCTATCTCCCTGTATAGTTGATCTTTTGCTTCTTGGATTTGTTTATGTAATTCATTGTCAAAGTGATCTTTCATTGTCTGATTTTGCTGTCTAATGTCTTCCTTGAGAATCTAGATTTCTGAAGCATGTATATCCTTAATTCTTTATCTGACATTCCAGCTGCTGCAGATATTACCTCTTCTAAAGTTGAGTTGACCTGCATTGCTTGTGGTCCTTTCTTTCCTTGTCTTTTCATACTGCTCGCGTTTCTTTCTGCTTTGTGAAACTGTTGTGTTATTGATTTTCCCCCTATATATTTATATTGCTCTTGTATGGTTGCAAAGTCTCCCTTTTGTGGAGAAAGACAATGTTAACAGTTCCCAATATCAATAGTACATCATCTAAGCACATATTTTCCTTATTACTACATTTATAGCTAGACTCTATGTCTACAAATGTTGGTTTCGATTATCATTTACAAATATAGTCATTAGTTTCATGAAAAGCATACCATTTCTGGTAGCTTGAGGAAAACTGAATTTCAGGTGTAGGATGTTATGTTTAGGGGGAAAGGAGTGAGGTTATGGGGTTAATCTAACTTAGTAACTTTGGAAAGCTCTAACCAATAGATGGGTAATTTATGGAAGAATGTATAGATTCAAACTCCTATCTGTATTTATAAGATTACCCTACTTGTAAATAGTAAAATTTAGGGGGTTGCAAGTGGGATAGAGGGAGTTAGAAGGAGAAACACAAATAACAAGGAAAGGAAGAGAAAAAAGAGAGTGGATAAAAGAAAATAAGAGAAAAAAGAAAAGAAATAAAAAGGGGGATAGGGAGGTGGGGCTTATGCAATTACTCTATATTATATTATTCTGGTGATTCAGTTGTTAAAGACCTTTTTCATGCACAATTCCTGATTTCACAAATGTTGAGGTTGTGAGGACCAGAGGGGGAAGGGTCGAGGAGACTGGATGAATGGATGAAAAGAGAGAGAGAGAAGGGAAAAAAAAGAAAGAAAAAATATCTCTCAGAACTCTGTTTTCTTTTCTTCCAGTTGGTGGCATTGTCTATTCCTAGCTTGAGTCTCTGGGTTCAGGGTGGTGGTGGTAGTCAGTGTGAGAGGACTTGAGCTTCCACCTGTGGCCTCTCTACTCTTATTCTCTGAGATGTAAACCAGGTGCCTGATCCGCTGCAGAACTGGTTGGTGGGTTTCAAGCGTTGGTGGGATTTTCCAAGATGAGTTCCATCAGATTTTCTTATATGGTGTTGTTTGAGGTGGGGGGTGTTGGGGAAACCTTATGTTTGTTCAGAGATCGGTCAGGTGACCACACGGGCGAGTGGCTTGGCCCCTCCTCCTGTTGGGGTCGTCTGTCTACCGCGCCGGCTGGCGGCCGTGCCCCCTCTCTGGGCCGCGTGGTCTGCCTGCCGTGCAGGCGGGAGGCTGGGCTCCTCCTCCAGTTGGGGTGGTCTGCCTACTGTGCAGGCGGCATCTGGGCCCCTCCTCCAGTTGGGGTGGTCTGTCTTTGATGGTTTCTTTAAAAATAATTATCTTGACATAAATTATGAATAAGAGTTATTTTTTCAGTCATTTGCTCATAAGAACAGTAGAGTGTTCAAATGGGCTACATTCAGTTCTTGATTTGTCAGGTAGTCCTAAGCTTACTATAATATTCAATTTACAGTTCTAAATATAAATATCTTTAGCAAAACTTTGGTTCTGATCCCTGGTATGCAAATATCATCGCTTATTTTTTGAGAGAAGATTAAAAATAGAACCCTGAGGTTTTGTAATATATGTATGTTTAAATTTTTATTTATTATTAGGACATAATTTTAAGGTTAAGGGTGCTAAAAATAATAAAAGCCAGAAACAAAAAGTTCTTGACCCAGCTTGGATATTTTTACCAAATATATTTCACAGAGATTAAAGTGGGTTAACCAGACTCCCTGTTAGAATGAAAATACCCATGAGGAGAATTGATTTATTTAGTTATTTGATATCTAAATATTTTTTTCTATTCAGTATAATTCTTAGTAGTTCAGGTTTTCATGAAGTTCCATCTGCAGGGAAAAATGAGCAAAATTATGTACATGATATGTGAGTAGAAGTATCATTTGAGAGTTTGGATTCTGAGGGTTTCTGAGACATGTACAGAGGGGAAAAAAAGCATAGGAAAGGCTATTTTGGCTTCAGGTCTATCCTTTTGGAAGTTAGTATGCCAGTAAAAATCAAATTTGCAATGTAGCTAGGTGTTATGGTTCCCATAGACAGAATGACTTGAATGAAGAAGATCTAGGTTCCCATTATATTTTGGTTGTCACTAAAATGCTCTGTTATTTGGGCACTATACTTAAGTTTTGTTTTTGAAGTAGATATAATAATTAACTTTCAGATCCTACCGTCTTTTATTTGTTCCTGTGTTCCTTAAATCATCTTTTTTATCCAACTTTAATTTCATGGTCCTTTATTATATGTGATGTGTCTTTTCAACTCCCTTGCATGTGCTTTTAAATTTTTCAACCCATTTTGAAAAAATCGAATCCATATTGAATCCAGTCTTCTTTCAACTCTAACTCTGTACCTGTGTAGCTGTATTGGTTTAGAGTAAACTACAAAATCATGCTGTCTAGTTTTACTTAAATGCATAGTCACAAATATCAAGAGTCAATTAAGTTTTTAATACTATTTGGCATTCATAGAATATTTTCCTAGATCATTTATTCTTCTGTTTTCTTAGATGATAAATTTCTTGATATTTCTTATCGAATTTCCCAACATTTTATTCCCGATCTGTCCCTCAGATGATGATTTTATATCTTACCTCACTGAGAAAATCGAAGCAATTAGAACAAAATTTGCATAGACTTTTTATCATATCTTCCCACCTAGCAGCTTCTTTGATCATTTATTGTCTTCTCCATTACTTTCTACCTTTCTGAGGTGAGCCCTTCATTTGTGCATTATATACTTTTTCCTTCTGCAGTTCTTCTCTAACTCTTATGTCATAAAGTTTTCTGTAACTCTTATGTCATAAAGTTTTCTCAGTACTGCATCACTGCCATAAGACGACAAACTTACTATTCTTTTTACCTTTAAAACCTACTTTTGTCTCTACTGTTGTTCATTTGAGCATACTTCCCTTACCAGGTAAGATTATTTTCCTCCTAGTGGCGATAAACTCCTTGAAAGAATTGTGTATGCAGTTTCCAATTCCATTTATTTGGCTGTGGAGGGGTAGGGGAGGTACTGAGTATTGAACCCAGGCACTCTTTACCACTAAGCTATATCCCTAATCCTTTTAATTTTTTATTTTGAGACAGGGTCTTGGGAAGTTGCCGAGTTTAACCTTGAACTTGTGATCCTCCTGCTTCAGCCTCTCAAGTCACTACTGTGCCTGGTTCCAATCCCCTTTTCCCTGTTTCCTCTTAAGCCCATTAGAGTTAGGCTTTTGCCATTATCTCTGCACTGGAACTACTCTTCATAAGATCATCAATTACCTTCTATGTTAAATCTCATGTTAGTTTCTCACTACTCATCATCTTCCTTGACTTAGCAGCTATTTAATATAGTTCATCATTCCTTCTTCTATATACTTTCTTTTTCTTGGCTTCCAACATTATACTTTATAAAAATTTTCCTTCCTATATGATTTGCCCATCTATTCTCCCCAGTCTCTTAAAAGCTGGAGTAGCTGGGCAAAGTGGCATAGGCCAATAATCCTAGCAGCTCAGTAGCTGAGGCAGAAGAATTATGAGTTCCAAGTTATCCTCAGCAACTTAGTGAGACCCTAGGCAACTCAGTGAGACCTTGTCTCTAAATAAAATACAAAAATGGGGCTAGGGATGTGACTCAGTGGTTAAGCGTCCCTGGGATCAATCCCTAGTCCAAAAAAAAAAAAAAAAAAAAAATCCCCTCAAAGCAAAAAAACTAGAGTATTCATCTTTGGTTCTCTCAAACTAGAGTAGACTATTCATCTTTTCCTCTCTATGTATTCATTTCCTCTATGATTGTGACTCTAAACACCAACTAAATGCTGACATCTCCTAATTGTGTACTTATGAAAGATCTCTCTCCTGAATCACATATACATACACATCTGTATGTATCCCACTTGACATTGCCATGTAGGTGTCTTATTAACAGAGTATGTCCTAAACCAAATTACTGATTACCTGCCTAAAAATTGATCTCCACAAAGTATTTGTCAGCTTAGTAAATGTGTCTACTCTATTTTTTCTAAATGGAACTGTACTAGCTTTCCATCACTATAACAAATAGCTAAGGTTTCAGTCCATGATCAGTTACTTCATTATTTTGGGTCTCTGGCATGGCAACACATCATGTGTGGGGAATGCATGGTGGGACAAAAGTGTTGATATCATGATCCAGGGAGCAAAGGTAGTGGGGTTCAGGGGTACACATTCCTCATTGAGATTATTTCCCCAGTGACTTGAAGTCCTCCCACAAGTCCCTACCTCCCAAAGTTTCTACCACCTCCATATGTGCCACTGTGGGGACTGAGCTTTCAATACACGAGGCTTCAAAGGATGCTCAAGATCCAAAATATAGGAAGAACTATCCTTGTTTTTTCCTCTTGCTTATTCCTCAACCAATTTGTCATCAAATTCTTGTCAAGCTCTGCTGTTTCCATTCTGCTCCAAACTACCACTATCCGTCATCTAGATTATGTAGTGACCCCCTAACATGTTTCTCAGTTACCATGTTATGCATCCTCCTACATTCTTTCCCAACACAGTATTCTGAATGATCCTTTCACAAATTAAGTGAAGTATTTCTCTTCTTTGCTTTGAATTCTCCAGTGACTCTCCATCTCACTTAGTATAAAATACAGTGGCCCAAAGGTACCTACAAGATTTCTTACCTTCTGCTTTTACTGTTTCTTAATTCTTCCTTCTCTAACCACATTGGCTTCATTGCTATTCCTGGTAGGTATTGATCTTAGAATTTTTGCAGTTATGGTTCCCTTTACCTAAACTACTCTCCCTCGAGGAACCACATGACCAGCTTTCTCAAATGTCACTTCAAACTGCTATAACAAAAATGGCAATGTCCTCTTCTTTTTCATACACACCTTTTCCTATATTCTTATAATAACTCCCTTTACTGTCTCTATTTTTTTCTATAGTATTTATTGGCCTTTAACATAATTGTTCATTTACCTATTGTGTGAATATTTGTCTTTTTTCTTTTGTTAGAATAATTTCCACCACGAATAGATCTTCATGTATTTTTGTGTATGTTGACTGATATATTCCAAGTACTTGGAACAGTACTTAGAACTTAATAAGTGTCAGTGAATTTTTGTTGAGTGAAAGAAGAAAGTCTGTCTTTCTGGGTTGTATAGATATTAAATGCAATAATGTACTATATGAAATTTAAGCAATGAGTGACATTCTGTACATGTTCAGTAATTTTGCTTTCTTTCTTTCTGTTTCTTGTTTACTTGGATACCTGGAAGTATTGGAATACTGTAGATTTCTAGAATATTTCATCTCATTCTTATAGTAGCCTTTGCAGCTGAATTCAGCTTTTCCTCATTCTTTTTGCTTTCTTTCTCAACATAATAGTTTGAAAGAGAATTAAAGAGAGAGGAGTTTTCCTGTGATATCCAAGCTTATTGTGGATGGGCAGAAAACTGGTGAGACTTAAATTGTAGTAATGTTTCTTTCATTTTAATACGTCTCTTCTCCTCTTATGTCATTTTCTGGTTCACAATTCCTGGCATGTAGTTAATGCTCAACACATTTTTGAATGGCTCTATTTTTTCCTGTTTAGTGGAATCAGTCTTTTCAAACAAACATGGTCTCTTCCATGGATTATAAGAAGCAAAACAGTGGGGCTGGAGATGTGATGAGCTCGCTCAAGCGGTAGCGCGCTCGCCTGGCATGCGTGCGGCCCGGGTTCGATCCTCAGCACCACATACAAACAAAGATGTTGTGTCTGCTGAGAACTGAAAAATAAATATTAAAAAATTCTTTCTCAGCCTAGGGATGTGGCTCAAGCGGTAGCGCGCTCGACTGGCATGTGTGCGGCCCGGGTTCGATCCTCAGCACCACATACAAACAAAGATGTTGTGTCTGCCGAAAACTAGAAAATAAATATTAAAATTCTCTCTCTCTCTCTCTCTGAAAAAAAAAAAAAAAAAAGGAAGCAAAACAGTCTGAGAACTACGGAGTTGATACAAAGTGTTGAGTAAAGTCTTATTTTTGCTGTATAATGTATGGGCCGAGGGGATAAAATATAGTTAGAGAGAATCAGAAATAGACAGGTTTTCTGGTCACAGTGTATTTGTATAAAATAATGCTAAATTATTTCCAATAATTATAATTAGCTCCAAGGCATGCTAATTATAATAAATCATCTGATTGACTTAGAATTTAATGAAATTCTTTTTTTATTTTTACATTTTATTAATGCATTGAAATATGTTGGTTCAAGAATATATATGATTTAATGGAATTGAAAAGCTTACCAAAATAGTCCATGTAGACAATAGAATATAACTTTCGTTAAGTTTTTTTGCAGTGTCAATATTTTTATTGTGCAACCAACTGAAACAAAGTGACCAATTTCAAAACTATACAAAAGAAAAAACAATCTAAATAAGCATAAGTTTGTATGATTAAAGTAGATACTTGCCATCTCAAAATATTGAAAAGAATTTCCATGCAAAGTTAATTGAAAGACTTCACAATTATTTTGAAAAGAATTGTTATTTACATTGGCATGGATTCTTTTTCTTTTCACTTGCCAGATTTTTAAAATATTTTAATTTGTTCTTTTTAGATATACATGAATGTAGAGTAAATTTTGAAATATTTATATACATGGAGTATAACTTATTCTAATTAGAATCCCATTCTTACGGTTGTACATGATGTGGAGTTACCCTGGTCATGTATTCAAATATGGAAAGGTGTGTCTGATTCTTTCTTCTATCTTTCCTATTCCCATCCCTTCCCTTCATTCCTCTTTGTCTAATTCAATGAACTTCTATTCCACTCTCTACCCTCCCTCTTTGTGTTTGAGACAATGTCTTACCTCAGCATCCTGAGTAGCTGGGATTATAGGTGTTTGCCACTATTCCTTGCTTTGATTTCGTAGTTCTTAAATGTCTAATTTTATACAATGGTTTGCCGTGTAGCATAGTGTTCTGGTTTGGATGTGAGGTGTCCCCAAAAGCTCACATGACACAATGCAAGAAGGTTCAGAGAAGAAATGATTGGGTTATGAAAGCCTTAACCCAATCAGTGAATTAATCCCCTGATGGGATTAATTGAGTAGTGACTGAAGGCAAGTGGGGTGTGGCTGGAGGAGGTGGGGCTTTGGGGCATGGCTTTGGTGTATATATTTGTATCTGGCAAATGGAGATCTCTCTTTGCTTCTGATCAGTGTGTGAGTTGCTTCCCTCTACTGCACTCTCCCATCATGATGTTCTGCCTCACCTTGAGCGGACTGAGACCTCTGAAACTGTGAGCTCCCAAATGAACCTTTCCTCTTCTGATGTTGTTCTGGTCAGGTCTTTTAGTCACAACAGTGAAAAAGCTGACTAAAACACATAGTATTATTCATGTGGTTGATGTTCAGTAATTACTGAGTGAAATTATATTTGAGACTTTGATGATCTGTAAGCCTAAGAGAGTCTCAAGTCTAATGGCTCTTTCATAGGCTTATCTTTCAACAGCAATCAGCTTGTGTACTTTTTGCTCCCACAAAGGGTATACCAAAGCAGGTATATATTTTGTATCTTTTGATATCATTCTTTCCAGCTGTATGCATTTGGATTTAGGAAAGGGTACTTTAAATTAAATGATGCCTAGTCTGTAGACTAGCTAACAAATTTTTAATGAGATTTCATGAGGTAGACTTAGCTTGTAAGCAGAATTTTTACCAGTTGAAGTCAGGAATGAAAGAATGGAAGGGAAGCTAAACAAGCTTGTTGGTGGAGAGATCAGAACAAGAGCTATATGAATACATAGGTATATGACATTAACTGGCTTCATCTGAATTAGGTATTTTATAATACAAAATAGAAACATTAAGTATTTGAAGTTTTATACTTAAGAAAAGAGGAATGTCATTTTAATGACAAATCTGTGCCTGTTTCTTGTGTCATCTTTTGTAATCCCTTCAAACATTCATTTTAGGCTTTGTCAGGGTGAACTGTTTGACTTTTTCTATTATTTTATGCTGGGGCTTATAGTTCTAGGCCCAGACCCTTCTGACAAGTTTAATTTAAACCCCCTGGGTATTTTATTAAGGTCTTTTTTAAACTTAACAGTATTTAAATTACAGTTCTCCCGAGAATTATGGGACTGTGAAATCTGTGCTCAGATCTTCAGCTTTCCAGCTACCATTTTCAGCTGGCATTCTTGAGATTTTAATCTCTAATGCATTTTAGAAGTAAGTCAATAACTTTAGAGAGTGTCTTTATGGAATTTAGGGCTTCTTTCTGCAGTTCTTTAAAGTGATAGCTCCACTGATAGTTTGATCATAGTTTTGTTTTTTCCCCGGCCTTCTTTATAGAGTATAGATTTATTTGTGGTGGTGTGATAGGTGATTTTTATTGATTCTTTTTTTGTCATATGTAACATCAGATTTCATTTTGACATTATTGTAAAAGCATGGAATAAAGTTTGTTTTAATTCAGTCCCTAGCACTTTCCTTTTCCCTTCTCTCCTCCCTCTTTCCCCTTCCCTTTACTCTACTGATCTTTTTGTTTATATATACATATAGTTAGTGTCATGTGGATATACATGATGGTGAGTATATTCCTATATGTACATAGGAAAATTAGGTAAGCTTCATTACACTGTTTTACTTATCCCATTCATCCCTCCTCTCTCCGCTTCATTCCCTTCGTCTACTCCACTGATCTTTCTTCTATTTTTTGCCCCCCCCCTTATTTTGGATTAGCTTTTGCATATCAGAGAAAATATTATATCTTTGACTTTTTGATAGTGTTCAGTTCCATCCATTTACCAGTAAATGCCATAACATCATTCTTTATGGCTGAGTAAGACTCTGGTAGTGGTTTGAGGTATAAATACAAAGAAGTTTAGCTATGGTCTCAGGTAGAGTTAGAGAACTTTAGTTCCTATTGCTCTACAGGGACTGCTTGCTTTTGTACAAAGAAGTTAAGTAAGTTTCTGGCTTTAACTCTTTAGTTCTGATTCCAATTTCTAATTTCTTTCACTTTTGGATTATAGGGTGAGAGTAAGGTGGAATATATATAACATATGTATGTGTGTGTGTGTGTGTGTGTATGATATACACATTTATATATATGAATGATATATATATGTAAATTTTAAATCAACATTGAGTAAAATTGACTTTTTTGTTACAGTTCTATTAATTTAACACATATATATTTACATAGCCATGACCATAATTGCGTTACAGAACACTCATCCCTCAAATCTCCCTTGTTATCTTTAAGATTTATTCAAGTTGGTACATGCATCAATAGTTTATTCCTTTAAAAAAATGTTTTTTTGTAGTTGTAGATGGACAGAATGCCTTTATTTTATGTAATTCTGAGGATCAAACCCAGTCAGTGCCTCATGCATGCTAGGCAAGTGCTCTACAGCTAAGCTACAGCCCCAGCCCTCATTTCTTTTTATTCTTGTGTAATATTTCATTATATGAATATAGTTTATTCATTCACTAGTTGAAAGACTTTTGGGTGCTTTTCTTTCTTTTTCTTTTTCGGTTTTAAGTAAAGCTACTATAAATGCTTCACATATAGGTTTCTGTGTGAATATATATTTTGGTTTCTCCAGGGTAAAATCCCAAGAATAGGATTGCTGGATCCTCTTATGAATGTCTACTTTTTAATAAATCACCAAACTGTTTTCTTAAATAGCTGTGCCAATTTGCATCCCTACCAACAGCACATGAGAGTTCTAGTTGCTCTGTAACATTGCTAGCACATGTTGTTTTTTATTTTTGTCATTCTGAAAGGCATGTACTGTAATCTTCTTGTGATTCATATTTCTCTTTTGGATAAAGATATTAAACATCTTTACATGTGCTTATTTACCATCATATATCCTATCTTATGAAGTGTCTTAAATATTTTACCTAGTTTTTTAAAAATTTTTTTAGTTGTAGTTGGACACAATACCTTTATTTTATTTACTTATTTTTATGTGGTGCTAAGGATCTAACCCAGTGCCTCTCATGTGCTAGGCGAACGCTCTACCACTGATCCACAATCCCAGTGCCTTACCTAGTTTTTAACTTGGTTATTTTATTTTATTTAAGTCTATCCAGATTTGTTACTGCCCCCCCCCGCCCCTGTTTTTTTTCTCTTTTGCCTGCTATTGCCATATATTTGACGCTGATAGGGTGAGTCTTAAGTATGTATTCACTATGCCATGTTGATTGGAAGTTCAAAGTTGAATATTTTTGAGGTCAACATTTCGTACATTAAAGGATTCCAGAAAACTAATGGAATCGAGATGGAACAAAGTAATTGAGAATATCTAAATAATCCTGCTTGATACTCTTTTTTTACAAGCATATTTTGACCTATACAATGAAATGAAACCATTTATATTCAGGTCAACTAATTTCGAAGATTAGTATAAGCCATGGAGCTAGAATTTTGGTCCCATAGTTTTATGTCTGCATTTAAAAACTAGTTTTCAAAGTCTAATTTATATGGTTTTATATTAAGTATTTTAAACATTTGCCATTGAATGGAGGATTTATAGAAGTACTTCATACTGACATATTTTATTTTCTCATGATTTTAAATTGGTGTTTATGGCAGTTCCCATAATG
Source organism: Callospermophilus lateralis (assembly GCF_048772815.1). NCBI lineage: Eukaryota > Metazoa > Chordata > Mammalia > Rodentia > Sciuridae > Callospermophilus > Callospermophilus lateralis. Next base: position 64,905,423 of record NC_135307.1, on the reverse strand, counting down.
TCTTTGAGTGCTAGAATATACAAAGGCTTTTATTTCAAGCATTTCTACATATCCTAATTTAAAAAATGAACATGTTTAATTAGTGTTAAGATATTAAAATGTTTTCCCAAGTTTTGTTCAGAATATAATGATAAAATGATGGTTCAATGCAAAGGAACTTGTAATTAAAGTACAGGGAAAAAAAATCACTGATTTAAGCGAACAGCTACTGAGATACTTGACACAACTAGAATGACTGCTTATGGTGAATTTCAGATTCTTTTTTTTAATAATTTTTTTAATAGGTTGACACAGTATCTTCATTTTATTTTTTGTGGTGCTGAGGATTGAACGCAGTGCCTCATTCATGCCAGGCAAGCATTCTACCTCTAAGGCCATAACCCCAGCCCACCTTTCAGATTCTTATCTTTAGAAATTTGTTTCCTATTGCATTGATAGAATTATGATGATTTTAAGCGGATTTCTGTATTTCCTTTTAAGGAAAAAAACATTTTTTTTTTTTTTTGCATTAAGCAGTAAGGTGGAATATACTACTACATTGGTATTAAAGGCAGTATATAAGTTCTTTCATATAGCCTACATGCTTCTCATGCATCAAGTGAATGTACTAAAATACAAGAAATGTAGTTTTGAGGGCTAACTCAAATTATATGAATATTTTCCTGTGTATCAGCAGGATTCTGTGGTTTTAGTGTGGTTAGACAAGGCTGTCATAAAAAAATTACTTGAACTTTTAAAATTGAGTTCTTTTCCAGTTCTGCAAGTTATTAATATATCTAGTGGTTGTAGAATTAGAATTCCAAATAGTGAGAATCTTTTTACATTTAGGTCTCATTTTGGTTTGAGGTCCTTTCTTTGATCTAGCTGGAATTTGTAATATGATACGAATTAGTCTTCACTTGAAGCAATGTTTGACGGTCTTAAGTAGATGAACATTATTTTAGAAAGAGTTCAATGATTCATTTGACAAATTATTTTAAAATTTCACAAGAAAAAATATTTTTCTCTTTAGAAACCAGAGCAAATGATTTTTGCCCCCTAAGCCCAAATTCTCAAGCCAAATTTGAATGAATTCCCAATTAAAGTTTTGTTAATTTTTACCACAGAAAGCTTCACAAAGTAAGACACTGTTGATTTATAACTTCCTGAGAAGCTCTACAACATCATGACAATATACACTCCTCCTTTGAATTTATTTTCAGAAATGACATAAATACCTTGTTATAACTGATCTTTTGTATAAAAGTACTGAAATTTGATGAGGAAAATACACAAAAGACACAGTAGTACTGTGAAAATAAGAAACAATTTTTCTGTGAAATTCTGTAATCAGAACAATGAAGAGACAAGGTGTCAGTAAAAAATAATCATATTTTATTATCTGTACCTTAATCAGAACTTTGTGATTTTTTTACACCATAAGCTTCCTTTCAAGAAATTAAACAATTTTTTTTTTAGTTATACATGGGCACAATATCTTTATTTTGTTTATTTATTTTTATGTGGTGCTGAGGATCGAACCCAGGGTCTCACACATGTGAGGCGAGCGCTCTATCACTGAGCCACAACCCCAGCACCCCCTACTTTTTAAAATTTATTTTTTAGTCGTAGTTGGACACAATACCTTTATTTTATTATTTTTTTCTTTTTTAAAAAAATTATTTATTTATTTTTAGTTAGGTACATATGACAGCAGAATGTATTTTGGTTAATTGTACCCAATTGCAGCACAATTTTTTGTTTCTCTGGCTATACATGATGTAGCATCAGAGTATATGTGCAGTCATACATGTACTAGGGTAATAATGTCCTTCTCATTCCACCATCTTTCCTACTCCCATACCTCCTTCCTTCCCCTCCCTTCCCTTTGCCCAATCAAAGTTCCTCCATTCTTCCCATGTCCCCAACCATTATAGATCAGAGTCTACTACAATACCTTTATTTTATTCATTTATTTTTATGTGGTGCTGAGGATGGAACTCAGGGTCTTGCGTGTGTGAGGCGAGTGCTCTACCACTGAGCCACAACCCCAGCCCTTAAGAAATTTAATGTTCTCTGAGACTTGAAATGTGATTCTACTGTTAAGGGCTTTCTTACACATTTTAAATCATTCTTATTTTAATTGCTCATATAATTCAGTATAGAATTTATTCTCCAGGTGGCATGATATATTACTATTCTCATTAACATAATCTTGAATTAATAGTTCTTTCTATATTATGTTTAATTCAGAGATTTCTTAAATTTGAGACAGTATTAACTCTAATTTTCATTTTATGTTGTAATAGTTGCTTTTTTTTATCTTGCAGATAAAGAGAGTAATATCAAAGTGATAAATATTTTGCCAAGGTTGTACAGATATTTAACATTATATAACTGTAATACAGTTTATCTTAGTCTAGTGTTTTTGTCTGTATTTATGTTGGATATGTATTATTTCTAAAATTACATTGAGCAAATTAACATTAACATCTAATATAGAAAACTGATGTTAAAGAATATGTACTCTATTTTCTATTGCTGCCATCACAAGTTACCACAAATTTTGATTGTTTACACCAATTTATACCACAATATTTGGTGGTTTAAACAATCCAAATTTGTTATCCTTGCACTTCTGAAGGTCAAAATCTAGTCCTCACGGGACTAAAATCAAGGTGTTAGCAGGTGTCATTGGTTTCTTGAGGTTAGGGAAGTAACAGTAAGCTGTCTTTCTCAGCTTCTAGAGGATACCTTCATTTCTTGGTTCATGGTTTCCTTCTTCCTTCTTCACAGTCAGTAGTGGTGGGTTTAGTCCTTATCATACTGCCAGGACTTTCAACTGTCCTGTTGTCTTTCTTTGAAAACACCTGGAAAAAGTTTGTGTCTTTAAGGACTCATGTGATTAGATTGGGCCCATGCAGATGATCTCAAGTAATCTTCCTACCTCAAATTCTTAAACTTTTAATTACATTTGCAAAATTCATGATGCTATGCGTAGGGGAGCAAAATAATCCTTTCCTCTCCTTCTGCTGTCCTTGTTTCCCTATCTGGGGCCCTATAAATTGGATTAACAAATAACAAATTAATTTTCAGTTAAACCAAATGAATAAATTCTGGGAATCTATTGTACAGCATGATGACTGTAGTTAATAATAATGTATTATGTACCTGAAAATTGCTTTGAGTAGATTTTAAATGTTCTTACCACATAAAATGTTGAATATGTGAGATGATGGATATGTTCATTAGCTTGATTTAATTTTACATTGTATATGTATATTAAATATGTTGCCTACCATAAATATAGACAATTTTTATTTGTCAGCTATACTTAAATAAGGCTAGAGAGAAGGGGAAATTAGAAGAGAAAAATAAACAAAAGCTTAACATGTGGATTGTTCATTCACATGGCAGTACTGAGGGATGAGTAATTACTCAAAGGCATGGTTAGAACTTGGGCTTATCATTTATATTAACCAATGAACAATACTTTTATAGATAAAGACAAGATGAGTTTCTAGAGGCAGCAAATTATGGGAAGGAAAATAAATAAGGGAAGTTAATAGAAAATTAGGGCTAGTTAATAAGGTTCATTATGTAGATTCTTTTGGTGTACTGTCTTCTGTAGGTTGATGAGTCTAGAGTTGTTTCTGATGATTAAGACTCATTTAAGACTTGCCCTGCACTTCCTGGTATTGAGGGAGAAGGTAGGAGATTTTTGTCTTATTTTTCTCAGTTGGTTTCAGCTTAAAATAATCTTTATGCCAAAAGTGGCATAATTTGGGGCGACATACTATGAACTCATTCACATGTAAGGTAACATTTTCACAGGTGCCTGGGTATTAGGACATTGACAGTTTAGATGGGGAGGCATGATTTTGCCTACAAAAATTTGCATACAAGGTCCTTGTTTTTTTCCCTTAGAGGATATTACTGATTTATAATTTGGAAAGAACTTTTATTAAACTGTAAAAGCTCTAGACCTTCATAGAATAATTGTTTTAAGTATAAACTGATGGACTTAGTTTCCTGAGTGTTAGAAATATAATTTAAAGGGGCTGGGGATGTGGTTCAAGTGGTAGCGCGTTTGCCTGGCATGCGCGCCCCTGGGCGCTGGGTTCGAGCCTCAGCACCACATAAAAATAAAATAAAGATGTTGTGTCCACTGAAAACTAAAAATAAATATTAAAAATTCTTTCTCTCTCTCTTAAAAAATATGATTTAAAGAATATATCATGTAACAGTAGTGTTACTGAATTCATATCTTTTTGTTTGCTTCTCAACAGCCAATACTCAGGGGATGAGAGTTGGTGGGAGAGTACTCAGGTTTATTCAAGGGCTGGCACCTTGATAAGATTGGGGTTCCGGTATCCCTGAATCAAAGACTATCTTAGGGAAGTCAGGTACATGAAGGGGCTTTTATGGGGAGGAAAAGAGAGTAAAGAGGTAATAATAGATAGGAAGGTACATATTGTTGTGCATCTAGGCTCCATAAGTATATCCATCATTTGAAGTATTTTGTTTTCTGCTAGAATATTCTTGTGATAACAACTGACCTTCTCCTAGGCTAGTTCCTGTAATTTTTTAGACAGATATACTATTTCCCTGTAAGTTAAACATAAACTTTTAATAAAAGAACAGGACTAGAAAGTTCTTGTCCCACATTTTGATGTTATCTGAAAGCTATTAATGTTTCTGGTTTTGAAAAACTAAAGAATGATTACTGATTAGAAGGTTCTGCTACTATTTTTTTTCAGGTTGCTTTTCCTGCAATAATAGCTGGCTTTAGCAGTTGGTATTTCAGTCATTTAAATGTTGTTTTCCTTAGAATTTACAATGCCAGGCAACCGGGAAAAACAAAGAATAACTTTATAAGGGGCAATTTGCCGAATAGAACTAATCTAGAATAGGAAGGCATAAGACACAGTGGTGTAGCCATTATTGCTGTTAAACTATTGTGACTAATTTTTTATGCAGTATATTAAGATGTAATTTAAACTTCTAAAGGTTTGCTTGAATAAACTGACAATAAACAGATTAATCAGGAGCAAGGCATGGTGATAATCTTAAGAGAGTGATTATCCAATTATTCGGTGAAGTTCAGATGCTTTATATTCCCTTCTTTATAGAAAAAACAAAAGTGGGGGAAATATAGGCAACTTTTAGTAATAGTAAATGATTTTTAAGAGGAATGACTGGGTCAGAAGGACAGACACTAGTTCATAAATGATTTTCTTTGAAAGAATGAATGGAGATGAACAATAGTTTATGACAAAGTCTGTTAGAATGTGGTTTCTTTCTTTCATCTTCCTATATTATATATGTAGGGTTTGCTACATGGTAAGTTGTATTCAATAACATAATAAGGTTTTGCACATGATCAAGTTGGTTTCATTCCAAGGATGCAAGGATTTTTCAACATATGCAAATCAGTAATCATAATTCATTGTATAAATTGAATCAAGGACAAAAACCACATGATCTACTCAATATGTGCAGAAAAATCCTTCAAATTCCTGTACACACTCATGTTAAAAAATTCGGGGTGGAAGGAACTTACCTCAACATCATAAAAGCTGTCTATGATAAACCTAAAGCCAACATCATACAGAATGGGGAAAAACTGAAAACATCTCTTCTAAAGTCTTAAGACAAGGGATATCCATTCTCATCCCACTATTTAATATAGTACTTGACATTTTATCCAGAGCAATTAGACTGGAAGGAAAGAAAAGGGGTTTAAATAGGAAAGGAAGAAGTGAAATTATCACTGTATGCAGGTGATATGATCATATACTTAGAAGACCCAAAAATACTCCACATGTCTAGAGCTGATAAACAAGTTGTGCAAAAATAACAGGATATAAGATCATTATAAAATAATAGATTTTCTATACACTAAAAAGGAACCAACTGAAAAATTAGAAAAGCAATTCCATTCAAAATAGCCATATCTATATATGTGTATGTATATGTATATATGTAAGTCTGTGTATATATAAATACCTAGGAGTAAATCTTGCTGAGGAGATGAAAGACCTCTATAATGAAAATTATAGAAAACTGGAGAAAGAAATTAAAGAAGACATTAGAAGGTGGAAAGACCTCCCATGTTCTTGGATAGGCAGAATCAATTTTGTTAAAATATCCATATTGCTAAAAGTGATTTACAGCTCAATGCAATCCCCATCAAAATACCAATGACAGGGCTGGGGATGTGGCTCAAGCGGTAGCGCGCTCGCCTGGCATGCGTGGGGCCCGGGTTCGATCCTCAGCACCACATACAAACAAAGATGTTGTGTCCGCCAAAAACTAAAAAATAAATATTAAAATTCTCTCTCTCTCTCTCTCTCTCTTTAAAAAAAAAATACCAATGACATTCTTCACAGAACTAGGAAGAAGAGTCCTAAATTTCATATGGAGGAGTAAAAGACCCAGGATACTAAGATTCTTTTTCTAAATTTTTAAAGTTGGACAATAACTTTATTTTATTTATTTATTTTTATGTGGTGCTGAGGATTGAACCCAGTGTCTCACACCTGTAAGCACTCTACCACTGGACTATAACTCCAGCCCCCAACGCAGTTTTTGAGCAAAAAGAGCAATGCTGGAGACATTGTACACCAAAATTCAAATTAAAATACTAAGCTACAGTAACAACGTCATAATAGTGGCATAAAACTAGATATGTAAGCCTGTGGGATAGAAGAGACAAATTCATACATACAGTCATCTAATTCTTGACAGAAATGCTAAAAACACATCTTGTAGAAAAGACAATCTTTTTAATAAATTGTGCTGGGAAAATTAGATATCCATATGTAGAAGAATGAAACTAGATTCCCATTTCTCACCCTACATAAAATTCAACTTAAAGTGGATAAAAGTGCCACTGCTAAAAGAAAAGATAGGGTCAGCTCTTCAATATATAGGCACAAGCATCAGCTTCCTCTATAAAACTCCCAAAGTTCAGGAATAAAACCAAGAATTAATAAATGGAATGTATCAAAAAGCTTCTGTACAACAAAGGAAACAACCAAGAGTGTGAAGACAAAGCCTGCAGAATGGGAGAAAATCTTTGCTAGCTGTTCTTCTGTGAGAGGATTAATATCCATAACATAAAGAACTAACCGCCTCTCAAAAACAAAACAAAACCAAAATCAAACCATTAACACCCAGAGAATAATCCTATCGATAAATGGGAAAATAAAACTGAAGGGATAGTTCTCAAAAGAAATATAAGTATTGTCTGTCTCTCAATAAAACAATCAACTAATATATAAAAAAAAGCTCAATATTGGGCCGGGGTTGAAGCTCAGTGGTATAGCGCTTGCCTCGAACACATGAGGCCCTGGGTTCGGTCCTCAGCACCACATAAAAATAATAAAAATAAAGATATTTTTAAAAAAGCTCAATATCTTCAGCAATCAGGGAAATGCTGATCAAAACTACACTAAGAATTTAATCATGTTCCAGTGAGATTGGCAGTCATCAAGAATACAAATAATGCTGGTGAGGAAACGGGAAAGGAGTAGTTTATATACTGTTGGTGGGATTGTAAATTAGTACAACTACTATGGAAATTAGTATGGAGATTCTTCAAAAGACTAGGAGTGTAACCATCCCATATATCTCAATTAATTATTTCACTCCTTGGTATTTATCCAAAAGAAAGTGTACTATAGTGGTCTGTGCATACTCATGTTTATAGAAACACACTTCATAGTAGCCAAATTATGGAAGCAGCCAAATTATGGAAGCAGCCTAGGTGTCTGTCAACAGATAAATGGATAAAGAAAACATGGTATATATACACAATGGAGTTTTACTAGTCATAAGGAGGAACAAAATTATGTTATTTGCAAGAAAATGGATGGAGCTGAAGAATATCATGTTAAGTACAGTGAGCTGGACTCAGAAAGTCAATGATTGTATGTTTTGCCTAATGTGGAAGAGAAAAAAGAGAAAAGAAGGGATCTTAGGAAAATAAAAGGGAGACCAGTAACGAGAGGATGGAGATCAGGGGGAGGGAAAAGGAAGGCAAAGGGAATGAAAGAGCCCAAATTATGCTATGTGCTAATGTAAATATATCATAAGGAAGCCCACTATTAAGAATAATTATAGCTGGGCATGGTGGTGCATGCCTGTAATTCTGGTGGCTTGGGAAGCTAAGACAGGAGGATCATGAGTTCAAAGCCAGCCTCAGCAATGGTGAGGTGCTAATAAGCTGCTCAGTCAGACCCTGTCTGTAAATAAAATACAAAATAGGGCTGGAGATGTGGCTCAGGGGTTGTTTGCCCCTGAGATCAATCCCCAGTACCCCACCCCCCCAAAAAAAATCACCAATAAAATATTTTTAAAAATTAGAAAAATTACTGAATAAAAAGTTATAAAAGTAAAATAAATTTAACTTTATAGAAAAATGTTCATTTACTTTTCTGTGTTACAAAGAATGATGAATACTTATTTTAAAAAGTAATCTTATGTACTGCTAATATAGTCATCCTTTTTTACTTAAGCCTTAGGTTCAGAAGTGTGTGACTTCCTAAAGTAGCCACTGATCGAAATCCAGGAATTGGATTTCCCTTGGAACACAAATCTAACATTTTCTAAAAATATTTTTTTAGTTGTTGATGGACCTTTATTTTCATTTACTTATATGTGGTGCTAAGAATTGAACCTAGTGCCTCACACATATGGGGGAAGCGCTCTGCCACTGAGCTGCAACCCCAGCCCACAAATCTAACATTTTGATACAGTATGTAGAAGGTTATCTTTTTTGCCTTCCTTACTACTCTCTCCATTTCCTACCCCCCCAAAAAAAAAAATCACATTCCTGCCTTTTCCCCCGTCTGCTTAGTATTTTGTGACTTTTTAAAAGAATTAAAATAGATATACATGATATATTCAATGTAATACAGAAATGTAGGAACTGAAAGATAAGTTTAGCTTCTTTATTTGCATCCTCATTGTTTATTTACCAACCTCAATTATATGTCCTTCTCCCTAAAGATAATAATCATTAATAATTTCTAGTAAATATTTGATAATTTCAGAAAATATTTGATACACATTAAAAGTAGATGGCTAAACTTAAATATGTCTTCTGATACATGTGTGTATTAAAAAATACCCCATGGGGTTATCTAATGATACATATTTTTGGCCTTATTTTCTGGTTTTAGTGCGGTCTTATCCTTGTTTTTTTTTTTTTTTTTTTTTTGTCTACTTGGTCAAATTTTGTTTTCCTTTTATTTATTTTTTTTAAATTTATTGGTTCTTTTTAGTTACACATGGCAGCAGAATCCATTTTGATGTAATTATACAAGCATGGATATATATTATTCTAGTTAGGATCCCATTCTTATGGATATACATGTTGATGGGATTCATTGTGTTGTTTTCATATATGTACATGGGAAAATTATGTTAGATTCTACTGTGTTGGATTCTACTCTCTCCTTTTCAACCCCCCTCACTTCCCTCCATTTCTTATTGTCTAATCTACTGAATTTCTATTCTTCCTCTCACCTTTCCCCACTTACTGTGGGTTAGCATCCACATATCAGAGAAAACATTCGACCTTTGGCTTTTGGGACTGGCTTGTTTTACTTAGCATGATACTCTTTAGATCCAATCATTTGCTGGCAAATGTCATAAAGTTGTTCTTTATGGCCAAGTAATTCTCCTTTGTATATATACACCACATTTTCTTTATCCATATAATACAGTTAAATCCAGATTGGTAATAATTAATGCTTAATTTCAAGGTGTGATATGATTATAAGCCAGGAATTTCTATCAGTTAAATTATTATTAAATGTTTTTTCTTATGTATATCATTAAGTCTTTTCCCCAATTCATAAGAGCAAAGTTAATATACAAGAAGTAAAATCTGATGTTTCTAGTTAGTTTTTGTGTTGGATGAATCAATTAGTTTTTGTATTGGATGAATCATCTATAAAATGGGGAGGAAGAAGGGAAGGGTAAATGTGTGTGCCATATTTTTGCTTATTTAGAAAGGAATTAAAATTAATTATAAGAAGGAGAGTATATTATATGCCAGTAACCACGCCCAGTCATAAAAATGCAGTTTTTCTTAGCAGTCACAGGATAAGTTATTTGGTTATTTTCATTATAAATGATGGCTAAGTGTGTTACCCTTCTTTGATTACATTTCTCTTTCATGTTGGAATATATAAAGTTGGGACAGATTACTGAATTGTCAGCTGAAAGTCCTCTGATGATAGAACAGATTGGTACTTTGAGCTTTTTATGTCCTTTGAGTTGAACTTGTGCTTTTCAGTGAACTTGGTGTTTTGACAAAGGAAATCATGGTAAATTGGTATAGGATTCGTGTGTTATTACCATACCATTTCTTTTTTTTTTAATTTTAATTTTTTAATTTTTTTAATACCATTTCTTATCATATTGTTTAACTGAGATATGCCATTTGTAATACAAATTACTTCTTATAAAAAAGCAACTAACATGAGGTTTAATGCTGTGTTTAGCTTTTGAAATTAAGTTAACTTTTTGGGTAGGTGAGAAAAACTTTCACTATTCATAACCAAAGCATTTAGACTGATTACACAAATTAGATAGACCTAAATGATTATACAATTCAGGCAATTCTGCATGATTACATAAACCAAATGATCCTGAATGAGTTGACTGCATGGTGTAGTTCACAAAATTGACAAACTGTTATTCTTGGTCCTTGCCTGATGTACTTTATATACAAACCTAAAAATGCAAATATAGATATATTTGTTAAGCTTTTGCAACTTGACTACTGATTATTAAATTACTTTTGTTGTCTGAAACTTTGTCTTCATACCAAAATCAGTGTTGTGATTGTAATGATAAGGACTATTGATATATGTTGTTCAAAGTGATACACAGCTTGAGTTTACAGTATTCAAAGTTAGTTAAGGAATTGCTCCTTTTAGGCTATGAGAAACTATTCTCAATTTATTGTCAGAGAATAAAACTTAATATTATTAAATTCTATTCTTTAAAACGTTCTTTTTTAATTCTAAAATTCTTTGAAAAAATTAATGGGAAAGCAAATTTGATTGTATTTTTCACCTAAGAACTGAGTAAATATGGGTTTCAGCTCCAACTCTGTCATTACTTAGTTATATATATCTCAATTGTATAAAAAAGACACATTGATTAACTTACTTACACCATGAGAAAATGCTTATTTACTTCTAAAATAGCAGAATTGAATTTTTAGTTTATGTGTGAAATCCATTCCCTTGGAAAACTCAGTGGCAAACATGATTTTTTTGTGTGTGTGTTTTTCTGTCCTTAGTTTGAGGTAGTTTTGAACTGCATTTTATTTACATTTTTCTTTATACAGCCATGTGTCATTTAATGATACATTCTGAAAAATGAGTCATTAGGTGATTTTTTGTTTTTGTGTGAATATCATAATAGAGTATTCTTATTTAAATCTACATGGTGTAAGTCAGTCAGTCAATGTGTCTTTTTTAAACAGTCGAGATGAGGTTAAAAACAAGATGTATGAGGCTGTTGCCAGTGTAGACCATTCAATTTACTATTTTATAGTAAACATTTTAAAAAAGCAAATATAAGGAGTGCTGAAATAATGTTAAAAATATGATATAGTAAATACATCAACTAATGATAGTCTTTTATTGTCATTAATAATTATGTAGTATACATAAGTGTATAGGCTGTGCTTTTATATAACTGGTAGCACAGTAAATTTGTTTACACTAGCATCATCACAAACATGTATTATGTTGTGCTATGACATTATAACAGCTATGATGGCATTAGCAATAGGCTAATGTGAGATGACATGGTAAGATTCTGAGTGTATATGTGTATGTTTTTGGTGGATGTTAGTCATTCTTTTTGCCAGTACAACATAACCTGAGATTACCAACCTAAAAAGAGGAATGGTTTATTTTGGTTCATAGTTTCAGAGGTTTCAGTCCATGGTTGCCTTGGCACTATTTCTTTGACCTAGTGACAGCACTGTGCAGCATGGCAATTTATGGTGGAGGAGATCTGTTTACTTCGTGTTTTCTGGGAAAGGGGTGGGGGAGGGCACAAAGGGACTGGGTTCCTAATATGCCATTTAAAGGCACATCTCCAGTGAACTTTTATTCCACTAGGCTCTACCTTTTAAAGATTCCAATAGTGCCACAATCTGGTGACTAAGTCTTTAACATATGAGCTATGTTGGAGGGTGGGGGCATTCTAGGTTCAAACTGTAGCAGCTAAAATATGTAAATGTATTTGTGTGTGTGTGTGTGTGTGTGTGTGTGTGTGTGTGTGTGTGTTTGTACACACTTTACTATCAAATAATGTTATCATTCAGTTTTAATTTTATGAGTCTTTATAAGTGTTTCTGTTCCTTTTCCAGGTATAATTCCAGAACTAGGATTTTTCTGCTCCTTCTCTAGAAGTAGAGCTACCCTTTCCCCCCATGTTTCCCTCTCCCACTTTTAGTGAATATCCTCCAGGCTATGGTTGTGAGGCCCTTCACCCTAAAGATTGAAGATTTTGTTGCTCAGGCAACATAGGACAGAGGAATCTAGGCAGAGTTTCACACCTAATTTCACACTGGACTTGCACCAGTGCCCCAAGTACAAATGTTTACACTAATGTTTTTGTTTTGTAGAGGAGGTAGGCTAGATGGGCCTGAGTAGTCTTTCAATTGTAGCTGCTGTTCTCAGGTAGTAGCAATGAGGAGGAACTATCTTAGAATTCCCTTCTATATTCCATGTATTCCTAATAGGATTCCAGGAGAAAGATGGTACAAGAAGATATACGACCTCCTATGTTTGCAGCCCCCAGGGTTTTACACTGGCTTGGTAGACCACTGCCAGTCTCTAGAAATGTGTGAAGATTTCTAGTTTAGTCTTGGCAGTTTATGGTAGTGTTAAGTGGCATCTGTCCCAGATTAGGAAAATCATGGATCCTGTTTCCAACCCCCTGCCCCGTGCCTGTCTCTCCATGTTTCAGGCACATTGTTTGACCTGTGACCTTAGTTTTCTGATGGGCTCAGAAAGTTATTAATTTGGAAATTTTCTGGATTTCTTATTTTTTTTGATGGGAGTGAAGCTATTTCCAGCTGCCATTTTTTAAATTTTAAATTGAAAACATTTTTGCTTAAAAAAATTCTATGCCACAGTTCCCCATCTATTCATTTATCATGTCTTTCTTTAAATTTTAAACGTATTTATAATAGCTGATTTAAAATTTTTGTCTTCTCCCGCCTATATTTATTTTCAGTTGTTTCTTTTTTAAAAATTCTTATGAGTTACATTTTCCTTTTTTAATTTCTATGTTTTTGTTTGTTTGTTTTTTAAATCATGGATGCTGTTTGGTAAACTTAATTTTTTTGAAGTTTTGTTTGTTTGAAGCCAAGCTGGTCTAGAGTAATTGTATCAAGGTGTGGCCTTTCTAGGATCGACTTGAATACTTACACTGTTCAGTAAGCTTTCTGTAGTATTTTACTTTGTGATTAATGGAGTATTGGTTTAGCCCAAAATTCCTATGACTACATTCTGTCACACCTTACAAAGTTGCGCAGTGATATTAGTTTAGCCCCAAATTCCTAAGACTACAGTCTATCTGACATTAGAAGATTTTACCCTGTACTTGTTTATCTCAGAATTTGCTAAAGCCTTAGGCCTTTTTGCACCTTCTGGAGTTCTTTCTTTGTAAAATGACTTCATTTTTGGGAATATGCCCTGCAAATTCAATCTACTTCTACTTCCCCTAAACTTTTCTCTTTCCACATCCTCATTTCCTTGAGACCACTGACCTCTGCTTGGACTCTTTCTTCCTGAAGACTAGTTTGTATTATGGTGCTAGGCAGGAAGCTTTGAAAATCATGGAGCTTACCAAATCTTTTCCTTTTCATAGAGATCACAATCCCAGGCTGTCTCTTGTACAATATTTGAAAATCAGTGTTGTTCTATATGTATTTTCCAGTTTTATAGTTGTATATGGTAAGAGGGCTGGTCAGATACTATTTGTTCTGCCATGGCCAGACCTAGAAGCTATATTATTATTATTTTTTCTCTAGAGCAAATTCTGTGCTTTGTCATCTTGTTAAACCTTTTACATTTTGTATAATTTTTATGTAATTTTTATAATCACTATATTTTGTTATAACAACTTGTAATAATTATTAATTGCTATTTTACACATTTTACAAATGAAGAACCTGAAGTACAGACATCAGCAAGTATCCAGTTGAAAAAATTCCTAGAAATTAAGCAGTGTAAATATAGCATTTAAGTAGTGTAAGCATGTCTTTGTGTTTTTTTTTTTTTAACACACAAATGTGTATGTTGGATTTTTTTTAATGTTTTAAAAATTTAGTTAGTGGTACTTTCTTTAAAAATTATTTATTCATTTATTTTGGTAATGGGGATTGAACCCAGAGGATACTTTACTACTGAGGTATACTCCCAAGCTCTTTTAATTTTTAGTAATATTTATTTTTTAGTTGTAAGTGAACACAATGCCTTTATTTTTTTTCATGTGCTGAGGATTGAACCCAATGCCTAATGCATGCCAGCGTTCTACCTTTGAGCCACACCCTAGCCCTAATTTTTATTTTGGAATTGTCTCACTAAATTGTTCAGGGCCTCATGAAGTTACTGACACTGGCCTTGAACTTGTGATCCTCCTATCTCATCCTCCTGAGTCACTGGGATTACAGGCATGAGCCACCATGCCTGGCCAATTGGTACTTGTTTAATGTAGAGACTAGAAATCAGTCAGTTACATTGGTTCTTGGGCAAAATTTTTCTTAAAGGGCCATATAGTAAGTATTTTAGGCATGTAGACCATATAACTCTGTTGTTACCACTTGGCTCTGCCATTGTATTTCAAAAGTAGTCAATGACAGTATATAAATGAATTGGCAACTCTGCATTCTAATAAAACTTATAAAGATAGGTGGCGGTTCACAAAGCTGTAGTTTACTGACTCCTGAATTAGAATGGAAGCTTACAGGATTTTTATCTTTAGCATTCACATACATTTTCTGTTTAGTTTTTTTAAGTTTATGAAGAAAATTTGGCATGTTTTTAACATGATAAACACTAAAAACATCAGCACCCAACTTCTTTTTTTATAAAAGGCAAGAAAACTATGATTAAGAAATATATTACCTCATTCCTGTAGTAGGGCCTTATTCCTATATATTTTCTTCTCTGGAGTAGAATGTGTATTTTTTTCTGACAGATGAACATCAAACTTTTTTTTTAATATCTTTGTTTTATTTATGTATTTATTTTTATATGGTGCTGATAATCAAACCCAGTGCCTCACGTATACTAGGAAGGTGCTTTACCACTGAGCCACAACCCCAGCTCGAACATCAAACTTTTAAGTATATGAATTCATTGGTAGTAGTTTAATTAAAAACAATAGGCTGTTTTTCCACTCCTGTATCTAAGTGGCTAGCACAATACCTAATATGTAGTAGATATTTAATAAACAGTTTTACATGAGTTATGAAAAAAAGCAAAATAATACATTTTATTATAAAATGTCAATCAGGGTAAAAGTTGTATAATCAAGATAACTACATAGCATTTTAATTTCTGCATTAAATTTGCAAATGAATTACCTAATTTGCAAATTGTTAAGCCATCTTTATTGTTAAAAATTTGCTTATTCACTTTCTGAAAGTAGCATAATACTTAATGCTCTCTGTTGTATTTCAAAAGTTAAGGTAATGTTTGTCACAAGGGTTGTTAGAAACCCAGTTACTTATAATGGCATTTTAGAATCTATGTTCAAATAGAAGAATTTAGGAAAGGAAAGAAAGTTCAGGAAATGAAAAAGGAAGGAATAGATTGGATTGAGGAAAATAAGAAAGAGGCTATACTGGAGTCAGAGTGAATTGGGAAAGAGGGCATAGTTATTATGTAAACCAAAACAATATAAGCAGAAGGTATGTTTATGATATAATTTTTTTAAAAAGATATATATTTTAGTTGTTACTAGATTTTTATTTTATTTATTTATATGTGGTGCTGAAAAGCGAATCCAGTGCCTTAGGCAAGTGCACTACCACTGAGCCCCAGCCCCAGCCTCTTGTGCTGTAAATTTTAAGAGAATGTTTCAAGATCATTAGAAACTCAATCCTAAGAAACTTGAGAAGTCCTTCCTAATTAGTCTACACAAAGGTAACTGAAATTGATTGAAAAGGTGAAGATAGAATAATTGTTTAGAATGGTTAACAAAGGTGCAAGGACCAGTGAAAATGAGAGCAATTCCATAGATGACTTTAGACAGTAGATAAATATTTTAATGTATCAATAAGAGAACTAGAAAAAGTGACAGGTCAATGATGAATTAGAGAGTAAGGACTGAAGTTTAACTCTTCTAGATTCCTTTTTTAAAAAAATTCAGTTTATTTGACTAGTGTAGCACAAAATGGTCAATCTTCCTTTTACATATCTGTCAGAATTTCTACTCGAGAGATCTCTAGGGCAATTGTTTTGGATGCTGTGTGTAAACCATTACTTAGCAGTTTTATTCCAATTTGTGTTTGGATTGAGAGTTATTATTTGACCTCTTAATTCCTTTATTCTGTGGATTAATGCAAAACAATTGCTCTAGGGATCAGATCGCCCAGCTTAGGGATGCAGAAATTGCCTTTTTAAAAAAATAGATCTGCGTTTATTATTTTTATCAGAAGATGAATATTTTGGGACACCAGTATGCTGGAAGCTATCAAAAGAGTTTCTTAAACCTTTTGCTTCTTATCTAGTGGAATGCAAACAATACTGGTATTGTTTCAGTACCTCCATTAGAAAGTGGGAAAACTCGGTTGTCCACAAAATCTGTGAACTCAAAACTAGTTTTTTATCTCAATAATTGTAGGTTGGATAAAAGTGTTTTGCCTTTAATTTGTGTCCACCCATCCATAAATATTAGCAAGTGACTACCCCTATAAAAGCTAGAAGTATTCTAACCTTTCATATTACTTTCTTTAGCAGAAATTACAGTGTTCAGTGAGTTCTTTTTGGAAAACTAGGGGCCAGGTTTGTCCTTAATTTATGAGGGCAAAGACATCAAACATTAGAAAGCGCAATAAGAGGTCTTTGAGCAGAGAACTTGAAGAAATTATTGATTTTTTCCTCAGGGAAAAATATGTAATCCATGTCAATAAGAAGAGGTACTTGGCCTAGTAGCATGGGTTGTGATTTGTTAACACATGGAACAAGTCATTACACTGTGGTACAAGGAATCTTAAACCCCTTTGGGAATTTATTTTTTTAATATAATAATAATGTCTTATATTTATCTGATTGTTGATTGCTGTGTCAGAGGAGATATTATGGTTTAGATATGAGGTATTCCCCCATGAGCTCCTATGTCAATGCAGGAGGTGAAATGATTAGATTATGAGAGCTCTAGCCTAATTGGTCCATCCTAATTTGAATGGACTAATTGGATGATAACTCTAGACAGGTACAGCAAAGCTGGAGGAAATTAGGTCACTGGGAGTGTGCCCTTAGGGATTATAGCTTGTCCCCATGGCTGCTTTCTCTGCTTCCTGGCCTCTAGGAAGTGAGCAGCTTTTCTTCTCTGCTACCCTTCTGCCTTGCCTTGGGCCCAAAGATAGAATTTTTTCACTGTTCATGTACTTAACCTCTGAGTCTGTGAGCCCAAAGAAATTTTTCCTCCTCTAAGTTGTTCTTGTTGGGTGTTTTGGTCACAGAAACTAAAAGCTGACTAACATAGGGGGAAATCATTGTAATTAATACCATATACCTGGATTTAACTTGGTGATTCAAGTGCCTTTAGAGAAATCATGAATCTTCTTTCTGCCTTAGTTTCCTTATCAGCAAATTAAGTTGATTAACCTACTTAAAAAGGTTATTGTGAAGATGGATTTAATCGTTTGTATAGAAAAGTGTAAATAATGTGGGGTAGTGTAAGAATGTAAATTTGTGTTCTCCCCAAAATATATTTAAACCAGGTGAGTCGGCACAAACCTGTAATCCTAGTGACTCAGGAGACTGAGACAGAAGGATCACAAATTTGAGGCTAGGCTCAGCAACTTTGCCAGGCTTAGGCAACTTAGTGAGACCCTGTCTCAAAATAACAAGGAATGGGGATTAACTCAGTGGTAAAGTACCCCTGAGTTCATTTTCCAGTAACCGCCCCCACCAAAAAAAAAATATATATATATATATATATGTAGAGAGAGAGAGAGAGAGAGAGAGAGAGGAAGAGGAAGGAAGAGAGGGTGAGTGCGTGTTAAGATTATTGAAGCTTCAAAGCTAATAAAAATTTATTTTGTTATTTTCATGACAGTTTGTAGGTCACAGGAAATGAATAAGTGGTAAAGGTTGCTTTACTAAAATTGGAACAGTGCCATGTTCTTGCCTATGATACATTGGTGTTTAATTGTAAAGAATTAAGTTTATAGGAAATAAGAATCAAAGTAAGTTTTTTTGTTGTTGTTGTTATTTTGTTTTTTAAGTAGAAGATTAAAGAGGTAATGATACCTCTTAGTTCCTCATCTGTTTCATCCATTGTTGAAAATTCACTCTCTTGGTCCAGATGCAAATTTACTTAAGTCAAATGCCACAAAGTGAATTTTTCCACTGTAAGAAAAATAGTGTTCACTTAACTGTGAGATATGCTATTTTTAACACTGAATGTAAAACAAGGGCTTGAAACATCAGTCATTAAAAATGTTAGGACTTATAAGGTCTTTTAGAGGTCACTTATTCCAACTCCATTTCTTTTCAGATTCTGATTTTTGGATAGATGATTAACCGTCTACGGCCATACCACCCTGAACACGGATAGATGATTAACCATTTTGAGCATTGGTTTACGTATATATAATTTGATTATAAACTTTTAACCTTATATAATTGTTAGGATTAAATTAATATAGAAGGGTAATATTACAAAATGTTTATGATTATTATTATCTTAAGTAGAGGTTATTACCGTTTCAATTTTTTTAAAAAGCCATAGTAAAAGATACTGTGTAACATATATAAACTAATAGATATTGTTATTTTTTTGCATTTAAAATTTTACCATTATTTCATATAATGTTAACATAAATAATTTAAAATAGGTATGGATGTAACAAAGACATAAAATTAAAAAATAGTTTTAGATTCAAAAACTTCTTTCAAAACTTTCAGAAAAAAAAAACCCAAATAAGAACAAAACCAAAACAAGGGCAAAAATAAAATTCATCTTTTTATTTTCTAACTATTCATTTTAGAATCTTCTATTTCATTGCTATACTCTCAGTTTATCAATCCTGCAGATTTTTGAAGTGTTTCTTGTCTTTAGTACGAACGATATTTTAGCACCTATTGAACTCATCATTTTGTGTAATTTTTCACAGTTTCCCTCCATTCCTCTTCCTTTACCTTTTATTACTAGTAATTTAGGTAATTCATCTTCGTGCCTCAAATAACCTTAAAGCATCTTTGACATTTAAATTTGTATAGCCTACTTTTAAAAATCCCTAGAGAAAAAGATTCCACCATTTCCGTGTAATCCATTCAAGTATTTAATAGCCTGCATTGAAGAGATACTTCATTTTAATCAAATAGGCAGGCATATAAGAGACCTAAATCCTTGGCTCTGGTGTATTTTTAAAATTCAGCTAACTTGAGAAGATAGTTTGGCTGTTTTATGAAGGAATAAAATACTAAGGAATTGTATTGGCAGTCAGTAATTTTTTTCCTTTTAATTATCTTGTGTGTGTGTGTGTGTGTGTGTGTGTGTTTGTTTGATTGAGATGGTATTTGAATTGCCTAGGTTGGCCTTCAGCTCACTATACTTCAGCCTCCAGATTAGCTGGAATTATGAGTATGCGTCACCACACCCTTATAATTTATTATTTTCCTAGTCAGAACTGTATACTTTCTCATACCATGTTGACTTAGTGTAAGTACTGTTTTTATGGTGCTGGGGATTGAACACAGAGCCTTGTGCAAGTGCTTGGCAAGTGCTTGGCAAGTGCTCTATGGTTGAGCTAACCCCCAACCCTACTGTAAGTCTTTTAATCCCACTAGACTGAGTTCTTAGAGGGAAGGCATTTTTTCTTTTTCATCTGTTCTTTAATCAGTTCTCCCACTGGATGTAATCATTTTGTTTGTTGTTTTCTGAACTGGAGATATTTTGAGCCTCAGAGGTTTAAGAATATTTATTGACTCCTAAATATTTTGCAGAAATATTTGCAAAGGGACACCACAGTTTAGGTCAAGGCTGTTAAGGAGCTGGGGACATAGAGACTTAACTATTGGAACTTTGGGATTTAGATGTAGATGTTGACTTTTTAATTAAACTGACTGAACATGTAAGAGTATCCAAAGGATATGGCAGGCTAGATTGGCTAGTGTGGTTGGCACTAAATGTTTTCAGATTGAGCTAACACTAATCAAATGAGCAGGACATGTCAGGAAATTCAGTATAGGTGATCATGAAGAGATGTGATTATTTTCTTGCAGCAAAATTTTTCCATGGAATCTCCCATGGAAGATTTCTAAGGTGTGGCTTCAGTATCTCCAGGACTGTTAAGAAAACCGAAGCAGATATGGAGGCAAAGTCCAACTGTAGAATCTTCACTGGAGAGTTAGAGAAAGCTCAGATTCCAGAGCCCTATTATAGTCTCAAGGTGGTATCTATTTTAGGTCTTTTTAGCAGGAATGGCTCTATGTCAGTGCTTGGTCTGGAAAAGTGGCTAAGCTAAGACCTAAAAGATAAGGCTACTTTAATACTGAATTACTTTCAATTGGAATCTTGAAAATATGTTCTGTTGGAACATGGAGCAAAAAGATGAAAGAGGTGGGATACTGAACTGATAGATCCAGAATTGCCTTGAGTTCTTTTAAAATCCCTAGGTTTGTTTAGATCCTGAACTATGAAGCCATGTAGTACATGGTTAGGTTCTCAGCAAATACTTTGAAAAAATAAATGAAGTGGCCACTCCAGTTCTCCTGTGACAATTAATACAACCCATTTAAGTTATGTAAGTTATTTCCTTTATAGGAAATAATAATTTTATAACTTATAACTGGAGCATAAAATCTGCAGGTTAAATTACCAGTCTGGATAGGTTTTATTGCTATTTCTTTTGTTACTTTTGTTGACTAAAATATATACCCACTCAGCACAGAATTATTTAGTTCCTTTTGTCTTTGAACATTATATTTATTGAGTAACTTTATTCTGTGCCTTTGTTTTTTTGAGGGTACTATGGGTATACTTATGCACTGGGGGGCCTATAAAAACTTGTAAGATTTATCCTTTGCCATTAAGGAGCTTAATTAGGGTAGCTAATGCATAGAAAATTAGCTTAACCATGTTAGTCAGTAAATGAAGAGTGCAACAAGTGTTGTTTAAGAAGAAAATTTTTATTAACTGCACATTTCAAACTGAATGATGGCAGCCTAGTTAATCTTTTGAAAACATTCTCTAACACCTATTTTTCACAAGGCACTGGTAAAAAAAAAAAGACAAGAAGTACTGTTATTTCACCTTTTAAATAGGGGGAGATAACCACTTTATTTTTCATCAGAGGTATTATATAGGTCATTAATTAATATCTCCAAAAGAAAACAGAATTCCAGTGAAGCTACGGTAGGAAAGAAATAAATATTCTGTAAGTAATCATTCACTATATTCAGATTTGATTGGTTTAGAAAATTAATAAAAAAGTTTAAAATATTGTTTGATATTTTTGGTAAAAGCACATTAGTGTTCTTGCTTAAACCTTTATGCCTGATTTCCTGTTATGGCATTTCAAGCCAGATTATTAGATCGATTTTGATGTAATGGGAACAGTGCCATCTACTGAGTCACCAACATGATATGCCATCAACTATTTTCAGAGAAAAAAGGGGAAGATATGTTTACTTAGTTATTTTTATTTCTTATTTTATTTTTCGTTTGCTTCTTTATTCAGTATCAAAAGAAATTTTAATGAAAGAAATATGTGCTAAGCAGGTGTTTTGATTCTAAAAATTTCCTTAGTTGGAAATAGCAATTGAATTTGAACTTTAAATACATTCTCTTTCTAGTACATTAAACAGATTGAATTCTATCAAAAGCTTACTTGTACTACTTATAGTATATATCACTTTATCTATCATCATCCCATGTTTTCCTACTTTTATAGTCCCTATTCTTCCAAGCATATCTTTTCTGCTTTCCAGGCCAAATAATTTTGTATAATGGCTTGAATTCCTGTCTTTGCAATTCAGAGGTATAATTGACTGCATTGTGAAAATGATGTCAGTATTCCATCATTAGTATTTAAGCTAACAGCATTTTTATAAACATATTATACTTTTTCCTGAAAAGATACATTGAAAATATATATTTCCAACAATAAAAACACTTTCTGGATAAATATATTATGTGGTATACTATAACTGAATTAAAATCATATATAGCAGATGAAATAGTATATAATTTACTTTTCTATTTGGGTTTTAAAATTTATTAATTCTGATAGACTATGTTTAAGTGTCTCTGTAAATAGTTAAAAACCTGACCAATAAAACATTCTTTCTCAAGAATTAACCAAATCTGTTCCCTCATTCACCAGTAAATTTGTTAATGTCCAAAGGCATTTGTTTTATACTGCTGAAAGAGAAAACTGTTACTATTTGTGACATTAAAATATAATAGCTACTTTTTTTGCCCAGCAACTTTTCCCATTGAATAAATCCTCTTCTTCCTAATATATTTAAACATTTTAATTGAAATTAAAAATTATACATATTATGGTGTACAAAATGATGTTTTGAAATATGTATACATTGTAGGTTTACTAAATTAGGTAATTAACCTGTATTATCTCACATACTTTTTGGTGGTGAAAAAAATTTAAAATCTACTCTCAGTAATTTTAAAATATACAATATATTGTTATTAACTACACTTAGCATGATATAAAACAGATCTCTTGAACTTATTCTTCTTTTCTAAAAAATTTGGTATTCTTTGACCAACATCTTGATCCCACTTTCCACCCCCAGTGTTAGGCTCTGTGAAACAACATTCTACTCCGCTTCTTTGAGTTTGATTTTTTTATATTTTATATATATATGTAAAAATCATGTGGTATTTGTATTTCTGTTCCTGGCTTATTTCATGTAGCATAATATTCCTTATTTCATCCATGTTTTCACAGGAGACAGGATTTCTTTATTTTTTTTAAGGCTGAGTAATATTCCACTGTGTATATATACTTATTATATTTTCTTTATCCATTTAATTGTTAATTGCATATTGTGGCTATTGTGAATAATGCTGAAATGAACATGGGTATACAGATATCATGTATCTTTAGCATATGAATTTTTCCATTTTCCCTAGAATCATTGTTGAAGATACTGCCCTTTCCTTATTGTGTGTTCTTTATTGTGTGTTTTGGCACTTTTCTTGAAAATAAATTAACTGTAAAATTTGTATTTATTTCAGGACTGTCATTCTGTTTCATGGGTCTACATGTCTGTTTTTATGCCAGTATGATGTTGTTAAGATTACTATAGCTTTGTAATAGATTTTCAATTTGGGTAATGTGATACCTTCGATTTTATGCTTTGTAACTCAATATTGCTTTGTCTCTTTGGGATCTTCTGTGGTTCTATGTATATTTTAGGACTGTTTATTCTATTTCTGTGAAATATGCCTGTGGAATTTTGATACGAAATTGGTGGATTTCACTCACAAAATACAATTTAGAGAGGTGAGAATGAACATTTTAACAATGTTAATTTTCCAGTCCATGAGCAAGGGATAGCTTTCCATATATTTGTATTTTCTTAAATTTCTTTCATTAGTGTTTGATACTTTTCAGTGTATAGATCTTTTACTTTCTCATTTAAATTTATTCCTATTTTATTTATTTTTAGCTATTATAAATATGATTGTTTTCCTCAATTCTTTTTCAAAGTTATTACTGCATAAAATGCTACTGATTATTGGCTAAATTATGAGGTTTTACTATGTGCATTTATGAATATGTAACAATGAATTCCACCATTATTTACAGCTATAATGCACTAAGTAAAACTTTTGGAAAAAAGAGGGAAATATAAAGTGGTTTACTTCAACAATGCTACTTATGATATTTGTATGTTGATTTTGCATCCTGCAGCTTTATTGATTTGTTGATTAGTTCTAACTAGCCTTTGGTGGAATCTTTTAGAATTCTCTATTATGGAAGATTATGTCATTTTCAAGCAAAGAGTGTTTAACTTTTTGCTTTCTGATTTAGATGTTTTAATTTCTTCTCTTTTCTAGTTCTTACAAGGACTTCCATACTGTGTTGAATAGAAATGGTGAGAATACACATTCTTGTCTTTCTTTGTTTTTTTTTTTTTTTTTGTTTTTGTTTTTTTTGAGACAGCATCTCACTAAGTTGCTGAGACTGGCCTTGAACTATCTGATCCTTCTGTTTTAGCTTCCGGAGTTACTGAGATTGTAGATGTATGCCTCCATGCCCAGCTCCTTGTCTTATTTCTGATCATAGAAGAAAAGTTTTCTGCTCTCCACTGTTGGGTATGATGTTAGTTCTGGACTTGTAATATATGACCTTTATTATGCTGTGGAATGTCCTTCGATAGTAATTGTTTTATTTCCTTTTTGATTTCCTCTTTGACCCAGTATTACTCAGGAGCATGTTTAATTTCCACATATTTGTGCATTTCCAAACTTCTTCTGTTATTGATTCTAGTTTTATATTATTTGTGATTGGAAAAAATACATGATGTGATCTGAATCTTCTTAACAAATTTAAGAAGAAAATTAAGAAATTTAAGAAGACTTGTTATGTAGGCTCACATACAATGTGTCTTAGAAGGTTTGGTGTGAATTTTTATGACCATGGGTTGAACCCAGGGGCACTTAACCACTGAGCCATCCCTAGCCCTCTTTATTTATTTATTTTTTGAGACAAGGTCTCACTAAGTTGCTGAGGTTGGTTTTGAACTTTCAATCCTCCTGCCTCAACCTCCCAAGTTGCTGGGATTACAGGCATGTATGACCACTCCTGGCTTTGGTGGACGCTTTTTAAGAATGTATATTCTGGTCCTATTTGAGTGAATATTCTGTACAGGTTTCTTTTCACTTATGATGGGCTATGTCCCAATAAAGCCATTCTAAGTTGAAAAATGCATTTAATATACCTAATTTATGGAACATCATAGTATTGGTTGTTGACCCTCATGAGTGTGTGGCTGACTAGGAATTGCAAGTTTCTGGTTCTGCCCAGCACCACATATTGTTAGCCCAGGAAAATTCAAAATTCAAGTAATCTTAGTGACTTTGAAGGTAGAGGCCGGAGGTTTACAAATATTTAAAGCCAGTCTCAGCAACTTAGTGAGGCCCTAAGTAACTTAGTGAGACCCCCTCACGAAATACAAAAGAAAAAGGACTGGGGATGTGGCTCAGTGTTAAGTGCCCTGGGTTCAATTCCTAGTATGTATGTGTGTATGTATGTATAAATAAGTAAATAAGTATGTGTTAATTAATTAATTCAAAATTTTAAGTACAGTTTCTGTTGAATTTTTATCGCTTTTGGACCATTGAAAACCTAAAAAATTATATGTGGAACCATCTTAAGACAGGGATCCTCTGTATATCTGTTAGATCTCTTTAAGTCCCTACTGCCGTTGAATTGTGCTCTTTCCTTATTTATGTTTTGAATGGGTGAAACTAGTGCTGAAAATGGGCCATTATTGTCACCTGTTATTCTTTTATAACTGTTTCTGTTTTCAGTGTTGGTATTTGTTTATATGTTTAGATGCTCTGATGTTAGGCGCATATAAATTTACAATTATAATTTTCTCTTGAATTGACATCTTTGTCATTATATAATGAATGTTTTGTTTCTTTTTATAATTTTTAATTTAAAGTCTGTTTTGTGACTGAGGAGGCTAAGGCAGGAGGATTACAAATTCGAGGCTAGTCTCAGCAATTAAGCAAGACCCTCAGGAACTTAGCCAAGACTCTGTCTCAAAATAAAAAATGAATCTCCATACTGCTTTCCAAATTGGCTGCACCAATTTGCAGTCCCACCAGCAGTGTCTGAGTGTACCTTTTTCCCTGCATCTTTGCCAGCACTTGTTGTTGTTTGTCTTCATAATGGCTTCTATTCTTACTGGAGTGAGATAGTATCTAAGAGTAATTTTAATTTGCATTTCTCAGATTGCTAGAGATGATAAGCATTTTTTTTCATATATTTGTTGATTGATTGTATATCCTCTTCTGAGAAGCGTCTATTCAGGGCCTTGGCCTATTTGTTGATTGGGTTATTTGTTTTTTTGGTGTTTAGCTTTTTGAGTTCATTGCATACCCTAGAGATTAGAACTCTATCTGATGTGTGAGGGGTAAAAATTTGTTCCCATGATGTAGGCTCCCTATTCAACTCACATATTATGTCTCTTGCTGAGAAAAAACTTTTTTGTTTGAATTCATCCCATTTGTTGATTCTTGGTTTTAATTCTTGTGCTATAGGCGTCTTATTAAGGAAATTGGGGCCTAGCCCCACGTGATGGAGATTAGGGCCTACTTTTTCTTCTATTAGACCCAGAGTCTCTGGTTTAATTCCTAGATCCTTGATCCTTCTGAGTTAACTTTTGTGCATGGTGAGAGATAGGGATTCAGTTTCATTTTGTTGCATATGAATTTCCAGTTTTCCCAGCACCATTTGTTGAAGATGCTATCCTTTCTCCAGTGCATGCTTTTAGCACCTTTGTCTAATATAAGGTAGTTGTAATTTTGTGATCAGTCTCTGTGTACTCTATTCTGTACCATTAGTCTACCAGCCTGTCTTGGTGCCAGTACCATGCTGTTTTGTTACTATTGCTCTGTAGTATAGTTTAAGGTCTGGTATAGCGATACTACCTGTTTCACTCTTCCTGCTTAGAATTGCTTTAGCTATTCTGGGTCTCTTATTTTTCCAGATGAATTTCATAATTGCTTTTTCTATTTCTGTGAGGAATGCCATTGGGATTTTGATTGGAATTGCATTGAACTTGTATAGTGCTTTTGGTAATATGGTCATTTTAATAATATTAATTCTGCCTATCCATGAGCAAGGTAGATCTTTCCATCTTCTAAGGTCTTCTTCTAGTTCTCTCTTTAGGGTTCTACAGTTTTCATTGTATAGATCTTTCAGCTCTTTTTGTAAGTCGATTCCCAAGTATTTTATTTATTTATTTTTTTGAGGATATTGTGAATGGGGTAGTTTTCTTCATTTCATTTTCAGAGGATTTGTCACGATATACGGAAATGCCTTTGATTTATGGGTGTTGATTTTGTATACTGCCACTTTGCTGAATTCATTTACTAGTTCTAGAAGTTTCTTGGTAGAGTTTTTTGGGTATTAAGTTTTTCTAGGTATTATGGAACCACCATTTGATCCAGCTATTCCTCTTCTCGTACTATACCCAAAGGACCTAAGGACCTAAAAACAGCATACTGCAGGGACACAGCCACATCAATGTTTATTGCAGCATAATTCACAATAGCTAGACTGTGGAGCCAACCCAGATGCCCTTCAATGGATGAATGGATAAAAAAAAATGTGGCATTTATACACAATGGAATATTACTCAGCACTAAAAAATAATAAGATCTTGGCATTTGCAGGGAAATGGATGACATTAGAACAGATTATGCCCTTCAGTGGATGAATGGATAAAAAAAATGTGGCATATATACACAATGGATAATTTTACTCAGCAATAAAAGAGAATAAAATCATGACATTTGCAGATAAATGAGTGGCATTGGAGAAGATAATGCTAACCCACCCAAAACGAATGTCAAATGTTTTCTCTGATATAAGGAGGCTGACTCATAGTAGGGTAGGGAGGGGGAACATGGGAGGAATAGATGAATTCTAGATAGGGAAGTTGGGCAGGAGGGAAAGGGAGGGGGTAGGGGATTAATATGGATGGTCAAATGTGATAGACATCATTATCCAAAGTATATGTATGAAGACATGAATTGGTGTGAACATATTTTATATACAAACAGAGGCATGAAAAATTGTTCTATATATGTAATAAGAATTGTGATGCATTCTGCTATCATGTATTTAAAACATAAACAAAAAATTAAAAAAAAAAGAAAAGAAGTAGAGATGTAGTGCAGTGGTAAAGTACTCCTCGGTGTATTCTTCAGTGTTAAAGTCAATTTTGTCTCTTATGAACATAGCCACCTTTGTTCTTATTTGGTTTTACTTTGCATGTAATATCATTTTCCATTCTTTACTTTCACCCTATTGTGTTCTTAAAGGTAAAACAACTCCCTTAACAGCCAGCATATAGTTCATCATATAGTTTGCACGTTTTTTAATAAAAAAAATGTATTAAGCTATTCTGTACCTTTTAATTGGAGAATTTAATCCTTTTACATTTGTGATACCTATTAATAGGCAGGGATATTCTTTTTTTCCCTTTAAACAGTAGATTGAACTCAAGTGTGATTTACTACAGAGCTGTCTTTTTAATTTTTTTTTTTTTTGAGGGGTCTTGTTAAGTTTCTTAGGACCTTGCTAAGTTGAGGCTGATCTTGATTATGGTTTTTCTGCCTCAGCCTCCTGAGTCGCTGAGATTACAGTTGTGTGCCACCATAGCCAGCCAAGAACTTCTTTAGGCCTATTTACTTGTGCCTTGTTTTGTTCCTGTGGTGTCATGTTTCCCTGATTATTTGTAATTTTAAGGCCTTGTGTTGATGTCTGTAGACTTGAAGAGGTAGGTACCTCTGCCTGACTTTATAGAATAATTTTGGCAGGGAGAGCCATTTATCTTTCAGCCAATCATTTCTAGGGGGTCTTGCTGTTGGATTTTTGGTCTGCTGGAACAAGTCAGTGCCAGTATCATCTAGGCAGTCTTGGGTCTGGGTCTTCTGGAGCCTGAGGCTCTAGGGCCCAGTCTGGTATCTGGGATAACAGTGTAGGCCTTATGCCTACGTCTGCACGGGCCTGCTTTGAGCCTGTTTTTGTGGGGTCAGGCCTGGAAGTTGAGTTTGCTGGGATAGCCTGTCATGGGGGGGTTCATTGAGTCTGTGGGGGCTTTCCTGACACTGGATTGTTGTTTTATTTCATTTTTTGCTACTAGAATATCATAAACTAGACAGTTAATAATGAACAAAAGTTATCTGATCATGTTTCCATGTCTGGTAAGGGCCTTCATTGCTGTGTCATAACATGGGTGAGAGAGAGCAAGATGGGATCCAAACTGTTCCAGCAATACAAATGTTTTCCTGTGATAATAGTTAATCTTTTTATGAGAGTGGTGTCCTCATGACTAAACACCTCTTGAAGCCCTTACCTCACAATACTATTGAACTCTAGGGATCAAATTTTCAACACTTGAATTTTTGGGGACACGGTCAAATCAAAGTAGGCAGGCTTAAGTCTTGGGTCTAAGGGAGCCTGAAACGTGGGTGCAAGTAGAAGGTGCTGGACCCTTGGCCTAATAGAGTGAGTCCAGTGTAGGCAGTCTTGGACCCTAGATCTGTTGGAACCCTGGGCTTCAGGGACCAATCTTATGCATAGGGCTGGCCTGCTACTATGGGGTTGTAGTGACAGGTTTGGAGCCTTGGGATTTGGGTTCATCCTGGAGTCTTATTCCATAGGGTTTGGTCTGGATCCTGGAGCCATAGGGACTGCCAAATACTGGCTTTGTAGTATTTTTAAAAGGAAGTATAATTATTTATAAAGAAAATATTTAGCTCTTTTAGCTATTTTGAAATAAATATGAAGTTTTCTTTTCTTTCTTTCTTTCTTTTTTTTTTTTTTTTTAAGAGAGAAACAGTAGGGTATAGAGGACGGAGAAGTGGACTTAGATTCAGCCTTATATATAAAATCATGCCTCTGCCATTTAGTAGTTGAAAGATCTTAGCCAATTTAATGTAAATCTCTCTCAGCAATGAAGGCAGATAGCAATCTGCCTGGGGGAGAATAGGAGGCCAAAAGACAATTTGTATTTTCATGACAACTATAGTTTCTGCATGTGATTCTAAGTTTATTTGGAAGATAAGGTGGGGTGGGGAGTTTTGGTGGAAATAATAGGAAGAAGGTATCCTCAGTGCTGCTTACAGAACAATACATTTTTGTAATTAAGACTAGTGTATTTTTAGTAAATATTTTCTATCTTCTTCCTCTTCTGTATTAAAATACATTAAAAAGAACTGTTTTATAATCCCCTTTTACTCTCTAAAATGAATTCCAACAATCTAAATGATTTATAACTTGAAATAGTGTTATTCAATTTATTCCGCTTCAGTTATCCTGATCTTTTAGGGGGTACAAATTGCCACAGTTCCCCTTTTCTCAAATTAATTCCTGTGCCTTTAAAACATTTTCACTTTTTCCTTCTTTCTCTCTCCCCCCTCTTTCCCTCCCTCCCTTTTTATATTGGGGATTGAACACAGGTGGTGCTTAATCATTGAGTCACATCCCCAGTCCTTTATTTTTTATTTTGAGACAGGGACTCCCTAAATTGTTTAGGGCCTTCCCCAATTGTTGAGTCTGACTTTGAACTTGGAATCCTCCTGCCTCAGCTTCCTGGTTATTTTGATTACAGGTGTGTGCCACCTCTCAGGGCTTTGCGTTTCTTTTGATGGACAATTGGATATTTGTGAAATAACAGAAAATTTAAAAGATAGTCCATAGCAGTGCTTCTCAAATTTTCAGTTCCAGATAATTGCACAGGAATCTTGTTGAACTACAGATCTTAGATGTAAGTGTGTGTAGTGGAATACTGATTTTCTGACTAACTGGTAGATCGTGATGTTGCTGGTCTATAGACCATACTTAAATTAGCAAGGGACTTAAAATAGGAGAGTATAGTAGGTTATCACAAACTCTTAGAGGTGAAAGGAACTTGACAAAATGATAATCCATCTAATAAGCACATAATTCTGCTTTAGGATGAGGCTGCTAAAACTCAGAATTTAAGTGTCTTGGGCAAAGTCCCTAAAGCAAGTGGAAGCTAGTGACAGACAATCCAATTTATCCTAATTACAATTTCTATGTGTTCTCCACTCAATCTCAGTTATTTATGTATATTATGGGGGCTACTCAGAAAAATCTTTACAAGGAGCCTGAAATCCCTGAAATGTATTATATTACAATTATTTCTTCTTCAGGTAAACTAATATATTAATAAATTATGGTGGGGGGGCTGAGGTTGTGGCTCAGTGGTGGAGCACTTGCCTAGCATGTGCAAGGTGCTGGTTTGATTCTCAGCACCACATAAAAAATAAAAACAAATAAAAATAAAGGTATTGTGTCCAACTACAACTAAAAATATTTTTAAAAATTATGGCAAGATTTGCTAACCCAGGGTCTCAGTGATATCTGTAAATCTATAATACTAAGGGAAAAATGAATAATATATGCAAATCTACAGAATTTCAGAAATTCTGCTTCTTACTGTTTTGAGAACTCTCTCCCTAAGACATTTTAGGGCAAACTTATCCTGTGGCTTACTAAATAAAGCAAAAGAAAGAATGAAAGAAATTTTGTGTGTGGAGAGATCTTATTGGATTTCATCATGGGATGGTATTGTGACTAAATTTCATCATAATACCCAGAATGTCTGTCCTAGTAAAGGTTATGTACAGTCCCTCTCTACTTGTCTGTCCCCAATCATTGAAGGATCAATACTATATGTAGAACCAAGATCGTTTGTACAAGTGAAGATTCTTTCTTTGAGGCACAGGACAGAAAGGAGAATATGCAAATGTTAAGACTCTACACTTGATAAAGAGTAAAAGAAGAATGAATGGTTTTGAACCATCTCCTAAAATTTCAATTTTGTTGTGATTAAAAAAATTAAAACAATTTGGACAAGAAAGAAAACATCATTAATTTTGGCATATTTTAAAATAGCATAACCAGCTCTTCAATGTTAGTTATTTTTAATCAATTCCCTTGTTAAACAAAAACCCATAATAATTTTGTCATAACTTAGCAAAAATAACTTGTCATAAATAAAAATAAGAGTAAATATATGTCATTAATTTCTTCTAGGTAATGTTGCTCATAAAGTGTTCCAACTCTGAGCCTTTCTTTGTTAAAAATGTCTCAAGAATGATAAGCGTTCAAAGAGTGGTAAGAACTTAGGTTTTTGGATATAGTGAGAAGAATTGAAAGAGAATTAAAAAGGGTAAACTTTCCATGGGATTTCATATTTAATGCTGTATCTGAAAAACAAGTATCTGAATGTCATATACTTTGAAAACATCATAGCACACCATATTATTTCTCAATTGATACCTGGATAATTCCCACAAAAGCTTAAAACTCTATGGACAGGAAATGAAGCTTGTTTCCCTATAGCACCCTGTCCAGTGACTGATACACAGAAGGCACTTATGTTTAAGTGAACTGAAAAGCCATTAAGTCAGGTGATTTATTTAGAATTATAGAATACTTAAAGTTCAAAAAAACCTGTGAAATTATTTTAAGGACCAAAGACAATAGGTGACTAGCATAATATTCAAACTTGTTTTTAGTAAAATTGAGATTTATTAGTTATAACATGGTACATAACTGTCAACTGTGAAAACAGTAGTCAAATGAATGGTTTAAATCTAGTGAGTCTTGTTGAAATTTCATTTAACAGTAGATTGGCAAGAAGGGAGAAGGAAAGAGGTATATACAGAGAGGCAACTTGGCCCCAAATGCTTCTAAAGAAGTAGTAAGAGAACACTTAGACTGGAAAAGATACCCAGTCAAAGTTTTACTCACATTAAGATTCTTTTGTATTAAAGTATAGAGACAGGAAGGTGTCTATGTACAGAACCTGTCTAAATTGGAATTTTTGAAACTTACTCTTTCACTATAAAAATTGTCCCATGTACTAGTAATTGTCTCAAACATTTTTGATGTCACCTGTATGTTAGCTTTCTAGTACTATAACAAACACCAGAGATGATCAATTTGTAAACAGAAAATGGTTATTTTGTCTAATGATTTTGGAGGTTTCTGAACATAATTGATAGGCCCTATTGCTTTTGGGCCTGTGGTGAGGTAGTACACCATGACCGTGTATACATGGCATAGCAAAACTCCTCCTATTGTAGCTGGGAATTGAAAAAAGAAAGAAGAAAAGTCTGGAGTTCCATACTACCCTTCAAAAGATCATCCCAGTAATTTGAGGCTCCATTTCTTTAAAGTTCCACCACTGCCCAATAGCACCATGAACTAATATGCAAACATTTAACACATAGGCTTTTGGGAGACATTCCAACTCCAAACTGTAATAACTAGTTTTCTTCCAACTCCTTGAGCTGAGTAGAAGTATATGTTAATCACTCAAAGAAGAGTGGCAATAAAAATGTAAAACAGTAGTGACCTGTGAACTGAAATTTTTGTCTTTAAACCCTTGACTTAATGGTAAAATTTGGGGCTTTTCTTTTTTCTTTTTCTTTTTTTTATTAGTTACACATGACAGTACAATGATCTTGACTTATCATACATTTGAATCAAATGGGGTATAATTTCTCCCTTTTCTGAGTATACAGGTTGCTGAATCACATTGAACGTATTGTCACGTATATACATACAGTAATAGTAGTGTCTATTTTATTCTGCTGTCCTTCCTATCCCCCATTCCCCTCCCCTACCCTCCCATCACTTCTCTCTACCCAATCTAATGTGACACACTTCTTTTTTTTCCCCCCTCACATCGTCATACATGTAATCTGTATAACAGTGAGGGTCTCCTTCCATCTTCCGTGCAATTCCCCTTCTCCTCCCTTTCCCTCACACCTCTCTTGCCTATCTAGAGGTAATTTTCTTCTCATGCTCTTCCTCCCTACCCCATTTTTAATCACCTCCCTTATATCAGAGAAGACATTCAGCATTTTTTATGGGGGGGGATTGGCTAACTTCACTTAGCATAATCTGCTCTAAAGCCCATCCATTTCCCTGCAAATGCCATGATCTTGTTATTTTTTTAGTGCTGAGTAATATAATTTTGGGTCTTTTCTAGCCCATAGAAAGATTTAAATGTGAGGACAAATGTAGAGTCTGCTTCTTCAGCAGATGAGTATAAAAGATGGACTGGCAACATTGCTGTGTATGAGAAACAAAAAGTTACTTTGTATGCAAGTGATATAACCTAAGTCTTTAAAAAGGAAGTTGCTAGAATAAGGTTATTACAAGTTATCTTGGTATCTCAGAGAACATTTAAAAAACTGCACAGATTCAAGGTCACTTCAAAAACATGGGGAGCTAGAACCTGGGAATTGAATATGCCATCAAGATTTTCTCTGCCTCCCTAGGTCTCTGATTTCTACTCCTCTGTAATTGAATTTCATTGTTCCTGACAAAAGATAGATAACCTTGTAGTTGTAGCGGCTCCAGTGGCTAAGGCAGGAGGCTCATGAGTTCAAAGCTCGCTTCAGCAACTCAGCGAGACCCTGCCTCTAAATAAAATATGAAAAAGGGCTGGGGATGTGGCTCAGTGGTTAAGCACCTCAGGGTCCAATCCCTGGTATCAAAATAAATAAATAAAAGATAACCTATTACCATTATGGTGTCGGTTTGTGGGGAGTTGAAATGCCTCTTCATCCCTGATATAGTATTGCAGTCATCTGTTGGTAAGATTATTATGGTTGGTTATGCCTGGGTTAAGTCTTCACTGGTAGCCCTATCAAAAGTCCAGTGGGTAATGATGTTCATCTCATTTTGCCATCATGACTGCACATATGGTGCAGCTCTACATTGTGTACAACCAGAGAAATGAAAAGTTGTGCTCCATTTATGTACAATGAATTGAAATGCATTCTGCTGTCTTGTATTATTAATTAGAATAACAACAACAAAAGTCCAATAGGTTGAAAAAGGTTGACAGAATATTAGAGTAGTCCATTCCAGCATGTATTAACTCTCAGAAGCAGCTATCTACATGCAAAAATACGTTCACAAGACTGAGGAAACCAAGTGAGAGATTACAGCATTTGGATGCAGCACAGAAGTAAAAAACAAAAACAAAAACCATTAATGAGTGTAGAAAGGACAGTTTCATATTTCCTGTATCATCCCTCTTCCACTGTAGGTAGCGCAGTGCTGAAAAAGATACCCTCCTCATGGACGAAAGAGAGGTAAGAGATAACTGTACTTTGCCTTCAACATCAACACTGGGCCCACCCCAGTAAAACTCACAAACCCCAGACTCCAGGATGATAATCTCCAATTCTGCTCTCGTGACAGGTCAGCCCTTGCAGCCCCAGATTCTGAACTGGATCTGTGGTTTTAGTCTCCAAGCTCAACCCACTTCCAGGCTGGTCCCAGGATCTAGGCCATCCTCTGTGCTAGATTGGCCCCACCTCAGTGCCAGGAAGGCCCCCTTAGACTCCGTTCCAGACCTACTTTAGGGACCAGGCCTGTTCCCACCACTAGACTGGCCCGAAGTTCCAGAATGCCTCCCAGATCTGGCCTGTCCCTTATGAACTCAACTTATCTAAGCTTAAGCTGGCTCCTTCAGCTCAGGCTCCAGGCTAGTTATCTACAGCCCAAGACTCCAAGTGGAAACAAATAATACCATATGCCAACCTACAGCCTATGGACTCAGCCTCCATACTCTTCTGCCAACCCAGAATGTAGCTCAACCCAGCCTCATGCTGGCTTTTGTTTCTCTAGACTCTAGCCTATAGACCCATACTATAGACTGACCCCAGTGCCAAACTAGCCCCAGGCTTTGGGCCCTCCCAAGTGCTGCTCGAGCTATAGGAGCTCCACTATCCAGGTCATTACCCATGGACCAGCTTTTAGCCCCACCCGAGTATAAGGATGAAACCTGTGGCCTTAGGTACTAGGCTGACACCTGTAGATCCATATCTCTAGGTCAGCCTCTGTGTACACGGGCTGCATGCCTTCTTAGTGGCAGGCCAGCTCTGTGCCTAACCACACCATTAGACCCACTGTAGTTGACCCCACCACTAGGAGCTCCTGTGGGCCCAGACTCCAAGACCTTCCTTTGCATTTCTAGGTTTCAGTTTTGCCTTGTCAGCTAAAGACCCAGGCCCATCACAGTGCCAGGTCAACCTCTATGAACCCAGTTCTTGTATCAGTTCCTGTGCCTGGCCAGGGCCTTATAGACACAAGCTTAAGACCTGCCACAGTGAACATAGCCAGTAGGTCCTTTACCAGTGTATCCTGTTTTCAAGCTGGCCCTTTGAACCTCAGAACCAGGTCTATCCCAGCAGAATCAAGCTCTGAGTTTGCCCCAGTGGATCTGGTCTCTAGGCTCAACACTATATACCCTGGCACTAGGCCTGTCCACCTGATGGTCAGGTACCAGGCTAGTCTGCCAGAGGATTTCTTAAATAAATCTACCTACAGACAATATACTTCCCCAAATCTCTGGACAGGCTAATCAGCGATGTGTTTTCCCAATTGAAATCAGTGTGCCAATATTGGAATAAGTCCTTATCTTTTCAAATATGGGGACACCAATGCATAGCTAAGAAACTGAATAATCAGGAAAACATGATATCACCAAAAGAAAAAAATAAAGCACCAGCAACAAACTCTGAAGAGATTTGTATTTTTTAATTATCTGACAAAGAATTTTTTAAAAATCATCTTAAAGATGCTCATTGATCTATAAGACATTAAAAAACTAAGAAAAGTCGGAAAAATAATACATGATCAAATTGAGACATTTATTAAAGAAATAGAAAGCATAAAAAAGAACCAAACATGGTTCTGAGATTGTAGCTCAGCAGTAGAGCACTTGCTTAGCATGTGTGAAGCACTGGGTTCCATCCTCAGCACCACATATAAATAAATAAAGTTCCATCGACAGCTGGAAAAAATGTTAAAAAGAAAAAGAAGAGAAAAAAAAAAAAAGAAGAAGAACCAAACAGAAATTCTGGAACTTAAGAATACAGTGTGAATTGAAGGTTTTCATAGAGAGCTTCAGTAGAAACTTGATTATACAGAAGAAGGAATCAGTGAGCTTGAGGACAAGTCATTAGAAAGTCAGAGTAACAAAAATTTTTTAAAAATGAAAAGGAGTAACAAAGACCATAAAAACAATGGAACCATCAAGATGCTAATATATGTATTGTGGATCAGAGAAAGGAACTGTAATCATATTTAAAGAAATAATAATAACAAAACTTCTCAATCTGAGTAAAGATGTAAATATCCAGGTGCATGAAGCTCAGAGTTATTCAATGAAGTTCAGTCCAAGTAAGACTAAAACAAGACATAACCAAGTTTCAAAAATGAAACAAAAATAAGCAAATAAACAAAAAACTAGAATACAAAAGCAGCAAGGGAAGAGAAGTATATCACATGATCAGGAGCTATAAGATGGTTATCAGTACATTTCTCAGCAGAAACCTTGTCCAGGCTGGAGTGCAAAGTGTTTAAAAAAAAAAAAAAAAAGAAACTTGTGAGACAAGAATACTGTATAGTTAGGAAGACTGTAAACACTTTACCAGAAAGAGATAATTTACCACCAGATCTGCCTTATAAGAAATGTTAAGGGGAGTTTTTCAAGCTGAACAAAAAGATTGCTAATTGGTAACAGGAAAATATATAAAAGTATAAAATGCATATGTAATACATAAAAGTAAGTGTGTAGTCATTTAGAGTTCTGTAATACTATAATGGTTATACACATAAATTATATGTTTAATATGGGAATTAAAATACAAAAGAAAATCTTTACAAATAATTATGGTTATAATAATTTCCTAAGGGATAAACAGTGTATCAGAGATACAAATTGTGACATCAGTAACATGAGAGGAGAGTGAAAGCACATAGTTTTTGTATGTGACTAAAGTTATTAACTTTAAATAGTCTGTTATAATCACATATAAAAGCCCCATGGTA
Source organism: Callospermophilus lateralis (assembly GCF_048772815.1). Lineage (NCBI taxonomy): Eukaryota > Metazoa > Chordata > Mammalia > Rodentia > Sciuridae > Callospermophilus > Callospermophilus lateralis. The sequence continues at coordinate 64,867,559 of NC_135307.1, read as the reverse complement.
ATCTCAATAGAAAAGTTTTAGTAGATATACTACAGGTAAGTAAGAAATCAAAGCATTCCATTTCAGAAAACCATAACATCCACAATGGAAAATGGCCAGAAGAAAGGAACAAAGGATCTACAAAACTACCAAAAAGCAATTTAAAAATGCCAATAGAATGTCTTTGCTTTTCAGTAAGTACCATGAATATAAATATGTTTAAATCTCCAGTCAAAAGATGTAGAATGGCTGAATGGATTAAAACAACAACAATAACAACAACAAACAGACAAACAAACAAACAAAAAACAAGATCCAACTGTATGCTGCCTATAAGAGACTCACTTTACTTTTAAAACACAAATACACTGAAAGTGAAGGGATAGAAAAAGATATTCCATGCAAATAGAAACCAGAATGTGTAATGGAATTCCTAGATAATTTGTCATTTAAAAAAATAATAAAATGAGCAAAATTTAGGTGTGAAAATAAAAATTTTCAGTAAAAATAAATTCTTGGGCACATAGTAAACACAACTATGATATTAGTAAATTAACAATTTATAAAATTTCCTTTTTTTGGAACACTGGGTCTATAGTTTTTCTATGTGAATTAATATTATTCTTTTTGTTGATATGGTGAATTACATTGATTAATTTTAAATATCAAAAAGCCTTGCTTCTATACCTGTAATTGATTCACTTCTTTATAAATAATGCTTTTGAGTCATTGTTACTTAATTTGTTAATTTAGTAGATTTTATCATCTAAGTAAGTGACAGATATTAATGTGTAGTTTTCTTTGCCTGTAAAGTAGGTCTCCTACTTAAGAGTATTTCATTCAAGATCCCTAGTACATGTCTCATACTGTGAATAGGACCAAACCCTGTGTATTCTATAACAAAGTTTAATTCACAATAGGTACTATAAAACAACAATAATAAAATTGAACAATTATAACAATATATTGTAAATAAAAGTTTATAAATGTGATCTCAAAATATCTTATTGTACTATATTCACCCTTATTCATTTTGTGACAACATAAGTTGATACAGTGTCTATGTGATGAGATGAAACCAAGAGAATGATTTAGACATTTTGATGTAGTTTTAGAGTACTACTGACTCTCTGATAGTATTTCAGAAGGAGGATCATCTGCTTGGTGTGATCCTGAATCTTAAAGCCATGATGATCTCGATTGAAGATCCTTGATAGTTGAAGACATTTTTGCTGAAACCTATTGAAAGAACATTGTAATCAGAAATTGTTGTCTTTTTAAAAAATAGTGTTGCTGCTGAGGCTATAATCCTTTGGTAATCATACAGGTGACTTTAATGCTGTGCTCTACATTAGGGATTATATTCCATAGTTTCAAGTTTTTTAACGTCTATGCAATGTGAAACCCTTTGGTAAATTTCAGTATTGTCCTTGTTGCTGGTTCTGGTTCAGTTTCCTCTTCATGTTCTTCTTTTGTAGATGACTAAGCAAGTTCTTTCAATTCCTCCTTTTAATGCTTCTCAGTGGCCTTCAATATGTCCTTCCACTTTTTCATCAAGCAAGTTGACAGTCCTCCTCTGCCAACTTGTCATGCTGTTTGAATGATTTTCCTAACTTTTCATATCCATGTGAAGCCTTTAAAATCATTACTTCACTCTGTAAGATCTTCCAGCAGGCATTTACGTGTCTGGTTTTAATTCATCCATTGTAGCTTTGATAACTACTGCTATGTCAAAAGCAGTAGAGGGCAAGAAATAATTAAAATTAGAGCTGAAATCAATGAAATTGAAACAAAAGAAACAATTGAAAAAATTGCCAAAATTAAAAGTTGGTTCTTTGAAAAAATAAAATTGACAGATCCTTAGCCACACTAATGAAGAGAAGGAGAGAACTCAAATTACCAGCATAAGTGACGAAAAAGGCAATATCACAACAGACACTACAGAAATACAGAAGATAATTAAAAATTATTTTGAAACCTTATACTTCAATAAAATAGAAGACATTGAAGGCATCGATAAATTCCTTAAGTCATATGATCTATCCAGATTGAATCAGGAATATATATACAACTTAAATAGACCAATGTCAAGTGAGGAAATAGAAGAAGCCATCAAAAGATTACTAACCAAGTAAAGCCCAGGACCGGATGGATACACAGCTGAGTTCTACAAGACCTTTAAAGAAGAACTAATACCAATACTCTTCAATTTATTTCAGGAAATAGAAAAAGAGGGAACACTTCCAAACTCATTCTATGAGGCTAATATCACCCTGATTCCAAAATCAGACAAAGACACTTCAAAGAAAGAAAACTTCAGACCAATATCTCTAATGAACATAGATGCAAAAATTCTCAATAAAGTTCTAGCAAATCAAATACAAAAACATATCAAAGAGATTGTGTACCATGCTTAAGTGGGATTCATCCCAGGGATGCAAGGTTGGTTCAACATATGGAAATCAATAAATTTAATTCATTTTAAAGATAAGAATCATAAAAAGACTTAAAGATAAGAATCATAATTGTTTTTTTTTTTTTAAATCATGGGAGAGTTTGGTCTTTGTCATACTTTTCTGTTTTAGTAGCAAGGATCATTTAATTCTTCACTATTTAATAAGGTCTGTTACATCAGATATGGTTTAAGCTACATTGTTTTATTCCCATTTACTTTAGTTTCTGATGTATTTTATCCTTTTACTAATTTTTTTTTAATCATTTGTGAATTGGTATTGTTCTAGGCCGAAATTATTTATTTATTTTAAACTTTTAGTTCTTTATACCAAACTAAAGCAACTACATTGTGTTTTTAACTGTGTTTGTTTAGCTTTTCTTATATATTTACCAAGGTTTTGGTTATCATTTTTTTCCTCATATCATTGTAGCTTCCTTTTAAGGACATATTCCCTCCTTTTTGGCATACAGTATTGAAAAGTTCTTTCAAAGTTTGAAAAACTTGAAAATGTCTTTGTTTTGGCTTTGTTATTGGTATGAGATTCTTTCTATCCTTTGTGGTACACTATTACCATTTAAGATTGATAGTGATTTTTCTGTTAGCATATTGATGTATTATTTCTTTCTCCTCTGGCTTTGTTTTGACTATTGATTAATTACTCATCAGTGTAATTGAAACTGTTTTGAAAGCAATCTTTCTTTTTTTTCCCCCATGCTCCTGTTAAAAAATCTTTTGTCTTAAAATAGTATAATTCATGGCTAGGGGATATAGCTCAGTTAGTAGAGTACTTGTCTCACATGCACAAGGCCCTGGGTTTAATCCTCAGCACCAACAAAAACAAACAAACAAAAGAAACCCATTATAATTCAGTAAAACATATGTAAGTATGGATTTGTAGTTTTTAAATCACAATTCTTTTATTTTGTATTTGTTTATTTGTATCCTTAATCTGTTGGGGGAAAACTCTTAGCCATATTTCTTTTGTATGCTATTTCTTTTTCATTTGTTCTAATCAATTGTTATGCCAGGTACTACGCTAATTAACTTTCCTAATAGTTTAAATTAGGCCTATGAGAGTATTGATGAATGTTTCTCCCCAGGATGGTGGTGTGGAAGTTATCAGCCTTCATCCTCCTAACAAAACCAAAGATGGAAATCTATCCACAAATAAATAGCCAAGATTGGGCATAAAGGCTGTTATGGTTTAAATTTAGAAATGTTACTCGAAAGTTCATGTTTTGAAGGCATAATCCTTAATGCAGCAAGTTTCAGAGGTAGAATATTTAGGCAGTGTCTTGGGCTATTATCTTATGAATGGATTAATCAATATGGTGAATTAGTAATTTGAAAGAACTACTGGGTGGTAATTGTATGTAGGTGGGCATGGTTAAAGGAAGATCACTTGGGTCATGACTTTAGGGACTATAACTTGTCCCTGATTCCTCATGCTATCTCTCTCTGATTCCTGGCTCTCAGGAATGAGTACTTTCTACTGCCACGTCCTTTCACCATGATGTTCTGTCTCACCTCAGGCCTAGAGCAGTGGAACCAATCCACTATGAACTGAACCTCTGAAACCATTAGCCAAAATAGATTTTTCTTCCTGTAAATTTTCCTGTTAGATATTTTTGTGAAAAGCTGATTAACACAAGGAGCCTTAGCAACAGTGGAGAAAAATAATAGGAGAAAATTTACATTGAAATGATCACTGGTAAGAATAGCATACCAAGATACAAAGAAATGGCTGGAAGCAAAGAAGTTGGAAGCTACTGATACTAGCATTGAGTTGAAACTACCATGGTCCTCAGTGGCTGGCTGTGTAAAGGACTTGGATATTTTTTGCCACTCAGGAACTAGCAGCCATTACCCCCAGGGAACCCTAGAGAGGTAGACAGGGCTATATACTCCTCCTTCACCAAGAAGTGGTTGCTGCTTTGAGAAAAGATTTATCAGTTCCTTCAGGTCTGTGTGTGCTTTAATGCTGGAACTCTGCCCACTTTGCAAATGCCCACTCTGTAGACCCAGTCTCTGTAACTACTTTGGGCCTTCCTATATTTCAGATACCAGAACTGTCATAACAGTGAGCCAGTTCCTGGCCATAGAACCCAGCCCTTGCTGCCTATATTCATACTCTAAACCACTGGCTAAATTGCCATAGAGAGCTAGACCCCATTGCAACCCTAGAGCCACTTTAACTCTGAGTATATCAGTGCTTTCATTCATAGCTCCCTGGGTATTGCATAGCACCTGCACTTTGCATACTATTACCAACATGGCATGCTCACATTCTGGGTACCAGTCTCGTTATTGCTCAGGATCCTAGAACTGTAATATTTCCATGTGAATCACACTTAAGGCCTCAGTTCTGTGATGAGAACACTTGTGTCACTTACTAAACTGATGTCAACACAAATGCAAGTGAGCCCGCAGACCAGTCTCAGTGTCAGGAAGGATCCTATCAGCCACAGTTTCCATGGTGGGGATAGAAGATTGAGAGGACCTTAGCCATTGCTACCACAGACCCAATAATCCTTGCATCCACCTCAGACATCCATAAAATTAGATACTGGTGTCACTGAAGTCTTTGTCACCATTGACATCAGTTAAAATAGCTACCAAGAGACTCTATAGCTAACACCTTCACTGGTACAGAAATCAGTGAATTCCACTAAGAAGATACCCATATGCTCCCCAATATAAAAGATTTTCCCACAGTCAAACTAACCTGTTAATTCTGCATGAAGTGACCCTTCCATTAAGTACAAAGACATTGATGTAAGACAAAAAGAAATATGAAAAACCAGAGAGATATAACCAAAAGAGCACAATAATCTCTCAGTAGGCAGCCTCAAGGAAATGGCAAAGTACTAACTGCTTGACAAAATATTCAAAATAATTGATTTAAGTAAACTTACTGTAGTTCAAGAAAATAAAGAGAAGCAACTCCAGAGGAGGCATACAGTAAAGACCAAAACTAGAGATTTAGTAAAGATTAAAATTATTGAAAAAATAAAATAATTTGGAATTAACATATACAATGAATGAAATGAAAAATGCAGTGGAGATCATTATTAGCAGAGGAATCTCTGAACTGTAAGAGGTTATTTAATAGTGTATGGTCTTAAAGGAGAAAGAATGAAAAGGAATGAAGCAAGCTCATAGAATTTATAGACCCACATCAAAAGAGCTAATGTTCAAGTTATATGCGGAAAAAAAGGAGACAAGAAGAGGAGAAAATTGTTAAAAAATAATAGAAAGCAGCTTTCCAAATTTAGAAGATATAATATATAAATATACATATACAAGAAGATAAGAAGTCTTTAGTTAGAGTCAATCCAAACAAGACAATCTCAAGACTTATCATAATCAAAGTGTTAATAATCAAGTATTCAAAAACAGAGGATCCTGAATGCAAGAGTAGCAAAGTAGCATATTACATATAAAGGAATTTTAATAAGACTAGCAGTTGATTTCTTTGGTCAGAAAACAATGGTATGATATGTACAATATGCAGAAGGAAAAACTTCCAACCAAGAATATTGTACCACCAAAACTGTTCTTCATAAATGGAGAACTCAAGGCTTTCCAAGTATACAGAAGCAAACAATGTTCATCATATTAGACTATTGTGCAAGAAATATTGAAGTCAGTTCTTTAAGCTGAAAAGAAAGAATGTAATTGGTAACTTGAAAATGTATGGAAGTTCATGTTGGCTTAGGAACTGAATTTTTCAATAAGACTCCTAAAGCACAGGAAGTAGAATCAGGAATCAATACATGGGATGCTATCAAACTAAACAGCTTCTTAACAGCAAAGGAAACAACCAAGAAGATTACGAGAGTGCCTACAGAATGGGAGAAAATCTGTGCCACCTGCACCTCAGAGCATTAATTTCCAGAATGTAGAAAGAACTAAAAAAAAACTCAACACTCAAATAGCCCAGTCAGTAAATGGGCAAAATGGCTGAACAGACATTTCTGATCAGTCAACAAATATATAAAAAAAAAATGTTCAACATTACTAGCAATTGGAGAAATGCAAAGTAAAACTACACTGATGTTCTGTCTCATTGCAATCAGGATGGCAATTATCAAGAATATAAGTAACAATAAATGTTGGCGAGGATGTGGGGAAAAATGTACACTCACATTGCTGGTGGGACTGCAAATTGGTGCAACCACTCTAGAAAGCAGTGTGGAGATTCCTCAGAAAACTTGGAATTGAACCATCCTTTAACCCAGTTACCCTCTCCTTGTCATATACCCAAAGGACTTAAAAATTGACATACTATAGTGACACAGTCACATCAATGTTTATAGCAACTCAATTCATAATAGCTGAGTATGGAACCAACCTAGGTCCCCTACAACAGATGAATGGATAAAGAAAATGTATATATACAAAGTGAAATATTACCCATAAGGTGAAATTTTTTATGGTATTTGCTGGTAAATGGATGGAACTGGAGACTATCATGCTAAGTGAAATAAGCCAACCTCCCCAAACCAAAGGCCAAATGTTCTCTCTGATTTTGGATGCTGACTCATAGTAGCTTGGTGCGGGGGTAGGAGTGGAGGTTCACCAGATTGGAGTTGGGGGAATGAAGGCCGAATGAGAATGGGAAAGACAATAGAATGAATTGGACATAAGTTTCCTATGTTCATACAGGAATACATGAAGAGTGTACATCCTGTACCCTGGCTTATGATTGTTTCCTTTGCTGTTAAGAACAGTGTACATCATGTACAACCACAAAAATGGCAAATTATACTCCATGTTTGTATGACATGTGAAAATACATTCTAATGTCATGTATAACTATAAAAAGAACAAATAAAAATATTTAAAAAATATATGGAAGTATAAAATTTAATGGTAAAAGTAAATATACTTCAAATTCAGTCCAATAACCCAATTGTGGTATATAAATCACCCATACCTTTGGTGTGAAGACAAAAGTTCTAAAAATAAGTTTACTAATTGTGTAAAGGATATGAAATGATATAAAAAGATGTAAATTATAGTGTCTAAAATGTAAAATACAGCAGGAAGATGGGATAAAAGTATAGATTTTATGCAGTAATATGTTTATTATTTTATTTACATTGTTTTCTTTTTTCTGAAATGGCCTTTCTTAATCTTTGTATGTCTAAAATCTACCAAATGTGTCCATTTCTAATACTTATATGAAGGTCTTCAATCTAAGTTATCACCTCTTAAAACAAATTTTCTCTTATAAAATGCATCCTTTTCTGTTCTTCCATGTTTCTTTCACTTTAGTTTAACTTTTCATTTTGGAAAATTTAAGGAATATATAAAGCCTTATATATAAAAATGAGGTATTCTCCACCCCAAGATCTCCTATGTTAATATGGGAATATTAAGAGGTAAAATGATTAATTATGAGAGCTGTGTCCTGGACTGGGACTAATTGGGTGGTAACTGTCATCAGAAGGGGCATGGCGAGAAAAGGTGGGTTACTGGGGATTCTTCCCCTGTAATGTTCGGCCTCACTTAGGGCACATAACAATGGAGTCAGCCTACATGTTGTGAACCTCTGAAACCAGGAGCCAAAATAAATTTTTGCTCCTCAAAGTTGCTCTTATTAGGTGTTTTGGTCATAGCAGTGCAAAGCAGACTAACATAGAAATTGGTACCAAGACATGGGGTTCTTGCTGTGACTAATATGATAGTGTGGTTTAGAAGCCTTTGGAAATGGCTTATGGGAGGATTTTGGAAGATTTTGGAGATGCAGGATGAAGTCTTAAAATGTTGTAAGCAGAGCTTAATGAGCAAATCTGGTGGGAACCCAGAAGACTAGAATGCTGATGGGAATGCAGACTACTTGGGTGTGTTTGTGAGGGTGCAGACGGAACTGGGACTCTGTTGGTAATTGGACTAGGGGTCATTCATGTTAAATTCTGCCAAAAAAAAAAAAAAAGAAAAAGAAAAAGAAAAACCCACAAAAGCCAAAACTTGTCTCTACATTTTGCCCATGTCCTAAGACTACGTGAAGCAGAATTTAAAGTTGATAGACTGATTAATCTGTCTGAGGAAATTTTAGGGCAATACAGCAGTCAGTGGCAGCTTTTTTAGTCAGGTTTACTGTAAGAATCTCTGGAGTAGAAAGCAAAGTAAAAAGATTTTAAAATCTTGCAGTTTGGTCAGAAAAGTGCCTGTGAAACTGGGCCTAGAAATTTGTGGTTGTTGACATCACCACAACTAAAGACTTTGCAAACAGACAATAGGAAAGGTGGCTTGAGGACATCTCAAGAATTTGGAAGACAACATCCATTGCAGGTTCATAGGTGAAGAAGGGAAAATTCCTTTGAGAAGGATTGTGGTGGTATTCTAATCTCATGGGATGGTGGGGAGTGCGAGGGAGTAGGATGTTATTTCACCATGTTTAGCTGCCCAAACAGTCAGAAGCCATTGCAACCTTGATCAAGCTGGTGAAGACCTTAGCATCATCCTTGTGTTGTTTGTTCTGCAGAAATGCATGATGTTGAAATTAAGGAGTCATGGAAGTTTCCAAGGAGATTTCAGAGACCTAGATGGCCCCCAGGTAGAGTGTAGCAGTGTATGAATCCCCGTAGGCTGCCCCTGAGAGGGCCATGTGTAAAGTTGTGAAGGTAAAGCTGAAGGTGGAATGGAGACCCAAGAAAGTTGGAGATGCCATTAATATGAACTGTCTGCCAAGAAAAACTGCTGCATGCAGAGAGAGGTAGGCTAAAAGAGAAGCCATGTGTGCTGCAGCTAGCAAGGCCAAAGGAGAGGGATGCCCAAGTCCTTTGGAGAGCACAACTTACCTCTGTAGCTCCTACATGCCATATACAGAGTTCTGGGACCTGTTTGCCCTGAGTTTCAGTCTTCTTTTGTTCCCATGCCTTTTTTCTATGACCTATTCTTTCCTTTTACAATGGAAATGTTTACACTGTGCCATTGTATATTGAATATATGTAACTTTTGATTTGTATAGGGGCTCACAGCCAGGAGTTTGTCTTGAGTCTTAGATGAGACTATGGACTTTAACTTTTAGGAAATGATGGAACTGTTGAAAGACTTTGGGGACTTTTGGAGATAGACCAATGTGCTTTGTATTGTGAGGTGGAATGTTGTAGTTTAGGTATAAACCAAAAAATTCCTTTGTTAATGCAGGAATATTCCGTTGTGAAATGATTAGATTATGAGAGCTGTAATCTGATCAGTTCATCCTAGTTTGAATAGTCTAAATAAGTGTTACCCTTAGGTAGGTGGGGTGTGGCTAGAAGGGGTGAGTCAGTGCGAACATGCCCTGGAAGAGCTTATCTTCCCTGCAATCCCTTCCTCTTCTCTCTCTGCTTCCTGGGTGGCATGAATAGTGCAGCTCTCCTTGATCATTCCCTTCTGCCATGATGTTGGGCCCAGAGCAATGGAGTCAGCTCACCATGGAGGGACCTCTGAAACTGTGAGCCAAAACAAATTTTTCCTCTTCCAAGTTGTTCTTGTCAGGTGTTTTGGTCACCACAGTGCAAAAATGATTAACACTCACAGTTAACACAATGATATCTACAGTATGGTGAATCCAGTGTACCTATCATGCAGATAAAATTTATCATTATAACATTTTTGTTTAAATTTTGCTTTCCCCTACTTTTCATCCTCTGCTCATTATGGTTAATATTTTTGAAGTATTATTTACATATATTAAAATTTACATGTCTTAGCAGAACAGTTTTATACAATGATAAATTCGTTCCATTTCCTAATATAGGTAGAATGTTTCCATATCTTCAGGGAGTTCTCTTGCCCCTTTTCTGTCAGTCCTCCCATGCTTAATTTTTTTTTCAGTATTTGTTTTGCCTCTTTTTCTTTCTTTGCAAATGCAATGAAATTTTTTATGTAAAACCTCTCTTGCCAACATGGTATTTCTAAGGTTTATTCCTTATTATTGCTTCAAGTACTGTTTCATCCTATTTTGTTGCCAAGGGGCTAATGTCTTATGTATATTTGCCTATATTTGGGTCTCTTCCATAAACTATAACTATAATGTCTTATGTATATTTGTCTTTTCATGGATATAGTTGATTCTTCATGGTAGTCATATTTTATAAAGTTATCATGAACACTGAATTATCAAATACTGAGCCATTGATTTGAGAAGAAATACAGGATTAGGTTCTAGGTCTGTCAACATTTTTTGGTCAACCAATCAACATACAACTTTATTAGTTTCTATCTAAAGATACTTTCTTTAATATATATTGTTGATTCATTAATGTTGAATCCATAGCCTATAGCACTGTAACTCATACTTGAATGAAGCTTCTCTAAATATATCTTTTCTCAAGGCACAGCCTAGCTTTTCTATACTTAGAAACTTTAGACAGCACTTAGGCTTTATGTCAGTTCAAATAGCACAATCAGCAGCATAACAATAATTTTGTAACAATAATAACTTGAAAAATATAGCACTAAGTGCACCATGAAAGGACAATTTTTTACAGTATGGGAACTGAAATAAAGTAGAATGTTGCCATCTTTCATATCAGTGGAGGTTATGTTCATTATTAGGTGACTCAATTTTTTTGGACTTTGCACAAGTTTATTTTTTTGGTACTATAGTCCAGGGGTTGAACCCAAGGAGTCACATGTTAGATAAGCACTTTACTGCTGAATTACATCTCCGTTGCCCTTTATTTGTTTATTTTATATTGAGACAGGGTCTCCTCAAGTTGCCTAGGCTGATCTTGAGCATACATGAAAATTCACAGACTTTGACCTTAATCCTCCTGCCTCAGCCTTCCAGGGGGATTACAACTGTGTGCCAACACACTGAGCTTGTTTACAAATGTTTGTGATAGTACTATAATTATTGATTTTAGTGTTTAAAATACACTTTAGCAGATAGATGAATTAAAAATATTAAATCTGAGAACAGTCATTATTGTATATTTTCTTTGTTCTTGGATAAATATTAATGAGTAGATTTGAACAACAATAGTAATCATTTTCCAAAATAATTATATGGTTTTTAATTCCTACCAGCAATGCATGAGAGTTCTAATTGCTTCTTATATTCACCAGCATTTCATCTTATCAGTCTTTAATTTGAATAATTTTAGTACTCTTGTTTACTTGCTATAGTTTCTTGTTTGTGTCTTCTCTCTCTCTTTTAGAAACTTTCTGATGGAAGTATATAATTTATTTTATACTATACAATTTATACTATAATATTTGTATTTGCCAAACTAATATTTTGGAGTAGTACTATAAGTTGTTATGCATACAAACTTTGGGGACAGATTGCTAAAGTTCAAAGTTCAGTTCTCCTATTTAAAAGTTTTTAAGACCTTAGACAATATAAGTGACATACCAGTAAAGGAATTTTTAATAATTGTATTAATTTGGGTCTCTTCCATAAACTTTTTAGTTTGGAAAACTAGCTTATCTTGGATCAAATGTGTAGGGAGTTCTTGAACAAGATGTCAAATACAAATTTTACCAACTTTAAAGCCCTTTCATTTAGTCAGTGTTCTACACAATACAGCTACCTAAATCTCACCTTGAAGCCTATTGTATATCATTAAATTTCCATCTTCAAGAAGCAAAGGAATGGAGGGTATATCTTTAAATGTTGAGCCTTCCAATTTATGAGTATAGTGTATGCCTCCTTTACTTAGGTACTTTAATTTTTTCTGAATAAGAGTACATAATTTCAGTTTGGAGATTTTGCACATTTTTCATTAGACACATTGCCAATTAGATAATATCTTGTGATGTCTTTGTAAGTGCCATAATTACAGAAGTCTTTATATGTATTTTCTTGTTACAGTTGATTTAAAAATATATATATTTTAGTTGTAGTTGGACACAATATTATTTATTTATTTAATGTGGTGCTGAGAATCGAACCTAGTACTTCACACATGCTAGGCAAGCGTTCCACCACTGAGCCACAACCCCAGCCGTACAGTTGATTTTTTTATTTGACGCTGTATCCTTCAACTTTGCTCAATGCACTTCATTCTAATAGTTTTATCTGTGCATTCTTTGCATTTTTTATGTATACCACATTGTTGAGAATAATAACAGTTATATTTTTATTCTGTTACTTTTTTTATTTTTGCCTGAATGCTTTGGTTAGCACTACTAGTTCAAATTTGAATAGAAGATCATATTGAATCTTTTTATCTCATTCCCAGTATGAAAGGAAAATTTTTAACTCTTTATGATAAAATATATGCTTGCTTTTAGTTTTTGTAGATATCCTTTATCAAATTAAGGAAATTTCTTTATGCTCCTGATTGAGGTTTTTTTTTTTAAATCATGAATGGATATTGAATTTTATTAGAACCTTTTTGTAGGTATTGAGATGATCATATGTTCTTTTTTCTCCTTTACAAGAAAGAGTCAATGCAATTACTTACATGGATTGTTGTTTAAAATATTAAACCAATAATTTTTTCCAATAACTTGATCAATATATTATAAATTTTGTGATATCTGAATTTTATGTGCTTTGAATTTTATATGATTATGAGATGATTATAAGAGAGATTATCTTATAATTTTCCTTGTGTTATTGCAGAATCTCTAGTATAATATTGACTCGAAGTGGTCAGAGTGAATATCCTTGCTGTGTTGTCAATTATCACAGGAAAGCCTTCATCACCTCAAAATTATAAGAATTTTAAGCATTTGGTGTTATTAATTGGTTATTTGTGTGGAAAAACATTTTTTTTAAGCAAATGTATCCATTGAGAAGATTATGTAATTTTATCTACCAGTGTATGTAGAGATTTTTAAAATATTAATTCAGTTTTTGCATTTGTTGTATAAACTCTATTTGATCATGATGTGTTATCCTTATTATACCACATTTTCTTCCTTTTCTGTTTTAGAAAGATTTTTGCATCTACACCCTTGACAAATACTAGTCTGTCTGTAATTTTTTTTGAGTACTGTTCCTCATCATTTTGGTATCAGATTATGGTGGCTTCATAATATATTTTGGGAAGCTAAATAATTGACAGAATTTAACAATAAAGTCATCTGTGACTGGAACTGGAGTTGGAAGGTATTTTTAATGGGATTTTTTTGAAGGTGGGGGGTGTGCATACAAAATGGCACATTTTAAATGTACAGCTTTATATATTTGTATATTCATTGTGAAGCTGTCACCACAGACAAGGTAGTGAACCTCTCCATCAGACCCCAAATGTTTTCCAAAAGTTTTCTTGTGACTCTTTGTAATATTTTTCTAATGTTTCCCCTCCCCTGAGTCTCATTGAACTATTTATTTTTGCAATGATTAGTTTACCTTAGTTTTTGAGATTTATATAAATATGGTCATAGTATCACATCAATGGTTTATCGCTTACCATATTCTATTTTATGACTATACCAGAATTTGCATATTCATGTACCTGTTCATAGATATTTGGTATTTCTAGCTTTTGACTATTACAAATAAAATAGGTATAAATATACATGAGTAAGTTTGTGTGGACTTTCAGTTTGTTATTCATTTTGACTGATTTCCTAGGATTGAAATGTCTAGATTATTTGGTAGGTATGTGTTCAATGTTTAAAGAAATTATTAAATTGTTTTCCAAAGTAGTAGGTCTCAATAGTAGTATGTGAGGTTCCTTTACATTCTTGTTCACAGTTTTTATGATCAGCCTCTTAAATATTATTCATTCTAAAAGGTAACTAGTTGTATCTGACTGTAGTTTTAATTTACTTTGACTTCACAGGTTTTTTGTGGTTTTTTTTTGCGGAGGTCGGTGATATCCGGAGATTGTACTCCGGGGCATTCAACCACTGAGCCACATCCCCAGGCCTATTTTGTATTTTATTTAGAGACAGGGTCTCACTGAGTTGCTTAGCAGCCTCCTCGTTGCTGAGGCTGGTTTTGAACTCACGATCCTCCTGCCTCAGCCTCCAGAGCCACTGGGATTATAGGCATGCTCCAACATGCCTGACTTTTCACAGTTTTTTAAAATCATAAATATATCTATATTTTCTTTGGTGAAGGATTCAAACCTTTTATCTATTTTAAATTGATTTTTATTTATTATTAAGAATTCTTTATATATTCTGAATGGTGGTTAGATATATGCTTTGAAGATTTTTACATACAGCCTATGACTTGTCTTTTCACTATTTTATCAATCTTACAAAGAGCAACGATTTCAAATTATGATTAATAAAATACTGTTTTAGAAGAAAACATAGTACAATATCTTTGACATCTAGTAATCTATGAAGTCTTCTTTGATATTATACCAAAACTACTAGTTATAAGACAAAATTAATAATTGTATTTTTTATTGAAATGAAAATCTTTTGTAAGAAGAGGATGAAAGACTGGAGGACATATTTGCAACCAAATGTCTGATGAAAGTCTTATGTCTATAACATAAATAACCCTCATAATGCAATGTTTAAAAATATTACAAAATAATTTCTTAAGGGCTGAATGCCCCCCTGCCAAATTCTTATGTTAAAGTTCAACCCACAGTTTCTTAGAATCTGTATTTGCAGATAGAGACTTTGAAGGGTGTTTAAGTTAAAAATTAGGTCATGGGCTCTAATCTGATATGACTGGTGTCTTTATTAGAAGAGGAGATTAGGATATAGATGCACACAACCAAGGGGTGTCTATGTGAAGACAAAGCAAGAAAGACAGTTCTGTAAGCCATGGAAATTTGCCGCAGAGGAAACCATACCTGCTGACACCTTGATGTTGGACTTCTAGCTTTCAGAATTGTGAGAAAATTCATTTCCCTTGTTTAAGTCACCCATGTATGATACTTTGTTATGGCAATCCTAACAAACTGGTACATGATCCAGCTGTAAAATGGGTCAAAGACATGAACAGGTTTTTCACAAAAAAGGATAATTTGACAAATAGGCACCAAAAAAAAAAAAAAAATGTTCGGCATCATTGTGTTTAGGGAAATGAAAGTTAAGACCACAATAAGATATCAAACTACAGGGTTGTAAGAAGAACTAAAATAAAAAATGGTCATCATGCTGAATGCTGTAAGGATATGTAATCCCCCAGGCATTGATGATTTGAACGTCAAATGATGTAGTCAGTCTGGAAAGAGAATTGACAGTTTCTTGTAAAATATATACTTCCCATATGGGTCAAAAGTTGCAATCTTGGGCATTTATACCAGGGAAATGAAAATTTATATACATGAAAACCTGTACATGAATATGCTAGGAACTTTATTTGTAATAACCTAAATACTGAAAACAAATATTCGCAGTAGGTGAGAATAGGTGAACAAACCCTGGTATATCCGTAAAATGGAATAGTACTCAGCAATGGGAAAATGAGTAAACTATTGATAAATGTTAACATGTGGATGAACCTTAAGGACTTTATGTTTAGTAATGAAAGTCAGTTTCAAAAGGTTATGTAGTTTATGATTCCATTTATATAACATTCTCAAAATGAAACAAAACAAGAATAGCCAATCTATAGATATGAAGAATATATTAGTGGTTGCCATAGGTCCATTGGCCAAGAATAATATTTAGAGGTGCAAAGAATACAAAGAAGTAATTATGAAGAAGTTATTTTATAGTTTTGAAATTATTTTGTAGTTCCAAAGCTGTCCTGTATCGTGATTGTGGTAGTGGTTAAAGAAATTTGCTTATGATATGATATAAAATTGTGTACAACTAAGCACATAAACATACATTCATGTGTTAATATGCTTAGTTGTACACTTGGCAAAAACTGAATAGGTTTGTATGCAGTTAACAGTAATGTGCAAATGTCAATTTTATTTAGTACTTATAACATGTCACTATTGGGGAAAAGTGAGTGGAGAATATATGGGACCCTAGAATTATTACAACTTCCTGTGAATGTTATAAGTATCTTAGAATAAAAATTTACATTATGATGAAGTTCAATTTATCAGTTTGTCTTCTGGAGTATATTTTTGGTATTGGTTGCAAGAAATTCTCAAATTCTTACAAAAAATCTAGGAAATTTTCTCCTAGTTTATTTTTAGATAATAAACATAATTCTCAAATTCTTACAGAAAATCTAGGAGATTTTCTCCTAGTTTATTTTTAGATAATAAACAATTTGAAGTTTTAGGTCTGAAATCTCTTTTGAATTAGTTTTTGTATTTGGTGTGAGGTTTCGATTGAAATTTATTTTTTTCCATATGCCTATTCAGTTTTCCCAGCAATATTTGAGGAAAAGGCTAATATTTTTTCTATTTAGTTGCTTTTGCACTTTTGTCTTAATTTTTTTTCATATACATGAATGAAGGTCTGTTTCTGCTCCTTTCTACCCCCCTCTCTTTGATCTATTTGTCTGTTTTTAAATCAGTACCACACTCTTTTGATAACAATCAAAAGAGTTCCTTCACAATAATTTTTGAAACAGGTAGTATTAACCGTACACTTTTGTAACTTTTCCATTTTTTCTTTTCTATATTATTTTCATTTCCATGGGAAGTTTAGAATCAGCTTATCAAATGTTACAATAACATCTACTTAGATTTTTGAATGGAATGTGTTGAATCTATATAGATTGATTTGGGGGATATTTGAGACATGTTAACCATGTTGCGTATAGCTCTATTTAGATCTTTACGTTTTCTCAGCAGTTTGATAGTTCAGTATATAGAACATTAATATCTATCAGATTTCTGCCTAAAATTTTCCATATTTTGGATGTTACTGTCATTAATACATTAAAGATTTTCCTATTGATTATTGCTAGTATATAGAAATAGTTGATTTTTATATATTAACCTTGTGTTCTGGAACTTTATTAAACATTAGTTATGGTAATATAGTAAATGTGGTTTTGTTAAGTAGATAGGATACTGATAGAGACATGGCTTTGTGGAAGAAGGGAGTATAAGGACCACCATAGGCCAGGTTAGGAGATGTGAGGAGATTTCAAAGGACATGATTGTCAGTTCTTTGACAAACAGTTAGGCATGAGGAGTGGATGGGGAGGGAATTTCCCCACTGCCCTGAATATTAATGAATGGTTAGAAGTTAAGCAGCTAGTCTGATTCACACAACCTTCTCAAATGGTATTTTGGTTGCTGTTCACTCTCATCTGTATGAGAGAAAAAGAGATTATCCAGATGGTATGATAGCAAGTCCCATGACCCTAATGAAGAAACAATATTATGGTAGTTCCACAGTCAATGAACTCTTGAGGCTGAAATAAATTGTGTCTGCAGTGAGGATATATAACTTTGGGTAAATCAACAGCATTAAAATGTGGGAAGGCTGCTCCAAGCTGAAAGTAAATGCAGAGCCATGTTTATTGTTCTATGCCACTTTCTCAGACTGTATTCTCTCATCTCAGTATTCCCATATAACCTGATCTCAACTGCTTTCCAGGAAAAAACTAAGTGCCCATGGAAAACTTGAGGAGGTACTCCAACTTTTATTGCTTTGTGAAATACTGTTGCCAAAGTTACCCTCCTTTCTTATCCCTGTGGACAGGGAAGTAGGGGCAGTGGGGATTGCTTGACGTGCTAAAAACTGACAGGAAGAACTGCAGTGGTATTCTGGAGCCAAGGTGGTGTTCTAGATTGGATATGAGACATTCCCCACAAAGCTCATGTAGCAATGCAGTAATATTCAGAGGTGAAAGGATCATATTGTGAGAGCTATAACCTAATCCATGGATTAATCAATTTGCTGCATTCACAATTTAAATGGATTACTAGGTGGTAACAATAGGTTTGTGGGGCATTACTAGCGGAAGTAGGTCACTGGGGTCATTCTTTGGCTATTATATTTGGTCCTTGGCTCCTCAATTGTTCTCTCTTCCTCCCAGCTGCCATAAGCTGAGAAGCTTTCCTTCACCATGCCCTTCTGCCATGTTGTTCTGCCTCACCTCTGGCCCAGAGCAGTGGAGTTGGCTGATCATGGACTGAATCTTCAAAAACAAGAGCCCCCAAATAAAGTTATTACTCTAAGTTGTTCTTGTGAGGTATTGTTTTAAATAGTTTTAAGTGAGAAATGACATTAAATTGACTTTTTGGATAAAGCACTTAGACTGATTCCATGTAATACATACATCTTATTTTAAATGTATGGGTTTGGTTCACCAATGGCTCAGATAAGTGAAAAGCTGATGGTGTCCACTGGGTGGCAGCCAACTTCCAGCTCCAGGGCCACCTCTGGAAGACCAAGTTGATGCAGCACAATGAGCTGAATTGAAAACTGTTTCCTTTGTATTTGACCAGGGTAGAATTAAGCCAGTGTTCCAAAACAAGTTGCAGCTTGTTTTGTGCTGCTCTTAAGCTTGGAATACTTTTGGAATTTTTAAAAATTTTAAAGAATTGCACCAGAGTTTGTATGGAGATTGCAAAGCCTAAAATATGTACTATTGGCCCTTTTCAGAAAAAAAGTTTGAGAACTCCTGCCTTCAACAATACTCCTGAGCATGTTATATTTTTCCTTAAGTTTTGAGGGGTGGCCAGTAACCTCACTTAGGTAAGAATAAGAGATTATAGACACAGGCTGTATGGGGTCACACAATGTGGAGACAAATCATGCTTGCCAGTGGTAAAGTCTTTTACTCATGTTGATGCCTAGGGAAGGGCCTTATCCCCCCATGAGACTAATAGGATTCAGGCTTATAATCAAGCCTTTATTACCCAGATTGTTCCATGGCCTCTTGCCTACATCTTGTATGCAGTGTGGCAAAATTGGCCAGAAATAAAGGATTATGTCTGATGCAAAAGCCCTTACCTACTTATCAGTTTATTACTGCTAAAAAAAATATTGACTTGTTTTTCTCATTGTAAAGGACCTTTGGCTTCATCTTGGGTCTACTGTTGGTGCTTCACTATTATTGATACCTTTTTCAGGTTATGATACTGAGGTCCAGTTGGAACAGCTTACTTAGGCCATACCATTGTGTCTCTTGAAATCAATGTGTCATGTTTTTAGCCTTTTTCCTGTTTGGAATCTGATAATGGTGCACCTTTTATCACAAAGGCTAACTTCAGTGACCAGTAGTCAAAGCATATGATGGAAGTTCTATAATGCATAGCAACCACAGGTGTTTGGTTTGTTAAGCACTGGCTTGAACTCCTCAAATATCAACTACAAACACTGCCCCTAACTCTCTCACCTCTTACTTTTGCATATATCTTGGAACTTGTGACCATCCTCCAAAAGGTCCACTTGACTGATTTTCTTGCTAACGATCAGAATAAAAGGATTAGGGGATTGCATAGAACTATTTTGAAGCTTTGAGTTTTATCTTGACTATTTTTAGACATGAGACTTCTTTTCCTCTAATGAAAGTCCAAAGCACCTGGATGATGTACTCTTTGGGTGAGAGCTTAGTCACAAGAAGAGGAGAATTGACTAATGAGTCCATAAGTTTATTTGTGACTGCGGTTCTAGAGATTTTGATCATCATGGTATTTGACAATTGCCCTTATTAATACTCATTAGATTTTTTTTTTCTGGTTTCTTCTTTTACCATTCATGGTAACTTTTCCTTGCCATGGTTGCTTATTGCTTCACCATGAATGAAAACAGCTTTTTTTCTTCTTGCATGTTTCAGATTTCAGTTCATTTAGCTTTATTTGTGTCCCAGGTTTGTTAGTTTTTGAAATGATTTTTGTTGTTGTTGTTGTTGTTTATTCAACATGTTCTTGATTTTAGGAATAAAGTGACATTCTCCTGTGACTATAGTTTATGCAGAAAGAGGCAGAAGTCTCTAAGGACCATGCCTTTTAAAAATTATCTTTAAAACAGTTTTTTAAAAATTTAAACCTAAAATTCAATGCATTTATTATATATAATGTTTTAAAGTGTATATACTTTGTGGAATGGTAAATTTAGTTTGAGCGCTGGCTTGAACTCCTCAGATAATGAGTCAAACTAACTGCTTCTAACTCTCTCATCTCTAGCTAATTAATACATGTCTACCTCACATAGTTATCATATTTGTGGTGAGAACATTTAGCATCTATTCTTTTTTCATTTTTCAAGTGTAAAATATATCCTCATTTACTATAGTTATCACATTCTACTGCTGATGTCTTGAACTTATTTTTCCTAATTATTGATCACATATATTTGATCAACATCTTTTCATCTCCCTATATTTCCTAACCACCCCAGTCTCTGGAAACTACCATTCTACTTTCCACTTTCTCAAATTTCTATGAGATCCACTTTTCTTCTTCTTTTAGATTCTACATGAGTGAAGTAATGTGACATTTATTGTCCAGCTTGTTTTATATAAAATGATGTCCTCCAGATTTGTCTATATTGTTGCAAGTGACAAGATTTCGTAGTTTATGGTATTTGAATAATGCCAATTTTGTATATCACATTTTCTTTATTCATTCAACTATTGATGAACACTTAGGTTGATTCCATATTTTGGCTATTGTTAATAGTGCAGTGATGAATATGAAGCACAGATATCTCTCTGACAAACTGATTTGATTTCCTATGGATATACACTTGGAAGTGAGATTGCTAGATTGTATAATATTTCTGTTTTTAATTTTTTAAGGAAACTCTAGTGTTTTCCGGAATGGCTCTACTAATTTGCATTCCCATCAACAGTGTTAGAAAAAGGTTTCCTTTTCTCCACAACACTTACCTTTTGTCTTATTGATAATAGCCATTCCAAAAGGTGTGAGTTGATATGGTTTTGATATGCATTTCTTTGATGATTAGTTAGATTGAATATTTTTTTCTTAAACTTGTTGGCCATTTGTATGTCTTCTTTATAGAAATTTTTTTCAATTCTTTTGCACATTTATTAATTGGGTTGTTTCTTGCTATTGAGGTATTTTAGTTCTTTTTAATATTTTTGTTATCATTTTATGTATTGATCAGCTTTTTGTTTCTGTGAACAGCATACCTGACAAGAACAACTTGGAGGACAAAAAGTTTATTTTGGCTAATGGTTTCACAGGTTCAATCCTTGGTTGGCTAGCTTCTTTGCTCTGGGCCCAAGATAAGGCAGAAAATCATGGCCAAAGGGCCTTGTGGAAGAAAGCTGCTTAACTCATGGAATGTGAGAGAGACTAGAGGAGCCAGGACAAAATGTAATTCCCAAGGGCATACTTCCAGGACCTATCTCCTCCAGAAGTGCCCTATCTAGTACTTTCAAACTAATAATCCAGCACACATTGATCAATCTGTTGATTAGGTTATAGCTCTCATAATCTAGTCATTTCACTTCCGAACATTCCTGAACTGCCCTGTGAGTTTATTGGGGTATAACTTTTATCTAACCACAACAACCCCTTAATAGATGTATGGTTTGCAGATATTATCCTGTAGGTTGTCTCTCCACTACTATTTCTTTGCTGTGCATTAACATGTTAGGCTGATATATTTGTGTAGTTTTGATTTTGTTGCCTGTTCTTTCAATGTTAAGTCTAGAAGGTATTGGCCATGCCATTACCATGAAGCATTTTCTCTGTGTTGTCTCCTAGTAGTTTCATAGTTTTGGATCTTACATTTAAATCTTTAAAATACATTTTATTGATTGATTGGTTGATTGATTAGTTGATTTTGGATATGGTGAAAGGGTATAATTTCACATGGATATCTGGTTTACCTATTATTTACTGAAGAGATTATACTGTCCCCATTGTGGGTTCTTGGCACCTGTTTTAGTCAGTTTTTTTTTTTTTTTTTTAACACTGCAAGCAAAATAAATGACAAGACAACTTAGAGGAGTCAAAGTTATTTGGGACTCACAGTTTCAGAGGTCTTAGTTCATATACAGTTGACTCCATTGCTCTGGGCCTAAGATGAGATAGCATATCATGGGGGATGGGTACATTGGTGGAAAGCTGCTTAGCTCTTGGTGGGATCTGGAAAGGGGGAGTGCTCACAGGGAAGACATACCTTTTCCTGTCATTTTCCCAGAACCTACCTCCTCCAACCATACCCCACCTGTCTACAGTTACCACATGGTCAGTCCATTCAAACTAGGATAGACTAATTAGCTTATAGTTCTCATAACCTAATCATTTCATCTCTTACTATTCCTGCAACACAGGAGCTTCTAGGGAACAACTCATATCCAAACCATAATAGCCCCCTAGTTGAAAATCAGTTGACTGTTCATGCATGGTTTTATTTTTGTGCTCTCTATTTTCCATTTTTCTGTGTGTCTGTTTTTATGGGATTACCATATTGTTTTGATTACTATAGCTTTATATATTTTATATTTTGAAGTCTATGATGTTTCCACCTTTGTCTATTTTATCTCAAGATGATGGTGGCCATTTGGGATCTTGTATGTTTTCACATGAGTTTTAGGATTTAAAAAAAATTTTCTAGTCAGAATGACATTGGAATTTTGATAAGGATGCATTGGATTGGTGGATTACTTTTGGTAGTATAAACATTTTTAAACAATATTTATTCTTCCAGTGCATCAACACAGGATATCTTGCCATTTGATTTGTCATTTTTAGTTTCTTTCATCAATGTTCTGTAGTTGTCAGTATAGAGATCTTCATCTCCTTGGATAAATTTATTCTTATGTATTTTTTGCAGTTATTGCAAATAGGATTGTTTTCTTGATTTCTTTCTTTTTTCGGGGGGTGTACCAGGGATTGAACTCAGGGGCACTTGACTACTGAGCCACATCCCCAGCCCTGTTTTATATTTTATTTAGAGACAGGGTCTCACTGAGTTGCTTAGGGCCTCAATTTTACTGAGGCTGGCTTTAAACTTGTGATCTTCCTGCCTCAGCCTCCTGAGTTGCTGGGATTACAGGTTTGGGCTGTCACACCGGAATGTTTTCTTGATTTTTTTTCAGATAGTTCCTTGTTAGTATATAGAAATGCTACTGATATTCCTATGTTGAGTTTACATCTTGCCTCTTTACTGAATTCATTGAGTAGTTCTAAAGTTTTTGGATGGGGTCTTTTGAGTTTTCTGTATTTAAGATCATGTAATTTGAGAAAAAGCCAGTTTCACTCTTCCCAGTTTGAATGGTCTTTCTTTCCATTGTCTAATTGCTCTAGCTAGGATTTTCAGTACTAAGTTGAATGAAAGTGACAAGAGTGTTCAGAAGTTTTCAGTTTTTTCCCATTCAGTATGTTAGCTGTGGGTTTGTAATATATTAACTGTATTGTGTTGAGGTATATGACCTCTATACTTAATTTGTTGAGTTTTTTTAATCGTAAAGGGATATTGATCTTATCAGATGCTTTTTCTGTATTGTATGGTTTTCATATGAATACTCTCATTGTTTTGCTTGCATTGAATGCTCCTTATATCCCTGTAATGAATCCTGCTTTATCATGGCAAATGGATTTTGAAATGTTGTTGGATTTGTTTTTCTATCGTTTTCTTGAGGATTTTTGCATCTATATTCACTAGGGATATTGGCCTATAGTTTTCTGTCTTTGGTTTTATTATCAAGGTAATGATGGTCTTGTACAGTGACTTTGGAAGTATTTCTTCTTGTACCATCTTTTAAAAATAGTTTGAGAATAATACATATTTGTTCTGATTAATACTTCATAGAATTCAGCAATGAAGGCGTCAGGTCCTGGGATTTTTCTGTGATGGGAGATTTTTTTTATTGATGTAATCTCATTGTTTTATTATTAATCTATTCAGATCTTTATATGTAGTATGTGCCTGGGAATTTATCTACTTCTATGCTATACAATTTGTTGGTGTGTAATTGTTCATAATAGGGTCTCATGACCTTTTTATTTCTGTGCTATGAGTTTTAATGTCTTCCTTTTCTATTGCTGATGGGTCCAAGAGAAATCATTGATTTTTAGTTTACCTTGTGTTTCCTAGTTGGAAGGTTTGGAGTGACAACCTTTATAAAGTTTTTAACATTCAAACTTGAAATCATAAACCATACCATTTTGACTGTTAATCTTTTGTGTTTGTTCATTCATTCATTTATTCATTCTCTGGACATCTTTTTCAGAATGTTTCTTAGTGGAGATTTTAAAATTTGCTGTTAGGTACTTGCTAATTAGTTCCTTTCAGTCTGGAAACTCATCTTTTTTCAGTTCAGGAGATATATTCTTATTTCCTTGATCAGGCTCTCCCATCTATCTTCCTCCCTTCCTCCCCTCCTCTTTTCCTCCCTTCCTCCCCTCCTCCCTTCTTGTTGGATGTTAGAGTTTCTCAATTCATCCTCCACTTTTCTTAGCTTTTCTCTCTTATTATATGACTTCTTATTGTTTTGTTTTGATTCCTGGTAGTTTTTTTTCTGCTCGGTAGTTTTTTGTTTGTTTGTTTTTGTTTTCAAACTTTCTATTGAATTTTACATCTTACTTAACATTTAAAAAACGAATCTGAAAGTTCTTGGTTTTTGAATGTTCATTTAAAAATAATTTTCCTGTTCTTTTTTCCCTTTAGTAAAATTACAGTAAGTTTTTAAAGATTCTTCTGTTTGTCTGTGTCTTTTTCAGGATCCTTGTTTGTTAACTTGTTTAGTTTTATTTATGTTGCTCATGAGTAAGTTTTTCATATATCTTGTGATTTGTGCACAGATTTAATTAGTAGGAGGCAATAAGAATGACTTGCCTTTTCCCTGTGATGGCCTAGGCCTTACAATGTTGTGGACTTCTTTGTAGGATTATTAGGGAGTTGTCTATCCATTTTGTTGAGAGGCCCATAAAGTGTCTTTGTATTAGGGTATTTTCCCTCAGACCATTTCATTACTTAAGAGTAAATCCTTTGATCTATTTGGAAGATACAAACTGGTGACAGTATTCTATTAACCATGTGGTATAAGGGACCAGAATTCTGACCAGTTACTCTGTTACTTTCAATTCAGACTCTTGTTTTTCACAAAGTGCCTATCCTGTGCCATTTACTATGCTTAGATAATTATAGAGCATCATAATCTGTTTACCCTCTTAATAGGCATGGACTGAATTTTTTGGTTTCATCTTGTAAATGGGAAAATTGAATCTAGCTTAAAATGCACAAACATTTTTCTGCTTCTTACCCCTTTTTCATAATGAATTCTTCCAAATTTCGACATGTTTTATTTGAAGCAATAAATAAACTGTATTCTAAGACATTTGCAATTACTTGAGTAATTGCTTTTGTTTTATGATACATTGTTGTGATTAAAAACATTCATTGAAGAAAAAAAGATTTAATAGGATGGTACTATATTTAAGTAGATTTTTATTACGATAAAATGTTAAAAGATAGGTAAACTAATATTTTGAGGATATTTGCCTTTTAAATAAAAACAGCAAAAAAAAAAAAAAAAAAAAAATCCCCAGAACACTGAATTGAATGACATGGCTTTAGTTATTGTGAGTTTTAAAATATATATAACTTTTAATTTGTTTTTTCTTGACCCTGGGTTTTATAGCTAGTTAATGAGGATGGATATAATATACATACCTTTAATTAAAGCATATCACAACGCTTGTCAAAGTATCTTCATTATTAAGAGGTCAATATATGTGCTGAATGAAAACCAATTTAAATTGATGTACTTGTAACCGAATTTGATGCATGTGTGTGTGTTAGGGATATTCTAGGGATTCTCATGGAAGTTCAATAACTGAGAGTATAAGTAAAAAAAATTGTATGATTTCACAAAATGTGAAAACTGCAGTTATCATGTATATTTTTGTTTTTAACTACTAAAGATTTGCTTTATTAGAAATGCCTATATTTCACTGTTGACATTATTAAAATTTACTATAGATCTTTTACATAAACATTTCTACTTGTGGAATAAGGGTCAGATAGCAATATATGAATCTTGTCTTACAAGGGATATTAATCTTATGAATACCCAGCTAAGTGACCAAATCTAAATGAAACATTATAGATAAAATGGTAGACTGTGAATCACTTACTAATGCTATTACCCGTCATCATCCCCTTCCCACAGGTAACTTTTATTCTGAATTTGGTGTTTTTCACTTCTGTGCTTATGTTTGTACTTTTATGCTTTTCCTTATATCCAGAATAAATGTCCTGTTTTGCATAATTTAAACTACATTTGCATAGTATATTGGAACATGGTTTTTAATTGTTTCTCAGACATATTCACATTGATAGAACTAGTTCTTGACTTCATTTTAACTGCCAAGATTTTTAATTATGCATGAATATATCATTATTTACTAATTCTTACTCTTGCAAATAGTTCTTCAGAAATTATGCATATATGAAAATTTCTCTTGTGTGTGTTTGTGTGTGTGTGTGTGTGTGTGTGTGTGTGTGTGTGTATTTAGGTACAGAATTGCTGGCATCTACATTTTTTTCAGATTTAGTAATTTTTAAAAATTGTTCTCCAAAGTGTTTCCATCCATTTTTACTCTCATCAACAATTGAGGACGTTTCACTGAAACTTGATATTGTTGAGTTATTTTGCAAGTTTTTGGTTTTAAATATTTTTAAAATAAAAAGCAAATCCTTTGTGATTTCTTTCTGTTTTTTAAAAATTAGTCATGATATGCTTCTAGTTAAAACTAGATTGTTTTTCTATTTGTTTGTAATTTTATCATATAATCTCTATAAACACTTTGAAATAGACTGTGTGTATTATATTGACCCCATTTGGTTTGGTTTATTTTGTGCTGAACAACTAAATTAAAACAACACCCAATACTTTCCTTTTCCTTTTCCTTTTTTTTTTTTTTTTTTTAAACCCCCCCTGAAAGGTGTCAGATTTTAGTAAAGGAAAGATTGGAGCCTGTTGTCTAAATGATAGTAGGAGAATAATAGAGTGAGGGAGTAAATAATCAGGGATCTAAGTTGTAGAAAATTCAGTTACTAATATCAGTTGACTGTGAATAGAATAAAGAATATATGAGCATATATAAAAAGTCCCACTATCTGATTATATTATCTTTATAGAGTGATACTCTACCTTCTAAGTCCTGATTTTTCAGTTAATTTAAATAATTTTTCTTTGATTGACTTGATTCCTAAAAGATGGAGATTTACCTATGTTGACTTCTCCCTGGATATCGCCTGGGAAATTAACAAGTTATTTATTTATTTATTTATTTTGGTACAGGTGATTGGATCCATTGTAGCTTAACACTGAGCAACATCCCCAACCCTTTTAAAAAATATTTTATTTAGAGATTGGGTCTCTCTGAGTTGCTTAGTGCTTTCTTAGGTTGCTAAGGATGGCTTTGAACTCGCCATACTTGTGCCTCAGCCTCCAGAGCCACTGGGATTACAGGCCTGTGCCACCAAGCCTGGCCTCCCCAGCCCTTTTTTATATTTTTTTGAGACAGGGTCTCACTGAGTTGTTTGGGACCTTGCTATATTGCTGAGGCTAACATTGACCTTTCAGTCCTCCTGCCTCAGCCTCCTGAGTCTCTGGGATTATCAGGCTTGTACTACCCCATCCAGCCAGCTATTTACTTTAATTAAATTTAACAAGAAATGGCTAAATATTGATGTGGGAAGAGGAAAGCCTACTTTATTTCTAGAGGAAAGATGGTTCTGGAGGAACTCATTAGACATCTTTGATAATATGAAGATATAAGAAATGGTGAAGAGAAGAAATGTTAAGATGAGAGATGTTGAAAGAATTCTTAACAGACTTAAAGTTTTACTTGGTTTATTTTCCTTTCCATATTTTTTACTGTTTTTATTAGAAATAAGACAGTTTGTAAGTAGATAATATAACAGAAGAAAGGCAGGTAATTTTGCAGAGCTGTGTGTATTCAAGTTGGATCCATCATAAAGTAGAATCTGTTCACATTTCCTTAGCGATTTGAAACAAAAACTCTAAAGGAGATAGAATAAATATTAAGGGAAAAATTGGAAGGGAAATAAAAATGGCCAATTCAGTGAGGCTATCGTGGTGGTTGGGCATCTGAGTTCAATTCTATTTTAAATAGGTGATTTTTATCATTCCAAGTAATTATACACAATCTATGACTTTTCCTGTATTGACTTCATCTAGCCTGTCACTAACAAATAATTTCATTTTCAGTCAGTTTATTGGGTTAATTTTCCTTGTATTTAACAGTGTTTATATTATTCCCTCTGTTCAACTTAAGGTGAAGTGTCAGGATAAAAACAGATTTTTGTTAATGACAATTTTTTTTTTTTAAAAAAGCAGTTTTTAGCTCAAAATAAAAGCATTCATTATCGTTTCTGCTCTTATAAGCAAATTTAAATTTCCAATACTCTATTATTGCTGGATACTTTTATTTAATTATTTTTCCTCAGAGGTCATTCTGTGAGGGTTTTATTTACATAGGTTT
Source organism: Callospermophilus lateralis (assembly GCF_048772815.1). NCBI lineage: Eukaryota > Metazoa > Chordata > Mammalia > Rodentia > Sciuridae > Callospermophilus > Callospermophilus lateralis. Next base: position 64,838,906 of record NC_135307.1, on the reverse strand, counting down.
TTGTGAATCCTGAGGAGCTTCCTGGTAGGTATAATGCAAATAGGATAGGATCGTCATTTTGAATATGTATATAATTCCATCTCATCGATGTAAAGATAGTTTACATCAGCAGAAAACATCGTTTCCATAGTGAAGTAATTTTTTTTTTGATTTGTTTTTTTCAGTGCTAGGATTGAAACCAGGGTCTTGTCTAAGCTGTGCAAGTGTTCCATCACTAAGTTACAACCCCAGACCATGAAGTAATTCTTTTGTACAATTGATAACTATTAGTCTGGGTCTATATGGCAATTATTTCTAGTATTAAGACTCATGTTGTGCCAAGTATTATATTAATTTTGAGTTAATTAAATTAATTTTATTAGCAACTAGTGTTCTAGTTCTACTTTATATTGTTTATATTAAAGAAATTTCACATTCTAAAGAATGATATTTAACATTTATGCAAATGATTTCAAGTCTTTTTCTAGGCCTGAACAATTGCCTTCTAAACATTTTTTTTTTCCCCCTTTTTATTTTTTACTTTTACCCCAGTTTCAGGTCTATATTATATTTTTATTCTTCTCTTCTGTTACTAAGCTTCCAATCAAAATACCAGTAGTCTGGATTATTGATATCATTATGTTCAAAGGCAGTAAATGAATACATTTTAAATATTTATTTATTTACTTACTTATTTATATTTGGTCCTGGGAATTTAAGCCAGGGGCATTTAACCACTGCACAACATTCCCCACCCTTTTTATTTTTATTTTGAGACAAGGTATCACTAAGTTGTTTAGGGCCTTACAAAGTTGATGAGGCTGGCTTTGAACTCGAGATCTTCTTTCCTTAGACTCCCAAGCCATGGGGATTACAGGCATGTGCCACCAGGCCTAGAATATTTATTTATTTATTTTATTTTTAGTAGTGTTAATTTTTTTATTTGTTCTTTTAAGATATACATGAAATTAGAGTGTATTTTGACATATTATGCTTTCATGGACTATTACTTAGATTCTAATTAGGATTCTAGTGATTATATGTGATGTGAAGGTTCACTGGTTGTATGTTCATACATGAACAGAAATTTTTTTTTTTAAAGAGAGAGTGAGAGAGGAGAGAGAGAGAGAGAGAGAGAGAGAGAGAGAGAGAGAGAATTTTTTTGATATTTATTTTTTAGTTTTCGGCGGACACAACATCTTTGTTTGTATGTGGTGCTGAGAATCGAACCCCGGCCACATGCATGCCAGGCGAGCGCGCTACCACTTGAGCCACATCCCCAGCCCCATGAACAGAAAATTTATGTCAGATTCATTCCACTCTCTTTCCTATTCCTATCCCCCTGCTTCCTTTCAATCCCCTTTGTTTAATTCACTGAATTTAGATTCTTCCCCCATCCACATTATCAGAGAGAACATTTGAACTTTGTTTTTTTGGGATTGACTTATTTCACTTAGCATGATAGTCTCTAGTTCCATTCGTTTACCAGTAAAAGTCATAAAGTCATTCTTTTCTATGGCTGAGTAATATTCTATCCACTGTTGAAGGGTACTTTGGTTCTTGTGAGTTGAGCTTCTATAAACATTGATGTGTCTCTGTCATTGTTGTATGCTGATTTTAACTCCTTTGGGTATATACAGAGGAGTAGGATAACTGGGTCAAATGGTGATTCCATTCTAAGTTTTTTGATGAATCTACTGTTTTTCCAGAGTGGCTGCACCAATTTGTAGTCCCACCAGCAATGTATGTATGTGTGTACTCTTTTCCCCACATCCTCACCAACATTTATTGTTCCTTATATTCTTGTTAATTGCCATTCTGATTGGAGTGAGGTGAAATCTCAGTGTAGTTTTTTAAAAATTTTATTTATTTTCTTTAGTTATACCTGACAGCAGAATGTTTGACATACATATATAGAGTTTAACTTTCCACTCTTTGGTTGTACATGATTTGGAGTTATACTGGTCATGTATTCATATGTGAACATAGGAAAGTAATGTCTGATTCATATTGTCTTTTTATTTCCATCCTCCCTTCCCTTCATTCCCCTTTGTCTAATCCAAAGTACTTCAATTCTTCCCTGCCTACCCCCACTTATTGTATGTTAGCATCACATATTGGAGAGAATATTTAAACTTTAGTTTTTTGGGATTGGCTTATTTCCCTTAGCATGATAGTCTCTAGTTTCATTCATTTAACTGCAATGCCATAATTTCATTCTTCTTTATGATTGAGTAATATTCTGTTGTGTATATGTGCCACATTTTCATTATCCATTCCTCTCTTAAAGGGCCTAGGTTGGTGCCAAAGTTTGGCTGTTGTGAATTGAGCTGCTATAAACATTAATGTGGCCATGTCACTGTAGTATGCTGATTTTAAGTCCTGTGGTTATATGAAGAGGAGTAGGGTAACTGGGTCAAATGGTGGTTCCGTTCCAAGTTTTCTGAGGAATCTCTACCCTGCTTTCCAGGGTGGTTGCACAAATTTGCAGTCCCACTAGCAATGTAGGAGTTTACCCTTTTTCCTACAGCCTCACCAGCATTTATTGTTATTTGTATTCTTGATAATTGCCATTCAGACTGGAGTGAAATGAAATCTCTTTATAGTTTTAATTTGCATTTCTCTAATTGCTAGTGATGTTGAACGTTTTTTCATATATTTGTTGACCATTTGTATTTCTTCTTTTGAGAAATGTATGTTCTGATCCTTTGTCCATTTATTGACTGGATTATTTATTTATTTTTTTGGTGTTAAGTTTTTTTTTGTTTGTTTGTTTTTTTTTAATATCCTGGAGATTAAAGCTGTATATGAGTTGCAGGTGGCAAAGATATTTTCCTATTCTGTAAACTCTCTTTTCATGTTCTTGGTTGTTTCCCTTGCTGTGAAGAAGATTTTTTTGTTTGATGCTGTCCCAAGTATTGATTCCTGATTTTACTTCTTGCACTTTAAGAGTCTTACTGAGGAAGTTAGTTCCTAAGCTGATATAATGGAGAGTTGGGCTTACACTTTATTCCAGTAGGCACAGGGTGTCTGGTCTAATGGCTAAGTCTTTGGTCCCCTTTGAATAGAGTTTTGTGTAGGGTGAGAGATAGGCATTACATTTCATATGCTATCTATGGATTTCCGGTTTTCCTAGCACCGTTTATTGAACTGGGTGTCTTTTCTCCAGTGTATATTTATGATGCCTTTGTCTAGTAGAAAATAACTGAATGTATGTGGGTTTTTCTCTAGGTCTTCTGTTTCATTGGTGTTCATATCTGTTTTTGTAACAGTACCAAACTGTTGTTGTTTATATAGCTCTGTATTATAATGTAAGGTCTTTTTCGAGATTCCTCCTGCTTCATATTTATTGGTAAGGATTGCTTTGGTTATCCTGGGCTTCTCTTGTTTTTCCAAATGAATTTCATGACTTTATTTTCCTATTTGCATGAAAAAAGTCATTGGAATTTTAATAGGAAATGCAATAAATAAATCTATATAGCACTTTTGGTAGTATGGCTATTTTGACAATGTGGATTCTGTCTATCCAAGAATATGGCAGATCTTTCCATCTTCTAAGGTCTTCAGTTTCATTCTTTACTATTCTGTAGTTTTCATTGTAGAGGTCTTTCACCTCTTTTGTTAAATTGTTTCTTATTTTGTGTTTTTGAGGCTATTGTGATAGTTTTCGTAATTTCTTTTTCAGGTGATTCATCATACCGTATAGAAACACAGTTGATTAATGGGTGTTAATTTTATATTCTGCTACTTTGCTGAATTTGTTTATGAGTTCTAGAAGTTTTCTGGTAATTTTTTTGGTCTTCTAAATATAGCTTATGTCATTAGCAAATAGGGATAGTTTGAGCTATTCTTTTCCTATTCATATCCCTTTAATTTTTTTCTTTTGCCTAACTGCTCTGGCTAGAGTTTCAAGGAATATGTTCAATAGAAGTGGAAAAAGAGAAGACATCCCTGTCTTGTTCCAGTTTTTAGAGGGAATACTCTTAACTTTTCTCAATTTAAAATAATGTTGGCCTTGGGTTTTATGCATATAGCTTTTACAACACAGAGGTATGTTCCTACTATACCTAGTATTTCCAGAATTTTAAACATGAATGGATACTGTATTTGGTGTAATGCTTTTTCTGCATCTATTGAGGTAATTATGTGTTTCTTGTCTTCACATCTATTAATTTGGTGCATTACATTGATTGTATTCTGTATGTTGAACCAATCTTGTATCACAATGAAACCCAATTGATCATGATGCACTGTCTTTCTAATGTGTTTTTGTATTTGATTTGCTAGTATTTTATTAATAATTTTTTCATCTATATTCATTGGGGTTATTGGTTTTAAAGTTTTCTGTCCTTGATGTGCCTTGGTCTGGTTTTGGTATCAGCGTTCTAAGAGTTTCATAGAAGGAGTATGGATCAGTTCCCTCCTTTTTCATTCCATGGAATAATTTGAGCAGGATTGGTGTCAGTTCTTCTTTAGAGATATGGCAGAACTCAGCTAAAAATCCATCCAATCCTGGGCTTTTCTTTGTTGGTAGGCTTTTGATGTCATCTTCAATTTTATTACTTGAAATTGATCTGTTTAACTTTTCCATGTCCCCCTGATTCACTTTGGGTAGGTTATATGTCTCTGGTAATTTGTCAATGTCTTCAAGATTTTCTGTATTATCACAGTATAAGTTTTAAAACTATTGGAATCCATTATTGGTGGGCATATGGCTACTTATCTGCTTTCTTTTTTTCATTATTTTTTAAGCTACCAGGAAGCTTATAGAATAATTTTATATTAAAAAACCAATGGGTCTTTTATTTTTTTGCATTTCCCATTTTATTTGCCAATTCTGTTATATACTGTAGGTATCCATAAAAGAATACAAAAAATATAGGGCAGATTTTTCCAATGTGGCTATGTCATATATCCTAGTAGAAATAATATATTTATTAAAAAAATGATTTATACTTAGTAGATTTTAAAAAATTTGTCAGTGTCTTGAAGATGAAAAATAAAATCATAAAAATAAAAATTACATTTAACTATAGTGACATTTTACAGACATCAATTTAACTCCTGCTAAGAGTTTTAAAAATTACTCTATTTATATCAGTACATCTTTATTTAAAAGCTATGTACTGAATTTCACAAGTGCTCATATGATATTAGAGTGCCACAAATCACATATACAAAATTGTTTTATAGCTTCCTGTGGAAACCAAGATGCTTTCAGTATCCATTTTCCAAAGAAGAATTAATAAGCAGGCTGTTTCACAGAATATATAATAAGGCTCTAAAAAAGATTACTGGTCTTATCATGGCAATCTAATATAATCAAAAGAGTAAATAATCAGAACTTTCTGTTATTTATATATCATTGTCTAATTAAAATTCTTGCCAAATCAGCTTTTAAAACAGTACTTTAAAATAGCATATACCCTGGGCATGATGTTGAATACCTATAATCCCAGCAATTTGAATGACTGAGTCAGTAGGATTACATGTTTAAGGCCAACCTTAAAACTTAGCAGGACTCTATCTTAGAGTTAAAATAGGGCTGGGAATGTAGCTCAGTGTAAAACACATCCAGTTTCAATCCCTAATATGGGGAGGGTGGGGGAAAAAAGCAAAAGAAAAGAAGGAAAAATAGTATATAGGAGTCTTCTGAATGAATACCTGGATTTTTTTGTCAGATCTAACTATATTTGAAAGCATTCACCTCAGTAACTTTGATGCTGCCTTTGATAGGCATGTTTTTCAAAGAAGTGGAAAGTAATATTGGATAATATTGATTCTTTATCACTTGATTCTTCATTTCATTGAATATTTACATTAAGATTTCAGTCTCTAGAAGAGAGTATTATCTGATTTACAGTTAACAGCCTCTACATGCTTAAAACTTTTGGATGATACCCTATTGTTCTTAGGATTAATTACAAACTGCTTGCTAATATATAACCTTGAATTTTAAATTGCAAGTTAATCTTTCTACATTGGCATATCTTTCCACTTTGTCACATCTTTCTCCTTTAACAATGAAACATTAATAAATTTGGAGAGCTAATTCTTTTTCTTCAGAAAATAAGATAAAACAGAAAACATAACTTCAGGGTAATAACAAATAGTAACATATAGATAAGCAATGAGCTAGACTATAGATAAATTGTTCTTACTATGTTAAATCCAACCCTTACTAGAAATTTTCCTATCATTCTTTTGAGGTTCAGGAAGTTTGATTGGTTTATCTTACAGTTTAAAAACAGTTACTATCAACAAATACTTTAAAGGATTATCATGTTTGAGGCAGTTTCCTAAGTTCTATAAATGTAGTAAGCTAGAGAATCAAGCATGAATATGTACTAATGAGTATAATAATCAGGCATATATAAAATACAGTGGGAACATTGAAGTTTTGGATTAATTTTGTGTATGCTTCTCTGAAAAAATAATAGAGAGTTAGTGGCCTTTAGTCCACAATATACTACCAGGTCCACTAGACTTTTTCAGTTTGTTTGTTTGTTTGTTTTAAAGAGAGAGGAGAGGAGAGGGAGAGAGAGGGAGAGAGGGAGAGAGAGAGAGAGAGAGAGAGAGAGAGAGAGAGAGAGAGAATTTTTTAATATTTATTTTTCGTTTTTGGTGGACACAATATCTTTATTTTTTCTTATGTGGTGCTGAGGATCGAATCCAGCGCCCCATGCATGCCAGGCGAGTGCATTTATCACTTGAGCCACATCCCCAGCCCTGACTTTTTCAGTTTTAAGTTTCTTTTTTGAGCATTTCTAAGATTATGTAAGGATTGATATTTTATAATATGTACTATTTTTTAAAGAGGCCTTCTACAGAGCCAAGAGAAAATTCCATTGTTTTTTTAAATATAAAATCATTCTATAGATTTGTGATTATCATGTACAGTTATTGGCCTCTTTTATAAATTTTGGATATATTTTTGTATCATAGTGGTCTTATTTTTCTCCTCTCTTGAAACACTTCTATTTTATTATTCTTAGAATTATTTTATCATTACTCACCAGCTATGCCTAATTCTCCATAAAGTCTTCAATAAATGGTACTGGGAAAACTGGATATCCACATGGAGAAGGCTAAATCTTTGTCCCTTTCTCTTACCTGAAATGTGTACATGTAAGATTTAAAAGTACTAGAGGAAAACAGCAGAAACACTTTAAGACATTTCTTTAGTCACTGAATTTCTGGAGAAGTCCCCAAAAGAACAGGAAACAAAATTGACAAGTGGGATAAGATCAGAAACCTTCACAGCAAAGGAAGTAGTTATCAGAATGAAAAGGCAGAGTGGGAGTAAATATTTTCCAGCTATTCATCTGATAGAAGGTTAATAGGCAGAATATATACGGAACTAAAAAAAAAAAAAAAAAAAAAAAAACCCAGTAAAAACAAGTCAGTTCCTGCTCTCATCTCCAGTAGCAGCCATTGTTATCATTTTTCACCATTGATTTGTTTTATCTGTTCTAGCATTTCATGCAAATAGACTCTTAGTATGTGCTCTTTGGGTGTGATTTTTCTCGGATTAATATTTTTGTAATTCATTCATGTTGCATGTATCATTACTTCCTCTTTTTTAATACTATTTCCATTATGTGAATGCTGTGGTTTGAAAGCCCCCTTCAAAAGTCACATTCAAATTTAGTTACCATTGTGTCTGTATTTAAAGGTGATAAGGTTCAGCTTTTATTGCTGTAATGAATTAGTCATCTTAGGAATGGGCTTCGAATAAAAAGGCTAAGTTCTAGCTTGACATTTTCTCTCTGTATTGTATATTTTCTTGCTTTTCTACCATGTTATGATGAAGAATGAGGCCCTCACCAGATGCCAGTGCCATGTGTTTGGACTTTGAAGACTTAAGCATGAATAAAACTACAGTAAGAATTATTATACAAGTGCTTTATGTATGTTTTGGTTTTTTTCTTTTTTCTATTTTTAAATAAATACTTAGGATTGAAACTATTGGGTCATAAGGAAAGTGGTTTTATAATACTATTTTTCTATAATAAATAAGTGGTTTTGTATAACAAGGTTTTGTAGTAATTTTTTACAAAATTGGTTTTACTGTTTTCTGCTCCCACCAAAAATGCTTGAGAATTCTAATTGCCCCACAACCTGTGTAACATTTAGATTTATCAGTCTTCTTAATTTTACTTGTTTTGTTGAATTTGTAGTAATATTGCATTATAGTTTTACTTTGAATTTCCTTTATGACTAACGATGTTGACTAACTCTATCCACCATCGTCATGAGCTTACTGGTTGTTTATGAAGATTCTTTTGTGAGGTGTTTGTTCATGTATTTTGTTATTTTTTGTTGAGTTATTTGGGCTTTTTTTTTCTTTCCCTTTTTTGGTTTTTTATTGATTTTTAGGAGTCCTTTTTGAATGCCAGCTCCTTGTCAGATATGTGATTTGTGAATATTTTCTCTCAATTTGTAACTTACCTATTCATTTTCTTAATGGAATGTTTTTGATAACTAAATTTAATTTTGATTATTTTTTTTAAAGTGAGAGAGAGGAGAGAGAGAGAAATTTTTTAATATTTATCTTTCAGTTTTTGGTGGACACAACATCTTTATTTTATTTTATGTGGTGCTGAGGATTGAACCCAGTGCCACACGCCTGCCAGGCGAGTGCGTTACTGCTTGAGCCACATCCCCAACCCCTTGATGAATTCTTAATTTACCAATTTTTTCAATTAATATAGTTTTGAATTCCAGTCTAAGAAATTGTAGCCTACCCCACAACTAACAATAAATTTTTTGTTTTCTTCTGGAAGTTTTATGTAGATATATGACTCATTATTGTCATTGTCATATCATCATCATCATCATCATCATCATCTGTAATCAAGGAGTCAATTAGCAATAATAAATTGCTTTTGATTGTTATGACGCTTTAATCTTTTGTAATATAGAACTTTATTCATTTTTTTCTCTTTTTAAATCTTTCATACATTGGCATTTTTGAGGAATCTTGATCATTTGTTCTGATGAATGTCACAGTTTGGATTTGATATTTATCTCCTTATGTCAGATACAGGTTAAGCAATTTTGAAAGGAATAGTACCATATGTTATCACTATTTCATATCAGTTGATGATTTTAAATGTTTACTTCTTTAAGATTCTATATACCTGATTCCTCAAACATAAAGTTATCTTTTTTTTTCTTCCATTGCAACTCAAAATGTTTTCTGGATTAATGTCCTTTAGAATGCTTCTCTTACAACCACTCACCCAGTGTTTTAACATCCACTGAAAACTATTTCCTATATTAGTTATTACTCTGGAGTTTACAAAATGAAAATTTGTTAATTTTATCATTGTTTCTACAGTTATTGGCATTCTTCTATTAGGGAGAGATTTTTGTTTCTCCTGACTTTTAAAAATATTAATAGCAGTGTTTAGTCATGAATCCTATTTTGAAAAATTATGTATTTTATAACCTATTCCTGCCATTGTTTATTCTGATATTTAAATTGTTCCCATTGATCCGAAGATCCTTTTTGAGATGCTCTTATTTTTTAATATCTTCTCTATCAATGCTTAAACACTTTTCTTTTTATTACAAGATGATATTCCCACTTCACTTCATGTTTTTGTTTCTGCTCCATCCCTGGAATCATATATTTCTCCAGGGTCCTAAATATTCTCATTGCTACTGGGTATCTTGGATCCTTGTCTTTTATAGTAGACACAGCTAATAAACTAATAATTAAAAGAATATAAAAATCACGATTTCATCCTGGTTACAATCCAAGTGCTTGCTTCTGCTGCATATACACTAAAATTGGAATGATAGAGAAAACTAGCATGACCCCTGCACAAGGATGACATGCAAATTCGTGAAGCAGTCCATGTTTTTGTTTTGTTTTGTTTTGTCTCAGTTGGTCATTTAAGTTTATTAGTAAAATACTGATTAATGATAACAATGCATTGTAAAATCTTCAGAAGGAAAGGAAAATGTTTTGTGGACCATTGTTTAGTGTGTATAGTACTTTTAAGTTATTAGTTTTAAAAATCAGTACTTTAAAAATTTTTTATTTGTTATATATAACAGCAGAACGCATTACAATTCATATTACACATATACAGCACAATTTTTCATATCTCTGATTGTACATCAAGTAGAGTCACACCATTTGTGTCTTCATACATGTATTTAGGTAATGATGTCCATCTCTTTCCACCGTCTTTCCTACCCCCACGCCCCTTTTCTTCTCCTCCCTCTCCTTTGCCCTATCTAGAGTTCATCTGATACTCCTATGCCCTCCTCCCAAACCACATTATGAATCACCATCCTTAAATCAGAGAAAACATTCGCCATTTACCTGAAATTGCCATGATTTTATTCTCTCTTAATGCTGAATAATATTCCATTGTGTATATATTCCAAAGTTTCCCTATCCATTCATCTACTGAAGGGCATCTGGATTGGTTCCAAAATTTAGCTATTGTGAATTATGCTGCTATAAACATTAATGTGGCTGTGCCCCTGTAGTATGCTGTTTTTAAGACTGCCTTTTCTATTTCTAAGGAATGTCATTGGGATTTTGATTGGAATTGCATTAATCTGTGCAGTGGTTTTGATCATTTAGTATGGTCATTTTAACAATATTAATTCTGCCTGTCCAAGAACAAGGAACATCTTTCCATCTTCTAAGGTCTTCTTTTATTTCTTTCTTTAGCGTTTTATAGTTTTTGTTGTAGAGGTCTTTCACTTCTTTCGTTGATTCCCAAGTTTTTTTCTTTTTTTTTAGGCTATTGTAAATGAGGTCATTTTCCGAATTTCCCTCTCAGAGGATTTGTCACTGATATACAGAAATGCCTTTGATTTATGGATGTTGATTTTATTTCCTTCTACTTTGCTGAATTCATTTACTAGTGCTAGAAGTTTTCTGGTGTATTTTTTTGTGTCTTCTAGATACAGAATCATATCATTGGCAAAAAAGTGCTAATTTGAGTTCTTCTTTTCCTATCTGTATCCCATTGATTTCTTTTGTCTGTCTAATTGCTCTGGCCAGTGTTTCAAGAACTATGTTAAATAGAAGTGGAGAAAGAGGGCATCCCTGTCTCGTTCCAGTTAAAGTCAGTACTTTTTAATGAGATCAACTTGACCCAAAATCTGTCACATAATTTTGAGACCCATTAAAACAAAAGGTTAATGAGAAAAAAATTACAATCCAACATCACAGGATCTTTCTTCTCCTCCTCTTTCTCCTCCTCCTCCTCCTCTTCCTCCTCTTCCTCCTCTTCTTCCTCCTCCTCCTTCTTCCTCTTCCTCTTCTTTTTTTCCCCCTTTCTAATATTTGTATCTTCTTTTTTCACAGATAAAAGCCTGACTCCCAGTAGCACAGTGTTGTTACTCATTTGTTTAAATCTACTAAACATACAAAATAATTTTATTGTTATTGTACTTGTAATAAATTTCACAAGTGAAATTCAGGAGTTCTTTGCACTTAAAATATACGACACTAAAGGTACACAGTTGAAATAATGTGCTCAAGAATCATTTAGATCATTTATCTTTCTTTCTTTTGTATCATTAGAATAAAATTTTGAACCAGCTGGGTCTGTTTTTATTCCATTTTTTCCTTTTCATCTTAACATTTTTTATGTTACATTGTTCAAATATTCAAACTACAGTAGAAAATACTCTCAGAAACATTTCAATTTTTCCTTTTCCATTCCAACTTATGTTTTTGTGTCTTCTCTGTAGGGAGCCACCTTCAGTTTTTGGTTTATCCTTTCTGTGTCTTTTTGCAGAAATATGGCGATATTTGTAAGTTTCTGGCTTCTTACCTATTTGAAAACAGTTTCAATAACCTTTTCCACCTTCCATTTTACCACCTACTTTTAATCCCAGAAATAACTCCAAATGAAATTTGTGGAGATTTTCCATATATTGTACAATTTCATAAAAGTCCACATTGTAGAGATAGGAGTAATTATTGTTTTCTATCCCCAGTGTTTTGATTTGCAAATATAAGTGAGTAGTCTTATGTGGATGCTTCTATATTGTTGGAAATATCTGGGTAAATTCCCAGCAGTCCAATTAGGGTCAGATATAATGATATGTACTTTTAAAATTAATGGTAAAATTAGAAGGTACAGCTTTTTTGTACTCTTAGAAGGTACAGTATTTTGTACTCTCAAAAGTAATGTATGAGATTGCATGTTTGTACACAGCTTCACACAAAAGGAAAGAGAGTAACTTTGCCAAGCATTCCAATTTTTGCAATTTTATAGGTAAATAATGGTATCTCAGTTTAGTTTTATTAAATTTCTGTTTTTTTTTTGGTGAGTGAAGATAAAATGTCATTTTATATACTTAAGTGCTATTTGAATATACTTAGGTAATGTTTTTAGTTATTTTCTCCCTTTTAAATTTTTAAATATAATTTAAATGTTAAGGATATTAACCCTCAATCTATGATGTGCTTAAAATAATTTCTCTTCATTTGTTATTTGTCTTTTAAATGAATTCTTGGAATGCTTTGGTCTTATAACTGGAATAAACACCCTTTGGTCATAGTGTATAGTTTTTCTTATATATTGCTGAATTCTTTGACAAATATTTTTTTAAGGCTCTTTAGGGTCTATATTCATGTGAGAAATATTTCATGAGAGTTTTTGGGTTTTTGTTCTGTACTTGTTTGATATCTGCATAAGGATAATAATAGCTTTGTAAAATCAATTTAGATGTATTCACTCCTTATTTTCTAGAAGAAAGGAACTGGAATTATTATGAATTTTTCTTAAAATTTTTGCTAGGATTTTTAGTGAAACCACCTGTTTCTGAAGTTTCTTCTGTGGGGGAGGGATTTAAAATATACATTTAGTTATTTTAATAATTGTAGGATTATTCAGATTATCTGTTTGGTATGGGGTGAGTATTGGTAGTTTGTTGTTTTTTCTGAGAAATTTGTCCATTTTCTTTAGGTTAATAAATTTATGTTTATACAATTACTTACAGCATTCCCTTTTTATTTCTTTGATTTCTATAGTTGGTAGTGATAAATCTCCTGTTTCATTAGTGATATTGGTCTTTTCTTTTTTCTTTGTTTGTCTTCTAAGGGATTTTTCAATGTTATTGATTTTTTCTCAGAGCTCTTTGTTTTATTGACTTTTGTCTATTGTTTTATGTTTTCAGTTTCTTTCATTTGTGCCTATTTGTTGTTGTTGTTGTTCTGCTTGATTTGGTTTTATTTTGCTCTTCGTTTTTCTAGGTTCTTACTCTTGTATTATTCATTTAAGAATAATCCTGCTTTCAAAAATATATTTGTTCCTATAAATTTTTTCCAACAATACTATTATTCTCTTACCCAAATATTTTTTTTTTGTATTTCATTTTTTTCATTTGTTCATTTTAGTTATGTATGACAGTAGAATATATTCTGACATATCATACTTACATGGAGCATAACTTTCCATTTTTGTGGTTGTACATATTGTGGAGTTACATTGCTTATATATTCATGTATGAACATAGGAAAGTTATGTCCAATTCATTCTACTCTCTTTCCCATTCCCATGTGCCGCAGTCTGGATGGGCATAATTCAGGAGCCACTTGTCAAAAGAAAGGAACTTTATTTTTGGAACCACACACGCCAAACAAAACAGCTCCTCAGGAAAAAACCTTCAGAGCCCAACTGCCACCACCGGCTTCCCACAAGCCTCTCCCACACCCACCAGCCTCTTCACCTCCCACAATCCTCCTGCTCTTGAGGCCGATTGGCTGGGTCGCATGGGCGGAGCCAAAAAAGTCCCCCAATGAGCAGCTCTGTGGTCTGAAAGGGCAGGGAAACAGCCCAATGAGCATCACCGCAGAGGAGCCAATCAGCTAGATGTTGCTAGATGTTGCTGGGGCCGCTGTGAGCCAATCATCAGCTGGTAGTCTGAAAGGGCAGGGAAACAGCTCAATGAGCATCTCCAATGAGCATCACCACAGAGGAGCCTATCAGCTAGATGTTGCTGGGGCTGCTGTGAGCCAATCATCAGTTGGCAGTCTGAAAGTTTGCTGGGGCCCCTTCAGCTGTGGCTGTCAACACCCATGCCCCCTCCATTTTTCCTACTCCTCCTGGTCCAATCCAGTGAATCTCCACTCCTCCCTCCCCTTGCCCTATTGTATGTCACCATCCACATATCAGAGAGAATATTGGTCTTTGTGTTTTTAGGATTGGCTTATTTTACTTAGCATGATAGTCTTCACTTTCTTCCATTTGCTTGCAAATGCCATAATTTCATTCTTCTTCATGGATGAGTTAGATTTCATTGTGCGTATGTATCACATTCTCTTTATACATTCATCGGTTGAAGGGTACCTAGGTTGGTTCCATAGATTAGCTGTTGTGAATTGAGCTACTATAAACGTTGATGTGGCCCTGTCTGTATAGTATTCTGTATTTAAGACCTTTGGGTATATGCCGAAGAGTAGGATAACTGGGTCAAATGGTGGTTCCATTCCATGTTTTCTGAGGAGTCTGTACACTGTTTTCCAGAGTGGTTGCACCAATTTGCAATACCACCAGCAATGTATAAATACACTATTTTCCCACATCCTTGTCAACATTTATTGTTACTTGTATTTTCAATGATTGCTATTCTGACTGGAATGAGGTGGAATCTCAGCATCATTTTACTTTGCATTTCTCGAATTGCTAATGATGTTGAACGTTTTTAAAATATATTTGTTGACTATATTTCTTCTTCTGTGATGTTTCTGTTCAGTTCTTTTGCCCATTTATTGCTTGGGTTATTTGTTTTCTTGGTGTTAAGTTCTTTGAGTACTTTATATATTCTGGAGATTAATGATCTGAGGTGCAGGTGGCAAAGATTTACCCCCATTCTCTATGCTCTCTGTTCATGTTCTTGATTATTTCCTTTGCTGTGAAGAAGTTTTTTAGTTTTATACCATCCCATGTATTGATTCCTGATTTTACTTCTTTCACTTTAGTAGTCTTTTTCAAGAATTTAGTTACTAAACTGACAAGATGGAGATTTCAACTTTTTCTTCTAGTAGGCACATGGTATCTGGTCTAATGCCTAGAGTTGTGTTTTGTGCAGGATGAAAGAGGGGGGTCTAATTTCATTTTGTAACTTATGGATTTACAGTTTTCCCTGCATTGTTTATTATTTTGATGCCAATACCATGCTGTTTCTGCTACTATAGTCCTGTAGTATAATTTAATTACCCAAATTTTGATAGGTCAATTATTTACATTTTCATTGGTTTCTTTGTGTGTGTGCGTGTGTGTGCATGCGTGTGTGTTTTGTAGTTTTAGATGTTCTTTTGGATACCTGGATTATTGAGAAGTATATTATTTAGTTCTAGGTTTTGAGGATTTTGTTATCTTTCTGTTATTAATTCCAGTATTTCAATTATTTAAAATTATTGACACATGTTTCAAGGCCCAGATGGTATATCTTTGTATAAGTTGTCAAGGCATTAACTTTGTATTCTTTGCTGGAGTGCTCTTTAAATGTTAATCATATCCTGGTGGTTAATGATATTTTGACTTCTCCTGTATCTTTGTTGATTTTATATATAGTTTTAATTTTTAGGAGCGGAGTGTTGACACCTGTAATTGTAGTTTGGATTCTTTCTTTTTTTAGTTTTATCAGTTTTTGCCTAAAGTACTCTGCAGCTTTGTTGTTTGGTGAATACACCTTTGTGATTGCTGTGTCTTCTTGGTTTATTAACCCTTTTATCATTATATATATTTATTCACTCTAACTCTGGTAATTTTCTTTGTTCTGAAATCTATTTTATCCAATAGTAATATAGCTCCTCTTGCTTTGTTATGTGTACATGGTATATCTTTTTCATTGTTTTTTTTTTTTTGAACATCATGATTATTTTTATGAATTTTTTTTGGAGAACATTTATTTGGGTCATGCTTCTAAATTCATTCTGCTAATTTTTGAGTTTTAATTGATGTATGGGCATCTTTTGTATTGATGTAATTATTGATGTATAGGGGCTTAAGTCTGCTATTTTATTTTCTTGTTTACTATTGTTCTCCTTTTTGTTTCTCTGATTTATTTTTCTTTCCTTCCTGTGGTTATTTCAACCTTGTCAGGAATTCTGTATTTATCAATAATATGTTTGAGTGTATCTGCTTTTATAGTGATTGCTTAATGGTTAAGGATTATATTGTGTGTGTATAAAATGTTCTTAAAGTGAAATGTGAAACTTATCTCCCTTTATGTCTCATTATTCCTCCCATCTATAATACAATTGTCTGAAATTTTTCCATGTAATTCTATAACTGTGTCAGATACTTAAAATTCTTTCTTTAGCATTCAAATATAAAATACCAAGATGAGTATATAGATGAATATTGTCTTTTTTTTTAAACCCACGTATTTGCTTCGTAGAATCCTTACTCCTATCTTCTATTCTAAGGTTCCTTGTTATTACTATTTTTTTGTTTATGTTTAAGGATATTTTTCATGTACATTCTTTTAGTGTACTTTTTCTGGTGACAAATTTCCTTTGTTAATCTTCTTCTAAGTCAATTTTTCCCCCTTTCTAGAGCATATTTTTATTCAATATAATATGTGGGTTCACAGTACTTTTATTTGAATACTTGAAAAAATGCTTCCTTCTGGTCTTCCTAGTTTCTGATAAGAAATTTTCTATCATTTGACTTGTTTTTCTTCTTTAGGATTAGTGCCGTTCCTTTGGTGCTGTTTTCAAGATATTTTCTTTGCCTTTAGTTTTCATATTCTTAGCTGTGGCATATATCAACATGGATCTCATTAAGTTCAACTCTGTCTGAGGTTTGTTTGGCTTCTTGAAATTGTGTGTTTGTTTATTTCATCAAATTTGTGATATTTAAAAGCTATTATTCCTTCAAATACTTTTTTGGCCCATTGTTGTTCTTTGCAATAATGGGAATGTTGATCTTTTGTTATTGACTCACAGTTCTCTAATATTTTAAGTATGTAATTTTTTCAGTCTTCTTTTATTTTTTAGATTGGATAATTATTGTGCTATCTTCTAGTTCACTGATTTTTTTTTTCATGGCTTCTCCAATCTGTTGTTGTTTTCAATCTCCATTGAGTTTTGTATTTGCTATTGTAGTTTCCAGTTATAAAATTTCCACATAGTTCTCTGTATTTTCTGTTTCCTTGGACATTTTCTTTGCTGGGCCTTTCTGGTTTCTTAGATTTGTTTTGTTTTTTTTGGTTAGTGTTTACATGATTTTTTTTTAATGAAGCATTTTTGCTAAAATCTCTGTTAGATACATCTAATGTCTTTACTGTCTTGATATTTGCACATGTCAGTTTTGTTTTCTGCCTTTTATTTTGAGATTGTCTGGTTCTTTATTTGACAATCGATTTTTAATTGTAACTTGTACATTTGATGTATTATGTTATGTGATTGTGGACTTTACTTCAGTCTTATCTAGTCACTGGCTCATTTGCCCTATCAAGTAGGTAAAGGGAAAATGGCTCTGCTTCTATACTGCCAAATCAGATTTTCCAATTATACTCTTTGATAGTTGAGGTTGAGGGTTGAGGGCTGTATGTTACTATTGAGTGAACATGCTAGTCTGGCTCCTTGCTATGTCTTTACTTATTGTTCATTGGCAAGGATTGGTAGAACCTTTGTGGGGATTAAAGAAGATATTTGAGAGGTTTCACAAAGAACTTATATTTTGATGTAAATTCTGACCAGAAATGTAAAGAACATAAATCCATTAAGTACCTTCTTTGAAAATTCATGGACATGTGCTATACTCATGAATGCAGAAAAAAATTATAATATCACACAGCTCTTTTTCATAACTGGAAAGCTTACTTTGTTCCTAAGTACCTTGCTGTTACTGAGGCTGGCTTTGAACTCATGTTCCTCCTCACTCAACTAAGTTGCAAAAAGACCTCTACTTTCGAAATTACAGAACACTGAAGAAAAAAATTTAAGACACTAGAGGCTTGAAAGATGTCCCATGTTCATGGATCAGCAGAATTAATATTGCTAAAATTGCGTACTACCAAAAGTGACCTACAGATTCAAAATATCAATGACATTTTAAACAGACCTAGAAAAAACAATCCTAAAATTTTTATGGAAGCATTAGAGACCCAGAATATCCAAAGTAATTCTTGATGAACAACAGTTTTTGAGATACCAGAACTCAAAATATATTATAGAACCATAGTAACAAATACAGCATGATACTGGCATAAAAACAGACATGTATCCAACAGAATAGAATAGAGGACACAGATAAACCCACACATTTACAGTCATATGAACCTTGAAAAATGTGTCAAAAATATTTTTTGGGGAGGGAAAAAAGCCTCTTTAAGAAGTGGTTCTGAGAAAGGTGGATATCTATAGGAAGAAGAAAACTAGACAGCCTGTAGGGGGTGGGTGGATAGAGCTGAGGGGTGAGTAAGGACTGGTACACTGGCGGGGTTGAGTGGGAGGTGGGAGCCCTAGGTGGGACCAGGGAGTGGGCACCCCTGGGTCCCCTGAGTTGGCCGGATCCTGGGGCCTTGGGAGGTATACGTGAAGGGCTGTAACTGGGCCCTTTTTTCTATGCCTGCCTGGCAGAGGGGCTGTGCAGGATATGTCTCCTTGCAGTGGAAACCCTGGGCATTCTCTGGAACTGTTTTGGGTAAGACATTTCTCCACATGAAGAGCCAGAAAAAGGTGGAGGTGACAGAAATTGAACTTTTAAATCAAGTCCTCAGCACACCTCTTAACATCTCAAGAACACTAAAATTTCTTAGAAAATATGTGGGGATTGAAATCATGTTCACCAGAACTTGGGGATTGTCATAGATGTGGCCATAAACTTTTCCTAAGATAAGTGTGATTGGATGAACTCTGCTCAGAGGAGGTCTGTACAAGAAGGTGATGCTGGAGAACTACTGGAATCTGGTACTGGTAAATGTAAACTACTGGTTTACATTTCTAAACCAGATGTGATCTCCTTCCTGGAGCAGGAGAAGGAGCCATGAATGATACAAAGAGAAATAGCCAGTGGCCTGTGCCCAGACCCAGAGTGTGTGTGGTTGATCAGGGAATTATCTTCAAATCTGGACATATATGAGTCAGTAATAACGGAAAGACTTACAAGCTGTGGCCTTGAATGGTGCACATTAGGGGAAGACTAGAAATGGGAGACTTACTTGAGAGAGAGCTAGTAGGTCAGAAGACACATTCTAGGCAAGAAAAAGTCACTCGTGTAAATATCCTTCTTGAGAAAAGAGACCATTCTACCAAATTCAGGACAAATTTTTATTTGAATATGTTATCTAATATAATAGAGATTTTCCCCATGGGTGAAAGTATATATAATTTTGATACAGATAAGAAAACACCTTTCATTCTAAAAAACACAGCAAGTCTAGGGAGATAAGAAACTTTTGAAACTTACTGTAAGGAATGCAGCAAAGCCTTCAGCCATATTGCCCATCTTACTCTGCATCAGAGTAATGACCATGAGAAAACTTTTAGTGAAATTTTGACTCTTACTCTTCATCAAAGAATTTGTACTGGAGAAAGACTCTTGAGGTGTGCTGAATGTGAGAAGGCCTTCAGCCAGAACCCTCAACTTACGCAACACCAGAGTGTACACACTAGAGAAAAGCTGTACCCTTGCAAGCAGTAGCCAGCTCACACATGTAACTCAGCACTAGGGTTCACATGTTTGGAATCTGGGAATGCCTTTGGTAACTGTTTATCCCTGCCTCATCACCAGAGGATCCTCTTCAGAGAAAAGATCCTACGAATGCAGAACGCTCCCCTCATATATCATTGCCGGAACTATCACATGGAGGGAAGCCTTTTGACTGTATTGATTGTGGGAAAACATTCACAGATCACATAGGGCTCATCCAGCAAAAGACAATCCATATTGGAGAGAGGTCTTACAAATGCAGCATGTGTGAGAAGGCTTTTAACTGCAGCTCATCCTTGACCATGCATCAGAGAATTCACACAGGAGAGAAGACTTGTGAATGTGCCACCTTCAGCCATTGAGGCTTGCTTAGGCTTCATCATAGGGTTCACACGAAGAGAAGCCCTGCAAATGTAAGGAATATGGGAAAGCCTTCCTGCAGAGCACATCTCACCTATAACCAGATAATTCATACTGGTGAGAAACCATACGAATGCAAGGACTGCAGCAAAGCCCTCAGCCAGAATGCATACCTGGCACAACATCAGAAAATACACACAGGGAAAAGTCTTACCATTGCCAGGCGTGCAGCAAGGCCTTCAGTCATATTGCATACCTCATTCAGCACCAGAGGATGCATACTTGTGAGAAGCCTTTTGCATGTGAGCAGGGCGGGAAGGCTTGAGTGATGGCTCCTTTCTTGTTCAGAACCAGAGAGTGCACACTGGCAAAAATCCCTATGGGTGTATTGAGTGTGGGAAGGCATTCAGAGAGCATGCCTGATCTGTCATAAACAATGTCATACTGGTGAGAAACCTTATAAGTTTAAAGTTTGAGAAAGCCTTTAGCCATTGTAAATTCCTGACTCTTCATCAGAGAATTCCTACGGGAGGGAAACCTTACTGTAAGGAATGCAGGAAAGCTTTCAGCCAGATTGCCCATCTTACTCTACATCAGAGAATAATAATGCATTTGGGAAGGCCTTTAGGCAGGGTGGGCATCTTTCCCACCATCAGTGCATACACTCTGGAGCAGTCCTCAGTCCTTCTTCCTCCTCACTCCATTGCCACCAGTTCCTGTGGAGTCAGCCTTCTAAAATGGTGCTAGACTGCCATTTTCCAGTCTATGTCCATTCATTATGGTCCACTACTCAATTTCAGTTTGACTTCTACAGCATGAAACTATTCCAGCTTAATTTTTTAAAATAAAAATAATCTTCATGTTTCTTTTCCGCTAAAGAGAGAGAGAGAGAGAGAGAGAGAGAGAGAGAGAGAGAGAGAAACTAGAGTCCTATCTTGAGAGATAGGTGTGCAGTGTGCAGTCACCCTATGAGAAAATCAATTTTAAGAAGATCAAAGACATAAGTATAAAATTTTAATCTGTTAAAAGGAAATGGGAAAACACTTCAAGATATAGGCATAGGCAACAACTTCCAGAATAGACTTCTATAGTTCAGGAAATAATAGTAATAATCAAGAAATGGATTGCATCAAATTTAAACTCTCCTTGCCCAGCAAAGGAAACACTTAACTGAGTGAAGAGGTTATGTACAGAGCTGGAGAAAATAATGCTAACTATTGTTTCAACAGAGGAATAATATCTAGAATATATCAAGAACTAAAAACAGAAAGTAAGACAAACAAACAAACCCCCCCCCCAAAAAAAAACCCAATCAGTGAATTGGCAAATGAATTCAACAGATTCTTCTCAATCTAAGTACAAATAATCAATGATTATATGAAAAAAAATTTCAAAATCTTTAGCCACCAGGGAAATGAATCAAAACTACATTGAAATTCAATCAGAATGACATCCATCAAGATACTAATGGCAATTAATGCTGCAAAAATACAGGGAAAAAGGAATTCCTACACCTTGTTGGTAGAAATGTACATTAGTACAGCCACTATGGAAATTGGTATGAAGGTTCGTAAAAAAGCTAAAAATAGAACCACTGTATAATCCAAGTATGCTAGTCTTTGTTGTATAATCAAAGGAATTATTGTCAGCATACAATGGAGATGCCTGAATAACCATTGTTGGGGCACAGTTTTTACTGTATTGTCTGTTGTGATATTGCCTTTTTCATCACATAGGCTGGTAATTTGATTTTTCTCTCTCTTTTTCTTTTTTAGTGTAGCTAAGGGTCTGTGAACTTTATTTAGTTTTTCAAAGAACTTGTTTTGTCAAGTTTTTCAATTTTTTCTTTTGTTTTGATTTCATTGAATTCATCTCTAAATTTTAATTATTTCTTGCCTTCCACTGCTTTTGCTGTTGATTTTTTTCTTCTTATTCTAGGGCTTTGAGATGTAATGTTAAGTCAGTTATTTGTTGACCTTTTCTTCTTTTAAGGAATGAACTCCATGCAGTGAACTTTCCTCTTAGTACTGCTTTCATAGTGTCCCAGAGATTTAGATGTTGTTTCTATGTTCTCATTTACCTCTAAGAATTTTTAAATTTCTTCCTTGATGTCTTCTCTAACCCATTGTTCATTCAGTAGTATATTGTTTAGTCTCACAAGGTGTTGGAGTAATTTTTATTTTGTCATTGCTGAAACTGATCCAATTTCATTCCATTATGATCCGATAAAATGTATGGTAGTATCTCTATTTTTTTGTAGTTGCTAAGAGTTGCTTTGTGGTATAATATATGCTCTATTTTAGAGAAGGATTCATGTGCTACTGAGAAGAAATTGTATTCTCTTGTTGAAGGATGAAATATTCTATATATGTCAGTGAAGTCAAAGTTATTAATTGTATTATTGAGATCTATAGTTTTTTTTTATTCAACTTTTGTTTGGAAGATCTATCTAGTGGTGAGAATGGTGTGTTAAAGTCACCCAAGAGTATTTTGTTGTAATCAATTTGAACCTTGAACTGAGAAGAATTTGTTTGATGAACATAGTTGCTCTATTTTGGGGGGCATATATATTTGTGATTGTTATGTCTTGTTGGTGTATGGTTCCTTAAGCAGTATGTAATGTCCTTCTTTATAACCTTTTGATTATTTTGGCTTGAAATCTACTTTTTTCTTTTTTTGATACGAGGATGGAAACCCCTGCTTGCTTCTGCAGTCTGTGTGAGTGGTATGATTTTTTTCCCAACCTTTCACCTTCAGTCTATATATGTTTATTCCTATGTTTATTCCTATCAGATGAGTCTCCTGGAGGCAGCGTATTGTTGGGTCTTTTTTAAAAAATCCAATATGCTAGCCTATGTCTTTTGATTGGTGAGTTTAAGCCATTAACATTCAGGGTTATTATGGAGACATGGTTTGTATTCCCAGTATGTGTTTATTTTTGTTATTTAAGTTGACTTGATTTTCTTCTTTGATTAGTTTTTCCTTTAGGGTACTACCTCTCTCTGTTGATTTTCATTGTTTTTCATTTCCTCTTCATCGAATATTTTTCTAATGATATTTTGTAGTGCATGTTTTCTAGCTGTAAATTCTTTTAACTTTTCTTTATCAAATGTAAAGCTTACTTTTGCTGGATACAAAGAAGATTCTTGGTGGGCATCCATTTTTTTTCGGAGCTTGATATATATTGTTCCAGGATCTTCTTTTAGGGTCTGTGTTGAAAAATCTGCCGTTATCGTAATTGGTTTTCCCCTATATGTAATCTGATTCTTTTTTCTTGTTACTTTTAAAGTTCTCTGCTCATTCTGTATGTTGGGCATTTTTAATATTATGTTCCTTGGTGTGGATCTGTTGCTATTTTGTACATTCGGCATTCTGTAGGCTTATTGAATTTGGATTTCTAATTCATTGTTCATGTTTGGAAAGTTTTCTGATATTTCATTGAATAGATTGTTCATTTCTTTAGTTTGGACCTCTATGTCTTCCTGTATCCCAATAACTCTTAAATTTGGGCTTTTTATGCTATCCCATATTTCTTGAATGTTCTGCTCATGGTTTCTTACCATTATCACTGTGTGGTCTACGTTCTTCTCAAGATTATATATTTTTTCTTCATTGTCTGATGTCCTATCTTCCAAGTGGTCTACTCTGTTGATGATGCTTTCATTTGAGCTTTTAATTTGGTTTATGGTTTCTTTCATTTCAAGAATTTCTGTTTGTTTGTTTATTTGTTTTTTAGAACCTCTATCTCCCTGTTGAGGTGATCTTTTGCTTCCTGTATTTGTTTATGTAGCTCTTTGTCAAAGTGGTTTTTCACTGCCTGTATTTGTTCTCTTATATCTTCCTTGAGTTCACAGAACATTTTAATCATGTACATCCTGAAATCTTTCTCTGTCGTTTTTTCTACTGTGACTGCCAATGATTTTAATAATGTGGTGTCTTGATTTATTTGGGGCACTTACTTCCCTTGTCTTTTCATATTGCTTCTATGTCTTCCTTTCCACCTCTGTGGGTCTGGGGTTTATTGTTTTTACTCTATAGCTTTGTAGTGCTATTATAGGGTTCTAAGACTTGTCCTTTATGGGGGAGGACAATGTTAACAGATCCCAATATCAACAGTATACCATCCATGAACCATTTGTTATTATTAAGATGTTTACAGTTTAGTCTCAATGTACAGGAATGTTGGATTCAATTATTATCTATAGTATAATCTGTAGTTTTTTTAATAGGGTTTAAATTTTCTGACCATGGACAATGATTTGGGGGTGGGGAGTAGGACAATATTCTGAGGAGGTAGGAAGTAAGGATATAAGTCATGTGTGTGTGTGTGTGTGTGTGTGTGTGTGTGTGTGTATATATATATATATATATATATATATATATATATCTTAGGAATTGTGAAAGAGAAATCTAATGAAGAGGGTTAGTAGCAACAGAATAGACAGGATGTAATTTAGGGTAGACAAGTATGTGGGAAGACAGAAGAGTACATAAAATAAGCACACATATGTATTTAGAAAAATATGGGATGGAGGGGAGAAAGAACAATTAATGAGGAAAAAAGGAAGGGCATATATAACCCTCCATGTTATATTATTCAGATGACTTGGTCCTCAAAATCCTATTTTATGCAATGTTCTTGATTTACATATGTTGGGGATGTGAGGGCTGCTGGATAGAGGGGTAGAAGAAAAAAAATACTTGAAGGAAGAAACCAGGATTGTTGCTAAATATTGAGATCTGTATCTTCCCTACTTCTCTTCTCATCTAGTAGGTGGGGTTGTCTGTTGTAAGCTGGTGTCTTTGCCCTCAGGATGGTGGAGTTAACCAGTGTGGGAAGGCTGGTCCTAGTGCAGGGCTCCTGGAAGCGGGGAGTGGCACCTGCCAGTCCCTGCAGGGAGACTGCACCTCACGGGTCTCTTTTTAGGACCACTTGTATGACTTAAGCCCTGGTACTATCTCCCTATCTTGCCTGGAGATTTCCGAGATCCTGGTGTCTCTGTTGGCTCCAAACCTTAGCCCCATCTCCCTCTCCCTTAGAAGTTCCCAATTGAGGGAAGTCTCATTCGGTGGCTACCATGGGCAGAGCCCTGGTCACATTGTTCACCTATCCAACTGAGAGTTGTTTTTAGTTGGGCAGTTAGTGTGTTGGGTTACACCACAGGGGAGAGAGAGGAGTTGGAAACCTGGTACCTGGCCAGCTGGAGATCCAATCTGGGAGCTGCTCCCACATAATATGGTGATGGGGGTGAGCCAAGATGGAGGCATCCTGCTTCCAGTGCCAGTGTGTTGGGTTGAGTGGGGGGGAGCCAGGCAATGACATTGTGTTATGGGTAGGTAGCAGCTGAGTGCCCTGCATGGGAGCAGAGCGAAGTCTGGGAGTTCTGTAGAGGTGCTGATAGGTGATTCCGCGAATGCACTTGGGAACCCTAGTTGGCTAGAATTTCGGGCTTTCGATGTCTGAAGTCAGGAGTCTGGAGTCCTCCTTGAACCCTGAGGCTCAGAGCTCTGTGTGGGGTCACAGCGTTGGTGATTTCTGTGGGAAATAGCTGTATAGGGGTCCTCTAACACTCTCCGAGATGCAGTATTCTGAATAGGTGAGATCTGGATTACGGAGTGACATAGAATGCTTCTCTTGATGATTTTCTACCTGCTGAATTATTTTTATTTCTGATAGAGGAGTGTTGAAATCTGAGTATAGTAATGTGTTCATCTATTTTTCCTCAAAATTCTATTAGTTTTTGCCTCATATATATTAACCTTGTTTACTGCATACATGGTAGAGATTGGTATATTTTGGAATATAGATCCCTTTGGCGTATTGTAGTGCTCCTCTCTATCCCTATCCACTATCCCTGGTTTTAAATTTGCTTTGCCTTAAGTAAATACAGTCATTACTGTTTTCTTATGATTAGTGTTATCATATCTCAATCAATTCACTTTAAATCTATATGTGTTTTTATAGTTTTAAGGAGTCTCCTGCAGATAACATATAGGTGAGTTGTTTTTAGTTTCAGTCTGAAAAGCTGTTTTTTTAAAACATATGCATTTAGATCATTGGCATTAACAGCGATTACTGTTATAGTTGCATTAATAGCTACCATATTTATTAACCTTTTAAATTTTGAGATGTTATCTTGCTGTGTTGCCCAAGTTGGCCTTAAACTCCAGGGATCAAGTGATCTTCCTGCCTTGGATATAGGTGCATGTTACCATGCACAACTTGTGGATATTTTTATTTCTTGACTGTATTCTTTCTTTCTATTTATCTTCCACTCTTTGTCTGCTTTTTGTGGTTTAGTTGAACATTTTAAATAATTTGAGTTTCTCTACTATTTAATTATATACATTATGCTTCTGCTTTTACTATGTTTGTGTGGGGGGGTAGTTGTCTTGGTGACTACAATATATATTTACTCCTTAACCCAGTAGACTTTCAAATAGCACTCTATTGCTTCATGGATAGTGTAAACACCTTTTAGTAACTAAATAATCCTATTTTCACCTTCTGCATCTTGTATCATTACTATCATTCATTTAACTCATGTATAATCTTTCAAAAGTGGCCTATACATACATAAATGATAAAAACATTAATCTATAATTATTTTGAACAAACCATTATGTTAGATTAATTAAGTTTAAAGAAAAGTTCTTGTTTAACTTCATTTATTCTTTTTAGAATCATGTTCTTCCTTTCTTTTCATAGATCCAGGTTTATATCATTTTTTTCTTTCTTACTTTAGCTGAATGTGGTGGCACATGTCCATAATCCCAGCAATTTGGGGGCTAAGGGAGGAAGATCAGAAATTTAAAACCAGCCTCAGCAATTTAACAAGACCCTGTCTCAAACTAAAAATAAAAGGAACCCATGGATATGGCTTAGATTAAGCATCCCTGGTTCAATATCTGTTATAAGAAAACAAGTTCTTTTGACATTTATTGCAAGTCAGGAATATTAGCAAAAGTTACCTTGATTTTTTTATTATATCAAAATGTCATTGCTCTTCTTTTTCAAAGAATTATTTTGTAGACTATAGAATTCTAGGTTTTATTCTTTTTACACTTAAATATTTCACTCTGATCTATTCTTATTTGTATAGTTTTTGAGAAGTTGGATGAATTCTTATCTTTCTTCCTCTAAAGTAAATTTTTTCTATTCCTCTGACTTCATTGAGGATTTTTTTCTTTACCTTACTCTTCTATATGTTGAATATAACATGCCTATGTGTAGTATTTTTGGTATTTATCCTACTTATTATTCTCTGAGTTTCTCAAATTTGCATTTTGATGGTTTGTTTAAAATTATAACTTATTATTGCTTCAAGTATTTTTTGTATCCCACTGGTATTCCATATACATTCCTAACTTTGGTAGTTGTCCGTTGGTTCTTGAATGTTAAGTTCTATTTTTCTTTTTTTGTTTTTTAAATAAGTGTTTGTTTTCTCTACTTTGTAGTTTTGGAGGTTATTCTGATTTGTCTTTGAGCTCAGAGATTTTTTTTTTTAACCTTTGTCCAGTCTATTAATTGGTTCACCAAAGACATTCTTCCTATTACAATTTCTTTTTTAAATCTGTCACATTCCTTTTTGATTCTTTCTTAGGATTTCCATCTCTCTGCTTACATTGCCTATCTGTTCTTTCATTGCTGTCTACCTTATCCATTAGGGCCCTTAGATTATAAAATCTACAGTTAATTAAAATCTGATCTGATAACTCAGTATTCCTATCATGTCTGGTTCTAATGCTTGCTCTATTTTTTCATTTTGTTTTGTGTTTTTTTCTTTTTGCCTTTTAGTATGCCTTGTAATTTTTTTTTATATAGACAGTTATGATCTGCTTTGTAAAAGGAATTACTGTCATTGGCTTCTAGTAATGTGGTGGTAAATTGTGGGTAGAAGGAAAATATTCTACAGTCTTGTGGTTTGGTCTGTCTTTTACTCACTTTTTTATTCTAGACTTATACATTTGCAAGTATTTTTCAATTTCTAACAGCTTAGTTGGGACAGGGTGGCTAGAATTGGCTATAATTGTGTACATTTTCCTTCTCACATTTTATTTATCACATGACAAAATCCTAGCAAATTATGCTCTCCTTGAATAATATTTTTCTGTGTGCAGACCTTGTTGTAAAGAAGTGTAGTCTGCAATATTTTAAAATGTTTCCTTTTACCCCTCCCACTGCTGAATTCTCAAGACAATTTATCTGATATTTATTTATAAGAATCTGGTTGTGCTCCTGAAGGTAAAATTCATCAGGTTGTGGTTTTGTGTTATCTGATATCCACAACTGACTCCTCCTGGAGCTTTTGACTTTCAGACTTGTTTACACCAAAATATCAGCTTTTATCAAGTATAATTCAGGTTCTTTTACTGCTGTATTAGTTTCTGTGGAGAATTTTTTCCTGGATTTCTATAGTGGTAAATGGTCTGTCTGTTGGACTCCCTAGTTGTGAGAGCAGTAGTTTGCTGTGACCTCATTTCTCTTATGAATCTAAGAGAAGTTGTTGATCTTTTCAGTTTAGTTGACTGTTTCCTTGTGGTTAAGGTTGATTGGTAACTTTCATGCTTCTTACAGAAATTAAAAGTCCTCTCTTATTTATTTATGTACCCAATTCAATTTGTTCACTAATAATTCTTCATATTTAGTTCATACTCTTTAGTAGAGGATTTAAGTGAACTTTTCTTATACTAGATTGAAAGTGTTTGGATTTAGATGTGGAAGAGAAATATAGATTGAGCATCTCTTATCTGAAACGCTTAGAACCAGAAGTATTTTGAATAAATTAGTTGAAATCTATAGTGTAAATTTATATTTACAAAAAATTGTCAGTTGCTTTTGCAGGGTCATTTCTTGCTTTTGAGTTTTATTTCACTGAATATTTAGAAACTAAAGAATAAATAAATTATTGATTCATTTTTACTGACTCCTTAGCAATTTTCAAATTGGTAAGTGCTTTATTTTTATGGTCATAAACATGAGACAGTATTGTCTACTCAGGATTGTAAATATTGTGCTTAGTTCCTCCCATATAGTATTTTAAACATGAACTTTTAAAGATAGTAATTCTCTTACTACAGAAAAATCCTTCCTGATTATAGAAAGGTAGGGTATTAATGGCATTCTATAAAGAAAGAAGGGCTAGGGATGTAGGTTAGTGGTAAAGGACACAAAATCTGGGCATGCACAATATTCCTGGGTTCAGTCCCTTTCACTGAAAAGAGAAAGAGATAATCTGATAGGGGATAATCCATAAATGCAATATAAAGATTTAATTAAAAATCCATTGGTTATACATAATAGTACATTATAGTTGCAGTGCTTAGGACATAATGAATATCAACTAATGCCTTGATTCTAGACTAGAAAGATGAGTATATACAGAGAAAGATCCTTGTTGTTAGTTTAGATCCCTCCTAAATGCTCTATTTTACAAATATGTCCAAGAATTTCATAAGTTTGAGTGCCGATTCTTGCTGATAATAGATAAACCATCATTTTCATTTATAAATTAAGGAAGGGTATCCGGGAACAATGGTGCATGCTTGTAATCCCAGCTGCGGGGACAGCTGAGGCAGGAGGATCTCGAGTTCACAGCTAGCCTCAGAAATTAGTGAGGTACTAAGTAACTCAATGAGACCCTGTCTCTATATAAAATGTTAAAAAGGGCTGGAAATGTGACCCAGTGGTTGAGTGCTCCTGGGTTCAATTCCCCGCACAAAAATAAATAAATACATGAATAAATAATAGGCAGAATAGAATTTAATGTTGTTTTGATGTGTGTGTGTATCCAGTTTGTATCAGATTTCATTATTAAAATTTCCTAAAGTAAAATCTTTTAAGGCATTCTAATATATAAAACAAATAACAACAGAGCTGTTTGGCTGGAAAGGGGGAAGGAATACCATTGATTTTTCCATAGAACCCATGAGATATCATGTAGCATTCTTACCAAATCATTTGACTGAAAGATACCTGTTGTTTTTTCCACCTATAAAAATCTGCATTTATTGAATAATGCTTTGGAATGGCATTTATTAAAATGATAAATTTTCATTAAATAACTTTTAACGTTATACAGTTATAGAAATGCATGGCAATCCAGAATAATGAGATATATATGAGGACTATGGTCAGTATGACATAGTGATTAAGATTGTAGACTCAAGTTACAGGGCTTGGGATCTCCTAATAACTGCTGTAATTAGCTGTTTGATCAGTAGTGAAATGCTTAATTTCTCCATGCTTCAGTTTTCTCCTTTGTAAAATGAGGATACATGTAGTATTAACACTGTATGATTGTGTCAATTAAGTGAGATAATTAATGTGAACTGCTTAGTATATCAATATCAACTCATGACTATAGATCAGAAGGATGGACATTTACAGCAAAATAGCTAGTTAAGAATTTTACTTAGGATTTTTTTTATGGAGTATTTCAAGAAATTTTCCATTCTTCTGTCAAAGCTAATTATGACATGAACCAGGTTAGGATACAAGTTTATTAAAATTTTTGTATTAGTACTGTTCATTTTGACTACATGCTGTTAGTGCCGTTTCTCCTGTTTAGTGTGACTTATGTGATGGCATAATGCATAATTTTTATTTATCAGTGGAGCTAAGTTCTTAGTAATTCTAGTAGGTGTCATATACTGAAGAAAGAAAAACAGAAAAATTTAATGACCAAAAAATGATTGAGTTTGATGTGGTTTAGACATGAAAACACAGTCACTAGCTTCTTAAAGTGTAGTGTTGTTTTTTTTTAATTATGATTCAAAATCAAAATCCTTTGCATTGATGACAAATCTTAACTAGAAATGATAAATTTATTTAGTAGGAAACCAAAGTTTCATAATTTTTTTTTAGATTTCTTGTTCTGATTCTGACTGAAAATTTGGATGCGACTTGTATTTAGAAAAATGTCTTCCTTAGCAGAAGTTGTTTTACATATAGCTGACTAGAAAGTCATTAAAAGACCAAAGGTTGGGCTGGGGATGTGGCCCAAGCGGCATCGCGCTGGATTCGATCCTCAGCACCACATAAAAATAAAATAAAAATGTTGTATCCACCAAAATCTAAAAAATAAACATTAAAAAATTCTCTCTCTCACTCTCTCTTAAAAAAAAAAAAAAAGACCAAAAGTTTATTCCATTTTAATTAAGCCTCCCAAACTCTCAAAACTCCCAAGCTCTAAAGTTTATAACTAAGCTGTACTCCTTGGCAAGATGGGCAAGTAACATTATGAAAACAAATTTATGGTATAGTATACCTTCAATTTTAGTTAAACTCAGCTGGAAAACAGCTTTTCTTAATAATCTTATAGCGTGCAACATTCATTCATTCATTTATTTATGTCGCTGCTGTGGAAATAGTAAAGAGATTTCTGTTCAAATTTGAAAAATCAGAAAATTTGTAACAAATCAACAATTTGGGCTCAGTGTCTAGTAAACATAGTTTGAAAATTATTTATTAACCTAAATTACTCTTCTGATTACAAACACATGAAAAGAATATTTTATTACAATTAGTAAGGAATGAGTCCTAACTTTTCCACTTTCCAATTTTTAATGAAAAATTGTTTATATGTATAAATCATTTATATCAATGGCATATCTAGATTTTGAGAACTTAAAACTTGTAATTTTAAGGGTCCAATAAAAGTTATATAAAATATAAATAAAAAATGTAATATTATGTCTTTGAATGGAACACTAAAAGTGTTCTTCTTTTTTCTTATGTATATTTCAGTTGCAACCATTAAGTTGTAATTGAAAATAATCACTATTTTTATGCTAATAATGAGAAAATATTTTGTATGTGTATATTAGTTTTTGTTTGCCTCTGTTTTTAATTTTTTATTTATATATGACAGCAGAATGCATTACAATTCTTATTACACATATAGAGCACAATTTTTCATATCCCTGGTTGTATACAAAGTATATTAACACCAATTTGTGTCTTCATACCTGTACTGTGGATAATAATGATCATCACATTCACTATCATTAATAACCCCATGCCCCCTCCCTTCCACTCTAACCTCTGTTTTTGATGGATATTTTAGCAACCTATGGACTTTTAGATATGTAGTTTTTCTCCACCATTTTGAACATAATTTACCTTGTTTTCTGGATTCCACAGTTTGTATTTGAATACTTAGTTTAGGTTTTGTTTGTTGTTACTGGGGATTAAACCCAGGGGCACTTAACCACTGAGGCACATCTCCAGCCTCTTCTTGTATTTTGTTTAGAGACTGGGTCTTGCTGAGTTGCTTACAGCCTGGATAATTTCCTGAGGCTGGCTTTGAACTCTTGATCTTTCTGTCTCAGCCTCCTGAGCCGCTGGGATGATAGATACGCTCCACCATGCCTGGCTAATTTTTATCATTTTTAACTTCTAGTTGTGTTTTTCTCTTACTTTTTGTATTTTATTTTGTTGTTGTTGATGCTGGTACTGCTGTTTTTATTGTTATGTTAAGGTTCTGTGTATGAAACCCAGGACCCTGGATATGCTAGGCAAGTGCTCTCCCACCTAGCTACATCCCCAACCCTTTCTTTGACTTTCTTTATGCGGTATTAGCTATACTTCCTAAGGCTACTTAATATATTGAATCAATTTTGGTATATTTACAGTAATTTTTAATTATTTCTGATGGTTCTCCTTTCATTCTTTCCTTTCACTTTGTTATGACTGTTAATACATTTGATTGTTTGATTCCCACATCTTTTGTGCTCTGTTGTTTCCCATTTTCTCTTGCTCTGTCAGTTTGCACATTTTCAGCTCATTTATCTTCAAGTTCACTAATCCTGTCTTTTATTGTGTTGAAATATCTATGAAACTTGCCTGCCAAATTCTTAATTTCATGTTCTATTTTTTATTTCTAAAATTACTAGTTTTTTCATTGATTTTAACTCTTTATTGAAGTTCTATGTTCTCACTTAGTGTGAACAGTTTTTTTTTTTGTTGTTGTTCTTTTCTGTAACTTACGTTAAATAATTTTCTTAAAGTTTTCTGACTCATTTGTGGATCTCCTTGGAGTTATTCTTTGTCTCTTGATTGTTGGTCAGACTTTTCTCTTTGTCATATTTGTAATTTTTATTGTATATAATAAGTGTTGTTTTTAATGGAATAGTAGAATGTTAGTTTTTATGAATGTTAGTTTTTAAGAATCTTAAATTAGATATTTAGAATTGCTAATCAGCTTCCAAAACTTTTGTGTTTTTTGGATCTAGTAGATTCTGTCTGTCATACCAGTCCACACACATCAGTGAGGTTTTATGGAGGTTTTAAACAAACATGTGCATCTTATATTTATATTTTACATCTTGTATTTATATATGGTCTGTGTACTTAAATTAGTAGTTATTGAAATGTTGACTTATTTACTTAATATTAACATTTGCTACTTAATCTCCCTGTCCTGAAATATAGTGAATATTGAAGTTTGGAAAAAAATTTAAAAGCCAATTTTCATTTTAAAATTATTTTTTTGTCAGTAGTAGCTTAAATGAAATGTAATAAAATATTAATCTTCTTTTTTCTTCTCTTTTCTATGTAGTGAGTGATAGTTGCTTCAGGAATCTTGCAGAAGACCGCAGTGGGATAAATCTCAAAGATCTTGTACAAGATCCTTCTTTGTGAGTATTTGCTTTTTAATACTAAGTATAATTTAAAACTTTATTATTGGTGTTAACTTTTTAAAAGAATTATAACTGAGAATTATTTTATGGCTCAGTAGTTTCTTCTTTTTGAATAATTTGTTTTACATGTAGTAAAACTGAATGGAATAGATTCTTTTTAGGAATAGAAGAGATTTCAGAAGATGGAATTGTGTCATCATAAACTTAACTTTCAAGAAGCAGATTTTAAGGCTGATGTTATCTTTCTAATGTGGTAGTAAATAGTGGACAGGAAACATGATTTGCTTGGAAAAGTGAGTTCAAATTGGTTCATGTCAATTTAAAGCTTCATTGAATATATTTTAAATATTTATTTGTATTCACAGCTAGAAACACGAATAAGTTTTATATATAATAACCATATATACTCAAACATATTGGATTTAATTTTTAAGTTTTAATTTTCTGTATTGTGAAATTCTACATGGCATCAGAATTTTAGAACTTGGAACAAACAACCAGCATGTGTTAGCACTGACTATTTTTGAACACCACAGTGGAAGGAATTCCTTAATTTTTCATCAAGAGCCTTATTTATTTATTTACTTACCTACTTATTTATCTGTTTTATTTTCTTGACTCTCCTGAATCGTTCCATGGACATTTATACACATTCATATTTGTCTAACTTTCCTCATTTCTAGCATTTTTTGAAGTAAGTTATTTTTCATGACTAAGATTTTTGATTAGTATACATTTTGGTTTTGTTTCATGTTGTTTTTACTTGTTTGTTTATCTTTATTCTAGTTCTCTTTTCTTTTGCTAACAGCCAAATTCTTTTCTTCTGTCTTCCACTTCTCCTTTCATTTTTTAATTATTTTCTCTCCTCCTCCCTCATAACCATCTTATATCTATCTGTTCTCTTCCTGTTCACTCTTTGAAATTGTAAAACCTTTTGCAAACTTACTGTTTTTACTATGGGCAATAACTGATCACATCATTTCTGTTTATTGTGACAATTACTATTATAGGTGTCATACTAGGAACTATTTGGTTTAATGCTGTATATTGTTTAAATTGGTTGTCATTATTATTTTTTTCTCCCAAACCATGAAGTACTAGATACCTTCAGGGACACTATAAGGTTATATGGTTGAAACTCTTGCAACTCAGACTGATACTGATAATGGGCAGACATGCAAACAATGTGAAATAGCAATGAAACAAACAACCCCAAACAAACCAAAATACTTCAATAACAGAATCCATCAACACTACAGTGGAAGAAATATCAGAGAAGGTTTGAAAGTTCAGAGTTAAATTGATATATGAGGTAAAGGATGATGTAAGGAGTGAAATCAAAGAGAAAATACAGGAAGGGAAAGATCACTTTGATGAAGAGATAAAGATTCTGAAAAAGAATGAAGCAGAAATGCTCGAAATGAGGAAATCAATAAACCACATTAAAAATTCAATGGAAAGTATCACCAGCAGACTATACAACTCAGAAGATAGAGCTTTATGCAAGGATGACAAAATAAGGGATGTTGAAAATAAAGTTGATCACGGAGAAAATATGTTAAGATACCATGAGCGGAAATTCTGAAAATACTGGACAACATGAAAAGATCAAATTTAAGATTTACTGGGAGAGATGAAGGCTCAGAGATACAAACCAAAGGAATGCATGGCACAATCTTTTCAGTGAAATATTTTCAGAAAAATTCCCAAATCTTAAGAATGAAGTGGAAAAGTAAATAGGAACCAAATACACAAAATTACAACAGACCCCCACCATTATGTTAGGCATATTATTATGAAAATGCCTAACATACAGAATAAGGATACAATCTTAAAGGCTGCTAGAGAAAAATAGCCAGTCATATTTAGAGTTAAACCAATCCAGATCTCAGCAGATTTTAGGAACCCAACCCTAAATGTTAGGAGGACTTGGAATAATACCAAGCTCTAAAGAAAATGGATGTCAACTGAGAATGCTATCCCCAGTAAAAATAAAGATGAAATAAGAACCAGCCATGATAAAAAAGAAAAAGAAACTTAAAGGAATTCATAATGAGAAAGCCTACATTGTAAAACATACTCAGTAAACTATTTCATGAAGAAGAAATGAAAAATAAAAGTGAAAAACAGCAGAATGAGGAACTAAACTAGAAGAATAGTCAATCAAAGGAAAAAATAATACAAATTAAAAACTAGGAATAAATGAAAATGATGGAATAAAAGATCATTTCTCAATAGTAACATTGATTGTAAATGCCCTACACTTGTGTCAAAAGGAATAGACTGGCAGATTAGATTTAAAAATAAGACATGACAATATGTTGTCTCCAGGAGACTCACAAGAGAATAACAGTGGAGGAAATAGTGGGACTGAAAAAAACTCAGGCTTGGATAATATTAATACTCATAGCTGAATGTTCAGTATCTTAATCAGACAAGTCATCAGGTACAGAATTTCTATGAACAAAGTATAGAAATAAAATTGAATCATTTATTTGTATATATGTGTATATGTGTATATATGTACATATGTGTTTATTTTCTCATATACATATGTGTGTATCCACACATACATAAACAGATAAATGATGTTTTCACCAAAAGTAGTCTGAGCTAGATGTGGTCCTTACTACCTGAGGGCAGATCAAAAGGGCAAAATTTAAATTATTTCATACTATAAATCTGTATCAAGCTAATGGCATAATGATAGGTACTCTGTATTTTTTCTAACCTGTAATACCTATCCCCAAATTTTGCTTTTCCACTGTAATAGAACAAATTACTAGACTTGAATGAACTGAGTGAGCTATTGGGCAAATATGATAAACATGGGAGAACAGATATTTAGTAAGTTGTGAATTTCTAAGCAAGACTTCCTGGTTTTGCAAGTAACTTTGGATCTGTTGTAATTATGGGAGCTGAATGTGGCTTTTGGCAAGGATGAGGAGAAGTGGGTATCTGATGAGTTTTTTCAGTTTCTGAGAATACATGCTTCTTTCACAAGCCTGTAAGGGTTAAAGTGTAAGACCATGTGGATGCTTCAATTACAATCCTATAACTGTTAAGTCTAAGACAAAGAAGAGAAACTTGACATTCACTTTTACCTGATTAACAGTCAAAATCAATGATTGAGAAAATCAGTTCAAGAAATTGCTGGTTGTTTGAAAACAACAATTTGGTTCTTTGAAAAAAAAATAAATGAAATTGATAAACCCTTACCCAAACTAACCAAAAGAATTAGGTGAAAAAACTTGAATTATTAAAATTCATAATGAAAAAGAACTATCACCAGAGACATACAGAGTATAATCAGAGACTTGAAAACTTACACTGCCTAAGGTTTTATTTGAATTAATAATTTGCATGCATGCTAAATTTCAAAATAAATGACTATTTTTATAGCTTATCTTCTGTTTATGTTTGTGAATATTTTAAAGTTGATTTCCCTTGCTATATGTATAATTTATTAGTTAGTGTTGTGTTATACACATTCTTCTTACTGTTGTGGTTTCTCAATAGGATATTGAAATGTGTTGTCAAGTTTAACTTGATGTCATCACATATTAAAAACATGTAAGTTTACACAATTTTCATCCAAACAACAAGTCATTATTACCATGATATTATTATTTCTTCTCTTCAAGTATAGAAATGTACACTATTTAAGTTATAAAAATAATTTATAACATTTCTTCTGGAGAGATGACTACTATTTATAAAATACATACTGTAAAATATTTAAATTATATTTTTTGTTTTAAATTATATTCAGTTGTATTTTCTATGGAGATGATTCTTAAATTCTCAATACTTTTAAATCCCCTTGAATATGTGCTGCAGATAAGACTCAAAGCATGTTACCATATTTGTGTTTTAGATTCCTTGTTGTTTATTTTTGTTGGAATAGTTATTTGAACTTAGATAAAAGAAAACATACAAGAGAAAACAACTATAAAAATTTGTTGGGACTATATATGATGCCCATACAACTGTTTTGGGTGGGTGTTATAGCTGATTTTATGTCATGTATGTGGATGTGTTTTATTTACTAAGATTTTTTAAAATTAAGGACTATCTTAGGTGTGACCATTTTAGATATGTGTTGTGTTTGACAGAGAAAAAGTTGTTTAATGCATGGAAGAATTGGCCATCTCAGAATACTGGAAGTATAATCCAGAATGAAGCATATTAGTAATTTTCCTTTGAGTCAAATAGGGAAATTTTTCCATTGTATGTATACGCCACATTTTGTTTATCCATTCATCCATCAGTGAACACTTATATAGCTTTTAGCTTTTGGCTATTGGGAGTAATGTTCCTATGAACATAAATGTACAAATAGGTCATTTGTATATATATCCAGAAGTGGAATTGCTGAATCGTCTTTTGTAATTTTAATTTTTTGAAGAACTATCATAATTATTTTTTATAGCAACTGCACATTTTTTTTACATTTTTTACATTTCCACAATTAATATATTAGGGTTCCAGTTTCTTTTTTTACATTCTCACTGACACTGCTATAACTTGTATATTTTTATTTATTTATTTATTTTTATTGGTTGTTCAAAACATTACAAAGCTCATGACATATCATCTTCCATACATTTGATTCAAGTGGGTCATGAACTCCCATTTTTACCCCAAATACAAGTTGCGGAATCACATCGGTTACATATCCACAT
This sequence comes from Callospermophilus lateralis, assembly GCF_048772815.1. Classification (NCBI taxonomy): domain Eukaryota; kingdom Metazoa; phylum Chordata; class Mammalia; order Rodentia; family Sciuridae; genus Callospermophilus; species Callospermophilus lateralis. Next base: position 64,800,589 of record NC_135307.1, on the reverse strand, counting down.
TTTTACATAATACCATATTAATGACTGTTGTATTCTGCTACCCTTCGTATCCCCCACTATCCCCCCCTTCCCTCTCATCTTCCCTCTCTACCCCATCTGCTGTTGTTTAATTCTCTCCCTTGTTTTTGTTTTTTTTTCCCTTTCCCCTCACAAACTCTTATATGTAATTTTGTGTAACATTGAGGGTCTCCTTCCATTTCCATACAGTTTCCCTTCTCTCTCCCTCTCTCCCACCCCACTCGTCTCTGTTAAATGTTAATCTTTTCCTCAAGCTCTTCTTCCCTGTTCTGATCTTAGTTGCTCTCTTTATATCAAAGAAGACATTTGGCATTTGGTTTTTAAGGATTGGCTAGCTTCACTTAGCATTATCTGCTCTAATGCCATCCATTTTTCTGCAAAATCTATGATTTTGTCTTTTTTAGTGCTGCATAATATTCCATTGTGTATAGATGCCACAGTTTTTTAATCCATTCATCTGTTGAAGGGCATCTAGGTTGATTCCAAAGTCTAGCTATTGTGAATTGTGCTGCTATGATCATTGATGTGGCAGTATCCCTATAGTATGCTCTTTTGAGGTCCTCAGGGAATAGACCGAGAAGGGCGATAGCTGGGTCAAATGGTGGTTCCATTCCCAGCTTTCCTAGGTATCTCCATACTGCTTTCCATATTGGCCGCACCATTTTGCAGTCCCACCAGCAATGTACAAGTGTACCCTTTTCCCCACATCCTCGCCAGCACTTATTGTTACTTGACTTCATAATGGCTGCCAATCTTACTGGAGTGAGATGGTATCTTAGGGTGGTTTTGATTTGCATTTCTCTGACTGCTAGAGATGGTGAGCATTTTTTCATATACTTATTGATTGATTGTATGTCCTCCTCTGAGAAGTGTCTGTTCAGGTCCTTGGCCCACTTGTTGATAGGGTTGTTTGTTATCATATTGTTTAATTTTTTGAGTTCTTTGTATATTCTGGATATTAAGGCTCTATCTGAAGTGTGAGGAGTAAAAATTTGTTCCCAGGATGTAGGTTCCCTGTTTACCTCTCTTATTGTTTCTCTTGCTGAGAAAAAACTTTTTAGTTTAAGTAAGTCCCATTTGTTTATTCTTGTATTTAACTCTGTGCTATGGGTGTCCTATTAAGGAATTTGGAGCCCGACCCCACTATATGTAGATCGGAGCCAACTTTTTCTTCTATCAGGTGCAGGGTCTCTGGTTTGATATCTAGCTCCATGATCCATTTTGAATTAACTTTTGTGCATGGCGAGAGAAAGGGGTTCAGCTTCATTTTATTGCATATGGATTTCCAGTTTTCTCAGCACCATTTGTTGAAGATGCTATTCTTTCTCCATTGCATGCTTTTAGCGCCTTTATCAAATATAAGAAATTTGTAATTTTGAGAATTGGTCTCTGTGTCCTCTATTCTGTACCATTGGTCCACCTGCCTGTTTTGGTACCAGTACCATGCTGTTTTTGTTACTATTGCTCTGTAATATAGTTTGAAATCTGGTATCGCTATACCGCCTGATTCACACTTCCTGCTTCGAATTGCTTTTGGTATTCTGGGTCTTTTGTTTTTCCATATGAATTTCATGATTGCTTTATCTATTTCTACAAGAAATACCGTTGGGATTTTGATTGGCATTGCGTTGAACCATTTTGATGATGTTGGCTCTGCCTTTCCATGAACAGGGTACATTTTTCCATCTTCTAAGATCTTCTTCTATCTCTCTTTTTAGGGTTCTTTAGTTTTCATTGTATAAATCTTTCACCTCTTTTGTTAGGTTGATTCCCAAGTATTTTATTTTTTTTGAGGTTATTGTAAATGGGGTGGTTTTCCTCATTTTCATTTCAGAAGTTTTGTTGTTGATATACAGGAATGCCTTTGATTTATGCGTGTTGATTTTATATCCTGCCACTTTGCTGAATTTATTTATTAGTTCTAGTAGTTTTTTTGTAGACCCTTTTGGGTCTTCTAGGTATAGGATCATATCGTCTGCAAATAGTGATATTTTAAGTTCTTCTTTTCCTATTTTTATGCCTTTAATTTCTTTTGTCTGTCTAATTGCTCTGGCTAGTATTTCAAGGACTAAATTAAACAGAAGTGGTAAGAGAGGGCATCCCTGTCTTGTTCCAGATTTTAGCGGGAATGCCTTCTGTTTTTCTCCATTTAGAATGATGCTAGCCTGAGGCTTAGCATATATAGCTTTTACAATGTTGAGGTAAGTTCCTGTTATCCCCAGTTTTTCTAGTGTTTTGAACATAAAAGGATGCTATACTTTGTCGAATGCTTTTTCTGCATCTATCGAGACGATCATATGGTTCTTATCTTTAAGTCTATTGATGTGGTGAATAATATTTATTGTTTTCCATATATTGAACCAACCTTGCATCCCAGGGATGAATCCTACTTGATCATGGTGTACAATTTTTTTGATATGGTTTTGTATTCGATTTGCCAGGATTTTATTGAGGATTTTTGCATCTATGTTCATTAGAGATATTGGTCTGTAGTTTTCTTTCTTTGAAGTGTCTTTGTCTGGTTTTGGGATCAGGGTGATGTTGGCCTCATAGAATGAATTTGGAAGAGCTCCTTCTTTTTCTCTTTCTTGAAATAGGTTGAAATGTATTGGTATTAATTCTTCTTTGAATGTTTTGTAAAACTCCGCTGTATACCCATCCGGTCCTGGGCTTTTCTTGGTTGGTAGTCTTTTGATGGCTTCTTCTATTTCTTCCTTTGTTATTGGTCTGTTTAGATTGTGTGTGTCTTCCTCACTCAATCTGGGCAGCTCATATGACTTAAGAAATTTATCGATGTCTTCACTGTCTTCTATTATTAGAATATAGGGTTTCAAAATACTTTCTAATTATCTTCTGTATTTCTGTAGTGTCTGTTGTGATATTGCCTTTTTCATCCCGTATGTTAGTAATTTGAGTTTTCTCTCTTCTTCTCTTCGTTAGCTTGGCTAAGGGTCTGGGTCTGTCGATCTTATTTATTCTTTCAAAGAACCAACTTTTTGTTTTATCAATTTTTTCAATGTTTTTTTTTTTTTGTTTCAATTTCGTTGATTTCCGCTCTGATTTTAATTTTTTCTTGTCTTCTGCTATGTTTGCTGTTGTTTTGCTCTTCCTTTTCTAGGGTTTTGAGATGTAGTGTGAGTTTGTTTATTTGTTGGTTTTTTTCTTTTTTTGAGGAATGAACTCCAGGAAATGAATTTCCCTCTTAAAACTGCTTTCATTGTGTCACATAGATTCCGGTATGTTGTGTCTGTATTGTCGTTTAACTCAAAGAATTGTTTGATTTCCTCCTTTATGTCTTCTGTAACCCATTGATCATTCAGTAACATATTGTTTATTTTCCATGTGATGCAGGATTTTTCCTTCCTTCTTTTATCATTGATTTCCAGTTTCATTCCATTATGATCAGATATTGTGCATGGTATTATCTCCACACCTTTATATTTACTAAGAGTTGCCCTATGGCATAATATATGATCTATCTTTGAGTAAGATCCATGTGCTGCTGAGAAGAACGTGTATCCACTGGATGATGGTTGATATATTCTATATATGTCAGTTAAGTCTAGGTTATTGATTGTGTCATTGAGTTCTATAGTGTCTTTTTTCAGCTTTTGTCTGGAGGATCTGTCTAATGGTGAGAGTGGTGTGTTGAAGTCACCCATAATTATTGTGTTGTGGTCAGTTTGATTCTTGAACTTGAGGAGAGTTTGTTTTATGAATGTTGCTGCACCATTATTTGGTGCATATAAATTAATAATTGTTATGTCTTGTTGGTGGATAGTTCCTTTTAATAGGATATAGTGTCCTTCTTTATCCCTTTTGATTAACTTAGGTTTGAAGTTGATTTTATTCGATATGAGTATGGCCACTCCTGCTTGTTTCCAAGGGCCATGTGAGTGGTATGATTTTTCCCAACCTTTCACCTTCAGCCTGTGTATGTCATTTCCTATCATATGAGTCTCCTGAAGGCAGCATATTGTTGGATTTGTTTTTTTGATCCAGGTTACTAGCCTGTGTCTCTTGATTGGTGAGTTTAGACCATTAACATTTAAGGTTACAATTGAAATATGATTTGTACTTCCAGTCATGTTTATTTATTTATTTATTTTAGTTTGGCTAGTTTTTACTTTTTGGTTGTTTTCCTCCCCCTTTACTGAGATACCTCCCGCTGTTGGTTTTGGGCACTATTTTTCCATTCCTCTTCTTGTAGAATTTTGCCCAAAATGCTTTGCAGTGCTGGTTTTCTGGCAGCGATTTCTTTTAGCTTTTGTTTATCGTGAAAGATTTTAATTTCATTGTCAAATCTGAAGCTTAATTTTCCTGGATACAGTATTCTTGGTTGGAATCCATTATTTTTCACAGTTTGAAATACGTTGTTCCAGGATCTTCTCGCTTTCAAAGTCTGTGATGAAAAATCAGTCGTTAACCTAATAGGTTTACCCCTGAATGTAATCTGCCTCCTTTCTCTCGTAGCTTTTAATATTCTCTCCTTGTCCTGTATGTTAGCTATCTCCATAATTATGTGTCTTGGAGTTGGTCTATTATGGTTTTGGATGTTTAGGGTCCTGTAGGCTTCCAGGATTTGGCAATCCATTCCATCTTTCATCTCTGGGAAGTTTTCTAGGATTATTTCATTTAATAAGTTATCCATTCCTTTGGACTGAACCTCTGTGCCTTCTTCTATCCCAATGACTCTCAAATTTGGTTTTTTGATGAGATGCCATATCTCTTGGATAGATTGCTCGTGAGATTTAAGTATCCTTTCTGTGTTGACTCTATTCTTTTCAAGTTGATAAACTTTGTCTTCATTATCTGATGTTCTGACTTCTACTTGATCTAGTCTATTTGTAATATTCTTGTTAGCGCTTTTAATCTGATTTATGGTTTCTTGCGTTTCTAGGATTACTGTTTGATTTTTAAAAAAAATTTCTATCTTCTGGTAAAGCTCGTTCTTTGCAGATTGAATTTGTGTGTTTAGTTCCTTTACAAAATATACTTTCAATGCTTGTACTTGCTGTCTCATGTCTTCTCTAATATTCCGTTCCATCTGAGTTAGGTATGCCTTGATTTCTTTCCCGGTCCATGTTTCTGATGCTTCTAGGTCCTCCTGTATATTTAAGTTGTCCTGCATTGTTTGTAATCCTTTTTTCCCTTGTTTTTTCATGTTGTTCACGTTGCTTTCCAGCTCTGTTTGACTGCTTTGTAACTGCTTTCTCCTATACATTTGTTTTGGCTTTGTTTATCACTGTTGTCTCTCCTTTGTGGTGTGAGATTATGCCTATAGATGTTGGGCTTTATTGTTCTTTAGAGCTGATTCATTCAATTTATAAAGGGCTTCCAGATTTTGTATACATATAGTGGTTTGTTTTTTGTTCTTAGGACTTTAGGTTAGGTGCTATGCAGGTATAAGGATTAGTATGTCTAGGCTACTTTAGAAGATTGCTCTACTGAAGGGGTGTACTAACCGTCGATTGGATCAGGGTGTTGGTAGTAGCTAGGTATTTAGGAGCAGCATAGTTGGCCTCGAAACATTTACCTATTTGCATTTAGACAGTTACACCAAATGGAGGGCTTAATGCTTGGGATGAAAGTTGGGGGGAAGGGGAAGGAAGGTGCTCTTGAAAAGAAAGAAGGAGAGGGAGATAGATAGCATAGAGGAGAATGGAAGGAACAATAAAAGTTGGAAGGGGAGAGAAAGAAGGAAAAAGGGAGAGAAAAAAAATAAAATGAAATAAGAAATAAAATTAGGTCTTAGAGATCCATTTTCTTCTCTTCCCATAGGCAAAACTGTGCCCTCCGGGCTGAGATTTGCCCTCAGTGTGTCAACAGTAATCCCTGTAAGGCGGCTCCTGGGAGTCTCTCAATCCTGTTGGTCCAGAGCCGTTTCACTTCTACGGCCCCTCCTCCCCTTCCTCCTGCCAGCCAGCCAGGTCCTGCTCACTGGAGGCAGTCCCCAAGGATTTGGTTACACTTTCAGCCCCACCGAGTGCTCTATTTCCCCAACGACTGAGCACTCTCTCTGTCATTCATCTAAGCCCCAGTGCTGTGGAGCTGTGGTCTGGGAATCAATAGTTTAATTTTTCCTTTGGTGGGTACACCTTAGAAATCTGGCGGCTAAGACCATTGGTGTTGCCGCTGGTGGTAATAGGAGTTGGGGGTCGAGGATCCCCTCTGCTTCCCTCAGCCCCTACAATCAAGACCACTCTGCTGGCGGTAGGAGGAGTTGGGGGTCTGGAGTGTCCTCTGTTTCCCTCCGCTCCTACCGTCAAGCCCTCTCAGTTGGCGGTTGGGGGTGGGGAGTCTTCTCTGCTTCCCTCTGCCCCTACAGTCATGCCCACGTCACTGCCAGTAGGGGGAGTTGGGGGTCGAGAGTCCTTTGGCCCGTACGGTCGTGCCCACAGAGAGATTATGAAATTTCCCGGTTGTTTGTATCTGGTGTGGGTGGGAACCACACACCTTCTAAAGTAGATTCCGCTGGGAAGGAATCTCTTTGGCCGAACTTTGGTGACTTCCCCTCTCTGCTATGGCGGGCCCCTGGCTCCTTGCCGGAGTGTCCGAAGGGAGGGGTGGAACTGGCTTGTCTCTGGTCTGACATAATCTCTGGTTTTAGATCCCAGGTCGCTATTTCATAGAGGCTTGGTTAGATTCCCTTCACGTCGTCTGGGGGGGGAGCCGTTTGCCGGGTGGGCGATGACTTTAGCAGAGCCGGGATGGCGGGAGCTGTCTGCCAGCCGGGCAGGGACCCTTCTCGCGGAGCAGAGCCACCGGGGGCCGCTTGTAGAGCCGGGCGGCTGCGGTCACGTGGCTAAGAGCTAGGCGGGCGGGGTGGCTGTTCGCAGAGCGAGAGCGGGGCCGCCAGGGGAGCCTGGATGGCGGGAGCTGTCTGCCGGCCGGGCGGGAACCCTTCTGCCGCGCTGCTCTGGGCCGCCTGCCGCTTGCAGAAGCGGCCGGTGGCCGCGGGATTGTTCCTCTGCACCCGCGTTGCCGGCCAAGTTTCACTTGTCTGGGGCAAAGTGTCACCTCTAATAAACTTACTAATTCCTGGCAGGTCTCCTTTCAACGGAATTTTGCTAGAAGACCCTCAGTAGGTATAATGAAGCTGTTTTAATGGGTGTTTCTGATCAGGTTAATGTGGAGATATTGAAAGTGCTGCTTCCTCGCTGGCTGTCATGTTGGATCCCCTATATTTTATTATTTTTGATAATAGCTATTCTAATGGGTATAAGATTATGACCCCAGCTGAGATTGTGGCTCAGTGGTAAAGCTTTCTAGCATATGTGAGGCACTGGGTTTGATTTTCAGCACCACAAAAAAATAAATAAAATAAAGGTATTGTGTTCATCTAAACTAAAAAAAGTACATTAAAGAATTATTACCCAAAAATCCAGTATGTGTTCTTGGTATTTTAAAAAATATTTTGGATACAGTATCTTTATTTATTTATCTGTATGTGGTGCTGAGGATTGAACCCAGTGCCTCACCTGTTTTAGGTGAGTACTCTACCACTGAGCCACAACCCCAGCCCTGTTCTTGGTATTTTTAATTGAACTTTACTTCTTTTTATCTTGTGTTTAATAATGACTTCGATACACCTCTTTTAGAAAGTAAAGGAGGAAACACGTATTTTTTTTATTGTTATAATACTGTTTTATATTCTGAAGCAAACTATATAAAACTGTCAGTTCAATACAGAAATTCTCTTCACTATTATTGCAAAGAATATTAAAAGCACAATTAAATCCATAGTAGTTTTGTAACCATAGCATTTTGATAAATTTATCTTTTCAGTTTTGTATTGTTTTTTTTTTTCCATTTTTGCTCTGCTGCTATTCTTATTATAACTCCTCTATATAGTGGTGTTTTTGTTATTATAACTCACCTATAAAGATTGCTTTTTGGAAAAAACTCTTTTTGCACCATATTTTTTAATGGCTCATTATACGTGAATGTAATGGTGGGATTTGGTACATATTCCTGCATGCACACTATATAACAATATAGTTTGGCCGATATTATTCCCTAGTATTTCGCTTTTCCTTCCCTCCTTTCCTCCCCATGGTTCCATTTCCCCCTTTTCTGGAAAGAAAATTTCCTTAATTAATTGATACCAGCTTGGAAGTGCAGTGCACTGATTAAAAAACAACAGTAGCAACCTGCTAATTGAAATATATTATGTCAGATATTAGCGATTAAAGAATAACAATTTAAAGAAAAAAGGAAAAATTATAGTTATATTTATGGATATTTTATTTTCCTTTGTGTACATTACAAATTTTACCACTCAATGGAATCTTTATTCTTTTGGTCATTGAGAAACACAGCCTTATCCCCCTGAGTATACTTGTCATCATACAACAGTCTGATTAAATGATATTTTAGTCCCTTGGATCATGGCATTAAATATGAAGGAAAGGCAGGATTTCTGTCTGAAAAGCAATCATCACTAAATATAGCTTGTACTTATCTGCTGGTGTTAAGGCAGGTTGCTATGGTGAATTGAATTTCTTAAAAATGACAGTCAGGAGAGGATAAACAGTGGTTTCTAAAGGGGTTATTTTCCATAGGGCATTACATTCTCATGTAGATTAATTTAGTTAATTTTTTTTTATGAACTATTTATAACATTTTATTTTTAGAGTATATTTGTGGCCTTTATTATCTATTAAACAAAACAGAAGTTTTTTTGCATTGTTATCCTTTGTTTTCCTGTAGATAAATTTCATTTGGTGTAGAAATTTATTTTTTCAAGGGCAGTATTTTAAACACTGTCGATTTTTTTACTTTGCCCTACTTCCAGTATTTTTGCTAAATCTAAAAGAGCTATCAAAGTTGTCTTCTAAGTATAAAATTTTGTTATTTTTAATTGTTTTCTTTTTAATTTGATGAATTATATATTTTGGTTTATAAGGCATATAGGTATAATACAGTTTAATCTTGCTTGGTGCTATCGTGTTGTTATACTATGTTAGCACAACAAACCAAAAGACATAATAGAACTTTTAGAAAACTCGTTCATTTTCCCCTACTCCTGAGAGTATGTTTAATTTTAAATGGATTATTCACTTTAAAATTTACATTAAAAAGTAGTATGTGATGCTTTATGTATTTAGTGATTAGCATAAAACAGACATAGTTCCTATGATTAAGGAAATATGATTGAAGATGGATAATATCTAATATTTCTGCCTGAGTCATATAGATAGACAATTCAATCTTTAAACATTTAAATGAAATAAGGTGGGAGAGCAAGATGGTTGACAAAGATCCTTGCATCAGATAAGAAACAATCTTGCCTGCTTTTAGTATAACAAAATGAAGAAAGCAAGGAGAGAATTGTTTGTGTGACCTTTCCTCCAATCATAAGCAGCTCAGGGTGGAGACAGATGTCTCCTGCTTGCTGGAGGAGAAAGAATTAAATCCAGACCTTATTCTTGAATCATAGTACTAGACCTGCCACAATGATACCCACTGCTTAGCAAAGCTCTATGACCTCTGCCCCCAGCCTAATACCTATGAGTTGACCTGTTTGAACCATGTAAGGCCAGGCAATAGACTGCAACAATCTCCTTTCCTCCAAATATATGAGGCAGAGTGGGGAACAAGACTCCTATAGTTGCTGGGGAATACTGTATGAAAACTAACTAGCATAGATGTCTTGAAGCCCAGTGTAAGGCCTGTTGTGGTTAATACTTAGAATTGTCTAGAAACTGAAGGCCTAGTTCACAGGCCAGGACTAACAGACAAATCATGCCTCTAGATAAGACCTGGCATCAGGTGGAGATGTGAGCTGTATTGGGAAAGACTGGAGTTTTGGCCTGCGTTATTTATAACCTTGAAGTGGGCCTGGAGCACACTCATCCTTCCTGTGAGACTGTGTGGGCCCCTGTGACCATGAAATTCAGGTGTAACCCAGCTAAACATTAGCTTGCATGGCCAAGAGACTACTTTAACCTAATCATTCGGGGTTGGTCAAGGTAATACCCACAAGACTTTTCCCTGGAAAACAGAACTAGGCTCGTGAAACCTAACATTGAATAGATTCTAACAGCACCCTTCCTAGACCTGCCTGAATACAGACCTCTGGAATAGCTGTAGTGCCAGAAGTTCTAAGACATGTAGTTCCAGTTGAGTTGGTTGCAGTGTTCTTGGGCCATGAGTCTATCTTAGCAATAGGTAGTTCATACCAATGTGGGTCCTTTAACAGTGCTGTATTGGTCTTGGCAGGCTGTGGGCTCAGGGTGTGAGGCAACTTGACAGCATTGTCGGTTACAGGTATGACATAGGAGCCTTTGGCGGGTACATCCATAGGCAGAATCCTGTATTGCATGATACAAAGTGGTAACTGTGGACAGGACCAACTGCAACCCCAGGGAGAGGTTTGTAGGGATAGACTATGTTTTATAGGTACTCTTCTGTTTCTTTTTGAATAGCACATCAACATATATTTGTACAAACCTGGACTTGGGTTGCCCTCTAGTGCTAGAACATTAACAACACACCAAAAACAGGCAAATCTGGACCTGGACACCATCCAGTACTGAATAGTGGAAGTTAATACAGTTCCAGAGATCATAAGAATCTTGTTTAGAATTTTTGGAATGATAAGCACAAACAAAGCCAGATTATCAAGACTGGAATAAATACCCAATACTTCAATGCCTGGATGACATCTCTTCTCTGCAAGTTTTAAGAGCTTTCAAGAAACCATTACCTCACCTAATACTCAGAATAATTTCCAGAAGCTGACCAAATAATATTCAGTATGGGAGAACACGTGGAGATTTTAAAACAACTCTTTTTAAGGAAACTCAATGAGTCTGAAACAACAACAACAACAACAACAAAAAAAAAAACAGAAACATTGCAATACTCTAATAAAGAATCTTATCAAGGAGATGGAAACAGTTTTTAAGAAGCAAACAAAATCTTGAGCTGAAAAATATACTCAGTGAATCTAAAACGTGATAGAAGGCATCAATTGCAGGATAGATGAAACAGAAGACAAAGTTAGTGAACTTGATACGCTATTTGAAATTATACAGTTGAAAAAGAAAATTAATGAAGAAAGCTTATGTGAACTTTTGTTCAGTAGTATAAGAGCAAATATTTGGGTTGCAGTTCAAGAAGGATTTGAATGTCAAACAGGTAGAGAGTGCATCCAAACAAATAATAAGTTTTCTGTTATTATTTCAAAAAAATAGAGGACTAAGAAGAAAGTTTATAAGAATCTCACCTCAAAAAGTAAGAGGTCTCATATAAATACTCTACTGTTGCATCTCACAGAACTAGAAAAACAAGAACAAATGAAAGCCAACATTAATAAAAGGAAAGAAATAATATAGAGAATAATAACAAATAATATAGGGAAGGATACAAATATCCAGGTAGAGGGAATTCAGAAGTCAGTAGTCAGATTTAACTCAATTGAATCTACCCCAACTTGGAATCAAGCTCTCAGAGGTGAAAGAGAAGATTCTCAGTGCTTCAAGGAAAAAGAAATAATACAGATGGGTGTCCCAATTCATTAGACAGGAAACTTCTTAAAAGATACCTTATAGACCAGGATAGAGTGGCTTGAGATTTTCATGATATTGCAGGCAAGGGGAGGTTTGGAAGGAGAGAAGTGGGAAGCTGTCAACCAAGAATACTGTAGTCAGAAAAACTATCCTTTCGAAATGAAGAAGAGATAAAGATATCCCCCCCCCCCCGCCAAAAAAAAAGCTATAAAAGTCACTGGTAAGAGTAATTACACAAATTTAAAAGGATCTGTTTTATATAAGCATTGTGATTATTCATATCTTTAGCATGGAGTCTAAAATACAATAATAAAAATACTAATTATTATATTAGTATATTGGGAGAGAGGTAATATAAAAAGATGTCAAATAGGATATAAGAAATTAAACAGCGAGAGAAGACAGGAAGTGCAAATATTGTTTTCTTATTGGTATATTTTCTCTTGTTTGTTTCTATTCTTCATGATCATATTAAGTTGCTATAATTTCAAAAATAGCATGTTATAATAAAATGATGTTTATTATAAGCTTCATGGTAACCACAAAGGAAAAATACTAGACAAACCAAAAACAATAGGAGTCAGAATACAGTACTAGAGTAAATTACTTAACACGGAAGATCTGAAAAAAAATTAAAAAGTAAGGAATTCCCCCACTCCCATCCCCCCAAAAAATAGAAGAATTTTTATTAAGTGGCTGTAGTAAGAACCTACCTATCAATAACTATCTTAAACATAAATGAATTAAAGTCTCCACTTAAAAAAGACAGAGTGTTGCTTACTAGAGACTCATTTCAATTCTGAGATCACACATAGACCCGAAGTGAAGAAATGGAGTAAGATATTCTGTGCAAATGGAATCCAAAATTAATCATGAGTAGCATACCTATATCAGATATAACAAACTTTAAATCAATAAAGTTTCTTTTTAAACAATAAAAAGAAAAATGGAGGGTCATTAGAAATAATGAAGGGGTCAGTTTATCAGATGGAAATAACATTTCTAAATACATGTGCAACCAATATTGTAGTACCCAAAGAAATGAAACAAATATTAATAAACCTAGCGGGAAAGATTGACTCCAATATAGTAATAGTTGTGGACTTTCAATAATGGGTAGATCATCCAGACAGAAAATCAGCAAAGACCAAATGAACCTAGCAGACATCCGCAGAACATTCCTTTCAACTTCTGAAGAACACGTATTTTTTTCTTCATCAACATATGGAACATTATTCAGGATATACTGTATAATATGCCACAAAATAAGACTTGATGAATTTTTGAAAAATTGAAATCAGATTGAGTATATTTTTGGACCACAATGCAATGAAACTGTAAATCAATAACAAGAAAAAACTCTGGGAACTATATAAAAACATGGAAATTAAAAAACTTGGTTTTGAACAACTAGTGAGTGGGCTAAGGAAGAAGTCAGGAATGAATTAAAAATACTTCTTGACAATTCATCATGCCCAAAACATGAGATCTGACAAAAAGAGGAAAATTTATAGCAATCAATCCCATATCATAATTGGAAAGATCTCATAATAACAGTCCATTGCTAAAACTCGCAGAACTAGGGAAACAAAAACAAATCAAACCCAACATTAATATTAGGAAAGACATAATAAAGACCAGAGCAGAAATAAATGAAATGGATATTAACAAAGAAATGATGAATGAAATTTAAAAAAATTAGTGAAATCATAAGCTAGACTGAGAGAGAAGACTAAATAAAAAATGAGAGACAAAAGGAGAAATAGTATAAATATACTACAGAAATCGAAAAGATTGGATATTGTTATAAAAATTATATGCCAATGAATTGATAACCTAGAGGACATGAATAAATTTCTAGACACATCTTATGAAGACTGAGTCATGAGCAGACCAATAACTAAAAGTAACAAAAAGCCTTTTATCAAAGAAAAGTTCATGAAAAGATAGTTTCACTGATGAATTCTACCAAACATTTAAAGAACTAATATCAGATTTCCTTAAGTTATTTTTTTTAAATGATGAAAATTTTCCAAATACATTCTACAAGGCCAACAATACCCTAATAGCCAAACTAAATAGGGACATAACAAACAAACAAACTACATATCGGTACCCTTGATGAACATAGTTCCAAAATTCATAAAACTCTAGCAATCTGAATCCAGCATTGCATTAAAAAGATTATTCACTATGTTCAAGTAAGATCCATGCCAGGGTTGCAAGGATGGTTTACTATATACAAATCTGTAAACATAATAGACACCAGATCAAAAGAAGAAAGAACAAAATCTTTAAGATCGTCTCAGTAGATGCAGAAAAAGTATTTGCTATAATCCAACATTTTTTCTTGATAAAAACACTGAACAAATTGCACATTCACTGAACATATCTCAACATAATAAAGGCCATTTATAATAAACCAACATATACTGAATGGGGGAAAACTGAAAGGTTTCTCTCTAAGACTGGGGACAAGACAAGGGATGTGTACTACTTTTATTTGGTATATTGCTGGAAGTACTAGCCAGAGCAATCAGGCAACAGAAAGAAATAAAGGGCATCCAAATTGGAACTAAGAATCAAATTATCATTGTTTGAAGATGGTATAGTTATACACAGACACAATCCAAAGAGTTTATCCACCAATAAACTATTAGAAATAATAAATGAATTCAGCAAAGTTGCAGGATACAAACATACAAACATTACTAGGTTTGCTATATGCTAACAATGACTTATCTGAAATAGAAATCAAGAAAGCAAATCCACTTTCAATAGCTATAAAACAAAACAAAACAAACAAACAAACAAACAAACAAAAAAACCCTAGGAATAAATTTAACCAATGAGATGGAATATACTTTACAATGAAAACTATGAAACATTGATGAAAAAAAATGGAGAGGATGCCAAAAAGTGGAAAGATATTCCATGTACATGGATTGGAAGAATCAGTATTGTTAAATATAGTCGTACATATTCTTCAATTCTAAAATTTATAGGGAACCACCACAAAACCCTTAGTAGCCAAAGGCATCTTGAGCAAAAAGAAAAAGCAAAAGGCATTATACTACCTGACTTCAGCACATACTAGAAAGCTGTTGTAATCAAAACATTGTGGTGTTGTCATAAAAACAGATACAGACCAGTGGAACAAGATGGATGGCCTAATAGTAAACTCATACAGACATAGCCAACTGATTTTTTTGACCAAGTTGCTAAAAACACACCTATTGGAGAATTGACAGTCTTTTCAATAAATGGGGCTTGGGAGATTTGATATTCATATGTATCAGGATGAAATGAAACCTCTATCTCTCACCAGTTATAAAAACACAAGATTTAAAGTCTTACATGTAGGATCTCAATATATGAAACTGCTAGAAGAGAACACGGGAAATGGTTTAGGATATTGAAACGGGCAATAATTTTTTGGACAAGAATTCCAGAAGCACAGTCCACAAAAGCAAAACTACATAAGTGGGATTGCATCAAATAAAAAAGCTTATGCACAGTAAAGGGAACAAGTAGCATGATGTTTTGATAACCTACTGAATGGGAAGGAGTATTTGAAGACTACATGTAATAAGAAGTCAATAACCTGAATATATAAGGAAATCCAAAAACTCAATGGTTTAAGTGGGCAGTAGATCTAAATAGACTTTTATCAAAAGAAAACATAAAAGGCCAAAAGGTTTATGAAAAAATGTTCAGTATAATGAATCAAAAGAGCCATTATGAGAGATTACCTCAGCCATGTGAGAATGGCTAATATTAAAAAGGACTAAATAGATAAGTAATGCTGACCAGAATGTGGAGAAAAGGGAGCCCTTTTAGGATAGCCATTGGGAAAAACACCAAGGAGATTTCTCAAAAATTAAAAATAGAACTAACAGATGATCCTGCAATTCTACTACTATGTATCTATCCAAAAGAAATATGTAGAAGAGACATAATCAATCCTATTTTCATTAAAGCATGATTCATAATATCAAGAAATGGAAGAAATCAAAGTGCACTTATGAATGGGTAAATCTTGTGTGTATATACACATATACATGGAATACTATTCATCCATGAGAAACAATGAAATCCTCTCACTTGTGATGACATATTTGGAACTGGAAATTATTATTATGTTAATAAAAACAAGCCAAGCCCCCAAAGAAAAATGTGGCATCATATTACACATGTAGAATCTATAAAATTTATCTCATAGAAGTTGAGAGTAGAATGGTATTCACCAGAGGCCCGGGAAGGCTGGTAGAGGAGGTTGGAGAAGGATGGTCAAGGTTGATAAGTAGGTAGTAAGTTACAGGTACTTAAGCGTAAGAAGTTCTAATATGCTGTTGACAGCAGGGTAACTATAGGTAACAGTAATGTACTGTATATTTCAAAATAGTATGAGAAGCGGTTTTTTAAAGTGTTCATCATAAAGAAATCATAAATGTTTGAGAGATATGTGCTTATAGTCTGATTTAAATTCTATGCAATTTATTATGTATTGAAAAAATATATGGTACCCCATTAATTTATAGACTCTCTATTTATGAATTATAAAATAAAATTTAGGAAATGGAAAATGAAAAATTTTAATGAAATAGTGTATCATTTTACTTGATTCTTCAATTTTCATTTTACTTGATTCTTCATTTTTAGAGTGTATAGAACCTAATTCAAAATAATTTAAAAAGCAAACCTAGACTTGACTGGTTAAGGTATGTAAAGAGTACTTCTCTCAGAACCAAGAAAGAACTGTGAGAACTTCAGGGAATATGATTTGGGCTTTTATGTCACTGGGTTTATTTCTTACACCCTCTGCCATTATCTCTTCTTATCTTTCTTGAGTTTAGTCTTACCAGGCTTTCTGCATAAAACCAGGAAGATGGTTGCCAACTTATTATAATTCCTTCCTCCCCTTCTTTCTGGCACCATGAGCTCTATCAAATGTAAAAAATCATAGAAGAGTAAAAACTTTATTTATATTTTTATATACTATATATTTCCTCTAACATTTATGACTTTTTTATGGTGAAAATCATAAACGTTCTTTCTTGTAGCTTCTTGACATGTACTGTACATTATTTTTATCTATAATCACCTTAATGCGGAATGGTACACCAGAACCTCTTATTCTTAACTGTAACTTATCCACTGATCAACCCAAACTAATCAGTATGAGCAGATGGTGGGATATTTTGATTCACTGATTATGAGACAAATATTTATGGCTGAAATGGTGGGTTAGTGTAAGTAAATGTAGGAAAACATGGTTCCCAAAGAAAAGACTAATAAAAACTAAGTTCATTTAAGAAGACCTTAGGCATTGTCAAGAATAATTATTATTAACGTGGCACATTTTGCTTGCCTACACAATTGTATCAGATATTGGTAATAATATATATAACAAATATAAAGGATTTTATATTTCAATTAATTAGTAATGATTCTTCCATACTTGTTGACATTATAATAATACACATGCATAAATGTGCAGTGACGCACATGAATTCATTCATTTATTTACTCCTGGTCAAACAGCAGTTGTATTAGCAACAGATTATTTCTACTTTTCTATAACTTTATTTTTCTCAAGAAGAGAAAATTTTCACTATAAACCAAAAGGAAAAGGAAGTTAAACATTAACATTCAGAATTCCATCATGATACTATAACTGAAAAATATTATTATATAGACATGCAAAGTCTTAATAGTAAGACTGTTAAATTGTTCCTGGAGGAGGCAATATTTAAAATGAAGTTTTTGTTAAAAAATAAAGAGAAACATAATGAATCTTGGAGAGATAGAGGAGAAGCTGGAGGAAAGTGGTTGTGTGAAGAAATGGAAACTTCATTAATATGCAGCACTGTTTAGAAGCCCAGTTGGCTGAAGATGAATAAGTTTAGAGGTTGAAATTAATTATTAAAACAAAGTTTTGACATCTGTAATTACATTGCCTATTGCATAGTTGTATATTGCTATATAACAAATCACCACAAGCTTGCTTGCTTAAAAAATAACATTTATTATCTCATAGTTTCAATGAATTATGATTTTTTACACCACTTGTCTTTTGAGGGTCTTCCAAGATTTCAAAAGAAATTTTAGTTGGATGGCATTATCATCTAGAGGCTCAATTAGTGAAGAATTGTTTCCAGATACATTCATATTGTTGACAGAATTCATACCTTTGTGGTTTGTATAACTGTGGACTTTTTGATGCCTTTGGCTAATTTTGTTCTCTGAAGCTTTTATCAACTTTGCCATATGTCTCATCATGGGAGTGTGCACTATCACCTTTACTGGCTTTTGTTGGTTCAAAGCAAGTCACAGGTTCTGCAGACACTCAAGGATGGAGATGATATAAGGGTGTGAAGAAAAGTGGTGGCAGGAATTAGGTATTACCTTATGATTTTTGGGCAAAGTGCTTTTGAAATGTTCTTTGCAACCGGTGAACCATATTCAATTAATTTAATTGAAAAACTAAAGCTTACAAAGTTGTGATTTACCCAAAGTCATAAAACTACACAGTAATGCACCACCCGACAACCAAGTATTTTGCACTTTCCATTCCCACATTTTTGGCTTTCTTATTTCTCTGTTTATTGTATTTGGTCTTAATTTGTGTTGCTAAATTTATTAAAAATATGATGAGTACATCTAAGCACTAGATTCCCTGGCATAAAAATGTTTGAAAAAAAATTTTTTTAATGAACTCTAGGTCTATGATTTTGGAACATTTCATTGGTGTCTCACAATAAACTTTAAAAAAAAATTTTTTTCTCAATTTTTGTTTGTAAAAGGAGGAATAGACTTTTTTATTTTCTTCAGTTTTGGTATAGTTTGATGTCTACAGTGAGACATAGAAGAGTAAAATTTTGTGTGTATATACACATATACAGGGAATACTATTCATCTATGAGAAACAATGAAATCCTCTCACTTGTGATGACATATTTGGAACTGGAGATTATTATTATGGCATTTAATTACTGCAAAAGAAAAGCATCAAGGAATGATAGTTGAGTCTTCTATATTAACTCAATTATGGATTTTTTAGTGAAAGATTGCTGGCTGTGGTTTGGGAGCCACAAATAAATTAGCTAATCAAAAGTCTGTATAAGTACAGATTGCTAACGAACACTGGTTTATAACTCACCCCAAATTAGGAAGAAAATGACAAAAGAAAAGCTAGGAAATAACATTTGTTTCCTTTCAAGATGTTTTAAGAATTTTAAATTTCTAAAAGACATTTTGAGAGATTATAGAGGATTAAATCACCTCTACCTAGCTGAGAAAATTTCCATAATATTAGACTATTGGGCAACAGTTTCAAGGAGACACACCAGCACTTCCTGTTACATAGACAGCATAGTAAATGTAAATATTATCATAATTGCTATGATAATATTTTTGCACTCTGTGATGAATTAAATGTAAAATAAATTTAGAAGAAAACCTAACTTTGAAATTTAACATAATCTATTTAAGAAAAAAACCTGGTTGAAATGAGTGAAGTTGGGTTGTTATTTTGCTGATCTCCTATGTCTTGCTCCTGCATGTTTTCTTAGCACACATCGTAGCTTTTTATGCTCTTTTAGAATTGTTGGTATGCTCTCTGTGTTTCTCAGTGGCTTATAACCTTCTTAAGAGCAGAGATTATATTAATGTTTATGCCTATATCATTACCACCTATCAGTTTTTAATGCACAGTGGGGGTACCAGAAATATTCTAAATAGTTGGATGAAAAAAAGAATGAATGAATGATCATATGAGTGAGTGATTTAATGAGCAAATGGAAGAATAGGTAATAGAGTAAGGAGTAGCAGACTTAAAGTATAGTGAATATACACTGACAAACCCTGCCTTTTCCCTGCTCTGTATTAATTTCAAAATTTTGTTCTCTGGTGACCTGATGCCTGCACTTAAAACTTTGATTAACATTGATTCTTTGGGCAGCCTCAGCATCTTCATAGTATGTATGACATAATGAGCAACTTGTAGGAGTGAAAATATATATGGTTGTGAATAATATATACATGAAATTATTTAATTTTATCCATTTTGGAAGCAACATACTTTGCCATAATGCACAACTGATTTTTAAATTACATCTTATTAGCAACTAAAATATATATATATATTTTAATTAAGAGGCACTTGTTGCTCAGAATACCTAGAAACATATATAGCCAAAAAAATATTCCCTTCTTTCCTAATAAAATCAAGAAGGACTATCCAAAGTATTTTCTGAACAGCTCCTTTTGAGAACAACCTTCATAGCATGATTTTGTTAGAAGAAAAAAAATAGTTTGAGTAGTTCAGGCCTAGAAACAGATATAGCCAAGAAAATATTTCCTTCTTTCCTAATAAAATCAAGAAGGATTATCCAAAGTATTTTCAGAGGTGAATGTATTTTCTGAACAGCTCCTTTTGAGAACAACCTTCATAGCATAATTTTGTTAGAAGAAAAAAAAAATAGTTTGAGTAGTTCAGGCCTAAATTATTTTGTTTCTTAAAAGGCAATAGTTCAAGTACATTAAGTACATATGGTGTTTTTTTTATTCTCATAAAATTTTCTCTCTCCCTCTCTTATAAATTAACTAAGGGTATAGTCAAACCTGGAAAAATATGAGTTGTAGAGTATATGGATGACATTTGTATTCTGGTCAGAATTTTACTTAGTCACCTGTGTGAATCTTACGGTTCGATTAGGCTGGAAGTAACATAATAAGTCTTGACATTTTTTAGTACAGATGAGTGAAATATACTTAGGTTATTTAAAAATACATAGATTAAAACATTTTTTTCTTCTTTATTACTAAGCCAATAAATTCCAGAGAACTTAAAAAGTCAGTGAATACTGACTAAGTACCTACTATGTATCACACAATATGATATGACTTGGAAAATAGTGATGAATAAAGGAGGCATGACCTCTGCCACATTTTCAGGCCAGTTGAATAAAACACAGGGCTGGTGTTGTGGCTCAGTTGTAGAGCACTTGCCTAGCATGTGTGAGGCACTGGGTTAGATCCTCAGCACCGCATATAAATAAAATAAAGGTCCATCAATGTCTAAAAAAATATGTAAAAAAAATTTTTTTTTAAAGTGAACTCAGATTACTGTTTTTGTTCCCTGGTTGCCTCTTTGGAAATGTGGTAGATATTGCAAATAAGATGTAATTTAAAAATCAGTTGTGCATTCGGTTAAAGTATGTTGTGTTTCCCAAATGGATAAAATTAGATAATTTCATATATATATTATTCACAACTTTTTAATTATTTTTTTGATGTATTTATATCAGTGACTCAATCCACATAAACGAACTCAAGAAAGCCACACAGAATAAGTTTTGTCAGTATAACTCTCTAAACCAAATAGCAAAAACTGAATGCAGTGTTTTAGATATGGCTTGGATGTCCTTAAGAAGACTGACACTTCTGATAAAATTGTTATTTGTAATTCAAATGTTTTTCATGATTGAGAAGCCTGATCAGCTACATTACCTTACTTTTTAAGGTATCTTCTAAAAATTTTATATAGTTGTGTTCCTTATTGAGATGTAAATCACATACCATGCAATTTACCCCTTTAAAGTTTGTATTTCAGTGGTCTTTAGAATATTCAGAATTATACAACCAGAACCTCTATCAATTGTAGAATATTTTTATTACCCAAAAAGGAACCCATAAGCATTAATAGATACTCCCTGTTTTTCCTCAACCATCTTATTTAAGTAAAGCATGTATATTTTCTGTCTCTATATATTTATTTTGAGCATGTTATATAAAATCATACAAATGTAATGTTTTTTGAATAACTTATTTCATATGGTATTTTCAAGGTTTATCCATATTGTAACATATATGAGTGCTTTAATTTTATTGCTGAAGAGTATTCCGTCTATGACTATGCCACATTTCTTCAGGTGATAGGCATTTGGAATTTTTTAAAATATTCATTTATTTTTTATTTTTGGCTATTATAAGTAATAGCCAAAAGTTTTTGTGTGGAATTAAATTTTCTTGTCACTTAGTTAAAGTAGACTACTGTAACAGTAGTCTACTTTATACTTTAAATATAGTACTGGCTGCTCTGCCACTGCAACTTAATTTTTTTTTTTTTTTTTTTTTGAGAGAGAAAGAGAGAGAGAGAGAAAGAGAGAGAGAATTTTAATATTTATTTTTTAGTTTTTGGCGGACATAACATCTTTGTTTGTATGTGGTGCTGAGGATTGAACCCGGGCCACACGCATGCCAGGCGTGCGCGCTACCACTTGAGCCACATCCCCAGCTCCTGCAACTTAATTTTAAAAGAGCATGTTTCTGTTTCTTCCTCTCTCCCACCTCCTACATAATCTTTCCCCCTCCCTAATCTCAGGGAAAATAGGAATACCTTTCTTTCCTATCCTGTGTGGAGTTATCTGTCCTTGAGTGCACAACCATTACATGAAGGAAGTAATTCAGATTTGGGAAGGATGCCAGAAGATCTCAGAAATGACTATCTCCCCAAATTAACAAATGAGTTACAACTCCCACAGACAGCACATAGAATGTAGCCCTTGAATCACCTCTTTAATAACTCCCTGTTCCCCGAGATGGGCAGAATCCCAGCCTCTAGGACAGGAATCCACTTTTTCTCCTTTGTTAGCAAAGCAGTAAAATGCCTTTTTTCATTTTTTCAAAACCACATCCTCCTTATTAGATTGGCATGGGGACAAAGACCCAGCTTTCAATCTTTTGGTAACAGACCTACTAGTAGTATTACAAAGTAATATGGTAAATTCATCTTCAACATTTTGAGGAAGTGCCAGTTCTTTTTCATTCTTTTTATTTTTTCCTTTTTTATTGTGGTAAAATGCACATGACATAAAATTTACCACATTAACCATTTTTAAATGTATGGTGTAGTAATATTGTCCATTCATAGTATAATTCAACCATTATCATCATCTATCTTCAGAACTTTTTCATCTTTCCCAAATGAAACTCTTGTATTATAGACTCAATGATTATCTATCTATTTATCTATCTATCTATCTATTCTATTTTGCACAATTTTTTTCTAATCAGTTAAGAAAGGAAAAGAGATATGCAATTGTACTGTCTTTAATAATTACAAGATTACTTTTGATTTTATCTGAGTATTCAAATTATTGTCTTGTGTCACTTAGTTTTTGAACACTTCATATATCTTGTAAGATATGTCTGCTACTAATATCTTTACTTCACATTCAGTTTTCAAATACTGTTTTGATGGATATAAGATTCTTATTACATAGTTCTTCCCCTCCCCCCTTTAACCAGTTTTCTTTGCCATTCATCTTGCTGCTCTCTAGTCTTTATTATTTCTGATAAGAAGTCATATGTTAATCTTTTTAGAATTTTGTATATATGAGTCATTTTTATTTTTAAGACTTTTTTTGTTGTCTTTTGCTTCAACATTTTATGATGATATGTCTTGTGTGGATTTTTTATGCTATTTAGAGTTGGTTTCATATATGTTTCATATATGTAGATCAACGCTTTTCATCAAACTTTAGAAATTTTGACATTAAAAAATATTTTTATCACCTTTAACTTTATGCTCCTTTTCTGATACATACATACATATATATATATATATATATATATATATATATATATGTGTGTGTGTGTGCGCCTAGTGTTGTCTGACATTTCTCTGAAGTTCCATTTTTTTGTTTGTTTTTCTGTTTTCTCTCTGTTTTTTGGTTTACATAATGTCTACCAAGCTATCTTCAAATTTGCAAGTTTTTCTCTTTTGCCAATTCAAGTCTGTTGCTCGCCCCTGATTAATTTTTCATTTTACTGTGTGCTTTTTACTTCCAGCATTTCTGTTTGGTTCCTGTATTATAATTTTTGTCTATTTATTGTTCTCTATTTGATGAGAAATAGACCATCATTCTTTCCTGAACTTCTGTATGCTTTCCTAGTAAGGCATTTGAATATATTTCTTACAGCTTTATAACATATTCATTTGATTTTGTTTGCTATGTCTGACTTGTGGAAACTTTTATAAGCAGATCTTGTTGCTTGTTCCCCCCCCCCCCCTTGGTCTCACTTCTCTGATTCTTTTTTTTTTTTTTTATGTGTCTTAATTTTGTTCTTGTTGTTGAAACCAGGACTGTAACAATTGTTACGTTTATAATAATTCTGATATTGATTCCCTCCTTCTCCCTGGGATGATTGTCATTTTAAATTTTTTTTTTAATCTAATGACTTGGCTGGGCTAATTCAGTGAATCTGTTTCCTTAACAGATGTGCAGTTTCTGATGTAATTTATTGGGGACCCTATTCACAGTTTACTAAGATAACAGTGGTTTTATTAGTGAGCCCTCTTTAGTTGTCCCTTTTCCCTACTTTGTTTAGCTTGTATAATAGTCATTCCTTTATTCACAGTTTCACTTTCCTACATACTGTTATTTTTTCAGACAGGATTTTAATGTGTTGCCCAGGTTGAACTTCAACTCTTGATCCACCATCCTCAGCTTCCTAAGTAGGTGGGATTACAGGCATGCACCATCATGCCCAACTTGGTAGTTTCACTTTCTGTGATTTCAGTTACCTAAAGTCAGTCATGTTCCAAAATATTAAATGAAATATTTCATAAATAAACAATTCTTAAGTTTTAAATTGTGTAATCTTCTGAGTAGTGTGTTGAAATTTCACACCATCCTGTTCTATCTTGCCCAGGATGTATATCATCCTGTTTTCTATCATATTCATATTATCTATACTACTTGCCCCTTAGTCACTTAGCCATTTTGATTATCCAGTTATAAACATAAATGGGTCTACAGTCTGATCCAATTATATTCAGGCCCATTTGCAGGAATTATTTTGAGATTACACTTTGAGGCTACATCCTAGGTAGGAGGATGGTTCTTCACTGTTGCTTTTCCTGATTATTTCTCTGAAATGTCTAACTTATCTAAGTTTCAACAATTGCTATTCTGGAGCTACTAGTCTCCATTTCATTGCTTACATCCCAATTTCTGTTGTTTTCTTCAACACTCTTAGGCTTCAAATTCTACACACTGTGTTCAAAATCAAGTCAGTCTGCTAGAGCTACTGAGCTTTTTTTCTTTCTTCTTTTTTTCCCCCTTATGATTTGCTTTTCTTCAATTAAAACATCTACAGTACTTCTCTGGTGCTTGTGGCAAACACAGTGACCACCCTTTTGTGAAATGCACTTTTGCTTTGTGCATAGGAAACTGAGAAGAATTGGTAGTTTCTTGTGTTCTTAAGCTTACTTCTCTTGAAATCTGTACCTTCAATTTAATGGGAATAAGGGGAATAAGGGTCTAGCATTTTTGGTTTCTCCTACCTAAAATGGAGCATTCTTTCATTTCTGAAGTGGGAAAGGAATGATGGAGAAGAACCAGATCTTTCATGTTCTCCTTGTTGGAATAATACTTCTTTATGGAGGTAGAAATGTTAAAATGTTTATGTCCTGCCACTCTTAGGAATGTACTGGAGCCCTAGCTAGTATCTGAGGCAATAAGAAACCACGTTATCCTTGGCTGTATCTACCAGAGTAGAGTTTCTGCCTCCCTGAACTAGGAGCAGAGGGCAAACTGAAGGAGTTAGTAGTCTCTTTCTGGCTAATCTCTTCCTTCCTCCATTTCTCTCTCTCTCTCTCTCTCTCTCTCTCTCTCTCTCTCTCTGTCTCCCTCCCTCCCTCCCTCCCTCTCTCATATATACATATGTGTGTGTGTGTGTGTGTGTGTGTGTGTGTGTGTGTGTGTGTATATATATATATATATATATGAGAGAGAGAGAGAGAGTAGGTGGACACAATACCTTTACTTTATTTGTTTATTTTTATGTGGTGCTGGGGATCGAACCCAGTGCCTCATGCATGCTAAGCAAGTGCTCTACCACTGAGCCACAACCCCAACCCCCCATTTCTCTTTTTTCTCTCTCCCTCTTTCTCTTTCAACGTCTCCTAAAATTTTTTACTTCATTTGCAAACCTCCTAGTTCTTTTATGGAGGTTTTAATGGTCAATATTAGTCTTTGCCTTCTTTATGCAGTTTGTTTTAGGACATGTTGATGGAATCTCAACTAGTTCTTTTTGTAATTTCATTGTGTTTTAATTATCTTTCATCATGCTGGCCTCCTAAGGATGCTTTGGGCTTCTGATTTTCTCATATATTCTGTGTGTTATTCTATATCAATGTTTTTATGTAGTTTCTTTAGT
This sequence comes from Callospermophilus lateralis, assembly GCF_048772815.1. Taxonomy (NCBI): domain Eukaryota; kingdom Metazoa; phylum Chordata; class Mammalia; order Rodentia; family Sciuridae; genus Callospermophilus; species Callospermophilus lateralis. The sequence continues at coordinate 64,774,826 of NC_135307.1, read as the reverse complement.
TTTTCTGGATGTTGATTTCTAATTTCATTCCATTATGGTCACATAAAATGCATGGAATTCTTGCTTTTTTGTTTGTTTGTTTGTTTGTTTATTTGTTTGTTACATTTGCTAAGAGTTGCTTTGAGACCTAAAATATGGTCTGAGAACATTTCATGAGCCGCTAAGAAGAAAATGAATTTTAGCCATTGTTGGATAAAATGTTCAGTAGATGTCTGTTAAGTCCATTTACTTTATAATATTTTTATTGTATGATTTTATATTTTTTGTGTCCAAAGTGCCTTTACTGAGTTTATGGCTGGATGAGCTATCTCCTAGTAACACAAGTCTGTTGAAATCACCTAGTATTATTGCTGTGGGGTCAGAATCTTTAATTCAAATTATGTCTATTTTATATAAATAAGTGCACTGATATTTGGGACATAAATATTTCTTATTATATCTTCTTGTTGGACTATTTTCTTTACTACTATGAAGTAACCCTCTTTGTCTCCTCTGATTAATTTTGGCTTATGCTCTCCTTTTTCAAATAAGAGTAGCTACTCCTGATTATTTTGGGGTTCCATTTCATTTGTTTTGTATGTAGAAGGGTATGTGGGTTGTACTATATGCGATTGTTCTTTTTTACTTAACAATTCCATATGGAGTAATTCCAGATTGACACCTCTAATAAGTGTGGTATCCTCAGTCTTTGTGTTAATTCTGGTTTTTGCTATAAGAGTGAATGTCATTGAGTCAGTCCTGATGGCTCCTTGTATCTTTTCCTGTATGGTGCCTGATCATTAGTTGAGGATCTTGTCTCTTCTGTTCTTTGTATTAAAATATTATTGAAGTTTGAGTGTGGTTTGTGTGTTGAGCAGTGTACACTATCTCTTGGCTTTGTTTAGCTCAACAGCATTCTCTACCCTGTGAACTCATAGTGGTCCACTAATTTCCCAGTACCTAAGAGAAAATGGGGAAATGAATAACAGAACAATATACAGCACTACAATAAATAACCAGTGCCTGCTAGGAAATCTACAACACTGATTACCACAAAAACAGGAGTACTGGGATCAGTAATTGTTAACAGCAAAAATAAATAGGATGAACTAGATCTGACATTAAATATCAGGTGTCAACTCTGCCATCTACAACTCTAATCACTGCAACACATGAAAGGTTGGGGTAGCAATTATATAAACCAAATAGTTCTGAAAGATGGTAAAAATACACTTCATTAAGAGAAAAGAAAATGTTCTTAGAAGATTAAAAATAGTTTAGGAACAGAAGAGATGAAACAAGTGATTGGTATACGTAAGTAGAAAAGTATTTGAAACAGAATGAATGAGAAAACAAGGAAATTTGGCTATTAGAGGGAAAAGAAAGGGAGAGAGAGAAATAAAACCAACACCAATTTTTCTTTAAAAAAAAAAACCTTCAAAAGACAAGACAATGAAAAGTAACAGAACAATACTAAAATGAGGGAACAAAAAGAATCAGATATCTATATGTGTATCTATTCATGTACTAATCAGCATAGATTAATTCACCCACATTTCTTGATTCTAAGAATATCTGACAGTCCAATATTGAATTTCAGTGAGTTCCCTCCTTCACTCACCTTGCTGAGAAAAAGTATCCCCATTACATAAATCCCAAGCCACAGAGTAACTAGAAATGCACACTTCCTGTGCTCTGCCATCTTTATCAAGTTTATCAATGCAAATCATAATTTTCTTTCAGTGATAGACTCATTTTATTCATTTTCAAGAAATTGTTAAATGTCAAACATATTTTGTTATTCTTTCAGGTAACATAATATTTCATTTGAAAAGCAATTAGTTTCAAATCAAACAATTTCTAAAGTGTTTCACCACAGTACTTCAGAATGCAGCAGGAATATTTTTCTATATTTGTTTTTATTTATTACATAATTGCCAAAAGATACATTCTCAAGGATTGAGGTTTTTGCTGCTTCATTACAACATTCTTACATGAAACTGCCCTTTTTGTTTTCTCATTCAACTACAGTACATTGTGGCAAAAATTACTATGAAAATCAAAATAATTTGAGGTTTTTCTTGATTGTTGCTGGACTAAACAGTTTTATCCACCAACACTTTTGTACCATCCATATATACCTCTCAAAAAAATGGAAAAACACAATATCTTTTTGTCATTATGAAAGTAGTTTGACCTGGTAGGCCACTGAAAGTTTTTTGAAGCCTTAGAGATTCACAGACCACACTATTGGGTACAGATGTCTTAAACTTTGCTGCTGTAAGGGATTAAAATTTTCACTCCCTGAAGATGTCATGCATTTTTTTGGTTTTTCCTTTTAAGGAGATGTATGTGTATTTATTGTTATTATGTAAACTAAATTAGTCATTAAGGAATACCCCTCATAACAAAGATCTTTTAATTTGTGTTTTAAAAGGACTTTGGGTTTTTTTTTGAGATTTTTTCAATAAGTGATAATTTATTATTTGCCAGTTATTTGATGATATAATAATTTATAACAATCCCCTCATAAATGGAAAATTTCTATATTTATTCATGTTTTATATCCATATGTACATGTTATTCTTATGTATTGGAGTTAATCAACTTAAGTATAGGTTGAACTTGTTAAATTTTACTTTAAAATGTTATCTGAAATAATATTAATGATGAATACAGGAACTTAATGAAATACAGTATTTTGAAAGCCTACTATGTAACTTAGTATTTATAATTTGCCTTGATTATACAGCATCTTCTATGATTTCACAGTACCATTGGGTTATTTGTAATTCTATAAACATGCATTCTGAGAAAGTTAATGGAACTTGTGTTATTTGTTACTGCTTAGAAAACGTGAAAGTCTGTAGTAGAAGAATGTTCATTACTTAAAGCAGAAAATGAAATGCAGTTTCAAGAGTGCTAGTTATTGCTTTGGGAGAAAATAGAATTAGAGATATTAGTGTAGTTTTCTCTCTTCTTTCTGTCATGTGAGTTTTTTCTTTTAAATACCTTTATTTAATTAATTTATTTTTTAATGTGATGCTGAGGATTAAATCCAGGGCCTCCCACGTGACAGGTGAGCACTCTACCACTGAGCCACAACCCCAATCCTGTCATGTGATCTTTCATTCTTGCAATAGTTAGATATCAGTTGTTAGAAGTATGGTCTAGACTGGTGGTTAGAAAACTGAAAAACAAGCTGAATCTGGCCTGCTGCCAGCTTTGATAAAGTTTTTTTTTTTTCCCTTTCAGTTTTATCCAATTCAGTTTTGTAAGATGACACACTCCAAAGCAGATTTGGAAATTTTGAAACAAACATATTATTAAAGAAATAATCTCAAGGACCACAATAAACAAAATTTTACATACTAATAAATTAGAAAGGAAATGTATGTATTTGACCTACGTTTCCATCATAATTTTAAAAATAGTTTTTTGAGGGCTGGGGCTGTAGCTCAGTGGAAGAGTGCTCGCCTAGCATGTGTGAGGCACTGGGTTCAATTATCAGCATCATATATAAATAAATATAATAAAGGTAAACGGACAACTAAAAAGTATTTTTAAAAAATAAAAAAGTAAAGGCCTGGGGTTGTGGCTTAGCAGTAGAGCGCTTGCCTAGCATGCACGAAGTCCTGGGTTCCATCCTCAGAGCCACAAAAAAATGAATAAATAAAGGTATTGTGTCCAAACTACAACTAAAAAATAAATATTTTTTAAAAAATTTTAAAAATTATAAAAGAGTAGCTTTTTGAAAATGATATGGCCATATCCAAGATGGCGGGCTAGAGGGAAGCTGCATTCTTGGTTGCTTTGGGACCTGGGATTCAAGTAGTGGGAATACTGTTTCTCTGCAAGTGATTAGAGGACCACTGACATCTGCTCCCAGGTAGGAATCATGGCCACCCTGCTGCACAGGTCTCCAAGCCTCCACGTCAGTGCAGGACTCCCAGCGGCCCATCCATGCAGGTTCCCTGGGTGCCTGAGTAGGACCACTGGCATTAGCACCCACACAGGTTTCTTGGCTGCCCACCCATGCAGGAATCATGGACACTGCTCCCATGCAGGACACCAAGCCACAACCCACATTCAGGAACTCTGTCTGCCATAGCTGTGTGGACCCCCATCTACCAACATGGGGCTCCTCTGGTTGTCTCCATCTTGTGGCACTGCAACCACTGTAACAGTCACCTACACGCAGTAGCCTGCACCTTGGGACACTGCACTGGGTCAGGTGGCAGCCTGCAGCCACAATACTGCATAGCATGGAGCTGCATCTCTGAAAATGCCGCTCAATACCACTGATCAGCCACACCTTACCCGACACTCCATCACTGAAAGCAACCACGTCCATCTTGGTACACCTATATCACCATCTTTAGTTGGGGAACCTCCCAGCTTGGAACACCGAATGGGGCTTACAAACAATATCAAGGTACCTTAAAGTCCCAACTCCTCCCTTTCCATGGCAGGCACTAACCTGGCACAGTGTCTGTGGCTATGCAGCGGGCATACAAAACCAGGTCCTGAACTGCCCAATATAATACAGTTCACCTCAACAGGTGTACAGCCCTCAGAGTGCAGCCCACAAGACCTCTGGAGAGAAAGGTTCCTGATTGGGAAGTAAAAAGGGAGGGGGTGATTGAGGTCTCTAATTTAGACACTAATGAGAGACCAGGAAGTGCAAGGTCTATGGGCAATAGAAGGAGATAAGACCAGGCACCCACATCACAGGAGTGGGCCCCATAGAAAATTCTTGGGGTGCACTCTCCCATCAAGTTCTATACCCCACCTCCAGGAGCCACACTCCCAAGACTAACCCTCTCACCCTAATAAACTTCCCCATCCTGAGGGAAGGAATACCAACAAACAACAGACAGTCCCACTTACTGGATGAGAAGGGAAACTAGAAAGATATTGATCTCCAACAAAATCAATTTTTGTATCTTCCTTTGAGATTTCTTTTCTTTTCTTTAAATTCTCTCTCTCTTCTTCTCCTGCCATCACATCCCCAACATTTGTGAAACCAAGTACTTTTCATGCATTAGGCTACTGAGGACTGGGATGTCTGAATAGTTTATTTTTACATTTTTCACTTTTCTTAATATTTATGTTTCTTTGGTTTTTGTACTTTACTGTCTTCCCACATACTTGTCTCCCCAAAATCACTTTCTTTCTTGTCTTGCTACTAACCAATTTCTTTAGATTCTGCTTCCATGCCTTCTAAGATATAATAATTCTGTATCCTCACCCTCTACCCGCTCAACATCTCATCGACTACACCTCACCTTGGTTCTTTGTCCACCAACAGAAAATGTAGACCCTTTGCAAACCTACTATTTATATTATAGATAATAATTCAACTTCTCATTTCTGCATATTGTGACAAAACCGTAAACTTATTAATAGCAGCTGTTTGGTTTAAGGATGAATATTTTTTTTTGGGGGGGGGATCTGTTCACATTGTTCTCCCCCTTAAAGGAGAGGTATTAGAAACCTGCAGGGACATTATAAGCCAATAGAATAAAAACTGTAATGCCTCTGAAGTGCTAGAAGATAAGACACATGAACAACATGAAAAAACAAGGGAAGAAAATATCCCCCAACAAACCAAGACATTATTACATTATTAGAATCGATGACCAGCAAAACAGTAGAAATGACAGAGCAGAAGTTCAGGTTGTACATAATTACAATGTTCTGTGAATTCAAGGATGATAGAAGAGAGCAAATTCAGGCAGCAAAAGGTCATTTTGATAAAGAGCTACATAAGCAAGTACAGAAAACAAACCTTACTTCAATAAAGAGATAGAGGTTCTGAAAAAAATCCAGAGATCCTTGAAATGGAAGAAACAAATTTAATCAAATTAAAAGCTGAATAGAAAGTATCATCAACAGATTAGATCACTTGGAAGATAGGACCTTTATTATATGAAGATAAAACATATAATCTTGAAAAGAGTGTTGACTACACCATGAAGATGGTAAGAAACCTTGAGCAGAACATTCGAGAATTATGGGAGAACATAAAAAGACCAAGTTTAAGAATATTGTGATAGAGGAAGGCATAGAGTTCCAAACTGAAGGAATAAACAATCTATTTAATGAAATAATGTCAGAAAAATTTTCAAACATGTAGAATGAATTAGGAAATCAAATACGAGAGGCTTACAGGACACCAAATGTACAAAATTGTGAGAGATCTACACCAAGATACGTTATACTGAACATGCCTAGCATACAGAATAGGGAGAGAATTTTAAAAGCCACAAGAGAAAGGATTCAAATTACATATAGGGGGAAACCAATTAGGATCTCTGCAGATTTTTCAACCTAGACCCTGAAAGCTAGAACATCCTGGAACAACATATACCAAGTTTTGAAAGAAAATGGATGCCAACCAAGAATCCTACGATCATCAAAATAAAGCTTTGGGTTTTATAATGAAATAAAAACCTTTCATAATAAACAAAAGTCAAAAGAATTTACAACTAGATAGGCTGCACTATAGAACATCCTTGGCAAAATATTCCATGAGGAGGGAATGATAAGCTACAATGAAAATCAGGAAAGGGAGGTAGTACACTAAAGGAAATACTAATCAGAGGAGAAACCAAATCAAGTTAAAATCTCCAAAATAAACAAATATGAATGGGAATACAAATCATGTCTCAATAATAACCCTGAATGCTAATGGCCTAAACTCACCAATCAAAAGACATAGACCAGCAGATTGGATTTAAAAAAAAAAAAACCAACAATATGCTGCTTTCAAGATACTCATCTCATATGAAAAGACATGTATAGACTGAAGGTGAAAGTTTGGGAAAAAACATACCACTCACATGGACTGCAGAAAGAAGCAGAGATTTCCATCCTCATATCAAATAAAGTAGACTTGAAGCCAAAGTTAATCAAAAGGGATAAAGAAAGACATGTCATACTGCTTAAGGGAACCATACATCAACACGATGTAACAATTATAAGTATATATGCCCTAAACAATGGAGCATCTATGTTCATCAAACACACTTTTCTGAAGTTCGAGAATCAAATGGACCACAACAAAATAATTCTGCGTGACTTTAACACATCTCTTTCACCACTGGATAGATCTTCCAAACAAACCCTAAACAAAGAACCTATAGAACTCAATAGTGCAATCAATTACTGAGACTTAACAGGCATATATAGCATATTTCATCCATCAGCAAGTAAATATACTTTCTTCTCAGCAGCACATGGATCCCTTTCTAAAATAGACTGTACCTTAGGCCACAAAGCAACTCTGAGCATATACAAAGAAGTAGAGTTACAACCCTGCATTGTATCAGATCATAATGGAATGAAATTAGAAATCAATGATAAAATAAAAGATAGAAGCTATTCCAACACCTGGAGACTAAATAATATGCGATTAACTGAACAATGAGTTGCAAAAGACATCAAAGAGGAGATTAGAAAATTCTTACAGGTAAATGAGAACACTGATACAACATATTGAAATATCTGGGATACTATGAAGGCAGTACTAAGAGGAAAGTTCATTGCAAGGAGTTCATTCCTTAAAAGAAGAAAATTCAAGAAATAATGACCTAATATTACATCTCAAAGCTCTAGAAAATGAAGACCAAATCAACACCAAGAGCAGTAGAAGACAGGAAATAATTAAAATCAGAGCTGAAATCAATGAAATTGAAACAAAAGAAACAATTGAAAAACTGACAAAACAAAAATTTGGTTCTTTGAAAAAATAAAATTGATAAACTATTAGCCATGCTAATGAAGAGAAGGAGAGAGAAATCTCAAATTACTAACATCCATGATAAAAAAGGAAATATCATGACAGACACTACAGAAATACAGAAGATAATTAGAAATTATTTTGAAAACTTATACTCCAACAAAATAGAAAATACTGAAGGCATCAAAAAAATTTCTAGAGTCGTGTAATTTACCCAAAATGAATCAGGATGATAGACACAAGTTTAAAGGGTCAGTTTCAAGCTGTGAAATAGAAGACACCATGAGAAGCCTACCAACCAAGAAAAACCCAGGACCAGATGGATACACAGCTGAGTTCTACAAGACCTTCAAAGGAGAACTAATACCAATACTCTTCAAATTATTTTATGAAATAGAAAAAGATGGAACACTTCTAAACTCAATTCTATGATGCCAATATCACACTGATTACCAACCAGCTGGAGACAGATCAAAGAAAGCAAACTTTAACCCAGTACCTCTAATGAACATCGAAGCAAAAATTCTCAATAAAATTCTGTCAATTTAGATTCAAAACATATCCAAAAGATAGTGCACTATGATCAAGTGGGGTTCATTCCAGGGATGCAAGCTTGTTTCAACATATGGAAATCAATAAATATAATTGATTACATATTGTAAACTTAAAGATAAGATCTCAATAGATGCAGAACAAGCATTTGACAAAAATGCAGCATCCCTTCATTTTCAAAACACTAGGAAAACTAAGGATAATAGGAACATATATCAACATTGTAAAAGCTATCTATGCTAAGCTCCAGGCCTACATCATTTAAATGGAGAAAAATTAAAAGTATTCCTTAAAAAAGTGGGAAAAGACAGGGATATCCTCTTTCACCACTACTGTTTAACATAGTTCTTGAAACTGTAGCCAGAGCATTTAGATAAACAAAAGAAATTAAAGGGCTATGGGTAGGGGAAAAAAATAACTCAGATTATCACTATTTGCTGACGATACCTAGAAGATTCAAAAAATTCCATGAGAAAACTTCTAGAATTAATAAGTGAATTCAGAAAAGTAGCAGGATATAAAATCAAAACCCATAAATCAAAGGCTGTGTACGTCTGTGACAAATCCTCTGAAAGAGAAACTAGAAAAATTACTATATCTAGACACAAAACAAAGAAACAAACAAACCTTGGGAATCAACAAAAGAGGTGAAAATCCTCTACAATGAACTCTAAAGAAAGAAATTTTAAAAGACCTTAGAAGATAGAAAGATCTCCTTTGTTCTTGGATAGGCAGAAATAATATCAACAAAATGACCATACTCCCAAAAGCACTATACAGATTTAATACAGTTCCAATCAAAACCCAATGACATTCCTCATAGAAATAGAAAAAGCAGTCATGAAATTTGTCTGGAAAAATAAGAGACCCAGAAAAGGTAAAGCAATCCTTATCAAGAAGAGTGAAGGAGGTGGCATCATTATACCAAACCTTAAACTATACTACAGAGCAATAGTAACAAAAACAGAATGGTATTGGCACCAACACAGACTTGTAGATCAGTAGTACAGAATAGAGGACCCAGAGATAAACCCACAGACATACAGCTATCTCATATTACAGAGGCACCATAAATATATATTGGAGAAAGTATAGCCTCTTCAATAAATGGTGCTGGGAAAACTGGAAATCCATATGCAACAAAGTGAAATTAAGCTCCTATCTCTCATCATGCACAAAACTCAACTCAAAGTTGAACAAGGACCTAGGAATTAAACCAGAAACCCTGTGCCTAATAGAAGAAGAAGTAGGCCCAAATCTTCATCATGTCAGAGTAGGCCCCAACTTCCTTAATAAGACTTTTATAGTGCAAGAAATAAAATCAAGAATCAATAAATAGGATGCATTCAAACTCAAAAGCTTTTCTCAGCAGAAGAAACAAGGAGTAAGGAGAATACAGATTTTTTTTTTTTTTAACACAGGCACATCAGATAGAACACTAATCTTAGAGTATATAAAGAACTCAAAAATCTTAACACACACACACACACACACACACACACAAAACAAAGCAAAACAAAAAAACCTCAAATAACCCAATCAATAAATGGATCAAAGTATTGAACAGACACTTCTTAGAAGATGATATATAATCAGTCATCAAATATATGAAAATATATTCAATATGTCTAGCAATTAGAGAAATGCAAATCAAAACTACTCTCAGATTTCATCTCACTCCAGAGTGGCAGCTATTAAGAATACAAACACCAATAAGGATGTGGGGAGAAAGACACACTCATACGTTGCTGGTGGAACTGCAAATTGGTGCAACCAAAATGGAAAGCAGTATGGAGATTCCTTTGAAAACTGGGAATGAAACTACCTTTTGACCCAGCTATCCTGCTCCTTGGGTTATACCCAAAGGACTTAAAAACAGCATACCATAATAACATAGCCACTTCATTGTTCATAGCAGAACAATTAACAATAGCTAAATTGTGGAACCAACTTAGATGCCCTTAAGCAGATAATGGATAAAGAAACTGTGGTATATATACACAATGGAATATTATTCAGCCTTAAAAGAATAAAATCATGGCATTTGTAGGTAAATGGATGGAGTTGGAGACTATTATGCTGAGGGAAGTAGGCCAATTCCAAAAAACAAAATGCCGAATGTTTTCTCCAATATGAGAATTTTGATCCATAATGGGGATGTGGGGGAGTAGCATGGGAGAATGAAGGAACTTTAGATAGGACAAAGCGGGGAGGAGGAGAAGTGAGGGGACAGGGGATTAGGAAAGATGGTGTAATGAGATGGACATCATTAACCCAAGTACATATATAAAGACATGAATTGTGTGACTTTACTTTCCGTACAACCAGAGACATAAAAAATTGTGCTCTATATGTGGACTATGAATTGAAATACATTCTGCTGTCATATAACAAATTAGAGTATATTAATTAATTAAACAAAAGAAAATGATATCAATTTACTAATGTTGATTTTTACACTTGGAGTCATTTTTTGCATGTAATAATAATAATAATAATAATAATAATAACAAATAAGAACAAAACCTTAGACTAAGTAGAAGCCTATTATCTAGGTTATATATTAAGTTTACAGCAAACTATCTCTAGAGTCTTAGGTTCAGTTCTGTATACCTTGTTTTAAGAACATTAGGATAGGGGCAGGGTCTGTGGCTCAGAGGTAGAGCACTCACTAGCATGTGTGAGGCACTGGTTTCGATCCTCAGCATCACATAAAAATAAATGAAATTATTGTGTCCATCTACAACTAAAAAAATGTTAAAAAAAGAACATTAAGATAAAATGTGAATTTTACTATGAAATGATAGTAGTTCATAAATTTGTGGAACTCACAAAAATTACATAATTGATGAAATAGTTGGAAAAGCTGAAGATATTTGATTTGGAGAAGGCTAGAATATACACCTGTTTTTAATTATCCGAGGAATATCAATTAATGAAAAGAGAGCTGCATTTTCCTTGTGTAGTGTGTGTAAGTATGTATTTTTTCCACTGAAAATGATTTGTTACTCTTTATGTTTATTTTACTTTTTGAACAGTGCTTCCCTATTAATTTTTTCTTAAAGAGTTGCCTCAGAATATACTTACAGCAACTTGGAAGGCTGAGACAGGAGGATTGCAAATTCAAAGCTAGACTAATAACGGATTGAGGGCTTAAGCAACTTAGTGAGACCCTGTTTCAAAATACAAAGTAAAAGGATTGGGGATGTAATTCAGTGCTAACGTGCCCCGGGGTTCAATCCCCAATACAAAAAAACAAAACAAAACAAAAAAAACAAAAAGAAAAACAAATAAAACAACAACAAAACAAAACAACAGAAGTTGAAGGCTGATGGCTGCTATTTAGATGTAAGAATTCTTTATTTTATGAAATAGTAAACTGCTGTATGGATTGATGTTTAGATGTACCTGTTATACAAATATAAATTATTTAACTTCTCCATTTTTTAACCTTAAAGTATTCTCTTCACCATTCTTTTTGTTTTGTTTTGTTTTGATGTAAAATAATTAAGCATATAAACCAACATTTTAGTACTGCATGCTAGATAAGTAATGACTTTATCCCTTCCTGCTCTGTAAACTCATGTCTTACCTATTTTCTGTTTTTATGCTATTTGTATAAATTATTAGGATTTAGAAGGAAAGAAAGACTAAAATAAATATGAGGTAATGGAACATTTACACCAAATAGAAATAAACTGTACAATCCAGCACCTCATAGAAACAAAGAAACAAAAACTAAATGTGAAATTATATAGTAATGGAGTTATGCTAAAAGATGATTAAAATTGAATAAAGCAGTTGTACAGTAGCATAAAAATAGATGTCCTGCATGCACTTGATGATTGGACAATTGCTATTGTTTTAAACTTAGTTTTGACTAGGGGCCTATAATATGAGAGTGATTATATACAGGAACTTGTCCTTTTAGAAAGAAATCAAAATTGTGCCTCTTACATCTTTTGAACATTACTTTATGTAGAAAATCTACTTCGAAAAATTTGATGCAGTTACAGTGTTAAATATTTTGTATTCCTATAGAAGATATTAAAGAAAAATTCTTTGTCAATGAGAGGAAAAACTTCACAAAACCCTATTTATCTTTATCATAGAAGGCGAGAAAATGATGAGGTGATTTAATTGAGTGTGATTGTAAGCTTTCAAATAGAATCATGTAGTTACTAAAATTTAATATTTTACTTCATTTTTGACAGAAATATTGGAATCTCCAGACTGAATGACCAAAAGAAAATAAGTTTATAGCTTAAATGCAATGTAGAAAATAAATTTATGATTTAGATTTACTGGAGAAATCTAATAGTAATACATATAGGCATGTTGGATTTTGCTTTTGTGATTCATTTCTTATAATCTGATTTAAATTTGGTATTTTTCTATTTAGGAAATTATTGTTGTTTAATAATTTTTTGTCAATTCTTGGTGATCTAAAGCTTTCTACTTCTTTTTCAAAATTGATATTTCTGCTATTGGCTTTGCATGCAATTATACATTCTAGGATAGAAAAAAAAGATGAACTTGAAGATATTTATCATTTAAAAAATATTTTTATTTTACTTAATTTGAAATTATGTAAAATGAGTCCATGAAATACCAGCGGGTATGCAGAAAAATATGTAAAAATCCCATACCCACCTTGCCTACTCATTCAGTTTTCCATTGTAGAATTCATATCCGTAATAGAGGTTATATGTGAATATAACACAGACACGCACACCCCAGACACAAATGTAAATATGTAAATATATACACATGTGTATATACACAATACATATTTGATCAAAATATGTCCATCCTTTTTCTATAAATGTACCCTGTTCTGAATGTTTCTCTTTTTATTTAACAAATGGCAAAGAACTCCATATTAGCATAAAAAGACCTACTGCTTCTTATTAGTTGCATTGATTTTCATAATAACAGTGTGACATAATTCAATTAAATAGGCCCTTGTTGATGGTCATTTGAATATGTTCATGCCTTTTTGTTCCTTAGATATCAGTGTAATAAAAGTCTGCTCATGTTTCATTTTTTACATGTACAAACATGGGACTATAGGAGGAATTTCTCAAAGTAGAATCTGTGATTCAGAAAATACATACTCACTATAGTTCAAAATGTTAATGATAAAATAATAGTGAAACAATTGAATCCCTTTCCAGAATTCGATTTTTTTCCCCTAATATTCTTGTTTTTTGTTTTTTTGTTTGTTTTGTTTTTAAACTTTTGGTCCTGGGGATTGAACTCAGGTGCTTAACCACTGAGATAAATCCCTAGCCCTTTATATATTTTATTTGGAGATAGGGTCTTGCTAAGTTGCTTATGACCTTAAGTTGCTGAGGCTGGCTTTGAACACACAGTCCTTCTACCTCAGCCTTCTGAGCCACTGGGACTATAGGCATACACCACCACACCTGGTTTGAATTGATCTTAAAAGGATAATCATGTTGATTCTTTAACTTCAACATTTCATTTAGTTTTATGTGAACTTTATTTCATTGACCAGTGTCTCGAGCATTGTTCCTATGGACTTTATCTAAGATCCAGATGATTTCTAATGCTTTTGTGAGTGAGAGTCACTCACATAGGTGTCAGTTTCTCAATGTGCTGAACATGTAATTTATTATTCCTAATGAGTTCATATTTGAAAGAAAATGGACTTTAAAAAACATACAATTATATACATTTTTGAATTTTTTTAACTTTTAAAAAATTTCCTACATACATGACAATAGTGGAATGCATTACAATCATAATTAACCATTCACAACACCATTTTTCGTAACTCTGTATATAAAGTATGTTCATGCAAAATTATGCCATTATACATGAGCTCTTTTATTATTATTATTATTATTATTATTATTATTATTATTATTATTTGCATTACAATTCTTAATATTCCTTTATACCACAACTTATCATATCTCTGTTTGTACATAAGGTATGTTGACACCAAATTCACATCTTCATACATGTATTTTGTATAATTATGAGAGTCTCCTTCCACCAACCATGCTATTCCCCTTCTCCCTCCCTTTCCCTCGCACCCCTATTCCCTATCTAGAGGTAATCTTCCTCCCTTGCTCTCCCTCCAAACCCCATTTTGAGTTACCTCCCTTATATCATAGAAGACATTCAGCATTTGTTTTTTTGGGATTGGCTAACTTCACTTAGCAAAAACTTCTCTAATGACATCCATTTCCCTGCCAATGCTATGATCTTATTCTTTTTTACTGCTGAGTAATAATATTCCATTGTGTATAAATGCCGCATTTTTTAAAAATATATTCATCCACTGAAGTACATCTAGCTTGGCTCCACAGTTAGCTATTGTGAATTGTGCTGCTATAAACATTGATGTGGCTGTGTCCCTGTAGTATGCTGTTTTTAGGTCCTTTGGGTATAGTCCAAGAAGAGCAATTGCTGGGTCAAATGGTGTTTCCATTCCCAACTTTCCATGGAATCTCCATACTGCTTTCCAAATTGGCTGCACCAATTTGCAGTCCCACCAGCAGTGTATGGGTGTACCTTTTCCCCGCATGGTCACCAGCACTTGTTGTTATTTGTCTTCATAATGGCTGCTACTCTTACTGTAGTGAGATGGTATCTGAGAATAGTTTTAATTTGCATTTATCTGATTCTAGAGATGATGAGCATTTTTTCATATATTTGTTGATTGATTGTATATCCTCTTCTGAGAAGTGCCTGTTCAGATTCTTGGCCCATTTATTGATTGGATTATTTGTTTTCTGGTGCTAATCTTGTTGAGCTCTTTATATACCCTAGATATTAGAGCTCTATCTGATTTGTGAGGGGTAAAAATTAGTTCCCAGGATGTAAGCTCCCTATTCACTTCACATATTATTTCTTTTGCTGAGAAAAAACTTTTTTGTTTGAATCCATCCCTTTTGTTGATTCTTGGTTTTAATTCATGTGCTATAGTTGTCTTATTAAGGAAGTTGGGGCCCAGCCCCATGTGATGGAGATTAGGGCCTACTTTTTCTTCTATTAGGCACAGTCTCTGATTTAATCCCTAGATCCTTGATCCCTTTTGAGTTAACTTTTGTGCATGGTGAGAGATAGGGATTCAATTTCATTTTGTTGCATATGGATTTCCAGTTTTCCCAGCACCATTTGTTGAAGATGCTATCCTTTCTCCAGTAAATGCATGCTTTTTGCACCCTTGTCTAACATAAGGTAGTTGTAATTTTGTGGGTTAGTCTCTGTGTCCTCTGTTCTGTACCATTGGTCTACCAGCCTGTTTTGGTGCCAGTACCATGCTGTTTTTGTTACTATTGCTCTGTAGTATAGTTTAAGGTCTGGAATAGCGATACTACCTTTTTCTCTCTTCCTGCTTAGAATTGTTTTAGCTATTCTGGGTCTCTTATTTTTCTAGGTGAATTTCATGATTGTTTTTCTATTTCTATGAAGTATGCCATTGGGATTTTGATCAGAATTGCATTGAACCTGTATAGTGCTTTTGGTAGTATGGTCATTTTAATAATATGAATTCTGCCTATCCATTAGCAAGGTAGATCTTTCCATCTTCTAAAGTCTTCTTCTATTTCTGTCGGGTTCTATAGTTTTCATTGTATAGATCTTTCAGCTCTTTTGTTAAGTTGATTCCCAAGTATTTTATTTTATTTTTTTGGGGATATTGTGAATGGGGTAGTTTTCTTCATTTCCTTTTCAGAGGATTTGGCACTGAAGAAATGCCTTTGATTTATGGGTGTTGATATTATATACTGCCACTTTGCTGAATTCATTTACTAGTTCTAGAAGTTTCTTGGTAGAGTTTCTTGGGTCTTCTAGGTATAGAATCATATCATTAGCAAATACTGCTAGTTTAAGTTCTTCTTTTCCTATAGTTATTCCTGTAATTTCTTTCCTCTGTCCTATTGCTTTAGCCAGTGTTTCAAGAACTATGTTGAATAGAAGTGGTGATAGAGGGTATCCCTGTCTTGTTCAGATTTTAGGGGGAATGCCTTCAATTTTTTTCTTTATAGAATGATCCTGGCCTGAGGTTTAGAGTAGATAGTTACAATATTGAGATAAGTTCCTGTTATCCCTAGTTTTTCTAGTGTTTTGAAAATAAAGGAGTGCTGTATTTGTCAAATCTTTTTTCTGCATCTATTGAGATGATCATATGGTTCTTATCTTTAAGTCTAAGGATGTGAAGAATTACATTTATTGATTTCCATATGTTGAACCAACCTTGCTTCCTGGGGATGAATCCAATTTGATCATGGTGCACGATCTTTTTGATATGTTTTTGTATCCAACTTGCCAGAATTTAATTGAGGATTTTTGCATCTATATTTATGGGATAATGGTCTGAAGTTTTCTTTCTTTGAGGTGTCTTTGTCTGGTTGTGGAATAAGGGTGATATTGGCCTCGTAGAATGAATTTGGAAGTACTCCTCTTTTTCTATTTCCTGAAATAGATTGTAGAGTATTGGTATTAGTTCTTCTTTAAAGGTCTTGTAAAACTGAGCTGTATATCTATCCGGTCCTGGGCTTTTCTTTCTATTTATTTATTTATTTATTTATTTATTTATTGTTGGTTGTTCAAAACATTACATAGTTCTTGATATATCATATTTCACACTTTGATTCAAGTGGGTTATGAACTCCCATTCTTACCCCGAATACAGATTGCAGAATCACATCAGTTACACTTCCATTGATTTATATATTGCCATTCTAGTGTCGTATTCTGCTGCCTTTCCTATCCTTTCCTATCCCCCCTCCCCTCCCCTCCCGTCCCCTCTTGTCTCTCTACCCCCTCTACTGTAATTCATTTATCCCCCTTGTATTATTTTTCCCTTTCCCCTCGCTTCCTCTTGTATGTAATTTTGTATAACCCTGAGGGTCTCCTTCCATTTCCTTGCAATTTCCCTTCTCTCTCCCTTTCCCTCCTACCTCTCATCCCTGTTTAATGTTAATCTTCTTCTCATGCTCTTTGTCCCTACTCTGTTCTTAGTTACTCTCCTTATATCAAAGAAGACATTTGGCATTTGTTTTTTAGGGATTGGCTGGCTTCACTTAGCATAATCTGCTCTAATGCCATCCATTTCCCTCCAAATTCTATGATTTTGTCATTTTTTATTGCAGAGTAATACTCCATTGTGTATAAATGCCACATTTTTTTTTATCCATTCGTCTATTGAAGGGCATCTAGGTTGGTTCCACAGTCTTGCTATTGTGAATTGTGCTGCTATGAACATCAATGTAGCAGTGTCCCTGTAGCATGCTCTTTTTAGGTCTTTAGGGAATAGACCGAGAAGGGGAATAGCTGGGTCAAATAGTGGTTCCATTCCCAGCTTTCCAAGAAATCTCCATACTGCTTTCCAGATTGGCTGCACCAATTTGCAGTCCCACCAACAATGAACAAGTGTACCCTTTTCCCCACATCCTCGCCAGCATTTGTTGTTGTTTGACTTCATAATGGCTGCCAATCTTACTGGAGTGAGATGGTATCTTAGGGTGGTTTTGATTTGCATTTCTCTGACTGCTAGAGATGGTGAGCATTTTTTCATGTACTTGTTGATTGATTGTATGTCCTCCTTTGAGAAGTGTCTGTTCAGGTCCTTGGCCCGTTTGTTGATTGGGTTCTTTGTTATCTTATTGTCTAATTTTTTGAGTTCTTTGTATACTCTGGATATTAGGGCTCTATTTGAAGTGTGAGGAGTAAAGATTTGTTCCCAGGATGTAGGCTCCCTATTTACCTCTCTTATTGTTTCTTTTGCTGAGAAAAAACTTTTTAGTTTGAGTAAGTCCCATTTGTTGATTCTAGTTATTAACTCTTGTGCTATGGGTGTCCTGTTGAGGAATTTGGAGCCCGACCCAGCAGTATGTAGATAGCAGCCAACTTTTTCTTCTATCAGACGCAGAGTCTCTGATTTGATATCAAGCTCCTTGATCCATTTTGAGTTAACTTTTGTGCATGGCGAGAGAAAGGGATTCAGTTTCATTTTGTTGCATATGGATTTCCAGTTTTCCCAGCACCATTTGTTGAAGATGCTATCCTTCCTCCATTGCATGCTTTTAGCCCCTTTATCAAATATAAGATAGTTGTAATTTAGTGGATTGGTTTCTGTGTCCTCTACTCTGTACCATTGGTCCACCCATCTGTTTTGGTACCAGTATCATGCTGTTTTTGTTATTATTGCTCTGTAGTATAGTTTGAAGTCTGGTATCGCTATACCACCTGATTCACACTTCCTGCTTAGAGTTGTTTTTGCTATTCTGGGTCTTTTATTTTTCCATATGGATTTCATGATTGCTTTCTCTATTTCTACAAGAAATGCCATTGGGATTTTTATTGGCATTGCATTAAACCTATAGAGAACTTTTGGTAATATCGCCATTTTGATGAGGTTAGTTCTGCCTATCCATGAACAGGGTATATTTTTCCATCTTCTAAGATCTTCTTCTATTTCTCTCTTTAGGGTTCTGTAGTTTTCATCGTATAAGTCTTTCACCTCTTTTGTTAGGTTGATTCCCAAGTATTTTTTTTTTTTTTTTTTTGAGGATATTGTGAATGGAGTGGTTGTCCTCATTTCCATTTCAGAGGATTTGTCGCTGATATACAGGAATGCCTTTGATTTGTACGTGTTGATTTTATATCCTGCCACTTTGCTGAATTCGTTTATTAGCTCTAATAGTTTCTTTGTAGACCCTTTTGGGTCTGCTAGGTATAGAATTATGTCATCTGCAAATAGTGATAATTTAAGTTCTTCTGTTTCTATTTTTATGCCTTTAATTTCATTCGTCTGTCTAATTGCTCTGGCCAGTGTTTCTAGAACTATGTTGAACAGAAGTGGTGAGAGAGGGCATCCCTGTCTTGTTCCAGATTTTAGAGGGAATGCCTTCAATTTTTCTCCATTCAGAATGATGCTAGCCTGAGGTTTAGCATAGATTGCTTTTACAATGTTGAGGTAAGTTCCTGTTATCCCTAGTTTTTCTAGAGTTTTGAACATAAAGGGATGCTGTACTTTGTCAAATGCTTTTTCTGCACCTATCGAAATGAACTTATGGTTCTTATTTTTAAGTGTATTGATGTGTTGAATAACATTTATTGATGTTCGTATATTGAACCAGCCTTGCATCCCAGGGATGATTCCTACTTGATCATGGTGCACATTTTTTTTTGATATTTTTTTAATCCGATTCGCCAGAATTTTATTGAGGATTTTTGCATCTAGATTCATTAGAGATATTGGTCTGTAGTTTTCTTTCTTTGAAGTGTCTTTGTCTTGTTTAGGAATCAGGGTGATGTTGGCCTTGTAGAATAAATTTGGAAGTTCACCCTCTTTTTCTATTTCCTGAAATAGCTTGAAAAGTATTGGTATTAGTTCCTCTTTAAAGGTTTTGTAAAACTCTGCTGCATACCCATCCGGTCTTGGGCTTTTCTTAGTTGGTAGTCTTTTGATGGTTTCTTCTATTTCCTCAATTGATATTGGTCTGTTTAGGTTGCCTATATCCTGCTGACTCAATCTGGGCAGGTCATATGACTTAAGAAATTTATGGATGCCTTCACTATCTTCTTTTTTATTGGAGTATAAGGATTCAAAATAGTTTCTGATTATCTTCTGTATTTCTGAAGTGTCTGTTGTGATATTGCCTTTTTCATTCCGTATGCTAGTAATTTGATTTCTCTCTCTTCTTCTCTTCGTTAGCATGGCTAAGGGTCTGTCGATTTTATTTATTTTTTCAAAGAACCAACTTTTAGTTTCGTCAATCTTTTCAATTGTTTCTTTTGTTTCAATTTCATTAATTTCAGCTCTGATTTTAATTATTTCTTGCCTTTTACTTCTTTTGCTGTTGTTTTGCTCTTCTTTTTCTAGGATTTTGAGATGAAGTATGAGATCATTTATTTGTTGTTTTTTTCTTTTTTTAAGGAATGAACTCCAAGCAATGAATTTTCCTCTTAGAACTGCTTTCAATGTGTCCCATAGATTCCGATATGTTGTGTCTGTGTTTTCATTTATTTTTAAGAATTTTTTAATTTCCTCCTTGATATCTTCTATAACCCATTGATCATTCAGTAACCTATTGTTCATTCTCCAAGTGATGCATGATTTTTCCTTCCTTCTTTTATCATTGATTTTCAGTTTTATTCCATTATGATCAGATAAGATGCATGGTATTTTCTCTACTCCTTTATATTGTCTAAGAGTTGCCCTGTGACATAATATATGATCTATTTTTGAGAAGGATCCATGTGCTGCTTAGAAAAAAGTGTAACTGCTTGATGTTGGGTGGTATATTCTATATATATATATATCTATCAATTAAGTCTACGTTATTAATTGTGTTATTGAGTTCTATAGTTTCCTTGTTCAACTTTTGTTTGGAAGATCTGTCCAGTGCTGAGAGAGGTGTGTTGAAGTCTCCCGTGATTATTGTATGGTGGTCTATTAGACTCTTAAACTTGAGAAGAGTTTGCTTGAAGAACATAGCTGCACCATTGTTTGGGGCATATATATTTATGATTTTTATGTCTTATTGGTGTATATTTCCCTTGAGCAGTATGTAGTGTCCCTCTTTATCCCTTTTGATTAACTTTGGCTTGAAATCTATTTTTTTTTGATATGAGTATGGACACTCCTGCTTGTTTCCGAAGTCCATATGAGTGATATGATTTTTCCCAACCTTTCACCTTCAGTCTATGTATGTCTTTTCCTATCAAATGTGTCTCCTGTAGGCAGCATATTGTTGGGTCTTGTTTTGTGATCCATTCTACTAGCCTGTGTCTCTTAATTGGTGAGTTTAAGCCATTAACGTTTCGGGTTATTATTGAGATATGGGTTGTTCTTCCAGCCATATTTGTTTATTTATGTTACTAAACATGGTTTGTTTTCCTTTTTGATTATTTTTACCCCCTTTACTGTCCTACCTCCCACTGTTGGTTTTCATTGTTATTTTTCATTTCCTCTTCCTGTAATGTTTTGCCGAGGATGTTTTGAAGACATGGTTTTCTAGCTGCAAATTCTTTTAACTTTTGTTTATCGTGGAAGGTTTTAATTTCATTTTCCATCCTGAAGCTTAATTTCGCTGGATACACGATTCTTGGTTGGAACCCATTTTCTTTCAGTGTTTGAAATATGTTATTCCAGCATCTTCTAGCTTTCAGAGTCTGTGTTGAAAGATCAGCTGTTATCCTTATTGGTTTACCCCTAAATGTAATCTGCTTCCTTTCTCTTGTAGCTTTTAAAATTCTCTCCTTATTCTGTATGTTGGGCATCTTCATTATAATGTGTCTAGGTGTGGATCTCTTATGATTTTGCACATTCGACGTCCTGTAGGCTTCTAGGATTTGGGATTCTGTCTCATTCTTCAAGTCTGGGAAGTTTTCTCGTATTATTTCATTGAATAGATTGCTCATTCCTTTGGTTTGGACCTCTATACCTTCCTGTATCCCAATGACTCTTAAGTTTGGTCTCTTTATATTATCCCATATTTCTTGGATGTTCTGCTCATGGTTTCTTAACAGTCTTGCTGAGCTTTCTATGTTCTTTTCAAGTTGAAATACTTTGTCTTCATTTTCTGATGTTCTATCTTCTAAGTGTTCTACTCTGCTGGTAGTATTCTCAATTGAGTTTTTAACTTGGTTTATTGCTTCCTGCATTTCTAGGATTTCTGTTTGTTTGTTTTTTATTACCTCTATCTCCTGTATAGTTGATCTTTTGCTTCTTGGATTTGTTTATGTAATTCATTGTCGAAGTGGTCGAAGTGATCTTTCATTGTCTGATTTTGCTGTCTAATGTCTTCCTTGAGACTCCAGATCATCTGCAGCATGTATATCCTGAATTCTTTATCTGACATTCCATCTGCTACAGCTATTACCTCTTCTAAAGTTGAGTTGACCTGCATTGCTTGTGGTCCTTTCTTTCCTTGTCTTTTCATATTGCTCGTGTTTCTTTCTGCTTGGTGAAACTGTTGTGTTTTTGAAATTTTCCCTCTATATATTTATATTGCTCTTGTATGGTTGAAAAGTCTCCCTTGCAGTGGCAGCCGGAGGCTCTGCTCCTCCTCCACTTGGGGTGATCTGTCTACCACGCTGGCTTGCCGATGGGACTGTTCTGCCGGTCGGTCGCAGGTCTTCCTACCTTGGAGGCGCGGGCGGTGACTCTGCTCTGCCCCTCCAATTGGTGTGACGTGTCTACCACGCCCGTGAACCCCTGGGCCTGTTCTGCTGGTTGGTCGCATGTCTGCCTACCTTGCAGGTGCGGGTGGCGGCTCTGCTCTGCCCCTACTTCAGTTTGGGTGATGTGACTACCATGTCTGTGGGTTGCTGGGCCTGTTCTGAGCGTGAGAGTCGGCTCTGCTCTGCCCCTTCTCCAATTGGGGTGACGTGATACCACCGCAGCGGGTCACTGGGCCTATTCCAGGCATGGGCGGCGGCTCTGCTCTACGCCTACTCCAAATGGGGTGACGTAATTATCACGCCGGCGGGCTCTGGGCCTGTTCCGGGCGCTGGCGGTGGCTCTGCTCTGCCCCTATTCCAAATGTGGAGACGTGTCTGCCCCGCCGGCAGGCCGCTGGGCCTGATCTGCCAGTCGGTCACAGGCCTGCCTACCTTGCGGGCGCGGGTGGTGTCTCTGCTCTGCCCCTACTCCAATTGATGTGACGTGACTATCACACCGTCGGGCCGCTGGACCTGTTCCGGGCGTGGGTGAAGGCTCTCTTCTGCCCCTGCTCCAATTGGGGTGACGTGTCTACCACGCCGGCAGGCCACTGGGCCTGATCTGCCGGTCAGTCACAGGTCTGCCTACCTTGCGGGTGCGGGTGGCGGCTCTGTTCTGCCCTTACTCCAATTGGGGTGACGTGACTGCCTCACCGGCGGGCCACTGGGCCTGTTCCGGGCTCGGGAGGCGGCTCTGCTCTGCCCCTCCCCCAATTGGTGTGATGTGTCTACCACGCCGGCAGGCTGCTGGGCCTGTTCCGCCAGTCGGTCACAGGCCTGCCTACCTTGCGGGCACGGGTGGCAGCTCTGCTCTGCCCCTATTCCAATTGGGGTGTCGTGACTACCATGCCGGCAGGTAGCTGGGCCTGTTCCAGGCATGGGTGGCGGCTCTTCTCTGCCCCTACTTTAATTGGGGTGACGTGACTACCATGCCGTCGTGCCACTGGGCCTGTTTCGGGCACGGGCAAAGCCTCTGCTCTGCCCCTACTCCAATTGGGGTGACGTGTCTACCACGCCGGAAGGCCGCTGGGCCTGATCTGCTGGTCGGTCGCAGGTCTGCCTACCTTGCGGGTGCGGATGGTGGCTCTGCTCTGCCCCTACTCCAATTGGGGTTTCGTGACTACCACACCAGCGGGTTTTTGGGCCTCTTCTGGGTGTGGGCAGTGGTTCTGCTCGGCCCCTACTCCAAATGGGGTGACGTTACTGTCCCGCCGGTGGGTCGCTGGGCCGGTTCCGGGTGCGGGCGGCGGCTCTGTTCAGCCCCTACTCCAGTTGGGGTGACGTGATACCACGCCGGCGGGTCGCTGGGCCTGTTCCGGGCGCGAGCGGCGGCTCTACTCTGCCCCTCTGTCCTCCACAGTATTCAGCAGGACCTAGACCGAGAAGCAGTTTCCGCGGGTTCTTTATTCCTGGGCCAGAGCAGTTCCGGGAGCCAGAATTTGGCCTCTCTGGGCTCGGTATATGTTCTGATAGGAGCAGGCTCCAAGAAGCAGTTTCCGCGGGTTCTTTAGCACTAAGTCTGAGTAATTTGTCTGCGAGACGCAGACAAATGTCAGCCTGAAATTACCTGTTCTATAGCTGAAAAAACTGCGATCAGTCGAAAACAGGGATGGTTGGTCCTGGGGTTTTCTCGGTTGGTAATCTTTTGATGGCTTCTTCTATTTTCTCACTTGATATTTATCCGTTTTAGTTTTGTGTATCTTTCTGACTCAATCTCGGGAGATCATATGACTTAAGGAATTTATTGATACCTTTACTATCTTTTTTTAGAGTATAAGGTTTTAAAATAATTTCTAATTATCTTCTGTATTTCTGTAGTGTCTATTGTGATGGTGCCTTTTTCATTCTGTATGCTAGTAATTTGGGTTCTCTCTCTTCTTCTCTTTGTTAGAATGGCTAAGTGTCTGTCAATCTTATTTATTTTTTCAAAGAACCAACCTTTAGTTTTGTCAAATTTTTCAATTGTTTCTTTTGTTTCAATTTTATTGATTTCAGTTGTGATTTTAATTATTTCTTGCCTTCTACTGCATTTGATGCTGATTTGTTCTTTTTCTAGGGCTTTGAGTTATAATGTGAGATCATTTATTTGTTGGCTTTTCTTCTTTTAAGGAATGAACTCCAAGCAATGATATTTCCTTTAGTACTATTTTCATAGTATCCCAGAGGTTTCAATATGTTGTTCTGTGTTCTTATTTACCTCTAAGAATTTTTTAATTTCCTCCTTGATGTTTTCTGTAACCCATTGTTTATTCAGTAGTATATTGTTCATTCTCCATGTGATGTAGGAATTTTTCTTCCTTTTTTATTGTTGATTTCCAATTTTATTTCATTATATCTGATAAAATGCATGGTAGTATCTCTACTTTTTTGTTTTTGCTAAGAGTTTCCCTGTGACATTATATATGGTCTATTTTTGAGAAGGATCCATGTGCTCCTGATGTTTGATGTTTTTTGATTAATTCTATATATGTTAATTATGTCTAAGTTACTAATTGTGTTATTGAGTTCTTTAGTTTCTTTATTCAACTTTTGTTTGGAAGATCTGTCCAGTGGTGAGTGAGGTGTGTTAAAATCACCCATGATTATTGTGTTGTGGTCTGTTTGACTCTTGAACTTGAGAAGAGTTTGTTTGATGAGCATAGTTGCACTATTTTGGGGGGCATATATATTAATAATTTTTATGTCTTGTTGGTGTATGGTTCCCTTGAGCAGTATGTAGTGTTCTTCTTTATCCCTTTTGATTAACTTTGGCTTGAAGTCTATTTGATTTGAAATGAGTATGGATACCCCTGTTTGCTTCTGAGGTCCATGTAAGTGGTATGATTTTTCCTAACCTTTCACCTTCAGTCTGTGTATGTCTTTTCCTATCAGATGAGTCTCCTGTTCACAGCATATTGTTGGATCTTTTTTGTTTGTTTGTTTGTTTTTCATCCAGTCTACTAGCCTACGTCTTTTGATTGGTCAGTTTAAGCCATTAATATTTAGGGTTACTATTGAGATATGGTTTGTATTTCCAGTCATATTTGTTTATTTTTGTTATTTAACTTGATTGCTTTTCTGCTTTGATTAGTTTTTTCTTTACTGTACTACCTCACTCTGTTGGTTTTCATTGTTATTTTTTATTTCCCCTTCGTAATGTTTTGCGAAGGATGTTTTGAAGTGGCAGTTTTCTAGCTGCAAATTCTTTTAACTTTTGTTTTTCTTGGAAGGTTTTTATTTCATCTTCAAACCTGAAGCTTAATTTTGCTGATACAAGATTCTTGGTTGGAACCCGTTATGCTTCAGCGTTTGAAATACGTTGTTCAGGATCTTGTAGCTTTCAGAGTCTGTGTTGAAAGATCAGCCGTTAACCTATTTGGTTTACCCCCAAATGTAATCTGCTTCCTTTCTCTTGTGGCTTTTAAAATTCTCTCCTTGTTCTGTATGTAGGGCATTTTCATTATAATGTGTCTTGGTGTGGATCTCTTTTGATTTTGCACATTCGGCGTCCCACAGCCTTCTAGGATTTGGATTTTCTTTTCATTCTTCATGTCTCAAAAGTTTTCTAATATTATTTCATTGAACAGATTGCTTGTCCCTTTGGTTTGGATCTCTATACCTTCCTCTATCCCAATAACTCTTATATTTTGTCTCTATGCTATCCCATATTTCTTGGATGTTCTGCTCATGGTTTCTTATCTGTCTTGCTGTGCTGTCTACACTCTTTTCAAGATGATATACTTTGTCTTTGTTGTCTGATGTTCCGTCTTCTAAGAGTTCTACTCTGCTGGTGATACTCTCATTTGAGTTTTTAAATTTGGTTTATTATTTCCTTCATTTCCAGGTTTCTGTTTGGTTTTTTTGTATAACCTCTAACTCCCTGTAGAGTTGATCTTTTGCTTCTTGGATTTGTTCATGTAATTCATTGTCAAAGTGATCTTTCATTGTCTAAATTTGATGTCTGATGTCTTCCTTGAGACTCCAGATCATCTAAACCATGTATATCCGGAAATGTTTACCTGACCTTCTTTCTTCTGTAGATGTTACCTCTTCTAATGTTGAATTTTCCTGCATTGTTTATGATATTTTCTTTCTTTGTCTTTTCATACTGCTCGTATTTTTTTCCAGCTCTGTGTGACTTTTGTATTAATGTTTTTTCCCGCATAGATTTATATTGCTCTTGTATAGTTCCAAAATCTCTCTTTTGTGGAGAAAGAAAATGTTAACAGTTCCCAGTATCAACAATATATCAACGTTTTCATTATTAATACATTTATAGTTAGAATCTATATCTAGAGATGTTGGCTTCAATTGTTTTTTAGAATATAGTCACTAGTTTCATAAAAGGCATACCATTTCTTGTTGTATAGAGAACTGAGGGTCAGGTATAGGACATTATAATAAGGGGGAAAGGATTGAGGGTATGGTGTTAATCTAACTTAGCAACTTTGGAGAAGTACTCTAATGCATAGACCGGGGGTAATTTATGGAAGAATGTATAAACTCAAACTCCTATCTGTATTTAAAAAATTACCCTAAGTATAAATAGTAAAAGATAGGCTGTTGAAAGTGGGATAGAGGAAGGAAGAAGAAAAAATAACAAGGAAAGAAAGAAAAAAAGAGAGAGGGAGGAAGACAATAAGAAAAGAAAAAATGGGGGAGAGGTGGGGCATATGCGATTCCTCTATATTATATTATTCTCGTGATTCAGTTCTTAAAGTCCTATTTTATGCAGAGTTCTTGGTTTCACATATGTTGGGGTTGTGAGGACCAGAAGGGGAAGAGTAGAGGAGAATGGATGAGAAGAGAGAAAAGAAAAGAAAAATCTCTCAGAACTCTGTTTTCTTTTCTTCCAGTAGGTGACGTTGTCTATTCCAAATTTGAGTCTCTGTGCTTAGGGTGGTGGAGGTATCCAGTATGAGAGGGCTCGTTAAGCTTCTACCTGGAGCCTCCCTGTTCATAGTCTCTGAGTTGGAAACCAGGCGCCTATACAGATGCTGTTCTGTTTGATAACTCTGCCCCACAAAAACTTGTGAGAAAAATTTTGAATTATCACAGCTAGGGGTGGGGGAGTTGGAACCCGGGTACCTGATCAGCCGCCAAACCGTGCTGGTAGCCACGGCCACTAATAGATGGCGAGTAACATTTTCCAAGATATTTCCCATGTTGGGTGTTTGGTGAGGTGGTGATGCTGGGGTGACTTTGTGCTGTGGCCAGAGCTCGGTCTGGTGGACAGCAAGCAAAGCCTCTGTGTTCTGCGCCCTTCCATCTGTGCTGCTGAGTGCTCTGCGCATTTTTGAAATTTTTACTTATTAATCAAATTTTATTTCTATTGATAAGCACATGAAACTGATCTATTTTAAAAGACAGAGCTGTCTTGAAAAATTACATTACTTCTTAAAGAAATAGTTAATATTTTTATTTATATTGATTATCTTAAAATAACAAGTAACACGAACTGTACATGTTCATATATTTGTCATTTATAGCCCATGCTAATACATAAAATTATATTACTGATATTTCACTAAAGGTATAATTTTTTAATCTTCTTATTAATTTAACTTTGTAAATAAATAAGCTGTAGTTGTCTTCAAAAATATTGAAATATTTATATTTTTAACCCAAGTATTTTTTATGGGTTATGTTTTTTGTTTATTCTATTCACAGTTCTTTCCTTTAACAAATATTTTTTAAAATTAAAAAAAAATCTTATTATTTTTATCTATACATGACAGTAGAAGGTATTTTGACATATTATATTATACATACATGGTGTATAACTTCCCCTTCTTTTGGTTGTACATGGTGTGGATTACACTGGTCATGTGTTCATATATGAACACAGGAAAGTAAAGTTTGATTCATTCTACCTTCTTTCCTATTCCCATCCTCCTTCCCTTTCCTTCGTTCGCCTTTGTCTAATCCAAAGTGCTTATATTCTTCCCTTCCCCCATAATGTCTTTAGCATGTGAATATCAGAGCGAACCTTTGACATTTGGTGTTTTGGAACTGGCTTATTTCATTTAGCCTGATAGTTTGCAGTTCCATCCATTTACTGGCAAATGCCATAATTTTATTCTTCTTTGTGGCTGAATAATATTCCATTGTGTGTACGTACTTATTTTTTTATCCATTCATCTGTTGAAGGGCACCTTGGTTGGTTGTATAACATAGATATTATGAATTGAGTGGCTACAAATATTGATCTGTCTACATCAAAATAGTATGCTGATTTTAAGTCCTTTGGGTATAAACTGAGGAGTGGGATAGCTGCGTCAAATGGTGGTTCCATTCCAAGTTTTCTGAGGAATCTTCTTACTGCTTTCCGTAATGATCGTACCAATTTACAATCCCACCAGCAATGTAGGTGTGTACCTTTTCCCACAATCCTCACCAACACTTTTTGTTACTTGTATTCTTGATAATTGCCATTCTGACTGGAGTGAGATGGAATCTCGGTGTGGTCTTAATTTGCATCTCTCTAATTGTTAGAAGTTGAAACATTTGTTTATATGTTTGTTGACCATTCATATTTCTTCTTTTGAGAAGTATCTGTTTTGATCCTTTGCCCATGTAGTTATTGGGTTATTTTTTTTTTTTTTTTTTTTTTTTGGTGTTAAGTCTTTTTAGTTCTTTATATATCCTGGATATTAATATTTTATCTGAAGTGCAGGTGGCAAAGATTTTCCCCCATTCTATAGGCTCTTTCTTCATGCTCTTGATTTTTTCCTTTGCTGTGAAACTTTTTAGTTTGGTACAATCCCTTTTATTGATTCTTGATTTTACTTCTTGCACTTTAGGAATCTTGTTGAAGCAGTTGGTTCCTAAGCCGACATGATGGAGTGTTGGGCCTACACTTTCTTCTAGTAGGCATAGGGTCTCTGATCTAATGCCTTGGTCTTTGTTCCACATCGAGTTGAGTTGTGTGCCGGGTGAGGGATAGAGAGATTAAATTTCATTTTGCTACATATGGATTTCCAGTTTTCCCAGCACCATTTGTTGAAAAGGCTATCTTTTCTCCAATGTATGTTTATGGTGACTTTGACTAGTATGAAATAAGTGCATGTGAGTTTGTATCTATGTTTTCTGTTCTGTATTATTGGTCCTCATGTCTGTTTTGGTGCCAGTATAATGCTGTTTTTGTTACTATATCTCTCTGGTATAATTTGAGGTCTAGGGTTGTGATGCTTCCTGCTTCACTTTTTTTGGTGAGGACTATTTTGTTCTTCTAGACCTCTTATTTTTTCCAAGTGAATTTCATGAGTGATTTTTCTATTTATCTGAATAACATCTTTGAAATTTTAATAGGAATTACATTAAATCTGTATAGTGCTTTTGATAGTTTGACTACTTTGACCTTTAATTCTGCCTATCCAAGAACATGAGAGACCTTTCCATCTTCTAAGGTCTTCTTCAATTTCTTTCTTTAGTGTTCTGAGGTTTTTTCATTGTAGAGGTCTTTCATGTCTTTTGTTATATTGATTCCCAAATATTTGATTTTTTTGAGGCTATTGTGAATAGGATAGTTTTCCTAATTTCTCTAACAGATAATTCATCATTGATGTATAGAAATGCAATTGATATATGGGTATTAACTTTATATCATGGTACTTTGTTGACTTCATTTATGAGTTCTAGAACTTTTCTGGTAGACTTTTGGGGTCTTCTAAATATAGAATCATATCATCAGGGAGTAAGGATAGTTTAATCTCTTCTTTTCCTATTTGTGTCTCTCTAATTTATTTCTCTTTCCTAATTGCTTTAGTTAGAGTTTCAAGGACTATGTTGAATAGAAGTGGTGAAAGAGAACATTCCTATCTTGTTCCAGTTTTCAGATGGAATGCTTTAATTTTTTTTACATTGAGAATGATGTTGTCCTTGAGTTTAATATATATATCTTTTATAATGTCAGAGGTATGTTCCTAGTATTTGTAGTTTTTCTAGTGTTTTAAACATGAATGGATGCTGTATTTTATGCAATGGTTTTTTTTGCATCTATTGATAATCATGTGATTCTTATCTTACAGTCTATTGATGTGATGAATTACATTTATTGATTTTCTTTAACAAATAATTACTTTTCTTTTATAAATATTTCTTTTACAAATATTTTTAAAGAATTAAATTATTTTAAAATAGTTTGTATATATGGTTCTTCGGAAGGTTGTGATACATTTAGATGGTGTAAAATTGTAAACCTTCTCAATTTTATTGAAGTTCATACAAAATATAAATATATTCATTTCATTTGAAAATAGGGATGGTATTAAAAAAAACTCTCCCAAGTCAAATTATAAAGCAGTGTTACGTAACTTCAGAATTGAATCTTATATGCTATATGATCTTTTTATCACTTAAGTTTTCCATTCCTACTGTTTTATTCGGCTCTTTTGCTGCTGTGACTTTAAACCTCATCACAACAACTGCAGAGGAGAAAAAGTTTATTTCGAGTTCACAGTGTCAGAGATCTCAGTCCACAGACAGCAGACTTCATTCCTCAGGGCCAAAGGTGAGGCTGAACATCATGGCAGAAGAATGTGGCAGAAGGAATTGGCTTATATGATGATTAGAGAATAGAGCTCTCTATTCGCCAGATACAAAATATATGCACCATTGCCATGGCCCCAATGAACCACTTCTTGCAGCAGCAACCTACCTACCCCAGCCTACCACCCAGTTAATCCCATCAGGGATTAATTCACTGATTGATTCATAATCATTTCTCCTCCAAACCTTCTTGTATTGTTTCACACATGAGCTTTTGGGGGATACCACATCTAAACTATAACACCTCACTTGCTTTTGAAGGGATTAATTTCAAAATTTTCCTAATTACAAGCTTTATTGTCCATGTTACTTTTCACAAAAATACTTCAAAAGCTGTAGGTTTTGATGCTAATTTCATTGAATGCTGATTAAAGATTTCTGATTTCTACATACATGTTCTCATGCTGAGTTCACTGTTTTATAAAAGTGCTCAATATCATTGTAAATAATGTAGGTTGATTTACAAAATAATCCTTCAAAGGTTCCATGTATTTTGCTAATTTTGGATGCAAGTAAAAGATGCACAGTGTTCTTTAGAAAACAGTAGGAAACGCAGTATTATGCCCCTTCCTACACATCTCCCCACTTACTTTCTTTGCTTTCCAACAATGGGGAGTTTGCAATGTTAGATGATGTAAATGAGGGGAGAGTGTATACAGTATTCATTTTCTATGCTCAGTTGGTTTGAAAGTATTCTTAGAGAATATATACTTGGTCAAATGCTAACTCATTATATATCCTAAAATCTTGTTATCAGTACTTTATTTCATACGTGTACTTTACAAGAATTGAGCCACATTCAAGATAAATAATTGTCTTTTAATGATAGGAATATTTTATAAGCTAGAGAATTTTAATATAACACAATATAAGAAACTATAAAAATATTTCTATCTATAGTATTAATTTATTGACTCTGAGAATCAATTTTGAATTTCTCTTGTATTTGCCAGCTCTAAAATCAGATAAAAGTAAAAATATCAATATTCTATATTTTGATATAAAATAAGTAGGCTAATTAGGTAGTTTTTATATTACACTGTGCATTGTAGACTAGTCAGCCACCTTTTTTCTTCCACTTAACTTGAGTTTAGTAGGAAATACAGAGTCAGAAATTCCATATCACCAGTGGTTTATATTGAGAAAGTGCTCCTAATGAATTCACTATACTATGATACTTTAAAATTATTAAGTCAAATGTGAGGAACTCTTAATAACTCCTTACTTATAGAAATCAAAACATAAAGTAGATTTTAAATGGATTCAAAGATATTAAAGGGAACAATACAGTAGTATAATATATTTGTAAATCTTCACTTCAAAATGCTTTTATCATAGCTAGTTTACCTACAAAATTGATATAATGTGTTACACTGCACAGTTCTTGTTATGGACTTAAGGTATGAATATTATGACTAGAGGTTTAAATAAATGAAAGATTACCAGAATTTTCTAAACCATTCCTTTCAAGAGAGAGAGAGAATAACACTATAAAACAGAATTAGAACTTTCTACCACAGTGAAATATTGAAAATACCCTGAGAGGAGGAACTATATTGCTTTTGACATGTATTCTCATAGTCTAGCAAAGTCCCTTATACTTAGTAATTTCCTTAATGAAGTCAGAAGAACTACTTTCAAGTCCCTCTTATTTAAAAGATATATATCAAATAGACACTCAAAATATTCCAAAGGCCAGTCCGTTTGGTTAGTCAGGAGAAGCTAGTAAGTACAGGGTGTTTGAGTTATCAATTTCCAGAAATAAGACAGATTGCAGAAGCCAAATTGTGGGTATAAAGAAAGTCTAGGAGTTGTTTGAAAAAAAATGAGCATCTAGAGTTTTAGGTATGTGAACAACATAATGGAAGCTTTGTTGGAAGGAGATACTTGAATGACAAAGAGAAAATTTGTGAGCAGGAAAGGCATATAAGGATGTCCTTAATTGATGTTACCCGTATAAAATAGACTATATTCAGAAAAGTATAGACTATTACTACATTTGTATATACTTTACATACTATATGCTTAAATTATTCAGGATTTGCAGTTATTCCTATTTTAAATATTAATTTATGATATATTGTTTAAACACTAGAATTGCTTTTACAAATACAAATATATGCTAAATTACTTCCAATCATATATAATTTAGTAAGTTGTTCTCTTTTTGATATAAATCTCAGAATGTGTTCCAGGTTTAGAATTTTCCAAAAAGTCTATATAATATATGAGCCACGTTAAAGTGAATCTAATCTTAGTCTGTGCATCATCACATTTCAGAAGTTGTTAGTTCACGAAATGCCTTTTTCATGTTATATACAAATATAAAGATAACTATATGTTTAAAATTTCTTTATATGATGACTGAAAAATATTATTTCTCATTTATATTTATTGTTTACTGCTTTAATTTTTTTAGGTAGCTTAATAAGATCTGCTTCCTTACTTTCAGATAGAACATGTTAGTCAGCTTTTCATTACAGTGACAAAATACTTAAGATAATTTGGTTCTATTTGCCTTGAGTTTGTGGCAAGATAGCATATCATGACTGGAACATGGAGGAGAACTTTTTAACTTTATATCAGTTTAGAAAAAGAGGCAGAGATAGACTGAAATAAGTGGATTCAAACTCCTAATATCCCCATCAAAAACATATGCTCTCACTGACCTAACTTCTTTCCAGTAGGCTCCACTTTCTAAAGATTGCACCGTATCCTTTTAGTGTCATAGGTTTATTTCCAAGCCTTCAATATATGGAGCTTTGGGGTGTATTTAAAATTCAGTGTATAGCAACATTTTTTAAAGGAATGAACAATTTATGGCATAGTAAATAGCTTGGGAAATACTTGACATAAGAGACAGTATAGTACAAAAGTTCAGAGCTTATATTTGAGCTCAATAACCT
The DNA here is from genome assembly GCF_048772815.1 of Callospermophilus lateralis. Taxonomy (NCBI): domain Eukaryota; kingdom Metazoa; phylum Chordata; class Mammalia; order Rodentia; family Sciuridae; genus Callospermophilus; species Callospermophilus lateralis. Next base: position 64,740,908 of record NC_135307.1, on the reverse strand, counting down.
GGAATGAAATTATAGGTTTTCCAGTGAAAAAACTTAACTATTGTGCTTAAATTTCTACATCTGCTAAATTAGAATAATATATCTACTCCATAGATTTTTTTGAAGCTTAAATAACTAATACATGTAAACTTAGAACAGACTGGGATAAATGGAAAGCATTCATTGATGTTAACTCTAAATCATTTTTTATAACTTGAGTTTAGATAATCTGAGAAAACATCATATATTATTACTAGAATAGTTCTTAAACTTTATTTTCCAAATTTAATTTATATAACTGTCAAGAATTTATTAAAAATTTGCTAGATTTGGTGATACACACCTGTAATCCTAGAGGCTTGGGAGGCTGAGGCTGGAGGATCACAAGGTCAAAGCCAGCCTTAGCAAAAGCCATATGCTGAACAGCTCAGTGAGACCCTGTCTCTAAATAAAACACAAAATAGGGCTGGGGGTGTGGTTCAGAGGCCAAAGTGCACCTGAATTCAATCCCCGGTACCCACCCCCCAAAAAACAGTTTACTGAAAACTTTTATTCTTTGGTTATAGCTAAGAGTCTCTGATTTATTAAAATAGGGAAATTTACATTTTTAAGAAGCATTACAGATAAGCTCATCCAACACATTTTCAGAAATTTTCTTAGGGCTTCAGAAAAAGTTATAGTTGTACTATTGTAATAAAAATGCATGCATTCAGATATTACTAGTGTCCATGTAAATCTTACAACTTTAAGAAATTTGGCATTTTTTTCAAGAATTATGAACATTTTATTCAATTTCATTCTGCAATCTCATTTTTATAGTGTTTCCTAAAGAAATAATCTAAAATATTAATCTGTTTTTTCCAAAAATTTGATATCATAGATGACAAATATATTTAAATTTTTGTGTAACTTTTCAGTGGATCATTATAAACATTACAATTTATAATTATGGAATATTACAGTATGATAGAGAAATAAATAGATAAAACATAGTTTATATGCACATTTCACTTGCAATTACGAAAGAATTGGCAAATACATAAATAGATGTACTAAGAATGAAGAGAATGTGTTCAGATTTTCAAGTTGGCTTAGTATTAATTTAAAAAGTAGACAAATGAATATTTGAACACAAGATGTTTTCATAATGCTCTTCCTTCCTTCCTTCCTTCCTTCCTTCCTTCCTTCCTTCCTTTCTTCCTTTCTTCCTTTCTAAGAACCTCACCCCCCCACTGGCACCAAGGCCAAATTTGGGGACCAACAGAGGTGAGTCTAAGAACCTCAACCCCCCACTGGTGCACAGGCCTATCCACAAGTATGGCTATATGCTGGACCAGTAGTCAGTGACGGGTATGATCCAATTGCAATGATATCAACCTAAGACAGGAGACTGATGCCTAGAGGACAGTTTATCCGATGATGGGTTAGAACCATATGTTGAATTGGACAACCTACCTGGCACGGTCCTTAAGCCACATTGCTTGTTGTTTAATTAATCAGAAGGGGGGAGATGCTGAGAGCCATTGCTGAGTAGGAATGACACATGGCAATTTCTTTGTCAGCCTACCCCATGTTGCTTAGAGGAAGGACTATCCATGGTGGACCCAGGTCATTTGCAGTGACTTTGCATGAAAGGTGACCTTGCTCAAGGACCAGGACGGATCCGGGTTTAGGGTGGATCAGGGTTTAGGGCGGATCGGGGTTTAAGGTGATTCCTGCTGGGAATAGGGCGTATCCTGCTGCCTCAGGTGCCTTGCCTTGAGTTCTCCTGGGATTCAGAGAGTATTTGGGATTCAGAGCCCGGTAGAGTGCCGGTGGGTTTCCCCAGAACCTGTTTGTAGAGTGCTGGTGTGAGTTCGGGAATAAAGAATTGCTGTTTGAATCTACAAGGCTGTGAGTGGCTCGTGATTTTGTGCCCAGCCAGACTGCGGCATTATCTTTTGTTGAAGAAGAACAGAATGCCTTTATTTTATGTGTTTCTCTTTATGTGGTGCTAAGGATTGAACACAGTGCATTGTGCATGTTAGTCAAGTGCTCTGCCACTGAGCAGCAGGCCCAGCCCCTCACAATGCATTTGTATTGATTAACTTTAACAAAACATCTTTTTAGGCTCAGCTTTCTTTGCATTATATAATCTCTCGTAAGATAAAGCAAAGACAAAACAAAACAAAAAAACTACAATAATAACAAAAAACCCACTTTACAGGTATCATTATAAATCATGTTTCTTTAAATTCAGACAAATTGAGTTTTTTCTAGTCCATGAATAAATAGAACTTTAACTTCAGGGACTTGTCTAACTCTCAATGATTGAGAAAATGTGTTAATTATGAACACACTTTTAGAACATAACAATAAGTATTAATGATACTTTTTACTCAGGTATTGGCATATCAAAATATAGCTGATAATTAATTAAAAATACCAGATTTTATACATATATAACATACTTCAAAAGGACTATTATGTATAAATTAGGTTATCTAATCTCTTGTGGTAACTTTTAATAGGTAAATAAACCACTTTATCGAGTGATATGATACCAAATAGTAAAGCATAGGTAGATGACAAAATTTTAAATACATAGAACAGGACTGGAACTTAATACCCAAAGTATATATGGTTGTTGAAACATAATCTTTCTGTGGTCACCTATGTTTTAATATTGATCAAAGTAAGGTTAATTTATTTGGAAAATTAAGTCAATAATTTTAATTACAGATTAAGGACTTGGTTACTTAAAAAAGGAGGAAAAAATAGTGATTGACCATATGACCTGTTTTTTACTTTAATTTTACTTAGTATAGTTTTCAGGGCTTATGTTACTAAGAAGAGAAAAATATTTATTGTTAAATTTGGCATAAATTTATCCTACCTTTATTTAATTCACTTGATTATGCTTGAGTTGTTCATGAAAATATCAAATATTAAAACATACTATGCAAAAATAGCTATTCTCTGAAATTATTTTTTTCTTATTGACAAATCAGACAAATATCTAAGCAATCACAGAAGCAAATACCTTTAAACTTATGGTGCCCACCACTCTTTTATTATATACATCAATCAATTCATTTCATTGTACATTTTGTTCTTCTGTTGTATTTATAGCTTTTTAATTTTAATATTGAAATCTAATCTTAAAATCTAATAGAGATAACCTAAGATTTTCTGATTGGTAAACTTAAATAGAAAAAAATTGCATAACTCTTATATTTGATGCTGACAACTTTGAAGACATCCCTGTCTTTATTATACTGACAATTTTTAAATCAGCTTTATTTACGAAATATTATGTCATGTCACATGAATTTTTAAAAGTTTGGCCTAGTTTCTTTATTTCTGAGTGTTTAGTTATGCTTAATTGATACAACCACGTATTTTCCTTTTAATCAATTAAATAGAACTCTTTTATGGGACTTATAAATTAATTTGGCAATTTCATATGGAGATAGGGAAATATCACAAATCTATAACCTACTTTTATATAGGCACATATATGCAGAAAATTATAGTATCTTATGGCTTTTATTCCAAAATTTCAGCAATGACTCAATTAAATTATAAAGCAAACTCATTGGTTTCTATAAAATAGTTACCTCTAGTTTTTCTTTTCTTTTCTTTTTTCCAGTTTATATTTTTACCTGAATTGTATTTCTGGCAGATTGGATAAGTTAACCTTTCCTACCCAATATGTGATTTATTGTTTATTGTCAATATTTGTGGAGTATGTGTTTAAGATTTTCATTTGTCCTCATAAATAATCTTATGGAGGCTGTGGAATAAATTTTAGGCAAGTCACTAGAAGCTAGAAGCTCTTAAGAGGTCTCCAAACTTCATTTGAGTTGTTAAATATCGAGCTTATTTTCAGATTAAGGTAGTTGTTGTTTGTTTGTTTGTTTGTTTTGGGGAGGGGTGCTGTGTCCCTTGAGCACAAGAAGACCTAAAATTCCAGTGACAGAGAGCTTTGGAAGTGGGAAAGGAAAAAATCTAGCAGGGATAGTTAGGGATGGAGGAGGTAAGTGTTTAAAGATGAACATATGGAAGATTCAGGGAGTTGAAGAAAAGATCAAAGATGGCAAGCAAAGGAGGAAGTGTAAGAGTCTGGCAAAGTGTCGGAGGAAGAGACCACCAAGAGACTAACTTTATGCAATTGACAGAAGGGGATTTATTGAGGATCCAATTCAGCGCGCTGAGGCTCCAGGCAGGCTTGTTCAAGAAGGGAGAGCAGCCCAGAGCCCAGAGCAGAGGTCAAGCAGTGCTTAAGTACACTTTTTGGGGAGGGTGGAGGCTTTGCATACATCAGAACAAATCATCATGAGGCGCAGGAAAATTGAACAACAACTCTGAGACATGATTAGTACATTCATTGGTGGGAACAGATTGGGCAGGGGTGATTGGTCACTCCTAAGCGGGGTACACATTCAAACTGATTGGTTTTAGGGCCTAAATGCCTACATGACAAGCTACACAGGGTCCCAAGGTATTAGACAACCAGGGAGTCAGTGAGAATATTTACTGGGCAATTCGGGTATTGTCCTAACAGCTACAGAGATTTCAGGTTTTGGGGATAGCAGGGGAACTTAACAATACTTGGTCTTTTAACCCAAGCCTCGAAGCTTTACAATGCCCGGTCTTTTACACTTTAACTCAGGCTTTGCGGCTTAGAAACAGCTTAGAAATTTTACCCTTACAGAAGAATAGAAGAAATGGGAAGAATTCTTAAAGGAAACAATTTAGGGAGATCTTAAGTTTCCTAAAATGGACAATTAAGCTCCAGCTTACCCTCATCAAAATCGTGCCTACAAAAAAAATGTAGACAGATTTGGCAGAATATATACTTGGTGGGGATTTCAGAAGTGAGTTTTGGTTGACTGAGAAGTTGCCAAGAGAGAAATATGATCAAATAGAACAGAGCCCTTAAAATAATAAATAAATAAAAGGCTTCTATCAGGCTTTGAGTATCAGCTTTCAATTAGACAACTTCAGTCTGTAGGCCTCTTTTATTTTAAAAAAAATCTTTCTAATATTTTATAAGATTTCAACCAGGACAAATAATAAATATTTCAGGGCAGTATTTAATGCCCTCTTACCCCCCCTTTAAGAAAAAAAGCCCAAAGCTACCTATTATAAGTGACTCAATCCAGAATCAATAAGTCTTTTTATGACATTATCTTCAATACAAGAGGGTCCGAAAGATGCAGCCCTCCTATGATCCCGAACTATTCTGAAAGCTAGCCAAAGGTAAAGAACACTTTCTTTTACCACCTAAGTTCTAAGGATACCAACACTTTGGTTTTACATATTTTGTCTGACTTTTTAAATTGTTCTGAGAGTATGGAAAATCAGTATCTATCATTTAATCTTCTCAAAAATAAAAGTTCTGGTATCAGTTTTCAAGAATATACTGCGGTAGCATGATGAGTGGGGAAACAAAGACGTGAGGTGCCACTAATTATTTGAAAGACATGGAAGTCCATAAAGCTTAAAATCAAAGAAGGAAAGTCACATTAAAACAGCCATAAATAGTTTTTTAAAAATTAATTTCATAATCTCTTTTTTAAAAAATATTTATTCTTAAGTTTTTTTAGGTGGACACAGTATCCTTATTTTATATTTATGTGGTGCTGAGGATTGAACCCAGTGCCTCATGCATGTTAGTTGAGCGCTCTAACACTGAGCCACAACACCAGCCCCCATTACCTCTTGATCTGTGAAAAGAGATGCATTTTAGCTAAGTTGTATAAATAGTACTGATTAATACATACATGTCAACTATTTGCTACCTCCTCTGAAGGAATATTTACTTACTTTGATTTTGAGCACCCTGTATATTTTCTGATATATATTGACTGCTCAATAAATATATATTGAATATGTTTCTAGTATCAGACACCTGATAATTCTGTTTTTTAATTTTTTAATTTGTTCTACTTATTTGTATATGACAGCAGAATGCATTTTAGTTCATTATACACAAATGGAGTGCAACATTTCAATTCTCTGGTTGTACATGGTGTAAAGACACACACTATTCCAGCAATCATATGAGTACCTAGGGTAAAGATGTTCATCTCATTCCACCATCTTTCCTATCCTTATAACCCCTCCCTACCCTTCCTTTTACCCAATCCAAAGTTCCTCCATTCTTCCCAAGCCTTGCCTCCCATCATAGATCAGCATCCACTAATCATCAGCATCCACTAATCAGAGAAAATATTTAGCCTTTAGTTTTTGGGGATTGGCTTACTTCCCTTGACATAAATTCTCCACCTCCCTCCACTTACCTGCAAATGTCATAATTATATTCTCTTTTAGTGATAAGTAATTCCACTGTGTATGTATATCACATTTTTTTTCCATTCGTCTCTAGGTCGGTCCCATAGCTATTGTGAATTGTGCTGCTGTAAGCATTAGTGTGATTATGACACTATAGTGTGCTGATTTTAAGTCTTTTGGGTATAGAACGAGGAGTCCAGTAGCTGGATCAAATGGTGATTCTGTTCCAAGTTGACACCTGATAATTCTTGAAAGACTTCATAAGAAGTATCTTTTTTTTTCAGGAAATAATACATATAATAATTTGATGTAATAATAAGTAATGATTCGATAAAACATATGATTTTTTAGATTACAAGAACTACTTTTCACTGAGTTTTAAAACAATTTGTTTTTTATTCTTGTCTCTTTTCATGATGTTACTATAGAGCTTCCAATTATCTACTTTGTGTCTACATAAATATTCAGTCATATACTCCTTTGCTAATAATTTTGAGCATGTTAATGAACAAAGATCAACATGAGTCCTTATCTTTTGTAACCTGTAGACTTGTGGGAAAGGCACTTATTAATCAAATCATTCTAATTTTTCATCATTACATACTAAGTATAACAGAATTAAAGATAAACTTTGGTTAAGACTTCAATAACCCACTAATTCTCATTTATTAAAGAAGGCATAGTTTATATTGTAGTTTGAATGGAAATTACCAAAAATAATATAGCACCATGCTTATAAATGATGATGAATATGTTTCAAAAATCTTAAAACCATATGTGAAATAATTTTCAAGTAGATACTTGCAATTTTGAGTTGTTTTGAGAGTAGATTATTGAATGGCAATTACTAATCATTCCTTCCTTCATTGTTAAGATCTCTTTCTCCATTGTTCTATCATATTTCAGCAAAAGAAACAACCATGTACACAGATGCTCAACCCTGAATCTAGGGTATATTTGTAGTTTTGCGTCTCATTCCTTCACTACCACTTAGGTAACCAATCTAGTCACTTACCAAATCCCATTGGTTCCTCTTCCAAAATTATATCAAATCTATATTATTTTTTCCCCACCATTCTCTTACGAGCCATCAACATTATCTCTTACTCGAACTGTTGCAGAAGTTCTAAATATTTTTTTTCGAATTCTATTATCCTCTAATCCGTTTTCTGTAGCATCCAGAGAAACCTTTCATTAAAAGGAAATCAGATCATGACATATCTCTTCCTAAAAGTAAATATTGACTTTCTATAACATTCAGGAAAAAATCCAATCTATCAAAGATAGCTCCTGGTACCCTGGCTTCTCTCCAGATTCAGCTTAATACTGCCATTTTTTTCTCTCATTCTCTTCATACATGGTATACTGGCTTCCTTTTCATTCCAGTAACAATACACCAAGTCCTATTCTAACTTGGTGCTTTTTGCTATCCTCTACCTAGAATTGTTTTCCTCTGCCTTTTTATGTGGCTGGCTTATATACATCAAATTGTGTTTCTTATTCAGACCTTCTGAAATAAACCTGCAAAAAGTAATTTCTATCACTACAGAGTTGACCAAAAGTTATTATATTATTTTATTTACTTCCTAATTTAACTTTTATCTGCTAACGTTCCATGAAAGTTGTGAGATCATTCTGTATATCATTGTTTTAGCTAGAGAAACATTTGGCATGTTAGGTTCAGTAAATAGATGTTTGATATGGATATTTCCTCAGACTTATGAGAAGTTTAAGCTATACTACAGGATCATAATCACAGCAGAAAGTGATATATCACCCAATTAAGTAATAATATTAGTTATTGATTATTTCTCAAAAGTTAAGTCAGTGAATATTTTTATTACAGTTGAAAGAGGTTTAATTTTAAGGGGATAACTTAAAGGTAAGGATTGATATATAGTCTTCAGGTCCAAAGTTATTGCGAATTCAATTCAACAAATATTCAACATATCAATATTGAAATTCAGTATTTACTGACTGAATTCAGCCTTGTGTTAGACAAACAATTTACTTTAGTGAAAAGACAGTGTAAATGTTCATATGCATTCTTAATGTGGCAGGTGTTTGGAGGTCTGGTATAGAAATTGAGTGAAGCTCCTCATTGTCAAAATCATGAAAGTCAACTAGTTTTAATAGTTATTTTCTTCACAAAGCCATTATTGAGTCCCACATTTCCTAAATTATACCCAGAAATCCTTAGGATGCCATAGAAAACTCCTAGAGGCATCCACAGGATATGTTTGGGTGGAAACCAGCCACATTTCTCATACATGACAGAAAATACTAGCTCAGGGGAATTTAATTTCAACATTGGATTGTACCTTTAGGACACTGTATCTTTGTGAAGTTGAGTTTCCTACAGGTAACTGTGATAAAAAGTTAGTATAAGAAAATCAGTGTGGAACGAAAAAGGAAGGAATGGTATCAATGTGTTTCCAAAGTATTAGAATATGCCTTGGCCCAACAGTCTTGCCCATCCCATTAGTAATTATAATTATTTGAGAATAAGATAAAAGTACTACTTTAACTTTCAATTTTTGTGTCCACCCCCCCTTCCCCTAAACAGCTACTAAGTTGTCAGGACATAAAAACTAACTTACTACATAGAATCATCAGGTACTTCTTTAACCTTGGGTACCACAAAACAATTATTGATATATTCAGGGCACCTTGACTGAAAAAGTTTGGAAACTTCTTATGTAGCCTTTTTTTTGTTCTTTAATTTCAAATATGATTTTGGTCTGTTTTTAAGGGTGTTTTTTTAGAGATTTACTGTTTTGTAGCCATTCTAGATGAAATTCCTTTATGTAGTAAGTGGTAAACAGAGTAGTATAGAAGCACAGAGAAAGAGAATTAATATTTGCTGAGTACCTACTATGTTATAGACATGATTTTATATTTCATCTAATGCTTTCAGCAATCCTGAGACAAGGGGTGATATTCCCATATTTGTCAAGGAACCAAAAAAAATTAAATATTTTACTTAAGGCTATAAATCTTTCTAGGTGAAACTGTTATATAAATCTAGTTCTACTGTTTGAGTGATTTATTTCCATGATTAAAGATAAGTGATTTTGCTGTTTATGGGAACCTATAACAAAGGTTTCTTAAGGTGTTACTTAAGGTATTATTTTCAACTTTGTGAAGGTAATTAATGGAGGCTCAAGGGAATGAAAATCTGTATTGTAGATCTTATGAACGGAAGTAAACACTAAAGGTTAGAATTTTGTTACGTTGATTTTTAGTCCCTACTGTACCTGTTGGATTATTACATTTGAGTGTATTGGGTAGTTGCATTTTTTAATAGAGCCAGTGAAGATTGTTGAAATATTTCACATATTAAAATCACAGTTTGGTCATCTACAGTTTAACAGCCCATAGAAATCAAGTGCTGTAGAATTAGCTTTTCTTTGTGAATTTTCATTTTGAATATATTTTTGCCAGTAAGTTTCCAGAGCACAAGTAAATATCTGTACCCCATACAATGGCGTGTTTTTGTTTTGTTTTGTTTTTAACTTACTCTTTGGTTTTTTGTTTTAGCTCTTTCTGAAACTTGTAAATAATTTGAATTATTGCAGATAATCTCCTCCATGTTTTTTAAAAATCTGTTTTTATTTTATTTTATTTTGGCTCTTTTTTGCTACATTCTATGTCACTTCTTGAGACATGTCTTCCAGGTTTTTTGGGGGAGGGGGGATTCTCTTTTCAGCTATATCTTATATATTGCAGTATCTTGGCTTTTTTACCCAAGCCTAAAATATTATTATATGTTTCTTTCATGGTGGTTCTTGTTATTTTAAATCTGCCTATTCAGGTTTTTTATATTTACTTAAGCATATGCAACATATCAGTGTTCTTTATCTAATAATTATAATACCTGTAGAATTTGGATTCTATAGTTTGGTCTCTCTCTCTCTCACTGTCACTCTCACTCTCTTTTATTTGGTGACTTTTGAAAGTGTGGATTTTAATTCTTAACAGAGGAACAGGATTTCCCATTGCCCAAGATATATTGCTAGTCCAGAGCCTCATTAGAGCTTCGAGTGGTATAGATTCAGGCCATAAACATTTATATGTATGGATTTGTATATATTAATTCTCATGGAAACTGTTTGGTGTGTGGGAGACTACCCTCTGAAGTTAAGTTTGTGTCCTGGGAGAACATCACAGAATCCCTTACCCCTTCCCCTCCTCTGCAAAGGACGCCAAGCAGAAGAGCGCCAAATTTAATTCTCAACCAATCCCCAGGGAACACTGTGTCTGCTCCTGGTTCCTGAGTCATCCTGCCAATCGGCACTCTCCAGGTTGCCTATGCAACCCTCCATATGCTGAAGCTTGCAAGCTCATGTTCTCTGCCCTCTTCTTCTCTTCCTCTCTGCCCTCTTACTCTTCTTTCTCTCCTTTCTCTACTCTCTTTCTCTCTTCCTCTGCTCTCTTTCCCTCTGCCCTCCTATCTCCTCTCTCTACTCTCTGCCTCTCATTTTCTTCCCCTTCAGGTAGCCCCCCAATAAAATCTCTTGGTTGAATCTCCCTCTCCAGTGAGTCACTTGCCTTTCATGAAACCACCTCCTTCTCCTTCCCCTCCTTCTCTTTATCCTCCCTGCCTTCTCCTCTTCACTTCTTTTTCTTCTTCCCTTTCTTTTTTTGATGTCTCTTATTCTTTCTCCAAGATCCAAGGCAGGCAGACAGATACCTATGTCAACACCCTATTTTTGTTTTGTTTTGTTTTCTCTGTAGTTTATCCTTTGGAAGTTATTAAGTGTATCTGGATTTTATATAACATGACTTGACAACTGTTTTAAATCAGCTTTTTTTGGCACTGTGACTTAAAGACCCAACCAGCACAATTGTAGAGGAAAATTTATTTGTGGGCTCACAGTTTCAGAGGTCTCAATCAGTAGACAGCAGGCTCCATTCCTTGGGACTCAAGGTGAGGCAGAACGACATGATGGAAGAGTATGGTGAAGGGAAGCAGCTCGCATGACAATCAGAAAGCAGAAAGAGAGACTTCACTCTCCAGATACAAACTTCAAATCCACAACCCCCACCTACCTCCAGTTGCCACCCAGTCCAATTGTTTAAGGCTTTCACAACCTGATTATTTCCCCTGTGAATCCTCTTACATTATCTCAGTATGAGCTTTTGGGCGACAACTCAAATACAAACCATAACATTTTCCCCTGAAAGCTCATACTCATCTGACAATGCAAGACTCCCCATAGTCTCAACAGTTCCAAGATCACTCAAAGTTCAAGTCCAAAGTCTTCTCTGAGGCTCAAGGCAATTTCTCATTGTGAACGCCTGTAAAATTAAAAGCAATTTTAATAGGAGCCTAGAAAAAAGTGATGGGACCAAAGCAAGACTAAAATACAGCTGGACAAACAAGTCCTGTAGTTCTGTTTCTGGCATCTGAAGCACATGGGATCTTTATGTCCTCTCCAAAGGGCTTACGTATCTGTCCCATGGCCTTGTTTGTTACAGCCCAATTGGCCTTTCTGTTGGCTTGTTTCTGCTGGATTCCTCCAGCTTTCCTAGAATGATGTCCCATATTACTGGCATTTCTTAATCTCAGGATTCTCTACTGAAGCTTCAGCTTCTTCCTTATACCTCCAGACTTTGACTTCTCAGGGGGTGCCTGCAGAACTCCAACCCTGCTGAACCTTGCCTGGCTTCTGAGGCAAATCTTGGTAGACTCCTTCATGAACCCCTAATTCCAGCATCCTGCATTCCTGCAGAACCAGCCTTATGTGGTTGATGTCAAGATCTGCAGCCATCTCAAGCAGTAGCCAAGCCTTCAGGGAACCCTTGCTGCAGCAGCCTCTGAGTGTCTGGGTGGGTAAGCATGTTGAAAAACCTTCTTAGGCCCCATTTGCAAGAAGAGTGTGCCCCACTGGTTTCTTAAGAGAATTTTCACCTTTATTCCCTTGAGCTTGAGGTAGTTGTGGCTTGCCAGCTTCTTAGATGCTCTCAAGCCATCTTTCTTATCTCTAGGCAAGTTCTCAGCATTTCTTTAGTAGTGCTAATGTATTTAACAACTACAACTTTCTGGGCCCTAGTTTGACTCAGGCTTTCAGTCCACATTCTCTAAATCTTTCTTCTTTGTTTCTGCTCCTGAATACCACAGTAAACTTGGCTAAAAGCCACCAGCAATATCCATGCTATTGTCTGAGTGCATATGCTGCCTAAACATTCTTCCACCAGATTAAGAAATCTATCTCTTTTAAAATCAGCCTCTCAGAAAGTCTCAGAACATGGGAAGAATGTAGACAGATTCTCAGACAGAACACAAAATGAATGGCCCATAGTCTCACATTTCAATAGAGTCCTCCTGCTCCAAACCCTCTTGAGCCCTGTCTTCACTGTCCACAGTCCTTTTGGCATTCTGGTCTTCTGAGCTGCCACCAGAATCAGCCATTATGTTCTCCTTGCAACAATTCAAAGCATTTCCAGCGTGCACTGCTACAATCTCAAAATTCCTCCAACCAATTTCAAAAACCTCCAAAAGCTTCTGAACCACAAGGTCAGGTTAGTCATAGCAACAACCCTACTGGTACCAATTTCTGTTTTAGTTAGCTTCTTCACCACTGTGACTTAAAAATATGACCAGCACAAGTATAAAGGAGGAAAAGTTTGTTTAGGGGCTTATGGTTTCAGATGTCTCAATCCATAGACAGCAGGGTTCATTCCTTGGGGCACAAGGTGAGGCAGAACAATATGATGGAAGAGTATGGTAGAGAGAAGTGGCTCACATAACTATCAGGAAGCAGAGAGAGAGAGAGAGACTTCATTCCTAGGCACAAATGTATATCCCACAGCTACACCCCAATGCCCACCTCCTCCAGCCACACCCTACCTGCCTCTAGTTACCACTCAGTCAATCCTATCTGCTAATCAATTCACTGATTAATTTACAGCTTTCACAACTTAATCACTTTCCTTCTGAAAGTTCTCACATTGTCTCAACATGAGCTTTTGGGGGACATCTCACATACAAACCATTAAAATGACCAAACTGAACACTAAGTTTGTGACTCTTATGCATGGGTCCTTTAAAATCCACAGATGCTACCAGGGTCCAACAAATATTGGTCCCCAAATTCTTTCTCTGGATATATGCCTCCTTTATGTTTATGTCCTTTTATAAATTCTTTGTTTCCAACCAGCTCAACCATATGTTTAAATAAGTTAAATATATATATTTTAAAATATATATATATATAAACATATATTTTATTAAAAATCATAGATGTGGTATACTAGGAGGAACATTAACTGAATATCTTGGTTTGCTGTAGTACAAAAAGATAATCCATTTGATTTTCTGGAAAACTCTGATAGGAATCTGTGCAGATTGTAGACAGAAGCAGCTTACATACCTTAGAACTCTTTTATATGAATTTGTTGTTAACTTATCCCAAAGTGGAATTACAATTCTTTGACTTACCTTGTAATATCCCAAGTCACTCCTCTTCTTTCATGGAACTTTCAAAATGATGAAATTTGCCTAAAGGGGAGAGCAGACTCTTAGAAGGCTGTAACAAATTCTGAAAAAGTACATTGAGTTGGTAGTAGTGATAGAAAACCAGTTCTTAAATGTTCTATATTCATTCACAAACATTAACAGAAAAGAATAACCTGCATTTCAAATTAGAAATGAAAATCAAAACTCATTCCTGTTTTATTATAATGTGTTAGTCTAAAATAGACTTTCTTTCTTCCTCAAAATAGTTACATAAGAGCAGTTTGTTGTCATAGAAATCATTCTATTATAAAGTTATTTTATTATAAAGGGTATAGTCTCTATTTGAAATGATAGACTACAAATATTTATCTTTGTGAGCCATCTGCTCTGTTAAATATACATGAATGTTTTAAAAACAAATTTTAGTAAAATCTAAAAAATGGAAATACTTGAAAACCTTTGTATTGTGACAGTTGATTGTTTTAAGTAGCATGTATTTTGCTTGGAGGCGAGATATACTAATGCACAAAGCTTACTTGTAAAACATTACATTAGTGTCATGAAGATAAAATTTTAACCCTCTTATATAAAGGACTGTCTTTATCTGGATAAGATGATTTCATTAAAATATTCATTTCTTTATATAAATTCATAAGTCTAAATAAAAACTTCACTCAATATGTTCTTTCCCACAGTAAATATATGTTAATTTGTTAAATTTAGTTCTGTTAGTTGAATATTTGTGTTTTAAAAGCATTACCTTAAAAAAGTAACTACCTTAATTAACCAAGAAAATTTTGGGTAAGAATGTTAAGAGGAAAATTTATTTGCTATCCCTGTCTATTCATTTTAAAATTGTCTTCATAAAACCAGGAAATTAGTTATTTTTTATCATAAATCATTATAAATACATATTTTATTGAGTGCTTTCTTCATTTTTTTTCCTTTTTGGATCGCATTGTATTATACATATGAAAAGAGATTAGTCACCTTTCTTCTCTGTCCCCCTTTTACCATTTCTATTTCCAGAAGTCTAGAAACTGAAATAAAGAAGTCTCAGAGCTAGAAAGAATAGGGGGTATAAGAAAAGTGCCGGAGAATTTGTAGCCTGAGAATTTGAATTCAAATTCATATTCTCTGGATCACACAAAAAAATCCTCTAATGTATACATTTAAACTAGTCCATGATTGATAGTGCCTTTTGGCACCAGATAGAAACACATGCAATTTCTCTGATGTATGTATCTTCATCCTAAAATTCAAAGATTTTTGTGAAATTTTTACCAGTAAACCTGAAAAGGCATAAGGAACCTTGAATGAGAATCAGCAGAAATCCTGTATATTAAAAACAACTCTTCACAGATATTCAGTATGGGAATGGTGGGATACAATGTAGAAAACATCCATGCTTACTATATTCCAAAAAATAAAACTGAAAGAAGCCTGAAAGAAAACAACAACAAAACACCAGTAGGGTACAAAACAACCATAAAATAGACCTAGTTAATTTGAAGAAGAACCAATTAGAAATTCTTGAACTTAAAAAATCAAAGTTTAAAATCAAGTGGAATGCCATAACAGCCAATCAGATCCAATTGAAGAGAGAAATAGTGATGTAAAAATTAAGTTATGTTACTGAAAAGACATGAGAGACAGAAAAAATTTGAAAGGTCAAGAAATTGTATTTTTTAATACACACTTGATATTTGTTACAAAAATACCTAAAAATAATTAAATATAGTCAAATATACTATTCTGTAGTTTTCTATATGCAGAAAACAATGGAGGCAGGGGATGTGTCTAGGAATGGAGGAAGAATCACAGATATTCATCCAATAGAAATGAGGTTTCTATAAACACTGTCATGAGAAAAATACTTACATTAAGGGTTTAACATCTATAAATTTGATCTCAAAAGCAACTAATAGTTATATATATATTTCTATGATAGCTACAAGAATTTAAAAATATGTTATATAATAATAGAGCTTACTTCTGAATATATGTTACAGTCACTTTAAAAGTTTTTAAAGGGGGGCTGGAGTTGTGGCTCAGTAGTAAAGCGCTTGCCCGGTACATGTGAGGCACTGGGTTTGATCCTCAGCACCACATAAAAATAAATAAAATAAAGGTATTGGGTCTACATACAACTAAAAAAAAATTTTCTGCTCTTTAAATTTTCTAATTGTTTTAATGTGAGCATTTAAATTTTTTTTTTTTTTTTAATTTCAGCCAGGTGTAGTGGTCAGTAATTCCACTACTACGGAGGCTGAGGTCAAAGGATTATAAATTTAGGGCAGCCTGGACAACTCAGCAAGCTATGACCTGAAATAAATGATAAAAAGGGCTGGAGTTGTAGCTTAGATGTAGAGCACTTCTGGGTTCTATATCCAATATAAAAGAAAAAAAAATTTAAAGCTACCAGTAAGTATTAAAAGTGATACTTAAGTCATGTTTTTCAAAAGAACTCTTTTGTGTTTTCCTTCTGTGGTAGGTCCTGTCTTATATATTTTTTTAAACACTGGTTATGGACCTTAGATATTCTTAAAGTATATTTAATTGAAAGTGGGTGAAAACCAAAAGTTAATGGAAAACTTCTGAAGAGTAAATCCTGAATATGTGTGCAGTATGCTCAACTCTGGATTATTGGAAAGGTAAGCTGTCATTCTTCAATTTAGTAAGCAATTTTGAAAGGGATCTTTAATTCCATATACAGTAATGAATGCAAGATCCTATAATGTTACCATATCCTCAATGTCCCTTTTTATTTTTTATTTTATTTTTATTATTTATATGATGATTCTTTATTGTTTCATTGTATTTTAGTTTTTTAAAAGACTATTCATGCTTGGTAATGAATTAATTACTTAAAGTATTTTATTGTTGGGACATATCTTTTTTGAACATGGCACATATGAGAGACTTTACTATACATATTAAAATTTATAAATGCAATTATTCTTCGAAGCTGCCTTTTTAAAAATTTATCTGCTTTATATATATATATATATATATATATATATATATGACACAACATCTTTACTTATTTATTTTTATGTGGTGTTGAGGCTCAAACCCAGTGCCTCACATGTGCAAGGCAAGTGCTCCACCACTGAGCCATAACCTCAGCGCGGGAGTTGACTTCTTTAAAAGGACATTTCAACTGTACAAATAACTTAACTTTTTGTGTAATATTTATTGAATATCTATTATGTTATGTACTACACTTTGCACTAGATTTTAGAAATTAAGCATGAAACTATATACAGTATGGCCTTTGATCACATGGAATTTAGAATATAGTAGAGGAAATGTACTAAAAATTTCTTTTAACTATTCATCTTTTTATTGAATATTTTATTTACTACATATTTAACCTCTCCCAAGCATTTCTTTTTTTCTTACAACTTCTATATCATCATCAGTTTTTAATTTTTTTTATTCTTGACTATCCAGCATCACTGAATGGCTGCTAAGTCTTTTTTTCTTGTTGCTACATTTCATAGCCTTTTACTTTGACTGTTTACTAATGTATACATAGTTAAAAGAAGAGTACCATGATCACCAGTGTACACTTTTTTATCTTGATTTATCAATTAGTTAATATTTTGATACGTCTGCTCTCTTTTTCTTTCTCTATCCTCTGTTCTTTCCCAATGTCCACCCCGAGATACATACAGACACACTTAGAAATATAAGGAGATTCAATAATAATAAGTCCATTAACATAAAAGGTTGGAGAAAACATAGAGGTAAATAGCATAACCCACAGGGCTGGGGCCAGGGCTCAGGGGTAGAGCGCTTGCGTCCCACATGCCACACCCTGGGTTTGATCCTCAGCACCACATAAAAATAAATAAGTGAAATAAAGGTATTGTGTCCAACTACAACTAAAAAATATATTTTTTTAAAAAAAGTAAATAACATAACCCATAAACTTCTTCTAGTGTTTCCTCATCCTGAAAGCCTCCCTTGAACGAATCAAGTCCTTTTGTCTTTGGTTCATTACCTTGTGTATTTTCCAACTTGCCCAGGGGAAATTCATTAATCCTTGCCATGCTAAATGACCAAAGTGTAACTTCTTCCATTACTGTCCTTATTCCTTTCCTACTATTTTCACTGTTTCAGTTAGTCCTTTTTCTTTATTCTCAAGCAAAAGCAACTCTCTTCACAATTGAAAAAAATGCATATCAAACTCTGAAAGTTTCTTGCAAGCTCTTTCTTGACACTGTCCTTCTATTGGGGGAGGCATAAAATGACAAAGAACTTCAACAACTTTTTTTCTGAGAACTCTGCCTTTAGTCTTTTCAGTTTTAACATGTTTTTATCCACTAGAGTGGTGTCATGGGGTTAAGGGTCAAAAACAGTTTGAGCTATATTTCTTATAATTTCTCTGTGGAAAATATAGCACCTCATTTTGGTCTTAACCTTCTGAACATGTTAATTATGTGGTGGTGTGATAATAATATTTTTCCATTATTAAGCATATCCAAAAATTATAAAGTAAAGAAAGTTAGATAATTATTGCATAAAAGCTTATATTTTCTTTCCTAATAAACAATTATGTATATCTGTGGGATGTGTACAATATGGTATTTGATGACTTAAGGTGATAATTTTATGAGTTAATTTACAAAAATTTTAAAAATTCCTTTTATCTGTTATTATTTTAAATGCAGTTTAACAAAATTCTCAGCTATTTCCATATATAAATTTGTTAATGTATATTCAAAGTTAATAGAATATGAACCTCTTAAAAGTTTTATCTTAAAGAATAATAATTTTTAAAAATTTTGTGCCTTTTATAATCCTGAACATAGTATTTTTTACAATATACTGTTTACACAATATAATGTTTCTTCTTATGCCCATGTAGTTCAATCTTCCACAAACTTTTCCTCATGCCAAAAGTAGAGATAAAAACACTCCCCCAAAAGCCTGATGTTTATTTTAAATTCACTTTTCCCATAGTTTAGAAATTATTGACTCAAGAACTGAAATAGATTTTCTAAAAAATTATATCACAAATATAATTTTAAAACTGAATTGGAGTTCTGATTTTGGGTCTGACAGCATGTATCAATATTCTGATATTATAATCAATCTTACAATTGCAATGGTGTACTATCTGAGTCTAGAAATATGAAAAGGACTTAAATAAATATGGTAGCCATTGTGGTAAGTTTCAAAAAGAAGAGAAATGTACATTAATTTTATAAGAGGGAGAAAGTATGATTGTTTCCATGCCTTAAATATTTTTAAAAATTTCACTTATGTATTTATAATTTATTTAGTATTTATGTATTTTTTGCAGTACTGGTGATCAAACCCAGGGCTTCACTGTGCATGTAGGAAGTCGCTCTGAAACTGAGCTACATCCCCATTCACTTTTTGTTTTGTTTGAGAGAAGGTCTCACAGTAAGTTAACCAGGCTAAGTCCTCTGGTCTTAGTCTTCTGAGTATCTGGTATTGCAGGTGTGAACAACAACATGTAGCTCTGTTTCTTTCTTTTCTTTTTTAACAGAGGTAACGTTGAGATAGGATATCATGTACCTCTTTTTGTTGTTAGGTTTTTTGTTTACTCTTTTTTTAGTAGTAGGTACAAAATAATTTAAAGCTTACAAAGGTTTAGCACAATTAAAAAATATCATTGACCCTCTTGTATCACCTTACAGAAAATCTGATGATTAAATTAAAAACAAATGAAATGAATCCACACTGAACCTGTTGTATCACTCCATCATTTTGTTGCATCTGACTAATTTTGTGTTTACTATCAGTCTTAATTGTGTTAGGTGACTTTGACTTTGACTGTAGCCAGTCAGCCAGGAGTGGTAATCCCAGGAACTTTGAAGGCAGGAGGATCATAAGTTTGAGGCCAATGTCAGCTAATTCAATGAGGCTGTAAACAACTCAGACCCTATCTCAAAATTAAAAAAATAAAATAAAAAGGAGTAGGTATGTAGCTCAAAGGTAGAGCTCCCCTGAGTTCAATTCCTAATACTGAAAGAAGAGAAAGAGTGAGAGAGATTGATTTAGATTCCAGCAAGTCAGGTACACTAGAACAATAGATCTAAACATAATATATTTGTACTGCTGGACTATCATATGGTTGTCCTAATTTGGGGGTAGGGGTTGGATGAGAATTAATTATGCTCTTTGAATATAATTTTAGGGCTGTACATATATTTATAATGTGGTTATAATATTCTCTTCTTCTAAAACATGTAAAAAAATTTAAATAGGAGAACAGTAAATGATACAGAAAATTTTGTAGCACTCACATTTTGTTCATGTCTTCAAGACACTACTAAAAGAAGCATTGTTCTAAAGTAGATTGGTCTTAGGATACCATTCTTATTTTATTTTTGTCTTTCGTCTTTTTTTTTATTTTTACTTGAAACAAATTCTATTCGAGGAGAATACCTCCGTACTATTGAAA
This sequence comes from Callospermophilus lateralis, assembly GCF_048772815.1. Classification (NCBI taxonomy): domain Eukaryota; kingdom Metazoa; phylum Chordata; class Mammalia; order Rodentia; family Sciuridae; genus Callospermophilus; species Callospermophilus lateralis. The sequence continues at coordinate 64,720,746 of NC_135307.1, read as the reverse complement.
GTTTATTGGTGCTTATGAGTCACAAATTAAGAGCCAGAGTTTGAACAAGCAGTGTTTTTCCAAATGTTTTCTGTTGGTCACTTACATCAGAATCATCTAGAGTTCTTATTAAAAATGCATACTTATTGCTTTTATCTAAAGTCTTTTGAATCATAATCTCCTAGAAATGAAATTTAGGAAAGTTCTAGCAGTTCACATGCACTTAATCTAGAGCAGTGGTCTCTGAAGTGTGTTGCATATACCCCAGAATAGAGCATTTTAAAGACTTGAGAAAGAAACAGTAGGCTGTCTACCAAAATCCATTCTTTCCTGCTAACTTAGCACACAATTGGACTACATGTCCTAGCCTGCATTGCAATTAGGTGTGCTCATGTGTTGACTACAAACCTTAAGTTTTTTTGTGTGCAGAAGCACTATTGTCTTGGGAGCCCATGTCCTAAACTGTTGTATGACAAAGGAAGAAATTTCTTGTTCTTTAAGCTACTAAATTTTGGAAGAGATATTTTGGCACCTTAGGATACTTACCTGTATAATATACAAATGTTTGGGGATTTGAAGAAAATATTAAGACTTATATTCCTATTTATCTTAATTTAAAACTTTAGAAAAATATAAAATTTATCAATTTTAATATAGAGATTGACAATGTCATGTATGTGTAGGACAGGTATCTCAAGGGAAGAGTAGGTTCCATGATATAAGGTGATTGACAGTGATGCTTTCATGTGTTCATCAATTTGCTTGTAGTTGATAGGTACCCAAGTTAAGTGGACTTATGTATTCTACTGTATAATTACAATAATGCTAAATCTCCTAAAATTATTATGTTTCTTTTAAAGATTCGTATAAATATTCCATCGGTTACAGATAATACTAATAATACAAGCAACAAGAAAGTAACAGCACAAACTTCTTTTAGCAGAACTTGATTTCTGTTACAGATAATACTAATAATACAAGCAACAAGAAAGTAGCAGCACAAACTTCTTTTAGGAGAACTTGATATCATTTACATTATAAAGTTAAAAAAATGGCTTTAAAATAATATCTAATCAGGGACTGGGGTTATGGCTCAGTGGTAGAGCGCTTGCCTAGCACACATGAGGCACTGGGTTTGAACCTCAGCACACATAAAAGATATTGTGTCCACCTAAAAATATTTTTAAAAAATAATATCTAATCAAAGGTTGGTGCAAATATCGTAATAATTAAGGAAACATTAAAAATGGATTTCCTGAGTAGTGAACTACTCACTTTAATATTATCTATGTGGAGATATTATCTAAGGATAACAGCATATGAATATAATTTTTAAATAAATACATGGGTACACTCTAGCAGTGTGTGCTAAAGAGTTTTACAAATTAATTCCTAATCAAAAAAAAAAAAACCGAATCCTAAAACATTGATATAGATGTATACTGTTCATTATGGTAACCTCTAGCCACATGTTGCTTTTGAGCACTCAGCATGTGGCTGGCTATTCTAGACTGGGTAAATGGAAAATACTTATCAATTTTGAAGACATTTAAAAAAAGAATGTAAAATATCTCAATGATTTTTAACATTGATCATATGTTAAAATTCATGATATGTTATTATGATGGATTAAATGAAATACATTAAAACTAATTTTGTGTATTTCTTTTTGCTTATTTAAAAATGTGACTACTAGATAAACAAAAATTACAGTGTAGCTATCATAAAAATCCATTGGACCGCACTAGTCTACAATTGATAAGCACTAACTTGGAAATTAGAAACTGTCAGTTTCCACTTAATAATTCTTATTCTCCATTTCTTTTTTCATCTTCATGATGAAGATGGCACATATCCTATTTATAAATTGTCTTTAGGTGAAATTTGAACTGATGATTTTTATGTTATTGGGCAAGATAAACATATATAAGTGAGATTAATAGGAAGATGAATGTCAGTTTTAGGAGCCTGCTGTGAACTTTTTAATTGCCCCTTAGCTTAAAAAAATCTTTTATAATGTTTCTATGATTGTAATTGTAGAATCAATACAAACCAATTTGACCTGAAATTGAGGTTTTTTTTTTTATCAACAATTGTGATATAGTCAAATGAAAGTCTTAGTGGATTAATTCTTGGATAATGATGCTGATTGTAAAACATTATTAAATTATTGCTTGTTTCCAACTTACACTTGGGACAGTTCAATGTGTTTTTAAAAACTTGTCAGAATTTAATGTTACAGGACACTATAATGTGTGGTCAGTGAGGTTTACTGACTTGTCATGAAATTTGATGAATTCATATTGAATAGTTACTTTTTAACTTGGATATAGACACAACTGATTTTAACCACCACATGCTGGGGATCAAACTCAGGGCTTCACACATGCTAGGGAAGTGCTTTGCCATGAAGCTACATTTTCAATCCTACAATCGTAATTTTTGTAATGATTTTAAAAATTTATCATTTGTACTCCTTACATCTTCATGTATTTTCAGTGGAAGCTTATTTTGGGGGGTTGGAGATACCAGAGATTGGTCCGGGGGTTTGAACTCTGGGGCACTTGACCATTGAGCCACATCCCCAGCATTGTTTTGTATTTTATTTAGAGACAGGGTCTCCTTTGCTTAGTGCCTCGTTTTTGTTTTTATTTTTGATGAGGCTTGCTTTGAACTTGAGGTCCTCCATTCTCAACCTACCCAGCTGCTGGGGGTAGTGTACTTTTAACTATGTCTTAATTTCATGTTGAAATCTTTAATTTTAAAATTTTTAGTGCAACATGAATGAAAAGATGGTAGTACAGTTCTTTATTTCTAAATCTGTTAAATGATATATACTATAAAAATGCAGCTACCAGCGATTTTTGGTTACTATAGAAAAATATCATAGTAAAGGTTAATTGCTGTTTTATAGAACTCATTTAAGTCACATGTATATCTACACTGTAGTGTAAGACAGAATGTCTTTTTTATGGTTGTTTATGGTAAAAAAAAATGTAAAACTCATCTCTATTAAATGAGTTCCTTTGTAGATATCAACTAATTAGAAAAAATAGAAATGCCAAATGAAAAAAACAAGTGTCACATTGTTGTTTTTCTCCTGTGGAATGTAGACAAAGAAAAGAGGATATGAAAATAGAAGAGAACATTAAAAAAGAGGAAAGGCCTGAGGGGGGAGGCAGGGCAATAGAGTTAAAGTATGTTATTGAAAATGTACCATATGTGGCATGTGCAGATATGTCACAATAAAACTCATTATTCTGTATGAATTAATATACACTAATTTAAAAAGATGGAACTTTTCTAACTTACTGAACTTTATTAGACATGTTTTCTCTTTTATTACTTTTTTATTATTTCCTCTCTTCTTTGTTATTATTTGTTCTGTTGTTTTGTTTTTGTCCTAAATTCTATATAAAATTACTGAATTTTTATTCTTTCCCTTCTCTAGTATATACTTTTATTACTATAATTTTTCACTAAATAACACTGTGATTACAATATACAATTTTGTTGTGCATTGTCTTTTTTTCTTTTTAAATTGGTTCTTTTTAGTTATATATGATAATATATTTTATTTTGACATAATTATAAAATAATGGAATATAATTTGTTCTAATTCAGTCCCTGGTACTTCCCCTTTCCTCCCTTCCTCCACTCCTTTTTTTTCCCTCTATGCTACTGATCTTTCTGCTATTTACTTGCAGATTTTTTTTTTATAATTAGTGTATTGTGGATGTAAATGATGGTGAGATTCACTGTGGTATTTTCATATATGTACATAGGGATGTTAAGTCAGATACATTCCACGGTCTTTCCCTATTCCATCCCGCCTTCCTTACTTTCATTCCCTTTTGTCTACTTCACTGATCTTTTTCTACTCTTTTTTTAATCCCCTCCCCATACCTTATTTTGGATTAGCTTCCACATATCATAGAAAACATTCAACCTTTGACTCTTTTGGGGCCAGCTTATTTCACTTAGCATCATAGTCTCCATTTCCATCCATTTATTAGCAAAAGCAATAAAGGCTTTTTTATGAATAATTCTCTATTGTGTATATATTCTACTTTTTGATCCATAAAGTTGTTATAGCAACTTACAAATTTGGTATGAATTATTTTTGTTGGAGTTGTTGCTTTTTTCATTGGCTCATGAGATGATTTTAGAATGTTTTCAAATTTCCACATGCCTGTGGTTTTCTGGTTTATTGTATTATTATTGACTTTCAACTTAAAAATGTGTTTACAGAACTTAGTTTGTGTAAATCAGATCCACTAAAATTTGTAGAGGCTTATTTTAGTTCCAACACCTAACATTAATAACTGGTCACTAACCATTTAATTAATATTTGTTAATGAATTTGATTGAAATTTTTAAGAATAAATTTTGTCTTCATTTATATTTGAAATCTTATTTCTGAAGGAAAGTGTCAATGTCAGTTTTAGTGGAATTTTTTTCTTCCTCCCACTCTTTATGTAATAACAAATAAGTAGATATATGGTTCAAATAACCAAGAAAATTGGACTTAATATGCCAGAACATTAGAAGGATACCTGGAGATTTAGTGGCCAGTGTTGAATAAGTCTAGATTTATTGAAAATGATACTTGCATATTTCTCTTAGATATACCTAGTATGTATAGCATTTAAGGGTACAGTTTGAATTTTATACTTACAATGTACCCCTTATATGGTCAGAATGAATTTTTTAAGTTGCAGATCATGAAGCAACAGCATCTATTTCTGCCAAAGAGTCCCAGCTTAAAGAGCTAGTTTCTTATTCTTGGGGGGTGATGATGTTATCACAGTTGTTTCTTAGGAAGTATAATATATGCCCAAATCAAATAAATTAATATCATATATATGGTACTAATATTTGCTCTTATGTATTATCTGCTCTTTTTTGCTTTCTTTTGATTTTTCTGTAATTTTATGTCTTACACTACGTACTACGGTTTTCAATTTTCATTATATTTTTTCTTAATTCCTAAAGGAACAAGTCAAATTATTGAGGTTTTTTTATTTCCATGTCATATAATCTTGTAGATTTTGTCTATTCTAGGTTCTCAAACAACTGTGTCTTAGTATATGAGGATAAGCACCAAGGTGCCAGGAGACTATAGAAAGAAAGGCACATGCCTAGCCTTATAAAGAATGCAATTTACTGGTACTTGCTGACAGAAACATGGTCTTTGCTGGCAGCAAGACCAGTTGGATAGCTGCAATTTGGGTCTGAAAAAGGGGTGTATTTATAGATTTTCACAAAAGGGACTTCAGGATCTTACCTGTTTTATCTTAAGATAATATTGAAGAATCAGGCATATCTCTGGAGCCAGGGTTTGTCCAGTTATAAAGTGCCATTGTGGTTGCAATGATTTTATCTATGGTTTACTGGGGTGCTATGCAGGAAGAAGCAGCGAGGATTACTCAGGGCAATTTTGCTGGCTAAGACTCAAGATGGTGATAGTCATATCAAGTTGTATCCATGTATTCAGTACCTGAGAGCCTAATTATGCCATACTCTGTGCTGGTACCAGACAACTGCATATGGGAAGTCACAGAATTCACAGCTTTGTTAATGTTCTTATGTTTATGTTTTCATTGATATTTAATACATATATAACCATACTCCACTGTGCAAACAAAATAGAAGAATGTACAAAGTACAATGAGACAATGAATGAAAGAGTAAATATATCTGAATATTTCCATAAGCAGAGAAGGCAACATTTGACAAGATTCTTGAGAGAGGAATGGGAAGTTTTCAGGATTGACAAGATGATAAAAGAATATTCTAAGTTATGATATCAGTAGCAGTAACACTAGGCATTTTTATTATCATTAGTTTAATTAAGGTACCATTTATTCAGCATTTCCTATAAATGAGGAATGTTATATACGGGTGTGTGTGTGTGTGTGTTTTAAAGGAGCACATCTCATTAAATCATAGTAAAAAATTAGGTTATTCTCAGAAGGCAAGTAACTTTGCCCATGGTCATACAGCTAGTAAATGTTGCAGATAAGATGTAGACCTTTGTCTGTTTGGCTCCAAAGCATGGACTCTCAACTTCTATTCAATATTGCCTCCCAGTGAATTTGTAAGAGCACATTATAACATTTGGAGAATTGAAAAGAAGTCTGGCACACTGGGTTTGTTAACATTGGGCCAGAAAGATAGGTTAGTTAATAAAGACTGGATCAGGAAAAATTTTACATCATGTAATGGTTTTAGATTTTATTGCATAGTCAGTGGGTCACTATCAAAATACTTAAATAGAAGAGTAGCCAAAGATTCCAATTTTAGAAAGATTACTTCAATAACAAAATGAATAATGACCTAGAAAGAGCTGGGATTAATACATAACAGGAAGGAAACAAACACCCTAGTCTAAGTAAGGAATACTTGAAGTGAAGTAGGAGCCCTGGTGAAAAAGAGAAGGAAGACTGATTTAAGACATAAAGCCCCCAATAGCCAACAGTGGGACCGGAGATCCAGGCTGACTGATTCACACGGCCTGCCCTGCGGCTACAGAAGGCGGGGCGCTGCAGAGAAGCGATTAATTAGCAAGCAGGGAGAAAAGTGGCTTCGATTCTGTGGAATCCCACCAGCTGAGCCCGCACTGACCTCCAGGCTGAGTACGGGATTTCAGACGGGGAAGGAAGTGGTACAGTTCTATCCCCCACAGCGAAGACTCCACCAAGGAAATCAGCAGCCACCATCTTGTAAACCTGAAGTGACCACCGCCACCCTCGGACAGATTGCAACAATAAAACAGGTGTGTTACTCAGCTCATCCCCCATACATCGGGGAACTCGCATAAAATCTCTCCTAGGCTTTCCGGGGGAGGGAGTATCAGAGTGAGCCTGCATAAAGACTCGGGGAAAACTAGAGACACCTGACCTTCAACTCCCCCTCTCATCGGCAGCCAAAATGAAACCTGTCTAGCCAGCGCTGGGGGAGGGGCTAGCAGGAAAAATCAAAACAATAGAGTGCCTGGATTCCAATAGCCAACTGTGGGACCAGAAATCCGGGCTAACTGATTCGCGCGGCCTGCCCTGCGGTTACAGATGGTGGGGCGCCGCAGAGAAGCGATTAATTAGCAAGCAGGGAGAAAAGTGGCTGCGATTCTGTGGAATCCCGCCGGCTGAGCCCGCACTGACCCCCCGGCTGAGTACAGGACTTCAGACGGGGAAGGAAGCGGTACAGTTCTGTCCCCCACAGCGGAGACTCCACCAAGGAAATCAGCAGCCACCATCTTGGAGAGCTGAAGTGACCACCGCCACTCTTGAACAGATTGCAACAATAAAACTGGTGTGTTACTCAGCTCATCCCCCATACATCAGGGAATTCGCATAAAATATCTCTTAGGCTTTCTTGGGGAGGGAGTATCAGAGCGAGCCTGCATAAAGACTCGGGGAAAACTAGAGACACTTGACCTTCAACTCCCGCTCACATCAGCGGCGAAAAGGAAACCTGTCTAGCCAGCACTGGGGGAGGGGCAAGCGGAGAAAATCAAAACAATAGAGTACCGGCGTTCCCATTGGCCACCCTCCACACCCAACAAACAGCAGGCCCAGAGTACACTTTGAACTGCCGAGAGCCATCACTTAGGGGATATCTGGTCTAGCAGGAGAAACCAAGACTAGCAGGAGAAGCCAGGGGTCTAGAGGCCAGGCCCTCGCGCCTGGGCGGCTGGAAACTGCAGGCCTGCCAGCGACAGTCCACCCACTGCCCGCGTAACTGGGCGGCTGGAGAACGCCCGCCTGCCAGCTACCGACTGCGTGACTAGGTGGCTAGAGATCGCCCTCCCGCCGGCGACAGGCGGGCCTGCTGCCTGTGCGACTGGGCGGCTGGAGTCCGCCCTCCCGCCGGTGACAGATCACCTGCCCGCTGCCTGCGCGACTGGGCGGCAGGAGATCGCCTGCCTGCCTCGACCGGGAGCTGAAACCAACCAGAGACAGTCCAGTCATACCCCCCCAGTCGGACACCCCTGCAAGGAGCCTGGGGCCCGTCATAGCAGAGAAGTGACGTCATTGGAGCTCGGCCGTCGAAATTCCTTCCCAGCGGAATCCACATCAGCAGGATAGTTTACCAACACAAAGGAGAGACAACAGAGATATACAAAACCAAAACAAATATATAGAAGAGAGCGGAAACACAGCAATCAAATAGAGCTGGAAAGTAATGTGAACATCATGAGAAAACAAGGGAAAAAAGGAGTACAAACACTGCAGGACAACTTAATTCTACAGGAGGACCTAGAAGCATCAGAAACAGGGTTAGGGAAAGAACTCAAGGCATACCTAACTCAAATGGAAAGGAATATTAGAGAAGACATGAGACAGCAAGTCCAAGCAATAAAAGTATATTTTGAAAATGAATTAAACAAACAAATTCAAATGGCAAAGAACGAGCTTTACTAGGAGATAGGGATCTTAAAAAAATCAAACAATAATCCTAGAAATGCAGGAAACTATAAACCAAATTAAATACTCAAATGAGAATATTACAAATAGACTAGATCAAGTAGAAGTCAGAACATTAGATAATGAAGACAAGGTTTATCAACTTGAAAAGAATATAGTCAACACAGAAAAGATGCTTAAATCCCACGAGCAATCTATTCAAGAGATATGGCATCTCATCAAAAAACCAAATTTGAGAGTCATTGGGATAGAAGAAGGCACAGAGGTTCAGTCCAAAGGAATGGATAACTTATTAAATAATTCTAGAAAACTTCCCAGAGATGAAAGATGGAATGGATTGCCAAATCCTGGAAGCCTACAGGACCCCAAACATTCAAAACCGTAAGAGACCAACTCCAAGACATATAATTATGAAGATAGCCAACATACAGAACAAGGAGAGAATATTAAAAGCTACGAGAGAAAGGAGGCAGATTACATTCAGGGGTAAACCAATTAGGTTAACGACTGATTTTTCATCACAGACTTTGAAAGCGAGAAGAGCCTGGAACAATGTATTTCAAACCCTGAAAAATGATGGCCTCCAACCAAGAATACTGTATCCAGCAAAATTAAGCTTCAGATTTGACAATGAAATTAAAATCTTTCATCATAAACAAAAGCTAAAAGAATTCGCAGGAAGAAAACCAGCACTGCAAATCATTTTGAGCAAAATACTACAAGAAGAGGAATTAAAAAATTGTGCCCAAAACTAACAGCGGGAGGTATCTCAGTAAAGGGGGAGGAAAAAAACCAAAAAGTAAAACTAGCCAAACTAAAATAAATAAATAAATAAACATGACTGGAAGTACAAATCATATTTCAATTATAACCTTAAATGTTAATGGCCTAAACACACCAATCAAGAGACATAGGCTAGTAACCTGGATCAAAGAAATAAGTCCAACAATATGCTGCCTTCAGGAGACTCATATGATAGGAAAAGACATACACAGGCTGAAGGTAAAAGGTTGGGAAAAATCATACCACTCACATGGCCCTCGGAAGCAAGCAGGAGTGGCCATACTCATATCGAATAAAATCAACTTCAAACCTAAGTTAATCAAAAGGGATAAAGAAGGACACTATATACTGTTAAAAGGAACCATCCACCAACAAGACATAACAATTATCAATTTGTATGCACCAAACAATGGAGCTGCAACGTTCATAAAACAAACTCTCCTCAAGTTCAAGAGTCAAATAGACTACAACACAATAATTATGGGTGACTTCAACACACCGCTCTCGCCATTAGACAGATCCTCTAGACAAAAACTGAATAAAGAAACTATAGAACTCAACAGCACAATCAATAACCTAGACTTAACCGACATATAGAATATATCAATCATCATCAAGTGGATACACGTTCTTCTCAGCAGCACATGGATCCTACTCAAAGATAGACCATATATTATGCCATAGGGCAACTCTTAGTAAATATAAAGGCATGGAGATAATACCATGCACCATATCTGATCATAATGGAATGAAATTGGAAATCAATGATAAAAGAAGGAAGGAAAAATCCTACATCACATGGAAAATGAACAATATGTTACTGAATAATCAATGGGTTACAGAAGACATAAAGTAAGAGATAAAAAAAAAATTCTTAGAGACAAATGATAATACAGACACAACATACCGGAATCTGTGGGACACAATGAAAGCAATTTTAAGAAGGAAATTCATTTCTTGGAGTTCTTTCCTCAAAAAAAAGAAAAACCAACAAATAAATGAACTCACACTACACCTCAAAAACCTAGAAAAGGAAGAGCAAAACAACAGCAAATGTAGTAGAAGACAAGAAATAATTAAAATTAGAGCAGAAATCAACAAAATTGAAACAAAAAAAACCATTGAAAAAATCAATAAAACTAAAAGTTGGTTCTTTGAAAAAATAAATAAGATAGACAGGCCCTTAGCCATGCTAGCGAAGAGAAGAAGAGAGAGAACTCAAATTACTAACATACGGGCTGAAAAAGGCAATATCACAACAGACACTACAGAAATACAGAAGATAATTAGAAAGTATTTTGAAACCCTATATTCCAATAAAATAGAAGATAGTGAAGATATCGATAAATTTCTTAAGTCATATGATCTGCCCAGATTGAGTCAGGAAGACACACAATTTAAACAGACCAATAACAAAGGAGGAAATAGAAGAAGCCATCAAAAGACTACCAACCAAGAAAAGCCCTGGACCGAATGGGTATACAGCGGAGTTCTACAAAACCTTCAAAGAAGAATTAATACCAATACTTTTCAAGCTATTTCAAGAAATAGAAAAAGAAGGAGCTCTTCCAAATTCATTCTATGAGGCCAACATCACCCTGATCCCGAAACCAGACAAAGACACTTCAAAGAAAGAAAACTACAGACCAATATCTCTAATGTACTTGGATGCAAAATTCTCAATAAAATTCTGGTGAATCAAATACAAAAGCATATCAAAAAACTTGTGCACCATGATCAAGTAGGATTCATCCCTGGGATGCAGGGCTGGTTTAATATACGGAAATCAATAAATGCTATTCACCACATCAATAGACTTAAAGACAAGAACCATATGATCATCTGGATAGATGCAGAAAAAGCATTTGACAAAGTACAGCATCCCTTTATGTTCAAAACACTAGAAAAACTAGGCATAACAGGAACTTACCTCAATATTGTAAAAGCTATATATGCTAAACCTCAGGCTAGCATCATCCTTAACGGAGTCAAACTGAAGGCATTCCCTCTAAAATCTGGAACAAGATAGGGATGCCCTCTATCACCACTTCTATTCAATTTAGTTCTTGAAGTACTAGCCAGAGCAATTAGACAGACAAAAGAAATTAAAGGCATAAGAATAGGAAAAGAAGAACTTAAATTATCGCTATTTGCGGATGACATGATAATATATTTAACAGACCCAAAAGGGTCTACAAAGAAACTGCTAGAGTTAATAAATGAATTCAGCAAAGTGGCAGGATATAAAATCAACACACATAAATCAAAGGCATTCCTGTATATCAGCAACAAAACTTCTGAAATGGAAATGAGGAAAAGCACTCCATTCTCAATATCCTCAAAGAAAATAAGATACTTGGGAATCAACCTAACAAAATAGGTGAAAGATTTATACAATGAAAACTACAGAACCCTAAAGAGAGAAATAGAAGAAGATCTCAGAAGATGGAAAAATGTACCCTGTTCATGGATAGGCAGAACTAACATCATCAAAATGACGATATTACCCAAAGTTCTCTACGGGTTTAATGTGATGCCAATCAAAATCCCAACGGCATTTCTTGTAGAAATAGATAAAGCAATCATGAAATTCATATGGAAAACAAAAGACCCGGAATAGCAAAAGCAATACTAAGCAGGAAGTGTGAATCTGGAGGTATAGCGATACCAGAGTTCAAACTGTACTACAAAGCAATAGTAACAAAAACAGCATGGTACTGGTACCAAAACAGGCAGGTGGACCAATGGTACAGAATAGAGGACACAAAGACTAATCCACAAAGTTACAACTATCTTATATTTGATAAAGGGGCTAAAAGCATGCAGTGGAGGAAGGATAGCATCTTCAACAAATGGTGCTGAGAAAACTGGAAATCCATATGCAACAAAATGAAACTGAATCCCTTTCTCTCGCCATGCACAAAAGTTAACTCAAAATGGATCAAGGAGCTAGATATCAAATCAGAGACACTGCGTCTGATAGAAGAAAAAGTTGGCTACAATCTACATACTGTGGGGTCGGGTTCCAAATTCCTTAATAGGACGCCCATAGCACAAGAGTTAATAACAAGAATAAACAAATGGGACTTACTTAAACTAAAAAGTTTTTTCTCAGCAAGAGAAACAATAAAAGAGGTAAATAGAGAGCCTACTTCATGGGAACAAATTTTTACCCCTCACACTTCAGATAGAGCCCTAATAGCCAGAATATACAAAGAACTCAAAAAATTAAACAATAAGATAACAAATAACCCAATCAACAAATGGGCCAAGGACCTGAACAGACACTTCTCAGAGGAGGACATACAATCAATCAACAAGTACATGAAAAAATGCTCACCATCTCTAGCAATCAGAGAAATGCAAATCAAAACCACCCTAAGATACCATCTCACTGCAGTAAGTTTGGCAGCCATTATGAAGTCAAACAACAATAAGTGTTGGCGAGGATGTGGGGAAAAGGGTACACTTGTACACTGCTGGTCGGACTGCAAATTGGTGAGGCCAATTTGGAAAGCAGTATGGAGATTCCTGGGAAAGCTGGGAAGGGATCCACCATTTGACCCAGCTATCGCCCTTCTCTGACTATTCCCTGAGGATCTTAAAAGAGCGTACTATAGGGATACTGCCACATCAATGATTATAGCGGCACAATTCACAATAGCTAGACTGTGAAACCAACCTAGATACCCTTCAATAGACGAATGGATAAAAAAAAAAATGTGGCATCTATACACAATGGAGTATTATGCAGCACTAAAAAATGACAAAATCATAGAATTTGCAGGGAAATGGATGGCATTAGAGCAGATTATGCTAAGCGAAGCTAGCCAATCCTTAAAAAACAAATGCCAAATGTCTTCTTTGATATAAAGTGAGCAACTAAGAACAGAACAGGAAGGAAGAGCATGAGGAAAAGACTAACATTAAACAAAGACGAGAGTGGGGAGAGAAAGGGAGAGAGAAGGGAAAGCATATGGAAAAGGTAGAAGACCTTCAATGTTACACAAAATTATAAGAGGTTGTGAGGGGAAGAGGAGGGAAAAAAGGGAGAGAATTAAACAACAGCAGAGGAGGTAGAGAGGGAAAATGGGAGGGGAGGGGAGGGGAGGGGGCATAGTAGGGGATAGGAATGGTAGCAGAACACAACAGTCACTAATATGCCATTATGTAAAAATGTGAGTGTGTAACTGATGTGATTCTGCAATTTGTATTTGGGGTAAAAATGGGAGTTCATAACCCAATCGAGTCAAATGTTTGAAAGATGATATATCATGAGCTCTGTAATGTTTTGAACAATCAATCAAAAAAAAAGACATAAAGCGTCAAACCCTGAGATGCTCACAGAAAACTATATGTGAACATGTGCTTTAATTCAAATAATTTAAATGTATGGTAGATTCTAATACAGACTCCAGTTTTCAAGGGGCGTCCTTTGACATAATTTTTTAGAGCCTCCCGTTATAAGTGTAATGATCTTCCTTGCCTTATGATTTTTGATCACTTAACCTGCTTTTGAGTATGTGTGTGTTTGTGTGTTGCTGGGGATTAAACAACCCAGGGCCGTGTGTGTTTGTGTGTGTGTGTGTGTGTGTGTGTGTGTGTGTGTGTGTGTGTGTGTCTTGCTGGGAATTGAACCCAGGGCGAGGCAAGTACTCTATCAACTGAGCTATAGCCTCAGCCACACTTAACCTGTTTTTTACTAATGGAATGAGTACCCATGTACCTGCCAACTCCCTTGCATATGTAATATACTACTCTCTTGCCTATGTAATGTAATACATTAAAACATTTTATTAATAGGTCTCAGGAGAAGATTGAGAGACACCTGGAGGAGAGCTACTCCCTGTGAAGCCCATTCTACGATACCCCGTTACTACCACTTATTGAGGTAGTAATGAGAAACCAAGTTGAGTCCAGCGTAGAACAAATTTTCTTTAACCAGCCTGCAAATTTAAGAAAGATAATAAGTTCTCATTGTTTTAAGCTTCTGAATTTTAGGGTTATATCTTGAATGTCCTCTTTAGTCTTGTTTAATAGCTCACTGTTGTGGCTCTATGAGTACTATCCTATCCCTTTATGGTTTCCCTAACTACCATTAGTTTGCATGTGCAATCTGTTTCTTACCAGTACCTTAACTAATAAAAGTGAAATGGAAACCTTTAAGATTGTTTAATGATTGGATAATGTTTCATCTATCATTTTTTTTAGGAACCCCCTGGTTGGTTTGACTTACCTAACTTGTGTATCATTCAACATAGGCTTAAATACATCATGAGAATTCTAAATATATTTACAATAGTATATAGTAAATGCTTTCACCACAGAATTTCTCAAATTGATCCGTAAGGTACAGAATGGAATGTCAATAGATTGTAATTTATAATCAGTTGTTCAAAACTTCAAAATACTTGAAAAAGATATCCCAGAGCCAGTAGATATTTGTATAATGTATGCAGCTGCTTAAGGAATGTGTGAAATAGACCTTTTAAAATACTATCTTAAATCTTATCAGGGCTTTCTAAATAATGTAACTAATAAAAATACATATTATAAATAAAATCTATATATTTTCTACCAGCAGCCTATGAAATTATTAAAGAACTGAATGAAATTAATAAGGAACTGTATTTTTCACAGTACTTTGTTGCACCATACTCACTCTGTGCAATTATACCTATAGAAATATTAAATCACACTAATTTTTAGTGTGATTCACACTAATTTTTACTCTTTAAAAAGAGTAAAAGTACAATAGTGTGTGTCTCTTTTATTTAAAGAAGTTTTCATGGTGCCCTTATGGGAATATGAACTTTAATAAGAATCAATTATAAAGCCTTAATGGGTGGTTTTGTGTTTGTTTTTCCTACACTTCTGTGCAAATAACATTAATAGTAAATTTTTGGCCGTAATCAGCATTCTCACCTATAATGCAGTATGATGAAAACCTGTGCCCAAGTGACACATTTATATGTAGATCTTAAATAAAGGAATATAATTGTAGATTTGTAGTCTTCATACTTTACAAGTTAATTAGTAATTTTTGGTTTTCATCTTATGTAAAACTTAAGGCTTTTTGTTATTGTCTTCAATATCTAAAAAGTTATAGAGGTATAGATTTTTCTGGAATTTATGCAAGCAAATACTTTTAAAAATTCAGTGGGGTTTTCCAATAGGAATCAACTTGATTTTATTGACTATGTTTGCTTAATATAAATCTATCAAGTATAGAAACCATAACATAACTTTTAAATTAAACTTTTTGTTACTTTAAATTTATATCACTAATCTGGCTCTGGGGTATCTTTTTCAAGTGTATCTCAGTGCTTGAAACCTTATAAAAATGAGCATTATGGGCTGGGGATGTGGCTTAAGCGGTAGCGCGCTCGCCTGGCATGCGTGCGGCCCAGGTTCGATCCTCAGCACCACATACAAACAAAGATGTTGTGTCCGCCGAAAACTGAAAAAGAAATATTAAAAATATTCTCTCTCTCTCTCTCTTCCCTTCTCTCTCTCACTCTCTCTTAAAAAAAAATGAGCATTAGTGACTCATCAATAATAGACATTTCTTATCAAGTTGTTTAAATTGTACCCCTTTCAATTGGAAAAATTTCCCTATGTTCTTTGCTGTTTGAGTAGTAGGCTACATAGACCTTTATGAGTATTATTTTCTAGTGATCCTTTCAGATCTCCTTCTGTGTGACTGGTGATTCTGTAAAACCTTACACTTATGTAAAACTACAGTTATTTAGTCACTTCTTTTTTCAACAGGACTTAGAAATGCACCTAGGTCCTGGCAAGTGATATGCAAGCCATATCAGAAGGGCTGTGCTACAACCCCAGCCCTTGTCACATATTTTTTTAACTATAAAAATTTTAAAAAATATTTTATGACCCATGAACATTGCCAACTGATATTATGATACAAACTTAAGCAGCATGCTTTTTTCCTTATATTTCTAGTATAGTGCAAGTTAAAATCAGAAGGGTACTGATTTAATGCAGTATACTGTTATTCTGTACAATGGATAAGATGAAAGGAATAGGTAAGAAGGAAGCCTGTTAACAAGGTACTAAAAAATATTTGGGCTGTTGAGAGTGTAAGAGAAGTATAGGATAATTCATGCCAGTTTACCTCAGGTCTTGACCTTCAAGCATTTCTTTCTGCTAGATTATCAGTTATAATTAATTAAAGCTTGTACATTTGTCTGTTTAATGACTTATTTTCTTTATTATAAGTTATATGAGGATAAAGATTGCCTATCTTATTCTCTCCAATCACAGTATATTTTTTGGCAAATAAAAAAGTATTTGTTGAATATATTCATGAATCTGAATGTTTGACTAACAAATTAACTTTAAAAGTACTCATGGAGGGAATGTAGATTTAGTATGCATGTAATAAAAATGTGTGTGCATCACATATGTATATACTAATTTTGACAACTCAGTAATTTACTGCTTATTTAAACCTTACACACATTTTCATCATTTGTTCTTCATGGTAATGCTACAACGTAAATGATGGTATTATTTCAATTTTATAATGTGTAAATAGAAAATTTTTTTTATTTTTTCCAAGGTCACATAGATTTTTTTAAGTGATAAATCCTGGATTTGAACCATTTGGATTTGTTGTTGTTATTGTTGTTATTGTTTTAATATCTTTATTTTATTTATTCATTTTTTTATGTAGTGCTGAGGATCAAACCCAGGGCCTCGCACATTCTAGGTGAGCACTCTACTGCTGAGCCATAGCCACAGCCCAAAACATTTGTTTTTAATATTTCATGGATGATAGCTTCAACTTCGTTTTTGTTTGTTTGTTTGTTTGTTTGTTTGTGTTTTTTTTTATAAAGAGAGAGGAGAGAGAGACAGACAGGCAGAGAGAATTTTTAATATTTATTTTTTAGTTTTTGGCGGACACAACATCTTTCCCTGTATGTGGTGCTGAGGATCGAACCCGGGCCTTACGCATGCCAGGCAAGCGCGCTACCGCCTGAGCCACATCTTTTTTTCTAATTCAGAAAATTGGCTATTGGCATATTGCAAGGCCACAGTTTTTATATGTTGATCTTGAAGCTGAAACTTTGCTGAATTCATTCCTTAGTTTTAATAGTTTTTAGTGTAGTGTTCAGGGTTTTTTCTGTGTATAAAATCGTGTCATTTGCAAACAGTGACTTGTGTTCTAATTTGAGTATCTTTTATTTCTTTTTCTTGCCTGATTGCTCTGACTGTGACTTCCAACCTATATTTAGTATAAGTGGTTAACCTGAGCTTCCTTGTCTTATTCCATATCTTAGAAAACTCTCAGCTTTCCTTAATTTAGTACAATGTTGTTGTCTTATTATAAATAGTTTTTATTGGGGTTGGGTATGTGGCTCAGAAGTAGAGCAATTCTTAGCCTGCCTGCCTGCCTGCCTGCCTGCCTGCCTTCCTCCCTCCCTCCCTCCCTCCCTCCCCAGAAATTGAACTCAGGGACACTCAACCAGTGAGCCATATTCCCCAGCCCAATTTTTTGTTTTTTAGTTAGAGACAGGGTCGCTTGCTATTGCTGAGCTGGCTTTGAACTTGTGATCCTCCTATCTGAGCCTCCCAAGCTGCTGGGATTACAGGCATGTGCCACTTCACCCAGAGGATACATAATTTTGTTGAATGCTTTTTCTGCATATATTGAGATGACCCTACAGTTTTTGAACTTCATTTTGTTCATATAACATTTATTGATGTATGTATTGAATCATCCTATTTTTCCCCTGCCGATTCCCAAAAGCCACCATTGTTCCTAGATGAAAGCCATCTATGTTCCTAGATGAATCCCACCTGATCATGATGAAGAATCTATTTAATGTGCTGTTGGATTCAGTTTACTAGAATTTCTTTAAGGGTTTTTGTATTTGTGTCCATCAAAGTATTGACCTATAGTTTTCTTTTTTTGTTGTTGTTTTAAATTGTGTCCTTATCTGATTTGGGTATCACCATGATGCTGGCCTCATACAATGCATGTAGAAGAATTTCTTCTCTTCAGATTTTTGGAATGACTTAAGGAATTATTATTATTTCTTTAAATGGTAAAATTCAGCAGTGCACCCATTGCTGCTTTCCTTCAATAGGAAGTATTTTTATTACTGATTCAATCTTGTTATTGGTGTGTTTGAATTTTCTGTTCTTCAAAATTTAGTCTTGGTAGAATATCAAATTCATTGATAATAGTTGTTCATAATAATCTCTAATAATCCTTTGTGTTTCTCTAGTTTCAGTTGTAATGTTTCCCTTTTCATTTTTGATTTTATGTGTTTGAGTATTATGTCTCTGTTTCTTAGTCTACCTAAAGGTACAGCTTTTTTTAATTTTAAGAACTAGTTTCAAGTTTTGTTAATCTTTTGTATTATTTTTCAATCCCCGTTTTACTTTATTCTGATCTAATCTGGTTATTTCGTTCTACTGACGTTAGATTTGGTTTGTTTTTGTTTTTCTATTTGTGAACTAAATTTTCTTCACCTTTAAGTTAAGTGTCTGCCTAACCTTTATGAAGACTACTCATAATTATTTATTTTATATAAAAATGAAGTAAATTATGGGATATATAATTTTCTTTCCATTTGTTAGTTTCCACTCGCCTTATATAGTGTTTAGCCTTATAAAGTGTTCTAAACCTGCTGTTTATAACACTACCTTCTCACCTTTCTGCCTTAATCTTTCACTAATTAAAGTTTTATGCATACTATAGTTATGAAAATTATTTTTGTCTTGGTCAGAATTTCATTATGTGTTCCTAAGTGCTCCTATAATTTTTTCCTCCATATTTACATGTACTTATTTTCTACAAAGCTTCAGTATTTTCCTTTTTTCTCACTGCCCTCTGTCCTCTACATGTTTATTTCTGATTTCTTCCTCTATGTTTTTATTTGTTCATAGGCACCCTCAGAAATATTTCTTCTTTTGTCTTATCTCTTATATTACAACATTTTCCACCCTTCACATCTCCTCACCCCTTTTCTGGATAATAAGTAAAGAGACAGACTAGCGAAACCAAAATTGTACTAGATTACTTCATATTGTAAGCAAGTGGTTAGAGAAGAATTAATTAAAAGAAAGCTTAATGTTAGTGGTAAGCACTCAGTGAGTTTCATAAAGATGGGAGTATAAATGAGGTGTATGATTCTTGCCTATGTGATAAGAACTTTTTAGAAATTTGTCAGTGTTCTGAGAATATACATTATTATTCCTCTATCATATATTTTTGTTAATATTTTTAAAAAATTGTTGATGGACCTTTATTTTGTTTATTAAGTTATTTACATGTGGTGCTAGAATCAGTGCCTCACACATGCTAGGCAAGCTGTCTACCACTGAGCCACAATCCCAGCCATATCATGTATCTTTTTTTTATAGGATGGATTTATTCATTTATACATTTAGTAGTGGTGCTGGGGATTAAACCTAGGGCCTTGTGTATTCTAGGCAGGAACTCTACCAACTGAGCTATATCCCCAGCCCCTGATGTGTCTTTTATTTAAAGTGTTTTCCCCTACTAGTAAAGAAAAAGATTTGCAAATAAATGTAGTCCAAGACAAAAAATAAAAAATAAAATGAAATGTATTTCATCTTATATTTCTCATATATCAGTAAACATATATATTGTAATATATAATGTGTATATATCACATACTATATAAACATAGTCTTTATGCAGTAAATGCATATGATCTTTATATTTTGCCATATAAATATGTGTGTTTGTGTATTGCTTTTCCATCAAGATTATAAATTTCTTAGAACAACTAGTCATTACTTTGTACCCACAGATTGCCAAGAATCGTAATGGAGAAGGAAGGAGCAAATAGTTTGAGATAAGAACAGAAAACTTTAAAATATAAGTGCTGATTAAGATAAAAATAAGGTCTGGGGTTGTGGCTCAGTGGTAGAGTGCTTGGCTGGCATGTGTGAGGCACTGGGTTCAATCCTCAGCACCATATTAAAAAATAAAGGTATTGTGTCCATCTATAACTAAAAAATATATATAAAAATATAAAAATAAAAAGCAGGAAAACGATCTACTGTGGATTAACCTAGCTAAACGCTCCACTCTCACTCTTGGCAAAAATTATAAAAGTAGATGATCAGATTTTTCTTTCATTTAAACAGTCTCCTTAGTTTATGTATTTTCTGCCACCCATGTCCTGCACAGGCAGTGGAAATGGGGTTCCTTTTGGTTGAATGGGCTGGCTGTGGAATAAAGGCCAAGAAAAATAGAGTGACCAAAAAATCCACATAACACAGGAAATGTTTAAAAAAAAGAACGGAGCCAGGATGGGCTAGCCAATCACAGGGATGGAGTTTCCACACTAAAAAGCAAAATGGAGCCTGTGCTTTCTTTATTTATATTGGGCAGCATCAAAGGTTTCCCATGGAATGTTCTTTACCAAAAAAGGTAGAAGGTGGGCTGTTCAGTTCCCAATGGGTCATGGCCATCTCCAGAGCTACTGAGGGGTCTTCCTAGTAGAGTGGAGATAAAGACCATGTGCCCTGGGCAATCTATCTCTGGGGATCTGAGCCTAGCTTCCATACTAAGTGAAGATCATCAAGTAATTCGTGGGTGGCTTACTGCAATTTTCCTTCCTTAAACTTAGTTTTTATCTTTCATTGAAGTAATACATATAGTCCCATATTGAAAAAATCAAATGATACTGTAATAGCTCATGACCACACGAAAATAGTCATTTTTCCCCTGCCGATTCCCAAAAGCCACCATTGTGTTTTAGCTATCTCTTCTGGTATTACATTGATATTTCAAAGTGTGTCTTTTGCTACATCAATTTTAGACATCATTTGCTAACTTCTGTTTTATTTTCTATGTCTGCCATAACAAACTATCAAGAATTTAATTGCTTAAAAAATTTTGTTTCAAATAATTCTATAGTTTGGAAATCCTGTATAAAATTTCACTAAGTTAAAATCAAGATGTGATCAGGGCTTCATTCTCTTCTGGAGCTGTAGAAGAAAATCTGTTTCCTTGCCCTTTACAGCTTCTAGTGACTACCTCCTTCCTTGGGCTTCTAGCCCCTTCCTTTGTCTTCAAATCTGGTAATATCAGATAGGCCTAGTCCTCATGTTGCCATCTTTCAGAGTTCCCTGTTCCACTTAAAAGAAACCTTTTAAGTATAGTAGGTTTATGGGGATAACTCAGAATATAATGTCATCTCAATTACATGTGTAACATTAATGTCCCTTTGCCATGTAATTTTATATATTTATAGATTCTTGGGATTAGGAGTTATGTTTCTTGGGGGAGGGGAGGGGTATTATTCTGCTACCTCACCTTCCCATTTTGCAAGATAATATTACTTCTTAAGATTCACTCTCTATCCTTCCCATTATAGTTTATGTCACATTTAAAAATTATAACTACATCCATTTTTTCATTATTTGGAATTCATAAACATTAACATTTTAATGGAAGTTATAGCCAGTTACTCAAGAAAAATAAAGAATTCTAAATTGGAAAGAAAAAAATCAAAACTCTCTATTCACACATAAATTGGTGTTATATATAAAAAATCCAAAATGAATTTTTACTAGAGTCAATACATGAGTTCATCAAAGTTGCAGTGCACAAGATCAACACCTAGAAATCATTTGTGTTTCTAAACACCAGCAATAAACAATCCAAACAGGAAATAAAACAACTACTTTTAAAATAGCATCTGAAGAATAAAAACCCTAGGAATTGCTGAAAGAAATTTAGGAAGACCTAAACAAGTATAAACAAGTGGAAAGGCATCCTTTCTTCATGGAGTAAAAAACATTATATTATGAAAATATCAGTACTATCCAAAGTGATCTACATATTCAATTTAATCCTATCAAAATTCCAGGAACCGTTTTTTTTACAGAAATGGAAAAGTCTGAACCTAAAATTAGTATGAAATTTCACGGGGTCTCAAACAGTCAAAACAGTCAGATCTTGAAAAAGAACAATATCGGAAAACTTACTACAAAACTTACAGTAATCAAAATGTATGGTACTGGCAAAGAATGACCTCCATTACACAGTGTATACCTGTACTGAAATATCACATGGTGCCCCATAAATATATACAATTTTTATGTGTCAATCAAAAAAGAAAAAAAAGATTTATAGAAGAGTGGAATAAAAATGAAGATTCAGAAATGAACCCATGAATGTAAAATAACTGATTTGTTGTAAGTTAAACTATACTTCACACTATGTACAAAAGTTAATTCAAGGTGGATCAGTGACCTAAATGTAAGACTAAAACCATAAAGATCACCAAAAAAAAAAAAAAACACGGATAAATTTTTATTACCCTATATTTGACAATAAGCTCTTACATAGGATGCAGATAATAAAAGAAAAGCCAGATATATTTGAACTTCACTTTTGTGCTTAAAATAACATCATCAAGAATGTGAAATGGAAACTTTTATAATGGAAGACAGTATTTGGAAATCATATCTGATAAGGTTTTAAAATCCAGAATCAAAAAGAACTAAAACTCATATGAGAAAAAAATTTAAAGATGGGTGGAGGACCTAAATAAAATTTTCTCCAAAGATAGACAAATGGCCTCTAAGCACATGAAAACATCTTCAGAATCTTTAGTTATTAGGGTAATGCAGATCCAAACCACAATGAGGTACCACTTCAGACATATCAATTTGATCATAAAAATATAATGAAAATAACCAACAGCAGCAATGATGTGGAGAGACTGGACCCTCATATGTTGCTGGTGGAAGTGTGAAAAATAGTTCCTCAAAAAGCTAAACACAGAATGACCAAGCAATTCTACCTCCTTAATCATGTATCCAAAATAATTGAAATGAGGGCCTCATGCTGCAGATACTTGTATGCCAGTGTTCACTGGAGCATTCTTCACAATAGCCAAAAGAAATAAAACAATTAAAGCTTTTATCAACAGATCTGGGTAAACATATGTGGTACAGACATGAAATGGAACATTATTTAGCCATTAGAAAGGAATGAAGTTCTGCTGCATGCTACAACATGACTCAACCTTGAAAACCTATGCTTAGTGAAATAAGACAGATATAAAATGTAGGCAAAATGTTCTAGCATAGGCAAATTCAAGGACATAAAAGATACATTTGAGATTGCCAAGTGTGGAGGTCAGGGGGGAGAGTCATTAGATTGTTTTATATGTCTATTTGTACACAAGTAGCAAATTTTAATGATTATTACAGCTTTGTAGTAACTTGAAATCAGGAAGTGGAAATCCTCCAATATCTTTTCAAGATGGTTTTCTGTGTCCCTTGAATTTCCATATAAATTTAATGATCCTTTCATAAATTTTTAAATTTCATTTCTTAAGCCCAGTTCTACTACTCCTAGATATGAGTCCTTTGAAAAATTACTATTGTTTCATTTGTTTCATAATCATCATACATGTAAAGCCTAACACAATACATGGCATATATTAAATGCTAAATACAGATTAAGTTGAGCATCTGTAATATGAAACCTAAAAGGCTCCAAAATCTGAAATTTTTTGAATTCCAACATGATTCCACAAGTGGAAAAATTCATACCTAATCTCAAGTGACATTGGTTCATGGTCAAAATGCAAGAAAACTAAAAATATTTTATGAAATAATCTTTGGGGTATGTATATAATGTGCATGAAACATAAATGAATTTTGTGTTTAGAATTGGATCCATTCCACAAGATATTTCGTTATGCAAAGAATCCCAATTATATGTGTGTGTGTGTGTGTGTGTGTGTGTGTATAATATTTGTAGTAATATTGCTAATATTATTACCACTACAATTCCAATGTGTAATGCCTTTTATATATTGACTAGAGTATAATAGAATTCTACCTCTAGAGTGTATTGTTTGTTCATCAGTGAATGGCTAGTATAGTGTAATAAAAAGAATGGTGTAGTGTAATGTAATTTGGAATCATTTTATGGCCTAGACCTAAGTTCATAACTATTTAATACAGATAACATGTTGAATATCCCTACTAAATGATACCATGAAAATACAAATGTCATTTTCAGAAATCAGTTCAAAAGTCAAAAGTCATAATTGGAAAGTTTATTATTACTTTGGTAATAGTATTTCAGGGAATAGAAAAAAGGATGGCTGAAATAAGTGTATTCTTGAACATTGTGTTTTTTAAAATATAAACTGCTCATGACTGAGTTATTTGTGACTTTATTTACTAGACTGTTTTGTTCATGGGATTTTTTTTCTGGTATTTACATAAGCTTTTGTCACCTTTCTCATTTCTGTGTTTCATATAATATGGAAGTCCTTCACATTTACTCTATTTTTAGCTTCTTGATCATATAGTTATGCTGTTACTTCATTATTATACTATTTATATGCATATGTATATATGTCATGTCCATTGTAATCAAGGTGGGAATATGTTGACCCATACACATTACTTGTCCCACCTTTGTAACAGTCAAAACTATTGTCATTGGTTTGAATTTGATGTAGGAATACTAATCCGGAAGTTTACCTTCCCAACATCTTCCTGGGATTAGGAAAGCCAGTTTTGAATACTATTAATTAGTATTAACCAAGAGAATAGCAAATTGTTTGTGGAACAGAATTGAAGTTTATTATAGCAACTTTCTTTTGCTTTTTGTTCCATTAAGTCACCATGGCATCTTTGAATCATTATTTTACTAACAACTTGGAACTATTTCTGTAATCTTTTTTCCATTTATGTAACAGTTATTATAGAACACGTTAATTAAAGCCAGTGTATTTTATAATGGTATGTATTTTTAGGATTTTTTATTTTGAAATAAATTCAAAATTTATGAATTACAGACCTAAGAGATTTTAATAGTTTTTGTCCTAATGTTTTCATTGATGTATACAATCTTAGCTTCTAGTTGAGTAATTTTAATAATTGAAAATGAAAGTATTTTTAAATGCTAATTTTGAACCTCTTACAAAATTTTTGTAACTTTCCATTTTAGTAACCTCTAATACTTCTCTTTTATTAGTTATCGTACCATGGTCTTGTATACTACATCCATAGTATGCCTTATATGAAGTAAATTAATTTGAAATTAATTTGTTTCTACCATTTAATCATTGCACTTTTAATCTAAGAAATAATTCTTAGTCAAGATCTTAACAGTAGTTTCATTCGCAAGAATAAATGACAAATATTAGAATGTTTCAATGAAAATCATTTTGTTGAATTAATTTTTAGTGGAAAGCAGAGTATTATTTATTTATTGAACTTTTAATACGTTGATTAGCCTTTATTTCGTTCA
The DNA here is from genome assembly GCF_048772815.1 of Callospermophilus lateralis. Lineage (NCBI taxonomy): Eukaryota > Metazoa > Chordata > Mammalia > Rodentia > Sciuridae > Callospermophilus > Callospermophilus lateralis. The sequence continues at coordinate 64,695,264 of NC_135307.1, read as the reverse complement.
TTTATTTATATGCTATGCTAAGAATCGAACCCAGTGCCTCACATATACTATGCAAGCTCTCTACCACTGAGCCACAGCCCCAGCTCCTGTTGTTTTTTAATTTACATTTGTGAGAGGAAATATCCTAGGCTTTTCTTATGTATGATGCTCTTGTTTTGGATATTGAGATAATTATAAACTCAGGATGAGTAATCAGAAGTTTCCTTTGTAAGCACAGAAGTTGAAGAAAGTTAAGTGAATTATCTTGTATTTTAAGAACCTGGAGCAACTGAAGGAGTTATGTTGGGAGCTCCAAATGCCCTAAATGTTATTTAAATTTTTTCTAGTAGCCACATTTTAAAAACTGAAAAGAAACAGAGGGGTTGGGGCATGGCAGCACATGTTTCTCCTGTAAACCCAGTGACTCTAGAGGCTGAGACTGGAGGATCTCAAGTTCAAAGTCAGCCTCAGCAATGGTGAGGTGCTAAGCAACTCAGTTTGAGACCCTGTCTCTAAATAAAATACAAAATAGGGCTGAGAATGTCACTCAGTGGTCGAGTGCCCCGGAGTTCAATCCCTGGTACCAAAAAAAAAAAAAAGAAGTAGATGGATTCATGGCTTTAATAATATACCATATTTAATTCAATATATCCAGAATGTTATTTTTACATGTAATCAATATTTTCAAATTAGTATTTTTATACTTTGTATTCAAATTCTGATATGTATTTTCCATTTATGTATACATCTCTATTAACTACTTCACTTACTAGTTACTTCAGTTATTTTTTAAAAAATTGCTAAATGTCTCCATGTCTCAATTTCCTCATTTTTACAATAGAGATAATTACAAGAATAAATTAAATAACATATATGACATGCCTGGCTTATGGTGTTATAGAAATCTTTGTCATTTTCTAAAAATTATTTCAAACATAAACATGACATTAATGGCATCTCCATTTCAAGGCAAAGAAAATATTTTAGGTATTAAATTATTTGTGACCCCTAAATTCTTTTCTTGTTCCCTTTGACAGTGCAAGGTAAACACATATCCCTGTTTAAATTGTTTTTAAAAAGCAGAATCAACATTGGTTCATCAATTATGACAAAATACCATAGTAATTCAAGATGTTAAAAATAAGAAACTGGAGCAAGTTGGGGTATGAGAGACTATATCTCTACTTTCTGCTCAGTTTTTATAAGCCTAAAACTACTTTAAGAAGTACAGTTTAATTAATCAAACAAAAAGACAAACAACATGTCTTCTATTGATTCATGAGACATGTTAGTTGTGATCGAAACCAGCAATAAAACTGGAAGCTTCAGCATTATTAAAACCATCAATAAGAGAAGTTTAGTTATGGATAAAAATTGAACTTAATGTTTGTTCTTTCAAAAGTCATTTTTTTAAATCTACCTCTTTTAAACTAATAAATGGAAAACTTTCTCACAAAATGTTTTTCTCTCTGGTTATTGAGCAGCTAGGCCTTGGACAATTATTGGTAGCACTCTGATGCTAATGCTATAACTCTTCCATATTTTTAATTCACTGTTGCTGGTTTTGAGAATATTTTCTTCTCCTAATTTCAGGTTGGGTGGGACTATATCAGCATACAAGATAGTACCAGACGAGATAGAAGAAATCAAGGTATAGTATGGCACTTTTCACCTCTACAAAGGCTTAGTATCTTATTGGAAAGTTGGGGAAAATCTTGCTTTTCCTATATATCATTGAATCTTTGGGTATGTTAGGATACCATTAAGTTCCCGGTTATTCTATTTGAATTAAAAATGTATATATAATAAATAAATTATCATCAGATTTCATCTATCATTTGCAATGCATTTCTGAGAAAAATATTAGGAGAATCAAAAAGTAATCCTTTCTTATGCAGTTCTTTTAAAATGTACATAAGAAGCATTATAACCAATAGTGTACATGACAGATTATCTTTTAAAAATCTTTTTGCAATTTCTTTTTCCTATAGCCTTTACTAATTATAAAATAATAGCAATCTTTTAGTAAATATCTCCTGGTTCCTTTTAAAATACAAATGCCAATTTCAATTAAAATTTATGTTATAATAAATTAAGAATAGACCTTATTCCTTGAAAATTAGGTCATTACTATATTCTTCTGTCTGTGGAATATTAATCATCTAGCACAGCATGTTGCCCTTGTCCAAAGGCAATTTACCACATATTGAGAATTGTACTTCCTGTTTCATATATGAATTTAACAATTCCATAACAATAGTCAGAGCTAAACAATACTTCTTAAGTTGTTGAGTTGTTTTATTGCATAATAAAGATTTCAATAATCATGCCGAATTCAATTAAAATTTTCAATATCAAATTCTAGCATTAAAAGTAAGTTTCAAGAGTCTCATTCCAACTTCTGTAAATTCATACAGTTGGAGGAATCAACTGTGAGGAAACTTGATTCTAATTTACATTCCTCATTTTACAGTTTTAGAAATGCAAATGCATAAAGATGAACTTTGGATTATTTATTTGACATTTAATAATTATTTCAGAAAATGTAATTGTCGTTAAAGGATGAGAGAAACATTAATGTTACTTCTTGATGTATGCTTTATAATTACTCAAAAAATATTTGACTTCAGAATATTTAATCTATATGTACAGAAAGAGAAACAAAGGGAAGGGGTCTTATGAAACATTTATAGGAAATAAAGTTGAAGTGCATTTTTCTTGAAGGGGCTCTGTCTTATAATACAATTGAAATAGGTATTAAATGATAAAGATAAACAAAGAATTTTATGGTAACACATAGAAAGGTAACTTGGCTGTTTCAAAAGGTGATCAGCAAAAAGTCTTTCCAAGAGGTAAACTCTGGGGACAGGAATATAGCAGTAGAACACCTATCTAGCATACATGAGACCTTGTATTCAATCCCCAGTATGAGAGGGAGAGACAGGCAAACAGGCAGGCAGAGATATTTGTGAGAACATAAATATGACATAATGTAGCTCCAGACTGAATGATATAAATAAGTTCTGGAGAAATATAGGGCTAGAAGTAGCTTTGTGTCATGTTAAGAAGTTTAGATGTTATCCTGAAAACCTAAGGTGCTATTATGTACTCATTTAGGAGTTTAGGAGAAAAAGTAACATTATCAGCTTGGTAATTTCTTTAAATATTTTTCATGATGATTAAGAAATGCTTTCAGCAAAGAAGATATTCTTAGTAGAATGAAGGAAACCAGATTTTAGGAATGTAGACATAAAATGATTAATATCTGTACTAAAACTGTGGCAGTGAAGTTTGAGGAAAAAAATGGATGCAAAAAATATGATTTAGATCATGGGTGTTGGTGCTCCCCTGTAATCACAGCTACTTAGATACTGAGGCAAGAAGATCACAATTTCAAGACCAGCCTGGGTAACTTAGTGGGGCCATCTCAACATAAATATAAAAAGAGCTCAGAATGTATCTCAGTGGTAGAGTGCACAAAGATCAAAAGTTTGAGGCCAACCTGTGCTACCAAGATTAGATATAACACCAGTAATTGATGGAAAAAGCATGTCAAGCATCATCACAAATCGTTTTTTAAAGGAATTTTCTGAGAGACAACTCTAGAACTGTTTTTAGAAAACATAATGAAAGAATGCTCTTTTAGTGAAGAGTCATTATTAAAAGGTAAGCCGCATTTCTAAAAATTAATTAAACTAAACTAATTAAATGAATATATTAGTTCTCTGGTTTTAGGATGTGTCTACATAAGGGCTACAACCTTAGTCAACAGTTATTCCTTTATATAGCAGTTACATGTGATTCTCTGTGTTCACTAGCATGACCTCAGCTGTTATGTGATTACTGATTCCAATATCAATCACTGAATTGTATCTCTGAGTTTCTACCAGATTTATCCAATGATTTAGTGAATATTTGATTATCTGAAAGGAACCTCAAATTCACTAGAACTAAAACTTATCCTCTTGGTTCTCAAAGTATTCCTTCTATTATATATCCTCTCTATCAGCATTATATATGCTCAGACTTCCCAAGCCAGAAACATGATCCAACTTTTTCATCTTCTCCTAAATATCTAACAAATCAAATATTATCAATTCTACTTTTCTTCAATTTCATACACACACACACACACACACACACACACACAATAATGTCATAAAGTTTGAACCCTGAAACATACAAAATATTGAAGCCGTCTTATTTTTTTAAAATATTGGGAAAAAACTGTTACAAGTATTTTGTCTATATTTCATGGCATTATTAGTATTTTCAGTTAAAATCAGATATAATCTTTTTTTGTCTCAAGGAAATGGAAACATGGATGAAATAATGAGTGTAGTTGGAAAATATCTGAATAATCTTAAATTATTTAAATAATACAATTGAATTTTAAGTTTGATTTGCTGTGTATAATAATACCATGTATAAATAAATATACATTTGTATCTTTCCATAGGATAGTGTGATTGATTGATGAAACATAACTCAATTTTTGTCGGATGTGGTAATCTTCCACAATGTGTCTTACTGCAGAAACCATTATTTAGTTCATACATGGCTCATGTATTAATTGTTCTGGATAATATTATAAGTTGATCAAATTTCAAAAGTAAAGACTTCCAGTTCCAGCCGAGATAGAATGGCCTTATTCCTCTAGATTCATTTTCTTGTATCAGGAATCTAAAATTTCCTGGGTATTACCAAATAAATAGAGAAACTTTTAAGAGGTGAAAAGAAAATGGCAGTTTGTTGAGGAACCTGAAGACTTAAGAAATGACGTGGCAGTTAGTTCCCTGGGTTTTCTTACTATTTCCCATATATTCTGGACAGGGTGCTGAAGAAGACTTCAAGTTGGAACCACCAATAGGCATAGAAAAAAAAATGCTCCAAGAAAAGCCTCTTTATCTAGCCAAAAGACCAAGACAGGAGGCACCTAACAGAATAGAAAAACTTTTTAACAATGTTCACCCTACTCTATCCAAACATCAATGGTGGAACTACTTAGTTCTCTCACAGATTTAGCAGAGTCAGTCTAAAGTTGATCTTCTGACTCACTTCCTGTTGTCCCATGAAGCAGCTTACAGGTTTCTTTATCCTTTACCTTGTGATGTTGGCAGACCAAGGAGATATTTTTTCATCTTTCACCTGGAAGAACAGTTGTCACACTGAGTCTTTGGCCAGAATATTGTAGCAGTGCTAAGCAAGAGTTGATCTTCCAACACCATCCCAACAGAAATAGGCTATGTTCTATTTCTCCCAGCCAGGTAGTGTCACTGGTATCCAGTGATTAACAGAGCCTCCATCCCCACTATTATGGTTTGAATATGTCTCTAAAATATTATGTGTTAGAAACTTAATCTCCAATAATCAGTTTTGGGTACTAGGACCTGATATGAGTTGTTAAGGTCATGAGGTCTCCTCACAGGTGAATGGATTAATGTTGATTATAATATGGCCAGAAACTATAAGTTCTATTTCTCACTCCTGCCACTTTCTCTTGGCACATGTGAGCATGTGTGCTATTTTGCCCTTCTACCATGCGATGATGCAGCAAGAAGTCCCTTGCCATATATTGGATTTTCCAATCATCCCAGCTATGGGAAATAAACCTCTGTTCTTTGTAAATTTTCCAATCTCAGTTACTCTGTTATAGCAAAACTAAGCAGATGAAGACACCCAACAAACAGAAAGAAGGTTAAATAAAACATTGCAAGGTGGAGTCAGACACTGCAATTCCACTTTTCCTTTCCTATGTCAGTGACACCTGGCAGGGACATAAGCTTTCACCCCTCACTACAACAAGAAACCTGGACAAGGTGGGGCCAATTGACACTCTACTCATAGTATGAGTCAATCATCTACTCTTCCCTATCATAGGGGTCAGCATATACTACTCCTTAGTATCAACAGTAGAGCAAAGTGATGCCCACTTCCCCAGAAAATTCTTAGCAGGCCAGAAAGGGACATGCACTTCCACCTTCTACCTTCAAATAGGCAGTATGAATCAGCGCTTCAGTTTTGCCTGAGTGGTCATTGAAGCCATCAAGAAGTTGAACATAAAAACTACTCCACAATATAGGGAACACTTGCTTTGAAAGAAGGTAAAGTAGTCTCAGAATATAAAATCCCAAACATCTTGGTAAAATAAAAAATCACTCATCATACCAAGAACCAGGCAGATCACAACTTGAATATGAATAAATGATCAATATACATCAACACAATTATTAATTAAATGTTGAAACTGACAAGTTATTTAAGCCAGCTACCATAAAAATACTTCAGCAAGCAAATGAGTTCTCTTAAAACAAATGGGAAAAAAAACGATAGGAAATACTGATGAAGCAATTACAAAAAGGAACCAAATGGCAGTTATACAACTGAAAAATACATTCACCAATATGAAAACTCACAGGGCAGAAACAGAAAAAGTGACACATTTTTCAGACGCTAGAGTAAAAAACTGCCAACCACAAATTCTATATGCTTTGAAGTTATCCCTTTAGGAGTGAATAGAAAGTGAAGCCATGTTCAAACAAAAGAAAACTAAAAGAATTTGCCTAGATAACTTACCCTGAAAGAATGGCTAAATAAGTTATCTAAACAGAAAGGAAATAACAAAGAAAAAAAAAAAAAAAGAGGAGGGGGCATGAAGTTTCAAGAGTGGAAAGAATAGAATGGATAAAAAGTATTTGCTCATGACATTTTTGAAATCATATTTGAAGTTATAATAAGTCAAACATTATAACACTCTATGATACTGTACTCAGTGTATGTGGAGTAAATACTTAACACAATCAAATGTGAAAGAGTAAAGGTACCCAAATGTACATAAGGTTTTTATGTTAAATTACAGTATCAGTTCCTATAACAAGTTACATCAATATATGGTAATATCCAGAGAAAATCACTAGGAAAATTATACAAAGCAATATATAAGTAAAGATGAAATCTTAATAAATGTTCAAGTGATCCTCAGTAAGGTAAGCATATAAAAAATAGGAACAAGCTGGGCACGGTGGCACATGCCTGTAATCCCAGATGCTCTGGAGGCTGAGACAAGAGGATCGCCAGCCTCAGCAGTTTAGCAAGGCACTAAGCAACTGAGTGAGACCCTGTCTCTAAATAAAATACTAAAAAGGGCTGGGGATGTGGCTTGGTGGTTGAATGCCCCTGAGTTCAATCCCCAGTACAAAAAAAAAAAAAAAAAAAACAGAACAAGAAACAAAGGACTCAAGTTGAAAATGAAAAGGAAAATGGCAGATTTAAATCCTAAAATATAATAATTACCCTAAATGTACATAACCCAAATATGACAATTAAAAGACAGTTTGACACCATGTAGGTTTTCTTAATCCAATACATGCCATTTTCAAAACTCATTTCATAGACAATGACATAGGTAGGTTGAAAGTAAACAGATAGGAAAAGATATACCATGCAAACGTTGTTTTTTAAAAAGACAAGTAGGAGTGCCTATGTTAATGTCAGACCAAGAAGGCTTTAGAACAAATAAAATTACTAGAGTCAGTAGGAATGTTCCATTGTGTAAAAGGCTCAACCAATTAGAAAAAAAACAGTGATCTTTTGAGTGTTTGTACCAAAAATTTACATATATAGGAAACAAAAAATTAAACTACATTTTTTCATAAGAATGGCTAAAATTAAAAATAATGATAACATTACATGATATAGTGGACATGGAGAACCTGGGTACTCATATATTACTGATGTGAAATAACTTGATACAGCCACTCTGCAAAAGAACATGTCATTTCATTATAAAGCTATTTATGCACTAGCACAAGTGCACTGTATAGCATTTATTCCAGAGAAATGAAAATCTGTGTTTGTGTATAAATTTGTACATGATTTTTTTTCATTTTGGCTTAAGCCAGAATAGACAAGACCAGGAACCTACCTAAATGTCCTTCAATAGATCAATGAATGATTAGACAAAGTGTTATTATATCTATATTTAGAATAATATTGAGTGATCAGAAGGGAAATCTCAAAAGATTACAAAGCATACTATTCATTTGTATTCTCAAAATGACAAAATTCTAGACATGAAAAATAGACTGGTAGAGTCAGAGGATCAGGGAGGGGAAATAGGAAGGAAGGTTGCTGTGTATACAAAAGGGTAGCGCAAGGGATATTTATGATGGAACTGTTATGCATCTGGACTGTGGTAGGGTTCACACAAATCTATATGTAGAATAAAATAGTGTAGAAATAAATACACAAATGAGTGCATGTAAAATTACTACAATTTAAATAAGGTTGACAGATTTTGTTATTGTTGATTTTTCATTGTGATACTGTTAGGGTTAAGCAAGTCATTGGAGAAAATGGCTGAAAAGTAGGTATATGGCTTCTCTGTCTTAATTTTTACAACTACCTGAGAACATAAAATTTAAAAAAAAATTAATAGACTTCAGTGACCATTTATTAATATTGGATTTGAAAAGTAGACATATTGTTACAATAATGAGTGTTAATATTCAGAAATGTAATTTGTCTATAAGTAAAGTCATTAAAACATCTTAGCATTTTCTTTTATAATTGTCTTTAGTTATATCGTAGTTTTATTTCCTACTATAAATGGAATATTTTTTACATATATTTTTACTACATAACCATTTTACTTTCACATTTCCTATGTGTTTTTATTTTAACACAATAGAGGTTTAGGATACTTTTTAAAATTTTGATTATCAGTAAAACCACATTTGCAAATGGTACATGAGGAACTTTAAAACCTTTATTCAAGGAAACAGCCATCACTGATGAAAATCATAAAGAAACAACCATTTAAAGTTTATGGATATTGTTATAAAGGCTATAAAAAATAAGGAAATATATTCAAGAAAAGCTACTAAATATAAGATAGAACAGAGTTGGTGGCTACTTGAGCTACACCTGAGTCTTTCTCCTACCCTGATTCAGTTTGATAGAAGCTTTACTCTGGACAGATATGACCTAGAGTTTGGGGCTCCCGCTTTCCTGAGTCCCCAGTTAAGGGATATAGTATTTTTCTGGGATGGACAAGTCTCCATTATTTCTCATGCCTTCATCTCTTGACTTGCAAAGGCTAAATTGCTTATCAGTGTGGTGGAAAGATCATGTTTTTCTTCCTATATCCAGCCCCTGCTCATAGGATGGAAGCACTAGCTCAAGTGTACCAATATTAGAATACTGGGACCCTAATCACTCTCAATAAGAAACTTTCTCTACATCAGGAAAGGTAAGCCAAGAAGACCAAGCTCTACCCTTAGAACACTGGTTCAGAGATTTTTGTCCAGAGAGAGAGGTAGTCCATAATAACAGTTTACTACAAAGATCTTTTCTAGGAACTGACCTTATTTGAAACAGAATCTGGGAATATTCAAGCCTAAAGACATTCTCTAAAACAATGGAAATTTTGATGTTAGGTAAGCAATTAAAATGAGACTAATCTTCACTCTATAAGAGCAATAAACTAAATGGACTAATTTACCAGAAAGAACCTGAGAAAGACATGACTGAAAAGAGTCCTCTATGGTTCAGAAAAAAAAAAAAACAAACTTGAAGTCTGGACTATAAAGTTATCTCTTATTGCATTTAATTGGATGAGACTTTGAAGTCTGATCCTAAGACATTGTTTAAACCCATAGTGCAGTTGGCTGCAAATTAATGGAGTCCCACAACATAGTGTAGTGGAAAAACAACAACAACAACAACAAAGTCAAATAGCTTAACAGAGATAAGCTAACAGTAAATAAAGAATTCTCTAGTAAAGTAGAAATAGCCATCCTAGGGTGAGTATGTGCCTACCTCGGTTGAGTACTCCAAGAAGTGATATCAGAGGCTTCATCCTGGGTAGAAAGTAGACTTTAGCACATTAGTCTATATAGTTCAATAATAAAGTAAGAAAGCAAACAACAAAAAGACCCTAGAGAGGGGAGAGGGCAATCAGTATCCAGAGGTACTATAGTTGACTACATAAGTGTCTAGTTTTAATAAAAATTATGAGGTATGTAAGGAAGAGGAGAATGTGTTCCGTACAAAGAAAACAAAGCAAGAAGCAAAAGGACTAGTTCTAAATGTTAGATTAATAAACAGATTTCATAGCAGCCTATATAAATATGTTCAAAAGAAGAAATTATAGGAAACCATGCTACAAATAATTACATCATGTTATGATGACAGTGTCTGATCAAGTAGCATATTAGTTGGTATCTAGAGAAACAGAATCCATATGAAATGTGTGTGTGTGTGTGTGTGTGTGTGTGTGTGTGTATGTGTGTGTGAAGAAATTTATTCTGAGAATTTGCTCATGTGATAATAGAGGCCAAGAAGTCTCATGGTATACCATCTGCAAGCTGGAGAATTGGGAAAGCCAATGGATAAATTGGATTGATTTGGATAAATCAATCCAAATCCAAAGATCTGAGAATTGGGGGAGATGATTATATAACTCCAACTCTCAAGCCAAAACCTTATGAGCCAGGGCCTTATTGGTATTAAGTCCAAAGGTTAAAAAGCCAAAGAATCAGGAGCTCCAAGTACAGAAGAAGATGGAGTTTTCCAGCTTGAGAAAAGAAAAGGAGACAGTTCATCTCCTCTGCCTTTTTTTCCTATTTGAACCATCAGCAGACTGGATAATGCATGCCCCCATTAGTGAGAGTGGATCCTTTTTATTCTAATTCAAATGCTAATCTCCTCAGAAATGGCCTCATAGACATACTCAGAAACAATGTTTTACCAGTACTCTGGGTATGACACATAAAACTAATTCCCACAAATAGAGAATATCGATAGATATTATTTTTTTAAATTAAAAAACCAAATGCAGTTTCTGGAGTTGAAAATATAATAGTTGAAATGGAAGATTCACTATAAAGGAAATCAAAACCAATTTGAGTTGGCAGAAGAAAAAAAAATCAGTGAACTTGAAGATAGAACAATAGAAGCCAAAGAACAGACAAACAAAAGAATAAAAAAAAATTGAATAGAATCTCAGAGAAATGTGGGACACTGTTAAGTACACCAACGTTTGCCTGATTGGAGTATAAGAAGAGGGCAGAAAAATATTATAGAAAATAATGGTTGAAAACTTGTTAAATTTGATTACCAACATGAATATGTACATCTAAGAAGCTCTGTTAACCCCTGATGGGTTAAATCCACACTCACATACCACAGTAAACGTACTAAAAAATGTAGAGAAAATTTTAAAAGTAGATAAAAGGAAAAAGTCATCATATACAAGTAAACCCAGTAAAATTCACTTATGTCTTGTCATCAGAATTGAGGCTGAAATCAGATTACATCGGCCTAGTATTGAAAGAAAAAAAACTGTGGAACAGCCAAGAATCTTATATAGAGGAAAATTATTTTTTGAAAATGAAGGTAAAATAAGTTATTCTCAAATACAAAAACTGAATTTGTTACTAGCAATCCCACTTTTCCCTTTGTTAATTTATTCAGTTTCATAGCTATCTTTTAGCATCTGTTTCCTAAAATAAACTTTTATTGAATTATAACAGGTTTTGTGTGTTGTGCATGTAGAAAAGTACACTAATTCTTAAGGATGAAGCTTGATGAATTCTCCCAAAGTGAACACATCTAAGCCATACTCAGAAATACAATAATACCAGCATCCTAGAAATCTCCACATAACCCTTCTCACTTGCTATTCCCCAAAAGTAATGACAGTCCTCATTTCTAGCACGGTAGATTATCTTACCTTTTTTTAGAACTGTTTGTTATTCTAAAAAGTTTTATCTATGGAATTATAAATTAAAATCTGTATTTTATTTAATTCAATATATAACAATTTATCAATTATTTTGTTGAAAGATATTTTGGTTGCTTCTAGGTAGGAGCTATGGTAAATTAAGGTACAAGAAACAATTATGTACATGTCTTTTGGTGCACATGTGTGAATTTCCTTTAGATATCCAACTAGTGGACAGGATAGAGATAACCTAAATATTGGGTTATAGATCTGCAAATGAATGCTGCATGCTAGATTCTGTAATATTCCCAAGTGGTGGCTAATTTATACTTCCTTTAACATTTTCATAAAGAATGCCAGTTTGCTTCCATCTCACTGAAAGTATTGTTAATCTTTTCATTGTAGTCTTCTTGGAATATAGTGATCCCTGAATATGGTTTTAATTTTTCCCTTCATAATTAAGGTTTTTGAGCATTTTTGCATATTCTTCTTGGTCATTTGAACCTCCTCTTATAAAGTACTGATTCATGGCTTTCCCACTGTTTAAAAATTAGGTTATCTATCTTCTCATTAATTAGTAGATATACTTTATAGAGTCTGAATATGAGCCCTTGATGCATGTATTGCACCTATTTATTCTTCCATTCTTTTTTTTCTTTTCATAAAATATCTTTGCCAAATAGAAATTCTTAATTTTAATGAGTTAGCTTGTCAATCTTTTAATTACAGTGAGTGAATAAATATCTGTTGATTAAATGAATGATCCTAAAGTAGTCCAATGTTTAGAACTGAATAATTTCATTATGAAATAGTTATATATCAAATTTATGTTTTAAAATATTTTTTAGAGCCCAAAAAACTGATTAGCTGGCTATGGAGTCAAAGACTTCTTCTCGGAGAATATAATAGGGGGGACTTTTAAAGTAAAGGAAATGTGAACAAAAACAGTAAATATGAATAAGCACAGTGTTTTTCAAAAGTGCAAGGTTGAATAAAGTCAAATGATTATTAAGAATAATTACAGGAGCCAGGCGAGGTTGTGCACACCTATAATCTCAGAAGCTTGGGAGGCTGAGGTGCAGAGGATTGCAAGTTCAAAGCCAGCCTCAGCAAAAAGCAAGGCACTAAGCAACTCAGAGAGACCCTGTCTCCAAATAAAATACAAAAAAGGGCTGAGGATGTAGCTCAGTGATCCAGTGCCCCTGAATTCAATCCCTAATAATGATGATGATGATGATGATACCAACAGAAGATAATGTGGACTGGAATAACACTGTAAAGATAAATACATGCTGGGCACAGTGGCTCAGGAGGCTAAAGCAGGAAGATCACAAGTTCAAAACCAACCTCAGAAACTTATCGAGGCCCTCAGCAATTTAGTGAGACCCTATTTCTAAATAAAAAATGGCAGCTCAGTGAGCAACACAGAAAGAGAAAGGAATTGGCAAACACATGGCCCCCAGTCCCCTTTTCTCTCAGAACATAACCCTGGAAGAAACAGAAAAAAGAATAGTCAAGTACAGGCAGTGACCATCCATCCTCATTGATTCTTTTTACCTTCTCAGCGTACACTGTTATTCTTCATTAAGAATGCCCTGCATTCTGTTTCTTTTGGTGTTCTTGCTGTACTGATTTGTTCATGGATATATGTGTATACACATATATACACATACATATATTTGTTTCTTCATTTTTCCTTATCTTTTTACAAAAGTCATTTTTCCCTGTCTTGATTTCTGAGAGTTAGAGTTCTTGGTTATTTCATCTTCCAGTTTTTGTTATTGTTGTTGTTGTTGATGATGATGTTTCTCTTTCTCTCATTTTATTCTTGTTGTTTCTTCTTGTTTCTTCTCCTGATAACATCCAAATTCTCTTGTTCCTTGTTTTTCTCTTTGTTAATCTCTTTGTTAATTTTCTATTTTTCTATTTCTAATTTCCTATTTCTTCTCCTCCTTCTTTATAACCATTGCTTGCTAAATCTCTTCTGCATTCTACTTACATTTTGAATGTTCTAAACTTTCTTCTACCTTCCCATCACATTGTCTTTTCTCTTAAGGATCTGTGTTTTTAATCATCTTTTAATACTACTAGGTTTATATAACTCTTGCCTGCATCATTCCAGTTGTTGTATTAGCACTATGTATGATATAGTTGATATCTGCTGTTTACTTTAATACCAGATCTAATTCACATTAATTGTTTTTGCTGCTGGCAATTCCTGACCCCAACATTTCTGTTTTTGTGGTAATTAGTGTTGTAGAAGTCATAGTCAGCATTGGGTATTTATTTAATGCTATATATTGTTCACTTCAGTTATTGTTATTGTTTGTCTCTCCCTTTTCTGAGAGAAATCTACAGGGACACTAGAAGTTTACAGCATTGAGACTCTGCTGCTGAACTAAACCTAGCTGAAAAACAATGTACCTTGCCCCACATGCAAATTAACCACACTCACCTATATTTTAATACACAGAATGGAAGAGACAGAAACCCCAACCTAATGATCAGGCCCAAAGTAGGAAGAGCTAGAAGGCCCTCACCTCTCCAAAATATTATAAATAAAATGCCTCATATATAGAACGAGAACAGAATTTCAAAAGCCTCAAGAGAAAAACATCAGGTTACGTTTAGAGGCAAGTCCAGGGATCAAATTAAATGTTAGATATAAATCAAAATGGCAGGAATTAATAGAAATCTCTCTACAATAATACTGAAGGAAATTGGTTTCAACTCTACAGTTAAAAGACATGAGTACATTAGTGGCAAAATGCATTAAAATAAAAGACCTAACTATATGTTGTTTGCAAGAGGCTGATCTTAGGCAAAGGTAGCCACAGACTGAAAGTAAAAGGATAGAAATTTTTATGCTATGCAAATTGAGCCCCAAAATAAGTAGGAGTAACTACTCTTATATCTGAGAAAGCAAATTTCAGCCCAAGATTTAAAGAGATGAAGAAGGTCACTTCATACTGGTAAAGAGAACAATCCAGCAAGAAAATATAATGATAGTAAATACTTATGCCCCAAACACTGGTACACCTAATTACATAAAACAGACACTACTTGAATTAAAAACTCAGACCCTATAACAATATTAATGTGATTTCAGATTACCTCTCGGGCTGATAGGTTATCCAGACATAAATTCAGTAGACCCTTTGGACCTGAAAATGTTATAAATCAAATGAACTTAAGAGATTTCTATGGAATATTTTATCCAACAACAGCCAAATACATTTTCTTCTTAGCAGCCTGTGGAACCCTCTCCAAAATAAACCATATCTTAGGCAACAAAGCAACTCTTACCAAATAATATATAATATATATAAAATAATAATAATAATATATAAATATCTAATTTCTTGCGTGTTATTGGATAATAATGGAATGAAATTAGAAATTAACAAAAACTCTACAGACCTATAATGTTTTGGAAAGTCTAGCACAGTTACAAGATTGTGGAAATAAACTCTAACTCTTGACAGGAGGATTTACTAAGAATATATATATATATAATATATATATAATAATAATACATATATTGCATATAATAATAATAATAAATACTATATATGCAATATATATATTATATAGTATTATTATACATAGTATTATATATACATATTTTTATATATGGAGTATTACTGTATCTTAAAAAATATAGAGAAAATTATGTTATTTTAAAAAATATGTATAGTATTATTATCAAATATATATAATATACTTTTAGTTATTGAATACAAAATTTATTTCTGAACTTGCTAAAATAAGAAGGAAAGGAAAATTAAATGCACTATCAGGATGAATGACAAATAGCAGTAAATTCAATGTATAAAATGTATTTTAATTATACATGAAAATTACAAAGAATTCAAACAATGCCAAAAGAGGAAAACTAAAATGTATTCCACATGTAATTAGCCAGAAGTAGCCATTGTTAACCTTTAAGTTGTAAAACATTCTAACATCTTTCTATGACTGTAATGTAGATAGAATAGATGAATGTTAACATAGGTGAAAGACATAATCATATGGGATAATTCTGTAAATCTAATACAACACAGCATTTTATTTACTTTTTTTTTTAAAGAAACTGAATGAAAGAACACTGACTTTGAAATAACTATTTTATATTGTAAGACATATTATGCACTAAATGAACTTCCTCTAAATGTAAAAAAACAAAATTAGGAACATTAAGAGGTTTCAGCAATGTTTATTATCTTTTCATCTTTGAAACCTTATAGGATTGGTTGTTATGAAAAATAACAACATAAACAGTGTTATATCTCTTTGCACCTTCCTTCTTCTTACCTTTAAGTCTCTGTTCATTGTAGGATTTTCAGACTGATAGAACAACAGCCAGGCCTCCTACTAGAGTTTAATTTCAAAACCATTGCAATGATGTAAATGAAAAGCTTAAAAGTCTGAAATTTACACAGAGAAAAACAGGGAACCAAGAAACCACAGACAATATGCAATCTTTGTTGGAATACTCTACTCTACCTCCCTGAAATATTACTTAATGTCCATTACTATAGTTTTTCTTCTGAGAATTTGGTTTATGATTATATGGGGAGTATCATCAAATTTCAGATCAATTCCTCAGTTCAGTGTGTATTTGTTTGTGAAACTTTATCTTGATCCCAATCAGGCAGTCTCTTGTTATATCTATTTCTGATAGTACTTGCTTACTAGACAAAAAAGATAAGGGCCATATTTTAGTTTGCATTTCTCTATATTTGGAGTATTAGTGAGAATTTTGAGGCATTTGCTAATCCTTTTTTTGTACTGTGGATTGAACCCAGGCACATTTAACTACTGGTCAAGTCCCTAGCCCTTTTTTATATTTTATTTGGAGTCAAGGTCTCCCTGAGTTGCTTAGGGCCATACTAAATTGCTGAGTCTGGCTTTGAACTTGCTATCCTTCTACCTTAGCATCCCCAGCCACTGGGATTACAGGCTTGTGCCACCATGCCCAGCACTAATCCACTTTTATGGCTTTTGGGGGGTCCAGAGGAGTATTAAAAGCCCCCAATGCTGCTTTAAAGAGTTTCTGTTTCTGTCCGTGATCACCTAACTTCAGAGATATGATATGAAGCTAGATATTTTTCTCACATGGTTGTTGCTACTGGAGATTTTCTGGTTTTACCCTTTTTTGTTCATTTTGTTATCTGATGGGTAAAGGAGGAAGTCTGTAAGTATACCTTTATTCTCCTCTAACCTATAAACCTAAGGCAGTAAATTTTTAAATAAATGCTTTCCACATAATGGAGAATTCGTCATTCAGATCAATAATGTCCTCAATTCCAGTTTAGAAAGAGATGTAGAATTTTTTTTATAAAACTGTTTAATGCAAAACTCCTCAGTATCATCCTACCTAGTAGAGATGTCCAAACATTAAGGTTTATCCAAGCATGAAAGATACCTTAAGGTAAGGAGTTAAATATGATAAGATAAATTGATTTCTGACTAAGCCATGATAAATTACTAAGATAAATTAAAGAAGATTAATTGCTAAGAAAAATAACTAGCTAAGATAAAGTGCTTTCTTAATGTAGTATAAAAAATAAGACTCAGAATATCTAGAGTAGTACATGGTTAGAAAGCATATTTAACCTAGTATTTTGTATATGTACATATATGTATATATCAACTTGAGGAATCTTTCTAAAAATGTAGCAGATTCTGATTTCAGTAGATCTTGGATAAGGCTCCCAATTCTTAATTCCTAACTAGCTCCCAGGTGGTAGTAATATTGTCCACATTCAGATTACACTGTTATTAACTCAATTCTCGAAAACTACATACTCAGAACTCCTGTACTTGAATGAAAACATGAGGCAAGGATTGGCCTAATTATTGCAATCATATTACCTAGTGATGTGCCTTAAATAAATGTACAGCCAGAAATATTTTCTTGTTAAATAAATAAATTATATAAATCCAGAGATATGAAAATTTGTGCTCTATTGTAAATTGTAATGCATTCCGCTGTTATATATATATATATATATATATATATATATATTTTTTTTTAATTAATTAATCATTAAGTGCATGGCACTAGGGGCATGGAATACTGGTGTTTTATATTAGTAGATGAAGAAGAACACTACTTCTGTTTTATAACCCAACTAATTAGGACAATAATAAGATTACTATTTCATCTCAAAAGTCTAAAAGCATAATTAAAATTTTGATCAGATGCAAAATTATTGTAATCACACAGCCACTTTGGACAATAAAATATTACTTCCCATATGCTTAAATCCTCACTTGAGCTTACAATATCAATATTATTTAAGTGAAATAAATCTACACAGTGTTACTTGTTATTCATTCTGGAAATAGAAATGAGTAATTGAGTTTGTTGTGAAATATACCCTCAGATAACTATATACATTGTCTCTTTGGACTAGTAGTTCTCAGTTGTTTGGCTGCACTTTAGAATTACCTTAGAAGTATTTTGGTTTGTTTGTTTGTTAATCTCAGTACTCTGAGACTGTAGGGATAGCTCATTGTAGAGCACAGACTTATCATGCACAAGCCTCTGCGTTCAGTTCCTAGCACGGAAAAGAAAAATTCCAGTGCTAACTCAGGCTTTACCCCTGAGGTGGAAGCCAAGTATTTTTTAGGCTTCACAGACATTTTAGTGCACAATCAAGTTTGAACATCTTACTTGACCATTAGCTTTCTGAAATCAGGATTAGTTTTTACATTTATTTTATGACAGTTAATACTGTTAAATGAGTAGCCAAAAATATAGGATGGATTTAACATAATTAGCATAGATAGAAAAAGTCAGCAGGCACATATCCTACTTCCACTTCTGTACAAACTATCTGTGTAACTTTGAGTAAATTATTTAACTACTTTGTACTTCAGTTTTCTCATATAGAAAATAGAAAGGCAAATCTAATAAGATCCCTAGTAGCTCCAAAATTTTATGGTATATAAACCTAACCTCTGGGGCTAGGGTTGTGGCTCAGCGGTAGAGTGTTCGCCTACCACCACGTGCGAGGCCCTGGGTTCTATCCTCAGAACCATAAATAAATAAATAAATAAATAAAGGAATTGTGTCCAACTACAACTAAAAAATAAATATAAAAAATAAAAATAAACCTAACCTCTACAAGTGTCATAGTATTATTGTGACAAAAAGAACCTTAAGCAGTCATTTATTTCACTCCTTGAGTTTAAGAAATACATATAAAATTAATACTGAAAAATGTAAAAGTCTAAAACATGAAATTGAGCATAAGATATTGACTCAATAATAGGAAAACATTAATTGAGAGTCTAACAGTTCTCATTTGAATTCTACTTTTCCTCCTAGTTTGTGAGCTTGTGAGCAAGTGTTTTTAATCTCTCTGAATCTATTAATTAAAAACGAATGAGTCTGTTTCAATATATATAAAATTAAATGTATGAAATATTCAGCTTGTAGGATTGATACACTTATTAAGAAATCAGATCATATCATTAACACATAAATAGTGGGCAATTTGATATAATTTGAGTATATATTATATGGTTGAAAAGAACTTCACATATTTTGTTAAAGTACATATAAACAGTAGTTATAAATTCTTAAAGTTTATAACTTTAAGGTATCTCTTGTATTTCACTTGCTTTCAACAATTTGATGTTTATATCCTCATTTTTAATATTTAATAAATAACCAAAACTGCAGTGTTATTGATCTGGAGTGAGCCTCTTCCATGAATTGCCTTCAATTTTTTCTTGTTCATTGTTAAAAAGAACCTATATCCTCACTATATAGGAAGTATATGTTTACTATATATGAAGTATTTGTGGACTTGGATGTTTTGAGCAAGTAAAGCAAGTCTTTCTGAATGTGACAATAATGTTGCTTTCTTTCAGGAAACTCTGATAGATTGGTGTGATGAAAAGGAACTTAATTTAATATTAACAACTGGAGGAACAGGGTTTGCACCACGAGATGTCACTCCAGAGGTGAGATAGTACATGTCTTTTTCATTTTCAAGGAATAATCATGTTATTTTCCATCCTTTTTACTATTTTTATATTATTTTTATAATTTTGCTAGGTAAAAGAAATGACTTATAAGAAGACAAAAATGTGGCTACAGAAGAATTATGAAAAATGTTTCTTGAGTTTTTATTTTGGACTTAAACTAGAAATGATAGAATCTGAAGAAAACTGAACAGTTCTAAAAGTTAATCATTCATTTGCTTGGTGGTCTGCAAGTTCAGCATTACCAAAGAAAATTATAAAAAAAATTCTGTTAGCATGGCATCTGATCCAATTCAAAATTGGATCTTATTCATTTGTCTCAAAGTATAATAGGATAACTTTAATATAATATTTATACCAATATTACAGTATTATTGATGAAAAAGGGTTACCTTTTTAAATGTGAACTACATTTAAATGCAGACTTTAATTTGACAAAGCAAAATTTCTAGGCTTCATGATACAAGAATTGTCTTCAACCTTTGCACAGGAAGAGAAATTAGGAAAATAGTAAAGAGTAAGCAGTGTCCACTAATATAGAAGGAAAAAAAAGGTCTTTATTTTCCTTTAATGAAGCCATAAATTTCTGGTGAATATTTGAAATCATATGGAAACTTACATTACGCTTGGGATGGTGTTTGCATTACTCTTTCAGAAAAGTGATTCCTGGCTCAGTTTCTACTAAATGTTAATTAAGTCCTATGTTCAAATCAGTACACTATTGTATATACTACCTTATTAACAGCAAGATATTTTTCTTTGCATTTATTAAATAATTACTGCCCTCCTTATGGTTATACAGTGGTTTTCAAACATTAACTAATCATGAAAATCTACCAGATGACTTTTTAAAACAGATTTCTGGACCCCACCTCTAGAGTTTTTGATTCAGTGAAAATGTAGTAGATCCCAAGATAGATGTTGATTCACAGAGTATACTTCTAAACTTTGAGAACTCTAATATATGAAAAGCAATTTTCTAAGACTAGTGGTAAAATATTTTCTGTATAAATATTATAAATTTATTATTATAATCATGATTATAAATAAGATAGATTTGCTTTTAAAGCAATCACAAGAGTTGTACTAGGAGATTGTTAATTTCAACTGTACAAACAGGAAATTCACTTTTTCACATTTATTAAGTTTCTGGATCCTAATGGGAAATGGTCCTTTGGTCAGTTTTTACATTTTGTTTATATTGTGAGACTAACTAAAAAAGTACAACCATCTTCTACAGAGGTTTTTTTGTGTGTGTGTTCAGTTTGGTTTGGTTTGGTTGATTTGGTTTGGTTTGGTTTATAAGAAAGTTGACTACACATATAAAGGAATTCATTTTTGTAATTTGGGTATTCAGTTTTTGAGGTCTATGACCTTGAGTTTGTATGGTGGTTTGATATTCTCATACTACTACTTACTTTTATATTTGAAAAGTTTAAAAAATTACCACAGGTTTCATTTATAAACAAATCGCATTATTTTTAATTGTAAGGAAATAATTTACATCACAAGGATCTGGTGTCCTGTGAACTTCAAGTTAATACCAAAATCCTAAGCTAAAAATCCAAATCTTTGAATTCTGGTTCTGCTACTGACTAAAAAAGGTGATCACAGATAGGTTGATTTTACTCACACTAATGATAACAAACATGGAATTTTTTTCTCACACCAGCCACTTCAACTCTTCAGATAACAAATGTTCTTTGATGTATTTGAATTCAATTCTGACACTACCTACCTACCTACCTGGAGTTATAGTCAGACTCCATATTTTTAAAGGCTCTGTACTACAGGCTGGCTTCATTTGACAGGCTAGTCTCTAGTATTGGATCTCCAGGTTACCCACACTTCTGTCCTACTTTACTACAATGTCTATGGGTTTCCCTTAGTCTCCCCCTATCAGATTTTATAATTAGCTGGAATGGCTCACAAAACTATGGAAAATAATTTCTGTTTCCAGTTTATTATGGGTTACAACTGAGGAACAACAGTCCATTGGAAAAGATTCATAGGGCAAGGAGGAAGAATTAGTGAAGTCCCATGCCCTCTTCAGTCACAGTACCTTCTAGTACCTGGAGGTGTTCACCAATTCATGAGCTCTGTATATCTTATTGTTTAAGAGTTTTAGAAAGCGCAATCCAGCCCCACCCCCTAAGGGGGTGAAATTGAAAGGTCCAACTTTCTTACTACTTGGTATTTCATATGATCAGCAACATCCTGAGGCTATCCACACACACACACACACACACACACACACACACACACACTCACACACTCACACACATATACACATACATGAACATATATACAAACAAAAGCCATATTTTTGTGTTATACTATACTAGTTGTTTAACCACTCAGTGCCGTAGTTTCCTTAAAATCAGGAAAATCAAAGTACCTACTTACCAAGGTGTCTGTGAGCATTCAGTGAGAACTATTCCTGGCATTTTAAGTAAGAATTAACTTATAAGGTTTAAATATTTTTTTGTTAATTGCTCTGTAACTGCCAAATTTGTTAGTTGTTTCTTTTTTTATAACTATAAAAGACAAATATAGTCATAGATTTAATTCATGTCCATAAAATCTTTGCTATCTTGTTAGTTTATTTCTTAATTTTCATAGAGTTAAGTTTCAAAATTGATCTTTCCCATTTACTTGAATTTCTGCTGTTCTAGTATCTGTTTATTTTTCCTTTTTTTGATGGGCATTACAATTAGTTTACAAGTAATTAGTAATTACTTGAATATCATAGAGATATTCTTATCCTTAATGCTTTGGGTAAAGTAATATTATAATTTTTTAAATATTGCACTTAAAATATACATAAATTTGTCTTCTTAACTGTGTTTGAGAAGGGTTAATTTATCTGATTGGTAATAACTTGATTCTGTTAAAGGTTTACTTCACTTTGTATTTTACATATATAAATTCATGAGGTAGGAATACATGTGATAGGAATATATCAAAATGAATCCCACTATTTTGTATAATTATAATGCACCAATTTTTAAAACTAATTAAAAATAAACAAAAGCAATAAAGAACCAACAAAATAATTCTGATTTCTCATTTTCTTTATACCCTTAAGTAGGTAACAGTCTTATAATATTTATAATATAATCAAATACGAATTTAGAAATATTATTCTGGACATGAATTACCTAGTTGTCTTTAATGCATCTGTCTTTGATAGTTGTGCCTAATAGAAAAGAAACTGTTTCTAAATATATTTACCTGTAAACAAATATTTTCAAATAAAGTTAGAAGTTACTGACTTTTAAGTTATTGATTTATTAATTTAACAAAGTTAAAGTAATGTAAAATGTCTCCCTTAATTAAATACTAATATTTTACAGTCAATAACTAGTTTGATCTATAAACACATATGACAATTGTGGATGTCTGTGTTGTTAAAGGAGAAAATGAACATGGGAAATGATAAAGTGAATGAAACAAAACAACCTCAAGGAGCAGGGGCTGTAGCTCAGAGGCAGAGAGCTTACCTAGCATTTTGAGGCACTGGGTTTGATCATTAGCACCACGTAAAAATGAAACAAATAAAATAAAGGCATGCTGTCCATCTACAACTACAAAAAACAAAACAAAACAAACAAAAAAAAAAAAACCTCAAGTGTCTGTCAGTGAATATGAACTCTAAAGCAAATCAACTTTTTTAATCAAGTTAGAATTCTTCCCACATCTAGTAAAAAGTAATAGCAAGTTTAGCAAAGTTTATCTTGTTTCCATGTTTTAGGAATAAGATTATCAGAATTAGTTTCCCTAAATGATGGATTTGTTTTTATTTTTAGACCTTTTTTTTCATAGAATATGGTTCACTCGATATATACATGCCTAAATTTCAGATGCTATCAAAACTTATGTTTGATAACATAACCACATGCCTTAACTTTTTAGTTTTATTTTAATAAGAAAAGTTTTATTTTCAAGAATATATTTCACTATATTCTTGAAATATAATATATATTTTTATAAGTTATTGACTTATAAAACAGTGAAAGCTAGAAAATTCATTGTCACTGATGAAGTGCTGTTAATTGTAAAATTCAGTAAAACTCTTTGCTATACAGATTGTCTCTATCACTTAAAAGCAATGTGTGTCTAACAAATGTACTATCATGCGAAGAATCTTTTATTCTTAAAAAAAAATAGAAGTTTAGGACTGGGGTTGTGGCTCAGTGGTAGAGCATTTGCGTAGCATGCTTGAGGCACTACTGGGTTCAATCCCTGGCACCACATAAAAATAAAAGTATTGTCTCCATCTACAATTACATTTTTTTAAAAAAATTGGAATTTTAGTTGTAGTTTTATAAATCTTGACTAGAAAATTAAGATACGTATGAAGTGTATATATAATTATTAAAAAGTGATAATATTTATACTGAATTCGAACTATTAAATTGTTTAATATTTACACGATAAAAAGTAACTTTCAACACTTAGAATATTTGGGTATAGCAGAATTAAGGATTATAAACTAATATATTATTATCATCATAAATTAAATAGCTTAATAAAAGTTTATTGTATGCTTATGTCTCATCCACTCATTTATTCCTCAAACTTTTTTTTTTAAGTTGTTGATGGACCATTTTTTTTTTTTAATTTATATGTGGTGCTGAGGATCAAACCCAGTGTCTCACACATGCTAGGCAAGCACTCTATCACTGAGCCCACAACCCCAGACCCTAAGCACTTTTTTTTTTTTTTAATCCTTTATCCAATGCAATGTTGAGTGCAAAAGTTTAAAAATGAGTAAGATTTGGTACCTGTACTCAAAAAATTCATCTTCTAACCTAGGGATTGACCAACTGGCCATAGGCCAAATCTATCCTATCATCTTTTCTGCATGACTTGTGACCGAAGAATGAATTTTATATTTTTGAATGACTAGAAAAAAAATTTAAAAGAGAATCTTATTTTGTGACATGGTATATTATTTATCATTTAATTTCAGTATTTATAAATGAAGTTTTATTATAAAACAGCTACTCTCATTCATTTATGTACTATCTATGATTATAATACATGAATTGAGTACTTGCAGCCAAGACTGTTTAACTAGAAAAACCCAAAGTATTTGCCATCTGATCCCTTGCAGAAAAATTTGCAAACCCCTGATCTATTAGATGGCAATAAGTCATCTCTACTCATTTTTTTTAAAAAAAATTCCTACTTTTATCTTTTATTTTTTAATAATCTGAAGTGATGTTAGGTTTATTCTTTATAATTTTTAAAATTTAGATGGAACAAAGGAAGAATACTTTTTTTGCCATATTGAAGTGTATTGCTCCATTGTCTCTATAGCCAATATAAAATAACAAAAATAAAATAGCCTTTATTCTAAATAATGTATAACACACTTTGAAAGTTCAAAATTGATGAATTTGTTTTAATTATATAAAACTGCACACAAAGAAATTTATAAGCTAATGTTCTTAGCAATGCCTCCTAACAAAATTCATTGCTATAATTATTCATTATAAAGTAATCATACAGAAGAAGAAATAACAAAAATTTCAGGAAACTCTAAATTTGATATAAAGAATATTCACCTTTATTTAAATATAGAAAGTACCAATAAAAAATAAACAAAGGAATGAAAAATAAATAGATAGTTTCTTATGACTGTTCTTATGGAAGCAAAGAGTCATCTGACAAAATGGCCAATGCTGAATGGGGGGAAATACTCAAATTCTTGTACAAAGGAAGTATGAATTTCTATGGACAAGACTAGGAATTTTCAAAGACATGTTGTGTATAACTACTTTAGATTTCTTTAGAACAGATTCCTATCTAAGCTTTTCTACTAATATTTTCCACTTAGGTAGTTAGGATTTTATTTTTTCATGTAAATGTAGAATTTCTAGTATGAAGAAAAGAAATGCTTTTTATCTTATAAGTACTTTTTATAATTATTTTTTTGAAATTTATGTTTTTTATAATTTTAGGTATGCATACTATATGTCAGGTATTATTTTGTTCAATCATTAATCAATATTCTTTCTTGTAATTCTTGAAAAATAAGAATGTTATGTTAAGCACCAGGAAGAAGACAAAACTAACCTGAGTTACTAACCACGTGTTATTGATGCTCAATTTGTTACTTTTGTGCAAGTGAGAATTTACATTTAAAATTTCAGCTAAAAGTTAACATCAGACATTTTATTAGTCAGAAAAAAATTCTCCTATATTGTAACAGAAGCATAGGATAAACAGTGTGCTTAGTAATTTGTTTCTAAAAGAAAATTTGATAACAAAGTAGATCATTTACATTATATGGTTATTTTTAACAGTCTAGAAAACATTTATTATTTTAGTACCAAAATGTCATATACTGATACTCTAGAATATTTATACTAGAAATACTCTGCATATTCTTTTATAGTTCTAGTGCTATTTGAGTAATAAAATAACTTATGTATAGCAAAACTAAAAATAACATAATGAACTAGGATCTTGAGTTAATATTATGAATTTGAATTTTACAATAGGAACTTTCTGGCAAAGCCAAATACTAGAAACCCTTATTTTTAAAATATTTTAAATCAAATTGAATAAAATACACCTCCCTCTATGATCAGATTTGATGGTTATAGTTGACATCATTTTAAGGAGCTCTTCCTATGATATTTATGAAGTAGTTTTGGACACGATGTCTCGCCTTTGCTTAAACATACTAGGATTCACTAAGGTATAACTGAAAAATTTGAGTTAGACAGACCTGAATTTGAAAACCAGTTCTACTACTGGTTCGCTACTGTGAAATTCAAGTCACATTAACCTGTTCAAACCTTAGTTTCCTCATGTGCTAACTTAATGCTTTTCTCTCAAAGTTTTGTTTCTAATAATTAAGATACTAAAAATAGACAATAATAAAAATAGCACATGTATATGTGTTATGTGTCAGAAGCTGTTTGTTTTTCTTTTTTTAACATTTATTTTTTAGTTGTAGGTGAACACAATATCTTTATTTCATTTTTATGTGGTGCTAAGGATCGAATCCAGTGCCTCACGTGTGCTAGGCAAGCACTCTACCACTGAGCCACAACCCCAGCCCATCAGAATCTAATTTAAGCACATTTCAACTCATTTAATTTTCAGAATATTCATATGAATCAGGTAATATTTTTATGTTTACTTTAAAGATGGAGAAGCTGAATACAGATATGCCCAAGCTAATTTAAGCTAGTAAGTAACAATAATGCATATGAAAATATAATTCCTTTCAACTTCATAAACACTTAGTAGGTGTTCATTTTTATCTTTTTTTCTTCCTTGTTTCTTTAATAACACCTATGATCTAGATATAGTAACTTCAAATACTTCTGCTACTAACCCTATACTTCTGGAAACCATCTGATAAATATATTTCTTTTAAAATATTAATATATGTCTATTAAAAAAAGAATTACAGGCAACATTTCTCCACTACTGCTTTAAGGCATGAAACAAAGTAACAAGAATAAAAATTTCTATAATCTATATGCTATGGAAAATATAAATTATTAAAACACTTGGATTCAATAGCACCTGATAGCCTACTTCTAAAGGTTTCAGTATGGAAAGTTAATTAGGAACATATTTATCACAACTAAATCTATAATTTTTGTTTTAGATCTATTTATTTGGTATTTTTAAATTCTTGGATGTTGCTTAATACAGCTCAGATGTGTAAAGGATAGCTTTTTGTAATAGTTCCCTTTTTTATTATATATATATATATGTATGTTTTTTATATATATGTTTTTATATATATATTATATATATATATATATATATGTTTTTGTTTTTGTTTTTAAGTTGTAGTTGGACACAATACCTTATTTATTTATTTATCTATCTATCTTTATTTATTTATTTATTTATTTTTATGTGGTGCTGAGGATCAAACCCAGTGCCTTACTCATGCTAGGCAAGCACTTTACTGTTGAGCTACAACCCCCGCCCCAATTGTTCTCTTTTATAACTAAATTTTTAAAATTAATACATAACACAAAAAATCCAGCACATTTAAGTGGTACTATGTGACATCTTAATACCTGGATGCATTGTATAATTTTAAATCGGGTTAAAAGGTAATATCCTTCTTTATGTATGGGGTTTATAATTTTTTAAAATGTTTTTCCTATTTTTTTAGTTGTAGGAGGACACAGTGCCTTCCAACCTAGTACCTCACACGTGCTAGGCAAGCACTCTACCACTGAGCCACAACCCCAGCCCCAGTTTTTGCATTATCTATTACAAAGCAATGTATGTTTCAGAGCACAAGCATACTTACAGCCTTCCAGTTTTTTAAGAACATCATTCATTGTCTTTGTTCAACTTCACAAATATTTATGAAGTGCCTTGTCCTTTATTGAGCATAGTGTTCAAGTACTCCTACAGTGGTCAAATAACAAATCAAGAAAATTTAAACCTAATAATGAAATGGTCAGTCAATTCAGGCCGAAAGATTAAAAGAGAACTGAGTATCTGTGAAACTTTTATGATAGTAGAATTTAAATTAAAATTTGGAAGAGAAAAATAGGATTCTGGTTAGGAAAGAAGACATCACTGAAGAGAATAAGGAACAAGGGAAAACATATGGGCAAGATACATATGAATATAAATGTAAAGTGTTCCTGGGTAGACAGAAAATTCCCCTTTATATAGAAGGATGGATTAACTGGACTTACATTATTTTATTACTTTCTTATAACAGAGTGGTACCATATATAGAGATGAGAAACAGTAATTGTCATTATTCAAAGATATCTTGGAAACCACAACTGCTAAGTCCACTATCAGGCAATATAGTCATTAAAATCATGTCATCAAGCCTCACTTAAAATATATCCTTTTTTACATCTAGCATTTTTTCCCCAACAAAACTAATTTCAATCTTACTGAAGATTGTTTTTATGTCCTGGATTTCCTCCATCCCCAGCATATGGTAAAGAGAGAGAGAGAGAGAGAGAGAGAGAGACAGAGAGAGAGAGAGAGAGAGAGAGAGAGAGAGAGAGTGAGTCCTGGTTTAATCTGCAAATCTATTAACTGTGCACACCATTATTTGGGTGCATATTTTAAACTTCTGTAACACACCAACCCTGATTTTGTTGTCTGGGAATCTTTTTGCCAAAATTTTCTCAGAATCAAAACAATCAAGAAATATTTTATCATAGATTTTGTCAGTGCTGTATATAGTTAGTGTATAGTTAGCATTTTATAAAAATTACAAACTTTATAATAATAGAGAAAAAAATCACAATATCTTATAGTTTAAAGAAACTAAATACCATCATATTTAAAGCTCTAGCAGGCCCGTTTTTTTTTTTTTATCATTCCCAGCCTTTATCTGAACATCTCATTTACCACTTCCATCTGAAAGTTCATTGCTCAGAAAATTCCAATTGTTTCAAATTTCAAACACTTCAAACTGAAATCTGTAACCTTATGATTTCTACTACTTGTTTATTCTACACTTGGCAGTATACAAAAGCTCAAATTTCTCTTTTCAATGAAAGTATTTGAAGTAAAATATCGCGTTTTCCCTTTAAGTTCACTTACTTTCATATTGCTTTTACATTCATTTTTTTTTCCTACCAGCCACAAACTTTCCAATTTCTATAACCTCTACTTTATTTATCCATTAAAAAAAAAACACCTCAATCATATAATGGTTCTGGGGGTAAATTACAAGCAAGAAATTATATCATTTAAATAAATAATTAGTGACAATAAGTGACCTTGGATTTAAAACTATAGATTTGAAAGGGCCCTATTCACATAGCAACACTAAGGGGAAATGTAAATTACTTTTTTGGGTCACAATTTTGGAATTTTGAGAATGAAGCAAAACCAAAAATTTCATACATGAAAAACCCACACATAAAATCATGTCTTCAGTTTTCTTTAAATATTTCTTAATTGCATGCCTACTCTATACCACAATATGTTCTCAGCTTTTATGGTGCCATTATAGGGAAGAGAGATCATATTTAAGTAAACATACAAATTAATTAAATACAAATGATGGCAAATTCTGTTTATAATTGAAGTTCTAACTAGAAAAATAGTGTTCTCTAAAGATTTATTAATCAATGTAACAGTGATTAAAAGCACAAAGTATTTGGATTTGAATTTCATGTCCACCTTAACACAACTTAAGTTTCTATATCTACGTTTTCTTATGTCAAATGAAGAAGAATATGTACCTCATAGAATAGTTATGTGAGTTAATATAATTAAGGCATTATATTAGTTGATTTTTGTAACCAAAACAAATAACTGAAACTGGGTTACTTATAAAGAAAAGAGATTTATTTAGTTCACAGTTTTAAAAGTTGAAAGGTCAAGATCAGGTGGCCTACTGGTTCAGTCTCTTCTGAGGAACTAATGACATCATCATGGTGGGAGCAAGTGAGGAGAGGTGACATTGTCAGATAGGAAACCAGAGAAGAATTTGGCCATCAACCTCAGTCTTTTATAACAACAAACTCTTGGGAGGACTCGGGTCACTTTGAGGACAGCTCTCCTAATAAATTCCTCTAAGGACTTCCCTCTAGGCCCCACTTCTTAAAAGTTTCACACCATTTCCCACTAAGGACCATGCCTCAAACACATGAACCCTTGGGATAATAACCCACATCTAATCTATAGCCACTCTAAAAACCATATATGCTGTATAACTATTTGGGAATTTTTTGATTATCTAAAATAATCATTAATTATTACTTCCTCCATTGGATATTTGTCTTCCATTCTTTTTATTTTTATTTTTATTTTTTTAGTTGTTTATGGAACTCAATTTTATTCATTTATTTATATGTTGTGCTCAGAAACAAAACAGTGCTTCACCCATGCAAGGCAAGTGCTCTACCAGTGAGCCATGATCCCAGCCCTGTCTTTCATTCTCTGTAATAGAAAAAAAGAGCATTACTGGATAATTATTGGAAAAAATATAAAAAAAAAATTTCCTATGGAGGAAAATAATAAGCAGAATAGTAACTAAAGACAATAGTATAATAGAGGGGAAAAAAAGAAGTATCAGAAAGGACATTCTAAATGCTTATTTTAACTTAAATTTATCAATGCTAGATGCTTGAAGTCAGCATTTCAGCTCAGCCTTCCAAGCCCACTGTTATAAAATGAATGGAGGCTGGCATAACAGAATATTTTGGTTTTACAAAATACATGCTAACACATTGACAAAAAAATAATTAAATATTTTGCAAATATAAATGCTAAAAGTATTTCAATTTCAAACAGTAAAAAAAATTATACAATTCCTTTTAAATATCTATTTTATGTTTTGTCAAGAACAAACTATTAAACAAAATGAATTTTTTAAAAAGTGCTAAAGGCAGATTTATCTAGAAAGTCACAGGAATGAAGATTTTAATATATCCTTTCTTCATTACTTTCTAAAAGCAAGGATGTAAATTTATCTCTATGTATTAGATATCCATCTATAAAATGGCCATGTTATTTTTTATACAAAATGTATAATTAGGTGACAACAAATGGGTTTATATCTGTCAGTTACTATGAACTTCTCAGAATATCACTGTATTAGAAAGGCAGAATATTTGTAATTTTATGTTACTGCCAACCATAGGAGGAAACTGGTAACAAGTCAAAAAGTGGATACAAATTACAAAATAAATTATTTGGAATTATTCTAATAATTTTATCAATATTATTTGCTTACATTGGAACTTGGGGAAAGCATGAATATTATTAGAGTAGAGAAGAAATGTCCATGAAGGGAATAACCATTTCAAATAATTATTAATGACTCACTGATGACAATTTTCAGAAAGGATCCAAATTCTTTCACAAGATGCTCAGAAAAACATCAGTAAACATCTTAGAATTTGAAGATAACCTGTTATTTGCTTCACTGAGAGAAGGGAAACAAAGATCAAAACCAAAAATACAGAAGAAGCAGTTTATCATGCTGAGAGTACTAATTGATACTTAAAAACAGGCAAAAAAAAATTATATTCCTCTGCATAGAATGAAGATAACATTATAGTGATAGATGTCACTGGAATAGTTTATCTTCCCTTAACTTTTTCACCCCTTCCCATAAGTTTGTTTGCAGCAAATAATATAATTGTTCCTCACATGCAATAATCCTCAGGATGAGATTTTATGAAAGGATATGGTAGGTCAGTTTTTATTAGAATGTGATTTTGAGTAGTTTTACAAATTTTTAAAATGCTTTTCTAGGGCTGGGATTGTGGCTAAGAGGTAGAGCGCTCGCCTAGCACGGGCAGGACCTGGGTTCGATCCTCAGCACCACATTAAAAAAAAAGCATTGTGTTGTGTCCATCTACACCTATAAAAAATAAATATTAAAAAAAAGAGTTTAAAAATGCTTTTCTACAAAATGTATTGGAACCAATGAGAAAATAATTGTTAGTTTTAAATTTTGCATAAATGAAATGGAGTCCTATTATAATGTGTCTATTGTTTACTATGATTCAGGACTACCTAATGCAGCCCTATTATAATAAGGTCATTTTAATAATAACTCCATTGATGAGGTTCAAAATTTAGTCATATCATTCAGACTTCCCACTGTTCTTAAACATTTTATATAGAAGTTTGAATATTTATATGATACTTTGATATGAGTTCTGTTTGTAAACCTATGTACTTTCTTTTACATTCCCTCCCTTTTTTTGCCATTTTCAAGACTTACCCTTACTATATTCTGTCTTCTAAAATGTTACCAGTCTGTGGACAGATACATGGATGAGTATTACCAGCAGAAATAAATAATATTTAGAGGGATGCTTTTACATAATATTGAAAGCAAATCCTAGTATATATGCACTTTCAGAATTATATTATGGACAACAGTGTCAAGAGCATTATTAATAAGCTATAGTCTATAAAATACCTTAGGACAGGTAACATTATTTAAGAATCTGATGGTAAATATTTGAGTCTTTATGGTTCATCTGGCCTGTCACAACTATCCAACTCTGCCAGACCTATAGCACAAAAGCAGTCATAGATGATATAAATGAATAAGCCTGGGTTTTCTTCAATAAAATTTTGCTATGGGCACTGAAATTGTATTTCATATAATTTTACATGGCATGAAATTATATTCTTTTGATTTTCTTGAATAATTTATAAATGTAAAGATCATTCTCAGTTTGTGGGCTATACCAAAAACACAGGCACTAGGCAGGATTTGGTCCATGGGCTACAGTTTGCCAACTTCTGTTTTAGAATATTCCTATCCAACTGTGCACTATCTGCTCTGTTATTCCAAAATCTCATGATAATATGAGCTTTCAGAAAAATGTGCCCAAATTTTGAGGTTAAGAAATGAGAAACCACACAAGAAATTAATATTCCTGGCACTCAAATATGTAACAGCTATATTTATGTATATATGACAGGCACTGTTCAAGGTATCAGGGACATAAAAATGAACAAAGAAGTTAAAAAGTCCATACCTATAGAGGGAAGGGGATGGAGGGGAGGGGTATGGGGGAAGGAAGGATAATGGAATGCATTAGACATTATTATCCTATATACATATATGACTACAGAGTGGTGTAGTGATGTATATGATGTATGATTCTACATCATATACAACCAAAGAAATAAGAAGTTATACTCCATTTATTTATAATATGTCAAAATGCATTCTACTGTCATGTATAACTAATTAAAATTTTAAAAGTCCCTACCTTTATGGAATTTACATTTTAATGAGGGGACACAAACATAAGAATACAGAAAAAAATGCATAGTATTGGAGATGATCATTTTAGTGGATAAAAATAAACCAGAGAAGGAGTTTAGACAGTCTAGGCAGGAATGAGCATTATAATTTAAAATAGTCCATTCTTCATGGAAGTTGCATTTGAGCAAAGACATAAAGGAGGAAAGAGAGGAATCTGTGATCACAGAAAACTTTCATATTATGTTTCTTGTAATGGAGCAGAGGCATGGCATGACTTTACATTTTACTAGGGAAACCAGTTTGTGAGCTATTAAAATAATCCAGAGGAAAATGATAGTGACTCAGACAAGAGAAGTAGATTATTGGTAAATTTGAAGGTAGAAGTAACAGATGGAATAAGAGAAAGAATAAAATCAGGTAAAAGATATACTATTTGATCTGAACAATTGAAAGGATAGAGTTACCATTTACTGAAACAGACAAGAGTGTGTAAAAGAGTAGGTTTGAGGAAGATCAGGAGTTTTGCTTGGTCATGGCAACTGGGTGCCTTTAGATATCTCAGTGGAGATGTTGGATTACAGTCAGTTATGTACATCTGGAGTTTAGAGGAAATGTCTGGGCTAGAAGTTTTATTTTTTTATAGTCATCAACATATAAATTGAATTAAAATTCATGACAACTGATGAGACTACCGAAGTATTTACTGGTATTACTATGTATAATTGTTATTACTACCCCTGATTCTTTTATTATCTACTTTAAAAGAGGTAGGTAGTTTCTAGTAATTGTCCCCTCTGCTCACTCACAAAAAGCGGGAAGAATCCCACTGATCAGAAACCTGACCTGCACAGAAAGTACCATTAGTTGGCATTCCTCAGATTTTTGCCATGATGTAAACATGGGAGTGAATTTTCCCAAATACCTCCTTGCTGGAAAGTGTTTGCACTGGAGGTAAGTGTGAAAGGGGAGGTTGTGGGAAATGATGGGGTGAGGGCTTCCTAAACCTTTCTCAGACCTCAGAAGTGATTGATTCTGAGGAAAGGAGAAGGTTCAGGCTGGTTCTTATTTCCCTGAACCAGTTTATACAGCCCTAAATTTGACCTGCTTTCCTTAAACTGGGAATCAGAAATCCCTTTTCTCTTCTGTTTTTCTGCTGCAGAAATTCCCAACATTCCCATTTTGTGGGCTCCAGAAAGGGGTAAGCGAAGACTTCAATCCCAGCCAATCATTTCCAGATTAATAATTTTTAGTGTTTTGGTTTCTTTTATCATCATTAAAAAAATAATGCTTGGACACATTTTTCCCATCCGTTTAATTTCCTTGTGGATTGTTATATATCTATGTTCTAGGGTTATTCTATATCCCTGGGCAATAGAGTTCAGATCCATCTGCTATTTCCATTTGTGTGCTGTTCTCTTGTGGATTCTCATATGCAGTTTATAGATTACTGTTTCCTAAATGGAATACGCCCAATTCAGAGACTGTTTTACTCTTAATCTCAACTTTTCCTGACCGGTGTTTTGTTCCCCTGCTGACAGCTTGTCTCTGCCCTACCCAAATGCTTCTGATGATCTGTCATTGCTTCTCTACTGTTCTGTCTTCCTGCTTGATTGCCTTTGGATTTTGTCCCCTTTTTGCCTCCACTTCACTCATCTGCTGAACAATTTGCATTCTCTACTCACTGATTCTTTGTCTATCAGCAAAAGCCAGGGTGCTGCCATATCCATCTGCTATTTTAGCATTTTAGATTGCCCAGCATTGTCTATCTGCTCTCCTACTATCCTCCTATACTGTGGCCTACCAAATGCTCTGCCATCTGCCTGCCTGATCTTGCCCTGTCAAATCTATGCCTGTAATATTGTAAGTAGGTGCAGATTGTTTAGCACTTTGCTGTCTATTTCCACTTGCCTTGTGCCACTGAGTTGGACTGCTGACTGAGTTTGTTTGACAATGGCCTTCTTTGTCTATTTGCTGCCCATGGCTGCCACATTAATTTACTTAAGACATTGCATTCATCTCCTATGAACTTGGCAACTTGCTGATTGGCTCATATTGCCTCCTTTATAATTCCCTGCATCTAGTAAATCACTGGCATTGTTCCTTTGTTGTCTTGTCACTTTAATCAGATTTTACCTCCAAGAAAAATTCTGCCTACATATTGTCCAGATATATCTTTGAAATAGGAAAATGCTTTGCTATTTAATACCCCAGTCCAGTTAACTCCCAAACTGACTTTTTAAATTCAGTACCACCTGTCCTTTCTGCTTTTTTTTTTAAACACAACTTCACACTCTTCTCTTTATTTAGTAACTTTTTTTTGTCTAAATCATTTATCACCCTTGCTTCAGTTATCTTTTTGCATCACATGTTATGTTAATTTATTCCTTATGTATGGGATCTTTCACTTATTTTCCATATTCTAAATTTATTTCTTAATTTGTTTTTCCCAACTTTTCAGGGATTCATGAGAACAGATTACTCTAATAATTTTTATTCGTTTTAGTACAATCATGAGAATTTTTTGAAATTTTACTTATAAATATCATCTCTAAAAATAATAAATGTAATTATCTTTTGCTTCTTTGTAGTTCAGATTAAAGTCGCTTTCAGTTCTGATCCATTTTTTTTTTCCTTTGAGAATATCATTTCTTAGCCTCCCCATAGCTTACATAATATTGTTTTTGGGAGATCCTTTTGATGTATTTATCTTTCGCTCCTTTAAAACTGTCTTTTTGTGTGTGTGGGTAGACTTTTGAAATTGATATTTTCTCATTATTTACATAATACTTAGCATCTAAAGATAAGTTGCAATATAAAATTGTCTGGACTGTAAAGCTTGTAGTCTTACAAATAAATGAGAGGCAGAGAATTTGGGGGAATTAAATTTGCAAGAGTCTGAGATATAAAGTGAGGTGTGTATATGTGCATGCACATAATGTGTATATAAATTTGAGATGTTCTATGTGTATATCCACAACATTGTTGTGCTTAAAAATGTGAAACATGCCGAGTAACCATATTAAATTTTATTTTGTTTTTATAAAACAAATAGGAAAAGGAAAAAAGTCTAATAAGAGAATGATAAATTTAAGGAATATGGAAAGCAAGTATTGACAGGATTTTTAAAATAATTTTACTTTAATAGAGATAAAAGCCCTTTATATAAGTCAAGAGATTCATTGACTAGCTTTAAAAATCATTGTTAATATTTGTTATATAAAGAATATATGACAAAACTATTTTAAGTGTACAATTCAGTGGTATTAGTACATTCAGTGGCATTAGTACACTTTGTACAACCATCACCACTGCTTTCAGAACTTTTTCATCATCCCCAGCTGAA
The DNA here is from genome assembly GCF_048772815.1 of Callospermophilus lateralis. Lineage (NCBI taxonomy): Eukaryota > Metazoa > Chordata > Mammalia > Rodentia > Sciuridae > Callospermophilus > Callospermophilus lateralis. Next base: position 64,658,505 of record NC_135307.1, on the reverse strand, counting down.
ACTCCATATGCATTAAACAAAAAATCTCATTTACTTTCTTCCCCAACTCCTGGTAAACCCTAATTTACTTTCTCAGTGAATTTGCCTATTCTAGGTACTTCATATAAATGGAAACATAATTTTTCTCCTTCCATATCTGTCTTATGTCACTTAATCTTTTCAAGGTTCCTTCCTAGTCAAACATGTATCAGAATTTAATTCCTTTTAAAGACTGACTAACATTCCATTGATGTATATTTTACAATTTGTTTATCAATTCATCTGTTGGGGACACAGATTGTTTCCACCTTCTGGCTATTATCAATAATGCTGCTATGAATATTTGGTGTGCAAGTATGATTTTCTTTCAGTTCTTTTGGTTATGTGAGTAGGAGTGGATTTGGTACTTTTGTCTGTTTTGGAGGAAATTAAAATTAATAGCAGAGAGATCAAGAAAACTACATAATTAACATGAAGCATGGATAAGTCCAAGATACTGTATTAGGAACGGAAGAAATTATATACTTTTAGGAAGACTAAAAGGGCCAAATGGTACGATTTTGAAGACCCTATATTTTAAGAATAAAAGGAAAAATTGAGTTAAATTAACACAGATCTTAGATGCTGGAAAGTTAGCATAAATTATTCTGATGAAGGTTAATTTGTTGGCTCTTTCTTATGCCAACTTTAGAATAGAATGATACCATGTCTTGGAAATAGAATAATGTGGACTTTTATAGAGAAGATGTACACATTTGAAATGCAGCATTTTAAATGACTGAGATGAGGAAACCTAGCTGTTTAGAAGAACCATCAGTGGGAATAAGAATTCATTTTTAATTCAATGGTCCTTCATCCTAGACACCCACCAATTAATATAGAGACTTTTCTTACCAAAAAAAAAATCATAGGCCCTACTCCCAGAATACTGATCCAATAAGTTGGGGATATGATTTAAAGTGGGAGAGTTGGGGGAGAACAGATACACAATGTGAGTTAAATTGAACTCTATATAATATTTTTGTATACCTTACAGGAATTAAAAAAGTTACAAAGAATTGGTTTTTGTCTTCAAGAAACTTAAAATTGGAGTGATTAAAAGAGTAATGGATATATCTTTGCACTCATTAATTCAATAATTTTGATATGATTTTTATATACTTCATTTACCCTTTCTCAATTGAGGTTCCTTGTCTAAACATAAAACTGAATAACATCTTTTCAGTTCTCCCATGTGTGATACATAAACTAGTATCATTCTGTATGCATGGGAGAGAAGTTAATTCAGTACATATAATAATTGTTTCATAACTTGGTAACAAACACTGCTCTGTATGTATTTTGCCAATTGTATGTGACCCAGTTATAAGACCTTGCCCTCAAGGAGCTTACATTCCTGGACAGGAAAAATGATATTTAAGAAAAAATTCATTTCTAGTGCCATCCACAAAATTTTGTTCTTTTCTTCTGATTCTTTGAGGTAAATGTTCAGAGTCGCTGCATATAAGGAAATTGTTTATCTCTTCAATATCACATTGAAGAATAAGAATGTCTTCTTATTAAAATCTCAACAAGCCAGGTGTAGTGGTGCCTGCCTGTAATCCCATCCGTTCAGGAGGCTGAGGCAGTAGGATTACAAGTTCAAAGCCAGCCTCAGCAATTTAGTAAAGTCCTAAGCAACTTAGTAAGACCCTGTCTCAAAATAAAATATAAAAAAGGGTTTGGGTTGTGGCTCAGTGGTTGAGTGCCCTTGGGTTCAGTCCCTGGTACCACAAAAAAAAAAAAAAAAAACCCTTCATCACAGCTTACAGATAGTGACAATAATTAAAATGCCAGTAGAAGTCTTTGATTTTATTGTCTAGTGCCTTTAGTGACAGATTAGAGATTTCATTGGTAGTTTTTAATAAACATAATTAGCTAAAACCAGACATGTTAATTGTACAGTAAAAGAGTAGATAAAGATTAGAGATAAATAGATAACTAGAATGCATGAGCTTGTTCTTAAATATAATGGCAAACACAGTGAGGAATTTTTTTGCCCTAAGTTGCATCGGCTCTTGTACCAGTCAATATCGACAGTGTTCAGGGATTTAATTTATCCTATTAATTGATACTTGCTCGAATTCTTGGTGTCAGAAGGTTCAGAAATATGTACTGTTTTTATTATATACTTGATGAACTAATCACCTTAGTTTGGAATTTATTTATTCTCTCTGTGTCGATGTGGGCTCAAACTTGAGGTCTGTCTGTTTTTGTTCCTATTCCTGACTACTTCAGGCTGATTCCTTTAAAGCTGCATTTATGATATACTTTAATAAGCTGTTTTTCTTCCCTCTACTGACTGTCCTAGTAAAGTTGTTGATTTTAATGACACAGCTTTGGAAAGATCAAAGTTCTCATGTCAAGAGAAAGACACTAAAATAGAAATTACATCCAGATTTAGTTTATTTTCTTAACAATAATGAAAAACTTCAAAAGATTGTTCTTCACTTGTGTTCATTCTGGAAAGCATTCTAAAGTTAAAAAAAAACCCTTATGCATATATTTTAAAGACCTAGGATAAAGGAAAACATAAGTAATATTTTTTTATTAATACTAAGTATGCTTTTTTTTCCTGTGATCTCTGAGCTCCTATTTTTATTTCAAGGAAATCTAAACTGAAAGTACAGTTGTATAATGTGCTTTCTTTGTGTGAAGTTAACCCAAGAAGGTAATATTTCTATCTCACTTTTTATTAGTCTTCAAGTCTTTTTATATTTACTAACAAAAATTCTCTAAATTTTCTTGCAATCAGGCAGTTCTTTGTAGGCAAATACTCTCAAACAGATCATCATCTAACTTTTCATTTTTTCTCCCACTCAAATAAATGATAGTTGAACATGTAAAAGATGTATTTTCCTTACATGAACATTTTGTGAAAGTAGTTTTATTCTTTGTGTTTGAATATAGTAACAATAACAGGCACTAATAACCATTCTCTATATCCCGTAATCTCTTTCCCCATTTCCTCCTACAATCAAATATTTCAATGTTGCTATGAAAAAATTGTGTCATATGATATCATTGAAAGAAAACAAATTGCTGGGCTGGGGTTATGGCTCAGCTGTAGAGTGCTCGCCTGGCACATGCAAGGCCCTTCGTTTGCTCCTCAGCACCACATAAATAAATAAATAAAATAAAGTTTTTGTGTCCAACTACAAAAGGTAATTTTAAAAAATAACAAAAGAAAATAAATTGCTTCAAAGGGATAAACTATTTGATACAAATCTTCTTTATTCAAATTTAACAGTTTTTAATTTCATGAACATCAGAATCAATGCCTGAAAACTTCACTACTTAGGTACTTAGATGTTTATAAAATAGAAGCCAATGTCAAAATTTTTATACTTGTCTTAGAGTGCTTTTTAGGTTTCTTGTAATATTTAGTACTTATGAGGAAACTGAGAATATTTTCTGTTCATATCAGCAACATAAAAATGCTTAGATTTGATTCCTCATGTTCAGGAATCAGACTTTCTTTGGTATATTTATGGACATAATACAATTGTGCATGTATATATACTTTATAATCAGAGGTAATAATCCTCTTATAGAAACTTAAGTGAATATCCTAAAAGAAAAGTTATTTTTTTCCTTGTTCACTGACTTTGATCAAAATTAAGATACATTTCATGAGAGTCGTAAAAGGCAAAGCTTCCTTAAATATCCTACTTGTCACCAGGCACAGTGGTACACACCTGTAATCCCAGAAGCTGGGAAGGCTGAGGCAGGAGGATGGTGAGTTCAAAGCCAGCCTCAGCGATTTAGCAAGGCCCTAAGCAACTCAGTGAGAACTATTCTCTAAATAAAATACAATAACAGGCTGGGGATGTGGCTTAGTGGTTAAGTGCCCCTGGGTTCAATCCCCGGTACCAAAAAAATTTTTTTTAAAAAAATCCTATTTCTTATACAGGTTAGTAATTAATTACAAAGTAAAACTGAACACCACCTTTAGGAAGCTATTCTTTTATCACCAAGAAAATATGTCTTCAAGTTTCCATATTTCCCAACAAATATATGAAAAATTTTTCAACATCTCTAGCAGTTAGAGAAATACAAAATAAAACTTCACTAAGATTTCACCTCACTCCAGTGAGAATGGCAATTATCAAGAATTCAAGTAACAACAAATGTTGATGAGGATGTAGGGGAAAAAGGTACACTCATACATTGCTTGTGGGACTGTAGATTAGTGTAACCACTCTGGAAAGCAGTATGGAGATTCCTCAGAAAACTTGGAATGGAACCACCATTTGACCCAGTTATCCCACTCTTCAGCATATACCCAAAGGACTTAAAATCAGCATACTACAGTGATGCAGCCACTTCAATGTTTATAGCAGCTCAATTCACAATAGCTAAACTCTGGAACCAACCTAGATGCCCTTCAACAAATAAATGGATAAAGAAAATGTGGTATATGTACACAGTGAAATATTACTCAGGCATAAAGAGAAAGGAAATTGCATTTTGAGTAAAATGATGGAACTGGAGACTATCATGCTAAGTGAAATAAGCCAAACCCAAAACACCAAAGGCTAAAGGTTCTTTCTGATATGTGGGTGCTAACTCACAATTGGGGGCAGGGGACTAGGGAAGAATGGAATTGCTTTCAATTAGACAAAAGGGAAATGAAGGGAAGGGAGGGGTAATGGGAATAAGAAAGACAGTAGAATCAGACATTACTTTCCTATGTTCATATATGAATATACTGAATACATGACCAATGTAATTCCACATCATGTACACTCAGAAGAAAAGGAAGTTCTACTCCGTGTATGTATAATATGTCAAAATACATTCTACTGTCATATATAACTAAAAAGAACAGCATATATATATACACACACACACACACACACACACACACATACATAGGCATTTCATAAAAGCGTAAGTTGGTAATCTTTTTTAATATTATTAAAAATCTAATTCTTACCTAAAATTACATAGTCATTTAGGAGGAGGAAAGGATGACGTTTTTCCTATTATCTTTTTAATAAATTTTTAAAATAACTATACTGTTTTTCTGATTATAAAAGTAATATATGCTTCCTGCAAACAATAATTTAGAAAATATGAAAAACTAAAATGAAGTAAATAAAAACCATCATTTATCCCAGTCCACAATTATACCTAGAATTAGTTGGTTAATTTGCATAATTTGGAATATATCATATATACAGTTTTATGTCTTAAGAGTCTTAATAATATCCTAATTGTTACTATAGCTGTATTATACACTTACTCTATGGCAAGCATTATGATAAGCACTATATGTAATATTTTATTTAACCTGAAAAACAAGTACCCAAGGACTGTGGCTCATACCTGTAATCCCAGCAACTCAAGAGGTGAGTCAGGATAGCAAGTTTGAGTTGGCAATTTAGCAAGACTCTATCTCAAAATAAAAATTAAAAGGGGTTGGAGGTGTAATTCAGTAGTAGATCCCCAGTACCACAAAATGGAAAATGGAAAGTTAGTTTTTGAAAAATTAGCTGATTAAATATGTTGGCCTAGATCATGAAACTAGCATGTTAAAAAACTAGAATTTGTATAAGGTAGTCATAACTCCAGAGCCTTTGCTTTAACCTATTTCCTTTTCTCATAATGTAAGCTCTTCTCTATTTAATAGCTCTTCTAAAAAAAAAAGGGATTTTCAGTCACTGCAGAATAGAAACAAGGTCTGAATAATTTAATTTTTCTGCCATTAAACATTTAGATTCTTTCCTATTTCCTATCACAAGCATTCTCTATATATAAATTGTCATATAAACTTCTCATGATCACTTCAGAAATATTTCCCTAAAATAGAATAACTGACTCAAAATTGTGAGGTCTTATAATGCATGTTGCCAGATTGCCTTCTTAGAATATGTGTACAAATTCATATATGTTTATGAAATTGCATGTCCTTTAACATTTTTAATCTTGAAATTTGATAGGCAAAAATATTATGTTTTTTAGCATATTGTAGAAATGAAGACTTTTCTTATAATTGTCAAGTTTTATTTCTTCTTTTAAAATGCTTGTTTATTTTGTACAGTTTTCTTCTGGCTCAGTGTTTGTTTTTTTTTGTGTTTTGTTGTTGTTGTTGTTTTTTACCTAGTCATAAATGTATATAACATAATTGGCTCCATTTTAGTCCCCAGTACTACCCACTTCTGTCCCCTCTTCTCTCCCCTAATCCTGTTCCTCTACTGTTTTGACCTGCCTTGTATTTATATTTTGATTGGTGCATTCTAGTTATACATAAAATTGGATCCATATTCTCTTCTTAAAGACTGATTCTAATTATGAGGAATAGTCTAAGAAATTGCTTGTAAAGAAATAATTTTGGCTAATTCTGATATATCTTTGCTGTATCATTTTGAATCATAAATATAAACCAATTCACTTTCTCTTTTCTCAGACTCCATTAACAAAGAAGTACTCAATTATTTTATCATTCACAGTGACAACTCAAAAATATATTATGAACCTAAGGCATGAAGTGAATAAAATACAAATTCTTTTTTTTTTTTTTCTGATAAACTGGATTTGCCCTTTGTGAGTTTTGTCCCTATTACTGATGCATTTGTTTCTTTTGTAGCTATCCTTTTCTTCTGGAATCTTCACTATTAAGTATTTGGCAGAAATTTATTAAATCTCCATAATTTAGAACTAATGGCCTATTCATATATACAGACCTTGGGAAATAACTTATAATTAGGACATTAAGTATACATGACTACTATTTGCACTCTTTTTTTAATTGCATATATAGAATCTTATTTACATAACTGTTTTACTTGCCAAAATCACTCTTCTATGTGGAAATTCAAAAAAAACATTGTTCTAAGATGCAGTTAATGTGGATTATATTTTACTATCTGGACATTGAAAGCATCTTGTAAACATTTTCTAGCATGTAGAGCTCAATGTTCCCTCCAGTGCTTTTTAGTCATCCTTAACATGCAAACCATTTCAGAACCCAAGTTTGATATAGGTTAAAAAATTAAAACTTAGCTTGTATTTCCCCATAAAAAACATGTATATGTACAAGTGTTCCTCATTCAGAGGCAATTTTGGTCCCCAGGCAACATTTGACAATGCCTGGTGATATTTTTGATTTTGACAGTTTGAGGGATGCTACTAACAATTAATGAATAGAGACCAGAGATGCTGCTAAACATCTATACTACAATGCACAGGACATCCCCTACAACAAAGAATTATCTGGCCCAAAATGTAGATTACACAGATATTGAGAAACCTTCATTTACATAACATTTTTGAGTACCTATAAACTGTCGGACACTGTACTGAAGATTGGGGTCATATGGCTAGAAAATTATGATTGAAATATTTCAGAACAACTATCATTGAAAAGAAAAAATAGATGAATAAAATATAACAATTGATTAAGTAGTGGCATATATGTGACATTTTAGGAACAAAAATGAAGTCAATCTGAGGGAGTTTGGGAGACTTTCAAAGACAAGACACTGAGGCTGTCATTGTTGTTTACCTTTTATTTAAATACAAAAAAATATATATGCATAGTATAGGCACTGCTTAATTAACTTAAAACTGAACATACTAATGTAGCTAGCATACAAATCAAGAAACCAGAATATTATCAGCATCTTAGAAAACCCCAGTATGCTCTTACAATCACAACCCAAACCTAAAGTGTAACTAATAATCTAGCACTGGGGCAACACCTTATTCCCAGCAGCTCAGGAGCCTAAAACAGGAGGATCACAAGTTGAAGGTTGCCTATGCAACTTAACAAGAACTTGTACAAAATAAAATTTTAAAAACACTGGGAATGTAGCTCAGTATACAGTACTTGCTGAGCATTTGCAAAGCCCTGGGTTAAATTCCAGTGCCTCCTCGAAAAAAGAGTAATTACTATTCTTTGACCTTTACCATTATAAATTACTTTTGGGTTTTACTAAACTTTATGTAAATGGAATCATAGTATGTAGCATTTTGTGTCTGATTCTTTTATTCACCACTATTTTTCTAAAATAGACTCATTTTTTCATGTAGTTGTATGTTCATTCCCATTACTGACCAATAGTCCATTGTATGCATATCAATATTTATTAATCCATTCTACTGTAAAAACACAATGGCTATAACAAGTTAGCTAGTAGGTCACTTGGGCTACAGAATGAATCTTGAGAGGGAAATTGTAAGAGAGATCTGGAGAAATAGGTAGGTTAGGTGATATCTTTGTCATATAAAAAGCATTTAGTTTTTTTTCTTGTAGGAAATGAGATTTTTTTTTTTGAAAGATGTTAAACAAGGAAAGAATATGTTGAAACTTACATTTTAGAAAAACCTCTTTGTCACCAGAATGGAGAATGGGTTGAATGGGCATAAACTGAGTTATAACAACAATCAAGAGGTCATTGGAATGGTTCAGATAAAAGATGTAAGAACCTGTATGAGGGCCATACAGGTGAGGGTATAAAGGGACATTTGACTCTCTGGATAGAATTAATAGTACTTTGGGAGTAACTAGGTATGGATGTTTAAGTGGGGAGAGATAACTTGGCTATTCTAATTTTGTTTGTGTGTTCATCTTTAAAGAAAATAAGTTCCGAAAGTTCTCTGTAGTCACCAGGCAGTAGCATTAGTATGTTGATTACTTTTAGTGGTCAAGCTAGTTGTCTGTGACCTGGAGATTGAGAGCAATTAGCTCTTGATAAACAGAGCACTGCCTATAAATGATTTCAAATGTGAAGAATTCTAACGAAAAAGTTAGTGAACTCTGATCTGATAGTAATTATTTGATGATTTAATAAAATATGTAAAAAATTTTAAATTATAAACATTTATGTAAGATTTTCAAATGAATTTATATCTATGTTCAAGAAAAAGTGTGTTACACATAAGTTGAAATTTATGCTTATTCATCATATAATCAGTGCTGTTTACCTTAATTGAATGAAGCCTTATAATTTTCATATTGCCTGTTTTTCATTTTATGACCAACTGTATTTGGCCCAAACTTATGTGGATTTGTAAATTTTATAATTTTATTTTTTGAATTAACACATGTATTATAGTCCTTTAAAAATCAAGTAAAGGGGAATCTTTATATAATTTTTTTGTAAACTTCTGATTTCAGAAACAATATGTAGAGCACCAACGGGATTCACTTTTTTTTAATTTTTTGGAAAAAACAGGCATTCCTTTGCTGACATTACTTATTATTTTTATTTTTTTAAAAAAGAAGGCATAATAAAGTATGCCTATTAATCTTCAGCACATATTCAAAGAACAGAATGCTATAATTGCAGTGGGGGCAGTGTTAGCACCTGTTAGCTTTATATTTGCTTTTAAGTTTTGCATCAAATATCTTATTCTGATTTCACATTATCACCAAACGTAGTTATAAAATCAGCAACTGAAAAGCTTTTAAAAGCATTCTGGCATCATCTTATAAGAAGTCAAAAGGAATATTGAGACTTTCCTTACCTTAAAAAAGTAAGAAAGAATTAATATAAACTGTCTAGAGCAAAAATTTAGTCCCTAAATGCAGATATCTGTATAATACAAAGAATATATAACCTACCAGATCTTTGGGGTCTAAATGTTTAGTCACTACAGGAATAGCTACATGTCATTTTGGTACCTTAATACCTTTCATTTTTTCAGTCCAAAAACTCAAATCTGTTTCTAAGTTCACAGCTCTTTTACCCTGAATCATGGGAAAATGGGTGGAATAATACATTCTTTGTTCTTTCTTTAAACTATTACTGTATAGTAATAGGCCTTAATGGAAAATTATACTAACTATAACATGAATCATCTATTTTCCAATGAAAGGACTCAAAAATTGAGGGAGTTAAATATTAAATATTTCCATCTTAGTGAAATATTTAATTCACTAAAGTACAAATTACCATATATAAAATGTTATTTAAGATAATTGTATTTTATACAAGGTTTTATTCAAAATTTTAACATACATTATTAACATCAATGTTTTTCATTGTTAGGGTAATTTTTAAGCCATCTGCAAGTTTTCCATTACTTTTCAACCTTTCTTTTTTATTTAAGAGCTTGAGGTATATGTCCCATACCGTATGATTCATCCATTAAAAATGTATAATTCAAAGGGTTTTGGTATGTTATTTTTTTAAGATTGTGGTACAAGATATATATATGTATATGTGTGTGTGTGATATATATGTATGTATGTGTGTATATATATATATAGATAGATAGATAGATAGATAGATCAAAAACACTTGCTATTTTAACCATTTTTTACATGCACCATTAATTGACATTAATTATATTCACAATAATGTGCAGTCATAACCAGTACCAATTTAAAGAAGTTTATCATCCAAGCAGAAAGTCTGTAATTATTATGCAATAACTCCCAAATTCTCCCACACCTAAATCTTGATAACCTCTAATGAACTTTCTATCACCATAAATTTGCCTATTATAGATATTTCATAAAAGTGGAATCATTTAATATTTGCCCTTTTGTGGTTTTTTTTTTTTGCTTTTTTTCATTTAGTGTAATGCTTATTAGTTTACCCATGTTGTAATGTATATGAGAATATTATTCCTTTTTATTACTGAATAATATTCCATTTTATGGATATACAACTATTTGTCTATCTATTCTTCTATTGATGGATATTCAGATTCTTTCCATCTTTTTCCTATTGGAAATAGTGCTTCAATGAACATTTATTTTTATATGTATATATATATCATTTTCAAACTTTTGCTTTTAGTTCCTTTAGTTATATATCTGGAAGTGCTGGATAATATAGCAATTCTATGTTTTATATTTTAAGGAATCAAACTGTTTAAGCATTGTATAGTTTTAGCTCTTTTATTTAAGTCCTTGATCCATATTGAGTTAATTTCTGTAGATGGTGTGAGCTAGGGGTTCATATTATTATTTAGTTATGAAGACACAGCATTTAAATTTTTTTTACTTTGAAAGTGTTACTAGAAATGTTATTGTAAACCTCAAGTACCCATTTTCCTGACATTCGAAAACTTGTTATTTTCTTTCATCCTATAGTTATATCCTAATATTCGCAATGTAATCACGTCATACTGCTTTCTATTAATCATTCTGACAGGCATTCACTAAAGCCAAGCAACACTAATGGAGACATTTTTTAAGCTCATGAAACTTCATCAAATAATGTTATTAGATAAAAATAAAATAAAAGACTGTAATATAATATGGAAATCATTGTAAGTGATAAGGCAACTGACACTTCTTTACTGAGAGGTATTGGTTTAAAAAGAGCAATGGAAACATTGTTTTGATTTTGTGCTATGCATATACAATTGGCCTCATCTCTGCTCTGTACAAACTCAAACAATAGCTCTACATCAAAATACACCTTAGATGGTTAGGAAGAGGAGATGCACATGTCAGTGTTACTTACATCCTATAATTATGTATTTAACTTGCTTTTATTCAAATTAAAGTGAAAATAAATTTCAGTAGTACCTTGATTTCCAGCATCTGTCAATGTATTAGGAAATGAAAGAATAAAGAGTGGGAGAGTTGAAAGAAGGAAGTGGGGGGGTGTCATGAGTAAATTCAATCAAAACTTTAATGAACAGGTAATTCCTGTCTTACTTCTCTGTTATTTAAGCAATATCATGACACAGGATTAAAAATAAAATCCCAATTCCTTCTATAAAGGTAACAAACCCTTAATTCCAAAATGAAATAAAGATAACAAGGAAACTATAGGCCTAATAACATATGAAGATTATATGTAGAAATAGTAAAATAATATACAAAAACATGAAACAGCAACAAGTTTTTATTTAATACACATCATTCACCAAGTAAGATTTATTTTAAGAATTCAAGGACAGTAATTTAATAACATTTATATCATTATTAGGTAAATCACAAAAATAATACAATCATCTGCGTGTAAGCCAAAAAGGTATAAAATTCAGTATAATTTTTCTGGAAAAACACATAGTGAATTAGAATTTTTTAAAATTGTAAACATGATAAAAAGTTTTAATCACAAAAAACAAAAAATAGGGCAGAGGCGCCATGAACAACCCTCTGTACCCTTGCGAATATTGTGCTGGGAGCATGCAGAGCTTGCTAACTGTGGCCTGCAGCCTGCATGCAACCCCTGCGCCCTCTGTGCTCTGCCTGCCTAGGCCCTGGAGGGTGAGGATGGGTGCTGTTCTGAAGTTGTGCATGGAACTTGCTCTGCTCTCCTTCTGTAATTTCACAGAGAAACAGGAATGGATAACTACAGAAAATGATATTGGAACAGTGGGAATCAGCAATTTTGCACCAGGAACCTCTGGGAGATGTTGTTTATTGTAGTCTGCCTGAAGTTGGGACAAAATTGAAAAAACAAGATGAGTTTGGTGCTTTGGAAAATGTGAAAGCTGCCAGTGAACTCTATTCTCCTCTATCAGGAGAAATAACTAAAGTTAATGAGGCACTTGCAAAAAACCCAAGACTTGTGAACAAATCTTGTTATAAAGATGATTGGCTGATAAAGATGATTGGTGGATATAAGATTTAAAAACCTACTCTCAACACTGCTACTTGAAGAAGATACTTCCCAATGACTGCAGATAAAAACAATATGCATCTTTTTTACAATTCCTTATAATTTTTAGAATAGGTACTAGGCTGATATCAGAATTTATGAAATTATCTGTGGTAAAAACTACTTATAAAAAGTATGTAATTCAAGGATAGTCTTATTATAAGCCTAATATAATATTGTAACTTGCTTACATCCATCCCTGGATCTGGGTCAATATACTTAATGATCTTCCATTGGAAAAAAATGGGCATGGAGAAAAGTGAGTGTTGTACAGTGTCAGAAGAACGTACTGTCTTAGTTTTATAATGTACTGCATTTATTGGTGTGATTTTTATACACTGAAATAGCAGCATGCAACAAAATAAGAAATAAAATATTCAACTTCATTTAAAAAAACAACAAATATAAAAAAGCTGAAGCAATAGAGATGAATTCTTATTGAAGTTAGAAATAACAGATAGTTACTGTCACCATTATTTAACTGTTCTAGAAAGTTTGTCCATCACAATATATCAATACAAAAGAAGACATTTGAATATTATAAAGAAGAAACCAGACTGAATTTATATATAAGATTTCCTATGATAAAACCCAAAAGAATCTATTGAAAAAGGATTTGAATGATTTGGTGGCTATATTTTATTTTATGGCAATTCACATACTGATATTACCTAAATTAGTTGCAGGTCAATAGAAAATACAATAAAGAATTCATTTACAATAGCAAGAAAAAAAAAAAAAGGAAACTTCACAATACCTAAGACTAACCTTAAGAAATTTACCAGAAATAAATAAATCTTTTAGGTGAACACAAAATATAACTTGAATGATTAGGGCAACATAACATGTTCTTAGACACAATTGTTCATTTGAAATTATATGCCTTAAATTATTGATTAATTTAATATAATCCACAATTTTTGGAGGAGAGGAATATACAAAGGCAATTCTAAATGTCTTTTAATAAGAGCAAATTTATAAAAATAGCTAGTGGAGTATGGGAGGGTTGGTTTATAGTGAAACAATGAGAGGGCTTCATTCTATTAGATGTGAAAATGGAACAGGCACAGTGATTAAAATATTTCATACATTACAAGAAAATGAATTAGTACATAAGTACAACCAAATGGTATCTCATTAACATGCCTATGTGTTATATTAGAACTTAACATTTGTAAATCTGATTTTCAAAAAATCACTGGGAGAACGTATTTTAAAAAATGACTATCCATTTTGATGGAAATGATTGATTATATAACAAAAAATTAAGCTATAGGTGGATTAAATATTTAAATATTAAAAATTACGAGTCTAAGCATATAGAAGGAAAAAAAGTTATAAATAAACAGTCTCAGCAGTGAACATATATGTGTAAGTATGTGTGTGTGTGTGTGTGTGTGTGTGTGAGTGAGAGAGAGAGAGAGAGAGAATCAATAGAAATAGTCATTTCTATCCATTCTGACAAGAAAACAGAATTTTTTAATGCCAGTAGGGGCAACCAATTTCTTCCTTTTTACTCCCATCCTGTCTTCTGCCCTTATAAAGTCACTTTTCAGTTGCATATAGGACCCAATCCATACCTTTATGCTCCATTTTTGAGGTATAATTTGTTCTTTTCAAGAAATGGACTCTGTTTTCATTTCTCAGTGTCAAATGTAGTAGACTAGATAGTCCTTCTTTGAATAGTGAACTGCCTTATTTTTATTCTTAAGCATCATAGTCTGGATGTTCTGAAATAGAGATTAAATTCCTGGTTCTGAGGTTTCAGATCAGTATTATAAAACACACACACTTTTAAAATTATGGTTTTTTTTTAAAAAAACTCAATATAGAATAAAATGTTTCAGCTTAGAGTATATATTAAAAGCTTATTTTTAAAGAAGTGTGTTTTTTTTTAAGTTCTTTGCATTTCTGGAGTTTTGCCTTCTTTTAGTGACAAAGTTTAAATGTACTTCTTTTTTGAAGTTTTTAAAAATTAGGCTTCTTATTATTTTTAAGTCCTCTTTTATTTCTGTTCGAAATAAATGTAAAAGTGTTTTTCACCTAACAGGTCAAGTTTAGTTAATAAATAATCTTTAGTGTGTATAGCAGAACACTGACAAGTTGACTGGGACATTGCATCTTTGAGTTTCCCTATTTCAACGTGTCTTCTCTTATTTCCATCCTAACAAGGAAAAAAAAAATAGGCTGTTACTTTTTTCACTGCTATATTTGTAGTGCATGGTTGTTATAGGAATTTAAAAATTGATATAAACGTGGGTTTGGGGATTTAACTTAGCAGCAGAGTGCTTGCCAAATACATGCAAGGCCCGGAGTTTGGTCCTTGCCCTGAAAAAAAAATAAATGATATAAACTTATTTGACTTACTGATTTGAACTCCTTACCACAAGTACTTATGGACACTTGTTTGTATATTTTCATCTTTATTCAAGTACATAATTACATTGCTATTTTCCATTGGACTTAAAGTAAAAGCTACTTTTATTCTTCACAAGATATTTTTAAGCTTCTCACATTCTTTTCCCAGTCTACCTATTGAGAGGTTTTGTAGTAATGCCCACGACTGTGTTCTTGGCAATTGTTGTCTCCAAAATTGCTACTACTTCATTAATCTTTTAAATTTTTAAGGTTGTTGCTGACATGGTACATTCTTCAGGTATCTTCAAATTAACTACATACACTCAGAAACCATATAGCTTCAATTCTGTGGTGCTTATAATAGAACTAATCAGTTTTTATAATTAGTTTGACTCCAGTTCATGACAGAGGTGACTTTAGATATGTGTGTCGGTATAGGTAGTAGTACGCAGTATTTGTTGAGCTATGTATTAAGAGTGATTCTAAGGTCCTATGTGTTCTAACACATTTAAGCCAAGTACAAATATCCTTCCTATGTCTGAATAGGGTACTTTACAAACTTAAAATATAAAATATTAGATTAACAGATTAAGGTCAGAATTGGTGTCTACAGGTCTGAATTTCCTTCTGGGATTTTCTGTTGATTTACACTGTGGCTCTGGATTAGTAAAGAATTTATTGGTTCTTCTATTTCTTCACTTATAAAAAGAGAAGTAATAAATCACATATCCTCTGTATTATGCAAGATAGAAATGTTAACTTTTTAAATAAAGAATATCTACTGGTATATTTAAAGAAAGACACCATAAATTAAAACTTCTAATATCAATATTTCTTTCATTACTGAATTATGCAGCTAAATAATGATGTTCATACTTAGCTCCCCAATAGAGTGTAAAAGAGAAGTAAGTGTTTTAGTGCATTGTAAGTTTATGTGACATATAATGTTATCATACTAGCATTAAGAATGTTGTGAGATTTAGTTAACCAAAAATGCTTTATTGTGTTAATACTTTCAACTTATTGGAAGGGTAGCAAATATCATTGCCTTCTTTCTACAAATGGAAATCTGAGAAAAAAATCAGGAGACATAAGAATAAAAGCTGATATTCATATAATATATGAATAATGATGGACTATTAGATAATTAAATTACAAATCAGGAACAAAAAATCTGATAAC
The DNA here is from genome assembly GCF_048772815.1 of Callospermophilus lateralis. Classification (NCBI taxonomy): domain Eukaryota; kingdom Metazoa; phylum Chordata; class Mammalia; order Rodentia; family Sciuridae; genus Callospermophilus; species Callospermophilus lateralis. Next base: position 64,642,372 of record NC_135307.1, on the reverse strand, counting down.
AAAGTGAGAGATTAGTAGAATTAAAATCAATCTTTCCATGAGAAAACCTGCAGAAAGCAAGTTATTTAATTCAATTTACAGTATGTCATAGCTTCCAAATATGTGTGTATATCTATTTTGTTAAGCTTATCTCAAGGTGATAAGAAGTTCTGTGCCATTTTTCTTGCTTCTAAGAAGTACTATAACCATTTCTTTTGCCCAATTGTCCCCCAATTTTAAAAACTACTGAGGCTGATATGAGATGACAAAATGCAATACCTTAAATAATAATTATATTGGGGCTGGAGATGTGGCTCAAGCGGTAGCGCGCTCGCCTGGCATGCGTGCAGCCCGGGTTCGATCCTCAGCACCACATACAAAACAAAGATGTTGTATCCTCCGAGAACTAAAAAATAAATATTAAAATTCTCTCCCCCCCTCTCTCTCTTTAAAAAAAATAATTATTATAATAATATATTTTATTATATATTATATATTTTAATTTTTCTCCCTTCTAAGCAGTTCTGCTCATGCCATTTCCCTTACCTCACCTATTTAATGTTTCTCTCACTTTATCACATATGACTGTTTTGAATTCAGTTTTGCAGAAAGGAAACTTCAGATATAATAGTTACATGTTTTCAATATGGATGCTTTCATTAAAAGGCCACCACTGAGAATTATCACATCTCAGGACAAAAAAAACCAAATTTTTAGATTTTATAAAATCATTTTGCAATAAGCCATTTGCAAATAGTACTTATAAGCCTAAGAAGGACTGTGTTTCCTTTATTCTAAATTAGCATGTTTAAGCACAGCCTGAATAATAATATATCAAGAATCCAATGTATAGATTGTTTTAGGGTAGCCATTGTATTGAGTAAATGTTACAACCACATAACAAAATAAAAGAAAACTCCACAGTGCCTAGATCAAAAAAAGGTTGGTCATATATTAATCAGTTCACTGATCAGACAGTAGCCTTTCAGAACAATATCAAATTAGATTACCTTTCAAACTCATATTTTTTTACCACAGCTTTATTGAGGTATAAATAACAAAAAAGGGCATATATTTATGATGTACTATGTGATGTTTTGATTTTATACGTGTACAGAAACACATACACGTTGTGAAATGATTCCCACAGTTAAGCTAATTAACCTGTGTTCATTGCCTCACATATCTATCTTTTTTGTTGATGTGTGTTGAGAACATTTGAGATCTGCTGTCTTAGCAAATTGCAGGTATATAACACAGTATTATTAACTGTAATCACCCTGTTGTAGATTAAAGTTCCCAAACATTTTTTTCCATATCTCTGTATAACTTTTGAGGAAATGAGTAACACGTTTTTTTCTATGTAGATTGAAAGGCATACATAGCCAACACCTTTTCGTTGCTGTTTTTATATGATACTAAAAATGAATAATGTATATGCTAATTATTAATAGAAATGTCAGTATTCTTTCACCTTTTCCTGAAGTTAGAAATAAGATAATGCTACTTATATGAGCAGAATATGAAGATAAGTAGTCTCATGAAAATCTCTTCTAAAAATTAATTTACTCATCTGAGTTTCCAGGTTTTTTGTTTGATAATTTGATTATAAAATTAATGAAATAAATAAATAAAATAATATGAAAAACAAGTCTATGTATAAAGAGAACCATTTTAATGCAAAAGAATGTTGACTTCTAAACGTTAGCAAACAAGGTGAGACTTTTCATAAAGTGAAAAGGCATTTGGAAATCTTTTAATCTTTTAATCAGCCTTAAATATTGTACAAAGCCATATTATTTCTCAGCAAGCCCAACAACCTGGTTTTACTCCAACATTGAAGTCATTTGGTTGAGCTAAGTAAACTAGTTGGCTGTTTTAAGGGCCATGCTATAATCATAAAGATAGATAATTACTTTTAAACACTGGAAACTTACCTAGCTAGTTTGAACTAAGACAAACTTTGAGAACAATTGACTCAACTCATCAACTTTTGCTCATCGCACAGTATATGTTCATTGAATGCCATATAAAATGAAATTGACTACAGTACTCAGATTTCTGGTCTCTTTTTCTTGCTTTCTTCCTACAATTATTTTGTCTCCTCTGACCTTTCATTACAGCTGGATCTTATTTACATATTGTGAAACTTGAACTAAAAACAAAAGGGAGTATCTCTTTTCACACAAAAAGTTTTTTGCTTCTTCCAGGAGCAGAATATTTAGGAACATTAAAACTCCAAAGAAAAGGTACACATTAGCAAAAAGATTATATTTCCCAAGTAAATTTGGGATACTGTTTTTTTTTAAAGTTAAAAAAAAATTTAATCTCGTACAGAAACTTTAAATTACCTTGATTTCCTGAATGTATCTTTTCTTTCTTTCTAGCAGTAGTTTTTCCACATTCAGTCATTTATTATGACTATCTAGAAAATAGATTGATTGAAACAAATATGAAAATAATGAAATCTACAAATCAATTGTTTAAATTAAAGTAGATTCAATATTGCTATTGTAGTAGCATGACTATTCTTTTCTGGTGTGTTTCCTAAATGAGAATAGAAAGGAGATTTATAGCTGACACTCCTTGAACATTCCTGGATGTCCTATGTGTAAATTTTATCCATCATGTGTAGTCCCAAGAAAAAAAATACTTTGAGGATAGCTTCAGTATACCATAGGATTCTTACTTGAGCAACCTCAGAATTGTTAGTTTATTATAATCTTTTTTAAATATAAAATTAAATTATTTGCCTTACTGGAAAGAAGTAATGAAATATAACTCAGTAAACTGCCTATTTTCATCTTATTTATTTTCTCACTAGGTCTATATTTGACTCTGATGAAGGATTCTCACATTTATAGAGTATCTGTGAAGATTAGACCAAGTGATATACATGATTCACTTCATTCCTTCCATCAGCAGCATGGCTTTCAAAATGTTGTAGATCAAACTAAACCTCACTGTTCTGGACACTGCTTATTCCAAAAAACTGATGTCTGAACTTTAAAAATTAATAATTTATAATTTTAAAAATGAGATATAGAACTTTAAGCTAGTTAAGAAAAATAATTTGTCCTAAGACCAGCATCATAAACATCACCAGGGAAAGTTTTAGAAATGCACATTTTGAGGCCTGTCAGACATTGTGAATTGGAATATGTGGAAGTGGAGCCAAAAAACTTATGTTTTAGCAAGGCCTCTAGAAAATTATGATGCATACTGAAGTTTTAGAACCACTGCTCTAAGCATGTCTCACCTTAATAATGTAACAAAGTTGTTAGTAGTCATTCGCTGGAGTTTCAAAGATAGTCTTTGCTATTTATGTTTATTTAATCAAAAGAGAGCATTGTAATAATTGTTAGAAGGAAATTGTATTAAATTTACATAGTCAGGTAACAAATATATTAATATAAATCACAAATTATTCTGCTATGTTAATAAAAGTATGTCCATATAATTAAGTAAAGCACTATACTAAATTATTTTTCACAAAGAATCACTGTGCATGTAAGAAATGTATACATATTTAGATTTAGCTACCCTTTTTTTATATGTATTTAAACATCATTGCCTGTTAGCAATAACTTTTTAAGGTCATTTTTTCCCCTGAAGTTAAAAAGTGAACATGCACCTCATCAACAAGCTCTCTCAACTACAGAACCCACTGTTTATGACACCATTTTTGCAACTTAGCAGTCTTTGAAGGATCTTTATGATTTGAATGTTATCTTCAGAGTGTCAAGAAAAATATCACAACTGTGTGATTTTTTTCATATGCATTTACAACTTTCAGAGTTAAGAAAATATTTAGAGGTTAAAAATAAAAGTCATTTAAAGAGAGCAGCTAGATCAAACTAAACCTCACTATTCTGGACACTGCTTATTCCAAAAAACTGATATCTGAATTTTATAAATTAATAATGTATGATTATTAATTTATTAATAATAATTAATAATTATTTTCATAAGAAAATGAGATGTCAAACTTTAAGCTAATTAAGAACAATAATTTAAAACTTTTAATAGCATCTCTTTGCCATTGATAATGAATAATCTTTTGATAATGAATTCTTGCTATTTGCACATTAACTGTCACACATAACCTTTATTCATATTGTACTAATACATGTGATTGAAAAGGCTGTGTTCTTAAAACCATTCTTCTGTTTGGATTTTCTATCAATTTACATAGGTATTTTTCTCTTGTTTCATCCTAAATTAAGTTTTATTCTTTTTGCTCTTTGCCTTCTAGTTGTGCCTCCCCACTTAAAGCTTTGCACTCTGCTCTTGCTCTCTTGTCCATCTTCCAATCCCACCTCATTAGGCTGGTTTTCCTTAATGTAGATTGCACTATTTCCATGTACTGCTTCCTGCCCTGCAATTACCAATGCTCTCAAACTAGGGTTTTAGCTCTCCATTCATTATGCCTTCATCTTTGGATAGGCAACAACTGTTTCTAGGTGGTTTGTGGATTTTCGTATTATTCCTGTTCTCTGGTATGATCAAACTTGTAAAGTGGTAAGTTGAATTGCAAAGTAGAAACACATAAAAGATTGATGTGTATCGAATACCTACCATGTGCTAGGTGACTTACTTAATTTAGTTCTCAACCCTCTTAAACAATATAGATATGTTTTATTATTATCTATATTTTACTTATAAGTACACTACAGTTCAGAAAAGTTAAATATTTTCTTCTAGCTCACAGAGCACCCAAGTAAAGCCAGGTTTCAAATCTAAATAGGTTCATTTATCGATTCATTTCCTTATTCAACAAACATTTATTGAGTACATACTATGTGATGGTCATGGCCCTAGGTTCTGTGGCAGATCCAACATCCACTCTCTTGGACATTAGCTATGTCTGACTTCACAGATGGTGATCTTTCTGCTACACCAGACAGCTTAAGAAGAACAGAAAATAAAAACAGGAAAAAAAGGTGTTCTGTTGTTTTCTGGAATAGACACAGTTGCTACCCATGTAAGAAAGACTGTATTTGTAAGAATACCCTATTGTATGTAGTGCTGTAGAGAATTTTGACATTCTGCTTCTCCCACCATGTCACTACTATTAGCACTAATGCCTTTCAATGGTATCACTACAATATATATTTTTCTTTTATGTTCTAAAATACACAAAATCTGTGTTTGTAGGCTCAAATTCTCTAGAAGATTTTAAGACAGAATTAATGATCCTTCCAGGAGTATGTTTTTAAAAAGATGAAAAACTCATATAAAGAATATACACATTCATCAATCCACCCATTCATACATTTTTTATACCCTGAAAAATATTTATGATGGCTTACCCAAATAAACACAACAGAATTTTTTTGAAATACCAAGGTTAAATATAGGACAAGAGAAAATAAAATGAAACTAGGTTGTGTTTAATAAGCCTACTGAAAGATATCCATAGATTTTTCTGTTTACCAGGGTAACTTGATTCATGAGCATCATAATTTAAACTAGTAGCACAGAAGAATATTCATATCTTGTTATGACACTTTAAAGGAAATTTCGCCTGTATGTATTTCTAAGGAGGATCACAGTATAACATGGTGAACAATGACTTCAAGTAATGCATAATGTAAATAAGAATTTCACTGAGCAATTTTATTAGATCCAATTGCATATCAAAATAACCAAAGTTCAATAAGATAATTCTATGAAAAATAAAAATAGATATTCCAGGCAGATCACTCTTCAGTGACCTCAGGACAAAACATGGTATATTTTTATAGAATTTAGAAAAATTAATGAATTGCAATTGTTAGGCAATTTTTATTGTGCTAGTCTGGGAATACATCATTTTATGTGGATCTCTGTAGTCATATTTCTCTTTGTTTCAGTAAAATACCTGAGGTTAGATATTTTATAAAGAAAAGAAGTTTGTAGTTCATAGTTTTGGAGGCTCAAAGCCCAAAATTGGACGGCCCTGTCTGTTTAGCCTCTGATGAGGCCTCCCTTGACTGCATCAAAACACAGAAGAGGAGTATAAACTTCTATAAACTGCTGTTTATAGAAGGGATCACACAGCAAAACTGAAAGCCATAAAGGCAGTGGTCAAGCTCAGTCTTATTCATAACTAATTTTCTCAAGAAACAACTCCAGGAAACTAGGATTAATCCATCCTGAAACAGTACCCCCCAGTGATCTAATTTCCTCACACTGAATACCACATCTTAAATTTTGACTGACTTTAAAATTCTGAATCTTCCTGGGGGCGGGGGGTGGGGGGAGTCCAAAGCAATCTCCAAACTTATCAAATGTCAGCTACTGCTTATATGGATGACTTTTTCAAGTACATAGTGAAGTATTTATCCAGACAGCTCCTTTTATATTATTCTCATTCTTATTATGCTTGATTTGGAGGCTCTAAGATTTTAGATATTATAAGCCTTAATAAAGCATTTTATGGCACAGAAATAGTGTTCCTTCTCAGGAAGACTCAAAATCATAATAGATATTACCAACACAACATTTAGATAGTACTAGCTTAACACAAACTTAACTGATGGCAACTCACTTTCAAACTTAAGAATTTAAGGTTTCTAGACTGGGATATAGCTTAGAATAGAGCACTTGCCTAGCACATATAAGGTACTGGATTCTATTCAGTGCCACATAAAAATAAATAAATAAAATAAAGGTATTGTGAACATGTGCAACCAAAAAAAAAAAAAAAACTTTATAAAAAAAAAAGAATTTAAAGTTTTCTTTTCTGTTGCCTGATGGCCTCTCTATTTAAACAGGTTTTGTTGAGAAGTATTCTTTGTTAGTTTTCTTTTAAAATTTCTGCTGTTGTTAAATACTGCACATGCTGGGATTTGGTAAACCAGTAGATTGTATCAATTTTAGTAGTCCTATATCCTATACAATTTTAAGGGATGCGGGCTGGGGATGGCTCAAGTGTAGCATGCTCCTCTAGCATGCGTGAGGCACTGGGTTCAATTTTTAGCACCACATAAATGTAAAATAAAGATATTGTGTCCACCTGAAAAAAAACTAAAAAACAATAATATTTGAAAAAAAAATTTAAGGGGTGAACTAATAATTTATGTGTTCTAAAAGTTTGTTTATAACATCAATTAGCATCTAATACATATTTGCATTTTCACTGCTTTATCAAGTCCTCAAGTTTTGCCCAGAAAATTTTTTTATGAGAGCTACAATCTTATTTAGAACTGTCACTCTGTGTCTAATGAATATTAAAATATCAATATATTCCTTGGGGCTGGGGATGTGGCTCAAGTGGTAGCATGCTCGCCTGGCATGCGTGCGGCCCGGGTTCGATCCTCAGCACCACATACAAAAACAAAGACGTTGTGCCCGCCAAAAACTAAAAAATAAATATTAAAAGAATTCTCTCTCTCTCTCTCTCTCTCTCTCTCTCTCTCTCTCTCTCTCTAAAAAAATATTCCTATATAGAGATATAAAATATCTCTATATTCCTTTATTTACTGGAAAACTTTATTTTGCAAGCTTTGTTCCTTTGTTGCTTTCAATTATTGTAAATTGTTCCACTTATATAAAACAAGACTAGAAATGGATTAAGTCATGTTTTTGGCCCCCTACATTTAGCCTAAAATGTATCTTTACCATTGTAGTACAACATATAGGTGTACTTCATTTTATGGAGCTTCAATTTATTGTGCTGCATGAATTATTTGTTTTACAAATTGAAGATTTGTGGCAACTCTGCCTCAAGCAAGTCTACTAGCAGCATTTTTCTAATAGCATGTGTTCACTTCATATCTGTGTCACATTTTGGGAATTCTTGCAATTATCCAAACTTTTTTTATTATTATTATACCTATTGATCAGACAGCAGCCATCAATATCAATGCAACACCCTTAACCAGCAAAACATTCAGATGATCATTAGCATTTTTAGCAAGAAAATATTTTTGAATTATATACTGTTTTAGATGTAAGGCTATTTATACTTAATAGATAATAGGATAGTGTAAACCTACTTTCATATGTACTAACAAACCAAAAACTTTGTGTGATTTTATTAAGATATTTACTTTATTGCAGTTATCTGGCACAAATCTGGACTGTCTCCCAGGTGTGCCTTTATACCTGTCCTTAGAAAATGTAATTTTCCTTTCTCCTTCACTGGCTTCTTCCAGGTTTACCTTATCCTTATCTTTAAAATGTACTGTCCTAAATTTCCTAATATATACAGCCTATAATTTCATTAATTCTTTTAAAAAAACCAGATGGTTAATTTATATTGATATCAATGATAAATGGAGAGTTTTTCTTCGAGCCTGCACATGGGTAAAGTTGACTTGATAACTTCTTGTCTCTTTAAATTATATTATAAAATCATAGAAGTAGGAGGGGTATAAGATGATCTCAGGTTTTCATGGACTAATTATTTCTAGAGTACTAGGCAAAGAAAAATGCCCCCCTTTCTTACCCTGTAAAAATCTATTGAACTATTAATAACACTCTGAGACTTCATTTTTGGAATTTAGTTATTAAGCAAAATGTGATTTCTATCAAATACTATTGAAACCAAAGGAATATGATAAGACTGCTACTATAAAAGTTATCTCGTTTTTTGGGGGGAGGGGTGGGTTCTTACCCTTAATTCAGTGATCCTGAAAAAAATACAGATGTTTGAGAAATTACAAAGTATGGTTTATAAAAAGCCTGGGTTATTGGCTGAGGTTGTGGCTCAGTGGTAGTGCACTTGCCTGGCATGTGTGAGGCAATTGGGTTCGATTATTAGCACCACATTAAATAAATAAATAAATAAATGAATAAATAAATATCTGCCAACAATTAAATATATATATATATATATATATATATATATATATATGTATATAAAAGAAAGCCTGGGTTATAATTATCTTTTAGTGAATTTACTACTCTGCCTTCCTTCTTTTTTGGCTAATTTCACTCAGTTTTCTATTTAATCTTTAATTACAGGCCACAAAAGAAGTAATAGAACGGGAAGCGCCAGGGATGGCCCTGGCAATGCTGATGGGATCACTTAATGTTACACCTCTGGGCATGCTCTCTAGGTAAGAAAGTAACCAATATGTTACAAAGAAAGTTAATTCCAGACCACTATGCAGTTTAACCCAACTGATAAGTATAAGAAACTTCAGTCACAACACTTAAGTTCACACCTTCTTCCTGGTTTAAGTTTTAGTATGTTGTCTAGCTAGATCTTGGCCATTTTCAATTTCTGGGTTTTGGTTTTGTTTGGGTTTTTAAAATTTTTTTTTATTTTTATTTCTTTTCTTATTTTTTGCATATTATGTTAAAACCTTTAGAGAATATTGATTACAATCATGAAAGAAAAATTCAATTCATGTTTATAATCTCTTGGCAATTTGGTATATTTAAATTATTATATTAATAATATATACTTTCATTAAATTATATACTTTAAATTGTACCTTTGTTGACATCCATCTTCAATCTGATGACTGAGTTGTTACTATTTTAGCAACTCTTAGATTAAAAAAATCTCCTAAGTGAGTATAATATACATCATTTAAGATGGAACTGTCAGCTTAGTCAGAATCTGTTGATTTAATGACCATTGATTAATAAACACTTGATCTCAGAGCAACCATGAAATGCACAGCAACTTTATGATTTCAGAATTTCTTAATCATTTATAGCCATTTACATCCTGTATGCAGTATGAATGTAAAGGTAAATGTATCCATTTAATTGTATGGGATGTGATTCATGATGTTCTTTTGGTTACTTAATTTATATTCCATCAATGTCAGCTGCTACAGGAGAATGTAAATGGTGCATTAATTACTATATTCTCTTTACTTCACATGTACTATATAACATTAAATTTAGTAAGAAAAACTCAAGAGTTAATATAGCATTGTAGAGATTTTATATGTAAAAGTCCATGCCAGAGTTTAAGGAATTCAAGTTAATTCTTTTATGTCTTTTTTTAAAAACCCTTACTGATATTACCTATACCTCTGTAGTCCAGGGTTATATTTGATCTCTTTTTTCCTATGTAATTAAGTAGAGGTTTTGGAACATAAAAAGAACTTTTACTGGTATATAAGATATAATCAAGAAATAATTAATCTTCATCTCTTATTAATTTTTTATTATAACATTTTAATTCAGGAGGCATAATAATATACTTATTTGCCAGGTCCCATAATAAACATGAGGGATTATAAGGATAGAAAGAAAAATAAGACATGATCCTTACCTTAAAGTAAACAGTTTAACTGAGGATCCAACAGTTTAACTGAAGAAATTTTTATTCACAACTGTTAAGATAAACCTTGAACATAAGGATAGCTTTCTTGATATAGTATAGAATTAACAACTGGTTTTTTTTCTTATTGAAAGGCTTTTCTGGGTTAGTCTCTCCCCTTTCTATAGCCCCATAATTACTGAGCACTACCCTGCTGAATGTGAAAAGTTAATTGGCAGGAGCTACTTCTAAGTATTTTGGAATAAATCAATCATCTTTTTCCTGAAGGTTTTGAAAATTTATATATGTATACATAAAACTTATGTATACATATATATTTAATAATATGTATTTATATATATACATATTTAATAATAAGTATTTTTAAAATATATATGTATACACACACACATACACACACATACACACTTTCTCTTCTTCTGGCTTTTCTTTCTGTTCATTGCTGATTTATCTGAGAGGGATAGTAATCTACATTGGCTATGAAAAAAGTAACTGTGAAATATTTCCCTGAACTTTTTGTACTTTTTTGTACTTTTGCACACATGAACCTTCAGGAGTTAGTTTGGGACTTGAGGAGTGACATACTTATGTTTTAAAGGTATTTCATATATTTCTTTGAGTGTGTTCTCTATATTCACAACTCACAGATGTTTCCAGGACTTGAGTTACTTTATACACAGAATTAAGGTATCCAGATTCTGTAATTCTCTCCTCTCCAAGAATTTTACTTCACACACAAGCTTCTAGGGACCCTCCTTCCCATTTACTCTGAATAAAACACATTTCTTGCAGAGCCTTAATATACTTTGTTTTCATGTTCTTCTGTACAATTGGAACACTTTTGGGACAAAAGGACAAACGATTTCAAAAAAGAAAAAACTAAGATTTTCACCCCAGCTCTGTAGATAGTAGGGACCCATTTTCAGTTTCCACTAGCCAGAGAGATCAGTATTTTCTCGGGGATTTAAGTATTCACACCATCATCATCATAGTATTGCAGCTCCAAACTCAGACTAGCCTCATTAAGGATTGTTATTCAGGTTTTGACTTCAGTCTCAAATCTTCCTATTATTCACATACAGAGTTGTTAGGTAGTGACTCTGCATGTAAGGCAGAATACTGTGTATCTGCCAACAATCAGTAAGAAATGCTGTTTTTAACTTCTTGGCCAATACCACAAGATCCAAGAGCAACAACTTTATCCTTAAGGTCAGATACTTGAGTTCATATCTAGTATTACCTAATATTTAGTGCCACCTTTGGCAAGTTATTTAGCTAAATCTAGCACTTTCTGTACCAGTAGCTAATTACACTGCTTGCAAAATAGCCGCATATAATCCCGTGAGTCTGTCATTTATGCTTATTCATTTTAAAAAATCAAGTATTTTTTTTCTTTCTAAACTAATAATACTAGCGCAACCACTGTGGCTATAAATTAAGCTTGATTTATCCTGGGTTTTATTCTCAGTTTTGTCACTAACTTAATTTCTGATCTCTACTTAATTTTTCAGGGACATCACATAACTTATAGATATGAAATAATGTCTTACTTACATAGGTTGATTCACTGAAACATATCTAAATTATAAAAAGAAAAACTGAGTGCTAGTGTTTTATTTTATAGAAGCATTTACCATCATAATCCTAACCCCATCTTTCAATTGTGTTTTAAATGTTTGGTTCATTTAGATGAGGTACTTAATTGGTTTTTTAAATATATGAAATAGAATAGGACCAATCTATTTTTGTTATGATTTATCCTATTACCTGCCATAATTTCCAATTTGGTCTTTATGCTTTATCTTGTTAGAATAAAATTTAAAAATTCTTAACGAATACATTTTCTGTTTGGGAAGAGGAGGTAATTTTTTCCCTTTGATGTTAAAAATAGATTTATGCTAATATTGGTTTAAAATAATTTTTCCTAAGGGCAAAAAATTACTAAACTTAAATTTTGATATCTGAATTAACTTATCTTACTATTTATTGTTAAAACAACATGTGTCACTTAAAATAATTTACATTAGTAGTACTCTTATTGTGAAGAAGTACTTATTGTGATGGTACTAAAAGAAATACAGGATTTGAATGACACAATAAACCAAGTAGATTTAATGCATGTGAAAAGAAGATGGTTGAGTCGTGAGCATCAGCAATGTGTCCAACTGTACAACAGTTGAACTGGCAAAATATTTCTGAAGTAACTATTTTGGAATTTAGGAATGTATTCAAAAGCTTGCAGATTTCAGGGGAAGTTTGATGGCAAATTTTATTTAATTTTGATCACTTTCACCCTAATTTAGGACTTGCTATCTCCCAACCCCCTAGAACCACAGCAGGCTAGTGTCCCTAGGACAGCTTATAGAAGCCTTTAGATCATAACAGCCTAAATGTCTTTAATCAAAAAAGTTTACAAGAGACAACTAAGTATATATATTATTGAAAGTTTTAAGACAGCATACTAATATGATACTTATAAACCTATGATACTTTTAAACATATATGTACTTAATAACAGGCAATTCAAATAGATGAAGCAAAGACTGACAAAATTAAAGGAATGCTATGCAATAATAATTAAAGAATTTAATACTTAAGATTCAATAATGGAGAGATAACTAGACAATAAACTAAAGAAATACAGGATTTGAACAATACAATAAACCAAGTAGATCTAATGCATGTATATAAAATACCTAAGCAGCAGAATATTCACCTTCTCAGGTACACATGGGATATTCTTTAAGTTAGATCAAGTGTTAGGCAAAAACTACACTCTTAATCAATGGGTTTAGGAGGAAATCATAAGAGAAGTTAAAAAATACTTAAAGGTGAATTAAAACAAAAGCATCCCATACTGAAATTTATTGTATACAGAAAAGCAGTGCTGTTGTAACTGTGAATACTTATATTAAAAATTAAAGATCTCAAAAAACTTTACAACTTAGGGTACTAAAAGAAAAAATTAATTGCAAAGCTAGCAGGAATAAGAAAATAACAAAGATTAGAGCAGAAATAAATGAAACAGAAAGTAGAAAAGCAATACAGAAACTCGTCTAAACCAAAAGCTATTTCTTCACAAAGTTCAACAAAACTGACTTTAGCTACATTGATGAAAGAGAAAGAGAGAGATGACTCAAATTGATTAAATTGGGAATGAAATGGAGTTATTACTACTGATTCCACAGAAATAAAAAAGACTATTAAAAAAATAAACAACTGTATGCCAACAAATTGAATAACCCAAATGAAATGGACAAATTTCTAGAAACATAAATCATACCAAGACTAAATCAAAAAGATATAGAACGTCTAAATAAATTTATTCCTAGTATGGAGATTAAATAAGTAATCAAAAGCCTCCTTACATGTAAAATATGGGGATACACGCACACACACACAACCTATATGGCTTCACTAGGAAATTCTTTTTTTTTCCCCCTCAATATTGAGAATTGAACCCAGGGTCGCTCTATTTCTGAGCTTCATCCCCAGCCCTTTTTTATTTTTTATTTTGAGACAGGGTCTCACCAAGTTGCCCAGGCTACCTTGAACTTGCCATCTTCCTGTCTCAGTCTCACAGGGCGGTCAGATTGCAGATGTACACCACTACACATGGCTTCAATAGAAAATATTACAAAGCTTTTAAAGAAGAATTAACACCAGTTCCTCCCAAATTCTTCCAACAATAAAAAAATTTAAGAGGAGGTAACACTTCCTAATTTATTCTATGAAGCCATATCACTGATCTGATAGAAACCAAAGGCAGAAAGAGAAACCAAAAGAAAACTACAGACCAGTATCCCTTATAAATATTGATGCCAGAGGCTTAATAAAATAACAGCATAACAAATTCAGCAGCATATTAAAAATCATTATACACCATGACCAGATGTAGCTTATCCCTGGAATGCAAGGATAGTTCCATAAAATATATGAAAATAAATCAATATAATATAGCACAATAGCTGGATGAAGGGGAAAAAACTGACCTGATTATTTCAGTTGATGTAGAAAATCTGAATTTGACAGAATTCGATACACTTTCATAATTAAAAACACTCCACAAACTAGGAATACAGGAAACTTACCTTATCATGAACAAGGCCTTATATGAAAAAGCTGAAACAGACATTGTACTCACTGATGAAGTTCTAAAAGGTTGTCTCTAAAATCAGTAACAGGTAAGGAGGCCTGTGTTTTCTGTTTCCATTCAACATAGTGTTGGAACTTCTAACCAGAGCAATTAGGCAAGAAAGAGAAACTTAAAATAGACAAATTAGAAAGAGATACCAAAAGTGCCTTTGTAGCAATGATTTGTGTAAAAAACCCTAAAGATTCCACTATATCTATTAGAACTAATAACTGAATTCAACAAAGTTCCAGGATACAAAATCAACATATAAAACCAGTTGTGATTCTTTATACCAACATCTAATGACAAACAAAAGTAAGAAAATAGTTGCAAAATACAGCATCCATTCATGTTAAACACTAGAAAAACTAGGGATACATCTAAAACTTGTAAAAGCTATATATGTTAAACCCAAGGCCAACATCATTCTAAATGGAAAAAAAAAAAAAAATGTAAGCATTTCCTCCAAAACCTGGAACAAGACAAGGATGCGCTCTTTCACCACTTCTATTCAGCAAAGTCCTTGAAACTCTAGCTAGACAGTTAGAGAAAAGAAATAAATTAAAGAGACATGAATATTAAAAGAAGAGCTTAAACTATCCCTGTTTGCCAATGACATGATCCTATATATAGAAGACCAAAAAAAAAAAAAAAAAAAAAAAAACCTCCACCAGAAAACTTCTAGAACTCATAAATGAATTCTGCAATATAGCAGTATATAAAATTAACAACCATAAATCAGTTGCATTACTATACACCAATGATAAATGTACTCAAAGAGGAATTAGGAAAACTACCCCATACATGATAGCCTCAAAAAAAAAAAAAAAAAAGAAACAATATTTGGGAATCAATCTAACAAAAGACCTCTACAGGGGCTGGCATTGTGGCTCAGTGGTGGAGAGCTCACCTAGTGTGTGTGAGGCCCTGGGTTCCATCCTCAGCACTACATAAAAAAATAAATAAATAAAATAAAGATAGTTTTAAGAAATTTAAAAAGATCTCTACAATGAAAACTGCAGAACACTAAATAAAGAAATTGAAGAAGATCTTAGAAGATGGAATGTTCTCCCATGCTCCTGCATAGGCGAATTAATATTGTCAATGGCAATAAGGGGCTGGGGTTGTGGCTCAGTGGTAGAGTGCTTGCCTAGCATGTGTGATGCCCTGGGTTCAATCCTCAGCACCACATAAAAATAAATATATAAAACAAAGGTATTATGTCCAACTACAACTAAAAAAATAATAAATATTTTTTAAATGGCAATACTACCAAAAGCACTATGCAGATTTAATGTAATTCCTATTAAAATTCTAATGATATTCTTCATAGAAATAGAAAAGCAGTCATGAAATTCATTTGGAAAAATAAGAGACCCAGAATAGCTAAAGCAATCCTTAGCGAGAAAAGTAAAACAGGAGGCATTACAATACAGACCTTAAATTATATTACAGAGCTATAGTAACAAAAACAGCTTGGTATATGCACCAAACCGAATGAAGACCAATGGAATAAAATAGAAGATACAGAGAAAAAACCATATAAAACACAGTTATCTCATACTAGACAAGGGCGCCATAAACATACTTTGGAGAAAAGAGCCTCTTCAACAAATGGTGTTGGGAAAACTGGAAATCCATACATAGCAAAATGAAATTTATTCCCTACCCTGCACAAAATTCAACTCAATGTAGATCAAAGACTTAGGCATTAGACCAGAGACCCTGCACCCACTAGAAGAAAGTATAGTCCCAACTCTCCATCATGTCAGCTTAGGAACCAACTTCTTCAACAAGACACCTAAAGTGCAAGAAGTAAAATCTATAATCAATAAATGCGATGGTATCAAACTAAAAAATTTCTTCACAGCAAAGGAAACAATCGAGCATGAAGAGTGAGCCTACAGAATGGGAGAAAATCTTTGCCACCTCAGAAAGAACATTGATCTCCAGGATATATAAAGAACTAAAAGAACTTAACATTAAAAAAAAAATATATATATATAGAGAGAGAGAGATAGATAATCCAGTAAATACATGGGCAAAAGATCAAAACAGACACTTCTCAAGAGAAAAAATACAAATGGTCAACAAATGTATGAAAAAATGTTCAGCCCCTCTAGCAATTAGAGAAATTCAAATTAAAACCACACTGAGATTCCATCTTACTCTTGTCAGAATGGTAATTATCAAGAATATAAATAACAACAAATGTTGGTGAGGATGTGCGGGAGAAAAGGTACTCTTACACATTGCTGATAGGACTAAAAATTGGCCCAACCACTCTGGAAAGCAGTATGGAGATTCCTCAGAAAACTTGGAATGGAACTACCATTTGTCCCAATTATCCCACTTTGGGTATTTAAGCATATACTCAAAGGTCTTAAAAACAGTATACTACAGTGGCACAGCTGTTGGAACCACCCTCCAACAAAGATTTGGGGAATGCACGAGACCAGCTGGTGCTTCCCTTATCTGAGCAAGAGGGTGAGTGTCGCGACCCGGCCCACCACCCAGCCTGGCCAAGAATCACACCGAGTCGAGTTGAGTCAACCATGGAGGTACAGCAATCTCAACTTTATTGTATCAGGGACAAGGTTATATAGTGATAGAAGGAAGGGGTAAGAAGAGACAGTAGCGAGAACCAATAGGGGGCAGTTACATCACTATCACTAAGGGCCTAGGCAGATTTCAGGTTAAACCATTAGGCATTAGGCGGGGCTAAGGTCAAAAGCCCGCAAACGCCAATCCAGCCAGGTCACATATACAGAAATGCTCTGGAAGAACCCATGAGGCCGCCTCAGCCAACACCCAATAATGGCTGCGGTCCCAAAGGAGGTAAAATGTTCCAACACAGCCACATTGAATATTTATAGTAGCTCAATTCACAGTAGCTAAGCTATGGAACCAATCTAGGTGTCCTTCAATAGATGATAAAGACAATGTGTTGTATATACATATTACTCAGCCATAAAAAAGAATGGCTTTATGACTTTTGCTGGTAAATGGATGGACCTGGGGACTATTATGCTAAGAGAAATAAGCCAATTCCCCAAAATGAAAATTTGAATAATCTCTGATATCTGAATGCTGACACCCAACAAAGAGGGGGCTGGGGGCGAAGGTTAGAAATTCATTGAATTAGACACAGGGAATGAAAGAAGACAGGGGGGATAGGAATAGGAAAGACAGTAGTATAAGTAGGACACTACTTTTCTATGTTCATAATGAATACATCACTAGTGAAACTCCACATTATGTATACCCACATGAATGGGATCCTTATTAGAATAAATTATCCTCCATGTATATCTAATATGTCAAAGTTCAATCTACTGTCATATATATCCTTTGTTTTTTTCTTTTTTAAAATATTTATTTTTTAGTCATAGGTGGACACAATATATTTTACTTTTATGTGGTACTGAGGATAAACCCAGTGCCTCATGCATGCCACTCATGTGCTCTACC
Organism: Callospermophilus lateralis; assembly: GCF_048772815.1. Lineage (NCBI taxonomy): Eukaryota > Metazoa > Chordata > Mammalia > Rodentia > Sciuridae > Callospermophilus > Callospermophilus lateralis. Next base: position 64,624,556 of record NC_135307.1, on the reverse strand, counting down.
TCTGAGCCACAACCTCAACCCCTGTCATGTATATCTTTAAAAGTCAATTTCATTTACCATATCATCAGAAAGAATTAAGGACTTAGGAGTTAACTTAAAGAAATTAAACACATATACACTGAAAGCTACAAAACTTGCTGAAAGAAATTAAAGAAGGCCTAAATAAATGGAAGGACATCCATGTATATGGATGACATAATATTGTTAACATGCCATGATACCCATGCAATCTTTGTTAAAACCCAAATGACAGTTTTTGCAGAAATTGAAAAATTTATTTAAAAATATATATGGAATCTCAAGGAATCCAAAATAGTCAAAGCGATCTGAAAAAAAAACAACAAAGTTAGTGAACTCATATTTCCTGATTTCAGACTTACTGCAGAGCTTCAGTAATCAAAACAGTGTGATACTGGCATAAAGTCAGATGCACAGAATACAATTGGCAGTTCATATTTAAACTTTTATATGCAGGGTCAAATTATTTTTAATAAGGTATTAAGACATTTGAATAGCAAAAGGACAGTGTTTTCAACAAATATTTTTGGGAAGATTGAATACTACATGTAAGGGAATGAAAAATTGAACCCTTAATCACTTTGTACAAAAATTAATTCACTATAGATAAAAGTGAAAACTATAAATCTCTTAGAAGAAAACACAAGAGGAAACCTTCATGACATCAGATTTGGCAGTCATGTGATTATTGAATATAACTTCATGAAAGTTAAAAAATCACTGTACATCTAAGGACAGTGTCAACACGTAAAAAGACAACCCACAGAATCAAGAAAATATTTGTAATTCAATATTTAGCAATGAATTAATATTTAAAATATATGTGTCTATACAACCCTTCAATTCAACAACATAAATGGACAGATGCAAGATACAAAACAGCAATAGCTTTTCTATACACCAATAATGAATCTGCTAAGAAACAACCTCATTTGCAATAATCCCTCTCAAAAAAAACTAGGAATAAAACAAATCAAGGTTTTATTGATTTGAAGGAGACAGAAGGACATCTGCAATGAAAACAGTACATTCTAGAAAGAAATCAAACAATGCAAGATGAAAAGACCTCCCATATTCATGGATAAGCAGAATTAATATTGTTAAAATGGACATATTACTAAAAGCAACAGAGAGTCAAAGCAATCCCCATCAAAATACCAATGACATTCTTCACAAAACTAGAAAAAACAATCCCAAAATTCATTTGGAAGAATAAAAGACCTAGAATAGCCAAAGCAATTATAAGCCAAAAAAGCAACGCTAGAGGCATCATAATACCAAATTTCAAATTATACTACAGAGCTAAAGTTACAAAACAGCATGGTATTGGCCTAAAAATACACACATGGGCCAACTGAAATGAATAAAAGACACATAGACAAACCCACACAGAGACAGTCATCTGTTTTTTGACAAAGGTACCAAAAACATACATTACACAGAAGATAGCCTTTTTAGCAAATGTGGTTGGAAAACTGGATGTCCCTTAGAATAACAAGAATAGATCCCTATCTCTTACTCTGCACAAAAGTTAACTCAAAATGGATCAAAGACCTAAGAATTAGAACAGAAACTTTGCAACTCTTATAAGAAAATGTAAGGTCAACACTCCAACATTATAGACACAGACAACAATATCCTCAATAGGACTCCTAAATCTCAGGAAACAATGCCAAGAAATAATAAATGGATAGCATTAAACAAAAAGGTTTGCACAGCAAAGGAAGTAAGAACATGAGGAAAGAACCTACAAAATGGGAGAAAGTCATTGCTATCTACTCTTCTTAGAGGATTAATATTCAGAAGCTAGAAGAACTCAAAAAACACTACCAAAAAAAATAATCAATAAATGGGTAAATGAACTACATTGTATTATGCCCAACAAATACATGGAAACAATATTCAACATCTCTAGCAATTATGAAAATACAAATCAAAGCTACACTGAAATTTCATCTCATTCCAGTTAGAAAAGCACCCATCAAGAATACAAATATTTAATGTTTTGAACAATCAATAAAAAAAATACAAATATTAACAAATGCTGGAGAGGATGGGGTAGGGGAATAATACTTTTACCTTGTTGTTGGAATTGTAAATTAGTATGACTGCTATGCAAAAAGTTAAGGGTCATATGTTTTCTCACATGTGGAAGCTAGTGGGGAAAAGGAAAAGAAAGGGAGGGGTGCATCTCATGAAAATTGAAGGGAGAGAGTAGAAGAAAGAGACTGGAGAATGGAGGAGAGGGAAAATAGAAATATTGTGGAATAATATTAATCAAATTGTCTTATCATATCATATATGAATATGTAACAACAAATCCCACTATTATGTATAATTATAATGCACCAATGAAAAAGTGGGGGGATGAGCAGAGAACTTGAACATATATTTTCTGAAACCGTACAAAGGACACATAAGCATCTAAAAAGATCTTCAACGTCCCCAGTCATTAGGTAATGGAAATAAAAATACAATGGTATACCACTTTACATCCATTAGCATGGTGATATTTGAAAAAAGAAAACAAGTGTTAAAGAAGCTGTGGAGAAATTGTAAATCTTATTTATCACTCATGATAGTGTAAAATGGTATAACAATATGGCATTTCCAAAAACCAAACCAAAAAAGCATTGAATTACCACATGAGCCAGCAATTCCACCTTTTGGAGAATATCCAAGAAAGTTGGAAACAAGTACTCTAATAGATATTTGTACATCAATGTCCATAGCAACATTATTCAAATAAACTAAAAAGTAGAACACAAATGTCCATCAACTGTTTAATGGGTTAAAAGTGTGTGTGTGTGTGTGTGTGTTTGTATGTGTGTGTTTATGGGAGGGGTTGAACTCAGTGGCACTGGACCACTTAGCCCCATCCCCAGCCCTATTTGTGTTTTATGTGGAGACAGGGTGTCACTGAGTTGCTTAGCACCCCACTTTTGCTGAGGCTGGCTTTGAACTCTCAGTTCTCCTGCCTCAGCCTCCTAAGCCACTGGGATTAAAGGCGTGTGCCACCACACCTGAACCCCAGGGCCTTGCACATGCTAAGCGAGCCATCTACCACTGAGCCACAACCCGAGCCCTGTCTTTCATTTCTTTAATCTGTATTTTTCAATTTTAAGCACACACATTCTATATTTTTTTTCTTAGAGTTACACATATGTATTTTATTTTGCTTTGAATCATTATTAAATGGCATTTTTAATTTCAGTGTCCATCACATAGTCATTGCTACTATATATTTCATTGGATATTCATAGTTTAGCTTTCTTACCTGATAGTACTAGTTTTAGGAGGGTTTAATCTTAGGGTTTGTGTGTTTGTTGGTTTTTGTTTGCTTGTTTGGTTTTTGTTTTCTTTTTGCTTGCTTGTTTGCTTTTATTCTTTGGAAATTTCTATATCTGAAAAAGGGCTAGTTTTAGTTCTTCCTTGCTGCAACCTGTGCAGCATCAACAAAAGATCTCGAGTAGGGGCAACTGGAGATGGAGAAAAACACACAAAGAAAACAGAGAGACATTTTTAAGTAAAGCTGTGGCCAGGTGAGACACTGCACTCTGATGGAGGAATAGTGACCCAGAACTAGCTCCACAAGTTTATTATGTAGGGTCACATAATCAGGAAGTTAACTATAGGGCATTATAAATTGTTCAAGGCTTATGAGTTATCTAGAGGCTTCTTTGTGCACTAAAAAGTTACAGAGATAGAAACAATTTTGTGGCTATCCTGCTGTTACAGTGCTAGGAAGCACCCAGGAAGCCAATTGTAGTGGAATGCCTGATAACTGTTAGTTAGCATCAGAGCCAAGTGTCAAGGTTGTTAACATCCTTACCTTTTTGACAAGGATTGTTTCCCAGGCTTGGCTTTTACTGACACTGCAGGATCAGACAATGACCCGGGTCTCATCTGCTCTCCATATTTCCTTTCTTATTTGTATGCCTTTTATTCTCTTCCTTGTGCTGTCTGTTACTTTTGGAACTATGCTGCATAGCCATGATGAGAATGGACATCTGTGCCTATTTCCTGATCTTAGGGGGAATATGTGTAGTCTTTAAAATTAAGTACAATGTTATCTGTACATTCTTTTAATTTAAAAAAAACTATTTTTTTAATATTTTTTAGTTGTCAATGAACCTTTATTTTATTTTTTATATGAGGTGAGAATCAAACCTAGTGCCTCACACATGCAAGGCAAGTGCTCTATCTCGGAGCCACAACCCAGCCCCTACTTTTTAAATTTCTATTGATTCTTTTTAGTTTTAGTTAACACTGGGATACATTTTCACATAATCACAAAAGCATGGACTATAATTGCGTTAATTCAGCTCACAGAACTTCCCCTTCCCCCCCCTCTTCTCCCTCTATTCTACTGATCTTTCTATAATTTGTAGTTGTTGTTTGTTTTATTTTAATTAGTGTCTTGTGGATATGCTTGATATTGAGATTCACTGTACTATATTCATGTATGTACATACAAAATATCAGTCAGATTCACTCAACTGGTCTCCCTCTATTCTGTACCACCTTCTTCTCCCTCAATCCCTTTTATCTACTCGACTGATCTCCACTCTTTTTTTTTCTTTCATTCTGTACTCTCTATTTTCTTCTCTTGTTTTTTTTTTTAATTAGTTTCCACATATCACAGATAACATTTGACCTTTGAATTTGGGGGACTGTCTTATTTTACTTAACATGCTAGTCTCTAGTTTCTTCTATTTACTGCCAAATGCTATAATTTCATTCTTTATGGATGAATAATGCTACCTTATGTACATATACCGCATTTTCTTTTTCCATTCTTCTGTAGAAGGGCACCTAGTTTGGTTCCATAGCTTGGCTATTGTGAATTGTACTGCTATAAACATTCAAGTGGTTGCATCCCTGTAGTATGCTGACTTAAAACTCTTTGAATATATACCAAGGAGTGGGATAGCTGGGTCATATGGTAGTTCCATTCCTAGTGTTTGGGGGAAATCTTCATATTGCCTCGCTTTCTGAAGTGATTATATTAAATTGCAGTACCACCAACAATGTGTAAGTGTGTCTTTTTCCTCACATCCTCCCCAACATTCATTATTATTTGTTTTTTTCATAATTGCCATTCTGCCTGCAGGGAGATGAAATATCAGTGCATATTTGATTTGCATTTTCCTGATTACTATAGATGATGAACATTTTTTCATCTATTTGTTGATCATTTGTATCTCTTCTTTTCAGAAGTGTCTGTTTAGTTCTTTTGCCCATTTAGTATTGGGTTATTTGTTTTTTGTTTTTTTGTTTTTTTTTTAATTTCTTCATTTGTTTGTTTTGCTTTGTTTGGTTTTATGGTTTGGTTTGGGTTTTGGTACTAAGAGTTCTTTGTATGTTCTGGATGTTAATGCTCTACATGTGGAGCCAGTGGTGAAGACTTTGGCCCATACCGTAGTCTCTCTCTTCATACTCCTAATTGTTTCCTTTGCTGTGCAGAAGCTTTTAAATTTGATACCATCCATTTATTTTTTTTAAATTTTACTTCTTGTACTTTAGGAATGTTATTAAGGAAGTCAGTTCGTATGCTGACGTGGTACAATGTTCAGTCTACATTTCTTCTAGTACTTGCTGAGTTTCTGGTCCAATTTCTCATTGAGTTGCTTTTGTGCAGGTTGAGACAGGTGTCAAATTTAATTCTTCTACATATGGATTTTCATTGTTCTCAGCAACATTTGTTTAAAAGGTTATCTTTCCCAACATATCTTTTTGGCACCTTTGTCTAGTATCAGAAAATTTTATTTATGTGGGTTTGTCTCTGTATCTTCTATTCTATTCCATTGGGTTTCATGCCTATTTTGGTGCCAATAACATGCTGGTTTTGTTGATATAGCTCTGTAGCATAATTTGAGGTCTGGTATTATGATGCCTCCAGCATAAATTTTTTTTATTATTATTAGTTGTTCAAAACATTACTTAGCTCTTGACATATCATATTTCATACATTTGATTCAAGTGGGTTATGAACTCCCATTACCGCCCCCCCATACAGATTGCAGAATCACATCGGTTACACATCTATGTTTTTACATACTCCAGGATTGCTTTGGCTAGGTCTCTTATTTTTCCAAATGAATTTCAGAACTACTTTTTATAGTTCTGTGAAGAATGTCATTGGTATTTTGATGGGGATGGCATTGAATCTGTATTACACTTTTGGGAGTATCACAGTTCAGTTAATATTAATTCTGCCTGTCCAAGAACATGAGAGGTCTTTGCATCTTCTAAGATCTTCAATTTCTCTCTTCAGTGTTCTATATTTTTCATTGTAGAGGTCCTTTGACTCTTGTTAGATTGATGCCCAAATATATTCTTTTCTTTTTCTATCTTTTATCTTTTTTTCTTGAGGTTATTGTGAATGAAATCATTTTTGTAATTTCTTTTTCAACAGATTCATTACTGGAGTATAGGAACATGATTGATTGATGAGTGCGATCATGTTTCCTATTAGTTTGCTTAATTATTTTATGAGCTCTTGAAGTCTATTAAATATAGGATCATTTTATCAGCCAAAGATAATTTGAGCTCTTCTTTCCTATGCATATCCCTTCAATTTATTTCTCTTGCATGATTGCTCTGGCTAGAGTTTCAACATGTATGTTGAATAAAAGTTTTGGTGAAAGTGGGCATCCTGGTCTTGTTCCTATTTTTAGAGGAGATGCTTTCAGTTTTTCTTTATTTGACATCATGTTGACCTTGGATTTGTCATATGTATCTATATAATATTGATATAAGTTTTTTCTATCCCTAGTTTTTCTTGCGTGTTAAACATGAGTGAGTGTTGTACTTTGTCAAATGTTTTTTCTGCATTTTTTGAGATAATTATGTGATTCTTGTCATTTGCTCTATTTATGTAGTGAATTACATTTATTAATTTTTATATGTTGAACCAGCCTTGCATCCCTGGAATGAAACCTACTTTCTCATTCTTCATTTTTATTGAGCTTTTTTTCAAACTGAGGAAGTACATCCTACACACTATTCCTTATTTTCTGAAACTTTTTAAGGGATTTTTACATTGGCAGACATTAGAAATATTGGTGTGTAGTTTTATTTTTGTGCTCTATGTGATTTTAGTGTCAAATTACTGACTTATAAACTATATGGACTATATAAAATAAATTAGTAAATGTTTTCTCATATTTTGTTTCAATTTTTACTTTAAATATTTCATAAAATTTGCTAGCAAAGCCAACTGGCCTGGAGATTTATTTTCCAGTAGAAATTGATTTATTGGAAATTTAAACTACTTATTTTTTAATTTCATTTTGACATTTTATACTTTTTTAGGAATTTGTCCATTTAAGTTATCTAATTTATGTATTAAAAGTTGCTTGTAGTATCCTATTATTATCATTTTTTTTTACTTCAAGGTCTATATTAACATCACTGTTTACTCTTAAATTGGTAATTTCTATATTCTCTTTTTCAATACTAGACTATTTCAGTTTTATTGATTCTTTTTTAATAACCAGATTTTATTTCATTAATTTTTCTCTTTAATTTTCATTTAAAATTTCATTGGATTTTTGCTCTTATCTTTATTATTTCATTCATTCTGCTTGGTTCATGTTTGTTTTGCTCTGTATCTACATACTTGAAGTGGGAATTTATATTTGTGATTTGGACTTTTCTAGTGTAAGCATGAGAAGTACTGCTTTGGGTACATCATAAATTTGATATGTTGTCTTTGCATTTTCATTCATTTTAATATTTTTCATTTCTTTTGAGCCTTCCTCGTTAATTCATGGATTATTCTAAAGTTTATGGTTTAGTTTCCAGGTTTATATAATTTTCCTATTTATCATTAAGTTTTTTACTTCTTACTTGATTCCACTGTGATTAGAGAAGACAATCTGTTTGATTTCAGATCTTTTAAACTTATTGTGATCCAGCTAAGCGTGTTGGTACGCTCCTATAATTCCAGTAACTTGAAAGGCTGAGGCAAGAGGATAGCAAGTTCAAGGTCAATGTTAGCAACTTAGTGAGTCACTCTTCACAAATTTTTTTTTCTTTTAAGTAAGACTAGAATGTTGCTCAGTGGAAGATGGCCCTTGGGTTCAACCTCCCTTACCTCAAAAAAAAATAATAATAATAATAAATTAAATTTTTTAAATTAATAATAAATTAATATATATATAGGTCCAAGACATTATTTTTCTGAACATTCCATGGCCATAAGAATGTATATTTTTTAATCCAGTGGAATGTTCATAAATTCTATCCTAATGATTAGCGGTGGTTTTTAGTTCTCTGTCCTTTTAGATTACTTTCCAGGTATGTTACATACCTGAAAAAAATCACTTTTATGCAAATAAACAACAATATAGGTATTTTCCCAATTGAAAACGTAGGTCCAAACAAAAATCTATCAATGTACTAAAAGACAGGAAGATCCTTAAATGCATACACTTTAGTAAAAGAAGGTAATCTGAAAATTATTCCTAAAATATGATTCCAATTTTACAACATTCTGGAAAAAGTAAAACTATCAGGAAAGTAAAGTGATCAGTGGCAACCAGTGCTTTTGTGGAAAAGGTAGATAGATGAATAGGTGGTGCTTAGCAGATATTTAGAGCACTTAACACTATTTTCTATGGTACTAAGAAGTAGAAACATGGAAGCATGACATTAGACATCTGTCAAAACTGGGAAAAAATTTCACATATGCAGATTATGGCTAACAGATCCCAGGAAGGAATGCAAATTCTAAGTGGAAAATCTAAATAGACTACAAAACCAAATGAAATAACCCAGTGGAAAGTGGTACAGGAAAAGGTCTGACTTCACTGTCCTTATTTTATTTTATTTATTTATTATTTATTTGTTTTATTATTCTAATTTGTTGTATATAATGCAGAATGCATTACAATTTATATTACACATATAGAACACAATTTTTCATATTTCTGGTTGTATATAAATTATATTCACACCATTCGTGTCTTCATACATGTACTTAGGGTAATGATATCCATCTCATTCCACCATCTTTTACCTCCATGCCCTCTCTCTTCCCCTCTCACTCCTTTGTCTTATCAAGAGTTCCTCTAATCCTCCCATGCTCCCCCTGGAAAACCCCCTATGAATCAGCCTCTTTATATCAGAGAAAACATTCAGCATTTGTTTTTTGGAGATTGGCTAACTTCACTTAGCATTATATTCTCCATCTCCATCCATTTACCTACAAATGCCATATTTTATTCTCTTTTATTGTTGAATAATATTACATTCTGTGTATGTACCACATATTTTTTAATCGTTCATCTACTGAAAGGCATTTAGGTTGGTTCCACAATTTAGCTATTGTGAATTGTGCTGCTATAAACATTGATGTGGCTGTGTCCCTGTAGTATGTGGTTTTTAGTCCTTTGGGTATAATCTGAAGAGAGGATTAGCTGGGTCAAATGATGGTTCCATACCCAGTTTTCCAAGGAATCTCCATACTGCTTTCCATATTGGCTGCCCCAATTTGCAGTCCACCAGCAATGTATGAGTGTGCCTTTTCCCCAACATCCTCGCCAACACTTACTGTTGTTTGGCTTAATAATAGCTGCCATTCTAACTAAAGTGAGATGAAATATTAGTTTTGATTTGCATTTCTCTGATTGCTAGAGATGATGAGCAATTTTTCATATATTTGTTGATTGATTGTATATCCTCTTCTGAGAAGTGTCTGTTCAGGTTTTGGGCCCATTTGTTGATTGGGTTATTTGTTTTCGTGGTGCTTAGCTTTTTGAGTTCTTTATATACCCTAGAGATTAGTGCTCTATCTGATGTGTGAGAGGTAAATATTTGCTCCCAGGATGTAGGCTCTCTGTTCACCTCACAGATTGTTTATTTTGCTAAGAAAAAACCTTTTTAGTTTGATTTCATTCCATTTATTGATTCTTGGTTTAAATTCTTACACTATTAGAATCTTATTAAGGAAATTCGGGCCTAATCCCACATGATGAAGATTAGGGCCTACTTTTTTTACTATTAGATGTAGAGTCTTTGGTTTAATTCCTAGGTCCTTGATGCATTGTGAGTTAAGTTTTGTGCATGGTGAGAGATAGGAGTTTAATTTCATTTTGTTGCATATGGATTTTCAGTTTTCCCAGCACTGTCTATTGAAGATGTTATCTTTTCTCCAGTGCATGTTTTTGGCACCTTTGTCTAATATAAGATAATTGTAATTTTGTGGGTTAATCTCTATGTCATCTATTCTGTACCATTGGTCCACCAGTCAGTTTTGGTGCCAATACCATGCTGCTTTTGTTACTATTGCTCTGTAGTATAGTTTAAGGTCTAGTATAGTGACACCACCTGCTTCACTCTTACTGCTAAGGATTGCTTTAGCTATTGTGGGTCTCTTATTTTTCCAGATGAATTTCATGATTGCTTTTTCTATTTCTATGAGAAATGCCATTGGGATTTTGATTGGAATTGCATTAAATCTATATAGTGCTTTTGGTAGTATGGTCATTTTGATAATATTAATTCTGCCTATCCAAGAGCAAGGTAGATCCTTCCATTTTCTAAGGTCTTCTTTGATTTCTTTCTCTAGGGTTTTGTAATTTTCATTGTATAGATCTTTCACCTCTTTTGTTGATTCCCAAGTACCCCCCCCCTTTTTTTTTACGGCTATTATGAGTGTAGTAGTTTTCCTCATTTTCTTCTCAGAGGATTTGTCACTAATATACAGAAATGCCTTTGATTTATTAGTAGTGATTTTATATCCTGCTACTTTGCTGAATTCATTTACTAGTTCTAGAGGTTTTGTGGTGGAGTTTTTCCAGGTCTTTTAGGTATAGAATCATATCATCAGCAAATAGTGATAATTTAAGTTCTTCTTTTCCTATACATATCCCTTTAATTTCTTTTGTCTAATTGCTCTGGCCAGTATTTCAAGAACTATGTTGAATAGAAGTGGTGAAAGAGGGCATCCCTGTCTTGTTCCAGATTTTAGAGGAAATCCCTTCAATTTTTCTCTGTTTAGAATGATGTTGGCCTGAGGCTTAGCATAGATAGCCTTTGTGATGTTGAGATATGTTCTTATTATCCCCAGTTTTTCTGGTGTTTTGAACATAAAGTGGTGCTGTATTTTGTCAAATGCTTTTTCTGCATCTATAGACATGATCATATGATTCTTATCTTTAAGTCTATTGATGTGATAAATTACATTATTGATTTTCTGTATGTTGAGCCAACCCTACATCCCTGGGATGAATCCCACTTGATCATGATATAGAATCCTTTTGATATGTTTTTGTATTCGATTTGCCAGAATTTTACTTAGAATTTTTACATCTATGTTCATTAGAGATATCAGTCTGAAGTTTTCTTTCTTTGAAGTGTCTTTGACTGGTTTTGGAATCAGGGTGATATTGGCCTCATAGAATGAGTTTGGAAGTGCTCCCTCTTTTTCTATTTCCTGAAATAAATTGAAGAGTATTAGTATTAGTTCTTCTTTAAAGGTCTTGTAGAACTCAGCTGTGTATCCATCCGATCCTGGACTTTTCTTCGTTTTTTTTTCTTCTTCTTCTTCTTCTGTTTTCTCACTTGATATTGATCTATTTAAGTTGTGTATATCTTCCTGGCTCAATCTGGGAAGATCTTATGACTTAAGTTATTTATCGATGCCTTCAATGTCTTCTAGTTTATTGGAGTATAAGGTTTCAAAGTACTTTCTAATTATCTTCTGTAGTGTCTGTTGTAATATGCCTTTTTCGTCACTTATGCTGGTAATTTGAGTTCTCGCCTTCTCTTCATTAGTGTGGCTAAGGATCTGTCAATTTTATTTCTTTTTTCAAGGAACCAACTTTTAGTTTTGTCATTTTTTTCAATTATTTCTTTTGTTTCAATTTCATTAATTTCAGCTCTAATTTTAATTATTTCTTGCCTTTTACTGCTTTTGCTGCTGATTTGTTCTTCTTTTTCTAGGGCTTTGAGATGTAGTGTGAGGTCATTTATATGTTGACTTTTTCTTCTTTTATGGAATGAACTCTATGCAATAAACTTTCCTCTTAGTACTGCTTTCATAGTGTCCCAGAGATTTCCATATGTTGTGTCTGTGTTCTCATTTACCTCTAAGAATTTTATAATCTCCTCCTTTCTGTCTTCTGTAACCCATTGTTCATTCAGTAGCATATTGTTCAGTCTCCATGTGATGCATAAATTTTCATTTTTTATTTTGTTGTTGATTTCCAATTTTAATCCATTAGGATCTGATAAATTACATGGTAGTATGTCTACTTTTTTGTATTTGCTAAGAGTTGCTGTGTGGCATAGTATATGGTCTATTTTAGGGAAAGATCCATGTGCTGCTGAGAAGAAAGTGTATCCCCTTGATACTGGTTGAAATATTCTATATATGTCCTGTTAAGTCTAAGTTATTAATTGTGTTATTGAGCTCTATAGTTTCTTTAGTCAACTTTTGTTTGGAAGATCTGTCCAGTGGTGAGAGAGATGTGTTAAAGTCACCCATGATTATTGTGTTGTAGTCAATTTGACTCTTGAACTTGAGAAGAATTTATTTGATGAACATCGCTGCACATTGTTTGGGGCATACATATTTATGATTGTTATATCTTGTTGCCATATTGTTCCCTTGAGCAGTATGTAATGTCCTTCTTTATCCCTTTTGATTAATTTTGGCTTGATGTCTACTTTATTTGATATGAGTATGGAAACCCCTACTTGCTTTCGTAGTCCATGTGAGTGTTATGATTTTTTTTCCCAACCCTTCACCTTCAATCTGGGTATGTCTTTCCTAACAGATGAGTCTCCTGTAGGCAGTATATTGTTGGATCTTTTTTAAATCCTGTCTGCTAGCCTGTCTTTTGATTGGTGAGTTTAAGCCATTGTCTTTTAGGATTAGTGTTGAGACATGATTTGCATTTCCAGCCATATTTGTTTATTTTTGTTATTTAACTTGACTTGGTTTTCCTCTCTGATTAGTTTTTCCTTTAGTGTGCTACCTTCCTCTGCTGGTTTTCATTGTTGTTTTTCGTTTCCTCTTCATGAATTATTTTGCCAAGGATGTTTGTAGTGCCAGTTTTCTAGCAATAAATTCTTTTAACTTTTGCTTATCGTGCAAGGTTTTTATTTCGTCTTCAACTTTGAAGCTTAATTTTGCTGGATACAAGATTCTTAGTTGGCACTCATTATCTTTCAGAGCTTGAAATATGTTGTTCCAGAATCTTCTTTCAGGGTCTGTGTTGAAAAATCTGCCATTATCCTAATTGGTTTACCCCTATATGTAATCTGATTCCTTTCTCTTGTAGCTTTTAAAATTCTCTCCTTATTCTGTATGTTGGGCATTTTCATTATAATGTGTCTTGGTGTGGATCTGTTGTGATTTTGTACATTTGGCATCCTGTAGGCTTCTGGATATGGATTTCTGTTTCATTCTTCATGTCTGGAAAGTTTTCTGATATTATTTTGTTAAACAGATTGTTCATTCCTTTGGTTTGTACTTCTATGCCTTCCTGTATCCCAATAACTCTTAAATTTGGTCTTTTTATGCCATCCCATATTTCTTGGATATTCTGCTTGTGGTTTCTTATCATTTTCACTGTGCTGTTTACATTCTTTTCAAGATGATAAAGTGTATCATCTTCATTATCTGATGTCCTATTTTCTAAGTGGTCTACTGTATTGGTGATGCTCTCCTTTGAGTTTTTAGTTTGATTTATTATTTCTTTCATTTCAAGGATATCTGTTGGGTTTTTTGTTGTTGTTGTTTGTTTGTTTGTTTGTTTGAATCGCCTCTATCTCCCTGTTGATTTGATCTTTTGCTTATTGGATTTGTTTATTTAGCTCATTGTCAAAGTGATCTTTTACTGCCTGTATTTCTTCTCTAATGTCTTAAATTTTTCTCTATAATTCTTTCTGCTGTAGCCGTCAATTCTTTTGATGATGTGTTGTCTTGAATTATTTGTGGTACTTTCTTTCCTTGTCTTTTCATGTTGCTCACATTTCTTTTTTTTTTTTTTCCACCTCTATGTGACTGGTGTGCTATTGTTTTTACCTTATATATTTGTAGTGCTCTTATATGGTTCCATGATCCCTCCTTTGTGGGGAAGGACAATGTGAACAGATCCTAATGAACAAATTATTGTTATTAAAACATTTACAGCTTAGTCTCAATGTCCAGAAATGTTAGATTCAATTATTATTTAAAATATAATCAGTAGTTTCATAAAAAGGTTTATAGTTTCTGGCGGTGGCCAATGAACTGGAGGTTGGATGTAGGACAATATGCTTCTCAAATGGAGGTCCGATTTGATAGTCACGCCCACCAAAATGGCTAGAGAGGTTTTCCAAGATGGAGTCGGACTGCTTCCAGTGCCAAGCTGTCTGGTGAGGCAGGAGGATCTAGGATGGCTTTGTGCTGTAGCTAGATTGCAGCCACGTGGCCTGCGTGGGAGCGGCGCGGAGCTGACTATGTGATATTTCTGGTAAGCTGCTTGAGAGCCATGTGTGCGCTGAAACTGCAGGCTTTGTGTCCAGAGTCCAAAGTCTTATTGGAATATAGACGCTCTGATTTCTGCACAGGTGTTCGTAGCTCTGATGGTTTCTGTGAAAATTCACTGTATAGGGGTCTTGTCAAATGCTCTGAGATGTAGTATTTCATCTAGGTGACACCTTGTGGAGACGCCGCCTGTTTTCTTGGTTTAATTCCACAGAGCAGCCAGAAACAGTACCTCCTCTCCTCCGCCATCTTGGATCCAACTTCTTTTTGTTTCTTTGAGGCTATTGTAAATGGGGTAGTTTTCCTCATTTCCCTGTCAGAGGATTTGTCACTGATTAGAAATGCCTTTCATTTATGGATTTTTGATTTTAAATCCTGCTATTTTGCCTAATTCATTTACTAGTTCTAGAAGTTTTCTGGTAGAACGTTTTGGGTCTTCTAGGTATAGAATCATATCATCTGCAAATAGTGCTAATTTGAGTTCTTCTTTTCCTATCTGTATCTCTTTAATTTTTTTCATCTTTCTAATTGCTCTGGCCAGTGTTTCAAGAACTATGTTGAATAGAAGTAGTGAAAGAGGGTATCCCTGCCTTTTCCCAGTTTTTAGAGGGAATGCCTTCAATTTTTCTCTGTTTAGAATGACGTTGGCCTGAGGTTTAGCATAGATAGCCTTTAAGATGCCTAGATACGTTCCTGTTATCCCTAGATTTTTTAGTGTTTTGAACATGACGGTGTGCTGTATTTTGTCGAATGCTTTTTCTGCATCTATTGAGATGATCATTTGATTCTTATCTTTAAGTCTATTGATGTGATGAATTACATTTATTGGTTTCCATATGTTAGACCAACCTTGCATCCCTGTGATGATTCCCACTTGATCATGTTGCAGTCTCTTTTTGATATGTTTTTCTATTTGATTTGCCAGAATTTTAGCATCTATGTTCATTAGAGATATTAGTCTAATTTTTTTTCTTTGTTGTGTCTTTACCTGTTTTTGGAATTAGGGTGATATTGGCCTCATAAAATGAGTTTGGAAATGCTCCTTCTTTTTCTATTTCACGAAATAATTTGTAGAGTATTGGTATTAGTTCTTCTTTATGGGTCTTGTAGAACTCAGCTGTGTATCCATCTGGTCCTGGGCTTTTCTTGGTTAGTCAAACTAGATATTAGACCAGAAACCCTACACCCT
This sequence comes from Callospermophilus lateralis, assembly GCF_048772815.1. Lineage (NCBI taxonomy): Eukaryota > Metazoa > Chordata > Mammalia > Rodentia > Sciuridae > Callospermophilus > Callospermophilus lateralis. The sequence continues at coordinate 64,608,864 of NC_135307.1, read as the reverse complement.
GCAACTGCTAGAAGAAAATAGAGGCCTAACACTTTAACATGTCATAATAGGAACCGGCTTCCTTAACAAGACTCCAAAATACATTTTTTAAAAAGCAGCTCAAGCAATGTCAAGAACAGGTAGCAGCAGTGCTGATAAGAATGTAAATTGGTAAACATTATGGAAAACTATTTGCTTTTATGTACTAAAGCTGCACATCTGCCTATTCCTACGACTCATAAGTTTTACTTCTATCTAGATACCCTAGAACAGTAGCTTTCAAACTTTTAACCAAATATATTTCACATCTTAACCTAGTACCCACACACATGCATATATTCATGTCTTGTGTGTGTGTGTGTGTGTGTGTGTGTGTGTGTTTAAGCATATACACCACATGTGGGTATATACAGAGCTCACAAATTTATGACACAATACTTTTCATAACTTTAAGGAAGGCTTTTTGATACTTTCTGTTTTTTTTTTTTTTCCTACCTGTCTTAAATTCATCTTGTGCTGCCATAACAATATCTGAGAATGGGTAGTTTATATAGTGCAGTAATTTATTTTTTACAATTGTAGAAGCTGATAAGTCCAAAATCAGGGGGCCCACATGAAACTGGGATATTTTTACTGTGTTATTCCACAGCAAATGGTGGAAGGGTAAAAGAGTATGCTTGACAGAGATTGGAGGTTGAGCTCATAACCGAAAGGCCCTTTTATAATCACCCATAATCCATTCATGAGGATGGAGAATTCATTAATGTTAAACCACAACACAAAGAAAAGACCACCAACCCCAATTTCAGGATCAAATTGAAGCAAGCGTGTAATTCTGACCTGCCTGGACTGTCTCTCCCGAAATCCTTGTGTTAGAGAACAATACTCCAGCTCTCAAGGATTGCAGTTTTATAGCACAAAAGTTATAAAAGTGGGGTGTCTTGAGAACTTACAGAAAACACGATTTTGACAAGCATAATATATAGACCATTAAGGTAGTAGGTTAATGGTCTAAATGGTTCAGCACTTAGGGAGTAAAATTTAGATCCCAACATCAGAATATATGAGGCATCATTAGGATTTCAGAGAGAGTTGTTATCTGGTCAGGAAAAGTCAGAATTTATGAGGCACCACTAAGGTTTCAGAGAGAGTTATTATCTGGTCAGGGAAAACCAGGCATGGGTGAGTTCAAGGCATGGGCAGGCATTCCAAGCAAGTTTAGAAATTGCAGTAATTTATAGTAAAACAGAAATTAACTTTTCATGACTTTGTGAGGAGTTGGCTCCCAATCTTAAGATGGACTTAGGCTGGGTTCATCAAGTAATACCTCCCTTTAGCTCCCCCTCCCCAACATTGTTGCATTAGGGATTAATGCACATGCTTGTGGGGGGAATACATTCAAACCATAACACCATCTTATTAATTATTTATGATCAATAATTTGAAGAACATTATCCTAATGAAAGCCTCACGTGAAATGTAAAGTAATGTTAATAGCTACATTGTTTATAGTAGCAGCAAATGAAAATAAATGTCCATCAAGATAAATGGATAAGGGGCTGGGGTTGTGACTCAGTAGTAGAGCTCTTGCCTAGCATGTATGAAGCACTGAGTACGATTCTCAGCACCACATAAAAAAAAATAAAATGAAGGTCCATTGAGAACTAAAAAATGTATTTAAGAAAAGAAAAATGGATAAATGAAATGAAGTATAGTCAGATAATGGAATGGTATACAACAGTGAAAATGTTCTATAGCTTTGCACACATCAGGAAGGAGGAATCTCAAACACAGTATTGAGTAAGCAAGCCAGTTGTGTAACATATACAGTATGATTTCTTTTGTATAAGTTTTTAAAACATGCTAAACTGAACAATATGTTTTGATTAACATGTGTACAAAAGTATGCTTAAGTGCCAGTTGTAATGGTGCATGCCTGTAGTATAGTCCTGGCTTAGGAAGCTAAGGCAGAAGGGTTGCTTGAGTCCAAACATTCAAGACCAACCCCGGGCAATATAAACAAGACCCTGTCACCAAGAAAAGGAAATTTTGGATTTTTTTTTAATTTAAGTAAGCAAATGACTGATGTGCATTCCACATGGATGAACCTTGAAAACATTATGCTAAGTAAAATAAGCTAGTCACAAAAAGTCACATATGATTCCATTTATGTTAAAGGTTCAGAATAGGCAAATCTATAAAGACAGAATGTAGATTAGTGGTTGAGGGTTGGAAGAAAATGTGAAGTGAATTCTAATGGCTGTGGTATTTTTGTCAGGAGTGATGAAAATGTTTTAAAACTGATCATGGTAATGGTTACTCAACTATGTATATACTTTACATACCATTGAATTGTACAGTTTAAATCCATTAATTATGACCGAACTATGTCAATAATGCTGCTAAAATTAAATAAGAAGATAATAGTTTTGAAACTCAGGATAATAGTTATCTGGGGAAGAAGGGAGTTGAAATCTAAGCAAGGCACCGAGTAGTGTTTTGGGATTTCAGTTATAGTCTGTTTCTTCACCTAGATGGTAGGCATATCAGTAAGTTTTTATTGTTATTGTGTATATTTTACACATTTTTTATTTAATACTTAATAAAATTTTCTTTTTTTTAGTTAATACTTTTTTATATTTTTTCACCCATACCTGTTATGATCAAGTTTAATATAGAATATACTACAAATATACTACAAATCTAGATCAGTACTAGTTTTCCTCAAAATGTTCCATTTGTTAAAAATTATTCTTTATGTATTAAAATTGCCTAAAGTATTTTTGGAGAAAAAGGTACCTAACACATTGTATTCTGTATAGCAGAATACACTTAACAATAACCTGCCTACTTTGCTTCATTGTGTTTGTAACCAACCTAATTCACTTCTTATATTATTTCACCTTTTAACTGATTTCCTGGTTTCCTGACTTGGACTTCCCCAGTCAGTTTTCCGTATTGCAGTCAGAAATATTTCTTGGAAATACAGATAGTTTGTTATTTCTCTGATCAGAACTCTTCAGTGGAATTTCATGTTCTGCTGTGGATATAGTTTATGGATAAAAACTGAATACTTTAAGATTACTTTCCAAGGCCTATTTAATTGCCGCAGTCTGGCTAGGCACAAAATAATCCAGCAGCCACACAGCCTTGTAGGTTCAAAACAGGAACTCCTTTATTCTCCGTACTCCCGTGACCACCATGCATGTGGCTTTCTCCCGGGACACACCACACCCCAACCAGAAATCCCTCTTCTCGTACTTCCCCAACCAATGGGAACTCTCTGGGAATCCCTGTGAGAACTTCAAAGTAGCAAGCACCCGAGGCAGCAAGAGCTGCCCCATTGCAGCTCTTTGTAGCTCATTGCAGGTCAAATATACAATACAATCAATCCAGCATCACAGCAATTATATATAGCTTAACTCAAATCATCATCTCAATGGTTCGCTGGCATCATCTTTCAAACATTCCCTCTGGCAAATGCCAGGCATCATTCTGACTGGCTGTGGCTCTCAACATTTAATTTGCCTTTTTTCTTAACACTATCTTCCACCTATATTTATTGTTACCACACACATAAGGTTGTTCTCTTGCTAGCTTCTGGATCCTTGGTACATGCCATATTCTCACCCTGAAAGTGTACTTCTTATTTTCCATCTGTGTAACACCTACAAGGTTTAACTTATATATTCCTTTCTTCTTAGAAGTTTCCCTAGCCACCCAACCCTCCCTCACATATAGCTAAAATGCCTTTCCCATTTTTCCCTTAGTATTTTTGCAGTAATATGCCTGTAGTATTTATTTAAGCATATTAACACTTATTGATACTTTTCTGTATATCTGTAAATTCCCCCAGGGCAAGATTATTTTATTCTTGTAGCCCCATTACCTAACACTGCCTAACCCCCATGGAAAGTACTCAATAACTATTTATTGAATGAACTTGATGAATTTATACTCAGGCTTTTGCACTAGCCTAGTTGACTGATTTTAATATATTCTTTGTTTTGCTTTAAAAAATTTCTTTTACATGGTCATTTAATATTGAATATATTAGGTGTTCATGCCTCCTATAATTTGATGTTTAAAGAAACTGAAACCCTTTCAAAGGAAATACATAAAAATATGTATCTTAAAAAAATAAAAATAAGAAATAAAATAGTAAATGAAGATATCTAAAAAAGAAAAATTTATATCTTCTATTTTCTTTTTAATATCTGTGGTTTACAAGTATAAATTTTGGCAAATATGCTTCAGTTTTTCATTGACTAAGGTGTATGCTATCCTAACTACAATTCTGACAAAAGTGCCATTTTTAGTCTTCTATATCAGAAAAATCTGAAATAGAAAAAATTATCTAAAAACTAGAACTAAAAGGCAAGTAACATCTCTATCCAAGATGATGGTTATTTATATTTACATGTGAAAAATTTAGAAGATAATGCACATGAGAGATGACTTTATTGAGATGGGACTTGGTGGGTAGTTTTATTTTATTTCTCTTTCTCTAAACATTTCACTAAAAATTTAAGCCCCAATTTTTTGGTTTAAAAATCTATTTATCCAGCTCTGGTTGTATCTGAAGTCATATACTGGATTATTTCTTCATATAACCAGTCTACTGTTAAATTTACAGTTCAACTCTTTTTCATTTTTAATTCAGTCTACCTGAAAGGAGTAAAGTTTAAAGATTTTTTTAAAAACATAGAAAGAACAAGAGAGAGAAAGGAGGAAGGGAGTGAGGGAGGGAGTAAGATACACTGATTTCAAGAGGAACTGATTTCCTGAAAGGCAGTAATATTATTACATCTTATTTTGGAAAAGTTCTTATCCCAGTTGCACATTTAACTGTTACCATGGTCAAATTCATACTGTTTCCTCATTTATAAAGTTGGAATCAATACCTACTTCATGGGGCTACTATGAGAATAATATGAAAATAATATGTAAGTACATAGCAGTCAGTAACACATAAATGTTATGTGTTACATTATTTACATGTCGTCCTAGTTGAATTGCCATAATATTACTACTGACTAAAAGAAAAGTTCCTCCACATCTCACCTGCTGTGAAAAAGGAAGGGAAAAATTAAAAAACAGAAGGGAGAAAAGAACAAAGCATTGTTTAATGGTGAGAGCATAACATGCTGAAATAGATATCTCAGAGAACATGAACCAAAATTCATTCAACTTATATTTAATGTTTTGCATTATTAGATTTTCTTTCCTTTACATCATGTGTTTCCCCCTTTCAGATAATCTTAGACTATTATTCCTGAAATAGTTCTTAACAATATTTAGCAGAATCCATCAATGGTCCCAGTGCCTTAAGAATATATTCTAGCTTCTTACAGCAAATTTGTCTTCCACTGTCTAATCCCAGTGTACTTTTTGAGAGAAGACAGGTCAGTTATATACTACCTACTGCGTACATTATATTTAAGAGATTAGGTTACTCCTTTCAATAATTTAGGTTTTAAAAACTAAGGAGTAGAGAAGTTCAGTGATTAATCCAGGATCACACTGATAGTAACTAGTATCAAAATTCAAGCAGTTTATCACAGTAATTTTCAAACTTTAACATGGATCAGAATCAGCCAGACAGCTTGTTAAAATACAGCCTACTAGATCCCAACCCCATAGCTTCTTACCCCATAGATCAGTAACAGAGAGGAAGAGGTAGGGACAGTGTGGAAGATTTTGCATTTCTAAGTTCCCAAGTTATGTATATTATGGTCATTCAGAGACTACACATTGAAACATTACTGATCTACCAGACTACAACGTGTTTTCTCTTTTACTTCCTGTTTCACATTACTCCTCCATAAGTATAATGCACTCTTGCCAATTGAAAGAGTGATACTCAAAATGCACTTGGTGCTTTTTTTCCTTTGTACTTTTTAATTTTTTTCCCCACACATAGCTACTTTCTTTTTCTTGCCCTTACCCCTATCATTCCTTACCTGCTGGAGTAACTTTCCTTTATAAAGCTGCTCAAATGCCCCCTTTTCTCTAAAGTCTTATCTCATGCTATAAATGTACTGCTATTATTTTTGAACTCATTAAACTTTATACCAGTTTCTATCATCACTTACTATCTTGTGTTGTAGCTATTTGTTTATGTATTTTAATGTTCTGTATTACATTTATAAATTCCTTAAGTGTTTATCACATAATGCTTAGTAAATATTGGACTATTTTTAAGACTCTAGTGCTTTTATTTTATATTATTAAATATGATAGTTCATGTAAAAATACTTTATTAACCATGAAATGTTATATAAAGATGATGTACTTTTGTCTTTCATAGACTCTGAGCATCCTAGAAATGAAAAAGGACATTTTATAATTAATTTGTAAACACTTATGGAGATCAGGGAATTCACAGAGAATAAAAAATGACAAATTTAATTTTGGCAAAATAAAAGGCCAAAGAAATTGAACAACAGAAATAATTTCTCCTGCTGTGTAGCAAAACCTGTCATTATCACACACAAACAAACACACACACACATACACACACACATATAAATAACACACAGAAATAGTCGTCAAAATATAGCCATTGGTTATATTAGCACTGCTCTTTGGGTGTCAATCTAGAAAAGATGAAGTATTTTTGGAAATATTACAAGTCTGAGCTTATAAATTAAACAGTTGGAAAAAAATTAACTATAGTTTCATTTCTTATTAACATTGTGGTATGATGTTATGATTTTCTTGGAAATAAAATTCAACTTCCATAATATCCAATAAATTTAAAATACATATAGAAAAAAAATAGCTTAGCCAAAAGAATGAAAAAAAAATACATATAGAAAGAACATATGTATGTTTAAAAACATAGCTTAGCCAAAAGAATGAAAAAAAATACATATAGAAAGAACATCATTGTCAGGATAAAATCATGGACATTATGCTTTGAAAAAGAAACTACAGAAACACAAGGTAGAATGAACTTAATATGTAAAATTACAAAGTTCACAGGGCCACGGGTCAGTCAAATTCTTTGCATGTCAGATTATTTTATCATGTTTTATTTTTAAAAATTATATTTTTCTCTCTTCTACAGAAATGGTGAGAGCATAACATGCCATAATTGTTATGAGAATGAATGTGTGTGTGTGTGTGTGTGTGTGTGTGTGTGTGTATGTATGTGTGTATTGTTTTTTTCTTTTCCCAGTGCTGGGGTTCAAACCCAGGGTCTCATGCATTCTAGACGAACACTCTACCACTCTGCTACATCCCCAGCCCTATTATGGGAATGTTTTTAATTCTTAGAGGAGGCAAAGTGCTAAAAGCCTTCTGAACATGGTATTCTATGAGGGCATACTAAAGTTCTTCGCTGAAATTTTAGATTTATCCAATAAATTGCCAGAAGTTGTTGGCCTTCCAATTACATTACTGATATTATAATGAATTAGCTATCAAAATTATAAAAGGCTATAATACTGCACTTTGGTTAGGAAAGACAGGTAAAATTCCTAATAGGAACATATTAACAACTATATAATTATCCGGTGGCCATTTTGAGAATAACTAAAGTACATTATCCAATTTTGACTGCTAGAACAAAAGCATATTTTAAAGAAATATAACTAAAATTAAAGGATAGAAAATAAGCCTTTAATTTTTTAATGAAATCATGAATTTCCGTAAGAAGTCTAAAGGTGATTCAGTAGTCATTTTCAGATATAAGAAAAGTTTTAAATAAATGTGAACAACTCTTCTCTTACATGACTAAAAAAAAAAATAGTTGTAAAATTTTTTAATTAACATAATTTCTTTGCTTTCAAAAGATGAAAAAGAAATAATGTTACAAGATCAAAGTAACAAAGAACATGATTCTAACTGCCACACAAAAATCCAGACCGTCAACTTTGACAATAGACTTATAGGGCTTTTCCACCTTTTTATCTTTCTTATCTAATATATTGGTTAAAATGTAGACTGGAAATTGATAATGATCTCTCAGTGATCTGTATCCACCAATGAGCCTGTTAGTAACTGAGCTCTCTAACCTTTTCCCTAATGCCATTCATTTATGAAAAATCTTATTTTACTTTACAGCTTCTATACTTCTTGAGCAGAAGCACAAATCTAAATCTCACTCAGTTGTTCAGTGCTTTATGTGAACATAAATATTACTACACTTGATAACTTTTATTCACTGATTGAAATCTTACAACTGTATGAGATATGAAAAAACTTATATTAGGGGGAAAATGCTAATTTGAACATAATCAAATTGCTTCAAAGTAGCTTCTTTATTCTGATTCCACATTCAGTGCCTTTTTTCAATCCACCATACTAATTGTTACTATAAAAACATTAACCAGAATGCCCAATTTGTGTAGCAACTGGAAGATCTCTTACTATAATGATTTTATTCCTAAAACAGTTTTTTATATGTAAAGAAAATTTGATTGGCTTTTGTTATTGAATATATTTAAACCAAACATTCATTGCAATTTAGTATTCATCCACTTTTTCTTTCCTTTCAGGCCTGTATGTGGAATCAGAGGGAAAACTCTCATAATTAACCTACCAGGTAGCAAGAAAGGATCTCAGGTAAGCATCCTTGACATTTATGGTTTAGTGTGAGGACTTTTAACCAAGTATTGGGAGTTAGCCAACCAAAAAGTTGGAGCATTCCACATTACTGACAGTAATTGGGGGATTCCCAAAATCACCCTTATTTTCAATAATTCACTAGAAAGACTCAGAGAACTCCCTCAACCGTTGTTACACTCACAGTAATAGTTCATTATAAGGGAAAAATACTAATTAAATTAACCAAAAGAAAAAGTACATAAGACAGAATACAGAGGAAAAATGCCAAATGTGGAGTTTTTATTGTCCTCTGCTGGTAAAGTCATGAATGTTTTATTTTCCTGGTGTCAATGTGTGACAGTACACATAGAATATTGTCAGTCAGAGATCATCACCTGCACTCTTGGTATCCAGAGGTGGTGGTGTTATATACTGACTATGTGGCTAACCTTTAGTTTTTTAGCCCTTCCCAGAGATTGGACTGATGTCTTTGGAAGGTATACTCTCTATTACCTTCCAAATACAACAATACCCTTGTAACCCAAAGCCCCTGTTAGGTAGCCAAAGGCTCAGGCAAACAAAGGATTTTTACTCCAATCAAGCATGATATTCTGAGGACCTAAGGATCACCTCCCAGTAGCTGAAAACAAAGGTCAAACTCTCTTGAGGTAATGTTAGTTCTTCACTACACAAGTTGCCACTGGCTTTTTGCCCAAGCTTTCATATAGCAAAAAATTAACATTAATCAAAGAGAGCCTGGACATCTATATTATCAGTATTTATATGACTTAGATTTGAAAGAGGTAATGTGGACTATTGCAAACATTTTTATATTTTTGTAGTATACTCATTTTCCACCTTGACCTACTGCTTTTTGTACTATATTTGTGCAAAACTGTATACCAAGGAAATTAGCTGAACTAATTTTCACTTCTTCATTAGTCCTGTCATTTTCTATTGATATTATATTCTGAGGAAACTAATTTTTAACTCAGTTTCTCTATACATCTGATCATCTATTTCAGTACTGCAGTATTACTAATAATGACATATTACAGCATTACAGTATAGAGGTAGATAAACAAGTCAAAAGATACTGACCCAATACTAGAGTCCTCCTCGGAAATTAACAGTGAGCTCATCTATCATCATATCGGATGACCAAAATGTCTCCCAAGGTGTTACCACTGAGATTTTCAAGCGTGTCAGGTTCTAAAAAAGGAGTGGTCTTAGCAACATATGACTTCATCATTTCAAGTGTCTGATATTGTTGTGCTAAGAAACAATATCATCTTTTGTTCTAAGCCTCTTTTGAGACACCAGTGTTATCTTTTGTTTTCCTCACTGCATAACCTTTTCATGCGTTTCTTCACCTAAGCTTCCATTCTTTTCTTGTATCCATTTTTACCCAAACATTTCTTTGAAAGGAACACAAGGTTCAATTACTGTGGTGGTCCAGATTGTCATCAGTAATGCTAGTTTTGCAAATGCTTCCCACTCACTCCATTCCTATCCATATAGGGTACGATTATAAAGGTAAAGAGCTAGTGGACTGCCTTATCCTACTAGGCAATATAACTGCACTCTTTCAAACCTAATTTGGCCAGATGGTAACATTAGTTCCTTAAGGATTATAACTTAAAAATTTAATGATATAGTTAACAGTTTTCTCACTTCAGAATCATTCCCTCTTCTGGTACCTACAGCTGTATACTGATCCTGAGACCACTGCATCAGGTAGAAAAAGAGAAAGTTGAGGTAACATGGAAGAAAAAGAAAAAGTACACTTATAAAGAAAAAAAAGTATAGTCATACCAGCATCGTTCCCCAAATCCCATTTCCCAGAAAAGCGAAAGTATTTCTGTAGTGGGGACCTTCCTTTTCCACTTCCTATGTTGAATGCGATCATGTACTCATGAAGACACACACAAACCAGCCCTTAATACCTTTATCTCCTCTCACCAAAAACAACAAATATTTCAGTTGCCGATTCTATTCTCTATCAAACTCTTACTCTGAGGATGAAAATATTAGGATCTCTTTGTGTAAACCAGCAGCCACTTGCATCAATATGATTTGCCAGTTACATGCAGGGCCTTTCCCAAACCATTGGATTCTGCCCCATAGCTTTCTGCAGTCTCTTAAAACAATTCTTATTGGCATTTTGTCTCAGAGGGTACAACTATATCTAGATTCAGCCTATCTTTACATTGGGGTAGCCCTTCAGTGTCCAATCATCTCATGGGCCAAGGTAATGGCATCAAGCAATTACACTTTATATCCACTCTCCATTTCTAATCAACTTCTAATCTTACAAGGAAGTTCTTCGGATGAACATTAACGTATCCATCAGTTAACGCACCTGTTAATTTCCCCCAATGATTTCCTTAGGGCCATGCCCCAAGCAGACATTTCTTTAATAGATCAGTTTTTGTTGCCCTTCTGCCTGACTATATGGCCAGACCACTGGACACCACTCATGAGTCAGCAAAAACCCAAATTTAGAAGCAAGAATAATGTATTTCGGACCATCGAGTTGAATTGCTTTTATCTTCTTCAGCCAACTACAAAGTTGGAATACTTCAAAAGACTGCCTTCACTTCAGATACCAATTGCAAATTTAAGATACCTAAAACCACTCTTAGATTTAATAATTCATTAGGATTCAGAAAACTCACTAAGAGCTGTTATACTCATTGTTATTTTTTATAGGGAAGGAATATAAATTAAAATCATCTAAGGAGAAAAGTACATAGGGAAGAATACAAGAAAGTTATCAAACAAGGAGATTACATTGTCCTCTCCTTTTGGAGTCATGGACATGGAAATGTTACCCTTCATCAGTGTATAATAGTACTTTCAGAGTATTGCCAGCTAAGAATGCTAACCTTAGCTGGTGGTATCCAGAGTTTTAGTGCTAGTGCCTGGTGACTAAAGTCTCCAGGCAAAGACTTTTTATCAGGCATGTCATTCCAAAGGTCTAGAGAAACTTCCCAGAAGCTGAGAGTAAAGGCCCTACTGCCCTTTGGTCAAGGTTAAATTCTTATTATATAGTAAACTGATTGAGCCATACAAAGAGAAGTCAAAAGTTTAGGCAGCCTTCCAGTATTCCAGTAATCTCTCCAAAATTTTAAGTTATTTCTTTACATCTTAGTTGATATAGTGTTACTTTAAATGAGAAAGAGAAATACTTCTACTTATTCCCCAATATACCTGGCTCTATGTTTTGGTTATAACTTCTCACATTTATCTTTTGGTAATACATTGTAGGTAATGTCAGCACTTGAGCAGCAGATTATATTTACTTTATGCAAGTTAATATATAAGCTCATTTCTATTTTTACATATTGTACTGTGTTTCCTAGTTATACTGTATTATGATAGTCACATAATGACTATTTTCTGAACAAAATAATCTAGTCGTCCTGTGGGTTGTCAGTTCTAGTGTCCTACTATAACTGAAAACTTTTGCCTTTCTCACCTTTCTCATGATGTATTTTTAAACCCTAAAATTGTATCAGATTTTAACTTTAAAAAAATGCAGCATGTGCTTATCTAGTACTGTAATACTAGCTTAGTCATTCTCTAGTTTACGGAAAATACTGTATGCCATGCTTACTTCATATTTCACATTGTAAAAGCAATGCTTTAAATGTAATTCATTCTTGAAATTGATAGAAGGAAATGCAAATCCAAAATCAAGAGTCAATTTGATTGACACCATTTTATATGTGTAGAAAAAGCTTCATCCTCATTTTTTTCCTTTATTCTTCTTGTGGACAGGAATGCTTTCAGTTCATACTGCCTGCTCTACCTCATGCCATTGACCTTTTACGTGATGCCATTGTAAAAGTAAAGGAGGTACATGATGAACTAGAAGATTTACCTTCCCCACCACCTCCTCTCTCCCCTCCTCCTACAACGAGTCCCCATAAACAGACAGAAGACAAAGGGGTACAATGTGAAGAAGAGGAAGAAGAGAAGAAAGACAGTGGTGTTGCTTCAACAGAAGATAGTTCTTCATCACATATAACTGCAGCAGCCATTGCTGCCAAGGTAAGCCTGTTAAGAGAGGCTCAGAAAAAAAAAAAGAGAGAGAGAGAGAGAGAGGCTCAGAGATCTGGAGGACCCCCAGGTGAATGTGTTGATTACATCCCTCTTTCCATCCCATTCTTCCATACTTCTCTTTAGAGCATACTAAAGAACTGGGATATCCATTACACTCTATTACTATGTTTCCCTCTTGATATAGACCTTGAAGACAATGAAGTTTATTCTGTGCTATGAGACATTATAGATACTACTATCACTTGTTGAAGTTTAGCTTCCATGACAAACAATGCGACATTAAGAACTCTTTGAAGATATCATTTTTATGGACATATTAAAACATAATATTTACATATGAAAAACATCAAAACTTAACATATTCTTAACAGAGCAGAAAACAAGTTAAAAAACCTTAGAAATCAGTTGAGAAAAATTAATTAAAAAAATTTAAACACAAGGCTTTTAAGCAGTTGTCAAATGTTCCTTAACTAAACATTTATTTAAATAATATTGCACACAAATTACCCTAGTGGTATAGAAAAAAAATGAATATAATACATTTGCATTTTTAACTTAATAAACTAATAAATATTGTTAGAATAATATCAAAGTATTACAAATTCTCTTTAAACAGTTTTTGAGATATTTAAAGTAACTTCAGTCATTTTAAAGTCACTAAATGACTTACACTGTTATTCTTACCTGGTAGAATTCACCTAATCTTCTTTAGTATCTTTAGAAAGGAACATATCAATTGTAAAAATGATAATTGTTTATTTATTGATTAATAGCACGAAGGTTGAAATTCAATTGCTTTATGAAGTAATTTGCAGAGTTTTATAGGTCATTCAGATATGTTGGCTATGAGCATAGTTAGGTTTTTATTGAGAAAATATAGATTAGAATCATAGAGAAATCCTTTCCAAGTTTCTATTAAGGCAAGTAGCAAATGGTTCCTTCAATGAAGACAAGATGATCTATATCCAGATTATTCAATGATCTATTAAGTCCTTACTTAATACTAGTAAGTATTTAAGTTGTGTGTGATTTTTTAATGGAACAAATGGTTAAATAGGTACATTTTCTTCACTTTTACTGTTAACTAAAAGTAAAAAGTACCATTAGTTTCAGTCTTAAGGAAAACGTTTATAGAATTTGAAATCTAAGCTGATTTTGTTACCGTAGTTAGAAAATTATGGCATCTCATTGTTCCATTTGTTTTTACCATTTTTCCTTTTGGTCATTTTGCTTGTGTAGTTGCATGTTTTCCTGTCACTATATTCATAATTGTTATGTGTTGTGCATTAGAAGCATCCATTCTACACCAGTCCTGCTGTTATCATGGCACATGGTGCGCAGCCCATCCCTGGTCTCATCAATTATCCCCATCATGCAACAGGCAGTACAGATGAACGGGTAAGACAAGGCTTTCTCATTAGTGATTTTGCAGATATATACCCTACTTCTTCTCTTTGGAGGTGGACTATAACATATCATGGAAGATGTGTTATTTTATTCTGATGGATTTTCAACAGTGTCTTGTGAAAGTATAACTGCAATTGAGCCTAATTTATCAAGTAACATAATAGTTTGTCTTGTGCCTAATTATCTCTGCTATCATTGATTCTGTAGTTTGTGATAATGAGCATTGATCAAATGACTTTCAAGAATTTTGTTCCTCCAAATTTTTTTTCTTGGAAAATTTATGGATAATCTTTAAATAAATTGACTGACTTAATTAAGATAACCCCTGAAAGGATTACTTTGAGGTCATAAAAATCTAGATAGATTAGTCAAGCTAATATTTAATTTGTATTTACCTTGCTTTCTACATTTTTTTCCTCATGATTTTGCATCTCATTTATTTTCCTTCACTGTGTTCTCATTACAACCATTTAAGGAATTGAATCTTAACGCAAATTCTATGATTTACATATCTTTAGAATCAAACTTTCAAGAATTTATATTCTTTTAAGCATATAAAAGCATATATTTTGAATGATAGTTTGAAAATTCCATAAATTTCCAGATTAAAGAGTATAAAATGGCAAAAATAAGTCACTAAATAGTGATAAGTTAGACCATGACTCAAAGGGAAGTTATTTACTGCATATGATGCATGCCTTAAATTTTTAGGACAAGTTGAGAATGGCTGTTAAACTGTACTCACTACATGTCCTCATATGGCATCACTCAGAACTTCTCATTTATTAATTGATGTTTAATAATCCTGTCCAAGTAGTAGTATTGGTTATTTTAATAGATATAATATTATTGTACTTTCTTTGATAAATGATAATAAGAGGAGTTTGTCAGAGTATAATATTCTTGTTCTTGGTACCTGGCATCCATAAAAAAGAATGAAAAGAAATAGGTAACAGAAAATAAAGAAAAGGAAAGCCTTTAATGCTCTAGTGCTTCTAAATGCAAATATGAATAGATTGTTTCAGCCATAAAGAATTTACAGCCCAGCTAGAGTTGGTCTCTTTATTACTTCTTCACTTTCCTTACTCCATTTTCTACTTCTTACACTTAAGAAAATGAAACAATCCATGTTCTGATTCTTTAATAATTAGTTACTAATTATTGTCAAACAGATCGACTTGCTATTTCAGGAAATGCCTCTTGTGATGGGCATTTGTTAGTTCCACATAAGCAGCCATTTCCCATTCCCTCTTTGTAATACTACACTGCACTTCAATCATGTAGTTTGGGTAAAGTGGCTTAATGTAATAGCATAACTATTTCAACCAGTCACCATTATTGATTCAATGAATACTTAATTCAAACCAGTCAGAGCCAGTGGGTCTTGTCTCTTAGACTTTATTTGAAGTACTAGGACACAAATTCTGGGGTTTTGCTGAAAATGAATAAAGAAATATGTACAATTCCAAGAATATCCTTCTTGTAATATTGCAAAGAAGACGTCCTACATAGTAGCATCAATTGTAAAGGAATAACCTTAAGAAATGAAAGATAGAGATACTGGATCCTTATTCTATTATTTGAACCAACAACCCAAGCCCTGATGAGCTATATGTAACTCTTGATTTTTCAGTTCTATGAACTAAAATAAATATTTTTTTGAGAATTTTAATATTTATTTTTTAGTATGTGGCGGACACAACATCTTTGTATGTGGTGCTGAGGATCGAACCCAGGCCGCACGCATGCCAGGCGAGCGCGCTACCGCTTGAGCCACATCCCCAGCCCTAAAATAAATTTTAAAAGGCCAATTAGAGGTAGATAGGTATACTATTGTTAATAACCAAAAGCATTTTCTCTAACATGCATCAATATTACTGTCTCATCAAAAAGATGAAAAATGTTCTAATAATGACTACGTCATATCAAATAGGACTCCCTTTACTTTCATATTTGGGTTAGATTTAACTCAAATATGAAAGTAAAGGGATTTAACCTAATTTTAGAGGATAGAGAGTAGGGAGAATGAGACATAAAGGAGGAAGAAGAGGGGAAAAAAAAAAAACTCCTGCCACTCTATGCTTATAAAATAAATGTGAAGTTCATCTCCTTGAGACTAGATACAAATCTGAAGACAATTTGTGCTTTAAAGTGTGAAGGCAAATGATAGGTTCAAAAAAATTCATAATGACAGGAAAAGTATAAATTTAAGACAAAAAGGAAAGATACCTTTGGAAATACATAATAGGAAATCCCATCTCACTGACTGATTTAAATCTTCTGGAGAAATCAAGATTAAGAATAATTCTCTCAAGATGCATTGAATGAAAGAAAATCTTCTGTTTGCCCTGGGAAAAGGTGGTGATTTTCTCCTGGTAAAAAGATATGTAGAAAACCATGTCAGATTCACATGATCACTTGGGAAGAAATCTGTCTTTCTAGAGCATTTGATTAGAACATGAGACAGAACCTGCCTGGAAATAAATGACACTCTTATAAATGACCGTGAATAAATACATTATAAAGTTTGGGTGTGAAGATTAAAGTATTTATAAGCGCACATATATGGTTTTTTTCTTTCTATCAATGATGATTGTGAAATTTTAAAATTTTAAATTGAGTACCAGTCACTTTTCTAAACATTTTACATACATCAAATATTTACATTCACCTTCATTTTGCCCGTGAGAAAATTGAAGCTCAGAATGGTTAAGATCTTAGAACTGCCTATTGGCTGAACTGGTGTTCAGGTTCAGACAGTCAAGCTTCTATTTTAGTTTTTAAATTTATAAGAAAATATCTCATATTTATATGTTCACCATCTACACAAAATTAATAAGCATGATTTTCCTTTATAAATATGAACCATAAATTCTTGTGGACTATTTTGCATCACTGTTTTAATCTAAATTCAGGTCTTCATGTTTATTACTAAATTTCATATTGCTGGTTTCTGCCATTAATTTACTAACTAGATCTTTTAAAAATCTATATTAGCCATCTAGTATATTACCTTTTTCTATCTCCTCTCACAGGTATATTAAGCATAATTTCATTCAAGTTATTGATAAAATTTTTTCTTAGGATAGGCCATGTTATGGTTTGTATCCTCACATGTCCCCCAAAAAGCTCATATTAGGTAATGCAGGAATGTTCAGAGAGAAAATTATTAGATTTAGAGTTGTAGCCTCATTGGTGGATTGATCCACTGATTAATTCATTTGGTGGATTAATAATCTGCATTTCTGTGTGGTAAGGCAGGTGGGCATGACTGGAGGAAGTAGGTCACTGGGGTTATGCCTCTGGAGCCTATATCTTGTTGCTGCCTTCTCAAGCATATCTTCCTCCTTCCCCTCACTTCCTGGCTGCCATGAACTAAAGGGCTTTCCTCCACCACACCCTTCCTGCTATGATGTTCTGCCTTATCTCAGACCTAGAGCAATAGAATTGGCCAGCCATGGACTCTGAAACTGTGAGGCCAAAATAAACTTGTCTTCCTCTAAGATGTTCTTGTCAGGTATTTTGGTCATAGCATCAAAAACTAGCTCAGGCCACTTCACATAATACCAGAAACCCTATTGCTTATACTTTCTTAACTAGTTGACATGCCCTTCTATTATAGTCCATCAAGATCCACTTTCTGGGGTTGGGGATATAACTCCGTGGTGGAGCGCTTGCCTAGCATGTGTGAGGCATTGGGTTTGATCCTCAGCACCACATAAAAATAAATAAATAGAATAGACGTATTGTGTCCATCTGCAATTAAAAAATGTTATAAGAAAAAAAATCCACTTTCTGAATCTTGTCCATAAGGATTTTTAGTGACTTGACAGATATTTAACGGAACTCAAGATATACTTGTTTGACAGTTTCATTCTTTGGTATAATTTTTATTACACTTATTCATAGCCCCTAAAGGGATCAATATCAGAAGTCCTGAAGGCATACATGATATACATTTCCTGAAAAAAGAAATATTTGAGTGTTCAATTCATTGGCTTTTAGTACATTTACAATGTTGTACAGCCATCACTTTTATCTAATTCCAAAATATTTCTTCACGTACGTCCCACCCACCAAGAAAACACATTGTCCATTAAGTAGTCATTCCCCATCCCTCTGACCTCCAGCAGCTAATAACCATTAATTGAGTTTCTGTCTCTATTGATTTGCCTCTCTGGATATTACATTTAAATATAATCATATAATATAAGGTTTTTATAGTTGACTTCTTTCATTTAGTATGATATTTTCATGATTCACCCATATTTTAGTATATACCAGTATTCCTTTTCATGGCTACACAATATTCTATTGTATAGATAAGTCACATTTTATTTATCCACTGATAGGCATAATGCTGTGATGTACATTCTTGTACAAAATTTTGTTTGAACACCCACTTGCAGTTCTCTTGGATGGATACCTGGGTGTAGAATTGTTGGATCGTATAATAACTTAAAAAATTTTTTATGAAGTATCAAAATACTTTTCACAGATCTGCACCATTTTGCATATCCAACACTGTATGAGGTTTCCAATTTCTCTACCTCCTCACCAGCATTTGTTTTCCCTTTTTTTTTTTTTTCCTTTTTGGTACTGAGGATTTAACTCAGGGGCACTCATCCACTGAGCCACATCCCTAGTAATTTATTTTTTTTCTTTTATTTTGAGAGAGGATCTCACTGAGGTTGCTTAGGGTCTCCCAAAGTTTCTGAGGCTGGCTTTGAATTGCTGTCCAACTGCCTCCAGAGCTGCTGGGATTACAGGTGTAGTCCACCACAGCCTTCCTTTTTTTTTTTTTTTTTTTTTGTTTGTTTGTTTAATTGCTATTATCTGAGTAAGTGTGAAACTATATCTTACTTTTGCCTTGATTTGCTTTTCACTGATGACTAAGGATATTAAACATCATTTCCTGTGCTTGTTGGTTGTTTTAGTCAGCTTTGTTGCTGCTGTGACTAAAGGACCCAACTAGAACAATTTTAGGGGAGGAAAAGTTTATCTAAGAGCTCATGGTTTCACAGGTCTCAATCCATAGACAGCTGGCTCCATTCCTAGGAAGAACATGGCAGAGGGAAGTGGCTTACATGATGATTAGGAAGAAGAAGAGAGACTGCCCTCTACAGATATAAAATATATGCCCCATAGCCACACCCCCAATGAACCACTTCCTCTAGCCACACCCCACTTATCTCCAGTTACCACCCAATTAATCCCATTAGGGATTAATTCACTGATTAGGCTAAAACTCTTACAACACAATCATTTCTCTTCCAAACGTTCTTGCATGTCTCACACATGAGCTTTTGGGGGATACCACATCTAAACCATAACATTGGTCTTTTGTATATCTTCCTTGGAGAAATGTCTATTCAAATTATTTGCTCATTTTTAAAGTGAATTGTTATAAGAGTTCTTTATGTATTCTGTATTCTATACCCTTATCAGAAACATGATTTGAAAATATTTCTTCCCATTTTGTATCTCATATCTTATATTTTGATAATGTCCTCTGATGCACAGTGATTTTTAATTTCAATAAAATCCAGTTTATCTAGTTTTTCTGTTTTGCTTGTGTTTTTGATGTCCTAACTAAGAATCCTTTACCAAATCCAAGTTCATAAAGATTTGCCCCTGTTTTTTCTTCTTAGAATTTTATAGCTTTAGCTCCTATAGTTAGGTGTTTGATTTTGAGCTAATTTTTATATGTGGCATGAGGTAAGACTTCATATTTACTTTTTGTATATGGATATTTCCTAAGAGTATTTCTGAACTCTAGTCCATTGATCTATATCTGCCTTTATGTCAGTGTCCTACTGTTTTGTTTACACAGCTTGGAAGTAAGTTTTGAAATCAGGAAATGAGAATCTTCCAGCTTTGTTTTTGTCAAGATTTTTTTTTTTAGCTATTTGGGGCTCCATGAAATTCAACATAATTTTTAAATTTTTTATGGGGGAATCATTGGAATTTGTAGATCCCTCTGGGTTGTACTGCCATTTTAACCATATTAAGTCTTTCATACATTAACACAGATGTCTTTCTACTCATTTGCATTTTCTTTAATTTCTTTCAGCAATGTTTTATAATTTTTAATGTATAAGTCTTGTGCCCCCTTTGTTAAATTTATTGTGGGTATTAATTCTCTTTGATGCTGTTATAAATGAAATAGTTTTAATTTTTTCTTTGAATTTTTCAGTGTTGGTATATAGAAATATAACTGATTTTTATGTGTTCTTTGTTTATCCTGCAACCTTGTTGAATTTGTTTATTAGCTCTAATTTGTTTATCCATTCATCTTGTGAAATCTTCAGTATTTTACATATATAATCATGTCTCTATGAATATAGGTGTTTTTACTTTTTCCTTTGTAACTTAGATGCCTTTTATTTATTTTTCTTTTCAAAATTCCATGTCTAAACCAAATCTGATGTCGCATGCATGGTATCCCAGCTGCTCAGGACGCTGAGGCAGGAGGATTACAAATTTGAGGCTATCCTAGACAACTTAGCCAGATCCTGTCTGAAAATAAAATAAAAAGAGCTGAGGGGTATAGGTCAGAGTTAGGGCACTTGCCTGCATATGCAAGGTCCTGGGTTCCATCCCCTGTAATGGGGTTGGGTGGGGGTGGAATCACCATTGCTAGAACTTCCAGTACAATGTTGAATAGAAGTGAGGAGAGCAGAAATCCTTTTCCTGACTTTATGGGAAAGCTTTCAGTCTTCACTATTAAGTAGGATGTTGGCTATGCTTTTTTATAGATGCTTTATCAAGATGAAGAAGTTTCCTTCTATTCCTAATTTTCTGAGTGTGTTTTGTGAGAGGTTTTCATTTGAGGGTTTTTTTAAATTCATTTTATTAATGTGATGTGACATTATTTTCTTATGTTGAGCCTTCCTTGCATTTCTGAAATAAATCAAATTTGGTCTGGATGTACAATACTTTTAATATCCCATTAGATCTAATTTCCCACTATTTTGTTGAAGATTTTTGCAAATTTATTCATAAAGGATATTGGTCTACAGTTTCCTTTTTCTGTGTTTTTATTTGTCTTTAGTGTGATGAAGAATACTGGTCCCATGAAATGGATCAGTAAATGATCCCTCCTTTTTTATTCTGTGAAAGAGTTGAAGGATTTGTGTTCATTCTTCTTTAAATATTTGGTAGAATTTTAAAGAAGCCATCTGGTCCTGAATTTTTTCTTGTTCAAAATATTTTTTTATTTCTGATTCAATTTCTTTACTAGTTATACTTTTATTCATATTTTCTACTTCTTTTTGAATCAGTTTAGATAGTTTCTGTACTTCTAAAATTTTATCTATTTTATCCAGTTTGTTGGCATGCAATTTTTCATAATATTCTCTTATAATCATTTTTATTCCTATAAGATCAATAGCAGTGCCCCCCACGCTTTCATTTCTGATTTTTATAAGTTGAGTCTTCTCTCTTATTTTTTTGATCAGTCTTTGCAAAGATTTTACTGGTCTGTTTAATGAACCAACTCTGATTTGTTGAAACTTTGAACACTTTTCTGTTCTCTGTTTCATTTATATTCACTTGAATCATTTACTTTCCTCTTAATATTGCTTCGTGGGTTTTTTCATAGTTCCTTAAAGTAAAAAGGTATTGAATTTAAATTTTTAAAATAGATATTTATAGCCACTAATTTCTCCCTGAGCACTGATTTTTTTGTATTCTATGAATTTCTCAAATTATTTTCTAATTTACCCTGTGGTTTCTTCTTTGCCTATTGCTCCTTAAAGAATACTTATCAACTTTTAATTTTATTCCATTATAAGTAAGAGAAGATGCATTATAAGATTTAAATCTTTTTAAACTTTCTTTGTACAGTTTGTACAGTATTATAAGGTATATTTTGGAGAATGCTTATTATTCATTTGAGAAAAAAAAATTTTTGCTGTTATTGGGAGAATTGTTCTACATATGGTTAATATAGGGCTAGTTGGTTTATACTGTTGTCTAAATCTTCTATATTGCTTGTTGATCGTCTTGATAACTATCTTAACCATTGTTGAAAGTAGGATGGTGAAGTCTCTTATCATATTGTTGAACTTTTCTTTCTTCAGTGTTGTCAGGTTTTGCTTCTTATATATTTGTTATCCAATTCTTGATTAACTGATATTTTATCACCATGTAATAATTTTCTTTTTCCCTATATAATTTTGATCTTCAAGTCTGTTTTGTCTGATATTACTATAGCCTCTCTAGGTCTCTTTTGGATACTGTTTCATGAAATACTATAATTTCTTTCACCTTCAAACTGATTATATTTGGGAGTCTAATGTGAATTTCTTGTAGATAACATATAGTTAAATCATGTTTTCTTCAAACTATACAGCCCATTTTTTAATTGGGTAGTTTAATTGATTTATACTTAATGTAATTATATCAACAGATTTTTTTGCATTTTGTCTTTTTTTTCTATACGTCATCTTTTTTTTTCTCATTTCCTCCATTGGTTCCTTTTTTATCATACATAACTTTTACTATACTATTCTGATTTCTCTCATTTCTTTTACTAAGGAGTTTTTAGTTATTTGGTTAGTGATTGTCCTTGGAATTAATTAACATCTTAATTTATAGCAATCTAGTTTGAATTAGTTTTATTATTATGTAAAAATTTTGCTATTTCCTCTGCTTATGTTCTTTTCACAAATTACATATTTGTATGTGGGTACCTGTATCACCATAGATTTATAATTGTTTTATGTTGCTTTTTTTTAAATTATATTTACCTACATAGAGTACTTTACCTTTGTAGAATTCTTTATTTATTCATATGAATTTCAATCACTATACAATAGCCTTTCATTTCAACTTTATAGACTCCCTTTAAGATTTCTTATAAGACAGATCCAGCAGCAATAAACTTAGTGTTTATTGGTCTGGGAATCATAATTTTCCTTTCATTTTTGAAGTATAGTTTTGCCAGATATAATTCCTAATTGACACTTTTTTTTAACTTTTAGCATTTTGATTATGTCATCCCACTGCCTTCTGATTCCTTTGGTTTCAGCTAATGTGGTTGAGAAATCAGCTATTAATCTTTTGATGATCAGAATACTCCTTGTCTTTGTCACCATTAACAGTTTGATTGTAATATGTCTCAGTATCCATCATTTTTAATTTATCATTCTTAAGATTTGGGCTTTTTGTGTATAATCAGGCCTTTTATGAAATTTGGAGTTTTTTTCAGGCATTATTTTCTTAAATAATTACTGATGCTTTCTCCTGCTTCTGGGATCACCATTATGCATATCTTTATACACTTAATGATATTCCACAAATTCCTTAAGACCTGTATTTTTTAATTTTGTACTTTCATTTATTTAATGTTTTCACTTGTGCATTACAATTATATATAACAGTTGGATTCATTACAATATATTGATATATACATATAACATAATTTAACCAATTTTGTTGCCCAGTTTTTCCCTTTTCCTCCACTCTTCCTGATCTTTGCTCACTAGTCTCCCTTTCATTTTTCTTAAATTGGTTCATTGTAATTAATACATAAAAGTGGGATTTGTAGTAATGTATTTTTACATACACACAGCATGATTTGATTAATTTCATTTCCAGAGCCTCCCTTTTTCCTTTCCTCCTTCCTCCCTCTTAGTTCACTTGCACTTGTCTTCTCCCTTCTCCTTTCTCCTTTCTTGATCCCTTTTTTATTCCAATTGTCTTTCTTTTTTTAAATAGCATATCTTTTTTAATATCTTTATTTTACATTTATGTGGTGCTGAGAATCGAACCCAGTGCCTCACACATGCTAGTCGAATGCGCTACCACTTGAGCCACATCCCCAGCCCCTCCTATTGTCTTTCTAACTATTCAACCCTTGACTTTTTGAATCTGGTTTATGTCACTTAGCATTATGTTTTCTCTCAAGTTTTATCCATTTACCAGCAAATGATATAATTTCATTCTTCTTTATAGCTGAGTAAAACTCCATTGTGTATGTGTGTGCGTGTGTGTGTATATCACTTTTTTCTTTTTTCTAATTTTCCCTTTTTTGCTTCTCAGACTAGATAATTTCAATTGACTTATCTTCAGCTCCACTAATTATTTATCTGCTAGTGAATCTCTATAGTGGATTTTTCCTTTTAGTTATAATTTTCAACTTGAGAATATCTATTTAGACTGTTAGCCATAAAAAGAATGAAATCCTGTCATTCACATTGATGTGAGTGAAACTGGAGATCACTGTGTTAAGTGATAAACCAGGCACAGAAAGATAAATACTATGTTATCTCATTCATATGTGGAATCTTTAAAAAAAAAAAGTTAATCTAATAGGAGTTGAGTAGAAGGGTGGTTATCACAGGTAGGGAGCATACACCTATAATCTCTGCAACTCAGGAGGCTGAGGCCAAGTTCAAGGCTAAGTAACTGAATGAGACCCTGTTTCAAAAATAAAAAATAAAAAGGATGTAGTTCAGTGGTAGAGTGCCCTGAATTCAACCCCAAATACCCGCCCCCCCCCCACACACACACACAAATAGACCAAGTAGATGAACCCTCTATTGGCCAAAAATTAACCTCTTTTCTTTCTACTTTTAAGATCAGCCGAGATGCCTCAGGGGTGGTAGTTAGGAATATTTGAGGAGTCTAGCTCCTCATTCTTATCCTTTACCAAGGTAGGTCAGGATCTTGCTGACCACATGTGGCTTCCCTTGGTACTAGGTACATTTCCCTGTTCAATGACCCTCCTTTTTACTGAGTATGGGTTGGCTTTCTGTTCTCTAGTGTTCTCACTATCCCCATAATCAGTAGTCCGGTAACTGGAGTTGCAAGTCCTTAAAGGGCTTCTATAATTCCCTGGGTCCTGACTGACCTTGGAGAGCAAAAGACAAATTAATGGCCATTTTATTCCTTAGCCCTTTTATTTTCTTTAGTTAGGGGCTTCACTTCTCAGATGTTAAATATCCAAATGGCCATTTCTACCAGACTTGAAGTGGGATTAGACAGTTTTAATTTTAACTTTTGTAATTTTAATTATACTTCCATTTAACTGGGGTCAGTCTTAGTATTGGGAGTCAGTTATAGTGTTATATCCTAGGTGTCCTGTAAGTAATGTCATAGTATTATATCCTAGGTGTCCTGTAAGTAATGGCTTATTATCTCAAATTAACTCAGATTACTCTGTTAGAAGTTGCATGTCTGCAAACTGCTAGCAGGGAACAATTATAAAGCTTTAAGAACTAAGACATTCAGTTTGTGTGATAGCTCTGAACCAAGAAACCAAACTTTTATGATATTTGTGTGCCTTTGATATCTCTTCAGTTCTACAAAAACACGTAAATCCAAATCTAATCTAAATCTAAATTATCATTAAATGTATAAAAGGTGCTTAATCTCATTAACAATCAGGAAAAGTGAAAATAAAACCACAGTGAGAAATTTTTACATACCTAACTATATTTTTTTTAATTAATAATACTGACGATACTAGGTAGACAATTTGTCAGTTCAATCACACATAAAAATCTTTTACAATTTCTATTTTTTAAAAAACTTTTTAATACCTTTTATAATTTACCCAAACATCTACTTTGTACTATACCTATTGTGGGGGAGGGTATAATCATAGTAATCTTTATGATAAAAATTTATCATTTGAACAGAACTTTAAATGATGGGCTTAATTAAAATTAATAGGTTAAAGCCTAACATGGAGCAGGGCAAGCGGCACAGCCTTGTCCCAAGTAAGATGGACCTTTTGAAAAAAATCTGAGCTAAAGTTTTTATGTCTGAAGTTAATCCTTGCCCCTTTCTAAATTCAATTTAGGAGTATAAGGAAGCAGAGTTCTCATGTATTGTTTTTGGAGTCTATTTTAAGAACAGTTAACATAATAATATCACAGCTGAAAGATTCATCAAACAAAAAGACAAAAAGATCTTTCAATTTCCTTTCCTTTCCTTGTGGAAAATTGGCAAAAGGTTTTTATGGTTTACATTGCCAACGTTTAAGTTAGTCAGGCTCTTATTATCTTTTCAAAAATACATATAAATTCACACCCCAGGGTAAAGACTGAGATGGTTTTTCATATTAACTTGTCAATATCAGGTTACTTTTATCCAACTGCAAAGAATTGAATGGCAAATATATTCCAACTTAGTTTGTCTTTTAAGAATAAATTAAATGTTTTAAAAATAAAATAGAATACACTGTTTACAGATGTACTCCCTAGGTGACTAATGTCCAATCTTTTTGTTTATCACAGTGGCCCAGTTTGGAATGCCATACATTTGGACACAGCTAATTATTTTTGCTCAAAGATGATAGTTCTAATATAATTAAGAGTACACAAATGTTACCAAAAGCATGGTCCTTGTTCCTGATGCCAATCCAGTAATAAGGACATAGTTTTGATTAAAAGGAAGAATAAGAAGAAGTTTTAATGCATTGCTAGCAAAGGAGAAACACAGGGACTCCTGTCCCAGAGGCCGTGATTCTGCCCATCCAGGGGAACAAGATTTTTTGTTGTTGTTTTTTGTTTACGGTAAAGCTCTTTTATTCTATAGTCATGATTCTAGGGCACTCTGATGACAGAGTTCTGAGTAATATGCACTCTAGGTAGGTTTTTTTTTTATTCTTTCTAATCATACATGACAGTAGAATCCATTATGATAAAATTATATAATCATGGGATATATCGTATTCTAATGAGAACCCCATTCTTGTGAGTGTACATGATGGTGGAATTCACTTAGGTATCTTCATATGTGTACACAGGACAATTATGTTAGATTCATTCTACTGTCTTTCCTATTCCTATACCCGTTCCCTTCCCTTCATTCCCCTTTAATCCTCTGAACTTCTATCCCCACCCCCAATATTGTGGTTTAGCTCCCACATATCAGAAAACTTTCAACTTTTTTTTCTTGGTATTGGCTTATTTCATTTAGCATAATGGTCTCCAGATCCATCAATTTACTGCAAATGTCATAAAGTTATTCTTCCTTATGGCTGAGTAATATTCCATTGTGTATTTATACCACAATTTTTATTTTTTTTATCCATTCATCTGTTCAAGGGCACTTAGTTTGGCTCCATAGCTTAGCTATTGTGGATTGTGCTGCTTGGTTTTTTACTATACCTGTTGTGGGGGAGGGTATGATCATAAAATCATCTCAGTCTTTACACTGGGGTGTGAATAAACATTGATTAGGCTGTGTCACTGTAGTATGCTGATTTTAAATCCTTAAATATATGCTGAGAAGTGAGATAACTGGGTCAAAATGTGTTTCCATTCCTAGTTTTTGAGGACTCTCCACACACACAAAAAAAAAAAAACTCAAAAAAGCTTAACACTGGAGTTGGAATTGTGTCTCACCAGTAGAGGGCATGCCTGCCTAGCATGTGCAAGGCCCTGGGTTCCATCCTCAGCACCACATAAAAATAAATAAGTAAAATAAAGGTGTTGTATCCAACTACAATTGAAAAATAAATATTTAAAAGAAAACAACTGAATCAATAAATGGGCAAAGAAACTGAACAGACACTTTTCAGAAGATGATATACAATCAATCAACAAACATGAAAAAATGTTCAACATCTCTAGCAATTAGAGAAATGCAAGTTAAAACTATACTGCGATTTCATCTCACTCCAGTCAGAATGATAACTGTCAAGAATACAGGTAACAATAAACGTTGACGAGAGTGTTGGGAAAAGAGTACCCTCATACGTTGTTGGTGGGACTGCAAATTGAGGAACAGGGGTTTTAAAAGAGGTTATTCAAAGGCCACATTCCAGGTATTCCCTGTCCAGGGTTATAATTCACTTGTTACTTTTGGAGAGAGTTATTTCTGAGATTTTCTGATGCCATCTCTAAAGTCTGAATTACTTTGGGAGAGAGTTATTTCTGAGATCCTCTGGTGCCATCTCTAAAGTCTGAATTACTTCATTTCTGTGGTGGGTGTGTGCTCAAGGACAGAAACAATATTTTCTTTAAACATTAATATGATTTATTTTATTTTATTTTATTTTTTTGGTAAATAGGCAGATAAGTCTGCCTATGCTGGGAAAGAAAGATAACCTGTTTCCCCCCAAGATTATGGAAGGGAAAGGAGAAAGGAAGAGGAAGAAACATGTCCCTTTAAAAATAAGTCACGGGGAGGCTGGGGTTGTGGCTCAGCGGTAGAGCACTTGCCTAGCATGTATGAGGCCCTGGGTTCAATCCTCAGCACCACATAAAAATAAATGAATAGAATAAAGCTATTAAAAAAATAAGATAGTCTGAAAAGCATTTTTAAAAAATAAGTCCTAGTGGCAGAGCAGTAATGGCTATATTTAAAGCATAAGCTGAACGACTGTTAAACCAACTTAAACCTGGAAAAGGGTGTCCCTACAACTTTAGTTTGGAGCAAAGTAGCATGATATTTTCCTAAGCTTTGCATTGTAGAATACTTATATACTCGGGGAGCACAAATAAGTTTAACATACAGAGAAGCCAGTAATAATTAACATCACAGCCACATAGAAGTGTCAGGTTTGTGTAGATTAATAGCACTTACAAAAATCAGTAACTCTAGACTTTTATAAGCTTAGGAAATAAGGTAATTGTAAGTGCATAGCAAATATATAATAAAAAATGCCTCATATTGTACAAAGGAGAGCATTTATCAGTTACCATTTATTAAACCTACGTATCTTAACTTTACAAGCTCTTGTATTATAATAGTTAGGCAAAGCTCAGACATGGTATATTTAGACCTTAGATGTATATACATCTCTAGTCAGATATTTAGAGTGGCAAATCTATCATAATAACTTGAGGCTGAGGCAGGAGGATTGCAAGTTCAAAGCTAGCTTCAGCAATGGCATGAGCATGTCTCTAAATAAAATACAAAATAATGCTGGGGATGTGCTTGAGTGCCCTGAGTTCAATCTCTAGTACCAAAAAATAAAATAAAATAAAATAAACCATATTAATGTTTATAGAAAACATTATTGCTTTAAATGTAGATTATTAGATTCTAGTTTCATATTAATACATTAAATTTTGACCTTAGAAAAATCTTTCAATAACTTAATTATAGTCAACTTAATCACAAATGCAAATTTCCTAAAATTTTCTTCCTTAAACCTTCTCTGACTTATTGGACATTCTACAATTGTTTATATCCTTAGTCTTGTCCTCTCTTTTCTATTTTAGACTTTAGGACAAAAATCTTACTTTACCATAGAAAACATTTCTTTGTTCTTTTAACTTTCCTTACTGAGATATGTCCTCATAACTATGACTGTAGTACATATTTTTCTTCTACATAATTCTTTTCTGCCTTTTTTTATTTGTTTTAATTAGTTATACATGACAATAGAATGCACTTTGATACATCATATATAATGGAGTATAGTTTCTCATTTTTCTGGTTGTACATAATGTAGAATCATACCGGTTATATAGTTATATGAGTACATAGGGTAATAATGTCTGATTTATTCTACTATCTATCTTTCCTACCACCATATCCCCTATCCTCCCTCCACTTCTCTCTACCTAATCTAAAGTAACTCTATTCTTCCCTAGCTCTCCAATTGGGAATTAGCATCCATATATTAGAGAACACATTTGGCTTCTGGTCTTTTGGGATTGGCTTATTTCACTTAGCATGATATTCTCCAGTTCCATCCATTTACCTGCAAATGCCATAATTTTGTTCTACTTTTAGGCTGAGTAATAAAGGGTACCTAGGTTGGTTCCATAGTTTAAGTATTGTGAATTGAGCTGCTAAAACACTGATATGGCTGCATCACTGTACTATGCTGATTTTAAGTCCTTTGTGTATAAAACCAGGAGTGGGATAGCTGGGTCAAATAGTGGTTCCATTCCAGTTTTCCATACTGCTTTCCATAATGGTTGTACCAATTTGCATTCCCACCAGCAATGTATGAGTATATTTTTCCCCACATCCTTGCCAGCATTTATTGTTCTTTGTATTCTTAATAATTGCCATTCTGACTGGGGTGAGATAAAATCTTAGAATAGTTTTGATTTATTTGCATTTCTCTAATTGCTAGAGATCTTGAACATTTTTTCATATATTTGTTGACCACTCATATTTCTGAAAAGTATCTATTCACCTCCTTAGCCCATTTCTTGAATAGGCTGGGATTGTTTCGTGTTAAATTTTTTGAGTTCTTTATATATCCTAGAGATTAATGCATGTGGTAAAGATTTTCTCCCTTTCTATAGGCTATCTCTTTACATCATTGATCATTTCCTTTGCTCAGAAGAATCCATCCCATTTATTGATTCTTGATTTTACTTCTTGTGCTTTAAGAGTCTTATTAAGGAAGTCAGATCCTAAGCCTACATGCTTTTTCTTTTGTTAGGCACAGGGTCTCTGGTCTAGTGCCTAAGTTTTTGATCCATTTCTTTTCTGCCTTTTTACTTTCCTTAAGTTTATAATTTTTTTATTATTGTTTGTTCAAAACATTACAAAGCTCTTGACATATCATATTTCATACATTTGATTCAAGTGGGTTATGAACTCCCATTTTTAAGTTTATAATTTAAAACAACCTTTGAAACAGGTCTTGAAAATCAGGATGTCCACCTATAATCCCAGTGGTTTGGGAGCCTGAGGCAGGAGGATCCAGAGTTCAAAAGCCAGCCTCAGCAGATTCAAGGTGCTAAGCAACTCAGTGAGACCCTGTCTCTAGATAAAATACAGAACTGGGCTAGAGATGTTGCTTAATGGCCTTCTGTCCCTGACTTCAATCCCAGGTACCCCAAAAAATAAAATAAGTAAAATAGGGGACTGAGCTGAGAGAAAGAGAAAGAGGCTTCTGGTAGTTGGGGGTATCTTGCCCCTTTTATAAATTTCAGGTTTCCTTTCTTCCTATGCCCCCTTCTACCACTCTGTCTACCAAAAGGTGTGAATGATGAAAGGTGAGAAAGGAGTGCCCTTGTGGGTATTCATTAACACTTCCTTGCTGGGCAGAACAATGCCCTGGAGGCAGGAAACCTTGGCAACAGTTTGGGAGAAGGGAAGTGTTTTAGAGATATTAGCATTTTATTTCCTTTTGAATTAGCCCCCATCTCCCTGACTCAATCATTCATTACCTGTGCTAGGAGTCCAGGTCTCACCTTCAAGAAATGTCTGAACTACTTAAAAATTACTTAATAATTTGAAATTGTAATTACTCCTTTTTCTCAATAATATAGAATTATTTATGCTTTTTATGGTATTTTAATCAAAATACAACTTAAAATTTTATATTCTTTATATATATAATTGCATTTATTAGAATTTTAACTCTTAATAACCTTGCTTTTGGACTGGGGCCACAGCTCAGTGGTAGAGCGCTTGCCTTGCACAGGTGAGACACTAAGTGTGATCCTCAGCACCACATAGAAATAAATAAATAAAGATATTGTGTCCATGTACAACTAAAGAAAATAAAAAATAACCTTGCTTTTTAGTGAAAAAACCAATGACACAGCAATTTAATCTGTTTTTCCATAAACCAAAAATTTATAAAAACATATTCATTAATAGACCCAAATATATATTGTCTTATAGAATTTAAGAAGCCAAGAGAACTTGACTTTATATTTAGCAGTTGATGTTTTAATATGTTAACTTAGATATGTCTCAAATATCCTCTCTAGCAAATACATTTAAAAATGTTCATCTCATTTATGTCAAACCTAATTTACCCATTTTAAACAGCTATTTTTTGATTACCCATAAAAACTAAGATAGCCAACAAGCATATTTAACATTTTAAGCCACTTTTTTCCTACAAAGAAAAACCCTAAAAAGCAATAGTCACTGTACTTTAAACATCTTAACAGGGACAAATACAGTTCCAACTGGTTTATAACCTAGGCAGAAAAAGAAAAAAAGTTTATGTTAGTAATTTTAAAGACATCTTTACTTTTGTATCTTGTGAGAAACACGCTGACCTGCCCAAATCCAAATAATGGACTCAGAGACATGAAGTTCAGTGGAAGCAAGACTTAAATTAATTTAATTAATTAATTTAATTGCAAGATCAGGTGTCTGGTGAACAGGCACATCCAGAGTGTTTTACAAGTAGTATTTTATCTCCAGTGTGCATGGTCCCACATCTGATTCTTCACTGGCTGAGTACTTTACTACAGCATGCAGGATCTCCAAAGGTTTTACTATTTCCTCTTAGGTTATTTAAAGAAATGTACTTTTAGTTGTTTCCACCTCTCTTTGTACATTGTGGTAGGAAGACCTTCCTGGGATGAGTACATTTTGGCACTTTAGACAGTTCTTACTTTCTCATTTGATTCTCCTCTCCCCCACCCCCATCCTGTTAGTCAAGGGGCTGTTTAGGTGCAAGAACTTTGAGTCTGCTACATAGGCAGGCAGGCTCTTGTGCACTGTGTGAATTAATTGTGGGTAACCTTCCACTCTGCTCTGTTTCTCTTCCAACTGTTTATCTTATAGCCCCAGTAACTTTACATTTAAGGTTAAATACTGTAGTATGAAAATGGACCACTGGACTTTCTATTTCTCACAATCTTACCAACAAATTTAAATTATTTGCCAATTATTTAATTCACATGAACTAAACGATCTTTGGATCATTTTTTTTTAATTTATGAATACTCATTTATAAAATGATTTGGAACCATGTAGACACAACATACACTACACACATGTATACAAACATACATAAAAATATACATAAAAAGCAAAATTATACTATTTGTTAGATTTTTTAATCTGTCGATATGGTTACCATAGTTCTATATAATCCTTGATCTTAACTCTGACCTTGCAAAGTTATGATTTATTTGAAACAAAGGAGAAAATTTACATCTTAAAGACACAGAATTTAGCCTAAACATCATTGAGAAGGGCATAGGCTAGGCCTAGTGAAAGCAAAATTTTAAAGGTGAGGCTTATTATGCAAATTTAAGTGCCAAGACTTGCATGGTCAAACCCTAGAAACCAGCAAGGAGCAATGGGGGATTAGGAAAGACAAATAAACACTTAGAGAAAACTGGAACTAGGGACACAGACCTCTGATAGAGGAACAGTGATCCAGAGCTAGTACAACCCATTCATTATATATGATTTATCATCAAAAGGTTATTTGTGGGAAAACTTCTGCAAAGCAGACAAACTTGAAGGTCACGTCACTTGGGTGACATTGTGGTTATCTTGTTATGCCCCGAATTCTCTATCCCCAGCACTCAAGTTCAAGACTAATATAGTTCCATGCTTTGCACAGAATTTTCTCAGGCAGGGCATCACCATAGCAACTGGGAAATCTATCCTGCATCTTTGCACAGAAAGTTCCCACCACAAGCACAGGCATAGACAGGAGAGACCATGATCCAAATCACCACTCTCCACACTTAAGTTAATGTCCTTTCCCAGTTTAAGAGCAACCAACAGAGGGAGACACCCTTACAAATGGAAATCCCTTTTAAACAGGTTAATCAAAGGTAGCCCTCCAATGAGTATACCAAAGAGCACCTGGGAAAGCCTCCTTTGAGTTTTCAAAACTTTTGTTAATAAAATGTCTGCCTGATGCTTTTTTTTTTAGAACTCTTTGTTAGATGCTTATCTGTTATTTAGAGCAAGAGTCAAAGCTAAGGTCTATAGAGATCTTTTTTTTTTTTTTTTAACGGAAAACCACCAATGTGTCAGATATCCCCTTTAATAAAGAAACAGAAAAGAAAGTATCTTGTAAGACAGATTTTGAAAAAGAAATAAAGAGCCTTTTTAAAACAACAAAAACAAAAAAAGTTCACATAGATAAGATATTGGGTACCCACAAGTAGGGGACAAGAAAGTTACAGATGCTCACTAAACAGAGTACAGGACAGATTTAGAGTTTCAGAAAGTGAGGCTGGGGTTGTGGCTCAGTGGCAGAGCACTTGCCTAGCATGTGTGAGGCACTGGGTTTGATCCCTGGCACCACATAAAAATAAAAACAAATAAAATAAAGGTATTGTGTCCATATACAACTATTTTAAAAAAGAAGAAATTTTTAAAAAAAAGAATTTCAGAAAGTAACACAGTAAGTAATGGATTATAGAAAAGAGGACACAGAAAAGAGGGAGGCCTGTATAGTTGGACATAGCTACAGCAGATCTATCAGTTGTGATGAACACTGAATCAATTATTCAGGTGGCCACTTGTCCATTTCATCAATCACCAGTTTTATCCCCCTCTTTAGGGCCTTCTACGGGGGAAGATTTCTTGTCGTTCTTTTAGTCCCAAGTGACTTTAAGAGCCCTTGAATAATTGCTTAAAATAACAAGACTTGAATAACTGTTAGTTTATTTATGTGTAGCTGGGGAAAAAAAGCCAAAAAATAGTCAGACCTCTGACCATTTTCCTTCCCATTTACAGAACAAGCCTCCAATCTCTAATTAATATTGGGACCAAACTATGTTACAGAAGAAAATTCAATTTTCTTTTCTTTAATCCTCTGTCTTAAAATAATCCCAGTTATTTAACATGCACCAAAGGAATGAGTTCTCAGGGATAGACATTGAATTACCCACAATCTTATAGCTTGCATGATTCAAAACCTCCTTTATGATATGTTTCAAGTCTTATACACAGAACTAGAGATGCAGCTCAGTGGCAGAGCACTTGCCTAGCATCTGTGAGGCCACTGGGATCAATCCCCAGGGCCACAAAAAAATAAGATAAAATAAAATAAAAGTTTGTGTACATAACTTGAAACTGCTCTAGTTCCCATTCTTAGGTTAGTAGACCCATAGCTATTTCTAGTATCCAAAAACACAAATTAAAATATGCATAGCCTGGTGCGGTGGCACATGCCTGTAATCCCTGTAATATAGGAGGCTGGGACAGGAGGATCATGAGTTCAAAGGGAGCCTCAGCAAAAGTGAGGAGCTGAGCAACTCAGTGAGACCCTGTATCTAAAAAAAATACAAAAATAGGGCTGTGTGTCAAGTGCCCCTGAGTTCAATCCCCAGTACCAAAAAAAAAAAAAAAATTCATTCCCTAAAATAATAATATTAGAAATGCTCTGTACTATTTGTCATTATGTTTGTGTATTTTGGGAATAGGACTCATTTATTTTAGTCTTTACTATATTGATAGGTATAAATAATAATAGCCAACATTTATTAACTATTTACTGTATCAGCATGCTAAATGTTGCCTACATTATCTTAGCTATCACAGTAATTCAGCAAATACTACCATCCTCATTTTTCAGATAAAGGAAAGGGTGATTCAAATGATATATTTATCAGGATCCTAGCAGAAGTGGGAAAACATACCTTAATAGGTATTTTAAGAGGTTTTAATAAGGGTCTATAGTATTTACACAGGTTTGAGCATTATGGATTACTATGGAATTAGTAACATTAGAATCATTTCTCCTAGTCCTAATGTGATTAAGGGAACTAGAGAGCCTATTGGAATCCCAAAGAAAGAGCTATAAACAAAAAGGAACTGTGATTTTGAGTTGAGGGACACAGCCAACCTATGTTGACCTGGTCAAGAGGGAGCCAGGGGGAAAGAATACCATTCCTTATTCCTAAGCCTCACTCTCTTGCCAGTGCCTCCCACTAACTAAACCAATTGGATGTCAGGGAGCACAAAATATCTTGTCAGTGCTGTCCATACAGGTCAGTTATAAGCAGAGAGGGTAAAGAATGTTGGATAATAATATCTAGGAATTGAGTATCTTTTATCAAATTTCAAACTATTAAATGACAGGGCTAGTATATTTAAAAACTAAGCACTTTACTTTTACTTACAGTGCTGTACTGCTTTTCAAGTACATGTTTTATGACATATTATTTGTTAAGAAAATATTTTA
Organism: Callospermophilus lateralis; assembly: GCF_048772815.1. Lineage (NCBI taxonomy): Eukaryota > Metazoa > Chordata > Mammalia > Rodentia > Sciuridae > Callospermophilus > Callospermophilus lateralis. Next base: position 64,573,028 of record NC_135307.1, on the reverse strand, counting down.
AATCTGAAAGTCTATCCTGTCCAAAAATTTTGGATATATTTATAACTTACCATAAGTAACAGCAGCTACATGAAACCTGAGCAGCAAAGAATACCAAAAAAAATTTAAACTATGGGGGTGTAGCGCCATAGCACACACCTGTGATCCCTGTGGCTCAGAGGCCAAGACAGGTGAATCACGAGTTCAAAGCCAGCATCAGCAAAAGCAAGATGCTAAGCAACTCAGTGAGACTCTGTCTCTAAATAAAATACAAAATAGGTCTGGGAGGCTGGGGTTGTGGCTCAGTGGTGAACAAGGACCTAGCATGTGTGAGGCATTGGGTTCAAACCCCAGCACCACATGAAACTAAATAAACAAAGGTATTATGTCCAGCTACAACTAATAATATTTTTAAAAAATAATAAATAAGGCTGGTAATGTGGCTTAGTGGTTGAGTGTCACTGAATCCAATCCCAAGTACCAAAGAAAAAAAAACAATTTAAACTAGATGTCAGTATTGATTTTATACATTATTCAGATTTTCAGAATATTAAACCGTAATTCTTCCTCTTGTTCAGATTCCAGACTCCATTATTTCTCGTGGTGTTCAGGTGCTCCCACGAGACACAGCATCCCTCAGCACTACTCCTTCAGAATCGCCTCGTGCTCAAGCTACATCTCGCCTCTCTACAGCTTCCTGCCCAACACCAAAAGTAAGTATAGTTTCTTTGCACCTTATACTTGCTTTACTATGAAACCTGGGAAAACTAACCAATATTCACCCCTGCTTGTCATGTTTTGATTGCATGTAAGATACTATGAGAAATAAATGGAATATAATGTAGTCACCACCCATTGTTTCACAAATTGTTATATTAGCCCAATAGATGTAGGAAATAGAAATTTCATGCAAGATATCTACTCTAACATCACAGTTAAGGGTATCACTTTCTGTAGCTCCTGTTTCTTTATTTTAGATCTGTTATTTTTGAGCATACTCATCAATATAGATGTAAAAATATTTGTTTATACTGAAGATAAATGTATTTGGGGCCAGTAAACAGCAAGATTAGCAAAATATTGTAACCAAAGGGATTTTTAAAATTTTGTTCAGGCTGGGGTAGCTCCCTGCTCTAGTATCATTCCAGATTTTTTCAAAAATATTCAGCTTGGAATGTTGCTGCCTAATATTTGGAAACAAATCTAAATTTATTAGAAAGTTTTAATGCCAACCTTTGGGGAAGGGAAGGAATTTCTTAGTCTTTATATTTTATAACCTGTCACTGAATCAGGGTGGGGCAAGATGAGACAGTTTATTTGCTTCCCACATATTTATGTGTATAATAAATTAGTTAGCAAATTTAATTATTGCTGTAATTATTTTCTCCTGGAATGTCACTGCTCTGGATAAGTTAGTCATTTTTGCATTCAAGTTCTCTCTGTGATGAATCTAATATTGATATCAAAAGACTTACAGTAACATTTTATCTTCTTTAATAAAACATAGTGTTAGATATCAGGCTACATACTATCTTTATCCTAAGGATCTAATAGTTAATTTTTCAAACTGTAACTTTTTTTCCTGTCATCACATTTAAGAACCTATGTAACTGTGTTCCTCAATTCCAACTTTTCTATTAGTTTTATAAGTGTTATAATTGCATTTGACTCAAACTGATCTCAAACAGTTTTTGATGTGAATAGTGCAGTTTGTATCATGTACATTACATGATACAACCTTCTCAGCGAAGTCTTCAGAGTGTTAGTGTTGTATATCATTGTTTTTACACATGTGTCCAAAATAACTGATATTAATTTATCACTTAAAATTGAGATGGTAAATTGTCAGTGAAGAAAAACCATCAGAATATTCTAGATATAAAATGAATGTTAATGCCCTTTGGGTGTCAGTCACCTACATTTTCATTGAATTAAAAAATGAGTTATCAATTCCTCAATTGCATAGAAAATCTCATATGTGTTATAATATTATTAAAACAAAATAATTTATAATTTGACTGCATGAAATTTGAACTGTATCAGCTAGACTTATTTACTAAGTCGAAGTTATTAAAAGTAAATTAGGTCCACTAATTTAAGTAAAAGTTCAGTTCATTCGCTATTAAGACCTAAATGTTGGGAATACAGAACCAGCCACAGTATAATTTTTCCTTAATAACATGCAATAATTATAAATATTTTCAGAACATGTTTTAGCTAAATTTGATTATACATAGTAGTTATTGAGCATTTTTTAAACTTTACAATTACAGCAATTTTTAAATTACTTGTATTTCTAAATCACCAAAGTAAAATTCTAAAAATAAAAAAGTTGACATTTATTAAATAAATATGCCAACTGAGAAACTTCAGGCAAGCAGGAGACTTCATATTTTTTCCTTTAACTGATAATGAATTCATATAAAGCACTGCATTTTAAAAAAATTAGTTGTAGTTGGACACAATACCTTTATTTTATTTAATTATTTTTATGTGATGCTGAGGATAGAACCCAACCCCTTGCATGTGCTAGGCGAGTGGTCTACTGCTGAGCCACAACCCCAGCCCAAGCACTGCATTTTTTTAGGAATAAGATTGCATTCCCTTCAGATAATTTTTACCAACACTATTATGCCTTAAAGATAAAATGATTGTCTTTCTGTAATTTTGAAAATACACTTTTAATGCGGAATTAGTATACTAGTTCAGGAAAAGAAACCAATTTGAATACTGTTTTTTAAAAGGAGTAAAGAAAGTCAAATTAATCTGTCCAATAGAAAGTCTTATAAGACTGTTTAGTTGAAAGTAGGTACTCTTACCAGTGCTTTGATATCAGTAACAGATAATAGCCTCTGTCTTCGTGGAGTTTGTATTTTATTCGAATGTATGTTAAAATATACTTGTGGAGAAACAACAAATTATAATTTCACAATAATTTAAAACTTATTGAAATCACAGCAAGAAGAAACAAAAATGTGTAGTAGGAGAACCTCATTTAGGTAAAGTGATCAAAGAAGGCCTCTCTAGCAGCATTCTACTAGGAGTGTGAAGGATACATGAAAACCATACGTGAGCATTTGTGCTGCATAGAAGTTTTAAGAATTATTTTCAGCAATAATGATCACTATGAAGGCATTGTCACCAATCAAGAATTCTCAGGGTAAAACTTCATTAGTACATGAATAGTTTTAATTCAGTGACTTCAGTAATCTAATTTCACATATCAGGTATTTTTTAAGTGATGCTTTTTTTTTCTTTTCTCCACTGAGTCATATTTCAAGACCATAAATCTTTTAGTATTTATCTCTGTTCTAGGTAAAAGAGAAGCAGCAATTTCTCAGGGTTAAAGAAAAGGGGAAGTGCATTTTGATTCTGAATGTATTTAATCTAAGGTATGTGTAAAATATCCATGTAATGATATTCAAGACAAAATTGGAAATACAATTCAAGCTTTTTCTTCATCTTTATTATAATACTTATAATTTAATAACCTATCAGTATTGGCCAAACCCCACAGAAATCCCCTTTCTATGTTTCAGATTAAGCATGCACAGTCTGTCATATACAGAAATATATGTGCAAATGAATTCTTTACAGCAAAAATACTATAAGGTCTTAAATGATCAGCATTAAAAAGCACTTGATTTGATAATGAAAGGTCTGGATTCAAAGGCTTGTTTCTCTACTTAATAACCACACTACATTAGGAAAGGTGCTTAACATTTCTGAGCTTTGTGTCTATTATGAGGTCCGCAATCTCTGTTTACCCAGCAGATTGATTAATTTATTAAATAGTCTTTGCCAAGTAGTCTCCTGCCTTTACAAACAGATGAAACAGACAACCACAAATTATAATGAAACATAATTAAATGTTACAATTTATCATAAGCAGTACAGAATATTATGGGAATAACTACGTCTGTACAAACTCAAAATAGAGCGCGGGGATATAGCTAGTGATAGTATGCCTGCCTAGCATACACAAGACTCTGGACTCAATCCTCAGCAGCACACACACAAAAAGGAAATCAAAATGGCTAAGTAATGATTCAAAATTACCAATTCCTATCTTTCCCTCTATTGCTTTTATCACTGATTAGTAGTTAAACTGAAATACTTTATATTCATTTGCATGTGTATACCTATTTCTCTGGGTCAACTATAATATTAAACATTAATTTTAGATTAACATTTTATATGCATACTGCAATATAGATTGTTTTTTGATCCTTTAAGTTTCTTTTACTATAAGAGCAAGATCTCTCTATAAAATATGCTGTTTTGATTTTTTTCTTCTAGTAAACTTATCAAAGTCTAATATATTTTCTATTCTAAACGATTATTCATAGAATGGTATTTTCTCCAACAAATAAAATAAAATCTGACTGAATGATGAATGATTTTCACTCCTCTTGCTTTATGACAGTGAATCTTCTAACTACAAACTGGGGATTTTAGTCTTTCATTGCCTAAGCAAAAGAAGTGAAATGGTATGTAGATTCTATTTAAACAAGTTTAAGCAGTATCTAGAGCATTCAGGTATGAAAATAATGATAGTCTTCAAAAAAAGGTATGATGAAAGAATAATTCTCTAACAGGTATCTTCTCTTTTAAAATAAGTATAATTCACAAATTAAGTGACTGCTGATTTTCAATTATGAAGGGCAACAGCATCTCTATTTAGAAATTAAATTAGGAAGCTTAAGGTCAAAAATAATAAAAGAAAAACTATAAAATTTCAATCATTTTACTATTCTCTTTAGACTTTATTAAACTTCAGAATATTTTTAAAGGTTAATTTTATTCTTTTATTCCCTAAACAACTGAAATTTAACTTTAAGTAAATGTAGTTTATAATTACATATTCTCTTATACCTTAAAAGTGGGAAAAGAATTTTGTGCCCAGACTAACTAAAAAGTTGATATTTTCCTCTGAGAAAAAAATCTAAATTGTATTAATATATTCTTGAACTAAAATTCATATGGTGACTTTAAAGTATGTTTTTGAAATATCTTTGTGTGAAGAGTATGTTCCTTAGTACACCATTGTCTAACTGTATATGCAAACAGAATGCAGAGTTACAACTTTTTTGCAGGTTTTTATTATTGTTCTTTGAGAAAAAAAATAGATTACACTGGATGAACTACTTTCTTAAATTCGAGGTTTTTAATGTATGAATCTGAAGGGCAATATGATTTCCTTTACTCATAAAAATGACATTATTTATCCAGTATCAACATAATCTTCCCTGGTATTTTCTCCTAGTAATGTTGCTTTTTAAAAACTCTTCCTTATTGTCACTGTTTTCCATTGAATGCAAATGATTATGTCATATGGCTAATGCATTGACCAACTCTGAGATTCCCAAGTCTCTGGATAATTTCATTTAGTTTCCAAAATTCTAGCCTAAATCAAGGTCCTACTTGTGCCCCAAAGTTATTTTCTGCCATTTTTAAGAGCCTAAACAAAATAAGAAGACTAAACATCAGCTTTCTTTGTTTTTATCTTAAATTCTTTCAGCATAGACATATTAGTGTCTGTTCAGCTGTTAATAACATAGAAATATATGGTTCTATACATAGAATCAACAAAAAGATCAGAAACCATTGAATTAGTGAAAAAAAATAAATAAAAAATATTCTTGATTTTAAAAAAATAAGTTGTCTTTTGTGCAAATATGCTCAAATACATTGATCTATCTTACATTTTGAATGGATATTTTACCCAGGCATAATTTTCTAACATGTCTGTCATTTTAAAAGTATAATTTCTTCCAAGTGTTGATGTATTTTATTTTACTATATCAAGAAAACATCCTTGTTAATATAACCACCCAGCTTATCTAAAAACTTTCAAAGTATTAGAAGTGCTTAAAGTAACAGATACACATTTTCTATAACTTATTTTTTCTTAGGATCTAGACGTTTATCTTTGGCAAAAAAAAATACTGTCAGTATTTCTTGGATTGACAGTTTCACTTTGTTCATTTTTAAGAAAATGTATACCAGACATCTAAATCTTAATAATCATGATTGAAATGGTTATTTTTTTAATTCTTTCAGGTAAAAAATGGTGTTTATATAAAAACTGGCTAGTTCAGCTTATAACTTAAAGAGTTGCATAAAGTGCTTTTTCTTGAGACAACCAGCATCCTTTGGTATGCAGTAGAAGTATTTAATTCATACTTACTACTTTGTAACACTCAACAATCAAGTTGCATTAATATAATTAGGTTAATATTTACTGTTTCATTCAGGACAATGTTAAATGAAACTAGATTTTTTTAAACAAATTCTTAGTACACAACAGTGAATAACACATGACTATTCATACTATTAGATCCACTTCCTTGATTTGAACTAAACTGCCAATTCACCATTGGTTTTATACTATCAATGCAAATGTCAACATAGCAAAAAATGCAAATAATGTCTTATTACTATTAGCAAAATAACTTTGATTTTGTAAACCACTGAAAAGTTCTCAGAAACCCTAATGGGTTCATAAACCACACTTAGCTAGCAGTGATGTAAAGAAATTAACAAACTGGCATATGTTTCTTGAAAATCTTGTGAGTCAAAATGATGTATGTTGAATCTTTTTTTATATATTTTCCATAAAGACAATCTTACTGTTGTGTTTTCAGTCCAAAAGATCTGATCCTTTATGTAAATGATTATCAGTATTATGCTTCAGTATTGTAAATAGTTTACTTGGGCTCTATAATCTAGTCTGATTCTTGGGCAGGGAAAAGTTACTCTGATTCAAAATGAGAAAAAACTTCATGACATTTCTAGTTGGCCCTATTCACTTTCAGTGTGATTCTACTTTCTACATTTGAGTACAACTAATTTTCCACAGGAAACACACAAAGTCCTTTCTTAAATAATAATCTTTTTGTTCACAGATAGTTTTTGTTGAGGATATAGTAAGGAGGGCTCATTTTTAAAAATAGTTTGAAGCATTTAAAATTTGGGAAATTTCAGGGCTGGTGTAGCTCAGTGGTAGAGTAGTTGTCTAGCATGAACAAGGCCCCGGGTTCAATCCCCAGCAAAAGAGTAGGGGTGGTGGGAGGTAGCAGAGAGAGAAGACAAATAAAGGAAAGAAGGAAGGAATAAATTTCAAGTAAAAGTGACACATTTTTTTTCAGAAGCTCCTTAAAACTCAGATCAACTTTGCTGGACTAGCACTGACATAAACCCATACTTAGTTGGCATTCTTTAGATCCTCTAGATTATTTACTCATTTACATTCAATGCCTGATCCCACAGACATTTGAGTAACCCACTTCTGCTCTAATTCATTATTGTCTAGTGTCTCCTCCTTTATAACAACCTGCTTGTTTTATATTTGTTCTGATATGATAGTGAAACATAATATTGAAACTTCAAATAAAAGAATTTCTTTTACTTTTTAATGAGTAAAAGACATAGCCCATATTGTAGAACGTTTCATTTTGATAAAACTGAAATTAGATAATATTATATTTTGCTATTAACTTTGAGTTTTTCATTTATTTTCATTTTTCTATAACATTCTGCTATATATTTAGGATTTTACATGGATTTGTGCCTTTATTTGTCTAAGATTCCCCTATGCTTTTATAATGATACTTAAAATGGAATGCACTCATCCCTTTACAATTATTCAGTATTTACAGAATTTTGCCCATTATTGAAGCTAGGTATAAGTTAACTATGAAATGTATAATTACCACTCTGAAATCTGAATTTTAAAATGAGATTTGAAACCTCTTAAGATAAAACAAACCAGAAATTATTAAACATGTAAGTAACAATTTTATAGCTAGGACAAAGTATAAGTTGTATGAGTTTTTTAATTTTAAAATAAAAATGCAAAAGTAATTTATATGCTCACTTTGAAAAATTAGAAAATGCAGTATTAAAAAATGTATCACAAAATGCCCTTCATTATAAAAAAAATCACTATTAAAGTTTTGCTAAGTATCAATCTGGTTTTTTTTCCTATGCATTCAAATATTTTGTCACAATGGAAAGGCAGTAATCAAGAGTTCAAGTTCTAGAGTCCAGTGGGCCTGGTGATGAATCACAATTTTATCACTTCCTAAATATGTGACTTTCAGAAAGTTATTTCACCTCTATAACCTGAATTATCTCATCCATAATATGAAAAATAATAATACTGATTGTCACAGCCCAGTATAGTATTGCACACCTATAATCCCAGCAACTCAGGAGGCTCAGGCAGGAGGATTGCAAGTTCAAAGCCAGCCTCAGTAACTTAACAAGGATCTAAGCAATTTAGCGAGAACCATCTCAAAATAAAAAAAAAAATAAAAAGGACTTGGGATGTGACTCAGTGATTAATCACCTATGGGTTCCATCTTCAGTGCCAAAAAAAAAATGATAATAATAGTGTTTGCCTCATAGTATTATTTTAAGAATTAAATTTTAAAATGCAGATAAATCACTTAGCATAGTGTTTGAAATAAAATACTCAATAAATATTAGCTATTGTCTTTAAACTGTAACTTATCTTGTTCATTTAATAATATAAACATCTTTTTATGTCATGAACATCTTTATATACTTCACATTTTCTTATAAACCTGTGCTCATTGAAACACACCTGTATAATCCCAGCTACTCAGGAAACTGAGGCAGGAGGATAACAAGTTTAGTGTCAACCTGGACAATTTGCAAGATCCTGTCTCAAAATTTAAAAAAAAAATAAAAAAGGCTGGATTTATAGTTTAGTATCTTGATATTAGAGATATAGAAACTGAGCTCAACTAACTCTTATGAAGACATAAAAATTTTAGACTAGGACTTGTGCTCATTATTTAGTGCCCCATAGTGTAATTATTTTAAACTGGTAGAGCATAATAAATAAATAATATTTTACAAAATAATGAATAAATACTATTTTACAAAATTATTTTTATTTTTAATTTTAACTAATAAATGTGCATAAATTTTTCATTAGATCTTAATTTAGATATTTTGTTCTTTTCTATTTTCCTGTTTTAAAAACAATACTATTGGCAATCTTTTGGAAGTTAAATATTTTGGAGTAGTGTCCTAATTAAACTGAGCAACTTGTGTTAACTCTACCTTTATTGAGAATATATGCAGAACTTCTAGGCTCATGATTCATAAAATTTACATGGATATCAATATAAATTATTTTTGCTTTTTTATGAATTCAACTTAATATTATATTGGAAGAAGCTGTTTCTAGCATTTGCATTTACATGATTTACTGGCAACCCCCTAAAAATTATGGACCCAAAGTTGTTTGAAAAGATAACAACATTGAGTATGTAAAATTATTGCACTACGAGGCACTAAATAATGAGCATAAGTCCTAGCCTAAAATTTGTATGTCTTTATAAGAGCTAGTAGAGCTTAGTTTCTATATCTGTAACATCAAGATACTAAATGAAATAGGCTTTAAAGCGTGTCACAGGCCTGTTATCTTATTCTTTTGGCATAGTTCTTCCAACTGAATAAATATTCTTTTTAGCCCTTCTTCCTGATATTTTATTAATCTCCAAGTAATATAGAAAAAATACATTTATTTTAGCTTTGCCTTCTATGTTAGTACATAAAGTTTGAGATTATCTATTAAATATATACTAATTTCCTTAAAATCTTTCTCATTTAAATCAGACTTGTCTCTGTTGAATGGAATGTTGACTTCTCTTGGTATACCCTAGATTTTTGTTCAAGTTATAGGAAGCAAACTGTAGAAGTACAAGAAATAATGAAATTTAAAATTCTAGTTTTCAACTGGGTGTGGTATAACATGCCTGTAATCCCAACTACAGGCAAAACAAACAAATTTGAGTTCAGCTTAAACAATTTAGCAGGAACCTGTCTCAAAATAAAATTTTAAAAGATCTGAAGATATATATCAGTGGCAGATATATATGTTATTCATGTTTACCTAGCATGCATGAGCCCCTGGATTCAGTCCCAATAGTACCAAATAAACAAAAAACTAGCTTTCAGCTTTGGTTGCTATAAATAAAATTAATACTTTGGTAATACTTTCTGCAAATGCAGAAATAAAAATTACCTGTGACATCATTTCAGCAACAAAATTGATTAGATATAGTCATGATTTAAATCTGTATAATTAACTATCCATGTCCCATTGATGACTTTATTAGAGAGTATATCTCAAAACTATTCTGTAGATCTTCATATATTTAAATTACACATATTTTAAAGATTAGCCAGACATTTTCTAGCCCAAAATGTTAGGATTATCAGGTTTCCTTATTCATTCTAACTTTTTATTAAGGATAAAACATATTAATTCAGAAGTTGACTCTGAATATTTTGTATTATACATTATATGTCAAATACTGTACTGTGTTGGAGATATAGCAATTAATAGGTTTACTTATTAACTCTGCCCTCAAGGAGCTATAGTGGCATTGATACAAAAATAAAATATTTATAACAAATATGTCAGACAAAGAATTGATAGACTCAAAGAGTTTTTCTAATCCTGTAGAAAAAAAATAATAGAATGATTAAAGGACAGGAAGAGGCATGCAAATCCCCTGTAGCCGCCTATAAAAATAGATAAAGAAATATATGAAAAAAGTGCCCTAATTAGAAATTTCTGAAAACTTAAAACAACACAAATGTTGCAAATTAATAACTATCTTTAAATTATAATTGTCAGTGCTATAGTGAGCAGCAATATGAGTATTCCTATTCACACAAGTAAGAAAATAAATTTATATAGCCTTTTAATCAACAAGTATACATTGGCTTAAAATGTATTTATTTGTACTGCATACACACTCACAAAGAAGGTTAAAAGTCTTGTTTTAATATACCGCATTGTTTTTAGAAATTTATGCAAAAATTTCAGAGGTCATCAAAGATTATGTACAAGATTATTTCCCACATCATTATTAATATTCATAAAAATGAGAAATAGCCTTAATGTGTATGGGTTAAATAACTTGTAGATGCACATCTGTTGTTCTGTAATCTTAAAAAAAGGTTATAGAATTTTTTTTCTGACTCATATACAAATAAACAATAAATTTTTAAAGAACATATAACATATAATATACTCTTTACAAGTTATATATTTTAAGATGCCTAATAATTCATACCATAAAAGATAGGCTTTATATTTTTAAGCAGATAAAAATTTGTCTAAAAATACATGATTGAATTGATTCTGACTAACATATAGGAAATAACTTGTTTAAAAGGCTGATTTTATATAGACAATATTTTCTTGGAATCAAAGCTATTATAGAATTGAAGAATCACAATTATAAATTTATATAAAGTAAAAATTAATGACTACAAATGTTAATAAACAATGAGAAGTGAAAACCTTTTTAAAAGACAATTTCCTAAGGATAAAAATATATGGGAGTAGGAAGGGTATAGAGAATCTGTAACTTGTATGAAGATTCTAATTTTTTACTTCTCATTTTCTCCTTATTCTCTATAATGTTCCTTTTTTATGCATTTATTTGCTTAGTTTTATAATCTCATTGTCTTTCCTCCAGAAACACTAGAGTAATTATTTTTCCTTGATACACTTGTCCTCATTTTTTTTAACTTTTACTTATTTATTCACTATTTTTTACTTTGTTTTAATAAATCACAAATGAAACAGTTGTTTTACATCAGTTTTTTTAAAGAACTGAATAATATAAAATGAATAATGTAGTAAAGTGTAATATTAACCAAAGCCCTAAAGTATACTTCTTTATTTATAGGAATTTGTTTAATGCTGAACCGACCCCACCCCTCGTATTGGGGATCAAACCCAGGACCTCAAATATATTTGGCAAGTGCTCTATCACTGACCTACAGCCCTAGCCCTAACTATTGTTCTCCTAAGCAAAACTTTTTTTAAAAAATCTACTCCTTCAAATTATAGCTACCAGAAATAATCTATAGCTATATCAGTGTATACTCAGTGATATTAGTTGGAAGATAAGCAATTTTTAAGTAAAAAAAATTTATATATCATTGATACCTATAATATTTTTAAAGCGGTGTATAATATCATATGGTTAAAATTTTGTCTCTCAAGGTAGCTAAAAGTAAATTAGATACTTCTAAAAATAAGATGATCCAGTGTTTAGGGCAAACAAGAAGAAATGTTTTATCTATGCAATCTTAATCTAAATAAATATAAAATATTATCATGGGGAGAAAGGAGACCTACATTATTCTCCTTTCCATAGGCAAGAGCCTAAATTTAGAGGAAAGACCTGAGAGTGGAGAATTTAACAGCAGCTATGCTTTTCTTTTTAATTAATATGTTCAGAAAACCAGTGAAGTGCTCAAGACATCAATTTCCTCATTAGTAAAACAAAGTATATAACCTTTTCTAAAATATTGTCATCAAGCATCTTATAACTGAAGCAAACTGTAAATGTCTATGCCCAGTTATATAGGAGCCACCTTAACATAACTGCATAAGCCTAAATTTTTTTAATTTCATATTTTATTTTTAAAAATTTTTTTAAAGTAGGCTTTCTACTCCAAAGTGTAATCTAATTTTAATGAAAAATATAGCATTTAAATTTTTTATTATTTCCACAAAAGTCAGAGTGGCGTTAGTTTTCTATCTTAGTAACAACAGAAATTGTTTTGCAGTAAGCTTAGTTTTAGAAAAGTGGACTAAATGAAAGTGAATGGACATCATTTTAGATTAGGATCCAGGCAATTTCTTGTGTTACATGGAATTTCTAGAATTCATATTCTTAGAGAAAAGGTAAACACAAATGGCAGAATTATTTCACTAGGCCTCATGCTGTTAATGATCCCTGAATATAGCTACATCAGTAATTAATCCATAAAGAAAGAGTTCCCAAATATTACAAAAGAAATGGTACAGTGTAGTATGGTATTTTCAGAATATTTCTAATGGACATTTTGTTTAAAATATTCTAACTAAGAGACTGAATAGATGATTGAAATTTTTTGATCTCTTGGTTATTTGCTTGTAAGATTTCTTTAGTGTAGTAAGTTGATTTCCATGATGTAAATATTCTAATAATCTCAACAGACTTGGTAATCCTCATAATTTTTAACATCAAATTCTCAAACTTGCTTCATATTGCAATGATCCTATGTGTAATACAGGTTGACTACCAATAAAAATTAAGAAGGGTTAGATATGTGACTCAGTGGTTAAACACTCCTGGGTTCAATCATCCCCTGTACAATAAAAACAAGACAAAACACCCCTAATCAGAAAATCTGAAATTCAAAATGTTCCAAAATCTTAAACATTTTGAGTGTCCTGGTAGGACTCAAAGTTTCAGATTTTGGAGTAATTTGGATTTCAGGATTAGGGATGTTCAACCAGTAAAATCTATGCAAATATTCCAAAATCCAAAATATTCTATTAAGTAGAATGACTTCTACTTCCAAACATTTTGGGTAAGGAATATTCAAGCTATGCAAACTATTTATCTAATGACAGAGAATGTTTGGCTTTATAGAAAAGTATTCAAAAAGAAGCTAACAAGGTGAGGCTTGTACATTATAATAAAGTAAATGAATCCATCTTATCCAAATTCTACTCTTATGGTTTTTTAAATTATTGTCTGAAAAATTATCAGACACTTGAATTATACTATTCCATTATAATTAACCATTAAAAGTTGACTAGGATAAATGAAGATATTACATTTTAAACCTGTTAATTTCACTTTTTCCCATTATTCAAATTTGAGTTTATATTTACAAACCTTTCTCCAATTCTTTCTGAAATTTTTCAGTATTAGGTATTTTTATCTGTTTCAGGAGCCACCAAAAAAGAAAAAAGAAAAATACCATGAAACTTGATTTGCCACCACTTCTGGCTTTAAAAACCACATTGGTTTTCTAGTCTTTCTTTAATAATAGTTTCATAAGCAGGCTTGTGGTCAAAAGGTGATGTCAAGCATTAATAAATTGTTCCCAGAGTCTTTATATCAGTTCTATGATCTATTTTTAACATTCAGAGTTCAGGAGTAACTGTCTTTTTTTCTCTTATAATTTATTCTTTAAATTTCTGTGCTTGTGCTTACATTTGGAACTGAAATGAAACAGAGAATTTTTCTTTTATATATAAATATATTAGCAGATAAAATTTGTTACATAGATGGAGAAATAGACAGACATACAAATTTACATCTTTTTATAAACATCAATTTTTTTTCAAGCCCCATTTATTCCTAGACCTATTAGGGAATACAAGTTCAAACTAGAAATCAGCAATGGTGGGTATTGTTCCTAGACTTGTAATTAGCCTCCCCTGTAACCTTGAAGAAGACAACTCATGTTGCTGAATTAATACAATTTTAAGCCTTTTAGAAATAAAGAACAGTGTAGAAAATAGTGTGCACTTGTTATTGTATAATAATTCAAAAATCTTCACAGTTTCTAAAAACCTTTAGAAAGGCATTAGATTCTATTTTTATAGGAAACTATCAAGACTATATTTCAAATATTGTGAGTCTCCATTTAAGATGAGAGACAGCTTTCCAAATGAAGGTGCTCTCTGAGATTAAAAGGAAATAGCACAAGTAAGTGAGTAAATATTATGAACTCACTGTGAATTAACTCTCCCTTGAGAGGTCATCAAGTGTTGATGATCTCATTCATTTGCATTTTTTCTAAATTTGGCAATTCTGTTTGACTAAAAAGAGTGAGAATTGATGATTATCTTTTAGTCAAAACATTTATTTAATGATGAAACATTAACACAAACTATTTATATCACGTAAAACCAAAAGTTGATGTAATTCTAATGTACAAAGATGCTTTTTTTCAAAACAAAAATTCAGTTTTCTCATCAATCTCCTGTGCATTCCTAAAAGGAATGAGACATTCCTAAAAGGGACATTCCTAAAAGGAATGAGACAATGTATATCCTGCTTCCAAGAAATAAACTTTTGTAGTTATAGCTAGTTTTCTTATTTTAAGAGAACACTTATGTTTTTAGTATACCATAGATGTTTTCTGGTATTATTTATTTTTCTGAGATTTTTAAAGCTAGGGACTTGGCATCACACTGATATTTCTTCTACTATCTGCTGATAAATAAGGAACAACATGTCTAACTTCACCCATGCTGGTGTGAATTGAGACCTTATTCTTCAGTTGCAGGAATTTATATTACAAAATCATTGGTTTCTTGCCTTGCATGTAGCAAAGGTTCAATCCCTAGCAACACAGAAAATGAAGGAGAATAGGAAAAAACCACTTGATCTGAAACTTCCACACTCATACACACCCTTTTTATTTTTTACTTTTTATTCTTTGGCTTGTTTCCCTCTTTCACCAAAACATTAGTTCTTATAGAGCTCTATTTATAAAACACCTCATCTAGAAAGATACTTTGTATTGAGAATCTTCCTTTATTCCTTATATAATGGTATGGAACAAATTTTTAAAAATAGCAATTTTACTTTTCATTTTCACTATCTTACATGAGGAAAATTCAGCTGAAATAACAGAAAGCTTTGAAGGAGTGAATCTTTCTAACATTGGTCTGGCATTAAAATTTTCTGGTTGGGCAGCACAATTGTTTAATTGGGAATCTCAGTGACAGCTGAACAACCTCAATGCTTGGGTCAGCAAGCAGAGGAGCTTCACTCTGTTGTCTATCAAGAATGATGCTTGTCAGGACCGATCCTTTTACTTAGAGAACACTCGTGTTTCTAGTCATACCATTGAGGTTTTCTGGTATTACAATGGAATAAACACTTCAAGACTGAAAAAGAATAAGTGCATAGGTATATTTGTAATTCTTTGTTTTTTGTAAGCCAAATGCAAATGTAACACTACTGCAGATACTGCTTCATCAGAAGTCCCCAAGATAACCAAAAGTAAGTGCCAATTTCCTCATCTCAGGAATAGTGCCATAACAAAGATTTAATTCTAGTGGTCAGCCTATTTACAAAGCATGTCATACAGCCTTCTGGGTTAATTAACTCCTTGGCCTCCTAATACGTACCTAAAAGAGTCAATTAATGTTTTTGCATGTATTACTTAATAATGTGTAGAAAAATTTTTAAGTTCACTTTTTCTTTATTCTGTCTTTTTTACCCATCTTCCCTCATTGTAGCAAATTAGACGGCCGGATGAAAGCAAAGGAGTTGCTAGTAGAGTTGGATCCCTCAAAGTAAATATGTTTCTAACATTTTTTGGCAAGATTTCGTCTATAGCCTACACTTCTTCCTTTTTGGAGGGTGGTGGGAGGAAGGGGGCTTTTTCCATTTTTCACCATCCCATTTTTTTATTTTAATTATTTTTATTGGCTGTTGGGTCATATTATTTTTTTTTGTTTCAGCTACACATAGAGCAACCAGCTGAAGGCAAGATGCCAAATAACTAGCTTTGAATGGCACCACAAACAAGAGAAAGGGCAACTGCCTCCTTACAGGTGCCTATAATTTGGGGTTCTAGAGTAAACCGTTCCTCTGACTGATGTCACTGATTGTGTGTTATTATCCTCTTACACAGAGAACTAATATATTTTTAGAATGTTATTTCCCCTTTTAACATTTTTGTTGTAAAAAATTAAATGCTATGTTAGTGTCATTATCAGCTATAGTTCAGTCCAGACAAAAATCGTTGTGAGTTAATAATTGTATTGAATACATATAATCTTAGGAACTAGAAAAGAACTTTATAAGATGCTAGTAAGTGGGCCCACATATAGCTAAGTGTTTAAACACTCTAAATCCCCCTTTTTTTTTTCTTTAAGTTTAAAAAAAATTGATATAACTATAGCCATTACACAGGTTTATCTAAACATTTACCCATTCATGTATACAATATACAACTTGTAGATTTCTGATTTAGCTATTTGCTAATGGCTAAATACCACTTGGTCAATATATCTTGGTCACTCAGTACTCCTAACATTTAATCATAATGAAAGGGTAAGCAAGTTCTCACCCTTAAGAAACAGACATAGTCATTGATCACTTAATGCTGCCACCATAAGTGCAAGTTAGAAAATTGCTGAACTCTAAAAACATGCAGAATAATCACCCACAAAGTTAAGCACTTTTTTATAACTCAATCCCATTTGTCTTTACAGTAATAGTAACTGTTAATCAAAATACCAAATAATTCAATGCACTGAAGTGTCTTAAAATTCAGTAACTGCCTTGAGACTTAATATTGAGTCATTTCAAAATTTTACACACCTCTAATTTATTTGCATTTAGCAATTTATGAAACACAAACTTCTGCACTCTTTTCTCTTGTTGCCTCTTCTGCCTTCTTAGTTTTACTTTTTGTTGTTGTTTATTTATTTATTTGTGTGTGCACACACCAGTGCACATGGATGAAGGTGTGTTTGTATGTTTGTGTTCTTTATTCCTGAAAAGCCATCCTCTCTGTTCTCTAACACTGCTTTATAGTGGGTAACTATTATATTAAAATGTTATTTCACTAAGGATAATCAGAGGGGTGGGAAGTGTTGATTGTATGCTTATTTCAAAAACAAGGCAACTTAAGATTTTTCATTCAGGAAAATGTGATGATATATCAGTAGCATTCCTCACTGTCTGCTTGTGAGGTATCATATCTTACCTTGTCCTTAAGAGAAGATAATTCCATTATTGTTTAGAATATGGATTATGACAGATTCAAGTGAGAGGGTGCAGTACAACATTTTTAAAAATTATGGTAGTTAATTAAGGAAAAAATGGCATCCATAACTATAGCATCTTTTGCTTTAAACTGGATTATATGTGAAATTGTATGTGTGTGTGTGTGTGTGTGTATGTGTGTGTGAGATTATCTCAAGTTCACCTTTTGGGTATATATAGAACATCAGGTTATAAATGTGTGTTTATTACTTTTAAGTGTATATACAGTATAATTATGTATATACACATATCTGCTTAAGAACAAATTGACATATTTACAGTTTCATTAGGTATTTCAATATGGATGCAGTCTTAAATTTTAAAAAGTATGTTTGAGAAACAAAGGCAAATTTCATATTCTTTAAATAAATTTACTCAATATTTCTGCCAAATAGAAAAATTTAAAGTTAATCTCTTGGGAATTATAAGGATAGTCATAGTATTTGTTTACATTAATGCTGGGGAGAAAAGATACTCTAATTTAAAAAATAAAGTAAAATGTTGGCTTCTCAGTCTTGGGTTTGTTAAGCATGTATTTCTTATGTTATACAAAGATCTTTGATGCTTTGAAATGTTTGCCAAAGGCAGTGAGAAATGTATAATGCTATGATCTTATTTTTAAAAGGAAAAAAAGGAAAACTGAAAAGAGAACAAGTTGCCTTTTCAATTCATTTTCTGATGTTTACATGTAGCTCCATCGAAAGCTGGAGGAGCTCAGAGATCACCTAGAAGGCAATGTGAAAGGATACTCTCTCAGAGTAAATGTACGATTTCACTTGATGATTTTTTTCCCCCTTAAACTTCTGCTGACTGGTAATTCCAAATCTGACTGGTTTGTCCTCTCATCTCCATCTTTTTTACTTTCTGTCTCTTTCCCCCTCTTTTTTTCTTTTCTAGCTACAGCATCATGCTCACATTGTAAAATAAAGATTATATTGGCAGGATAGAGGATGCTTAAGACACACTAACATTGCAGTTGATTTGATAACATTTTGGCCCCAATGCAAAATAAAAATTTTCAAAATCATTGCTTCTTTTATAGCAATACACTTTTCTGATGTTCTTTTCAGGGGACTTCTATTTGGAGCTTTTCCATTAACCATTTCTTTTGTCCCTTGTTGGATGTGTCAGCAACATTATAAATTATGGACTGGACCCAAAGAGTAGAGCTTTGATTATTCAATTTCACTTTTCAAGGAAAATGATCAATGTTAAAGTATCATAGGTAATCAGACAAGTAAGTAGGCATATATATTCTGAGTTAATAGACTATAATCTTAACTCAGATTTTAAAATAATTATGTCATTTTTTGTTTTAAAATAAGAAAATTAGCAGCAATTCTCTTCACCAGGAACACCTTCATGTAACATATTACAAATTCTTGAGCTAAAGGTTCATATACCAAAGACAACCTTTGGAGGAAAACAATACCCACAGCCGCTCAATCCTGTACATATCATATAGACAGTACTAACACAGTATTTTTCATGACAGATAATTCAGGCTTTTAGAATGCTTGGTCTTCCTTTTAATGTATCTCTTGAATAAAAGTCAAGTTAAAATTTTCTAAAATAGTATATTATTTAAATACAGCAAAATAATTAAATTATTAAACTAAATAATTTATGACTTAACCTTGACATCCTGTTCCTGGGATTTCTAAAAAGTTCCTATTAATCTAGCACCTCATATACTTCCCCAAAGATTATTACCATTCATGTAATTCATATTACCATAGTAATTTTGTTATTTAAAAAATAGAATAAAAGTTAGGAAAATGGTAATTCTCTGAGATATCAGCCTCTTTTTAATTATATTCCATGTATAATTATGTATGTCTCCATATTACATTTCTGATTACTAAAGTTAGTGGTTTTTACTATTACCAGTCATTAATTCTGATAGCTAAACAGAAAAAGAAATTGTACATCTTCCATTTCTCTACTTTTTTTGAGCCAGTCCTTTTCTATGTATATTCTTAATAGAATCTGAAAGACTGTCCAAAATCAGATCCTAGAATCTGTTACACAGTTGTTTAAAAAAAAGGTTATTATGAATTTTATGACTAAGCATAGCTGAATACTATCCTAGAAACCTCTAAAATATTCCAATACGTGTATTTTAGTGTCATGCTCTTCCCTAACCAGTCATGAGAACTGATATTTTTCTTTTAGTCAAATTAAGACTAGAAAGTCGAGACTTGCTAACGTCTACATGATAGGGAGTTGGTATAAAATTAGGATTAAATTACAAGTTTAATTTCTGTTTTAAGCACTTGTACTGCTATATATTAACTAGTCTCAACATCTTCATATTTTGTTCCATTTCAATCAGAAATACTTTGTTCTGATTACATTTTTACAGTAAAAGATTAAATATGGGATATATCATTCTAAGGGATCTGTTAACTACCAGATTTAAAAATTTCAACTAAGAAAACTTGCAAATCAAAGTCTCAGCTAAGTGTTCAGTTTCTTTACTTTTTAATTCTTATTACCCAAGTATACCTCAAGTATGCCATGTATATTAAAAATTGTTGCTTAAAAATAAAGTTATTCTCAGAACCATAGACCAAATTAAACAGATTTTCTTTCTAAAAATGAAGTGACAAACAGTGACCATTCCATTCTGTGGAAATTTATTGCATGTGTTCACACAACAAGAGTAAGGATTTGGATACCTTTCAATTCATTGAAACAATACGGAATAATTTCAGTAAAGTGAAAGTTTCAGAACCAGGTTGCCAATTAAACATTTTATTTAATAGTTGGAGAATGTGATACATCATTCAGAGCTGTGGGACAGGATTTAATTAATCATTGATGCATCAATTTATATGATGCATAGTGTGTGTGTATGTATATATATAAATACATATTTATATATAAAACATTAAGTGTATATGTATATATATAAATATATACATACACACACACAGACACATTTTTTTTCAAGAAAAAAAAAGAGCCCTGCATTCTCTTGATGAATGATCCTTGTAATTTTTGGAATAATATTGTCTTATTTATTTCTCATATGTAAACATATTTTTCATTCTACATTGACTCTTCTGTAGCAAAAAGCAGGATGTATTAGACTCTTGGTTTCTGAATTAAGAATGAGTCATCTTTTTCTTTATATTTACAGAGCAGGATATTTTGAATCCTTAAATGGGTTTTTAGTGATTTTAATAATAACTGTTAATATATAAGCAGTATTTGCCTTATTTAATAAGTGCAAAAATTTCTATAAATCCTTAGATTGATCAATGTGTTGAGAGTAATGACTAAAGAATAAAACAACATAAGAAAAATTTTCCATTTAATCGAACATGAATCTAGTAGGGAAAACACAAATGTTAATGCATAGGATCAAAAACCAGTACAGACAGTGTTAAGATAGAAAAGCACAGAATAAGATACTGCAAACTAATGCTTTGTTTAGATAATATAATGCAAGGTAAATTTACAAGGAAGTTATTTAGAACTTGGAAGTTGAGCTAATACAATGATTTACATGACTGCAATTTTTTTAAGTTTCTTAAGATCAGCATTTTCACTTTAGCCTTAGTTCTAAATTACTTTCTTACAGTTTTAATGAATAGGTATTATCTTTGGGGATATTTGCACTTTTATATTCATTAAGTGAGTTCTATAACTCGGGTCAGCAAATCATCCTGTAGGCCAAATCCCATCCTTTTGTAGGCCCATTAGTTAAGAATGATTTTTTTTTTAAGAGAAAGAGAGAGAGAGAGAATTTTTTAATATTTATTTTTCAGCTTTCGGCAGACATAACACCTTTGTTTGTATGTGGTGCTGAGGATCGAACCCGGGCCGCACGCATGCCAGGCGAGCGCGCTACCGCTTGAGCCACATCCCCAGCTCTAGTTAAGAATGATTTTTGCATTTTTAAATGGTGGGGGTTGGAGGATCAAAAAAGAACATTTTGTGACATGTAAAAATTATATGAAATTCAAATTTCAGTGTCCAAAATTAAAGTTTTAATGAAACATAGACATGCTTATTCATTTGCCTATTATCTACATCTTCATCTTTGTTTCATTTCATATTCAACTCAGTTGTAGCTTTTGGACTGCAACAGAGAGAGAGTTGAATAGTTAAAGAAGAAATTGCAACAATGCACATGCCTACCATATTTTCTTTCTGATCTTTTACCAAAAAAAAAGTTTCCCAAGATTTGCTATAACTATGTAGTGTTTCAATATAAATTGACATAAACTGGGTGTGATGGCACATGCCTATAATCCCAGCTACTAGGGAGACAGAGGCAGGAGGATCATAAGTTTGAGGTCAACCTCAGCAACTTAGAGACCCTATCTCAAAATAAAATAAAAAGGCCTGGGGGTGTGACTTAGTGATAGAGTGCCCTTGGATTCTATGCCTAGTACCACTAAAAAAAAAAAAAAAAAAAAAAAAAAAAAAAAAAAAAAAAAAATGATTATAGTAGACACTGTAAAATATGTTCATTTTAGAACTTGAGGAAAGGAGAGCCGCTCATTTTTCTGGATATGGTTTTTAATTATTCTGCATGGATTCATGTTTAAAAGAGTTAGTCCCCTGAGATAGTTTACACACACACACACACACACACATATTTTTTTTTTTACTTTTTTTTTTCTCTATTCTCTCTTCATATACTACCTCTCCCACACACTCACATATACACACAAAGTAAATCTATGGAATTACCATTACTGAGTCTTCAAATATGAAACTATTTCTGGACACATTGCTGGACCTCTGTAATCCAAGCAACTGAGGAGACTGAAACAAGAGGATTGCAAATTCGAAGCCAGCCTGGGCAACTTAACAAAAGAACCTGTCTCAAAATAAAAAGTAAAAAGTGACTGAGGATATAGCTCAATAGTAGAGCACCTCTAGGTTCAATCACCAGTACCAAAGAAAAAGAAAAGAAAAATATTATTATAAAGAGTATATATTATAGATTCTTCTCTTGATAAGAGAAAGGGTCCCTGTGGGGACTTAGAATATAAAACTAAAATTCATTCCTCATATTCAAAATTTATTAAAAATGTGATGAGTACTTTTTCTGTATATATTGCATTTTTTTAAAAAAGTTAATTCCCTGAAGCACATGATGGACTTTTGATTTATGCTAAATAGCCTATTGGACCTTACCTAAAATCTTATAACCTCTACAAAAAGTTTTATATAACTGAGAAAAATATCCTGACATGATGAAGTAATATAAACCATTTTAATATATAGCATGTAAAATCTGAAAGTAATCTGTTTTGAATCAGCCAATTTTGAGCAGGGATGAATAGATAGAACATTAGTTCTTAAAGAGTAAATAATCAATAGTCCTTAGATATCTAAACATCTGTTTGTCTATAGAATCTATTTTCTTTAGGTAAATTTCAATGTCTTTCAGTTCTTATATGCAGAACATTGTTTGAGTTTCCTAAGTCTTCCCTGTTTGATATTTTGGCATTCATTTATATTTTAAAAATGTATTTATTTACTATAGTAATTAGGTAACATCCTGAGTATCTTGGTGGCTGTTTTCTTTTAAATATATAAATTAAATATATAAATATTAAGTATATAAATATCATAAATTATAATGCTGATGACAATAAATCAATTTTACTGTGAAAAGTAAATAAAATTCTCTTAAGCTTTTGGTTCTACTAAAACATAAGAATAGTATATCTTATCCTATTCTTCAAATCAAGTCCTCTTCTAATATTTATAAAATAACCATTTGAAATGGAATAATTTGAAATGGAAATGATGCATCTATGAGGTACTTAATACTCAAAGCAGAATTGACCTTCTCAGAATTAACTTTAATTCAAAAATAAGGCACTAATAAAAGATCTCATTGACAAGTAACTTTCCCCAATAATAAAAGATAGAGAACTGAGAAAAAAAGAAAACAAGGTTCTCAAACTGTTTCAAACAGAACAGACATAGCATAGTTTTCTTAAGACTATTCTCCTATGAGAATGAGATATGTATGGTTGGAAAAATGCTTAATTTCTTAAAATGTATAGAATTGAGCATATTTTAAGAGCTACCTCAAAGCAGTAAGTGGCCTTGATACTTATAAATCACAATATATTATTTTTTTTCATTAGTAGGGATTGAACCCAGGGCCTCACACATGCTAGACAAAAGCTTTATCACTGAAATGTTCCCCCAGCCATATCACAAATTTTTTGAAATTAAGCTTTCAAAAGTTCTGAATATTAATTCATCAGTTTAGTTATTTCAAGGATAAATGAAACAAGAGTTAATATATTCATTCATTCATTCATTCAATAAACACTTACTGAGCACCTCTTACATTCTGCAGTGTTGTGCTAGAAATATAGTTAAAGAACAAAGCTGATAAGTTGTTTTTGATTCTTCCAATTTGTTATCTTCTACATTTCCTTGTTCTAACTTTGTATCTTGAAATTTCATGCACAATTTGTAACTACAGAATACATACTGAACAATTTTAGCTCACATGGCATTGTAAAACTTCGAAGAGCTGAGTGTAGCGCTGGGGTTGTAGCTCAATGGTAGAGCATTTGCCTTGCATGTGTAAAGCATGGGGTTCAATTCTCAGCACCACCAAAAATAAATTAATTAAATAAAGGTATTGTACCCATCTACAATTAAAATTACTAAAAAAAGAAAAAAGAGGCAGGTGTAGTAATCCATGCTGTAATCCCACCTACTTGAGAGGGAGGCTGAGTCAGGAGGATCACAAATTAGAGGCCAGCCTTAGCAACTTAGTGAGGACTTGAGCCACCTTAGCAAACCCTGCCTCAGTCTTTTTTATAAAAGGGTTGGGGATGTAGCTTAGTAATATAGTACCCCTAAGTTCAACTTTATTACCAAAACAAGAGAAAACAAAACAAAAAAACCTTTATGAAGGAAGAAGCCACATAATTGAACATGGCACTATGATAACCTAGAAAGTAAGAACAAGTCAGAAAATTACCAATTCTAATTAATAAAGCTTAGTTCAGCACAGTGATCCACTCATAGTCCCAACTACTCAGGAGGCTGAAGCAGGGAGATCACTTGAGCCTGGGAGTTTTTAAGAGTAGCCTGGGCAACACAGCAAGACTCTGTTTCAAAAAAAAGAAAGAAAGAAAGAAAGAAATCTGCCACGTCATAAGGTTAAACATGATTTTTAAGTATAAAATAACTTTAAAAAAATCAGTGACAAAATAACTATTCGAGAAAATCATTGAAACATCTAGATAAAAGAGATGTCTCAAATAGTTTTATGTTTTAAGTTTCTATACTTTATATGGTATTGGTATTGACATATAGGAAAAGGAAGAGCAAGAAGGCGGGCATCTAGTAATACTGAAAATGTAATAGTAAGAACAGGAAATCATAAATCAAAATACCGAACTGGCTTTGGTGCTCACTTTAGGGAATTATATGAAGTTGTACAGTAAAGATGTAAATACCCTCACTTGTAGTTTCCAAATGTGAAGCCAATGAAGATTAGTGTGCTACCATAGGAAAATTTGTCCAATGTTATCTTTTTTCATGGGTTTTTTGTTTTTGTTTTTTCTTTTTCTTTTTTTTTTTTTTAATCACAAAGTTCTCCTTCAAGTAACTTGAGGCTTGAGATGTTTTCAAACTCAAGTGTCTGCTTGTAAGCCTGTTTTATTATCTGGCAGATGTGTTTGTGATGGAGCCATCTGAGCCTCTGGACCCTTATTATTCTGTCATTTCCTCTTTAACAGTGTTTTCTTTTCCCCACTGCAAAACCAGGCTCGACTTCCCTCGTGCTCATCTACCTATAGTGTATCTGAGGTATATTTTGCACGTGTTTTCTTACATGGTCAACAACATGCTCGCCCTCACCATTTTTATTTTATTTTCCTTCTGCCTTAATTTATTTTGCCTTGCACTTTGCACTTGGCTGAAAGGGATGAGGGTACCAGGGGAAAAAAATCACTTATTAGGGGGCAATTTCTATATTTTTATAATGCATTGTTGTTGGAATAACTTGGGGTATGGTGGGGCAGCCACTGTATCACATTAAAATGGATAAAGCCGGCTGAGTATGTAGCTCAGTGATAGAGTGCTTGCCTAGCAAGAATGAAGTGCTGGGTTCAATCCTTAATACCACCAGAAAAAGAAAAGAAGTCACATTAAATGGCTTAAGCCCAAATAGCCAACTTGTTACCACCTTAATTCCATAAAGATTTATAGAATTAAACTTTTGAGCCAGGTAATTTGTTCAACTCATTAGCTGAAGACAAAGATCCACTTTGCATACGTATTTGTGTGTTTCTTTGGTAGCTGAGAATTTGCATTGAAGTAGTGATGATTCCATCCTATTAAACAAAGACATAGGAAAGCATCCAAAGTTAGTTATTCAATAAAAAAATCTGAAAAATAAGAAATATAATTTCTCTATTTTTATGAAGTAAGGATTCATTTCCTTTTTTAAAAAAAAAACTTACTATACTTAAGTATTTTCCTTGACACTTGTATATTCATAAGGTTCTTACTATCTAATAAAAGAGTTTATCAGTCATGAGAATCACATTCTTTTAACAAAATATACAACATGAAATTTGGCCTCTATTCTTTGCCATTGTAGAGATTTGATTTCTTATTCCTGTTGTGTTAAATTGTAGCATAAATAGGTTTTCTTTTATTTATAAAGCATATTTGTCAAAATTATGAACAAACTGAATATCCAATCCATGAAGTCTACTTTCAAAAGCAGAGGCATTGTTGAGTAACTGAGAGGAATCAAAATATGACTACTTAGTAAAAGGACTTTAACAATCTATGGATTTTAAGATCTCAGTTTTTGAGTTTACAACATGATATATTTACTTTAAACAGCAACTGGTACCTATCATATTCAGGCCAGTATTGTTAACTTAATTCTGATCACAAAAAGTTATCTCAGAATA
Organism: Callospermophilus lateralis; assembly: GCF_048772815.1. Lineage (NCBI taxonomy): Eukaryota > Metazoa > Chordata > Mammalia > Rodentia > Sciuridae > Callospermophilus > Callospermophilus lateralis. The sequence goes on along the minus strand of NC_135307.1, from coordinate 64,546,489 downwards.
ATATTATGCAAAAAAAAAAAACAGAAACACCATCATAAGTGTCAGCCAGGCACCATGGTGCATGCCTATAGTCCCAGTGACCTGGGATACAAGTTTGAGGGTAGCCTCAGCAACCTAGCAAGGCCCTAAGCAACTTAGTAAGATCCTGTCTCAAAATAAAAAATAAAAAGGGCTGAGGATGTAGCTCATTGATTAAGTACCCCTGGGTTCAATCACTGGTACCAAAATAAAATAAAATAGCAAGTAATATATGCAGAACCACAGGTAGACTATCATCTTTAGATTTCAAATTTTAGGAAGAAGCCTTGAAAGAAATAGCTTTACTAAATTCATAGCCTTACAAAGTTGAATTTATTGAGTTGGTAGAATTACAGCCATCTTCTTTAATTTTACTTTGTAAATTGTAATACATTTTTTTCTTTTAAAACTGGTTTTGTGAAAAGTTAATTTCTCTCTTTAAGATGAAAAGGGATTTATTCTTTTATTCACAAAGCATACTTTTAAAATAAAACAAATATATATATATATATATATATATATATATATATATATGCTTTTTAACTTATATGTTTAGATCTGGAATACAGTTCTAAAAGGATATAAAATATTTATAGAAGAGTTCAGGAAAAGTGCCAAGAAAAGAATGCAAATCTTTGAAAAGTTCTGGTTATAGGAGAATCCTTATACAACAAACTATTAGGAAACAATGTAAATTTTTTTATTTTACTTTTTCCTTGTCATCTGGTATTTTAAGCATCAAATAGTGCTTGAAATATATAGGGAATACATTTAGCATGCATTTGATATAGTGCTACTGTTGTCATAATGAGATTTCATAAAAGGCTGAAGAATTATTTTAATAAAGATTCTTGAGCAATATAAAATGTTTTTGTAAGTAAACTATAATCTCAATCGGTATGGAAGACTTAAACTTACAAAGTAATCTTAAGAAGAATATGCACAATGGAACAAGTCCCCCCCCCCCAAAAAAAAATGATGGCATTATTAGACATGCATGTTATTTGCTAACATAAAGATGAAGAGTTAGTTTCTTCTTGAAACATACTGATGGAGAAACAAAGTACTAACAGGCAAATGAACTACTTGTGATATCAACAAAGACTTTTGAAAGAGAAGGTTGATATCATCTCATATTACATTTTTCATAGGTCTTTCTTAACTCCCCAGGATTATGCTTCCCAGTGTAAAAAATATATAACGCATTTCTTTCTGCCACTTCATCCAGGCAATTCTCCATTTCCCATGAGAGTGTATAAGAAGTCTACCATTGGCATCATCTCCAATCACAGCCTACAGCATCCATCAGGGTATTACTTTCTCTCTGACAGCATGTGTGCAGGAGGGTTCTCAGGTTGGAATGTGGAAGTGGCTTTTGGGAGGCGGGATTGTGTGTGCTGTGGCATTTGCTCCATGGCACTCAGCTCTTAAATAAACTCTGGCTTCATCTGGGTTTGTTTCTTCCATTGTGAGATGTGGGCTTTCTTTGTCATAAGTGTTTCTCTTTATTGTCATTTGTCCTAGGATTTCTCTAGTCCACCCAATATCACATTTCTGTGGTCTTCATAGGTGGTATTTAAGTTTAATTTATAAAAAGCAATAAATTGAAGAACTAATTATGGAACCTAATATTCATAATAATCCTGTACACAGAAATAACTTATAATGGCTTTCTATTTAATCTTAAATTTACAATATTTATTTCACAAAATTTTTTACTTAAAACTAAATTCGATAACTAAAATTTTAAGGAATATCCTCGTGTTTCAGTTTCATAAAAGCCTCTTGATAGGCATGTTTTGTAAAGTTCAGTGTTTATTTTATAGCATCCCTGTAGAAATAGGCAAACATGGTGTGGTATCTTTTTCCACCTTAATTCATCTTCACTTAATTCATCTTCACTTACCCCCACTACTGAAGAAAGTCTCCAACCCCTAATATAGCACATTGGCTTTACGAATTGTACATCACTATCTTCTAGGCATTTGTTAGATGAAAAAAATAAGCCTTGCTCAAAAATGAATCTATCTATAATTGTACAAGAACAAGAAGATTTTTAACCTCAGTTGGCTGATACCACTGAGCAAATGTTACTCCATGTAGTTGATTGTTTCTTTTAAAAACTGTGCCCAGGGAGAGGAACCTCACTTTCCGTACTTCTAACTAGTGTTCATTTTCCAATTTTCCAGCACTGTTTCATTTTCTTAAATCCTTTGAAAAGATTACTTCAGAATTTACTTTTAAAAAAACAAAATAGAATAAGAACTATCTCCTGGTAGAAATAACATTCATATGTGTGTGTGTGTGTGTGTGTGTGTGTGTGTGTGTGTGTATTCTCCAATATATATGTGTATATTATATACACACACACATATATATATATGTGTGTGTGTGTGTTATATACACACACACACACACACATATATATATATATGTATGTATAACAAGTCTAAACCAAAATAAATAAATAAATAAATAAATGTTTAAGTTGTCATGCTTTTAGTCCAGATTGAACCATTTAAAACCTTACCTTAGATTTCTGAGTTACAAGGTTGATTTAGATAATTTAAATTTTGAAGATAAATTATTTCTTTTTGAATGGACAAAGACTAAAACATAGCCATATTTTTACTTATTGCTTAAGAACTTCCAGCACCCTAAAGAAATGGTGCTATTTTAAAATTGTAACATGTAAAACAGTTGTCCTTTGAACTCTTAACATACTTATTAGAATAACAACTCTGTCCCAGCACAGTGGTGGATGCCTATAATCCCAAAGACTCAGGAGGTTAAAACAGGAGGATGGCAAGTTTTTAAGCCAGCCTCAGCTACTTAGTGAAGACCTAATGAACTTAGAGTGACCCTGTCTCAAAATTTAAAAATAAAAAGGGCTCAAGATGTAACTCAGTAGTAAAGAGGCCCTGGGTTAAATCCCCAGTACAAAAGAGTAAGAAAAAAAGAATAACAACTCTGATGCGAACAACCTTGATTGAATAAGTGTGGAGCTTTTGCAAACAAAGTTTCGGTAAAATTGCAGATAATAGATTTGTCAAAGAAGGCAAAAAGAAAAGAAAGACAGTTGGCCTTTAAACACCATAGCATTTCCTATTTAAGAAAAAAAAAAAGACCATTTTTTAAACAGCACAGAACTAGAAAATATTTAAAGTAAAAGACACTGTATCCATTAAATAAAGATTTTGCACAGTTAAGCAATCACCTAAGATTGCACCTTCACTGTGCACCCCTAAGCAATCACCTACTTCATTAAATCAAATTTAGAAATTCTATCTTTAATAATTGATTTATTATTTATTACAATATAGTGTCTCTGATGTTCTCTTTCTTTTCACTCTTATGTATATTATTTTCATGCCATTTGTATACAAGAATTTTGAATTTGGAGATTACATGAAGAAATATTAGAAATAATATCTTTCACAAACAGTACAAGTGTTGCTTGTTAACATCTTTTGATTTTTACCTCACTTTTGAATTTTTAGAATGAATTAGAATATATAAATTGTTTTGATCAAAATAAGAAAATTAAGTACATACCTTTCCTTGACATCCAAATAAGTCATAGCCTTAAAGATAATGACTTTTCTTGACAGGCACATTTGATAAATCTGTCTACTTAAAGCATTCTTGAATCAGTTGATAAGTATTAAAACAAGATGATGGACACTTCTATCTACTCAGACACACATTTTTCAACTTTTATAATAAAAATATTTTCTTAAACACCATTGTAGCTTCACTAGTGAACTTTTGCTTTTATACTGCCTCTGTACTGTGATCATTTAAAATACAAAAGAGGTCATCGTTGATATTTTCATACGCCAATTTAGCATATGAAATTTAAAATTTAAGATAAACTATTAGTACCTGAATAACTATAAAGTTTTTGAAGTAAATATCTTAAAACTAATATACAAGCTTGGTATATCTAAGGGGGAAGGAGGTAAGAGGAAAGAGAGAAAGATATCTTATTCTTCATGGATATAAGGATGCCGAGAATCTATAAAGTATTTATGTAAAAGTTCAACTTTATATACATAAATACAGATTAGCTTATCATGAGGTAATATTTTCCCCTGTGTTATTTACAAATTAAATATATTAGAAATGGCTAGAGATCAAATAATGATATTTTATAATATGAGCTTTAATGATATAGCTCACCCATATTCATACCTAACATATCCAGTTGTTGTTTGAATGTCTTTTGTGATCCCAAACATCGAATGTTGAACTCTGCATTTTAAATACCTTATTTCTGTCAGAGGTCTTGCTCTTAAAGTTTCCTGGCATAGAAATTTAGTTATCAATTAGTCTTTCTTGTTTTTCACCTTTGACATCCAGTGTATTATAAATTTTATCATTTTTGTTATTTCTTCACTTGAATTATGTCCTCCGAAATCTTACCTCTAATACATGTGGTAAACTTTATAGTGGTAAATTTGAAAATACATAAACTTGGTAGATTTGAAAGTAGATAATAAACTTGGCATGCCATATAAGAAGCACTAAAGAAATATTTGGGAAATGGTGAGTGAGTGCATGAACAAACATATAAACTTTCTAAAACTTATGAAGTTTCTGCATTAGAGGCTCAAGAGAATTGATAATTTATGTAATATCTAGTATACCTGAAACATTGTAAGCATTAGAGAAATAAAGGGGTTTTCTGGATCTGGTTTTTCTCCATTGTTGATATTTAAGCCCCAGTCACCTCAGACTTGAATTACTATAGTAACTAAAAAATCAGGGTTTGTTTTTTTTTTTTTGGCATACTCCCTCTTTCCTCTTAGGCCAGACTGATTATCCTGAACATTACTTTAATTACCCTCAGTTCTCTAACCCAAAAAAGCTACAAACAATACCTATTTCTTACCATAATAAGCATAAATGCTTCTTTCTTTCTATAAATCCTTCATACTTTGGACAGTCATTATTCTAACATTATTTTTTCGTAACTAGTTCCTCCTGGTTTGCACCCTTGCTGATTGCACCCTTTACTGATTTTTAGCACTGAATGTCCCATATCTTGGGAATTTCCAGTTATAAAACTATAAATGCGTGGGCTGGGGATGTGGCTCAAGTGGTAGCACACTGGCCTGGCATGGGTGCGACCCGGGTTCGATCCTCAGCACCACATACAAACAAAGATGTTATGTCTGCTGAAAACTAAAAAATAAATATTAAAATTCTCCCTCCCTCCCTCCCCCCCCTCTCTCTTTCAAAAAAAAAAAAACTATAAATGCTACATCCTAGGAATCTTCTCAATTCCTGACAAACTAGGACAGTTGGCCACTTAACTATCATGACTCTGATCAAGGTGAATCTTCCTGTCATTTTATGTTCCTTCTTTCTTCTTGGCCATTATTTATGTTGTTCTGTCTGCTAAAAATGCCTCCTTCACTTTATAGCTTTGATCCATCTTCCTCCAGAAAGCCTCATTTTTGTAGTCTTACCATTTTTACCTGTCTACCTGCCAATTTCTCTCTATTCTTTACATGTTGGTAATCACCTTGATTTTCTCCCAGTCTCTATAACATTTCCTAACATAGATCTTCACTAATAGAATAGCCATATCTTCACTAATACAATGTGATTTTTAAATTTAAATGCAATAAAATTAAATAAAGTTCATAATTTCTCAGTTGCCGTAGCCATTTCAAGTGCTCAGTAGCCACATGGAGCTAGTGATTACCACATTATAAACTTTAGATGTAGAATAATTTCATTATTACAGACAGTTCTTGCAGATGGTAATATTTTAATTAACCATTGTTGTTGTTATTATCATTGCAATCCATCATTGTGATTATTACTTCTGCTTATAATATTTACTTTGATCAGGAATTGTTCTAGGAACGTTATATATATGACTATTACAACAATTCCTATTTTTAGGACACATCTCTCTCCAAAGTCACGAACACTTTCAATGTAAATCAGGTCCCCAAAGTTGTTCCTGTATCCACTGTATCCTGGTGACACTACCCATTTATTCAGATGAGAATTTTGGGAGTTACCTTTATCGCACATGACCAGTCAGGCTTCTACAACTTTGAGCTTTTTTTGTATCTCTAAGATCTATATCAGACTCTCCAGAACTACTTTAAATTATGTAGTTGGGTTTCTCCTCTGGATTACTAAATCAATCTCCGAACTACTTCTCTTCCCTTATTATTTATTCCATTAATAATCCATCTTCACACTGTTCACTACAGAGATTTTTTTTTTAATGTTAATGTCACTGTATCATTCTCCTATTTAAATTATTTCATGGGCTCTCCATGATGCCTCGGAATTGGTCTCTATCAATCTTAACCCCTCACCATATCAGGCTAAAGTTAGCTTCATACTTATTTGCAGTTTCCCAGTTGTCAGGGTCCCTAACATCTGTGAATTTTACAGGCCTTTTTTTTTTTCTGTCACTTTTTTTTTCACCTGACTAAATTACAATTGCCCCTTAAAATTCTGTTCATGGGCAAAGATGGAACTCCCCTATAATTTTCAGACAGAGTGGGCCTGCTGACAGCGTAATTTTGAACTTATTTTTTAATTGGTTCTTTTTAGTTATACATGACAGTTTTATCCATTTTAATAAAATGATACATTCATGGAACATATCTTATTACAATTAGGGCCCAATTCTTATGGGTGTACAAGATGATAGGATTCACCGTGGTATATTCATATATGTATATAGGAAAGTTAGGTCAAATTCATTCCACTGTCATTCCTATTCCTATAAACTTTCCCCTCCTTTCCTTTCCCTTTGTCTGATCCTCTGAACTAATCTTCCTGACCCCCCTTATTGTGAGTTAGCTTCCACATATTAGAGAAGACATTCATCCTTCAATTTGGGGTGATTGGCTTATTTAACTTAGCATAAGAGTCTCCACATCCATCCACTTACTGGCAAATGACATAAAGTCATTCTTCATTTGAGTTATATTCCATCGTGCATATATACCACAATTTCTTTATACATGATTCTGTTGAAGAGCACTTGGGTTGGCTCCATAGCTTGCTATTGTGACTGGTTCAGGTATAAACATTGATGTGGCTGCATCACTATAGTATGCTGACTTTAGATACTTTGGATATATATACTAAGGAATAGGATAGCTGGGACATATGATGGTTCCATTCCCATTTTTCTAAGGGATATTCATACTGCTTTCCAGAGTTGCTGCACCAATTTGCAGTCCCATCAACAATGTAGAAATGTACCCTTTTCCCAATATACTCCAACATTTATTGTTGCTTGTATTCTGGATAATTGCCATTCTAACTAGAGTGAGATAAAATCTCAGTGTAGTTTTAATTTGCATTCCTCTAATGCTAGAGATGGTGGACATTTTTTCCATATATTTATTGAGTATTTGTATTTCTTCTTTTGAGAAGAAGAAATCCACTTTTATCTGTTCGGTTCCTTTGCCCATTTATTGATTGGTTTACTTGTGGTTTTGGTATTAAGGTTTTAGTACTTTGTATATCCTGTGGATTAATGCTATATCTCAGGTACAGGTGGCAAGGATTTTCTCCCATTCTATAGGCTCTCTCTTCGAATTCTTGATTGTTTATTTTCCTGTGAAGAAGGTTTTTAGTTTGAATCCATCCCATTTATTGATTTTTCAATTTTATTTCTTGCATTTTAGGAGTCTTGTTGAGGAAGTCAATTCCTAAGGCAAAATGTTGGTGTGTTGGGTCTACATTTTCTTCTAGTAGACACAGGGTCTCTAGTCTAATGCCGAAGTCTTTTTTTTTTTTTAACTTGTTGATAGGCCTTTATTCTATTTATTTATATGTGAGAATCAAACCCAGTGCCTCCTGCTGAGCCACAGCCCCAGCCCCCAAATTCCTAAGTCTTTGATCTACTTTGAGTTGAGCATTGTGCATGGTGAGAGACAGGGGTTTAATTTCATTTTGTTCCATAGGGATTTCCAGTTCTCCCAGCGCCATTCATTGAAGAGGCTATCTTTTCTATAATGTATCTTTATGGCACTTTGTGTAGTATGAGATAAATGTACTTATGTGGGTTTGTTTCTGTGTCTTCTATTCTGTTTCTTAATGCCAGTTTGGTGCAAATACCTAGCTGTTTTTGTTAGAATAATTCTAGTTTAATTTAAGGTCTGGTATTGTGATGCATCCTGCTTCACTTTTCGAAGGATTGCATGTCCATTCTGGGCCTCTTATTTTTCTGAATGAGTTTCATGACTGCTTTTTCTATTTCTATGAAGAACATTAATGGAATTTTAATAGGAATTGTGTTAAATCTGTATAACACTATTGGCATTGTGGCCATTTTGACTATTAATTCTGCCTGTCCAAGAACACATGAGCTCTTTCCATCTTTTAGGGTCTTCTTCAGTTTCCTTCTTTATTATTCTGTAATTTTCATTGTAGATGACTTTCACCTCTTTTGTTAGATTGGTTCCCAATTTTTTTTTTTTTTAGGCTGTTGTGAATGGGATAGTTTTCCTAATTTCTCTTTCAGCTGATTCATCACTGGTGAATAGGAATACAGTAGATTTATGGGTGTTTATTTTGTATCCTGCTACTTTGTAGAAATCATTTGAGTTCTAGAAGTTTTCTGGTGGAGTTTTGGAGGTCTTCTAAATATGGGATTATGTCAGTAGCAAACAGAGATAGTATGAGCTCTTCTTTTCCTGTTCATATTCTTTAATTTATTTCTTTTGCCTAATTGCTCTGACAAGAGTTTCAAAGACTGTGTTAAATACAAGGGGTGAAAGAGGGCACCCCTGTCTTATTCCAGGTTTTGGAAGGGATGCTTTCATTGTTTCTTCATTTACATGGTGTTGACCTTCAGTTTGTCATATATTACTTTTACAATGTTGAGGTATGTTCCTAGTATCCCTGATTTTTCTAGTGTTTTGAATATGCAAGGATGCTGCATTTAGTCAAATGCTCTCTGCATTTATTGAAATAATCATGTGATTCTGGTCTTTAAACCTATTGATGTGGTGAATTATATTTATTAATTTCCATATGTTGAACTTGCTTTGCATCCCTAGGATGAAATTTGATAATGGTGTACTATCTTTCTATTTTTGGTGGAGGGGATACCAGGGAATGAACTCTGGAGCAGTCTACCACTGAGTCATATTCCAGCCCTGTTTTGTATTTTATTTGTTGACAGGATCTCACTGAGTTGCTTAACACCTTGCTTTTTCTGAGGCTGGCTTTGAAATTGCAGTCCTCCTGCTTCAGCCTCCCTAGCTGCTGGGATTACAGGTGTGCCCAACTGTGCCCAGCTATAGTAGCTATTTTAATGCGTGCACCACCACACTCAGCCAATGTACTATCTTAACTGAGTGTGTTTGTATGAGATTTGGTGGCATTTTATTAAGAATTTTTGCATCTATGTTCATCAAGGATATTGCTCTAAAGTTCTTTTTCTTTGATGTCTTTCTCTGATTTTGATATCAGGGTGATACTAGTCTCACAGAAAGATTTTGAAAGAGTTTCCTCCTTTTCTATTTCATGAAATAGTTTGAGATGATTGGTGTTACTTCTTCTTTAAAGATCTGGTAGAACTCAGCTTACAAACCATCCATCCCTGGACTTCTTTGTTAATAAACTTCATGGCATCTTCAATTTCATTCTATATCTCTGTGGTTCTACGTGGCTAGGTCCTCTGTCTCTGGGAATTTGTTAATGTCTTCAAGATTTTCTAGTTAATTGGAGTATAAATTTTCAAAATAGTTTTTTAATATCCTTTGTATTTCAGCATTGTCTCTGTTGATATTTTCTTTTTCATCATGAATTTTAATAATTTGAGGTTTTCCCTCTTTCTTTGGTGAACTTAGTTAAGGGTTTATCAATATCTTCTATTTTTCAAAGAACCAATTTTTTGTTTCATTGATTTTTTTAATATTCATTTTTTAGCTTTAACTGGACACTATATTTTATTTTTATGTGGTGCTGAGGATCACCCAGTGCCTCGCGTGTGCTAAGCGAGCACTCTACCACTTGAGCCACAACCCCAGCCCTATTTTATTGATTTTTTGAATTGTTTTTTCTATCTCAATTTCATTGATTTTAGCTCTCATTTTAATTATTTTCTTTCCTCTGATTTTGGTATTGACTTCTTCTTCTTTTTCTAGGGCTTTGTGATGTAATGTTAGATTATTTACTTGGGGTCTTTCTGTTCTTTTAATGAATAAGCTCAATGCTATTGACTTTTCTCATAGAACTACCTTTATAATGTCCCAGAGATTTTGATATGTTTTATCACTATTCTCAGTTACCTATAATTTCTTCTGCTATCCATTCATCATTCAATAATGTATTATTTATTCTCTAGGTAGTAGAGTTATTTCTATTTTTTATCTTATTGTTGATTTCTAATTTCATTTCATTATGATCTGATAGAATGCAAGCTATTATCTCTCTATTTTTCCCCCGTATTTGCTAAGAATTCCTTTGTGGCCTACAATAAATATGGTCTCCTTTAGAAAATGATCCATGTGCTCCTGAGAAGAAAGTATATTTAGTCATTGATTCATGAAATATTCTATATGTGTCTGTTAAGTCTAAATTATTAATTGTATTTTTCACTTCTGTGGCGTCTTTATTTAGTTTTTGTTTGATAGATCTATCCAGTGATGAGAGAGGTGTATTAAAGTCACCCAGTATTATTGCGTTGTGGTCTGTTTAATTCTTGATATTGAGAAGAGTTTTTTTGATATATGTAAATGCTCCATTGTTTGAGGCATAAATTTATGATTGTTATTTCTGGTTGCTGTATGAATCCCTTAAACAGATAAAATGACCTTCTTTGTCTCTTCTGATTTACCACTTTATCTGATATGAGAATAGTAACCCTTGCTTATTTAAGAAATCCATGTGAATGATGTTTTTAACCATCCTTTCAAATTCAGTCTGTGGATGTCTTTCCCTATGAGGTGAGTCTCTTGGAGACAGCATATTGTTGGGTCTTGCTTTTTAATCCAATCTGCCAGCCTTGTCTTTGATTGATGAAATTAGACCATTTCCATTCAATGTTATTATTGAGAGGTGATTTTTACTCCCTGTCATTTTGATTTATTCTAGTTTTTAAGTTAAATTCTACTCTCCTTTGACTGGATATTCTTCTAGTGTAGTTCCTCCCTATACTGGTTTTCATTTTTATATTTCATTTCTTCTTCATGAAATATTTTATTATGTTTTGTAGTATAGTCTTTCTAGTTGTGAATTCTTTAACTTTTGTTTAGGTCTTTGTTTCATCTTCAATTACAAAGCTTAATTTTGTTGGGTATAGTGTTTTTAGTTGCCATCTATTTTCTTCAGAGCTTTGTACATATTATTCTAAGACCTCCTAGCTTTTAGGGACTATATTAAGAAATCCATATTGGTTTACCTTTAAATGTGACCTATTTCTTTAGCAGCTTTTAAAATTCTACCCTTATACTCTATGTAAGGATTTATTAATAATGTTCCTTTGTGTGAGTCTATTATAATTCTATATATTTGGAGTCCTGTATTTGATTTTCCATTTAATTCTTAAGGTTTGGAATTTTTATGATATTATTTCAGTGAAAAGATTGTGCATTCCTTCAGTTTGTATTTCAAAGCCTTCATCTATCCTGATGAATCTTAAATTTGTCCTTTGAATTTTATCCCATATTTTTTGGAAGTTCTGTTCATGGACTATTAACATCTTTTCTCCATGGTCAACTTTATTTTCGAGATTTTACATTTTGTATTCATTGCCTGAAACCCAGTCTTCCAAGTACCCTAGTCGATTGGTGATGCTTTCCATTGAATTTAACTTGGTTTAGTGATCCCATTGTTTTGAAGATTTAATTTTTAAATTCTGACATCCATTACTGATATGATAAATTTTGGGTATTTTAGGAACTCCCCACAAAAAAAGGGGCGGGGGAGAAAAGAGAAAACTCATATAGCAGCTCCAAGAATACTTTCCGGATAATATTTCCACCACCTCCACCCCAGTCATCTCTAACATATCCCCCTAGCTGTTTGCACTACTTCTATGATAGCACTTATGATATATTGTATGTTTACTTGACTTCCTTTTTTGTGTTCTGAGCTGCTGGAGACTAGGGGGTGCTTTCCCGCCCCCCTGTACTTTATAAACTAGATCCATTTAGAATAAGCAGTAGATATTCAGTAATTATGATTTGAATTAATGATTGAATGGAAATTATGTACAAATCACTATATGTGTAGTAGTGTATGAACTTGGTTCAGTAAAGATACTGACTCAACTTCTTTTGGTTTTTCCCTTTCCCCTTCTAGCACACAAGTAAGCATTTAATAAACACATGTTGGACTAGATTATGAATTAGAATCCAGTCTAAGATATCCATGAGATTAGCATGCATTTTTCTAAATCCCTAACGCATATATTAACCTATGTAAATGCTCCTAAAATATTTTAACTGTATGCTGACTGATTCTTCCTACATTACACTCTGATATTCCATTTATAAATAAATAGGAGGAGTAACTTGCCCAATTTTTCTTCTGTTTAGATTCAAATAATAAATAATTATTCCTATCTCCCCAACTCCAATTCAAAAGAAGGAACAACATATAAATTTGTATTTTTTTATTACTCTCTTTGCAGTAGTAAGAGAAGTGGACATTAGAGAGATTTTAATTCTCCATTATGCTGATACTCATCATTCTCTTCCTTCATGTGCCCTTGTGTACCATAGGCCAGTATTTTGTGTTCATTTCTCCTTGTCTTTCTTAATAATCACATTGTTTCTTTGATCTAGGAGGTAATGCCAATGCACTCTTGCATAGCTTCCTATAAATAACAGGAATTCAGCAAACACTGAGCAACTCATGGTCATATGTTACAATTCATTCTCATAGATTCAATTATAGACAGCTTTGGATAATCATCAATCCTAGTTTAATTTTTAAAGATTCAGATAAGTATTTTCTTGAGTACAGCAGTGTAAGTTTTCCTTTGCTTATTCACACAAAATGTGCATTTTAGTATAATGAAAAATAGGTATGCCCTGGACTTCAACAAGTAGAATTATCAGTTTTCTCTAGTCACCTTTTTTTCCATTTTAAAGGAAATTTAGTTCCATTTCTCAACCAGTGTTCTTCATCTAAACCATAGAATATCAGAAGTAATTTATGTAGCTACTTTCTTAAGTTCTTATAAAGATGGTGCAATTCTAGAGTTGTAAAAGAGAAGTTTATTCATGGCCAGGGCAATAGCTCACACCTGTAATACCAGCAACTTGGGAAGCTGAGACAGGAGGAAAGCATGTTGCAATACCCTCAGCAACTTAGCAAGACCCTATTTCAAAATAAAAAGGAAAGAGAAAGGCTGACTCATTTTATATAGTGAAAGTATTAACTGCGTTGGGGCTTAATTCTTACCCTAGAATTGAGAAAGATTGTTTATTTTAAGTAGCTCACTAATCCTTGAAGCCATTTGTTATTTAAAGCCACACTTTTACTCTCCTTCTTCAGAAATCATTCATATAACCTGTTTGGGGGTTTTGTTGTTGTTGTTTGTTTGTTTTTAAATCTATAGTCTTAATAGCCTATGCTTCAGATGTGAGAGTCTGAGGTCTGTTTTTCTGAAAGAATGAACTTCAATCAGCTTCTCACAGTATTGTAAAGATTTTCATACTTTGGTAATTATTAATATAGTACTAGTTTTCTTATGGTTTTGATGCAAATTTACTAAAGATTAATTCAGTAAAGAGTTTAAATGTTTGAATTTGGAGCTAAATTTGAATTCTACCCCTAAATGTGAAAACTTACTAGCTTTGTAACTTAAGGAAGTTAGCTTTTCTGTATTTCCTATTTCTATAAAATGGGGATGATGCTACCTAAAGACTGAACAGTTTAACACTGCTTAGTGCAATGCCTGATATGCAGAGTAATCAATAAGTATTAATTGTTATTATCAAGACTTAACGTGAAAGATCCAAAGGACTGGGCAGGGTGGCACATGCCTGTCATCCCAGAGACTGAGGGGATGAGGAGGAGGATCTCAGGTTTGAGGTCAGCAAATTTAGCAAGGCCCTGTCTCAAAATAAAAAATTTAAAAGGTCTGGAATATAGCCAACTTTTAGAGTGCCCCTTGGTTGAATCCTCAGTACTGCAAAATAACAATAACAACAACAAAAAGAGTAACCACAATAATAATTGTAAAGGTTCAAAGATAAAGTTATGTTGAGTTCAAATGAACTCTTTCAGATTCATTATCTGCTACATTTTTCATTAAATAAAATATGCTTTGTATGTAGTAATCAGCCAGGGCCTGATTGAAAGATCAAGTGTCATTAGCTTTGCAGCCAGATTGATTTAAGTCAGCATTTGCACCATTCCTCTCTTGATTTTTTCTAATCATTATGAAGACTGTGGAGTATGAAATATATAAACATCTATTTAAAAGATATGTTTTTCTTTTCATCTTCTAGTTAACTGTTTTATAGGCTTTTTAAATTGTTTTTCTAGAGTCATTTTCTTGTTTAGTATCTAGATTATTTATGTGTATATACACACTTCTAAAGATAATAGCTAATGTAAAAGGTGCTTTTTTTGTCAGTCATTGTTGTATTGCTCTTGAGTTCCATTATGTGTCAAACTCTACAGGCAATCAAAAATTGTGAAAGAAAGCAGTTTCCCATGAAAACTACTTTATAAATGATACTGTATGTCTTGGCTAGTGTTCAGAAGTTTATGTAACCTTATAATTATAGTTGTACCATAGGTTAACTGAATTGTGGGGTAAATAGACATATATAGATTGATGCAGAAATCTATATACTACTTTTAACATTATTTCTCAGAGAAATGCATTTTAACATATAATAGACTTAGCCTGCTCTAATGTGTTTTTACCTGGCAAGTTCTGATTGGTGATATTAACAGGTCAGTATTTCTTAGAATACTCATTGTGGTGGATGGTAAAGGAAGAGGGGAAAGTGGAAATTTGGGACAAGGATTTCCTCACAGCATCATAAATCAATTCTTATTGAATGAATGTGTGAGCTGGATATTTATATTGAAATTCTATGTCAATACAGTTAAATTTCAATAAGCTTTGTATATTATGGTTTTATTCTAGACCTATAAATAGGATACTTCCTCCTCCTCCTCCTCCTCCTCCTCCTCCTCCTCCTCCTCCTCCTCCTCCTAGTACATGCTGATTTTTCAGAATCGTTCCTTATTCTTTATTTAGTGCTACTTATTAAATATCTTCTGTTCCTTGGTATCTTGTAAACAAGATGTAGGCTTTTGATTCAGCTGAGCAAAGTAAAATAAATATATGCTTGACTTAAAAGAGGTGATGACTTTTACTGCCAGGTCTGTGCTTCATGTAATCAGACTTGGTTAGATGTTTTTGAATTTCTCTTTGCCCCAATCCATCTCTAAAACTGGAATGAATTAGACCTTTAAGTTCCTCAGGGAATGTTCTGATAAAATTACAGAAAATGGAAGGGATTCATGCAACATCTAATTCACTATGAATGTAGCAAAAAAAAAAAAAAAAAAAAGTTTTTAATCCTATTAAAGCAATACAATTTTAAAGGAATTGGATCTTGATTATCCCATGAGTATTTTACTTTCTACATGAAAACTCAGAAGGCCAGATGTGATTAGCAAATGAAGGAGCAAAGAGAACTCCTCCCACCCCTCTGAAGGTCTTTAAGTCTGATAAACTGACAATAAACAAATTAACAAAAGAAAAGACACTTAAATTTATTGATGTATACATGTGCAGGAACCACACTAAATATGAAAACTCAGAGGGACTGAATAATTAAAGCTAAAATACCTTCTTCATATGAGAAAGTAAAAGGAGGGCAGGGGCTATAGGCAACTTTAGGAGAAATCAATGACTCCTGCCCTCCAACAACAGACAAAAACTTGGGACAAAGATCCACTGGGCTTTGGAGGAGGTGACTATAGGTTTAGAAAGGTGAGGACTGGAACTGCACTAGGAACTGATTCTAAGGTATCATCCAAGGCCTCCCAGTTTCCTTTAATTCCAAATGCTCAGCGTGTCAAAGTGTCATACTTTTGGTGTATTGTTTTCTAAAGCCCACACACTTCTTTGCAGCCTGTGCATTGATCAGCTTTTTGTTCTCCAGGGTCTCATTAATCTCCCTGATTGGGAAGTCATAGGGCCCAGAGTTGTAAAGCCCTTAGAGAAATCCCCTTTTTTCCCTGGGTTCAAGCTGACCTCAGAGGGCAAGAGCCAAATATTTGCTATATTCTTTCTTGGCCCTTTTATTCTTTAACTTTAGTCTCCAAGTTTTGGTCTTAAACATCGAGTCATAAAGTTAAGAGTACTGGATTTTAACTTTAATGTCTACAACTTTACAGTTATTTACCCCTTCTATTTAATTGGGGTCAGTATTAGTACTGGAAGTTAGCCTTATATCCTGTCTGTAAGTTTTACTTTTTTAAAGAAAATATATTTCCATACCTAGAAGCTTCTTAGATCTCTTTCCTAGCTGTTTACCCCTTTTTAAAATTCACATTTTGAAACTACCCTTATAAAATTTCTGAATTTAGATAAAATACTGCATTTAATAAGATGAAATACTTTTATGTTGTTATAGTACTTTAATTGAAACCCAACTGAAACCTCTTATACTCTTTGCATATAAATTACACCTGATTAGAATCTTTGACTTTTCTTTAGTGAAGACCCAGAAACAAAGCAGTCTTAAACTTGTTTTATTTACCAATTTATAAAAACAAATTCAATGTTTAAATATATTATCTTATGGAATTTAAGAAGTTAAGAGTACTTGATTTTATATTTACAGTTGATGTTTTTCAGCACTTTAACTTTGTAAATTAATCAGATGTCTCCTCTAACATATTTATGATTAATCCCATTGTTAATTTTAAATCTGATTTACTCATTTTTAACTGTAAAAGCCAAGTTATCTGACAAGTGTAGTTAACAGTACTAGCTACCGCTTCCTTGCTAGAAACAATGTATATTACATTCTAGATATTTTATAGAAACCAACACTCTCTTAATTGTCTGACCACCTAGAAAAACTTGTGAATTAGTAATTTTAAAGACATCTTTACTCTCATCTGTTTACCTGATTATACCAGAAGGGATTTTACCTCACTAAAGAATGAGAAGGCCAGTGTTACATGCAGGAACAAAATGGCAAAAAGTGGCCTCTGACTCGGAGGTCTAAGTGTGTAAGAGAAGGGAGGAATTGGAGAGGAGAGGATTAGAAGGAGGATGCCTCCAAAGCCAATAAGTACCTGATACAGGTCTTTTCTCTGTCCATGTAGCAATGAGGCAACAAAAACCTAGCCCAAGAATGGGGTCAGTTTCAGGTCGCACACTGGCCGCTATTTAGCCAATGTGGACTCAGAGGATTCGAAGGCTCTCTATCTATAAGGAAAAAAGGAAGAGAGTGAGTTTGGGAATTCGGCCATGCTACTCCTGACTAGGGGCTTCCGCAGCCCCAGGGTCACAGAGGTGTGGGACAATCAACAGCCATTTTCCAGGTCTCATCAGCCATTTAACATGACTGCTATTAACCTTTGAGTATAAGGTAGAGAGAGAGAAATGGGAGGAAGTATGAAAAAGTGGTAGAGGTTTGTTATGACAGGGTGGGATAAAGACTCTCTTCCTGGGTTTCAGCACCAAATGAAAGAGAAAAAGAAATGGAAACAGACCTCAGCAGATCAGTGATGCTTTATTAAGCACTTGAGGGACACATTTTCAAGAGAAATAAATGGCAGCTGGTTACAATAGGAGTCTGAATTTTATAGATTCAGTGAAACTGAATCATAGCAGAATATGTTGATTGGACAGTCAGGGGGAACACTTGTGAAAGTTCAGACCCCTTTGTTGCTGGGAAATAATGAAAATCCAGAACCTATTGTTTTCCTTCTCTTCCTAGGACCCATTGTCCTTTTCTCCCTGGGGGTTGCTTTTCTATATTCATCAATACCTATTATTCACAATTTACTTAATTTTATTCTTTTACCTTTTGGCAACATCACTTTCAGACAGGATTTGCATTCTTATTCTCATTTTTAATAAAAAGTACAAAATTAGAAAAGTTCAGGGTATTTTCACAAGATATTCCATCATCTGAAATAGGCTAAGTTAGATATAAAAATGCAGGTGATGTCTTTTCCATTAGCTTTGAAAACTCTAACTTGTATAGTTTCATATCTATGACATCAAAGTATTTCATAGATATGGTTTTTTCATCAGGCTGACTTCTCTTTAGCTTAAATACTTTGGGAACCCAGATTCATGTTTTGTTACTTACTTTTTATCTGTGAATGAAGTATTAACACAATAGTTGAAATTGAAATCACGTACATCCTTTGAAATAAACTTGCTTGATATATTATGAATATATTATTTCTGAATCTACCTTTTATAGTGCATTTGACTCACTTTCCATGTGATTTGTTATAAGAGAAAACAAAAAATTATGAAAGACAGTAAGGTTTATTATAAAATACTATTATTTTATAATAAAAATAGTTGGTGTGGATTATGCTTGAAAAGACTAATATTGCACATATACCTTGTAGTAGGAGAGAAATAAGTAAGTATATGGGTACTCAAGTGTTTTGTATTTTTATATTTTTAAAAAATATTTATTTTTTAGTTGTAGGTAGACACACAATATCTGTATTTAATTTTTATGTGGTACTGAGAATCGAACCCAGTGCCTCACATGTGCTAGGCAAGCTCTCTACCACTGAGCCACAACCCCAGCCCTCAAGTGTTTTGTATTTAAGGGAAAAAAAGAATGAAAAAGAGGAGGGGTCATAGAAAATAAAGGGAAAGAAGGGAGAGATGGAACAAAAAGAAGAAAGGAAAGAAATTAGCTGTAGCTTTCATTACTATTTCTGCTTCAGTATTTAAAGAATAGATCTCTTTTCCCAACTTTCCCATATTAGTTATAGATCATAGCAGCAACTTATAGAACAAGGGCAAATTCAGAAAGACATTAAAGATATTTTAGGATTCATATTCCATGAAACCATGAATGGAACCCTGATTCATATGGACTTTTTAGAGGCATAGTTTTCAATTATATTAGCTATTTTCCTTGTCCTATTTCTAAGTCAGCCTCAGGATAAGAACAGGATCTATTTTTGAATTTTTTTTCCATGCCATTCTCTACAGTATTGTCTGGAGTCATAAAAATCCAACTTGCTACTATTTTTCCCGCTTAGGCAACTATACCAGCACAGCAGTTCAATTCAGTTCTGCTTGGGCTACCATGCTTAAAAGTTCTGTTGAGAACCATGGCCTGAATTAATGCATGACTCTTGGGGATGCTGCTGTGTGCATATACACTAAAAGAAAAATTCATATAATAATCTAATCCTTTAGAATTTAATAGACGAGTTTCTGTACTATTTAACAAATAAGGGAATTCCCCAGAAGTGAAAGTGAAAACTGAGATAAAAATGGTACTTTGAGTCAGAGTCTGCTAAGTTAGTCGCTAGTACAACTTAGTTGTGTTGTGAAGATTGGGCATCCCTGCCAAAAATGTGCTGTTATGAGAGCAGGAAAGAAAAAAAGGGATGCCACTGAAACTTGAAAGAGATTATATTAGGGGTGGTTAATTATTTGCATATTGTCTCAAATATTTTGCTTAGAGTCTGAAGCAGTTTGAGTCAAATTAAGACTGACTTTGTCACCATAAAACTTGACAGCAAAATCATCCAGCTTAACATATATCAATCGTGACAACTCATTTGTATCCTGATAGTTCCAAATTATTTTGTTTTGTTTTTAATAAACTTTATAATCCACCTTTAGTACTTTAGATGTTTGTCAGGAGCATTCGTTTGATGATCAAATGATCTACATCTTTCATCAGTTCTATTGTCTCATCTTATTCATGTGTGCATTTTTTTGTTGTTAATAGAAAAGAAATTAAACCAAATGTTATTTTTCAAGTAGAAAATCATCCTGAAATCTGTCATTTAATCCTTAATTCTTAAACTATTTTCCAAGGCCATGAGTTAACTAAGTTTTGCTTAATTTGTATCAAAAATTTCCCAAAGAATTTATTTACGTGTAGTAATTAATCACACAACTCTTAGTTACTCCAACCTTTGGTATGTAGGCTAATGAAGTTTAAACAAACAAAAAACATTATAAACCAGAAACTTAAAATTATCTAAATAACCTGTTATTCATTTCCCTTATACATGCCAAGTTCATCAAAAACTATACCAATTCATCAGTTTTGGATTCACATAGAACAGTCCAAGAGTTCAAAGTGTTAGGGGACAAACAGATGAGGATGGTGGGAACACAAGGTTAGGAGAATAATTCTATAAAATGGACCCACTGTGCTGACCCCCCACATGCTTTCTTTTCCAAGAAGCAATTTGACTGAAGTCCTGCGTGGCCAAGTGAACAGGATATGTTACCTTCCTCAGCAAACTACCTTTTAACTGCAAGAGAAATGCAGGCCCAAAATAATGTTGATAAAAGAAACCCAGGACTTTTGTGACCAAATCCTGAAACTCTGGGAGAAAAGGATAGTTCTTCCTAATCATAAAGTCTGTAAGAGTATATGGTTAAGAATCCAATTAGAACCAGGCAGCATGAGCCAATATGACCTAGAGTGGCCATGACAGTGGGGACTTGAAAGTCTGATGTCACCCTGCTCTCAGTCAAAAGTCAAGAGGTGGATCTGGGCAGGACTCTCTGGATAGTCCTCTGGGATCCCCAATAGAACTGGAGTGCAGGAGAGGTCCTCTCTGTGTGTCTGAGAGGACCCACTCTCTCCCTTGAGAATCTCCCTTTGCCTTTTCCTATCCCTTCAATAAACTCATTCCTGTTACTTTGAATGACATGTTTGAAATCTCTGACTTGACTGCAAGAATAGGGATTTGAAGAGAGGGTCTTTGCAGTGCATCAGTTTCTTGGAAGACTACTGTTCTGTAACAAAAGGACAGGCCACAATAATCTAGTGTTATTTGTTCAACCTCAGCTGCCACTGTTTAGCAAGGGTCTCGATAGCAATATTGATTCTTTGGTAAACACACCTATACTTAGCAATTATTTGCATCTCTGAACACACAATGACATATCTGTTTATGGAACATTTGGATATATTGAAACTTGACAGAATTCTGTAAATATTTGCTAATAGCAAATACTAAAAATGTTCCCCACATGCTTGTCCTTGTCTATCAGCTGGACTCTGTCAACATAAGGAATAAAAGAAAACTATAGTCATTCTCATTATTATAAGTCACTATTCTCACTGTTATAGATAGTAGCTTCCCTCAGCTCTCCCAAAAATAAACCTAGGGCCTCAAGCATGCAAGGCACACAATATGCTGAAGTATACCACATCCCTGATAGTAGCATCTCTAAAGTGCTCTTGGGCATGTAAGTATCACTTTTTCCATCCAAATATGTCATTGTCTTATCACTTGCAGTTACCTAACTTTTAGACATAACTAAGTTTGTTTCAAAATTCTAGCCCAAAACGTTCCTCAGCTAGAGCTATCTACTATTACGTTTTTTTTGAAGAGAGAGAGAGAGAGAATTTTTTAATATCTATTTTTCAGTTTTTGGTGGACACAACATCTTTATTTTATTTTATGTGGTGCTGAGGGCCGAACCCAGAGCCCCGCGCATGCCAGGTGAGCATGTTACCACTTGAGCCACATCCTAGCCCAACTATTATTTTTTTTACAGAGTCATATATCCTTGAAGATGTAATAATTATACTCATAATCATTTTCTTTAAGCTGTGTCTGAAATCTCTTTAACTTCCTTTTAAAACATCCTTTTGGGCTGGGGATATGACTTAGTGGTAGAGCACTTGCCTTGCATGTGTGAGGCACTGGGTTTATCCCCCACACCACAAAAGAAAAACAAACAAATAAAACACCCTACCCACAAAGAAATTTTGCAATAGCTCTTTTTTTATTTATTTTTTAGTTGTAGATGGACACATACCTTTATTTTATTTATTTATTTTTATGTGGTGCTGAGGATCAAACCCTGTGCCTCACATGTTTTAGGCGAGCGCTCTACCACTGAGCCACAACCCCAGCCCTGCTATAGCTCTTTAAGATTAGCCATGATGTGAGTCAAAATGTCTATCTTTTTATCTTTTCTTTTACACATATATATATCTTCTCAAATTTTATAAGGTATGCTTTTTGAATATTGCCCATTTGGGTTTAAGAGATAATTTCAGATCAGCAGTGATAGTTGTTTTAAAGTTCTGCCTTGTAGTTGGAAAGTTGAAGAAGTGTGAAGAAGAGAATAATCTATAAGAAGCCCCATTCCATTATTTATTACCTCATTTACATTCACCAACTTACTCTCCTTGCCTATACTTCATTTTTTCTTGTGCTTTTTTCCTATGTGTCTGTGTGTCTGTATGTGTGTGTGTGTGTGTGTGTGTGTGTGTGTGTTTGTGTGTGTGTGTAAGGTGGTGGTGATGGTAGTTATGGGAGTGTTTTTTCCCATTAGGAATCACCCAATATTTTTATCTCTAGCTGTTTCTCTTCATTTCCCTTTCCCTTTTCAGCAAATGGTAGCCCATTTGAGCCACTGAGAAAGAAGATGAATCATAATAATTATTGTTAAAGTAAATGTATATGCCTCAGTGTGCTTTAAAAAAATAGCATGGAATAGCTTTAATGTTCCAATATACTGTGCCTAAATTCTAGGTCATATAGTTCACAGGAATCTGAAGATATACTCTGGTTACAACTACTATAAATAAATTGAGAATATCTTTTTTTCCACATTTTTTATTTGTTTTAATTAGTTACACATGACAGTACAATGACCTTAACATATCATATACTTGAATCACATGGGATACAATATCTCATTTTTCTGAGTATACAGGTTGCAGAATCACATTGGTCATGCATTCACATATATACACACAGTAATAATAATGTCTATTTCATTCTAGTGTCCTTCCTATCTCCCCAGCCCCTCCCCTCCCCTCCCATCACTTCTCTCTACCTAATCTAAGATAGCACTATTCTTTTTTTTTTCCTCACATCTTCTCGGTCTATTCCCTGAGGACCTTAAAAGAGCATACTATAGGGATACTGCCACATCAATGATCATAGCAGCACAATTCACAATAGCTAGACTTTGGAATCAACCTAGATGCCCTTCAATAATGAATGGATTAAAAAACTGTGGCATCTATACACAATGAAGTATTACGCAGCACTAAAAAAGACAAAATCATGGATTTTGCAGGGAAATGGATGGCATTAGAGCAGATAATGCTAAGTGAAGCTAGCCAATCCTTAAAAAACAAATGCCAAATGTCTTCTTTGATATAAAGAGAGCAACTAAGATCAGAACAGGGAAGAAGAGCATGAGGAAAAGATTAACATTTAACAGAGACGAGTGGGGTGGGAGAGAGGGAGAGAGAAGGGAAACTGTATGGAAATGGAAGGAGACTCTCATTGTTACACAAAATTACATATAAGAGTTTGTAAGGGGAAAGGAAAAAAAACAAGGGAGAGAATTAAACAACAGCAGATGGGGTAGAGAGGGAAGATGAGAGGCAAGGGGAGGGGGGATAGTAGGGGATAGGAAAGGTAGCAGAATACAACAGTCATTAATATGGTATTATGTAAAAATGTGGATGTGTAACCGATGTGATTCTGCAACTTGTATTTGGGGTAAAAATGGGAGTTCATAACCCACTTGAATCAAATGTATGGAAGATGATATGTCATGAGCTTTGTAATGTTTTGAACAACCAATAAAAAAAAAATGAGGGTCTCTTTCCACCATCCATGCAATTCCCTTTCTCCCTTCCTTTCCCTCCCACCTCTCTTCCCTATGTAGAGACAATCTTCCCATGCTCTTCCTCTCTTCCTCATTTTGAGTCACTCCCCTTATATCAGAGAAACCATTCTGCATTTGTTTTTGGGGGATTGGCTAACTTCACTTAGCATAATCTGCTCTAAAGCCATTCATTTCCCTGCAAATTCCATGATCTTGTTATTTTTTAGTGCTAAGTAATATTCCATTGTGTATATATGCCACATTTTTTTTTATCCATTCATCCATTGAAGGGCATCTAGGTTGGCTCCACAGTCTAGCTATTGTGAATTGTGCTGCTATTTTCATTGATGTGGCTGTGTCCCTGTAGTATGCTTTTTTTAGGTCCTTTGGGTATAGTCCGAGAAGAGGAATAGCTGGGTCAAATGGTGGTTCCATTCCTTTCCAAGGAATCTCCATACTGCTTTCCAAATTGGCTGCACCAATTTGCAGTCCCACCAGCAGTGTAATTAAGAATATCTTTTCCAGGGATAAAAATTCTATATCAGTCAGGCGAAGTGGTACATGCCTATAATCCTAGCAGCTTGGGAGGCTGAGACAGGAGGATCAAAAGTTCAAAGCCAGCCTCAGCAAAAGTGAGGTGCTAAGCAACTCAGTGAGACCTGGTCTCTAAATAAAATATAAAATAGGGCTGGAGATGTGGCTCAGTGGTCAAGTGCCCCTGAGTTAAATCCCCCTGTACCCAAAAAACCCACAAAATTTAAATCATACAGTGACCCTGTCTACAGACTGTTTATATATGATGAGTCCACAGTGAAGTCAGTGAACTTCACAGCTGTTCCATGATAATAGGCAGTGAACTGATCCCAAGTATCTTATCACAGATATATATGTGTTCATGGTTCAGACTAGATCTATCAACACTTGAGTAACATTGATTTCAGCAAATAATATATTTGAGCAGAGTAAGCCTACATAAAAGTTTGGAATTGTAGAATTTAAAAAAAAATCAAACATTGTCAAATTCAATAGCATTTTCTATTTTTCTTTCATTTTAATTATACTTTGTCTTGTTTTTCATATTTTCATTAAAAAAAATAGGTATGCAAAGAGGAAATTAAAAAAAAACATGCTTGAATTCCTCTCAAGTTGATTGTTGTTAACATTTAAACAGGAAGAAATAGGATGGTGAATTGGAGAAAGAGAAAAAAAGTAAGGAATTCTATAGAGAATATAAGGTAAATAGAGAATAAAAAACATATATAGGAGAAAGAATTATCATTGAAGAATTGTGGAAAAGTTTTAAGAATCGCTGACATGGAAGAGTTTTGAGTTGAAAATCTTTGCTGAATGAGTTTCTGCAATTTGACTTGATTGTATTGCTCATTATATCACCTGAGCTATACAAGACACAGCAAAGCTATCTCAGACAACCCTGAGAGGGGTAGAAAAAGCAAAAGAGTTCATGGTGCAACTGTCTAGGACAGCAATTCAAAATTTAACAGCACTCTCAATTCAATAGATACTTATATCTAAAAATATGGGTTGAAAATATTGGCATTGTATTTGTTTCTAGAATAAAGAGTATGATAGGCTTTTTAGATTATCTCAAATTCTGAATTTGAGAAATCTAAGCTAAAGGATTTGTAGATATAATGCCCATAAACCAATGTAATTATAACAAATATGTGTAGAGGCATGGCTTAGAGCAGTACCAATTCTTTGGTAATCACAGCCGTCCTTGGCAATTATTTACATTTCTAAAAACACAATGATATATCTATTAATAGAACATATTTGAACACATAGCTTTGTCCCCAGCCCTTTCATTTTTTATTTCCAGACAGAGTCTTGCTAAAATTGCCCAGACTGACCTGGAACTTGCCATTCAACCTTCCAAGTTGCTGGGATTACATATGTACACCACCATGTCTAGTTGCTTCAATTTATCTTTAAAATAATCAACTAGTTTATAGTACCACTTAAAATATTTTGTAAGTGCTAGTGGGGATAGAATATGCACACACAAAAAAATGTCTATGTGTGTGTGTTGCATTTATAAATACACAAATCATATGTAGAGAAAGAGATATGGTATACACACACACATTTCTGACCAGTTTCCTATTTGTTGTGCCGAGAAAGCAATAAAATAAGCTAACCCAAAAGCAAAGAAAATATCCCAAAACTACCCTGGCTGACCCTGACCAAGCCATTGTCATAAATCTGTGAGAGAAATACACAGGAAATCAAATCAAACAAAACAGAAATTTAAAGGAAACAAAAAGCACAAACAATGAATCAAAGCATCTCAATATATTTTGGGTTTGGTTGTTAATGATTGCTAAAAATAGAAATTATTTATGAATAAACTTTTACTAGTTTGGTGATTATTGAATGCCATGTGATTTATCTTCCCATAAATTTTTAAATACCTCAATATTTCAAAGTACAGATCCAACTATTTGGAAAATACTAACAAGTGGGTCAACTGTAATATGCTACCACAAGAGTTTTTATGCAAAAATTTATTTATAGTAAAACTTGAATAAACAACAACAACAAAGTGTGCATGTGTGTGTGTGTGTGTGTGTGTGTAGTTTAAATTACAGTGCTGGGATGAAACCCAGGGCTTCATGCATGCTGGATTCTACTGCTGAACTATATCCCTAATCCCTATATTCTTTCTCTCCCACCCCATCCCTAGTACTGGGGATTGAACCCAGGGATGCTTTACCATTGAGTTATATACCCCCAGCCATTTTTTTTGAGACAGGGTCTCAATAAGTTTCCCAGGCTGTCCTCAAATGTGTAATCCTCATGCCTTAGCCTTCTAAGTAGCTAGAATTATAGGTGTATGTGTCCAATTCCTATATTCTCTTTAATCATAGATACCTTTGTTGATTTTTAGGAAATATCAGATTTTCCCAAAAGACCTTTTTTTATCCTGCTTTGATAAAACCATAAGTCTAAATACTATCTGTGTCTCCTTTTGTTACCAATCTTTGGCCTTTCTGACCAATCACAACAGTTTCTTTTTATTTGGAAGAGATTACAAACAGTTCTAGATCAATAGAGATTGAGGAAAGTAGTTCTAGGTTCTAGAAATTTGTAGTTGGTGTAATAATCTTAATAGTTATTATTATTACCCCTATTGTTATCATCACAGTAACATATTTGTGTCAGGTGTAGTTCTAAATATTCTACCTGCATTAGTTTAGTTCTCACAATAATCATAGAAGTTAGGAACTCAACCAACATTTGAGCCTCTTGCACAGTACTAAGCTGTTCCCTCAGCCTTGGCAGTTCTAATCCCTTGATATTCATATGACTGTCTCAGGTCTAAAATAATACTTATTCAGAGAATTCTTGTCTTCTCTATCTAAAATAGCTGTATCCTATCCCTAGTCACTTTTTATCCCATTACTGAGTTTTGTTTTTTTTATAACACTTCTTGCTATCAGAAACTAGCCTATTTATATACTTGCTAAATTGCTAACTAGCTGTCTTCTTTAAGAATGAAAATTCCAAGGTCTTATTTATGCTTACCCTGCTTCTAGATCAGACCCTAGCGTTGGGTGGGTATTCGAGAAGTATTTGTTCAATAAATGAATAGTATTATTCTTGTGAGGTTTTGTTGATGTGAAAACTAATGCTTAGAAAATTAAATAATTTAAGACTTTAGCTTTAAGAGATCAAATTAGTTTATGCCTCTGGATATACAGCTATACAGCTTATATTGAGAAACAATTTACAAACATCTAAAATAATCTGACTTATCTTGATAATGCTGGGAATAAGTTATAAGAATGTGAATTTACACTAGTATGAGGGAGTATGGATGGAGCAAATGCAAGTTTTTTAATGAATTTAAAGTGGATGAAACAACTGTAACTACATATAAGTTCAAATTTAACAATGCTTTAGGAAGCCAAACATAGTTGTGCATACCTGTCATCCCAGTGACTCAGGAAACTGAGGCAGGAGGATTATAAATTCAAGGACAACCTGGACAATTTAAGGAGGCCCTATCTCAAAATAAAAAGTGATGGGTATGCTACTCAGTGACAGAGTACCCTGGATTCCATTTCTAGTACCCCCAAAATACCCAAAAGCAATGTTCTAAGAAAGAATTTTCCTTCTTCAGACTTTTTCTTGTACATCATTATTTACCTTTCTCCTTTTGGATTAAAGATGTCTAAAATGTCTTATCCAAAAAAAAAAAATGTAGTGCTTGAATTCCATAGTAACACAAGGACCATATAGTTATCTTTTATACTACAGTTCTTTGATTTTAATAGGACTTTCCCTTAGGACTTTCTCTTGGTTGAATCAGACTTTATGAAAAAGAAAACTGCAAAAATGTGTTTTGGGGCTGTGTAGTAGCTTAGTGATAGAGAACCTGCTTAGCATGTGCAAGACCCTGAGTTCAATCCCCATCACCACATACACACACACACACACACACAAAAAAAAAAAAAAAGTTATGTATTTAGCATTTGAAATTATATTTTAAGTTGAACTTTTAAAATAATAATGTATTTTCATAAATTCATTCCATTTTTAATATGATAAACTACATTTATAATATTGCAGTAAAAAAAAAGACTGCAGTCCATTTAAAGTGACTATAAGAGGTATTACATACAATCTTTGAAATCAAGGTATATAATTGGAACAAACTCTAAAACTAGAATCAATTAACAGACGTAAATTCTGTCAGGTACTCCCAAGCCATAAAGTTGTCAGATAAAATTATGCAAGAGTTTGAAACAGACAAAAAAGATCACTGGCTCTTGGGGCTGAGGTTGTAGCTCAGCAGTAGAGCACTCCCCTAGCACTGCAAGGCACTGGGTTCAATCCTCAGCACCACAAAAAATAAAAGCAAATAAAAATAAAGGTACTGTGTCCAACTACAACTAAAAAATATATTTTTTTAATAAAAAAAAATATTACTGGCTGTATTTTTTGGGACTCTCTGAGTCACCTCTCTTCCTTTTATTTTAAGAGCTATTGCACTACCATAAGTTGTGGTATACAGATAATGTTCATATTTTATAGAAATGCAAATTATATCCAATTGGCAATGTAATTGACTTTTCCCCTGTTATTAATCAGTTGATCAATCTGCAGATTCATTTTAATATTTCTAATGGTTCATATGTGTGCATGTTTTAAATCCTCTTTTGGATTAAATGGGCCATATTAATGATTATCTCATTTATATATCTTCTATGTGCCTTTTTAGTGGAAGTTAAGCATTTAGAGAAATAAGAGTCACTACTTTTTCAACCAATAATGACTTTGCAGCCTTTGATTTAGAAAAGGGAAGCAATGGTAAACTATAAAGAAAAACATACTAAAAAGGAAAATAATGGTTATTATAAAGGAAAACTACTATACTCCATAGAAGCACTAGTTTTTCTTCTTTTATGAATGAATAAGTGATATGATGAGACACTCAATAATGAAAACCAAGAAGACTAAAAACTAGAAACTCAGTATTTTTAATTTTTTAGATGGACACAATATCTTTATTTTGTTTATTTATTTTTATGTGGTGCTGATGATCGAACCCAGTGCCTCACATATGCAAGGCAAGTGCTCTGCTACAGAGCCACAACTTCAGCCCTGAAATTCAGTATTTTAAAACTCACGTTTAATGAAAACCAGTGCAACTTTCTTCTAGAAGTTCCAGAAAATGCATAATAATCATGATGCTCAATATTTCAGATTTTTATATTATTGGTCATATTTATCCTTTATCATCTATCTCTTAATTAGTATTTTTAACACTTTTGAAACAGGTCAGGCCTTACATAAAGTAATCTTACTTGATCTTACTTATGAGAGCTGCCAAAAATCACACAAAAAAAAAAAAGTCAACATTTTTATTACAGATTCAGAATGTCATCCAGAAAAAGTATAATACTAGTAATAATGTAATTACTAACACTCATAATACTTTCACTCTGAGATACTTTTCTAAAGAAACATTTATATATACTGTTTTTTAATAATTTTTCTGAGTATAAATAGATTTTATTGTTATATTCAGTTTATACATAAGGAAATAAAGGCCTAGAAAGATTATGACTCAGACAGTATTTCACAGCTAATATTGATAGAACCAAGATTCAAACCTAGGCAGCTCAGAGTGCTGCTCCACAAAATATCTTTGATTATACCAGTTTTCCTTCACTTTATACACATTCCTATTCAGTGCTTCTCTGTACTAAGAGAAATACTCAGGAGCAAAGAGGCAATGGAAATTCAGGAGGTCTCATTAGAATTGCAGTGATTTTGCCAGTAAATGGATAGAACTGGAGACTATCAAGGTAAACAAAATAAGCCAATCCTAAAAAACAGGAGAAGAGAGGGTATCGGGGTAGGAAAGGTAGTAGAATAAATCAAACATTATTATCCTATGTGCATATATAACTACATGATTGATATGATTCTACAACATGTACAACCAGAAGTTATACTCAATT
The DNA here is from genome assembly GCF_048772815.1 of Callospermophilus lateralis. Lineage (NCBI taxonomy): Eukaryota > Metazoa > Chordata > Mammalia > Rodentia > Sciuridae > Callospermophilus > Callospermophilus lateralis. The sequence goes on along the minus strand of NC_135307.1, from coordinate 64,516,180 downwards.
TATATATGATGTATGAAAGTGCATTCTACTGTCAGGTAGAATAACTAATTAGAACAAATAAAAAATATATAATAAAAAACAAGAAATGCAATGATTGTCTTTAGTAAATTGGAAAGATAGGGCCAACTACTGGTATAAAGACCATACCACTGGTTATCAGTGAAGAGTCCTGCTTCCCCACATATTGAAGTTTGAACATTAGAGAAGCACGCTGAGGCAAGCATATTTTTAAATAAAGCAGGGTTTATTTAAAAAGGGGTAATATAGACTTTTCCCAAGAGGGAGAAAGGGGCCATAGCTCGTATCCTGGTATACCAAGAGATGAGGTGTTCTGCCCTTTTTATATGTCATAGGCTTCCTTTGTTTTCCCCCTTTTCTTTCTCCTTCCTGCTTACATAACAAGGCCCAGGAATGCTTGGTGGGCTGGCCCAAAGGTGGGAAACGGGTGGGCTGAAGGGGGAAGGGTAGGATGGAGTAGGGACCGATTCTCCTGGCACAGATTACCTTGGCAACAGGTTGGAGCAGGGGCAGGTTCTTGATAAGGGTGGAAGAAGGGCTCTGAAGGAATTAACATTTCAATCCCTCAGGAGACAGTCTCCAACTTCCCAGACTCACTCAAAATTGGCCTCCTTGATCTGACTTGACTCGATTTACCTATCTATACTGACTGCCTGTCTAATTCTGGCTTCAAAGACAATTAAGTTTGAAAGTCAAAAGGACTAAATTCTATTACTACCTTACTGTGTTACCTAAAACCAGTAATAATCCCTGACTGCTAACCTCTAGAATGAGGACAAACTACTTTATAAAATAATCAATTATTCATCAAAGGTTGGGAAATATTGTCATGAATAATCTGAAATTCCTGCTAGTCAAAAACATTTCATATAGCTCTAAAATAATTATTTAACCAGGTAGCATATTCATCTTTATACTTATGATCAACATTAAAGTTCTCAGAACAAATACCAAATCAAAAATATTGGTACCAAAGGGAGACCAGGCTGGGATTTGCAGGGTTTTGTTTGTTTGGTCCTAGGGATTGAACCCAGGGACGCTTTACCACTGAACCATGATCCCAGCCCTTTTTATTTTATATTTTGAGACAGGGTCTCACTAAGTTGTTTAGGGCCTTTCTGAGTTGCTGAGGGTCGGCCTTGAACTGCCTCAGCCTCCCCAGTTCCTGGGATTACAGGTGTGTGCCACCAGGCCTAACAGGATTTGCAGTTTCTACAGGTCACTGAGAATGACTCTGTTTAGAAAATTTAGGCAATACATTAAGACTATTCACAATTAATCACTACTAATCATCAAATTAAGTTATCAAATTAACATTTTCTCAAATCATGGAAATAACCAATTCTATACTTAGGTATGCCATACATATATGTTAGTCTACAATATTCCCTTTAAGTACAAATGAGTAATCAATTTACTGATAGTAGAACATAAATAAGCTTTGGTTTTCAATTGTAATTATCATTCACTTCATTAGATGTGTTGCCTCCACAGTTTTAGCATTTTTAGAAGAGGTTAATATGAAAAAGAAGAATTTTTCACATTTACCCAGGATTTAGGAAAACAGTGAAATTTAAAGTAATAAAAGTTTATATAACAGTAGGAAAACATTCAAGAATTGTCCTCTGAATAAGATTTATAAAATTGTTTTACTTATAAATATTGTCTATGTGTCTGCATAGGCTTATGTTATTATATAGATAGTACATAAATGACTAAAATTTCAAAGATTAGTTATGGATGTGTGTGTGTGCACATGTGCACACACAGACACGTGTGTGTGTGTGTGTGCATGTGTGTGTGTGTGTGTGTGTTAACCTTTGGTTAAGGATTTTAAATGTGATGACTATTAAATGATTATACCATTTAATTAATCATCTAAGCCAATGGGAAAAGAGCAAGTAAAGCAGAATTTTTTTAACCCTAAAGTTCTTATAACTTTTTAAAATAACCATGTTTCTTTATGTGTTTCCTAAATTCTTGAGATCTTTCTATAAGGTATCAGATATCTCTTAGCTATAATTCACTCACTTTTCATGTTATATCTCTTAATACTATCAGTCTCAAATAAGCAAAAATCCTTTGTGAGCAGTAAAACAGCTTTACATACTATAGAAATGGCTCCAATCATACTTATATTAACAAAAATTATTCCCATCTGCTCAAATTGAAAAGAATAATTAACATAAAATAAACATTCAGATTTAGTAACTGTTTGCTATGTACAAAGAACTATTTGACATAGTGGGAAATATAAAATGAATTAAAGGTATAAACTTACAGTCTATGTGGGGCTCATATCAATAAATTTTATATAAGTAACTATGATAAATTAGTAGAGGTTTAAATAAGAATCTTTAAGAATTTCAGGAGCTGGGCACTGTGGCTCTCACCTGTAATCCCAGCTACTTGGAAGACTGAGACAGAAGGATTGCAAATTTCAGGCCAGTCTGGATAACTTAGGGAGACCCTGTTGCAAAATAAAAAAATAAATAGGGCTGGGGATGTAGCTCAGTGAAAGAAGCTCCCTGAATTCAATCCCTAGTACTGCAAGATAAAAATTAAGAGAATTTAGGGAAATTTAAACCAAATTGTTGTGATGGTGGCCCAACCACATGAATTCATTAAATGTCATCAATTTAACTCATTTAAAATGACTGAGTTTTATGGTAATTATAGCTCAACAATGTTCAAAAGAGTTTAGAAAAAGAAGATATTTCTGATTGAGGATTTTTAAAATATTTTTTGCAACTGATATAATCTAAGCTGAGATCTAAAAGGACAAGTAGAATTTGGATCAGGAAATAAACAGCACTGTATTTTAGAGAGAAGAAACTAAAGTTTAAAAGCTCAAGAATGCAAGGCATTTTCTAGATGAGCTGGTTCAGACTTTGCCCTATAACAGATTATGTGACTTGCATTCCTACCTGTGGTCGTGACTTTGATATTTCAGAAAAGTACTGGCCAATCCCTATTGGGTTTTTCCCCCTTTTGTGGGGTCAAAAATAAGAGCTTGTCTCAATGAGGAAATTGTAATGAGGAGGATGTATAGTTATCTTACAAATATGAGTGGCTCCCCTGATCATAACTACTGACTTTCATTTCCATCTTTATTACTTCAAGTCAGTGGTGTATACATTATCTTCTTTGAGCTCCACAACAAATTTTTTTTTTTTATTTCCCATGAGGAAACCAAGATTATGGATGAAACTCATAGCCTAAAATACTGAAGCCATTCTGTAGGGAAGGTCAAACTATGTTGGCCTGCTAAGAATAAAATGAGGGAGAGAAAATGGTAAAATAAATACAGCATCTTTGAATAGTTAAAAAACTTCTAATTAAATTTTGAGATGCCCATATGAAATAAAGTTCATCTTATACAAAGAATATAAACTAGATGAAGTTAACAACTGTCATCAATAATAGGAAAGCAATGTTGAAATGTTTTCTGGTGGGTTGATATAACCCTGTTAATGACAAGAAAAGCTCATGTTAAGTAAGTTAGAGTAAAGTATGTAAAGAATTTCATTTCCAAATAGATAAACTTTTTTGGTTGTTTTTTTAGTTTTAACAATGTAAAAAAAGAATTTAAAATATTAGAACTTCTCAGTTTGCATAAGTAATCAAACACATAGAATTTTAATTTCTATTTTAAAATGTGATTATTGGTCAGTAAAATCATGCTAAAAATAGATTTTTCTTAATGAACATCAAAGAGGATGACTTTTGTTCTTGACTTGGACCCCATCTGACCAATTGCTCAAAATTTTTTCATATGGACTATACTGTGTAGCATTTACAAGAAAAAGAATATGAATTAGCCTGGTGGGCAGCAAATAGAGGTAGTTTTTGTGAAACCTGAGTTGTGTTAACCAGCAATCAAATGTGATCTTCATTTTAATATTTATATATTATCTTGTTATGAACCTATCTTTAACATGGGTTTTATTTTATTTGTTGCTCTCCTCTTACTTCTGTGAAATGCAGAAGGAAAAGGATGTTTGTTATTCATACATTTGTATCCCCACTAACTGCTGTTACACATCTGGCTTCCACTGGAGAGCCCCTGACATCGCAGGGAACGGTGATCAAAATTCCACACACTAGCTTCATGCTGGGGGCTCGTAGCTACTGCAGCATTGAAAGGGGATCTTTTTCCTGGCTTCTTTAAAGCATGGTGATGGGATGGTTTAAGGGAAGAACACCTCTCAAATCACATGACCACTGCTGTGCTTCCGTGTGTCCTGCTTTCTTCATAACAGCTTGGCACTACATTCTTTCCCTGTATCTTGGTGGGCTTGTTTGTGTATGAGTGGGGTAGAGGGTAAAAGGTAAATGGATGAGTATACTTTATGCATGCTTCTTTCACTGTTGTTAGAGTGATGTGCCTACCCTTATATGTCACAAACTATGATCACATGAAATCTGTGTCCTGAGAGATTGAGCCATCTCTCCCTTTTTGGTGTGAGATTTATGTTTTAGTGTGTTTTTATGTCTATATTCTCAGTTGTCCTTCATGTCGCATTAAACATAAGTTGAAAGTTCTCCCATAAGAGTTAGCTTTTCATGTTGGGCTGAAAAAAATCTTGATTTCCGTGTAGCTGTTCATGTTAATATAACCTATGGCTTTCAATTGTACCTCCCATAATGAAGAGCTGACTTTAAACACTGTGCTATTCTTATTATGACCTAAGCATAAGGTAAGTGATTTCTCTAACTGTATCTAAAGATTGTGGTTGTTTGTTAAAATGTTCTCAGCTTTTTTTAAGGCATTTACATTTTTCTTCCTTACCATTTATTATGTGCTTTCCCCCTTTTGTTTTCTGTTTCATATCTTAATATTTCCTAATGGACAATGTGATCTTCAGCAAAAATTATATGTAAACATATGTTGAAATGAATTATTTGATGCCTCAAAGCACTCTTGATTAGCAAATAAATACTGGTGTTTTCAGTAAGTCTCTTATGTTTTTCATTTCCTCCATTGACTTTAATATAATGTACTATGTCTACATGTTATTTTAGTTTGGATTCCAATTGAAAGGGGAATTTTTTTGTCAGCACCATAAAATCAGTCAGATGTTAACTATAGTAAAAGAACATGACCCAAAAGAATATAGTATTGAGTAATCTTATACCATACCCTTCATTCAGTCCTTCATTTTAATCCCTGACAAATTTGATAGTAGGCCAAAATCTCAGGGTTTTGGTTTGGTTTTGTTTGCTTTTCAGACTTTCATTTTTCCCCCCACTGAATAAGCCAGTGTAACATAAAGAAAAAGAAAAAAAAAACGAACCATAAAACTTAAGACAGACCTATGTGTTTCCTTCCTTATAGTTCCTAGATGTGAGAACAAGAGTAATAGTTGCTTCTTTATTCTTTCAAGTAAATCCCATTACATTATGAGCATATAAAGAGATTTTATGAAATTAAGTAATTTTTATAAATATGATCAGGTTCATAGTATATCATTTGCTGAATGCATAAATGATAAAGTTTTTTAAAGAAGAATTTTCCTCGTGCTTTTCTAAATATATATGTACTAAAATCACTGAAGTAAAGAAAATTTCATAATCATTAATTTTTAAAGTGATTTCCCTCAAGCCTATAATCCCAGCTACTCGGGAGGCTGAGGCAGGAGAATTGCAATTTTGAGACCAACCCGGGCAACTTAATGAGACCCTGTCTCAAAATAAACAATGAAAATGGCTGTGGATGTAACTCAGTGGTAAAGTACCCCTGTTCAATCCTCAGTATATACATACATACATACATACATACACGCACATATTTTAAGTGATTTCCCTCAAATCTGGCTATGTAGCCAATGTAACATAAATGAGAAAACATTGGTTCTACTACTCTTGGCATATTACAAACCCTGATAAATGCTCATATTCAGAGAATTGAATTGTTTTCATCATCCAAATGTCTCCTCTAAAGCTATTTGGAAAAAATAATTCTAAACTGGATTGTCACAAAGCAATACAGGTTTATTAAATTCATGTTATAAATGATTTCTTTGTTATTTAATTTTTAAGCCACCTAGGGGAGAAGAAGGTATTAAGTTGTTGTTTTGGTAAAAAAAACAGCTGGTTCTTCACCACCATTTCCATTATATACATTATCTAATGTATATAATTGACATTATGTAAATCTGTTGGAACATTTTATGAGATGTTTTAACTACTCATCTGAACTGCTCTGTTCATTGTAAATCTCTTGTTTCTATCCATACACTAGCTCCACTCTAGATTGGAAGGGCTTAAAGATGAACTCTGGAGGAATAGAGGCTTCGACTTAAGAGTAACTATTACTGATCAAAGGAGCTACTTTCCATTCGCAAACATTGCTTTGCGCTATGGATTTGGGCTCCTTCTGTTTCACATCTTGTTGAAGACTTTCTTGACTTCCATTTGACTTCTTTAAACTGTTTTTTGTCTTTCAACATTTTGCTCTTTCTTTTCTTTCTCTCTCCCAGATTTTTCTCTCACACTTTTAGCTTTCTCTTGTGTTCTTTGAATCACTTTTTAAAAAGTAGTTTCTCTCTTTATTAAGCTTGTCTATTAATTTGTTTGTTAGTATGTGTTTCTTTTCTCCTTTAAAGCTGTAGTGGTATAGTTACACTTATTTTCATTCCATAGTATGGTGACTTGCTTATTTCTTTTTCAGCAAGTTCATTAGTCATTCTTATCCTCTTGGTATGAATTTTTAGTAAGAAATTAGCAGAACATTTTCCATTTACATATTGTCCCCTTCTATTAACCCATACCTTCTTTTCTATTATCTAGATTTACTCTCTCCGCCTCTCTTTCTTCCTTTTCTTTTCTTTTTGCCATTTTCTCTGTATTTCTTTTTCCCTTAAGATTCATTAATTTCTTTCCCATTTGGTCCAGAATTGTTCTTCAATTAGACTTCCAAGTAGAAGAATATAAGAGTTTTATCTTTCTGATCAGCTTCTTCATTATAGTTTATTTAAAACTAGTAAAAAACAATCTGGGCCAAAAGAGAATAACTTTAACATTTGAAATTATTTTTCTTTCTTTCTTTCTTTTTTTTGTGTGTATGTGTGTGTGATTTTTTTCCCTACCCCCCCCCCATCTCCCATCTGTATTTTGTGACATTTTTATTGTTATTTCTTTAAACATTAACAGTTTTTTTCAGGGGAGGACAACCATAACCCACCCTAAGTTACAACATTCCTTTCATAAATTGTTTCATATAATAGTAGATTGCTTTAAGCTATAGAAATTAATTTGTTGTATACATATCCACTTGGGGCAAGCTCCTGTAGAGTGGGAAAAAGAGGTATAGAGCTTTAATACAGTTATATCTAACATTAACAACAATGTTAATGCCATCCAACATGGTCCTTGAATGTTTTGAAACCTTTAAAAGAATGTTCCACTTTGACCTGAATATTGAGTCAGAACATAAGGGTTTTTTATTAAATTAGAAACATAATTGAGAGCTGACAAATAAATGAATTAATTAATTTTCAATAGAAGCATCTTTTATAACCAACATATAATTATAATAAATTATTATAACCAACAAATCACAACAGTTATTAAATCAATGGTAAATGTTGTACATGAGGATTTTTCTATTTCCCCTCATTAACATATATATAATAAAAATAACTACAATAGAATGTTTTACTTTATTTCTTGAATTATATCATTACTCTGGTCAAGAGATATGCTAAATGCTTTAAAATTAAAGGTTTGTATTCACAACTATGAAGTAACTTTAATTTTTTCATATATATTCATTCCTCAGTATTCGTGGGGAAAGTGTTTCAAAACCCTCATGGATAGCAAATTCTACTACTCAAGTCTTTTACATATTGTGGCATAGTATTCACATATAACCTATATAATCTTCCCATATACTTTAAATCATCTTTAGATTACTTATGATACCTAATACAGTATACATACTACATAAATATAATTGCTATACTGTATTGATTAGGGAATAATGGCAAGAAAAAAGTCTGTATATGTTCAGTACAGATAGTTTTTTATATATATTTCTGGTTTATAGTTTATTGAATTCATGAATTTGAAACCAATGATTATGGAGGTCCAACAATATTGATTTCAAATACACATTAACAAAATATTACCTTTGGTTTTATCTCTGTCCAGTTTGTAATACTGTGCCTGCAGTTTTTTCTGGAAGTCAGTCTTTACATAAAGTAGGATGAATTAAGATATATATGGAACAAATGTAACATTTTTATTAATATGCTATAAAATCTGAGATATATAAAACCTTTGCTCCTAGACCTCAGGAGCTTGCCCGTTGAATTTGCATATTTGGCCATTTATATTATAAGCTCTGAATTACTGAGTTTATGCTCTCTCTGCAGGTCCAGTCCAGGTGCAGCAGCAAAGAGAACATTCTCAGAGCCAGTGAGTATTTCATCACTTGTGGCAGGCTACTGAAGTAGAAATTATGGTTCAACAGAAAATAAAGCTAAAAATAACATTTTGATTAAAGAATGAAGAAGAGCAATAAGAGAAGTTTGTATCAATATGAATATTCAGTTTTTTACCTTCTAAAAATATTAATATCACTATTAAATGAATATTTCTTTAATCCAATTGATTTTCAGCAGAACATTGATGCATTTCTAATAGGTAGAAATGAACTCCGCTCTGACCTTAAGATGATACCTCCTTTAATGGCTTCACTGACACAAAGTTATTTGAAAACAGACTGCCTAAAAACAATAGTGAAGTAAATCCATAAAAGGAGGCTAACTTAAAAAAAAAAAAAGAGTATATGTGACTTTTAAGAGGGTACATGATAATCATTTTGTGAATATGAATTCCTGAGAGATTTTACCTTCAACAGGCAAAATGTTTTTGTGGGGATTTTTTGTTTGTCTGTTTTGCAGTACTGGGAATTGAACCCAGGGCCTCGCACATTCTAGGTAAGTGCTACTTGCCTATCACTGAGCTATATCCTCAACCCTTTTTTTGTTGTTGGTTTTTAGAGATTTTTGTGTTTTATTTTTGGGTTTTTTCGTTTTGTTTTGTTTTTTGGATGTTTGGGGTTTTTGTTTGTTTGTTTGTTTGTTTTTTTGTTTTTTGGGGGTTTTTTTGAGACAGGGTCTGGCTAAGTTGCCCAGACTGCCCTCAAACTTGGAATCCTCCTGCCTCATCTTTTCTAGTAGCTAAGATTACAGGTGTACATCACTGTGCCTGGCAGGTACAATGTTTTAAAATGTAGTATCCTGAAACAATAGTAAAGCATCCTTATTTTGCATTTTCGTTTGATCATTAATTGGATTAAATTAACAGTCATTTAATTTTGTATATTATTCATTTTCCTATTTTATAAAAATAAACTACAAATAGCTTTTCCTTTACTATGTCCTGTAATTATGTCATATTGAAAGTTTTCCCATAAATGTTTTGGGCTCCCAGGATAAAACTCTGGATAAATGATAATTATTTTATAATTGTTTTCTGTTACTTAATAGCTTACTGACATCATCCCATATTTTTCCTTATCTTTATCAAGAGAAGTACAAGTGGTCCACACTGAAATGGGTCTACAGGATACCTACACTATTGGGAGCTTTAGCAAATGGAATGGCTTATATTTCTTATAGAGTGTCAGTATTATTTCACAATCAGATAGTAATTGGAGAATTTCAAATGGGTAAAAATCTGTTTTATTCTCATTTCTGTATTGTAGATCTGTTAACTTAGCTCCAAACACTGGGACAATTACCCACACTGTAATTGTTTTCTAAAGACCTTTATATTGTTTACTTATTAAATTTTAAAAAATAATAAATTTAAATATAATTTTTTTATTTTAAAAATAAATGCAGGGCTTTGGGTATATCTTAGTGATAGAATGTTTTCCTAGCATGTGAGAGGCCCTGGGTTTAAATTGCCCAGCACCCACAAAAGTAAATAAATAATTAAATAAAACAAGATTGTTTAATATTATCCTTTCACAAGTTTTCACTCGTATCAATGTGAATATTCAGTTTTTTACCTTCTAGAAATAAGTGACAGACAAGTGAATCTGAAGGATGCTCTTTAATGATGTATTAAATCCCACAATCCCTAATACCTTAATTTGAGAAATCTAAAGGTCAGAAGAATAATGATTGAAAGTTCATTAAAATTAAACAATACAGATAAAACTTTAAAGCAACATTTTCTGATGATCGGTGTATAATTTCCATTTATTGTTGATCCTAAAATGGTGATGAGCCATTGGTGGTGCTTATGATAACTAAAAACAAAAATTGTTTCTTACTGATGAAAGATTCTTTGGAACTTTCTTTCACTTCTACCATGGCTCTTTGGGTTGTTAGAAATGTCTTTCATTTCAATAATTCTGTTATTGGCTTGATGGCTAACAATCACTTTGGATGGATGGACATCATGATGGTTCAATTTTTTCCTATCCTGTTTTCTTAGGATGAAATAGTCCTGTGGATGGCACTGATTGCCACTTAGTTCCATTTAGGGAGCCTCTTCAACATCATAATGCATAGTTTTATGAGTTCTGTAGGTTTGTGGTCTTTTCTTCCAATTCCATGTTGACTCATATCCATACATGTGGCCACACCCAAACCTTTCAGCACCATAAGCTGTTCTTCCTGAAAACTTCTTAATATAATACCCCCATTGCTTATCTAGGCTATTTTTATTTCCCCATTTTTCTTCCTTTGCCATGAGCTACCATATTGCAGTTCTCTAGAACCTATCAGTAATTCTTCACTTTCTCAGAGAGAATTTCTGCTTCTGTTCCTATGAGAACTTTCCCCCTACATAAACTGTCTATTCCCTTGTTTTCTTGGAAAACTCTTACTTATTCATTTAGAGTCAGCTCAGGTATGATTCTTTGATGATATCTCTGAGTTTCCTATGTTCAAGAGGATGAATTCTTCTTATTCCTTCACTTTCTTTTTTCACTTATTTACTGAATTAATTATCCTCAAGAAAGACATTTCCAAATTGTAACCAACCTAAAGAAAAGTATAATCAGCTTTTCAACATATATCAAAATGTGTTAGCACAATATATCAGTTGATCCTAGAAAAAGGAAAAAAGTTAGAACTTAATAGAATTTATCTATATCATTTAATAAAGATATAACTTTGGGTGCTGGGGTTGTGGCTCAGTGGTAGAGTACTCGCCTAGCACATGTGAGGCCCTGGGTTCAATCCCCAGTACCACATAAAAATAAATAAATCAAGATATTGTGTCCAACTACAACTAAAAAATAAATATTAAAAAGAAAAAGAGGTAACTTTGGTAACTTTGTCCAAGGAAGAGGTCACTTTGACTCCTTAAAAATGGTTTCAGTAATGAAAAAACTGAATTTATTCTTATTGTAATAAGGGAGTCTTAGTCTTGAAGTCAGACTCTCAGGAAGGAAAGGATAAGATCAGGATATTTATAAGATTTTGAAGTTCAATTAAAGCAGTATGGAGTCTTGATTAGCATTGGATAAGGATCATAATATAATCATTCAGGACTGATGGTAAGAGCAAGGCAAGCAGTTTGTAGTCTTGGTATATAAACTGTCTTTTGATAGTTTTCATTTAAGAGTTGATGAATTGTTCCAAAAGTTTCTAGGATGAACAATAAGGTTATTTACAACTGTTATCTTCAAAGGAAGAGTTTTCTGGTATCATAAAGTTGAGTTGATAAAGACAGAGGAATAATAATGTTATGCTAATGAAGATAGTAAGCTTCGAATTTATAGATGGTTTCAGGTACCAGAGTTCCCTTATGATCATTCTTCAGCTTGAGCTAAAAGATAGGCTATTAACATCTAGGAATGTGATCAGTCCACATCTTCACTCCTGCTTGAAGATCACAATAGTATATGAAGTGTCTTGGGAATGCTGTTGAAATATGAAGTTTTTCAGTTTCATTGTTGGATGATCATTTATTGAATCATCTTATGAGAGAGCAGTTATATAGTAGCATTTAAGACTGTGGATATCACACATCTGAGTCATGTTACACAAATGTGAAAAAGATTATGGTCAGAATTTATGATCTTTTTCTTAACCAGGAGCCAGGAGAATCTAAAGCTAAATAAATAGAACTTCATCCCCAATCTGAGCAACCAACCTATAGAATAAGATTTAGGCTAAAGTGGAACCTGGATAATGTCCAGGAATCTCCTAAAAGCACAAGCATCAGTTTGCCAAGATAATGTATTTCTCTGTCCAAGCGGGTACAGTGGCACATGCCTCTAAACCCAGATACTTGGGAGGCTGAGGAAAGAAGACCGCACATTTGAGGTCAGCCTTGACAATTTAGCAAGACCCAGTTTGAAATGCAGGAGATAGGAATATAGATCAATGGGAGGAGATAGGAATATAGCTCAATGGTAAAGCATCTAGGATTCAATCCCTAGTACCAAAACAAAGAAACAAAAATAAGTTCATGTTGAGTTTGCATGTAGTAGTCAAAAATTTTATACTGCAAATCCAATACCAGCTACTGGGAGATACCTGGGAATTATTTCTGGCCAAAATACCCCTGAAGCCTGTTAGATATGTTCTAACATTTTGTTGTTGCTCGTTTGTGCTAAATAGAACATTTTATAGTGGTAAGATCATTATGCAGATCTAAAACAGAAGAGAAGTACTTGTAAGATCTATAAAAATAAGATAGCCTACAAATAATATATCTTTATTTTCTAGTTCTCTTGTTCTCTCTCTCTTTTTTTTTTTCTTGTAGCAAGGATTGAACCTCAGCATTTTTTTTTTTTTTAATTCTGAGACAGATTCTCACTAAGTTGCTTAGAGCCTTGCTAAATTGCTGAGGCCAGTTTTAAACTCATAGTCCTCCTGTCTCAGCCTCCCAAGCCACTGGGATTACAGGCATTCATCACCACATCTGACAGTAGTTCTCTCTCCTTTTTTTTTTTTTTTTTTTTTTGTACTTATTTTTCAGTTTTTAGGTGGATACAGTATCTTTATTTTATTTTTATGTGGTGTCAAGAATCGAACCCAGTGCCTCACGCACGCTGGGCAAGCACGCTACCACTTGAGCCACATCCCCAGCCCCACTAGTTCTCTTATTAGTTCTATTTCTGTTAAAGTTTAGTTACAAACAGCAGTGGAGATAAGAACCTCCTATTTTAGGACTGAGCTCATAGGGGATTTTGGATTTCCATCTCTCTGGCTTATTAGCGCATTGTCATCTGAAAATTCACCTAGTAGTTGAACCAAAGAAACAAACTGATTCATTTCAAGAAAGTGGAACCTAAGGAATTAGTGTGGCTATAAAAAAAAAAAAAAAAATGTGTACAAAAACAGATACAAAAAATTATGGTTGATTCCTTTAACCAGTTCACAACTAAATAACAAGGTATTAGACACTTGCTAGTGAATGATTAAGGATACAAAGAGCAATATTAAGAATATGGAAATATATACAGCATATATATTAATTTGGGATTAAATTTCAACCTGGATTTTGGTGGAAACACATTCAAACCATAGCAACAGTGGTGGATAATTTTATGTAAAATTTTTGCAATTTTCCATTTGAGGTCCTTTGATGCTATTATTATTGGATTGCTAGCTGACAAACCAAATTACATCCAGATTTCTCTCAGTACTTCTTTATCTTTTTCTGTAGCTGATCACTGGCATTCTACAGTAACAGCTTCAAACTGCTTTTAAACTAAAGATTTAGTCTCTTGGGATTAATAGGGCTATAATCTTAATGAGAACTACCCATCTGGCATGATATCAGATCTCAAATTTTCTTTAGCCTCTATATCATTCCCTTGTATTTGAGCTCCTACTTTTATACTATCTACTTCCTTAGAAGGCATTAAAGCACTTAAAAGTTCTTTAAGTACTAACCACTGTTAACTGGGCTTCCTGCTGAGTCAAGAACCCCTCATTATTTCCCAAAGCAATTCAAAATCATGGCCTAAACCAAAAGTATATCTACTATCAATACATATATTAACCCACTTCTTTCTCATTGATAAACTGTTTGACTTCAATGAGTTCTGCCATCTGGGCAGCTTTGCCCCTAGCAAAGGTGTTCATATTGTAGGAATAAAGTTTATCCTAATTTGGTAACATCAGTGGTTCACAAATGGCCCCTGTAATTCTAAATTATCCTTAGTGAAATTATGCCATTTTAAAAGATGAGTACATAAATTTGAGTTATATCATAAATACATGTAAGAAATAGGAGCCTGACCTGGAAGAAGTAGAGATTTAGTTTTAAACTAAGACAAACTTGAGAACCTGGAAATAGTTGGTCCAAAATGTTGCTTGAGTATATCATACAATCTAATGGCTAAGCCATCCAAACTGACACATTTTTAGTGGAAATATTTAAAAGGAAGCTGTCTCCCATAGCCAGAGTTTTAATAACAAGATAAAATAAGTATTTTGGATTCTTTGTATATCTTGGATATTAATGCCTTGAGGAGCTGGTGGCAAAGATTTTCTCCCATTCTGTAGATTCTCTCTTCATGCTCTTGATTGTTTACTTTGTGTTGAGTAGGCTTTTTAATTTGATGCCATCCAATTTATTGATTTTTTTTTTAATTTTACCGCTTGCACTTTAAGGGTCTTGTTAAGGAAGTTATTTCCTGACCCAACATATTGAAGTGTTGGGACTACATTTTCATCAAGCAGGTACAGGGTTTCTGATCTAATGCCTAAGTTTTTAGTTGACCCACTTTGAGTTGAGTTTTGTGCAGGGTGAAAGATAGGGGTTAAATTTCATTCTACTACATATGGATTTCCAGTTTCCCAGCAGCTTTTGTTGAAGAGGCTAGCTTTTCTCCATCATGCTTTTGGCACCTTTGTCTAGTATAAGAGCTGTATTTATAAAGATTTGTCTCTTTGTCCTGTATTCTATTCCAATTTGTCTTCATGTCTATGTTGATGCCAGTACCATGCTGTTATTGTTACTATAACTCTGTAGTATAATTTGAGGTCTGATAGATCAATGCTTCCTGCATTGCTTTTTCTCACCAAGGCTTGCTTTAGCTATTCTGGGTCTCCTATTTTTCCAAATGAATTTCATGATGGCTTTTTCTATTTCTATGAAGATTGTCATTGGAATTTTCATAGGAATTGCATTAAATCTGTAGAGCACTTTTGGTAGTATGGTCATCTTGACAATACTAACTCTACCTATCCAGGAACATGGGAGAGCTTTCCTTGTAAAGGTCCTTTACCTCTTTTGTTAGATTAATTCCCATGGTTTTGGTTTTGGTTTTTTGGTTTTTAGGTTGTTGTCATTGTTTTTTTTATTGTTGTTGTTGCTGTTGTTGTTTTGTTTTGGTTTTGGTTTTTAGACAATTGTGAATGGGATAGTTTTCCAATTTCTTTTTCAGAAGATTTATCATTGGAGTAAAGGAACATGATTGATTGGTGGGTGTTGACTTTAATAACCAAATGAGTAAATAGGCAAAGGAATTATATAGATACTTCTTAAAAGAAATATAAATGGCCCACAAATTTAAGAAAAAATGTACAACATCTCTAGCAATTAGAGAAATGCAAATTAAAACTAAATCTCAGTTTCATCTCACTCTAGTCAGAATGACAATTATCAAGAATATGAGTAACAATAAATGCTGGCAAGGATGTGGGTAATAGGGTACACTCCAACATTGCTGCTGGGACTACAAATTGGTGCAACCCTGAGGAAAGCAGTATGGAGATTCCTCAAAAAACTAGGAATGGAAACACCATGTGACCCAGCTATCCTACTCCTCAGTATATATCAGTCAATAGGATATAAAATCAGCATACCACAGTGACACAGCCACGTCAATGTTTATAATAGCACAAGTCACAATAGCTGATAAATAAAGAAAATACCCATTCATCATTGAGTAACACAATGGAGCATTACTCAACTACAAAGAAAAATTGCAGACTGTAAGTGAAATAGCCACTTCCAAAAAGTCAAAGGCCAAATGTTTTCTCTGATATGTAGAAGCTAATCCAAAATAAGTGGAGGGGTAGATTAAAAAAAAGAATAAAAGTAAGATCAGAGGAGTAGACAACCGGGAATCAAAGAAAGGGAGGAGGGATCAGGAAAATCAGTGGAATGAATCTGACTTAACTTTCCTATGTACATATATGAATATACCACAGTGAATCTTATCATCATGTACATCCAGAATAACTAATTTTAAAAACCACTGTAAGTAAAGATCAAAAAGATTAATAGAGTACAGGAAAAAGAACAGGGTGGAGAGGAAGGAAAGAGAAGGGAAAATACTAGAGACTGAATTAGAACAAAGTATATTCCATGCTTTTATAATTATTTCATAGTATATTCTATTGTCATGTATAACTAAAAAGAACCTGTTTAAAATATATATAAAACAAGGAAAGTTCTTATAGGCAATGAATGACCCAAGGCAAAGTTTATTCAAAGGACACCAATCTGAGAAGAAACCTAAAACTCTTTGTTTCCAGATACAGATTTTAAAAAAAAACACGTAATGGAGCCTATGCCCATCTTTTCCCTTATGAAATTTAACCTAATGGAGATACAAAAAAAATGATAAGGATGGACAGAGACCATTCGTCTGTTTTTAATAATACGGCAGATATCCACCAAGGTTAAAAGTTTTTTCAAGGGGCTGGGGATGTGGCTCAAGCGGTAGCGCGCTCGCCTGGCATGCGTGCGACCCGGTTTGATCCTTAGCACCACATACAAAGATGTTGTGTCCGCCAAAAACTAAAAAATAAATATTAAAAGAATTCTCTCTCTCTCTCTCTCTCTCTCTCTCTCTCTCTCTCTCTCTTTAAAAAAAAAAAGTTTTTTCAAATTTATTCAGATTAAAGAGTCTTTAAAAGATTCTTTACTCTTAGGAGACAAAATAAACTTAGCATTTAGGGTGCTCAAAGAAAAGAAATCAGAATTTATTCCAATGCCAGACTATCTCATTATTAACAGTTAAAATTGCTATCCCTTTTCTAATCAGGAGGCTCGGGATTTTTCAAATCAAGATTCTTGGGCTGTGGTAGGAAAGAGTTTTGTCTTGACTGGGTCTTCCTAGGATCTCTAAGAGTGTTGAATGTTGGCTCCCCACATTATGCGAGGTTCAGCATTGGAATATTAATGATATTTTAAAGTCAAATTCAAGTTGAGTTTTTAAGTGTGGTGACTTGATTAAAACTGAGCAAATAATTTAGAAACAGTGGATATTTGCAAGGCATGGATTGTATGTAAAGGGAGTAGTTGTTTGGGGATTTGTTTGCTTGTTGGCCATTCTACTCTACAGAATAAGATTTGTATGTAAGCAAAATTAATTAAAACCTGAACAGAGCTCAAATTGAACAAAAAGGCAATGCTAACTCTGAGAAGTCCTGCTGGGATCTCCAGAGATATAGATGACATGGTAAAGTTTTGGCTTGAACAGATTGTGTGTGGTTCTTATGGTTTGGTTTTGTTTTGTGTATTACCTCAATATACAATTTAATTACAATCTTCAGATATCACTCAGCATGAGTGACCATGAGATAGTCAATGATTATGTTATCAGGCTAACCAACTAGATGAGGATAAGGAGCCATATTTTTCAAAAGCTAGTCAATCCAAATACAAAATGACTAAAGCAATTCATTTCATTTATTCACATTTGAATTTCACTGAAGTGTCATTCCTATTCCAAGAATGAAGCATCAGGTAATGTTTCAAATGCTATCTGAACTGATCACCATAGGAACACGAATTCCATAATTTCTATAATGCATAGGATTTTTTTGTGTGTAAGCATCAAATTATTCATCATTGGCTGCCTAAGTTCATGCAGAGCCGGTCTGCCATATTCTTCCCTTTGATTTTTTGTAATTGAGGTGAAATTCATAAAATGTAAAATCAGCCATTTTAAAGTAAACATTTCAATTGTATTTAATAAATTCACAATGTTACTGAACGATCAGCACTATCTACTTCTAGAACATTTTCATCACCCAAGAAGGAAACCCCAATGCCAATTATGCTGATACTCTTCATTTTCCCCCTGCCATCAGCCTGTGGAAACCATCAATGTTTTCTATTTCTAGAGATTTATGCCTGTATTCTGGATATTTCATGTAATATAATATATGATGTTTCTCTAGATTCTTTTACTTAGCCTAATTTTTTCAAATCTCAGTAATGTTGTAGGGTGCCTGTGTATTTTTTTTTGGGGGGGGGGGCAGGAGTGTGCTGGGGATTGAACTCATGGGCACTCGACCACTGAGCCACATCCCCAGTCCTATTTTATATTTTATTTAGAGACAGAATCTCATTGGGTCGCTTAGTGCCTTGCTTTTGCTGAGGATCATGAGTGCCTATGTATTTCATTCCTTGTTAAGGCTGTATAATGTTTCATTTTAGTACACACCACACTTTCTTTATTCATTGAGCAGATGATGAATATTTGAGTTGTTTCCACATTTTGGCTATTTTGAATAGTGCTGGTGGAAATGTGTGTACAGATTTAAGTACCTGTTTTCAGTTTTTTCTCAGAATATACCTAGTAAGTGGCATGTCTGTCCTCATGCCAGTACTACCCTCTTTTAGCCTCCATAACTTTATAGTAAGGTTTTGAAATAGGGACGTTAAGAGTCGGGACTTTGCCTTTCCATGTAAATTTGAGGATTGGCCTTTCTGTTTCTGGAGAGGGAAAAAAAAAAGGTTGTAGAATTTTGATAGCAAATGTATAAATCTAATGATTACTTTGGGTAATATTGCCATCTCTTAACAAGTTTTCCAGTCCACCATCCAAGTTTTCTTAGTTTTTTAATTAAGCTTTCCATTAAGAGCTCTTTTAATTTGATTGTAATGTGAGGCTCATTTTACATCTCAGATATTTTTACATTTCCTCCTTGTAGTAGGCTAAAGTATGTGTTGGGTGGAGGTTCCACTCCCAATCATAACCTAAGCTATACATTACATTTCTGGAGGAAATTTTATCACACAAATGTCTCTTGCATTTTCTTACCTTAGAAGTAAAAATAGCATACCAGAGTTAGACTTGTAAAGTCTGCCCTGCTAGACTCCAGGCACTCCTCCAAGCTGCTCCTCTAGTTAGAGTCTGGTGCCATAAAGGCCAGGAAGAGCATCATTCCCATGGTAGCATCAGCCAGCAGCAGAGATCAAGAGCCTGTGCCCATAGCGCAGCTCACTGAGAAAAGCTCAATGCCACAGTAATGCTCAAGCCTATCCCAACACAAGAATTTGGGTGCAAGGGTTTAAAAGCATATTGGGTTATAAACTTTCTTTGATGCTTTCAAATGACCTGTCTTCAAGCTCAAAGATTATTTTTGAGGGCTAATGATGTAGTTCAGTAGTAGAATACATGCTCAGAGTGTACAAGGCCCTGGATTTGACCCCCAGCACCACCACCACAACAAAAACATTCATTTTTAGTTTCATTTTTAAATTAACATACAATAATTATATATTCATACATATCTATACATCATAGTGTGGCATTTCAATATGTACACAGTGTGTAAAATCAGATCAAGGTCATACGCATATCTGCCACCTCCAAAGATTCATCCATTTGATCACATCTGCTGTTGATGTTCTCTGCATTTTTTTTTCATTCCATGTACTATATTTTTTAGCTCCTGGACTCCTCTTTTGTTTGTTTTATGATTTCTATCTCCTTTTGTCCTTTCTTTCTTCTCATTTGTTAATGTATCATTTTTCTGATTTTGTAGAGGGTATTGTCTTACAGCTCACTCAATTTCCTTAAAACAATTATTTTGAATCTTTTTTAAGGCAATTCATAAGTCTCCATTTCTTTGAGATTAGTAGCTGGAAATTTTTTGTTACTTTAGTAGTGTCATGTTTCCTTGATTTTTTTTCCATGTTGCCTTGTATTGATTTCTGCATATTTGATGGAACAGTCTTCTCTTTTAGACTTTATAGACCTGTTTTGGTGGATAAAGACCTTCATGTAGAGGTGGATGTGAGGATGTAGGCTGGATGGGGTACAGCAGTTCTGACTCCAGAAAGGACACAACAGCACAGTTCATCAGCTGAGGTCAGCATCAACAGATTGCAGAAGTCCTCAGCAATAAAAACTGTGGTGTCCACAGCAGTGGTGAAAACTATTGAAGTCTTTGATGATGAAGTCTACTGGGACCATCTGATCTCTTTTTCTCCTAAGGAGTATGCCATGTCCTAAGGATCCTTCTTAGCACTAGGTCTGGCTCATGAGAGTGCTTATGGTGGCAGTGACACAAGTGTCTATGCACAGTGCCCCTGAAGTCTCCATGGAACCAGATTTTGGAATACATGTGGAAAGACTTCAACTTAGGAATCCTGGTTGATGCTAGCACTGGTGCCCAGGTTGCAGGTGCCTCAACTGCACTGTTGGCAATATGGTAGGAGGTGCTGGTACTTTGTTGAACAGCTGGAGAGTTGGGGTCTGAATATAGGTACACAAATCTATAGAGACTCATGGGTGTGTACACCCACACTGTGGCAATGGTCTACTGTCCTAGCCACTGCTGCTCATGGAGCCAGGATCCATAATATGCATGGGATTGGAGGACACAAATCTGGGGCAGAACAATAAATGGCTCCTCCTTGAAAAGCAGCTCCCCTTTCAGGATTCTACCAAATAATGACTATTTGTTACCTCAGTGGTGAAACCTGCTATTGTCCTCTGCAGATCAGGCCTTTGGGGACCATATAACACTCTCTACATGGCTAATACTCTTACCCTTGCCCCTCTTTGTTCTTGGCTATTTCCAGATATCTCAGCTATGCCAATCTCCACAGCAGTCCTTTCTGTGCAGACATTTTCTTTTTGCTCCATGTGTTGCTGTAGGTTCTTAATTAGACAATGAAGCCCTCCTAGGGCAAGTTCTGTTTATGGATGTCTAAGTGTTTTTGTAAGGAAACAAAGGACATCACTCTGATACTTTCTATTTAAAACTATGTTGATGAAGGTAATAGTAAATAGTGAAGTTGATGTTTCAGTTCTCACTGTAATGTAATAAGCAGGATCAGTTATACAGGCAGAAATAAAATACCCCTAGAGTATAAAGAAATTTATCTACACCCACATTTGATGAAAAAGAGTCTTCCTTTATTCAACCATATGTAAATTTCTATGCTAATTGCTAGATATTCATGTTAGAATAAAACAGAAAGTTAAAAAAGTAAAATGTAAGGAAAAAGAGGCTTTTGGTTTTTAAATATGTAAAGACCTAAATGACTTTCTCCTTTTAATGAATTAAGAGATTTTACTTTACTTTCAAGAAACTGGAATAATGATTTAGTTAAACTGCTACCAAAATAAGGAATTTTTTGTGGCTTTAATTTGAAATTGTCTCAGCATTTCCCTCTTTTTCAAGAACTCTTTTCTGCCAAATTGTCTTGTCAGTGCTCAAAGACTAAAATATTCATCCCTGGCTTACTGTGATTTTAAATTTTAGATTTTATCTCAGAGACGTGTTTACTAGGAGACATTACTACTTGATTAGAGAATTTCATTATTTAATAGAACAGGGAATTGAAACCAAGGATGCTGTACCACTAAGCTATATTCCCAGTCTTTTTAAAATTTTATTTTGAGGCAAGATCTTGCTAAATTTCCCAGACTTGCCTTGGTCCTCCTGCCTGAACCTTCCAAGTAGTTCAGATTACGGGTGTGCACCATTGCATGCAGCTTCCTTTTAATATTATTGAATTAAAATAAATTTTTATAAATTGTTTTTGTCACTACCACTAGATTTGATGAATATTGCCTATAATTATAGATCCAATCCATTAAAATTCCTTAGCATTTAAAATATTACAGGTCACAAATTTTCATCCTATTTAAGGAAGCAATAAAACAATTTTCAGTTACCCAAGACTTTTGATGTAACAAGTTTATTACATCTCTCAGTAATATATCCTTACATGTTTTACCAAGTTCTTAAATATTTTTATTTTTTAACTTATGAAACCTAATAACTCCCTAAGCAGTATGGGCCTTCAATTTAAATTTGGTGTCACTTATCTTATTGTCTTAAGTCATCACATTTTATTCTATATTAAAAAATTGCATCTTTAATTTCTTGCCCAAATTCAAGCTTACACATAAGCAAAGCAAGTGTTTACCTTTGTAGTGTATTTTCATATAATAAAAATATCAGCAGGTCTCAAACACCCATCCTCACTGGCATAAGTTATAAAAGATCACATGATCTAGAGTCAACTACCTACACTTAAATCTTTGTTTCTGTGCTTACTAGTTGTGTGACTTTCATTAGGGTTCAGTATCTGTGCCTCATTTATAGAACGAGAATAAGAAGAAGGTTGTTGTATAAATTAAATAGTTTAATGCTTGGTATATAATCATTACACAACTGTCAATTATTATTGTTGTGATTACTACTAGTAGTACTACAAATACTACTATCATTATTATGTACCATCATTGTTCTTTTTTTTTTTTAATGAAATTCAATTTACAAGTTGTTTCCTCTTTTCTAAAATGTTGATTTCATATCACTTCCAAAACTTGTGCTGTATTTCCTCTTGGAGGTTTTCTCTTGCCTCCCAAATATAAGCAAATTGCCCCATATTTTTCACTAAAGCCTGCTAATTTCATACTTTATTGCTAGCATATTTATTGAGTAGTACTTCTGTCTTCTGTACTCTCTTCTTCACTTTGCTTAAAGTTCCTGTCACTACCTCATCTCTCTTATTTATGATACTATCCCTAGAATCTAGCATAGTGACTTTCTCTCAGTAAGTGTGTTCAGTGGGTAAGTAAATAAATGAGAGGAAGACCTTGCACAGGCAGAACAGGCAAGAGACACAACACCTGAATAAGAAACCATAATGGAAGCAGAGAAGGTAAACAATACATATCAACCACCAATTTCTTTATTAAAAATACTGTTTTTCCTAACTATTTCTCTTCTGTTTATTTCATATTTTCACATTGGCCTTTATCCCTTAATTTATTCTGACTGATGCAAACCAAGTTCATTACTTATTACTATCTCTTCCCTGGAGCATATTTTTAGACTTTTTGGTTATAATCGTCACAGATAGGTAGATATTCTAGTTAATTTTCGTGCACCTTGCTTTAAGAGACATGAAATGTTCTTTTTTATGATTCCCCAGGAAAGAGAATTTTGAAATAATTCTTGGAAAAGGACACTAATTTCATGTAGTTTTTAGTTTAGGAAAATTTTCCTATTTCTCTCCTGCTATAATTTAATCCCTTATCTTCTTGATTAACATTCACAGGATCTAACAACAGCTGCTTATAGTTCCTCAGACAGTCTTTCTTTACATAACTAAAAATAATTAGCAACTGACTATAAATATTCATTGAGGTACTGTTTATGAGTACTGTCTCTCTCAACTTTCTCATCCAATCTCCTTAATAACCAAAACTTTAATCAGTTTTCTTTAATACATCCTTACATGCTTTACCAAGTTCTTAAATATTTTTATTTTTTAACTTATGAAACCTACTAACTCCCAAACAGTATGTGCCTTCAATTTAAATTTGGTCTCACTTGTCTTATTGTCTTAATCATCACATTTTATTCTATATGAAAAATTTCATCTTTAATTTCTTCTATTTAATCTTTTTACCTTCTTCACTGTCAATATTGTAGCTGGTATAACTAAAAATATTAAATTCATAGGATGACAGATTGGAACTCCCAGTTCCAATTCTCCAACAACACTTAACAGGAATATATGGACCACAATTCTTTAAAAATATTTATTTTTTAGTTATAGGTGGACACAATGTCTTTATTTTACTTTATGTGGTGCTGAGGATCGAACTAGTGCCTCACACATGCTAGGCGCACATTATACCTCTGAGCCACAACCCCAGCCTGGGATCACAGTATTTTTATGAGAACACCAGAAAACAGATAAGAAGTTACATCATCCCAAGTAGGTAGAAGTGAGAACAGCCACACTGAAATGAATAAGAAGAGCTCATTCGCTTTACCTGTGATTCCCCTCTCCCCTAAGCCATCACAGTTCAGCATTATCAGGAGAGAACACTTGACTCAGGGCTTCTCCTTGCAGAAGAGTGGAACAGGCATTCAAAATGCCAATGTTTCATAGTGCTGCCCAAAGGGCTGCATTTTGTTTCACTGCATTGACAAAACAAGCATAATTTGAATATGTGCAGATTGCTAAAACATGGAAGAATGGGATTGACTTGCTTTGGCACCACAGAGTCTACAGGCCACACATAGATGCTAGCACCTCCCAGCATAATCAGGAGGAGGTACCCAAATCTTGGTTTCTCCCTCAGTAAAGAGGGAGAATGGAACATACAATTCGTATCCAGCTCTTTGCGGGGCTGCTCAGATGACTGCTTTCTTTCTTTCATAACTATAGTGCTGACAGTGAACTGGCAAAAGTTGGATGCCTAGTGGGGGCAAGAGTGTCACTGAATACAAAAGAAAACTAAGGCAGCTTGCTGCAACATCAGGGACCCTGTGGTACTATAGACAAACACCAGAAGCAACAATAAATTTGAAGTTCTTGAAAAAGAAAACTACAAATTTTGCTGATTAGAAATCCTATGCCCAGGGCTGGGGTTGTACCTCAGGGTAGGGAGCTTGTTTAGCACATATGAGGCACTCAGTTCAATACTCAGCACCACATAAAAATAAATAAATAAGCAAAATAATAAAGATATTGTATCAATCTACAACTAAAAATATTTTTTAAAAAAGAAAGGAAGAAATCACATGCCTAAGCCCAAAGGTATCACATTCTCAAAAGAATTCTCCAGGACCTCCCCAGAACCTAGTCATGAGGGCTGATTGGTAAGAGTCATCTCCTATACAAAGCCATTCTGTAAAGATTAGGACATGTGCCTGCTTTCTCAAATGCATAAAACTCAGAAAAAAAAAATTATAAGGTACATCAGGAAATAGGGAAACATGATCCAGTCAAAGGGACAAAATAAATCTACAAAACCAACCCATGAAAAGAAGAGCTGAGTATCTAGCAAAGAATCCAAAGTACTTATTTGTTAAAACTCAGTGATCTGAAACAGAACATAGACAACTAAATGAAACCATGAAAATATGCATGTACATACCTAGAACATGAACAAAGTGGTTAAAGATATTTTAAAAGAAATCAAACAGAAGTTCTGGAGCTGAAGAATGTAATAACTAGAGGAGTTCAACAGTGGATTTGACCAAGCAGAAGAAAGAATCAGTAAATTTGAATACAGGTAATTTGAAGTTATCAATCAGAGGATCAGAAGGGAAAAAAAAAAGTAAAGAAAACCAAAGGAATTTATAAGATGCCATCATGCAGATCAAAATGAACATTATCAAAGAAGAAAAAGAGAAAAGGACACAAAACTTAAAGAATTAACAGTCAAAAATATTCCAACTCTAAGGAGAAAATACACATGAAGCTCAAAGGACTATAACTAGGAAGAATCCAAGGAAACCCACACCAAGGCACTATCACTGAGCTCCTTTCCCAGCTTTCATTTTCTTTTTGTTTTGAGACAGGATTTTACTTAATTGCCGAAGACTAGCCTCAAACTTGTGATTTTGCCTCAGCCTTTCAAGCCACTGGAATTATAGGTGTACCTCACGACCTGGCTACTAATAGGAAATTTTAATGTGCCACTTTCAATAATGTGTAGAACAATGAGCTCAACAAGGAAACAGGACTTGA
This sequence comes from Callospermophilus lateralis, assembly GCF_048772815.1. Taxonomy (NCBI): domain Eukaryota; kingdom Metazoa; phylum Chordata; class Mammalia; order Rodentia; family Sciuridae; genus Callospermophilus; species Callospermophilus lateralis. The sequence goes on along the minus strand of NC_135307.1, from coordinate 64,490,479 downwards.
TCAATACTATAGAACAAATTGGGTCTAACAAACATACAGAACATACCACCAAACAGCAACAGAACACGTTATCTTATCAAGCACATATGGACCATTATCCAGGATAAATCATGTTGCAGGCTAAAAAGAAAATATTAACAAAGTTAGGAAGATTGAAATATACCAATTATCCTTTTTATCCACAATGGAATAAAATTAGATATCAACAGCAGTAGGAAAACTGGAATATACACAAATACCTGTAAATTAAACACCATACATTTGAACAGCAAATGAAAGAAAAAAAAATCACAACAGAAATTAGAAAACATCTTGAGACAAAAACAAAAATGCAACATGCTAAAGTTTATGGGTTGCAACAAAAGCCAGTACTACCAGGAAAGTTTATGAGGTGAACACCTACATTAATAAATGAGGAAGAAACATCTCAAAACAACAGCATAACTTTTCACCTCCACTAGAAAAAAAGAAACCAAGCAAGCCAGGTATGATGTTGCATGGTATTGGCACCAAAACAGACAGGAAGACCAATGGAACAGACAACAACACAAACAGATACTCAGACAACAACACAAACAGATACTCAGAAGGATAAGGCAGAAGAATCACTTAAGTCCAAGAGTTCAAAGCTAGCCAGGGCAACATAGTCAAGACCCTATCTCAATGGAAAGATCCCCCATGTTCTTAGTAGATAGACAAAATTAACATTTTGTCTCATTTCTTGTTTCACTGTCTTCCTTTGTGTTATTGATACGCTCTGACTCCTTTCTCATTTTTTTTCCTGTATTTTCTATAGGTATGTGTGTGTGTGTGTGTGTGTAGTTAATGTGAGTCTTACATAAAACATTGTATAGTTATAACGATCTATCAAATGGCCCTACTACCAAAAGTGCTAAAGTGTTATACAGAGTTAATGCAATCCCTATAAAAATTTTAATGGTGTTCTTCACAGATATAGAAAAAGCAGTCATGAAATTCATTTGGAAAAATAAGAGGCCCAGAATAGACAAAGCAATCCTCAATGAGAAAAGTGACACAGGAGGCATCACTATACCAAATGGTAAATTACACTACAGAGCTATAGCAACAAAAACAGCATGGTACTGGCACCAAAACAGACAGAAAGACCAATGGAACAAAATAGACAACACAGATACAACCACAGTTATCTCAGACAAAGGTGCCAAAAACATATATTGAAGAAAAGATAGCCTTTTCAACAATTAATGCTGGGAAAACTGGAAATCCATATGTAGTAGAATGAAATTTAACCCCTGTCTATCAACCAGTACAGAACTCAAAGTGGATCGAAGACTTAGGCTTTAGACCAGAAACCCTGCCACCTGCTTGTTGAATGTGTAGGCCCAACACTCCAATATGACAGCTCAGGAGCCAAATTCCTCAACAAGACTGTAAAGCACAGAAGTAAAAACAAGAATCAATAAGTGGGATGTCATCAAACTAAAAAGCTTCTTCACAACAAAAGAAACAATAAAGAGCATGAAGACAGAGCCTACAATATGGGAAAAATTCTTTGCCACCTGCACCTCAAATAGGGAAAAAAATTTAAAAAAAAAAAAACACAAAGCCAAGTGCAGTGGCACCTGCCTGTGATCCAGGTGACTTGGGAAGCTGAGGAAGATTTGAAAGTTTCATGCCATGCCTGCCTTAGCATCTAAGTGAGACACTGTCTCAAATCAAACATACACACACAAAATTAAACCAGATATTGTTAAGAAATTTACCTAGAGTTCCCAAAATTTGGACTTTGACCTTGGATTGACTAAGAAAACAATTATTTAGAATTAAAAAGCATTTATTACATTTTAAAGTGATACATTGTCATTGTGAAATCTACAGAAAAGTAGAAAGAAAGGTTACTTTCATTCTATTATTGAAAGACTACTACTGCTAAAAATACTTATTATTCCCTTTCAGTATATTCATTTATTTTGTTCTTCACATTTATAATCATACTATGATTTTTTAACAGTATCACTGTGTGAGTGATATTAGTTATAAATTTAACTCCATTTTTACGTCTACAGAAAGACTGGATTATATCCAGTGCCTAATAAATACATACTTTATATATGTACAAAATACATTAAAATCTAAATATTTATATGGAGAGACTCTGCCTCATTCTCTATGATTATCCATTCTAAGATTTATTTTAGTGACTATACAGATTAACATCTACCTGTGCCTAAAGATCATGTTTAATATTTTTTACATCTTTGTCTTAGAATATTACAGTCATACATAGTAATTGGGTTCATTCTGACAAAATCATGCATGCATGGAATTTGATTTCAGTTCCCATATACCCGCCCCTTTCCCTTACCTCTTCCCTCCCTCTATTCTCCTTCTACTCCACTGATCTTCGTTTCACTCATTTATTTACTTAATTATTTTTAATTTGTTTTAATTAGTTAGACATGACAGCAGAATGCATTTAAACTCATTGTACACAAATAGAGCATAACTTCTCATTTTTCTGGCTGTACATAAAGGTGAAATCCCCTGTAACATATTTATATTTGCACATAGCATGATTTTGTAAAATTCATTCCACATTTCCTCCCCTTTTCTATCCTTCTTGCCAACTTCATTTTTTTAAATATTTTTTTAGTTGTAGATGGACACAATATCTTTATTTATTTTTTTATGTGGTGCTGAGGATTGAACCCGTGCCTTTCTAATACTTGGCAAGCACTCTACCACTGAGCAACAACCCCAGCTCATCTTTCCTCCTTCTTGACCATCTTCTTCTACTTTAACTGATCTTTCCTATATCTTTGTGTTGTCTGATTCCCCACTATCACCACAGCCCACCTTCTTTACCTTATTTTGCTCTAACTTCCACATATGAGAGAAAACATTTGACCCTTGATTTTCTGAACCTGGCTTAATTCACTTAGCATGGCTTTCTCCATTTCTAGCTATTTTCTGGCAAATGCCATAATTTCATTCTTTTTTAAGGTTGAGTAAAACTCCATTGTGTGTGTATTTTTTAAATCCACAAATCTATTGACAGGCATCTGGTCTGATTCCATAATTTGGCTCTTGTGAATTGTGCTGCTATAAACACTGATGTGGCCATTTTGCTACAGTATGCTGATTTTAGTTTTTTTGGGTAAATACCAAGGAGTGGGATAGTGTGATCATGTGGTGGTTCCATTTTTAGTTTTTTGGTAAATCTCCACTTGTTGATTATTGGTTTTATTTCCTGAGCTTTTGGGATGTTATTAAGTCAGTGCCTACACCAATATGATGGAGTGTTGACCCTGTTTTCTTTTGGCAGTTGCAAGTTATCTGGTCTAATTTCTAAGTCTTTGATACATTTTAATTTGACTTTTTGTTCAAGGTGAAAGATAGGTATCTAGTTCCATTCTTATACATATGGATAGCTAGTTTTCCAAACACAGTTTGTTTAAAAGGCTATCTTTTGGCAACATATACTTTGACAAGTATCAGATGGCTGTAAGTATGTTGATGTGTCTCTATGTCTTCTATTCTGTACCAAAGATTTGTGGGTCTATTTTTATGCCAATACCATACTGTTTTTGTTATTATAGCCCTATAGTACAATTTGAAGTTAGGTAGTATAATGCCTCTTGCATCACTCTCTTGCTCTGGATTGCTTTGACTATTGTATATATTATTGTATCTATTATTCTTCCAAATGAATTTAATGACTTCTTTTTCTAGTACCATGAAGAATGTCACTGATATTTTGATGGGAATTGCATTGAATCTGTATGTTGAATCTGTATGTTGAATCTGTTTGGAAATATGCCATTTTTACAGTATTAATTCTGCCTATTAAAGAATATGAAAGGTCTTCCCATCTTCTAAGGTTTTTCAATTCCTTTCTTCAGTGTTCTATGTCTGTTAGATATCATTCACCTCCTTGGTTAGATTAATTCCCAAATATTTAATTTTGTTTTTGATGTTATTTTGAATGGGGTTTTCCTAATTTCTTTTACAGCAGAATCACTAGGTTGGAGTATAGGAAAGCTAATGATTTATGATCTTCTATCATGCTACTTTGCTGAATTCATTTGTAACCTCTAGAAGTGTTCTGGTGAAATTTTGGGGTGTCTTCTAGATAGAGGAGTATGTCATCAACAACCAAAAATAGTTTGACTTTGTCTTTTTCTATTTATATCCTTTCTCTTGTCTGGTTGTTTCAAGAACTTCATTGAATGTAAGCGGTCAAAGTGGACATCTTTGTCTTTTTCTGGGTTTTAGAGGAAATTCAGTTTTTCCCTGTTCAATATGATGTTGACTTTGGATTTGTCATATAATATTGAGGTAAGTTCCTTCTATCCTTATCTTCTCCAGCATTTTAAATATGAATGGGTACTAGTTTTTAGTGGAGGGACTTTTTTGCACCTATTGAAGTGATCATATGATTCTTGTCCTTACTTCTATTTAAGTGGTAAATTACATTTATTGATTTGCATCTGTTGAGTCAACCTTTCATTCTTATGTTCAAATACGTTTAATAATGGTGGCGTATCTTCTTCATGTGTATTTTGAATGCAGTTTATTAATATTTTCTTAAGCATTTTTCCATCTTTTTATCAAGGATATTGCTCTATAGTTTTTATTCCTTGATGCATGTTTGGTTTTGGTATCAGGTTTATACTAGCTTCATAGAATGTGTTTTGATGTGTTCCCTCCCTTTCAATTTCTTTGGATGCTTTGACAAAGATTCATGTTAGTTCTTTAAAGGTTTAGTAGGACTTATCCAAGAATCCATCTGGTTCTGGGCGTTATTGTTGTTGTTTTAAGGCTTTTAATTGCTGTTTCAATTTCACCACATGATATTGGTCTATTTGCGTTTTCTGCATCCTCCCAGTTCAACGTGGGCAAATGATGTGTGTGAAGAAATTGATCAATGTCTTCTAGAGTTTTCAGTTTATTGGACTATAAAGCTTTGTAAAGATACTCTGGATTTCAGAAGTGTCTATGATAAAATCTCCTTTTTCATCTCTAATTTTGTTCATTTGGGTCTTCTCTCCGTTTCTTTTAGTTAGTTTGGCTATGGATTTATCAATCTTATTTCTCTTTCTGAAATAAGATTGATAAATCTTATTCTCAATCTTATTTCTCTTTCTCTTATTTCTCTTCATTGCAATGATCCTCTATATTTTTTTCTCAATTTTATTAATTTCGGCTATGGTCTTAATTATCTCCTGTTTTCTACTGACTTTGTTTTTTCTTTTCTAAGGCCTTGAGGTAGAACATAAACTTATTTATTTGGGATCTATTTCTTTAATGTAGTAACCCAGTGCTATAACTTTACCTCTTAGAACTGCTTTCATATTGTCCCAGAGATTTTGATATGTTGTATTTCTGTTCTCAATTGTTTCTAAGAATTTATTTATTTCTTCTCTCATTTCTTCTGTGATCCTGTCTTCATTTAAAAGAGTATTGTTCAGCTAGTCACAGTGACACATGCCACTAATTCCCCTCTCAGGAGGCTGAGACAGAAGGATCACAAATTTGAGGCCAGCCTCAGTAACTTAAAGAGGCCCTCAGGCACTTGTTTAGACCCTATCTCAAAAGAAATTATAGAAAGGGCTGAGGATATAGCTCAGTGTTAAATCCCTAGTACCAAAAGAAAAGTGTCATTCAATTTGCATGTATTTATATAGTTTCTATCATTTTTCTTGCTGTTGATTTCTAGTTTCATTCCCTTTGATCTGTTAGTGTACAAGGGATTATATCAAATTTTTTGTGTTTGCTAACACTTATGCAGTGACCTAGAACCTGGTATATTTTGTAAAATGCTCTGTGAGCTGCTGAGAAGAAGTTAAATTCAGCTGTTTTGGTGAAATGTTCTATAGATATCTATTTGGCCCATTTGACTTGTAGTATTATTTAGATTGGAAATATTGTCATTGATTTTTGTTTGGATGACCTGTCTGTTGGGGATAAATGATGTGTTGAAATCATCCAGTATTATTGTATTGGGGTATATCTGAGATTTAATATTAAGAAGTATATTTTTATGTAATTGGGTGTGCTGACCATTGGGAGTTATAAATTTACTATCATAATATTTTATTGTTGGATTTTTCCCTTAACTAGGATATAGTGGCCTTCTTAGCCTCTTCTGATTAACTTTTGCTTCAAATATGCTTTGTCAGATATGAGAATACTAACTCTCACTTGTTCTCAGATTCTCATTTATGTGGAATATTTTTTTCCATCCTTCCACCTTCAGCCTGTGGGTGTCTTTGCCTAGGAGATGAGTCTCTTGCAAACAGCATATTTCGACCTGTTCTGCTAATCTATGTCTTTTAACTGGGGAATTGAGACCATTTACATTTCATGTTATTATAAATATGTTTGTTGTTTCATGCCATTTTGCTTTGTTTGCTATTTTTAATTCTGTCTGGATTTTTATTCGTTGGTTGTTACTCTTCTAGTAACCAACTTCATTTATTTGGGGATCAGGGGCTTGTTTTGGGATTCCTCTGTGTGCAGTTTATCTTTGAGTATTCTTTGTAGTGCTGACTTGGTATTCATGAATTCTTTAAGTTTATCCTTGTTGTGGAAAGTTTTTATTTCTCCATCAGTTTTAAGAGAACTATACTCATTGAGATCAGCCTACCTCTGTAATCCACAAGTTCCTCCAAGTCAATTTTATTATTTATTTATCTATTTAGTTTTTATCTGCCATGCTGTCCCAACCCCCCCCCCACCACCTCTCCCCAACACTATATACAGCTGACATGGCAGTGTCTCTGATGAATAATTTTTATATTTTTTTATGTTAGAAGTTTCTGAATTTCTGTGTTTCTATGATTTCTTTTACAGTTCAGTATTAAGTTTCAGTAAATTCCTTAATTTGCCGACCTTTCTGAGAGGAACAGTCTTCCCGCTTTGTAAGTCTGGTGCTAAGAAACTGCTGGGAAGTGCATCCTTCCTCTAATCTGCCATCTTCTCTCCCATTTTTTATATCTTAGAAAAGATATTACTGAAATTTGCTTTTTTATTAGTCTGTCATTGATGTTAATATTTGGAATAGGTGTTCTAGAAGTTGAAGCCTTTTGTGCTTATACCTAAGTAACAGGAGAAACACCATTATGTAGGACAACTAAGGTTGAGTAACAGAAATGTAGCTTTTTATGAGCTGATAAAATACTTTAACTGCAAAAAGTTAAATACCTTTAACTTCAAAAAAAAACCTTTGAACTTCTCTTGGTCCATCTTCCAGGGCATTATGGAAACCTATTAGTTAATGTTTGTTAAGGACTTTAAAATGTACTTGTCAGGTTCTACTTTTAGTGATATAATAACTTATAATTTCTAAAGGAAAATCACTTTTCTCTACTTCTGTTTAGAGAATGTTTGGAACAATAGCCTACTGAAGAAAACACAATTCCAATTTTTGTATTTTAATATCAATGACAACACAATGAAAATATTTCCAAAAACCTGTATTTATATTAATGTCTCTGAATAAATTACAACCTCTTTAGAGGATAAGAAATCTTAGGCAGTTTGGTTGTTTAGGGTTTGAAGCAGCAACCTGGTAGCATAACAGAGCAAGCTGGAGTCAGAGACCAAAGTAAGGGTACCCAAACCAGAAATCAACAGATAAGAGTGAACCAAGGTCTTCCAGATCAAATGATACATAATTGCTGAGGTTTATATTCCTGAGCCAAATGACAGCACAGCAAAAAGTTATTACCTATAGAAGGAGCAAAGACAACAAAGATCTGATGAGGGGTTCAGGAAAGGGGAGACTTTTGCTGAGAGCTGGTCTTTTTACTATGGTGGCTAAAACCAGTACCCACAATTATTAATGTGTTTATGCATTGCTAGAGCTTCTAGTAAAGACAAAAGTCTAGGGATCCTGATCTGGAGCTCTTCCTCAAGAGTTTACAGTCCTTAAAAGCACCTTGTAGTAAAGCCCAGCCCTATAAAGACAGTCATGAAAAACTCCTATAAATCATTGAAAGCCACCTCAGGCATAAATATTTTGCTTCCCTTTGTGGGCATATTAGCACTTTATTCCTATATTTATAGTTTATAGTTTATAAAATTTTATCCCTTTTGTGTGCAATTTTAGTAGATCTATGTCATATATTTTAATAACATCTTCTTTTTCATGTTATCTTTTTTTACCGTGGTCTCAGCAAATTTTATCTATTTACTTTTTCTTTCTTTTTCTTTTCTTTTCTTTTTTTTTTTTTTTTTGATATGAGCGATTGAACTCAGGGGCACTCACCACTGAGCCACATTCCCAGCCCCAGCCCCATTTTGTATTTTATTTAGAGACAACTCGCTGAGTTGCTTTTGCTGAGGCTGGCTTTGAACTTGTGATCCTCCTGCCTCACCCTCCCAAGCTGCTGGGATTACAGGCATGCACCACTGCACAAGGTTCTATTTACTTTTAATATTATATTTTTATTTTAGTTAATATGTGGTAAGTTAAAAATAAAGGCAAAAGAAGACAGCTTAAAGACAATTCACATTGAGTCATGAGAAATTATTGCTTTTTTCTCCTTTTGGACTTATTGTTTTTTATAAACTTCCTGAGCACAAATATGATCTGTAAGGATTTGTTTTGAGTGCTGCTTACAGTTTTACCATTTAATCTTTAAACTAGGAAATACAAACATTAAACAAAGCTAATTTTTCATTTCCGTGATTTCAATCTTAGTGAAGTTATTATCGTATCTTATTCTCTTTTTTCTTCAGCCTCCTAAATTGACTCTTTCAGGACTGTTTAACAAAAGCAAAGAAAAATATATTTTCAACCTAACATTTGCAATTTTTTTAATGAACAATTCTAGTACAGAGTGCACTGAAGTTATTGACAAGAATAAGGTTTGAAGTTGTATATAGTTTTGTTTATCTCTTCAGCCCATCTCCTATGTCAATCTTTATAATCTAGGCTTACTAAGTACACAGCATCTTTGGATATTGATGTTAAAATACTTTTTCTTCCTTAAAGAGCTGAGAATCTAGTTAAGAAAACAGATGTGTATAAATAAGTACAATTAGTATGAGATATGTGGTTAAAATGCAGTGTTCAATAAATCTTAATATTTATAGTGCATACATTGCTTTATAAAGGAGGTATTTTTTAAGCAAATCTCTTTGATTTTTTATTGTTTTTTAAATAATTTCAAACTTCACAAATGTTACAAACAAAGACTTCCTATATACCTTTGAACTAGACTCCTTCTAATCTTGACATTTAACCACATTTGCTTTATCATTTCTCTCCTAAACTGCTTATGAGTCAAATGTAGACACTATACTTCTTCACCCTACTTCACTGTGCATTTCCTTCAAAAAAAACAATGTGAATGGAAGGAAATAAGAAGACATTCTCTTATATAACCTTAGTAAAATTATGAAAATTAAGAAATGAGCACTGTCACAATATTATTATATAATCTTATTCCATTAAAATTTTCCAGTTTTTCTAATAGTGTTCTTTATAACAAAAGGGAAAAACATTCTTTTGTTCTTATCTGGTGTCCAACCCAGAATTATATATTACATTTAGTTATCATGACTCCTTAGGCTTCTTTAATCTAGAACAATTCATGAAGTTTTCTTTATCTTTAATGATCTTATTATATTTGAGCAGTATAGATCAATTGTGCAATTTGTACAATGTCCCTCTAATTTAGACTTTTCTGATGCATCCTAATGATTCAATTCATTGTGCATTTTGTCAGGAATACCTCACATGTGATGATATATCCTTTTTAGTGCATCATATCAGAGGACCTATGATGTTAATGTGTTCCATTACTGGTTTTATTAATTTTGATCACTTGGCTAAGATTGCATATACCAGGTTTCTCCACTGAAAAATACAGTTTTTTGCTTTGTATTTGGTAACTGTCTTATGGGAATATACTTTGAGATCATATAAATATATTGGGGTTTTTCTTGAGGTTTTTGCCTTCTTGTCTTAGCATCAATTGATGGGTTTTGCCTGAACCAATTATTGCTATGATAGTTACCAAAGTAGTAATTTTTTAAATATTTATTTATTTTTTAGTTGTAGTTGAGGATCAAACCCAGAGCCTCACACGTGCTAGGTGAGCGCTCTACCACTGAGCCACAACCCCAGCCCCAAAGTGGTAATTTTTTAATAGACCAAAGGAAATCTCTTCAAGCTTATACCAGGTCTTTCTAACATGTTCCCATCACTGTTTGCATACATCCTTACTTTAAAAAAAAAAAAAAAAAAAGTTGTGAAGGAAGAGTAGTAATTTCCCAAGGGAACAAAAGAATGAAAGAAAAGGCATTCTAAGCAGAGAGAACATAATATACCAGGCAGAAAAATATGAAACAATAACACGTGTTCTGATATCTATGATATTATCAAATTCCAAAGGGTGGCACAATGAGTGATTTGGTTAAAAAGGAAACAGAAGAATTTTGTGTACTATTTTAAGGAACTGAAATATTAAGCTGTGAGCGATAGGAAACTGTTGATATAATTGCAGAGCTAACATTTTGTGACATTAGTGCTATGTTTTACAATCTTGATGCACAAAAATCCTAGGTACTTTCTTTAGTATTTTTTATTCAGGTCTAGAAAATAAGTAATCTTCTCAGACATGCTAAGTTTTGTCAGAAATGCTAAGAGATTTATTATCTTAAATAAGCAAATAAGAAAACTTATAAAACTAATCAGTTGAAGACAATATGAGAAATTATTTGCAGATAATACAAAGTGCCCTATAGTCTTGAGTCTATGAACTCTGCCATTTACCAGTGTTTTCTTAGAGTTTTTGAACCCACTTCTCTCAATTGGAAAGATGTATATGAAAGACTAAATGCTTTGTACATCTGAACCACACATTCTTTGAATTACCAAAGGTCCTAACTAGTTAAGATGAGCATAATACTATCATCTTCACTCTTTAAGTGTCCTAGGAGAGCTATTCATCATCATAGGTAGTTTTTTATTCAAAAAGATCCAGGAAATAGAAATGCAAGGGATTCTCTATCTGCAAATACTCTGTGAAACATAAGTAGTAATGTTAATAAGGACAGACAAGTCTATTCTTTGAGATTTCTTTGAGATTTTCTGTGTATTAAAGAATGAATAATGACTTATACTTTAGGCAGTTCAGGAAACTCTTTTACTGATTATTTTGAAGAATAAAGTTTCCACCTGGGGTTTTTATTTAATCAAGAAGAAGCTTTGTGAACATTTTTTTTTCTACTATAGTCTATCCTAAGACCTGAAAGAATCTTTTCTTCACTTACTTTTAATTTAAAAAATGAATTTTCAAATCAAGATGAAACATCAAACACTAAGAATTGGGAGGTTAAAAATGGTACTTTTGAGGGGCTGCAGTTGTGGCTCAGTGGTAGGACGCTTGCCTGGCATGTGTGAGGTGCTGGGTTTGATCCTCAGCACCACATAAAAATAAAAAATAAAATAAAGGTATTGTATCCATTTACAAACCACAACAACAACAAAAAAGTTTAAATGATGCATTGAAAGTGAGAACAATGATTTCATTGATGTAAATGCTCTATTTCAAGACCGCTATGCCACAAAAAGAAGGTTGTGACCTTACTCTATAGAAGGGAATCATTTATATTTTCTGAGTGCCCCTATAAAGGCTTTTTATATCATAAACATTACTGTTAGTATTTAACTGTGTCTTAATAATGGCAGTCCTGGCAAACTCATGTTCTTTTTGCATAAGTTCTTAAATTCTTTTTGCATAAGTTCTTACATAGCCTTTTCAGTGACTATAACTGTTACATGAAAGATAGGAAACTGCAGGAGCATTTCAGGTTCTTTCCCTAACAAGATTAGAACAAAACTATAATCAACACCACCTCTGGATTGAACCCCAAAATACATTTATAAAAAAAGACCAGTTTAGTTTTACTTATGGAAAACTAAGCTTATTACAGAAAACTCTAGCAACCATTTGTGGCTATCTATAAGAATAGCTTTTTATTGTTTTTCTTAAGCTATTGTAGAAGAGCTTTAATCCTGTAAACCTACTTCAGAAAATTAAACCATTGCAGATGAATTCTATCAATTTAAATGTTATAATAATTCAACCTGTCACTCAATTCAGACAGGTATAAGAGGGAAGGTTCTCTAGACTGTCTACCTCACTTCTACCCCCAACCCCACAAAAAGATCCCATATCCTAAGGTTTTTTGTATTTTCTTTTTGCCACATTAGTTAAACAACCTACAAATGTCAATAGCAATCATATATGACCAAGTAATTTTTATTACAACAAATATTTCCTTGAGTACTGTAATTTTTCAGTAGGTTGTGTTTTCACATGTTTGTTTTCATCCATTTTGTAGTATGAATTAGTTTAATGGAACCAATGCTCTCACAGATTCTCTTTCTCACAACTGGTATTCATTTGTGAGGTAGCTATCAGAATATATTTGTGGCCAAAAACCAGTTTTTGCTTTATAGGAGACTATTTTCTTTATTAAAAATCCAACTTCCTTTCATTACAGCATTCATACTTAAAAAAAAAAGTCTCATTCCTTCCTTTCTTACTTTTTAAAAAAATTTTTTTAGTTGTAGTTGGACACAATATGTTTATTTTATTTGTTTATTTTTATGTGGTGCTGAGGATAGAGCCCAGCACCTCGCACATGCTAGGCAAGCACTCTACCACTGAGCCACAGCCACAGCCCCCCTTTCCTACTTTTGCCTAAATGAATTTTATGGACCACTGGCTGTCAGGCTATAATTCACATGGTCTTCAAGGGGCAAAAATGAATGGGTTTTTCCCTCATTTTTGTTTTTTCTCTTTTCCTTAGACTTCTATGGTAGATTCAAAATGAAGAAGAAGGTTACGATGTGCAGGGGAACTTTTTTTATCCTTTTTCCCACCAATTGAGTTTTCTTGTGGCCCAAGACAATAAAGGGGTCTTAGGGTTATAACTTTCAAAATAAGAGAAGTAATAGATAAGTTTTTTGAAGCTTTCATTTTGAAGCTCCTTATAAATCACTGACATCAACATCAGAAAAATAGTTCAAATTGTTTTTCTTTTTAAAATGGAAATACAAGTATTTTCTTACCAAATTTATTTTGGAAATACATGCTTTCTAAAAAAATGGTTTACCCTTTGCCAGCCCTCGGTAAGAGACCCTGAGACATGTGAATGCTATGCATTCTAACCTAGGGCTCCAGCTGCTAGTTCCATTCTGTGTTTCCCTAGGACATTTCCTGGAGCATTATTCACCCACTTTTGATTTGAAAATGGAGCACTGAACCAATAGTTTAAAAACTTTTTGGCTACAATCTTTAGTTAATTTTTTTCCCCTAAAGATTGAACTTGGAACCTTGTTCTTTTTTTTGTTGTTGTTGTTGGTTGTTCAAAACATTACAAAGCTCATGACATATCATCTTTCATACATTTGATTCAAGTGGGTTATGAACTCCCATTTTTACCCCAAATACAAAGTGCAGAGTCACATAGGTGATACATCCACATTTTTACATAATGCCATATTAGTGACAGTTGTATTCTGCTACCTTTCCTATCCCCTACTATCCCCCCTCCCCTCCCCTCCCATCTTCCCTCTCTACCCCATCTACTGTTGTTCTTGATAGGCAAGCACTCTACCACTGAGTTAATCCCCAGTACCTAAGTGGGTTCTTTTTAAATGGATATATAAATTCCTCCTCCATTTGGTGAAGGATCTAAGAGAACTGGGTATGGTAAAGATACATTAGCCATTCCTTTAGCTTATCTATGTCATTCATTTTATTCTCAAATGGAAAAAATCACAAACATAGTTTTCCTTACATTTATGGGACCAAGTTAACTCTTCTTTATTGATGAAGTAGCTGACTGTTCATAATACTATGTGATTTGATACAGATCATGAGTCAGAAGAACCTGTCACATGAAATGTACTCAATAAGTTTTTGTTGAAAATATATTTATATATACAAGGTATTTTATACAACCAGAGATATAAAATATTGTGCTCTACATGTGTAATATGAATTGTAATGCATTCTGCTGTCATATATAACGAATTAAAATGAAAAAAATTATAAAAATCTTTAAAAAAAAAAGAAAATATATATGTATGCACACACACATGTGCAGACACACACCTTTACCTGCTAATGTGCCATAAAATTTAAATTATCCTCCTTTGAGAGATTCCTTGCAGTTAACTTATTATATATTTAGAAGATCCCTGGGCTAACGTGCAAATACTATCGACAAGGACCAGTATTAACCCATTGACTTCCAAATAGCCATTCTACAATGTATAAAAATTTCAAAACAACATATCATATGTCTTAAATATACACTATTTTTAATTCTTTAACTAAAAAAACTCCAAAAACTCAGGAGGAACTAAAACTCCAAAATAGCTGAATTAAAAAATGGGCAGTAGTCCTAAATAGACATTTCTCGAAAGCAGACAAACATGGCAAAAAGGTGTGTGAAAAAATGTTTAGCCTTACTAGTCATCATAGATGACTAGTAAAGCCATGTATCTCCATATCCCCTCATCCCAGTAAGAATGGTTATTATCAAAAAGACTTAACAATAACAATGCTGCTGATGTAGTGGAGAAAGGGAATTGTTGCACTCTATTGGTGGGCATAGTACAGCCATTTGTAGAAAACATTATGGAGTTTCATTCAAAAAATTAAAAATATAACTGACATATGATCTAGCAAAGTATTACTGAGTATGTTTCCAAGGGAAGTGAAATCACTCTGTCCAAGAGACATTTGCACTCACTCCCATGTTCATTGCAGCACCAGTCACAATAGTCAAGAAATGGAAACAACTGAAGTATCCATCCACTGATAAATGGATAAAGAAAATGTGATACAGGGCTGGGACTGTGGCTCAGCAGTAGTGCACTTGCCTTGCATATGTGAGGCACTGGGTTCAATTCTCAGCACCACATATTAATAAACAAAATAAAGATCTATCAACAACTAAGGTAAAAAATATTATAAAAAAAGAAAAAGAAAATGTGATACATATACACAGTGGAGTACTACCTGATGGTCCTTTAACTGCAGAGATTGGTAGTTATTATTTTCTTGAAAGGATTCTGAATATTTTCATCATAAAAAATTAATAAGTGTTTGAGGAGACATATATGTTCAACCTGACTTAAACATTACACAATGTATATACATGTGTTGAAACTTCACATGGTATCCCATTAATATGTATAATTTTTTATATATTAGTTAAAAAATAAGTTTAATTTCAATTTAAAATTAAATGTTTATCCTATTTTTAAATGTATGAATTATGTACCCAATAAGGTAGTCACTTTTAAATAAGGTAGTCATTTATAAATATTCACGGCTTAGAGAAATAAAAGGACAAAGCAGGAAGCACCACTTTGCTTTTTTCTTCCCAACTTTGGACTTTCTGTTGAAAAGATCTGCTTTCATAAGCATGAGGGAGGCACTGTTCTAAAAGTGGCAACAGACACAAAGATTAATATGCTTATAGGCTCTGCCTTCAAGTTCATAATCTAACAGAGGTGAGGCAGATATTTAAATATCTATAGCATAATATGTTGAGTGGTAAGTGCCAGAAGAATTATAAACAAGGTACAAAAGTATTTTAGAAATGAAAGTTATATTTCCTGGCTAGTACCTACTCATTCTGCAATTCACAAACAAGAAAATAATAACTACCAATCTCTGCAGTTAAAGGACCATCATGTAGTTTACAAACCTTTTGCTCTTATTATTTATTTATTTGCATGTCTTTCTTTTCTGCTGGACCTAGTTCATATAAAATCACTTGATATATGTTTGTCTGATCTTTAAAAAATTATTTTTATACCATTACAAAGCATATTCAACAGATAAACTATATAATTTAAAATATAGTTTAATTCTCAGAAACTAAACATTTTTAGGGACAGTTTTTTATAAGATTACATAAAATTTGCACCATTAAATGCAGCATATCATAGAAAGATATCTGAGACCTATATAGCTGAATAGAAAGCAGAAGCAGCTATCTCTATCATTCTTTTCAATTACACTGGTTGAGACAGTGTGTTTGTATGATATTTGATTGACTAATCCCAGACCTCAAAAAAAGTGAGTTATAAGTAAATTTACATTTCAATTATATGTGACAAATCATACATAAGTCTTTTTTAAATGTTTACCCACTATTCTGAATAGAAAACATTATTCATATTTTCCACAAAATAATCTATAAAATCCTACAAGCTTTGAATTCTTGTGATCTTGATTATCCATGAAAAGAAATGTCATACTGAGAGTATAAGTAATTTTCTGTGTCTTTTGGGGGTGACTTATGATTAATCATAGAAACTCTTTGGGGTAGTGCCTTTAAGCCAATTCAGTGAGCATTTCTGGAGCAGCTGCTGGGGTTGGAGTAAAGTGCTAAATTTAATAAGATGCAATGACGATCTTCTGAAGGATATGTGTAATCATTATAAAGTGGTTTAAAGCATTAAAAGCTTATTTATCTCCCATATCAAAAGTTCAGAGGCAGGGAGTCCACAGGCTTGCCTAGCAACTCATCTTTTTCATCAGAGACTCAGACTTTTTTTGTCCTCTTGTTTCCATTACTGTGTGGGCTTACATTCTCATACTTGAAAAATGGCTCCCAGTATCCAGCCATGTTACAGGTAGAAAGAAGGTAGCAGGGAAAAAGCTGTTTTCTTTTAAAGCTTTGTCTCTTTATCTCTTTATTTGTAATAAGATTATTGCCCCCAGGGGCATCTTAATGGCCAAAATATCTATATCATAACACTACTCCTAACTTGCAGAGTGGCTAGGGAAGAAAAAGGAGGCTGTGAATAGCAATTAGGACAGCCAACCAATAGTGTTTGTATTACTCCTTTCTCTTTACCATTTGGTCTGTACATTTATAAGCTTCCAAGGGTAAGGCCAATTTTTTTTTGCATGAGGATATAGTGCCCCAAGAAATCTTTTTGTCATTAAATGATTCCTTTGTTAATTCAACAAATAATTATTTGATGTATTTTTATATGGTTATGAACATCTGTGTGTGTTTGAAAAAATTAAGTGGGGTAAAGTGAACTAATAGTAGGCAGTATTATATATAGGGTATTCAAGAAATGCCTGTCTGATAATACTGATGATACCTCTTTGATGAGGTGAAATCTGAGCAGAGACTTAAAAGAAATGGGGGATGGATGATGCTATCTGGAATAGATGGTTCAAGAGAGGAAACAGCAAGTATAAAGGCCCTGTGGGGAGATAAATTTAGCAGGATCATTGTAAAGGAAGGAACTGGTATGGCTATAGCACGGTGAACAAGGAAGGAAATATTAGGAGGTAAGAACAGTGGAGGGGATAATAAGTTGGGCCTTACAGAACCTAGCAAAGATTTTACTGTAATTGAAATAGAAAGTCTTTGGAGAGTTGTAAGCCTAGATTTGCACAGTCCAATGTAAAATGTAAAAGGATCACTGTAAATTACTCTCTGAAGAAACTGAAGTGGAACAAGGATAGAAGCAAGGAGACCAGTTAGGAGGCTATTCAGTTTTCCAGGACATAAGCAATAGTTCCAACTATTGCAGTACCAGTGGAAGTGACAATAATCAGGTTCTAATATATTTCAAATATTACTATGACAAAAAGAGAAGATTCAAGGTTGTTTCCAAGGTTTTGGCATAATAGCTGAAATAATGGATTTACTGTTGATGATTGAGATGTTAATTGCTCAAGAATAAGATATCATGGGTAGAATAGGAGGGTTGAGAATTGAGAATTTAATTTTGGGCTCTTTATGTTTGACATACACATTCAAGTACATGCTGGATAAGTGATTCCAAGTCTGAAAACATATACCATCTCATAGCTATTGGTTGACATACAAATTTAGAATTGAGGGTAAAAGCTGAAATTGGAGGTGAAAAATTGGTTGTTTTAGTATATGGGTGATATTAATGCCATGGGACTACAATGGTCATATAGGGAGTAGAAAGATAAAAAATAATATTTTCCATGCATTTTTACATAGGAAAGAAAATTTCCTGTATATCCTAAAAATTGATGTTTTAAAACTTAATTTTGCTAACTAGTTTCTTTAGTATTCAAAGTTGAGAACAGTGGTAGAGCACATGAACTCTAAAGCCAAGACTACCTACATTTGACTCCTGGCTCTTCTGTTACTAGTTCTGAGATTTACACAAAGGTATACAGCCTCTCAAAGCCTGTCTTCCCTCATCTGTAAGTAAGGATAAGAATGGTGCCTCACCATATGTGGTTGTGAAGATTAATGAGTTTATTTACTACAGTCTCTTGACAAAAAAAGCATTAGCCAGTATCATTAAATTTCACCAGCTTTGGGTATATGATATAACAATGCTAACTTTTCACACAGAGCAAGCTGTGTTTTGGAAGAAGGAAAGAAAGTTTCTGGTAATATTCACTTGGGGACACTTGAAATTAGGAGTTCTGATATTTATAAGTTATTTCCACTTTTTGATCAGTGTTTCAGCATCATATTCTCAGTTAATTATCTTCCTGTTTAGGTCACAGTGCTGTTGATATCACCAAGGTGGCTAGAAGACACCGCATGTCTCCTTTTCCTCTGACATCTATGGACAAAGCCTTTATCACAGTCCTGGAGATGACTCCGGTGCTTGGGACAGAAATCATCAATTACCGAGGTACTGTCATATTTGCCCTTTTATTTCTTCTTTTTTTTTTTTCTAAGATTCATAAAACACGAAGGTATAATTGCCCTGAAAGAGAAAGATTGTTTATCACTGTCACAATTTAATCATTCTTTTTGTTTTTTATTTCTATTCAACTATAGGGTCAGCCTTAACATTATACAAAGTATAACACCATAAAGGTTGCTTTTCATAAAAATGGGGGGAACCGGGCACAGTAGAGCACGCCTGTAATCCCAGTGGCTTGGGAAGCTGAAACAGGAGGATCACAAGTTCAAAGACAGCCTCAGCAAAAGCAAGGCACTAAGCAACTCAGTGAGACTTTGTCTCTAAATAAAATACAAAATATGGCTGGGGATGAGGCTCAGCTGTCAAGTGCCCCCTGAGTTCAATCCCCAGTACCAAAAAAATAAAAGTGTTGAGGGAGATATCAGGTGTGTTTCTGATTCAAATTACCAGTACTCTAAAGAGAGAGCTGTCATTGCTGAGTAAGGAAAATAGTTAACTCTGAGTCTGTCTGATGACTTCTCTGTCAGAAATGGGATACAAATAATGTCTTTTTGTTGTTGTTGCTCTAATTAGTTATACATGACAGTAGAATGCATTTTGACACATCATACCTAAGTGAGTGTAACTTCTCATTCTTCTGGTGTATATGATGTAGAATTACACTGGTCGTGTAATCACATGTGCACCTAGGGTCATAATGCCCAATTCATTCTATCATTTCTAGCCTCATACCCTCTCCCCTCCCTTCACTCCCATCTGTATAATCCAAAGTACCTCTTTTTGTTCCCAGTACCATTCCCTCACTTATTGTGAATTAGCATCCGCATATTAGAGAAAACATTTGGCCTTTGGTTCTTTGGGTTTGGTTTATTTCACTTAGCATGATATTCTCCAGCTCCATCCATTTACCAGCAAATGCCATGATTTCGATTTATTTAAGGATGAGTAATATTCCATTGTGTGTGTGTGTGTGTGTGTGTGTATGTATGTATGTGTGTGTGTGTGTATATATATATATATATATATATATCACATTTTCTTTATCCATTCTTCTGTTGTAGGGGCACCTAGGTTGGTTCCATAGTTTAGCTATTGTGAATTGAGTTGCTATAAACATTGATGTGGCTGTGTCATTGTATTATACTGATTTTAAGTTCTTTGGCTATAGACCATGGAGTGGGATAGCTAGTCAAATGGTGGTTCCATTCCACATTTTCCAAAGAATCTCCATGCTGCTTTTTTTTTTGCACCAATTTGCAATCCCATGAATAGTGTATGAGTGTACCATTTTCCCCACATCCTTGCCGACAGTTACTGTTGCTTATATTCTTGATAATTGCCATCCAACTGAAGTGAGATGAAAGATGAAATCTTAGAGTACTTTTGATTTGCATTTCTCTAATTACTAGAGATGTTGAACATTTTTTAATACATTTGTTGCTTGATTGTATTCTTCTGTGAATTCTCTGTTCAGTTCCTTAGCCCATTTTCTGTCTGTGTTTTCTAATACAGATAAACATAATTATAATACATATTAGATTTTCTTGAAAAAACTGATAAACAAACTAATAAACAGAAAAAATAAAACAGATAAACATGAATATCTCAAAAAAGCTAATGTGTCTTAAAATCATGTTTTAGAAAACACAGATAGTCCCGGACTTACAACGATTTGACTTTCAGTTTTTCAACTTTATTATGTGCAAAAGCAATATACATTCAGTAAAACGATACTTTGAATCTTATACTTGGATCTTTTCCTGGGATAGCAGTATGTGGTATGATAGTATCTTGTGATAATGAGCAGCAGCAGCAGCAATCTGCAGCTCCTTGTCAGCTATGTGGTTACCAGGATAAACAGTACTGTGTTTCTAAGCTATGATGTTCAGTAGGCTGGTGTACTAAATGCATTTTTTGACTTACTGATATTTTCAATGTACAATGGGTTTATCAGAACATAACCCCATTTTAAGTTGAAGAGCATGTATATTTTAATGTAACCTATGAAAAAATACACTATTCATAAATCACTAAGTAATCAGTCTAATCTCAGTTCCCTGCTTCATTTATCTTATTTGTTGCTGTTTTACTAGTAGCATATTGAGAACAGTTTATAGAAAGATAATGGAAAGGTAATTTGTATTAGTCATATTTCCATCATGATAACAAAATGCCTGAGGCAATTAGCTCATAAAGAGAAAAAGCTTATTTTAACTCATGTTTTGGAGGTTCCAGCCCTATGACTTTGAGTCTCTATTACGGCAGCACATCATGGTGAGAGCACAGAGCAGAACAAACAGTAAGCCAGCAAACAAAAAAGAAGGAAGAGGAAGGGACTGCAGCCCCACAGTGCCCTTCAAGAGCGTATTTCCATTTACCTAAGGAACTCCTTCCTACAAGCTTCCTCTTTCTAAAAAGTCCACAGCACCTCCCAGCTAGAGACCAAGCCTTTCATACATGGTCCTTTGGGGGAACGGTCAATATCCAAACTATCATAGTAGTTTTCTCCAGTGTTTTCAATTTTTAATCAACAACTTCCATTTCTAATAATTTACCATTGGAGTTGTATTTAAACATGTAATCCCAGTAGCCAAAGCTCCTAAGAACTTACTGCCAATAACATGTAGTTCCTTCCCCCCTAAAAAGTTGCTTAATGCAAAATGAATAAAATATTGTTTCTTACTAGTTTGTCATGCAGAAACAACACAAAAGAATTAAGTAAATCTTATAAGTAAAGGACTTTATTCAGTCATAAAATATTCAAACTGCAATGAACATTAGAGAGCATCTGTACAAACACTTTAATTTTTCTGCAAGGAAACTCTAAGAAAAGCAGAAAAGGCATAGGCTTCAGGTGTCAATTACAGTCTTCTTTTTACTGCGTGATAATGCACTTCTTTCAGCATTAAAATACTTTAAAATTATCCTAGCTATAACAAATTATATGAAAAGACCTAAAATTTAGTGAAATATTAGATGCCAGATTTAGCTCTCTAGTCTGACTCTATTTAGACAAAAAGAGTTTTTATACAGTTTCCATTCATTCTCCATAATTTACTCATATTCTTTTTTAAATATTGTTTTAGTTGTTGATAGGCCTTTTATTTTATTTATTTTTATGTGATTCTGAGAATCAAACCCAGCCCCTCACACATGCCAGGCAACTGCACTACCGCTGAGCCACAACCCCAGTCCCATACTCACATTCTTTTAATAGGTAGATAGATATATAGATAATTAGGCTTCAACTTTGTCTTTTTTTTTTAATTCCTCATTAACAAAAATAAAGATTAGAAAACTCACTGGTGTGAGGAAATTGTCAGGAATTAACTATGTTATTTCAGAAATCAACGTTAATGAAATGATTTTCTTTATTATTAAATTAGAATGTTAAGCTATTTATTGATATCAATCTAAACTAAGACAATATAAATATAAAATTAAGTTATAAAACAAATTAATAATGTGTTGCCTATCATAAAAATAAATTAACCATCCCTGATCCCTTGAAATTTCAAAAGAGTTTCCTTTAATGTCGGTCCTTGGAAAAAGCAAATGGGCTAGGTGCAGTGGTTCACTTCTGCAATACCAGCTACTCAAGAGGAACAAAATCAAGGCCAATATGGGTAACCTAACAAGACCCTGTCTCAAAAATAAAAATGTGCTGGGGTATAATTCAGTGGTAAAATGCTTGCCAAGCCTCTGTCTTGTACAGTTCCCTTCACGTAAATCAGTAATGTTGTATGCAGCAGAAATAATACTTAAGCTAAAAACAAGGACACAAAAAACAGGAGGTGGTGACCCAAGTCTTCAGCAAGGAGAGGGAAGTAAAAAAGACGAAAGAAGAAGTGATCTGGTATGAGCATCAAGTATGTGATCCTACTGTAAGAGACATGAATGAAGAAAACTTCTTTGTATCTGAGGGAAACAGCTTTTTGTTTTCATCATTTGACTGCACTGGGAACATTTATGCCTCCCATCTTCATCATCAGAGTTGACAATGAAATAAATAAATCAGAAGTTTGCATCTAGCATTTGTACAGTATAAAAGACAAGGTTTTGTTTTGTCTTTCAATTAAGAGGTTTTGTGGAAAAAAGAATATTTTTAAATGGCAGTGGACTGTCTCATAAGTCACTTGAAATCCTGTTTGTCCTCTATATATGTCAGATAAAAGTTTAATAAGATTTTAAATACTCTCCCTTGTTTTCCCCCCCAGATGAGGTAGAGAGGGAAGATGGGAGGGGAGGGGAGGGTGGGTAGTAGGGGATAGGAAAGGTAGCAGAATACAACAGTCACTAATATGCCATTATGTAAAAATGTGAGTGTGTAACCGATGTGATTCTGCAATTTATATTTGGGGTAAAAATGGGAGTTCATAACCCAATTGAGTCAAATGTATGAAAGATGATATATCATGAGCTTTGTAATGTTTTGAACAACCAATAAAAAAAAGTAAAAAAAAATAAAAAATAAAAAATAAAGATTTTAAATACACGCTTTGTTCACCTTTTAAGTTAATGAAATAAAATTTTCAAACTGCCAAAAAAATTAAAATGCTTGCCAAGCATGTATAAGGCCCTGGGTTCTATCTTCAGAACTGCAAAGGGGAAAAAAAAAGAGGAGAGAGAGAATGATACAAAAAGAGAGAGGGAAGGAAGGAAGGGAAGAAAGAAGGAAGAAGGAAACTGTATTTTAAGTCATGTTTAACTAGAGAAAGAGATTTTTTAAAGGAAAAAGAGATTTAGAAATGGCCATTTCATTTTTCCCTCAGGAGAAAATTACTGTCAGATAACATTCTCTTTTCCTTTCATGTGTTTGTTTCCCCTTCGTTTGTTCATCAGAACAGTTGTCATCATAAGTAAGAAAATTGTTCATGGATGGTTAACCTCTTTATCAAGTGTTTCCCCAATAATGATAAAATATAATGAGATTTGTGGGCTGAGGTTGTGGCTCAGCGATAGAGCGCTCGCTTAGCACGTGTGAGGCCCTGGATTCAATCCTCAGCACCACATAAAAATAAAATAAAGATATTGAGTCCAACTACAACTAAAAATAAATATAAAAAAATAATAATAATGAGATTTGTATTCAACCTTGGAGTTGGATCAAACTCAAATTTTAATGCAATTGTATTATAATGAGAACTTGTAGGCATTTTAGGTGTTTAGAAAACAGCATAATATATAAAAACATAACTCATTCTGTTCAACAAATGTTGATTGTGCATCTACTAAGATGGGTATTTTATTTATTAAGTCCTGTGTGTACAAAGATGAATTAAAAATAAAATGTTTGCCCCATGGATCTTAGAGGCTAGTACAGAAAAGAGATAAGAAAACAATGTGAAACTTTGTCTCTTTTATTGGCTCTTTTGCAGGCTTGACACCTTGTGTCAATTCCTTCATTTAGCTTCTTTACTTTTTTCTTTGCCTCTTTTTACATCTTGTACATTTCCTTACAAGATCTCATACATGCCAGTGGTTTCAGATACAACCTATAAAGTGATTTTGAAATCTGTTACTGTCTAGACCTTGCCTGAGTTCCAAACTCATTTATCATATGTATATCTGCTAATAATAAATTTAATATGACAGATACTAAACTTATTTTCTGTACCTCAATGAAACTTGCTTCTTAAATCTATTTCTCTTAAATCTATTCCTTCTTCTCTATCTCCACTGCTATTGTTTTAGTTTAAGTCTTCATTATTAGCTTCCTGGATTATTATAACAAGCTCCCTCCAATTAACAACATCCCAACCCATTCTCCAATTTCATGCAAAGGTAATCTGTTCAAATGGCAAATTCGTTATTAATTCTGTCTATCTACAGTACTTTGGTATAGTGAAGATGACCATAACCTCAAAATAAACCAAACTCCTTGATTCGTCATATAAGGTGCTTTCTAATGTACTATCTTTCTAATTTTTTTCAGTTTCCTCCCTCACTTCCTTATCATCAGAACTTGCTTCTCTCCAAATCTGACATTCTGTTTCTTGCCTCTTATTCTACCTCTACATCCTTACTTACACTATCTTTTCCTTGAAACTTTATCTTACTTTTCTGCCTAACTTTTGATCTTTTAAGATCAAAGTTTAAGGAGCCTCTCCATGAAGACTTTCCTCATGTCCATTTCCGTCTTTTCTCAATTGGCTTGACTTCACTTCCCTCCTGTTCCTATGTTCTATGATAGAACCGACTGACATATTTGTTAACTGTCTATCATGAATGCCTTAATAAATAACAAGGGCATTTTAAAAAAAAGCAGTCCCAAGTGTGAATCACTTAAAGTTCAATTGTTATGAGTGAAATATGGCTTGTTATTCTCTTACTTAATGGAACAGAACTCCACAGAAAGGGGATTAGATACTTATTCTCACTACACTTTAAAATGTTATATGTACCCTGTACATTTGCATTTTAATGAGCAAAACTTCAAAGTTAATTTTGATTTTAGCTAGATGCACCTCTAAACTATTTCATTTCATCCCTTAATCACTGAATAGGAAAAGTATTTTGAGGGGACTGAAAGACCTTCCAGTTCTCTGAACTCTCAATTTTTTTTTTTTTTTTTTTGCCTTTGCAATTACTGGTGGTATAATTAAAGAAGCCCTTCAAGGAAATTCTATGTTTTTGTAAGGCAAGTTGGAAACCACTGAATCTTTGAGCCAGTTTGGAGCTATGACATCTCTAAGATGATTTTTTTGTATGTCTCTGAAAATTCAACAATAGGATCAGAAGACTAAGGATATAACATGTAGAGAAATGTTGGAGGTGATTGCTGTGAAGGCCATAGACAACTCAGTGAAGGAGTTCCAAAATATAGGAATTCCATAATAGTAAGAGGGTAACCTGGAAATCAAGTGGTCTCTCTTAGTTTAAAGATGAGGAAAGTTATGACCAAAGAGTTATGATAAGATTCTTAAAGTGAAAAAAAGTGATGATTAAAACATCTAGAATCCAGGATTATTAACTCCAAGTCTGATGCTCATTTCAGTATGCTATACTGCTTCACAAATCAGTATAAAAATTATTCTTTTGAAGCAAGTACCTAAAGGTGGTATATGTGTGTAAACTGGTTTTTGTTCATTTGTTTGTTTAGTCCATTTTGGCTATGAACTAATTTTCTATTGTCTCTGATCTGTCCTTTAGTATATCTTTTCATTTTAGCTCCTGTTTGCAATCAAGGCTTTTAAGGAGCAAGCCCCATTGATATAAATAGCTTTCCTTTGATTTCTTGGGAAAGACATACCTGGCATAAAAAAAAATGCAGATAATATTTGCAAAATTACCATTTATGATTCATCTTCTTTACTGGTAAAATGTGTGACATGAATAAATCACAACTTCATATTTTATGTGATAGCAACTACTGTAAGATTAAAATATTCTGGCATCACTCTGTAATTCTTAGTTAATGAAGGAAAAACTATAGTTTTCCATAGAAATGACTCTGCTCTCTTAGGAGCTTTATCTTATATCATAAATGCTAAGTTTTCTTGTTTATGATTACATGATCAAAGACTTCAGTATCTCTGACCTAGGCTCTTTGTTTTTTGAAAAAGTTTTAGCAGTTTTAGCCAAGGAAACTTTAATCTTTGCTGCTCGAATTCAATTTGAAACAGTGAATTATTTCTTTTAAAATACTGATCACAGCACAGAAGCACATGTTCCTGTCTCTGACTTCTAGTTAGTTGCCTGAAAATGGGCAATTATCTTAAATAGAAATCCCCTGCCCTTTAGAGAAATTCAGAAACTTGGGATTCCAAGCAGTAGAAAGTACTTATCAAGGTGATTCACAAGTCATGCAGTGAGTTAATTAATTCCTCCTAATTATTCAGGGGCTGTCAGTGAATAAGGAAAAAGGAAGCAAAGTATACTGGAAGAAGCTTTACCATCAGACATTCCTTACCTTGCTGTGCCTTTCACAAGCTGAACCAATGTAAAATGGAAATAATGTCCACCCAGTATAGGCCTATTTTAGGATACTATAAAGAAAAAATTTTATTTATATATATATATATATATATATATATATATATATATATATATATATAATATCTAACTTTCACTAAGCTTCTGTATTGGGGATTTAGTAACTGAATTCCTTCTCCCCCTCTTGGGGATTCTAAGATCATAGCCCTAAGACTTTTAAATTACAAAAGTAAAAGCTAGAATTCCTTGGCTCAGTTCCATTTATTGGTCCACATTAATAGACTCTAGATACTGTATGCATTTTGATCTAGTATAATTACATTCCACCCACTCAGGTCATTCAGGCATGTACTCTGTGTCTCATTAGAAAATTTTTTTTAAGCAGCATTTTTCATTGTTTTTTGACTTACCCCTGGTTGAGCTTTATAAAATCGAAGCAAAGAATTGAGAATGATTACTCTTTCTAGTAAAAGAATAAATTTGTATTATTCAAATTACTGCTATGTCTGTCTTCAGTCTAATAAGGACATCACTTCAGTGACCCTGTCTGCTTGCAGATATCTCCTGGAATATTGGTCTGCATTGGAATTTGCTACAGATATTTTATTTTTTCATGAATATGGCCACTTATACCATTCTTTCAGTCATTCTTTTTTTTTATTGGTCTTTCAGTTATTCTTATCTCTTTAGTCCAATGAACCTCATTAAGTCTCTAAAATATGTACACCTCATTTTATTCTTCTGTTTCTGCATCTTATGACATCATTACTTCTCCCTATATTCTTCAACTATGAACATTTCATTATGTGTCTCTATATTAGTTCTCTCTCTTGTCCAAGACCCCTCAGTGAATGCCTGAAATTGCTGATATTATTGGACCCTATATACTATGTTTTTCTAGTATAGGCCTTTTAGTATTGCTACATACTACCAGAATTAATCTGTCCTCCATATTTTATGTCTTGGTGCTTCCTTTGCTTTGTGGTTATTATCAAGTAAAATGAGTGTTATTTTTTTAATGAGTATTATTTGAACACAATCACTGCAATATCTTCACAGTTCATCTGATTCCTAAGATGGCTGCTAGGTGACTAATGGGCAGGTAGTGCATACAGTGTAAATACAATGAAAAAGTGGATGATTCACATCCCAGGTCAGACAGAGTGGGATGACACAAGATTTTATCATGCTACTCAAAGCAACATACAATTTAAAACTTCTGATGTTTATCTCTGGAAATTTCCACTTAATATTTCAGTTCATAGTTGACTGCAGAAACTAAGACTGTGGAAAGCAAAACTGCAGATAAGAGGGACTACTCCATAAATGTTTGTGACATGTGCAGGTGTGTGTATGTGTGTATGAGTACAATCATAATTACCTGTAAGTAATTGTGGTTATGTACTTCATATCCAAAAATTACATTATATTACCAATCAGCTCTCTGTATATGTGCTTTCAGGTGCTTCTTTTCCCCCACTATGGTGAGTACCACATGTGTGATTTATCATGGTACACACTAAACACCCTTGTATAGAAAGGTTATTTTTATAGTTATATAATTAAATAAAATTAACTTATTCACATAGAAATTGGACAATTTTTGGCCTAATTGCCCTATATCATAACCAAACAGACTTGTCTTTCTGTATCATACTTTCTTCTATGTATACCAATACATAATTGTATATAAAAACTAAAGCATATGAATATATCTCACTTCAAGCAATTTTGATAGAACGTAATTAATGTTTAGCTAGAAAAGTAAGGAGCAATTAATTTTTCAATAAGATTTTTAAAGGTATTACACATAGCTTTATAGAATATATCTGTGGCTAAAACAAGGTAGTGTTTAAATATAACTCTTAATTTTTCTATTCTATTTAGGCACCTCATTAGTTTTCCACATTTTTAATATTCATCTCTTATTTGGTACATGTATTTAACAATCTGTTTATTCAGTGTCAATTTTGATGTGCCATATTCTATATTAATAGCATTAATTTAGGATTCATAACATAGGCAATGAAAAAATACTGTAGTTAAATCTTAATAGCCACAGTAATATCCTGACATAGGACCAATCTATGGTGGAAACGTTAGGAATTAATTTTAAAATACTGGATTCTGGGCTGGGGATGTGGCTCAAGCGGTAGCGCACTCGCCTGGCATGCGTGCGGCCCCGGTTCGATCCTCAGCACCACATACAAACAAAGATATTGTGTCCACTGAGAACTAAAAAATAAATATTAAAAAATTCTCTATCACTCTCTCTCTCTCTCTCACTCTTTCTTTAAAAAAAAATAAAATAAAATACTGGATTCTGTGGTTCAAAATCACAGAAACAATAGTAAGAAAATATTTTTCCCCTGTGGACCATATGGAAGTTTTTAGGGCACTGATTAAGAGATCATCACCAAGTACAGTGGTGCATACCTGTAATCCTAGAGTCTTGGGAGGCAGAGGCAAGAGGATCACAGGTTCAAAGCCAGCCTCAGCAAAAGCGAGGTTCTGAAAAACTGAATTAGACCCTGGCTCTAAATAAAATACAAAATATGACTGGGGATATGGCTCAGTGATTGAGTGCCCCTGAATTCAATCCCCGATACAAAAAAAAAAAGAAGAAGAAGAAGATGATTATCATTAAAGAAGAATTTAAATTATTTAAATGATGAAATAAACATTTTGGGTTTTTTGTCTACATCAAAACCTGACCAAATAATTCCCACCTTGGACATAGTGCTACCCATTTGTCAGTGATACCCTACACCCCGAGTATGGCAAGATTTCCATTATTTACTACTGACAAGAGTGAGCTCTTGATTCAGTGCTCTTGATTGAAGCATTTTCTGTAATCCCAAGAATATTTTAAATATTTTTTAAAACTATTATTCTTTTTATAGTTAGCACAGTTATTATTTTAAAAGTTTAACATTTCATAAATAGAAATGAATATTTATAACGGATATAAGTTGTGACAATAAAATAAAATCCAACTCAACTTAAGAACTAATTATCAATTCTGTTATATCTTTTTATATTGCTAAATTATGACAATCATTTCTGATAATCATAACCTTTCTATTATTCCAAACCCTACCTATAACTGTGCAGAAAGTTTGGGGCTTTTTTTTTAATGGCAAAAGAACTGTGATACTCTCCCTTTCTTATCACATTTGCAGGTAATGAGCATCCTTAAATGGAAATATACAAATGCATTACATGCTAACACTTTGAACAAGCTATATATTTTATAGGCATAGGAATTTTATTGTATTATTCTATATACATGATTGCTGGGATGAGTATGCATTAATTAATATGGGGGGTTTTTTGTTGTTGCTGTTGTTTTTTTACCAGAGGAGGCCTATTATAGTCTAAGTCTGGAATGTCCCCCAAAGGTTCATGTGTTAAAGGCTTGGTCCCCAGCTAGTGGCACTATTGGGAGGTGGTGGAACCTTGGGAGGTGGGGCCTAGTCAGAGGAAGTGGGTCCTTGGGGGCATAGCCTTGAACAGTATATCTTGACCCTGGATCTTCTTTTTTTTTTTTTTTTTCTTTGCCAGTACTGGGGATTGAATCCAGGGACACCCTACCACTTAACTACATTTCCCAACCCTTTTTATTTTTTATTTTGAGACAAGGTTTCTAAGTTGCTTATGCTGGTTTCAAACTTATATTCCTCTTGCCTCAGCCTCCTGAGTGTCTCAGATTATAGGTGTGTGATACCATGCCCAGCTCCCTACCTTTTATAATGCACAACCTCTCTTCCTGCTTCCTAGGTGAAGGGCTGAAGGGTTCTTTTACACCATGCCCTCTGTACCATGATACTCTACCTCACCACGGGCCCAAAAGCAATGAAGCTAGGAGCTAGCTTTGAAACCAAAAATAATCTTAAAATAATAAGCCAAGATAATCTTACTTCCTTTAAATTATTTTTCTTAGATTTTTTGTCAAAGCAACAGAAAGCTAATTAACACAAGGCTTTTACCCCTAAATCATTCAGTCCTTCTGAGTTCATACATGTGAAATCTTAAATACGTCACATCTATAATGCACTGAAATTTTGTCTAGTTAGTCTTTCAAATGAAGTTGTGGGAAATAAATTGAGTTAGAATGTGCTTTTGAACATTCACTGGTTAAACATTTATTTTAGTGTCATAAATAATCACTAAGCTTTCTTTAAGTATGTTATATTTGGGGCAGGGATTGTGGTTCAGGGGCTGGGATTGTGGCTCAGCGGTAGAGTACTTGCCTAGCACGGGCGGACCCGGGTTTGATCCTCAGCACCACATAAAAATAAAGGCATTGTGTTGTGTCCATCTACACCTACAAAATTTTTAAAAAACCAATATTTTAAAAAGTATGTTATAGAGGTAGGAAGATGGCGGCGAAGGGAGTGCATCAACTCCTTGTACCGCGTCACTGTGAGGGAAAATGACGAGTTAGAACGGCTAAAAGCTATCTTGTTAGGAATTTCCAGCAAAATTGGGGTGCTCCAAAACCTAGTGGAAGGATTTTCATCGCAGGAGGATCAGCTTCGGGGACTCAAACGCGAGCGATCTGTCCATACGGAGGGTCACGCTGCTTATTCAGCAAATCGCCCCGCGGCTAGAGTCTGCAGCGCACGCTGGGAAACGACGAGCTAGCGGCGCAGAGATGCAGCGCTGCTGATTCTGCGGGCTCCTGCCAGCTGTGCATTTGCTGTGCTCGGAGCTGAATTCTGGGTTTGAGACGGGGGAAGGAAACGGTCCAGTTCGGTTCTCCACACCGGTCAGACCACAGAGGAAGCCAGCGGCCACCATCTTGGAGAGCTGACATCACCGTCCTTGTTTTCGACTGATCGCAGCTCTTTCAGCTATAGAACAGGTAATTTCAGGCTGACATTTGTCTGCGTCTCGCAGACAAATTGCTCAGACTTAGTGCTAAATAACCCGTGGAAACTGCTTCTTGGAGCCTCCTCCTATCGGAACACACACTGAGCCCGGAGCGGCCGAGTTCCGGCTCCCGGAGCTGCTCTGGCCCAGGGCTATAGAACCCGCGGAAACTGCTTCTTGGAGCCTGCTCCTGTCAGAGCATGCACCAAGCCCGGAGAGGCCGAATTCTGGCTTCCGGAACTGCTCTGGCCCAGGGATAAAGAACCTGCAGAAACTGTTTCTCGGTCTGGGTCCTACTGAATACTGTGGAGGCCAGAGGGGCGGAGCAGAGCTGCCACCGGCGCCCGGAACAGGCCCAGCGACCCGCCGGCGTGGTAGTCATGTCACCCCAATTGGAGTAGGGGCAGAGTAGAGCCGTCACCCGTGCCGGCAAGGTAGGCAGACCTGCGACCGACCGGCGGATCAGGCCCAGCGGCCTGCTGGTGTGGTAGACACGTCACCCCAATTGGAGTAGGGGCAGAGCAGAGCCTTTGCCCACGGCCGGAGCAGGCCCAGCAGCCCGACAGCATGGTAGTCACGTCACCCCAATTGGAATAGGGACAGAGCAGAGCCGCCGCCTGCACCCGGAACAGGTCCAGCGACCTGCTGGCGTGGTAGTCACGACACCCCAGTTGGAGTAGGGGCAGAGCAGATCCGCCACCCGTGCCCACAAGGTAGGCAGGCCTGTGACCAACTGGCGGAACAGGCCCAGCGGCCTGCCGGCGTGGTAGACACGTCACACCAATTGGGGGAGGGGCAGAGCAGAGCCGCCTCCTGAGCCCAGAACAGGCCCAGCGGCCCGCCGGCGTGGCAGTCACGTCACCCCATTTGGAGTAGGGGCAGAGCAGAGCCGCAGCCCGCGCCCAGAACAGGCCCAGCGACCTGCCGGCGTGGTAGTCACGACACCCCAATTGGAGTAGGGGCAGAGCAGAGCCACCGCCCGCGCCTGCAAGGTAGGCAGACCTGCGACCGACCGGCAGAACAGGCCCAGGGGTTCGCGGGCGTGGTAGACACATCACACCAATTGGAGGAGGAGCAGAGCCGCCGCCCGCCCCTGCAAGGGAGACTTTTCAACTATACAAGAGCAATATGAATATATAGGGGGAAAATTTCAAAAAACACAGCAGTTTCACCAAGCAGAAAGAAACACGAGCAATATGAAAAGACAAGGAAAGAAAGGACCACAAGCAATGCAGGTCAACTCAACTTTAGAAGAGGTAATAGATGTAGCAGATGGAATGTCAGATAAAGAATTCAGGATATACATGCTGCAGATGATCTGGAGTCTCAAGGAAGACATTAGACAGCAAAATCAGACAATGAAAGATCACTTCGACCACTTCGACAATGTATTACATAAACAAATCCAAGAAGCAAAAGGTCAACTATACAGGGAGATAGAGGTAATAAAAAACAAACAAACTGAAATCCTAGAAATGCAGGAAGCAATAAACCAACTTAAAAACTCAATTGAGAATACTACCAGCAGAGTAGAACACTTAGAAGATAGAACATCAGACAATGAAGACAAAGTATTTCAACTTGAAAAGAACATAGACATCTCAGCAAGACTGTTAAGAAACCATGAGAAGAACATCCAAGAAATATGGGATAATATAAAGAGACCAAACTTAAGAGTCATTGGGATACAGGAAGGTATAGAGGTCCAAACCAAAGTAATGAGCAATCTATTCAATGAAATAATACGAGAAAACTTCCCAGATTTGAAGAATGAGACAGAATCCCAAATCCTAGAAGCCTACAGGATGCCAAATGTGCAAAATCATAAGAGATCCACACCTAGACATATTATAATGAAGATGCCCAACATACAGAATAAGGAGAGAATTTTAAAAGCTTCAAGAGAAAGGAAGCAGATTACATTTAGGGGTAAACCAATCAGGATAACAGCTGATCTTTCAACACAGACTCTGAAAGATCGTGGAATAACATATTTCAAACACTGAAAGAAAATGGGTTCCAACCAAGAATTGTGTATCCAGCGAAATTAAGCTTCAGGATGGAAGATGAAATTAAAACCTTCCACGATAAACAAAAGTTAAAAGAGTTTTCAGCTAGAAAACCATGTCTTCAAAACATCCTCGGCAAAACATTATAGGAAGAGGAAATGGAAAATAACAATGAAAACCAACAGTGGGAGGTAGGACAGTAAAGGGGGGAAAAATAATCAAAAAGGAAAACAAACCATGTTTAGTAACATAAATAAACAAATATGGCTGGAAGAACAACCCATATCTCAATAACAACCCGAAATGTTAATGGCTTAAACTCACCAATTAAGAGACACAGGCTAGTAGAATGGATCACAAAACAAGACCCAACAATATGCTGCCTACAGGAGACGCATTTGATAGGAAAAGACATACATAGACTGAAGGTGAAAGGTTGGGAAAAATCATATCACTCATATGGACTTCGGAAACAAGCAGGAGTGTCCATACTCATATCAAATAAAATAGATTTCAAGCCAAAGTTAATCAAAAGGGATAAAGAGGGACACTACATACTGCTCAATGGAACCATACACCAACAAGACATAACAATCATAAATTTATATGCCCCAAACAATGGTGCAGCTATGTTCATCAAGCAAACTCTTCTCAAGTTTAAGAGTCTAATAGACCACCATACAATAATCATGGGAGACTTCAACACACCTCTCTGACCACTGGACAGATCTTCCAAACAAAAGTTGAATAAGGAAACTATAGAACTCAATAACACAATTAATAACCTAGACTTAATTGATATATATAGAATATACCACCCAACATCAAGCAGTTACACTTTTTTCTAAGCAGCACATGGATCCTTCTCAAAAATAGATCATATATTATGTCACAGGGCAACTCTTAGACAATATAAAGGAGTAGAGAAAATACCATGCATCTTTTCTGATCATAATGGAATATAACTGAAAATCAATGATAAAAGAAGGAAGGAAAAATCATGCATCACTTGGAGAATGAACAATAGGTTACTGAATGATCAATGGGTTATAGAAGATATCAAGGAGGAAATTAAAAAATTCTTAAAAATAAATGAAAACACAGACACAACATATCGGAATCTATGGGACACATTGAAAGCAGTTCTAAGAGGAAAATTCTTTGCTTGGAGTTCATTCCTTAAAAAAAGAAAAAAAACAACAAATAAATGATCTCATACTTCATCTCAAAATCCTAGAAAAAGAAGAGCAAAACAACAGCAAAAGAAGTAAAAGGCAAGAAATAATTAAAATCAGAGCTGAAATTAATGAAATCGAAACAAAAGAAATAATTGAAAAGATTGACAAAACTAAAAGTTGGTTCTTTGAAAAAATAAATAAAATCGACAGACCATTAGCCATGCTAACGAAGAGAAGAAGAGAGAGAAATCAAATTACTAGCATACGGAATGAACAAGGCAATATCACAACAGACACTTCAGAAATACAGAAGATAATCAGAAACTATTTTGAATCCTTATACTCCAATAAAATAGAAGATAGTGAAGGCATCGATAAATTTCTTAAGTCATATGACCTGCCCAGATTGAGTCAGGAGGATATAGACAACCTAAACAGACCAATATCAATTGAGGAAATAGAAGAAACCATCAAAAGACTACCAACTAAAAAAAGCCCAGGACCAGATGGGGTATACAGCAGAGTTTTACAAAACCTTTAAAGAGGAACTAATACCAATACTTTTCAAGCTATTCCAGGAAATAGAAAAAGAGGGAGAACTTCCAAATTCATTCTACGAGGCCAACATCATCCTAATTCCTAAACCAGACAAAGACACTTCAAAGAAAGAAAACTCCAGACCAATATCTCTAATGAACCTAGATGCAAAAATCCTCAATAAAATTCTGGCGAATCGGATTCAAAAACATATCAAAAAAATTGTGCACCATGATCAAGTAGGATTCATCCCTGGGATGCAAGGCTGGTTCAATATACGGAAATCAATAAATGTTATTTACCACATCAATAGACTTAAAAATAAGAACCATATGATCATCTCGATAGATGCAGAAAAAGCATTTGACAAAGTACAGCATCCCTTTATGTTCAAAACGCTAGAAAAACTAGGGATAACAGGAACTTACCTCAACATTGTAAAAGCAATCTATGCTAAGCCTCAGGCTACATTCTGAATGGAGAAAAATTGAAGGTATTCCCTCTAAAATCTGGAACAAGACAGGGATGCCCTCTCTCACCACTTCTGTTCAACATACTTCTCGAAACACTGGCCAGAGCAATTAGACAGACAAAAGAAATTAAAGGCATAAAAATAGGAAAAGAAGAACTTAAATTATCACTATTTGCAGATGACATGATTCTATACCTAGCAGACCCAAAAGGGTCTACAAAGAAACTATTAGAGCTAATAAATGAATTCAGCAAAGTGGCAGGATATAAAATCAACACGTATAAATCAAAGGCATTCCTGTATATCAGTGACAAATCCTCGGAAATGGAAATGAGGACAACCACTCCATTCACAATATCCTCAAAAAAAAATAAAATACTTGGGAATCAACCTAACAAAAGAGGTGAAAGAATTATACAATGAAAACTACAGAACCCTAAAGAGAGAAATAGAAGATCTTTGAAGATGGAAAAATATACCCTGTTCATGGATAGGCAGAACTAACATCATCAAAATGGCGATATTACCAAAAGTTCTCTATAGGTTTAATGCAATGCCAATCAAAATCCCAATGGCATTTCTTATAGAAATAGAGAAAGCAATCATGAAATTCATATGGAAAAATAAAAGACCCAGAAGAGCAAAAACAACTCTAAGCAGGAAGTGTGAATCAGGTGGTATAGCGATACCAGACTTCAAACTATACTACAGAGCAATAGTGACAAAAACAGCATGGTACTGGTACCAAAACAGGCGGGTGGACCAATGGTACAGAATAGAGGACACAGAAACCAATCCACAAAACTACAACTATCTTATATTTGATAAAGGGGCTAAAAGCATGCAATGGAGGAAGGATAGCATCTTCAACAAATGGTGCTGGGAAAACTGGAAATCCATATGCAACAAAATGAAACTGAATCCCTTTCTCTCGCCATGCACAAAAGTTAACTCAAAATGGATCAAGGAGCTTGATATCAAATCAGAGACACGGCGTCTGATAGAAGAAAAAGTTGGCTGCGATCTACATACTGCTGGGTCGGGCTCCAAATTCCTCAATAGGACACCCATAGCACAAGAGTTAATAACTAGAATCAACAAATGGGACTTACTCAAACTAAAAAGTTTTTTCTCAGCAAAAGAAACAATAAGAGAGGTAAACAGGGAACCTACATCCTGGGAACAAATCTTTACTCCTCACACTTCAGATAGAGCCCTAATATCCAGAGTATACAAAGATCTCAAAAAATTAGACAACAAGATAACAAATAACCCAATCAACAAATGGGCCAAGGACCTGAACAGACACTTCTCAGAGGAGGACATAGAATCAATCAACAAGTACATGAAAAAATGCTCACCATCTCTAGCAGTCAGAGAAATGCAAATCAAAACCACCCTAAGATACCATCTCACTCCAGTAAGACTGGCAGCCATTATGAAGTCAAACAACAAGTGCTGGCGAGGATGTGGGGAAAAGGGTACACTTGTTCATTGTTGGTGGGACTGCAAATTGGTGCAGCCAATCTGGAAAGCAGTATGGAGATTTCTTGGAAAGCTGGGAATGGAACCACCATTTGACCCAGCTATTCCCCTTCTCGGTCTATTCCCTAAAGACCTAAAAAGAGCATGCTACAGGGACACTGCTACATCGATGTTCATAGCAGCACAATTTACAATAGCAAGACTGTGGAACCAACCTAGATGCCCTTCAATAGATGAATGGATAAAAAAAAAATGTGGCATTTATACACAATGGAGTATTACTCTGCATTAAAAAATTACAAAATCATAGAATTTGGAGGGAAATGGATGGCATTAGAGCAGATTATGCTAAGTGAAGCCAGCCAATCCCTAAAAAACAAATGCCAAATGTCTTCTTTGATATAAGGAGAGTAACTAAGAACAGAGTAGGGACGAAGAGCATGAGAAGAAGATTAACATTAAACAGGGATGAGAGGTGGGAGAGAAAGGGAGGCAGAAGGGAAATTGCATAGAAATGGAAGGAGACCCTCAGGGTTATACAAAATTACATACAAGAGGAAGCGAGGGGAAAGGGAAAAATAATACAAGGGGGAGATGTGAACTGCAGTAGAGGGGGTAGAGAGAGAAGAGGGGAGGGGAGGGGAGGGGGGATAGGAAAGGCAGCAGAATACAACAGACACTAGTATGGCAATATATAAATCAATGGAAGTGTAATGATGTGATTCTGTAATCTGTATACGGGGTAAAAATGGGAGTTCATAACCCACTTGAATCAAAGTGTGAAATATGATATATCAAGAACTATGTAATGTTTTGAACAACCAACAATAAAAAAATATATTTAAAAAAAAGTATGTTATATTCATTTTTAAAGTTTTTTTGAAGGATGTAGAGACTCAAATCTACACAGGCTTTAACTTTCTTAGTAGCTCTCTTAATCCTTGGCCTTAGTCAATATTGTTCTTATTGATGACCATTTGACCAGATAAGGATATATGTCAACACTGCCTTCTTCAACTATTTTGGTGAGCACAATGAATAACTGTTGGGTGAAAAAGAAAAAAAATAAAGTAAAAAAGACCTTTTAGCAACTTCTCACGTGTATTAGGTGGAATGGTATTTTTTTAATGTTGCAGTATTGATGCTGTTGCAATGAAATAAATAAACTTTTTGACAAATTTATAATTAATTGCAGAAGGTTTTATGTCTATGCTATATATTAGGAAGTCTTGGGTGGTATCTATCCATCAACATTGTTACTCACTATACTATTGATTCATACAAATAATAGAATCTTGGTTAACCAAGGTGAGGAGCACTGAACATAGAATATTCCCTTCACCTCCTATAAAGCCTTCTTAGAGCTAACTACACAGGGAACTTTATAACTGTGTAATCATTCTGATAAGTAAGAAATTAAGATTCTTTCCAATCTTACATTGAAAAGTCACTTATTTTTTCTAATATCTTAATGTAGCAAGAAGAGCTTATCTGGATCAGAACAAATACCCACCCAAACCAATTAAATATTTAACTTTTATCCTTTAGAGAATACACTTGAGTGTATGCTCACTTTCATACTTAACCTCAGAACCTGTCTTAATTTGATGTGAATGTTCATTGTCAGATGTTTGAATCTGTAAGGATTCTTTATGAAGATACTTTCTAGGCAAATTTCAGTTTAAAAACATCAGTACTCAGGCTAGTAGGGAATTTGTAAATCACTATTATTTGGGAAGCAGATTCTTTTATGAGTATCCTGTTTACAACCTAAAAATACTATCCCTTTTTGATCCACTACTCTGCCACTGTTTTCTTGCAACACAAGCAAGCATGCCACACAAAACAACAGTGTTCCAGTCAGTATTTTCCACTGCCTCCTTGTCATCAGCCTTTTGAGGTCATTTATTATATATGGCCAGAGTCCTTAATGATACATAGCTCTACCTTTAGGATTTCTTACTACATAAACCAGATATATGTGTATATAATGTATGGTCTTCATCTTTATCAAATTGAAGACATTATTTTACAGAATTTAGGATATGCAATGTGTGATAAAAGTAGAACAGAAGGAACATTATCTCCTTAGACTCTGAAAGCAGGGCCATAGCATCTTGGCATGCAGCCTAACCTCCAACAAAATTAAAAGCTCACTGCAGTCTGTTAAGGGCTACAGACTCCCACCACCAAATGTTCCTAAGTAAGCATATTAGTTGCACTAATTACATACTGAGAAAACTGTTCTTTTTGCTTATTATAAATTGAGGTCTCATTGGAATGGGGCAATTTGAGAAAAAAATTTTGCTGATGTTTTCCTGAAATTACATTTGTTCAGTAAGTCCTTTGCTTGCCACTACTTCAGCTGCCCACTGTTGTTTCTCTACCAAATGCAAAACTCAAAACAGTCATAATATCCCAATGAGAAGTTACTGCTTCTGGTTCCCATTTAGGCTTGAAGACTAAGCCTCCCTTTCTAAAAATCACATGTCCAAAGTTTATTCAACACTAATGCTTAGGCTTCACCTATGAGTAAGGGGAAAGATTGTTTAACATCAATGTAAGTTATTTACATGTATGCAAGAGAGACTGTCTCATGTTGTGAGATAATATAAATTTGCAGAACTGCTATGTATTCTTATATTCTCAAGTGGATCATCTATCTGGTTAAACATTCAATGAAATCTCATATTTACTGCATGGAAAGACCCTGTAATTGTTTGGTCCTAAACTCTAAC
Source organism: Callospermophilus lateralis (assembly GCF_048772815.1). Classification (NCBI taxonomy): domain Eukaryota; kingdom Metazoa; phylum Chordata; class Mammalia; order Rodentia; family Sciuridae; genus Callospermophilus; species Callospermophilus lateralis. Next base: position 64,450,559 of record NC_135307.1, on the reverse strand, counting down.
GAGAGACACAGGAGTATAGTTGCTTGTGTAGTGAGGAGGTGTGTCTGATATTTGTTCCTTCAGTTCTTTTGTGTCTGTTGCCAACTGGAATCCTTCACCATGTTCCACTAGATTGCATATTTTTCTCCAAATATTTTTCCCTTCTGTTAGACTCTTAGATCAAAACTGAGGTGAGTCATGCTTTTCTCTTTGAAGAGACTTAAACTGGACTGGTATATTAATACCAACTCCAAAAGCTGGACTCTAAATTAGTAGGAATCCAATTTATCTTAAAAATAGCAATCCCTATATTTATCATAAATTCAAAATAAAAAGATGGTCACTTATATATACTGTTAAGTCCTATATTAATAATCTTATCCAAGTGTGAGACATTTCTTCCTTTCCAGATAAAATGTTTTATTTTTTTCTCCCAATATATATAAAGAAGGTCTAAAAAGACTAGCTGGTATATGCTATAATTATGACTTTTGTAAATATAGTTATATATTGAGATGAGAGAAATATTCTCCTTGTAAAAACTACTTCTATCCTTGACTTTAAAAGAAATAATAGAGGTTGTGAGGGGAAGGGGAAAATAAACAAGGAGAGAAATGAATTACAGTAGATGGGGTAGAGAGAGAAGATGGGAGGGGAGGGGAGGGGAGGGAGGATAGTAGAGGATAGGAAAGGTAGCAGAATACAACAGTTACTAATAGGGCATTATGTAAAAATGTGGATGTGTAACCGATGTGATTCTGCAATCTGTATTTGGGGTAAAAATGGGAGTTCATAATCCACTTGAATCTAGTGTATGAAATATGATGTGTCAAGAGCTTTGTAATATTTTGAACAACCAATAAAAAAAATATATACTCATTAGGTAATAGCAATGAAAAAAATAAAAAATAAAAGAAATAATAGCTTTAAAGTGCATAGCACAAAAGTTTTTAGTATATTCAGAGATATGTGAACCATCACCACAATCAATTCTAGATTGTTTTCATCACATTAATAAGAATATCTATCCCTTTTAGCTATCATCCTCATATCCTCTGATTACCTGACCCCCAAACCTAAATAATTATTAGTCTATTTTGCCTATTCTGGACACTTTGTATAAATAGAATGATATAATATTTGACTTTTTTTAATGACTTCTTTGATTTATAATATTTTCAAAATCCCACCATGTTGTGACATATATCAGCCCTCCATTCTTTTCTCTCTTTTTTTAATAATTACATTTTAAAGCCCACATTAACCATATTGAAGTATACAGTTCACCCAGATATGGTAGCACACCCCTGTAATCCCAGCAATTTAGGAGACTGAGGCAGGAGAATCACAAATTTGAGGTCAGTTTCAGCAACTTAGCAAAGCCCTAATCAATTTAGCAAGACCCTGTATCAAAATTAAATTTTTTTTAATATAAATTTTTTTTAAAAGACTGAGTATGTATCTCAGTGGTAAAGCACCTTTGGTTCAATCCCCAGTAACAAACAAAAAGGGATGATAGTGGTAGAGATGCATCTCAGTGCTAAAAGACCTCTGGGTTCAATCCCAAGTGCACCAAAAGGAAAAAAAAAAAAGAAAGAAAGAAAGAAACAGTACTGTCAATACTGTTAAACATGTTAACATTGTTGTAAATTACCACATTCTTCTTCTTCCACCTTCCTCCTCCTTCTCCTCCTCTTCTTATTCTTCCTCTTCTTCCCCTTCCCCTTCTTCTTTCCCTCCTTCTCCTCCTCTTCCTCTTCTCCTTCCTCCTCCTTCTCTTTCTTTCTTCTTCTTCTACTCAGAAGCCTGGCACATTCTAAGCTCACCACTGAGCTTCATCCCTAGTCCTTTTTATTTTTTATTTTGAAACAAGTGTGCACTGCTATGCCCAGCAACCACATTCTTTCTACCTTATGTTCTTATGTCGTTGGCTTCTTCAGATATTTCATATAAGTGGAACCACGAAGAATTTGTCTTATTATGATTAATCAATTTCACTTAGTATGAAGTCCTTGAGGTTTATCTGTATTATAGCATGTGATAGAATTTCTTTCCTTTTTAAGGCTGAATAATTTCAATTTCACCATTGAATGTATATAATACATTCATTTAATGGATAATAAAACAGCTACATTTTATTTATCTGTTCATCCATCGATGGACATTTGAGTTGCTTCTGTTTCTTGGCTAGCATGAATATTGTGTCTATGAATATGGGTGTACAAATATCCCTTCAAAAAGTTGGGCATGGTGATGTGTGTCTGGTGTCCCAGCACTCCAGAACCTAAGATAGGAGGATCATTTGAGTTTAGGTGTTCAAAATCAGCTGGGCAACATAGTGAGACACGGTCTCAAAAGAAAAACAAATATCTCTTCAAGGCCCTCCATTGAAATATACCCAGAAGTGGGATTGCTGAATTAAATGGTAGTTATATTTCTGATTTTTTTGAGGAACTGCCTTGCTATTTTCTATAGTGGTTACAACATTTTAAAATCCCACCAATGATGTACATGTGTCCTAATTTCTCTACATTCTCACCAAAATTTGGATTTGTTATTTTCTGTTTTGTTTTGTTGATAGAAGACTCCTAATGGGTATGAAGTAATATCTCATTGTTGTTTTGATTTTTCATTTCTCTGATAATTATTTAGTATCTTTTCATATCTTTTTTAACTATTTATACCTCATTTTTTGGTACCAGGGATTGAACTCAGGGGTGCTTAACCACTGAGCCACATCCCCAGCCCTTTTTTGTATTTTATTTACAGCCAGGGTCTCACTGAGTTGCTAAGTGCCTCGCTTTTGCTGAGGTTGGCTTTGAACTTTTGATCCTCTTACCTCAGCCTCCAAGCTTCTAGAATTACAAGCATGTGCCACTGTGCCCAGCTATACTTCATCTTTAGGGAAATACATATTCAAATACTTCGACTATTTTCTACTTGGGTTATCTTATTTTTTGTTGTTGTGTTGTTTCTTGATATACTCCTTTATCAGGGATATAGTATATAATTCTTTCCTCCCAATCCACAGACTGCTCTATTGATAATGTTCTTTGATGAGCAAAATATTTAAGTTTTATATAGTCTCATTTGTCTATTTTTGGTTTTGCCTATGCTTTTTGGCATGATATCTAAGAAATCATTGCCAAATTGTCATAAACTTCTCCCATTTTCTTCTAGGCATTTTATAATGTTAGGACTTATGTTTAGGTCTTTATTTTGAGTTAATTTTAATGTATGGTATAATGTGAAAGTCCAACTTCATTCTTTAGCATATAGGCACCCAGTTTTCCCAATAATATTTGTCAAAGATGCCATCTTTCCCCATTTAGTGGTCTTAATGCCCTTATCAATTTACTTTCTTTCATTTCTTTGATCTGTCTGATTGCTCTGGCTAGAGTTTCAAGAACTATGTTAAAGAGAAGTGGTGAAAAAGTTCATCCCTGTCTTGTTCCAGTTTTTAGAGTGAAGGCTTTCAATTTTTCTCCATTTAGAATGATTGGCTTGGGGCTTAGCATAGATAGCTTTTATGATGGTGAGATATGTTCCTGTTATCCCTAGTTTTTTTAGTGTTTTGAACATGAACGGGTGCTGTATTTTGTTGAATGCTTTTTCTGCATCTATTGAGTGATCATGTGATTTTTATCTTTGAGTCTACTGATGTGATGAATTACATTTATTGATTCCCATATGTTGAACCAACCTTGCATCCCTGGAATGAACCCTATTTGATAGTGGTGTACTATCTTTTTGATATGTTTTTGTATTCAGTTTGCCAGAATTTTATTGAGAATTTTTGCATCTATGTTCATTATAGATATTGGTCTGAAATTTTTTTTCTTTGATGTGTCTTTGTCTGGTTTTGGAATCAGGGTGATATTGGCCTCATAGAATGTGTTTGGAAGTGTTCTCTTTTTCTCTATTTCATGAAATAGTTTGAAAAGTAGTGGTGTTAGTTCTTCTTTGAAGGTCTTGTAGAACTCAGCTGTGTATCCATACTGGGCTTTTCTTGGTTGGTAGGCTTCTAATGGCATCCTAATTTTCCTTGCTTGAAATTGATCTGTTTAAATTGTGTATATCATCTGATTTAGTTTGGGCATATCATATGCCTCTAGAAATTAGCTGGTGCCTTCAGTATTTTCTATTTTATTGGAATACAAATTTTCAAAATAATTTTTAATTATTTTCTGTATTTCTGTAGTGTCCATCATGATATTTTCTTTTTCATCATGGATATCGGTAATCTGAGTTTTCTCTCTCCTTCTCTTCATTAGCATGGCTAATGGTTTATCAATTTTATTTATTTTTTTCAAAGAACCAACTTTTGTTTTGTCAATTTTTTCAAATGTTTTTTCATTTCAATTTCATTGATTTCAGCTCTGATTTTAACAAAGGTGCCATAAACACATATTGGAGAAAAGATAGCCTCTTCAACAAATGGTGCTAGGAAAACTGGAAATCCACATGTAACAAAATGAAATTAAACCTCTGTGTCTCACCATGCACAAACTCAACTCAAAGTGGATCAAGGACCTAGGAATTAAACCACAGACTTTGTGCCTAATGGAAGAAAAAGTAGATCCAAATCTCCATCACATCAGATTTTTAAAAATATTTTTTAGTTGTAGATGGACACAATACCTTTATTTATTTATTTATGTGGTGCTAAGGATTGAACCCAGTGCCTCACACATGCCAGGTGAGTGCTCTACCACTGAGCTACAACCCCAGCCCCTTCTATCATGTCAGATTAGGCCCCAACTTCCTTAATAAGACTCCTATAGCACAAGAAATAAATCAATAAATGGGATGGATTTAAACTAAAAAGCTTCTTCTCAGCAAAAGAAATAATCAGTGAGGTGAATAGAGAGCCTACAGAATGGGAGCAAATATTTACCACAAGCACATCAGATAGAAGACTAATCCCTAGGATATGTAAAGCACTCAAAAACCTTAACATCAAAAAAAAAAAAAAAAAAAGAACCCAGTCAATAAATGGGCCAAGCAACTGAACAGACAGTTCTCAGAAAAGGATATACAATCAATCAACAAATATATGAAAAAATGTTCAACATCTCTAGCAATTAGAGAAATGCAAACCCAAACTACTCTAAGATTTTATTTCACTCCAGTCAAAATGGCAGCTATCAAGAATACAAACAGTAATAAGTGTTGGTGATGATGTGGGGGAAAAGCACATTCATACATTGCTGGTGGGACTGCAAATTGGTGCAACCAAGCAGTATGGAGATTCTCTGGAAAACTGGGAATATAATCACCATTTGACCCAGCTATCCCACTCCTCAGTTAATACCAAAAGGATTTAAAAACAGTATACTACAGGGGCACAGCCACATCAATGTTTATAGCAGCACAATTCACAAGAGCTAAATTGTGGATCCAAACCAGATGCCCTTCAGTAGATAAATGGATAGAGAAACTTTGATATATATACACAATGGAATATTACTCAGCATTAAAAGAGAATGAAATCGTGGCATTTGCAGGTAAATCAATGGAGCTGGAGAATATATGCTAAGTAAAGTAAACCAATCCCAAAAAACCAAAGGCCAGATGTTTTCTTTGGTATGAGGATGCTGACTCATAATGGCGATACAGGGGGAGCATAGGAGGAATCGAACTTTAGATAGGGCAAAGGGGAGGGGAGGGAAATGGAGTGGGGATGGGGGTAAGAAAGACGGTAGAATGAGTTAGACACCATTACCCTAAGTACATGTATGAAGACAAAAATGATGTGAAAATACTTTGTATACAACCAGTGACTTGAAAAATTGTGCTCTCTATATATAATATGAAATGAATTGCATTCTGCCACCATATATAACAAATTAGAATAAATAAATAATTTACTAAAAAAGATTCACTATTTGAATGAAGTCTTGAAAATGCATTGTTCCTTTGGTTAGCAAAAAGGAAAATGATAATACAGATTTAGGGAAGTCAGGATCATAGGTCTGGAGATCAGAAGCACTATACGGGGGTAGGGGGGGAATCCAGATGGGGAATAATGAGAGTAAAAGTGAGGTAGCAAGAGATCCTTTCCTATTTTTATTCTCTTTGGTTAAAGTTGGTTATGTTTCATTGCTAAGAACTTCTTCTCCACTTGTCTGATATTTTTTCATGAGACATAGCCATTAATATACTCAGTGATTGAACAAACCTTTACTGTGTATCTTTTGTGCACCAAGCACTGTGTTGGTACTAGTATACAAAGATGAGTGATAGATGCTATGACAATAAGAAGTTGATAGCCTGATGGAGAAGTCAGAGAAGTTCCACAGATAAACATAATACAATGTGAAAAGTATATAATAACATGGATACAAATATTATCAAAACATTAAGAATAAATGCAGTCCCTCTGATACATTCTCTACCTTGTCACGAGAGAAATTCCTAAGTCAGATCTCATTATTTGTTAAGAGACTTATACTCTGCTGGTAAGTTAACTTGAAGTCATTACTGTTAATTATCTGTTTTAAAGTCCCTTCTTAGATTCTTGGTTTTACAAGATTGTTTGAACTCCTTTATCCTGTTTTATTTGTCTAAAATGGCCCCCTCTTCTACCTGGTGCTTTTTACTCTCTAAATTTTAGCTCAGGTTTTATTTCATCTAGGAAAATTTTCTAGATGTTCCACAGATTCTTGGTTGATAGTTTTCTGTATGTCTCTGTATCACCCTGTACTTATCTCTGTGATTGCCCATATTATCCTATCTTATAATCTTCTACACATTTCTCCTTTTCTTCTTTCTCACATGTACTATACACATAAATTCTTAGAGGACATCAGCTAAATCCTACTGGTGTTTTTATCCTTAGTGTTTAGCACATAGTAGATCCGAGCATTTGATGAAGAGTAAATAAATTAGTCAATGAATTAATTTGCCCTGGTAAAAGAAAGAAAACCAGTGAGGAATCATATGATCTGACCTTTGAAAGATGTATGAGATTTGCCAGTAGGAGGAAAGGGGAAAGAAAAAAAGCACTCCTGTCTAAAGCAACATTAAATGTGTCTAAAAAATGTGTCTAAAGCACAGAAATGAGGGAAAAAAAAAAACAGCATGTGGAAGATATGACAAATTACTGGTCCAGGAATGTAGCTCAGTGGTAGAGCACTTGTCTAGAATGCATGAAGCTCTGGGTTTGATTCCCAGCACCCCACCAAAAAAAAAAAAAAAAGACAAATCACACTTTATTAGAAACTAGACATTTGTCACCAAAAAAGCTTGATGCTTGTCAAAAAAAAAAAGCTCATTCTCAATATAACATTTCCCACATTATGATAGATGACTCTTCAACTAACACTGAAGAATTCTTAGTGATATGATACGATTATTATTTTATAGCCTAATGAAGTTTCAGTGGCATTTAAATAACTCTGTTATTACATATATACATTTTTCTCAAACCAAAGTTATTATTTGAGCATTCTTAGAAATCTAAGGGATATTTTATGATGTTTGTGTGTTTGTTAGGATGGGGTGGGGAGCAATTATTATTGCAAACTACCAGAACAAAGTTTTTTGTACTGAATTTTAGGGGGTTTTGATCTCCTTAGCCATCTATGGCTGTATTTTCCAGATCCTAGGATCCAGAAGTTGTACAGAGACATTTTAAATTTTTTACTCTGATTCATAGCAAATAGTGTAATTGTATATGTAAATATAAATCAAAAAAATTATTGCAAACTACCAGAACAAACTATACTTTAGTTTCAGAATCAAATTTTATCCAATTGTGATTGAGTAGGTTCTGTATCATGAAAGGCCTCCTTAATGGAATTGCACAATAAAATATATGAATAACTTGGGAATTAAAAGAAAAATCAAGCCAGCTGATAATCTTTTCTCAGTGATACCTTAATCAACTTCCTTCCACTTCTATGTGTTCCAAATGTGCAAAAGCAGCAGATAATCATCATTTCTGTCCTTAGAGTATTGTGTTATTTCATTTGTTTACTATGAGATCTACAGTTATCTATATCAGTAGTCTTTCAAATTTAGCATACTAAGTGGGCAGCCCCTATCTTCTTGGAATGTGAATATTAAAAGAGTCATACTGATGAAAATGTGGGGAAAATGTATACTCATACATTGTTATTGGGACTATAAATTAGTACAACCACTGTGGAAAGTAGAATGGAGATTCCTCAAAAGAATAGGAATAGAATCACCATATGGCCCAACTGTCCTACTCCTGGGTATTTATAAGGTGAGACAAGCACATCAACATTTATAACAGCACAATTCACAAGCCAGGTTAAGGAACTAACCCAGGTGCCCATCAACAGATGAATGAATAAAGAAAATGTAGTTTAAATATACAATAGAGTTTTACTCAGCCATAGAGGAAAATAAAATTATGGTGAATGGATAGCACTGGAGACTATCATGCTAAATGAAATTAACCAGACTCAAAAAGTCAAAGGTCAAATGTTTTTATCTCAAATGTGAAAGCTAGAACAAAGTAAAGGTAAAAGGGGTGAGGGGGCCAAATCTCACAAAAATGGAAAATCAGTGGAGTAGAGGAATGAAATTGAGGGGGAGGAGAAGGGTTGGGGAAAGGGAAAAAATACAGAATTAATTTGACAAAATTACACTGTGTACCTATACAAATATACTACAGTGAATTCTACCTTTGTATACATTTATAAAGCACCAATTTTAAACAACATACAAATAGAAGGAAAACCAGTAGGGAAAGGAATAAGGGGAATGAAAGAAATCACTGGGGTCTGAAATGGAGCAAGTTAAATTCCATGCATATATGATTTTTTTAAATTAATCCCATTACTATGTATAATTTAGCCATATATTACCTTGAGTAAATAACCTATTGTTATTTAAACCTCATATGTAAAGTAAATGTAATGCTTTACTAGATTTTTTGTGGGATTAAATAATATTTTGTATGTGATGTTACTTATTAATTTATAAAATGTTAATAAATGTTTACTATCAGGGCTGGTTGCCAGGAAAACAGCCCTTGTACTATTTTTAATTATTAACCACTAGCAGGGAACTATTCAGAAATCCCAACAAACTCATTCTCTTAGAATCTGAGCTAGTATAGAGCTTACATTTAAAAAAAAAAAAAAATTGTAGTTGTAGATGGACAGCATGCCTTTATTTTATTTTAATTAATTAATTTAGTTAGTTTGTTAGTTATTTTGTGCTGGGGATTGAACCCAGGACCTTGTGCATGTGAGGCAAGCACTCTACCAACTGAGCTTATATCTCCAGCCCTTGAGCTTAATCATGATCTTAGACAAATATCCTAATGCTTACTACCAGGGACTACCTTATAGCCTCTGATCTATTTAGGAGTTAATATTGTATATGTGAATATAAATCAGACCACCACTTCCCTGTTTTACATGGTCCAAAGATCCAGAATAACTTCAATCTTCTAGGAATATCAAAAGCTCGGATCCATCAAGAAGCACTCCCTACCAATTTAGGTATTATTTCTCTAACAGGAAAGAGTCAATAATACTATTTGCTATAAATCAGAGTATAAAATTTAAAATTTCTCTGTACAACTTCTGGATCCTAGGATCTGGAAAGTATAGCCATAGATGGCTAAGAAGATCAAAACCCCCCAAAATGCAGATTCACTTATTTAGCTGTGGAAGCGATGAAATTTTGTCAATTACAGAAAAACTTCATGTAAATCCAATCCTATATTACTTCTTTTGTTGATTTTTTTTGCTTCCTCTTCTTCTATCTTCTACTTATTTTTATTCTTCTACTTTTAAACTAATAATAAAGATACCTTCTGAGGAATTGGTTATGACTCTATCAAAATATTCTCTACAACATAGATTACTAGTGCACTTTTTTTTTTTTTTTTTTTTTTTTTGGTGCTGGGAATTGAACCCAGTAAGGCAAGCACTCTACCAGCTGAGCTATATCCCCATTCCCTAATGCATTTTAACTGTCACTAAATCATATAGGTTAATGAAGTCAAAATCAAATGCTAAAATTCAAATGGAATGACTGGGAAACTCCTTCCTATTTTTAATTTTTTCTGTTTAATAATGAAAACCATTATGACTATAAAAATTACTTGTGCTTATTGTAGAAAACTTGGAAATTTTCATAAAAGGATAGCAAAGTAAATAAAATTATCATAAATTATTCCAACATTCTGAAATAACAAATGCTTTGTATTTTCCTGCATGTCCTTTTTGTCTTGTCCATTGATACTTACATATATATATATATATATATATATATATATATATATATATATCTTAATGTAGTTAAGATTATATATTAAATGTTCAATTGTGCATTTTTTAAATATACATTTTAAGAGTTTTCTTTTGTCCATGAATATTCTTTGTAAGTATTATTTTAGGCAGCATAATACTTAATCATAAGGATAGACCTTTTTTTAAATACCTATATTATTGCTCTTTTGATTTCCATTTTTGAACTAATGTAAACAACTCTGAAATAAATGTGTATCACAGAAAGATCTCCCATGTTCTTGGATAGGCAGGCTTAATATTATCAAAACAGCCATGCTACCAAAAGCGCTATATAGATTTAATGCAATTCCTATTAAAATCCAATAGCATTCTTTATAGAAGTAGAAAAGGCAATCATGAAATTCATTTGGAAAAGTAAGAGGCCCATAATAGCCAAAGCAATCCTTAGTGAGAAAAGTGAAGCAGGAGACAACAATACCAGACCTGAAATTACACCACAGGTTATAGTAACAAAAATAGCATAGTATTGGCATAAAAACAGAAATGAAGACCAATGGAACAGAAGAGAAGACACAGAGCCATACCCACATAAATACAGTAACCTCATACTAGACAAAGGCACCAAAAACATACATTGGAGAAAAGATAGCGTTTTTAACAAATGATGGTGGGAAAAGTGGAAAGCCATACATAGTAGAATGAAATTTAACCTCCATCTCTCACCCTGCACAAAACTCAACTCAAAGTGTATCAAAGACCAAAAGCCCTGTAGAAGGCTTTTGTTTGCTTAGGAACCACCTTCCTCAACAAGACTCCTAAAGTACAACAAGTAAAAACAAGAATCAATAAATTGAATGTCATTAAACTAAAAAGTTTCTTCACAGCAAAAGAAACAAGAGCATGAAGAGAGAGCCTACAGAATAGGAGAAAATCTTTGCCACCTACACCTCTGAACATTAATCTCCAGGATATATAAAGAATTCAACACCAAAAATCAAATAACCCAAACAATAGATGGGCGCCAAAACTAAGCAGACACTTTACAGAAGAAAAACTATGTGAATAATATATGAAAAATTGTTCAACCTCTCTAGCAATTGGAAAAATGCAAATTAAAACTGCACTGAGGCCAGCCGCCCAGCCACACCGGAGCAGGAAAACGCCAGGCGCGGAAGTCAGGCCCCGCCCCGAGTGCTAGTCTGGAGGAAGCCCATCAACCCTTAAAATCCATCAAAGGGGGTGTGGCTACCAGCACGGTTCTGCGGCTGATCCAGGTACCCGGTTTCCAACTCCCCCACCCTTAGCCGCGATAACTCAAAATATTTCCCACAAGCTTTTTGGGGTTGTAGCTATCAATGCAAAACAACAACTGTACAGGCACCTGGTTTCTACCTCAGAGACTAGAGTAGGGAAGATACAGGTGGAAGCTCATTTCCTTTCACACTGGCTATACCCACCACCCTGAATACAGAGGCTCAAGCTAGGAATAGACAACGCCACCTACTGGAAGCAAGGAAAACAGTGTTCTGAGAGTCTTTTTTTTTTCTTTTTTTTTCCCTCTTTCTCTTTTCTTCTCTCTCTTCCACAACTTCAGCATATGTGAAACCAAGAACTGTGCATGAACAACTGAATTACCAAAGTAATATAATATAGAGGAATTGCATATACCCCACCTCCCCCCCATTTTTTTTCTTTATTTCTATCTTACTTCCCTTTCCCTTCTATTATTTCTCTTTTCTTCCTTGTTATTTTTTTTCTTTTTTTTAATTCGTATTCTCTCTATCCCACTTTCAACCTCCTAACTTTTGCTATCTATACATAGGGTAACTATCTAAATAGGAGGTTGAGTCTATACATTCTTCCATAAATTACCAGTCTAGTGGTTAGAGTTCTCCAAAGGTGCTAAGTTAGTTTAACCTCATACCCTCACTCCTTTCCCTCTAAGTATAACATCCTTCGTCTGAAATTAAGTTTTCTATATGCCACCAGATATGGTACGCCTTTTATGAAACTAAGGAATGTATTCTTAAGTAATAATTAAAACCAATATCTATAGTCTTAGAATCTAACTATAAATGTATTAATAATGAAAACTTGTGCTTAGATAATGTACTGTTGATATTGGGATCTGTTAACATTGTCTTTCTCCGCAAAAGAGGGATTTTGGAGCTATACAAGAACAATACAAATATATAAGGGGAAAAACATTTGCACAACAGTTTCACAAAGCTAGAAAGAATCATGAGCAGTATGAAAAGACAAGGAAAGAAAGGACCACAAACAATTCAGGTCAATTCAACATTAGACAAGGTAATATCTGCAGCTGATGGAATGTCAGACAAAGAGTTCAGGATATACATGCTTCAGATGATCTGGAGTTTCAAGTTAGACATTATTCATCAAATTCAGACAATGAAAAATCATTTTGACAATGAATTAACAAATCCAAGAATCAAAAGATCAACTCTATAGGGAGATAGAGGATATAAAAAACAAACAAACAGAAATCCTGGAAATGCAGGAAACAATATACCAAATTAAAAACTCAAATGAGAGTATTACCAGCAGAGTAGAACACTTGGAAGATAGAACTTCAGACAACGAAGACAAAGTTTTTCAACTTGAAAAGAACATAGACAGCTCAGCAAGAATGTTAAGAAATCATGAGCAGAACATCCAAGAATTATGGGATAACATCAAGAAACCAAACCTAAGAGTTATTGGGATACAAGAGGGTACAGAGGGCCAAACCAAGGGAATGAGCAATCTATTCAATGAAATAATACTAGAAAACTTCCCAGACTTAAAGAATGAAAAAGAAATCCAAATACTAGAAGCCTACAGGACACCGAATATACAAAATCATAAGAGATCCACACCAAGACACATAATAATGAAGATGCCCAACATACAGAATAAGGAGAGAATCTTAAAAGCCACAAGATAGAGGAAGCAGATTACATTTAGGGGTAAACCAATCAGAATAATTGCTGATCTTTCAACACAGACTCTGAAAGCTAGAAGATCCTGGAACAACATATTTCAAATGCTGAAAGAAAAAGGGTTCCAACCAAGAATCATGTATCCAGCTAAATTAAGCTTCAGGATTGAAGATGAAATAAAAATCTTCCACGATAAACAAAAGTTAAAAGAATTTGCAGCTAGAAAACCAACTCTTCAAAACATCCTTGGCAAAACATTACAGGAAGAGGAAATGAAAAATAACAATGAAAACCAACAGCGGGAGGTAGTACAGTAAAGGAAAAACTAAGCATAGAGGAAAAACAAATCATGTTAAGTATCGTACATAACCAAATATGGCTGGAAATACAAACCATATCTCAATAGTAACCCTAAATGTTAATGGCTTAAATGCACCAATCAAAAGACATAGGCTAGTAGAATGGATTAAAAAAAAAGATCCAACAATATGCTGCCTACAGGAGACTCATCTGATAGGAAAAGACATACACAGACTGAAGGTGAAAGGTTGGGAAAAATCATATCACTCATACGGACCCCAGAAGCAAGCAGGGGTGTCCATACTTGTATCAAATAAAATAGACTTCAAGCCAAAGTTAATCAAAAGGGATAAACAAGGACATTACATACTGCTCAAGGGAACCATACACCAACAAGACTTGATGATCATTAATGTATATGCCCCAAAACAATGGTGCAGCTACGTTCATCAAACAAACTCTTCTCAAGTTCAAGAGTCTAATACACCACAACACAATAATCATGGGAGATTTTAACACACCTCTTTCACCAATGGACAGATCTTCCAAACAAAAGTTGAATAAAGAAACCATAGAGCTCAATAATACAATTAATAACTTAGACTTAATTGATATATACAGAATATATCACCCAACATCAAGCAGATACACTTTCTTCTCAGCAGCACATGGATCCTTCTCAAAAATAGGCCATATATTATGTCACAGGGCAAATCTTAGCAATTACAAAGGAGTTGAGATACTACCATGCATTTTATCTGATCATAATGGAATGAAATTGGAAATCAATAATAAAATGAGAAAGGAAAAACCCTACATCACATGAAGATTAAACAATATGCTACTGAATGAACAAAGGGTTACAGAAGACATCAAAGAGGAAATTAAAAAATTCTTAGAGGTAAACAAAAACTGAGACACAACATATCGAAATCTTTGGGACACTATGAAAGCAGTACTAAGAGGAAAATTCATTTCATGGAGTTCATTCCTTAAAAAAAGTAAAAGCCAACAAATAAATGACCTCATACTATACCTCGAAGCCTTAGAAAAAGAAGAACAAATCAGCAGCAAATACAGTAGAAGGCAAGAAATAATTAAAATTAGAGCTGAAATCAATGAAATTGAAACAAAAGAAACAAAAACTGCACTGAGATTCCATCTCACTATAGTCAGAATGACAATTATCAAGAATACAAGTAACAACAAATGTTTGAGGATGTGGGGGAGAAGGTATACTCATATATTGCTTGTGGAACTGCAAATTAGTGCAACCACTCTAGAAAGCAGTATGGAGATTCCTCAGAAAACTTGGAATGGAACCACTATTTGATCCAGCTATCCACTCCTAGGTTTATACCTAAAGGACTAAAAATCAGCATACTACAATGATCTGGCCACATCAATGTTTATAGCAACTCAATTCACAGCAGCTAAGCTATAGAACCAACCTAGGTGTCCTTTAACAGATGAATGAATAAAGAAAATGTGTTATGTATACACATGGACATATTACTCAGCCATAAAAAAAAGAATAACTTTCTGACTTTTGCTGGTAAATTGCTGGATCTGGGGACTATCATGCTAAGTGAAATAAGCCAATCCCTAAAACACAAAGATCAGATTTTTCTCTAATATGTGGAGACTAACCAAATTAAGTGGAGGAGGGTGTGAATTAGAAGGTAATTGGTTTAGACAAAGAGGAATGAAGGAAAGGGAGGGGGATAAGAATAGGAAAGACACTGGAAGGAATCTGATTTAATTTTCCTGTGTACATATATAAATACACCACAATGAATCTCCACATCATATACAACCACAAGACTGGGAAACCTGATTAGAATAAGATGTACTCCATATTTTTTTAAATTCGTCAGAATATACTCTACTGTCATGTATAACTAAAAAAAATAATAATAATAAATATTAAAAAATTAAAAATTAAAAATAAATGTGCATCAAAATTAATCTATTTTCTGAGGGTAGATTTCTAGAAGGGAAATTACTGAATCAATGGATATGAAAATGTTGAAGATTTGGCTTTATTTTTAAAGAACATCGTATTTGGGTTTTTAAAGAAATAATGACACATCATCAGAGCACATCTTTGTTGATTGTATAGCAACCCACATTTATATAATCTCTGCAAAATTACTATGGTTAACTAAACGTAATCTTTTATTTTAAGTACTAGGATGCATCTTTTCTTTCTGTCTCCTATTCCCTAGGACTGAAATCAGGAAATCTGACTGAGCCCATCATAAGTGGTGTCAGACAAGTATTCACACCCATCTTGTTTAAGACTGCTTGCTCACCCCATTGTTAACAATATTCATATTTCCTTTTTTTCTATCAGATGGAATGGGGCGAGTCCTTGCTCAAGATGTATATGCAAAAGACAACCTACCCCCCTTCCCAGCATCAGTAAAAGATGGCTATGCTGTCCGAGGTAAATGTTTTTGTTTACTTGAGTTCATCATATTCATGCTGTATTTTTTTTTCTTTTCATTTTTTTGTCTCAGCCCAGGCAATCAATTACTGTTATGTGTATTTCCCCTGTGATTGTTAGAATAACTTAAATTCACAGATAATCATGCTTATCTACAATTATGAATTTTATGGCACAATCATAATTAAAACTTTTCAATGAAAATATGATAGTTATAAGACAACTCTTGTTTACAAATAATATATAGTGATCAAATAAAAACACAGTTACTATAATTTATTTATTGACCCCTACACATGCCAGACAGAAATCAGTCTTTGTCTAGTGTTCTAAATATTCTCTGTTGAAAATGTCTATACAGTCTCAAGAAAGTGAGCCAATTCTCAACACAGGCATTAAGTGAGATAGTCTGTTCTCTTGCTTCAAACTCAAACATTAGTAAAGGGCTTCATGTAAAGCAAGTATGAGGGAAACCTTTCTCTGAAAGATGCCATATTTCAAAGCTCTGGAGCCCCAGATGGTACTAGCAGCCATGCCCTCAGAGTTGCCTGAGATTGCATAAAGCTTAAAAGCAAATACTAAATAGCACATGCCTACCCAAAATCCAATCTAAGAACCCCAAATGAAAATAAACTAAATTGCTTAGAAACTATTATTGGATTTTTTTGTTTTTGTTTTATTTTTCCATGTACAACATGATATTTTGAAATATGTATACATTGTACAGTGGTTCAATAGAGCTAATCAACATATGCATTACCTAATATACTTATTATTTGTGATACAACACTTAAAATCTACTCAGCAACTTCAAAATAACAATACATCATTATTACATTATTAATTATTGATTCAAGGCTTATAACAAAGAAAACTAAAAAATTTCTTGATTTATCAGCATTGCTTAAAAGTCCAATCATTTATTTATTTTTAACTAAAACATAAAAACTATACTATTATTGGAGTACCATGTAATGTTTCAGTACAGGTATATATTTTATAATACTTCATTAAGGTTAAACATGTCTATTTCCTCATAGGCCAATTCCTTTTTAATGTCAGTTAAATATGTATCTTCTCTTACTTGCTTTTTGGTTTTTTATTTTAACCACATCTATCCTTAAAGTAAATTTTTTCTTGTAATTAGATGTATTCATTAATCTCCTTCATGTTCTATTAGTATTTCTTAGCAGTATCTTTTTATATTGGAAGGCAGTGTAGCAAATGATTAGGCTATGTATGGGCTTTGCCCAAAGTCAGACTTGGGGTTCTAATACTAGAATCATCTATGTAACTTTAACAAAGTCACAAAATTTTTAAGCCTTGATTTTCTCATTTGTAAAATAGTGATAATTATAATAACACTTATTCTGATGAGTTGTTTTGAGGATTAAATAAGACCATAGAAAACCTTATAAAATGCCTGGCACACACACACAAAAAAAACTCAATAATTTTTTAAATGTTTAGTGGTAATAACTATTATTACTATTATTATTATTATTAACATGTTTTCTTAAAAAATCTCTGGAAAAAAGATATTTATCTGAATTTTTACTCTTATAGTCTATGTAAATAAGATAGTGGGAAGATTGGTTTTATATTTTAATTTCCCCTAGTGTACTTTTTCCCAAAAAAATCTATCTTGAATGTGCCTCATTTAGCTTGATATCACTAGATCAGACTACTTCTGAAACTGAGAAAGCCAAAATAAATAACTTCTAATGGCTTTTGTATTTTTTTCCTTTCAAATCAGTTCCTTCTGTAGTATTTGAATACTGTCCAGAAAGAAAATTATTTTATTTTTCCCATAGCTTTATTGATTATTTTTATTTCTTATTCCCCATCTAAATTCAGTTTTGATCTTATAATTTGTGGCCATACAGTATTACTATAAAATGACAATTCTTACTTACAGAGTAAAACAACTATAGCAGATGAAATACTAGAGAAATATACAGTAGAAGAGTGAGAAATAAATTATTTGTGCAGTATTGTTCTCAAAGAGAATGTTATTCTGTAATTTTTAACTGAGGTAACTAAAAGCAACTCAATAAAAAAGAAACCATTGCACTTACCTTTTTTGTTACCCAAAATTTAACCCAGATGAGCCATAAAAGAGCCTTTCTGTTACTATAGAATCCATTAATTTTTTTATATAAAGTTACTATTCAGTATCTTCTTTATTCTTTTGTTTTGGAATGGTGTTATTTTTAGTTATTTCCCCAAAAAGAAAATTTTCAAATGATATTTCACAGTATAAAAAGTCCAAGATATTATCTAACATGCAACTGATTCACATTCTTTCTCATAACATTTTCCTAGTTCTCTAAGATATGAACTTATAACAAAGACATAACATATAACATGATTATTGTGGATTTGGTTAAATCTCAAAGTAGGAATGCTTATTATACATTATAATTGAAGCATCAATAGTCTTTGGTGGACAAAAAGACGTTTTTTTAACAAAGCTGAATTTTTCAGTGTATATTTTGTCTCTAATTCAGGAAGAGAAACTCTGTTAGTAATTAAGATTTTCGTTTATAAGGTAACTGTATTCATTAGTCTCTTCACTGACATACTATCACCCCAGGCAGTGTTTTAGTCCAAAAAAAAAAAAAAAAAAAAAAAGTTGAGGCAATTGTTATGGCTCTCTACCACTTTCTACTTTGTGTACCTCCTTCTCTCCACCTCTGTCTTCCTTTACTCAGTTCCTTTCTCCCCACTTCCTTTATTCTCCCTTTTTTCTTCCCCTTTGCCTTTGCCTTAGGCCTTCCAGTAATAACCAGTGGCACTCGTGAGCATTGCTAACCCTCTAGGTGTAAGAGGTTGCTAACTTGCTCTGGAGCACTAAGCATTAGCCAGTATCCTTCAGAAACATGTGGGATAAAACTCCAAACCAGTTGGAGGATCACTTGCTTTAAGGTATGTGGGTTGAACAGTTAAGATAGTAATAAAGTGACTAAGAAAATTTTTTTAAAAAGATTTTTTAAAAACATAGAAAGAATAGAATGTCAGGAATGCAGTAATCAAGTGATAATGATATAAGTAACAGGAAGATCTACTAAATCTAAAACCATATTCAGGAAGGAGAGAATTTGAAAGATAAAAATAGAAAAAAAAAGAAGATGAAAGTGGCATATTAAGAATTAGAATCACTATAATATTTTTATTCTTCATGTTTTTGAAATTTTATTTCTTCCTTAACACTGATCACACTGATCATCCTCTTGATGCATTTATACCCACTAGTATCAATGTGGGTACCTGTCGTCTCACAGTTTCTTCCTAGATATTAATAAAGGCAAAAATGCCTCTGAATCTCAAGTTTAAATTTATTCAAAAAGTTTAAGTTGAAAGATTTATCCCTTCAGAACTTGTGTTGGCATCATTTAGAGAAAGGGACTATTTTAATAACCCAGGAATTATTATGAAAACCATGTATAACATACAATCCTGAAAGGATATATTAAGAGAAATTCTTGCCGTCTGAGTAAATTTTTAATTTCTCTTTTCTTTTTTACATTCTGGTTTAAAATACTTTAATCAGAAAATCAAAAAGAACATTATGAAACAACCCATTATCTTACTGCTTGGCTATTATTAACAGTTTATGTGTTTAACTGAAATCCATTATGCTAAAGTACACTAAAATTCAATATGAACAGTCCACAACCATTCTGATTTAGAATCAGTTCTTATTCTTGCAGTGATGTTCATGTCTCAGGGTTTCTATTCTATTTGAATCATCTTCCGCCTCATCTGGTTTTTCAACCCATTTGGTAGCCTGTTATGACCTTCCACTGTAGAATACTCAGATGCAAAAGAGGAATATTATTTATGTGATGAATAACTTAGAATAATTAATTTTAGTTATTTCTAGAGAGTTTAAAATACTATATTTGAGGAAATAAATACCTTCTTTCCCAATAGTAACAATAAACAGGCATTTTCCCCTGGAAAAGAATACCAAATATCTCTCTCTTATCCTACTCCCAGCTCCCACTTGTCCATAAGAAAAAACAGTACAATTAAAACTCTAAACAATTTCCCCAATTTAGTTCCCCACGTAATTGCTATATTGACCCTTTCACCCCAGTGTTGTTACCTTCTCTTTTCACATTCCCTGCCCAAACTCTTCCTGTAATCTTGATTTATCAATCTATCATACAGTTGTAGTTTCACAATCAGAGCAGATGAATTGTTAACACTTCTGCCTTCTTCCTCTGTCAAAAATATTTTCTAGGATCTCTGAAAGTTATGTTATTTATAGAAGCCTCAATTTATTCAGTCCTAACATAGAAATGATGAAATTATTTATTATTGAAAATAAATGAATAACTATACAGTATTTCAAGAGGCTTAAGGAGAGATTACATATGGTGCTGGAAAAAGAAATAAAGAATAAATCTATGGCAAATGCTTTGAAGATGACTATTTTCTATACAGTGCCACAATGAATAGTTATCTCCTAGAATCAATTTTATGTCAAATGATATAAATTCTTGAAATAAATATGTGAACAAAAGTAAAAGTGTTGCCAGGCACAGTGGCTCATGCAAGTATTCCCAGCAGCTTGTGAGGCTGAGGCAGGAAGATCACAAGTTCAAAGCCAGCCTCAGCAATTTAGTGAGGCCCTAAGAAACTTAGTGAGATCCTGTCTCTAAACAAAATATAAAAAGGTCTGGGGATGTGGCTTAGTGAATAAGTACCCCTGAGTTCATCCCAGGTGCAAAAAAAAAAAAGGATAAGTGTTTTCTGGACATGAAAAAAGGAGGAAGAAGAGAGCAATTTCAAGATCTAACTTTAAGCTTTATACATTATTTATATGATGCATGTACTATTAGAGTTTGGTTTATGTTGCTTTTATTACTTCCTTTAAATTAAATTCTAAAGTTACAAAGCAGAAAAGAAAACTTATTAGCAGTTATGTCAGAATTAGGAGGAAAAGGAATTTACAGAAATCCTTGGAATCTACCTATCTTTTATTTTTTTTATTTGCTGATGGACCTTTATTTTATTTATTTTTATGTGGTGTTGAGGATCAAACCCAGTGCCCTCACACATGCTAGGCAAGCACTCTACCACTGTGCTATAACCCCAGCCCCATCTATCTTTTCTGATAGCATACAGTGGTTAGTTTTTTTTTTCCAAGCTTTAGGTTCATGTGCCACCAAACCTCCACTTCTGTTCCTTCCCCCCTTAGCTTATAGAATTCATCTTGGAAAATAGAAGCTTTTTTAAAAAGTATTTTAACATATTTTAAAATCAGCTATCATCAAGTTAAATAGGTTGATCATTTTTTTTCTGTGTCTGTAAGAAAATAGGGATGCTTATTGTTCATGTAAAATAAAGTCTTTTGTGGTTGACTAATTTTTATTGTTTTTTTTTTTTTTTTAGTTAGACCTTTTTTGTATTCAATTGATTTTGTAGTTCTCTGCCCCTCAAAAAGGGAAGTCTAAGGACCAGCATCACCTTCTTAATCCCAGACCTTACTAACCAGAATCTGTATTTTAACAAGTTCCCCAGATAATTTGGATGAACATTAAAGTTTAGGAAACATGGTTAAAGGGAAATGATAAAAATAACTCCTGTTGGGAACAAGAACTTTCTATGTTGTTGGTTGACTGAATCTTCCTTAGCCAGCAATATAGAGATACATTTACCACTGGAAAACAAACTATTATTGTAAACTATTATTGCTTGCATCTTTCTAAAAAGAGTTTTTGGTTTAGTTTGGTTTGTTTCAGTTTGGTGGGGTTTTTAAAAATATTTTTTAGTTGTCAACAGCCCTTTAATTTTATTTACTTATATGCGGTGCTGAGAATCAAACCCAGGGCCTCACATATGCTACCACTGAGCCACAATCCCAGCCCAGGTTTGGTGGGTTTTTGTTGTTGATGTTTTGTTTGAGGATTTTTGGTGCTAGTGATTTAACCCAGGGGCACTTTACCCCTGAGCTACACCCCAGTCCCTTGTTTTGTTTTGTGTTTTTTTTTTTAATTTGTGACAGGCTCTCCCTAAGTTTCTTAGGGCCTCGCTAAGTTTCTGAGACTGCCTCGAATTTGCAATCCTCCTGCCTCAGGCTCTCAAGTCACTGGGATTAATGCATATACTTGCCACACTCTCTGGCTGGGCACAAATCACGAGCCTCCACACAGCTTGTAGATTCAAACAGCAATTCTTTATTCCCGATCTCACACCGGCCTTCTACAAACACGTTCTGGGGAAATCCACGTTCTCTGCCCAAATCCACACTTCCACCGGGCTTCTGTCTCCCAAAATATACTGTCTGACCCTAAGAACTCAAGAGGAACTCAGGCAGCTAGATACGCCCTATTCTAAACGGGGAACACCCTAATCTCCTATTACGCTAAACCGGGAGCACCCTAAACACGGATCTGCCCTGGTCCTTGAGCAAGGTCACCTTACATGCAATGTAGCTGCAAAATGTCCTATTTCCACGAGTCCTTCCACTAAAGAAACATGGGGGTATGCTGGCAAGGAAATTGTCATACCTACTTGGCTGATGGCTCCCAGCATCTCCCCCCTTCTGATTAATTAAACAACAAGTAATGTGGCTTAAGGACCGTGCCTGGTAGGTTGTCCAGTTCAACATATGGTTCTTACCCGTCATCGGAAAACTGACCTTTAGGCGTCAGCCTCCTGTCTTAGGTTGATACCACTGCAACTGGATCATACCCGTCACTGACTACCAGTCCAGCATACAGCCATACTTGTGGATAGGTCTATGCACCAGTGGGGGGGTGAGGTTCTTTGCCTCACCTCTGTTGGCCCCCAAATTTGGCCTTGGTGCCAGTGGGGGAGTGAGGTTAATGTGGCTTAAGGACCATGCCTGGTAGGTTGTCCAATTCAACATATGGTCCTTACCCGTCATCGGAAAACTGACCTTTAGGCGTCAGCCTCCTGTCTTAGGTTGATGCCACTGCAATTGGATCATACCCGTCACTGACTACCGGTCCAGCATATAGCCATTGGCCCCCAAATTTTAGACCATCACTAGCAGAAGGGAGGAGGATACAGAAATGCCACGACACCAAGCCAATTGACAGTTCCTTTGGAAAAATTGCATCACTGGTGACACCATCAGCAAAGATATGCCAGCATTACCACAATTAACATGTGGTGCGCTGGCAAGGAAATAAAAATTGCATCACTGGTGACACCATCAGCAAAGATATGCCAGCATTACCACAATTTGCTGCACTAAACGTAGTTACATAGTCCAGGCAAGTTCTGCAAGCGGTTCAAAGTGGAGGAATCTATCAATGTGTCCGTCTCCTCCCAAAGTCCGTTTCCTCCCAAAGTAAGTTGACTCCTTGATTGAGCATACTTGTTGAGTTATATTCATTGGGATGAAGATAGGAATTCTGGCAATGATGCTAAAGAGACATTATCCTGAAAAGAATTATTAAATATAATGAAAAGGAAAGGTGAAAGTAAACAAACAGATCTGTTAACCTCCTTAAAAAACAATCCTTAACAGCTGTTTACCTGATTTAAATTAGTAAACAAGCAGATCTGTTAACCACCTTTAAAAACAATCCTTAACAGCTGTTTACCTAATTTAAATTAAGCCATTTAAATCACGTGAATAAAAAAAATAATAATTTGGATCCATTTTTCATGAGCGCTCCTCATATATGAAATATGGACATACGCACACACAGACATACAACACAAGACACAAAAGTACAACACATAAGACAATAATAAAGGCCTTGTAGCTTTACCTAGGTGAAATCTCCATTGCAATGTTTAAAAACTCCACAGTCAAAAAATAAAACTCAGAAAAACATTAACCTAGGTTTGTATGAGCTCAAAAAATAAAATAGAACCTTATGATGTGGGAAAAATGCAATAATAAAATAGATATTGAAAAAAGCATCCTGGTTAATCACTGTCACAGATGTAAGAATGGCCAAGCTGGAGTTCTGGATATCAGCTGTTATGGATTTGAGTCAAATCATCTTCTTTTCGATCTGTAGAAATCGTTTTAGTTAGTCTTTCTGGAATCCAAATAGGCTGCTGTTCTCCCTGTGGAAACACACAAACAGAGCCCCGACTCCAGACAATCACTGGGTCAGGACCTTTCCATTGTCCTGTTAGAATATCTTTCCAAAGTACTTTAGGCTTATGTACATTTTTTGGATACATATGCCTTTCCGCAGCACTAAGTCCTGATGAATCCAAATTTTAAAAGTTAAGAATAAAAAGCGTTATTTTAAGTTTATCTTTGGGGGATATATATACCCCTTTCCATATACTATCATGCCAGGCCTCTAAAAAGATTCTTAAGATACTATTTATTGGACATTTACACTGTGACTGAACATTTATTTAACATCTATTGTATGACAAAATATAGGGATTCCCCTGAAATGAGTAAGCACATAACTGCAAATACATTTTTGAAGCCATACTTAGAATTATTTTGGAATACCTGGGGAAGTAGGTGACTTAAGGGGAGGGTAATCAGATAAAACTTTATAAAGAAGGTGCCACTTGAGTTGAGTCTTAAAAGCTAAGAGGTCTTTAATCAAGAAACACTGATAAGGCCTGGCATAGTGCACACGCCTGTAATACCAGCAGCTCAGGAGGCAGGCGAGGCAGAGGATCACGAATTCAAAGCCAGCCTCAGCAAAAGCAAGGCACTAAGCAACCCAGTGAGACCCTGTGTCTAAATAAAATACAAAATAGGGCCGGGGATGGGGCTCAGTGGTCAAGTGCTCCTGAATTCAATCCCCCGTACCCCCACCCAAAAGAAGGAAACACAAGGAAAGGATACTGCAAGTAGTAGAAATAGCCTGTCATGGAGCTGAAATATGAGTCATCTTGGTACTCAAGGAACTATAGTACTAGAAGGTAAGAATGCCTAGAGTAAACAGTATAAATTAACCATAGGCTCCTAAACATAATGCTCTCTGTACATAATCGTGGAGCATCTCCCTCTCCCTCATATACACACACCCCTTACCTGCTTAGTTCTTATTCATCCTTCATACTCAAATCAGATATCGTTTTGTCAGGGTGGCTTTCCCTGACCCTCCAGGGTAGCTCAGGTACTTTTATTGTATACTCTGATAAAACCATTTTTTCCCCTTTGGAATGGTTTTCCAAATTTGTACTTATATATTCATGAATGTGATTATTTGATTCATACCTATTTCCCCCCACAAAATCAGTGACTTTATATTAATAGAGTTCTGTTACATTATAAGCCAATAGTATATACCTATGCAAACACACACACACTAATATATATATATATGCAAAAACAGGTTTCATGAAACATTAACCATTCTTACCGGGATGATGAGACTTTTGTTTTGTTTTGTTTTGTTTTTGAAGCAGGGTCTTCTTTGTTGCCCAGGCTGGTGTCAAACTTCTGGGCTCATGTGTTTCTTCTGCTTCACTCTCTAGAGTAGCTGGGACTATGGGCATTGCCAACATGCTCAGCCTATGAGATATATTTTTTTATGTTTTTTAATTAGAAAAATATAGTACTAGAACTATAGTACTAGAAGGTAAGAATGCCTAGAATATACAGTATAAATTGATTTTATTGCCCACCTTCATTTGTGACCCAGAATTTGAAAAACCTTGTAACAGACTGGAACTACATTAAAATAGAAATATAATATCTGATTTTACTCTACATTATTCCCAGACCCTAGTATGACACAGAATAGCAGACAGTAGAAATTTAATGAATAAATAAGAGGATTGAATAAGCAATAAAAGGTGTTACTTTTATAGTATGATTATCCTCATTTTTATCAACAATAAAACTGAAGTTTTAGTAATTTTGCTGAAAGTCCTAAAGCCAATGGCAGAATCATGATTCAGATTCAGTTTTGTTTTAATCTAAAAACATACTAATTCCTCTTGGGCAAGAAGTAAAAAGAGAAAATATCTAGGCTATTTGGAGGGTGGCAAGCTGATAATTATTTCTCTACTAGAGAAACAATTAAAAATAAATTTATTCACACTGGAGGTACAGTTAGTGTGGAATTCTGGAAGATAAATGACGGGTTAATTATTTTCCATAAGAAAAATCATAATTTGCTTTAAAATACTGCAAAAATAAATGGAGAATAGGTTAAACAACATTGATAAGATGTTGTTAATTGTTAAAGAAGTGACTTCTTATCACTATTTAAATAATTTATGTTTAAAAATTATTTTTTAAAAATGGAAATCATGAAAATGACACAATAAAAATAGCATCATAGGCCAGGCACAAGGCACATTCCTATAATCCCAGTAGTTTGAGAAGCTGAGACAGAAGGATCGCAAGTTCAAAGCCAGCCTCAACAAAACCAGCCTCAGCAAAAGCAAGGCACTAAGCAACTTAATGAGACCCTGTCTCTAAATCAGATACAAAATAAGGCTGGGGATGTGGCTCAGTGGTCAAGTACCCCTGAGTTAATCCCTGGTACCAAAGGAAAAAAAAATAGCATCACTCTTATAATATAATAATGAACACCTAAAACATAACAGGATTTCAAGAAAATACAAGAAATCCAAGAATTTATTAACTGAAATAATATCTATAAAGTACATTTAGCAATAGAAAAATCCAATGTTAATTTTTATCCCTATCCCCATCAAGTTAACCAAAGTTATCTGTACAAAACACTTATTATGTATAGTATTTTATTTAAAACTTTAGAAAAAAATTCTACTTTATAGTTATAAGAACAAACAATTTCATGTTTTTAAGACAAATTGCCTTATTATCTATCAGTGTTATTGCAAATACAATTAAAATTTTCATACATAAGGTGTTATGTTTTCTATATATGTACCCCAAACTCTTGCCACACACAGATGACATAGAGGTAAGGTCATGATCATAAAACTCATTAGATAGGCACTTCCTTGCCAGTAGTATTGGTCTGAAGCCCAAATGATATATCAGTAAAACCCTTCTGAGTTTTCCAGGAATATTTTTTCATCCAACCACTACTATACTGTATGTAACAAAGAGAAAAAGATTGGGTGAGAAGTTTTTTCCACCCAATTCTGGAAATGTCTTTTCCAATTTAAAAATAAATAGCCAGGGTTGGGAGTTTGGGTCAGTATTAGAATGTTTGCTAGCATGAGCAAAGCTCAGGGTTTACTCTGCAGCACTATCATAAATAAATAAATGTGCAGTGGAAAATGTGATTCAGTACCGCCTGTGTATTCTGGTTCAGAAGTAACATAATTTCTGATGCATAATTTTTAAAAATACTGTGCTAGGAATTAAGAGCTGAATGTTAGTATTACATCTACCACTGACCAGAATTTATTTTAGGTACTTAAATCTTTTCTGTCTGAATTCCTTCATTTTGTAAGTGATTTCCTTCAGCTGTAGAATGAAGAAAGGAACATATATTCATCCTACTTCACTTGGTTATTATGAAGACAAGAATAGTAGATAAATAATAAATTATAACAGACACTTGTTTGGCAGTATGTATAAACGTGGCTGTATAATCAACGTGATCCTGCAGTCTGTACATGGGGGAATAATAAGAATTCATATCCCATTTGAAACAAATGTATGATATATGATATGTCAAGATCAATGTAATGTTTTGAGCAACCAATAAATTTCTGATGTTTAAAATAAAAATAAAAATAAATTTATAGAAAAATGGAAAAGTATGATATGTTAAGTGTTAAGATTCACATAGATATCCATTAGTATGCACATACCTATCACAAATACATGCACATGGATAAGGTGGTATTCAGGACTGCCCCTCAAGCATTTTCCAGTCCTGTGATTGATTCTTTATTTAGAATAATAACCTACAAGAACCTCCTATTGGAAGCCCACAAGTATGGAAATTGAGGTGACAGGAAGAATCTCCTGTGACACCAAGAAAAGACACAAGTAGGACCACTTCTATTGGTATTTGGGAGTTGAAGACTTAAAAAATCAAACCAGTAAGAACAAAGCCATTATCTAGTCTAGGAAAACAGAAATATATCCCACTTTACTGAAACTTTATCACATAATCTGAGTGAAATTTTAGAATCCCAAATCTAGGTTATTGTTCCTTGGTATAGGTCCATACTGATGTTTATTTTTGACTCTGTTCCATCTCTCAGCTGCTGATGGCCCCGGAGATCGTTTCATCATTGGGGAATCCCAAGCTGGTGAACAGGTAAGATTTATAGACCTGAAAAACACTAGTGATTTCAGCTTCATGAGTTTTGGGGCTCTAATTCTAAACTCCTATGAGCATTGTGAAAGATCTTAGAGAAGGATTACTCAAAAGACTATCAAAGAGTTGAAAGAATGGTAACCTGGAAAACCAAAATAAGTCTCTCTTAGAGAATCCTCTAGCCCTGTGATTGAGTGATTCTTTCTTCCTGTAAAAATACTGATTTTTCTGGTTAGAACTGGATCTCCTCAATGCATGGATGCTATAATAAGGAAACTAGGGTCACTATTATTGGCATCATCTTTCTGTGTGTTTCCTTAACCTCTCCTATTGTTGATACATATGAAAGCACATGTTAAGCCAAGGAAGAAATAGTTTTTGCAAACTGCCACCTTTTTAAAAAATATGTCTGTATATTTTTTCCATTTGTATTTTTATACAGCGCTTATGAGTGCTTTATATTAGTGGTTGAGTATCCTAGCCTAGGAGAGGAAGCTAAGTGGTCTATTGCTGAGCCACAACCTCAGCTAAGCCTGGTACTATAGTTATAAGACTTTTGACATGTTGCACACAGCTGACTATAGTCTCTATGACCATTTTGCAAATGAAAGAATAGCTAGGCTTGATTCTTTTTTATAAA
This sequence comes from Callospermophilus lateralis, assembly GCF_048772815.1. NCBI lineage: Eukaryota > Metazoa > Chordata > Mammalia > Rodentia > Sciuridae > Callospermophilus > Callospermophilus lateralis. The sequence continues at coordinate 64,421,826 of NC_135307.1, read as the reverse complement.
TGACTTACCTTGTGACGCTCAATTTATTTTACTTCTTGGTACCTATTTCCATCATCTAAAGAAATCATTTTTATAATAAGTCCACAGAGCAGGAATTATTCAAGGAATACTTGCCTAATCTTTAGTTAAATCCATCCATCATTTATCAAGGACACTATGTGTGTGTATACCTGCTGCTAGGTTCTGGAGATAAGAATACATTAATACATAATTGCTATTCTTATTATGAATAGACCATATACAACTAAATGTAAGAGAATATATTAAGTGTTAAGGTAATGGTATCACTCAAGTTCAATGGACCACAAAACGGAAGTTGAGCACTTCAGCATAATCAGGGTAGAGAGATGGAATTAGAACCTTATTAGAGTTCTGCAAAAGCAGAAATGAGAAAGGGGGATTCTAGGCAGAGAGAACAACATGAATCAATGATCCAGAGGTGAATTTAAAAAATAGTTACATGGGATGCTTATGAAACTGCAAATTATTTGTAGTAGCCATAACAGCAGATTAGGGGCCTTCTGAACCTCTTAAACCTTATTAAACTAGTAGTTAAGACCGCCACCTATGCTAGAGACCTAGAAGAAAAGAACTATAAAACTGCTTATAAGTTCTTATAAAACTTTTACAAGAAAAAAATCAAAACTCTACTCAAAGTGTGTTTCTCCTTAAATTATCTATAATGCCCTTTATCTATAATCAATGTGTCACACATACTTTATAGCAAATTCAGAGAACTTGCAAGAGCCAAACTGCTCACCTACTGAAAGTACTTAAACTTGACCATTGGAATGCCATATATACAATGAGGCAGTGATTTTATAAAATGATTTCTTGATGTACTAAAATACTTGACCTTAAATCACTTATAGTTTGTGCTCATTGATTAGCACAATTGTGTTTATAAAGTACTATCTTTAAACAAAGCTCAAAAAATCAAACTCAGTACTTTCATTAAGGAAAAGTCATATTTCAACCATTTTTACATTTATACAAAGCATATAAAAATAAGGAGAGAATAACTGCTAACCTTAATAATCATTGGGAAATATTGCATATATTGCTGGAATGCACCATTTTAACTGACTTCATTCAATTGCTGTTTATATTGTCTACCTAAGTGAATATATAAATGTTTTTTATATATCCAGTATCTTTAAAATGGGGTTAATATATGTCATCCGGTAGGAATCCTTGACCTACCATTTAGAATTGCTGATCTAAGAGAAAAGCCAATGTTTTTATTCTTAATCACAGAAAAAACATAAGAGTTGTTTTAAGCCAAGAATAAAGAAAATTAGAGGCCAAAACACAATAAAACTTTAAGAAAATTTCCAGAATACAGCACGTTGACTCTGACTACTTTGAGGCAAAGATATAGGCTAACAAAGTTCAGTTTCAGCAGCAACTACCCTGAAATCCACTTCAGAATTCAATTTCCACCAAGAGTTTCTTTAGGCCTATTTTAAATGCCATTTTTCCAAATCCTCAGAAGATAATTTGGCAGTAATCCCTCTTCTAAAAAAAGCACATATTATATGAAAATTTTAAATGCTTTTTCATCAAAAAAAATACTGTACCGCAAAATAGTTATGTATAGTGGATTAAGAGATGCCCCAAACAATATGTGGTATCTGGAATTGAAGAACATAATTTTTTAAAAATGATGGGCCCTCAACTTTTCATTTTAAATTCTATGCATTATTTTGGTGGAAAAATTACATTAAAATATAATAATTGTGAATAATCCTAGAATGTCTTTTGTTCAAATAAAGAATAAAAGGAGCTAAGTTACATAACTTAATGCCAGATCTGATCCCAAGCAGCTCTTTTTCCAAGACTGTGAGAGAAAAACAGGGAGAAAAATGGAGTTGTAAGCCAAGAAACCAGGCACATACTTAATGCAATTGTGATAATAAGATATTGAGTATTCATTCAATCTAGAAATATTTGATTATCTATTATGTGCTAGACACTTATAAGCCTTGGGATGATAAAGCAATATGTCTGGAAAAGGGGAGGTTAAAGAAGATTAATGCAGGAACTATTTCCAAAATATGGATAAGGATAAGGGAACCCAGCAAAGGGAAGTAAGCACCTTGGTGTTAACAGCAGTAAGGTTCTTTTACCACCTCGAGATCTGAAAGAGTAAAGTGAAATAGTGGTATCTGAACTTCCAGAGATTCATAGCTGTGGAACAGGACCACCCAAAGGGGCTGTGGCTCTCACTGAGTAGAGGTGCCCTAATCATTACCAAACTATAGCCCAGCAGGAAAAGTACAAAGGAAATGAAAACTCTGCTTGTCTCTCTCTTCTACCCTCTAATCTCTTGTTAGCCTCTCCCATTGGCTGAATCTAGACAGATGCCAAAGCGATGTGAACCTGGTTAAAACAATCCATCAAGTTCAGCCCTTTTGACCACAGCAGAAGTTATAAGATGATGTGATCAGGAGAGGCAAACAGAAAGTGAAAGAAATCTCTACCTTTATAGATTTTATGTTCTAAAATATATAATACATTTAATACTATACCTAGCATAAACAATGAGTTCAATAAACACTAGTAATTGGTGGCATAGTTTATGACAATAATATTATAGAGAGGTTTTTAAAGCTTTTCTAGCAAATAAATATCTAATTTTACTTTGATTGTACTTTCAGTGGTGAGGTGGGGTATTTTTCTTTAATCAATCCCTAAGTGGTATGTGTGTGAGTGAGAGAGACAGAAAGAGAGGGAGAAGGAGAGGTTTGTGCATGTGTTAAAAACACATTACATTAAAAGTCCTGTTTAACCATTTTTAAGCATATAGTTCAATAGTGATAAGTATATTCTTGTTATAACGACTTAACATTTTAAATACTTATTAAACAGATGTCTTTAAAAAGATATCTTTTAAATTAATATTGTCTGAGGATTTTCTTTTAGGGAAAATTTGAAGCATTCATTTTTCCAAATCTGACCTAAATCATAGCCTCAGACAAGTGATTTTCCTAAAGTCTGATCAAGTCTATCAGGTGAATCATACAGAAATATGCTTTTCTTCATGCAGTGAGAAGTTAGCAGGGCAGGTCCTATCTCTTATACCAACCAAATGAGAACTCTTATTTTTAAATTTAAAAAATAATGTTTAATACAGATCATTACAAACACTGGGTCATTTTTAAATGATGTTATTACTTTTGTCAGATGTTTAGTATTAATTAAGTGAACTAATATATTTTAGAAAGTTTTCTAGACCAATAATTAAAATGCTTTTCTGACTTGCCTTTATTTAGCCAGGAAGTTTAGATAATAAAGTACTGCATTTGTCAAACATGAAAAGTTTATGACATTACAAAGGTGCTGGGATTTCAGAATTGTTCATATCATATGGCCTACTTTTTTTTCTTACAGATTGTCAAATCACTTACATTAAGAAGGTTCACATTATTGAATGAGAAACAATAGTGGCAAATATGACAGTTCTTCAAGAGGAGAACAGGGTGCAAAGAAAGATATCTAATAGTTTTTACCTTAAAGTATCTATAAAGTCAGCTTGGGTATGAGCGAACCTAATTGTAGATAAGATCTATTACATTGGCCCAAAATGAATAACACTATAAGACTTTTTTTCATGGTTTGTATCTGAAAATGTTACATTCCCTGCATATTTTCCTTTGCAACAGCAAGATAATCAACAGTCTATTTCATATTTGTATTTCCAGCCAACTCAGACAGTAATGCCAGGACAAGTTATGAGAGTTACAACAGGTGCTCCAATCCCCTGCGGTGCTGATGCAGTAGTGCAAGTGGAAGATACTGAACTTATCAGGGAATCAGATGATGTACGTAACCACCAGGTCTTACCATGTTACTGTTCCTAAGGCAATATAAGAAGTCACACCCATTTTCTGCAATGTTGATGAGGTTAATCTAGTTTGAGGGGTTATGTAATGTTTGGGTCTCCAATAAATAAGAAATTGCTTTAACATTCAAAAATCAATCTTTTGTCATAGGAGGGTTCTTTTATGCTATTGTTATAGCTAAATTTGAAACATGAGTAACCGAAGAAGATTCACGTGCAAACAAGGAAAAGAAAATGACTCGTGATAAAAATAATGATTTTAACAGTTGATGTGCCTTGTAGCTCAGAAGGGTGTCATTGAAACCAGCTTTTGTAAAATGTGAGTGATGGAGTTCATGAAATCAGAATTTAATAAGGAAGAATTCAACTAGGAACCCTTGGGCAAGTTCTTGAATATTACACTAAGCCAAACATTTCAACCAAATGACCCATTTCTCCTTTGATTTTCTTCAGTTCAGGAAAAAGTTATACTATCAAAAAGACAGCCTAGAAATATTAAATATATATTAGTTTCAAATACCCCCAACCCATTTTCTCAAATAAAGGATGCTTGGATGTTTTGTGTTCTAAGCAGGCCTTTTTCTCACTAAAATTAGTGGCAATTATTGAAGCCAAATTATCAGCCACTAATACAGGTAGGGAAGATTCAAGTGAGGTTTTAATGATTGGCAATCTTACTTGTTTTGTGAAGAAGTTTAAGATATCTTATTTTTTAAGCAGAGGTTAAAAATAGATATATATATCCTCCTAGATTGGTGAGATAGTAAAATTCAGTCTTGCTGAGAGCCATTTTTCTGGAGATTTTCTTTTTAATCACCTTTCCACATGCACAGCTTATAAAATTCAACTCCTGGCATACACATCACAGTGCCTGCTGTTAAAGCTGTCCACACAGGGATTTATTTGCATCAGGGAAGCCAGCAGACCATTGAAACCCAGGACACATGCATCGTTAGACTGCCAGATGACAGGACATAGTTTCAATATCACGATATTATTCACAGCCAATAAATATAAAATCAATGATCACTATTAGTTTATAGAAATCTACTCTCAGGCAAACTTTAAGTCCTTCACTGAAATTTCTGCAGATGTTTGGGAACCTCAACATGGTTTGAATTGGCGATTCATGGGAACTGAAGAGGGAGAGATTTCCTTTATGCATCTTCATTTTACGTATTAGGGTAGGCATATATCATATACATACACATATATGTATGTATATACATATATATACACACATATTTACATATTCACTCCTTGAAAATGCTACTCACAAGTAAGATTCAATATTTGAATTGATATATTTTTAGAAGCATGAAAATTATAGAGAATGTTTATTTATTTATTGACACCAAACTACTACATTTTTAGGAACCTATATTAGAAATTCTTAGTATTTTCAAAGAGTTAGCAGATTGTTTTGTGTTTCTCTGTAATTATACATATTCTGGGTCTATCTGATGACAAAAGTCAGAGAAACTTAATTCTACAGAAATTTTGTTAGATTTTTCTATTTGAAATTATAAGACCTGCTTTTATTATAGGGTACTGAAGAACTTGAAGTGCGAATTCTGGTGCAGGCTCGACCAGGCCAAGATATCAGGTAAATTCATTATATACAGAATATATAGCCAACTTTCATTTCTACACGATCATAAACTCAGGAGAGCATATAACTATTACATATCCATAGCTATAGCAAGTAGCCATAATTGCTATAGCTATGGATTTATAATAGTTTGCTTTCAAGCTTTAACAAGAAGCAAAATGAATTGTCTGAATTCTATATCCAACATCTTCCCTGCCTACTTTTTAATGAAGATGATACAGGTGAATGAAATAATCAAAACCAACATGAGAAGGTAAAGTCATCATAAGCATACATAATCCACAGTTAATTCTACCCCTAGATAATCCATAAATATTCAACCCCACCCCTGGGTTATCTAGAAATTTGTAGTAACACAGATAATCCCAGACCTGGGTATTCACATAATTGTCTGATAGCACATCCTCCACTAACTACCCTTAAAAATGAAATAATCAAGGGCTGGGGTTGTGGCTCAGCGGTAGAGCGCTCACCTAGCATGTGTGAGGCCCTGGGTTAGATTGTCAGCACCACATAAAAATAAATAAATAAGTAAGTAATTGTATCCAACTACAACTAAAAAATAAAAAATATTTTAAAAAATGAAATAATCAAAACAGGCACAGTGGCACATGCCCATAATTCCAGCAACTTGGGAGGTTGAGGCAGGAAGATCACAAGTTCAAGGCCACCCTCAGCAACTTAGCAAGACCCTCTGCAACTTAACTGAGACCTCTGTCACCTCAGATCAAGACCAACTTAAGTGGTCAATTACTTCTATCACTATAACCTCTTTGTGTAGTCTCATCACAAAGTTAAACATCTATCTAGCTCTATTAATGCCATTAGATATTTTTATATAAATCTTTGCCTTATACCAGAGAAAGTTTGCAATTGACATTTTTAACAATAGTATATTACAAAGCAATCTGTAAAATAATTTTCATAAATGAAGTAAAATTTCTGTTTAGCAGAAATAGATAAAAATCTTATTTCTGTCTTCTGTTGTGTGTCTAACTTTTAAAATTAAAAAAGCATACAGTTTTTAGAATCTGTTCATTTTTTTTCCTGCCTCATTTCTGGATATTTTGTCCCCTAAGATTCTTTCTTCTTTGACACTAAAGTTTCCCTCTGAGATGAGAAAATTTTATTCTTAGTCATACTACTTATGGATCTGTTTTGATTTTTCAGACCCATCGGCCATGATATTAAAAGAGGGGAATGCGTTTTGGCCAAAGGAACCCACATGGGCCCTTCAGAGATTGGTCTTCTAGCAACTGTAGGTGTCACAGAAGTTGAAGTTAATAAATTTCCAGTGGTTGCAGTCATGTCAACAGGAAATGAGGTAAAAAAAATTATTTTTATATATATATATATATGTGTGTGTGTGTATTTTATTTATATATATATATATAATATATTTATTTTATTTATATACATATTTTTTATATTATGGGAGGGTTTTCAAGGCCATTTCTGACACCTGTCCTGTGTTATAAATAGAACACTGTAGATCATGTATCTTACCAGTGACATCACATTCTGGTAAGAGGGAAATAAGAAGTTGGCCTTAGGATAATTTGGGTAAAGATAAGAAGAAAGCACTAGTAATTACAGGTTAAGAAATATTTCCTTCCATTTATTAGAATGAAATATTGCAACCAATGGCATTTCCACATATTCAGTACACATAAACAAAGAATGTTAGCTGCAAGCTATAGATACCAAACTGTGCATACTCAGTACTTAAGTCTATTAAGACAATGACTTGTGTCTATCCTTTTACTGAAATGATAGGCTACCTCTGTGTGGGAAATAAATCAATGAATTAGAATACTGTGGCTAACCGGTTTTCTTGTTAAAGTTCCATGTAATCTTTGATCACCAATAGGAGTTTGATTATACTGTTTATTTGTTTTTCTCTATTGATAGCATCTCTAGCAGCATGCTTCTCATAATGGACCAAAATTTTAAAATCGCTAACTTTATTCTGAAAGTAGCCCTTTATTACAATTATTTTTAAATTCTTGAAGTCATGGAAATGAAAATTTTTCAGGTCTCTCTATGACCCTTATAGTTCTTTTGGTTAGGGCAAAAGAAAGAATACAATCTTTGATTTTACTAATGGAGACCTAAATCAACATTCCAAATTTGATTATTCCCCAAATAGTTGCACTAGTTATTCCCTAAAACTATTGATTGATCCAAAATAAACATTGTTTTCATTTTAATCTGTATAGTTTTGACTTTGATCTCTAAAATCAACTAGCACTATATTTAACATAACATATATTTAACAGAAAGAATTTTGCTTCTAAATTCTGCAATCTCTGGTTCCATATTGCTCGACATTTCTCCCCCAGTCTTATTCAAAATTAGCTATTATTATGACTCTCCATGACCATGTAGTTTAGTTCAATAAATGTTTACTGGATACTTTTATACCAGGCACTACACTGGAAATTGGTGATTAAAGAGATAAATAAAGCATAGTGTAGTCTCTTCTGAATGCTTGAGATCCTCAGATACCCAGAAAACAATAACAGGAAAAAAAATGTATTTATTTTTGGGGAGACCAAAAAAGTTTTGCACTTATTTATTAATGTGATAAGACTACATAATTTTGCTAGTCACAGTGCAAGCTCCCCTAAAGTATTGGTCTTGATTTCCCTTGATATGTATGATCTACTTCTCAAATCCAATGTGATATATTGGTGAGCAGGACAATTGCTTAAGGCAACATAAGAACATTTTACAAGTTGTCTAAGTAACCAGGTATCATGGTACAACATCTGTAATTTCAGCTATTCAGGAGTTTGAGGCAGGAGGATCACAAGTTCAAGGCCAGCCTCTACAACTTAGTGAGATGTTGGCTCAAGATTTAAAAAAACAAACAAACAAAAAAAAAACATTAGGAATGTACCTCAGAGGTGTAACCCTCTTTGTTTCAAAAGCTAAGAGAAAAAAGCTGTGCATTTTTGGAACCTGCCCAATATACTGTAAATGTATAACCTTGTTGAGAATGAAGAATTATTTCAAAATTAGGGAGATAAACTTATCAATTCTAATACAGAGTATCCTATTTAGATATTTATTGATTTCAACAAACTATACATATTGAAAGTTTTCCAAGGAATCTTCATACTGCTTTCCATATTGGTTGCATCAATTTGCAGTCCTAAGAGCAACCTATGAGTATGTCTTTTTCCCTGCATCCTTGCCAACACTTACTGTTCTTTGTATTCTTTATTTTTAATATTTATTTTTTAGAAGTAGTTGGACACAATACCTTTATTTATTTATTTTATGTGGCACTGAGGAGCAAACCCAGGGCCTCGCACATGCTAGACGAGCGCTGTACCACTGAACCACAATCCCAGCCCTCTTTGTATTCTTAATAGCTGCCATTCTGACTGTAGTGAGATGATATCTTAGAGTAGTTTTGATATACATTTCTCTGATTGCTAGCGATGATGAACATTTTTTCATATATTTGTTGATTGATTGTATATCCTCTTCTGAGAAGTTCTGTTCAGTTGCTTGGCCCATTTATTGATTGGGTTATTTGTTTGGGGGAGTTCTTTATACACCCTAGAGATTAGGGTATATAAAGGCTTTTTGAATTCTTTATATACCCTAGAGATTAGTGCTCTATCTGATGTGTGAGGGGTAAAAATTTGCTCCCAAGATGTAGGCTCTCTATTCACCTCACTGATTATTTATTTTGCTGAGAAGAACCTTTTTAGTTTGAGTCCATCTCATTTATTAATTCTTGATTTTAATTCTTGTGTTATAGGACTCTTATTAAGGAAATTGGGACCTAATCTGACATGATAGAGATTTGGGCCTACTTTTTCTTCAATTAGGCACAAGGTTTCTGGTTTAATTCCTAGGTCCTTGATCCACTTTGAGTTGAATTTTGTGCATGGTGAGAGATAGGAGTTTAATTTTATTTTGTTGCATATGGATTTCCAGGTTTCACAGCATCATTTGTTGAAGAGGCTATCTTTTCTCCAATATAAGTTTTTGGCACCTTTGTCTAATATAACACAATTGTAATTTTGTGGGTTAGTCTCAGTGTCCTCTTTGCTGTACCACTGGTCTACAGGTCTGTTTTGGTGTCAATACCATGCTGTTTTTGTTACTATTGCTCTGCACTATAGTTTAAGGTCTGGTATAGTGGTGCCACCTGCTTTACTCTTCTTGCTAAGGATTGCTTTAGCTATTCTGGGTCTCTTATTTTTCCAGATGAATTTCATGATTGCTTTTTCTATTTCTGTGAGGAATGCCATTGGGATTTTGATTGGAATTGCATTAAATCTGTATATTGCTTTTGGTAGTATGGTTATTTTGATAATATTAATTCCGCCTATCCACGAGCAAGGTAGATCTTTCCATCTTCTACGATCTTCTTTGATTTCTTTCATTAGGGTTCTGTAGTTTTCATTGTATAGGTCTTTCACCTTTTTCATTAAGTTGATTCCCAAGGTGTTTTTTTGGTTTTTTGGTTTTGTTTTGTTTTTTTGTTTTGTTTTTTTAGGCTCTTGTAAATGGGATAGTTTTCCTCATTTCTCTGTCAGAGGATTTGTCACTGATTAGAAATGCCTTTGATTTATGGGTGTTGATTTTATAAATCCTGCTACTTTGCCTAATTCATTTACTAGTTCTAGGAGTTTTCTGGTAGAAATTTTGAGTCTTCTAGGTATAGAATCATATCATCATCAACTGGTGTTAATTGGAGTTCTTTTCCTATCTGTATCTCTTTAATTTCTTTTGTCTAATTGCTCTGGCCAGTGTTTCAAGAACTATGTTAAATGGAAGTGGTGAAAGAGGGTATCCCTGACTTGTCCCAGTTTTTAGAGGGAATGCCTTCAATTTTTCTTCATTTAGAATGATGTTGGCCTGAGGTTTAGCATAGATAGCCTTTACGATGCCTAGATATGTTCCTGTTACCCTTAGATTTTCTAGTGTTTTGAACATGACAGGGTGCTGTATTTTGTCAAATGCTCTTTCTGCATCTATTGAGATGATCATATGATTCTTATCTTTAAGTCTATTGATGTGATGAATTACATTTATTGGTTTCCATATGTTGGACCAATCTTGCATCCCTGGGATGAACCCATTTGATCATGCTGCGCTCTCTTTTTGATGTTTTTATATTTGATTTGCCAGAATTTTATTGAGAATTTTTACATCTATGTTCATTAGAGATATTGGTCTGATGTTTTCTTTCTTTGTTGTGCCTTTACCTGGTTTTGGAATCAGGGTGATATTGGCCTCATAAAATGAGTTTGGAAATGCTCCCTCTTTTTCTATTTCACGAAATAATTTCACAAAATAATTTATAGAGTACTGGTATTAGTTCTTCTTTGTAGGTCTTATAGAATTCAACTGTGTATCCATCTAGTCCTGGGCTTTTCTTTTCTTGGTTGCTAGGCTTCTGTTGGCATCTTCTATTTCCTTACTTGAAATTGATCTGTTTAAATTGTATATATCATCCTGATTCAATTTGGGCGACTCATATGCCTCTAGAAATTTGTCAATCTCTTCAATATTCTCTATTTTATTGGAGTACAAGTTTTCAAAATAATTTTTAATTATCTTCTGCATTTCTGTTGTGATATTACCTTTTTCATCATATATGTTAATAATTTGAGTTTTCTCTCTCCTCTCTTCATATTGTAGCTAAGTGTCTGTCAATTTCATTTATTTCTTCAAAGAACCAGCTTTTTGTTTTGTCAGTTTTTCAATTGTTTATTTTGTTTCAATTTCATTGATTTCTGCTATGAGTTTAATTATTTCCTGTTTTCTACTGCTTTAGGTATTGATTTGTTCTTCTTTTTCTAGGGCTTTGAGATGTAATGTTAGGTCATTCCTTTGTTGATTTTTTTCATCTTTTAAGGAATGAACTCCATGCAATGAACTTTCCTCTTTGTACTGCCTTCATAATGTCCCAAAGATTTCGATATGTTGTGTCAGTGTTCTCATTTGCCCCTAAGAATTTTTTAATCTCCTCCTTGATGTCTTTTGCAACCCATTGTTCATTCAGTAGCAAATTATTTAGTCTCCAGGTATTGGAGTAATTTTTATTTTTTATTTTGTCATTGATTTTTAATTTCATTCCATTATGATCTGATAAAATGCAATGTAGTATCTCTACTTTTTTGTATTTTCTAAGAGTTGTTTCATGGCATATTATATGGTCTATTTTAGAGAAGGGTCCATGTGCTGCTGAAAAACAGTTTATTCACTTGTTGAAGGATGAAATATTCTATATCTGCCAGTTTAGTCTAAGTTATTGATTATATTATTGAGTTCTATAGTCTGTTTGTTCAGCTTTTGTTTGGAAGATCTATCTATTGGTGATACAAGTGTGTTGAAGTCACCCAAGATTATTGTGTTGTGGTCAATTTGACTCTTGAACTTGAGAAGAATTTGTTTGATGAACATACATGCTCCATTGTTTTGGGCATATATATTTATAATTGTTATGTCTTATTGGTGTATGGTTGAGCAGTATGAAATGTTCTTCTTTATTCCTTTTGATTAACTTTAGCTTGAAATCTACTTTATTTGTTACAAGGATGGAAATCCCTGCTTGCTTCCACAGTCCAGTCTATGTGAGTGGTATGATTTTTTCCCAACCTTTTACATTCAGTCTGTGTGTGTCTTTTCCTATCAGATGAGTCTCTGGAGGAAGCATATTGTTGGTTCTTTTTTTTTTTTTTATCCAGTCAACTAACTTATATCTTTTGATGGGTGAGTTTAGGCCATTAACATTCAGGGTTATGATTGAGACATGATTTGTATTCCTAGCCATTTTTATTTATTTTTGTTATTTAACTTGACTTGGTTTCTCCTTTGTTTAGTTTTTCCTTTAGTGTAATACCTCCCTCTGCTGATTTTCATTGTTGTTTTTCATTTCCTATTTATAGAATATTTTGCCAAGGATGTTTTGTAGTGCCAATTTTCTAGCTATAAATTCTTTTAACCTTTGTTTATCATGCAAGATTTTTATTTCATCATCAAATGTAAAGCTTAATTTTGCTAGATACAAGATTCTTGCTTGGCATCCATTTTCTTTCAGAGCTTGATATATGTTGTTCTAGGATCTGTTGTGATTTTGTTTATTTGAAGCTTCTTGAATTTGTTTTTCAATTCATTCTTCATATTTGGAAAGTTTTCTGATATTATTTCATTGAATAGATTGTTCATTCCTTTGGTTTGGAACTCTATGCCTTCCTCTATCCCAATAACTATTAAATTTCTCTTTTTATGCTCTCCCATATTTATTGAATATTCTGATCATGGTTTCTTACCATTTTCACTGATGGTCTACATTCTTTTCAAGATTATATATTTTGTCTTCACGGTCTGAGGTCCTGTCTTCCATGTGATCTACTCTGTTGGTGATGCTTTCAATTGAACTTTTAGTTTGGTTTATCATTTCTTTCATTTCAAGGATTTATGTTTGGTTTTGTTTTTAGAACCTCTATCTCCCTATTGAAGTAATCTTTTGCTTCCTGTAAATGTTTACGTAGCTCTTTATCAAAATTATCTTTTGCTGCCTGTATTTGCTCTCTTATAGCATCCTTTAATTCACAGAACATTTAATTCTGAACTCCTTCTCTGTCATTTCTTCCACTGTGCTAGCCATGGATTCTAATAATGTGGTATTTTGATTTGTTTGGGGCACTTTCTTCCCTTGTCTTTCCTGTTGTTCATGTGTCTTCCCTTCTAGCACTGTGGGTCCATGGCATTATTGTTTTTTAACCTATAGGCTTGTAGTGCTCCTGTAAGGTTCCAATACCTCTCAGATTCCAATATAAACAATATACCACCTATAAACAATTCATTGCTATTAAGACATTTACAGTTTGGTCACAAAGTACAGAAATGTTGAATTCGATTATTATCTATAATATAATCAGGTTTGTAAAAGGGTTTATAGTTTCTGATGGTGGACAATGAACTGGGAGTGAGGCACAGGATGATATGCTGAGGAGGCAGGATGTGAGGATATAGAGTCAGTACATCTTAGAAAGTGTGAAAGAGAAATCTAGTGAAGAAGGTTAGTAGCAAGAGAATAGACAGGAAGTAATTTGGGGTAGACAAGTATGTGAGAAGATAGTAGAGTACATTTAAAAAAAACATATGTTTTAAGAAAAATAAAGGATGTTAAAATAGTAAAATTTGAAGGAAAAAAAGTCATATACAACATAACTATAATATACTATTCAGATGTCTCAGTCCTGAAAATTATAATTCATGCAAAGTACTTGGTTCCACATATGTTGGGGATGTGAGGGCAAGAGAATAGAGGGGGAGAAGAAACAGAATAAAAAAAAATCTTGAAGGAAGAAACCAAGATTGTTAATTGTTTTGGTTGGAGATTAGTATCTTTCCTGCCTCCCTTTTCATCCAATATGTGGGGTTTTCTGTTGTTAGCTGATATCTCTGCCCTCAAGATGGTGAAGGTAACCAGAGTGGGAAGGCTAGTCCTGGTGCAGGGCATTGGAAGTGAGGTTTGGCACCCGCCAGTCCCTGAAGAAAGACTGCACCTCAAGGGTCTCTTTTGGGGTTGGGTTGCATGACTTGAGCGCCCATTCTATCTCCCTAACTTGCCTGAAGATTTCCCAGTTCCCGAACTCTCTGTTAGTCTCCAAACTGTTACACCCTCCCCTTCTAGGGACCTCTCTCACCAGGGCTCCCATAGGCAGCACCCTGGTCATACTGTGCACCTGTCCCACTGAAAGCTGTTTTGTGTTGGGCAGTTACTGTGCTGGGCTACCGGCCGCTGGGGAGAGGGCGAAGTTGGAAACCCAGTATCTGGCCAGCTGGAGTTCCAATCTGGGATCTGCCCCCACTGAAGATGGTGAGGAGGGTGACCCAAGATGGAGGCGGGCCACTTCCAGCACCAGGGTGTCAGGTCATGTGGGGGAGCCGGGCAGTGGCATTGTGCAATGTTTTCAGAGATGAGTTCTGTGGCATGCAGTGTTGTGTCTTTTAGTTGTCTTCAGAGCTTTTTTTGTTTTTTTGGTTTTTTTTGTTTTCTTGTTTGTTTGTTTTGGTACTGGGGATTGAACTCAAGGGTACTCAACCACTGACCCACATCTCCTGCCCTATTTTGTATTTTATTTAGAGACAGGGTTTTACTGAGTTGCTTAGTGCCTTGCCATTGCTGAGGCTGGCTTTGAACTTGCAATCCTCCTGTCTCAGCCTAGCCATTGGGATTACAGGAAACTGACAGCCAATATGTCTGACTGTAGTTTCCTGTTTTAACACTATTCTAAAAATGTTACCACTGGGGGATACTGGGTGAAGGGTATAGAGGACCTCTCTGTATTTTTTTTAACTTCCTGTGAATCTATAACTATTTTAAAGTAAAAAAAAAAACTTTTAAAAGAAATACATAAAGATATATAATATGTATATGAAACAAAAAATATCTAATGATAGTTTATTAGTATTAGTATACACAAAGTTCTAGAAAAATATAACTGTATGAGATAAAATTTTTAATACTGGTTTTCATGAAAGAGGTGACTCTTGAGCCTTTGGTATAGTATTTAAATAGTATAAAATATTGCCATGGATTGGCTGACTGGCAGATAGCAGAGAGTAAAGTTAAAGAGGAAAAAATAATGAAATTGGTGTTTGAGAAAAATAACCTCAGTAACTCTGCATCACTGAGGTATTGTACAGTCATGTCAAAACTTCATACAAAGACTCCCTGCAGAACGTATTAATTAGTTTTTTTAAGCATCTATTAAATTTTCAGAAAGGAAGGGCAGAACTTTGACTCAATCTCAGTAGTATCTCTAAAAGGAAAATTACAACAGGTATGTATACCATTTAGGTTATGGTAGTTGGTCATAAGGAAATTAAGGCTCGGGAAGAGCTGGATGAGGTTTGGTCAGAATTTATAATCTGGAAAAGTTACTAGAGTAGTCAGTTTTATCTGTATAACATATTGATCTATGTGAAGTTACTATTAAATCAAATTGTTCATGCTTTTCCTTCTAGAACATATGGTCTGAAGGAGCTAGTATTAAAACAATTAAAGCTAAGATGGTTTGCATTCCATGTCATGATATGGTGTAATTTGTCTGTTTTGAAAGTTAAGTATAGTTTTGCAAGTTGTTAATTTCTGCTTCATTTTCAGTTCCTTCACTTCTGGTCACTTTTCATGCCAAATTATACTGTTATCTTTTGGAGATTCGAGTCAATCAAGATTGACTTGTATTACTTTTTATAAACTGTGATTGTGTTTTAGGTGTTCTGTGGTTACTTTTATCTCTACAAGCACCATGCCTTCATATTCTCTTTACTGCATGATAATTTATTGTACCTATATGGCTCAACAACAGATAAGGCTCTATAGACTACACATTTGACCATTGCCATATGAACACAAAGTAAAACAAGATTATCACTAAAGTTTGCAAATATCTTAGCATCCCTCCTTTTATAAGGAGAAAGGAGCTAATTTTTGTATTATTTACTAGCCACCCAAGAAACAAATACAGATGGAGCTTAAAAGACATCTTAACAGTTTTATTATTCTGCATTTGGGAAAAGTAAAATCTAGAAGAGTTGTCAGAAGCAAGATAGTAACATGTCATAAATAAAGACAAAAAACACTTACAGAGGTTGGGGATATAACTTAGTGGTCAGGAGCTTACCTAGCATGCACAAGGCCCTGGGTTTGACCCTCAGTACTATTTTTTTAAAAAGAACAATATTTTTTAAAACCAGCAAAAAGTAACTGTATTAGAAATTTATATTTAAAATAGTTCAAGAGCATCTCAAAAACCAAGAGAATTAACAGACTGTGTTTGGCTATAAAAAGGGACCTTTGTTATTTGGGCACAAAATAACCTTGATCATTTTTGACAAAACAAATCAAATTTCAGTAACAATTTGCAGAATGTATAAGGCCTTTTTTCTTATGAATAAATACATCATGTAACTGTTAATAATTTTAACACATTGTCTTAGTTCATTTATGCTATTTTAATAAAATATAAATTAAGTAGTTTATAAACAACAGAAATTTGTTTCTCACAGTTCTGGATGCTAAAAATTCCAAGATCAGAGCACTTTCTCACTGCATCTTCACATGGTAGAGGGGCAAGCAAGCTTCCATGGGCCTATTTTAAAGGAACTCTGACAGAATTCAGTCACCTTCTCAAAAACGCTTGCCTTCTGTTACCATCACTCCAGGGTTAGGATTTCAACATTTGCATTTGGGGGGACACAAATATTCAGATCATGACACATATATTGTTCTTAATGTAAATTTATTTTACATAATTGTGTTAGTCTGCTTTGCAATGCTGTTACCAAAATACCCAACAAAAACAACAGAAAGGAGAGCAAGGTTTATTTTGGCTCATGGTTTCATAGGTTTAGTCCATTGTCCACTAAGTCCATTGCTGTGGGCCCAAGGTGGGAGGAACATCATGGCAGAAGGGCATGGAACAATTCTGTTCACTTCATAGCATTCAGGAAGCAGAAGGGTAAAGGAGGGGTCACAAGGAAGATGAACACTTCCAGGGCATATCCCCAGTGACCCACCTCCTATACCCACGCCCCGCCTGTTTACATTTACCATCCAGTTAGTCCATTCAAATTAGGATGGAATGATTAGGTTACAGTTCTCATAATCCAATCATTTCACCTGAATATTTATACATTAGCACAGGAGCTTTAGGGGGATACCTCATATCCAAATTATAACAGTGGTTATTATTCCCCAGAAAATAAATGTCATTTCCCCTCAGAACTTTTTATGTTTGTTGTGTAATGCCCCCACAGATTTATTCTTTATTATTTTTCTTCATATTCTGGCACAATCACATAATTTTTACTTAAAAATTATTCTTTTTTAATAGGTAAACATAAAACCTATTAGTTATCTCACATAAGCATTCTTCTACCTTCATATATCCTTTTAAACCTGTTAGTGATGATTACTGTATAATATATTAAGAAGAGCTCTGGAACATTAAACATTATATTGTCCACATATCCAAGAGTATTATCATTTTCTCTAATCAATGTTAATTTAAGGTCTTAGAGTTAACTAAGGATCTGACTAAAATTTAAATTCATAAAAAAACTTATGATTTTAGAAGCATTATAAGAATTCATCTTAGGCTAGATATGTAACTCTGTGTAACTCATGGTAGAGCACTCATCTAGCATTCATAAGGCCCTAGATTCACTGCAAAAAAAAAAAAATTCTTTTCAGAGTCATTCCATATCATTATTCAATTTAGATAAACATAAATTTTGCTATTTTCTAGCAAAACCACTAAAGGAATTTAAATTATTCAAATTAGGATTTTTGTTTTTTGTTTTTTTTTTTAAAGAAAGAGTGAGAGAGAGGAGAGAGAGGGAAGAGAGAATTTTTTTTAATATTTATTTTTTAGCATTTGGCGCACACATCTTTGTCTGTATGTGGTGCTGAGGATCGAACCCGGGCCGCAAGCATGCCAGGCATGGCGCGCTACCGCTTGAGCCACATCCCCAGCCCAAATTAGGATTTTTGTGTGGAAAATAAACCCAAGGCTTTCATAATTAGAATATTCTTCTAATATAATTTTCTTACGTGGTCAAAAGTTAGGAAGAAAACAACACAATTTTTAAACCAAAACTATTAATCTGTCTAAAGAATCATTGATGGTGCATGCCTGTAATACCAGCAACTCAGGAGGCTAAGGCAGAAGAATCACAACTTTAGGGCCAGCCGGGACAACTTAGCAAGACCCTGTCTCAAAAATAAAATAAAAAGATCTAGAGATGTGGCTCAGTAGTAGAGCTCCCCTGGGTTCAATCCCCACTACCCAGCCTCAAAAAGGAAAAAATCAAAATAAGTTTTAAAATAATAAATAATTAAAAAATTATCAAATCATCTTAATAGAAACATTATATACATTTGTCTAATATAATTTGTAAATCTATATTTATAAAACAAATTCTCTTTTTCTCTCTGGGTGTTTGTTGCAGTGCAAGTCTCAAACCCAGGGCCTCATGCATGCTAGAGAAGTGGTCTATTTCTGAGCAATTCCACAGCTCTGTATAAACCAAAATTTTTGACACTCCTTAAATCATATCTAAAATCTCTGAATGTTCCTCTTTATCTTATAACCAAGTAACTGAGGCAATTGTCATGGTTCTCAGTTAAAACTTTTTTTCCCAGAGTGTAACTAAAAGCTATTTGGAATAGTAATGTGCTCCATCAGACTTTATAATGTGACTTTTCGTGTGTGTGTGTGTGTGTGTGTGTGTGTGTGTGAGAGAGAGAGAGAGAGAGAGAGAGAGAGAGAGAGAGACAGATATCAATCTGTTTATCTGGACAATCTCAGTATTTAAAGTTATGAACATCTGACCAGAATTGTTGATCAATTAATAAATTTTCCAGAAAAGGGAGAAAGAAAAGTGAGTATGTAAAGAGTTATTGACCACTCTAAAAAGTTTAATCATCCTCCCTTTGCAAAAAGAAGAAAAGTGTTAGATGCAAGCAAACCCATTTCAATACATGAAAAAAGAGAAAGTGACCAACCAGTTCAGGTACTGTCTTTAGGCCCTTGCTGTCAAGCCTGTGGGATTAAATCTCTGAATAACAGAAATTAAGGAGGAAGCCTGTTGTGTCCGCCGAAAACTAAAAAAATAAATAAATAAACATTAAAAAAATTTTCTCTCTCTCTCACACACACACACACACACACACTCTCTCTCTCTTTAAAAATAAATAAATAAATTAAATGATTTCTCTATCAATGTATTAGCTAACACTACAACCATAAGACAAATTCTTCAAGAGGGTTTAACAAAAGAACTTTTGCTTTTTCGGTAGAATTTCATTTTCAAGTTTATATAATAATTTTTAAAAGTGCTAATCATAAAATACCCAGAATAATACCCCCCTTTTTTTCTGAAAGTACTTTTAATAATAATAATTGTGTCAAAACTACTCCAAAATGGCCACTGCAATTGCAAGTTTTCCTTGATGCAGTTATGCATTTTAGAAAGATAAATGCAAGAAAGAAAAAACAGAAGCCAAAGTCATTCCAGGATGGTAACACAAGTTTATGATGAATCTATCAATGTATTAGCTAACACTAAAACCATTGAATGTTAACCGTAAAAATTAACAGGCCAGGATTGGTAAGAGAAGCTCTTTCCCAAAGCTGTCTCTCAAACATAGACAAAATTTTTAAATTCTTGTAGACACAGTGTAGCCATTTTATATAGGATTGTTAGTATCAAATCAATGCTTTAGCAGATCTCCACCAATGAAAACCAAAAATACTACAAATCTAATCAAATAACTAAAAAGTCCTGAGAATTATTCTTACAACCAATAAAATAAATATCATCTACCTTTCGAAGCTCAACAAAAAGAATCATAACTCAAGATAAGCTCTAGACTTACTCCTTCATCATAAACAAAGATCCCCCAAGCAGAGTCTCAGAGAATTCAGTGAAGTGCAATGTAACCAATATGAGAATACCAATGGCGAGGGTTCTTGCTTAAATTGGTAAGACCTTCATAACTATCCTAGTCCTAATACAAAGGCCACCAGAAACCTGATAATCAAAACAAGCTGAATATATTAAAGTTTCTGAGCAAGAGAGGATATCACCTTGTCAGTGTAAGAGAAGAACCTACCCTTCTGAATTTTTAGCTGGGACCCCCATAACAGGAAGCAGATTAATAAGAGAAAAACAAATTTATTACCATGTATACCTCATGTATGTATACATGGCCAATACCCAAGGTAAAGTGAGTAATTCTCAAAGACATGGTTATAAGTCTGGCTTGTACTGCATCTTTAACATTGAACAATTATCTTAAACTTTTAGTGACAAGACAGCAGATATATGGGAAACTAATGATAGATAAAAGCTAATAAAAGTTTGTTCTGTAGATACCTCTAATTCCATCTTCAGACCAATAAGTTTGTCCTTCCTTGTGGAGAGGAAAGGAGGGACACATTTGGAAATTTATGTCCTATTTTTTGTAAATAAGGGGAAAGCAGAGAGCTTTTCTTGTATCTGTTTCTTCTCAAATGCTGTCAGCTCAAATATCATCCTTATACCAAATTGGTATATTTTGGAGTGGCATATTCCACTGCCCTTCAACAGATCTCAGTAGTGTCTCAAAATGAGGAAGTTACAGAAAGGTACTTAAACATTTTGGAGAACTAGGGTTGATTATGGGCTGGTTTTAAGGCATAAGATAATAAGTAAGGTCCATGAGTTAGAATTTGTAAAGTAAGTGACTTGCTGGAACAATTAGTCTTATCTTTGGAGCACTTAAGTCCATGTGAAGTTACTCTTAATCAATTTGTTCTTGGTTCTATGTCAGAGGATATAGATCTGAACAAACTTATGTTTAAAAAATTTATCTTAAGATAGTTTGAGTTACGTGTCATAGTTTGGTACAAACATCTGTTATGCAAGTAACAGTTTTGCAAGTTGATGTCTGATTTATTTCTCAAAAGGAAAGCATTTGTAAGTAAGGCAGCCAATTATAAGGCTTTCACAAAAATTCATACATAATATAATGAATGCTTGGAACAGTGGACTTAGGCTGTTACTGTGGAATTTGGAGGAATGAAAAATGTAGGGATAAGGAGGAAATAGATTAGAATCTTAATAATCAAGGCCTTTGGGAAGAAAGTAGACTATAAAAAGAGGAAAGGGTTCAAAATTGAATATTTGAAAGCTGGGAAGATAATGGCACCAGTTACAATGCCAAAAAAAAAAAAGGAAATTGAAATTTAATATGTTGTAGATAGAAAATGGAAATGTTGAGGGATTTTTGTTTTTGTTTTCTTTTTCTTTCTCTTTTGTATTTTAACTATAATAAATGTTAGGTATCATTTCCAAAATGACTAGAAGTATAAGAGAAAATAAGTTTTAGTTATAAACAGGAAAGTTATGAGTTTTTCCTAGTATATTTAGCTTTAGAATCTTCTATTTAATTCTTTGTGTTTTCTTTAAAAATAACTTAAAATATACTGTAAATTCCACACCCTCATTTAACCAACTATTATTAGGTGAACTTTTCAGACATATAACTCATCCTCTAATGATCTCTAATTCTTCTGTTATTTCTGGAACTGCAACAAAATGAGAAATGAATATGAATGCAAAGAAAACAGCCCAATATCGAGAGAATCTTACTTAATTGGTAATAAGTACCCTGTTGTGAGGGAAAGGGAAAAAAATGTAACCATACAAGTTAAAGAGCTATAAGCCTTGACTTTTTAAAATTAGAGTGACTTCAATAATATGTTAACTAAGATCATAAAATTAATCAATATTAGCGTAACAACTTTTCAAGCACTGCCTACCCATGACCAAGGATGAAAGTGGGCTGCAGTGTCACAAAGCATGTGATTAAGGTAAATCAGTATAGTTTTTAAAGGGGAGAATTTCAGGTGATTCTACCTGAGATATTCATAGTTTTTCTTTAATCTATATAAGGGGACAGGTGACTGAAAAGCTACTTTTGCAACATAAAGCCAGAAGTCTGACCCCATAGTATCACTGAGTCAGAATAAAGATGAAAGGGGCTTGCAGTTACTGTTTAAGAGAACTGATATATGAAGCCCTAGGTATTGGCCGTATGACTATCTTAAGTTTCTGGGGTGTGTAGGCTTGCCTTCGACCTCCTAAATAAATATTTCAAATTTTCTCACTTCAGAGAAGTACTTTTTAGGCTGGAGATGCAGCTTAACAGTAGAGTACATGCTTAGGTAAGGCCCTGGGTTTAATTCTCCACATCACAAAAAGAAAAACAATACTTTTTTTAAACCTTGTGACATTTCTGAAATTAAAGTGTCTTTTTTAATTGGTTGTTTTTAGTTATATACAACACTAGGATATACCCTGATATTATCACAAAAGCATGGAACACAACCTGCTCCAATTCAGTCCCCAGCACTCCCTCATCTGCCACTGCTCCATCCCATTCCCCTTCCTCCACTCCATTGATTGATCTCTCTTCAATCTATTTACATTTTTAAAATACATACTTTTAAAAAAATTACTGTCCTTTGGATACACCTGATTCTGGGACCCACCATGCCACATCCACTCTTGCACATATGAAAATTTGGTCAAATTCATTCCACTGTTCTTCCCTTTTCCTGTCCCTTTTTCGTCCTCCTCAATCCCCTACTCTACTGATCTTTGCCTACTCTACTGATCTTTCCTCTATTTTGATAAAATTCCCTCTCCCCTTTCTCTCCCTTTCTCTCCCCCCCTCTCTCCCCCTTTTTTACCCTACCACTCTTTATTTTGATGTACCTTCCGCATATCAGAGAAAACATTCAACCTTTCTGAAGTCAAAGTGTATTTTACACCTAATGTTAAAGTTTTGTTTTGTGTGTGTCTCTGCGTTAAGGACTCCCTTTCTTAAGTATTTTATAATCTAATAGTCTATGTTCACATTGTAAACTAATTCCATGTGTATGAGCATCTAAGAATAACAGTATAAGAACAACTAGGAAGAAAATAGAAGCCCTTTCAACATCATATATCATAAAGAAGGAAAAAGAAACACATTTATTGTATATTTATCTGCAAAAAACTGAGTACTCATTATCTCAGTGCTAAGAAGTACCATGAAGGTAGTTGTTATAATTATTTTACAAATAGAAAATTAAGAAAAAAGAGTTTGGGTCTGAATCCAAAGCTCCTCCTATTATATGCTCTATCTTATTGGAACTTCATACTATAGAATAGCATTTTCTGATTTTCTGCAAGACATACTAATAATAGATATTAAATATCTAAAGATCAACTAAATTCAGAGTAACAGAATTATGAATGTGAGCTAAGTATTACTTAAGTTTGTCTCAGAGACGATATATCTGCCTCCTTTAGAAAGGTCTAATTTCTTTATTACTGTTGATCCCACTTCAGAAAAAAGAAAAAAATTTTGAAAAAAATGATCATTCTCTTCAAACTTTAGAATATAATGTCACACATTCTCTACTTCAGATGTTCTCATTGAGAGATATGTTGGAAAATAATTTTGGGAGGACAAAAGATCATTGTTTTTTGTTTTTGTTTTTGGACCAATTACTAGGAAGGCCCAGTATCTCCAAAACATTATTGTCAAATTGTAGCCAAAGATGGTGTGATATTTGATCTGCTGTTCAACACAGTGGAAATCTCTGTTGTTGCAGTTTTTGTTGTTGTTGTTGTTGTTTTAAATTCTTTAAGAACATTTTCTCATTCTCCTTTACTTGAATATTTTTCCAAAGATCCTTTGAGCGTATGATGCCAGATACTGTTATAGGTGTTAGGAGTGCCGAACTATGCTTAGTATATCTGGGGCTCTTGTTTTGTTTGGTTCTGTTTATTTTTCCATTAGAAATAGGCAACGTTATTCTAAGAAAATAATTAGTGGTGGTTTTTTTTTTTTTTTTGGTTTTTTTTTTGGCTTTTAGCTGCTAAATCCTGAAGATGACCTCTTACCAGGAAAGATTCGAGACAGCAATCGTTCAACCCTCCTAGCAACAATTCAGGAACATGGTTACCCCACAATCAACTTGGGAATTGTTGGAGACAAGTAAGTATTGTATTTTATTTTGAAAAGTTGTTATTGTTACTACAAATTTAACTTTAAAACACTAACTAGTTGGAATTGCTGCCAAAGAGAAAAATCTAATACCATAATTTTTCACTGATCACATTCTTCAGAGGCTAAAGAATTATAGAGGTGTTTATGTACTTTGAGAATAGACATTTTCTTAGAATGTTATTATAATATTTTACTTTGCTATGGATGTATTTGGTGTACAGAGATTTTTTTTTATAGTGTTTGCTTTATGCCAGGACCTGCCAACTGATCCAAGGCAGCTATAAAGTTTCATCTTACTGGTTCTTGCCATCACTCTAGAAAGTGGCTCAGAGTAGCAGGAATGAGTTTTTTAGAAAGAATAGGAAAAGTTAAAAGGGGATACTCCCAAGAGAGTAGATTCTTTCAGAGAAAAGAAGGATTGCATGCTCTTTCTTCTCTCCAATTTTATTAGGAATCCCAAGTAAGTTTCCAGAGTCTCACCCAGATCCATTCTCTGACTTTTGACTGACAATGGGATTGCATCAGAGTTTCAAGCCCCCACTGTCCATGGCAAAGATCCAAGACAACTCTGGGTCACATAAGCCCATGCATACAGGTTTTAACTGGAACCTATTCTGACATTTTTATAGTTAAGGGGAATTATCCTTTTGTCCCTGAGTTCTGGAATCTAGTCTGTATAGAGTCACAAAAGTCCCTCTCTTCAGGATAACTTATCAGCATTTCAGAGCTGCATTTCTCCTTCAGACAAATGTTTGGTAGCCCATGCCTGTGATCTCAGCAATTTAGCAAGGCCATAGCATCATATTGAGACCTTGTCTCAAAAATAAAAAAGGGCTGGAGATGTAGCTTAGCAGTAAAGCACCACTGGGTTCAATCTCCATTACCATAAATAAGCAAGCAAGCGTGAAGGAGTCAACAAAGAAGGTCCAGTTTATAGAATTATTCCTTTAACTTCATGTTCCCACTACTTGTGACTGTCTGTTACCTATCAGAACTACTAATGATAGTGTTATTCCTATTTACACTTTCACTGGTTTCAAGAAATACACAAAAAACACAGGTGAGAAGAGTAAGAGAGATGGTCAAATTTTTCATTATTAATTTTTTTAAATTTAAGTATAATAGCTTTCTAGGATTTTTATATTGAGTTTTGAATCCTTGAGTAACATAAGTTTCTCCCAACTCCACCTACTGAAAATACAAACGGAAGCAGAGTGACTATAATTGCCCATATTTAAGAGTATATTATGACGGATAATAGAGGCGGGTGCCAAAGCATGGTATGGGAGTAACCAGGAAGTGAGAGCTGAGACTGGAGGAGGATGGATCAAGCCCAGGCAACTGAGGGAAGGCTTGGGGAAACACCTGAATGTGTAGAATCCCAGTGCCGGGCACCCAGGGCCAAATCCACATCCCCCAACTTGGAGTACCCTGGAGGTTCCAATCCTGGGTATCCACCATATCCACCACCTGTCAATCCAGGTTTTCCTCCAGGGGTGTCCCCTTATCCTGTTCCACAACCAGGATATCCAGGACATCAACCTGACTCAGGTCACTATTCTCCTCCATACCCACCACCTGCCCCTGTTATGCCTCCTGTGAACCCCATGGCTCCTGGCATGGTAGGCCCAGGAATGATAATGGACAAGAAGATGCGGAAGAAAATGAAGAAAGCTCATAAAAAGATGCACAAACACCACAAGCATGGCAAGCATTTCTCCTCTTCCTCCTCTTCCAGCAGTGAAGTGATTCTGACTGAATACAGGGCCCGGACCCTCCCCTCAAGTCTCACCAGTTCTGCTGTCCCATCAAGCTCCAGCTGCCGTGTTGTACTGGGGGAATTTAGCCCTTGTGCCCCTCCATTCTGTCCCCACCTGAGCCTTACCCTGCTGTTCAGTCCTGACTGGCTAGGGAAAATGGGAAGAGAATTGCAATGGGCTACTAAAGGCAGCCTTATCACTGCTTAATAGATTTTACAGCTGAAAAGTTTAGCAGGGAAGCTGCTTTTTTGAAGATGGTAAATGAGCTAAATGCTGAAGACAAGTATAAGTTCTGTAAAATGTGATCTTTTAAAATTTCATTTTAAAAGGTGGGTTTGTAGAAATTTCACTATGATGAAAAACCTGTACATTTTTGTAATGATGGCACACTGGGGTGATTTAGTGGCAAATATATTTCCCAGCAGTCCTTTTATTGATTGTACTAACAGCAAGGCTGCTGGGAAGTAGAGTCCACTTGGCTGATGATCTCTGACTGCCCTTTTGTAAGCTAATCTCTACTCCTTAACTCAATTTGCTATCTCAGGTCCTACTCTCATTCTTCAACTCTGGGTCCAAATAAAACCATTTCTCCTGAAAAAAAAAAAAAAAAAGAGTATATTATCCCCACCTACCAAATTAATTCAGCCCTCTTGTAAATTTCCCAAATATTTCTATGACTCTTTAGTGGTATCTCACATGTGATCAAAAGCAAGTCTGCTTTCTGAGCATCCCACTACTAACACAACACTTATAATAATGTGTTATTATTAAATCTTTGCCATTTGTTATTTACCTGGATTTTTAGTTCTGAAGAAGTCCACCAGCCAACTGAGAACCCATACTGATGTAGCCAGTGTACAAGTTACGCAGTATCAAGGTCGGTAGTCTTAGGAAGATAGTAGAAAAGACCTACTACAAGGAAAGGGAATTAGTCTGTTCTTTTACATAAATTTCAAGCACCTAGAACTTATCCTGATGCAGACATAGCTTTAAAGAACACAAAAATCAACTTCTGAAAAGAGACAAGATGAATCTAAGAGTTTTAAAAGCACAGAAAGAAATAAGGCAAGCAGGCCCCAAACTGTAGAAAACAAACTCACTAGATTTAGTACAGTTGTTTTCCAACCAACCATGGTGCTAGCCCTGCCTCCAGTGCATTAATAAGCTCCAAGAAATATTCTAAGATAAAATAAGCTTTCTTTTTCTTCTTAGCCCTAAACTGCTCTGGACTATAATTCTGTCCATTCTTAATTCTATTGTTAGACTTTTGTTTTTTTTTTTTTAAATTACTGTATTATATTGACATTTTTCTATTAAGGCCAAACACCATTGAAAGGTTCTTATTTTGGTATGATAATATTTAATTGTGTGGAATCCAAACTGTTGATTTGTTATGAACATTTCCTAATAATTAATGTTGCTGTTATGTTTAACTCCAAGATGTACCTTCTATAGCCGTAAACAACAACAAACTATAAGCAGGTATAGACAATTCAAGAAATGTGCCAGTCTCTACTGTTTACCCTTTTATTTGATAGCAGTGCCTTATATCAAACTGAGAACAATTTTTTGGTTGTTTTTCTTTTTTAAGCAACATGCAAATTTAGGTTTGTTACTCTTAGAGGTCCAAGGTGAATGGTTTAGAATACAGAGGTAGAATGTGGGAGAAAAGATTTTATAACTATTTTAATGGAAATTTGCGCTAGAACTTTAGCAAAGAAAACAAGTACATTTCTCCTACAGCCTTTTGATATTCTGTGTAGGTTGGCTCTTCATTCTTTCTCATAGCCTTTTGCTAATGAATGCAAATGTTATATATAAGCTTCTGCAGGAATCTCTGCAGGAACACAAGCAGGGTCATAGGAGAAACTCTAATCTGTGTTTAAAGCAAGGAAGATAAATTACTCAAGAATGTCAGCAAGCACTAAACCCTGTCTAATAAGCTATCACACATATGGGTAGAGAGTGACAGTTCTCTTCTTGTCATATAAAAAGGATAGAATCTGGTTTTTAAATTCTATATGATTCAGTCTCTCAGTTCTTGGTCTTATCTAAACCTACCATAATTTTGACAATGTAAAGTAGAAGAGTAAGCCATTACATATTTAGATTAAGTTGGCCTAAAATTTGTCTTCATTTATTGGACCTTTTATCTAAGAAGAGGATAATTTATTAGTATAGTAAAATTATAGAAGTGGTACTTCAGATACCTGAGAGTTAACAACTATATTTGAAAAGCATTCATTTACAAATATTATGTGTATATTAAAATACATTCCCCAAATTATATTTTCACACACTATATGGAACATAATACTGTTGGGATTCCTAGTTCTTTTCTTTAAAAAGGCAAATCTTGGAATTCAGACATGTTAAATAACTTACTCAGCATTATACAGCTAGTTAGTGGCAGAGGTAGAAATGGAATCTAAATTTCTTGGGACTAACAGTCCACAATTCTCTGCTATCATCATGAAGCCAAGATATTATATGTCAGAAGAGTAGTAGCACTATGGGCTGGAGTGGTCAGAGGTTTTTATGAAGGTGCAGTTTTAGCTATGATTAGAATAATGAGTGAGATTTAGATGGGAAAAGATGAGGTGTTAATCCAAATAGGGAACACTGAATGATCAAAAATAGAGAAGTAGAACCAAATAAATATGGAGAAGAAGAAATAAGTATCTACTCAGATCAGTTCAAATGATTAGAACAGGAAGTTTTAGTAGAAGGATAATGCAGGTAAATATAGTAAAAATTTGAGACTTTGCAATCCAGGCAGAACTATCCAATTCTGTCAAATTTGAGGCTTTTTTTTTTAGCAAAAATGACATAATAAATGATTATTTTGGAAAGATAATTGAACTGAGATGCATCACATGAGCTATGATGAAGGGGACTGGAAATAAGACCAATACAATTTATTTATTCACTGTTTTTTCAGTCACCAGTAAGTACTGATTCCTCTGAGAATCATCTGGAGATCTTATTGAAAATGATGATTGTGATTCACAAATCTGTGATGGGTTAAGATTTTGCATTTCTAACAAGCTTCCAGTTGATACCAAACTGCTGATCCATTGATTGCAGGAAGAAGCAAAGATATAATAAATTCAATCATGTGTTTAACATGAATTCTAAGCCAACTCATATTGAAGATACGAAGTTGAAATAAATAAACATAGATCTTACCACTAAGAAATTATAGCCTAATAGTAAAAATATTTTAGAAAGTTCCCCAGTACTTAATATCATATTTGAAAGTAGAATTAAAAATAAAGAGATTAGCCAGGGCCTGGTGGGGCATGCCTGTAAACCTGACAGCTCAGGAAGCTGGGGCAGGAGGATCACAAGTTCAAAACCCGCCTCTACAACTTAGCAAGGCCTTGAGAAACTCTGCAAGACCCTGTCTCTAAATAAAATACAAGAAAAAGCTGGGGAGTGGCTCAGTGTTTAAGTGCCCCTGAGTTCAGTCCCCACCAATAAAAAAGAAAGATTAAATTAACAGAAATTGTGACTTTTACCACAGAATGATGTCAGCTTTGATTTATCTTCATCTGAATAACAATACTTTGTTGAAATGGTATCTATAAACACAAACTAAATGCCCACAAAACCAGCTATTAGGCCTCTTGCCACAATTTTATATCCCCCTCTAACAACATTCTTTCCCCATCTTTATTCTCCATTTGCAGTCTGTTTCTTTTGACTTTGAAATAATTCTTCCTATGCTTATTCCCTAAAAATAACTCTTCCCATGGCTCACCAATAATTTTCTGTCCTTCTGTTTCTTTATGCCAAGGACTCCCAAATCTTATGTCTCTACCCTGAATGTGAAACTAGTCAAGCACAGATATTCCAAATTGTCACAGATTTTTGTGAGTTTATATTCTTTCACTGGCCAACCCATTTCTAGCTACCTTGAATATGAGATCATAGATGTCCTAGTTTTCTTTTTCCTGTGACTGGTTCAGTAACCTACTAGCCTCCTTTTTGTCCTTCTAGGCAGCATGAGCTATTACAGGGGCAAGAGTCTAAGACAAAGGAGGAAATTTGGATAAATATATAAGTACAGAATACTATATGTGCCAGCTAATCCAGTGAGGCCAGAATTTACTCAAGATATTGGTCATTTGGACATATGTGCATCTCTGATTAGTTTTGGGTTTTGGGTTTTGGTTTTGGTTTTGGTAACAGGGATTAAACTCAGGGGCACTCAACCACTGAGCCACATCCTCAGCCCTATTTTGTATTATATTTAGAGACAAGGTCTCACTGAGTTGCCTAATGCCTCCCAGTTGCTGAGCCTGGCTTTGACTCAAGATCCTCCTACCCCAGCCTCCTGAGCCCTTATATAGGCTTGAAGGTGAAGACAGCACTCTGTTAGGTAAAGCATATTGGGCGAGCAAAATAGAGAGGCTCAAAACCTCAATGTTTGGAAATCTGGGTCTTGTATCCTGAACTATGGGGCATTCTCTTCCCTATACAGATCATATTAAAGATCTCACCCCATTTTCTCTCATTGGCTGTCATATGATACCTGATTAGAATACTTTCCAGTTCCCCCATTGTTTACTTTAGAAAACGTAACTAGAATACTGCCATTTTACTCCCATTGGTCATTTTAAAATTTGAACCTATGGCAGGAGTTGTAATGGTGATAAGTCCTCAGTTGTCATGATAATGGGATTTATTTTAAACAGGGATAGGACTGTCTCCTTGTCTTTTCCTACAGCACCTTCTTTCTAATACTCTGTTTCTGCCATCTGGGTGTCTCTGAACCTAACAAAATGAATCCCTGAAAATTGCACAACGCAAAAGTTTTGTGACTGGAATGACTTGTTTTATATTTCTGAAGAAAAGGATCTTAGGAGAAAGAAAGAAGTGAAAATTAAAATGGATTTAGAAGGCTATTTTAAATATTGCGGAGCTTCTCTCTTGGGCTTAAATCTTACACATTTACCTCTTTAATGTAACAAGTGGTAATCATGCTCCAAATATACAGAATCCACTTGAGGAACTTTTTTAAAAATAAAATTCAGCATTAATTGAGTTTAAATCATTCCTAAAACTGTGACTATTGAATTGTGTTTCTACTTCAGCTTTAATACAGCTTACCAAATGCTGACTTGGACCTTATAGCCTTTTAAGACCTGAAGAACTGGGAAATTTAAAAAAAGGGTCCCCCTTCTGAAAAACAAAAGCCTGCCCCACTCAAATCATTCTTGGTTTGCTTGCCTCTGTCATAGTCTTGTGTTCTGAATTTGAATTGCTTGCTCTCAACGTTGCCAATTTGTGAAGCTGCCTCTTCACATTAAAGCATGAAGTAGAAGATTAACAAGTACTGAGATAGCAAATTGAGTTCCTACAAAACTAGCACATTTAGCAGAAATTACCAAGATAGACTTAACAGTATGGTGATTACATGGGCAAAGCCCAGTGCTTTACAATTTCCAATTTTTGAACCAAATGTGTCCTAACTTCTTAGTGCTTATTTCCTAATGTTCTTAAAGGAATTTTCTAATCATCAGAGAGAAATTAGACTTTAATTTAATTGGTCTTTATAACTGCCTGCTTTCCTTATGGAATAAACACCCTTTTGTGCTCAAAATACAAAATTTTAATTTTTAAATCAAAATAATAGATTTATTTTCTGATCACTTTGTCAGCAAATGTCTCTCATTTTTTTTTTGATTAACAAAGAATAGGGCTGGGGATGTGGCTCAAGGGGTAGCACGCTCTCCTGGCATGCATGCGGCCTGGGTTCGATCCTCAGCACCACATACAAACAAAATGTTGTGTCCACCTAAAACTAAAATAAATAAATAAATAAATATTAAAATTCTCTCTCTCTCTCAAAAAAAAAAAAAAAAACAAAGAATATTCTTCCTACCTTAACAAACTTATGTTTAATGATGAGCTTCTTCATACTATGAAAGATTTTTTTAGTGGTTATTACAGTTGCCTTTCTTAATCCTTAAAAAAAATGCTATTATAGTTGATATTTCCGTTTCTTCTAATAATAACCTCTAGGTATTACTGTACCTCTAGAAATTATTTTCCTACCCTCACCTCATAAAAAGTAATATCCTCCAGAAAGCCTTTCTTAATTGTCCCAAACCAATTCTGATCATTTTGTCTCACCATTTGTATTTTCATTTTAATTTTTATATAATTTAATTTAATTAATGATATTATTTTTGCTTATTCATTTGTAAATTTTTTTTTCAAATGTTGTTTACACTAGTTTATTAATTTTCAATTTGGAGGGCTGGGATTGTGGCTTAGCGGTAGAGCGCTCCCCTAGCATGGGTGGGACCTGGGTTTGATCCTCAGCACCACATAAAAATAAAGGCACTGTGTTGTGTCCATCTACACCTAAAAAATAAATATTAAAAAAAAATTTTTAAATAAAAAATTTTTTAAAAATTCAAACTGGAACCATATTCTCTTTTTTCTTTATATGACTCTTTAGCACAAGAACATCTATCAGAATTGATGAAGGACAAAATGATGATTATATATAGTATAGTTTTATTCCATACATGAAGAAGACACACAGAAAATTTTGTAATTGAGGAATTTATCCTTGACCTTTGAAGAATTAATATATATCCTGAGCTTTTTTGTTATCTTCAAATGATTAACTGTCACTGTTCCTTTTTTTTTTTTTTTCTTTCTTTCTTTTTTTTTTTGGAACTGGGTATTGACCCAAAGATACTCTACCACTGAGCTACACCCCCCAGCCCTTTGTAATTATTTTGAGATAGGGTCTCACTAAACTGCTGGCCTTAAATATGTGATCCTCCTGCCTCAGCTTCCCAAGTAGCTGGAATTACAGACATGTCACCAAGCCTGGTTCACCATTCCTTAATCTACAAATCCTAGAATTTTTCTCACCATTCAACTGTCATCGTCACTCATCTTAAAATGATACAACTTACAGTTGGTGTAACAGATGAAACATAAAACTAATTAGCAGCTGTTGTCCATCTGTGTGTTTATATTAAATATTTTAAAATAAAAATGCATTTGCGTTCTGAATATGCTGTCTGAAATTTACAAATCCTAAACTTGGGTAAATGCTCTGTCTTGGTTTTGGATTTTGCAGCAGACTTCATAGTAAAGCAAAAAGAAATATATGCCAGAATCAGGATTATAGTCATTTAAGGCAGATTCAAATTTTAAAAAGCAAAAAACTCTTAATGAAGTAGGGCTCCCTATGCAATCAGACTTGCTGATTTGCAAAGCAAAAAAAATTGTCTATAGTCTCTAAACACTATACTCTTCCTTCACAGAAACTGATTAGTCCATATAGTTTTGAGAAAGCCACATTCATTCTCTGATACATTTATTTTGAGATATACTTCTCCTTTCTCTTTTTCTAACTATTAAGTTTATACTTCTGTGACATGGGGATTAACTTAGAATTCTAGGAAGGTTGTTACTTTTGTTTTGTTTTTAAATATATATATTTTTAGTTATAGTTGGACACAATACCTTTATTTTATTTATTTATATGTGGTGCTGAGGATTGAACCCAGGGCCTCGAATGTGCTAGGCGAGCACTCTACCGCTAAGTCACAACCTCAGCCCGAGGTTGTTACTTTTGTTGGTAGCCATCTCCCAAGTTGAAAATTAATGGCATGACTTTAGGAAAAAAAAGATACTTGTATTTTTTTTCCCCTTCACTTAAGTCAAATAACGGAATGGAATGCCCCTAATGTTCACAAAGTGAGAAAAAAAAGAGTTTGATCTAAAAGATAGTATCATATTGCAATGCTCAAATCAGTTTATCCCTCAATGCTTCAGTCTTAATGTGCAAAGAGAATAGTGTTTATGTAACTTTTATTATTTTTATAGACTTACAATATCTTAAAATTAAAAGGAACTTCTGTTATGAACTAGTCCAGCCTTTACTCAATAGAGAAATTAAGAAAAATCCCTTCCTGGTAGCCATCAGGTTTTTGTTTTGAGGTTTGTTTATTTGTTTGTTTGGTACCAGGGATTGAACTCAGGGGCACTTAACTACTGAGCCACATCCCATGCCCTTGTTTTAATTTGTTTTTTAATGAAAAGATTGCATTTCCTCATGAGGCAGCACATTCTCTTGTTGGGTGACTATCTAGAAAGGAAGATTTTTCATGACACTGAGCCAAAGTCTTTCTTCCTGTTTCTTCCATCCATTAATCCTAACTCTGCCCTTTGAAGCAATACCAAATAAATTCACTCGCCCTTTGCATAGTAGCCTTTCAGATATTTTAATACACAGTCCTGTTTTGCATTAATATCTTCTCAAAGAAGAAACCATGATTATGTAAATGTTAAGTAGCATCTTCTGCACCATGGTCAGACAGTATTTTCTACAATATTGTTACTAATGTAATAACTAACTACTCTTTATTCCCAAAGCTACTACAGAGAGGTTGACTTGAATTCAGGGTTCATTCAACACCTTTACAGAGTGGCCACAGTGTACAAAGATTTGGCAGTTTAGTCACCAAGCCTAAACGAGATGAAATGAGATGAGACCATCCTATAAGACAGATATACTTTACAGATTTACCTTTTATCACAATTTGTTGACTCTCTTTATCCTTTTTTGTTCTTTTGACATTAAAATCCATTTTAACATTAACATTGGCACTCCGCTTTTTTATTCATTAACATTTGCCTCGTGACTTTTTGCCCTGCTTGTTATTTTCAGTCTTTTATTTCTTAAGTCTGTCCCTTATAAAGCATATTAAAATGGGATTTGAGATTAAAACAAAAAATCTAATTTTTATTTGCCTTAAATTACTG
This sequence comes from Callospermophilus lateralis, assembly GCF_048772815.1. Lineage (NCBI taxonomy): Eukaryota > Metazoa > Chordata > Mammalia > Rodentia > Sciuridae > Callospermophilus > Callospermophilus lateralis. Next base: position 64,387,219 of record NC_135307.1, on the reverse strand, counting down.
TAACTCTAGCATAAAATTCTTTTTTAAGAGAGAGAGAGAGAGAGAGAGAGAGGAGAGAGAATTTTAATATTTATTTTTCAGTTTTTGGCGGACACAACATTGTTGTTTGTATGTGGTGCTGAGGATCAAACCTGGGCCGCACGCATGCCAGGCGAGCGCGCTACCGCTTGAGCCACATCCCCAGCCCCATAAAATTCTTTTTGTTTTACCCAAATGTGCTATAAATAATGCCCATGATTTTTTTTGCTTCCATCTTACTTTTTATTATGAATTATGCAACTTTATTATTTCTAACTTTCCTTTCCTCTGTTGTGGTTAGACTCAGACACTACTTGCTATCCTTTATCACCTTATTATTTTGGAAGTCTTGCTATATCTTCTAATTCCCTTCATGTTCTCCTTCCAATTAGTGATACTCATAATCAAATATATATTTATTCACTATTATATAAAAACAAGGTGCTGACTATATCGCTCTCACAAGATGTACTTATTTCTCTTGTGCACTCCCTGCATCAATAAGGCAGTAACGTTAGAGTACTTTTACATTCCATATCCTCCCAATCTCTCAACTTTTAGGTAATTCTGAGTAATGCTTTATTTAAATGCTTTAGAATGTTTTTAATTCTAGAGTATTATTATAAGTGTTATTTTATAGTAAATCTCTATAACTTCAGGAATTCATATTTAAAACACAATTATAACTACCCAATTTATTCAATCATTAGCCATTTAGATTTAGCTATATATTTTTATAAATGAGTGAATATGTGTCTCTGTGTGTATTTCAGTACTGTTTTCTCTCCATCTATCTTCCCCTATCTTGGGATTTCTATTTTGATTCACTTTTTTATTTACAATTACTGTTCTAGAACATTACTTGATTTGTTATGTGAATGTTTGCATTTTAACAAATATTCTTCTATCCTGACTGGTGAAGGTGTGTGACTGGGTATAGGATTTGGGGGTTGTACACCTTTATTCTGAGAGAAATGTTGATGTTACTTTACTATTTTCTAGTTTTATATATTATAGATAAGAAGCCCAAGGCCAATATCATTTTTCCTTTGTTACTAATCAATCTTTCTATCTGGCAGCTTTTTAAGATTTAAAAGTTATTCTTAAAATTACGAAATTTTATCAGAACTTAGATTTGTAATTTTTCACAGTCCTTACCTGGACTTATAGACCTTTTCATTCTTCAAGTCCAGCTCTTTCCAAATAAATGAAATTTTCCTATTTCCCCTCCTTCTTTTTCTCCTTATTCCTGTTTGTCTTATATCAGTCTCTTGCTGTGTCCTCCAAGTTTCTTATTATTTTCTGTATGACTTCATCTTTTTGTATTTTTATACAATCCTTGGAGATACGACACTTGATCTTCTAGACCACTAATTGAGTTTTCCATGGAGACTATGCTCACCTCTATCTACTAAATTTGAATTTTTTTTGTTTTATAACACTCTTCTAATGTTGAAATTGAATATCCATTAGTGTTTTTTGTGTTGTTATGATTATTGCTGTTGTTAAATTATCTCTTCTCCCAGGCTTTTATTTCATTAGGAGCTGTACTAAATGTTGTACTTATTCTTCTAGCTTCCAGTTTTGGCTTCTTATATTCACAATGTTTTCCTTTTTTTATTGAAAGTCCTGTTTACCCTAAGGGTTCAAGAAACTGGTAGAGCACTTTGGACCTCATATGCATGCCATCACAGTGGTAAAGAGGATCACAAGTGGTAAAAGGTACCTTACATAAGGGTCCAGTCTCATGAGAATCTTGCTTTTATTACACATCATATGCCTGGGGAAAAAATGCACAATCACTTCTGATTAGCGAGGGAATAAAACAAACATGAGGAGGTAGAGGTTGTGATTCTAGCCAGTTCTGCCACTTACTGCTTTGTCTGGATTTTAATATGCTACTTTGCCTATCTGAATATCACTTTCTTTTTCTATAAAATGGATATAATAATACTCAGTTTACTTCATGGATTTACTATGAAGTAATAAGTGAAGATCTAGTATGCAACATAAATGAAGTTATAGATCATTTTAAGTGTTTTCAGATCTGCATCTGTAGCACCCATGATTTTTGACCAGATCCTCAAACACCAGAGTATGTAGCAGAAAGTAGAGTGAGAGAGAGAGGGACATATAAGAACAGAGAAGAGCAGGACCCAAATAAAAGACCCAGCTGTGATGATGGACAAGATAACCTTTCCAACTTCAGAGTCAATGACTTTATTAATCTGCTGGCCACAGAGTAGAAAGTAGCACTGAGCATACTCTTTGAAACATGGTATATTATAGTAAAGATTATGAACAAAATCCCTTCTAATTTATTTCTGCAAATTAGAAAATGCATGTGGACAGTTGAAGACTCCACAGTTTTATAAAATAGGAAAAAACTTTCTGGATAATATGAAAATAATGAATTTTTGAAAATCACTGAAAAATATATTTATTTCTAATCATCAGCTAAAGAACCATACTTTATCCACCTACAAAGACTACTAGTACCATGATGATATACATATCATTGCTTCTTTGTTTCTATTGGCTTTACAGTAATCCTAATAGAATCGATGTTATAAATTATATATTTTGAGTTTGATGAAATTAGTTAATGTTTCTTTGTAACGGCAGAAAATCGTATTTTGTTGATAATATTCATTAGTCACTCACCCAAACCACAGTCTACATGGTGCTTTCCCCACTTACTCCATTGTTTATTCATTTGGCTCAATTCAATGATAATGTGATCCAGAAAGGCAAGGAGTTCAGGAACCTATCATATATATATCACATAGTGCTTTCATACAATATATTGATTTTGCCTTTCTTTTTCCCTAAAGCAAAATTAAAAGGATTAAAGAGAAATATGTTCAAAATACTTGATTCAAAAATACTTTCAATATACCCATAATTCAGTATGATTCTTCTTAGATATTTGCCCAAACAGCTAATTTCAAATCTATATCATGAATTTTTTTAAAGTTTCTAATTTTATACATAGATTTTACTTTCAGGGAATAGCTGGGTAATTTTGTGGTTGCATAAACAATTAACTGAATGACTCGAAAGGGTCCCTATATTGGTAGGCTGGACCTTATGTGAGCCATTTTTCAAACTTTTACTTTTGTTCCTTCTCCTTGGGAGATTACTTCCCAGAGCCAGAACAATCCCAGTATACCCTTGGACATGCCAATCTAAAGGACAAGGAAATTTTACTCATACCCTGTAGTAAATGAAACTACTCAAACTCGACGTGGCCTATCTTGTCCTTTGGACTTTCCACATGATACTCTGTGAATGTATTTACATCCCAATCTAAGATTTTCTTCTGTTAGTTATAGGTATTCTCCAGAATAAAAACTGCCCAGGTGCTAAAGTTGTGTTTTTCCAGGTTGTTGTGTATGTTCATGTGCTTAACTTCTATTTTAGTCAGCTTTTTTGCTTCTATAACGAGAAGACCTGACAAAATTCTAGAGGAGGAAAAGTTTATTTGGCACTCACAGTTTCAGAGGTCTCAGTCCATAGATAGCCAACTCCAGTACTCTGTGCCTAAGGTAAGGCAGTACATCTGAAGAAGGCTGTGGAAGAGGAAAGTTGCTCAGGACATGACAATCAGTAAGCAGAGAGACTAAGCTTTGCTCACCAGAGACAAAATATGTACCCCAAAGAGATTCTTCCAATGACCTACCTTCTCCATCCACATCTTACCTGCCTACAGTTATCACCCAGTTAATCCCTATCAGTGGATTAATGTACTTATTAGGTTAAGGCTGTCATCCAATTATTTCAGCTCTAAACTTTCTTGCATTGTCTCCACTTAAGCTTTTGGAGGATACTTCATATCTAAACCATAACAACTTCTGTCAGTTCGACAGCAATAGTAATGGCAACCTCTATGCTTTCTTTAAAACTTAATTTGCTCAAGGTACTATTCTACATGCTTTATATATGTTATGCTATTAAGTCCTCATAACAATTCTATTATTTCTACTTTACTTAGAGAAAAATGAGGCAAAGAGAAGGTAATCAACTTGTCCAAGGTTTGACATCTAGCAAGTAGTGGTGTGCCAGAATTCAAGTTCAGGCAATCTGACTCTAGAGTCCATGGTACTAATCTCTGTGCTATGCCACCTACCAACTAGCTTATCTCATAAAGTCTATGAAGGTTGTGTATTTGATAGATATTAGGTTCCTCTTCTCCCCTCTCTCATGCCTGTATAAAAAAGTAAAATGATATTCTTGTTACAGTTCTTACCATCTGTAGTCCCTGACTTTCCTTCTTCCTCTCTTACTAAGTTGTGCGTTAAAGTGAAGGGACATTAAGCTTCACAGTCATGAGAAATTTGGAAAAACATATGCTGTCTCATTTAGAGATCACATGATTTCAAATAACAAACAATCTGCTGAAGTTAGCTTTACAGAAGAGGGACTTCAGATAATGGGAGGATAGAGAGTTATCTCATGGAATTCAAGAGCAAAAATACAGCTCAGCCTCAAGAGGGACTAAAAGCAGAAACTAGAAAACCAGAAGCCAGTATCATTTCCTTTTCAGATGACCATGTTAGATATCTATGGAGGAGAAGGGGAAAAGAAGTCAAGTAATATAAAGGGAAATACCCTCTCCTCTATCTTAGAAGTTCTCAGAAAAACAAGAGACTGAACATGTAGTCCTCAAAGACACTTTTTCTATACTCCATCAGTTAAAGGGAAATTCTAGGTTCAGGTCACATTGCCCAGGAACTTTATTTGGATTTAAAGCAGTTTAACAGTTTAACAGTTCCTTTCAGCTGCGCTCTGCCATCCAGTCCCTTATTAAGTTCTGATTTTGTTTATTTTCACTTCATGAATCCCAAGATAGGGATGTTTTACAACCCTCCTAACATGCAATAATGAGGACCTTCATCTTTTTCATCTCTTTCCCCAGGCCTTTCATATATGTCATCAAAGGACCTGGTGCACTTGCCTTTTCTGCTGACAGTCAAGAATGTGCTTAGTATCAATCCCTAAGATTCACTCTGAACTTTTACCCTCTCAAAAAAGTTCATTACAGCCTCTGCCTTCCTTATCCTTTTTCTTTTTTTTTTTTTCTCTCTACCTTTTCTTTTCCCAATAAATACCTATGGGCTCTTCATATTTCTAGGGATTCCCCCTCTATTTCCTGTTAGATGAACTCCTTATTCTTGAATGTGAGGATATTCCTAGACAATCCAAAAAAAAATCATACCTTACCCTGTCTAAACCAGTCATTTCCAGTCAAGTCTGTTACTCTAGTCAAACCATCATCCACATCAACCTAGGTAACAGAAGAGATTTAATCACTGTTCTAGCTCTTGATAGTGCAGATCCTCTTGCATACAAAGCCCTTTCCTATTCCTGCCCATTTATCAAAATCCAGTCCATTTCTCAGGGGCTCACTTAAGTCACTCCCTCTAATGAGACTTATGGGATCTTTCCAACATCTAGCATGACTAACTATCCTGGTTTGCCTGGGATTTGCGAAGACATGTGACTTTTAGCACTGAAACTAGGATATTCCTAGACAATCCAAAACTGTTCGACATCCTATAACACCACACTGGCTCCCCTCATTGGACAGCCTTGCTGAGATAAAAACACTGTGAAAGCACCAGTAGTCACTACTTCAACATTTACAAGATCCTTTTTCCACAGTAAGATGAATGCTTCTATTGATCAGAGACACTTTTGATTTTCACTTCATGCAAAATGTATTGCTGTGCTCATGGTAATGCCTACTCAGTGAATAAGGTGGTTCAGTTTTAAGTTGGCACTATATCTAATGTGTATTATTAATTTATTTGTCTTTATTTTTTCCAGCCCAGATGACTTACTCAATGCATTGAATGAGGGTATCAGTCGTGCTGATGTCATCATCACATCGGGGGGCGTATCCATGGGGGAAAAGGTATGAAAAATGGGCTCATAAAGATCTATCCCCTTTAACATTCTTGCCTACAGTCATTTAACTGTGGTCTTGTATTTGTAACTAGTCCCCCATAAAGCTGAAAGCCCATGGGCCTTCAGAAATTACTTGTCTCTACAAAAAGAATATAGTGCACATAGGTCAGAGAGCATACCCCAGGGACAGCCTAGAGAATCTTGCAACTTGCAAAATGCTTTTTTGGTTTTTTGGTTTTGTTTGTTTTTATTTTGCCTTGGAGACTTCTGTTTTTTGTTTGGTTGTCATAAATTTTACTATATTAGGACTTCCTTTTTGTATGATATTTATGCCCAAGGTAAAGCTCCAATGTCTTCCCTTCTACTCAGTTGGTTTTTTTTTTTTTTTAGGTGCTAGAGATTGAACCTGGGGCCTATGTATGCACTAAACCTATAAGCTGCACCCCAAGACGTCCACTTAAATTAAAACATAATCTCCTAGAGCCAACCATATATCTCACTCACCACATATTTATTGCAGACCTTACAAGATCCTTTAGCTCACCTTCCCAGAAGTGAAAGAAAGATAAAACTAAACATTCCTTTTGCCCTTCTTTTTATAATAATAATGTAATGAATATATGTATAAATACATGAATATGTATGATTTCTTGGGGCTAAGTATATGTGTACATGGTATGTGCTTAGTCCTATAAAAATCCCAATTTGAATATTTTGGCATCATTAAGTTTATATATCTTAATGAAATGTGTTAGCTGTGATGATTATTGGATGCATGAATAATGGTCTCCACTCCTCATGTTGGGAATTGAACCTAGGGCCTCACACTTGCTGAGCTATATTTTCAGCCTTTTTTATTTTATTTTGAGACAGAGTCTTGCTAAATTGCTTAGGCTGGCTTCAAACATGTGATCCTCCTGCCTCAGCCTCCCATGTAGCTGGGATTAAAGGCATGCACCACCATACCCAGCCTGAATGTTATTAAAGTAAAATATTCTTTACTGCAATAACCAACTTATATTTTGGCTCAAAAATATTTCAGATCACAGAAATATAAAATATATATTATAGTTTATAATCCCTTCCCATTGTTTTCTTTTATCTCATATTAATCTTAAACTGAAAATTATAACAAGATTCATATTTTTTTAAGAATATGATTTATTTTAAGCTGTATTTTACATGTAGTATATATTTAGCATTTATACACTTGTTCTTAGTCCCTGCTCACTGTAGTTACAAAACTGCCTAAATTTATAATCTGCCTCTTTAGACAGTGAACTTTAAGAGCAAATGTTAGAATTTGAGAGCATTGGCTTTGAAAGCAAATTCAGAATTCAACACCCTGAACAAGGAATTACTGACTTCCATTCATAAACTTTAGTGTTAGAGTATTTGAGAACAGCACTTGCTTCCAAAAACTAGAGAAAAAAAAGAATCTCAGTTCAAGAGTACAATCTCAAATTACATTCAGGTGTGAGAATATTGAAGCGTAGGTAAGTATTCTCAGATAGGTAGCTGGGTTAGTCTTTTCTCCAAGTCTCCCAGAAGTCTTTAGCTCCAAGTAGAGCCAGTTGCTTCGGACTATAAAAAATAATTTGCAACTTGTCTATTTTCATTACTACGAGATGCTCTCAGTATCACAAGAGCATATCCTGAAGCCAGGATTATTTATATGATAAATTTGTTATTTTCAGGGATTGTTTCATATAGGATTTGTCTTAATTTCTAATGAATTTAATTGTGGGATAATACTTATTTGACAGAAGTAAAGTTTGTCTTTTCTAGTACTTCTAGAGAGGCAAGAAGCTTATAGCACACATAGGCTTGGCAGTATGGCTCAACCTTAGAAAGGACAGAACACTTGTGAACCTAACCTTCCTCATTATTGTTAACAAAGATGTCAGTTATCCTAGGGATTTGCTTACAAATAAACTACAAGTAAATAAGGCCAACATAATAAAGTATATTGGTTTTATTTATGTTATATTCTGTGCAGTTAGATACTTACACCTTTAATTTACTAAGTGAGAGATTTTAGGACCTGGGCCTGCCAAAGTATGCCCTATTAGCTTATAATTGTCTTTATTACCTTCTGAACTACAATGAGATGATAGAGGAACCAGGAAGAGAGAAGTAAAACATGCAACAAACTCCTGCCAATTATATTCCCAAAAAGAAATTCATTGTACTTTGGTAGCAGAAAGAAAGGCCTGAAAACCAGTTACTGAAAAGACAGGGAGATAAAGGAAGATCCAGAGGCATTATGTAGAAGACACACATGAATCTTAAGTGTAAAAATTTAAGTATGCAAGAAATTCATTTGATTAAATTATACTCTAATCACCTATGCAACAGAACTGGCAGGAAATTTTATTTAAGCCACAGCTGAGACCCACTTCCTCCAAGAATTATGCCAAAGAATCTGGAGGGGCTCAAGCAGCATGAAAGCATCAGGGAAACACATCTGGTCTAGTCTACACTGTAAATGTCCAGAGTGTTCTTATGTGCCCTTCGGTGTCAGGTCTTTGCTCCTTTGGGCCATGCTACCAGCATTAGGATGGTGGGGAGGTGGGGAGCCTCAGGGCAGCCAGCTTCTTTCCTTTAGCCATCTCTTCTGAAGTCTGGCCACCTCCCCAGCAAATTACCTGCTAAGCAGAGTGGAAGGAGAGGCCCCTGCTGCTTGCAGAACCCACAGAATTCTGACCTTTTCCCTGCCAAGAAGAAATGACTCTTCCACCATTGCTTATTGCTTCCCTACAGATCTTCTCATCCTGCCCCCACACAGCTTTTTCACAGTTTTCATCGTTATACAACACTGAAAGTTTTCATTTAAATTTAAATTATAACTGCTTTTTGCCTTGAAAACTAAAGAATCATATGCATTACTGTAAGTTGTTCACACCCTACAAAATGATAAAATAGTTCAAAGATAATGAAATATGCCAGAAGGATACCTAAATTGACAGCAGTAATCTTTTTTGCCCATTTCAAAGTCTCTTACTTTTGCCCAACAGTATCTCCACCACCCAGATGATCAAAGTATCTCAGATATTATTATTGAACACAAAAAAGGGTTAATCGTAGTAGCTTTAGCCAGATTTGAACACAAGAGTATTAATTGACCATATAAGCCTTCTTGGTTTTCCAAATCTAGAGCAATGCAGCCACAAAATGTTTTAAACTAATTACCAATATCCCAAATAAATATACACAGTGAAATCTTCCTTACACTTCATTCAGTCCTATGTCTTCTTGTTCTGTTAGATCTTGGGTTAGCAGTTTAATTTTCATGAAACTATCTGCTTACAAACAAAAGAGCTCTGGAATTCCTGATTCAGTCCACTGCTGTGGAGTAAAAGTTATCCAAAGTTTATCAATACAGAAACTGTATCCAAGAGGCTATTCTTTGAAATGTCTGTAGTTTAGTGTACCTATTATAGTCCTTTTCAATAGTGCACTGAATCTGTCTTGTCCCAGACACATATTATCAACTTGCTTATCATAGCCTTCAGACAAACATTAGAATAAAACAAACTTTCTATAGATAATGAATTCTCAATGACTGTTTAATTTGCCAATAAGTAAAACTGTGTATTGGGATATATTTTATAACTCGGGGTGTGAGTGAGTGTGTGTGTTTTCTGTTTTTGCAGTGCTAGGGATCAAATGCAGAGCTTCATGCATGCTAGAAAAGTGCTCTGCCACTGAGCTAATCCCCAGCCCAATTTCATAAATGTTTTGCTCACTGTTTCCCTGAGAGAAAAACAGGGAGGATGTTGTTAAATCTCCAAAGACTTTCCATAAAGCAAACAATTTGAAAATCTTCATATTATTACAATTTTACCTATATGAATCTAACCTAGGGTAGACTGAGCATATCTTCTCAGATATGACAGCTCTTAAAATAGTAGTACATCAAATAAACCTAATTATTTCCAGCATCTTTTTTGTTGATTTATTTAATTTATTTTGTAGTTGGACACAATACCTTTATTTCACTTATTTATTTATTTTTTATGAGGTGCTGAGGATCAAACCCAGGGTCTCACACGTTCGAGACAAGCACTCTACCGCTAAGTCACAACTCCAGCCCCGCTCCAGCATGTCTTCTTATGAGAAAAACAAACCTGTGATTTTTCTGGTTAAGAATTCTTTTTCTTTTTTCCCCTACTGGGGACTAAACTTAGGGTGTTTCACCACAAGGCCACATCCCTGGCCCTTTTCATTTTTTATTTGAGACAGGGCCTTGCTAAGTTGCCAAGGCTGGCCTAGAACTTTCAATCCTGCCTCCTGCCTAACCTTCTAAATTACTGGGATTATAGGCATGCACTACCACACCCAATTTATCTAGGAAATTTCAAAGATTTTAGATGTAAAAGATACTCTGAGTTTTTCCCCCTAAATTTAGGTCTGACTTTTAGAAAACAAAATCAAACAAGTTATCAAAAGAGAAATGGGTACTTGATTATGATAGGATCATATGTATTTAAGAATTACTTAGTTACCTAATTTTTCAAAGCAACACTGAAATATTTGAAAATAACATGTTTGTAAATAACATGTTTTTAATGTTTGACTCATTCATAAATGAGGAATCTTAGTTCTTTGCTTTTTAATTTTTTTAAATTTTTTTTTAGTTGTGGTCGAACATAATACCTTTATTTATTTATTTATTTATTTATTTATTTATTTATTTATTTATTTTTATGTGGTGCTGAGGATCTAACCCAGCACCTTACACATGCTAGGTGAGCGCTCTACTACTAAGCCAAAACCCCAGCCTCTCTTTTTTATTTCTTAGAGACAAAACAAACATAAAGCACAAAAGGCAGAATACGCAATAAGAAAAGCTTTTCATATAATAGAGAAAGCATTAATTAAAATACCCCATAAAAAGCAAGAGGATCTTCTAGGCCAGCTTCAGCAACTTAGCAAGGCTGTAGGTAAAATAAAATAAAAAAGGAATAGGGATGAGGTGAACTCACTAAAATTTTTATGTATTTCTCAGTTTCATTTCAGGCAAATAAAACCAAGGCAAATAAAAGTCACTTTCAAAGTTTTGTTTTTGATTTTACTCTTTTATATTCTGTAAAAACTGACATTTTACTTTCAAATAAAGAGTACCAGAGCCCTTGAGACCTTTTAGGTGGCCTACAAGGTCAAAACTATTTTCATAAGAATATTAGGACTTTAGTTACCTTTTTTATTCTTTTTCTTTTTTGAGTATTCAGTGTAGTTTTCCGAGCAGCTAAAGGATGTATGATATCTCATTCAATTGAATGCAGCAGATAAGAGCCTAGCAGACTTATGTTAAGATAAACATTAAAGAGATCTTCAAAATTATAAAACAGTGTATTAAAAATTTATTATTTGATGGGCACAGAGGTGCACATCTTTAATCCCAACAACTTGAGAGGCTGAAACAGAAGAATCACAAGTTCAAGGTCAAACTCAGCAATTTATCAAGACCCTAAGCAATGTAATGAGAACCTGTCCAAAAGTAGAAAATTAAAAGGGGCTGGGGATACAGATCAGTGGTGAAGCACCCCTATGTTCAACCTGAAGTACCCATCTCAAAAAAAGTTACTTGTATTAACATGAAATGGCTTCATCATTGCTATTTTCCAATGAATCAACAAATATCTTTCTTAATTTCTTAGTTTTAACTTCTAATACAGTAAATATTTATAGGTTAAAAACATATAAACAAAAATTATTAATGAATTTTAATTTGAAGCATGTAAAGGGGTCATGAAACCAAAAATTTGGGGAACTTGACTTTAAGGAAAAAAATTAGGGCTGCAATTGTAGCTCAGTGGTAGAGCGTTTACCTAGCACATGTGAGGCACTGGGTGCAATCCTCAACACCACATAAAAATAAATAAATAAAGGTATTATGTCCATATACAACTAAAAAACTAAAACAAGAAAAAGAAAAAATATCATTTTCCCTTGGAAAACACAAGAACACACATAATTATAATTCTTTTTATAATTATACTTCTTTTTACATATATACTTTGTCATTATTAATCCTAGCATAATTGTAAATACCCATATTAATTATAATGTTTAAGAAAATAACTAATTTCTATTTCTCTGAGAAAACACTGATAGTTGAGAAATCATATATATTCATTTTAGCAGATTAGCAAATCTCATAAACACACAGAATACAATTTTCTACAGCCACACTTTCCATGCCTTCAAACTAACAAACAAAAAACATAACTAAAGAAATTAAGTTTCTCAGAGTAATTATTTTCTTTCATTGATCTCAGTTTTAATTTTTGTTTGGTTTGGTTTGGTTTGTTTGGTTGTTTGGTTGTTTGGTATAGGGTATTGAACTCAAGAGTTGCTTAACCACTGTTTTATTTTTTATTTTGAGAGACACTCTTGCTAAGTTGCCTAAGATCTCGCTAAGTTGTAGAGGCTAGCCTAGAACTTGTGATCCTACTTCCTCAGCTTTCCAAGTCACTGGAATTAAGGTGTACACCACCATGCCTGACTCAGTTTTACATTTTTATAATCTTAAATTCTATGTGGGAATATTGTTAGTTCATTTGGTATGTAAAGCTGTATAATTTGGGGGGGAAACACCCAATTGAAGTAAAATACATACTTTTTATTATATTTAACACTGAAAAAGAAAATAATATGGATGAGTTTTCTTTTTTTGGTGGTAGGGGGGTTCTTATTAACTAAAATTATTACACTAGTCACATTTGCCAAAGATTTATCTTCACTATATGAACTTGGAGTCTTAAAATTGTATGATTTTTTTTCTTAGTGTAGCACATTTAAAATATGTTAACTTGCCAGGTACAGTGGCATGTGTCTGTAGGCCCAACTACTCATGAGGATGGGGCAGGAGAAGCCTTTGAACCTTGGGTTTGAGGCCAACCTGGGCAAAATAGCTATACCCCATGTCTTAATAAAATTAATAAACAAATAAATAAATGCTCTAAGTTTCTTTATTATCTAGAATTTTATAAATATTCTATTTATATAAGCATTTATTATCTCTTTAAGCCAATCAGAACAGAGCACTTTTAAGATACAATATAATCTAATTTATGAATACCCCCCTGAAACAAGAAAACATCTCACACTCAGTAAGATAAGTGCTCTTCTAGATTACAGACACCTAGACCCATAAGGAACATGATCACTTAAGTTCTACAATTTCAGCCACTCATAAATTAATCTGTATACTAATAAAGAGCTATTTTCTTTTCCTAGAAGGCACAGAATTCTTAATTTGGGCTTGAAATGGACATTAAGAGAAATAAACAAGAAAGACTAATAAACTAGATTATCTGTCTTCTATTAAAAATAGATTTGTATTATCCACTTATAGCTATCACCACATGCTTAGGCCATAAAACCAGATTTCCAATCACTACTGTCACATGGGGGAATACATTCTTGGTTGCGCACAGAAACAAAAAAAGAACCAAGGCAAAATAGAGAAACTAAAAGAGTTATACTGCTCTTTTGAATTCACCCCAGGAACCAAGAAAAGTTATTTCCAAGTTCAAGCAACCCATAAAATGCACTTCTCTAAGCCAGTTGCTGTGGCCCATAGCCATAATCTCAGCAACTGCAAAGGCTAAGGTAGGAAGATCACAAATTTGAGGACAGCCTGGGCAATTAAGTGAAACTCTGTCTCAAAAAGTAAAAAGGACTGGGGGTGTAGCTCAGTGATAAAGTGCCCCAGGTTCAATCCCTGTACCCCCCCCCAAAAAAAAAACACTTATCTGGCAATGAAGTTTAATTGATTCTATCAAATAAATCAGTGGGGCATCTCAATAGAGTCTCTAAAATTGAAGTATAATTTTTAAAGATTAAACTATGTACCTCATACATATGTAAAATGAACAAATGTAACATATTTTATTTAACTTTATAATATGGAAACCATAAGATATTACAACTGATTCAAAAGGGAATTCAAAGAACACACACAGGTAGTCAGGAATGCTGAAATAAAGTTGCTAATAGATGCAAAACTTGTTGATACCCATGGTGTATTCAGTTATACTCATCAGACAGTGTTCATTTGCATATTTCTTTGGCTAAACATTTAGTTCACTGTCATAGCTCAAGCTGCTGTAATAAAATACCATAAACTGGGTAATTTGAACAGCATATATTTATTTCTCACAGTTTATAGCATGGAAATTTGTAAATCAAGATGGCAATACAGTGGTTCTGGTGAGGGTTCTCCTCCAGAGGTCAGCTTCAGACAGCTGATTTCTCCTTATATCTTCATATAATAGAAAAAGAGCTAGCTAATTTTCTGGCCTCTTCTTCTGAGAGCTCTAATCCCATTTATGACGCTTCCACTCATGACCTTATTACCTCCCAAAGGCCCTATCATCACACTGGGATTAGGTTCTCAGCATATGAATTAGGAGGAGGGAGGTACATTTAGTCCATTAGATTTACTATCAGTTTTCTACAGATAATTGCTGTAAAATAGCTCAAAGACAAACCAGAAGATTGTATTGCACTGAATACCCAGCAATGTTTTTTGTTCGTTTCAAAGTCTTTACAACTTTTCTGACACTGATATTTGTCTTTACCAGAGTTGGAAAAAAAAAAAAAAAAAAGACCTTGCTCCTGCATCTATTTGTTTTTCTTCTTCTCATCTGATGCCAGGTTTCAGAATACCAAAATATTCTTGCTGCTTCAATAAGTAGACAAAAATTTAAGAACAATGGTGATCCTCAGTCTGTCTGTATCACTATATCTGGTAAATGCTTTCCCTATGCCACAGGAAAATGAAGCACTCCTTCCTGTTCTAAAAGATCTAAAAAGAGAATTTTTGAAAACAAGAATTTTTTTCAAGAAAAATTATATACTCCTCCCATTCACTTAGTAAGCATCTGCTTTTCAAACTCTGTGTCATAACCTAAGGCCTTGCTGGAATAACCTCTACCTGTCTCAGCAGCTACAGCTTATGCCTCTGACCTACTCATTCACTGCTTCCAGTTGGCTTTTCAGTTCTAGACACACTTTTTACTGTTTTAGAAGCCTTCATATATATTTCCCTTACTCTAGATTTCTCTTTCGTCTACACATCACATGCCTGAATCCTTCTTATCCTTCAAGAATAGATAATATATTACCATCTCTTCTAAAATGGACTTTCCTTGTTCTCCACCTCACCCCTTATTCACTATGCTAGCACCTGCTTATATCTTTTATAACATGTAAAAAAATGGCAATTATTTTATTTGTTGGTTTACCTAATATTGTCTATTTGCACCTAGTAAAATAGAATGACCTCTTTGTAGCAGGGATTGTGTCTGTCTTGTTTACTCTTAAATCCTCAGCACAGAATTCCTGATATTCAAAAAGCACTAAAATATGTTTGTTGAACTAATGAATGAGTGAAAGGTATGTGATATTCACTAGGGATACATTGATTATATATATAAACAATCATACACACACACACACACACACACACGCACACGCAAAAGTATACACACACACACACTTAGAAAGGGTCCCTGGGCTCACAAACTTTGTAGTCCAATAAGGAACTATAAGCAAGAGCAGTAGAACTTACATGCACGATGTCAGAAGGGCATAGTGCTGTAAGAGCACATGAGAAATACCCAGAGATTTTTGTACCTGCTATGATAAAACAGAATATTTAGATCAAGTTCATCTATAAAAGCTGTAGAAAACTTTTTAAAGAAGAAAAAAAGAAAAGGCAGGTGTCTGAAGAGAACAACTAAGATAGCAAGAATTCAAGACACCAAGATCTCAGAGAAAAATGAACCACTGAGAAATCAAACTGGAATTCTTTCACCTTATTTGTTTATTCATCTATTTATTTATTGACACTGGGGTTTGAACCTAGGGGTGCTTTACCACTGAGCTACATCACCAGCCCTTTTTATTTTTATTTTTTAATTTTTGTTTTGAGACAGGGTCTCACTAAATTGCTTAGGGCTTCAAACTTGGAATCCGCCTGTCTTAGCTTCCTGAATCTCTGGGATTACAGGTGTATGCCATTGTACCTGGTCACCATATTTTCCCTCAAAGAATTTACTAATTTCCTAACCAGAGTGAGGTGGGAGGGAGGTAATGAAACAAGAAGCCAAGCATAAAAGAGTAGCTAAGAAGCTAATGAAATAAGTAGATTTTTTTTTATCAGCCTAGGAGTTCAGAACCTGACACAAACTTTGAGACTTAAATCAGTTTAAACCCTTGAAGGGTTTTGCTCTAGAAATAAGGACATATCAGAAATAAACTAGCCTTCACAGGGACTGAAATCTACCATCAAATTATCTCAGTACCTAATAAGATCAGTATAATTGGAGTTTACCTTAATTAACTGCCAGGATAAATTTTGAAGAAATGTATTATGATCCAGAGCCTCTTCAGATTTTTTATACATAATATTTGAGCTTTAGTTTTTTTAATTACCAGACATTACCAGAGAAAGAACAAAATGTCTAGAAATTAAGGGAAGAAAAAAATTTCTAGAATAGCCCTAAAAATGATCCCAGTATTTATATTGTCTCACATGGATTTTAAATAAGTGTTGTATATTTACAAAAAATAACAATTTTTCATTTGGTTCTTATAAATAGATTTCACTAGAAAACAAATCTACTGAGAAGAACCAAATGAAATTTTTATTAAAATAATAGAAAATATGGAAAAGTACATAAAAGACATGTGGGGGATATGGTAAAAAGGTCTAACATGTATAATTGAAGTTCAAGGAGTGGAGAAAGAAAGAGTCATATTTAAGAGATATTAGTAGTTTTTCCAAAGATGATAAAAGACAGTAAGCCAGAGTTTCAGGGATCTCTTCTAATCTCAAAGAGGATAAATGCAAAGAAACTACACCTAGGTAATCATGGCAAAATTAATGAAAACCAACAACATAGAATGTTCCAGCAGAACCTATTGTGTTCAGAAGAACAAGAAAATAACAAATGATTTAAGCATAAATGATAGAACCCACAAAATAATGAACTGGCATTCTAAATTTCAGGAAACTGCCAATATGGAATTGTATGTCCAGAAAAACATTATCTTCCAAAATGAAGATGAAATAAAAAAAACTTTCAATCAAACAAAAATTGTTCAGATATGTACTAGAATTTTTTAGGGAAAAGGATTCAGAATCTTGGAAATGCAAAAAGGATTAAGAAGCAAAATGTCTTGTGATATTTAAAATATATATAAATATATATGTAGAATATATATTGTCTGTATGTGTAGGAAATTATATAGAGTTAAAATATATAGACTTCAAATATGTATGTAAAAACACACATACATAGCTTGTAAAACATTAAAAATTTTGGCAAGTTGGTAGACACTCTAATCTACTGAGAAGAAATTCAGTAGTAGATCTAGAGGTTGCATTAATTAAGAGAAACTTTAAGGACTGTAAATTTTTTTTCTTTACAAAGCCAATTGCAGGGCAATGAGTGTTACCTTTCATTACAAAGATCAGGTTTTATCAGATCACTCTGGGTTGTCATAACCACAGGGTGGTATAGGTTTTTGTTAGCAGAATATCTGTTTCATAGTTTGCTTCTGTTTTTCATTTTAATTGACTTATTTAGATTTGGTAATCTGTGAGCAAATGTCCAAGTCTCTCTTCAAGGAAAGTATATTGTTTTAAGTCCATTAAGAAGAATAGAGGAGGGCTGGGGTTATGGCTCAGCAGTGGAGCGCTTGCCTGGCACGTGCAAGGCCCTGGGTTCGTTCAATCCTCAGCACCAGGAAAAATAAATAAAATAAAGGTATTGTGTCCAGCTACAACTAAATATATATATATATGTGTGTATGTATATATATGTGTGTGTGTATATATATATACATGTATGTATATATGTATATATGCATATATATTTAAATATATTAAATATATATTTAAAAAGAATAATAGAGGGGCTGGGGATATAACTCAGTTGGTAGAGTGCTTGCCTTGCATGCACAAGGCCCTGGGTTCAATCCCCAGCACCATAAATAAATAAATAAATAAATAAATAAATAAATATAAATTAAAAAAGGAAGAAGAATAGAGTAGGACACATAGATGTGGCTTCCCTGCCTAGGTATAACTTCATAAGATATATTTGTTAACATTCTTTCTCATGCATAAAATTCTGTCTGAAATGAGACAATAATCTATCAAGTAAAGATATTATACTATTTTGCTATTTAGCTATTTTACTTATTATCTAGCTTCCTCTACTAGAATGTACTTTTTTTTGAGAGAGAGAGAGAGAGAGAGAGAATATGAATCTTTTTTTTTTTTTTTTGTAGATGGACACAACACCTTTTTATTTTTATGTGGTGCTAAGAATTGAACCCGGGTCCTGCCCATCCTAGGCGAGCGCTCTACCGCTGAGCCATAATTCCAGCCCCTAGAATGTACTTTCTATGAAGGTAGAGACATTTTTTCTTTTGTTCAAAGCTATATTGGTACCAGCACCTATATTGGTACCAGCATTTACCAGACACTCAACAAGTATGTATTGAATGAATGAATGAACAAATAAGGAATAAAGTCATATTTGTTAAGTAAATCATCTTCATTAAAATAAAAAGATGTTTCTTTACAATCTTATAAATTCATTTTATCTTCATTAAAGTGTTGAAAATCTGCTATTAAAATGTTTGAAAGTAAAGTGATTTTTTTTTTGATGTTTGCAGGACTATCTCAAGCAGGTGCTGGACATTGATCTTCATGCTCAGATCCATTTTGGCAGGGTTTTTATGAAACCAGGGTATGAAAATAATCTTATCTCTTGGGTTGATTGGGATTACTCTAACTGATCAAGTTTTAATTGCTTTCTTTTTACATTTTCTGTTATAAGTTAACTGTGCTAATAAAAGAAATAAGTGCAACTCCTATTTCAAATTAGTATTCATCTTCCTTATGAATCAGTGAATTTGGTATAAACAAAGCAAAGCAGGTTTTCCTTTTTAATTCCCATGACCAGTTTATTCTTCCTCTTTTTCTTTCTCCCCAAACTACTTTATCCTCTTTTTTTTAAACAGTCTAGTATGAAACTTCTCAAATGTACAAAAAAGAAGAAAGTACAATGAACCCCTCCCGTGTACCCATCAACCAGCTTCAGTACCTATCAATGTTTGTCTATAATTGTTTTATTAATCCCCCCTACCCTGCCTCTTTTTTGGAGGGTGGGAGAGGGCCAGTAGACATCGTGTCATTTTGGTGTATATCTCAAATAATAATAACAATAGCATTCTCTTAGATAAACATAATATTTTAATAGCATCTAATATGCTTATCATATTCAGATTCCTCCCAGATGTCAAGAAAAAGAATACCTTTTTAAAATTGTTCCATTTGAATCAGGGTTCAAGTAAGTTCCACTCCTTGTATTTAGTTAAGTCTCTATTAAATTAGAATATTTACTCCTCTTTGACATTTTTCTCCCTTTTGGTTATGCCACTGAATTGTTAGAGAAACTGAATCACTTGTCCTGAGAATGGATTTGGCTAATTATATCCATGGGTTGAGTTTAAAATGTTCCTGTTTTCCCCATATATTCTATAGATTGAAAGTTAGATCTAAAGATTTAATTAGATTTAGATCTAATTTATTTATTCTTCACAAGAATACTTCATAAGTGGGATTTCACATTGTTTCTTGGGAGGAAAAAAAGTAACCACATACCAATATTTTCATATTTCCTAAAATCTAATAATACTCTAAGGAAGAGCAGGTGGAGGGAAGTTCTGTAGTTAATTTTAAGTCTTCAAAGAATGCCAAACATTGGTATTAGTGAAACATGAATAGCCATGTCTTCAAGCGTAGTCTGCCTGCTCAGAGCCCTGCTACTCAATGAACCTTTGATTCCCTCTTCAAAGACTTTGGCATATGGATGAGCATTTCAGCACACCTCTGTGTTGTAAAGTGCAACAGTAATGATGCATTAGTTTAGAATGATATGTTGTCAAATGCCCTAAGAGAATGGAGTAGTGGCTTCCCAGTTGTTTTCAGGGAGCTATGGGATGCATCAATACATTCCCAAAGCCTTTTGAATGTCAAGCCAGCCCTTCTGATATGCCCGATTTATTAGTACCTGGTTTCAATTCTAGGACAGAGATTAGGCTTTACCTCCATGATTTGGTCATTTTATATAAAGTTAAGATTATCACTAAAGTTTTTTCCACAGTTTGATAGAATTTATCATCTTAGCAGTATATTTCTGTATTGAATGTGCCCCAATGTGGCTATTGCTGACAGGGCCATTTTTTGTTCAAACTGTGGGATTTGTATCATTCTTATTAAGGATAATATTTTGTCATAAGCAAATATTGTTATGCTAGGTTTAGACAGTATTCCTTTAGATGGTATTAATTTGATTAGAAGAAAGAACACATCCCAAAAGCATGTTAATTTACTTTCCATTAATCTCAAAAACTGAGTTAATTTTTCCTTTTGTGGCAGGAAGGAAGCTGACATAACTTGCCCCTTACCTCTATAGAATTATCTGCATAATATCTGTTATTTAAAATACAACACCTATGGTGATAATTTTCACACTTTTTTTCAGTTTATTATTTACCACTTGCTTCTTCAGTTCCTAATGTTTATTCTCTCTAAACTCATTACTACTTTGGGACCTCAGTCATTGTATAAATGTTGTTACACTCTGATTTCAAGAGATCAAAACGGGAGAATCACAGCCTTTGGGACAGGAGTGTGTTTTCTCCTTTGCTAGCCAAGCATAAATCTTCTTTTTCCTTTTTCTTACTGGAAAAAAAAAAAAGAGAGAAATCAAAACGAATAATAAGTGTTGAATTCCAATAAAAAAGGTTTCCAGAGTTTAAACAGAAATCTCACAGATTAGCAGTAAGACACTTGGGTTAATAATGCATGATAGCAAAATGTTTCCTTGTAAGTAGAATCTTTTTAAAGTGAGTACCTTTAGAGAAACCACGTTACCTATCATGACCTATCTGCAAGATGCAAAATTTAAGTGGCCTTATAATTAAAATTTACTTTACATACACTAGAAGCAAGAAGTATTTTGCATTCCTTTCTTACTCTTATTATCTGGGTGCTGGTTTGCTATAATAAAGTGATTTAAGTTTAAGTGGGCTTCCTTTAATTAGTCAGAATTTTATACTTATACTTGTCTAGAGGTAAGATGAACTTAAAGGTAATTATTACTAGTAGAAGAAAAGGAAACATAAAAAGCTCAAATACAGTTTAGCTTTGTTCTTTTTAGTGCATTCCAATATAATTATCTTTGTCATTTTAGAGACAAAGATACTCAGAAAAGCATTATTATCAACCAATCTACCAATCACTGATTTTATAGTCATCTATAGTGAACATAGCTGTTATCAAGAATACATCTTGGAAATTATTTTCATCACACAGTAATAATCATTGCTAAGTTGCTTATCCATAAATCTATATGACAATCTAATCTCATTTTTCTAAAGCACAGCAAAGAATCAAGAAGTAAACAACAAAAAAAGTCTCAGAAGATCTAAATTGAGGTCACAAAGTTCATGTATTAACACTTCACAGAACATCCCACAAAGATTTATGAACCATAATGTTAAAACAACCTTGGTTCAACTCTTTTATTTCCCAATTTAGTAGCTCAGTGATTTTTTGACCAAATTGTATAATCTCACTTTTTTCCTCATCTATGAAATGGGATTATACTTGTCACCTCTTGGGATTATTGTGAGACTTATATAGTTGATGTTATACTTAGATATTATTTTAAAATAGTAATTTATATTATCACTATTATCATTCCAACAATGTGACTATTACTCCTTTTCTGACCTTTATTCCTGAAGCCAGCTTTAATGTTTGAAATAACAGTCTGGCATTAAGGGAAGACAGAAAAAAACAACGGTAATAAAACAGAAATGACACTGTGCAGTTATGGTTTCTAGATGAAAATAGCCCGTAGTACCATTGTGAACTACCATGACTGTATTATATTATCTGATAAATAGATTATACTAATGATAGCTATAAATGATCAAAAATGCCAGTATCACCACATTTTTAAAAATTTTTTAATATCTTTATTTATTTATTTTTTAATGTGGTGCTGAGGATCAAACCCTGGGCCTCACACACGCTAGGCAAGCGCTCTACCACTGAGCCACAACCCCAGCCCCACCAGTGTCACCATATTTTTGCAGGAAGTAATAATGAGTAATTCAGTTTTGAATTATCAACCTATAAAAATAAAAATAATTTGTGTGCTTAAAAGGATAAAATTTTACCCATATGGAAATTTCAGCCTTCTCTAGGGATTCTGCATTGATTAGTTTTCAGTAATATAAAGAAGATTATAGCAAAAATTTCACATAAGGATAATTAATTTTTAAAAAATCACTGATATCAACTGCCTACTTCCTCCATGCCACTCACCCCTCATGAACTTCCTATGATAAGAGTTAGAGTCAGAATATTGAGGAATTATAATTTGATAATATTTTTAGTTTATTGTTTTAATTCTGTTCTAGCCATGGTATTTTATTTACTTAGATGTTTCAAAAGCTCCTTTGAGGGCTGGGGTTGTGGCTCAGTGGTAGAGCGCTTGCCTAGCACATGCAAGGCCCTAGGTTCAATCCTCAGCACCACATAAAAATAAATAAATAAATGTATTATGTCCAACTACAACTAAAAAATAAATATTTTAAGGAAAAAACTCCTTTGATAGGAAGGAGGTTTATGTATACTGGTGAGTATAATTTTAAAAGGATAAGAAATGTTCACCTTCAACAATCAGCGGTTAGACATATCAGGCTATATTCTGATAAAAAGAATGATTGTTGTCCAGCAAAAATGGTATAGATATTGTTGACTACAACGGTGGAGAAATAGACACTTTGGTGTTTGAAATATATTTCTATGGACTGTCAAGAAGAAAAGAATGTGAATTTCAGAAAACCAAGAAGTTTGGTTATTTGAAAACAAAAGATGCTAAAAAAATTATTTAAATACTACTGAAATACTTCAGAGTATATAGATTTACAAGTAAGTCAACAGAAAAGTGTTTTTACATGATAAGTGATCTGTATGGGTAGTCACATAACAGAAAAACTGAGCACTTAATTTACTGTCATGTTGTTTAGCAATCACTAACAAGTATAACTCTTTTTTACTCTAGCCTGCCAACAACATTTGCAACTTTGGATATTGATGGTGTAAGAAAAATTATTTTTGCACTACCAGGTAAGAATCATTGAAATTATTCTCTTTTTTTTCTGAAAAAATAACCAAAACGTTTTTGAACTTCTCATTTGACGAGTCCCCAATCAGATCACTCAAAGTGGAATCTAAAAGTCCTAGATTCAAGTCTCAGCTTTACTAACTAAAAATTGCTTACCTTCTCTGAGGCTGTTCATGTATAAATGAAACTAATGTCCACATCACAGGATGGTATGAAAGTCTAACTAGAGAATATCTTCCAAAGCACATTCCAGACCCTAAGATGATAATCAAGTATTAGCTATCACTAAATCTTTTCAAGGCACCTGCCTTTTACAGAACATTTGTCAAAATCAACAGTTGAATCACCTCTCACAACTATAAGCATTTTGCTTAATTCACTTGTGCAAATACTAAATTAAGAAATACAAAGCCAGTGCTGGGGTTATCACTCAGTCATAGAGCACTTGCCTAGCATGCAGGAAAAAAATAAACAAATAAAAATAAAACAGCCTCTGGCCCTTGCCAGATTTGAGGTGGTTTGGAAAGAGGAGGAATGGGAAAGAGAGGAGGGACTACTGATACTGTGACATCTCAGCCAGATCCCTCACATTTTCAGTCTGACAACATTACCATCACCACTCTTACTCCCATGTGAGTAGAACCTCACAAGTTTAGATTGTAGAAAAAGAAAAGTGATTCGGTTACATGCACTTTCAAAATCAGTTTTTTAAGTATTTTTTCACCATATATCTATGGCAAGAAACTCCATAGGGCCTTTAATGTTCCCTTGACTTCTCTGAAAAACCACTAGATAAAAGAAATGGATTCCTCTTCCAAGTTTCATTTTGCCTTGAAGAGACTATTTACTTTGTCTACAGAAGTCTTGACTTAACCTACAGAGCATCAGTGATAGTATAATAATGTTATTTTTGGAAACTTTTTTTAGCATTACTAATAAAAGTGTTGATGATCTGCCAAATAAAATAAATAAACCCTATCTTCAAATTGCTACTTAAATTTTCTCTGCTTAACCAGAATGAACCAAAAGAGGGCAGCAGCAACTCAAATGTTTGGATTCCAGAAACAGCAAAGTTGTTCAGTTTACAAACAAGACTTTCCCCCCCCAAAAAATTTTTTTTTACAGGGCTGGAGATAGAACTCTGGGCCTCATGCATGCTAGGCAAGCACTCTACCACTAAGCTATACATATAGCCCCCCCTGAGGATTTTCAATTTCTAAAGTATATTCTACTTTCCTTGAGGACATATATTTAAAGATCACTAATCTTAACACATTTTAAACAATTTAAAAGTTTTGCATATTTTTAAATATTTTTCTTTAGTTGTAGATGGACACAATGACTTTATTTTATTTATTTATTTTTATGTGGTCCTGAGATCAAACATAGTGCTTCACACGAACCAGGTACACACTCTACCACTGAGCCATAATCCCAGCCCTAAAAGTTTTGCATATTTACTTACTTTTTTAAAAATATTTTTTTAGTTGTTGGACACAATACCTTTATTTTTATGTGTTGCTGAGGATCGAACTCGGTGCCTCACATGTGCAAGGCGCACGCTCTACTCCTGAGCCACAACCCTAGCCCCCTATTTTTTAACTTCTTAAAATTATATAGTAACACATATTCCCTACCAAAAAAAAATAGAAAATACAGATAAGCAAAGAAATGTTATTCATAATTCCCATCCACCCAGAAATAACCATTATTTACAACCTTTTATTCTTTTTCCTTCTAGTTCTTTTTCTTATAAACAGCAATTACTTTCTTAACAGTAATTGTATATAAAGTAGTATTGCGGGAATTTTATAATCATTGGTGTTGTATTTTTGAGGCAATTGGTAAAGTAATGTATTCTCCTTAAAAATCTGCTTTTCTAGCCATGTGTGGTGATGCATACCTATAGTCTTAGCTACTGCTGAGGCTGAGGGGAAGGATTATAGTTTGAGGACAATTTGGGCAAGTTAGCAAGATCCTGTTTCAAATTTAAAAAGGGGTTGGAGATGTAGCTCAGTGGTGGAGTGCTTACGTAGCGTGTATGAAACGTTGGGTTCACCATCCTCTTCCCAGGTTCTGTTCTGTTGGGCAACTCATTTTTTCTTTGATATTAGTATCCCTCATCACTTTCTGCTACTTAAAAATAAGTCCTTTCTTAACCAATTTTTGTAAGTAAAAGATAATTGAAGTTATGATTTTATATAATAATAGGCTAAATTGATGTCATTTTTTAAATTTAAAGACATTTCTAGGTAGAGATGATTACAGGTAAATTTCCTTATGCTTATCTATATTTTTTAATTTTTTGGTACCGGGCTTATGTTACTACAGTAATTTTTCATATTTAAGTCATATTTACAAAACACTGTTACTATAGTAATTTTAAAATCTTAAAGGTTTATTTTAACTGCTTTAAAATTTACCAAGATTAAGGGGCTGCCGCTCAATAGTAGAGCATATGCTTCACATACACAAAGTCTTGGGTTCAATCCCCAGCACAAAAAAAAAAAAAAAAAAAAAAAGAATTATCAAGATTAGTAAGTAGTAATGGCTTTCAATTCATGGCTTTCAGGAAAGTAGAAATAAGTAGTGTCAAAGAGCTTCTGGGTATCAGAATTCATTTTACTGGAAGACCCAAATGTTTATACCTTCCATGACATTTGGTTGACTATATCTTTATTTGGTCATCCTGTTGGGTTCCAAGTGTTTCAGAAGAGGAAGACTAGTGGTTAGTCACTTGTCATATTCAGTGATGACTAAAGATATAATAAGATGTCATTATTTGGCGAAATTTTATGGTAGGTGCTATAAATAACTGTTTGGTTGACTTTCAGGGAATCCTGTATCAGCCGTGGTCACCTGTAACCTCTTTGTTGTGCCTGCACTGAGAAAGATGCAAGGCATCTTGGATCCTCGGCCAACCATCATCAAAGCCAGGGTAATGTCTTCTAATGATCAGAAACCAACATGGAAGTCTGATGACCAGTTAAGAATAGGGTTTTCTAACTGCTCAGAATAAGCATCTAGGATTTTATAGTAATCTTGTAGGCCAATGTAATATTCACCCCTTCAAGTTAGAAAATAGAGAAGAAAGGGTTGCATTTATTACCCTCCTACATGGCTTCTGAAGTGAATTATTTTCTTCAGCTAGACATCCATAAAGGAGTCCAGAGAGAAAGACTTAAAACTTTTGAGTGGATACTTAAGAACAAGACAAGCAATACAATGCAGCTAACACAGCCCTAACACTAGACCTGTATGGAATGAGAGATAAGAATTCTTTTTCTATTATAAACCACAGAGAATGGCAGTTAATCTACTTTTTCAGTGATGTCATTGATAAATTTCAAACAGTTCAGAAAAAAAAAATCAAAGAGGGGCTGGGGTTGTAGCTCAGTGGTAGAGCATTGTCTAGCATATGTGAGGCACTGGGTTCAATCCTCAGCACCATATAAAAATAAATAAATAGGCCAGGCACAGTGATGCACTCTTGTGATCCCAGCAATTTGGGAGGCTGAGGCAGAAGGATTGTGAGTTCAGAACTAGCCTCAGCAAAAGGGAAGCACTAAGCAACTCAGTGAGACGCTGTCTTTAAATAAAATATGAAATAGGGCTGGTGATGTGGCTCAGTGGTCGAGTGCCCCTGAGTTCAATACCTGGTGATCTGTAAATAAATAAATAAGTAGGTATTTTGTCCAGCAAAATCTAAAAATGTCTTTAAATTTTTTAAAAAAATAAAAAACAATCATAAAACTAAAAAGAGATCCTGGTGCTTCAAGAGGAAAAGGTGATGATATTGTTTAGAAAAGGACTATTAAGACTGAGGAAGTATAGTAAGAGTTACTTGGAAATTAGAGTCTTTCTCCAGCAACACCACTCAATTTAACTTACTACTCAACTAATTGTACACTTTCTATATTACTGATGAACAACTTTCTTGGCAATTTAAACTATAGTTCCAAAACATTACTTTTCAAGAGTTCTGAAATAACTGGGTATGGTGGTGCACACCAATGTGCTGTAATCCCAGAAACTTGGGAGGCTGAGCTAGGAGGATTGAAAGTTCAAGGCCAGCCTCAGCAACTTAAGAGACCCTAAAGCAACTCAGCAAGACCCTGTTTCAAAATTAACATTTGATTTAAAAAGGGTTAGGGATGTGACTCAGTGGTAAATTGCCCCTGGGTTAAATGTCCAGTACCAAAAAAAAAAATCTGAAATAACTTCAGATATGACAGAGTGTTATGATTAGCTTAAAGAACATAAAGCATATAAGAGGAAGAGGAAATAAAATATTACTCTAATAATACATAGGACAAAACACTAAGAAAATTTAGGCTTTAGATATTCTTATAATTGACTTTCTAAATACTGAGATTTTGTGGACAGATAGATAGAAAAAATCTCTTTTCCTTAAAATTTCATTAAAGAATCAGCTGGATTTTTTTATAGTCATGTGAAGTATTGGTCTTATTTGACATTAAACAGCAGAAGAAAAAAAGCCATCATTGAACAAAACGTATTCCAATCAAGTCAAAAAGTCAGAGTCCTAAAGCTTAGATTTAGACATCCAAACTGGTAATAATGAATTCACTATTTTCATATTTGCAACACTAAGAAAATAAGAAAAATCTATATTGATATAAGAAAGAGAGAAAAGCAGCTTAAGATGACTTCTCTTTGACTCTGCAAAACTCTTTTGAATCCTTTCATTTATTTCTTATTTTAACCTCCACCATCTCCTCCTTAAAGCCTACATATGGCAGCCATTCATTCTGACAGTAATGATGAGTTTGTGTTCTATAATCAAACTGATGCTTGATATATTGTTCACATGCTGCACATTTCCTGTCAATTCACGGAACTGAGAACTGGTCCAAGAATTAGATGCCTTTCTTCCATGGAACTGCCAGCATGGTCATCAGTACACTTGGCTATTTGTCCTTTTTGTTTGTAACAAAAAATAACCCCCCACATCTTCACTGACATGACTGCCACTTTAGTGCAAAATTCTATTCACTTCCTTGAAGCATAATAAATCACTATCTCTCTTTTCCAATGCAAGATACAACTTAGAGTCAGGCGCTGTGGTGAAACACCTATAATCCCAGTGGCACAAGAGGCTGAGGCAGGAGGATCATAAATTCAAAGCCAGCCTCAGCAACTTAGGGAGGCCCTTAGAAACTGAGCAAGACTCTGTCTCTATAAATAAAGTATAAAAAGGGGCTGGGGATGTTGCTCAATGGTTAAGCACCTCTGGGTTCAATCCCTGGTACAAAAAAAAAGATACAGTTTACAGACACTACATAAATATTGCTCTCCAAAATAGATGCCACAGTCATTTATTGCTTTGTCTCGCTGCCTTGGGGAAGTGGGATAGATGTTAACGCTGGTTTTGCTCATACTCTGCTAGACTCTGTTATCACCATCCTATGAGTAGGGCAATGTTGCAAGTTATAGTTCAGATTTGAGGTGTCCCCCCAAAGCTCCTGTGTTAATGAGGGAATGTTCAGATGTAAATGATTAGATTACAAGAGCTGTAACCTAATCAGTGAATTTTTCCATTTAATGGATTAATATTTTGAATTAACTAATTGGGTAGTAACTGTAGGCAGGTGGATATGGCTAAAGGAAGCAGGTCACTGGGGGCATGCCTTTGAGGCTTATATTTTGTCTCTTGGGCCTTGCTTGGTCTCTGCTTTTCTCTGCCAGGCCTTTTATGATGGTGTCTTGCTTCACCTCATGCCCAGAGCAATGGAGCCTGCTGGCCATAGTCACAGCAACAAAAAGCTGACTAACTCACTGCATTATTTTCAAAATGTCAGCACAGGAAAAGTCATCCTTTTATATCAAAGCATTAAGAAGAGCAACAGTTTAAAATAAATATTCCCCTTATGGTTGGGAATTGAAATACTTCTGATTTTCACTCCATTGTAAGAAAGAGAATCCTAGAAATTTATCAAATAGAATTATTGACCCAATCCTTCAACACAAGGACATCCTATCATGAGTTTCTTTAATATCCCATCAAAGTACCCTATACTGCCCTTGTTCTCAACTTTTCCCCCACTAAAAATGTACCTGAGGTAGCTTCCATTAGTATTAACAACTCACCTCAGGTAGTGATTGAGAAATAAAAAGGGGGAAAATACCTTCATCTCCCATGGGGCTGGTCAGTCCGGGGAGAGTATGAGTATGTTGGATATCCACCAGACTTCTGATGTGTCCACCTTTTCATTTCATAGAGCGTTGCTGAACTGCACACTATAAGAACTTGATGGTTGCTCCTGAGTGGTGTTATAAGCAGTGAAATACAGAGCATTTCAACAAATGTTCCTATTTTTTGAAAACTGCTGAGGTATTTGCATTTGTAGAGGGAAATATGGTTGTTTATTGTGGTAAGATCAATGATTGATCATTAAAAGATATTATGAAATGCCTGTTACATGAGAATATATTGGCCTATAGATTTAAAAAAATAAATATTTAAAACAACAGAACTGCACATTACTTAGAAGCAATGTACTTTGACTTTAACTTATTAGGAAATGAGAACTATAACTATACTACAGAAACTTTGGAAATAGGAACTTGAAACTGATCCGTACCAGCAAATGCAAGGATTTT
Source organism: Callospermophilus lateralis (assembly GCF_048772815.1). Taxonomy (NCBI): domain Eukaryota; kingdom Metazoa; phylum Chordata; class Mammalia; order Rodentia; family Sciuridae; genus Callospermophilus; species Callospermophilus lateralis. Next base: position 64,357,433 of record NC_135307.1, on the reverse strand, counting down.
GAAGCTTCTTGACAAGTTTTAGATACATGATTTACAGGGAAAATATGCTCAAAGCCCTCTCTGGTAAACTAATGGAAATAGTACCTCATAACTTATATAGCACTCATCAAAAAACTTAGTGTGATAAAGCTCATTTAACCATTCTTTGGAAGCTTCAACCAAACCCCAGCTAAGGTGAGGACTCCGGCAACACCCAGTGTCACCGTTTGTCATCCTGGGCCTCTATCTCAAATAGAATCCACTTTAGACACCTATTTTCTCACAAACTCTCTCCTCCACACTGTGCAGCTCTTAGTGCCAACTGTTCCCCTGAATCCCCTGGTACATTCAGCTCCCCATTGTTACCATCAAACCTTCCAGACATCATTCTCCACACACTTTCAGATCTGGAAATTGCTTACATCTTCCTCTCTACCTTGTCTCCAACCATTAGATGCTTTACCTCCATTATACCTTTATTTCTGCTTCAGCAACTCACATGCTCACCCTTTTCATATTCTGAATGGCTCCATCTCAAAAATTGACAGTTTTGGTAGACCATTTAGGAATAATAGCAAATTACTTAGTAGTAGATGGAAAATCTAGCATAAATATTCACTCCTACAATTCTTCCCCTTTTCCCTCAGTCTGTAAACCCCTCTGGCTCACAGCTTTCTTTATCCAGCCCAAATCCTGGGATGTGTGATACAACACCCCACACAACATTTTCTAAAACACTCAACCTTTTTTTTTTTTTTTTGTCTCTTCTTCTTTCTATAACTCACTCTAAGAATTCACAAACTTGGTTCACTTCTCTCCTCTTTTATTTATTTATTTATTCTAATCAGTTACACATGACAGCAGAATGTTCTTCAATTCATTGTACACAAATGGAGCACCGTTTTTCACTTCTCTGATTGTATACAAAGTAGTGTCACATGATTTGTGCAATCATACATGTACCTAGGGTAATGATGTCCATCTCATTCCACCATCTTTCCTATCCCCATGTCTCCTCCCCTGCACTCCCCACCTTTGGCCAATCCAGAGTTCCTCCATTCATCCCATACCCTCCCCACATTATGGATTAGCTTCCACTTATCAGAGAAAACATTCAGCCTTTGGATTTTGGGGATTGGCTTACTTGGCTTAGCATGATATTCTCTAACTCCATCCATTTACCTGCAAGTGCCATAATTTCATTCTTCTTTAAGGCTGAGTAATATTCCATTGTGTATATATACCACATTTTATTTATCCATTCATCTGTTGACAAACAGCTAGGTTGGTTCCATAGCTTGGCTATTAATAATTGAGCTGCTATAAAGATTAATGTGGGGTAAAAATTTGCTCTCATTATGTAGGCTCTCTATTTACCTCACTGACTATTTCTTTTGCTGAGAAGAAACTTCTTAGTTTGAGTCCATCTCATTTATTGATTCTTGATTTTAATTCTTCAGCCAAAGGACTCTTATTAAGGAACTTGGGGCCTAATCGCACAAGATGGAGATTAAGACCTACTTTTTCTTCTATTAGACTCAAGGTCTCTGGTTTTATTCCTAGGTCCTTGATCCATTTTGAGTTGAGTTTTGTGCATGGTGAGAGATAGGGTTTTAATTTCATTTTGTTACATATGGATTTCCAGTTTTCCCAGCACCATTTGTTGAAGAGGCTATCTTTTCTCCAATGCATGTTCTTAGCACCTTGGTCTAATATAAGATAATTGCACTTTTGTGGGTTAGTCTCTGTGTCCTCTGTTCTGTACCATTGGTCTACCAGTCTGTTTTGGTGCCAGTACCATGCTGTTTTTGTTACTATTGCTCTGTAGTATAGTTTAAGGTCTGGTATAGTGATGCCACCTGCTTCACTCTTCCTGCTAAGGATTGCTTTAGCTATTCTGGGTCTCTTATTTTTCCAGAATAGCTAAAGCTATCCTTAGCAGGAATTAATTTCATGATTGCTTTTTCTATTTCTATGAGGAATGTCATTGAGATTCTGATCAGAATTGCATTAAATCCATATAGTGCTTTTTGGTAGTGTGATCATTTTGGGAATATTAATTTTACCTATCCCAATAGGCCCTAATCTCCTTCATGTGGGATTAGGTCCCAACTTACTTAATAAGACTCCTTTGGCACAAGAATTACAATCAAGAATCAATAAATGGGATGGACTCAAACTAAAAATTTTCTTCTCAGCAAAAGAAATAATCTGTGAGGTGAATAGAGAGCCTACATCTTGGGAGCAAATCTTTTTTTTTTAAGAGAGAGAGAGAGAAATTTTAATATTTATTTTTTAGTTTTTGGTGGACACAACATCTTTGTTTATATGTGGTGTTGAGGATCGAACCCGAGCCGCACACATGCCAGGCGAGCGCACTACTGCTTGAGCCACATCCCCAGCCTGGGAGCAAATCTTTACCCCTCTCACATCCGATAGAGCACTATTCTCTATGGTATATAAAGAATTAAAAAGCTAGGCACCAAAAAGACAAATAACCCAATCAATAAATGGGCTAAGCAACTTAACAGACACTTCTAAGAAGAGGATACAATCAATCAACAAATATATGAAAAAATGTTCATCATCACTAGCAATTAGAGAAATGCAAATCAAAACTAAGATATCATCTCACTACAATCAGAATGGCAGCTATTATGAATACAAAGAACAATAAGTGTTGGCGAGGATGTGGGGGAAAAGGTACATTCACATGCTGCTGGTGGGACCACAAATTGGTGCAGCCAATCTGGAAAGCAGTATAGAGATTTCTTGGAAAATTGGGAAGGGAACCACTATTTGACCCAGCTATCCTTCTCCTCGGTCTATACCTAAAAGATTTTAAAACCACATACTACAGGGACACAGCCACATCAATGTTTATAGTAGCACAATTCACAATAGCTAAACTGTGGAACCAACCTAGATGCACTTCAATGGATGAATGAATTTAAAAAAATGTGGCCTATATAAACAATGGAATATTACTCAGCAATAAAAGAGAATAAAATCATGCATTTGCAGGTAAATAAATGGAGTTAGAGAAGCTAATGTTAAGTTAGCCAATCCTAAAAACCCAATGCCAAATCTTTTCTCTAATATAAGGAGGCTGATTCATAGTGAGATAGGGAGGTAGAACATGGGAGGAATAGAGGACCTCTAGATAGGGCAGAGGGGTGGGAGGGAAAGAGATGGGACATGGGGTTAGGAATGATGGAGGAATGTGATGGACATTATTATCCAAAGTACATGTATGAAGACATGAATTGGTGTGAATATGCTTTGTATACAACCAGAGATATGTAAAATTGTGCTCTATATGTGTAGTAAGAATTGTAATGCATTCTGTTGTCATATATAAATAAAAAATAATTTTAAAAAAGATTAATGCGACTGCATCCTGTAGTATGCTGATTTTAAGTCCTTTTGGTATATATGGAGGAATGTGATAACTGGGTAAAATGGTGGTTTCCAAGTTTTCTAAGGAATCTCCATACTGCTTTCCAGATTGGCTACACCAGTTTGCAGTCCCAGCAGTAGTGTATGAGTGTGCCTTTTCCCCCACATCCTCACCAACAGATATTATTGTTTGTATTCTTGATAACTGACATTCTGACTGGCAATTGTCTCTTCTTTGCTCTTCATTTTTATTTCCAGGGCACTAAACACTAAAAAGAGTATACAGCTCTTTGAATTACCACTTCCAACTTATAGTTTAGCAGCAGAAGTAAAGTTCACCTTACCTGTTCTTTTATACATATGGATCAACTTCTTTCATTCCCTACTGCAGTCTTTGAAATCTTCACCATTCTCTTCAAGCCTCTCTCCCATCCACACACACCCTGAATTTCATAGCCAAATAATCCTGGGTTTGAATGATAGCTTAGCATTAACTAATATTAAAACTTTGGACATATTTAATGATTTCTAATCTTAATTGCTCTTAAATCCTTTTTATGTCTAATTCAAATTAAAATCTATCTCCAATTAAAATCTATCAGTGCTTGCCATGATACCAGGGTCAAATCCGTACTCCTCAAAAGGGCATAGGACCTTCATCTGAAGGCCCCAGTTTTCTTCTCAAGTTTCATCTTCTTCTCGTCCTCACTCTGACCATAACAAGGTATTTGCAGCTTCTAGAAAGAACATTAGGTTCCCTCCTGTATGTGTGATTCTTCTCTTTCCCAGTAAGTTCTCTCTTGACCACCATCATTCCTTTCTTAGCTTGGTGAATTCCTTACTCTCAAGACTCAGTCATCACATCCCCTGTAAAGCTTTTCTTAAAGTCACTTTGAGGTCACTTTTCTATAAGATGAGCAGGACAAAGAGGAAAAACAGAATATTCTCCCTTTTGTTAATTAAGAAATTTTATTTTTAGAGCACTTTAGGTTCATAGCAGGATTGAGTGAAAAAAATAAAAAGGTTTGCCCACTAACAACATCTGGCACAAGAATGGTTCATTTTTGTTAGAATTGACAAATCTGCATTGACATACTGTGATCATCCAGAGTCCATACTTTACATTTACGTTTATTCTTGGTGTTGTATATTCTATAGGTTTTGATAAATGTATAATGACATGTAATCTATCATTATGGTATCATACAGAATAGTTTCTCTGTCCTAAAGGTCCTATGTGCTCTGCCTACTTGTCCTTCCTTTTCTCAACCCCTGTCAATCATTGATCTTTTTTTTTCAATAACTTTGCCTTTTCCAGAATAACATATAGCTGGAATCATGCAATATGTCATCTTTTAGGATTAACTTGACTTATTAATGTGCATTTAAGTTTCCTCCATGTCTTTTCATGGAGTAGTAGCTTATTTCTTCTTAGTACTGAACAATATCATTATTTGGATGTACACAGTTTATCCATTAACCTACTGAAGGACACCTTGGTTACTTCCAAGCTTTGGCAATTTTGAATGAAGCCTCCATGTGTAGACTTTTGTGTAGACGTAAGTTTTTCACATCATTTTAGTAGATACCAATGAATATGGTTATTGGATTTATGCAAAAGTATTACCAGTCTTCCAAAGTGGCTATACCATTTTACATTTCCATGAGCAGTGAATGAGAGTCCCTGTTGCTTCACATCCTTGTGAGGATTTGATAAGTGTTTTAGATTTTGGCCATTATGATAGGTGTATGTTCATATAGTTCATGCATTGTTGTTGTTTTTAATGTGTAATTTCATAATGACATTAAGTTGAACATCTTTTCATATCCTTACTTCCCATCTATAGATCTTCTTTGGTGAGGTGTCTACTCATGTCTTTTGTCCATTTTTGAAATTGTATTATTCATTTTCTTATAATTGTGTTTCAATGGTTCTTTGTATATTTTGAATAATTATCTTTTATCAGATGTTAGCTTATGTTAAAATTTTTCTCTCAGTCTATGGCTAGTCTTCTCATTTCCTAGATTTTTTTAAACTAATTCTTTCCCTTAGACATTTGCATGTAGACCACACCATATAATACTACTTATAGCAAATAATATTATTTTTTCTTTTAAATAATTATTGTGTACCAGGCACATATTTTAAAAAAACCAAAACCACTCTTGGTCCACATCCTTCTGCCCACTTATTGGGGGCATTGTGGAGGTGAAGGGTACTGAACCCAGAGACACTTTACCACTAAACTACATCCCAGGCTTTTTTTTTTTTTTTTTTTTTTTTTTTTTTTTTTTTTTTTAAGACAGTGGCTCACCAAGTTCCTTAGGGCCTCATTAAGTTGCTGAGACTGGCCTCAAACTTTCAGTCCTCCTACCTTCCTGAGCCTCTGGAATTACAGGCATGCACCATTACATCCAGCCTTTTGCCCACTTTTTAATGAATAAAGGAAGTCATTGGAAAAGGAATATCAACCATTTTCACCAGTCCTCATGGGTATTAGGCTAGTGTTCTACCACTGCTATACACCCCAGCCTTCAAAGGCCTATTTTATTCACTAGTGTTTCAGCAAGGCTTTCATTTCTTCCCCCAATAATAGCACTATATGGTTCATAGTGATATTGTGGGAATGAGCACCAAAGAATGTGTCTATGTTTACAAAGTGTTCATCATTCTTTAAAGCACTGAAACTCAGTAAAAAGTGCTTTCTTAAACTAAGCAGTGTAATAGACCAGAACAGTGTTAATACAAAAAAAGAAAAAAATTGGTTAATAAACTTCTGCATTTCAATGAAGTACCCCCCCCAAAAAAAAAACCCCAATCAGTTTCATTTCTGACTACAAAAGGAATAACAGTTTTGTTTTTGAGTGTTTTCAGTACTGGGGATTGAACTCAGGGACATTCTAGTACTGAACCACATCCCCAGCCCTTTTTTGTTTTTATTTTGAGACAGGGTCCCCCAGAGTTGACCAAGATGGCCTCAAACTTATAATCCTCCAGTTTCAGCCTCCTGAGCAGCTGAGTTTATAGACTCATGCCATCATGCCCAGCTAGAAACAGCTGTTTGTAAAGAGTCTATGAAAAATAATTTTTTCATTCACTTCAATTTGATATATTTGACTTTTGTTTCTTAAATTTACATAAATATCTTCCTCTAAAAATAAATTTTAAGAGTTAGATTAAGACTGAAAAATAATATATATACTGTGATTCTTCTCCTTCCTAGTAAGTTCTCTCTAACCACCATAATTCCTTTATTGGTGAATTCCGAGCTTGGTGAATTCCTTACTCTCAAGATTCAGTCATCACATATATTACTGAAAAATAATATAACTGTTTCCAAATTCAGTTATTTAAAAAATAGGATCATAATGCTTGAAGACAGTTTAGCCATTTGTAATACAATTGCATTTTGAAGATAAATAAACAGGTATAGAAAGGCAAAATAGCCTGCTAACGCAGAAGACTGGTTAGCAGTAGAGCTCAAAGAACCTATATGTCTGTTATCATCCTAGTCCAGTGTCCATCCACAGTATCACCATGAACCAAATAATGCTATTACTAGTTTGGGGGAAAAAAAAACCTTTCTGAAACACTAGCAAATAAAATAGCTATGTGAAGGCCAGAGATGTAGTGCACTGGTAGAGTACTTGCCTAGTATCAATGAGGCCTGGAGTTTGATAACCACCACTACCAAAAAAAAAAAAGATCCACATGAGTAGCTCTTGTAGTTTAGTACTAGGGAACACACAGATTGAGAGAAGCATAAAATGACTTAGGAATAATGACAGTTTACCCTATGAGTAAATATAAATGCAAATAATCAAGTCAAAGAGTGAGAAAAGGGAAAGCACCTATCCCTTTTATGTTGAAAATAGTTATATATTTCAACTTTGGGATTGGGGTAGCTAAAGAGTACCTAGTGCATATTAGGTCCTCAGTAAATATTTACTGAATAGTTGGATAGATGGAAGGATAGATGGATGGATGAATGGATACTGAATTTGTTTATTTAGGTCTACCTCCTTTATTGTCACTATAACTACTTCTGTTTACCAATTCATAGGAAGGAGTTTCTGTCCTCACAACCCATAAAAACAGACTGCAGAATTAGACTTTATCTTTTTCATCTCTCCTTCTCACTACTATAAAACTAGTTTCTTAGTGTTTTCTTTCCATCAGAGCAACTAAACCCCTAAACTGACTGCCCATACTGAAAACATGAAGTGGAAGTGATAAAAATAGCAGAATGCCAAGGATATCTTCCATGTCAATTGTATTTTCAGTATGACCTCCATTACCCTATAGTTTTGAGAAATTATGAGGTAACCAAGTTTGCTTTCTTTTTCTCTTTATTCTGTAGTTATCATGTGATGTAAAACTAGATCCTCGCCCAGAATATCATCGTTGTATATTGACTTGGCATCACCAAGAACCACTGCCTTGGGCACAGAGTACAGGTTAGTCATTCAGATCTGCAGGTACCCTTGTATACTCATTCTGTTAAAACACAAATTTATATAAAATCTTCATTGGTTATACCTAATTTTAAAATTATTATGCACTTTTTTTCTTTTTGAAAGGTTAGATGAGCTAAATCATTCCTAAACAGAATAACAGGACAAGAAGAATTAATAAAAATGTAGTTATTTCACTGAGCCATATTTTCTGAATACTTGAAATATAAATCTAGAATTACAGAAGATTTTGTTCTGTTTGTTCAAGCAATATTCTAAGCATAATTTTGGTTGTAGGAAAAGGAGGGCACCCTGAAGTGTGAGATGAAAACCTAACTTATAATATGATCTTTGTAGACTATACTATTTTCTAAATATTATTGGTAAATTTTAAGGTAGAGAGATCAATGCTGATAATTCAGAGTTTTATAGTTACCTGCACTAGGCTTTCAACATTTGTCACCAGCTTCTCTAGGCATACTTTGCCTAAATTTGATGCAACTCCACAAAAATTGTATTACCCTTTAAACAAAGGACCTATGAAGTGCCAACATCAGCAAAACACATGGGCTTTGCTGTCAGAGAAAGTTGCTTTCTAATTGGTCAGTTAGCATGACCTAAACTGTTACCTAAGGCTCTTAAATTTGTGAAAGTCAAATAAGATAGTTAAGTAAAATGCCTAGTACCTAGTCTGACATTTAGTAAAGAAATGGTAGCTGCTACTGTTATTATCCTTATTGTTTTGGTAGGTTTTAAAAGCCTGTATTTGGGCTGGGGTTGTGGCTCAGGGATAGAGCGCCTGCCTAGCATGCATGAGGCACTGGATTCGATCCGCAGCATCACATAAAAATAAATAAATAAAATAAAGGTATTGTGTCCATCTGCAAAATATAAATAAATAAATAAATAAATGTGTGTATATATATGTGTGTGTGTGTGTGTGTGTGTGTGTGTGTGTATGTATATATATGCCTTTATTTTAAATATAACATTTTGATCTGAATTGGGAAAAATCTGTGGCATTTTGCATAATGCTATAAAATCCTCATTTTTATTCTTTTAAATAGAAATATCTAATGTCTACTTTTGAAGTTCTAGAGATAAGGTATAGGTTATAGGCCAACTGAAAAGTACTAGGAAGATTAATCATCTCTTTCCCTCTTGTGGCCCTGCATTTTAGTTTGTCATTTTTAAAGACAAAAAATGTCTGCAAGGGCTTCAAGTATATACACTGTGATGCCTATGTTGCTGTAATGAGAGTATTTCATTCCAGGTAATCAGATGAGCAGCCGTCTGATGAGCATGCGCAGTGCCAATGGATTGTTGATGCTACCTCCAAAGACAGAACAGTATGTGGAGCTCCACAAGGGCGAGGTGGTGGATGTCATGGTCATTGGACGGCTATGATGATCACCAGCAGGAGAAAGCTTTGATGCATGTCCACATATCATTGACTGTATCCTGTAATATGCATCGGCACAGCTAGTTTTCTGATTTGGATAAAAGTTGATCTGTATAGTCAACATCTTGAACTATATTTCAAATGAATTTAAATACCTTTTAAAAGAAAAAAAAAACACCTAAGAATAAATCTTAACAGACAACTCTATTCTGATTATATCAAAGCAAATTTTTTCCTTTCTTGCAAATTGCTTTGTGTGTTCAATGCTAGGTCTGATAGCGATAGCTTTTAGTAGACAGCGGTAGGTGCCTGCAGAACTTGTGTTTTTCTCATCTTTAAAATACAACTACTTATGCTCTTAAATCAAGGCTGTCTGCTTATTTATACTAGCTTAGACAACACTTGGATTTCCCTTCTTAGTATGCTTCATAACTGCTTTACAGAGAGCTTTTGCTTGTTCTTTATCATGTATCTCGTGTTTATGTGCACTGTGCCAAAAGAAGAGTAACTGGGTGGAGGCCCTGCCCTGCCTCAAGAACCATCCTCTGCAGAGCATCGGGGAAGATTCTTACCCTAGTAGCCTCGTGGCACAGTACTCTTGGGCAGTAACTGGATACCTTTTATTTGAACAAACAAACTGAGGGAGAAAATGCTTCCTTAAGTGCTGACAGCCTTTTTAACCAATACATTTAAAATTGTACAGAACAACAACAACAAAAAAATCAAAGACTGATCTTGTACAGATATTAGTGTTACCAGCATTCACGTGGAAATCAAGAGCAAAGACAAAATAATGTTAAACAACTCTGTACCATAACATTTTCTGTAATGATACTAAAACTTAATGAATAAAAAAAATCCTTGATCATTATTTAAAAATTCATTGTGTTGACCTTTTTGTTAAAAAAAGAAGATTGATTGACATGCTATTCTGTTGGGGTTCTGCCTGTATAAAAGGAACAGTTAAGATGGCCTACCAAGGCTCAGTGGCATGAGGGAAATTTAGAATGTGGATAATGAAACTCTGTATCTTACTACAGTGTTTGGAAAAAATACCATCGTGATCTATAGCATTGTGAAAATATAGATTAGAAAATAAAAGAACCTCCCATTAGTGTGGCCTTGCTGGTTATAGTTGGAGAATAGTATCTAAGCACTATAGAGGAAAGATACGAAATCTTACTTTAAATGCCATAAAAGCAAATTTCAAATAGCTACTGTTCTTTGAAATGAAGGGAAATAATTAAGGAATAAACTAGAAAATTTCAGATAAGTACATGGAAATTTTTTTAATGAAGTAAGAAGTAGGGAAAATCTGTGTTGACCATAAAAAGTATAACAAATAAAATAGACTGTATCCATAATGATTCCTTTAATAAAAACTTAGGGGTGGGGCTGGGGATGTGGCTCAAGCGGCAGCGCACTCGCCTGGCATGCGTGTGGCCCGGGTTCGATCCTCAGCACCACATACAAACAAAGATGTTGTGTCCGCCGAAAACTAAAAAATAAATATTAAAAAATTCTCTAAAAAAAAAAAAAAAAAAAAACTTAGGGGTACTTTTCAAATGATGGTAACAGGGAGATGTATATGTTGTAGAGTAGGCATAGTAAAGCAAACTATAAAGGCTGGCAAATGACTATAAAGGTGCCAGATGACAGTGACAAAGGCAAGTTGTAGACGACAATATTGGACACTAATACTCAATAATTCCAGAGTGGAAAACATATTTTTCTAAGTTTTCTTTCTTTTTTACTTTTTCTTTTTGTGCTAGGGATCAAACGAGGGTGTCTAACTCATAAGCCTCCACTGAGCTACCCCTCCAGCCCCTTAAATTTTCTCTTGTATGTACAATTGAGGAAAGATTAGGTAATAGAAGTCAAATGAAAGCACATGCAGAGTTCTTTACTTACATTCATTTACAAAATGTTTGTTAAGAATTTACTATGTGCTGGGTATAAAGTACGCTAAGCTACTATTTATAGAAATGAATAGGACAGAATAGCTAATATTGCACTCCATCAGGGGAGATAACAAAAACATGTGCAAGTAACAATAATGTTGTATATATTTAATATTTGATAATATATGATAGAGTGTGTAGAAAGTGGTAGTTGCTATAGCAGACTAAAAAGGATTGGAGGGGTTCAAATGATAACTTCTATAGGGTAAAATTTCAAGGTGTAAAATGACATTACAGTGGGTCTTGAAGGAAGGGTAGAATTTTATAAATGATGGTATAGGAAGAAGAATATTCTAAAAACAGAATTAAGGACCTTAATAATTATTGTTTTATGATAAAAGTTAAATGCCACAAAGGCAAAGATTTTTGTTATTTTGTTCATCGATCTCCCAAATCCTTAGAAAAGTTCCTGGCATATGTAAATATATGTAAATACATTATATGGAGCTTACTATATGCCAGACACCATTGTAAGCACTTATTTCACAATACCCTGTAGTTCTTATTCCCATATTACAGATGAGAAAACCAAGGCACCAAAAGATAAGAAACTTGACCATGGTTACATGGCTAGCTTTGGAGAGGACCAAGGATTCAAATTTAGCACTCTGGCTCCAGAGTCCATACTCTTGAACACTGGGCTATAAAAACAGAAAGTTGATATATTTTAAGGCTGAAAAGGTACATAGTTAAGGCCCAAACTATAAAGTTCTTAAATATCAAGTTAAGGAGTCCAGATTTATTCTAGATATGATAAAACTGTTAGAGATTCTTGATCAGGGAAGTGTTATGATCAGAGCTATCCTTTTAGGGGAAAGTCTTTGGCAGAATCTAGTAAGACAGATTAGGGTAGGGAGAAATTGAAATGAGAGAAATCAGTTAAGTGATCAAGTCAGACTCGGTGGCTTCTGGCTGTCATTCTAGCTACTCTGGAGGCTGAGGCACACAGTAAGGAATCACAAGGCCAGCCTGGGCAACTTAGTGAGACCCTGTCTCAAAATAAGATTTCAAAAGGGGCTGAGGGTTTGATCCTTGGCACTGCAAAAAAGGAAGGAACCAGTAATTGAGGTTTTACAGATGAGGGGTAGAAGTGATGAGAATGGGAAGGTTAGAGGAGAACTAATTCAAAGTCTTCAATCTTGACTGAGAAAAATGTAAAACTTATTTTAAAAAAGTCAGAAAATTGGATTTTATGGAGGAGCTGGTAAGTTTGGACATGTGTTTTAAGATGCCAAAGGAGTACTGAATGACCATGTCCTGTTGGCATTTGAAAGTTCAGGTTAGGAGTTCATAAATAAATGATCCATAGGCGGATGAAAGGATTGTCAAGGAAAGCTTTGTAAAGAGAAGAGAAGAGACCTTGGGGTTAGAGGGAAAATGGAATGAAGGGGAAAGCAGTTTGCAGAAGAAAAGAAATGGAAGTGCAGCATTCCACAAGCCAAGGAGAAGAGTCTCAAAAAAGAAGAATCAACTGTCAAAAGAAGTAAGAAGGATGAAGCCTAAAAAGGATTTATTGATTATGCAGTCATTTGTGAGCTCTAAGTAAAAATTTCAATAGCGGTTTGAAAGCAAAAGATTATAAAATGGAACTGTGAATATAAATTCTTTGGAAATTGTGCATGAGATAAAATTTGAGAAAGGAAAGACACAAGATGATAACTTGAACTGAAAATGAGGTGGAAAGAAGATTTTGGTTTGTATCTTTTGAAAAAAGGAGAAACAATAGCAAAAGAATAAAGTGCTGGATTTAAGGATTCTGGTAGCCCAATTAACCTGAGGAAGAAAAGGGACATTTTTCCTTCTGAGTTGGAAAACATATGAACATATTTGAAGTGAACACAAAAGAAATTTAAACCTTGAAGATCAACAGAATGGCTTTACTTGGCAAGGTGAACATTAATTTCATTCACTTTCTTCACATTTATTTGACCAAAAATTTTTAAGAATTAAACATATATGAAATAACAACAAGTCTTCTTTGTCTTAGTAATTCATACTTAAAGACTACAGAAGATGTTCTCAGATTCTTACATATAGCTGTACAGAAGTTAACCAGTTTTATTGGTTCTGTTTTGGTTGTTTTAATCCATACCACACAATAAAAAAAGAACACAAACAGACTAAGTTTACCAACTAAATGTTATTAAGTGATGTTACATGTTATGCAAGTAGGATGACTTTCATTTTTTAAATTATTTGCTAACCAACAAAAATCTGTAGATCTGATTACCCCTCTTGATGTTTATGAAACCCTAACAAGGTAAGTCATTATCGTTCCTAGGTAAAGAAAGTTAGGTTTATATAAGTAAAGAATTCAAAGCAAATAAATTGTGTGTTGTTATTGTAATGATGATGGGTATAGATTAAATAATGTTTATAAGTATTATGCTTGACTCTCTTAAGAGATTTATATTGTTACATAGCTCATTAATAACTTAGCCTAAGACCAAATAGATTAGAAAGTGCTCTCTTGTAGACTTTTTTTTTTGTATGGAGAATTTCTCACGTGGTCCTTTGTAATATTTCAATTTATGTAACAAATATTAATTAAGTTCCTACAGTTTTCCGGTTTCCATGATAGGCACTGAGGATATAATGATAAATAGCACAAAGTTTTTGATATTCAAGTGGAGAATATAGATTACAGGAAAGGAAAAAGTATTCTAAATATAGACTAAGAAATGTCTCTGAAGAAAATACTATTATGTGTTAGAGAATGACTGGGTGAAGGCCTAAATCAGGTTCAGTAGTTATGTTAGGGCCCAGACATTTTGTGAAAGACAAAAATTGCACACTAAGTATTTCAAAACAAAGCTTTTAATATGGGAATAAATTAAATAGATGTTGGAGGTCTAGAAAAGCATAAAGAAAATACAGAGATATCAGACAATAATTACAGGAAGTACCTACAATGAACTGGGCAGTTAGAAGGGAGAGAGAAGTTAAAGTGATCAGATCTAAACCCTCAGAGGTCAGACACTTTGGAACTAAGGTTAAGGGGAGGGCACTGCCAGATGCTGAATTCAAAGAGGGGAAGCAAATACAAGCTACAACAAGTTGCTATTGCCAGGGTGACATTGACAGAATAAGAAGGAGCAGTCCCTTCTCCCCTCCCACTGCTTTCCAAGCTCTCTCTAACCTAGTACAACCCACTGTTGAACCTAACAAAGTCAGGTGGAGAGAGAAATGCAGTTTGCCAAGTTCCAGCCACAGTACACATGGCAATCTGCAATAGTGGATTTGGAGCTGAGAGATCATCACTTATCAAATGACTGAGAAGGAGTTCTCCAAATAGGTGACATTTGAGCTGGGTTCTAATATATGAAAATAAGCCCCATATGTGAAAAGTTGGGAAAAGAGCATTTCAGAGGAAAGGGCTTAAAGAATATAACATCAGGATGGAGACAGAAGTACGATGAGGAAGGGGAAAGTGGTCTGAAATACAACTGGAGAAAACTGAAGCCAGGACAGAGTCAGATCATGCTCGCCAGAGTATAGTATTGTGGGTGTAGCATTAAATAGACACCCACAACTTATGATGTGTGTCACATAATCTAAGAGCACTGGGAAGCCACTAGAATTTAAGAAAGAAAGAAGGCAATTATTTACTAAACACCAATTGGATTCAAGGTGCCATGTTAAACAAGGTTCCTGGACAAGTAACTCATTCCCTCTGCCTCCCAGACCTGTTTCTGTGCCTAGATTTTGTTTCCTAGTTAATAGCACTATCATTCACTCAGTTTCTGAAATGAGAAATTTCTGAATCATCTTACTTCTCACTCCCCACATCCAGTGAGTCACCAAATTCTGACTCTACTAACAGTTCCTAAATTATCTCCCTCTTTTCCATTCCTTCTGCCACTACTTTGGACTCTGTGCCTCGCCAGAATTGCTTTCCCAAAATCTATCCCTTTCACTGCTATCAGAGTGATCAATTCAGAAAATAAATCTCCCCATGGAAACCTCTTTAGTAGAAAACCTCTGCAGAGATGAGGTTCCAGTGCCCAGTTATGACATTCAAAGCCCTTTACAGTCTACTCCCTCCCTCTTCTAACCTCATTTTCCTCCACTCCAACTTTATGTAAAACCAGACCATTTCCAGTTACTCCCTCAAATCCTGTCATTTGATGCCTCATTGACTTTGCTCAGGCTAACTAATCTTTCAAGACTCTACTTGAGGGCTGGGATAAAGCTCAGGGACAGAGCACTTGCCTAGTACACCACACAAAGAGATTTAGCTTAAGCAGTAGCTCCTCCAGGAAGCCTTCCCTAAATCCCCAGATTGAACAAAGGGCCTCTCATCTGTGCTCCAGAGTCCCCTCTGTCTCACTACACCTTGAAATAATTTGTTTACATCCCTTCTCCCCAACTCTATGGCAGGTTCCTTGAAGGCAGAGACTGTTCATCTTTGTAGACTATCAAGGTTTGGTTCCCAGTGTGTAATAGGTGCTCATTCCTGAACTGATCAACAGAACTGATCTTGCATAGCACTCACCAGAAAGCCAGAGACAGAACATGGAAGAACCTTCTTATTCAAACTTACAACACACAGCAGAGAGGACCCAATGTAGGCAAGAACAAGCGGGCCCAGCTCATGGGAGTAAGGACAGGGGTAATTGGTCACGGATCTCATGTTGACAAAGTGCTTCAAATTTGATTTATGGCATCATCTCCGGACAAAGTCATAAATATGTTTTAATATTTTGTGCATGTTAAAAAGCATTAATATTTGAAAAGTAAATAATTAAAACATCATAATTTTTATTTCTCTCTTTTGGTATTTCTTCACTTTTTTCATACTTCAATAGCCTCAAAAAAGAAGAAACACCAAATGATTTTATCAAGCTACTTCAGAATTAAATTAATATCATCAAAACTGAATAAATGCAACTACATTTATGCAAAAATGTTTCCTGGTTGTGGAACAGGAAGAATAGGAACATGGCAAGTATTCCTGATTATGCTATATTAGGTAAGAAATATGCTGAATAGGTGACTAGAAACCTAGTCACTGGTCCTAGAGGTATGACTACAGGAAGAGTTCATCCATCTGAAAGTTGGTACTCAGCATAAAATATGGAGCTTCCAAGGCAAAAAAACAACACGTTCCCAGTGTCTTCACAGGGAGAGCCTGCCCTTTTCTGAAGACTGAACATACATGTTGAACTCTTTGCAGAGCCTGAGCCATCAACTCTTCAAGCTATACATCCAGCTCTCTACTCTGCTTCTGGGAAAGTTTCCTGATGCATATCCTGTGGGAGTGAATGCCATCAACTCCCTGACAGCCACACCTGGTCCCAAATGGCAGTTACTCTCTTGTTATAGGAACACCATCACTGTTCATGTTTATTCTGAGAAACTGTAATACTATCTGGGCCTGGCCAAAAGCAAGCAGAATATAAAGACTTCAATGAAGTGAATTCACTAGAGTTAACTCAGAAACTTAAACCTGAGTGACTGAATTCCCCTCCCAGGCCTGAATAGCTAGCTAGCAGCCCCTGGTGTGTGTCCTCATAAGCAGGCAATAAGGGAGCTAGAGAGATGGGCATCTGCAGCACTTGACTTAGATATAAAAGTGAAGGATGATATGGTAGGGAGAACCCCAGACACACAGAAAGGCAGGAACAAACAACCTAATCACATATTATCAAGAGAAATGATTCCTTCAAAAAAAGGATACCATGAATTTATTTGTAGCCATTTATTCATCTGATAAACAGTTGTTGAGTTCCTTCTTAACAAGTGTCCAGAAAACACTAGATGCTGAAGATACCAGGATAAAACGGCCAAGTTATACATCTGGCCCTCAAACCTATTTCCAAGCAGAGCTGCCCTATAAGAATTCTGCATCTTTTTGCAGGTTTTCTTCACAAAGTGGCTTAAATATGTTTAAATCTGAAAATTAGGATATAGGAAGACTGAATGACACATTATCAGTTGAATGATAAACAATGTAAAGTATTTTCAAATTTCACTGTTTAATATCTTTTCCACTGTAATACTATTTCTAGGTTGTTTTCTCCCCAAGGAAACCCTGAAATTGTCACAGGCCACAAGAACTTCTACCTGTTCCCCAGGAATGCTGAGGATAAGTCACCTCAGTGGCTGATCTCCAGGCCTGCTTCTCCCCCTTCTCTTACTTCAGGGCTATGTCAGCACATTATGATGCAGGAGCAATAGAACAATGCCCAGAGCAGCCTGGCTTGCACTTCTTTTGCCAGTGGTTAGTTTCCTGCCTGGTAGACATAAACATCTCCTCCTAAAGCAATGTGAAAAGAGTGGTAACGTGTTTTGGGAGGTTATTCTCCTATTCAACATCCAGATTTCCAGAGACCTATTTCAGCCTCATCTTCATGTAAGTGTCTGTTTGGTTGCTGCAACTTTGGTGTGAACCTGAGGGACAAGGGAATGGATAATTTGAGTAATACTGATCATTAGAGGGTAGAAATGTCTCCTTTCTTTCCATCTTCTTCTTTTCCTTCTATTTTCTTTTCTTGTACTTCAACCAGAACAAGCAGGAAACTCAGAAACTTAAACTTGAGTGATTGAATTCCTTTTTCTTAAAAATCTTATTGACAGCTTGAGTTTGAAATGAAACCTTGCTATCAGGATTACTATAAAATTTTGTTTTTTCAAACTACTAATCTACTTTTCTTCCATTAGAAATTATGAGTTGAATAAATACATTGGAGTAACATTATTTTTAGTTACTAAAATGCAAAAGAAGATCCAAAATGCAGAGTCTGCTGTTCAAAGCTGAAAGATTGAGGTGGGAGCATGGTTGTGAAGAAAGAAGAGGCTACACAGTCAGATCTTTTTCCAAGAGGAAACCAGAATTGCAACCTAGAATCATGACTGACCTATCCTAAAAATATTTTTAATATATTATGAATCTTAGAAAAAAATCCTGTAGATAAAATAGTATGCTTCAAAGTACTGTGAAGAATTAACCTCAAGTTGCAAAGTACCGCAGAGAGCATATTAATGAATGACTGGTAAACAACATCATTTAAGAGCTATCATATAACTACAAAGAAAAAGCATAATAGGGGCTGGCAATGCCACTCAGCGATGGAGGGCTTGCGAGCATATGTGAGGCCCTAGGTTCCATCCTAGCACCAGAGGAAAAAAGCACAATAAAGACCACATGAGAACATAGGTGGTAGATATATGGATGTTCACTATAGAATTTTTTTCAACTTTTCCATAGGCTTCAAAATTATTTATAATAAAACATTGACGGGAAAAGACCATATGGGAATGTAAACATTTACAGAGAACATTTTAGGGGTGTGTATAGACATTCCACTGAATTAAGCAACCAGAAAACCCAAGCGAAACACTTCCATGATGGCTCCTTGGGCTCCCACTGCCTCCCCTTCCTGATTTCCATTAAGATTCAACCTCTCACATTTCAAAAAAATTTCTGATGATTGCATTTATTCTGGAAAAATAAAGATACCCGACCATCAATGCAGTATTCATATACCCCATACCAATACTGTACTCATCCTTAACAGGCCTTGGTCATTCTTGAAACAGTAAGCACAGATGGGGAAGTCCTGGGGACAGCAGCACCACGTGGAGTCAAGGGCAAAGCTGAAGGAGCTCCCCTCCTGACAGCTGCGATAGGTTTCCAGTGCGTGAAAGGCAATGATTTGTGGTCTATAATCAGATTTAATATGGGATCTCTTTGCCTTTTCTTTAACTAAAAAAGCCAACAATGCTTTTTTCAGATGAAAATTACACTACAATTATTCAGAAAAAATACAGCCCAATGGAACTGTCTACTAAATAAATGACTGAAGCACTAGTTAAACGAAATAACAGAGACTAAGGATCTTCTAGTGATAGGATAAATCAGGGTCCCTCTCAAATAAAATTAGATTCCTTTGTGCAGTCCTTGCTCTATAGCATAATTAAAGCCCTTATCTATGATATTATTATGTATATTTCTTGCTTACTAATTAAGTGTATAGGGTGTTGGATAGACCATGAAAAGGCATAATTTGGGGGGGGGAAATATAAACTATGACTGGGAAAATTAATACATAATCCTGGTAGAACCTTATAACAAAAGATTCTGGGGCTGGGGGTGTAGCTCAGTGGTAGTGTACTTGCGGGTGTTAGACCCTGGGTTTGCTCCAGGACCTCAAAACCAAAACATACTGTACATCCATGAATAAAGCTAACTCTGCTTCCCCACAACAGTCTGTAGAAATCCTGCTTTGTTCCTCTGCTTTAATTTATAAATTTGTTCAACAGGTAAGTATTATAATTCCATTATATATACATTTGTCATGTCTTAATGTAATTAGTCTTTAAATATTAAAATTTAGTTTTTTTATTTTTGAGTTTTATGTTTAGATCATCTATATATTGTAGACCAAAATACATATATATTTTTATTGTAGACCAAAAATATATATATGTGTGTGTGTGTGTGTGTGTGTGTGTATACACATATATGTGTATATATATAGTGTGTGTGTGTGTCTGTGTGTGTATACACACACACACAAAATTGCAAAATTGGAGAGGTCAGACAGTACAATTTACAGATAACATAAAATCATAGTTACAACAAAACTAATCAAAATCTAACCATTAGTCCAAAAGTCAAAATAATTCTAGAAAAAATATATAGAAACAAAAGTCATCACACCACATTATAAAAGAGCCTCACCTTTGTGCCAGAGTTCAAAAATAGGGGCAACACCCCCTCATGGCTGCAGATTTCCTGCGTTACTTCCATCACTTCCCTTTCTCTCATCTTCTCCTTCCTCTCTGTGTCTACCAGCTCCCCTGGGAGATCATCTGCTGACTGTACAACTGATCTCTGGAGGACTAGGTCTTAAATCCAAGGGATCTTGTGGCCACATAAATAACTGCACTGAGAAGGAACACTCCCTAGACCCCGTGACCATGTGGCACCTACTGATTAGAAAGTATCTGTAAAAAGTAGACATACCCTCCAACACATGGATGTTTTCACTTTTTTGGAATGTTGTGGGTTTTTTTTCTTTTGTTTTCAAAAATGTGTACTTCATCACCCACCTCTGGGTTTTTATTGTTGTTGTTTTTTGTGTTTGTGTGGCACAAGGATCAAACCCAGGGTCTTACACAAGCTGGGCAAGTGCTTTGACACTGCCCTATGTCCCCAGGTCCATCACCCACCTCTGGATGAACAAGCTGACTACTGCATTTCCTCAAGATCATGATGAGACATGACACTATTTTATGGATCACTAAGAAAGAAAAAATGCTGTTAATCATATAACTTGATGCTTCTTTTTACTTAGACTTTTCCCTTACAATATCTACCTGTTGTTCCTCTCTGCCATCATCTTCTGCACATTTCTTAAAGGGCTATCCTAGGAACTTCTTCCAAGTCTCTGATATGTGTTCTGTTGGTTTTGTACTGAGACAGTCTTAACAGAAGTTGTCAACAAAAAGCTTCAGGGGAATCACAAGAACACATTTTAGTGGCAATTAAACACACCCAGGTAATACAATTGTTATTACTTCCTTTGCCACATTATCAAATATCTTCCTTGGCCACAAGAGCCCAGGATTTCCCTGTTTGGCAGTTTCAGGCCAACAATGAGCTAGGGACTCATGACTCCAGTTCTACTCAAAGACCATAAATAGGATAATCGACAACAGCCCTCTCCGACCAGGTCTCACCCTAGTATAGTTAGAAGACTGACTCATGGACCTCGAATATGAAATAGAAGTGGGGAATGAAATTAGCTTCCTTGCTAAATACTTTACTTTTCTTTTTGATTTTTTCACAAAAGGTTTCATCATGAAAAGGAGGAAGCCCAAACTGAAGTGAGTAACAAACTTCTTTTCCAAAAGAAGATGTGGTTCAGTCCTGAGTGGAGGTAAGATTTGACAGTCCTGTGGGTGTGACATGCACAGGGCGTGCCACTCCTACTCTTGACCTTTGCTCTCTTCCTCCCTTTCTCTCTCCCTTCCTTTTCCACTTCCCTTTCCAAGTTCTCTTTTTCCCTTCCTCACTCCTGAGGTCTGCCCACAGGAACAGCTTTTCTAGACTTTAGAGGAGATGTATGAACTGATAGGAGAGTCTGAGCTGAGCAGGGCGTGTGTGGAAGGGATGGGGATAGTTCTTCCTTGCTTAGGTTCTGAACTGAGGCTTCCAGCTTCTTCCAGCACAGATTCCTACCTCTCTCTCTCTCTCTCTGTCCCACCAACACATTTAGGGCTCTATTGCTCAGGAAGAGGAGTGAACAGGAAGAGAAGGGAAGGGTGCTTTCTGTATTCTTTTGTCCTCTTTTCCTCCTTCCACCTCTCACCCTTTCCAGTTCTCACACTCACCTCTCCAAGCACCTCTGGCAGGGCGGAACATTGGGCAACAACATGAGCTCTTCTAGTTTGCTAGGAGGGTCTGAATCCTGGTTTGGGGACTTCCAGGCTATGTTATGTTGGGAAGTTAATTTCTCTAAGTCTCAGTTGCCTTAAGTAAGTGTCTTAATGCTGTTATTTCATAGTGTTATCTGAATTATATGAGAGAGTGCATTAAAGCCTTTATTGCTTGCCACTTAACAAGCACTAAATACATTCTTTTAATTATTATTTCTCATCCTCTTGTTTTTAGGTGGTGGTGGTGGTGGTTGTTATCTCTTCTTTTTTTTTCTGATTGTTCTTTTTGGGGTCTGATTTTCACATTTTTTTTTAAAGAGAGAGAGAGAGAGAATTTCAATATTTATTTTTTAGTTATCAGCGGACACAACATCTTTGTTTGTATGTGGTGCTGAGGATCGAACCCGGGCCACACGCATGCCAGGCTAGCGCGCTACCGCTTGAGCCACATCCCCAGCCCCATCACATTTCAGTTCATATGGATTATTTCAATTTCTTTATTTTCTTGCTCTTCTTGACTCTGATTTTCCCTGTACATGCATAAGATGTGGTCAAGGGGTGCCATGGAATTGCCACCAGTGGAAAGTCTGATGGGGATAATTGTGCCTTGGCCACAGCTTATTGTGCCCAAAGCCCTTGCTCAGAGCACATCTGGCAGCAGAGGTCTCTGTATCCTGCAGTCCTGGCTGGGACCACAACAAACATAATCACTACTTATCCTTTTGCGTGGGTGAGGGGTCTCTGAGGAAGGAAAGTGTCACCCTAACTATATTTAAGAATATATGTTAGTGGCATTAAATGATTTATAATGATGTTTCAACAATCACCATCATTCATCTCCAGAACTCTTTTCATGTTGTAAAATTGAAACATTTTTTATAAACACTGGTTCCCCATCTTCCAATCCTCTGTTCCCTAGCAACCATCATTCTACTTTGCCTCTGTGATTTCACTATTCTAGACACCTCCTTATAAATGGGATCATCAAGCATTTGTCTTTTTGTGACTGGCTTATTTCACTTAGCATAACGTCCTCAAGTAGTTTCATTCATGTTGTAGTGTGTGACAGAATTTCCTTCCTTTTTTGCTGCATAATATTCCTTTGGGGGGGGGTGTGTGGGTGTGTGTGTGTGTGAGTGTGTGAGACAGAGAGAGAGAGGGAGAGAGATTTAGTTTACTCATTCATCTTCCAATGGACATTAAGTTGTTTCTACATCTTAACTGTTGTTAATAATACTGCTATGAATATGGGTGTACTAATATGTCTTCAGGGCTTTGATTTCAATTCTTCTGGGTATATTCCCAGAACTGGAATTGCTGGGTTATGTGGCATTTCTATGTTTAGTATTTTGAGATAATACCATACTGTTTTCCATAGCAGCCATACTATTTCATATTCCAAACAACAGTGCACAAGGATTCAAATTTTTTCACATCCTTGCCAATAATTTTATTTTCTGTTTTTGTTTTTTTTTGTTGTTGTTGTTGTTTTTTTTGTTTTTTTTTTTTTTTGTTTTTTTGTTGTTTGTTTCCCTCCAGTACTGGTGATTGAACCTAGGGCATTCTACATGTTACACAAGCACTCTACACCCCCAGTCCTGTTTCTTTTTCTTTTTCTTTTCTTTCTTTCTTTCTTTTTTTGTAATAGCAGTAATCCTGAAGAATATGATGTATTATTGAAGTTGTGATATTTAGCATCTATCCATGTGGTTATTGGCCATTTGTGTATCTTTGGAGGAATATCTGTTTAAGTGGGAAAGGTGATTTTTTAATGTCTGATCACACTACATTCTGGGTTCTTACTCTGGTAAGAATTGTTATTTCTGATAAGTGAAAGGTGAAATCCAAATATATAGAGTCACTGTTGTCTGTTGAAGTGGTTTTCAGGGGGAGGGAGGGAGAAAGAGAGAGAGAGAGAGAGAGAGAGCGAGAGAGCACTAGAGTTAGACAGCAGACAAATGTCCACCAGTTCCTCTCAACCAAAAGCTAAGCCTCAGTCATAGATGAATAGCATGAAAGAAGTGTTCTCAGTTTAGAACAGGAAGCCAACCAGTTTAGTTTATTTTTGATATCCTACTCACACAAAAGGATTAGAGAACACTGGATGACATAAAGTACAGTAGGATCATTAGTTACAGAGGTAAGAAATGATATTTGGGGAAAGGTATATATTGAGAAAACTCCTATAAAGGTCTTTCCTAATTACCCTATAGGTGTTGTTGCCAGCCACAGATCTCAGCCACCTTTATTACAGATATCTCTTTTATGGTCTTTATAGTTCCTATTATCCAATCCCTCCCCCACTTTTTTTGGCTTGCTTACTATCTGTCACCCCATAGCATATAAACTACATGAGGGATCTTATCAGTCCTATTTAGAAATATCTATAGTGCCTGGCAAAATGCCAAGCATATCATGATGTTGATAAAATTTGCTGAAATAATGAAAAATGAGCCAACTTAATTATATTATATTCTCTCTGTATTCATTAATTGCATTTCCATTCCTTCAATTTTTTGATGTTTGCATATAAGCATAATGAAGAAAATCAATAGGAAGTCGGCCAATGAGCAAGATGCACTCTGTGCCCCACAACCTTGCAGTCCAGGAGATCTTCAAAATATGTTGGATGGAGGAGAGTATGCCCCTTTTGTGTCTCCTCCCATGTTAGAGAGCAATTTTATACAGGTAAATAAAACTTGGGCCCTAAATTCAGTTCCAGTAATCATAGCATTTAATTTTCTCAAAGACAATTGAAAAGGTTGGGAAGAAACTTGTCTTAAATGTAGTGAGGGAATATGTGATAACATTAAAGGGAACAGTTTTGGAACTTCAAAGAAACTGAAATAATAACAATGTTAAAGGATCATTAATTTCAAATGTTCCCAACAAACTCTTAGTAATTCTGTCCTGATGCTACCATAATTGTTATTCTAACATAATATTCCCAAAGTCACAGCAAGTGACTTTTAAAGCATCCTGTCACAGGAAAACATTCAGATAACTTCTTTCTTAGACTTACAAGATGTTTGAAAGAAAAATATCTGTAACAAACTAAGGATTATAATGAATCTTAGCTCAGATAGTGTCAGGGAGAAAACCTGACTCTTTCCTAAAAAATCATGCCTATGTTGGGAATGAAACTGCTTGTCTGCACATCTGTAAGCTGCACAAACTCTCCTCTACACACTTGACATTAGAATATTCAGATAAATAAATGGAGAAAGGAGCTCAGTGGATGGGCCATACTTCTAATTGAAAAGGTTGGGAAATGCCTCATCATTGCCTAACAGCCACACTGAATTCCAATTCCAACATATTCTAGCAGCTACTCAGCTGATTCCACAGAGGGGTGACAGGGAGGATAACAGACCCTTCTTCAAAGGTAAGGAGACTTCACCTTTTGTAAACATGTTTTGGGCACTGATTCCTAACTTAGCATGACCCCTCCAGCCCCAGTATAATATAGCAGGAAGTGAAGCCTCCAGAAACATTTGTTTTAGTAACAAGTCATGATTTGATGCTCTTTGCCTTTTACATATTTGTTTCCTACCAATAATATTTTATTTTATTTTTTCACTTTTCTTCCTATGCCCTTTTCAAATTACCTTTGGAATATTTTCATTGCATGACACTTGACCTACACTGGGGATAGAGTTAACAGTCTATAGATCAGACACAGCGCCACATGATAATTTGGGGAAAAGTCATACTCCTCGGGGCTAGAGTTGTATTGTAGCTCAGTTACAGAGCACTTGCCTTGCAAGTGTGAAGCACTGGGTTCGATCCAACACCACATAAAAACAAAGGCATTGAGTCCATACACAACTAAGAAAACTATTTTAAAAAAAAATGTCATACCCTTCAAGATACACCACAACCTCTCCTGGTCAGTATGTCCTTGGTAGCAAGCTACTCAGATTCCTGACTCAATGGGTTCAAATGAAAAAAAAAAAAAAAACCAAACCAAACAAAAACAATAATCTCAAATAGAGTGAAGAGCCCAGGGTGCTGGGTTCTCTTTTTGCTCTCTGACAAGACATTTGCAGTGACAGCTGCCAAGAACACAAGAGAAACATCTCATCCTGCTGTGTTCTTGTGAGGGTTGAGAAACCTTCCCAGAGCCACCAGGAGGCCCCCACCTGCTTCTCACTGGCCAGGCCTTCTCCACATGTCCCTGCTGAAATTAGTCACAGGCAAGCAGGAGGGGTCCCAAGTCAGTTTTAGGTTAATTGGGATTTAACCTCAGAACTGAGTCACCATCTCTGAAGAGTGGATAATGAACAAATCCAGGATTCTGTTCATCAGAGGCACAGCTTTGGGTAGGCTGTGAGGAGTGTGGATCACAACTTCTTTTGGAATATATTTGTTTATAAGTGGTTTATTTTTTAATTGAACCAGTTCTCATACAACTGAGAAACCAGTGTAGCTCCTCTGTGGTTTCCTTCACATTTCTGTCAACCCCTTTATCAGTCTCTTCTTTTACCAACTAACAGAGATGTTATTGCCCAAGATTACTGGACTTTGGGATTTCTACATATACTGTTCCTATGCCCAGAAACTTCTTCCCTCCACCAGTCAGTTTATCTCTCACATTCTTCAGGTCTCAGCTAGGAGTCCCCTCCTCAGAGTATATTTCCATGACCCCATATCCAATGGTGGGCTGGAGTGGGCCTATTGGCAAGTGTTCAGGAAGTTTACAAGTTGGTCTTTAAGTCCTGCCATTATTATCATTATTTTATTATTTGTTTATTAATAGAAACAAGATATTGCTGTGTTGTCCAAGCTGGCAATAAACTTCTAGGCTCAAGAGATCCTTATGCCTCAATTTCCTGAGTAGTTGAAATTACAAGTATATGTACCATGCCTGACTTAATCCAGTCATTATTAAAAATTAAGTTATATTACTAGGGATATAGCTCAGTGGGATATAGCATGTGTGAAGCCTGGAATTTAATCCCTAGTACTGCAAAATAATAATAATAGTAATAATTATAATAACATATATAAATTTACATCCAAACCAATAAATAGCCAAAACTCACAATTCCTACTTTTTACTACATTTTACTATTATCTATGTTCTTGAGGTTACAGATGCAAGAGTTTTACAAAGGTTTATAGAATATGTTACTTGACTCTATGGTATTAAAAGTAAAGATTATTGTCTGTTTTATGTAAATTGTATGGTGCTCATCTTTTATATCAGTAACATTTTATTTTAGTTTTCATTTATTTATATATTTATTTTTTGTGTTTCCAGGGATCAAAGTCAGGGCCTCATGCATGCTATGTAAGCACTCTTACCACTGCCCAATGTATCTGTAACATTTTGTTGTTGTTGTTTTTGGTACTGGGTATTGAACCCAGGAGTACTTTACCACTGAACCATAGTTCTAGTCCTTTTTTATTTCGAAATAGGGTCTCACAAAGTTGCTGCAGGTTTTGCTAAGTTGCTGAGATTAGCTTTGATCTTCCTGCTACCCAACTATCCGTAACATTTTCAAAAAGTTTATGTGTAAGTGAATCTTCTGTTAAACATTTACTGTCACATCACTGGCTATATCCCACCCTAAGCTAAGTGCTCTGTTAAATGTTCCCAGAATTTGTTCTTGGTAATACTTGCTACAGTAATAATTAGTTACTTAAGTTGTTTAATGTTTGTCTTCCCTGGGAGACCCCCACACATGAAGGGATTATGTCTCTTCACTTGTGGTATCTCCAAAAATTAACCCAAACAAACAAAGGAATAAATACATCATGATTAATTTCCCCTCTGTATCCTGACTTCTCTTACATTGATCCAGTAAGAGAGGCTGCCTGTTCTGTGACTTTCATCAAAAATCATCTTCAGGCTGGGGCTGTGGTTCTATAGGAGAACGCTTGACTCTCATGAGGCCTGGTTTCAATTCTCAGCACCACATATAAATAAAGGAATAAAATAAAGATTCAACAACAACTAAATGTGTATATATATGTATGTATGTATGTATGTGTATATATATATATATATTATAATCATTGTCTTGTTCTCTGCACTCAGGTCAACAGAAGAGGTGAATCCATTTACCTCCATAATCGAGCCAACTGGGTGACTGTAGGCATCTGTTCTTCCAGTTCCAACCAGAAGACTCCCAATGTGATGCTGCTAGCACATCTGACACCTGCTGCTAAAAAACGTTCAGAACCCCTGTTTGAAAGTCTCCTGACATCCCCTTCTACAGGGAAGCTGGTGCTTACAAGGTGAGTTACAAAGAGAAGAGGTTAAGAATCTCTTAGAAAATATGCATGAGCCCTGTGAAAATGGAACCACTGATGACAATTGCTCCAAAGAAGCATCTCACTTGCATTCCCTAATGCAAATGACGGAAAACTGTTCTCAAAGTCTAGGAACATGGTTTATGACAAAGTCAAACAGGCAATTAATTTAAAAATAAATAAACCTGGGGCTGAGGTTGTGGCTCAGCGGTAGAGCTCTTGCCTTGCATGTGCAAGGCCCTGGGTTCAATCCTTAGCACCACATACAAATAAATAAAATAAGTGTATTGTATCCAACTACAACTAAAAAATAAATATTTTTTAAAAAATAAAATAAATAAAATTAAATAAATAAACCTAAGTAACAAAAACTGATGACTCATGATAAATAATCTCCCAAGAACACGCCTCCTCTCCACGCAATGTCCTGGCTGCCATCAGAATTAGCTCTGGTCTTATCTCGGTCAGTCACTTGCTCTGCAATGTTGAGCAAATCACTTAATTTCTCTGAGACACAGCTCTTTTAGAGTTAATTAAAGTGCATATTTTCTCATGATACATAGGTGGCATTCTGATTTTTAGTATATCAGAGGTCTAGACACATGATTAGGATGAGATGACTCTGAGGAGTCCTCCTTCAGAACTATCTGGGACAAAAGTCCTTTTCCTGAGTCTCACTCTTCAAGCTGATACAAAATATAAAAGGAAAGACTGTTTTATAGGTCTCCAACCAGGTCTCCAGATAATGTTACATTTGCATTCATTTTCAGGTTTCTCCCTCTGCAGTTTGTTACTCTTTCTGTGCATGATGCTAAGAACTTGCGCCTCAAATTAAAGCTGGTGAGTGGCCGAGCCTACTACTTACAGCTCTGTGCTCCTCCATATAAACAGGAGGCCTTATTTTCTCAGTGGGTGGACCTCATCTCCCTCTTGAATCATGAGAAAATCAAAGTTCTCAAAGCATCAGAGGTCTCAAGCTTTTCAGAAATCACAAATAGCACAGATATCACAGGCTCCGTGGACATCATGGACATTACAGAGTTCTCAACTATACAGAACCCACATCCGTACACATGGACCGAAGGCATTCATGTCATGGACAGCATAGATTTCTCGGAACTTGAAGATGTCACCGACGTCACAGATGTGACAGATGTTCCAGAAAATGAGGTCCCAGAGGTTCCAGATATAAATATCGTCACAGAAATCACAGAAGTCGTAGAGGCCACAGAAGACACACATAGCTCTGATGCCTCAAACTTCTCAGGAGTCACTGTGGTGTTTGAAAATGATGACATAATAAGAGCTAAACAAGAGGAAAAGGTATGTGACATGGAAGACTTTGATTCTTTAATAATCAAGCACTAGAACAATAAACAAGGTCACAGTTCTCAGTCAGGTGACATTAATTATCACCTGTGGAGCCGTCTGTGAGTGACCTAAGTTTAAAAATGAGATCTGATCCCTGAGACCTGGTGTAAAGGGGTTGTATGATATCTCTTGAAATAGACAGCAACCATCCTTACTGTCAAACTTAACCTAGTGCTGAAAGCTATGGTGTAATGGAAAGAAATGAGGATGTAGTCAGAAAACCTGGGTTAGATTCTTAACCTGCTGCATGTTAGTTGTGTGACTTTGAATAGCTCACTGAACCTACGTGATCCTCTGTTTCTTCACCTCCAAAATGAGGACATGAATAAAAGTAAGACTGTTTTAAATTTTAAATATATATAGAAGTGCCCAGTAACTTGAAGAAAGGGATGAAACTTCACTAGGCAGAGTTCAGGAAGTGGAAAAACAAAGCCATTTTCAGGTTAATTCAAATAGGATGGAGCATAATATATGTGGAGAATATTAGCATATAGGATTGGAAAGTTGCTTGTAAACCTTGAATGCCAAATCAAGAAGTGGAGACTTCATTCTGAGAAAACTTAGCAACTAAGGGCTGTGTAAGGGAATGAAGGAGTTGTTTGGGTTTTTGTTTGTTTTAAAGATCAATCTGATGGCAGGATGCATAATAGGTGAAGAGATCAGTCTGAAGAAAACTGCTAAAATTTCTCCACTAGGCTCACAATAGAAATAGATCAAAGGATGAGGACAGAAGTTTCACAGAAGAAGTTGAGCATAAATAATACTAGAAAAAAAATTAAATTTCTCTTTTCTGGTATTTTACAATCTATAGCCGTTATGCTGTGCAATAGAATATCAGAACTTGATCTTCCTATTGACCAGCGACTCCTATTTCTCCATGTAATTGTTAATTAAAAGAACAGACACAGGGCCTGAGACCTGTGGCTCAGCGGTAGCACACTTGCCTGGCATGTGTGAGGCACTGGGTTAGATTCTCAGCACCACATATAAATAAATAAAGGTCTATCAACAACTAAAAAAATAAAAAAGAAAAAAAAGAACAGACACAGAACTGGACTCAGGGACACATGCTTGTAATTCCAGCTGTTTTGGAGGCTGAGGCAGGCAGAGGATCTCAAGTTTGAGACCAGTTTGGGCAACTTAGTGAGATCCCATCTCAAAAAAAAAGCTGTAAGTGTACTTAAGGTAGAGTGTTTGCCTGACATGTTCAAGGCCCTGGGTTCAATCTGCACTGCAAAAAAGTTAAAAATTAAAAGAATAAACACTATCAATATTAGCAAAAGTGTAGTCAACTGGGAATTTGTAGAGATTTATAGTATAAATGAGAATTGGGTCAGTTTTCTTGAAATAATTCTGAGTCAAGAACCTTAAAAATATTTGTACCCTTTGACAGAAATGAAGATTTAATTACAAAGATGTTAGTTATAGGCTGTGAGTGCATCTCAGTGGTAGAACATACTTAGCACTCACAAGGTTCTGGTTGCGCACACACACGCACACGCACACCCACACATTAATCATATCTTATGCTTCCCATGCTTATAATAATGAAAGCACGGACGCAACCTAAATATCTACTTAGGAATAGCTAAACAAATTTGAGCTTATGAAGGGCAGATGTCATATTTATCTTGTTCAGGAGCTACCATAGTGCCTGATAATATCATAGGCACTGAGTAAAACTTTGTTAAATGAATTACTATTTTGTAGTTATTAAAATTATTTAAGAATGTTTCTTAACCTGGAAAAGTGTATATGATATAAATTTGAGTGAAAAATGAATAATATGTTCTCTGGGATGTAAAAATACATTTACACACACACACATAAATAAATAAATAAATATATATATATATATATATATATATATATATATATATATTGTGAATAGCAGTTAATCTTTAGATTATAGGACTATGGGCCACTTATGTCTTGTTTATACTGTTTTGGATTCTCTGTTTCCTATAATAAAGATAAATTATTTTTAATTATGAAAAAATCAAATGTTTTTACACAATTATTAATGACAGGAGGAAAATGCTTATTAGGTGAAAAAATGTAGGCAGCAACTTCAAAACAATGTCAAAGCAGATATAATAAAAAATAAATAAATGAACAAAGAGATGGGAATTAATTGTGCCAGAGGAATGGCTTTTTTTGGACAGTGGCTTCATGCAAGGAATAATTTCTACCTTTCACTTTATTCCTTAGAGGATTTTCCAAGTATTCTATAATATAAATAGCTTTAATTTTCAGGGAAAAAAGGAAAGTGTTATCTTTTAAAATAAGATTATCACACTATTTTTAATACCTTTATTTTTATTTATTAATTTTTTTAGGTAGTGCTGAGCACTCTACCACTGAGCCACAACCCCAGATCCAGATTACTACATTATTTTTAAGGAAATATAATAGAGGTAATGGACCAGGTAGGGGCAATGGGAGGAAGAAGGTACAGATGTGAGGAATGTTAACACAAGCTTTGGGGTTCACCAGCCTGAATGAGAGATTCTGCTGTGATCAGTAAGTGACTAAGAAGTGGCACAGTAACAGATTCCAGGAAATTAGAAGAATGGGGAGAGATTTTAGGGTATTAGATTTTAGGTACAGGCTTTAAATCTTTTGAAAATCAAAGACTAGTATTATGAACTCCAAGCCTCTATCATATCTTTGTTGCTCGTAGACTAGGAGACTAACATTTTCAGAAAACATTCCTTGCCCCCACAATTCGCAGACAAGAAATGCTGTAATTATAAGTGCTACTTGTTTTATGTGAGGTGACATTGGTGCACATCACAAAATGAGGCTGCAGTGGGGCAGGCCATGGTTCCCACACTGCCTGCCTCCAACACCTGTGCACACTCAGGAAATGTGAATGAAATGATTACTGTACTAGATACTGCTCCATAAATTATCTATTTCTATATCACACTCTTCTATTACCTGACTTGCTATTGCTTTGTCATTTTCAAAGGAAAAAGTAGAAAGCACTATGAAGCCTGGATGTCTACGAGATACAAAAAGTAAGAGTGAATTCAAAGAATCCTCAAAACGTGTCACCATCTCAGACATAACACTTACTTTCCAAGGTGAAAGGTGTTTTCATACTACTTTGAGTGCAGCAAGAAGTGAGGCAAACATATCAAAAGAAACGAGTGACAAAACCTCTGAAGAAAAGACAACTGATTTAAAAAACACAGCTCTCAAGGCAGTAGATTCCAGGTATGGGGCAAGAAAATGTTGTGGGGGTTTCTAAGATGTAAAGCAATATAAATAGGTGCTTTAAAGTCCTTATAATTGAGCCATTTGTCTCTGAAGATTCTCAGAGACAGATAACAGTGTAATTGCCCAATGATATAGTCAACTCTTAACTACCCACAACCTTGATTCAACCTTGGATAATTTTTATTTTTAAACCAGCTTCTTACACCACTCAGTATTATGGCTATTGGCCTATTGTCCATTTTGTGTTTACAAAATATAAGAGAATCACAGTGTTCACATTTTGAAGCCAGGACGTTGAGTTCTGGAGGGCTTGTGTGGGTATGTTTTCTTTTATCTTTATACTTCTCTATATCTTCTTCTCTACATAGCCTCTATGTATTTCTTATATTTATCTAATGAGTGACATTTGCACTAATGAAAATTCAAAAAACTATTTTCATAATTTCAATAGCTTTATTGCAAACTTGAATGCAAAAAAAAAAAAAAACCAAACAAACAAAACAAAACTAGCCTGGGCCACAAAGCAAGACCCCTATTAGTAAGAATGAAATGAGGAATGTAAAAAAAAAAAAAAAAAAAATATATATATATATATATATATATATATATATATATATATATATAACAGGGGAAAACAGAATAAATTAACATTAAAAATTAATTAACTAGAAAATTTTAAAATAATTTGAAGTGCTAAAAAGATTGGTTGATTCTTCAAGAAGAGCAACAAAACAAAACTGGACAAAACTGACAAACCATTGGGTTGGCTATTTTGTTTTTAAAGTAAAATTGAAAAATGTAAAAGATGTTATATCAAGAAGAATGGTAAAACATTATTGAGAAAGGTCAAATACAGTTTTGTTTCAATAACTTGAAAATGCTAAATAAGGTTAAAAATGTAAAAGAAAAAAAGCAAAATTAATGCAACCAGAAATTGAAAACTGAAGAAATAGAAAAAAAAAATATCAAAAAGCTCTCATTTAAGTAAAAGACAGTTTTGACTTTTCCAGAACAGTTTTTTAGATACTCTAAGACTTGTCTCTATTTTATGTACTGTTTTGTTTTAATATAGAAATATAGAAAAAATATTCTGTTTTGTTTTCACAATTTCATGAAGCAAATAATCTATTTGGATTATAAAGCCAGGCAAAGACAACACAAAAAAGAAAATTCTAGTTTAGTCTACAATAAATACTAAATTCTTAGAATCTCAACAGGCAAAACACAACAAGCTTATTGTAAAATTAAGGAAATTATTAATATTAATCATATAAATACAAAAGAATAGAAAAGTTATGATAATTTAAACACATGTAACAAATTTATATATATTTTGTTTATTTGTGTTTTGCAGGATTAAAAAACAAACCTAGGGGCACTCTACCACTGAGCTACATCTCTAGTTCTTTTTGTTTTTTATTTTGAAACAGGGTCTCACTGAGTTGCCCAGGCTGACGTTGAATTTACAATCCTCCTGCCTCGGCTTCCTGAGTAGTTGATAGTAGGGTGCACATCATTACACCCACCTCTCAATTTTTTTAAATTAATAAACATAAAGAATACTGAAAAAAGAATGCATTTTTAATAGCAACAGCAACAAAAATCAAGTGTGGTAATAAGATAACTGATTTTAAAAACATAAAACTTACATGGTAGAAATAAAGTACAACTTGAAAAAAGAAAAGAGGCTTTCCTTATGGGTCAGTAAGTTTAATAAAACAGCAAAGTTGAGAAGATATCCTCAACTGATTTATGTATTTAATATAAAACCAGTGAACATCTCAATAGGATATTTCAAGGAAATTATAAAATTATTAAAAAACTGGGCATGGTGGTACTTGCCTGTATCCTAGCAACTCAGGAGGCAAAGAAAGGAGGATCTCAAGTTCAAGTCCAGACTCAGCCATTCAGTGAGACCTAGCAACTTAGTGAGACCTTGTCTCAAAAAAGAAAGAAAGAAAAAAAGGCTAGGGATATAGCTCATTGGTTAAGCACCCCTGGGATAAAACTCCAGTACCAAAACAAAATAATTAAAAATAAATGGAAAAGATAGGGGTATGAGTCTCAAAGAAACAGTTGGGATGGAAAGTGTCTTCAGGAGCCAAGTACAGTGGCACACACCTGTACGCTTAGTGACTCAGGAGCATCTCAAATTCAAAGCCAGCCTCAGCAATTTAGCCTGGACCTAAGCAACTTAGGAAGACAAGTTGTCTCAAAATAAAAAGTAAAAAGGGCTGGGGATGTGACTCAGTGGTAAAAGCCCTTCTGAGTTAAATCCCCAGAACCAAAAACTAAAAAGAAAAGAAAATGTCTTCAGGGCACTGGGTCCCATAACATCTTAAGGCATGTCATAATTAAAGCTATCAGAATTCTAAGACAGGGGCCAGAGGTGCAGCTCAGTAGATAGAGCACATGGTTAGCATGCTCAAAGCTCTGGGTTCAATCCCCGGCACCCTATTAAAAATAATTACCAGTACAAAGTTTAGAATATAGAAATAAAGATACAAAAATAGATTTGAATCGATGAGATCAGACAATATACAAAAAGAAAGATGTTAGCCAAAGATTTACACTGTACAACCAAAAAATTTCAGATAAGAAAAGAGTAAATAAATAATTAAAATAAGATGGAAAAAATGCAATATTATCATTGCCTTTGTTACAGAGGGAAGTTCATTTCTTGTCCACAGAAGCAATAAAAATAATTTTCAATGGCCAAGTTGGAGTCATTCCCTCAATAATATTTATTAAATTCCTCCTATGTGCTAGGCACTGGAGATAGACTATAAAAATAATCATGCCCCTGTCTCATGAAATGTTTTATTCTAGTAGGGAGATCATAAACAAATAAGATATATATGCAAACTGGAATGAACTGTGATTTAAAACTTAGAAAAAAGAGTGATTTGAGAAAAGTAGAGGGATATTTTACACAGGTAGTCATGGGCATGCTCTCTGAGGAAGGGACTTTTGAGCAGAAAGCTGAGGAAATGGGAGCTCTGGGGGAACTGAGTTCCAAGCTGCATAACAAGTATAAGTATCAGCCAAATAAACAATTTTAAATAAATGCATAACAACAGAATGGAAAAAGAATAGATTATCTTTTTTTTTAAAGAGAGAGTGAGAGAGAGAGAGAGAGAGAATTTTTTTAATATTTATTTTTTAGTCTCGGCGTACACAACATCTTTGTTTGTATGTGGTGCTTAGGATCGAACCCGGGCCGCACGCGTGCCAGGCGAGCGCGCTACCGCTTGAGCCACATCCCCAGCCCAGAATAGATTATCTTTATACTTAAATGGCTGATAGGAATTTGTAAACTATCCAATTAACAAATGGTTTAAGAACAGGAATAGAAAATACACCAGGCTGGGTACAATGGCGCACACCTGTAATCCCAGCAACTCGGGAGACTGAGACAGGAGAATCTCAAGTTCAAAGCCAGCCTCAGCAAGCAAGGTGCTTAACAGCTCACTGAGACCCTGTCTCTAAATAAAATACAAAACAGGGCGGGGGATGTGGCTTACTGGCCAAGTGCCCCTGAGTTCAATCCCTAGTACCAAAAAAAAAAAAAAAAAAAAATAGGGGCTGGGGTTGTGGCTTAGTAGTAAAGCGCTTGCCTGGCATGTGTGAGGCACTGGGTTCGATCCTCAGCATCATATAAAAATTAATAAATAATAGTATGTGTCCATCTATAACCAAAATAAAAATTAAAAAAAGAAAGAAAATACCAGAAGACAAATACTTGAAGAGTCATCAACTTCATTAATAGTAAAGAAATACAATACAAGTAAAGCAGTTACCAGTTGGCACTTTACTAGCTGTCCATAACATTTATGATGTCACCGTAAATAGTAGAGGGCTTTCTACAGAGTGACTTGGAAACTCAATGCTACAAATGGTTATACCCCT
This sequence comes from Callospermophilus lateralis, assembly GCF_048772815.1. Taxonomy (NCBI): domain Eukaryota; kingdom Metazoa; phylum Chordata; class Mammalia; order Rodentia; family Sciuridae; genus Callospermophilus; species Callospermophilus lateralis. The sequence continues at coordinate 64,321,088 of NC_135307.1, read as the reverse complement.
TGACTTACAGAAATACATGTTAAAGAAATAAGTCAAGGGAGAAAGTAACTTATTTGAACATAGTGGTTTTTTAAAAACTTTTTTTAGTTGTAGATGGGCACAATACCCTTATTTTATTTATTCATCTTTATGCAGTGCTAGGCAAGTGCTCTACCACTGAGCCACAACCCCAGTCCTGAACATAGTGTTTTATAGTTTAAGCCTATAAGTCATCCAAATGACCAATAGTGGAAGAATGGCTAACCAGGATTTAGTGAAACAGCAGATTCTCATTAGGAAAAGCAATAGAATTTCAATGAAAAAGGGCTACATAATTAATAGGGACTTATAAGCTAGAAAAATAAAATTCCAAAAATGTATATACAATGATATTTATTTCTACTATGGGATGGGAAGAAACCACAGTTTGAGCATAGCTGATGATTGAGGAATTGATATTTATTGTAGCTATTGATAGATGTTTCTATTAAAGTTTTATTATGTAATTGATTACATATACAGTTTAAAAAGAAGATTGATGCCTTAATTAGGAGAAATTTAACACAGCAACTAAGGATGAGCTTTGCAGTTAGATCTCTGTTCAAATCTTGACTCCTCTCTTACTAGCTCTGTGATCTTCTTTAGGTTTTAGATTTCTCGTTTGTAAAATGGGAATGTCAACCATATAGAACTATGTTAGGAATTAAAACACATGTCAGGCTCATGGTAATTGCTTTAAATTTAAGTATATAAATTTATATATATATATATATATAAATTTATATATAAAAATTTATATATATTTGATTTAAATTTATATATATAAATTCTCTCTATATAAATTCTATATATGTAAATTCTATATATGTATATAAAAATTCTCTCTATATATAAATTCTCTCTATATATGTATATATAAATTCTATATATATGTATATGTATACATTCTACATATGTATATATATAAATTCTATATATGTGTGTATATATATAAATTCGATATATGTATATATAAATGTTATTATATATACACATATGAATGTGTGTATATATATATAAAATATGGATAGAGGAAGGAGAGAGAGAGAGAGGAAGGGAAGAAGAAAGGAAAGAAGGTAGGTAGGTTAAGAAGGAAGGCAGGAGGGAAGGAAGGTTGGTTGGTTCAAATTCTAGATTAGACTTAGCAAAAAAAATCTAATGTAGATTTGACTCACATTGAATAGAGTACAAAAAAATGGTTCTACATTATGCAATACCTCTAAAATAATTTTTCTATTATACTACCCAATAAACTGAACCTAGGGAAGAAATTGAAGGGCACAAAACTCATTAAATATTTTTTTCCATAGAGCATTTTTTTTATTGGTTGTTCAAAACATTACAAAGCTCTTGACATATCATATTTCATACATTAGATTCAAGTGGGTTATGAACTCCCATTTTTACCCCAAATACAGATTGCAGAATCACATCAGTTACACATCCACATTTTTACATAATGCCATATTAGTAACTGATGTATTCTGCTACCTTTCCTATCCTCTACTATCACCCCTCCCCTCCCCTCCCCTCCCATCTTCTCTCTCTACTATAATTCATTTCTCTCCTTGTTTTTTTTCCCATTCCCCTCACAACCTCTTATATGTAATTTTGTATAACAATGAGGGTCTCCTTCCATTTCCCATGCAATTTCCCTTTTCTCTCCCTTTCCCTCCCACCTCGTGTCTCTGTTTAATGTTAATCTTTTCCTCCTGCTCTTCCTCTCTGCTCTGTTCTTGGTTGCTCTCATTATATCAAAGAAGACATTTGGCATTTGTTTTTTAGGGATTGGCTAGCTTCACTTAGCATAATCTGCTCTAGTGCCATCCATTTCCCTGCAAATTCCATGATTTTGTCATTTTTTTTAGTGCTGCGTAGTACTCCATTGTGTATAAATGCCACTTTTTTTTAATTCATTAATCTATTGAAGGGCGTCTGGGTTGGTTCCACAGTCTAGCTATTGTGAATTGTGCTGCTATGAACATCGATGTGGCAGTATCCCTGTAGTAGGCTCTTTTAAGGTCTTCAGGGAATAGTCCAAGAAGGGCAATAGCTGGGTCAAATGGTGGTTCCATTCCCAGCTTTAACTCAAAATGGATCAAGGAGCTTGATATCAAGTCAGAGACTCTGCATTTGATAGAAGAAAAAGTTGGCTCTGATCTACATATTGTGGAGTCGGGCTCCAAATTCCTTAATAGGACACCCATAGCACAAGAGTTAATAACAAGAATCAACAAATGGGACTTACTTAAACTAAAAAGTTTTTTCTCATTAAATATTTTTAATGCAGCAAAAAAATTGAGGTGATAGGAGAATGTTAATTTAGTAAGTGAAAATGTCGTTATTCTAATACATGATAAAGTCTACCAGAGGGCTAAATTTAAAAAGTAGATTTAAAATAAAAATTAGTTTAAACACAAAGGAACAAAAATTATTATGGAGTAAAGTAACAGCAGTAACAGGTCAGTTAAAAATAACAAAAACAAAGCCAGGCACAGTGGCACACACCTATAAGCCCAACTACTCAAGAGGCTGAAGCAGGAAGATCACAAATTCAAGGCCAGCCTTGGCAATTTAGCAAGACTCTGTCTCAAAATAAAAATAAAAATTTAGAGATTAGGTCAGTGATAAAGCACCCCTTGTTTCAGTCCCTAGTACCACAAAAAATAAATAAAATAAAAATAAGTACATATCATGGGTTTGATACCAATAAACAACAGACCTGAACCAGGCAAGGTGTCACAAACCGTAATCCCAGCTACTTGTAAGACTAAGGTAGGAGGATTAAAAATTCAGGCCACCTGCAATTTAGCAAGAATTTGTCTCAAGATTTAAATAAATAAATAAAAATTTTAAAGGACTGGGGATGTAGCTTAGTGGTAGAGTACTTGACTACCATGTGCAAGGCTCTAAATTAAATCCCTAGTACTAAAAAAAAAAACAAATAACAGGGCTGGTCTCTATAGGTTATGGAATCTGTCCCTGGAAATATCTCAGAAATGAACATTAAGTTGTTTATCCTGGATAGACTTTAGACATTCTCCTTTGAGGTATCTAGATCCTTTTGTGTTTCTAATTACTATATAATTTTAATCACTGGGAATATCTACTGCTTAAACAAATGATAGAATGTAAGCTTAATGTTAAATCTAAGTGTATTCTGAAGGATTCCTTAAAAAGGAGTGTGGTGGTATGGAAATAGTAGGCATATTGTAGGGTTATAAAAAGTAGAGTGATAGAAGTATATAAAGAAGTTGGGATATATTAGATGATCACTATTGTCACTAATAATTCATTTACATTCATGTAGATTAAAGAAAGTAGGCTATTCTGGCAAAAAAATAGCTACCTTAAAATATCTTAATTGATTAAGGATTAATTACTCAAAACTGGTTTTCTTTTTAATCTTTCCTAGCAAAGTTGTAGGGGTCAAGGAAAGCAAAGGAACATGAGTGATCCTTAGGAGAGCCACAAACCTTGAAATCAGAGTAATGTTTATGTTGTATCCTTAACACATTTCCCCTAATTCTAGAGCCTCTAGGTCCATGTGTCAAGACATCCAATGTGTTGGATCCTGATTATCTGCTCGGGTGAAACATCATTTAATATCTAGGGTTCTCATGCCAGTGTTCTCGAAGTGTGGCTGCTAGACCAGCGACAGCAATAACAGGAGTGTCTAGGAACTTGTTAAGAGATTTAAATTCTTAGGCCTATCTTATTGAATCATAAAATCTGAGGAAGGGACATAGCATTCTGTGTTTTAATTGATCTCCAAGTGATTCTAATGCATGCCCAGTTTGGGGGAACATTCATTGCCTGATTGAGGAGCCAGTACTATGTACAAAGTGGGGTTGAGCCAGGATACTCTCTCTCCTATAGGCTCAGAGTCAAAATAAGGATTTCCCTTTAAGGTCATAAAAAGAACCCTCAAACTCAAAGGAGTCTTTTTCAGGAATCTTTCTTATATGACTAGGAGCTAATATATAGGTATAGATAAAAATATAGATATATATATTAATAAACAACAGAACATGACTGTATATGTATGTGTCACCCTACTTCCTATTGGAGGCACAGAGTAGCTAAAATAGATACAAATTTCACCCAGAACACTGACCTATTATTTCTTGATTGTAACCACTGAATTATTTCACTGAAACTAAACAATGACCAGAAGGAGTACTGGAAAGTCTAATGTGTTACAGAGAAAGAAAGACCAAGATTAAAAAAAAAAGGAAAGAAAGGAGAATAACGAAGGGAGAAAAAGAGAGAGAAGCTATCAGAAATAGAGAGGGGAGACAGAATTGTTAGATGCAGAGGGACATAAAAATGTGCCACTCAGTGGGGAATATTCCTTTCACTACTATGCAGAAATACAGGTTTAATAGAAAAGCCTATGATTTATTTTAAAACGGGGGATAGGAGCAAGATAAAATCAATTCATCTAACTTAGCAATTTCCCCTAAATAATTATTGATCAAGTCAAATCATTCTGATGTCCTCCTGTTTTATTTTGTTCTCATATCTTAAATACAGTGTCCCTAGCTATTGTCTAATACTTAAGAAACATACCATGGGGGGCTGGGGATGTGGCTCAAGCGGTAGCGCGCTCACCTGACATGCGTGCGGCCCAGGTTCAATCCTCAGCACCACATACAAACAAAGATGTTGTGTCTGCCGAAAAACTAAAAAATAAATATTAAAATTCTCCCTCCCTCTCTCTCTCTCTCTCTCTCTCTCTCTCTCTTTTCTCTCTCTCTCTCTCTCTCTTTAAAAAAAGAAAAAAGAAACACACCATGAATCAAAATATTATAAGGTTAACTACTTAAATCATTTCAGCTTCCTCCTTGCCCTTTTGTACATAACGAATTCCTTGAAACCATTAGATTAATATTTGATGCCTTTTAAAAAACATTTAAGGAATTTACAAACTTTACTTTTTATTACAGTTTTAGATTTACAGACTAATTGGGCAGATGGGAGATAGAGTTCCATCTCACCGCCACCTCCTCTCCTCACCCCCACAGTTTCTCCTATATATCTTATATATGATATACTGATATGTTATTATTAACTATACTCCATAGTTTACACTAAGGTTCATGCTTTGTGTTGTACAGTTTAGTGAATTTTGACAAATGCATAATAGGTAACCAGTATTATATCTTTGCAGAGAATAATTTATTACTCTAAAAAGCCCTCCTCATCATTAAGCTAACTTTTAACTGCTCTTTAAAATATTTAAAATTACGAAGATAACACATTTTTAGGATAAAAAATGTTCTGCAGGTGCTAAGTTTTTTAGTTTCATGTTATGATCACTATTAGAAATTATAAAATGAACCCCTATACAAATGAAAAAATTATAGAAGTTTAAAGATATAAAGGATCTTGGGCTAGGGGCATACCTCAGTGGTAGAGCGCTTGCCTAGCTAGTGTGAAGCACAGGGTTCAATTCTCAGCACCACATATACATAAATAAATAAAGATCCATTAACAACCAAAAGAATAATTTAAAAAAGATATAAAGGAACTTACTATTTAACTAATCTTAAATTCTTCAAGGCTTCATCCCTGGGCTTCCTGTGCCATTAATCTACTGACTTCACTTGGGAGAAATAAACAGATGAAGAAAAACAAAATAAAACAAAAACAAATTTTCATTCTAAGTAACCCTGTTAAGTTCAATGTAATCAATCATGAATTCTTTTTTATTGCCTATTTGTATTAGGAACATAATGACTAGCTGGAGTCTAACTTAAGAATGTTAATTATGAATGAAAGATAAAAAAGATGGAGATTTAAACTTTTCAATATTGTCAGTTTAGGTCTTTTAGAAATGAAGTATTTACTCTATGAAGAATGTATATTCCTTCTTATGCCTTGACAATAGTGCTACCATGACTGTTAATAATAGAATAATAGCAGGCTTTATTTTAACTTGCACCTATTTATTAAAGATATACTTAATTTATATCTTTAGTCTCTTAAAAACTTTTATTATCAGTCTCATTCAAATCAACAGATCAATTTTGGTACAGGCCATATGAATTCTTATTTACTAACTCTTCAGAAAATTACTACTATATTTTTTTCTACATTTTTTATTGGAGCATTAGAGTTGTACAGATTGATGGGACTTGTTACATATTCATGCATGCACACAATATAACAATATAATTTGGCCAATACCACTCCCCAACACTCTCCCTCCCTTCCTCCCAGCCCTGATCCCTTTTCTCTACTGATCTCCTGTTTTTAATTTTTTAGTACAAAGTTGGAGTTCTTTATTCACATAGAGTAAGACACGGGCCTTTTGAACTTTTTTTATTTTTTGAACTTTTTTTTTTTATATTTTAGTACAAAGTTGGGGTTCTTTATTCACATAGAGTAAGGCATAGGCCAAGTGGGAGAGCTGTGCAGTCTCTGTGCCAACAAGTTTCAAATGTAAAGTCCTTCAGCTTCTGAAAGAAGCTCTTCCCATCTCAGGAAAAACACGTTTTGTTGAGAATAAAAATGAGGCAACCTGGCGTCAGCAAGGATGTGTGGTCACCAGTCAGTCCTTCTGAAAATGCTTAGTGAGGGTGGCCAGCAACTCCCGCTTCTTCAGCCCCCCTTCAGCCTGTACACCTGTAGGCCTCTTTCTCATGAGCACAGTGAGTTTGACAGCATGACCTTGACAATGTGGGCCTTCATTTCCTCTTCATAGACCTCTACTTTGAGCCTTTAGCTTCCAGAACCTCCATCATCTTGGTTTCACTTACTAACTTTGCCCTCAGGATTGTAATTTGGTGGGGTAGACAAGTTCCTTTAAACTCATCTACCAGAGAGCCCAGTCTTTTATTCATTGCTTCAACCTTGGGCAATGTCAGATCTATTGCTTGTTTAGGCTCTATCAGATCCAAAGCTAAGGCCTCCAGATTTCTAAAGTGGTACTGCAGCACTGGATTCTCAAAGCTGTGACTTCTGTATTTGAAGCACACCTTTTTAACAATGGCTTTCATCTTGGCTATCTGTTCAGGGTTGGCCATGACTTTTTTAGTAAGAGGCAGTTTCTATTTATCCCAGCATAGGGGTAGGAAGCTTGGAGGGGTCACCGGAATTTTCTGGTTATCCAGCTCTTCTTCCTGTGGCACCAAAGCCACAAAATAAGGGAGGATGTTCTCGTGGAATGAGTATCTGCATACTGCTTTGACTGCCTTCTCCAGACACTTGGTGAGCAGAGCACTAAACAGGGTTGAGCTCCCACTTACCAGGGTCTCCTCAGGGTAAAGGAACAGGGAAGGTCTCAGGTTAATGGTGCTTCTTCAGCATGAGCAAGGGCTTAAAGTCAAGGAAAATGAAACCTGGTTCATCAAACTGCTTCAACTCCTCCATTTCCTCTTTCTCTAGTAAAATCTGAAAACTCCCATAGATCTGAAGTATCTTTTGCCTATATTTACATCAAATGTCGAGTCTTAGTTTTTCCTGGTTCATTTGTTTCCCTGGAGGTCATTGGAAAAGGCCTGCTAGCCTTCTGGACCAAGTTATAAATGCCTACAGAGAGCGCTATACCATTGTTGAACTTAAACTTGAATCTGGACAGTACTCGCTTCCTGGGCTCCTTGAGGCAAACCTTCCTCAATAGGTGTTCCAGCTTGCTTGATTCCTCAAAGTGAACTCCGAGATTCTCATCCTCTGCTCTGCTGATGATATCTTTGCTGTCTTCTCTAGTTCTGTGAAGAATGCCATTGATATTTTGATAGGGATTGCATTGAATCTATATATTGTGTTTTGTAGTATGGCCAGTTTAATAATATTAATTCTGCCTATTCATGAACATGAGACGTTTGTCCATCCTCTGAAGTCTTCTCCAATTTCTTTCTTCAGTGCTCTATAGTTTTCATCATAGAATTTCTTTTTTGTTTCTTTTGTTTTCTCACCTTTTCACCTCTATGGTTAGAATTATTCCTAGGTTTTGCTTTTGCTTTTTGAGGTTATTGTGAATGGAATTGTTTTCCTGATTTCTTTCTCAGCAGATTTCTTGTGGTTAAATAAAAAAGCTATTGATTTTTGTACGTTGATTTTGTAATGTGCTTCTTTGCCAAATTTATTAGCTCTGGCAAATTTATTAATTCTTTTGGTGGAGTTTTTTTTTTAATCTTCTAGGTATAGGATCATGTCATCTGCAAACAGTGATAATTTTACTTCTTCCTTTCCTATATTTCATCCATTTTATTTCTTTCTCTTGCCTAATTGCTCTGGCTAGAATTTCTAACACTATATTAAATAGGAGTGGTAAGAGTAGACATCCTTGTCTTGTCCCAGATTTCAAAGGTAATGCTTTCAGTTTTACCCATTGCTATGAGACTTGCTTTGAGTTTTTCAATGTAGGTTCCTTTTAATCTCTAGTTTTTTCCATATTTTTATCATGAATGGGTGCTGAATTTTATTGAAGGCATTCTCTGCATCTATTGAGATTACTAAATGATTTTTGTCCTTAATTCTGTTAATGTGATGAATTTATATTTATTAATTTGCATATATTAAACCATCCTTGCATATCTGGAATAAAACCAACTTGATCATAGAATACAATCTTCTTAATATGTTATTGAACATAATTTGCTAATATCTTATTAAATATTTTTGCATCTAAGTTCAGCAGGGATATTGGTCTGTAGTTTTCTTTCCTTAAGGTATCCTTCTCTGGTTTGGGGTATAAACATGATATTGGCTTCGTAGAATGAATTTGGAAATGTTCCATCCCTTTCTGTTTCATGGAATAGTTTAACGAATGTGATATTAATTAGTTCATCTTTGAAAGTCAGGTAGAATTCAACTGGTCTTAGGCTTGTTTTTTTTTTTTGTCAGAAGACTTTTTATTACTGCTTCTATTTCATTACATGTCATTGATCTTTGTTTTCTGTGTCTTCTTGACTCAATTTTGGCACATTGTATGTGTCAAAAATGTCTTCATTTCTTTTACATTTTCCAATTTATTGGAATATACATTTTCAAAATAGTTCCTAATGATCTCCTGGGTTTCTGAGATGCCTATGGTGATTTCTTCTTTTTCATCTCTAATTTTATTATTTTGGTTTTTCCTCCTTTTTTCCTTTGGTTAGTTTGGCTAAGGGATTATCAATCTTATTTACCTTTTCAAACAATGAACTCTTTATTTCATCAATCCTTTGTAATGTTTTTTATTCTCAAATACATTGATTTGGGGACTGATCTTAACTATTTCCTCCCTTCTACTGGTTTTGGAATTAATTTGTTCTTTTTCAAGGGACTTGAGGTGTCCCATTAGGTTGTTTATTGGGGATCTTTCTGATTTTCTTATGTAGGCACTCATAGCTATATACTTTCCTCTTAGAACTGCCTTTACAATGTCCCAGAGGTTCTGGTATGTTATACCACCATTCTCATTTGAGTCTTAAGAATTTTTTAATTTGTCCATCGATTTCTTCTATCATCCTTTAAATTATTCAAAAGACTATTGTTCAATTTTCCTGTGTTTTTATAGTTTCTGCAGGGTTTGGTTATGTTGATTTCTAATTTCATTCCATTATGATCTAATAATAGAGAAAAGAAGCTTGGGAGGCTGAAACAGGAGATTCTTGAGTTCAGAGCTATCCTAAGCAACGGCGAGGTGCTAAGCAACTCAGTGAGACCCTGTCTCTAAATAAAATACAAAATAGGGCTAGGGATATGACTCAGCTGTTGAGTACACCTGATTCACTCCCTAGTACCAGAGAGAAAGAGAGAGAGAAGGAATTATGTCAATATTTTGTATTTGCTAAGAGTAGTTTGGTGGCAACTCTTAAGGTCTATTTTGGAGAAGTTTCCATGAGCCTCTGAGAAGAAAGTGTATTCAGCTGTTGTTGGATGAAATATTCTATCAATGTCTGTTAGGTTTATTTGACTTATAATATTTTTCAGGTCCAATGAGTCTTTACTAAGTTTATGTCTGTATGACCTACCTAATGGTGAGAGAAGTGTGTTGAAATCGCAAAGTATTATGTACTGGGGTCTATCCAGGACTTCAATTTGGGTAGTATATCTTATGTAATAAGTTATACACACATTTTGGGCAAAAAAAAATCATTATTTTTATATCTTCTTCTTCTTCTTCTTTTTTTTTTTTTTTGGTAGTGTTGGGGATTGAAACCTGAGCCTAAGCATGCAAGGCAAGCACTCTACCAACTGAGCTATATCCTCAGCCCTGTTATATCTCCTTGATTGTTCCCTTTACCAGTATGAAGTGACCTTCTTTGTTTCTTCTGATTAATTTTGGTATAAAATCTTTGTCAGATATGAGAGTAGCTAATCCTGCTTGTTTGGAGGCTCCTTTTACATTATATATCAATTTTCATTCTTTCACTTTCAGCCTGTAGCTGTCTTTGCCTTTAAAAGGTGCATCTCTTGCAAACAGCATATAGTTGGATCTTGTTTTATTAATTCATTTTGTCAGCCTACATCTTTTTATTGGAGAGATGAGGCCACTTACATTCAATGTTATTATAGAGAAATATTTATTAATTATGTAAAGGTCAGGGGAGCGTCGGAGGAAGAGACCACCAAGAGACTATCTCATGCAACGGCAAAGGGTTTATTGACCAGCATGCTGGGGCTCAGAGCTCACTTGAGTAGAGCAAAGAGAAAGAGAGAGAGCCCTGAGAACAGCTTAAGCAGAGCTTATATACTTTTCTTGGAGAGGGCAGGGAGAGAAGTTACATTTTGCAGTTTGGCAGTTGGGGACAGCACATTCTGGGAACAAGATTAGCAAACAGTTCGCAGTTGGGGACAGCACATTTTGGGAACAAGATTAGCAAACAGTTCTTAAGATTTCAACAGTGTTTTGTTAAGCATACAGAAAAACGGAGTGACAAGTACCTATTTTATTAACCTTTCAATTACTGCCATTTGATTTATTTATCGTATTGCATCAGTATTATGTTTAATTTGGTCCTGTTTATCATTAGCTTAGCTACTCTTCAAATTAGATTTGTTCTTTTGTGAACTTTGAGGTTTGTTTTTTATTTCTTCTATGTGTGGTATTTAAGTAAGTTCTGTAGTGCTAGTTTAGTAGTCATGAATTCTTTTAGTTTTGACTTATCATGGAAGGTTTTTATTTCAATTGAAATATTGAAGAATTTTGAATGATACCTTTGCTGGATATAGCATTCTTGGTGTTGAGGGTTATTTTCTTTCAGGACTTGGAATATATTGTTCCAAGCCCTCCTAGCTTGTACAATTTGTGCAGAGAAATCAGAAGTGATTCTTATTGGCTTTCCTCTAAATGTGATTTGATGTTTTTCTCTCGAGGCTTTTAAAATTCTATCCTTCTTTATATGTTAGGCATTTTAATTATAATGTGTCATGGAGAGGTTCTTTTTTGGTCTTGTCTACTTGGGATTCTGAATGCCTCCTGTATCTGGATGTCTATCTTATTCTCAAGGTTTGGAAATTTTTTTGTTATTATTTCCCTGGAGAGTTTACTCATTCCATTAGCCTATATCTCACGGCCCTCCTTAATTCCAGTAATTCTTAAATTTGGTCTCTTCATGTTGTCCCAGATTTCTTTTATATTCTGATCCTGATTACTTTTTTTCCCTTTAGTACTGCCTGAATATACAAGGATAACCACTTTGTCTTCCAGCTCTGAGATTCTGTCTTCAGCATGGTCTACTCTATCAGAGACTTTCAACCAGACATTTTATTTGATTTACTGTATCATTCATTTCCAAGATTTCTTTTTGGTTCTTTTTCACTATTTCTATCTCCTTATTGAATTTCTCATTCATATTCTGTACTTAATTCATTAATTCATTCAGTTATTTTTCTGTGTTCTCTTGGAATTTATTCATCATTTTTATAATGATTCTTTTGAATTCCTTATCTGATATTTAATCCACTTCAATACTTTGGGGTTATTTGCTGATATATTTGAACTTTAGGAGGCATTGTGCTAGCTTGTTTTTTCATATTTCTTAAATTTATATGGTAGATTTTATGCCTTTGTTGAAAGGAATTTCTCTTCCATTCTATATATGGACCTTTGTACGACACAGTCTTCACTTGATAAAATGTCCTAGAGTGATCTGGATTGAGACCCCTTGTAGGTGTTCAACAGCTTTTGTGTTATTTCTCTCTGTTTTTGCTATAGCAATGGATATCCATATGTATTACCTGGGGTCCTACCCCTAGTTGTTTCTGGGGGCCTGGTCATTAGCTTGAGTTTTTATCTATTTCTTATATTAAAGTATAGTGGAAGCTTAACATAATATACTTATATTAAAGTATAGTGTTTGGAGCAAGGTGCACTGGGTCTTTCGTAAAGTTTAGTTCAGCAGCAAAGTTTCTACCTAATGAACTGTAGGTTCCCAGCACTTCACAGAATAAGGGTAAACAAACAATAGCAATAACAACCAACACAAATAACAATAACAACCAACACAAAGCATTAAACTAAGTTGTTCTTGGTTCCTACTATGACATCTACAATGTTAATTGCAAAAAAAAAAAAAAAAACCCAGAAATTGTAGGGTCAGAAATTGCCAACAGCAAAACCAATAAGTAACTATTAACTATGTCTAGCATTAAAACAAACAACAAGTGTCAACTATGTCATCCACATGTATTAATGGTGGGGACAGCAGTTTATATATAAGTCAATTAGTGCTAAAAGACTGTAAGAATGCAGCTAATTAAGATAAAAGAAAATGTGATAGAAAGGTAGGGAAAAGTTCATAATTTCAAAAAGTGAAAACTATGACATCTACAATGTTAATTGCAAAAAAAAAAAACAGAAATTGTAGGGTCAGAAATTGCCAACAGCAAAACCAATAAGTAACTATTAACTATGTCTAGCATTAAAACAAACAAGAAGTGTCAACTATGTCATCCATCAGTATTAATGGTGGGGACAGCAGTTTATATATAAGTCAATTAGTGCTAAAAGACTGTAAGAATGCAGTTAATTAAGATAAAAGGAAATGTGATAGAAAGGTAGGGAAAAGTTCATAATTTCAAAAAGTGAACAAGGAGAATGCAGAAAAGATATAATATGTGATGGTTGTAAGGAAGGAGAAGAAGAAATAGAAATAACATAGTAAAGAGGTATAAAGGAGAGAACAATAGAATTTGGCTGTTAGCAGAAGAGAGAAAGAGAAACAAGAGAAATTTACAAATGAAAAACAATATAAAATAAAACAAATATACTAATCAAATATACTAATCAAAATATACTAATCAAAATCCCTAACCCTCAAAAGACAAGATAAGGAAAAATAACTATATTTTAAAAATGCTACAAATGAGAAAAAAAGAAACAAATATGTATATATGTACATGAACCAATCAGCATAGCAAATGCACACAAAACCAAAAACAAAACAAAACAAAATTTTAGTGAAAAATTAATGAATTATTTCCACTGAGGTGATCAAAATAGTCAATGAGAATAGATACTATCTATGCCCAACCGTCTTTCTTTTCATTTCTTTTGGCTATGTACTGTAAATGAGAGCAAGGGCTGGGGGTTGTTAACCCTTTCCTCTTTTTGTGTTGTTCACCAAACTACCAGTTGGAATAGTCTAAGAATGAAACTGGTTCAAATAATTCTCAGCTTCTCTTCTCCCTGCTATGAGATAGAATGGGAAGGGAAGTACTGTCAGTTGGAAGTACTGTCAGTTGGAGTTTTATCGATACAGACCAGGTCAATGCACTCCAGGGCTGGGGTTGCTGCTGCAGAGTTTTGAGTGGAGTTCCAGCAGGTGAGGCTTAGATCTAATCAGGCCTCAGTGGCTTTGCTGGGTGGTTTCTGCTTTGGAGAGATTAGATCAACATACCCCTAGGGCCTGGCAATTATCTCTGCTGGGAGTGTGCATCTCAGGAGCCTCTCAAAAATTGTTCTTATGGATTAAAGGAGCCAATCCTTCACCCACTCTGCTGGCCACAAACACAGTCTTTCCAGGCTTCCCAGGCTTAGTTTGTGAGTATATTCATATCTGCCCATTCAGATTCCTGACCACTTCAGCTAGTCATGCGAGCCACCAGACTCAAAGGGGAAGTGAGTTGGGCTCCCCTTCACTTTTCCAACTTGCATCCCCCTGGGTAAAATATTCTCTGTGCCTGTTTTGCTCCCATTCTGCTAAGTACACCCCAGGCTATACAGAAGGTGGAAGGTGCTTGCTAAGACAGTGTAACCATGTTTACTCAGATCTGCCAGCTCCCCTGGCAGCAGCTGCAGCATGGCTGCCTCAGGATAGCTCTCACCTCAGCTCTGAATGCCCAGCTGGGAAACACAGGCCACTTTTCAAGCACCAGTGCACAGTACAGCCTATGCATTAGCTAAGGGCAGGCTGCTTTTCTGATCTCCGGTTTTTCCAAATTAAATTTGTCTATTGTGTTTCTCTGTGTTCCCCTTCCCTCTGTGCTGAACCAATGCCACTACCACTGCTGTGGCAAACAGCTTGGCTCCAATGTAGTCTTTCTTTGTTTAATGTACCCAAATTTCTGAATCTCTAAGACACCCTGTCTGTTCAATATGAGTTTTAGTGAAATCCCTACTTTACCCACCTTGCACAGAAGTACACTACTCCTGCTTCTTGAATCCTGAGCCATGGAGCAACTAGGAATGTAGCCTTCCTCTAGTCTGCCATCTTGAATCTTTCAGAAAATTACTATTTTAAATTTACTTCCTGAAAGACTAATTTTAGAACTTGAACTGGATGTATTTGCCTGACTCCTTAAAGTGGATCATAATTAGGGATTATGTGTCAAAAATATTTATTGACAGTCTGGCAAATAAGCAAGAAAATGTTGAAAGTTAAATGACTTGTATAACCATAAAACTCTAATAAAAAAATCCAAGGGGGAAAGAAAAGAAAATTAAATGACTTAGGTTTATATTTTAGCATGCCAATGAAGTTAAGAAAATAAGTATTTTAACTATTGCTACTTTTTTTTTTTTTAATAAATCAGGGGTACTGAAAAAGAAGTTTCTTTATCCAAAGACATTTCTGAAAGTTAAATTATCTGAAAAACTGACCACTAATTTCCTGTTTAATCCAATAAGCCATAAGAAATATTAATAAGTATACATAAAGGTATGTTCTTTGCCTACAAGATTCCCAATTGTTGTTACCCCTAGCGAGAGGTTGGTGAAGAAGCTAGCAGATTGGTGACTTCTCAAACCATCCAATCCAGAATTTACTCCAAGGTTTCTATAAGACCTTATATTACCAATAAAACTGATTTATTTATTTACTCTCCTGAGTAGCAGCAATTAGAATCTGTCTCTGCCCAGAAGGAAGGACTAACAGGCAGCAGGACTGGGGATGCCAGCAACCTCACTGAGTGACTGGAAATAAATGCAATAAAAAATTATATGTTATTACATAAAATTTGCTTTTATAGCTTTTACAGGTTGGATAATAGGTAAATAAATAATTTTATCTAACATTGTAATCAATAACAGCCTCAGCTTGCCAAACATGGTTCATTACTACCCACAAAGCATTTAGAGAATGACTAGTTATCTCATACCTAATAATTCTTTTCTAAATATTTGTGGTTATGATGGAAAACTTTTGAAATGTGCTGTTTATTTTTACAGGAGCATGAGAACTCATTCACATCCTTCAGGTATGGAACAAATTCCATCACATATTTCATTGTGATGTTTGGTGTCTGGGAGTTGCCTCTGGTTCTTGAATAGTAGAGTAGTTAAGAGGAAAAGAATCCATTCTGAGAGCCCTACATTTAGAAACTTTTCCTCAAAGCCTATCCTCAGACTATTTTTCAAGTGGCCAGGCATTGCTTCCCATTTCTTTTTCTGTGCTGGTAGCATTTGGTTTTCCAATTACCTGAATTTAATAACCCATCAGGCATGAACTAATCCAAGACTAACTCAGCAGGAAGAATCCAAACTATAAGGGGGATTGTGCACAACTAAATTTTTGGTAAATCTAAATCATTTAGCTCCTCGTTTCTTCCTGCTTATATCTTTAGTCTCTCACTCACTGTTAGATGATACTATTTCATTTTCTGGGGAGAAGCAGTTTCTTCTTTATAAAATCCCTTGTCTAATAAGATAACTTGGAATAACAAATTTATCACATGAAGGTTATCTTATGGACATACATGGGTATCCCTCCATTTGCTGGCTACTGACCCACTTCCAAGTTTCTTTTTAACTAGGGAGATGGAATAGGCCTCAGCTTAAGTTGTGCATATAAAATAGTAGTATAGGGCCAGGTACTGTAGTGAATGGCTATAATACAACCACGTTAGAGTCTGAGGCAGGAAGATCACAAGTTCAAGGCCAGCCTGGTCAATTTGGCAAGGCCCTAAGCAACCTAGTGAGACTCTGCCTCAAAATAAAAAGATTAAATAAAAGGGGAGGTATAGCTCAGAATACTTCTGGGTTCAATCCCCAGTACCACACATACATACAAATATTGTACAAGAAACAGTAACATTTAACTTGGCTTGAGTGAAGAGAGAAAAAAAAAATTCAAAAAGCTTGAATACTTTGAAAGCATTTGTAGTCACATTTATGAGTCCTACAAAAAAAATAAAGAAAAAATGATTATTGGCTTTCCTTTTGGGTATTAGTGTCCAAAAGTACTGGATAACATCATGGTAATATGAGGCCTATGTTCCAATTATAGGTTTGAACCTGAGAACTTGGTAGGAAAATGCTACTGACATTTATAAGAAAAATACAAAATTTCCTTTGCGGTTTATAGAATTTTCATCTTTCAATTTCTACTACAAATTGTATTTTGTAAAGAAATCAAGATAATTTTTAGAAACTTCAGAGATGTCTAGTACAGGCAAATATTTTATTTGGCAGTTTTATAAATAACATTGTTACCTAATTAGTACATTTTACATACATTCTGAGGCATTCATTTATTTGACTTTGGAAATGTAAAATTAACATAGGACATTGATACTTTATTCTGTATGTGACTAATTCTTTCATTCTCTTCTTCCACAAACTCAATTTTGTTCAATTGAACAAGCATTTGGTGCCTGACTATATTACATATGAGGCAGGAAGAGTCTTTGGTGTAGGCTCTGGGAGAGATTAAAAAATAACAGGACAGGTTACCTGGCCTTATAACATGTACAAATAACATAATTCAGAATGTTATTATTCTCTACTTTGAAAGTGGAGAATATTTTTAGCTCAGGAGAATAAATCATGCAAAACTGTAAAGGAGGCAGTTTTGAGTTAGGAAAGGAGAAATGAGGATACCCTGGATAGAGAATGATGTGAGCTACATCAAAACAATAGGAGAAT
Source organism: Callospermophilus lateralis (assembly GCF_048772815.1). NCBI lineage: Eukaryota > Metazoa > Chordata > Mammalia > Rodentia > Sciuridae > Callospermophilus > Callospermophilus lateralis. The sequence continues at coordinate 64,303,771 of NC_135307.1, read as the reverse complement.
GCAAGGCAGTTCAGTTCCATTTAGGAGTAGTGAGACATGCAGTTGGAAAGCAAGGCAGGAGCCAGATATATAATATTTGCTGAGAAATTTGTATACAACTGTTAGGTAGCTAAAGAGGTGCTGCTAAAATATAGGAAAATGACAAAACTGGTGTCATGTTTAGGACGATATGCTGACTGCAATATAAGACAGAGGAGGCCCAGAAGTAGAGACCAGTTAGGAAGCTATTATAATAGTCCAGGTGAAGGGTAACAAAGTCTTGACCATGTAAGGAGCTGTCAGAATGAAAATAAGGACAAAAATACACAGTCAACAAGCTACTCACAGCCAGCCTGTGAGAACAAGGAAAAAAAATACTGAGGATGATGGTTTGGGAGACAACATGACAAGGAGGAGTAAGTCCATAAAATGAGGTGTGGAAAGGAATTAGCGGAAGGTTGGAAAGGATGAAGAAATCAGCTACTGAACACTGAAGTTAGGATCAAAAACCCCAGGTTTAGATCTAACTGTATCTCCTCTGTTACGTGAATATTTAATTTTTCTGACCCTCGTTTCTCTAACCATAAAATGTGCGTGCACATGGTTCAGGGGCTGGGACTAGGAGGGCATGAGTAGTCTCAAGGCCTTTGGGGCAGTTATAATATATAATATTTTAAGCTGAAATGTTTGTGGTCTTGGTGGCCCATCTTTTAAAATCTAGCAGGCAGCTTAAAATGGGGCTCTGGAAATCAGGAGCTAAGCAAAAATACAATGAATGAGCAGCAAAGTTCACTTTGAGTTTGTTAAATAACAAGGATAGTACAATATACAAAATTGGCAACACAGTTTTCCACAAAGTATTAACTATTTTCCATGTTTGTTTTCTTTCATGTACTTTTTCATTTCCTTTCATTTCTCTCTCCCAATCTTCCCATTTTTTCCTTAGGCTTGTATAGTTTTTCAGTTTTCCCCCTGATTAGTATTTCTTTCCCCCTTTTCACCCTCCTCTTATTCATTTTTCCCCATTCATACACTCTTACCCTTAACACTACTTTATTTCCCGCAAAAGCCAAATCTTAATATTTTTTTCCATTAAATTTAGTCTAAGTGTAGACTAAAAATGAGTCTGTAATTCCAATTTCTATTTTAGCTAGAAACCAGAATAATAATTTCTCCCCAAAATAGTAAATTTCTGGTAGTATTACGCTCATCTGATTGGCATTCAATGCTAGTTAGGGACAATGATCTCTCACACCACTCAGCAGTTTGAGAGAATTTTACTTTTAATCCCTGCAGCATGAGATTTTTGGGTAAAATGATACTTCCAATACACCATCTTTATGACATGCCTATGTACCTACATGATAGGTCCCAAGCTAAACTTGTCTCTCTAGATCGAAGTCCATCTCTCCCCTTTCTTAACTTTTAATTTCTTGTTTGTCTAATCTTTATTCTCGTTAGCTTTTCTGATTTCTTTACAGTGAGCCCAAATGATAGGCTTATCTGTGCTTCCATGGTATTTTTCCAAGATGGAAAGAAATGAGACAAAATATAGAGAGAGGAAAAACACTTATGACATATTGAGAGTTCCTTCCCACCCCTATCTCTTTTCTACTTTCCTCTTAAATATTACAAATCATATTCCTTGGAATCCTAAACAGTCAGGTTCATTCCCTGTTTATGAAGTCTGGGCTAAAAATAAAAAGGGAAGGATGCCCCTAAAAGGAAACAGGTTTGTGAAATCTAACAGTGAACACCACTGGAAAGAATTAAGGCATTTTTGATGAGGTGAGGTGGTTAGAACATAATTTGAATTTAAGACCCAAATTAAGTTCTTTCTCCTTCTGTGCCTTTTTCTCTCCTGCTTTTGGCCTTTTTCTTTCTCACTTCTTCTCTAATGATCTCTTCTACTTTCCCCCACTTTTTAACCCATTTTCCCTCCACCTCTATCCTCTCATATCAAATCCACTTCTAATTTCCTCAACCCTGTGCCTCACCTGTCTCCCCCTTTCTCAGGGGAATAGATGTGAGGAAAGGAGAGTAAAACAGAAAGAGGCAAAGTTGACCAAAAAAAATGTGTAAGAAAACTAAAGGTAAGTAACTTTTTAAAATTATGAGTTTCTATAGATTCAAATGATAGATATGATGCTTTCAGAAAAAGCTATTAATAAATGGAATCTTTTAATAGTAGTGGTGAAAAAAAGTGAATCTTATAAAAGAGGTAGAATACAATGTTGAGGGGTTTTTAATGGTTTCTGTCTTAGAATCCATCATGGGTCAAAAGGTAATATCAGCCTGAGGAAGAAAAGGGGGAGCTTTGGTGAGACACACTGGAAGAGAATTGCCTGCTGCTGCCATAATGATTCTTCTCATTTACACACCTATACTTCTTTGCTTCCTCATGCTCTTTCCAAATCTTTTTTTTTAAAGACTTCTTCATTTAATAGAAATGGGGGGCTGGAGTTGTGGCTCAGTGGTAGAGTGCTTGCCTAGCATGCATGAGGCACTGGGCTCAATCCTCAGCACCACTTAAAAATAAAATATTGTGTCCACCTAAAACTAAAAAATAAATATTAAAAAAAGAGGGCAAGGTCTCATGAAAATAGAAGGTAGACCAGTAGTATAGAGGAAAGGACCAGGGGAGGAAGGAGTAGAGAGAAAGGGGAAATACTAGAGAATGATATTGATCAAATAATATTGTTATAAATGGTCATACTTCCAAAAGTGCTATATAGATTCAGTGCAATTCCCATCAAACTTCCAATGACATTCTTCATATAGAAAAAGCAGTCATGAAATTCATTTAGGAAATTAAGAGGCCCAGAATAGTCAAAGCAATCCTTAGCAAGAAAAGCGAAGCAGGAGGCATCACAATACCAGACCTTAAATTGTACTAAAGAGCGACAGTAACAAAAACAGCATGTTATTGGCACCAAAACAGGCATGAAGACCAATGGAACAGAATAGAGGACACAGAAACAAACCCACATAAAGGCACCATAAATATACATTAAAGAAAAAATAGCCTATTCAACTAATGGTGCTGGGAAAACTGGGAATCCACATGCAGTAGAATGAAATTTCACCATATCTCTCACCCTACACAAAACTCAAAGTGAACCAAAGACCTATGTATTAGACCAGAAATCCTGCACCTGCTAGAAGAAAATGTAGGCCCAACACTCCAACATACTGACTCAGGAACTGACTTCCTTAATAAGACTCCTAAAGTGCAAGAAGTAAAATAAAAAATCAATAAATTGGATAGCATCAAATTAAAAAGATTCTGCACAGCAAAGGAAACAATCAAGAGCATGAAGAGAGAGCCCACAAAATGAGAGAAAAATCTTTGCCATTCCCACCTCATATAGGGCATTAATATCCAGAGAATACACAAAAAGCTTAACACCAAAAAAAAAAAAAATCAGTGGGAAAAGAACTCAACAGACACTCCTCAAAAGAAGAACTATGTTTATTTAGTTTTTTTTATGTGGTGCTGGAGATTGAACCCAGTGCCTCATGCATGTTAGCCAAGTACTCTACCACTGAGCCCCAGCCCATCAGAAGAAGAAATATGAACAGTTAACAAATATATGAAAAAATGTTCAACATCTCTAACAATTAGATAAATGCAAATTAAAACTACACTGAGATTTCATCTAACTCTAGTCAGAATTGCAATTATAGAGAATACAAGTAACAATAAATGTTAGCGAGGATGTAGAAACAACATACATTGTTGGTGGGACTGAAAACTGGTGCAACCACTCTGGATAACAGTATGGGGATTTCTCAGAAATCTAGAAATGGAACCACTATTTGACCTAGTAATCCCACTCCTCAGTATATATCCAAAAAATTTAAAGTCAGAATACTACAGTGATACAGCCACATCAATTTTTATAGCAGCAGAATTCATAATAGCTAAACTATGTAGCCAAACTTGGTGCCCTTTAATGGATGAATGAATAAAGAAAATGTTATATATATATGGAGTATTACTCAGCCATAAAGAAGAATGACTTTATGACATTTGCCTGTAAATGGATGGCTCTGGAGACTATCATGCTAAGTGAAATAAGCCAATCCCCAAACCATAGGTAGAATGTTTTCTGTGATGTGTGGATGCTAACACAAAACAAGGTGGGGAGAGGAAAAATACAAGTTCATTGGATTTGACAAAGGAGAATGAAGGGAAGGGAGGAGGTATAGGAAAAAGAAAGACCGTGGAATGAATCTGACATAACGTTACTATGTACATGTATGAATATACCACAGTGAATCTCACCATTGTGTACATCCATAAGAAATTAATTTTAAAAAATAACTGGGTAAATGGCAGAGAGATCAATAAAGAGAAAGGAAGAGGGGTTGGAGGGATTGAAGGGGGTAGGAAAGGTACTGGGGACTGAAATAAAACAAGGTAAATTTCATGCTTTTTTAATTATGTCAAAGTGGATTCTACTGTCATGTATAACTAAAAAGAACCAATAAAAAATACATAGTTATATCTTGTACATGTATGAATATGTAACAATGAATCCTACCATTGTTTATAATTATAATGTACCAGTAAAAAATATGGGGGAAAACCCCTCTTTCTTTCATACCCAAATTATAAATATATTTATAGAACACCAATAGTGCTGTCATGCACAGTTATGCAGCTTGTATACTGCATCATTTAGGGCACACCAAACTGTAATTTTGTACCATCCATAACCCATACAACTATATGGATTTCCCTGGCCCTGCTGCATTTGAAATTTGAAACACCAGCTTTGCAGTAAGTTGCTAAAGAACAAAATTTCTCTTAGCCGTGGTAAAAAGAACCTAGGAGCAGAGAGAGGAAGCAATGTAATTTTAGAGGCATTGTTTTTCTCTGTCTCCCGTATTATAGCTAATACTCTGTGTGCCTGCATGTGTGCAGGTATGTTTAAGAACTGAGTTCACAGAATTGGAAAGATTGGTGAACCAGGCATGATGTTGTCATGGTTCAGCTGATGGAATTGAGGAGCACACCCTTCTGCCCCACTTCTGCCATTTTGTTGCCAAAGCAGCTTAGCACTTGAGCACTCTGTTTATTAACAGAGCCAAGATACATACTCTGGACTGGAGGGAATGCACCTTAAAAGAGAACAATGTGGCTCAAAACCAATTTCCATACACAATAATCCCTTGGCTGCACAGACCTTCTTTAGTCTGTATCTGATTCTTTGTCATCTGTTTTCCTCCTTAACAATGCCCAGCATCCCCCTCCCTGCAAAAAAAAAAAAAAAGAATGCTTTTAATATTCCCTTTGGCTTGTTTTGTGCTGGTAGACAGTGATGGGATAGTACCAGGGTGGTCTCCACATCCACCTAGGGAAAATTCCAAGTCTGGCCATATCTCAGCATACTTTAGAATTTAAAAAGAGAAATCTTCAAAATATAATTCAATATTTTACAATGATTTCTTTCTTTGATATATTCTCTAACAATGAAATTTCAAATATTAGGGTCTCATTGAGAGAAATTCACAAGTAAAAAGAATGAAAAAAATTATATAAATACTTAAATTTTGACTTCTGAAATTTAAAAAGTGACTCATAGGGAGACCCTCAATGTTATACAAAATTACATATAAGAGGTTGTGAGGGGAAGGGGAAAATAACCAAGGAGGGAAATGAATTACAGTAGATGGGGTAGAGAGAGAAGATGGGAGGGGAGGAGAGGGGAGGGAGGATAGTAGAGGATAGGAAAGGTAGCAGAATACAACAGTTACTAATAGGGCATTATGTAAAAATGTGGATGTGTAACCGATGTGATTCTGCAATCTGTATTTGGGGTAAAAATGGAAGTTCATAATCCACTTGAATCTAATGTATGAAATATGATATGTCAAGAGCTTTGTAATGTTTTGAACAACCAATTAAAAAAAAAAAATGGCCAGGGCAGCAAGAGGTGACTGGCCATGTTGGGAAAAGTTGAAAATAAAATAAAATAAAATAAAAAGTGACTCATAAATACTTAAACTGAATTACTAATACATGGAAAAAGTTAGATTTTTTTAATGCTCAAAAAATTAAGCATTAATTAATTACCAAGAAATACTATACATTTAATAAATAAAAAATGTGAAAGACTTCATCTGTTACAGCTGAAATAATGTGAAAGTTATTTGAGTTTATTGTGATATATGTAAATCTCATGACCAAATTTTAGAATGTAGTTCAGCTTAGATAAAAATATTTACAAAATTGGGGCTGGGGATGTGGCTCAAGCAGTAGCGTGGCCACATGCATGCTGCCCGGGTTCGATCCTCAGCACCACATACAAAGATGTTGTATCCGCCGAAAATTTTTTTTTAAAAATTTACAAATAATTCAGTGACATTTATATAATTTTAAAGAACAAAAAACAATCTCTTGCATGTTCAGATTCCTAAATGAGGATGGCTTCTAAAAAAACAAACATTTTAAGAAATTAAAATCTGAAGAGGTTTTAGATATTGCTTCAATCTCATATTTTAATATTAGAGTGCCTGCTCAACATTCATGAGCAGTCCTAAAAGTAAATAATTAAAATCTAATATTGCCAGAAGAGCTTTATTTTTATACTATAAATAAAGATGTATTATAAATATAATTTTACTTTTTAAAATGACTTATTTTACTTGTATTAGTTTCGAGTCTTGAAAGTAATAATTTTAAAAATATTCTGCATTTAAAGTATGGAACTTCTGTATTTCATACATTTTGAATTAAACAAACTGGCTCTTTTTTTTTTTTTTTTTGTCAGGTAAATACAAACCACCCAACTAAACAAGCTCATCTCAGGACAAGACCATGCAAGGGGAAAACAAAGAGTGTCTTCTGAGTGGCAGAAATAAAGTCAATACTAACCATTAAGAATTCACATTTATGTCAATCTAATTTCTTAAATCTTAACTATTTTAATTGTGGATGTCTATTTTAATGGAGTGCCGCAGTCTCTCGGCTGGGCACAAATCACGAGTCTCCACACAGCTTGTAGATTCAAACAGCAATTCTTTATTCCCGAACTCACACCGGCCGTCTACAAACACGTTCTGGGGGAATCCACGTTCTCTGCCCAAATCCACTCCGTTCTCTGCCCAAATCCTCTCCTGCCTAAATCCACACCGCATGGGCTTCTGTCTCTCAAAAAATACTGTCTGACCCTAAGCACTCAAGAGGAACTCAGCAGCAGGATACGCCCTATTCCAAAAGAGGAACACCCTAATCTCCTATTACTAAACCGCCCTATTCTAAAGGGGAAACACCCTACTCTCCTATTATGCTAAACTGCCCTATTCTAAAGGGGGAACACCCTAAACACGGATCCTGCCCTGGTCCTTGAGCAAGGTCACCTTTCAGAAGTCCTTCCACTAGACAGCATGGGAGTAAGCTGGCAAGGAATTTGTCATACCTACTTGGCTGATGGCTCCCAGCATCGGAGCTAAACAATTATGAAAAACTACATAATAATTTTTTATTTATAAACTCATTTTCAAATAAGAAAATGAGCTAGGCATTGTCTTTGAACGTGTGGGCTATGTTCTTTCCATCTTTGTGTTATAGCTGAGATCTTGGAGATGGTATTTACTGAATCAATAGGGTCATTTTCAATTTTAAAAATTAAAAGGAAACTATAGCCAGGCATGTAGCTCAGTGGTAAAGTGTTTGCCTAGGATGTTCCAGGCACTGGATTTGATCCGCAGCACTGAAAATTCAAAAAAGAAAAGAAACTATAGACAGTCCCTGTCCAAAGAATAATTCAAATTTTTAAAAGTCACCTCTTATTTTCTGAAAGCTACACTGGTCATTCTACAACATGCTTTGCATGCACTGTCTCAGTCTCCACAGTAATCCAAAAAAATACTATTATTTTCCCTGTTTTATAGATGGTGAAAATTAAGCTAAGAAGTTATGTGTTCAAGGTCACACAGATAGAAAATGGTAGAGTTAGCATTTAATCCCAAGCAATTACTAAATTAAAAGCAAATTTACAATTCACATTAGAACTCATTCATGTAAATTAGAGAGGAAGGAGGTTAGATTCTTAAAAGACTATAGAAATCTATTTAACTCAAATTTCACACAAATAACACTGCATTTCTACTGTGAACTCAGTTGCAAAGCTACTTTCTCTCACCTCATCTCCTCTTTTCTGTCTCACATACAACCCTCTAGAACTTTGCAGTCCAATATGGTAGCCATTAGGCCTATGTGGCTATTGAGCACTTAAAATGTGATTAGTATGACTGAGAAATTGAATTTTAGATTCCTTTTAATTAATTTAAATTTAAATTTGAAAATGAAAGAATTATAGGATACTTTTCAATTAAACACAACTTTATTATTAGTAGGACTACTTTTTTAGAAATTTTGCCATTCTGGGAATGGAACCCACACATTCTAGGTAAGTGCTCAAACACTAAGGCACATCCCCAGAACAGTGGTGCTACATTTCTCATGTTGATGGTTGATAATTTAGCATCTAATTGAGATATACTTTACATGTGAAATACACATCAAATTTTTGAAATCTTTGTATGAAAAAGAATATAAAATGCCTTATTAATAAGTTATATATTGACTATTTAATTTTTTTATATATTAGCTTAAATAAAAATTTAAATATTAATTTCATGTTTCCTTTTAAAAGTTTAAAAATGTAGCGATTAAATAATTTGTCACAAAATTACACATGTGATTCATGGTATATTTCCATTGAACAGGCACCGCTCAAGAGAAAAAAATCCTCTACTCATTTTCTTGGCTTACAGCTTAGGGAATTCCTCTTCTTCCTTTTGCTGCTTTGCCAAAGGTGGAAGAAGTGTCTTTCCCATCTCCATAATCAGGAGTGAAAATACTTTCCAAAAAAACAAGACACTATCATTGGGGACATTTTAAAATTAGGAACATACATAAACCAACAGTTCTAATTTGGAGATGGTAGATCCCTTGTAGAAAGTTGAGACATTCTTAACATATGACCAAACAATTCTACCTCTAAGTATTTACTCAAGAAAAATGAAAACATATGTATAACAAGATTCACACAGAAATGGTCATAGGAGTTTTATAATAGCAAAAAACTGGAAGCAATCCAAATGGCCATCAACAGATAAGTAATTAAGCAAATTGTGGTATGTTCATACAGTGATACTCCTTAGCCACAGATTGCTAATAAATGCTACAACACATGAGTACATTTTAGAAACATGTTGAGTGAAAGAAAAGCTAGATACCAAAAGGGTATACTATATGATTTGCATGAAGATTTAGAACAAAAAACTGACTTATAAAGATAAATCAGTGACTGCAGGGGGAGGGAGGTAGAAGGTAATGACTGCAAAGTATTTTAGGGGAACTTTTTAAGGATATGGAAACATTCTCTTATTTGGTGTAGTGGTTACACTGGTGTATACATTTATTAAACTAAATACTTTAAAATGGGTGATTTTAATTGTATTTAATTTATACCTCAATAAGTCATTTAAAAGACAATACCGTATATTCATAGACTGGACCTTTAAGTTCTATAATTTGGATCATGAAAGTTGCCTGTGATGCTATTAGGAGGTAGTATAACCTGTAGGATGTGAGGCCTAATGGGAAGTAAATTTCCTGGAGGAGTACCCTTGAAAGGGACATTGAGACCCTGGTCACTTCTGCCCCTCCCTCTCTCTGTCTTTGCTTCCTGGCCACCAGGAGGTGAGCATTCTCCTCTGCCATGTGCTCCCACCAAGATATATTGTCATCACAGGTCCAAAGCAACAGGTCCAAGCAAACATGGATTGAAACCTCTGAAACTATAAGCCAAAACCTTTTATTAAATTCACTTTTCTCATATATTTTGTCACAATAACAGAAAACTGACAAATAGTTTTTATTAGGTTTAAAAAATAACACACAAAACTGCTTGTTCTTAATAATATACTGAATTTTTTTCTTAACATAGGTTTTGTGTTCAAAGAAAATTTGTAAATATCCCATAACTTTCTACAATATTCATTATTCTTTTTAACAATGCATAAGAAAGTTTCATTACATTCTCCATTTAAATTTACCTAAGCTTTTAAAATCTTGTACTAGTACTCCTTTTTTTTGAATTTTTTTTTAAGTTGTAGATAGACATAATATCTTTATTTATTTTTCTGTAGTGCTAAGGATCTAACCTAGTGCCCCTCATGTGCTAGGCAAGCACTCTGCCATGGAGCTACAGCTACAGCTCCTAGTACTCCTTTTATACTTATATTTCTCAAATCAACCTATTATAAAAATAATTCATGGAGTAACATTGATTTCTTAGAACAGCACTAACTGTGCTCAATACCTGTGCTGCCCAACATAGACAATTATAGCTTTAAAATATGATTCCTAAGACAACACTTACTATAAGGGAAATATATTCATTACTTATTCTACTTAAAAACAAAAGTTTGAGCAATATTTTGGAAATCTTTTAATAAAATGCAGATTTTTTCATATGAATGTACAAATGAGTGATACATACAAACACCAGCTATTAATGTTGCATGTATCTAGCTATTAAATTAGATAGACTGGTCTGGATAATGTCAGTATTGTAGAAAAATTTAGCTAAAGACTAATAAGCCAATTACATGGCTGTTACATATGAATGAAAAGTGTTACCTTCCCAGGAAGTAGATCTTCATGATTTAGATATGAAATCACTCCTTAAATGTAAAGTACTTGAGTTAGAAGAGCCCTAGGATATAAACAGTCTAAGACATTAGTAGTGCACTCTTCTTTGGTCACCACTACTGATACAGGAGCCTGTGCCGCAGAGACGGTGCTTATTTTCCCCACTATTAGAAATGCTGTTGCCAGCACTGCATGGTAGCAGGGATGCAGGGGTGTCCTACATTTTATGGCTGAATAGACAGCATGAGTATACACTGCTGTCAATCAAATCCCAGTGTGGGATTTTAACTTGGAATACAATTCCTAATAGACTTGTAGTGAAGTACTATAGGAGCTATCTTATAGATCAGTTTTTTTAACGTGTGTGTGTGTATGTGTGTATTCATGTGTTGAACTGGTATAAGAACATCACCATTCCCTGGGTACAGTAGCACACACTATAGGCAACATCGTGAGACCCTATCTCAAAAACAAATGAACAACAAGGAATCTCATTATCCCCATTTATTTGCGGGAAGCCTTAGACATAACTTCAAACACATCAAGCAAATTGAGAATTTGGAGTGCAGAGTCTCTATGGCTCCCTGAGAGGAAAAGCAACAAAACTTCTGAAAGGGAGACTCATGCCACAGAAATGTATTAAAATTTTCTGAGGACTAAATTTGAAGACATGGGCAACTGTATAGAAGTTTGAACTTATTTGAAATTTTGGCATCTTTTGACAGAGTCCCACATCAAAAATATTTAGCTATGGATGAAAAGTAACCCTGCTATGGGAGTTTGGAATTTTCTTTAGTACCCATAAGAAAGGAAAGGGTAAGGATTTTCTGCAAGAACCGAAGTGGGCAAATTAGATGAGGATGGGAGGGTTTGGGAAGAAAGCAGATAATACAGCTTTTATTACCCACGAATGTGGGCACAGATAATAGATTGTGATAATGGTTTAGGCATTATTTGATTTTATCTACCCAATTCTAGTGGTCCTTAGAGAGCAGTAAAAAGCTCTGAAGTCACAGATAAAAATAATCCTCAGGGTTGGGATGTAGCTCAAATCTAAGGCTATCACTCACCTACCTTAGATTTGTAAAGCCCTGAGTTGGATCCTCACGACTACAAAAGCAAGACAAAACGAACAGCAACAAAACAAAAAATATGTCCACAAATACTTGACATTCCTCACTGCAATAGGGGGAGCCTACTTGCCTTTTCTTGACTGTGGACTAGATTCAGTGATTTGCTTCTAACCAATAAAGTGGCCCCGGTGTATGTGTGTAACTTTGGAGACGAAATCGTAAACACACACACAACAACAACAAAATAACAACCCTATGGCTTCTGTCTGGATCACTCTTGGATCCTTTGCTCTGGGGGAAGCCAGCTGTCATATCCTATAGAGAGGGCCAAATGACAGGAATTATAGCCCTAAGCTAACCGCCATGTGAGTGAGCCTCCCTAGAAGCTGACCCTTCAGTCCCAAGTCATGATGGAACTGCAGATGACTGCAGTTTCAGCTGGCATCCCAACTGTAACCTCAGTAGAAACCCCAAGGCAGAGCCACCTAATTAAATTGCTTCTGGTTTCCTGACAGAAATGAAGAGCTCACATTTGTGTGTGTGTGTGTATGTGTGTGTGTGTATGTGTGTGTATATATATATATATACACACACACACATATACATATAATATATATTATATATGCTATATATTTATATACTATATTATATTATTATTTATTATATATTGTATTATTTATATATCATATATATAATTTTGTAACAAAACCTCATTTATCCCTAATTCTAATATTAAAAGAGCTTGTCCTTCTGGATAAATTTTATATGAGAATTTCCAAATGTTTTATGAAATGATGCTAACTGAAATTTTGGATGCCCTTTAATCCACTGCATTTCTTCATTATAGCAAATTCACATATTTTACTAAGGTCCTAGGTATGTTCATCTCCCATATTCATTCTAAATTTAAAAGGAAAATCATTGGTTCATTTTTATTCCTGGCACCAAGTCGTTCTCAGCTCATCAGTGCTCTGAACTGAGATTACAAGGCTTGAGAGACTTGTTTGCTGTTCTGCCTTCTTACAATTGCCTGAAATGTAACCCAGAGGCCCTGAAGCCTGAAGGCTTTTAATAAGTACTTGGTTAATCAGACCCTGGAACAAGCTACATTTTGTTTACATTTACTTGATTTAGAACAGTTTATATTTCCAAATATGGTTTGAAACATTCTTCTAAAAATTACTCTGGAAAAAAAGAAGAAACCAGTATCCTTTTCCCTCAATGGCTCTAAAGGGATCTACTTTGCGTTCCAGATCTCTCACTCCACCAATATACTTTTAAAAACCTGGTTGGGGGCCAAGGTCTATCTTTTCCAATTCTATTGGAATCTACCACATGGGAAGGTTAGGACTTTTCTGTAAGAGACTTGCAAGGTCTTATATATCTGCTTCCACTGACAGTTCTTAGAAGTTCCTAGTTAGAAGTACTTCCTATACCTAATCTGTAATCTGAAATTCCCATCCTGTGGTTGACATCCCCCAGTCTCAAGACACAGGTGTGTATGCTCCAAACAGACACGGCCATTAAAGGTTCTCACATAAGGCTTTTGTAATCTGTTAAGTGTCAGAAACTTGAATAAGTTCAGAAGTAAAAGTTAAGTGCAAGTAATTAGTCATATCTATTTTGTCTTTTGAGGGGACATTTTTAAACATTTTTTTAAGTTATAGATGGATACAATACCTTTATTTAGTATTTTTTATGTGGTGCTGAGGGTCAAACCCAGTGCCTTATATGTGCTAGGCAAGCTCTCTACCACTGAGCCACAACCCCAGCCCTTCAGGAGACATTTTGCTTTCTAATTCTCAGCAGTATCAATTAGATGAGGAATTGTCATAGTAGCTGGGATGACCCATGAATCATAGGAAAGAATTTGTAAAGGACAATAGTTTTCTGTTTGCATTGGCCAATGTTTCTTCCATCTCCCTCCTGTCACATGGAAGCAAAGTACAGTCTTCATTCATATCACCCTGAATGCACCCAATCTTGTTTGACCTCAGAAGATAAGAAGGTCTACAACTGGTTAGTATTCGGATGGTAGAAAGGGGCCAGGGGACAACAACAATAATCCTTATGTTGAAAATTTTCTTAAAATGAGGTAGTCATAGGTCAAATATTTGACAAAACTGAAGCTTACCTTTTTTTATCATTTTTTAATTGGTTGTTCAAAACATTACAAAGCTCTTGACATATCATATTTCATACATTTGATTCAAGTGGGTTATGAACTCCCATTTTTACCCCTTATACAGATTGCAGAATCACATCGGTTACACATCCACGTTTTTACATATTGCCATACTAGTGACTGTTGTATTCTGCTATCTTTCCTATCCTCTACTATCCCCCCTCCCCTCCCCTCTCATCTTTTCTCTCTACCCCATCTACTGTAATTCATTTCTCTCCCTTGATTTTTTTCCCTTTCCCCTCACATCCTCTTATATGTAATTTTGTATAACAATGAGGTTCCTTCCATTTCCATGCAATTTCCCTTCTCTCTCCCTTTCCCTCCCACCTCTCGTCTCTGTTTAATGTTAATCTTTTTCTCATGCTCTTCCTCCCTGCTCTGTTTTTAGTTGCTCTCCTTATATCAAAGAAGACATTTGGCATTTGTTTTTTAGGGATTGGCTAGCTTCACTTAGCATAATCTGCTCTAATGCCATCCATTTCCCTGCAAATTCCATGATTTTGTCATTTTTTAGTGCTGAGTAATACTCCATTGTGTATAAATGTCACATTTTTTAATCCATTCATCTATTGAAGGGCATATAAGTTGGTTCCACAGTCTAGCTATTGTGAATTGTGCTGCTATGAACATCGATGTGGCAGTATCCCTATAGTATGCTCTTTTAAGGTCTTCAGGGAATAGTCCAAGAAGGGCAATAGCTGTTTCAAATGGTGGTTCCATTCCCAGCTTTCCAAGAAATCTCCATACTGCTTTCCAAATTGGCCGCACCAATTTGCAGTCCCACCAGCAATGTACAAGTGTACCCTTTTCCCCACATCCTCGCCAGCACTTGTTGTTGTTTGACTTCATAATGGCTGCCAATCTTACTGGAGTGAGATGGTATCTTAGGGTGGTTTTGATTTGCATTTCTCTGACTGCTAGAGAGGGTGAGCATTTTTTCATGTACTTGTTGATTGATTGTGTATCCTCCTCTGAGAAGTGTCTGTTCAGGTCCTTGGCCTATTTGTTCATTGGGTTATTTGTTTTCTTATTGTTTAATTTTTTGAGTTCTTTGTATACTCTGGATATTAGGGCTCTATCTGAAGTGTGAGGAGTAAAGATTTGTTCCCAGGATGTAGGCTCCCTATTTATCTCTCTTATTGTTTCTCTTGCTGAGAAAAAACTTTTTAGTTTGAGTAAATCCCATTTGTTGATTCTTGTTTTTAACTCTTGTGCTTTGGGTGAATATTAAGGAATTTGGAGCCCAACATCACAATATGTAGATGGGAACCAACTTTTTCTTCTATCAGACGCAGAGTCTCTGGTTTGATATCAAGCTCCTTGATCCATTTTGAGTTAACTTTTGTGCATGGTGAGAGAAAGGGACTCAGATTCATTTTGTTGCATATGGAATTCCAGTTTTCCCAGCACCATTTGTTGAAGATGCTATCCTTCCTCCATTGCATGCTTTTAGCCCCTTTATCGAATATAAGATAGTTGTAATTTTGTGGATTGGTTTCTGTGTCCTCTATTTTGTACCATTGGTCCACCCGCCTGTTTTGGTACCAGTACCATGCTGTTTTTGTTACTATTGCTCTGTAGTACAGTTTGAAATTTGGTATCGCTATACCTCCTGATTCACACTTCCTGCTTAGAATTGCTTTTGCTATTCTGGGTCTTTTATTTTTCCATATGACTTTCATGATTGCTTTATCTATTTCTACAAGAAATGCTGTTAGGATTTTGATTGGCATTGCATTGAACCTATAGAGAACTTTTGGTAATATCGCCATTTTGATGATGTTAGTTCTGCCTATCCATGAACAGGGTATATTTTTCCATTGAAGCTTATCTTTGACCTTTCATTATTCCTATTTTACATACTTATGTTCCATTTCACTCACTCATTCAACAAATATTTGATTACCATCTACATATCAGGTTCTATCCTAGATGCTGAGGAATCTAAAAATAAATAGTTTTTGAATAAAATAGACAAAAGCTTGGGGCTGGTGTTGTGGCTCAGTGGTAGAGTGCTCACCTAGCATGCATGGGGCACTGGGTTTAATCCTCAGCACCACATAAAAATAAAAATATTGTATCTACCTAAAACTAAAAAATAAATTTAAAAAATAGACAAAGTTCATGACTTTATGGAGCTTGCGTTCTAGTTTGGGGAGATAAATAATAAACTATAGTATTCAGATGGTGAATAAGAACAATTAAAAATAAAGTTGGATAGGGGTGTATGGGAGTGCTGGATGTGGGTGTGGGAGATATTGCTGTTTATCTAGAGCAAGACAGGCCTCATTGACAATATTTGAAATGAGACCTAATGGAAGAGAAGGAGTAGCCATTTGGAGACCAGACATTTCAAATATAAGAAACAGCAAATTCAAAGGCTTTGAGGCAGAAGCTACTGGAACATAAGAGGAACAAAAAAGATGGCTGTATGTTTGATGTGAAATAAGAAAAGAGTAGGAAGAGCTGAGGTTGGGGAGATCACTGGGGCTGCTATGTTGAACTGGAAAGGAAGTTATTGCAGTAATCCAGCCAAAAGATGATTATGGCTTGAAGTAGAGTGGTAGCACTGGTGTTAGGGAGAAGTGGTTGAAATCTGGATATATTTTGAGGGTAGACATGAAAGATTTCCTGATGAATTTGCGCAGTGTGAAAGAATGCCTGATCATTTGGAAACGGGACAAAAACCGATAGTTCTAACAGTTAAATTTGCAGTGCTTATTAGAAATTTGAATGGAGACTTTGAGCTGACAATTGAATACATGATTCTGGAGTTTGGGCAGAAGTTCAGACTAGAGATAAATTTGGAGTTAACAGTGTATACATGGAATTTGATGCTATGAGACAAGGTGAAATCACCAAGAGAGTAAGTGATAAATAACAATGATAGGGCTGGGAATATAGCTTAAAGGTGGGGCACATGCCCAGCATGTGCAAGGGCGTAGGGTCAATCCACAGCACCACACACAGACTGAAACACACAAAAGAATAAAATAGCATGATAAAAATGGCTAATGCACGTTCTGCTGGGCTTTGTTCTAATCACTTCATTTTAATTACTTTTTTTTTCTTGTGGTACTGGGGATTAAACCCAGTGGGACTCTGTCACTGAGCTATATCCCCAGTCCCTTTTTATTTTGAGACAGGGTCTCACTAAGTTGCCAAGGGTATTTCAAAGTTGCTGAAGTTGGCCTTGAACTTGCAATACTGCCTCCGATTCCCCGGTTGCTGGGATGACAGGCATGCACCACCACATCCAGCTCCTTTTAATCCATTTTCACATATAAATTCACTTTTATAATAGAATAGTACTTTTATTATTTTCATTTTACAAGTGAGGAAACTGAATCTCTGAGAAATTTTGTGACTTTATTCTGATTAGATAGCTAAAGAGTGGGATTCAAACCCAGGCAGCCAGTAGTAAATTATTTAATGGTACAGCTCTGGGACACCTCAAATTTTCAGCATTCAAGGAGATGAAGAATAACTAGCATAGGAGACTGAGAAGGAACTTCTAGTGAGGTAGGAGAAACACAAGTTTTTTCAGAGTGTTTTCAGAGAAGAAAATGGAAAAAAATCAACTGTATCAGATACTCCTGACAGTTCACGTCAAATTAAACTTTGCATTTACCAAAGTGGCTAAAATCCGTGATCTTTTTTGTTGTTTGTTTTATGCAGTGCTGGGGATGGAAAACCTAGGGCTTCATACAAATAGAAAAAGCTCTCTTTCACACCCCCCAGCCCAACAAAGCCGATTTTTGTTTGTTTTAAGATGAGGGTCTCACTATGTTGCCAAGCTGATCTTGAACTTCTGGAATCAAGTAAACCTCTTGTCTTAGCTTCCAGTATAGCTGGAACTACAGGTACACATCACTGCACTTACCACAAAAGCTGTTTTGAAGAATTAGCAGAGTTAAATTTCAATCATGGGCTGGGGATGTGGCTCAAGAGGTAGCGCGCTTGCCTGGCATGCGTGGGCCTGGGTTCGATCCTCAGCACCACATACAAACAAAGATGTTGTGTCCGCCGATAACTAAAAAATAAATATTAAAAAATTCTCTCTCTCTCACTCTCTCTTTAAAAAAAAAAATTTCAATCATAGTGGGTTCAGGAAGGAACTGAAGGCATTACAGTCCATTCTTTGGCAGTCAGGCCAGATACCCTCAGACTCATTTATAAGTTTTCATCTATGAATATGAATTAAAGCAGAAGTGAGACTTTTTTTTTTTTAAGAGAGAGAGAGAGAGAGAGAGAGAGAGAGAGAATTTTTTAAAAATATTTTTTAGTTTTCAGCGGACACAACATCTTTGTTTGTATGTGGTGCTGAGGATCCAACCCGGGCCCCACACATGCCAGGGGAGTGCGCTACCCCTTGACCCACATCCCCAGCCCCGAGACTTTTTTCCCATACAAATAAAATTGAAATTTGATTGGGAGCTTGGTGAGAGAAAAATACAAGAAATTTTTCAGTCCTTTCCAAAAATGAACTTTAATTTCTTCTTTATTTGACATTTAGTCTTGATCTTTTCTTCATTTGAAAATTTTCAGAGTTCCAAATTTACCTACCTCTTCTCTCCCAGATAAAAATTCTTATGAATGATGTTTTATATATCTAAATATTCCCAGTCTGAAAAAGGACCTCTCAGAAACATACAAATAACTTTTGTGATAAGTGAATGACATCCTAAGTATTAAATATACTGCCCTGAGGTTATTATTGACTTTTATTTTTATTTATTTATCTTGGTGCTGGGGATTGAACTTAGCCTTGTGCATGTGAGGCAAGCATTCTACCAACTGAGCTATATCCCCAGGCTGACTTCTATTTTTTCATAAGAAGTCCAAATATCTTTTCTATGTGTACTTGTCATTCAAATTTAGATTTTTTTGGGGGGGGGAGTGGGAATTGAATGCACTGTCTTGTGCCTGCTAGGCAAGCACTCTATCATTGAGCTGTATCTTAGTGTGCCATTCAAATTTAGAAAAAGGTTTGTCTTTATTTAAAATTTAAATTTTAAAAAAAATTTAAATTGACTAATAAATTCTACTCTCAGAGATTTTCAAGTATACTGTACAATAGTCACCATGTTGTGTCTTTAGTTTATTCCTTCTTTACTACTTTAATTTATTCTTACTATTTAACTGAAATTTTCTATCCTTTGACCAACACCTTCCCAACTTGCCCTGCCCCATGTCTATTTTTTTTTTAAAGCCATGTATTAAAGTTTTGGTTTTCTTCTTACCCTAGGTCTTTCACTGCGGTTTATTCTTTGTTTCTAACTACCCCCTCCCAATTAGCTAGGAAAGTTCCTCTTGATATAAGACCTTATCTTTCTTTGAAGCCACAAAACACCTGATTTTCATTTGTCATACTTTCCCTTGTATTTTATTTGTCTTGTCCCTTGTCATGTGTTTCAATTCCTACAGCATAATAGCACAAAGAAGCGCTCAGTATAGCTGGATATAGTGGCTCATACCTGTACTTCCTGTGACTCAGGAGGTTGAGACAGGAGGATAGCAAGTTTATTGCCAGCCTCAACAATTTATCAAGACCCTCAGAACTTAGCAAGATCCCATCTCAAAAAATAAAAAGAACTGGGCTTCTAACTCACTGGTTGAATGCCCCTGGGTTCAATTCCTAGTAACAAAAAACCAGCATATTTTTCACTAATGAGTGAACATGTGTTTAAGTCAATTCAGTTGAATAATACCTGTACTAAATTATACTAATGCTAACTGTAGACAGTGGTACTTTCCACTGTAATATTATATTCCATGTAATATTAACTATGTAATGTTCTTAGCTTAGGGATGTAATATTTTTAGCTAGATCTATTAAAAGATTAGATACTATTATAAAATATCAAACTAACAATACTAACTAAATCCAATCAAATTAGAAAAGCTTATGATTTCCTTTTTGTAATTTTTTGTTACAAAATATCTATTTGTTTCATAACTTCTCTTATATCTGAAGCAGTGAATACTCTGCCTTTAATCCATATTATCCCTGATCATCTGGTTCATACAATTATAAGTGATTTGGCTATGAATTCATTTATGATAACCTGGCTTTTACTAGCACAAAGAAAATATATAATAACTTAAAGATTTCACCCATAATGGTGAATGGTAGAATTTGAAAACTGAGATTTCAGACCTGTTACAAACGACTGAAATGAAATCTTAATATGTTCCTCAAAATTTTTAATGAAATAAAACAGCATGACATTTTACTACATAAATATCTAATAAGGGATATTGGCAGATGACAGGTAAGCAATTGCCCAGAAGGAAGAAAGTTTGTTTGTTTTTTAATACTAAGGTTATTCTCCTCCATTCACTTGATTTTACAGTTCAGATTTCATTACTCACCCATAATACTTAGTTACAAACTTGCTAGGGTGACTCAGCAGGTCAATTGCTGTGTGACAAGGATAAACAACTCTTCAGACAGAAGGTTTCAAAACAACTGATTACCCATTTCATTCTATTTGTGGATGAATATTATATTCTCTTAACCTCTTATGCTATTCATGTTATAGTTCAAATACAGAGGATGCCAGAATCTTAAAACCAGAAACAAAATAAAAACTATCTTATGTCACAGATGAGAAAATTGAGGCCCAAGAAGATTGTCACATATCCAAATCAAAGAACTATTTAGCAACAAAGCTGAAACTGCAATCCAATCAGCTTGCCTCCAATTTCTATACTTTCTACTCTTCCAGCTTCATTTTTTTTCCATACAAGACCAGTTTGATTTGGGTATTCTGGCATGGCTTTTCACCAAAGAGTAAATTTTTCATTCATCTTTTAAAATGAAAATATCTTTAAGAGGTAAAATAATATTTTATGGCACTATATAAAGGAATTTCCATAATTAGTAGCTCTGCTATTTCACACTAATAAGTGATCGTCATTTTTTTTAGATTGAGATCCTATAACTTGGGAATTTAAGTGACTGGGTTAGCAAGAGTAGATACCTGGGATTCATTTGAATGGAGGTGATTTGGAAAAAGCCCTAGACCAGGATATTGGAAGGTATGATGAAGAGATATTATTTAAAGAGATCATTTTTACAACAGTTAGATTAGTGATCCATTACTAACAGGAAGTGATTCTGATCCCCAGGAGACCTTTGGCAATGTCTGGAAACATCTTTGATTGTTACAATGGGAAAGGATATACAACTGGCATCTAGAGGTCAGAATGCTGCGAATCATTTTACAATACACAGGACAACTCCCACAAGATGAATAATCTAGCCTAAATGTAAATAGAGCCAAGGTTGAGAAACTGTAAATCAGAGGGAGAAAAATTCATTGAGGAACTGGAGGAAGATTCTTGGCTTGTTATTTTATGTATTTTTAATACACTTTAAGTATTTAAGACACTATAATCCCAGCAGCTTGGGAGGCTGAGGCAGGAGGATCAGGAGTTCAAAGCCAGCCTCAGCAGCTTAGTGAGGCCCTACATAACTCAGCAAGACTCTGTCTCTCTGAAACAAACAAACAAACAAACAAACAAACAAAAAGGCAAAAGCAAATAAATTACATAAACTAATCTTTATTGTTGTTTTTCCTGCTCAAATGTGGCTAACAGTTTCTAAGAATTCTGGAGACCATTTACCTGTAGTTCTCAAATTCTCATGGCAACTTTGTGGAGGAATATAGATCAAGAAGACAGTTCAGTTGAATAAATTTGGAACTGGTTGTCCATTTGTACTCAAAAGTCTATTGAGGAATATTTGATGGCAAGAGGATTAAGGTCTCTAGTGGCATTGCAGCAGAATTCTGTCCTTGGCTTTGTATTATTTGACATTTATAAACAACTTGAAAAAAGACTTGGATAGATTGCTGTTTAGATTTGAATACAATGATCCAGCAAAGGTAGGACTCCAAAAGATCTTGACTACTTGGAATGATAGTTTGCTAAACTAATGATAGCTCACTAGACCACTAACAACCCACAGGTGTCCATAGGAGAGTTAAGGGCAAGAATGTGTGTGGGAAGGACCTGGGGACATTGGAAATGACAATAAAGAAAACGGCAAGAAGAAATGAGGAAAGACAATAACTGAATATCAGAAGACTTTGAGTGAGGATAATCTACGTATGGTGTGACCCTTTAGGAATGTGGAATTAATCTGAATAGGCAGATTTGGGCTTAATAGAAGTTTGATTAGCAAATATTAGAACTGTTCAAAGTCGGATAAGAAGCTTTGTAGAGTTCTTGCTTACTATCAAAACACCCTTTATGATATTAGAAGAGCTGAAGCAAGCCGGAGGCTTTCAGAAGTGATGAGGCAAGCTGGCCAAGGCTGGCATGTGCCTGTGATCTCAGCTACTAGGGAGACAAAGTGGGAGGATCGCTTGAACCCAGGAGTTTGAGACCAACCTGGGCACACAGTGAGCCCTCATCTCAACAACAAAATCAGTGCTACAGCAAATATTCTGGAACAGTATTTCTCCCTAGACCCCATTTCAGTCCTTTCTGAATTCCGTTTTCCCCGGACTCACTTTCATAGCACCTTCCCGAGTCCCGCCCTATTCAGAGGGCGGCATGGACACGCTCTGGCCTAAGTAACTAAATCCACTCCAGAGAGTTTTTGTGAAACAGCTGTGGCCCTTGGCATCCTTACTTTCTGGTTTGCAGAACTCTGTCCCAGCTAAATAGCTTTTCGTAGTCGTATGTGGAAGCAGGGAATTCTTCCGTGGGACATTATACACATCCAGGTGTTTGTGTCTTGTTTTTTCTTTTTTTTTTTTTTTTTTAAGCAAGTGTTAAGATTTTGCGACGTGCCTGACAGGACGTGAGAAGCTGGCTCAAGGGGAATCGGATTTTTCTTGGGAGATGACTGTCATCCAGAGACAGAGGGCCACAGCGCCACAGGGCTGTAGAGCGTTAGTCGCTCCCGACTCTGGCTCAGAGATATATCAGGTCCTCACAAAACCTACCCGAGGGTTCAACCCAAAGCGGCCTCCCAATTGCTGAGAGCGCGACACGGTTCGCATTTTATAGTTAGAGGCGCGCGAGTGCGCGCGACCGACCGCACAGAGCTACAGAGCAGACCAATGAGTGGGCACTCTCTTCGCGCCGGCTCGGGATTGGGCGAATCGCGCCAGCCTCTCAGCCTGACAGTGGGCGGGGCGCGCCGGGGAGGGACTGGGATAGGCGCGTCCGCTGCGCCAGAGTCCCGGGGGCGCGTGCGCGGTCTCGCGGAGGCCGCGGGGGCCGGTCTCGCGCGGACTCGAGTTGGAGTTGCTGGCGGCGACGGCCGCGACGGAGGAGGCTGGCGGTGGGGAGGGGGTGGAGACTAAAGATCCTGAGGTGGGGAATCGAGAGTTTCTGGATTCTTTATCCGGTATTTTGAGGGCCACCGGAGGGCTGTGGCTTTTGCAGTGCTTAGGAGCAGCTGGGGCGCGAAGGTTGGCGGCGCCGTGGCGCGGAGGTAAGAGGCGGACCGGTGGCAGCTGGGTTGTGGCGATCTTAATCAACAGGTCCGCGGGAGCCCGGCGGGGGAGGGGCGGCAGGGCTGGTCCCCTCGTTCCCTCCCCCACACGCCGCGCTCGGGCTGGGGCTGGACCCCCAGGCTGTCCGGCCGGCAGCCCCTGGCAGTGGGATAGGTAGCTGCGGCGGGTGCGAGTCCAACCTTTGTCCCTCAAAGGAACGCTTCCTGCGCGGTGCCCGCTCCCTGTGCCTTGGCCAGGGACGCACCTTGGCGCGGGCTCCAACCCGCCCCAGCTGAGTTGCGGGTCGCGCGGCTTTGAGTCGTCTGCCTGCTGAGCCTGGGCCGGGAGTTGGCGACACTGGGGACGCCTTTCTGGCCGGTCGGGAAATCGGTGGGGGAAACACTTTCCTTTAGAAGACGGAATGTAGCCAGCGTTCCACTGACTGAGTCAGCTCCTGGTATTCTGCTACTCCTTGCGTTCTTTAAACAGATAAACAGTTCCTGCTTCCTTGTGGCCGCTTTGAAAGGAAAACCTAATTTCGTTAATGTTTTCTGATAATTTGCTCTGAGATTGTAAATTAGACTTGGAAGCCTGTAAATTGTAATCCATTTTCATTGAAAGGCGCTTTAGACGATCTCTGTTGTAAATTATGTAACTTCCTAATGATAACTCATCTTCTGTGTAGTTGATTGACACAGTAATGCGTGTGGAATTTGGGTTTCGGTCGAAAGATTTTTCCAGGCCCTTTATGAAGTACGATATAGTGTGAGTTTGTCCCGTTTCTCCTTTACAAGTCTAAGAATTTTGATTTAGAAAGTCTGTATAACAAAAATTGATTCAAGTATTGATTTGACCTACAAGATGAAAAGTGTTGATATTGCTAATTTTAAAAAAGCAATGTCATGTTTTAATAATCGTACCCTAATTACCCTTTTGAATTATACCAGACGTTAATAACCTATTAAATTCTGCATAGGAACAAATGACGTGTTGGTTATTGGTGTCTTTGAAGTGTAAATATTGACGGTAATGAAAATTATTAAATAAGCTTTCTTGAATATGAACTACTATTTTATTTTACGAGATTCCTGTGAACATATTACGGTTTTAAAAGCCTGACTAAACTATTGTGGCATACTGAAATTATCAAAATGTAAGCGTTTTATGTATGAAATAGGTAAAAATATGAAAAGCATTATTTTATCGTTGTTTTAAAACAGTTGAGTGAATCTTACCATGTATGACTTACTTGGATGTCTTGGCTAAGACAGACCTGACAAGGGGGGGCTCAATAATATTAACTCGTTTTAGAATGTTAAAATAAGAGAGGTTATATAAATTCTACATAAGGGTGACTCAGGTCAGTTCAGTGGTTTAGCTATTTATATGACCTTCCTGAATTATCTTTATTAAAAATCTCTTAACAGATATACCAAGAAATTTGGTCTGTTTATATCTCAGTATACTAAGATGTCCCATTTCTCTGTGATTTTTTTCTGATTTTAGTGTGTTTGGAAAAAAGAGTATCTTAACATGTGATTTAGAACATAATTTTTTATTATATACTTATTGAATCACAGAAGTATTGAGTTGGAAGCAGTTGCCGTGGTTATAGAGTTTAATCTTCATTTTCCAGGAAAAAGAAAGGTTTGTAGAAATAGCCTATAGTTTGAGTGCTAACTAGTGATGGACTTGGAACTAGATGCTGAAATGATTGTCTCCATATTCCAAGTTCAGCGTCTCCTTACTTAATCTTAAATAAATTAATGTATTACCGTCTCCAAATCATACAAGTGGTTGGTAGGGTCAGTACTTTCCCTTATGCATCCCCCTACTTTTTTTTTTTTTTTTAAAGTGGAGTACCGGGGATTGAACCCAGGGGTACAGTACATTGAGACAGGGTCTCCCTAAGTTGCTGAGGTTGGCCTCTAACTTGAGATTCTCTTGCCTCAGCCTCCAGAGTAGCTGTGATTACTGATGCATGCCACCATACTGGCTTCCTTTTTCTTTTTTCAATATTTCAAACAATGTTAAATGAATATTCTTGTGCATGTCTCTGAGCACATGTGTGGTGGAAATTCATGACATTTGTAAAGGGGAATTGCTGATAATAGCCATATTACCCTCTAGAGGTGTAATGATTTTTATTCCTACCAGTAGTGGTTTCTCATTCTTGCCTACAAATGGCATTGTCAGATTTTTAAAATTTCTGCCCATTTGAATAAGAAATTATAGATGCTTCCTTTCTTTAAAAAAGATTTTTTTTTACTGCATACTACCAGGCAAGATACAGAACAGTTCCATCACCTAAAATCTCCTTGTGTTACCCTTTTGTAGTCAACTTTCCTCTGTCTTTTATCCCTGGGAACCAGTGACTGTCTCTCCTTGTAAATTTCTTTTCTTGAATATCATTTAAACGGAATTATACAATACTTAGCTTTTTGTTTCTTCTTTTTTTAATTTGTTTGCATATATTGGAAATTCAGCCATGTCGTTGAGCAAATACACATTCCTTATATTTTATTGTTGAGTATCCTATTTCTTTATATAGATGTACCATCATTTGTTTATCCATTCACCAATTGAAGGACATTTGAGTTGATTTCTTTCTTTTTTTTTTTTTGGTAACATGTCTGCTTTTCTTCTGGGTAAATACCTGAAAGTGGGATTACTGCTCATATGGCTAAAGTTTGCTTAGCTTTGTTAAACAAAACAAAATACCTAGTCTGTGATAGGCAGAATAATAGTCTTTAAAGATGTTCTTGCATGTGCCTTGGTGCACCCCTTTAATCCCAGTGGCTGGCTCAGAGGCTGAGGTAGGAAGATTGCAAGTTCAAAGCCAGCTTCAGCAATTTAGTGAGGCCTTAAGTACTTCAGATACGGTCTGAAGTATCTCAAAATAAAAAATAAAAAGCAGGTAAGGATGTGGCTCAGTGGTTAAGCACCCCTGAGTTCCATCCCTAGTACCCCCCCCAAAAAAAAAGTTCTAATAACTAAAACCTGTGAATACGTTTGGTTACAAGGCAAAATTGAAAAATTGAATTAAGGTAGTTAATTAGTCTTGATACAGTAATACCAAAGGGCCCAAGTATCAGAATTGCCTTTTAAAAAGGAATGAGAAAGGGCTAGGTGTGGCTCAGTGGTAGAATGCTGCTTCCTAGCTTGAGGCACGCTCTGGGTTCCATCCTCAGCACCACATAAAAATAAATAAATAAAGGTATTGTGTCCAACTACAACTAAAAAATAAATATTAAAAAAAGGGAATGAATTTGGTGTGATCATACTTTATACACAGAGTTATGAAAAATTGTGCTGTGAATGGATAATTATGAATATAATGCATTCCACTATTGTCATGTATATAAGAAAAAAAAAAGGAATGAGAAAAGCTAAAGAATAGTGTGAAAAAAACTTGTAACAACGGAAATAGGGTCAGCGAGATGCAGAGTTGCTGGCTTTGAAGAGGAGAGGAGGCCCCAAGCGAAGGAATTTAGGTGATCTCTAGAAGATGGAAAATGCTAGAAAAAGATTTAATCTTTAGAACCTCTGGAAAAGAAAGCAGCCCTGCCAAAACCTATAGATTTGTATACAGAGTGTTCTGTAAACCTACAGATCTGTAAGCTGGTAAATTTATGGGTGTTTTGTTTTTTTGGTCCCGACAATTGAACCAGGGGCGTTTAACCACTGAGCCACATCCCCAGTCCTTTAAAATTTTTTTTTTTATTTTGAGAAAGGGTCTCACTAAGTTACTTAGGGCCTCCATAAGTTGCTGAGGCTTGCCTGGTCTTGCAGTCCTCCTGCTTCACCCTTCTGAGTCGCCAGGATTACAGGTGTGTACCACCTTGCCCGACTCAAATCTGTGTTGTTTTAAGACATCTAGTTTGTTACACCAGCATAGTAAATGAAAACATTGTCAAACTTTTTTTTTAAATATATATTTATTTATTTTTAGGTGTAGACGGATACAACACAATGCCTTTATTTTTATGGGGTGCTGAGAATCAAACTCGGTCCCGCTCATGCTAGGTGAGCACTCTTCTGCTGAGCCACAATCCCAGCCCCAAAACATTGTCAAATTTTTTAAAGCACTTTGCATTCCCACTAGTATGTATGCGAGTTCCAGTAACTTTATATTCTCATCAGCAACTTGGTATGGGCAATCTTTTTAATTTTAGTTATTCTAAAAGGTATATAATAGTATCTCACTGTGTGGTCTTTAATTGCAGTTCCCTTTGACTAATCATGTTGAGCAGCTTTTCATGTGCTTCTTTGCTGTCTTTTATCTTTGGTGAAGTGTCCAAATCTTCTGTTGATTGATTGATTGATAGGGTCTGGCTCTGTTGCACAGGCTGGCCTTGAAATTTGGGCCTCTAGGGATCCCCCTGCCTGAGACTCCTGAGCTGGGACTATATGCTTGCTCTACCTTGCCCAGCTTAGATTGTTTTCTTAAAGAGTTCTTTTTTGGGGGGCAGGATGCTGAGGATTAAACCTTGGGCCTTGTGTATGCTAAGCAGGCACTCAACCACTGAATTGCAGCCCCAGTGCCAGATTTTGAGAGTTCTTTGTTGTCTTTTGTCAAATAAGTATCCTGCCAAGATTTTCTCCCAGTCTGTGGTTTACTTTTTCATCCTCTTAGTAGTGTCTTTTGAAGTACTGAAGTTTTAAAATTTTGATGAAGCCCAAATCACCAGTTTTTTATTTTATGAATCTTACCTTTTGCCATTGCAGCTCAGAATTTTTTGCCTTATCCAAGGTCACAGATTTTTTTCTTATATTGTTTCTACATATTTTATATTTGCATATTTTACATTTAGATGTATGTTTGTTTTAAGTCAATTTTTACATGAGAGTAATATAAGTAGATTTTTATTTATTTTCTTTTGTTGCTACCTGGTGGTTTCTTGAAAACATCCTCCTTTCTCACTGAATTGCCCTTGTCTGTTAAAATCCACAAGATACGGACAACTTCTATTCTGTTTATATTTTTGCCAGTAACACACTGTCTTATCAGAATTTAAACATATCTTGACATCAGATGAGTCCTGCAGCTTAATTCTTTTTCAAAACTGTTGTGATTATTTTAGTTTCTTGGCCTTTCCATATAATATTTAAAATACCTTATCAATACACAGACACACACACACACACACAAACACAAATCTGTTGGGCTTCTGATTGGGATTATGTTTGATCGATAAATCAACCTGACATTTTAACAGTATTGAGTCTTCTAATCTATGAAAACAGTATTCTCTTCATTTACTTATGTCTTTGATTTCTTTCATGAGGGTTTTATAGTTTTCAACATTTGGATCCTTCAGTTAATTTATTAGGTCTGTACCTAAGTATTTTGATTGGTTCTGTTATTAAAGGATAATTTTTGTTTTCAGAGAGAGAGAAGAGAATTTTAATATTTATTTTTTAGTTTTTCAGTGGACACAACATCTTTGTTTTGTATGTGGTGCTGAGGATCGAACCCAGGCCCCACGCATGCCAAGCGAGTGCGCTACCGCTTTAGCCACATCCCCAGTCTCTATAAAGGATAATTTTTAAAAATTTAGTTTCAAATTGATCATTGATAGTATATAGATGATCAATTAATTTGCATAAATTAACTTTGTATCTCTCTCTCTCTTTTTTTTAGAGACCAGGCTGACCTGAGATAGGGTCAAATAATCCTTCTGCCTTAGTCTCCCATGTAGTTGTGACTATAGGTGTTGCCCCCATGCCCTGTAGCCTGATTTTGTTGTTGTTGCTAAGGGAGTTTTTTGTTTGTTTGTTTATAGATTTCTTGGGATTCACTAAGTAGACAATCATATTGTATATGAATAGAAAAGCCTTTTTTCTTTTCAGTCTGTATATCTTTTATTTCCTTTTCTTTATTTGAAGTTTTCTTTATTTGTATTTGTTTTTCTTGGCTTATTCTACTGGCTAAGGATTTCAATGAGATGTTGAAAGAAGTGAGAGGGAGCATCCTTATCTTAATCACTATCTTAAAGGGAAAGTATTCAGTATTTCATCTTTAACATATGTTAGCTGTAGATCATTTTGTGAACACTCTTAACCAGGTTAAGAAAGTTTTTTTGTATGTGTGTCTCCAGATTACTGAGAGTTTTTGTTTGTTGCTTTTGTTTTAATACTGAAGTTGAATTTTGTCAAATGAACTTTCTGCATGTATTCAGATGGTGTAGATTTTTTTTCCTTTAATCTATTAACATGATTATTTATACTGATTTTTTAATATTGAGCTAGCCTTTTATGCTTCTGGGAGTAACTCCAAGGTTATTTTTTTAAAAAGTAATTTTGCTTGTTTAAAAACTAACATAATCAGATGGCTGAGGCAGAATCGCAATTTCAAGACCCACCTCACCTACTTAGTGAGAACCTGACTCAAACTGAGAAATAAAAGGGGTTGGGAATGTAGCTTAGTGGTAGATTTCCCTGGGTCCTATCCCAACTAGTATAAGAATGAATAAATAAAAACAAATATACAATAATACTTAAATGAAGAAGGAGGATTGGGGTTATAGCTCTTATGGCAGAGCACTTGCCTAGCATGCATGAAGCCCTGGGTTTGATCCCTAGCATTAAAACAAACTGCCCCACAAAAACAACCCCAAAAACCACAAAACAACAAAAGTCATATAAGATTTTTATAAACTAAAGTATACAGAAGAGTCAGGATAATTTAATAACTGTTACCTACATTTTACATGTTAGTAGGACTTGATCTATACTGGTGTTTGGAGACTTGGAGAACTCTTGTTTAAAAGGCCAAACCAGGTAGCAACTTAGGAGAGAGGATAATATCAAGTTTAAGGCCAGCCTCAGCAGCTTAGCGAGACCCTGTCTTGAAATAAAATAGGCTTGGGGATAAGTAAATAAAAACATAAATACAATTGCTAAGTGAAGGAAGAAAATGTTATTTGTATTACTTTAATCAAACATTGCTTGTACAGAGTTTATTTCAACAAAGTATTATAATAAAAAAGCCATATATCTTTTAGTGGGTGAATGGTTAAACTGTATGTCCATTCCATGAAATAATACTCTGCAGTAAAAAGTTACAAAATACTGATACATGCTATAACCTGGATGAGTCTCCAAAGATAATACTGAATGAAAAAAAGTCAATCTCAAAAGTTATTATGTGGTTCCATTTATATAATATTCTTGAAATGTAAAATTATGAAATTGAACAGATTAATTGCTGCCAGGGGTTTATGGAAGTTGTAAAGGTGGGAGGGGAGTTGGTATGACTGTAAAGGAGAAAGTATATCTTAACTGTATCACTATCAGCACCCTGATTGTGACATTGTACTATTGTTTTTCAAATTAATAGCTTTGGGGTAAAACAGGCTTGGGGATGCACCCTGTAATTCCAGTGACTCAGGAGGCTGATGCTGGAAATTGCAAGTTAGAGGCCAGCCTCTGCAGTTTGGTGAGGCCCTGCCTCAAAGAATAAAAAGGAGATGGGAATGTAGTTTAGTGGTAAAGTGCCCTGTGTTCAATCCCCATACTGGAGGGAAAAAAATTAGTGTCGGGGAAACTTGGTAAGGGATATGTGGATCTCTATTATTAATTATAGCTACATGTGAATTTGAAATTATCTCAAAATATAAAGTCTAATTTAGATTTTAAAAAAAGATCATGAAGTGGGCTGGAGCTATAGCTCAGTGGCAGAGCGCTTACCTAGCATATGTGAGGCACTGGGTTGGATCCTTAGAACCACATAGAAATAAACTAGTAAAATAAAGGCATTCTGGCCACCTGCAACTACAAAAAAAAATTTCAGAAAAAAAAATCATGAAGTACTTAAAGGTAGAATAATGTCTAATAAGTTGTTACATGAAAGGAAGTGTACTTCTTATAGATGACGAGACCTTGAGAGTAAGAATTTGAGGTATATAAAATGAATAAATGGAGTTTGCACACTTGAGGATTTAAGGAGGTATTTCAACAAAAGTTTGGTACAGCAAGTATCAATATGTAAGTAGTTCCACATACATGTTGCCTCTGATTCTTCCATCACCATTACTGCCTAAAAGAGACCTTAGACTGAGAAGGGGCAGAGCTTACTTACTTGAAAAGGTGGGTTACATTTTAAACAAATTAATGATTGCCTTGCTTTCCCTGCCCTTACCATGAGCTAGGAAGTTTGAGATCATCAAAAAAGGCGGGAGACAGAATAAAAGCATGGGTGTACATTACATACTCTGAAGGAAGGAACAGAGTTTTATGTGAATGTAGCACAAATGGACCTAACTTAGGATGATGTGAGGAAAAGCTTCTCATAAGAACTTCAGTTGAGATCTGAAAGTTGGATAAGAGTTTACTAAGGGGAACATTTTCTTGATGGAATGAATAGTTTTGTGAAAAAGCATAGGTGGATCAGATGTGCTTTTGAAGAGCTGAAAAAAGGTCAATGTGGCTGTAGTGAGAGACATAAAATTTGAGAAATTTTAGTGTAGACATCTTAATTCAGTCTGCCCCATGGGATGAGGTTGAAATTCTCTAGAGATCAAGTACAAAATGACAAACTGTCTTAAGGTACTGAATTGTATTTTGAATGAAGATGAATTAATTTGGAGGGTTTTTTAAGAATAAAAACTATGGAAGTTTAAAGGAAATATTGGGTTTCTTCTTTACACTAGGAAATCAACTATAGACCCTTCATTAGTCACTTAAGTGTGTGTGTGTGTGTATTTTGTTTGTTTGTTTTGTTTTTTGAGTACCAGGGATTGAACTCAGGGGCACTCAACCACTGAGCCACATCCCCAGCCCTAGTTTGTATTTTATTTAAAGACAGGGTCTCACTGAATTGTTTAGCACCTTTCCATTGCTGAGGCTGGCTCTGAACTTGAAATCCTCCTGTCTCAACCTCTGGAGCCACTGGATTACAGGCATGTGCCACCACACCCAGCTTATTAGTCACATAAAGGTTTGACTTGATCAGAGTTGAAGGATTTCAGTGACTATATTAAATCAAAAAGTGTGAAATGAAGTATAAAATAAAGTGCCTGTAAGAAAAAGCCAGACTATTTTGTTTTATACTCAATATGTTCCTTCATGAAAAATGTGGGTGTATTCTTATTAAATACATTTTGAATTGTAAAGTTTTACCATCATTCAAATATAGAAGACAGTTTAATTATGAAGAATAAAGTTTCAGAAACTTCATAATCAAGCTGTTTTATCATTTTTGTAAAGTTGGGCTTATCACTTAAGATTATAACAATGCATGCAGTTTTGGCCTTTTGTCTCATAATTTTATAGTTCTTTAATAATTGTTTGAATAATTGTCTCAAAGACCCTAAATAT